>NC_059471.1:147790101-152790101 GCF_018139145.2 Gymnogyps californianus
GCGAAGTTCTCCTAAATCCTAATCCATTGCCAGCTCCTTCCTCTCAGCCATGTCCTTTGCAAAACAAGGAGCTGCTTGAATTCCACATGCAAAGCAAGGCTTGGGCAGTGAGTGACAGAAAGAAACAGTGATTTATAACTGACATATGTCCTTTTCAACCACAGATCTCAAAGAGCATTACAGAGACAGGTAATTCTCTCCTTTTCACAGAGTGGATTGCTCAGGCAGAGAAAATAATCTGTAGCTTCACAGAAGAGTTTGAAAGCATAATATGGTTGAAGTCTACTGTTCCCTGAACCTAACTGGATAGTCATGATTTTCCTCATCTTGCAGAGTCTCAGCAACAAAATGGCTTAGCCATGGTGATTCCTGTAGTGCTTTCAGTTGTCACAAGATGCAGCCCAGGACTAAGGAAGAGGGAGTAGAGAAAGTAATTTTTTACACCTCCTGGACGCTAGGTCCGTGTCTTTCCCCTTTCCAGTATAAATTAACACACCTCAGAAAGGCTTCTCTAATTTACTGTGGCTTTGAATGGCTTGTGATCAGCCAGAATAGTGGAGTGCTCTGCCCTCTCCCTCTGTCCCAATCAAGGGAATAGTGTGGGGTCATCATGCCAAACATATGCTACATCCTTCTTGTGAGGTGTATTCCACACGGGGTGATCAATCTAACCCTGTGGCTCCTTTCCAGCAGCTGAGCCAGCACAAAGAGAGCTACACCAGAGCCCAAAATTGACTACATCATTGTCTCTCATTGTGGCCAACTTCTATTCGAAGGGACATGACAAACTTCTAGATTTTCTGTCTCTGTTACCTAGGGGCCTGATCTCATCTGCCTTGAACAGTCTTTGTCTTTTAAGTTCACTATATTCTTGACATTGCTAGAGGCAGAAACGGTAGTGGCCATTTTATTTACTATAGTAGGGACAAATTAGAAAAAATCCTACAACTTTGTATTTAGAATACCAGGTATAATTGCATGTGTGTTGTCATTTTTTGAAGAAGTCACTGCTAGATGTATATATGTTTATATCAGGTACAGTTATCAGATTGGAAATGTCACCTCTTGGTTTATTTTCTTTTCCTTTTGTCTTCCTAGTAAAGAACTTTTATGTTCTGCATAAGGCGAGATCAGAAAAAAGGAGAATGAGAAAAAAATCAGGAAGTAATAGCAGCATCACTCCACATTCTTTCCTCGAAATTAGCTCTAAGTCACACATTAGCCATTAACTCCTTTGACCTGTTCCTCTTTGAAAGATAGGTTCCACTTTAGGTTTCAACCTAAGACTTCAGTATATCCAGCACTGACATAATCCTAATTGTTTTCTATATTTCTAAAAAGACATAAATGGGAGTTAGAAAGTAGATTATAGAAAAAATACATTTTCAAGGTAAGCCAAATGATCATAGAATCAGCTCTTGAAAACCCCCAGAAATAAAATAGCACTCGGTAGCTGCAGTAGTAATGATCTGAAACATTTAAATTAAATATATGTACTCAAGACATCACTGTATCATGTGCTTAAAGTGTTGGGTTCAAATGCTAATTGGAGTATAAGATGAGAAATCCAAACACAAGTCAATTTTGATAAGAACGTGAATGCATTTATCAAAAAGATTTCAAAATGTTGATGTGAAGCCTCCCGGGATTGTTATGGATACACAGAAGATATGAACATAAAAACATAATTCATCTGTTCAAATTCCAATTCCATTCTGTTTATTTCAAGGTGCAACAAATTTCTGCTCCTTCCCACTCTTTTTTCATTTTTTTCAATGATGAGCAGTATCTACTTTTTAACTGACCCACACAGACTTTCTGAGTCCTGCCTCAGTGAATTATGGTAAGGAAATAGGTAAACATATGAGAAATAGAGGATCACTTCTCTGCTGGAAAGGTTATGGAAATAAAACATACCGAGACTGCAGTCACTACCAGCATTGCGATCACAGAGGTGGGTAAAGTTTGGTCACCTCCCAATCTCTTGCCTCCAGGAGAGGTGGCAGCTCACAGCTTTTGCTGGGCTTGGGACTCAGACCATTTGCTGTCCTCAGCCACGCCGCTCAGACCACTGACCTCTGCAGTGGACATGCCAAAGCTTCAGTACCAGTGGCAGCATTCTGCGCTAGCATGGGCTCCAGCAAAGAGCTTCCATTGACTTTTATGCTGCCAGTATCGAGACTGCTACTGTACATAAGCTGGCAATGACTTCAGAGTAGTCATAGCCAAACAAAATGCTTCACGAGACAAAGATCTCTACGGGGCCCTATGGCCACCCTTCTAAACAGAGCTGCTTAAAAATGGATTTACCATCCTCTACGGTATTTTGCTACTCCAGAATATATTTTTCTCTCAGAATGGGACAAAGTATCAAAATGGCTACACTTTTCACAGAACAAAGGACATCCCAGATTATTTAAGTGTGGACACTAACTAATGTAGTGCATCATGAAGATCACCTCTAGCTGAAGACGTCAGCGTACAGTGGTGCATCCTAAAACCTATATGGTGGTTGTGCAAAGGCAGAGAGCTCTTACCTCAGTTGGAATGAAAAGCTTACCTCAAGGTTTCCTAGTGGAAAATTCAATTGAAATAATATTTTTTGCTGTAGTAAAAAGAAATGTGATTAATATTTTCAAGAAAAATCTGTTTTTCAATGAAAAAATATTTTGAACTTTTTCAACCAGTCCTACTGGTATGTGAACACTGCTTGGTACCTCTGTTTTCTTCCCATCAATAAAGCAGCAAAAGTTGACCCCAGACCTTAAAGCCATGACAGTAACTCATGTATTTTCTGGAAATACATATAGCCCCCAACTCATCTAAAGGATATCAGATACAGACACTAAGCAATCCAGAACTACCTCCCCATTGAATAAAAGAGGAGATGGTATATAAGACACACCTTTAGGATGTGGATCAATGCCTTCATGTGAATATAAATACTCATTCAGTGACTACCATACATCATCTCCAGTGAATAAGGGAGAGCTTCCATGCAAAAACCGATGTGATCAAGCCCATAAAGACCATATCTTAGCGATATCCATCTATTAGAGAAATTATGACTGCATGAATTTTCAGAGTCCAAATACAGAGCACTTGATCTTGTAGCTCTAACATTCTTCCATGGAGGGTTGGGGTTTTTTTTCGTCAGTGAATATGTATACATAGTTCTCACAGGGAATACAGGATATAAGGGACAGTAAGTATGCTTCAGCATATGGTGAAACCATATGGTTGGCTGCTTTTCTGCCTATACCACTTTTATTTATTTATTTTAAATTATGTGATTCACATTATTAATTGAGACCTCTTTAATTTACACAGCTATAAATATGATATAGATTAATTATGCTTAATTTTTAACATATTATTTATTATTTTTGGGGGTTAAGGAGTGTGCACAGAACAGGGAAAAAATGGGCTGAATTTCCTACTGATGTAAATGAACAAAGCAATATCAGTTCTTCAGATCAAAGAACTACAATTTCTATCATGCAGAAATCTGAATCTGGATTCCTCCTAGCATATTCTGCATGATTCTGCAGGAGTTAAAAAACAGGAAGCAATGAACATAGAGGTCTGGGAAATCTTGGCTTCTCAGTTCCTTGTCCAGTAAGTCATCAAGGAGTGAAGAAGCCCAGAAACCCCATCTATGTGCTGCTGAGGAGCCTGGAGAGGGAGGGAGGAGGAAAAGGTAAAATGGTAATTCCAGGGGTACCATCATGTTTCTATTTAATTGGCATATTTTGATCTAAAACATTGCCATCATAAGCTGTGAGAACAGTGTCACAGCAGAAATTTTTCCCTAATTTTCAAGCTATTTCAAATTCAATCAGAAATACACTCCAAAACAAGGAATAGTCACATGGCAAAGAATTACAAAAAATATTATTCTAAGTGTCATTATTTACTATTCTACAACAAATAAGCTTGTTAGATCACAGTCCAGTTGCTAATACACTGGTGTCAGCCACCTCAAACTACTCTCTCTGTCTTGATTCTGTTTTTTCATTGTTTCTCTCCTGAAGGGCCAGGGACTTGATCGAACAGCGAAATCTCCCATGCTTTTTGATCAGAGACTTTCTGGCTGTCATTGCCTTTTCTGTAGGAGAGAGGTGACAGTTCCCATTTGGGTTGCTACCTGAGGAGATCAGAGGCCTGGTCTGAAATCCCTACTTCAGCACAGACTTCTAATGTGAGCTTAAATATGTCACTTTGCCTTTTTGCACCTCAGTTCCTTAACAGTAGCAAAGGAATCAGAGCACTTCCCCACCCCTGAGGGCTAGACTGTGGGGTGCTCCAAGGCCACGGGGACATGTAAGTAGCTCAGCCAGGTATAAAACTTTGATCTCCAGAGTTATCAATCCAGGATTTCAAAAGCACTTAATTCACAATGGGAGATTTAATATGTTCAAGAAACAGTTCACTTTTTTTAATACAAGTTTTATCATTATTTCTTTAAACAGCTTACATAATCCCACATACAAGTTTCAGGACTTGATCTTATTATCTGTCTTTTACTGTAAACTCTCTGTTTTGGTGCAACATAAAGTTTGACCAAGAGGCATTATATCTATGCTGGCAGCAAGTCTGTGGATGTTGATATGCCAGGCAGGAGGTAGGTGATTTTTCTGGAGACATCGCTCACTTTCTCTAAGGGAAAATATGAAATAAAAAAGTATAGAATGACCTTGCACTAATAAGCCTCTGCCTCGAGACAATGATTAAACCTGGTAGCGCAAGGGTTGGTTTATGAGTAATATCAGCTAAGGCACTAATGAAAGTATCCCATTAAAAAAATGTATAACTTAGGGACTTGTCTGCACTGAGAAATTTGGTCACTGCTGTTGCTGCATTAATGTGGTCTGAGGTACAAACAGGAAGGTATATCCAGGTACTGCAGCTGGCTCCTATTTCTAACAAAACTAATCAGTCAGAGGTGCTGCATACTTTACCAGGAGTGAAATCTGGATGTGAAATCTGCACTTCGAACGTAGTTCTAGATTAAGGATTTTATTGTCCAAAGGTTTCTCATCACCAGTGTAGCTGCAATACTACTGCCAAGTACTGCGACTCGTATACTATGACTCGAACTGGTTTGTCCTGCACAAATGTCAATGCACTTATTCAAAATGTTATTCTTATACTCAGGAATATCATAGGAAAGGATCCATTTGAAAACATGTGCACCAGCCTGGATCAGAAATTAAGTTCTTTGCTTTCTTCATTAAGGTTATTCTGAAAGCAAATTAATTTTCCCCATTTCATTTGAAAATTTCCACAGAAAAATAGACTTGGCTACTTCTGGTAATGATTAACACATACCCACAGATCTGTTGTGCATGCACAGCAGGTGTGATGGGTCCAGGCCGTGCCAGGGTTACCGCGCAATGTGCAAATCAGCTGCTGTGACCACATACAGTAGCTCTGACACATCCAGTACCAAAGCTACTACCTCTAAATTAGGAAATTCTGCCAGCTTGTGGGCAACCAGCAAGACAACAGTAAAATCAGTCTGGCTGCAGAGAAACAACTTGAATGGCAACATACTCATACATGAGAATAAGATCTTAAGAGATGTAAAGTACAGTTCCTTTGAGGTCCAGTGGTACCATTTTGAATTGTAGCATTTCAGTTGCCCACTTAAATCTTTCAGCGCATGACTGAAAAAAGCCCAAGAAAGTTATAAATCTATTTTCATATGTCCAGAAAATTAGGTGTATTTTACCTGGGAAACTACTTTTTTTTGTGATATTAATATTTTTGAGATTTTTTTTTTTAATTAGAAAAATTTTGGTGGGAAATTCCAAGCAGCTGCAACATAGGCCCTGTCTAGAACAGAGCTTGACCAGTGCCTCTAAAAACTGCTATACAACAAACAAAAAAGAAATAAAATAAAACCAATAAAAGTAGCTGTTGTCTGTGACATAATTTAGGTCATGTATTCCTGTTCCTTCTCCATTGCAAATGTTTAAAAGGATTGCTATAACCACCAAATACCTTTTTATTTTCCAAGCTATATTAACAATTGAACACCAATGAAGGAAGGTTACGGAGCGGTTATTTCCCACCCCTTCAAGATTTAACCATAAGCATGTTAAAACTATGTTTGAAGGAGGAAGGTAAGAAAACAAACACATTGGTTCCAGAAAAAAAAGGTGCATTAAGCTATTTTTTAAGAAACTTGATTTTCTATATGGTAGAGTTCATATATTAACTCCTTTGATCAGGGAAAAATTGATGTTATCTATCCTTTGCTACAAATATTAAAGCCATTTTTAAAGTGACCTGAGACACAGCAGAGTGGAAAGGTATCTATTTGAAAAAGTAAATGAAAAGCAAAGCAGAGTTCTCTCTATAATTCTGCCTCTTATCAATGACTTGGACGTATCTTTTCAAACAGTGAAATGAAAGAACCTGCTGTTTCTGAGATTTTCTACATTCAGTTGCAGTACCTGAAAAAAATTGCTAAAGTAGAAAAGTATCTAAAAGGAAAGAAGATCAAATTTATTTTCTGACACAAGGACTCTTTTTGCTACTGGCCATAAAAGTTAAAGCAAAGCTTCAACAAAATATCAGAAGGAGACATAAACAGCCACTATATTTCAGGTCAATCTTACAAACTGAAATCAGCTATTTTCCTACTACCATGTAAAACAAACTCCAGAATGTGGATTTTCCGTGTTCAGAACTGATTTGCAGACACTTCCTCATGCTCTTCTACTTGCACAGGGAAAAAACTTTAACTCCCCTTTTTTAACTTAGTCCTCCACAAGGTATGACTTCATGTTTTTATTTCAACAAATCAAGAGAGAAATTATCAGATAAACACATTAGTCAGCACTCTGTACATAAACCCCTAGGTCACTATGAAATGTATCTTTCTACCATGAAACACTTATTCATTTACCAGCCACTGTGAACACACATCATTCTCTCGGGGTCACAGAACTAACAGGATTCATACCTTGCAGGACAGGCAGATTATTGGGGTTTGTGTCATAGTTTCCCCTTTACCTTCTACTCAGCCCCGCTGGTGATCGGCAAAGCTTTTATCAGTGAGCCCAAAGTGGGTAAGGGCAGAGCAAAACACTCTGGAGGCTCAACACCAAAGCTGTGCCTCCAGATTTCCAAACAGAAATCAAATGCCACTGAGTTCGAACAGTTTCAGCTGCTGCTGGCTCCCGGTGGGCTGCTCCAGGGGCACCCGCGTCTCTCCACAGAACTGGGCTTTCACACATAGCCCTAAGATCTATGAGAAACGGAGTTGCACAGCCCAATATGGGCTGCCTGGTCAGAAATCCCATCCAGATAACCTGGCACAACAGGAAGGAGAAACCTTTGCCCACGTCACACTGGCTGCCAGTTGAGGGATGGAAAGGTGCAGGCAGACAAGGAAGGGAGCAGCGGTGACACAGCCCTGGGTACAGCACCACAGGGATGCAGAGCCGTGGCAGTTGATCACTATATCTCTGTCGTCCTCATGACCTGCTGCAGGAAGCAGTCCCATTCCTCTGGCCGGACAGCACAGTGTGGCCCACACACTGTTCGTGGCTAGTGTCATTTACAGTGCTCTGCCCACATGTACATTTGAAAGGATCTCTGGCTAAATACTTACCACAAAAATCTTTGTACCTACTCACTTTCAGGTCTCTCTAGCAGACTATTTGTGCTGTGCTCAACAGTTGTCCACGCATTGTTTGCCACATAGTCATGGCCTTCATATTCACACCATGGACCTTTATCTAGGCGGCTTTAATTTATTTTTATTTCTAGCAGCATACAAGACTGTGCTCCAACTTCTCAGCATGCCAAAGGCCATCCCTACAGATGTCCAGGGAAATTTCTGCAGCTGTAAGTACTCTCTTCCCCTGTGTCCACACTGTCACAAGGGCCCAGCTCTTCTGGCTCCATGTGGTCCTCCTTTTGGCCTGGGACCCTTAAGAAATAATATTTCCACATAAAATGACCATGACAATGACAGAGCTCTTTTGCAATCCAACATCCTTGTGCTTGGACAGCACAGTCCTAAGAGTTACTGCCCTGAAGTAAAGAGCCCTCATGATATGAGGGTGTGAGGTGGTTTCCGGGGTGTTGGGACACTACTGAAAGACTAGGCTGGGTAAAGGGAATAAGACTTGGTGCCATTACATCCATACTGCATATTGGCTCAGTCCCTAAATTAATGTAACTGCCAATCCATTCCCAGATTTTCTCTGGAGAGAGATCTAGTTGATCCAGAAGGGATCTCAGGAGCAATCTAATATGTATGTGATGTGGACAATCAGGGGAACAGATTTAGTGTGAAACGGTGTTACTTAAACTGGCACCATAAACATACTCTTCTGCTGTGATCAAGACCTGAACAGTAGCCAGCTAATAATGTAATACCCTGGTAGTATGCTACTGGAAAGAGGAATTATGTCTCCTCCTACCTAAATCTTTTGACTGCATCTGCACATGGCTGTTCTGCCTGAAAGCAGTGGGACTTGTTCAGTGAGAGTCAAGGAACAACTAAATCAAGCCCACAGCAACTAGAACTGGGAAAGTATATATACATCATGCAGAAATCTCACTGATGGCATGTGCTCTGCTTCAATGGACCTGCACCCCATTGCAGAAGTTAATTTGAAAACTCAAAAAGATAATTGTTGATATGGCAACTGATAACAAAAATACCAATTACCAATTTTCAACATGTGATTGAGACCCTGGAAATCTGTGTACTAACAAAACACGCCTAATCCCAGCAGGTTATCAGTCTTTGTACAAGAATCTACAGCTCCATCAGATAATTCTTAGGGATACACAAATTATCAATATTTGAAAACCATTGACTAAATATGATTTGAGAAGCCAAGCATTTTGAAACTCTTCTCTCTACACTACAATAAAATACAACAAATTTTAAAACTTTAAAATATACCCCTCCACAGATAAAAACTTTGCAGCTATTGGTGTAAACAGCAGAATTCCTCCTTGTCTTCAGGAGACAAAATTACAGCCTTACAGTTTCTGGCATCCTTCAGGATGCTTCAGGTTTTCCATTTTTTTTGAGAGCTTGTCTTTGTTGTGTTTTGCATACATGAACATCTCTAAAAGGATGCGTATGCAGTAGGTATGTGTACATGTTGGAAGGTGGTGGTAGTTACACTGTTTCAGGAATTTTTTCTCATGACTTCTGTGGGCTTCTTGTTTCAGTTTATAATTTAGTGTCTGTATTTAGCTAACAGGCCTAGAGGCCTCTAAGTCTTTGATGCTATGAATATAAAATTATGGTATATTTTAAATGCTTTTCCATTTTTATAGTTCAGTATATCGGAGACACTGGTGAAGAATGATTCATTACTGAGAACAGTAAACTCCAGCCTTGCACAAGGATCAGCCAGCACTTTATTGAGACTCCCATTTGGGCAGAAAAGTCCCTGAGATCTTGCCCAAGGAGTATAATTCCATGTAACAAAATCAATTCTGTTAACAACCACAGCAATTATTTTTGTATTTGAAAACATGAAACACTGTAGCCTCACTGCTAGCTGAACTGCAGCCACTTCTGCAGTAGGAATATTTTTTGTTTCAAAAGACGGAAAAATGCAAAAAGGAGTGCAGAACTATGATCACTTATTATTTTGTTGCGCCCAAAATGAAAATGCTGTGTGCAGGCAGAAGTAAGTGACAGACCCCATTCTCGAACCCAAAATTTCTGTCTTAATGGTACACAACAGGTTAAAAGAGTGTGGAGAAAATACTATATTATTCAATCTTGTAATAAATTTCTGCAGGCAATATTCAGTAGCTCAGTTCAACCACTGGCCCCACTGGAGAGTTTTAGTGCTCTGAAGATTAAGATTAAATTCAGAAAGAGCAAAGCCAAATTTTCTAGTTTTTCCAAGGGGCAGGAGAAGGATTATATATCCCTCTTATACGTACAAAATAAGTTTCCATTATTCAAGAGTTGTTCCATAGATCAGTCACAAAGACAAGTGTGCTTTTTCTGCAGTAAGCACGAACACCACCTTCATGACACAATGAGGTTTTGATAAACAGAAGCCTTTTAAGTAACATTATAGAAGTAACCATTTTTCCTTCATACCCTTTCAAGGGGGCACTGGCACTTTCAAAATGGCACACATGAATTACATACCAATCTAATGATCATACAGCACATTGGAAATTTACTCCTAAATGGCTTCTATTGTAAAAAGGTAGTCAATTTACATGTCAGAGTAAGGAGGTCTGAATAGAAGGAAAGCCTGAATATCCTCACTTACACCAGTTTAATTCCACAGACTTCATTGACATTATTCCTGATTTGTGCCACTGGAAATGAAAAGAGAATCAGATATGAAGCATTGTAATGAATGATGATGTATTGGTGATCAAAGTAGAGTAGCTTTCCATCAAAGAATAGTGTGCATTACTAAGCTCATTTTGTTGTACTAAATGACTTAATTGTCAGAAGAGGAATAGTCCCAACCCGAAGAGCTAAAATCAGTTCAAAAGTACACCAAATATGAACATATACAGAAGAAAAATGAAAAAACAGAGAATAAAGAGTTGGTATTTTTCTCTCTCCATCTAAGATCTCAACACAATTTACCATCTTGAATTATGTCAGCCTCATCACAGTCCTTTAAGGAAAGCATTATATCAATTTGGAGATAATGAGGAGGCAAGATGTAAAGATTAAGGACATCATTTTCAGAATCACATAAATTATTTGGGAGCCTCAGTTCCTAAAACATATTGAAAGAACCAGAACTTCAGAAGAGCATTACATTTAAAAAATTTCCAGCAAATTAATGGGAAGAATGAACATCCACAGTTTCTGAAAAATCTGGCTAACAATTCCCCTAACTGGGCACCATGAACTTCAGTGGATACTTCTGGAAACATTAATCAGATCCAAACAAGCTGCATCAGAACCAGGATGAGGGCCTGGATCTTTTGATTCAGTCTCGCATCTTAATCACAAGATCTTTTATCATTCTTGTTCTAGTTCAGGGACTTAAATAGGGCCATTTCATAATTTGATGGACAGTTATCACATGGGTACAAACCTTCTCAGCAAGGATAGTTTGATCAGTAAATGATAAACCAGCTACACATTTTTCCAGTTAGCTATTGTCTCTTTTACTTTTCGTATTACGGATAAGTTCATGATAAGCTCATGATATCAGCATGTACTAGTCACTCACCGTAACAAGCAAAACTTCCTATTGTGCAGAAATAGATGACTGGACAAAGCCTCTATTCAGGCAGTGCCAGTAACAACTGTAAAACTTGTTTGCCTCACACTTTGCTCATTTACCTGTAAACTCTGCTGCCTCTAACATCACACAGCTCTCAAGTAGACTCCAGAAGTACATGACGCTACGGGGTTAAGGGACTCAGTTGCCAAGATTCAACAGCCAAATAGAGATGGGTGTCAGATCTCTATATATAATCTCCTGTACATCCGGAGCTGGGAAATGGAATCTGTGCAAACGAGAGGGAGATAAAACTTAACCAAGTATGCCCTTAATGTTAAGAGCCTCAATCAAGACAATAATACCTCCATTTCGTAACTACAGGTTTCGCTTTACTTTAGCACCTGTTTATTAAACTCCTTGCTTCTCATATTCTGAAATGGAAATAAGCCATTTTTTGAAAGCTGTGGCAAAGGGTTTTTCATTACTGAGGGGCTCTAGGCGTGGATGAAGAGAAGTATGCTGATTACATCATAGCTCACATTTTCACTTTGTATTTTTATGTGCTAATTGTACTGCTCTTTCCTGGTTTTGAATGGTGTAGGTGCTTTGGAGATGTTTGATCCCAGTACCTCTGAATATTAGGCTCTGAAACACTGCCACCTCTCTCAGTTTAAATTATCAAGATGTAAAAAAATAAAATCTATATCTGATAGGGAAATAGAAAAATCCTAATCTTTGAGTCTTTCAAAATTACACTGGACAACACACTAGAAAAGATTACAATGAACAGGAATAATTCTTCGCTGGCAGGGAGACGGACTAGGCAAATGAATCAGTCTTTTCTGTATCTAATTTCTATGATGGCAAGGCATGAACATTCTGACCATGCAATTTACATTGATTTACAAGTATAATTTATAAATCTGTGGGTTCATACATCAGGATTTCAGATCAGCTTATATAATGTGTATAAATACATTTTCACTTTATTTGTTAATGTATTGCAAATGAGGATATAAATCTGACATGAACACAAGTTTACCTAATTTTATTCATTTAAAATGACAATCACTCCTGTACAAACGGGTAGCAGAGGACTACAGTGCAGGCTTTGCTCTGTTCTTTAGCCCAGGGTTAAACTTGCAAACTAAATTTGAATCATTTACTTGTCTTCTGAGATATTTCCTCTTGACTGCTTTCTTACCCTAAGAAATACATGCATTCTGAGGGCCAGATCCTCAGCTATAATGCAACTAGAGCATCCTTCAGCTTAGTTCATCATCTTCAATAAAGTTATGCTAGTTTTCAACATTTGAGGATTTGAGGTGAAATCTTTGTTCCAATTAAATCAATAAGAGTTCTATTGAATTCAAGGATTCAAGGATTTCATCCTTGGCCTTTCTATGTATACGCATTTTTTTAAGACTAAAGTGATATACAACAGCTCTGTATAACATGCATGTAGCAGATCCTTTTATGGAAAGAGCAGAAAGCTCCTCAGACAGTGCACATCCTGTTTCCTTGCGAATAGTTTCTGAATGTTTATAAAACAAAATATAGGATGAGTTATGTCAAAGATTCATATAAATTTTCACCATTTATAAATATTTTGGACACATTTTGGACATAACATTTAAAGTTTCTTTAAGCGTATCAAGCCAGCCATAGTCTAGTTTTATATCAGCTAACACATAGAAAACTTTTTTTATTTTAAGAGTCCTTCTTGTCTGTGATCATATTTTTGAACGAAGGGTTTCACATAAAACCAAAATGACAGTGGACATTTAACAGGAAAGGACTGAAGCAATAAATGTCCAAAGAGCAGCTGGATCCTGTTTCAGCCTGCATGAGCTGTACCAAATAACTGACAGTCTTACTGTCTTTCCATTTTACACAAAACTACAGTAAAAAAGTGGTATCTTCTGGAAGCTATTCCATGTTGAATATAACTCATATTCTGGGCAAAGCAATACTTTATTTGAGCAGCAGATAGTGGATCCACAGGTGTATATTTCGAGAGAAATGTAGTTGTGGAAATTAAAGACAGAAAAATTACATGTAGGACCCAGCTCCACTTAAATCCATAACAGTTTTTCTATCTGCTTCCATGGGAGTTGGAACAGGCCCCCTGGAGAGAAATCCTGGTTCCTTTTAGCTTCTTTTAGCAAACAATCTCCAGGACTGTACTCACAGAGTATAAGCATGACACAGTCATGGAGACTGTTAAAAAGAAAAGAGTGATGTATACTTAATTGTTTATCAGCTAGTATTAGCTTGAAGTTGTTTTTTAATGTACAAAATTTCTTGTTTAATACCTTGTATATTTTATCAATTTTATATCAATTTTCTAATTGCAATGTCTTTTTCTCCCCTCCTCTTCTCCTGCTCATATTTCTAACGGTGTAATGTAGTAAGAGTAAGGACGTGATCCTGTATGACCAAACATATGGAAGTCTTGCCTGAGATCAGTGGGTGTTTAAGACCTATAAACATTTACACATGCTGGCACCTCCATAGATTTAAACAACCTCCCTCTCTCCTGCTGGCACCTCCATAGATTTAAACAACCTCCCTCTCTCCCTAAATTCAACACCTGGCAGAATCAAAGCAAGCTGGAGAGAAACGGGCCCCACAAATTTTCACCTTTGTGCTTCTGCTTATATCTTATTACTTCTGCTAATTTTGCTGCAAAGCATAAAGTAAACTCTG
This sequence comes from Gymnogyps californianus, assembly GCF_018139145.2. Taxonomy (NCBI): domain Eukaryota; kingdom Metazoa; phylum Chordata; class Aves; order Accipitriformes; family Cathartidae; genus Gymnogyps; species Gymnogyps californianus. The sequence continues at coordinate 147,804,009 of NC_059471.1, forward strand.
CATTCCAATGTAATATAAATGACATAATTTAATGTGACTAAGAGATATACAGATGGCATTGCATTTCCTCTGCAGTGTGGAGAGGTCAGACAGCAATTGGCTATAACACAAACTAAGCTAATACAGAGCTACAAGCTGCCAGATCTTGGTCCCGCTTACTAACAGCCTATACTATGTGAAGTAATTGAGCATGCAGCAACTTTCTCAACTGTACTTAAGCAAGGGACAACGTTGGAAAATGTCAGTGCTCCAACGTAACAAATCTTCACATAAATAGGACATCTTTTTAAAGATTTTCATGATAAAAGGTTCAGAAGGAACAATCTTTTTGTTAAGTGTGCCTAGATCTACAGCTCATATATTACAGCAGTTTAGCCTTACCTCCTTTAGGAAAACTGCAAAAATAAATCTTGAAATTAAAAATAAGCCACTTCTATTGTTCACTTTGATACACCAAAAAAGTTGAAAATAATTTATGATCATGGTCTTTCTAGTTTTTGTCTACTTTTAAGTGTCCAAAATATAATGAGTAACACTTTTATCTAGTAACAAATATGAGTAACAAAATTATCTAGTTTCTAGTATGCAATTCCCTCTTTAAACCTGATTCTAAGAAAAGTGGATTTAATAATTTTTCAATGCAAAAAGTCTATACAAATTGGACTATGACTGCACCTGCAAAGGATCCTGACTAGTATGTTTCACTTCAGAAATGTAAAAAGAGGCTTTAAAGCTGCCCCATCCATGTAGCTAAGGGAAATTCTACCTCATGACAAGCTGTCGAGCAAGGCAGGTACAAGTAGAGGGAAGGAAGAGGGTCTGACACTACAGATGACCAAACTGTACTGCTCTTCCAAAATCCTTAGGACTATAATGCACTAGGATGTCCTTAGGAGACGCTACAAAATACAATAATAAACAAATACTTCCCTTAACAATATAATCAGCAGAGTGAGCCCCCTCATTCCCAGGGAAGGTACAAAGACATTTTTGTCCGTACACATATGGGCAGCTAGATTATTTGATATTTGTAAACCAGCTGTTCAAATCTAAAACAACTTGGTTACCTATCTTCTACTGATTAATCATTAGTAGTCACTTTCTAATCAGTAAAATCCACAAATATAAAAGCATGTAAAGAGTGAAACCATCCTCTACAGACACTGAGCTCCAAGTATCCCTCTGAAGATGTAGTAGAAAAGACATCTGGGTTTGTGGCTGTGAATGAGTCTCAATCCACATGAGATTAATTTCTGGATCCAATTTGGAAATAAATTGTCTCTCTAACGTGCCTATACTTCAGCAGAATACTTCCAAAGAGTACATGCCCAATTATAGCAGCTCAGCTGAGATATAGTAACTTACAATGCCACTGTGATGTCATCACATACAGTTGTGTTCTCCATTACTTTTCAGCCACCTGAACCTTTGTCATGGAGTGACAATCTGAACACTGTTGCCAATACTTGAATTTTTTGCACGAATCTTGGAACACTTAATGTGTTTCTTAAATCTCCAGATCCCCAAATCAAAATATTATTAGAGAACATAAACTTTTATTAAAAAAACAATGGTATTTCTAGACCTGGTTGCCTCAGAGAAAAGCTTAAAAGTTTGCATAAAACAGAAGACAGTAAAGAGCATCCAAATTAATAATTTTAAAGGTGCTCTAATGATTTCCTGAGGCCTGATTCACGCTTTTCGAATGTCTGAGCTCTCAAAATTAAAACTGACTGTAGGAAGATCTCACAATACTAAATGACTGTGCAATAAAAAGGTAGATGAAAGTAAAAGTTGATAAACACAAAACAATGCACGAAGTAAAAATAGTGGTAACTATGTATACTACAATGACAATTTCTAAACTAGCTATTACCATTACAGAAGGAGATCTTGAAGTTACTGTGTTTGTTCAGCAATGTCAGTTTAGTGATCAATGCTAGTCAAAAACGCAAATTGAACATCAGGAATGACTGAGGAATACAGATTAAAATGGAAAACATCATAATCTAGACCCAGTGCAACCACATCTTGATTACTGCTTGCAATTCTATTTCCTTCCATGTCACCCAGTAGGATCAGATAAGACACAAGGAAGGACACCCATCATTCCTGGAGTTATGAAACAGCTAATTCACAAGATTAAGTGAGGTTGAATAAATATCAGGTGAAATTAAAATGTTTTCTGAATAAGTTAGATGGATTCACAGTCACTTTTGCAACTTCTTACATGTAATTTTGTAAATGCTGACACACACATACGGTAACTACAAAGTTTTTTAGATAAACACTGTCAAATACTTCCCTAATAAGCAAAACACATTCTAGAGTTATGTACAGTTAACTCATGCCAGGAGTACTTTTCATGCTCCTTTTAAAAAAGAGAAGCCCTTCTGCATGATTTTCCTGACCCATCATAGCTCAGATAGTTCCAACTTTGAGTAACAGTTGGAAATAAAAATATATTTTCCAAGTCATTCAGGCAAGACGTGTGGGCAGTGTTACTCTCCTGAAGAGCGGGTGGCAGATGAAATCCACAAGCGGAACATATGCTGCTTTCTCTAAAAGCAATGCATACTGCCTGCTTTAGTGTGCCAGACCAAAGTCCTTTTGGCACCTGGGCTACTAAACTTCACGAAGGCATTCCTAAATGCCCTTCAAAAATACAGCTGTAACAAAGCAGCACCTCAGTCAGTCCGGTGGACACCAACAGTTATACATCTATTATGAATCTAAGAGGGTCAGATTTTATCCTTGCCTTTCCCTAATCCTATTCACTGCCCAAACTCTCAGTCAGTACATACCAAGTAGCAAATTCTGCTTTTAGTTTTCTTTTTTCCCCTCGATCTTGTTGGTCATTTAATACAAGACATCAAGCCTCTGCCCCTTCCAAGGTTTGATTTTGCTACTGTGATCCTCTCGTGCAGCAGTTTCATCTTAAACCAGAAGCTACCCAAGCTAAATGCCAGTCTTCAATGTTTCAAATTCAGAATCTTTTTGAGGTGCTTGCTCTCAGAGTGCATTAGCTGGCTGCACTGCTTGATTAGTAATGCTCTTTCTGAGTGGTATATTTACTCCCAGGAGCACTTTATCATTTATCATACTTATGTTCATTTCACTCTTATCCCAATCGTGGCAACTTTCATGTAAAATGTTAAAAAAAAAAGAAAAAGAAAACAAGATTAATACCTATTTAGTACACCTTTAATACCACCTTTAATGCACACACACGCACACACACTCTTCAGAGACAAACATGTGTTCTGTAGCTTCTTTATGTTTGGCTTTTTAATTTTCTTCATCAGAGTTATCTGAATGTAAATACTAGGCAGAGCTGTGAGAAAATATAAAGCAATATAGAAATCTGCATATCACTAGAGAGCCAAGAGGAACAATGGAAATTCAGGCCAACCATCTGGTCGAACACAATGCTCCATTTCAAAAGATATCTCTTCGAGAATCCTGCTACTGAAGTATAACATGATTTTGGGTCACAGTCATTCTGACATCCCTGTTGCAGAGATTGTATATGTACAGTTGGGTCAGATCTCCGGAATGTAATCTAACTCAGACAGACATTTTCTTTTAATCTTTTGTCTTACAGGAACAATTGACACCATCTGTTTTCCTAAGAAAGTGCTTTAGCAGGCCTTCCATAGGTGGTATGGTCCTCAAGGGTGCAGCTGGAAGTGAGAGGAACTAAATTTGTTCTATGTTCCAAGACACAGGAATCACAAAGCTACTTAAGTGTCACAGAATACAACTGAGGAGAGACACCTCTTCATACAAATGAGTATTTTAGAGGGTAGGTTGGAAAAAAGTAATAATATTAATTTCTCAGAAATTCCCCTAACAAAAAGAAAACAACACTTTTATTATCTAGAGGAAGATTCTGTTTCACTCTCCTGAGTCTCTCAGAGAAACTTTTAATTTTAATTTAGAAACTTCCCATCGAGTAAGTTCTCGAGCTTACTTATTATTTCAAATCTGAGCTTTCCAGGGTCTTCTTCTCTTGTGCTCCAGGCTGGCAGGTTGTTGGAGTACTATAATAATGAACTATGCTTCATTTACAGCTATCTAATTATGTAAGTCACCAAGTTATATTTCAGATTCCTGACTTACTACAACTAGTTTCAACACAAACTGTGTATCTTACTATCTAAAATAATGTTGTGAAAAAGTATTTTTTATATATAAGAAAAATAGAAGGAGCACTCAGCAAATGGCAGGGATATGGCTACAAAATAGCTATTTTAGGGCTGTGGTTTTTTAAGTTCTGTGAAACGTAAAGGGCTAAACTAATCAAAGTAGACTGAGAAAAAATTGTCATAGAAGAGCACCCCTGTGCTTAGGAGAGTTAACAGAGCCCATAAACCAATAATCACTACAACGTTCCAGCAACCACTGCCAAAGCGGTGCTTCGGAGTGAACTTGGCTGAAGCATTTACCCTTTTCTGGTTAATTCCAGCTGTTTCAAAAGTTGTTGAGGAACTTCACCAGAAAAGAGATTTTAAAAAGCAGTTAAGACAAGAGTCACAAAGTTTCCTCTTCAAAGGACTGCTGTTATATGAAAGGACAGCAAATAGGATATTAGGCCCATTTCACGGGCCCCCAAAATTATGTTCCATATCGTCAAAGGGCAGAAATCATCACAATTCCATGCAAAATCCATCACAGTGTGTACATCAGTTATACCCCTTCAAGTCAGTGGAAAATCATAACTAATATCTCTACTAAGACATGATCCACACTATGGAAGAAATTGTATTTTCATTCTACTTCATCATCCTCTTCCTCTTTCTTTTAGACGTTGTCATATCCTCTCCAATCAACTGCTCTCCGAAGTTTGCTTGGCTCGTTTGTTTTCCATCCTCCTAACCTTTCTTCCAGCCCTGAGGTCTACCTTATGGTACATTACAGTGACTAAAAGATAGGAGGATCTGACATAAAGATCCCCACTAATGCTAGCAATTTCACCTTCAGAAGATGTAGCCCCTGTGGTTTCTTAAACTCGGAGGTTAAGGTTGAGGCACATACATGGGGAAGCCTGAGTGGCTTCTGAGTGAACTAGATGGTGTAGCACTGGAGGATAAATACACAGGTGGGCAGTCATCCTCATGGCACCTTCCAAATGCTTTTGCTGGGTTCCCCAGCCTGCTACCGAACAGAAAGCACCAGAATGTGGATATTGAGCCATACAGAGAAGTTACTCAAAAGTAAAACCACCCATGACAATTTACACCAGCTGAAAGATTTTGTTTTTTTAAAAATAGACTCAGACTTTCAAGTTCTGAATTTGGTGTATCTATTAATGACCTAATATCTCAGAAACGATTAATAATATCTAATAAATGATTAGGTGCTTGTATGTAAGGTTATTCACAGTTATTTTTATACTTGCACAAGATTGTTATGCCACATAAAACACACTATTTTAGCAATTATGTATCTTAATATTTCCATGTATAAACCAGACACTACGTGGCAGTATAATAGAAGACAATGCAACAAGGCCACAAAAATATTTAGAAACTTTTAACTGATAGGAAAGAAACAAGAAAAAGCATGGATATTCCTGCTCCCAGAAACATTTATCCTAATAAAATCTAAGTCACCGCAGCAAAAAATGATCGTCTTAAATTTAAAAAAGAAATATTTTGATATTTTTCTAATAGCAAGAAAAAAACCACTCTGATGTCTGATTATTTAAATCTGTTAAATTCTGAGACAACAAATACAGTTCAAGAATTTACATGACAATGGTTTGCTCAAGGAAATGAGACAAGGACTGTGGGTCATACTAAAATGAATATTAAAACTGAATCTGCTATGCAAAGTTCAGCGTACCTGGGCTTGATCACTCTGTATTTACAATCACAGTGCTCTGGCTTATTTAGATCCATAATTTTGTTCTGTCTATTATGAAAAAAGCAAATAATCCCCATCTGGCTTCAGATTTACAACATCCTCACAACAAACGCAAGTAAGGGACCGAGGCATAAAGGTTAACTGAGATCAATAGGAACCAAACACTGAAATACGTCTGAAAATATGGGCCAGAGGGATGTGGCCCATAAGTGCTTATGGGAATTTTCAAAATCAGCCCAGTAGCTTAACTGCCATTGCAGTGGCTAAATTTGAACATTTAAAAATGTAGCCTTAACTCCTTAGTCTCCGTAGTAAAAGTAGTAGCAGAGCAGAGAACTAAACCTGAATTTCCAAAAACCTATACACAAAACCCTGGACCTTACTTTTCTCCAAAATCATAATGAAACTTGGCTTTTGCTTGGTCTGCCTGCAATATTTATTAATGACTCAAACAAATAATTGATTAACTTAGTTAAATTTGACAATGGTTCAATTTAAAATGATTGTTAGTTGTGGGAAATTTCAGTTCTGACTCTGAAGGGAAAATAAAGAGGAGATGAAGCTTGGCAAGCTGACAGTTGCTGGCCAAAATGAATCTATGTTCACACACTGATGGTCCATGAATGCAGTCCTTGGACAACAGATATTGTTGAAACCTCTCAGGAAGATGCTGGGGAATTGATTTGAATGCCATAATGAGTGTATCTGCCCAGTTCCCTCAGCAGTTAAAAATAAAGTTACAAGAAAGAGCAATCAAGAAACTTTAATAATAATATAAGACAATGGCTTACATTCAGTTTTGTTTTCGTCAGTTAAAGATTTGGAAAAAAAAGAATAATATAGGACATACTATGGTAGCTGAATATAAAATGAATCCTCCATTTAAACATAATTTCTCTGTTCCTCAGATACATTTCTTACTCAAAATCATTTTCTCAATAATTCTGACAAATCTTGATCTCTAGATTAGTCACAATAAGTACGTTACGCACACTGAAAATGATAAGTCAGAGGACACAGAGGCCAGATTTTTGCTGAAAATTTTCACGTCACCAACTTTACAATTTGCCATTCAAGAATATTGTCTATTATTTACCCATGTTTTGCTGTTTCCATGAAATTTCTGGTCAGCAAATGAATAGAGTCACGGGGATATTTATTGAATGCTAGCACAGACAAAATGAAGTTTAAAAAACCTAATTAAAAAGTTGGGGAAAGATGATTAAGGTATCCAAAATTCACAGGATTACAATGCATAAGTTAGCCTCTTCACTCTCCCTCCTCCCCTCAATACTCAGAAGAACTTTTAGGACCATTCAGAATGTAAGAGCAATCAAAATGAATCACATATAAAATACTGTTTTGCAGACATACTCAGCTGTTGAAAATTACTGGCACAAGAATGAAGTGTTATTGCTGCATTTAAAGCAATGTATGATGATTTTATAGTTGCTAATAGTGCACTCAGAGCTTTTTGTAAATTTTCTTGACTCTAACTATTTGTATTGTCTTAGTTCTGCATTAAGCTCATATGGACCTAATAGACTCAGCAAGAATTTCGCAGGTTGAACTGTTCGGATGAGGTCATTTGCTCAAGATGTTTCAAATTTTGGAAGAACAGATGATCTTACAAGATGATTCCATTACAGAGGTCAAAAGTCTCATGAGAAGGACAATAGGAAATACCTTTCTTTCTTTGTCCGCAAAAAGCCATGCAAAAAGTACACAATAATGTGAAGGAAGCCAACGCAGGGAAAAGACAAGCAGAAGAACTTGTCTTCCCTTTAATTTCTCCCCCCCCATCTCTTATGCTTGCGATCTAACACTGCTGCAATTTCTCAATGGAAAGGCTTCATATTTCTTTATAAATTGCTTTGGAATTCCGGTGGCATTAAAAAAAATACACAAGAAGTCTGTAGAGGAGGAAGCGTATGGAACAGGACAGGTTGCAACTCATGGGAAGGAGATTCCATGTGCACACTTGTGCTTTTCAGAGAACAAGAGGAAACTCGTTTTGATTTTATGGATGACTTCAAAACTGAACACAGTCAGCTCCCAGATCTGAGGTTTCCAGCACTATCTACAGAGGGAAAAAGAAAATTTTTTTTGTCCAGGTTAATAAATCAGTCAATTTATGCATTACGCATATGTGCAGAAAAGAGGCGGAAGGCATTTTATTTTCTTCTGAATGATCAAAGTGTTGGCCGACGTTATGGCCGGAGGCCAAACTAGACTGAAGATGGTTTGCTCCATTATGCCTACTGCTGTATTCTGATCTTGGAATGACAGCAATTACTCTATGTATTTTTAACTGCATTCTTCCATGACGGCAATAAATGTTTATTTAAATGTGTCGTGGTTTAACCCCAGCCAGCAACTAAGTACCATGCAGCCGCTTGCTCACTCCTCCCCCCCTCCCAGTGGGATGGGGAGAATCGGGAAAAAAAGTAAAACTCGTGGGTTGAGATAAGAAAGGTTTAATTACTAAAATAAAAAATATAATAATAACAATGGCAATAATATAATAATAATAATAATAGTAATGAAAAGGAATATAACAAAAAGAGAGAGAAATGAAACCCAAGAAAAGACAAGTCATGCACAATGCAATTGCTCACCACCCGCTGACCGATACCTGAGCCGTGATCCGCCCCTCCTGGCCAACTCCCCCCAGTTTACATACTGAGCGTGACGTTCTATGGTATGGAATATCCCTTTGGCTAGTTTGGGTCAGCTGTCCTGGCTGTGCTCCCTCCCAGCTTCTTGCACACCTGCTTGCTGGCAGAGCATGGGAAACTGAACAATCCTTACCTTAGGATAAGCGCTACTTAGCAACGACTAAAACATCAGTGTGTTATCAACATTATTCTCACACTAAATCCAAAACACAGCACTGTACCAGCTACTAGGAAGAAAAATTAACTCTATCCCAGCCAAAACCAGGACAAAATGCCATCAGTTTCAAATTACTCCACTGGAAAATACAGCAGGGAAAAGTATCAAAGACAAAGAACTTTTAAATAAATCTCATCTCCCCACCTGCCATATGAAGCAATTTCTATGCCAGGTGGCAGATGTTTATGATGGTGCTTAAAACAAGTAAAAATTAAATGGATCTCAAAACTTAATTGTTTTTTAGTGTAAAGGGCTATCAATTAAAGGGAATTTTATTTTTTTGGTTAGAGATCCTATCAGAAATGACCTGAAAACCCAAAGCTCTTTAACATAAAAGAGATGATAGAGAGATCAGAATCTCAAGCATTAAAGGAGAATTTTCTTTCCTCAATGTAATTTGATACATAATATCTCATAATCGGGCTATCATGACAGAGAACTCTTCATCCCTTCAATATAACACTTAGATAGTACATGTGGAATTTTCTTGATGCATGACATTTTATATAGGATATAGATCAATCAGACATGTTTTTCTCAGATTTTCTGCAAGAAATATATTAGCAGTAGAACACCATATTCAAAAATCCCTTTTGAAAACTGCATATGTATCTGATTATCAATTTTGCAAGTGATCTTACAGTTTATAAAATACTTAAGTCCTCTTCTAATTAGTATAATTTCTTATCTGAAGAACTGTAATTTCAACAAGACAGTTTTCACTGAACATTATTCTTGCTGATGTTTCACATATAAAGATCAGCTACGTCTTTTTTTAGAATGTGTTATCAATTGTAAACATGTTGCTATACTTGAAAGTGACCATTCACATTAAGCCCTTTATGAATCAATGCCATATCTTACATTGGTCTGTGTCTGCTCTACGTCAGAAGCTGGTATAGAAATTATCTGTAAGTAGCATGTATTTTTGTTCCACACGACTTCCCCAGGATAACAACACTGCCTCAGCTGAAGGAATGACAAAGGATTTATGTGTTCTTCTTTTATTCATCCTCTGCATGAGTTTCTATAAAGTAGATGCGGGCCTGAGTAGGAACCTCACATAAACCATACCAAATGAATTGTTGAATGAGAGAGGAATTCCAAGAGCTGGATCACGGTACATATGCATTAATTTGAATCCTGGAGAAACCAAGTTCTAGGGAAAAATAGTTTACCATCTCAGTGAGGATGTGGCATGTAGTGGCAGAAACCTGGAGAAAATAAATTCCTGAGAAGGTACCAAAAATATCATGAAGTACTTTTACACCTGTAGGACAAGACAAAATATTTGTTTGTGTTGTTACAGCTGCAAAGTACTGGTCGAACTGTCTTACACTAAAAACCAGCTCATATCAAAATTCAGGAGTATATTTCTAGAAAAGGGCTGTGTGTGCTCTTCACTGTAGGATGCCTGCACCCTTTAGGATGCCTGGTCTCACTGATCTGAAGTATATGTCCTAGACTACAGAAGCTGATCTACTGCTAAATTTTAAGGAATAAGCCTTTATTGCAAACATAGTTGTGATAGTTCTGCATAGATATATGTTAGGCATTTGGCTGTGGAGTGTTTATAAGACCACAGATTCTGTAGTACTGAGGTGCTGAAATTATAGTTTGTGTTCTGCAAGGGATATTCAAGTCAAGGAGTATGTAAGGGTGGTTGGTAATCCAGTGCTGCTGCTCTTAATGCTGCTGTGTAACATCATGGTCAGAGTTGAAGGCATTACCCCTCTTCAAAAACATCTGAATCCTTTTGCTAGGAGAGAGATCTTTTGCTCCTGGAAAGTAATTATATCTAACGGCAATGGTTTTCACCAGTGTCTAAACTAGGCCCAGTATACTGCTAGGGGGTTTCATTTCTTCATGAATGACTTGCCAGTAGGATTGTTTGGGACAGTATGAAATCAACAGCTCCTTAGGTAGTAAAAAGGTATAAATGTAAATAATTTATGAACATAAAATGCTATCATTATGGCTCTTCTACTATCATTTTGATGAATACAATGATGGCACTTTCCCAAATCCAAGTTTACTCAATTAAAACTACTCAATCAGCACAATACCGCTGCCAATCAAGTCAACCAATATTGGTTCATTGTTCATTTAAAACCTAGTATGGAGGAAAGGAAGACAGGCTGTACTGTAGCTAGGGCTTCGAGGTACTACAGTAAAGAAGATTGCAATGAGTTAAAGTCATGACAAACTAAGTAAGATAGCAGATACAGTGAAAGCAGAGATAAAGGACAAAGGGATACATGAGAGATTTAGTCAAAGATATTTCTGTGTTTCCAGCCATGCCATACTCCAGACGGTCCAGTTTGTGCATCTTCTTTCCAAAATGTGGAGTCACTTATGAGTCACAGGAAAAAACTGTTTCACACAATCCAGACAGGTCTATTATCCATCTTACTAACCCCTTCTGTGGTGCTTCTACTGTCTATTTTATGTAAGAACAACCAGCCTTTCTCTGGTCACTGTTCTAATCTCTTCAGCAATGCCACAGAGGTGCAGGAAACTTGGAGGGGGGAGGGCGTTTAGGAGGCTGACCACTAAACTCCACTTGGAAGTTCCAAATACACATAAATTACAAACTCACTATGTGTCTGTGTTCTTGTTTGAGACATGACCTTTTGTCTGAAACCCACTAATAGTGAACATATGTCACAGTAGAAAACTCTTTGGCGCCCAAGTTATTTCAGTGCATCACAGTTAACAAATTGTAATTCCAGTTACATAGTTCCTCTGCTCATAATAAAGTAAATCTGTCACAGAAAAAGAATAATCTTTCTTTCCCATAAAAAGACTCACAGTTAAAGCATATAAGATTATCATTATGCAAGCTCATTAGGCGTACACAAGCTATACTTTTCCCTGTACAACTGAAATTCATTGATAAAACAATGAAGTGAACTAACACCCCTCCTAAATAAAGTTTCACCAGTAGCACTGTATGTTAATGGAGCTATTTCATTGTTAATGTGACTGACTGCTTATTGATTCTTGCAGTAATCCAGCAAGGGCTTCAGAGTACAATTTAGTTTGGAGAGCTACGGGTCCAACATCTATGCTCAATTACAACTTTCAGAAGGGTAGATCAATAAAATTTAAATTGCTTATGGTAATCACAACTTCAAATCATTGCGATCAGCATAAGCAATCTGCTGACCCCAGCCAAGCTCCTAAATTGAAACTTGTAATGAGTGGTCATTTAGTTTGGGTCCATTCATATTATTTTGGAGGCAGGTGATGAACAATTAAAGATCAGTCAGCACCTTCCCTACCCAGCATTCCCATCTGAATTCCCAAAGTACTAATATGTAGTAACCCTAGGGTATAGGCCTTTGCACTTCTTTAATGGGTATTCTGTATGAATAAGCAATTATATTTTCTATTAAACAATTTCAGTGTAATTGAATTAGCAGTTATAATATTGCTCGGGCAAGCAGAAGCTTTCCTAGGGAAAAATTAAGTGATATTGGGTAATTCAAATTAATTTATAAGCCTGAAAAATGTAACCATTAAATGGAATTGTTCACCCTCCCAAAAAAATTACAATTAATGAGCATATTGTTTCAATGCATATGTTTCCTAACAATTTGTTTTTTGGTCATAATAGCTTTTTCCCAGTTCATTATAAAAACCTGTCTATTATAATGAAAATTTCATAGGCTGTTTTCTTTGACAAAGCGGGTTGCAAGTTTAAACAAAGATAGCCTGCAGATTACTTTCACGATAAGGAGTCACCTTAGAATTACATTTTAATAAATCATTGACAATAAATCTTCTGCATTACAGCACCAGGGTTTAGAGAAGGAGGAAAAAAGCCAAATACAGAGAAAACGATCAATGAAAATCCTCTTCTGCCAATATGAGAATAGATTGACCAACGGTAATGTAAAGTTTGCTACACAAAAATAAAAGCTCAAAAAGCTTTACTTAAAAAAGATGCAAAGCAAACAGCAATAAAGTCTGTACACAGATGCAGATTTAATTAACAAATTAATTTATTAATACTCACCTAACAGCTTTTTGCAAATGGTCTGTATTCAGGGTAGAAGTCGCTGAATATTTAAACAAGCTAACAGACACTGATTTAGGAATATTTTCATTAATAAAATGCCAAACACACATGATTCTAGTTCATGAGATTACATATTATTCACAAGTATTTGAAAAACTGATGAGCATTTCTATTTGAGATTCACAAAACGTTACATGGGTTTTATACAGTGCTTTGCCTGAAGACTGTTTAAACTGCTTTAGTCATCCAACCAGAGAGGAATAACAATTCCCGTATTTTCACTTAGAACAAGAAGTCTTAAGGCCAGGACCATCGAAGCTACATAAAGTATCTCTTGCCATATTAACCAACAGCGCAAAATACACCTTAGTTATGCCAGGTTTTGCACAGCTATGCAGACAAAAAATTCAGTGGCTTATATTTTGGCAGGGGCGGGGAGAAGAAATCTAAGATAAACTACCCAGACAAAAGACTTCTGTATGTGTTATGCAACACTTGGATGGTCTTCTGGGACAAATCTACCAAAAAATTGTTCTGATCACAAAGTCTAATAATGTCCCTCACTAGCTTTCATAATCACGGTACCAAGAAAGCAAAAGGCAAAAACTAGAAGTGGTAGATTTGGAGTTCTTGATTAAGCAAAATCTAGAATAAAAACCATGCCTCTGCCTATGAGTCTGTCGGTTACTTACACTGGAGAGGGCTTTTCCCCTCCGCCTGGCCTGTCATTTTATATGTAATGTAATGCTTCTTAAGAATATCAATCTTAAAAAGTATACTAATGTTTTATAGCTGCTCCTGTTTTGCAATACAAATGATATAATTACTTGTTTCTCGCTGGAGGGGGTCCAGTTCTTTTAGTTCATTTTTTAAATGCAAATCTTATTAAGCATTTTATCCTAAAATGGCTACTGCAAAGAGGGCAGCATGATCTCAGATGAAGATGGACAACACACCTCCAAAAATAAATACTAAGCAAGGAATGAAACCTGAATTAAAGCAGCATACCAAAAACTGAATTGATTACTTACTGAAATATGTTAACATGATGTAATGGGCAACTACTAAAATCAGATGTACAGTAATATTCCATGAATCACTGCTAGCTAGCCCACAACGAACAAAGACATAATAAAGAGCTCTGTTCACCAAAAATCTCAAATTTTATAATAGCTCTGAAATGTTCTGTTTATATAGTATAACAAATTTCTCACCACCTACAGCTTCACATTTGTTACTGTGGACAGACTGCAAACTTTCTTACAGTGGTGAGCAAAGCATTAACTCATTCCTGTGAGTAACTGCTCACTCGTTTGAGCTCGCTAATGACACCCTACTCTTGAGCTGGAGACCACAACCACTCAGAAATTCCTGGCAGCAACTAAGCTTGAAATTAGATTCTCCTGACCCAAAAGCACAAGTCCTTACTACTTAACTTAAAGCAGATTTGCCATGAGTTGTGCCCTATGAGACATGACAAATGATTGAACAGTTCTGATTCCATCCATTAGAGGTCAGTGGTACTTGTAAGCTAGCCAACTCATTACAGAACTGCAGAAAAGGGATTAATTAGTGTCCTAGCTTAGCTTCAATTATGGAACAATCCATATTCAAATTGTCTGTTGAATATGGTGGCCACTACATGAGAATTCTGGAAACTTAAAGGTAATGACAGCATTGCATTTAGGGAAAAAAAATGCAGTCCAGTGACATTGCCAATGTAGGGACTGACGTCCATCCTGTGTCCCTCACATAAATACTTTCAGGTCAGGAAGATGTCCATATCCTCTCCAGCTCCTCTGCTGGGAGAGGTAGGTTTATCCCTCTGTGGAAGAGAACTGGGCCAGCGTTGCCCTGTTTGTTCCAGCACGTGAAGTGTTCTCTCTGCAGTCCTGGAAATGTTGAAAGGAGAAAGTCCTTTCTCCCTACTTCTCCTAATGTGGGGAAGAGCACAGTGACAAACAAGAGAGATATGAGTAGGTAACAGAAGATTCATATATAGACAGGTCTGTCCAAAATGGATCTAAAAGGCAGAATTTTCAGCCTATATAATTAGCTCATAAATTAGTCTATAATTATCTGGGGCTCATTGTCATCACACTAACAAATTCCTAACCTGTAAATTTTCTTTGATTTTTTAAGTCCTTCAGAAAGCACAGCTGTCTTTTTCTTCCAGTAATTAGTAGATTTAAATATTTGAAGTCAAGACATATAGGCAAGTCATAAATAATATGCATCCTTTCCCTAGGTAGATCTTTAAGACATTTTAAAGTATAAAAGCAATATGACATTTTAAAGGTTTGCGAAGTTCTTGAAAGAAAGCTGAAAAATTGGCCTGACAAATCCTTAATCCATTTATCCATAGAGTGAAAATGTAATATTTCTATTTGAAAAAGAATAGCAGAAATTATCAATTCCCTATGTGAGTAGAGTGGAGAAACAAGTGGAATATTCAAGGCAAGGTTCTGATCCAAGTTGCATAGCTATATATCTGGGGTAGACTGATTTTAATAGTTATTTCAGATTTTCTGTAAAGAAAATTTTGATGAGAGCTTTAGGCTTCCTATCAGCATTGTGTCTAAAAGGATCAATTTTCATGATATTTTTCATTTGCATACTTCATTGTACTTTTTCACTTGTCAGGAATCCTGCAGTAACATCAGCTTAACAGAATTCTTGAAGCAATTACCTGTGAGTTGAAAGCCTTACATCATAACTAAAGACAGTGCATCTAAACCAGGTCTTAATCAACCAAGTTAAAAGGACAGTGTCATTACAATAGTGTAAGAACATAATTTATTGCTTTTAGGGAATATCTAACAGTCAAAGATACAACTTGTGGGTTTGGCACTATTGCAAAAATAAATACGCAATAGGATTGGCAACTTATTAGAAACTCTTGTGGTTTGAATTAGGATGTCAAAAGAATGTGGGCCTATTGACACCGTATTCTGTTGTCCTATACAGGTGGAAGAACACAAAGGAAAGCAATAGATGAACCAAGGGACAGAATTTGGTCCCCACTGTAAGGCTTAACCCTGAATTATGTTATTACTGTTAGCATGAATGAGCTGACCCACAATAGCCGTGAATTTGCATGCTCTTGACCTGTGCAAAACTCAGAGAAGTACTATTTATCTTAAAATTCCCTCATTGAAATTTAAACATTGTCATACTACTTTACATTTGCTTATAGGACAAATTTGCTCCAAAATATAACCAGTAGGCTCAGCTGAAAAGAGGTTAAGAATGAAAGACCTGGATTGAATGGTTTAGCCTTAAAATTCTCCTTTTTACAAAGCTCTTCATTTCAGCAGAAACTTATGGATAATACAGGAGATGGTGAACAAAGAACTACCAACTGATTGCCATAGAACAGGAACACTTCTAAATGTACTTCAGTATCACAGGACTGAGTGGTACCTGCTAAATCCCCTGCATCATGCAGCCTACTCCCGTGACATTGTCTTGCAGTTTGTGGTACTTAGTGTTCTACATTAAGACATCTTGGAGTCATCTGCATAATTAACAAAAAATTAAAAGGGAGGATCTTCTGCTCATAGTTATAGAAAATAACTTGAAAGGGCTGAAAAACTGGAGAAAAAATATCCCGTGTTGTGGCCTTTTTTTTTTTCCCTTTAAAGAAGTACGATATTGAAAATATCATGAATCTTTGGGTCATGCAAGTTTTTTGTGGACAGAGGCTGGATTTCAGCCTCAAGACACTGCATCTGATAGCCCATCCCCTTGTATCTGCTCTATTAAAAACTACCCTATGGACAAATCATGATCCTAAGAGTTAGTTAAAAGTAACCTCAAACCTTTCACCCTTTTTGTACTCACAAAGTAATCTAAACCCAGCACATTAAGAGAGACATCAAAGAGTCCCCACTGGTTTTTGTAGGTGCAACTTCTGAGTCTCTCACTTCCTACTTTAGAGATAAGCCATGCAAAGACTTCATTCTGGCCTTCTGCCCCCAAAAGAGTTTTTACTGAAATGTGTGTTGCAGTAGAAAGATAAATAGTCAGAGTTACAGAAATCAATACAGCAAAATTCAATAAATAACAACAAACATCTACTGGACAAGACCTAAACTTTTACTATGAAAGAAGTTGTTTTACTTTCCTACGCTTGTACAATACGGACACTTCTTTTGTACATTCGCGTCATAAAGAATATAACATCTTTCTGATTTTAAAGACTTGGGCAAAATGTGAGGCATACGTTCCATTGCCTTCTTCAGAAGCTCCTCAGATCACTGTCTAAGAGCTCCTTGGAACCAGAAACTCAAATGATATTAAACTGCATCACACATACAAATTTAGATCTCAAATTCACTTTAAACTATGGATGCAAGCTACAAAATACAGATCCAGATCTCATTAGCCTCAAGGTCTGCAGCTATCTGAATCTGACATTTTGACATTTTGAATCCGCCGTTTCTACTAGGAGTCAGAAATCTTTTTTCTCATTTTTCATTTAGTCATTCCCAGCATGTTTTGCTTATGATTTTTTTTCACTCTGTCCCTGCATTAAGAAGCCATTGAACCATCTGTAGTATTCAGATAATAATTTTCTTAGCTATAATTATATAATTCCACTAATGAGGGCTACTGGAGAGTCTGCTATCTTCCATTTCCAAAGACATTATTATAGTTTGATCTTTTGCATATGCAGGCATCACTCCACCTTATAGCTGTGGTTAAATGTATAAGAGACCATTTCTTAAAGAAACAGCGTACTGGAGCAATGTATATAAATATCAAATGGCATAACTACAGAGAAATACCATTTTAGAGAGTCTGAAACTGTTTATCAGATGGACAGAATTCAGACAGCAGTTTTGGCTATAAGAAAATAATTAAAAAATAGTGTGGAAAAGTTAAAAAATATTTTGTTTTAAAATCTTTCAACCTATTGTTTAAAAATTATGTTTTCACTTTAAAATCCACCAACATTTATTATTTCTTACAAGAACTGAAGGAGTTAAATTCCATTTAAAAAAATTACAGGTTACATGACTCTCTAATTTTTCCTTTATGGTAGGAAATCCCAAATAAAATTCCCTTTGGTAATTAACCAACACTTGTTTCCATTTTTCAACTGAGATTGTGAACCAAAAGACCACCTTTAGATACACCCATCCCAAAAGGCAGCATTACTAATCACAGCAATAGGTCAGATTCTCCAAAGGGCCAGACCTCAGACTTAGTTTATAGTAGTCCCTTAGAACTTAATAAGATCTCGGGCCACAAGATCAAGATAATTATTCAGCTAGTAGCTGGACAATCTTCAGACGTAGTCTTCACATTGGCCTTTTCAGGATTTGCACAGTGCTCCCTTTGCAGAAAGAAGGTGATGCAGGAATCCGCTTTGTAGCCTTCGCATAAGGGTCCTTGTGCCAGCACTCTACACTGAGTTCATGCTCACCATCTTCTCAAATAAAAATTATATGTTACATGTAAGAGATTCCTGATAACTCTTCATAATACGACCTGTCTGTGCCCTTTATAAGCACGCAGCCTCTGCCGTCAGCCTCTGCTGACACAATAGCCTCTCCATTCATGTCTGAAGTCCTCCAGCACAGAAGTGCCTTCTTAAATGGAGAGAGCATGTTGAAAATGCATTCCTCAGTTTGATGATGAAAAATGAATATGAGAATAAAAGAATTCCTGTCGTTTCCTTGTATACAAGACTCTCCTTGCAAAAATCAATCCGTGCCATTTTGGAACAGTATCACTAATGAAATTACCATAATCAAGAACTGCAAAGGCATCGATTACAAAACACAAAGCTAATAACAGCCTTGAACAAGATTCTGATGCCACTGAAGACTTACAGAATCTGGCCAGGATTTCTCTATCATCAAATAATCCCACTGAAAAGCTAAACATCTCTAACAATAAGCAGGTGATAAATCCAAGGTCATGGTTCTACAAGACACTGGCCCCTAATAAGGCAACAAAAATGCTGTGCTCTCCTGACCCAAAACGAACTTGTCTTGCCAGTTCAGATTCATTAAAAAAATCGTCCCAGTACACTTCCTGCCAGATCATCTATCCTCTACCCTACAACCAGCATGAAGCACAAAGCTGTCAGCTGTCATTATTTTAACAGAAATAGCACTAATCATAGCTTTGTGATGGATCTAGACCAAATCTTTAAAGATAGACAATTCAAAGATGCGCACAGCCAGTATGGATGAATCTGGAACTATGACCTCATTGACTTCACTGAGATGATGTGCGATCTTAAAGTAAAACACATAAAATCTTACTTGGATTATGCCCAAACCACTCTGTAACTTCATCCATGAAGGAACATGAATCAATGATCCTTCTAAGCAGTTCAGTCATGCAACTGTGTGTGTGGATAAATTTGCACTTAATTTTCATATGCATCTCCTAGATTTACCTGTCAGGTGCCTGATAGCTTAAATTGTACCGTGTCAGTAAATGTGTGTGTAATTATAGATGCAATGTTTTTGCCCAGCACACTTAAAAACTTCACAGATTCAACCTGTTTCACTGTTCTTGGAAATTTCAGAGGTCCAAACCGTCTAATTAAGCGTTCCTTAGTTTTCACATATTTTCATTCTGTGAATCCATAATGATTTGCACAGCTGAGGCCCCTCAGTCCCACATCTCATGGTCATACAGTAAGAGCTGTACCCCAGTTATCCTGATTTAAAGCCAATCCACATCCAATGTATGTGGATTCACTTGAAGGACCAGGACTGGATTGGGCAAAGCAAATAAAACGGAGTAAGTAATTCAGAGAAGGATGTATCAAATGAGATCTTACAGGTATTTTCCATCTCCAACAGCTAAGAGTCACTCTCGTTTTTCCCCCAATAAGATCTGAGGCAATAAAAAGCCTCCAAAGACCTTGCTCTTTCGCTAATGTCCAAAACGGTCTTTGTTTGCGTAGAAACAACGTAGAAAGATATAAAAATAGGCTTAAATTAGCATGTTGCCAAATTGGTCTACTGTAACAAGTGCTTTGAAGTCTGGCATGCTGACTGATTCCCCACAGGAAGTTGAGTACTCTGAAAACAATTAAGAACAAAAAAGGGGCGGGGGGGAGGAGAGCGGGAGCAGGCGAGTACAGTAGTTAAATTAAGCAAAGTGAGCCTTGGAATAGTCAAGGGACTAAACAAGCCATCGAATCACTTAATAACAGCACTTCTTTAGCAGCGGAGATAGAAAACACCAACTGGATTTTTAGAAACTGAGACATTAAGGCTTGAAAAAGCAGAATGACAGAAGTTTAAATTAAATAAATGAAAATTACTTCAGAATATAATAGAAGGCAATAAGGCACCAAAACTGCCAGTAGTTATAGTAGTTAATCCTGTGTTCTAAAATTGATCCTAATGTAAAAGCATTGTGCAATTTAGAAGTAATAAACATAATAATCCCTGCCATTTTACATAATAAATAAATCTTAACTACGTTTTCCATTTGTATAAAGCCTTGTGAAATGACAGTTTTGGTTGTTAAAAAAATCCAAATGTTTGTTTCACAAGGATATTATAGTGATGCAGTGGAATATATTTTGAGGGGGAAGGTTAAAACATATTTTATAGGCAGTACTGAGTAAACATAACTATATCTGAAAAACCACACACGCCACACAAAGAAAGACCTTTCAGATTATACAATAAACATTTTACACTGTGGAATACCTTCTCTATAACTTTTTGTCTACACTGAAATGCATAATTGCATACTGAAAGATGGTTACTATTATTATTATTATTAATGTTATGGTAGCATGCAGGGGAACTACTGTATAATTAGCAATGGTATCTGTCCCAAAGATCCTGTGATGTAGATAAGCAAAACAGGTGAAGGTTTCACCATCTGTGTTTTACGAAATAGGAATGAGGTACAGGGAAGATTAAAGGCTTACTCCAATTAAATAGTGAATCTCCAAGTAACTGATGGTTTCCAGATCAGGTCCCAAATTACTGGTCTAAGGGAACAGAAGGTTGTGGTTCAGCTGGGACCTGAACCTGCATCCTTGTCTTCCTTATGCATGGCTTAGCACAAACTCATCAGAAATGAATTCTGTTCCTTTGGACCCTCTCTTTACAAGCCTCCCCTACAGGCACTCCCATACCTCCATGGTATGGCACCCAAGAGGCATTACAAGGAACGTAGCTCTCCATCTCACAGCAATACATCTCAAATGTGCAATACAGGGCCTTAAGCCTCAAGAACTTCACTAGCTTTTCCCCTACCACCTTCTGCCCCCTCCTTCATACACGCACAGTAGTGCCTCTATATTTTGGTCATCCCCACTACAAGTGCTGGGACAAGGTTATACTATTTTTTAAAAACTTTGGTAACTAACTTTTGATAACAAGACTTCAGTAACTAACCTTTCCGGATGCCAAGAAAAGTTGTGGAATCTCCACCCTTGGAGGTGTTCAAGACTCGGCTGGACAAGGCCCTGAGCTAGCTTACCTAATTGGACCTGCTTTGAGCAGAAGGGTTGGACGAGACGATCTCCAGAGGCCCCTTCCAGCCTAAATTACTTTATGATTCTATGTTATGTATTTTTACTTCAGGTGTCTTCCTTGACACGCTAAAAAATTCATTTCTTTCAACCCCCCACCCAACATTTCTTATCTATCTTACAGAAAAGAGTCCACGTGTCCTTCAAGGTACAGATGAGTACTATAAAACTGAACTACGTATTTATACAAAGTGTGTCTGCTGATAACATGTAAGTCCTGTACTCCTTCTAAGTCTTTCTAAAGTCCTAAAGAGAAAGACAAGCATTTATCCTTTGTTCTCTTGCAACTCAAAGCCCATACAGTATGTGAGAACTCTAAACACCGAGGTTGTAGGACAAGCCAGGAGACCCATGCTGACCTCAACAGCCTAAAGAATCACCTTTATTGTACAGTAACTGTTCTTTGAGAATGTATTATTATGGATGCCACTATAGAAGATCAGTAAGCATTATCCTGTCAGAATAGCAGCTTTGAGAAAATCCAGCTGCCTTGAACACTGATTTATGTTATTGCATTCCCTCTCTCAGAAGGGACTTCTGCACAAGTCTTACTATGTTTCGGTTCCTCTCTGGACTACATAACTACTACACAGACTTTAAAGCAGCAATACTATAAAATGAAAGAAAACTAAGTAGTACTTCTCTGTAAGTAAAAAACTATAGTCTAGAAAAGCTAAGTGAGAGGGAAACCTGTTCAAGATGAGGCCGGAGAAGACTGTGGAGATTAAGTCTTGTCTTATGGATGAGACTCCATTCAAACTTTTCTTGGCTGGCTATATCAAGAACCTTCTTCATTTTGAAAAGTATCTTCTAACTTTCACATCTTATCTCAAGACTTCCTGGTCATCTTGGAACAACCTTTTTGTAAAGTGGTCAGGTTTTTATCACAGACAATTATCAGGTGAGGAGAAAGGAGCAGGGTGTGATCTAGCCATGGCTCTGTGGCGTTTGGTGGAAGAGATCTGAAAACAGAGTAAGTATCTAACAGACTTGCACGACTCAGTTCAAAAGCCACCACATGAATGTCACTATACTCCCTTCAAGCTTAAAAATCACTTCAGCTGTAACTCTCCTTAGACATTGGATGCCTGAAACATCGGCATTTGTTTGCTACCATTCTTTTTATTGATTGTTCTTGCCTTTTTATTATTTCCTCTTCTTTCTTTAATACTATGTATTAATATTACAGTACCACCTATAGCAACAAATTAAAATTGCAGCTTCCATCACAAACATGATTGTGTTATGCTAGGTTCTGTACAAATCTCACTGGTAATAAGATACAGTCCCTTGCTCAAAGTGGCAAAAATAAAGGTGACAGAAACAAAATCAAAGCAAAAAGAGGTGGCCCAGCTCATGTCACATGTCAACAGTAGAACAGGTTTCCTAATTCCAAGTCCAAGGTACCACATTGCTTTACCTTTTTCTTTCGCACTTTGCCTTTTGTCTCTCTGTCTCTTCTTCTCTCACCGTACAGCTGAACATTTATGCCTAAGAGTGTGTGACTGCGTGTGTGAGTGAGTGTGTGATCTACAAGTCAGCCAACACGCAATTTCAGTAGTTAGTATTTGTTTAGGCTTCAATTCTTTTATTAATAGAAGTTTGGAGACTGGAAACAGAAGTACAGAGATATTACCTGACTTGGTCAAAACTAAGATTGGGATAGAATACAGGCCTTTTGGTGCTCCAGTTATAAAACTCTTAGATTTTATGAGCAGAAGCAAGCAACTGCTACTCTTGGTCAGAGCTATCTGTAACTAGACTCTCACAATATCAAAGCTTTGCTAATAAAACCTATCTGCCAGCATTTGGTGCCTCCCTAATATGACTACATAAAACAGGTCCATGAGTGGGCCAAATGAGCCCACATGCCTGCAAAGAAATGTCAAGTCCCCACTGGATAAGGCTTCTTCATTCACTAAAGTCAGTTACTGTCCTGCAGGGGGGGGGTGGAAATCAAGAGAGTTTCACTTTGTATGCATTCCTGGTCAGGACTAAACATCTTTCTGGGTAGCAAGTGAGAATATAGGAGATTTTAAATGCTTTCTTTGAAAGTAGAAAAATATATCTTTTAAGCAATCAAGTGTTAACTGTGAGAATTAAAAATATCTGTTCCATATGTTCAAGTCCCAAGTAAAGTAATATTAAGTATGTACAAGAAAGTTCAGGTAGGAAGAGCAAATGATTAAAATAAAAGTCCCTTGGGTCAAAACGCAAGGGTAGTGGACATAGATAAAGTACCAGGGAAAGGAGATGAAATACAAACAGGATGTGCTGTGGTGTCCAAATGAGACACATTACTAAAAAAAGTGTTGCATCATTAACCACTCCATCAACTGGCTCTGCCAGGGTTGCAATGGACTTTCTATTGCCAACACCAAGTCCACTGACAGCACAGAGACCTTGGAGAATATGAGGATCTCAGATCACTCTCTGGTATGTTTGCTAGTCTCACTTTAATACTTCAAAATAGAGGAGGGAGAAAATTCATAATCAAACTTAAAGAGAAACAGCAGTTATATTAGCAGCTGACAAACAATTTCAGTTGTGTGATGGGCCTCTCAATATATGACTGAGATCGGTATCTTCTGTATTGGTATCTCAATGGTCAGTTAGTCCCTGGTCTTCAGTGGATGCGATATGTGTTGTCCACAAGTTGCATTGCTTTTGTCCCTGGTGCTGGGGTAGCTCTCTAGAAGTCATCTAGTGCTCTGAACAGAAAACATCCCAAGAGTCTTTCAATACCCCAAATCAATAGTTCTGACCTGAACCCATACACTCAAACTAAAGTGCTGAATGCCACCAATTTACCCTGCAGTCCACGGGAACCAATGATCTTCAATGCCTCTAGAATCAGTCCCCCAGTGATGAGCCCTGTCTGGCCTCCATGGCATTCCCCAGTACATAGCCCACTGTGTGATCAAACACAGACTTTCTTGAGCAGCTCCAGATTCCAATTTTAAGCACTGCTGGAACTATTAATTCAGAGGGGGTGGTTCTAGATAAAAGAGACACTTGTATAAGCATAGTTAAATGTTATCTGTAGATAACAGAAAAATAGAAAATAGAAAATCCATTGTGTCTGTTGTAAAAACAATTAATTGTAGTGTTTTACAAAACAAAGTATTTTGTTTTCTCCAATCAGAGCAAATTTTCAGTTTGTTTCAAAAAGTATTTTAAAAATGTTTATTCAGATCTAACAAACCTTATTCAATTTCTAAAATTACTGTTTTTAGAGGTTGCCATAAAAACCACTCAGTTTGTCTATTTTACTGCTAAGTTCATTCCATGTAAATTTTCAGACAAAATTCTTAGTAACTGAAAGGGTTAAAGGAAAAATACCTTTTATTCTTGCTTTGTGTATTTCACAAAGCAAATGTGGATTATTTACTTTGTGTGCTTTGGGTTTAGTCATATTCACTCCTTCATTTCCATGTCAGTGAAGTAGCCAGTACCTCCTTTAGCATGGTTTATACTTTCACACACACACACAAAAAAAGCCACCAACTAGAATGAGAAAAACATGGTTAAAAATAGGATACTCTTGACTGCAATCCCACAGAAACTGGCAAAAGGACTTGGGGACATGAAGGTCCTATTAGCCTGTTTGTTTTTAATTGACTAGATTTCAAGTTGACAGTGGCCCTTTTAGCAGTGTACAGAACAAAACAGCACCACATGGCTAGCACGATCCATTTTAAAGTGGTGCTCTTTTATGTCCCCTGCTGAGGATTGCACCATATGAGCCATCAGTAACGCCAAGTCAAAGGCCAACCATCAATAAAGCTCTTGCTGTGACCAAGAATAAGTAAACAACGGACCAGCCACTTCTAGTGGTAGTTATAGCAGAGTTAAAGCTGAAGTAGGGTGGCACCTACCTGACAGTTTTTTTCTCTGAAACTTTACAATATACAGTATTTAACTGGACACTGTTGCTTGCATTTTAGTGCAGACTGTATTCTGCACATACTTAATTAAGTGAATGGAATATGATAGAGACTACTTGTCTGAATACAAAGCCTGTGAAAGTCAGTGGGAACTTTTCCATTCAAATCACTGGTCTCTGAGTTAGGTCTGTAATCAATACATTGTAACCCAGATATCATAGCGATGAGAATTAAATAAACAACACACAGATGCATCCTCTCTCATTACACAGACTCTTAAAAGTACACTTTTATTTAGTACAGTTCAACATATCTGGACTAAGCTTCTCTTCATAGATGTACATGTGCCTGGAGTTAAAAACTCCTACAATGGAAGTTCACTGAGAACAGGTTATTATTTCAAAAGGAAAAGACCCATAGAATTTAATAGGGATTGTTGCTTTTCTTCATCCTTCTTACATTCCTGCTATAGGATGGATTAAGCTTTCTGTGGAAAGGATTTACTTCTATATATCCTGGAATAGTTTCCCTAAATCCTGTTAGCTTCATTTTGCAGGGTGGGTTTCTCTGTAAATCATGCACCTATAAGACTTAACTGGACAAATTAAGAAAATCATATAAACCCCCTTCAAGGACATACTTTCTCTGACCTTAACCAACTCTTTGTTGCCATCCGTTCCTGTACATGACTCATCCCATTCTGTCACATTACCATTGACAAGGACATATAAAGCCACAAAAGAAGTTGATGGACATCCGCTCCAGAGCATTAGCTACCTTGCTCCATGCTCCTGAGATCTGACTGTGCCTTTTGACAGCTCTGCAAGCACATTTCCCCATTTCTAGAATGAAACTGAACCTTTGCACTTTATTATTATTATTATTATTGTTCTCTTTCAGCAAAAAGGTAATTGGGCATGAAAAGTTCAAATCCATTAAATGAAAACTCAATTTAAAATATTTTCCATCCACCAAGCAAGGTCCTATTCATTATTCTGACACTGTACTCCACCTCTGTGCCAAGTGGATCACTCAAAGATGCCCCCCACCACTTCCCTGGCATTTCGTGTGACAAGTAAATCTGCTGTGCACACATTGCTTTATAGGGCATCCCAGTTTTGTATAAATATAAGCAACATTTTTTTAAAGTACCTTTAAATTCCCAAGTTGAATTCTGTAAGCATCGAGATACTTTCAGGTAAACTATTCGTGCTGAGTCTCTCCTCTGGATATTGTGGCAGACAGACACAGCTTCTGAGTGTTATTTCTGCTTCTTTACTCACTTCAAGTTTTTGAGCAGCCTCTGTCCCATTCAGATTACCCTGCTGCTAAATACAAATCATAAAATGTATTTACCTATCAAAAACAATAGCAGACAACTGAAATATAAATTACGTAGTTCTCTAGAAACCTCAGTAGAAGAATTCAGATGTTGCAGTTACCTGGTACCTTATTAATTTAAAAAAGCAAAACAAAACAAAACATTCTAATGCTTTAGCCACAGGTTAAATATTCTGTTTTCACAAAGGTCATTTTTTCCATAAAGTTTTTTTTAGTGCAAGTTTACTGTACAGAGACACTATTTTGCCTTAATATCCATTATAAATTTCTTTAAAGCTAGCAAAATATTTTCCCCCTACAACTCAATCTGCCAGAGATGCAGTGCACAGCTACTTTATTCTTCACAGGCCCAGTCCTGAAACCTAATAAAAAAGCCAAAGAGGGACATCTAGTGGCACCATGAACGAAATTACGAACGAGCAGAGGGAGGAAAAACCTACTGCCATGCCTAAGGATCTGAGAGAATCGCTCATTTCTCATCAGGAATGAAGAAAGGTTGAATGGAAGACCAAAATTAAAGAAGGGAAAAAGTCCGCCCATTTTATTATTTTCTAACACACAGACATTTACACTGGTAATATACTTAACACTAAACTCCATTTGGGCAAAGCAGAAAGATGAAGAAAAAAAAAAAAGGAGAGCTAACAGTCATTCTTTTAAGTAAGTCCGATTTGTTTGAAGAAAAGTCAGATTCCTCAAAATGAACTGAATCTAAATGAAAGAGCCATAAACAAACAACGCTGCCACAGAACTCCAGACACAAAGAAGGAAACTGCACCCTGGCTTTCACCTGCAGAACAATCCCAAGGAAAACCAAGAGGACCCGCAGAACTAATTTCATTTACCTTGAAAGTACACAGGTATATCAAACTCCAACCGAGGGCTGAGCATAAACAGAAACTAAATTCCAGTTTGACAAAACTTCCCAAAACTCACCCAATGAGCAAACGATAAGATTTAGTGCTTATCACTTATATTAGCAGTGAACATTTCATCATAATCATCATGA
This sequence comes from Gymnogyps californianus, assembly GCF_018139145.2. Taxonomy (NCBI): domain Eukaryota; kingdom Metazoa; phylum Chordata; class Aves; order Accipitriformes; family Cathartidae; genus Gymnogyps; species Gymnogyps californianus. The sequence continues at coordinate 147,831,557 of NC_059471.1, forward strand.
AGTGCTCATGAAATATTAGTGGAATAAGCCATCTGTCAGCTAACAAGGCAGAGCAGTAGCACTGGACCCTTCTCCCAGCTGAAGACAAGGAGAGAGCGATAGCAAACTCCAAATTGCTGGAGAGACAACAGAAGAGATGAGTGGCATGAGCTACGCGGTCCCAGCTAGCTTTAGTACCAAAGAGTATCTGTAACAAACTGGGTCTTTCTTATGAAAACACCCCTTTAAGAGTACAGAAGGGACACCCACATGAAGAGTACGTAAGTTGCCAGCCCTGCTCTCTGAGAAAGGCAGCCTGTAAGATGGACAACATCTGCTCACAGGTTTGATGTGAAAATCCCAGAGTAAACAACTTTGTGTTGTATAGCTACCCAGTATTAAATAAATGAGGCAGTCATGCATGCTAGAATGTAACTGCAGGCTCGTTAAGGAAAACTGAGGGTTTAGTGTTACTTTCTATCAAAAGAGGAAGCAAATGAAGTTCTACCTTTATAGCAATTATATAGAGGTCTCTTAGACACCTAGAGATTAAGAATTTTAACCTACCTTGAGCGCTTCCATGGCAATTCCACGTACACCAATCCCTACAGCTCCTCTCTAAAGTGAGGGTTAAAGAGACGAAGCTCAGAAATTCTTCCAAGAAATGTGGGACAACCTACAGAGCTGAACCCTTTCTGCCCAGCTCCCAGACAAACTCACCCTTGCTCTGAAGGTCCTTTCTGATTTCCATGAATGTATTGCAGTGAAAAGGGATACTTCTCCATAAATTTGAAAACAAGTGTCATATATGACTTCCCATGCAAAAAAAAATAATCACCCTCTCCAGTGCCGTAGGTGTGATGTCATTTTTGGGGCAGTTTCATAGGCTATTCTTCATAGTCACACAATGCCAACTCCCACCTCCCACAGCAGTGGTCTGTGTGCCACAGGTGCCTTAAGAGGCAACTGATTAAACAGAACTGCCTACTGAGTTGACCCAGCCCATGGGTCATCTCCATTCTGATTTGAGGTATTCATAATCCTCTTTGCAGACATTTAATGACTGGATGCACAAGGAAAAACATTCTTAAAAATGAACTTATTTTAAATAGAGACAGTAAAGTGGGTTTATAAAATAAAACCACAGAAGCAGAAAGCTACCCACCTCTCTCATAATGCTTCATCTACTAGTCTTCATCCAGATTGCTGCTTGATGCTGTGCTAAGCTATCATTAAAGTATTTCGTTCCTTTCAGTCCTCCCCATTCTTTTTTTTTCTCCGTATTGTTTCTGCAGGTCTGACACTACCTTCTGAATTTATTCCCCCTCACTGGACAAGCAGTACCCATGAGACAAACACTCTTCTTTTTTTTTTAAAAAAAGACAGGTTTCTTGGAACTTCCTCTTCATAAGCTCTCTCAAAAGTCCACCAGCACACGAGATGCAGAATAAAAGAAAGACGCTGTCAGTGGTGATACACACTGGGATCCACTGGCAAAGAAGAACTAGATATAAAAGCATTCAATTGTGGAGTTTATGTGGCCACTGCTAAAATAACGTCCTTTAATGCATAAAAATAAATTACTTTTAAATGTGTTTCCATGACAAAAGCAGCCACCTGGCATGCAGGTCAGTACTGGGAAACACTGTGTCAAGGAATGGAGGCTGACTATTAATAGAAGTCAGCCACCATTCCCCTGTCCATATTACAACTCAGTAGGCTTTGAAGAAAGCGTGCTGGAGATGTCATTTTCCACTCTTTTATAAGCATCCACTTCAAGATGCTTCACTCCAGGCTAGCAAGGGATGCCCTACATCACTGTAGTACTACTTATAAAATTTATGACATAGGATCATGGTTACAACTTCATACATTGCAACCATTTGTGCAGAATATAGTCCCGTGTGTGCATATTCACCATAACATATATTCCTAAGAATGCTTAATCAGCACTATTGTACAGAAAAAAACTTCAGGCATTATACCTCATATTTCTCACACCTACTTTTAAAATAGTAGTATTTTTTCACATGTGGAAAGGGGCTCTAAATTTTTGTTTTTCCCAGTGTACAGGAGTAAAGAGCAGAGTGCTTTGTAGGAGGAAAGCACCTGTTTAAAATATTTTATAGTCCTCCTTGCACTGCAATAATTTAATAATAACTGCCTCGATTAAAAAAACAAACAACAAACAAAGCCAACAAAAAGAACCTATGCTGGTTTTAAAGACTAAGTTTAGTGTGCATATATTCCAGAGAGAAACAATGTCACAGAAAAGAGTGAAACAATGCCTGTCTCCCAAAGTCTCTGAACGAAGATCACACACCTTTCTGGAAGTCATGCTGTGATTAAACTAACCTCAGCAGAAGGGCGGCCATTCCATGGCATATTTTCCACTAGAGGTCAGGCTGAAGGAGCTAATGATCTATTTTAGCCTTCAAAATCTATGAGTGGGAGTTACTAATCAAGATTTGGAAGTTTCAAAATCAGTATTTAATTAATACTGCTCTGCTTCACTTAAAGTGAATCACAAAGATGTATTTTTCTAGGTGTCCAACAGCTGGAGGTATTTAATCATGAGAGTATTTTAACATATGTCAATACAACCTTTCACAGAGCACTTGATGTGCCATCTCAGTCGGCAGGACAAGGTTTGGAAAAGAGAAAAGTTCTTCCTAAACTTCAGCCTTGAAATGAAAAACATGTTAGTTTGAATAATAACAGACAACATTCTAGTTACCTTTAAAAGGGTATTTTTAAAGTTTTGCTTTTTATTTTTTGCTTTTAGAAAGGACATACATTACAAGCATTTTCCACCAAAGATCTAGATCGAATTTGTTTCTGTAAATAACTAGGAAAAGACACAGCTAAGCATGGAGTATATGACCATGACAGGCCTCAGGTGACTAGAAAATTTTTCAAAACCCCAAAGTGATCTGAATTAGGAGCCTAAGCTTTTCTTTTCCTGTATTTTGTTGACTTACGTAATTCCATCGCTTCCAGAAACATTGACCCAGCTTCTTGAAATAAATAACTTGAAGGCAGTGAAGTTCAGATATACACTTGCTTCTGAAAATTCAAGGAAACGTTTAATGTATCATTTATAGTTTTAAACACCTGCTTTGTTGTGACAGGACGCAAAGTCATGCTCAAATGGCAAGTCCTAGCTCAGAGCTCTTTGTCCATCACCAGCCCTCTCAACAACTCACTGCCTTCAGCACATCTGTCTGCAGCCATGAAAACCAGGACAAAGTAACTTTGGCCAAAGCCACATAAGCATTTAGCTATAGTGTCAAAAACTAAACTGAGGAATTGCTCATGTTTACACTTCTGAAACCGAAGCATTCCATGAAATTCACTCAGAGATGAAATCAGCTAACCAGGTCAAGCTATGTCAGCTACCATTTTAAAGTACCTCATGGTCAACTATCAGAGCCACTTCAAAGATACACAAAGCACTTTGGAGAAGTAGGAATATAAAACGCCAGGAATAATTGGCAGAGAGAAGAAAACTTGTAGTTTCTCCAGTCACCTAAGATTAGTGGTGGGAATAACAGGCATAAAGAACAGAAGCGAAGCCTAGAAGACATTGGTTTGATCCCTTTTTATATGTCTCCCATGGACTAGCCTTTTCTGTACTTTCACCAGGTCAAAAGCAGCACACCTGCCGGTAACAGCCAGTCATTTCATCAGAGTCACAGATTATTTCGTTTAATGATTTTGTAACAGAACCTGATAATAGCAGTCCGAAATCTACACGTGCATGTTTTAAAAGGTGAAAATTCAGTTTAGCTCAGTAATACATTCAACTAACACACTCTTTTTTCTTTACTAGTTCTCCTGAAAATAAGCTAACCTTTTAAAATTTACAGCTGTACAACAGGTACAGTATACCTCTCTAAGGCATGGCCTGGAGAAATGCAAGAGCCGTTTGACAAGCACCACTCCAACACACTTCCACGGAGCTGGCAATCGGAGTTTGACTGAAGCTGGTAAGGCAGATTTCCCAGATTAAGCACGTACCCCACCCAGATGCACAGATGGTATTTGTGGGAGCAAAGAAAAATAAAATATAGGTTTAAAACAAATGCAAGAGAAACACAGAATAATAATGAATCACGCTAGGTATTTCTAAGGGTTTCTGTTTATCTTTTCTACTTCTCAGCACATAGCGAGTATATGTTCAGGGCTTTGAAACCACTGAGCAAATGGAAGGGATTTAAAACTAGTTTTGCTTCAAATGTAAGATCACAGAAATAAAGACAGGCTCCAGGTATTTCTCTTCAGAATGAGATTTCTGTACAGAAGTTTGATGCAAAAGGAGTTAAAAATGCTGTTCCTGCATATGTCTCGCAATGACAAGTAGGTTTGTCAAAGAGCCTTTTCGATGCTAAAGCAAAGGACTCACTCTGCTGCTGAATTTCAAATGGGTCTCTCTGCATGGTGGCTACTTTCCCATTGTTTTAAATGGATAGAAAGACACACAGCTGGAAAGAAGAGGCAAGCTACAAAGAAGTGAGGGAAATACAGCTTCAGATGCTGGTATCACAATATAAGGAGGCAAGAGTAGCCACAGACTGATCAATCCGAGCTGGCAGGTTGACTCTGGCAACGACTGGTTTGGGCCCCAGCTCAAGGCCGCAGTCTTGCCCCTTCTCATTCCATCACTAGCCCTTCTCAAGCTAGGAAGAGCTGATGGCCAATCTTACCTTGTTACAATGATACTGTCCAAGGTAGCTCGTCTCAAGATCCCATGAAAAGCTAGCAGAGAAAGAAGGAATAGGAGGAAAACAGCACAGGTAGGAAGTGGTAGAGAAAGATGCAAGGAGAAGAAACACAACAGCTCATGTTTCCCGTTCGAGTCCCTGGTAACCCAGAGGTGGTGAGGTGTGCTTACTCTGCCACGTCAGGAACTGAAGCTCCACAACGTTCCACTTTCAATCCTCCTCTCTTAAGCATCCTCCTTCTAGAGGATCCAGTTCTTCATTATTTCACGCATTAGATTTAATTTCTGGTAAATCAACGTTAACCTCCTGATTTCAAGTCCCGCCCTTCTCATGTTTAGCAGACATGACTTAAACACTATCCTTGAATTGCAATAAAAATTTCCCTTCTTCGGATTAAACCAGTCTGTCTGCCCCCTTCCTGACTCCTCCTGCTACCCTTCTCGGTTACAGCCTAACATAACACTGCATGAACTTCCATCTCACAACTGTGGGTAGACAGGCAGGCCCTCCTGGGAAATGCCTGGTGGTACTACAACTACTACTCCCACGCAAAAAGAAAAGCAAACCCTTTGGCATACAGAGGCAGCAGAGAGAACTCTCCAGCTCCTCTCTGGGCTATCCCTTAGCAGCACAGCTTCTGTGGTAGGAAAGTGAACCAAACATGTTGCGCTCTGACTTCTGCCATTTAAAACTTATCAATGACCAGCACACTGGATATAAAGACTCTTCTGTGTCAATTTTTTTTTCTTGAAATCTTGTGCTATTATTTAAACCACAGCTACAAACAAATAAAACAAAAAAGACCAGGAAGTCTCTTTAAAAAAAATATTTCAAACTAACACATCATAGAAAGATATAAGCAAAGAGCAAAATTTTCTATCAGCAACATATTTATGACACTATGATACGCAAACTAATTCTATATTCACACCTGAATTACTTGATATATACATTTGCACGTGTCACTCATTCTATGCTGAATTTATTAAAAAATGAAAAAAAAAAAATCTTCTACAAAGGGTCTACACTTTATCCAGTCATGAAACCTATGTCTGGAGTAACTTCAACAAAAAGAATTATTTCAAATTTTCACCAGTGTCACTAAACTGAGTTTAGCCCAAATACTTTTTTTCTTTTTAATCTACTGAGAGAAATGGAGCTGCAACGGTTTGGGTTTTTTAATCCCAAAGTGGATTATACAAACAACAATTTCATCAAACATTTTTTACAACAAGCCTAGCATTACTGGTTATATCTTATTATTAAGGTAAGCATTCTTCAAAGAACTGTATGATTGGAATCTCTTCCTGATACATAGTGACATGCTATTTGCTGGCTGCAGTGAGAAGAGTCAAAATGAAAACAAAAATACAAACACGCTTTTTTTCCTCTTGTCTTTATTGATTTAGACTTCAGAGCTACAGCCAAAAATAGTGCATCTGTAGAAAATTACCACACATGCTATCAATACAGCATCATCGCATGTTTAGAATCGTAAGCACTTGACAAATCGCAGAGGGAACATTCAATCTAATATTTTGGCAATGCAGCCCATGAATAGGGAATACAGGGAGAAGGACTTTTCTTCCTCCAAAAAGAAATATTTCTGAACAGGAATGAAAAGCCTCTGTTAAAAAATTAATTCCAGTCACCACAGAAAACTCACGCTGGTTCATTCAAGACATCAACATACACTGCTGGAAACTGCATGGAATGTCAAATGGTACACAGAAGCTACGATTCTGCTACAGGTACAATGCCGTCTTCAGCACTTTGTATGCCATCGAGATGGTCACTGCATACCCAACTGCCCAAGACAAACCTCTGCTGGGCTGGGGAAGAGGGATCAAGTATGCAAAAGTGTGAACGATCCTAGCCCCAGCGAAGATCCTGAAATGCAGCAAGGCTGTGGGCAGCTCAGGGCCACTAAGAGCGTACAGCAGTCCAATGCCAAGAAATGGGACAATATTTTCAAGGTCATTCAGGTGGCCTCTGGGGAAGGAAGCAAAGTTGGTTTACAGTGTTACATTTTATTGAATAAACCACTTCAAGCCTCATTATTTTTCAGCATCTTCAGAGCATGCTGCTGTTAAGGCCCTAACACAACATTGGCTTCCTCTGCAGTGGGGGCTTGATTCAGCTACTGAAATGATCTTGGCATGTTCATCTGACATTGCTCTGGTCTCTCTTGCCACACCCCACATTTTTAAGCTTCTGATCTTCTCTATGAAAGGTCTTAGTTTTTCCCCAGGATCTTGGTAATATTAGGGACTTACATGAGGTATATGAGTGCACCTGGATGTGCAAGAATGCAAGGAAAGGCGGGGAAGAAGACAGACAGCTGGAATTTTCTTGTAGCCTCTCTCAATTGAACATCAATTAACTGGATGACTGTGACTGCAACTACTAGACTTCATGGCCCAGATGGTCTATTCCAATCCCATAAACTCAGTTTGTAGTCTCCATAAAGAAAATATGAAATATCCTATATATGAAACATTCTATCAAATCTTCATGAAGTTCAATCATCTTGAAGAATGTTATTTTTGAGCATCTAACAGGTGTGACAGTTACGCTTTTGGTTCATTTTCTTCACTACTAAGCACTAAAATAGCTGAAAAATGTTTGAAATTTTGCAACCATAATATAATTTACTAAAAATGCGTTGAGACTGAACTCCAGATCTTGAAGTATTCTTTCACGCCTCTTCCTAAACCTTCCCTGCTCCCTTTACCTCTTTAGATAAATTATACTTCCAGCCAAATTTACTGATTGAAATAACCTCTAAGCCTTACTAATTATGTCAAATTTCACAGCCAGCTAGAATCAGAACATGGTGCTGTTTTGCAGCTGCTTTCTGAACTCATTTATCATTACAAGGAAACATATCCTCCAGCTTTTTTTTTCCCCCCAAAAAAGTACACTGAAGAAAGTAATGTCTTTTCTATACCCATGAACAGAACAAAGTTCAGTCACTTATATAGAAGAGAAGCCTTGCTAAATCTATGTGGCGTTATCTGTTGCCATGAAGCTTGCAAAAGAAAATATAGTAAACTTCCATTAAGAACCACTGTTAGGAGGAAAAAATGGATGCTGCAACACCAATGGAGTAACTAGAACCAAGCTGACTTACTAGGTCTGGGGAAGCCTGAACAACTCTGCAAAACAGCAACACAGGACTTGATAACACAGTGTTTTAAAAATCTAATCTGTGTAAATGACTCTGTGAGGTGGTTGTCATTTCTCTAATGTAACAATTTTAGTTAAAAGGGTATCTGGTCATAAAGTTAGTATCGACTTAGTTGTCCTCTTAGAATTTACAAATAGAAAAGAATTACTCCTCGCCAAAAAGTGCACATTTTTATATAACAACCAGCAAATTAAACAACTAACAACTCCCTGAACCACTTGGGGAGAAAAGGAAAGTTCAGAGCATCTTTACAGCCCACTGAGATTAGACTCTTCTTTCTGAGATTTTATTCCAGAAAAGACATACAGAAATATATTAGCCTTCATGGAACCACAGTCTTCTACATTTGCAAGGATGCATTGTTCTGAAATCAGAGCTGATACTTATTTTCAAGATCTTCCCTAATGGTGGTTTAAATGAGAACAGTTCATTCACATTCAAGTTTTTGGTATAAAAATACATATAGCAAATAAACTGTTAGCTTCATTAAGGAATAATGATATGGAAAGCATTCCATTGAAGCTTTCCTTGTTAGCACAGCTGTATCAAACAGCATCTTGAAAGTTATGACTTTGGTAACAAAAAACTTTGCCATCAGCTAAATAAAATTAAATAAGCTGCAACATTTAGCCCACTGAAATACAGCTTACATTCTGCCACAAATCTTGCAAAACAAAATACATACACCACAGGTCGCACACTGCCATACTATTAATAGCATTCTCCCAGAAGGCTGGTCAACTTTCCTGCACAATTGACACATCAGTGAGTAACCTCGATTCAATCCAGGAAAAAGAGCACAGGCTTTGACTCCCACTCTGTACAATTTGCCAGAGTAACGCCCTCATTACAACTCCAGAGTTCCATGACTTTAATACAGTTTCACTCCTCTTCCCCCTGTTATTTCCTTTACACTTTAGGAAAAGATGCAATATTGCAACTGGTGTTCAAATTATATAGAAAGTTGATTTATACTTAATGGACACTGCTTCATACTAAATAAACTTACAGTCATATTTTACAATCTTCTCACCACCTCCCCACCTCCCCTATGCATACAGGATACTATCCAAGAGTTAGCTATTATAACCAGACAATGACTTATTATTTTTAGTATGCACGCTGACTGTTTGAATGTGGAATGGTTTGTTCATTTAAACAAATTAATGTATTAGATTACTACATAAAGCAACACAGAACACACACAGGCTTGCCAAAGATAATGGGGTGAAATTAATTCCTTGGTTTAGTATTATTCTGCTATTTAAAATAATTTTTAAAGACTCCTATGCATTACCTGCGTACACGTTCGACATCTGGATCAGTCCGCAGATATTTTTTAGCACTCTCGCCTTTTCCAAATATTGCTGTATCTTCTGGGTTGACAAATGTCTATTTCAAACATAAACACACAAGAGACATTAGAAGCCAAAATGTTTTTTCTAGTCAAGGCAGCTTGCTATAAAGGTCACTCTTTTTACTAATGCCTCTATAACCTCACATAACTTACCTGAAGTTAAATGCACAGGGAATGATATATTGTTCACTGCACTACTGTTTTCTTGAGCCTAGCATGTAGCTTGCGTGCTGACAAATTAATGATGTAATGTAATTTATGCACGTAGATAAAGCCTTCTTGTAAGATGGACAAGCATGGCAGATGACTGATACTCAGCCTAAAGTAATGCCAGTGGGCTGAAGGAACATAGGGACCTGGGAGGCAGAACTACTGTCTGTACTGCCTAAGTCTCTTTTTCACTATTCTTGACAAATCATCTGAAAGCCCTTTTGGATCCCTTCCTCTTTCAGAAGTCTACACAGCAATAGCCATCCAAGAGACTTAATCCCATCCTCATTTATGACCAACTAAGTTTCTCCCTTTCCTCTTAGGTACAAATTTTCCACTTATGTGACCTGTTATTACCTCCAAATACTGTAAGACACTACTTGAAAAAAACATTTAATTCAGTTCGTGCAGACTGCAGTAGATCTCTCCTTGCTGACACATGTAGTAATACATGCATTCTGTGGACCATTTAGGCTACGCAGGTGTAAGTCAAGAAAACCTTTTGATTTTAGGAGAGCTACATGATTGCTTTCTAAGCAACACAGGACTCCGCTGGATCTACACATAGGACCAGTACAGCTGACGTGCTTCCGCAAGAGCAAAAGGAAGTAAGGTTACAACACAGACATCTGGGTCCTATTTTGAACATACAGGACAGGCTGTGTGCTCTACTACATCTTCAGCTGCGCCAAAGACCTAGAGAGCTATTACAAACCAGCAGTAGCTCAAATGCCGTGCTATTAGGACCTCATGAACAACAGAACAGTTCAGCTGGGTTCTCTTGCACCCAGCAGGAACAAAAAGCAGCATTTCAACAAAAGGACTGCAACAAAATCCTTGAAGCGTACACTGTCTTGCAGAAGCAGATCTCACAAGAATAGCCATATGGGGCAAACTCAGGGCTCTTTCAGCCCAGGACCGAGTGTCTCCAACAGTGGCCATGAGCAGATGCCTAGAGAAGACCAAGAACAGGGCACACACAACACAATGCTTCCCATGAGTACTCTTCTCCTAAGCTAGATGCAGCTTCTGCATTATTTAGTAAACCTCAGTGGATCTTTCATATACTTATCTAGCCTACACATCAATCCACATAAATTTTCAGCCTGCCTCTCATTCTAGAAAAAAATTCAATTTTTTTTTAGATAATGACCTACCTGCAAGGGGAAGGCTAAAACAGTTAGGGAATGTAAAGAGCTTCAGAATTACTGGATGAAAGGGTTATAGATGCATAAAAATCCACTTCATACGCCCTCTTCTGACCCTACTAGTTGGTTATTCATGTAACATGGCTCCATATCACACTTTATTTGCTTTATAAATTGAGTACCCTGGACACTAGCTTTCTGCAGAAGACAGTGGAAATTACAGTTATGAAAAACCCTTATTTAAAAATAACAGAAATGTTTTAGAAGGGTAGAGTAAGTCAAATGCGACTGTAAGATACAGTCTCATAATTATCTCATAATTAGGTTAAAGACATCGTCCATTTGAGACCAACAAAGCACAAACTCAGAATATCATTAGAGGAGGGAGAAGAAAAAGAACAGCATGAGTATTTGAAAGCTGAAAAGAAACACCTGTGATATCTCTGTATTTCAACACAAATTTCAATCTATTCTACCAGACAGTATTCCCAATTTCTTACCTTTCTTGTGATTCTGAAGTATGCTGTTATAAGACTCATTAGCATCATTTTTAGAAGAACAATAGTTGTATAGGTAGCATAAGCCCGGAAGACTTCATTGTCAATTAACTGGGTCAATTTAGCCATTTCTCCACTTCTCACTGACAACCTTTAAAAAAACATTAAAGTTAGGCTAACATCATAGCAATCCAAAGTTCTGACAACAAGATTGTCTGAATAGCCTTTTTTTTTTAGCATCACTGCAATGACAGCACAATTTTGCCACTGTGAAGTTTATTTTCAAGCAAATTATTTTTCCTCAGCTTATTTTCACAATGGCATAATATAATGCTTTAAGATGAGAAATTATATTATCATTTAATATTTTGCTTCCATTATATCTGCTTATTAACCTGTCAAAATATAAACCACCAAAATATTTAATGTAATTGCAGAAACAAAATTTAGTCACAGAAATTAGTACACTCTTGAAATATCAAAAGGAGTTAGAGCAATTTTAGACCAATTCATTTGAACTAGTGAATTTCCCTAAGCAGTTACCAGGATAGAAAGAGTGTGATGACATATTATACATACTGTAATGTTTAAAGAGGAAAATTAGTATTGCCTACCTTTTTTTTAGGTAAAATGACACAATTATAATTGCACTTCAGCTTTCAAACTAACCAATATCTTCCCACCCAGCAATAACTTGTGATCAAACTGAGTTAAACATGCATTTTTCTCCTTTGAGACCCTGTTGTTAAAAATTGCTTTTAGCATGATTCACGGGCAAAGATTAAGCTGTAATGACAAAAAGCAGAGAACTATTTATGCTTTTATCATGGGAGGTTTAAGCTAATGAAGTCTCTTTCCAATGAGACCATACCAAACCCACAATCCTATGGAGGTGGTACCTTTTATCAACACCATAAAGTTTAGAATGTGATGAGGACTGAATGCACGTAAAACGAAAAGCATGTCCCCTTGCACATTCAATTCATGCTCTGCACAGAGCAAGGCTTTTGCCTCATCAAGTGCTTCAATCATGCACTTAGTGAGTAGGAATCCATAAAACTAGTATGCCTTAGCTTCACTCGCGACCAAAATAAATGTACTTTTTGTTACAGTTAACTTCATTATTTACTATAATTTTAGCAATAGCAATAAAAAAGTTAATAATAATATTAACTTGATTACAGCTCCAACAATCTCTCATCTTGCTTTCAGCACAGAGTCACTGCCAGCTACAGCCAAACCAGGGAAACCAGACAAGCCGAGAGCAGCAGAAGACTCTTGCTCCAAAGGCACATCCTTGGTGGGGAGGTGGGCAGGATGGAGGTAAGCAGCTGTTTGCTCAGTGAAACAAATCTAGCCTTGCCTGGACCTGTCTGGCTGTGGTGATGGGATTTTGCTCTCTCTTTTATCCTTTCTAAAACAGTGCTTGGTTCACTGGGCCAAGCACTGGGTCTAAGGACTATGGGAAATTCAGTATAACTCTCCCTCCTTTCATATTACAGTACAGCAGTTCTCAAGATAATCAGCAATTTGGCAAAGATTTTTCTCAGCAACAAACAGAAACTGCAATTTTTAACTTTGTATCACAGCAGAAAGCATGCATAGTTTCATACAACAAAAATACAAGCAAATCCATGGCGTCAGAGCATTTTTCCCTACTGGACTTTAAAGCTATGCTGAAAACACATCCAAGAACTATGCAAAGTCATGAGAAACTGTTCATCAACATCTTGTGTTCCTCCCACTGGAACCACACCACATTTATCCATTTTCCCTACTCGCAGGGTTGGCCTCTCCGAACTCTCATAAAGCCCAGGCCTTGCCTTCGCTACAAAAAGGAACTATACTGAAGAATTCAGCACAGTTCCTCGCTCCCTCGCCCAGGCCCCTGCGCTTATGCAACGCAGCTCGCCAGCCCGGCCTGCGCGCCCGCCGGTTTCGCTTCGCTTCAGCCGCACGAGAGGCGGGACCCGGCCCCAGGCCCCGGCCCCGCGGGGAGCCCCGGGGAGCTGCCCCCACCGACCGCCGCGGGCACCGGGCCGACCGCCGCGCCGCCCCCCACCGCACCCGGCCGCCGACTGCGCGGGGCGACAGGCTCCCAGCGCCCCCTGAGGAAAAGCCTCGCCGCGTTCCGCGGGGCGGCCCCGGCCCGGCGCCCCCCTCCCCGCACCCGCGGAGGATTTCGCGGCCGAGAAGGCGGCGGGGGGTGGAGGGGCCCGGGGGACCTTCCGCTCCCGCCCGCCCGCGGCAGCCGCCATCGCGCAGCGCCCACTCACCCCGCCCGCGTACCCTCGGAGAGCGCGCACACCGCGGCGAGTCCCGCTGCTCCCGGCCGGCTACTGCGCCTCCGCCCGCCCCGGGGCCTGCCCCGGCCCGGCCTCGCCTCGCCCCCTCGGGCGCGGAGGCGGGTCCTGGCCCGGCTGGCTGCGAGGGCTCCCGGCCGCTGCCGCCCCCGCGGAGCCGCTGTACCCCGCGGGCCGCCGCGGCCTCCGGGGCCGGTGTCGGGGCGGGCACACCGCTGGTTCGTCCGCGGTGGCTCGCCCAGGAAGGGCAGGGTTCAGGCCCGGACCCCAGCAAACGTTACCTGGGAGGAAAAGAAGGAAAACCAGGAAAAACAAGCAAGAAAAAGCCTTCCTGTCTGAACACCCTGGGACTTTGAGACAGAGGGAAACCAAAGATTGTGACCCAGCCAGGCTTCGTTAGAGACACGCCATGTCCAGCAATTGCACAAACTCTCAAGCGGGCTCAAAGCTTACCTGAAAAACTATGTAAAGCACCTAAAGTCTCAGTACTTTGGCCCCCTACATTGTTTTGGTGGATCTGAACTTTTACCAAAGGAAAAAAAACTGAAAATGCTTGCATTGCCAAGCCATCAGTGCTGTTCCAATCAAAATGCATCATGTTGCTTTGCAAAGCGTAACAGAAAGTAAAGGAAATTAAGGGCTGGCCACGGACCTCTCCTACTGGCACGCTAGGATGTGATGAAAGGAGGAAACCTGGTGTCCGAGCTTCCCACTGCTTCTTCAGAGAAAATTACGCTATTCCCACAGCACTCCTCCTCATAACTGGAGCAATGCTTGTGACTAAGCAGCTCATGATAAACAAGACTGAAGAAGACAGAGATAAATGTACTCAGGTGCCAAGTGAAGATTTAAGAAATAATCATAAAGGTGTGTACAAAGTCAGAAAGGGATACAATTTTTAAAGCTGCATCATCATGGAAAAACTAGTCTTAGGTACATATATTCAGCGTTCATTGATGTTACTTCTATGCTTCATGTCATGTTAAATACCTGTGTGTACAGCCCTTTGGGACTCTTATTAATCATCAAACACAGCGAAACTCGTTTGAGCAAGGACTGTAGTATCAGAACTGTTTTTAAACGATGGTAGAAGTTGGGTTCAACAACCTTTGTTCTCGCTAAGGATACAGCAAATAGTATATCCACTGAAGTCAACAAAACAACTCACATGAGCATGGATCCATCCCAGGGAATGGATTTATTTTAAAAAAATGGAAGCATTTCTGCAGTTGATAACTTACTTCAAGGCAGGAAATGTATCTTCACAAATTTTTGTACAACACGTAAGATAATATATCCCAATCACATAGTGTAATTAGTGCTATTGAAATAAAACTATAATTATTTTCTATTACCACCTTTTTTTTTTGTTTGTTTGGCATTCTAATCCTTATCTGAAGTCAATTTAGAAAGAAGGTAAACCTATTAAGTCAACAGAGTTAAACTAAACCCACATTATTATACTTGAGAGGAAAAACTGGTAATTGGTTTATATGCAGTTCTCAGAACTAGACCTGGAAATACCAGAAAGCCAGAAGAAAGGCCATTTTCATTAGTTGTAGGTAGGCTATAAAGAGAAGCAGAAATGCAGCTAGAAATTCTACAAAAATCACCCTTTCCTTTGGATTTCACATTCCTGTTTTACAGATTCTGGAAATTTAGATTGATTTATGTGACCTTAAAAAACGCTTCTGAAATTGGGAGAGCTTGTATGTTCCCAGTCTTTGAATTTTGAGGCCAACACTTTATTAATTTTTTCCTGCCATCATTGAATTCCTCTAATTCTAAGGAAAGTACAGAAAGAAGATATGAGGAAGGGAAGAGGACAAGAAGGGAGAGAAAAGAGGAGGGAAGGAGGAAAGAAAAAGAAAAAAAGAAAAAGAAAAAAGAAAAATAGAAAAAAAATAGAAAAAAGAATGAAAAAGGAAAAAAGAGAAAAAGAAAAAGTAGAAAAAAAGAAGAAAAGAAGAGGAAGGGAAGGGAAAGGAGAAAAAGAAGAAAAAGGAAAAAGGGAAAAAAGATAAAAGAAAAATAAAAGATGATAAAAGATGAAAAGGAGAAAAGAGATAAGAAAAATAAAAAAGAAAGAGAGAAAGAAAGAAATGAAGGAAAGGAAGGGAAAGAAAACAGAAACAAGAAGAGAAGCCAATATTCCTTGCAGACCCTGAACCACTTAAGAGTGGGGAGAAGAGTCTAAGTGGAGTGCAAAACTGGGGCCATAGTCAGTAAAGCAGAAGTGAACTTGTGCTCAAGGTCTATTTTCATCTCAAAGTTCAGTAGCAGCATAAAGTGCCTGTAGAACATTTGAAAACTGCTGTGATCTAAGTGAGGTTAGATACATAACTGTGGTGATAGTTGCTCCTGAGGGGCCCATTCTCACAGTCCTTACTCATGTGAATTGTCCCTTTGATGCTAATAGGATTACTCTTGTAAATCAGGGATGCTGTATCAGCCCGATGCCCAGGGTTATACTGATCATGAAGGGCTTGATCTTGCAAACCTCATTCATGTGAGCAACCCTTTTTCATGACAATTTTCCCATTGACTTGAAGAACTATCCCTATAGCCAGAGACAGTAGGATCAGGACACAAATTTAGGGTCAGCATAAAAGTAGGAATACAAGAGTTTTTCATTTAACCTCCAGCAAGGAATAGATACTCCTCAAGAAGGCCAAATAAGTGCAATCATTCTCTTCTGACTGCAGGGAAGGCGAGGGAGAGGCATGTATTGATCAGCCTTGTTTCATCCTGTCTCCTTCTCTGGCTCCATTTATTCACCATAATTAGAGTGGTAAAGAAGGTACCAACAATACATTTTCACCACACCTGAAGCTTTTGTTCACCACCCCCTTGCTAATATAAATTAGTTGTTTCCTCAAATAGCTCTTCTGTAAAATTGACAAATTATGCTTCCTGCATTAAATAAACCAGTGATTTACAGAGTAAAACAAATCATGAACACTAAGATTCAGTCCATATTTTAACTTAAAATCTGAAATACTGTTTAAATGCCAAAAGGAAAGTGTTACAAAAATGTTTAGTATAACAGACCAGAGTCAGTTTTTGTGCTGCTCCATTAAAACCTACACCCTCTGGTAAGAAAGCACTTTCTCTATATCAAATGTTGACACCTATGTAATTTCGCTGTGATTCACATGCTTCTGCTTCAGAAGATCTCAAACTGCTGTCTGGTTTCTCTGGGGAACTGCTTCAAAAACAGCAAGAAAGGATCTTTTTTCACTTAGGAACGCTTCCTGCTGGGGATAGCTCAGTGAAGGCTTCTCTGGCATAAGCTGCCTTTTGGTTGAGCTTCTAACTCCAAAACAGCTGTGTCCATCCATCCGTCTCTTTTATTCACGCCACTGTTTGGAGGACAACAGTTCTCAGTGTTGGAATTTGGCGGTTTTTTAGAATTCCAGGTGCTCACTTATGAGACAGATACAATAGTATATGATTTAAGTGACCAGTCACAGTGGGTGGTGACCAACAAGCAGTGAGAGAAGGTGAAAGGACACAGTCTCCACAAAGCACAAGAGTGGTCATATCTGCTGATTGTCTGCTCAGTTATACATCATTAATACATTATTCAAAAACCCCACAAAGCTCATTTACTGGTCATTTAAAGAGACAGTGAGTAAGGTTATCCTCTAAAGTTGTTCACTGTCTTCCATCAAGTAGCACCATTGCTACAAGGAACGTGCATGACAGGGATCAAAAGTCAGGGTGTGGACATACCGTAAGAAATACTCCCAACACATGAAAAGTATCTGTAGACTGTTGCCCTACACAGCTTGGTGTCCCAGTTGAGGAACAACTCAGAAAGGGATTGGCAGGCATGCAGGCAAACCTTTTCAGTAGGTCTGTATATAAGCACATCATGGACCGTTTTTTGCCTTGATTCCTCTTTCACTGCATATGAATACTGCAGCAATGGTCTCACTTCTGAAAATAAGTCTACAGCACAGAACCGCCTTTGCAGCTGACGGTAATGCATATGTGGTGAGGTGTCTAAGGTCCTATGCTCTACTGAAGGGAAAAGGGCATTAACCTCAGCTTTTGTGATGCTATTTGATCTGTACAATTGTTTTTATTAGGAAAGCAGGATACTGTATATCATCAAAGGCCGTGAGAGAGTCGATATTATAATGCTCAGATGTGCCAATAAAACAGATTTTGCAGACACCATAAGTTACTTTTAAACTAATCCAGTGAGAAGAGTTATTTGTTAAGCATTATTAAATACAGCTTGCAGAACAAAATCTGATCCTTTAAAATAACACTGAAGTAGCAGAAAGAGAAAAATGTTCATTTTAAAAGCAGAAAGGTTATCAAGTTTCACTTCACAGATTGAACAGACAAAGTATAGAAAGCAAAATGATTTTTAAGACATTGAGGTTTTAATCATTAATAGAAGAGTCCAGTAGGTTTTCCTTGTTGTTGTACTACTGCTCTGCTCTAGAGGTACAAGAAAATTATAAAGCTGGATACTAAACTGGAAGATTTTTTGCTACAGTGCTACTCCAAATGCACACAGAAGGCTTACAATCAGTTTGAGTGAGCTACTGAGAAGACAGAGATGATAAAAAGTATCTAGCAAGAAGTTGCCAAGGTATCTCTGCAGACAAGAGATTCTTGGGAGTAAACAAGCAAAAGCTTTACAGATATTGGAGATACCTGTAGACATACAGACCTGGTATGTCTATGGACAAATAGGCAAAGTTATAAAGTTAACTTTTAAAGTGCTCCCAAATCATACTGTGAGCTTTTTATACTTGTGTAGATGTAGGTATTTATGTAAGGCAGTGAAGGAGCTAGGCCCTGTGGATTGAAGCAAGCTCATTTTTCCATGAGGGTACTAAACTGCTCTATGATGGTCTGAATCTTAGGCCACTGTTAATCTTAACTGGATTCATATCACAGTTGAATGTCAATAGGCTAAATGGTCCTGTCACTCATTATTAGTCATCTAAAATTGGAGTTTCTTAACACTTTATTTGTATATATATCACTGATGGGATGTGAACCATGTTTAGCTAATAGAGCAGCTTCTGCCTGGCAGTCTGGAGATGCTTATGAGAGCTGAAGGCGGGGAAGGAGAGGTGCACTCCTGCACAGGTGGTTATTTTTGAGGAGTAACCGTCTGAAAGAAAGAACGTAAGTGTTCCATGTAAGCAAGATATTGATCAGTAGTAGGCACCTGCCAACAGGCATGTATCACTGATCTGATGGTAGCACTGTGCGTAAGAATGTTAGATCAGAGGACGTGGGGAGAAGAAACAGGCCCCCAGCTTTTGGGTGTCTGTTGTCATCCTGCAGGAAATGAAGGCTGGCGATTCCTGCCTTCAGCAATTCAGCTGTCTCCAACTCATAGATTGAAAGAAGTTGTGTAATGAATGCAAAGTGAGTACATTCTGCTCAGTGAGGAAAGAGTGCCCACAATGTCTGGGAGTTAAATTTGTGAGTCGTTCTTATGTAAGGGTTAAGAGGCAAACTGTGTAGTCAGTATGAGCCAAACATCATTGTTTTAAAAAATCAATTATCTGCAATTATAGGGCCTACTCCAACAGTACCTTTGCAGTATGCAGAGCCTTCCCAGGTAGCTGTTTTTATTAGCAACCTCCCCTCCCCCAGCTCTCTGTACGGAGCCAAGTTTAGAGTCAGCAAAATTACTTGGAACCAGCACATTTTATCCCCAACAGGCCAACCAACCACAATTAAACTGTATTACCATACATTAGGCTTTAAAGGGGTTCCTTTACTGCAGTATATAAAAGGCTGTAAGGAGAGACAGAGAGGGAGAGGAGAAGACATGGGTTAAAGTCCTCCCCGATGTAAGTCCATTGACTTCAGTTGGCTAGGGATGAATACAGACAACTCAATATTTAACAATCAGCAACTTTTGCTTAGTTGGCAAGAAAAGGAACAATTTAAGGTCCAGTGCCTTCCCTGTGCTCTTTCTGTCCTCCTGAATCTTCACTCGATTGCAGTAGCTCTCCGCTAACAGGAACGACACTCTGCAGGGTTGGCTGTTGGGTATTTTCTGCTGTGGTGCAAGATTACTCCTCATGGTTTTATGGTGCAGCAGTAGACTTTAATAGTCACCTGAGACAATTATTCAGATACTGTATTGTGCAGTAAGATTGCTTTTGAACAGCTGCAGAAATACTTAGCAGAGACACACTCCCTAAAGCCCTGGGATGGGAAATAAAAACAAACAAACCCCAGCAGCAAGACAAGAGTCTGCAACTTACTCCGTCTTTTAGCTTGTAAAAAAAAGGAGTTGTGTAAGTGATTTAAAAGTTAATTGGGACAGGGACCATTTTTCATTTAGTGGTCCATATAATGCCCAGTAATAATAGGCTACAAATTCATATTCAGTCACTACCCAAACACAAATCCTCTTTGGGCAGAGTTGTGACCCAGTGTATGGTGTTTTGCCAGTCAATTCTCATTAAAAAGATAAAGAGGTGATAAGATAGGGATGCAATTATTCTCTCCAGTAGTGATGATGTTCTTTGGTGCAATTCCATTTACAGAGAACATCACGAAATCATGTGTTCCTCTGGTAGAAATGGGCAATTTTCTTTCTCATAGCTTCAACCTTGCCATTCTGATGAGTACTATGCCTTAACAAAATACCATTTCTTTTTTTTCCCCCCAAGCCATGATAACCAGTGTTTCTCTGTTACACTCTGTTGCAACTAATTAATTTCCCTGCCATTGCAATTCTAACTAGTCCTGGTGAAAATCTTTTGGGTAATATAACACATTGTGGCTTAGCTTGATGCTCTATGTTGTTTTAAGTCTCACCGTACAAAGGGATATTCAGCTTCACTGTCTATTTAGCTTGAATAAAGAGAGCTCATAAACACATAAAATTTTATGGAATCTCTTAATAGCTATCTGGTCATCAAATCCTGCTTCCAGCTCTGGACTCAGGAGAATCTGGCAGTATAGCAGAGGGAGAGAAGTACTTTTCCTTAGTTTGGTCTCTGAGAAGGATCCCTGCTTCTTTTTTTCTGCAGCTGGGCAGTTGGGAGGGGCTCAGTAGGCTCTGCTAACCCATTCCTCCACTGTATCATAGCCACTTTTCTCTTAAGACACAGTTTGAGCATTTCCTCAGCATTTTCTCCCAGGATGACCCTGCAGGCAAAGTCAAGCTGGGACAATGTTTTGTACTAAATACAGTGCATGATATGTTGGGAATTTAGTGGCTGAAAGCCTGCTTGTTCACTTTTTACTGATGTGTGCTTCAGTGAAGTTGCTCTTGATTTATAGCTGGATAAGCAAAATCAGAATCAGACCCTTGCTGCTCATTTCTGGGGGAGCAGGACAGGGCCTTACGTGCTCTTGTGCTCATTATATACCTCAGTATCAAGTCTCACAGCTTTGATTCATAGAGTTCTCTTTAATTTGGTACATGCAGGCTTCCAGACTAGATCACACAGCAGCAGGATAACAATCCTCAGGAGAGCATTTCAGTTTGAGAAATTCATGAAGAGGGTGACTTTGCTGCTTACTTTCAATGACACTTGTGGAATAGGAAAGAGAA
The DNA here is from genome assembly GCF_018139145.2 of Gymnogyps californianus. Taxonomy (NCBI): domain Eukaryota; kingdom Metazoa; phylum Chordata; class Aves; order Accipitriformes; family Cathartidae; genus Gymnogyps; species Gymnogyps californianus. Next base: position 147,852,517 of record NC_059471.1, read on the forward strand.
GAAGTGAATGAAATGGAATTGCCAGCCTGTTTCAAAATATATGCTCTATTATACAGCAGATGACAAATAGCATCCTCAATAACATAGTTCTGGTAGCTGTGTGAGTTGTTGTTGGGTTGTTGTTTTTTCCCCACTGTAATCTGTCTTTTCACATTTAGGGCAAGTTTTTCTTACCTGTGTGCACTGCACACGGGAGCTCTGAAATACTCCCTTGTGCCCTTCTGCAGAGAAGGTATCCACAGGCCTTGCCTGGGGTGGAGGTAAGCAGGAGGAACAGAGCCTCTTTCTGCCATGCAGCAGGGAAAGACCTTGAATTCACCCCTTTCCTCCTCCCATCTCCAGCACTCTGACCAAGAGTGTTGAATTCAGAGCAGGAGAGAAGCCGTCACATTGTGAGATGGTACGGATCTACGGCAGGTCAACTTCCTCATGGAGCAAAACCAGGTTTCTTCCTGCTGCTTTTCTGAGCCATGAAAAATCCTATGTGCCTCCTTACATGGGAAGGATTGCAAAGCAATAACCTTGCCTTCTTTCAGCAGGAATGAGCCACTCTCCTATTGGCTAAGGCATTTTACTATATATTTGGGTATATTGAAGCTGAGGGAAAAATACATCCTTGACAGTAGCTATAGTGAATCGTCAATATATGTATATGTATAAAATGACTGTAGGAGCTCTGCAGCAAGAGAGGATGAGAAAGTGTTCCTAAAAGAAAAATAATCAGCTTCCTACTTTCAGGACAGCAGGATTTTGCCCCTTTGCATGGAAGATTGGTTTCCCAGCCTGGTAGCTACACCAAGAGCATTGAGAATTGAGCTCTTGATGCTCTTCACCCCATCCTAATTTCCACACAGCTGCATATTTGCAAAGGGCAATATTGGCCTCTAATGGCAGCATGAACTGTCTTTGTACAAGAACAATTACTTTCTCGTGAAGCTGAGTAAGGGATTTTGGTGGGGTTACGTGTTGAAGAGAGTTGGAGAAATGTGATTGACTGTATCCTAAGAACAGAACAAAGCGAAGGTACCTGACATACATCCTCCTCCTAGTCCATGTCATATTGCCCTGGCAAAAGTGTCCCAGAGTATGCAGATCATGACCTAGACTTCTAGCTCTAGGGAAGTAAAGAAGCTACAAGAAACTACAAACTGAGGATCTGTATATTGTGAGGGAGCGTGGAACACAAAAAGTGAAATGAATCATAGAGACCCATGTTCTTAATGCTATTGGGAGGTATCATTTAAATGTAATTTGCCTTCCAAAAATCCTGGGTTAGAATGCAGTCAGATAAGGGATGGGATGTATGTTAAGAGAAGGGAAAATTGTAGTCATGTTGCTTCACTACTTCTGGTGAGATTGCATGACAGCTATCACATAAACCATGTTTGGATGGATGTATATTTGGGCACTGCAATCCAATAGAGACCCAGGTACCGATGCATCCTCATTTCAGAATTAGTTCATTTGCTTTGGTGGGTTTTCATTCCATCCTCACTGCTTCTTTTAAGACGGTTGTTTTGTGATGTATTTAATTTCAGTGCCTCAAGATTCTGTATGTTTGTGCGCTCACACTGTTAGTGTTTGTGGGAGTATGCTTGAAAATGTTGCTTTTAGTAACAAAAAATAGTCATATGTGTGCAGATCCAATAATTCATTGCCTTGTCCAAGAAATTAATTTGTTCTGTTTCATCAGATGATCTGACTGACAACAATTGTCAAAAAGTTATTCAATAGCAGTCATATTCATGCCTTTTACATATTTTCTTCCTGAAACTTTATAGCCCATTTGAGCTCAGAGAAATCATCTAGGAAATAGATCTCCAACAGAAATTTTTCAAAGCCTTCTTTAACCCTTTTAAGGGACTTTATGTGTGTATATATTTTTATGTTTTGTGCTGTACTGTTCAGACTCAGCAAGGGATCATGAAGAATAATGATCTTGCTCAGCTGTGCACAGTATGGAGCACTCTACATACAGTCGCACTGAGGCCAGTTATGCAGTAGTTCATGAGATGATACAAACAAATAAAAGTTGATTCAATAATAATGGCCAAGTTCAATTTGTAATGCTTTGTACTGAGTAGAGAGTTACCTGATTAATCAGATGATAACTAAGTCTGAGGTGGGGCAGGCAAATGCCAATCTTCCTAAAAGGGCAGATAATACTTAATATGTTGCTCACCCCCTCCTTATTCCAAGGGCAGGAATAAAGCTTGTTATACCCACCTCAACAATGACCTGAATGAACTACAAGAAGAGGTGAGAGAATAACCAGTCAATGACGACAACTCAGTTCTTGGATCCTCCTGTGAAGCCTGACAAAAATGTTGCTGCGACAGTCACATACTGTCATTTGCTGGGAAGTGAACTAAGATCCTGAACTTGTTTCAAGAGCCAACTGAACAAGTAATTGTCAGATGATGACTTTTGGTCACTAGCCATCCTGACATTATGATAGCAGGGATGAAGATTTGATGCTCCACTGCTACCTTGTGGACTTCATAAATGTCTCTGTGTGCAGTAGCTTTTGATCTTTCAGATTGTGATCCGAAGTCTACCAAAGTCAATGAAAAGACCAACTACTTCAGACCTTGTGTTCAGTAAATGTTAAATATCCTTTTCCAGAAAACTCTATATCTAAAGTCAATGAAGTTCAAGTCCATGAATCATACATGGTCCTTCTAGCTCCATGTCATCTGGACTTTGGTGACCTAGAAACCAACAACTGTCTCACCTCAGTAGCTCTGTTGAAGCCTGTTGCTGAGTACCACGCCCAGGTGTTCACAGAGTGGTTTTTATCACAAGCATCTGTTATAACACTCAATCCATCCTTATCGATGGGCAGCCTTTTGAAGAGGAAGCTTCAGATGTTGTGCTTACTCTAGGATGGAAGCCAAGTTCTGTCCTCCCTTGCGCTGACTGTTCTTCCTAGGCAAGACTGCAGGATTTGCCCCTTAACTTCATAAGAGTTACGTAATTAACTTGTAACAGAGTTAAGTGACTATCCCTGGTTTGGGGGTGTAGTTTTTTCCCATCCTTCCTTCATTTTTCTCAGCTGTTAGCACTGCACTGCGTGATGTGCTCAGTCACTTCATTGCCTTCACAGTGTACAGCAGTCAAAGCTAACAGCTGTTCGGCACTGTAAATGAACCCCTTTATCTGCCCTGCGTAACCTTATAACCCAAGGGCAGATTCTAGCCCCATATATTTAAATTATGTATATGCTCACCATTACTCTTAGTTCATGTTTTCTTTAAATCTTTTATGAAGTTACTTCAGTCATTTAATTCTGAATTTTCAGGTGTGCTGTTTCATTTGTAGCCTCCAAAAAGCCTCTCTGAAATTGTGCCCACTCTACTTTTGAAGCCAGTTCAGGGAGTCTTATCACTCCTTCTTACCACTCAGTATTCTCTCTACTCTTCCCATGACAAGGCAGATGATAGATAAATTGATATTAATGCTACATAAGGGAGGTCAGGGGCACATTACAGTGGCCTGATCTGCCTGAATGCGGTCTTTCTGCTATTGGCCTTCCACAGAAGTTCCACAGTCCTGTTAAGCTCTGTGGACATTCCATTAATTTCATGAGCATCAGTGCAAGTTTCCTTCCTATACTAAATTGTATTGAATACACAAGCCACACAGAAAGTTTCATGACCTTTTATGATGTGTTCAGAAACACATAAAATATAACTATTGCTTAATGGGCTGATACTCACTTGAAGTCGAGTGCTTTGACTCTTTGACATGCTTTGACTACCATTCTTGCAGAAATAAGAGTAGCTGACTTGTTTCTTCCACTGCAATAGACCTGATCCAAATCCTATCAAATCCAACAGATTTTTTTTTCTAACTTGTGGGATATGGCTCACACTCACCTTAAATGGCTCACAAGGATTTCAATTATTTTTATGCTTTTGAAAAATAAGCCCAGTCACAAGTAGTGGCACCTCCTTCAAACCTGCATTTTCCCGGTGATAAAGAAGATTTATAGAGTGAATGTTGAATGAGTAGGCCCTATCTGCAGTTTAACTCTCACAAGTGCAGAGAGTGATAGCGATGGCATATATTTCCTAAGAACTTTACCCTACAACAGCTAGAGATAACTTATCAGAATAAACACTGATGGGACAAAGTTTCCATCTAGTAAGTCCATGCCAGCCAGGAATCTCGACATCTCTTATAAAGCAGCAAACATAATTTTTCACTTCTGCACTTTTGTGCAATAGTTTTAACAAAGAATACTGGTCGGCTTCCTGTGTAAATTCCTTAGAGAATCAAAGTTCATTGTATAACAGTGGAAGGAAGGAAAATAGTATTGTATTGTAATGTCTTTCTGCAGAATGAGTGGTGGTTAAAATGTACTAGCCAGGGGTTTTCTTAGAGTCTTATATCAGTTTGATTTACGTATTGGCAATGGTGGAGGATTAGGACACGTTGTAATGAAACATGGTTTAATTTCTCCACTTTCGTTGTGGCATCAATGCTCTAAATGTAGCACGCTTTATTAAAAATAACATGAGTACTGTTATTTGGTATTTTAACTGGAGCATTAGCTACATGTTCCAGTTTAGCTACACACTTTAAAAGCATAAAATAGAAGTCAGACCTGTCACAATGCCTAGAAGTGGCTATATATGCTTAACTCTGCAATTGCATTAATGTCAATAACGTGTATTGTGCACAAATTTAGACATGTGCAGGCTTATGTTGGAGCAGTAGTAAATTTTTTTCACTTTTACTAGTAGTTTAACAAGCAATAAGAGATGGTGGTGGGAAGATTCAAAGGTTATACTCTATACATGCTGAGGCCTGATTATGTACTGCACAACCTAGTGATGATTCCTGTTACATTTGTGGAAAAACCTGAAAGAAACTGCAGAGCGATTTGGGTAGAAGGAGTTCAGGTATTTATGGAAGCTCCCTGTGTTGGCCTTGTGGGGGCTGGGTGAGCTGAACTTCTCCCACAGTGCTTAACTTCTTCCTTACAACCTGCAGGTATTGACTTATGCAATTCAGCATTGTTGATTCTTGTGATCAGGTTGCAAGTCCTTTGATACTTGATGTTTTCTCTGAAATCCAAATCCTTCAGGCAGGTGAATCTGTGAGAATTTCTCTTGGTAATCCTTTGTGCTAATAGGGGAGGAGGGAGTTAAAAAATGTGGCCAAGTACAGCCCTAAAGGTCAAGCCAACAGAACATATAACACTGAGAAACAACGCTCTCTTTTAAAAAAGGAAAATCCATTATAAATATTTTCACTCACAGACTTTGCTTTTTCTAGACTTGATTTTTTTTTTTTTTTAAATTGGTTTACTTCCTGAATCAGTTACTTTGGTTTTAGCTTGGGTCAAAGGTTTGGCAACTGTTTCCCCTCATTTTTATTTTAATTAGACTATCCCTGATTTTTATATTCTCTATTAAAAGAATATTAAAAACCTGCAAATTCTGCAAGGCCTGCTTTTCTGGTCAGTACAGAGTGCCCTCACATCACATTGCTCTTAATGGAAATTAATTGTATCGCACCTATAGACCTTGGAGCAATTTTGTAGATATTAGGTTCTTAGACATCTGTGATGTTTTATTATTGATTAAAGAATGAGAGGAAATCTCATGGCGTAAGACCTTGTGCTGGGATTTATGAATTACTTTTTTTCCTATGTGACCCTTGGCAGGTCATTGAATCTGTCTTTCAGTTTCCCATCCGTGAAGCAGGGAGTAACGATGATTTTCTGCTGCTGCTCTTTGTCCATCATGCCTACTTAAATAGTTCGCTCTTTGGAACAGGTCTTGTTACTTGCTAGTGCAAAGAAATCTCATTCTGAGTTAGTATCTGGAGCTGTAATACAAATAATTAATATCAGCATTAAACAGTCAAAGGTATTACATCCAAGATGCATTTGGCCTGAGGCCCACATAGTTCTTAAAATGATGGATTTTTAATTGATTATTTGGAATGAGACCTTTTCTCAGACTAGCTAAATCGCTTAAGACCCACGCACGCTAGCTATATTTAGAGGCGAGGAGGTGGCAGAGTAATTCTTAAAGTTCTCTGTTTCTAATAACCCAGGTGAGTGACAGTCTGTGAGTGCTGCCTCTTTTAAACCAAACATGACTCACAGCCCCCAGGCAGCAAGCATGTGCAGGTTAGAAATTGTATTGAACTGACCACATTCAAGAAACAATGAAATACAGCCATAATCATAAACATTTAATTTAATAATTTCAGGTTAGTACAAGAGGGTAGGCATACTAATGGCTTGGCATCTATAACAGCAAAATGCAAAAAGGCTGTGTAAAATCTGTGTGGGGGGTTTAAGGTGAGTCTGGAGTAAACAAGGCAGTATTTTCATCCCACAGCACACCCTGATGCTTTCAGAAAGCAGAGATGTAACTGGAGTATCAGGCATTGTTATGAATTCTGCATAAACTACACCTTTACAAGAATAAGATTCTCTCCAGTGTCCAAATCAAAGGCAAAATGTAAATGGCCACCTAGATGCATTGGTATTTAATTCTCATTGAAACAGACCCTCACACATATGGCTGTTTCCCAGGCATTTCTTGACCCAAACAATTACTAGCACCCATGAATGATCTTTCTCTCTCTCAGCGTACATGGTGAAATGAAGCTATGTCCTTAGAAACTGCCAGGGAGGTGCAAGGGAGGAGTGAGTACCACCCTAACCTTTTTACATCTCTGACCAAAGCTAAAAATAAGCAGCAAAACAGGGAGAAGCTGGTTTCCCAGTGGGAGAAGAGTACTGCTGTCTTCTTGAAAGATGCTTTATGTCACTTGTGCTTCTGGGGACGGTGGGCCCAAGTGATACTTATTTTGTGTCCTAAGCTTGTCACTGACCTTGGCACCCAGCCACGTTGCACTGTTTTCTGTGAGATTACCCAAGGCAAGCTTATCTCTGGGAATCTAAGGCAGTATTGCCAGGAACTCCCACTGATGCAACAACTTTCTTTCATCACGAGCTGCAAAGTTAAAAGCACACTTCGGTCTTAACTGCAATAACAACGCTCGGCCAGGCTCTGGAATAGCTGCATCTTTGTTCCAGCAGATTCTCATTAAAGAAGTTAATGGCTACATGAAAAATGAAGCCAGTTCTAACTACTTACCTTCTTAAGGTAGTTTCACTAGAAATTAGATATGGTCCTTCTTCCCCCAAATCATTGCCTCTTTTTTAATAGTTCCCATGTTTCATTTCCAAGAATTTGCATTCAGTGAGCATTAAGTGACATTTTTGTGTAGGTTGCCAGTTAGCGCAATACATGTAACAACACTAAAAACAAGTTAGGCCAAAGACACAATGCAGAGGCTTTGGTTCAGAATTTCCTCACCTCCTTGCTTCCTTTAGAGTAAACGCAATATTGATTTTGTATTTGCCTCCCAGTTCTGTTTCTCGGCATTGAACCCAGTAGTGGGTGAGAGCTAGGCATAATACCTGCTTAACAGCAAGTGCACACCCAGCTCTGCTACTGCTCATGAAAGCTCCTCGTGGTAAAAAATCAGGTAAACATTACTCAGTGGTTTTACACCAGACTAGGAATCTGTTCATTTTAAAACATATCTTCATGTGGCCTTAAGGGAGCCTGACAGCCCTGGAAAATAAAGACCCAGCACCATGTAGCAAGGAGTTGGTAGTGGAAGCTGTTCAGTGTCCTCCCACCTATCTGCAAATGTGCCTTCAACTCTGACCCACTTTACTGGGTGGTGTCTCATGTAATCCTTTGTCTTTTTAAGATTTACGTGTGTAAATAACTGGATAATATTTATATATAATCTCTTCCATCGATGTAAATAGGTGCCCAAGCTCTGAAACTACCAGGGTGTACTAGATATAAGGTTCATCTGGTTCCTGGGGGTGTGGTACAAGCTAAGATGAGCTTAATAAAAATATGGGAAGACTGAGAATTAGTAATATCTGCAATGTGTAGTGCTTTATGTAATATCTCTTTAACTGGCAGTATTTCGTTTGAGTTATTGCCTAAGATTCAGATTCTGTTCTACTTTCAGAAGTTCCTTTATTTCCACACCACTACAGTTAACTATTTATTTGCGGCTAACCAAATTGAACTGCTCATTGTCTTTGTCATTTTGGGCTGGTCAGTTTACAGTTGCTAAATATCTGAAGTATAAAATTTAACATCTTTTCCAAACATTTGTTCCTTAAAATTAATAATTCTATATATAATTTTCATTGTCTGTGTAAGTATCCGGTCCCTTTTTGTATCTTGTCAAGTTCTTGGCTTCCAAGAGACATTAATTTCAAAGTCCAATTATATGCTGGGTAAAAAGGTATTGTTTTTTCAGGGTTAGATTTTATTCTTCGTAATGGCATTGAATTGAATTTGTCTTCTGATTCTGTATCATGAGACAGTGAGAAAATAAGCTCCCTATATCTTAGTTACTGATAGGCACTTTCAGGATTACCCGTTTTATAGGACAGTCTTATTATCCTTATTTAAATAAGAGACAACAGTTTCAGGGATAGATGCAGTGATTAGCAGATGAATCATACTTACATTTCAAGTTAATATTCTCAGGTTTTTTTCTTCCTTAATATTTGCTACTATCACAACCACCTCCCAAGGAAGGCTTTCCATCTGCTGCCTGTGACCCCCCACTTTACCTGCTATAGTGAACCCTTCTCTTCCAACCACACTGGCTCCAAAGTCCAATAGAAACAGTGGAAGATTCCTATTGATTGCAAAAAGCCTGTAATCAGGTCATGGTGAAGTGCAGTGTTAAAGGGACAGTTTTCTTTCTTTTTTTTTCCCCTTCTAACTCAGCCTGGGAAGATTTGGCACCGTTTCCAGACTGCTTCAGTCTCTCTGCCCAGGATTTAATTTTATTAATGTATGTAGAAAAAGTATAATACGCAAGGTGACCTTTTCTCCTAAACCCGGGATTCTTTCGGTACCTCTTTATTCCCTTTAAGTTTCTACTTAATAGGCTGTTGCCCTGAGTTGTAGCTTCTGTTTCCTACAAGAACTAACTTGCTTCATTTGTCTGTCCACACGATACAGGACTTTTCTCCTGAAATGGTATCCCATATAAGCCATTAGTCTAATCAGTCTGACTCTTGAGGAAGCTGATAAATCAACAGTAATCTAAACCCCAGCCTCCTTTCAAGTGCCAGCCTATGTCAAAGGGCTTTGGAGTTCATGCCGTTCTGTGTAATGAGCTCTGCCCTGGGAGGAAGGAGAAAATACAGCTTGATAGCTGATGAATGTTTGAGATTCTTTCTCCTTCTGAGCAGGATTGTGATTTTCCTGCATTTCAGTAAAATACTTAAAAGCTAATTTAGTCAGTGGTGGTGGTGGTTAGATGTGGATGCTTGACCAGTAAAAACTGAACTGGCAAGCTACACGCTCCTTTCTCCTTAAAGTCACTTAAGAGAAGGGGAAATGATTATCTAGAGTGAGCTGTCAACCTTTATGCCAGCTTTCCTCCTGATATGATTTATAAAACAGCTAAGATAACCTCTGGGGGGGAGCTTTGCAATGGAAATAGCAAGTGATTCTTATTCTAATGAACATAACACTGTCACAAGTTTAAAGTTCAAATCTGAGGTACGAAGGTTTGGGGGAAAAAAAGAGCCCGTAAAATATGAATGTGACAGCATATGTGTTCCTTGCCTGCACAGTGTATGAAACAGGAGAAATAGGCAAACTTTATTTTTCTAATGAGGTTTAAAATATTTTTCAGTCTTTATCAGGCAGAAGTTCCTCAATACTGGTTGTTTTTTTTGTTGCGGTTTTTTTTTTGCTTCACACTCTCTCCAATTGAGACGAGGCATTTTTCTCAGAGCAAGTTGTGCGCCCTTTGGTCCTTCAGCATTGCAAAATGTACTGTCACAATTGGCGCTCATTAAATAAGCCTTTGTTGGTAGCTGCAGCCAACAGGCAGAAGGCTGAATGGACTACAGGAATTTAAACTCCTGGAGGAGGCTTGTCCTGACCAGCATTTAGAAACACCAAATGAGGATTTATTGGAGAACTTATTTCTTCCCATTCTGTTAAAAAAAAGGAAAAGAAAGAATCCCATTACTGGATATCTGACAGCTTTCACTGATATCTAGCTTACCTCAGAACTGCTTTAAAAATAAAAACAGACCCTTTTCTAGAAACTGTTACATCAAAACAAAAAAAAAATTAGAAAGTTCATAAATCAATGGCAAGTTAACCTGCCCCTGAACTTACCCAGCATATTTCTTATGACGAGAGCTGTATGAATGCAATTTAGATAGTCAGTGAACCATAGGATCTCTAGGTTTGCTGAGGCTGATAGCTTTTCACTGTCTGGTCAGTATCTTTCTGTCTCCAGGCTAGAGTTGCACTAGATCCTTGCTATCAGCTGAAGTAGAGTGAGTCAGCTGAGTACAAAAGGATCGTGAGCTAAAACTTTAACAAAGCTGTAAAAGCACTTACAGTAATTCTGCTTATTAGCCTCACTTTCTGAAGGTATATCTCACTTTGAAGCCTTGTATTAGTAGGAAGCTCACATCTTGTACTAGCTTCTGGGTGCACTGCCTGGTTGGAAATGGTGTGGTGGTGTCTCGTGGGGTTCAAGAATTCTGTGTTGGTCTGTTCCTCAATGGCCCAGCCACCCCCATCCAGGTACAGAAGGGGACAATGTGCATGTGGCAAACTCCTGCTTGGTGGAAGCATGGAACTTTTCAGTGGGACATCAGTGGAATGCTTATGACCTGGAAATAATATGGAATGTATCAGAAATCCAAAAAAATCCCTTCTGCTGGTTTGGTACAGTTTGTGTGAGTTGTACAGAAGGTGTTCACAGCCAGTAGGAATATGTGCCACTGGCATGCACTTGCTTGCTGTGGAGTCCTACCATGCTGAAGTTCCATAACTAGCAGCAATATTAATTTGATCCCACTTATTTCTCCTTCTCACACAAAAGCTGTGTACTTGCAAAAAGGTACTGAATAGCCTCAAGACATAAGAAGTTAAAAAGAGGAAGTATAGAGCTAAGTTATGTTTTCCAATGTGGCACATGATTGCAGCTCGCCTTACTGTATTGTGAAAAACAGCATACAGTCTAAACTACTTTCAAATAACCAAAAACATGCTTGGAAAGTATTTTCTTAAGCCTTATCTGCTTAAGTAACTAACTGGTGGGACGGAGGGTAGATAAAAGAAAGCTGGATCTCCAGGAAACCCCAACATCCCCTTTGAATTTTGGGGAAAAAAAAAAAAAAAAAAAAAAAGGGAAAATTAACAGGTCCTATCATACTCCAGCTGTTCCCAAATGATAGACGCTACCACAGCATTAGGAGGTTCGTATTTACTCTGGGAACCTGACTGCATATGGGACATACCTGACATTCAGGGAGCAGCAGCCAGGTGACAAGTACCCCGTCCCTCTGTGGCACAAAGCGCACACTGAGTGGGGACAACGTAGCTCGATATTTCTTTCCACAATAATGTCTCCTGAGATATGGTCAGCGCAGGTTTGGATTAGGGAATACAAAAGCTCAGTATCACAGCTTGTTGAAAAAATCAGGAAAACACTGGAAGTTCTTTCTCTTTGTTTTTCAGCAAAGTTTGAATTTCCACAGGGGAAATAAAATCAGTAATTCCTGACAAATACAAAGCTTAGTATCAAAAAACTTTGAAGGTAATAAAAATAAGCAGCCTCTCTGTTTTCCATTAGCAGGTGTCTGAAGCCTTGTTGGGTCTCTTACTGGCACAGAGAGATGCTAAATGCAGTATTTTGCTACCATCATGGGATGATTTATCTATGAATATAATTTTTTATGCAGCTGTTATACCTCAAGTGGTAAATAAGGCTTTGTCTGTACTCCAAAATTGTGCCATTTTAAATATACCACTGTAGTTAAAGTAATACAACCCATTGGTGGTCGTTACAGCCCTGTAAAACAGCATTCAGTCATGTAGTCATCCCTGTTTAGCGAGGGAAGCATATCTGTGGTGGTTTTGTACTGCATTGCACACTGAAGTCTTTACTGGTGTTACGGTAACAGCTAAAAGAAAAAAGGCAACCAAAATGTTATACTGGGAAAGGTCTTGAGTGCAGATAAGGCCCAAATCAGAAAAATTGTGAGCAGCTTCAGGTACAAACTACGTTTTGTTGTGGCCAAGGATAATGGTAGCACATTATGGGCAGTATTAACTATGATTAACAATGACACTAGTGTGGCAAAAACATTTCACTGAGGCAGGAAAATATAAGGTTTCTGGCAGTAGTGTCAGCAGCCTTACCACTGAGCACAGAAGAATTTCTCAGGATCCAACTCTTGTGCAGAATAAGACCATTTTATGTTTGCTAACTATCAGAAGTCACAGTGTCACCATGTTACGAAGCTGCTCCTGAGAACTGAATAGAAATCTGTGCCATTGTAAAAAATTGCTAAATATCTTGCAATACTTGGAGTATAGTATTTGTTTTCTGATTTCAAATGAGCAGTGGAAAACAATTCTTGCCAAGGGATCTGATAAGGATTACAGCCGAGTAAGGCTTATTTTAATGACTGATTTTGGAAAAATCAGATTCACTTAAATTAATTGCCTTTTTGCAAGGCAGAACAATTTAGAGAACATCTGCCTGGAAAAATTCTGTGGGTTCAGGACAGAAGTTATTCTCCCAACAAGGCAGACATCAACATAATGCTCAGTACCAGTGACAGAAAGGCTTTAAACAGTATGCCCTGCACATCAAGCCCATGATCTGATTGTCACACTGTTGGATATTTTGAAAAGGCTTTTTTTTTTTTTCCCCTCCCATGTTAAATTTGGAATGGCTTTGATTTCATCCTTATGTAAGTAGAGTCATTAGTTAGGATCTTAGTCTCTCTTCTGATCTTATTTAGGATTCTTCATTTCTATATTTGGCCCTGCTGTTGATTTGCAAGGGGACCACAAATTCCCTGTATCATAACTGACCCATCGCTAGTATGGCAAATAACATTCCCTGCCTATCTGACAGAAACGTGCTAGACTTAATTTGCAACAGACAATGTTTTCAAAAGTGACTAGTTGGAGACACTCTGTGAAAATTGAGGCTCTTGAAGACTATCAGGGTGAGCCTCTGGATATGCATTCACACTTAAAAATTCACAAGTAAGTTGTTGAAAAACAGTTGGTGCTCTGATAAGATGCATTTTAAACACACTACTATATATCATAGTGAATATATTAATGGATACTTTCATACACATATGCTGAAAACTAACTCTTTCCCTTATTTAATGCCAAAGACTTGAAATCCTACCTGCTCTTGGTTGACATATTCCATTTTTTCTCGCAGAGAAGGGCAAACTCTGCCAGACCTACTGAGGGTTACCTGCAAAATCCAGAGGTGAAACACACTACAGACTACGAGAAGAAAGAAGTTTTAAAACTTAAGATTCAAGCTTAGATCTGCTCAGGATTTCACAACCCCATGAAAGCATGCTTGTGTGACTGCCAAAATCTTTCACTGTGAAAAATATGTATCATGATTTCATCACCAAACTGGAAGCAGCAGCGGCCACTTGCACAGCACATACAAGTGCTATACAGCTGTTTTCATGATGGATCTCTTGGTTGCTGACCTGATTTCAACTGGTGTCAACTCAACACAACACTGTAAACTTCTTTGGATGATTAGAAAACATTCCTCTGAAGTATGCGAACAAACATGAGCTGCAAGCACTGTGTTGGAGATTATCTTACAAATGTAACATCTCTGCAGTGGGACTATATAACTATGCTATTTTTTCTTCCGTCAACTGCCTGAATATTAACAGTTAGTTGCAATCATATTAAACGTCTCCCTGACATTTTCTTCAGCAGGAAACATGATTCTTTTCTCTTGGAAAGAGCCAGACCAAGTTATGTGGTCTGTCAACAATAAGTAAATATAAAATCCGATCTGAATTCAGTGTTTATTTTGATGTAGTGAGGTATGGTAATCTGGGAGACATAAACTCATTGCAAGTCTTCAATGGAATATGAACTTGAAATTATGGAAATGCACTGGAGCCAAAGGTGCCTTCCTCATCCCTTGAAACACTTGCCAAATATGCTAAATATCTGTCTGTATTTAGTAACTGCATATTCTTCTGAAATCTCAGTTTGTATACCCTGGAAGGATTGTTGGATTTGTAGCACCAGCATCTTCAAAAGATTCCCTTTGTACAGAGCATACTCCATCCCCTCCCTGCTCCTAAGCATGCGCCAGACTGCAGACAGCAACTACATACATTTTTGCTGGTGTTAGTGCTTCTGGCCATCAGAAGCTGCTGGGGCTCTGGGCACTGGAACACGGAGGAGGAAAATGCCATTTTCTAACTGTCCCAGCTAGCCCCCATGTAGCCTGCAGCGTGGAGAGGGCTAAAAAAATAATAATTCAGCTTCATGGAGTTAGTCAGTATTTCAAAACTGTGTTTGTGGCAGCTTTGGAAGAATACCCAGACATTTTTAAGTTCTCATCAATGGAAACAGCCATGCTGGTGTGTTCCTGCTGTTGGCCTGAGGATCCCAGCCCTGGTGGATGGTTAAAGAGATGTAGGCTCTGGAGCATCTGTCACTCCTGACTTGAAGGCAGTCCAGCCAGCAGGCTGCCGTGGGAGTGGCGGGCAGCAAGGCAGGCAAGTTTTGCACAAGTTTGGCCTGACAAGCATGAATCTGCCAGATTTTTGCTAATCTGGACCCATGTAGTGTAACTGTTCAATTTTTAAAGAACTGGCATATTCTAAGAAAATAAATTCTCACCAACTTCTGGGGTTTTTTACATTTTTCTTTCCATCCCCCTCAAAGAAAAGGCAGCAAAACTGTAGAAGGGAGAATGAAGAAAAAGGTAGTGATAACAAAAAGGAGCCTGGGAACAGGCTGAAAAGGAATAATGATACAGAAATCTCAGTTCCTGCTGCTCTCTGCAGAGGAATAATAAGAGTGTGCAGGGATAGAAAAAAGTAAATAAAGGCCAGGTTAAATTGGAGATACGTAAAAATAGCAGCAGGGTAGAGAAGTGGAGAGGATGGGGTGGAAATTATAACAAAAGAAAAAAGGTGGAGACTGGAAGGAAAAGGTGGAAGCCAACCTGATTTCCTTAGCTTAGCACTTGGGGTCTGTACCTCTACTTCATTGACTCCACACTTTCCACGCTCTGCAAAAAGTAAAGCTGAGTTTTACAGAAACTGTCATTTCATGGCAATTATCCCCAGAGTAAATCCATCTTGTGCTTTGAGATTATTAACAAATTTTATTTTTTTAATTAAAGACTATTCACAATCCAGGAGAAAAAAAAAAAGACTGAACAGATTTACACAGGTCATCCAAAGTTTAACGCTTACTATTTTTAAAGTACTTGTCTTAAAGTCTTACTGTTCTCTCAAGTACGTTTGTGGTGTTTTGTTTGGGAAAGGGGACTGAAGGGAATTGTGTATAGCAGATGATAGAGAGATACCACGGTAGTAAAAACTAAATATCTTTACTAAAACTCTGCAAGGTGCTGAGGTATCAGTTCCTTTTACATGTGTGCAGACTGATTTCTTGGGCCACTTCCAGACTTTTTTCTGTTACAACCTGAGATCTTCCCTCCAAAATTGATGCCCACTGTTACACATGGAGAAAGGCAAGCATTTTGGCGATATGGCTATATCATTGTTAAACAGTGTAGTCCGTGTGCTCCCCTTGTGCATCACTTGGCACATAGGCTTCTCCTTCGCCATTCCAATTCGGCCAGAGGAACTGGGTGAGGAAATTAGGGTGTCCCTTTGCTTTTCTTCTCCTGTCAGATCCTGGTGTGATAACCAAAACCTGGTTTACGTTCCTCCACCTTCATCTCTTCTGCCACAAGTATAATTACTTGATGTACGTCTCACTAAGAGATTTCTTATCTAAGATCTTCAAAAAGTCTGTCAAGGAGAAAGCAATAGGGAGGAAAGCTGAGGAACTCAAATGTGGTTTTAGGTCAATGTGTAGTATGAATGTGACAAAACTTTACTGATGTACAAACGCTTATGTATCTAATTGTAAAATGTGAACACCTAATACCAAATTTATTTCGTTATTATTCCCTCTCTGTCTTTCTTTTTGAGTTTAGCCTTTCTTCTTGTAACAGTATCAATTATTTTTCTATAGTGTCTTGCATCCCATTCTTTCTCATCTCTTTTTCAGTACTACCCTTTTCTCTGCTAAATCATCAAAGATATTTTTGTTCTTTTACCTGTTGTGGCAGAGTCTGTAAACACAATGTTACAAAGAGAATTTCTAAGTGTAAGCATTTGTGATGCATTTGCACTAAAAGCTTTGAATTGCTATCTTTGATAAAGCTATTTGGTCTGATTATATTGTTTTGGAATCACACATTCAAGTGCACCTCTCTGAAAAATGAATTTTTCAAAATGTAGTATATTGCATGTCTCAAAATGGGGGACGATTATTTTTAAATACTGTGTAATCCGTGTAAGCAATTGTATTTCTATCCTGAAATTCACACACCAGCAATTAAGAGTGAAATTTAAAGTCCAGTGTTTAAAAACCAACAACTGCTAATCTTAAAGATGTATCAAATATAAACAAAGTTAATAATAATTATTCTGGTTTTCATTCTCTTAAATTGCTTCTGTGCTTTGAAGACTGCACGGACAGATATTGCAGGCGGTTCTTGTATTGAACATGACAAGCATTCTGCGTGAGCACTGAATAGCAGGTGTAACAGCCATTGATGGTTGTAGTATATTTTTTAAGTAGGAATTGAAAACAGTATTTCCAAATACAAATTCAGATCTCATAGGCTGGAATTTAGGTGGGAGTAACTAATTATACTTTTGGAAATTCAGTCTTGTCTTTAAACTGCCATAAGTAGTCAGGAAAAAGTGTATTCAAGTCATCAAATAGCAGAGACCCAGAAGTACAGCTGCCTATAAAGTTACACAATGTATTGATCTCAGCATTTGAGGCATGGGCAGACGTTCCCTTCATAAACCTTTGCAGCTGAAGACATCACTACCCTGGGACAGACAGCACAGCACCCACCAATTCCATCAGTGGAAAGGATTATGTGAGCCTTCTTTAATCTGTTTCAGTCAAAATCAGTCAGGTTAAACAGTAACCGAAGTTGAAAAAAGTTAACCCACTATGTTTAAGTTGAAGTTACTTACCAGGGTTTTTTTCATCTGCCATGTTCAGTGGCAAGACATCCAGAGAAATTAAATATAGATGCTGCCCACACTTACACGTTAACAAAATATATTTCCTTACTCACACGTCATCAGTGCAAGCCATTGAACACCCTCTGAGTCATAATGTCTATTGATTTTCAAGAGCACCTTCCTGACGGAGCTGAGCACCCTCTACTGAGAGTGTCAGTGGGCCTTTAAAATCATGCTTCTGCAATGATGATTCCTTAGCCATGTTCTCAAAAATAATTTTTTTTTTATAGCAACATACTGATTTCACTCTCTACTAACTTGGTATCTGGTGTCCCTCTCCTTTTTCTATGTATTGATGGTTTTAAAACAAGGAACTGAACTGCTTTTAATAAAAAAGCATGCTTTGTCTGAAATGATAGCCAAATCACTTAAAACATGTAACAGACACTAGTCTGTCTTGTCTTCAGTAATAAATCAGTAGCATACATGCTGCTTTATGATATTTAAAGACAACTCAGGATACTTTATTATAAGCTGTACAGTGGTTTAATACTGTGTTTTACTCCAGCTGAGTAATGAAAGTCAGAAAGAAAATGAGCGAATCCAAGGTTTCCTTCTCTTTGCCTGTGTACAGTGTACTTACAGTGTACTTAATCTGTCCATTGCATCTCTTTGAAGGACTGTAGGAAGAAAGTACTAGATGGATTCAGTGACAGCATTTTAGTACAGCATTAGTGGAACTCATAAGCAATCAGCTGAGGAGTTGGGTTGTGTTGAAATCTGGAGGTATCGATGCCAGAAGATTGGTATCTGAGTACATCCCGTGCCTTTCCTTAGGCACCAAGCAGCCATAGCTTTTGTGGATTGATGTGAGGACTGGAGGTGCTGAGCACTTCTGATAAGGCAAGCCATTCTTACATTGAGATTCATATCTGGACCAAGGATTCTGCGTTTTGCTAAGGTTCCTGTGTGCTACTGGACTAACATTTGGAGGCTGTAAAAATCCTAGAGGCAGATATGATGAGAGCTAAGCCTCTGTGCAGTCCCTTTCTCAAACTCTGGTACAAGGGTACTGGGAAAAGGAACAACAAGGAAGAGAAGATGCAGAGTTTATGGCCTGTACCACTGACTGAAAATTATATGCTATCCCAAGCACTAGCTGACTTCTTTGGAAACTAAATAAAGCAGTTTATGTATGTGACCTGCTGCACACAGACTGTGCTTTCAGAAGCCGTGCGTGGAATTCCCCAGAATTATTACTAAAATATTGACTGGTTGTCATCTGCACTTGAAAATCTGAAGATCTGAAATGGAAAATTTGGAAGTCAGAAGAGCTGATTGGAACAAAATGTGTACATGTGTGTCTGCAGAGCAATATGCTTCGAACAGCCATATGATGAGGGTAGCCTTTAGTCACCTTTATGGTCTCACTATGCCATACAGGGAGAAGACAAGCAGAAAGAAGGCTGATTATTAGGATGCATATACATCTACGTCTAAACACATGGAAGTAACATGATACAATCCTCCTTAGCAAGTAGGGAAACACCTAATGACCTGCCTATTTCAAATTAGGGCTGGGCCTTATTCCCAGGGTTTTTAGATCTAGAATTCTGATTCAGGCTCATTTTTCTTCACAAAGGTTTCAAAAGACCGGAGAAAATAAATTAAGAGCTCAACCTGGATTGTATTGTCTGCAGTATCCTAAGAGACCTTTGGTTTCTTATTTCCATAATTAAAAGTACAATTGCAGCTACATATTTACCCTTCCTTATGCTGGACTAGATCCTAGCGGTAGCATTTTGTACTACTTGCAGCTTGCTAATTCATTGTGCTGGGACACCAGTCAAAGGTCATTACAATAGTTAAATGCAGGTGACATAGAGGCCCTAATGTAGTTGTGTGCCGGAGAAGAAAAGAAGCAACATGTGGCTTCTCACTTAGAAGACGCATGTGGCTTCCACACTAAGTGTCAAACATAAGAGAAAGCTTAAAGAAGTGCCTGCACTTGGGAGATCACATCAGGATCCAGACTTGCCTGGACCTGTTCAGACTCATGGTTTCAGTTCAGATCCACACCTAGAAGTTATATCCTGAAACCCTTAGCAAAAAAAAATCTGTGTTTGGATCATGCTCAGTACACAATTTCAATCTGCCTGTCTTTACTGCAAGAATAAGACCTAATTTTCAAACAGTTCTACTGTACATATCCCCAGATTAGGAGTGTAACTTCAGTTGCACTCATTTTAGGCAAATTGCTGACAATAGAGGACGTTGTACCCAATACTCCAGACATCCCCTCATCAGTGCCGACCAGAGTGGAAGGATCACCTCCCTTGACCTGCTGGCAATGCTGACATCTTTCATAAAGACTGAAAACTCCATTAAAAATCAATTTTAATGAGAAAATGTTGGCCATTACAAGGAGAAGCATTTTCAGTTCTGCCAGTTTCTCCCTCAATCAAGCTGCACAAGGTACTGTAGACAGGGTCTGTAGTAACTCACACAGTTTTCAGCTTGTGGACATTCAAGTTTGCAGCTGAATAAATAAAGTTATGTTACGCTCTTTCCTGCACCAGTTTACAAGGCGGAAATGTGTATGAACAGGTGAGGGAAATAAAAAAATTTCAAGATGGCTATCTGAAGCTTTCTGTTATCAACTTTTATGCGATCATCTGTTTATGAGAATTTTATATGGACAGACGATCTGCGTTTCATGTGATCATTGACCCATCCCATGAAAATTTGTGAGATTCCAAATATTATCTTGTAAACAAACCTGAAAACTTTAAAGTATTTCTTTTCTCTTTGTAAAAGGATGCTCTGCTGGCTCTAGCATTCAGCTCTCATTTTCTACCATTCTCCTACATCCAACATGCCAAACTGTGCATTTCTCAGATAGTGCTTTCTCACTCCTGTCTGTTGAGGACTATCTATTTTGTAGACATAATTAACTATTCATTGACACAGAGCCTTGAATTTGCCTCTCCCCAAATTCCAGGAGAGCAGCCCTAATCTCTAGGTTACAAAGTCAGCTTCCCTACAGCTCATAAAGCTTTACACAATGTGTTACAGCTCCAGCAGGAGAGATTAAGAGACTATCTGGGCACTGCAGTGGTTGGAAAGCTCTTCAGTGAGGTGGGAGATCTACTGTCAATCCCCTTTTCTGATGAATATTTGCTTCTAAAAAGATGCTGACATCTTTTCCTGGCTTCTCTGAAACCAGTTACATTGGATCAGGGATGAATTCAGAGCAGAAACTCCACCATCACATAGTACTTATATATGTATTTTAGAATACTAACCACAGTCTACTAAATGGACTTGAATATAAATGAACTGTCACTATGGGAGAATAGTTGAAATCATCTTGGATGTACAGATAATATTGTCTCAACTGTGAACCCTGCTTGAGAATCTCATTTCAGTCTCCACCTAAAAATCTATATGTCAAAAGAAAATATCCTGAGTGCCATCTACAAACTATAACATGACACAAAAAAGCCATCTTTCTATATGATAAAGCTACTTCTAATTTTCCCATTAGACCAAACGACATCATAAAGAATATCTGCCAACAATGTGATATAAAACCGTACCATGCATCATGAAAAATAATTGCAATTCAATTACTCCTGAATTATTAAACCGTCAGCTAGGTGCAATAAGACAAAAGCCTTAGAACATATGAAAAACTGCTTAGCATAGATAATTATATATGTTTGAACAAAATCTGCAAAATAAAACATATACGGTTTGAAGGAACAGGGTAATCATGCCAAAATAATTCTCATTTATAGCAGAGGTTTGAGCATCAGCAATTTTAGAACCATCTCCCTCAAAAAAAATTATAAAAGTAAATTAGCAAACCTTTCTCATTCATAGAGGGCATACCCAGCAACTGGGCAAGAAACTATTTTTTTTTTCCTCTATCATCCTCTTGCTTGGATTCTGCTTTGGCAAAGTATTTACTGTTGCTGCTCAGAATCACAGAATGGTTGAGGTTGGAAGGCACCTCTGGCAATTGTTTAGTCTACCCCACCTACTCAAGGCAGAGTCACCTACAGCAGGTTGCTCAGTGCTGTGTCCAGTCGGGTTTTGAATATCTCCAAGGATGGAGACTCCACAACCTCTCTGGGCAACCTCTTCCAGTGTTTGACAACCCCAGATGTTTTTACTTATGTTTAAATTGGGTTCCCTGTGTTTCAGTTTTCACCCGTTGCCTCTTGTCCTGTCACTGGGCACCACTGAAAGGAGCCTGGCTCCGTCCTCTTTGCACCCTTCCTTCAGGTATTTATATATATTCATAAGATCCCCCTGAGCCTTCTCTTCTCCAGGCTGAACAGTCCCAGCTCTCTCAGCCTCTGCTCATATATGAGATGCTTCAGTCCCCTCATTATCTTCATGGCCCTTCACTGGACTCGCTCCAGTATGTCCATGTCTTGTACTTTCTTGTACTTGCACTTGCTTAGGTACTGTGGAAAAAGCTATGGAAGTTTTGCTTCCTGTCAGTTCTGTGCTTTAGCCACACTCCCTGTTTGAATAGGAGAAAGAGAGAGAAAAGAAATCACACTGAGGAAGAAGTAGGACTCAGGCAGAAACGGCTACAGCAGTCTTTTGTAGGACAAGCAGAGAAAAGAAAGCTTTTTGCAGAAGAGGTCCTGTCTGCACTCTCCACCGGGACCTGTTGGGCATTCTTGAGAGGGATTTGATTCTCTTTCTTGGCATGTTACCTTTTGGCAGAATGAAGAAGAAAATGGCTTTCCCACATCATTTTTAATTATGACTACACAAGGAAAAATAAACAAATGTACTTCCTAAAATATGGCTTTTCCCTAAATTAAAAGTCTCAACCTGGTCTTGCACTTTCACAGACAAAAGTTGCCATGGAACAAGACAGATGTTACACCTATCCTGCAGCAAGGCAGAACTGAGCTAAGGTTCCCAGTTACATCTGGCTAAAGTGTGGAAGGTTTTGCAAGAGTATTTACCAAAGGGAGAATAAAATTATTCAAACACAGTGTGGTACCATAGTCCCAGAACTTCCCAGAGAATTTTTCATATAATCAGTAATTTTAATACCTTGTTATTTCATAGATGCTATTTTTCAGCCTTCAAAGTGTACTTTTAAAACATTTAATAGATTTTTATAAAATATAAAACAATTTTATTTAAGTAGATTTGCTAATCTAACAGATTTCACAAATAAGCTTTCTCAACCTCCCAATGACTACGTTTCAGTTTCTTAATTGACCTTTTACATGATTCACAGAGCACTTGGGTTTTGCGTGCATTTGTTCTTCTGGTATGTAGTCAGACAAATATTGGTCAGAATTTTACTGATGCTGATGAAGTTCTCCAGAAGCATCAGATACAGGTTTCAAATGCTGTGAACTCCAAAAGAAGCACTGTCATATTCTGTCCCAGTTCTGATACAAGGCTATCTATCTGCACAGCAGACAGAGTACTCTGAGACTGCAGTGAAAAGCAGTGCAGAAATTGCTAAAATGGTTGTCTGAGGTAACATTTTAAATAGAAGAAGTTTCATTATTCACCTGTGAAATAGGATATAGGACATAGGAAATAAGACATTGTCCAAAGTGACACCTAAAGATGAAAAAAAAGGGACAAAAAAGAACAAAAAAAGTTGACAGAAAAAGACAGAGAAAGTTCATACTAGAAGTTAAATCTTGTTTTTTGAATATGAACCTTTGCTTTACCCCTTCTACAGTTAAACTCTGTCCTTACAGCTATTTTGAAGTCCTATGAAGCACATTCACAAGTGGCAGGTCATCTCCAACCTGTACAAGACCACCGCTTCTAGTACTTACTTTTTATGCCTCACAAGACTGGTAATTTGCATTTGTTGATTTTTCCCCTACTATAGATGTAACTGCAGGGAAGGAAAAAAAGAGAGAAGGATAAACCTGGTATCAGAGTGCCTGACCCTTTCTCTGAGGCCACACATTGCGCTAGACGAAAGCAGGCTTGAGCAGTAGCTGCAGAAAGCGATGGTTAGCTGCCCTTGCTGAAGGGCATCCTGCAGGGATCAAACTTGGGCTGGTAACTGCTATTATGTGTTAAATAGAGCATTTCTCATACGTGTAAGAGAAGTAAATTGGTGATTTTGAAAAGCATGAAGTCTAGTCTTAGCCTGTGCTTTTACCACATCTCTTTTTTCTGTCACTAACCTTGTAACTCTTCTAATTAGTCACCTGGAGTTGTAGCAAGACACTTGGTGCCAGCAGCATTCCTCCAAACTTGTCTTTGCAGCATTTTCCTGCTTTCTCCCTTTCTGTCATCCAGCTTTCAGCTGTGTTTCTTTACTGTGGCTGCCTGCTCAAACCTACCACCTTGGACCTGTGTTTACACCATCAGGCAGCAAACCCCAGGCATGTTTGCCCCTGTTTGGCAATGCTCTCACGCAGAGCTTTTGCTCTGCCTTTCTTCTGACTTTGAAACTGCAGTCCTCAGGTCAGTGGTCATTGAGCCAACTTCTCAACCCATGCAAGTTAATGGGAATCCTGGTGCTAACTGGAAAGATTTGACCCATGTAATTTTTTATTTACAGTGTCAAAATTGTTGTGTTGCATTATCAGTCTTGTCCATGTCAATTATGTTTCTGCCCCAGATATTTAGCAGGAACCACAGCTGCTGCTATGATGAAGGGTAACACCTCTCACATGTTCTTTAAAAGAGTAAGAGTAAAGCTGAATTAATTATGCTAAAACATTAGACTGACCCTTCTAGAACATAAACAGAGGTCTAGAGCCACTACTACCTTTTAGCCAGAGGAACTGTTGTGCTGGACACTGAAGTTCTGCCTCTTCAATTTCAATAAACTACCCCATAATAAAAACACTGACAACTGTCACTTGTCAGAGCAAATTAGGAGAAAATTTCAGTTCTAACCTGTCCAACTTAATTCACTTCCCTAATGCTAATTTATAGGTTCCAGTATGAGTAGAAGTAACCTTCTACCTTGGGTGATAGGCCACCAAATAGCAACTCATTTACTAATGGCCAGACCTCTAGTGAGCTGACACTGTCATGTGAGAGCAAGTATTTTTATAAACCTCTCTCCAAAATCTGACTGTCCCATTTTGAGAGCTATCCTTTAAAAAGATTTGTGTAAAAAAATATACAAAGTCCTTACTGGCAGACAGAGGTACTGCCAGAAGGGCTGGATTTTGAAATAGCAGTTATTTGGTGCAGCTAGTTTCTAGGTGCTTCAGTATATATAAAGCTCTACATATGTTAATACAAATAATAGAGTTTTTCATCAGGCATTATGCAGTCCTACTACCTTGTGTATTAAGAATAAGCCAAGTGAATGCCAGCTGATTCAACTAGAATTCAACTAAAACCATGTCAAGTAATTAGATAGACCACCAATAATTGCTGCAGAAGTGATTAAAAAAATAAATCAATAAAGATCATATTGTTATATGAAGTTGTATATTCTCTTAGCATTGAGCATGTTAACTCATGTACTGATTGTGGTCTGTGACTGTCATAACCACCACACCTGTATTAGTCACATGCAAAGGCAATTCAAAAGTAACAATGAAAATCACCCACCTCCTGCTTTCTATGGCATTTATAAGGCTCAGTCAATTATTCCTTTTCCCTAGCTTGTAACCCAAAATTAGGGTAAATGAAACCACATGAGGACTAAGATACAGCCATCCCAGCTAGTAACCCTGCTGTCTCTACCGGTTCCCATGATATGACTCATTTTGAATTGCTAGCACCCATGAGAACAGGTAAATTTTGCACTCTTTAAAGAAAAATAATTTGTAGGAAAACAGACTATTTTACACTGAAATGTCTATAGCAGCAAGAGTGTATTTATGCTGATGTTTTCTGTCTGATTTTAAAATACAGTTGTATTTCCTTAAAAAAAAAAAGATAATTTTCTTCATGAACAGTTAGATAAGAGTAGCTTCATGCAACAGAAGTTATATGTGCCTTTTAGTTAGAATACTGTTGTCTGTCCTGTTTTGATTTGGGATTGGCTTCATTAGGCTTTGATGGAGAAGCTAACCTGAGTTACAAGTGATTTCAAGTTTGGATTTCTCTGGTTGGTTTGTCCAAATGAAGATTATTTTAGCTATCATAGATCAGAAGACAGAAATAGTTCTTGGCATGCTACAAGTCACAGCCATTTTCATCCCCAACTGGACATCTCTGAAATCTATAAGTTCCTTGCTGTCTGAGTTCTCGCTTTAGACTCATACTAGGTTAAAAAATATATATTTCAGAATTATTTTAGGGAGCAATCTATTTCTACTTAGATTTAAGCTTCAGAGCTTCTAGGCTTTGTGCTTGAAGTTGCTTTTTTTTTTGGAGGTAATCTTGGAATCTATCTTTATCCATACTGGCTATATACTATTGTGCATCTGTTTTGGGATGTAGGAGTTCTCATATACTAAATAGATCCGAAGAGGTAAAATTTGAGTAGTTATATGGACAGATGGAAACAAACAGTAGAGCCTATGTCTCAAAAAATGCCATCAGAGGCGTTGAGAGCTCTATTTAGAGAAGCAGACCTGATTTACCACTGCCTTGTAACACGTGTGTGCATTTATGTTTGTGCAAAATAAATGCAGAGTGCTTCTCATCCTTAGCTGGGAGTATTCTGAGCAGGTGTTAGTGATCTTAATGAGCTCCACAAAATGGAGAAACTGATCTGGGAAATCAGCAAACTTCTCTGTGGATAAGGTAGCAGGAGCATTATAAAGCACTATAAGTTTGGCTCTTCCTAATTTCCTTTCAAGCTTGTAATTGCTTTTGGTTGATATGAGAGAACACATCGTCTGTGCCCCTGCCCCTTATGATGCATTGTAGCTATGGTGCAGTCTCTGGCTAGAGAAACAGTTCTGGTTTAGGTTGCTTTTAGATTGCTTTTTTTCTTTCATTCAACTTACTTTCTGTTAAAATTTGCTTTTCTAACTTAAATGTAGTAGCATTATTTTTATAATTAACTTTATCTGAATTTCAACCAAAAACAACAAGAAATGTAATAATGATTAGATATTGTTAAGCTTAAAAAACAAATCCTTCTCTTTATCTTTACTTGCAGTTTTTCACTTGTTGCCTAATTAAAGTATCAGATTATTTTAACCAAATTATTTTCTTGATCTATTATTTGAATTCTGCTGAAAGTGTTAGCTTTCATGTGTATTTAAACCTTTATCTTTAACATACAGATAGAGTTGTGCATACAGTATTGGATTCACATAATTTAATAGGTAACGTAATTCCGGGGAAAAATCTTGTTCACCCCCAAATGGACTGATTAAATAAACTGATTGAGTTCCTGAGTGTTGCTAAATTCAGAAGCTGAAATGTTGATATAGCTCTTTGATCTTATTTTTTTTATATACTCTTTGATCCTATATGTAATGCCACAAAAGTGACAGGTGCCCTAAGAAACTGTAGTAGCGAAGTGTGGAATTCAAAGCGAGAGTCTTACCAGTTTGCTAATTACAGTGGAGGAGAACAGAAGTATACCTGTAACTTAAACTGCTCTACTCAGTCATACTCAAAAAAGACAAGCATGCCTGATGCAGAGAGAGGAGAGATGCAAGAGAAGCAACTTTTGAACCACATGGCTGACAAGGAGCAAAGACTGTTACCTGGGAGAAGCAACCATGCTGGAAACTTGTCTCGATCCGAGAAGAAACTCCAAGAGGCTATTTGTGTGCTGCTGGTGGAGCTGTGTGAGAGATTCACATTCTTCGGCATCGTCTGCAACATGATCCTCTTCTGCACTGTCAAACTTGGCTATCGCAACTACCAGGCAGCTATTGTCAATATGTGCTTTGTAGGCACCTCCATGTTGACACCAGTACTGGTTGGCTGGCTTGCTGAATGCCTCGTGGGGAGGATCAAGCTTGTGTGCATCTGCATGTTTCTACACTTCCTAGGTAGGTGACACCCTGGTGACTATTTCATATTTTAGTAATTCTGTTAGAGATGCATTATTGAGCATTGTGTTTGAAATCTAATAATTTTCTCCAGCCTTGTGGCCGTCTTCTCTAACAGCTGATTACTTAGTTTCTCCTTTACAAAACGCACTGCAGTATTTTTGCCTATGTACTTTTGTGGCACAGTGCTTTGAACAAGACTAAGGAACATTTGCCTGTATATCTTGTGGACAGTTGGTGCACAAACTTGACTCCTCTAAAGTGGCTTAGCTATTCAGAACACAGATGCTCAGCTCTTAAAATTGGTCCCTTTAACAAGCATCTAAGGTTATTAGTGTTTGGTGCAAATACGAGTCTTTAGTCAGAGTTTGAGAGAGAGTTTGAAACCTGTTTCCCAGCTGTTGGAAGTAAGATTTTATTTTATGTAAAGGTATATGACTCTTGTATTTGGACAAGAGAGAAAGATGTATTTAAGTGCATACCAGTATAATCAAACTTTGCCTTAAGTAGAGAGGCTGTATCCTAATACCTCTATTGAGAGCCTGCTTTCTGTTAGCACATTCTGAATCTTCCCCACGTGTTATTCTGGAGATCTTTTACATAAAAGCACTGTTCAAACTAAGTATGACTGTTCTGTAGCAATTAGTGCATCTCACAGCTGGTGGTTATTCTGTCAACTTAAACTAAGCTGATAGAAATACTTTTTACTTGGACCACTTGTTGAGCATAAGCAAGTCTGATTTCTGCAATAGCCAGCCACGTTGTTATTTAGACATGCAACAAAGTAAGGAAAAGATCGGATTTATTCCTGAAATGTTCTTGAGCTGATTGCAAAACCATTGTGCAAGCAGCCTGGAAAAATGATTGCTATTATGTTCCACTGTTTCTCCCATGGGCTTCTGGTTTGGAATCTCCTTCTACCACTTGTCCTTTCAATGCATATCTTAAAGTAGAAAACTGGTGACACGAACAGAATTTGATGTATTTTGGGTATTGGTTTAACCAGAACTTTTTTTTGGAGATCGATCATTAAACATTCCTGACATATTAGGGTTCGATGGACAATCGTAGTCTTAGTTGTGGCTAATGTTGGTGGTGTTGACACATCGGTATATTTTGAGTTCAGTCTCCAATTACAACTTGGAGAATCTGTAGCTGATTAAATCTGACAGATTTGCTTTGCAGACTAGAGGTGGTAAATGCAGTTCATGGCAGTGCTTCTATAGGTAAACGTTCTGAAAATCATGTATTTTCCATGAAGCTGCAGCAGAAGAAGAAAATTTTCCAAAAAAGTTTTGGGAATTTATGTGTTAAATTATGATACCTATTACAATTCTGGGGTTTAAAGAAGATGCAAAAAAGGCTACACTCCACCATGGGGTGGTTTTTTTGGTTGATCAGTTGTTCATCAGGTGAAGTTACATGTTTAAACTGGTGCGCTCTGGCAAGTGGAGAGCTACTGCCCTCTATATGTAGGCAATGGGGAAGGCCAGTGAGGGGAGCTACATTTCCACAGTGAGCTCTTCAGTTGATTGGAGAACCTGAATCCTTACAAGCATTTCAGAGGAAGATTGCTTTCTTGGAGGCCCTTAGTGGTCTTGCCTTACTATGTATAGCAACATACAGAAAGGTTCTGCCTCTCTACAGAAGTAAGGCTCTCCCTCTTTGCACTCCTCTGTTGTGTATCTTTGATTTTTCATCTGTCTTTTCAACATAACTGCTTAAAAATATATATGTCTTATTCATCAGTCTGATTCTAATCCATTTCAAATGACAATTTTCTTTCCAATTCCAGGCACAGCGCTATTACCTGTTGTGGCGTTCCCCTTTGAAGATATTTACATTGACAGGCGACATATTCTTCATACGCTAACCAAAAGGGAGCAGAAAATAGTATTCTACTTTGCACTACTCACAGCTAGTCTGGGAATAGGAGGCATAAGAGCTATAGTTTGTCCATTAAGTGCATACAACCTTGAGGACTGTGGACCGAAGGAACTTCTTTCTTTTTTCAACTGGTTGGTAACTTAATGTCAGCTAAATATCTGTTGGGGATGATAGAGCGTTGCCTTGAAATTCACTGCTGACTTACAAGGCAGATTCTACAGATGATGGATCTCATGTTTTGTTTTTAACTGCAAAACATTTAGATTTTGGAAGAGTTTCCAAGAATTTCTGTAAAAACTTTTCCTAAATTTTTCCTTTTGCTAGGACCAGTAGGTGATCATCTATTTTGGCCTTCTACAGAAATCTTCAGTCAGAATGAGGATGAACTGATTTGCCCAAATGCTAAAAGACTTGACAACCTAGTTGCTGTTAAACAACATATTCCATTTGGTTTTTTGCCTTTAACATGGCTATCCCTTTAGGATGTTTTGCTGTTATTCCCTAACTAACAGTGGCAAAATTCAATGATATATTAGAATTTACATCAGAGTAAATTTTTAGCAATGACAGGCAGCAGTAGAGTCTGCTGGTTTGCTGGAACTAGGGATTGCTAGTGGTCTCTAACTGCTAAGCTCAGTGGTAGGGGTCTGCTGTATTGTTTCAGCTCTGTTGCTGTGAAGTTTTAGCATCAGATAAACCACTTGACATTTGTGTTTTGGTTTGAATATTTTAATTTTTATAAGAAAACTTTGAGGAAAAATTGCTCCTACAATGGTTCTTAAAATTCAGGTTTTTTTCATATTAACTATTTCTCTCTCTCAGTGTGTCAGAGAGGTCATTTTTGATTATGTGTTTGCCTTTACCACTTCTGTAGCACTATACAGGGTGCTATGTACATTCACCTGTACTTTCTGTTTAAACTGTGGAGTGAGGATCAAAGAAGTCACAGTGGGAACCTCCAGATTCCTGCTTCAAGGCAGGGTGAAATAAGCCCTAAACTGCACCCCTTTCTCTCCTTTCCCTATGCATGCACAGTTATTAAAATAAAAACTGAGCACATTTGCATATTAACAATGCAATGCTGAAGAATCAATGACGATCTTACTGAATCAGATCTCTCCTCCTTTGGGGATGGCTTTCCTGGCTATTCTTTTTTCCTCCAATTATGTTAATATCAAAGAGTTTTAAATTAAATCCAAACTTCAGTGAATAAGGCAGCTTTACCAAAGGTGGATGAGTCTGTTTAGTTCCTTAGAGCAGATTCTGCCTCCTTGACCTGCCCATAAGAGAGAAGGAAAAAAAAAAAAAAAAACCACAAAAAACCCCTTCCTTTTTACTCTATTCTGAGTTTTAATCCTTAATTAGCAACATCGTTTTGATTAAATAAGACTCTGGGGGATTAAGACTGGAGAGCAATCAGTTGTTCCGAAAGATAGCTCTGGAGAATTTATTGTACTGTGGTCTTAGCCATTCAGAATTGTGTTTAATCAAAGTGACATTTCTCAGTGTTGATTACAAAGGAGATATAATACGAATAAAAAGTTCCTTGAGGGAATCCAAATGGGTCAGTTCTTGGAACTTTGGAAATATCAAGAAAGGCACATGTGCGATTAAAAAAAATTTAATAATTTTTGCAGTGGCATCCAAGGAGGGGCTGTTTGAGTGCAATATCAAGACTTAAAAAATGGGAGTTTCATTCTTAGCATTCTTAATCTTGTTAGAACCTCTCAGAATGTAACCACTTTTTCTTGGTAGGCTCTTTTTTCTTGGTAGGTGCTTGTCATAGGATTGAATTTTAAAATAATATAAAATCAGATGGTTGCATACTCTTGGTGAGTTTGAGCCTGTTCTTAGGCAAGTTCTATTTAAACAATCAGAATTATTGGGTTAAGACTCTGTAATTACCTGTTGTCTAATTCAATCCTTGAAGAAGATTGCTATGCACATCTAGGGCCTGGTTCTAACCCCTAGTATGAACTATGACTCTGACCTTTTAAATAAACAGAATATACCAATGCTAAGTGAAGAAGGGAGTTGGATTCTGCTGGACTAAGTTTCCCTAAGGACTTCTGCTTTTCTAAGATTAAGGTTATGGACTGGTGCTATTTTTGCAGCAGGAGAAGTAAATGCTGTCTATGAGAGCAAAGGGTACAATCCAGACTAGGGATGAGAGTTAGCAGTGTTGTGTCTTGTCTTACTGATTTGCTGTTAAAAAAAAAAAAAAAAAAACAAAAAAAACAGAGAACATGGGACCACTAGTATTTTCCTGCCTTATGTCTCTTCGAAATAATTTTTCTTTCCATCTACTGCAGATCAGTTTCTGCTGTTATCCTGGACACACTTTGACCTTTTTAAAATGTTTTTTTACCTCTTTGGTTTTTTTTTTCCCCCCACCTTGTCTTTGGAGAGAACTCCATAGCAATTCTGAAAAAATTTGCCTCCTCCTACAAAGCTGTAGTACAGAAGAATATATAGCTTGGATACTGGTCCATACATGGAATATCTGGGTCTGAATTTGGATAAATCAACACTTAAATTGCTAGAGCTAGGCATGCTTAAAAAATAAAAGCATGTAATATGTCAAGTGACAGGAAATCTACTGAGTCTTCAAAATTAATCCAAAAAGTGACAAAAGGTCACTTTTAGAATATTTTCATATATTTTACTTCATCTCAGATTGTTTCATTCAGCAGATTCATCTCAATTGTTACATTAAGTAAAAATTTTTTGAATACTGTATAAACATAAACAATACTTCTAAATAAGAAGTCACCTGGATGTTACTTCTTTAAAGTTATCACAATGAATACATTTCTGTAAAAAGTTATAATAAGATTATTAGGTTTTTATGGGCATGCCACAATAGCATTTAGGTTTGTATCTGGACTGCATTCTTGAAATGAACTTCCCAAGTTGGCATTTGGCTCTCATTGTGAGGAGACGTCAGAGTGCTGAAGCTCCAGGAAGGAGCAGTTCCCTGCAAAGTTGGACATGATATTCAGTTTGATGTATTTAACTAATTCAGCTATGCCCTACTGGGATCTCTGAGACACTTCACGTAATGCAAGTCCAAATATTGCAATGTTAGATAGCTGTGGTATATGAGAGCTAGCAAGGTATGTTTCCGTTTGTGTAGGTTCTGATCTGCTGCTGTCAGTATGATATGAGCAAATCCCAAAATTCTGATGTGTGCATTGAGGTTAGTTTATCTTTCTTGTTTGGTCCATAGGGATTGCTAAAACATGTTGGGTTTTTTTTCTTCTCATTTCTGTGAGAGGACAGGAGCTTTACATTTCAATCTTATGGTACTTTGCTATATGGTGGTGAAAAACAAAAGCACTCTCCTGTACTCAGGGGTTTTCTTTGAAGGTTCCTACTTCCAGTGAAACAATCGTAGAGTCATGAAGAGTGTCATGACTTCAGGTAGCTCAGGCACACTTCTTTAGAAACTTTGGAAAACAGCCGCTGAAACTTCTAACTTAAAAAGTGTTAGTTAGGAATTGTTTCAAAACTTCTACACAAGTTCTAGCTGACCCAGTTGTGGAAGTGTATTTTTTTGAAAAGCTTTAGTTGGACAGGGGTCAACACATGTATGTACAAAATCCCTCTAACTATACCATCATCACAGAGTAACGTACTTCCGAAGTGCCTAGAGACTACTTTCAGTGGAGGGGAAAAGTCCATGATTCTGATGAGTCTCATCTCCTGAAAATGTAAATTACTTAAAGGAAACAGTAATTGGTTTGGAACCTAGGACGTGTCTTGGTGTGACTTCAGAGAAATGCGTGAATCAGGAGAGCTCACTGCTGTGCATGTCCTTGCTGGTTCCAGGAGAGCTGCTGCTGCATGGCTCTCAGCAGCACTGACTTTGCCCTAGTGGAGTACATTATTTTTCTTTTGCCACTTGCCCTGGGTCCTGTGAGGCAAGTTGCATAAGCGTGTTCTCATGCCGCTGCTGCACAGCCCTGTGGTCATCTCTCATCCCTTAGCAGAGTGAGAGAGTGTTGTCTTTGTAACTGAACAGACCTGAGTAGCATTACCAAGGTTCGTACTTCTGACATGATAAAGGTTTTGCCTTCTTGGCACTAGCTAGATGTGATGTAACGGGCAACGTCAGAACAAGTGGAAGGAGTACAGCAGGCACTTCAATACTGTAACTTGCAATACAACTATGGTTTGTCTTGGCAATTATGGCAGGCCACCTAGAAATCATTTTGAATGAACGAAATGGGGTTGAGGAAGTCTCCTAGGTGTCAAGAGAGACTTGCAATCCCCCTTTTAGGATTTTTCAGCTCAAAACATTTTGCTGTGATTAATGATACAGGGAGCTGCAATGGTACGCTGATACTTTACTCCTGCCCTACCCACTCATTTGCAGTTGAGGAGTGATCAAGCTGGAAAGCTTGGGAGTTGGATTGTTGAGGGGTAACTGGTTTGCTACAACATGTTAAAATTTTTCTTTTATTGTTGAGAAGGTAATTCTAGATTAATTAGGAGACATAAATACTCAAGTCCAAATAGTATATGTGAGGCAGAACTGGCACCAGACAAGAAAGTAAGCTTTGCTTCCTCAAGCAATATGTATTAAGCTGTATAATTATGTATCAATGTATATTTCACCTTTGAATGAAACCATTTTGCTAAGGTTCCAGCAAAGGTGAAGGAATCTCCTTTTGCAGTTGCTTACAAAATGTAATCTGTGATATACTGAGGTAGTACTACTCCATTATTGATCCCTCTTCTTTGCTTAAAATACAGTTGTCGTCTTTAAAGCCAACTTGGAACTTGAAAGTTTAGTCAAAGTTAAAATTCTTAACTTAAATTTCATAGGCTAAGTCTGCAAGCCAGAGTCAAATCTGAAGCAAAAATTGCTGAATGACTGACACTGACTCTTCAAATGAAGTTTCATACAGATCCCCAACAGTTAGTATTTTTGGAAACTGTGACTCCAACAAAGCAGGTCCTCCCTAAATCTGATCTTTCTACTCTGACATGCTGAATATTCAAGTCTGCTCTGTAGCCTCAAACGCCTGTTTTATGTGAGAGTTCTGTTTTAAGGCAAACCTTGGTTAAAGCGCTGCTGAAAGCAAAAAGACAACACAAGTGGCCTGAAGAACAGTGTAAGGGGAGCACCTTAGAATTTAAAAGAAGTTAAAGGGGTTATAAGTGAAACAATTGCAATTATGAATGGCAGAGTAAAAATTGATCAGTCATGTGAGAAGAGGGCTATGCAATAGAAGAATAAGCAGTACATTTTGTTTCACTTATGTTTCACTTTAATAAATAGCTATACAGTTAACTAACTTCTCGAAAAAGCTGAATTTTAGAAGAACTCATGATTTAATGTGTTATGTAGGAGTCAGAATCCAAGGAAAAAAGTGTTATGACAATATACTCCTAACTATAAAGATATAAACTCATTTGCTAGGATAAAGAAAATAAGTAGTTATCCTTTTGCATCCTATCAGGGAAATGCATTGTTTTGGCATTTTTTATTTTGGGGGGTTGCTTTTTGCTATTCTTATAACTCCTTAAAGCATATTTATTGTGCTATTGTCAGGGGTTCCAAACTGTGGTAGGCCTATCACTAGTGGTATGCCATCTGCTTCCAAGAGTGTGCAATTTTCATTTGAATATATTCTGTGCATAGGAGGGGCTCAGCACTTACTTGGGAAGCACCTCTACTGCCAAAGGCAGTCTCAGAGCAAATTATTTTGGGGAACCTTCTTATCAAGATATTTCCAGAAGCCAACAAAAATTCCAGCTGAGCCTTGCAACTAATGGAAAATCCATCCCTTCTGATAAATCAAACTCTAACATTTCTTAAACAAGGGATGGTGGCATTAAGACTTTTCTCTCTTAAGCCTAAAGTAGGTGATTTGATGATATTGCATGCACAAAACTTATGTTATCAGATATTAAATGTGTAGATGGTAAAGGTTGATGTATTTAATTAGTCTGACCCACAAGAATGTTTCCAGTACTAGATTGATAACTTGTTCAGCTCTACTGCCTCAGTACAGTTACTTCAATCATATGCCTCTCGGAGCCGAGACATCCAAGTGAAATTTTATGTTAATTGCTGTGTCAATATGTGCATGGTACTGATGTTGTCCATGCTTACTATAATTACCATGCCTTTAATTTAATGTTTCAATCTTCTGTAAAGGCCTTGTATTATTCAGCCTCTCTACTCTTTTCTCTCGTCTGTGTGTACTAGGTTTTATTGGCTGGTTAACTTAAATTCAGCAGTTGTCTTTGTCAGCATTTCTTATATCCAGCAGTCTGTGGCCAGGAACCTTGGTTTTCTTATCCCATTTGTGTCTGTGCTTATGGCTATGATCACAATTCACATGGTGCGGGGTGAAATGATTTACAAACCCAAAACAGGTAAGAGGCAACTGTATCTTACGAAATATCTTTAGAGATTATTTTCACAGAAGAGATTAACTTGCATATCTAAATGAGTTCTTCTACAACACTGCCCTGTTTGGTTGGAGATACTTGGGTTTTAACTCTACAAGGTCTGTGTATAAGAGACAACATCCGTCCTCTGTAAAGATAGACCTGGTGATTCTGGATAGGCTGAAAAAGTGGAAAGCAGTCTCTGGTAAACTTGTGTACGTTTTCTGTCATGTCAAGGCATGTGCCAAAGCATTTGCCTGTGCACGAAGAGGTACAATGTGCATGCTGCTGGTGGACTTTATTTTGTCATGTTTGGTTCAACCTATGCCCAATGTGTTTTGCTCAGTTGAAGCAGTTTGCGCCTATGCTAAGGCACAAAGTACACGTGTGTTTTCTCCCTTAAGTATGCTCCATTGCTTCGCCTGAACTTGCACCTGGGCAGCCAAGCGGTGTGGTTAGTCAGCTAAACAGGAATATGCACTAGTAGCAAAGTAGTTTTATAATGCCTTTATCTTGCAGAACATCTGGTGCTTATTGTTATTTCAACATGCTTGCTTATACAACATCAAGTGTTTGTACACATTTGAAAATAACTTGAATTACTGAATAGTTCTAAATAGCTCCTGTGCAGACTGTGCAGATATTTTAAAACAGAAGTTCTTACACTTCTGTGGCCTCACCAGTTAGTACCCGAGCTCTACAAAATCCTTTGATGGCTGCTACCCCTCTCCATTGACAAAGCACAGAAATATAAGTGGAGCCTAGGTGACTTGAATAAGGCTGTAAATGCCCAAACCTTGCTGTTCTTTTTCTAGTAGAACCCAGAAACTGAAAGCAAGTTGTTATTTCAGTATTTTTGTTATAAATATAATTTAAGCAAAAATACATTAGCAGTGAGGGAACTAATGCATAAATAAAGTGCCTGGGAATATCATAGTGAGGACGTCACTAGAGTGGTTTATTCAAAACAAATAGAGTCAAAGAAATGCATCCCCTCCACAGTGCCCCAAAAACCTCATGATAGTATGCGGCGGAGGTCTGCAAAGACTAGCATCAAATTAGCTAGCTTCTTATGGAGAGAATGGTGGCTGTCTGGCTCGCTGGGGCTCACTATAGGTTTTACAACCTGAGAAGGTAAAAAGATTCTTTAGTATCCACCCCTGAGCTGGACTATTTCATATGGACTAAATCTGTAGTTCATCATCTAACTAGTTTAATTCTACTACATGGAATAACATAAATTTGTTTATCTTGGCCATCAACAAAACTAGCAGAATATTTTTTTGTATCACGTGTTTTTTCCCTATGAGTGTTGTTTGATTTATCATATATTTTCCAAGTCTTTGCAGAATGCCAATCTCTACACTAATATCTGCAAAGTTTTTTATCTCCTTAGTCAAAATAAACGATAATATACTTTGTACCTTCCAGTGAGATGATGAAATTGGAAATTCTTCAGAACTGTAATTCAATTCTATAGGTGACCTTAAATGATTTTTATATATGCTGCCTTTTTTATTTTAAGGTAACTCTTCAAATAAGGATCGTGCATTCAATTATGTTTAGCTGTCAAGCATGGACTTCATTTGCATTTCTTCCCACTGCTATAATTTTGAGGACTGGCAGGTGACCAGAGATGAGGAAAAAAATGTATCTACTGTCTAGGGTGCAATGTAGGCTTTTTATTGTAATTAAGTAGCATAGATATTCATGATTATATCAAGGTCAAGGTAGCAGAACATTAGAGCCAAGGGCTGAAGTGTAAAGGAGAAGGAAAATCACTTTTTGAAAGTTGCAATTTAATATCTATACAGATAGATTTTTTTTTTTTGAGAAAACATTAGAAATACAAGTATAGAGTATACAATTTTGATCTACACAATGTGAACTGATATAAGTATTTATGCTTTTAAACATGTCTCTTACTAGCTGATCAGATTTGTAATCTGAAGAATTCACCACTGTGGAGTTCTGTGGGGTTTACTTCTTTTCTTTTAAAGAAGGGATGAGACTTATTCTAACTACATCATTGGCAAAATCCTCTTGATATTGATTAGGTCTATGTATCATTCAAGTTGCTTTTTGAACTACAACTTCAAGCAGCTTTATCTTCCTAATTTACTAGATCTTATCTGCTGGAATTCCATGCCAAGAAACACAGCTAAATAATGTATTTGTCTGTTTTGCCTCATACAAAATAATGTTTCCTAGAAATTACATTGACGAGGGCCTCAGCTGATCCATTAGGAAAGGCAGGGAAGTGTCAGGATTTGTTGTCTATTTTAGTCTTTTTTTCAGTGAGAGTAAGAAAGAAGAGTCTGCCCAACATCTTCCATTCCAAAGGAAAGAAGATGGCCATGACCATCTTTGAGACCAGGTCAGATAAACCAGGACACAGCCATGTTTTTGCTTTGTTGAGCTGTCTGCTGGTCTTGTCATGGGGTACTCTGAGCATCTTCTGATTTCAACACTGACTGGGTTCAAACCCCTGTACAGCAGTAACACCACGTTACTGCTTTTCATTCCTTCTTTGTGAATGTCCAACCTTGAGCGTAGGGCGAAGCAAAAGATTATCACTTCTCTGACCTAAAACATGTAATTACTAGCTCTGCCAATGACTTGAGCTGATCCCGACTTTTCTGCTACCTTTTTTTACTTCTGAAAATAACTCTGCTTTGACAAAAGCACCAAGTCCCACTTGTTTTCTGGTTAGCTTCTTAGTCAAGTCACTCTTAAAGTCTGCAGATTTTTCTTTTAGTCTTCAGATTTGGTCTTGAAATAGTCTACATCCTAAACTTCACTTACAATGAGTGGTAAGAATAGTTGCCTGGTACAGTCATACAGAACAATAAAAACTGTACCAACTCTCTATGTTTGCAAGCTTTGATATGCTATTTCAGATGTTATTCAATAGTGCCAACATTCTGCAGGTTAATGCTAAACAGCCAGAGAGTTTTAAATGTTAGCTTATCTAATAAAATGTCCTTTCTTAGTACTCTAGAGCAAGTGCTTCCCATAGGTGTGAATGGATATTTCTAGAAAATAATTTCCATACCAGAGATAGTAGGGAGACATTTTCCCTCTGCAAGGTTAGTTCACCTTAGTTTTTGGAAAGTATTTATTTATAGATACCCAAGTTATGGTAGTGCTTCAACACTCTCAGAAAATCAGAGAAGTGCTATAACCCCTATTTGCATGGATGGCAACTTACCAAAGGTAAATGAATCTGCGTTCCCAAGCCTGAAGCTGACAGTTTTGTCCTCGTTTTACTTCCATTTCCTCTGAATCTGAGAATCAAGTTAGCAATTCCTGAACCCAGTAACCAGTGAGCAAGTTTTAATATGCCAAATGCTAGATTGGAAACTTCTCTTCTGCTACAGCATGCTACTTGGAAGTCCTGAGATAATACTTCTGGCTTTGAAATGCATCCATGAAACTTCTTTTATCTCGTCAGCCCTCTTTTGAGCTCCCTTTCCTTCTGACTTCACTACTACCCTTCCCTTGCTGCTGGACTTCAGCAGATATGCAATATTTCAGTACTGTCTTGAATTGAAAACTAACCTCATTCAATCAATAGAACGCAAAAGCAAAGGCAAGTAATACTTTCCTGCTCAACCACAGCAACAAATTGTTGTGGTGTGTTAAATAACTGGTAACAAAAGGCGCATTTCTCTGTGGATGTTGGGCTGGATTGCTTTTGTAACAATTAGGTTGTGAACCAGCTGGCTTCCAAGAAAAATGTTTTGGAACAAATCCAGACTGTTACTGCTTTCCCGCTCCCCAAAAAGATGTAAAGTTGAATATATCAGGTTGCATTTTCCCTCCCAAAGTGTTTTGTCTTGTCTTGTTTATTTTGGCAGCAAGTAAAAACATACCGATGTCTAATGTCTCTGTTTGCAGACAGTTCCCTGCTGACAACTTTTGGGGTAATTGCTAGTGCACTGAAAACGTGCTGTGTGCGATATCGCTACTTTAGCGGAGGCGTGACAAAGTGGCTAGATCATGCCAAAGAAAACTATGGTGGTCAGTACAGTGAGACTCAGGTGGAAACCACAAAGTCGCTCGCCAAGCTCTTCCCGTTGTTTGCTTTCCAAATTCTATACAGAACATGTATTATGCAGGTGGGTACACAGCTTTTAAACAAAAATCTTGAAATATACTGTGATGTGTGTTTACTACTATGTCTCTAGGCATGCTTTTTTTAACTGTTGCTTTACCAGTGGAGCACCCTTGCAGAGTAGTTTTAATTACCTGAGAATGTACCTTGCTATATCCTCTCATCTCATCAAATAAGTAAAGTTGACTTGGTCAAGACTCATTAAGGAGCCTGTGTGACTACTTGCTACTCATTTCTCTGAACCCTTGCTGGCTGAAACAGCTAGTGCTAGAGTCCTGTGCTCCTCATGCTGCTGTGTTGCAGTTATCAGAGAATCAGGCTCAGCATTCTTCTGAAAAAATGTAATTTTCCAGTTTCTTAAATGTTCAGTCACTTTTTGGGAGAGGTACAAAATCTTTATTTGCTCTTTTGGGTGCATATTTCTCTTACTGTTTTGATGGGATTATGTGGCTGGTGTACCTACACTGGAAATGCATGGCTTTCCATTTGTGGAAAGAAGCAGTCCTTTCACAGCCTCTCTATCAGGCTATGTGGTTCTTTCTGCTTCTGAGTGCATGTATGTTATATAAATGTAAATGTGTCAAGAAGCTACTTAAGCTGAAATGATTCCTTCAGATTCATTTCTGTCTGGATGATCCTGGCTAAGCAGGAGTTTGAGGTAGCTTACCCTTTGGCAACTGAAATAACAAATTCATGAGTTGGCTTGGAAATTCGTTTTTACTTATTGGTGTTAAAATGCTGCTTAAGGAAATTCTTACAAATACGTAACGTATACTGCTTTATTGACACTCCCTCTTGCCATCATCCTACATTCCTATCTGTCTGCCTCATTCTTTCTCCTCTTCCCTCCCCGCCCCACCCCCCCCAAAAGCACAAAAAATCCCAAGCAAACAACAAAAAAAACCCAACCCCAAACCAACAAATGTACACATATGGCCGAGGCTATGCATTAATGACCAGATGGAAATGAACCAGGTATCATTAATCGGGGTTGTAACAATCAGGTATATATCTAGAAAAGATAAAAGTATTTGCACTGCTGAAAGAGATGACTTTTATTCCTTTGGCAGAATTTCCAATAAGTTTAAGGCTCTTTCTTAGACTAGGCGATAGATCAGTATCTTTTTTTGTAAAGATTAATAGTATTTTCTCCATATTATAAAGTTAACAGCTTTCAGTGCCTGTGATTCATGTTGATGATATTTTAATTCCTATTAAGAAGTCAATTCTGATTTGCAATAGGCAGTGGAAAGAAGGAACCAACAAAATTTGGCTCAATTCTGATCTTTCACAGTTCTGTTGCCATTTATTCACCCTTTTACAATTTATATCTTCTTTTGGAGGTGGAATGTAGGTGAAAAATACTTCTATTAAGAGCTAGCATTTGGGTAATTCTTTTGCACTGAACAGACTCCCAGTGAGTAGAGTTGACTATAGCCATTGATGAGAAACCCTACATGAGCTCAGTTACTAACTATACATTAATTTTCAGACAGCTACAAAGCAGTGATATTCTACTTGGATTTGGCACTACCAGTCATGTTGAAGAGCCATGCAGAATGCTGCAGGAATCCAGAACTCTCTAAAACCAGAAATAGAGTAAAGAAACCAGTTCTATATCCAGCTCTGTCATGGCTGTACTCTGTGAATTGCTCAAGTTACCTCTCTTTCTTTTTCCCATCAGCCTGTAAAAAGGAATGGATTATAACTCCCTGCTGAACATGAAATTGTAATGCTTAGTTAATCAAGCTACTTCAAAAAACAAACTGAAAAATCTGTTGGTAGAAGCCATTGTGATTTTAAATTTATTTATTTATTTTAAAATAAACTCAACAGATTTTCTGTAGAGTCTCACACAAGCAGGAGGAATTATTTGCTTTTGAAGTGAGAGACAGTCTTACAAATCTACTTAATTCGTACCCTGATGACTGCCATTGGTGGGTTCCTCATCTGGTTATTCATTTTCTTCTGTTTTCAATTCCCAGAAGTAAAAGGAAGTCCTCTATATAGCTGCAATGGCTGTCAGTTACATTAAGCTGGTTCTAAGACTGTGGCCAAATCTTCATTCCCTGTAGCTTTTAAAGCCATGTGCTGGCAAGAGTGTTTTAAAAATTACTCCCACCTTGAGCACACAATCAGAAGTTCAAAATAACTCTGCATCTTGCTATTCTAAAATTGTGTTCTGTTAAACACTGTCTATGAGAAGTGACTAAAGTATTAGGCAGAACTATTTACTACATTGGCTGATAGCTCTAATTAGGGATGATCAAATAAACTCATGGACTGCTGCTTAGATTTGTTAAATTCAGGAGAAAATGAAATAGAAGGAAGATGTTATGTTCTGGCAGAGAACGAGAATGTCGCTATCTGAAAGGCTTTCATCATGAATGGTCACTCCTTTTGGCCAGTAGGTATTTGGTTTACTCTGACTTTTTCAAAAGGAAAAGAGTTGTAGAAGTTTCCAAATATGGCAAAAATCTTATCCATGAAAGGTACGTGGTATACTAATGGAGTGGGGTTTTATTCTTCAATACAGATTCCTTCAGGATATTATCTCCAAACCATGAATTCCAACTTGCACTTCAGTGGATTTGTCTTGCCGGTTGCAGCAATGAATGTGATAAGCATCGTGCCACTACTGATTCTTGTTCCTATTTTGGAATGCATTAACTCATGTCTCTTTAGTTCCAAGAACACTGGACATTCTCCAACAATTTACATTGGTATGTATAAAATACATATGTTTATATAGTTTTAATATGTATTCTCTTTTTTGAAAGAGAAACTTCAGTAGCTGATGGATGATCCTATACAATTATTTCTGACCATAAATGTTAAGATGGACTTGTTCTGGGATGATGCTCAGAGGTGAATATGTTTCAAAGGAATTGTTGAAAAGACGGTCCTGAAAAAACATACTAGAGATCAAGAAAAAATGCATAGCTTTTGTGTAGGACAGAGACTGAGACTCTTCTGACCAATAAAAAATTTTGAGACATATCATAAATAACTAGGAGTCATCCTAAGAAATTGGTGAGAGAAATGGTGCTAACCATTTAGGCCTGAGACTTACTCTGACTTAGTTATCTTCTATATGTTTGTTTATCCATTAACTTTTGGAAAGTTAATTTACTTTGAAAGTCTTTTGGGGGGGATGGGAGAGTCCTTCAGTTAGTTGCTCTCTGATACTGGAGAAATGTTCGTTGCTCAAGATGGTGAGTTTGGATTCAAATAACTAGGTTATGAACAAAGGCTTTGTTTTTCTGACACTTTTATGCTATAACTGCATCAATGTTAGGACTGCAGCTCATAATTGTATTATCACTCGTATGGTTTATTCCAGACTCTGCAGTTGCATCACAAGTGAAACAAAAGTATATAGTCTAATTCTGTGTCTGCAGTAGGTGTTTTTAGAACTGGCGAGCAAAACAAAACATGCAGACAACTATGTAAAACAAATGGGTGTGTATCACTGGGCTGCTGTTCCCATTGAGGAGGCTGAACATTTCATAAGTGGAAGGTTACTTGGAGAGGTACAGCTTTCCTCTCTAGTACTAGAATTTTCATTTGAATATCTAGTATGGGATAATTGTCCAGGTGTTTAGTAATTTTATTTATTAAAATCCTAAACTGAAACATACCTGATCATACACTCACTTAAAGTAAAGCAAAGAGGGATCTCCAGAGGTGAAGTATTACCTCTTTCTCATAGAAGTGGTACAAAGTCTTCTCTGTTGTGAGTCCTAACATTTTCAACAGTAAGCACTGTAAGCTCAGACTTGCAAATTGGCACTCATTTCAGAGAAATTCATAGCCTAGAAGTAATGATGGCTTTAGTAGGGGTTGGGCCTCCTTCTGTTGACAGTGATGTGATTTTTTTTGTGGTTGTTTTTGTTTGTTTGTTTGTTTTTAATTACCCCCTACCCCCAAACCTCTTATGTTCTAGGATCTGGAGGGATCCTCTGCAACCCTCTTCTGATATCAGCTACACCAAGTACCACCAGAAAAGCAGCTTCCATTCTGTATTCACTTAAAACTATTCCCTTTTGTAGATAACTCTCATCAAACTTCCTACATTTTTTATCTTCCAGCCTGCATTACAAACCTCAGACAAAAATATTTATAAACGACTATTTTCTCAGTGTGCTACTATTAATTCAGTGCCCCATGGCAAGCAGCACAGTGAGTACTGACACACACAGAGGTATTAATCTGACTAAATTAGCCTAATTAAGAGTGTTATTAAGTTTTATACAAACCAGATGCGTATAACGCAGCAGGTTGCAATTACCCTAGTTTTTAAAATAACATCTGCATTAAAACACAAAAAGCACATTCAGATAATAATTTTCCTTAAAACCATGGAAATTTCAAGTTAGTATTAATGTTCTATCCTGTTATATTGAACAGCAGTAGAATATATGCAGTGGTTTATTCTTAATAGCGTCATTTATTAAAATAGCCTCCTGTTAGGGGTGATAAATTACCTGAGGCATAAAAATACCTGTGAGTACAGGCGATGGCTTTAGATATCCAAGTATATGACTGCACCTGCAAATATGGTAGACCTCTAACTGCCAATATTTTTGCCAACAGTTAATTAGGTTCACAATTATTTTCAGGAACAAAATTGGAAGCATAAATAGGCTGTTGGTGTTAAGCCAGCCTATAACTATTTTAATTCAAGTCTTGTAAGAGGAAGAAATTTAAATAGTTTTCTGGAAATTTTCAGTATGTTAAGAATAACAGTTTTCAAGGACGAACCATATAGACAATGTTGAACTGAAATGTCTGATTGCTCTGTAATAAGGATCTACATGAAAACTGTAATCTTTGTTACTTTTTCTGTAGTTGTTGGTTTATTTGTAAATTAGGTATGATCTAAAAAACATTAAAATCTTAATGTGAATTTAGATTGTGTCCCAAATATATTGAGTATCTGGACCTC
Organism: Gymnogyps californianus; assembly: GCF_018139145.2. Classification (NCBI taxonomy): domain Eukaryota; kingdom Metazoa; phylum Chordata; class Aves; order Accipitriformes; family Cathartidae; genus Gymnogyps; species Gymnogyps californianus. The sequence goes on from NC_059471.1 coordinate 147,896,934, forward strand.
TTTATGAAAAACATGAGTATTTGGTAAATTTAGAGTTTTTCCAGTTTCATAGTCGTTCGTGGCTTTTTGTTTGTATATTTTATGCTGCTTGATTTAGTCAATAGTATGGAAGATTCAGCAGAGAACTGAAGGTGTGTGTCTGCTGGGTAGTTGTCCATCAGCTACAGGCAAGAGGCTCTAGCTGAAGTACCTGAGCCATAGAAATTCTTGCTCTAATATTCTTAATGCCTGATTATACTGAAATGTCTTATTAGTCTTGGATTTACTCCATTCAAGAGTAATGTGGAGAATAGCTCTCTGTACAGTACACAAAAGCAAGCCTCCAGTCCAATGTCTATTTGAGGTGATTTGGGAGCTGATGACCATTTCTCCCTAAAAGATGTTCTAGTATGAACAAGTATTAATTCCAAGAAAGCTTTTTGACCTGTTTTACTCAGGATATGAGATCAGGAATCTTATAAAGGTCCAATACAACCTCAGTCTCTAGATAATATAAACAACCTCATCCTAGAATCAGCCCCAAGTGTTCCTAAAACGGCCTGTTCTCCTATAAAACCAAAGCCTCAGATGGTCATTCCAAACTGCTTGTTTTAAAGAGGACTGAACAGAGAAGAGGTAGGAGGAAAACCAGGTCTCCAAGGCTCTCAGTTTCTTCCTCTGCCACATAATGTCTTAAAAGAAATATTACAATTGTTGGGCATTCAGAGGTTACTTTTTCTGAAATGTTTTTGCTTTTAGTAAGGAAAATGCTTAAAATATAGCACTGTGTAGCAATATTGAACTGCTTGAGGTTTCTTTAGTACTAACATAATTTTTCGCTAGGAGAACTCCTTGCTTTGGTAGATTACAAGAAGCTCCTTGAGGGCTTTATACCTGGCCTTGATAAGGTGCATTGGCTAGAAAATGCTGTTGAACTCCCGCCTGTCATCAATTTTCAAGCAATAATTCACTGATGTTCTTATTAAGCAGTAGAGAGGCCTTAACAGCAAAACAGCTTCCAAGCCTCAGGTTAGGTGGGGAGGAGGGTATTTAAAGTTGTGAAAATGCAGGAAAACTGTGCTGGTGGAAGGGTGTGAGAGTTTGCTGCTGACAGAAGAAACACAGATGCATGCAAAAACGTAACAAGGCACTTAGCTATATGAGTTTTCTGCCTCTTCTGTCCTGACACCCAAAGAGACAAACTTTACATATGTTACAAATATAATATGAAACAAAAGCCTTTGGCTGTCAATGTCAAATCTAGTAAGTGTAACAATTTCCGGTCATGAAGTAAGATGAGGCTTTGTAAGACAAGTGGAAAAACATAAGCCAGGTATTTGAGCCAAAGCTGTCAAAAGAAACCAAATTGTCACAGCTGTACTTATATTGTAGCTTAAAAATGCTGAGGAATCACAAACTTCATCAAAATCAATGGGAGCTCAAAACATCAGAAATATAAATGTTTCAAGTTCAGGAGACTTACTTGAAAACTGTGCTTGCTTTGTGTTTTTCTGAGAGGCTACAACCATTTCATACTGTCAACATCAAGAAATATAAAATAATACATTTAAACAGTATCCTCTATGTAATGTGTAGTGAAGCATGCAGTATTTAAAATATGTCTGAGTTTATTAGAAGCTTTTAGCTTGCATTATGAGGCTAAACACCTAGGGGTGTTTTTCCTGCCCTCTGTGCTTGTGCAGTACTTGTGCCTTACCACTGAGGCAGGCAGTAAGACTCCATGTGTTGCATGTGCAGTAATATATTGAAATGTATTGTGGATCCAGTGTATTATGGATCATGCAGTGATACTTCTTCAGGACAGCTGAAGAAGGCAGGAGGCAACTGTAGTCCAATGGCTTTTGTGTAAACACTTAGAAGGCTGGAGATTATCTCTTCCAGTAACGCAGCTCATCTCGTCCTAAAATGTTAAACAGTCCAGCAAATGCACTATCGAACAAATTTTCAAAAGTAGTTCAAGGGAGCTCTGTAGTGGAGAGAAAGGGGAAAATGTAGGAATGCTTGATCTCCTGAGGTGTGATGTGTATAGCTGATCTTTTTCTCTCCCATCTACCATGGCCTGCAGCCTTAGAAATCCAGTACTTCAACTGCTGCACTACTTCTTTTTGTATAGAAAACAAAAGGGTAAAGCATACGGTGTATGTGTGTATTTCAGAATCTTATTGCTGCTTGAATAGGAGAATTTCCCCCTGCTTTGTTGCCTTGTTCCTACCCAGTCTTTTGTGATATCTGGAAGGGCTGTTGCCTGCCTTTCTCTCCTCCTTTCTTACCTCCCCCAATCTTCCAAAAAAGTTCTTGTTTGTGACTTTGCTCTTCAGAAAACTTTTTCCTCTCACATTTATTCTGCATCCCTAAATTCTTTCTGTGCTGAGCTGGTGTCCCTTTGCCATATATTTGGAGTTAGGCTTGTGGTGTAGCAAGTACTCTTTATTCATGTTTATGTGTCCAGAGGATGTATTGGGGGGGGAGCTTCTTTTGCATCTCCTAGGACTTTGCTTCGTTCTAACTACATGATGATCCTGTAACTACAGCCTTGGTGAATGCTCTCTGTGCTCTTTACCCAGTTGTAGGTCAGTTATCTGCTGCACTTTCTGTGATGGTTGCTGGCTTCTCTGAAATACACCGAAAGCATTTCCCTCAGGTGGAGCAGACGCTTTCTGAGGAGATTCTCCTGGTCTCCTCCATGCCTTGCTTCCACTTAGCTCCTCAGTACATCCTACTTGGAGTGGCTGAAGCCTTGGTAACTCCCTCCTGTAAGTAAAATCTAATAGGCTAAAGCACGAGTGTCCTGATTCACAGAGAATATCAGTTTCCTAAAAATAATTACTGTCATCTGATATTTCATCCCTTGCTCTCTTCCACGGGCTTAATGAGCAGATCTGTGCTTTACCTGCTTCGGAGTAGCATAATTTGTCTTGCTGGCTGTAACTCAGAATGAGCAATGACATTGTTCCAGATTAACTGGAAGGTAACACAGCCCAGTCAGGTCCCTGGGGTGCGTAATCCACCGTTCGGTGGGGGGGTGATCAGAGCAGTGGGACTCTGGGCTTGGATGTGTGACTGGTCTCGAAGCTGAACCTGCTTCAGGTGGGGGCTGGACTGGATGAGCTCCTGAGGTCCCTTCTGACCTGAACTTTTCTGTGACGGTTTTCTTGAGACAGAACAAATAAGCACATGACAGCTGAGCTGTGGTTACGGTCTGTGAGCACTTTTTAGGCCACAGTCAAAGGAAGGTGAAGCAATTTAGCTTAACCCTTTTCACTTGTGGACCCAGCTAATAGAATTATTATGTGTTTTTCACTGACGCAAAGCGTATGCAGGCAGGTAACACAAGTCAACCTGGAGAATATTGTAGGCAGATGCAAGATTTTTGTTTGTGCTCCAATCGGGACTCATGCGAACATGCCTGCACAGAGCATTGTGCCTTAGCTTGTGGCATGGAGCCAGAGATAAACATTCCTGTTTTGCAGAGCACAGGCAGAGCTTAGCTCATGCCTGCCATCCATAAATTGTATAGATGTGCTCTTGATTGTGAGTCTGAACCTTCTCTCCCTTCCATAATTTACCTTTCCACATCTACACTGACATTTCTGAAGCTTATTTTCTTCTGAGGAGCACGCAGAGTGCTTACCAGTGTTTTAGCTTGCAGAGCTTAAAAAAATGTTAGTATTACAAAAATAATCTAATCAATGTTCACTTAGACACAGGTAAAGTAATTGACTAGCTGATCTCTGCAGGCATTTAATTCTACAGGTTGAGTGTCTATTGTTGCAGTACAACCCCAGAAATGTTCAGATTTTTATTTAAAAGCAGGAAATAACTTGAGTGTCTCAGCTTCATTCTTACATTCTAAGACTACCGAGAGCTGTGGGTCACGGTCTGTCACTAAAAAGGTAATTTTCCCTAGTTTTAAATACTTAGCACTTTCATAATGCCTCTTCATCCGATAGCTCTCAAGTACTTAACTGAGACAGGTTTCTAGGCAGGTAATGTGGTTTCTAGGTTACAAGCTAAGTGTAACTGAAAACTGTGACCTTCTCTGTTTAGCTTAACAAAAAAAAATGTTAGGAGGTGGCTTGCTTACAGTCTTCTCATGCAGAAGCATGAGAAGAATATTGCTGGTAGAATAAGGCTTTTTAATCTAGCACGGTGGGACACAACGGAAGTCCAATGACTGGAAGATGATATTAGCCTTTAGAAAAGAAATAAAGCTCCATCTTGGGGTGAGTTTTTTTCTTTTTTAATTTTTTTTTTTAAATCTTCTTAAAGGATTGTGATTAGCATTTCTTAGGAAGAAAAGTTGTCTTCCCCGTTTAAATAAAGATTAAGCATCTTGCTAAGAGCTGCAGTTAGAGGTGCGATTCAAGAACCCAGGTAAATGGGACTAAGTCTGAATTTGAGACTTGCATGTAGAAAACTAAAGGTAGGTACCTAGAATAGTAGGTTACTGCTGTAGCTGATGGGGATGCAGGCCTCTGTTCACTTGCCCAGACATAGGTGTCTGGCGCCGTTTGTCATGGAGTATCTAGGCTATGCACGCAGGGCAAGCAGGCTCTTGACGGTGCCTGTGTGGCCTCCAGCTGCTGCTGGAGAAGAGCATGGTTTTCCCATAGGTCTTGCACCTTATTGGATAGCCCCGTGCAGATGGCTGAGGTGCAGTAGAGCATTGCAGGCAGCACTGGGCATCTGTATTCAGGCTACTGAACTGAGCTCTAGGTTTCTACTTCAGTTTGAACTGAATTGCTGTTCAGGAACCATTCAGTGGATCTCCATGGATGGTAATGACAGCCTAGACACTTAAATAGTTGTTTCACCTTTCCTGACATTTTACTGCCTTTGTTATGCAGAAGGTCAAATTCAATTATCGTAATAATTTACTTGACCTGAAAGTACATGATCCAAGTTGCAGACAGAAATGTTCACACTTGTAATCAGAGGGAAGAGAGGAGATATCTCATTTCTGAAATGCTTAGTTAGAGGAGCTAGATTTGGCATATTGAACTCTTTATCTACATTTGAGCCCTGATACTTATATTGTATAAACACAGTTGTATTTCATTATCTTGTTGATACGAGTTTTATATAATCATCTGTTTCAGGTGGCATGAGCATCTCTGAGAATAATATCAGCATTTAATGTCTCCTTAGCACTGAGGTAGTCTTTAAAAAATAAAATAAAACAATGATAAAATAATTGCTCTCTTCCACAATGTTAGAATGTAAGATCTCACAGGCCTCTGACAGCTTGAATTTGTAACCCTAGCTTGGTTTAAACTAGGAAATTACTCTTTAAAACCCAATTATTTAAAAGAAAGGAAAAAAAAAATCAAAAAAACACCAAAAAAACCCAAAAAATTACTACCACAAAAAAAAACCCCAAAACAACTCCATCCTGTGGGACAATATTAGCAGGTATTTGCCCCCACAGTGCATGAGATTGCTGGTGAAGGGAAGCCAGCCTGCTGGCTACAGCAGCTGTGTTACACTGCCAGTGTCCAAGCCATCTGGTGCACTGTAACTGCTTTGCCCTACAAAGGGTTAGCAGATTTGCAGTGTTTGCTCAAGTGCTGCAAGAATATCATCTGCCCATCAACATGTCTCAAAGCACTTAGAAATGGGAAGTCTCATAACAAGCAACTCTGTTAGTTAAAGAATATATTGGGGATCACTTCACCCACCGATGAAATGCAATAGTCTCCAGGGTGAAATGCAGCAGCTGTTTAATACTTCACAGCAGCACCGTGGGAGACGCGAGGAACGGAGTATGCAATTCAAACAGCAGGGGTAATTTAGGTAAGTAGGATGCAATTACCCAGGCTGAATTTGGCCAAGATGCATGTTTTGCACCCCTGCTTTTAGAAGGGAGGAATAACCAAAAACTTTTTAGGCTCTTAGTGATTCAAATTAGCTAGGACACTGACTGCACAATGTTTCAGACTGTACTGTTGCATCTACAGATGGCGTCCCAGGCTCACCTGCTTTCTCTTGCCTGCAGGCTTTTGGTTCCTATTGTGAATGAGGAAGAAACACTGCCCATGGTATTTTTTCTTTTCTTTAATATGTTTCCAAAGCTCTCATTTGGACATCCAAATTAAAAAGGGTGGAAGATAGTGATTGCAAAGTTTCATTTGTATTCAGAGATGCTTCAGGCAACTCAGCATCCAAATAGGATCCTCTGCTGACAAGTTTCTCAAGCTGGAGGTCATTCAAACTCAACTAATAAAGCAGGCTGGGAGACACAGGGGCTTGGAGAACAAGTGTGGATGAGGGCTCAAGGTGTGAAATTAGGAAACAAGAGGTTTTGATAATCAGGGGAAATTACTCAAAAAGAACAGCTGTCGTAAAGACTTACTGTTACTGTAACCTAGTTTAGCCAAATTACAACTGGTGGGGTTATTTATAATCATCCATCCTACAACGGCATGCTACAGCTCACCCTCGCCACCAAAGCTGTTGCTTCTTCTGGTTTAGTCTTCTGGCAAGAAAGTGAAGAACAGTGTCTTAAAAATTAGCTAGTGACTCTGGGGGTTGCTCCCTGGGGAAGAGGAGCATTGTCCAGCCTTAAGTTAAAGCAAAGTAACTGTCCAAGTTAAGGTAGAGCTATGGATTTTGGAAGTATTTACTGGTGGCCGTGCTGCATTGACTCTGGCATAGGAGGTCGCACTGTCCTGCAGTGAAATATCACATCTGCTGTCTTCACACTTGCTGACTGGTGATGTTTCTCTTGTCTTGCTATGCCTGAGGTTTTAAAAGGTGAAAGCAACTGTCTGGCTGAAAGATCTTTACGTGCTTGTGGAACATCGACAGTTGTATGTGGGATGGTTTGTTACGGAGATTCATTTAAACAGTTTAGATAACCTTTTGTTAATAGGGTACATACTAACACGTCTGATTGCCCTTCTGCAGCAAGTACATTCTCTGTGTAAAATATGGAAAGTGCCTATTAGAGACACTTTGGAATTTTTTTTTTCCTGTCTTATCTATCTTCTACCATCATTTACTACTTTTTTTTTAACCTATAACTGTATCTGCTTCCTTTCTAAGGTTCCTTACTTTCATTCCGGCTTGTGCCAGAAAGAATTAGAGGGATTTCCATGCATTTTTTAACTCTTTTTAATGGAGCTGGCTGCTTTATGGGAGCTTTTTTTGTTCAGACGGCCCACGCAGGCACTCAAGGTAAGAATATGCTCATGACCGGTGTTCCTGAGCAGTTTTCTAATATTATTGATTTGGAGAATTAGGCAGCAGCATTAAAGGGGATGCCAAAGTTTTATTGATATGCTCTCACAATTAAGATGGAATTAAGATAGGAAATAGCCTTCCAGCTGTATTCATCCAATTTTAATGAGTCATCTTAGTTTTGATAGTTGGAGTAATTAGAGGATGGCATCTTGCAGGAAGCTCTCACCTCCAATCTCTATACTTCTGTTCTGGAAGACAAGAAAATAAATTGTCTAGGAAGCACCTTTTTATGTTCATGAAGAAGTATGTTCATGTTAGCCACGCTTACGTGGAAGCCTCTGGCCATGAGAGCAAGATTAGTGCTTCAAAGAATGGAGAACATGCCTGCCTTTCTTTTCCACAGTGTCATAGGGGAAAGGAGGTTGGGTTGAGTGTTTCAAAGCTGTCTAGGGAATTTGTTCCCCTAGACCCACTACTTCTCTCTCGCCTTCTTTATGCGTCTCCCTTTGCCCAGCTACTGGAAGAACCAGATTCTGTGACAATATGGTCTCACTGTGGTTTTACCCTTTTGCAGATGAATACTGCAATTCCCAGAGGACTTACTGTTTCAAAAGGAGTTATTTCAGATTCAGCCTGTTGAGGAGTATTTAGTGTAAGCCCTGAACTGGAGACTTTTCTGGGTTGCTGACTTTCAAGATAGGCCAAGAGTTTCTTGAAGTCTTTTTTCCTTTGCTGATGAATCTTTGTTCAATACAAAAAGACTTGTTTCATAAGTAAATCTAAAAATTAAAGCACTTGAGTTCTTGAAACAAAAAACAGGGATCCCTTTGTTCACATATCTGAAATACTACTCCTTGCTGAAGCAGTACTTCTAAAGATGCTTCCCATTGATAAGTTTCATTGTTACTGTGTTAGAGAACTGTGCTCTTATAGAGCACAACTGCTGGCCCTAATGCATGACACCATTGCAATTACCACGGCTGCAGAGTTTTGTAACTGCTCATGGTTAAGTTTTGGGTTCTTCTCTTTCCTACATAAAGAACCATGTCACTTAAAAACAACGGGAAATAGGTTTTTTGAAAGTATGACAAGAAATTTTAATTCCTGCTTGCAAGATCTGAACAAACAAATGGTTCTTTGACGTGCAGTGCTATTTAAGTTAACAATTCAATTAAAATTTTATTAAGAGTTATAAAAACATCACCTAGAGATGGGTAAAAAACAGGAATGCTTACCCAAATGAATCAGGCAGAGAACTGTTAACTACCAAGGCATCCAGTCTGGAGAGCAGAGCTCCTTGAATGTCCCCCACTGGAATACATTTTTTTGCATTGGGTACTACAGGTTCAATGAAACTAACACTTCAAGAAAGACTGTGTTGCTGACTTTTTTTTCTTCCCTCCCCCAAAAAGTATGGAAATTACTAATTTTGATAAGATTAAAATATTTTTGTTTTAGTAAAATTGACATATTTTACTGCAATTTGACTTTGGGTATAATTAAATATTTATAAAATAATTAAGCATAATGTCAGCATCAAAACATTTTGACTGTGTTGTGCCACTATATATGTAATTTATTCCTTTATAGAATATTTTTATACAAAGCAATAGAGGAAATAAATTTTTGCATTTGGTTTGCAATTCAGTAGATTTTTGTCTAATTTTATATCAAGGTGATTTATTCTTTTTCTGTAAGTCTGTATGAAAACATTTAATTGATTCAAAAAAGAAAATGTTCATTTCTTGCCAGAAATACTGTTCTATCAGAGCCTTCAAATTCTTATCCTGGCTGGGACCAAAAAACCTGAACTCTCCAAATTCTCCACAGACTGCAGTTGCCATGTTCTAACCCTTTTTGCTCAAGATTTTTGAGCAAACTGAAAAAGTTTCCTGGCTAAAATACTCCTCACTTTTATGAAGTAGGGTGGCAAACTTCTCTACTTAGCTTTGGAAAAAAAAGTTATAACTTATGTCTTTATTTAACTTTGTCAGACCTGCTATTCCTGTAGATGGAATTGACCGCACCATTATCCTGAGCAAAAGTCACCCTTAAATTTCCAAGGGGTTCAGTGACAGTCTGTATTCAGATTAAGGTGCTGTAATGGGACTGAATAAGCCCCTAAATAGGGGATGTCCTCTACAAGACTTGAAAAGCTTTAGAGAAAATATAGTGAAAAATGTTTAATGTTTGCTCTGTTGCTCGTTAGAAGCATTAGAGATTACTTTCCCTATTAGTATGTAAACAACATATTACTGGGCTCTCACATTTTATTTCTAAAAATAAGTGGAATCTCACTGGGTATCTCTTTCACAGTGTTCCCTGCTTGAATGAGATTAATTATTCCAAGTTACCACAATTCATGCAATTCACAGCTTGTAAATAATAGCGATATTCCTGTATCTTCATTTGTGTTATAACGCTTCAGACTGAATACTTAGAGTATTCCTCTACTCATCCCAGCTATAGACTTTTGTCCTGCTGATTTATAAATTGAAGTAGCCTTGGGATCAAAATTCTGGAGCTGGGTATAGGCTATAATAAAACCAAAGAGACATTTAGGCTTGGTTTTGTTTTTCTCCTAGTTTGATAGGAAATGTTATATACAAAATTCTCTTGTTCCATCTGTATTTTTTCCAAACTCTTCCATTGTGCTTCTTATGGTGTTCTTTGGTGCTTGTGATGAAAAGCTTAAGATCAGCAAAATAATAATTTTTTAATTTATAAAACCTAATAGTTACCTATTGAACCTTCTAAAGATGACAGCGCTTCAGAGAATAAAATTGTGACCTCTCTTAAGTCAAATTAAGGTCAAATGGCACAAATTAAGCTCTCATTACTCACATTTGGTATTTTTTTCAGTTCTGTTTAAAGAGCTTGTAAAGCATTTGGTATCTGGACAATTTATGGAACTGGGGGTAAAGCAAACCAACAAACTTCTTTTTTCACTAAAAAGCTGAACTAATTTATTTATATTGGAAGACCAAAGTTATTTCTCTTTTGCTGAAAGAAGATAATAGTGTTTATGCAATGGTTTTGCAAGATTTAACAAGGCTTAGTGTGCGACTCTTGGGCTATGGGTGCTTTTGTCTTGTCCCATGATTCTTGTTTCACTAAAACCTGAGCCAAGACTATTTCTGGTTCTCCCATCTCTAAGCAATGAGACCATGTTTGCCATGAAGCAATTCAGGATTCAGTGAAGTAGATCCTCCAGTGTGTATTTTGAAGTGCTGAAGCACTGAGGGTGTTGACAAAATTTAAACATTTTTGTATCCTATTTCATGTCACTAGTTTAGAATTTTATTTGGGTTTTTATTGGCAAAGTTGATCAGATATCAGTCACCGTCAAAGCTGCATTAATCATTTTTAACGCTTCTATGGAGGATGGTGTGAATATGATAAAATAAGACTTTTTAAAAATCTGACGAGTGCAAACAGATGACGGGTGACAGTGATATTTTCAGTACAAGCTGGGAAACTGCTTTCTTTTGGATCTCTTACCTCTCCTAACATTTTAACGGAAGAAGATGCAAGACAAAACCTGTCCTCCTATGCCAATCATTTCAGAATACATTTCTGTAAAAATATTAATGTAAATATGTAAGAAAGAAAGAAAAAAAAAAAGTCAGAGGAAGGAAACTGCCCCAGATACAGTTTTTCTGCTTGTGTTTAGAGAACTGGAGGGGTTTTGTGGAGTTGTTTTGGTTTGTGGGTTTTTTTTTCCTCCAGTTTGGAGCCTTGTGTGATTCTAAATATCAAAGATGATAAAGCTAAAGGATATTTCTTGCAGTCCAGATGGTGGTGTCCACTGGTGCCTACTTAGTTAATAAGGATTAGAGGCAGACTGAGACTTTAATTTTGATATGATTAAACACTAAATATATGCCCACTAACTTGATGAAATGATGGAAGGCAATACAATCCTTTTCGAAGATATGAATTACACTTTTCTATAATCATAGTCTAGGTTGCAGGATAGCTGTAAAAATGTGGGAGTCATACAGAATAGACTAACTTGTAGCATGTGACTGTTTTGCTCTTTCTTCCGTGTTTTCCCAATACTAAAATATGATGGTGGTGTTCAGTAAACAACCTGAATGCCTTCCTATGCAACTCTGGGCTTTGTTGTGAATTCCTTGAGAGTTCCAAGGGTGCCATCATAGTAACAGATACCTTGTGTGCACTAGTATACGTCAGACTGGCTTACAGCTCTTTCCACATCTTCTTTGATGGCTAGTATTGCCAGCAGCTTGTTGCTGTCAGTCATCCACCAAAAGCAGCCCAGGAAAGTGTTTTTGTCCATGTCCTAATCCCTGCTTCACCTACTTTTCTGCCTGTGTTGGTAGGATCAGGTGTTTTCTCTTGGCGTACAGTATTCCTCCTTCTTGTACTACCCGAGCACTTTTGATGCAACATCGATAGGACTGCAAAATGCTGGTGAAAGTTCATCAGGCACTTTATTTCAATGACGTATGGTATAGCAGGCTTGAGGAACTGACTCTGCCTAGGCTTAATTTTCTAATTTGTTCTAAATTCGCCATGAGATGTATAACTGATTCACCTCTAACCAATAAGAAAAGGCTCTTTAAAATATACACAGCTAAAGAAAACTTCTGATTCTCTGTGGTGATTCATGCTACAAAGTATTTCCATTGTTGGAATAAAAATGGAAATCAGGAGCTTGTTGTAGAAAGTTAATTCCCAGTGAGCAATTATCTATGTGACAAACCAACCTTGTAATTGGCACTTCTGTTGGCAATCTCCATAGAAAAGTAAAGGATTGACAGAACCCAAAGGCAGTGTCTTTTGGGGGAAAGTGAATTGTTAGCATATTGCATGCTGATTCAAGGATGAGAAAGTGCTGGACTCTTCAAACACAGTAGTGCCCAGGGCGTCTTACTCCAACAAAAACAAACAAACTGGCCCAATAAGTTCCTGATGTTCATGGCTGAGAGTAAAATCCTGAAAGTATGAACCCTAAACCCAGTCAGTGGAGGGTGCTGGAGTCTGCAGACAGCTTGTGGAAGGTGTTAGTGGGGTAAGGGGTGAAAGCGTCTAAAGGGAGTTTCACTGCCTGCAACACATGGTTGATGTTTTAACACTGGCTGTTCTCCCAACGCTTCCTGCCAGCAGAGGATTCTCTGTGCAGTGAGTGTAAGTAGAAGTAAATGTAGTCCAGGTTTAGCTTCTCTTTTATGGAAAACCAACTTCCATTTAAAAAGGAAAAAGAAGAAAAAAAAAAGTGAGAAGTAAATATTTTTGGCTGAAAATGGGAAATGATTACATTAATCTTTGCTGTAGCCACTGATGAAAATGCGTATTGGCAGTAGAATAACGGTTTGGATATCTCTAGGACTGCTGCCATGCCTCTTTCTGTGTAGAGGAAGGCACCCCTGACAAACCTCGTTGCCCTTCACTGAAAGGAAAAGAAAGCCTTCTCCTACCTCTTGCTTTGGATAGAGCAGAGAGAGAGAGAGAGCGTGCTATGGGAGCTGGAGTCTTCCCATGCCCAATCTAATTTTGGCCCTGCCTATGCTGTTGCTCATTTAAAATACAGAATTTTCCAAAGGCTTTGTGTTTTTTATCCCACTGGCAATTATTAAAGAAGCAGAGAGCAGACAGAGCAATGATCTTTGACCCAGGCCATGGAGGAGATCGGTGGTGAAGTGGGGGCAGAACCCAGATCTCCTGCTTGCCAGGCTGCCCTCCCACCCTGATAAAACCAACCATTCCCACTTTCAATGCTCCAATATGGTGCCTTTGCTAGCGTTAAGACAGTTTCAAAGGTCCATTTTACTCTGTTTTCTTAGAAGCTACTAAATGCCTCTTTTTTTTTTTTTTTTTTAATCACTCAGTGCTATTTTTAGAGTACATATTTTTCTGTTCAGGTTCCATTGTAAACGCTGTTCCATTAGGAAGCTCCTGCTGCTCATCTAGTTAGCCTAGCCGATGTAAATAACCTAGCAGACAGTGTGAACTCTGCTTTGACAAGCTGTAGCGCCGAGCCCCATGCGTGCTTTCTCTTTCATCAGATACCCGTGCTCTCTCCGTGACTTCTATTGGCCACTGGGGGATGTGAAATGAAAAACTACCTGATTGTGAATTATGACAGTAAAAGTTTATAAGCTACTAAAATGAAGTTATAGCACCTAGGAGCTCAGTCAACTGACAATGTTAAATGATACGTTTTAAAACTCGCTCTGAGATAATGCTACAAAAGGAACAGCACACGCGGAGGTGAGGTGGTGCTGCTCTCTGACAGGCAGAAAGGTAACGTGGCACAGAGCAAACTGCGGAGGAGTTAGGGAAAACTGCTGCACTGATGGCAGTTGTTCTCTGTTAATCCCAGGAGAGCTAAAGGTAGCTGCTTTGAAAAGAAATGTGTTTACAACTCGTAAGATCTGGAGGGAAGAGAAAAATGTAAATATATGTGGGTGGGGTGGGGTGAGGTGTAATCCTTTGATTGCTGGGTCTCCTGGGCTGTGGAACTGCTCTTTCTCTCTAATTAGAAAATTTTGACAAGCTAAGAATGGCATTGGGTGGCTAAAGATGGCATTAGTGGCCAAAAGATCGGTTAAGACTATCAGGTTTGTACAGCACAGCTATGGCAAAGAAGGCTGTTTTTCCTCCTTTCCCTTCTAGGTCATTCAAGTGGTGAATAGCCACTCTATTCAGACGAGTAGGATTTGATACCAGACTTTGAGGGAGCAAAGAAAGGAGACTTTGGGCACATTGATGCTGGTGTTTTAGTTCAGATCAGGAGTGTGCTTTTGATCTGAATCTCCTGATCATCTCTGATTTGCATCACAGAGTGATCTTGGAGCACAAAAACCCTGCATTCCTTTTGGATGGAACTAAACCAAAAAAATGCTCATGCCTGATGTGTTCCAGCTGTTAGTGGGAACTGGTCTGATGTGAACCCCCCTGAGCTGTGTATAGTGTGGACATCACGTTCTCAGCACCAGCTGTTTCACGCTCTGTATTTGCTCCTATTGCACTTCACTACTTGCTAATGAAGACAGTCTTTCTTACTTCTTCAGAGTTGTTATTACAGCACTGTAGAGCTCTCTCTGATATTCTGTACCTACTGTAACTTCTTTTTCGCCTTGGTTTTATGTTTTTGCTGTAGTTGATTATGGTACTTCAGGTACTGATTGTCTTCAAATGCAGACTGACTGGGGCTGGCTTTCTTTTTAGCATCTTGATTTCCATAATCATTTACCACCTAAGCCTGTTTGCAGGCTGGTTGCAGTGGACAACATCAAAAGCAATACAGTTGCAAACTAAAGCACACAAAAATACAGGCAGGGAAGACTCTGGGTGTACATAGGTTGTACTTTCCTCTGCTGAATGAAGTTTAAGCTGCCGAAATGTCCCAGACAGTATTGCCAAAAGCCTTGGTAGAAAAAGGTCCGATTCGTGCAAGTACATGTTGTGTGCAAGACAAGGACATATTGCAGACTCATGGCTAAAGGCAGCTATAAAGAAAGGTAAAGTAAAATGTCAGGTAGCATCTTGGTAATGGAACACCATCCAAGGCACTGAACAAATGCTTTTTATGCATGTGTGTGGTTTTTTTTCTGAAGAAGGGCCTATTAAAAGCATGAGAGATGTGAATAGCGATTTCTACAGACGACCTTAATTCCAGCTCTTCCTAAAATTGTCACATTTGACATTCATTTAGCTATGTGGACAGGGTGATATAGAGGGCAGATGGCCCAATCATTACAGTAGTAGCTGTGCAGAGTTAGGTTTTCCAGTACACTTCAGATTTGTTAGGAAAGTTCTTTAATTTCTCTAGATCTCTATTGCCTGTCTGCAAAGCAGGAGCAAAGTACACTGTAGACTCAAAAAACCATAGATGCTGTGAGAATGAAGGCTGTATAAATAGCTACAGGGGGGGTTCAAAGCACCTGCTGTGATTGTGTCTTACACAAAGTTATCTTTGTGTCTTTCGTATGAGCCATGTCTCATCCTGCAAGGTAAACTAATTCTGCTTCAAATGTCTGCTTTGCCAGGCAACTGGTTTCCACACTTGCTGCATGAAGGTAAATTGGAGAGATTCTTCTTCTTCTTGGCTTCCTTAATGATGGTGAACACCCTGGGTTTCTGGACCGTTGCACACAGGTATGTGTGAGAAAATGAAAGCTTGATGTTTCATTTGTAGATATGGGTAGAAATTCTTGCAAAACCTGTAAACTAGTGTGTAATAGAGAATTCGTAATGATAGATCATGTGTTATCATTCAGGGTTCAGACTTTAGTATTTTTCATCTACCTTGAGGAGAGAGTAAAAATTATGTGGTAAGGTTAAAAAAAAAAAACAACAAAAAACCTGATGTAATTAACCTTAAATATTTAAGGGGTCTTACTAATATAAAAATGCCTTGAAGAAAGAAGAGCATCCTATTCTTTACAGAAGGATGTAGATACCTTGGTGCTGTGATCTAAATTCCATGCCAACATATCTCGGTCATGAAACTGACCTCCACTGCACTTGGCTTTGTACCAATACATAGAAAACGTTGCTGTTGTCTCAACGAGCTGACATCTTTATTATAGGACAGTAGGCAAAGGGGTTGCAAGAAAACAGCAGACCGCTACTGGTTCATGCTGTATGCAGTGGTTTCAACAGAGTAACTCTGAAATATTTTCTGATACTTTACTGGGGAATGAGATAAAAGCAACTTTCTGCTGGAGACAATGGAATTGCTCAATTAGCCCCCACACAGGAAGCAATTTTATGCCACCTATAGAGCGTAGGTTTAATGCCTGTATATTGCATGTCAAATGCAAGGAACTCACAGCTGCAATCCCCTTTTACATCCAGGGTGGTTTGAAAGTTGGCCTGCCTCTCATATTCCGGAACATTTAATCACAGTTAGCTTTCTGTTGTCAGTGTTATAAGTAATACTCGTAGTCAAGAACAGGGAGGGAAGCAACCTGTGTCACCACGAGTGGGAAGGGTCACGTGCAAGTGGCATTCTCTCTTAGACATTGGGCTGCAGTTCTGTGGAAATCTTTCAGAAACCTTGATGAAATAGTGATTTGATAATGACAATAATAGAAAATTTCCAAGGGCGGTGTACTCTAGAACTCTTGAGAAAAACACTGCTTTTTCTATTCCATATAGCACTAACTTTGCAGCACCAAAGATTACCATAGTGTCTTGTCAATTATTTCAACGTAACCTGAGACACAAGTGTCCATTTGTTCTGGTGGCTAGCTCTTGATTCTCTTCTTTTAAATGTGACCTGAGCCATGATTAGAAATGTTTCTCCTGCATGTGCTTTGTCTTCCTTTTATAAAATGAGATTTTATTCTTCTGTAAAATGAAATTTTCATTTGTGACATTTACTGCTGAAAACTAAAAGGTTTTGGTTGTCAAAAAGTGGCCATAAAATTGGGTTGAACTCAACAAATAATTTTGCCACAAATTAATATATTTTTATGAGGAAATCTGTTGACCTCCAGTCTTCCTAAAAAAAATTCTTAAAATTTTTTTTTAAATTTAATTTCAAATTGGTATTTCACTTCAAAATCAAGGTACCTCATTTTTCAATAAGACAACCAAAACCTACATGAAATATGTTTTTTGAGGTCAAATGTAATTGTTTCATTTTGTACTGAATAATAATTCTCCCAGAGGGGAGAAAAAAGGGTGAGGACTATTCAGATAAACACTGATTTAGGGGTGGGGGGAAATCAGGCTTTAAAACTCTGAATTAGAAAAAATATACTAAAATTTCTCTGAGTCAAAAAGCATGTTTCTTTTTTAAATTTGTTAAAATTACACAGTACCGCTATTACTAGCACCTGCATCCCATTTGGCACTTCTCATCCTGAAGTTCTCAAAGGTTCTAGGAAAGCGCATATCACTATCCTATTTTTTTGGGGCTGCTTAGAAGTCCAAGACTCAGAAGGCACTGTAACTTGCAAAATATTAGCTAATAAACAATGGGTGAAGCTAATCCCAGAAAGGATGATTATTTTAGTGTTTTCCTTCCCTATCCTCCCTCCCAGATACAACAGTCTGAATCAGGAATACACCAATGAATTCAGAGGAAGTCTTCCTGAAGAAAAACTTTTGAAGCATGGAAAAGCCATCAAGCATTATGATAGTGTTCTGGAAAGTTCTCCCATTTTGTCTCCTATGGAGAAAACCTGATAAAATTTCACCCTTGTTTGACTAAATTTTGATTGTGTTACCAACCAGCTTTCTAATGATGAGTTACCTAGCGTACTTAAGTGGGACTGCCAATGTATTTATGAATTATCTTAGGAATAATAATGTTATTTATAAGTTTATAAAATAGCAGGATTTGGCCTTGTAGGATGCTGCGCTGTCGTAATGCACGTCGAGGACAATGAGAGCTTACTGCTTGGCATGGTTGATGGAGAGAGGCTTTTAGCCTCTATAGGGAAATAGATAGGTATCCACGTGTATTTGTACTTAGTAATAGTTCAAAACTAATAAACTCATGTATACATTTGTTTAGCAAATTACTTGTGACAGTATCATTTACAAATAATTCTGGAGTCTGGTATTGGCTGGTTGATACTTGCAAAGGTGGGAGACTTATGTGCTATTCTTGGCTCTACTATTTATCTGCTACCCAGCCTTCAGCAAGTTGCTTCTTTACCTTAGTTTCCCCGTCAGTAAAATGGACACAGCCATACTAACTGTCTTTGCAAATTGCTTTGAGATCTACCAAAAATATACTAGAAACTATATACCAGTAATAAGTCCATAAAGTATGTCACGAAACATTGATGCTGAAGCATCTAGTCTTTTATCTGGCAGAAGCACTGTGAGATTTGTCATTCCTGAAGGTTGATATATAGAAAATTGCTGGTAGGAGAACTGGAGACTAGAATTTATTTACATCAAAATTACTAATTGTAGCCCAGTTGAAGAGAATTAGGAAAAGAGTGGGAAAGGGTAGATGCAGTTGGAAATGGGGGGAAAAAAATTATTAATAAAATGCATTCCACTTTAAAGATCTAAACAGTGTTAAACACTCCCCAGATTGGCTGACTTGTGTATTGTGAGCGATGCTAATCTAGTAGTGAACATTTTATTTTTCTTAAAGTCATATTACTAAAAAGAGTGAGAATAGAAGAGGGGTCTTTATGTGATAAGGAAACATATTGAACCCAAAACCTAAAGGAGGACTTTGATACCAAGATGTTCGTGTCGGAAGTGGTAGTCAAGCCAGAATGCTTGCTAGATATAAGGAATGCTCTACCACAGGAGAAACTACATTAAAGGGATATAATGCACTGAAGTGACACAGAGGGTAGTTTGTGAGCTGAAACTATGAAAGAGCTGGTAAAGGAAATAATCTCTCTACCATTAACCGTGTCTAATGCCGTAACTTTGGGTTGGGCGTTGTGGGAGGGGGAGCAAAACATAGTAAATACATCTAAGAAGTAGGAAGGCAGGCAGGCAGGAGCTGTTAGTTTGATCTCACTGGTATTTAAGGATTTTCTTAAAAAATTAAAAGAGAATATTTAAAGTCATGAGATAAAAGGAAAATTGAATGAAATGCAACACAGATGTATCAAAGGTAGATTTGCCAGACTACCTTAATGTCTTTGTGTAATGAGAATTCATTTTCTAAACAAAACATAGTAAAGATGATCTAGCTTGATTTCAGTAAAGCATTTGACATATGTCCCGTGGAAAATAACTTGTGAAGATGTAGATCAGGGTCAGCAGAAGAGCTACAAGGTGGCTGTGGGACCTGTTAAAGCCCAGATGGCAAGAGAAATTGTAGAAAGGGGAGGTACCCATCTGGAAGCGAGTTTTTTGTGGAACTTCTTTAATATCTTCCTTCGTGGTAAAAGACAATGTGATCCTAAGATGCACTGGTGGAGATGGAAGAAGTAAGTATATCTTCATACAAGTTCGTCTGCGATGGTCATCCACGTCAAAGATGTGCTTTCTGACTAGTGTGGGACCTCATGCCCTGATGGTGCAGCTGAATGCATAACTCCCTGTTTGCCCTGTAAGAAGTCGGGGGGTGGGGGGGGGGAAGGCTGCCTGCTTGCCTTGCCCTGGCTCTTGCCCTGCCAGCAAGAGACAGCCTCTTTCTCCAAAAGTGACTGCATAAGCTGGGCTGGTGCTGGGGCTGTGAGAGGGAGAGGCAGCGAAAGGCTGAAGGACCTAATCTCCAAGGGCACTGGAGAATGAGAGGCAGACTAATTTCCGTATATGTGAGTAAATCTGTCCATCCCACCTGACAGTTATTTTCTTGTAAGGCATTATTTTCTAAATAGTGTTTGTATTGCAATAAACCCAGCTTTAAGCCATGGAAACTCCTAGTTTCTTTCCATAAAGAAAAAGTGAGAAATTCCTGAATACTTGACCTTTGTCTTGGCACAGAAAAGCTGCAAAGATGCTGGCTGGAGTCTGCTGACAAGAGGTATGTGGTCGCTGTCAATGCATTTGAGAGTTATATACAAAAGGAGAACAACTATGTAATAAAAGGGTAAAATCTAAGATTTGAGCCAGTGAATATAATTGGGCTGGAGATGCTTTTAACACCTAATGATAATTTTTTTTTTTAAACTGCAAAAATAACAGCAGTTTGGAGCCATTTACATCAAGAACAGGAGAACAAGAAACCTAACTTTCTTTTAAGATAAAGTGTTTCATCTGGTGCATGCTCAGGCTGAATGACCTCAAACTTCCTAAGACACTTTTTTTTTTTTTCCTCTCAGAAATCAAAATGTGAGAATATATGACAGCAGAGAATGGAATACAGCTATTGCAGTTTAATTGTCTGATGAAGATCATTCTGCAAGAAAAAGAGGATTAGTTAACTCCCTGGACAGGACTTCTCTGTCGTGCAATCATGCAAGAAAGGCTTTCAGCAATGGAGAAGGAAGCAGCTGGGCAGTAGCCTTCATAAAGAGGTACTCTGGAAGATATGGGTTAGAATGGGCTTTGGGATGAATAGTTGACGACTGAAAACTCTCTGCCTTCTTCACATAGACTAGAGGAAGGCTTTTTCTATCAGATTTAGTTAAGAATTTGGCCCTTTTGGATGGATGGCAAAAGAAAAGGGATACTGATTGCTGGATTTTGACTTATTTCCGCTGGTGGTGCAGAGGAAACTATATGCAAAAGTCTATCAATCATGCTTGCTCTTATGACAGAGCAATTTAGCAGTTATACCCAACAGACGGGGATGCTTCTTGAACTGCAGCATCTGGGACTCCATACAAAGCTGATGGAATCCTTTCTACTTTCAGAACACTGCCTAAATTTTACAAATCTTGTACCAGCACACAGTGAAATTAGTATAAAGGACTCTATAGGTTTGGTCTTGACTTTGAAAGAGGCTGCTTTTCACATCTGGTTTAATACATTAGAAAAAATGAGAGGACATTAAAAATAAGGAGATGTGTGTGCATATGAAATAATGCAATAAGCAGCTGGAAATTGTTAGAATAGCCTTCTTTTGTTCAGCATTTTGTTGATCTATGGCAGTTTTCATGGGAGATAACAAAACATTCAGATCTGATTGCCTGTGTTTGAGGTCACCTGTTGATGTTGCTTTGCACAAAGTAAATCTAAGATATGCGTGTTTTAATCCTCACCATAAAGGATTATAGTTTTGAAATTTATTGTGCAAAAAGTTGCCTCCTAAGTGAGGTTAGGAGTGACCAGAAACGTCCCAGTTCAGTTTTGTAGTTTGAGTACTGCCTATATTTTCTAAATCTTGTCCCAGCACACAGTGAAATTAGTATAAAGGACTCTGTAGATTCAGTCTTGACTTTGAAAGAAGCTGCTTTTGTGCTGTCTACCAGCTCTGTTTATGATTTGAGTAGGTGCTGTGCTCAGTGGAGGTCATTACTAACCTTGAATAGCCATATGTATTGCTGATTACTGCTGGTACAGTTTTGAAGGGTTTTTTTAAGGGTTAAATATGTGTTTTATATTGTATTCATGTATGCACATACAAAAAATGCAAGTTCTGTCCCAGACAGTTCATTGAGCACCTCAGTTAAGTCTAAATGCATGGGACACCATTTTGAGTGAGGGAGGGTGAAGAAAGCTCGCTGGAGAGGATTAAGATCTCCATCTGTTAAGTTTGCACTGATGATAAAACACATGCTCCCAGTTGGAACAAGATGCATTAAAAGAGCAATTTCACTTCTACTGCCTAGCAACAATGTCATTGAGCACCTGCAATAGTTTAAACATTAAGCATAATTGGCTTTGCTTGACATAAATCTGTAGTTTTGTAAATACGAGCAGTTGAGTTTCCATGTAATACCAATTAACTATAAGGAATGCTTTGTTTGCTGAAGCCTGCAGCTTTGCAGAGGAAAGAGGGAGTTGTTAAGACTCAGCAGTAGTAGTCAGAAGGTAGAACCCAGATCAGACATTACATAGGCTTTGAGTGTCCTTGTGCAAGTTATTTAATCTGTTTCAGTCAAGTTCCCTAGGTATGAAAGGAAGAATAACATTCAGAATTCTCTTTTTGGTAAAGAACCCTGAGTGTGTCTGATTAAGCTACCTTGGAGGTAATTTTACAGCATTAAACTGAGCTGTCTGGGTCTGTGCTGGATTTGTTTTCCCTTCTTTTAGTTGGAGCTACTATTGCATCTTGAAAGTTCTTGTAATTTTTCTAGAATCGCTTGCTTTCTGCCAGTGATGGAAGAAAGAGGGGTGTGACCCACTTGATATGAAAATCAGTCTTGTTCAGCTTCTGTGGGAACTCTGAGTTGGAAAGATGAGGTCGGAGAACGCCTTCCTTGTGGCCCTAGAGCAGAGCTGCAGAGCAGAAGACTTCAGCTTGGTGTCTGTTTGCTACAATATGTATTCGATTTGCCTTGGCAAGGGCAAATATAGCTACCTTCCAGAGGATGTTTTGAAAGTCTGCTTTTATTTAATCTTTAAAAAAAAAAATCAAAAATTCACAAGTCTCCTCGTCATGTCTCTGTTCTGAATAGAATAAAAATGACCTTTTCCTTTCTCTCTAGCTGGTCTCTAGAAAGTCTCACCATAGAAGTAATATTCTGTTGGTGTAGTACTGTAAATTATTCTAGTATCAGTCTCTGTCTGTAACCGTAAATATAGATTTCCTTGATTCAGAGAAGGTTGACATCTGAACCTTATGTAGTCTACCAGTACTAGTGCTGACTCTTTTAAAGTTAGTTAATCAGTTCTAATACTCAGTGGTAGTAAGACTGAAAGGAACTGCTCTGACAATGATTTTTCAGTGTTTTGAAGATACTTCATCTCTGCAGAGTACTGGATAATGCACCCTAAGACTACCAAATTGTAGATACAGTCTACACATTTTGTTGGGGGATACATGCTCTCAAAAAGAAAATTAGCAGAAACTTTTAAAAAAACCTGTATGACCAGCTTCTTTTCCTACTTTGTTTTTTTTGTTTGGTTGGTTGGGCTTGAGGGTTTTTTTGGTGGTGGGGGTTTGTTTGGTTTTTTGTTTGTTTTTTGTTTTGGGGTAGGTTTTGTGTGTGGGGTTTTTTTTCCCCCAGATTAAATAAAAAAAATGTGGAGTAGGTATATCTACAGTTTGGCTGGGGGGTAGTCCACCACCTTTCCAAACACCAGGATTTTGTGTAGAGCCAAAATATGCTCATTCCAATTATCTAATACACTTCTGAGAAAAAGCACATGTCTAGAAAATATTGCAGATATTAACTTTATATTTTGAGGCTTAGGCTTCTTTCCTATTAATATGGAACACTCCTGTTCAAGTGCTTGCTCTATCACATCTGGAACAGCTTAGCTTAGAACAGAGGTTTTGAAACTGAGTCTTGTATACCCAGCAGACTGTGCTGACTGGATGGAGACTGAATGTAGGTGTGCATATTTTCTGGATACTCCTTTTATTATTTAATTTTTTTTTTCTTTTTCCTTTCAGATCAGAAGAAATGTTTTGAAACTGAAACACTTAACAAACAAACCAAAAACCACAACCACCGGGGCGGGGGAGGGGAGGTGGAGGGGCACGGAACCAACAAAAAAACCTTAAAGCAATTGACGTTTGTCCTACTTGCTTTGTAGCCTGGTAAAAAGCATCTTTTGAAACCAGATCCTGAATGCTTTCATTGTCATGTCATGTGAACTTCAGAAGCAAGATCGCTGATGAGATTGGGGATAGTAGTTATAGTAGCACTTAGTAAAAAGGCACAGCACGTTATCTCAGCTTTGTTTTTTGGATGGTCAATGAGTACAATATGAAGATACTGTCTATTTAGCTGGCAGAAAAAGGCAATCTTTGATACCAAGCAAAATCATAAATTCAAACCAAAGGTTGCAAGAGGACGCTGCTTGAAAACGAATCCAGCATTACATGCAATTCTGAATTTCTTTACCTTGGCTCATAGAGTTTTCCTATTGTCTTGAAATTGTTCCTTTTTAAAATATTCAGATGAAAAACATGAGGGATTTTAATATCATGCTGACAGATAACCTTCTCGACAAGCTTTGTCACTGTTTGTAAAGAGCTGTCATTTAGTGGAAACGCTCTTTAAGCTTAAGCTGTTTGTAAACTAAACTTTAATGGTGAGAATATTGTGTAAAACCTTAAGCAGCAAAAAGTTCTGCCTTAGGTATTCTGTGAAAAAGAGCTAGGGAATGTCTGTGACTTTAAGGGAGAAACTTCATTGCAGAGATCCAAGTACAGAAATTATGCAGGTCTTGCAAAAATAAGCAAATCGTTTCAGCAACAGAGAGTGCAGCAAACTGTACCAAGAGGGGAGGAAGACGATTATTACCTATTTGAAAATGGTGTTGCTTCATTATGGAAGAGCTTTCAATTGCTGCTCCTTGCTTGGGGTAGGAAATTCACGTTTATGAGAATACGTGAGAGTGCATGAAGGTCTCGTCTGTTAGATTGCATAGATGTTAAAAAGACTAAATGTGGTGGCAGTGAGGGCACACCTAAAGTACGTATTTCTTGTACTTTAAAAAATATTGGCCAGAAAGAGGGTACTCTTGTAGTTCTGGCTGAAATAGTTGAAGGGTATAACTTAGTAAATCCAGTGCTTCGCCTCTTTTCTTTTCAGTTCCAATGTGAATTACCAGTCAATTGATTCTTGCCTTTGCAAAGTTTGTTCATCTGATTAATGGCTAACATGGACTATTCTCTGTTCAGTTATTTAAAATAACAGCCCATGTTGTAGCGAGGGTTAACTAAATCATGGTGATTTTGTTTTTGTTCTTTCCCTCAGTTAGCATTTTCAAGCTATCTTCCTATGCACTCAGTGATTGTTACGCCTACCTTTCGACATTCTTTAGAAAACAATATTTTCACTTTCTTTGAGCCTTTTTAAGATGCAGTGAATTCCAAATAATCACTTGCACAGATGCTCATAAATGCTTTTTTTGAGATACTTGTGCAGTTCCGACACAGGCTCAGGCATGTAGATCCTTCAGAAATGCTCAGAGAGAGTGGCCCAATTTAAATTATCTATTGAATGCTGAAACACAAATTGCACATGAAATCCCCAAGCTTCAGGGGTCTCTGGCAGGTCACATCCTACCAGTCACTCAAACATTTAGTCAGTGCTACCCCCATGCACCTATGAAACTGAGGCTGTTTGACACCTCTGAGAATATTTCTCATGTTAGATCTGTTGTAAATGAGCACATGGTCCAGAATAATTAATGGTAACACTTCAGTCCTTTTTTGACAGAGTTGTGTTTCTTATGCAGTTTGTGCTGGTCTGTCTATTTAACTGCAATCAGCCATGCCTGAAAGACAGGAAAGAACAAGACGGACAAGTGTGTCAGTGAGTGAACCTCTTTTCTGTAATTAGAAATGCACAGGGAATAAATTATTCTCTAATTCAAGCTGTCCAGCTCACACTAATAATAACAACCCAAGAAGCAATCTGTTTATAAAAATTAAAACTGAAGTTGTGAGACTCCTTAGTGCAAGACGGGATTTGCTGTGTAGTCTTGTTCTAGTTTATCATGCTTAAAGGGCTCTATCAAGGTATTATGAGTGTTTCAGGCTGGACTACACAGCGATTTCATGCATGCATTTTCTATCACACAAGATTAGCTAAAACTTAGTCAGAGATAACTGTAGCAACTCTGGGCCAAATTCTTCTCTGCTAAATTAACAGCTGATAAGGAACAAATGCCATAGAATAAACGTATGAGCAAACTTGGCCTAAGCCATTTTTTTTTCCTTCTGTGGACACCTTTTAATGCTTCTCCATTCAATTGTCTTCCAGCTTGCACGGGCATAACCTTTTCTGTGGAGGCACTGGGGAGGTCCCTAGCAATGGCTCGATAGTTTTTGTTTTGTTTACCCAAGTATAATTCCTATGAGTCTGGTAATTCTTTGTAAACACTAATGGGCCTTAGTTGTATCTCTAATGGCTAAAGATTTAATTTAAATTACTCCATAGTGGGCCTTACAATTTTCAAGCCACGATAATATTAAAATTGGAGGAACCAGACTGATTCTGAAGGGTCTATCTTACTATCACAGCCATAAAACTGTAGGCTAAACTCTTCCTTCTCTGGAAGGGCAAAAAGAATGGATGGGATCTTGAACTTCTGGGCCCCAAAATGTTTGGCTCAATGGATTTTTAGCCATTTCTTGATACTTTTTTCTATTATTTTTTCCAAAACTTACATAGGCCTTAATTATGGCTAACTTCTAATTGTAGCACCTGATTAAGATGCAAAAATCTGAGTGCTGGAGAGTGCAGAGCACTCTTACTTGACTTCAGCTTGGAGTCAAGTGGAGATGTAACGTCTTGAGAGTGGAGGAGGTGCCAGAGAACTAGCTTTCCAACAACAACTCTGAAAATGAGAGTGCACAGTCTCCATTTTAAACCTGGGAAAGTAATCAGGTCTTGGGATTAGATATGTTACTTATCCTCCTTTAAAGCCAAAAGCTGTAAAGAAACTGCTCAGAATTTGAACAGCTGTCATAAAGCATCCCTGACATTTTTAAGCAATCTCAGATCTTTGGATGAAGAGTCATGATAGTAACTCTTATTTTGGGAAGGCTGAAACGTACACAATGAATTCTCTCTGTCAGACAACATGCTGCAAAAGAGTGTTGACTACGAGAAGTCAGCCTAACAGGTAACAATTTTTTATTATTATTGTGAAATCTCAGTAAATCACTTTATCCATTTTATTCTTCATACAAAGCGTATGTATTATGGTCAGTTGCTGATCTGAAAGAATAGAGGAGAATCCAGGGGAGGGAACAAAAGCTATCTAGGTTTTCTGGCACATTTGTGTATATACATCACTTCAAACCAAGTAGAACAAGCTTGAAGAGTCACTGGCCAGTAATTCAGAGTACCTAATTAATTTAATTGCAAACCATGAAATTCTCAAATTAATTTATTATTCATATATATTCATGCACTTCCCTCCCCCAGGGCTCTCCCCCTAAAAAAACCCTCCTTTTCAGTGCAGCTCTGTTTTGTGAACATCTGAAATCCGAACAAAAGAATATCCAGTGTGTCAGACCAGTCATCCTTCTAACGGTGTGTGAGGGGAAAAAAACACAGAACAAAACATGAAACCCTTCTGGTAAACCCTTCCAGGCATCCAGGCTGAAGGAGTTATCCTTAGTTCTGTGTTTCTCTTTGTCCCAATAGCTTATGTAACTAATCAGAATACTAATAATAACTAAACATAATACTAATTGCCAGTTCAGGATGTTCTAGTGAAATGTGCTATTTAGGTACTGGTTTTCAGTTTGTATTTGTTTTCAATATCTCTCTGCTAGTGCTTATGCTCTTGCAGGTTTTTTATGCCTTGCTTTTTGAAGTCCAAGGTGAAGTCAGCTGTGGCCCAGACCCTTCACTGATCAGGCTCCTACAAGTGGTAGGAAGGGGAGAAAGGATGGAGGACAGACAATAAACTCACAAATCACCTTCACAGAGTGCAAACTCTTCAAATGTTATTTTGTACGAGCAACTGCTGCCCTTCCCGTAGCTTTGTAGTTCCACATCTAACATCAGTGAGCTGTGCTAATAAAAGGAGGTAGGGACAGAGGGGGGATCTGGTGCTTTTTGTGGTGTAACCTCTCATTACAAGCGTGAAATAAGTCATTAGCGATCAGAGCTTGAGCTTTCTAAGTCCACAAAATAGACACATGGTTGATTTGAAATTTGCTTTTGGATCTATTAGTAGGAAATTCCTTCCATTAAAAAATAGGATGATCTCTTTCCTTTTTATCGTAGTAAGCAAGGCACTTGGTCCTTCATTAATGGTAGAATTGGGTCTGGCTTTTTGTCACGTGACAAAATAAATAAAAATGAGTTGATGCTAACACCTCGGCTTCCTACATCTTCATGTGAACTTAAACCTCTCATGTGACCTGAACTCAAAAGAAGGATGTGTAGAGGTAGTCTTCCTGGTGTATTTTGGGGTTTGTTTTTGTTTTCCTTTGCCTTCTCCAGCTTTCATCCCCCCAGTGCCCTCAAAGCTTTGATAGGAAGAGCACCCCATGGCGTTTACAGATGTTCTCTTGTTATTTCGGCTCTTTTGGATGCTTTTGACTGGCAGCTGCTCGGTGGTCTTATGCTGGCATCCCTGCTCCTGCTCGCCTTTCCTTTCACCTATTGTGGCACGAAGGTCTTTTTCCATTTGCCCCATTGCACGCCACGCTCTAATCCAGGCTTCCTGCACATCTCCTCAGAAGTAATTCTGCTTTCCTGACTCCCTCTGAGGATCTGTCACCCAGCCTTGCTCGGTGTTGCATTATTAAGCATCGAGCAGACACCAAGCGAACTTGGTGGAAACTGTATTCAAAGAGTGTTTCTCTCTCAGCGTGTGTGATCTGCTGTTCCCCTGCTCTCCGCTTCGCTCCCGCACATGCGGGCGCACGTGTGTGTCTGCGTGCGTTGGGGATTTGATTACTGTAGGAATCATTGCTACCTGTGTCCTTGCACACTCCCAGCTCTTTGTCAGATCTGCTGATAGATGGTGTCTGTACTGCATTTGAGGAACACTGGGGACATCCAGTGGTCACATGGGTTATAATTAATTACTCCCAATCCCGTCAGTAAGATCAAATTTTCAAGCTTTCTTGTTTTCTCAGCGTTTGACTTGTTTTTCATCATAGCTCATTATGCTGTAAAGTGCCTGACAGAAGGTTGAGATGACTTCTTTCTCTCGTCTTTTTCTTTTTCTTCCCTGCTATGTGATGTTGCTTCATATCTATCAACAACTGAAATCAGGAAATTGAATCTCTCTCAGAAGAATATCTGAGGATCTCTTTTAATTGCTTTTCAAATGGAGAATTTGGAAGAAAGAGTAAGGAAAATATTAGCTATTATTTTGAATGCATAACACTGGAATAACTGGTAAATAAATGTTATTGCTAGAGGTGACACTTTTTTTAAAATTGATGACAAATAATCACAACTTTAAACTTTTTATACAACTTCTTCAAATTACCTCATGCATAATTCACGTGTACCTTGGTTCATCTGGAGTCTGTAATGAGACAGAGAGGAGCCATCTCCTTTCCTTTTCTGAATCTGGCGGTGATCAGATTCAGTCACTGCTCATTGGGGGAGCAGAGTCTCCCATTTTTATGACTGAGTGGGCTTTTCTGGAGTAATTCTGAGTGGCATACATTTTTAAATAAATGAATAAAAAAAGACCTGTTCTGTGGTTCTCATAATATAGAATAACAACATCAGTGAATTCCAGACCTTTACATCAGAGAATGGAAGATGTTTCTTGCCCTGCCCTGTCTAATGACTGCTTGTTGTATGATCGTGCAGAGGAGCCAACTGTCCTTTGCCCACTTAGTAACTCTAGAAATGGCACTAGCTGATCTTCTAGTTAGTAGCATTGGAACAGCAAAATGTCTATCTGTTGTGCATCAGTATAGCCAACTTTGCTCCCTAGTTTTGTTCAGAAATATGAAAAAAAAGAAAATGAACCCTCTAGGGATCGAGAGAGCATATAAAAATCTAACTTCATTTCTTTTTTCTTTAGAAAAAAAAATAATTTATGATAATTTTATGTAATATTACTATATTCCTCTTAGTGTATCTGATACTGTAAACACTGCCTTTTTTTTGTTGTCAAACTACAAATTAATTTAAACAATATGATTGTTCCTCTGCTGGTTTTTTTTTCCACATTGAGATAAAATTTGTGGAAGCCATGGGAGAAATTCTAGTAAAGGTCACTGGCCTAATCATAAAATGTCTTTAAAATTTTTATGATCCTTTAATGGAGTGCTATGGGATAATTCCTCCTGGAAAGGATCTAGCTCTGTAATAAAGCCTTTAGAAGGAACATTGCAACTTTGGTACAGCTCTCAGCAACCCTTTTCCCCAGGTTTGCATGGGGTACCTTGGTGGCAGTGACTAGTAGAAATGCCTTAAACATTTGGAAAAAATATGATGCACAAATGAAGCAAGAGAGAAGTAATGGATTTTAAACATTACCTTGATGAAAGAGTATGACAATTTCAACAAGGAAAATTCTTATAAAGGAAAAACATGTATATAAAATGCATGTGTCATCTGAGCAAGTTATATCGAATTGTCACCACTTTATTTGTGAAATAACTGGCTTGTTCCAGTGTATCATGATAGCTAAATTTCAACAAATCCTTAATTTTGCCTGGGTGATGGAGATGGTGGGAATGCCAGACTGGAAAAGCCGTGGTGTTCTCCCATTTTCTGTTCTTCTTTGCTGGTATTTTCCCATGCAAATTCATCTTCAATCCCTGCTTCAAAAATTTGGATAAACATCATAAGGTAAATAATGGGTGTGACTGAATTTGTCAGAAGTGAGCATTTACATACCCTAATTTCTAGAAAGAAGTTTCTCTTTGGGCCAGCCCTGTGCCTTTTATTGTCTGGTGGAAATCTTCTGAATATTGAATTGTTCTTACTGATACCAAGCTTTGAAACAAACTAATTTCGAAGGGCTGAATAAATGTTATGTACGTGTTTTTTACATGTTGCTGGCAATGCAGCATTGACTGTTCTTGTTATTTCCTTAAAATAAAATGGAATTCTAGGATATTTGAGGGGGTGCTAAGGAAAACTCAGGGCTGTACATCCTGTGTAGCAGGTCATTAATCAGCTCAGTAGCAGAGCTGAGACTACACGGCATCTCACCTGTTTCCTCCTCCACTTCTTTCTGGAGGGAGCTGCTGCTTCTATTTAATGTCTCCAAACAACCTACAGTAATATGCATTTGAAGTTCTGCCAAAGGAAAGTGTAACAGTGTTTGACAGTAGCGGATATTGTGAAGATAGGGGGGTTTTTTTGTTTGTTTTTTCATTTCTTGAGATGAGCCTTTCCGTTTTTGCTTGAAGTTTTGCTTGATTAATGCATTCATTAAAGAGGAGTGAAGGTAATGATTAAACAAAAACATCTTTAAAATGCAGAGTTCATTTCAACCCATTTGGTTTTGTTGCACACAAATTGGATTGGCATTGCATCCTGCACAGCAGGTACTCCACTTGAAATCAAAGACAGATGCTTTTATAGGATTAGAAAGGATATCTTGAGGGGTGGAGGAAGAGCTTGAGGTTGGGGGTTTTTGTTGCTTTTTCTTGTACTTTTTAGTAATAATGGTAAATGAATAATGATAATACTGCTGTTTTGTCTGCCTTGAGTACTAATAATATTGTTTGCTTACAATTAAAAGGAAATAAAGGCTCCATTGTAACTTGAATTGTTAACAAATCAAGGATACTTAATTGAGATTCTTTCCCTCATAAATAGCTAATGACACCTGCGTCTGTTTGAATTGTAATGTTAAATATCTCTGAGTGAAAATATTTGACTGCTGAGTCATGCCAGGCAGCCACATTAATTTTTATAAATTTTTTTAATTATCTGGCAGTGTACATGTTTTTAAGAGCTTTCCAAATTGCTTAACCTAGTCTCTGCTCAAATAGAAACCTGGTGAGGGAGCTGCAGCTTGCAGGGGATTGTAGTTGGTTGTAATAAGTACAGCTGAAGCATGTTTCTTGAATGGGAGATCTCAAAGACTGAGTTGTGTGCAGAACTGCTGAAGGTGCTGATCTTCCTCAAATGCATTGCAGCCAGTTGACTAAGGAAGCAAAGAGGGGGACAGGTCTAGGGTCACTTCTATGACTCCGGCAGTATCTTCCAGTTAAAATGCCCATTTTGGCTGCCCTTTAAGAGGTGTGATCTACAAGTCATGAGCATCCCGTGAAAATCAAGTTTGGGTGAAATATCATCTTGAGCACCCAGATCCCATTTGTCAGCAAACTACAAGCCAGCTTTTCGCGCAAAATATTTTGAGATTGTTTGGCATGAAAAATGATTGTATCATCATGTTGGCTTTGGGGCTCCTGAGTTGGAGTGCCTTCCTAGTAATTTGCTGTGCCTAATCATCCAGTATTTCTGCACATTATAGCCTTTCTGATAGTGGCTACTGTAGCTTGCACTGTTCACTACTTTCCACGTAACCATTCCATTCCACACTTACAGCTTCACAAAATATTTCTTATTTAATCTCTTTCTAAAGAAATAATTCAAAGAGCTTCTCCTGCCTCTTGACACTACGAGGCATCAAAAACATTGGGTTTTCCCACTGAAAATATTTTTTTTTTTAAATCCTCTATTATCTTTAGTCAAATCTTAGCCTGACCTGTACAGAAGAGAGTTGAAGGAAGGAGCAGCTTGCTGAGAATATTCACTTTTTTAGTGTCACTGTTAATTTCCTTAGTGTGTCCAAAGATTCAGATTACGTTCGGGGTTCACCTGTCTGTATATTGTTCAAATACAACAGATGGAGTGTCTCTAACCCCAGGAACTTGTTGGTGCCTTTTGAAACAATAAAGAAAAGAATACTGAGAAACAAGACAGAAATATCATATATTCCAAGCAATTAAAATTTTTCTTCAGCTAATGTCTTTTGATAACATCATTTCATGTGGTTGGAGTTTCATGTCAGCTGTTGGTGAATAATATCAGTTCTAGATCATGAGAATCATGACTGCAGTGGACCCTTGTTCAGGGTTTAATACCTGGTTTCATTTTGCTGCTTGGCTTGACTTAAAGTCTTTTTTGAGGGCCTGAGTGTGCCCAGTATGGTTTGCATGAATGTGTGGCATGACCTATGGGATTTTTTCAACCATAAAGTCCTAAAAATTGCCGTAAGGGTTTTGTTTATTGTTGTTATTGGGGTTTTTTACATTTCCTACATTTTATCTGTAATGTGTATGGTTTACAGAAGCTAAGAACTAAATTTAGATTTTGATGATCATACAATAGTAAGGTGTGGCATTTTGTCATTCATGACTTTACTGCTGCAGAAAAATACTAAAGTCCAGGAATCTGAAAATTATAATTATTGCCTTAGACTTTTACCTGACTTTACTTTCAAAACTGATCTCTACTGCAGATTTAACCATGTATTTTTCTCCTACTTTAAAGCCTTTTCAAGGTTTGCCTAGCACTAAATTTCTTTATCTGTGTTCAATATGAATTCCTAGACTGGTATAGTCAATTCTTGATGGGGTTGTTTTGTTTTGGTTTTCAGAATAAAGGATCTTAACCTATATAGTTCACATAGCCTGGACCAAGGAAATAAATCAATAAGCTTTTGTTGCACATTTTTTCTTGTCCTACTTAAGAAATAAACTTTGCCATTTAACTACATGCAGGGCAATAACTGTCTTTCATAGTGACTCTCTCATTCCAGTCTTAAATCAACCTACACATTCCAGACGAAGACATTAATTCCTGAAAGTGAATAGATAGCTGGAAAGCCAAAATATAGGTCAGGATTTGTAGAGGTATTTTTTCTAATCCTAATTTTTTTGCATAAGAGTCAGTTTGCTGCTTTTTTTTTCTGCCCCCGTTATTAGTATATAAGCTCTTTAAATGGCTGAGACTTTCAAGAAGAACTTGGTAATGAATGTTTGCTTTCCATTGAACTTTTGAGAGAGAGATTTGTGATGCGTTCTTTTAAATTCATGAACAGAAAAACAGTTTGCTTACTCAAGAACAGTATCCCCATTGAAGAAAGATGTGGTGTTTCTCATTCAGCAATCAACTTAATTGCTTTCCATTATGAAATTGGCTTGGATTTTTGGGTTTCCGCCATATCAGTTTTTAATAGCACAAATGAATTTTTCATAGAATGAGAATGAAAATAAGTTCAAAAATTATGAATTCAAAGATACATTTTTCCACTGTGCATTCTTCCGTACTCCTGCTGGAAATCATTGAGTCATATGTTGTTATTGCTTGTCAGAAGACCCATCCAGATGGGAAGTCCTTCTATTTCATATTAGCAGAGGCTGTAGGAAGCCAGAAATAGGGAAGTGGAGACAACCCTGCGGTCTTCCAAAATTGAATACAAGAGGCATGTGATCAATCTCACATGACCACTTGAGAAGTTTTACTTCTGCCTGACTTCAGTAGGGGCTCAGGTGTCTGTGTGGTCATACTACTGCAAGCCTTGTCCCTGATCCATAGAACTTCTTTATGCTTATTTTCTCTATCATGGTGAGGAGTATACAACGGGTCAGGCAGTTGCTTTCCTCTCATCTTGGAAATGATGGCCACTTCAGATCCACAACTGAGAAATGACACACTGTTTGTGTGTGTGGTCGTAGGAATGTAGATAGACAGATTTGGGGGAGTTTCTTTCTCAAAAGCGCTTTCCTCCTTTCCCCTCATTCTTTCTGCTTCCCTCTGCTTGAGAACTGTGTGGTTCCTCTTAGGTTGGTCTGAGCCCTTACTAGCTGCAAAAATTAAATCTGAGAGGGCAGCAGAAGCAACAGAAGCAGTATGGGGGCTTTCCTAAAGGCACTGCTGAGAAAGGTGATGTCACTAAGTGTCTGAAAAAAACCTTTACTTTTATGAACTTGGAGGGGTTTTTGAACACAAAATGTGTAGCTCTTTCAAGATGTCTGATCTCAAAGCAGTAGGATCCCTTTCCTCATAGGTATAAAGATAACTTCTGCTGGTATAGAGAGTTTTGCACATTGGAAGAAAATCTACGTTAGTTTATGCCAATTTAACTGTGACCAGTTGATGTTTGATTGTATCATAGCTATTTCATTTTGAAAAGTAATTGAAAAGCACCCCTTTACTTTCTGTACTAGAAAACATTTTCGTGAACTGTTGTATTTTGCTGTAGGATCTGGTATTCATAAACAGCATTTCACTACATATTTCACGTATTATTTTCTCAGTCTTTCTCTGCTCCTGTGGTCTGAGTATTAACATATCACTAAAGTTAATTTTTAGAGAGATTCAGGAGACTTTCTAAAAAGAAACATTTTGAGGATGATATAGGGTTAAAAAAAAAACAACACAGCTTTGCAGTGCTGCTTCTGCTTTGTGAGCATTGATTTCCTGGTTGGATTTGTCGAATTGATTTTTTTTTTTTTTTTTTTAACTAGGTAATTTATTGTGCAATTTTTTTTTAATACCACTGATTTTCATGGCTATGTTATTGTAAGACTATTGCAGAGGATGTATTTCTCTAGGCATTTAAAAACTATTACTTAATTCTAAGTAAAATTTTAAATTCCTCATATCTCCCATGTAAAATGCAGTGATGAAAGCAAATGTTGCTGTTGAATTTCATGTTCTCTATTCCAGAAGAAGAGAAAAAATTGAAAGCTTTACTGGGATCAAGTTTTAAGGGGTTTTGCTGGATATTCTTTTTTGGGAGGGGAAAGTTGTCATGAGAAAGAAGAAGATAGATTCAAATATAATTGTATAGAATTTTTAAAAAATGTTAAAATAGAACTTTGTAGGTTATGCTGACAATGATCAGAATCTATGTTTGTCTAAATTTCTCTGAAAATTAATTCTGAAGCCAAAATACTTTAGGAATCTTATGATCTAGGAAAATCAGACCAGTATCCGACACACACATTAGTAAATGCTGACTTCTTCCAGTGGTAACTGCTGCGTGTGCTTGTAGCTGTCAGGAGATCATGTGGATGCATTGTCTGATAATAGCTGTATTTTTTACTTACCTGTCAAATTTGAAGGGATGTATTGATGGTGTGCATGATTTAAAAGGGATGGATGTGGATGTATACAGTATACGTCTGACAAGGGAAGTTGGAAATGTATGAGTTAATTGTATATTGTTTTGTAGTAGGGTAAATTTTTAATCACATTGCATATGTACTTTTTCGGTGAAGGAAGTAATTGATATTTGAGACACAGAGGGATATAAATATTTTATTCCATCTCCTAAAAATAAAAGGAGTCATGTGGGTTCTTTCATGAACTTATATGTTTATAAGGTTTAAGATGAAGGAATTTATTCATGAATGTCGCGAAGCAAAGATATCATCAGCAACAACAGCTGCCTAAATCAGTTGAGACAGTAGTGACTTACATAGTTTTGTTTTAGATCTGCTTTTACTTTTGAGGGAAGGGAGCTTGTAAACACTTGCACCTTTGAAAATACGTAAAAATCTCTGTAGGTGGTAACACACCTCCTTTCTCTTCATTTACTAAATCCCATCACCAATTCCTGCGTTCCCATCCTTCTTTGGCACTGACGGTGTGGTACAGAGTTACCAATATGAGCTGCAAGAAAAGTCTGGATTTTTTGGAAGGAACTTATTTTCTGAGACACTAATTGGTCTTTCCTTGACAGAGCAAAAGTGGCTCAAACCAACTGCATCGTACGTGGTGTTCTTTTCCTTAAAACAAAACAACATCCACCGAGGCTTTCTGTAGACTGAAAAACCTTGTTATGCTGAAACCCTGAGTGGAGCTTCTGGACACTAATGTGACAGTAGCGTTATGTACTTAATGCAGCTGTTGGTTGTTTTTTACGGCTTTGTATTCAGGTATTTAAAACCAAGAAAACATCAAAATGACACAGTAGTATTTTATTTAGTCACACAGCTGAGAGATGTGCCAAGTTAGATGCAAGTGGTGAGTATTAGTGACGCTGCTGAATATTTTAGGTTCCAAATCCCCCTTGTTTGTATCCCAAATTTTCCTGTGAAACTTCCTGTGGCATTTCCTAAGCCCCCCTTCTTTTTTTTTTTCTTTTTTTTTAATGAAAACAGAAATATGAAGGGAGGATAGGAAATACAGTTTTTGCCTGTGTTCAGACTGACACTGCAAACCGTGCGGTTAAGTATTACTGTCACTAGCCCTGCTGTAATGTACCAGATTACGTGGGCAGAGAGCTTTGTACCCACCACCAAGCTCTGATTCAGGACAAATGTGATTAAAGCAAGAAGCTGAAATAGTGTAGCAAAAGAAACGTTTACTGCATTTCCCCCTTTCTTTAAAAATTAGCTATTAATAATCCCTATCTATGCATGTGCAAACACAGTCGGACACAGCCCCGGTTTGACCCAGGAGCAGGGGCGAGGGCAGGAGAGGAAAGGTAGGACGGGTGCAGATGTGCTGCGGAGGTGTGAGCATCGTATTGAACGTTGTTAACAGGGGGCTCAGCCCTGTCAGAGCCTGTCCTCTGCCCTCAAATCCTACCTAGTTAAACAGATGATAAATCAAGAGTTGTTTTGAATAGCTCACCAAAAGCAAGTCTAATACGTTCATTAAATCTGATCAGCGCATTGCATTGTCCCCTCCCTGTTTATCCAACTTTGGTAATGCTATCATCAGTCCCTCATGAAAATATTTGGCTTAAAATCTGTGGTGTAGCATCAGTTGTTTGGTTTTGTGGTTGTTTGGGTTTTTTCCCCCCTCTCTTTGCTGCTTGGTGCCATTTGAGAAGAGCATGTTGTTTAAAAAGCCTGTGAAAATATAGATTGGGTGATCTGTCTCTTTTAGACCATTCAGTGATGAAATTTCTACTGTACTACTTTATTGTGACATTACCTGACTAGATAAAGCCATTTTCTGTCTGAGAAGGGAAAGAAGCTCGCAGTGTCTACATAAATTGTGTTACTCATTTCATGCCGAGACAGGGGTTCCCAGAGGGAGATCCTCTGGGACACGTCCCTCCTCAACAGAAAAACAAACAGAGGCACAGCCTGTTTCTGAAGGATGGGGTTGATCAGTTTTATAATGTTGCTGTTATTACAATAAACATTTGTGGTCCAGCTATTGCAGTTTAGTTTAACAGATATCCCAATAGCGATTCAAAAGTGAAGCATATATGAAAGAAATGCACCCTCCTCCTGCTCCCTCCTTTCCCCAAAGTACTTGGCATCACCCGTGGACTCCAATTCCAGGGGAATGACTGGATATCTTAAAATAATATAATGTGGGATTGTTCATGCCAAAATTACTACTTTGTCTGGCCCATTTGAATACTATTGTCCAATATTAGTGTGGCAGCTGTCAGATCCATTTGTGAAAGCACCAGTTGTTAATAGCTCTTTATTTTGTGAGCTGTTCACCCGTAGATCCTAATGTGCTTCATAAAAAGAAGGTAAAATTCTTATCCTTGTTTTGCAGATGGAGGACTGTGGTCTTTAGAGATAGATAACTGAATAGGGCAGCCGGACAGGATTTCTGGCAAAAACTATTTTTTGTCAAGAAACATTGATTCATTAAAGCTCTTTTGCAGAAGCATATGCTTTGATGAAACTCCTGGCATGAAGTTTTCCTGAAGTCTGGAACAGAATTTAAATACAGAATTTCTGTGCTGGTAGAAAAATGAACATGGACTTTCCTCCATCGCTGTGCGGGGGCCTGGGTGACCCAGCTGGGCCGTTCGGCTCCTGCTGGACATCCTAAGCCCTCCACAACAGTGCTGAGCAAGGCTGGCTCCTCACTGCAGAGCACCCGCTAGACGCCAGCGATGCAAAAGCCGCTCTTACAAGTGCTTGCTGCTCGCTTCAGCAGGCAAACCAGCCACCGAGCCCCAATACAGCCCTTCAGAGCAGAGCTGTGGGCCAGCCTAGCCGAGGCTGCGGTGCTGCCACGACGTTGTAGGTGCGGTGTTATCCAAGGTTGCCTTTTGCTGTCCTCTCCAGGTGCTGCGGTCTGAGATCTCTCTGTGGAGAAGGGGCCAATTTTCCGGAGTCTGCTTTGTAAGACCTGTGCTCTGTCCCTCACCTGCAGGGGCAGTCCAGGGCTTTCTTTGTGCTCTCACTAGGCAAATACCTGGAATAACTTTGGGGACAAATGCAAAGCAGTGTGAAACAGTGTAAGGCTGTATAGACTGAAGAGCTAGAACTCAGAAGAATTAGTTTGTACTTGAGAGAGAAAACACTTTGTTCTGTCCTACTGGTAGTTACTGGGAAGCAACTACTGACAGCACCCTAGAAATCAGTAACTCTGTGTATGCACAGTATTTCTGGTGAGACTGTCTGGACATCCTTACTGCCGTTCTTAGCCTCTAGAAAGAGGCTATTACTCTTCTGGTGGAGCCCTTGATCTGCAATGAACCGCCACAACTCTAACAATAATATTCTGCACTTTTTTAGTACCTGCTGCACAACTCAAAACTCCTTTACGGAGCCTGCATGAAACCACCTGGTGTGCCTGAGCAGTGGGTAGGATAGTCAGTCTTGTTACAAGTGGGGGAACCGGAGATCTGAAAGACTAGGTGATGTGTCCATGGTCACACGGGAGGTCTGTTGCGCACCGGAGACTGAGAACAGAAGTGTCAGCTCCTTCAGCATGCAGAGCATGCTCAGCTGTGCTTAGCATTGCACTTCAGGTCTACTGATGCTCTGTTCCCTTCCTTGCCCACATTACCACATCCCCACCTAGAGGCTCACTACTCTAGGAAGAAATTAAAATGTAAAAAAAATGCTACCTTTTATATCATAGCTGGTTTGGGGTTTTTTAAACACAGGTCTTTTTTTTTGTCTTTTTTTTTTTCCCCCCTCCTTTTTTTGTGTGTGTGTGCCCACTTTGTTTTCCAGCTCTATCCAAAATACCCAGGACTATGTAGCTGGCTGATTAGTGTCTTCTGGGGTCTTTTCTCCTTTGATAAAATGCTGCTGGCTGTTCTGTACCTGCTACTTTATATCCTTCCCCCTCTCATGATATAGCTACCTATATCATATGGAAAGGATCAAACAGTTTTGATTTTTCCCGATGATACTGAGAAATGCAATATTTATCACAGGTTACTTGCAGAGAAGAAGAAAGGAGAATCTAAGAGTGTTCCCTTCAGCTGTGTTTCTGTCAAGGCATGGTGTATATCCCAGTCCATCTCTGTTTTGCTCAGTGTGTTAGTTCTGCTCACCACAACATGTAATGCAGCAAGACTGATAAAGTTGGTTACCCACTGGCCATGCGAAGGAGGAAAAACAACCAAAGCTGGTTGTTAGTTATCCCCACTAAAGTGCTAAACAAATCTCCCAGCAGCTAAACTCCCTTCCCTTTTTATTACTTACTGTGCCTTGTAAATCAAATATTTATTAACTGAAAACAGCTTTGCTCACTGACTGATCTTGCAAACATGGGACAAATTCACCGCAGCTGGCTAGTAGCCAATTGCTAATTCAGGCTGCTAAAGGAAATCAGCCTGGTGGAAAGACAAACTATGTGATGATTTTTCTCCCCCCCCCCCCCCCCCCCCCTTACTTCCCAGGAACAAACTGCTAACATCGCTACTTTGTCTGCCATATTTACCTTTCATGAAAATGAACATGTCTGAATGAGGTCACTGCTACTCTTTTGAAGAGGACTTTATTTTTATCGTGCCTGTGTCAAAAACAGAGCTTTAGTGGTCTGAAATCGCATGAGCAGACACAGATATTGTTTCAATTAGCATATCAGGTCTGTCACCTGGTGAAATGAAGAGATCTTTTAAGCATCTGCTTCTGTGATTGCCGTCTGATCATCTCTTACCATCTTCTGGCTTCGTGTTAATCCATGGCGGCCCTCAAAAGTCTGGCTGCAGCAAGCTGAAGCCCTTGGATGTTGAGGGATGACAGGATGCAAAGAACAAAACTAAATTCACACTTGCTTTCCCTTTCTCTGGAAGTGCTGCCGGTAAACTTGAAAGATATTTGCATCGTTCGAGGCTTTGCATTCAGTTGCTATAATGAAGGTGATTTGCTGGCCGTTGTCTAATAAATATCCCTGGGGAGCATGGAATGACAGCACAGTTATACTCATTCACTGACAGGTGAGCAATAGAACAAGCAGGGATCGTAGGCATTTAAGAGCGACTCTACAAAGAGTTGTTCATGGATACTATTTCCCCCCTTGCTAACGCCAGAATCACCTGCTGCAAGCACACGTGTTGCAATAAATGCACGCAGCAGCCTGGGTATTGTCAGTGAGTCAGTTTTCAGTGACTCATTTTGTGTCTGAGGATCCATGCCTCATGCTCTGAACTTTTGCTCAGCAACTCTGCGCTGATGCTCATGTTAGCTGTTGTTGCATTGATTTCGCTGGTTGTTACCAAAAGGACTTCAAATTTTATTAATGCTTTGTGTAATTATCTTTGTTTTCTCTCAGGGTCTAATTTAAGGGGGTATACAGCGGTACACACCTCACAGCAGCACTTTCACCCAGCCTGAAGCAGCAGCCAGCTCCTGGGTGTGTGTTTTGTTTCCCCCCCAGAGTGTGTGGGTTGCTCGCCGTCCTCCATCAGGCACCGGTGGCTTGGTAAGTCCTGCAACACAGCGTCCTGGAGGGCACTGGGGGAGCCATCTCGGGCCCTAGCGCTTCTGCTGCACTTTGAATCTGTGTGTCTACGCAGCAAGTAGTGGTCTCGTGAGTACTCGTTTGTTGGGAGCGCGGTACAGAGCTCCTCGGTCG
This sequence comes from Gymnogyps californianus, assembly GCF_018139145.2. Classification (NCBI taxonomy): domain Eukaryota; kingdom Metazoa; phylum Chordata; class Aves; order Accipitriformes; family Cathartidae; genus Gymnogyps; species Gymnogyps californianus. Next base: position 147,937,781 of record NC_059471.1, read on the forward strand.
GTGGCACCAGGCTGCGCGGTGGGGGCAGCACAGGCAGCGGCAGCCCGCTCCGTGGGTCGCGGCCGTCTTCGTGTCCTTCAGCTGTGAGTTGTACTTAGAGCAGGGGGGTTCACTGCCAGAAGAGGACATGGTCCTTAATACGTGTTCCTGAAGTCACGGGTGACCAGTTCTTGTCAGGCTAACCACATTTTTTTTTTCGAAGGCTAAAAACCATGATCACATCTGGGTCTTCTCACCCATCCCCTTGTGAATTATTGCTAATATTTTCCTTTTTTCATTTTTATACCTTTGGATAGTTGAAGATGGATATCCTCTGTCTTTAATCACTTTGCCAAGCTGGAAATATTTATATATTAAAAAAATCTACATTTTATATTTGTGACAAGATACACGAGCATTACTGAGCCAGCAGCAACTGCCAGAACCCACAAATCTCTGTGTTTGTTTTACATCCACCAAGCAGGGACAATATATTTTATAGCGTGCATTAACAAGATGGTCATCTGGGACTACTCATTTAGATAACAAAATAGCCACCAAGTTACTGTTGCTTTTTTTTAAATTCCTTTTTTTAATATGTATCAACTATTGTCTAGAAAGATCCCTGAATATGTAGCAAGAGTGGAGTAGGGAAAGGCAAGAAATCCATAGAAAGCTGCTGACAGACTGTCTGTAATAGGCAAAACAGGTTATTCTGTTAAAGGATACTTTAAGATTTATGTAATATTGTTCTGACCTTTAGTAATTAATGACTTTGTAAAACTATTTGATGTGATACTATCCCTGGCTCCATCACAGGCTTGTCTATCCATGAAAGTTAATTTGACTGATGAAGACACAGATATAAATCACAATAGCTAGTTTGAATTTTCCCATGTGCAAATGGTGGTCTTTGCTATTAAGAATACTTTCCTACTTGGTTTAATCTAGGAAATGAGGAAATGGAAGAACCTCTTTCCCACTGTAAGCACCCGTGCAGAGGACGCTGTGCAATTTGGTGAGGAGAGTCGACCCTTTTTTTGCTAGCTGAATCGTCTGTGTGTTCCTCACAACTTCCCAGGCTTCGCTTCCAGGCGATCTGGGTCTTCCTGTGTACAGGGTGCTAGCTGGGGGACAGCATGCCTGGATCTCAATAGTATCTTCATCTGAGGGAGCCATTACAAATACCCACCACTTACCCAGTTACTGGTTAACTGGGACAGGATGGATGGAGCCTGCTGCTACGTGTCAGTTCCTGCCCTATCCGCTGAAGAATGTTTGTCTTGCCACAGATAACTGATGAATGAGGATGTGATGGGTGTCGTGTTGTGCATAACACAAGCACCAAAAGGTCAAAATGCTGAATTTATTGTGTGCCTTTTTTCCTGGGTGAGAGCATGTTTATTCTTCTCTGCAATTCTGAGATTTCAGATCTCTTTCAACTCTGTGCCAAGACATCTACCAGTGACTGAGAAAATGTTTTGAGCAAAAACTTGGACTCAAAAGTGTGTCCGGCGCAGTCTTGTGTTTACACCCCTTGGACACTTACCTAGAAGTGCAGTTTCAAATCTTTGTTTGCCTGCTCCAGACTAGATATTTCATTCCAGATAAATACAGAAATTGCAGCATTCTTACACAAACTTTTCTGATTGCCATGAAGTGGTGCTTTGTCAATTAAAAAAAAACAACAAAAAAACCAAAACCACCAAAGCCCGACTCCTTGTATTGTGTATCGTATATTGTAATGAATTTCTTCTTTCTGGGAACAGGCCTTGTACACTGTTAAGCCAGGTATCGTCTCTATGTTCAATGCACCTCTCACAGGAATGCTTATTTACTTGCTGTATGCTGTTAGTTATTCTGAAATTGCATTTTATTCTTTAAGGTTTGTTTTGTTTGTTTGGTGGTTTGTTTTTTTTTTTAAATTTGCCTTAAACTGGTCCTGATTTTCCAAACAGTGCTCTCTGACAATAGAAAGCACCAAGTATAGGATCTCTGGGGCCCCTTTACTTTGATGTTCCTAATGTTTTAGGTAAAAGGATTTAGGTTGAAGCAGAGACAACCTAATTGTTGTAGTTGGGATGAAAAATGAATTGGCCCTTGAATTTTTCAGTTTCAGCCAATCCTTTAGGTATACCACATCATAAGACTACACGATTTATTCTTTCAAACTCCTCTTTTTCTCTGAATATATTTATTAAAAGGCGAAGCTATGTCCAATTTGCACCTGACTGACCCCAGGGAATTAATCTCATTTGCTGTCTGTAAATATGAGGGTGTAGTTTGCCTGGAGGCTGCGGGAGAGGGGCGGGCGGATGGCGTGACAAGAGGGCTCTCACTTGTGTAGCACCCCGTAAGTGAGGAGAAACACTTTAGCTGGGTGTCAAAACCAGATCAGAGAAAGCAAGCCTTTCCCACTAATTGGTTTCTAAGCGTTTCTCATTTCTCTTGTCACCAGATTCACTCACACCTCTGGGAGCACAGAGTGCTGCAGCGCTCCTGAATATGGCTTCATTGGGTTTCTTCACACACTGTCACGGTCTGTGGTGTGTGGCAGCTGCTGTAACCTTCAGAGCACCATACACCCTTAATGCAGTTGCAGGAGGACATGCGCCATGTCTGTGAGGGAACCGCGGCGTCTAGGGGAGCGGGTGGCTCGGGGGACACTGAGCCTTGCACCCCTGCAGCAGGGATTGCTCAGGAGAGCAGGGAGCCAAGCTGGGTCCTCCTGTCCCCTCCCAGCAGACAGCCCTCTATCAAAGCTTGCCATTTCTGGTGCCTTCGTTACCAGGAGAGCTGGCCACGGTGACTTGGGCTGCGAGTTCCTGGTCGGTGGCAGCACCGCTGCGATCACGGCGAGCAGGGCTGACCCCGCACCCTGCACTGGCACGCTATGTCTCACATGGGCGATGCAGTGGGGGAGGGACCCAATCCAGCTGAAAAAACAACTTCGGGACATAATGGGAAAAGGTGGCTTTAAAACCAAATCAGCTCCCCGACCTGGCCGGCTGGACAACCACGCAAACAGCTATTACGGGCACGGCACGAGGCAGGAGGTGCAGAGTGACCACGTAGCAGTCCCGCTCACTTGCCTGCCTCCCTCCCGCCTGAGCGGCAGGGCTAGCTCAGGAAAACTTCTTGAGCATCTTTCTGCATTCAGGAGGCAGCCGGGCTGGTGCCCTCCTGGGAGGGGACAGGAAGAGTGACAGATTGGCAAAAGGAGCATTATACCTCTGACAGCTTATGGATGTATGGGAAACAAGGTTGGCAAAAGGCAGCTTTAGATGTTCCCGCTGCCAGCTAATAGTGTCCGGTCATGTGGGTGAGTTTAACAAAGACAGATAGTAATGGATTAGCTGTACCAGAGCAAATGTTTTATTGGCAAGTAACCATTTACAACCTACTGTGCTCTTCCACCCAGAATTTTCCTACTAAATTTCCTGACAAACCACTGTCCTAGCACCACCTAGTGTCCAGCCTAGCAATTCAGATGATGTTAACGTGGGAATACAGCCAGTTGGGGAGAAAAAAGGAAAATAAAATTCAGGGGCTTCTTTCTGTTTTCTTAAACTGCCATAGACTCCTACAGCACCTTCAGAAAAATCTACAGTTGCAACGTCTGAAATACTGCTTTTATTTCCAAATCCTACCATCTTCTTAGCAAGATTGTCCTCTCTTGGATGTCTGAAATCTCTCTGCATAGAAAAGGGTAGCGAGCAGGGACTGCACTTTCTCGATAGGGATGTTAAAATCCTCACTTTCAGTAGGAGTATCTTGGCTGAATGAATGAGGAGCACAGAGGTATCAAGAAGAGACTTCATGAAAAATGCAGGTTCTTAAATGTCGGTGGCAAGGCAAGACAGCAGTTAAAATTCTGCTGCTTAAGAGCGCTGGATTATTTCCAAGAGGATGGAGCAATGGAGAGCAGAGTGTGCTGCAAAGAACGGCAAAATGAGACCGTGGTGCGCCTGGCAGTACAAGCTGGCATGTAAAGCTACAGAAATTATTGCAAAGTGCCCTATTTCTCATGAAGTCAGATGCACAGCAGGAATGTTGGCACTCCCGATTCCAGTCTCTGCACGGCGTGTATCATCATAGCTTATTGCCAAACACCGAGTTTATTAGCATTATAGAGCCAGGAACGTGCATTTGTATCCCTTCTGTCATATTACATCTATGGGGTTAAGTGTTGCAGTTTGTAAAGTGGAGCAGACTAATTATCATACATAAAAAATGACTAAAATGTGACAGTCACATGTCTCCTGGGAAGGACAGCCCATGAGATAACAATGAGGGAAAAAATTGCTTTGAGGAAAACTTTCCCAAATTTTCGGTGTTTGTCTATGGTGTGCTTCCCCCTAGCGTCTAATGTTAGTCCCAGGCAGCAGAAATACTTTTGATTGATGCATCTTAAGATCCATTTTGGGTGCGTGGCTGTCAACACCAAAGCTGTCTGCTTATGCTCTCAGCTGTGGACAGCCCTAGCTGCTCATACAATGGTTTGTCAAAGCCATGAAGATCCTCAGTACGGCCCGGGTCAGTGCTCTGAGGATTGTTCCTTCTTCACTAGAGGACTCTTTGGCAATGTCCACCTTCACTTCTAAAGGGAAGCCCTGCTTCCTGCCAAAACCTATTAATTCACACCAGTTTGCCCAGAGCTCACCATTCCCCGGTCCCAGTCCTGCAGTGAGAGGGGGACATGTTGCAGGAGACACCAGCATGGTTTGCCAAAGGCTTAGAGGCCATGTTTTAAATGATTGCCACTTTTAAAATGGAGGAGCAGAATAAATCATTAGAAGAAGCAGAATTAACTTCTGAAAGAACCCTTCTTTGATAACGATATACTTTTGTGCTGGTTTTGGCTGGGATAGAGTTAATTTTCTTCATAGTAGCTAGTATGGGGCTGTGTTTTAGATTTGTGCTGGAAACAGGGTTGATAACACAGGGATGTTTTCGTTACTGCTGAGCAGCGCTTACACAGAGTCAAGGCCTTTTCTGCTTCTCACACCACCCCACCAGCGAGGAGGCTGGGGGTGCCCAAGAAGCTGGGAGGGGACACAGCCGGGACAGCTGACCCCAACTGACCAAAGGGATATTCCATACCATATGATGTCATGCTCAGCATATAAAGCAGGGGGAAGAAGAGGGAAGGGGGGGACATGCGGAGTGATGGCATTTGTCTTCCCAAATTATCTAGTTATGTGTGATGGAGCCCTGCTTTCCTGGAGATGGCTGAACACCTGCCTGCCAATGGGAAGTGGTGAATGAATTCCTTGTTTTGATTTGCTTGTGTGCGCAGCTTTTGCTTTACCTGTTAAACTGTCTTTATCTCAACCCACAAGTTTTCTCACTTTTACTCTTCTGATTCTCTCCCCCATCCCACCGTGGGGGGGGAGTGAGCGAGCGGCTGTGTGGTGCTTAGTTGCCGGCTGGGGTTAAACCACGACAACTTTAGAGAGGAAGAGAAAGTGTCACATGAATAACATATATGTGCCCCTTATGAAGAGATGGGCTTTCTGATGTGGGGTTATCCAAACCCCCGGCAGCTGCTGAACACCCCTGTGCTAGCTGACGTGAAGACCCTCCATCTGAAGTTTGTCACTTCACAAGCGAGATGATTGTTAAGATTTCGGGTGGGGATTTTTCCTAGCAGATGTTTTTCTTCACTTACCATTTGTTTTAATTATTCCTGATGTTTTTGCCTATCAAATTGCAGACTTCTTCAAAGGAAAAGGAATAAGCAGTTGTCATAACAACAAAGCTCTTCATTACCACAGGAACCTTTGACAGCTTTATTTAAAACATTAAAAAAAATTAAAAGAAAAATCCAACCAATTATTTTTATCAGTCTGATTCATGTTCTTCTTAAACAGATTACAGTGTGTTCTCTAGCAGTTACACTGTGAAGGGAGTATGGCATGAATATTTATTATAATGTAAACTTTGGGAAAAAAATTTAAAAGTGAGTCTGTTGTATTTATGAACTTCCTGTGGCGATAGCTCGCCTTGATTTTTAATTAAAGTATATGATGTGAAATTTAAAGGTGGAATTTTTCTTTTTTTCTCACACATGTGAAGCAAAATGATCATAGTATGAAATAAAAATACCAAGTTAGTCATTCATATGTTCTAGACAATTATGTCTTCCATTTTTCAAGCCAAAAAAAGGACATTAGCATCCTGAAGATAGAGTAGTGATTTGTTTGCCAAGAGGTTGAGGCCCTTTGCAAAGTTTAGAACTGACTCCTGGTTTTAATTTTCCGTTCTCTGAAGCTGAAGGAGAGAGGGGGGAAAGATGATCAACTATCGCTGTGCCACCTTACAGAAGAGAAAGCCGCAGGGAGGTGTTGCTAACTGCCTCCCCACTCCCAAGAAGTTACCAGTTAACCGGGAGGTGCGACCTGCTGGGGCAGGAGGAGGAGGAGGCTGATCCATGGGCACAGCGCTGCCTGGCTAAAGGAGAGCGGGAGCCAAAGCTTCCTTGTAGTTTTTCACGCAAAAGGGGTAAATAGCTCCCGCTACCTCCTGTTTAAATTGCGCACTCAAATTTGAAAGATGCTTTTCTTGATTTCACATTCTAATTTTTAGTATGAAATAAAGGCTAAATGCCTTTCATCTGTTCGAGGCATTTATAGTATCCTTAGCAAAAGGATTTTTTTACAGCAAAGTGAAGGATAATACTGGAATTGTTAAACTCGTATCCCTTAAAATAAGTTACATTTGTCCTCAGTTTGAACAGAGATGTTTCTTGCTGGGCGTAATCAACAACTTAATTCTCTCCCTAAGCCAAGGAAAGAATGAATATCTGCAGAGACCTATCATTCTGTCTTCCATCCATAAAGGAATATAAAAAGCAGCTGTTGCATTTATCTTAAGAAGATGATAGCTGTAAATTGCCTTGTCTCACAGGCACTTCTCCTGCAGATGTCCATAATTCCGCCATCACGACGATGACCATGAAAAGCAGGGAAAATCCCAAATATATAAGGCCAGACTTCTTTCCCACAACAATAGATTACTTTTAACCTCAGGGATGAGAATAGATTACTTAACCTCAGAGATGTGTTGGGACCCTAGTATCCGACAGTTTTTGGGCAGAGATGTTTTTATTTACTTTTTTAAAAAGGACTAGCCACGTACAGAAGAACTTGTTTTATTCCTGAGAGGAGGTGATGGGGTGCTTTGTGTATTAGTTTACTTATAGCCTACTTCATCTACCCACAAGCTGGGTTTGACGGCTTCACTCTGATGGGAAATATGGCTGTGGCTCTCCTGTTACATGAGACGGTGTAGGGAGTTATTATTTAATTATGACAACTACACACATACAAGACATTGCATTAGGAAACACACATACACCATCTGCTAGATACCATGATTTAGCTGTAGGCGTACAAGAGCAGAGTCTTATGAGCATTAACTTTATTCTAGGAGACTATAAATGCGGGTCTCCTTGCACAGCACTGCCGAGGGAGGCATTCAGGGGAAGAACATTCCTCGATGATATAGTCATTACTGTTTCAGCAAGACGTTAATTTTTACAATAAATAAGCTTAATCTTTTTATGCAGATCGTTTTAGAAAATAAACAGGCCATTTTTATGAGCTACTTAGAACTGGGGCTGGGATGGGATTTGCAGTAAGATCCTGCAGACGCTACAAATTGTAAGCAATTTTTAATTCCTGGGGAACTACTGCAGATCATTATTTGTTGTTGTTTTTTAAATAACTTATAAATGCAACATTTTTGTGTGTTTCAAAGCATTTAGAAAGCAGAAACATTGCCTGGTATAACTAAATTCCTGATTACTAAAGAAAGAAGACGACTGTAATCCATGCGCTGAGCTTGTAGTTTTAAAGCACCACGTTTCTTTGATTGCTTCTGGAGAACTTGCATGGAAAACAGGGCATGTGGGAGCTGGCAGGGGAGAGCCTGACCACTGGCCTTGGAAGCATGAACCCCCTTGGGCTTCAGCCTGATCTCCTTTGCTAGCCACCTTTGTAACTTCAGCAGAGGTTAGCAAACAGCAGGCAATTCAATTCTGGTATCTTTAACCACTGACCTCACTTGTAGAAAGAAAGTAATAATGCAATTTTGGACTCCTGAGAATATGACTATCATCGTGCCTTACATGGGCTGTGAATAGTAATGTATAATGAATGTGTGATTCTGATGTGAACTGTCAATTAATGTTTGCTGGAGAAATAATGTGGCTGTTATCTTGAGGATAACAGAGATGTTGTCTTTTTGAAGAAGTATTAAAGAAAGAAACAATATTACTAGGCATAGTTAGTCATTTAATGTCTTACGAGCAAATCTTGAGAGGGTACTGATTTTGCCTTCTGGCCAGCCCCGAGATGAATGCATTTACATGACAGTCTCTGTTTTGACACTGGATATGATATCATGTCCTGGCCAGGAGGCTTCACAGGTTTGGTGAGATTCTGTGAAGGAGCTGAACCATTCCAGCCCAAAACAGCCTGGCTTTCAGAAAAGAAATGTGGCCTGTGGTTTGGGCTGCTACTGTTGACCTTCTGTGACATGGGCTCAGTTCACTGATCTGCCATTTGTTTGCCTGTGAGCCTGGACAAAGCTGTGTAGCCTGAGCCTTCATTCCTCTCTTGTAAACAAGCTGATCTCATATTCTTAGGAAACCTCATTTTCTCTTTAACAGCAAAAATGATGCTTGGGCGCTGTGGAAAAGGGGATCACTTAACTAGATTAGTTTTGGCTGCATGTAGCCACGCGGTTGTGTCACTCCATCCCAGAAGCATCCTCATTTCAACAGCTACAAGTTTATGTAAAATATTTCCATTCCCTGTTGCACAAAAGTTTAGTAGGATTGCATTCCTCTTCTCGCTATCCACTGAGCCAAGCACTTGTGTCTCACAATTATAGAAAGAAAAAAATAATGATGTCAAGTGTGGCTTTATTAGTGGAGCCTAAGGGAATTGCCGTGGCTTCTGACCCCCACCTTTCCCCCCCAGCTAATACTGCCTCTGCAGGATATGGGATCCCGCGTTACATCAGGCAGCAGCCCTGGTTTGCCTGTCTAGCTCTAGATACACCACCACCTAACACAAACATCAACTAAGGAGCCGTGTTAACAGCCCAAGCCCTGAAACCAGGGCTTGAATAAACTGGCAGGGAACTGAAGCTGACCCTAAGGACATACCTGGTACGTGCTGAATGAACAACGCTCCCTCCACACCCTTGGGCAGAGTCACGCTGGGTTCTTTAAACTGTGCAATTGTCCAAAACGCTTACTTATTTTAAAACATTGGCTTTTAAACAAATCAAATTCTAGGCAAAAGAACAATCACATGAAAACATCAGTAGTTTTGTTTGGTAAGGTAGGTAGAGGGGTTTTGTGGTGTTTTTTTTAAAGCGCGTTTTATAATGTAAATATAACCTGAATGAGAAAGAGAAAAAATATTTTCATCACAAAAGTGACTGTAATTCCCAATTAAACAACGCCTAATAAATGTTGGTATTGTTCAGTCACCGTTGAGGCCACCAATAACATCACACAGTGTGTAGGCCCCCAAAGCTCTTGTTTGTTTCTAAAGCGATCAGGTCACACCACTCAGTTCCCCCCAATTTATTTAAATCTGTTACTTTATTTCAAGTGCTAATTATCTCTCACAACAAACAGAGCCTTGTCAGCTGCAATTACTGGCATTACAATAGATTATCAACAGAAAAGTGTGTCTTGAAGCAAGAAGTGTTGCCTTGGTTACCAACCCAAAATGCTCCTGGATTGCATCTGTAACCACAATTTCCTGATTATACCTGAAATATCTCATGAGCGAGGCCCTTCTTTTCCTCCTAAATTAGTACAGGGCATCATGAGCCAAATTTTACCCTACAGAATTGTGATTTAAATCAACAGACAGTGCAAGGTTGGAGCTGGTGGTAGATTATCCTAAAGGCAAAAGAAAGGGTTCACATTTTGCATGAATAGAGGGGGTTGTATTTTGCTCTTGGAGTTAGCGTACACAGGAATAATTCCTCTGTCTTCATAAGTGTTACGCCTGACTCGTAAATGAGAATAGGCTCTTGTCCAGTAAACCGAAGCAGGTGTGTTTCATAAGGCTGTTCTCCTTCCTACCAAACACTCTGACGCGTGTGAAGAGCTGGCACCAACCAGGGAGCCTTGGACTGGTTGTAAATGCGGTTTTCAGGATAGTTGTGAGATGATAGAGTTTTGATTTGACTTGGCAGAAGGAGAAATGTCAGCCTTGAAGGAAGCGTGAGTTCAGGCGAGAAGTTGGGAGGTTGGGTACGTCTTTCATCCTGTGTCACACAGCCAAAAGTTAAATGCCTCTGATTGCCTAAGAAATGTGTGCTTGTCTTTCATTCCACGTACAGTTCCTTAAAATAGGAGGGAATCAAAGCCAGTGGAAATACGGTGCCGAAACTTTGTGACCTTGTCAGTTGAACAAGGTTTCAGGACTGCTCAGGGAGGTGTATCAGCCTCTAAAAGGGAAGATAAAAAAGAACTGGGATGCCTAAGTGGTACTTCCATTAAATGTAGTCAAGTATCTCCTAAACTGCAGTCCTACAAAGCATCATTTATTTGGAGCCCCAGCTTGTGACGCATAATCTTTTATGGGCAGTTTTCTCCTTATAGGCTTTCCAAAAACCTCATGATCAAATTTAATGCACAGAAAGCAGCTTCCTAGCCTTGAAATGGCTGAACAGCTTGTTGCCTATCTTCATGCCTAAGCCTGGTCAAGATCTTCAAACAGTATATTCGTACATTTGCTTCTCCCAGAGGAGTCTGAAAATGTTGGGAATGCCTACCAGATTGGGTGAAACGTGGTGGAAGCCTCTGCTTTCATTTAAGTTCTGTCTTAAACTGGAGCTTTTCTGATCCTGTGCAGTAGCTCAGTGTTAGGACATTTGGCCAGAAAGGAGGAGCCCTGAGTTGGTTACCTCCCCTTTCATCTCCCTGTGTGTGCCCATATTGCTGGGATGGGGGCTGCATTTTCCAGCCTCCCTTTGGGAGCTGTGCTGCGGTGCAGGAGAGACTCAGCAATGATTTGGGCCAGAGGGAGGGAGGGAGACCATAACCATCTGTGTGGTTATGGTGTTTAGTTTAAAAGAGGGAGTCCCGAATTCCAGTCCCATCTCTTTCTGTATTTTATCCGTGTAAAATCCATGTAATGTAAAATAGATCACTTTCTAGGAGTGTGCACTGGGACCAAAGACTCTTGCTCTCAGAGGAAAGCTTTCAATAATAGTCTGAAGAGTCATGGTACCTCTTGCTTAAGCACACTCTTTCGCCTCTCTCTCTGGCCCAATTAGTACTGAAGCTCTTCAGCTTGTCAGAAGAAGACTCAAGCGCAAGCTCCCGCCTTCGCTCACGGCTATGTTACGGCACACAGGCGTGCACCTGCGCACCTGTATAGGCACGGTGTCACTACTAGGCTGTCGCCTGGTGGTTAGGGTAGGACATGTGGATCTCAGTCCCCTTACGGTGAGGAAAGACTCACACCTGGATGTGCCGGATCTCAATTAAGTGCTGTAATGCTGCAGACCCTACAGGTGGTGGTGGCAAGCAAGGATGAGCCCCGCTTGTCTCTTTGAGGCACGAAGTTAGCAGAGCTCAGCTGTGGACTGTATGGAGGGCAGTGCACCCCTGTATTGCTGGTCCTCTGTCACCTGGCTCTTGGTTAGCTGCTCATCTAGGGCACTGCTGGTTTTTGTGGATGGTACTTTGGTACCTGTCACTCTCCTGGTCCTCTGACAAGGAGGACAGGCATGTGAGTGTCAGGCAGTTGGGGATCTGAGTTACGCAGCCTGTGAGACGCTGCATGCAGCTTCTTGCTCCCACAGTAGCCACACCAGCCAGGGAAATTAGTCCTGTTTTGCTTAAACCCATTTTTGCATATGAACCTTAAATTCTTAACATGGGACTGGCACTGCCTTACACAGCTGATTTATTCTGTGTTTATAAGTAAGGTCTCACCTGCTGAAATGAGTGTTGAAAAACAACCCTTTGTGTTTGTACTCCACTTAGTACTGCAGTCCCAACACAATTCAACCAGAGTGAACGTCGTTCAGTTCCCCCTTGTGTGCCATCCACAGAAGCCATTTGGGATGCTCCAAGCGTGTTGCGCTTGGATGATGGGATTGCGCAGCCATTGCCGGCAGCAGGGATGGCTGGCAGAGCTCCGGCGGTCACACAAACGCCTAGGACTGGGACTGGGAAGGCAAAGCTCAGCTGCTGGTCCAAGCTAGGTGAGGAGCTGTCATCAAGGGGCTGTTTATTGGCTCTGGCTAACGTTACAGAAATTACTCATGCTATCTGGCACTTCCTTTGGTAATATCAGCAGAAATCAGAGGCTACATAGAGGGCAAGGCTATACAGTTTCGCAAGGCCATCTGGGTCTCTTTTCTCAAACTCCACAGGTTTGGGGGGCTCGGAGAAGGGGTGTGATTTCTCAGGAGGGCTGGATCAGTGGGACTGCTGAGAACAGTAAATCATCACTGACGGAAATATCACCTCTGAACCAATCAAAAACTACTTTGAGGAACATGTTTTTATTTCAGCTTTGGAATCACTAGCTAGGAATAGATAACAGGGTTTGGGGAGTTCTACAGATCATTGGGGAGCATACTTCAGCGCCTCCATTTCGTTCATGTTTTTCATCCCCTCGATTTTTACAGCATGAGCACTGATCTGTACTCACAGCTTGAGTAGCTGATTTCTGTTTATCCAAAACCAAATGTAAATATTTCCATAAAGATAAAATTTTAATGTAGGGCTTTATGACAGAGGCTGTTATTTCCAGGCTGCCATTAACAAATCCATGCTGCTGTGGTTTAAATGGAAAATTTTAGAGCTGATTATAAAATGTTGAAATCAGACACAGCTATGAAGACTTGATAACACCTGAACTGGAGAGAGAAGGTCCTGTCAGGGATAAAAAAGCAGAGTGAAGGACTGGAAACCAAATATAAAAGTGCACAGCCAGTGTCCAGCATGGCAGCACCGTCAGAACATCATTATCGGTAGCGTAATAAGGCTCTCCCACAATATACGTTTCTTTGGGTTAGCCCAGGAAATGAATGGTACTGTAACACAGCTCCTTCACAGATATGTTTTGGCTGCTTCAAAAATTAATTCATTAATTCTAAATAAACAGAAGTTTAAATAAAAATAGACTATTTTAAGATGAAGTAACTAGGATGGAGGGGGAGTGCTGGGGAGGAACAGTAGCACAGAGAGAATTCTGGGCATCCAGAGAGGGACAGGTTTAAGGTTAGTCCATTATGCTTTTACTAAAATTAGATTCTTCCCATTTTTTCCTAACTTGGGCTTTTGCATTGTTTTTGATAGCACCCCCTCTGATATCCTAAATACATGCTTGGGAAGTAATATAGATTAATTTCTACCAGCCCTTGATATTTTCTGTGCCTGGCAGTGCTCCACACCGCAGAGCAGGAGGATAGCTGACCTCTGCCTGTGGTTTACAGGACTGCTTGCGGATGAAGTGGGCATAAGCAGGTTTGTGTGATTGTTTAGATGTGGTATTTGAGTGGCCTCTAATGCATTTTGTCTGCATGGAGCCAGCCCTGGAATATGTCTAAAAGGCTCCCCTACTAGAATGCAACAGGTTTTGACAACCACCGGTGCTCGAAGGAAGAGCAAATATGTGATTTAGAGCATTGTTAGGGACTTTTTTTCACAAAGAGAGTTGTCACATTGCAAAATTGTGAAGCTGCATATAATAAGATGCTGACTGCAAAATATGTTACAGTCATGCTCTCCTATTATTTAACAATGTAACTACGGCTATTTACCAATCCTAGATTGCAAAACAGAGGAGCAAAACTACATGAAAAACTTCGCACGCCTAAAACAAAAATTTGTTCTATCTGAGGCTATGTTATTATATTTTAAAATTTTATTAAGAAATAAATTTATTGTGCATTGTTTGCCTTAGAGGTGAGTGGTTCTGAAACTCCATTTCTTGTTTCCGTGTAACCATGCTTCAGTGAATTTTGAAGTTTTAACAAGAGTTAGGGGTCAGTTTACTTAGGCAAGTTGAAGAAATTATTTCTGATGATTTAGTTAGTAGCGACGGTGTGGTCTTCTTGTAGTCATACACCTAGCACCTAGAATGAGGTGGGGAAATTAATGTGGTGCACCTTTAAAATAAACAGATAAATAAACCCCAAAGAAATGAAAAGAAAACCACAACTTCAGACTGATTCCAGAACTGCTTTTGTTTTCTGCCAACAGTGGAAGTTTAAGTGAAGAAGAGAGATAGCAAGAGACACCGGAAAAGTAAAACTAACCCTATTCCAATGGATAGTTTTCCTGTCATAGACTAAAATTAACAACATGGCACTGCGCAAGCACAAAACAAAGGGAGCTACTTCACCCCATAGCCTTTGCAATAAGAAAAATGCAATTAAAAAATGCAGCCAGGTCCTTCGATTTTGTTATTTTACTACTGTTCTCTGAATGTCCTTTATTTGTAATGCTTGCTTCGGCATTCCTTACAACCCCCGAATTCCTCAGCTCCAGGATTTGGGGGCACATGAGAGCTGTCAGATCAGGCCTTCTCTATACTTCCTATGGAATATGCTTCCTTCTCAGATGGGGAGCTCCTCCAGAATAGAAATAACTAATGATAGTGTGACTACTTGAAAGCCACATAGAGGGAGGGAGGAAAGAGATGCTATTCACTTCAGCAGTACAAATAAAGCGAGAGCTTTAGCTTTCTTTCTGCAGGCATGTATGGGAAGGGCAACAACAGAGCAATTACATGGTGGGTGGGAAAGGGGATTTTGTCACCTTGGCAGTGCTGACAGACAGAAATAAACTGCTTCTGGGGGGATAGAAGGGTAAAAACTTGCACATCAAGAGCATAAGCAGAATTAAAATGGCCCCTTAAGGGGATTTATTGGGGGCTGATTTTTTTGTTTTAAGTGCCTAAGGCCCCTACTATTTCATTGTGTGCAAGCCAAGAATCAGGAGCAGGGAGACAGAGTGAGCAATTTGCATCCAAACTAGTAAGAAACAGTTCTGACTGCAAGAATATGATTGCAACCCTTATGCAGCTGTTACAGATGTGGGGGAATGGCACATTCAGCGTGTAGGGCCAGTAAGGGAAGGAGTCATGGTCAAGAAGGCAGCATGGAAGAAACCCTCTCCCCTTTTCAAACTAGTAATGGAGTCCCTTTCCTCTTTTTTTGTGCGTAAAACAATGGCACGTATTGGTCATGGTGACCAGAGAGTTATAATACTGTCTTACGGCACACGACACATTGCCAGGATGAGGCAGTAAATTATTTGAACTAGTCTGAATTTGGATGCATGGGCACTTGAATTCCTTCTATCTGTGACAGACTTTATCAGCGGGTGCGATATTGTGCTACTCTTACTTTTTCTTGGTTTCCCTGGAATTCCATATTACTCATATGAAGGCAGAAGGCAAAGTCTGCTCCAGTTCAACTGGAAGAGGGAAACGAAGCATAGCTGTTCTGTACCCACAACTGCAGGGTGCTGTTGGCCTTCTGCGGGAAATAAATAATATTACTAACATGGGTTACAATAACAATGGATTGTTGATATACACATTCTGGTCATGGAGATGGTTTTGCTGCTTTTTCACGTTTTTCCTCTCAAAAAGAAAACAACTAGTGATATCCACCAATGTAGATTGACACAGACAGTTGCAATGCAATTGTTCTGAATTGGAAATAGCAGATTGCTACAAAAGAAATATAAGAAATGTGATATATGGATGTCCTGGTTTCGGCTGGGACAGAGTTAACTCTGTTCTTAGTAGCTGGTACAGTGCTGTGTTCTGGATTTAGTGTGAGAATAATGTTGATAACACACACATGTTTTAGGTGTTGCTAAGTAGTGCTTAAGTCAAGGATTTTTCAGTCTCCCATGCTCTGCCGGCAAGCAGGTGTACAAGAGGCTGGGAGGGAGCACAGCCAGGACAGCTGACCCAAACTAGCCAAAGGGATATTCCATACCATGGAATGTCATGCCCAGTATATAAACTGGAGGAGTTGGCCGGGAGGGGTGGATTGCTGCTCGGGCATCAGTCAGTGGATGGTGAGCAATTGCATTGTGCATCACTTGTCTTTTTCTTGGGTGTTATTTCTCTTTTTTGTTATATTCTTTTTCATTACAACTATTATTATTATTTTATTATTATTATTCTTAGTAGTGTACTTTATTTTACTTTAATTATTAAACCGTTCTTATCTCAACCCACGAGTTTTACTTTTTTTTCCTCCTCCCCACCCCACTGGGAGGGGGGAGGGGGAAGCGGCTGCCTGGTGCTTAGTTGCTGGCTGGGGTTAAACCACAACAATGGAATACATCATAGTTATCTGTTCATGCACCATAGGTTCATTCCACATATCTCTATCCCTTATGCCCCTCTCAGGGGCAGCCCTCTGATACAGCGAATCCAGCAACTTCCCTCTCCCTTTCCTTTCCAGAAGAAGTGATGGAGGGGATGTCAACCTTCTCTTCCAGTGCTGAGTGCTGCGAAAGGCTGGGTAGTGGAGTTTCCCTTCACACATAAAACACGTACTGCTATTTCACGGACCCCAGGTTTCACCCGAGATGCCAACAACCAAATTTGAGTGGCTCGTCGTTTAGCGGTGCCAAGACTGGGCAACTCATGACACTCATTTGGTGCAACGTTGCTTGTAACAGCAGGCTGTGCTGCCATGCAGTGCGCTGCAGCTAAAAGAGAATAAGCCTGCCTTCAGCAAGACAGCCTAGAGATTTTTTAGATGGCAGATGATTGGTGATGTCACATAGAATTGACAGCTCTTCAGACAAAAGGAAGAAGCTTGACTTAATGAGTGCTGTGGGTGGGTGTATAAGCAAAGACTTTTCTAAGAATTATCATTACCTGGGAAAGGCAATTTTCAGCTGAATTGACATTCCAGTAATTAAGGGCCAACGTAGAGAATCTTGGTCATTATAACTATTTAAATTTCCAAATTGCTTAGTTTAGAATTGCTTATGGTTGAACTGCTACTGACAGCTCCATCACTTTCTATTCTCAGCCAGCTTGATTGGCAAATTGATGAGGTCTGTACCGTGCTGCCACGGTTCCATCTTGGTGCCAAAAATCACTACCTGGAGCAGAACGACGAGTAGCAACTACGGTCAGATCAAATCACAATGAATTGAAGTTTTATGTTTACTTCTTGATAGTGTATATGCATGTTAAAGGGGTCACTGGGTAGCAGATTCTTGAAAACCGTGGTGTAGGGTGTCATCATATTTCAGTTATTTAAATTTACCTTATTAGTGTATGCTTTTTATTAGACTAGTTAGAATTCACATTGCTGGGCTAATACAGAACTTAATATTTTTCTGGCTGTTTTCCCTCTGTGTGGACAGCCTCGGGTGGACAATACTTTTCAAACAGTGAATGCTATTTTGTGGTTGTAGGAACTTTTTTCAGAGAGATGGGTAAAAGAAACATCTGGACCTTCTGAGGAGATTGCGTTATGTCTTGAAGCAACCTTCCTAATTTTGAAAGTGAACCATTATATGCTCTATCTGCCAGTTGTTTTAATTCTCTTATCATACCAAAGTCAAAGAGACTGGGAGAGAGAAACCATATTTTTATTTTAACAATTTAGAAGACTTTGTGCATTATTCTGCAAGAATGGAGGCACTGAATCTCTTTTAGCTTTAGCCTGTTGGCCTCCTTTTTTCCCCCTGTAAAAATGTATTAACTTATCATGTACTTTGTTCTACTGACTTAGAGAGAGAAATATTTTTTTTAGTCCCTCTTCCTCTGTACTGTCACTTTTGATTCACAGTTGCTAAGTGTTGCAAAAGCTCACCAGAGGGACACTCTCATAGTGTGATTTGCAAACTTTGAAATAACACCCACCAGCAGAAGCACCATATGCTACGAAGTTGCACAGTAAACTGACAGCAGTATTTCATTTATAATTTGAATTTCCAAAAATGTCAGCATTTTTCACATCAACAAATGCCTCTCAGCTTGCAGTGCATGACTCTTTCCTCTGAGTGGACATTAAGTTATGCTAATTCTACTTAAATTTCTACAGACTTTATTAATGACAGCCACATTAAAATCAATTCATTTTTATTATGGTAACTTGTGGTATTGAGACAAAATAAATTGTGAATTTTCTGAATGTGTAGCTAAGTCATTGGGCTTCTATACTATACAAATGTGTGTGTAGTTTACGGCATGTGGACTTTGTGGCTCTCTGTAACATTAATAATCCAGTGCACCCTTTTTGATAATAAAATAAAGTACCAAGGAATATTTTTTTAATCAATCAAAGGCAAACTTCACATAAAACACAAGCTGTTCCCTTTGTGGTTAATTTTCATCCAGCTGCACTTAAGTACAACAGAGCCAGCAGAGAAAACTACTTGGCAACACTTCCTAATTAGGGGACGTTAATTACAGCTAAATACTATACAATTTCTATGTTATAAGAGTTCATCTAAATCAATGTTATTATGGTACTAAAGGAATTAATAATGATTTCATACTTAGAAGCTGTTGCCAAACTACCCATTAGTTCAGAGTTTAAAACGACTTTACAAAGAAATCTCTAAATCTGCATTACATAAAACACTGGGGCTTTCACAGACAATCACACATGGCACTTCTATTGTGTATTAATAACTGTGCCTGATGGCATCCCGTTTTCATGCTGGAGTGTTGATGGGGTGGGTGAGAGAGAGAGGGAGGAAAAGGCCCCACGAGACAAGGCATACATCCTTACAAACCGCGACAGTGAGATCTCTCTCTGAGAACAGAGATCAGTCTGTTCACTGGGAGTTATGCTGCTGATTGCATGGGGCAGGGGACAGGCAGACCCACTAACAAAACCACACATACTTCGTACACTTCTGCAGCTCAGATTCGAATGCCGAAACACCAAACTGGGGGTGCGTAGGGTTGTGCGGTGGGATCACAGCCCCTCAGTTCATTGAGGAACATGGCTGGCTCCCAGGCCACCGTTTCAGATGTGCCCCTCCACTTAGGATGGAGAACTTGTTATGGAGCTGATACATGCTAAAATGTCCTTCACTGCATCTACTCATATTCTTGTTTTAAATACAACACAATGATTAAATCACTTTTTGTTGCATCTTGCATTTCTAGCAGCATCTGCCTTGTTAAAATTACGGCTTAGCGTTTCTAAATCAATCCAAATTAGAATAAAAGGACGAACTTTAACCTACTATGCAGCTGGAGAATTTCTCTCAGGTTATTTCTTATTAAATAGGGATCCACAGGTGCCTATATTACTGTCATAGCAGCCACTGCTCAGCAGCCTTTTCAGTAAAATGGGAAGAGAGATCAAGACCAGACTGGATGCACAGAGCAAACTAACACCTGGTCTGTACAGAGGCGGGGAAGCTCCCGAGCTACGAGTCTGCAGTGCCTCAGCACAGGTTTTGCAGGGAGGAAGCTTGAATGGCTTAAAGCCTTCTTTGTGCTCACTCAGTTTGAGACAACTCCAGTCCCTCCAGTTTCCCTTAGCACAATTTGTACAACTTACAGTACTCTCCCTGTGCTGCAAGAGCTCATTGGTCTTCTCCCCCACCCAGAGTTATTGCTACCCTGGAAAACACTTAGCTGTACCCGTCATTTCCAGTGCCACGGGGAACTTCTCCCTTAGTGTCCAGCTTCTTTTTATCTCATTCTGCCCCTTTTGTTGCAGCATGGTGGATGAGGTATGGTACATGCAAAGAGATACCTGCATTCGGGGGGGTCTCTGCTTTGCAACTTCATTGGTTTCTTTCTGAGAAATGGACAGAGAAAGATTAGTGTTGTTGCGGGAAAAGCTGCTCAATTCTTATGTTTTAAAGCAAATCAGGATCAAAGCAGGTTATTGATTTATTAATGAAATGTAATTAACTGGCAATCAGTGAACTATACATCTAGGGTCAGTATCAGCAGCACAACAGATAAACCACAATACAAGATGCTTACAAAATGTAAATAAACACTTGCAAGGAAGAAAGGCCTTCCATAAGTAATCCCAAGAAGTTTTAATCCCACGCCCTCCCACCACATCCACCCCACATGAGGGTGAGGAGGGACCCCACAAGGTCACATATGCCCACCTGCGGTGCAGGTCCCCACACATTGTGCCCTGTACCATCAGTCCACTCATAGTGTTCCCGGGGAGGAGGCACTGCCTAGCCTCGATGGAGGTGGGGATGTGAGTGGGTCTAAGTGAGTGTGGACCCCCCAAAAAGGGTGAAAGAACCTTGCAGGAGTTTAAAGCCCAGCAAAGGAAAAGTCACGTTCAGCAAACACATGCAGAGTTTTATAAGACAGCTCCTGAGCTACTGGCTTTGAAGAGCCGACCTCCAACCAAGTTATAAAAGTTGTTTTGCTGTGCTGCCCCAGGATGGGAACATCAGAAGGATCAGTAGATAGATGCAAAATTAACCCTTTCTAAGAAGTCAGCTGTGGGAACATGCGGAGGAAATATTTTTAGTTCGATACAGATATCCACAATCACCTGAAGAAGACAGGCAACACTGGGAGATGTGTGAGCCTTTAACTGAAATAATCACCCATGCAGACTATGTTTTTTAAACTTTTGTTCCAGCTGTGGACAGAAGCAGTAATGATCAGACAGACTTGCTAATCCAAATGTATCCAAACCAGCTGGCCCTGCTGGGTACATGTGCATGGCACCCTGTGTGGGACACCCCAATGCCACCCCAGAAGAACAAGAGGCACAAGGCCAAGCGCCTGAAAGCATGACCAAAGTAGAAACCAGGAAGGCAGCAATGCTGCAGGTAGGTTTGTGTCCATGGCTCAGGGTATCACTGGCTTGGGGCAGGATTAACCGTCGTGCCCATATCTTGGATATACAAGATATCCAGGCTTTCACTCACACTGTCACTGCTATTCTTTAGATAGGTAACAGAGTACTCTGCCTGAAAACCACAATCTTTTGCCTTTCAGTTTATAGCAAAAGCATTTTTTGTTTAAGAAAACATATCTATATTAGTACTAAAATTGTATTTTAGTGAAACATTTAGTAATATTTACACTAGAAGTACACTAACAGATAGTGCTGCGTCTTTTTACGTATGGAGCAAAGGGTTGACTTGCAACAGACTGCTATTTTGATAAGAATACCTTCTGCTTAGGAACTATTCTTAAGTTTATTTTTCAAGTGTTATTCCAAATCCACATTATAAAATGTTTATACGTGCACTTAGGAGCAAGGTTATGGTATAGCTGTAAAAGAAAAAAAAAAACCACCCCACAACTGGTGTCTTTTCGCATACTTAAAATGTCAGAGCGGATTTGCAGTTCTCTCACCCTCAGGGGGTGCAAAGCTAACCCTCACAACAGGGGGGTGCTGCTAAAGTGCTTGTATGCCCCCCATCACCCAGCGCGCTCCCATGGTGCTCACCTCCGCATCACACACAGTTGCAGGGTAGCCCAAGAAATCCGGAGGGAAGCAGAGTGGGTCTGTCACCTTAAGGATGTGAAAGGAGATGTTCCCATGACAATAAAAGCACTCCTAAGTGCACCTCCAATCGTAAATCATTTTCAAAATTGCTCCTGGCTTTTTAATTTCTTTCATTTGGAGGATTTATAGCATGCTGACGTGCCAGAATGTTTATTCCATGGGCTGCCCATCACATGGTGCCCCATTGGCAAGGTATCAGGCTCCGGCCTGCGTTAATCTAAACCTCTGCAATGATCATCTGTGGTTTCTAATAAATGACTGATAACTCTGTGTGTAACTCTTGCAGTGATTAAAGTTAACATCGGTACAGAGTGCAGGCTGTTTCAGCCGTTTTTTGATGGCTATTTGCCATTCTTCCTTTTTAGTATTGCCATCACTGAAACAAAAAGCTTCTTGTTTGAAAATTATTTATGGAGTGTTGCAGAGCTTTATAAGATTTTCATACAGCACTCTGCGAGCTGGCATCCTTTTGGATTAGAGTGTACTCTCAGTTTCAGTCCACGCATGAGAATGACTTGATTTCTTTTCATAGTTTGCAGCTCCAGAAATGTCCATGAATATGTATTGTGTCTTTGTGCCGGCTTTTGGGGAAGGCTGTGCAGAATCAGAGAAGTTAAAGATGGAGTGGACCCATTAGACCATCCAGCCCGTCTGCCTCCCTGCACAGGCTTGTGCTTTCTGAATGTAGCTGTCTCGTATTCAGTCGGGTCCCAGCTGAGGGGCCTTTGCTGCTTCCCCAGTGGGCTGCCAAACAGCCTCGCCTAACTACTTACAGAAAGACTTGTTGGTACTCACCCTAAATTTTCCACTTGTTATTTTTGCCTGGTGCACCTGACATAAACCCAGTATTTTGTATCAAACCGTTCTCCTCCATTGCTGGAATTCACATTTACCTCCATCAACATGCTGTTGCCTGTTTGCATTAGTGACATGTAAGGCCACTAGCCAGGAACCACAACACATCGCAGCAAGTGCTGTGCGAAAACAGAACAAAAAAAATCAATCCCTGCCTCAGTGAGTTAATTGCTCAGATGAATTAAATTTACAACATGCATGACAAGAAACAAAGAATAAACACTGAGCTCTGGGGGGCGAAGCATTTCAAAGTTACAAAACAGTAAGTACTAAGGTTGCCCGTGCCACCGTAGCTCAACTTTTGTAAATGCCGCTTTCAGTGACAATGTTGTTCCCAGGTCCATCTGTCTGTTTCTCTTCCAGCCATTCCCAAAATTAAATTCATGGATGGGAGATTAGGTCTGTGAACCATTTTCTTTTGGTCTCAGTACTCCTCCTCTCCTGATGAGGCACCGTGTTTCTGGCAGGTTCACTCCCACTCTTCTTGCCCGGATCACCTCACTCTTGCTGTGCAGCTACCAGTTCCTGCTTCTGGTCTTCTGAGGCATCTCCCCCTCCCATGCCTTTTCTTCCACTTTCCCTGCTCACACTGGCACTCCCCGTTTCCTTTATTTCTCTAACCTGTGCCAGTGTCTTTCTCTCCCTCTAGTCTAGCTTTTGCCTGTCAGTGGAATTACACTCCTCCTGCTGGCACCACACATTGTACTAACACCACGGAAGGCAGTTGCCGAGGAGCGGGACCGTTCTCCCCCTTGCCACGGGTTCATGCTCTGAAATGTGGCAATTTCACAGAGCTCAATTGCCAAAGTTTCTAGGTGTGGGCTGAAAACCCCCAGCCCACTCCATATTTTTATTCAGCTTTATTTTCTGACTCTTTTTTAGAAGAAAGTTCAGCTGAGGAAGACATCTACCTAGAAAATTTCAGTCCAAGCAATTAGCTCGCCAACGCCACAATTGGAGCATAACGGAGAATATAACATTTATGACTCTTCTAAGCGTTAGAGACTCTAACTTCTGCCTAGAATAAGCATAGTTTCTAAGGAAGGATTTAAAGCTCTACTTGTGCTTTGCTCATGCACTCCACTACTCTTCTCTGGAAACATACCCTATTGACCAATTACACTGTGTTCAAACACACAAGCAGCAATTAACTTACTCATCTGCCTCACCTGTCACATGTGTATTTAAAATTCTGTCTTAGCATCTCGGCGTTTCTTAATCTCGTCAGCAAAACCCAAAGCACTGATGTATTCTGAGGCGCTGCACTTTTTTTTTTCTCTCCGTGTGTTGCACCAGTTTTACACCCCATTGAGTTCAGGAGTGCTATACAGCAGGAAATTAGGCCCAAAGTACATATACAGGTTTAAATCCCTTTCTAAAACACTGTAACACACTGCTCTGCAGCCCTCTAATGGAGAAAATGGCAGACATGTTCAGCAAAATGAAATGGAATTAACGCTTAACAAAGACATTTCCCCTGGAGGAGGCAGCTCTGAAAGCACATACTCAATTAAGAGCGGACAGATTATTTTCCTGCAGTTGAAGTAACTTTTATTTATGCATTTATTTGTTTATTCAGAGCAGAAGGTCATGAGTTTTCTTTTTAGTGAGAAGCAGGGGTGGGGGGTGAATGAAATTAGATTAGTGGGAAGAGTGCAGGTGCATCCTCCTGGAGACCTCAGCCTCCCCACCTTCACTGCAGAAGCCATTGCTACTGGGGACGTCCCTGCTTCTCTGCTGTGTCTCTGAGAGACAGTCTGTGGGCAGAGGTGGTGTGTGTCCAGTGAGCGGCCGTTAATACCTAGCAATCCTCTCTGAAAATGTTACACGTTGCTAATACTGCCTCATTTGACTGTAGTCTAACACAATACATTTAACCAGTAATGTACTCTCCCGTATTGCTAACGTACCCATTTCACCCTGACTGGCTGCGTGGAGTTGCTTCGGGCTACGTCTGCTCCTTCCTCTCTGGCAAATCCTAAGCCAGTGTAACGCCGAGATGCTCCTGCTCGTCAGCGGTTCTCGTTAGGAGGACTCTGCATTGGGACCTTACCTGGCATTTTCAGGACAAGCTTAAGAAAAGTTTCAGAAATTGTGAAACAGCTTTGCCTTCAGTCTGCTGGGGATACCTTTTAGGATGCCTTCTACTTCTGTCTTAGCTGCCTCCTCCTTAGCTTAAGTGTCTTAAAGAAATAGGAGTTGTGGGAATTCGCTCAAGATAACGGTATGAAAAGTAAAGATGTTTTTCTCAAACACTGTAGGAATATACCCGCTCTGGATCCCATCGCGTTGTTCAAGTATATTGGACATTCACACTGTAACGGTAGCCAAAGATATCTGTCATTTCTGACTCTTCCTGTAAGCCGAGGCATTAGTCACAGAGCTGTGCCTTTTTTTTTTTAAAACCTGCATCCCACACTCAGCAAGAAAAGAGGAAACCATATAAAGGTTATTCTCATTTCATTAGCTAATCTGAACAAGCCAAAAGACCCATGCTAGCTCTCCAAGAAATTTAGTGGTTCCCAGTCCAGCCTCAGCACGTCTTCAAGGTATTTATTTAAAGCTCCTTGAGCTTTAAACAGGTGCAGGGCAGGTCACTTTTCAGACCATGAATTTTTAGGAGCTGTTCTGAAGCATGTTTAGCAGAAGAGACCCAGGATGACACTGTTTTACAGAGTGGCACCGGTATTTCTGCGAGTACTTACCACCTCCAAGGATGGGTGTGGTCTGGCTCCATGTGGGGAAAAATATGTGTTTGTGTAGATGTTTCCCACTCTGCTGTCATCAAACACTGAAACAGCCCATTTAAAAGTGCTGAAGAAACTAGAATGAAGTCCCTGGTGCCCAGATCTATAGTTAGAGGGGCATTACTGGATGATGTGATCCTACCAGATTGCAGGGTTTATTTTTTTACAACATTAGAGAACTCATCAACCCTGAAGGGACTAAGGGAGGGAGGATGGAGAGGATGAAACCACCTGGATGTGCAGCACTGCAGGTTTAAAGCTCCAAGTCCCAGGGCTCGGCGCACACAGTGCATCTGTTTAACATCCTTGCTGCTTCTGGGCTTCACCCTGAGAATTGTTCCAGCACCACACGCCACAGAGCATCCCCCCTGCGCTTGCGTTAGGCTTCTCTTAACGTTCAGAGGGAAACAACAAAAGTTCCCCTTTTCCTTTACAGCTCTTTCACTTTCTGCCTAATGAAGGTGGAATGTAAAATGTTGAAGGAAAAAGCAGTTTTTCCCCTACAGTAGAATTTCCTTTTCAGTTATTTTTAATCTGACATCTGCTTTAACATGCACTCACACACTACATTTATTTTAATTTTTTCCCTCCCTTGTGTTTTATTATTTACCTCCTGTTCCAAAGAGATCACAAAAGATTACACTTCTATGAAGCAGTAACAGCGGTGGCGATGATCTCTCTTACTTCTCACAACTTCTCTTTTTACCCCTCTCTTTTTCCTTTATCTACAGCTTCCTGTCACTGCCCTCCCAGAGGCCTTGTTACAGTTGCTATCAGATGGGGTGATGGCATTCACAGGTTTTTTGGAATTGGACAGATTTGCGCTAACTAGAACACAAAGCACTTCTTGTTCAGAGCCCAGATAGTCGTTCTTTGCTCTGGTTCAATCCATGCCTTTAAATAAGTTAGAGGAAGAAATCATGCTCCGGGTCAGCCGGTGCCTGTACTTTGAAGAAAGCCCAAGACTCTGCTGAAGGCAGCAGAAAGCCGCCAGCGCTGAGACGTGCCAGCCTTCAGCCAGACTTCTGACATGATGCCGGCTGAATGTTTAATTTCCCCTGGAAATGAAGATAACATCCTTAATCAACTTACCTGTAATTAAATTAAATCACGGAGAATACGCATTCTCCAGCTTCTCCTCAGAAGCTGGTTGCTCAGGTCTGCACATTAGGGTGGGAGAAAGAAGTTCTCGATGGACCAGTAATCACTACAGACAATTTTAGCACCTTCCACCCCCAGGGCAACCTCTCAGGCAGTACGAGCACGGGCTGGTTCGCGCAGCCGGCAGGCACGACGGTAAGCCTTGGCAGGCTCCTCCATCAGCCCACTTGCTCTCCAGGTTGCAGCGGTGGCGGGGACCCCTAACCCGTGGGATTACCAAACCAGCCTTGCCACTGGCCTCGGCCCAGACGTAGGAAGTGAACTGGTTGGCTGGTTTGCTTGTTCGCTTGTTTGTTATGACTAGTAAATAGGTGAGAATTCATGTAAGTCTTTGAATAAGAACAGAGCTTCTGCTATTATTGAAATGGAAAAATCAGCTTATAAAGCTTTCCCTTGTTTTTCTGGGCAAACCATCATCCATTTTGGGGTTTGGTTTTATACAACACTGTACTGTATAGAGATGATGCTAATCTCCACTAGCTGAGCCTGCAAAGCTCCTTCCTCTGCTCCTCCCATAGAGAAAGCAAGACTTGAAAAAACAAGTGTAGTCAGTTCCAGTATGGCTTCCTCAGTTTGTTAACATTCTTTAAAAAATCCTTTGTTTTCATCTCAGCTAAGGAAGCAATTCTAAACTGATGCTTTTACAATTCAGTGTTTTCAAACACTCCCTGTGATCTCAGAGATCTGAAACTGTTATGCCTCGAGAAAGCTTTGCTTCCAGAAGACCAAATTTTCTGCAATTTCCAAGAATTAGCAATCCACAAGATGTCCCCCGTGCTCAAAACAGAGCCATTGAAAATCACTAGACTCATTAGGAATGGCTAGAGCGTCTTGGTCGCACTCCTTCATTGCATCAATGTTAAATTTCATTAAAGGCTATTAAAACAACTTTGTCACACTTTCTCTTGGTAAGTGGTTACTATAGGTCCTCACAGAAGGGGAAGGATCTGTAAATTGTCTAGAACAGAGGAAAGGTCTCTACAGTATAGCTGGCTGGGACTTGATAGTCACCCATCACTTGCTTACTCTTGCTTTTAGGGCGTGCAAGGACTGCAACCTTTCTTGACACTTCTTTCTTTCTAAGTCTTACCACCTCTTAATTTAGCACAGTTCCAGCCTTCTGGGATTTAATAAAAATGGTCAATCAGTAATTTTACCGATGGTGTCTTTGCATATTACGAATACTCTTATCCTTGGTTGCCCTGTTAAATAAGGACTGACCAGATGGACAATTCTCTGTCTTTCTCTCCTGGGCAGGTTACATCTAATTAAAAGCAGTTTCCTCCTCCTACTCCTACTGCACACTATACATATCATCCAGATGTCAGCACTGGTAATTTCAGCAAAAGCTCACCAAGATTTGGATAAAACTTGCTGTTGTTGCTTTGTGTTTTTTTCCCCCCAGGGGAGGCAGGGAGCCAAAGTTCCAACTGAGCAAAATAAAATTAAAAGTAGATCAGTATTTTCTGTCTCAGTAGCATGTGCTATGGTATATAATGGATGTTCCCTGCTTCACAAAGGAAATGAAAGAATGAACTTATACGACTGATGAAATAAAGATATCAAAGTATTGCTTGCCCCAGCTGATATGTACACTTCACATATAATTACTATTTAATATCTTTGTTTCCTACAAACCATGAAAAAAGCTTACCCTCTCTCCCAATTCCCTCTTCTTGTAAATAAGCTGATGCAGAATATTCTAGATTTGCAGTTTCTACTTGACTTTCTTCTTGAATTTATTCTCTTCTTTGCAAAGTAATGTGGTCGACAAAATGAAGCTATTTAAAATCCTAAATGAATAAGTGTTATAAAAATAATAAATTAGTATACAAGACTGACTTGCACAAAACATATGTTATACTCTGAAATATATTTAGACGGGAGCGCATAATTGCCTGTTCCTTTTCTAATGGCCTGAAGCACAGCGCTAAATCTGAACTTTTCCCAAAGTCTATGCAGCGACGGAACGCCGCTCCCTCCCTGGTTCCCAACTGAGTTCAGGTCCCCATCGCTTTTCACGTGCTGTCTGCAGGAGTGACAACCAGCTGTAGCAGCCTCGATAAATCTCAACTGCCCCCTCACCACGGGAACTAAATAGCAGCAAACGGCCGTCAGCGATGGGAGAGATGGAAGAGAGGGCAGTGGAAGTGCTGGTCAGGATGAAGGGCAGCAAGCCCAGGAGACCACACTGTGAGTGCTTCCAGTTCCCCACACACTGCGAGTACTTCCAGTTCCCCATGGGTGGGGGTGTAGGTCCTGCCATGCCAGCCTCTGACCTGAACTCAAAACGCCTGTTAGTCCCTGTATCCCCCGTGTTTGGCGCTCTCACGGGCTCAGTACTGGAACAAGCCCAGTGATGTTTCTGGCCCTGCCCAGCCTCCCCCCACCCCCAGCAGGGATCCAGGAGCCCCGCTTCAGCTCAGCCCATGGCCCTCAGCGCCTCCCTGAGCTATGCTGCAGGAGTGCCAGTCTCCAGCCCTGTCTCTGCCTCCGCCTCCGGGCTGGACCTCGGACTCACACTGTTGGTAGCTGTCTCCTGGATGGGCCCCCCTTGGACATGCCTTGTTGTATGTCTCCAGCCTCGTTCCCTGCTGCTCCTGATGGGACCCCCAGCCCAGGTTCAACCCCTCGCATCAACTAGGGCTGTCAACAGACCAATACCTGGCTGGTACCAGCAGCTTCTGTAGGAGGAGTGAGAGGTGAGGCTCTGGGTCATGTTGGGGGTCCACAACCATAGACAATATGAATACAACTCACTTGAGTCACAGAGAAGTTAGCAAAGACAAGCAGTCACTCTGTAACACTGAGCCTTCTGCTTGTTCCTCGAAAAAACCCCACCCTAAAACCGGAATCATCTTTATTGAATGTGTTTACAGATTCTGTTACTTTTACATTTTTTTTTTTTCCCCAAAAATTGCAGGTTTCAACAGAAAAAATGTTTAAATTACTTCCCAATTCAGCTTCTCCCAAAACACTGGTTGGCTTGGAGTTGCACAGTATTTCCTATCAGTGTGTTTGTAACATTCATGGAAAAGGGAAGCGGCTATCTTCGACTTTTCAGGAAGCCGAACCTCTCCCTCTGCAAATGAAGCCTGTTACCTCTGAAGCAAAGTAACCAGCAGCAGCCCATGTGCACATCAAAAGGAAGGGGGGCCGTCAACAGAAATAAAAACAATTCCTCCTGGCAAGTTCATTAATCGACATGTAGCTCCCATGGAAACAGTGAGGTTGTTCTCACAGGTACTCACGTTAAACAGTTAGGTGGCAAAGTTGGACCTTCATTAATTTTAAGGAACTACGCAGAGTCCTTCACCTAGAAACGAAAGCATCTCCAAAAAATATCTTCTATCTTTGCCCTAAATGCCCAAAAGACAACCAACAACAAAAAAGTGTACTTTGCAAGTGAGGTGAATCTTTCTGTTACAAAAGTATTGAAATACACTCTAACATTTATACGGCTATTGCTAAACTGCAGCAAAATCCAGTGTGCAGCTGCTGGGAGGCCATGGCAGAGGGTCAACCTGGCAAGCACCTGGTGGGAGCTGACTTCATATAACAGGCTCTGTATTTCTGAAAGCTCAGCAGCAGAATTTTCCTCTAAATATGCAAACAGGCACTGGATTTTTCCTTCAAGAAACTGGCAGTGAAATCAGAAAGAAAACACGTGGCAAAAAAGGCCACTTTCCAGGAAAACAAAGGTGTGAAAATATAGTCACAGCTCAGCCTCATTTTCTGTGTTGAGACCTAAACCAGAAAAAGGCTGAGAGCCTTGGATGAGCTACTTCCTGGGAAATTAAGGCCTCTTTTTAGTACTGAGCACTGCATATAGGATTTTGCTTTCTCTATATGTTGTTTCTGTGATTTTTTCTTTTCCCTATTCAGCTTTCCTATCTGTCCAAGGTGTTTTGTAGAGCACTAGTGATTCAGGTGGTATAACCAGATAAATAACTGAGTTATTATCTTTATGAAGCACAGATCTCTTTGTAATAAATGTACCTTGTAGCTTGATTTACAGCAAAATCCTCCTCCTCTTACTTCCCTGATGAGACCTACTTAAGTCAGTGAGACTAGGCATGATGATAATTAAGTTTTTAGTACAACTCTGGTTAGTGAGCAGAATGCAGTTCTGAAATAATGAATCTACTAGCTCCAGTCTGATATTCAAAAGGTGTTGATGATTTCGGCATTATTCTTAATGTGCTCTGAGAAAGATACTTTTTACATTAAAGCTGTAAACCCTGTATAGGACACAATTCAAATCACCTTTTAAATTAAAGAATTGCTTTTAGAATGGCAAAGTTGAAGTTCAGCCAGCATAGCAGTGACACCTGCAAACTGACAGTCAAACCCCCCTACATTAAAATGGAAAGATTTGCATGAATGTGTTTTAAAATGACAGGAGACAGGAATGGGAGCTTCTAAGCAAGTTAGACTAAAATTTTAAGAGTGAAATGCCTAAAAATAGGCCCCTGAATGCATAGTTAGGCACCTATATAGAGGCTGCTTGATTTTCAGTTGTTCTGATCACCCAGAGCTCCCATTAACTTCAGGAGCAACTGTGGATACTCAGCTGTTCTAGAAATCAAGCCACCTTTATTCAAGGGTCTAAATATGGATGTCTGTGCCCAAGTTTGGGGGAAAAAATACAAAAAAAAAAAAAAAAAAAAGGGTTTTTTGCTACAGAGACATTTTATAAAAGAAAGTAATAGCCAAGTTTCATTTTCTCAGGTTACAATGCTTGAAACTGAATCAACATAACAATTAATAGTCCAACACATCTGTGGCAGAAGATTTTGTCTGAGGTGAATGCAAAGCTGTTCCAAGATCTGTAGCTCTTAATTAGCAATCTGAAATGTTCCATAGATATTTCATATTCTGCGACTGCAAAGAGTTACCAGGCCACCTAAATCTTTTTCATAGTATTTCAGTGTTGCCATTAATAAGCTTTTCAGGCCGGTCTGAGGAAGACTTTGCAAGATTAACTTTGCAAATCTGTAAGTATTAACTATTTAACTATTTCAGAATTACCATTTTTTCTGCTTTTGGATCAAGTACAACCAGCAGACTTGAGCATATTTTTAAATACTATAAAATATGAAGAAGGGAGAATTAGGCCTTTAAGTCTATCATTTGCACTTAGTTGTCAGAAGACTTCTGAATGCTGTTTGCTTAAAGACCTCTTTTGTAAAAGTAATCCTGAGTTGATTTTGTGTCTAAGCCATCGCCAGGTCATGCTGAAGTGCATAAGAGCCAGTCACGTGATAGAAAATCTGCAAGAAAAAAGAAAATTTATGATGGAATTATATATGACTATAAATCTGAAAGTGTCAAGGAAGTAACAAATTAAAGGCATGCCAGATGAAGATGATGGATATTTGTTTGTGTGTGTGTGTGCATAAAATATGATGTAATATACCTTTATATACTTGTTTATAGGAGCTGAACTAAGGGCTCTTGCTGCTTTGCTTGGAAAAAAAGAAAAAAAGCAAAGACTCTTGCTGCTTTTAACTAATCTTTCAAAAAGGGCCAAGTAGAAGACCATGCTTTACTCTCACTGTAATATGATTTTGATGATTTCAGTGGTATTCAAAGTATCCAAAATTGCTTATGCTTTTATACGGCTCATTTCCAACTACTCTTTTAACTGTACTGTCTTGGGGGTGTGGGAGTGTTCTCCCCATTTTCTATGTTTGTTTGGGTTTTTTTAAATACCTGTTTGTTTTATTGAATATAATGACTGGGATATTTTATCTTACATGTTTTTAGATGGCACAGTATAGCAGAGCTTTGGTCGTGACTGGGGCATTTGTGCAATCCCTGGCAGATAAAAGGAAGCCACCCTTAAGAAATCAGAACAAATCATGCACACAATCGCTGGCTGTGTTGTAAGACTCAGCAGCGATGGCAGTGGCAACAAGAAAGCTCACGCTGCTTTGTCATAACCAGGGACAGGATTTTAGGTCAAGAGTGAGGCAGAGGCAGTCTGGCAATGAAGCAAGCCAATATTCTTCTCATTGCAGGAGTGAGCCAGAGGTTTTCACGTCACGAATATTCACCTGACTCTCTCAGCTGTTCTATATTTCTTAAGACATGTTAGTATTTCAGTTGCTAGGAAAGGCGGGGAAAGGGAACAGACTGACGCTTTTTTCCTCCCCCAAATCCACTACATCTCATGTTCTCCCACCAGCAGCAACAGCACAAGGACTGTCAAACTTTTTTCTTGGTTAAAGCTAACATCACCTCATCTCCTGGGTTTAATGAACATGGGAGAGAAGTTCAGCAGCCCTAATGTAGTTCCTATAACACTACACTGTTCTCAGCTATGCTGTATCCTTTGGGGTTGATACCCTGTGCCAGTGAGGTAGGTCATGGGTAGATAGGTCAGATTCTTCCCACCGGGAACTACACATTGCCACTGCACCTCACACACTACGCTGCCAGGAAACACAGTGACCAGCCTGCACAAAAATAAAAGCAATTAGAAAAATAAGGCTTTGTAGGAGGCAATTGCTTTTCTTCCCCAGGAAACAATCAATATGTAAAAACTTCTTTATCAGCAGTACCATATGTAGGATGAGGCGTGACTTTCTCCACGGCATGGAAATATATTGTGAACAGTTGCGGCACAGTGACACAAAGGGTCTGTGAGATATTTTGAGGGTCAGCTGAACTGGCAACAGCTAGGAGTGCAGGGGAGTGCACTACCACACATTTGCAAAAGACTCCGTATATGTACAAACGGAGCCTCTTTGCTCACTGCATTGCAAACCTGGCCCAGGCAATTGCCAGCTGCTGGAATATCAGAGTCCCAGATGTCTGTAATGACAGGCCAAATTTAAAGAAATACTGGGCTGGAAGTGAACCTCTCCTTAATAATGAATTAGATGTATGTTCTATTATCTTTTAAACAGCACCAAAAAGCATATTCTGCAAAAACAGTAAGCCAGCATATTTAGAAAGATTACTTTTTCTCTCCACCAAGCTGAAAACCGTTAACAACTAACCTGTTTCTCAATGTCTTCCAGCAAACTACTGGCACCCAGGCGAAAGAGCTCTGGTGTTAGCCATTCCACTCCCAGTTCCTCCTTCACCAGCATAAGCCAAGTAATAGCTTCTTTTGCTGTCCGAATGCCCCCAGCAGGTTTAAATCCAACCTTTATATAGAAAAAAGAAGTGCAATACACATTTTCATTCATCAGCAACCCTAGAAGGGCAATCAGCATTTGTACACCAGCAGTCTCAAAGTGCCTGTGGTGTATGTAACAACTCTGCTCGGTAAGTATCTGACTGCAAACAGTATAAGCACTGGACTAGTGCTGAGAGCTATCAAGCCTCAGCCATCACTGCGAAAGATAACATTTTCATTCCGAGGGACAGCAACTGAGGGAGTATATACTTTTGACCCCAGTGCACTTTCTCGGGAGCTGGGTTTGAGGTCTAATGGGCGTACTTTGCCCATAGCACATATTAGGCCAAGTGATTTAGGCAGGACCTGGGATATCTGCATATCACCTACTGCCCATGTCGCAATCTAATTCCAAATATATAACAACAAATATACATGCAATAACATAACACTAAAGAGGCTGAAATAAAGCACGTGAGGCAGCTGACTCATGTGGAGAGCAGCGAGAGACGGTTGTACTTTATAAAAAGCCTGTGCGCCACAGTTATACATGATTGGGCTATATATTCAAACCTATCAGAGGTTTAATTTTCACTAAAATTTTCCACATGGGAATTAAATTAGGTCTGTCTTTACCAAAAATTGAAAGTTTTGTGCTTCACAGGAACCACAAAACTTCTCTCCCAACACATGCTGGATATGTTTTCAGTCACTTGATGTGAGATATGTGTCATATTTGGTCAGGTGAACTGCCATGTATGTAGAGGCACACACGCCAAGAAAAACCTATCTTTGACGTAAAGCATGTCTTGAATCCCATGATCAACCTGCTGTGCAGAGCCAGCACTGAGGTGACTTGGCATGAACCCCTAATGCCAGTCTTTTGGTTACGTGCCGTTTAAATGCATCTCATTCTAAGACAGAGCTTGTGACACACAGCTATCAAACCCCTCGTCAAAAATTTTGTCACCTGCATTAGCCAAAATATTGGCCTGCAGCTTACTAAACTCTTGAAAAACAAGGATAATTAGGAAAAAGTGTTTCTGCGTAAAAAAAATTAAATCTGAACAATCTGTACAGTAGCACGCAGTGATTCTTTCCACATTTCCCTCTGCCATAAACCTTTACCTTGGGTACTCCTTCCCGGCAGCCTCCTTCTGCAAGAATTATCGTTCTGATTTCTGTATATACGTTCCTGAAACCTCACTGCATTGAGGATTTCTTTGTACCTTACGGATATAATAGTGGAATCAAAAAGTATCTGGTTTTAAATGTGTTTGGTAATTTTTTTTTTAATAGTGATTTCAGGACAAACAAACACAGAATAAATCTTTCTCTCACACTGAAGCATTGTGATAACAGCATATTTCCAATAAGATTATAAAGAACAATAACAGGAAAAGCTTGATAAATCCAAAACACAAAGACTGTGTTTTTGTGGATGGATGGAGGCATGAGTGTATGCATACATCTGTTAACATTAGATTTCCAAAAGGAATTTAAACTACAGCAACTGGAAAAGCATCTTCTAGACAATAAATTAAAATAGTGGGAATGTGTTTTCCCTCATGAAGAGAAATTCTAATGAAATTCAAATTTAGATTTCTTCCTAGAAATATTACAGCTCTTTGAGATAGTCTGTAGCAAAAACAAGTAAAATAGAGTTAGTAAGAGAATTAAAAACACCATGCAGAATTCCTTCCCCTTTTAGCAAATTCTGAAAGCTCTTTTCTTTTCAAAAAAGCTGACAAAGACAAGCCTGTCTTCTCCTCCATTTACCAGCTTTCCAAACGGCACATCTGACTGCCATAAAAAACGCAAAAAGGAAGGGGGGTTGGAATTTAATTCAAGAGCAGTACAAAGTCCAGCTACCACTTTCCTGCTGTTTCACAGCATTTCATTATTTTGCTTAATAAGTTCATCTCCTCAAGAATTTTCTCTTCACCTTATATTATTAAAAGTAATAAGTTTTTCTGGATTGGGGGTTTTCCCAACAGAAAAACCAATTTATGTATGTCCTTCAATAATGACAGGAAAAGATTATTTCCCATTATATTGCACACTTTTCATATCACCACCACAGCTTATCATTCAATAAATGTTACTCTGCAACTTGTTCCTTTCCTCGAAGAAGTTTAATTTCTGTATTAACCTGTTTTTCCCAGCCAACGCCTTGCTAGAAAGCATCCCTACAGCAGCAAAATTAGTTTGTTAAAGAAACCATTTAGAAATCTCGTCACTGATAATATTGTCTTCAGTTAATAAAAGCACATAAAGTCAGTTTACATCTAATTCACTGACACACACATGCACACAGACATAAGCACTCATTCTTAATAACACGTTTTATACCATGAATGCATCCTTTTAAAGCAAAAGGTGAATTCAACATTTATATCCAATTATAGGTACAAAGCTGCGTTAATGCAGCAGAGCCCAACCTCTGGCACACAGCTCATGTAAGCAGCACCGGTGCCGAGGTGAGTCACCCGGCCCCAAGTTGGCAGCAGTGACGATGCTCCCGCAGAAGCAAGACTGTTGGAGCTGCTCGAGTTGTTGGGTGGCAGAGAGATGCAGCATGGGGAAGGGAGTAGTGAGGACAGCCCTGGGATCCATGTTGGCCTCATCTGGACGACTACAGAGAGCAGATGGACATATGTCTAACCTGCTGTCACGTGCTCCTCAAGCTCCAACAGCCCCTGAAGCCATCTCAGCCCCTATCCCACTGCTCATCCTATGTCCTAACATCATACCTTCAAAGGCTACCTGCAGAAGGGACAGAAGGGTGAGCTGGAGAGGACAGAAGGGTGACCCAGAAATGGGGAGAGGGTCTTAGCTAGAGATACAGTTTCCTTCCCTGAGGCTGCAGGTGAGGACAAAGCCCACTGCTGAACACCAGCACCAAATCTAACTGGCAGCCCCCACTTGCCTGTGGATAAAGGAGGTGAGAGGTGGCTTAAGCCTTCCTGGATAACCTCCTCCTTTCTCACTGCTTCAGCGCAAGGATGGACGCACAGATAGTTCATCACTGGCTCTGCCATACGCTCCCCCCTGCTACTTGCCTCCACTGACCTCACTTGACAGTGACCCGACAGATAAATGTTGTGTACCAGGACATAATGTTCTTCCGGCCCCTATCCCTCCCTCCCTCCATCCCAGACAACAGGATCCAACCGGATCTGCCTTATTGTCCCCTTGGAAAGCCCCTTGGCAAGGGAGGAAAGAGCAGAATTTATCCCTTGGGTTGCCAGAACAAAGTCAGAAAATACAGTTGTGTACACTGGACAGACTCTCGATGGCTATAAATTTGTATAGCTTCATTGAGGTTTATGGGAGTATGCCAATCACTGTCAGCTTGAGATTTGCCCTGTTATTAATGGAGATGATCATTTAAATACCTTAAATGGTGAAACAAAACTCAAACCCAAATGCAGCAGGGGATGCATCAAGATTGCATGAGCTTTTAGGGAATAAAGTAACAGTTATTCAAGGGAGGAAAGCCAAAAGTGCTGCCTTTTTTTTTTTTTAAAGTATACAAATATTAGCAAATCAAATAAGGAATACAAGAGAGAAGTCCCATTACCTATTGCTCATATAGCCACAGAAGCTAATGTATGTGGATTTATACATTCTCCTTTTGAACTACTTTTTGAAGTATTTTGAAACTACCACAGTCTTATTTCCTTCCAAATGAGCCTGTTTGGATAATTTTTATAAAGGCAGCGAGAATTACCTTGTTGCCAGTTTGCCAGTAGAATTCTCTAATGGCTCGCATCATGACTACTCCGACTGGAAAGGTCGCATTTTCCACCTCCTTTCCTGTAGATGTCTTTATAAAATCAGAACCTGAGAGGAAGTAAAAAGCTTTATTTAGAACAAGAGCCCTGTGCACATACACAGTTCACACCTTCCAAAGATGTCCTCATGCTTCACAGGAATTATGCAGCATTCTTTTACACGCACGTCCCTGTGGTGTCTGTGCTAACCTTGCTCTGGTCGAGGCTAGAGCGGAAGGATGACACCCACCCAGTTTCAGAGCAAGTCAGACATCCCAGCAGCTAAATGAACATCCTAGCTCCTAATTCTTTGCTCTAGCTATCAGACCAACAATCTCATCAGGACTGTCCAATATAATATATGCTCCTGTATGGACACTCAATACATGTGTATATCTACGTTAATAGGAATGTGTCTGACTAACCACAACAATAAAAATTATTTCCTCTGAACAAATTTTGCATATAAATCAACATTTTAGTATTTCCACAAGGATCTTTCTGAATAGAAACAATTTTCATCAGTTTTTTTAATTTAACTTTGCATCTATTTAGTCTCACATTTGACTGTCTAGTATTGTATCTCCCGTAGCTGTTTAAAGTGAAAGGCAAGAAATCCCATGTGTATTTACGAAACCAGCTGTGTAATACTGTAAACAGGGGAAAAACTCCCTTCTTATGCATTTTGCAATTGTAACATTGCAAATTACTATACTTAAAGCTATGGTCTGATATAATGCAGTAACAAGGTCAAAACATCTGTGTTATTTAAAGGAGAGTTAGCCTTGGCTTTTTTTTTCCTGGTTTCTCACTTGTGAACAATATTCTCCACTGCCTGTCCTGAATACTTGTGTAGTGTTCTTGTGCATTCTTGCTGTTCTGGGTTGGCTTAAAACGAATCCTGCAGCACAATATAACAAAAAGCTAAGAAACTAACCAAAATATTTGCCTTGCAGTGTACCTGCATTGACACAATACAATGACAAAACTTCTTTAATTGCATTAGGGCGCACTTCATCCCTGGGAACCTACTTCTTAGAGAAGGTGTACTGTGGGATCATTAATTATCAAAAGTAATCGGGAGAAGAAGAGGGATAATTCAAACATCGTGTAGTAGTGCATCATCCACTTAAGTCAATTGGAACTGCATCTGCTTCCACTTCAAATTTGGCTTAGGGTCCATTTTGTCTCTTATTTGAATGATGATGCCTCTACAACATCCCCTAGAGTAAGCAAGGAAAGTTTCACTACTGGCTCAAACTAAAGAGTTGCCCAGACTACATTTTGACGGTGTGCTGCGGCACACTGCAGAGACCCGTCTTCCTGATGACACAGCTGACTGGCACACAGCTAGGTCTCAGCCTGATGGGAAGTTAAGGCAAAGCCAGGCATCTTTCTGCATCCTGTGATTTAAACATAATCAAGCGGTATCACTAACATTGTGTCTTGTAAGACCACGGTTTTCTCTGTAGGCTTCCTGTGTAGGCACTAACTCAGCCCATTGGTGATTAAATCGCACCCTCCTATGACAATTCCCATTCTAAAGAGAAACAGTTATTTGTGAAAAAAGTTCTAACTCCAGAGAAAGTGCAATGTGCAAAAGAGGCAATTAATAGTTGATTGAGCTTTGCAAAGAACAGAGCACACAGGAGAGACAATTGAGTTACATATTTCAGAGCTACTCCCTTCCAGAGAGACTCTATGGACATCTGATAGTCACATTAAAACAAGAAACAGTGAAAGTGAAACTTCAACATCGCCAAATTATATTTTTAATTTCCCTTTCGAAATGCAGCACTTAAAGTCCTTCAGTGCAATACTTTTCATTTTTTTCTAGTATAAGGTAAGTCAAAGCTTTTATAAGTCTTATAATTACAAGTCTCTATGGTACAGTTTCATTAAAAACTTTCATTAAACAACAGCTGCCCTTGTATATGGTCTTCTAATCAATTTGGTCAAACAGAATGACTTCTAATCAGCTGTTGATAAAAATAGAAGATGAAATTTTAATTCTAATAGATTAACCACAAACTCAAGATAGTCTTCAAAATCCATCTAGCTCTATTCTCCAGTGGATTTAACGACTATTCAGCAACTCATTACTAAATAGAACAAGATGAACATTTTCCAGTTCATTAAAGAAATGTACTATGTATTTTTGCATTGTCCTCATGATTCGTTACAGGGAGTCTTAATTACAAGATAATGGATAATGGTTATTAAATGCACACTCCAGTAATGAAGCTCTATTCATTTGCGAGCCTCAGAGACTGCAAAGAGGGGAAAATAAAATTACTAGCTTCAAAAGATTAACGGATCAAATTATTATTCAATTTTGAAAATCTCATTCAGACTTCATAGAAACAAGAAGAGATTAAAAACTAGTATTAGTACAAAAGTAGTGCACTTATATATTTATTTTTAAATAATATCTTAAGGCTATTACCAGAATAATCAGCTTTAGATGTGATTATTAGACAAATATACAGCCAATTTAGTAGCATCCTCTAACAATGAAAACAATACATTTTTATTTCCTGAACAAATTCTATTTATGACACAAGAGCTTGCTAGCAGGATTGCATTCAGCCTCTCACAGAAGACAGAAGATGCATGCTAGCAGAGAGTGCCACAATGGAAGGTGCTATTAACATTTAGATTTCAGGTATGAAAAGGGGGATTTAAAAATCAACCACTGCCATAAAAAGCACCTCATTAAGTAGACTTTATGCCAACCTTGTAATAATAAGGGAGTTTCACCAAGTCTATTTCTTATTTAAATTTTCAAAAACAAGTCTAAGGAATGAAGTTCAGCAGGCGTTTCATCTGGAAATTCAGGTGATGATTTAGAAACTGAGTTTTATCACCCGTCTTCTCATCTTCCTATGAATGTATACACTCAAAAAATCAAGGCTAATGTTAAAATACATGCTGGATGGCTTTCCTCTTCCTTAGAGTAGGTTACAGGATTCAATGAAACATTAAATCAGACTTAAAAAAAAAAAAAAAAAAGAGTTCTTCAGGGTAGATTTCTAGGCCCAGTGAGCCTGGAAAGGGCCACACTTTCTACTCTCTTCCAATGTGTAACCACAACAGTACATTGCCTTTCAAGGCAGCGAGTCATGTAAGACTCATTGAATCAGTAGAGAGTGGAGACATCAAAGCCTTTTTGAAACACAGCAGCATTACATGCCTGTTTCAGGTGGGCTTGCTGCCAACCTAGTAACCCACCTGTGTGTGATACATTACAGCACCACAGCCTGGCAAGCACAAACTGCATCGGCTTACTTTAACCAGAGATGGAAATCTGAATAGACCTGAAGAAATGTGAACAGTGCTGCAGCCTCTGTTTGAGAAGCTCTCTCTGGTCGAGTGCAACCGAGTTCTCAGCACTGTTGGGAGCCAGACCACTTGGCCTGCAGTCAGACATCTTGTGAAATCAGGTAGAGTATTTTAAGATATTAAATCCCCTCTTCCCTTGCACTATCACTCCCCATACACACACGACCCCCAGCCACTGCACTCCACCAAAGACCACTCAAAATAAGCCAGCTGAATGTGCACATGCTAAAAAGAAAATCAGTGTCTTCATAGCCTGTTGCCTGAGTCCATACCTAGAGGTCAAGATGAAGACCATTATATTATTTCTATTCTAGATACTCACACAGCCTTTTTTATGGTAGCATCTGAGCAGAGGTGTAGAGCTGAGGTATACAGAAGCTGAGTGACTTGCCCAAGACATCTCAGCAAGCATTTGGCAGGGCAGAGATTGAACGCCCTGGTGTCCCAAAGGCCAGAAGAGCTGTCATGACTGGCCCGCCCTACTGCTATCCCCTACATCATCTCGAAACACTACAAAGCTTCCCAGTCCACGTAACATTGAAGCAGAGCATGAGAACTGGAGAATCTTATTTAGATGACAGCATCCAGGAAACACACTCTGGTTCCACAATTAAGCAATAAGGAATAATAAGCAGTATAGCAAACGTGGAGTAATCTCAACCTTTTGGTTGCAAAGTGCTTCAAATGCGCTTGAGGAATGATTATCTCCTGATAACTACAGACTCTGTGTTGTTGCCTTACTCTTAATAAAGAACAAAGATGCGTCTGGCAGTTTTAAACAATAGTTTAGAGAGAGATGCTTGCAGAGGGACAATTATGCCATGCTACTTTGTAAGTACTTGCAATGAGCACAAATATATCTATGTTGCTGCAACTCAGATATAACAATATGCGGTGAAATAGGGTGAACACATACCCTTCCAAGACTTCTAGGACTGGTAGCAAAAAGATGCATGCTGCTGAGGGGACCTGCAAAAGCCCCTGCTGTTTGTGCTGACAAGATAGCAATGATAAAATAATACATTATCAAATGTGCATAAAGTCCCATTAGCAAGTCATCTTTCTATTTTATGAGTACCTAAAATAAGGGTCTTAAGATCCACACACAATTAGCCTGACTAGGGGCAGCCAGGTTACCAACCCTCTGAAAATAAGAGGCAGGGCAAGATATAAAAGGCTAATGTAGTAGCTAATTCTTGTCAGTTGAGTCATCGTAATTGTCCACTTACATGTCCTTATCCTACTCCAGTGGCAAGATAAAATACATTCCCTGCTAGCTTAACTTTGCCGTTGAGGACGAGAAGAGAATACAAAGCTGTGACAACTCACTTTAGCAGTAGCTCACCAAGTAGCTTTAACTCCATCACACATGGCTACACTGCCAGACCACTTGGTTAGGTGCCTACGCATGTTTTCACACGCCTGTGTCTAAGCTACCATTTTGAAAAATGCTAGCTTATAACTTGGTCTTTGGTGAACCGCCTATTTTTTGCAATTCTTTTTGGAAAAGTGCCTGCACAGGGGCGGCGGGGGGGGGAAGAAAAATCACACCATAGGGCTCCATGTTTAATGTCTGTTTACAAACAAGACAACCTTTCTAATGACCCATCCTATCATCTCAGCTTGGTTTTCAAGACTCAGAATGGATGCTTCCTCTCTTGTACACCACCTCTGGTAATAGGCGTTCTGCAGGCCAAATGATGCCCTTAGGAACACTTACGCATGCACACAAAGGGACAAATTATTAAGTCCATACTTATGCAAAATTCCCTGTAG
Source organism: Gymnogyps californianus (assembly GCF_018139145.2). Lineage (NCBI taxonomy): Eukaryota > Metazoa > Chordata > Aves > Accipitriformes > Cathartidae > Gymnogyps > Gymnogyps californianus. Next base: position 147,980,044 of record NC_059471.1, read on the forward strand.
ATGCTGTCTGAAAGAATTCAGCATTGCTGAATTATGCATAGCTCGCTAATGCACTATTATAGTGTGTACCACAGGTCTCCATAGAATACTATTACTTAATTAGTATTAGTTTCTTGTGTGTTCATTTAAAATGTGTTTCTTTAGAAGGTTCGACAGAAAGATCCATACCACCTTCTGTTGCTCGGCTATATAGCATGGGCTCTTGCTATTTTTAGAGCATTCCTTCCAATCCAATCCCTATTTGGTATGGTGAAAGAGAAGATAAATAATTGACATGCGCTCTAGGCTCAAAGGCCACAGCTGGAATCCCTGTCAATGGTGGCTCTTGGCTTTAGGGTTCAAACCACACTAAAGCACAGGAGGAAACATGTTCCCAGTCCCCTCCTGTATTGCCAGGCAGAAGCAGTGTTGGGAGATGCCAGGGTGCAGGAGCAGTTCAGGCAACTACATGCTGCTGGAACAGCCATTCCTCTTCCTCTCCAAAGAGGAAGCAGCAGGATATCCCCCAAGAGTGACTAGTGGAACCACAAGGAAGCTTAACGAATTCCTGTATTGTTATCTGCTTGTTAAATTTCATGTTTCTTTACCGAGATCTCATTTTTCTCCTTTAAAACTGTGTACCATGTATTACACTCAAGGGCTTTACAGCGTTTGACCTATATTAACCTTATTTCATTTTGTAGATGGCATTACTGGAACTGGTTAAGCAGTTTGCCTAATGACACATGACGAGCCAAAGGTAGAAAGAAGAAATAAATCAATGCATCCCAACACCTAATCCTAACTTTACTATAATCACTGAGAAAAAATACACCTCTCCTCTCAGCTTATCCACTTGCAATGCTGTTTTCCTTTACAGACTATTCTGTGGGCTATTTTTTGCCACCTCCCTTCTGATTTTGAGCAAGACACAAAATACAAGAGATATCAGTGCAAATCTCCTCTCTACTCTAGCACAGGCTCAGCTTGAGCGCGCACCCCAGTGCACCCAGGGCAGGAGGCAGTGCTGGTGGCACAGCTCTGACCCCAGATGCCTGAACCCATGGCCTCCTCCAGCACAATACCCATAACAAAATGGAAACAGCCAGCTGTGGCACATTTTATCCAGTGGACAGAAGAGTGAACAGGGTCAAAGGAGTAGCAGAAGTGGTATGTGGAGATAGAAGCGTGTCCGTTACCATTAGCTTTAAGATGTGGCTGTTCCATCAGCTACCAAAATACCTGAAGAGTAAGGGGGAAGGGAGTAGAAGAACCACAAACAACTGAAAAAAGCATGGATAGTGTGCTAGTGGTGAGAGTAGTGGCAGCACCTGCATAAAATCTAGTGGAAGTGCTCCGCAGCATGCATGAAGACACAGAGCAGCAGACCTGCTTCCTCTCATTGCCACCACCACCATCTCCACAATTACACAGCGGCTACGTACAAAAAAGTCAGTCACATCTTTCAACACCTCGTTCTGACTCTCTGCTGCAAAGATAGTGATGGCTGAATTCTGCAGATTGCCCTAATGTCCAAAAGCCATTTTGCATAAAAAAAAGCTAAAGGTTATAAAATAACAAATTGTCTTTGTACAGGGATACGGATGTGGCCAGGGGCTAAGAGGGGGATGGTGACTTTCCCTGCTTTGGCAGAGTGTTAGTGTCCCACATAGAGCAGCTAAAGGCACGCTGGGTGTTTGAGAAGGAACCACAGCATTCATTCTCATTGCTTTACCAGTGACACACAGGTTGCTGCTAAAACAGGTTGTTGCTCCTTTATGGAGCAACATAAAGGTTGGCCTCTCCTTTCAGATTAGATGCAAGCACTCAGGTTCTCAGCACTGAGCCACGTGCTCCTGCTGGGCTGGGTGAAAAAGCAAAATGCTGTGGGAGAAACTAGACTTGATTTGAAAATCTCACCCATTAAGCTTCCCTTACAAACACTGAATTACTTTGCATCATTTACTTGTTCACACTTAAACTAATCTAAACAATGATAAACTATCCTAAGCTGTGATATAATTAAAACAGCACTGATCTAGGTCAGGCTTTTTCCCTCTTGGCATTCTGGGTTTTGGATCAATACATCTCAGTCTCTCTAAATGTTGTCCAGTACATGACATATTACAGACTGAGGCTAAAACCCTGATATATCTACCAGTAATAGCACTGCAATTTGGAAGAAAATAATAAATATGCATGACTGCTTAGAATCACAGCACTACATGGCATATTGCATACCATGTTTTAGCAGCCATATTTAGCTTTGTGCTTTTTAATGTTGATAGCAACTTTGAAACAAATATGTTAACATTAAAACTCAGGTATGCTTATGTATTGGGTATTAGCTTGTAACAAAATTACTCAAATTGACTAAATAGTTGTTTAAAATCCATTTGGAAATACTCCACACTGAACAAAGCAAGTAGAAAATCAGTCTACTTTATCAAGAAGGTGCTATGAATTTTAAAGATTTTTTAAAAAAAACATACATAATACAGCCAAAATCATGACACTTCAATGTCATTCTGAGTGTTTTTCAACACCTCATGATAAAAGCAGTTTAAGATTCTGTTCTGACTCTAACCCAGAGAAAGGCAGGATTGATTTTTGAGATTTAAAAGTCATGTCTTAATGCCACAGTCAGAATCTATCCAGCATCCAGCCTCTTTGTCATGCAGAGGACAAAAAGCCAGCATCAGCCCCTCTTCCACACTGTTCCCTACACATAAAAAGGCAGCCAGCACAGGTGGAGGCTTCAGCACTGGGGGGATTCCCAGTATCAAAAGCATTTCCCAAGAGCACTTCATGGCCAATTTCAAGCTTTTGGCTTTGCCTGAAAAAAAAAAATGTAAGGTGCCAGATCTCACCAGACTCATCTGTGATGTGTTTGTTTCCTCCTGGCTTTTACAAATCAGGTAGAATAGGTTACTTAGGGGCTTGCACAGAGGGCTGAATATTCCACTTCCAGTAATCATGCGATTACTAGGAAAATGTTAGGCACTTCTAGTTTAATTTTTATAATACTTGAAAGTCTTCAATACAATCAACTTACAAACATGTACATTCCATCATGGACTTCCTGGGTGCAGGTGTTGGGCATTCTCCTGATGCAACAAATATCCAAAGGGTAACACCCTGGCAGGCCTTACCTACACATAAGGCAGCATAGTAAAATGGCAAGCTATGGTTGTTTTTAAAAGGTAGAGATCTTACTCGCAGCTCCTACTTCCTAGAAGTTTTTGCCCTGCAGAGTGTTTCCTCCTCCTTTCCCCACCTGGATAATTTGTCATCTGGCAAAACTGCAAAAGCCCACGTGTGTAGGCTGCAATGTGGGTGAGAACTTCCAGGTATGACAGATGTTTTCACCACTGTCAGTAGGGCTGTTTTACAAGGTTTCTAGCTCTTCAGGTAGCCTGAATACCAAAAAGCCTGCCAGTTCCCTTCAATAAAAAACAACCAAAACCCCTGACTGTGCAGCCACACTTCAAGCACGAGGTACCTCTCTCCTGGGGGTCAGGGAAAGACATGCTTCTGGTTTTTTAAGAAATCTTTTTTCCCCCCATTGTATTATTAATGATGCTTACATGGCAAAAGTAACAATTTTATTTCAAAGGGATGCTTATGAAGGCATGTTGCTAATAAATTCAGTCAGAGTTTTCTGGCATAACAATCTACTGAGCACGACTTTAAAAAACTAAGGAAATCAAAAAGACCCTTAAGTGCTATCAGAAATAGGTAGCAATTCATAAAAAGGTATTTAATATGCTGGGGCATTGTTTCTCCACCTCCATTTGTCAACAGCCTGTGTGCTGATCTGGTTACGGACTGCAATTATGGCGAGCATCTCAAACCAAAAGTACCGACAATCTGATTAAACAATTGCCTGGGTTTTGGTTAAAAATAATTGAAACTGATATAGAAATGCACATTTCGTTAGTCCACTGGCAAAATGAAGATGATATTTCAATCTTCAAATCTACATTTTATATATAGGTCTTATATTTTTAAAAACCTACACTAAATATATATTATCATTTTGTACTTTGGCATTCCACTCTTTTTACTGAAATACTGTGAATGAAAGAAATTGAGTATCAAACTCTCTTTGTGTTAGATGTATATATATCCTCATAGGTATTTAGTGGCAAGTTATTAAATGTCACTATTCATTGAGACAGTACATTTTATGTCTTTCTTACAGAAAAAAAAAATCTATCTAAAATTTGTAGCTTTGCATGGCAATATTTCAGAGCCTCTCTTTCATATCAATGGCTTCTTCATCCACACTTACATGTTCAGAAATAGAAGTGGTCAAGCAAAACATTACCTGTGTTTTAGTGAGTTGTCACTTGCCAAACTGCAGCGGTAGTGATGGTGTCACCATCACACCAGGAAGCACGAACGCCTGGCCTGTACCTTTCCTTCTGTAATCCTGAGCTTCTGACATAAATAGCAAAAAGTTGCAGTACTGTCTCTCCATTTGAGCTTGGTCCTAAGCATGCTCTGCTTAGGTCGTACAGAGCATAACAGGAAGCAGAGCTACCCAAGGCTGCACCCCAAAGAAACAGATATTTGATGTGAACAGATAGACCCTAACGCAATAAAAGTAAAGCCTTGCAAGATCCACACTTTTAATTATGACTTCTAAAAATATCTAAATTGGTAATATTTTTTGCAGTGACTCCAATTATTCAGTGTCAGGGGTGGGACCATGAGATGTACTACCACGTTTTGTGTTTCATACATAATCTGAAAGAAAACTACGAAAGTTTAAACACGATCTGTGGGGTTTTTGTTTTTAATAGCAAAATTTTACTTAATTTTTAATTAAGTAAATCTTGATCATGCCATGAGGCTAAAAATCAGGAAGTTTAAAAACCTGTCACTTGGCTCTTCTCTCCCCCATCCCGATAGCGATGCATACATTTCAATAAAGCAGCTGTTTTTCACAGATACTGAATCACAGCAGAAGTTACAAAGAATTACGTGTTCAGCATTTCTCTACATCAAATCACATACAAAGTTATCTAATAAGTATTTACATTGGAAAACACTGGTCTGAAGTGGAGTATAGCAGCGTTGCATATCCCTTATCTATCAACTAAGCACAGTATTCACTTTGCTAGACATCTTCTGTAGGGTGCTTTAAGGCCCCCAGACATTAGCCCAAAGCAAAAACACATCGTGTCCATTTAATTACCTATCTTTTCTAACTTACTGTGATCAAAAGGACTGAGTTAAACAAAATGGTGACTAGTAACAGCAGACCATTGTTAACCAGCAAGCTAAGGTGGGTGTATGTGTGTAGAGTTCAGAAGTAAAAGATGCTGTTGCATGCTGTTTGCTTCTCCAATGTGAATTTATAAAGGGAATGAAAGTGCAATATCAAGTGAACTAGCAAGAATTTAAAGGATTAAAATCCCAGGAACCAATGAAGTCAAAGAGAAATGGAAAATGGATTCAGCCCTAAAAAGATAAAATTATTTAACAACTTATTAAAACAGTTCATCATTGTAATTAAAATCCAAGTGCCTAGAAAAAAGTGGCACAAGAAAGGTAATTATTTATGAGGAGACTTTAAAAAGCCATTTATTGTGAATTTGGGAGAGAATCAGCCTGAAAGAGTTGGTAGTAAAAAGAAATTGTTTGTTTATTCATAAAACTTATTTTGGTCTAGCATACCACTAAGAATCCCTAACATCTGCTCAATGGCAGCTGTAAGTAACATTAGAAACACTCAGCCAATTTATATCTTTCCTTTTTATTAAAAAATAAACAGGCCTCTTTAAATTATTCACTAGTAAATTAACATAAAAATCAGTGCTGTAGCAACTCACACTTTGTGGAAAGGCGTCTGCAAGCTTTGTATGATCATGATGATCTAAACCTTTCTACATTTCACTGACTACTTTACTCTTTATGTGATGTCCCACCTAATTTAGCAATGAAAACGTAGAAAACCTACAAGCCACACCAGAGTCATGGCTGTAAATAATACAGAACGCATCACTGATACCTCAAATGGCATATTAGTTGCCTCCTTCCAACTTGAACGGATTCTGTTCTTACCTTCCCTTTGCCTTCCGCCATTTAGAAATTCCACTCAAATAATCTCAGATCCTCTCCTGCTTCTGTCTTTCACGAACCAGACATTAGACAATAACTTCAACTGCCAGAACACTTCTCTGAATTATTTCTGAGTAACAAAATGCAGCAGTGTTACTAATTAATAATTATTTGTTCTCATCTGCAGCATTTTCATACATAGATTGCAAAGTGCTCTGCATGTTCCTGTGTTTCACTCCAAAATTGTGTTCTTAAGACAGTAAAAAAGGCACAGGAACCCTTCAGGCTTCTCTTTACCCCTCACTAACACTTTTTTTTTTTTACTTAATCTCTTAAACATTTCAGCAGAAAAATATATTACTTTCTTCCTAGGTTTCTCGCCTGTCTTCAGTTCTTACTTCCTAATACAAGCAAGTCCCTGCAAACGAACTCGCCAAGAAGTTGTTCAAAAGCATGGAGTAGCTCTGTTTATTTTACTAGGATTTTTTTGTTTTCCTTCTAAGCAACAAACCAGCATTTCTGCAGTACACTCTGGAGACAGTTAGTTTAAAGCTAAGTGAATTGTAATTCTAACCCAGGCGCTGGAAATCGCTGGAAATGGCATTGTTACAATAGCACAGGGTCCATCCAGCTGAAGTGCCCGGAGGAGCCTGCCTCGAAGCTGCAACTGGCAACCAAGCAAACTGCTGTGAAGCTAAATCTGCTGACATCCAGAGTAGCTGCAAACACAGTACCTGATTACAGCATAAATGTAACCAGTTAGCTATCAACAGCATGTATATGGTATCTTGTTACCAGAGCATGACCTGAAAATGCTGTCCCTCCTCTTACTGGGGACTAGAAGTCATGAGAAACATGGCATGCCCTTCCATCACTCCCTACCAAGCTGATTTCTCATCCTGGGGCCCTGGTTCGTTTCAAAGCTCCATTTATGTGTAAGGCTTTGTGTTTCCTTTGAGCTCTCTACACGTCCATTTTCCGTGACCAGTGGGAAGGAGGCTTTTGAAGATATATGATTCATAATTTTGCATTGCATAATTTAAGTTTAATGTGCTGCACAGAATATGGAACATCATCATCTGTTTCGTTTTTGGTCCATTAGAGATGAATTAACAAATCTTGATAAACTACAAGACTTCACCTCTGCGATGTTTGGGGTAGGCTGGTAAGTTCGACATTGGATTGGCAGTGTAACTGCAAAGGTGATGGAAGGAAGACTTTTTGCTTAAGAAAAAGTCCTGTCATCATCAAGGAGGAATCTTTTCTACATCTTAGATTTAGGGAGAAGTCAACTTGAGAAATCAGCTGCAGCTGTACACTGCAGGGAAATCACTTTATAGCACAAATGCTAGAGGGGAAGAAACATCAAAGGTGCAAATAACAATCAGATGTCAGATCCCTGTTGACTTGCCATGAAGACGATGGACTTTGCTGTCATCTTTGTCTTTGAAGAAATTCTCTCAAAAGCAGGACTATTACAGACAGCTCTGGGAAAGCTATTGTCTCTGGTAACTATAAAGTAAGCATAGTCAGAAACTAGAAACTGTCTTATCGGAGAGACGCTGAAATTAAAAACTACCATTTCAGAAAAGGAATTAAAAAAATATAAATCAGGAACGTTTCCCAGGGGATGAAATTCCAAAGTATAGTATCAAAGAAGGGAGTATCTTCCGTTCTTTTCAACATCTTCCCAACACGGTTTGCACTTTGGCAACACAAATCAAAGGAGCGCAGAAAGCCTGGGAGACAGGCTCCAAGTAACCCAGGTACCTACCAAGGAAGTTCAAGTCCCTTGTGCAACTCACCAAAAATACTGCAAGCGACCACAGAGGCAAGCTGGAAAAAGCCATGGAGCTCTCTCTCCGAACACCACTGAAATGAGAACGTTCCTGAAGAATATTGCTGTATCCTGTGGCCATATTCTGATAGAAATATTTTCCTTTGAGAAAAGACTGACAAAGTCTATTAAGAAGACCTTTTAAATTCCGGTTAAAAACTTACATTTATAAGGAAGGGAAAATGTTAAACACAAGCATAAATGTTTGCATTTGAATAGGCAGCCCTGTTTAGCTCAGTAAGGAATGTGTTTGTAGCATCACTTGTAGCTGAAGCACCCCACAGTCAGCTTGGGTATTCACCCTGTTTCTCTGCACTTAATGATGTAACACTTTGAAATACAGCATCATCACCATTAGGACATGATCTGTTAAAAGTTAGTGGATGTCTTTATATTGATCTCGGTGTGTTTTAATATCCAGTTTATCGGTAAGGAAACTATCCATAACCTCCTTACGGCAAGCTTCCTGTTTCATATGACTAATTTTTGTCCCACTTCTATGTCTCAATACGTATTTCACTTATGTTTGTGTCCACCTCTTGTTATGCTTCTTTGTTTTCCACTGTATTCCTGTTCCTTATGATTAAATGGGCTTATTCAAATGAGTGTCCATAGTGTTTTACAATAACCTATTGATGTTCAACATCACGTATTCCTAGTGTATTTTTCATTCAACATCTTTCTCGTTAGAAGTCTAATTTCATATTTCTGCTGTCATGAGCATATACCTTCAAATTAGATAGGCACAATCACTAGGCCTTGTCACCTTAAAAAGCAACAAAAAAATCCCAGGACCTACAACCCTAAAATCATGCTTAGTTTATTTCCACATCTATATTAAGTTTCTGTTAAGGGATTGGATTTTCTAACTAGTGTTCCTACTTGCAATCTCTTAAAAGATACTTTAATATTTCATAAGCCAATTTTGTATAATTGATAGATACAGCAAATTAAATATTTATTTCTATTTTTCACTGGTTTAGTAGAATTTAACACCTGCTGCTGACAGAATAAAAAAACAACCTGAAATATCAGAGAAATAAATAGAACCCTGTACATCTATTGATTTTACATAATATTTCCATGTTTTAAAATTGCATTCTCTCAAACCATTACCTTCAATACTGGAGCTTCACAGATGCAAAGTTTTTTTGCTAGGAAGCCGTGTTATTTTGATGGCATGTTTGACTAGAACTATTCACTGTGCAACGATTTCTGAGTCCGAGGTGATATGAAACTTCAGAAGTTTTAACTCAAATTCTAACAAATTATTTAACATAGAAACAAGGTTTCATTCATGGGGAAAATTAACGCAACAGGGGTGCTTTCTCACCTCTCTGCATCAGTTGTTATAAATTGAAAGTATACCATTTAGATATTCCTTAATTAACATACTTTGCAAAGATCTTGAATATCAGCAAAAGAAAAATGCTATTCAGGCATTTAGGATAGTTTGTTAATAGAAGGTTGACCCCTCTCAACAGTATGTTATACTGTCAGCACTTGCCTACCCACTGTAACCTACTATTTCACAACCAGTTTCAAAGGTTGAAGCATAAAGACTAGACACTTTCTTACAGGTCAAGAAGCAGAAATCTGCAAATCAGGGTTCAAACCCTTCTCTCAGATCCAGTGACAAGTCCTGGGATTTCTGGGGAGTTATCATGCTCCTGCTCCTCTACAATTTCTTGTAGGGGCATACTGCTCATTCCACTTTGCTCAGTGCAGGGAGAACACCAAAGCACAGCAAAACAGGCATATGGGAGGCACGGCAAAACTCTTTCATTTAAAAGAAATTTTTGGGTGGAGTGCTATTAAAACAGCTGAAGGGAGGCGACCTCCCTGCTGCTATGGGCAGTGCCGGTCAATCGTGCCGTGCACAATACCATCACCCTAGAGTACCACGGCAAGCCGTGCCAGCTCCCACCTCCACTGTTGCTCCCAGGGTCGGTTGTACTAGTAAATCAGAGTCAGCAGCTCCCACCAGAAAATTTCCAGACTTTCTCTTGCTCCGTTTCCCAATTCCAATTGTGACCAAGGGTATTCCATCTTCATGCACAGGCATGGAAAATTTCTGCCTTCTAATGAGAGAAACATATTTCTGCTTATACCTTAATTTACTAGACCTCACAGAGGTCCTATAAAATGTGCAATGTTAATTTTACATATGGAAAAACAGAGAAGCTAACAGAGTTGTCAAAGGTGATGATGTTAGGAGTCATTCTTCTACCTCAAACAATCCTACCCATCTTCTGGCTTCCTGACTTAAGTTGGTATTCTTCTGGTGAGAAGTGCTTGGAAATAGCACTGTTTCTATTTGTAAATGGGGATGGTGGAGGGAGAAAGTCAAGTGGTGTTGTGGATAACACAAAATCAAACAAACAGGTACAGAGCTGACAAATGTCATCTGTTTTACACTGGTATTTCTTCTTTGACTTCAGTAGAGGGTGTATATTGCTATTTTCTGATTACAGTAGAATACCATTAATAGAACAGACCTTTCACAAAATTAGCAAACTGAGTTGCCAGGCATCCTGGTATGACAAATATGAATGGCCCCAAATAACTATCTGCCCTCAGATATGGCTGTATTAGGCTAGTGCACAGTTCAGTAAGCACATAAATAAATGCATAACAAAATGTGGCATCGCATGCACAACTGGGTTACTAGCTTAACAAACTGCAAACAAGTGAGGTTTTACTGTATACACTCTAACTCTGTTCTCCCTTCACAGACTCTTTGTATCTTTTTTTCCCCCAACATCTCTGTTTCTCTTACGCATTACTTCTGTTCTCTACTTACCATATAGGGTTCTGTTGCTCTTTTGACTCTACTGAAAAGACTTTTCATTAGAGCCTGCCCTAGTGTTTCTCAACCACTTTCTGTTCCTTCACTTCTGATTCCCTATACATACATTATTGAATTCCAGACAGATTTTTAAGTCTCATTTTGCATTCCTTCAAGGTCTGCTTTACTCAAGCCCAACATTTTTTTTGTGTTACTACTCTTTGTATGGACTCTCATCAGTAATTCAAACCTGAGGATACTGTGATTGCATTGTCAGAACTTTTCAAGTCCAAGCTTATCTATCATGCCTACATTATTTCTAGTGATGAGCTGCAGTATCACTGTTAAGCTTGTAGGCAATTACATCATTTAAGGGAGCAGCCTTGTACCGCCTTACCGAACGTGCAGCTATCTGCATTTTTATACTACTGGCTTTTTTATTTCCCCCCACTCTGTACCAGAATAAATGAAGTCACTTGTTCCTGTAGAGACCTCTTTTAGACCAATTGTATTTAAAGACCATCCATCTTTTGATCTAACTCCTAATTCAAAAACTTTTTTAGTCCATAATATCATTCAAAATTTTGAGACAGACTGTGTCACTCTGACCTGCTCTGTATCCTGGCGTTCTACAGCATGTTTTGCGCTCGTTCCTTGCACTAAACTTTCAGTGATGTTAACCAGAGCTCTGAACATGCAGAACAACCACAGACTATGCAGAATATAGGACATCTGCTGCAGCACACAGGAAAGTTATCAACTACTAATATAATTCCATAGCATTAATTACTGTCCTGATGAGCCTGTTACAGCAGCCAACTGCAACCACTTCTACATATTCAAGACAGTAACCAAGGCTATGTTCCTAAAACAACATACAACACTGCATCTGCATGATGCAAAGTGCTGAAGTAGTACAAACTCTGCAAGTTCAAATTTATCTAAAAATTCTGAAGGAATGGGCAGATCTTTGGACAAATGAGGCATTGTCTGCATGCATGCAGACAGAAGAGAGCTGACATAAACATCATTTTATGCGCTTTCAGTAAACTGACAGAAATTCAGAAATGTGCTCATGCCCACGCTAGATCTAATCTGTACTGCCAAAAGATTACAGCCAAAGAAAATTGGCATTATTCTCTACCATTTGACAACACAGGTGGGAGAACTCTCTCGGCACTGCGCTTTGTTCTCTGAAGACAAGCAGTCAGATGCAAGAACACGCTGCATTTCAACATCCACCTTCCCCAGCCAGTGAGCGCAGCTCAGCCAAGCTGGAACAGCAAGCAATCCCCAACACACCTTGGACTCACTCTGACTCCTGCTTGGTTGGAGGGAGAAAGGAAATGGCCACCAGACTGTGACCGAGAAAGCCTTAGTCACTAGTCAGGTGGTAAGTCCTCTTCCCACACATTCAGAAGCGTAAGGACTTACTAGTTTGTCCTCAGCCCTATACTGGACCTCCAGACCAGAGCTTAACATCATCTGTCACCCTGGAAAGCACTCAGAGACAGTTCACATCTGTAGAAAGGAGCTGCCAATTTTGACCCGGTCTGCTTTTAGAAGATGACAGCCACACATTGCCCCTGATTTCTGATGGACCTTTTACAGGGTAAAATGTACCCTTTGAAGATACACTGTAAAATCAATACAGTTGGTTGTATTTCAGATGTGTAAAACAAGACACAAATTGAAATCTTGTTTTATATGTGTTACCAAGCCTCCTCCCTTGGTTTGCCTTTCATTTGGAAATGCTCTGGGCTCTAATAACTGACTGACTTAGCATCAAATTACAGCTGAAGTTGTAGACACATAATTAAATCAATACATAATACAACTCACATGCTATTGAGGGGACCCTCGACTTTTGGTTTAAGCGTGGGATTTAAAGCCAGGAACTCACAACTGATCTCAGCTTGACTTTCGACTTGTCTGTTATTATCTTTGTCTCATACTTCACAGGGCAATTGTAAGATTTATTCTGCTAATATCAGTATGTGCTTTGAAGACGTAAAGTGCTATCTAAGTGCCAAGTATTATTACTTATTCAGTAGTCTTGTTTCCTACGTTAGTCGCATTCGCGCAAAGCACGCCTAGCTTTTCAGTCAAATTTTGCTAGTTTGGTTTCCTTTCTTCTCTTTCATTTTTCATGAAACATTTGCTTGGTAGAGGTTTTGGATCATGGTGGTCCACATCCAGCAGGAGGAAAGTCATCCCTTGCACTCAGACAGCTGCTAGCATGTTTACAGCCACACCACCTAACCCTGCTCAAAACAAATTTTTGCAAGACAGTGCTCAAAACAACAACAGCTACTGGTACTGTCTTCCCATTATTCATACTAAAAATGGATCTGCACCAATATTAACTACAGTATAAAAATCTTATTTAGAGCTGAGGTAAAAGTGTTGTGTAGCAGGCAGCGTTTTGCGATGTTCCAAACCACATATCTTGGACTCTCTCTTCTTATAATCATTAAACTGTTGTATCTTTTCTTAATTCAGGACTAGGCTTTTGTGCAGTGGGATGTTCCAGTCTTGAGGATTTTTGAGATAACCTTTTCATGCAGTACTGCCGTGTCCCGAGTTTTCTTTGGGGGAACCTTGTGGCACTGCTCTCTGCTTTTAGAGACAACAACTGGATACTACAGCCCTCAGCCAGTCTCCCTCCAGATCCAGCACAAGGCCAGCCTATTTGGGCCTTTAAGTTTTGGTAAGGTTTGCTGTGAAAATGCTAAGCATGTATTAACTGGAACCACTCCTGTAAAGCAGGATGAAGCCTGGAAGGATTGATAGTGGGCTCTCCTGAGAACTGCAAGACACAGCTTTTCTTCACGGTTTGGCTATATTATTTCTGTTCACTTTGGAATGAACAGTATCAAAGCATCTAAAAAAAATTCTGCTCACACATTTAATGTGTTTTACTTTTCTTCTTCTAGACTATCAGCATCAGAGACCTTATTGCCTCAGCCATCTTCTGCTACTTTTTGCAGGTTTTTTTGTGCTAGAGACTTTAGAAGTGAGTTTGTTTTAGCATTAACTCATTCCCTTTCTAAATTCAATTTTTACATTAGACAGTATCTCAACTTACAGTTTATTTGACTAACTGCTTAATGACCTATGAAAAAATTGTTTTAAACTCATACGTTTAGTAGAGCTGAAGAAGAACATACATCACTCCTTCCTGATCTTCCACAGGTACTTGTTTAGATATATATAATGAAAACAAATATCTTTCACATGTCACTGTTGTGTTTCCCTTAGCTTCCCGGAGAGTAATGTAAAAGGAGCTATCAAAACCAGCTTTCACAGTCAAAATGACACAGATGAAGTTTTCACTTTTAAAGTGAAGTACATTTACTTAATCACTTTCTCCCCCTCTCCCCCAGTCTGCATATCTTAATTAATATGAATTGTTACACAGAACAATAAAGATTTTGTAATTAGGTAATACGGTTAAAATGTGATTTTCCAAAATAAAAACCTTATATATGACTGAAATATGCAAATAAGTCATCCACACCTTTACTGAAGCGTTCCTTTCCCACTGCAAGTTTACATCTTTCCCTTCCTTGTCTGGCTTCCTTGGCAGTTTCTGATGTTTGTGTCAAAAAATAAAAGTTAAAAAATGGCCTACCTCTCATAAGAGAACTGTGTACAAGACCTGGTTTTTTTAAAGACACCACAATGAAGAAACATAGAATAGTTACCACTGGTGTGGGGGAGTCAGGCATTCCCATTTGTGTTCCTTACGACTGTTTATTCCAAGAGGCTACGAAGACACAGATTTGAGTGTCTCCTGTAGAAATGGACGTGACTCACACAGGTATATACCAGCCAGTGAAAACCACTAATTAGTTTGCTCTACTCATTGTCTGGAAGCTGTCTGGTAGAGTCAAAGATGCAGTCAGTTTCCCTTGAGAAGCTCATGTACTCAAACCATTATAAGACTTCAAGAAGCTCAAGAAATGGCACGTTATAAACCAATGACCAAAAATTCCCTGATTCAATGCTGAGATTTTCTCTCGGTCAGCTTTCTGAAAACAATGTGCTCCTTTGGTAGTGACACAGAGCCACTGATGTGCAATCCTACCTGCCATTATGTCCTCCTTAGCACTGTAAGGATTATTCTTGCCAGGTGAGCCACTGTCCTTAGAGGGCTGTCAGCCTCTTTCACTCAGAAAGAGGTACTTAAATATTCCAGAAGAATTTATTGCGTGTCAGTCAAGTCTGTAAAGGTATGGTTAAAATAATTTAAGAGAACTGTGTGCCTGCTTCCATTCTGATGTCTTTCTCCTTATGTACTGTGCTAGAGAAGGAAGAAAAAGTAGTCATGGTACTTCGGAGATATGATTTCAGACATAGGAGGAGCCAAGAGCCACTGCTTCAAATAGAGGCAAATTATTCTCATACCTCACTGTGAAGCAACATTTTTTCCCAAGTTCCTGCAGGTGCAAGCATTAAGATCTTGTACACAGGCATGTTGTGCAAAGCACCGTTTCTACAACTGGCCTCCACCTCCAGTGCTCTGCTGGGATCTGCACGTCTCCATGGGCTCAGTCTCACTCGCTGGTGTGCAGTGAATGGTGTCCGCTGAGTCCTGCAAGGGCTGTGATTCAGAGTACAGCTGTTTGCCTACAGAATTGGCCTATGCAATCTGCTTTGAATATAAAAGTGCACTTGCACACCACCCCACCCTGAGCACAGCCTTTAGCATTCTTTTAAAATCCCAGCCAATGCAGAGGTGCACATTTTTTGACCTTTTACCATCCCTTTTCAAGTCAGTGATCTGTGCAGCTGGCCTCACGTCCAGTGGCTGAACCCCCACCTGCTAGCTGAATCAGACCAAATGTAACATGCTGTGGTTCCCAGCATACACCAATAATTCCTCAAGCCAGCACAAGGAAGACTGTATACAAATTTTGGAAAGTTATTTGGGAGAGGAGACATCTGGGTTGTATTTCCCGTCCAGTTAATTGCTTTCTGCAAAGCAGAGCAACTTTATCAGGAGGGACTGAGGTCCTAACAGCAAATACACTGTAAAATTGACCTCTGTGTGGAAGAACCACCTTAGTCAGAGAGACCAAGTCCCAGACATCCCAGGCAAGCTTTTTAACCATGGAGCTACTGATAAATCAGCACTGTGTTACCCTCTCAGCCTTCTGAGTCTTACAAATGAGACACATGGGCAATACATATATTTTACATACACGATGCAACACATCTAGTGGCTTTGTGCTTCCGGACCTAGGTGAATGTGTGCATGCTCAGCATGGGCAACGTAAACATCTGTAAGTCTAGGATTTTGTGCTCCTTACATGATAGGATTATATTATGCATAATGAAGTGAAAACAGTTTAAGGACTGCACACCACGTCCTCAGCTGCACTGATACAATCACATGCAAGGCAAGGCTGTAAACCAGATTATTGAGGCTGTGACCATTTGAAAAAAAACATTGCCAACCAATCACAAAAAACACACAGCAAACTAGTTAAGCCTTTTCTGGAGTAATTTTCAACTGTATTACTTTGAAAACTCAGCTTACAACGCAGCATGATGAGTACTTCTAACAGCACAGCTGAAGGAGCAGCAAATTTTGGTGTAAAGGACAGGAGCAATTGGCCAGAGACAGCAAAAACTTCTAAAGCCAGTTTTGTAGTTGAATTCACTATACTGTGTACCTAATTTCCCCATATAAAACTAATTACTACGGTCAAGTTTATCAGAGCTGTTGCTTTATCTTCAGACAAAAGTTGCCAGGGCCTGCCATATCCACAAGATCATCTGCTTTTTTTCTTTCTTTCTTTTAAATCATGGCTCCAATTGAAAAAACTATATGGATACTAAAGCTAGAATTTAAAACTACTGTACCAAATTATTTTCTCCCCAAAATGCTACAAATATACAAATCAAACAAAATTCAACTGGAATTTGAGGTTCTCAGCAGTTCTGACAAGTCAGAGTCTGAAAATCTGGCCCTCCATATTTGTACGTAGGGCACCAATAAATTATTATTTTTACACCTATCCCCAAAGAAAAAGCAAGAGACTGAAATAAGGAAATTACTGCATATATTCAGATGGATAAGTATCTTGTAAAATGAATAACTATGCAAGGAAAATCATTAACAATAGAGCCATCTGCTGTATTTCAAAAAAACTACACCAGCAAAAAAATCTGAAAATGTTAAAATGCTTTACAACCTGAATTTTTCACTACTCCATGTTACAGAAAGTGATCATAATGATTAGTACACCAGTTTAAATGACAGAAAATGTGTATTTCTTACACCTCTTCTAATTAAAAGCAATATTTACTGGCATAATACTGATCCTCTGTGTCTAATGACACTGACATTGTAGCTGAGCATGTAAAAAGCCTGAAATGCTTCCCATTCCATTCGAAGTAGCTAAGCATAGTGTTGTGTAAGGAGACAATGAGGTCAGCAGCAAGTTGAATATTTATTTAAATACTGACAAGACACTTGGATGGTTTTTTTCTTGCTCGAAAATAATAAGAAATTCCAGGTCTGAAGAGCTTACAATAGAAAAAAAAAAATCAACACAAAAATGAGGGAAAGTTTAGAAGACAGACTAACCCAAGTGGTTCTTAGTATATCTTTACACTTCTATCAATATACTTGAAGAGCCCTCTTTCAAGCACAGTGGAAGAAGCAGGTGTCTCGAACAGTGTTCAAAGAACATAGCCTTATCAGCCAATTCCCGGTTTTGCATCTTAAAGATGGCATTAAAACACAGCCCTAAAATCCTGGTTAAACTAGGGAAAATTGTACCAGCGCAGACCCAAAGCTGCAGAGAGAATATACTGCTGTAAATCTGCGCTCAAATGGGTGCTTCACTACATTCAGTCTGCAATGGCTATAGCTATGCAAAAAAGTAATACCTACAAACTATACGTAGCCCCTAAAAACTCTATCCTGCTCATGGGAATGTGTTTCTTAGCTGAAAAGTTCAAAATAAGACAGACAAACTCCTACACATTAGGTCAGATGTAATCGAGTTTTCAAAGACAGGGAAGACTGAACACCTTTTGAAGTGCCAATTAATTGCCGGTAGTGAGCGCTACTGCTTGTGAGTGTGCCAGTTAAAACCAGTTATAACCATCCCAGTGCCTGCTGGAGCGCATGGTGTTCTTCCCCTCACTGCATTTCTGGCACAGTTAGTTAGAAGTGATCGCAAACCAGAAACGAGAGCTGTCAGCATGAATCTTCACAGGGAAGTTCCTTCTGCATTTAAAATAAGCTTATGAGCCATCTACCTACACCACATCTGTAGCTCACCACAACTGCCTGGATAATATGTTTATCTATCTGCTCCAAATGTATGTGTCCTTATTAAATATACCAAGGATCAGACGTTTGACAACAAATATTACTTGTTCCTACAAATTTCGTCATTTAGCAGTTTTAAGTGTTATTTAACATTTCATGCAGTTTTTGTAGGTTATACAAAACAAGTGACACTTTATTACTACACCTGCAACTTCATTAATTGCTGCATAATAGTTTTTTTTCTACTATCAGCAAAACTAAACTTTCACGACTAGAATTTTTTAAGCTTCATAAATAATATAGCTAAGACATTCTTAGCTTAAAAAGAAAACCACATATATTTACCTGCCATCATAGCTATCATACTGGCTTTGTAGACATTAGCAAGGGACCCTAGTTCACCTGTTGCCAGGATTGTTTTCATATGAGCTTCTCCACAGGCCTCACGGCACTGACGGATCTCCTCATAGAGACCTGTGGATAAAAGCATGTGAAAATGATCAAAGTGGCCTGAGAGACATTTTCAAGTATGGCTGTAATTTCCACTTCTGGATTAATTTCCAATCTTATAATTAGTCATAGCACTCAAAAACTTAAGTTTTTTAAATTCAATAAATTACATGACTGGAGGTAATTAACAACGCCACACAGTTTCAGACTTAACTTAATAGCTATTAATGTCGGTTCTCTCAAAACTAAGAATGTGCACAGTATGCCAAACACTCATGAATACATCAGGAGTAAAAAATGCTATGATAGTGAAGACTGATTTTAAAACAGCTTTTTCAGCAATAAATATGGTAGTACATTGAATCAGTACCCGAGGACAGTTATGTTTTCCTGTCCACATCACATCATCACCCCCTCTGTCCCCTTCAGCCACATTTGCCAAAAGGCTTAGCCTAAAAGACACCAAAGGTGTGACCAAGCTGTCTAATTACAAACATTAGTGCCACCTGAGATGCCATGACATATCCCCCTTGGCTTCCAGCTGCCACTCCTGGAGGCTCCACATCTCCCTTCGGTTTCCTACTGTTCCCCCTAGTACCATGGGACCATCTCAGGAAGTCCAATTATGGAGCTCGATGTCTGTGTTTAGGCATCTGAATCCCACTTTAAGCTTCTTGAAAATAAGAATTTCCTGAAAAAAACGATGCTGTCTGCTAACATCCCTATTAAGGAGAGACCGAGGCCTGGGATCACACCTCAAGGACCAGCAAATCCGCACGGATCTGTGTTTACAAACCACCTCAAGTAGTTGCATTGCCCACAAGGTTATCGAGGACTTGGACCATCCTGTGCCGTGACCTCAAACGGCTCCGGCAAAGGTGAAGGAAGCACCACGGCAGCAGGGCCAGCAGGACATCTCTTTAGCGTGCTGTGGAGCTACAGCTCCACGGGCAGAGCTGGACCCTCGCTTCTGATGCCCACGCTCGCTGAGGAAGCCAGCTAGAGTTCAGGAAGGAGGTTTGTCATGAGCCACTGTTATACACACAAGCACTGCCACTCGCACTGGCACAGACAGCAGGACTGACTTATATAAAGCCTTTTAGATGGGAGATAAAGCAGACCATTATCTCTGTATCTTCACACCACTTGGAAAACAAAAAGCAAACCCTGCCCTGGAGTTACCCCTCCCTCCCCACAGACAGCTCCACTGCCTTTGGAGGGCCTCTTGCTATCAGTCTGTCTTCTGACCTACAGCTCTCCTTAGCTCTCATCTCCAAGCAGTCAGCATGTCCCTGAGACAAACCAGCACACATCCCACCTCCTCACGGCTTCTCAGTGAACTGCCACTCAACCAGCCAGCCACCGGCTGCAGCCAGGGAGAAGCAGGGACAGGGAGGACAGGCCAGCATTTGGCTGCTCATGGACATTGTCCGGAGCAGACCACCCCCTCACAAACTCCTGCTTTCGGATTTACGAAGTGTCATGGCCAGAGGCATGCTTAACTTTCTAACAGTTTTATGTTTTCACGGACTCAGTAAGGACTGGAATAAATTTGGGCATAACCGACTGTAAAAAGGCTAGAACTTGTGGACCTGGTCAGGTAACACAACACGGGGAGCACAGGGAAACTCTCCCACTCTTTTTGGTAAAATTCAGCAGTGCTCCCACAAAATTTTAAACATAGGGAGGCTAAAAGAGATAGAAATTATCGAAATATAGCTGTTAGAAGCTGACTGCTTGGGGATGTTTAAGACTCCTCCAGTGTGGAGAGAAAAGCAGCTCTTACAGCATACAGCCACCATTTCTGGAATTTGATTTAAAAAAAGACGCAAAATAAGCAAACAGGATCCTTTGCAAGAGAGTCCTTTTCACAAATCGTACTCAATCTTCAAACATATAATCAAAAAGTTCTTTTATGGAAGGCTAAAATACGGCTTTTAACAAATCTTTCTTGCTAAAAAAGTCCAGGATACGGCTATGAAGACTAAATTTTTCCAGCAATACTTGCTTTTTTTTCCCCCTCAGTCCTCAAGCGAGACCTGGAAACATACAGTAGGGTTTGCCAGCTGCTATACGGCTGGACCTCCCCTACACCCGTGACGCTGTGGCATCCTGTTGATGCCATCGGCACACCAGGTGGCCGGGGCTGGGATCGCTGGGGTGGTCCTCTGAGACGTACTACACACATTAGTAGACAACTGGCTAATGCACTTAGCAAGTCCCTTTATAGACACCAGGCTTCACCTTGTTTCTTACTGTGTACCAAAGGTGTGAATTAATCAGTACTAGCATGCAGTCTAACATGTTTTATTGATCAATTGATGATACTCCAGAAACCTACATCAAATCGAGACTCAAAAAGGAAATACAAAGAACCTCTGCTATTTTCTTGTGCATTTGCTAACACTGCTCATGTTAGATCCAAATGCAGTCTCTTTTTGTGGAGTAACTCTTTCCCGAAGCTTTTGGAAAGCCAGAGAAAGCAGCTTTCATGTTCTTCTAGTTTCGGTAACAAGAAGAAAAGACTCAAGTTTTCTCTACCTTTAAGATACGCCACCAAAAATGTCAAAATAAAATCAACAAAATGTACATTTAGGTTGGATTCCATGAAAAGAAATTATATCCTCATAGCTGTTGTTCACTGGAGTTAGTGTCGCAGCTACAGCACCCTTCCTATTGTTGGAAGGTACTTTTATATGCAATTAGTGCCAAGATCATTTGAACAGTCTCACTATCTGACAGCACGCATCAACCCACGGACAGGAACAACTGAGGATCTTCAATCATCCGTGTCTATCAGGTTAGCTGAGGTGGTGGAAAAGTGGGCATACTTTAATGGGGCAGGTGTGTAGGTAATAAATACTGCTTTTTATTCAGAGACCAATTATTGCAGACAATAGCTGGCATTCATAGGACATTCTCAACCCTACAGTAAAAGCGCAAATAGAAATGCAACTACCTCTGGGACAGAGAAAATTAACCCAAGGACCCCAGTCCCAGTGCAAGCAGGAACTGCTTTGATACAGAACAAGTGCAAAAACTCCTGCTCCTTTCAAAAATAAAAAAGAAGTTTTAGTACTCAGTTTTACATCAAGGCACAAATAACTTGATTATCCTGAAACTTCCTGGCAAATGTATAAAGTACGGGTGGAGCTAATCGCATTTGAAAATGCACTCAGTGTTTCAAGGGGTCCCAGGCTGCTTCTCGGACAGTCTGTACTGCGAAAAAGTCCATCACTTAACTACTCAGTTCTGTCAAGCCGATCAGTAGCAGGAGCAGAGCTGCATGCTGCGGTTCTGGGAATATCTGTGACCTGTGCAGAACACCAGTAACTGACGCAGCAGATAGAGCTTCTCTGGTTAGCAATAGTGGCACAAAGATTTTGGGAAAAACCTCTATCACAAAAAACCCTGCAGGCGTATTTTCAACTGTGAGCTAAGACCACCATGAAGAGGTTGCAAGAGACTCTCCTGTCTGCTAAAAACAAGGAAAAGAAAATCAAGAGCTCTCAAAGCAAACGGCCAGCGCCATGTAGCATCTTGAACACAGCACCAACACTACCCCTACTCAAACAGGTCTAAGTCTTAAGCCAGGAGAATAAAAAAAGAAAAGAAAAAAAACACACCAAAAAAACCCTCAAAGCAAGCCAACCTATATAGAATATATTTGGAGGCAGATGCTCACTGATGTAGTCTGTAGTAGCTCCACTGACTTAGCTGTTAAAATGGATGCCACATAAGAACTCTTTTACTTTGCACCCACTTACTTAAGAAACCTTACTGCTTTCATGAACTTTAGATCTGCTTTTATTGGATACATTTATAGAAGTCAGAAAAATTCAGATTTTATAGGAAAAAAAGCCCCTTTCATAGCTGTGGTTTTAATTTCACTGCTATAAAAGATAAGTGTTGGAAGGTGTCTTTTTTGTAGTTTTCCTAAAATTCTAACTATTCAGTACATTATATTGATTTTTAGCAGCTATAAAATACACCAAAGAAAACATTCCTCCCCCTACACATTTCTCAAGCAAACATCCCTGACAATTACTGCTGGCTATAATCTGCCTTAGATTGTCTAGATGGTCTTTTGCTTTGGTCTAATACATTTGTCCTAAAAATCACAAAATAAAGGGGATAATCCACATCTCCTACACAGGAAATTAAAATATTAAGTGGAAAAAAACACAGCTTAAATTTTTATGAAACAGCTCTTCTCCAAAAATGTGGTGATAAAAACACTTTTTCTTTTTTTAAATTCAGCTTATTTGCTGTTTTTATCTAGTCAGTCACATTGACTGATGTTAAGGCTAGAAAGTGAGACGAGGAGGGAAGATGTTTCGATTTCTGTTAGACCAAAAGATCAAGGTAATCATGATGGGAAACTGGAAGATGAGCTGGAGTCTTTTCCGTCTTGCATGTTAATGGCAGGTTTGTTAACAAAATGACAAGCACAAGGCTATCAGCACAACACGACTCTTTCAGTTCTGCTCTCAGCCACATATGTGCAACTCCAGGCTCCAGTGATTCACATAAAACTGAAAACAGAGCCTGGCTTCAGGAGTCTGAGCTGCTGCTGACAATATAAGACAGAAATTGTGCAACCAGACTTCAAGATCCCAAGTCAGCTTGCACCTCCAGAAAAAGGTAAATTCAACTATAATATTTCTGAACAACACGTGGCGTCTTTTCCAAGTCTCTGGAACAGGGAGTGTATTTTCTCTGCGCTGTTTATAAAGTATGTAGCACAAAAGGAGGCCCCAATCCCTGAACAAAGCCTCTAAACTCACAGTTGAATAGTTATTAACAGATTTGAAAGGCAGCTTTCATAATGAGGTTATACCTAATGTATTTCATGGATGCAGTCACATTCAAATTTCTTAGAGTATACTTGTTTTGTTCCCTTTTCTTGTAGGAAAATTCAACTGACATAGAGCAAACGATGGGTTAACAATACCTCTGAAGCCATTGACAGTGTAGTACATCCAGGTGTTTGCTAAAAGCTGTGGAACTAAAAGTAATATTACAGCACCCCAGACAGCTTCAGAAGGTACAGCAACTGCAACATATTCATTGATAACAGGGAAAAAAAAAAAAGAAAAATAAATAAATCCAGTTTCTTTCAACAATTTGTTGGTCAACTTCATCACTCTTTACATACAGGCTCCACATTCTGTGCCTAAAGACAGTATCTAAATTGTGATTTTTAAGCTTAATCCATACTTTGTCAAGTGATACAAGACAATGGTTGAGTAAACTATCGTAAAGTAGGTATTGCTTTAAAAGCTAATAGATTGTAAAAGGTATATAAGTTCATAAACTTAAATCTCATTTAAAGTTATTTTCCAATGTAAATTAGCTGTCCAATAAAGTTGCTTTCATGTTCAGCACTATTAAAAAGATCTTAACAATCACTTCATAAAGATCTAGAAAATATATTCTGAGTGTCATAAAGAACTCCAACAATATTTAAGAACTCCTTTAAAATAACTTGACATAATTGGACATACACTAAAATATTTAATAACCAAACAAGCCTTTGAAACAAATCACAAAGCAACACTATTCTAGCATGGTGACCCCAATTATTGCACAGGCTAGAAGAAAAGCTAAAAATATATGAACGGTAAGATCAAGCACTCTACCACATACATATTTTTGTCAATAACTCCTGAAGTTGTGAAGACAGGCAGCATGAGAAAATAACAATAAAAATATATTAGTGTTATAAGCATAAGCAAAGGTTCTGTCATAACTGCAAGGCAGCTCTAGTTGATGAAGCGCCTTGAACACAGGCATAGTTACTACACTAGACTTTTCAATTTTATGTAAATTAGGGATCCATCCTAAAAAAAGACTTCTTCGTCCCTTCTTCTAGCTTCCTTAAACGTACTTTATACATTGGTGTGTATCATATCTAATCATTAGAGGTGGAAACCTGCGTGATCACACAGGTAACATACATCTATTGAAAGCTAAACAGGAAGTCAGAACACAAGATTTTCACCAAAATATTCAGATCACCTAATGAAGTAATTTTTTTGGATGGGCAAGTTAAATATTATAATTTTTCACCCTGTAGCATCATTATCTGGATGGCAAGTAAATTCTGTTCCTGAGGTAGCTTTTTTCAAGACCGTGTAAATACATGCCATACACAGACTCACGTTCATGAATAAACTTTCAGAAAACATTTGGAAATAATTTCAATTCTGCCCTTAGTAAAAAAAAAAGTAAACCAACCATTGCCAAAAGAAGGATGGCTTTCAAACTTGTCATGACTTCAGCTCTGGATAAAAGAATATGTATACCAAATCAAAAGTCATTCCTAATTTACTTATTTAGTAAACTGACAGCTTTATCCATCATTGCTATGTCTGTGTACTCCTCCCCTGTAATTTGTGATCACAAAAACCAATTCATTTCCCACATAGAAAAACCTAACAATGTATGTCCAGTTCATTTCAATCACCAACACAAACTTCCTCTCTGAATCTAGCCCTGTATTTCTCCTCTGAGTTCTCCTTCACATAATCCTGGGCAATATAACCTCGAGCCTGCATTTGCAATTGCCTACGTGCACTAACTTTCTGATCTCTGCTCTATGCAACTTGCACTGAACAGTGGTTTGTACCACGAAGTCTGAAGCATGGTAACCACAGTTACGTCAGAAATTTCTACGAGACAGACTTTTTCAGACACAATTGCAAGTGCTGCTCAAGTCCAGTTTAGTGGTCTTTTTTTAGTCTTAGTGACAGATCACTGACTCAGCTCACTTTGTATCCAAGACCAATATGTGTTCCCAGCAGAGCGCAGCTCCTGGAGGGGATACCTGCTCTGTAGATCATAGTGTAGACCCTAACAAAGATACAGCGTAGGAAGGTGTGCATAGTCTTGCTGCCAGCTGGTACAGAAATTGATCCATCATTCTGTCTTATTTAAAACCGCTCAATCACCCAGTCTCCACATTCCAGCAATTTCTGAGGCCATACCTGAACTTAAAATAGCCACACTGAAAGAAACAAATGTCTGCAACAATGCTCATTCTCAAGAAGTCAAACATTTGTAAAGCTGCATATGTTTAAGAGCAAAAGGATGGAGATGGTAAATACCACAAAAGGGGCCAAGATGTTCCAGCAAGTGGAAACCAGGATATCAGTCCTGAAGACACAGATGTAGAAACATGTGGGTTTTTTGGTTCAATTCTAACTGTTAATTGAAGGAAGGCCAAAATCAGAAAATATGATCTGTTACCATGATGACTGTATTTCCTTAACCAAACTCAGGTACCAGGCGTCCTTTATGAAGTCTTCCAAGCAAACAGGCTACTACAGCACTGCGTTATACAACTAAATGGAAAATTCATTCCAAGACGACGTGTTTACCTTCACATGGAGATTAGTTATAGGAGCATTGTCAGCACTTAAGGCAAACCATTGACAGTACATTAAGGAGGCAATTAGAGCAAAAACCATCTTCAGCATTATTGTTCTTACTAATTAGTAGTAGTCTACAGACACAAGAACATCAATAATAATATGAACAGTCAATTTGTACCCTCAACTTTCAGGAAAAAGAAAACAACTAAAATATATTTTTTTGTCAAGAATTGAAACATGTATATTTAACAAGGTATAATCTACATTAGCAAGCCCTTGGGGGGTTTAACAAAACTGTTCAAATAATTAGGCATTCTCTTCCATTTCACTTGCTATTTTTTTAATCCTGTACACAAAATCCTCTAAAGGCATAGAAGGAATAGACCTGAATTTTCAAAACACAAAGTCATTCTGCATGCCCAGCCTGACAGGACTTGTAACAGCATTCTTTTCAAAAAATGCAACCATTCGTCATAAATTAGTTAAATAGTTTTTATTTAGTTCAGTGCCCCAGATTATCAGTTACTGTTAGGGGAGCAACCAAATTCTTCCAGGACTGATGTGGAGACTTGGGGAAGAGATAAAGACAGAGCTTGCACACGCACATACAGAAGTTTAGGTTCCTTCCCAAAGGATGGGTACTTACCTTCCCACTGGCCAGTCAGCACCAGACTCCTGCTAATGACAATGTCAATCTCTCTGGCACCATATTCCACAGCTAGCTTTATTTCGGCCAGTTTGGTTTCTAAAGGAGTTTGTCCAGATGGAAACCCAGCAGCCACTAGCAAGAAGGATGCAGGCAGAGGGAAGAAAATGTTTTATAAATTGACCATAAAATTGCATATACCTCTAATACACCAAAGAGTTTGAAAGTTTTTCTTTTTTTATCACTACCATGATTCAAAAAATATAAAGGCACCTCATCCTGCCCTCTCTTCATCCACAAAAGCATTAGCTCTTCCCTCAAGAACCAATATCCAGTAAGATACTAAGTGCATCTTGTGAAAAGGTCTCTTTCACATGCCTTAAATTTTTCCAAAGCAGCCTACGTAAGAAAGCACAATATCTATTGCTTCCAGCAGAATTGAGCAAACAAGGAGTGAACTCATATATGAAGCAATACATACATTTTTAACTCTCCCCAATTCTTTTAAGTAGTATTTCAAGTTAAATCCTAGTAATATGTTTAACAGTTAAATCACAATATAGCAAAAACTGCTTTCAATGAGGTCTACTTAAGATTATGTTTATGATGTTTAAGTACAAAACCCAAAGGTAACTTTGGAAATGGAAAAAATAATGGCTTTGTCAGAGATCCTCTTTCTCTCTGACATATAAATGCATTTAGTACATATTTTTTCCCCTACACAACAATGAAACAACAACAAAAAAACCCACCAGAAAACATGGATCTTAGCATTAAACACCTGACCTAACTTCAAAGTTAGTCCCTGCTTTGAGCAGGACGTTGGACCAGATGACATCCAGAGCTCCCTTCCAACCTGCATAATTCTTTGACTCTACTTCTTGCTTATTGTAAATTCAGGACTTTTCTCTCATGTGTGGTGACTGGAGAACAGCTGGTACAATTAGATTTGTAAATACAAGTCCGGAACCTGTGGGCTGCTCAGCAGGCAATAACCCTTGCCTCTGCATACAGCTTCATTGAATTCAGCTTGTGGGATTATATTTAAAAACCAAACAACTGATAAGGAAAAAAAAACTTGTATTAGAACTCCTAAAGCTCATATTGCAGTATTATTATTATTATTATGATCATCTACTTAGTGTCTACTGATACTTTGTCCAGCACACTACCTCAATTTCTTCTATTCGGGTGAGGAAAACACTGATATATCTTAAGGATCTCTTTGAAGAGCTTCCAGCAAAACAGATTTGGCATTCCTGATAAGCTTGAAGTTGAAAGAAACCAAAAGATTATACCAGAAGTAAATCCTCCCCTCCATTCCTTTCCTTCTACCTGCTACCTTTTCACCTTACTCTCTGAAACAAAAGCAAGTCCAAATTTCTGGATTTTTCTACATATTTCACAGCATCAAAATATTTAATTGGATATTTTTGAATAAAGCTTACCTGACGCTACTGGTATGTTACAACCAGCAGCCTTTAGGGCATTAACAGCATCGGTGACTCTTGCGGGATATACACAAACTGCTCCAACAGTAATACCTGCAAAAGCCTCAGTTCACTTTTTTCATATATAGATTTCCACCTTCTTGAGTGCAATCCATATTATGAGCATGTGTGCACTGTTCTCAACTCCCACTTCTGCGTTCTCACAAGGATCTTAAACACCTACACTAGGGACGTCTGTTATATTGCTCAAACAGTTCAGGTAATTCTCCATACTGTTACCTCCCTCATGTTCCTTCACCTGACCCTGGGAGCAAGTTTGCATTAGCAGGAGTTAAAACGCCAAGATTTTTATCGACAGATTCACTGTTTAAAGCCAACATGTAGTTAAGACATGCTTAGTCAGCAAATTACTGTGAGAGAAACTGCACTGCCACGCTCTGTCCTTACTTGCTGAGCCAGACTGAGCCCAGCAGCAACTGAGCAGTCTTTATGTTAATGCAGTCCTACTGCATTTCTAGTTAAAATGCTATTCTCTCAAAGTCTCAGATAATTGACTTCATATTTAATACTTCAACTGTCTGAAGAGTCCATAAATCCAAGTTTTAAAAAAAGACTAATCTTTGATCTTTTATGTTTATGGCTTAAAATCAGAGGCCTGATTCCCCTTTGGTTCTACATCATATGACTTCAATCAGTGAACCAATGCCTGTGAAAAACTGAAGTATTGCAATAGTAAAAGTATGCCCCAAATGTTGCTGGGATTTTCTTTTTGTTAGATCATCATAAGGTCAACATGACAGGACAAAAGTCAAATGGTATTCACTGACACATCAGTGATTACATCTGGAAAAATTCAGAAATGCTGCTCAGATATAAAGAGGTTTTATTGATAGTTATATTGACAGTCTCAATTTGCTCTGAAGTTTTATCGTGTTCAGTCTTAGGTGTAACATTGGGACTTCAGATGGAGCCTGCTTGAGTAATGTCAATGAAAGTTTTACCACTAGTTCTTAAGGGCTGTCTCCTGCCCCTTCAACTCTGTTGACTTAGCTGGGGGGGCGGGTGGTGTGTCTGTGGGGCGGGTGGTGTATGTGTGTGTGTAGACATGATAAGCACAACTGCACAATCACTACAGGACCGATTCCTTAAAGTAGACTGGGCTGCAAAGATGTCTCCTATCTTAACTACTGAAACAAGCAGGTAACAGATAATGTTTTCTGAAGGAAAAATAACATGCTTAGGACTGTGGAATGCATCTTTTCTGACAGGCAAAGTGGCAGGCTCGCTAGTTACATACAGAAACAGCAGCTAAGCATGAAATCTAAAGGAGTCACATGAACACTCTCCTCTTCTCCAATTTACTAAGGACATCAACAGATTAACAGAATACTCAATTAGTTTCACCTTAGTGCACTGTTATTAAAAAATATACACTGAGGTTACACACTTGTGGCTTCCACATCAAATTTGCTCATTAGGTGTCATAACTTACAGTGTCGCCCTGAGTCCGTGATTCACTTTGGTTGCCAAACTGAGAATGGATTTTTTTCTCCTTGTATTAACTCAAAGGGATAGATATTTTGCAGGCAGAACTTAAGATAGTTGCTTTGAATAAGACCATATAGGACCTAGTTTGTTCTCTCAGAACTATTAATTCTGCAGTGCTGCCTACCATAACTGCTTCCATTATAGGAAGAAGAGCCCATTTTTACACCTTTCTGAAAACTGAAAAAATAATGAGGAAATTTAGACATCTTCTCTACAAAATAGACACAACAAAAACTATCATACCTTTATCATGCATGTCCAAGGCTTTCAGCAGATCCTCTCTGATGGGATGCTTTGCTTTAAAGCACAGTCTGTGAACATTTGAAGGAGTATCATCGCCTGAAAGAGTGGTAAGGTCTATGCA
The DNA here is from genome assembly GCF_018139145.2 of Gymnogyps californianus. Lineage (NCBI taxonomy): Eukaryota > Metazoa > Chordata > Aves > Accipitriformes > Cathartidae > Gymnogyps > Gymnogyps californianus. Next base: position 148,009,843 of record NC_059471.1, read on the forward strand.
GGTAACAGCTTTCAGCAGCCAAGCAGCCTACAAAGGGAGTGAAGCAAGGAACACAGTATTTCAGTTTATGCTTCCAAAGCCAAACTGACTTAGAAGATGCAGGAATCAGAAGCCTGGCTCTCACTCTAAGAATGAGGAAACGTATGGGATATAGCACGGAGGATATGCAAAGAATGGTTTCTGACAAACTACCAAATGGGACTCTGTAAGAATCAGACAAACATTTTTTCCTGGACAAAAAGCATCTTGTTTCAAATTTAATTCTGTAAGACAAAGATAAAAACATCACCTATGTGAGGAACCTCACTGTTATAATATGCTCCATTCTATACAGTATGTCTGTGTCTTTAAGGTTTATATGCACGAGAAATTATACACATGCTTCAAGAGGAGCACAGGTTTGCAATTGCCAGTGACCAGATGAGTCTACACATCAGCAATTTGCACACTTGCACGTTTGCACGCTTCTCCTGCTGTGAGAGTGAAACATGGAATCCGTGGGGGGTAAGAAGGCAGACTTCTTAAAACTTACGGTCTAGACTCCAGATGTTTCCACTTTCTTTTGTGTGAATCGGGAATAAAAAACATCTGTAATTATTTGGTGCAAAAAACAAAAGCAAGAGCTAAGTGACAAGGCTAAAGCACTCTTTAGATGAAAATGCTACAGAATTTTAAAAGACTTATTAATTGGAGAATGGAATAGAAGCACAACTAAAATATTTTTGAGCTTTTTTGCTGAACAAAAATTGAGCTTAAGACATTATTTTGAAATATTTGTTGAAGGTCTTGCAGCAAATTCTCATTTACAGTGATGGCTTCACTAAAAGCTGACATCTCTTAGTGGGCACTTGTTCAACAAGGGGAGAGTTTGCAATGGCAAAGTCCATTTGAGTCCATAAAGTCCCTCTCTGACTGCTCTGCTCTGTGACACAATTTGTCAGTATAGGCAACAAAACTTGTTGCTTCTGCGTGGAGGTATTACTCTGCAAATCTTAAGTGGCTGGCCAGCCTACAAACTTTTCACACTTCGCTGATGGGAGTCTCCTTTCTGAACTTGCAGTAAATGTTACACTGAAAGCTGCTTTGGGGTGACTAAACGGAGTAATGAACCATTACTGGCCTCTGTTAGTCTAAGCTTGACTGCTTGTTTCTAACTAATTTCTACTTTCAGCCTATAATACTTCAAATGGGTTTTTCACTTTAAATGGTTTTAAGTCTCTTTTACTTGGATTTTTTTATCCTTCGTTTGAGGGAATTTTTGTCTCATCTCTTATGACATAAATCACAAAGTCATCAAGACAGATGTAGTCAGGGAGTTCCAAGAACTGTTATGAACTTCATTCTTTTAAAAGGGTTTCTCAAATGCCTATTTTGGGAAATGGGCTTCAAAATTTGCATCAGTGGTGCTACTTACATTCAAACATGTAAAGGTTCAAAATCATCTGTGTGAAATAAACAGCACATGACTATCCTGCAATGTCAGTGTTCAAATACAGGAGAGATGCTTCTGGCATTCTTCAAAGTAAAACTTTACTCGAGTAGCTCAGTACCAGTGTTACCACACAGGAGAATGGCAAGTGTTAGTAATAATTAAACATCTGTCCTACAGCCATGTTGAGGAAGTGACACTAAATCTCTTTCTTCCCAATGATTCTTTGTTATCAAAGCCTATGGCTCTCTATGTCTTTGTTCTTTGTATAGTAACTTTGGTCAAATGAGAAGATTTACTTTTTACATTACTACACCCGCAGTATCTGAAGATAGCCAAGGTTATGGAATATTCTCTGGATGTTCTCACGAACACTATTTTCCAATCCAGAGCCACTGGACTGCTAAACTTGGTATCAAGTGACTTTTTATGCATAAGAAACTCTTGAGAAATGCTGAGCTGGTGTCTAACTTTCCTCAGTTTATGTCTATTTTTTATTTAATCATAACATGTAAAGCACAAACTTTCAGGTTCATGTAACAGGCAGGAAGTTTTTTTCTATCACCTTCCAGTAGGATCTTACAGCTACATCAAATTATACCCAAACTGTAATCCGCAAGATCTGTGCTCATTGTGAACGCAGCTTCAGCCATGCCAGAATGGCTGCCCGACATGCTAAGGTCAGGACGCCAACTATTTTGAACAGCTTTTTTAAGAATTAAGCATAATTAAATGAGTCTTGCTTTGTTCTACTACGTTGCACTGTTACAACTGATCCTTCATTGTCTCCTTCCTCCCGCTTCCAGGTTTTCAGTTACTGTTGCAAGTAAACGACTTCTTTAGCGTGCAGAGGGGAGGAATCACAAGCATTTGCTTGCAGAACAGCTGTTTGGTGAATGAAAAATCAATTTGTCCTTTGGACACCAGTTACAACCCCATGGCTGAGAGCTCACTGGGAGCTCCAGGTCTGCTGCATGGCATTTCTCAGACCTTGCCCTTGGCTGAACGCTGCCAAAGCATTTGCAGCATCCTGCAGCCAGCTCTGCTTGCTGTTCCCCTCTCAGCGATTCCCGTCCTGCTGCTGAGGTGGCAGAAGCCAGCACGTGGCCGTGCCTCACCTGCTCTGCTTTGCAGAACGCATTAGCTTACGTTGCTGATCTGATGGCTTTGCATTACGATTCTCACGTACAAATTGGAGAAACCAAAATGCACACCAGGCCAGTATCCGTCAATTCTGCCAGCAGGGCAGTAACAGCAGAGGTTGAGGGTAACTGCTAAGACACTCTAAACATGTATGTTCAATGAATACAAGTCAGCCTTGAAGAAAACTTCATTTGCACCACTGGCTTTAGCGATGGCTTATGTGAACCTATTTTATACTAAGATGGACAGTAACTGATCATTTACCTTATCTCAGGAGCTGAGAAGTCAGTCCCCTTAACATTAGTATTAGTGGGCTCTTTCTTTTTTTTTTTCTTCTTTTTTTTCTTCCCTTTCTCCCCCCAGGTGCCATAACCAGTCAGGATTTTTGAGTTTTAGGTAAGAACTAGTTAAGCAAAGAAATCACATGTTGGGGATGTTTAAGTAAAGAAAAATCATCCAAGTAGGTCAAACTTGACAGGGACCATGATCATATCTTACAGCTTTAAAATTAAAAAATAAGAAGGCAGCATGCAGAGAAGTCTGTCTGGGAAATAGAATAAATGTGGTGGGATAGTAATATACAATTTAATCCACTCATGAATAAAGATGACTTAAATTCATTTGTGGTTTTGCCACTCATGAGTTATAAGGTTTTTAACTTGTTTGGATAAATGCATCACCTTATTCCATCCCATCATCATCAAATACAAATTATTAAAATAAGACATGGACAAGCACATCTTTTAAGTTTACATGTATCTTGAAAAAAATTCAATATTGCAGCCTGGAGAGGGAGAGTGACTGCTTTAAAAATACAGGAACAGAATGCATAAAAAGAGCACTTACTTGCCAATTACCTTTCACAGTTCTCCATTTTTTAATTTGTTCTGCATGCCTCACAACTGCAGGTCGATTCACATGCACTTTTGAGATCCAGCCAAGCTCTGGGGTGCGAAAAAAAAAAAAAAATTCTCATCTATTTCTGTGTTCTTTTAATATATGGTGTGGGACTCTAGAAGAAATCTGTAGCTTGGTTTGGAACCTCTGAAGAGCACGTTGTGCTTTCATGTCCTTTTAAGGGCTTGCATACTTATCACCAGTCCAAAATATCATAATAGCATTAACTTCTGTTAGGGTATGATCTGTGAACTGGATGTTTCACACAGCATGGTTTTTTTGCCATTACAACTGAATTAACTTACTGCTGATGAGAGACACTATATTGCCAGTCCTGGACTATGAAGTTTATTATACATGTAGCATATAAAAAGCCCCCACAAAACAGCCTTCTGCCATTGCTTGCTGATTTACTTGTTGATTCCAGAATATGGTAACATTTGTTCAGTCCTTTGCTTGTTTGCTGGCACCCAGAATACAACAGCATTTTTTGTGTGCATGAACGTTTGTTTACAGGAACTGTACCCCACACGGTCACCAAAACCCCTGGACAGACTCTTGCATAACAAAGCATTTGGGTTGTTATTGTCTACAGCTAATTTTACTGAATTTGCTACTAGGGCCTGACTAACTGCAAGTTTCCAAAAGCACTGAATTCCTGGGCAACATACCCGCCTGGAAGCTGCCGAGATGCGTGCCTGACTGAGAAGTGCTCACCTTGCCAAGCACCCCGGAGGACTCAGGGCAACATCTTCAACGCATGAATTCCTTCAGATGCCCACTGCAGACAGCCTGGCTCACAATTTCAATGAGTGTCAGTATCCATAAACAATAACCGGACCCAAAGAGAAGCAGATGCTCAACATTTACTAAAATAATGGAACTGTCTAAAAACAGAGGCACCAAAAATTGGACACTGCTTAACGAAGGGTAACTGACTGATAAAGGAGAACTGAGAGTTCAGGCTCTTGAATCTTGAAATTTCTGCTTAGTATGATAAACCAAAAGCGTAATTCTGAATGTTAATAAACACAAACTGCTCACAGAAGTACACAGGAAAAAGAAATCGGAATATCTTTAAAATTTTTCATATCCCAAAACATAAATAATTCTTCTAATCATACAAGCAATCCATGAAAATACTCTGAAAACAACATCAACAATCATAACCACCAATCATCAGCAAATCATCACCATCAATCATCAAATATCATCATCAGTTAAGGTCAGTATATGGACATGGGCTTAGATACTAAAAGATAATAATTCTGGATGACTTAATTTATTAAGAGCATCTCATCTCTATGAGTCTTCTTCACTACTGTATTAAACTTGCATTTCCCTCGAGCACATTGATTAAAAAAGGTTTAAAACTTTAAAAAAAGCTGATAGCCAAAATCACTAATTTTGTACAGAAATCTTATCCTCAAATTTTTTTCTTCCTACTTTATAGTTTTAATAGCCAAAAAAAGTGCAGAACTAATATACTAGCTAAAGTATGTAAATACAAGCTTGTTTACCTAATTAGACTTACAAAAAGCTCTGGAGAAACCAATTTAGGGTAAAGATGACTCAGTGGAAATGCAGGACAAAGGCATGAAATACAGCTAAACAAAATCTTGTTCTGAGCATAGTAAGCCACTTTGCTACCACTTTCCTATTACCACAAACAAGTAATTAAATGAGCGGTACCTACAAGGTCAAAATGTTGGCCAAAAGCAGAAAAAGTAAATCACAGAAGGAATTTCAAAGGACTCCTAAGGAATTTAAGGATTTCTTTAAGAATTTAGCAACAGTCTCACTGTATGGCGACAAAGAAAAGGAGGAGCTTGCAAAGCTGCAAACCAGTCGAACAACAAACCCTCATTACTTCTCTCCACTTTCAAAGCCACAGGCTTATCCATTCTGCCCCAAAAGCAAAAAGCTCAACTGTCATGTAGAAAGCAGGTGAGAAAAGCTATTGCTACAAAACCTATGGCTAGAACTTTCCTTCTTTTTGAATATCAATAAATGCAAACCATACACAGACAGCTGAAATGTAAGCTAGTGAAACCTCTACATCCTCCGCAGTTGCTTTAAGGTCAAGGCTCCTACGTGATCAGCAGAGAGTGTACATCACTTCCCATGGGGCCGCTATAAGCAATATTTGACAAAGTCCATGGGGGAGGAAAATACAAGTAAATAAATAAATAAATGGAAACACAAACTCTGTGTTGTGATTCTCCTACTGTGTGCCAAGTGCTCAGGTAGAATCATTTAATCATAACCCAATTTATCAAGATAACTTTTGTACCCTACTGGGTGCATGGTGACCTTTCAGCCCCTTTGGAAAATGTGATAAAATCAAAGAAAGCAGTTTAGATGAGGAACTCGGCTTCTCGTTCTCTAATAAGGATCCTTTCAGTTACTCTACTCTAACCTATTCTTTCTACATTATGAAAGACACCCAAGAAATACAACTAAGTAATTAATTAACAAAAACTACAGCCTTCTATAGGAGAGTCTGGAAGTATATGAAGACAGCGTCCAGTCTGTTAGATATGGACAATTGAGGTTTCAGATGAAAATTTAAGTGGAAGAACAGAAATTTCCCCCATGAGTACATTAACTCTTCATTACATATTATTTGGAGAGGATTCAGTCTGATTCATCTTGTGCTGGACTTCGGTAGAAATATACATACAGCTATTGTATCTGCCCCTACCTGACTTTTGAGCATAGCTTCTCAGAAGGTCTGAGTAACCTTTTCAGGCAATCAAGCACTGCACACTAGATTAGCTTAAAGGAAATAGTCAAGTATAATACCATTTGGAGAAAGAAAAAAAAAAAGAAAAAAAAAGAAGAAAATAAATTCATAATCAATGGGAGAAAAGATGGGGAAGAACAGTGGAAGTGAAATAAGCTACTACTTTTGCTTTGCCCAAAGTCACCTGTGAAAGTTACTATATATCAGCTGATCAGCAATAGCTGATTGCATGTTCTTCACAAATATGATTAAATTCATTGGCTTAAGCCCTTTTCACTGTGCAACACATTTTACCTTCTGTTTTCAATAACTCAAGACTCGTCATGAAGGTAGCTGACACATGGCAACTCAGTAAGGTGTAATATCTAATTTTTGTGCCTGAGACGCAAGTTTCCTTGCAAGACCATAGAATTTGGATCTCCAAGTACTTTTTTGAATGTGGGATATCGAACCACTGTGCAAAGCACAGGCAGAAAACTTAAAAAAAATTTTAAAATAATTTAAAAAAAAAAATCAGAACTCCATCCTGTCTGTACAACTTAATGTGAGACATTATGCAGCTTACTAAAGGAAACAAAATGGTGTAATAAAAAAATGCATGGTGAGGAAGGACAAAGGTTCTAGTAATATGCAGCAGCAGATGGAGACTTCTGTCTAATACAGACCTTTTATTCAAGCCCACTTCTCCATTAATTAAAGCAGTGGGCAAGTAAAAACAAATATGTCTCAGCGTAATTGTCTCTAAATAGACTTGAAAAGTTTGCCATGTGAGGTCTCACCAAATCTTTAAATGTAAGTGTCTCTATTCAGAAAAATCACTTACAAATCCAGCTTTTTTTTTTTTTTTGCATTAAAAATCAGAATAAAACCATTATTTGAAATAGAACTGACTGCCTTTGGATTCTCCCCCTCCCCTACTCCCCCAAGCTTTATGATTTAGTATCTGGCTAAGAAAAACTATATTTAATTAGGCTCATTAACCTTGCAGTGTGAACATGTCTTTTTTTTTTTTTTTTAAATAAGTCATCTGCTAGTCATCTGCACAGTCATGTGGCTTCAGGGATAAAAGTAATGAAAGCAGTTACACTATAGCTAATTAGCCAATATTCTGTAATCACTCTTCAAGTTTACTTTTTTCTCTGAAGACATTTGAAAAAATTATATTCAAAATCTTAACAGGAAATTCAACTCCTCTCTTTGAAGAACATGAAGCCAAAAATACCAAGCATTTCCTGAGAAAACAATAAATAAAACCACTTCATTAGTATAATTACATAAATATCTAAGATACCTAACACATTCCTCATAAAACAGACTAAGCTTTTCAGAAGCTTTAAAAAAATGTGTAGATGGCATCCCTTCAGATGGTGAAACAGAAAGCTCAAGAATGCCTGAGGCTGTAGTTTCACAAGCATTTTAAGGCAGCACTGTCCCCAAAAGAAGCTGCCCCCTCAATTGGTTATTTCCTCCTCTGCGCCAGAAACAGCATGTGTGCTCCTGCTCTTACCATGAACACATGATAAAATGGGTAATGGAAGTGATGAAAGCTGTTATTTCTGGAGAAGTGAGTGAAACTGTGCCCTGAACCTTTAGCGCAGAAATGACGTATTCAGCTGGACACAGGCTGACTGTCATGGTTTAACCCCAGCCAGCAACTAAGCACCATGCAGCCGCTCACTCACTCCTCCCCCCTCCCAGTGGGATGGGGAGGAGAATTGGGAAAAAAAGTAAAACTTGTGGGTTGAGATAAGAGCAGTTTAATAACTAAAGTAAAATAAAATATATTACTAACAATAATAATAAAATATAATAATAATAATTATAGTATTGAAAAGGAATATAACAAAAAAAAAAAGAGAGAGAAGTAAAACCCAAGAAAAGACAAGTCATGCACAATGCAGTTGCTCACCACTCGCTGACCAATGCCCCCAGCAGCGATCCGCCCCTCCTGGCAAACTCCCCCCAGTTTATATACTGAGCATGACATTCTACGGTATGGAATACCCCTTTGGCTAGTTCAGGTCAGCTGTCCTGGCTGTGCTCTCTCCCAGCTTCCTGTACACCTGCTTGCTGGCAGAGCATGGGAAACTGAGAAATCCTTACCTTAGGATAAGCGCTACTTAGCAACAACTAAAACATCAGTGTGTTATCAACATTATTCTCACACTAAATGCAAAACATAGCACTGTACCAGCTACTAAGAAGAAAATTAACTTTATCCCAGCTGAAACCAGGACACTGACCCCAGCTGGCCATGCATAGCCAAGCAAAGCCGCTGAAGAGGGCTAAAAGGCTTCAGGATCAGGTCTTGTTACAGTTATCATATCATGTAAACTGTTTAGAGGTTTGGGGGTTATTTCTTAGAGACAAACGCTGTAGTTATTTTCCCATAGTGACTCTTGCTATGGACCTGTTTTATTTTCAGATGGGTCCTCCTTATATGAGAAGTTCAGTCTCCAAGTCATCAGCATTCAGATACTCAAAGCAGGACACCAAGGCATGAGCCATGAACTAGAAATCAGCTCTATTATCTTGTGACATTAGTGAAATCACACAACATTGACCATGGATCTCATGAAATGGATCATGGTATCCTCCAAAGCACTTTGAAAACTGCTGACAAGCCTTTCCTCAGTAGGTGAGCTGCAGAACAACAGGAGCTTGGTTTCCTGCAGGTCCAAGTCCTCTGCTGTTCCCTCTCTTCTTCCCTGGCTCCAGAGACCTCTCCTCACTCCAATAACCCAGCTGTCCTGTTATGGTCCTTACGACCATGGAGTAAAACAGGACATTGTTACTTGCATAAAGCCCCCCCAAAAAGATGTAATGAAAAGTCATGTAATTGTTGAGCTGTGCCTGCCTTTCCCTCAACAGAAGGGACTAATTTGGTCACTCCACCCAGTGACTTATTTCTGAGACATCTATCTGTCCTTCAAATTTGATTAAAATTATCTAGCAGATTCAAAAGGTGTTAGAAAGGAACAGTGAAGAAACAGAGCCACAGTACAGGCTAAAACCAGCTATTAATATATTAGAACAGAATTATGCTGTCTTGAAAAGGGATGCAACACTTCATTATCTAAATGCCACTTACCAACAGGCTAGCTCTCACACATAAATGGCTCAGAAATACCAACTATAATTAAAAATATCAATTGAAACATAATGAATGTATTTCTGGCCCTTCAACTAGAGGAGCTGAGCAACACAGATAGGTTATTTTTTTTTTTTTAGAATCCAAGAACATACTTTGCAAAACAACTGTAACTAATTATTCATTACTCAGAATACATATATATACACACACACAGCTAAAAACCCATATAATCACAGAATAATTTGAGTTGGAAGATCTCTGAAGGTCATTTGTCCAACCTCCTGTGCAAAGCAGGGTCAGCTCTGAGCTCAGACAAGGCTGCTGAGGGCTTTATTCGGTTGGGTTTTGAGAGTCCCCAAGGATGGGGACTGCACAGCCTCTCTGGGCAACCTGCCCCACCACCTGACTATCCTGCATGAAGAAATTTTTCCTTATATCCAGTATGAACTTCTCTGTCTCAAGACAAGCCTGCTGTCTCGCTTCATCCCATCATGCAATGCTATGAAGAGCCTGGCTCTGCTTTCTTTATACATTCTCCACAAGGATGAGCAGGCTGCTGTTAGGACCCCCAAAGCCATCGCTTCCCCAGGCTGAACCAGCCCAGCTCCCTCAGCCTCTCCTCACAGGGCAGGTGCTCCAGCCCCTGACCATCTTGGTGGCCCTCTGCTGAACTTGTGACAGTTTATCAATCGCTTTCACCTATTGGCAGGCAACAAAACTGCACAGAGTCTTCCAGATATGGTCTAACAAGTGCTGACCAGAGGGGATGATCCCTCGCTTCCCGCAAGCTACTGGCCGTGTCCCTGCTGGTACGGCCCAGGAGGCCACTAGCCGTCTCTGCTGCCAGGGCACTGCTGGCTCGTGCCCAGCTCGCTGCCCACCAGGCCCCGGGGCCTTTTGGCAGAGCTGCTCCCCAGGCAGGCAGGCCCCAGCCGGTGTGGCTGCTGGGGCTCGTCCTCCCCGGGGCAGGGCTCTGCCTTCGGCCCTGCTGAATGTCACTGGGCTCCTGTTGACCCATCTCCCCAGCCAGTTTGGGTCCCTCTGAATGATCTGCCTAATTTAGTCTCATCTGCAAACTTTATGAGCAAGCAGTCCATCACCTCTTCCAAGTCATTGAAAAAAATGTCAAATGGGATGGGTCCCAGGCTAGACCCCCGCATTACCCTACTTGGTACCAGCCCCAAAGCAGAGTATGACCTATTGACCATCACCGTCTCAGCCCAATCACCCAACCAGGTTTTTAACCATTTCAGTATCCACCCATCCAAATGTCTCAACTTGGATAAGAAATATTGCAAAAGACAATGTCAAAAGCCTTGCTAAAGTTGAAGTAAAACATCCACTGCTCTTCTCTTGTCAACATATCCAGTCATTTTACTATGGAAGGCAATTAGGTTGGTCAGGCACGATTTACCCTTTTACCAATACAATAAATGATAAAACTATGTGACAACTCCACTGTTGTTTTGCCACGTGACCTTGTGTTATCGTTCAGGCCATTCCCCCTTTCAATCTCCCTACTGACTGGCCTTGAAGACAGACTTGTATCTAGGCACAGGTTCAGGCTCCACACAAAAAGATGTGTTACCTACTTGGTTTTAAACACCCTACCTGCCATTTTCTGTCTCTACCCAAAATTACTGAATGACTTTCTTTCTCCACAGCTTCTGAAGTTGTTGCATCAAAATTCCATCTGCAAGGAACAGAAAACCCATGTGGCACATGTCTACATCCCCACAGTTAAACCAAAGGAGTATGCTTCTAGCTTACACCACAAAACAGATGCTTATTGATGTGTTTCACTGTTTTGTTGTGAAGTGGCATTAAAAAGTCACATATGATGCTTTTCTGAAACATGACAAAACATTAAGCATCTGATCCATTATACTCCAGCATCCTTGGGAGCAGAGCAGGAGAGGCAGACTCCTTTCAGCCCCCGCAGGCATCGTGGTGAACCTGAGTACCCAAGAACGACTCTGCAAACAGTCCCTTTGGAATGACAAACTTGTAAAATTCCTTATCCACCTTCTTTACACGAATCTCTGACGGCAAATGTATCAGTGTATTAGGCTAGCAACCCTCTGACTAGTTCATGCAAATCAGTGTCTTTTTATGTTACATGTACCTGTTCTTTATTCCAAGTAAACATCTTGTTCTCCTACTAAGGAACAGTGATAAGAAAGAAAGAAAGGATGAATTAAGGGCTTTTACAAAAATGTATTTATTTTACAAAAAAAAAAAAAAAATCACATGGGAAAGCATTACATGCCATGATTTGAGAAGAGCTTGACTTGTCATTGATAAACAAAATAGATGTTCTCTAATGGCAGCATCAGAAATTTACTCCTTAAATAATGACATTAGGTAGCAAGCATAGAAATAGCAGACACAGAGAAAAGGACCCAAATAATATAATTTTAAGTAAAAGATATTTTACCACTAGGTGTCCCTGTTACAAAACTATAATCCTACAGAATGCCCTGTGAGATACAGGGCAAATAATTTGAATTACTGTTAAAGCTGCTGGCACAAGCTGGCAAAACCTTCAAAAGCCAAAGTGTCTAAGTCACAGAACCAGTGTGGATTGTTAGAGACCATGAAAGATAAAGGCAAGTATTTAACATGTCCTTTTTGAGTACTGCTACCAGCTAAGATATAGCACTAAGTAAGATACAGCAACTTACTTAAATGTAGCACTTAACGTATTTCAGATGTGTATTTAGTGGGAGAGCAAGTGGCAGGGAGATTCAGTTCTCCCTTTAAAGCAGCCAGCATAAGGCAGCTGTTAGAAACAGCCACAACGGGTATGCTGCCGCTTAATACAAACGCACTCATGGCCACACTGTTCGCCTACTACGCCTGCCCCGCACATCTAACTCAGCTCATTTTGACTGCAACCGATTTAAACAAAGATCACTGGGAAGGGTACAACAAGTACCTGTGGATAAGCTGAGGGCAGTGGCCCTTTCAGGTAAATCAGTTGCAGCTGGACGAGGCCACATGGTACAGCCCTGAAGACATCCATCCCTCTGTGCTCTCTGTCAATAATCTTGAGCATTAGTTGACTCTGCCTCTTGGGGAGGGGAGGGCTACTTATTGGGAGAAGAAAGAGTTATAGAAAATATTTGGAACATACTCAAAGACTGTTTTAGCGGGTGCAAAAACCCAACAATTATGTTGTGCTGGTCAGCTGCATATTGAATACTTTTCCCTTGCCTATGGTTGTACAGCAAGATCCAGCCAAATGTTAGTGAGGTCGCCTGTTTCTTCCAATAATTTCCCGCTTGGCAGCATCGCCTTCCTTACATGTAAGCCTGTCTGTTGGAGGATGACTGTTTGATAGGAACTGAACGGACTTCACATTCAAGTTTCTGGATTCCCCACACATACCAACAATTAATTTTAAGATTAAATTTACAGTAAGAAAAAGCACAACACACACCTAGTTTAAAGTAATTGGAGTGCATTTGCAAACTTCCATGCTAGCTTTTTTCCTAACAGACACTGAAGTTTTGCCACTATATTATTACTATGTTTGTTTCAGCAAAAAGATGCTGTTAAGATGGCTACAGTTGAAACTCACCCGTCCCTGCAAGCAGCCCACAGATAAGCACATCAAAGAGGAACTCGACAGCTCACTTTTAGGAGTTACAGCATATCAGTCATTTCAGAGAATGAAAACAGAGTCAACTTTCAGTTGTCCACAGGCTAATCATTTAAACTGCATGTTAGCTCTCTAAAAATGCCCATGCTTGTGCTAGAGACAGGAGTATAGCCACGTGACACCGTGCAGCATGGCCTCCTGAACTCTGCTCGTGCTAACTTTGAGATCTCCCTGTTCCACACCAGCTGTCCTTTGCTTCCCATCTTCCATGACACCACCCCCATAGCTCCTCCACTTAATTGTCCATCTACTCGTATTGACCAAATTTTCATACCTTAAGAGGTGGACTGTAGGAAGGCTAATCACCTTAATTCATTCCACTGCTGCAGTTGGGGTTTGCTGGGTGGAGAAGTCAGAAAGCTGTAGCCATTTCTCCTTCCCCACTCCCAGCTATCAGCAGAAGAGGAGCTCCAGCTGGGAAATGGCAGAGAAACCCTTTCTTGGCTCCTCTCTGCCTTACCTTAGGCACAGCCACCTTTCAGGCCTAGAGACCACCTGCAAACACCTGGAAAATCCTTATCAGTCTTCAGAGACCAAGCAACAAGGAGAACGATTAGTAAAGTCCCGAGTTTACAAATCAGAATCCAACTAATAAAAAGCGGTTTGAAACTCTCGGGGAAGAGGGGGAGGTTTATTCAGTGAGAACCAGAAAGGTGTGCAAGAGGGGATCAGGCCCAGCTTTGTGACAGGACTAGGGCTGCCGAGCCCCGCAGCGCCGGCCGTCCTGTGAGCTGTCACCCTGCTCGGAGCCTCGCAAGCCGAGGCCATACGTGATGGGCAAACCTCAACTTCTGTTTAACCTGGAGTACCAAAGGGAAAATAAGCCTCCTGCAGGCCCCCCGGTTGAAAAGACAGCCCGAACAATATGTCACGAGTGTATGTTAAAGGATCTAAAGGAATCGTAAGTCTATTTCTATTCTGACTTTTCAGAAAAACAAGGTTTTGCAGCAGCCTGGCTCGTACACCCTGAGGAGGTGAGCCGGGGGTGGGGGAGAGGCGGGGGAGAGGCGCGGGCAGGCGGGCGGGAGGCCGGCCGCACAGCCGGGAGCTACCCGGCGCCTCAGCCTCCCGGGCGCCCACCGGCACTTCTCCGCCCGTTCCCAGGGCAGGCGGCCCTGCCCGAGCAGCTCTCCCCGGTTTGCCCGCCTCGGGAACGCCTCACGCCACGGCTCCGCGGCTAACAGCTCTCGCCTGAGGAGCCGCGGCCAGGCCTGCCTCCACGGCCCCCGCGCGGTGGGGGGCGCCGCAGCGGGTGGGCGCCCCGGCCCTCCCCGTAGGCCGCCGCCCCTTACCCAGCTCGGTGCCCGGGTTTCGGCCCGCCATGGCCCGCGTTGCCGGCGGCTCGCCGCCCCCGTTGGCGGACCCGGGCGAGGCTGGCAGCCTTCGGCCTCGCTGGACCCGCCCCCCGCGGACAGGAAGCGGCGGCGGCGGCGGCCGGGCAGGTTCGGCAGGTCTGCTACGGCCGCCGGGGCACGGCGTTCCCCCGCCGCCATGGCGTTAGTAGCGAGCCCACCGCACCAGAGCCGTCGGTAACGAGGCAGCCAAGGCCTACCCGCAGCCCTCAACCTCGACAGGGTGAGAGCACTGCCCTTCTGTGACGGGAGCTGCTAGGCTATTCTGTTCCTTCAGTGCTAAGTAACACCTATCTTGCCGTCTTGATGATAACGAGTCCAGGCAACTTCCGATTTGAGTTGAATCTTCAAGTAGAAACTTGTGCCACACGTACACAATGAGCTCTAATAAACTTACCAACCTTGTAAAACTTACTAGTAACACTTGCAAAATGGAAGCCCGGTAACAAAGCCACTGACAACTTCACAGCCTTTACTTTTTTCCCAGAGTTGTAATGACAAACCCGCATGAAAAAAGTATTAAACATTGTTAATATTGTCATTTGGATGAAACATCTTGCAACTTTAGCCCTACTTGCTCGGTACTAGCAAAGAAACCACAAACTCACAACAGCATCATGTAAAGCAGCAAAGGGTCACAGCTCTGAAATCGGAGGACGCTGTTCCAGGCGTCTCTATGAAACGCTACACAGCCTACTTGAAATACCGCATGAAGACCACAGCCTGCAAGACGTTTTGCCATGGGGTGAAGTGTGTGAGTTTCTTGTTTTAAACACATCCTTCAGCTTGTAAAATGAACAGCTCCTAGACTGAAATACTAGATTTGGAGCCCTCATAAGCCTTAATGGAATTAATGATAAGGCTGAAACAATTAGCTGTTAACCAGAGGGTTACGACTTGCCTGTTTTTAGAGTAAAACTCAAATAGATAACTGCAAAACTAATTTTGGAATAAAAGTCTGTGAAATGCCATATCCTTAAGACTACTATTGCACTAAGAAACCATCATTCATGGGATCATTCTCTGTTTTCCTTCTTACTTCCCCACCCGAACAGCTGAAGCTGGAAGGGACCTCTGTCAACCACCCGAGTCCAACCACCTGCTCAAGCAGGCTCAGATACAGCAGGTCCCCTAGGACCACATCCAGTTGGGTTTTGAGTATCTTCAAGAACGGAGACTTCACAACCTTTCCAGGCAACCTGTTGCAGTGTTTTGACTGCCCTTCACAATGGAAAAGGATTTTCTTATGTTCAGACAGAATTGCCCATGTTTCAATGTATACCCCAATTTTCAAATGTTAAGCTTCAATTTTCTAAGATGATGGCATTACTGTACTCTTGTGAAAAAATCCAAAAGAACAGTAAGGACAAGTATGAATATGAAAAAATAAAAAGGTGTATGAATAACTATACCACTGTATAACTTTTCTCCTTTCCATACAGAATGCATTATGTAAACCTTTCAGCATAACATTAAGGGAAATGACAAGTGGAAGAATGGCAATATTTTCTTTAATGAAGAAAATATGATTTGTAACCTTGAAAGAGTAACTTTTTTATCCAGTCTGGAAGACTAAACCCAAGCTTTATACAGATTCATAGCCAGCCTCTGAGATTTTCATGTACAACCAAATATTTCAGGCAGCACGTTTAGTTTAGGAGTTTTCACTGTTTTTGAGACTCACATTTACATTCAAACTTCAAAGAATAAAAAGACACAAAGCTTACAGATCAAAGAACTTGCCACCCTCCGTACCAACACTGAAACATTCTTATTGCTTTCCCTCTGTATAGTACAAAACCAAGATGCTAGAAAGGATTACGTAATTAACTTGGTTGTTTTTCCATTCCATGAACCCAACGCTCAACAGTAAGACACGAGTTTTGAGAGGCATTTTATTTAGACAACTGAAAACAGTTAAATGTTCAGAAGCAGCGTACAATGAAACAAAACCCGAACCAAATACTTTAAGTACATAATCCCTTCTTTTCAACTAAAGCCAAATTTTCCAACTTTCAAGAAAAAAAAAAAGGGTAAAAGCCATTGTATCTCTTCTCCATAATAAAGAAAACACACTACAATGAGTCTAATTGAAAGTGGAGAGACTGGATCTTGGCTTGCACACTTCTTTGAAAAGACAGTAGGCAGTTATGCTAAAAATATAGCAAAACTCTACTACTTGTCTTTTTTTTTTTTGATATTCAGTTCTCTTACAGACAACACCTAGCCAGTTCCACCGCATTCTCATCAATTACTGCTCATCTTTGCCTCGTGTAGAGAGTGCACTCTGGAAGGCTGCTGTTTATCACTGTTCACTTGATTTAGTCTCGTATGTCCATATGTCGCATAACAGTTGCAATAATCAGGCCTTAACTTCAGGAGTTGAGCTGTACACTGAATCTGAGTTTTCAGAGGCAAGCTCTTCTGCAATTAAATAAAAAGGGTATTATTTAAGTTCACCTTAGATACATAAACCAAAGAAATGTTGCAAGGATTGCTTAAAGACCAGTTCAGTTTGTTTTCCCATTTAACCTGATCCAGTTATTCTACCCCATCTGTTCAGTCTGCACAGCTCTAGTCACTAGTCTGACACTTACCACATGGTCATTTTCAGGAAAATGCATGCAAAGATCTTTTGAGAAGAGTGAAAAATGCCAGAAGGTACTTGGGGAAAACTACCTCTTCCATACTAAAGAATGCTACCATCTTGGCTGATCTTTTAACACTTAGCGGAGTTGAAGCTGGCAGTTCAGTGCATTACCTATTTCCTCCTCTGCAGTTCCTGGAAGGGTGGCCCTTGCTTTTGCTGCTTCTGCATTCTCCTCTTCTGCAGAGAGGAGGGAGAAAAAACAGTCAGTACCTTCAGTTCCCCCCCACCCACCTTAATAAAAAAAAAAAAAAACACCACATTCCTTTTAATTTAGTGTTGAGGAGAACCAGTTGGGTAAGCAATTCCATTAATGAATACTCATTTGTGGTTTTCTAGACATTGCTTCCCCCCCAAGTTTAGAGAACCAAAGTACAATATAAAACAAAACTATCATCCACACTTCTTTCTAGAGATTCTTATCTCTTTAAGACTTATAAAAGTGGTACTTCATATTTCTTGCTCTTTAACATAAAAATACATCAGACTGTTTGCTTAAACATCCACAAAGTGTCTATATTCAATAACCTTACAGTTTTGAAGTTAATTGCTTAAAATGACAGCTACAAAAGTAAATCCTTAAATCTAACAGATCTGAGTGGATACAGAAACCCTCAGAAGACAGTACAGTTACTGTATGAAATTCAGGGATGTTTACCACTTACGATAGACATTACTTAAAAAGTGCACACGAAGCAGCCAAGTTTCACCAGGAACAAGCACACACTTACCAGGAACTACACACTTCCAAAGACCATAGGTTTTCCCTACTGTTGTCTGCCACAGCCTTAGTGTACCATCCTCAGAGCCACTTGCATATAACTCTCCATCAGGGCTAAATCTCACACAGTGAATTGGACCAAAGTGTCCTTTGTAAGATTCTGTAAGAGGACATAACAAGACCATCAATATCAAATTTCAGCCAACAACTGAAATTAGTAAGTAAAAACTGATCAGAAGAGGGGAAAAAATACTGATGGGAGGGCACTTTCTCAATATTTAACTTCTGATGCAAAACAAAGCTTCTATTAATTGGTATCTCAGTGATCTCTAATTTGGGTAACATGTTAATGTTTTATTAACCGCAAGAAAACAGTGCTTATTTATTGTAGGCAAAACTACAAAGCAAGCCAGTAGCACAGAGTACACATGCTCTGTTCCTTCAACCACTCACTCCACACACATACAATTTTAAACGAGGACAGGATCAACGAACAAACTTAGAAACACACCTTTTTTGAAATATATTTGGCCAACATTAACAAGAACACAAACATATCACATTTTTCATAAAAGCAAGTAACTGCGGCTCGTTAGACATATCTAATGAATGCTATAGTATAACACTTAAGTTAACAAACAGCTTGCTATTGCAGCAATACAGAATGACAACCTTTTTTTTAATCAGGTGCAAAGAGCTGTTTAATGGAGGCTTTAATTAGTTCTAGAAGAATAACGTTAGGTATACCGATAGGAAAAAATGCTTAACTGATAATATACCTTTTCATCCTCTTGCACAGCATGCTATGCTAAGACCTTATTCAAGTACAAGTTTCATTTATTAGTCATTATTTCATTAATCTAATACCCATTTCAGAACTCATTTTTTATTATAGAAGACAAACATACCTAATTCTTCTCCTGTATTATAGTCATATTTATAGAGTTTAAAATCTTCACCACCCGCAACCAAACATTCTTTTGCAGGGTGAAGTGATGCAGAATTGATTGTAGCAGGTGCTTCGAACGATTTAATCTGCTCTAGACTGAGGGAGAAAAAGGTTGTTAACAAAGTTCATTACAAAAAAAAAAAAAAAAGATCCTGAGAGCAAAGAAACTGTGATTCTACTGTCACAACTGCTTTTAAGAAAAACAGAATACACCCACACAGTTTCTGAAACAAGTTTTAACACTTGCAAATCATGCTTATCAAGTTAGAAACGAGTTCAGAATAAGCAAAACAAAAGCTCACACATTCAGAGCTACTTTCTGGAATATGTTTAAGTGTGTAACTTGCTTTCTTAAGACATCATAGAGATGTATAAATAATTAGTTCTCTGAAAAGCACTGAACTGAACCCTGGCTGAAACTTATTTAACAACAATTACAATTAGTGTGAAATACAAAAATGGCACCGAACCTTTACAGTCTAGCATCTTATAGACAGTTAGGGTTCACTATTTTAGAAAGGGTGGTTGTTTCACACTGTGCCTCTGACAAGATGGCAAGCAAAGATATCCACTAATGCCACTTCTGACAAATTGGTGATTTTTGGCCTTGTGCGGTCAGTTTTTACCCACAACCAAGCCCATTACTCAACCTGTGAAAATTCTGTGTTTTGGACTCACGTTTCTGCACTATGAAAAGCAATAGTCTTCCCATAGGTTATCACAAGTATCTGTCCTTCTGGAACATACTCCATGCTGCTCACCGACATTGCAACATTTAGTGCCTTTACTTCAGTCATGGTACTCCGGTCCCAGAGGCTTAAGAGGAAACAAAAAGGGAAAAAAAAAAAAGACTCTCAGATTACTTCAGCAAATCAAACAATTTTCACCTCCCATCCCTGGCAAGATTTGGATCAAAAACGCCACCTAACAAAGAACGTGGTTTGACTCCACAGGTACTTTGGATTTTCAGTGGCATCCTTATCTTCATTCTCACCTGGGCAAAGTTTTAAGGCATGCTTACTTTAAAATACTGCTACTTTTGAAGCTTAATGCTACAACATGAAATGGTACACATACCATTTAACTACTCAAGGATTCTCTTGGAGATTAAAAATCTTGTTGTAAGTCTCCTGAGCAACAGAGCTTTCTAGAAGCAAGGCTTGAAGATTCCATTCTGCCTTTTTACCTCACAAGGCAAAGAGGTACTAATGCCAATTTATACAAAGAACAGAGGTTCATTTAAGATAATATAGTTTTCTATCTAGGGGTGCAAGACCTATCTAAACAGAAAAGAAATTAATTATTTCTGCTATGACAAGTAAGAATCTTCATTCATTAGCTGACTGCTGCATTTCTATTTCTGCAATTCAGAGAAAAAAAACAAGAGAAAAAAAACAAGACTAGGCTCTCGCCTATCTTGAACACTAGGAAACTGAAAAGAACTGGAGCTGAAAAGGAGACTACAGGGAAATTGCACCAGTGACTTCACCCTCCCATCCTTCCTTCCCCAAAGCAGAAAAGACCATTCTTTTCTCTCTCCTTTGTGCCATAAATGTAAGAATGGTGAAACAGCTAGGCATGACATGACACTGGTCATATCAGCCAGAAAGCTGAGGAAGCAGTTAGGCACATCTCCCATCTTTTCTGGACAGCATAGTTTGAGGAAGGGTCTTTGTCAATTCATCTCCCCAGCAGCCAGGTTTGTCTAGGTTTCAGCACATCTCCTACCAATTGGGCATAAAATAAACCAAACACTTAACCGTGACTGGATGAGCCATCTTATAAAAACACTAAAGCCTACTCAACTTATCAGCATGGCAGAGAAAGAGGGCTATGTCTATCAACAGTGCACTGTTTCCAGATACTCTTCCCAATCTTTTATCCCAGTGCCTGGCTAGTCCATGCCTTGTGCATCTTTAAAGGCTGGATTGCAGAAGACAAGGCAGCAATATCTCAGCACAACGTGTATGCACAAGACCTCATCTATAAATTCATCTTCTCTAGGATTACGAGAGGCATAAATTTATTCTACTATGCAGTTCTCAAAGACCACCTCTTCTTATCAGGGAGGACACATTTATGGGGTAAATTAGAATTATTACAAAAGTTATGTCTCTAACAGCAGAAGAGAACTGTATTAGGCATGCAGCTGTAAGAATCTAGGATCAAATAACCTGTGCTACTTATATCCGTTACCAAAAAACATAACTATCTTCTCACATAGATTATGACAACAAATAAAAGTGAGCTTCTTAGAAAACTGAAAGTTACTTTTTCTTACCGGACAGTTTTATCATCAGCTGAAAGAATCTGTTTGTCATCACTGCTCCATAAGGCCTTTTTAATGCCAGAAGTATGCCCACTGACAACATCAGGTTCTTAAAATAAAGCCAAATATTTTAATACATGTAAGAAAATGAAATATGTCATGCAGCAGTTTGGGAGCTTTCTTAAGTAATACAGATTTCCATTTACTAGGAACTGTAAAATTACTTCAAGCACTTATGACTTTATTTGTAGATCTTATTCCAGGAACAGGATAAATGTAAACTGGGCATCTGATTGCCTAAATTTAAAAAGCTTCACTAGTTTAACATCAAGGATCTCTAGCTTCCTATCAATCATCAGTAGTTCAGTATCAACATGAATTTAAACACACTTAAAATATGTGGAGTCTTTTTTCTTTCAGATGACTAAATTTTAGTTAATTAGACCTATTTCTAATGAGTCTGTGTTGAACTGAAACATGCTATCCTTCAAGTCCATTATAGATAAACTCTAATTCACTTGTAAAAGCGTAAACTTAAAATATACAGATTACCTTACTATAGCAAAAGGTTACAGACACTACATTTGTAAAATAATCCTCAACTTTATCTTTTGTGATTCATAACAGAAAGTGGCTCTTAGTTTCAGAACTTTTATTTAACTCCAAAAAACAATCAGTTCTAAAAGCAGACTCACCTGCTTCTGGCTTGCTCAAGTCATAGATACGCAACAGTTTATCTTGTCCACCTGTTAACAGATAATTGCTATCCTGAAACAGAAGTTATAAAGGGTCAACTCTATTTTGAATCAAAATACCAGCCTTCATTCATGAGTCCTAAAATAACAGCTCTTTCTCTCAGACAGCTTCTAACACACTTACTACATTTAAGCTACAATCTTAAAAACTAGAAGTGGTATGCTAGATTATTTGCCTGTTAAGCTACACATGTAAAAAAGTAGAAAAATAACTAAGAGCAAAACATACTCAAGAGCTTACTTCCCTGGTGAATAAGGTATAAAGGTTTCTCATACCTGTGTAAAATCCACACTTTTGACAATGTGTTTGTGAGCCAATGTGATTAGTTCATCACCTGACACAGCATCCCACACTTTGCTAAACGGCAAGAGAAAACATTTTTATTTTAGTAGCACCAGGACAAATCAACCTGGACAGTCAGATCAGTTTGTAAGCAATCTTTCCTCATACCACCATAACACTTTACCATAAATGCTACATTCTTTTAAGTTATAACCCAGTTAGTCAATAAGAATACTTTATATGTTTTTACTAAAGCTTTTCTTGTACTATCCCACCACTTTCCTTTATCCTCTTCTTCAGGATAATGCAGACTGATTAGCATTTTAGTTTTAAGACAAAGGCAGTTGTTCTCTGCAACTTTATTAATAGAGATTGCCCTCTACTAACAGGATTCAACTTGCCAAATATTAACATATGCTGCAAACAGCACAAACAAACAACAAAGAACATCAAAGAAATAATCCACTAGAATTTTCACAAGAGTTTTCTTGTAATAAAAAACGGCTAACTGGTAGAAGCAAAATAAAAATCACTCTTTGAACTCTGCTGTAACTACAGTGCCAGAGATTAGAGCCGCACAGAAACGTTATTCTAGCAAACCGGTATGGTAATTAAGTATATTTATCAAGAAGCAATCATAGTTGTTCATCATGACGGAATTAACTGTAGCTGCTTTCAAGAACCTAAGTGTCTAGGTTTTAATTTGGCTAGCCATAAATAAGCTAACAATCACTAAAGAAAAACAAATGAATCAGTAATTTACTAGAGCTTTATGCCACCAAAGAGCACTATAGACTAAAATCAAAATACAGACTTCAAAGACAGTTAATCACTTACGCTGTAAAATCTGCTGCTGCTGTAGCTGCTTTAGTGGCATCCGTGTTCAAAGTGGCACCCCAAACAGCACCTTTATGACCTAGAAATGTGCCAATCCAGTCTCCTGTGTCGCCCTGACGCAGCATAGGCTTCCCATCTTCACAAAAACAAAACCAATATTCAGGTAACATGATAAAAAAAGGAAGCTGTTTTAAAAAAAAGATTCCCTTGCACCGGCATGTGGAAATACCACATACTTCATGAAGCTATTCTTTGTAAAAGAGTTTAGCTGAAGAGCTTAGATATGCAGCTGTACTTGCTGCATGCATCTAAAACTGTACAGACATCAAAATACTACTCCAAATGAGATAAAAGTTTTCTTTAGGTTTGTGTTAAGGTAGAAGGGAGATAGAAAGGTGCATTTCGTTTAGGTTTTATTTCTACTAAAGTTTTCTCCAGGCAGGACAGGTTTGGTTTTTTTTTTTACTTTGGAACAGTATTATCAGACTAACAGTATGCCAAAATAAGTCTTGTGTTTGTAATCAGATACATTTAAAATACATACAGAGATATTGTAAAAATGAAACAGAAATAGAAAGTCTTTCCTGTGATTATTTTTTCTGGGAGGCTATCAAAAAGTTGTTTACACAAGAAGATGTAGAGCTGAATTAGAAGCACTCCAAGGCAAAAAGGAACGTCCTTTTAAACTTATGAATACATGCATAAGATTAACATATACATGGACGAAGGGGAAATGCTATTCACATAATGAGAAGAGAGTTCTCATGGGAAAAGAGGCAGACGTCATCATTCTGTGTCCAGCAAGGCAGCTGCCCTGGTTAAACAGGAGCTCACTTTAAAACCTACAGCCTATGTGCACAGACAGTAGAAACGGGCTGGTTTAGAAAGAAATCTTTTCGAGGCTTCCCAACCCCTCAACAGTTTGGCTCCAAACCGGGCGAATACGGGCTTTGATACCCCCTAGGCTAACCCGGTAATTAAGCACCACGACAATCAGCTGTCCGCTCCCTTTGTCATTCGGCAACACCGTAAGCTGGTATTCCCCTACAAGCATCAGCGTTTCACTGGGCGAACAGGGCGCCCCTCCACAACTGCCCCGGCGAGCACCGGCCGCTCGGCACCCTCCCGCGGCCTCCTCCCGCGCTCCCGCCCGCCCCAGCAACACCACACACACCCCCCCCCCCCGAGGAAGGCGATGCGCGGCCTACGAGCAGCGGGGCGGAGGCGCGGCACGGCCCACTCCCCCCCCCCGCTCCCCACACACCGCCGCCCCCGGGGGCGAGGGCATCCCCGCCGGGCAGACTAAAACAAAGGGGCCGGCGACAGGAGCGCCGCCGCCGCCCGTCACCGCTCACCCTTGCAGGCGCTGATGAGGAAGTAGCCGTAGGGGGTGACGCCGCTGAAGGCCAGGTCCACCACGGGCCGCGTGTGCCCGGAGCACGTCAGCGGGGTCTGCCTCATGGCCATGGCGGCGGCGGCAGCCCCGGAGGCGGGGGGAGGGAGGGAGGGAGGGGGGGGAAAGGGGCGCGGGGCGGCGGCGGGGCGCGCGCGCACGGAACCTGGGAAGGGACACGAGTCCCCTCCGGCCGGGCAGGAAGCGGCGACGGTGGCGGCGAGGGAGGAAATGACGGCACGGAAACGCTTCGGAGCGGAAGCTACGTCAGCCAGCGGGGGCGCAGCCGGAAGCGCCGCTCGGCGCAGGCGCACGGGGGCGGGGCGGGGCGTCACCGCGCGGCGTGGCCTTGAGGGGAGCCGGGAGGTCCGGAGCTCTTCGCCCCCGCAGCGCCATCGAGGGGCGGCGCCGCCCCGGCCCCGCGGCGCTGAGTGCGCCCGCGTTGTGTCCGGCGGCCTGTGACAGGGCAGCCGGCCCGCCCGCGGGCGGCGCTGAATTCCTCCTCAGCCGTGACGGCCTCTGACACCGCGGCGTTCCCCGCCAATGCGATAATGGCGCCCTCTGTTCCCTCATCCCAGTTCCTGAAGGAATACTGCTTCACTGACTCCAGGGTAGGGTCCAAGGCTCCTCAGTGCTCCTTTATTTTGACTAGGAGCTCTTCTACAGCGGTTCCCAGCAGTCCCCAGCCTTGTCCTTGCTTCTCAGTAGTTGGCGTTTCGCATAAATCGATGCCAGTGGTGGCACGGCCCTGCCCATCTCCCCATGCCCAGCTCCTTCCCAGTTAGTTCTTTGTGGGCCTGTGGTGCTGCTCTGCTCTCTTCAGGCTCCTAAACCACCAGCAAATGAATCCTACCAAAAGGAAGCACAGTTTGTGCTGTAGGGGCAGCTCTCCTCATGGCTCGCTGCAGGATCTGATAAGCCTTTCCAGCCGGGGAGGCGGTAGGAAGACAGACTGAAGGGGACGTGGGGATCTCGGGATACGTAGCAGCACCCACCTGGGTCTGCATACAAGATGAGGGAGCCAAGCTGATGGTAGCGTCTAGACTTGCCCTCAGAAGCATCTAAAGATGGCACTTGAAGATGTGTCAACAGCCTTACTTAAAAATCAGGGAAGTGGTGTTTCTCTTCTTTCAACAGGCTAAAAAATCAGAATGATTGACAGTTACCTCCTTTTTCAAGTCTTACAACTAGGAAAAGCATTAAAATCATTAACAGATAATTGAAGTTTAAGATAACTTCAGTCTTCCACAGCTTCTCTTTAAAGGATAGGCACCATATTTCAGTTTCTGACCTTCTGGTGTGTCATCTATCATCCCAGAGTTCTCGAAAGTAACTCCTAATGATTTTGTAATTTCATGACCCATTTTCATGCATACTACTGCTGTAACTGACATTTCCAGTTTTTCCACACACAGCCCCAGACTACCACATAGACCTTTTCAGTATCTTTGAGATTTTCTCGATTTTTTCCTAACAGTGATACCAGTCTCTCACCGTGCTTTGACACAGGCCTATAGCTGAATCTATCGAGTCTCAGACTACAGATTATAATCATGGGGAATTCAAATGCATCACTGAAAGCTTTTAAATTAACATTAGAAGTCATATTTAAATAGAATTCCCAAAACATGTGTTTCTCTTGATAAAACTGTTTGTGACTGAGGAATTTTCTGTATTTTATCCCATCCTTAGGAATACTTTGAGAGCTTAATGTATAAAATGTTTTTATTCAGCACAGTGGCTAAAACTTCAGAGTGCAAAAGTCAAATGCAATTTTATTATACTTTATATTATAGCAGTGTTTCCAAAATGTCATGATGTATTAGTCTTAGTGTTCTAAACCTTACGTGTATGTTCTCTATTTGTCCTATTCCTTGTCATTTTTTTTCTTTGTTCCTAACTGTATATCTGTTTTGATTTTCATTAGAGCCATTGCACACCAAAAAGTACATTTATAGGAATGGGGCAGAAACTAGGGGGGAAGGTAGATGGAGATCCCTTTTCTAAGCCTGTATTTAAAACAGGGCTAAACAAAAGATTTATTACTTTTAAATTTACATTTTTCAAAACCTAATCTAAACATAGAATTATGTCTCCTAAGTTAGAAATGCTGCTTGGGTTTACATTTTAAAAAACTGTTCTGGTAACTGATGTTACCAACTTTTTGAGTGGGAAAAAAAAACCCCTAAGGGTCAGTAAAGATAAAAACTTAGTATTAAATTTAAATTACCTACTTAAAATTCAGTATTGAGGAAGGGAAAGAAAGGGAAGATTGTGTTTAGGGAAGTTTATTTTTAATTATTTCATAGCTTTGATTGATTTTGTCTTCTACTAAATTGGAGCGTGATTTTCCACCTGCACCAAGCAACAATATGACATCCACTTCGGAAGACACAAAATCTGTAACAGGCAGACAAAGGCAAAAATATTTCCAATTTGCCAGTAAGTAGCTGAAAATCAGAAAAGGAGAAAAATCATGGAGACGTGAAACCTATAAAATCTAGACATATTAAAAATCCCACTAGGCCCAGCAAAACTATAGGGTAATATTATGAATTAAGTTTTTTGTATGCTGCAGGAACATGAAAATTCTAATAAGGAACATGATGGGTGTCACTAAAGCCAGATCCTTAAAAAGGGACTTTGATACCTACTGTCGGACCTAGGCAGACTTTAGGCATCATGCTGCTAGCTGCTGTGTTTCATCCTGAGGAAAATAATTGTACTGGGTAGAAACCTGTGTGTTGATTGTTATCAGCTACTGCCCGGTTTTATAGAAGTTATTAATCTGCTGGTAGGTGGACTTGGTACAAGCATGTAGATGATTACCTGAGCCACACGCGGTGCCCGTATCCCCTTCCAGCAGGAGGGACTTGATTGATTCCCAGTTAGAGCTTGACGCTTCCCTGCTGGCCCCAGCCACAGCCTCTCTGGCCTCATTTCCCACGCACTAGCTCCCCTGCTCTGTACCAGACTGTGGCTTCCAGAAACTGATTTTTGCCTTCCACACTTAAGATGTTTCCATTCCTACGTACAGTAATAGTACAGTCGCATGGCTGGACAAGAAGTATAGGAACTAGGCCCTTAGAGTCTAGATTTAACAGTGATACAGAAGGATATGACTACTTAAACTGCAATTCTGGAAAGCAGGGGGGACCCTTATTGTCTTTGGGAAATATGACTAAGGACGTCGAGAAATAATACTGAAAATAAAGCTGTCTACATTTTTTCTTAAATCTTTAATACCAGGACAGAACATAGTAATTGAAAGTCTCCGAAGTTTGTCCTAGGCCTAACTCAGGATATATCATGCATAAGTCAGTCAGCCAGTTTGTTTAGCAGCCGTCTCAGACTTTTTTCCTGCTGCATTCCAGGGTACAGTCTGCATCTCTAGCCCAACTCCAACTAGAAATTTCTAATGCAACATTTCTTAAACTGAGCATGGGGAGGGGAGATACTACCACGAAGCATGTTTGTGGTTGGGGAAGGAGAAACACTTTGCTGTGGAGCCACTGCAAGTGGAATGAGAAGTGTGTTCAGGAGGAAGTGTTTCAAAGAGAAGCAAGAGCAAGGATGAGAAGGGAAGGGGCCAAATACACACAGAGCCTGAGCAAAAGGAGGTGCTGAACTGATCCGGCATTGTCAGCGAGCTCTTGCTGAGGAGCAACATCCTAATGTGGTCATTTCTATCAGATGTGCTTCCTCTGCTTGTGTTCAGAGCTGCTGTTTTCCTCTGTTGGAGCCTAACAGCCTTTGGCCCTAGCTGCAACTCCTCTGGCATTTCCCCCGCCATTGCCCTCCTTTTAGCTCCCTAGTAGCATCTCCATTTAAATATGTTTATTCCCCACAGTTTGAGAATATTTGATTTAGAAATACACTAATTCTGTGCCCTCAGGCTAGACTACGTTTAATACAGAGATTGTTAGAGAAGCTGGGAACTGTGAAACAGGCCTCAGTTTTTCAAGAAAGTCTAGAGAAGGTGCAAGAAAAAGAAGGAAAGATGGAAAAAGTAGTTACTTACAAATGAAAGCCTAGCAAGCTTAAAATAAAAATACTGAGTTAATACTGAGTTTTATTGTTTTAGCCAAGGTGATTATGTATCGGATTCCAATAATGTTACAAAGAAAAGAAATGTCATTAAAAACTTTTTATTCAAAGTTTCATATTTGTCTATTTATTGCCCAAATAACTGTCTTGTAGTGTTAAACAAGTATTCGCCAACCCCAACTTGGGCCTTGTAATCATACAGAGTAATTCACCCCATTACTGCATGGAGTAACAAGTATGCCAATCATAGGTTATAAAGTATCTGGCCAAGACTCTCTTTTACTTAACATTTATAATTCAGAGTGTCTGCTTGATTACACAATATCTTTCTACAGCCGGTGACTGAATTTTCTCAGAAATGTTGCTGATGATGAATAAAGCTATCCTAGTGAAAGGTCATGATTCTAGTGCTTTGATTAAAATAAATCGTGCAGCGATTGAATTAAGTAGAGGGTGTTTAGTATACATATTTACATTTCCAAAGACTCCTTTCTTCTCCTGTTATGTTAGATATCATAGTTGGAAACGCGTTCTCTTGCCACTGAGTGGAGCTCCTTACATATGTATTAGTACATTAACCATCTAGCTGAGAGCTTCTGCTGTGAGGTGACTTACTGATGCTTATTTCAGCTTGTATCTGGCAGTTTCATGGACATAGCACTCAAGAAGTTACTAGATGCTTAAATCTCTAAAATGAATTGGCTAAATAGTTAAATGGAAATCTCTGGGTGCCACAAGAGACAGCAGCAGGCAGCCCCTTTGTTAGCGGACCTTGAATACGAGTTATTTTAATGTATTGTGAAACATTCAGTGTAATCTGTGGGCACATTGATGCTCTCTACCTCTGTTAAGTTTTTCTTTGGAGAAATGTCCCCTACTAATTTGTACAACTAATTTGGGGGGTGGGGGTGGGGAGGAATGGCTGTTTGCTGAAGGATGGTGCATTACAGATGCTGTAATTGCAGAGCATGTTGCTGTGTTTTCACCAGGGGAATAATTACAACTGCGTGCCAGCCTCGAGCAGTCAATTATCACTGGGTAACAAGATGAAAGATAAAAGGCAGATGTAATCATATTTCACAAATAATAGAACAGTGTACTTCAAGTCAAGGAGTCCTTTCTAGATCAGCCTTTCACAGCAGGTGACCACATTTTTTCTAGTTTCATGCAACTTCTTGTGACATAGATCTAGGGAACGTGAGTGCTGGACCACAGACACTTCTGTTGGGTGTGCATGGTAGTATAGTTTGTGTGTGTGAATAGAGGCCAAGGGGATTAGAGAGGGAAATGGGCTGTAGAGGAATAGGGAAGAGTGTGAAGAGGAGTTTGGGACAGCAGCAAGGAAGAGAAGATAAGTGGTTTAGCAGGAGAAATATAACACATGGAAGCTGGATAGGAGGGGAAATAGGAGACTTGCCTCAGAGTCCAATTGTGTGCCTCATAGTGAGATTTGTACCTTTTTTCCTGTCTCTTCAGGTGAGGTCAGATGTAAGATCCCTTCTTTAATCACCATCTTAGTGTTACGATCTCAAAAGGATTTACCCTTCTGAGAAGAATATTGTTCCTAACGCTGTCTGCATTCAAGTTAGACCATCAGGAGCCTTTCCATCTGTCTGGAGGGCAGGGATCAGGCACATTCAGAGCATGCACCAACCATAGAGTGATGAAACCAATAAGGAATATTAAAAATTGTTTTATCTTTGCTATAATAGCTTCTCTGTTCCTCAGTCTTCAGGTCCCATTCTGTCTTTTGAAAGGAAAAAGTTCGTAGTGCTGGGCAGATAGAGGAGAGTGATAAGAAAAAGAAAGGACATAAGTAGCCAGTGTTTTCACTGAAAAGCTGAGCCACTGCCAAACCAAAGGGACAACAGTTGAAGAAATTATTAAAAAACAAATCCAAGAAAAGGAAGTGCTTCCCCAGTTTCTACCCAATTGTTCTCAGAATATACTGTTGCTAAAGTTAACCCTCAGAAAAAAAAAAAAGTAAAGTAAATATATACATATTCAGGGTTTAGGCTGAAAGATGCAAAGACATAGTTGGGGAAGCCCGGACAGGGTCAATATAGGGAACTCAACTAGAGAGGAAAATATGTACGTGTGTTCCAAAGTCTTGTACTAGGACTGTGCTCAGTCAATCCATTTAACAGTATAGAATGTTGCAGTAAGCCAATGCATATGATATGCATTTATAGAAGGAACAAAGGTCAATGAACAGCGTTATAGCAGCTCACACAAGGCTTGGTGGGATAGGCGATCTTGCGGTGTTAGTAGGGAAGATGGGAAGGGGAAATGGAGATAAAGAGAGATACACAAGTCTGTTCTCATGCTTAGAGTTCTTGTAACCAAGACAAAGTGAAACAGCTAAGTTATGGGTATTATGGGTGCTAAGTTCTGGCTGAAAGAAGCCATTTCTGTATTTTCTTTCTCAGTCAGCAGCTTTGCTCTCTAGACCATTCAAAGCATGACTGCACTGTAAAGGAGGAGACATAGAAGTAATATAATACTCTTGTCCTAGCTCTTTCAAGCCTCATATTGGAACCACTTGATAATTCAGGCTAGCTAAATAAGTATTTACCTCTGCAAAATGAATTTCAATTCATAATAAAAATGAATCTGATTGTAAAAGCTTTGCTAAAAGAGAATTAAAATTGTCTGGCAGTTCACTTGCTTTCCAGGAAACAGTTTAGCAAAATTCTTATTCTCTAAGTATCATCACATCTGTAATACCTCTCTCTGTGCTTACTGTACTGTAAGAAACAGTAATACAAATTTTCAGGAATGAGCTTTAGCTGAGCTAATTCATAATTGTAGGCTGCTTTGATGTTTTCACTTGGAAGATGTTCTTCACAGCGCAAGACGTTTATACTTACTGTTCTAAAAGGCTAAAGTAATTCAAACATCAGCCTCTGAAAATCAACCATAGCAGACAGCCTTAGTCCAGCTATCCTAGGAGTACTAAAGCTGATTGGACATATACAAGTCCATGGGACCAGACAGAAGCCTTCCAAGAGTGCCAAGGGAGCAAGTCAGTGCCGTTGCATGGCTGCCCTCTATCAGCTTTAGAAGTCATGGGGATCGGGGGAGGTTCTTCATAACTGGAAAGAGATGAACACACCCATCTTCAAGAAGGACAAGAGAAGGATCCAGGGAACTGCAGGCCAGTCGGCCTCATCTGTGTTCCTGGGAAGGTTGTAGAGCTGTTTCCAGACCAACGAAAAATTATGCCTGACCAACCATATTGCCTTCTATAACAAGATAGCTGGCTGTGTGGATGAGGGGAGAGCAATGTATGCTACATACCTTGACTTTAGCAAGGCTTTTGATACGGTCTCTTATAGTATCCTTAGGGCCACAATGATAAGAACTGAGTAAGTGGATAGGTGGGTGGAAAATCAGCTGGAGTGCTGGGCTCAAGGGATTGTGATTGGTGGTACAAGTCGAGCTGGCAACTGGTTACCAGCGACATCCCTCAGTAACCATTGTTGTGGCCAGTAACATGTAATGTCTTTGTTAACAATCTGGATGATGGGGTAGAGTGCACTTCCAGCAAATTTGCAAATGATCCCACATGAGGGGTGCCAAGGGGGAGAGTGGGGCTGTTGAAGCCTGGAGAAATGGGCTGAAGGGAACCTCATGAAGTTCAGCAAAGGCAAGTGCAAAGTCCTGCACTTTGGGTACTGGGTTCATTCAGGCATAAGAAGATAAAGCAAAGGTGGAGGACCTTATTGTTATGTATAACTACCTATAAAAGGATTTAAAGAAGACAGAGGCAGACTGTTCTCAGAGGTGCAGAGTGGAAGGATGAGAAGCAATGGACACAAGTTGGAATATGGGAAATTCCAAGTAAATGTAAGCAAAAAAAAAAAAATTCACCACAACAGTGATCAAGTGCTGGAAGAGGTGCCCAGAGAGTTGGTGGAATCTCCTGTCTTGGATATACTCAAAACTTGACTGTACAAGTCCCTGAGCAACCTGATCTACATTGTCCCTCCTTTGAGTAGAAGGTGGGATGAGGTTAACTCTGGAGTTTCCTTTCAGCCTATGTGATTTTAGTTCCTTTCCTGTTTCCTTTGAATGATGATTTCTTATGCCTTCACTACATGTATTTGCTCTCAGCCTTTGAAGATGAGTCAGAATAGCTTCCAAAATTGTCATCTTGTTTAAGGCAAAGCATTATATCTTAAAGGACTGACAGGAGTCACCTACACATACTTTATATTCAAGCATTGACCTGATTCCTCAGAAGTATATCCTGCTCCACTGCTAGATTTTACAAGTCCTTCACCTTCATGCACAGGATGTCATCTAACATATGCTTCCTATGCATTATTGAGTCTATATATCAGCAACACAATGCTGACTGATGCAGGATTGCTATAACTCAGCATCAAATTGGATCATTCAAAAGAATCATACATCTGCTTCCTTTAGTCACACAACCAGACGTGTCAGGGAGAAGGTCAGTGATACTCCTTAAGTGGCCTCCTTACATTGCAATAATGCCAGGCTAGTGCAGCAAATGCCTCCAGCAATGAAAAGTGCTAGACCAGATGCAAAGAACACAGTAAAATTTATTTATATAATCCATGGCAGCTATCAAGACCTCTACAGGGCAGCGGATACAGAATTAAATTTATGTCGGCAGGTACTGTAATGTTTTTTCCTTGTTTTTGGAGGTGTAAGCTTTGCTGAATTCAACAGTTTGACAAAAAAGAAGCTAAACTCGGTAACATCAGTCAGGCTTGTTGATAAGCCTTTTCTAATCGCTTTTTGAACAATCATGCAGATTTTCTTCAGATTCTGTTTTTCAGCAGTCCCTTGCAAGTCCAGTTGTTATACCATTAATATTAGTGGTACAGGGCCAAGATGTAAAATGCTCTAATCTCTGATAAATAAAGCTTAGTTTGTAACTTGACTGTAAGCCTCTCTTCACCAGGCAACATGACATTTGCTGGTTTATCAGAACAAGTTATGCATTGCAGAGAACTAGAACACAGCATTGTTGTTCTGCTACTACTTGTACAATAAATAAGAGTTGAAAAAGTAGAACTTTTTTTTTTTAAATGGGAAGTACTATGTAGTAGACTGTCTTTCCTTTTTAGGACACACCAGAAAAATAGGTGAACTTGAAAATAGAGGATAGCAAGAGAAAGATAAGAGAGACTACTCATATGCGACGTATATTTATGTTATTGAGAAAAATTATTAGATAAAATTTCTTTGCATAGACAGCAATTCATATGATTATCTCTGCCCTAAGGGCATAAAACTCTCAACTTTTAAACAAGTATTATTGCTCTTCTGAGATTTGAGAATATGTTCCATTTCAAACAACTTTAAGCTACATTTGTCTCTGGACTGAATCCACCAATGTCATCAGTATTAGATCATGGATTAATTTGGCTCATGGTATTATGCTTGGAGTAACTACAGTTGTGGGGTTTTGGTTTTTTGCCAGGATCAAACTTTGAAAGAAATTAATAGCACTGATGGTAGAAGACAGTGACCGTGCTTTTACAAGTATGAGACATGACAGGGAGATCTGCAAAGGTTTCCATTTTATTGAAATTTTGGGGAACAAAGATTATTGTCCCAAGATGCATCACAATTATATAACTCCAAGGAACTGAAAATATATAATGGTGGAGCGAGTCAAAAAGATAGGAAGTACTATCATTATTCTTGAGTAAAACTTTGCTCACGAGGCTTATACAAATATTTGGAAATTCATTAGTGCAATGAAGATACTTGCCAGTTGGGTTTCTGTGAGACCTGCACGTTTGGTGCTGCACATCATGTAATCGTGCCATGCAAAATACAGACTAGGATTCCAAAATGTGTAATTATTGTTTCTTTCTTTTTGTTTCTTGATGGTGACACAGGATCAGCTTGACAAGCTGGAGGGAGGCATTAGTTCATCTCCCAGTCATGTCCAAGCTAGTCTGTACTAGTAACGGATCATCTGCAATCATGACAGGATGCTAAAAACAAGAATCTTATTTGCATGTGAATGTTGGTGGGACCCAGGTTTTATATAACATTTAATGTGGATGTATGAATAGTTTTATATGAAAGAGCAGTTTAGATTTAGGCTAGAAGTGGCTGGCTGTCAGACTGGATAATAGAAGAAGAAATAATCTGTAGACACCCATACCGCTTGATTCCAGGTGAAACCATCATCTTTGCTTACACAGTTACAGGTTCATCAGCTGACTGAGCATGAACCAGGAAGAAATCACAAGTTCCCAAGATAGCTAGATCCCTTCACACTCATCAAGAGCCTTTGAAGTTTAACAACAAAGCCTAACGCTAAGGGCATAAGTATAGGACCATGTAAGGAAAAATCATTAAGTAGTTAATCTTAGGCCTTATCTGGAAAGTGCTCTATTTCTATGGAAACTGAGTACTTGGCTCTGAACGCTGGAGCATATCATAGGAACTCATTGTGAGAATATTGGAGCAAACAGAGGTATCCAGTTACGTGTCAGCTAGAATAGCATTCTCTAGTTGTTCTACTTGTCATTTTCCCCCCTGGTTTTATGCCTAATCTTTTACCTCAATTTTTGTCCTTGTGTTTTACAGACTTGGATTGCCCCATCTTTGTGGGGGCAGTAAATCCAAAGGAAGCAGTGTATTCAGGCATCTCAGAGACATTCCCTGAGATAGTTGGGGCACTGTTGATTTGCTGAAGTACAGAGGACCAGTGTGGGAATATTATCAAGTGCAGGCTTTTGGGAAGGAATTTTTCTGGCAGACAAAAAAAGTCATTTTACAGAACTAGTTACACTCTACATTCCTGCAAATCCTTTGAACATTGTGACCACCTAAGGGTTGACAGCTGCAAACAGATTACAGACAAAACCCCATATCACAGTAGCATATCTGGGGACTTCAGCTAGTCTATTTACATGAATAATAAAACAACACTAAAAATAATTAATGTGAATATGGTATTATAACCAATAATATGCATCTAGTATCTCACCTATTCAAGGCACTGAACAAATAACCATATGTAAAGTAAGAAATGGGAGCAGAATTTGGAAACTAATAACTGGTAACCTACAGGAATGATATGAGTAATTTAACTTATTGTGTTACATTATCAGCCAAAAAAAAAAAAAAATCTATTAAAAATCTGCCCAGCACCTGGGAATGGGCTGTTACTACAGTTGGCAAGAGCTACAGAGATTTCCATCTGTGGATCATTAATCAAATCTGTGCCGACTTGAAAGACCAAAACCTGCTATCAGTTAGCTTGTCATCTTAAAAAAAAATCAAAAGTATCAGAAAGCCCTCTTGTTGACAGCATCACTTGAAAGGCCAAAGACAGTTTAATCCTATAATCTGAACAACTTTTCTTCTTCTTGTGAGAGTTAAAATACATTGGTGGAAAAGTGTAAAGTTATGTATTAGTACCTTCATTTCATTCTACTGAAAAATGGATTTCTTCTACATATTCCATTAAAGAACTGACAGATCACCATCTTATCTGTCAGATCACCAGTACTTGTAGGCACTGCTGACTGTAGCTGAGTGTGAATTGGTTGCCTGGAAGTGAAATATTTTGTTCACTGTGATAACTGAAGTAACCCCTACCCTCCTGAAGGCCTTCAGGCTTTTGCCCTGTGGCTCCTAACCAGGCTTCAATACCTCTCTTTGCTTTTTGTGCTACCTGTCTCTTCTCCTCTTATCAGCTCCTCCATTAAAGCCACAGCTAATTTGCTGGATATTCTTATCCTTATTGCTTTATAAATGTTTTGCTAACTAAATTTATGTATTCCCTTCACCTGTTTTCCACCACAGAACTTGATGACAATGCAGAAGACTCCAGATGAAAGCTACTTTTGTGGCTTTCTGTGCAAGCTTTCAATTCACTGCGTATGAGTCTCTTGGTTTCAGGAGTGCCAGCTGCTGGTCTGATTCCATTTGCGAAACTCGGAATTGAAGTACTCGAAGGGATGTGAGTTTGAGAGGAAACATAGTTACTGGCTGTTTGTTCAGAGCTACAATGTGAATGAGTAGATAAAAACAAACATATCCCTTTCATATGCTCTTGATGTGACTGCAAGTACCGTGGAAAACAGTGATAGGAAGCACAAAGGTCTCAGGAATAAAACCTGTATTAATTCCTTTGCTGAGAGTCTTTATAATTCTAGGAAAAAAACAATGCTTTGCTTTTATCTCAATAGATGTTACTGAAAATACCTCAAATTCCACATCCAGATATCACATGACTTGGCAATAAGCTTGTAGTTACAAAATTTTTTAGGAGTACGTCCCTACTTGTATAATGCCTTAAACCAAAAGCCAAGCTGCCAACCCTAGACTTTCATGTCTATATATGGATTGTTTTCACAAAACAAGTTAAGTTAGTCTAAAATTACTTTTAAAATATTTTCCAGAAAACTAAATCTAGCTTTTAAAAACCATCTCCACTAGAAAATGTAGGTAAAATATTTTTGCTTTGAGATCTAGGTTCATTGAAATCTCCCAAGGTCCTAACACATGCATGAGCCAAAAAACCCCATGAAACAACAGTTCACACAAACTCCTGAGAACCAAATCAACTGACTCTGGCAGAGCACAAATGTTTTTAAACTCATTTCAGCTTCTTTTATGAAGATAATCCAAGCAGTACCAACTTGCTCATTCCACAAGCATCTTTTCTGCTTCTCCCAGGACAAAATGATAACATAGGCGTCAAAGACTTGCAGCGTCACAGAGTCACGGCCTAGATTTTTT
The DNA here is from genome assembly GCF_018139145.2 of Gymnogyps californianus. NCBI lineage: Eukaryota > Metazoa > Chordata > Aves > Accipitriformes > Cathartidae > Gymnogyps > Gymnogyps californianus. The sequence goes on from NC_059471.1 coordinate 148,046,814, forward strand.
GTACTGTAGCAACAGATCTGCAGGAGAGCAAATATTTGTTTTGTAATATGGAAAATGATGTTGGAAAATAACAGAAATCATCATCTTTTTTAACTAGCCACAGTATTTTAGAGAAGGCTGGAATGCCCTGTCTCTAATGTAAATGTACAGTACTCCATTTAACATACTTCTTTTATTTATTCTGTCTTAGTAATCAGCTGCTGCCTTTGAGAGGATAATAAAATTAGTTTTTATTCCCACACACAAACATGCACATACAATGTAATGTATTGTGACTGATGTACTTTTTTTAGAGAAGCTAAAAAAGGAGAAATACACAAGAGCACCCTTGTTTGAATAAATACTGGGCTGTCTGTATGGAATAACAATTATATGCTGAAGCTAGAGCAGATGTATGGGTGTGAATCACATAAGGGTAGGTTGGAGAATTATAATCAGCCAAACAGACCTAGGAATCAATCAGCAGTGGAAATTTTTCTGTGGTCAAACAGCAGATTTTTCTAATTATTATGGGGCAAGATGAGGAAAGTGATTTTCAGCCCATGTTTTGCTGCAAGTCTAGCGTGGAAGTTCCCAAAGTGTAGGACATTCATTTGTGGTACAGAAATGCAAGATGGAATGAGAGCTGGCACTGCCATTGGCAGCCTCCATTAGGACTGCTGAAGAAAAGTTTGCAGACTCCTTATTTAGCACTCTGCAAGAAGAACGACTCTGTAGTTAAGACTAGAGATGTGAATGCTATTTTTTCCTGGTTTTGCCATACACTCTGACCTAGGTCAGATTTGGACTGATTTGCACCACCACTGGGTATCCAACTGTTACTGTAGTCAGTAGAAGGAGTCAATAAATGTCACCTTCTTTGAAGGATGAGGACAACTTCTGTGTTACAAATCATGCAATATAATGGTATGTCTTCATTGACATTTGTGATGTTCCTTTGATACTTTCATATACAGAGTAGTCTCAAAGCACTGTTTAAAACAAATGTCATTTACCTAGTTTTCTTCATCATTTCTGCATTATCATACAAAAAATTTCATTCAATGAGGACATTCAATGTCTTTCCCAGTAGTGTGTTCATTACCCACTTACTCTCTTACTTAGAAAACAGCTTTACCTGAACCATCAACATAGGCACACTCCCAAAGAGAGTTAACCAGGAAAAGTCGTGGTGCAAATTTTGCCTTCTATCAAATGCTTTCTTCTCTCCTATTTGTTTTGCATTTCACGTGGTGTCATGTATCTTGCATGAGACTGTTGGAAATGAACAAAGGCATCTGTAAGCTAGGGGTTCTAAAGCACCCTCCAAAAACCTGCCAGAAGCGTCTTCCATCAACTTCAAGTAGTAAGCAAATGGGCTTGTTAACTTCATTCTTTGTTGTCAACCTAAGATACACCATGGCCTAGGAGGACGAAGAAGAATGGGCAGTTGGTAGTGATTACACATTACCATTTGACGATTGGGTGGCATTTATTTAGTGAGTCAGCGAGGTTTTTTTGTCCACCTCCCTAAGATGTCTGCTGATTAAGAGAAGTAATTCTAGCTAGGTGCTTTGTGGGCAGTCTCAGCTGAGAGTTAAGACATAAAGGCAAAGGAACAAAACCAAAGTCATTGCTAGGGCACTGCGGGGAATGCGGAGTCTTGCAGTCGCTGCTTTTGCTGCTCTCATACCTGCTCTGAGTGGAGAGATGGCAGTAATGTTTGTCATTTCATCACAAATGCATTAATCTATCAAAGGTAAAGGGCTTATATTATATTATACTCAGTTCAGGATTGAAGGAAGTTTCTCCACTATTATCCCCTCTACAGAAATTCCATGTGCATTTGCTGCTTCCCAAAAGGCATGTAGCTGGTCCTGGCAGTTAAGTGTTTTCTAGCCCCTGAATTAAAATAATTCAAAATAATTTGGAAAATGTATGATATTCCAGATTTTTAAGCAACTTGTAAAAGAAATACGAGTATTTTCCAATAAGCTTGGATATGGTTATGGAACCAGTGACCAAAAAAATCAAGCCTTTCTATTTCTAGTGATAACTGAAATGTGTCCAGACTTGTTTCCAGTCAAGCCATTGGGCGCCTGTACAATGATTTTAGTGAAAGTAGATTGGGCACTTAATTCTTTTTCCACAATCTTTATTAGGTAGACTAGATTAAACAATAAGTAAAACTTAGTTAATTGAAGAAAAGATGGTGCATTAAAAACAGAAAACAAACCTACTGATTTATCATTTTGCTTAAAGATGTAAGAAGATTGCCAGTCTAAATATGCCTGAAGTTTGGTTTTGATTTTGGTTTTGGTTTTTTGCAGTTGCAAGAAGCTACCATCAGAATATGTACCATCCCCTCTATAGATCTTTTTTGGCAGAAACTAGAGATCTTTTCTTCCAGAAGCCTGAGAAACTCATCTGGTAAATGTATACATATGGAAATAATTACAAAGCGGCACAGTGGCACACTAGGGAGAAGATGTATGATAGTTGAATTGATAGTTGATACAAAGAGCATTGAGCCAATTGAAGAATTGGGGACAGACTTTTTAGTAGGGCCTGTTGCGATAGGACAAGGGGTAATGGTTTTAAACTAAAAAAGGGTAGATTCAGACTAGATATAATGAAGAAATTTTTTTATTATGAGAGTAGTGAAACACTGGAACAGGTTGCCCTGAGAGGTGGTAGATGCCCCATTCCTGGAAAGATGCAAGGTCAGGTTGGATGGGGCTCTGAGCAACCTGATCTAGTTGAAGATGTTCCTGTTCATGGCATGGGGGGTTGGACTAGATGACCTTTAAAGGTCACTTCCAACCAAACTATTCTGTGATTCTATGGTTCTATGATAAGAAGTTACTGTGGGTTTATACCACCATAGAGTGCATTTTCAGTTTGTGTCCAGCTTTTCTTCTTTTATTAGAGGAAATGGAAGACACACAGCGTCTCTATTTCAAATAACATTTTTTGCAAGGCTAGGTCATCTAGTGCCACTTCTCATTTAAGCAGATCTCTTAGCTTTTTATCCTGTTGTACTAACTGTGTAATTCAACCACAGCAGTGATATCTGGGGTGACTATCTATCCTATTTTACAGGCAATATCAGCCAAGTAGGAGTGGCGCTCCCGGGGGACAGAGGATTCCCACCTCTCTGAGTTAGTTTTACACGTACGTGAACCTCTCACATTTTGGCTTCGAAACATGACAACCTGCAAAACTATCCTGGCGTGTCTTCTGACTGCCGAAGAAGCATATATTTATTAATGGAAATTATGAGCTTCCTTCAGAGAAATAAGACCACTATGAATTTCATGAAAGCAATAGAAGCATCAGGATAACAATGGATACTGGAAGCCTCCCCATTTATCCGCTATTTCATCCTCCTATTTTTAGACAAAATCATTATCAAGAAACAGTAAGGCTTGCAAATGTTCCTGCTGCTGGATTAACTGGATATTAGCAAGATACAGAGAGGCTAGCAATGATGCAAAGAAAGGGCAAGACTTTCTCGTGACACTGGATAGAAACTATATGTGCATATTCAGCCTTTTGATGGCATTTTGATGGCATGTCTGACCATCGATGCAGAAAACCTGTTCACATCACAAAGTGGAACAGGAAAACAGTACGATTTGGCCACTCAGTATTACACGGGAGTCAGTCATTCCCTATCAAAAGCATTGTGAGATCAGTAAGGAGCAAGAAGTCCTTTTCTGCCAAGTTGTCCTGGACAGAAATCCTGCTTCAGTAAATATATGATACCACTTGGGAAAATGGACTGATATCAACCACACATCAGATATAATTGTTTGGAGATACAGTTTTCCACAGAAGAATTCAGCATCAAAAATTCCACAGTATTTAATGCTTGAATGAGGAACCAGTTATTCAGATTAATGGTGTGCCATGCCAAAATAACAGTAGCTGCCTCCCAGAGCTGACCTACTGTGCTGGTTTTGGCTGGGATAGAGTTAATTTTCTTTATAGTAGCTAGTATGGGGCTGTGTTTTGGATTTGTGCTGAAAACAATGTTGATAACACAGGGATGTTTTCGTTACTGCTGAGCAGTGCTTACACAGAGTCAAGGCCTTTTCTGCTTCTCACCCCACCCCACCAGCGAGGAGGCTGGGGGTGCACAAGAAGCTGGGAGGGGACACAGCCGGGACAGCTGACCCCAACTGACCAAAGGGATATTCCATACTGTATGATGTCATGCTCAGCATATAAAGCTGGGGGAAGAAGAAGGAAGTAGGGGGGACATTCGGAGTGATGGCATTTGTCTTCCCAAGTAGCCGTTACGCGTGATGGAGCCCGGCTTTCCTGGAGATGGCTGAACACCTGCCTGCCGATGGGAAGCAGTGAACGAATTCCTTGTTTTGCTTTGTTTGCGTGTGTGGCTTTTGCTTTACCTATTAAACTGTCTTTATCTCAACCCACGAGTTTTCTCACTTTTACTCTTCTGATTCTCTCCTCCATCCCACCAGAGGGGGAGTGAGTGAGCGGCTGTGTGGTGCTTAGTTGCCAGCTGGGGTTAAACCTCGACACCTACATAGTTAGAATATATTTTCTTCCTTCCACCCAGATGTGAATGTGATCAGAAACACTAGCCTATTCCTTAGCTCATAGGCAGTGTGGCAAAAACTCATCCTTAAACTTGATCCCATTTCCCTGTATCCTGTCAGAAGAGATCCTGACTACAGTAGCCCATCAGTTACAGATGTTGTCCAAAGGTAAAGACAACACCAGGGCTTCTACTGCTGAAGAATGCAGCTGTCTAATTTTCAGGGGGATTAAGAGCTGCAGCTATTCTATATTGTTCCTCTGCACTGATCTTTGTTAGCTTCAGGTCTACTCTGGCTGCCAATTTGAGGGTCAGATCCTAATCTTCAAAGCCATCACCAAGTTTTAATCTATTCGTACTGGCAGGGCATCGCTATCTGCACTACAGCTACAGAGCTGCATCCTTCTCAGAAAAGCAACTCAGAGTCCAGGACAAAGTACACTAAGGCTGAAGACAGATAGTTTTGGCAGAGGGTCTTCACTACTGAGTAATCTCCTCAAGGAGGTCACACATTCAGCAGTCCTGAACCATAAAACCACTCCTCATATGCTTTCCAAAGTTACCTATCTTCCCTGTAGAATGTTCCCCTCATCTTTATGGTACAAAAATAATTTATTTTATATCAGAAACGTGGAACTGTAAACTAAGATTACTGAGATTTATTTACAATCTAGAACGAACAAACCTACAATCATTGAAAAGTTCTTACACAAAAAAAAAAAAAATGCTGCTCATTTTGGGATCCTTATGAAATCCTGGGCTCTGACTTTGGAGTTTGCCGTTTGGAAAGAGATGCTGTTAGTTCCCAGATTTGACCGATTTTAGATACACCTCCCAACCTTTCTTGTGAAAGACTTTTTTCCACTAGAACTGAGTTGATTCAAAATTATAAAGTAAATCTTTCCTAACAGAGGAAGATTTATGTTACATATTCAACTCCCTTCAGAATCAGCCTCTTCTGCCTTTCCACGTGTCCTGATGGAGATAATCCCCTGCAGCTGCTGATTCATGCTGAGATTGCTCAAGCAACGATTTGATGCAAGATTTACATTTGCAATAAAGTGCCTACCATTGTGTGAAGGGACTCTTGCAGAAAAGTAGATTTATCTTTCCTTTATAAGCAATCAGCTGTGTTCCAGGTGGTGAGGCAATGCTAGGAATCAGGTACCAGCTTGAAGATCACCTGATCTATACAGCAGCCTACAATTTGCTCCATTTTTTTAGTGAGTAGGAGGTAAAAAAGGGAAGTGTTAAGCAAAAACAACCGATGACCAACCCCACAACTCATTGCATTTATTTTGCATTTATTATTCTGCCTTGTACTAGGCCAACAAGAGAACTCTGCCTGTTGATATTTGTATGATAGTTTAAGAGAGAAAGCAAAGAATGCCTTTTTTTTCCAATGGTGCTTGCTTTCATACCCACCCTCCTATTTGGCTAGCAACAGTGAAATAACACTACTGATTGTTGAAGCTTCATTCTCAAACTTTCAGTATTGCATGTTTTTACTTGATACTTTGGATCCTGAAGAAGCTTGAACTTCACTTTTATAAAGTTATTAGGTCTCACAGAGAAAAAAAATAAAATATGAACCCAAGTGCACCTTAAGGGCTCAAAGTTACAGGGAAAGTGAAAATATCTTCATTTAATATTTCACAGCTGGACTGCATAATTTGCGACATTTACAACTAGCAATTTTGCCGAAGATTCTGTTCTAGATATCAAATTTTTCTGAGATAACTTTTTATAATTTAAATATAAAATGGTGTACCCTCAAAGACATTTCAAGGATTCCAGTTTTGTGATTCACTTGTGAAGGGAGTTATTTTCAATCTTTCCCATGATCTCAGTGTCATGGGATTTTTATTCTCTGGGAGCCATGATGACACAAATAACATTAACAATAACAAATGCATTATCCATTTTGAATTTATGATAAGAAAGAAACTCACGACTTCTGATAATTTCTTAGTGGGCAGCAGTTTTTGTTACCTGCTACAAGTACAAACCCAGCTGTCATTAGTTGTGGAAGGCTGCATAGACTCAACTAGATGTCAGCAGAACTGCAGTTTATTTTCACCTTTTTCTTGTGTTTTCTGTGTAATTTGTCAAATCACATACTCTCTCTGCCTCATATAGCATCTGTAAAATGGGATTCTTTACGTTTTCTTCTGTTTGACTATAAACAGACAGTTACAGTGGGACAGATTCTGTCATCTTCACTCTTGTAGCAGAACACTTCACAAAGGAAAATAATAGGAGTGAGAATGCACACTGAGTGTTTACCAGAAGCGGAGCCTGATTTTGAAGCCCGTAGATGTGTTCATTTATCTGCATATAATGAATAAAGTAGTTATTAATAAAGTGATAAAACTTTTGAATGGTGTAGAGGCTTATCCAGTGTGCGAATTCTAGATAATGCAGGACAGTTTGATGAGCATACTTGCTGGTAGTTTCTCAACGATTCAGTGCATACAGAAGGAGAAATCCCTATCCCTTCGACACATTTCCCTCACTTCAGGCAGACTCTGTGCATTCTGTTTCTGTTTTGTGGTTAAATTAAGGACATCAGTTTCTTGGAACATCCCGTACTAAACGGATACAGTAAAATAAATAACATTTGAGAAGAACTACGAAGGCAATACCAATGTGCCTACAAATGTCTGTCCTCCTATACCTACTCCGCCCTGGGCCCGGTGTGCTTGGTCCGGCTGCTGTAAGAAGATGTTCTGGTGAAGTGTGCCGCGTGTGCCACAGCATCGCAGAGTGCCGCAAGGTCACTTTGAACCTCCAGCTTCTTATTCTGCAACTAAAAATACTGCACTTGTGTACAAGCTTCTGTTTCAACATTATCTCTTTGGAATTTGGTATCAAATGCTTCTGCCTGTTCCAGATAGATTACACACTGTGTTTGGGAACCACCAGCTTGTGCTACATCAGGTTAAGTTCTTAGTGGTCTCATGAATGGCTGTCCTGTGTTGAAAGAGGAACCACTAGGAAAATGTGGCAATATATATTGATATTCATACTGTGTTTTGGCAAAGGATGTTACAAATTAATAGTAGAATTTAACCCCAAAATTTGTCATAGTAAGTACCTGAAATAGAGACACTAGACCAGATATGAATTTTGCATATGGTCTTTTCATTTATTTTTATAGCGGGAATAAATATTTAAGGGATGTGTGATTTCTGTCCTTCTATTTCCTACAATGGAATGGGACAGATAATTGGTGTCTCTTTCATTAAGTTTTGAATGTCGTTAAATGATATTTGTAAGGCACTGTAAGGTATTATATGAGAACAAAATAGGATTGGTTTAATTTTTTTTTAAGTTTTTAATCTACATTTGTTGCAAATCAATTTTATTTTTGTCTAGCCAAGAGAACACAGCCATACCTTACCTATATAAGCTATTTTTGTTATTTTGAAACATTTTTTCTTGTTTCAAAATGTGTCCAAATGAAGTTTTAATATTCTTGATGGGATCCTTATTTTCCCAGAAACTTTTTAGACTTTGAACAATTCAATTTAAATAATATGGTCTAAGGTATCTCTAGATTGTATTTGTGATTTTATTTTGGAGACTGTTCTGGTTCACACTCAGCATGGTCCAGGATAATAAATCCTGTTGCAAAAATGTGTGAAGATTCTAATATTGGTAAGGATATATGTTTGCACATTTATTTCAAGGGGAGTCTGTTTCAAATCCTTGCAAATGAAGAGGAAAAGGACAGCTTTCTTCTAACATTGATTTGTTTTTGTTTTCAATCTCACAGAAATTGGATGCAAAACTGATATCGTCTCTCGGGCATCTGTTGCTTTGCTGCCAAGGTCAGCTCTGCAAGCTAACTTCGTATTTTTCACACGGCTGTTCTGTGCTTCAGCTATTTCTCTGGTGTATTAAAAACAAACAGGCTCTTCTCCAATGTCAAATGTTCATGTCTTCTGTTTATTTCTCTGCCTCCTTTTAAACCCTTACAACTGTTTAAGCCCTAGGAAGATGCCCCCACCCCCTTACCCCATCCCATCCTTAAGCTGCCCGTTCTCCAGCAGCCTAACTGCTGTACTCAGCAAGAGCTGAAGGTCTGTCTGGGGACACAGGGGTTAGGCTGTACTAAGTTGATAAGGAGGAACTATTACGGATCTCAAAGTGGCAATGACTAAGGTCAAGGATGCACAAAGATTTGTTCTGAACAGCCATGTGGTTCCAGAATTGGGTAGAAGATGGTGGTGGCAGTTGTAGGAGAGTGCTGGGTTTTGTTTTGTTCCAGACCTACAGTGGCTTGTCTGTCCTTTTGCAAATACAGTAGGTTTTTTCCCTGTCTTAGGTGTAGGTCCCAAATATTGAATATACATTAGGAGGTTTTAAAAATGAACTGGGAAATTGCAATGTACCAGACAACTGCAAAACACAAAGGTTCTGAACTCACTAGTTAAATCTTTACTGTTTTGGCTGCTTCATCCTCTGTGCTGTGAGGGTTATGGTCTGGGCTGTGGTCTTGAGTAAGCTTGGGTTTAAGTGTTCATATCTTTGAGAAACTGATCTAGTGAGCAATATCTGTATACTGATACCCACTGATAGCTAATATGAATGTCCCTCCTATGCCTATAAAGTTCCATAAAGAACCAACTGGAAAGAGCACTATCACTGAAATATGCCCATCATTTTTAAAATGGAAAAATAAATCTTGACTTGTGAGTGCATAATACTAGTGTCTGTGTTTCTTGCTTCTGTATCATATTATCAGGGCTCCCTGCTGCACAGGGTAGTGTGTAAGCAGTCAGGAAAACTTTCTGACACTGAAAGGACTCTGCTGAGGAGGTGCTGCTCTCACTCAGATCCCCGTGTTTAAAGATGCCCAAAAAGCACTTAAAGAGGCTGGAAGAGAAATCTCTCTGTCCAGGAGCTGTAATGCTGATGTAGATATAGATATGACAAGCAACCTCACAAGCCTCAGTATAGTGGCCATACAAGCAACTATACAGTATCTATATAGTATTGGAAGTGAAGAAGGTAGCTTTGAAAAATACAAAACAGCTGAGTTTCTGTATATGACAGTATCCTCTGGACTGCTCAATGTTCAAATTCCTCTACACTGCACTATTGTGTGCTTTTAATGCCGTAGAAGTGCAGATGATATTTCAGTTTAGAAGCTCGATACTTTCTGGCTTTATAACTCTGTGAGCTAAATAATTTTTTTTCTGTTTTATATCTCTAACTTAATGACAAACTTCCTGTTCTAATAAGTGCAGCTGTGACAACATGGGCCTGGAATCCACGGGATGCTAGAACAACCCTTGGGCAAATGAAGTGTTGGCTGTTGGTAGAAAGAAGAAGGTATCTGCAGATCTTCATATGAGTCCAAAAGATGACTCAGTGGTAGAAAAGGCAATTTTAAATTACCCCCTGTCATGACCTATAAAAACATATCCGACAGCCAACTTTTTCTGTTTCCAAATATCAATACAGGTCTCCAAACAAAACAAAACAAACCCAAACCCAAGAATGAGGCCCAACAAGGTGAAATAAAGCATACTAAAATTTGGGGAACCTAATGAGAAATCAAGTGCAATTTCTTTGGCATATTCCCACAATTTAAGTTAATGCAAACAGTAATACTATAAGTAGTTAGCTGTTAGAGTTTATTGCTCTCCTCCTGGGACCCAGGAGGAGACCTGTACCTCATTTTTATTGCTATATGGTCAAAACTGCCTACAAGTGAGAAATAATTTAAAATGCAGGTCATTAAAAATCACATTCCTCTAGTATAAAATAATAAATCCTCTGAAGAGAAAGGTCTACTGCAATAACTCTAAAGATTTAATAACCTTAAATATCTTAAGGATAGAAATTGATGACTAGAACAAGGATAAGGTCAATACAACATTGTAAACTCAATGAAATATATCAATGAGGATGAAAAACGTAGCAAATCACTTGCTGACAAATGATGATGGGGGACTGTGAGCTATTTATTTCCAATGTATTGTGAGATCCACAGTCACAAACTTCAATCTTGCCATCAATTAATCAAGTTCTCTCTCACTTTTCTCCAACCCTTAGCCCATAAAGTCTTGTTTAATAGCAGCAATGAAATCTTCCTAATATGAAAATAAAACTTCATGAAAAAATGTTGATAAGAGGAAAGCCTACCTGTTGAAAAACAGGCCTACTACTAAGGAGACCTTCGTTCTGTTATAGCTGTTACTCAGAGAATTAATATATTTTCACTAGGATAAACATGATTTGAATAATACTCTGTTCCTGGGTCAAGCAGCAAAAGAATTTTATTCATACCCAGAGAATCAAGTTCATTCTAAACTATGCAATTAATTCCTTCATATTCCATAAAAAGACAGTAACACTACCATGCCTCTGCACAGCCATCCTGCATTACAATTATACAGTCCAGCAACATACCCTAACTTGTCAACATAAACTTTTGTGTTGAATGGGGATGTATGCTAAGCCAGATTTCATAGCCAGCAGAGTTCAGAAATTGGTGATTCGAAAAAGAAAAGAGATTTCAAGCCTTGGGATTTATTTTTGAACTGCAAAAGAAAGTTTGGGTCATAAAGCTGTTGGCATATGAGGAAAGAGAAGTCTGGTGGGAATGGTCAGGGAGAAGGCCTCTCAAATCAGTGTTGGTGGTCTTAAAATCAGCTTATGGATGAGCGAGAGAAAGGTTGGACATGGAAGTGAATTCACCATATTTGCATTTTATATCAATATGTTAACTACAACTTGGATGTGTATTTTAAGTAAAGGAGATAGAAGAGCTGGAAGGATTACAGTTAAATGGACACAATAGTCAGTGAAACCCAAGTCTGAAACAGCTTACATTGATATGAATCCTTTTAGCTCCCAAAGATTTCTATGAGCTGGTTTCTTACACTGCTGGGTTCTTTATTAGGATTGTAGGTTTGCTATAATAATAATAGACCGTATAGGCAATAATCATAATGTATTATTAACAAGAATATATAATGTATTGTCTTTTTCTTGTTATTTTTCTTTTATTCACTCCAGATTTTGCAGACATTACCATATTATTACTGTTATCGTTTTGTGGAACAGAAATGCTTGAAAGCACTCAAACTAGGGTTATGCAACAGCTAGACTGCAGCAATGGACACACATTGACCCCACTCCAAGTTGCTTAAAATCAAATGCAAAATGCAAAACGGCAGCTGATTTTAATGTACAAATGCTTGAAAAATATGACCAAACATGAAATAGCTCTAGGGCTATAGAGCTGGGGACAAAGCTGGGGACTGACTGGGCCAGGGAGCAGCTTTGCCATAAAGGACTTGGGGGTCCTGGTAGACAGCCAGGTTTGAGCATGCTTCAGCAGTGTGCCCCAAGGAAATGGAGGCTGAGCACATACTAGGTGGTAGTAACAAGAAGGTAGCTGCAGATCACAAGAAGTGATTCTGCTTCTCCAGTCGTGCTTGTGAAGCCATGTCTGGAGCAGCGTGTCTGGTTTTGGGCCCCTGAATACAAGAGCAATATAGACAAACTGAAGTGAATCTAGTGAAGGGTCATTAAGATGATTTATTTGGGTGATATGATGTACAAAGAGAGTGTGAGAAGGCTGGATTTCTTCAGCCTTAAGAAGAGAAAATTTAGGGGAGATCTTATTGCTGTCTGTAACTACCTAACAAAAGTGTGAGGAGGAGACAGGGTCAGACGTGGCTTAGAGGTGCACAAGGGAAGGATGAGAAGTGATGGGCACAGGTTGGAACACGGGAAATTCCAAGTGGATGAAAGGAAAAAAAAAATCACCATGAAGTTGGTCAACACGGGGACACGGACGCAGATAGGTTGTGGAATTTTCATTTCTTGGAGATACTCAAAACTCAACTGTATGAGTCCCTGAGCAACCTGAGCTAACTTAGAAGTTAGCCTTGCTTGGAGCAGCAGGTTGTACTAGATGACCTCTAGAGGTCCCTTCCAAACTGAATTACTATCTGAATCTGTAATTTTCTGGTTCTCCTTTATATTAAAGCCTCTTTTACGCCAATTCTTGCAGTTTTACAGGGCTTTCAAGTAAGTATAAATAAATAAATAAAATATCCATGTAAGTAAATGAAATGGTTAAACTACACTGCTGTAGCAGAGTAAACAAGAATCAGGTCCATCAAATCTCAGATTCGGCCATGAGTGGCCATCAGCTGGAGTCACTACACTGGGCAAACTGCTGTCTGGAGAAAACAGCCCACAGTCTGAACTGGAGAAGTTCGTATCTGCTTGAAATGGGAAGATTCACTCAGCCCACATGCTGGAGTATATGCCAGTGCAGGTCACGTCAGTGTCCAACGGGAGTTAACCCCATATTGAGAAGATGCACTCATAAACACAAAATTTTCTTTAAAACCTTCCACTTTCTTGGCCAGTAGCTCCTCAAGGGAACTGCACAGGGAGTTGCATGAAAACTCCTGTGTCCCCTTTAGGACAACCTGACTTATTGTGTGTATTCAGTTGTGAGTGAATGGAGACTGCTGACAAGACTGGGTAACATAACATGTCTGTCTGTCTCTCCACTAAAGAAATAAGCTGTCAAACTGTCTCTCCCTGCTCTTCCTGAGAGAAGTGCATTGAATGAAGCACACAAGAGAATTTTTCATTTACCACTAAGCTTTTGGATTCCTTCAACACTACTCTAGCATCTACCTCGTAAATGAGGAAAGTTAATTGAAAATAGCTCTCAGCACACAGAGCCTGACACTGGGGGAGTATTGTCTCTCCGTGCTATAGTGATTTGATTGGGGCTGCTGTCAGATGTTATATATGTTATGTTCAACTCAGCCATTGAAAAACAGTCTTTGCCATTTGCCCTGTTCTCACAGACAGAGAAGCTCAAGTCATTGTTCCTGATTTGTTTTCAGTTGTTGCAGTCTTCGTGCTGATAATTTAACAGCCTGTAACTTAGATGAGGATAACAAGAATATCTCTTTGGAATAATACAGAGCAAAGGCACATGAAAGAGTAATTAATTCTACTTTCATAGTACTGTGTGCATCCTGATTTATCTGTTGCAACAGTCATTTACTCTGTAAAGTTCAGTAGTAATTTTGCAGTATGTATGGGCCTGCTCCAGTGCCCCATAAATTGAAAATATCCTTTTGGCTTTAGTGGACTTTGGATTCAGTTTTATCACAATTCTCATCTCGGGATCTCAGAGTGTTTTGTAATTACACCTGAATAAATCTTCACTGTGTCTCACTCTCCTCCATGTAGCAATTCACTTTCTCCAGAGGGCAGGGTAGAATTTGGAGGCAGAGAACAAGAGAGAAATGCAGAGCTGGCCATAGTGCCTCGCTAGGGGAGAGCTGCCTCTCCTGCGGGTGCATGTGCAAAACCAGAGCCTGCCTACTCACGCTCCCTTGTGATGGACCTGCGCTTTCTTGTAGGGCTATAAAAGTCTGTGTTGATTTAAAAGGAAAAGAAATCTGAGATATGCTTATTCTTACCCTTATTCCATTTGGCTATGGCGTGCATATAATACACCTCAGAAAGAGAGCTTCTTTTTTAATGCAGATACACCACCACTTTAAAGTGTCATGGAGCCTCTATTTTGGGGGAGCATTAGGAGCAGCGTTACAACAAAATTATTGCCATTTCCTGCAGCTTCTACAATGTGTGAATATGCTTAAGAAGAAGGGAGCAAAGTAATTTGTACAACTGTTATCAAAACAAATTAGGAATAAGTTTCACTTTGCAATAAAGACAAAGAGAAAAGGACCAGAAGTTTAAATAAATAAGAGCACTTAAGCGTTTTTATTTTGAAAAGAGATTTGGGGTCTTAGGGTGGAAATCCCATTGACTATCTCATTTGTGTTGGCTTTGCTTTTGTTTTCAGACTGAGAAGGGATGTTCCAGACATCCAAGGTTCACTTTCCTTACCTCCATCAAAAAAAATACATCCCCCAAGTTTTAAATGCAAGAAAAAAAGAGTCATAAACCTGCAATGTTTTTTTCAGATCCCACAAATCCACAAATACTTTGTGGGTTACGAATCCTTGAAATAGGTTTCTGTTAGACCAGGTAGGCTAGCAGTGCCTTGCTGTGTACATTTCTGGCATGTATTGCTGTCTTACGGTTGTGAATCTGAAAGCTCTTACGGTCCCTCCAGGGAGTTTCCCAGATTATCTATGCAGTTATTTCCAATAACTCTTTGTTTGTTTATTTTACTTTGGGATTAACTCAATTCCTTCTCTTCCTATTTTTCTTATAGTCCAGAAATATCTATATCACAACTGTGTTCCCAATCCTTAGTTCTAGGGGTTAAGTCATCTGTGTCACGTTATAAGAGTTTCAATCCTTCTCAGTTTTTCCTTTTGTCTCCATACAGCTGCACCAGCCACAAGCATCGCCTGATCAAGACCATTCAACCCCCCTTTTTTAAATTCAACAGCAGTCCGGGTGTCTCTGCCCTTTGGAGTGGTGAATTCTGCTGGCTGACACCACTCCAGAGGAAGAAGAAATTCTCTTGGCCAAGTACTTGCTTATTCTTTTAACATAGGCTCGTGTAAAGAGGAAGGACTGACATTACTTTTGTTATTATTTTGCCTGTTTTGGTAGGATACAGAGGCTTTCCTCAGCACGGAGCCCTGGCTGTGCTAGGCACTGTACACATATATATGTGAGGATAAGTCCCAGCCTTGAAAATCTCACCCTTTTAAAAACTGAAACCACAAAAGATGTGGGAAAATGTTTCTGTAAACAAACAGGGTGATTGTCATTGTGTGTAAGCTCGATTTCTTCCTTCAGCTCATTGAAAAGCACCCCTGTGAAGGGTCAAGAGGGAAGGCAGCTCAGGTTTCTCCCGCTTTCGGTGGCGGTCGGGTGCAGAGGCGGGGATGGACCATGATGCTAAGCTGCTGCATGGGAGCCTTTCTGCTGATGTGCCTGTCACCTGCCGCTTGGCACGATGGCTTCTCCCCACCCCGTACCCTTTCGCCTCATCACCCCCTTGTGTCTCTTGTATAGGGTCACGGAGGGAGGGAGAGGCCCCAGTGCTGCCTGGCTTCACAGCGGGATGGGGGGGAGTCAGCTCTGCGAGTCTCACGTTCATGGTGTGCCGGCGACAGGCGTATCGAGGTCAGGGTCTGTCGGTCTTGAAGAACACACCTCTGGTTTTCCGACCTCTAGCACCAGAGGGGTAAAATGCCTGGCATCTTACTGGCACTAGAAAGGACAAAAATGCTTTTGGCCCATCACTGTGTCAGTGGGTGTTGATGAGTGCACTTACTTGTAAAGGGGTGGGAAAAGTGATGGGGCATCACAATAAAAAGGAAAGGAAGAACAGGGAAAGAGGGGAGGACTGATGGAGAGGGTTTTATGTGCAAAATCTTGTTATTGGCAAAGGGGGAACACACAAGCCAAGAATTTTTTAGTCTAATTAAAATCTTAATGTGCTAACTAATATACAACACACAGTTAATTAGTAGTAGTACAGTTACAATACACAAATATTCACTGTCCAAATTATCTAATTAATATAAAATAAGTCCTATTAATAAAGTAGTTAAAAATTGTTATACAAGGAAACCAGCCTCACAAATCTACCCCTCATTCTCCGGTGTTATGTTTCTTTCCACTGCCTGCCTGTGTCCTGGGGGAAATGGCATGAGTCTTCCTTATGAACAAAGCAAGCAGTGGGTTTGCAGCAAGGCATCAGTGTCCCGTGTGTCATGGCCCTGGGAGCACCACCAGCCCTCACTGTCCCTGCCCAGCCCACAGCCCAGGACCCCGTTTCAGCCCCCCAGGGCCGTCAGTCCCTGCCCCAGAGGTGCTGCAGCAGGGCTGGTCTCCAGCTCCCCACAGCTCTGCCCTCCCCAGCCATGGGTCCCTGGAGCCAGGCCCACACATGGGCCTACATCCTGACCCGTCCCCATCCCCATGGCCCTGCCTGGCCATCCTGGGGCTGTGTCTGACCCCGGTTCATTCACCACAGGTGAATGGTTTATCACCCTGAAGTCTCCAGTACCATCCTGTGCCTGTACTTCTCTGGGCTGCATCCTGTGTCCCCACTTTGGAGTCTTCTGCTGTCCTCCTACATCATTATACTAGGGTATAAATATGTCATAATACACAGACTATCAGCTTGTTACTATTATCTGTATAAAAATTATTATGCCATATGGTTATACCATATGATTCTGCCATATGATTTTGCTCAGCTCTAGAGCTAAGCAAAAATTAAGTAAATTAGGCAATAGCCACCTGAACATTAGAAAATTGCTGTTACAGCTAAACAAGCTAAAACACTATTCCAGGCAGGCCAAAACAAGTCCAGACAAAGTCTGACATGTCCTGGGGTGTTGCCGGGTTAGTACAAAGCCTGCGGACTGTCCCTAACCATGGCAGCGCCATGCTTCCTGGGCTAGGAGGCTACAGTTGGGTGCACAGGGCTGGGGAGGAGGGAGGGACACTTCTGGGGGAGTGGAGGGAGAAGGGAGGTTTGGCAAACAGCCACCCAGCAAAAGCAAAACATCCCTTGCCTGAAGGCAACCTGATGCCCAAAAGACACAGGGGTGGAGCACGCTGTGGGATCTTCTCTGTCCTGGTGTCGCTTCTTCAGTTACAGCTGAAAAAAGCTGACCAAGCTGATGGTAGGATGGCCATTACAGGGATGGTGCTCTCAAAGACCCCTCCACCATTCAGGTCTGGTGAGAGGCAGTGACCTCCAGCTGGGAGTTTTCCTGAGTACTTTTTCTGTGTCCCAGCCATTTCTGTTCAATACTTCCCGAGATGTGTGTCACACAGCTGGCGATGCTACCTCCCAGTTGCTGCATTGGTGGGAGAGAAGGTGCCAAACACTACAAACTTTCATAAGCCCTTGGGTTAAAAACCACATCTTTGCACTGTTTCTGCCTGGAATAATATGCATATGGTGGATGTCCTCTGAAATCTCTCATGCCCTCTTTACCAGACAGGATTATTTTGGAGTACAAAAGGTCTTTCAGACCTCTGGAAGGACATTCGTCAGTACTATCTGAAAACTACGTACTAAAACTTCGCTTATTTATTTAGTAAAAGGGGAAAATATTTGTTTCTGAATACATACATCTGCAGTGAACTTCCAAGGTGAGTAACCCTAAGAGATTTTAATAAGCTAGTGGTGCAAAATAGCATTTAGAGGAATCAATTTTAAATTAAAAGCTCCTCACATGGTGGAGGAAGGAGAATGGCACACAAGAACAGCGACATGCTGTAAACCATACAAGATGCTTCCCACTTTGTAGATATATATGCAGTATGTCCCATAGCATTTGGGATATTTTGGTGAGTTAGAGTGTGGACTCTTTGTCCTCAACGCCTTCAATTTACTTAAAGCTGTCTGAGAAAAAGAAACTTCTCACAAGAGGTTCATAGGTCTTTGAGGCAAGATCCTAAACAAAGGTGATGAAATCAGGAGTGGGCCATGGGATAAATGTAAGAGGCAATTAAAATAGAATATTATCCCAGGCATCCATAATAAGGGTTCCAAAATTGCTTTAGAAGTGTGTGTTGACTGGCACATCATTTATATTCTGTTCTCTCCATTCTCATCTATTGCTCTGCAGTGACTTCTGTAGCGTGCATAGAGACTGGGCAAAATTCAGCCCAAGTAATTGAACCCTGCCTTTCTAAAGTGTGTTTTTGTTTGATTGTATTTATGTTCTCACTTTGCCTTGTACTATTGTGTAGCATGCTAGTAAATTGTTAAGAAGCCATTACAGTCCACCTAATGAGCTTTGTGGGCTTAATTGTTTTTTCTGGGCAGATTTTTATTCAATATCTGAAAGTAGCCATTAGACTGCTTGCTCAGTGTCAGACTGCATCAGAGGGCCTTCAACCATATTTCTGTGCGCTCCAGGAGGGCTGCATAATGTCTGCTATGGTAGGTGGCTTCTCCTTGTGCCAGCATATCTGAGCAAATCGTTGTGACCGCCTCAGTATGACATCCACAACTGGCTGACTAATGATCATAACAAAGGCAGGATTTAGTCTCCCTTTTAATTATTATTAGCCTTCCCTGACTTTACTTGTTATAAGCTCAGGGAAGGTCCTCTTTGGTTTGGTAGTATGTGTGCTTCAAATGCTGATATTAGCATGGGGTTTGGGGTGCCTTAAGGCAAAATCATAGCTTCAAGTAATGCAGCTGTAGATCTGCCACATCTGTCATAGACTTAAGCAATTATCAACTTGGACATTACATATGTTTATCTGAAAACTGTATG
The DNA here is from genome assembly GCF_018139145.2 of Gymnogyps californianus. Classification (NCBI taxonomy): domain Eukaryota; kingdom Metazoa; phylum Chordata; class Aves; order Accipitriformes; family Cathartidae; genus Gymnogyps; species Gymnogyps californianus. The sequence goes on from NC_059471.1 coordinate 148,065,591, forward strand.
GAAATGAAACTATCTCGTGGGCATCTTCCTTAGGAAAGAAAAAGCTTGTTGAGTCTAGTTGTGTTTGTGACAATATACGCAGCCTTTCAATCATGCCATAACCATCTCAGTCGTAACTCCCAGGACCACACCCGTGACTCTGCGTGAAATCAAATTCAGAGACATTGTCCCATTTTTGTACAAGGCACTGTAATGGTCAGAGCACCATGCTGGGAACGTGGGTTCCTGGGCCCCACCATAGCCCTGCTTCCATGGGCACTGGATGCAACTACCCAGCGTGACAGAGCCTCTTCAGCTTTGCCAATGTGGTGTGACCAGAAATAAGGAGTCATGTTCTTCCACCCAAAACTCATGAGATTCACATAAAATGTATTTAAAACTACACGTACACACACACACACACACACACAGAGTTATTTTATATGCATTTGTTGTTATTTTCTATTTCTGATCTCCCAGGATCAGATGGCACCATCTTTTAAATTCTGTGATTTTAGGCTTTAATAAAAATACAACTTATCCAAGTTTCAGGATATAACTGTGAGGTTTTTCAGTATTAGCTGAGCTTTGGCCACTCCTTCTGTACAATGAAGGTTGTCTCTCCAGATTCATTAATGCTGGTAGACAATTTTGAGGTCTGTGGCAAGAGCTATGTAACCAAAAATTGTCATCAGCATTATTAATTACTTCCCTCAGCTAATGAAATAATTATGCAGTCAGAACTAAGCAAGTGTGTGCTGAAATGATGGGGATTTTTTCTCACATATGCAAATGCAGAATTTCAGGTGACCTACACATTCTCTAAACAGGTCAGACAGTGAAACCAGGCCCTTCTGTCCTTAAAAACAGGAACTGGGACTACTATTTTCAAAATTAAAATTCAGCACAATTAACAGTAAAAATACAGTTTACAAAGTAATTCTGGCCAATCTAGTGATTTTAGTATTGTGGTAATGATATTTGATATATTTCTTAAAAGCTTAATTGGCTATAGTCTTCTGAATGCACCAAATCCTTGTCATTTGTTAGAAGAAGAAAGCCTCTCCCTCTGACATTTCTGCTAGGAAACATGAAATCTACAGACCCCAAACCCAAATAAAAATGTCAGCATCTTTTTATCAACACCTCGTGATTATTAAAGAAATTTCTTGATTTTAGATGCTTGACTCAAGAATTCTGAAGGCTTGGGATGAGCCATATGGTTAAGATTGTTCCCCCTCCTCCGTCAGAGAAGTATAGTTCAAAAGCCTAGAAGAAAAAAGAAAAAGCAGAAACTTCTATAAATTCTGGCAAAACAGATGAAAATTTTTTTTCAGTTATTTATTTTTCTTTCTGCCTGCTCTCTTTCTTTTCTCACAAATATGAGATATAAGGAAAATGAAATATCTGAGGTTTAATGCTCTACCTTTCTCCCAATAAACATACAATTGTAATAAAAAACATCTGTCATGGTTCCCTATAAAGAGCAGAGCATAGATACAAAAAGATTGATTGTCTGTGTCTTATTTCATTTTTGTCTCCATAAGATAGGAATATGGAGGCATCAAAATGCATAACAACGTTTGAGTTTGCTTTCTAACCTGCAATTTATTTGCTTAAATTCAATTAGAGTCTCATCCATCAAACACAGTGTAGCTCTTGAGAGGGCACAGATCAAAATCTAGTAATCACGAACGTGCTGAGCTTTGCCCACATGATGTCAGTGGTTCCCATATGGCTTTTCATACGCCTCAGGTTTCTTTCAGGACAGAGTCCTTGACTTCCAAATCCGAGTGTCAGCCAACCAGCTCTCAGTGCAGAGATTGAGTAATGTGCAAATTAAGGATTTGAGTCTGATTCTATTCCTTCCGAAATAAATGGCAACACTCCCCATGGCTCCAGTGGGAGAAAGGTCCTCTGCGTTACTTCACTAGCTGATTGCGATCCACATAGGATTGTGCAGAACTGCCAGATAATTCATAATATCACAGAGCCCTTGTCTTACTGGAAGGCTTTTTATCACCACGCATTCAACTTTAATCCTAGCCATAAATTTACGTGGCTTGTAATTGATGCATTAGTAACTGGAACGGCTGGATGGCAAGTTTGTAAGTCATCGATGGTGGCAGCTTCAGGCTGAAGAGTTTTGGGCTCAGGATAAACAGCTGGTTCATTTATCCTAGTCAGCTCACTCAAATAATCTCCCTCATGGATGTAACAATAATTAAGAACAAGGAATAAAAACCTAATAACCCCTGGTAGCTAGACTAAGGGACAAATAGAAAAGGTGTATATTCACTGATGCAAGCTCTAAATTAAGCAAAACAGAGACCAGTACATCCAGGAGGTGTAACTCCGCGTTCTCTGACTTGGGGATGCAGGCACCACAGGGACCATGAGCAAATGATTGTGCCTTTTCTTTTTTTTAAGACACCAAACTTTTCTGCAGTATAGAGTGGTCCCTCGTATAACTGGGGCAAAAAGTGACTCACGACAGCTCTTTGAGGCCCTCCTATCTATCACAGTCACTGGGAGTCTCCGTGGAGTTCAGCACCGTGACTGCACTCTGACAGACACCTTGTTCTCGCCTGATATATTCTCTGCCGTATCCTCGAGCTCTTCAGAAGAATCATTTCTTGGGTGGGAATGAGGCTTCTGGGAATCCTTTGCGCTGCTTTGGCTCCATACCTGGGATAAAGGGTAAGAGTCAGCCAGGAGCAGTCCAGACGTTTTCCCTCTGGTTCAGAACTGAGTCTGGAGTTCGGTTTCTGCGGGGAGAGGATTACAGACATGCTGGGTTCCTCCTTCCTTTTCACGTTTAGATCATGGGTAGCTCTCTGGTCAGCTTTACTTTGTTTGCCTGAACCAACCTTCCCTGGAAAGGTTATTAAAGAAAATGCAAGTAGCTTCTGTAATTTCATATTAATCAACTAAGCACAAGCTCTCCAATAAAGGAATCGACTAACTACTTCTTAATGTTCCAAAGCCTATGGGGAGAGAGAAGGTCTTTTAATATTTTTTTTAAATTTATATATATATTTATAGCACGAAGGATGACACATTTAAGCAGAATATTTTAAAGCCAGACACACCCCAAAGAAACTCCCAATCAGACTACAAATGACTTTGGGACTAGAAAAATCTCTTATGCTTATTCTTCAGATCCTCTGGCCTGCATTGTTTTCTAGATAGGACTATGTTTATCCTTTATGCAAAAGGTTGTCTATAATTTTACCTAAGCAGAAAATAAATACTTTCTGTATTTGGGATTTCTTTCTTCTTTTTCATAGCATAAAGAACGGAGGAGCATGGACCGATAGCCAGTCTCTTTTGTTTCTCTCATTTGCTGTGGATTCCTCTGGATTAACCTCGCATTTTTATGATCCTAAATCAGGAACAATTCTGCTCTTTCTCACTGTAGCTGCACGTGCCTTAAAATCAAGAGAAGAATCAGGCTTCCTTTGTGTATTTTTCTTCTGAAAACTCTATGGATACGGTCGTGTCTGTTTTCAACAAGAGTGGAAATTCCAGTATCAAGCAGTTAATCCTAAATCCTCAGGCTTGCTGCAGCCAATACTGTACAAATTGAACACTTGCCCATCTATTTTCAATACAGCCTGAACAATGGCGCTCCCCGTGAATGTGCAGGTTTGTTCCCCGCACCGTGCCTTCCATCGCGTGTACACCTGCAAAGGAGATTGCAACTGGTTGGGGCCACGGCGTTTGGCCGAATTCCACGCAGGAAGGGGGGGTGTCAGCAAACAGACTCTGCTGGGTCTGCCAGACAGTTGTGTAAGTCATTTGTTGTGTGTAAGTCATTCTGCAGGTTTCCAGCACGGAAAGTATCTTTAGGCTATTCTGCAACAGAAGGAAATTCTTTGGCGTATTTCATCTTTTCCCCAAACAGAAAAACATTGATGAAAAGCCTTCTTCATCCCCTGTGTTACAATGTTCTGGTTTCCTATCTGCAGTGATATTAGCTTCATAATCATATAAAATAATTTTATAAATGTCCATACTTTCTGTACACATCCTGAAGAAAAGTTGATAAAGCACAGAAATAGAACTTATTCTTCCCCAAAGCTTTCTCTCTCCCGTTTATTCTTCTTGTTTCCTTTTTCTCATGTTCACATCCCACTTTCTTTCCACATTCCTTTTTATTATCTCTATTCCTTTTAAATATTTTCTTCCCAAATAAAAACAAACAAAAATATCAGCCCACAGTGGTCTTCTGCATTTGTCTTCTGTCCTTTGTTAAAGGGAATTGGAGCAGGGGGTGGCCTTGGGCTGCTATCCAGGAAAGAAGGGGGAAGAGAGGCACTGTTTATCCCTGCCAAGGACTGAAGCAGTCCCCAGCCTTTTCTTTAATAGCATCTATCGTATTCCTTTCTGCGTCTCATGGGGTAAGCACTTTTATGTATAAATTTTACTATTATTATTTACCTAGGAAGCGTGTGTATGGCAACCAGCACAAATAGTTTGGAAATGTGAGTTTAGATATCGGTGTTCCTGTAAGCATTCATTCACACGAATGACCTAGGTGACCTCTCCATAATCTGATGCTTTAAGGTTTGAAGGTTTGTTGGAAACAAACTTCCTGTTAACAAGAGAAGTGTATGGTATCTGCACATATCATTGCTTGTTTAGGTACATAAAAGTGGATTCGACACTCCCCTCCTCCCATTATTTCATAAGATTTTTTTGTGCTTTCCTGTTTCGTGGAGGACCCTCTGGACCAGAAAAAGTAGCGGAGACAGAACCATTAGAAGAAGATGCAGCATGACAAGGGGCTTTGCCAGCTCAGAGCCAGGAAGGGGAAGTTGGCTGAACTGCTTTTCTTTTTCTCTAAGGATTTTTTTTTTTTTTTTGAAGCAGGGTTAAGGTGAACTCCTAAGGAACTGTGGAGTGAGGCCCCACCTCCCCCAGCCTGATCTGCAAGCTCGGGTTACTCTCTCCTGTCTGGTTCATGGGAGCCCACCATGAGCCTCCTGCCTGCCTCCTGCCCACTGCCTTCAGCTCTGAACCTGCTGCCCACTGCCTTCAGCTCTGAACCTGCCGGGGAGCCTGGCAAAACAACACAATTTGAAGAGCTCAGACCTTATTCTCGGGAAGATTTGCTGGAAAACACCAGGTCAAGGATGGACTAGCACCACTTGAGAAGAGATTCAGCAACCGAACCGCTGCAAACAGTAGCTGAGCAATATCTTCCTTTCTTCTTTTTTAAAAAGTGTTTGGGAAAATCTGTGTCCTTCCTGGAGAAGCCGTCAGGGGCATGACTCTGGCAGTGATGGCTCTGACTTCACCTGCCTCTGCAAATGAGTCACGGAGTGTTATAAAAAGCAAGGACCTGCCAAGTCTCATTTCTTGGAACTGAGTGGAAATTTCAGCAAGCAGCTGCTTTTTCATTAGTTTATACTTTTCCTCTGCGGGTTTCTTGAAGAGGGCCTGGAATCACAGAAACTTTGTAGCATAAAGGACCTGTTGCTATGTTTGGATAACTGTGGCTCAGTCCTGGAAATGGCTATGTGTTTGGTCTAGATCTGATTTTGATCTTCGTGAGGAATCTTGGTGACGCCTGGAAGGAGACTCAGGAACATAATTAAGCAGGTTTGTAAGTCTTTCAGGATTGGTAATTCAATCCTATTAAAAATCAGGAGTGGAACCTCAAAAATCAGATTAGCTCTCCTATATACTACCTGAAGGGGGGTTCTTTTTATCTGTCTCATGCTGTTGAAAGATTTATGTTTTCTAGCTTTCCTCTGGAGTCACAAAAGACAAAAACTTACTTGAAAGTGAAATCAGTGAAAACTGAGATTCTCAGGGAACAGCCCGATTTTAGGAGTTCAAGTGGCTCAGTATAGAAATCACGACCGTGGCAACAGTGTAGCGTGAGGACTTTGGCTACCTGTAAGCATGCCAACAGTACCTGTGCATGGGACTATTCCCCCGGGCTGAGTGAAAGCCACGTGCAAGTTGTCAGGGTCAGGAGGAATGCGGTGCCAGATGGAAACAACATAAACAGCTGGGAGATTTCATCCGGGATTTCGAGTGAGGACGGGAGACTTTTGTTCTCGTAGCCCACTCGTTCCAGTGGGTGGTTTAGATACACCTACTTCTTCGGGGAATGATTTTGCTTTGGAGTCTTGGTAGGTTTTGTGTGTGGCTTTTTTTCTTCTCTCTCTTTTTTTTTTTTTTTTTTTTAAGTGAACGCTTACGATCACTTTAAAACAACTCCCGTATTTCAGCCCAGCTCGGGCAGCTGCTCTCAGTACCTTTGCATTTCGTGAGCGCCCTGTAAACCGCGACAGGGAGCGGGAGGCGAGGGGAGGCGGCCCCGCGCCCCCGGCAGCGCCCGCATGGCGCTGGGCGGCAGCACCGCCGGCGCGGGGGGCTCCGCGGGGCTCCGCGCTGCCCCGCCGCAGGCCCGCCCCGGCCGCGGGCTGGGGCTGGGGCCGCGGGCTGGGGCTGGGGCGGCGGGGCCGGGGCGGGGCGGCGGGCCGGCAGAGGGAGCTCCGCTCCGCTCCTGCTCCCGGTGACCGGCGCCCTCCCCGCGCCGCTCCGGCACTTTGTTGGCGGCGCGGAGCGGAGACCCCGCGCCCGTCCCTGCCCGGAGCCCGGACGGCAGCGGCGGGGAGCCCCGGCCGCCCTGCGCGGAGACCTGCGGCCGCCGCCGCCCCCCGGCGCGGGAGCTGCGCGGCGCACCCGCGGGAGGAGGACTCCCGGGAAGGTAAGGGGCTGGCGGGGCGGGATTTCCCCCGGTCGCCGGGCCCCCCCCTTGTGTTTCCGCGACCCTAAAAGCCGCCCGGGCAATCGCCCGGCTTCGTAACATGGCGACTTGCGGGGCATTCACCCCAGCCTCCCCCCGGTCCCGCCGGCGCGGGCTGGGCGGCCGCTGCCGCCGCCCTCCGCCCGGGCAGGCGCCGCTGGAAAACTCCCTGCCGGGCCCCCCGGGCTGTGCACGGCTCTGCTGCGGCGGCTGGGGACGGCGCTTACTGCTGCAGCCTTTCCCTGCCGCCGTGGCTTTATATACGCGTAGCTCTCCGTGTGTATGTATAGGTGTACGTGTATTTTTCTCCCCCCCTCGCGGTAACGCGAGCCGCCGCCGCCACACCTGCTCGCACCTTGCCCGCCGGGCTCCCACCGGCAGCGCGCCACGGTCCCGGGGGCGGCCCGGGCGGCGGGGTGAGGATCCCCGCCGCTGCCCGGGAAGGGCAACGTCCGTGCCTGTGCCCTCCTCCTCCTCCTGCCTCACCTTCTACCAGGTGACTTGGCTTTCTGTCCTTATTGTGGTATTTTTTCCCCGGCGGTTAAGCTGGCTTTTCCAAAGCTGGCATGTATTGCTGGTAGCTGGCGAAGGGCAGCTTTCGGGTGGGATAATCCTGTTGCATGCCCGTGTTTCTTTGGTGCTCTGCCATGCTGTCTTCCTTCTCCTCCGCGGTTCAGCCCTTTTCCCTCTATCTGCTAACTTTCCCTGGCGTTGTCCTCTTTCTGCACCTCTCATCCCCATGACATGCACTCCCTTACGCAGCGTGCCAGTGCATGAAGGATGACCCGGGCACAGAGTGGAAAACAGGTTTGTGGCATTTTGTGGCATGATCTAAGGTGCTCCTGCCCCCCCTGTAACCTCAGTAGGTCTGCGTTGTATCCATGAAAAGTGAGACATTGCAGCTTCCACTAAACACTAGTTTCAAGCCAGCTAGTAGCAGGCAATAGAAGAAGGGGGGAACAAGTTTTTCTTAAGGATGTTGTTTGGAAACCAACCCTCCCACTCAAAAACTGTGCTTTGCCTTGGCTCGTGGGTCTTGTACCTCCCCGAGTTAGAGATGTGCAGCAGTATGACCTTTGGTGGAGTCTGCTTTGTTTACTTGAAGTACTGAAGATAAAAAGTATTATTGCTCTGTGTTGTGTCTGCTGAAATATTAACCGAATGATGGATCTCGTGTGCCTTTGCAGCGTAGATCATGTTTTAATTGTGCTTTTCCTTCATCATCAAAAATGTGGTCCTCCTCCCTTCCTATTGACCATCTTTCTTCTCGTTTGCGATTGTGCAATGCCTGTATGTCAGCTATAAAAGTTGCTTACATGGGAGAACATAAAAATGACCATTTTTGTTGTTAGCAATTGGAAATACTGAATCAGCATTGTGTGACCGGTCTTCTTTCCATGGAATACCCATGGAAATGCTGCAACCCTTGCCCTCTGAGAAGTGGTCCTCTCCTAGGCCAGGCTTGAAATGGGTTGGTTGTTTCTTCTCAGTGAGCAGTGGGGATTGCAAAGAGCTTACAGGGTTTCCAAGGTGTAAGGGAGACGCAGCATATAGCATCTTGATTCACAGTTCGCCGTGAGTGTGGCATTATTAGCATACGGGTATTGTCAGGTAATGAGATACTGTGCTCAAGGCACCACGGAAGCAGGTTGGGGCTGCTGCTTGCTTTTACTGGGGGAGGCTGTGGAAATATAAGTGGCTTTGGACTTTAATTGTCCAACTGGCTTGTACTGTCACATACTCATAATGGCTGCAGTATTGAGTTATGCCTTCTCATAGCTCAGAATGAATGTTTCTGCTTGTGTGTAATTTTGAAAGCAGCCAAAGCATCCCATTAGATTTAATTGGAGGGGGGTAACACCCCACAAGCAACAACACCCAATAGTAATTTGGTGCCAGGTTATATATAGCGATAATAGAGAGGGCAAGATTGATCTAAAGGTATTTGCTTCTGCTGTGAAATGCACAGATGGGAAAAAAATACAGAAGTTTTGCACTTGGTGACAACTGAATTTGTGAAATATGATTGATTTTCTTTCTGTCCATAGTCTAGCTGCAAATGGCAAATCAGTCACATTAACTGCTGCATTTTTTTTCCCCTGTGGGTGAAAGCTTATTAAAATCTAAACATCTGAAGTCGAATAATTGGTGCCCTGAGGGTCAAAATAAATTAAATATATAAGAACTGTTCAGCTACTGCAGTGAGATAACAGAAGACTTCAAGTCCACACAATGAAGACTGCACTAATAAAGTGCTTGCTAACTTTGATTTCAGTGTCTAGCACTTTTGCTCTTACACTCCTAATTACAATTCCTGCATCACTCTGTCTTCTTGAACAGTGAATGACTGGTCAAAGGTACGAGATTTTCTTGAAGACACAGCTTTCAGCTGTGCCGGACAGAAAAATGGAGCCCTTTGGTCTGTGACCTCTCTAGACTCTTCTCTCTCTGCTGTGGGGCTGGTGGCCAGAAAGAAAAGACATTTAAGACCTCAGAGCTGTGTCGCTTATGGTACAGCGTGCGTGGCCCAATCTTAGTATCTCCATTCAAAGAGAATTGGCAAGGTGCTTTGCTTGTGTGTATGTGTCTTCTGCATATCGATAGGTCTGTTTCTTACATTTCCTTTGAAACCAGGATTTCTTCTTGCTTTCTCACTTAACAGCATCTGGTTCTGTGTCCCCTTTGTCCATAGGGATTCAGAATTTTCATCATTCTAGTCCTCAGCTGAGTTCCCAAGGAGGCTAATCAACAGCTCGCGATTAGATGGCTTTTAACTGATTTTGAAGCCTCAGTATTTGTTTTGTGGTACAGAGGGCAGCATGATGCCTGAAATACCCTTTTTCCTCATAGTAGGGCCATACTTACACAATACCTGCTAAAACTGTAAGTCATTAAAAATACCATTGGTAACTAAACTAACAGTGCAGTTATATATTGAATTTTCACGTTGGGGGAGGAAAAAAAAAAGGACTAAGAGGCTAATTTCTTGTTTTCAGTGCTAGTTCTCTAGTTTTTCCAATATTAAATGCTTTGCATTACCAGAGACTAGAATTCCTGCTTTCAGGGAGGGCTGTAACTGCTGCCATTTTTTTTCAGCTCCAGAGTTAGACTCTGATTCATCCATCGATTTATTCATCCAACACACTGAATTTCTCATAGTTTAATACAGATACTGATTTAACCCTGATACCTAGGAATTTCAGTTTTCCACCCTAGGTCTCAAGTTAGATGATTGCTGTCACCTGAATTTTACATTTTGACGGGAACTTCAGCTGTTACTGCAGTCCTGAGTGACTGCTGGGTTTCTCCCTGTTGTGCCCATAGATGAACTTAGATAAAACTTTAAATTACTTTATACCTAAGTCAGTGAGACTATTTGGTGTGTGTGTAGAAAAGCATTTGCATAACTGTTTACAAAACAGAGCTCTTCACTTACTGAAATGGAAAGGTAAGACAAGGTGTCTTTCATAGCGTTTGATACTCAGAGATCCTACGTAATTCTGCTTGTTGCCTGGCGAGGTTAGTCACAGCCTTCTTGGAAAGACCATGATGATGTGTGAAGAAGCAACCTTCACATCTGTTTTGTGGGGAGGGATTTTGTTTGTTTGTTTTTTGTTTTTAATTGCATGTCATGGACACTGAGGGGCTAAAAAATGAATCGGTTACAAACGGAAACGTTGTTAGCATTAGCTTTTGAGGACCTATTTTCATTTTGAGCTGTGACCATGAGCCCACAATCACTAACACATGCCTTTGATTTTATTCTGTAATGTCACTTTTAGTAAAATTTTTAAATATTAGCCAACTCAGGGCCTTGAATGCTACTAGTTGAACGCTTCCAGTCCTTTCGCCCTTCCCTCCTTATGCCACTGTGTTGGTAATTAAAGTTACTCAAGCTGTGAATCTCCACGGGATTAAGATCTAAAGTGGAAATAGCAAATTACAAATTATTTTCTTTGCATTTATTACCTTCGTCGTTTTCTGAATAGACTTCAGCAACCTTATGCATTCTGGAGAGACAAAGTTAGCAGATGTCTCTAGCTTCAGAGGTGCAGGGTTAGTATTTTCCGTGGAATTTGTACATCTCTCCTTAAGTTATCCATTTCCGTGGGGTATTCTGTTGTGTAGTTTTCTGACGCATAACAGGCATCTTCATTACTGATGGTGTGACTACTTGCATTTGTTCTTAAAGCTTCACTCAAGTTGGCATTTTGACCAACCGTGGAAATTTGTATGTTCTCTATAAAACTACAGAGGGGGGAAAAAAAAAAAACAAACACAACAAACCTGTATAAAACTCTGCGTTGTGAAACGATGAACCCCTTGTCCTGTAATACTGTGAAACCTTTGAGTATTTCAACAGAATATTTAGAAAAAACTCACCATTTTAAGAATGGTATCTGTTGAGTGAGAATAGGTGTTATGGATGTTCAGTAACTTAAAGTAGGTTTTGTGCAGATAATTTTTTTTTTTTCTTTTCAAGAATGCATTGGTTTTACATGAGATAGAGGATTTATCTTTTAATAATCCAAAATGTACCATTTATGGATTTTCTGGATTTTATAGATTACCACTGCAGGTAAGGGAACATCTGACTTCTTTCAAGCCTTCCATGAGCACAGAGGAGCTGTATTCAGCTGACTTAATTGTGAAGCTGCCATAGCTGATTCTTGGGGCAGGGGGCTGGAATTTGGTGTAGCTGCTGGATGCTTCAGACTTAACCTACTGCAAGAGTATCACTGTGAGCCTTAGTGTCTGTAGCTCAGGAATGTTTGTAACTGGAAAATAAAGGGATGAGTCATGGGGATCTGTGTGTATTACTTTGATTTCTGCCCCTGCATGTAAAAGCATTTTTAAAGATTCGACCAAGTAGAAAAGCAAGCACTAGGCCTGCTGCTTCTCCCATTAGTACTCCCTTCTCCTCCCCCTCACCTTCCAGAAATTGGCTCAAGTGCAGAGAAGCTGGAAGTGAGATGTTAGCAGTACCTTTTTGCTGTTCATTAGTATAGGTCCAGACCCATTAGGAAAGTGAAATGATATTTAACATACCCCCCCAAATCAGCTGCATAAAACTTGATCTAAAAACCATGAGAAATACATCAGATCACAGAAGTCCATTTGCTCTTCAATACTTGCAGATGCCTGGTGAGATAGAAGATTATCCCAGTTTTATCAATGTTTTAACTTCAGGTAGAATTTGATGTTGCTGCGATTTGTTTGCTTAATGCTCCTAGTGATTTGTCTTTCACCTGAAACGTGAACTTTGGTTAATGAGCACTTTCTTTCATTCTGGGGTGGTTGAGAGGGCTTAATGTTAATTCATCCCTCTGAATGCTCCTTTCATGAAGACTGAGGACTCTGCTCTTCGTTCTGATGTACTCTTCCTTCTTCCGATGCCGCTGCTCTTTTTGCTTGCTTCCACAGTGTGTCTGAGGTGTTGTCTTCTGTAATTTCTGAGTCAAAGATCTCTTTGTTTCCAGTGTAAAATATAATTTGGAGTAATTAGCCTTGAGAAAGCTTGCTTTTTCTAATCCATAAGGGATTTAACACTTGGTGTTTCAGGGAGTTAGGTATCTGGTTGATGCAGGGATTCGTTAAGAGTTCAGTGCCTGTGAGAATCCCAGTGTACATCATAAAAATAGTTTGAATGTGTAGTTCTATTACTCAGAGCATGTAAACGTGAGACCTTTGTACAAAGAGCGAGACATTCATCTTGCATGGTGAGTTCTTCACTAACTGAGTGCATATGACTGATATAGCAAGGACTATGCAATGAAATTGAGTTACATCATGAGGAATTTGTGATATCAAGTTGTAATAAAATTCAGCTTGATGTTCTTCCGTGCCATTTCAAAAATGGCGTGGAAAAGTCAACCATTTATAGATGTGCCTCTAAAGTAATTTTCAGCTTTGCACAACATGTCTTGAGAAGCCAGTCAATGCATTATACTGCCTTCAGTTGGAGAGATAAAGATATATTTATGTTTCACATTCAGAATTGGGTGCGCAGGCTGTGTATTTAAATACACATTTTTCTTCTTTCACTTCAATGTTGTCTCAGGCTTGCTTTTCCCAAAGTGGAATTATTTATTCTCTTCTCTACTTCTAGCATTATTTATTGCTTTGCAATTCTTCCCATGCTCTTGCAACCTTAGTGTAATGTTTTACCTCTTCTGTTTCCTTCTCTTCCTGTATTTAAGGATCAAGAATTGTCCAGGGGTGAGTGCAGAGGGCTGGGAGGTAGGAGGGTGGAGTCTGTTCCTGTTTTAGCTGCAAACTTCGTTACGGCTAATAAATCTGGACTAACTGGTAATTAACCTCTTAGTGCTATCTCACGTACAGAGAGCAGGACAGAGTGAGGAATCTGGACTTTGTACCTTAGTGTCCATTAGGTAAATCACCTCTGTATGACGAATGTCCTACCACTGCCGAGCAACAAACACAGCTTTTCCATTGCAGTCACTGTTTCCCTTCTCATGGCTGCTTCTGTGCTAAAGCACTGCTGCATTTTGAGCCTTACCTTCAGCTTTGGTCTCAGTTCTTCTCCCTGCTCAACCTGGCCTCTGGGTGAGCTCTTAATGTTTTCCTTCCTTCTCCACTTGCCTGAGCCATGTTTCTCCACCATCGTCCATATTCTGGTCCATCCTGCTCTTGAGTCTTGATATAACTTTAGTCTCCTGGTTTTTTTTTTCCTTTCTGTTTCTTTATTTATCCCCAAAGTTTTCCCTACCCTTTTTGTTTTACTTTACTCTTCAGTTGCACATAGTGCTCCATGTCCAGCTTCACAGAACACACTTCATGCCACTTCTTGTGGTAAAGCTTTTTCTTGCTCACAAACTAACTCTTTTTCCCCTTTTGTGTCATTAGTCTTTATTCCAATGTCTTCTGAAATGCATTTCAGATCCATTGATCTCAGTGGGATGTATCGTATGGGAAATTACATGGGTCGTCAAGTCTTTGTGGGATAGGGTTTTAGAAGTAATGTCTTCTCCAAAGGTTTAACACTGTATTTTGTCTAGGCAATAATTTTAAGCTTGCTTCAAGCAGTTCTAGAGCTCAAGACCTGAATAGGAGGTGTTAGAGTGTGTGTAGGCAGCTGTTTTCCCTATGTGACTGAGGTGTCTAATACACAAAAAAAAAGTCTGTTCAATGTCTTACTGAATATGAATGTAAGAAATTCTCAGAAGTACCTTCAATACATGGTGGCATTTGTTCTTTTCTACTTAGAATTTACAGTTTTTCTCACTTTTTATATTGAAGCTAAATGTTGACATGCAAGAAAAAGAAGTCTTCATATGTTTCTTAAATACTGACAGAGCAGAATACAGCCCTGCAGGAGAAGCAAGTTGCTGATGAGGCCCAGTCTTGGTGGTGACCAATTGAAGTCACAGTTTTGTGCAGCTTATCAGCAGTTTGACTTCTTCAGAGGGGCTCGGACTTCCAGGTTGGGGATTTGGCAGATGAGATGGTCCTACTGGCCTGTGCAGTCCAGCGTTTTGTGCTCCACAGTGGCGAGTAGCTTAGAGCAGCCGGCAGCAGTGAACTACGTCTTCCCGAGGAAAGTGCTGACTTTTTTGGAGGAGGTGGATGTGCAGAGCATGAGAGTTTATGTCCCATCGGATTCTCTGAGTATTTTAAGCTGTACTTTTATAACTCTGAAAGTTCTTATTGTCTGAAGAGTTTCACTTTTTAAAAATCATCTAAAGATCTTGATTTTGGAGACAGCTGTTTTGTCTCTTTGCCTCAGTTTTCCTATTTATAAACAAAAAATGCATGTGTGTCTCAGGAGTTCTGTGAGGCTTAATTAGCAAATGTTTATACAGCCTTTTGAAAATAAAAGCACCATATAAATGCTAATTATTATTATTATTACCACCAGCTGCTTTGTTGTAATTGCAGTAATAAAAGTTTCAGTGCTGGTGGTTGTATTATCATTGTTCTAGATACAGTTTTCATGAACACTGGAGACGTTGAGGGTGGTGGTAAAAGTGATGGTGCAGACCATACCGAGGTACAATGTGTGGGAGAGCTGAGATGAGAGAAGCTGTGCTTCCAGCTATGAAATCTTTGTGAAGGGCTTCTTTAAAAAAAAAAAACCCAACCAAAAAAAAAGGTTAAAAAAAAAAAAGTCCATAACTGGGAAAGAATAAAACCTGTTCTGCTGTATGACAGCATTTACAAGTCACAAGGGCTAACTGGGGGGTGGTCTATGCTGTGCAGTATCTCACCTGATTAGGAATGAGCTGGCAGCAGTTGCATTCGTGACGTTGGCATGTAAAAGAAGGGAACTTTTTAGAGATGATTGATAATTGGTAATATAGGAGAAGAGACATGGTATAAATCACAATTAGCCTTTAGGATTTCTTTTAGGTCTACTTTTGTAAAACATCCATGACTTAATGCTGAGCTATTTTTATTAATGTTCTTGCGCTTATCTCGCATAACCAGCTTGTTAAAAGAGGATATGAACACTTTTTAAGCCTCTGACTTATAAATTGTGAGAAAGAGAAAAGAAGATTGATTCCAACAGGCTTGAAGGTAGATTCATTTCTCTTCTAGTTAGCCAAATGAAAGAGGGGGAAAAATTAAACTGAAGACTTAGTGGGCCGATCAGTTTTACCCAGGTAGAAAATCATTAGATTTAGCTCTAATGTACAATTTAATTGTAAAACTGTAAAGTAAAAGAAAATAAATGCAGGGGAATTCTGTTTTGGTAAATTGATGGTAATATTTCCCAGTCATTTCTGCCTGAAGTAATAAGGGTAAGAAAAAAAAAAAAGTAATAACAAAGGAACACTGAGGGGGAACAATTATTTTGCTAACATCTGAGGATCTGAGGGGGTTACTCGGTCGCATTATAAGAAGAATATTGTGCTGCTGGAATGTTGGAGAGGATTGATAATAATTGTGCTTTGAAGAAAACTTCTCTGTTCTTTTTACTGTAAACATCTGAGATAAGATGGAAAAGTTTGGAAGGACGCACCACCTTCTGTGAGTTCTTTCAGCATTCTTAATTGCTCATTATGAGATCTCGATTTGAATATTGTTGTTAGATATTTCTGGTGATTTTTAGGGGGTTCTAGTTTACTAAGGCAGGCTGTCAAACTGCCTATAACAAGCGATCAGTTTCTAATCGTATCTTAAATGAGCATTATACTAGATATTAAATCGCTAGGGATGTTCCCTAATAGCTTCTGGATCGGTTTAATTATGAAGACCTGAATCAGTTAACATGTTAGAGAGATCACATGAATGTGGATCATGGGCGGCATGATTTCATGGTGGCTGCACTACAAGGACTTCTAAAACAGAAATGATGCAAAGCAGGGAACTGATTCAGTCCTTTATGATTATGTGTAAGCAAATTTTCAGACAACTTTGAACAACATTAAACAGCAAGAAGAAAAGGCACCAGCCTTCTTTTTTTATTTTTTAATTTTAGGGAAATCCTATTTTAAAAGTAACTGTAAAATGTTACAACCACAAAGTCCTTCTGCATAGAAATAGAAGCAGTTTAAACACACAGAGGTAGGCAATATAACCCTGAAGCCCATATGGAGATGTCTGAAATGCTGGATGGTATGTTCAGAAAATGTTGCTTTAGCTGCTCAAAATATTTTCAGTAGCAAAGTGGAAGACAATTCATACCATTGTATTAAAGCTGTTCTCTCTTTATTGTGTGAGACTGGTGATACCTCATTTTGAATAAAAGTCTGGGTTTTCTTGAGGGCTGTAGGAAAGAGCAACTATTTTATGCTCCCTGCATACAGCGGTACAGCAATTTGATAGGAATTTCTTCTTCTGTTATCCTAGACTGCAACATAGAGTAGTATAATAGCTATCTTTTTGAAGTACAGAAAATCTGCCTAAGGGGCCATCATTTTAAAGTATAATATGAAATGCTGTTTTAATAAGGTTTGCTCCTTGCACGTTTTAAGTGCAAAGAAATGTGTGTGGTGAAACCTTGCTAATCCTTCATTTGCACAAAGTATTTGGCTCATTCCCTAACTGTCAAGGAATTAATGGTGTGCTTCAATGAGATCTTGCATTACTAGACTGTAATTATTTTTATAAGAGATTCTACACTATATTTGATGGTGCTTTATGAATTACCATAATAAATAAAATGAAATTGCCGTTGTCAAAACATATGAGCAAAATAATCTGATTCCTCTTGTTCGTGTACTCACTGGCTCATGAAGTTAAGTGATTTCCAGTGGACTTCCAGGCCATTCATACAAGTTGGTGAGGTTTGCTGTGTTGTATTGTTTTGCTTGTGCTTGTGACAAGTTAAACAATGGTTTAGCTGACAAGAAGCAACTCCATTGGCGAGATAATAACACATCTCTCCTATATTTCCTCCTTTGGCCTTGTACTTGAAAAGGGACCAAAAAGGCAATGCGTATATTGGTTCACGTAATGAATTCAGGCCCTCATCTGAACCATGATGGCGTGACCTCTGGCAATTATTGTATGGTAACAGGCTTTGAATTAAGTCATTCAGAGGAGTGCCTACAGCAGAGATGTCAGGACAGTGCAGGCGTATTCAAGCCGATTTTAATTGTACTTTCCCAGTACCAGAAACAGGCTACAGTTGCATGGGACACGGTGGACTCCATGCCTCTTGGCTGAGGACAGAGGTCCTTGCTGCCATGGCTAGACTGGGTCCAGTACCCGAACCTGGGTATGGTGTCTGCACCATGGACACATCCTCCGTCTGCATGCTTTTCTGGAGGTCTGCACCTAGCTAAAGCAGACTATATAGAAGATAGTACATATCGTTTGCTTTTCAGGCGGATAGAGTCAGTGGGATAAAATTTCAATTTCAGAATATCTACCTAAGATTTTCTCTTTGGTTTATTACAAATATTGGTATGGTCATAGCTCCTCCAGATCTTAGCCAGTGACTGGAGGCTTGTTGTATTAGGCACTCAATTTCAAGAGAATTTTATTATTTAAACATTGTGTCTATTTTTAAGTCAGATAATCTATAAAACCTGTTTAAAGCCACGAGGGATCATTACATCATCTAGTTTGACCTCCAGAGTGTATGAAGGAGGAGAGTTTCTACCCTTCTATTTCTGGTAAAAAAATATAAAACAAGATTTCTTGTCCTTCCTCTCTGAGGAAGATAGACACAATAATTTAAACTACCTGTCTCTGGCAAACATTGGCATTTTTCACTAAGTACATTAGTGAATTTTTAGTGGTTCTGTGTTTGAATTGTGTGAATGCCACTACGTGGTGCTACCCTCTAGATGCTGTTGTTTGTATTTATATATATATATTTTTTTTTGGCACGTAACAGATGCAATCCAGATTTCCTCCTCTACATGTAGACCTTTTCCCCCAAAACCTCACAGGCTAAAAGCAGATGATCCTGGAGTCTGTACTTCTTTCTTTTCATGCTTCACTGTATAAATTGTATAAACTCAGATCACTTTCTGAACCACTATATACTTCTCTGCATAATCATTTTTTGCTCACATGGCAGATGGAGACACTTGGTTGCAAAACAGTTTCTAAGAATTAAAGGCTGTATTACCCTGTGGGAGAAATCCATAGAAGTGTTGGGGAGGTTCTTGTACAGGTTCACGTTGATTTTTGAGAGGCTCAGGGCCTTCCTACCTCCTAGACCACAGAGGTGGTGTTGTATAGCAACTGGGATGTCTAGATGCATGCTGTGCTAGCACTCCCAATAATGCCAGCAATAACACTTTTTCTCCATGGTCGTGTCTCCCTTATGGCTGCTACTGAACAAGATTCGCAGATGTCACTTCAGGCAATTTAGTAAATTGAATCCACAAAGACTGTGTGGGAATGTGTCACAAGTGATGCAAGTCCTCCTTGGTCTTAAAATCTCCCTCACAGAGCTTTAGTGCAGTGACTTCTTTAGGATGTAAAGAAAAGTGCGTGGTAATTTTACAGATGACCTTGCTCTTTGTGCTCCCTGCATGCCTCCCCTGCATGGGACTCTTGCTTCCAGTAATGAGGAGATGTTCTGAGGCAGTGTTGTTGCCATGATGACATAAAATAATGGAGACTTCCAGATATTCCCCTGTTCTTACCCTGTGATAGACGTGTGCCTTCAGGGATCAACTGACCTTAAAAATGATGCAGATCTGGAGCTTGGGGTCATTTTTGTTGTACAGAAAAATTTTTTTCATAGGCATTGGAATGGTGATGTTGCACTCACTGATTAGAAACCATATGTGATTAGCATTCTCTGTCTAATGTGCACTCACCACTCCAGACACATATTCCCCCTAGAGCTTCTAGAAATGCACTGAGTCATTGCTCTGGCAGAAAAAAAATGCAGGGCTTTTGCCCTCTCTTGCTTTTTCCTCATTTATGCCTTTAAGACATTATGTGTACATATTCTGTGTGGATAGTTTTTCAATTTCTTTCCAATTTTACAACAGCTGTGTATTTTGTTTTCATCTAGATCAAGTGTCTTTCCTAGGAAAACCACATCTGGTAACGTACGTATTGTACATAATGTACATACTGCTGTCTTCAGCAGTTGATATGTTCCAGACAATGATACAGTTCATGTACTATGAATCTGATGGAGCATAGGCTCTGATGTACAGTAGTACTCAAACATTTGTGACTTAACAAAAAATCTTCTCCCCCTTCACTGGACGTAGTGAACAGAAATATTTTGTTTCAAAACTTACTGAGAATTGCCTCAGACCTACCTTGACCAGTTTGAAGGTATTCTTCGGCCCTGTTGGAAATGTTCACTGCTAAAGCTTGGTGGTGGTGTTCGTGAAAGAGTTGCCCTCAGCTGCAGGGGAGAGGGTTGATTCAGGATCAAAACGTTGATCTATAAATACTTATTTGTTCCACTGATATTAATGGGACAACTTGTCTGACTGCCTGGTGTTTAACTTAAATGCTTGTGAGATTGAGGCCCAAAATCTCAAATTAAAAGAACAACAACCCGCAACAAAAAACCAAAACAAACCCCAAGAAAATTCAGATGCTTGTTTTAGTAATAGAAAATTAGATCATTTGGAAACAATTTAAAAGAATTTGTCGCCATTCTTGTTTGGTTTTTTGTGTCCTGATCTTACTGTGAGACACATCTTTTGTTTGAAGTGTGTACTATTTTAAATGAGCGTTATGTTTTCATGAGAACTCTGCTGGGCAATGTCTAACTCCAGACATAAAAGCAAATAAACCAAGAAAAACCCGCTGTTTATCTGAGATGAGAGGGCTTTTTTCAAGAAAAAGGGAGAGAGACTATATAAAACTACCTAATGGTCTCCCTTGTCTCTCTTTAATGTTCCTTAATGTTCTTCTGCAGTCCTCGGGAATCTCATTGGTATGTCACTGGGGTATGAACTTCAAAGAAATCACTTAGACCATATAGTGAAGAGAGGCTGAAAGTGCTGCAATACATTGTTTCATATAGGTTGATTCTGATTTTACTGTGTGCAGCTGTAGGTTTCAGATGAGAGGTGGAAATTCAGCGATTGATGTGAGTTCTTAATGACAGATAACATCTTTTGGGTGCTTCCTGCACCCTGGTGAAGTAAATGTGAGGATTACCATCTCTGGTTTGGGGCTGTTCATTTTATAAATAGCTGAGATTTCTTGTGTGCAAGGCTGGCTATTAAGATTTCTGAAGCTAATGAATGAAATACGGTAGCTCATCCTCAATTTTACTACTCAGTATTGCCTCAAACAAAGCTGAGCAAGTTTTACTGTAAACTTGTCTAAGCTCTTCTCTATTGAAATCCATCGGAATTTCCAGTTGCTTGCTAGGCTGAAGAATCAGCTGTCATATTTCGGTATTGGCATTGTAGAGGTAGGTGTACTAGCAGTGGTAAGTGATGTGAGGATGAAGAAGTGGGGGCTGTTGACTGGGGAATGAGCAGAATGGTAATGTATGGGGGCTTATTCCACCTCCATTTAAAAACTTCAGTATGTGACTGTTGCGAGTTAGGAGAGCCTCCAGGGTCCCCTGCCATGAGGTGCTTCAGTTTGTTTTCACTCAGTTCTTTCTCTGTCTAGACTTACCCCTGTAAAGGCTAACAATTAAATGGGAAGTACAGCACTAGTTTTCTTGCTTATGAACCCTGTGTTTTTCATAGCATCCACTGTATGGATGGAGCAAAAGAAGCTGGTTTTGTTTCCATATATTTTTACAGTCTCCAGATCTTTTGGACTGGCTGCAGACCTGTATTGCTAGCTGCTAGACAGTGAAAGTCAAAATGACTGCCCCAAAGACCGTAGAAAGTTAAATCCCCAGCCATGATATCAGGTGGGGCTATGACAGTGGCAGCAAACAGAGGTCTGGAGTGGGGAACGTCAGTGCTGCCGCTCAGGAAACTAGAGTTTGTAGCTTTTATCCCTCTTTTGCAAAGCCCTGGGATTCTTCTGTTATCCTGAGTTCAGTCTGCTAAGTCTTGTGAAAACAATAAACTGGCTCACCTCCCGTACCGTGATTTTATCTTCAATTAATAATAAGTTGTCTTTTCTCACAAAGACAAGTACTTTTGTTTGAAACTTAAATTGCTTTATCTTCTTGGGGATTCTAACATGTTAGCGAACACATTAAATATGGTGGGATTTTTTCCTAATAATCCTTTTGCTGTTAGGCCCTTTGATCTGCCATGGATTTTAATGAGTCATTTAAAAACAGATATCTATTTTGGCAATTTGACTGTGATGCTCTCTCTCAAATCAGTTACCATTTTGAGAATGACATCTGAGTCTGCCTATGTTTCTGCATGACTGGAAACTGTCACTACTCATTTAAACTTATTAGTGCTGGAAATGGATATGCTGGTTCATCTAACAGGGATGAAACATGAGGCACCAGCATTCAAATTCAACTGTTGTTCCCAAGAGTAAAGGAAGAGGTGACTGTAGTCATGAGAGCTTGGACAATTAGGGGTGAAAGCTGCATTGCAGCTCAAAGAGGTGTTGGGCACTTTGCCTACAGGTTGCTAAAAGCAGGTTGTGGCATTTTTGGACAATTCAAGAAAATACTGTCTCTTAAGATAAAAGTTTAATAGAAGGATACAGTGCTTTAGCTGAAGATTATACCATGGAAGATGCTAAATTTTGCTCTCAAGAGGAACCTAAGTTGGGAATACTCATTTTTGGGGAGGAGGGGATGAGCATTTGAGAAATTAGACTTTTAAGAGGGCAGATGCAAAGCTCTGACTGAAAGCTAAGCCTCTGTAATGGCTCTTGAGAGTCCACACATACACTGAAGGTATGCAGAATGATTCTTAAAAATACAGACCCAGAGAATGAAGGCCACGACCCTCCATCTATCTTTAAAGGACCTGAAGCACTCGGGACACGCAAGCACCGCTGGCACACGGTCACTTTTCTCATCTAAAAGGGCTGTGAGCCAAAAGAGCAGAAAGAGACAAAAGGAGACCCTCGGTCACTCGAGCTGTAATCGGCCCTTAACATAATGCTGCTGCTGCTCTTACAAGGCTGTACTGTGCGAACCTGTATATTTTAATTTCTTCATTATTCTTCCAGTTTATTATATCTAAGTATATTCCCAGAACAGAGATTGTTTTCCCCTACCTCTTCTCTCACTCCCATGCCTAAATATAAGCCCTGAGCTTGCTTGTAATGGGAGTATTTTGATTGACAGTACCTTCACCATTTGAGACTAGTGGTGTGCTAAAATGAACAACTGGCATTTCAGAAACTGTAAAACTGACCTGACAAAGTGAGATTTTTCAATTTTTTTCTTTTTTCTTTTTTTTTTTCTCTTCCCTTCTCTCAGCAAGTTGTAGATGTGTCTTAATTCTGATGTTGTCATGCAGTTATGTCACTGGTTAACATTTCTGCAACCTATAGAAAACATACACTCTGAAATGCTTACCTGGTCAGTTGGTAAACAGAACTTAAATGATACAGTTATAAATGAATCTTGTTTTAACCTTTTTCTTTTTCCCTAA
This sequence comes from Gymnogyps californianus, assembly GCF_018139145.2. Classification (NCBI taxonomy): domain Eukaryota; kingdom Metazoa; phylum Chordata; class Aves; order Accipitriformes; family Cathartidae; genus Gymnogyps; species Gymnogyps californianus. Next base: position 148,088,274 of record NC_059471.1, read on the forward strand.
ATAGAGTTCAGGCTGCGGCAGTAATACAATGATCTTGTCTGAAGCTGATGACTAATAGAGAGTGCAAAGGTGACTTTCAAGGTGATGGGAATGGTTAGGACAGACTAGATGTTACTAATGGATTTGCGACTTCCATGCAACCTCTCAATAACCCATTTATTGCTCTGTAACAAACTAAGAGTTGTGACGGTCTGCTTAACTACCAGCCTTTTTAACGTAAGCTTACAGTTCTGCCAACCTCCGATGCAGCGGCTTGGAGGCTTGCTCTTCTCTTGACAGATAATAATATTGAGACGAAAAGGAAGTTTTGCAACCCTTAAACTTCCTGAAGAAAAAAAGACTGTTAAGATTCCTTTAAAAATAAATTAAAAACAAAACCAAAAAATTCAATGAGTCGTAGCTGACAGGAACATCAGCTTTTTTTCTCTGTGGTGATAACAAGATATTATTTTTTTCCCATTTATCCCAAAGAAAGGCGAACGTTGCCAGCTTTTTTGCTGGTGCTACACTTCGGTATTGCAATCATATTTAAAGGAATAGTATAAAATTTCGTCCATTGGTAAAATGAGGATGCTTCTGAACAATTACTAGAATCCCTTCACATCAGGTTTGAACATTGAATGAAAGGAAATGATGAATCAGTTGAAAAAATGTATGAGGAATTTCTAAAAGGCATAGTATAAATAACCAAGCTGGACATTTGCAGAAATGCTTATAAAGTAAAGCCATTTTCATTGTAGCAAGTAGTCTGCAGCTCACTGATTGGAAGAGAACGCTGCTTCAATTAACAAAATTAATTTCTGTAACACAGTAGTGAGACTTTGGCTCAGATTAAAACTGAAATATTCTCTTATTAAAGCACTAATGCTAATTAGTGAATGAAAGATCTCTTTCAAGTAAAGTCATGTTTCCTGTATGAAGCAATGACCTGATCTTAAAGAAAGGTCTTACCTGATCAGCCTTTGAGGTATTGCACTAGGCATTACACATTTTTACGACTCTTATGCTAAATAACATTTTAAAAGGATGTGCTTTCATCTAATGGAGGTGTGCTATATGTCAAATTTTTGGCTCATGGGGACCATCCTGTTCTCCCTGATGATCCCCCCCCTCATTGGGTTCTTGCTTTTGAATATCCACTGTGCATAGGGTTTTCTCTTGACCTCCTGGGAAAAAAAAGGGTTTTTATGATCTTAAGTGAAATATTTTTATTTATTTTGCTTTGTTTTTTCAGGCACTTAAAATAACAACATATCAATAGTTACCTTGTCCATTTTGTTCTCACAATTGAGAGCATCAGAAATCTGGTTTGTCCTGGACCTTGAAAGGAAAGTTGCTATGGTAACCGGGCACCATATATCCCATTTGGGACTTGAGTTAGGTGTGCACACCTCATTTAACTTTCTAGTACTCCTCTTGAAATGTGTTAAGTCTGTGAACTCTAATAAAACATCATCTCTAGTGTACTAAGAAAAAATAATCCCTCACTCTGTCTCTGCCTGCCTCTGCTGCATCCCGTTTGTCTGTGCCTTCCTTCTCACTCTGTGTTGAGTGAGCAACTGGAGATGCTGCTCTGGAGCTTCCCGCGTGCTGATGGCCAGTGATGGAGGGGCTGGCCCAAGCTGTTGGTCTCTGGTAGTATGGCTCTCCCTCCATGAGTGCAGTGGCTGTGGGAAGGGGCCACCGCAGGACCTGAGCACGACACGTGGACACCCAGCCGACTGGGTGCAGGGGCTAGACGGGCACTACCTGCACTGCTGGGTTTCTGCTCCTGAAAATCACTTTCTCTTCTCCGTGCTTTAAAAACAGGCAGACATAAGCTCTGGTGACTGGCGGCTGGTGTCCTGTGCTCTGCCAAGGCGTTGCTTCCTTCTGAAGCCCTGCACAGGTAAGAGCCCACCTTCAGAGTTAGTGCCCTGGAGACTGGACCTTGTCCAGGGCGGATCGAACAGTTCCTTTTCATCACCCTTTCCCTAAGAAGATAACAGAATTAAAAGGGGCTGCATATGCACTTAAAGGAAATGAGGAAATCTTGATGGGGATGAGCTGTTAGGAACTATTGTGTAAATATTTTTACACTATCTAGTAAGAATAATTCCCTCCTCTTTGATTTTTATGCTTTTTTGCCAAGGTCTAATCAAAAGAGGCTTGTTTTTTAAGATGCAAGCATCTCCCACATGCAAGAATGTGACGGCTGCTCTCTTTCTTCTGTGTAAGATGTTCTCTCTTATTTTGGGTGATGTTTTACCACTCATTCTGTGGTACGGCTGTGGGCCAACCCTGTCGGTGCCCCCCCACCCCCCACCGACTCAATGGAGCAGAGTACAGGCTGGATCACAGATGATGGGCTGGATGCCTCTCTGAGCTTGCAGCTGGATTGAATTATGGTGTTGGGTTTGGGTTTCTTTACAGTCTAGCTGAGGGGTTTAGCACCATCTGTGAGCTGTTTGTAGACAGCAGCGGGTCTCACATTCTGGAGTACATTTGGGTGAGAGAGAAGAGAGGCTGGGAGGGACAGCAACCCCCGTTGCTGGTTGTAGGTGTACTTCACATGCACATTTGGTTGAGGCGTGCCTGGACTAATTGATAATGCCAAAGATTCTTTGTAAGAGTCTTTTTCACCATGGTCAGATCCTGCTAGCTTGCTACATTCAACTTTTGTAGGCCTTTTGCTAGGTATGTTGGGACATCTGTAAATATTTATTCAGTTCCAGCTGGTAGCTTCCTATTGCCTACTTCTCATCATCAGTTTATTTGCAGCATTGAGTGACGGCTGTGGCGCCTATGGGGTAAAATATAAAGAACAGATGGATCTTTCTTGAGCCCAAACTGTCTTTGGGCCCTGCTTGTGGTGGGGTTTCCATGACTTTGTGATAAGTAAGAGGCCATTTTCCTAATTCAGGGGGTGGAAAACTCCATAGCTTCCATTTGCCAGGATATTGTGAGTTGATTCTTCTCCCCCCCCCCCCCCCCCCCGAAGCACAGGGGGGAATCTATTTCTCAGCTAATACTGCCAGTTCCTCTTTGTCCTTGGAGAATATTCCTCTACAGATTTGGGGGGTTATTTTTTTTGTTTTGTTGTGTTGTGGGTTTTTTTTTGTTGTTGTTTGGGTTTTTTGGGGGGGGGCTAGTTTTAGTAGGCAAATTGAACTTGCTTAAGGCTAGAGAGACAAGAAAATTTAGGGTGGTGACCTGAGGCCTTATGCCAAGACATATTTGCAGACCAGCTCTGTTACCAACTTGGAAGCCACAGGTAATTTGTTTTCTCTGTAAGTGTTCCTGAAGAGGAGGCAAACGGAAAGTATTTAAAAAACAAAGCTTGTAGTCAGCTTTATGCCTTTCCTGGAGGTGGAGGAGAGAGAGTTATTGTGCATGTCCACAGTTCTTTTTTCTTCTCTTTTATGATCTTTGATAGTTGAGAGTAGGGTAATATTTTACATAGTTATAATTAGAAGTCTGTTGTTGATGCTTTGCATCTCAGTCCTGACTTGAATGCAAATAACCGTTTGGTTAGATAGAACAGCTATAGTTTATACCCCTGGGACACTGATTGAGAATAACTGTGTAAGGCCATAGATATTTCCCTTCCCTCATGCAAATTTAGCGGGAAATGTTTGCCCAACCCCCTCCTTGTTCTGCAGTCTTGCTTAACCTGGAACATAATGGAGCAAAACATGGGGTTTGTAACAGCTTACAAAGGGGAAAAATAAGAAGTACAGACTCTTTAATCTTTTCTTCCTTGTTGGGTACAAGCTAAGCAGAGAGCTCCTGCATCTGCTGCTGTGTCCCAGTGCTTGTGCTGGGAAGTGCTCAGCTGGGCTTCATGGCTCGCACGAGAAGTTCCCCATTGGGCTGTGACAGAGGAATGTGATTTTTTTCAGGCCTGGTTTTGCAAGGAGATTCACAGTGAAAATAATACTGGAAACTGTCAAATCACAAAGGATTTGCAGATTCCTAAAAACCAATATGCAAAGCTAAAGTTAGATTTTTAGGAACTGTCTAAGCGTTGATACATGGGAAAATTATTATTTTCTTGCCTGGCTAGAGGACTGCCAGCTTTCACACTGTCAAGAAGAATCCAGATGTAACCTGAATAACACATAATCATGTCTCACTGGAACTTAAAAATATGATTTACAGCACTGACGGGCTCTTTGTTGTGTCAGCATTGTGTGGTTGTAGTGCAAACAAAAATGCACTTCAAATACCTAGAAAAGAATTAGACTGAAAAATATGTCATGTTTTTAATTCTGTGAGTTGTTATGTGTCTGAGTAAGTCTTGTATGCAAAACATTTTTACTTCCATCGGGAAGACAGGTGATTAAACATAATATACTCATTTTCCTGTTGCTGCAGTATTTTTGCAGCTCGGTGATATGCACTTCTTTTTTTAATCCATCTGTGCCCACTGTGTTTGGTTTTGCCCACTGAAAGCAGTCTTCATTTCTGGCAGTTTTGTGTAAATCAGTAGCATTTTGGGGACGAAGCTTAGCTTCGTGAGTGCTATTGCTACTCACTGCAGGACCAGGGAGGAGGTATCTGAATTCCCAGCTGCGTGTTGACAACACTGTGGTCAAAAGTTGTTTTTTTTCTTGGTCTCCTCAGCAGCCATCCCACCATTGCCGCTATCGGTATAAATAATGAGTGGTTAAAAAAATGAACCAAGTGACTTAAACTCCCATTTCTATAAATGTAGCATCTTCCTGGCTGGTTTTCCCGAGAGAATTTGTTCTAATGTTGTTTGCTCTACAGACTGTGGAGTATATTAATCTCACTACTTTCACAAGGGTAAATCGGGGGATCTTGTGAAATCACTGGCCCAGCATTGCTACTAAGCAAATATTTACCTGGTTAATTTATGAATATTTTACATGACAAAACTTAAAGCTATTACAGACAAGTGCTTAGGTGTTTTTACACTGTAGGTGGAATGTGTCGTCTCTCAGTGGAACAGCTACCTGAGTCTCAAGTAGAAGAAGATAGTGTGCACAGACTGAGTACTTTGTCTTCATTCTGCTGCTGTACTTGAAGTCATCCCGCATTTACATTAATGTCCTATAAGGAAAGATTTAGAACTTCGAAATCCTGGCCTGAGCATCATTCTTCTGAAGTAACTTAATAAATTGGCATGTAGCCTTGCTGTCTCATGGTTGGTTGAGGTCCTGAGGCAATATTTAGCGTAACAGAATAAGCAGTGCTCCAGTTAACACAATCATCTCTTGTGCAGAAAGATGCATTTATGCCTTTCAAGACAAAGAACCTTTTCACTGTACGTCCGGCTATTATTCTGTTAATTCTTTGTGGAGAATTGGCACATCTTTGTTCTCCTTTGGGTGGGGAAAGAGTTTAGCGTGTTCTCACTGAAGAGCCCAGAGTATGAAGCCACAACACTTACGTGAGGATTAACTTGTTTAAGGACTTGAGGGTCCCCATGGAGTTGCCTGAAGCCCGTTAATCAAAGATAGAATTCTCAGCCTAATATATTAGTTATGTTTGTCCAATTCCTAGAGGGCCAGTAAATCAAATTAATCTTAACTAAATTTAAGCCAGTGATAGGAGGGGCCAAAACAAAAAAAGAAAATCATAATATTGTAGAGTTTAAAGCTTGAAAGGATCGTTAGACAAGCAGACCGTTACTTTTTCTGGTTAAAATGTAAATACATTTTAAATTCACATTTCTGTAAATACATTTTAACTTAATCATTTTTAGACTTGAGTTAGACTTTCAGTAATACAGATTACTGTGCTTTTCTCTTCATGAGAAGAGTATTTTTCAGACCAGTAGGTTGAAAGCTCATTTGATAAGCCTGTCTTGTCATGCTAAGCCTGTAAATTGTTTTGATCAAATTTGCAACTATAATAGTAATATTAGAAAAAAAATTCCTATAGTGGATGTTTCCATATACGAGAAGGGGACAAAGCTAAAAGTGATAAAGATGGTAGTCACTTATATGTGTAGTTTTTGTATGTATTCTTAAGTTGACTTAAATATTCCATTTAAATCCTGCGCTAGAAATCATTAGATGTGTGAGACCATGCAGAATTACTTAACCTCCTGAGGATGTCTGCATTTTAACAAAACAGACAGCAGTTTTGCATCTCTAGGTCTATTGATTGTTTCTGAGGAAAATTGCTCTTTTGATTTAAATCCAATAGGAACTTCTTTTAAATACTTGTCTTCATCAGGCCAATATTGCCCTCTTTCAAAACAACAAGGCATCTCTCCACTTCTGGTTCTGAAGGGCATATTTAGTGTTCTTTCATATCTCTTCGTTTTATGTCTTGTAAGAAAATTTGTGCACAAATAGACGTCACCAGCGTTTTGTTTTGGTGTTGGTTTTTTTGATTTTTTTTTTTTTTTTTTTTTTTTTTTTTTTTGCATTAAATTAGATTTCAGTGCTCCAGAGCTGTGAAGGACAGTATTAGGTTTGGTCTTTCTTCTAGAAACACCCTAGTTAAAAGCTGTCACTTACTTCTCCTTGGCCCATTTTTTCATTCATCTAGTTTTAAAACAATTCCTAGAAGCTTGCAGGAAACTTTTGCACACAGGGCGTGCTTGGTGTAATCCACTGACGTAATTTATGTATTTCATAGGTCTGTGTCTTAGGTGGGCAACCTGAAGTAGCTGGTTTATGTTTGGGGTTTTTTTTCGCATGGCATGACACTGACAGCAGTGTTTTGAGCCTCCTGGGAAACGAACCTGTTTGCTCTGAGGCTCCCTTCCCGATTCTGCTCCCCATCCCACTGGGAGTGGGGCGGGGGGGGGGACGGGACGGGGAGTGAGGGAGCGGCTGTATGGTGCTTGGCTGCTGACTGGGGTTAAACAACGACAATGATCTTGATGGATCAAAAGGTTTCTCTGTCTTCTTTTCCCTGTGTGTCTCCCATGTGCATCCTTCCTTTATTTTAGCAGTCTTTATTTCATCTTGGCAAACAGAGGGAAACTGTGGATTTATTATTAAACTCTAATAAGGGTGCACAAATTGTTTTGAAGTTAAAGACAAACAACACTGCTTGGGCTATGTAAATAATGTAGTGGGTTACCTGACATACTGGAGAGGCTTCTAGAGTTTCTCACCTCATCACATCTCCTGCAAACAATTGGTAAAGGTCGGCTTCCAGTTAGGCTGGTAGCTGTTACTTTCTTCATTAGGCTTAAAAAGAGGTGTGTCTCTTCTCTGGTTTTTGTAATGTTCCAAAGAAGTGAAACTTCCCGGGAGAGTTACCAAAATTTTCCTCTTTCTTTGCTTTAATGTGTTTTGCCATAACAGAGCTTGAGAGGTTTGCTGAGCACCCAGAAACTCTCCTTGCTTTTGGTAGGTTTCTGAGCAGGTTGCTGAGCCCAATTATGTGAGTAAGTTATGCTGTGGTTTATTAGACTATCTAATAAATTGCAACGATACAGACGTTAACATTTAATTAAAATCCCAACATACACAGCCATTCTGTATTCACAGGCAAACCTGTGTATTTAGTAAGGGTTTAAGACTGGGCCCTTGCTGGCGTGGTCAAAACTTCACCCACTTCAGCTGAGCTGTGTTCTTGCTTCTACCACCAGGAAAATCTGGTTTCCTTACTTCCTGTCATGGTTTAACCCCATTCAGCAACTAAGTACCACGTAGCCGCTCACTCACTCCTCCCCCTCTCCCAGTGGGATGGCGAGGAGAATCGGGGAAAAAAAATGTAAAACTCGTGGGTTGAGATAAGAACGGTTTAATAACTAATGTAAAATAAAATGCTAACAATAATAATAATAAAATATAATAATAATATTGAAAATGAACATAACAAAAAAAAGAGAAATAAAACCCAAGAAAAGGCAAGTGATGCACAATGCAATTGCTCACCACCTGCCGACCGAGCAGCGATCCGCCCCTCCCGGCCAACTCCTCCCAGTTTATATACTGAACATGATGTTCTATGGTATGGAATATCCCTTTGGCTAGTTCGGGTCAGCTGTCCTGGCTGTGCTCCCTCCCAGCTTCTTGCACACCTGCTTGCTGGCAGAGCATGGGAAACTGAACAATCCTTACCTTAGGATAAGCGCTACTTAGCAACAACTAAAACATCAGAGTGTTATCAACATTATTCTCACACTAAATCCAAAACCCAGCACTGTACCAGCTACTAAGAAGAAAATTAACTCTATCCAAGCTGAAATCAGGACAACCAAATGGGTAGCTTCAGTTTGGGATACATTTGTTGTCCTCTGCAGATCTTGAGGCTGTGGAATTATCCTACTCCATGGGATATATTGCCACATTTCTGCTCTGTGAAAGGAGAAAGATGGTGTGGAAGAGAAGAAATGAAAAGTGTTGTGCTTAGGAGCTTCATGGATTTGCACTAAACCTGCCCTGAACACAGAAAAAGTTTTCTCCTTTTGTTCCAAGTCTGGTAATACACGTGTGTAAGATGCATTTTGCGGTACCCGTGTTGTCAGCCTTTCCAATACAACCTCATATCTTAAGTTTTGTATTTTGGCCCTGAGTTTATTGCTCCATGCAAAGACGTGGCATAAACTCTTTCAGCCTACAGTGAACACTATTTTATCCACATTTTTCTTAAATTTGTTTACCAATTTGGGGTTTTGTTTTTTGATTCAGCACCATGAACACGATATTTTATGGCCACATTTGCAAGTCTAAAAGTAGCTGTGAATGCATAAAATAACAAGGTGATGAACATTATTTTAGATGGTTAGAGTGGATTTCTGCTTTTCTTTATCTATTTTCCCCAGTAGAATTCTGGTGGTAAGATTAAAACGATGAAACATTGGATTAGGAATTGTTTGTTCAGAGGGATTTTATGTTTGTGTGTGTTAAGCATTGGTAATGATAATTCATGACTCTCTGCAGTGAACAAAACCAAACAGTATTAAAATACTTTGTTGATATTGGCAAGCCAAAATTTTAGGCATTCTTGGGAAACTTAATGGGCTGGCTTTCCTCTAGCTTTCACATGTTTTGCTTTTGGATGAGATGCACAGAAGTCCCTTCTGGTCATGTAGATCTTTAATGTCCTTATTCTGGCTGTGTGACTCCGAATTTGTCTAGCCACGTTGCTTTAGGTTATTGTGTTTTGGTCATAATTGCCAGGCAAAAATAGCGTGGAAATACAAGGGGTATGCAGATAGGTTAATATAGAGCCAGGGAAAAGTGTCCTTGTAACCATGGTGTTTTGGCCTTCATCATCCCCACCCCCCCGACGCAGTTTGCAGGGAGGTTGAGCTTTTTGCATGTTTGTTTCTATGTATCATCAGTTAGCCCAGGATTAGGCTTTTTTGTTTGTGATGTAAATCCTGCTCTTGGCCTAAAATGAATGGTAATTAGACTTTTGTACTTATATGTGCCACATTGCAGAATCAGCTCCTTATTAGTAAGACAAATAAAAGCACAGATGAGATGATGTAAGAAAGTCAAAAAGAAACTGGGATCAGATCAAGGACAAACACTCTTGTTCCGAAGTTATAAAACAGAGGAAGAGAGATGCTTAGAAAAGTTGGAAGGTATTTAAACATGAGGATTTCCTTTTTGTACACCCTTAACTTGTAGAAGGGCATTACTGCAAGACATTACTGAAAACATTACCTTTTAATAGCTTCAATAAACAAAACATTAGCAAGAAAATCTTTATAGAGATAAGTGGTGGGTTTTGTTGTTCTTTGTTTTTTTTTAAGAAGTGGGACCTTTTAGAAAGCTGATTCCTAGCTCAGGCTTGGGAGTAGCTGGGTAGAAATTGATTAAAGAAATATTACTTTATAGTTGTCCATCGTAGGGCTCCTTATGAGTACTTGGCCATCATTGGTACCAGTCATCACCTACAAGAAACAGAGCTAGGGGACCTTGTCCCACAGTAAAGGAACTGTCATATTTGTTATTCTTATGTAGGATCTGAGGAGAATATTTTGCCCAAGGTCTCCAGAAATCCCTGCCTTTCAGAGTATTGCGAGTTCTGAAGGTATTGCGAGGACTATGGCCAGAGTCCTGCTCCAGACTGGATTGCTCCCAGTGATGTGTACTAGTGCAATGGGAACTAGCAATAAAAGTAAAGTGGTAGTGATAAGTACTATAAAAATATGTTTTGTTGTTTGAATCTCTTTTTTATAGGAATTAGTAGTTATGCTCTATTGGGAGCATTGCAGATTCTTTTGAAGGAATAGAGTGGCCCCAAGAAAATTGCCACCTTGTCCTTGTTGCAGAGTAGGCAGACTATTAGGTTCCTGATTCTTCTTTCGGCAAAATAACGTGTCGCTTTTTTCATTAGACCTGATAGTTGGCCTGAAAACAGGTTTGCTCTCTCTTTTTTTCTTTTTTTTTTTCCCCCAGCTGCATTACTAGACTAATAAAAGCTATTACAAACCTTGCTTTTCATAGTTGCATTGATTTTTTGGATGATTTAACTTGGAACGCAATACAATGAAGCACATTAAATTCTGATAAACCATTAATTCATGAAGTAGAGGTTATACAGAAAATAATAATGAGTTCAAAGACTGTGGTTAGTGCCAATGATGGAGTAGAAGAAAAAAGGTCATTAGCTGCTGAGTTGTGTGACAGGTTGCTTTGAGTTAGAGCAGGAGCTTTATTACCTTGATGGGCAATATCAGAAGAGACTGGGAAACATCACTTATGGTGCAATGCTTTGACCCTAGCGGACTAGATGAGCTCTAACATCAGTGATTCTAATTAGGGATAAAGGTAAAGGCATAGGTAAGAAATGGTGTTTGAGAAAATGGGGAGATGAACTTAAAATTGTGGCATCCAGACATCTTGATACTGTGCCTATTTGTGATTCCCAGGGAAAGGATAGCACATACTGATGAAGAGTATCTTGTTTTGGTATTGGGTATAAACAATGTGACTTGATGTGCTTGAGTGTGGAGAAAAATTATATGAGCTTGATAAAAGTTTAGGTATTTCAGAGGCCATGTCCATGGTGTGGTCTATCTTCTCCTGAGATAAAAATTTCATGAATCCAAGTTTTGGTATAGCTTAGAAGCAACTTCTGATTACGTCATGATGGGGAAACTCCCCCTGCTCCTCAGCTACGAAGAGAAAATTATTGGCACTAAAACTGATTTATTACTACAGGCTGTGCTTAAAATAACTTTTATTGTCACAGTGGCCATAATGGGCTGGAATTCTGTAGGTGTATTGATGTGGAAACCTCTGTGCTTTTCTTTGTAGATGTGATTTCAAAAGGCTGCCTGATTTTTGTGCTTTCCTTGATTAAACGGAAAAGATTCAAGATCTTCCTGATAACGCAGTTTTACAGTGTGGTAACAGAATTAGGAAGGGTCAGGTTCAGGAAGGACTAATAACTGCACAGTTTTAAATTTATACCAGTCTGAACCAAATGTTCAGTCATTCACCTTTTGACCATGAGTTTTCTTCTTAACTATCTAGTTACTGACTGCTCCTTTGTGCTGCTTCCCCATCCTTCTCTGTGTGAAGGGATTCCCTTTTTTCCGGCTTCCTTCCTCCACGTCTCTAGAAGTCTCACAAGACAAATGAGCTATAATAAATTTACACAAGGCAAGATTAGCAAATTTTCTAAACAAGTTTCTTTATTTGTTAAATTTCAGTATGAATACTGGGTATTTTGTGTAGCATGCTTTGCCTTTCTGAAAAAAAAAAGAGGAACCTGATTTTTCAGGCTACAGTGCGACAGTTGCCTGGATTATTTCAGCCCTCATTTTACAAGAGGACTAGCAAAGGAAAGACTTGATAGGAAGCAGCTGGGAAAGTTCATTTTCTTCTCTACTGAGGACAGCAGACATTTTGGTAGGCTCTAGTGCTGAGATATGCGAAGGATGAATGTTGTTATACCCCAGTCCGTGCATATCCTCTTTGTTTCCCTATTTCTGTGGAATGTCATCTGGGTTTTTTTTCCCTTTGCTGAACAGGAAAACTGGGCAAAAAAGGTCAGCTAGAAGAACTAGCACAGTTACTTTTCACGGTCTAGTTTCTGCTGCTCTGAGCACCTGTGGCAAACAATGTCCCCTTCTAAGCCAGTAGTAGGATGAAAGAAAATGAAATAAATGAAACGTCTTTGGGTGGTGCAGGGGGAATCCAGACTATCTGCATGGTAAACAGGGGTATGATGGGTGTTTTTGCCACAAGGTAGTATCTGGAAATTGGTATTTAAAATGCTCTTCAAGTCACATCAAACGTAGTAAGTTTGGGAATCAAGGGCTGAGCAGCTCTGCTCTGAACACCCTTCAGAGCAACTTGAAAGACACCTTCCCCTTCTCGCGCCCCCTGCTCCTTTCCAAAAAACAAATTATTTTTCTTACTGCTTTTTCCGATGCCACATGTGATGCTTCCCACACATCTTTTAAGCTACATCAGTCCTTGTCAAAGGTCTGAGAATCAATCTAGTTTGTAAGAGCGTTCCCAATCTTACGATCTCCCTTTGTGGGAGTAAGTGAGGAATTTATGCTTGAGCCGCTAACATCCACCTGTCTGTTCCCCACTGCGATACCCTCTATGTGCATCCTTTTAAAGTCTGTAATGGTATTTGAAGACAATAATCTAATCTTCCTGAATAATATACTGCGCTCAGTTTTGTTTGCTTACTGCATGCATGTATCTAAAGAGACAGATTTGTCTTCTGTAGCACTAACAAGAATCCTGGGTCTGTTGAAATGTAAGACCAACCATCTATTGACTTCAGAAAAGCAGAAACTTAACCATGTGAGTCTTTTATTAATACTCTCTCGTTAATTTAAAAAAGAATAATTTTAGGAATGCTACCAAGATATGCTTCTGGTAGGGAGACTGAGGGTTTATATATATTTGCCAGTGTAACTTTTATGCGCTCAAGTTTAGAAGTGGATCCAAGTTGAATATATGAAAACAACTTTTATAAAACCTGAAAATAATATAATTTGTTTCCTGTTTCAAAATAAAACAAAATAAAAATGGTACTGATTGGTTTTCAAATGAATAAACCTGATCCTTGCAGAGCTTGAAACCTAAACGTTGTGGCAGGAGAAACCTAAAAGTAAAACAGATTTCATTGTTCACTCTACAAGAAGTTGAAGGTGAGAAAAAGGCAAAAGTAAACAAGGAAACAGTGACAAGTAAATAGCCACTGAAATCATCTAACAGTTAGCTGTTAATAAACCAAGTCTGGCATTAATGTACAGAATCAAGGAAGATATAAACATTCAAAGGGCAGTAATAATAATAAAAAAAAACCCAAACCCTATAGCAATTTTGAACTTCTGCAGCAATGAAGATGGACAGCTTTTAGACATCTGACTCAGATTTAGGAAACTTTGTGTCAGTATAAGTAACATGAAATACATTTTGCAGTTCTATTGTCTTTCATCAGGTTTCTGTCTTTATATCCTTCCCAGTTCTGGAGGGTATTTTATCAGTCTATTTAGGATGACTCTTCTACAGTGGGATTGTAGTGCAGCATTTTGAAATGATATTGTTGAATATAATCTTTTAAGAACTGTCTGATTTGTATATGAGTTGTGTGGAGGTCTCCATCTCTTTTGGCATTCAGCCTGTTTCAGGCAAGATGATGCAGCGTCTTAGCCCATAAGACTGTGAGAAGAGATGGGCATTTGTATGGCAAATATGACAAATATGCCTATGGTACATTGGTGGGAAAAACTGTACTTCTAGTGGTTCTGGAAGTAGTTTTGCATTGTATGTTTTGTGAAATGAGGGTTTCTGTTAGTCAAACTTTCACAAATGTACATGTAAACAGAACTGTTGTAGAGTTAGTGGTTTTTGGGCTCAGTGTCCTCATGTAGGGTGGAGGGTATATATAAATATTTTTATTATTTTAAATCCATTACTATTTCTAAACAGGGTTTACAAAAACATCACACTAAATGATAAGTTGTCTCTTTTGACCTTACCAGTAATGCTTTTCTCTATGCCTTGCAAAGAAGCTTTTCCCTGTGGACTTACCCATCATCTACTTAAAGGCAAAAGGAGGTAAAAGCTGAGCTGAAGTTGGGGGGTTTTTGGGTTGGTTTTTTTTGTTGTTGTTTTATTTTTCTTGCTAGAAGACATCTATGACTGATTTAGGAGCAAAATATTATGTTAAATAAACTGGTATTTGATGACTTCAAGTTCTTTTTCCTGTGCTTCTTTACCATCTCAACATGCTGCATCTCTTATCTCCAGATTCTCAAACCCTGCTGGTGTGCATCAAGAGACTAGCATTAAAAAAAAAAAGAAAGAAGAAAAAAGAGTTGATTACAGCTGCTTAGAATGCTATGGAAAAAATGGTTTAAAAAAGATGGTCCAAAAAAACCCCCTTCCACGCTATTATCACTAATTTCACAGAGCAGCAGTGGTTCTAGATCTGTTCAGGTGGCCAGTTCCACACACTTTGAAGAGCGTGACTGTACTTTTTCAAGACAAGGCTATGCCAAATTAATTGAAAAAAAATTTTTTTTTTCCTTATTAAGTAAGTCTGGCCAGGCCGCACTTACTTGGATTAAATACAAGCAAAAAGAAAACTCGCATTGGTTCAGGAAGTTTGTTTTGTGGTTCTTTAGAAGAGAACATTCTGTCCCCTCTTTGCAAAACCAATACAAACAGTCTCTTGGCACAGACACTATTCTTTGTACATACCTTACTTTGAATTATCTCTTGGTTATTTGGCAAGATTAAGTATCGCAGTTCCTATTTCCTGGATAAATTCTGCCTTGTATAATTGTGCTTTCACTTTGTAAGTCACATCTGCGGAGATAGTTGGGCAATACAATTAAATCTTCTAAACATTATTTGAGATCTGTTGATGAAAGATACTGAATAACAGAAATGGTGATTATAAATTGTAGGATAGTAAACATTGTTTATAAAACAGCACTTATTCAGAAGTGCTTATATCTCATTGTAGAAATGGTAATGTAAATATGAGTTGTGTGATTGTTGGTGTTACTGAAAAAGAGCTGTAGAAGTACAGAGTAGCAGTAAAACATCCAGAACTGTGAGGGATTTTTCTTTATTGGATAGTTGAGGAATTGTGTGCAAGTTTTGTAGAGAGATGTCCTTTTCCCTTTTGTTTAACTTTTTTTTTTAAGGGATATTATTAAGCTACTCTGGGTTACTAAAGGAGTACTGAGGACAGTGCATTTCATGTGCTTATATTAGGCATTTCTCACATGTGAGAATCTGGCATGAGCTGCTGGAATTACAAGTAAGAGCAGGGAAAGAAACATACACTGTGCAACCTTAATCAAACAGGGAGCAGTCTCTAGTGCCCTCTTTTGATAATATAGTCAGTGGAACCAATTAGGGGAGGATCTTAAGTGATGTTGATAGGTTATTGGACTGGTTCTTCAAGTGGCTGTAACTCCCACTGACATGGGCTCTTAATAGAAGGGAAATGAAAGATATCTTGCACCTTGTAGGAGGCAGTCCTACTTGTAGTAAGTAATATTCCCAGAGAACGATAAAAGCAGAAGAAATCTGCTGTAACAGCTTTGAAGTGAGCTGAAGGTTTACACACACATTCGGATGTAATTTTTGAGAAAGCGCTAATTTTTTTATTATAAAAAGAAAACACACTGAAAAACCCCAACCTTGTGAACTTTCCATTTCCATACATTTAAATCGAAAGACTAAAGTCTTTTGATTGTCGTGTCTGTCTTACCTTTCTAGCAAAGCCTTTTTCCTATAATTATAAAGGGCATCGATTTTTCTAATTGATGCCAAATCCAATCCAAGCCACCCATGCAATTATTTCACCCTTCCCTCCCCCTCCCATCATTATCTGATATTTTGTTTGCACAGTCATTATTCATTAACTGTGTTCATGTCCAGGGCTGCAAACAGTAAAATCACATTAGCAAGGAGGAGCTCTGAGACTCACCAGTGAAATCTGTTTTTTCCTTTTCTGTTTTACATTGGCTTTCAGGTGAGAATCCCAAAACCTGTCACAAATTTTGGAGATAAGGAGCTTGGAAACAATGAATGTGCTAGTGTTTGGTACTTTCTTTTCGTAGCAGAATTCTTTAGTTCTTCCATACTACTGAGAAGAATTAAATTCTGCGTAAGAAGCTACTGAGATCACAAGTTACTATTGGAAAAGAAAATAGGTGTAGTCTGTCCTCTTTTTTTACATACATATACATATATAAGTGTGTGTATATATGTATGCATGTAGCCAAGCCTATTCCCCTGTCTCAGAGCTTTATAGATGACCCTGTTTTATTTAGAGGTAACTTTTGAGCATGTCCCTTTTTCCTCTTTGGTGTATCCTCAGGTGGCTGTGTCTGCCCCCTTGCCCTTTTGAGAGACAGAGACCTACACACAAAGGTCTCACTGTGATTGCTCCTGAAGGCTTTTTGGTCTGTTGCTTTTTTAAAATTTGACCTTGGTTCCTCTGAGATCAGTGGCAACCCTCTCACACTGACCCCGGGTATTGGCAAGCATTGGATATGCTACTAACCATACCTGGCTCTTGGTGTGCTCCTCATCACTTGCACTCATATTTTATTAAGAAGACTGTCACCTTTATCCGTGTTTTGCAAGGGAGAAAATGGGCATAGCGGGGTAGAGGGTCTTGCCCAAGGCCAGTGAGCTGGGAAAGGTTGAGACTCAAGGCTGGGAAATGAGGTATGGATGGAAGGCAGCCCGTGCTGCCTTAATGTGTTGTGCCCATGTGTTGTCCTTTTTTCAACGTGGGTTTCCTGGTCAGCAAGCCATTAATTGCCTGTCTCCCCTTAAAATATTAGAATTTTAAGTTTTTGACACAATTAGGTGATTAACAGATAAACCACCGCTATAATCTGGTCATATTAGTAAGCAACTTGATAAGGTTCAGTACATAAACTAGCTCAATATACTGCTTCCTATATTAATATGCAACTACTGCATCAATTCAGATTGACTGAATTGACCTATTGCCACTTGTCCTGTTGCTGGATTGACTTGTTACTGCTACTTCCTAATTCTGTTGCTATATCAAATTGATCTGTACTTTTTAATTATTTCTAATTGGATTTATTGTAAAATGAAAAACATCACTGCAGGGCTGTCCCTGTAAGGGAGGGGGAATGGAACCTCTCATAGAAGTCACAGAATTGGGATAATGTCAAAATGATGTCCCAAAGAGAGTAACTCATAAGAAAATTCAACTGTAAACAGGGCAGGTTTGGCAAAATTTGAAGGACTGGTCAGCACCTGGGATGGTGCAGCTATGAAGCTGGAAGCGACTTGTATGTACAACCAGGTTAGAACAAAGTGTTGGGTATGACTAAAGAAATGAAATAAAAAGGACTAAGCTTGTCCAAACTCTTGAATGTCAGATTCAAAACTGAGGGGTAGCAAAAATTTGAGGAGAAAATGGGAGAATACCATAATTGTCACCTTAAAAAAAAAAAAAAAAAAAAAAAAAAAATATTACAGCATTTGCTGTTTCCTTCCTCTGCCTCTCGTCTTGGTTTTCACCTTATTCTTCCTTTCCTGCATCTTCCTTCCCCAAGTGCCCCATGGGCTCCAGCCCCACTGGTTTGTGGGGAGTTTTTCGAGCTGTCCCCAGTTTCTCTCAATACAAACACATTTTTTCCCATCTCTCTCCCATTCGGGCCACGTGGCTGCTGGTGCCTTGTGAGCGCAACCCTGGGCTGCTGGCCCCTCAGTCACGGCTGAGTGTTGGGAGCGCAGGGGCTGCGTGGGCAGCAGTTGCTTCCCGATGGGGACAGGGATGCGAGGTGAGGAAGGGGCTCCACTCTCACCAATACCTCCATGCTTGTAATTGACCAAGCTTTTACAAAATGTGTTTATGAACGTGTTGCACTCTCGTTCCCTTTGGGTTTGCAGCCTTCTTAGCTCTGCTGAGCCTGTCATACCCATGGCTTTGTAAACTCCTCACCCCACCCTTGAAGAGGGATCTGGCCCCAAACTGTGCTTGAAAGCAGGTTTTAGGGTGGAGGTTGTCCAGGTATTCTGACTATGAGGTTCCCATTAGCTGTACAGAGGACTTCTTTTTGATATTACTGGTATTTCGAAAGTTCACGTTTGACAGTAGTGGATGAACTCTAATCAGAAATGTACTTCTCCCTCTCATGCAATAAGGGAAATCACATTTTAAGAAGTCAGTGCTTAGCAAGTCTAACTGATTGTATAATTGTTGTGGTTTAACCCCAGCCAGCAACTAAACACCACGCAGCCGCTCACTCACTCCCCCCCACCCCTGGGATGGGGGAGAGAATCAGGAAAAAACCTCATGAGCTGAGATAAAGACAGTTTAATAGGACAGAAAGGAATGAAAAACAATGATAATGATAATAATATGACAATAGTAATACTAAAAGAATTAGACTATACAAAGCAAGTGGTGCACAATGCAATTGCTCACCACTCATTGATCGATGCCCAGTTAGTTCCCAAGCCGCGATCCCCCGTCCCAGCCAACTCCTCCAGTTTATATACTGGGCATGATGTCATATGGTATGGAATAGCTCTTTGGCCAGTTTGGGTCAGCTGTCCTGGCGGTGTCCCCTCCCAGCTTCTTGTGCCCCTCCAGCCTTCTTGCTGGCTGGCCATGAGAAGCTGAAAAATCCTTGAGTTAGTATAAACACTACTTAGCAACAACTAAAAACATCAGTGTGTTATCAACATTATTTTCCTACTAAATCCAAAGCACAGCACTATACCAGCTACTAGGAAGAAAATTAACTCTGTCCTAGCTGAAACCAGGACAATAATGCACAATGGAATTGCAAAGCTGAACCTGTTTCTCTTCTATTTTTTCAGTGATTTGTTCTGTTGGGCAGCTGCCTTCTGAGTGACTCTGGAGAGATGCCAGCCACTTGAACTGAATCAAGCAGTGGCAGGGACAGCATCTACCCGGGTTGAAGTTTTAATCCCAGGCACGTGGCATTTGCACGAGTGGTCACTGGTGAGTTGTACGTAAGCGCACCTTCTCTCTCTCCCTGTCTCTTTAAAAACTGGCACCTTGTTGCAAACTATAAATTTCTGGAGGCAAGGCTTGCCTGCCTTGCTTGTTTTTCCCAGAGGGTGACTGATGAGCTTAGAGAAAATGAGAGTGATCCAGGTTACCAGCTAATCTTAGGAAATCCTTACTATTTGTTTGTATGTTTACAGTTTTTTTTTTTCCTCTCCCTCCACTGAATGAGTAACATCCTGGTGAGGCCAAACTTCAAATCTGTAGCAGTTGGTGTGTTGTACTAGACGATATCACCATGCCTTTTTAATCAGAGGAGGTTTTATACCCTCTGCCTTAGCGCTTCATAGCCTGGAAATACAAGCTGTGAGGCTCTGATAACAGAAGTAGTGACTGGCTGCTGTCAGCATGAGGATGATTAAAAATGTGTGTGTGTGTGTGTGCGTGCTTGTTCACTCCCTTTCCAGCTGAATAGAAAATGAAACTCCCCAAAGCCCTTTATGTAAGTGCATGGTTTTTTTTTTTTTTTCCTGTTTAAATCTCCTTGTGGCTGTGCACAGACAAACTTCATCCCCAGCTTCCTTTTGAAGACGCTTTGTAAAGAAGAGTGTGCTTGTTTTGACCTCCGAAGCATGATCCTGTCTTCAGTTCAATACTAGACATCCCCTCTCTGCAAAAGATAATAGCTAGCAATTTTTTTTTTTTGAGGGGAAGGTGGTTTCCAATCAGTTTCTCCCATCTGTGATTTTCCTTGATAAAACAATGGCAATCTGCCTCTTCCAGCAGCTGAAATGCTGTGATTCTTTGACAGCAAATGTGTGGAGTGCTGCCTTGCACCTTGTAGCACACTGCTTTATTTAAGACTCTGTCATGCTGGGCTGACTGCTGTCTTCCCAGGAGTGTTGCACCAAGGAATTATTGATG
This sequence comes from Gymnogyps californianus, assembly GCF_018139145.2. NCBI lineage: Eukaryota > Metazoa > Chordata > Aves > Accipitriformes > Cathartidae > Gymnogyps > Gymnogyps californianus. The sequence continues at coordinate 148,108,083 of NC_059471.1, forward strand.
AGATGCAGCCTGGTCTGCAAAGCACACGTTCGCTATTAAAAACAACATATGTGTCCTTAGCTATTGCTAATAATTTAAACATCTCTGTGAAATTTGGGTGAAGTAACCCCTCTCTACATGGATAGAGTCCCATTAAAGCATTGGCGTGATACAGCTCAGCAGCAGATACTGAGTCTTTGTATGAATGTCAGAGTTGAAGATTGGTACTTTAAGCAGACCCACTTGAAGTTATCTTCTTGAGAATGTAGAAGGAGCACCCTGTAAGGATGGGTGCGGAAAGGGCAACGCACATCCCAGGCTCTTGTCCAACTCTTTCAGGTTTTTACCGTATTGTTAAGAGTGCTTGTTGGAATATTTGGACAAAAACCTGGAGGTCAGTGCCATACGGAGCTGTATGTGCTAACTTGGTTAGCAGCGGAGTTGGAAAATTACTCTGGCCTGAAAAATGATGAGGGTAATTCTGGCTTTATGCTGGAGGAGGCAAAGGCAGAACAAGGAACTCAAGTACATTATTTCAAGGTCCGGTAGTCTATTAAACCAGGCTAAAACAAGTAGGTTTTAATTAATGACAAGTTTGGAAAAACAAATCTGGTCCTATTATCAAGTATCCATTGTATTTTTGCAAGTTGGAAGATACCTGTCCTTAAGGTCCCCTCATTCTCATTACCACTGCTCTTCCCACTTCAGTTCAAGCGTAACAGCTGCTATCTTGGGAACTGCTGAAGGTAGATGCAGTTCCTTTATACTGCTCGAGGACTCTGAACCCCAGCGCTTAAATAGTGTAACAACTTTAGTGCTAACTCCAGCAGCTTTGGAGGACAAAGGTTTTAAAATTGTTGCAATTGATTTTCTGGGTTCGTAGAAATAGAGAAAGCAAGGTAGTAATCGAAGTGATGTTTTTTTATTTAAAATCATTATTGCTTGGGTAGGTGCACTTTTTTCCACCAGTAAGTATTTTCAATTGTTAGAAGTTAGAGACCACAGATTTTCTAGAAGCCTAATAATTTCATGTAGATAAAATTATTCTCTTACAGTGGAAGCATGTCTGTGTCTTTGTCAGGAAGGTCCCAAATTTAAGACTAGTTGCTGTCTGTCGTATCTGTGGTCCCAGTCTGACTCACAAGCTTGAATGCCAGCGTGGGGGAGAAGGCAAAAACCTTTGCTCCCCTGTAGCGTGGGTGGGAAAGCATCTCCATGTGGAGAGACTTCTTTTGAAACCCAAGATCATCAGGAAGGTACATTGAAAATTCACTGCACAAATAAAGATTGAGTCAGCCAACACCTGCTTATCACATCAAGTAGTGATTACACCGTGACGTAAATCACCTTGTGCTATGAATACATCCAATTTGATGGGTTTGCCTATGGCTGCACTTAAGAAATGTGTGTGAGCTCAAATGCAGGTTGGTTTTTTTTTTCTGTTTCTGAGAGTGCTGTAGTAATAGAGCATAGAGCTTCAAGTGCAGCGTACGTGGAGAGTGTCCTGCACTTGGGGTCAGACGGCATTTTGCATTTTGCTTTCAATCCCACTCTATTGCTTTTTGCTACCTGCAAATGCAATGTGCTCTTTTGAAACTGCAGTTTGAATCTTTATCTGTAACCTGAATTTTCTGATATATTTTATTTTTATTGATCCTTTTCTTTTTTTTGCGTTTCTAATTCTTCTTAATTATAGGCATCCTTTGGTGTCAGAGCAGTATTACACCAAAGTGACTGTCTAATACAAATATTGCAGAATCAGGTAAATGAACCTCCTGCCCCAGATGTTTGTTTATGTTACTGGGATGCTGAAACACACTAAGAGAAATTGCAAACCATCGTAAGCCTGCAAACGATTAATGGTCAGCTATCAATGATTATTTTGAAACTTAAGAAAAATGTTAGCTTAAGCAGTTGATATAAATCAAACCACTCTTTTGTTAGCGTACATTTTGCTTAGATCCATGGGATCACTGAAGCTAGATGGGTATTTGTGGTGGTTTCACTAGAGCAAAATTTAATGTATTTCTCGACGAGAGTAAATGGATCTTAACCTTTGAGACTTTGTGTTACCTGCTCTAATCACCCGTGTTTTCCATTTAAAAAATAAAATTCCTAGGAACCATTGGGTTTTTTTAATCCTGTATTTCAAAACACATGGTTACCCTGTCTTTTAAATCCTGAAGGCAGGGAGGGCATTCTCGCATCAAGACCTGGCTGCTCAGATGGGGAATTTGCTTTTGGAGAAATAGAGAAATCTGGGCATTTTGAGTATTGTCATTGCATGTGGTGTGGCTGCTGATGCCCATGCGCCCTGCTCTGCAGGCGAAGGATCAGTGTCACGAATGAGAGCCGCGTTGCTCGCTGAGTGTTGACAGCTTGTCATTACAGACAGTGTTTTTTCCTCCTGGCTTGTAGTTGAAAAGGTTTAGAAATGATCACAATCTCTTTCCTCAAGTGACTCGGGGAAGCATTGGGGTTTGTTCTTTCCAGATTCGGGGAGAGAAGAGACACTCTGCTTTTCATTTGTGCTGAGTTTACAATTATTTTACGGTCTTGGTTGGATTTTCTTAACTCATCCAAAATCATTAAGCTCCCGTGGAGTGAAGGAGGATGTGAAGAAAAGGAGCGGTGAGGGGAGAGGAAGGAAGAAATGGTAGTTAAACAGGTTGGGGTTTTTCTTGGTTTTAGGTGGGGTGTTCATTTTATAGCAGCTATTCCTGGTACGCAGGGCAGGGTGCGGGAAGGGTGCGGGGAAGGTGGGGTGACGGTGGGTATGTGTAATAGAGGATGGCATTTGCTCAGCCATGTGGCAAGAAGGAATTGCACGTCAACCAGTTCTTCTCTGTCCTTTTAACCGGGGCTGTAGAAGAATTTGTTTGTTTAATGCGTAAGTACGGCCGTTCTCTGCTCTGGGCATACATGCTGGGCTGCTGAAAATTAAATTAGTAAATAAGATCCAATGACATAAAAACAAACCCAAGCAAACAAGCCCCCTGTAGGGTGCACGCGGAGAGCACCCTTCATCCTCTGTCATCAGAGGAACAGGGCTGTTTGAATTGGCTTCCACCTTTGTTTTGAGAGGTTGCTGTGGTGATGAATAACCTTTGTGGAGGGTGTGTGAGCAAGAGTGCGTGCATGCCTTGGTTCTTGCATATAAAACAATGCTGCAGAGCACACGGCTTTTCACCCCCGCATCAGAGCATATACCCTGGCAATGGTCGGCTGCTCCCCTAAATTAGTTAAATAACAAAACTGTTGTCTTAGAGGTGGTTATTGACATGGTGTTAAACTACTAAACGCTTCCTCACATTGCTTTCATACCAGGTAGCAGGAGACTGGGTGATGGCAAAGTGGTAGCTTTTTTTCCATTGCATGGAAGGGGAGTTGCAGGGTAGCTGATATGCCTTATTTGTGCAAGCTTATGACACCTGAGCTTTGGCTTGTTACCTGGGCTTGAGGAAGGATAGTAGGTAGAGAAACAGGCTGACAAAGGTACTCTGTAGAAGGAAAGAGGGAAATGCTATTGTCTGAGAGGGCTTTCTTTTTTTTTTTCCTACCATTGTAAAGATCACATTTTTTATACTGAGGAAAAAACCTGGAGACCATCTGTGGGTTAATATTGTTTCTTTTTACTCTCCACTTATCAATAAATATTACAATAAATTATTATTAAATTTACTGCAGCTCAAAATGGATGAGTGTTTTTCATACTAAGGTATGAAAATCTGATGTAACAGCTGCATATTGAACAAAAGTGACTGTGAAAATTAGAATATATGTATGAATATTCTACATGAGACTTAATGTCCTTTCTTCATGAAGTCACACTGGTACAAGTATAGTTTGATGGTACAGTTGTCTGAAGATGTTATAAATATCACTTGTAGGTAAATAATTGCCTTCAAGAAAGTCTTGGAAACTTTATTTTTTTCTCCCCTGCTAGAAAACCCTAGCAAGTGTTGGCAAGAATGAATTACCACCTGAGGCAGCTCACAGAGAATTTTCTTCCCTGCATATTACCCTCGTTCCCAACGTGTGTGAAGCTGCCCCATACATAACTTGTATAAAGTACTCTGGGAAAAACTGAGTCACCCAGAGATGATCCAGTGGCCATGACAAATACAGTGAAGTTTAAAATGTCTACTTTTGCTGCATAATTCCTGAATTAAAAAAAAAAAGTGTGTATTACTCAGTTCTGCGTCAGCTCCTCATCTCTTCAGAGACCGTCGTAATTGGCAGTTTCATTTGTGAGGCTACGTACTTTGAAGGTTGTCTTGTTCTTGACTGCAGCCATACTGAAGGATCAAAGAGGAAGATGAAAATGTTTTAAAAGCCGTAAGGCCTCTTGCAGTATTTAAAGTGAAGGTGGCGAAGGCGGAGTGCGTGGCCCCCTTGCACGACTGATGGGACTTCTTGCTGAGTTAGAGCAGTTGGGGAAATAACCTCCTCTCTCTCCAGCAGTTTTTTGAGGCTTGTCACCTTGAAGTTTTCCCCAGCACAATTTAAACATGCTGTCAGCTCTCTTTAGTGGCTCACTTAGTTAAAATCACCTTCAGTAAGGAGTATTTAATTATGTCTTCTAATTCAGGCTCCCCTCCTGGATTTTTGAGAATCTAGAGAATGCTGCTAATAGAGTGGAGCCAGCATTTACAGGAATAAATTAATAGCAGTACCATAGCTATGCTTTTTACATCTGACACTTTCTCCAAGGCTAACACTGCACCTCCTGTACTTCTTCAAATTCATTTGTTCTGTTTCAGTTCAGTCTTTTGAAATATTTTGTGATGAATGAGTTCACTTTACAAGCCGGTGATCAGCAGCAGCTGTTCATAGTCATGCTTTAAATTGAATCCATCTGTCAGTGGGCTCTTTAAAGTGTGAGTTTCACGTTGTCAGGAGACCTGATTACACCAGAGCAGTATCTGGGTGCTGTTTGCCAAAAAGAAAAGAAAAAATCAAAACAAAATGTGCTTGGATGGGCTCTGGGATACCCTTGCAGTTTCATCTGTAGAGCTGTGATTTAGCCGACTGAGAGGAGAGCAAAGTGGCTACAAGCAGTACTTTTGCACTCGACATGCAGATAGGTGTTCAGATGTAGGCTGAAATTAGGAGATGAACTGCAGTAAGCTTTGTAGAAAACATATGCAGTGCTTGCTGCTTGTTTTTTAATCCTGACCCTTTGATGAACCTCATCACCGCTCTTCACCTTTTTTGGTTGTAGCATTGGGGCAGATTAATGTTCTTCAGAGGATGAGCTGAAGAGGAAAAGACATGGCTTATTCAAATCAGCAAAAGGAGACAACACTGCTTTTTTTTGCCCCAGTACACATGCATCATTTCTTATTTTCATTTGTAACTAGAGGAGGGCGAAATGTGTCTGCTGAGGCTGTTTTGCAAACTGCATTTAAGGCAACGTTTGAGAACAACAAATGGCCATTTGCTGACTGCATTAATTGTTCTCATAATTTTATGTGAAAGCTTCAGTCCATAATGTTCTCCATAAATTACATACTGGATATGGCAACCAGCTGATTCATCGCCTGCAGTCCGTTGGTCTTATCCACAGGTAACTTCTCAAGTTTTCCTTCTCCCCAGTTTGTTCCTCACCAAGACTTACGTGGCAAGGACTGGGCTTGTGCTGGGATGTGTGTATAGCTCTATGGAAAAGCATTTCTTACCAGCAGAAGCTTATTCACCAGAGTACTGCATGTTTACCCAAGTATGTCATTTTCATTGTATCATTTCACTTTAGGAAAGACGACCTTCCTTGGAGGAGCAGAACAGTGGTACAGCCTCCTTTGCCACTGCAAAACTCTTCTTTTTGTAGTAGGAGGGCCATATTTTATTTCTAGGCTCAGTTGTGGTCTCCAACCACAGAGACTACCCTTTGGTGGTGGTCAGATAAACGTCTCGGCAGCCAGCATTGCCCACGGCAGCAGGAGACCTCACGCAGTGGGTGAAGTCCGCCCATGTTTCTCTGCTATAAGCTTCTCCGTCTCCCTTTTGCTGTTGCGATCTGCAGGCATTGCTGCTCAACAGTGCAGCTGCATCACTGCTGCATTCCTAGTGCAGTGCCAAGCGAGCACTTTAATTAACACTAAATTCAGTGCTGACAGAAGCATAGAGAAGGGGAAAAAAAAATACAACGAAACAGAACACCCAGACTGGCTTTGTAAGCTTGTATTTTATGTGAGTCAAAGCTAACATAACAGTGTCTTTGAAATGAAGTATCCGTTGTCATATGGTAAGAGAAGAACCTCTTAGCTTTTCTTTAACATATAGAAAGTGGCACTGTGTATACCAGAGCCTGTTATTCCTGTGTACCTGATAAATACAGATGATTTTTTTTTTTAATGGAGACTCATTAACGTGTTCCACATGGAGATGGTGAGAATTGCACATTGAGTGAAGAGATTGATTGATGTTGGCTTGTGTTAAGAAAATATGGCTGACAGAATGAGTCAATACATGCTCTTTTTTTCCATAGAGTGCATTGTTTTTCCTGCATGTGTTTAATCAGGGAACTTAGCAGGGGAATGCCATTGCTTAATAGCTGACAGTATCTTGTTATCTTCCTTTAAAATAGTTAATAGAGTTAAAATACAGTTATTAAGATCTGGCACTCATTTGAACGCCCACTTGGGACTTTGGATTATAAACATGCAGTATCTGTAAATTAGCTGCAGGCACAAGAGTAAGCATTCGGTCCTTCACCATTTAACCTAACAAGCAGTAAAAGCTGCTCACCAGTGAGCATGTGAAAAGCCTTGTTCTGCAGACCTGTAGATGGATGTGTCCCTCCTCTCTGGGAGTGCTCAGACGTCTGAAAACTTCACAAGTTGGGCCTGAACGGAGGGATTTGGCAGGAGAGGAAAGAGGAAAACTCTTCTTTCCCTTCCCACATAGAGAAATGGAGGCGAACGTGGAGAGCACACTGAAAGGGACGGGCTTCCCACATCAGGAGGAGCCGTGTGGTGTGATGTCTCTGTGAAGAAGCTCAGGGAGCGTCTGTGTGTGGCATCAGCCCTCTTGACTCCCACGTCCTTCTCCAAGATCAATATGAACAGGCAGGGCATGGCAAGCCCACTGCTGTGTGGATATTTGAAGAGGCAGCATCGATATCTAAGAGGATTATGAATGAAATTCTCAATACCTTGTCTAGACTGTACTGATAATTAAGGATGAAATGATTAATTTTTAAACCAAGGTTCTTTTCCTTTGGCTTTTACAGCTGTTTTAAAAATCAGCTTTTTGGCACCATGGTATGCTTTAAGCAGGCAGAAAAGCTGATTGGTGTTTGGATACTCTGTCTTTAGGTTCTCACTTGAAACTAGATGAATAATATATTTTGTGAATATCTGTGACTGAATACAGGTTTAATGTTTATATCGCTGAGATAAATTCATAGGATGAGCAGTATGATTAGTGCTGTGTAAAATTTTAAGTTTTTTCTGATTTGTATTTTCATGAGTAGTTGCGAGTAACATTCTAGTATCTGGTTTAATTTTTATCAGGCATGCACAGATAACTTGTTCCTGGAAATGCAGGGCTGGAAACAGGATAAGGAACTGACAGCGCTGACTGAAGAGTTTTGTAATCTCTGTTACTCATTGCAATTCTTGGTGAAGGTCTGGAACTGCAATGGGTGAGCCAGTAAGGATGTGATAGACAGCAAAACATTTTGAAATTGCTAGCAACCCAATTTTCATGTATTAACATCTTAGTAGGTAATCCTATGTTGGCATTACTAGAGTTCCTCCATTTATATTGTAGCTATTATAGCAGAAGCTGAAATACTCTTTGCTGTCATTTGAAGATGGAAATTTCTTCCATTTTATTTATTTATTTTAAAATTGTATCTGAAAGACCTGTTGATGTATAGAAAATATAAAACTACGAAAATGTTTACTGTAATATATTGTTGCCAATATCTTTACCTACAAGATTTCTTCTTAATGCAGCGTAGGTTATAAATGGGAGAGTTTACTTTTTTTGGAATTCCTTTCAGTAAGTGAGGTGGAATACCGTCCGCTGTAAGCCATGCAGAATTTCTTACCGTTATCTACTATATCTGGGAAGATCTGTTTAAAGGGAAAAGTAAAAGGCTGCTCTGGGCTATTTATTCACAGATAGTATTCCCTAAAAGCGCTGTATAGTAGTATACTGTGTAACCAAATAACATCTGTCATGTAGTAGCAATGAGCTAAAGGTTACATTTGTTTCCAAACGTAAGTATCCAAAATTAAGTACATTTTGGATACTTAATTACCAAATTTATTTACCTGGAGCCAATTTACTGTGGTGTCCTGCATAGTCAAACACTACTGTGATAAAGTTGTACCATGTGAAATTTCACTGGACCGTATGAAATTTACTTTGGTGGTGGCATGACTGTTTTGGGTGTGCAGAAGAGCCACTGCAGATTGCCACTTCACTGAAATCCTCAACAGCCAGCTAAATATCGAGCTGTAGCTGTTTGTGCTTGTGATGTGTGTATGTGTTTTTTTAAAGAGACACAAAACTGTGTCCATTTCCTCTATACCTACCATCTGCTTTCTTGTATTTGTGGGCAATACATCTTAAGTAACTAGGTAGCTGCCTTAGGAATTATCTGTTGTTTTATTTTAAGGAGAGGAACATACGCTTGTTGTAGTCAGCGTTGTGCCGCTTGCTGTTGGTGTCCTCTTTGCAATTGCTCACTCAAACGCATGTACTAGTCAGTAAGAGAGGGCATGGGTGGCTGAATCATACTCTGCGATTTCAAAGAATAGCCACTTTCCTGCCAGAGCAATTTACATTTCACTCCTCAGTTGCTTTACTGTTAGGTCAAGGCAAACCTGCAATACTGGCTTTTGTGGCACAGGCTGCTCTGTTTGAAGCTGTGTACGTGGCAAGGCATCATTCTTATTACCAAGCTCCTAACATCCATCTGATTTCATCCCTGTCGGTGTTCTTTCTGCAGCTTAATCAAGAGCCCTTGCTAACATACCGTAGCTCTTACACAGGTCATGCAACATGTGCCTCATGTGACGCAGGGCTGCATCTATGTTTTGTCTTCTGTGGCTAAATAGCGTTTCAGGCAAAGAGGAGACTGCTGTGCTAGTTTCTTGGTAGACTTAATTGCTGATAAATAGGGACCTGATTCAGCTGACAGCTTACACAGTATTGATATGTTCCTATGAAGCTGTGTTGAGCAGGGTTATGTGCTCCCCAGAGAGCTTCAGGAACCCGTGAACTTTGGCACCTGCCTGTTTAGAGGAAGGTGCAGCTGGTTGCAACTAATAATTACTATAATAGAGGTGAAGTGCAGAAAAATATGCTTTGTATAGCAAATAAGGAAATGCAAATTCCTTTTGTGAAAAGGAAGAGTAAAGTTCAGGATACTGGCAAGACATTAATATACCTGTACAGTTTTATAACATTGAACTGCAAGCACCAGTTGAAGGTTTCTGTTTTTAAAGAGGAAGGTCATCATTGTTACTTCAGTTTTCATGCTGATCCCTCTGCAGGGTGAGGAAGGGACTTTCTTTGTCTAAAATTCTTAGTGAAGGTCACAAAGATCACCTGCTTTATGTTGCAGTCAACCATGGAGAGCTGGCTGCTAACAGATGCAAAATATTAAAGCAAATGGATCAAACACATGAGTTGTTATGGTTGTGTATTGCAAAGATGGGCTCATTTTTTCTTATTTCTTGTCCCATCGCTTTTCTCATTTAAATAAAGCTGTTGACTTTTCCTTCTTGTGTAAATGTATTTTTGTTATAGTTCTTACAAATCTTTTCCGTATGCTTAAAAAAAAAAGTAGAATATTTCTTTTACAGCTGCTAAATTGTTTCTCGTGCTTCTTACTCTTGTTCAGAGAAGAGGAGGTCCAAAGAAATTCAGACCAGAACTCTTTCTACTTATTTTTGTTACTTATTGTCTTAAAAACAAAACGAAGTGGGGAAAAAAGCCTTTCTACCATGTGACCATTTAGAAAAGCAGTGTCTCATTTTAAACTGCTTCATTGTTTAATGGATTGTATTTGGAAAAAAAACTTAGAAAAATCTTCCTCTGTGCTGTCATTGAAGGTGGTTTAGAGTGACACTGCTCATCTTCACTCATAAGGATGTATTTTTTTTTCCATCACTTAAACATTTTCAGTTAAACATGCTCTTTAAATTCGTTATCGGCAAGGAAAATACAATTAGGTAAGCAGCTGTAAGCCACAGTTCCCTTTCTCTGCTCCCTTCCCCCAATTAGTTCCTCCTTTCTGTACTTCTCAGTGCTCCATCTGCATGGGGGGGGGGGCTTGGGAGGTGGGGGGCAGGAATCACTTTCTCTGCTCTCTCTTCACTAGGCTTATTTCCATTCTTTGCTGACAAAGAAACTCTTATTATTGAACCAGCAAAACCTTTCAGGTGCTGTTTATAACTTATTTTAGAGATTAAGTTTGCTCCCGTAGGTGATGGTAAGTGGGGAGGAGTTCCTGAAATCTGTTGCTATTCTGATACTCCACGTTTGGTTTGAACAGCTGCTGTCTGCTCTGGGCTTTTCCTTAAAATTAAGCAGGTGAGCTCACTTCCCAGGTGTTTTCAACCAGCCCTTTAGTCTTCTGGCTTGGTACCTAAGACCTGGGTGGCCTGGCAAAGCAAAGCTTTGGGGGTGTGTGTCCTGTCCGACTTTCTGTTGTGTCCAGGATATGCGCAACCTGTTGCTTGGTGTTCTGAATAACCATTCTCACCTGTGCTCAGGTGTTAGGTCCTACGTTTGCTGTTGAAATAACAGAGCATGACCATGTGCCATTGACAGAAAATGTGAGATGAACTTTGTGGTGTATGTAGGAAGCCATAGGAATGGTATCAAGTTATATATTGCTCCTGATGCTCACAAAAAATCTCTGTAGAAAACCCCTTTGATGAGTTTGGTAGGGATTGAATAGGTGCAGTTGAAATGTTACGGGGTTCTGGCATAATATATGTTAGTGATCTTATGTGCGCGGTTTTCAGTATCAACAGTGTTCCAAAATATATGCATTGAGATATTTCAAAGCAGACTGAAAAATGTAATCCTGCAAGTAGTATTCATGTCACTAGGAATTTTCGCTGTTCTCTGTTCTGCTTTGTAAATTTAGATTTATTTTTTTCTTTATTCTTTCAAGTTGCATGCTTAAAAAATGGCAATAAGCAGGCAAGTGTACCTTTTAAAAGTCCTTATTTTTTGTGGTATCACAGCATAATAAAATTGACCTTGGTCCTAGAGGCTTTGAAAAGACTACAGTAATTGTCCAGATGTTTATCTTGTAAAGCTACCTTCTTTGCATTGAAATATGCAGCGATTTAGTGTTTTGTTGATACTAAATTCATGATTTCTTCAGTTAAACTACTGTGAGTAGCCATACTTTGATTCTTTTCTTCCCTTTTACAATGGTATTCACTGTTGTAAAATTATAATGCAATAGATAGATGTTGCACAGAAACAAGGTAACCATTTACTTAATAAATAAAAGGATCCTTGGTTAACGCCCTTGGAAAACTCAATGAGGAACTTCATACAATACTTAACTCATAAAGAAGACAACACCTCTTTGTTGATACGCAAAGTTATTTGTCATTTAGGGAAGAGGTAAAGCAGCATCTTGAGTGTCAGTACTGCCTGACTGTGTCTTAAAATATTTTTTTTTGAGGAGGAGCTTTGAAAGAATGTATTATTAACTATGAAAAAATGTGTTATTTGCTATTTGAGGATTTTAATTATTTTGACTGTCATTTGTCAAAGTACATAACAAAATTAGTGCATGGTGTACAACACTGATAAATCTTAGACTGTTGGCCCTTTGAGCATTTATAGCTTATCAGCAGTGAAGTGTCTTGTAAAAGAAGATTTTTGTGAGAATTTAAAGTGTTAATATCGCCTATACTTTGTAGACCTTCAGAATCTGATTCCTCTGAGATGATAAAAGTATGATTATCACAACAATCTTAGGCTTCATTTGAAGTTATTTTCCTGACACTAAACTACAAGGTTTACACACTTTTGTTTTATTTTGTTGATAAAATAGTGTCCAGCTCAGGTTGATCTTACCTGTGAGTACATGGTCTTAATCCTAAGGATTTTCTTTCTAAGCATTAGGATTTTGTTCCGAAAGTTATGAAGCATGTTGCTTTTAACAACTTTCAGCATATAGGTAAGGCTTAGAGGCAACATGTAGACTTGCAAGCAGATGCTGCAGTAGAGGACTTAAATTTTTGAGTTTTGTATTGAAGGAAAGAACTTCGCTTAAAAAAAATTTTTTTTCTTTTTTTTACTGGTGGGTATATCATTTGTAATCAAACTGAAATTGTTTTTGAATAGTGAAGAATTGCTTGTTTTGAGTGCTGTACTAAAAATAATGTTTCCGTACTAAATTTTACCCTGAATTGTCATAAGCATTGAGAGAGGAGCTCCAATGCCTGCCTGTGGTGACAGCAGGCAGGAACGTTCCTGGTTTTAGAGGCTGGGAAAAGGAGTCATTGAGATACGACTTAGTGAGGGTCGACAGTGAATCCAGTTAAGGGGGAGAATGAGACACATCTTTCTTGAGACATTATTTTCTTTACGGAAGATAACCTGTTTACGGATGATGTGTGCAAGTGGGACTGGGACATCTCTAAGGTGGCAACGAGTAGTAGTGTTGACTCTAGTCTAGGAGAAGTCCTGAAGTGATGCCTGCACTTTTGTTGAGCTGTGCCCATAGCATGTGTGATACATGCTGTTGTTGCAGGAGCAGCTTCTGTTTCAGCTCAGTGGTACCGAGTGGGAAGTAGGAACATGCAGGGCCTTTTCTCTGAGAGCTTTTCTGTTAGCCTAACAGATTATTCAAATGTTTTCCCGTTGACTTAGTGCAGTCACTGGTTTCAGCTGTAACCTTTAAGTAGGACATAGGTCTGTCAATAGATACTGAAGATAGCCGTGAATTTGGGAGAAGGGAAGAGGAGCTCTTTTTAAGAGGCGATGTGGAGCCATGGGCCATGGCCCTACTGGGACTGGGGAAGGAGGGAGGTAAGACGATGCGCGCTTTGGAAAGGAGCGTAACGTTGGTTTGGATGAACGTGGGACTGGGTCAGGCCCTGTCCCTTGTGCAGTGCCCAGGGGTCCCTGCAGTGGCTCTCTGTATGCAGCCGTCGTTTCCCTCTCATCAATGTCGGTGGTTGTTATTGCACTCATGGCAGAATGCAAATCCTACATAAAGAGTTGGGAGATAAAGTGTGAAGTAGAACTTTTCCTGTAGAAAAAGGAAGGGGAAAAATATACCCCAAATGCCGCCCCTCTCCCCAGAACAAGGAGTGCAGGAGGGGTGCGTGGGGGCACAGGCGTCATGTGCCTGATATGGGGTCTGGTCTCTCAACCCAAGACCCCAAGTAGTTTTCACTCTTCCCTTCTGCTTCAGTGGATATTGATAAATACTTGTGAGCAATGTGGATAATGGCTAGGGAGCTGCATGTTGGTTTTCATTTTGCTGTGTCTGTGACAGTGACAAAGATGACTTTGAGATCAAGAATTTCTTGGCAGCTTAATTAAAGGTTCTGTTGACTTTTACCTCAACTGCTTTTCACCCATCCCTACAGCAGGACTCAGAAATGCCCTTTGCCAGCCACTATCTATGTTTTTAATTTGAGCTGAGGAAAAAAACCAACTCATTTCTCTCACTCTCTTACTTTAAACCATATAATACCAGTGATGCAGAGAGTTTTGCATCTACCCAGGCTTCCTAAATCTCCTGCAGGTGACCTGGTGGGTAGCCTGCTCCTCACACCCGAGACCCTCCCACTGGGGGCATGGGCGGGTGGTGACTCGGGGCAGCCAGCCACCGCCCAGCGCTCAGCTGATTGTTTCTGCCTGTTACCTGTTCCTGGCTCTTAATGACATCATTTGCGAAGAAGATCAAGAACTTAAAAGTAGGAAGAGAGCAGCTGCCCATCCCATAGAGACAAGGAAGGGGCTTCCGGTCCCAGAGCAGGAAATACATTTCAGTGGATCCAGGTACGTTTGCTCTTAACTTACCGTTTGTTGCTTATGTTTCTCCAGGAAGCTTTGCCTTTTTTGGTGTTTTTTTTTTTGTTTTTTTTTTTTTTTTCCTCCTTTCCTAACTGGAAGTGGTTGCACTGAAGTACTTACCAGTACATTCTTCAGCAATATGAAAGGCCTAAGTCCAAGGTAACTTATGACACCTCGTTCAGCCTATATCTTGCTGTATTCCAATAATAGAAACTCTTTCCAGAATATATGAAACACTTTGTACTCTGATCTTGTGACCTGCAGAGACAGGATTATGGCTGGTCCACCTATCTGTAATCATGCTATCTTTGGCTTAGTCATTTTCATAATGAGAAAGTTGAAAATTGTGGTGGTTTTGGTTTGTTTTTTAAGTTCGCTTGCTGAACTGAACTTTGAGGACTGTTTCGCATAGTATATCCTTTACTGTTTGCAGTGGAGGAAACACAGGTGTTAATTTGATAAAGCTACCAACCATTGCTTTCTTCTCACACAACTAAATTGCCAAAGAGAACAGTAGAAAAGGGTGCCACGGGATGGGAGAAAATCATACTCGAGTTTTGAGCAATGGTAGGTTAGGTTCGGTTCGGTACCTGTATGATTGGGCGGTCCGGAGATTGGGGTTTTGAGAGTCCCTTTGTGCTCTGTGGTTATTGTCCCAGGGCGGTGACTCACAGATGTAAATGTCGGGCTGTGCCTATATTGTCACCAGCTTTGGTCCCGCTGGGGATGAAGAGAGGAGCAAGTTGGGTCCAAGTGCCAGGATGTTCGCTTGGGAAGGAGGGCTGTAGGGAGGTGAGACGGAGGGATGCTCCCGAGTACCCTTTTCCTAGGAGGGAAGGTGGCAAACAGGGCAGGAACAGCTTGCCTTCTGGAATCAGCCCATGAGAAATTAGTGGAGCCAAACTGAACTGAACTGCAGTATTACTCCACTGTTTTGGCATTAGCCCTTTTAATTGCACTAGATTTTAATTTTTTTTTTTCTAACTTTTTTTTCCCCAAGCACAATATCCTGCCTTTTGACCAGTTTGGCTTCTCAATTCATTTACTAGAAGCAGTCATTTCATCCTTCGGATGTCAGTGTGCTGTTCGATATTAGTGTTTGACCTTCAGAATTAGTCATCTAATTAAGGAGTGGGTTGACCATGTAGTCTGGGTTTGACCAAATTGCTAAGAAATAACTTTGTGAAAACTAATGATGCTAAATACAGACCACTTGAATTCCTAGTGCTTGCAGAAGCAGCTGAAACTTTTTTCCCCTCCCGTGTTCAGCCAGCCCCAGGAATGAACACTGTGATTCAGCGTAAGTGGCTTTTTGCTCAAACTCCTTATACCCAAAACCTGGTTCAAACTACACAGGAGAGACTTGAAAAACCCCCTATTTGTTTCACAGTCTGTGTTTCATGATGTTTTAATAGTTGATGTGACATTTAAAAAAATATTGCTGTAGAATGATGTGTCTTCAGGAGATCCTGTATTGGCATTTGGAGAACATTATTAAAGTTTGAATTCTGAATTAAACCCCAGTTATAGTGAAGTTTGAGGTTTTAATAGAAGAAGTGAAGTTAATATTAATAGGAAATGTTTTAAAGACACAAATTGTGCTTTCCAGTTCAAGTTAAATCCTACTGTAGCTTATTAAAGCCTTTTTTTTTTTTTTTCTTAAAACGTGTAAATTGGCCTGAATGTCCTCCAAAATTTTTGGGAAAAAATTGTGCTTAGTCACCTTACCCTGATATACTTCTGGTTTGTTTTGCACAGTTCAGTATGTTTAATATTGATACTTTAATATTTTATCTTACGTTTGTGTTAAATAGTTTAAAAGAGTATTAGTATTTTAACATATTAGTAAATCTATTAAATTACAAACAACCCTACTTGATGTTTTTGAGAGGAATTTTCTATGTATTTTTAAAATGCCCTGAATCTGTAACAGCTATGTACTGTGCATATTGAGTCACGTTAAAGGATTCCCAGTTGCGGCTCCCCTGCATCTGGGTGCCTTTTAACGTGAATTCAGTACTAGTTGTGCATAGGCTACAGCAGCTTGGTGAGCAGTGATGACTACTTCAGATGCAACACTGATGGCTGTCCTACTTTTGGATTTATTCTATACCTCAATTTCCTTCTCCGCAGCACCCAGCCTCCCCCTCCTCCTTTCCTGAAAAAGACATTGTCTACTCCTCTATATTTTTAAAATGTTGTATGTTTTCCTGTAGTGTAAAGGAGGAATACTACTTAGAGTTCATCAGACTTAACTGAAACAAGTTTACTTATTACAGCAGTGTCTTTAATTATTTTGCTTTAGAAAGAGAACTTTGGTTTATTTTAGTGTGTGTATTTATTTACTGTGCACTGTTAAAGCTCTTACTGAACTCCCAAAGACAGGTTGTGAACATGAACTAAGGGGATGCTTTCAAGCAGCTAAATAGTAATTGGGGACCTGAACATGTGGAAAACCGGCACTTTTATCTTTTTTTTTTTCTTTTTTTTTTCTTTCTGAAAGCTCATTTTCTTCCTTCTTCTTACCATGCTTTGTCTTCTGGGATTTACATTGGTGTATAGCATTGAAGAATGCTTGCTTCAAACTCACGAAGTTTGAATTCCTTTCAATAAGTAATTAAAGAGTGAAGCAGAAAAAGCTAGATTTAACAATTTGATCTCTTTTTTATTTTATCTTTTTTCAATCACAAAACACTGAGAAAGGAAGGCTTTGGATAATAGCAGCTGTGAGTCTGAGAGAGATTAATATGCTGCTGAAGATGCTTTTGGAGTGGGTATACAGTAGGGATGCTAGTCCATATTTTGCTTCCTCATTACAAGCATTTTTGTTTCAAACCTGTTTTGTTTATAAGGATTACAAAAGCACTCCTAGAATTGAAATGCACAAGGCACTAGGATTCACCAGAATAAGTGTCAGTGTTTAGATATTCACCAAGAACAAATCAGGTACCATGTTAGCATCTTAGTGTGTCTTTATAGTTATCTAGCTTCTGTTGCTACTAGTTAAGTGCTTGTTTTAATAAAAGGGCTGTAATTGGCATTTGTTTACTTTTATTCTGAAGTATCTCACTGTACTATGGTTTCTGATTTATTTTTGTTTAAATATAACACCTTATAACTTTACACAGTAAATACACAAATTATTTTACAGTATCGGCTGGATTTTTGTAGAGATTCATTGATTTAACAGCCATCTAAAACTGAGTGATTATAGTACATTTAAGCTGGTGCTGCCATCCATCTGCTCCTGCTTAGTCCTTAAAAATTCTGCTCTGTCAAAGGTATCAGCAGTTTCAGCTCTGCCATCAGCAACTTCTGCCTGCCTGAGTTTTTCAGGTGGCTTGCATGTATCTAAATCCATGCAGTTAGTAACTCACAACATATAAAATGTCAAGAGTACATAGCATTGGCTGGAGTCTTAAGCTACAAGTTGATATAAAAAGAGAAAAGCAATGGTAAGGGAGACATTTGGTGATTACACTGGCTAATTAATTGAGCTTAGAGACAAATCCTTCACGATGGGCCCTTAGCAGAGTTGGTTTATACTGAAATAGAGGAGGGATGAATAAGGGATGAGAAGCAATGCAACAGGGCTCTGCCTCTTCCCCATGAGCCAGCACTGCCAGCTGGGGCCAGGTTGGACTCTTTCCTTCGGTGCTCGTAAACCTCATATTTGCTGTCCTTCAGTTTGTCAGTTTTACTCATAATTTAAGGAGAGCGAGGCTAGTGGAAACCATGTGAATGAAAGTGCAGGACTACAGGCAAAATGAAGAGCACTGAGGAAGTCTGATTTGTAGCAGCCTCTCTAGGAGTAGGATTGAGTAGAGTGTCTTATGAATAAGTTTTCAACCTTAATGGTTTTTTGTTTTAAATGTTTTTTTTAATATGTATCAGTGTACTGGTTTTCCAGTCACTCATTCTCTTCTCAGGAAAAACAGGGTATGCAAATTTAAGTTGCGATGAAAGAGGCACGGAGAAACAAAACTAAAATCACCCTTTCTTCTCAGAGAACTGCCTTTTTTTTTTTCTCTCATCTCTTTTTTTTTTTTTTTTTCTTTGCTTGTAAAAAGAGACAGAAGATCTGTCTTCTCTTCAGAAGGAGAGACCTCCTTTCAGCACCATATCAAAGTGCAGGGGCCTGTTAATTGCTTGTGCGTTTTGAGTTGGAAGAAAAAAATCAGTCCCATTATTCACTTCTGTGATCAGTCAAGGAGGTAACTCTTGAGACCTGCGAGTGGGTATTTTGTTTTGTTTTTATCCAAATCGGGAGGGAGGGAAACGTATTATAAGTTGGCAACATCTTTAATGCACAGATGTGAATACTTTAGTAACCATCATGTCATATAAATCCCAGACACCTGCCCAAACATCAGGGTTAGCCTAGAAAAAAATATTGTTATTTATTTTGCTACCTGAGTTGTTAGTGTCTACTAAAATCTCTGTTTGCAGCTGAGCTTAAATGTATTTTAATTCTGTTTGTACTAACAAATGCTTGAAAAAATCCAGAACTATCACACTGCTTATGAATTGGGACACATAGTTTTTTAACTTTTTAAACAGAAATACAAAATGAGAACATGGTAGCAGATCAGTGGATGCGTTAAATGGAGAAACTGCCCGTCCAGAGCCAAAGCTCTGAGAACGTTTGCCGTGATGTGGCGTGAGGGGGCTCGTATACATTCAGCAGTCACTTCTCCAAACCAGTCCCTTTTGCGAAAAGGAATTCGATTTCAAAGCTTTTTGCTGAAAAGTTTTCCTGTTTCAAGATTGAAAATGCTTACATGAAACCTTTAAACAACCAAGGGCATGTTTATTTTCCAGGGGGACAGAGGAAGCTTTAGCTTTGCCCATTAGCAGCAGCTCTTTTGCAGTTTGCACGTGAGCCGTGTAGTCTGTGTGTCCATCCTCTCCCTGTCCCTCGCGGGGGTGCTGTACCTGCTCGGGAGGAGGCATTTGAGAGGCTGCTCCCTGCTGTGATTCCTAGGTGAGGATAGGTTAGTGGAACTTCAGGAAAAAAGGTGGTTTTCAGCAACTACTTCCCCCCCTCCCCCCTCCTCTACTTCCCTAGGAAAGGATAGGAAAGTACCCAGATTCTTACTGAACAACTGGGTTGAGTAGCAATGAGCAAAGGTTCTGAAGTGTTTTAAGAAACACAGAGCCCCATAAAGCTTTATGCACAGTCATTTCAGAAAGCAAAAATCAACTGAGGATTGGAAATGCAGGTGGCAGAACAACTTTTAAAGTCCAGAGAGGTGGAATTGAAGGGATTCTTACTGCATGTGTAACACATTGCTTCATCACCTGATTCTCCATGGCAAGTGAGCAGTTCAAGAAGGGGAGAAAAAGGTGACAATAGAGGGAGCTGCTTAGGGAGGTGGTACAGAAGATGATGGCCAGGTGGTAGAATGGGATATGGAAACAGAAATGCTGATGTCCTTAATGTTTGTTAACACACTAGCTCAGCTGTGTGCTAGGTTTATACAGTGGTTTGGGTTTTTTGGTCTGTCTTTTTCTATGTAAGCTCTTCTGTAGCAAAGGTTTGACACAGTGATGCACTTGCACTCTGGTAAGCACCTGTCCAGTAAGAATCCGTCTGCTCCTGCAGTGTGTGGTGTTTGATTGTAGAGTTGAAAGTAGGTCCCTTCCAAAAGGGATTCTCTGTTGCATTTACCAAAACAGTATGTATAGCTACAGGCTAAGATATCTAGCCAGCTCATGGAGCAATAACATAGCCGTGTTGGTATAGTGATGCCCAAGCATTGCTGCTTTTAGGACTGGACCAAAAAAATCTCAGTGTGCTGCTGTGTGGATGAACGGGCTCATGTGAGAGATCTTTAATGTATTTCTTCATTGTACCATATGCATGTGATCCAAACTGAGGCCATGCACAAACACAAAAGCTAACTGTACAGTAGCTTGGTTTAGCAGGTAGAGAAATGCCAGCACTTATCAGGTTATGCTTGTCAAGCTCAAACAAGGAAACAAGTCATGAATTTAAGGGAACATCTGCTGATACACTCTGAAAGTTTGCCTCTGTCTTCCACTTGAGTCATAAGAACTGGCAAAAAAAATACTTCTCGGTGATTCCTTGTGAAACAAGAGAGCGCCATATGCTAGTACTAGACTGTTAGGGATCTAAAAGGACATTTTCCCAATACTAGCCTGACATGTGCATGCTGACTGAGAACACGTGCTTGCAAAGTCTTGTGAGAGAGAAGGTAAAGCATGGAGAGAAATCATCTACCTTCTGTGGTGGAAGATGTGGTGCACTTCATGATTCAGGAGGTGTAAAAGAAGCCAGATGTAAAATGTTTCAGAAAGGTGGAATGTGGCAGCCCGGACTAACGAAGCTGCAGTTGGTGTGGGGCCTCAGAGGACCAGGGGTAATCTCAAACTTGCCCTGGGAGGGATAGATAGAAGTGGTTTTCTCGCACTTTGAAATAGTGGTATAGTGATACATTTTGCTTCCATTGCAGTTTCTCACTGAAATATCCATTTATTTTAAACCAAATGTCATCATATGAATATCATGAAAATAAGTTGCTATAACTGTTTCTGGTGTGCAAATGTTTGGAGCATATGTGTATGTGAGCGTATGTTGCACAGGTGGTACCCATATGTATTAACAGAAAGGTGTTTAAAAACAGAATTTCTCCCGTACCAAAGTGGTGCCTCCCAGGCCTGCAATTGCATCAAGATGCGTTGCAAGCCTGCAGTCATACCACCTGCCTCTTGGTACCTTTCCTGAGACACATGCTCATGTTGCACATCTCTGAGCAGCTCAAACAGCTGCCTTTATTATCAGGGTGAAGAAGGACGTAGCACTAGTAATAAATAAGCGCAGGAAGGTGAACCGGTGGGAGAAGCCTCCCCTCCTCTTCGTAGAGCTGCCTCGGCTTGCGGATGAGCACTGGCAGGATTCGGTCCTGGACCAGAGACAGCTCTTCTGAGCCCCAGGGCGCAATGACTGCGGAGCTACTGAACTCATGATAGCTGTGCTGATGTTCACCTGATAAGGATCCAGCGTTTTATGCAGGTTAACTTGAACAGTGTTTAATTCTTGCAGAAGCTTGGCATAACTAAAAGGCTTGGCAGCCTGAGTCATAAAAAGCCATGAATTAGAGAGAAGTTGATTTAGTTTATTTTATTGTGTGCCAAAAACTCTATTTAAAGTGTCTGACCTAAAGATGCAAAAAAAAGAGAGCAAGTTCCTCTAATCTTTGGCACCATTTTAAGACTCTTTCAGTGTAAGGAAAATATTTTGTTGATGTCAACCATCCTCTTAAATCTGAAATATGGAAGGAATGGAAAGCTCTGACTATCAGTAACAACATGAAACTTTTAGTGGATCTGTTTCTGTTCTCTGCCCTAAGTTTTTGACTTGTTCTTTGGTGGCATGAAATGGATCTGACATATCACAAGCATGTATATTGTTACTGGCACAAAGTGAGTGGTTTTAGTAATGCTTTTTTAGAAGAGGTATCACCTACTAATTCAGTCTCTGTGTCTGTTCATTAAGATGAACAGTTTATTGAAGTCTTCACTACTTCATTGAGGCTTTTTTTAAGGAAAAGAATATGGAAAAAAAGAAAACCAATGTGGCAGAACTTCTTAGCTAAGAGAGTAAAATACTACTTGACTTCTTTATAAGAAATTTCAGGCTTGATATAATTATTTTTGGGTGGACTTTCTGAAAAAAATGGCAGTGTGACACACAATAGCGACACTGACTTTTTTCTGAGATGTTAAGAAAGATGCAGGCACTTCCAGATGGAAATATGGTGTATGCTATATTTGATTTAAGAGAAATAGTTAGCTTTCAGGAGCTTCAAGTCAGATAATGGTAAGAAAATAATGGTGATGTATTTTGTCTGTGAGTCCTGTGAGGCTCTGAAAGCATGTCTTCTTGTTTTCTTATCTGTTTCTTCTTTCAGAGGCTTCCTTATCTCTCAGACTTCGAGGTTCCAAAGAGTAGGCACTGTTACTAGTTATTTAGTCTAAGTATTGTAAAAATATACTCCAAAATATTTTAAACCCTCACTTTCAAGCATACATTTTCTCTCCTAACGTTTCCTAATAGTTTCTAAAAAGTGGTAGCTTGCGAATTTGAATGCTGAGAACTTGCATGGCCTGTTTCTTTTCAATCACTTACCAGTCCTGTAAAATAGAAATCAGTCATATTCTGGTAGTATCATAAAGTAAAATAGTTTTTCTGGTCTATATTCTTCATTGAAATGATGATCTGGTTTTTATGTATAATATGAGTATGTTGTATTTTATTCTATGTACTATACCTGCAGCCTACACATGTGACATTGAACTTTGGCAGTGAAAACTGCTTGTTATATCTTTTATACCAATGCACTTGCTTACTGATTTGTTGCTCTAGTTTTCCCCCCTTTAGGATTGCTTGCATCTGTAGCATTTTACGAAGAAAAACTTCAGCCCTTGAATCTGGAAAGTGCTTGTTTAAAAGTGGCTTTATGAGGCTGGATTTGGCTCTGGATTAAACATTTCCCAATCTCGTAGACCGATCTCCCTTCCTGAGCATTTTCACATCATAAAGTTTGTGCAGAGCGGAGCATGCTCTGACATTGTCTCTGTATCCCATTACCTGTTATTGAGTGGTGTGGCAAGAACTGTCCAGATATGTAATTGAAAATTAATGAAGAACTTAGCTTTATATGGAAGACAGTAGTATTCAGTTTGCTGCACAACAATAGCACTGATATCCTGTTTCAAATGAGCATGAAAGTAGTAGAACCTTATTTATCTCACTAGTCAGCAGTAATCACTCCTGACTGCACACCGGAGGCAGATCTGCTGAGTGCAAAGGTGCCGTTTTTATGTGGTTATTTATCAGACCAGAACTGCTGCCGTTACTCTCAGAGCATTTATTTTATTTTGGAGATTAGTACTCTTGCAGAAGAAAAGTATAAACCCATTCGAGGGAAAACAGCATTCAGAAAAAGTGCTTCAAACCTGCTTTTAGAAGTTACTTCCTTTATTTTCTCCATTATTTCAATATTTATCAAATGGGTTCAAAGAAACTTTCTGTTTAAGTCATCTGTATGCCGCCCTGGAGCTGTTGATAAAATACCTGTGGTACAATACCTGTCAGCCTGCATAGAAGTGAAGCAAGCTAGAGTGTAGCACAAGACCAGCACAGGGTTTTCAGTTACTTTGTTTATTCCTAGCTTTGCTATTTCTTTCATGCATGCAGATTTTATTGACTTTATTTTTACCATTTCGTCTGTGGCCAGAACTACAAGAATGCTGGTACTGTTAACAAGCACATGAGAAGATGCATCTTAGCTGTAAATGAGCAATGAGTTATGAGGGAAAGAGGAAATACAGGGAATTAATTATATTAGAGTAATATTTTTGTCTGGGTGCTGTAAGAGGTTTGGGATTTGATGTTAATTGTTGAAAAGAATAATTGCTACCAGTAGCTAAATATATGATGTTTTAACACGAGGATAGGTGTGGGGGCAGAGAGAGGGTGGAATAGGTTCAAGACTAATTAGGTGAGCTGAGCTGGGCAGGGGTTGATGCAGAGGTTCCTGGGAGGCTGCTGCAGCCACGCTGAGTACTGGACTTGCAGTCTCTAGGGCAACTGTTCCTTTATGTTATTTAATGTATACTCTGTGGCTCCAGGCCCAGCTTCTTATCTTGACTTTGAGACATACCCTGAGTCTAGAGGGCCCATGGCATACAGTAAATTTTTGCTTAAAATTAATTTGAGATTATTTCTTTTAAGGGTAAAACAATCAATATAAAGGATGCCTGCCTGTATAAAAAAAAAAAAAAAAAAAAAAAAAATGCTGAGACCTGACTATCCAAGAGTTTGGAATTCACCACTCTAGGGTATTGAGAAGCTATCTGAACTCAATTCTGAACTATTGACAGCTTTTGCTTATTCATGGAGGGCAGGAGACTGTAAGAGGCTGGGAAAGGGCAAAAATACAAATAAACCAAATCTTAAAAGTGACCGGCAAAAGATTGAAGTGAGTTATGTCAGTTTGCAATGTACAGGGCAAAGTAAAGGGTATGTGAAGTTAGAAGAGAGCCCTCCCCATCCCTTTCTTTTTGTCTGTTGGTTGTTTTGTTTGTTTGTTTTTCTTTTAGTAGTTTGATGATTTTGAGATTGTTCATGCTATTGCTTCCTTGACTTGCAGGGCGAGATTGTTAGGAGGGGCTCAAATACTTGTTCTTGGGACTCTTGCATCTTCTTTTAAGTTGCAAGACTTAAATGTTTTTAATAAAGTTGTCTTTGTCTCCAAAATGTGAATTTAGTACTTAAAATCAAATAGTGAAACAGTGTTTTAAAGTATTTTTTCATCTACACTGACCTTCTCCCACCACCAAGGTCGTTCAGCTGTACTGCAGAGAGGAAGCGTGGAAGGAAGAATGTTTTCAGTTTGCCAGGAACTGCTACAACCACGAGGGATTTTAAGCAGTGGGTCATTTTAAGCGCTGTGGTTTGTTAAAGTAGATGGAATTTGCTCAGAACATTCTTGTTTTTGCTGTTGCTGGTGGAGAAGCAGTTATTCAATTTTCCAGTATGGTCAGAGTGCGAACAGCAAAATTTGTTCTTGTCTTTTGGACACACCTTCTAATGCAGACTGCTTTCAACACTATCCTGAGTGACCATTTTCAAGCTTGTTAGCTAAAGAGGGTTTGTTTCTGCATGTGGGAATCATGACAAACTGTAGCGTAGGATGGTCGAACCATTAAATAATGTACAGCCTGTTGCACTTGGCATAGCTCCTTATTGTAGCCTCAATATATATGCCAAGTCCGAAGAGGCAAAGCCAAACATATTGGGGCATATTGAGGTACTACAATTCTTATTTAAATGTGTGTATAGATATGAATTATGCTAATCCCAAACGATGATATCAATTTACAGCCTGACAAATTGTCTGTGCTAGATAGTAAATGTTCATTCTCTGCTCTACGCTAGAGGATGGAGCTTGTTGTAACTCAATCGCTTTCCTCCCCGTGGCCCCATAGTGAGGCCTCGGTTAAGGGGAGTGTATAAACAGCTGCAGCAAGGCTGTTGCGAATACAGATGTCTTCATGAAGTGGGATCTCTGGATCGCCAGGGACCATGCAAGCCATACTAAATGGGTTTGCAGGAACCTCTCCATGTGTTAGCCAACTGAGCTGTGCTGGTGTCCTCCAGAGGAATGCTCTGTTGACTTTTGCTCACGGTCCTCCCCCGCCACGCTGTCCACCTTCCTCCTCTGGGCTCCTGCAGCTATCTGTCCTTGCTATGCCGCCTTCTCCTCAGCCTGATTGTCCCAACAACAGGTTTCCTAAAATGCTGTTGAACTGCATTTGAGTCACAGGTCAGCAGCTGTGCTCTTGCCAAGACGTTTACTTCTGTTCTTGATCCCATTCAAATGTAACAGGACGTAAGCATGGGACCAAAATGGGAGAGTTTATTTTACTGGTGGTCAGGAGCTATTTGTCAATCAGTTGCTGAACATCTGGTGGCTTGAGGAGTCATTGTGATTACTGTACACAACTCATAGATCATATCTCAGTCTAACTTCAAAGTTAGCCTTGTTTTGATCAGCAGGCTGGGACTAGGTGACCTCCAGAGGTCACTCCCAGCCTAAATAATTCTGCAATTTCTACAGTGATTTAAACATAATACAGTCAAGCAGTAGATGCTACAGGCCAAAGAACTGGTGAGCATAGCACAGAATTGGGAAACAATAGGTGATTCACAGGCTAAAAGAGAGATACATGCTTAACTCCCCTCTCTCTTTTGCAACTCAATATGTTTGCATAGGCTGGTATTCAAAGGGTCTTGATAAGCCACTGTCTAACTGATAGCTCATAGAAATAAAGGTCTGTGTATACATTTGGTATGAATTTTGTTTAAATTTCTTATTCCTAACTCTCCTGAAAAGAGAGCTAGCCACAAAATGTTAACTGCTAAGGCTACGCAAGTAGTGTGTGTTTGTGTGGCGGAGGAATCAAGGTATAAAAAAAAAGAGTTAACTTGTAGCTTTTTGTCATTTCTGCTGGGTCGTTAACTCGCTTGTATTCCTTTATACTCATTTAAAAACAACTCAATAACAACAGGGTGATCCCATTTATTCACCAGAATAAAACTTTCTACAATAATACATTGTCTTAAGGATACATTTGTGTATATTCATTTTGCAGTTGACTTGTTATGTTACTGATTCATTGAACTTTCATTCCTTGTATAACCAAGCATTTGTTTTGCTACTGCCATCATCACAAAGCATAAACACCATTGCTTGGCTATATTGATATGTACCCTCCTAATATGTTTATTCTACAAATGGTGATTTGTGGTCCAATGACATTAACTACTAGTGCACAACATGGCAATTTTTCCTTGAAGTAGAAGAAGAATCATATGCTTTTCAAACTTGAACAAATCTGAGATGGTACAAATACCTGCTTGGAAGTCAAATCAACACAGGGCGTAGTGTGTGTTTTGTACCTTGTGATATTCGATCTTAGTTACCTGAAACTACTTTTATTTTCAGAAGGCAGATACTGAAAATTGTGCTCTTTTGGCTTGTATGATTAATACCCGTATT
This sequence comes from Gymnogyps californianus, assembly GCF_018139145.2. Classification (NCBI taxonomy): domain Eukaryota; kingdom Metazoa; phylum Chordata; class Aves; order Accipitriformes; family Cathartidae; genus Gymnogyps; species Gymnogyps californianus. The sequence continues at coordinate 148,134,671 of NC_059471.1, forward strand.
ACAAAGTTACACACACCCAAATCACCTGGATTTTTTCTGGACCCTCTTCGCAAGTTATCCAAGCCACCATCACCCTGGGGAGCTTGTGAGGGTGCTGGCCCCAGTGATGTGGACTGTTCACGTAAGCCATGCCATGGAGAGTCCAGATATTGCCCTGAACTATGCCTTAATTTGTACTGTGTTCATCATTGTTCTCATGATAATCCTCTTTTTCTTTTTCTTTCCTTTTCTTTTTTTTGCTGACCACAACAAAGTGGGGAGAAATAATCTGTTCCTATGTGGAGTGGAAGATACCTTTAGGGCCATGTTGGTTGCTGCAATAAAGATACAAATACAGAGGTACCTGTGATGACATCTAGTCCAACCTATAGAGTATAACCACCAGTTTCAGATTCCCTTGTCTCTGGGGGATTGTGGCACGTAGGTCATTCTGCACTGCTGGGTGCACCCTCTGGCTGCAGCCAAGATCCCTGCCGGTCCTGGGGATTGTTTTGTTGTTTTAAAAGTCAACGGCAGCCAATACTGCTGTTCCTGCTCCCAGGTGTATTGTTTCTGAAACCTTTGTATTTACTTGGCTCACGGGGTGTGTGCTTTTCCTGTTCCTCCCCAGCGTGCGCTTGTGCAGAGGAGGGAGCCCGTGCCTGCTGCTAGTGCTGCTCCTGCCTCCGTAGCTTACCAGCATCTCCCCGGCACTTGTGCCAGCAAAAGGCATCTGTGCTGGTGCTTCGGGAGGGAATCCTGCAGCGGAGGACAGCTGCAGAGGTGGGGTTGGCCACGTGGGTTCACAGCCAGCGTCATCCGAGTGATGATGCGATCCGTGCAGTGTTGGCAGGCTTTCTGATGTCAGTGCATGGCGTGTTCCGTGGGCACGGGGGTTAGCAGAGTGGCTCTGACTTCCACAGCATGGGCTGGAGCGTCAGCTCCTGCTGCTCCAGAGAGCTTTCGCTTTCACAGTTCGCTCGGAGAGCTGTTGGCATGTTCTGAGTGACTTCTCTCATTTGAAGATTCAGTAAAGATGCTGACAACTTAATGTCAATTCTTCTTGTTTTGGAACGTATCTCCCCTTTTTGAGCAGATACATTTATCCTCTGTCATTTTTCTCACTTGTAAAGTCCGTCCCATGGTGTTATTTAAGGGTGGATTATCTCCTCCTGCTCACCTTATAGCTCTTATTGAGTGCTGGTGATTGCACTACAAAAACAGAAACCAGTGATTTATATTCATTCTTGGTAATAAATGACCTTGGGACCTAGTCTCTTAGGAACTAGACTGTAAATAATTAAGCTTTACCTCTGTGGAACCCTCACTCAACCCAGACTGTTTCTAGGTGTAATCTTATAACAGTTAACTTCTAACTAATTCCTTTCCCAGAGACTGTGGTTATGTGAGGTGATCAAAACAAACAAATAAAAATTAAATGCTATGCACACCTTTTTTATGTACACAATACAGTAAGTGCTGTGCACAGTCAAAAAACCAAAAACTGGTACAACTGCGGAACAGCCGTGCGTTAGTTCCAACTTGGCCTGGCAATTTAAAATAGGAGCAGGTTCTCAGGCTCATTGATTCCCTATTTTATTCTGAAAATCTATCAAAACTATGAAGTTCGGGCATCTGAGTTTTGTTCTTGACCAACCTGATATTGGCAATTGATATTTTTTCCTTCATGTCCAAAGAAAAGGGGGTGCAGAGGAAACATGGGACGGTGCAATTTTTCAATATTAGCTGATGAAGTGGAGGATTGTAAATTTCTGAAAAGATTAAATATCCTTTCTAAAACTTTTTTTTTTTTTTTTAAGATTTGGAAGATTCAAAGAATGCCAATCGTCTCTCCTGGTTTAGGTTTTTTAGTCAGACAAGGCTAATTAATTAATATTTTGGGTGTTCTGAGCAGACTGATCCATGAACAGCAATGCTCAAATTACACAGTGTGGGATTTAATCCTGGGAGCATATTGTGGAGAAATAAATTATTTACTGAGGCATTTGGAAGTGAGTGTTAAAGATGACAAAAATGTCCAGCTGACTGCACTACTGCACACACAAATATTACTCATGCCATGTTTTTCTTCTGAGAATCATCTTGGTGCATGTGAGTGCCTTGATTCTCATGAAATCAGAATCTTTTTCAAAATCAGTATTTAAAAGAGACTAGTAGAAGCCGGGCAATTGACTGCTCTATGGTTCCTTTGCCCCCTTCCCCTAAAACTCTGGAAAGGAAAAAAAAGGAAAACTCTAGGTTTCATTTGGAGAGAGACTGGTTTGCATCTCATGGTACTCTTTTTATTTTAGAGTTTTCTTTCACTTCTAATTCATGCTATCATTTAGCCTATCTCATAGTTGACTAGTAATGATTATCTGTGCTGAATAACTATTTCAGTGTTCAGGCAGTCTCATACTTGGTACACTGTCGTGACTTTATCCCTTGCATCCTGCTTTTAAATAGTTTTTAAATGTCATCTCCATCTTCTAACAGGGTTCTGTTATTCTTGCCAACCCTATGGACTTCTTTTTTCTGCTTTCATAATTTGATTTTAAGTATTGAACTCTTGATCTGAATATTTCATATATTAGCAATCACCTTTCAAGTGTCTGTTTTCTGTGTGCAACAAGACAGGGATTAAAATTTAACAGAGATCAAAAAAAAAGAATGAAAAATAAAGTGGAAGCAAGGTTTTCCCCCATCCTTTTTAGGCTTGAGAGAGCAACACAGCTGACTCAAACTCTGTGCGATGTGGACAGTAGGCAAAATATATTATATTGTAGAGATACAGTTCTCTCTAGATAATTCAAAAATACACAAAAAATCATTATGCTGCTTGCAGTTTCCTTTGTTACTCTTGTGGCTTGAAATGTATCCCAAATTCCTCAAGTTTTGTGCAATCTTTTCTCCTCCACAAATCTGGAGCTGTGGATGCTTCCTCCCCCCTCTGCAGCACTCTGCTCCTGGGGAGGGGGGCGTCCAAATGCCATTTCTGAGTAATGAACCATCTCATGTTCAGGCCAACAGCGTGAGTCAGGAGTGAGAGATTTCTTCCATTCCTTGCCTCCACTTGGACAGTTTTGGAAATCAGCTCTGGAAAAGCATTTGTGATCAGTTTGGCATTAGTTTTTATATGGCATGTGGCAGGTTTTCTGCATCATGTGTGTTATCCTCTTGGATAATATCCCCTTGGAGTGCACTAAAACATGAGAAGGAGAGGAACATTAGAGAAGAACAGCCTAATATTAGGGAGGTGCAAATTACATGACATCACATTTTACATATTTCCATTTCAAGAGCAAGTCCAAGAGAGTATCATCTCCTCCCTCATTAGAGCTGCCTTACTATCTTATGTACTAAGGACAATTTACCATGGTTAAAGACTTGTTTGTTAACCATTCAAAGCAAAAGTCATCTGCTGCAGTTCAGTGTGTTAGACTTCATTACCAGGAATGAGGACACTGTGCAATGTATGCCCGCAATTTTGGAGGAGAGCCATCGCTGCCACTGGTTATATGTTGCTGGAGCACTTTGTGCTTCTCGTCACGTGCCAGAGACGCCTGATCGTGTGCATTAGGGCTGCGATGCTGCTTCTGCTCATGATTAAAAGCAAAGTGGACATTTAGCATCTCTCGAGCTTCCAGATTGCACCAAGCCTGAGCAAGGGAGTGGGGCCACGCTGTTGATGGTGCAGGTGTGAAGGGAGCTGGTTGCGAAGCCTGGCAAACCTGTGCCTCTGCTTCTAGCTGACGTGAAACCGTTCAGTGCCGGGGAGGGGAAAGACCTGTGCACGGCAAGAAGTAGCCATCTGCTAAGCAATACTAAAACTTGGCAGGAGTGAACTACGCAGGAGACCCTGGTGCTCGCCAATCAATCTGGGCAACAGGAAAAGATGTTAGGACATCTGTTGGGATTTCCCTCTTTGTAGAATAATGGATCCCCTCCCTCCCCCAAATCTATGATTTTCTAATATGTTCCTTGCAGAGCATACAAATATTCTGGGGACTTTTTCTAAACCAAGCTGTACATGCCTTTCCCTGGAAAAAGAGGCAATGAGGAAGATGGGGGCAACAGGGCTCGATCTTCCAGAAACAGTAAGGGATTTTGAGGCTATTGGCCGCAAGTGCCTTTATTTGAGCCTAAAAGAGTGTGAACTTTCTCCCCATCCCTGGATAATAAGTTCTCAGTATTTTCTCCAAATGAGCATGGGTTTTAGCAAGTCTCAAGGCTGGCAGCTGAAACCAGATGTGCCTTTCCTTTAGCCAGGTGTGAGAATCCAAACCGAGGGCCCCTCCTAAGGTACAAGAGAAACTCCTGGGTGACGGGAGCACTGTGCGAGCATGGCAGGGGTGCGTGGGCAAGAGGGGAAGGGCAGCACGGTTGTGCTCTCAGCACTACGTTTCTGCTGGCAGAAGGGCTCTCTTGTGTCTCATCTGCATTTTTTTTTTTTTCCTTTGGGTGTAAGATTTTCAAGAGGTGCTGCTCCAGCAGTAAAACTGGAAAGCTCTTGCCCAGGAGAGTGGTCTTGTAGCAGCAAAAGGGCTGAATCCAATGGCCTTCTCCCTTTCTTATTTCTGTAATCCTTGACCTCCCTAATCTGATTAGAGCAGCGATCTCATTCCGTTTTTCTAACTTAGTTTAGAGAAAATGGGTGTGTATATCTCCCGTTAACATCACCTGAGAGGCTGGCACTGGCTGAGATGTACATATGCTTGGAAGAACTGAGTCACAAAGCTGAATAATGGCAAAGGAAGCAAATTTTTTTCGATATGTATTTTGCCTAAATGTCACCTTCAGTGCTCTAGACTCCAGCCGTGCTGTTTTCCCTTTGACAGAGGGCATGAAGGTAGTTGGCTTGGCCAGCTTGGCTAGATATTAATTGTGCCGACGCCTTTGGCTAGGAGTATTGACCTTGTTATGCGTGGGCAGCGAATGATTTGGTGACCTCTCCGTTCCCACCACGCAATACAACATCCCAATTAATAGCTTCGCTCCCACGGCCCTCCTGCATGGCTGACGAGGGAAACAGCCGCAACGTCCCCGGGGTGGGTGACCTGCAGGGTCATTTCTGGAGGAGGTGGCTCAATGGGATGCGGAGCCAGGCCCACGCCGGGGCGGCTGCCTAGATGACCCCAGTCTTGCAGCCATAGTGAGGGAGGTCAGGGGAGAAGAAGCGTGGTGCTGAGTGGTGGGGCAGCTCTGCGTTGGGAGAGGTTTTTTACAGACCATCACCAGCTGTTACTTGGGTATTTACAAAAACAGCTTCGTAGGGATGAACCGTGTGCTGAACGCAATAAGGGGAAGGTTGCTGCTGAAATACCAGCTCGAGGTGTGACTGAAGCTCTGCCCTCAACTGAGTCTTCGCTGCTCCTGAGCAGCTGAAGCCCCGGGGCCATTTTGCTGTGGGGTGGGCAAATGGCACACAGACCGGGGAGGCTCGTCTTACTTGAGCAGTAGGCTGCTCTGACTTGCTTGTGGAAACGGGACGAAACGTAGTGTTTCAGACCAGGCCAGAGGAGATTCAGTAACACCAGGCACTGTTGCTGTGTTGCCATCTGGCAGACAGTGTCCAGCTGCAGACTGCAGCAGCAGGAGATGTGGTGCCTCTGATGCAAAGTCCTCACTGGTCTGCACTGCTGACTGCACTCCGTGGAGGTTTCCCATCGTGTTGTGGCCTCTTTTTGCAATGAAACTGGGTTAGCACATCAGTGAAGTAATGTATGGATAGCTGATGTTGGTGTAAAGGCAAGTCTGGAGAGAACAGAAGATTTAAAAAGCCATTTAGGTCTGTTTCTTAGAGCGTAAGAAAGTGGCTGAGGAACATGAGAGCAGGCCCCTGTTCAGCAGGTTTTTTGCAAAGTACCAGTTTGGGGTAGGGAATCTCTTAAGAACTACCTCCTTAGTTTGTGGTGAAAATTTTTAGAATGTCACCCAAATGTGGGTAGCCTGGGGACTATCTAAGCTGTTTGTGGATGGACAAAGATGGGGCATCTGACAACCTTCCTGCTGTCCCAGTAAACTGCCTTATCTCTGTGCTAAATCTTATTTGGTCCATAACCTCCACACCTGCAAGTTGCAGCTTGCTCTTCTGCGATGGATTTCCAACTCTGGCTCCTAGAGAGAACTTGAGATTTTTATGTCACGTTTTTGCATCCTTGTAAAGGCAGAAAGAGGGCATAGGCAATTAGAGCAGTAATTGCTTCTGCTGTTTCACCTAAATCTATCTGTGAATGACTCTGAGCATAAGAAAGCTTAATGCAATAGCTGGGAAACAAATTACCACATCCATTCACAAAAAAACTACCTCTAATGCTTTTGCTACCTCCATTGGGAAAGACAATATTTACAACTGTCGGTGTTAATTATCTCAGTGGCCATCCAACCCAATCAGACAGGAGATGAAGGACAGTCACAATGCAGATGGCAAGCTGAGTTCCTGTCTTAAAGGCTTTGGACAACATCAGGAACTATTTTTGAGGCTGCAGTTGGATTATTTTTTCTTGAATTACTTTGTTTCAGAAAGTCTGCTGTAGATGTGCATGACAAAAGGAAAAGGAGGAGAAAAGCATAAGCCTGAATTAAACAATATGAGGAAAGAGAAGAGGTTATGCAAAGTTGAAGAAGCAAGGGGATACGGTTTAGAAAAACACTGAGATAATGAAAGATAATATATAGATGAAGTAACTGTAATATTGTTTCCCCTGAAACTTGCCTTGTGGGCTCCTATGGGAAAATAGAAGTTGACGTCTGCTTACTTTGGATTGCTTGGCTGGAAAAACATATGAGATGATACGCATGAGACAACATCCTTGTAGGCCTATTGCAGTGTTGATATGAGTGATAAATTATAAGAGAGAGGAGGTAGCAGTAAGCCAACTATCTTTATCAAACAAGACTGAGGAACAGGATATTTTTATAAGCCCATTTTAACACTGGATGCATGTTGTTTTTACCTTTTTTTTCTTTGTCTAAAATTAAGAACCTAATGTATTTCTTGGGTATGCTGTGGATAGAAACAGTATCAAGTGAGTTTAAATTGCAACAAGGATTTAGATTATTTATTGAGAAAAACTTTTTCAGAGTAAGGGTAATGAGCTCCTAGGCTTGGTTTTCAGCCTCTCTCACTAGTGGCCCAAGGAAGAGATTGGGAAGTACTACCTTTTGGGAAGTACCTTAGCACGTTTGCTCCTGCCTTAAGGATGGGAGATGACTTCTTTCCTTTTCAGCACCGTTTTCTGTGATTGTTTGGGAAACTGTTTAGAAAAACATTGGATTTTGGGGAAGAACATATGCACGATAAATCCTGCTATGATCTGAATAACTTCCCAAGAATTTTTTCCAGGTTCTTTTATACTCTGGCTCTGCAACAGACCTCCCCTAGGTTAAGCAGCAAGCATCTTGATCAGAGTCCTGCGTGAAAGCATAGGTACCTAAGTATCTATGTCAGTATGTTTCTTAATTCTTTATACCTCTAAAACATGAATATACTTTAGTCTCTTTTATAATTTTTAATTAGTGGAGTTCAAAACAGTACATGCTTAACATTTTAAACATTGTCTAAAGATATCTGAAAGCTCTTTTTCATAAAAGAGATCCTTTAAAAGTTTTGCTTCTATTCTTTAGTCTTATTTTCCTCTTTTAGTTCCTTCTTACAGTAATATAAAGACATATGTAATGAAAATAAGTAATAGTTACTGGGAATGGTGAATAGAAAAAGGATAAGTAGAGAAAAAAGAGTTCTGCTTTCCATAGGATTTCAGAAGTCTTTGGGTGCTTGCTAGAAGTGCTGGCTCTAATCCAATGTGCTTTTATTGGCATACATGAACAAATTATCCAGGGCACAGCTATTTTTCTTACTGTAGTAAAAACAGGGACTCTGAATGGAGGCTTTGTGTAGGACAAATACTTTTCCTTTGAAACTGGGTACAAGTTTAAAGTTTATCTAGTGTGCCTTCTGGAAAAGGAAAAAATATCCTCAGTCTCATCAAATAGAAAATGTATAACAGTGTAGGCAACTCAGAGCTCTATAAACAAAGTTTAATCATTGGTGAGGAGCTGGTGAAGTTTTATTATAAACAGGATTTCTTAGTTGCCTACAACGTGGAAGCTCTATGTAGGCCTTTGTCCTTCAAAAATTTTCTGTGGATGCCTTCTCTCTAGCATCTTTTGCAGGGCTCTACGTGTTTTCTGGCCACATAGGTGTAACCAGGAGGATAAGGGCCTTAGGGAATATAGTTCTTAAGATAACATTCATTGCTTTAAGGACTGTCTCCATGGGTAATCCTTCTTATTCCAATTGAAGGTGTAACTCATTTTGTGGTAGTATCATTGCTATTGAAAATTAAGCAGCCTGTGAGGTCTGACAGTTCTGTTCAGTACCACGTATTAGAAGTACCAAAGACACACAGAGTGGTCCAAATATGCTTTTCGGGGGGGGGGGGGGGGGAAGACAACAAAGAAAACTCCAACCAACCTATAGTTTCTCCAATGACTATCATTTGTGCAAGATCCCCATAAAGTAGTGACTCATCTTGAAAGGTAAAGAGATTATTTCATTCTTTCTTAGCTCTGTAGGAGGGTAACCATATCTTTGAAAAAAGATTTTTAGATGGATATTTCTTACATCATGTTAAGATCACTAGAATCAGCTCTAGAACAATTCTTGAAGTGCATGGAAATGAATGGTGCACTCAGATTCCCTCCAAGCAGGAAAAGATCAAAAAGCATTACCGCATATGGCTTTTTTAGCTCCTTCCCTTTCTCTCCTCCACCTTCCCACCCACGCTTATTTCACACATGCTTATTTCTAATAAAGGAACTGAGTGGAGAACAGTAAATTTATATTCTGGAAGATTTTTGAAAGTTAGCTTCCTTCAAAACCTGTGGGAACTTTCTGAAAAATAGAGCTCCTCTGAGTTTTCCTGGGAGCGGGGTATGTTGGGCTCCTGTCCTAGACTGAGGTTTCCATTGGGAACCTATCTGACATCAGTTTAAAAAAAAAAAAATTACATTGGAAATGCCTCAGCAAAATGTTTTCCATTCAATGAATGAGCAAATTGCAATAAAATACCTGGTTGCAGATTTCAGAATCCCTTTGTAGTGATAGCTTGTTAAGTTTGGCTTGGTAACTAGCAATGACAAATTCCTGGACAAAATTTTCTTGTAATATGTGAAAATTCAAACTCCACAATTAGAGGAAATTGGAGCCAAAACCATTTTGCACTGATTATAATTTTTCTTTTATAAAGGTTTCTAATTTTGTCATCTTTAATCACTGGATGTTTGCTGGAAACCTATTATGTGATTATAAGGGCATTGAAATTTAAAAAAGTATATACTCTTACTTCTAAAAGTCAAGCTTGTAACTTGCCAAGCCTGGGCATTCACATCAAAGACTGCTTTTGGAAATGTGAATTTGTTAATTGATTTGAAAAAAATTCACATTTCTGCATATGATTAGGTAATATAAAAAAAAAAAAACAAACCTCAAAAATTTGACATTAGTTGAATATATGTTTTCATTATTGTAATGCATGTAGAGGAAGGGCTTGGCCCAGATTAATGGAGGAGAAAATTGCATCTGTACAGAGAAACATAAATAATTGAAACTAGAAAATCAGAGACATGAAATGCCAAAAGTTTTAAACTAATTTTCTTCCCACAAACTGTGGAATCTGTTATTGTTCAGTCTATTTTCTTCCACGAAACAAATGCTGAGTTACGGAAGCACACTGTTAATACCGTGGCAGGGTCTGACTTCACTCAGCTGTGACCTCAGTTCAGTAAGTTCTTTTACACTTGAATCACTTTGTGCTGAATAATTGTAGCCCCAATGTGGACTGATGAGTTATGCTTAGATGTTTAAGATGGTATCTCATATGCCTGTTTTTAACTCTAGGTGAGGAGAAGTTGTCCTTGAAGTTTATTGTTTCCAGTTCATGGTTCAGAAGGAAAAACATCAGGGAGATGCTGTATGATATAGAGGGACTGGCCATTTGACTTCACAGTTCTGTACAAGCAAACAATTCACATGGCTCTTCTCATATCTCTACATTACTCCCCTCTGCTATGGGGTGGAAAATGATTTTAGACTACCTGATTGGTGTCAAGAAGGTATTTCAAGTAGAAAGGAAAAAAAAAAAGTAATGTTCCCTTGAAAAATACATTTTTTTTTCCAGTGCATATTTTCCAGTGACAACGAAAGCATAGTATTTTTGACAGTATTAAATTGAATATCTCAATTGGTTCACTTCGCACCCCTGAGTGATCATGATACAGGTTCTTTCTTTCATAGATGGGAAAACCAAACAGGGTTTGTAAAAGTCAGTGACTGCTGGTGCTAGGTCTTAAAATAGCTTATAGTGCAACTTATTCTCCAGTTCTCTTTAAAAATTAATTTTGTTTTCTTCTGCCTTTTCTCTGTTCTGCCTTATTTTCAGAGTCCCTATGGTTTTGTTTTTGTTGTTACCTTACCATGTGGACACTGTGTATCTAGGCCACTTCTCACGATGTCTCGTACTATTAATGAAAAATACAGGAGGTAGTGATCAATTGAGTAACTGGATGGCAACTTAGATACTAACTTTCAGGAGCAGCGTTTTCCCCCATAGATTAAAGACAAAGTAATTTTCTTAGGCCCCTGAGTTTGAAAGAAATAGGATTCCTGTAACACAGGGTAAGTTTTAAAGATAACATACAGTTTTCTGTTGTTAGTGTCTATAAACCAGCTTCAGAGTCAAACCTCTGTGCCGAGGTAGGGCACAGAGGTTTGACTCACAGGTATTGGCAATGTTGCTGCTATACACTACAGCTTCATAACTACATAGCTTTGAGGACAAATTCTACTTCTTATGTGTTTTATGTGTGCATGACAAGTGAAAACCTGGTCCCTTTTAGGAGACCATATGTTTCATTAAACATAGCTTTCTCTGTTTTCACTGAACTTTTTTTTTTTTTGTACCTTATCGAAAATGTAGATCTTACAGTAAGATACAGAGTATGAACCCTTCCCATAGTAAAGTTTGAGGCTTTTCAGACTTGTGTGAATTGGCATTCGGAGCACTTTATTGGTAGAAGAGATCAAGATTTCATAGGTGATGCTGGGTCCATATCATCAAAGGATGCCATCAAAGGGTGGTCCACAATAGTATGGAGCTTGGGTGTTTAAGATAATTGGGAAACCGGTGGATGTTGCTCCTATTCAACTTTTTTTGTCTTGTTTAATTCATGATTGTGACCTACTACTAACCTAGAAATCGGTTGTTCTAAGTAACTAAAGTAACTAGCTGATGGATTTTAATGGAAATGGGTCTTTGTCCTGTGTATTCTGTGTGCTGCCATGTTAAGAATAAATAAGAATAGATATCAGCTGTGTGGGTTTTTTGTGTTTGGCTTTTTGTTGTTTTTTTTTTAAATAGGGCTGGAGTGAAAGTTTAAGTATGGAGCGGTAAGAAAGCCTTGCAATGGGAGTCATCTATTGCCATGTTTGAGGCCATGGTAACTGCAGTGTCATTGTCTGGCTACAAGGCCTACAGGATAAAAGTTAATACGGCAACTTCACCAAAACTGAAGAAAGTAAATTTGTGAAAACAAGAACTAGATCTTGCCACAGTTCTATTATACTAAATGAGAGAGGCATTAATGAGTGTTCCTGTCCTTCCTCCTCCTCCTCCTGCATGTTAATTTTAATGGTCTGCTTGGAGTATGTCATTATATAGTTTCAGTTCAGCTTTTGTTATGGACTCTACCACGCCACTTTTAATAATGTCAGTGTGTCATGACACAGCTATTAAGCTTGCAAGTAGATGTGGATAGGTGGTTAAGCCAGTTTCATTTGGTCAACTTGCAGCAGTAAGCAGTATTTTAACTATGTTGGGAGTTCACTCATTTTTTGGCCAAACTGAGAGGAAAACTTTATCTAAAACAACAGACAACACTTAAAGACATTGTCTTGTTCATTTTTATGTACTTACAGTACCACTATAGTAAGTCTTATCATTTCTTAACATTTTCACAAGCACTTCAGTGCAAGAAACTGTTCAGAAATATTTCATCAGCTACACTTACAGCCTGTTTTCAATGTGAAAGGGAAAAGTATGTCCAAATTTCATGATCTTTTTGACATGTGGTGTCTTCAGGGTGGTGGGAAGCATGCTTATATGGCATCTGGAAAGAAGCACCCTTTGCACACGATTTCTTGCTGAAATCTTGCTGGGCCATCTAAACATGCACACTAGTATTATAATATCATTTATAAGTTCTCATTTCTAAAGTCAAGTAGGTGGCTTGTTGGTTGTACACTGCAAGCTGACTTTCAAATCAGTGTCTGGAGTGCCCTCTTTTGAAATCTAATGATCTCGTTTGAAGTATGATGTAACAAGTAACAAAAGGAAGTAATGAAAAAAATCAGAGAGTGTGAAGAAGAGAAATAAAACTGTGGTATCTGTGCTAGGTCAGCTGTATTCACTAGTGAGTGGTTCCAAGTCAGGTTTTGTTTGTTTGTTTGTTTTTTTAAAAAAGGTGAACAACAAAACTACAAAAAACCCCAAACCAGAACAAATTATTGTACATCTCCTTTCAGGTGGAGATACTGAGTGCGTTGTTGTAGCCATGTTGGGATTAGGATTTGTGAGTAAAAATAGTATCCTTTGCTAGCTCACTACTGTACTTGGGGGAAAACATAAAGTAGACACTTTCCAGGCACTTGGGCCCTTCCTCAGGTCTGAAATAAAAGCAGTGGCCATCAAAATCAAGTACAAATTGAGAACCACTGCTCTGAATTTCAATAAATATTAAACTCAAATAGAATTTTAGTTCTTAGCTTTCTTTCTTGCAACTGTCTTATAGCTGTTCCTTGAACACTGGAAGGGAGAAGTTTTTGATGGTGCTGGGGCTTGTCCCATGGGAAATGTTTTCTCAGTGTCCTTTGTGCGAGTCCACACAGTGCTGTAGATGAGGTGCCAAAGTAACCTCTGGTGTAATCTGCCAGTGGCTCTCTAAATCCATGACCTCTTCCATTGGAAGAGTTTCTTCTTTGATCCTCTTCAAATACTTGAGGTAGACTTACCAGAGACACTGGTTTTTATGGTACATTATAATCCCCTTTTTCTATCTCCTTCTACAAATTCCTTCATGTGCTATAAACACCTTCCTCTTTAGACTGTTCTTCTGTATGTGTGGAGGGGTTTTTTGGGTTGGGTTTTTTTCTTTCTTTTTTTATTTTATACAAGATACTGGTCTTCCAGCTGTGGTGATACTTTCTGCAAAGTCTGCATAATTATCCTGATCTTCGTAATTACTACTCATCTTGCTTTAGATGAGGTGGTTAATTCTCTAATTAAAAGTAGCAGTGAGTGGCGGCTTTAGTGCTTGGCATATTTATTAACGTTCCTTTGCTGCAACAGGGATTTTAAGTCTTTGAAGCTTTTGTATCTGTAAAGCTGTTTTATTTTCTTTCAATACAGTTAATTATAAATCACTGCTGAGACCTGAGTGAAATGAATGGAAATAGGTTGCCATGCCAGAATAAGAACCTGTTTTCAAGCCGGGTCTTTATTAGTGTGGCAATAATAAGAGCTAAATCTATGAACAGGATCTATCTGAAGTCTATTCATTCAGTTCTTCCTGTTGGTCTTCATATTTCTCCCCTTTCTCAAAATAAAAGATACCTATCTCAATTGTATTGTTAGAATATTTCCTTAACAGTGAATCGCTGGAAAATATCATAGTAGGAAAAAGAAGATTTAAAGGGCATTTTTTATCTTATTAGTTTTCCCAACAGAAAGCTTCTCTTTTAGCTAACAATTCTTGCTCTAAAGACTAGTCTTGCATTAACATATCAAGTCTCCTACTTTGATTCATAATTATGTCACCAGATTTTCTTAATAAATTTATCCTATCCCTCCTGCTGAAGGGAGTACTGCTGATGAATTTAGCGTACTCCTTCTACTGAAGGACTGAGAGAAATATTAGATTTCAGAAAGTGTCAATGAAAATCAAAACACTTTTTGAAACTGGAAAAAGCAGTGTTGATTGAGCTCATCTGCTGCACTGCTCTGTGGAGGTGGAGGTGAATACACTTAAAAATACCTCCTCCGGGGCAGTGCTGTGTCCTGTCGTGCGGCGTTGTCCCCTGTGTGGCCAGAGCCGTGTTCATTTGTCTGTCACAGTCATTAGTTGCTTGAAATGCTCCTATCCCTCTGCCCCCTTAGACAAACAGGTAAATAATATGCTGGGTTTAAGTTCAGCTTTCTATAAGGAGTGAAATTCAGAGGGGAGAGAGGGGCACATCCAGTCCTTTCTTCCCCACCCCCAGGTTTCTTTAGCAGGAACCCTAGTTAGCTAATGTCGCATCCAGCAGAAGGGTTGTTTGGGGATGCACTAAAATCTAAATACAGGATGCAACTCAGTGCAGATTTGTATAAACTAAGATGCAGTGTAATTAGCATTAATGGCCATGCTGGACAACTGCTCTGAATCCAGAGAAGACCTGAAAGTAACAGCATTTTCAAAATTATTTTATTGTGGCTATTGTATTAACATGTTTGCTTCAAGTCCTGATGCTTGGACACAGGAGTGTATACTGGAGTACCTATTCCTTTCTCAGAAAGCTTCAGCCCCCCCATCATTAATAAAGAGTGGCTTGAAAGAGGCAAAGGGGACAGCAGCCAGAGCGGTGGTGAATGAAGTCCAAATATTTAGTCTTGAAACTGTATCACTCGTAAGGTCTAGCTTTCAATTTTCTGTGTGATTTTTGCTGTCATCTTTTTGACCAGCCTTTGGATGCTCCAATCCCCTTAATAGAAAATGGAAACAGTACAGAGCTGCTGCCAGCCCAACCAGTAGCAGTTTGTCTCAGAGAAATTCTGATATCAATGTACTGAGGATGGAAAATCCCCAGTGATCATTTCTGAAGTAATACTTACTTATGCATGCGTGTGCATCTTGGTGTTTATCTCGAGGCAAGATGTTGAACAGCCAGCAGAACCCGTGTTTGCTCTTGGTTGTTGTCTGAAGCAAGTCCCGAAGCAGAGGGCAGCAGCAGCAACATTTCATCTGACTCCGTGGGACCTATTTCTATCAGGAGTTTCCCATTTGTAAAATCTGTGGCTGGAGTAAAGATACAAATAGGAGAGTGTTGGGTCAGAACAACAAGGTGGACACAAGAGGAGAAGACACCAAAATACAAGAACATAAGGAATAACTAAAGAAATTACCTCAGCGTGGAGAAACAAGGGGATTAAAAGTAATAACTATTCAAAAATTTAGCATGAGGAAGGCAAGTGTGTGAGGGTCAACAAGGTGAGGTTCGAGAAGAAACAAATGAAAAATAGTAAGTCACGCAGCAAGTTAAATAGTTTTTCTACATTCTGTAGAACAGCAGTACTGAATGCTGTACAATAGCAATAAGAAGCATTTTTATTGAATGCATAGTGAGTTAGTGTAGCATGGATACATCTGATTTTTTTGTTGTTTTTGTTGTTCTGTTATATTTTTAAAAGGGAAAGGGTGGAGAAAGAGTGTCCTTATCTGACATTGCTACAATGTCAGATCCGCTACAGATAAGTGTTACCTTGTAATAGTCTGCTTGTTTTTGTTCAGGCTGGAGTTACAGCCTGTGCCTGCTATGTAGCTGGGGAAAAATTCTTGGGGTTTTTTGGGGCATGTGATAACAATGACTCGCTACTAACAACATTTTCTTAATCAGTAGATAATGATTGTTCCAGCCATTCTTGGTTTTCCTTTTCCTTCCCCTACATCCTCCTCTCCTTAACCCTTCCCCCTCCATCATTTCTAAAATATCCATGCCGTTAAGCTGTTCTTTTTTTCCATCTGATATTATGATCTGCCGCTGGGTGGGACCGATTGATTAAGGACAACTGGAAAAGAGCACCGGTCTCTGGAATATCTCATTTTCTTTAATGAGATAGCTCTGCCCTTCTAGAAAAGGGATTTTTAAAAATACATTGAGGGATTTTGTTATCTTCAAACTCCTACTAGGAAATTAAATGGCAGGGCATGTGAGTTGTTGATGTGTCAGCTTGTTATTGCACACAGATTGTATTGCTTTCATTAGGCTGCCATGCTACAAGGTGGGGAAGGCAAAGAGTATTTTAGCATTTGGGCATTTTTTTAAATGAATATTTATGACCGATGTAATCATGTTGTATACCGGTATAACACTCCCTGTGTCTGTGATTAGACCACCTGTAACTGTTGACTACTAAAGAACCAAAGTATATCTGTCTCAGAAATGGTTTGTCTGTTATAAAGGCTGGACCCTTGTCATTTATATTGCTGCTTACTATCAATATACTAGAGTCCCTTCAAAAGTAAGGCTGATGGCAGCAGTGAAGTCCTGGGTGGATTTCTTTTTGCTCAGTCTCCGATACTGTGGGAAGTAGTAGTATTTATTTGTTTTTAGGAATTTCATATTTATAACTATTTTCTTACTATTTTTAATAATATTTTAATATAATTAAAGATAAATATCTTAATATTTATCTGATTATTTCTTATTATTTTAGCTATTTTCTTATTATTCTTTTTTTCTTAAATTCTTATTTAGTTTTCCTGGGTTTAAATATTTCTTGTTCAGAGTAGGCGTGATTTCTTTGCAGGATCCTGAGAAAGACATGACAATATTC
The DNA here is from genome assembly GCF_018139145.2 of Gymnogyps californianus. Classification (NCBI taxonomy): domain Eukaryota; kingdom Metazoa; phylum Chordata; class Aves; order Accipitriformes; family Cathartidae; genus Gymnogyps; species Gymnogyps californianus. The sequence goes on from NC_059471.1 coordinate 148,151,299, forward strand.
ACAAGTAAACTGTTGATACTTCAGGCCTACTTAAAGATGGATCATACAGTTAATTTTGAAGGATGTTTATCTTAAAGTCTAGGACACCAGCGTATGTTGCTGTGAACTGCTGGGCTGAGGTGAAAGGGAAGATGAAAAAGGAAGTGGAGTTTATTAATAGACTCCTGGATGACAATGGCTTCGCAGTGTGCACGGGTTGACTTGCTACGGGACTGGTTGTAAGAGATGAAAGAGCATTTGAGATGAGAAATACAGCAGAGAAAGCTATATAAGTGAATAATAAACGAAGCACTGCACATTCTGTTATCCGTTTATGGTTTTTTTCCCTTCTCTCCATCATGCACTTAATTAAAATTTTAAAGTGTTTTCCTAAAATTTTTTTTGTTTTGAAACGTTTAGGTTGAAAGAGATGAAATTGCCTGATAATTTTGGGGAATTAGGAGTAGCTTTTCGATGCTGTTATAAATATTTGGCGTAGTTATAAATAATGACTGTAAAAGGTTTGTTTGTATTCATATTGGGGAGCTTTCTTGAACCAAGGGATAGAAGGATTGCATAGCCTCTTGAAATTGTCATATCAAAGTAGTTGTCTTGGCATTTCAAAAGCATTTGATTTTTTTCTTTTTTAACAGTGGAAAATTGCATAAAGAACAGGAAACATTGTTGGCTTTACTCAACTATCAAATTGCAAGTGATGTTTTGTTTTCATATCAGCTAAAACTTGCTAAACTTTTGTGCTTACTTGGCAGAACAAGCTGCGTTGGTTTTTTGGGGTTTTTTTTGAAAGACAAAATTTCTGACTTCAGATTTTCATTATCGCTTGATTCAAAATATAATTTTAAAGCTTTTTATATTTACTCTAAGTGGTGCTATGTCTTACAGTGGGCAAGTATTAGTCATGAGACATGTTTTCTTCCCCTCATGTGAAAATCTGCTGTTCAGCTTCATTGCTGCTTTAAAACTCAGTGTGTTATGCTAACTTCAAAGACTGAGACTTTAGGTTCTAATATATTACATTCCTTCTACTTAAAATATCTGTTTCACTACTTTCATAAAAGTGGAGTACAAATAACAAATCAAGTATTTGTCAGATTAAGATGCCAGAGGAGTGAAATAATTTTGAGGGAGTCTAAGACCAAGTTTTTCCCCAGATCTCACTTTAAAGCAGATAGTTGCAGAATTTGTTATAAATGGGGCTATGAAAAAATCACAAATTATAGAAGAGTATGGCAAATAGAATTATTAAATAACTGTTATCTTTATAAAAGTGTGTATGGAAAGTAGAGAAAGTGGGGGGATACTGAAAAGCGATGGACATAATTTGTGTGAGTTTTTTGAATCTGGTCACTCTTAGGAAGCTAATCACAGGATAAACTCTTAAGCAGGGTAGCAAAATTGAGCAGCGGTTGCAGACGATAAGAATTAATAGCTGATAGGAAGTGCTGAAGAGCTTAATGGTAGCATGAGCTGTGCGCTCTGAGTAGCTCTGGTCCACGCAATCACTGAAACGGAACAAGGAGTGCACAGTGACCTGGCAAATTCTGCTGAGAAAATGAATATTTTTATTCTTTCATGTCATGGGACAATTTCAGGATGCTTCCCAAGGGTTGTAATTGCTAATGAACTGAGCAGCACTCGGCACAGATAGTAATTTATTGGAGACAGCTGCTAAGTACTACACTCTATAAAAAGTGGCTTAGAGCAGCCAAACAGGCTACCAAGTTGGATATGTGATATATTTGTGGGAACGTGCAGGACAAATGAAAGTAAAATGTGGGTATGTCAGTAAAGATGTTTTGCAAGGAGCAATCAAAGATTTAAAAGAAAAATTGAAAAAAAAAGTGATACTAAGCAAAATTACCAAGTATGTGCTCACTAAAGGCAATACCACACTTCCACATGATTACATTTGGCTCATAATCAATACAGCTCAGTTCTAGTTAACTTTGCTAACTGCATCTCAGGTAGATGTCAGATGTTCCTCAGAAAGGTATAAAAATGAGTCTGTTCTCAGTACAGAAGACCAAAAGCAGCTCCTACATCTCTTGAACTGACAGAAGACTTTAGAGCTGAGAACAGAATTTGATTTTTGATTGTGTTTTTGCATGAAAGAGGAAAGTAGCAGAACATATGTGGATGCAAAATACAGTAGGTACTGTAAGTCAATCAGCTGCTGCTTCTTTGTAAAATAGGAAGAGAACAGTTAAAGTGAGGCAGTAAGTTGACTTAGTGGTTCAGAAGATAAGCTGGTTGTAAGGTGGCTTTAGTACAACAAAGCAGGTTGTGTTTGCTTTGGAAATGGAGCTTTTGTTAGGTACAAATTTTATCTGACGTACTTTTGACTATTTTGCAGAGTTAAAAGAAATCTTTTTTCTATTTAATGACTGAGATGTAGAGAAATATTCAAATATATATTATTCATATATGTATAAATGAAGGAATATTTGCCCATGGTAAATTTGAATAGAGATTTGTTAATTGTTCACAGGCTTATGAAAGTGACTTTCCAGAGTCAATTTTAACTTCAATGGGCAAGTTGTTAAAGGGAGAAGGCATTCTTTTAACTGTTTCATCACAGCTTTTTCAGTATTTCTGTTATATGAGAGGTTTCATTTAGCATGCCAAACTTTCAGGATGTTAAATGCTGCTTTAAAAAAAAAAAAAAAAGGCTTTTTTTAGTCCCAAAATATCTAACCAAATTTCCCTTTGTGCTAACAATTCTGTTTTGTTTTGATAATGCATCTTTCCAACAATTCAGCTGGTAAGTTTCATAGAATATTGTTGTGGTTTAACCCCAGCCAGCAACTAAGCACCAGGCAGCCGCTTCCCCCTCCCCTCTCCCAGTGGGGTGGGGAGGAGGAAAAAAAAAAAAGGTAAAACTCGTGTGTTGAGATAAGAACAGTTTAATAACTAAGGTAAAATAAAATACACTACTAACTAAGAATAATAATAAAATAATAATAATAATTGTAATGAAAAAGAATATAACAAAAAAAAGAAATAACACCCAAGAAAAGACAAGTGATGCACAATGCAGTTGCTCACCACCAGCTGACTGATGCCTGAGCCATGATCCGCCCATCCCGGCCAACACCCCCCCCCCGTTTATATACTGGACATGACGTTCCATGGTATGGAATATCCCTTTGGCTAGTTCAGGTCAGCTGCCCCGGCTGTGCTCCCTCCCAGCTTCTTGCACACCTGCTTGCTGGCAGAGCATGGGAAACTGAAAAGTCCTTGGCTTAAGATAAGCGCTACTTAGCAACAACTAAAACATCAGTGTGTTATCAACATTATTCTCACACTAAATGCAAAACCCAGCACTGTACCAGCTACTAAGAAGAGAGTTAACTCTGTCCCAGCCGAAACCAGGACAAATATGTATCAAAAGGTCATTTCAAAAGTTTCATTTGAAAGAAATGAACTGAGGGTTAAAAATCAAGCATGCCTAACTATTAAAGTTGCCATTTGGAACATCTTGTTCACTTCTGCAGTAGATGTTGTTCTTTGTTTAGTCAGCCTTTTATTTCTAAAGCTATTCCTAAAGACCATTGTATCAATAATAATAGCTTTATTCACTAAATTATAAATTATTTGAAGAAATAACTATCAAATTGCAATTGGGAGAAGTTCCATAACAGGTCTTTAAGGCATCACCGCGATGCAAATAATAACAATTGAGCTTGTTGATGCAATTTCTTTCCAATTTCAACCATAATTTTCTCATTAGGTTTGTATTACATCTGTATTAAACCTTCATCTTTTAAAAGATTTCAATTCATATGCTGTTGGTTCTTTTCCCAGATCGTTTTCCTCAGTAAGTGACGAGAAGAATGAATGGACATATATCAAATACCCCTCCTGGTGGATATGGAAGTTATTTTCCTCAAATGAAGTAAGGTTATGCCTTTTGATTTTCCTTTTATAGACAAAAAATAGTGTTGTATTTTCTTCTCTATGCTTTCATTTCAGATAGAGCTATAATTATTAGATCTCATTGGAATAATACAAAGGCAGTTTCTGTAAAAGAATGTGCAGTTTCCAAACCATGTAACCAAACTGACAGATATCATCTGACTGATATTTGTATTAGTGTAAGAGTAAAGCTGTATTACTGAATGGAATCATCTGGAACAGAAAAATAAATTGCTGTAGCCATAACATACTTATTATATTATTCGGAGAGGTCTTTGTATGCCTGAAATGTTTAAGGTTAGCTCTGAGTGAAAGTATTTTTATGCATAAAAGATGAGGCTGCCCTTTCCATCTGTGAGAAAATATTGTTTCCCAGTAAACAGAACTGAGCAACTGTTAGCTGAAAGTGTTACCTTGCCTGAGATAAGAGGATGCTCCCTGTATCAGAAGCATGGCACTAGGCTCATTCGCAGCACTAATGAGAAATGGCCTAATCTGATGCCAGAGAACATGTATTCCTGTATGGAGCAGGGCATCTGTGCTGTCATCTGCTTCTCATATTGTTGTCCCTTTAAAGTGAGTTGTATATGACTCATTCTTGTTGTTACACAAGAATGAAGTTGGATTGCCTTTTCATTTGTTGTAGGCAATGACAGTCCTTTTAAGTCTTTTATGAAAAGCAGTTAAAACTATTAACAACAATTAACACTTGTGTATGCAGGAAAAAAAAAATCCTACCAAGTCTTTGGCATAGCCGTCATTATTATTATTATTATTATTACTATTATTTAGTGATTTTGTTTACTTACATTATGGTAGTATCTATGTGTATACCACACCTCCATTGTGCGTGATGTTGTATTAATGTAACAAAAAAGAGCTCAGAAGGGCTTCCAGCCTGAGTGAAACACAGTTCATTGTATTCATGGGGCAGAACAAATATCCAATATCATTACCTCTGTTAGTAATGTCGTAGGTATGGGTAGTCCTACATAAGGGGAGGGTTTTTTTCAATGCCTGTTTCTGTGTGGCAAATACCTCTATACAGAAGTTAACCAGAAATGTTTTCTTCTAGTGGCTATGGTTCCCCAACGTTTGCTCAGACAGAGAGGGAGCAGAATTCAAGAACAAGTGCAAAAGCTCTTTACGGTAAGGCAGCATAAAGTCTCTAAACTTTTATGTTAAAATTGTTGTTTAAATATTGATTGTGATGTCATGGTGGAAATATGCATATAAATCTGAAAGTGTGTCTACGTACACATGGGTGTGTATGTCAACAAAATCAAAGAACAAAGTGATTTTATTCCTACTAAAACTAACTAGGCTAGCTAGAAAATGTTTTTACAGTTTACTAAGCAGAGAACTCCCACCTGCTAATTTTTAAGGCAGCAATGTGTAAAGCATTTATCACAAAATTAAGAGTGATCCTATAGCTAAGGTATGTACCAGGGAGAAGGCATTCAGGGGTCTAGCTGTGCTGTAGATTTGATTCATGACCTGTGTCTCCCCCTGCCTCCCCAACTTTATCCCCTGCTAGCAGAAAAGGAGTTTACAATATTATTCTTGTTTGACACAAGGATTTCACGGAAATTAGTTTTGACGTAACGGATTTGGAGTCCTATTTGGCCTGCAGTTTTCAACAGGCTTTGTGACTGTCAAATGTGATGTTACTTTCAAATGCCTAAACACTGTTGCACTTACCAACTACAAATGCTAGTATTTGTCTTGGCTGTATACGCTACTGTCTAGCCCATGGCCAAACCACTGTGGAGGCAGAACGTAGTCATGTTCCTTGCCAGCCAAATTGCACCATTTCCTGGTTGTCCACCTCCACTGTGAATACATCCTGCTGATAGCTGTGCTGGTAATGGAAATACAAGCAGCAATGAGGCTGAGGGATGTTCTGCTGTGTAAATCTGTGCCTGTTGTTAAATGCTCTTTTGAAAGTCAGTACAACTGATGAGACTGGAAGAACGAGGTTTGCAGTGAGAATCCAGTCCTGTGCAGGACCCCTCACACCTCAGCCTGCTCTCCGTTGTTGCATCTACCACCTCTTCTGCAGGTTAACAAGCTGGAAACCTCAAAGAGCAGTGGCTAATAACTGCAACATCCCTCGTAGCAACTAATCTTTTCTCCGTCCGATTTTGGGTGGGGTGATGGCTGGGAGTGACCTTGGAGGTTAGGGGAGTGATGGCAGGATGCTTCGTGGCATTAGAACAGCATTAACTTTGCCCTTGGAACGATACCCTATAGGCCTTGAGTTTGGTTACTCACCCATGAGCACATGAGAAGAACTTTGTTCTATTGGTTGCCTTGTTGGCTTTCAAACTGCTTCAAAATTCATGAGGCTAAAAGCCCGCAAAGGAGATTGGAGGTCTCCTAGCTTTGTATCCTCTGAAAAGAGGAGTGGTGTGAAAAAGCTGACGTGGTTTGGTGGCTGAAGGCACTGTGCTAGAGTAGTGTGAAGGTCCAGTTCTGGAAAAGTCAGCAAAGACAGATGTAGAAACCATTTGAAACATTTGTCATTTAAAAATGATGTTGGATGTGAATCGTTCACATTGAAAGTTTAAATTTATCTTTTTTAGTGGTATGCTACAAAAGTCAGTCGCTTGACGTAGTATTAAAGGCAGGAACTGCAACTGAGAAAAATTCTGAAGTGATCATTTTAAATAGTGATTTCTGCATCCTGTATGGGTTCACTCAACAAACTGATTGCACGTGTTGACAGAAATAGTAGGTGGTAACAGAAACTAGCAAGAGACATTGCAAAAAACTCTGAGATTATTTCTTGATGACACGTTATGAGAGCGTTGCACTTGTTCATTTTATATCATCATCATGATTTTTCAAGAGTACATGGTTTGAACAGCGTGGTAGTATCAGTGTCTTAACCATGTCCTTTAATCCTTGTGGGCTTTTAAAATAATACCTCTCTGAGCTTTTTCGTATCAAACATGATGGGATAGTCATATGACAGTTAAAGATGGGGACAAGCAAGTAAATTTGAGGCATATAATAGTAAACAGCCTTTTACTTCTAAAATACTTAATTGAATTCAGGTACTAATTGAAAATGCTTACCATATAACTGCTGCATGGCGGCTCCTGTAAAATGAATTGTTGATCATGGTTCACTTCATTGCTGGTAGATATATCACAAAACTGTAGTTGCAGTTGCCAGGAACTGAGTGAAGTAGGAGACTCAATTATCCTGGAGCTCCGAGTGAAGATATATTGGCACAGCTTTTAGAGAGGAGTTTGCACATTTTACTGCTTCTGCTCTGTTTTGTATGCATAAAGAACTAGGCTGTCAGTATCACCAAATGTATGAACTGGAGAAAACAAGGAAAACACATAAAACCTTTCTCAAATTCAGGGCAATTTTATTTTTTTAATTTTAACAACCATGTTACCATTCTGCTGCATCGCACGTGTGTCTTTTCATCCTTTGTGATGTTAGGGAATTTTGTACATGCTGTCCCAAGGGAGGTAGGAAGCAGTTGAGTGATACTGGAATTGTTAAAATGTGTTAAAAGTGCTTATTATAAAATATTTTATTTATAATTGATTTATAATTAATGACTAACTTAAGTATTTTATTTGAGATCCATGAGACTGAAAGCCTACAAGGCAGATTGGAGGTGTCCTAGCTTTCTTTTTATATGTTATATTATGTACATGTATAGTAAATATTTACATATTTTATTTATGTAAATACATAAAGCTCATGTATTAGTAGAATCACTTACAATATATCAGAAAAAATATATAACATTCTACTTTAAAAGTAAAATGGACCATGTTTTTTTGTTTTGATAAAACGTGACAATGTAATGTTAGCAGCAAACATTGTCCATGACAAACTTCCTTTTCTTGGAAGACTTTTGAGTGTCATTTGGACTAAAGCACCTATCCATGGGTATCAACAAGTGAAGATAGTACCTGGGCTCCTAAGTGACCACTTGATCTTGAACTCAATTTCTTCCAAGCACAGTAAAGACTGAAAAATTATTATTAATAATAATAATAGTGTATGTGTGTGTGTATATATATACACACACGTATATGTCATGTCCTGAAGTTTCTCTCTTGAGTCCCAGTGCTGAGGTGATTCATGATTGTTCAGTCCTTCGGTCATCAGGCAGAAGGTTGGCCACAGTGCCAGTGGGAAAGGAAGCTAGAGTTTTGTTGGTGTTACAGACAGTTCAGTTAAAACTAGACTGGAGCCATCCCTATCTCTGATGTTGTTATCTGATAGCAAAAACTTCCTTGCAATTGCCTTTTTTCCTGTGTCAAATAATCCCTCTGTTTTCACTCATTTCCTTCCTGAAATGAACTGTTTTCTATTTGCATGATAAATCTCTCACTGAACTGGGAGGGAAGATGCCCTCTGCACATTCTTATGGGGTTTATTTCATCATTTAATTCCTGATTTTTCCATCCAAAATGGGGTTTGGCTCATATTGTCATCTGTTGTTCTAGCATTGGCTTCTCCATCTGTCTTCTGCAGCTCTGCTTGCGGGGAGATGTGCAGCGTCAGTTGGTGCCAATAGCCAGGGCTGCGCTGGGGGTTTGCCAGCGAGTGACGCAGTGTGGAGCTGCCCCATTCCCTAGGAGTAGCGAGCTAGTGGTTCACTCCAAATTGTTAGATTATTATACGACACAGAATTGAAAGATGTTGCTAAAATTGTCTTCACACTGCATCAGAAAAGACTGGGTGTTTTATACGCTGTGCTTATATTCTCATGGCTGTGATTAGGTGCTAGCAGTGAAATTGCATGTGTATTTTTGCATTGCTCAAATACCTCATTCAGAGCAAGAACTGTAGTGTAATAAATTCAAGGAAATCATAAGCAGATCATAGACTAGGTAAATGAGTCTATTAAAAGAAGCCATCCATGTAACATGCTTGTATTATTTGTCAATTTAATTAATTTGAGTATCAGTTGACTCCTAAACAATATACATTCTTTGATAGCTAGTTCCACATAGCCATCAGGGAGAAGCTTGTGGCATAAATCTCTGAAAGTAATAGTGTTTGGTCCTCTGAAAATGAGATTTGTTTTGAACTCAAGTTTTGACCTTTCTCCCCGGATGTGTAGGTCATGTCTCCCGCACTTCGCTCTCCGTCTCAAGTTGAGTTTTTCCAGCTGCCGCAATACTTTCTTAACGGGATGTCAGCAATCAGTCCAATGCAAACCACAAATATATGGTAGTAAACTAAGTATTGGGCTTTTCTGCTTGATGATGTGTGGTAATAATTTACAGTGTCGCTCCAGGATTCTTAGGACAGCTTGTGAGGGAGACTCTTAATCTATGTCCACATGGATTGCCATCAGATTTCAGAGCTTTGTCTCTTTGTATACTGTACAGACATTTTCCAATTTGGCTATGGAAGGGGAAGATTGGATCCACCATTACCCTTCTTTGTGTTATCATAACCATAACACTGATAACATTTATTACATCTGGCCTATGCAATTATTTGTAAGACATTGGTGGAAGTCTAGGCATCGAGATTCCTCATTTCTGTTTTAGGCTTTTAGGAACTGAAAATTTGTTGTGTCTAAAGGTATCATAGCCCTAACCAGCACTACCCGTGCTTCAGGTCATCTCTTAAGACCCAGCCTGAGATCTTTTGCTTCTGGTGAGAATTTTCCCTACCTAGATAAAGAATTAGATTTCTCTTGCTGTGATACATTTCTCTGTGTGGTCTTCTGGACAGTGGCACAGAGCCAGCCTATGGTAGAGTTTATTAAGCAGCTTTCTCATGTGCCATACTGCTGTACCCTCTTCCAGCTGGAAAATGGGTGAGACAGGACTCTAGCTATGTCAGGTTCTGTTCATAGCTCTGCCTCAGTGGACCTTGGGCAACGCTGCTGTTTTTGTCTGAAACTGTGGAATAGTTACCTTTCCAAAGTATGAAATGGTCTTTCACAGAAATAACTGGGGAGAGCACAGAGTTCTTAGTGTAGTGAGGGCAAGGAAGAGAATGAGCGATGGCAATCTTGAGTCCTGTTTGTCTGTCATGTACTGTCTGGTAGTATTTCTGGCTTGGCTAAAAGTCTTTGGTCAAGAGGTTTTTTGTTTTCTGGTGTTTCGGATGCCTCCAAAAATGGTATGAAATCACTACCTTTTAACATCTTTTTGAAACCAGAAACACAATCCATTCCTGATGATTGGTGAATTCAGTAAGTTCACAAAGACATGAATAGCAGTAGCATCTGTCCACATCAGACAGCGGGAAGAGTATTAGTTTCTGTGGATCAATGTTTCTGTTCCTTTGAAAGGTTTAGTAGCTAGTAGATCTTACAGTCAGGACCTGTGAGTGAAATGCTGTGCTGCTTTTAAGTTTATTGCCCATGCATTGTGAGAGATGTTATTTTGTTTAAATTCCTCTGGGTTGCATTTGCTATAGATTGTGATTAAGAATTTAACTTGTCTTCTGCCATGATCTTTTTTTATTTTTATTTTTTTCTTTTATCAGAGGGAAAATACTTTAGGTAAATTGTGTGCAGCATATCAGCAGGGTTTGAGCTAACTGCGGTATTAAGGCTGCACTGTGTTTTACATGTCGGATGTAAGAGCTGCAGTAAGTAGAGTAAATAGAAAAAACTCAATAGTTTTGATAGTTTTATTCATCCTTTGATAGTTTTATACATCCTATCTGGAAGTCTCTGTTGCAGAATTTCACTTTAGCTTCAATAACTCTCTTCATGCATGAAGGGACCCATGAGAGGCTGAGATTGATTGGGAGGATTAGGAGAGTGAAATGGAGCATACAAAACTTTTTTTTTTTTTTTTTTTTTCTTCAGTGTCAGGGGTTGACCCCAGCCAGCAACTAAAGACCTACCCGGTTGCTTGCTCATTCCCCCTGTCTCCTACCTGCAGCAGGACGGGAGAGAATCAGAAGAGCAAAAGCAAGAAAAAACTGATGGATCAAGATAAAGACAGCTTTATAAGTGAAGGAAAGAGGAGGGAGGGAAAAAAATTGAGTTACGCAAAGGCAATCACTCACCACCTCCCGCAAGCAGACCAATGCCCAGACAGTCTCTGAGCAAGGGCTACTTTGGAAAGACTACCTGCCAGTTTTATTGCTGAGCATGACATTATACAGTATGGAATATCCCTTTGGTCAGTTGGGGTCAGCTGTCCCAGCTGTGTCCCCTCCCAACCTCTTGTGCACCCCCAGCCTCCTTGCTGGAGTGGCAGAGTGAGGAATAGAGAAGGCCTTGACACTGTTCAGCAACAGCTAAAACATCCCTATGTTATCAACACAGTTTTGGTCACAAATCCAAAACACAGCACCATACAGGCTGCTGTGAAGAAAATTAACTCCTTCCCAGCCAGACCCAGTGCGTTCAGTAAGTCAGCAAATTCTGTTGCTCATTTTCAACAGTAGGGTATGAGTTACTTGCATTTGAAGATCATGTAATAAGTCAAGAGGTGTTTTCAGGGTTTCTGTAAAAGCAGTCAGATTAATATTGATGAGTAATAATCAGCCACTTTGATATGTGAAAGAGTTGAGGAGATGGAAGCTACATTTCCAGAAGAATGATAATGGGCAACTCTGTAGGAAATGAAGAAAAATAAGGAGCTGTATATGGATGGAAAAGACTGTGAGAGTCATGTGCTCAGATATATCTGACTTGGAAGTGGAAATGTGGAAGTGTTTTAAGAAGAAGCAGCAGACTCTTGTGTTATCTGGATAGAGAAGGATGCAGAACAGGTTTGCAGGCTTATATTAATTTTGCTAGAAGTTCAAGGTAGTGGAGCACATCAGCAGAAGGAGGTGCAAAAGGGTTTGTGTCCTCCTTTCTGAGGGCAAGGTGAGAACTTGTAGAGTTTGTAGGTAGAATCTGGGATGTGAGCCAGGCACTAGGAGAAAGCAGGGGCCAAGATTTAGTTTTGAGCTACAGGCAAAACCCATGGGAAACGGGATGCATTCTAGATGCCAGTCTTTTTTTCTTTTTTCCTTCTTTTTTTTTTTTTTATTTTTCCTTTGTGTTATGTTCATATTATCATGGGGGGACTTTATTCATTCTTCCTTCAGTGCAATTTATACCAGGCAGCCAAGAAAACCATTTCTCGGGGCGCCTGGGTGGTTAGCAGCTGGGTTGACCCTGTATGGGAAAGGAGACTCACTTTCTAACTATTGAATTGTAAAAGGGTTGAAAAACAAAGGTTGAGGAAAAACCCTTCCAGAAGCAATGGAATAATTTTGCCTGATGCTAGGGTGCTTATTAGAAGATGTATTTTGAAGGGTGAATAATTTCAGGATGGAGCGGTTACCCATAGTACTTACCTCCAGCTCCTCTATAGGAGTGTTGACAACGTTCACAGCTGCTATAGGCTACTTCTTAGCTCATCCAAAACCACATAAAAGTTGCAGCACTGAGCAGTAATTAAGAGCTTATGAGGTACCCTCTCTTTTTTTTTTGGTTTGGTCTGTAACTACAACAAGACTTGGAAGTCTCCCCAGTTTTAGTTTGAGTGCTTCAGTGCAGACTTTAGATTGCATCACTTTCTTGGACTCCCAGAAAAGGGAGTCTCGAAGTCTGCATAAGTGACATGCATTACAGGATGGTTTTTTGGTAGAAGGGCCTATAGGATAACAAGAAATGGTGGTCAATGCCCCATGCCAGTCAGTGTTTAAGAGGCATTTGGACAATGCCCTTAGTAACATGCTTTAACTTTTGGTGAGCCCGGTGAGCACTGAAGTGGTCAGGCAGTTGGACTAAATGATTGTTCTGGGTCCCTTCCAACTGAAATATTCTATTCAAAATGATAATTTGGATCTCTAGCAGGTTCTAATAATCGTTCTACCTGCATTAAAGAAATAAATCGGTAAATAGGAATTGCTGCTGAACGTAGTATGGACTGTCAGTTGTTGTGGTGACCATACTTTTCGTTTATTAACACAAACATGGACTTTTGCTAATCGGAAACTTTATTGAAGTTCTTGTTACTATTCTGTTGTAATCAAGAATGCAGAACTTGAGGGGCTCTCCTTGGTTCTTAAGTGTAGGCAACCACAGATTTTATTAGCATTCAGAAAGCGCTCTCTCTTATATAAACAGTATTGTTCTGACCATGACATAGTGTGTTGAAAACCTTGCCATTCATGTCTATTGTGAGTGTTGTGCTGCTCTGTGGAAGAGGATGTGTTAATCAGTGCTACTAATGGTTTTGGTTATCCTGTCTTAACACAGGACAAAATTTCTCTGAAGCAGAGCAAGGAATCTCTTGCAAAACTTACTCTCTGCTTTTTAATTCCTTTGGAGCCTCTACATATGTCAGAATTTCTTTGTCTATTTAGAACAACTCCAACTGTTATCGTTTGCAGAATTTATAAATCTTACAGTGGATGTAAAATTTCTTATCCTTGTTTAATTTGATATAATTAAAAATAATATTTTTGTTCACCTAAAAGAAGATAATAACAGTCAAAATTGAATATTTGATGCATTGCTAATTGAAACAAGTGACTTCTTTTTGTTTTGTTTTGTTTTTTTAAAGCATATATTCTTTCTTACTGGACAGCATTTAACTATCATTTACAGTCCATAACAGAAGACAGTTAACTGATCCCCTTGGAGATGCAAATAATTCTATAGGGTTAAACTAGATACTGCTTTTTAATTCCCTTGTTTTGTTAGGAACAGATGGACTTTACTTCTTCAGATCATCATCCAAACAAAAAAAGAAAGGTAGCAAATCAGACAGTACTGCTTCACTGACTGTTTTGTTGGGGTGTGCATGTGTGTGTGTCTATTGTGGTTAAAAAGAAAATCAACCAAAAAAAATACTTTAAGTAACATGCTGCAAAAGCAGAAATAGTAGTTACAGTTGGAGTCAGTGCAGCTCCTCTGCCCTGGGATTTCAGAATAATGGATAATGAAAGTAAGAGATCTATTTTGAATTATTCACGCACTTAGTTAAAAATTCTGATAATCCATGGTGTTCTTGAATTTGGCTGATTGCACTGCACACTTCTCTTGCTAAAGCAAGCTGAGTAGCTGCTGTACAGGAGCAGGATGGCTCTGTTGCATGAGCAGTGTTTGTCATCATGGGAGGGGGGCTTCAAGCCAGTGAGGTATTTCAGAAACTGTATTGTCTTTCATGAAAGTCACCGAGAACTGGAGAAGTAATGGTGTGATTATAAAAGGTGACAAATCTACAAGTGACATCTGAAAATGAGGGCACTCCTGTCTTTGTCAGCATGTGAAATTCCTGCATGGAGGAACCCTGGTCACAGAAGAGACTTTTACAGTGTGGCTTTTATGGTGTCCTCACTGCAGATCTCTCTGTGTCACAGATCACGTGCTTGGTAGTAGTTAGCATATTTTTATTTTGCAAAAAGTAACATAACTTTCCTGTCAACAGAATCACACACTTTTATTTTACCTCCAAGTACTCCAAGTGTGATGAAATTGATGTATTTCGTATGTACATCAGGTACTTTCCTTCCGAACAAAATCAAACTGCCTATTTTACTTGAAGATCAGAAATCAAGTTATCTAATGAAATGGAGAGAAAAGAATAGCCTACTTGCAGAGTTTCCTTGGACCTCTCTTAGCCATGTCATCTAGTGACTTTCTTCCTTAAACAAAGCTCCTGGTGTTCCAGATCAGGCACTTAAGTGGTTATAGTGAAAAAAGAGAAAAACCTTCCAAGTGTTGCAGTCAATTTTTTTCCACCTGTGGTTCTACCTACAGAAATTACTAAACTAAAACAGGAACATAGGGCTGTAATTTGGCTTTTCACATATGCACAGTATCAAATGGTGCATTGAACAAGGGTGTACCTGTGAGTTGGCCAGCACTGAGTATTTTCAGCATAGCGCGTTGAAAAGTTTTGTTCAGTATTCATCTAAATTCATTATTTTGTGGTGTAGGTGTGTGTTGTGTCTTCATCTTGCTTTTTCCCTTCCCTCCTCTCCTGGTTTAATGTTAATCTATTGTATAGAGTAAAAGGCAAATGATGTTTCTGATTTTGCAGCATTGTGTTTTGTTAGCTGAAAAATATTTCTATTTAGAGATATTTGGTGTGTATTTTTCTCTCTTTTAAAAAAAAAAAAAAAACTTTCCATGCATATTTCTACATTAGTAATTCATCAAATTGAATACTTTAGGAAGAAATAAAGGATGAGTCAGGTCTGTTTTGTGTGTGGCTTTGTTGTTTTGCAGATTTAACATGAGAATTATATGTATATCAGAAAATACTTTTGCTTTCAAGTGCATTCATACAAATACAGTAAGCCTGATGCTAGTTATCATATTGCTACCAAAGTGGCAAGCCAGTGATTTTAATAATCAGGCTTCCCAATGAAGCATTTTCAGTCAGAACACTGCTCCCCTCCGGTGTCCTGACTCACTGTGACAAGATAACTGGCTTTTGTTTGCACCCACTGGCTCTCTGTTAACATCGTTGACGTAAGTATGATCCTTGTCCTGGACTATGCAGGGGTGAAGGTTTTTTCTCTTGAAATACAGAAATTAACAGCAGCTCATCTTCTATTTTCGTATATACAACTAGTCCTAAGTATCTCTGAGAAGTATTCAAAACAGCAGGATAAGAAGTTGAATGAATAATTATTCTTTCTTTTCCTCCCATCTCTAGAACAAAGAAAGAATTATGCACGAGACAGTGCCAGCAGCATATCTGAAACTTCGCAGTATCACGTAGAGGTGAGATGAGGGGTGATATACCAATTATAGCTTTCAGTTACATGCAGTTATTTTTGCCTACATGATTTTTGACGATACGTATGCTTGAAGGCGTATACATCTTCCAAAATACCCTGCCAGCCCGAGGTCACTTCAGAATAGATTACACTGAAATGTCTCAAATTCTATAGCTTTGCCATAACGAGCTGAAATTTTGGTGTAGAAGAATGTAAGCAAATTTGTGTGTAGTTTGGCAAATGGACAGAACTTCTCAATGGGATATCAATTCAATGTGTTATGCTGCCCTGTCTCTGAACCTGGCTTGTTGCAAGGATGAGGCAAAGCTGAAAAACCCTGTACTGTTGCTGAGGCACACTGGATGATATTTAAAATGAATACTTTGATCAGTTATAACCAGCAGAAGTGACAGAATATTCAGAAAGAGCTGAGCATTAACCCCTAAAAGCTCCAGTTAGTCTACTACATAGTAGTTAAACAAATATATTCTGCCTGCACAGAGTGAAGTGCAAAGTATGTTACTTCCTGTCTTAAGCTGCTTTGCAGAATTACTGCATGCTGCTGTCATATTTTATCCAGGAGTAGATATATTTAAAATATTCAGCAAAGTAAGCCTGGGTGCCCATATGTAGCCTGTTAAGCACTTTTGGATGCAATGCTTCATTCTGTAGTCTTACTTTGGCACAAACTTTCTCCCGCTGCCATCAGACCACTGTCATAGGTTAAGCCAAGTCTTGCAAATACCATAGACAGTCAGGTCCTTTTTGCTGGGTTTTAAATTAGCTGTAAATTGTGAGATCATTATGCAGAAGAGTCTTAATTTCAAGTGCTTCTATCCTATGATCAGCTTGCAAATGAATACTTGCGTTGCTTCTAATTGTCTGTCTATTTTTCTTTGGTTTCTTCGTAACGGTTTTGGGACTGTACTGGCATAAAAATTAGTACTTGTATTTGTAGTCTAAGGATTCCTGTGTGAGCAGCCAGTAGAGAGTTTGTTTCACTTCTTTTAAATACTTTGATTATATGCAGCTATCTACTCTCTTGTCTGTCATTACTAAGTGCTGTTATCCTGTAATAGAAGAAAGCACACTTAATTCTTCTTTTTTTTTCTTTTTTTTTTGAAAGTTATTTATAAGATAGATGTGCAGGCATATATTAAAAATGGTTCAGCTTGAATGAGTGTAACCAGGTTTTCAATAAGAATGTGAAGCTGGATTTATGCCTGGATAAAATGAAATAATTTTATGAGTTTTCTTGCATGGTTGGCATGTTGAAGGAGAAATTGTCAAAACCATAATGATAGGGAAGCCAGTTGAGATGATGTCTGTGAGGTAGTATTTAATTTCTAGACCATTAATTGAATCTGGAGAATATTCCAAGTTGATGGTGAGCAAAAGTAGTTAGTATACTACATTTCTACTGTGATCCGCATAAAAGAAGCAACTAGCTTGTCCATAAGGTATCCCAGTCAGATGCAAGCCCATCATGGTTACCATCAGCGTGCTAGCTGGCAGCTCTGGAGGAGATGAGGACACTCCAGGTCAAGGTGGTGGTGGAGGCATGTTGGCAGGGTGTTTCTGGGAAGCTTCTGCTGATGCTTCCTGGATTCAGCTTGCCAAGAGAGACAGGTTTTCACTCCTCAAGAAAGCTGATTAAATGCTCAGGGTTTAATTCTAGCTTTGATACCTGAAAGATGTCAGAATATGCCTTCAAGTCTAACCACTTACTGTAGTGAGGAAGTGACAGAGGATGACAAACAGTGAGTTACAAAAATCAGTTGACTTAAAATGACATGGACTAAACAACGTCTCTTATGGCTTATTGGTAGGATCTGTCATATACAAAGGCACTTCTATTCATGAATAATTTGTATTGCTATTTCCTGGCAATTTGAATACTGACACTGCTGAGCAATAAGGAAAATGACAATTTATTTTTTTTTAAATGTACATCCTGCTCACTAGCACTTGACCACCTTTGTTCTGGACCGAAAAGAGGCAATGATTACCGTAGATGATGGAATAAGGAAGCTGAAATTGCTGGATGCCAAAGGCAAAGTGTGGACTCAAGATATGATTCTTCAAGTGGATGACAAAGCTGTCAGTTTGGTGGACTTGGAATCAAAGGTAAGATCTGTGAGTGGCAGTCTCATTTTCAGAGAGAGAGAGAGAGGAAAAAAAAGGGAACGGGCAGAAAAATGATGTATGTGAGATTCGGTATTTTAATTAGCTTATTATCACTTTCCCTTTTTAACTCGTGCAGCTTTTCTGAGATCAGGACACTGTATAGTAAGGTGGTGTTTTGTGTTTGTTGTTTTTTTTCTCTTCCGGCAGAATGAACTGGAGAATTTTCCTTTAAGCACAATTCAGCATTGCCAAGCTGTGATGAATGCATGCAATTACAATTCAATTCTTGCATTAGTATGTAAAGAACCAACCCAAACCAAGCCCGATTTGCATCTTTTCCAATGTGATGAGATTAAGGTAAGATACTAATGGAGATCTGCTATGACTTATTTGAATAGGGGAAATTTTATGAATTGGCAAGTGGATAAAATCAAATGTGCTGATTCGTAGAAAATAATTCTGTTCTTTTATTCTTATAAATAAGCTTTAAGTTTAATGCACTTACGGTATCGACACTACTTATAGTATGTTAGTAAATGTAGTGTAGTATATCTTGCAATAGAGTAGTCCAGTATGTAAGCTGAATCCTTAGTGCATGTTCAAATACGTCGTTACTGTAAATATTGATTCTTGGGCTCTGTAGCTGTTCATTTAGGTTTGCAAATGAGTAAAGCTCTGGAATATGTATATGGTTTGCATTCACGCTTCTGAAGAAAGTGGTGTAAAAGAGTTTGAGTTATCTCAAATTCATCTTGTAATCTGCAAAGAACTCATCCAAGCCCTGAGTCTTACTTAGTCTTTCCCCTTTTTCTGCTCTTTTTGTCACTGAACAATTAAACCTTCTCTACATTCTCATCTCTCTGCATCTCTGCTCTGCTGGAGAGATAATGAAAAGGAAAATATTACTTGCAGGAGGGGCAAAACAAGGAAAGAGATTGTTTGTCTCTGATTAAAATATTTCATTCACACGTAAATAATTTTTTTAATGTACTCTGCAATACTTCTTTATTTCCAGGGTTATAAATTTTAATTTCTGTTAGTTACTCTATATAATTGGTATTTCTTTAAATTCCAGTTGACAATTTCATGGGGATTTTTAAATTCCTTTGTAGTTCACATCATTGTCTTAAAACAACAGATAGCTAATCACACTGTGCAACCTTTTAAAAATTGGTATAGAGAGAGTGGTGTGAAGATGACTGGCTAATTGTGTGATTAGTTGCACAGAATCTGCTGTTTCAATGGAAATTGGGATCCTGTGAGAAGTTCAGGTGGCATTATGTTAGGGATCCTTTTTGAGGTCTGGTTTTGAGGATCAGCTTCCCAAAGTGTAGAGGTGGTCTCTTTTCTTCAGACTTTCATCTTTTGAAGTTGTTCCTCTGTGTACAAATAAAAATGCAGAGTACATAAGCATGAGTTGGAATCCAGGTTCTCCCTCTTCTTCTGAGGTATTGTTTGAGTCTGTGACCATACCCTAGGTTTTGTTCCTTACCCATGAGACTTGGCTGTTTTTGAAAGGTTAGGTCTTTCTCCCTTGTGTTTTTCCTGCTTTTGATTAGAAGTTACCATGAACCTTAGGAGCCTCTGCAACAAAAAAATTAGTCAAAATCAGTTATATTTGGGGCATTCAATATTTTCTAAACAAAAAAATTATTGAATAATAAATATCAAGAGTATGATTAATGGAATTCTTCTGGGTTTAAGTTCCTCAAATCCCCTTAAGTTTTTTCTATTAATTCTTTAACCTTAATGTATCCCTCGTCCATATTCTGTAGTGCAATTCATTATAGCCTGAGAAGTCCCTTAATCCTTTTGGATCCTAAATTCAGCGAAGTCTTCTGGTCCCAGCAGAAGTTACACATTCCTCCCCAACAGTTACATACTTCTCCATTATGAATGTACTAAGACGTGGACCTTGTAGAGTGAGCCAGACACTGACAGATTCGGGCTTTGACAACCTGTGTAGGAAATTAATTTGTCAGCTGAAGACATATAACAGAGCATTCTAAATCCTGCGAGAAGCGGTGACCTATTTAATGCAAGATCTATTAAAATAATGCTTTAGACATGCATCAAAAATTCACTTGTGTGCCACTGGTGGAGGCAGACTGCAGTTATGGAGAGGCAGGAACCTACAGATTAGGAAATGTTCTGAAAAATTCATCTTCTGTTACATCAAAGAGAAATTGGAGGCTATCGTTATTTCTTAAAGGAAACTGTATCACTACAAGTTACTTTCCTAATCCTTTATGCTGCTACTATCTATAGTAGTTTTGCTGCTACTATCTATAGTAGATTTTTTTTTTTATAGTACGTCTTTCCCCTAACATACTTGAGAAAAACAAAAATGACGTACACAGAGGGAAAAAATAGCTTATGCAATAATGGTTGACTTGAGATAATTACAGCTGTTGAGACAAATTTGGTATCTAGATGACATACTCATCTGATGATAATGCTTGAGATTGGAACAGTGACAAAAATACCAACTCCCAGACAATACCATTGTGTGTTTCTTTGTTCTGTTTATGTGTAACATAATTTATCCCAGAACTTTTAAATAAATGGGATTTGATAAGGTATTCTGGAATCTAAAGATGCCCTAAAAAACGTGCATGAGGAGATATTTATTTCATACGTCTGGATAGTCTAGCCGATAACTGATGGTTTCTGCTTCTGTCTCTTTAGGCTAGCTTCATTCATGAAGATATTGAAAGCGCAATCAGTGACAGCAAAAGTGGGAAACAAAAGAAGAGGCTTGAAACACTGAGGTAAAAACTAACTTTTTGGCAGCGTATAGGATCATCAAATAGTGTTACAGCATTCAAAAGCTCTCCAAGTCTGCCTGCTGTCTTTTGCTCTTTTTTGCTAGTTGATAATATACTTCCAAAACCACGTGTGGAGGCCTTGCTTTAATAATTATCTCATGCTCTCTCAATTTATAGCGTCACTCTTACCTTTCCAGATTCCACCTTAGTGACAGGAACAGCTGACATCAGTACCACTTGCCAGAGAACAGCATTGCATGTGTTAGTTCTGCATATGGGTCAAGTAGTTCAGAATTCAAATTAAAAAAGTAAATGCCCCATAACTCCAAGTAAATAAGATTATGATAAAAGGTTTTGGGATCTAAAGATGTTAAATAAAACAGCAGCTGAAGACTGAATAATCTTCCTGCCTGCCTGCTTAACGATGCTGAAGACTCCTTGTTTCCCTGGTAGCAAAAGCTTCTCTGCCAGTTGGAAAATGTGGGGGAAAAGAGTCTGTTGGGTTCAGAGAAGATTAATACAGAAATGAGAGGTAGCCAACAGAGGCGTAGAACAAGGGCACAAATATATTAGATACTGAATTGGTAATGGTGGTAGTTTGTTGAAAAGTTAGTATGTAACTGCATTTTGATAGTATCTCTCAGTAACACTTAGTTTTGTGGTTCAGATAGAGAAGTCTCTGCTGGACAAAAATCATTAGGTAAAAACATGACCATTATATGAATGAGTTTGTAGCAGTCACTCACTGTTATAGTGGACACTCCCATAATGGACACTCCTATAAAAACAAAACAAAAAATGAACTGTGTCTAATTTTGTCTGCAGGTTTAAAATTAAATAAGTAGACTTTACTGTTTATGGGACTGTAACAAACAGGTATAAGCACAAAGAGGCAATCCAGGAGGACTCAAACACGTTGGATGTGCTGGGAAACTAATGAGATTTAATTGGGAAAAGAATGTAGGTCAGTACATCTGGTGGGAAAAATAATCCGAGATATCAGTCTCCGAGGACTACAAGGCCAAGAGGTCATGAGTGCGTGACAGCTTAGCACCGGTTACTCACTGTCGTAACATGTAACATGCTGGCATTGGGTCATGGAGAGAGACCCTCCTGCCTGACATTGCATTATCAAGTTGCTGCAAGGTTATTGACAAGTAGAAGTGTGGGACGTGGAGAAGAGTGCCCAGGAGACTGGAGGAAGGAAGGGTGAAGGAAACATTTTTTTGTTCCGTGTTCAAAGACCAAATAACACTTGACATTTTGTGTTGTTGTTGCATGCCATGAATGAGATGGGATTATAAAGAGATGAATTTAAGGTGAAGATCTTGCTTTTAAATAGGGGCGTGGAGAAGGGATGGGATGTGTGTATGACAGGAGTTGTTGGGATTTTTTTTGTCTGTTGGTATCAAGCTGCAGAATGACTTCAAAGACCTCTTTGCTTATGGTATTTAAAACTACAGTAAGAACTGGAAAAATGGAAAATGGGAGGTGGGAACATTGATACGTTTGTATCAAGACAGGACGAACAGGCCACTGTTATAAAAAGGAAAATCAGCCAGTAAATGTAATTGGTTTTGTTGGTAGGGTTTTCAGAAACAGGTGGCTGGCAACCTGTCAAATTTAGAGACTAGATACTCAACTTGTGATGGCTGAAAGGTAACTTCTAATGAAAAATTTCACACAAAATGGAAGTCCAGCCAGTAAACTGCATATGGTGGTAAAAATGCCACCTACTAAACCCAAGCCACTGAATTTACCTGTGTAAACTGGCAGGTCTCTAGGCATCATGTTCTGTGGCACCGCTTGGGGATTTCCCATGTGGCCAGGTGATCAAGATTTTCTAACCCCATCGTGGAGTGGGTTTCCTACTGTGTTTAACACATTTACACATCGTTGTCCTGAGTACTGCTTACCTGGCAGGTCCTCAACAGTAGAAGAGGTCCTTGTGAAGCCTCCTTGTCTTCTCTGATTAAGCACTAGAAAACGGAATGTTTTTCCTTCAAGTGTCACTTCTGGGCTTTCTTCGCTTCCTCTAGAATGATCTCCAAAGCTGACAGCGCCATCCCGCCGCCGCCGCGGGCGCCGGCCCCTGTGCCACCGGGGACCATCACCCAAGTGGATGTGAGAAGCCGTGTGGCGGCGTGGTCCGCCTGGGCCACTGAGCAGGGGGAGTGTGAGTATTTCTGGGAGCCCGCTGCTGCACAGCACGGTGGCAAACAATTGTTCTGGGCAGTAGGTTTTTATGATGCTCGGTAATAACAAAAATAATTTGGAAAGACCACTTTCATAAAGATTACGCTAATTGAGTCCAGGTACAGAAATGGTTGTACAACGTCACCCCTCTGTCCTTGCTGAGAGCAGACAGAATTATTCTGCCAGTCTCGTTTGAAATGCCCCAAGCCACCGTTGCCTGATCTGGGGAATAAGACCTGACTGTCATAATCTGACTTGTCATTTACTTGCACTTACCCGTTTTCTGCACTGCTTTTCAGAGCTGCTGTTACTTGTGTTTAGCTAGGTGGGGGTGTGGGCTACGGATTTTAACCTGGGCTTTTTTGTGAATGTAGTAACATTCACAGTAATCAGTACTGTCATAACTCTAGTAATTTAATGATGCTCTCTTTAGTAATAGGAAGAGCGTAGGCCAGATATTTCGGACAATTAAAAGATATAATCATGGATTAAAAGGTGACTAGAGATCAGCATTTTTTATTTATCTTTATCTTTATAATGACCTGTATGGCTAAACTAGCGTTTGTTTTTGGTTTGTTTGGGTTTTTGTTTTTTAAGCCCTAACCAAGGAATGCTCTAGCATGTCTGATAGGTTTAGATTTTTTTGTTTGTGGTTTGGTTTTTTTTTTTTAAATCTCTAATGGCAACATTTTTATTTTGATCAGATTTCTTTGAAAAAACTATTCTTTAGAAACAATTTTAGATTCCTTCTGTAAAACAGACTGTATTAAGGGAATAATCTTGGTTAAGATGAGGCCTTTTTTGATTTGGGTTTGGTTTGGGTTTTTTTTTTAATAACAGATACTAAAATTTTAGAATTAGAAGTCATTAACCATGGAGTCTTTATTATTTTTGGTTTATTAAACTGTATCACTCAACAAAGTACACAGCTATGCAAAGAAAACAACTAAAAATGTTCAGAGAAACCTGTAATGTTAAGAATGTTTTCATCTACTAACCTACAGTATTACATCTATCTTGAGTAAAGGCTAGTTTGTTCTTCTGTTTGACTTCTCAACTTCAGAAAAGTTTCATTAGTTTGTCAAGTGGTCTGTCTTGCCAGACCACTTGTGGACCTGAGTTACTGCAGTTCCTTTTATTCCACTCATGTGGATCTTCCCTAAAATGTATTTACTAAAATCCCACCTGATAAAAAAAGCAATACAGTATTTAATGTGACTTAAAAACGCAAAACTTATCATTTCTCAAAATGTTAACCCTTGTTGTTTTAGAATAAAAATCACTGACTCTGTCCATTGGTATTTGGAAATACCTGTTTTATCACATCATTACCTCCCATTTCTATGTTGCCAGACTTGGTCTCTCTGTCTAAATTCCTACGTCCCTTTTTTCTTATTGCCTTTCACATCAAAATTGTCTTTAAAGTCATGGCTACAATCTTCCTTCTTGCTTACTTCTATTGGAGTAGCTTTCAGCATATTTTACAAAATGGGATGATTTCTTATTATGTTGTATTTATAATCTGCTACTTTCTGCTGTAACTTTTCGATTTAGACCCTGGTACCACACTTCTGTGGTTAACTTCATTTATGCAGCTGAGTTGACTGAAAGTGTACACCTAAGGTTTTTTTGTGAGATGTGGCAGGATCAGGCATTAAGATGCAAGATTTTCAGGTTGTATGGAGTCCTTGCAAAGTGAATGGTAGAAACATTTTCCATCTTTTTCTCACAACAGTATGGTTTCAAGTATAAGCTGTATAGGAAGTGTTGATTACTAATTCTGTGTATATGGATGTCTTATTCTCTTCTTCCTTTTCTGCAGTTGAAAAACATAGACAATACCATGATCATGAAGAAACAGCAGAGATGATAGCAGCCAGGATTGACAGAGATGTTGTAAGTGAGAAACTACAAGCGATATTGCTTAATGTCTGTGAAATTTTGCACCTCTACTTTGTGGGAAGGATTTTTCCACATGGGAAATTCATTCCTGGAGGAAAGCTTTCCAGGCAGCCTGTGTTTGTGTGGTAGACCTTAAAAATGAATAGGCAGTCGTTCTTTTTCTTATTTTTTTTCTTTAAGAAAAAAGTACTGAATGTTGATGCAAAGTTTTCTGCTGTGAAGAGCTAGAAATATAAATACTGATTTTATGTGGTAGACCAAATTCAGCAAACTATGGAAGGATAAAGTTAAATTCCATTAATTTAGTGTGACTTACATATGTGCAATATCTGGAAAATGAGCATATCGTCATTTTTGATATTGCCTATAAACAACAACATTGGGCAGGTCTTATGATGTATGCAATATCAAATATTGCCCCATTTGTCAGTTCTAACTTTCTACTTTTCTACTCTGATGTTGCCCTCAGCAACATCTGAGGGTCTTGAGGAAAGCATGTTGGGGCCTGCTGAATTGATGTATACATGTTTTCCCCAGAGGCTCCTTGATTCTCCTCCACTTGCTCTTTGAAAACAATTCTTCAAAGAGTACTTCTATAAACCTACATACAAACAGCTTAACGCTTTGTACTAAAGGAAATTATGAAGTTATACTCTTTAGGAAAATGCTGTCCTACACAAATAATTAGAATTTTTTCATGCGTTGTGAGAGAAAATATGATGTGTGAATGAATTGTGTAATTCCAATCTGAATTTAATAATCTTGATGCTTATATTTTAAAAAACTTCCAGTGGCCCTAAGTTTTTAAAAATCTAAGATTTAAAATACTTTATAGGTGTGTAAAGTTAAGAACATAATAAATCTAAATAAGCAATGTTCTAGCATGGACTTTGTTCTGAGGAAGCTGTTGGTGTCTGAGAGAGTAGTCATTTTGATTTCTGGAGTATTTCTGCTATAGGTTCTGTAGAGAAACTGTTACTTTTCTTTTCTCCCATAGCAAATTCTGAACCATATTTTGGATGACATTGAGTATTTTGTTACCAAGCTTCAAAAAGCTGCTGAAGCATTTGCTGAACTTTCGAAGAGGAAGAAAACTAAGAAAAGTAAAAAGAAAGGACCTGGAGGTAGGAGTTCTTACTGCACACAGTTCTGTTTCTCTAAGGATCATTGAAGTAGCTAGCAAACATGTCTTTTTGTGTTGTTTTTTCATGAATGTAGTAATTTTCTCTCACTTTGAGCACAAAAAAATCCTATGCAGTATATTCTTAGAGGGAAACCTATGAAAATCATTTGCTTCAAGACAGTGGGGAGTGACTGCAGAATATGCTCACTGTCATGGTTCTGTATTTACAAAATTCTGTAAGTTGGTGAATTTATTATGTATTTATATGTTTACTATACCTGTAATATTTATAGAAATAATATACCATATAAATGGATATATAAAATCTCATTTTGCTCACCAGAGGGAGTTCTTACTCTCCGTGCAAAACCACCACCTCCAGATGAATTTGTTGACTGCTTCCAAAAATTCAAGCATGGCTTCAATCTTCTGGTAAGTGACTGCTAGTGGATATGGTAGTGAGAGGCATGCAGTAACAGGTTTTCTTCCTGAGAAAGCTGATGTTAAGTATAATATGATCTTTGTTTTCCTTGCTGCTACAAATTCATTCGGGTGTCAATTTTGCTGCATTGATTTTCCTATGTCTTATTTCACTTGTATGAAATGAAGAACTAAAATTCTGGGGAAAGATGAAGAGAAGAAGGAAGACTCAGTAACATGACAGATTTGCTTTGTAGTTATTTTTGAGTTTTCTTGGAGGTTCCTCCTATTCCAGTGCGTGTGGATACTTCATTGTTGACTCCCCTGAGGGAGCTGCAGAAGGTTATCTTGTCTTTGGGAATGTATTAATCAAGTCTTCTGCGTATAACTTTCCTGGTGCCTTGTCCACGTAGAGAAACCTTATGGGTCTTAAGTGCCCTACTGCTGCCAGCTGTGCAGAGGTGGTCATGCCATGCGGCGAACTGAGAGCCTGGGTCTGCGTTGTCTTGGTCTCCACTGCTCTTTCAGAAGGAGCAAACCCACAAGTATCTTCTTCAAGAATGCTGATATACCCGGAAACGTAATCTTGATTGGTCCTTGGCTGACACACAGAAAGATAGCTCAGCTGATACTTGACTAATCTTGGATATTCACCTTTTCCTTCTGCATCCAAGGTTGAACGGAGATAGGAGTGGAGTTGGTCACCTCTGGCCTAGGTTGACCTTTGAGCCAGCTTTGGGATGCTGCTCCTCAAGGGCTCTACACAGTGATTAGATGAGCATATTTCTTTTTCAGCATTGTTGTGTTTCTTCTTCTCCTGGTTCTTTTAAAGCCTTTTACGGGGGAAATTTGAGTTTAAATCGTAGAAGAATTTCTAGGAACTTCTGTTGGGATCACAGTTCTGTTGCATGCTTGCCAGCATCACGAGCTGTGGCCTGAATTTAGTTTTATTCAGTTATGCCCATCAGACTCTCTGTGCTTGTTGCCATCATGACATAGGATCTTTCTGGCCTTAGAACGCTCCATCCAACAAATTGCTGTCGCTTTATAGGTTCTCAACAAGCGGAGATTCTAATTCAAGAGCCTTCTCCTGGCATCTCTTCTTCTGCAAGTGCTATTAAAGGAAAGCAGCAAGTGGGACACCTTCAAAGGATTTACTGTCAGATACTGACTGTCCCTTCCAATTGCTGGGGAAGCTATGCCAACAGGGAAAATTGTTCTTGCATTCACTGAGTCATATCAGCTTTTTCTTCCTCTTGGGGCATGAATTCTGATTGCAGGGCTGTAGGAGATATTTAGAAATGTTAAGAATATGGTTTGTTTTTTTTTTTTTTTTAAACCCTATATCGAATGCTGTGATTCTGACCTTAAAGGATTACTGGTTTTGGGGGGATGGATGTCTTGGAACATGCTGATTCTTCTTAGTAAATAGTGCTTGTAATATTCATTTTTTTTCCATTCTTACTTCTTACTGCGTTCTGCATTTAAATTAGTTTTTCACCCAAGAAAAACGTGTGCATCTTTGAATCTTTATCTTCTGTGCAGGAGAAAAAACAGTTCTTGTTTTGGTGCTCAGCAGCATCTAGGACCTGGTTTCTAATGTTGCTCTTGAAGACCTGTGCTGTAACAGTGCTTTACTTGAGCATCATTGCAGGACCCACAAAAGCCTGAAATTTCACTTCCTGGTGCTTTATGTCAGACATGGGGAACTGTATAAAATTAAGAATCTAGTTTAAAAATAAAAGCAGTAGCTAGAAGAATAAAATCCTTGCCAGTAGAATGGAAACTGTTTTAAAATACCATGCTGGAGGCTCCTAGAAAATGCCTACCATCTGTCAAAAAAACATTAGAAAGACCAAAAGAAAGTTGTTATGACTGAAGAACAATGTATAGGAAGTTATTAGAAGTAAAAACACATCCTCCTCCTTTCTTCATTTGGAGGCACACTCTGGAAAGCTAGATATAAAAGTAGAATGAAGCTAGCCAAAAGCAGTTTGAGGAACAGATGGCAAGATGCAATAAAAACTACTATAACTTTTTAAAACACATTCTGGCGTGCTTCTTGCTTCTGGAGCCTGCAGGGCCAATGGGTGATCAGTAAATAAAAGAAATCCTCCAAGAAGCTGTATCAGAGAAAGTATATGATTTTTTTAATGCATATATTTACTTGGAAAAGCTTGATAGTGGACAATATGTTCATGAAAACCATTTTTTATGGGGGGCACAAGAGATTATCTGTTTCAAATTGAAGAACTGGTAATGGGTTAAAGAACAGCAAATCAAAATGGCAAGTTACTGGCAGATGAATAGAAACCCTGTTTGAATGGGCACTGTTCATCCATCTATTCCAAAAACTAAGTCAGCAAACCACACAGTATGGTGTGTAACCTCTATCAAACTGCCTTTCTTCCAGAGGAAGAGAAGTGGTTGAGGTAATGCTGATAATCTCTAAAGTCATTCCAGGGATCTGAGGGACTACAACAACCAGGTACCCCTGAGGCACCCTGACATGGCATGCGGTTTGTAGGCAGCTATATTAAATTGAGGAAGAAGCAAACATGCATCTTTCAAAACAAAATAATGTCTATAAATCCATCAATTCTTTGATTTTGTTTCTTTGGATTTCCAAAACACATCCAGCAAGGTTGCACACCCTGAAGTTCTTAAAGAAACTGAGCTCCTGTGAAGTTGAATGTAGCTTCTTAGATTCTTGTTTGGTGAAATAGAGAACAAATTATAGGCCTAAAATGCTGGTTCTCAAAGTGCAGTAAATTTAGCGGTGAAGTCCCACACATGCCTCTGCAGGGGCCTTTGCTGTCCAACTTATTTACAGGTGTTCTGGCAAATGGGGATTGTACAGTCTACAAATGTAGAAATATCTCATGATAGCGGATAAAGTGACAGATGAAATTCAATATTGATAGATACGATAGAATCATGTACAGGTGGGGAAAAATCTCATATATAACACAAATCAGAACAAAATGTTGATGTAATACAGATTCCTGAGAGAACGTCATCAATGGTGATCAACCAAGCAAATGTTAAGAACCATCGGAAAAAAAAAAAAAATAACAAATGAAGAGCATCAATATGCCGTTATGTTCTCTGGCCTTATTTTGTTCCCAGCGTAGCAAAATTGAAGAAGGTACAGGGAGGACACGAATGCTTGAAGGAATTACTTTAGCTTGGAAAAGACGAGAGGAAGAATGTAATAAATCTGTAAATGGTTATGAGCATCACTGGAAAAAGCAAGTAGAGAAGGATTGCTCAGTTTTCATTTGGAAAAGAACTACAGAATACTAATGAAACTAAGAGGTGGCAAATTTCCAAAGGAGATGCTTCTTTACAAAGCATATAATTCAGTTGCAGAACTTCTTGTTTTGCACAATAGGTGCTAAAGATGTACATGGATTCAAAAGCAATTGGATGAATGAGCACTTGCACTTAGTGGATGTTGCAGACAAAACACTGGGCTTAGGCGGACCTGTGGCCTGACCAGGGATGGCCATTCTTATGTGAAGTATTTATTGTCATAAAAGTTAAAAGTTTCTTAAAATGTATCATTTTCCCATTCCTTCAGGCCAAATTAAAGTTCCATATCCAGAATCCTAGTGCAGCTGAACTGGTTCATTTTCTCTTTACCCCACTACATATGGTAAGATTTTATAATTTTCTCAGTGTTTTCCTTCAAAAGTCTTGTATTTATACACTCTGTAACCTTTTCAAGGATAACGCAATTGAAATGTTGTGTCCCTGGACAGTAACTAAGGAGAAATGTGTGTATCTCAGTATGAGGTTCTCTTTAGAAAATAATTTATATCCTTTTCTGCATATATTCCCATCTATTAAATATATTTATTTAAATCATCTTTAGCTTTGTGTGTTACAGTTTTCCATTATAATTTTTAATTAACAATAAAAAATTGAGATACTTTACATAATGCAGGAGGAGAGTTGAAAGCATAGCCATATGTTTATTTAATGGAAGTATGTGTGGTTTTGATCAGTAGAGCAAAAATAACATTGCCAAAAGTGGGTCTAAATATAAAATGATTGGCGACCAGAACAGCAGTTTTTCTGCAATAAATGGTTTAGTTAATCTGTAGGACATTGACACATTTTTAGCTTCTCAGGGTTTTTTTGGGGGGGGGGGGAGGGGGGGGGTGTTTTTGTGAGTAATAAATATTTCCTAGCAGCACTGTAGGTAACTTATATTCACAGTAACTTCCTCACTGACAATGTGTATGTTCTTTGTATTATTTTAATACTTGGATTTAGGTGGTACAGACAACAGGAGGTCCAGAGCTTGCTGGTACAGTACTGAGCCCCCTCTTAACAAAAGATACTATAGACTTCCTGCGATATACTGTCACCAGTGAGGAAGGGCAGTTATGGATGTCATTGGGTGACACATGGACCAAAGCCAGGTGAGAAAAAGCCTTTGCATATTTTAGAGATGATCTCTAAACTCAATTGACACTCTATTGACACAATCTTAACCAGGTTATCCACCCCCCAATAAACTCACTATTAATTTGTTAGGCTTTGGACTCTTCAGAACCGTTCTTTGAAATTTTTGGAAAGGAACTCTTCAGCCTCAGTGGGATTTGGGAGTGGTTTGATTTTAGGGGTCTCAAGGAGGGAGAAAATGCAGACAGAAATTTTTGTTTTGTCCATGGTATCGAGAACCTCTTGACATAACCTCTTGCAGTCATTTTTTTCTGAACTGTCCCTTGCAAGTTTCCAGTTGTTTTTCACCATTATTTTTCCAACCCAGCTGTCTGGACTTCATTAAGTAGGCTTAGCTAAAAATTAACTGTTTTATGCATTTGTTGTTTTTGAGGTAAGTACAAGGTTTGAAATTAGGTAAATAGAACATGCAAAAGAAAAAGCAAAAGAAAAAGCTTAAATCAGCAAAGTGCGTTTTAACTCTGTAATCTGTCGTAGATAAGTACATTTGATGATGATTAAGTATGCAATCACTTGGGCTGGAAAAGCATCATGTATTTTGTGTTTATTTGTCCTTGCTCTTAGATTTCAAATTGGAACATAAACATCTACTGAGTGGATTTCTTTAATTAACTTGATTGATTAAAAAGTAGTTGAGTGTTTTGCTGGTAAGGAAGGCTGCATGGAAAGCCCTAGAGCATGGAGTGACAAACATCCTCAGAGTAGGGCGAGTGACATACAGGTCTTTCCCTTCCTTGATCTCACTCTGCGGCAGGACCAGGAATGTCCAAATTCATCCTTTGGGCCTATCGTTCGGCCTGCTACTACAAAATGAGCTGAAAACAGGAATTGCAGCTCCTTGTGATTGCCAGAGAGCTTACCCCAGCAAAGCACCATTTGCTTGCCTTTACCTGCTTCGGGCTCTGCTGGCTTCATAGCGGCTTGTGGTGGGACTGGCAGTGGAAATTGCCTCATAGCATTGGAGCCCCGTGCAGGGAAAATGGATCACTGTGTAAAATAATGGGCTCCTTGTCTTGGGAACTACCATCATCATTCGTTTAGTCCATCCTGAAGAAAGTTTAATGGAAAGAAAAGTAGATCCTGCTGGGCAGTGAAGAATGAAGCACTTAGAATATAGTTAGTTGACCCCTGCAGATTAGAAATGATGGTCTGATTGACCTCAGTATACAGAGGTACACTGTGGTGTGGTGAAGCAGGAGAGGTGAATGATAAAACTCAGGGGGTACTGACCTAGTGCAGGCCTGCTAATGGGCTAGTAATTGCTGACTGCTCCTGCAACTTGTGTGTCTGGCAGCATTTGTCCCTTAATTTTGAGTAGTGACAACAACAAGACTGTTAAAAGACTGTAATGTACATTACCATTTCTGCTTCCACTGTGAAGATACAGTAATTTATATTGCGGGACAGTGTGTTATGTGTAGTGCAAAGGCAGAGCATGAAAGTTTTAATTTAGGTATTTTGTATTACAATAGGGAATGCTAATGGAGCTCTGAAAAGTAATACGGTATTTTAAAAAGATCAATCTGGACTATAAAACAGCAAATGTGATGATAATTCTTGTGTCTTGGAGCATGTAGAGTTGGTTTTTTTGTCAGTAAAAGCTATTGTTTAACTTCTTGTTTTAGGTGTAGCTAGGCCCCCTAAGCTTCCATGCTTCATACCTGCTTTCAGACTTCCTTATAAAGCAGGCTGTTTCTTTGAAGTCTTTTGTCTGGTGCTTTCACACAAATAGAGCATTGCAATATTTTTCCCCATCTACCAATTAAAACAAATCCTAGATTTGTTTGTGATTGATTCTTCTATTACTCATCCTTTGCTACAAGACAGAAATTTGTTGTGTTTTACCACTGACATGTCCTTACAGCAGGAGCAGTTTCCTTCTGCAGGGCACAGCAGGGAGCATAGTTGTGGTCAATAAATGTTTTCTGCTGATTTTCTGTGTTCTAGCACAATTCTGCCTGTACGGTAATCCCAGCCTCTCCTCTATACTAATAAAAATTCTAAAGCATTTCAATTTTTAGGAAACCTATTAAACCAATATTTGTATGGCCCTTGATACAGATCTCTAGTTTACTTTTCTTGCAGAGCGGACTGGCCCAAAGACCATTTTATTCCACCTTATGTCCCCCGTTTCCGAAATGGTTGGGAGCCTCCTTTGCTGAACTTCATGGGAGCTCCAAAGGAGCAAGAACTCAATCATTTGGCTGAGTCTGTGGCAAACGTTGCAGAGCAACAGCGGAAGCAAGAAATGAAAAGACTGTCAACTGAGGTAGGTTACCTGCGACAGCGTTTTGTAAATTAGCTGAAGGCAACACCAACTGCTTCCTTCATAAAGAAAATATTCTGTGACATTGTTGGAGCAATGGTGCTCTGACATCTGCTACATCAGTGCAAGCTCATTACACTTATATTAAAGTTATACGAAACCAAATACCTGTTGAGCCACCAAAAATGTGATTAGGAAAAATATAAGGCTTTTGCCTACTACTCTCCTTGAACTTGGTGCACTTTCCCACCTCAGCTGGGAGGACAGTCTAAGCCCCTGAGGTTCAGTTTGATTCTTGACCTGTGCTTTCAGATCCCATTGATTTTGATCATATATACTTCAGGCTGAGTTTGAACCAAAGTGTTCTTAAATGTGCATCCATGCACAGGCACACAGGCAAAAAGAGAAAAACACCACTTTTTAGGGAATTTTGGATTTAAGCTGCTTCTTCACAAATGTGGAATTTAATATTCCTTTCATTAATTTCTTGATACTTTCACTGTATTGCAAGAAAGTATTTGGAGGTGCTATCAGAGTAATGCCATGTCAGGTAATTTTGACCTACTTCTGAAAAACAGCTGCCAATTAGACGAATTATTGCACAGGAACATTTTCCCATCCTTTTCTCCCAAGAAATGTGATGAATTTAGCAAAAGATAGGTTATTCTATTTAGGGAATGGAAACATGCGCCACCGTCTAAAGCCTTCAGAGAAACCAGAGTGTGTTTTCTGACCAACTTTATAGTCAGTCCCTTTGTTTCTCAACAAAGATTCTACCCCCTACTTTTTCAGTAGAGTTGATCAGAAAATGTACTTTGATTTTTGTGAAAATTTTAAGAATATATGTGGATTTTGTTGCTTTTTAATTCACAAAAATAACTATTGCCTTCTTAAACATATAAAATTTTTCATTTTGGAAGCTTGTTGTTGTTGGGAGGACATAAGCTTTAATTTAAAATTTTTATTTATTTTTCTATGCTAGTTTTAGTTTAAATCAAGTGTTAGCTAGTCCAAGGTCCCCTGTTAGCAGCTGTGATATGGAAGTGCACCTAAGAATTTTCTAGGTTCAGTCCATAGTCTTTCCTATTTCCTTGAGCAATCTACACCAGTACTATATTTGAAGTACATCTTAACGCAATGATACTGGATTTTATCTCAATTTTATATTATATATAATATATATATATTTATCTGTTAGTGAAAAAATGCACATACAGAAGAAGATTCAAGGGAAGGATTATTGGCTGTTATGGGATGGTGTTCTTTTGCAGAGCAATTCTCTTACTAGAGACAACAAAGCTTCCCGAGCAAAAGTTTATCAAAACTGCTCGTGGAAAGCTTGTCACAATAAAACTTCGTTTTAATGCAAATATCTGTTAGTCAAAAAAAAAAAAAAAAAGTCTGCTCAGCTATAGAGACAAATAAATTGGGTAAAAAGTCTGCCAAGCAAAGGAGGATAACATGGTATATATTTGATTACTTAAAACACTGTTTGGCTTTATGCCTAACAAGATATATACGAATAAATGTGCCAAAACCTAAGTTATTACCAGTGATTCATTTTGAGCAAAAAAGCATGTAGTAAAATTAGTGGGCACAATAATGTGAAAGGTAGCTGTTGCCATTGCTGTCACCTCCTTCCCTGGTCATCTCCCCAAAAAGCCTCATCAAACATTGTCTCAGTGTTTCACTGCTCACTGCTGCTCTTACGTTTCCATGGAGGTTTTTTTGTTTATATTGTGCTCCTTCTAAATAATTGAAAAAAGAAAAAAGACAAAATATTATTGAAGAAAGAGGAGCATTAATTTTTCTCTTCTGATGATTGTAAGAATTTCATTTATTATTTATATATACAATAAGTTAAAACAAATTTGGAGGGGGAGAATAAATTGCGGTATTTTGGTTGCTTGTGTTTCAGGGAGTTGATTTCATTCTTTTTCATGGTTGTAATGTGGGTGGGATTAGTAGTTGTACATGCCAACTTAGCCTCTTTGTCTTAATCTTCAAAAGAAAAAAAAATATATATATCCCAGTTCACTGAAGGTGTTTGTGTGCCTGGCACCTAGGATATCAGGCACTGTTGCTGATTCCCGCGTGGTCTTGGGCAAGTCATTTAACCTTGGTAACTTGGCTCCCTGTGCCGGTGCCTCCTCAGCACGTCCCTAGGGGGAAGAGCATTGAGCTGCTTAATAGTTGTGAAATGCTGTAGGTGCTCAGCTGGAAAAAGCTGTTCGAGTGCAAAATGCTATTTGTCTGCAGCAAAAGGACCGCCCTGGAGTGGGTGGTACCGGAATAATTATTCTTTCATAAGTCTGCCCTAACAGCTTGTTTAAGGAAGAGTGCTGGAAAAGTGAGAATTTAAGTGTTTGTCTCTTGCCACTAATTGGCCTCGTGTCTTGGTGTGACTTTGCTCTCCCGAGGACCACGGCTGCTTGTCGAGAGCTGTGCCGCGCTGGGAGTGGAGAGAGGGAGGGTGCATGCAGCTGCCCTCCCTGCTAGGCAGGGACTGCTCTGGCATCTGGCAAAGTGCATTGGAGGTTCCTGCTCATGAGAACCTTGGGTTTTTTCTTTCCATTCCTGAATCTTAAGATCTAGCCACACACACAGCTCCCACTAAGAGGGGCTTCAGGGTGGAGTCAGTTCAGCTATGAGGACTTCAAATGGCACTGAAACAAGGGGGAACTGGTGATAGAGAGTCCAGTGAGGCTAAGGCGATGCAAATAATTTGTGTGTGAAGTAAAATGAGTTCCTGCTTCCTGAGTGTCTTTTGATGTAAGGTATAAGCTAGGTGACACTTGAGATTTTTTTCAAAGAGGACTTAGTAATATAGTTTTAAAGAATATTCTATGTGTATGGTGGTTTTTGTGTGGTTTTAATTTCTTTTCATAAACCCGCAGTCCCGTAGGCAAGTGTCTCTGGGTGCCAGGTCAGATACTTGGAGGTAGAAATTAGGTGAGTAGCTTTTCTGTAGCTACACAGACGGGGGAAAAAAAACCCAACAACCCCCCAAAAAACCAAACCCCCAAAAACCAAACAAACCAGGCTTAGAGATTTGGCAATTTCTGATGAATCTCAGCTGTTCTAACTTATGCAACTGGGTGGTGGTATAAGGAAAAGATCTAGAATGAGCAATTTCAATATCGTAATCTCCAGAAATGAACTGCTTAGCTTGTTTTTGTTTTGGGGAACGGTGGTTAAAATAATTCTTACTTAGAAGCAGAGTATCATTGCTGGATTTAAGGTGTGGCTTTTTTTTTAAAGGACTGCTGTTTAAAAAGAATTTCCTAAAGCCTTGAATATTCTTACATATGTGCTTGTGATAAATCATGATTATTTTCCTTAATTAAAGTCCTTAATTATACTATCACATTCCTTTTTGCATTTCTTCTTTGACTATAGTCTTGTTCAGTGAGAGGGTGACATAAATGAGCCACTTCATATTATGATCCTGCAATAGAGTGATAATTTTGCTTGGGGGGTTTTATTTCTTATACAGACTTACTGTTAGCTAGCTAGAGGTTTCTGGCTTTAAGTGTACACCTAGAACAAAAGCTCAAAGTGGTTTCTCAGTGCCATTTATTTTAAAGCCATTCAGCCATTGTTTAGAAGTTGTGTTGCTGTAGCGATATCTGAGAGATGACATGAACCTTGCCCCGGAGAACTGTTTTTCTAAAGAGTATCCACTGCAATATTAATGCAGTGGGATGACTTAGGATAGAAATTCTTTTGTTCTTATCCTTTTGATCTCCTTGTTTATGTGTTTGAAATGCAGAAGTTATTAACTTTTCATAGCAGAACTGTGAGCACCTGAGGATGCGTGAATGCTGACAGGGACCCTAGGGGTGCTGGATTAAGTGAACTACGCGGTGCCGCTGATGACACTAATCCACTTTGTGGCTTTGTTTCTTTTTTGTTTTCCAGCCTCCCAGTGTTCCCGACTACCCTCCATCCGATGGGTATGCATTCAGTAACACAGTGTACAAAAGAGGGCCTCTGCTGGACCAGGGGGCGGCTGTTGCTGCCTTTAAGCAAACTGTTAGCCGACATGTAGATAGGTAACACTGAATCAACGGCGTACGTGGTGCTGTGGATAACTGTCCCAACTCATTGCTATTGGGGTGGCGGTGTCTGTGATTACCTTTGGTTGTGTCTGGAGCAGATGATAATTTCTATGAGGAAGCGATTCTGGTTAGCAGTGGGTATTCTGCTTTTGCTTCTCTAAGGCACATCGTTAAGACTCTTTTAGTATAATTTCTATGAAAATACCCTGTTTATGTATGCTGTTAAATTGATGCTTTTGTCAAAAATGATATAGTGGAATTCCAACCCAATTGAGAACACAGAATCCTCATATTTGGGTTCAAATTTTATTTCTGCTTTGTTTCATGTTTTTAAATATACTCTTTGCACTTTTCAGAACTACAAAGAATGACAAGTCTGCTCTGAGATTCATCTGTCCTTGTTTTGAATGATTGTTTGATTTGTTTAGCTGCTCACTTAGTGCTCCATAGTCTCCTGCTTTTTGTTTTCTGGGCTGGTGCATAAATACCCACTTTCAGGATAGTAACTCCTCGTTTCTTCCATTCTCTTTCAAATGTTATAGAAAATATTCTGAAATGTTTGCATAGCAACCAGTGTCTTTTTGCACATCCTTTTTCATCCCCTTCATTTTAGCCTAAATCCGAATAGCTTGACAAGATCAAATGCAGTGATCCTTGGAGTCTTGGCCTTGTCTGTGGGGAGAATTTATATCAGCACAAGCTGTGGAAGTAAATCGGTAGAGCAGTGCTGGAATTGCTCCCCCATGCCAAACCATGTTCGGTATACACCATATGAGCAGTATTTAGGCTTATGCCATGTAAGATGTTTAAGCTGTTTTGAGGATTAGATTGCTGGTTAAAACAGCTCTGATATAACTCTTTTGATGAAAACCTTTGCATAATCCCTAGTTTTGAGCTATGTGCTGAAAGATCCTGTTGTTAATCTGCATGCAAACAAATTCCCATGTGGTGTGCAGGTTGAAGACTTGATTCTTTTCCTGAACTTTGGATTTATTCTTCATAACAACAACAGCAGTAGTAGTCATCTCTTAATCATTTTCTCAAACTTCGTTACTTTTTGAGTTCTTGTCTCAGGACCAGTCAGCTTGAAATCTACCTGATCTGTACTCAAAATTCCTTTCTCTCTTAGCTGTAGTGTGATAAGATCTGTTTTGTCCTTTCAGAGTAAGAGTATTCCATGCAAATGTTGTTGCCTCCATTTCAGGTTTAGAGAATGAGTCATTGCATTGAACTATTGATGATATCAGTGTATCTGGCTGCAACTGAAAGAGTCATCCAAGCCTCCTTTGTGGCGGGTAAAGAGAAATGGGTGTTTCTAAGAAGCAGTTCATGTAAGGTGAAATTAGTCTTTTGAAAGATATGAAATGAGACATGCTGTAGTGGTGCCCGTTTCTCACCACTGATTGTAGGAGGGAGTCTAGATGTCTGGTATCGATGCAAACATCCACAGTGTGCCCCTATCTTCCAGTCTGTTCAACATGAAACAAACTTCCATTTGTTAATTGGCTCTTGAGACATATAATACGTGCCTGGTAGGAGCTCATTATTGGGGGAAAGCTGTTAATATGTATTACCCCAAATAACTTCCCTTTAAAGATAAATTTTAAAGCATCTGTGAAGAAGCAGGTAGAGGAGTGGGTTTGGGGCAGAGAGTGAGAAATTCAAGCTGACCCTTTCAGCCATCATTTGCTGGTCCTTGTTCAAAGCCGGCATTCCTAATGAAGGCAGTGACCAAGCCACCCACTACCTTCTGAGGGACAGGTAGGTTACACCTTGTCCAGGGATATTATAATCACAGGGAACTTCAGTGAGCCTTACTCCAACATGCTGGGACCTCCAATAAGGTGTGCTTTCCTTGGGTGATGTAAACTAAGTGTCAGGATCTTAAACTTTCAGTGTGATACTAGGTATATCGGGGATTCTCTCTGATGCTGAAAGACTACTGAATAGTTTTTCAGCAAGTTGTGTGGTGTTTCAAGGTAGTATGCTGTGTAGTTTGGTTTTGCGCTTTCATTTGAAGAAAAGCACCCTGAAAGTCTGTGCAATCCACTGGGCTCTTGAGCAGCGTGCACAGGAGAGCAGAGGGCTGCAGTTACGCTATGTCTGATAGGCAGTAAGAAAACACAGTGGAGGATGGATGGAGGGAAGTCTTGAGAATATTTGTGCCCCAAGTAAACTGTTTGGCTCATTAAGCTGGGCTTAAAGAATTATGGTCTCTTCAGAAGCATACAGCCATTGCCCAGCCCATGTTCTTGGGATGTTGCGTTGATTGCAACAGAGTAGAGTAAAACTTAAACGTAAGCATTTTTTTAAATTCTTCCCGAGTTATGTTTTTTGAAGGGATCAGGATAGTTAGATGTGGACAAGGCAGGAAGACGCAGTTAGTGAAATGAGTTTGGAAAGGCAGCCTAAAAAGGCAGGTACATTAGTCATATCCCTGAGATAGTAAGAAAGGAGTTCAAAATCATATGGATTTTGAGTGGGTGGTGGAAAAAATTGGGATTACTCACACATCTTTCAGCCTCATAACAGTTATTCTGCAGGCTGGGGTTCATCCCATGTTTTTCACTCTCTCCTTAAACACTTTTAGTGTTTTGTCTTTCTTTCAAAATAATCTTTCAGTCTAAATATGACTCTTCCTTTGTTCTGCTTTTCAATTCACGTGAGACAGTTCTCCACAGCCATGCAATAGCTAGGTAACTACTGGATTGCTCAGGCACACCTGGGACCCACGGTTACACAGCACCAACATCAGCAACTGTCTGCATTCATATCCCTGTGCTGTGATGCTGTATGCAGCATTTCAAGCCATTGATTGCTTCATGTTTTCATTATCTGTTTGGATTTTTTTTTTCTTTTTTTTTTTTTTTTTTTAAAGTTTACTACCTGGTATGGGTTTAGGTGGTTTGGTGTAATTTGCAGTAAGTGAATAATGTTACTGTTTCTTTTGGGCCTGTTTTGAGGGAGCTGGGGAGCTTCTCAACTTGAAGAGGTACTATGTCAAAGAAACTAGTAGCTTCTTACGCAAAGGCATTCTGAACAGGTCTTTCCTCATGCAAACAGAAAGACACAGAGTTAAACTGTGGTATGCCTTGTTCTACAATGAGCCCTGTTTGTAACTGCCAAGAAGTTATTTTTCATTTTTAATTGATACAGTAACTTGAGGTTGTTAGTTCATGGTATCTTATGGTCAATTAAGAAAACTGATCTACAGTGGGTGAGCATTTTTTAGAGTTTAATTCCATTGGTGTTGATGGCAAAAATTTATTCACCTATTATGTATTTGAAACAATTTATGATGAACACTAGAAATAGTTTCATACAAAGCACAAGATATCAATTATATACTAAATATAGTCATTTGTTTATATGGCAAATGATTGTTTAACCTACTGTAGGAAAACAGACTAAATATAGTGTACATGTTTATTTTAAAACAATGGCACCTGCTAATCTAAGTTGTTATCACACATCTTGCAAGCAGTGAGCCGATAAAGATTACCAGTTCTTGAGGTCCATGTAGCTCAACTGTTTCTTTTGTTTCTTTTTTTCTTTTTTTGGCACTTAAATTGGCGTGTTATGAATAGGTAGTTCTACAGCAGCAGGTGGGGTGGGGTTTTTTTTTTTTGTTTCAGTATTTTGCAGGTTGTTGGAAGAGGGCATTTTGTCTGTGTTTTTATTTGCTTGAATGTCTCACTGAACAATAGTCTGATCTTTGCTTCGCAGAAACTATGAAGCACACAGTAAAGCACAGACCAAGAAATATGCCAAATGCAAGTACGAATTTATGGCAAGAAACAACAGTGAGCTTTCTGTCATGAAAGAAGAGATCGTAGAGGTAATTTTTTTTGCAAAGAGAAACTCTGGTACTACTCAAAGCTGAGGGTACCTTTCCTGTGGACAGTGTGGCTGTCCTTAATGATTACTTCAATGTGTTTATCTCCCTTAATATGGAAAGTTCAATTAATTTGTTTAGCATCGTGGACAAGATAAACGGAGATTCTGCGCTGACTTATGAATTGATACTATAGAGATCCATGCTAGAAATATATTTGTGTGTTTCTTCTGTCTTCTCTGGTGTTGCTTTTAAAAGCCTCATTTAGTAATATTTAAATAACTGGCTCTGTCAAACACTATCTGTGTACGCACAGGGCATAATGAAAGACTATCCTGTCCTGGAATAGTTGGTACCCTGAAAGCTAGACACATTTGGAAGAGAGGGAGCAACAAAGAGAGAAAATGTTCTGTATGAGATTGCACGGCAGGTAGTCAGATTTCAGACTCCTCCTGGCCATCCTGCTTCAGTTCCCTGTTTACTCAGAAGTGCGCTCTCTCCAAATTTGTACTCTCCTAGAAAGATGCACTTTTCCTTGGGTTATTAGTAGTTACTTGTTCCTTTTGTCAATGGTGTATGGGCTGTAGAGAGGCCAGCCTCTCTGCGCAACTATTTGATTTTCATTCCGCTGTCTTGTCCAGCACAGGTCTGAGTTTATAGAGGTTCATGACACACTTTTCTTCCATATCCTTTCTTGAGAGCCACGTTTTGAAAAGTGCAGTAGGACCATGTAGAATTAATGATGGTGATAATCAAAGAAGCCTACAGGGATTTCTTAGGGACATCTGTGTAAGATCTGTTGGCAATTGTAGAATCTGGCAAAGTTATGGTTTTGTTTTGAAATGGTGCACAGTCTAAGTACTGGCAGGAGGAAAGTCAGAAAAAATGTGTAATTAATTTACCAAATTATTTCAGATTCTGGATGACAGAAAGCAGTGGTGGAAGGTTCAGAATAAAAGTGGCAGCACAGGCTTTGTGCCAAACAACATTTTGGACCCTCTGAGGAATCAAGAAGGTGTTCTAGGATGGTCAGAGCCTGCATATACCCGCACCATCCAGGTACCGTCCGCTCCTTGGGAGCAAAACTTTCTTTTGAAGTGTGCGTGTGGGGGAGGAAGAGATTCACAGCAAGGCTAAAATATCTGCGTGTTCCACTGATATGTCAAAAGATTTATATTTCTTGTACAGGCTGAGGCTGATTTCTGTATTGCATAGAGTCTAACATGAGAATAAAGTTGATAGAGATACGGCAAAATGTTTTCCTTTAAGGGTTTTTTTTTTCTGCTTATTTGCTTAGAGGCGGTAATTTCGATCCTAATAGATGTGTATGCATTTATTTTAATTGCAAATATCCTTTGTGGATTGATAGCTGTTGATGCCAAAGAAGGAGTTTGAATTATTTAAGGTAGGATCATCTTTGTTTCTCCTAGGAGAGTGAACACTCACTTTTCTTTTTATTTTCTGTCTTTGTGTGTCTCTATCTTAGTCTTGAATTTATTTAATTATTGTGGGTTTGGAGTCATAAAAAATAGGCATCTTTGCTTTTGAATTCACAAAGCAGATATTTTTCAATTATTATGCCTGTGCATCAATAGCACTCTATTCTCCTGACCTAATTTTGGTTTTCTTTCTTTCATGTTGTGGTGTGGAATTAAGATTTTTTGTTTGGTTGGTTTTTCTTTTATATGTTGAACAGAATTAGAGGGTAAAATATTAAAAATAAATAAATCTTATGTCAGTGCAATTGTCCACCTGACTAAGGATATACAGGACTAAGTTGTAAAGTGTGTTTTTAGACAACATTTAAGTGGGCTGGAGGCTCATAAAATAAGAGGTTGTATTTTGTAAGACCTGTTTCTTCCCTTTTATTTCTAATGAATTGGAAAGGTTAGGCAAACAAGTTTGGATTAAGCAGAAATTCCAGGCCTGCCTCTGAATCAGACTTTTTCAGTCCAAATGCAAACCAAACTTCTGTTGAAACCTGAAGTTAAATTTAGTTTAATTTAATCTAATATTCATTCCTTGTGCCTACACACTCCAGCTGATGACTGAAAAACGAGAAATGCCGTAATGTTACTGTTGACTGTCTCTGCTGCAGTCTCATCTAGAAGTCCCAGTCGAAGGTGTCGCTGTGCAGGATTCTGTGTGCACAGCTATCGTGACAGCTGCAGCTTTTGCAGTATTTCCAGTTTTGCCATGGATATGGAAAAATCTCTTGAGAAGCAGGTCCTATGCTATTTCTGGCACAATAGTGCGGTAGTCCTGTCTTGAGCTTGGTGGGCTTGAATCAGACCATTTCTGAGTTTTTCCTGTTCCTAATTATTTGCCTATAACGTATGAGCTCATTCTAAATTGATTATGGTTTTTGCCTGTCTGTGAAATGAAGCATGTATCTAGAGTGCTTTTCAAATCCTGATTTAAAGATCTGACTTTTTTTCTTCGGGTGCGTGTCATTTTGTGTGTTTGGAATTTGCCAAGAAATCCTGAGCAGACTGAGTACAGTTTTGAGTAGAGGTTCTTACACTATTCTTTGTAATGCACTGCAGGTTTTGAAGTTTTCTGTTTGAAATAATGACATGACATGGGAAATAATAAAATAATCATTTTCACAAAGCATTCTCTATGGACCTATG
Source organism: Gymnogyps californianus (assembly GCF_018139145.2). Lineage (NCBI taxonomy): Eukaryota > Metazoa > Chordata > Aves > Accipitriformes > Cathartidae > Gymnogyps > Gymnogyps californianus. The sequence continues at coordinate 148,194,703 of NC_059471.1, forward strand.
AAAATTAGGGTCAGAGAACAACCTTTAAGCTAATTTTGTTTCTTTGCCCTCTGGCAGGTTGTTCCCTACAGCTTTATCATATTCAAATGTGAACTTGAAATACTATGAAATTGTTTAGGAATATAATGAATTACACAGGATAAATGGAGTCTTTACCAAGACATGTCAGTAATGTTGTTCTTAACTTTATGGTGATTATTATAATTTTAGCACTCCTGAGCGTACTCATTTGTCTCTTTCCCTGTGATAGATACATGGTTCATTTGGGATCTGTTTGCATAACCCTATTTATTTTCGTAACAGCGCTATGAGACATTGCTGCTATTTCAGAGAGAAATGAGGCACTGAAGGGATGACTGCCTTGCCCAAGGTCAAACAGGAAAGCTTGTGGGTAGAGCAGGAAATTGAAGCGGTTCCTATCAGCGCCTTTGCCAGACCCTGAACACGAGCAGGCTCAGTGCCTGGTGCGGTGCCACTTTTGCCAGTATCCTAAGTCATCTTTGGTTTTCGAAAGACTGCTTTCAAAGTAGTCTGTCTGCTGCGGTGAGCCCCAGATAAGTGTTATGCACGAAATTAGCTTATTTCTTTACAGACTAATGGCCTTCAAAGCACAGCTGACCAAAGGATGTTTCCAGGTTATTAGGAAGGATTAAGGATTCCATTGAAAGAGATAATTTTTTCATTCAGTTATTCTACAGACAGACACCCTTTCTCTGAGAGATGGATACCTCATTATCACAATTATTCTCAGAGCTGCAAAGTTTATTTTACTCTTGCTCTGTTCCCTCTCCTAGTGACCTCTGAGTCCACACACTAGATTAGATCCTAATTTTTCTCTCAATCCCTTTCAGGATCCAGGTCCCAGATAATTACTTGAAAGCACTGAATTGTCTAAGATGATACTTGCAGGAACATTGCAAGCAATATGCTAGTTATTTCATCATCTTTGTGAGTCAGAGGCTGTAACATTGTCTTTCTTCTGGTCAGCTTAATTAGTTCTAGGAAAACCATATTTTTGCTTGTTTGGTAGTTTTGTACATTTAGGAGACCATTTTGCCGATTGTTTAATGTTAATTATTGTTTATCAGAGTTTCCTGTGGTGTTGATTGTTTAGTCCACCTTTTTATTGTGAACCAACAGTGGTACTTCACCATCCCATTATGTATGAACATAAACAGTTTCCCAAGCACTCTGATTTCTTCTTTTGTACAAATATTGCTGGTGAACCTAGAAAATAATTAATCATAGCATTTCCTATTTACTGTGCATTTTATTAACTTTTTTTAATGCTCTTGAAAAAGAAATTTGAGGAACATAATTGGGATAGAGGTGTGTATCTTGGTGGACATGTTAATTAATCTCATGACACCCTTTGTGAGGTGAGACAGTTATGTTATCAGTGATGTGTATGAAATCCTGAGGCACAGAGAGTAAATGTTAAGCCAAATGTGGTCCTGTAGTCTTAAAAACACGACTGTCCACGGAAGTGTGACAGTATATATGAAGCATGTTTATGGTATGTAAAGACCAAGACAAAAGTCTCCACCTCACTTGGGACAAGTGTCCTTTTGCGTTTCTTGGTGATCTACCATCAAAACCTTTCTTTCAAGTCTTTTTGTTTAGCAGCTCACTTAAAATATCTCTGTGGGAAGTTGTTTCCCCTCAAGCACAGCATTTGTGCTCCAAGTTAGTGTCATAGTGTCATACTCATCTTTTGCCAACTGGTATCTTTCCTGCAGATCATGAAGTGTTTTATAATGAAGAGATGCAGTTGCCAGGTGTTCATTTTGCAGTGGCCAAAGAGATGTCATCATTTTTGACCAAGAGCCAGTATCTCTCTTACCTCATTTCATATCAAATGCCCTTTAAAGTTGCCATCAGACCAAGACTTTCTGATGGCTTTAAAAAAAAAGTTGTTTCCTGTCCAATTCAACGTTGATCCAATCCCCAATTATGGGATGCCACTTATTATACAAAAATGTACTGAATAGTTTTAAAAAGGATTTGATTAATGATAGGAATTAAAAGTCCCCAGTTTGCCCATAATTTAGTTGTGTTTTTTTTTTTTTTTAAGAAAGGGGGACTAATCCTAGTTAAGGCCAATTAGAGTAAGTAAATTCTGTCTAAATTTCTCCTTCTTCCATCCTAATGTACTACTTGCTTTCTGGCAAGATTCTGGCAAGGCGGGTTTGTAAATCCAATAAAAACATAAATTCTTTACACCCTGCAAAGAGCTAGTTAGGTGACTTGTAATGGGATTTTAATAGGTAGCCGTTTGACTCTGCGTAATAGCTGAGCCCACCAAAGGAAACTCTGGGAAAAGACCTTGCTTGAAACTTGCTCTTCCAGTCTTGGGTACCTCCTTCTCCCTTTTTGGTGAAGACAAGTAGTAGGTTCTCTCTTCTCTCTTAAAATGAGTCTCAAGAAAACATCCAAACCACAATGCTGTTGACAAAAATGAGGCTGAAGGCTCTGCAGCCCTCTTGGTGAACTCCTGTCACTGTGCTGTCACTGTGCAAACAGTAATGTGGCACTAAAATGTTCGGAAAGAGAGTAAATGGGAAGCTCCGTGTCTGTGTTAACTTAATGAGAGCATTTCGCAGCACTAATGCTAGTTATGGTTGTATTCAATGCCTCTTTACTACTAAGTCTGTATTTGCCATAGTTTGAATACACATATTCCCTTTTTTTGATGCCAAAATGTATTTGAAAATATGTTGTTCCCAGTTTTTTGACAATGATCAAGAATTAGGGTTGATACCGTTAGCACTTCTACTCAAACTTATTATTTTGCTTACATTAAAAATAGATGAAATCATACTGAATCTTGATTTTTGACAAGATGCAGCCTGTAGTGTGTTGAAAAAGAGCTTTGAGACCTCTATTTTTTTCCTGTAAAAACAAAGATTTTCTGGCAAAAAATAAGAAAAAAAAAAAAATCTAGTTCCAGCAAGCTTTTCTGATATATCTAGATTTTTAATGAGTGTGTATCATCACTGTTCCAAATAATTTAAAGGATTTGTTCCAATTTTACATGAGTGGAGGATTGCAAGTTTATTCTTAAAAGAAAAAAATATGAGGAAGAAGGAAAAACAAAACCCAGAATTGTTCGTTGTTCTTATGGCTGTCAGCAAATTAGTGAGTACATATCTGTCAGGAGTGACCTTTACCTCATTTTCTAAGCTAGCCAACATTTCTTAAGCTAAAATAAATAAGTTCCTTTTCTAATACCTGCCATGACTTAATTCTTACTGTTCTGTGGTTGCAAGTGTTCTCTACATTCACCTTATGATCTTCAATCCATTGTCAGGTTTTTGTCTGGGTTTTGTTTTTTATTAAACCTCTTTCTAAGTTTTTGTCTGGGTAGGTGCTTTGAAAAGAGCTCATTGCTTACATGGTGTCACATATGTATGTTTTGTAGCCAACACTCTGTTCATTATTCAAAAGAAGAAAACTTACTATGTGAGTTGCTTAGTAAGAAGAGGTAATTATTAGTACTGATGTTCCTTTGTTTGAAATTGCTAATGTGTATGAAATTTCAGGAGTGATGTGTGAGGCAGTTACTTTTTACCTTTCTAACAATACTATTTGATGTGATTTACTCCATTTTCCTCACAGCAATTGCTGGGAGAGCTTTCAGAGGTAACAAAATTACTCTTCTGATATTGAACCTCAAAAATTACTCTTTTGGACTGTGTAGTCGTCAAATTCCATAGTGCATGCTTGTTTTGTTTGTAGCAATGAATAGAAGTGATGGGATGAATATGTGGATGTCCTCAAAAGATCTGGAGTTAAAAAAAGAAGTGTTAAAAAAGAAATGTTATGTGTGATTCGAATGTATAATTGGCTTTTGGGCACTGTTCAACAAAATGTGAAGTGTATTTCAATGTGGTTTCATCTGTAAATTTAGAATTTGAGTGATGCTTCCAATTTAATTTTTATTTTCACTCCAGCAAGTTGTTTTGATGAAGCTTGCGATTGCAGTACAACATGTTTTTGAAACTACATCAGTAGCATCCATTAAGAGCTACGTGTAGTGTTTAGCTATCACTTTTTCTGGATTATGATTGTGGTGATGTGCAGTTGATGCCTTTGTTTGTAATGAATCCTCTCTACCATAAGAAAAGCCCTGCTTTTTCCTTGCATGTTGTTTAAGAGGGTCAGGGCACGCATGAGGGTACGTTGTGGGGATAACAGTCTAGCAATTGGAATCTGTGAACAAGATTTAAAAAAATCTGAGTGTCATTAGAACATTTTAATATCTGTGAGATTTTTAAATTCATTAACAAGATTTTGGATATACCTTAGTACATCTATATATCATAAATTATGGTATATTTACCATATACCTAGTAGGGCACTCTTTCCACCAAAGGACAGGTTTCTTACATATACATTATTCTGCTTGTTCTCTTTTATATTATGCATTTCACTTGGCATTTGACATTTTAAAAAGCATTTATTGTCTTAACATTGAAGTAGTAGAATACAGGAAAGTCAATCATATGATTTTTTTTTTTTTTAATCTCCCCACAATGCACTGCACAAGGTGGACACAAAATAATTGAGATGAATGCCTTTGAACAACTAAATGCTAAGGGAAAAAAAAAACAAAAAGGTTTAATGGGGAATGTATTGTAAGACTATATGTTTGCTTCAGTAGCTGACTACTACAATTTAAGTGAAAAATTATCTAAGGGAAACAAAAGACTTTTTTCCTAGGCTTAATTGACTGGCCATAGAAGTTGATGGGATAAATTTTCTGCTGGTGTAACTCAGCAGAGCTCAGCTGTAATGGTCCCAGTTTACATTCACTACAAAATGCCTTGTCCATCAGTTAGACTTATTGAGTTGGGGATTCCTGTATAAGGGCAGTTGCTGACATTTAATGAAAGTTTGATTGTTGTCAGAGCAGTGATCTGCTGCTCAGATTCTAACATATGGCTCCTACAAATATTTCCCAACTTGATCTGCCATAAACCCTCTGCCTCCAAGGAAATAGGGAAAGGTATTTCAGGAAGGAGCAATGAATCTGGGGAATGTATTCATCTATTTTCATACCAAAGTAAGCAGACTTCTCATAACTAAGAAATGAGGCATCCTTATTGAGCAAACAAACTTTAATATTAAACTTTCAAGCTGTGTTAGTCCAGAACTGCGGAGAGGGAGCACTGTTAAAACAGTGAGATGTGGAATTTGAACTGTTTGAAAGAAAAGGGTAGCATAGGTTGTTTATGAGCTTCTGGGCTTGTCTGTCATTGGAATTGCTTTGGGAGAATACATGCGTCTTCCTGTAACTGGTGCCATTCTAAAGGCAAAGAAGGAGAAAAGAAATTATTCCCCAAAATTATTCTTGAGACACCTGCTAGTTAGTTATTAGCAGCAAGATAATTTGCATGTTGTTAGAACATTGCATAAAGTGGGGGAGAAGAAACAACAGCCCTATTCCAAGAATAGTGGAGTTTGGAGTTTGGGTTATTTTAATTGGATTATTGCAGAGGTGGCATGTAGTGACCACGCAAATAGCTGAAAAGGCACAACTGAATGGGTGGGAGGAGCAGGAACCTCTTAAACGGTGTCTGCAGTTCAAGAAGCAATGTGTTATCCCAGCCTCAGTGATGTTTGCAAGTTAAACCATTAGTCAGGCTTAGATGTGGCTGGATATGTGCATTTTTCACTATTTTTTACATAACATCTCTAAAATATACATTTTTACACTGATAAAGTCCAACAATTCAAAAATTCTGGAAGCTGTTAAAAAGTGCCAGGTAATAGAAGTTTGGGATTTAAAAACAATTTCATTCATAGAACTCATCTGTTTGAAAGAAAGAAACGTGTTTCAGATGATGCTATTGCTGTGAATTTTGTGTCTGACAGAGAAGGAAATTGATGCCAAACAATCAAGTTTTGGCAGATTTTGGAACTATGTCTGGCAAGTAAGATGTCTTTGTGTAATAAATGAAATCGGTGCACGGCATCCCAGCATTTTCTGCAGAAGCCTCAGTTCGTCTGATGTCTTGTCCAAGTTTTGTTGTCGAACTGAGTCTCTCTGCATCTTTTCAGAAACAAAGGACAGACTATGTTGCAAGACAACCCGATCCAGTTCCTGCTACTCCTTCACCGCCTCCAACACCCGCTCCTGTCCCCGTGGCTGTCCCCCTCCCTCCTAGCGCACCAGCACCTATACCGGTTCCCGTGCCCAAAGCACCAGCAACCATCAGCCGCCAAAGCAGCACCTCTAGCGACAGCGGTGGTAGTGTTGCACGAGACGCCCAGAGGCAGAAGCAAGTTCCTGTGGATCGTAAGTTTGTCTAAGAAGCAAGAAAGAAAGCATTTCTCCCATTCCTGTGTGTTTTGCTTAATCCTTAAATTCCTTAAAACCTTGAGTTTCAGATAAATGTTTATGAAACATTTAGCTTTAACCCTGTGTTTAAAATACACATTTTCTATGTATGTGTGTTCTGACCCTCGCTAATCATGATGGTAAGTAGGGACAAAACACTTCTGCACTTGTCCCAGTCCTAAATCCTCTCCTTTTATGACTCTCTGGGATCTTCAGTCAGTGGTTTTCAACACTGTAAATGTCCATGCTGGTATTCTGGCTAATGTACGTTTTCCACCTGAACTCACTGCCGCATTACAATCTAAATTGCTTTTAAAATCAGTTAGGCTGTTTTTACACTTCTGTCCATGGTCATCCATATTTCTAGGGCATTTGCACCATTCTGAAACATGTATCCAAGGCTTGCAAGAAGACTTACAGGTCTGGCTGATGCATAGAAACCAGATGGTAATAGTGTTGTAGGAGAATTGTCTTATAATCAGGTCCCCTTAGCTTGGTCAAAGCAACAGCAACTGACAGGCCACTGAGCAAACTTTCGTGTCCTTGTCTTAGGAGGACAAGAGAACATACTCTATAGCCCTTTAGCTGGCAAAACATGGTAACCTGCATCCAGCAGTGTGTGGCAGTCATGAAAAGTTCTGATTGAAGCCACCTTGTAAAGATAAAGCCTAACTGATGCTGAGGCTCCTACTCTGTATCGACTGAAAAGCAAGTTAGGTTAGGAGAACTTATTTTTATTAAGTCAATAATTTCTGTCCTAAATGCACTTTAAGCAATGTGATTGCTTGGCTTAAAAATAACTGAAACTTGTAGGCAAGCATTTGCTATAGCTTTTAAAGTAATAGCTGTTAAAATAATGAGCTTTTTGCAGTTCAAGAGTTGACAGCTTTTCCCATCCTCTGCCTCCCTGCCCTATCAGAAAATCCCACTTCCACTTGAGGTTAAAACTGGCACCGAGCGTAATCCCTTCTGCAGAAGGGCTTTTCCCCCCTGTCCTCAGTGGATGGGAAGCATGCCTGCTTGGGTAGCCACAGTCAGTTGGTGGAGCCTGCTTTGACGTTGCCTGGTGGTAGACAAAGTCTTGCCTAAGCTCTGAACTCAGGAAGACTCTGGGACCTTTTTAATTTTTTCACCTAACAGACTGGCTGGCTGGAAATTATAAACGGAGAACAGCCTCACAGGAGGAACAGGCTTCACTGCCATTTCCCAAAGAAACACTAGGGCCAGCTTCTGCCTTTGTCCTATTTTGGGCAGTTTGTTACTTAAATAAAAACAGAAACCTGAGCCAGTATAAAAGATGTGGAAAGTGAGGGTGAATTTCATACACTCACAAAAATGATCATTTTATTTCCACATGAGAAGGACTTTGCATGCTGTAGCAGGCATGTTTCCTTGAATCCACAATGACCTCTATCCATTACAGATGGAAAATGTGAATACTATCCTGGCTTCAGGTACAGCGTGTGAGGTGTGAAGGGTTGCTGTAGACTAAGTGGTTACAAGACGTCTGTTGCCCTCTCAGCCTCTGCTAAGGCCCTGGACCACACACGAGAGCTCCTGTGCCCTCCGGGGAGCAGTCACTCAAGCCCAGTTAATGGGCTTCAGGTACCTCACAGTCCTTGCAGAATAGCTGCCTCTGCAAAGGTAATGGGCAACCCTGCCCAAGGACCCACCTGAACCCCGCAGAGAATACGCGATCTAGTACCTGCTTCACACCGAGAGTATCTTGTTTATTTATGATAATGCACCTAACAACAGTAAGAATCTGTTATCTAACAGCTAAATATTTATCTGTTGATATAGTCTTGGTCTAGATAAAACATAAGTCTTTCAAAATCTGTGTAAATAGAAGGAAGACAGCAATTTTCTCGCTCTCTTCCTGTTTGGGAAAATAACTGGTGCGTGCTTCGATAACATTGCCTAAAGGCTTTATTCATATATCCCGTCTCAGACCTTCACATATCACTGAGCATATGTCATTTTGGCTTCTGATTCACACTCTGGGGGAAAAAAACCCAACACAATAGGGCCTGAATGCCTCAAATATTTTACTATTTTGATATTTGAGATATTTTGTCCACTTTCAACCTGGGGCTATTTTGTAAAAGAAAAAAGAATATGGCTAAACCAAGGATTTTTCTTTTTTTATTGTGGTGATTAAAAAAAAATAAATCCTAAAAGCCTGTGTAAAGCTTGTTTTTATTTGTCTAACTGGCTAGAGATGTTGATCTTTGGAGAAGTTTTGGGAGAAGATAAAAGCAAAGTAGAGAAAGAAACATTTTTGCTATCTTAAAGTTTTTTCATATTGAAGTTGTATCGTTTTCGTCTGTTGCTATCGGTGTAATGGGAGAAAAGGAATAGATTTTGCCATCTGAGTGCATCAGAGAAGGTGCTGTAGTTACTGTCTGTGTATCAAACTGAGAAAGATGACTAGAAATATCTTGGCAAGGAAATCCTGAGAATTTTTGAGACCACTTAAAGTTGTGTGTTAAAGTAGTTTTATAGTAATTCCAGAGTTACTGCATGGAGAGTTTAACTGTGCTAAATCAGAATCCTCTCTGTGCCCAAAAAGATATTTACACCCTTCTGGATTCTACCTATTTTTGTGAAATTATCCATAGAACTTTTTATATACATTTTAAACAGTTTTCAGTGTCATTATAATTGATTTTGTTGGAATGCATGAAAAGCATTTCGGTTCGTTGCCTGCTAATGACCAGCAACTGAACTAAACGCTTCAGACAAATGGATTCTGTGGGATAGCGAATTTGTACAGTTTTGTTTTTAAAAAAAAAAAAAAAAAAAAGTCTTGTCCAATTCCTGTGTCTCTGAGAGCAATTACTTTTTTTTTTTTTCTTCCTTTTTTAATGCAAAATGTGACATTGTTTCAGCTAACCAGTAACTCCAGGCTTGGAGTGAATTCAAATTTCTTAAAACCCCTTCAAAAATGTGATTACTATAATAGCTTATTAGACGTAAGGTGATATGTGTCAGCAGCAGTGAAATTTTTTTGCCTACATTGATTTGCACTAAAAAGTTGAGCTTTCAATTAAAAAATGGTTGTGTGAAGTGCTGCCTTTCCACAGTGCAAGCAATCTTATATTCTTCCTCATCTTTTTTGTTTTCACTTTCAAAACATTGTAATTCTATTTGAAGAAATGCAGACTATGACAATTGAATAACCCTCCATGCCCATTTTCTTCTACAGCTTGGGTGCTGTCAAGACTGATCTATGCCTCTGTGCGACATCAAGCTCATCTACTCTTTCTAGGGTCTCAGCTGATTTGGGGGGGGTTGCCTTTGTTTTGTTTTGCAAAGAGAGGAGTGGGAATATTGAAATCTTCCCTGGGGAAAAAGGAGAATAATAATTCAGTCAGATTAGTGAACGAATCTTTAAAGAAAAAAAAAAAGTTTAAGATTTAAAGTGGAGTCTAAGAAACGACCTGGCTTTGATAAAGCAACCTTGAGAATAACTCCTGTGGGGCATCTCTCTCTCCAGGCAGGAAATCGCAGATGGAGGAGGTGCAGGATGAACTTGTTCACCGGCTCACCATCGGCCGGAGCGCTGCCCAGAGGAAGTTCCACGTGCCACGACCAAACATCCCGGTAGTTAACATCACTTATGACTCTTCGCCTGAGGATGTGAAAGCGTGGTTGCAGTCAAAAGGATTCAACCCTGTGTAAGTTTGAGGGCAAAGTGTAAGAAAACTTCTTAAAATTATTTTCCTGTCAGTAATTAGGATGTGGTCTGCCCACTTTTTAAAATCAAGCAGCCTTCTGAAAATCAAGACACATCAACTGCACCCTTGGAAAAAAGGATTTGTTTTTACATATATATACATATATATTTATGTATATATAATATATATACATATATATCAATGTGGTTATAGATCTATATAGATATATTTGGGAAAAAAATTTATATATATTAGCCTCCACCAAACGGTACTTGTTATAACAGATACTGAATTGACTTCAAGAGTCCTGTTGCATTAAGTTTTCTCTTGATTTAGTAGCGCTATCTGAGAGAATGTGGGATGAAGCCAACCTACTTCTCTCTCTTGGCTAGTGTATTTTTGCTTATTTCTTTGTTCCCTTGGTGTGACCCCAGGACTGTCAATAGCCTTGGCGTGCTGACGGGTGCTCAACTTTTCTCCCTCAATAAAGAGGAACTGAGGACTGTTTGCCCAGAAGGGTCTAGAGTCTACAGCCAAATTACGGTACAGAAATCTGCCTTGGAGGTATGTATAACCCTTCTTACTAACTTAATGCTGGGTCACCACTTTTGAACTATAGAAGTAAATAACTCTTTCTGTGAGGCAGCTGTTTTTTTTCTCAGTTCCCATGATGTTGATAAGCATTGTTTGTACCTGAGTTATTTAGTGATAATCCATTGAAACAGCATCCGTCAAAACACCAGGTGGGATCTCTCCCCACTTCTAAAGGGGTCCACAAAGCTTTAGAAAAAGTGCGTGGTAGTACTCAAGTTTAAGACATTGTGCACTGTAATCAGGCTACAAGAAGACAAAATGAGCCAAAAAGGGCTTTGGGGAAAACAATAGGAGAGAGTAAAACACCCTTTTTCTTGCTTCTTGCTCTGCCTGGTACTTGGACAAACAGGTACTCCTGGTACTTTTGGTGGTGATGAGTTAGTTTTGCTTTATCTTTGTAGAGGAGATTTGATCTGTTAGGCATGAGAAAGTGGTAGAGTGAGCTCACTGTTGAATCTTGAGGCCTTTCAGGTCAAACGCTGGGGCAGCTGTATTGGTGGGTTCCTAAGGGGGGGAAAACACATTTGATGTGCTAGCAGAATTACTGAGCTAAGGATAAAAGTATTGTATTTCTGTATTCATTGCTTTGTGACAGTTTGCTTTAATTACAGTAGTATTGTTCCTTAAACACCTTAAAAGCTTGTATAAAGAGTTGTGCTAGGGAGAATGCTTACCAATTTTAAACCAGGAGAATTGCAGGTGCATCTACTTTTTTTTTTTTTTTAAAACTTGCTGTGGCAAGCGGAGAAATGGACTTGATACTGTCTAGAGGTGAGACTAACTCAAATGAGAAGCTATATTCTTCACATCCTGTTTACAAGAAAATCTTGAAGAAGTTTAAAATGTGTTTCTATCCCCTCATGAAGCTGGGACTGTCTTGCTTAAATGATTTTAAACTTTATCTACCAGGCATATTTTTAAAGACAAGTTTATGATGATGCATATTTTACAATTTACCTGATTAGTGTGGATCTGAGAGCATTGCTTTCTAACACTGTTAAAATTGCTTTATTCCCTTCTTCAAGCCCTGTTTTCCTGTGAGAAGAAAGGAGAAATATTTCACTTTTATTCTTAGGAATATATGTCACTACAGTCCAGAGCAATCCATTATTTCCTAGTGAAGATATATGTGTATTCTTCAACTTTTCTGGAATGTCAACAATCTTATTTCAGTTTCATAAGGGTTCTGTGTACTGAGATGGAAGTGCCTTTGTGGTGGAAGTTGGTTTGAAAAGCAGAGATGCACTGGATTGTAGAAGTCTGTAATTTTTTTCCTCCGTGCTGTTATTCTGCTTGCCTCAGTTAGGTCTCGCTCTGCAGGAAACTGAGCAGTCAAAACTTGTCTAATAAATGCTCTGCAAGTGTTAATAAACAGGTACTGAGAGTTTAAGAAGGTCATTGGATTTTGTTAGTGAAAAGGTAATTGAAATATTTACTTCTGCCTCAGTTATTTGAGGTTTAACTGATGAATTTCAGAATTTATGCAATTTCTGATTGCTTTAGCCTGTTGTTTGCTGAATTACCCAAAACATTGAGTCACATCTTCCTTTCTGTCCCTGTAGTATTTCAAGTCGCAGGGTTTAGGAAGGCTGTCCTTGTTTAAGAGAAGCTGTAGGAATGAGCATCACAGCCAAAACGTCTACGTGTGACCTAGCAAAGATGAGCTTGCATGTTCCAAACAGCTATGTTCTTACTGCTCAAACTAGAAATGCTTCTAATAACAGAAGCACTTAAGCACACACATACTTGTACCAGTGTCAGGCCTATTTTACAATTGAATACTTTTTATAAGCAGTTACTGGGTTATGGGTTTGACCACTGTAATTGTCCTACATGATTAATCAGTGATAAATTTTCATGAAGTTCTCTGGCATCCTTTATGTAGTACTTGTGGTGTCATATTGCAGTAAATGACCTAGGTGTTAAGTACAAATAGCAATAATAGCCAGAGGCAGAGCAAACCCACACAGTCTCTAGCATTACAGAACTCCATGCCTCGTCTTTATTTGTTATTTCTGCTCAGGATCATCCACAAGTGTTTCTGGATTCATACCATTTCTGCAAGCCAGTGAAAGGCCTACCTCTCAGATTTGGGGCTGCATTCCCAAATACGGACAACCAGATCTTCACCTTTATGCAGCTGCAATTTTCTTTTTAGTGTTCTTCTACCTCAGGCAGAGGAATTCAGTATTTTGTAATTGGAATTCCAATTGTTGTTGGAATTTAGTAATTTTACCCTTAGGAGGAAAAAAATGAATAGGTACCACATTTTCAGTTGTTTTACTTTATTTTCATGGTGTGCTGGTTTTGGCTGGGAGAGAGTTAATTTTCTTCATAGTAGCTAGTATGGGGCTATGTTTTGGATTTGTGCTGGAAACAGGGTTGATAACACAGGGATGTTTTCATCATTGCTGAGCAGTGCTTACACAGAGTCAAGGCCTTTTCTGCTCCTCACCCCACCCCACCAGCGAGGAGGCTGGGGGTGCTCAAGAAGTTGGGAGGGGACACAGCCAGGACAGCTGACCCCAACTGACCAAAGGGATATTCCAGACCATATGATGTCATGCTCAGCATATAAAGCAGGGGGAAGAAGAAGGAAGTGGGGGGGACGTTCAGAGTGATGGTGTTTTGTCTTCCCAAGTAACCGTTACGCGTGATGGAGCCCTGCTTTCCTGGAGATGGCTGAACACCTGCCTGCCGATGGGAAGCAGTGAATTAATTCCTTGCTTTGCTTTGCTTGCGTGCGTGGCTTTTTGCTTTACCTATTATTAAATTAATATATATTATTACCTCTTATTACCTGTCTTTATCTCAACCCACAACTTTTCTCACTTTTACTCTTCTGATTCTCTCCTCCATCCCACCAGGGGGGAGTGAGCAAGTGGCTGTGTGGTGCTTAGTTGCCAGCTGGGGTTAAACCATGACACATGGTAACTCCATTCAGCCCTGAATTACACCAGAGTTTAAAACATCCAAGGAAGCAAGACTTCTAATGGAGTTTTGTGGCCCCTGTATAAACATAACCAAGTAACAGACTGCAAGCGCGGGGAAGGTGTTTGGGGTTTAACAGCTTTCTGGGCCTGGCCAAGGCAGAAAGACAACTATGTGCAAGACCAGTGTGTCAAGACAGCAGAGAGCTGGCCATAGCCAGTGCCAAACACCTCCTTTCTACCAGATGAAATGGTGGTGGCAAGCAGCGGTGTCTCAGGAGGAGGCAGGATGCACCAAACTCTTCGTACTGATCAGCGTATCCCTCTCAGGAGCTGTTTTCTGGGACTGCTCCAGAAAGTTGAAGTTCTCCTTGTATGCCAAGTACAGTGCATTACAGCAGCTTCGCTGGTCATATATATATGGATTTACTTTTCCTTGCAAAGTAAAAATATTAATAGTCTCCATGACTATGAAGTTTTATGTGTCCATTTCCTTAACTGTTGTTGAGCATTTCAAGCTCTGGTGTTGAAAAGTGCTACAGAAGATAAGCATAGAAACACAATATCCTGAACACCACCTTTGTCATCTCCAGAAGGGAACACTTCAGGTCCACATTCTCGTTGCCTTCCTACTCCATCAATGGGAAGCATGGGCACACATCGCTTTAAAACTGAAAATGGTTTCTGTCTAATATATGTATCAAATTGCCTGGAAGAATGGCTTATTCTCTTTGACACCTCAGTGAAAGGAACGACCCAGGCACGGAAGTGGGATTGAACGATGGAGTTCGCTGGTACCTCATGATCTGGTTAGAGACTAAGCTGGGTAAATCACAAAGGCCAAGGTCTAGCAGTCCGTTCCAAAAATTGTATTCCTAAGAACAGCCCTAGGCTACTTAGCTACACTGTACCCCGCCTCTGAGAAGGATGTGCCTGTTGTGCTGTGCCACATGACGTGTTGCAGTTGGTTTAGTTGAGCAGCGTTTCAAGCTCATCAGTCATGTTGTTATTGATGTTATCAGGAAGGTAAACTGTTTCAGCCTTGGCTGCTCAGTCATTTTCAGAAAAATATTTCTACATGACCTCTGATAAAGCACGTTGTCAGGTATCTGCTGATGGTTTTTTATGCATGACTTCAGTAATGGGTGACTGCTGCACTTGCTCTGTATCTGAAACCAAGTGGGCAAGGACAAGATGAATTAAGACAAATAAAACTGCTCTCTCACCTTCAGAGAGTCAATTATAAGCCCCCTGCTTTACCCTTCTAGTCTCAGAGAAGGGAGCAATGGTAATTTACCTAAGAGAAGCATCCTAGCCTCCCTCCCTGTGGACACCTAACCTGTCTGCCAGGTAATGGCATCAGATAATGCATTGTAATGGATATAATGGGATAAATCTAAATTAAATTTTATGTAATGGGATAAATTTTCAGAGTTCAGAATCAATTGAAGGATTTTCCCTTTAACAGTGTAAAATTTGTTTTACACATTTCAAAAACAGTTTCTGCTTCCTTATTCAGAGGCTATTTTGGAAGCTAGTTTTGAAGCTTGGAGGGTCACGTCATAGCCAAATAACACAGTAGTAGATATGGCTCTTGCTTTATAATCATCTGGTTTTATTCAAAGTCATGCACACTTTGGAAAGTTCTGCTCTAGTGGATGTGTGTCCTGGCCTTGCTAATAACTTCATTTACGTTGTCAAAGCAATCTGTTTGCAGCTAGCTCAGCAGACCTGTTTTTCACCCTAAAAGGTGAAATAAAGCCTTGTCCTCACAATACTTCACTGTTGCTAATATAGTAATATGATTCAATTCTTATTACTGTGCTCTAAGTTTGAAACCTGTGTCTCTGAACAGCAAATGCATGATGGTGTATTGTGTAATGTGAGGTACTAAGACTGAAACCTTACTTAGGCCTTGGCTGTGCAAACCCATGTGCATGCATGAATTTTGTGTTTACATAAATCTAAAACCACCAACGGTTTACGTGCTTTAATTTCTAAATATGATTGCCCTGATTTTTAAGTACTCAAGGGTGGAATCCTAACAAACTTGCTGAGCTTTAACCCTGCTTTTACTGAAGCCATATTTCACCCCATAAATGTCCAACACTTCCAGGGACTTGTGTGAGAATTAAAGATGCTCAGCAGTGCTGAAAGTTAAGCTGACACTTTTAATAGTCCGCAGGTTCTTTTCTGGTCCATAGTTAAGGATAGTGTAAATACTTTCCTATTCCAAATGTTATTTAACTAGATTCCTAGCGCATTTTTAGTTCTGGAGCTGCAAGGTGAATTTAAGTTGTTCAGACACCTTTCTTAATAAAATGCTGGCCGAGGAACTTCATCACATGTCAAAACCACAAGTAAACTCTCTTTCTTTTTTATTTGTTTATAGGCTAACAGTGGTAGTTCAGAACTGCAAGAAATTATGAGAAGACGACAAGAAAAAATCAGTGCAGCTGCCACAGATTCAGGTGTGGAGTCCTTTGATGAAGGAAGCAGCCACTAAATGTGTTTCCTCTTTTCTTTAATTCCATTGTCCATAGCATTATACCATCCAGCTTTGCTTTAGGAAGCAGTGAAGGGGAATGCCTTATTATATTGTAAACGTAACTAGCCACCATAAAGAAAATTTACAGTAGTCTCCACAGAAGTACCTGCTGCTGGCTTCTCATCATTAAAAATGAACAGATGAGAAATTCAATGGAGGTTCCTGACAGGTGAAAATATTGGCAAGCGATTCATTTACACCCAAAGATGAGTCTTGGCTTTATGGAATTAACATGACAGATAAACTGGAACACGTCTTTGTTTGTGATTCATCCGAGGGAAGCTGAGCCAGCAATAAAAAAGCATTTGAACCCTTCAGTAATAATAAGATTCTGAATCCCATCTCTTGCTGTAGTGTGCAATTATATCTTTTTGGCTCAGTCTTTCTTGTCATGCATTCGGCTGCAGGATGTTTACTTAAGCCGTTGATGCCAGCAATCAGAGAGGAAATGTTTAGAGAATGAACAGCAGCCTAACATAGACTGAATCTTTCTTGCATCACTCCCAAGATGTTTTATTACTAATGACGCTGTTTATAGCAAAATAATGCTCTGTACATTGATTTTATCAATACTTCTCTCGTGATGAGCTATAATATTGCACAAGAAGGAATAACTAGAAAATAGTAACACAACTCAGCTCAAAGAGGTAATCAGATCTGCTGTAGGTAGCCATGAAACAATTTGCAGTACATTTTTTTTTTTTAACATACTTGCATTTTTTTGTCTGTAACTTAACCCATCAAAAGAACAGTGTATAATCTAGACTTCTCTGTGTGTTGATCCCAGATGTCAGTTTTCCCTTATCTAAAAAGCTAAATGTAATCTTTTGGAAAAGTGGATTCCTGGAGGCAAAAGGGGGAGAAAAGGAACCATCCCTTCCAGCAAATATTATTTTTGAAGATGCAATGATTTTTGTCACAAAATGTTCTGTTATTTCACATGGTTGTGTGATTTTATATATAATATATGTATTATATATAATATATAATATCACTTAATTTAGACAAATTTAATCATCTAGTTTGATTAAGTTTCATAGTGCCTTTTTCACATGAATCAGCTTAAAGTCTGCAATAAACAGTATTTCTTGTCTGTTAAATAGTTGTATCTTTGTGGCTACAAAGATGGTATTGAAATAAGAAAGTTTACTTGATTTTTGCCATTAGTTTGCTCTTCCTCTGCGTACAAGGGAAAAAAGAATCCTATTCATTTTTCATAAAAGAAAAATTAAAATCTTAATAAAGGTGTTTAGTGCCATTTATTGTAAATGTCCTTACAAATACTTCTGTGTGTTGGTTATGTGTCTATGTATATTTTTACATTTCGTATATATTCTTTATGCCTGTGAAAAGTACGTAGGTTCTACACCTGTCAATTAAATGTAGTCTTATCCAGAAATGGGTCAAGAAGTGATAAATCTCAAACTGAAGACTGCAACTGCCATAGCAATCACTAAGGAATGGATTTTTGTCTTACTCAGTGAAAGAAACGATGATTCTTCATTGCTTTCTCCCTACAGGAAACATTTGAACCAGCACACCTGCATGATAACTGCACCCATTCAACCTATATACATAGCTTTAGGGAGGGAAATTGTCCGTCTCACTGCCTGTCCTATCATTAAAGGTCAAGCCCAAACCTCCAAAGGCTTGATGTATTCTCCGATTCACATTTAAAATTTCTTCTTCCCCACCCTTTCTAGTAAGCGTCCGTACTTAGCCTGAAGAATGTTCACTGTACAGCAAAGTCCCCTACACTGGGTGGTGAATGACTAAGAAAATAAAGGAAGATCTGAAGCTACTCTTACATAGATGCTTTGTTACTTGTAAGTACCAGGAGTAGGAAGCTTTTACAAAGGTCTTTGAAACTCCTATTTAAAAATTAGAGTCACTGTCTTTTCTCATGGAAAGTATGTCTGATTCCATAAAAGGCATTGTGGTGGTTACCTGCACCTCTATTCCCCTGTTAATTACCAAAATATGAAGCCAATATTCATATTCTCTGCAAGCTTATTCTAGCATTCAGCATAGGGTTTGCTTTTGCCCAGAAGGAGGCATCAGCTCTGAGACTCTTCAGACTTTGTGGAGTTTAGCCTGTGGAGGTCTCGGAGGAAGCACCCATGTTTCATCTGTAGAGAAAAAAGGTGACTTCACAACTGGTTTTTTTGAAGCGGGGTTTCTGTGTAGCTGTTAAGTTGTATAGAAAGAGCCAGACAAGTTAGAATGTGGTCAGTGTGCTCAGAGGCATCTTTGGAGATACTTGGAAGGAAAACAGGAAACCCATTCCATATACTTAAGTGATAAGCAGAATAATCTGGGGTTTTGGGGGTTGGTTGGTTTGTTTCTGTGTTTTTGCATAGTTTTTAAATTAACTGCTAATGACTTAACAACCCAGTACAACTCAAGTTGTATTTTACCCTTGAACTTTGCTGAACTAGACTTTATGATTTCAGTCTGTGAAATCTGAATGGCATTAAGGCAGATATTTCCCTTTTTCCTGGAATTTCCTTGACGGTTTAAAGCACTACAGGGAGCTTCACCCCTCTGCTGCGCAGTTTTTGAATTTTCAGCTTGTTGGCAGTTATGAGAGATCAAAAGGAGATCTCATTTGGGGTTCCTCAAATGAAAATAAAATGTTTTCTTCAAAATTTTCAGTGTCTTAAATGAAAACAGTGGTAAAATGCAGTGTTTCATTCAAAATGTTTTCTTTAGGATTTGAGCAGTGAGGATTTTTTTTTTTTTTAACACTAATATTTTAGCAAGATGTGATATGTGAAAAGTGTCTTTGAAAAGGAAACAAAGCAGTTTTTAAAATGTCAAAAAAGTGCCTTAATAGATATGGAAAAAGGAGTCGTGTTTGGTAACATAGGAACTACTTTACTATTTTGCTGCCATCGAGTCTGCCTTTTTAACTGGGTGGAGGGAGAGAGGTTTAGCAGCGTATGTTCACTCAGCAGTTTTATGCTTTCTAAGCACATACCTTTTAACATCAGCAAGGCACTTCTTCCCACTCTTTTAGTGTGCTTGTTCCCATGGGGAGAGAGAACCACTGTGAAACCTCACATTTAATTCATAAAGAACACTTCTAACCAATATTGATGCATGGAACAGTTTACTTACCGTCTAGCAGTTCAAATGTTAAACAGTGCTGAGACAAATTGTGATATATAAGTGAGATTTTTATATGTACTTTTATTGCTCCAAAGCATTGTGCCATATAAAAGTTGGTGGTTTTGGGGGGCTAGGAAGTAAGTGCAGACTTCCACATTATTGATGTGTGCAGATATCAATGGTTTATGGAGAAGTAGATACCCAAAATGATATGATATTCTGGAATGTGCAGAGCTCCCAGTGACTTTGAGTGTATTCGTCAGTGTTTGTGAAACTCTGAAAGTGTCCCTGGAAGTGCTTTGCTGGACAGTAAGATCAGTACTTTGCTAATTTAACTAAAGGAACAAACAGAAACCCATGAATAACTATATGATGTGGATTAAGTCTTTCTAATTAGGAAACCTGTAAGTAGCAGAATTTTTATTTTATTTTATTTTTATTGTGGGAAGTGAAGGTGTTTTCAGGTTTTTAGGACATATGCAGAAGCAAGCTATAACTTGAATACCAGACCCTTGTTCAAGCAGGTATCTCCACTCATTTTCCTGGGCTGCATCTCATGCAGAAGGGAAACATGATTATGAATGGGAACCCATGTTTCTGGCCAAACTACCATTTTATAGGAGCCCAGTTTTTCTATGATGTTTTTCCTCAACTGTGGAGTCTGTGTAGTGTCTAAAACACAAAACAAACAGCCCTGGCTAAGGATTGAGTCTGATCTATCAAGAGTATTTGAGGGAATATTTCTGTGCTCAGCCTCTCACCTTCACATATAATAAGCAACAGCGTTATGTATGGGAAGTACAAACATGAGGGAATTTTTAAGCATGCATTGGGTTCTGTGTTTAGATATTTCACAAACATGTTGAATTTTTACTGTGGCTGTGTTAAATTTTTGCTAATAAGTGCCTATTTAACTGCCTTTGGCTCTCCAGTATCTTTTTTCAGTTTCTCTGTAGTTACATGCTTAGGTTGCAACTGTGGCCTTTTACTACTTCCTCAGCATCCAGACCAAATCCAGTATCAGGATATTAGTCTGTGCTTCTACTTCTTGATAATATTTGTAGATTAAAAGAGGAGACGAAAGAAAATAGGGAGATTTCCTAGATGCTTCCTAGCCGCCACTGCTGCCTGTCACAGCAGCAGCAAAGTTCAAAACCCCCCCCCACTCCGCTCCCATCTGTCTCAACAGCACTAACAACGTTATCCTCTCACAAGAAATGGCTGAAAGCAACAGCTTTTGCCTGCCTGAATGAAACTACTGTTTTCACACAAGCCCTTTAAAAATTTAGAAGGGGGAGGGAGGTGGAGTGACTGTGTGGTTAATGAACTGAGGGAGGGAAGGGCCATTTTGGTGCTTAAGATTATGATGTTGAATATTTGACAAGGGGCGACTTTGTCTTCCTTAGGTGCAGGAAAAAACCCTGTAAAATGAAGCAAAGCACAAGTAAGGCTTCTCAACCTGTTCTTGATCCTTGTGTGAGGATGGAAGGAAAGGGCTCTGAAGACCCAAGTATGTCAGGGCTCACTGCACGGGGCACGCTAGGAGAGACAATGCTTTCACACATGGCTCTAAAAACTTCTTAGCTCTTCTAAAACACGTCCTTAGGTTTACTTTTTTGTTCCTTCCATAGCAGCGTGCACAGCATGAGGCAACAAGGAGAAAACCTGCCCTAGTTTCAATTAATGGTCACTCACTGTGCAGAGCTGCTTTTACATACATCTGGGGCAGTAGCTGCTATAAGAGCAGCAGATCAATGTAGAGCATCTGTGGTGTGAGCAGAGCTATAGGCATGAAACCCATAATTCAAAAAACCTATTACAAAACCTGAAGCTTCAGACAGCTTTACAGCTGCGATGACTTGAGAGTTTTATTTTGACAGATGCTGGAAACCGTATCAACACGCAGCATGAGTCCAAAACATTGTTCTTTTGGACTTGCTTTCAAGGAGCGTGACAAGGTAAAACCAAAAGTATGACATGTCGATTCAGGCTAAAAGGCTCTGTATGAGTCTTCCGAACCACAGTGTCTCCCAGACTCTTTCATTGCTTTACTTACTTATGTCTTGAACTCTGGGAGAGGTGGTTTCCACTGCCATCCCAACACACCCAGTTATGCCGTTTTTGCGTACTATATGGGGTAGGAAAAGGTATTCTTCTGAAGAAGTTTTCATTGTAATTGATTTTGTGATTAAGTAGCTATTAAAGGAAAAATACACACCTGTTACTATGCAAATGAAATAATTTTTTGACATGCATTCAAAAACTGTCTAGTAAATTCAGGCAATATCTTTTGCAACAATGCGATTTTGGCATCGTTGTAGCAATCTTGTACCCTGTCATGTTCAGCCAAGCTTCTGTTACAGTCAGCTCACACTGTGCTATTTTGCATGCACATGAATGTTTTTAAAGTAACCTGCTTACTCTGGTCTATGATAAGGAATAAATGTAGACTCGATGGGCAATGGCCAGCAGGAGGGAGGAGGCAGATGAGAAAGCAAGAGCATTTGTGGGTTGTTTTCCCCCCCCCCCCCGCTAGTTCTCTAGAGGGATGTGAACATATTTTCTGAGTAAACATATAATGAAACTCTAAAATATATTTTTAAAAAAGCGTGAAGGCAAGGTCTGAATGGTCAAGTGCTCATTTATAATTCTGTCTTCTGTTCAAATTAGGCCAGACAAATCTTTGCTGCTCCTACTGAAATGGCAAGCCCTCCAGTTGAGGCACACTGGTGAAATAAGAGAGAAACGTGTACCATTGAAGCCTTTCTTGTTAGCAGTCTGCTCCCTGAAGACAAGGCTCTCTGCCCTTTTGCATCCATCTCTATGCATCCTAAGAGAAACAGCATCTCTGCTTTAGGGCTGGGCTTAGTGGAAACTGTGGAAATAGTATTAGATGCATGGAAAGAGAAGGGGAGGGGCAATTTGTATCATATCCATTTAATAATCAGAGGTAGAGTCCTGTTTCTTCAGCACCCTTCACAAGGACCTGTTTTATTTGGGGGATTATGTTAAGTCTATGCAGTTTTGCATAATATAGATGGGATAGTTTGAAGGAAGTTTTCCATTATAACCAATACGATGACAAAGTAGGTATTAAAGGAATATACACCTATTTACCTGCTAGTGGAATAACTCTTTGGAAGAAAAAATTCAAATATCATCTGAAGGAGGTTATCAGGCTCCTGGAAGTAGCTGAGCTACCACACTACACCCTGGTACCCTGACAGGCGATAGCAGGCCCCGGGGCGAATAAAAAGCATATGCAGGTGCGTTTGCTGTTTCGCTGATAGTGACTTCTTCACAGGTAAGCAATCCAGTGTGTTTACTTTCAGTTCAAGTTTGTTTTGTTTACATTGAGTACCATTGCTGCTAACTTCCAATGAGGTGACACAAAGCAACAGGTTACAAAAATGCTATCAACATCCATTCTGACAGCATCCATGTCACAATACACAATGATGTACCGGAATTATACAAAGACAAAAAAAAAATATATATAGCTAATTGTTCTGACTAGAACTGAAACTGACAGCGAAAAAGAAAAGAGCCCCCCCCGCCCTGACCCCAAAGCCCCTGCAGGAATCCATACCAATGCTTTGGCACCCTCATAGCAATAAAGTGATAACCAGCCCTTCACATGCCAAAACCTTGTTTTTGTAACATCGTGAATTCCTGGCTCGGAGAAATAGTTACATCCATTAAAGCACTTTTTTTTTTTTTCCTTTCCACCCCTGCCAACCTGAATCAGCTTCACGTTTTTACACAGGGTTAATACTTACTAAAAATAATAAACAAATGAGGGGTATAGGCACCGTAGACTGCTCGGACAGTTAAATGCTATAGTAATGGAGTCTAAGATATCCCAGCTTGAAACTCAGCTGCCTTTCAATTAGATTCATCTAAAACAAGAGCCTGATCAGTGGTGTTACTGAAAAGGTTGGCGAAAAGAGCAATCCCTCTGCTTAATTAGTAGTAGCACAGTCAAGAAATGAAACCACCCCATCGCTCAGTGTCGGCTGCCTGCTTCAGCTTCAGGCTTCATGGTTTGGATTTCTGCTTGTCAGTCCGTTCCTCGGGTCTTGTGCTCCCCCCAGACCCAAAGTACATCAGTGCTGTAGGAAACAGTCAAATCCATGTACCCAGCAAACCCCCCCCCCCGCACTCCCACCCCCTTTTCTCTTCACAATCTCCAGATTTCTTCATGTATGTTCATGCCTCGCTATTCACTAATGAGGTATTATTAGATACTAACAATGCCTGCTCTCCTATGGACGTTAGCACAGACCAGTGACACATGAAGAAAGCTCTTCAGTCAACCATTAAAAAAATATTGCACTTACTTTAACCTTAAGCCCAACCTGCACAGAAAAAAAAATAATTAAAAAAATTAACCAAAAGTCCCAAACAAAAACCCAACACTCTGGAGCAATCTATTTTATGCACATATAGTGTCTTTGCCTTCACGTTGTTAGTTGAATTTGGTCCAGTATTTTAAAAAAATGTCCAGAAATCAAACAGTTCAAAAGACACCGCAGGCTTCTTAAGGCTTTGTCTCCCCAGTGCTTCAGAAAGTTAAAAGTTTCTTTCTTTCATTGTCCACGTACTGCAAAGCAGTGGTCTCTCGTGGCAGAACAACTGGCCATTCAAACCATCAAAAGAAAAAAAGTCAGAAGCAAGGGAAGATGGGTGTGCTTCATGGTCTCACCTGAAACCGAACAACACAGAACGATTTAGAAATAAAAAAGGAAATAAATACAGTTCTTGGCATTTATTTTTGCCAGCCATCAATACAGGCTGGGACTGCAGCTCACCAGTACAAGCAGCTGGGCTCTGGGACTCAGATTAGACAGTAAACTATCTGAACATTAGGAAGAGTGAGGCAAATGGGGGTTCATTTTACAGGCAGGGGAATGACATACACAGAGGCTAATAAAGGCATGTGTGCAACGCCACAGACACACAGCGGAGACAGCTGGTGTTGGTGCCCACAGCCCAGCTCTCCACCCGCTATTTGAGAAGCCAGTTTGTGTTGAAACTCTGTAGCTTCCTGCTTCACCCAAAAGCAAATATTAAGGTTATGGCTGGGTTATTACTGCCACCTAATGAACTAAAGCTCATTAGCTTAAACAGCAGTGACGTACATTCTCACAGCTTGTCCCCCCCAGCAAACCTCTTGGTAGGTCAGAGCCATGTGTTTTCCTCTGCAGCTGGGGACTGGGCTGGGCTGGTTGCATGCAACAGGTCAGGCACTGGGGCTCAGCAGAAAGGCAAGATGGTTGCTTCGCTTATGCTAATGGTGGTACCAGTTTGAGATCCCTCCTGTTCCCTGGTTCTAGATTTATGAAAAAAATTCCTGTGTTTCACGGCAGAGCTTTTTGGTTACCATCTTGCCCTCCAGCAGGCTCTGTTGCCACAACAGCACGGCTGGCAGAGCATCCCCAAAACTCTGCTGGCCTTGGTAACCTGGCAGTTGATAAGTGACTTGAGAATGACTGAAGATATTAAAGTCCTCCCCTCCTTTAAGCTTTGTAAGGAGTGTTAGGACAAGTGACAGGGAATGGTCAGATGGCTCACTCAGGATTTCTGCATTCTCTTTTTCCTCGAACGATGAGTGAGCCAATATACTCTTACAGTGCCGTGCAAAGTATAGTGGATTATTTACTGCGAGAGGCTAGAGGGATTTTCCTCGCACCCTCCATGTGAACATCAGCTCAGAAGGGGATGAGGCCCGGAAAGCTCCAAACCATCAGCAAAGCTCCTAGAGCAAACACCCGTGACGCTGGTTGCTGCCAAGCAGCTGGGACGCAAGGCTGTGGGCTTGGTGCAGGGCTGGGCTTGCCTGACTTACCACCTGTGACTCTGAACTAGGACTTGCTGACGTTCTCATATATGACATCGCTGATGCAGAACTGCTGCTTCTTCTTTTGCCACATCAGTTGCACACACTGGTGAATAAAAATGTATTGTTCCTGGAAGAAAAGACCAAATGAGTGGGCATTTTTGCACCGTGGAAAGCATGACAAAAACCCAAACAGTGCAACAGTTTGATAGTTCACAGTAACAGCCTGCACAGCTTCTCCGTCTCTCCCTCCTTAGCCCCTCGCAATGTACAGTGAGTTGTCAGCTCCCAAAATAATAGCTGACAATTGTTACAGGTAGCAGCTGAGGAAGCACAAAATCCGCTTGAGCTGCCCTGGCATCATAATCACTTATTAACAACCTGAATGATGATGGGAGATGAGAATAGAATAGAATAGAATACAACACAACACAACACAATACAATAGTTCAGTTGGATCTAAGCTAAAGTGGGTCTACTATTGCCTAAAAATGAATTAATTCCCAGAAAGGTACCTGGATGCTTTATGTGCAACAAATTGCATCCATGACACATATGCACCTGACATATTTTAATGAACTTCCTGTTCCTTAGTGCTTGACTTCTTCACCAATAAAAAGCTGAAACTTGATTTTGTTCACAGAGCAGTTAATCATTTGGGGAGTTATCAACCTCTGTGCAAATGACCCTGTAAGTAAGTCGGGTCAATCACATGCACCGTTATATTTGTGGACAGGTTTTTGTGCAGCAAGACTGTGGTTATTTTTGGTTTTGGTTATGGACTGGCTTTTCTAAGCATTATCATCATACAGATTAAACACTGTAATTCAATTTGGAATAACCTTAATTGATGACTTTTAGATTTCAAAGAGAGAGAAGGCAAACCCTGATGAATCCTTACACTAAGCTTTATGTGCACTAGGCACAGGGAGTATGTGGATCTCAAGCAAAAACAGCTGTCCCTAAACCCGAGTCTGGATTTCAGCCTCTGTCCCCAGCGGTCTGCTGATGCCAGCAGATATCAATATGAGTTTGAAGCATGTTTCAGACCACAGAAATGCCTGGATTTCCTCACACCCACTAATTCGGAGTGACTGGTTTCCATTCAGGGTATTCTCCAATCTAACCCCCTTTCTGGGCCTGTGCCATTTGGTTTTTTTTTAAACTGCTCAGCGAGACACTGCCAAGTTCCCAGTGTGCGAGGCAGCGTGAACCCAGGTGAGCCGTGTGTGGTTTCAGGTTTTGTAAGGCAAGCCTTTTCGGTGGCCTCTGCGCCTGAGTGCCAGTGCCACCTAGTGACCTCTGCGGCCGGGCTTGGCCACTGCCTGGAGCAGCAGGAGCTCAGTGACCGCCAAAGCCCAGCCCTTGACATCAGCCCCAGGCAGGCAATGAGTTTGTATGTCAAAGGAAAAAAAAAATAATCAAATAAAAATCACATCACCTTTGAGGGGTAACATAGTTGCAGCTGAAATAAACCATTAGGATTTGTTTCTCTGGTTACATAAGGATCTGCCTTTGGATTAATATAGTGAATTGTGAGGAAAAGTGGTAGTTTGATAGGAATGATCTAGAATGATCTGAGAATAATGACCTTTTTTCATTTCTAGATGCTATTTGTTGTCCCTGCAGGTTTTCCTCCTCCTCTCCTCTCCCTGCTAAGTCTTCTTTGCTTTGCTCTGGGTTACACAATCCCTGGCGACAAATTATCTGCCAGACCTAGCCTGCAAACGGTGATGGTGGCACTTCCAACTGTATGGAGGTTGCCAGCTTATGCTGTGTCTCACCAGTGAAAAGTACAACAGGCATGAAGCCTTTCCTTCACTAGTAGAGGACCTTGGAAGGTTTCAGATGCATAAAAGCTTCTGCTTTGGAAAAAGAGTTTGTGAATTTTTTTTTCCATTGTATATTCTGACAACATGACTATTCTCCTGACATTTGCCTTAAAAACAGAAAAAGAAGTATCCAGTAGGTATCTGGGCAGGGAGAGGGGCAAGGAGGGTGTCTGGCAGACTCACAATCCTTTTGTCTGTTTTCCTTGTTATTTGTATTACCATTGTGTAACTGAGTTCCTACGCTTAGCCAGATGATACCCTCTTGAACAAGCATGACTGGCTGTCCGATAGTGATATCATTTCATGAGCCATTAATCCCCTCAGCAAGCCCAATTCTTTTCAAAATGGTTTGAAAAATTTCATATGTTAATCTCTTCTAATGCATTTTTTGCATATTAATTTCACAGAAGGTGAGAATAACTCATCCCCTCTGGAAGATATCAGTGAGATTGTAGATATATTATCAGACCCACCTATGCAGCAGATTGATAACGTGACAATATTACAATGAAGATGAAAACTTAATTGTATCTATTCATAGCTATTTTGTCAAGTGTTCAGGGGGAACAACAGATGTTGGATAAGAACGTGCTACAGAGAGGTATGAAATAGATCCGACGATACATTCACAATGTTGAAGTGAACTGATCTTACCTCTGTCTGCACCATGGACATTCTGTAGGACCGCATGTCAGACACTAGGCCCAATATATCTACGAACTCGTGATCACGGATATGCTGTAAGAGCCGATCCAGGGCTATGAAGGTTCCTGTTCGTCCCACTCCAGCACTGCAACACACACAGACATGCATCTCATGTCAGGCTTTTCTGATGGGGACACAGGAAAATCAGTGGCACTGCAAAAAGCAGGTGTCATGCAGCTGCGATAATCAGATGTAGCTAATCTGAGGTCAGACAGGCTGGTTAATCTGTAGGATTTAAAGCCGTGCAACCCTTCATCCATTGTTTAGGCAGAATGTATGGAGTGAATGGCTCTGCAATTCTTTCACCTTCCTCTTCATGCACTCCCATGCAAAATGTGTATGCACACCCTCATCCGCCCTGAGCCGTCTGCTCTTCCTACTTTCACTGCGCCCCTCAAAGATTTCATGAGACATCTCTAACTACAGGGGCTGTTGCCATAACTGCAGAGACCCGCTCGGCAATGATTGCTGCACAGAGACAGCTGGGGTTGAACCAGCACTATTCAGTTCCACAGCTCTCCACACTGCAAAGCTCTCAGCTTTGCAAAGGCACTGCACTACTGCAGTTCATCCTCAAAGGACAAGCCACCCAAAAGAGTCTACGCTCCAGGACTTCTGCCTTGGGAGCATGAGACAGAAATAGTCAGCAACCACTCGCCTGACAAATCTTCATCCCCCCCAAAGGGAAGCTTAGTGACCAGAAAAAAGATATGCTGTTTTAGAGATTCTTACGTGCATATGATTCTTTGCATTGTGATTTCACATGTAACGTTTAAGTCTGATTTCATTATGAGTGTGGCTTTAGAGGTTTAATAAAGTTGCACATAGCACCCCAACACCATGCCTACTACTAAGGATAGAAGTGTGTGTCTTAGCAAAAGTTCTTTCTGCTGTCTTGTCATATTTTTCAGAAAAGCCTTGAAAATATTTGCAATAAAGTTTAACAGTTTATCTCAACACAGTTCAACATAACTGTCACGAAACAGGTTGGGGTTTTTTTGCTTGTGTTTAACAAAAGTGTCAATATCTCAAATGAGATGAATACAATGAAATTTCTGATCTATTTATTTGACAGATTCATTAATGATAAATTCATTCTGTGCCTTCTTTAACGTTTGAGAACAATTGCTGTAGGAGTTGATCAATACATTCTTTCTCCCCCCCTTCCACTAATTTCATAGCATTGCTACTTTTAATCTATGTGGTCTAAGACATACAATGTGCTCTAAAAATGCTATCATCTGAAAATATCTCTCTCTGCTGCTAGAAGCATCCTAATTAAAAAGAAAATACTACCATTGTTACCCAGCGCTCTGATACTTGCTTCTATTCCTTCCCAGAACAATTAAGTAGTATATAAGGGGTTTGATTTCACAACACTACATATAAATCTCTTCCCTGGCTTACTAGCACCTTTCTTAATATTAGGACTCCCAGAACAATATCCTCTATGAATTTCTCCATTAAATTACAGGGGAGGGCTGCATGATTTGCTGCATTTACAAATGCTGTTGTTGTTTGGTATTCCAGTAGAACATTAAGTGCTATATCTGGAAACTAGAAATGATAATGCTCTAAAAGACTGTTTTCTGGGAAGGAGCTCTCGAAAGCGTGCAAAGTGGTGGCAAGAGACAGTCAGTGCTGACTATCACATCAGCACCAGGAAAGACAGCGCTGGAGGGTGCTGAGACATTGTGCAGCAATGTAACTGCTGCCTCTGGGGTGGGTGATGTAGGGTTGGCCGAGATTAATTTCATCAAGCCTTGACTTCCATTAGGAGTAAGTCACCGTAACATACATGTATTCATCCATTGCAAACCATCTATTTACATATTTCTGAGAAATCTGTTGTGAGTAGCTCTCGCACGAGGAGCCACAAAGAGGTTTGAAGTCAATTGGGAGAATTGCATCAGGAACCAGCCTGGTATGATATCATCACTAACGTGGCAGCTGCCCCCAGAGAAGCCAAGTAAATGAGCATCTTCATAAAAGGCCAGATGATGCACAAGAGAGAAATCTGACAGTATATAAAACAACCTTCCTCCCAAAAAAAAAAAAGAAAAAAAACCATATAACTGTTAGCATGGGATACTGGTATTACTGCTAGCACAGGATAGCGCTCTTCATGTCACCTCCTGAATGTACCGAAAGCTGAATGACCAACGGAGGAGGATCTGTATAGAGACACACATCTGCAGGGGAGCAGCACGCTGCGGCAGGCTGCTGGCTGGACCTCACCATCCACATCAGAAAGATGTGGAAATGAGAGGGCAGGGGCAAGCTCTGAGCTGGTGTAAATCAGGATCGCCTGCAGCACCTCCTGAAGCCATTTGTTGATAACATCCAAAGAGATGACTCTCCTCTAGAAAGAAATGCCTTGGTGTCTATGGCTCCAGGCTGCAATCCCAGCCCCACTGTAGTCAAAGCAGGGGACTAATCCTTTACCCTTAACACCAGAGAGAACCATGTCCAGCTAACAGGTGAGCAGAACTCCAAAATCTCTCCTTCCAACTGTTTCCCAAGCTCTTTAATAAGTTACATCCTTTAGTTCTCCATTTCCTTGAAGCATTTACCTGCAGTGTATGATCATGGGGCCTTTACTCTTTGCTGATTTCTGCCTGACCATCTGTACAAACTGGAGGATGCTTTCGGCAGCGTTGGTCGTGGGGACACCATGATCTGGCCAGGCAGTGTAGTTAAAATGCATCACGTCTTGCACCTCATCAGCCTAATGGGAGAAGCAGAACAGCAGCAAGTTCACAGGAGTTTTAACAGTGCAGTCATGCTTAGTCAGACTGAGGGTTTTTTGTCATTTTGTGGTGGTCTTTTTTTCCCAAATACAGCCTAAGAAAGTAAAGTCAGCCAAAAAAATGGCAAAGAATTTACATGCTATTTGATTAAAAAGAGGAGCGGGTATCAGGCCATCATTATCAGAAGGGCATGAACCCTTGTTTCTGGGTTTGGGATTTGTTTTTTGCTTTTTTTTCGTTGTGGTCGTTTGATTTGATTTTGCTTTTAAATCAAGAATTGCTGCATTTTTCAAGTTTAGGCTTTCTTCCTCTTTCAATTCCATTCCCTCTCCTTTTCTCATTTTGCCACAGATAAAGAACAATGCTGTTGGCAAACAATCAAGACTGGACTCTTGAGAGTTTTTCATTTCAAGTTTCAAAGAAAAAAAAATACCAAAAGGGAAGGAAAAAATCATTACAGGGGCAAAGAAAATATTTAGAAAAATGCCCATTACTATAAAAAAGGTTTATAATGCAAAAAACTCTGGTGGCTTTAGGTGAAATAAGATCCTCAATTCATTTTCTCTTTGACACTTAAAGGAACCCGAAACATGGGGAGGGGTGGGGGGTGTCATCACCAAAACCCATGGCAAGCAATGCCTTTAGTTTTGCCATTCTGGGTCAGGCTAAATAACCCTACTGCATTAACCTCTCTCCAGTCACAGGCGACAGCAGATCCATAGGCAGAGGATATTAAAAAATGAGATCAGTACACGAGACTCTGAAGTAGCTGCCCTGGGTTTGGTAAAGGACAGTTTACCTGAACTGCAAACTGCAGTCTCATCATTATTTTCAAAGGATGCCAACAGCCCAACACATCGTGTTTTACGCATTTGCGCTACTAGCCTGCACCCTGTGCGCACTTTGTAACGCAGTGAGGCATGGCTGAGCAGGACTAAGGTCCTGGGCCAATGTCGACATGCCAGCGCATAGCTTTTTTCATGTCCCCTCCATATCTCTAACCTTTCCTTCACGAGCTGGTGCTGGCAATGAGCTGGTGCAGGAAACAAAGCTGGAAAGAAATGCTTGAAAATCTGAACAGCTTTAATTTGGAAACCACATGCTCTCACGTGTGTTCTAATACTTTATAGGAATATATGAATATTGCAGAATTGCCCTTTTGAAAAATTTATTCAATTTCTACATTGGTATTTTCAAGTTTTGAATAGCTTATAGCAAGAAGATATGCCTGAGATAAGGAAAAGAAGTTTACACATTTTTTGTCACTAATTATCGACACCACAGAAACATCCAGAACTCTGGTACTGCTTTTGTTTCAGTCTTACGCTTTGCCTAGAAATTCACAGAGACAACAATTTTAGGGGAAAGTTTTGCAAGTTAGCCATTTGCCTGTGTGGAGTGAAGGTAAGGCCATCAATCTTTCTCTTAGGTGTTTTCCACTGAATGCCAGAAATGGACAGAAGTTTAAGAAAAGGCTGGACCGAAATTATTCCCACTCTTTTAGTAGGGCCATGCAAAATGTTTCACTTACATAGCTAATTCGGAAATTCCTATAAACCCAGTCTGTGTGCTCCTCCTCAGACAGCATTTCCACTGTGATGTCCCCATATGCAACAGGATCTTCCGTAAAAGGCCAGTAATGATCACATTTCACCTGGAAGGGAGATAAATACATACATATTTGTATTTATATAAATATATGTATGCATATATAAGAAGCACAATCGAAAGTATACTGAACCTCAGTTTTAGAAATGTCTACAGCACTATTTACTTGATGTTGCAATAAGAGGTAATATATCCTGCAATGACTTTCAACCTGATCATTCCTATTTGTGTAACTGTGGACATAAGCTATACATTGGTTTTCTGAAGGGTAGCATTAGTACAGTGAAGAATGGAAATACATGGTGTCTTTGTAGATTGTTACTTTTCCTAATAGAATAGGTCTAAAAGGCACAAAACATGGGGAACAAGAATATACATATTAAAAAAATAAATTATATGCCAAATTTTTCTATTATAATGTCAAGGAAAATGTAAAGCATAATACTAGTATTTTATTATTATTTAAACTTAAAATTGCAGAATCACAGAATGGTTGACGTTGGAAAGGACCTCTGGAGGTCATTTTGTCCAACTACCCCTGCTCAAGCAGGGCCATCTAGAGCAGCCTGCTCAGGACCATGTCCAGTCAGCTTTTGAATATCTCCAACAAGGGACACTCCACAACCTCTGGGCAACCTGTGCCAGTGCTCAGTCACCCTCATGGTAAAAAAGTGTTTCCTGATTTCAGATGGAATTTAATGTGTTTTAATTTGTGCCCATTGCCTCTTGTCCTGTCACTGGGCACCACTGAGGGGTCCCTTGTCTCCATTCCCTCCCATCAGGTATTTATACACAGTGACAAGATCCCCTGAGCCTTCTCTTTTCCACGCTGAAGAGTCCCAGTTCTCTCAGCCTCTCCTCATGTGAAAGATGCTCCAGTCCCTTAATCATCCTGAAATGCCTGCCATAAGTGAATGAAGTGCCATTCCAGGTCTGGTTATGATGCTGCCTCACGATCAGAAAACAATGCAAAGAAATTCACTCACCAGAAAATAAATATGTTTTCAGTGTAGTTTCTTTTATACTATGTGCAGGATTTTGTTACATACCCTTCTTTTCTCATTACACTGAGTAAGCATAACAATAATTTGAGACTTTTGCTGGAGAACCATCTTCCAAAAATCATTCCTAGTTTCTGGCAGTGGTCCTTGGGTTGCAATGTATTCCTGGGGTGAATTATAGCCCTAAGAAACAAAGAGACAGGTGCTGTTTACCAACTTGATTGCTGCTTCAGAACACATATTTTTCTCTGGCATACGTATTTTTTAGCTTGCTCGGGTTCAATTTCTACTTTTAAAAGTGATTTTTAATATAAAGAAACTACTTCATGATTTTTTTAATTTATTTTGAGATTACAACTTTTGCCAGTTTTTGATGCTCCCAAAATGTAAGCAATCTAGAATGAAGGACAGAAGATGAAGCTGTTACTATACAAATCCTTTGCCCAGCCAGCAGGAAAAGCAACATTAAAAAAACAAGTAATGAGAATCCTAAATCAAAGTTCCAGCTTCTTCCAGATTTCAAAATTTATGGGTTTGTTTAGTTACAGACATTAAACCAATTGCAGACGCTTAGCCTGCTTATCCCAAGCAGTGCCTGTGGTGATTTTCAGTCACTGATATAAATGGAAGGTAGCAATGAACAAGATTATATGTATGTGTTTATGTCATAAGGACTTAAATTAGTAAAATATTAATTACAATTCTGCTTAAAATAATAGAGAACATGCTGAGTCAACACCCTTAACAGATTATCATTGCTATGTTTCATTGAAGTTCAGATGCTTTATATCTATGTATTCCTTCTCCTATCCCTATCAACATGCTTTTAGTTGGAAAGACTCCTTCCCCTCTCCAAACCAAAAGACCGTTATAAAGACGATAATAAAAGATCCACAGAATGGCCATTTTGGCATCTGCTGTAACCATATTTGCTGAGATTGTAGCATCAAAACCGCATTTGGAAAGTTATTTGATGTTCCTAATAAGAGCAAAAGATACATCCAACACACAGCATGATCCCATGTAAATTGGGCAATTTCTGTGCCACCACAGCACACAGATTGTAAAAATATTCATGATTTGGGAGCACTTTCCATAAATGGCTTCCTCCAGATATCTCTAGAAGTCAGCTCAATCTGAGTTTTTGCACTACACAGAATTTGCTGTTTGTTTGTCTTCATGGGCTATGTCTGACCAAAGTGTCAAATCTCTATTACCACAGAGACACAGATCACCACGAGTATCTGTGTTTGGAGGCAGCTACTCAGTGGAGAACCAATCATCAGGAAAAGCCAAGCATTAAGATGACATGTCTGTCCCAGTTTCTCTGGTCAGCGTTATGCTACAAGTAGAACTAAAGAGATGTAAACTATAAAAAGCAGAACTGAGCAATCCGAAAAGGACCGCTACATAAAATCCTATTATCCATAATCCCATGTCATAGAAGTTTCCTCATTTGTGAATGATGCTTTTGAACGCTGGAACATTTTTCTTTCTTGATTCAGTGCGAGCTCAGGCACTTGCAGCTTGAGTGTTTAGGTTCATGCTCTTGACACATAGAAACTAAGCGCAGGCAACATGCTCAGCAGTACATGTATAGGCGATGCCACAGTGACAAAGAAGTGGTTTCACCGACTCATCTGAGGGCTCCTCCCTTTTCCATAATGCTGACTCAGCTCTCTCCAGCACAGCCAGGGCCAGCTCTGTCTTCTGTTCATGGCAAGGGTGCAGAAATGCTCATCTGCCTATGGTCTCCAAGTGCAAGGTCTTTTTCTAAATGGATGCTGTAGTGTCCTACCTCCTCTCCATGCAGAGCGACCCAGTAAACATTGCTCTCCCTGAACATGGCTTACACTGAGCCACAGCAAGGGCGGATAACAGAGGGGAAAACCCTTGCGGCAGTGGCAGAAAAAAGCCTGAGGGGCTACACAAGCTCAGGCGAGAGTGGAAAGAGGTGATGAGGTTTTAGCCCACCCTCAGTGTCAAACTGTTTGACTACAGCTCTGCGTATACTTTAATTATCCTAAAACCCTGGGTGCTGCTCCCTGCTAAATGGCTGCTCTGTGCCAGGCAGAGGGAGGCACACCGGGAGCACCAGAGACGAGGCAGAAAGCGGAAGCTCCTTCCACGCACCATCTGGGCTGTGTGCATTTTGTCAGTTGTGGAGTGTCTGGCTTAATCCTTTCTCCATGTGCTGTAGAAACCTGGAAAAGTTTCTCATTTAAAAATTTATGCTTTTCCTAGCTGTCTTAAAAAGCCACTGAATCACTTCACATTTCCTCCCCATTTCCTTACCAGTCCCGTCTAGGTTTCACAAAGATTGACAGCTCATCCAGTGCTACCGCAGCAGAATTTGCCAAAAATCTTGCCCTCCCCCCCCCTTTTTTTTAGTGGCTGGTGAAAAGCACAGTTCCCTGTAGGCACAATATTGGAAGCTGAAGAGATGCTGAGAACATGACTGAGGCTCCAGGAGATATTGTGCTATTTGCAGGTGACACGGTCTAACTGCTCTGCAGGACACAGTTCTTTACACTGACCAAGTCTCTGTACTCACAGGAATGTAGTTGGCGTTAATGTAGTCAGATCCCTCTTCTTCATTCATTGAAACTAACCGAACACGACTAAAATCATCTGCAAAAGGAAAAAGAAATAATCTGTCTCTCAAACACGGCACTCATCTCCAACTAGGCAAAATTAAAATTAATCCTATAAAAACTGAAAGAAGTCTATTAAAAAATAGAAAATGCTCATATTTACCAACAGAGAGCAATGTTTGCTTCAGTAAACACTACACGGATGCACCATCATTACTGTTCTGCAAAATACAGCCTCCAACTGCCATCCCTTTGGGCTCTCTTAGGTTTCATTAAAATCGTAAGAGAAGTAAAGTAACACTACTCAGTAGTAGAAATGACCTTGTGTTTCTCACCTCCAAACTCCTGCCTTGATAAACATCCCCAGA
Organism: Gymnogyps californianus; assembly: GCF_018139145.2. Classification (NCBI taxonomy): domain Eukaryota; kingdom Metazoa; phylum Chordata; class Aves; order Accipitriformes; family Cathartidae; genus Gymnogyps; species Gymnogyps californianus. The sequence goes on from NC_059471.1 coordinate 148,230,606, forward strand.
AAGCTATGTCTCTTCAAAGCTAACGAAAAACATCTATTGCCTGGTTCTCTCTAAGGGCAGGTTTTAGAACAGGCTTTTATCAGTCAGAAAATCTGTCCTGATTCTCCAATTCTCTTATTAAAACTATTCTTTCCCTCTCAAGGGACTTTCACAGGAGCATGTATGTATTGTACTTACATGGCAGGATATTTGTGTAGCGATTTTTACAGCGATTCATGGGCAGATCAGCAGCAAAGTGGGGTATGTCAAGCCCAATCAGTTTTAGCTCCTGAGGTAACAGAAAGAAAAACGCCAAGGTCAAACTCACAAACACTCAAAAATAAGTCTTTGTGAAGTGATTACTTGTGGCAGGTACCAGACTGAAAACGTTCATAAATCACTTTATAAACTGACAGCAGGATTACACTGACTTTCCTTATCTGATGCCTCTGAGTTCCGCTCCGAACAGCTAGAGAGCAATGATGTGGTCTCTCCTGCTGATGCTGCTAACGTGCTGCTGCCATCCAAGGCTGTGACTGTGGACTGCTCCTCTCTACCCACACTTAATTAGCCAAAATAGTGTTAAACCAGGGGGTTGATAAGTTATTTCTGTGGTGGTCATCCACCCCACTTAAAGGGTTTTCTTCAAGTCCTCAAGTGGCTTTTGATCTTGATACTGGGGAATGCTTGGAAGATCTTTCTAGTCATTACCTTCAGTAGCTACATCTAATATATGATGCATCAGAGGACTTTTCACTGGCAGGAAGGGAACATGTCAGCCACCCAGAATGGTGGTAACACCCTGACAGTCCTCCCCACTCCCTTTCCATGTTTGAATATCTGGGAGCTAACCCTAGGATAGGAGCTTTTTCGTTTTCTATTACTAAACTGACTTTAAATTCTGGGTAACTAAGAGAATGTACCTGAACTGGTCTTAGAGAGACCTCCTTGCTCTTAAAGACATTTTTGATGTTACCCTCTCATTCCAATGCTTCCCCTCAAATTAAGTGCATTAAATAAATAAAACAAAGACTTTAAAATCTTGAATTCAATTCAGGCTGCCAGCACATCCTAAACTTAAAGGAAGTGTGTCGGTCTGACAATTATCTGGAATCGAATGCGATGAGCCACTCAAATCAGCTTACTAAATGCAGTCTTTAACAACACCAAGGTCCACTTTTAAATTCTGCAGAACTGGAAGTGAAGCTGGCCCACCTAGCAACAGCGCACATTAAACAACACAGAGGACAGGAACACACCCCGCAAACCTAACATCTGGAAAAAGCTGATCTAGGCATGGCAGCTAGGAGAGGACAGAGTCCTCACAGATTTACCTCAAATTGCAGAGAAAATTTATAATCTGAATCTTTGGCCATATCCTTGATGTATCCATCAAAATCATCCAACTGGACAGGGCTTTAAAAGAGAAACACACAGAAATTAAGAAAAAAACCCAAACTTTTTTAGTACATTTTTTTCCATTTTCCCCCAGAATACCATCAAGTCATGAATATGTATTTGCAACTGTTAGTGCTAGAAAGCAACAATAAAGAGGAAAAAAAAAAAATCTGTGGTTCAGTGCGACCAAACGGTGGGCATATTGCTCATTACCTGCATCATACCACAACGGCACCAGAAAGAGAGGCTGAGAGAGGGGTGCTGATCCTTCCGGGTGAGCTCAATGCTGCAGCTGCTGGTGCTGCTGATAGTAAGCACCCTGGTTTGGGGGGGTTGTCCTACCTGAGGGAAACCACTGGTCTGAGGCGAGGGAAATGGCCCATGCACCCTTCCTACGATTCCCTGACCCCTGAACTGCTTTTGCAGGTGGGTATGTCCTCAAGGCACAGGTGGCACCACAATAAGCAGTGATCCAGCACCCCTTCACAGACTGACTCTCAGTACCATCCCACCAGCGTGCTTCTGGCACCAGAGCAGCTGCTGCTTCATTTAAGTTGCCTTTTGTGCCATGTAAAATGTTGCTTTCAGATATTTTCGCGTCTGGCAGAGAAACTTTTAAAACTCATCTGAGCTTTGCTCATGCAGAAAAACGGATTTCATATTTAGGTTTTGGTTTTTTTAGGAGGTCCACCAAAAAAAAAATCCCCTAAAACAGCATTTTGGATGCCATTGCTGTGACTGCTTTCTCTGCTGGTTTTGAGAACTATACACATTTTTCATTAGAGGTCAAATTCTCCTCCCAGAGAGAGGGTGGCTAAAAAAAGTGGCATATAACTATACAAAACCATGCAGAGCTTCAGCAGGTATAAATTAGCCTTAATTTAGTGACTCCCATCATTCTACACTTTCACCAGGTGAGGGTCTATCTGTTAGTACAGGCACAGCCTCTGAACATAATGGAGAAATAATTAGGCTAACACTCTGAATAACGAAACACAAGTCAACAGCTTCCCTCACCTAATTATCATGCTCTAATTTACAAGCTACTGAAGCACGTACACAGTAATCTTTTCATTTACTTTGAGGCAATATGCCCAAAGGAACCTGTCTTATCACCACTTAATTACTCCTGTTTACCATTTAGCATTAATGATCTAATGTTCTAGCAACAACTGTAATGAGAGCCTCATGTCAAGAGGGAAATATCACTAGAAACAAATGCATCCCAGTTTTTCACCATTTGTCATTTTTAACTAAGGATAAGCTCTGTTGGAATCACTAAGTTGGGTAATTGATCTTTTCCCTGATGACTGATTTTCTATCAGTAAGGAGCTGTTTAACCACAACCTATCTGTTGCTTTTGTCCAATTGTTGTTTGTTTTCTGCCTTCAGATATCTCTCTCAGGATGTGTTTATCAGGAAGTTTTCTGTATCTGTAACTGCAATATCACTATACCATGTACTCCACAATGCATGTTTTGTCTAAGGTGATATATTTTTTTATTTCTTTAAATATCAGAGAAGTTACATACTTGGTCAGCTTTCTCTTCTTTAATCCATTTTTACTCCTGTAAAAAAAAAAGTGTTTGTCATTCATTAAACCATTGTATAGTCTTTATTGAAAGTTAGTACTGATTTAAAAACGTACGTTTTCTCATTACGATCATACTCAGGATGAGATTAGTGATAATATCTTGGACATTTTTAAGCTGATGATAGAAAAAATTCCATTGACACCAATGGGATGCATTTTCCATTCTGTGGCTCTGAGAATGACCTGCTTGTGAAAGGGAAAACCTGTGCCCAACGCAAGCAACGAGCTCTCTACAAATCCTGACCCAACAGCACCGTTGGCTTCAGGTGGGCTGGGGCCAAGTCCCTGGGGCCCGAGCCCAGCAGAGCCTTGCAGGCAGCTGTGCTGTTGCAGGGGATGGGGCACCACGGTGCACGCCGGGCTGCTCCGCTCCGGCTCTAGCAGGCTGGGAAACTGGTTGCCAACACTAGAGAGCAACTGGGAATGAGAAGCATCTGTTGGGTAAAGGGAGAAGACCACCATCTGCAAACTCAAGGAAGGGCGAAGGAAAAAGGAAAGGGCCTGAACACTATTTCTCACCCATTTCATAACCTGCTTATGATGATCAATGAAGACAATGGCAAATACCCTACTGACTTCAGTGGGACTCAAGCTTAAACCTTGGATAATTTTAATTGACTTTTAACAGCTAGAGATAATTATGCCAGTCATGTAATACACTGTCTTCACATGATTTATAAGTGATATAATTCACTAGCGACAATTGCAAGCAAGCTTATGAGAGTGTTAAGCAATATAACCCATAAGGTATGGACTTAAGAATTGCACTACACTAACTAGCAGCATGTGGTTTTTTGGAGGGGGATATGTGTGTTCATTTTGTTGTTGCCACAAAAAAGTTAAGCAATCAATAAGATTAAATGCACAAAGTGAGCACCCTGGAATAATTTGGCTAGAGGTCTGAGAACACTGATCCCCTCTGTTAAACCAGCCACAGAGCACAAATAGATTCTTGCTGACTCAGAAGGGATTTTAAGTAGTGTCATTTTTTTTTTCCTGGGCATTAAACAATATCTGTTCATTCATCACTTTATAATAATGCTATTTTTAATTTCATTATGATATTAAAATGGTTTCTAGATAACTTGGGTCACAGCTTCAGTTAGCAAATTAAAGGTGAAGACTTTTAATTTCAAAACAATGAAAATATATAGAAAGAAATATTAAAAAGTGGAGTATTTTTATTTTTCTACCCCGCTAAGTTTAGAAGTGAAATTAAACAAAAAAAATTATTCATTTCCAAAATTAAGTTTTACAAAATGTTCAGGTTTTGGAGCAGCCACAATGTGTAGTAATTTTGTTATCTTGTCAAGGTACATTTCCATTTAGATATGGAGGTTTGCCTGCAATTAACAAGAGCCATAGCAATAACAGCTTTACACAAATGTGGAGATTTACTTTGCAAAGCTTTACTTTGCAAATAGTATAAACCTCTTCAGCCTACCATGTTATCTATACAGATACTAGCTGTATAGTATCTGTACATTCATGTGTACTATACACATAGCCTAGTAGTATTTATTCTACATCTTCAAAGATTTTTTCCAAAGAAATCTTAAAATTAATTTCTCTAAATTATTCAACACATTTCTATCCCCTGTGACTGTGGTAAGCCTTTTAATGTCAGGCACGTTGGAATTCATTTCAAAAGGAAAAAATAACTAAATGCCGTTTATGATGGGAATGCTTCTAAGAATGCTTCTCCAAGGAACACTTCAAGAGGCAATAAAACAAATGATTGACATCCATTTCTCAGCAACAATTTCTTGTGCTTTGATAGTCTCAAGAGGCCTTTGTTTCTTAGCATTTCAATTGTTTCCTGAATGTTCATAAATGTTTTAAACCAACTTGTGTACAAAACAAAGACATTTGAAACATTAGCTGGTGTTTCATCTGTTTTTCCGTTTACCCTACAGATTAAAATACAAAGAGAGGGATTAACCTCATCTCATTCAACTTCAGCTCCTTTAAACTTGGTCATCTAGACTAAACGAGGCAGCTTGATTGAAGAAGAAACCTCTGAAAAAAGATATACATCTGGAAAGGTGAGTTAATGTGTATTAATGCATATTAAACAAAAAGAAGCAAAAGGGCAAAAGAAGATGATGACTCTTTTCCAGCAGTGCCATTGACAGTGGCCACCTTGGGCTTCTTGACCAGTAGAGAGTTAAGAGAGATCAGTGTGACCTCCACAATAATAAACTGCTTGTCTGATCCTCCATCACTGTGCAGCTCTGATCGATAGTTAGTTGAGTTGACATCAGACAAGTTACAAGTCAATATAATATTAGCCTTGGAGAGATGTGGAAGACTTCCATCTGCTCTTCCGCTGGGCGTGTGGGGAGAACATGCTTTCATTTTCATGGGAGAAGAAACGGACCTTTCTTTAGTTACATAAACCCACTCATTTCTGGGGCCACTGAAAATTTAGATGGGTTTTTCTACAGACTGAATGTGACCCAAGGAAAACCAGTCTCAGAAATCCCTATGCTGAAGATGTCGATGATTGCCTGCCAGGGCTTTGGTGCCATACGGTAACATCAGGGAAAACGTTCAGTCAAAAGTAAATCTTAACTTTGGTACCGCATTTTTGCAAATCACTATACCTTGGACTCAAAACCATCAGGAACTTAAGTTTCTTTTATATAAATTAAGCATTTTTAGATCATAGTCAATTACAATTATTTGTTAAATGGTTTGTAAAACAGTTTTGATTCTAAATAGACCCTGTGGCTTTGTTGGTTAGGTATTTTCAAAAAAACCAATCGGTTGTTTACTAAGTCTTTATAAATTATTTACAGACTAAACTATTAAATATACACACATATACACAGACACGCACACAGTGACCCAACTTTTATACTTTGGGACTGCTAGTTTGTATCGATTCTCAGTGAACTGTTGTTTCCAAAAGCAAAACTTTTACTGATGTTAGGAGAGCATAACCGCACCTTTAAAAACTAAGGTATTTGACATCACACACCAAACAGGTGGGGCATGATCAAGCAATTTTAGTAATAGAAAAGCAGCAGCAGCAGAAGGCAATGCCAGGCAATGAACAGATGAATAACTGGGACAGAAGAAGCCAGGACTTATAACGAAGTGGCAAAAATTGCAAAGAGAGCAATGAGATGAATATGATGACCACCGTAAGATTAGCTTTTTAATACCAAAATGGGTTGGAGCATAAACAGACAAACTAGATGAAGCAGGGTAGCAAATACTTTGATACCCACATCCTCTCCAATCTATGTTCTAGTACAAGAAAATTATATCTTCAAAAGCTTTGACCCATTTGAAAGCAAAGGTATCACACATTTTTCATGTAATAGAAATTAACATTGTTTACACATTGCATATGGAAAAACAAGTAAATCACTTACCAAGGATTAATATAAAATGCCAAAAGATAATCAGTCCAAAGGCATGAGGGTAGCAGAGTTAGGAAAGCAAATACACTTCTACGCCTGTGAGCATTAATAAATAACATACATAAAGATGAAAAAGTGAGGAGAGTTAGTAAGACAAACAGAAATCAGGAGATCAGCAAATTCTACTTTAAAAATCAGCTAAACCCATAAAGGCTTCCTCTTACGTACTTCATAAGACTATTATTAGCATCCATAGAATTTTTACTCCTCAACCTGACACCCTATGCAGGATTTTCAGCTATCTAACATAAAATTCTATAAGACCAAAATAAATGTGTTTTATGGTATTGATTCAGGCCTGTTATTCTAAATCAATGTTAATTGATAAACTGGCAGATTTTCAGGGAGTAAAATGTGTTTGAAAATTTCATCCACAGGTTTATGGCCATTACATAGGTGGTGCTAAGTCTGTTTTCTGATGTTTTGAGATATTTCAGGACAGGCATAGTTTGTTTTTACCATGTACAACTATGATAATCTCCCACGTTTGCTCCTGCAAGTGATCCTGTGGATATCAGAACATCTGTATAAGAGATAAATTCATATCATTCCAATATCTCTTAATACCCTCTACTGAGTCAGATTTCTGAAAACATCCATATAACATTTTGCAGAGTCCCATTTTTAAGTGCTTTAAATTCTCTCCTAGGTTTTCAGCAAAACATTATTTGAACTTCTTCTAACTGTAGTTTCTATGAATCACTATTCACAGCAGGTTTCATTGTGGCTAAAGGAAATTTGAGTACAAAATCATTCTAAACTTCTGTATTTGCAACCTGTTTACCAGATTCTTCTATGCATTAATCCAGGAAACCCACTCAGGCCTGTTCTACCTACTGGTGGAGTGGGCTACAGGTACTCTGCAAACATGAAAAACTCATGAAACTTAAACAAAAATTGCCCCAGTAACAGGATTTTTTGCCAAATACACCCCCAGCGTGTTTTTTCCCCATCAGAAAATCTGCTGTCCTAAAAGCAATACCATCCTTCTACAACTGTTCTAAAGAGGAATCACAAAGTGAAATTTCCTTTTTCAGTACCCTTGGCTCTTATGAAGTCAGTAGATACTGTGTTTTCCCTGATAAGCAAGTCACGTCAAATGTAATCATCTCTAATCTTAATCTTCCAACCATTGGTGGAAAACTTCTGCCCACGCAGTGAAAACTCCAAGTTATGCTTTAATGAGTTTTGCTGCTGAAGAGAAAATGGGCAGCGCAGTTTCTGCAGGGCACCTTCCCCAGGCGTTGGTATGGATTGTGTGGGTCAGCCAGAAGCAAGAGCCCTTTCTAGTTAATCACACGCCATAGTGGTTGCAGCATCAGGGCCTTAGGGCTTATCTGTTGTTAGGGTTTCTATGGGACTGGACTGAGGACAAAGTTGGTTTTCCATAAGCACATCTCTGGTGCCACAGAGTGGTTTTCATTAGACTTAGAAGCGAGAAGTGATGATGTTGCTGGAATACTCCTCCTTCCTTTGGGAAACTCCAAGTGAGGTTTTTACTTCCTCTTGCCTACAGAGGCAGAAAGAATTATTCAAGCCTGGGTCTTCTTTCATCGTCAAATCATCATGAGAAATTTCCTCACTTTATGAAATCACAGGCTAACGTGCTTGCAGATCTACTTATATTGTTCACAGATTAGGAACTCCAACATCGAAAACAATTGATTTCATCCAACATTTGAAAAATATGTAATTGCCCAATAAATACAATATTGTTTTCCTGGAATTATATAGTCTTTCACCTACTGCTCGGGTGTACTGAACAATTTTATTTAATTAAAAGAAAGAGATGCAGAAATTGCTCAAATCCTGAAAACTCTGCTGAGCTGAGCTTTCCTTAGTGGGTATGTCCATAGCTCCCTTACTAGACCCCTGGAATGACCCTAAGCAAAACGGGTTTCTTAATCCTTCTACCTGTCTTTAGGGCCATATTTTCCATTTGGCTGCCTGGATGGACAGTGAATCTGGTCTTGACATTAGACAACAGAGGCACACAAAACAAGATATCTTCACTAACTCTCAGAGAAGTCAGGACCATAAGATTAAGGCACACTGCCTTCAGTTACCAAAAAATTTGTGGAGATATTAAGAAGGAATATTTTCCCCAGTTTATATTTTTATAACATAATTTATGTATGTATACATAGATGCATATATACACATATATATACACACACATACATACACATATACTAAATCAAGCAACAAGCACCTTCACTTCCACATCCAAACCTATTAATTAATTCCCCTTCCTATAAAAAAGCCTTTTATTGTTTTAATCACATCTGTTGCTAGTTCAATCATTTGATTCAAGCTTGGATATTTAATTAACATGAGTGTTTGATCTTCTGCCTTCTTCGCCATTAATACAGTCCAAGCAAGAGAAGCTGAAAGAGAGATTAGTTTGTACTGCATACAGCTGGCTGCTATTAAAGCTAAACCAAGCAAGTGAAGCTTGTTTAATAACCAGTTAATTAGCAGCACAGTGAGGTATTGACAAGATTTGCTGGGCTTGTCAGTTCAGTTTTCACGCTTATTAGCAAAAGGCTTGTTGTGGTGCAGTGTCAATCCATTTAATCCCATCCTTGCTGGCAGGCTGTGTCCCATGAGATCATGGAAGCAGTTCCCTGCACACCAGCTCCTCTTTCCAACTTCTTGGCTGACCATGGGTGTAAAACTAAGGCGCATATTTTCTTCTTCCTACATACTGGGATGGGGCTGACAGTATGCTTTTAAATATCTGTGTTTGGACTTGCCTGGAAAGACAAGAGGTTTTTGCAGAGATTGCTAATAACAAAACAGTAAACCTTGGGTCAGTCATTGGCACCCATTTGATTATCAAAATAGGAATGGAAATGACCACACTGGTGCCAGTCAGGTAGCTCTCAGAGCCCTTTTGCTTCTATAAAAGCTAATCCTACAGACTTTCTTTGTTCAAATACTTCTCTTCGGCTGATGGTGTCAGTGATGGTTTGGAGTCCATAGTCGGCGCCTGCAACTCTTGTAGGTGGTTTTCTAGACTAGCAAGAATATGGGGGTTTTTTCAAGTCTTTTCAACAGCACTGAACATTAAGTTACAGTAAATATTTGAGTTGGCTTGTCCTTGTCTTGCAATGCAAGGAAAAATTAATTAATGGCACTGCATGAAGACAGTTCCTAGTTGGTCATCTACAGGCAATCTTACTCCTGGATGTAAATATATCTCTATTGAAGTGCTAATGGATTTATAGATCAAGTTTCTACATTTGTGTTATTTTAGGAAATATGTCTGTAAGAGAAAGGAAAAAAAAATATCCTCCCAAAACACATCTATGCAACTTGGTTGACATGTATATACATCATTCCCTACCAAAAATAGCAGGTAACAGAATACATAGTCTTCAGTCATCGTTCAAGAAATAAAATACTAAAACAAAAGGTATAATAGTTTGATCTTAAACTGGGACAGTGATGACATAAAAAATAAGCACTTAAGATTAAAGATCATATTTGCCAAAAAGCAGAGATGGGGGAAAACATAATTAAAAGCTTTCCTTCAAACACTCACCAATTATAGGGCAGCTTTCCATCTCTCTCTAAAGATGCAAAATTGACAAAGGTTCCAGCCCCGCACTCCCTGTTTCAGGAAGACCATTGGGTACAAAGTTACTATTTTTGGATTCACAACGCTTGCAATGACATTGATTTAACAGAGAACTCAGAGTTGCAGAGAAGTGCTGAACACTCACATCTGTGATTAGGTCTGAGATAATGTGTGATAAACATAACTGAAATCCCTTAACATAGTCGTCCAAAACTAATAAATGTTCAACACCACCTGAGATCAGATTTCCTAATAATGTTTAAAAAGAGTGAAACAAGGCAGAAGTTTCTAATCGAGATCTCAAATACACCTCATCTTCTGTCCAGATTTGAGCTTTCTATAGTCTGGCCCTAGCATTAGCTGCTGGCCTCAGTACACATGCTAAATACTTACCTTTCTATACTAAATATTCACTGTCCCAACTCTAAGTAGAAAATGTATAATTGCATCCATTTGACAGGATCATGGTAATTTTGAGTTCACAAAATAATTGTGGAAAAAACCTGAATTTCCTGAATAACGTTCCAATGAATTTATCACAAGTCCATTATTTTCAGCTACAAGTGATAAAGTGACTTGACTATTTTTGATTCCTTAATTTAAGCAAACAATTGCTTGCAGCTTCTTACTGGATTTACTTTTTAAATTTCCTTCTGGGGTTTTTATCTTCTGTGGCTAGAAGCAGGGATGAAGAGAAAAAGAAAAAGCTTTGGGCTGCCTGCACAGTAATTAAATAGGAAAGAGAATTAATTTAGTTGGGATTTTCACAGAGCCAGTTACATGTAAAAGGAACAAACCACATAATGTTCGCTGAAAGAGATAGCCTGCAAAATATGTGTGATGTGGTCGTCTGTTGCATGGAATACATAGCCAAGACACGACACATAAAATGCAGTGTCTGCTAGGCAGCCAAGTGCAAGATTCTTCACATAAGTTTTTTTACATGAAATCATTTCCTTTCTTGACACAGAACAATAAATGAATATAAAATATATTACACAGATTATAAAAGGATGAAGACTCCATGACGCTTCCAAAACCAGGAGGTGAACTACATACCGAGGGTTTGAAGAAACTTCCACAGTTCACTCAGGCCATAACATAACCCACATTAAAGTGAACAGTTACAGGTAAGACCACCAGGAAAAGGACACTGAATTTCAATGTTCAGGTACAAATGATTGGTGCAGATAGCTGAAGGAACTGTAGGTTCTGTAAAAAAACGTTTACCCCTACAAGATAATTTTTCCCTTCATCTGTATGACACAACAAATTGGGATCATTAATGTTATAGGTGAACAGCAGGCCCTGAGATCCCTTCTAGATTTGTGGGTCTCTGTAAATTTAGCTGCATCCTGACTGCATAGAAAGACAAGATCTAGGTGAGCCCATATGCTCTTTCCCATGCTGCAGTTCCCATAGGAAGGAAGCCCATGTGAATGCAGAATTTGGACAACTGGAAGACCAGGATTTGGGGGCAGACTGGCAAATGCTCTGGAGAGAGACTCTTAGGGCCCTGGGCACATCCTCCCTCGTCCTAGGGGTTTGGCTGCCAGGGCTCAGGCCTTACATGGCCTCTGAGATGCAGCATCCTGGACCTGATGAACAAACCATCTTATCTGTTGATATGGAAACTCTCCTGTTCCAAACCATATGAAAGATTTGCAAAGCATATTGATGTCCTGCTCATGCCCAGTTGCCTCAGATCCTAATTATCCTTTAGGTTCCTGACACAACCCGTTTGTAATAAGTGATTGCACTTCTTATAGACCCAATCTTGCAAAGCTCAAAATGAGACAAAAGTAGAGACTTGTAACTCAGGTCAAGAATGAAAGTAGAGAGAGGGAGAAGAAGTGCTACTCCTAAACAACAGCAAGACAACTATTTTGAAGGTATCCTGTTCACAAGCATCTCGAGCAGCACCCATGCACACAAGCATCCTCAATTGCAACTACTGTCACGATGTGTTTGTTGTTGTCTGAAATTTTTGGAATTAGCATAAATCTGGACTTACCTGGCCATTTGTAGATGTTTTCTCCTGAGTACAACAAGAGTCACCAGCAGCAGTCCAATCAGAAGGATACTTAGGATGGCTAACACGGAGATTACCACTACGTTGGGATTCATCTCGGTGACTGTACATACAAACAAGGGCTCTTGGTTATTCAATTCAGAAGCGCTGACAGTTTTGGGGTTTTTTTTCCCCTGAATGTGATAGTGTTATTTTTCTGAACTGATCTCGTTCAGCCTGGAGTGTCAGACAGAGAAAAATCTACCACTAGAGATAAAGGGAGGTTTCAACTAGTTATTGCTCTTACAAAATTTCTGTGGGGAAATGACTTCACTCTGGCATTTTCTTAAACTTTGGCATGTCCTGATTTTTTTTTTCCCCCCTTTTTATCTGACATTCATAACACAAGAGAGAAGGGTGAAGGAAATATAAAACACAGATATTCATCATCATCTATGTCTCCAAAGCACATTTCAACTCTGAAGTTGTTCTTCAACAATAATCAATACCTTTTCTGACCCCAAAGCAAAATAATAGGCTGAGGCTCTGTAAGATACTGGGTTGAAATTGATTGAATTACTTTGGCAAATAAATTGTAACAAAATATTCTGTTTTAAATAATAGCTGGAATCAACTCTCAATAACAAAACCTTGATTTATTTTTGTTCCATATTACATGCTTATTGACAGTACTATGAGACGAGATACCCTGTCCTGCTCACTATATAAGAAACTCTCCCTGCTTTACTTGCTCAGAATAACTTTACATCCACAGATGTCTAGAGAAGCATTTTTTAGATTAGAAATCATGGAGATTTTTAAGCTAAGTGTCAGACACTGAACTCCAGCATGGAGTGGTGTATGATGTACAGGACCAGTGACTAAAGCTACACAACTCCCTAACTAAGCAGAGATGACACTTCATTCTGAAGGGGAGATTTTAAAGAAAAGTCCAGTGCTCTGGGCAGTTCAACATCGATATTCTTTCTTCAGAGTCAGTATAGAGCCATGTTTCACGACATGCCCAGGGAGCTGTCATCAGGAGCCATCTCTTCAGGGTGTGACTGCTCAAGATCCTGTGGTGGCCCCTCTCCTTCTCTCTCACCCTACATCCACCTCTTCACTGAAAGCAGAAAGGGATTTTTCACCTTAGCAACTTATAAATGTGATTTTCCTCTTGTCTGGGCTTGGCTGAGAAGGCATTTTTCTCCATAAATGTCATCAAGCAGTACCTTGATATTCAGCCTTGACACCATAAACTAGGTCCCTGATTTCTAAAACTCAGTAGAGAATTGAGCCTCTAGTTTGAATTTCTGCAAGTCAACCCCCCCAGTGGGGATTTTTCTAAGGACTTTTTAAAGCTGCTTCCCCATCCCATCTGCATCTGGCAGCCTTGCCATGATACAAAAAATCCCTGGGGCCAGCATTACCGAGAGCAGCTTTAGAAAGGAAGGAGAAACAGATGTTGTAGCTGGAGAAGGAAGAAGAAAGCAGGGAAGTGCTGCTTACCCATGGTGGAAACCGCAATGAAAGTGGGGATGCTGGGGCTATTGTGGCTGAAGGTGGTCACACTGCAGTTGTAGGAAGTGGCAGGGGTTAGGCTGGAAATGGTCACTACGTGTGAAGAGACAGTGACTGGTTCCTGCAGACATGGGGAAAAACACACAGAAGTTTGTCTCTCCTGTAAAAGCAAGAGCACAAATCAGTGCTCCCCTCTCCACCCATGTATTTGACCAGGTAAAGTCAGATCTGGTGAAAGAAACCGACACTTCGAAACCCAAGGGCCTGCCCTTGAAAACAGGCAGGTTAGCCCGGCAGTCTGGCAGAAGAGGGGAGAGGAACAGGGGTGAAAACAGCAGGAGGAACAGCCCAGAGCACCCCAGGGAGCCCCAGAGCCCCTTGGGGAGGGCAGGAGGGTGCCTCACAGGGGGTTGGTCAGTCACACGCTTGGTGGGGGAAAATGCTGCGACCTCCAGGACATCCCCAGAGGTGGGCAGAGCTCATGAGCTCTGGTTACTAAGCCATACAGGTAGGAGGAAAACAAAGTTATTTTTATTCAAAGCGCAGCCACGGCAGTCACAATCTCTGCACTCTCATATGAATACGTGTCATCTCTGCCTCTGGGGTGGTTCCTCTGGATGTGAAGAGCTGTGAGCCTTTTGAGCGGCCAAGGTGAAAAACAAAGCTAGAGCAAAGCCTTTGGGTAATTACTATGATCAGACATCCCACACCTCAGTTTTTCTGGCTAGTAGAAACTCTTTACATAACATATTTATACAATGTTTTAATTACTGTATCCCTGGTAAACGCTTTTGTGTTTTTTAAATGCTGATACAGCAAAAGAAAACAAATACAACACATGCATTGACTTAAAGATACAGCTCCTTAAGGTCCTCAGAGGCTTTTCTGTACTCTCCAGCAGAACCAAGGGTGGGTTGCAGATGCGAAAACAGGAACACGGAGCCAGTGGTTTAGAAAGAGAACAAGGAGAGGTTTTATGAATGAACTCACTCCAGATGGGGAGTGCCAGATGCTGGAACAAGTCCCAAGCACTGGATTTTTGCAGTGGTCTGTTGTCAGTCATGGGCTCCGTCTAGGCTAGCAAGGGTTCCTGTTGCAGTGCAACTCTGAGGTACCTTACGCAGATGAAATCACATGTACATGAATGTAAGGGAGGAGACTTTTATTCCTTGAGCTGAAAGGAGGGGCCACAGTTTGGCAATTGGACTTGGTTGGATGTTTTCCATTTTCCCCTCTGGGAAATTTAAATTAGTCACCCAAAACCCAAGATGTTCAAACCTGGAAAGCTGTTGCTTTTCATTTTGCTGATTTAAAAATGGAGGAAAGAGACAAAAATGTTCATGTAATTAGCATGGAAAATCACAAACAAAGAATTTTCACCAGTCTAATGGGAAAGCATCCCTTTTTACAGTTCAAAAAGGAGCCCTTCCCCTTTTTTCATAGAGACAGAAAAGAGAGTGACTAATCTAATGAGAAGTGAGCTGACAATCTCTGTGCATTTCCCAGTGCCAGATGTTCGTGTCAACAAATGAGACACCCACTGAAGCTCCTGCCAAATGGAGCAGTCTTCTCCTGATGTTCTTAAACCAGATCTGCTCTGCACTAAAGCTGTGAAACCTGTGGTACCTTCCTTACCTGATCACATCATTATTTTGAATCTCTGCTAAATGATTAATGACTTCACGATCTTTAGCTATTCATTGTGATGATCTTTAGCTATTCATTGTGAAAAAGTAGGAATCTAGATGTGGAATCCAAATTATCCAAAAGATTAAAGTGCATTTAAACACTTTTTTTTCCCTTTAGTCAGCGCCTTTCTCGATTTAAAAAGAACATTAAATAATTCAGGCTGGTCTTCCATAGGATTAAAGAGTGCGTACATCTCTTTTGAGATAATCAGTGGTCTGAGTGGGTTATTTTTTACTTTTTTCTGATGATTCCTCATTATGTGTGACAGTCCACATGAGAGAATGATGTGTCATGGCATGTAATCACAGTGATTCACTATACCATCAGCTAAACCACAAAGTAAGGCTCATAAGTTGCACAAGATTGAATATCAAGGAATTAAAACTACTACTGCTCTGTTCTTCACTGAACAACGTTACCATTCTAAACACTCAGATATTCAGGTGGCCTCTGAGTACAGGTACCTAACTGGACAGACAGAATAGGAGGTTCATTTGTGAGACTGAGAAGGTGGGTCTCGAAGGAAATACCCTACGAGACAAAATGCATGAGAAGCAGCCGCATTTGCGGCATTAAAGGTACTCTTTGAATAGCAGTGAAAGTCCTACTGAACTTCAGTTAACAGTTCTCAAAACTAGGAATAAAGTAAGCCAGAAATAATTAAATGCTGCATAAAAGATCTCATGGTATCTAAATATGTCTATTTTTCCCATTCCTTATCAAGCTACCTGACCATTTTTCCCTTCCTGCCCATTGACATTCCCTTAGTTTTGTGGCCTTTTAGGTTTTGCACGGTATATTAGAGCCATTTTCATGAGTAGCCAAAGACTGACACTCTGTTGGATGCATATAGCTTCCATCCGACTAGTTATAATCTCATCAATAAGACAGAAGCCAATTTTAATATTGCAAAATAACAAAATATTTTAGTATTTGAAATGCTTTAGTAGTTTAGCTTTTAAAGGTTTAATTCTGAACCACCTTACCACATTTGGTTTAATGATCTAAGCTGTGTACTGAACATAAAATGTCATTGGGCTTCACACACAAATGCTAAGCAGCAGACACCAAACCAGAAGGATGCAAGGCCCAGTCCCAGTTTCAGAGATGAAGAGCAGAAACCAAAGAAGAGATGCTTACATACCTGGACTTTTGTTTCCTGACCAGATCCAGCCTGCTGGCAGTAGACTTCAAAGAAATCAGCCACTCCTTCTTCCACCCATAGCAGAGTCACAGAGGTCTGAGTCTTGTTGACAGCAAACAGTGATTTTGGAGGGGCTGGTTCTGGTTAAGAGAAGATCTCCTTTTATTAAGCTTATCTTTAAGTTTCCAGACAACTGAGAAGAAGAAGCCTTGAACAAAAATGAAAGCAATGCCTGATGCCCTTCTATCTTTCATTTCCTTCAGATAAAGCCTGCCAATGTAAAGCCCTGCCTCTCATGATGGTAAACTACCACTGTAAAATGGGAAGATGACGAAGTGTCTTGGTTTTTCTTCTCTATTTAAACTGTTCTCTGTTTGGGCAGTTGGATAATTACTCACTTCCCTTTTCAGCAGAGCCCTTGTCTGAGGATGATCAGCGTATTCTATTAATAGAATGAAGTTAGCAGAAACTGTTTTGGGAGAAGATGGCTGTCCACCTGTTAGCAACACATCTGGCCTGAGAAAGCTTTTCTTCACAAGGCCTGCCCCAGGAGATGATAAAGAAGCAGCTTTCCACAAGTGAGGGCCGTCTAGGTTCATTTAATTGTAGTAGAGGAAATATTTAGTCAATTAGCAGTTTAAAAAATACCTTGTCGTCTTTTTTTTTTCCCCAGGCTAACATTTAAGGGCCATGGGATCTGCACTCATTTCAGTTAGCAGCAGGAATTTTCTCTCCTCACTGAATGCAGAGGTCCGGATCTCAGGGGTCTTCAATTTATTGCTTTGATTTTTGTTGCTGTTGTGCTGGATGAACTGACAATGGGCAAACATATACAAGGGCCTGGCGAGGAGGAGACAACCCTGTGATAGGAGGGGTATGGAGGGTCTCCTGGGAGTAATGCCATCAGAGATACTGTGAAACACAGACAGGGGTCTGCACCCAGCACCCCCAGCCCCACGTGGGGTGGCCTCAGCTGCCGCCTCCAGGGCCACCTCCCCACCCGCGGACACCTGTGGCTGGGGGGGCAGCAGCCCACTGGAGGCCACGCTGACCTCCAGTGGAGGCCACCTCCGCCTGAACCAAACTGGAGTATGGAAAGCTGTATTGGGTTTGCGTGGCAAGGTTTTGGTGGCGGGGGGGGCTACAGGGGTGGCTTCTGTGAGAAGCTGCTAGAAGCTTCCCCTATGTCCGATAAAGTTAACGCCAGCAGGTTCCAAGACGGACCCGCCGCTAGCCAAGGCCGAGCCCATCAGCAACAGTGGTAGCACCTCTGGGATAACATATTAAGAAAGGCAAAAGAAGCTACAGGGGAGTTGCAGTTGTAGCCAGAGAGAGGAGTGAGAAGATGTGAGAGGAACAACTCCGCAGACACCAAGGTCAGTGAAGAAGGAGGGGGAGGAGGTGCTCCAGGCGCCGGAGCAGAGATTCCCCTGCAGCCCGTGGTGAAGACCATGGTGAGGCAGGCTGTCCCCCTGCAGCCCATGGAGGTCCACAGTGGAGCAGATATCCACCTGCAGCCCGTGGAGGACCCCACGCTGGAGCAGGCGGATGCCCGAAGGATGCTGTGACCCCGTGGGAAGCCCGCACTGGAGCAGGCTCCTGGCAGGACCTGCGGCCCCGTGGCCCCGTGGAGAGAGGAGCCCACGCTGGAGCAGTTTTGCTGGCAGGACTTGTGACCCTGTGGGGGACCCACGCTGGAGCAGTCTGTTCCTGAAGGACTGCACCCTGTGGATGGGACCCATGTTGGAGCAGTTCGTGAAGAACTGTAGCCCGTGGGAAGGACTCACACTGGAGAAGTTTGTGAAGGACTGTCTCCCGTGGGAGGGACCCCACACTGGAGCAGGGGAAGAGTGTGAGGAGTCCTCCCCCTGAGGAGGAAGGAGCGGCAGAAACAACGTGTGATGAACTGACCCAAACCCCCATTCCCCATCCCCCTGCGCCCCTCAGGGGGGGAGGAGGTAGAGAAAATAAGGAGTAAAGTTAAGCCTGGGAAGAAGGGAGGGCTGGGGGGAAGGTGTTTTAAGATTTGGTTTTATTTCTCATTATCCTGCTCTGGTTTTGACTAGTAATAAATTAAACTAGTTTTTCCCCAAGTCGAGTCTGTTTTGCCCGTGACGGTAATTGGTGAAGTGATCTCCCTGTCCTTATCTCGACCCATGAGCCTTTTGTTTTATTTTTTCTCCCCTGTCCAGCTGAGGAGGGGGAGTGATAGAGCGGCTTTGGTGGGCACCTGGCATCCAGCCAGGGTCAACCCACTACAAAAGCACAAGAGAACAGGAGAGAAAACCTTGAGGAGGAGGAGGAGCAAACAGCCTAGGCACAGTGTTAAGATGAGATATACTTTTTTCCCCAAGATTATTTAAAGACCAAGGCTTGATCCCTATTTTCATCCTGACGACTTCACACGATGGGTACTGGCAATCCCTAGCTTTCAATGCCTCAGGCATCCTGGGCTGCTTTGGTTTGCCTTCAGAGAGTGCAAGGTTTGGGCTGCACATTTCTGAGCTGTTCTCCAGAGTTTTCAGATTTCCTAATCTATGGATGTTTAATGAAAGTTGTCATTCTCAAACAATGACCTGATTCCAGGATCCTGACACACTACATACAATGTGCTATGTACAACAACATTTTGCTCTTATTTTTTCCCTTCACAAATGATTTGTTATTCTGTGAGATGCTGTCACAGGAGCCTGGACATGATGTGTAAGATCCGCCACAAAAAACTTGGCACAGAGGACTTGCTCAAGTGGTTATAGACATTTTGGAGACATATCTAATCCTCAGACAATCAGATCAGTGTTCTAGGTTTGAAGGCTGCCAAGATTATATTGGCATTAGGGAGAGAATTGGGTAGGGACTGAGGCACATTCATGTGACTTCTTCTGTGTCACAGGGATTGCAGTGTACATGTTGTCCCAGAACTACATAGGAAAGCGTCCCTCTCCCTTAATTACACCCATATATCTGCTCTTGGATTCAGAAACACATTCCATCCCTCACTCCAGGTAAAAAATGGCCTCAATTAAAATATGAGTTTTGCATTTGGGCATTGTCCCAAGCAAATCCTCCTTTTGCCTCCAGCAAATGGCTTGATTTTTCTGCAAGTGGAAAGTTGCCAGGATGAAGCAAACATCATGGAGGGAAGAACATTTGGCAGGAGTGCTTAAGTGACTGCCAAGTGCTGAGTCGTCTATCACTTAGAGTCAGTTCCCACTACTGCTAATTACAACTCCCATTGCTCCCTCAGAAACAAAGAGAAGGAAAGCCTCTGGTAAAATATCCTTACTATTGTCTATTCAAAGTGCAAACAGCATAAAGAAAAAAAAAACAGCAAAAAACCAGACCAACAAAAAACCCTCACCCAGAATTCTAGAAGTGATTTATCGAAACGGAATTCATTCCACCTTCTCTTTGTTGTCAATGAAAGAGCAAGAGCAAAATAACTCTACCAGTTCAATAAGAGCCTGCCTGTCCATAAGCAAAGAACAGGAAGATACAACTAGGCTGCAGGGTGTACAACATAAATAATATATGGCACTTGTGGACCTGTCTGAAAGATAAAACTAGCTGATACTTTGAAATACTCCCCTAAAATATTTGGACAATAGTAGTAGGGGGATATACTCACCCTCACACATCCACCCACTCAGCCCTGGGAACGAAGAGTTACATGCATGTAACTCTGTGCACAGACGCAAGGCACAGGGAAAACAGTGGACAGGACTTGCACAGGGAAGAGGAAAATCCATGGAATTTGTCTACATCTTTCAAATATTCCCTTTGGTGAAAAGACCTGGAAGAACTTCAGATTCTTATGGCTGTACTGCTTGCCCCAGCACTGTTTAAGAGATTTGAGTAAGAGCTATTGAGAAAGATGAATAGACAATGATTGCTTCAAGACCTCTAATTTGATGAGAAGTTATGGAGCCCTTTAAATTCACTTCTTTCACTGTCACTCAGGAAAGGTTTATTATGCATGTAGAGAAGATAATCCAGTTTGCAATTACTAATTCTTCTCTACCCACCTTCACAGTGGAGTTAATGCCTGTAAAAGCAGTTAGGCACACTTCAAAATTTCAGTTTTGGGCACCTAGGGCTCAACAATTCTACGTGCATGCAAAAGAGAAGTAAAATCTCTTAAGGTATAATGGTGTAGTGTCCAGTCTTCCTCACAGGTAAAGGAAGATGTTAGGCAAAAAGTTATATTCTAAAGTCCTACCTAAAGGATGAAGTTCTTAAGTCTTTTTTTGTTTCTTTGACTAGATTACACATATTTCTCCTAGAATGATGCTGGGTTCCACAGCCATGAATCTGATTGTTTTTGTAAAGAGTGCTGTCATTGATTTGTATTTAAGGGTACATTTTTGGTGTTGGAAGACTATGGAGATGTCCAGGGAGAGAGGAGGGGAGACAGGAAATCAGACCAGGTGGCAGAGTGCAGACCCAGAAATAGGCTTGTCAGAAACAAGGAAGATTCTGCTTTGTTTTGAAAAGTTCATCTGTGAAGCCTGAGTCGCCATTCCCAAAACCTGCCTGTGTTCAAGACCTTAGGGAAGCAACTATGAAGCAGAGTTGTTCTCCCAGTGAGGCATTAAGCAATTTCCACTCTCCTACTGCCACTTACAGTCAAATTCTGCCACTCTTGCTCCTGTTGAGTAATACTATTTTAGAAGAGTAGCTTCACATACACGAATGAGGCAATCTTCACAGAAAGGTGAGGTGAAAATTACAGCTTTGCAAAAGAAATGCAGTCACAGGTACATGACTGAAATAAGGAAGATGCTGAATCTGCTGACAGAGTTACTTTTACAGTCAAATGAGAGAAGGAGTGAGTTTATATTTACAAACAAGCATTTCTTACCCAATTTCACAAGCTGGGGCAGGGAAGTATTGCTGCCTCTTTCAGTACAAGCAGTCACTGAAAGGTTGTAAATGTCCCCTGGAGGCAAGCTCAACACTGCAGTCATCACATTGCGTGTTACCTACAATAATTATAGACACCAACTGTTAAATATGACACAAACCATACATCCTTCTTGTAAAATTAATCTGGTCACTTAATACACTACAAAGAAAGTTCTGTGCATCACAGCAGATGCCTTTTGCATACTCTAGACTTGTTACATGAACCAGTTCCCACTGACACTAACTGTGGAAAGCCATAACGCTCGGCAGAATATCACAATGCAAAAAGAAGACAATCTTAGGCTGTATTTTCTATATGACCAGCGAAAATGTAAGGAACAAAGAAAACCTCCCTCACACCAATGAGAGCACTCTTGCATCTAGATTTTCCAAGTTGTGCAAAATGCTAAACAAGCCACGGATTTGAGTCCATTGCAATTTTAGAGGAATTTAAATCAGGTCAGATATCTCTAAGAAGAGTATGCAAGACACATACAGGCAAGCCTTTATATATCCTAAGAACCTACAAATTAAATCTGGCTGGGCAAGTCTAACACCTACCTGGAGACCTGTTGACTTGACAATAGATCTCAGGGCCTGATTTCAGTCATCTGCAAGCTTGAAACCAGATACGATCCAAAACTGAGCTGAGCTTCAAATGATTGTGAATAACTTCTTCCTGCTATTTTTGGGGTGAGTAAGCTCCCCATTTCTCCATGGTCATGGAGAAAGACGCAGAACTCAGATACTGCAACTTTTTTCAGAGCACTTGTAGACTGTCTGCAAAGGGCACATTCAGGAATCTCATGCTGATTTTCACAGTCACTTAATTTTCAGGTTGAAACTTTCAGTTCCATGAGAAACAGACAGTTCTGAATAAAGACTAACAGGACTATGCACATTATTTTCATCACTTCGCTAAAAACTAACCAACTTCTACAGAGTCTTGGGAAGTACACAAATAGCAGGAAGAAAAAGTCATCATTGCCTGATAGTGTTATCTATTTATTTTAATAATCCCACAAGAAAAAACAACCATAATAACAATCTTAACAAATCAGATAAAGAGGTTACAACATAGTATGATTTTTAAAGGAAACCATTTCTGAAAGTGACTAATAGAGCTTAGGAGAACAGGTACACCCTGATGCCTGCAAGAGTGTACCCATATTTACAAATAAGAGCAGGACCATAAAAGTTAGCTAGAAATAGGTTGTTGCAGGAATTTCCTAAAGAATACTTTCTGCGTTCTGTTGTCCTGAAAATAATATAAAGACAAACATTTCTAAAGACATTCCTAAAACTTTGAAGTTTTATTTGCAGCTACACTCTATTGTAGATACCCTCTATTTTTAATCTGTTGTTTAATCTAAAATTACATATTCAATATTATTTTTAATTTAATTTCATATTCCATGTTTATTTTATATTTATTTAATCTAA
Source organism: Gymnogyps californianus (assembly GCF_018139145.2). Lineage (NCBI taxonomy): Eukaryota > Metazoa > Chordata > Aves > Accipitriformes > Cathartidae > Gymnogyps > Gymnogyps californianus. Next base: position 148,253,304 of record NC_059471.1, read on the forward strand.
GATTTTAATATTCACTGAAGTTGAGTGGCACAGAAAATAGATTTTTCCTGGAATAATAATAACCTTACAGAGAACATGACTTTTGGAAGGAAGAGAAGAGAGGGATATCACAGCACAATTTTTTTAGAATTCAATTGTTAGAATATTTTATTTGTAGGAAAAAAAATTAAAATGTGGAGTTTTCTTCCTCATTTGAAACAAAGATCCAAATATTGCAAGTTCCTGCTGTTCAGAAATGTCATGTTTTTGAACAGTTCTACTAATCATGTAATTAGATTCATGCTGCAACAAGCTCCAGATGGGTGCACTCTTGCAGCCGCTAGGAATCCAATGAAAGCCAGGGTGCTCCATATAAATCCAAATGAAAATTGCCGATGAATTTGCGCTTATGCTGAAAATCCACTTCCAATTCAGCATCTGCTGAGTCTCCAGTTGTAGAAAGGAAACCTTTCCCTTGAAAAAGACCAGATGATACTTTCTCCCTGTCAACAGTTAAAAGTTCAATAGTGGTGTAGAAGACAGTCACAGGCCACAGGCTGTATGAAGCTAGACTGCTGGCCGTATACGTTCCTGTGCTGCAGTGCTCCACTGTTATTTCAAACACTTCTCACTGTATGTTCAGGGGCTGCTCTTTTGCTTCAGGTTAAACGTGCATCTCAGTACCCTGTAGCAGCATGACTTTAATCCATAATTGGAAACCCCAGATTTCTTTTTCTAAGTGATTTTTAAATATGCTCAAAGAGTTCAAGAGAATGTGCCAAGAACACATCTGAACATCTGGCAAGTTTTCTAAGAAGTGCACACATTCTGGTTGAAATCTTCATCCCATCAGTTAGTGGAACTTGTATTCTAACAGAAAATGAAAACCACATAATTTATAAGGATTTCTGTTTGATAAAGTCAGAAAATGGGAAGTGATAGTACCTGGCCTGAATGAACTAAAAAACTCAGCCAGTAGCGTAGTCTGGTTATTAATAAATAGAAACTGAAAAGACCATATCTATTCACTAAAAAATATTCTTTGTGTTTTACTATCTGCAGCTCAGAAAGTTACAAGCTATTTTAAAATTCTTACCTAAATTATCAACACTTGCACTGGATCACCATAGAACCTTTTTGTCCGCTGGCTGTTTTGAGAGCTTGAGTCTTTGGAAGTGCATGCTAACACTGTGAAATAACTTCAACTGATCAGGTTTCTACCGATCTTAATCAACTTGCCTAAACTTTGTAATACAATGTTATTAACTCAGCAAAAAAAACCCCAACAGATAAATGAGCGACACCTTCCCCATTCATACTTACACTCTTCTTGATTTTTTTCTTTCCTTCTGCAATGACCATCCAATGCAGCATCCTGGAATGAGAAAGATCAGTACCATCTCCTCCGTAGGTCCAGGTGATGTACAAAAGGTGGTTGTAATATTCTATGGAGGTAATCTCGGGTGCCACTGGTGCTGAAGGAAGAAGGCAAGTGTATTACAGACAGGGTCTAATACAGTTGATTACCAAATCCAGTCATAAACTTCTGCCAAAGGATACCATTGGGAAGAGAGTATCACAAAATTAGCAGAAAAATATTAGTAAAAGCATCTGCACCTGAGCACTAGCTGAAACAAATGAAAACCAGCATTTAACCTGGGAGATATTCAGAACAAAAATACATTTGTTTGCAATCTTTCAGTTTAAAAAAAAAAAATCATGAAGCTACTGACTGATACAAACCATTTTTGGAGTCAACATTTATAAATGGAATTCAAAGTCAAGTTAAAAGCCTCAGATATTGCTTCACTGTGTTATAGCACTGAAAAGAAATGACAATCAGTGAGAAATAAAGAAGAATTGTCACACTGAATAATTTTTCCACAGGAAAAAGTATCTTCTTTTCACTGAGCTTGCTTCTTCCTAGGAGGAAAAGCCCCAAACCTGCAGTTTTCCAAAACACATCTTTTTGCATGAAAAGTTATGGCCATCTTTGTTCCCAAGGTGAAAGTCCCACCATCACAGAAGGAAGCTGTCAGCCTGACAGCCATCTAAGCACCAAGTATCTAGTCTACAGGCATATGGTAGTGTCCTGGTTTCGGCTGGGACAGAGTTAACTCTCTTCTTAGTAGCTGGTACAGTGCTGGGTTTTGCATTCAGTGTGAGAATAATGTTGATAACACACTGATGTTTTAGTTGTTGCTAAGTAGTGCTTATCTTAAGCCAAGGACTTTTCAGTTTCCCATGCTCTGCCAGCAAGCAGGTGTGCAAGAAGCTGGGAGGGAGCACAGCCAGGACAGCTGACCCAAACTAGCCAAAGGGATATTCCATACCCTAGAATGTCATGGTCAGTATATAAACTGGGGGGAGTTGGCCGGGAAGGGCGGATTGCTGCTGGGGCACCGGTCAGCAGGTGGTGAGCAATTGCATTGTGCATCACTTGTCTTTTCTTATTTCTTTTTTTTTTTTATTCTTTTTCATTACAATTATTATTATTCTTAGTTAGTAGTGTATTTTTATTTTTAATTTAGTTATTAAACTATTCTTATCTCAATCCACGAGTTTTAGTTTTTTCCTTTCCTCCTCCTCCCTACCCCACTGGGAGGGGGGAGAGGGAAGCGGCTGCATGGTGCTTAGTTGCTGGCTGGTGTTAAACCATGACAGGTAGCTACATTATTAGATATTAAGTAAAGCAGCTGTTGTCCCTCTTCTTCCACACACCCAGCTCCTGTCCAGTGCTGTCCCCTGTGCTGCAGAGCTCAGACTGCCCCACCACAGTCCTATCAGCCTGTTTGATGGATTGTCTTACACTGGAGATGCCAGCCAAGTCCTTGACTCCCTGTGCAGCCCAAGAAGAAAGATAGCAGCCTCCAAAGCAACTCATCTCCTCCTAAAATAGGTATTTAAGATGAGAATTACCTCCTGGAGGTGCCTGTCTATTAACTGCAGAAGGGGTATAGCTGGTCAGCTCACCCTGATTGCCTAATTTGGAGGTGCAGGTCCCCAGTTAGGATTTAAGTTAAAACTGGGTGGAGACCCAAAAGTGAAAGTCAGTGATCGGTAAAGATCACAACCCTCTCTCAAAGCGATATCAATGGGATAACCTGGATAAAACGGGGAAGTGTATGAATCTATGTGCTTGGCAGCTTCTTCGGGAGCACGGTAGGGAAAATGATACGGACTGACTGATCTTCCTCTGCACAAGCCCCGTTGAGTCCAGTGCGTTTGTGCAAAGGCAGCTCAGATGCGGCTGCCCGGCGAGAGCACCCTTCCCACCACGTTCCCTCGCAGAGCCCTGGATGCCAGCAGGGCTGCGGGTGGCAGCAGCCGAGATGAAACGCAGGGCGGACTCGGAGCTTGGGTCTGTTTGAAGGGGCCACAAGATGTCACTGCTGCTTTCACGAAGGCTTCTGTGACTTTTGCATCGAGACATTCGTTAGAGAACAGATTTACTGGAGTAATCGCTGAGGAAGGCAGCAAATACAATGTACGGACAATTTAGAACCATTTAGAAACGTTTAGTGAGACTATTCTCTCAAATTAATCTTGAAAACGTCCTTTTATGCTGTTGAGAGGAAGCAACCTTATTTAGTATAAAATCTTTAAAGTAATGCTTCTTTTGGTTTCTAGAGTTCTCAGTCCATCCCTACACAAGGATTGTGTATTCCTTACAATTTAAGGTCACAACTGGCATGCATCTTATACACTAATAATAATATCCTCCTATACCTAAATATTGATGACATGCTTTCCCTCTTAATGTTCACACAGCTGTTTGCTTTAGGTTATCTGGCAACGAATGTCCAGGATATGTGAAATAAGACTAAGGGCCAGGGCTTGCATGACTGACTCCCCTAGCACCACGTTCCACTGGGAGCTGAGTGGCACAGAGAGGCTGTAGGAAGTTACACCCTGTTGCTGACCTGGCCCGAAGTGAGAGCTGAAAGCACCCACGGGACCAACAGACAGCAGACATGGTGGTACTCACCAACACCAAGAGTCTGTCTTTCTTACTCTTTTTGCTTCTCCAAAGCTAAAAGCTTTCTCACTGTATAAGAAAATGTTGGTTATCTAAAGTGCCCTTGCTTATGATTGCTTTAAATCCAGCTGTTTACAGCAGGTGGCATTAAAAACTCATTAGTCACCACAGCAACACTGGCAGCAGCACAATCTCTATCCCTGTGTTAAAACAACAGCACGCAACAGTTGCTGCAGGAGCCTGAGAGAACAAATGCTGTTTCTGATAAGTCTCTGGGATCCCGCAGATCTCGCCCATTCTCCTGGAGACATCTGACCAGCTGTTGTGGGAGAGCACTATATATCATCTGGTCTCTTGTAACACCCTTTTCATTCCAGGTACTGCAGTTCAGTAAAGCCCCAGCCTCCCTATAGACTCCACACGAGCAGTGGGACCCTGCCTCAGGAAAATGGTTTGTCTGCTCTGAGCTTTCTGCAAGGTGTGGTCCCAAACTCCCAGGTGATCCTTCTGCTTTGTTTTAAAAAATCAAGCTTATGTTCCAGGTGCAGAAGTTAGCTTTCCAATTCTACACAGAAGAACTGACAGCTGGTGTACTGTCGAGAAGACTACAAAACCTTCATTCCAGTATTTTAAAATGTAGGGCTTTTTGGTGGAGTTTTTTTGTTTATTTTAATTCCTGGCAACCTGTCCAGGGGATGTAGCGTTGTTCAGAATGATGCAGAAAGGGATCAAGTGCTCCATAAAACCATCTGTTCCCTCTCTGGAAAGAAAGAGGCTGAGGGTGATAAAGAACTCTGCAATCCCCTGGTAACTTGAAAGAGTGAAAAGGCAGCAGCTACTGGGGACAAACATTTCAAACCTGCAGACATGAAAAATTGGCATGCCACTTTCTTGCAAGTTAGCCTGACAGCAGTCCCTGGACAAAGCTGAAGAGATTGAAAGTAATAAGACAATCGGAGGACAGGAGTGTATTTAATGCTCACATTCAATAGTGACCATCTATTGATAAGCGCTTGTAATTTGATCAAACCAGATTTCTTTGTTAGGACTCTTCCCTTAAAACGCTGTGATCTGGCTCACTGCTATTCAACATTTTCATCAATACTCTGAAAGTAAAAGCACCACTGATGAACCATGCAAGCAACATGGCAACTGGCAGAGGAGTGGAGGCTTTGGACAGGGCTGTGATTTGAATTATTGGCCCCTACGCTGGGCCTGTTCAAACAAAATATATTTCAAAGTGCCAGGTGCAAAGTTGAGTCTTTAGGAAAAAGACATGCAGGCAACACTTCCCAAATGACAAATTCTGGAAAGCAGCTACCGTAGGAAGGAGTCAGAAGCCACAGAACAGAAGCAAATCAACACAGACCTCCAGTGTGATGCCATAGCAAATGCAATCATCTAGATGCACAAACAGGAGAGCACTGAATAGGGAGCTGATTTTGCCTCTGTAGGAGTATGCAGCAGGCTGGTATTACACTTTCAGTTTTCGCATACTTTGGTAAAGACAGTAAAAATTAGAGAGGCAGAGTGGGGGGAAAAAAGTAAAGTAACATGAGAAATTGCCTTGCTGTGAGAGCACCTGAAGAGTTCAATGGAAGCAATTTATCAACAGGAAAGAGTGAAACTAAATTCTGTATACGGAGGGGAAAAAAGCTCTGTGTCTCTTCAGTCAATAAGAGAAAAGTGTAACAAGAATTATGGACTGGATATTAAAACTAGACAAATTTAGATCAGAAGCAAAGGATAAACCTTTGATAATAAGAGGAATTAAACATTGGTGCAACTCTGCAGTTGGATATTTTCTGGATATTTTCACTTAAGACCAGATGACCTTTTTGAAGAGAGGTTTTGCCAACCGCAAGTGGCAAGATTCATCCATTTCTGATTTTGTCTGCATCTGCTAGTTAAGGAGTTCATCCATTTTTCATCTAATAGCAGTAACAGTCTTTACTTTCCCCATACATAGATCCAGACTGATGCTGACAATGGCTTACATTTTGGAATAACCTTAATCTCCCTAATTCCTGCTGCAGGTTTCTGGAGACTTAATATTGAAGTGTGAGGGCCCCACAGGAACATTTCCACTCTAAAATGCTGAACCTGGTACCCAAATCAGTTGGAAAAGACATTTCTCTCCTCATACAGCAACCAATCAGCTGGAAAATTGCTTCCCCATAGTGCTACAGAAAACTTGATTGATGCCAAAGGACAATGAATATCCCTGGAGGCCCTTCACGGGGCCCCGGTGGGTGCTATGAGTTTCTGACACACTGGAGAAGTGCCAGAATTTGTCAGCAGTGTAGCTTGGGATCAGATATCTCAGGATGGGAGGGTTTCTGATGACTTCAGTGGAGCTAGGACTTAACCCACTAATAATTTTTCTGTCGTGGCTCTGTTGAGCACAGGCACTATATTAATCATCATTGCAAATGGGTCTTATTCAGTTCCTTCCTCAGTTACATCCTCTTAGCCTCTCACAAAATAGAAAATCTGGGACTAGGCTAGTATCTGTTTTGGAAGGAGTGGCTGGGACCTTGTAGGCTGATTTTCCTCGTAATTTGATTTCTGCAGCTAGAAAAGAAGAACGAGTCGTACTTTATTTCCTTTCATGGTGCATCTGAATTATTTACTGCTTTCAATCACCTTCTGCAAGGTGAACTAAACAGCAGGACATAAAAGCAAAGTGATTCAATAGGGAACTTTGACTTAACCAGTCTGGATGCTAGGAACATGTGGCAAGGTGCTAACAGGAGCTCTTGTATGCTCTTCTCTCTCCGGCTAATCTGTTTGACATGTTGAAGATTTGAACCCAAAGTATCTGACAAGAAACAATGGAGTGTGTTAAATGCAAGGCCGGTCCCAACTGGAAGAGGGCAATCCATGTGGTTGTATCAATTTACTGCAGCTGAGAATTCAGATGACGAATGACTTGCCAGCACTGCACAGTTTCCCAAGGCCAATTTAGCCAGCATGGGTGCAATGCCTTGATCACAGGAACACCCTTCTCTCCTTACTGTGAGCAAGCAAAAAACACCCAGCAGAAAAGGCAAAGCTGGAGGACAAGAATAACGTGCCACCAAACATACTACCTGCCTCGGTCTGCCTAAAAGTGCATAACTCCACTCCATGTTAGCTAAGGTGTCTGATCTGTGGATTACTAGAAGGGGAAAGAGCAGGAAAAAGCAGATGGAAACATTGCAAATATACAGAAAAATGTTTCATAATATTAGCAAGCCTAAGAATTCAGATTACTTATTTATCTGTTAACTTCTCAATGTGTAAAACATACGGTGTCATAAAAGATGAGCGGGATCACTGGCCCTCACTGGAGCCATGCATTCAGCTGATGGAGGACTGGAACAGATTAATCTAGCACTGTGCTTTACATAGGAAAATTATATATATTCATTTAAAGCAGTCCTCAGAGCTGTCCTTAAAAGAAATTAAAAAATAAAAAAAAAAATCCAAAAAACCCCACTTAGCTATTAAATATCCTAACTTGCAAGTATCTGCAGGTGAAACACAACACCCAAGTTGGACTTTCTCAGCACTTCTGCTCCCGGGAGTATTTCCACAGTCTTTTCAGATGGCTGCTTACCTGTTATGAAGCTGATGGTGGAGCTGTCACAGCAGCTCAGCTCTGGGTCCCCCCAGGTCACCATGGTGACCCGGAAATTGTAATACCAAGCAGGCAGCAAGTTAGCTATTTTCTGTAAAGTGACAAAAGACAAACAGCAGCTCAGGAGAAAATTCACCATCATGAGGCGTGACTTATAAAATACAACAATATTTATAAATCTAGTGCCCACGCTCATTTTACTGAGCTCCTATTCCTTACTCCAGTGGAAATCTCTGTAATTTGGCGTTTGAATTCATTCAAAAATCTGTGCAGTGGGAGCAAACACGGTTATGACGGCTCTGCAGCTTATCCACACGCACGTGGTCCCAGGTCCTACCCGCCAGGGGAACCTCTCATTGATTTCCAGGGTGGCGAGAACAATTCTGCAGAGTGATCTTCCATCACAATATTCTGATTTGATGAAGGCAGAACATTTAACTGGAAAATGCAGGATTTTCTATTTTGATTAAATAGGGTTTGAGGATAAACTAGAAACAATGTTTTTGACTCAGATATTGTCACTTCAACAGACTTATTTTTTCCAATTTTCAAAATGTATTTCATTTTGTATTATCATTTATTATGAATGAACTATGAATGAAACATAAATTACTTATGAGACATAAATTATATATAAATACAAATGAGATATAGATGAAGTATAAAATGCAATATATTTTATATTATAATATCGTATGTAATATTTAAGTTAAAATTCAAATACTTCCATTGACAGCACAAAACACTTCAAATATTTAATCTGATGTTTAAATGAAAAGCCTCATGACATTTTTAAAATTAAAAATAAAAGCAAATTGGAAATAATGAAAATTTTCAACAAATCAGAAATTGCTATTTTTACAGATCTCTGCTCTTTGCAGTGGCCTTTTTTCCCCAGATACCACAAGGCAATCCAAATACAGGGTTTGTGGACTATTCTTTTTATGCTTTTTAGAAAAAGTTGTATCAAATTAACACCAAAACCTTGAAGATGCTTGGACTTCTTCTGACATGCCCCTGGTGTAATGAAAATACCAACATTGTTTTGACCATTTTAAAATAGGCTGCAGAGCACAAAATGAACGAAGCAACTAAACAGAGTGAAAGGGTGAATTCAGTTCCAAAAGTTCTCACCAAGTGATAATGTGTCAGGAAAATAATTTTTGATCTAAGCTGTCAGATAGCTTGATTTTTGATTCCCCTGCCTTCTCACTGGGCTTGACACTGTTGCTCCAGAATACACCACTCGGAGATGTCAGTAGATCATAAGGAAATTTGCGGGACATGGTGGGACTTTGGCGTACCACTAGACAACCCCCCAAAAAGTTCACCAATACCTACCTGTGTGTTAAATGCCATAACAGAAGAACAGGGAGACACTCTTTTTCTAATTCAGGCTTACTCTTTAAAACTACTTTTTAAGAAATGCTCGCTTTGGCTGCGATACAGCACTGTCACATTTCAGACTGAAATTCACACAAAGGAATTCCAACCAGGCTTCCTTGAACAGGATTTGCAACAGTAAGGCACAATATAATCTCATTTTCTAATGAACCACATTAACTCTGGAAGATGGCATTACTTCTAAGATGACTCGGATCACTCAGGTATTAATCTAATCGTGCTGAGTCATGATTACAAGATATTAATTACTCATTTGGTAAGTTATTTTTGTTTTTAATTTCCCTGGAGATTTATGTGCTAGATTTACAGTCACGTACCCAATTACAGTTAAGCCGCTGTAGCCAAAACGACTCCACAAATGGTATTATGCAAATCAATTACCGTAAATCACTGTGGCTCTCACAAGCAGCAAAAGTTATTGCTATCCTTTTTGCATACTCATAACTTTCTGAACTACTAATTTCAGCTAAAATTGCTTGCTGTCTTGTGCTACAGTGAAGTCTGAATAAGATCTGTTCACCTTCTCTAGGAAATAATGGAAAAGAAGAGGAAAATTTCACTTTATTTCTGCAAAGATGCGCGTGCATATATGTGTATGTGTGTTCTTCTAGAAACCAGTCTCCACCTAGTTGAAATCCTGGCATAGGTCTTTGTAACTTCAGAAACACGAAGGCTGTTTTCACAAGAGCATCTCTGCAGCTAAGCCTTCCAGATGCCACACTGCAAGACTAGCCCGCAAGCCCCAAATCCATATTATCAATATTAATCATGTAGATAAGGCTTTGGACTACTCCCCCATGAGGAGATGATGGAATTTTTAAAGCGTTGACTGACAAACTCACCCACAAACTGCAGCTGCCTCTGAACTTGCTGAACATGCCCATTTGTCAACAAAAAAGAGGCTCATCTCCTATCTCATCGCTCTGCTTAAAATTTAGTATGGTTCAGCTGGCATTCCCTTGCTTTAGAACAGAAAATACCTCTAGCATCCTGGCCATTTTCTCTGCTTTGCCTGGAGAAATGTTCCAGGCTTAAAGGCATATATATGTATTCATGGGGGAAAGGCTGGGCAAAGAAATGTCACAAGGTGCCAGGGCCACACAGGCATGGGAAAGCATAGTCAGTAATGGTCACTTTACCACAGAGGCAGTTAAAGAGACGGTTGCTGCTATTTCATAGTAGGTTGTCCACTCCGAGGTCATCGTTGATGGGTTGAAGTAAAACATTTCTACAACATATTTCCTGAACACCCCAAGGAAAGGTCTGTTCCAGCTCAAAACCACAGCAGTAGGTCCCAAAGGGTAAAGAGTCAGATCCTTTATTCCAGTGGGCACTATAAACCAGAAATTGTGGTTAGTAATGTGTGTGTTATCAGTTACACTTTATTTTAAAACAATACCTTTCCTTAACCAAGTTCTACCTATTTCTGGTTTGTTCCTGACTTTAATTCCCAAGAGCTTCCTTGTCACAAGCAGTCAAATACCATTTTTTCAGCATTTATTCTCCAGATTGTTATGTCTACTTTTTCAGAAATGACTACAGGCTACTTGGTGTTGGCTGCTTAGCTTGAGCTAAAGTACAAGGCTTGCTTTTTGACAAATGGAGGGTTCCATTCTACTTTGAAAATCAGGATGTTCAGGAGGAATTTCAAGTTGCTCAAAAACAAAGGCATCAAAAGCCATAACACTTTGGAAGATGAAGACTACGAGAAAGAACAGTTTTTATGTCTAGCCCTCCTTCCCTGGGGAACCTAAAGGTGCTGTCATGTATTGCTATTCTTGCCTCACAGATGATGACACTGAGAAAGAGCAGTCAAGTGATTTGAAAAATGTCACATAAGGGTCAACTTCTGCAACCCTTACTTGTCTGGAAAGCAATCATTCTTCATGACTTAACCGAGGCTACTTAAATAAGTACTTCGCTAACATTTGCAAGGGTTGCAGAGCCCCAGCTATTGCACGCCAGGTCAGAGCCAAGACCAGCACCCAGATTACTTCAGCCCATGTTAGCACATGATTGCCTTTCCCTTCATAAATCATTTACCACATCTTTTCTTTGCTTCCTCTAAAGTGTTAATACTCACCCAGCGAAAGTGGGGCTTAGGATAAACAAGGGTAGAACTGAATACTTTTTAAAGTGTATTTTATCTTATTTCAGTTTCATTCATCATTAACCACCACTGATAATTTCATTGAACAGTTCGTTTCGCAGTTCTACTATTTTAATATCAAATTCAATATCCTGTTATGAAACGAAAACTCCTACAACTGTTGTTTTACTGCATGAAAACATCCATTTTATAATACGAAACCTATGAGATGTTTTGTTTAGAAACTGATTGCCATTTTGAGTTTAGTAAGAACTTTTTATGGTTGTGAGACCACACAAAAGTGGAGAAAATGAAGGAACTTATTTACTTTGGGAATATATGATTTTACTTTCTCAAGTGAAAATAGAATTTTGCAGATTTCTGAAGTAACTACAGTGAGAAAGAAAATCAAAAGCATTTGTAAAAATTGTCCAATGATAGACATTTTAATAATAAAGTATATATATATTACTTACTATTTTTCCTTTACTGTAATATACCATACTCTCTTTTCAAATTTATATTCAGACCCAATTATAAAAATATATAAGGAGATTGCCTAGAATGAAAAGGCTTTCACCATATTCAATTAAGGATTCAATTCTTAACAGATTAACTTTGGTTTTTTCTGTTTCATTTTCTTCCCTACATCACAGAGAGGAAGCAGAATGAAAAGTACTGAAGATCTCTACCTTTCAGACACCTGCTCTCCCACAAGGCAGATTACTTGTCAAAAGGAGAAGCTGGGTGACTCAGGTTGAATGTTTCTCTGCAAATGTAACTCTATACACTGAATCTCTTTCTCTTTGCCCTTTCTCTTCTTCATACATTTTGTTAAAGTGGTAACCTTAACAAAATAAATTATACTGAAACGAAAAGATGCTGAATTCTATCCTAAGTGACTCTTTACTTAGGAGCCTGGTGGAATCCTGAATTACAGGCATGGGGGCAGCAGCTCTGCCTGTTGGCCATAAAATCACATTCTTGAAAATGTTACTCAGTCTCAGAGGGTTCTTCTTATCTTTAAATCTCAAAGCAGAGAACATCAAGATCAACCATTAAACTGAAGAAAGTCAAGGCATACACAACTGAAGATGGGGATGGTCATGTAGTATCGTAGGAGATAAGCCAGCTGTCCTGACTCTTAGCACTGTGGCCTGCAGACTGGGCCGCATTACATCCTTCATAAAGCACATTTGCAACAAATGTCTTAACAGCAGTCCCACACAATTCATGAGACAGTGGGAATGAATCACTTCTAGGAAATGCCCACATCTCTCCATGCACCACAGAGCACCTGCAGCTCAGGCTGGCTACACCTAAGTGAGGTGACTCCCACTCTAAATGACATAGACCATGAGCACTGCTAGAGACAAGCATATATTCAGGTGTCCAAGGGTGAAGACGGTTCTTTCCACAGGGCACTCTGTGTGTGAATTCTGGCCATAACTGCTCTCTAGTTAGGTTTGGTAATAACTAAACATTTAAATGTGAAATATCTATCTTCCACTGAAGGAGTATTTTCCCCACCTCAGTAGTGGGCTAGGCAATACAAGAAAAATATTCTCAATAGGTGTTCATTACATTTGAAATAACCAACATGACAATTTTGTACTCCTTCATGGGCTCTAGGACTTAATGAATATACTACACATGTTTAAAAATAAAACAAAACAAACACATTTCAAACAGTAGATGCAGGGGTTACCAATGGAAAATGTAACAGGATCAGAAGGCGGTCCAACCAATGGTCCCTTCCGTAAGTAAACCACAACTTGGTACTGGGCACCAGGAACAAGATTTTCAATGAGGCTGCTGCTTGAATTCACCTAATATGAGGGGAACACATCAGATATGAAGTATTTACTTGGTTAATTAAAAGAATATTGAGACTGTAATTGAACTACTCCAGTTACAAAAGGCATAATTCTGAACATACTGGCATCAGCGGCTAAAACTCCATTCATTAAGCCCAAAATGGCAAAACTGTGAAAGTGGTCAGGACTGACTTGGCAAATGATCTGACTCAGAGAATCACACTTGCCTTGCTGTGTCAGGTCAGCTGTCACACTGCAGACCCACTCTCTCCTACTGTCAAGGTTTATTGAAATATTCAGGCTACATTATTCATATTCAGGTGATATTATTCAGGCTGGAGTATTTAGACCGTGTGTTTTCAATAAAAGCCAGAGGCTTTTCATCGGCCATCTGATTCATCTGCAGCTATGTGAGCTGAAGGCAGCGTTATGGGAAAGCTGTCTTCTGAATGCATGTGTTAAGTGACTGCATGGTGAAATCAGAGAGGAATTACTCTCTTTCACCTCCCCTACACAGCACTACAAAACCTGACTAAGGGAAATGGTGATTTTTCTTTTCAGTTTGAAACATCACTTTTAAAAAATTTCTGCTGTGCCACACCAGGTTTCAGTCAAAGCTGGAGGCAGAATGCCTGACCAAGTGAGTCCTGGTCTGATACAACATAGAAAGTCTTATCTGCTGAAGAGCCAACTAACAGTAAATGCACGGAGTAGCTTTGAGGAAAGGACTTCATGCACCCCTTCTAGAACTGCAGGCTGGTATTTCCTACTAATATTTTCTTCGCAACCTTTCCGAAGTCTGTATCACAGCCACCTTTGCACTAGTGGTTTTCTGCAATGCACATGAATACGTTAATGCCAGCACAGATTTAGTGAGGAACAGAACTTGTCTTTAACAGCTGCTTTGGAAAGCTAAATCACTTTTAAATCATGCATAATGTTAGAAATGGATAGAACTCTGCACTGAATTTTGCCCTTTTCAGCTTGTCAAGGAGAATTCAAACCAACAGTTGTTAATAATTCCAGGTATAATAAGCTGATAAAATTTGATTAGAGGTGGTACGAATATTTGTAATGACAGAAAGAAACAAATAACTGTATTTACACCTTTCTACCTACTTGCAATAAACACACATTTACTTTTACAGATATCTTATTCATTCATGGATTAACTTTAGGTACTGGTTTTTCAGTTTGTAGATGAATCCTGTAGTATTTACTTTAATCATATAAGTATATACTTGTAATCTGTGGTTTATAATCACCTACTGTATTGTTTTGCTTCCTGATTAAATGACTGCACTTTTAATAAATGGAAGGAAAATAGCTCAATGAGATTACAAGCTGATTCTGAAAAACAATTCTCAAATTGTCATGAAAAGACACTTCCAAATGTTTAAGTTCACAGCCATTCTTGGAATAAAACTCAAAACATTTTGACAAAGATTCATTTTAAAAGATATTTTTAAAGGATGCAGACTCTCTGCATTAATTAACTTGCAGGGTTAATCACAAAGTTGAAGGAGATGAAGATTTACTGGGAGCGTTAACAGTCTCCTTCCATTCCCATGGGCGAGCTGAGGGTGCAGCAGGGCAGCACTGCAGTCCTTTGCAGACTCCTCCATCACACATATTTAGGGAGCCAGACAGAAGTTGTGGCACTGCTCAGAGAATGGCCTTATCAGCACCTTGGTAAGGTAACTGACATGTGGGCTAAAACCTCTTTCTAATTGAAGCCACATGCCACTGATCCATCATAGCCACAGGATCTGACCTGGAGTTGCACTAACTAAGGGTTTCAAATAACAGAAAACTGCCATATTTTGGGGTTCAGGATTCTTGATCATTATAAACACATCCCATACAGCAGCTCTAAAGAATTGTTGTCCATCCAAATCACAGGTGGTCTGAATTACTATTTACTTCCCAGTGTTGACATCAGTTTTTATGGATGAAAAGAAAAGAAGTTGACTTCTAATCACCTCTAAACTTCCAGAAAGTTTAGAGTCAGGTTCTGTATTCATATGTAGGATATCTAAGAAAAAATTTATGCTAGTTTGATGATAATCATGCATGTGAGCTCTTTGTTTAATACAAATGGATTACAGCATATGCCTAAGTGTTATTATGATATGGCACCATTTTGCCTACTGCCACAAAAATGTCTCAAAGGGTACAACATAACTCACAAGCCTGAACAAAGCATTGGCCACAGTCAGTCCAACAGAAATACAATTTTAACACTACTATGGTTTACCGCACACTTTCATTCCTGAATGCTGTGCTCTCCCCTCCACTCTGCATCAGCCGTGCCCCTTTAGATTGCAGAAAGGAGCACCTACCACTGTGCTCTGCAGCCCTGAGCCTGATATGGCCCTTGGACACGACAATCCCAAACAGCAGGATGATAAGCAATTTTTTCCTGTATTTGAAAAGGCTCCAGCTTTTGCCCCTTACCTCAGTGCAGTAGTGTTTTTCAAGCCTTTGACTTTCCTTTTGCTTCTGACAGGTCAGGGAGACCACAGACACAATGGTGCTGTTGCCGCCACTCTCTTGTGAAGCTGTCCATGATGTCAGGGCAGTAGTGGAGCTTAGCACCGTCACGGTCACATGCTGGGGCTTTTCAGTGAGCTCTTCTATCCATTCACCTGTGGGGCCTGGGACATGTCCCAAAAGCACATGTGAGCAAGCCACTCTATGCATTTGAGGCACTTATGTTAAAACATGCTTCTTTCACGGGATTATTTACTACTAGTGAAAGAAGCTGGACTGACAGTTGTCCATCTCCACAGCCCTCAGGCAGCAAAGATGGCAGCCCCTGGGAAACAGCCTGTGGCTGGTGCTGTTTCACCTGTAGCAGAGCAGATGAAGAGAGAAACGTCACTGTTTGAAAATTCAAATTGCAGTATTCTCTATTGCTTACCAGAAACGACCCAGCAATATCAGATTTGCTCCAAGGGAATGTTTAAAAGTGGTGATATTCAATAATGTACAGATCATTGACAAATATTAAAGGATAAGCACACAAAATTTTTTGCCTCTCCACATACTAACATAACCTCCAAGTGTACTACAGCCTTGAAGCATGAAAATCTACTTCACAGAGGTTACCACAGTGAAGAATCTCATTCTCCATCAGACTTTTTGAAGCACTTGGTAGAGAACACAGGTTTAAATGTAGATAAAATGACAATTTGGAAAATAACTTCAGCTAGATTTAGTCAAAATTTCGGATTTCATGAAAATTGTCAGCTTTTCTTGTCACTTCTAAGTGACGCTTGTGACAGCTCTCTCCTTGACATTCCTTCCTCCATGCAATTCTAATGGTACTTTATGTTTATTGAGAAAATAAAACAAATGCCAGAGCAAGAATTTGGTGTAAGATCAGCCTATAAGATTTGACAATCCATACTGCTATCTGGGTGCAACAAAAATGTTATGTAATACAAGCCAGCAATTTGACAGCATGATTCACTGACTGAGTGCTACAGGGATAAGATAAGGCTGAAGCTATGAGCAAAATTTATTCACGATAGCAGACACACACCTACTCAGGTAAAAAGAGGAATTTGATCATTAGATTAGTCTCTGGAGCCAGTGGATGTATGCGTAGCTCTTACTATTCAGAAATTGTTTCAGCATCGGCATTAAGGCAACTGAGCTGCCTCATGTCACGGCCTGAAGTTGTAGTCCCCACACAAAAAGCCTATTTGATCAGACTCATAAAGAGGAATGGAAAAGCAATTTCACCTTAAGAGTACTTGTGCACATCTCAGATTTGGCATACTACCAGAAATACATATAAAATCTATCTAAAATACTAAGGATCTTGCGTTTGACAGAATAAATAAGACAACTGCCAAGAATCCTCATCTAGTTCTAAAAGCCTGCAAAACTAACAGACAAAACCCCAAAACCCAAATGTTCTCATGTGTTACATGTAAAATGAAAATATTCGTTACATTCCTGTAACATCTTAATACTTTATATCCAATGAGATTCAAGTTCATCCTTAATCTAGCAATCCATACACCTATACTTTGGATTAACATTTTCTCATTTCTCTCAGGTCTCTGTCACCAGTTAGTAGACTTCATGGAGGACACTGTATTGCACAGTGCTTAATAGAAATAAGTCACACCTTGTAAAATGGAACAACACTTGGTACTAATAGCAATGTTACATAATTTATTTAACATACTTGTATACCTATATATACTTTAATGCTTTCCCTATAATGAAGCTGTCTAATAACTATTCCTAAAGAAAACCAGAAGACAGTGAAATTACAACAGCAGAGACCCTTTCTCTCATGTGCTCTTTCCTCTTTTCTCTTTGTTTTCCAAGTACCGTTTCTTTCAACTGTAAAAGTTGTTAAAAACATAGGAGTGATAGTGGAATTCAGTTACATGCAGTCAAGCATTATGATGAATTTAAGCCTAAATAGTTAGTATTTGTAAATGTTATGAGCTACTAAAGACACAACTTTTATTAGTAATGTACTGAAGTACTTGAGTACATTTCCTTTTAATATGAATATTTCTGCCAGCCTTAGCTACTGTGTCTTGTTGCAGCATTCATGATTCGGGGGAGACACTATCCTCCCACATGTAAAATTGTGTAGTGCTGCAAGTATTTCCCTGTTCACATTGTATGAGCATTTTGTAGGCTATATCTATTTCCTTTTGTAGAAAAAGCTACAAAGGTGACCACAGCCATCAGAAGGACAATAATCTGAATTCACCAACACCTGTCTTGCTTGCAGATCTAATTGTCAGTCATGATATTAGTTTACACAGTAGTGTATTATTACTTTGTCTTTTACTAAATCTTCAGTTAAGAAATCCTGGGATTCTACAGGGAAATAAATTACTTTTTGTCCTCTGAATTTAGCAGGTTGAACTATTTCATCTACTGTAATTTACCCCGTGTTGTCTCAGAGACCATGTAATTTCAGAGTTCAGTGTTTAATTGCACAATTCCCACACTCTCAGTCTGAGATGCCCTTCATCCCTAACCTGGTACATACAGCCTCCAGGGATAAGGAAGTTAAGTATTTTCAAGAATCTATATAACCACCGATTTAATTCTCAGAATTAAATCCTCTCTTTGAAAGATGCAAGAGGGGAACTTGTTTCAGTGAGCCACTTCCGAACACTGGGCAATGACTCTATCAAATACGTTACCTGCTTTCAGTTCTTAGCTCTCCCAAGATGGCACGATGAAGGCCCATCCAGGCAGGATATAATATATAACATATTTGCACTATATTTCCTTCTCTGGCACAGGGAATTCCAGAAGACCAGACTCTTCTGATCCTGCAGCAGATCCCATAGCTGCCACAGTGGTCAAACTCTGTACATTAAAGTTATATAGGTTTGGGAGAAAAAGACAGATTTGTTGAGATACTTACTGATGTAAAAGCTAAGTGTTTTTGCTGATTGACTTCCCCGAACTTCACAAGAGCCAGAGGAGCTAAATGTTGTTACAGACAACTTATATTTTCCTGGTTCTTTCAGTTCAGCAACAAATTTCTGAGTGTCCTCACTTACTGTCAAAAATTCCGTGGAGTTCTCTAAATCAGGGGGAAAAAAAAGTGTGGATTAATTGAAATTTGAAAGGCTCCAGCCACTGAGAAAATGATTTATATCAGAAATGCTAGTACTGTTTTCTGCTGTGGGATTAAAAGGTATCCAAAAGGACTGGATTTATGTGGGTAGTTTTATTTCTTGCCATCAGCACAAGAGTAATTAATGACCAAGGTTGTAGTATAGGTGTAGAGGAACAATAAACCCAGGCCAAATTTTCATTCTGTAGAAGGGATGATAAAATAGCGTTGCCATGACTGTGCAAGTGAAAAACAGCACGGCATGGAAGAAAAGGAGCTTCCAATTTTCTATCTATTGCATTCTTATTCTGTGAAAATAGTATTTGCCCTCAGTGTGGGAAGGCTTATGAAAACTGCTGGTCAGGAAACAAAATTCATTTGGATAAAATGGATTTTAAACAGAAAATCTTTAAGCAACATGGCGATTTTCTTGTAGCTCCATCACTTGAGAAGTCTCCCCGTTCTCCACTACAGCCTCCTTGTGGCCTAAGGTATATGTTTGGTAGCTGTCCTCTGAGACAACTGTTAATCTGAATCTAGACTATCTTTTCTGTATGCCCCTTCCAGTCGAGGTCGCCCTGAGAACCTTTCTCAGTTGCAGACAAAACTACATGGTATAATGTACCTTCTTTGTCTCAGAT
Organism: Gymnogyps californianus; assembly: GCF_018139145.2. Taxonomy (NCBI): domain Eukaryota; kingdom Metazoa; phylum Chordata; class Aves; order Accipitriformes; family Cathartidae; genus Gymnogyps; species Gymnogyps californianus. The sequence continues at coordinate 148,272,443 of NC_059471.1, forward strand.
TTCTATCAGCTCGTTTCTGCTTTCTCTGTACCAGAATGGATTTACGATAACTGCAGTGTAAACAGTGCGGAAATATGTACAACAGTATAAATCTTGTTTAACAAAAGAGAATTGCAAACTGCAATTTACCCCTCCTCCCTTACTTTCATGATGCCCAGCCAGAACTGGATGCTATTCAATGCAAGAAACTTCTCAAGAAATAGAGGAGATCTAACAAAGCCCTCTGAAGCACAGTACTAGGTAATCAATAATTTGTAGAGGAGACAACCCACCAATGGAATTACAGAAAAGAGGTATGAAAAGGGTATAAGGCTCTGGTTTACCTTCCCTTTCAATATTGATATGGAAACCGTCAAACGCAGTAGGTGGCTTTGGTGGTAACCAGGTCAGCACCATTTGTACAGGGAGGAAGGAAGGGGGTGCTGGCGTGAGTTTTCCAGATATGTTGACGTCATTGGCCTCATAATCACTGGAAACTGCATTGACAAACTCCTCTTCACCCTCTGATGACTCAGCTTCGTTAGACCACCAGTACGGCTGCGATGTGGTTTCGTACTCAGTGCCGTTATAGCGGTAGTCTGGCCAGGCTGCAGATGTGTTCGCTGCTGGAATTTCGGGTGGGTTGTCAGAAAAATGGCTAAGTTTTTCTTTCCTTATGATTTCTTGTGGTCCCATGAATGATTCTTCTGCAAAATTCCCACTGTGCTCTTCCCAATTGTTTCTGTTGATTGGTACAATCTGAACAGAAATGTTTCGAGGTGGGTAGGGAACTAAAAGAGAAGCAAGGGTTAGTCTTTTAATAGGTATGTTCTGTGCACCTTTATGATGTGTTAATTCCCCAGAGAAATATTGTTTGCAGAAAAACAATGCATCTAGGGATATTTTGAAATAACTTGTTCTTATTAAGATTCTCCCTTCTCTTACATATACTTATAGCAGAAGTGATTCTAGTGGGATCAAGATGAGCGTAAATTCACAGAAGAATCACGATTCAAGAATATCAGGAAGAAAAGTAGATGTGAAGTCACAGTAAATCAGACTTCAGTGCTATTACAGCAGCAAGGCTACTCAAGTGTGAATTTGTAAGAGTGGATCTTCATTGATTTTATTGTGTCTTCCAGAACGATCTTGATCATGGAAAAAAATACTTCTGTAGAAATGAATTGAAAAACATATGCAAAACTAACATATGGCATAGCTCACATTTAAAAAGTATGACCTTCACATTGCTGTAGGGCTTTTCATATGCTTTTAGAAGCCACCTTTTCACAAACATTAAACATCAGTTTAAATTTTGATATTTGTGAAAGCTTGATCTTAAGATTTGGGTCTCCAGAAGACAAGATTCTGTCACGCGAAGAAGTTACTTCAACTTATGCCAGGAGATGAACACACAGCATTTTGTCTGCCTCACTGTAATTGCTTGTCTGTCTGCCCTTACACATGATAAGTGCAAGTAGCCTCTGCAAACAATTTTGACTGGTACCTTTTAACTTGGCATCTTATAACACACTAATTTGTTCACCTCCCCTGTCCCAGTCACGGCCACTAATACAAAACCAGACACTACAATCTCATTGCAGTTCATGCAAAGAATGAGGGATGGGAGGGCAGCAGGAAAGAAAAATGCAATCCTCTTGGTTGCGTTCTTATGGTTCAATATCTCGATAACTATATTTAGGATGGTCAGGAGAGAACTCAGCTGGCATCAGTTGGCTTTTCTCTGTCCAAGGCAATGGACCAACATCAGCTTATTCATCTGAAGATCTGGCCTTTTGATTTTACCACTGGTTCATTTCACTTTGGACCCTGGAAAATGTCTGTGGTCCAACAGATTAACAGAAAAGTTTTGGGCACCATCCCAGGACCAAATTACATTAGTTCTGGACCCTGAACAAATGCAATTTTCAGCCTTTGCAACATTGCTGTCTTGGAAATTAAAAGTTCATGCTTCAGGGCATAAACTGGCTGCCAAGTGGGGCGACTATGACATTCTTCTCTGTGATAGAAGACTGCACAATGAGGAAGGCCTTCTCCAACAGTTTAGCTATGATTCACTGCGCAAGGAGACAGACCAATATAGATAGATCAATAGTATGCTCAGTGTGGCTATTCCTGGGGCTTAAAAATTAATTCCTAGCACAAGGCCTAGGATATCTCATGTGAAGCAGAATATATTTTCTAAGAAGCAAGCTTTACAACAGAAACACTCATGCAAATTTCCCTTTGCACTGCATCGTACACATAACCCTACGTACTAGCCGCAGCACCCTCCTCCCGTGCTCCTGGCCAGGAGCAGCTCCGAGAACTGCTCCCACACAGACCCTCCTCTCTGTGGCATCAATACCCTCCCCACGGCAGAAAGGAAAGCAGCCATACAGACTTGGAGCAAATAGCACACAGTAATTTTCTTCACCTGTTCTGTGCTGTTTGGGCTCATGCTGGACCCCGCTGTATTCCACTAGTGTGCTTTTGTTGAAGGTTGCTTCTGATACCAACTGAAATGTGATGTTACTGTAGCATATACCTGGTAGCCAGTGATTGAAAACTGTTTTACCTTTAAAGAAATCTGCAGAAGGTTTAAAAGGAAAAGAAGAAAGGAAAAAAAGAGGAAAATTCATCAAATGTTCGCTTTCTGATAATGCAACTGCACATGCTGAACTGGCAGTGTTTCAGATGTTTAAACATTGCTCAGCCTGGTCTGAGACATGAAATTCTAATAATTCAGTTTGCCAACATTTTTCCTGGCTGTCAAAGCCACTTTGCTACAAAAAAAAAAAAAAAAAAAAAAGCCCAGCACAGGAAACATGAACTACTTTTCACAGGAAAGGGAACTGAATCTGGCAACCTGTTCCACGTGACACTGCATATCTCAAAGAGCATCTGACAGTTTCTGCAGACCTTTCACTGCTGCACGCAAAAGCCTCCTTGGTCTTTTGCTGACTGAGGCTTAATGTTCGGGTTAGATGCTCAAAGGGCCATCCACCATGCAACTGAGTGCAAACTGCGGTACTGAGAGCTGAGCTCACGTCCACCATCAGTACACGTGCAGGCCGAAGAGAAGTTGCTTAGGGCTATTTGGCTATGGGAAGGAGTGTGCAAGTTGATTAGTGAATCTCTTAATTCAGGTTGACTTTTTTATTTATCAGCAGCTGCAGCTGCAGCATTACAGCCCCTGGAACCATGTATTAGCTGTAGAAGACAAAAATTACTGCTGGTATCCCTTTTGTTCTCTGGGAAAAGGTCACCTATATTTTGTGCTATGATCCAGAATCACCCTTACTAACTTCTGGCACTTCACAGCATTGAAAATGTGATTTCTAGCCCCACTCTGTATTGAAGCAAAGAGACTCCAAAATTTTCTGGCCTCCTCCTGGAGGCGCGTATCTCCCTCTGCTGACTTTAGAGAGAGCTTACAGTGACTACACTTCTACTTTGGGAGCCTTAGTTCAGTGCCTAAAATTCAATCTAGCACCTATTGGATTTCTCAAAGGCATTTTACTGCCACTACGCAATGTTAAACCATTGGGGTTTCAGGGCCCGCAGAGTATGCAGGTGCCTTTCTCACCTCTTAAGATGCTTTCCATAGGACAGTCCCATTTACATCTCTGAGATAGATGCTATGCTTAAGCTACACTGCAGGGCAAAAGGGAGTTCAGTTATAAACAAATAAAAAAGAAAGCAGAATTTGCTCGTTACATTGTGTAGATGGTTAGATTGGTTGTTTAAATTGTTTAGACTGACTGTCTAGATTGTTAGATTGATTGCCCTTGATTAGATTATTTTAAGAAAATTGAAGTTTATAATATGCAGCAGAGTTTATTAGCTCAGGGACAATACTGAATGCTACAGTAATATACAGTACTATACAGCATAGCACTATTAGCACTGTGTCACTGTATGGTGATATAGAACTGCCAGGTTTAAATCCTTTGCCAGGAAGCAGGTATATTAAATGGGTTTCCCAGCTCTGGGACACACCAGAGCTCTCACCAAAGAGGAAACCTTGGCCAGAGGGAAGAGACTGGGAACTTTTTTAATGCTTTCAGCTGACACAGAATGTCATCCAGGGATTTCAACAAGCATATCTAGAAAGCAAAAAAGTATCTCTGTTCTTCTTATTGAGTTTTGGGTTTCTTTCCTTTTTCCTTGTCTTTTGTTTTGGATTGTACAGCAGCAGGGAAGACAAAAAAATTGGTGGAAAGTTTTTTGGATTTTAGTGCACATGCTTATTTGGAAGCACCAGAAATTGGGGACCCCTTCCCAGGCTGATTCCAGAGCTGATTAAAAAAAATCCAGGCCACCCAGTCTTCCTCTAAAATCCAAAAGAAAAGAAGCATCACTAGAACTAGGATGGGAAGCAGGTTTAAATCCAAAGCGAACCACCAGCTCAATTTGAGGACCCATCCCTTACTTCATGATATAAAAGTTATTATATAAACAGACATATTACCAGAAATGTGAATCATTATAACCAATACATGTCAAAACCACACCTAAGACCACTGTTTAAAGTGTTTCCAGCAGAGTTAGCATTTAGTTTTAGTGGAATAGTTTCCTCCTACCTTTGTACAGCATTGTTCGGTAGTCTTTTCCTTCCCAATAGCTTATATTTACCCTGGTAAAAACATTGTACTTCTCTGGGTACTGAATTTCAAACAACACTCCTGTTTCTGGTGATGGTTTGTAATCATAGATAGAAACACTGCTCACAGGAAGGGGTTCTAAAGGATATACAGATAAAAGGAAAAAAGGAAGAAAGGAGCAGATTAATAGGCAAACTGAGTTCTTCACACATATACAACACCAATGAAACAAATGGTTTTGCTAGGTATGGCACAGGCACTCTTAAATCTACCAGGTGATATTGGGGCCTTCACAGAGGTCTGGGGCAAAGTTACTTGGGACACTGTCAAAGGCAATATTTGTGTGTTCCCCCACAAAACAATTTATGTTCTTGACACTTGCACTTTAACAGAAAAACTTCCTTATTTGCCATAAAAAATAAGGTTGAAATAGCAGTTATTATTTTAGCACTCACAGTCATTATCCCAGAAAGATTTTCGCCTTTAATGCTTGCCAATCATGTAAAAGTGCCCAGACAAGAACAACAAAACACTTGAAATTGCTCATAAGTTTGGCATAAATGTGAACTTTTCAGATTAGTAGAGAAGCTTATCAGTGTGATGGCCAAAGGAAGCTACCTGAATGAAGATTTTCTATTTTGATACATATTCATTTCTTTATTTCATGGGTCCCCATTCCTACCATATCTGAGAGGGCCACTGTCTTCAACGTATTTATCCACACCAAACTTCTATAAAATATAGCAGTACCATTACCATTATTTTACAGATGAAGAACTGAGGTACAGAGAAGTAAAGTGGTTTACTGGAGGACACAAGGGAAGCCTGCGCACAGAAAGGAGGTAAGTGAGGAACTGCCGATCTAGTGCTCTGAACTCTGAGCCAGGTGGGCTACAAAAAGTAAGAAAAATACCCTGTGTCCTGTGATGTGGCATCTAGACCAGCTTTCCTCCATCAACTAAGGAAAGCTGTGTCAATTCACTGCAGCTGGGAGTCTGGATTGTTGCTAACAATAAGAGAGTCATAGTTTTATTCAGCCCCCTCTATCCACAAAAAAAAAAAAAAAAAAAATTAAATATTACCCTTTTGCTCGATGCTCCCCTCAGCAAGAAAAAAATGATAGCAACCCAACTATATATCGGTTAAGAGGGCCAAGCAGATATTCAAAACAAGGTTATAGTGTTAGTTGAAATTTGTCATCCTAACATATTTTAATAGAGGTAGTTAATGCACAACACCCTCAGTTATTATGCCTACATCCTTATAAGTATTATCAAGTTGATTTAGTTCCTGCACACTGTAGAGAGCAGACTGAAAAATTCAGGCTGTTGATTAGCATGGCCTTAGAGGACACATCTGAGTTCAAAGTTCTGCTGCAGTAGGCCCTGGAGAAAAACTAATAAAATATTTTTCCCCAAAGAGTATACAGTCACAATGGGTAAGAGAAAGAGTAGATGAAAGGGAAGACCAGTATCAGTTTTAAAAGTGGAATTATCCCACAGAAGGTGGAATAGGTTAATCAAAGATGGAAAAGCAGGACTGTAGTGGAAACGAAAATTAAATTCCATTTACTAGCACAGTATTTTCACCACAGTACTAAGTTTCCAGATGTGATGAGAAGTGGAGATGAAAAAACAACTAAGAACAAAAGCCACAGAAGCAAACAGAATCTTTCCACAAGTCTTAAGAAGAAGTCGTGTTGTCATTTTTAACTTTGTCACAGCACGGGAATGCAATGGTGTGGGATTATTAAACTATTTCCCATGGCAAAGACGCTTCATTAGCTTCAGGTAAATATCAGTATATTTGTAGGTTAACCACTTACAAATAGAAACTCCCACTCTCACAGATGCCAACAGGCACTTCAGTGATGGCATCTGTGAAAATTTTGGTGACAATTCCTGATAGCCTAGAAATAAATAGGAGTAAAGCAGATCACGGGAAACAAAGCCTACCCTCTTCTCTCTGCTGAGGCTTTTCCCATTGCTTATTCTGAAATAAATAGTTGATCTGACTATCCACATGACCAGAGGGTTCATATCACAGCTCACATAGCACACGATAGTAGTTTAAATGTCAATAACAGTCTCTAAATAGCACAACGCTTACATGCAGTCATCTTTCATGTTAGCTGGTGTGCCCTGGGCTTTCTTCTGCTATCTCATTCACATCTGAGGTCTCCTTATTTCTGAAAGAATTACTGAAACTTTCTTATGTCAGTGATTAAATTACCCCATTTATTCCTTCCTACAACAAATCAAATAAAGGATGGACATTATATTCATTTTTAATCCAAATGATTTTTCCTCCTGATGCTTTGATTTAATTAACCAATAATTGAATTAAGCAGTAATCACCACAGACTCTCTTTCTTGTTGTTATCTTCCGCTTACTATCCTCTCCTTGCTCATGGCTGATGTTAGCAGAGTAGCATGAGTGATATAATGCAATTTAAAGATTCTTCCATTATCTTACTTCCTTTGGCACCAAATCTTCACATCAAAAGCTATTTGCACACTGTGAAATTAAAAGGACACTCAGCAGATAAAAATCACGTTCTGTTTTTCACTTACTAACTGCTCCTAGAGTTATTAAAGTTAAAGAATATGTAAAATGTCACTCTTCACTATCTATATTTATAATTCAGAGCATAAAGAGTTTGGGTTTTTTAATTTTACAATTTTCAGTATTTAGGATCCAGCTTTTCACAGATTTCAGTGGTTCTCAAGAAATAGCCTAAATAAAGTGTAATATAATACTTCAGAAAACTTAGAGCTTTATAAATGCTCTGCACTACATTGATGTCTGAAGTCATATTACAGAAGGCACTTCGAGGATTTCAGTGTCCCTCTAATAGCATGTTTAAGGCACTTCTTCATGTATAATCTCTTTATTTTTAGACTTGCAGATTGTATTAAATGCACATAGACAAGCTTGCAGGATCAAGACCTAAATTTGCCTTTTTTCTTAGTGTCTCAGAATCTGCTGCTCCTATAGCAACTGCTTTCCCATTATATCTGTTTATGGGAAACTTAACTTCTGTGTTTCTCCTGGACTCTCCAGCATTTTGCATTTAGCACATAGCTTGTATTGTACAAATATCAAGATAGCATAATAAATGTAGCTAACCTCTTCCTCAAATGCCCTGGAAAATTCTGGATGCTAAATCCTCCATTAATGCATTCAATTTGTGCCAGACACATTAACATTTGCAATTCGGGGGGCGGGGGGAAGTACATTGAAAATAAGTACCATATTCCAGTCCAAATCAATTTGGTTTTAATATTTGTAGATGGAGTCACTCTACAGATTGAATTAATGATTGATTACTGTGGTAGGTTTGATGTAGTATTACATGTGGGTGGTTGAAATGGGACTGAGATCAACTCGCTTGCTTCTCACACTCAAACCCAAATTAATCACGATTTACCTTCATATTGTGACTTTTATAAAAAAGAAGCCCCATTAATGGAGTGACCTAACTCCCATGGGTAATTCCCTTTATTCACATGAGGAAGTTGTGAATTATGTCATTTTCTCCCTAGGATGACACTATTTACGTATCTATGTAGTTACTGGGAGTAAGTCGTAGCCAGGGTAAAGCTTCCATTATGCTATAAACTTTAGGGATCGTTTTATCTCTTGCTAAAAAGCAACCATTTTTGAGATTAAAAAGGTGCTGTTTAATAATTTAGGAACATGATGTTCAAATTTATGGTAGATAATAGAGATACCATATGCTATTGCTTATGAAAGGGGAATGGAATGTAAGTGAAAGTAGTATCTGAGCAATGATGGTATATACTGCAATTTCTAGATGCCCACATAAGATGACAAATAAAAAGACGATACAAACTAAAAAATAATGTCACAAGAACAAAGGTGTATTTGTTGTTCTTTAACAGATTTAGACCAATACTTTAGATGAGCCTTTCAATGGAAATCATGGCAGGAAATCATATGGTTGCAGTTCCTCTTGTTTCTTTGATTCTGATGGAGGGTTTTTTTCACCTTAAAAAGGGGATAACATGATTTGTTTGTTGGGGAAAGCTGAGCACTAATAGGCCTAGATGTTCTTCTGAGTTACGTTTCAAAATCAGGGCTGCCACGGATAACCAGCCTTTTTAAAGATGTGCCATGTCATGCTTTAAGAAAGAAGAACATGAAGGGCTTAAGTTTTACATTTCATTGGAAAAAAACCTCTGAAGCTCCTACTTCAACAGCTCTGATCCATTAATGAGCCAGAGGAAAGGATTCGACCTGCTGAATCACTTCCTGCAGCATCTGGCACAATGACAACTGAGCGTTAACTAGGTCTAATGCCAATTACGTTCTGAGAGCTGAAGAGATCAGAGGCCCAGGCAGCAAGCCCGTTGGTCTCTTGAGGAGAATATTTTTTGTAGAAGACACAGAGGCAGAACTCTCCCTAAAGGGAATATATTGTACAGTGATTTATGTAAGGAATCATCAGCTTTCTAAACAATGAGACATTTACCACTCAAAACTCCTAATCATAAGCTACAATAAAAATCAAGCAGAGCTGCTCTTAATTACCCTCAGAGATCCTGAGATCCTGATTTCTCCAATTCCCAGCAGAGATATATTTTTCCTACAGCACACAATAACTTTGCAATATACTGCTTTCCCCATTCCTTCAAATGTACAAACATTCTTTCCTTCATAACAAAAATTGACTGTGAATTTGAAAAAAAAAAGCTATATGGGTATGAGTCACCCTGGGAAGAATAAAACAAGGCTTCAAGCTGGGAAAATGGAGGATGAGTGAGAATTTCAGTCACTGATTTTACATCCGTGCTCTTTATTCTCTCATAAACTACTTTAAAACTAATTAGTAATAAGGTGGAACTTTCTTTCAAATATTGCAAAACACTAAATTAATTATATAAATTCTGGAGTTACTGCACTCGCATTGAAAAGCCAAAACTCCAAGAGCAGAAGAAAGCAGGCTTGAAATAATTGTGTTAGATACCAGAACTACTTCTAACCTTGTTCAGACTGAAAACAGGAAGGAAGGTCATTTTGATAGGCAGAACACAACTTCACTCACAGGAATCTGGCCAGGATGGCAAGATTCACATATCTATTCCTGTGAAAACCATCACAGGGATCTTTAATAATAAGTGATCAGGGTTTCAGTTTTTCTCCTTCAGTGAAGTACTGAGCCCAATTTGCTGAACACAGCTTTGCTACAGAATCAGAAGTGCTATTTTGTGCTCAAATTCTATTTTACAGGTTTCCTATCTAAGAGTTGAAAGCACCCTGTTCATCTCGTCCTTCTAATGTCCCAGCTCAGGAAGCAATGCAAGGATGTGGGCTGTGCTCAAGCTGACAAAATCCTTGGGCTCTGAGAAGAAATGTTGCAACAAACAGCTCATACTTTGCCTTACAACAATCTGGACTACAGAACCTAAACAAGGAAACTCTATAGTTTGTGGTGTTTCAATTAACATGAGAAAGCCCTGAAATGATTCCAGTCAGAGACAAGCAGAAAATAAACTGTTCAATCTTGTAGAGAAGGCCCAAATTAACAATAGAAGCTCCAAATGCTAGCATGCATGCATACATACTTGCATATATGTATATTTATATAATGTTAAGATATTTTATATTTTTATATGTACATATTTATGCACACATATATTTATATGTATTTATATTTACATATATATAATTACATATGCATATATATAATGTATAAAATCTATATTTTGTTAGCTTTTAAATCTTTTTTTTTTGAGGAATCTGTTTTTTCTGGACAGAAACTTTTAAGGGGTAAAATAAAAGTCTTCTCTGACTTAAATGGGATGAAGTTTCAACCTGTGAAGAGACATACCTTTTCCTTGCCAACATGCTGAGAAGCAGCACATCACTGAGGGATGTGAATAGGAGAAAGGAAATGTCATCAAGATATACCATTGGAAAGCAGAGGCCTTTCATGACTCTCACTGAATTTCTAAGTAGGCAATCTCTCTGAAGGACCTTGCTCTTGTTTTGACATACGCAATATGGATACACACTGCTCTGTGTGAAACTCAGATCTCCAGCTTATGGCCAAGCTGAAAGACTGCACTTCCCTGTACAGACTCCTTTGCAGACATCAGGAGATCCCAGAAAACTATTGTGAAATATCAAAGTACAGCCTTGGGAATAACCACATTGGCATCACTGGCTATCCTGCTTGATTTATCTTGTGGCAGCCTAACGAATGGGGCCAATCTGCCACTGGTAAAGCTCTCTTGATACCAATGAAATTAGAACAGGAATTAATTTGGTCCTGGAAGCTAGTTGCAATGTGCCATTTTTTCATGTGTAAGATATAGATGGAATAAATCAGATAGTTACATGTCTTTGCATGGTTAAAATAAACTAAGAATGTTAAACAGGCAGAGAGAGCATATAGCATAAAGAAAAATATGAATCTATCCTAATTATTGTCTGCCAAAAAAATCAAGTTAATTAGTAGTCAGAAAATGATGTAAAACAGGCAGTGGACAATACCAATAAAAGGAAAAATTAAAAAAGAAAAGGAAAACCAACTATCACCTCATGCAGTTTTGTAGAAGCCAGTGGTCACTACATGAGTTTTAAGATCTCTTCTCAAAAGCACTGTACTGAAATATACCTTAAAAAGCCCAGCCTGCCGCACTGTCTTTTCATACCACACTTACTTTCATTCCTGTAGCCTCGTGGTCCAAAAGATGAGCTATCTTAGTAGCTGAGACTGCTACATGAAAGCTAGCACTCATCAGTCTGCCTGACAGAAAATACTGGGAAGGAGACTGGGCCCTCTCCCTTGTGAAGCTCACAATTTACAGCATACTTTTAGTGCTCAGTACAGCATCCTTCAATGCTGCCCGCAGCAATGCCGTTACTTTTCCATGAACCTGGTTGTCTTTCTGTTGAGACAAAACCAGTGAAACTCGCTGTTCCCTTTTCGTTACGTGAGCTCCCCAAGCAGCACTGGCCGACTGCCAAAATCACTGGTCCTGCCAAGGTCTGGGTGAGCAGTAGAGGCCACAGCAGGAAATCCTGAGATGCTGCCAGCGCACCCGCATAAGACAGGTGGTGAAAAGGGGTGGGATCCTTTCCATTGGAAAGGACACTGTCAAGCCTTGGAGGAAGGAAAGTGATGTGGGATATGCCCCTTGGAGCTGTCAGCCTCCCACTCTTTCGGGAACATCTTGTGGAAATCCCCCGAGCCAGAAATGGGAAGTCTGGGGCTGGCTTTGATGGACTAAGCGACACTGGCTCCCTTCTTCCTTCAGAGATCCCCTGCACAGGAGTGTGTGCGCCATCTGCCATCCTGGATCACACCTTCTCCTGCTACCAGTGACCCTCATGGGCTCCGGAAATCAAACAGCAATGAGCCCTGCTGCACAACTGCAAGTGCAGCCTTCAAAACCCACTCGAAATGCATAGAGAGGCATTTTTTTCAGTTGTATATGACACCTGATGCTTCCATTATTTTCTTTTAAGAGAACAAACAAACCATAAAATAGAAAATTGGATTAGAATTACTACTTTGTCTGCAAGGTTAAAGCAGCCAAAGAAAAGGAAATTCAGGCTGCCTCTGAACCCTTAAATTGTTCACTACACATGGATGTTCTTGCACATGTGCCTTATGAAAGACTTGCATTACCCAACGACATGTTACTTTTCCCACAGGACCCTTCATTGTTGTCCTCATCAGGGCACAACTTGAGCACACAAGGAAAGGCTGAAGAATGTATAGATGACGTAAAATCTGGTTACTCCTAAGTTTCAAGCACCTCACTCAGTAATATATGAAGCTACTGTAATATGCTTTGAATGTTATTACAGTGGATGGCATTTTCTCATTGACAGAATAATGTAAGTACACAAAATCATAACCATTCCTCATCTGCAAGCCAACTAAAACTGTCCATAGATTCCAAGGTGCCATTTAGAAAAAAAAAAAAAAAAAAAAATCTGGGAATTGGTTTTGCTCCATCCAAATAATTTTTTTGTCTGTCTTTTCTTGAATCTGTCTTCCAGATGAAGAAATCATTTTATATTCTACAAATTGTTTTCAGGCTGGCACATGGAAACAGTTCTGGAGCAACAGCAGAGCCAGAAATATGGCAGGAATCACACAGAAATCTGTGGTGCTTCGCATGATGACAGAGCAAACAAAATCACACCTCTCCCCCAGGATCAATGCACCTGGAGATAGTAAGAGACAGACTACTACAAATATGGTCTCCATCACAAAAACCTTCAGCTGTACTGGCAGAAACACATGGTTTTGGTGACTACTATCTGCTTTCCAAGTTTAGTACTGCTTCAATATATTAGCAATCAAAGAACATCGTTATAATATTTAAAACAGAATATACCTCACCATGTAATAGGAGTGCTTACACTGAAATGTCAGTCAACACTTTTTATGCCTTTTACTAGATTTTTTGAACTCCTGGTTCAAAGGGTTTAGGAAGAATATTTGGAAAGGAGGTTCATCCATCACACTTATTTTAGTATGTTAAACCTCTCCAGTCAGTGTTCAAGTAGGGTCAGCCAGGGGAAACCCACAGCTGTCCCTTTCTTCTTGCCCAGAACTTATGAATTTTCACTCACAAGCCTTTTCAACACATCTTCCCTACTGTTCTCACACAGGGATTCATCTACACACAGGGAGGACCTATTGAAAACAAAAAAAACCCCACCCAACCTTCTCCACAAGAAGAACTTCTGGGGAAAAAAAACACACACAAAGAGAAGAAACAGAAGAAAAAAAGAATAAGGTGTTACTTACTGGTTAACACAGTGATTGATCTTGCTGACTTGGAAACCATATTTGAGTTCACTACCAACAGAGTTACTATGTAATATAGGCCATGGTATTTGGCATTAAAAACCACAGGGGCAGGTAAAGTGCTATTGAATTCTTCGAACTGGAAAAAGTAGTTCTTGGATTCTCCAGCTATCTTCACAACATATACAGAGGATGAGCTCACCACATCAGATGCTTCCAGGGAGACAATGATACAATTGTCTTCTCGGACAGTAACTTGGAAAGGTTCTGCATTCTACAAGACAAGAATAAAGACTTTGCTGAAGTAAAATCTATTATTTCACTTTTATCTATCTCCCTTGGTATTCATAGGATAGTCATGTTATATTTGCGATAAAGTTACGTTTCATATTCTGCAAGAGAGTTAACATCAAACTGTAGCAATTATATCAGAATACAATTCACAGTCAGCCAAAGTCCACAGGCATCTGATTATCAGGCCAGTCTCTCTGCAGCAGAGGCTGGTTCCTGCTGTGTGCTTTCTGATGCTCTGGCTACTCCATCCCTTACATCCCGAGGAACAAAGCCTCCGCCATTCTTTCCTGATGGAAGGTGGAGTAGAGCAGAGGAAGGTTGATATTAAAAAGGGTATCAGGGGCAAGAGGATTTCCAGTAAAGCCACAAAGTGTAAGTCATTTAAATCCCTAAAAAGAGATAACTAAATCAAGACTCCTTTATCTTGAAGAAACAGGATCATATATTCTTCAATGCAACATATTCTGAAAGCTTGCAACTGAAGAATAATCTTTGGCACTGACTAAGCTTTTCCAAACATGCCCGTTCCAGCAAGTACCAGGTGATAAGCAGCTCTCAGAACTATGTCCATGGCTTTGGTTGGTACTTTTCATTTCCTAAACTACACCATTTAATTTTCAATATTTCTTTTATTAGTAGTAGAGAGAAAGGAGCAATTTAACCTTGTTTTCATATATCATGAGCATGTTAAGTCATTGCCAGCTGAAAACACTTTCCTTTTTATTAATTGCAAACCAGCTGTCAGCAAGAAGCACTTGTTCTCTACAGGAATTTCAAAACAGATTCATGGTAATTAATGAGAAGGAAAAGTTCAAGCTTACATTAAGAGTTGCCTTTTTGTTTATTAGGCTACACTGCTGCTTAGAATTTTTTTACCGGCAGTGAAAACTAATATCTGATCTTTTCAATTCCCAACTCCATGGTATCTTTTTCTCCTTCATATTTCACAGGCTGAGAGCTCTATTTGGAAGGCAGAGTAGGTAACCATGGCTAGTTTGCAACTTACTCATTCAGTCAAGTTGTTCCTGTACCAAAGAGCTAGACACCTCCTTCAGAGATTAATTCTAGCTTGGCTACCTCCTGTCTTCTTGTAGTTTTGTTTAGTGGGGATTCTTCCATGAGAATAATCTTTTTTGGATTTATGCTGCAGGAGCCAGGCTCCCTATTTGGAATTCACACATATGGTGTTGCCAACTCCTGGCATTCAAAAAACCAAAAAAACCCCCCAAGAACAAAGAATTGGTTCTAGGACTGTAAGATTTTAAATAACAGTAGTTTATCAATGGGCTTTGAAATTTCAACAGTGCACCTAAGGTCATATCACCCTATAGGCAAAACTATAGGCTTGAGAAGAAAGGACCTAAGAACACCCACTCATCTGACCCAACATGAGAACAAGGTAACAAGTGTACAATAAGTCCAGCCCAAATAGGATAACCAGTCTAGACAGCTTCAAGCCTGAGATTAAAAATAGAAGCAATGCAACTTCAGCTGCTTTGAGGTTTGCTTTGATTAGTCTTTTTAAAAATGACGTTTAAGTTGCTAAAATGATACAAGCCAATGTTATCAACGGGTGAATACTTTGGTGTGGAAGTCTGGGTAATTTTTCACAGATGGCAGAGTGATTGCTCCAAAAAGTTTACAATGTAAGACTACAATTATGCAAAAGCTTCCATGTGTTTTCCTTAGCCTCAGCTGAATTCAACAGGCTTACTCTTGAGCAGATCAAAATACCACATTTCAAGTGTTTGTATTTTGCCTTAAATCCTGATCCAGCATTTGGATCCACACAGATTCAAACCTTTAACTGGGGATTATGTTTAGATCTGGTCAAAAACAAGGAGAGGTTCTCTTGTCCTTCTTCCTCCCCATTCTCCTCGCACTAAGAAAATGTGGAATGATTCCTACTTCAGCTCTCCCGACGTGCGAAGACAGGAGAAGGAAGGCACCCCCGGAATGACTTTCCAGAAGCATGTGTGCTATTCTATCACAGAAAGCATGGTTGTCTTCCAAGACCAAGCAAGGAAAGACACACCTGATTCAGCAAGGTTATTTCTACATATTAAGCTTGAAGTGCATGTATAATCCCATAGAAGTCAGTGGGTTTTGACCTTCCACAGACTTGCATTTGAATGCTTCACCAGAGGAAAGGGAACAGTGTTATCTCTAAAACTACTGTAGTCTTCCCTCGGCTTTGCCACTGAATTGCACGGTAGTAACTCAACGTGCCTACCTTGCTATGAAGAGACAGACAAAAGAGCCCAACCAATTTATACGTGCCAACAAACAGTTCAAAGCAAGTTCCTTCTGTTTGGTGGTATTATAAATCATTTGTGATGTTAATCAAGTACAGCTGGAAATTAAGCATATAATTGCAGAGTTATAGACATTCCTAGAATATAATTAGATGCTTTCAGAGACTGCTCATATAGGGTGTGATTTTATTCTTTGATTCTTCCATGGGTATTGTATTAACCATGTTGAAGACCATACTTTCATTTTTCCCCTCACAATGTTTTCTTGAATTCACAGCAAGTACCATTCAGCAAATGATCCACTAACCTTCTTCAATAGTTCTCACACAATTAACATAACATGCCTCTGCTAGCTAAATACATAGAAACCTCTCAGACATATGCTATTGTTACCTATGACAACACCTAACTGGGGAAAATAACTTTTTCTGAGTCCTTTATCTCCTAAGCATGTGGGGATTGTGAAATGATAGCCTCCCTCCTTTGTGGGCCTCCAGATGCTTTTGAACCACTGCTGCCATGATGCACAGGCATTTTTTGAGTGACATCTCTTTAGTAGCTGTGTGGCTCATCCATCCCATGCCTGTGCCCACCTGCATAATGCATCCATCTCTTGAGTGGTACCTATTCTTTTCAGTGATTATGTGACCCTCTGCCACACACCTGTACGTGCCCAGGCTTTTAAACTGCTGCATGCACAGGACACATGGTTTGTGGGAGGCATCTGTTGTTTATTATCCATCAGCTCCTGAAATAACTTTTATCCTTTCATTTCAGCTCTAAGGTTTGGTTTATAGAATGAAGTGGCAGCTAAAGGATGAATAAAAAGGCTTGGCAATTAACATGTCATAAGATGAGATCACTTATCTCCTTTGGGATATGGATTTTGCTTTGACAGTATTTTAAAGGAACAGACCATTCCGGGCATCCTGTTCTTCATGTTGTATGAGGTGAGGGTTACCAGCCAGCACTGGGCTTGTGATTTTGAGAAGGCAGCTAGGGAAAAACCTGAGTATTTTTTCTAAGCACCACTGGAAGTGACAAACATGCCCCACTTAACCAGATTGTAAAGCCAGTGTGTCTTAGGACTGACAGCATCAGAATGGTAAATACACATTTCATTACTTCTGGTCAGCTACCTCCAGGATTTAATTTGCTGGTGTCACAGCTTGAGCGGCTGTTTCATGCCTGTGGGGAAATTTGGCAGGGCTTGTGCATTCAGAACCAAATGATTAGCTCCAACTTCCTTCCTAGTTTATTATTACAAGCTCGTGCCACGATAAAGCACTTACTTAGAAAAAAAAAGGGGGGGAGGAGGGAACTAAATCCCACAATGTGATGCCTGTTGACAGTCATTTCCAGTGCAGGGATGAGTCATGCTAGTGGAATTTCCAGCCAATAACCAGGTCCCAATTAAAATAAAAAGGAGGGGGAGGCAAGGAGGTACACAACATGTCAAATAAACAACATCCAAAGAGTAATAGGAAAACAAATGGTGTGCAGCAGAGCTCAGAGTTCTCTTTTCAGAAGTCTGTATCCTCAGTTTATTTCCTTATAACAGTATGAGTTTTACACATGAGGAAGAGATCAAAGTTGCAAAACAGCTACTAATTTTATGTACTTTAACTTTTGAATGTCTCATTCTGAAACACATTGGGCCAGAACCCAATTATCAGAAGCGTAAGTAGTTACATGTTCTGCTGACTTTAAGAGGAGCTGTGGATGCTCATCAGCTCTGTAAAATTAAAGTACTGGTAACTGCATCGTGTTATCTAATGCTAGGCAAGTGGAACAAAGACCCTGAACAAATCTGACTCCTGTCAGCTCTTATAGAGTAAATCCTGAAGTATCATAGAGTTTTCAAAGTAGGCATCTGAAATCCCAAAGCAGAAATAAATTTTAAAGCTATGAGGATCTACTACTTAGGGCAAAAGTACCGTTATGATCACCTACTGTATAATGGTGGTCAAAAATAACATCAATGCAAATATTACAAGACAGTATTGAACAGTATACCCAGACCTCTTGGATAAAATATTGGCTATTTTTGTGAGTGATTCTACTATATATTCAGATATATTTTGTTCCAGTGGCCAATAACGTTAATTTCATTCTAAATCACGATGACTCGTTCTCCCCACCATTCATCTTACTTAATCTTAGGTACTTCAATGGAATGACTGAGAGCCAGGATGACCTTTTCAGACAAAGTACCTGTGGATTCATCTGAGATCTGAATTACTTTTGAAAGTGCACTGGACAGCCAAATGGTCCGTACTGCCAGCTTGGTAAAATTCCTTCCGTCCTCTGTCACTGGGTGCAGTAAGTCCAAGCCTTATAACAAAGATAGGACTGGGATCCAGATTTCAGGATCTTGGCCTCTGCTATAGTATTGCAGTGGTATCTCCACAGACAGCACATAAGAAATTTCATAAAATAAATAAGTATTGCAAAACATGCATAAAAGTCACATCACAGTAGTTTTGCACCAGCTTCCTAGCATGTTTTTCCTCTGATGATGACAAATGATACCGAAGAACAATTACAATAAAAATGGTAAACATTCATTTTATTCAGAAATTGGAATCTTGTCTCCAATAAATCTACTACACACTTGTTGGAAATTTATTGTTTCATGTGAGTCACTGTGCAGGGAACAGAGTCAAATTCTGGCCTGTTTAAACTGTTTTAGTAATTTATTTTAAACAATTCTCTCTCTCTCTCTCTCTCTCTCTGTGCAGGCTAAAGACGTCACAGTTTTGGGATGTGTCGTGGTTTAACCCCAGTCAGCAGCCAAGCACCACGCAGCCGCTCCCTCACTCCCCGCCCCACCCCGTTCCCAGTGGGGTGGGGAGGAGAATCAGGAAAGAAGATAGAACTCATGGGTTGAGATAAGAACAGTTTAATAACTAAAGTAAAATATAATACTAACAATAGTAATAATGAAATATTATAATAATAATAATAGTAATGAAAAGGAATATAACAAAAAAAGAAGAGGGGAAAAAAAAAGAAAAAAACCCAGTGATGCCCAATGCAATTGCTCACCACCCGCTGACCGATGCCTGAGCTGCAATCTGCCCCTCCCGGCCAACTCCCCCCTGTTTATATACTGGGCATGACGTTCCATGGTATGGAATACCACTTTGGTTAGTTCAGGTCAGCTGCCCCGGCTATGCTTCCTCCCAGCTTCTTGCACACCTGCTTGCTGGCAGAGCATGGGAAACTGAAAAGTCCTTGGCTTAAGATAAGCGCTACTTAGCAACAACTAAAACATCAGCATGTTATCAACATTATTCTCACACTAAATCCAAAACACAGCACTGTACCAGCTACTAAGAAGAGAGTTAACTCTGTCCCAGCTGAAACCAGGACAGGATGATCCCAGCCAACTTCCAATCCTTTATAGCTAGAAAAAAGAGGGGTCCATGAAACTCCCTTCTGTTGCAATGTGAAGTCAGCATCCAGAGCAGGCAACAGACTCTGGTTTCACACAATTTAGCTGCATTTTGAAGTATGAATCAATACTTATATCTTTACTTTAGATGACCTTTCAGGTTCCCACCTTGCTTCCATCATTACTGCATTATCTGGCTCAGCCCAATACTGTATCTTTCTTAGTTTCACAGCTTTCTGCTCATACTCTTCACAGAGTATTTTCTGCTAAATTTTGCAACATCAAACCTTACACTGTTTATGTTCCACATCCAGTCTCTTTACTCTTGTTTCAAAGGCTCTCAATAAAAAAAACATTTCATATGACTGAAACTGATATGGTTTCACAAAAAGATACAAGCAGTCTCAGAAAAAGCAGTTCTCATAGCCATGACCTGAGAAAGATCCTCTCTGAACATAGATAAGGACTGGGTGGAAATTGTCCCACACCAGGGCTTGTTTGGAATTGCTGGCTATCATTATTATATCCTATAGTTTTAACAAAAAAAGCAAAGTCATCCTTACAGAATTTAGGGAAGAAAGTACATCCACATGTTCCAGTGAATTCTGGAGCAAGCACAGACTCGAGTGTTGACTGCAAGAGGAAAGGATTGTTTGAAATGGTCTTCAAGAGTGTGAACAAAAATGTTACAGACTTGTTACAAAAATGTAAAGACTTCTTGAAAATAAGGATATTTATTCCTGGGGCTTTTGTTTTTATCTACACTTCTCCACAGGTTGTACAGAAAACTTCCCTTAATAAATACTCTTTGGAAGAAATACTCCATGGGAGAAATGGAACCCTTACCTTCAAGATTTTCCATGCAAAAAGGAATATTTTAAGAAGTGAAAAGATAACAAAAGCAGCAGTTCTCAATAATTTATGATGTTTGATTCAGATTAACACACCATTTCTGGCATTCTGCTCTATGAAAGTGTCCTCAGCACTGTTGCTATTCTCAATCTCAAAAAGCCAGTAATAACAGTCTGCTGGTCATATTTTATAAATGAGCCTCAACATTTCTTTGCTCTGGGAGACAGTTTTAAAGGGACAGGTATTTTTGCCCCTCTCTGCACATGAATGCAGAATATGAGGGTGTTTTTTTAAGCAGACGCCAATATGGTATGTACAGTCCGCCACGTTTTGCTGCCATTCTGAAGTTAATAATCTAGAAGGAAATCTTTCTTGACACTATCAACTGCTATTATGACAGCATTAAGTAAATGCCAGAATGCTAAATACGTGAAAAAGAAATGTTTGCATTCAGTACGGCTAATATCTTTTATGTATCACCTTGTTAGCATACCCAATATTTAATAAACTATTGCTAAATATATACTTCTATCCCATCTTTCTAGTGCAAACTGGAGAGGGCAAAACCCAAGCACAGTGATCCAGAGGCCTTGATGTTGACAAAGTTTAAAACTAGGTTAGAACTTCATGGATGGCATTTCTCCCTATTATTGATCCTGACTGCATGTATATACCCCAAATACGACAGGAATTCACACTCAGGCAGATATAGTTTGGTTTCTCTCCACTCTAGATTTTTAGCTTCTCTTTAGTACTAAAATTATGTCAAAAAGGATAATTCTTCTGAAGGAAAATATGAATTTGGTCCCCTTCCCCAACTGAGACCTTTATGGAGCCTCTGCAATTAAAGTTTAGCCATCCCTTGTGGATATATCCAAACACATACACATGCCAGATGAACCATGTACTTTAATTAAAACGCATCTTCCTTCTTGAGCCTGTATGTGAATAACAGAAAACAAAAAAGGGCACAGGAAACATATTACTTTGCCTGATCAATTCCCTTAGTGCTACCAAACTGGCCCTTGTAGTGATCTTCTCCAGTCAATACTTGTTCTCTGTCTTTAGGAGAACAGTGAAAGCTAATTTCTACCTGAACAAATGTAAAATGATCAGAGTTGTACATAGGCCAGGTGGGAAGACAAGGTCATGTGAGGTGGTTCCTCTGTTAAATTCCAAAAAGGAGAAGTTAGGGGGAAAGGGAAAGAAAGATTACTTTCTAGGAACAGGAGTTAATTGAACAGTATGCTCCACATATATATTATCCTAAGAATGTACATATTCTCCATCTATTGAGAGTAAGTGCTTTCACAGCACAGTGTCTCCAGGTCAAAACACATCCAACTATACTTCATTTCCCTCTCCATCATAGAGGAAAGGAGGAACAGATCATCCCAGGAAACTGCTGAAGGAGAAGGCAGAGTAAGAAATGAATGTGGATTTTGAAGAACTTGGATTATTAGAAAGAAATCTCTCTTTCCATGGTGTTAAACAATCTTTGAGGTGTCTTACATTTCAAAGTGCCCTATGGGAGATGAGAAGGAATACTGGAGGAGATGTGTTTTCTGGATGATGAAGACAAATTCATTCATGCTGTTCAGTACTTCAGCTCCAAAATTGTGGATTCACCTGTGCAAATGACAGAAGTCTGTAATATAAGCTTCTGATGCTGAAACAGCTTCTGAGAAGCTACTGATGCTGAAAGGTGACATTAGAAAGTCACACAGAAAATTCCTGATGCTTAACAGAACTTGAAGACTGATGTTGCACCATGAGAAAACTGTGATCATGACATGCTCCACCACTGCTGTGCAGCTGAGAGGAACTGGACTGGACTGGTGTCAGCTGAACTTCGTCTTACATGCTCTGGCAGAGAGTATGATGGAGCAGTAGAGACTGAGCCTTACGGGTACTACAAAAGTGAAAATGCCTCCCTTTTGAATTGATAGGGTGTATATATGCCCTTCGTGTGTGCACAAGTGATCTAGTTCTTAAAGACAGAACGCAATGCTTTGCTATTTGCATTATCTACAAAGAGCACAGCTGGGAGGAAGTTAGAGTTTTCGTTTATCTGAGAAATCCAAGACCAAGGTGGTTATCCAATTCATTTGAAATCACAAAGCAACTTAGTGGGAAATGGTGGAAGAGAACAAGACTTTCTGTTCCCCTTTGTGTTAATCTATAATAAGAGAACAGACTAGATGCAATGAATAAACTTATAGGTAGGGGCTATTCCAGGAGTCTAAGTCCTTTTTCCATAACTCCAAGTGATTTTAAAGGGAATTAGGCACCAAAGTGCTCTTAAATATTTTTAAAACTTCTGTTCTTTTCAAATATGTTCCGAGACTACTAGAGAGGTTTGGAAATTTGAAATAAGGAGCCATTAATAGAAAAAAAAAAAATTCTGTTTCAAATCACTTTTCCTGACATGAAGAATTCAGAAGCAGTGGGGTAAGTTTTGTTCCCATCTAAGCTGCTGGCTTCAGTTTGGTCCGGAGTTCACCTTAAACAAGTGGTCTGCCTTATTTGTGCTCATTTTTCTATCACGCCCCCAGAAAAAAATCCCCAAACACCCACCACTCTTTCTTCAAAGGTCACAGGAGCCATAGCATAGTCAGGAAAAAAAAAGTCTAAATCCAGATCACCAATCTTCCTATTCGGTACTCTAAAATGCTTACTACCTTTCTGCCCCAAGCCATTACCATAATGTGGCTATGGCTATCCTCTGAAAGATTGCTTACTCAGGTTCAAGTGCAGGCTTATTTTGTTTTCAGATCCAAGTGGAACCTAATATTTTGCCGTTTGATTACCCTGTTGTGTTCATGTGTTCTCTAAATCGGCAAGAGCTGACCAGATAACCTGCTGAGATTTTCTCATGTTATTTACACATAGTTCCTGTGGCTGAATGTTTTTTTTTCTTGCTAAAGTATTTGCTATGCAGGTTTTGGGGGGGTTGGTTGTTTTGCTTTGTGGGTTTTTTTTGCTTTTTCCTCAACCTATGCTCAAAGAGAGGCAAGCAGCCAGTGCCATTTCCCTGATTACTAGCAAGACACGAGCTCTGTAATTCTCTGTACAGCACAGGGTCAATTGCAAATCCACACAGAACATTTCAGTTGTTGCTACAGCCTGATTTTCAATTAATTTCTAGTGTGGCTTTAGGCTCAGCTCAGCCATTTGTACCGATTTGATAAATTCCTACCCACAGAAGAGTTCTCCATCACACTACTGCTGGCAATGTGCTGCTCGGTAGTCATGAGTGCTACCAAACTCTCTAATGCTGCAAAAACTCATAGCTTGTCACTGCCACCTTCCCCTGCAGCGATAACTCCAGCAAGATTTATTTGGTCATAGCGTATCAAGCATTTAGTTTTTAGTACAGCTGCCACAGGTTGACTTGAAGGAAGTGAATGAGAGGAGTGAATACAAAGAGCTTAGGAAATGGAGTCAGGATCCTCAGCTGTGGGGTGAAGTCCTTTCAGATGTAACACATGCCACCCCACCTGCCCAGAGGAAGACACTGGCCAGGGGAGAAAGACTGCTGTTGCCTATCAGAGGGATGACAGTCCAGGTTACTGAGTGTTATATGGCTTTCATGAAAGATACAATGCTGGTACAATGTCCTCTCCTAGCAGCTTAATGGCTTTAACTGGCAAAGCAGAATCTTCTGCAACTGTGTTTACCAGATCAGGAAAATAATAATTCCTTCTACTTCTGCTCTAATACACAGCCACCACATTTATCCTTCATTGGGATCCACTTGTGTGCTATCACAAGAATTTGCTTAAATGTTCTGCACACTTCTGTGTGTGTAACTAAAATACTGAATATCTTGTTACCTTCAAAGTGAGGAGACCTTAATGACATGTTGGTCAGAACTTTTATGCTGAGACTTCTGTACTTGGTGTGGGATTCATCTGGCTTCATTTTATCAAACTAAAAATTGGGCATATGGTCAAATCTCATCATCTAGGCTCCCTCTGTACTCTGTAGGGAGAGACGGATCTGAAGAATTTGATTTATCCACTTAAGATTAAACAAACTGCCTTCTGCAGATGCTTTTCTCTCTCTGTGCACCTTCCTTTTAAACATCAAGAGTCAGATGAGACCAGAAACATCAGCTGTGTATGGTATGATGGCAGCTGCAACTCAGATTTGTATTGCCATTTTTATGTATTATGGCTCCTAATCTTTTTTGTCTAAATTGATACTATAAGGTTTAAATTTTGTTTAGCTATTCTCTTTTTCAGCAGTATAAAAGTACACGATGGCCATGACTGAGCAAGGCATATAACTTTAAGCATACAAAAGGTCCTACTCAGCAAAAGATGTAAGCACGTTCATAAATCCTTTGCCTATGTGACAAAGGCTGGCCCTGCGTGCAAGAATCAATCAGGAGATCAAGGTCTCTCTTCCTGAGTTGCCAAAGAGTAATAAACCCCTGCAACTTCCTTCTAATTTGTTTTGTGTCTTTTATGAAGTGAGGTTGCTAAAAAGTCATTCAAAGGATAATAAAAGTCTTGGTTCATTAAGTGATGCTGAGAACCCTGTTCTGCAGGTTTGGTGTTCTCTTCATAGAAATTATTATTCCAACAGGGATGAAGAAAAACCTTTACAAATACATTCATCAGTCAAGTATCTTAGGCTGAGGTAGCTCAGCAGTAATAGTACAGAGAGCACACAGATTAAATTTCTAGCTGGTTTGGCAGTTACAAACCCCTTGAATGCAGAATTTTTAGAATTAAACTTTAGCCATTAGCTTTCTTTTATGTATTTCTCTTTTAATACCTGAAAGAGCTTTTCCCCAGGCATGACAATGGCTAGCCAGGCAAGAGAAGGCTTAATACACTGAGAGATGAAAATAAGCTGAGAAAAGGGTGTGTGGAAATTATCGATGGGAAGTCTGTTCACTAAAGTAGAATTCACTGTAAAACAAAAATATATATAATTTTAGAACACTGTTTCCTCATTTTAACTCAGGATGCTAATCCTTTATTGTCTCTTCTGAAAAGGATGATTTTATAAACAGCATGACCTTAAATGAGTCAACATGACCTTTCCCAGACATACCCCACAGTAAATATTTACTGAGCTTTATTTCATAAGCATTAACTCATTGGCAATATAAAAAGCTTTCAGGGCACTAGACAATGCAATATATAATATTATCATTGTGACATATAAAAAGATGCATAGTTTAAAAGTGACAATGATTTTCTTTTCTAGTTAACTTCTAGATATGAGTTCACCATGTATTGGTTTATGTTGCTGTTTTCTTCTTCCATTTTATGAAGTATTTGTGTCGCCAGTGAAAGGGAAGGATGGAGATGATGACATGGACTTTTTGCCTTTTCTTTAATTCACAGCAAGTGGTGCTTCCATACATAAGCGCTGGTCATTTTGCATTACATTAATCTAGGCAAAAAATATATTAGTCTAGTTGGCTGGCTGCCATTTGCCAGTCTCAGTATGGTCATTTCTCAATAATTGCAATGCAAATATACAAATCTCTCTTATCTCATCAATTCCTGCACTCAAAATTCAAGCAATAAATATATTGTGTAAACTCTTGCCCAGCTCTTTGACTGAACCAAAACATTTTTCATGATCCTCCTGCGAGCACACTTGCCTGTACTTCAGAATATGAAAATTCAGGTGGTCCTTTCTGCATATATGTGACCATGAAAAGTCACTAAGATCAGTTTTGTAAATTTATGTAGGTGTCTTACAATGCAGATAGATAAGTATCTACAAGATCTTTAAAAAAATCAGAGCTGGGCACCAAGATATATTTTTTTTAAAACTCAAATGTGCACCTTTAAATCTCTCCAGTTGCAGAGCATGGTCCTTTATGCACGTGTACATACACGACCTACCCAGCAGTAAGATGCAAGAACATGCACACTGGCAGCGCTGAGCTCCCATGGCAATAGGAGCTGTTTGGTAACCAAGCCAAATGAGTGGTTTCTGTTAGTTATTTATAGCTTTTTAAAATTTTATATACATTCTTGACTTATTCTCCACCAGGTCCTTACTGACATCATTCAGTTTTTCCTCCACTTCCACTCCAGTGTGCCCATACAGCAATGAAACCCCTTTACTATCAACATCAGACTACAATGTTGTTTCTCAGTCCAGGTTTATTCCTGATGTAATTTTTGCCACCTAACTTAGGTGCCAGGAGACTTAATGGACAGAAGTATGCTCCTGACCAAGCTGTTTCCCATCAGCCTTTAGAAATTTAAAGCAGCGGCGAAGGGAGAAAGTTTGGTGTTTGATTGGGGGTTTTTTTGTGGCTAACTGACAACAGGTTATATTAAGTATTGCAACTCCAGGCATGTTCTTGTGATGATTTCTCAAGTCTACCAAGAGCACTGAGAGCACACAGAAGAAAGTTATGGCTCAGTGTTGTCATTGTGTTTTCTGTCCACCCCACAGACTTCAGAGGAGAAACTCATCACCCAACAGCACTGTGAACTCCCTAGATCTCACAGCACCAAAAGTCATTTGCAAGCAACCGCTTCTCCACAGCTTAATGAAACACCAGCAGTAACAGACTGGGTGCGTACTCTGAGTTCGCTTCAAGCACCAGGTAAAAATGATTGGCTTAAATTACCCCAAAGATTTGGATCATAAACATAATCACTTACCACAGGTTAGCCTATAAGCAAAAATGTATTTATCTATGGTAACAAAATTAGCCATGGTCTGCTTATCTCTGCTGTTGCAAATACTTCTCCTGGTATGTGTGTGAAAGCAAACATTCATACTTGCATTAAGTATTTGCATGTTTATGAATAAACTGTAATCCATTTGACAGTATTCTTCTTTCTCATTATTAGCCCTGTAAGCTCTTCATTCAGTTCTCACACTTTGCATAGCAAAAAAAACAGGAAGAGAAAAACATCAATGTCCTTATAAAGTTGCACACAAGTGCAGAAAGTCTGCATAAATAAGACAGACTAGACCCAAACACTAGAGACCGTGCTCCAAAGAGCAGGAGTGTCTTAGTATCGGCCACAGTAAAAATGGAAGCTGGAGAAATCTTGGATTTTTTTCCCCTGTTTGTCTCTACTTGAAAGGGGAAAAAAAAGACGTGCATGAGTGATGGTAATGGAAGATCTATTTGTGTCCAATTCACCGTAGAAAAAGTACAAGGACATATCATCCTTGTGAAATAATTTGTCCTGTATTCCTTGGGCCAGATGAAAGTCCCATTATGTACAAAGTAACATGTGCAGGTGAATACAGATTTGGGAGATCTATTATTCTCTCAATACACTGCCTCGGTGTAACTCGTCTTCACCTCTGTCATAAAAACAGGCTTCTTTCTGAGTGCTTCATACTGTCATAACGTGTGACTTTTTCGCCTAACCTAGAATAGATTTGAAAGTGCACAGCAGCGACGAGGAGTCATTCATGATTAGGGCTCTTGCTGTGAAACAAAACTGACATGTGCACCTGAAACATATAGCAATTAGCAAGTGTGAAATCAAAAAATCACACCACACCAATTGTTAGCAAGGCAAGCAGAAGCAAAAATAAAATGAAAGAGCTACATCTTTATAGTCCTGGACAGTTTTGCAATTCAGAGAGATCTTTATGAGCACGTAACAATTTCCTTCCTTAAGATAAGGCTCTGTGTCTCATACTTACACATTTGAGCTCCTCAAAATTTTCCTCTTCACACCGCTACGAGATACAAGATGCTATTATCCCAGACTCTCTCCCCATTGCTAGTTCCCTAACCTGACAAGAAGTTTGTGGAAGAACAGAAGATTTTGAGATCTAAAGAAAGATTCCAGATCATACCTGTTTCACTTAATAATCAAAGTTTTCTCCTTTTGCAGCTCTAAGAAAAAAAAAAAAAAACTAACTCCAGTATTGCACCTGGTGCAGCACAGCGCTTTGGAGCCTGTTCAGCCCATAAGCTGTTGTGTTACCTGTAAGTTTCAAGGGCTAACAGAGCAACTCCTTCTTCCGTATCAAATTAAACAATAACAAAAGAAAAAATTGTACTTCCTACAACGAGCCCCATTGTTGGTTGAAATCTCCTGCTACAATCACATTACAAATAATTCCAAACAACACAAAAACACGTCTCTGCCAGCAATAAGCAGTCTGCATCTACACATGGTAAGACAGAAGTTGGAAAGTAAAGACCATGCTGTTTTATTAAGCTGTCCTAGAAAAGCCAGTAGCTATCATTCAGATGCAGGTCAGAAAAAAACAGTTGTCCAATCTGGCAAGAATGTAGCTTGAAATCAAATGCCTACAATTCTCATTGTCACCTGCTACAGCACAGTTTGTTAACTGTAGATGTGAGGATGGAAACAAAGCCACCTTTTCCATTCAAATGTGAATCCAGTCTGTTCCCCTTGGGTCCCAGTCTGCCAGGTTAATGGCAAGATCATCCTTTCTTATTTCACCCCAGGGAAGTTGTGATCTCAACACATGGTCTCAGAAGTGTGCCATCCCTCGCTGTGGCTAACTCCAACATTACTCTGACTTGGCCTCATGGCTAGGCAAAGTACTGGCAGAGGTTTTTGCAGCAGGTGAAAAGCACTCTGAGATTTTTGAAAGTTTTTACAGATCCAGTATATAAATATTTGCTTTTGAAAATCCCACCGGCACTAATTTGTACTTTCACAGACCTAAAAATCTGGCCTTTATGACTTCCATACCATGGGCCAAAGCATGATTCCGTACTAGGCTAACTCACTGATGTTAGCATTGATTTATATTTGTTAATAGAACTCAAGTATTTTACCTGAAGCTGAAAAACTTGCACGTTATTTTATTCAAACTTCTGTTTTGAAAACATTTTTAAGAACATATTTGATATCCACATCTTATGTGGTGGGTTTTATTTTGTTTCATTTTAAGTATTTCATGTTATTTATTCCAAGAAATTCCAGCATGCTTTTGCAAAAGCAGCTCAGAATGAGGATCTAGGGAGAAAGACCAAGAGCACAGATAGAATAATGATTATAATTCAAACAAAACTCCTCAAAGGGCAGAATAAGTTACAACTGTGATAACTAATTGATTCTACATACACAAAAAAATGATAAGAAGGATTTTGCCCTGGTAAGACAGATTTTTTTTAAGAGGGATTTAATTAAATACCTCTCAGATCTTTCTTTTTTTTTTCTTTTTTTTTTCTTTGCGGTTTTAACTGTCAGGCAGCATATCCAAAAGAAAAACGATACCATCCAGGAAGTAATTATCTGCATTAAGCGTGCTGTTTGACTTCTTTCCTGCTACAGTGATCTCTGGCAGAAGGAGGAAGCAAGGAAGTTGGGGGAGGAGGAAAAAAAAATTGATTCAGTAATTTGAGAAGTTAAAGACGTTTCTCTGTGTCTCAATTAACAGAAGGAGGGCTTGTTCTGCTGTGGGAGCAGCACAAGGTTCATAAAAGAAGCAAGGACTATTTTAGTGACTGTGTGTCATGTTAGAAACTGGAGAAACATAAGGGGCTTGACACAGCATTATTTGCTCTGAATAATAACCCCCTAGAGCCACTGCTAGTCAGAACTGTTATTACACGTTGGGTGATCAAATTCGGGGGCTCAGTCCACACAGTGCAGTCAGCTCTGGGTATGGGCAGACGTTGAAGCTCTTGTTATCTCAGCTTTGCTTTTCCCTGGTTCGGCTGGCTGCCCTGGGCTGCCACACAAGGACAGATGCACAGCACAAGCCATTCAGGCTCTTCCCTTCTCTGCTGGCTCTGGTTCAGGACTACATCTATTCACTATAGAAATTTGGTTTTAAGTTTTCAAGGTGGATGTATTGCTCATATTCTTAGAGCCCTGTTTATAAATGTTTTATTACCCCTGACTTTGGTTTATCCCAGCTGCTGTTATCCTAGATAATTGAGAGTTGAATTGAACACTTAATATTTAAAATATGTTTCCTGTGTGTTTTGATGATGTCAGCTTACTTATTGAATCCCTTCACTGGTTATCCCACACAGACTAGTCTTTTGTCCTTTTCCCCACAGACTTTTGCAACCATTATTTGATGCTAGTCTTTCCATATTGTTACCTGCCTTCTGTTCTGCCAGTAACAGGAGACACAAGTACCTATTTCTGCTTCTTTCCTTACTGCTCCCTGTACATGACAGTCTTGCCATAAATAAGCAAGAATGCCTCCTTTTTATAGAGGTTTGTAATAAATCTCAACAGCTTCTGTTGATTTGCTTCATGTATATATTTAGAAAATATATAAATAGGAAACTAATTTCATATAAAACTTGCATGTGGTTTGCTCCCACATTCCTCACCTTTAAAATAAATTTTAAACACCAGTAGATTAGAAACATAAGTGTTTTGTATCTCTGATTTATCTGTGTGTTGCATTCTGCAGTCTCTCTCTCTTTATTCTGTATCCTTTTTTTTCTTGCTCCTGACTGATATGGATTGATGCTGCTCTTTTGGAAACCAAGCTGATTACCTCATCCAGTGGTGACAGCAACCAGCCCAATAGGTTTCCAATCCTACCAGGAGCTCTCACTGATCCTTCAGTCTGCATTGCAGCCATTGAGCACAGCTATGGGATAAGGAATCTATGTTATTTTTCATTTCTTTGCTCCCCAAGAGGATAAGGGTTTTGTGTCTCCTCTGTTCTGTGCAGAAGGACATCATCCTTAATGCACAAGACCCTGACCTGAAATAACACAACCCCACAAATAATTTTGTTTGAAAAGCTTTCAGTTGTGAACTCTTTTCTTATATGTCAGCCATAACAGCCCAGAAAATCCCTCTGCTAAGTCTCCACTTACTCTGTGCAGAGAAACTGTGCTTTTTGACAAGAGACCAAGAAAAGTCAGCCTGAAATAATCATATATTCCTCTATGCATGATCGCTGCAGTGACTAATCCCAATTTGCTCCCTTAACTCCCTGCTTCTGTCTCCCTCCCTTTCAGAAGGCAGCAAGCCCGCCCAGTACTGAAAACAAATGAGAGTGGAGGAGAAAAGGCAATTTGTACTCATGTTCTCTCCCCCACCATGCTTCCTCCCACTCCAAATTCAGTAGCAAAGAGTATGTTTTGGTTGACTATCTGAGCCTAAATTCTCAGCTATTATCTTAACGAATAGTAATGAAAGAATATTTTTGGTTAATTATGTGGCTCTACTGTTGATATTGCAGCTGAGTGGGGAAGACTAGAGAAAATCTGCATGGTTTATGGTGCAAATGTAATGTGGGAAGTGCCCAAGACACAGACTTCCTGGGTCACCACTCAGTTTTCCAAGAAGTCTGGGAGCGCTTCAGTCTTGTAACCTTCTTGCCACCCTGAGGGAGAAGATCCCAAACTGAAGTTCAGATCTAGACAATTTAAAT
This sequence comes from Gymnogyps californianus, assembly GCF_018139145.2. Lineage (NCBI taxonomy): Eukaryota > Metazoa > Chordata > Aves > Accipitriformes > Cathartidae > Gymnogyps > Gymnogyps californianus. Next base: position 148,303,961 of record NC_059471.1, read on the forward strand.
TGAAGAGCTGATTAAAGCTGATGTCAAGATTGGAAAATGCTCTGTATTTCTGTGATATGATATCTTTCACTGGAGAATTTCAAAGCACTTTTCTAATACATGTTAATGAGACCTCACAAGAATGCTATAAATACAATATCATGTGTATATGACTCATGCGGCTTATTAATTTTACATTACCTACAGCACTGTTTGAACAAGAGTGACAGAGCAGCATTCAGGCAAATTACTCTGTGAGAACTTAGCCAAAATAGCAATACCTGCGTCTTCAGGGGTCAATCTGCCTCAAGGCTGACTCTAGTTAGAGAGATTCAGGCTGAGGGATATGTTCCCTGCTGACCACAACCCTCCCATTGCATGATTGCCTTGCAAATCAACAGCGGTACAGTTCTCTTGTCAAAAACGTATAGCATTCTTCTAACGAGAAAACAAACTCTAAAGCAATGTATAGCAGCTCCTATGCTAAACGTAGCATATTATGCCAATGGTCTATAGTAGGGTGTAAGGAAGAGAATGAACTTTGCCGGGGGATAGATATGGATCCAAAAGGTATAGATCCTCTGTGGGACTTGATTTTAATTATAAAGCAGAAGAAAAAGCAATATATAATCTCTTAAACTTACCTATGCCCTTAACTAAAAGACATTTTCACTTAGCTTAATTAACTATTAATACTGAGTTCCCGAAAAGCCCTTAGTAATTTCAAAGTGTTCGCTCTACTCCTGTGGCAATTACCCGTTTAAGAGGTTCTACAGACAGAGTAATAATGAAGACACCCGAAGGATTTGTTTGCATGGTACTTTACAGGAACTGTGAGCCAGACAGACGCTATTTAATTGAGATAAATAAGATGCTACGGTCATACACGTTGATGAGAGGTCAAGTATATTAGCATGGGGTTAGCACTGGCTAGTGTAGCTTCCTGCTAGCTTAGAGGATGGGTAGGTGAGCTAATGCCTGTCTATAAACTATCATAAACTAAATGAATGGTTAAAGGCCCCACAGAGGGTAAATAATAGAGCTGAAACCACAGTAACTAGATTTCTTTAGCCCTGTCTCAGTGGAATCAAGAAAGTTGGATCAAGCCACCTATTTCATAGCGATTTCTTTCTTTCCTGCATACCAGATGATTGATGTGGTGGAATTCAGCCAAAACAAGGAAGGCAAATTTTGCTGCAACATTCACAGAGGTGAGAGCACTGAGACAGGGAGGAAGGAAAGGAGAAATCCCAGTAACTGCATTGCTCTCCCAAAGCAAAGAAAGGAGGAGGAGGAGGGGAAGATGCTTCTTATTCTCCAAATGGGAGCAAGGACAGAGAGAGCAGCTTTCTAAGCTTCAGTTGAACCCCAGGAGTTTCAGCTCCTAACTGGATATCAGCAACATAAGAATATAAAATTGTAAATAAATTGCTCACCTTTTATGTTTTGGTGGCTCGATGTTGTTAATACTAATTAAAGCTTTCTAATCTATGAAATTGGTGGATAATAAAGATCAGTGAGAATGCCAGTCTTCCCACACTGAAACCCATACTTGTCTCTTGTCTTTGTGAATGGCTCCTCTCTAAACCTGAATCTAAACAACTCCAAATTTCTCAATATTCAAATCCAAGGCAGATTCTGTAGCTAGAATGTACCTCTGAACTCTAAGCCATCCATAATCACTACAAGTTTCATTCTATAAGTTGCTATGATTGCTAAGAATTCAAGTCTGCGATTTTTGATTTAAATGGAAAAATGTCTGTTCTCTGCCTTTGACAATTCAAAAAACACACTGAAGCTTAAATCAAGTTGTGATGCATTTAAGCCTTTCCTGTAGTAATTAAAGACTGAACTAAGAACTTTTTGCAATTTAAAATGTTTCTATATTAGTCTGGTCTGCTGTACTGTAAATGCTCTACATGGATGCATTCTGTTTCTTTGTCAGTACAAAAATATTCTGGCATCCCCAAAAATTTCAGCTGAAACAGTGGGGGAAACATCAGAAAATTCAAGTGCATCTGTTTGCATGTTGCAGCAACACAGCACAGCTCTTGCCCTATTAGCCATTGACTTGCTAAGGACGATTAATTCATGAAAAGCCAAGTAAAAAATTGATGACAAAGCATGTGCAATCACCAAAAGACAACCTGAGAGTAACCACTGTGCACTGGGACTGGTCAATCACGGACTGTCTGAGAGATGGCTGCTTCTCCAGGCTGAAAGGGTTCCTGAAAGGATTTTGCTTTACAAATAGCAAATATCACTATTTGTGGTAGGGTAGAATTTGGAAAAAGCAGTGTTCTTGTGAAACACCTGATGGAGTTAAAGTTGAAATGGCCCCTATTCTCAAGAGTTAATAACTTTCAGGGGGAAAGAAATTACCTTAGGACCCTACTGTATTTCAGAGGAGGAAAGAAAAAGACAGTTTTGGGTTAAGGAGATGGGAAAAGGAGGCGGAAAATCTCATGTGGTGGGAACAGTAACTTATTCCTTTGACCTGCAGAAGGTTGGGTGAAGCTGTGCAGTGGTTTGCCAAATGAGTCTAGCAGTTTCTGAACTTAAGGCTCCCATTTTCAAGACCAGAGGCTCCAAATTTTGTACTTTCCACTAATGATATCTGCAAGGGAGTTGTATTATTTATAAGTATTTTAAATTAGCTGGTGACCTGAGCTATATCTACTACCGTCCAAATGCAGTTTGCATATCATTCATTATATAAATGAGGTTTGAAATGAACATAACTGTTTACTCAGAAGACATCCATTTAGTGAGTGGGCATTTCTTCACGACCCAAAATATATGATAATTGTCCATGTAATTCCTTCAGCAAGTTAATTGCACACAGTCCTGCTACTTGATGGAAATTATCTGTCAACCTCACATAATTATTATGCATCAGTTTCAGTTAATATTCGTTCATTCATGCTATTGCATACACAGGAGTGTATTGAAACTGGGCTCAATTCATAGTAAGGTGAGCACCTTTTTAAAAAAACTACAACAGTGAGGTTTTTACAACAAAACTAAAAGCATGACTCCTGACTCAATGAATGACATGCTACCACGGCATGTGATGGGGTGCTCAGTACACAAGAGGGAGGAAAACCCTTGGAGTGAGGAGCCCTGAGACCGCAGCTCCCTACGAAGAGGCACACACCCTTCTCCAGGTGCTGGGCACCACCAAGCCTTGTCCCCCACCTCTGGACCCCTCAAAGTCGAAATAGTCCCTTTCTGTGCTGGGAGCGAGGGTTGCTGCAGGGTGCGGTACCAGCCATGGGCAAGCTGGGAGCAGATGGCAGACTGGGGGGCCCCATGGTGCCTGGGCAATGCCTGCTGCAATGCTCTCCACCTTAGTCTGCTCTCCTCTCTCTGCATGGGCAGGCTCACCCCAACTGGCTTTCAAGTGCCTGTCTTAGGACACCACTAACTCCCACAGTGTCTCCACAGCTTCCCAGAGGGTTTTAGCATGCTCGAGGCTGCTAGCAGCACCTGAGCCAGTTGCTTATATGTGACTGCAGTGTAGAGTAGTCTAATATTTCAGAAAGCCTGAGAATCTTACCTGCCTGTAGGGGAGTTCACAGCGATGTATTTCACCTATATTTATTTCACCGTGAATGGTGCTCTGAAACATCATGGTAATAAAAATATGATATTTGAGCCCTGTGGTTCCCTAATGTCCTGCACGTTAAAGATGCAATGGTCCCCCTATAGTTCTGCAATGACCCACAGTCCATCAGTAATTCTTAAGACATATCATGAGGCCTCATAAGATCATAAAAAGTCTGATTCTTTTGCTCTTCCTTGTACCTATTTCTTCATTTTCCATCTCATTCAGGCACTTGTACCACCCAAAGAGAGTGAGAAAAAGGTGTATGCTGATACATCAGGATAGATACAACTACATCCCTTTTGCACACACGTGATAATTACAGGGTGAAAGGCAATGGTAAATCAGGGTAGTAACATTCACTCCTGCAAGGAGAGATTCCCTTTGCAGGAGGGATGGGAGGATGCATTTCTGCAACTGGAAGTGTATTTTGCATTTTGCACTAAGCTGATCAAATTTATTCTACTTTCACTGGAAACAGACTTTCATTTCTAACGGAGTTTGCTGCAAGTGTATCCATAGAGTTTTATTGTCCAAAGGGATTCAGTTCTGACAGGAAGCATTGTCTACCCCTGCCACATCTGAGGCTGAGGTACAGATCTTGAGGGAAATCCTTGAAGGGTGGAATCTACGTTGCCCTCAGATCACATACAAGATACTACGTCAGGCACGTTGTTTACTGTCATCTCCAATTTATCCTATGTGACACAGTGTAAAACAACACATACCATGAAAGAAAAAGAAAAGCATGAAACAGAGTACGTGATATAACCTAGCAAATCTGTCAAGAACATCATATATATGTATGTGTGTGTGCACATCCCAAAAAAAACCACAAAGAGCATTCAGATGACTAGTTCAAAATAAATGCAAATCCCCAAGCCCCAAAAAATGTGACAGAAGAAGGTCTTACCAGCTGAAAATGTAAGTTCTGTGACTAAAAAGGGTAAACTGACAATCTAGGTCAGGTTTTGCCACCCATTGGTGACAGCTCTCAGCCTTTCTGAACCTTTTTTTTCCTGATCCTTACACATCCTCATGTTACAACTTTAAAAAAAAATGCAGTGTGACTCTAGATCCCATACCTTTTGGTTAACTAAATAAGGGGCTTTGTCAGCCAAGGCTTTATAATACTATGTTTTTTATTAGACATTTATAGAGGAAAATACTCTACAGTGGAATCTGTATTCAGAAGGGAACATAAATCCCCAGAATACAGACCCAACCCAGTCAAACCCTTTATGATCATGAGGGCTTCCAAAAAAGATAAAGAATATGAAGTAACTTGAACAAGAGTGTATTATACAGACTAAAGGCACTAACTGCAATGCACCCGATTGCATAGCCTATAGCATTTTATAGTCTGTTGCAGGGAGTAAATAGGAAGATCTAAATGAAGTGACTGTATTGAGGTTAGAATAAATCACTGCTTCTAGGGACTGCTGCGTTCTTCATGCTCCTCAGAGGATTAAAAGGAGCACCTCCCTACCAATTTCACCTCCTCTTGCAGACACCATATTTCTGTAACTGTCATGGAGAACAGATACCATCAGGTTGCAGCAAATGTAGTCCAGTATTTCTCTTTTTACTGGATAAGAAAAGGAGGCAATCAAAATTTGTTTGATAAGAAAGCTCAGCACTCAGCACCAAAGTGAATCAGTCAAAGGTCAGTAGTGCCCCCACGGGTCAGTTAGAGACCAGCATTAACTGAGACCTCAAAACCCAGCTCCTTTCTCACAGGGAGTCAATAAGTTACAAAAGAAGGTTTCAAAGATGAAAAGTTAATACAGAGAAACTGTTACATCTCCAAAAATTGAACAACAGACTGCCTGTCCCCTCAATACCTTACCAGCCTTCCAGCAGGAGGAAGGAAGAATGTAGGTTTCCATTTTACATGCTTTACATTTCATATAGATGGGGAACATATCTTCCCATCCATTACACCTCCCTGTCAAGATGCAGAATCAACAGACAGCAAAAGGCATTTTGTAGCATCAGTGCAGTCTTAAAGTGTTTTATGCCCTAAAAGAAGGAAACTTTAGAATAAACTTTCTCTAGATGATCATAAAACTCTCTACTTCAAACCCAGGTCCCTGTGTCAGCCTTATATACAGAGCCTCAATACATTAAGTTTATTTTGGTGGGAATGTCTGACCACGTACAAAAATCAGACAGAATTTTCTATTGAGTAGCTATTTCTATTGAGTACACGTAGCTCTGTGTGTCTCAGAGCGGACCTCAATGCACCTGTAAGGGTCAAGGGTGATACTTAAAGTTGTCAGAAATATGCTAGTAGCTCTCCTGCTGTTTTCCTACTACACATACTAAAGGCAGGACTTCAGTGTTTAAGCTGACTTCAGAAGGGTTTATGTTCCTTAGACTCTGGTGAGGGGAAAAACTATGTGAATCTGTTAACATTGTTAATATCCATTAAACAGGGTCTTCTTAGATGCACAGCTCAAGATGAGTCAGGAATGCAGATTTTAATATTAAATAAATCTGATTTTTTTATGTCAAGATCACAAAAAAAACCTAGAGCCAATCTCACTCCCAGTTCAGGAAAGGAAATGCATCTGTCTTATTTAAATGTGCCATATATATGCATGACAATCACTTAAAGATTCTGTCTATTCAAACACACTTCTGCACATCTAAGTAGGCTGAGGATCAAAAGCCAGGTTCAAATTTATGCCATTTTGAACTTAAGGTGGTGAATAATGAATCTTCAGCTGGTGCTCTGAGATACTTTTTCTGCTATTATAGATCTTCATCCAAATTTCCTGTTGCATTTCTGGTACTTCCCCTTCCTGTCCTGAATGGATATCAGGCATGGAAAACAATATATCAAAAAAATTCAGTGACTGGAAAAAGTTCAGGTTTAATATGGAGCCAAGGTTTATTTGCAGGACTAAAGAGGAAATTTTTAATTTTTTGAAACTGCTTAGCTCAGCCCTAGTTACGGGACCTCAGAAAGAAGATAACAGCAGGACAGCACTATAATATCAGCTGCCACAAAGTAATAATTCTTTATGCTCTCTAAGCCAGTTCAAGGAAACACCTAATGTGTTTTTGTACGCTAACTCAGCTTCCTATTTCATTATGGAATTTCTTTAAAGTGGTCTAATTATGCTTTACAGGAAATACATCATTTTCAATTTTTTCTTCATGGCCCAGGAGATGGTTCCCTGAAGAGAAAGATCTGAAATCTGCAGCTTTTTATATCATCTCTAATTATATGAAATAGAGATCTGTCACCTGAGTAGGAGATGTGCATGGAAAAATTGTGGTATTTTTGCAGTTTGAATTAAAGAAATAAAATATCTGGAAGGAAATTAGTTAGATGAGGTGTTAGATTAGATTGATGAAGTGTCTGTTTAATGCCCACTGAAAAGGGAACATCACTTTCTTGTCAGCGATATCTTACACATTTCAGCCAATATAACCAAACAATAATTAGCTTTCCTTGGTCACTCAACAAAAATAGAAAACACAGCTTCAGAGATAGTTGCTGAATACTGTCATTCAACATTTTCTGTCTTTTAACACAAACGAAAACCAGTTTTTCACACCCTGAGGGAAAAAAGTTTTGCTTTAAAAGGTAAACCGTCTTTAAAAATACAAAAGTTGTAGGTTTCTAAGGCTATTTAACTAAAGGTGATTGATGAAAACTGAAAAGCTATTGATTGTTGAACTTACTTTCTCATAAAAATATTTGTAGTAAATGTAAAAATAAACACAAAAATAGTTTGAAAATTTCAGTGAAAAATAGGTGGTACATCTCAACTCCAAGAGACACCAAGAATGCAAAAACCTTGTCTCTTCAATATTTTGTTTTTGCAACTATGTGCATATTATTCCTTTAAAAAGCTATCTATAGCAAGTGCCAAACCACAGATTTTATGCAAAAGCTCTACAGCGGAATGAATAATGAAAATAACATTGGCCAAATTATTTAATGCCATCTGCTCTTTTTGCATCGCTCCAACTGGGCAAAGAGCAAGGCAAATTGCAGGATTCTCCTAGCTAGGGCAGAGCCAACACAGGCAGCTTCCTCTGCCTTTCCTGCAGCTGCCAGCATGCCCCAATGGAGCTGGGGCAAGGGGCATGGCAACGCGGTACCCCGGGGTGGTTGTCTTTGAACGCTATGGGTGGAAAACATAGGTTGGAGCTATCCTAACCCGCCAGTTAAGGACAGCAGTGCTGCACAGATGCAGGGAACTAATTTTAGTGCACTTTGTCACACACTGTCTTCCCATTAACCAGTACCTGAAATGCTTGCTTGCAAATTTGGCCCTGTAGTTTTGGCAAACCATAAGAGGCCCAAGACGACAGGTATTGGGCAGGGTCTGGAGTGAGTGCTCCATGGAGAACAGATGGACTAACTCATTCCTTGCTTTCCTGACCAAGCTCCTTTTCCTATGTTAGAAGGCAAAGAGCCTTTCCATAATTCCTTATCTTTCCTATTATCTCATCCTGCTGCTGAGCCCACAATAGCAGGTGACAGATTGTGGAGAGGGCTTTTAGAGATATTGTAGATGCTTATCTGCTGTAAATCACAGCTTCATTACCTGCAGTGGAATATGCTGAGCTATATCAACCAAGGGTCTGACTCTGCATGCTGCACTTTAGAGCTGCTGTGTTGTCACCGTCTCCGCAGAGAAGCTACTGATTTTCGATTTGTAATTTAAATTAATGAAGAATGAATGTTATTATTTCTGCCACAGAAAAGGAGCTCCCCATACAGCAAGAAAAAATGATACCGAGCTTCCTTTTCAGCTGTAACTCTTCAATGGTTTTACAAAGGAAGAAAGTAGCATTATCCTGTTCCACAAATTAAGGCACAAAAAAGGGACATGTAACCAGCAGAGCTAGTGGCAGATCCAGGGACAGGTTCTCATAAAAGGGAGAAAAAAAATATATATATCCACAAGGATTTAGCACAGATTAGAAACCTACAGAAAAACAATTCAGAAAATTCAAGAACTGGTGGCCTTATATCCAAATAAAGCAAAGTGATCAGAATGATCTGATGGCAAAAAGAGGAAAGAGTTTACACATTTCTAAACATTTTCCAGTGGAGCAGGGGTGTCTTTTACTGTGAGCTAACATCTTCCCTGTGTTTGTCAATCTGGATTCAACTGAAACTGAATAAACTAGCCTTGCTTTTGACAAGGCAGCTCAGGACAAAAAAAAAAACCACATATGAAATTAGCTCTATTACCCTATTTCAGAAAACGAGTAAAGCATAGCAGTCAAGAGCCAGCAGCACAGTGACAGCACACGCATTTGTTCCAAGGCTGGATAAAGACCCATAAAAAGACCCCTGAAGTAATTGCTGCAAAGAGTTACAACAGGTGGGGCCACTTCCAGCTTGGCACAACTTCAGGGGGGACTCACCTCAGCTCTGAACCTGACCCACCTTTTCAATTCTGACGTGCATCGCCAAACTCTCTATTCTGGTCCACGGGGCGAGACGCGGAATGCCAGCAAGGCCCCTGGCTGCGGAGGTCCCGCGCGGCTGCACCTTTCCTGGGTCTGCGGTGCTGAGGCCCTTAGCTCCTCTCAACATCCCATCCTGAGACAAGTCACGGCCCATTCAGAATTTCCCAACTATCTCCAAAAAAGCCCTCAGTAATCTCTTATTTAATGGTCACGTGAGGTCTCAGCATACTATGTAGAGATAAAAGTTAGGTTTTTGAATTTTAGAATTATAGAATTATGTATACTTTTTTCTAACCTGAAAGGAAGCCATCTAGATTAAAATCTTTTGGCTGTAGCTGCCAATGAAATGTAATTAGCATTATTACAGTGTGACAGGTAGTCCCTGCAGATTTAGCCCTTTCCAGTGATGAATGACAACGTGTGTATTTATGGCTGCAAGAGAATTCTGGATAAAACTTCCATCATTTAACTGTCCAGTTATTAAGACAATCTATATGACCAAGACGAGGAAGTTTATCCCACTTAAAAAAAAACCAAAACCAAACTCAATCAAAAAGTATGTTGGTATAATATAATGCTTAAAATGGCAATACGAGAGTCTATATTTGGGTTGTTAATAAAGATTTTTGTGGCACTGCTTATCAGTTTGTCTCATAATCACTAGAGTGCAATCATTTACTAAAGCCTTTAAAATAATATCATAATGTTTATTTTGGGGGCTACATTACTGCACAAGTTCATACAGGGAGTTCATTTAGGAAGTTCCTAGCAGAGTCAGGAAGAAACTCTAGATATCCTAATTTCTTATCTTATGCTTAAACCTAGCAGCTTGTCTAAACTTTTATAAACAAACCCTAGTCCAATCAATTCTCCAGCTCAATCTTCTAAAAGCTTAAATAGTCTTTCTGTTAAATGCATCCAGAAATCAAGTGTTTTCAAACAGCTATCCTCATATATTCACAGTAATGAGGTTGGTGCCAAAACACCCAAAAGCATACCAACCATCGCTGGCCGGATTACAGCTTCACCACGTGTCTGCTGGAAGCTGGCCCTTTGCACTTCACCTGACACAGTTTCGAGTAAAACATCGTTTCTCTCCTCCTCCTCAGTTTCAGTTTGTTATTTCTGTTTTATGTTTTAGCCAAGCCTCCAAAATACAACACTGAAGACATCCACGTCCCCGTTACCTGACTATATACCCATCAGTGCATTTGAACTGGGAATCCGAGCATTGCTTTGGCCCAACAAAACACGCATCTATTGAAGTCTCAAACAGGAATTGTTTTTAAAAACGTGAGGACTCCAAACGCCAGCGTATTTATCCATCTCTAATTGTAGCTCACCCTCCAGCGTGCTGCACAAACAGAGATTTGCTAATTATCTTTTGGAGGTGAGCTTGGCTACTCCAGCTTTGATGCTTAGCTTTGCAATTAAATGTATTCCAGCAGCCGCATGGGGGAGAAGGAAAAAATACAGCTTCCAGTTCTGCAATGACCTACTTACGGCATTAAAGCACTGAGGGGGAGGGAGAGGGCTGGGGGGGAGAGGAGAGGTCTAACTACAGCTTAATGCAAGCTGACACTTATCTGTGCTTTCAGACGACACAGCAATCAATATCAGATATGACTTCACATCCTACAGAAAATATTGGTAAGACAAGGAAAGTTAATGACAGGAAGAAATTAATACAAGAACTTGGTTCTCAAAACCTGCAGTAGTTTTAATATCTCAATTCTTTTCTGCCTAGTTTGCCATGCCCCATACCACAGTACTCCTAAAGTTTGTGTTAAATTCATTATATTATTCAAGCTATGGGAACCATTGTACTGAGCACTGTACAGTCACAGGCTCCCTGTCTCAGACAGCATGCCTTCTAACTAGACAAATACAGAGATTCTCATTCCTCCCTCTCAATGAATAAAGCAAGGCAAAGGAAGAGAATCTGATTTATTCAGCATCACTAAGCTAAGTCAATGCCTGAGCCACAGATTGACTCTAGATCTTCTTGCTCATTTTTTAAGCCTCCCCCCCAATTTTTTTTTTTTTTTCTATCTCAGATTGTCTTTAAGGTTTAAGGCAATCAACCAGAATCATTTGGGAAAGGTGTTGATCATGGGAACATTTTTTCATTCTGTCAGGGATCCCAGAATGCACTGGATTTTTAAGCACGGGGTGTATTTTGGGGTATGGTTTGTGTTGTCAATATTTTACTATCCTGGTTTACAGCACAGACAGTTTAATTCCTGGACTTCACAGTAACCATAGTGCTTATTGGTGATACAGTCAAATGGAAGCCACACATAATAGGGCTATAGGTGGACTCTTCCAAAATTCCATATACTTGCAGCATGTGAAATACCTATCATTTAAATATCACAGCAAATGTTTTGAAAGCTTAATTGCAAGAGTTGAGCCAAACACATCAGTAAGCACTTAAAAATCTGTTTATTCATTTGTATCTTTTTGTATAATATAATATGAAACAAAGGAAACCCCTTTAACTTATGCTGGAGTAAATTCAGAATAACAGTTTGAGGACAATCGACTGTAATTTTTTTGTTTTTTTTGTTTTTTCAGAGTTTTTTTGCTGGTGTCAGATGAAATATTAACCTTCATTCCTGTTTCCAAAACTTTACAAATATATTGGAAATATCAAATGTAAGTGTACAATTACTACCCTGAACTACAACAGCTAAGGATCAAGAAAGAAAGAAAGAAAGAGGAGAAAAGCGAAGGAGAATATGGTTTTTCATCCTTTCAGCCCCCACTCAGATGACGAGCAGCATCCAGCAGCACCGTTTGCCCCAGCCAGAGGAGTTTTGGCCTGAATTATTAGCTTCCTTCAGTATTCTCTAGCTCAGTAGCCACATTGCTTGAAGGAATCATTCACATCTGTGGAATTTACTAATCCTCTTCTACAGCCATCACAGAAATTGGCTGTTCTCCCTTTCCTCAACTATTTTTGAATCACACCACCTAAGGCTGTGAGCTTGTCATATCTGATAACAGAGGCAGGGTCAGACACGGTCAGTACTTTAACAAGAGACAGCCAGAAAGAGGTGAGATGCTATGGAGACAATGCCAGTTAATCAATGGACATCAAATTACACTTCACATAATTCTGCACAGAGCATCATTCCTTCAGTACAGTCAGTTGTGATATAATTACCATGAAGCTGGAAATGAAGAGAAATACTGTTTCTACTTGAAATGACAGTCAGAATATAATAATTTAATGAACAGCTCTAAGTTAGTCAAAATCCCTATGATCTATTGCAATGGATAAATTCCTGAATTAATGTCTTGCAAGACAGTTGGCAAAAAAAATCTCCATTCAAATCACTGCTAAAATCCCATTGCTCAGTTAGAGGTTTCATTTAGTATCGTGTCCACGCACCACTGCATTGTCATGGAGATGGAGGAGTTCTAATCTCAAATTTACTCAGCCTGCAGCATGGCATTGTATAAACAGGGAGTTGCTAGAGTCAGCCAATTGCACCTATGTGTAAATCTTTGTGCCACCAAAACCCAGGCATTAAAATGAGAAAGCAATTGAGAACATGGGGCAAAAGATGCTGGTTTGCTGGTTTCCTGAAGTGTCTCTCCCTTCTAGTAGCCCTCTGTAAGTGTTAATACCACTGTTTTTCTATAGTTAGAGTTTGGAAAGGAAGAAGTATGCCCTGCAGAGGAGGAATAGAATTTCCTTGTCTCCTTGCTGTGCACCCATGATCCTGTCACTGGCTGTCTTATAACACATCAGTGTCTCACTTTATCCATCAGTACTGTAAATTATGTACTTTGCCTTGCAGTGACATTAAGCCTCAACAGTTGTAAAAACTTTGCAACACTTGGATGAGAAACATCATCTAACGTACACTGTATAATTAATGTGACTGCAGACTTTTCCTTCTTTTTAAGCAGCTTCTTCAAAAGCATTCTGAGCATCTAAATCCTTTTCTCTTTTCATAACAAGATGATTGATTGCATATTTAGAAGTATTAATTGGTTCTATGATAAGGTTTTTTAAAAACCCTTAAAGCTTCAAGATATCAGGAAGAAACATTGTAATTGCTCAAATAACTTAAAATGCTTATACATTTTCACCGGTCCTTAATATGTTCACACAATAAAGAGACCGTTATAGGCGAGCCATATGGTATTTATTTAGAAAAGGCTGCTTGTAAGTAATGGACTAATAAAAAATAACTTGTAGAACAGTGTGCATGAACTATAAAGAGCATTCAGAACAACTGATCTCATTCCTTGGTTTAATTATTCAGTTCTTTTTAGGCTGGAGCTACGTGTCTGGTATATTTGCTTCAGATCTCGAGAGGGTATTGACCAGGTTTTCTGAAGTCTTCTGCATTATTTATCTCTTCCTACCATAAGGGGTCTGATAGGCATACTGTTTCAATAATTAAATGTCAACAATTCATGCTGTTGGCCAAAACCCAGAGGACCTTCATAAATAAATAATAACATCTTGCATTTTTATAGCTTCTTTCATTCAAGGGTCTCAAAGTGCTCTGCGAATATTCATTAAAACCCCCCAATAGCCTTGTAAGGTAATTCAGAATTATTCTGCTCTCGGTTTTTCACAACCGGGAAAACCGGCACAGGGAGACGGATCAGCTAGTCCAAGGTCACGGCTCAAGTCAGCGGCCGAGGCGGGGGTAGAGCCCGTCCCGACATCCCCTTCTGCCAGCTCCCCTCGCCAGGCTCTGCGCTGGCGGCAGCGGGAAGCAGATGTGACTCCGGGGACCTCACTGAAGTCATAGCCATACAAAAGCAATGAAAACGGAGCAGGGCAAGGGGAAATCAGCATCTGTCCTACCCTTGATTTTTGTTTTAAATATGTTTTATTAACACATTGCCAAACAAGATGAGGGAAAACAGTGCTGCATGGTCCACCTGTCTGACCCAGTGCTGCCATTTCTCTGTTACTAATTGTGGCGCTGCAGCCAGCAGTGATTTCAGTCAGAGCAAGGAAATATTTGATATCTTGTTTCCAATCTAATCCATCAACATGTTCATTAGAAGTCATATATCTATGCTTTATTCACCTTTCTCCAGTCATTTTTGTTAGCATCATTCTCCATGACCCCTTTTTCACTCCATACTGAGGAAAACAAGAATGATAATAATGATGTTACATTTCTATAGAGGCTTTCATCCCGCTGACATGTTGAGAGCAATGATGAGCACAGAAATAACATAAGAAGCTTTTCAGGCTTCCTTTTCTGGAATTAGAACTGAGTTTCTGAGGAGAGAAAGGCTGAGTCTGAAAGCTGAGTGCACACCACTCGCTCTGCTCGCTCAGGTAGTTTTCAGCCATTAATTCTACTCCCAGTCCTCCAAAGAGATGAGGAAATCCACACAGAGATGATCTTAACAACCAAAACAAACCTCCCATTAAGATTCTTGCAACAAATACCAAGTTCAAAAAACCTCCATTTCTGTGCTCCATTGCAGTTCATTTCGGGTTTGAAGGCAATGCCTAGATAAATGCAACACCAGAACGCTATATATTTTTAGAGAAGGAAAGCAATATCCAAAAGTGCTTTCACTTGGAAATAGCACTTTAGGATCCCCGACTCTCCGTTCATTTCAGAGGAACTTCCATGTTTTCCACCCCTTACCCAAACTGTCACTGTATACATACGTACACATATCCCTGTATATAATGTATGTACATACTGTGCCTACACACACACACACACAAAGTACAACCTCAGATCGGTAAGGTGTTTTAGATTGACTAAATTTGAGCACAAGTTATCCCTTAACTTTTCACTAATTAGTACCATTTATCAGATGCTTGAATGTATATGCCTGTTCCTGATGTGCCTTCCTGAAATTCTGCACCTGAACTTATGGCTATTATTACAGGAATATTTATCAATTTTCAAGAACTAATATAGATTGGTTAATATCGCTGTAGATTTCACATCCATTTATTAAGACACAAACCATCAATGTCTTTTTTTTGTGTGATTTTCAAATAAATGGACCAATTTGCTCTGTTGATGATGAAGGTTAGGGGATCTGATGAGAAAGAGATGACATGAAGCAGCATTCACAGATATCACGGGTCAAAATACATACATTGTCCTATCTGAACTTGACCAATGCTCATTGTCAGTAAGAAAAAGATAAGAGACTATTGAAATTTAAGGATATAAGAATATATTTAAGACTCTATTTAAGTATTTAAGGATATATCATTGGATCAATTAAAATGAAATCAATTTTATACATTGTGAAAATCAGTAAAAAATTAATGAAAAATAGGATATACGATGCTTTAATAATAGTAATTCACCCCTTTCTCCTGCAGGTTCTTCTCTCCATGCCTGTGTTATTCCTCTGCTTCTTGAATCTCCCTTTCACCAAGCTTCGTGTCTGCTTTCAGTTCTCTTTACCCTGCAGAGCTATAAATTTGGAGCAATTTAGGGAAAGTGTATGTTCTTTTAATTACCATTGTCCTGGTTTCGGCTGGGACAGAGTTAACTTTCTTTTTAGTAGCTGGTACAGTGCTGTGTTTTGGATTTAGTGTGAGAATGATGTTGATAACACTCTGATGTTTTAGCTGTTGCTAAGTAGCGCTTATCTTAAGCCAAGGATTTTTCAGTTTCCCATGCTCTGCCAGCAAGCAGGTGTGCAAGAAGCTGGGAGGGAGCATGGCCGGGGCAGCTGACCCCAACTAGCCAAAGGGGTATTCCATACCATGGAACGTCATGCCCAGTATATAAACAGGGGGGAGTTGGCCAGGAGGGGTAGATCGCGGCTCGGGAACTAACTGGGCATCGGTCAGCGGGTGGTGAGCAATTGCATTGTGCATCACTGGTTTTTTTCCTTTCCCCCCCTTCCTTTTTTTGTTGTATTCCTTTTCATTACTATTATTATTATATTTCATTATTACTATTGTTAGTATTATATTTTACTTTATTTATTAAACTGTTCTTATCTCAACCCATGAGTTTTACTTTTGTTTTCCTTTGCTTTCCTCCTCCTCACCCCACTGGGAGGGGGAAACGGCTGTGTGGTGCTGAGTTGCTAGCTGGGGTTAAACCACGACAACCATATTTCTGTATCCACTGTAGAGTTTCTAAGTCACCCTTCCCCACATTTTTCTCATTAAGTCATCCAACCCAGAAATTAACCTTATTGGTAGTTTTGGCTTCAGCTATGTGAGATACTGAGGAGTTGTGGAATACAATTATGAAAAGACAGGAGACCGTAAGTGGTCACTTTTTGGCAGCGATAGTGGCAATGTGGTGGATGTCTAAAGACCTTTTTACCTTTTGTGGAACAACCAGTTGATTTATAAACTCATCAGACCTATTTCACCCATATGCATACATATGATTTGCAAGTGCCCTCTGACTGAATTTAAATTCAGCATGTGATACTGTGCCAAAATAATGCCTGTTCTGTTGACCAGCTATAATTGTTTCTCAGTTTTCTATATAGTTTGAATAAATGGTCCCATCACAGTCCTTACAACCTAATATAAGACTAGCTCAAAGGGTAAAATGTTGTTCAGGTGGGTTGAAGTGACCATGAAAACAAGAGGGGACATATATTGAAATTAATATAATTATCTAAACTTGTATTCGTAAAGGATTTTTGAAATTATCCCCTAAAAGTCTGAGCACATTTGGTCAAGGTCCCACATCTTACTGTTTATATAAGATACTACTTCACTGAACATCTTCTCCTTAGAAGACTACTTCACAGTGTCCTTAAAAATATGGAGTACAATTGAGTTCCACCATGATCAAGGCCGATAGGTACATATGCTTTGTTGGACTGTTACCTGAGATAGTTTCACATCACTTTATGTCTTCATGGAAATCTGTATGTAAGTGTGTGTGCGCGTGTGAGTGTGCATGTGTGTGTGTCTAGCAAACATGTAAATGATTCATTTAAATAAATTTAAGCCTGTCTCAGAAGATTAGAATATTGTCTCAGGACAGGAAACTCCTTAATGCCTGATGCTTCAATACTACTACTGAAACACATTTTTATTCAGTGTTTTATATTACTCTGAATACTCTCTGCTTTCTTTGTCACCTCCTCAAGATCCAGCAAGCAGTACAAGACAAATATAGTTAATTTTCAAAACAGGCACTATTGATCCCATGTCACTGCTCTATTAAAATGACATTTTGTGCTACACAGAATGACTGATGCAGAAGTTATTTAATCTGATGGATGCTAGAGCAAGAAGGCAATGGTTGCTCACTGCATCATTATTCAACAGATAACACCTTAGCTGGCTTTGGAAAGGCCACTCTCACATAAAGGGGTGCTACTGAACTAACACTTTATTACACTTTCAGAATACATCATCCACCTTCAACATTCCCTCCCTCCCAGTAAAACTATCTTAAATCCAGTCAAAGCAATAGTGAATGAAATACTGCTAAATTCTATTCTTTGAATCAGATTAAGCTACTGAGCTGGCCCCAATAATATCCGTATCCTACAATCTGTTTTCTCAGTTCCCCTCTCAGTCTCTTTACTATAGATGTTTTTAAAAGAAAAAACAAAAAAACCCAAACAAAAAACCACCCACAAATCCTGTATATGAAGTGAGTAAGATTCTCAAATTTTACTCTTAAGATTTTTGCCTTTTGTGTGCAAAAATCTGTGTCTACACAAGCCAAAAGTTTGTAGTTTGAGTCTACAGCTATTGCCTGTTCCACCCAGGGAGATTCCACGCAGACTGAGTATGCAGAAGTCATCAGCTATTAAGATGAGAAGACTCTCATTCCAGCTTTTAGAAAATTCAGATCTCTGTCTGTTGTCCTGTTCATTCCTCCCAATGCGTAATCTGGAAACTCTCCTAGAAGAGCTAAACAAAAATCCTAAATTAGGAGAAAAGACTGATCAAATTTCAAGCCTTACATCACGCAAATCATTTCAGTGATGACAACAGTATTACTTGCATGAATGAGGACTACTTACATAGGGCTTTTACGTCCTGCACTGTAATCCAAGAAGCATCTACACAAGACAGGACGAAGCAGGGCACTTGGGGAACACAGCAGTGCAGCCATGTCAGAGCAGCGCTTTGCAGAGCCTCATTAGTGCTGCTGAGAAGCAGTTCATTTATATCTATTTCAAGTATCTCCCAGGTACTGCACACGGACATACTTTCAACCACAGCCAAAGCCCACTGAAATAAAGAGCTAATTGCTAATCCCAATTATTTTTTTAATTGAAAGAGCTTGAGTCACTCAGGGTATGTCCACAGAGGTTTTTTGCAGACAGATGGGAAACTGGTTTGCCCAGGCTTTGGGCTGCCTGCGTGTAGCCTAGCTTCATCCAAGAGCCACAGAGATACAATTAACATGACCCTGTGCTTAAGCTAATCAAGCTCTGCCAAGAACTTTCCTCGTGCAACGTGTTATCAGCCTGCATGAAGACTGATGGTTTCACTTCTGCTATTTTCTTCTGCTCTAGAAAGGTGTAAAAATGAGCAGAGAAACTGGCTTCTAGCAGCACGTGAACTTTTCAGTAACTAAGTTGATCTTCATCTTCCCTTGGACAAGAGCATAGGGCAGACCAAGTAAACAAGCACAGGCAGAGAGTGAAGGGTAAACAAAGCACGAGTGGCAACACTGCTGCATGGATGACAGATCTATGTGCAGATGTAAGCAGGCAGTCCTTTTTGTCCCACTTTGGCAAGCAGAGGTCACAGCTGTGGCATGCTGCTGGAAAGCCTCTGCCTCCTGCCATCGGTAGAGAAGACTGTTTCCTTTTTTTCTCTGCCATGCAAGAAATAGACTGAGTTTGTAAAAAAGATTTGCACCATAAAGTCATGGAAAACTCTTGTCTCTGGCAGAGCATGGAAAACAAGCTGTCACTGACAGGGTATATCAGTTTATTTAGGTCATTTATAGTAGAGCTTCTCACCTGCTGACCGCTTTATAAGGAGAGATGGGTCGTCAGTGCTAGGCCACCGATCCCCAACAGCCCTACTGCTGGAGCCAAATTTTTTTACTTGCCAGTGTAAATTTGATGAGATAGGTAGCATGGGGACTTCTGTTTGTACCTGGGTGCAGGCAAGAAGCAATACTAAGCATAAGAAGCAGAGGTTTAAAGTCAGCAGTGTGGCTTTACTGGCTTTTTTGATAGCAAGTCAAACAGAACAGATGAATCTTCCAAGGGACCTGATCAGTAGCAGCAAAATATTTCTAATGCAAACAACTGCGTATTAATAGCCACTCTATGGTGAGGATCCCATGTGATAAATACACCCACAGGAATCCAAGGCTCATGCCGGTAATCTTAAAAGTTCCCAGAGGTCTGATTATTTTGCAGCGATGTTGCAAGCCTTGTCAAGACTTATTGCTTAATCAATCTCTGCAGAATCATCAGGCTAACCAGCCTTTCACTGACAGGATAACCAGCACCAGCCTGTGAGCTTTACTTCTTCACAACTGTCATATGTTAACAGAGCCAATAAAGCATAATTGGCCATTATCAGTTCAATATTACCAGTCATTCAAATTGACAAGGTTTGCTAAGATGGAAGGAAACAAGACAGGGATATCTCTCCTGAGGAAAATCCTTGATTTGGTCATTTCTCTCCTAATGTAGATGTTTACTACGTATTTCTTTGCTTAGTAGCACCCTTTGATTCATAATAGTCTATTTTACTAACTGATCATATTCTCAGATTTGTTTTTGTAAGGCAAGAAGGCAGCATTCTGGTTGTCTATTCTCACCTTTCACATAACCCAGGCCAAAGAACACCAACCATTTTCTCTTAAGTTAAGCCCAAAACATCTGCTTGAGCCATAACACACTTTTACACAGATTCCCAGTCTCAGCGTCACCTGTATCAATTTTTCTTTGCCTTATAATGTATTAAAGAAAAACATGTATAAAAGAGGTAGGTATTACTGAATTAAAGACTTACAAGTGAGGAAGAATCCACTACTTCCTTAAGTTGCTACAGAGATTAATTACCCATAATGTAATTTTTTTTTCATATTCAACTCAGCATCAAATCCTCTGATCTAACAGAATTAAAAATACGGAGATCAAAACGCTATGTAGTATCAGAAGTCTCTTTTCCATGTTAGAGGTTCTAGACTATAATCAAATTGACTCCTTCCTTTCCCATGGATAAACTAACTAGACCAAGATTCTTTAATCTCCCACTATAAGGCGTGATCCACAAGCCTCACATCACTCTCATACCTTTTTTCCTAAGCCTTTTCCAAACTCGTGGCAGCTTTTTTGAAGAGATATAAAAAACACAGCTTAGAAACAGCCTGCAGAGTCATAAGACCAGGCAGTTGGATGTCATTATAGGATCCAGCAGAAGCTGGTTTTTATTAGTCCAGAGCTAAAATTATTGGTGAAATTGTATTTGTTTGTAACAAAGGAACCCTATAACCTTTAATGTAGATCTCTGATAGAAATGAACTTAAATTACCCAGAGGCAGCAGAAAGAGATCTAGGAAGAACTAGAGATATTATGAAGAGAAAGTTTGTTTTGTGTAATATTCTCTTTTTTCCACGTTTGCTGAAGGGTGAAAATCTATCTCTGGAGAAATTCAGAATTAGCAAGGACCAGTTTGTTTAAACCAGATGCCAGCTCTTACTAAGGAGTGGAAATGGCCTCTTTCTATACTGCCTTTGGTGAGGAATCCTCATTCTTTTGTACAAATGTTAAACATAAATGTGTCTCGCTCACAGGAAAGATTCAAGGCTGCTTGGCTGGAAGTACATCTATAATAAGGAGCAGGAAAACCTGATTTGATCTCCTTCTGTTCTCCCTCAGACAGGCCGCATAAAACAAGCCATGGGAAAGCTCCTGGAATTAACTTCATTGGGGAAAATCAGCAACAACTTAAGAGAAAGTGAAAGTTTCGCACTCAGGCATGAGTAGCAATGGGGTCATCATAAAACGTGACCAGTGCACGACATGAGCCTCATGTGTCTTGCCATCCTGTCCCCAAGGTCCGGGTCTGTGAAGTCACACCAAGCACTGCTACTTCAGTGCTCTCAACACAAGGAAGGAGTTAGCACACTGAAAAATGTGCAATCAAGCAAATGTCTCATTCTTAGCTTTTCCCCAGGCTCCATGCATTTAACGTGATATCAGACCCTGGTGACCCTCATATCCTGGACTGCAAACAGGATTTAAAGCGCCATGGCTCAGAGTGGTAGTGACCAAGGCTCCAGTTACATCGTGATAGCAATAAGAAGGCAAAGGAAAAAACAACAGGACCTGGTAATTTTTCATTATAACAACTGTTTAAAATTCTGTGCCTTTTTACCCCCTAAATCCTCTGAACTAAATCTGCTGATGGACTCTGGCAAGCTGTTACAGCCCAGGACATCATGACATCAGCTAACATTGTATAATTGCACTAAAAGTTAAGCTTTTGTGAAAAAGAGAGGGGAAAAAAAAAAAAGATTTTCTAAGCTCTCATGATCAGAAAATACTTGAGAACATGTCTATAGAAAAAAAATCAACGCAGTGCAAGCTACCTGAGTCTGCAGAGACCCTAAAATGACAAATCTCATGGCAATATTTAACCCAGGACCTATTGATCTGGAGGAATTTCATCAACACCATCTTGTTCCCTCCTGTCTAATCAAAGTGTTCCCTATCCCCACAACACTGCTACCCTCACTGGATGACAACAGGACTGTCAGGATGCCATAGGAAGCATCGTGTTATACCACACTAAACATTTTGGATAGCTTTCAGATAACTATGCCCGATACAGTAAACAGCATCTCCATAAGCCTTAAGTCATGTAATGTAGAACTGCATTCTTGTCTTATCAGCAATGATTCCTCCATTATTAAGATGTAAAGTCTACAGTGATAACTGCAGATATAATCTTAGTTATTCTGCTGCAAGCGTTTCGCTCTATTAAGAATCCAATTTCCAGTAGTCTTGCTTTTGGACAACGTCGTATCTGAGCACGTGCAAATTGGATTCAACATTAGAGACAATGCAGACTAGTATAAAAAGGACTTCCTATGTCAAAAGAGCCATGGAATTACTAAGTAACTGCTTTGTAACCAAGAAAATACAACTGGGAGTGGCTTATTAGTGCTGGTTATAAAAATCTCCAGGGTTTTGAGGCGGGTTTTTTGTAACAGGGAGTTGAGGGAAGAACGTGAAAGAAACTGAGGTTTTTCAGGTGGCAGAGCAAACCTGCCTGCCCTAAGACCTCAGAAATAACGTTACAATTTTAAAATGGCAGAAGGAGCTAGATTAATAATTTAGGACTGATGCACAAGCAGACTTCCCTTATTCTCAGCGCCACCTTCTCAGAACGCAGTTCAGGGCTCCTCGCTCAGGCAGGATGCTCACTACCACGACTACAGCAACAGACTCACAATTTGGACCGTCAGTAAAAAGATGACCTTATTTGCATTCACTGTTACCCTTGTTTTGCTAATGATAGAGCAGCACTTTTCCTTAGGTGGAAATTACTCTCCCTGAGACAGGTTCATGTATCAACAACAAATTATTATATTTACTTCTTTGTGATGTATTTGGCTACACAGAAAAGAATTTTATTTCACACTTGTATCTATATTATGAAAACTTTTTGCATATTTTTATGTTGCAGCATGCCACTCAGGATTATTTTCTTTGAGGCTATAAAATTTCAGTCTTGGCTTTTAGGTTTTTGGGGAAGTTTGATGGATACCGCCAAGTAAGCACTTCACTAGTCCATTATTTTCTCTGCATTTAAGTGTGTACTGTATATGGAAAGAAATTCCCTTCTAAGGCATCACACTAGTATTTGCTGTGCTTCCTGCATACATGGGGAAAAAAACCTTTAGCAGCTTTTCAGATACAGAAGTAGAATGTTGGCATCTCCATTCTTTGCTCATATTTGAAGTGATAATTTCACCATAAACACATGCTTGAGAAGTATAATTCCTCTAGGAATTTCTCGCCAGGCAGGTGTGGTGTCTTTGAAGACTAACCCTCTCTTTCACCTTTACACACCTGTATGATAAAAGAGGATGAACAATACAAATTGTGATCTCCAAGGTCTAATGCCCTCAACTTACCTACAGAATGCAACTACAAATTCATTTTCTGTATATTGTACCTAGAAGTGTTATGCTGTGTGGTGTCTTGCAAGGCTAATTTGATCTACCCGGGTGTGGATGAAGCACCCATCATGATACCAGAGCATGATCATCACTTTCCCTTTTCATTTAGATACAGTCACTCCTGATCATCTCTGTATGCACACTGAAAGCCTGGGGAACTGCAGGGGACATTTCTCCATCCTCTCTTCCTGCTCAGAGATGCAGCACGTGCTCACTGGGGTGGGGAGACAGAGCAGTACCTGGCAGCCTGCTGAGCACCCCTTCACCAGCAATTGGGCTCCTTTAACAGTGTTTCACTTGCTGAATTTATACATTTCTCATGCAAAACATCAAGGAGGTAGCATCAGGTCAGTGATCACAGTTGGTAAGGAAACCCAGCCCAGAGCTCCTCACCTTTACACATGGTTTGAGAGGCTACACCACCCTGTTCTGCAAGAAAAGGAGTATACATTGAATATGCTCACAAATGCCATGAATTTCTCCATCAAACCAATCTCTGGCTTGATTGTTCCAGCAATTTAAACACCAGAGGGATAGGCTATGCATAAGCTGCCAAGCTGGAGGGAAGCAGGGTGACAGCATGGCATGGCAGCCCAATGCTCTGGCCCAGGACTCACTGCCCCAGGAGGTGAGCTGTCAGACTGCCGTCGAACCACAGCAAAGGGGTCCTGTCAACGGGAACTTCCAAATTAATCTTCATAGAAAATGACTGTCGTTGCTGACACAGATAGCCTTTCCTCTCGGCTGCGCCAGCAGCTCCGCATGGGCAAGGATGCCCTACGTATAAATGATCTTGGAAGTGAAAAAAGCTGCTGTCATGTTCCTGACCTTCTCAAGAGATGCGGATGGAAAGGAGGAGAGGAGAAAAAGAGAATCACCCTTCCTGGCAGTGGGAGCAGAGCTGTCCACGTAAAGGCAAAGGGAGAAGGGCTGGGGAGGGGGTTGCTGTCACGCAGAAGCTGGGGATGCAACAGAAATGAAGACATCAGATAGCATACACCAAATGATAAAGGAAGAGCCAGCGCAAACTTAAACAGATGATTAAATGCCGAAACCAAAAGGCCACAAGAGAGACAAGAATGCTTCCGGTAACTAACAACATCCATCACTAAAATGCTGGTGTTTCCCAGTCACCCCCACGGGACGAGGCCTGCAGCAGAGGGGCAGCACAAGGGGCAGCACAAACAGGTGGCACAGCCGCTGGGCAGGGGACACCCACCTCTGCACGGTTTTGCTGTTGCAGTTGGAAGCACTAACACAGTGGCTACCGGCTCTCCAGCCCGGCTTCTTAGAGATGGCCACTGCACGGCGGACAATCCCACACAGAAATAAATACTGAAGGCCACCTGAGACTCCTTCGTATACTGCCGTTTTGCTGTGTTATTAGTAGTGGTAAAGCAGGGGCAGAACATAACTGCGCAGACATAAACAAACTACTTTCATTTCTTTCAGAAATTCAGCTCTCTGGTTCTCTTTCCATTCCTTACTCCCTGTCTCAGGAGTAAGCGAGCATTTGTTAAGTTTGGCTTTGAACACAGGGAAACATGGGTTTGTAATAACCCTCCTAATTTGCTTTTCTTGGCAAGCACCCTGCGCCAGCCGTCCCTGGTTCTGTTGTTAGGGGATGAGTATGAAGTTAAGAAAACACACACACACACAAAGTCTCCAGTAATTATACGCGCAGTACCTGCTTTTTAATGCACTGCAGTGTAATTACCTTTTTGTCAACTCAACTTCATGCCACGCAGAACAGCTGAAATCCCTAATTACCAACTGCAGCAGCAAAAGTCCCCAATTTGCTCCCGAGGAAGCAGTATCATTAACCCAACTCATTATGTGCCACTTGTCAGGTGAGGGCTATGGAAATTTCACCTGCGTTTATAGGTTTCCTTCTATGGAAAAGTAAACACCACAGTCTGGATAAAATACTGGAAAAAACTCACTCCCCAAGGGTAAAACCCAACAAGCTGACCCAGGCAAGAATCTCACCAAAGCCAAACTGGGTGAAAGACTTGCTGATGGATTTCAGGGTTTAGCCCTAAATAGTGAGAAGTGCCATTTTCTTTATCAGCAGGGGTCAGAGTTTGGAATATTGCATGTATCAGATGGGGCACCCAAAAGGCCAGGCCCATCTGGGGCATGATTTGGGCTTTGGCCCAAATTGTAGCATAGTGTTATGCAGTTCAAGAGCAGCTCCCTCGAGTTGCTGGAGTGCCCTGAGTAGAGAAGGTGCTGGTGGTCGAAAAGCATGCAACTTTCCATAGCCAGCTGGGTGCCTGGAGCAAAATCTCAGCCAGATTTCAATTTATATGTTTCTTTTCTGTCCAACGAGCATCCTCTGCAAGAAGCTAAAGAAAGAAAATACATGCATTATAAACTAAGTGCTATAACAACTCAACTGAAAGCTAAGGTTTAAAACTAGCTCATTGCTATCTGCTCAGAGCTATGCTTCTTTGTGTTTCTCTGTGCTTACGTTCTCTATTTATCTTCCTAAAAGGACAGTTTTCAGTGCATATTTGCACAGGGTCCTGTGTGTTGGATACTTCCATAAAACAAATAATATGTCATTGACAACTGCTTTGCTGTAGCTAATGTCAAGCCTTTAACAGAAAGAAATTGAGATGATCTCTCACGAAAGTAATGGGTGGATTTCAGAGGGATAAATATCTTACAATTTTTCCCAGAGGGTATTTAGTTTAGAGAGAAAAAAAAAAAAAAGTGCTTTAAATGTCACTGTAGCTATTTTGTATTTCAGCAAATATCTAAAGTTTCAGAGAAAGTGGCAATGATTTTTAGCCAATGCAAGAAAATATTTTGCAGAAAGCAAATTTTGAATGAAAGTATCTGAATCATAAAATTGATCAAAAGTTGTGTAGAACTTTTCAGATGAAACATGGACAGGAACTCATAGTAGAGGTAACTAATAGGACTTCACTGATTAAAAATTAGGCATTAAGACACACGTGGACTGTAGGCATCAACCCTATAGTGCAGCTAGCTATATTTATTTGGGTACCATCACGGATTTGTCTCTCTGGAAGTCCATGTGTACTTTGTGAATTGGTGAGCCACAGATCGATGGATTTCCCTCGCAAACAGTACGGAATATATCACTATAATAGCCAGGGATGAGGTTCATGTTCTTTAGTTTTTACAGTCTTGCTTCGTGCTGTTAAATAGCAAGTACATTTCAGAAGTCAGCACATGGATTCGCATATGACACACGCAGATGCTGAGCATTCAAAGAATTCCTGATTTTACTGTGCAGAAGTTCTAAGCAAACTTAAAGCCTTTGTGAGTCAACCATTTCTCTGCCAGGAACTCTACCATAACATCAGCCTGTTAGACATCTGCAGAAGGTGATACTAATAAATTAATTTCTATGTGAACATACCCACTTTCTCCCCTCTTTCCAGAAACTAAATGGTGAGATAAAGCAAATGACAAAATTTTAGCAACTTCTGAGAAGATTTAATTAAGGAAACTCCATTTTATTGCAGACAGACTGTCCTATTTAATCTCCCACTCACAGTTTTCCTTCTCACTGCATTTTTGTGCAATTAAAAAAAGACAAACCGGAATGCCAATTAAATGCCTTTTGAAATGACAGCCACCCTTTCTGACACCTGTTAAAAAATGCATGAACTGACACATTTGCAAACTAATTTCAGTGTTTCTGCAGTGGCCTTGATTGCCTTGCGTTCTAGGCTGCTGCATTTTATGCCTCAGGAAAGCAGAGAACATCAGCTGCTCTCACAACCCCTGCGTCGCAGTACTGTGAGGCAGGAGAAAGGAGAGCGGTTTTCTAAAGCAGGTGCTGAGGCGAGAAGGAGCTGTGGACTTCAGGTTTTCAGTGGCTTGGAGAGAGAGAAGAGGCAGTCTCTTTGTCTCCTGATGTTTCAGAGGCCCTATTTGTTGTTCATTTGCATTGATCTACCCCAGACAGAAACTCCTCAGGAGCTATGACCCAGCTGTCCTCTGCCAACCCTCTCACTGCTCTCACCATCCTCAGACCCAAAGAAGCCCTCTTAGTCTTCATCCTCCCCATGTGGCATCCCTTCTGCACTGGGCTGTCTCCTTGGAGAGGAGAAACTTTAAGCTGCATGGTAGTGGAAAAGGTGATGAGTTTCCTCTCTGAATAGTCAGTTACTGGATGTATCTGAGGTTTCAGGGTAAGATAAACCCAAGATAAAGCCAGACACTCCTGGAAACAATCCTAATATTCATCTCTGAGGAAATGTTCAGTTAATAGGCTCCCCAAGCTTATAACAAGACTTCTGAAGTTTGAGCCGGGTGGTAGCTCTAGGGAGGTATTATTCAGCCACTTGGAGAAGGACAGAGGTTGGATATAAGGAGGCCCTTTCTCTTGTGGCACAAATCACAATTATACCAGCAATGACGATAAACAAGGAGAGACCATGCCATGGCCTGGAGGCACAGTACTTGCACATCACATTGCATCACTCAAAGTGGTTATTTCCAACTTGAAACTCTCCCCTGGTCTCCCTCTCTCCGTAGCCACACAAATGAAGGCACAGGCACAGGATGGCCTGGGGGTGTAGGCAGGAATAAGCAGGTGGAGGGTATGGTGGGGGGCAAAAAGGGGCTGCTTTCCTGGCATGTTTCTAGCCAGCACCAAAGGAAAAGCTGTGAAACTGCCACCTTATACAAAGCAGCCAGTGGAGAAGCTCCAAGGCCATGGTGCTGTGATCGGGATGTTCCTGTGGCACTGCTGCTCCTTGCTGCCCTCCTCCCAGCATCACCCACCCCCTCCACTCCATAGTCCTGCCAAGGTAGACCACTCTGGGGCCCTGCTCTGAATCCAACCATTAAACTGATCTGGGTTAAAGGAAGAACACACGGGGAAGGAGAAGGAAAAGCCTTGGGAGGCAAGGGAAGGGTAACCAGCATCATGATGCTGTTCAAAGCGAAGGCTGGCAAGCAGCGGGGTCAGGTCTCGCTGTGGCACCAGGGTGGGAATGAAAGGGAAGTGGGAGAAACCCAAAGCCTGCACAGCTGCCAAAGCCCCTGCTTTGCAGACAGAGTCTGCTAGATTAATCATCCCCTGAACTATACAAATCTTGCCAGCCAATATAAAATAAGGTGTTAAAAGTTTGCTGACTTAATAATTCACTCTTTCTGCAATTCTGTTCACTGTTCCCCAGCACCCGTTTCATGCTTTTCGCCCGCCTCTGCTGGTGGAGGCTTTGTGCAGCCGCTTCCACCTCTGCAAAGCGAGTAGAAGCATTAATAAGTCATTGGTAAGGAATCAGACTTGGTACAAAGAAAGCACTGCTTCTTCTATAGTAACCACTCACAAACCAGGCCCTACACCAGCTTAGTTATGCCAGCACTGACACTGCTAAAAGGCTTAATCATATCTTCCTTTCTAACAGACTATTTTTCTTCTGTGCTCTTTTTCTTCCCTTATGGAGTGGAGTTTTCTCTCCAGTCTTACTAAAATTGCTGGATATTTTCATAAGAATCATACCAAGAATTACTTTATTTCCTTGCATTTTTTATCCGCAAGTGTTAAGAAAGAATTTCTCACCTTTCTTAGCACTGCTTGGCAGCATTCAAAGATTATTGCATCTAGTGGGAGTACCAATTACGATCTGTTTTGCTTTCCAAATATGCAGGTTCTTTAGTTTTTGCCTGACTTGAACATCAGTAAAAATGATGGGACATTGTTCTTTCATCTTGCAGAAAGGAATTGAGATTAATTTTTTTCCCTGTCCTTCACAAAGATGGAATAGAGCTTGCAACATTTTCCACGGAAGACAAAGAAACACAAGGTGGGAGGAAGGGAAGAGGGCAGCAGGGAAAGGAGGAAAAGCCAGATTAAAAGAAAGGGAAGGAGGTGGGAAGGCAAGACATTCCCATTTGACAAGTTCTTGTTGACTTTAACTGCAGTTGAACTTGTTATTTTGCTGTAGGTTTCATATGTTTCATCTGCTGGAGTTATCACTTTCTGTGTACATACATGCTCACAGGGCCTAAAAGAAATTGAGCTTATAGTCAAAAGGATAGGGATGAGTGGTGGAAAATTAGAGTTCAGGTCCCTCTGCTCACAGCATCCCACACAAGGGGCTTGATTCCTAGGCTACAAATTCAGTCGCTCTTACATTGGAGCAATGCATATTATAAACACAGATTGTGGCAGCTCCAACCTGAAAGGCTGAGCACGCCATCATGAAACCATCAATAATTTAGGCCATTTGTTTGTAAAGTGACAGCCTGCTGAAACAGGTGGAGGACCTGAGGGTTGCACATCTCAGATGAACGCTCAGGTCCTGAAAATACCACTTCTTCCAGAATCAGTCTCTCTTTAAAACTATGGATTTCACTTTGCACCCAGCAAATTTTTTCAGTGAAAGTCTCCTTTAAATTGATACATGCCTAAGTAGAGTTTTGATGAAGGAGCAAAAAACTAGCCCAAGAAATTATTCTTAAAATAAAGCTAAATTTGAGGCACATATACACACAGCTGTTTGCGTAGGAAGATGAAGCATTGTGCCATGTCTTTGAATCTGAACCAAAAAAAAAAAAACCCAAAAACCAGCAAAACCCACACTCACATAGTGATTCTCTGTATTCCTTGCTTCTGTTTTTTTGGGGGGATTTTTGGGTTGTTTTTTTTTTTTTTTTGCTAGCCTTTCTTGCTGCCAGTCAGATTTTCTGAAAATAGATGTTTATGTTGGTGGCATATACTGTTCTTCCCGTGCATCCAATAGTTAAGCTACGCTGCACATCTGCTTAGTCCTGTCAGCTCATATCACAGCATCACTCCATTTTCAACCACCTGCAGCTGCAATACTTCTGATCAAGCAGCCTGGCTTTGTCTTTCCTAGGTAGATTTCTGAGGCAGAACTTGCCTCTGTATTTGTGTTTGAACAGCACCCAGCACAAGTTCACCCACTTAAGTCCCCAAACTGCATGCATGTAAAAACCTCCCAAAATCTGAAAATATGAATCACAGAAATAGATTCCACATGATTTTTTTTTTTTAATTAGGAAGTTAAAACCTATTTTTCCTGCTGTAGGCAGAGCCTTAAAAGATCTAACCCTAGCTAGTTCACATACTGACCTGTGTGCTACACGCTAGTCCAAAGCAGAAGTAATTTCAGAGAACAGAAATAAAACTATACCAAAACAAAAGCTCACATACAGCTCTTGACATACTATGTTAATGATCCATGCTAGTCAAAACCAACCTAAACAGTTCACAGTCTTTGACTGTAAGCCTTCAGCCTGCACTGATGGCTAGGATTGCTTAAAAGGTCATTTGCAAGCCCTTTGGCATTGTCAATTTGTTCTGTAAACATTTGATGTATAGGACATATCAACCCAGTAAGCAGGCCAGTTGAACTTCAGGATATGAGGGTGACCCCACAGGTCCTTGATATCTCAATTTCTGCCAAGTGTGGAACGCACTTGCTGAAGCGCAGGCAGACCTACAGCATCAATGCTATGACTCCTTGCTGCGCTTAGGGGCCCTGACATGCCTTTCCCTCTCCAGGAGGGAAGGCAAGCCTAGAACAAGAGACCTGTGATCCACAGAGCAATTTGTAGAGGAGCCCCTGCTTTGCAAAGGAACCAGGTCAGTAGCTGATGAAAATTGCAATTACAAGAGCTTGCTTATTAAAAAAGCTTGTTTGAACCTGTACATGTTTAAAGGGGGCTTTACCTCAGCCTGACAAGCTGCCTGTAGTTGCCTTGGTGCATTTTTCATTTAAGTGTTCAACATAGGTAGGGATCCAATAAGCTGTATACACGCTTTTGTACATAACACCACCACAACACAGTAATGAACCACTGACGGGTAGCAGACAAGCAGCTAAGAGCAGACTTATTTTGTAGCATTTTGTATTTTGTTACTGAGGCAAACTTGACCATTATTGAAGCAAACAAAACAATATACCTTTGTTTCCATAAGATGCATCCTGGGGTCATTATTCACTACCATGATTAACATTCATTTTTTTTCATGTACAAGAGACAGTGGTGACTAATTTATTACCAAATTTCATTGCTTCAAGAAAGAACATTTTATGATTGATGCCGGACATCCTGTACTACAGTCCTGTCATAGAAAATCAGTATCTAGCATCCTTACGAAAGACCTGTCTGCAGGTGGTGGTGTCATCTTTTTTGAAGAGTATTGTTACTATAATATAACCACGATCAGGATTCAAATGCACTAGATGTTGTACAGAGTAACAACTAGTCCTTTCCCTAAAGGAGTTTGATTATTACAAAAAATAGACAGGCAAAATGCGGGAAAAGGAAGCATTAGCTGAGCAAAGTAGCAAACAGTATAAAAGGAGCTACACAATAAAATGTCTTTAGGTCTTTTACTATAAACAATATGACTGAGATTATTGAAAGAAACCTAAGGCAGAGAAGAAAAGTTAATACACATCTTCAAAGTTCCATTTCTGTTTTTTAACCAGAAGTTCATTATTTCTACAAAATTTCTACAAAATTCCCAGCTTTAAATGGAGGGTTGGACCTGATGACCGTCAGAGATCCCTTCCTATTTAAATTATTCTATGGTGCTGTAATTCCATTGATGACTAATGAGGCATCTCCCCATCAATCAAGAATAAAAGTAACTGTACAGAGAAAAAGAGAAAAGAAAATTATTTCACACCAACTCTGGTCTCAGGGATTGTTTTTGAACAGCGTGCCTAACCATAACAAAAGCATATAGCCATATACTTAGCATCTTTCCTACAGGACTCAGATAGAATATAAAGCAAGCATGACAAAGGACAGAAAAGCAGCCCTTAACAAATCTCCATCAAAATCATGTAGACAGATTGACAGCAGAGAGTTAGCAAAATAAATATATCCAATAACAGCCTGCAACTTTATGATACTCTCTACTCTTAAAGTACCATTTCACAAGAACAATCTTTGCTAAAAGGGACTCCAGTTTCAGTTTGGGCAATCCTGAACACCTCAGCGCTAGGGTTGCACAGATTGATCGTCTTAGAGGCACTCTGACCTCCTCAGCTGACCTCTTTCACCACGCAGGCCACAGGTTTTAACCAACCAATTTTTGGACCGGGTCCCACGACTCGCAGTTGAGCTGGGAGGTGTCACCCAGAGTGCCAGCGAGGAAGGCAGGCTACACCTTGCAGGATCAGCCCTTTTTGAGGTGAAAGCCATAAGGCGCATTTCATTCCAGCAGCAGCAAGTGCAACACAGCTGTGCCATGTAAGATACCAGCACGATTAAACGATGTGGAGGAGAGGTAATTACTCATTGCTGGGTCACTGGAGGAGGATGGCTTACATACTCACGAGGAATGCAGGGAGAGCAAGATGCATATGTAAGCAGCCTGACAAAAATGTACTGATGTTTCACAGACACAAACCTGGACCCACTTGGATTTCCACCTTCCCTCCACCAACAAAATGCAATCTAGATGCAGAGGTAAAATTACTCTCCCTCCCACCTCACTGGTAGCTTTATTATACGTACAGCAGCACTTATCCTGCATGTTCAGTCTCATTAGCTTCAGTAGGACTCTTCTTACTGCAAGATCAAAGGAGTCTTTTCCTGGAGGGTTTGTGCCATTGATAATTTGGATATCTGCAGTAAACTTAATCAATCTGTGCTACACCATAGAGATTTGAGGCAGGGAAAGATTAAAGTGATTTGCCTAAGACAACAGACGCAGTTTGAAGAAATTGAATGCAGGTTTCCACAAAGCCCAGGCTTAAAAAGAAGTTGTCTCTTCACACATTAAAAGCCCTCAAATACACATTTGGAGAATTAGGATTTTGCTATCACTATATTGGATATCTAAAGGGGAAGGATTTGGAAATAGGCTTACGTTTGTCTTTTTGCCGCTTTTTTACCCTTTTCTTCTTTCCTAGTGTATCTTAATTTTGGCTATGAAAGGCCAAATCAAATAGGTCACACAAGTCTTTTGCATACATGTCTTATCAGCAGACAACAGCTCTGGGAGAACACTTTTCCTTGGCCCTGCTAAAAATACTGAATAAACACTTGCCGCTTTTTACAGTTATTTCAGAGTACGCCACTCCAAGAAGAGGTTCAGATGGCCAATGCCTTCCATTGCGGTCCAGCTCTCGCTGTGACCGGAGCACACCAGCTCCTCTGCAAAATGAGAGGGGCCACTGAGCAGGCAGATGTGGCCACGAAGGGTGGCATTGGGAAAGGCACACAGCACGCACCTTGGGCGCGGGGATAAATAACGAGGTTCCTCTGGAAAGCAGTTTTAGGTGTTCCATTTCTTCAAAAGGTTGAAGAGAGGGATATAGGTGTGACAGCGAAAATTGCTTTGGCTTTGATAATGACATTATGCACAGCTAGCCTGTTCTTTGGCTTGTTAAATTCAAAATTTCCTGTGGGTAAGAAATGAACATTACTTTGTCACTGTTTTCAGGGCTTTCTGCCATGTTAATCTGATTATCTATGACAGTTTCTGTCAGTTTGTTAGCAAAGATCCAATTATTCTGCTTGGCTTTTAAGTTCTCACATATTTCTGGCTATGGGCCTGATTCTGAGTTCTTCTTTGTCCTCATGCCTTCAGTGAAAATTTTAGTGTAAAAAAACCCCATAGGATCAGAACTGATACCCTAGTGTTTTATACTGAGTTCTTAAAAAATGGATGCATTCTTCATCCCTAGTAAGCGTAAACAAAAAACTGCAAAACTGACAGCTGAAGGAAATAAATGGCCCTGCACTTGATCTGCCTACACTTCTGTAATTGAAGTTTACAGTGTTGGTAAAGAAGGGAGGTGTTTTTTTCGCCTTCCTTAAACTCTTATTTAGATCTTGGCTTTCCTTCTGTATCAAAAAAGAAGAAAAATACAGTATAGTTCTATAAGTAAATATGACACATTTTAAACACAGAAATAAAAATAGAATCAGGTGGATCCATTTCCAAGGCATTTGACATTGGAGACAGCATATTCAGTCTGTTATTTTCTCTCTTACACATAGGTTTTCTCAGATACAAGTTTGCGTGGGATAGGCCAACATGACTGGAAAATGGCAAGCATATAGTAAGCTATAAACAGACAGAAAAATAGATGTCCACATCATTATAAGGTGTTCAGTGCCTAATCCTTTCATGTCACTAGCTTTTAACTTATCTCTGTTTATGGATCCAAAATTAATTTGCCCAAAGTCAGTTGTCACTTCTTAATGTCTTTGTCAATAAAACCAGTAATACACAGGCTTCATGAATTCCTGCTGGCAAACTCAGTACCTTTCTCATTCTAGTCTGTTCTAAACGTAAATTTTTTTCAGTTATGTCTGTAACTAGTGTATGTCTATGCAAGAGCTTTTTGCTGAAAAGGACTACCCACCATTTCCTACAATGGAATAGCTCCACTGACAACAGCATCGGCAGGAGCTTGGCATGACAGTCTCCTGTAGGTACTTAATGTAATTATTTAAAGCTCTATGAAGCAACTATAAAGGCAACAGTGCTGGAAGATGCCAGTTTTTTTGCTTGGGCCCAAGCATTTTTTTTGCTTGGGCTCCATGTCTCTATTACTGCTACTAATCAAGATTAGTGATACCTGCAGTAGTTGGCATTTCACCCTCAAAATCCTCAAAAAAAAAAAAAAAAAAAGAAAAAAGAGAAAAGTTTATATTTGACAGAGTTTCATGCTTATACATCAACGCAAAAGTTAGTGGAAGAAGTCATGACACCCGGGCACCCACAAACTTTAATGCCAAACTCCTGAGGATATCCTCACAAGCAGCATTTCATCAACAAACAAAAGCTGTCGTTCAGTCCTGGCAATTCTCTCCTCCATCACTGCCTGTCATTTTCACTCACTGCAAGATACTGGCAGTGAAAGACATGCCCCAGGAAGGGTGTGCTTCTTCATAGAAGGAATTTCTATTAATGCATAGTTCTGGTCTATAACAAATGCTTGCAGATAAGGGCTTTACAGTCAGCTTTTTGGGAGCAGACACTGCTCTTCCCCCCCCCCCCCCCCCCCCGCTTTTTTGTGGGGTGATATGGGTTAACTGTCCCTTGGGGCCACATATAGCTCAATCAACTGCAATAAGCATAGTACCAATGCTTTCTTTTTACAATCCCAGTAAAAACTCTGCATCCCACCAACCAAATCAGGAACTCAAGGTAGCAGCCACCAGAATTAATTTGATAATATTTTTCTTAAACTTTATAAAGTGGGTATGTTTCCATCATACCAGATGTCACACTCAGCAAGAACACCGAAAACCAAGCCAAACTCCATTGCTAAATATTAGGTGCAACATTACGAATCATCACAAACTCCGATATCTCACTCCATGATAATTTGTTTGCACAGTTACTTCCAAAATGAGCCTGATCATATTGGGTGTAACTTGGCAGAGACTCTTCAAAGTCAGTGAAGTACTGCCAGCCACTATCAGGCGAGTTCCATTTCTGCACATCTTAAAAATGATAAACGAAAAGAGAAGGCAATAAAAAACCAGTATTTTCTTCTCTAGGGAATTCTAAAGCTTGAAAAAGTCTTCTCTTTCAAGTGCAAGCACAAAATATATGCTTGGATAACAGCAAGATTGGGACTTGGATGTTAAGATGGAAAGATATTCTGTGCTACTGCTGCTCCTTCATCCTTAACCACCCCTCTCGGAGCCAATTATGCCTTGGAGAATCAGGGGAAAAGTGTGTATGCGTTAGGTGCACAAAAAGGCAGGGGGGAACCCGAAGTAATCGAATCTCACAGCTTCAAAACCTAAACCTATCACTAGCAAGGGTTAGAAAGAAATCCTACGAACTCTCCCACTCAGCCTGCTACGGTATCAAACAATCCTGTGCTCTAGGAGGCTTTATGGGGTTTTATACCGTCTCAGGCCGCATGGCTGCTACTTCAGCCAGCCTGCTGATCTAGGTGAGCCAATTACCTATACCAACAGCTGGGCAGGTGGACTAGGAAACTGTTTGTTGTACTAATTCAACTCGCTGATGATCACCAACACACAGGTTTCATAACAGAAGAACCTTGCAAGGTCTGTCGAGCTGCGTAGACTAAATTTGTCTCTCTATTGTATCTGTCTGACCCCACTGGAAGTGAGTATGTTCTAAGGAAAGAGTGGAAACAGAATATAGCCCATGGTCCTCAGCCTGGGAGACAGGATTATAGAAATTATTAGATGGCTGCTAGCAAGTCTCCAGAGCACTGTGCCAAACAGAAGTTTATAAGCTTATAGCACAATCAAATGAGCAGGGAATGACAGGGGACTGCTCACTGCGCATCTCAAACCAGGTAGATTAAAAGCGTAAGTCTTACTCACTGCATCGTCCGGGGTTTTCTGAAAGGCATTTGGGGCGGGGGGTGAGGGGAAGGGGTGGGGAAGGGGCTTCAAAGTTTTAGTAGCAACAGGGAACAGCATGAGAACAGCAAGGCAAAGATAGTAATGGACAGGTAATGGACGCTTACCGCACATCTCCCACAGAGGAGGTGCTTCTGCTAATGTCCTAGCTTCCTTCCTACGTACAACAGTTGGTTGATTTTCTCTAGTAAAAATATCTAAAACTTTCACCACTGGGTTAACTGGAAGAATGCTACCTCATAGTTAAAGTAAGGAACAGGGGCGGGGGGGGGAGGGGGCAGAAATCATGAAAAAACCTCCCTCTTTGTTTTATTTCACCTTTAGGCTTTCCCAACCCTGAAGTTTGTGAAGGAAAGGAGAGCACTTCAGCCTTCAAGAAATTTAAGATCAGCCCTCACAGCTGCCTTAAATTTGAATGCAGCAGCAAATAGTGCTCCAGGGGACACTTGGCAGCCTGGGATCATCGGCCAGCCTGGTCTGTCACCTTTCCTAGCTGTCACAGGGGCACAGCAC
Source organism: Gymnogyps californianus (assembly GCF_018139145.2). Lineage (NCBI taxonomy): Eukaryota > Metazoa > Chordata > Aves > Accipitriformes > Cathartidae > Gymnogyps > Gymnogyps californianus. The sequence goes on from NC_059471.1 coordinate 148,340,952, forward strand.
CGCTCAGATAGTCCACGCACATAAAATGCTCCACGCTCCTTTAAGCCAAGGGTTATTGCTGTAAGCCACAGAGTCAGCAGCTACAGCCTGCAGCTGGAACAGAGAATATTGTGATAATTCTTCCATATTCCCTCAGAGAGGTAAGAGCAGCTTAATTCAGTCTTAACTTGTATAAAGCTCTTGAAGATCCTTAAATGAAACGTGCAAAACAGCCTGGAAGAGTAACTATGTTTAAGCCATTCGATAATTACCAGTGTAGTATGAAGAGAATAAGTCAAAACAGCAAATTCAAGGAGAACATTACGCTATCTGCAGCTTGATCTATTATTAAATACAGTAGTGTATTAGATACAGTGCTTGTATAGCTATATCGCTGGGAGCCATGCATAAGAATACCTAGAAATCTGAAAGACAAATGGGAGGAAAAAACTTTTTCTTTATATGACTGTTATTTTCTGTATAGGCCATTCCTTTTCTTCAGAAGTCACTTTAACACAAATGGAAGGGGCAAAAATCAGGCAGGTAAGAAACAAACACATTTGCGTAAAATCACCACCAAGTATGGGTGGATTTACAGGCAGATAAAGAATTTGACATACCTGTAAAAATTTAAATTTGTATCAGTATGTTTTAAAACTAAAGTTTGCTCCCTTGTACACAGCCTTTCTTGCTGAGATGCATGGGCAGCATACAGCCAAGGCACTGAAGATGCTTGGAGCTATTTCCATAGCAACAGACTGCGGTGAGGTAATACACCTGAGATACTAATGACCTCAGCTTGGAATCTGAATGCTCACAGATAAATGAAATGAGATGACTGAAAATTTTCACATTTCAGTGGGTTTTTTAATGAGCAGGGGAATGAACCCATAACAAAAATTTCCAGATAAAACACTTTTTTCCTTTGTATCACCCCTAGGGCATATATTCTTGTTAAAGAGAAAAGAAAAAAAAAACAACAAAAAAACCCAAAGCAAAAGCCATGCGTGTATCTTCAGGAAGAGCAAAGCTGACACAAGCAGATTGTTCGCCTCTTTTTGTGCTTCTGTGTGTACAAATGCACTTACACTTCCTGACTGAACATATTTAAGTCCATAGAGAGCTCTTACTTACTTCAGCAGGTTTTAGCTTAGGACTAGCATGAAAATCATTTCCCTCCTGGCCCACTTTCCCTGTGTCATTCCCCCTAAGAAATTCCCCGGTTAGTTTTTGCCAATGGGGACAAGAACGACAAGAGCATCTTTAAATTTGTAACACTGGTTTGTGAGGGCATGGAAGACAGCACGCAACATTTAAATTTAACATATTAAAAATCCTACTGTTTGAAACTGGAGAACTGTCTGCCAGATCTTGCCGTGGCTCTGAAGACAGTCTCCCAGCTCGCTGCAGTACTGTCTGACTTCCCCTGTCTGGCAGAGGAAGATCGGGACCAACTGAGAAGGGGAAAAGCAAGGTCCCCTTTCACGTAGACCAGGAGATGTGAACCTGGCATTCAGAAAATGCCTCCTTCACAAGGCAGTGATTGTCCTCGCTTGCACCTTTACTCATGGGCCAGTTTGCCCATACTGTGTAGGAGGCAGCTGTGGCTCAAGCTGTAGCACGGGATGTCTTTGGCTCTCTGCTTTCAGCGAGCACAGGAGCTCAGCTCAGGCCCCTCCTAACTTTGTGCTTCTGCATAAGCAAATAAACAGGGTGAACGAAGAGACTTGGACCTGCACTTGAAAAGTAAGGTAGACATGGCCAGCCCCATAAAATGTAAAAAAGGAATGAAACCAACAGATAATGCCAAAGTTGGCCTATTTTCTGGTGTATCCAACAATAATTTTCTCGCAGCCCTTCCCTCTTGTAAGTCAAACCTCTTGCTGATTTCATCAAGATGTAATGATTGCCAAGAAATAAAAAACGTTTCTCATTTGTAGATCATCTTGTTATGATTGTCAGCCACATCACCAGTTCCTAAAGCTGTCCCTAACCCCAAGGCTCTATACAAGTTACTGCTGAAAGCCAGGTTCTAACAAAGAGCAAGTCATTTTAGCAAATCACCCTACAAACACTGAGAATATGAATTTAAATCCTGACTGCACCAAGCCAGTGATTACATTACTGATGATTTATAGGAAGGAAGTTCACCCTGGGTTCCCACTGAATTCCATAATGAAATTATAAAACTACAGTGTTCACCCCTCACCTATTCAGTGCTAATGCCAGGGCAGTGGGCAGCAGGGATGTGGCCTGGCTTGCATGATTTGCAGGGCTGCAGAATAACTGGGCAGCTGGGAAGTGGGTTGAGGACACCTGAGGAGATCCAACATCTGGGAAAAAAGATCCAGAAGCTTGCAGACAGGTTTGGCAGCAGGGAGTTCTCAGAAGAGGGTAACTTGTAAGCAGCAGTGCCCACGCTTTGCAGAGGTGGGCATGATTAGACAAGAGCTTCTCTTCCTAATCACTTGGCTTTTCCTTTTTTTCTGATAAATTAAAATTAATACCAGGCAACCAATACTTTTTCTTCCCCTACAGCTGCCTTTGAAAATGCTTTTCATCAAGATATAGAAAAAGCTCTGATAAGTTGCAAGCAGATCTTTTCTGAAATACTCTTCTAAACAGATGAATTTGCAAGTTATTAAACCTTGTTAAGCCCCTTTTCATCACCTCTTTGAAAGAGGGAAGGTACCCCCTCACTACAAGGAAACAGAATTATATTCATCATGGTCAAAACCACCAGCACTGCTTCAATTTCTCAGTCAGTACCCTTCAGTAAAACTATCACACTTTCCATTTTGAAAAGGTCATTAACAAGTAGTATAGTATTGATCAGAGGAAGCCAAGGTGGGGACCAGGATTTGCACTTTGGTACTTCTGATAGTGCAGCTGTGATGGGATCCCACTCCTTGTGCGCCATGTAAGTAGGTGACCCAGTCATTTGTGTCCAGGTTGTTATATCTGCATCTGAGGTTGTCTACCTTCAAAAGAGAAAATACAACCATGTAGCAAAATCCCTGCAATGGGATGCAAATACCCCATACAGACATATGGCTGCTGCTGCATAGTAGGGGGCTTTGGTTGGGTAATTGCTGTATTAAGTGAGTGCTGACCCTCTGGGCAGGTATTAAGCCAACGGGGCTGAAGGGAGCAGAGCAACCAACAGACTTTTGGACCAGTCCTTCTTAGCAATGACTTACAGTCAATCCTCCTTGCCTATCTCATAGCCCAGGGTTGGCATATAGCTGCTAATTTTCAGCTGCCTGCTTACACTCATTTGAAACTCCATCAAGCTTTGTTTTGGCTTTGTGCATGAGAAATCAGTCTGTGAAGCGGCAGATAAGTACTGGTGATGCTGAGAAATAAGTCAGTCTAAAGATAAATGCATGTGGCAGAGAAGCAGGAAAAAAAAATCACTTTGTAAGTGGCTTGAAAATTAAAGTATACAAAAAATACTAGCTGATTCTGATCACTTAAGGAGCAGAGCACAGGCTTGCCCTGCCTCAGACATATTGCTCGCTCTGCAGGGGAAGGAGATTTTCCCAATGAGAGAATTGGGTCAGTAGAACTGGAGTCCAGGCTTGTCACTTCAGCAGTTTAAACACAAGTCAAGTTAGTGTTTAAACCCCAGGCTCTGACCCAAGGAATGTGAACAGACGTCATACTCGGACAAATAATGGATAAAACCATTTTTGCCTTTTTTTTTTTTTTTAATCTTACTTTACCTGAATTTCCCCACTTTGGTGCAAAAATTCAACAAAACAAGCCATTTTTAGTATGTGTCACAGAATCTAAGCTTTTCCTCATGAATATTTATGAACTGTAAATTATAGTCATTTGCATTGTTCACTTCATGCCAAAAAAAGCAAATGCCACATTCCTTTCACTTAACTTACTTGATATTTCTGTTGATGTTGATAGGTCTACCTGGCTGTGAAAGCAAACAGTATTTGGCTTCCATAGGTATATGATTTCAGATAAGACTATACTGACAGGGCTCAATATTATAGTTTTACTCCAGAAAGACTCATGCTAAATATAGAGAAGGACAGGATAATACAACCTGGAACTGTCCTTTACTGTAATTAAAAGTACCCAATAATGTTTATGATCCTTTCCTCTTAGCAGCTGCTCCAAGATTTAACACTAATAAAAAAGCATATTTGGAACAATGCTATTTATTGCAATCCTCTTCATACTCCTGACCTTCACAAGAAGCTGAAGGCCATTTAGTGGACTGAAAAAGGATGAATGGGTGTAACTCAACAGAAGAGCCAACCCCAGTGCAAAGAGAATGGGAGTACTCAGTCCCTGAAGTATGAGAGCAAAGGTCAAAGAGTCCATGAGCTAATCCACAAAAAAAAGGCAATTCATAAAATTTGCTTCTGACTATTGAATAAATTCTGATCTACATCATAGGACTATGGTTTGAAGATACCTCATTCACCAGTTTTTTTAATTACTTCATGAATCATTTCATCTGAAGCCACTTTACACCTATGCTGTGCCAACTTCTAAGGGAAAAATCAGAGTAGAGTCCCAAGAGACCACTCATCTCCTTGAGATTTCCAATGCTTCTTTGTCACAGTGAAATCAGAAATACACTAAGAGTATTTTGTGGCTTGAGGCATTTGGTATTTTAACTTCTGGGATAAGAGATTTATGCAAATTCGTATACAATATCAGAGAACTTTGAAGCTTCTAAGATGTCCTTTCACCGCCGAAGGGTTGACGGGAATTTAGCATTTTCATTCAGTAGTTTTCCCTTTTCTGTGTATATAAGAAAAAAACATTATTTTCTCTCTTGCAAGATTTTGTTTTGTGGAAATTACTATTAAAATCACAGCCTTAAATAATGATAAAGCCTGTTGTCACATCCCTGTTGGTACTGTCAGTTTAAACCACAGCTGCTCGTAGGGTGAACTTCTGAGCACAGAGCGCAGCATGTTGAACACAGTGCTGTTACCTGAGGGATGTTGCTTTTGGCCCTCTCTGGCTGTGTGGTTCATATAAAATGAGATTTGCAGAGGAGGAAATTAGACAGCCAGCTCCAATTGAGTTGCAATGAGATTTGAGGACCTATTTCCCATAAACCTTGAAAGCTGTAGTCAGGATCATGCCCTGGCATGCAGGTAAATGAGAAATGTTATTCTGACTGCTTCCTGCTATCCAGTGGCGTGCAAATGTGCTGGTTTGCTGCAGTCTCACAGCTCTCTCCTCACCCTGGAAAGCTAAACCCTTTCACTTCTGGGGTTTTTTTTCACACAATTTTATCCTAAGCTGAACTGACAAACCTCTTCATGGTTAAAATTGGCTTTGGGCAATTGGTTACTGAATTAAGCTGCTTTTCTTTAGCCTATTTCTATTCTGTGAAGTGTTTCTTCTACCTCATTTACTTCTTCCCTTTCAAGCAGCATTCAGATTTGCAGATTTGGTTTTGGGGTTTTTTTTTTTTGGCATGTGTAATATTTGCAATAATACTGAAATAATCAGCCAGGGAAAATTTCTCCAGATGCAAAGCCACAGAAAACTCCATAGTTTCTGTACACTTATGTGAATATCCAGTTTATGTGAAGAGAAAGAGCTAGAAAATTGGTAACGGTGGAGTGGAGAAGGTGGCTTTACCACACCAGTTGGTCCTGACAGAGCCTGCTCCACAGAGCCATACTTGTGCTGTAAATGATGGATAATTGGGCAGACCTGAAGGGGGACCGAACTAGTTGGAGGGATGCACAATATCCGTCTTTCAGTCTTGGAGAGCATCTCCAACAGGGTTTAATCCTCTGCAGTACAGCTGAGGTATTGGGGAAATCTCATGTCCAAGCTATCAGGGAAATGGGAAAGCTATTGACAAAGACAACATGTATCATGCAGTTCCCATATGGATAGCATTATCCTACTGTATATTACCTACCATGTATTAATTCAAAAGTACAGATCAAACTCCACTCCTTCTCTCCACCCTCCCTCCCTGCTCTGTTTTTCAGTTTCTAGTGGGATCTTCCAGAGAATTTTTGGCTCCAAACCATCCTTATATTAAATTCAAAAGAGCCCTCTTGTCTGGTAGAGACCACCAGACTGCTTACTAAGCCAAACAGCAGACCAAGCTAGCCAGCTTCCCTGCAATAGGTTAGTGACCTGCAAAAATCAACTGGAAAGAGGAAGGGAAATCCCACAATTAAATTGAGTGATTCAGGTGGATAAAATGCTGAACCTGTGCTCCTCTGGGATGAGGTGTTAAAGATGATGCAAAGGGTGAGAAGATGAGAAGCCATTGCCTCTCTCTATCATCCAAAAGTTGAAGATGATTTCGTTTGGATGGCAAGAAATGTACTTTTGATATCAGTAAGATGGTGAGTGGATCTCCTTCCTTTACAAATGAAAACCAAGATGACAATTCCAGTAAAGAGCCAGTCTTACTCTTTGCAAGATTTTTTTAGATGAAGCCCAACTGATCAAAATGGAAACACTTTAAGAGATTTAACTGTGAACTCCATTTCTAAAAAAAGATAGTTTTCAGATCACGGTGTACTATTAACATGTTAAGTGTCTTTCTATATTCTGTTAAGAAAAGCCCCAAATCTCTCAATATCTATTAGAACTACGATCTTGTTTCCAGTGCCTGGAGAAGCAATAGGCAATTATAAAACAGACAGAATAGCTAGAGGAAGATAAGAAAAATCATTATGTCACACAACCTTGAATTAGGTTGATTGCATACTAAAAAGCTACAGTGTAAAGTCTTACCTCTAGCGAAGTCAATGGTAATGCTCCCAGCAACTTCACTTGGGAAAAGTTTTATACAAAGGTTTACTTATTGAATGCTTGGGTCATCCTAAAGCATTTATAAAGGTTACAGTAATTATTAATGAGGTGTCTAATTAAGGTTTCTACGGTCTCTATATAATCACTTCTAATTTACAGTAGGAGAAATTGAGTCAAAATTATCTTTTTTTTTTTTCCCTCCCTAAACATTAAAGTCTCCGGGGGCTGAGGTGGGGGAGGGGGAAAAAAGATAATTTTGTACCTATTCGTGCATTAGATCTTTGTTTTGAAATTTGGAAGATGCACAAAATTTCAAGGCAAAGCCATGAAAATGACAAAGCAAAAGGTTAATTAGGCCCTTCCTTCCTTTCCTCTTTTGCAAATGTCATAATGCCTCTCCTGTCTTACTTTTTGCAGGAATTTTCTCACTAGCTACACTTTTGTCACTTACAATTTTATGCCTAAAATATTTTTTTTAGGATTCCAGGAAGCAGAGAGCGGCCAAAATCAGGGAACTCAAAAGACAGGCTCCAGTTCTACTACTGTTAGAGAAGAAAATTAAATTTGCTGATGTTTCATATATACACCACGAATGACCCATGCAGTGACACAAAGCAATCCCTGACCCTGAGCATGCTGATTTCCCAATAGTAATAGCAGGAGTAAGCAGAGGATCTTGTGATGGACACAAAGTACTTGATTCACCCCAAGAAAGTGCCCTGTGGGAAAGAACTGCAGCATGTGGAGTTGGCATTATTTTCAGCAGCATCTTCAGTGTGGATAGGCAGGGGGATTTTGTCTCCAGAACTATGAATTTGGCAGCTTTCTTACGCAGAAAATTTAGTTAGGAATAAAGAATTTGCCATATGTTGATTATTCTAGGCAAGTGAAAACAAGCCAGCTGCAATTATAAGAGCTGGTGTCTCCTAAATTCTTCCTTCTTTGTGTGGTGTCTTCAGCAAAATCTAGCTATCAGGTAGGAAAGATTGTACAAATAACTGAATGCAAAACTCATGTTCATCTTCCAGGTAGTCTCCAGATAACCCTGCAGTAATTTCCCCTCACGATCAGGTAAATAATAGACTCCCAGGGGGATGGAACTTATATGCAACTTGTCATGTAAGTAGAGAATAATTAATTACACTCTTATTTACAGTTTGTCTGATAAGAGCATTAAATGGCAAGTAACTAGAAGAATTCCAAGGTGCTGAAATGTTTGCTCTCACCCACTCAACATGTAAACACAAGGGGAATTAAATTAATTTGGCACTAACTTACACTATGGTCCATCACAGTGATGGGGCTTGGTTTTGCAAAACAGGAATCACAGATGCCTCTGTGCTGAAGCCAAAATCAAATTTTGTTGGTGCTTCACAAGGCAATAAAATGTTCTAAATACATCAGCTGTCTTAAAAGTCACAAAACTCCAATTACCTACTCCAAGGTCCTATAGGACCCCCATATATTACTCAGATTATGATCCGAGATATGTCCTTGATTTTTCTGAATTTTCTCAATTCAGCCAGTGTTACTGGTCCCTGGCTCCGCTTGTATTTACAAACCTCACCACCTATATCTGGAGTAAATCAGGAGCTTCAGACACTAACTTGCCTGGCTAATTACAAAACCACTGATTTCTGAAGAAAGCGAGAAAAGAATTTTAAGGGAAGGAAGAAAAAAAAAGAAAAAAAAAGAAAAAAAAAGAAAAAAAAAAGAAGGGGCATAAACCAGGCATAAAACGGTTACAATATCCATGCCATATTCACTTGCACCCTGTTTAAAATTTCATTCTGGTAGAACCAGGACATCTGTCACAAGTCTCTTAATACCTCTCTGACAAGGTGAGGATATTGTCACATTAAGACCTCTGCACTTGCCAGTGAAACATGTAAGCTGTTCTTATGCTTAGTAAAAATGAGGGCCTAAGATTTCAAATTGCAGTCATAAAAGTGAAATAAAAAGCAGAAAGGCAGAAAAAAAAGAGAAGGAGGCTGCTTTTATTTGAACCATGAAGAAGTAATTCCCTGGGATTAGCATACTTTATTTCCTTTGCATATTCTTTTCTGAATTAATTTCACTACATTTTGATAATGATCTTAACTCATCGAGTAAAAATAAGTTGATGCCAAAAAAGTTACGTTAATAGGACTAAATAGCTTTAAGGGACCGGAAAGTGTATATGTGGCCTCTTTTATAGGTCACTGCTTAATCCAGCTCCAAGGGCATTAGAGACCAAATGTTGCTGCCTTCTTGTGGCAGTAGATAAGCCTGTCTGTGAGGCTCATCCCTAAAAACCAGGGGGGCTGCAACATGAGCAGCAGCCTCAGCAGAGGTGAAGGTGGGACTGTCAGGGGCAGCGCTTCACTTGCACATGCTAAGGAAAAGTCCAGCTTTCACTAGACCAGTAACCACCTAAAGCTATGTGTGCACGGAGATGTAGTGATGGTCCAGGGCGGAGAGGCACAAGGCAGGAAGGAAATTCTGCCTTTCCACAGAAACGAGGCATTGGTGTCCGTTACCCAGTTCTTGATTTTTTTGACGTTAACAAAGGGAAGAGCAATGTGAGTGAGAAGGATTCCCATGGGCTAAATTACTATCAAGCTAAATTGAGTGATGGCTCTAGAAATTATAACCATCTGTAAGGTATGTATGCGGTACAGTAAACTCCCTCCTATAAACCCAGGGAGAAAAACTACTTATTCTTTTCTGCAAAGTAGTGCGAGATTGGCAGGTAAAATGGAAATATTCACATGGGTATTAACTATTATCATTTACTGCTGCTATTATTCAGTTTTGGAGAGAGAAAAACCTTTCCTAGCCACCCAGTTTATTCAAGAAATATTTGTTTAAAATCATATTACCGTAGGATTCAGGTATTACTTTATGGAATTTCACAGCTTATGGGTCTTGACATATGTTTAATTATCAGGCAGTGCGTGAGGGTTTTTTTTTTCTACCCATACTATTTTATGTATACTTCTTATGCCATGTTATAAATAATAGAAATACATAAAGTACAGCTTGTAATAAAAGCAATGTATTATTCTGATTTGAAAAGGAGTAAGACACCTGAACCAATAATCTAGAAAATAAAATTGCCTGTGACAAAGAGAGACAGAAGAAACAGAAATCTGTCCCATCCGCAAAACCAAAGCAACCAAACAATCCTGTCCACATATTTTATCCATTGGCACAATCTGCTGACCCACTTCCCTGAAACCCAGACAGCAGAAATGGATTGCATCCAGGAGGATTTCTGCAAACCTTGTCTCCAGCCTTGTTTGTTTCAAAGAGCTGTCAAGTCCATATCACACTGCACTTCAAAGACTAATTTCAGCCTTTCAAAGGGTGCGTACAAATTTGTTTCAGTCTCAAAACTGTGTTTTGTAAAACAATACCAACAATAACAAATTCAGAGAACAGGAAAAAAAAATATGTAACCTGATGTGAACACAAATATTTTAGGAATGCTTATTACACTTAAAGAACACACAATAAACATGAACAAAATAAAAAATAAAATAAAATAAAAAATATACCCAAACAACCAAAGAAAACCCCCAAACCCTCACCTTTTTTCTTCTGTATAAAGGAACCACCACACCACCATGTTAGACCATGAGAATCAAGTAAAAAAAAAAAAAAAAAACAACCAAAAAAAAAACCCCTACTAAATGGAACCCAGCAAGGAATATGAAGTGAAACAATGTAGTTTCACTGTGTACTATAAGAAGCATCTAAGTAAATACATGAATGAAAAAGAAAGCACTTTAAAGCTGATTTTATTTCTGGTGTTAATATTTCCGCTTATGAGGAGAGAGGATGATGTTTAACAAATTAATCTTATATGAGTTAGAGTAATTTTTAATAAGCAGATTAAGCACAGAAGGAACCGATGCTATTGTTTCTCCTTCAGCTTAACATGAGATTTCTGTGCCACTTCCTGCAACGCCTTTCATGGATTGGATAACACCAATTAAAAGATTTCAGAGAAATCTAATCAACTACTTGCCAAAATAAGTGAAATTTTCTTAGCTACTTGTATAGGGTTTAATACAAGAAGTAGGAGTCTACAGACAGCAATACAATATCCAGCACAAAGAATCTGGGAAACCTCTACATTTTGTGGAGATCCAAAAGCTGGAGGCTGATGGAGTAAATTACCTTATGACTGTACTCCAAGTCGTATGCATGTGTCTTGTGATACTGAGAATCCAATACGGGCTATATTTTCTGTAGTCAGAGCTTACTAATCACATGGCTTTGTATGCTCTCTAAAAATCAAGTCAGATTTTTTTAAAAACATGTAATTAAAGATTTTAATGTTTTTGGAGAGAAGGGAATCAAGAGTTTGACAAGAAGCCTCCTGTTTACTTATGGATGAATAATGCAACACAGTTTGAAGAGGTACATTATCACATATCCCAGATACAGGTTTGTCAGCCTTGTTTTCTTCTGCATAAGGAAGCTTTGCTTTTGGATGCATGAGATTAAAGGCTAATGATGTAAAATGGACAATCTTTTTAACAGGTTAGGTAAGCAACTCAAAGTTTGTATGCCTGTTCAGACTTTTTGGACATGCAGTTTTATGTGATTCCAGGCAGTTTCTGCTACTAGCCAGAGAACTGTTTCTCCCATGCTTTTTCACTATTTCTACATCTAATTGGAGAAGTGCTCATTGAAATGGAAACACAACCAAAAAATGTTGGCCAAACTCTTCTCTGCCTCCAAAAAATGAAGTGGAAAGTCACTAATAGGTATTTCTTTATTTCATCCAGGCTTTCTTGGCTTAACCTGTAATATGTAGAAGGGAAAGAGGACTGACTAGGTTTCAGCCATCATCACTAAGACTTCAGGGTGAAATCCTAACTCTACAAAGGCAGCGGAAGTCAATTCTGGATTTAAAACATAGGGTTGATGCTTTAATATTCACCTCCCATTAATGTTCTTTTAATCTCTTCCAGAGCTTTGAAAACCTTAGTCCAAATGACTTCATTCAAAACTGCTGAAATTACCCAGAAGCTTTCATGAACAAGAGATACTGAAATTCCTCTGCTTTTTGCGGCGTAGAATCATATGCAGCCTGAAAGGTGCATTTAAGAGATATGAACTTCAGTTACAACATCCAATGAGTCTAATGGGAGTTTCAAAATTATAGTGTAACCAGAGGCCAGGCAGGTTTCACTGTGATGCCTGATAAATATTACAGATAGAGCTTCTCATATCAGCTCTGAACTTTGTACAAATCCTATGTCAGGTTTTTGGCAATGCTGTAGGCTGATACAGAACACAATCCTGTATTTCCCCTTGTATTAAAGAGGGCAGAAACAAAAACACCACCAGAGAAAAACCTGGCACTGAGAAAATACTAACAGCCCTTCTCCCCAGTAGCTGAAAGTTTTTTCTTGAATAATGAGGGGAAAATGAATGTACAATGTTTCCAGATACCTATCCTTCCAGCACCACGTACCAAACCCTTAGGAGCCTTTGAGATATTAATAAAGTTTAAAGTTGTTGTCAGTTCTCAAAATGTCATGATTTTTTGAAGCACAAAAAATCTCAAAAGATCTTGCCATGCACCGCTAGAAAACTGTACCCCTCACTTTTCCACATAATTTACAGAAAGCTTTTAAATGAAATTTCATTTGAGATTCAGTATTCAAGGATGCCAGGAAATTTCCAGTACTGTGTTTTATTTGGTATCTGTTGCCCCCAAATCCCTCTGCCTGTGCTGTCATGTGGGCAAGAAAAACCAGTACAACCCAAGCCATAAGGGAAGGGACTCCCGGGCACTGGGGGCTGGCTGGACCCCAGGGCAGTACAGAACTGCTGCCAGAAAGCCTCGAGTTTCCTCACTGGATTCACCTCACCCCCAGCTGAAACTATCCAAAATTGGGGCATCTGGTCTGAGCAAGTTGGATTCATGCTGTCTGGACAGAGATGACTGGGTCTGGAGGATAAGTTATCACACCTTAGCACCTATATGAAATATTTGGGATGTATAACCCACTCCTCTCCACTGAGTATACAGCAAAATCTACAGCTCAGGTCCAGGCTACACACATCTTTTTAATGGCTAACGTGAGGCAAAACAAATCTCACCACAGACACAGGCCTCAGCTGCAACGGACAAGTCCCAGAAAGCAGTTTCTCCTTCTGTGAGGTGAGGACCCGATGCCAGCGTGGGCTGGTTATCCATTGCTCCCAGGCGCTCCTATTGCAAATGCAGCTGCACTCCATTGCCAAGCAATTTTAATATGGTTATGCTGCACAGTCCAATTCTGCTGCTCTTCCCTCATGGAAGCGGTCCCACTGAGTTTAACAGGATTACACATGTGGAAGGCAGTTTGGCCCCGTGCCCGCTAGCTACGCAGCCATGGAAACACCGGTTTCGGTGCAGGCTGCACCTCAGCTGCATACTCAGCAGCTGAAGCCCACATCACCACAGCTCTGCTGCTAACGGTAGCTGACCCACTAGATTAAAACCAGTTTAGGCACGACTACCCGAGATGTAATCACATATCCCAACTGCAATGCAGACCCATCCCGCCAAAGGGCCAGTGAGTAATTGCTGCCAGCACAGGGGACCAGTCCCAGATCTTGCCTCCTTGCTTGAGTGTACTCTGTTCATTATGATGTTAGCAGTGCACTGGGTCAGGCTGATGCTTCCTTGGTTAACTCTCTACTGACACTACTACAGTGCAAAAATTCCCAAAAAAGCATGGTGCAGAAGCTGCTCATCCAGGGGAAGTCTGATCTGAGCCCACTGATGCCTACGGGAGCCTCCTCTTGAAATGAACAACTGGAAAAGAATCCAGAGGCATTTAAATCTGAAGCTATGCCTCTTGTGCTGCGTATGTAAGAGACCAGTTTCTTCTCTTTTTCTTTCAGTTTGTACAATCGGTATGGATTAAACAACACAAAAGCATGATCCTGAGGATGTTAGGCTGGTCACTAATTTAGGGGACTACCCAAGCAAGGAAGGATTATTTTATCTAATTAAGACAGATCACAGTATTTAAGATGGAGTATTTGCATTAAAACAGACAATTCAGAATTATAAATACCATTGAGTCTGAAATTATGATTGTTAATCTCTCCTCACATAACAACGTTCTACTGACACACATTATAAATCACTTCCTTTTGCTTGCAGTAGATGAAGCCATCACTCAAAATGCTCAATTATAAATCTGAATACAATTTAAAAGGTGAACTTTCTTTCATTTTACTAAGGGCAGAAGGGCAATGCTGATGGTGTAATACTGATGTTAATGCATTACTTATGACTGAAATTTGGTTTGTATTCAGTAATTCACTCATTCCTGTGATCAGAACAGGCAGCGGTTCACTCTCTTGGATCTTATTTCCCTCTCTGCAAGTGTATTATGTGTGCCATGGGCAGGTTACCCAGCTCACCCAGCATATATTTTTGAAGACAAAGAGCAGCTTGGTCCCAAACTCTCCACAAATGTGCTCCTTTTAGGGCCCCTCTTGCACATCTATAAAATGTGTACATTAAGCCGAGAAAAATTTTTAGCAATTACCAATAAGCTGTCTTAAAAGGACATATTAATCTATAATAAAAAATAACCAGAAAATAAAACTCAGTATCTTCATTTGTATATTAATGACAGGAAGATAAGATTTGTGGTTTACAAACCACAATTAAACATGGGTATGGAATCATTAAAATATAAAACACTGCATCATTAATTTTCATTTTCCTATGGAGATGAGATAGACATTAACAAGTACATGAACACCAGTGCTAATACTCTCTACTCTTCTCAGCATCTTTAGGTGCCAGGATTTAATTATCCTTTGTCCCATGCTAATCCGCAGAGATGCTTCCACTTCAGCAGAATCTCCTATCCGTCTTTGTTGAAGTAAAAACCTAAAAATAACCATTTCCAGTGCAGAACTGTGGTTTACCAAAATGCAGCCAAGCAAGATTTTACAGTAGTAATAGGTTTGACCAAGTGAATGACCCTAATTCAGGTAACTTTATTTACTTAATAATTGCAGGTATTTTAAATGTATTTCATCTCCAGACTCTTTTTCAACTGACAGCTGACACATATCTAGAACAGTCTTACTTAGCAATAAATCATTTCTAGAACTGACCAGAAGGTAAAAGAACTCCCATGGGTAAAATTGGTCTGGTCTTCGTCAAAATTTCAGCCATCCTTTACTGGCCATCCTTATTCCCCATTCACAAAGCCCATCTAGGACAGGACTATAACACCCTACATTGATGCAGAACCCATTTTTCCCAATAACGTTCCTCAGACTTCCCAAAAACAATTATATAACACACATTGGAATATTTGCAAGATGAAATCTACCTGAAACTTTTATTTATATTAAAAAACATCTTTACACCTGCCTCCTATTCATTGAGGCAGGAAAGCCGCTCCTTTTGCCTTTTTTTTTTTTTTTTCTCTCTTCCCCCCTCCCTCCCCCCTCTTTTTTTACTAGCACTGATAATGACGCACACGTGACTCATGGCAGTCTTCTGGGACAAAACAACCCTGGGCCAGCGTGCAGCGAGACTGGCTAGCACGAGGTCCACTAGCAAGGGACTTTGTGCATAGCTGAAAACACAAAAAACATTTGACCAACCGGGCTGAATTTAAGGAAGACTCCAAGTACAGTTCCTACTCTTCTTGAAAAGAAACTCAAGAAAGTTTCCTTCCTAGTGAACTGCTTGTTCCAGGTGGGTTCCTGCTTAAGTACCACTTGGGTTTGCTCTTATTTCTGAAAGTGAAGAGACATGAGATGGTTTGTGCGGACCCAACGGCCTGCTGTCAGCAGAGGAAGGAGGAACTGCTCCTTGTTTCCGACGTCTCCTCCCAGCCATCTGCTCCCACCCCTTCCACTGCCTGCTGGACTACTCGTTGTGAAGGCTGAACTTGCTAACCCTCCACAAAACTACCCCAGCTGAAGTGGTGAGTGGGGCTGGTTCCAAGAAAGGGTCCGACGAGTAGCAGAAGTGGTGCAAGAGAGGGGCCAGTGGCTTTGCACAGGGCAGGACTGGAGCCAAAAGAAGTGAAACCTCCTGGCACCATCAAACTGTTAGGGTAAAGCAACATGAGCCAGGTGAACCTAAGACCTGACACCACTTTAGTAAGTGCTGCCATTAAACACAAGGTAAAGTCATCACAGACATTGTACTTTGGAAAACGCTTTATCTCTCCTCACTACATAGCCAGGTCTTGCAGTCTGTACTCAAGATGGCCCTGAGGCCTGCAAAACAGTCTGAAGTCAATGTGATCATTGAAGACAGTAAATTCTCCAGCCCCAGTTCAGCCAGGTAGTTAAGGACTTCCCCAGGCCCCAGGGTGCGAGTCGCTTTTTCAAAGCCATGTGTTCCAGGCTAGGCGCAGCCTTACGGGCTTTGCTCAGACAAGGTCTATGCTTGCAAGTAGGCACTGGGAGGAAAAGGCCCTTACCTGTGGCCCAGTCCCACCACGTTTATAGGTGGAAATATAGCAGAAAGACTGACATCAATTTCAGTGGAAGCAAGATACTGCCTTGCTGGCCCACCTGTAATTATGTTAGTGTGCAGGATTAAGGAAACCCAACTGCTGGACTTGTACAGAAACACGTGCAGATGCTTTTGAAGGCATTTGCAGTGCTTCCTAATGCATTCAGAAGCATAAAGGCAACACTTTCCTCTTAACTCTGTAAGTTATTCTGCACGTGTGTAGCAATCTCAGCACACTGGGGAAGTTGGACCTACTGCTTATACAAGGCTCCACAGCCTAGTAGCTCCTACGAGCAGCACCCAACCTGTTCTGGCTATCAGACATTCAGAAACTGAGGAAGATTTGTAAAGTCATGTAAATGTGCCTGGACAATATTTTTGGAAGGAAAAAGAGGAAATATCTGCACAGCCACGTGACTCTTTTGGCATGGCTACCTGAGGCTTGCTTGTTTGTCCCTACCGTTGTGTCCCTTCTTTCCCTCTGCAGCTCAGACCCTCACTGCTGCTACATGACCCACACGCCATTCAACACTCTTCCAGAGCCACCAGTCCAGCTGCACCACTCGCTCAGGAACGCCACACACCACCGAAGCCACGGAGTTGTGCTGTTAGCAGGACACCTCTCTTGAAGGGGTCCCGCACCATCCCCAGCTGCAGCTTACAGCTGTTGTTCAATTCCTTTTACATCGGAGCCTGTACCTAGCCACCAGCTCTCCATCCACAGGTTGAGAGCCTCCAGTGAAACCTTTTGAAGATAACCTTCACAAAATATGCTTTTGTGGTTTTAGTTCATTATTTATTTGCTTTCACAAATTGGTGGTGACTGGTTTTCTAGCAAGATTATAAGAACTTAAAACAGCAATATTCAAAAGCAAGGTCATATACCTTCCAGAGAAAGCATTACTGTTTCCTAATAATGTGACCGATTAAACCCCAATATGTTATGTGGGAGCACCACTGTTGTTAGTAATTGTGGGTTTAGAACTTAGGGAGGGCCTTGGTGTAAATCACAGAGCCATAGCAATAGTCCTGGAAAATCTATTTTATGGGTCATCAACCTGTCCTGGTGTAGAGGAGGACCAATTTATCTACCAGAAAGCTTGCAGTATGATTAATGGAAGGAATATATGTAATTCAGAAAGACAAAGATACCCAAACAAACTTGCATTAAATGCTTTCCAAGAAAAGGTGATGGGAGGGGGACGAGAATAAAAATCAATTTTAAGCTCTTTACAAAGGCTTTGGAGCCCCCATCCTTCTAAGATTACAGCACGATATTTTTAAGACAACCACGTAGTTTTAAGGGATAAAGAATTTTTAGTTTAGAAAAAAAAAGTTGATGTATTTATATTTTACAGTAGTGCATGTATATCAAGGGCCTTCTATGTGTTGATCCTGTGCTGGTATCTCAGGACCAGCTGGTGGTGGTATGTTGCCCAAAGAGGTTGTGGGAATACATGCTTGGAGATACATGCTTAGAGATACTCAAAGCTGCCTGCACACAGTCCTGGGCAACTGGCTGTCCTGGTTTCAGCTGGGATAGAGTTAATTTTCTTCTTGGTAGCTGGTACAGTGCTGTGTTTTGGATTTAGTGTGAGAATAATGTTGATAGCAACAACTAAAACATCAGAGTGTTAAGTAGCGCTTATCTTAAGCCAAGGACTTTTCAGTTTCCCATGCTCTGCCAGCAAGCAAGTGCACAAGAAGCTGGGAGGGAGCACAGCCAGGACAGCTGACCCAAACTAGCCAAAAGGATATTCCATACCATAGAACGTCATGCTCAGTATATAAACTGGGGGGAGCTGGCCAGGAGGGGCGGATCGCTGCTCGGGCATCGGTCAGCGGGTGGTGAGCAATTGCGTTGTGCATCACTTGTCTTTTCTTGGGTGTTATTTCTTTTTTGTTGTTGTTATATTCCTTTTCATTACAATTATTATATTATTATTATTAGTTAGTAGTGTATTTTATTTTACTTTAGTTATTAAACTGTTCTTATCTCAACCCACGAGTTTTACTTTTTTCCCTGATCCTCCTCCCCACCCCACTGGGAGGGGGAAGGGGGAAGCGGCTGTGTGGTGCTTAGTTGCTGGCTGGGGTTAAACCATGACACCGGCTCTAGGCGGCCCTGCTTGAGCTGGGGTGTTGGACCAGATGACCTCCAGAGGTCCCTTCCAACCTCAACCATCTTGTGATTCTATGAACTGTAACCAGGACAACACTATGAAACCTTAGCACAGTTAGGGCCAGCTGAGCTGAAAGTCACAGGGATTGATGTTGATTTTAGTTACATTTGGTAAAAAAAAAAAAAAAAAAGAGTGTAACGCCATTGCTTTAGATGAAGTTCATTTGAATTCACAGTGTAGGTGACTAAGCACAGTAATTGGCCCTTTTTTTCCCTGAGAAATATGATCTCTATTTGAATGGCAGCTATTTTCACTAAAACAGTCTTTTCATGTAATCATAGTCTTTTTGTGACTATTTAGCATTCCACTGGAAGTTAACTATTGAGCTGGGCTAAATGGCTGCAAATGGTGTATGCAGAGAAGCCTTTTCTTTGACTTATAAAACGCAATCCAGAATGTTTACTGGAGAAGTGCAACTTCACATAGAAGTGAAATGCAAAATACTTCAGAAACGAGGTTACATGGTTTAGCTGAGGAGGGTCTGTTAGAGGCTGGGACTTGAGCAGGGTTAAGTGCGGGTGGAGGAGAACCAGGGCTGAGCATGGCAGGAGGAGATGACAGGTGAAACAGAAGGGGAAGAAGTGGGGTGGAGAGGAAAGAGGAAGAGGAAACAATAGCGAGGGGACAAACACTAGAAAGGATAAATGCGAGAAATAGGCTAGTATTTTATTCTTGGAAAAATACAGATCTCAGACAATTGCAACTATTTGCAAATACCTGCAAATGGTTGTTAAAGTTACTACATTTTCCTTGACTGACTGTCCTTGCCTGCATTTTTCTTTAAAGAGGGCTGAAAGCTTAGAATTGAAATGTTCTTTCTGGACAATCGAAATATTTGCTGGGAAGGTTCTTCGGCTTCTCTGTCATAGCAAGAACTACAAAATAATTTTTTTTGGTCAATCCAAATTATTATTTTGCCTTTCAAACCTTCTGAATACCCAACCTCTACAATAACTTTTGCACAGCATTAATAAATAAAACATCCACACACTCTGCCCATTAGTGCAAAAAAAAAAAAAAAAAGCTAGTATTTAATTCATGAGGGAAAGGAAAAGGAAAAGATTCTTTGTCTTTGCACTTTCCTAGAAATTTCTTTCAACTCTCCAACAAGATGCTGGCTCAGAGGCACTTCTCCTCTCCCCCTAAAGTACTGAGCCTAGTTTCACAAACTGAAAACCAGGTTAGTCTGCAGCTTATCCATGGATAAGCTCCCCACCAGCATCTTAGGTGCCAGTCAGCACTCTGTTATGACAATGTGATAATGTGAATGGTAACGTAAGCCCTCAAAAAACATCTGAGCTGAGGTACCACAGCAATCCCTCTGTGGCTTGTACCAGTTGTATATCAGAGAGGGATGCACTAGTCCAGTCCAGTTGCACTGCGGAGGAGGACACAAGTGTCTGCTTCCTCCCTTTCAGGATACAAACAACCTCAAAGGGAAAGGACCAGCTGAAAGCATGGTGTTGCCACCTTCTCCCCAGCTCACAATGCTGCCTTTCTCTGAAAATGGGAAGATACAGCACCCTTCTCCAGCGCAGAGCTGCAGGGATCAAGGACCACCGTTAGCAAGGCAATGTTAGCAAGCCTAGCTGACCACCTGCTTCCACGAGCCGTGGCACGACTCACAGGCAGGCAAGGCTGGGATGTAAGAGCAGCTGGATCCTCCCCAATACCTGGGCAGGTCCCGGCCACCACCCTCCCATGCCCCACCATGAAGCACCCCTTGCTCTCCAGCTGTACACACTAACAGCCAACATCAGCAGGCAACTCCTGGCATATAATGGGGGGAGCTACAAAGCCAGGTGAGTTATTCTGCCCTCTCTTCTCCTCCTACCTAAACTGTTGCAATAGGGACAGGACAGGAGAGGGACACCAGCAGGTCGAGTCCTGCAGGAACTGCTTCTGCTCTCCCCGTGAGACCTGGCTGGCTGAAGGGGTGGGGGAACAACCCAGGCCCCGCTGCGCTACTGTCATCCTGTCTCCACAGTCCCCATGCTACAAGCTACGGAAATCTGACTGCTCCTGTAGAAAACAGCATCCACAGAGACTCCTCCATCACTGTCACAAAATTGATTTTTTTTTTTTTAATTAAAAACCATATTTGTTTAATCCCTCACAGTCAGAATAGCAATATTTAAATTTATGAGTCAGTGCTGGTCAGGGGACGCAAACATTCAGGGAGTATCTTTATCTTGCCTCTCACCAGAAACGATTTATAGTTTGATCTGACTGGTTACTTTGACATAGCTCCTTTAACCATAACATCTTTCCATTCCTCTAGTAGCAGAGATTTAGCATTTCAGGCTGAGTACATATGTTGGATAAGAACATAATCCTCAGCTCTGGGCATAGGAGTTCATGGTAAGAGGATGGCTCTGCATACAAATTGAAGGTACTGAGATGCAGAAAAGAAAAATACACTAAACCCTAATATGCATATTGTGAAGGCCTTCTGGCATCAGAAGAAATCATCAGTTATTTAATTTGACATCTTTAGAAGCACAGGGACTAGAGGAAAAAAAAAGGAGAGAAAGAGAGAGAAAAAAATTGATATGACCTTTAGTCCGACACTCCAAGTAAAGACTTTGGATAAATACTTGCAGAGAAGTAATATGCCAATATGCAAAGAGGAAAAGAGATAAATGAGACTAGACCATTTCAGTAGAGAAAAATCCCAGAGCTCCCATTCTACATCCATTTCTGACAGCACAGAGATGGATTTATCAGGGGGCAGAAGGGGACACTCCGCCTCACCTCTATTAGCCTTCTTAACGTAGCATGTGCATTCCTGGGTGCAGGACGCAGACACATCTCTGCAGTCCATCTGCTTCCCCTTATTCAGATGGGAGCTCATCTCCTAATGCAAAAAGACTTTTTGTTATCATTGCAAAAATTCACAGTAGGCATCCAGCAATTACCAGTCATCTGTCACATAGAACTGTAGGAATAGTGGGTAGTGTTTCTGGACAAAAACATAAATGGTCAATCCCAGGCATCACCTGACACCACTAGACTTTGTTCTTTAAACTTGTAAGAGACACAAAGAAACAACAAACCAGAGTATATGTGAAACTCTTGTACCCACATGACATACAACTGTCAGACTGTCCCTATTTTCATAATCTATAACCCTTCCAAATTATTAATATCAGCTGAAATCATGCATTTAAATTGCATTGCAGGCAAGGGGCTCTGTGGCAGAGCCATTTCAGTCTGCAGCCCCTTTCCCACGTGCCCTGCAGCTCTGCTGGGCCCAGCAGCATGTGAAGTGGACCTCAAGGTCTCCTCCTTCACACCGCTCTCCCTGCGCAGTGGAGGCCAGAGAGTTCAGCATAGCTAAATCGAGCTTCGAAGAGAATTGGGATTAGAGAACCGAACTTTCTGAACCCACAGTCTGAGCACAGTTCATCTATCCTAGGCCACGCATGGCATCTTGAAATCCCTTCTGTCTATTTCTCTTATGCTAAATATGTAGAGGTGCAGAGGTTTTTTCCTTTTTCTATAAACTCGGCTCGTTCTGTGTAAGCTCTGTTCTCCAGGATATCTTCGCACCCTCTGCCGACACCTTTCACTTCACAAGTGGTAAGCACATTCCGCAGAATAGTCTTTCTTTCTTCCCAAAATAAATTAAATCTGGCATTGTAGGGTCTTCAGGGAAAAAGCATCATTTTGCTTATCTAACAGATGACATTATGAGATGATTTTTTTTTTTTTTTTTGAGAACTGTAAAATACGCTTTTTTGTTATTCACTGGAAGATCTGACTTTTTTAAAGCTATAAGCAGAAGGCCTTTTTATGGTGATATTGTTTGGAAATCAGGATTCATGGAACAGAACAGGAGCAAGTAAGGACCACAGAACAGCAATCATTTTATGGACTTTTTAATCTTGGGAGAGGTGGATTTTGGGTTTTTGGTGGGGGTTTTGTGGGTTTTTTTGGTTTTTGGTTTTTATTCTGTATCCTGTAGTTAAAAAAAGAAATCTGTATTTTAGCATGGACAAGTAAACATCTGAAAGTATGAGCTAACATAATTTCAAGGCAAAAATGTGTGAAAAAACTAATGAATCACTGAACTTATCCTCCCCTCTGACATTATAAATCACTAGTAATAAAATGCTAGTATGATGCAGAGTCAGGCAGCAGAAGCTGTAATCACAGCCCAAAGTAACTGTTCCTTTGGAGCTCATTAAGTGTATCGAGCCCCTGTAATCTTCTATTGATTTTAGGAGCAGTGGTTCAGTTATCAATACAAAAAGCGTAAGGGAAATTTCCAGAAAAGATTCCACATATTCCCTTGAGATATGTATTTTTCAACCATGATTTTTACAAGTTTCCCTAACTGGATGCAGTGACAACTGATTCCTTTGCTCCAGCGCTAAGCCAGCCAGGACAGAGGCCAGCCCTGCCCCAACAGCCTTGAATTCACATTGCTCACAACTACCCCCACGGTGAAGCTTTAATGGTTTCCTGCATGCCTAAGACCTAAGCTTGTAAAATGTATGAAGACATGCTTCTCCTCCCAGAAGTGTAAGTCAGAAGAGGGGAGGGGAAAAAAAAAAAAAAAAAAAATCTCATTCAAAAAGCCTTCTTGAGAAATGTGAACCTGTGAAATGAATGTGCAGTGATGGCAGATGCCTGCCTGACTCTGCAGAAAGTTTAAGTGATAATTAAGGTACATTCTAACAATGGCAGCTCTAAGAATTTTATCCTTGATGCTATGTTTAAAGCTCTAGCTCCAAGGAGCTGGTGAATGCAAGAAAACTAGCAGACTTCAGCAAAAAGCTTGTGACTGTAACCCAGAGTTTTAAATTCTACAAAGAAAGATAGCCTAAGATTTTTTTTTTAAATGAATTTAAGAAGAAAAAAAAAAACCAGTCAGGTCAGTAAGACAATTTTGTGCTTTTTTGAGTCTCAATTCATGATCTTTAAAAAGGTTTCATTAACTGTTATTCCTTTCCTGCAGGGCCCTAAGAGGTTGTCCAGAGAGGTGGTGGAATCTCCATCCTCGCAGATACTCAAAACTCATCCGGACATGGCCCTTAGCCCCCGACCTACTTGGCCCTGCTTTGAGCTGAGGCTCAGACCAGATGGTCTCCAGATGTCCCTTCCAGCGTAAATTACTGCGTGACTCTAAACAGTTACACATTTCCCTGTATCCTCAGAGATGCGCGGAGTCCCTGCTCTATACCACAGCATTTGCCATTTTGTTGGCAACCAGGGGACAATTCTGAATCGTCTGCTTTCTCAACTGGCCCGTTGCAGTCTCTTGCTTCCCCCTTTCCCTATGTGCTGCAATTGGGCAGTGTGCCCTGTACACCCTCCCAGCTATGCAGTGGAGTGAGGAATATCAGCATTACTGTCAGCCTAAAGCCAGCTAGAAGGATAAATGAGAAGATACCTATGATAGTCCACAAAGTGGGTAGCAAAACATAAAGCTGTCCAGTGATATCCAACCAGCCCACATTCAGCTTATAACACCATTGTGACTTTTGCCTCACCATTTTTCATGGGAATCATTCCTTGCTTTTGACTTGCAGCCTTACCACTGCATCTACAGGCAATCCAATGTGGCAGCCCTTGGCTTTCCTCGCTCTAGACAAGATAGCTTGCTGTGAGCCCAGTTCTGCTGTGTTGTTGAACCTCAACGCAGTAAGTTATTACACTGGGAAATAAGCATGAGAAAATTTGACCCTTTCTTTCTAAGCACCATATGAGACCCATACCTTACGGGATAGCAGACAAATGCAGAGATGGTAAACTATCAGCTTAGAAAACCAAATCATATTATTCTAAACATTTCAATGTCAAGATTGATTCTTCCAGTTAAAACGAATACTAATTCAGGTATCCACTAGTTCTCATATGCTTTAATCATATAACCAGCACTCATAAGGGCAACAAATCCCTACCTCCAGAAAAAATAAAAGAAAAAAAATCTTTCAGGTAAAAATACCCTGGTCAGTAGACGAGTTTCTGCCACAGTACGTATTGGCAATGAATAGTTGATCCTATACAACCATTACAAGATACCATTACTAAAAGCCAATCTCCAAACAGGTCATGTCTTTATTAAAGGTTAGCTACAGAAAGAAAAGGGATGCAGAAATAACCATGTACATAACTGGAACAGACGAAGCCTGCAAGATATGCTCTGGCATGTTCCAAAATGCTTCTGTTTCTTTTCCATTTTATCTCCTAACCTCATAATGCTCACATACATATTTTAATTGTACATGAAATAACGTCACCTGCAACTATTTCAGTCACACCAGTCCTTCTGGTGAGGCCATAGGGAAGGCATTCCGGCTCTGCTCCAAGCCGAATGCTCATGCACCATATAACAGACATTTCAGAATTTGTTTCCTCCACCTGGACACTTACCGATATCCTGACTTGCTGCTGTCTATCACCTGGTGTAGTAATGCCTACCAGGAAAAACTGGTATCTGATACCTAGGCTGTTATGCCACCACATAAAACCCCCTTTGTCCCAGCATCAAGCATGATGTCTGCCATAGCCAACTGGTCTCTGGCATGTTGCTTTGCAAAAAGGCTCCTGCAAAGTTCAGGTCATTGATGATAAAATATTAAAAGGAAAAACTATATATCTTCTTTTTAAATAATATTTACAATATGCAGCAGATACGGATACCGACCCCATTTAAAGCTGTTGCGAAGCACTGTAGTCAAAGAGCCAAAAGTCTTTTTTTTTTTTTTTTAACCACACTTGCTGCTATTGTTAGCTTCTTTTGACCATTCACCCCTCTTTAATTCTCAAGTTTTAACCAAACTATGTCCACACAGAAACAGACAGAACTCAGTTAATCTCCACAATGGCTCTGTGTGTACATCTAAGAACATATCCAGTTTTCTCTTCTTCATGGAAGGAATTCAGAGGATTTAACCCCATCATAAGTTCCTCCAAGCAAGAGCAGCTCTGCTACTCAATACTTAACTTGGACTCGTTGCCAGCTCTTAATTTGTCTGTGCATTTGCTCTTTAGAGAAAAATTATTTTCCAGATACCTATCTTAAATTACTTTTCAAATTCTGGTTCCTTTCTGCATTTCAGAGAAGCACGTGAATGTATTTTGAACTGGTATTTCCATTTCTGTGATCAGATATGAAAGTCTACTGTTCTGTAATTAACTGGAAGCATGTAAGTGAAAGAGTCTAGGAAATAATGGCTGTGTTCAGGTCGCACCTGAGCAGAGCAGGATAAGAGTTTATGTTCTGAAATTCAAAGGCCCCCAATCATCATTGGGTTTTGGTATCGCTTTTGACTCAGCTAGCCTATTAAAGAGGCAGGGACCAGCTGCATTGTTCAGATCCGTATATGAGTGTGTGTCTGGTATTGATGCAGAATTTGGTTTCCATCCATCCATGTGTCTGTGTTAATGCTGCAATGCCAGCAAAAGTAGTTATAGGTTGAAATGTACTTAAATCTGAACTGTTATTTGAACAGTCCCTGAAATATGCAAAGGAAGAGAAAGAGGAGACTGATGGCTCTGCCTGGAGAAAACCACCCTATTTTTTGCCTAGCGCCAGTTACATAATTTAAGTTTCCTGCAAAAAAGATCCTCTTGTAAAAGCAGAAGCATTCAAGTGTTCTCCCATTACACTGGCTCCAGCAGCAGATTACAACACACCAGTTCTTGCCAATACAGCTACTCCCTAAGGAAGAAGGTTACTCAAGATTTATCTGATGGGGAGTTTCTTTAAGTTATCAGACACTCAGATTCCAAAAATCAAAACCATCTTGTGGCCTCCAGTGTGTGCTACCAACACCACAGCAAGCCCAAGGTCACCGGCACATCACGGTTAGCTCTGTGCTGCACGTCAAACTTCACAACATCACCCAGCTGAGATGGCAGGTCTTCCTGCTGCAAGCTTGATCCAAAGCCCATTTAAAGCAACATAAAGACTTCTATTGACTTCGTTTGGACTTTGGACCCATTCCCAGAAGCACAGTAGACTCTCTGATGGCTCCCAGCATCCTAAGAATTAGAGGCAACCTGGCAGTTCTGGTTCCAGCTAACAGAGGTCAGTGTTGCACATAAACAACAGGTGAGACCATGAAATTATTATCCATATTCATGGAGTGCCTCCGTTTCAGTTAAATGCTGGTGACATCATATGGTGTCACCATTCTGTAGTTTGTATGCTTTCCCACAACACTGCGGAGGAAACCTGACAGGGC
The DNA here is from genome assembly GCF_018139145.2 of Gymnogyps californianus. Classification (NCBI taxonomy): domain Eukaryota; kingdom Metazoa; phylum Chordata; class Aves; order Accipitriformes; family Cathartidae; genus Gymnogyps; species Gymnogyps californianus. The sequence goes on from NC_059471.1 coordinate 148,367,567, forward strand.
TTTGGAGCCTATGGAGTCCTCAGTTAGTTTTCAAAAAAGATTTAAAAATTTAAAAAGTACTTTTTGTTTAACACATTATTTTGTAACCCACCAAGAAGGAATTTTATACCAGAGATCATTTTGAAATACACTTAAGTATTCACTATGTATTCATTTATCTTTTAGAAAATGTCATAATTTTTCTTGTTGTATTTAATAACTGCTAGTTAATTATGTAAAATCTCATCCCATCTGCTTATTCCTTCACACAGCGAAATTAGAGGGCTTGATTCTACAGTCATTACTCACAGAAGGAGAGGCATTGATTTAATGGACTTCCCTGAAAAGGGATTACAGTATAGGATCCTCTGATATTGATTTTGTGACATCATAATCTTTTCCTCAGAAGCAGACACTGATGACTCAAGATAATATCAGTGCAAGATTAGGCAGGGGCAGCCAAGCTAGAGAAAGAACATTATTAAAAAAACAAACCTCCTAATTTACAGTAAGCAGACTGCCATAAAATATTAGCTATGTTCCCTGTTTTGAATAAAAGTTCTCCTTAAAAAAAAAAAAAAAAAAAAAAAATCTGAGTGATGTTTCTCTTTCATCTCTTGCTCTGCTTACAGTTACTTCCATGAAACTATTGTGAGCTAGAGCATTTTTTATAGGTTAATGGGTTCTCTTTGAAGGGATTAAAGTCACATTGATTATTAATTATTTTTTGATGTTTTAAATTGATGTAAATGTCCAGAAGCTCTGACGAGCAACATCCTGTAGAAATCAATACCAAATAAAAACAAAAGCAGCAAACAACAACAACAAAAAAACCCTTTGCTCAGCTCCTGAGGGAAGAAATTGTAACTTATTTCTGTTTGGAAGGTATACCACCCCTGGAGAATACCAGCAACTGGCATAAATGATAATCATTTCTCAGTTATCCAGAGCATCCGTATTTTGATGTGTCTATCTTTCAGACTTCAGGCAGAGTCTGCAGATATTTTGCATACAGAACAAAGCTAGGCACAGCAGTGCTAAGCAAATAATAAATAAATTAATTTCATTGCTGCTGGAAAATGTTCATTTTTTTTCTTAAATCCGCCTTGCAATACATTGGGAAAACATTAATTAGCATTCTTTCTGTGGAATCTTTCCCCACCAATTCTCTCTACTGTTCTTCACCACATTTTAATAGGGTGTTGGGGTTTTTTTTTGTTTTTTTTCTTACTGGAGTTTAAAATTTTTTTGCTGTTTGTAAGCAGAATGAGAACTAGACCCTTCCTTCTTGTTTGATAGGTCAATGAGGAGTAAAGATTCTCCATGTTAAAATGACTTCCAAATGAACGATGAGGAAATGATTCTGAAAAGCTGTGGTGCAGATAACAGGCATGTGCCAAACAGCAGATTACACAAAGATAACAAGGCAACTGGGACAAGTGGTCTGCTCTGGGGACTCCTCTCAGCCTTGAAGAACAGCCCCTTCTTGGTTCATCCTAGGGATGTGTCTAAACCAAGAGGAAATGATTGAAACGTCTTAAAATTGAAGGAGTTTCTGATCTGATCGACAACTTAGAGACTGGGTCCTACCTCTCTTATCCTGAAGACTTGGCCTTTGCATTATATAGTCAGAAGTCAACATAACTAAATTGCGGACCTACAGGTTTATAGCACATGAAGGAGCTACAGTTGTTCAAATGCTTTTGACATGACTAGAAGACCCTGTCTCAACCTCCCTAAAGAGCACTGAGGCCCAACCATTTCAAAATCACAGCTGTTAGATTGACAGGCAACATTATCTGTTTTTCCCAAAGTACTTAAAAAGGAATTTAGGATTTTTATCCTCCAAGAGGTTTATATCTACCAAACAGCTACCTCGTGTTAAATTTGTGGCTGACATAGAATAGCACAGAGTTGTTGACTTCTGTTATCTCCATTCAGCTCCTCTGAAGTGCTCAATCCCTGTGCTTAAATGTCCCACTTGAATTTTTCCATCCCCAACATTATGTTTTCTACCCATTCACAGTGCCTGTCCCACATATTCTCTTCTCATGTCCATGCTGCCACCTCAAGACCAGCATACTGAAAGCTGAGTGTATTAATTCCCTTAAAAACATATCTCCTGATAGCTCTCTTCCCTGTTACTATCAGCTGTGTCACCAACTTTCCGATCACCGATGCTTACTGTAAAGCATTTCTTCTCTAAATACACGCATAACAGAAGAGAAAATGCAAAGATAACCATAGTAATTTGAGCACAGCACATACTACTTTTGCTCTGGTACAATGTGCTATCTTTATGGCGAGCCAGACATGATGCATATCATTTTATTTCTGGAACTCCTTCATTTAAAAGCTACTGTAATTTCCTAGCATAAGAATGAAGGAGTTCCAGAAATGAAATGCATTACATTTGGCTTACCGTAAAGACAGCAGACTTCTTCCTTAGGCGTTGCTCCCTTCGCTAGCTGTATTCATTCAAGATTACACAGTGCTATGAAAAGCAAGGTAACCTTTCTGTTTCAAGTATCTCTTATTCTCTATTCACCTGTTGCACATTGTGCACGTGGCAGCTAGTATGTGTTGCCACATTTCTTTCATAAAGATTTTTCTCTTTTCAACTAAACACTGATAGAAGCTTAATTAAAAAAAAGTTATAATAGCTTTTGTGTGCAGAACATATTTAATAAGCCATTCTCTTCATTTTCTTAGTAGATTCCTAAGTGCTAAACTCTGTGTAAAAATAATTTTAAAACATTTTTAACATTTATTAAAGTTTGATTTTTTCTTTACATTGCAACCAGTTACATTTTGCTGCAAGAATAGAATCTTTAAAATCTTGAGTAACAAATATGTAATCACTAATTTACTAGAAGATAAGAGTGCTCAGGATGACAAAAATGATACATACTTCTCCAATGGAAAAGGCAAATAATTTTAAAGAACACTTAAAACCAAAGTTAACTACGAGCCTTTTAAGTTGTTCAGCAAAAAGACTTGTTTTCAAAGCTTTATTTTTTGACATTTACCGTCCTGACCCATATGTCTAAGTAAAAAAAGCTCTCTTCTCCAGAGCTGAGACTGCCTAGTAAAATAAGTCTCAAGACAGATTTACACAAGACTTTGTTCAGTTTAACATTCATTCTGAAGCTCTGTAAGGTCATTTCACGATCTGCCTGGATTGCTCTGTGTGGTGACATCAGAAACGCAGAGATTAGTGGGCTTCTCAGGTTCAGTCAGCCCACCGTCTGCGAGCCCTTTAATGAATTGCCATGGGATCACCACAGGTAAGTCTTTATTCAGCATGGTCCCTGTCTTAACCCGAATGAGGGAACACCCTTGAGTGCAGCTTCTGACTGAGGTGTATACAACCTAGAAATTGCCTTGTTGACCTCATGCAATTTGAGTCTGGGGCTCATAACTCCTGCAGGGATGAAAGATCTTTTCTTGATGGTCCACTATCATTTCACCACATTGAAATCAGAAATTTGCCAAAGAGTGATAGCAGACTCTTATTCCACTGGCAGAGAGGGTTTTGCAAGTGCCTACTACAGTTTCGTAAACATGAGTTGACATCCAAGCATCCTCTTCATTAGCTTTGCCCTCTAGAATCGCCCTGGTCTAGAAATAATCCATGAAAATAATGAAGTGAGAGAGAACGTGACTTAGAGAAGTTTTGGGCTAAGGATTACCATTCATAATAAACTTTTCTAAAAAATAAAAGTGTATGCTTTTGCTGGGAGGATGCTTTTCTCTCCCTTATGGCCTGGATAGTTTCAGACTAGTGGTAGGCAGAAAAGTTGACTGTTTTACCTCAGTAGCTCCTCTGAGTCTGTCCCATCATGAGGAAACCTTACATTAGTTTTGCAAACAAAAATGAACTGGTAAGACAGGGGCTTTTTATTTTTATACTAGTAGGACATGGTCATGAGGAAAAAAACAGACAAACTTGTTGTCCTGGTTTCAGCTGGGACAGAGTTAACTCTCTTCTTAGTAGCTGGTACAGTGCTGGGTTTTGGATTTAGTGTGAGAATGATGTTGATAACACTCTGATGTTTTAGTTGTTGCTAAGTAGCGCTTATCTTAAGCCAAGGACTTTTCAGTTTCCCATGCTCTGCCAGCAAGCAGGTGTGCAAGAAGCTGGGAGGAAGCATAGCCGGGGCAGCTGACCTGAACTAACCAAAGTGGTATTCCATACCATGGAATGTCGTGTCCAGTATATAAACTGGGTGGGGTTGGCCGGGAGGGGCAGATCGCTGCTCAGGCATCGGTCAGTGGGTGGTGAGCAATTGCATTGGGCATCACTGGTTTTTTCCTCCCTCCCCCTCCTTTTTTTGTTATATTCCTTTTCATTACTCTTATTATTATATTTCATTATTACTATTGTTAGTATTATTTTTTACTTTAGTTATTAAACTGTTCTTATCTCAACCCACGAGTTTTACTTTTTTTCCCTTTCCTCCTCCTCACCCCACTGGGAGGTGGGAGGGGGAAGTGGCTGCATGGTGCTTAGTTGCTGGCTGGGGTTAAACCACAACACTTGTTTTCTTGATAAGAGCTTCAGCCAGCACCTCTTAGAGAAAGATAAGAGATGCTAAAAGGACTCTGTACCAAAATTCATATTTTCATATTAAGTGTCCCTTTTTTTCTCCCAGCCAGGAGAAAACAGTTGTGAAGCACTAGGGCTCCCAGCTGTGAAATCAACCTTTCTCTTAAAAAGGTTTCTCCCACAGAAAGAGGCAGTGTCCTGATGGTATGGCTTTTGCTTCAGATTATTAACATTAGATGCAGCTATTCTTGAAAATTACACCAATAGAAACACATTTCCTTTGTTGGGTAAGGTTGTGCTGAGTAAAGTCTTGCAGAATCTAAATCTCTTTGAACGCCTTGGTCCATGTAAACCTGAATTTAGACTTCACTATGACACCAAACTCCATAAACTGATGTAATAGTGGACAAAAGTCTACCCTGCTAGACATAAAAAGTTGTCCTTGCTAAGAGAAAGAAAGAAGGTGTTGCTGCTTTATATGCAGAGCCTGAAGAGCATATATAAGACTGATATACAAAGACCTCAGTCTCCTGGAAATAAAGACATGCATTTTTTATTTGTATTTGTAGACAATTTTCCTGAAGAGTGTCATCCCCCCTATTTAGTCCATACATGGAATTACTGTGACAACCAGTTTTCTCATTGTTTTCCTACTGAGAGCATTGGTCAGACCCTCTTGGAGGTGTAGCAGATTGTAAATGATGTCCCAGCATCAGGTTTGGCATGTTTAAGATGCTTTTGTCCTCTACTTAAGATCTACGTTGTCCCACACAAATAATACAGCAAGGAAACATAAAATCACCCAGGTGCAAGCTACTAACAGCATGGGACATCTGACATATTGGTCACATAACCCAGGGCAGAACTTCAACTGGTTGAAGCTCAGTGTAGACATGACTAAGGGAAGGTTGCTGGATTGCAGTTAGAAAAGATGGAAAAGATAACATCAGTCACTGGGATCAGGGAACGTGTCTACTTTTTATTGTTCTTTATAAGCCGAAGTACAGCTTTTCCTTTCAGCTGTGATCAGCCATGCCTTTGCCACACCAAAATGAGACAATTACAAAGCAAGCTGCTAAAGACTATGCCTTCCAGCCATTCAGACTGAAACACTGGAGAGGCAGACCCATTGCAAAATGGCAATATATTAAGAGATTCCTACAGCAGAATGGTTGGAGGCTTTTCCCTGAAGCAAGACACAGCCCTGTTCCTCTCCCGAGTACTGTAAATCCATATTAATATATCTGAGCTCACACACAATGCCTTTCTTCTGCTAGTTTCTAAACTAGCCATCACATAAGAAAACCACTGAAGAAAGAACGATAAAGGTTCAAGATAACATTGTTGTATTTCAGAAAAAGATTGTGGTATTACCCTGGAGCACAGAAAGCATTCACATTGCACTGTGAAAGAAGGAACTAAATATTACTAGCCCATGGGCAACAATATCAGGCACATGACATGCAGCGGGCAATATCCTTGTTTGATCTCCTTTTGTCACCGACCGTACTGGCAACCTCAGACAATGTCAAGAGTTGGAACAAGTTGGCACTATTACTTTACACCATGAAATAGGACAATTGGAAGAGAAGAGAAAATGTGCTTTGAGCAGTTTTATCACTGTGCAAAGTCTGCTGATGATTTTACAAATTGCCAGATGGGCATCAAGGCCACATCAAGCAGATACAGCTTAGCAAGTGACATTTGGGCTGCTAACACTGGAACAGCAAGCACGCAGACATCAGTTGTGCCCGTCTTCAGATTCATCAGTTCAATGTCGCTGCTTTCTCAATGAGATTAACTTCCAGGTGAAGCATCAAATTAATAACTTGAGGCTGGATAATTTTCGTATTGCTTCAACAAGCTGGCAGAACTAAACAGCATAAAACTACGGAAATGCTTTGTTTTGAAATTAGCTGTTTTCAATTATTTGTCACTGCAAAAAATATGCAGACATGAAAGAAAAAATTCAGTGAATTTCAGGCTCAGGAAAATGGTCCTATTCCAGTGATCAGAAACAAGCACTGCTCTTGCTTGCCCAACTTCTTTCCTGTAACCACGCTCACTTTGAGCATCCTCTGAAGTCTCAGTTCTCCTCTTATTGTAGTGTCTAATAATAACATACAAGATAACTAATTACAGTAGACTTACTATCCAACCAAAGTCATAATCCAGTCACACATGGTGTTACCGAGGCACCTCTATTGTGAGCTACAGCTTTACCTTCTCTTACACTACAAAATTCTGCTAATGCTCATCAGCTTTCTTTGTCATTCCAGTCCTGGGTTTGTCTGAGTTTTATCTGGCTCAGAAGTGATGGTTACTTTCCAAGAGAATTAAAACCTGAGGCCTTGGCTACTTTCAAACCTTACCAAATTTCTTGAGATTTATCATTTATTTTACAACTATAGTATTTTACAAATTTAAACTATGTATTTCCTGTCTTGCTTTACCACAGTAATTTTTGTCACAGTAGTGCTAGAAAAAAAAGAACAAAAAAGCCCACCGTCAAAACACCTTGATTTTTTAAAAAAGCCAGGATTCAGAGTAATATGAACACTGTGACTGTGGGATAAAACAGCTACTTAAAACTGCATGCACTTCTATATTAGGGAACAAACTAGAACCTTCATCTTTCTGCTGGGCCATAACATCCACAATTTTACTTTCTTAAAAATAAAAATTTAAAAAAAAAAAAAAGACCAAATTTCAAGGATCAAAATTTTGTCTGTATATTAACATTTTATCTTGCATAAATGTATGTTTCAGCAGTTATGAAAATGAGACAGCTGACAGTTGACTACTATATGTGAACAGATGCTGTGAAAGCTTCCCTTTAAATAGTTCTGTCAATGCAACGTCAATTTTAGAAGTGACACCACTGCTGTTCTAGGACATGATCCTGCAAACTCTTATTCACACAGGGAGTCCTGCTGATTTCCATAGAGCATTTACATTTATAAGACTCTGAAAGGTCAGGTCCTTAGTTGCGGAGCTCTCCTTAACAGTGACTGACAAATATACAACAAAGTTTTTAGTAGTGCTGAACACTGTACTTTAGGGCAATGACATTTATAGTCAGTGGTATTCGCCTAGACAGTACATACATTTCCTTTTAGAAGTTACACAAAGCATATTAAATATGCTTGAGAAACCATTAAAGGAGCAAAAGCATAAAGATTAAAAATGTCATGTGAAACCAAGCTTGCAGTATTAAGCAGAACTTTGAAAAATTAATCTGCCAAGAAGATAGGCTGAGCCTGAACATAGCACGGTGCTGATCAGAAAGCAACGTTAAATTCTGCCACGATAAAACCGACACGATACACCACCCGCCCCTTTGTTAGCTCCATTTTCATAACGGTTCTCTTGCGGGGGGGGGGGGGGGGGGGGGGGGATATGCATAAAAGATAAGAGACATTTAATGGGGGAACACGTCGCGGCGGGGTGCGTTTGCCCGGAGCCAGCGCCGCAGCCGGGCGGCGGCAGGGACAGGGGCCGGGGCCGGGGCGGGCGGTGCTGAAGGACAGCGCGGCGCCCCCGCCACGGCCCGGCCCCGCGGGGCAATTACACCCCCAAAACGCCACATCGCCCCTCTCTCGGCACCCCTGCTGAGAACCGGGTAACTTCGGAGGAGGCTGAGGGTGGGAGGAAGCGCCGCCGCAGCTCCCCCGGGCTGCTGGCACTTTCGGTGGGGATACGGGAAGAGGGGGCGCATCTCGCCCCGGGGCACGGCGGAGCGGGCTGCCCGGCCGTCGGATCGCGCACCGCGGGGCGGCACCGCCGCTTCCCTTGTTCCCCCCCGTCCCCCCCCCCCCAATCCACATGCAGATCCTGCGCGGCTGCCTGCGAGAGCACAAAGCGGGGACAGCCGGGGCTGAGCCCCTGCCTCCGTCGCCCCGCGGGAGAGGCGGAGCGGGCACAGCCACCTGGCCGTGCCCGGGCGCCGCGGTCCCGCCGAGCCGCCGGCAAGGCACACAAAGGCGGCGCGGAGGGGGCTCGGTGCCCACGGGAGGGGGGGACCCGCACCCCTCCCCTTCCTCGGCACTTACCTTCAGCAACACAAAGAGCCAGAGGAGGCAGGAGCGGGCCCCCGGGGCCCCCCGCCGCCGGCGGCCGGGCATCGGGGGGGACGGCGGCCGCGGCCCCCGGGGGCGGCCGGGCAGGGGGGGCTGCTGCTCCTCTGCCCCCTGGCCCCCCGCTTCTGCCCCTCTCCTCCCTCCGCTCGGCTCCAAGCCGTGCCCGGCAATGGCGAATTGCGGCAGCATCAGGCGGCCGGCGGCGGCGCCGACCTCCCCGCCGAGCGGCGCATCCTGCCGCCCCCGCCCCTTTTATTTGGGGTTTGCGGCGGGGAGGAGGAGGAGGATAAGGAGGAGGAGGAGGAGGAGGAGAAGGAAGGGGAGGCGGCAGCGGCGGGGGGTGTCTCTCCTCCCAGGAGTTTGGGCGATCGCGCCACTCGCTGCTCGGGAAGGGGTGGGGAGAGCCGCTCGCCGGCTCCGGGAGCGCCGGCTCCTCGGCGGGAGCGGCCCCAGCCCCCGGCGGAAGGCGAGGGCTGGGAGCCGGCGGCCGCCGCCCTGGCTCCCCCGCACCACCCTACCCCGCCCCCCCGGCTCTCGCTCCCCCTCTCCCAACAGCATCTCCCCTCCGCGGGCAGGCAAAGCAAGGCGGCAGGCAAAAATGCATCCCCGCCACCACTCCCCAACACGCACAACAGTCCCTCCCCAATGTCATTTTTCCTGCCTCCCGCCCCCGCGCCCCGCCACGATCAGGGGACAGAAATGCCGCGAGCATCCCGGAGGGCCCGGCTGGCGGGGCAGAGAAAGGACGGGGCCAAACCCTGCCCCTGGCAAGCCCGGCCCCGCACGGGGCTTTAGGCTTCTGCGGGAGGCAGCTGCTCAGTTGCGGCTCTGTTGGAGCTACAGCTCCAGGAGCAGTAGCCGGTACCCAGGTACCGTCAGCAGACACAGTGTTTGGAAACAACGCAGACTTCCTTATGGCTGTTCTCAGGAGGTAGAATGAGCATGTGGACAGCTCTTCAGAAGTTCAAGGTATAGGTCTAAGCCTGTAAGGGGTGGAGTAGAACTCATCCTGCCCCACGAGATACTCAAGCCCGGTGATTAGAGGGACACATGGAGAAACCTGAGGTCACATGCCCTGTTGTGTCTTCCCCCCCCCCCCCCCCCCCCGCACCCTGCAATCCTACAATTTGATTGGGACTGTCTCCAAACTTACAGATAAGCAGGCTATTCATCTTTGCAAGAGCCTTGCTTAAGATGATGTCCCCAGGAAAAAAGGGGGGGGGGGAAGGGGGGGGGACGACACACAAAACAAAACCCCAGACCAACTATACATCCCCTCCATTCAACCACTATGATGAAAATAGTCTTTCCAAAATGAGAAGACTACATCAGACTCTGGTTTGTCACTGACCGCACTCTCACTCACATCAGTATAAATTAGGATGCATCCTCGGTGCAGCTATCAGAGCTATAACCAATATCAATCTGAACAAAATAGGGTCATAAGTGTAATAAGGCTGTGTCTGGGGCATTAAACTTCAGAGCAACTTTGGATCTAGGTGTGGTTACATTGCTTATAGTAATGGGCCACCACCTTGCTTTTCCTTAAGAAACTAAAATAGTGGCTGAAAGTAGATTCAGAGTTTGTTTTCAAATTTTCTAAGTCATTTAGGCAAGATGAACTCTATTACATTCTTGTGGGAATGTCCTTTAAACTGATCAATTATGAAGTTTTTTTCTAACAGCGTTACTCAATTAGACAATAATGAATCTGCATTTCAGAGCCCTGTCTTGCTTATACGTGGCATATTTTTGATTTTCACATAATTTGGGCCTTCAGTCAACAAAACCTTGATTTCAAAGTGGCCAAAGCCAGAGAGGGATGTCCTTATTTTGTACTGAAATGGGCCCTTGAGCAGTGATTTGCCACACTTGATGGGGATTATCTAGAAAATGAAGGAGAAATTCAGGTCCTGTGTAGATACTGGCACAAAGCCCAAATTTAGAGCTCCAGAAGGCAAATGCTATTCATATCTTCATTTATAAGAAGCTGGGGACAGAGAAGACCTACTCAATGCTACCAGTGAAGGACACAGGCCTCTCTTGGGTACCCATCACTCCGTTGGTGTTTGGAACATTATCTGAAATTGGTATGCAAGGAGTTAACCATAGCTAAATTTCCTTCAGTACACAGGTTTAGGATGAAGAGAGAGGTTATCTGAAAGACAGAGCAGTGAATTTCTTTAGGAAATTAAGATTGTCATCAGTGCTTGAGACCCGTGGATTGAATTTTAGGCTAGGAACTTCTTGTTTACTAAGTAAATTAAATTGTAATAGTCAATGATTTTTTACATTAAGATTGTACTTTATGCAGTCTTTCTTTTCCAATATTCCACTCATTTACAATACTTAGCTGTTAAAATGATGATGGCATAAACAAGACTAAAGACACCTAAAAGCAAAAAAAATTAAATATAAAAATCTAGTAGCATTTTAGCCTCAGAACAACACTATCTGAATCAAAGAGTTAAAGTGAACAATAGCTGAAAGAAGTGAGAAGCATTTCTGGAATGAAACCTTCAGTAAAGGACTAAGATATTAAAACATTCTGGTCTGGCTGTTGCAGCAAAGAAAAATGCAGCCAAGAGAATACAAGAATTGCATCCTTTTTACATTATGGGGGTCTAGTGATACTCAACCTTTTCAAAAAGTGCCAGTGCTTTGGAAGATTCCAATCTGCCGATAGAATTGAATCCTTCAGAAAATGACAATTAAGTCTTTTTTTTTTTAAATTTAAAAAAAATTTTAAGAGGTGTTTTCTAGCAACTATTCAGGATTGCGTTAGACACAGGCAGTAGAACAGTTCCTGCCAAGGAAAGCCTACACCAGAGTAGAGAAAGAAGGTATAACGTGAGCAAAGCTAACAAGCAAAGATTGGCATACTGGAGAGGTTGGCTCCAGGCTTTTTCAGTGGGTGAAACCTGGAAAGGCATACAAAGCATTTCTTCAGAATGCGAGAAGGTAGGATGTGAAGGAGGAGCAAAAGAAATTTCTTCTTTTCTGAATAGGAGGTGTGAAAAGTAGATACAGACCCGGGGGGGGGAGGAGGAACTATGAAAACAAGGGCAACTTTCTAGCATCTAAACAATAAAAACAGTGAGTCTACTAATAAACCAGCAAAGCTTTAAAAATAACGAGACAATGAGATATCTTCCATTTATTTATGGAAAAAGAAACAGGGCAATTTGTAAGTGTTTGCAAGTGGTCAGTTAGTGAAAAATACTGATACAAGGGTATTCCAGAAGTCCTTCAAGCCCCTATCCACTGGTCAAAGGTACACTGAGAGTCAAAAGGCTTCCTAAGGGCTCTATAACCCACTAAATCACCCCAAGAGGAAAGGAAGGAAGTATTTAGCAGCATACCTCACAAATTAGTCTGGAATTTGGTTTATTTGAATGAAAAACATGCAAACTTTTGAGAAAAAATTAAAAAAATAAAAATCAGCATAAAAGTGCTCAAATGGGGAACCCATTCCAGGGTCAAACATGGCTTTTTCTGAATCAGATACTGTGGTTTTGGTGATTTGACACAAAATGCCGCTGCCCCCCCCTTGCATTCCAGAAATCTGAAAAAAACCTTCTTGGCACAGTACAAGCTGAAACATATTCCCAGTTACTAAGAAGGCCCTACAGCAAGGACTAAGTCGAAGCCCTGACCTTTGCATTTGTGTAGCTCCTGCAATACAAAGCAGCTAACTGAACACTAACGGGAGTCCTTCACTCCACCAGCAAGTTCCCTCGACTCACATAAGACTGATGCTTGTGAATCCTTGCCATCTTTTCCCTTTTATCGAAGGTCATATGTGACATTATGGCATGGATATGTGGCCAGAGCATGTTGCATTATGAGCATTTCTCATTTTTCCCTAGGAATCTGCTCTAAGCGTATACTTGGAAGGCATCCTAATTTTTCTTGGGCTCTACGCTGGGCTGCAGTAGTATCAGAGCAGGTTTAAGGGCCTTTGGTTCTCTCTAAATCCACCTGGCAGAATTACGGTGAAGTGGAGAATTTGGAGCAGAGGGACCTGACAGTGAGGTGCATAACAGGGTATTATGATACAGATGAAATTCCCAGAGTCCTGTCTGTGCTCAGTAGATTTACTGTAAAATCTAGAGATGAATTATTTTGTGACGGGCAGTATGCAGGAACATGATAAAGATATTTCAAGGTATTATAGGACACAGATCACTAGAAGACAAAAATCGTTAAAAGAATATCCCCTTGCATTTTAAGAGCACCACGTACAAGCAGGACTCCACATCAAACACACTGTGTCAAGAGCTTCTCAGGTAGCTCATCAACTACTTGAAGGTTGTGCTAGTGACAACGCTAGAGCTTTACCTTTAATTTAATGACCTGACAAATTAAAACAATCGTGGTTGCTTGTAATCAGTGATTTAATGAATCATCCTAACTGAACCAGCATTAATTACCATATATCACCCTAGATTATTAGAGAAAAATAAAAATCGAGATGTTTTGTAGTTTCAAGTGTTTATAAAAGTGTTCCTGTTTGCAGCTTACATGGACTTAATTTCAAGTTTACAGTAAATTCTTCCCTTGCCCTGAAAACCCCAAAGCAACACTCAGTCAGATCTACCAAGTTTGCCTGGCCTAGGGGGAAAAGCTATAAATTACCATTTATTCTCAGCTGCAGTATAAGCCCAGATTTATATGAAGCTTTACAGGCCTCAGCAAGTCTGGATAAATATGGCATGAAATGAGGTTTACAAAAAAAAAAAAAAAAAAACCAAAAAAACCCAAACAACAAAACTACCCTGTAAGTAGAAGTCCTAGTCCATGAAGTTTTTGAAACAAAAAAACATTTATCACTGAAAAATAGCTTATGAAAAAAAAGCGTGGATCCTTCTTAAATATATTCTCACTTAAAATCCTTTCGTTTCAATGACAGGAATGGATAAAACAATAACAAAAACAAGTGCAAAGGGTGGCTAGAATAATGTGCGCGGGTTGCCATTGATGCGTTCAAGTGCAAATTTATCTTAGCTTTCTTTTTGATAAGTACAGGCCCTGTGACTTTTAAAACTATGTCCCACAGCCCCCCTAACAAGCAATTTGACAGTTTTGGGTTTTTTTTTTTTTTAACATCTGTCTTTTCATAACAAGAATGATTGACACTCTTCAGATGTACATCCTGACCAGCTTCTAGATGCTTATTAGTCTTTCAATGCAAGAGAAGCGGTGAACTATACCACAAAAGGTCATTTCCCTTTAAAAAAAAAGTCAGAAATCTGTCTTTGGCATTGAATCTTTTCCTCATAAATAAGTCTATGAAAGATTTTGTCTGATATTTCTTTCCTTTAACACTGTGCAGTGTTCACTGAAGTAATGTATGGAGAGGAATTAGGTTGTTTTGGTTTTTGGGTTGTTTTTTTTTTTTTCAGAATGCAAGCAGTAAACATACCCATAAAAGCCAATGAGATTATTTAACATTTAAACAGTGTATGCAACTTTTATTTATCTGTTCTAGGGTATCTGGATGCTACAGGATGCCTGAGAAACAGAGCAAGTTCTGTGAATGGAGTTTTATGTCAAGAAAAATATTCATATATGTTTACCTTTCTTGTCAGCTATTAACTATTTGATCAGCCCTGCCTGTTATCAGGAACCATCTCTTTTACTCTTATAGTCCTCCCTCAAGTCTCAGCAGATATACTTGATTTAAAAAAATTGCTGCAGTTTTTAACTGTGCTTATTTTGTATTGTAGCCTGTATGTTTCCTTCCAGATGCAGCTTGCTTCTCTGTTTTTGCCTATGATCTGAACAGGTCAAAGGCACGCTCACACCGGAGAAAGAGGGAGGTTGGGAATTTCTGACTGTCTTTAGCACCTTCCCCAGCCATGTAAGACGACGGGGGGGGGGGGGGGGGAAATCAAGTGATCTTTTCTGCTTAAGATGGGTACGTCTTTCTGGGGGTAATCCTCAGTAATTCAATTGTACTTTATGTTGCAGAACCATTCAGGCTGTTTATCCCCACAAAAAACTGAAAGGAAAAATATCCAGAAGAAAGACTGGGTTCTAGCTTGCTCCACTCAGCCACAGACTTTAGTACCTTTCACCTCTAAAATATACTGACTTCCTCTGACCCTCAGAGGCTCTATTGATTCACAGAAATCTGAGTCATACTTACAGGAAACATTTCTCTCCCCAGAAATTTACAATGGGAGCTGCAATTTTGCACAGATAACATCCTTCTTTTCTTCCTTGGCATCTATGCTAAAATTTTTTCTCCATCTTCATGGTATGGGCTTACCATATTCCAATATAAATGTGCATGCCTTGAATCAGTGCCTTTTCACTCCCGTTGCCCAAACGGCCTCAATAAGCAGCCTTTTTGCATTAGTGATATTTCTTTCCTGTGCAAAGATAGTAATATTAGCTTCTGTGTACTGCTTTCCAACCACAGGTATTGAAGCATTTTTCAAAGGAACAAGAATAGCTGTCCCCTGGCTCTGCAAGTGTGGGAAGTATATAGCTCATATGCTCTATAGTATCAGAAGGCCATGAACAGAAGCACCTCAGAGTCAAAGTTTCACCTCAAAACCAAAGAAAAAGAAGGCCCTTGTGAGGTCTGCAGATTTGTTATCTCTTCTCAGCAGAAGGTACCCATGGATGGACAGCAGAGTGAAATCCAAATTAAGACAAAAGAACCGTTTCATGGATTGGGCTGCAGTGCCCTGTTATTTTACCCACTCCCTGCCTGTACTCCCGCAGCAGCATCCATGTTGCTGCCCTTCTGCCCAGGGTACCTGCGGGTGGGGTGGGCAGCCCTGACCCAGCCTGGTGGGATACTGCTGCCAGCCCTGGCCACCTTCCCACCGCGCTCTTCCTCACCCCTTTGCAGTGAAATGCTCTGCTTAAAGAAGGGACTCTCAGCATCTTCCCTCTGCTTCATGAAAACCTCAGCCAATCAATCACGCAACAACATGCGACTAAAGCAATCGGTCACACCGTTTGATTAATCATGCCAATTACCAGGTACTCAGAGTAAACAATTTCAAAAGCAACCCAGTGTGGAAAATGGGCCTGTGGCTATGTAAGAATGGGTCAAATCGCTTGAAATCATAAATATATTCATAAAAAGCCCCTTTCATTCACAAACAATTTACTTCCTAGGGGGTGAATTTCATTCAGAGAAGAGAGAAAAGACAAGATTCAGCAAATATATTATTGGCACCATCAGGTGTTCTAATTTCAGCTGCAGAAAACACTGAGGAAAGCAGGTTAGCAGGATTTAAGAGAATTTTACATATTATATGGAAATAGGAAGAAAATATGTAGATTTACCAGGTAAGGCCACAGTGTTTGCTATTTAATTTCAGTCTTTAACATTTCAAGATCTCAGGGGTCAGAAAGAGTGTTAAACACAAAGGACAGTATGATGCAGAATTTTTCTTTTTTTCATTTTTGCCTTCCTGTACATTACATGTGGGCTTGTTCCAGAGCATTTGGAAAAAATGTCCAACAGTAGGAAGGGAAACAAAGGTTTTTTCAAATATATAATGTTAGAACATCTCTACAGAATTTCCCCTCCATTTTTCAGACCCACTACACACCTACTTGCAAGGTCTTAATTAAAAATAGTCTGCTTTTCTTTTTCTTGATCATCTCTCAAGAAACATGTATGATCTATCCAGTTTACATAAATTAGCATATTAATATGTCAAATACATTTGTTATGAACTTAACACACTCTCAGACTAATGGGAGTTGCATTATGGACTTCAGCAGACATAGGATGCCTTACTTGTTTTTCAGAAAGTAATTTAATAGAGATTGATACGATGAGTCAGCAAACTGTTTTTTCTAACATGACTTTCACCTCTAGGAATACTGCTTCACAGTTCATATAGGAAGAGCTGAGTATGAAAATATGCTAAGACCATGGTTTGCTGTCCCTACCCTGACACCTTCAACAACCCCTTAAATCAGAAGAAAGCTAGCAGACCTGAGCAAGTCAGTCAGGTAGCCATGCTGTCTGAGTGAATTAGGAGAAGCAGAGCCCTTAGTTGCTGCCTTCAGCTGAAATCAGCACCAACGCCTCTTTCTCCACAGAGCAACTGAAGTCTCAGATGCGATGAGGGAGAGACCCCTGAGCACATCTGCAAACTTCTTGCCCCTCGGGCCAGCAGTGTCTGCATGTACGGGTGTTCACGCTCCACCCAGCCCCACCAGGAGGATGCCAAGCAGCTTCGCATACACCATTGGCCATTGAGCAACACCAAGAGGATGACTCCACAAGTGACAGCTCTGCCTGGGCTGTTAGTTGCTTCACCATGGCCAAAACCAATATGTGTTTTCAATCAACCTATTTGACTAATGCTGGAGGAGGGCAGAGGATGAGAGCTCATTGCAGTGACATTGACCTAGGTTAGCTGGGGACAGTTGAGGAAGAAGCCAAGTGCCTGTCCTCTCCCCATGAAGCACACTCCTGCTTGTGTCCTTACCCAGTCTCAGTGGTAGCACACCAAAAGCTATGCCCACCCAATGCTCAAGGTAGGATAATATGTATGAGGACACACATTGCCCAAATCGAGTGCAGGTATCAACCTAGTTAACTACGGGTTTTTATTCAGTTATAGAGTTCCTATGTCCTAAAGGAAATGATCTGATATTCTGAGTCTACTACAAGGCAGAAAGGATTTTTATAAGGAAAAACTCCCACAGTTTCTGAAGAGAAACCAAAGTTTGAGCTGAAAAAGGCTAACTAATGTATTGTCTCCTGCCCTGACCCACGTGGTCCTTACAGGGTAGCATTGAAGTCTACTGAAGTAGTGTGGGGAAAGCTTGTGCTTCAGAGGAATTTCAGAGCCTAGACACTGTCAGTCTTGAATGGGGGCGGCAGGGAAAAAAAAAAAAAAAAAATCCAGCACTGCTAGCACTCTGCAGAAGAGTCCCTGCATTAGCTTAGCCAAGGTTATCAAATCCATGACAAATATGGGGTTCACTTTCTTATGCTTCCAGACAACCCACAAATCTCAAAGTGCCAAACAAACTAAATTGCTATGAAATTAGAGTCATACAAAACTACATGCAACAATGAAACCCAGAACAATCTTCATTTCCATGGCATTTTTGTCATAATTAAAAATATTCATAGAGCTTTACAAAGCATGAAATTACCTTGGCATTTCCATATCATAGAGTAGAACCTTGGCATCAGCTCAGGGTAAAACTCTGGAGCCCCGGGAGGCTGCACATTACACATCAAACAGGCATCTACAGAGCTGTTCAAGTACACACCGAATGCCTTGTAAAACCGGAGGCAGCTACAACATGGCTGGAGTGGTCCGATGCTTTTGGACAAGACAGCTCTGACATTTTCTGTCAGCTTAGGAAATCTGCACAAAGCGGGAGGTGGATCAATAGTGTAGAAAACATCAAAATGACATTATAGGGACTTTGACAGAGGTAATGGGTTTACAAGCATAATAGCTTCAGCTGCAATAATTAAATGTTGAGCTTTACTCAGGCTGTGCATGGAAACAGGCCCTCTGAAGTAGACTGCTAGCTGACATGACCCAAAGAGATGCATGGGGCTAAAAAACACTGAAAACAAAGGCACCTTGGTACAGTAATCCTCAGAACCCGAGTGTAACCAGAAGCAACTAATAAAGGGTGATGCTCACAAGATCCGATACACCTTACATCTTCTCTTCAGCAAAGGAAATGAAAATGTGGAATTCCCCATTTGAAGTGTGAGAAGTGCTGTGACTGCTTCCTGACAATGGCTTACTCTGTTAGAGCATCGCATTCCTGTAACATCTACTGAAGTCAGTGGAACCGTTTATAGGAGAAAATACCATTTATTCAGTGTAAAAGGCTTAAGAACTCAGTCCATGGAATTCACAAGGTCAGGGTGAAAATAATTCACATAAGTTTCAAGAATACTTCAGCTTTGGGGTTCACACCTGTTTTCAACCCATCCTGTCTTGGGCAGTCCAACATGCCCCCTTTCCAAGTCTCATTAGATATTTGCTCCCAGGAACTTTGTTCAGGCCCGCTTCTACCTTGGGGAGTTTGTTGACCTTGGACAGCTTGAAATTAAGGGCACTCCATTATTTCAGTAGCACACATAAATGGTTAGCAGAAAGTTACAGATACATGCTGGAGTTCGGAATAGCGAGACACAAATTTAAGTAAGCCTTGTTGCAAATGTTTGACCATGAAAGCCCTTGTGAAAGGATGCATATTAAAAAAAAGCTCTACAGT
The DNA here is from genome assembly GCF_018139145.2 of Gymnogyps californianus. Taxonomy (NCBI): domain Eukaryota; kingdom Metazoa; phylum Chordata; class Aves; order Accipitriformes; family Cathartidae; genus Gymnogyps; species Gymnogyps californianus. The sequence goes on from NC_059471.1 coordinate 148,386,407, forward strand.
TTCTGTCCCATCGCTGAGTGAAACAAGTAATGTTCTAATATCAAGGTGGATTTGAATGCGTTGCCATCAAAGTAATTACATTTGACAGAGATGAGAAATGGTATCCTGTTATATATGGCTACACACTTTATTACAAAAATCTGACTGTGCCAGAAAAAAAAACCCCAAACCATATTGAGGTCAACTGAAATTCCTGTGGAAAAGAGGATGAAACTAAAAAGACAGACAATACCCAGATGAAAACACAGAAAATGCAGATTTTCAGGATACTTTTCAGTGTGTTCTAAGACTTATCTGCAAGATTTCTGTCAACCATCCTCATGGCACTGATCCATCCAACCTGAATCAAGGTATTTTATCATTTTAAGGTGCAATATTGATTCAAGTAGTCAGCACAACAGGAATCAGAAAGGAGAAACTGGTTATTGTGCTGGCAACAAGTTCATTGTTGCAATGATAGGAAAAAAAATGCTGGACTGTGTAGCCACAAAGGTTCAACTGAGCCTGAAAACCCCTGTTTTCTTCCAAGAGTCTCACAAGCAGAGTAGACATCGAAGAAACCCAAGATAGCTGTGTTCTTTTCACTGGAATTTAATTAATAAAGTTGGAAAATATTTTTAAGAAAGGAGATCAAATAGTAATGGAAGTGGAAATGAATCAAAATCTTACTGCTAAGACCATTATCCATGCAGAATACACACAGGTGGACATTTAAGTTGATGCTTGCTATTGGGAAATCCTCATCCAAAAAACAGGATCAAGCAAGAGTCTGGCAGATAGCCTGAGGAGTAAGCAAAACCCTTGACTGGTAGCAACACATTCAAGTCCTCCAGATTTCAAGTGAGAGACAGGCGTTGCAATAGCCTGACATGGCACCAGGCATAGGCAGAAGCATAGCAGTTTGAGGTCTTGAGATCAACCACCACCAGCTGATGAAGTACTTGCTTTTGTGACTCCTCCCCATATACAGTGCTGTAGGAATCCAACACATATGTCTTAGATACCCTCTTTTGCCAGACTGTCTGCTTTTCATTGACAGTACTTCTCTTTTGTGGTTACCAGTGCATTACCTGGGCACAGCTGCGCAAATATCGCTGTCTTTTATGGATTTTGTGCTTTCTACCCATTTGCACCCCTGTTTTAGCCTTATTTTGATTCCCTGTTCTTTAAGTAAGCTGACCTACTTAATCACTTTATTCTGCAGCTCCATTGAGTACCACTTATTAGTGTCTGTTAATGTCAAAACATCCTGCATTTTTTTATTTTTCTGGCACTTTCTCTGCACTTGTAAAGCAAAATAAAATCATCAAATGAGAACAGCATCGGTAACCGACTATTCTTAGTGTTTTACATGCAAGTCTGTAAACTATTATGGCACTCATTTTTAGTACGAGCTCTCCAATAACCCTGAAGTATTTGAATGTTAGCATCAGTGCAATCAAATTATTTTAATTGTCAGTAAAAATGCATAAAATTAAAGCACTATCAGATTACACTTTGTTTTCATACACTTTAGCCTATGCCAAGCAATATTTTTACTTCATTTGAGTATGGCAAAGAGCTCCACAATATTAATTAATTAAGCCTTAAAATCTCTCCCCATAACAGGAAAATATTACTATCTCCATTAAACAGATAGGTAAGCTAGAGTCAAACTGTGTTTAATGACTTGCCTGACTCAATGACATATCCAGGAATAGAGCCAAGAAGTTCACTTTCCCAACTCCTTCTGCTTTATCACTGAAAAACATTCTCTGCCTCTGGGTAAGTGTTGCTCTGGGTAAGCATGCATGAACTGCCTCAGTGAGTGTTGTTGGTTAGGCACATAAGCAAAATTCACTACATCTCCCTTTTGGTCACATATAAGGAAAGACTCCATCAAGGCATGTTCTAATTAATATAGGAAGATGGTCAATATAATATGTTGACATCAAAGCTCACATTTGCTGACAGCATATACCATCTCATTAAATGGAGAGAATTAATTATAACAGTTTATCAATGTCAGGTTCTGAACTAGAGGCTCCCAAAGCAACAAATGCATCATTGCACCTTGTTTGATCTAATTTTCCTTTGCTGACAAAGTCAAATATGAATGTGCCAATGTTTATGAACTATAAAGCTTTTCCAAATCCATGCATTATTGTCTGACTGTATCTTGCTAAAGTAAAAATCAATACAAGTGCAACACATTAAATTAGGCTAACTATAAGCAATACAGCACGTGTATACTATCAGTGGTAGCCTTCTGAATAAATTAGTGTCTTGCAGCAGAATTAATTAAATTGATATCAAAGATAACTCTATTGCTTAATATTCTACAGTGAGTAAGGAAACCCTTCAATGAATTTAAGATCCCCTCAGGAATAGGAATGTCATTGGAAACTAACAGCTGCTAAAGTATATCTGTGCAAACTTGGTAAGATTTAAAAAGAGTATCATCGAATTGGGGGACAAGTCTATTAATTCCTATTGCTCAGGTTAGTCCATGGATTGGGAGGGACATTCAGAGATGTGCCTCTGAAATTAGAGGGATGAGGCAAGGACATACACTAGACTACTTGATACAGATGGAAGAAAAATACACCAGTGTATGGATGTACAACCCATTCACCAAGTGCTACAAAAATTGACACTGACAGTATAAATCTTCTCACAGCTGTAGCTATAATGTCCCCCTGGACCTTGTTTGTGGGTGAAAATAAAGCTAAGTATTGAGCATAATCTTCCACACCACTGAAAACAAGTTTGAAGTCCTCTAATTCTTTATTCCCTTATTTATTAGGGTAAAGAAGTGGAGGAATATGGCTGGTAAAAAGATTCAGTTCGGTTCTCCTGAACTTTGTTTTTACTTCTCTTATAGGCAGAAGCACTGCAGCAGCTTCACAGCAGCACTTGTTACTGTCATACCTCGCCCTCTCCGGTTTTTTGTCTGTGTTACTCCACAGCAGTTCTGCAGGGGAGAAAATGCATAAGCAACTACTCCTGTATGCATAGACATGCTCAGTAGCTTCACGCTTTAATTAATCTCTCTTTAGGGCTCAGTTTCATACCTGACAAATTGCTTAGTTATCCCAGGGTCCTGACCAGTATGTATTGAGTACCTTTACCTGATGGAAAGACTCTGGCCAGGGCAGGCATGTTTGCAGAGCCTGGGGGCTCCACCTCAAGATTAGGCAGAAGAGGAAGGAAAAGGGACCAGATCCAGGGAAAAGGAAAGGCTACCTTTGATTTTATACATCCACAACTGTACGTCATTACATTGGGCAGCAGTGTGTACTAATCAGTAACTTTTCCTAAATATCATGTTTCCATAAACCTGGAATTCCAGTTCATTTATACTCACCATCAAGGAGCTGGTATACAACTGACATTCAACAATTACAGGGCATAATGTCAAAACATAATCCCAGACATTAGCCAAAATCCAACTCATTAATTTTATTTTTCACCTTAACATCTAAATACAGATTAATTCTGTAGGGGAATCTGGATGCTGAGGAAATATAGAGATAGCTGCCTGAGCTACAAGTCTCTGACTAAGCTTGAAGCTAGCTGGATCCAGGGTTTTGGCTGTATCCTATCTCTGGTCTTTGTCAAATACAGCAAGTTTGAGAAATTACGTTGGCATTTATTTCTTCACAGGCATTTATCCAAGCAAAGCTTCAAACAGGCACATGTGCCCAGTGCATTGAGAGGGTAAGACAATATCTGTGTGAACACAGATTACTTTACTTTGTTAAACGTGGACACTAATGTTGGAAGCTGCTAAACAGCCTTATTGCAATTCAGAATCTTGATATATTATTTTTGCATTACAGAATATCTGGATGTAAATGTGAGAGAAACAGGTAAGTATGCCATTCTGCCCATTGCTCAGTTTCAAAAAAATCACAGTTCTGATTTTCCCTACATAAAATAAATACATTGAATAGGATGGGGGCGGACGGGGTGGGGGGGAAGGGATCCCCTAAATCCTAAATATCAGGAAAAGAACATGACGAGTTCAGAGAGCAGCAATGCTGGTTTCTCCCATCCCAATTAAAAAGATGATGAGAATTTTTGAAAATATAATTGAATCCCTCTACCCTATCCTCACCCCCAACCACTGCAATTCTCTGCCCCAGCATCTTAGTGGATTCCTCCTGCGTCTTGACATGGGTGCTTCTCCCTGCCACACTGAATTATGCAGAGTACAGAGAGGGTTACAGGGAAATCCTCCACCATCAGCCCACTGCTGGGGTTCAACAATATTGCCAGCAGACTTGAATAAAATTTTCTGAAACATTGCCACTCTGTGGCAACTGAAAGTATAACGTATAATTTTCTATAGCTGTAAAATCTGCTTTTAACTTTTATGGCACATGATGTTAAGAAGAGAAGGATTTCTGGCAAAGAAATAGCTCCAATAAAGATGTAGTAAAAAAAACAACCAACCAAAAAACACCACACACTGGAACCATGGTGATCTTCACACACTGCAGTAACATCAGAGACCAGTTACTGTGGAATTTTAAAATGAAGCATTACACAAGTGTGTGCAATATTACACAAATATTACATTATCAGAACTTATGAATTGCCATTTTTAAGCAACTCAGTAAGTATAAGTCCCAAAGATGAAATGGCCATTTTGCACTGTTGATTGAGGGCAAGCAAGGCAGGTTTTTAAATATCATTATTCATGTGACTTTTGCCGTAGCGTATTCAAAGGTAAGGCAGGCAAACGGAGTCTACCAACACCTCGTTGTGGACAGCAGAGCATTACCATGCATCTCACTGCAGGACATCAGACACATCCATGTATCTTTTACTTCTTTAGTAATTTATCACAGGCTCACCAGTTTTTAGTAAGGTGTCATGGAGGGGTTCTGTTGGAGTAGGCTCTCACATGGGGCAGGCACCCTACAAACAGCACAGAGCCCTTCCAGCCCCTTCACCCCCGAGGCTGTGATTCTTCCTGTGCTAACCACCAAGGGCAAGCCTCACCATCAAAGAAAGTTCATCCACATGTCTATTCTCAACAGGAGACAGGCTAAAGAGAGAGAATATTTTTTAAATTTTACTGAAATACTGATGAAGATTTTAGTGAACATTTTAAATTTCATAGAAAGATTTTAGCAGCTCCTCCCACCAGTGCCATTATTATAGGAAAACAAACAAACAAACAAACAAACAAAACACACAAGTAATTTGTTCGTAGGCTGTGAAGCCCCCAGTTTCCAAAGTACCCTTGAGTTTTGGAACTGAAATCACACTAAAATCAACAACTTCTTTTAAAAATCAGAAGAAAGGAGGTTTGGGGTTTTTTTTGTTTTGTTGAGGTTTTTTTTTTAATTCCTTTTAAGTTCAGATAGTAGTGCTGACTCAAATGGAGTTGCTCCTGATTTAAATCTAAGGTCATGGTCAGGCTCAGAGAGGAACACTTATTAACTATTTCTCATCGCAATACAAGGACACACAGGAAAAAATAATAATAAGGAAAAAAAAATCACTATTTACCTTTTTTCCAGTGGTAAGCAAAATACACACACCCACCCCCCTTTGGTAATATGTAAAATGGATGATTTTTCTTCTTAGGCTACTTGTATAACAAAAATGAGGCTTTTATCTCCATGAATGCCACCAAGGGTAAAAATGTCATTTCCCACAGCAAACACAGTAAAACTTTGCATGTGTTAAGCATATAAATGTATTCCATTTTGAGGAAAATCCCAGAGTATTCATACGTTTATCTAAGACTGCAAATGCATTGTTTGTTCAGAGAAGTGTTTTGCTGATTTCCCAGGAGTAAGAAAAAGTACTTTAATCTCTGAGGTACTAGAGAAACCATGCTCCTCTTCACAGAGGCGTAAAGTCCAACCCCACAGATGGCATGCAAGCAGTGAATTTCATGCCGTTTGACATGACAGGTACCAAAGCAAACTGGAAAAACTGTAGCAGTGCAACAATAACTTAGTTAACACTCAGAAGTTGGAAACAGGAGAAAGAAAGCCACTATAGAGCCTTTGAAAATACCTTGCTATTATAAAGACAAGTAAAGAGAGGGATACTTGCAGGTTACTTTAGTTGCTTTCATGTTATGTATTTTGTCGAAGTGCATGGAACTGGTCACACTTTTTATACAAAAAAAAGAAGGGGGGCATTAGTCTAAACATAAATTACCTGTTAAGATTTTTTCATTTTTTTACATTGGAAGTTAAAAAGGTATTTTTTCCTGTGTGGGCAGAGAAATTTTCTCCAATGTGTGTTGGAGCACATAGTAGGACTGGGCCATTGAGTCTGTTAATTACCAAATTCTCATTTTTTTAAAAAAAGTACTAAGTGTGAAAGGAAATTAGTTCAGTACCATTCTTAGCTACTTGTGATATTTCAAATGTCATTTCTGGTCCTCATCCTGCAAGATATATCACCTGGTATAAGAAGTACCACAAAAAACCCAAACAATATCCACAATACTTCCTGGGTTGAGGCACTCAGTCACACCAAAGTTACAAAACATTTATAAATCTAGATAACCCTGAAGCCATGGATTTCCTTCTTAATAGCAGAGTTAACCCAGAGGTTAATATGCATTTCTCTAGAACAAACGAAGTAGCATGTCACTAACCTGAGTCAGACTCGCTGTGATCAGCCCATGCGATGGAGTGAGGCCATCTTGCCTTGCAGCACGGACAAACTCTGTAGGACCCTAGAAGGGCAGTGGTACTTATGGACGGGTGCTTGCCCCCTTGTTCTCCTCCCTCTCAGAGCAGAGGGAGGTGGCAGGAGGGGGCTTGTCTCTGCTCCCTGCAATAAACCCATCAGCATAACTGGGCGACTCAAAGGGACATTGCTTCCTGCTGTTGGCCCAATCTCAGGAAAGCAAGGGAGAAGAAAGGCCAGGTTTCTGAATGACATTTTAGCCAAAACACCATTGACCTACACGCAGGGTGGAGCAGGTGAAGCATCAGCTTCTGCTAACCCACCCCCTGCTCAGCTGCACACTCTCATACAGCAGAGGAGAAATCTCCCCCCCCACTTCTGAGGGTCTGAAAAATTAACTGCAATTATTCAAGGTAGTAGGGAGCTGATTGATTACTGGGGGGGCAGGGGCAAAATAGAAATGCTTTCCTATCAAGCTGTGTAGCCAAAGACTACCCACAGAGAAGCAGCATTAAGTCAGCATACACAGCTTTAATGTCAGTGATTCCTGATTTCAGCCTGCATCAGCATTCATTCTTGATATTATCATAATGTAATGCTTTCTATGGGATAGGAGAAAGAAGCCATGGCTGGAGAAAGGGACCTCATGAGATTTCAAGCGATGAGGATGATGACATCCTCTCTCAGGCCTTCCCAGCAAACAGCAATGCTTTTCCATGCTTCAAAAAAAAAAAGCGTAGTTGAACATTAAGCAGCTTAGGGGAGACCCACAGAAAGTGAAAAAAACTGGTGCCTGTAATCAGCAGTAAATGCAGGAAGCCTGAGGCAGGTTGCTTTTGCAAATCCAGCAGTGGAAGCTTACTGTGCATCATTATTAACACAGGGGCTGCCCCCAGCAGTAGAGGTGCTTATTGTTTCTTTCTGCTTCCCCTGCCACCTTTTTTGGATCATCTGTAGCCTCTTCCACTTCACTGCAATGCTAGATACTTTGGGTAGAGGCTGTCTTTGTGCAATGTGGTTTGGGGATGGGGCTTTTTCAGTGTACATGGGAGCCTTCAGTGCAGTGAGGACCACATGGCTGAACCCAGCCAGCTGCCTATGGGAGGCTGCTCCTGGGATCGACCTTCAAGGACAGAAGCATACACAGGTCCAACAGCAGTTTCTCACTCCCGAACACCACAAAGCACAACGTGTCATAACACCCACTCAGACCCTTCTCCATGGAAGACCAGCACCCAGAAATCCCCACCATGTCCAGCAAAAGATTCTTGTTCGGAACTGGTGTCTCAATGCAGTTGCAATCAAGATAACAAATACCAGTGATGTGCAGAAGGGCTGTATTATCCAAGTGTCCAATTAAATCTCTGCTTGGGATTTAGCAACCACCTTCAAGTAAGCCATCTACAAACGTGGTGATAATAATTCTACAGCTTGGTCAGCAGAAAAATTGTGAACATGAAAAGGATCCTGAGCAGGTGCTCCCAAGAAAGTGAGACAACATGCGGTGAACACAACTGATTTAGTCATGCACTGGCAGGCAGCCATATCTTCCTTCCTTTTTTTTTTTTTAAAAACTTCTTTTGGACAAGACAAAAAACCAAATTCCTAACCACTCACATGGTTACTAAGGATCCCACAGCTCTTCCCATAAGATTAGGGGTGCTAAATCCACCATCATAGCCAAATTCTAGTCTGGACAATTATGATCTAACTCATCAAAAGTTCTTTCCTGTATCAGTTGGATGAGATACTTCTTTACTTCCCCTCCTGTAATGGATTAGCTGCCATTAGCAACTGCTGAGAGGGACCCTCTCCATTACATTTAATTGTAAGTAGCTGATTGTGGAAGTGGAAGGGAGGCTTTAAACAGACATGATGCAAAATGTGCCTTAAAAGGAGGTATTTAGATCTTTTCACTGAACCCAGTCTTAAGTACTGTCAAAATGAAGGGTGAGGGGGATGCATTTGTTTTGAGTGAAGTGATTATTATTTCTGTTCACTAGCCAGCACTGCTGGACCGGGTATTGACACGCGGTGGCTGTAAAGGGCTGTCCCAGCGGTGCCCGGGTACTGTCCGGCTCTGCCCCGGAGGGGGGCCCAGCTAGGCAGGCCCTCCTCCTCTGATGGCAACAGGACGCTTCTCTGGACACAAAAGCACAAGGTGAGTACAAGGTTGCCAGAAGAGCAGGCAAAGCATTAAATACTTTTACCACATACAAACTCTGTATGTGTCTCTCTTTTTAGCTGGAACATATGGTTGTGCTGCTTCTATATACACATAAAAGGAGACAGCGAAAAGTGAAGTGACTTGGAAAGCTCACAGTAGATTCAGTTAAAATATTTTGCCAAAAGTACATATTTTTATCAGCTGATGTGATTCACAAATTTGCAGTAAATTCATGTAGTTATTTTCCTGAAAAAAAAATCTCAAATGATTGAAAATTTTTTACTGTTTCACTTTTCTTTTCATTTGTCATCTTAAATTTATGTTTTGTTTGGAAGCAAGCCTAAACCTAAAGCAGCAAGCAATCCAACAAAGATTACTACCAAGTAGAAACATTTTGATCCCTCTCCTTCTGCCTTTTGGGGATTTTGTCGTACGGAACTGACAATTTTATTTGCTTATTGCTCTAGGTCTTACAAGCAGTTATTTACAGAAATGAAAAAAAAAAAAAAAAAAAAGGAACTCTGCTGTCCTGAATCTCCTTCATACATAGACTTTTAGAAAATACAGCTCCTGCTGCCAGACAGGACTCTCTCTGGCACTCCTAACCACACAACTGCTTTCCTGACAGCCTTGTCATTTAACCTCATATTCTCAAAAAATTTCTAAAGAGGATGGGGAAAAATAAAGCCTTCTTTTAAAACATATACCACAGCCTTTCTATCTGATGCTCTACAAAGGCACATTCTTAGAACAAAAAGCCAAAGTCTTCTAACATTTCAGGGTGTAACGTCACTTATTTATTGGTATCCAATATTTATTTCATACAAAGACTGTAATAGCTGACTTCCACATTATTCTGAAATCAGCACTTTTCTGTTCTCAGCATTTCATTTTCAAAACTAGTGAGTGCTGTTGTTAGAAAATCCAATTGGTGCAGTGTCACCCTTCAGAAAACCTGTCACAGATCTGGTGCGCTTTATGAATCTGTCCCCATGTGTATCTATCTGCGGGACCACAGCCAAAGACTCTTCTGGGGCAGGTTTATTAGTCTGAGCACCATACTTCACAAAAAATGGCTGGGCTGCATTCAGAGCCACATTAGAAACCCACACTGGCTGGGATCTCTGCTAGCTTGGATATCTCTATACCAGCCTCCAGCTCAATACACCTGGAGTTAGTGAGTCCTCCCTCAGGTATTAAGGCTGTGGGGCTGTGGATGTTCATCCACAGGAGTAAAGTTGTGCGTCCATATTGATGTCTATCTGCAGCAAATAAGCCGGAACATGGAACTTTAATTACATGGCACAAACACTCTCATTTAACGCCTAACAGTCTATTTACTGACAAAACTGCGTTTGTGCAAAGCATTTCTGTATGTAAGGCAAACACACAATTTAGCCTCACTTCATTTGCTGTAACTTTGGATTTCAAAGAAGTTCTTTATTAAAATGGAAGACATTGCGGACAAAACTCTATTACATGAAGAATTCCTGCTGGGGAAATTCTCCAAATATAATGGATTTCTCTGAAGCATTTTGAAACATCAGGGAGATCCTGGAAAGGTTTTATAATTCTGTTTTGATTCCACTGGCTTCTATAAACAATACATTTCCTATATACTTGACACTTGTCACTAAAGAATCCCCATTCTTCCTGAGTTTGCATTACAATTAATCCTCTTTTAAGCAAATCACCGCAGGCCAGATGTCCTCAGCAAAGCTTAAAAACATTAAAATGCGTCCTACCCTTCCTTTCCCTCTTATGATCTGCATTCATTCTGACAAGACTGGGGATTTATGGCCAACAGAGGTTTACATATCACAATTCACAGGATGCAGCAGAAGTAAAACTCTAAAGCAGAGGCTGAAGCAACAGCATGGCCCCATTTGCTTCTCCCTGGCCTACGGTGGTGTAACTAGGCTTTGCATCTTTTTCATGAGCGTAAGCACAACCATGGCCTTCCAAGGAAGAAGAGAGAGAGAAATGAACAGAATTAAGAAATTTCAGGAGCACAATTCTGAAAAAAACCCTACAGTCTGATAGGAACATATCAAAGTACACTTGCAAATGATACAGCCAACATCAATCAGATGACTTTGCTCTGAAATTAGGCAAGAAATATTTCAAGTCCCACAGAGAATCTCAAGAGACAAATGTCATGACTGTGAAACAAACCAGAGAGCATAGAAAGAGGAAGATTAAATAATTCTGAGGCCCTCAAATATTTTAGAAGGTTTTTCAGTTCATTCTTATTTTGCCCCACACACTTACATTCCAGAACAAATACATGAAGCACGTGTTTTTCACAACACATTGAAATGGATAGTTTAAGTAGCAGTAATTTCAGTTAGCATAACCTACAACCTCTATGTTCTATGAGCAATGATGTGTTCAAGAAAATCTTCAAGCTTCTGAAGATGGAGAAATCCAGTATTACATTTGGATTAAAATACAGTGTTGGAAGTCTAATTCATCTCTTCTTGCACAGCAGACCCTCCTTTCCCATCCGCATCTGAAAGAACAGAAAAAAATAAGTCCACTTCTAATTAATATTTCTCAAATCCATAATGTATATCCCAAAAGATTCATCCATTTCCTTCAAAAATATTTTTTCACAGCTGGAAGAGGCACAGCAAATAATCTTTTAAAAGGCCTACAGGAGAAGAATTCCTTCTGCTCAATTTTCAAAGTGTAAAAATAAGTTTTTTGGAGGTTGGTTCTTGATTACATTGTGAGCTGCATGTAACCTTTACATGCCAGAAACCATTTGCAGTACCTGGTAGGACTAGCTTACCTGTCCTATGGTCATACTTATATAATCCTCAGTACCTCCCCATGCACATTATTTTATTAAGAAGATAATTATTTTACATAGCAGCTCTGTAATACTTTATAATTCACAGTACAGCACTATGAGAGATAATACAACCTAACAATAACAATAATAATAATTTGCACATACATTTTGCTGTTTCATCCATAGATTATAAAAGACTTTATGGTCATCTGCTAAGCAGGGGATAAGAGTGAGTATCTGAGTGTGGATCAAATTATATTGTCTTCTAATCTTTATTATCTCACCATCAGCTCAAGAAGAAATGAAAGTCACTTTAAATGGAGATGAGAGGGCAGATAAAGGAAAGGAAGAATTACGTGGCATCCTGCCTATAAAGTATGTTTTTCTCTGTGAGAAACAAACCTGGTGCTCCCCAAAGCAGGGGGAGCTAATGCTGATGTAACCAGGGCAGTTTCTACCCTTTGCATTCTGGTTCCCTATAATCCAGCAGGTCAGAGGCACAACTGGCCCAGAAAGGGAGCCAGCAGTTAGAGAAGTCAGCTGGGGATGGGTACGAGGAGTAGTTGGAAGCATGAGAACAACCCCTCTTCCGTCCCTCCTTGGACTACACAGCAGGTACCTTATCACCCATAGGGCAGAACTCAACAAATTTCTACTTTAATTTTTCCCAGAAGAGCAACGTGTATGTAATACTGCAAGATCTTTTTAGGGTCATTTTCGTAGTGCTCACTGAGAGAGATGGCATCTGCCACCTTTCCACCTCACCTTTTCTCACAATAGCAGATCTCCTGTTGCAGCTGACCGCTCATCATTTTGCATCCAGGCAACATGCTCTGCAAGCTTTCCATCTGTTTCCTTTGTTCTTTCCAGAAGAAAAACCTGGTCAAGAAAACACTTGCCAAGCAATATGGATTTTTATGCCAGATTCCAGGCCTTCAGCTGAAAAAAGTCAGCACAGATCCAGTGAAATCAACACATTGCATGTATTTATTAATTTATCTGCACACCCCGTGGAGGGAAGGTAGCCTCCTGAAAAGCAGCAGGATACTATACATTGCGTGTTCTACAGTGACACCCTCAAGTGACTCCAGCCAACTATGGTGCACCTGCATAAATGGAACACAAACTAATTCAATGCTGCCCATTTCTTGAATTTGGAGTGTTTAAATGCATCATTATCCTCTTACTTTGTCTTCTTTGTAGGCATGAACACATACATAAGAGATCTTATATATATATATATATATATATATATAGTGTTCGTATACCAGTGGAGCATTTTCTTTTGTTTTATAACTATTTTATTTCACTGTTCATTCTTGTATTTCATTCATAAGAATGAAGGCGTAAAAATAACATATGTACTGCAATCAGAATGTATGATTAGTGAATGAAACTATGAAGATACAGAAACATTTATTAAAAATCCGCATTTAAATAAAATACCATTGAATAAACAGGTATATCGGCTAAATTCAGCCTTTGCTGAAATGTGGGTTCCCCTTGAATATAATTTTTAACTATGGTCAGTGACTGCACTCAACCAGAGACCTGTCAATAACTGGCAAATTCTCTTCTGGTGTAACTCACCTGAAGCCAAAACTCCCTGCAGGTATAACCCAGGGAAGTCAATGGAGCTACTGAAAACCCGACATTGCAAAAGAGGGTGGCGTGTGACTCCAAATACTCAGTTAAAACCACGAAGAGAAATTTAGCCAGATCACCAATACTGTTATCTGACCTAAGGAAGGAACTGAAGATTAATGATTCCTCTCTCTTAAATCGGTGAGACTAGTATTTTACAACAGGAAGAGCGTTTTAATTACCAGTGCCTCAAAACAGCATTACATTTTGTGTTTGATGAATAGAATTACCCATTTGTGACGGATAATGCCCTGCCGGAAGGCTCGCCGTCCCCCCAGGCTGTACACGGCAAACTCCCGCCTATTCTTTAGGCTTGTGCCCCTGTCCCCCTCGCTGGGCAGCGCTGCCCTGGCCCCTCCAGCTCCTCACCAAAGCGACCCGCAGGTGGCAATGTTGGATCGGTTTTTAAGGATTTCGCTAGACATCGTGGCCTGAAGATGTAACACAATTGTCTTCTCATTGCTCCTTATTTTCTATTTCTTAGCTCACTTCTTGTTTATTTTTATCCTACACTGGGCACCCACTGTAAGACGTGTTCCAGTGTTCAATTCACTTCCGATTTGCTAATACTTGTGCCTTTTCTATCTCATTTTCCCTCATTTACGGGCTTTCCTGAACATGTTTTCCAGAGTGCTGAAGTTTTTGGAGTATGGAAGAATTAGATTTCATGATATGCTCTGCTTGATGCTTTCTGTGGCCTATACTTGGCCGACCTTGGCAGGCTCAAAGGAGATCTAAATTACCACTCCAGGTTCAATATGTTTAAGACTCCTTCAGGCCAAGGATTTATTCCAGAAGCCTCGATACTTTAAGCACTGCCACAAGGAAGAGAGAGTATTCATAATTTCTCTTCCTTTTTTTTTCTCCACAGATGTGCAGCTGCTGGATACTAAGTCCCCCTAGACCTCATTATCAACCCATAATGTAGCGTTGATCCCTGTTGAACTGCATATGGGTTTAACCTTCTATATCATCATGCCAATCAAAGGTACAGAAATTAAATGAAAAATGCAGCAACATGGCTGTGGTGTCTTTGTGCACACCTTATCACACCATACCTGCTGATCCCCACCCAGGGAGTCCAGAGCCTTTCAGCCCCACAGGCTGGGCCAGAGGAAGCACCAAGGTCAGCTTAGCTGGCGTACTCCTCCTGCTTCTCCCTCCAAACCACAAAAAAACACAGTTGAGAGAGTAATTGGGAAGTACAAGCAGCTGCCCTTCTATGGCTTGATGCTCTGGTGCGTCAGGGATGGCCTGTGCAGTGGCAGCTGCACGGGATGGTGCATGTACGTGGCCCAAAGGGCTGGGAAGGCAGGGGTAGGCACCTCAGCCATGCCCATGGCTGGGACCTAATTGCTTAAGGGGCATGCGAGAAGGTGGAAAGGCAGCGCTTCTTCCTCTAAAAGTCCATCAAAGATTTGAAAGCTTTTGAGGAACAGAAGTATGCCCCAGAAGGTGCTAGCAGTTGGGAGGGGAATAACTAATCACTTCCAAATTTAAGTATTAAATTTAAGAACCTAGTTACAGTAGGATCCTTCTATTGTCAATGGAGAGAACTAGAATTTTTGGAGGAAATTCAGATGTTCAACTTTCTACAAGGACGGTATCAGAGCTGAACAATGACTATGCTACTAACTCAGACATCTGAGGTAGCAGGAATACCCGGTTTTCATAGCAAAGCAATCACATAGCTTCTATGATTTTTTTTTTTAAACATTAATTTGCATGAGCTTGGGAAAAGCAGTTCAGAAGCACTAATAACTAGACTAGTAACCACAGACTATGCTTCTTCTGGATGCACCACAGATCACAGATCAGAAAAAAAAATATCATCATGTAGCTTATTTCAGATATGGAAATTATACACTGTGAATATTGCTATCCCATAGGAGAACGTGCCAACATTAGAACTTTTGTTTCACACACTCTATTAGCAGCAGAACTGTGTTCAGGAAAAAAACTTAACAGTAATCCCACCCTCAGAAATCCTCTGGAGAACTTGCTGCTGAGAAACTCCATCCTGAAGGCTGCCAGAAGCTGTAATCAGCTAATAGATCAAAGCTCTAGTGTAGCCTGTCTACTCCCCCGATCTCAGCAAGAGATAAAAATAATTCTCATGGGTCAAACTACAAATCTAAGAATAAGCAAGAAAATATGCATTACTACACTCTGCAAGACTGTGAATGGATGATGGTGATCAAGACAATGCTTTGATGCTGCATCCAATACATTCTTACATCTATTTCAGACTCTGTGTTTCTTGACTTTAGCATCGGCACGGTAAGCCAGAAGTGAATGGAGGCATGTTGTTTACTTCCACGCTTTATGCCAGGCGGACATGCTCACATTTTTTGCCTTTGTTGGGATTCAAACAGGGTGAATGGTCACTGTAACAAAGCAGTTAATTTGTCATAGACTGAAATGGTAAACTAGATTTTTAGAGTCAGGAGACATTTCTTCCTCTTTCCATTACAAGCCTTTAAAAGGTCACATGGTACCAGCCAGGGAGTCACTATCAGCATCAGGCTTAAGGAGTGCATGTGACTGTCGCTGTACAGCTCCTTCTCACTGGTTTTACACAGTTTCTCAGATGTGGAGATGGATTATACCCCTAATTACACTTTCATCTTCATAAGTCCATCTGAGTTAACTTTCTGAAAATACCAAGTTATTCAGCTAACAGCAGAAAGAAACAAAACAGGATCACTCCCTGGGATAACACCTCTCTTTTTAGTGTCTTCTGCAGAATGAATAGTAATTTCAAACCTAAACACCCAAGAGGCAATCAGTTTTCTACTTACTGCAGATTATATGATTAGCCCCAGTTTGCCTGAAGCCATCAGAGTACTGGGAGGCAGCCAGTTCTGGAGTATTGGTACCCAAGAACTTTCTTGATGATCCTCTCCCATCCTGAGCAAGTAACAGGTAAAAGTCGTAGGATGGTCTATATGAATCCTTCAGTCTTCTTAGGCACTATAAAAAAACCACAGATTTTCAGATAAGTGCAGATTCCCTTCTTTAGGAATGCTCCTAATGATACAGGCTCTAATGGGTTTTTATTTTATTTTTTTTTTTTAACAGCTGCAGAATTTCCCTGGCAGGTGTTTTCATCAAGAAAGCAGCATTATCCCAAGTTGGACTCTGGTACTTTTACACATTAAACACTACTTTCCTAAACAAATAGCCAGCCCTACAAGTTTCACTGGGGCTACTTTTAGAAAATATTATTGCTCAATTGAGCTAAAGCAACCCTGGAATATCCTGTGTGAGCAAGCGGGACTGCAGGAGGCTATAGGTCAATAACCTTGGATGTATTTTACGTAACAGATCAAATAGCTGTAAACTATCCCTGAGGTGGGCAAGATTAAGTCAGATGAGAGCAACGGCTGTGATCATGCAGAGCTTCAAAACTCTATTCCAAGTCCAGGCTTTTTGGAAGCCAGTGATTAAACACTGGAAAAAATGCAAAATGTTTCAGATAATTAGAACTATTTATTCAGTGGGAAAGGGCATGAACTGCATTTTGTTAAGGAAAAGCAAATGTAGAAGGACTACTACCAGCTTGGTTGGACTCCAAAAGCACATCTTCCCTATATTAAGGCTAGATGATTCCCATGTGGGGTAGCAGACAAATGGACTCTTGTTGGTTGTTTGCTATCTACGCTTATTTACCACATATAATGAAGTGTGGCATAAATGAAAATGAAGTGGTACGCTACAGAAATTTTCTTAGTAGGTATTTGGGTGGTCAAAGTCTCACGGGGGGCTTGCAGTAAAAGTTAATTCTGGGGCAACCTTTGCTTTGCATAATGAGAGCCTAAACAGCTGGAGGTCTATCTGAAATCTGGATGTAGCACTCCAGCAGCTTGAGGACCATCTGCAGTTACTTTCATTTATGTCTTCCTCTTAATCATCTTAATGATTAGCCAGTATATCACCCAGTGGAAACGCTAGAATACCATACGCCATAGATTCTGAATTAGCAATTCCTGCGTCACATCAGTAATTTATATTTAGTTTATAGCAGTGCTTTTAAAAACATCTTTTTAGAAAGACGTCCAGTTTAGATTAAGACATAATGAGGCAGTCTGTTTAAATAATTTGAAAATTATTTCAAATCTCTGTCCAAATACTAATGAAACTGAACATGAACACTTTTGGAGCACTGAGAAATTTAGTCACCTTCTTTATGCCCTGTTTCTCTTCCTTTACATGTGCTCATAACTAGAGACAGCTCAGATTATGTCTGGATCTGAATATTCTGTCTCAAATGGTACAAACTACAGTCCTAGATCCAAACATCCAAGAAAAAAAATTGGATCCTAATGCAAATCCTGGGAAGCTTGAGGAGTTCTAAACCAGCTCGCCGTGAGCCAGCAAGTGTGAGCTCAAACTTGAAGCTGAACTCTGACCCATATACGAGCTCTGGATTCCTGGGTTATTTGCACAAATCACTCCTTATAAAGTAAATTTCCATCACATTTGGTTTGGAAAGGAGCATGCAGAACCCAAAACGCAGCAGTCCCAGAGAGGGCACCAGGCATAACTGGCCCTGCAGGACACGAAACCACTCAAAGCCCAGCTATGGGAGGAGGCAGCATGGTCACTCTCCCACCCCAGGACCCAGTCTCTGCCAGCCTGCCTGCCCCGGGCTGGGAGGGCCAGCAGGTCTGGTCCCTTTGCTGAAACACAGCCTGGCCTTAGAGGGGGCAGACTGCAGGCAGACCTGGCCATGCACCTGCAAATTCAGGCTCCCCCAAATCAGTGTCCTCAGTGTCACCCCCCGAGGCAGGCTGGCCAGCTTCAGGCTGGCTCTGAGTGTTCTGGGCTGTTCCCCCACCTCGCTTAGCATTGAATGGTCTTACCTAAGCAACGTTCAGTGCCAAGCAGTTATCCACAATCTATTTCCATGTCCACAGGCATACTTGTCTTATGAAAAGAAATTCGCTGTTCAGACACTGCCTTTTTCCCCCACAGCCAAAATACTTCTCTCTTGTCTACCTGATAAGGTAACTAACTGTGGAACATTCATTGTTTTAAATGATTCAATAAAGATTTCAGCCTAAGGAACAGCAATCTGCAAGGAATCGGGTATGATATAGGTTGCATCAGTATACTGATGGAAAACAATTAAGAATATATTACATATACCATTTATATACACGTACCATTAAACTGACTTTGCATCTTCAAAACTATGCAAACAGAAGAGTGTATATACCACTCAAATAACTTGACGAACAGCAGAGGTATTTATTTGAGAAGAAAGCCAAGCAATAACCTCTATATCCAGAGAGCAAATGTGGAGGCATTCTCATATGCTTCAATTCTGGTTCTAACTTCTGACCTGACAGATCTGGATGGAAAGTATGAGGGCAAAAAAGGAATTTTACCACAACAAAAATTTTCAGTTCTCAAAAACATTGTGTTGTTTCAAAACCTATTTAGAAATTATTTTAATTGGGAAAAAAAAGTTGAAAATGTTAAATAATAGTAAAGCTATTTTCTTTCAGTAGGTTTTGCTACAACTTCCCTACTAATCCTCGCTCGACTTCAGCAACCCATTGATATGCCCACAGCGAGCGCCTTCTGTCTCTCTTGCAAGTTCGGTTCATCATCAGTCCTTATCACTTGACCAAGATCATGTCTTTGAGGGTTCAGTCCTGCAAATTACTGATATTCTGGCCCCAGCCTACAAAGCACTTGGGCAGATATTTGGCTTTAGTGAAACTACCGTGGCTTTAGTGAAACTGCTGATGGAGTTAGAGTTAAGACTTGAGTACTGTTTTGGATCAGGGCCAGAGCAGGTTTTTCTCTGCAGGATTAAGTCCTAAATCTCCCTCCAGAAGTGATTCAGTTCCAGTTCTTTACCCATTGTTTTGTTCTCTGAATTTCTTCATTTGCTTTTATCTTTTGGATGAAAATCAAGGCCTAAGGCCTGATTCACTCATATATTGTTGCTCATTTACATGCGCATAATAACTTCAATGAAATGTCTTAAACCAAATCTGGGAAAATGATTATCTGGGTGAATGGATGTGCTTATGCACTGCTGGTTTCAGACAGCTGGTCACTAGGAAAAAAAAGTTTTTCCCATTGTAGATCCTGCTGTACAGTTGCATAAAACTATACCAAAATATAATTGTTCTCCTCTTTATGATGAGAGAGAAAAAAAGCACAGGTTCTTTGGCAACAAGAGGAGCACAGGCTCTTCCTGACAACAACCATAAACCAAGAGGGCTTAAAAAAAAAGAGGGCAAAGGAATTAAAATCCAGTAATATATTCCAATAAGCTTTAGAGGCGTGCACGATTACGGGAGATGATAAACTTTCAGATGTAACAAATCTTTCAAAAACATAAATTCATAATATTTCTGGCAAAAATCACTGGGGTAGAAATCTGTGGTATGCTAGGGAATAAATTCTCATTCAAGTGTGAGGTGTTGGAAAATTCTGTTTTCCTTTAGTTGAATTCAAAACATATCAAAGTCAGCCCTTCACATTGTTCTAGACTTCAACTCTCATGCAATTTTACCATGTTTTCTCAGTTTAAAATTATTTGACAGTTTTCTGAGTAATATCTTACAATTTCCACAGGCTACTATACTTGACACCATCTTATTCCACATTGATGGGCAAAATCTGATCTTTCCCTGCCTCCTCAAAAGGATGCAGAACAAGCGAAGCAATCTCTTGAGTTCCATGGACTTTCTCTCCATAGATCTGACAATAGCTCAGTCTGAACTTCATCACCCGAGTGGATTTGCAGCTCACAGCAATTTTTGCAGTTAAATAGAGCAGTAGAAAGTAATCACATCTCATTGCAAAGCTGGTCAAAGCTCGTCTCAGACAGGCTGTGTAATAGAAAAACTACATAAGAAGCAAAGCAAATCCTTTCAGAGTCAATCATGATTTAGGGGAAGTGCATCATCTGGCAAAACCTCCATTCTTTATTTATCAGCTGAAATACATCTTGCCTAATCTAGTAAACAATGAAACCAGCTCGTTAACTTTCAGACAAATGATCCTAAGCAGATTGTTCCCACTTTCATCTCAATAGCAGTGCTAGAATTTTAAATATTTGGTATTTTTACTATAAATACAAATTGCTTCTAATGTAGTAAATAATACATTAATCCTGCTTTGCTTTAATATGTTGGGCACTTAGTTGGTCTTTTTCAAAGGATTATTACTTGACTATCCTGCAAAAAACAGGTGGTTATTGTGCAAGTGTGTCTAGGCACATATTTCTGGGAGGAAAGAACGCTTCTGGCTAAAGTCAATATAATTAAGGACTTTCACACATGATCCCTCAAACAAAATCTGCTTTGGTGGAATTTAATGATAGGATGCATGTTAATTCTTTATTATCAATATTAATATAATTTTGTGCATATTGTTCCTTCAGGGTGTGTTTTAACAAAAACATGCGCAGTGACACAACCTTCAGCAAGAAAAGCAAGCTGAGCTGGCCACGGAATAGGTGTATCTTAAGAGTTAGTGAAATATGTTGAGAGCATCTCATTGCACATCAGTGGTATCCTGAATAATTCGACTGGTTCCACTGTCAGCACAAGTCCCCGACTTTTGGAACAAGAAGGCTACAGTCTGAATGCAGAGAAGCTGCCTATTAGCTACATTTATACTCATTTGCCGAGATATTAGAAAATACACTTCGTGTTGCTGCCAGATGGCTCCCAGCTGCTTTTTGGTGGAAGCGAGGCAGACTGTGACTGCTGGTGCATGCTGGGGTCTTGCCTTGACTTGCGTCAAAATACATCTGGTCATGCATTCAGCCTGGAAGCCTAGAAATTATTCCCAGATTCTGGAGTCTGGGTGTAGCTTAATTTAAGCAGAAAGTAAAGAAGGGATCCAAAAAGTTATTTAGAAGTCTGAATTTCTATTCATGTTCTTTCAAGAACTGTGATTAAACATCTAATTGTCTTCATGTCCCTTCCTACAGGTAAATGTTACAGAACATTGCTGTGCCACCTTTACCAGGTGCAACTCCTACAAAGAAAGCTGCTGCCTTTCATAGCAGCCACAGTTCCCAAACTGATTTAAATTTTCTGTCTGTTTAGAAGGCATTGTATTATTACAGTCTTTTCTGTACAGATTCAGATCAAATATGCCTTTTGTGTGCTGTTTAAATACATTATATAAAAAAAATGCAAAAAGAACTCGCACAATATGAAATGCCAGAATTAATCTATCCAAAATCCTTCCTAATTCACCTTCACTGGGTGTATACTCAGTGATACATTTCTTAATTATATGACGCAAACCGTTGTTTTCCCCTTGGAATCCAGCCTTTTCCACCAAGCCTCACCCTGAAGGACTTTGCCATTGTTGCAGTTAATCCACCTAATCAGCACATTCCTCCCAGCAACGTGTTCCTGAAGCCATTAAGACTAATTAATGCTGTAAGTAACCAGCAAAACATGCCTACTGGCAAAGATCACTGCTTCAGGACTAGATTTCGTAGTCCCTGCAAAAGTGAGCTCTAACCACCAGGCATCACTAAGGAGTAGTGCAGCTGCAAAATACCTAAATCAAGGTCAAAATTCAGCCCCTCTGTCTTCAAAGCCAGCCTGCCTGCATGCTCACACGCCTTCCCTTTCCCAGCTGGGCTGAGATGGTACAGTGGGACCCTCTCCCTTATTTCTGCCCCTTTTATGAACTGCACAAGAGATAGTGGGGGCCAGTGACAACCGCTATCCCCAACATGTTTGTTTCCACAAAACTTTTAGCTTGTGCAGGGAAAAATCCCCACACAGCAAGAACTTCTAGGCCCATGCAAGAATCCCATAGTGAGAAAAATACCATGTACTCATGTTTGCATTCACCAATATGAAGTCAGAAATACGATGAGCTATGAAGCCGTAGAACTAAAAGTGCTATTAGCTTTTGACACTTGCCTTCAGAGAACCAATTTTCAGCACATTTCTGCAGTCTGTCCGAACCTGATTATACAAGGAAAACAGTTTTATGCTGTTTCACTTAAGGTAGAAATGAGCATAAGATACAATGAAGAAGGGACTTTGCCCATGTCCTACTGCAAGACTGCTGGAGCATGCACCCACTCACTGTTGGCCCTTTGGAATAAAGAACTCGTCAGATAATAATCCATATACAGCCCTTGGCCAAGCCTTAACCTTTCAGAAACTTCAAAAATTTCCTTAAAAAGTTGAGATTTTTCAGAGAGGAAAAAATTTAGTTGATTAATTTTTGTGACTGAAGTTGATTTTACTTAAAAGTTAAAACAGGAAATATTGGAGAGCTAATTTATATCACTGAATAAAATCTCTTTCTATTTTTTTCCACTTTGCCATGATGTACTTTTAGAGAAAGATTATAGTCATTAATTTATCAGCAATTTTTCTTTAATCTCAATACATGTATTATTTCAAGCTTCAACATGCATAAAACCTATTTTTGCAATAGTATTAAAAATAATTCAAAAATATGCACTTATATTCAGTCACTGAAAGAGTCTCCCCATTATTGCTTTGTTCTTGAAGAATTTCAAAACTGCAACAGGCAATCCTTTATTGTACAAAAGTATATTCTTCCAATATTTGGAAAACATCAAACTTTTCACATTTTCAAACCCTTCAACACTGCCATCCAGGTCTTCAGAATAACCAAGGGGACAATTAATTAGTCCTTTTTCAACAATGGAGAAATGGAAAACTTTGGACACATTTGAGTATCTACCTATTTTGAAGGATCAGTGACTAAAAAGAAAAACATGTCCTTTCAAAATACCTAATAATTGTTTTTCCAACTGAAAGAAGAACTAGTATATTGTTAGAGAAACAAGGAGCTTTAAGCCTAACATGACTAGACCAAACTTTTTAGCTGTGGGTGAATCTTGGAAAGCAAAGCTTTTATTTGATACCTGGATCATGTAATTTCTGTGAATTGAGCCCACTCTGCTTCAATCACAAATAAGCTGCTGGTTCTGGTCATTTATATTTCTTAAAGAGAAAAAGAAAAAAAGAAAAAAAAAGACTTTTATCCTAAGAAGCTATGCTGCAATTATTTTTATTATTTACTTCATTTATAGGCTATTGAATGTCTTACAGTCTATCATTGGCAATTGGTGGAAATTTTTCCTATGCATAAACAAAGTAAGCCTTATGGCAATTAGTGCTGTCTTTAGAAATCTATTAAAAATATTTTCTCTACTCATGCCAGAAAGTGTGACCTCTTTTTTATGATGTTCAATAATCATGATTATTTAATATTACCATTACAGTCAACTCACGTAAGCACGCAACTTTGTCAACAAAAAACACATAAATGCATTGAAATACATAAAATTCAACGTCAGACCACAGAATCCTGGAGTAATTCAGGTTGGATGCCACCTCCGCAGGTCATCCAGCTCAGCCTCTTGCTAAAAGCAGGCTCAGCACTGAGCGCAGACCTAGTTGCCCTTGGCTTTCTTCAGCCAGGTTTTAAAAGTTCGCAAGGACAGAGTTCACAGCCTCTCTGGGTAGCCTTTTCCAAGGTCTGATTGTCCTCAGGGTGATTTTTTTTTTTTTCCCCCCTTTATGTCAAGCTGGAAGCCTACAGCACCCAGAGGTCTCCCATCCAAGTACTGACTTTTGGGGTCTAACCCTGCTGAGCTTCGAAGTCAGATAATATCCAGTGTTTTCGGGGGCATGTGACCATGTGCCATGATGTGGAATAATTCATAAATTTGGTTGTCATCCTTGCACAGGGCTGTGCTAATCTCTATACTCTTCCAAGTTTAGTATATGCATGCTAAAATGAGCTACAACCAAAGCAGTCACCTTATCTGCTCTGCAACCCCCAACCATGGGCTAACAGAGCCCAGATATTGTGCCTTATTTAGTCCATGACAAATACAGGGGATGAAAATTACAATTACGTTCTAAAACATTGAGTGTATAGGTTAATACTACTATACAATAGACTAGGTAGTCTAGAAATAAAAACATCCTTTCTGCATTTCAGTGATTGTTACAGTCATTGCAGAAAAACCTTAGAGGGAGATGTAGGACCTTCATTTTAAAGGTGGTGCTTAAATATAAATGCTGTTGTCTGAGACCAAGCACACCAAACAGAAAGGCTTTTAGTAAATATAATTCAAACTCAGTCACTGAAACCCTGTTGTAAACAAGCGTTTCCAACACTTTTTTCAGATATTCCCACTTCATTGCATTGGATTGACAAAGCTTTTCAGAGTTCAAGTATTAAACTGGGTGGACATAGGAGCTGAAGGTTCCCCACTCCACTTTTTGGAAATGCTCACTCAGCTACTGCTATTGTCCTAAATAACAGAGGGAAAGTATTTCTTGTTATGATTTGGCTACAGAACTCCAGTGCTGTTCTGCTACAGTCTCAGCAGTTTGAAACCCAACACCAACAGATTACAAAGAAGCCATTAATGGTCTGGTCTATTTTTTTTGTTTTCTCCTATGTATTAAATGAAAATATCCAAAGAGCTTTGGTAAGGCCCCTATCTAGAAATTTCTTTCCTGTGCCAGGAGCTGGCTGGCTATCATATTTCAAAGCCTTACACCGCACACAGTATGCAACAATCCTTTTCCAATCAATTTAGAGCTCTTATGTAACAACCATTTGTGGTTGATGTAGCCATTAATAAATATTTCTAGAAGTCTGCATCCCTACATGCCATCTCCTTACCTGGCACATGAGTGGAAAGACACCTGGAGGAGTTATAAGTCTTAACAGGCAAAGGGATTAATTCCAAGAAACTAATTTTACATAGGGAGGCTAAACCTCTTTACTCCCTTTGTAAGCAGTGATCAGGAAATACTGCTGTTAAGAGTTATATGAACCAGAAGTCTAGCTCTGCAGGTGTCCTGAATTACCAGGAGGACTCCTTCATTTTCTCTACTGACAACAGAGTGGCACTCAAAAAGATGAGTCTCCCTTCCTAAAATAAAAGCCCTCCAAAATTATGAACCCGCATCCCAAGTTTTGGTTTAAGTTTACTGGGTAGAACTATCGCAATGCTTCTTTCTTGTTCTTTTTATTTTGAGGTGTACTTTTTGTTAAAATATTAAGTTTTTTCAAGCTGAATTATACATGGAAAGCAAGATTTAATGAACAGACACGCTGCTAGTGTTAGTTTTGCTCTGCAAATTTTTGATCACTTAGTACAACCTTCCAATTAGTCATGTGAAAAATGAACAAAATCAGGAACACTCTTAAAAATATAGGATGAGTGTTCAACACTTGGCACAAATCAAAGAAAGGAGGGATAAATTTGCACCCCATTAGGGAATTTTCCATGCATAAACACTGTTATCTTAAGAGCTCAGTATATTTCTTCCACAGTGTTAGTCTAACAGTGTTTTGATAGTTCAAAGCTGCACCTAGACCAGGTTTCTCTAATTATCATTCAGAAGCAGCTCACAAGCAATTAGTTTCTTTAAATTTCTGGGTACCGTCAGTAATCAGTAACTTAATCGGTGTTTTAACATGGTAGAAGGTCTGTAAAGAGTAGATTGCTTTCTCTCTTGGAAGGCAAACATCTTTACATTGGATTATTTTCAGAGGTTATTTTTAGTTTGGCTGGATAGTTAGCAGAGTTTTGGTGCTTACGAGATTAATATAAATCAGGAAAGAAGGTGGCTTAATGATGCAGATGGCACAGGGCCATGGAATGCACATGCTGCCTGCCTTAAAAAAGACATAAAAATGCATTCCTCTCACCATGGCATCCTCAGAAAAACTAAAAGGGAAAATATCTTTGTTTCATTTGAAATTCAGCCTAGGAATTCAAATTTCTAAATACAGACTGCTAGTTTGTGCCTTTTAAGAGGTGCCACCCTGAAACCCACGTTAAATAGCTGTGTGCATCTGGAGAAGGTTGTTTTACTGAAAGGCTTGTGGTTACCAGGGCAGTAATAGTGGGGTTTAGCACTGAGGACAATAGTGGACCTCCTTAAAACCAAGCTGTCTCCCCCATTCAGGCTCAAGAGAAGGAGCAATCAAGCCCTTTATGTAGCTGCAGGTGATGATGGTGACTGCCTCAGATCTTATAATAAAGCCAGGCAGATCATAGTTCACATTACAGTGGTTAGGTTATCTTTTTTTTTTTTTTTATTGCAAAGCTGGAGGTAGACAAAACCAGGAGTTAAGAGACACAAAGAGACAAAGGTTCTTGGTAAAAACCTCTTCATATGACACATATGAAGCTTTCCAGAATGGTTCTGTTGTGGTCCGGAAAACAAACCATTGTCCATAGACCAAAACTGTGTACAAGATTGTACCATAAATATATGTCATTTTTATAGGTTTCTCATCTTCTGTAAAAACAAGAATGAAAGCCACAAACCTGCCTGGTAAGGCACATACGTAAAATATCAATGCCAAATTTTGAACTCCTGGAGAAAAGTCCTGCACCTCCAGCTGCAGGGCAGTCACTTCTTGGGAAATATATTTTGTAGGGATGGACCCTGAGACTAAACCTTCAAGACTTCAGCTGGAAATAGGACTTATTTGACCAATAGTAGGTGGCTCCGTCTGAGCTACTCAACTAAAACCATTTTACAGTTAATGGGAAAAAAAAAAGTGTGCACTAGACTCAATGCATCTCACCAAAATAGGTCACTTTTTGAGTGTAAGTGGAGGTAGGATGCCTGTGACCAGTCTCCAGCTAGGTGAGAAGGGTTGCTGGAAGTAGATTATAACAGCAGTAAGTTGTTAGGTTGTATTGAAACACTGGAGCCTCCAAGATGCCTTCAGAGAGAGATAAGATGAACTGCCTGTTAGAGGTAAATCCATGGATTGCAGAAAGTTAGATCAGTAGCTTAGACTAGATGTGTATTAAATGGCTAAGGACAGATGAAATAACCTGCCCACCCCCAGCTGTTTTTAAGAGGATACCATTAGTAGTAATGCCCAGAATGGAGACACTAGCTACAGACACAGTTCACAGCTAGAGATACTTTTTCCCATGTTCCAGTAATTGATTTGCAGCCTATGATCATGTTGTATTCAGGCTGGACTCTCAGCCTATTGTCTGACTGAATCATGAGAGGGTACAATATAGAGTAACCTGTAATTTTAAATACAACGGAAAACTTGTTCCAATATACTTATACGACTAACAGGAAATGCAAAGCATCACAGACACACATCCATCTCATATGCAAGATACGTACGGGCTACCCCAATTTGGCTGCTCGCTTGGAAACATCTAATATGGAATTAGTGTTTACAAAATACCGGGTCACTGTTCTCTGAACATCAAACTGATATGAGATATGTCAGATTAAGCGTCCATTAATTAAATCACTGAAAAGATGAATACTGATTCAGTTAACAGTAATTTTAGGCAAGAGTTGGTGTTTTCAAAAGCAACGGACAACTCTGGGTGCCTGATTTTCAGAAAATGTGCTTATGAATTCTTCATTAATATCATGACCTCTTAAAGACTTCCCAAACAGACATTGAAAAATTTGAAACACAACTATCTTTTAACATTTTTTACCAAAACTTTTAGGTAAGCAAATGATGAACTCTTACGTTAATACTAATATTTACAACCATTTATGCTATATTCATCGGCATTACTTTACTGAAAAGAGACACGCTGCCATTGCCTGCTTTGTGCATGACGCTTTCAAATATGTTGACGTCTCCTTGTTTTGTTGCAAGGTCAGCAATGAGCTGTTGCTTTGATGTTTCAGTCTGGATATGGAACATGACAGAAAAGTCTTAATATTTCTTTCTTTGCTACAAGGACTTCGGATTACCTCTGTCCTTAAACAGATGTAAACAGAAATCATCTTGGCCTTGGAAAAAGTACTGGTCTTTGTGTTCAAGAATCCACAGTTTAGAATAAATTTAACCAACACCAGCCAAAATATTGTAAAATTCTTATAACTAAGCTATTTCACTTGACGTATTCTTTCTCAGTGCCCATTTGCTGTGCACCTGCATGCATGAAATGGCTGAACTACAATCTTGTGTGATGTTAGAGAAAACGTGCTCTTTCATTCCTGAGGCAGAAAACTCAAGTAACAAATGATAAAAACCAACGTACCATTGTACAGGATGTTCTTTAATCATGCAAGGATATTGCAGCTATGTTCATTGCTCTAAATTATGAGTTTCCTGTAGGGTTTTTTTTCTGGATAAAGCCAAAACAAAAAAGAAATTAAACTAATTTTAGGCATTAGCTGTAAGTATTTCAAAATGAAATGTTTGTTTTCTTAATCTGTTGTCTGACTGGAGCCCAAAACATTTAATGGATTTTTTTAAAGACATTATTATTATGGATGATACCATATTAATTAAAGGTATAGTACAGGCATTAGTGGGTAGTGTTCCTTAAGGAGTACTCTTAATTGTATTCCTGCTATCCCACTATCAGTGGATACTGAAATAATGAGCAGCTTAAATAAACTAGCTACTGCTTGGTTAGTTAACCTCCATAATAATGTTACACTGTTTTCCATGGGATTTGTGTTTACACAAAGATGGGAAGCCTGGGTAAAGAACTAGAGACTTAATTTTAGGTATTTCTTTCTGCTGTTTTAATTGCTGCTGTCTTATTGAATCCTTCAGCCTTTGCCTTCAGTTGAACAGGGAGCCCATGGGAATTACATGTGCTTAAAAGATTTCTGAAATTATAGCATTACTAGTTGCTTTTTAAAATAAGTCCTTTCAGAGTTTCTCCACCTTACAGGATAATATGCTGAGAAACGTGGTTTTGTAACATCTGTTTGTTAACATTGCCTTCTGTTTCATTGGGGGGTGTCTCTGACTGCTTCTCTTATTCTGTCCTAACAAACTTTTATGTTGGTTTATTAATCACGCATTTACAAATGGTGCCTAAAGGTCTTTGTTGCCGACTGAAACTTTTAGTGCATGCACACAGTCTCAGAAACTAGTTCACAGAAACTTTGATAAGTAATATAGTAACAGTAATTAGTATACAAAAGCTAGACTGATTAGCAATAATGATTTCCAGACGAGGACAGCTTATCCACTAGCGCCATCACCTCGTGTCCTACAGTCACAGAGCAGCACAGAAATGCTCAGCACCTATTACCAGCTCCAACTAGCTCCTATAATGCTGAAAGAACTCATTTCCTTCATCAGCCGTGCCCTGAACAGAGCAGTCCTAGGCTGCTTGAATTCCTTCATCGCCTCATACAGAAAGAACACAGGGACAGTTCCAAAAAAGTATTTAGATGACATTAACATATCATAGGAGTCAAGTATCTAAATAGTTGGTGGTTTTTTTTCCTCCAGATCTTGTCCCTAAATATTGTGGAGAAAAGCGACAGTATAAATCCCAGAGTATCATTCTCCGAAACAGCACCAAAGAGAAGGAATACACAGGTGCACTTCAAGGCAGAATTACATAGTTCAAGCACACATTGGAGGACAGAAGAAATCATTCAGCCCCCAACAACCCTGGGTACATGAATCAGATTTGAGTTTGCAAGACTCAGGGACAGCAGATCATCCAGTCCTTGACGGAAAAATGTACTCACTACTTTTCCTTCAAGTTGTTTACAAGATGTGCCACTGTCCCCTTGATGTGAATTGTGCAGAGGCCATTCCAGTCGCAGAGCGTTTGGATGCACAAAAGTTGGTTCCCTACCACAACATGCTCATAGTCCTGGAAGACAACTGATGGATGTGGATAGATGGAGAAGGACAAAGATTGTAAAAATATTACTTAGCATGATAGGCAGTGGTCATAACATATTTGTAGACAAACATTTGTCAAGTTGATTTTAGAGATTATGGCAAGGAGGAATTTTAAGGGCTAGATTTGAAGGAGGATAATGAATTATCTTTATACGAGCTCCTCCCAAGCACAGCAGACAGGACAGAGGAAAGCACAAAAACACATTTCTGGAGAGTTTATAAACATTAATGGATTTTATAAACAAAATTGCTGCCTCTTATACACAGGAATAGAAATCAGTGAGAAACCAAGGAAAGGATAAAAGTCTGTTTCTCTTCAAAAAAATTTTCATTTTCTGTTAATGCAGTGGTCTGGCTAATCTAAATGAAACATTTCAGTTCTGGATAGCTTAGACAGAAAAGTCAAGAAAATTACTCTTACGGTGACAATTTCTTCACTTTTCCTACTTTTATCTTAACCCTATCTTTAGCCAGTGCTATGTATAGGATGCCAAGTTGAATTTTTCCTTTTGTTGAAGAGTTCTGAATCCAGCCCTCTCCAAACTCACAAGACTGTGCCCTATCCATAAATACCATACTGTTTTGAGGCAGGATGCTATCATTTTATCACATCGATGTTTTCCTAAATGTAACTCAATACTCTTTGTGGCACAGACTGCTATGTTTGTCTTCATCCTAGCCACAGGGCTGCAGGGTTAGCCCTTTCAGCTATGCCTACTGAAGCTCTCTGACAGCATTTTGTATTCCCATCCTGCTGCCAGGCTGGCTGTGCCCAGTATTCACACAGTACCTTGCTGTACATGTTATCAGGCTATTTTAGGAAGGACACAGGCTGATGTGCCTATTTGATGTTGGCCATGGTCACATTCCCACAAAGCAGCGCATTGTCATACACTGCAAGGACAGGCAGACATGGTCTATGCTAAGGAATAGCCCACACTCAGGATTTCCCTTGCAGTGTATCCCTGAGCTCATTTAAACCCTGCCCCTGAGAACGGACTAGCATCTGAAGGGCTTGAGTAGGAAGCAAGTCTGGATTTGATCAGGCATGGATAAAGATTCCTACTTAAAATCCATGACAACCTACCTCTCTCCTTGATACAAGTACGGAACTGTTTTATACAACATGAAACAGCCCCAGTGAAAGAAATGGGGTATATATTCACACATATATATGTACTGTGGTCGCCAAGACACTCTCCTGTGAAAGGGCATCCCCTGTCAAATCCACTGCTTAGCTTCAGAATGGGAGATGGAAGCGTGGCCTCCCGCCTCTCCAGGCATGCCATGATGACTGGCATTACAGTGCGTTGAAAGCAGATGTTCCTCGGTCTCACCTCTGTGAACAGGCCTGTATCTCCTACTTCCTAGGTCTAAATATCCTCCAAAGTCCTAGCAGTCATTCAGTTTCTTGAAGATATTAACAACGGCAGCAATTTCCCCTTCCCATTCTCTTGATTAAACAGAGGGAAGGAGGTAGAAAAAAGATGAGAGACGTAAAACTCCAGATGTTGTCGACACCAATATCTGGTTCCACCAGAGAATTTGAACACTGAAGCAATGATGAATTACAGTGGGGTCCCTATGGCAATCCAGATTGCAATCATAATACCATTGAGGAAGAATAAGGGCTAGCATTCATTAACATGAATAGCAAATGAATTTATGACAATTTCCACTGGTCTTTTCAAAGAACATGAATACATCTGTAAGAAATTAAGATGACACATCAGTGTAACTCATTCATTAATAAAGTCTGGTATTGCACATTTGTTGCAAAATTTGTCACAACTGTTACCAGTGGTTTTTAATTCTATAACTGTACTTTATTAAAAACATAACAGAAATCTCTCTAGCAGAAGAGTACTAGCTAGTTTGCAGACTATTATGTAGGTGATTTAATTATTAGTCCAAACTTACTTTGGTGTAGAAACTGAACTTCTTCAGTTTTAAAGCAAGTAGGTATTTAATCATTATAAATACGTACGAGAGAGTTACAGTCACCCTGCTTTCTTTAGGGTTATACAGCAATTAATTTACTTTAACAAAAACCTGTTAAAGGATCTCTCTGTGATGTGAGTAAGTGTGGAGGGAGAAATAACAATACCAGAAAAGCAAACCCTAAACAGAGAGCAAATATACCAAATAACCAATAATAACGTACCAAACTGTGATGGAGTCAGTGCAGTCACTGCTGTATTCCCGTGAGCGTGGAGTCACAGCTTGCCCATTTTTAAGGGCAGGCTGTCAGGATACAACCTAGTCAATGGCACAGGTGAGAAGAAACACAGATTAGCAGAATTTATGCATTTTAACTCGGGCAATATGAAGAGCATCCATTAGCCATGTGTTATGAAACATGAGTTTATGCTTCGCTACTGTACTTAGCAATGGTTCCTACTGAGCTGTGCCTCTCAGCTTTGCACATGTATCGCTATTAAATATACCTGATAAAAATCTTGCTACTGCAAGAAACCCAAGCTGTGTATTTACATGTCTCCATGCAAATGTGCCAAATGCCTACTGAGACAGAAGGCCTGCATTAGGACTTAGCATAGAGGCATTTGCATGTGTGAGACCCACAAGATGCTGTGAAGAGCATCCCATGTCTGTTTCCAGTGCCCTGTTTTGGCACCTCATGAAGCCAAATGGAACAAAATGTTGAAGCCTGGATTCTGCAGGCGACTCCACAGCCCACCTTGAAGTGACACTAATGGGGAAGCTGTAGCTTCCTTGGCCACTCCTTTAAGCCTGTCCGTGTAAGGTTAAACACAAACAAATGTTCGCAGGATTGTGGTCTTATTTATTACATTTGAAATAAACACTTACTAAGTAATAAAACCTGCATCTTAAAAATATGTATTTGATTTTTCTTCTATATAGTGAGGAAAAAGTTGAGAGAAAGAGAAGTTATAAATCCTTAGTGTACACTCAAGAAAACCCATCATTATAAACTCAGTGTTTCATAAGCCACGAGGGAAAATATGAGAAAATGCAATATTAATTTAAAACAACAACACTTCATATTGACTACAAACCAAACTAACAGCAAAGTTCATCGGTAATTTAATGACAAAGTTGCAATTTTTTTCACGGTGCTAGATTAGCGTAACTGAACAGATTTAGGTACATTGCCGAGAGCCGATACAAAAACATTTGGAAGACATTCTGCGAAAATGAAGAAAACAATCAGAATGTTTCCCCATGAACCTTTAGTAATAGCTACAAATATTTGTGTTAACATGCTATTTATTTGATAGTTTTTCGACTAGTTATCAAGTATCATCTCGGCTCTCAGGAGAGTGCTGGAAGGAGAGGCGAAAAAGTAAACCAAGTCACTGATGGGTTGCTGTTTGAGACAAGGATCCAGGTCTGACCAGGTGTGCTCTGCTCTAGAGCAATCCTCACTGCAGGTCTGGGCTGCTCTTCTACAGCAGCAGCGAAGACAGTAGTCATGAGCTCAATAACCCCTTCCTTACTGCAGGAATCATACCAGAGGAGTCTGTTTCCTCATCCATGTCACCAACGGTAAGATCTGCTCTACAGTTTGTAGACACTTAGACTCAGTTGCATAAAGGTGTTCAGAAGATGAAAAGCCTCTCGTTTCCATAGGATTCGGAGACTCCTAAATGACCTTCTGAAGTCAGGTCTCTGCATCTTTTCTTCTCTCATGAGTCCCATCAAACCCCATGCCCAAATCTTGTTTTAGAAGTTGTTGAAATCTGCAAAATTGTCATCTATAATGGGATTTCCAGCTTTGGAAAAAAAAATACCCCACCTTCAGCATTCCTGTCCTGTTCCTACGTCCTCTTCACCTGTTAGCTGTCAGGCCTGCAGTGTCACACCAGTCCTCTCTCCCACCTTTCAGGAGGCAAATGCCATTGGCTTTCACAACAGAAACACCTCCAGAAAATACACCATAAGCATCCAGAATGAAAATGATAAGTCAGTAGAAATGTTTGACGATAAACAGGTAGCATCTCCAGACCAGACGGAAAGAACGCTCTGGACTTTGGCAGCGCTTAGATATCTTAAGCCAGTAAAGTATTATTCAGTGGTACGTAAAATTGTGAGCCTTTCTAAAATACTTCTGTCAACTGTAACTGCTTGGACACACCTCTGTTAATCAATCCTGAAACAGCATTCTGCTTTGACTTTAGAGTCTGTGGTTTCATCTGCATTTCAAGTTGTTCACATTCTTATTTCATTATCTGCTCCTCAGCCATTAGAGTTTCTGGCGAACCGGGGTAGTCTGAAGCTCTGACTGCAGACACTGTCTGACTGCAGGCATTTACTAGACCATAAATGAACGAAAATTCTTGCTCTGGACCATTGGTGGGCATCTTCCTAAGCAAAAAGGGATGCAACCAGGTGTGGATAACAGGGGAGCTAAGCCAGCTATACCCCTTGCATCATGAGGTGCAGGCCCACATTACAGACCCTGGTGTAACTACGTAGCCATGGACCTGCAGCCGCAGTTTTCATGTTCACAGCACGGCTGGGCCCAGCTCTTCAGCAGCAACATGTCCGCAGTGCCTGGGCTCACCAAGGGAGAGGAGGTTGCCTGCTCTGCCCTATTACAAGGCTCATTGTTGCCCCTAGGAGCCATAAAGCTACAGACAAACTCACTGATGACTGTGGGTAGGTACACTTCACTGCGTTGACACCGTAGAAAAGGAGCCTACAAAAAAGAGTGAGTTTCCCTCAGCTCCACTCCAGCCAATAATTCCCATAAGCCAGCTACCCTCTTGTGCTGGGACTGCTCCTTTTCCTGGTAAAACAAGAATAATATTTTTAAATATACCAAAGCGCTATTTTAAAAAAATGAATTAAGGTTGTGAAACACTATGACTCACCAAAGATGCAAGGGACAAGAGGGAGAAATCTAAGACACATGGCTCTGGTGGGGTGGGAAAGGGAGTGGTCCTGACTTCTGCTGGATCAGGCTGAATTCGGACTGATAGCACATCTGGGATCAGACCCCGCGTACCTTCAGCTTCGCTTCCCTTCTCCCAAATTTTCTTAAGACGAAAGGGCAGAAAAGGAACCTGCCCCATCATTCAGGCAGTCAGTCACGTGATGGTCTTCACAGGGGAAAACCTTGGTCTCATTACCCGTGCCAGGATAATACCCATAAGCGCATTTTAGGATAAGCACAAGTGGCAAAGCCACTGAGAAAATACACCATGTCAGCCACAACTACCAACAAACCACTGCTTATGACAAAGCAAGGTGCTCTTTGGTCTGTAGGACTAAACCCTAAGACTTTCAAAACTCATTTTGGGTAGGAAAAAAACCCCAAACCCATCAACGTTGTGTATGAGAAGCACAGCAAGTACAGAGAAAGCAAACAGCAACTGAAGTGGTCCTGGACCAGCCCTGTGGGTCTCAACCATCTGAAACCTTTGCCTGTGTCCATGATTAGTGTTTACTAAATTCTTATGCCCTGGCACCAATAAGAGACTTCAGCGCAAGCAGACTGCAGAGCCACTAGGATTTTTAATGACCAATAAATTATCTGCTGCTTTGGAAAAGCCAGTTATCGTATTTAATTTGACAGCCCCATGCAGGGTGAATTCCATAGACACAAAACAAATGTCAGGCCTCGAGACTAACACACATTTCCCCAGATGCAAAATAGACACTCACCAGTTGCTTTCTTAGGAGGATGGAAAAAGCTAATCCTTCTAAATTATGTAAACCAAACAGAGAGTGAAGGCTTAAAGCCTCAGCATTTACTTTTAACAAGTAAAGCATAAACCACACTACTGCTTTCACATCTGCCTTCTAATTTTTTTTTGCCTTTGAATGATATGTAGTACAACTATTTTAAGACCTGCTCCTGAGTGCCTGCAGCTGGCACAGCTTGGAGGGAATAGTAGGTGCTCATTTGTCCTCAGGACTGCCACGTTGCCCCCTAAACACTTATCGTGCTCTTGTAGAAAGACTTGGATCATGGAAGATCTTTTCCAATCCAACTTTTACTTAATTTTGCTTCGAGAAAGACAGTGAGGGGACAGCTTTTTCTTTTACTCGTCTTGTATCTCATTCAGATCTGGGTTGGAACAGAAACAGAGGAGGAATGTCCACTGAATTCTAAGTGCTTTCCAGCTCTGGTTCACATCTGTTACTAATGTATCTTCACATTAGTGGATAGTTTAATAAACAAGGAAATAAGAGTTGTCCTGTGAATTTGGTCCTATCATTTCAGAACTTGATCCCTGGCTCTGACACTAGCCTCTTGGAGGGACTGATGTAGTTACACGGTTCGTTTTCCCCATTTGCAAATTGAAAAAACAATGCTTTCCTTTGCCATAAGCCATGTTGGGTTGTAGGCAGGAAGAGCGCCGTGGAAAAAGTCGGTGCTACTGGAAAGCGGTCTGATGAGGCAGCAACCTTACTGTCGCTTTGCCGTTGTGCTTGTCAGGACAGGGAGAGGCCATCTGGCCCTGTACAGAGTTATACAGGGCGGTACTGGTGAGCAGCACTAAGCAAATAAGAGGGAGGGAAAGAGACTACTTGAGATGTTAAATTAAACTGCGGAGCAGACTTGGCCGGGCCCGCTAGCAAGCACTTAGTCAAAATTTATGCATGTGAACAACAGCCATTGTCCCACATAATTAAAGGCTGCGTTACCGTCAAACACGCCGAATTACAGGGCTGCGCTCGCTCCTCTCGGAGACCACGCCGGGCACCGGGTTACGCTTGCAGGACCCTACAGCGAGGGGACGGCGCCACCTCGCCCACCCGCCGGAGCCAGCGGAGCGCAGCGGGACCGCGCCCGGCATCCCCCGCACCGCCGCGCCGCGCCGCGCCGCGCCGGAGCGGGCGTGCTGCGCCCGGCGGCCCGCAGGGGGCGCCGCAGCGCCGCGCGGCGGCGGCGGCGGCGGCGGCGGCGGGCGCTGCGGGAGCCGCCGCCGGGCGGGCGGCCTCTCCGCATTGTGCGGCCGCGCCGCTGCCGCCGGCGGGAGCGCGGGCGCGCCCGGGGCCGGGCCGGGCCGGGCCGCGCCTCCCTCGCTGAGCGCCGCGGCGCAGCCCGGGCACCGCCGAGCGCGGCCCCTCCGCGCTGCTCGCCGCGCGCAAGGAGGTGAGCGCCGGGCGGGCGGTGCGGCGCGGTGCGCGCCCGCGGGGCTTCTCCGCGGGCGCGGGGAAAAGGGAGGAGCGGGGGTGGGGGTGGGGGGGCGTGGGGAGGAGCGTGAGTGGGAAGATGCGGCGCGGGGGGCACGGTGCCCGCTGCGCGCGGGGCCGCGGGCGCGGAGCCGGGTGTGCCGGGGAGCAGCGGTGCCGCAGCCGCGGGAGCCGCCGTGCGCCGGACGGGCGGCACCTGCCGGGACCCGGCCGGGGAGCAGAGCCCACCCGAAGTTACGGGGCAGGCGGTGATGAATCAATATCTACATAGAAATGTAAAATATAGCTGCCGGCGAGCGGCGGGCGGGCGGGGGTGCGGAGCGCCCGGCGGCGGGGAGCGGTGCCGGCGCGGGGCAGCGCGGTCGTGCCGCAGGCGGCGGCAAGGGCTCGCCGCTGACCGGGCGCGCAGCCCCAGCGGCACTGGGTTAGGTACCGGCAGGCGACCGGGAGCTTTCGTGGGAGGGGAATACCGGTGTCCCCCTCCCACCCACCTCGCTAGGTGATACAGCTCCTGAAGCACTTTGCGTTTCTAACTGTTCGTGCAAAGCGAGCGTGGTCTGGTATTTGCTCTTAGGCAAAATGAATCAGGAGCATAAGGACGTCAGAGATGAATTGGGACCCTTCTCTATGTGAGGTGTCTTTACTCTTTCTTTTTACAAGCTTTTTTTATAGGCAAAAGCCTCAGGCTTTTATTGCAAGAAACATGTTTGAAATGCATTTTGCTGTAGAGCGGGTAATATTAACATAGAGAGCTTCCTACGTCACTGTTAGAATTTATGGCTAAAGTGGACACTTCAGCACAACAGCAAACCTTCATAACAGGTTGTGTTCACAAATAAAGTTCTCCCCTGTTTTAAAGGGAGACTGAATTTTTGATATTTTAGTCAGGGCTGAGGATCATCGTCATCGTCACAGTTGCCATTTTTTCGCCCAAGATCTTAAAGCATTCTACAATGACAGGTACTGTTATATTTTTTACTGTCCAGGTTAGAGAAATCAAGGAGATGAAGTGTCAGGTGACTTGCTCAAGGTCATGCAGCAAAGCTGTGAATATAGATAATTCCCATGTGGCCTGTTAAAAGTGTATTACCAGAAATTCTGGCATCCTTGTTCTAACCCCATGCTTTGCCGAATGTTTATGTATGAGCTGAGGAAGCTTAAACAAGGAGCACTAGAGAACAACTGGGTATAGATTTGTTTAGCAGAATGGGCAAGGTACAAGTGCTTAGAGGTTTTTAGGCAACTGCAGCTGGGTAATTGAAACCTTTCTGGAACTGGAGGGCTTGAGGAAAGATCAGCTATCTGCAGGCACTATTGGTGAGTGCTCATGGCTTTTAAAATA
Organism: Gymnogyps californianus; assembly: GCF_018139145.2. Taxonomy (NCBI): domain Eukaryota; kingdom Metazoa; phylum Chordata; class Aves; order Accipitriformes; family Cathartidae; genus Gymnogyps; species Gymnogyps californianus. The sequence goes on from NC_059471.1 coordinate 148,424,801, forward strand.
CATTCTACAAAAACTAATTCATTGGAGTTGAGGCAAATACAGTAAATACAAGCAATTGGCAGCTGAAAGAGAAAGAAAGAATAAGGAACCCTGTGAGACAGGTACTTTGGGTTGTTAAGTACGTTTTGCAACATTACAGTGCCAGCGTGAAACAAACAGCGAGAGCTAGAAAGCTGAAGGTAGATTTTGCACAAACAATGCCAAATGTGTCAGTGGTGTTACTGCAATGTTTAAAGCGGGCATGTAGCATCAATTATCATGACTATTTAAAAAAGAAGAAAGGGGGGGTTGAGGGAGAGTCTGGCTCCTTACAGCTCCATCCTCGTGGTGTTCTTCCCCAGGCTCTGCACTGACGTCACAATGACACGGTGAAGCCAAAGACAGGAGCTGGGAACGGTTCTTCTGCTTCACTTTTGATAATCGAGTGAATTTGTCGCCACTCTGTTCCTTCCAGCATGGCTAAGAGCACAGAAGTGAAGCTGGCGATCTTTGGTCGAGCTGGCGTGGGCAAGTCAGGTATGTTTGTTGTCTGATTTTTTTATTCTGCTTGTCATCAGGTAACTTTTTGTTCCCTCTGTGCAGACAAACTTTGTACAAAAAGACAGCTGTGACCTTATTCTTGTCAGGGGGGTCAGGATCAGGCCAGGAGTTCTCTCTTCCTTGCTTTCCACACTGTTTTCTCCAGGTTCTCCAGAATAAAAGTACTTTTATCACTTTAAAAAAAAAACAACAAAACAACCAACAACAAAACAAACTTCTCACCCCAACTTAATCCCACTTCTCATGAAGTGAGTGGCAAGATTCCTCTTTTCCGTTGGAACAGAATTAGTAATGTTTAATTTGTCTCTTCATAGCTTGTGCTAGATGAAGGTATTTATAGTATGCTCCCTATCCCCTAAGATGAGATCCTCTGTTAAATATTGGATGACTTCTGTGATAGCTGTAATTCTGGTTGATTTCAGTGGGAAATTTTAGACTCAGCAACTCAAATAATTTTTATTCTCAGTGCTCTCTTGGATTTACATATTTAGCAGGAAACCAAGAAAATATGATGTGTAAAGTTTGCATTTGGAGAGCTCTTTTGAGAAATAAACATAGTCTAGTGAGTTCATATGGTAGAAACACAAGGGGGAGGCATAAATGTTAAAAATCCATTTCTACAGACAGCCTTTCCTTCGGTGAGACAAGGAGCGTAACACGAGGGTTGCAAGCTCTCTCGGGTAGTTCGGTGGTGTTGCATTAACTTGACAGCTCCAGGACCACTCTAAGATGTCCTTGCACCACAGGGATGAGGAAATAAGGAGAGTGAGTCTAATCATGCTCCTGTGACAGTTTGGGAATTGTAAGATACTGTTTATTTTAGAGAAATCTGCACAAGAGAAGCCAGGAGGTAGGACGTACTAGTAAGAGCATTAGGCTAGACTCTCAGCTGCTGTCAACCAGCTCCAGTTCCCCAAAGTAACTTTTGTATTAGAAGTGCCAAGGTTCTGGCCCGTAAATGTATTATAGTTTCATTAACTTCAGAACGGGTTGTTTATAAAAGCACATTTACCCAGAAGGTATTTTACCAGAACACTGTCAGTGAAGTAGCTCTGTCAGCCTTCAGGAAAAAAGGCGTATGTGAGGCAGAGGTTGTTAGAGATTATACCACTTACACAAAGACAATGCAGATTAAATTCTACCTTTTTGAATAAAATACCTGAGGGAATGCTGATAATATACTGGGATAAGTTTAAACTGTTCCTTCTCCCCTGCTGCGCTCACCCCACCCCTCTTTTGTATTTGTATTTCACTGTCCTGTCCAAGTTTTGCGAGTAACTTCAGTGGTTCTCCTTCTGGTTTGTCTTACATTCAGTTGATAGTTTCTGTGGTTGCCCAGTCTTTTGGCTGGGTTCAAAATAACGCAAGAGGATGTTGAAGTATTTGCAGGAAAACACAAACACTAAGAGACTCCCCTCGCCCTGATATTCCTAATCATTTGAGAGCTTATATTTAAAAAATACAAAACTACCAGTTAAGTGCCGAGTTAAAATGCCTCACTAGCATAGGATCAACAAGAGCCTTTTTTACCTTTTTGTAGACTTCACTATACTAGGATTTTATGGTAAAAATGTTTTCCTGTAGTCCTGGAACTGGGTGGGAGATCATTTTTAATGAAAAGCCAATAAAAACATCCTAGTCCTTCAGAGTCCTCCTCCTCTCTCTTCTTTTTTTTGCCTTTGAGATGCAAGGAAATATTACATAAAATATGACTAAGGTCCCCTCTTTTTGACTGTGACCACATATGTGAATCTGTGTGGAAGCAAACGCGCAAATAAGTGGGCAGCACAACAGGGTGAATTTAAGGGGATGGAGAGACTGCAGAGTGCTATCAGCTACCTCGAGAGAGCAGCAACTGTGCCTCCCAGAATCTCCAGCTTGCTTATGAAAACCCCTCTTGTACGTTCCCATAAAAGGATCCAGTTTCAACAGCTTGGCCAACTCCAGAGAAATAAGTGTGTGTATGTGTGTGTGGGGGGGTGTCTGAAAATACCTACTTGCCTGTAGCCAACAGTAGCAACAGTGGGAGCTGTGGACGTGCTGTTACACCTTTGCTAAAAGCAGAGCTGGACACAAACTAGTTTCCAGATAGCTGGGGTTGGCGGATAAGTACGCTGCTAGATTAGTGTTGATATTGTCTTTTTTTAGTATAGCCATGTAATTCCCTATCCCTGTGACCAGTTTGTAATACGTTGTTGAGACAGGGTCCTGTGGCCATAGGTTACTAGAGTAGGCTTGGCCAGACAGCTGAAAGATAAGCCAGACTCTAGAAGCAAGAATGCAAGGCAAAATGCTGGAGCACACTAGATATGTGCAAAGAAAAGGAGACGCTGGGTGATAAATAAGGCCACTGTAATTGCCAGAAAGTCATGCCAAAATATGGTTGCTGGCTTGCTTTCTTGGCTCATCTTCATTTGCAGAGGAAGAGCCAGGCATTAGGTTCTTAATCTGTAAGTGGCTTCACCACCTGACAGCATCTGTGAAGTTACAGACACATATTGTAATATCCTGGAGAGACTCCTCTTCCAGTTCCTCACCAGGACTTTGGATCAGTGAGTCAAAGCAGCTTTGAAGAAAGAAGTGTTGTGCTTCAGGACACGTGGAGAATTAAAGGTGTCCCTCATGCACCGTGAAAGTCAATAGAACTGTTACCATTACTGAGAGCTGAGGAACATCCTAATCTCGTCATTAATGCTAGACATCTGTTTAATGGGGTGCAAGATTGCTTGTTCTACTAAGCAGTCCCTTCCAACTAATCCAAGACTCTCCCAAACATGAGGTGGGAAACCAGAACATTGTTCACAAGTCAGAATAGTGGTAGCATCTCAAAAAAGAGTTAAAGCCAGGGAAAACAAAACTTTTCTCCACTTTCTTGCTCCTTATCAAGTTTCCATTGTTCAAAGGTTTAAAAACCAGAGGGGAATAGCAAGTCCGAGTGTCAGCTTTTTACTGTTCTCCTTCCTTGCCTTGTCTCCTCCTGCCTGCTGGAGAAGGCCAGCAGAATTGCTAATCAACTCGCCTGTCCTGTTTTGGTTTTTACTTAATGTAAACCTAAATCTTTCGAATAGAAAAGAAGGAGCAAACCACTCAGAAAGGGGCACGTAAGAGTGCTCTAGTAAGGCACTTATTTCAGAATTACACTGTGTAGTAAATCACTGGTCAGCTCATCTGGGCAAGCTCATCAGGAACGAGCATCCCAACCTGCTCTTGTACAGTGGACTGGATGCTCCTCCATTCACCCAGTTCTTATTGTATAAAAGTTGCATAAACATTGCTTTAAACTAGCTGAAAAAAACCAGATGAGGAGCTCAGCGTGAGCCAAGGAGCACTTTGCTGCTGCTTCACTCGGGAAGAAGAGGAGACGCTCTGTGGGTGGGAAGGGACATTGCTAAGCCCTGCTATAGATAACAGGGCTGCACCTCCTAATTTGGGCTAGAGTCAAGCGGCACTGAGGGGGAGAGAAGGCTTTTAAACTCTTTTTATGTCCAAGAGGAGCTTGGAGGGAGCGGAGAATTGAAGTTGAAGTGAATTACTTAAACATTGCTGTTTAAATTTTAATTCTGCCGAATCCTACAGCTTCATTCCTATGGTAACAAAAGTTAGAATTTCCTAAATAATTCCTTTTAAAAATACAGTAGTAACAATTAATAAAGACTTAAAGGCCTTGTTCTTCCATGTCATCACAAGGTACAGTATGTGCCCAGAAAGCTAAAGAAGAGTGAAAATGTATGAACCAGGAGGAGAAAAGAAGGGCATGTACTGGATAGGACTGCATGGCTGATGCTTTTCCAACTCATAATTCAGTTGACTATGAATGCTCAAAATACCTCTGCTTAGGAGCCTTTATATTTTGGCCAAAAAAGAGAGAATGTCCAGCTGCAGCATGTGCTATCCAACTTGCCTTTTTGCTGTGTATGTGCCAGGCTGAATACTCCAAGTTTCTGTGTTAGCGTGTATGGTGCGCCCAGCCACGGGCAGATGCAGTTCTCGCCTGTCTGGTTGGGCCGTGCGGCTGCAGCTGTAGTATGTGACATGGAACCGTGTGTGGTTTCTACTGGTGCTTAAGCGACAGGAAGATACTAAAGCTCCCACAGGCTCCCCCCAGTAAATATGCGTCTGCTTCTAAGCAGCTATGCAAATCATTTTCTTATACAATCAGGTACATGAGACACAGGGCTGTTACCACCTTTTGATCCAGCAATAGCTCAGATGCTTGTGTTCGGGCAAAAGGGTGATCGATAGTGGCATCAGTAAATATCATCCTGCAAAGAGCATGTCCCATCTCAGAAATGAAGATGTCACCAACTTCAGTCATTTTAGTGTCACAGTTGGGAAAGTCCTGAGTAGATGTAGAATTGTATCTGTTGGCTTACGCTATTTTCCCTGTCTAACCCAGGATGGGGGAACATACTTGGGAGAAAGATATCTGGATTTGAAAGTTCCTACAGAACAAATTCAAGCAACAGCCAAGCCAGAGAGGCCTACAACAAATCTGTGTTTTGTTTTCATTATTCGGGGATATGTCTGAAATACACTACCAGGGATCACTTCCCAATTGCAAGGTCTGGGCATGTGGGGAATAGAACTGAATTCAGCGCCACCCACCCCCCTCCCTCCCCTTCAAAAAAACATACGGGTTACTGGGAAGGAAGCCCATTTCAAAGTGATTTTCTACTTCACAAATCCCTGCTCATATGCTTTCCCCCACTAGTTTCATTTCAGGGACTTTTGGGGAGGAAACATGAGTTATTAAGGAGTGATTCGTCATCAAGCTCACAGGTCTGCTAGTAAGGCAGGGAAAGCTACCACAAAAGCTTCAAAGTCCATGCTATACCAACTGATGTATCTAGGGAGGATTACTGTAATAAGGTGCCTCTGAAATCCAGAAATGTGGGTGGAAGGATACTGTGGATTTTCTGTTGGTTTTTTTGTTGTTGTTGTTTGGTTGGTTTTTTTACACTCGTGGAGTAGATCAATTGCCTTTTTTTTTTCCTTTGTTCTTAAAAATGGCAATGACAACCAGATGCTTAAGCGATTATTCAGTGATCAAGTTTAACACCCACTATATTAATTGTCCCCTAATATTTCGCTGGTAAAGTACTCATTAAACAATCCCACTTTTTACATCCCCTGGTTTTACACTTTTCAACCAGGTACAGGTTCACTGAAGGTACTGTGCATGTATGTGTATATGTACTAGTAGAAATGTAACAGTAATTAGGTCACTCGGTTAGGTTTTGTGATGATTTCTGCCCCAGCAAGCATGCAAATATGTCCCCCTGGAGCAGGTAACATTGCAAGCAACCAGTTGCATTAACATGACCTTTCCACACTCCTGTCCAGTGGATGATGCTGATGCCTATACAGAGGGTGAGCCCTGGGTTCATGGATCCATGATATAAGTCGCTGTCACCCATGAATATGTGGCCCTGAGAGTCCTTGCCATGGCGGCAAGGAGAGGGGCTGCTGTTGCAGTGGCCTCAACATGTGCAGTTTTGGGTCCAGGCAGGGTGTACATTAACCAAGTGCAGGGCCCTACTGAGATCAGCACCCTCAGCGTGCTGCTTGGAAAAGCCCCACTGGCCTTACCACACAGATACAAGCTTTAGTCAGCAGCTGTGTGACAACCAGTCTTCCTTGGACTTTCTCAAAACTGCATTTGTTGATTCTTGTTATGCTAAAACTGAAGAGAGGGAACACCAAGAACTTGGGCTAGACACACAAGCGTTTACTCTTTGTGGCAAGATGGTCTACTTGTATCTGTTGTTACCTCCTCCCTTTCCTCTGCTTATTTGCTTGTCCATGGTTCACTATTGCCTTGCCCTTGGTGTAGAAAGTATTCATGCTCTGCTCAACATTTGATCTTCCTTCTGGCTAACCATGAAATAATAAAACGCAGAATTTCTCTAACCAAACGCCAACATTGTTCATTCAAGCATAGCTGCCTTCCCTGTTCCATCTCATTTAACTACATCTGACATCGTCTCTACCTGCATCCCCTCTGAGCAGCTGGTGGCAGCTGTTAGAGCTAAGACTAGTCCTGCTGTTCTTTGTTTCTGTTTAGGTTGTGCTAAATATAGCCTGCTGTTTGATTACCAGGGAAGGAATGTCAAGTTTCAAGATTTATGTGTGCAGCACAGATTTTTCTCTAGGCCTGCGCCCAGTCACCCCCTGCAGCTCATGCCTCGATAAGATAGCCATCCTGCCCACTTCTGTCTCCTGTAGTCATTGCAAAAGACAACCGAAAAGCTTCCTGGTGGAGTTCCAGGAATCCTTCGCCAGCTTACCACGAAGCCTTGCAGTGTTTTGGTCAGTCTGCTGTTCCCCACCAGGTCACTGAATGCACTGGTATCTCTCAGGCTGCTGACCCTAATGGGTCCTTTCAGAAATGCCGAGATTTTTATTCTTCCACAAAATTCTTCTTTACCTCCCTGGTATCTGGAGTCCCTGCCTACCCCTTGCCTTGCATATACTTTTTTGCTTCGTTTCTTCTCAGCTGTCACCCTTCCCTTTCCCCTTGCCAGTTTAGTACATGTTTCCTAAAGTCTGCCTATGGTGGAATCACTTCTGCTTTGTACTTTACATGAAAACTTTGTATTTACAGTTGCCTTCTCAGCCTCGTCACTTAGTGCTTCCTCCCATCTCTGTTTCTCATCTCCAGCTCCTTTTTTACTCTTTGCCCACACTGTCAGCGCATCATTAAAGGCTCAGTGCACAAGTTCCAGATGAGCTGACCTGGCGGCAGTGATGTGATGTGCCAAAGAACAGCCACTCTGAAGTGGTTCCTACTGTCCCGGAAACCATTCCCTGGCTTGGACTTTGAGGATGCTCCAAGCATTGACTGCTCCAGACAGTCATTGTGTGAAGCCAGCTTCGCACAGGTTAAAAAGGGAAGCAGTGTATATCTTTGCATAGCTAGCCTTGGTCATAGAAGTGGGTAAATTCACCTATTTTGGCTTTGTAGCAGAGCAGGAGAAACAAGTTATGCCTGTATTTCCCAAGCAAACTTACTTTTTCTGCATTTATCTTTGTGCCACCCTTACGCCTTTTACATTTACAGCACCCAAAAATAAATATGTAAGTATATGAAAAACTAACACCGCCTTAAAGTAGGAGGATCAACGAAATGCTTTAGGCTTCAGCTGAGCTGTGGTTACAGGGCTGTCATTAGCTGCTGTTGACTGAAGGTGTTTGTAGCCTCTCACCTCACACCTGGCAGGCACTCCCAACACTGTGGTGAGCAGGAGAGTGGAAGAATTGCTATAAGATAGCAGTGGGCAAGGAAACTACGGCATCCTCATCCATTGCTGCTTTTATTCCAAGTCTGTGTTTGCTCAGCATTACTGACAGTCTTTTATTATACCCGCTGCTGCAGAGGCAGAGTTACAACTTTGGGAGAAGGCACCCCTCGACTTTCCTTCCCTTTCCACACATAGTTTGCGGGGCACTGCCGGGAGCTCTCCCCATTGCCACTGTACTGGTTATGGGATTCCCACCTCACCAGCTCTCGACCTGGCCTGCTGTTTGAACTAGTATTTCTTTCCGTTCACTTCAGATTAAACCAGCTCCCTCGATTTCATTGACTCCTACCTCTTCCTGGAGTCAGAAAAATAACAGAAGGGAGGTGCATCTGTTTCTATTGCCTTTTCATAATTCTGAATGGGAAAAGTACTTTTTATGATTGTTTCCCACCAGGTAGAGCATTCACGCTGCTGGAGTTAGTCTGCAGCTGTTACAGTTTCTAATGGATTTGCCATGTAGGTGTTGGGAAACGCCATATATTATGGTAGTGACGCCGTAGATAACTCATATTCTGTGCATACAGTATGAAAAGATGAATGGCAAGAGAAGCATGAAGCCCTGGGGAAGGAAGTAGTAGATATATTAAACATATGTGCAGCTTTAAAATGCCATAGAAATTGGCTGGACTCTCCAGCTGCCTTTCCAGAAATGTTAGACAGTAGTCTGCGCACAGGAAAAATGAGAAAATATGTTGAAAACATCAAGCCTGGTTTTGAAAGCACATGAAGCTCCTGACATTCACAGGTTGTTTTGCTGCTGCTGCTCAGGGGTCAGCAGAAAGGAAGCTGCAGACAAGCAAAAGCAGAGGCCTGGGGCAGCGATGCATTACCGTGTGGGAACTGTTTAGATAAGTGGCTTGAAAAGTTTTCAAGCTGGAAGGATGCAACTGGAGAGTGTACAGGATATACTCTCCCAGGGAGGGAATTTCTTTAGCACTTGAACAGCACTCAAGCTTTCCAAAGAGCTGTGGGAACAAGGGCCACCACCATGACCCTCCTGCAAGGCACGCCACTATGACTATCCTCAAGTGGCCAATATGGAAATTGAGGTGAAGGAAGGAGGAGCCTGATAGTCTCAAGTCACCAAGGGAACTGTGGCTTGGGCATTGCCAAAGCTTCTTTCCATGATTTCTCCTCAGGGCCAGGGCTGCCAAGATCCAGCCTGCAGATGGCTCCCAGGCAGGCAGTAGTTACCCAGCGTCTGAGCCCCAACCCCTATAGGCACTGCGGGATCCTTATGACCCTTTATGACTCATCCACTGCCATTAATTATTGACAGCAAAATAAAGCATTGAAATAACATTTATTTTCATTAAAAACATATTTGGCAATCCTATCTTTCACTACTTACCCAGTAGGACTTAATTTCATTTTGACTCACAGGACCACAAGCATAAAAGGAGCTTGTCTTTACCTTCTTTCTCCCTTTCAGGTGGCTATATTTGCCATCCAACTCTTAGTATAACCATAATATAATCTATCATAGATTTGCACAACCCTACTCTAGAGGGCTGCTTTTGTCAGTGCCTTATCTCTGTGCCTGCCATGGGAAACAAAAATCCCACTCCCCACAGCGGCGGAAGCCAGTTATACAGAGCTGTTGACCATGATCTTTTCCTGACCTACCCAGCAATTGACCTGTGCCCTTGAGGAGCTTTACAAGTGAGAACTTCAACTCTGACATTCAGATCAGGAAAGTGCAAGAAAGAATGTAGAAGCCAAAAAATCAGAGTGGGCTATTTATTTCTTCACTGAAATAGGGCTGCAGAATAAATAGAAATGTATTGGAGAGTCACCACAGAAGAATGCAGTATTAGACCCATGGGGAGCAGAAAAAAAACACAAACAAAAAAACCCCCAAACCCCACACTCTGCAAAACGTGGGGCATGGGAGTATGAGTGCCAAAACAAACACCTTGTGTTAACCAACTTCAGTGGCAGAATCTGTGACGCCAAGCACTACTGCTTAACCCAACTGGATGCTTGTGGTTACATATGCTGGAGCTGGTTCTGCTCCAGGCTGAATTCCAACATGAAATAATTTAATAGTGATCCACAGCATGAGTTTGTCCCACAAGTCCATGTCTGTTAGATCTATTGCCAGGCACAGTTTCAGGAAATTTATCTCCAATTAAGAAAACTTGACCTTTATCTACAGGGAGCACAGTAAGGTCATGAGATTACCAAAGAGTAGAGAGGAATATCAGTGTCCTTATTTATGTATGTATTTAGAAAGGTCTCCTGCAGTAACATGTGGTCTTGTACCTGTTCTGGCAGTGGGTGCCTGCTTACCCTAGCTGAGGATCTGGCCAAACAAGCTTCTTTACAAAGCCAGGAGTGTGAAGTGGGCTGCCCACCTCCCACCGCTGTGCTGTGCACACAATCACCTTTCCTCTTACTGCAAGAGGGAGCTGAGAAATTTGCCTTGTTTCCTGACAACAGTCAGCAAACTCACTAAAGCAGGAGGACTGAGAGCTCTTGTAATTCACATCCTAGCAAGTGCAACTGCAAATGTGGCCCTTATATCCACTCCTTCCGTTTATTTATGTTTACCTTGCTGATCAAATGACAAGAACAGGGAGCACAGCAATTTTCCCATAAAGATGTACAATCCTGAAAGAACACAACCTGCCTCTGAAGAGCAGCAGGCAGAAAGGTTGAAGGCAGCAAGAGACAACTTTATCCAGGGGACAGCTTAGTGTATTTTAATTATCAAATATTCATATACTGTGTCCTACTGATGACTTTGTGACTAAAGAAATAGGCTTGGGCATAGGGCTGTGAATAACCCAGCTAGAGGCTAGTGAACATAGGCTGGCCATAGATGGAACACAATCCAAACTGAGCAGAAAGAAACCCATGCTTTTGAGATTTGATAAGTGAAAAATTTAAATCAAAATTCTCCCCATTAAGTGTCAATGGAGGAAGGATTCATTAATGAGCTGTATTGGTAAGACATGAAAAGTAAATAACGCAAAAGTAAGTGACCAAAAAGCAATCCAGGCTCATTTTTTGCTTGAAAGGAAGTGACTGACCAGACTGGATGGTTCAGACCCATTGGAAGGGAGAGGCAGACCTGTCCTGGAAGCACCAGCTGACCACCCTTCTCCTTGTATAACAGATACTGTCTCAATGAAATAAAAGCAAGCACTGGCTGAGGCAAGAAATCAAGATCTTGCCTTTAATTAATCTTCAGTGCCCCATGGTAATATCAAATAAGTACATCTCATGCAAGAATACTCTTTCATTAGTGTTCAGTGTAATTAAACCAGTCTATTTCTCACCACCCCCCACCATGCATCCTCAATATCACTTTGGTAATTTCTTGGGGATTTTTGTTTGCAGTTTCTGACCTGGCATCTGAAACAACCAAGCCTGTCCCATGAAAAAAAACTACCTGTATTTTAAACATACTCGGTATGACTGTTTTCTTCATTAATTTTCTATTTAGGATCTAGCGTGAAAGAGGCACCTGAGCTTTGACTCAGCACCACTATGGTAGAAACCAGTAGAAATTCACGTAGTGCTTAGTGTATGTTGTGAGGAGTTTGGCAGCCTGTACTATAAGAAATACTTGTATAGTTTGGACAAGTCTTATGTATAGCTCTGCAGACTTCTAGGGCTCCAAGGAAAAGATCATGCACTATTTCCATTCTTTCCTGCTTGAAAAGGCAGACACATTGAATTCTAAGCTAAGAAAGGAGCTTTGCCTGTTCTGTTTTCCTAGTCCCCCTCTGCAGAATAAACCACCAAATTATATAGAAATTTCATTCTCCTGTTTTATTTTCATGCCAAAACCTCAGTAAAGTTGCCTATTTCCTAAGCAGTTATAGCACCTATGATGTATATTGATCTGTAAAATCATGGGCAGTTACTGATCTGCATGGTACAATAAGCATCAGCTCTGGCACAGGCTAGCTTGGCATCCCTTTGAAGATGAGGCAAGAGACAGATGTTGGAAAATGCAGAATGACCCTAGAGCAACTTAAGTTTTAGCGCCTTAGAGGTATGAAAAGTATCATAATTTGCCTGCAGGAGATCTCTAGACCCAGCTGAACAAAGCTTCAGTATCATTAGGACTAATTTCATGTTCAGTATCATACATCTCACCTCACATTAGGTCTGTACCTAAAAGACTTTTTAATCACCTAAAATAATTTTGCCTGGCTCATTTTGTAGCATTTCTTCAATTGCCAAACATTTACTGAACGATACTTTCTAGTAAGCTGTGAAAATTTTAATACCGTCAAGTCTGAGGAACTTTGTTGCACATCAGAGTGCTGCAAGTATTACTTTTTGTTCCCAGTGCTGCAGCGTGGACAGGGACTGGCTGCAAATAGAAGCAGGGAACTCAACAGAAAAGAATGACCTTCACAGCCAAGTTAAAACAGTACATTGCCACCTTAGATCCTACCTCTGATTTCTGTACAGGAGGCAGCTGACATTCATGTTCAAAAAGGCAGGGAAAATACAGTGATCAACAGCAGGAGTTGGAACACGGCTTAGGGAAACATGTTCATGGTTAAAACACCTTGAAGCTTGATTGTGCACTGTCATTTTCTGTTCATTCCCATTAATATCGTTGCTCTTGGTGAAGGTTAAAATGTTTCTGTGTTTTGTGGATAACAAGACATAGCGGATGGAAAAAAGTCTTTAATTTCAGGCGTGGGCAGACTGACATCATGTGTTAAAAGTACTAAATCATTGTGCAATTCCAGGACTTCTCTGTTCACTTTAATAGGTGACTCTTAAGAAGTCAGGGCTCTAAACTCCTGTGACATTCTAAAGATGTATTTCATATGACATTTCAGAACACTTTGAACCTGCTGATTGCAAAAGTGCTCTCAGATCCCAAACTATTCTGCTCAGGAAAAAAGTTTCCAGGGCAGTCACGAACATAGGATGCTCGGTGTGCCTCCCAGAGTACTAAACCAGTGGGAGTAGTTTTGCACATGGGTCTTTTTTGTAAGGCATAATCCAGTTACACCTCTACAGTTTCTGAAGAGTCTTAGGGATGGTCTTAATAATGTTGCTCTTGTATTTGGAGAACAAAATGAATGTTTAGTTTTTGGCTTTTTAGTCTGAATATTGCCCTCTAGAAAAACTTATCTGCCTGAAGCTTAGAGCACAGAGTGACAATCTCTAGTTCCCTGTTGGATTGCAGGCTTTCTGAGGAACAAGGCCAGTATCCCAGTAAAAGTGGTGGCACAAGACCCAATAGATCCAAGTTTGATTCCTGGAAGCAAAGTGCCTGGGCTGCTGGCTTTCAGCTATTCTAAAAAAAAACAAAACAAACCCCAGACCCCACACTCAAAAAATCCCCCACGAAAACGGGCTAGAAGTGCATGAATGCATGGAGCCACTAGGTCACTATGGGAATGAGGACTGTCTCGTGTATAATGCCTAATGACTGTTCTGTCTTCAGTGTATCCCTGTACCCCTCACATGAGGGATAGCCATTACTGAAAAAGCCTTATGGGTTGGAACACCTTTTAGCACAGCACAGTAGTGTGCCGTGAAGGCAATGATACTAATGTGTGAGCTCCTCATATCACTCAAGGACTTTGGTGAAGTACTGGGATGCGTTCACAGAATTTTGTTACCTCAGCACATCATAGCCACTGCTTCCAAAAAAAATCGTACTATCCTGAAGCTTTCTGGTGCACAGATGAAGTAAACCAAGTGTTATTTACCACCTTACTGTAGGAGGACTTATGCCATCTATATCTCCAGAAGCCAAGTCACAGCAGCTCCCTCAACTCACACATTTGAAAGAGAACATTGTTGCCTAAATATCGTCACACAGGTAGTGCATTTGCCACCATACTTCAATATTAAATGATCCTGGAGAAACTGAATGGCAGTAACGTGAGATATATGTGTGGACTATCTCTACTCTTAGGGAGTCAGTGCAGGGTTCTCTAGCAGTAGTCTCAGCAGTGCAGACCTTGTCCAATTTTAGTAACTCATGAACCTCCTAGGATTTTATTACTCAGTAAATAATTTCCCCAGTGACAAGCATTTTATGTCCTTCACTGCAAGGGGGTCAGAGTAGATGACTGCGGTGACCCTTCCTGACTTGAAAAATATGATCTTGTTGACCATGAGTATATTAAATTAAGAATTTTTCCCTGGTGCTTAGTAGCCTTTTTTTTTTTTTTCCCTTGAGCTAAATCACTTCTATAGTCATGATCCTCTCTTCTCGGCCACTTGAACTTTCCTTTCTCTTAGTAGAGTTTGCATTCTATATATCTGATTATTCCTACATGCTGTCTAACCACATGGAGCCCCATCTTCATTTTATAAGACAAATTATTTTCATAATACAGTTATGAAATCTCTTTATAGTATTTAAGAAAAAAACAAATTTATGTAACTTTCTGTTAAATAAAAGAAATACATATAACTTTATGGCACTAAATTGAAAGCATTAGCTAAGTCAATGTTTGGACTGTGCTACAGGGGTGTTAATGAGAACTTGCAAATTTCATGCATTTGAACTCATTAAAATGAACAGCACAGTTTGTGCAGCAGTGGCTTATTTGCAAGACTAGGGATTAACAGGAGCATGTGGAATAGCAGAATACAGATGCAATTTCTTCTGTAAATTCACATGAAGATCAGAACAAAAATACAGAGCTTTCTGCTGACTCTTGCTAACATGAATATTTTTACTTCTGACCAGGGTGTAAGATTTGAAAACACACTGGCAAAGAAACTAAGAGCTTGCACAGAGGAGATCCTGCACATCTCAGGGGGGAAATCTAGAAGCAGACAGTTTTAGAAAGAAAATCTAAGTTAACACTCTTGGAAGATGAAAAAGCAAAGTCACAGAAAGGTGAGCTTTAGTTACAACTCTTCAAAACTAGATGGAAATTTCACTGGATTATTTGCAAAGCTGAAGAACATTAGTTATGGGAAATTAAAGATTATTAGTTAAATTAATTCAAGACTCCACCAAATGCTAGACTAAATAACCTCATACAGTGCCCTGAACAAATGCTGTGGCCCTCACAGACGGAAGGAGGTTGATATATAGGTAATATTTGATTTCAAACAATCTGAATTGCAGCTTGTTGATGCCACTACTTCTGCACTGTTTTCTTGTCCTTAGAGGTGATAATCTGCTAGAGAGGTCTCAGTTTAAAGGAGGTTCTCCTTATTCAGAGACAGCTCTGGGAGATTTGAAAAGTGGACGTTTCAAAACACTCACTGAGGGAAGGGTGAGAAAGTAGATGTTTTGGGATTTTTTTTTTAATCTCTCGATCAAGAGCAGGTTTCCTCAGCCTTAGCCCCTCCAGGGACTTGAACAGAACTGATCAAGGAGAATCTGCAGTGATTTACAGTGAGACTTTTCTTTCCCCCCTCCAGAAAAATACTGGTTTCGGTCTCTTTTGAATTGCCATCATTACTTAGTTTCCATAGCAATATTTCCACAATTAAGAAGTATTGACAGACATCTGGAGATCAATCCAAAGACTGTGGAAATCAATAGAAAAGCATGTGTTTACTCCTGTGGGCTTTGGAGCAGGTCTGTGGAGAGCAGGGTCCGTCATTCCATGGACCGTGCCCACTGTCCCCCTGTGGCACTTCCCAGGGAGGAAAGCAGGAGTCTGGGGTGTCCCCACACCCAGTGCTAGCAGACTCTCTCAGAAAGTAGTATAATGAATTGAAAGACAAAGTACCATTTAAAAGCAAGCATTGTAAGGGCAAAACTATAGACCCCAGGAGAAGTGTGGTGTGCTATTTCCTCAATCATAGGTGCTGCATTGTTTTGCATTCAGAATTTGGAGCACTTCCTACAAATTCTCTAAAAGCTCGTCATCTGAAAAAGTTATAGTTCAGACTTCTTTTCCATCCCTGCCTTGCAACAGCAATAGACTGCAAGTAGCGCAACACTAACGTACCCTTGCAGTAGCACATATTTCACATACTAAGGACAGGCACTGGGCAAAGACATGAAGTAACTGATACCAAGGTGGTAGCTGTGCCTGGAGTCCAACCCAGACCTCTCCAGTTCAGTCTAGACCCTGACTTCTTGGACCAAGGACTCTCTTCCTGCTGTTTGCGTGGTTTAAACTGCCACTATCAGCATGTTAGATTTTTCAGTCGCACAAATACAGACTTACCACAACCTGCTGGCTTCATCTCCTAGATACAAGCACCTAGCAGAGTGCTTCTTATCACAGGACAGCAAGGACATGCCCACAGTTGCAGTATTTTTCTGTTCAACGCGATGTGGTACTTCTAGATGAGCCTGGCCCAGACTGCTCAGAGCAGTGAGAAAAGAGGTGGTTTGTTGAGAGCTTTGGCACTTAAAATAATGGGGAGACAATGCTAGTTACTAGCGCACAAAGCATCAGGGTCACAGGTTCAATAAGAGGAACTATTTAGCTGTGCTGCCTCAAAATGCTGAGTTGTGTAAGTGAAGTCAGCGCGGCTCCTGCATTTCTTTCTCTGACAAGGGTGAGCGTCATCTGTCAGGCTAAACCTCAGTTTTCAGTCTGACAGGTGGAGCTGGAAGCAACACTATTTAACATAGCCTTAAATAGTAGTAGGGTAGTACCAGGGCCCCTCTAAGTTTCTTAGGATATTGCTTAGATTTAACTATTCAGGCTGGATATTTCCATGCCTGGAGTCTGCTTTGGGCTGCTTTTTTTCTGGAATATGTCTGCAGAAGTAATACAGTCATTTCTAAGAACAAGGTCAGGAAAAAAAATAGGTTGTGTCTGTGTTAAAAAATATTCTTGCAGCCACTTTATATAGGTATTCTAGTATCATCAGTCCCCAAAGCAGGAACTCAAAATATGACAGAAGGGGGTTAGCATGTCAGCAAGGGTATGCTTTTGCTATGCTTGTGAAAGTATACTTACATTTGGTAGTGAGCCAATGCCTCTGAAAGTCCTGAGTTGTGTTTCATGTGTTGGAGCTGGGAGTTAAATTTTCGTCACGAGTTTATCCTTATGGAAAACATTCCAGCTCTGGATACAGGACTATCTTTCTTTTCAAGGAGCCGTGTAAGGAAAAAAGTGGGCACGCTGGCATTATTGCATTTTCCTTTTTGCTGGCACAGAGGCACTCTGAAAAAGTAGTGAAGCACATGGGAGACAAAAGTCCCAAGAAACAAAAAGCAAACAGCAATTTAGGATTAAGATTGCCTTTCCATATCTGAAACAGATTTGTCTCAGGAAGCAGTTCTGGAAGCTAAAAATGTAGCTCCCAGCCTCAGAGATCAGTGGCAAAATTTCAGTTGCTTTACCTCATCTGGCATCCAAGTGTCTGCATGTCAGTGTGAGCCTTTCTCTCTTCCATGCTTGGGCTTCAATGGAGCTTTTTACACTCTATCTTTTTTACATCCAGTGCAACTAGAAATAAAGAATGAATCAGCCTCACCCACTTAAAGATGCTTCCCTACTGGGCAGGGTCACAAGACGTCACCAAGGGAGATCTCCGTCCTGCTACTCCCTGTGTCGTAGTTACGCTATGGATAAGTGGAGGTCTCCTGTCTCAAGGGCCATCAGGCCAGCCAGCACCTCTCACCAGCACAAAAAATAAACGAAAGCACAGGGCTGAGGTTTACCTCACTGGTTCAGGAGGAAATTTAAGTTAAATACAATAAGTATAAACACATAGGGAGATGGATATACATGCACGCACACAAATATATATCTCTCCAAGTATCTTTTGGCAGCTGGGCTTTGTGGCCTCATATTCACTGTCTTTCAAATAGCCCAGGCAGAGCCTAAAATCCTGCAAAACAAGTTCCAGTTTTCAAACAGCACAAGGGCTATACGGGCTATTTATGAATTTAAGAAACTGAAGCGCTACTAAAAGAAAATCCTGCCTTCACAAGACCTCTTCTCAAACATAGGCCACTAAGGGGACATCAGGATGTAATTTATTTTTCTATTTTGTCTAATGTCCTAGATACAAGCCATTCCAGAACAGTTATTTTTTTCATCCATTTCAATTGAGAGATCAGTTCCTTGTGGCCTCTGAGTGGTTTGTTTTTTGTTTTTTTTTGGGGGGGGGGAAAGAGACTTTTTAGTGCAGGGCTGGAATGCAATGTTCAAGTGAGGCAAGCGAGCAGCTTGGGAGGCAGTTTTAATACCCTGAGTACATACCATGCAGCAGCAGGCCCAGACACCGTTGTCGGTGCATTAAATTAATTCTAGGTGTTCATCTTACTTCTAGGTGTTTGTCTTAGCTAAATGCCTGTAAGACCCTTAAAAATGACAGTAATCCAAATGCGTTCTCCAAGATTTAGCACTCGCACAGTGGCGAGGAAGCTTTTGTTTAGCCTGAGATTCCAGTTTAGGCTGCCTCAAGTGATGAGTGCAGGGCACTTCGTGCATTGGCATTTACATCAGCTCAGCAGCACACTGATATTTAGCTTTGGTGGAATTTTATAGCCTGCTTCACTGCAGCAAGAGCGGCAGTGTGATGAATCTTTTAAATAAATCTCATCTGATGGATTTGCTTGCACCTTATTTAGACTAGGGGTGAAAAATATCCCACCCTTAAAGCTCAACACATTTACCACCAACATAGACACCATTTAACACCATTAGTGCAGTTTTGACTAGGAAATTTCTATTAAAAAATACATGTACTGTGTGGGGACACATCACAGATGAGCATTAAGTGCATGCAGTGAACAACTCAACACTGAAATGAGCTTATATTCAGTATTAACTAGCTTAAGTCAGAGCCTTACTACACAACTAGATAGATCATCTCTTCTGCTGCGTGTTTTCACCCAAATGCAACAAGTGAATGAAATGAGTGTTCTGGGGTTCATCTGCTGCTGAAACAAACTGTGCGGAAAGTAATTCATTTAAGGGCAACTTCAATTTCATGTTCACCCAGAAAGTGAGTTTAACCCAATTTCTTTTTAAAGCAACTTCCTCTCCCCTTCCCCCAGCTCCCCCCACTCTCTGCTTTGGTGCTGCAATACCAAAGGAAGCTGTTTGAATGGTATTTTTCGCCTTGTCTGAAATTACCATGAAGAAAATCTGTTGTCCCAGTGAGAATAAGGCCAATTTTGCAGACTCTTGAAAATTAAATAATTTTTGGACAAAAACGTAAAATTCTGGGAGTTTATCCAGATTTAGACTTTTGTTTGTGCATTACTCAGGGAAAACCAGAAAAAAGGCATGGGTTGGTATGTAGCTCTTGATCCCATATGCCATATCATCTTAATTAAACTGTACCTTTGTTTGCTTAAGCCCTTAAGTATGTGGAACTGAAAACTTAGCTAAGATCTATTTATAGGGTAGCGTCACTGGTCTATTCAAGTGTTAAGTTAATCGTTCTGACTGCTGCCTAGTATATCTGCTAGGTGAAACAAAACTCCCCTCCAGCATTTGTCCCTGTATGTAGGAGCTTAAGGGTCTGAAATTCCCTGTTTCTTGCCTAGGCTTTCTACACATTGTTACAAAGGAGGTTTTTGATGGATTTCCACTGCCTCCTCCTTACCACCTCTTTTGTTTCTGTTCCTTCCAAGATGTCTCTTGCTGAAGGACAGCTGAAAGGGAGTCTTACAGCTCTGCTGCCTTTCTTGGGGACACGTACTTCCAGACTGGATGCCTTTGTGTCAGCCTTTTCCTGCTCAAAACTTTGCTTTGCGCAAAGCTTTCTGAAAGCTGTATTGATTCAGTGTTTCCACCGTGGCTTGCAGGGGCACGAAACCAGTATTTATATTAACCTGAGGCATATTAATTTTGCATCTATAATGAGTGATAAAAGTCTGATCTTTAGCAAAGATACAGGAGCTGTCTGCAGATCCAGAATGTCACATTATTTCTCTATTTCTTTGTGGAAGTTTTCCCTCAACATATTTCTGTATTTTTGTATAAGAAAAGATACAGGTGATTTTGAGAAGAGCTTGAACCTTTTTGAGCAGTGGGCTTAAAATCTATTTAGAAAGGAAAAAAGTTAATTGCTTTACTAGTTTGATACAGAGTATTTAGTAATTTTCTTCCTATGACATAGGAAGAGAGCATCTCCTTGCCTTTTTGCACCTCCTAGAGAATCATAATCTGACTTGCAGTGTCATTCATACAAGTTCGCATGAATGTTCAAAGGCACTCTCAGTGAATTTTAACTGCTAAAGAGAACAGTTTTAATATGAATACCAGTACAAGGATCATGTTTACGTACACATAGCAAATGAATGACAGTTCTAAAGTCCAAGTGTGTCTACAGCAATAGTTAATTAGCAGCCAGAAAAAATACATACGTTTCAATATTTAACCTTGAAGTCAGATTTGTGTAAAGTTCTGAAGTAATGTCACATTAAAGTGTTATCCAGAAATTGTGTCTTGAAATGAACCACAGTGAGCTGTGGTTGACAGCAAGAGACTTTGGTCGTAGTTTTCTAGCGTCTGTTCTTAATTCTGCTGCTATTTATTGTATAACCTTGAGAAAACTTCCATCATTTTGGGGTTCCTTGCTCACCATCCTATGCTGAGATACAAGGAGAAGACTTTATTAATCTCAAAGAAATGCTTAAAGCCCTTGAATAGAAGAAGCTATGCAAGTGCAAAATGTGGATGATAAAGAGAAAATTCCCTGGGGATAGAGTAAGAGAAGGGGAAGGTGGAGGGAAGTTCCTGCACTCCTGTGAGGCATAGTTCTGCAAGTGCTTCTGCAGGATAGGTAGCTCTCAGAAGTCTGGCTAGAGTCAGAGAGATGCTCATTTGTGACTGTATTTGCTTTGCAGCTTTGCAGTCAAGACGGTTAAGAGAGAATGAGAAATTAAGGGAATGTAACAGCAGCTTTACAGTGAGACACTGGAAAAAATGGGACTCCCCAATTAGAAAGAAAAAGGTAGAGGGAAGATAAGATCAAGGTTTACACATCATTAAAATGGTGGGCAAAATGAACACAGAGTTCATAGAATACTACAGTCTGAGGCCACTTGATGAAACTAGTATAAGACTGGCTTAAAACAGATACAAGCAAGTATTTCTTTACAGAATGGGCAGCGAAATTCTGAAACTATGTGCTAGAGTTGTTTTAAAACACAGGCAGCATCAGCAAGTCCAAAAAGGATTACACAAGTTCATGGATAACAGATCTACAAATGGATTTTGAAAGCAGAGGGCATGGATGTGCCCCGTAACATCCTTAATACAACAATTCTCAAGGAGGCGAGCGGACCACAGAAAGCAGCTGGGCTTGCATGCTCTCCCAAAACAGTATCTCCTGTTGCCACTGCCGGAGGCTAAGCACTTGGCTAAGATGGGCTGCTGGTCTGACCCAGGAGGGCATTTCGTATGCTCCTGTGCTACAGGGAGCGAATCACACAGACAGTGCAGTAACTTTACGTGCTGCTGTTTTTCCTATAAGATAACCTTTCCTTATTAGCTCCAGACTTCTAAATATCATCAAATCAGGACTAACCACTTCCCTGAACATATGCTACTATTGCCCACCCCAAAAAAGAAGGTTTCATTTTTTTAAATTCACATTTTCAACTAGCTGCTATTAAGATTCTTTTTATTTGCTTTCTGGTGTGAGGTTTCAGAACACACCTGCTTAACATTTTCAAACTTCTCTGCATAATCAGGGTGAATGAACACACATCTCCATGGGCTTTCAAACAAAGCTGAGATTCTCAGAGTGTCTGCTGCCATCAGTCAGGGCTGCAGTAAAGGTAGCAAATGTCAAAAAAATTACAGTAAAGTCATGAGAGATGGCAATACTTTTGTGACTAAACAAGACTGCAGCTGCCTGTCAGCAATCTAGATTATTTATATGCATTCAGCTTCCACAAATCAAAAAGACTTCTGGAATTCATCTATTTCAAAGGTCTGCATCAAAGAAAAACAACCATTACAAGTGGCACTTGAAGTCCCAGCACAGGTATTAAACAAAATGAATAATGGCACTAAAAGTCTGTTTTCCTGGCAGAGGACCCCTTTCACCACAGTCACAGCAGTATGGGGTGGTTTTTCTTGAGGCTGAACAGATGAATTGTGTCTTAAAGTCTGTCATCTAGAAACTTCTGCAACAGGGGTTCACCACACAAACTGATGTTGGTGAAACAGAGAACAAAACCTGGCCAGTTGCATTTCAGTTTAATGTGATTCTTAAGTTGTTGGCTTGTTTTGTTCTGCTTCTGCCTGGCTCCTTTCTTTTGCAAGAGCACTTTATCTGGAAGGCACAGTTCTGTGCTTGCTGGGCCATATGGTAGTTAGCCATCCATAGGGCTTTCTTTTCACTTGGCAACCTTGGAAGCAGGAATAGACAGCCCTTATAAGAGAGATGATAAACTCACACATGCGTATTCGGAAGTCTAACAAAATTTCAAGCTAGAGCTATTCAAAGTGTTGGAGGTTTTTTGGTTCATTGGGGTCTTTTTTGTGTTGGGGTTTTTTTGTTTGTTTTTTTTAAACAGTCAGCAGATTCCTGGGAGTAATTTCTAAAGCATAAAAACCCTAATCTGACTGTAGCCAAGCAGAGGAAAAGTTAGACCTGTCTCACTAAACAAATACTTTAGCTATACTGCTGCACTTTAAAACTTCCTTATCAAAACCCCTGTAGGACCAGAGCGTTCTTCAGAAGAGCTCTGCCAACGTGAACACGCAGCCTTGATATCATAAGTCCCTCAGTTAAGAGGTCTACATGTTAAGTCACTGAAGTAAGAAGGTGTGCAGCCTACTTGTGCCCAAGCACAGGGTGGCTTATTTTGAGGAGTTGAGCTGTAAGATAAGTTCTTTGCCTATGTCCCTGGGTGCCATAAGGAGCACAGGTAGCCAGGAGGTTATCTGGACGTCCAGTGGGTGCATTGATGCAGTTTCCAAGTTTTATGATGCTTTATGTAGAGCAATCCTAGTTTTAATGTGAGAAGTCCCATATCTACTAATGAGAGCTGCAGACTAGGAAATAAAAGCCTGAGGGCTATCAATAATAGTTCACTGCTTGTGTGGTCTTGGCAAGTCACTTAATCGTTTGCTACCTCACCTTCTCCCAGCCCCTGAAGAATATGGTACCTTTTTATTTCCTGCTTCCTCTTTTGTTATGGTAAGAACCAGCAAGCCCCAGCAGAGATTAGAGGACTCTCTACTGTTTGCTATAAGGCAAACAAAAAAGATGTGCAAATATCAGCTGATGTTTGTGTACTGACGAGTGCCTTGTTTGCAGTGCACCATATGGATGCAAAGTTTTCGTCTGGCATATTCCTACAAGCAGATGCCTGAAGGAGCAACTGCTCATCCGAAGTTTTTACTAGAGGAACCTCCCATTTCATTTACGCCACAACCTCCTCCTCTTTCTCCTCCTTCTCTAACATATGGAAATTAAATGTAGTTATGACTCAGGGGAATGTTTGTCCTTAAAATTAAAGAGCTTTCCCTGAATGCACTTTCTGTGAGGAGTTTTCTTTGTTGCCTTTCTTACAAACCATTTGTATAGTTCGCGTGCTTCTATACATTGTATTTTATATGTCAGCAGAAAGCCATTTGCTTGTACTAATGTTATGGGCCACTGATTTTGGAGACAGGTTTGCTATTTCATTTGGCTTCAAGACCAAATGAAGGCTTAGATATCAGCCCAGCTGAATGGTTTGGTTCTCCCACTTTGTATCTGCAAGGAACTTTGCTTTGCAGGTGCAACACAATGCTCAGTGAGGGTTACACGAATAACTAATCATGGGGCAGGCATTAATTTCACAGCATAGTTTATTAGCTGCTTTGTGGCAACAGCCACATGTTTGCATGTTCTTACCCCGTGGAAGATGCAAGGTAGCCTTAACGGGAGGTGAACTTCCTTCTTTATTTGGGAAAGACTATGCACACAGCAGCTAGTGCAAGGAAAATGGGATGATGTAGTGCCTATACGAATTTGCCTGGCCCTAATTTGTTTGGGTTCCCCATGTCTTATGATGTAGTTGTCATTAAAGAATAGATGTCTTACTCTGAAAGCTAGTGATTTAAATTCAAGTTTCTCATCTGTCACAGATTTCTTGTACAACCTTAGGTCAGTCCCTTCAGCTCTAATGTGATTATTAGAATATATCTTTATTTCAACAAAGCCTGGGGAGGATAAATGCTTTCAGACATTTAAGTAGTTGAATATCACAGCAGTGGGAGGCTCCACATGTGAGCATGTCAGCTTGGGTTATAGTTGTGTAAAAATGGTTTGGAGGAAATAGAAGATATATCAGCATGTACCATATAGAACAGAGGGTATTTAGGGTTGCTGAGGAAATTCATTTACTAGGGAAAAAAGTAGATGAGATTTCTTTTACTGCTATCTACCTCCTTGGCCTCCAGATTAGTTTTTCCTCAATATATTTTAATGTCAAAATAGTTTTCTTGTATTAAAAAAAGAATCTTTCTGCAGTGCTCCCCAAAGAGTTACACTTAGCTTTAAATGCCTCCCCCCTCACCTCATTCTATTTGCCATACACACAGAGCACCTTTGTTTTCACTTTAATTTTTTTTCCTCTATTTTTTTGCCAATTGTTTTGTTGACCACTTCCAGATATCACACAAACCACCAGCAATTCAGAAACCACAGGCTGAGAAACATCATTCTAGAGGCTACTGCAATATCAGAGAAATGTTTGGAGGGAAGAATATGAGAAAAGCTCCTGTTTCCCAGGGGAGACAAAGCCAGCAATCAGAATATTTTTAGCTAAGGAGGTTGTTTCTTCACCTGTACCTTCACCATCTTGTCCAAACATCTCTGGCAGTATCCTCAAAGTCAAGTTTCCTGTCCATTCACCAGGCATCCCATGGGCACCCAACAGAGGTGTTCTCCGTGATGAATCTTGAAGACACTAGGATTCAAGGAGCCTTCAACTCTGGGTGCTCTGCTTGGGGCAACCAGAGTCCACTACTCAGATGCCTTCACTGTGTCCTACAAAACATACCCCAGTGCTCCTGCATTTCCTCCCACCTCACTGTTGAGGCATTTTTTTTTTCCTGAAAACTCACTAGGCACACAAGCCCGTATGTGGCTAGAACATGTTGGTCTGAAGTACCTTCACTGCAGCACATTCAAAGAACATCTAGTCAAACATCACAAGCACAACCAGAAAAAAAATTACTGGGACTTATGCTGCTAGGAAGTCTGTGCAGTTCAGAGCATGGGACTGTGGTGCTTTCAAAGACAACTGTTTCTAGAAGAGAAAGTGCTGTCACTAGGGCCCTGGATGAATAATTCTCACACAGAGTATTTTTGTAGCCTCAGCTGGATATGGCATATCTGTGTTCCCAATTTAAGCATGTTTGTGTTAAAGAGCAGATCAGCATCCATGGATCCCTGTGCAAACAGTCTGGATACTATACAGCCTACTATAGTACAAGTTTTGGTCACTGCTAAATCAGTAATTTGCACTGGGGTTTAGCAAGACAAAACGCCAATAATGGCAGTAACGCCAGTTGATACTGCCTTGGAGCAGAGGGTTGACACGTTTGGTACCCGACCCAGGAATACACCAGGACCCTTCTGAAAAGTGTGAAGCATATTGGCTTCTAACAGAAGTAGAAGAACATTCTGCTCTTTATGTGGCGAGGGGCAGGCTCACACGCTTGCTTTAAAAAGACTGGAGGTTAGAAAATGTTTCATAACGGAATGTAGGAGACTCAGCAAGTTGGTTTAAAGAAAATGTTTTTCCTCTCAGTCCCTTTTAAACTCTCTGCCTATGTTTTTCCCATTGGCACTGAAGCACTCATCTGAAATAGCTCTCCCCTGTAGAAGCTTCTGTCCCAGAGAATGATGTGGTTGAGAGAACATCTTCATGGAATATCCCAGTGGTACTTATTAGCCCTTAGATGTATACCTGATGCCCTTTTCCTATGGCAACCAAGTGGGTTGAGACATTAAGTCTGCCTGTGAGCATCAGGGTGCACTGAGAAATGAGAATGCCTCCTTTCAAGAACCAAGGTTATAGACAGAAATCTAGTCAGAAGTCATTACAGAGCAAGGAGTTAGGCAAAAAGCATCCTTGTTTTTACTGTAAGTGTGAAGATTTACTAGTAACAAATACTATATACACACCCTGCTCCACATAGTTATTTAGTCAGGACAGCTTAAGCCAGATGACATAATTAACTCTGCTGTGCAGGCCAAAGGACCTTCCCCCGGTATTACTGCCTGCATACATAGTGGCTTTGCAGCTATAGGTATGTCAGGGAAGATGTGCAGAATTTGTTCTCCTAATGGACAAAGATGAGCAAGCAAAACTTGGCACAACAAGGCTTCAATGCCTTACACAATTTTTCTTACAGGTTCTGCATCAAGATTTGCAGGGGTGGTTCAAGATAATGAGGCGAAGTTTTCTTTAGCTAGAGCTCAGGACTATGGAATTACACTTCATTATCTCTTCAGGTAATGTCACCAAGACTGTCAAGATTGGCACTAAAATGTGTAGAGACTGAACTCAGTAAGAGAGCCAGTTTCTTAGCTGAACCTGGTGAGAGATAGTACTGTATCAGAAGCAAGGCAAAGCGACACTAATCTTTCAGACCTTCTGACACCAACTTGCATCTTGTACTATTCTTCAGGTCTTCCCTTCTCTAGCATATGTCTGATTGAACCTATATACAGCATACCATGTGTCTTATTGAGACAGGCTTTGTGTCTTTAGGGAATTCATGTGCTGCTAAACTCAAAAGGTTGCCCATATTTTCTGGACAGCACGTGGTGTTTATATGCATGGGTTTTTGGTGGCTGCTGGATCAAAATATAGTACCA
Organism: Gymnogyps californianus; assembly: GCF_018139145.2. Taxonomy (NCBI): domain Eukaryota; kingdom Metazoa; phylum Chordata; class Aves; order Accipitriformes; family Cathartidae; genus Gymnogyps; species Gymnogyps californianus. The sequence continues at coordinate 148,451,350 of NC_059471.1, forward strand.
GCAGCTAACAGTTACTAGATCACATAGTAGGATACACTGGCATGCAAGGGAAGTAGGATTATCAGATCCTGAAAAAACTTTCCGATTTGTTGTGTATCCCATAGAAACAGCATAACATTTTTCTTGGAGAAGGGCCACTCACAAATGAGTCAAGCCAAAAGTCTTAGAAAAACAACAGAAACCCCACTGACTAGTTCAGGCCCAAATACTAAACCTTCAGTACAGAACATTTTCTACCTAGGAAGGTTTCTCAGTGCTTTCCATTGACTGCAGCCAGGCACCACCTCTGTTTTCATGGCATCAAATCATTCAAATCCCTTTAAAAAGCAGTTTTTCCTAGGATCTGCATGTTGCTTGGGTCAGACAAGCAAAGAAGGCCAGTCTGTAGTAAGCAGGGGCTGCATCTCTTCACCTGGGAGTCCCCTTGCATACTTTCCTTCACTGTCATTGCTCTTCTCAGCCTCCTCTCCAGTTCCTATCTTCAGTCCTTTCCCCAGCTCCCCTATTCCTGGAGTTACCACTGACACCGTAATGAAAGTCACATCAAGCTAGGCACAGGCAATGCAAAGACAGGTAGGACGTGACTGTGTACCTACTGCTGCATATTTCACTTTCTGCTCATCATTTTCTGGTCTCCCTGTTCTCTGCCCTGGTTGGAAACCCCTCTTCTTCCACCCTCACCTCCCGCTTTCTAAGATGGCATTGCTCTGCCTGGCATTTCCCTGCACTGTGTCTAACACACAGAGGAACAGATGGCACAGCCTAGTTAGCCCCAGAGAGGGGGACAGAAAAGCATTGCCTTGGTATGTTAGTGCTGCATCTCAGTTGCCTGGTGAAGTGTAGGCCAAAAGCCTATTTCTTTGCATTGTGGGTCCTAGGAGGAAGCTGCTTATTTAAGTGTGTTTTGCCACACAGCTTTGGCCACATGATGATTTCTGGACAAGTCCTTTCTCAAAGCAAGGAGCCCTATAGGGGAAACACTGTCACAAAGCACTTTGAGTCTGCAGCGGATCCATAGCACATGGAGGCACACCTAATCTCCAGGCTAGGAAATAAAGTGGACTCAAATAGTCTATCCACTGTGCTCTGGAGATGTCCAGAGTTTGCACCCAAGAGCGGACTGGCATCTAAACAGCATGGGCAGGCAGCAAGCTTGCCAGGCCAATGCTCCATCAATAGTGCAGGCACAGCATGGGATGGAACAGCAGAGCACCTGAAATCACGGGCAATGATGCTGATTTGTGGGGCAGAAGCTTAGCTGAACTCCAGTCTTTTCAGGGCTGGGGACTGGATGAAAGTTGTGAGAACCTTTTCAGGCTGGGGTGTTGAGCAAAGAAGTGTTCAAACTTTCTGCTCTGGAGGTGCCCGTTTGACAGGCTTGATGGTATTCAGTGCTGCCCATGGCAGCAGCTTGAGACCCACATGGCTCACATGCTGCCAAGGGTAGGACTGAGGAGGGGAAGGAAGATGTTGCAGGACAAAAGACAACCCCTCCCTGATCTTCCTACCACTGTAGCTCCCATCATGGTAATGTGCTGTGCTCTCCCTGCAAGCAGGGGGTGGTCCTGCACTCAGCCCTTGACAGACCTTATAGGACCCACCTGTAGGAAGGATCAGGCCTATTTCCTATCAGCTGGGCCAAACTAAGTTTAAAAAAAAATCAAGGCAATACAAAAAAAAGAGAAGCTGCTGAGGGCACATGTGCTCATAAACACACACCACAATGAATTAGGATCATTTAGGAAGAATCTCCTAGATCATCCCAAGGGTTATTTGACTACAGTATGCAGAAGTCAGCTCTTACTTGCATTAAACTAAGTTGTATGGCTGGAGCTGAATACAAGTTGTAAATTAGATTCAGGGTTTTCGCATTAAGCAGTGAGGGTGCACCTTGACATAGATTGGATTCTCAGCTTGTGCTCCAAAGCATGTAGAAAACACATTGGGAAACAACTGATAAAGGAGGATATTTGGAGCTTTGGGTATGGATAAAATAAGTTAGGAGCAAAGCTAGATAAATAAGAGAAAATGTCTGGTTTACATGGTGGGAGGAGCCTTTGAAGTGGGATCGCAAAAAGTCTGAATGTCTGAGCCCATGCTGTTCAAACAGGCATTCACATCAGGCTTGTCTACCTTAATATAGAAGGAAGGGTAGAAGTGCTTCCCATCAGGGATCAGATGGGGGGGGGGAGGAGGAGGTCTGGCTGCCAGCCTCAATACATGGCCTCACAGGGCACTTGTACCTGTGAGTTGCTCTTCTTCCATCACCAGGGAAAAAGGCATCTGCTGAATCTAACATTTTTGACTGAATATAGGTACAGTTTGCATATGAGGAAGTAGTCTGTGTATAGTCCTATTACAAAAATGACACTGTCTTCGTAAAAGATATTTTTCAAGAGCAGTTTTTCATTAAATTGAGTTGAAATGGATTCCTTTGCTTCAGTTAGACTAACTCCAGAAGAAGAAACGCTTTTAGCTCAGGAGTTGATCATGAATGTCTAAATTAACAAAGAGCACTTTATTCTCTAGAAGTGTTTCATGTTCACATATTTTGTTCTTAAGGACAAGCAAATCTTTTAACATTTATTGCAAGTTTAAAAACCAAAACATTCAACCCCTGCAACACCACCCACTCCAGCTCCACACCAGAAAAAAAGCCCTCCGAGAAGTCAAAGTCATTGTACTAATAAAAGGAAAACCACAGCAGCTAAAGCACCTGAACTTGCTTAGTCATGTTCTTAAGCAGAGACCACTAATTAAAAACAAGATTGATGATATGGTACTTTTATATCTTATCACATCAGAAAGATAAATGCATACACAACTGTTCACAGAAATGGGCTTGGAGCCTCACCAGCCACAGTTTAGGATTTATTAAAGTCACACTCCTACAAGATAAGACGGGGGATGCAAGTAATCCGGTGTTAGTATTTGAAAGGGATAGACGTGAATTAAAGCTTTAGACTAGATTTTCCATACATAAAGCATCTTATCCCAAGGCTTGTATACCACAGCTTTATGAAAAGCATTAGCAAGAAACTACATTTCTAAGCCTGGAACTACACAAGTAATCCAAAGTCCTCTTAAACCCATCAATAACAGCAGTACCTTGGTTCCTCAAATGGGCAACCAGTGGACATTCACAGCCCTGCCCACTCCCATTTCAAGCTCCTGCACCAAGGAAACAACCCCCTAGCAGAAACCAACAGCAGCAGATTTTGGAGCTCCACAAAAGATCTGTTATTTTCAGCGCACCCTGTTTCCAACTGCACGCAATTACAGAAGTTGACCATAAAGTGATTTTCTTATTTAAATAAGTCATGGTTCGTTTTTGCCTGTGTTTAAAATCTTATGCAAGATGAAGTATTGAAACTGACAAGCTTGAAATGAAATATCAGAACATTCCTTGACCTTGTCATCGCCATTCACTTTTTACTTTTTTGTGCAATGAAAATATTTTTTTTAAAAAATCAGTATATTCCCATGAAACTTGTTGATTTCCATGAATTGGCATTTTCTAGGAGAAAAAAAAATGTTAGCTGGAAATTTTTCAAGCCGCTCTCTACACAAGAAATGCAAGGCAGAAAAATTGCCCCAGCCAGTCTTTGAAATCCCCAAAGGCTTCTCCTTTGCTCCTTTAACTCTGGCCAGAAGATAGAGCCTTCCCTGAGTTCCCTCCTACAGGATTATATAATGGAAAATAGTTCTCACTGCTTCTTTGGTTGCTTTACACTATCATAACTGTATATATGTATTACATTAATGGAATTGATGTAAATAAGGGGAAGACATGAAAATGCCTGTTGTATATCCAGGCATGAAATCATTATTTGCTTCAGGAGAGACACTGTAAAATAATTTTTGTTGCTACAGCAACAGGCACTGCACATAGCAAGATTATATTTTTTTATACATGTATGCAGATAAATATACATATAAAAAAGTCATACTAACACATTTAAAAAGGAAATGGCAAATAAATGAGGTGGTTACAGCAAGCACAGTGTTTGGGAGTATGATAGATGAATACCCAGACAGCAAGGAGTTTGAGTTCCCACAAAACATTGTTGTATTTACTAGCCACATCCTTCTAGTGTAAAAACTCAGACTCTTGGATTTGGCTTTTTTTTATAGTACCACACCCCCAAACAGTTCCCCAAACAGTTCCCAGTTTCTGTGCAGGGCTCTTACATTTGTAGCATGACTCCTTCCCAGGTTTCTGAACCTGCATCCCCATAGTGGTAGTTGCAATGTATATCCATTTCCAGCCAAAGCAGAAGTCCACCCTTTTAGGGGTGAATCAGGCCCCAGACAAGTGCTACAAGGCAGGTTTCCTACCACTTTAGCAGAGCTCCACAGTCCTTACCCTGCCTTGGGCAGGTAGCTTCTTCAGCTAGAGGCACACAACCAGACACTTCATTCCTTGTTCTTACAAACCTTTTTTGTCCCTCATTGAGGAAGCAAAGTGGCCGTAGGATTTATTTAGCTCTCCCAGGGGAAGTTAGAGAAGTGAAAGTTCTAGACAGGGGCCGCAGCACCTCAGCAACCTTGTAGTCCTCTAGGCTCTTTCATCATGCTTCCTACCTCATCTCCAGATATTGAATTACTTTAAGTTTCTTCCTAGGACCTGCACCAAGCTAATTTCTGAGCAGTTTTTCCACTTGCCAGAGAATATACCCTCCAAACTTAGACTAACCTAAGCAGCCCAGGGCTTGCAATTTAAAGGGAGTGCTGCAATCAGCTGACCTCAGTCACCTGGTCCCCTGTTTCCCCTCAGCCACAGACTGCATTTCCCATCAGGACTTTGTCCGGGGCTACTCCCAGCCATCCCTGGTGGAGAGAGTGATGGAGAAACAGCTGCCCTAGGGCCAGCTAGTGCAAGTGACAGGGCTGATGATACAGTGGCAAAGCTTTCAGCACGGGCTCTGCAAGCTCCTTGGCAAGTCTCTCTACTTGGCAGGTTACTCTGGAGTGAAGCTGATGGAGAGAGAAGACACCATGCTATAAGCATGCATCACACTTCACGATCCAAGCCCACTGAAACAGATAGGAAGTAAATACCAGCAAAACTGAGTAGGGAACAATTTGGGAGAGCCTGTTAGCAGTACAGATAGTTTTGATGTGCAACGGTGGACTGTCCAGTTCCAGCTACTGAAAATGAGAATATACCTGAGTGGTCAGCCAGAGCCTGGAGTACATTCCTACATCCTGTGAAAAACAGCATGCCGAGTAGTTACTATGGTGCTGAAATACAGTTTTAAAGCTGGGATTTAATTTCTCACTCTTGATGAGGAAAATTATTTATCTAAACATATATTTTCAAAATTACAAGCGATGATCTATGAGTAAAAGCTGAATTTTCATGATTTACAGCTACATTTGATACTGACCTTGCTAATGACGTGATGTTTTTGTCTGTGTAACCTATGAGTTATCCAGCAAAAACACAATCTTTCAGCCGCTAATAGCTGAAGAAGAATTTATCAGGGAGAATTCATCAAATGGAGCCCTTCAACAGAATGAAGAGGAGTCCTTTCTGCTTGTGCAGAAACTCCATGCAAGTTATCTCAGGACGTGGGCACTATCAGCCTGTTACGCAGTATTTCCAATGGGCTGCAGATTTGAGAAGTAGGTTATATATTGAAAACTTGCCAGTATTCTGCTTCAGTTTTTCATAGATCTTCGTGGTTTCATCTGCCCTATTTTTCATTTTTGCAGATAGACTTAATTGGCTTGCGGCATATAGGTTAGATGATACTACTGCAGCACACATGAAGACAGACCTGCTTGAGAGAGTCTATGCAGAGATGTCATATACCATATGGGCCATGGGTTTAAAAAAAAAAAAAGGAGATCAAGGAAGGAGAAAGAAAAAGAGAAATGGTGGAACATTTCCAAGATGGAGATGAAGTAGTCTTCCCATCACTACTTTGCCTTTGTTTTATTAGATTTGATATTGGGCATACAGCCTTGTACAAAGGGTCAACAAATGGCCTCTGCAATGTTTACATCCTATATCATTACACTAGGAATTGTGGTGAACTGAGGCCTTAAAATGCTCCACTGCATATAAGCAAATTTCACCTTTTGAAATGCCAAGGAAAGAGATGGCTTATAAACATCAGAGAGAGACTTTCTTCGAAACTAAAGAAATAAAACTATTCTCTTGTATCAGAGATTTTACTGTTAAAAAAGAAGTATCTCAAACTGTTTCATATAACTTGGTCAGAAAGGAAGACAAAAAATCTGTTTCAAATGTATTTATCCAAAGTTTCAGAACATCCTAAAAGAGCTTGGAAGCCTTGCAAGAATACACTTTCTGATGAGATTTCTGGGGCTCTTTGCTTCTGCTTAAACTGGAGCATAAAGGGGGAAAAAAAAAAAGCACAACAAAGTTTAAGCAGGGTTTACTGAGCCTGAAATAGGTTTGGCTTGAGATGGGAATATGGTTTTGTTTCATCTGTATCATCATGTTAATTTATACAGTTTATGAGCAACGTTTGTCCCTGCTATATGTCCATTGCGCAGAATACCAGTTAGGTGTATCATGGGTACATTTCCCTGTGTATTTTGTTATTGTATTTTATTGGAGGGTATTTTGTAAACGTTAGCACATTTGACATAGCTTTACATGATTCCTTTATCACTGAGGAAGAAATAAACAATGTTTAGCAAAGCAGATGGTGCAGTCAGGTCTATATTCCTTTAAGAATAAATCACAGTGTACCACAATACATTTCCTGCTACTAGTATTCAGAAGTGAGCTAGGAAAAGAGCCTAGAAACTTATCATCTTTAGCCACTTAGAATAACTTAGAGATTTTTTTTACATAAATGTCATATCTTAGTATAAAGAGGTCATTGCTTCTCCATTATCTATTGAATACCTGTTTAAACAAACACTGTTATCCTTTAAAGCTTGTTTCAGCAGGGCTAGGGACTGGAACCACCAAGCTAGCTTAAAAGTGTAAATCTGATTTAAAACTCTGGAAACATCAAAGCAAAATATATTGTGTTTGAGAAGAGTTCAAATATCTCTTGCTAATTGTCATCTGAAGTTGGAAAGTAAATAATGACTGATACTGGTATAGAAGCTTCGATTCATAGAAATCACTGAACATACGAAACCCATTTCATCAGTTCCATACCTGTAGTTGAGTAAACACAAATCCAGCTGAAGCTGCAGGAAGAATAGAAAATAATAGCAAAACTAAACTTGATCAGAACAACATGGCTAACAACTCTTTTCTCATGAAAAACAAGTATGTTTGTATCAATATTATGTGATCTTGTTAAAAGAGCGATCAAGAACTTTTGTCATTTCCCAGCTTTAAAAAAAAAGTGGTTTTTAGACAGCTGATGGATTTGGCTCAGAAAATGTGTGCTAAAGAGATGAGAGGATTCTGGACGTTAAAAATTCTAAGTTTAATGAAGGAACGAAACCTTAGTTACATGCTCAAATTCCTTTACTAGCAGCAGGAAACTGTGTTGAAGAATGATATTTGGAAGTAACTAGCAAGTCTCAGAGAATCTGTGCATGGAGTAGCCCTGGGCAAAAAGCATATTCCTGTGGGAACAAAGATACAGTAGAAGTCTCTGATTCTAGCCAATTTACTGCGTTCTGTGAGGAGGAAGGGACCAGAGAAATGCATAATTTCAGACAGTGATTTGAATTCCACGGGTTGTTGAATGAATCTTTCCTAAGTAGGGATGCATTAATACTAGAGATGGTGCTAAATGAGTGGACTTGGGTTGCTTAGAATGGTAATTTGTGGATTTATGTGGAATTTGGAATTGCTGTTGCTCAAAAAAAAGGGAAAGAGGATGGTACACAATTAAAAAATCATAGAACTTATCTAGTAGAATCATAGTGTAGAAGATTTTTTTCTGGATGTGCAAGGGCATTGCAATATGATGATTATTATTGAGACAGTATCTTAAATGTGCTTTGTGTTTACTCTTCTAATCTCAGATTAATTTACTGTAGTCCAGTATTTTATACAGTGTAATTCTATCTCTAAGAATTTGGGAGGTGTGACTTTAATTGCCTAAGAAACACAAGTCTAATTGGTATGGGAAAAACAATAAGGGGAGGTACTTCTGGAAAAGTGTGAACTATCAGAAGAAAAGATGTGGAATGAGAAAATATCATGTGAATCCAAATGTCCCATTTTACTGTTGTCTTTGTGATCCTAGTTTCCTAAGGAAACTGCTTTTTTTTTCCTGTCATGCTATCTTGCTCTGTTTTGCCATCTGTCTTTTATTTTAATTATTTGCTGACCAAACTCCATCCAAATTTGACAAATAGATAGTTATCTGAAGCATATTATGTTCCAATAATGCATGTAAAGCCCCAGCTGAAGAAATGGTTCATTGTAAACTCTCCTCTTTAGACATCTGAGCTTAATCTTGGGATCCACATCTGAAAAAAACCCTGGGCTCCATGAGTGTCCCTCCTCCCAGATTTAGTCGCTTCCATAGTTGTAACAGTTCAGTTCTCAGCACACCAGACTGGATTGTGTTAGGTGCTATGCAAACACAGACCAAGAAGAGCACGAGAACAAAGATTATCATGAGAGGACTCACAGAGCAGAAGAATGCCTAGAAAATAGTTCTAGAGTAAAATACATATATCTAGACATACAAACATGGAAAACAAAGCACTGGCCTGGAAAAAAGATAGCTCTGACAGCATCCTGGACTGGACACCCACAAGCCTGTTGTATTTGGGTCCCATGACATTCATTGGGTCCCTGCGTGGTTAATCTTCTGTTAATCCGAGTTGTCTTGTTCCTTCTTCCACACAGCTCAGTCTGTTGACTGTAGGAGAAATGGCACATTGAAGATCTTTACCCATGGCCTCATGGACCAGTTCTGTCCCATCCCTGTCAGATCGCCCACTGTTTTGGCATACGCCTTCCTGGCGCTCCAACCTGGCTCTGCACTCACTCTCCATTTTCATTTGGCATTCATGATGATCACATATACTCTAAGGTTTTGATGTCATGTTACTGTGGATTTGTGTGGTGTAGCTATTCTACTGGCTTTACACAAAATGGCTGCAGATGGACAGGCAGAAGGTTTCACTTTTCCCTAGCGTACAACTAAACGGCTCAAAACCAGCCAGTTTCTCCTTCATCATCATGCCATTCAGTGGGCATTAAAGACCACATCAAAGAGAACTAGAAAGCTACAAATGGGAAGGCAGAAGGAAATACTTATGAATAAGAACGTTTCTGAGCTAAACAAACTTATCAGCCACAAGAATTAGTAGGGCAAGAGGAGCTATTGCTTGCTATTCCCACATTAATTCATTTTGGTAATACAAGGAGTGATGAAGAACTGCACTTAGAGTCCTGCCATAAAAGAGGACTCTAAGTGCAGTTCTTCGTCACTTCTTATATTCCCAAAATGAACCAAAGGGAGAATTAGAAGACTTCATTTGAAATTATTTTCAAGTGCTGAATTCAGCTGCAGCTCAAAAACTGAATTCATGTGCCAAAGCGGATGCCTCTGTTGCAGATGACTGTAGTTAATTATTCATAGTCCACGAACTGCAATGAAAACAGACCTGGAGATGTAAAAGTCATTTTATGCTTGTAAGTCAAATTCACCAGCACTGAGTTAGCAGGTGCAGCCCCACTAATTTGAGAGAAAGAAGTTCTGCCAGGCCACCAGCAAAATTAGATCATTGTTTAGCGTGCAGATGGCAGGAGATTTTGGAAGAAATGGATGTGGTTGGTTTGCTTTTCATAGCAGTTCTAATGTAGTGTGCAGCTATATGCCATGTATTTACTACAACTTTTACTTTACTACAGCTGTTCTTCTATCTGGAAATGAATGCTTCCAGGCCATGGTAACAGATGATATACAGACAGCATGTTTCACTGATTCCCAAAACGCTATAAATGGTAACAGCCTAGGATGCTGAAGTTCTCTGTACCCTGCAAGATGAATGCCATTGCGCAATATCAAGCTCCTGTGAAAACACTATAGTCCTTTCTGCAGGATAAATGAAATATTTAGTCTCTAAATCCCTGTAGGGCACAGCTGGAGTGCAACAGGGATGTGGAGCTCTGCACTCAGTGTGGTTCTGTGTTGGCTCCTGGCATTGGTGCTGCTCACATCCCCAAGGGCCAACGGACCAGGAAGAAACTACTTTTTGTGGCTCGCACTAGCCAGACTAGCCACCATTTTTTAACATGCCCCCTCCATTAAGGACATTGAAGCTGGGGGGAGAGGGACAGGGGATTGTTTGCTCGCTGCTAGCGCAGTTAGGGATGTTATTATTTTGCCAGGAAAATGTTTCCCTTTTGGCACGTTTGCCACTCGTTTCGCTTACTCCTGAAATGCAGCCTTCTTAGGGGAAAAGTGGGGATTCTTTTTCATAGCACAAAGTAGCTATGACTTTTCTGGACAGAAAATGAAGGGCTCCTATAGCCATCCCAGCTTCCAGAGTGGAGGCTGGCAGAATGGAGGTGCCTGAGTGTGCCAGAAATAACACGGCTCCTCTCTCCTGCAAGGGTGGCCATCTGTCCTGCTCTCCCCACGCTGCCTTGGAACCGCACTGTGATCTTTGGCAACCTCCCGCTTTCAGCCTTCTCATTTGCAAAATGGGGGCTTGCAATGTTTCCTCCACCTCCAAGGCCTGCTACAAAGCTCTAAGATGGAAGATGCTAGAGAGGTCTAAAAATACCATGGCTATTAGAATTTGGAGAGTATTTGCATCGGAAAAGCCAGTGAGAAGCATCTGGGATATATCCAAGATCTAACAAGGCGCATTCATTTCCAATTAGACTTTGTCATCTGGGTGGCAATGAATCAATGAGAGGAGACCTTCTATTTCACATGTGCTCTAGAAAGACACTGCATTATCATTTGTAATAAAAGTAAGTGTTGAATAATACTCCAAATAGGAGTCCTTTGTACTTTGGTGCCTCTGGCAATGGTGTTAAGTGCATAAATATTGCAGTTCTGCATTGAAAGGTGATTCTGCTTAATAGAGAATTTAGATGGTTCAAAATTTGTTATTATTCTGACAAGAGACATATTTTAAAATTCTCTATAAAAAGAAAAAGCCATGGGACTAGGACTCTGGAGCAGACATCTTGGCTCTCTTCCCCACAGGCAGTGCAATGCCAAGAGCCCTAAGAAACCCAGCCTTTGTGCTGACTGATCCCAAAGCTTCCTGGGTTGTGAAGGAAAACTGTCAAAAGCAAACCATCTCTTCAAAATGTTTCAATTTTGACAAATAAGCAAATGCTAGTGGAAAAAGAGAAAAAACCCCAACCCTGCTGGAATTTTTCTCAGCAGTGCTAGTAAACATTACAGTGCAATGGCTCCAGCTAAGCAAACAGGAAAGCATACCCCGCTGTCTAACTGTGCAATCTGGCAGTGGCAAAAGAAAGACTAGATTAAAGGTATGTTGGACCACAGCAACCAAGAGAGTTCTGGATCTCTGAGTAACATCATGTAATGAAACACAGAAAGATAGTGCCTCTTTATGAGCTTAACCCTATTTTGCCATGCAGGTAATCAAGGCTGATTTTGTGATGAAGCCGTCCAGAAGAGCATACTGGAACCTGCTCTTGGCCAAAATAAATAAATAATGACTTCAGGAAAAATACACATCTGTTCTCTCTGTTTGATTGGCAAAAACATCACTGGTATTCCAGTGCCTCCCTAATTTACAAAATTAGCCCTTAGGATAATTATGGTTGTCGTCTTTGTAAAGGGCTTTGAGTTTTGCGCAGGTACCGCTCTATACATAAAGTACAAAATAGTATTATTTCAGCACGGTTGCTGGGATACCGTTATATTGCGCATTATGGGAGTACTCATGTTAGTGATATTGCTAGGAGGAGGTGTGAGGGAAACCAGAAATATCTTCCCCACCCACCCTTCTTATTCAGTGCGATGGTAATTACTGTTCCCGCTTTCTAAACTTTTAAACATCCCAGCTGGCTGTGAAGAGGGCAGCTTTCCTGCGGTAGCTGCACAGCCTCCCTCCCTGCAGGACTGTGAACACGAGCTGCGGCCCCTCCGCCATTCTGGAGCCCGTCAGTACAGCTCCTCACATGCTCAGTATTCAGCATGTCCCAAGTCACTTGCTGAATTGGGCCCCGTATGAAGTTAAGCAATGATTTACCTCTCTCTGTGGCTAAAACACCCACGTGTGGCATCCCATCCCGTTCCCTGGGCATTTGGCAAACAGATTGCCGTCTAGGTCCACAGTGATTAAAAGCATTAAGTTTGCTCTGGCCGCCTAACCTGTATTTCTCTGCCTTCCATTTTGTTCTTTGCTTTGGGATTCACGTTTGAAGAGCTATGACTCACCCTACTCAGGCTCCTGCTGCTTGAAATTAAAATAAGAAAGCTCCTCCCTCTGCCCCCCCCCCCCCCCCCCCATTTCCTAATATGTTGCTTTCTGAAGCCATACAACACCTTATAAATGTTTCACCAGAAGGGAGCTGCCAGAGCATTCCCATCTGTCACATTAACACAGCCAGATTGGAAGTATTTTTAAAATGTAAGATATTGTATGGAGGGAGGGAATGAATAAGGAACTGCATAAATGACTGGGAGAAGCAGAGTTAGTGGGAAACTATGAAGTACTGCCACTTTGGGTTTGAGAACCCGGGCCCACCTTGAAACATGCTTCAGCAGCCTTTATAGATGACGAGCAGCCACCACTCTGCCTGCACTGCTGGTGCTTAGCACAGCTGTGAGTTCGGCCCTTGCCATCTGTGGTGGGTTGACTCTGGCTGGACGCCAGGTGCCCACCACAGCCTCTCTGTCACTCCCCTCCTAAGCTGGATGGGGGAGAGAAAATATAACGACAGGCTCACGGATCGAGGTAAGGACAGGGAGATCACTCAGCAGTTACCGTCACGGGCAAAACAGACTTGACTTGGGGAAAAAAAATTCATTTAATTTATTACCAGTCGAATCAGAGTAGGATAATGAGAAATAAAACCGAATCTTAAAAACACCTTCCCTCCACCCCTCCCTTCTTCCCAGGCTTAACTTCACTCCCGATTCCTCTACCTCCTCCCCAACAGCGGCACAGGGGGATGGGGAATGGGGGTTGTGGTCAGTTCATCACACGTTGTCTCTGCCGCTCCTTCCTCCTCAGGGGGGGGACTCCTCACACTTTTCCCCTGCTCCAGTGTGGGTCCCTTCCACGGGGTGCAGTCCTTCAGGAACAGACTGCTCCAGCGTGGGTCCCCCACAGGGTCACAAGTCCTGCCAGCAAACCTGCTCCAGCGTGGGCTCCTCTCTCCACAGGTCCACAGGTCCTGCCAGGAGCCTGCTCTGGCATGGGCTTCCCACAGGGTCACAGCCTCCTTTGGGCATCCACCTGCTCCATTGTGGGGTCCTCCATGGGCTGCAGGTGGATATCTGCTCCACCGTTAACCTCCATGGGCTGCAGGGGGACAGCCTGCCTCACCATGGTCTTCACCATGGGCTGCAGGGGAATCTCTGCTCCGGCACCTGGAGCACCTCCTCCCCCTCCTTCTTCACTGACCTTGGTGTCTGCGGAGTTGTTCCTCTCACATCTTCTCACTCCTCTCTCTCCAGCTGCAACTGCTGCTGCGCAGTAATTTTTTTTCCCTTTCTTAAATATGTTATCCCAGAGGCGCTACCACTCTCGTTGATGGGCTCGGCCTTGGCCAGCAGCGGATCCGACTTGGAGCCAGCTGGCATTGGCTTTATTGGACATAGGGGAAGCTTCTAACAGCTTCTCACAGAAGCAACCCCTGTACGCCCCCCCGCTACCAAACCTTGCCACGCAAACCCTATACACCATCTTGCTCTGGTCCCTTATAAATTGAACTGCCTTTACTAGAAGCGAAAAATACAGCACCTTACAATTGCCAGAGCTTAAATAGGAATGCTTGAAAATTATCTCTGCCTACGTTTTCAAAGAGGGGAAGGATTCTGTGATATCTTAACAATAAGTTTTGTCTCCTATGTCTTACCAAGTATTTGTAACGGGTAACAAATTGTACAGTTTTTCCTTTGAGCCAAACTCCTGCCCCACCAAAATCACTGAGTCTTACCATTGTTTTGGGCATGGCTATGGTGGGATTTCAGCCTTGGGCATGGCTACTCCATGTGAAACAGTAAGTTCAGATCTCACCGAATGAGCACTGAATGTGATCACTCAGGAAAGAGAAGCAGAACAACCAGCTGGGTTGTATGCATGCTCAGCATAATTAACCTTGTCTGTTGGCAAGGCTGGTTGTTTTGGGCTTTGTGGCTATGCCTGTACTGCTACACAAAATAGACCTAAAGACCAGTTCTTAGCCCTGAGACCTGGTGGCACCAAAGAGCTCAGGACTAACTCCATTTGAAGCAGATTTGTCTCAGAGGGAGCTAGTTAGCGCGGTCCAAAACAAAGCCAGGGCAACTGGATGAGTGAGCAGTGTGAATGACTGGGGCTATTGCCAAATCTGGCTTTCTGCCCCTGTGTCATTCAGCATTATAGGCTTGTGCTGTGTACACTTACCAGTTCACTCAGTCCTGCAGGCTTCTTCCACTCTGGGGCTGTCCTGAGCAGGAGCCCTTGGTGGCTGGCATGCACCTTATGGGCTCACGGAGTTGCAATGGGTGAATCTACATCATGGTACAAGGTATTCAAGCTGTAACCAGGGTCAGTAAAAGGTTGTAATTAGTGCAGAAAAAAACCCTTTTTTTTTCCTAGGATTGCTTTGATTCTGAGATGCAAGCACAGATAGTACGTCTTTGTTTTTCTCACTCCTCTCAGTAGGAGGAGGGCAGAAAAAGTGTTATATTGCAGCTTTCCAGGAACTTGCTTAATTCTGTCTCATTCCCTATGTCGCATACAGCAGCTCTGTCATCATGCAGGATGCTTTTCAGCTTGCGTTTTAGCCAGTGCCCACCTCACACACTGCTGACATGCAGTTCTTACTGGAGCTGAACACATATGCTGTTATAAACCAACCATACTGCAGGCCAGTTTGCAAGAACATATGTGGACAGAAATGGATGGCTTGAAAGCCTGAATCCTGATTTCATTTCCACCTGTTATGCAAATGCTCTGTTGCACTGGGGTCTCACTCTATCTGTCAGTTTGTCTTCTGCAAAGTAGTGATAACCTTACAATAGCAATCCAGATTTTCAAAAGAGCTCAGCCTCCCACTCTGACAGCCAGACTTTACAAGGAAATCACCTCCGATTTAGGCACCAAAATGTAATATGTAGAAAAGAAGTTTAGCACACTGGATCCTCAGGTTCTTGCACAATCTGGGCAGCAGGCACTGCTGCGAGGGTTGTTGGGAACTTTGGAAAATTTGCTCCTTCTTTAAGAACCTAAATGAGAACCCAGCTTTTCTGAAAATCTGGCTCCAATTTAGGTGTTGAGCACTCAAAAATTCGAGTCTGAGCTCTCTGGAAAATCTGGCATCTAACGAAGGAGTGCTGTGAGGATAAATTAATGTGAGATCCTGGGGTAACAGTGATGACAGGACTAGTAAACTTTGTAAAGCAGTGAGGAATAGCTTCATGTGTTGAAATTTCAGGGAAAATACCTAGTAGGGAAAAAATGATGACCTACTGTGGGTCTGCCACAACACAAGGAGAACCACAGTAAGTTCTCCCATAGCTGAATTCTGCCACTGGTAGAATGGGTACTGTTGCCAGTGACAGATGTGATACTATTGGCACACAACTTTAGAAGTTTTAAAATATTAAAGTATAGGCTTTTAGTGAAGTGGAGAAACACATAGTAAATCTTTAATCCTGACTTCTTAACCAAGAATCACAAAGAGTATTTGAAAGCTGTTGCTGTGTTGCTGTTAGTTTCACCAGAATATTTGTTGTCAGGTGGACTTAGATTTTCCAGATGACACTAATATCCCTGCAGGAAATGGGAGGGAGATGAAGCAATGTCTTTGAAACTGCTGAGAGACTAGTTTTGTAAAAGAATTATGCAAATATGATAGTTGTGTGTTTTTCTTTTTAACAGTTACTCTATATAAAAGAAGAGAAGTGCATCTAGAGATGCCTGTTGCTTGTTCTGCATGTTCACTGGTGTAACACCTGCTTAGTGAAAAGTGTTTGTGGCTGTGAAGGGTCTTCACTCATCCTCTCAGACACAGGCATATAATCCTGTTTTGGGGGAGGTTTTTCTAATGAGAAATAGGAAGGGTCTTACTTCTAATGTAGTTCTTTCATACCCTGATATTTTCTCAAACACAGCTGAAGAATAAGGCTAGATCTGGCACATCCTCACTGTGTGGAGTAGTCCCATCTTCAGCAGAAGCTGAGAGTGCTGTGGCTGTGGGCTAGCAATATTTATGTCATAGCTTTATGTTCCAAGGACCATCTATCTCTTTATTTTGTAGTTAGCTAAGCAGCCACAATCTAACAAATACATAATTCTAATGAGTTCAGCAGAGCTACTCTATTTCATATCAGCAGAGAGACCGGTCAACTAAATAATCTTTTTGCAGATACACTAGTTATTTGTACACACATATATACATGGACAGCATAGCACTCCAAGGGCAGTGGAAACCAGCAGATTTGGCATTTTGCTTTTTCTTAGCTATCTTGCCTCTTTTCTCAACATTTCTTTTATAAGCTTAAGCTTTCTCTTTTGTCCTTGTGATACTTAACTCTCGTGCCTGCTTCTGCTAATTAAAAAAAAAAAAAAAAAAAGAAAAAAAGAAGTACTGGGAAAATGAAATGATTTCTGGAATGTGTCAGCAACAAGTAGAATCTCTTGGGATCGCCTTTGACATACAGGAACAAAAAGTTTGAGAGAGGAAATTGGTTTCCCCACGGCTGATGGTTTTCCTGGATTGGCTTACCCCACTCCCACAGTGTTGAAGCTATTGAACGCTCAATTAGTATTCCCCAAAGCGTCAAAACAAATTGAACCAACTCCAGAAATTCTTCACTGCAGTTCATGTATCATTTTTCAGGCTTTGGGAAAAGGACCTACTGTTTCACTGTGTGCAGCAGACAAATTCTCCCCTTCTCAACCTTGTGTCATTTTGCTTTTTTTCCTTGGTTCAAGGGCACCTGCAAAAATAAACAGGAATGGCAAGTTAGTGCCTCCAGAATATGTGGAGTACCTCAGCTAACTAGTTTATAAATAGCTACACAGATGGATATAATGACTATAGTATCTTGAAGTATTTTGGGTTGGTTTTGTTTTGCTTTGGACAGTTGCTATATTACACTGTGTGATTCTGACAAAGGTAATGGATTCCCAAAGTTCAGATGGCAGGCTCCATTTTGAGCTACAGGCCAAAAATCATGCTGCCAAGCCCAAGGACTCAAAAATCATGAGCTAGATTTTACCCCAAATAATGGGATTTCTTCACAAGTCGGTGGAACTGGGTTTGTAAATTAAAAAAAAAAAAAGGGTTGCTTGTATTTCATATTTATATTTTTGAGTCTTTGTAATGTGTTTGGCTACATTTTTATCTCATCTTTGTAACCAAGAGTCATAAATTTCTTGCTTAGTAATAAAAATGGAGACTATAGTGTGACTCCAAGAGTCAAAGCTCCAAGAAAAATGCTGATTTTCACTAGAAATTACAAAATGGCAGAAGTTAGAAATTAACTTTTTGGGCGCAAGAGGTTTCCAAGGACGATCCATTCTGGTTCATCCCAGTGCAAATTCCGAGAAAGTTGCATCTCAGCTTGAATCACTCACTAAGGTACTCAAGTGTAATAGTCTCTCCAAGTCTTCTTTGCATTAACTTCATTAGATTTGCTTACTAATGATTCTTGACCCAGTCTTTGCTAGTGGTGATGTCTTCCTTTGTGTTGGCCAGGCATATGTTTGTGGTCAGAAGCAGCAGACAGAAATAAAAATAAGACATAGCTAAGCTGGGTGCTGGACAAGACTGAGTGCATCACTCACCAAGGTGCTCAGAAGAATGAAAAAGCAGAAGTTATTTGCACTTTAAGCCTCAAATCACAGTTGAATTTAAATCTGAAGTAGCAAAGAAATTTCTAACAGCTTGCTATTTTATTCTGAAACAAGTAAGCTTTAGTACTTTGGTGCTTTGCAGTGAGATCAAGGACTGTTTTTCAACGATTGAGACACTTAGCCTTGAGTAAGTCATAAAGAGCAGCTCTTCCCAGTTCAGTCAGAAACTAGTTGTAAGAAAACTGCATGCACAGGGAAGTCTCAAAGAGGACCTGCCTGGAAAATGATTCAGGAAAAGAACTGAACACAGGAGAGGCAGTGGCAGAGACAATGGGTCAATTTGCAGATATCCTTTGTTAGCCCCTCACCTCTGACAGGCACACTGCAGTTTATTAATTGATAATTTTGATGATGGCATGGAGAATATGCTTATGATACTAAGCTGGGATGGACAAGAAGTGTGTCAGAGAACAGAATAAGAATTCAAAATGATGCTGGTGAGTTGGAGAAGTGGTGTAAGATGACCATTCTTTCAAGAAAAAGACCGCTTCTATTTAGAAAAAGGTTCTGGTACGACATAGAGAAGTGGAAAGCATGACACAGAGGCTGAAGAAATTAATGACATGAACACAGCCTGAGGGATGTCTGGCTGGGTATCACTCTATCCAGCAAGGATTTGAGGGTTATAATGAATCAGAAGCTATGACCATGAGTCAACCAGACTGAGGCAAATAGGGAAAATATTATACCGGTATGTTTAAACCAGAGTATCATCTGTAATAATCACTCCAGTCTACTTGGAGCTGCTTAAGACCAAGAGAACAACGAGTAGCATTCTCCAATATTTAAAAAGTAGTTGTGGGTACAACAAAAGCAATGGCCTTAAATTTGCAGTAAGGAGGGTTCAGTTAGACTTTAAGGACAAACATCTAACAGCAAGGATAATGGACCCCTGGAACAGATTGCTGTGGGAGGGTTGAAGAATCACAGAAGGCTTTTACCCACAAGATAAACATCCATCAAGAATAGACATAGTGGAACTTTCAAAGGGCGAATTCGGTGACCTCAGGGCCCTTATTTTCAATGATTTGTTAATAAAGCCTCTATAAAAGAGGAAGAGCTCAATACAATACCATCACCATTTCTTTGACACTCTGGGCAAAAATGAGCAACCAGAGACAGTGCCTCCCTTTTGGTACTTACTGATTCTGATGCTGGCAACAGCAGCCGTTCAGTGCATAAGGCAGATTGCAGCAGAAGCAGTACAAGGGCAGGTGGAAAAGTTAGATGAGGCTGTTGACCCAGGCTGTACGATGTGTTGCAGCTTCAGAGCCACTTGCCATCACAGGGTGTGCAGTAAAGAGGTAATGGTAGCGTCACTGCCCACCACTCACTTGCTCCCAGCATGGATGACAGTGCAGCTTGGGCCATATAAGGCCACATAAACAGAAGGATTCAGAACTCAATTTCTTCGGGCTTTACAGCACACACAAGGATGCAGCTGTCTGGCCCAGCGAATTTATGAAAGCCCCTTCATGCCTCACCTTCCCTTTATTTATCCCTGGATGGCATAGAGGGCTGCTACAGGAAAGTACCTTGTCCATAACATAAGAATTCTAGCAGAATTCTTATTTGACATCTGTGAGAGAAATCTAATGTCCTACCTGCCTCACTTCCTCCTGGAGCCTGTTCTAGAAGCTAAAATGGCTACCTAGAGCTTCAGTCCTTACATACTGCAGACCTTATTCTAACTTGGCTCCTTATAAAATGTTATGCATGGAAGAAAATACTTTAAAAATACACTTGAGCAAGCCAAGAGAAAGAGATAATGAGAGTCAAAAATAGATCACTTTCAGGCACGGAGGGTGTACAACCCCTGAAACTCTATTTTCACTTTAGTTTCCAGCTTTCTGCCTAAGAGTGCGAGAAAGTTCTGGGAGAGTGGGAGAGTGAGTGCTTTGACATGCACACAAAGACTTGTTCGTTGGCAGAAAAAATATTACTGGGTTTGCTACTGTATCAAGAGCTTTACTACCTTGACCTCAGCACATACACAGTGTTTCCCGAAGTAATTCCTGTCTTCTGAAATTTCCCCATCTCTTATTTCCATTTTGAAACTATGTAGTCAATAAATGATAGGCTCCTAAACAGAAAGAGGCATCAAATCAAAGAGGAGGAATGGATGAATTAAGTGGTGGCAAAAAAGGGAAGATTGGGATTAAGGGTTCATAGAAACTTCTTCTATTTGAAATAATGTTCATAGCATTTTCTCAGCATCAAGCTAAGAAACCCAGGACAGACAGATTGGTTGGTCGCCTGTACTGCCTCTTGTGTTTTCATTGCCTTCCTATGGGCTTATTTTCCTGGCATAAAATCTGTTTATTCAGCTAGCAGAGACATAGGTCTAGCAAGCAGAAGACAAAAGAAACTCTGACCATTTGCACAAGGCACGGAAGGAGAGAGTATCTCTATATACCTGTATTTAGGATGTTATTTAGAAGGAGCCCTCCATAGAGCTGTGCCATGGACAAAGGTTGGTTCTTCCTGGCATAGCGGTCTCAGTCCAGCTGCGGGCTGAGCTTGCTAGTCCAGGCCAGGGACATGTTTCAGTATGTACCAAACTGGACATACGTGAACAGCGTCTCTGAAGTCACCTTAATGTAAGCAATAAGGCTGCTTTCTGGAGGGCCAAGTGGCAAGTCTGGGAACAGATGCTCAGTCAAGGGCTGCTCTGTTGGATGGGGAGGTGAAACTCGCCTGTGAAGACAGGCCAGAGCCAGTTTTCGTTTACCCAAAGCTGGATACCACAACCTAGACTCCCAACCAGCTAGACTGTGGGTACTCAAGTTTGTCACTATGTACAGTAATCACACTTCCAACGTATATCCCCTCCATCACAGCTCCCTCCAGATAACCTCCGTTCAGTTTAGCTAAGCAACTAGAAAAAAGGTCATGTAAACCAGAGCATCTGAAATAATCGAGTATGCAGCAGATTATTTGTAATCTCACAGCAATGAAATTAAGTTTCCATAAATGAGTCCCTAACAAGCCTGTATTATTTTATTAAGGCATGACAACAATCTAACTAAATATAAATTAAGTGCAAATTTGGGGACTTTATTTGAAGGGATTACCCAAAATATTCATCATCATTGAATCGCCATCAATTACCATCTCTGTTTTCTCCTAACAGCTGCACTATCATCTGTGCAGAGTTTAAACAATATGCCATTAAGGGTACTGGAACACATGCTTACCTTCAAACCTCTCAGTAGATCCACCACTTCAACCTTAGTGTTGTATGTGTGCTCAAAGATGTTGCTGACTCGCAGCCACAATCCTGAGTAGGCATCCAACACTTCCAGTTGCCATCAACAGCATGAGTTTTCACGTGTGCGTCAGAAGAGAAAACAGCACCAGATTTTTCTCTCCAAGATGCATTTAGCACTGGTGACAGCTGCTGAGCATGCGATGTGCTACCCAGAGCGTACATCCAGCGTGAACGCTTTTGCAGCCAGCTGCCATGTGCAGCCACAGCTAACACGTGTCAGCGAAGGGAGGTCCCTCTTCACAGCTTATTCCCTGCCCTGGAAACCCTGGCCTGCCTCCCACGCCTGGTGTTTTATGCTCACCACAGGGGGTTTTGTCAGTGGCCTGGGTGGAAGAAGTGTGCTGGAGAGGCGGCAAGGGTGGCTGGCTGAGTCAGAGCCTGGGGCTGCAAGAGATTGCTACGGAGGACGGCAGCTAAACTCATCCCGAGGGGGAGGGTTGGAGTGGGATTTCAGCTTGCGCATTGATTGCTGTTGGTTTTGCGGCCAGCTCATGCTGGCGAAGCGTACAAGTTGCCACGGGTCCCTGTGGGCTGTTTTGGCAGCTATGAACCCACGGTACCTGGAGGTGTGTTGCCTGTGCCCTTTTCCTTCTACATCATAGACCATTTGCTGGGGAACTTTCTGGAGCTGTTTAGGTTGAACTCGGGCCTGAGCAGCCTAGACTATAGCTAGCCTAAAAGGGGAAAAAACTTGAAATGCAGATACAAGGAGATTCCAGCCTGTTTCTAATGTCTCCCTGGAACTTACTCTGCAGAAGCCACCAAGAAGCAGCCAGGCAGTGGAGACTCATGTTTTCCACACAGTGTGGAGCTACAGGGATTTAACCTTCTGGTGAAAAGTTTTGTGTCCCATTACCAGTGCCTCAGCTTTTGTACGCTGATGACAGAAGGACTACCTGGTGTTGAGGAATTGCATTCCCACACAAAATTTTGAACCTGAAATCTTAATTTAATTTTATTTTTCCTTTAGGACTTCTTTATTGTTGCAGGACTTTTGGTGTAATTTATGCCCTGTTATTTGACTTTATTACACAAGATGCCAAGATTTATGTTAATAGAGGAAAATGCATTTAAAATGTCTCCTAATATATTTCCCTTGAAATACACGAAGATTACAGCTGCTGCAATAAACTCATAATCTCTGAATGCTAGAATGGAAATGTTTGACATTAACAGGCTGCTTTTAGAAATGAAATATCTGTAGCGAGGACATGGAGAACTTACAACCAACATCTAATTGTGACTGCATTTAACTTTGCCTGCTATTTGAGATTCCGGGGGGGGAAAGTTAACTTTTTACACATACCTCAACACTTCTTGATGTCAACCAGAAACAGAGGCAGCAGAATTCCACAGGAGAGACTGCTCCCATGGCAATTTGGAGTTGACAGGAACCAAGGAGCATGTGAAATCTTGTGAGAAAGTCTGATCCCTCCTATTTTCCAGTCTGAATGATTTCCATGGAAATTGAATGCTAGGGAATGCATACAGAGATTTATATCTCAACTGCAGCACAAACTTTAAAAATCTGGAGTGGTGTGGGACAACTTTGGGAATAGTTGGTTTTGAATTAGCACTGTGTTCCTGACATACCCTGGTTAAATATGTGACTGGGAGACCTTGAAAGTGGACAACCATCCTGCAGCCCTTCCTGCCTATGATTTCATTACTTTCAGAGCATGGAGGCAGGCTTTTCATGTTACTGCGAAGCAGCAAATGAAGAGATGAAAAGAGGTGGTCTCTGACCAGATTCCCTACTCTGCCACAGCAGTTTTGTGCCACTAGGATTTTACTAGTTTATCTCACTGTAAATCTGATGTAGTAGAGCAGAGATTAAATCTGGGTTTAGAAAAGCTGGGCAAGTTTGAAATTAAAGTATTACAGTAGAGCTGTAGTTCATACTACCGTTAGCAATCCTTAGTGCTTAAATAAGACAAAAACCGTTTTTGTACACATGAAACTCCCACTGAACTCTGCTGGCATTGACAGGGCAATGACTAATTGCTCAAAATAAAATATGATTGCCTGTTCTGAATTCCTTTTTCTAAGAATCTAGTTCCTTTTGATATACATAGTGTTATTTAAATCCTCCTTTGAAAAATGAACGTAGGAGTGTGGGTCTAAGCATGACGAAGACCTTAGACCTCCACTTTTGAGTTGGGGAAGCCTTGTCATAACAGTCATTCATCTGCTGGGAAGGTTTTTGTTTATATTCTAGGCATTAATTGCACAATGTATTGCAGAAAAAAATGGTACCTTTCCCTTGTCCTGGAATACCCCACCAGAAGGAAATCAAGCTCAAAGTGGTTATACAACCTGAAGGAGGACCACTGTTTTCCTACTTTTCGAAGGATCACACACAAATACAACGCTGTCTGTGTCAAGAGAAACAAACAACAACAACAACAAAAACCCAAAACCTAATCTACTTTAATAATATCAATAATTTGCTTTTTTTTATATAAAGGAGTCATTTTAGTGTTTAGTTTATGAATATATTCCGTCCCTGCTACACAGATATCAAAATTGAAACATGCCACAGACCAACCCAGTTAAAAGAAAATCATACGTTCTTATCACCTCTTCACTTTTCCATATATTTAGAATAATGACAATAGGCCAACTTCTATTTGAGGCAAGGTCAAAGTAATTTCAAAGAAATCAATAAAATTCATCTGCAGTTATCTATGTAACTGAAAGCAGAATTTGATCCAATAAGTGCTAAATGAGCACTCTTAAAATAGGAAGTAACAGATTCTAGGCACATGTATCATCCGTTCAAATTAGATTTTACCTCTTGAAGCATCTCAGCACAATGAAGAAACAGGCGTGGAAAGTAATTGCTCAGTCAGTGAGGAGTAGAGCATCTCTTCTACTGTTTATATTGTCTTTCCTGTAAGTTTACTTTTGTTCATCAGTAATAAAGTTTTTAGGTTTTTTAATGCAAATTCCTTTTTCTGTTTGCTTTGGGCATTTTGTGTGCCTTATTCTATAAAATCTAGAATGATTCTTTCTATTAAATCTCCCTTTCTAGTCATTATGCATTGTTACCATTATTTTGTTTATGTTATAAAAGACTCAGAACTGGTTCGTTGCTGTATGAAAATATGAAAGAAACCACAGTCCCATCTGTAAAAAGCTTAGGAGAAAAATACTAATATGTTTGAGTTCATCCTATGTCAGGAAACTAAATTTAGCCTTTAATATCTTTTAAAGAGAAACCACAATGTTATGGGAAAAAATTATTTATTTGAGACAAAAAAAGTACTCAATAGAATCTTAGAAGGGGACTTTAGCTGACTTGGTAGGACTTCTGAAAATGTCATGTTTTGCACTTTGAAGGGATAAACTGAAAGACATTTTGCTATTCCAGTAATGCTGGGAATTATAATTCTCTGCTCATGAGCCTAAAAAAGCCCACAGAGTAAAGCATCTATTAGCACAATTTAGCCGGTACAGCTTGAAAGCACAGATCACAATGTTAATCAGCTCAACAAAGCTGCTACGTTATTAACAGTCACCAAAGCCCTTTGTCATAATAGTAATACTAAACAATGAAGATGCAAATAACAAGATACTTGGATGAGTTTTACAATTACACTCTCTTCTTGGGGGCTGTGTTTTATTTTGTTTTTCTTAAAGAAACATGAGATCTGTATATTGAAGTGTTTCATTTGGAAGGTCATTAGATTAAGTGGAATAGAGTCAAAATTAAAAAACCATTATGTTCATACTTGTTCATGTCCTAGTCTTGACTGCAGTGGGAGTTGAGAGCTAATTCTGTTAGGTGAAGCACAGCATGCTGAAAAACTGAAGTTTTACTGTATAATTTTCTTTCATTATATGAACTTGGTTTTATAGAGGAATATTTCATTAAAATTATGGTTAATCAAAAGTCAATTTATAGGTGAAGAATGGTTTTGATGACAAATTTATGACCAGCTAGAGTCCAGAACCATAATGAATTCTTAGGTGGGAAGTAAAGACCTTTCTTTTACTAAACATATTCACTACTGTAGCATCAAATATGTTAAGGCCGTTTTTCTCAGGTGGAGCTTTACAGAATCAGATCCAAAACTTAATTGCACAGTGTCCACCTTCTCCAATCAATGAGGCAGATCTCCAATATATAGAAACTTCATTCATTATCAAGGCTCTGCCTTCCACCCTCCATCCAGTAGATCAAATGTACCAGAGGTCTTGAAAAAATAATACATGATCATGTACCTAAAGGTTGTATAATAGACACAAAGTAATTAAATTAAGATATTGTGGACAACCTGAATGCTAAATACTTGAAGCTTGATTTTTTACAAACTTAGCAAGCATATTAATAACAACAACAAAAAAAATTAGGTGTCTATGATGGCTAGTATTGAAAAATGGATGTCCCATTAATTTTATGCACATAGCATACTTAAAAAATCAGATTATATTTCATGTAAATAAAGCTGTTATATGTAAATGGTGGAGTGGAGATACAGGCACATAGAATTGGAAGAGAGCTTGGTTGGTCAGAGTCTAATCCTTCATGTAATGAGTCCCCTATCAGGTATTTGCTTTCTACATGAATAGTGTATTAAAACAAATTGCCTCGCTCATAAGTTGTTTTCTATTTTATAGGTTAACAAATAAGTATGGTATTTGAAGAAGACATTACACTATAGAAATCAATAGCAGATTGCTTTGATGGAGTGACAATAAAAGAGATTAGGAACATGAAAAACATCAGGAAGTGCCAAAGATGCTTCTTCAGTCAAAGATTATTCCCTGATTTAAGTTAAAAAAGAGGAAGAAGATTGCCTCAACTCTTCCCATGTGTCTGTCATAGCGCTTTTACGGTGTAATAGTGTTAATTAAATCAAGCCTAAGTTTTTTTAGGAGTATTGTCATACCTTGGATACCTGTGTGTTGTCTGATGAACACTGAATCAAGCTGCCTTTGCAGATAAATATTCTCTCTTTGACTCAGTCTTATTGAATACGCAGCAATGTGCTTGTGGATTTTAAGGGGTGCTTTGCTTGGAAAAGAATTGAGGAAAACATGTGAGGATATGGCCGTCATGCATATGTCAGGTATTCACAAAGTGAAGTTAACATAACACATTTTTCTTCACGAGTTTGACAAGTAGATCATCTAAATGTGCTGTGACATTCATCTGTAACTGAATGACTAAAATACCCACTCTAACCTCAATTTACTTTAATTGATTAGCTCTTCTATCTATAATTCAAGAAAATGGCTCTGCTTCCAGAAATGACAACTGAAAACCAGGAGAATGATACCCATGCACCTGACTTTTAGATTGTCTAAGCTGCTCTTCTGATGACCTGTGAGGCAAAGTCATGAACCTGGTATTTCACGGTGGTGCTGGATGATGTGAACTGCAATTAATGCTGTCAGAGGAAGCAGACGGTTCTGTTCATAGACTGCCACTTAGTCATGTAGCTTTTGCAGCTGCACAGTAAATAGCTCTAAAGCACACTTTTGGAGGTTAATTGTCCATCATGATAATTATTCAGACATTACATTATGTATGCAGTCCTTGATGCACCTAAGTATCTGCTTCATGCATACTATCAGCTCTGCACATACGTATTCACACACAGCACCCACAGCCCAGATTCAGATAGGCCAATTTAGTTATAGCTGGAAAACACTCTCCATCCAAAATGCAGTAGTTTGGGAGGGATTTGCAATTGTACCTTTTTTTTTTTCCCCAGATAAAATTGCCGTCCCTGACCTTGATATATTAAACTTCTAGATTCCAGTTTCCAGTTCAGTCTGCTAAATCCTAGCAGAAAGCATAGGTTTAAAAAGGAAAGCATATGTAAAAATGAGGTATTGCTGGCAGTTAATGACAAACTACACTGAACCAAAGTGTTTTAAGTAATTCGATAACAATGTTCCCACTCCTTTACCAAGCTAATACTACATAATGGGATATATCTGTTTCATTTCATGCAGGTAACGATATAAACATATGTATGTGGTTCAGTAAGATGGTTATGAAAATGCAGCACTTCGCCCCAGTGATTGCTGTTGTCTGGCATTTCATTGCTGTGTAGTTTTATTTGTAACATGAGTGCTTCAGGAGATGACCATGGCACTTTGCAGATCCCTTCAGTTAGGAGTGACAGGAGGGCATGCCGATGCAGTGGGAACAGGATGTAGCAGGAAGAGAGTCTGAATGCCTTTAGGGGCTCGAGAGCTCAGACGTGGGTCACAGTACCCTCCCTCCACCAGAAATGGAGGTAGGGTGGCCAAGTTGAAAGAAAGAGTGCAGTAGGGACTTTTTGTTCAATTGAGAATGAAACATCGCATTTCTTTTCTTCAGATTAGTAAAGCCTTATGTTTACACTTTTTACAGAATGACATCAAATCAGCAGTGGAAAAGCTGTTTCCAAAGCAAAATCACTTCGGTTTTTCTGAAACAATTTTCTCCTTTCTTTCGGACCAGACCGCTGGCTGATTTGATAAATGGTTTCGGTCTCCCTAAAGCTGCATTTTCCTTTTGTTATTATTTTGTTTACAGACCTCCTTCCTTTTCTACCTCCTCTCCTGTCCCTGGACTGATATGTAGCATTCTGCTTCCATCCCCTCCATCCCTATCCAGCTGTGGGAAGCTGCTCAGCTCCACTTACTCCCCGTATTCTGCTGAAAACAAAAACTAGCTGAGTGGTTACCAGAGGTGAGAAGAGGCTTCCTGTCCTTCCCCCTCCAACCTGTACACATGTAAATCCTAAGTAGAAATATTTCTTTCCCCTCTGATTAAGGGAGGTTTTTTTCAATACCTGCTGGGTTCCCAGGATGACCAGCAGTCAGATATAGCGCAGCGATACAGCCTGTAGTAACTGCCCCTCAGCTAGAAGCTGCTTCCCTTCAGCGGAGCTGCAAAAGTCTCAGCACATGATACTCCCAGTACATTGCAAACGTGGCTGGCTTACAGCACGAAAAGCAGCAGCTAACCAGCCTGTCTTCACATTTGCAATCATCTGGAGACACATGCACAGTTGATTACCGTGTTCTGACCGACGGGAAAAATACACTAACACAATGGTTTTCAACTGTAGGCCTGCACAGAGCATGAAGATGCATGCCGACTTCTGATGTTCTTCTGAGCCAGGTAGTCAGATGATTTGAGAGGAATGTTAGGGTGGATCTCCAGACACTTCTGGCTGTGCTGAGGGCACATCCATCACGGTCTCATCCTGGCTGCTTACCTCTTGTAAAGAGAAGAGGCGGGCAGAGGGAGTGATAAAGGCGAACAGCCCTGCTGCTAATGGCAGCAGCCACGTCCCAGGACATTCCTCGCCTCAGGCCCCTCTGTAAGGCAAAATGTAATAGCAACATATTAGAAAACTCAATTTTCTGAATCTGTGGGTTCCAACTAAAGTGACGAGGGGAGAAAAGAGAAAGAGTGAAACAAAATATTTGCAGCTGTTTGAATGGGAAATTTCTGTGTCATTCAGACCTCAAAATCAGATTGTGTTCAGGCATCAGCACATGTTGCTACACTGGTTCTTATAAGACACCAGATGTTGATCTGAATTGCTTCACAGAAGCCATTAGCAATCCAGGAGATTTAGGAGGCTGCTGATAAGAGAAGATACAGCAGCTCTGTAAATTGTCTCATTATGCATTGATAAAGGTTGAAGTGGGAGCTTTCATCTACATTTGATCTCTTCCCAAATATGTAGAGTGGTTGAACGTGCCCATTTTTCTGAATAATAAAACTATTGCATTAAACCTTGCAGAAATTAGTAGATTAATTCACCATCCTTCACTGAAGAGGCAGTTGTAGAGATTTTTTTATAAAACTGCATATTTTTTTTTACATCAAAGCTTTGGAGGCTAGTGCTGACATTTGCGTATTGTGGTTTTAATTAAGTATTATTTACAATGCACCTGAAGCTGTTGTCAAAAGTTTTTTTTGTGTATGCTGTATCAGCAAACCTAAGTAATAATTCCATCTGAAGTTGATAAAGTTTAAATGTTAAAGGTATAAATTTAAGTTTAGAGAGTAGTTATAGTTAAGTGTAAATATTTTCCATTTGATTTTTTAATTGCTATGTCCTGTTTAACAGATCCTTTCTAAGTCATGCTGGAGCCTCCCTTGGGAAGCAGTCCCCTTGATGGAACTGCTCTTGGCTCCCTTTGAATGGAAGCAGCATCATGGCAAAATACTTACCATAAGTTAGAACAGAAAGTGATCGGCACGTTTGCATGCCGGGATCTCCGCATTTACAGTTTCACTGAACCTGTCTGAAGCCATTTGAAGGCACTCACTCACTTGTGTAAGGAGCAGAGCTGGAGAACACTGCCAGAATCCTGATACTGTAATGGGGTGGACTGCATGAGCAGCTCCAGCTGTAGCACTGTGCCAACCCCAGCTTAGAGCAGCAGCTGGAGGCGAAGAGGGAAAGAAGGGAAGAAGAAAGCATAGGCAGGGATCGC
The DNA here is from genome assembly GCF_018139145.2 of Gymnogyps californianus. NCBI lineage: Eukaryota > Metazoa > Chordata > Aves > Accipitriformes > Cathartidae > Gymnogyps > Gymnogyps californianus. Next base: position 148,481,048 of record NC_059471.1, read on the forward strand.
ACAGTGCAGCTGGGGTGCCTGCTTCAGGATTCCCACTGTGTTCCCAGGGTTCCTATTCAGAGTCAAGTCCTCTGCAGTGAGCTTGCCATCACTTAGTAAGAACAACAGAATTTGGATCAGAATATTCTCAAAAGAAGGCTAAAGTATTAAAATCAAGAATAGCCTTTTTCAAGGAAATTACAATTAGCGGACTTACATTTCCTGCCCCTGTGATCAAAGTTTGTAGTCTGCTGAAGTTTTGGGGGTGGAGAGGTGGTGGTGGTGGTTTGTGTTTTTTAAAATTGTGGTGGGTTTAGATATTAGCCAACAGGCTTTTCTAAGTAAGTTTGTTAGCTTGACGGCAGAGGCTAACATTTGCAGCTTGTAATAGCTGAAATGTTCCAGTATGCTCAAGTGATTTAAGTGCTTTGGGGATTTCTACCCTAATTCCTTGAGAGCAAAACTTTAAATGTCACTTATAACAGAAGAAATTACAGCAAATACGCATATGAATAACATCATGTACAGTTAAAGGATAACTAAACTTTGCTAGAGATGGATATAAACCAGAACAATTGGATCTAAACATAAGCAGCCTTTCAGACAAACTGAGATCTGGTTACAATCTTTATAGCTGAAGCATCTCTCTAAATAACCCTGAAAGGAATGTATAACAACTTGCACTGTAATATCTGAGTCACCTTTCAGCCAAGGGGGTAGAGGTGGTGAAGACAGCACTGAAAATTTGGATATTAGGGGTGCCTTAGGAGCTGTGAAATAAATAGCCAGTGTTGGGATAAGTAAGGGAAAAAGTCAATAAAAAGCTCTCTTAAACTTCATGTGTTTGATTCTGAAGATACAAAGCTGTTGAATTGTGGACAAATAAAATGAAGTATTTACATAATGTAAATGGGAAAAGAAAGGGAGCCAAACAGATGAGAATACACACTCATATTTGTATACATAAGGTCAGACTCAAGCTGCAAAGAAATCTGTTCAGAGGACATCCACGCTGTCAAATAACTTATCTGCATGCTTTGCTCCCAGATCTGGTCCTTTGGTCATCTGCACGGGATGGAGGAAAACAACTGTATTCCTCCACACCCCTCCAAGTGTGATTCTGGGAGTAGTTTGCTCTGTGGACTGTTCCTATAGCAGTAGGGATGAAGACCAAAGCATGTTCTCCAGCACCTCCCCAGCACTGTCAAAGACCCCTAAGCACTCTCCTGTTACTCTCCCATGGCACACAATGCTCCTGGGCTATAGAAACACCACTCCCTTTCAAGCTGCCGTATAGCCTACGCGAGATCTCAGGCACCTCTAAGTGAAAAACTGCAGGAAAGAAAACAACTGTCTCTTAGAGCCATGGGGTCTATAGGGGATCAGGGCCAAGTGCTGGGCGGTGTGAAGGCAGCTGGTTGATTCTAAGTGGGGTTAAGCCTGTATGGTGGGAGTGTGACCCACTTAAAAACACTGCTCTGGGCAGTTCCCTGGGCAGATGCTGTTAGCAGGGTACACAGTACCCTCCTTCTGAGAGATGCACCCAAACTGGCTTATGTAAAACTGCTGTTAAAATAAGCAGCTCTTTATATAGGACTAATTGATATCGTGGACCGAGAAGTCCAGAAAGTATCAGTCAGAGTGCTCAAACAAGGAGGTTACAACAGAATTTTATTGAATCAGTTATTTCTACTGATAAACTGCAAGAAGTATGTGGACTTAGTTTCTACGTACTAAAAGGCTTGTTGGGCAGATTGGAAAAAGCTTATGATTACAGATACCAAAGAAGAGGTGGCACGCTGGCTTTTGGACATGGACAGTCAGACTTGTCTAGATTAGAGATTAGATAATTATGTTTACCTATTTTAGTAAGCTATTTCTTATCATGCATAAATGTATGCTGATCAGTAATTAAAATGGCTGTAGTATGAATCTCTGCAGTTTTTCTTTAAACAGGCTTAACTATATTTTGCTGCCCATTCCTTTCGGTCTCTTTTCACAACACTATGCCAAATATAATAAAATGAACTTTTTGGGAGACCAAGTGTGAATATATTCACATCCAGTGATAAACCATTGATTCGGTGGTTACAGCTCACTAGGTGTCATTTCAGAAGCCTTCTGTCTCCATCACTGGTACAGACGTTGGAGAGACAAGCTGCACCTTGTGGCTGTGCACAGAGCAAAGACCACACAGGGGTCTCAAAGATAAGACAATTAATCTGTAATGACAATGTTTATTAACAACAGTAAAATGTGTGATGATCTCACATCAGGGGAAGAAAAGACTCTTAACTGCAATTTTATCCTAATTTGGCTGAGTGTAAGAGAATAAATCAATGTGTAAGAGAATAAATTAATGGGATTTTAGAACAGGCTGATATGCTTTATGTGAGTGTTAGTATGAAAAGAATTGAGAATAACACTGCCAAAAGCAGTAGTTTATCCTGTTGAAATTAGGAAGATTCCAAGACATCTTAGAGGGTATTATTAACAGAGCGTGTTTAAGAAAATAATAATTGGGGCTTGGGAGAAGTCTCAGAAAATACATGACTGTTCATATTTTTAATTCTTTTGCTGGTTTGTTTTTATTTTATGGTGGTTAGTATTGGAAAATGAAAATATTTTACTTCATAATGGAAAATGAATATGCTCCTATTAGGTAAAAGTTCGGACTATTCTGCAAAGTAATTAAAATTGTCAGTGAAAGAAAAGCAACTAAAAACCAACAGGCCTGCATTTTTCATCTGTGCTGTGCAGAAACAAAACAAAAATGTTCCCCAACATTTTGCAAATAAAGGAAAACAATTCTGTGGAAAATTAAATTTTATTTAAAAAAATCTTTTTTAAACTGAAAAGTTATTCTAAAGATCATGCATAGTTGTATGGCGTGTCTGATTTATAGCCCACGCAGGACACCATAAGAAAGCAGGGCCAAATCCAGAGCAAACATGAATCAGTTGTTAGCTTAAATAAAGCATTGGACTAGCTGAGAAACTCATCCTTATTCTGCTATGTTGGTAGTAAAAGCAGCACATCTCATTTCTTTCTGAATTAGCTCTCACTCTTGTAAAGGTTCTACACAACTTCCAAGTCCATTATTATTCTTCGATGAAAGGCTTGTAATAATATATGGCATTAAAAGATAGGGGAGAAACCAATTCTGTAGGTCAGAGTCTGTCATGGCTTGAAAAAAGCACGAAGTCCATCTTCCCTGAATTTGCATGATTTTCCTTAAGAAACGAAGCCAGGGAAGATAGACGAGCCACTGGCTGAAAGGAAGAGTTATTATATAATAATAAATATTGTAGGAGACAGAGAGTCACCTTTTCACTGAACATTTTGTAAGTTTCAAGACATATCACCCCTGCCATGACATTTAGCTGGGGCAGAAGAACCCACTCCCACTCAGTTATCTGGGAAACCTCATTAAGCCAAATTCTGCTCCTTGACAGACTTCCAGCAGCTGTTTAAAGACCATATGGAGCCCTGCATGCATCTCAGAAGGCCGAAAGTTCTGCAAGTGCTTTACCACTAAGTAATAAAGATCTCACAACATCTTGCACTTTGCAAATGGGGAAATGGAGACACAGACAGAGACACTGTGGTCCCCTCCCACGGTGTGGCAGAGGCAAAGATAAAATGTGCCTTAGGTCAGAGGCCACTCTTCCATCTTTAGACTGTGCTACTGCTATTCATAAATGTTTATTCATTTCATATTCCAAATATGGGTGATAGTGAAGGCAGTAGTAACATTAATATAAATATGTTTTTCATTTGCATTTTACTACATACTAGTGATGAAAACTAGGGAAATGCTGTCTTCAATTTAATGGGTGACCTCTCCTGTCTGATATGGAGTCTAAGCAAGTTAACAGAAAAATTTGGTACTACACATACTTTTGCACTGTGGAAGCATCTTCAAGAGTAATGATCACCCTAATGCGGAGAAACCATCTAAGACCTGTGTATCACTGTGAGGACAGAGTATGTTTTAACCTGTACATGCTGTTTGAGTGCTCCCTTCTACACTGGGATTAATTCCTCTGTACAGAACACATTCCTCAGATACAAATTATATCATAATCTGACACAAAATAGAGCTGAAAAATGAATTAACTTGGCTGAAATGAATTAAAAATTGTGATGGATGTTTTCTGAACACTAGTGAACACTGTAGGCCAGATTCTGTCCTCATTCTGTGTAACAAATGTTTGGTAATGGAGCAAAATAAAAGTGAAACGTATCTTCATGCTTACAGGATTTTAAGTAAGAATGAGGTCCACTAAAAAAAAAGTACTTTAATGGGAAACCAGGATGAGGGAAAACACATTATCAAAGTTGGGATACACTAGTGTAAAATTGGAGGAACCTAATGATAAAACAGCTCCATGAAAACAGAAAATACTTTTTTATTGAAATGCATCTCCACTGTATATTTCATTGTGCCCTTGGGAGTAGCTTATGTATATCATCTGCGTAGAAAACAGTGACATTCATCTTTGGAGTATTTTGCTGCTAGCTGGGAAATCAACAAAATGTTTGTAAAGAGGAGCTACTAAATGCATTTCTGATTCCTGGGGGGAAGCATTTCTAGTGGCAGCAGGCATGACTAGCTCTATTTTCTACCTTGTCAGACTTTCAGCTAAAAGTGAACTGAAAAGTTTGTGCTGGGAGCTAACGACTGGTATGTGGGAAAGCAGCAACAAGATTATGCTGCTTTTCATCCTTGGTTCAGATCTATTCCACATGGCTGTTGGTCAAAAGTCTTTTCCCATCCAAATGCATCTGGAGATAAGCCAGGATACTGGAGACTCATTACAGCTTGTAGAGATAGGTTGCTGCCTACATCACATCCATCTAACTGGAATTTGTGCTGTTGATTTGAGCACAGGGAGTGATATGTTCTCTCTGCTTTGCTTGATGCAATCAGGATATTTAAGCAAATGTACCTCAAGTGAGAGCAGCCACACAGAGCAATGGGACTAGGAGTGAGACCATGCCCAGCAGAGCTGTCACCGTGTCCCGGCTTCATCCCTAGGTCCATCATCTGCAGGATAAAGCTTCAGCCCAACGGCAAGCCATTTTCTTCCAGCTTGAAGCCTCACTTGAGTTCTTGAAAAGCTTATGTGGGTGGCGATCCGGCCACCACTCTGATTGTGCTTAAGCCTGGTGTGAAGATAAGAGCATGGTCGTGGCTCTGCAGTGTAGCAGCAACGTGCTGCAAGTTGGGCTGTGTGTGGCACTGCTGTCCCTGGCGTGTCAGGTCCGTGGGAAAACAGATCTACCAGCACCTTCAAGCAGGGAAAAGTCTCTTACTGGTTTGTGAGAGTCAGAAGGGGATGCAGTACACAGTGGTTTTAAATTGTTTGTGTTCACTGTATTATAACAAACTCTGAGGCAATAATTACTTCCCTGAGGTAATATCAACTGCACTAACAGCATGAGAAATTTGATCTGCCCATTTCCTGGTTTTGGCCACAGCTCATGAAATCACAACTATCAAACACAGAGCCTGGATGAAAGGGCCATTCTCCTCTATCTACACAGCTATTTTTGGTTCTTCATGGCTTATAAATAAAATAATCTTTGAGACTGGAATTGCTTAGAAGTTTTTTTTTCAACCAAATGGCAAGTGCCTTTAGAGCACTTGGGGAAATGGTGGAAGTCAAAATGATTTTTGAGTCACAACCGTGTTTTCTGAAGTGTTCAAAAATGAAAATACGTTCCTGAAAAAACAGGTACACATATACTCCGACTTTGATCCTCTCCCTGGAGAAGCATTCATAGCTTCAGTGATTTCCATGGAGTTATGTCAAATTACATGAGCTGGATATTTGCTTCAGGCCATATTGCAATCACAAAGAGCAGCAACATGATAAAGATCTCAACATATTTCTGAAAGGAAGGCAAGTATCACGGATACACTGGTTGCAAAAATGTCATTCATTAATAAAAAGGTCACAAGTGACTGAGAGGGATACAAATGAAATATTTTACCTGTTTGGAGCTTCATTTTGCGGTCCCTTTAATTGTATTTATCAACCACATTTTCCTAATCTTTTCAAAGGTCTGTCTTCCTGCAATTTAAGGTCTGTGTTTGGGAACGTTGGGTTAAAAAGAGCCCTCCCTTTCAGTCTAAGCCTGGGTACACACTGGAAAGGCGAGGACTACTGTTGCAAGATAAGAGGGAACCTGAGATTTGAAAGATGGCTCAAACCAAAGACACTGACTGAAACAGCAGGCTATGTAAAATGCACATATAAGTACAGGTAGCGGCACTGGCGTTATATGAAGTAGCAAGCACTGGTTAGGTAATTACAGATGGCATTTTGAAGCCACGCACACTTACTGTGTGAGCATGTAAAGACTAAAAGCATGAAGTGTGACCTAATCCAGAACACAGTAGCATCCTTGGAAAGAAGCTCCAAAGAAAATTAAGGCAAAAGAGATGTAATCTCATAGCATCAAGCATGAAATGACTGAATATTTGACTTCCTCAATCACTCCTACCTTAGGCAATGAAAACAAGATTATACTCCAGGGTGAAAAGGAAAATTTATGAGAATTATGGAAATCAATCATAGTGTTTTATTTGTCCACAGCGTGCAGGAATTTCTCAGAATCCAGAATAGTCGTGGGTTGGATTTTTTTTTTGTTCCAAACATGAACGAGGAATGTGTACTGAATTAGAGTGGAAACTTTAAGTCTGGTTTTCCAAGATAAAGAGCTGTAGCATAAGCAAGAACACAGTCCTACTTTTAGGGGTCACAAAAACTGTCTAATCCTCTGATTTGTGCAGCAATAGAGGTGAAGATCTCCAATTCTTGCACAACACATAATCCAAAATGGAATTCAATTCTAAATCAATTACAAAACACCGAAGCTTTTATACTGTGTAGCTTTATCCCCTCTTCCACCAAACTGATGTTAGTGAGCAAGTATGAATGGATAGTGCTAGAATCAACTAATGGTAGGGATAACCCCAAAGTATTTGTACAGTTGTTCCTGTTCCCTGTCTGACCTGCTCTGCTTTATGTCAGTGTCTACTTTAAGGGGTAGGAATTGTCTTTCTGTACTGTGGTTTATGTAGTGTCACAAACGTTGATATTGATCTCTTGCAGCAAAGGTTTCTGTTTGATCTCACCAGCATAAGAGCATGTATGTTATTTTCATCAGGGCCTTTCCAGTCACTTGATTCATTAGTTTTGCACAAAGCAGGATTGTAACTGGGCAGTGAGGAGGGGGAAGTTGTATGTGCAGAATAATATTTAGCAATTCCTATATTTCCTGTAAGACAGAGGCTATTTTGAGGTTAGCTTGTTATGTTTGGTCTTCCTTTAAAAAAAAAAAAAAAAAATCTCCCCAAAGCAGAGGGCCATGGCATCTAATTTTCCCTTCCACTGTTTGTAAAATCTTTATTAAATAAACTTAACTTTTACCTTCTCCCTCTTAATGTCTCCACTAATTCTGTGACATGGTAACCTTGTTCTGACTGTAAGTGTCCTTTCTCTCCCAGTCAGAGATAACAAATGTCCTTGACAAAATAGTACATCTTCATTTTTAACAACAGAGTTGCTATCCCACTGGTTGCTTAAAAAGCAAAATTAATGTTTTGTCTGTGGGAGCAATTCAAACCGAGATAAACTGGGTATTAGCCTCTCAGAGATCGTACCAAGCTGACGTTATAACCTTGTTCAGTTGATACATCTGGTGGTATATGAGATTTCCCATAGCAGTATCCAGAGAAATGGTTTAGTTTTGGATCATGCAGTAGGATTATGAATCTGTAACACTACCACTGTTATAGGTGGGTATTCTCCTAAGTGGGCTCTGACTCACTTGTCATTTGCATTCTTGTAAGAAGGAAAATCCTTAGAGATGTAAATCAAAGGTATTAGTAGGAAGCAACTCATATTCATCTGCAGGAAGGAGGAAAAAAATAAAAATCCCAGTGGTCTTGCATTACATCATCTCCCTCATAGGATCAGTTGAGCGTTATTGGGCCATAGTTACTCCCAGGCTGTTCAACATCCTGTGGATGTTAATTTAGGTGTCAAGTCCCATAGAAAATCTCCTGTGGAGGAGATGTTGAGAGAGACTAAGGGTAGAGTTCAGTTTCAGAAACCGAAGTTCAACATGCTTGTGTGTTCATGTTTACGTGGGAATGAAGGGTCTGCACTCTTCATGTCCAGCCAGGGCTCTATGAAGTTGCCTAAACAGAGTCACCTAGTGTGACCTGAGAGAGCCGCAGGAGGCTGGCTGGTGTGAGACAGGACCTCTCAAAGACCCATGCTTTTCTAAATGGCTGCTAGAGCCACATAAGGTACTACAGGGAATTTCTAATGCCACTTCATACCTGCATTCAGCCAACTGAATTGAGCCCTAAGTGTCTCTACTGCTCCTTATTCAGACAGCCAAGCAGCAAGCACAGCTCAGAAAGTAAATGGCACTGCTCACCAAAGAACTGAGCAAACAGCACTGGTTCTCTTAATCAAAACATTTTCCAAGGCATAAATTTCTCTGACAGAAATTAATTGCCTCCCTGCAATTGCCCCAAAGTAGAGCAGAAACAGTGCATCTCTGTGCCCTTCTCTTTTCCTGTCTTCTTACACTTTTAGATCTTCTCTGACACAGACGAGTAACATTTGAAGTTCTTTGTGGGGAGAGTGAGTCCAGCTCAAGGTCTAGAAAACAATTCAATATCCTGGGATGTTGAGCTGTGACAACTAGCCAACTTATTTGCCTCTCAATTCCTGTCCTTGGTTCTCTTTGCCTTTCTCAGATATTCTTTTACAATACATCAGAGGCTGTATTTAAGTAGCAAAGACATTTTTGACATTACTCAGGAGGAACAGCATCATTATTCTAGTGCTTTATAGCTCACAAGTGCTTCAGAACCTACGGGTGTGGTTGTTTACTGTGCAACAGGTCCCTAGTGTCTAATTTCCCAAGTAAATACATGACTCATTCATCCTACAACAGTGTGGGACCATAAATATCAGACGTTTAATCGCTCAACAGAAGGCCATGTTCATGTGTGGAGGATGAATGCAAGTCTCTAGATAGTAAACACTCAGGCCCAAAACAACCCAAGCCTGCAACCAAGAATAAAAAGCTTTGCTGTTTTGTAGAATTTCATGTTACAAGGTAGACCTTGTAGTCAGTAGATCAAGAGTAGTCCCTGCTGAGAATTATGCTATCTAACTTTAATAACTAAGTTTTGTTTTTGTTCCTGTCTTAGTATCCTTTTAAGGCCAAAAATATGTTCATTGTGTCATGAACTGTTTCCAGTCAAAATATGCTTGACAGATTCTAATTAATACATTTAAAGGGACAGTTTTAGTACAGTTTCCCACAGACACTTCTATAGCAATTGTGTTTCAAGGGGGCAATAAAACCACAGGGAGGTTCTGCACTATAATAACACTTGGCTGTTTATCGGGGCTCAAGGTTACTTGGGTGTTACATACTCTTTCCTGGTGGAGGAGAATGAATTTAAGAAGGAAAATACCAAGCATCTTTCAGGTAGGGGGCTGCATCATCCTAGAGAATTTTTAGCAAAACTAATTCAGTGGTCTTAGCCCTAGCAGAGCTAGAAAGAGCTCAAGAACACATAAATGCTCCTTTGCATTCATGTAATTTCCACTTAAACTGTTTGTTGCTGTGGTGCAAGTCAAATACAGCATAGGGATACCATTACAGAAGTACCACTAGGGACTCCAACATTACAGGTACGTTGACAACTGCACTTAAAGCAACATTAAAATCCTGCTAGTTCATGAATTAATGGTAACTTTGGAAACCAAATTCTAACACAATAGCTCTTCAGGGGACAATCTGGAGGAGGAAAAGCATTTTCATTTGGCTTTGACAATCTTACTTGTTTTCTTGGCCCCTTTTTTGCTAACAGCCACTTCAAACCTAGCACTTGCAGAGTACGCTCCCACTCTAGTACAAGTCTCAGGATACATGGCACATTTCAAACTTAATAATCACAGCCACTGATCATTGTTCTTCATAATGTAATTTAGTTCTGCAAACAAGACAATTAAAATGTCAAGCTTCATCAGTTGCATTGATTTTCGAGAGCAGCCTCACACTTGGCTACAGCCTTGACTGGGATGTCTCCCTACAGGCTCTGCTCTTTCCCTGCCCTATTCAGATCCCAGGACCAATCTTCAGAGGAAGAAACTCTCAGACTGAAAGACTTTATTAGTTGCATGTGATCCCTGGTGACATCCAGAGGGTGCAATAGAAATAGGAGTAACTTTCCAGCAAACCCTCAAGCTCTACTGCTCAAGAAAATACAGTTCTCTACTGTAGGAGCTGCCAGTCCTCCACTCCCACTAGTAGCAGCAAGGCAGCTTCTCCCTGTGATGAATTTCCTGCAGTGCAACAACTTTTCAAGCTTCAGTTTCTAACTAGAGTATATAGTTTAATGAGAGCTAAAGCCCATAGCAGCAGAAGTAACAAGCAAGATGGGCAGAGAGTTCATCCTCTTCAAACCTTCCTACATTTGAAGAGAAATTGCCACTTGTGCCTTAGTACTTTGGTTCCAGAGTAAACGTTCAATGGGTACATTAGACAGGTCTAGGGTCTAACATAAAAACTACCATAATAAAATTATACTGCATAATAACTCATGCTCATCATAATTCCTAACTACTGAACTCTAGACTGCTTCAGCTGTACCTTAACCAAAAATTGAGCATTAAAAAATTCAGAGGAGGGCACTACAGAAAATTAGAGTTCACACCAGAATCTACACAGTGTGGGATAAAAATTAAATACAGATGAGAAGTAAGAGAGAACATGTAATTATGAAGGGAAAGGTGAAATCTAGTAACTTCTTCTTGTTTATCTAATGTTACAATGTGAGAACATCACCCTCTGGAAAGATTAATAGCTGGTACATATAGTTTAGAGCAAAATAAGAGGAAATAATACTCCAGACAGCAGCTGTTTAACCTGTGCATTGCACATCCAGAGAAGACCATTGCATCATTTTCATTGTCAAAATGTTGAAACAGTTTATGGTCTTCAATAAATATCTCTAATTATAGGTGGTAGGATGTTGGAGGACTTTGTCAGAGAGTCATGATTTAGACCTTTAGAGGAGCACTGCCAGGCCTGAGGTCTATTTTATCATGGATATAAATGCTGGGCTCACACTACCAGGAATGTCTAATCCATGACTAACCAGAAGGATCTGAGTCCACAGCATAAAAATTAACCCTGAGGTATACATTGGTGAGTAGTCAGGAATGTTAAGCACTAGAAGGCAGTAATCAAGCATGCCAGAATTTACAACATCAAATAAGGTTTACAAGATCAAGACAAGATTTACTCCTAACTTGACTCCTAAAATGATTGGATAGTATATGCATCCTAATCTGGAAAGGTCTTTGAACATACTTCATCTAGAAATAAAAGTGGGCATCTTATGGCAGCACACTTGCATAGAAGAGTAACTGTCTCCGAGTTGAGATGACAGCCACCTTGAACCTAACCAGTTCTTGTATCTCCACCCTCCACTCCCCCCAAATTCTTGTTTGGTTGAAAAATATAAACAGTAGGAGATCTTCATTTTTGGCAACACTTTCTTTTTACGTTCAAGTCAAGCCAATGCTGCTGGACCAAATCTTCAGCTCGTGTAAATCAGCATGATTCCCTTGGTTTCACTGAACTGCAAATGAAGCTCAAACTTATCTCTTAGCTTCGGTCACCCTGTTCTGGTCTGCACAGAGGGTTTGCACTACTGCTTATTGTAGTTCATGCAGGTCACAGTTCACTGACCATTTTCCCTCTACTTAGAGCCAGTGAGACCTCTGACCTGCTGTCCTTAGGGCTTTCACAACCCAGGAAGGAAGTAGCCAGAATGGTCACTCACTCCTTGCCACCTCTTTGTAGACAACTGCAGCATGGAGTGGCGCCCAGAGTGCTCTCGAATTGTGTCACTGTGCTTCTGGGACTCATTACTGAGAGAGAGTTTGGAAGAAAACTACTCCAGTTACCTTTGAATATCTGGTATGATTCTACACTTGAGTTTTTCAGATCCTACACATTATTAAGATGCTCATGTCAGCAATGAGGAATGAGCCAGAGAACCCAACTTCTCAGCATGGGAACCCTCTTGTTGTCTGAGCTCTTTCAGCTCTGTTGCATAAATCTCTAGCAAGATCTTCAGCTTTCCCGTGTAGTCCAGCCACCTGGACTGCAATCATATTAAATGCGTATTTTCTCTGGCATCTTAGAGCGGTGTCCTTTGCAACTCATAGCTTAAAGAACCAAGAGTCAGTTTGGGACTTCATGACCATTTAATTGTATGTGCTCCCTATTCTATGTTATCCATATGGACAAATATGAACAATGCATGTGACTCCAATTTTGCTAAAAAATATATAACTAAATGTATATCAGAAAGATATATGTCAGTAAATTTTAAGGTAAGGTAAAAATATAGAAAAAGATACTTGCAACTTCTAGATAGATCATTGCAGGCACAGAATTATGAACCTACGATTTTTCCCCCAACTGCCCTCTGAATTTTTGGCGTACCCTTGCTGTCATACACCTTGCATTGTTTGTTGCTTTAAGTGAATGCTAATGCTAAAAGAGAGTAATATGATGGCAAATTGAAGGAACATTTAATCTAATCAATGCTTGCTTTGAACTTCTGCAATGCTACGAAAGCTTGTCAAATTACTCTGTTTACATAGTGCAGCTGCTATTCACGAGCCTGCGCATTGTACATTATTTAGTGCTGCATGTAGGTGCCAGCAGAGCTCAGGACTGTGGTTGCACGTGCAGAAACATCTTGATGCTTTGTTGCGACCTATCTCTGCTTGCACAAGTGATATCAGAATCTTAAGAGAACCTTCTGCAAGCAAAGTTCAGTATTTTTCTCCCAGTCTCATTCAAAACCGACAAGAACAGAAGCACATGAAAAAGTGATGGAAAAAGGTAATTGAACTATTTCAAACGTCAAAAGTGCTGAGCAATTTCAGTTTACAGAGAAGCTTCAAGTAACAGAAACAAATAAACAGATTAATTTGGATGAAATCAAGATGATATTCAAAGTAAATCTGAGCGCTGTTTTTCCTCATAGAATACTTAGTGAATGTAATATACTTTATATTTTATGAAAAAAATATAGGCAATAAAGTCTTAACTTTACAGAAAAATTTCAGCCTACACAGGAAAACGTCACATAGTAGCGTTACCTGATGGAGTCCAGAACTGGAGATTTCTTTCTATGTCAACACCGCAGGGTGGATCTCAGCAAGTTATGCTGTATCCATGTACCTTGTGTTTATCATAAAGTGGTAAAATATGTTCTTCTAGTGAATAAGCCATCTTGCAGAACTGTGGGTGAAAACAGAATTATGTAAGAGCTAATACCACATATTTACATTAACTTGCTTATATAGCTGAAAACATCACATGGATAGAAGCTACATGCAAGTGTGTAATTGTGAAGCATTAACTGGAAAACAGAAAACATCAATTGCTTATCAGCGATAAATTGGCAGGACTGGCAAAATATTTTGAAGGCTGTTAGATACATACGCAGGATTTAGGAACCCAAAGTTTAGCTCATATAAAGTCAAGGTAATAGCTGAAGGAAGGTAATACAGGCACTAGGTGAGAAATGTGGAAAAGAGTAATGCCAAAAGTGATCTGGAAGCCGCACTGAATTACAAACAAATCAAAAGTTGTAACGTTATATGATTGTAAAGAACAGCAGCATATGCTTGGGTTTTGTGAATGAAAGTTCCTATCAATGTAGAAAGAATGTAACAAAATCTTAAGTATAAAAGCTGCTTCAGTAACTGAAACATAAATACATCTATGCTAGGCTTTCCTTTGTTAACTTTATGGCATGCTTTAGGCAAAATGGGTATAGTGGAGGAAATGGGAGAATAAGCAACAAAAAAGGACAGAGGCTCAGTGGGTGAATATGTAACCAAAAAAACTTAAGGATATGAATAATCAGGAAGGCAGCAATACTGTGAAAACCTAAAGCTACTCCCTAAGTCATATTCTTGTAAAAATATATTTTTATAAAAAGGACACACCAATAATTTTTATTATTTTTTTTTAGAAGATTCTACAACACCCCTACGTTGTTTGTGGAAACCAAGTAAAAGAATGCAAAGCAAATATGCAAGTAAACTAATAACCAGTGTTTATTCAATTACTGTTTTGTACAAACAAGCAGAGTGTTTTAATATTAGTTTGTAAACATCTCCTTACCCAAACTGCATGTTCAGTTGAACATCATCTACATGCAAGTCAGTTGAAAATAAGCACATACAAAAAACAGGCTAAAATTCCAATGAAAAAGCCCCTAAAAGTGCAATAAGAGGGGGTGGAAAAGTATTAAGAAAAGCAAGGGAAAAATAAAAGTAGTTGTTCAAACTTTTTACTTGATAAACAACATTAGAAAACTGTCAACCACAGAACAACAAAAAAATATCTACTCATCTCGTATAAACTCACTTGTGGATTAGCAAATGGAAGATTTTAAACAAGGCTGTCTGCCAAGAAGAGGAGAAGTGGAAGTCCCAGCTGTAATTGAATAGATTGACTCCTCTTCCTCTGGAAGCAGCAGAGCAAGAGCTCCTCTTTCATGTCTCTCAAAACTTCCCCCTTTGCAGTGAAGACCACCTGGCTCAAGGGAGGCTGAATTAGGAACAGTGGGGGGAACTGGACATTTTTAGGACTTATAGCCTTTTCATTCAGGTGTTTGCATGAGGAGGAAAAGAACCTGTTTGGGGAAAGAAGGAGTGCCCCAGCTGAGGATCTCCCTTCCTTCCTGGCAGGGAACTCAGGGAGGGGAAAAGGGCAGCAATTGCCCTCAGCTGCCTCCCCTCCTCTGCCAAGAGAGAAGTGCTTACAATGCACATTGCTGGGCTCTCTCCTATGAAGGAGGTTAAAACAGAAGAGAATTTGCTCTGCAAATACAGAGGTTATTAGCTTTGATGAATAAACCATACAAACTGTAGATCCTAGTTAGGCTTCCCTCTCAGCAGATCTGCTCCCTTCCTCACTGGGATGATTAGATCATGCATAAAACTGAGGACATGCATCCTTTACTGAAACATCTTCTTCTTCTCAAGCCAGTTTTCAGATTTCTGAGTTTTTCTACCTCAACAGATATTGCTTGAGCAACCATTCAGCTTTCCTGTTAGGATAAGCCAAGGATGAAGAATTTCTAGGATATGATGCAGTCCCTTACATGAGGGCAAATCAGCTGAGTAGTGACTTGTTTTTACAGCTTCCTTTCAGATCCACTTTTCCTTTGCTCTGTCCTCTCTCCTGAAGTGCACACACCCAGAAGCTAGTACAACCCTGCACCATGCCAGCTGCTCAAAACCCGAGGGGAAGGTGCCCTTGAAGGTGCCCTTAACCGTCTGGCTGTGCCCTTGCTGGCTGGGCTGGCCAGCTGCTCTGCTGGGGGATGCTGCAGGGGTGGTTGGTTTGTCCCACAGCTCAATAGGCAGCATCTCATGGGAGGAATCCAGGCTCTTCTTTCCAATCTACCTTGTTTTGGAAATCTTCTGAATGTTATTAGATTCTGTAAGACCTGACCTTTAAAAGTCAGGGGTGCAATTAACCAATATCTGGCCAGCTCCACATCAGCAGCTCACGCTAGCCTAGGAGAGGCAGGAACCAGACAGTTCACTTCTGACTAATGTTATTAAAGAGGAACAGGAGGTGGACCCAGACGCTCTAATTAAACTGCAGCAGGTCTGCTCAGCAGGCTGTTATGATTGAGTGCAAAGCAGAGATATCGTGCAAAGCATGCTAGAATCCCTGGGCTTCATCTAATTACGTGGCATAGCCATTTTTGTGTTGATTTGCTGGCAGTAGCCTGTCATCCAGCTGGTGAAAGAAAGGAAAGGTACCCACAGAAATGGGGATCCTCCACTGCTGATGCTCTGGTCCAGAGGCCTCTATACTAACTCACTTTATCAAAACGAGTGCATAAAAGCATGGCTAGAATGGAAGGAAAGGCAGTGTGGCCAGGAGATTGCCTTCATTATCTGTGCAAGTGACTCTCTGCTCTGCTTTCATTTGTATGTCAGAAATAGCCCTGCATGTAAGAGTGCCCCTGAAGATCAGAGTCATTTGCTCGAGGCTGACTCAGTGTTTCTTTGGTGTAGGTGGAGACCTGGGCTCTAGAGACTCTGGCCAGTGCTAAATAGTCACTCCTCTCTCTCCCTGTCCCATCTACTTTAGATATGGACTTAAATGGCGAAACAGAAATTATGCAGAAAGCTGAATCTTGCGGTTCTGTTGGGCTTTTTTGCTTTTTTCTGGTATGTCATTTGACTTGAATTGTGGGCTGCATTTGTCTGTGTCAGTGTTTGCTGTCCTTTCCACTGGGGATCTACTGACATTTCTTGCTTCTTTCTCTCCCTTCATTCAGCTCACAGTGAATTGCCTCTGGTTCTGTGCAACCCTTTTCTGTTAACACACAGAAAACCTCAGACTTAAGATAAACTACTTTTTATTTGGATCAAATGGGTCAAGCCTGAATTCAGCTTTTATTTAGGCTACCCACTCTGCAGTACAAACACAAGTCAAACCTGGTCAGTTGGTGCTGATTGTTTTGGCCCCTTGTTTCTCTCATCTCTTACTCAGAGAAGCAGGCGAGTTTTCCTAACAGTTCACTGTGGAAGAACCACAGGCTCTCCGTTTACTCACAGAGAGCCTTGGGCTGTCCCCAACCTTCCTACAGTATGCCAAAATGACCCTGCATACTCAAGGAACCCAAATATCCTTAACATTATTGAAAGTTGAATGTATGTGATGGGAAAAAACAGGGAGGATATTCTTAAATGTAAGCATTAGCTTCCTGCAACTCTACCCAAGGGATGGAGACAGGCTCCTCCAGATTGTAATCCAATGCAGGAGCCTAATCTATCAACTAGAAAAAAATCTTGGAGAAATTAGTCTTGTGAGGCTAAAGCCAGCTGTTGCAAATAGATCTCTAACACATCTTAGATCTTAGCCTAAGCCTCCAAGTTTTCTTGTGTTTAGCTGATTGTGCAACTGAGCAACTATACATTTCATGACTGTTAAGTAAGATGGGTGCAAGAGCTTGGGCACCGATTTGTTTAGGCTTAAGAACCTAATCCAAAATCATTTGAAGTTTCCTAATGATTTCTCAGCTAAGCCTCTGAATTGCCCCTTTTACTTTTCTTTCTCTATTTGAGTACTGCTGGTAGAATTTGCAGCTGAAAAATACACTTTGACTTGCAGAAAAACATTGTTAGCGTGATTACCTCTGAGGAAAGAAAAAACTCTAACACTTTTGCACTTGCTCTTGATTTATGTCTGTGGTGTTTCACCTCTACTTTGCTGTCCCGTATACCGTAGTATTGTTCATCCAGTTCCATATTAATGCACAAAGCTTCCAATTATTTTAAAATAGAAGCTATAGGAATAATTAGATATATTGCTGATATAATCTATAACAAAAGTCTAAACTGGCATAGGTGCATTAGTACTTGCAAAGCTAGTAGGGATTGTACCTCTTGGAAATAATGAAAATGACAGAAATTGCAAGTTATAAACAGGGACTGAGGGCCAAAATTTTTAACATAAGTATGTCCCTAGAGCTGCAAATAAGTGCCAGGAAACTTGGTGCTTCTGGAAAATCTGATTAGGTCCCTATTTGCATCTTAAGAGCTTAAATATACTTATGCTTATGGTAAATGAGAACTTTCAACAGAGGATGATGTTGGATCTGGGCCTTTGAAAAACATCTAACCTCACTGAAGTGATTGGGAAATCTTTCAAATGCCTTTTAAAGATTTCCCAATCTTTTAAATTGGGGTCATCCAAAATTTTGACAACCATAGACCAAATGATATTATAGGAATTTGCTCAGATTGGGCTTTTGGAGACAACTATACTTTATGATCTTACAGAGCAGTGGAAAAATCATTTTGCCAGGACTAGGTGGAAAAGACCCGTCGGCCATCAGCTGTGCAGCCATGCACCAAGCTTATGGAGTGACTAGTTACTCATTAACCCCCTTTTTATGATACTTGCTATTTTCCTGATCAAAGGAGGAAAAAATGTATACTTGCTGCAATTCAAGTCCTATTGGAGAGAAGCATAAGAAAGTTTATCTACTACATAATCTTTTCAAATGGAATTAAAGTGAATTTAATTTGGCTTAAATCATAGACTTGTCCTGTGCATGGGTGGATCACAACTTACTTGCCTATATTTGAGAATCAAGACTCATGCAGATACTGAAATCTAAAGACTGGTGAGAAATGTGACTGATGCTATTTGGATGAGTAAGGGGAAAGACAGGGTATGGGAATGTTATTACTAAGAACTAGTTCAAACCATAGTTCGCAGAAAAGTTACCACATTTTTTTGTCTTAAGATCCTTCTAGCGAAAAAATAAAATAAAATTCCTTCCTAAAAGGGCAGGAAAAGAAAGATAGAGTGATCAAGCAGAAGAATGGGGAAACCTGCCATGAAATTTTACCTAAATTTGAAGTATTTCAGGTTTTCTTTCAGAAAATGGGAGGGGGGCATTGGAGAGCCAATAGCCTGAAATAGCAACATTTTCATCAAAAAAGTTCCAGTCAAATCTCTTCCGACAAGGGCAATGATAGTCGTAACGATACTCTTTTTTCTGTACATACTTCCTCTACTTCCCTTATGTAAATTTAACTGCCCTGTCCCTCCCTGCCTTAGGCCTACAATTGTACCAAACCAGCGTTTTTACCATGACCCCTTTGGCACACAACCCTGCGATACCTCTTTGGATTCATTAGTCGCCTGTTGTGGTTTACAGCGCGTCCATCTGCCAGTCGTTAGGCACTCTGGTCACGGCTAGCAGGAAGCTAGCTCAAGTCTGGTGGAGCAAGACCGTAATGAAGCAACAGCTGAGTCTAATCCTAGCTAGCAGTTATTGTCCATGTTTCATTAGCTGTGTGTTTATGGACATTTGTGGGATATTGTTTTCCTCCTCTGTTAGGCTACGTGCTTTCTTTAGTAATTAGTGTAGCTTGAAGAAGGATCTGCTGGAATAAATAGATGAGGCCTTTGGCTTAGTGAGAAGGGCATGAAGAGACAGGTAAGCACTTGGAGTGATGCCTTCGACCAAAATTGGATGCTTGTAAAGTACACACTTCCAAGGGACTAACCCTGCCAACACACTCCACAGCAAGTGCCTAAACCCCCCCAGCAGCTACTGGTGAGCGGCTGCAGTGCTCCCCACTGGCACCATCTAGACAGTTGTGGAAGGCCCAGGCAAGCAGGTGAGCAATTAAAGAATAGGGAGAAAAAGTAGCCAGCCAGTTTTTGAGAAGTTCTCTGCCCAAACAGTCAGAATTTGGCCTAACAATCCTTTTCCCAATGATTTTTGAAGTAGATTTAGTTTAACCAAGTTTCGTAAGAGAAAGACCGGGAGTAAGCCTATCCACATAAGAGCTGTTGAGACATAGCAGTTGTACTTTAGTTTACATGCAAGATGATTTTCCAGGCACAGGCAAGCTTTTCAGAGCCATGAATAGCAAAGGAAACACTTGAAAAACTAGTGAAATGTTTGCAAGAACCCTCACACAGAAAACACTGGAGAGATGAGAAGCTCTCTCTTTAGGAGACTGCTCTACGATGCAGGAATTTAGTCTAAGCCTCCTTGTTTCCGGCTATTGCAGGCACAGGGATTTCAGTCTTAACTTCTTTCTTGTAGGGGTGGGGCTGCTGCTGGTATCAATTTGAGAACTTTACTTATCACACCTAAACAACTCCCTGGGGGCATGAGCTTCAACCTACAGAAAGAAAGGCAAAGCTGTTGATGACTTCAGTGGGTTGTGCCTCAGGCTCCATTCGAGGAAGGAAGAATACAGTACAAAAGTCATCCCAGAAATATATATCTACGTTGAGCAATGGCAGGGCACTTCCCAGCTGTTGAACAATTTAACAGCCCAATCGAAAATAGCCTCCTGATGCATGTTCCTCTAGGAATAACTTCAGTGGCATGTGAGTTTTCTGCCCTTTCATTGTCAGCTTTATTTCCAGGAATGTTTTTCTTTTTTCCAGCCAATGCTTTCTCTCACAGTGGCTTATCTGACAATAGGTTGCAATGAGCCTGCTGCTTCTCTGCTTTCCCAAACACACAGTCCTGGCCTTCTTATCTCCTGTATCAGTGAGTGACATACCTTTAAATGTTGTACTTTATCTAATTAAAATGAGAGTATATCGTATGCCCCTTTTCTAACCAGACCATGCTCATTCCTTTAGAGTAGTGAATTATTCATCTCTTCTTGCCACTCCTTCTGGGGTTTTTTGGGCAAAACCCTGAAGAATGGGAGGGGAGGGAATTTGGAGAACGGGGAGGAATAACAAAGTTCCTTCTCCAGCTCTGACCTCAATAATAGTGGGGAGAGCAGGAATCGCTGCCTGGACTGCTCATCCTGCAGGACAACAGGTAGAGCAGATACAGTAGCTAAGCCTGCCTGGAGCAGGAGCATGACAGAGCAATGCTGCTGGGGGGCAGGAGCTGGATCACTGTGGCTTTTATTGTCCCCCTGGGGCTCCATGTCCCTGGGGCTCCATCACATCTGCCCCAGGTGGACGAGCAGGAGGTGCCACAGCCCTCCCAGGTGCTCTGCCATCTAAACAGCAAGCCCACAGGGCAGGACAATATCTGTAAGTGGAGCTTCAAGACCGTATCTTTTCTTCTATATGAAACCAAAACAATAAAGAGCGGATCAGACTACTTTAAAAATAACCCTTGCTCCTGTAAGAAAGGCAAGCAAAGCTCTCAGCTTTGGCTGAACTCAGCTGGAGCTGAAGAGCTCATCCCACCCTGCAGCAGAGTCATTTGTGAGACCACAAGACTCATCTTTATCTCCTGGGGAGGCTATGTCAGGGTGCATCAGGAAAGTTAAAAATGCCAGCTAAATTTGCCTCCTTTTTTAAAAGCAGTAAGGAACTGATGGTTATAGACTATTCTTGCTGTCTGTAAGCAGCTCATTGAAAATGTAGCTTCTAACAAACAATAAAATAAAATGAATGCTTTCCTTAAAGGTACATCTGTGAAAGCATTGTTTCAGCATCCAAGTAAAAAGTACTGTTTATATTTCCAAAACACTTCTGCTTTGTCAGCGTCAGCTTATCTGCAGTGATAATCCATTTATCCCAGCAGCAATACCATTACACCCAGGTTCCAGATGAAACTGAGGACAGTGCAGAGAAACTAAAGACTAAATTTTTCAAAAGCTGCTTGGGGGCTGAAAGAGGAAGAAATGTCACAAAAGAAATTTCTAGAAATGCCCTAGTGTAAGTGAAATCACCAAATGTAGGGTGTGTGTTCTCCAGCAGCAAAGCCAATTTAAGCATTCCTCACCTTTCCCGCAAGACCACGTTCTGCTCTCAGTTTGGCCACTTCAGCTGTTGGAGGCACCATGCCTTTCTCAGGATTGGTGGAATGATCAGGGTTAACCAAGAAAAAAGAGTCTTGGGGAAAGAGCATCTTTTGAATCAGGATAATTTCATTAATTTCACGTAGAACTCATCCCCACAAACACGTGAATCAGCATGGCTGGGTGGGTGGACTTGGAGAGCTACAGACTGGGCAGTGACAACAAGGGACTTGGTGGGGAGAGGCAGATGGGAGAACATTGGGGAAGGGCATCCTTAGAGACCAACACCATTTAAATGCTATTGGGCATCATGCTGGCTACGGCATCTCTGCCCTGCCAGGCACACTAATAGCTTTGAAAATGTAATCACCCGTTATTCTGGGCAAAGCCAAACAAAAAGCGTGGTGAAGCAAGGAATGTAAACCACGTCTCGGACTGGCTCCCTAGCCACTGCATCAGCCTTCATTATGAGCAATTGGAGGTTTTCTTACTTGTCAAATTGTAGATTCCCAGGGCTGTGTTTCCTCATGGTTCATATGATGTCATTGTGAACGGCTAAGCAAACGCAGATTGCTGCAGTCAGTATATGGCACTCGGCAGGGCAGTAACACGAAAAATAAATTACATTGTTTTATTCAAATGCTGGCAGAGAAAGTGGAATTGTTTATATTCTCTCTGCTCACTCTAAAAAGATCACGGGGTGAAACTGAGGAAGTGTTCTTAAAAAAAGCATTAAAAGAAAAACTCAGTGATGAGAGGTTTATCACACTGGCCTGAGAAAATAATAGAAGCTAATATCATCATAATTGCAAACTTTCTTAGTCCTGAAGGATCTCTGAGCCCCTGACACTGTTATCCACTGCAGTGGCATGTACCTACAAACCCTCAGGATGGAGGAGAGGATCCTAGCAGGGAAAGATGACAGAATACACTTGGAAAACTGTCGTGGGATCTTTAATGTCCCCCTAGAACAAACAGGAACTTGGTGTTTGCAGCATCATGTAAAAGGAATGAAGAAAATCCCATCACTAAGGTCACTTCAAACTGAATAAACCACTGAATGAGATAATGACTGGAAGAGTCCTGAATATATGACTTGTTATCTTTGCTATCTGTGTAATTTCTATGGACAAGAGAATCTCACACAGATAGCACCTCAGATTTTGGGGGTATAACTCATTATTCAGCATGAATAAATGTAGCAGAGCTTCCTCTTAATATAGACTTTTAACTAAGTAGAGCTAATTAGCTGGCTGAGACCAGAAGAACACTCCCTGTAGCTGTTGCACTCTGGGGAGGCAGGGCCAGGTCTCCTGGCGGCTGTGATGAACATCATAAACTAAGTTACGTTAATCCTCCAAGTTTCAGACTTGAGGTAAGTCAGAGGTTTTATACAACATCCATTATCTACTACTGTGTCTTTTATTTTGTTTGAAGACATATGATGTTTATTATCTGAATACCCTTAAGCATTGAAAATGAAAGCAGAAATTTACCATTTAAATTTAGATCATGCTTTCCCCCTGCCACACACATGCATAATTTTAAAGTTTACTCTGAACAGTTCCCAGGATTGTGCGTCCAGATTCCAAGCAGAAGGCTAATAATAACCCCTACATTATTAAAGGCACCAAATGAGTGCTCATAAAACTGTAGTTGCAGCCAGAGATAGGAGATGATAGTTGTTTATCAAGACAATGACTTAGTTTAAATTCATTTAATGCTGTCACTAGTACTGGGAACCAGGCACACCACACTGTAGTATACTGGCTGGACCACTTAGCAGCGTTTATCTTTGCCCATTGTAACATGCTCTGATAGGAAATCATTACTTCCAGGTTCTGGGATGAATTAATCTTCCTACTGACAGCAGTTGTATGGGATGAGCAGTGATGTGAGATCAGGCAGATCACCAGTTAGGCTTCAGATGAAATGAAAAGTTGCTCTCCACCCACACCTGCTCTTCCAGCCTGCTCCACAAAAGAAAAGAGGTGATGCTGCAGGTGATGCTGTTAGATACCATTAGGTGGCTACCAGTCCCATCTCCCTTAGGGTTGCTTTTTCGCCTCTAGAAATGAGCATCTCTACAGCATGTTAGAAAACCTTTATTCAGACTGAGCTTTCTTCTTCAGCAAATCATTTCTCCACTTTGCAACATACTTCTTTGTACTGTGAGAAAGCATGTAGTCCATAACATTTAACTTATGTTTTACTTCAATTGTTGATCACAGCCTTTCTATCATTCATTTTTCTTGTTTTTTAGTATCACAAACCCTACTCTGGAAATGATACCTTTGTCTCTTAGAGAGCTTCTTTGCTCCTGCTGCTGTGTCTCTTAATTCTCCATGTGTAATGGCAAAGCTGTTTACTGTAAAAAAAATTGCTGGTACAAACAAAAGTTCAAGATTCCAGGTGGCAAGCAAGTAACAGGAGCAGATGTCTTAACAACACAGAGAAAAGGAGGAGGGTGGAAAAAAAAAAAAAAAAAACCATAGATAAAACATGAGAGCAGCTGTCAGGACATTTGCCACCACTTTCCATGAGATGCTAGAGGCAGTTGGAAGATTATATGCTATGTTGCTAGTAACTAGTCACACAAGCCTGAAAACCATTGTGGTTTATGTCACTGTCTGATATATCTGTTCTCACGTGCCTTTCTCCATTCATTCTTCTGGGAACTTCTCCAGGTGTCTGGTTCAGGTACTTGGCAATGAGCCCATCAGAAAGAAAACAATTCCTTATCTTCTGCCTTTAAAATTCCAGGTAGCCAAGGAGCTGCAATGCAAAATCAACTAATAGCACAATTTGAAAAGAATGGGTTCCCATAAATATTGTAGTGTGCACTGTATTAAAAAGATGTAACATTTATCAATGCTTATGTCATCAGGCTTATAAAAAAGAGGATCATGAAAAATCCATGAGTCAGTTTTCAATGTATTTTGTTGTTCTAATTCTTCATTTCCCTGTGACAGAGGCACCTTACAGGCATGCATCTATTGACTGATTTGTGTCTCATCAATCAATAGGGCTGATACGAACTTCTAGTGTTCACCTAAGCTCCTTTGTCAAAGAAAGCTGGAAATTGCACAGGATGTATGATCTTTCAAGATTTTCCCATTTATCCTACTCCAGCTGGATTGTAATCTCAATGTAAAGTTTTTCCAGGTTATCTGACATTTCCATGGAGCCAAACCCAGAAAGCCAGGGTGTACATCTAAAAGAAATGAAGTATATCACAGAAAAAGCCAAGGAACAGCTTGTTTTTCATTTGATGCGAGCTGTAGTCTCATCTGATAAAGCATACACGAACTTAAAATAAGACGAGAAAATATTGCAGTCAGGCTGACGACAAGAGAGTGATAGATTGTTCAGACTGACCACACAGAAACAGCCAGTGCTGTGTACCAAAATGAAATAGGGAGCTCTGCGTCCCTTTACATCACTGGGTTTCTGAGGCAAATGAGAGAAGAAGGTACTCGTTATGTCATTTCTAGTTCCCATTTGTGCTCATCTAGACAGACTTAGTGAAACAGTAGCACAGCTAGGCACTTTCACAAAGGTACTTTTTGCCATCATGAAGGTTACAAATACAGGCAGTGATCCAGCATTAATGCCAGTGGCCTTGCTCACAGTATGCTAACTGCCCTCTCATTCAGGCTGACTCACCAGGGCCTGATAAAACCCTATTTTTAAGCATTTAGAGTTACACGAAATCTTCAGCCTAGCAGCAAAAGAGTGTGTTGAGCCTTTCCAGAATGGGTTTCTCAGACCAGGACATATCACGTGAAACAAAATGTCTTTTGCTCCTGGCAAGAACACCAGCTAGCCCCCAAAACTATCAAGCATGAGGCAAATTGGTTCGCTGAGCTCCTTACCAGCAGCCTCCCCCTTAGGCAGGGGTAAGGATTTATGGCCAGGTTGCTGCTGGCAGCCAGGATGCTCTCACAGAACAGCTGGGCCTTGGAGACCAGACCCTACCCTGACCAAGGATTCACACAAAACTGGCTTTTCACTTTGTTGGAAAATTTTTTTCATCTCCTTTGGGCATGAGTCCGCACTCCCTCCCTACTCCTTGGGAAAGGGGTCCATGGCTTTCCCAGGACATGTGGACCTCTAATAAGCAACTTCACTTCTCTCCCCTTTCTTCCAGTTCCTTCTATTCATCTCGCCTTCTGAGCATGGGAAGGGAGAGAGAGCAGGGATCAGAGCAAGAGCTGAAGGAGAGCCTTAAAAAAAAAAGAAAAACACACAAACCAAAACCAGCAACCAAAACAAAACAAAAAAACCCACAACAAAACAAATGCAAAAAAAAAAAAAGCCCAGAATAGCAACAAAAATCCCCACTCCTGCACTGGCCATGGCTTCCTTCTGTGCTCATGCACGTTCCTCCCTTTGCACTAGCAGAGGATGAGGCAGCAGCTCCACACTGTCCTAGGAGCAGCTCAAGGCATCTCCAAAACGGCCGGCCAGCCCTTCCTTTCAGGAGTGCCACTCAAGTAGCTCACATTGCCTGCACCTTGAGCCAGGTTCAGCATCGGCAGAGCAAAATCAACTTTGAACCCTTTCAGTACATACAGATCAGCTGAAACTGAGTAGCTGGTGAATGCTACAGCCAAGAAAATGCATCTTTGCCATCTCCCTGTAACAGTGACGTCTGGTTAAAAAAACACAATTTAATCCCTCACATGTCTCCAGTGCAATACAAAATAACACTGCAGTGAATAAAAGAACAAAATGGAGGCTAGTGAGGTTGGGTTGGTTTGTTTGTTTTAAATCTGCATTTCCTAAATTACGGGTTCTTTGAAAACAAATGGTGAAGTGTTCAGGCATTTCCTTTGAAAGAGAAATCGAAAAAACTAGCTTCCTTCCAAAAAATGGCCTCTCTGTTCAAAATGCATCTTCCAACAAAAATTCATTCATACAAAAACACTTTGACAATGACCAGAAGATCATCCTGCCATCTAAAGTATTATAGAATTCCCTGCTTTATTTCCTTTCTTTCTTTCTCCCTTTTAAAGATGACAAACGAGTTTGACCAAAAGAAGAGAGTAGGATGTTTTCTAAAGTCAACACCGGGAGAAATGTAAGGAAAAAAGAATACAAAAAATTGACAGCCCCCTGAAAATTTTGTCGACTTGCCATTTTCTTAATGAAGTACTGCATTTTTAAAGAAAAAAGTTTTCCACCCCTTCTTTCTTCTGAAAATATTTTCTTTCTTTTTTCAATTTTTTCTCAAATAAATCAACCTTTTTTTATTCTTCACCTTGAGATGAGGGGGTGGGGTTTAAATCAAAGTTTTATACTGAGAATCCTATTCTACTTTACTTTGCCCAGTGTCTTTCAAAACAGCATGCAAATTCAAACCTTACCTGTGTCAGTCATCTAGAAAAGGAACAATTTTTTTGTGTGATTTCATCCGTAAGACTTGCTCTACAGCCCAATCACAAATATACTCTGTCTCAGACACACAAACATCTGGAGGTGTTACCATTAACTATGTTTTGGAAAACCATATGTGTTAGTAATAGCACACCAGAAAGTTTAGTCTTCACAAAGGGGCGACATAACAAGATATACAATGAAGTCAAGAGAGGAGGAATGGTAGAAGTACGGATATTACACACTGCATTCCTAAAATGATCAAAACCATTAGACACACCAGTCTGATCATTCATCTTTTATATGAGAGGAGACCTGTGAAATAAACAACCTTATATTGGAACAATATATTATGGAATGGGATAACGTAATATAAATTAAGCCTCCTGCTTGTATTCCATATGCAGCAACCATTCTAAAAAAATGCCTCCAGCACTGAAGGCAATGGGTGGAACATTACTACAAAAATCCTCCCGTTCAGTGACAATGGGATGAATGACTACTATACTGTGTATTTTGTGAAATTCACAGTAGACTGTTCCAGATGAATATACAGAGAGGTTCTTTTATTGTGAAATTACCACACCAGAAGCAAGACAAGAAACATTTCCTGCTGTTAACATTAGGATGTGGTTATAATCAAAGATTTTGACAAATGACTCCTGTATTTTCCGTATTCAGTACTGAATAAGGAGAGTGGCCTTCGTTCCACTAACACGCCTGTGCCAAGATTGCTTTCTCCCCAGTCTCTGAGTAGTGGCAAATTTTGTCTGTAACCTGGGGGCCAGACATCTCTGCCAGTGAAGGGAGATACTGACAATTCCCTAACATCAGACTCAATTTGTGCGAAAGCTGCAAGCCTACGAAAGCAGGACCAGGCATAGCTAGATGTTGCAGAAGAGCTGGAGCATCCACAAGACCCCATCCATGCCTGGGCATAAGCAGACAGGTAGTACCCCTGAGCCTGGGCAGCCCACACATGGTCTGGTTGGTGAGAAATAGAGCAGAAACGTGCAGGGAGCAGAGCACTGGGTAAACTCATTGATCTCATTTTGCTCCGTTAAATTTACCTTCTAGTTTTCTACAAGCACATTAGGTCTCAACATCAGAAGTGACCACAGCAAACAAACCAAGAGAGGAGAGAAGGCAGACAAATCCTCCTGTTGATGTCTCACCACTCATATCCCCACATCACTGAATTGCCAGAGATACTGTCAAAACTGAGTCAAACCCAAGCCCACAGACGCAAAGCTAGAAGTAATGCCTGCATGTTTACATCCATGATGTACCAGGATCGAAAAGGACTCCGCATTCTAAGTTCATACTTTCCCAAACACACACAGACACCCCCAAAATACCTGCACTTTCAGAAGCAAAGTAAATTCTCATGGTAGTGCGTTTAAAACAAACCATTACTTCATTATTTCCCAAAGCTGGACACAGAGCTGTTTAAGGAGGCAGCACATCACATGCCAGAATCCTGTGGCACCGCCATCCTGCAGGCTGGAGCTTGCCACATGCTCCAAGGGGACTGAAATTCCAATACACGAGGGGCCTCCGAGAGGGTGAATGGGGGATGAACTCTCTAACAAAAATATACATTTTAAAAAAATTAAATACTTCATTTGTGAAAGTGCCTTTTGATCATTATAACTTCTGATTTTAACCATTCTGGTGTCTCCTGCCAAGTATGGTTTACTGATGACACATCATCATGGCACCAGAAATGGACTTGTTGATAAGTTAATTAATGGGACTACTTTCAGGCCATTTTTATAGCTGAAAATTCTCATGGCATAAAAGAGTCATCATACAGTTATTTCACTGTGGAGAACTGTTATTTTTCTTAGGATAACTTTGAACTCTGTAGCTTTTGGGGAAGGGGGATGTTTTTCAAATAAAACCCTGCTTCCATTCTTCCCCCAAAAGCTCAGCTTGAATTAGCTGAAAAGATAACAAATTCATGAAGATACGTATTCAGGCAGATTTTAAATTTAGCCAGAGCATTTATACGTTACTAAATCCAAACAAAGACCTAAAACAAGACGCAAAACACCACAAAAAAAATGTTCCAAAAGAAATGGACTGAGATTTTTAAAGCTGAGTAAGAGACTCAGCCATACAAGTCCCAAAGAAATTGATTATGTGGTTGATACTCTCAGTTTATATGCCAAGTTAATTCCTGATATAACTTCATTGTCTTCAGTGGAGTTACACTGCAAATATATTTGACAGATAGTCATGTTTCTTCTCCAAGAATAACTTCTAAGGCAGAAGGTTTAAACATGAGTGAATGAAAGTCCTGGGCCAAGTTCTACCCTAATTTAAACCCTGTACAAAACAGCTGACTTGGAAATGAGGGTGTAAGGAAAGGCAGAAAGAGACATGAGTCTATTCTTCCTTTGCTGGGACATTACATCAATTCCCTTAGGTAATGGTCATGTCTCCAAAAAACACAGCAGGAATCCAAATTGCAGTTTGTTGGAGATTCTTTCGTTCTAAGCCTGCAAGTTCTTGTATTTCACAAGCAGTAAGTGTTCAGGGAAGAGCCTGGACTAGTCGGTGGAGGACCATGAAATTCACTCCTATTAGGCACTACAGCGATCTCAATCTTGTGTGCTTCAAAATGCATTTTGTCTTCCTTGACGATAAGCACTGGAAATGGTCATTTTAATATGAACATTGGAATTAGTCACCTAATTTAATCAGAAAATAATGTGTTTTAGACATCCTCAACCTCAATGTTATTTTAAATCAAAACCCAGCATTTGGATTTTTGTGTGTGTGTGTGTCTTGGGTTATTTTTGGCTCATTATTAGTATTAGAGTTAAGCATGTCTAAATAAGGCTGACGGGTCAAACAGGGTGCACACACCTTTGCTAAGGCGAGAAAGAAGTAATGCCCATCTCAACTCTTTCTATGCAGCATTGCTAAGGACACGGGGAAGTTTTATTGCTTTGCCTGAAGTGTCATTTATGCCAGCAGCAGAAATCTGAGCGCTACAGCTCTTAAGTGTAGTGAATTCCTAATGTTCTCACTTCTGATTCTTCTACTGGCAGAAGTTATTTTACTAAAAAGTGATGTAATCTGGCAGTAAGTGAGCTCAACATAAACAAAATGGCTCCGCAGTAATACCCCTGCTCTCGGCTGATCGTTGCTAGGGCACGTGGCACAAGCCAGCGAGCTGGTCTCCGGACTGAGAGCCCAAGCACTTGGATGCCCTACCCAGCTCTCCTCTCATTGACTGTTTTCAGTCAAATCAGACAGCAAAGTCACATACATTGTTTTAATACTCAACTGGATGTCAGGGGCCCATCTGCTAAGCATCCGTAATGAGGCAAAATTGAAGACATTCCCATCCAACACAGTTTGCAATAGTTACAAACAGGACAGACACTGGATCAAGAGCATCTCACTTTCCCCATCTGTGAAATGCAGCTGCTAATCTTCAGCCTTGTAAAAACGTGTGGAAGTGAAAAGCTCCATGGGATGGGCTGTGACCATTGCCATGAAGGAGAGCAGGGGTATTTTGAGGGAATCAGCCAGGCCAGAAGCAGGGAGGCTGAGCAGAGCCAGCCCCGCAGGAACAGCAGCTCTGCACGGCCCCGAGTGTGCATGCCCCCAAAACTGGCACAGAGCACATGGCTCTGAAGCTGACACCTCCCCACTCACCTGGGCTTGTGCTGAGGTGGCATTTTCTTCCCTTCACCGGGCCCAAGCAAGCCTTAAGCAAGTACTTTATTACCGACAGTGCTGAGCGAGCAACTCGCTGGGCTTGCTGTGCTCCCCGCTGAGACCTGCCAGCAAGGGAGACTAATTGCCATCTGGCCCTATGCATGGCAGCCGCCTCCCACCCTTCCTTTCTTTTCTTCAGCTCCCTCCTGCATATGTGATTATTTGTTATTTCTGCATACAGGCCTCCCTGCTGGAGGTGAATACAACCTACTTTTGCCCTCCTCACCAGAGCTCACATCTGTGATCTCTAATTCTTCACTTCTGTAGCACTCAAGGCCTGTACCATTTCATCCCGTGTACATAGCTGTACCTCTCTTCTCCCAGGATCGTCTCAGCTGCTGCGGTCCAGTTCTACCCTTCCTTCTTATTGCTTGTCACCTTCTCACCTCCTTTTTTTGGGCTACCTCCAAAATCAGCTCTTCTCCCTCTTTTCCGTTAGAGCTGCTGCTCTCTCTCACCTGTCTCAGACATTAGTGCTTGACAGAGTTTCTTCCAGTTCGCTTCACCACTTTGACCCTCCTCTCCAGCAATTTCCATCTACAAGTACAAGGTTATCATAACTAAGTGGACCATGTTTTAATACGAAAATAGCTGGACAGGTTCCCCTCCTCTCTTCTGCCTTTTCTCTCTCTTCATTAGCTACTCCAGGTCCAGGCACAGGCTCAGGGCAAGGCACTGCAACACAGACAGTACATCACTGCTTCTCCTTCAGAGAGTGGCTGTGAAAGAAGAGAGCATTTTTTAAATCTGTTCTTGAAAAAGAAGATGGTAAGGAGTCTTCTGAAAGCATGTCAGGAGAACTTTTACCCTGCATCACTTCCCCTGTCAAAATGGAAAAAGAAAAAAAAAAGAGCATGCTGTGTATTTTATTAGCAATTAGAGAACCTATTACTAGCAATTGAGAAGAGTCATGACCAAACTTTTGAAAGATCAAGATGCTTAAACTATTCCAGCTGAGGTAAAATATGGGGAATTTAGTTTGGCTTTATAAATCTTAGAGAATCAGTCTAGCTTTGTCACGTAAATAAACCACATAATAGGTTTTCTAGAAGTAGGTAACACAAGTGGACAAATCGTAGAATCATAGAATGGTTTGGGTTGGAAGGGACCATTAATGGTCATCAAATCATCTTAAGCTTGATGACTTGTATCCTAGAAATGCCCCTCTGTCTTTCCACTAACTATAGAGGGAGACTAGATATTTAGCTAAAACTTCCTCATATGGCTAAAATTAGGTTAAATGAATCCTATGTGACTGAAATAAAAAGGATAAATTGGTGGATGAAAAGCTGGATGTGAGCCAGCAATGTGCACTCACAGCCCAGAAAGCCAACCATATCCTGAGCTGCATCAAAAGAAGTGTGGCCAGCAGGTCGAGGGAGGTGATTCTGCCCCTCTACTCTGCTCTGGTGAGACCCCACCTGGAGTACTGTGTCCAGCTCTGGAGTCCTCAGCACAGAAAAGACATGGACCTGTTGGAGCAGGTCCAGAGGAGGGCCACAAAAATGATCAGGGGGATGGAACACCTCTCCTGTGAGGAAAGGCTGAAAGAGTTGAGGTTGTTCAGCCTGGAGGAGAGAAGGCTCCAGGGAGACCTTATTGCAGCCTTTCAATACTTAAAGGGGGCTCATAAGAAAGATGGAGACAGACTTTTTAGTAGGACCTGTTGCGATAGGACAAGGGGTAATGGTTTTAAACTAAAAGAGGGTAGATTTAGGCTAGACATAAGGAAGAAATTTTTTACAATGAGGGTGGTGAAACACTGGAACAGGTTGCCCAGAGAGGTAGTAAATGTCCCATCCCTGGAAACATTCAAGGTCAGGCTGGACGGGGCTCTGAGCAACCTGATCTAGTTGAAGATGTCCCTGCTTATTGCAGGTGAGGTTGGACTAGATGACCTTTAAAGGTCCCTTCCAACCCAAACTATTCTATGATTCTATGAAAAACGTCCTGGTGCAGACATCATCATGGATGGAAAATAAGCTACACAGAGATCTTCTTGTAGTATAATGACATCCACATTAGGACTACGACTTGAAAAATTACTTTGGCTAAGAATTGCCACATTCACTCTGAGGGCCAAGGAGAGCATTTCTGCAAAGGCTAAAAAAAAATTTTAAAAAGGTAGGATTTCCTAAGGAAAATAAAAACTTAAAATAACATCAATTTAAAATTGCTTCTTGTGCAGTGATCTCATTTCCTTAGGCTCAGCTTCTTATTACCCCTCCAAGTGTAAGGCATAGTTAAATCTTCCTGAAAACTAATGTTCTGCTTGTATTTAAAAAATAGGTTCAGATTAAGCAAAGCTTAATTAATTATATTTATATTCTGTAGAGTGTTGCCTTGTCCTACTCTTGGGCACAGAAATCTGGGATGTGGGGCATTCTCATGGCTTTAATTTAGAAAAGGATCAGAACCAGGTTTAGCTGTCACCTTTTACTGTCTGTCTGCAACTGAAAGAAGAACAGAACAGTCCTGTAGGGCTGACAACAAGGAAAACTTTTCCTATAGCTGGAATCACTGCAATCATAGCTAGTGCAGTAATATCTCTAGGTCCATTTTGGAAATGCAGAAAGGATTTTGAGTAGTTGGCAGTGGTGAACGCTTCGTTTACACCACTAGAAATTCAAGGCACTGCTTAGTTTTAAATTAGAACATAGTCAATATCCTGACAAAGCCTTTACAGGTTGTTTTTAAAGGGGGTGGAGGGATAGAAAAAATTAAATATAAGAACATAAGTAGCAAGATCTTAGCCCATAAACTGCAACTGAGAACTAGTTATCCAGTGCTCTAAAATCTAAAGCTTTATATCTACTTCTGCAAATTCATTAATAGCATTTGTTGACCATTGCTTT
Organism: Gymnogyps californianus; assembly: GCF_018139145.2. NCBI lineage: Eukaryota > Metazoa > Chordata > Aves > Accipitriformes > Cathartidae > Gymnogyps > Gymnogyps californianus. The sequence continues at coordinate 148,514,403 of NC_059471.1, forward strand.
AAAATATTATAGCTGATTGCTTCAAGTGACAAGGAGGCAAAACATGGACGATAAATTGTTGCAAGGAAGGCATGCCAAAATACAGAAGGAAGCTATTGTGCCAATTATATGTTTACCTTCCAAGGTTTAAAATCTGAAGGGAAAGTTTTCAAGAATTAAATTATTTTGAACACCCCTAGTTTTGAAGCTTCAAAGCATTCTGGTTCGAAAACTGCCAACCCTTTTTCCACTGGTTATGGGAAATCTAAAGCATCCAAAATAGTGTTTTTTCCAAGGGTCATCTGCTCATAGCACTGTAAATGGGGTTGTTGTGGCTTTTTAATGGTAGAAGCTATTGCGGCAAAAAAATAAGTGGGAAAAAAGTTAGAGACTACCGTTGAAAATCTCTTGGTATTCTTTGTCGTGCATTGTTGCATGGGTAAATGATTAATGCTGTAAACAGTTTTTGTTTTCATTTTGTTTCCCCCCTCCAAAAGTGTAAAGTGGGCCACAAACAGTGAAAAGGTCTTGACTGCCCCAATAAGCAAAGCTGAATTCTGCTCTCAGTTCAGGGGAGCTGCTACATGCCCATTCACACAGAAAAGTTTGCTGGGAAAGCTTTAAAAACCAGATGAGTTGGTGGCTTGTGCATCTCACCTGGCCTCTTTTTGTTCCTCCAGCTCTTGTTGTACGCTTCCTGACCAAACGGTTCATCTGGGAGTATGACCCGACACTAGGTAGGTTGCATTTTATTCTATACAGGTGGTATGCTGTATATAATAGCACAGCTGAAGTAATGGAAAGTCATAGAGTTAAAATTCCAAGCCTCAGTCAACCTTTAAATTTGCTGTAAAAAGCTTCTCTATGGTCATTTAAAGATGGAACAAATTATTACCTAAGATGGCAGAATAGAGAAGCAGTAATGCACTCAAATGAAAGCAGAATTAATATATGAGGCACATTTCTGCCCACACAGAAGTCAGTGGGAATTTTGCTATTGAAAGCAAATGCATTAGTATTTCACTCTGAAAATTACTTAGTGTGTGATCAGTTTTCTGCTTTTAGATAACCCAGACATCAGCTGCTAGAGAATAAGATAGCTGCGATACAGATCTCAAAAATTCAAGGGAAAAATAAAGTTGTAGGTGCTTACAGTCAGTCTACCTACCCTTAGGTAGGTTTTTTGTCCTCGCTGTCAAACATACATTGCGTCTTACTTTTTGGATGACCAGATAGGGACACCAGTCATCAAAAGGGCATCCACATGTCTCCTCCACCGCTCCCACTTAGCTGTGTTGGGTCTGGCACTTTTGAGAAGCTGGCACAGATATCTCAAAAAAACCTGTCAAACAGTTGCTCTGAATTAGAAGCCTTGCTTGAAAATTTGGGCCAAGGTCCAATTTCTTAGTATTTCCTAAGTTCGCATATATTTGAATGCTCTGCACCAGGGAAAATCCAGGCCAAGAAGTCTGAGATGAGGCATTCACATCTTAGAAGGTACCTTCAATACCTCAGGACTAAGTGATTTGCACATGAAGTAAGGGGCTGGGAAATTTCTTTTTCTCCTACAATCTGTTGCCATCTTCTTCCTAACCTTTCTTCGCAGGCTCAAATACAGATCGTGCAGTTAAATACCTATTTCTTTGTTAGGGTTCTTTCTCTAAGAGGTCACACTAAAGAAACAGAGAATGCCATAAACTTGCGCAGCAGAAACAAAGATGAAAGTTTAATACACTTCATTGCAAAACGCAGGCAGCCCTTTCAACAAAGCAAAGTATCCAGTATCATACTAAGTATTTTCATCAGGTAAGATGAAGAAATGATAGATATCAGAAATCTTATCTTGGGAAAATAATTCTCAGAACAACCTGAACTCAAATACATTCTTTTATCTGCTAATATCAATATATTCATCAGTGAATTATAAGTCACCTGCCTTGTACTGCACAGTGGGATGTTCAGTATAATGTTTTATTAGTATTATTAGTATTAGTACTTCACATCTCTATCACTAATATATCATTTTAAGAACTTGACAATAGAAGAAGTATATAAAGTGTTTTGTATCAGTATAGTCCAAGTTCATTAATGTCTTACAGGGACAGTGCATGCAAAAGTATCCTTGTTGCCTTGTTTAAGCATACAAACTAAGTTATTAGCAAGCTGCAAGGTTTATCATTTTTTGCCCCATTATGAAGGCCCTATGTCCTTTCTGGTGTACAAGACTTGACATCTGTTTCTGTTTTACAAACGAATACAACTGCAAATTAACCATGCCCTTCAGGAATCTAATCGTCTTCTGTTTGCAACACGGAAAGCTTTCATGCAGACAACAGTCCTATCTCAATAAAACAAAAATTAAATCTTTTCTGAGTTACTGAATTCTACGTTCTCATTCAGTTTAGAGGATAACAGCTTAAATCATGTGTTACAGTTATTGCGAAGCTAAGTGCTTTAAGTTGCTCAGAGGAAAAGGTTTGAGAAATGCAAAAACTAATAAACTATTATCAATGTTATTTCTTAATCACAGTCATCTCTGGTGAAAGCTGCCCACCAGAGACTGGTTTTTAAACTACTGTTTTTTTCAAACTATGGATCACAACAGGATTCAAAGGAGGCTCTGAAATGTTAGGAAAAAAAAAAAAAAATCTCCTGAAATTCTAACCACTATTCAAACCTTCAGAGATCAATCAGAAAGGCACTGTACCTTCAAAAGCTTTGAGAAACAGTGCTTTAAAAAAACTATTTCTGTCTTTATCATGATCATCTTGCAGTGATTTAGTGGCCAATTACCTGTAAACATCACTGAGCTGAATTTATTGAGAAGTTTTAGCTGGATAGATTAATTTCTTCTTAGCAGTCACGGACTGGCAGTTGGGTAGGAAGAGGAATATCTATATATTCCACCAATATAAAAAGTTTAAGTTGTGTCAGTGAGACCCATTTGCCCTACAGGGAGAATAAGTAGCTTTGTCAAGTAATTTTGAAAGGGCAGGAGTAAAACAGATGCAAACTGTCTCGCTACTAAGCAACAGGAGGTTTTGCCAAAAATCACTGGGGCTGTGACAAAAAAGTCATATTTATAGTTTATTTCTTATGACAAGTTTTCAACCACCCATTAGCCCTCTGATGCAGGGAATCCCCAGATAATTCCTATTTTTAGGAAAGCTTTCACCAAGTTGTACAAGGCCTGATGGAAATACAACTTTATCCTCAACTAAGCATCAGGGTAAAAAACCTTGTCCTCTTTTAGTTCAAGGGTGGCACATTTTAACTGGAAAGGAAAAAACACACCTTATAAATATTCTTTACTACTCTAACCTGCCAGAAGAAAATGAAGGACCATATTTTTAGCAGCATCTGGATATACTGTTGTATCTCCAGAAGCCAAATTACAAACCACAAAATAACATTTTCTGGCAGGAGGAGCATCACTGAATCTTGCAAGCTTTGGCACATGGAGCTGCTGCTGAAGTCAGGGCTTTGCAGCTCTGCCACTTTTGTGCATAATGTTAGATCTGTGCAAGCATCAGTAGGACAGCTGCATCTTTGCAAAAGTACATATCACTGTGCTTTTTATTTTACTGTTCTCAGCCAAGGGATAACAACTGCAGCAAAGGTCATTTCTGGGGAGTGTTAACCATCAGCCTTGACTTCTCCATCATTTCTGTTTAACTCGCGAGTCACTGTCACCATCTTGGCATGGTTTTTTTGTTTGTTTGTTTTTTAAAAAGGTGCCTAATCTCTCAGGCTAAGTAAGTGGCTACCTGGCATTATCAAGGTGAATGAGTTTCCACTGTCAATCTTTATTTATAATAAATCACACAACTCTCATGTGTGCAACCGAATTAGAAGGTCCAATGAAATAGCTCTATGTAGAAATGGGCTGGAACTGCACATTTTAAAAAAATACACACAGTTGTTTTCTAAAATATTAAATATATGAATTCAGCATTAAAATTAGTCTTCTTTAGCTCATTAAATGTGTACTGAGAAAGGGGATTGGGTTACCGCTAGATTTCACCAAAATTCATTAATGTTTATATGTTTTTAAATAGAACACAACTGGCAAATTAATAAGCAAGTTCAGTGTGATGTTAGAAGGCCTAAAAACAGTTGGCCTGGTTAGGGCACCACTTACGCCACAGCCTAAAAACGCTTCACAAACGTAAGCAACACATCCGTGGTGGATTTAATACAGAACTGGAAATTTGTGCTATATTTCATTTTGGCTCTATTAAGAGATTCATAGAAGAAGCATGAAAACAAGCATTCCTATGTGCCATTTCAGCAGTGCTTGCCAGGAACGGGGTGGCAGCAGGCTGACAATTTGCCCGCCACCGAGGCGGCTTGGCTCAGGGAGAGTTTGCAGCCTGCAAGCAGCCGTCCTCACAGCAGCGCCGCTGCAGGTAGTCCTCTCGGGGCTCGACCACTTCGCTGCTGCCACAAACCCAGAAGTATATAAATGAGTAACACCTGCCAGCCAGCATAGTCTCAGGGATGGACATACTCTGTGGGGATGAGTTTCACGGTGGAGGTGCAAAGACCTTTATTTGGCCGCCTGCCCTCTGTGGGTAAACTCTTAGTCTGAATGCAGGACCTCCATGGACCTCAGTGACCCAGGCCTTCACACCATGATTTTCAGGGCTGCTGTGAAAAGCTGTTCTCCTCAGTGGCAGTAAATAGGAGTAACAGTCTGGATCTCAGCAATTTCCCCCATGAGCTAGCAGCAGTGCCCAGAATTTAGGCTGCCTTCATCTGACCTCAAAGATGGAGGGATATTGTGGTTTGCTGTCAAACAAGTGATATTTAATTGATTAATTAAAATTGGAGATGCTGAATCAGAGTAAGTCATCAAGAGAACTGGTAAATTTATTTTTTCCTGGGGGGGAAAAAAGGAGGAGGAAGCCCGAATTGCCATCACAGCAGTAGACAGACAGCACTGATGGCCTGCAGAATACTTCATGGGCAACAGCAAATTACCTGCCTCCATAAGCCATGACATGCAGGGAGAATCTCCTGGATCAGATGATGAAAGAAGAATATTCATCATAGCTATAGCTAAGTGAGTGCTTTTTAAAATATGTTTTTCAGTATTTCTCTGAGAACACATTTGTTGTTCTACTATAATCAGGACAACTTGCTTAACTAGAAACAGAGCTGGGATATCCAAGATTTCAAAAAAGGGGATTATGAACAGGGTTGTGTCATTTGTTCTCAATTAGCATTTTTATGTACAGTTGGGAGAATCAGGTACTTTCCAAGGCACAGGGACTTAAAACATCCGTTTTTGCCGTATAGGGAAAAAAACCCCAAACAAATAAAACCCCAAGGAAGTGCAGGAGACAGGTTCCTCAGTCCTTTTCTTGATTCTGTCACTGATTTGTTGCCCACAGTCTCTCTGCCTCTGCTTCTCACCTATAAAATCCTTCATCTCATAGAAGGGTTGTAAATCCTTTAAGTAACTGGTACTCATAGAGTTAAGACTCACATATCAAAGGTGCACCGAAACACCAAGCATTTCTCTAAAGACTGAATTTTAAACAAAAGTCTACTTATAAAATAACAGCAACCAAGGAGATAATATTTTTGTTGACCTTTCTAAAGGTCCCTTGGCTTTCTTGCACTATCCCTAGATGTCTTTCTCTAGCTGTTCACGTATTTCAAACAACTTTTTGCTAATCCTCTGAAAGGAAAACTGTCTATGAGCAGATAGTCAGCAGAACAGTGCATGACAGACTGGCCCGTCTATGAAGGCAAAGAGAGACAGAAAGCATAGGAGTTTATTTAATTTGAATGGGATAGAGAAAAGACTATTCATTACTTTGAAGGAGCAGATGTAACCATAAAGAAACGTGATTCTTAAGAAAAACTATAATTTTGCTAGGACTACTAGATTAATAGTGACATTTTTAAAGAGTATTTCTTCCACCTGTGTCACAATTTCTTTAAGTCACTCACGTTTTTGTTCACTCTTTTTCTACTGGGAGGGGAAAAAACCCGAGTTGGTGTTTCTATAAAGTCCTATCTAATGCAACATACAGACAGCCCATAATACACCATCGAACATGAGTAAAATGTGTAGGTATCAGTAAAGCAGCAAAGACAGGAGATAAGGTGGTACAAATTGCTGTCCCACTAGCTTGATTATGAAAGGCCCATGATAGCACAGTTCTTCTCCAGCATAGCATGAAACAGCCAAAGGACTGCAGAAAGGTACACTAGGTAAACAAGTGCTTGAGGAAGGGAGACAGACACCTCTGTTAGTGCCCTAAATTATCTCACAGCAGAGAACTTCATCTCCTATAGGCCAGCTCAAGACTTACAAATTTTACCGCTGGGGCAAGAACAGCAGAAATCACTTTGCGAAGATGTTGTTTACATTGGCAAGAAGGCTTTTCCCATTGGGAAGCTTGTTGCAAGGAAGATTATTTTTACATTAGAAGGGTAGTTTTGCCTATATAACCACATCTGTAGCTGGGGGTTCTGTTGGCAAAATGGTATCATTCAGGGACCACAAGGGAAGTTTGCAGATACCATACATAATGTAGTTAACTTTACAACACTAGCAAATATTGCTAGCCTGAGTTTCTTTTCTGCACCTGATATATACAGATCTGTACAAAAAACATAAACAACAGAGCAGAGTGGGAATATATCCAAACTAGCTTCCATCAAAATGGTTGATAACCAGAAACAGAAAGCCTAGCAGTGGAAGCCAAGACCTCACTAAGAATAATTTTCTCTAGCAAGAGAAGATACAAGAACTATCTTTCTGGGCTAATTTTGTGCCAATGCAGCCATGAAAAAGAGCTCAGGTCCTCAGGTCCAAATACAGATCTCAAGGACTGTCTTTGCTCTCTGGTTTATTCAGCTAACACATTGTCTGGACAGCTGGAATACCGTCTGAATACAAACTCTTCGTCCCCAGGATTGCTTTCCCTACTGCAGATCACAAGTTTAAGAAACACATGTCTTTGTATATTGTAGATTTCTAGTTTTCTTGACTTGTGGCTCACTCACCAAGTTTGTCGTAACACTCCTGAAACTTTACTGCCTGCCATTACCATAAAAATACTGACTCCCAGCAGCACAGCCGAGAGAGAAACTTCCCAGACAGCAAACAGAACTTTTAAAAAAGGGGACCATACTAAAATAAGTGTTAATAAATCATTAACTGATCGTCACTTCAGCCCTAGGGTGTAAAGGTTGACAGACCAGCAGCCCCAGGAGGAAGGCAGCCTGGGGAAGCCTTCCCTCCCAGCCCTCTCTTCCTCCTGCTGCACAACAGGATACTGTAGTCTACACAGTGCTATAGACCAGATCATTGGCATGCTCGCAATTAAAAATAACCATTTTCCATAGCAAGCAAAAGAGGAGAGAGTTCTGCCACCATCTTGCAGAACTTTGCCTTCTGCATATTTCATCTGAACACTCATGTTGACAACTACAGCTTATCCAAGCACAAGCTAGGAATAACATATGTGGTCCAGTATGGGCTTTCAGCCAAAGTGAGATGTAATGGTAACACACCATTTGGGGCTAGGAGGAATGGCTGCCAACCTGTGTTTCAGGGAGTACCATGACAAATGTGTAGACGCTTAATAAATTGCTGGAAAACAGCCTTATTTTCAAGCCAGACTCTAGCTATTAGTATCCTCAATTTTTATTAACAAAATTACTCATTTCTTCTACCTCAGTGCTTAAGGGATTCAGTCCTCAATAGTCCAGATTGTGCCTTCCTAGGTGTCTTCCTGGGCTTCTATTTTTCCCACTTCAAAACAGTAGAAACATTACTTAACTTGATATACATTTAATACGTTATATCATTTTTACTGTACTCCTCAGCAGTAGGAATTTATACTGAATGTATTAGGGCAATGAGCTGTGAAACTATATCTGATTTCTCTGATGTGTTTGTAGGGAAATGGACTGGTATGGCCTAGAGCACCTTAAACCCCCAACACTGGCTTCTAAAATGCTCAACAAAGACTTGAAATGATGAAATTGTAATTGAGAGCAGCAGAGAAAGATGCTTAAAATAACATGGAAAGCAGTTATCTGAAAATGTGGTTTGTTTTCTTACATATGAGTCTCAAGATGAAGATACTCCTGATGTCAGTAATAAAAATATTGCCTTTTTACGGTAGCTTGATGGACAGCAAAAATCAGAAATGGCAGCAGCTCTTCTTGCTGTAGCTACAGCTGCAAAATATTTTGCCCCTACTTTTCTTGCTCACCATATTCTGAAATGTTCTCCAGATGAGCAGAAGTTTCCAGTGCTTGCTTTTGCACCTTCAGGAGAGCAGGCTTTTGTTTTGCTTGTTTTAGGTGTGAGAAAAGTCTCACTGGTTAGTTTTCATTTATATTGGCAGAAATAAGGTGAAACTCACAGCTTCGCTAACAAAGACTTCTTGACACAATCAAACAAAAAAGTGTAGCAGAATATGGTTTATTTAGACTTAAACTTGTCATGGACATAATTCCTACCAGGAAGTAATACCTCTGCTTATTGTTGGTGGGAAAGTTAAATCAGAAAATTAAAAAAAAACCAGTTAAAACCTTAAAGCTTACTCCCTACTAGTTAGCACTGCTCTGGCTTTGTTGGTTTTGTTTTAGCAATTGTTTTAGCATGACTTAACGAATCCCATTCCCAGGTATCTGTACATGTTTTCTCTGCCTATCTCAGTAAGAGCTGGATGAGGACAGAACCTATAGGAAAGGAAATGTAACACCACTCCCTTCCTCCTCAAAAGAAACGCAGTCTATGCACACAGGAGAAAAATCATATGCAGCAGAAGCCAACAAATAGACATATTTCCCATTATTTTTAGAGGTATCTTCAAGAAAACTGTATTCTAGGATTTCTATTCAGAGGCCAAAATGTTATTTATTGAAAATATCAATGCATCAAGAAAAAAATGCTCTTCTGTAGACTAGTTTTGTATCTCCCACGTGTTCTACCTAAAAAGCAAATTCTGGGGATGCAACATATCCTTTCATACCAGGATGAGAACTTTATAGTCCAGTGGGGCTATGCATGCATTAGCCATCTATTACCTTCCCACTTTATTAAAAATAGGAAAATGTGATAAAAACCAAACTGCTCACTAAGCAGCAGACCTAATGAAGCCTCAGTTCTTCTGAGTTTGTCCTCCATATTTCATACTGCAGTAGCTGTTTCCTTTGCATGTGTCCCTGTGCTCCACGGAGCATCCTTTGTCCCCCGTGAGTCCCCACAGCACCTGAAGCTTCTTCTAAGGTCACCTACTAATAGTCTGTGCCCGTCTGCATGGGCCAGGGACAGCCTCACATCCTGGCTTGTGCAGAGGCACATGCCTGCTGACTGCCCAGAGTACACACTGGCTATTCTGCCCTGTGCCTCCTTAGGGGCATTAATAGGGTCTCTACCCTCCACCCAACCTGGATCTATACAGGACAGAAATATTTGAGAGCTTCGCCTTGGACTGAAAACGACAACTAAAAGCAGCTCAGCAAGCTAAGACACACCCGCTGCCTGCAGTGCCTCCCACATGACTTTTTTGTTCTCAGCTTTAATCTGACTAGTTTGGGAATACCTGCTGTACTGCAGTCACAGCTCTGATTACAGCAAATGTAGCCTTGTAGAAGGCAACCAAAAGAGCCAAAAACAAAGTTAAAAAAGAAACTCCTTTGCACATCACCATATCAATTCCAAAAGCACCATTCACAACGGCAGACTGCATGTGAAGCAGGCTAGAGTCCCTAGAGATGAATTAAATGTCACTGTGAACAAATACCTTCTTCTTTCATACACATTTTGATTTAAATTTTGTAGCTTGATATGAATGTTCGTGTAGTGTGATAGTCGTACATATAAAGCACATCAAAGGTACTGTACAACCTCCTGGATCTTTTCCTTCTGTATTTCCTGACTCTCGGGGTTACACATGCAGAAACACTTACAACATTGAAGAGTCCAAGTCCAGTTATCAGAGTCACAGAGCTGTCAGAGTCACAGAGTTTCCTTTCAGTAACTTTCTCTTTACTACTTTTTCTTCTTTTACACCTGATAATAATGATTGGAATAACAATGCATGGCATATCATTTGATGGTATTATTGATAAATAACCCAGCTATGCTTACTTTTGGGTCTGTAGTATCAGTTAATAGAGAGACATGTGGGGATACACTGCATTAGCATTAGAAATACATTCTAAATGCACAAGGGCAGTACTGTGCTTACTGTAAAACCACTGATGGTTGCAAAATAAAAACCTTCCTGTAAGGTAGATAATGGATGGAGTGAGAAACAGCCAAATGCAAGCAAGAAAAATACATTCAGCTGAGTTTTGAGAAGAGCTGGGGTGGGGGAAGGAAGAAGGCAGGAGAGACTTTCTGAGTCAGGAAGGTACATTCAACTTACAGGGACTTTCTAAAAGGTGAAAAGTTCCTGAACCAGCAAGGAAATGCAGAGAGGGACAGATTTCACAAAGGCAGGCTCTGGAGAACATATCAAACAGCACCACGGTTAGTGATGGAGGTAATTTTTTTTCCCCAATGGGCTGTCAAGGTCACTGTTCTCCAATGTGACAGACAGGTCCCATCCTGATGGATGTCAAAGACTGCAGGAGTCTAAATGAGCAGGGAGTTTATTTAAAAAAAACAAACAAACAACAGGAACCTTTATTATGTAATCAGAAATAATTATGGGAAATCTTAGTCTTTTAAGCATACTGCTGCATTGCCATCTAACAAGACTTTGACCGTAACTTAGAAGTTCATGCCTATATAGCTGAAGCTTTTTGATCTGGAAACTCAGCTGTAATTATTACACAAAAGCTCTTTCTCTAGGTCTCTTGCAGTTCAGATCCAACTGGCTGAAAGCCACCATGAGACCAAAGTTTCTTAGAGCATTTTTATATGTCCTTGTTTTATTAACCTTTCTTGATAAAAATGAACTAAAATTCGGAATGGAAACAGAGTTTGTGTCCCTCTGTACTTAAAAGCAAACAGAAGAGATCAAGCTGTTCCTTAAATTTACATGTAAAATGGTGTATGTCATTGCTCCATCTCAGCTGATTTACCTACTCCTACTACAAGTGTTTTCCTAAAAGCAATAAACCCTTCCGATGCAAATATTTCCTTCCAGAGCTCTGACATACCCCTGATATATATTGCCTGTTCAAAATAAACAAGTAGAGAAAACAGCTTTTTATAGCACTACAGCTTTTTACATCACTGCAAATATAAACCAAGAACTAGCAATTACTTCTCAGATAATAGTTTTTCTCTAGAAAATACAACCTTCTGGAACAGATATATTCAATAGATCGGGATAGTCCTGGACAAATAGGTTTGATTGATAAATGACCAGCTAGGTGTTATAGGCCAAAACTCTATTAAATACGTCACAATGGGCATAGCACAAGGATGTGATGTGGTCAAGCTGTGACTGAATATCATATGCATGGACAGTCTATGGATCATGGGCTTCCAAGTTTTCTCTACATAAGTTTAGTAGGTTTTTTCCCTGCATTTTTAAGAATCATATTGCTTAGAAGAACAGGGAGTTTTGTAACACGCTTATCAACACAGAGAGCCCCAGGGGAGTTTAGTTTATTTTTTCCCCCGAAATCATTATTTCCATAATTATTCAGCAGCTGTGGTAATTTGAAAATTTTATCCAGTTCCTATTAATGAATTATTGTGGCAATATATTATAGACTTAAACCAACTACTACCACTTTCCAACATGTTTCTCAGGCCTTTTGACAGCTGTAAATGTTTCTGGAAGAAACGTAAATTTTTCAAACGATAGGACTGTGAGAACTAGGAGTGCTTTGCACAGCCAGAATGCTGGGAGATTGCAGCTTTATAAGCAAGTGGGACCCTGAAATCTGGCATTGGCTTTCAAAGCCACACTCATCAGCATCTTTGATCTTGTTATTGGGAATATGACTATAAGCATAGCATACTCCCAAACCAACAAGAATGGGTCAGATTTACTTACTTATATTGAAGCAGAGCAAACCACCAAATATGACTATTTCCACAGTGCTAGCAGTGTCAGGCACACCACGGCTCAGTCAGCAGCAGCAGCTCCCTAACTCTGCTTTGAGGCTAGCAGTTTTGACACTGAGTTTATGAAGAGCAAAATACAGCTCTCAGGTTTCTTTTCTATCTATGAGGTTATAGCCATATAGCTATAGATATAATACAAAGGCATCACCTGGTGTAAATGACAATCTGAAGCTCAGAAAGTTGCCTATAGTCATCTTGGGAGCCACAGGTACAGTGTTACACTTTGCTTTTTCTACTTGACCATGATGATGCAAGCATAAGACATTTACAGCCTGGATTCATCTGACCAGTTTTAGACTTCTAAGTGCTTTTGAGGCGTGATTTATCCCAGGAGAGAGATCAGACAAGCTATATTCAGGACCTATTTTACTTCATCAACTCTAACAGGAGTCAAGGTTGCTTAGCTAAGACACAGACACCTCCATTGTCAATGGTTTCAGTTAGGGATCCAGCAGGTATCTCAAGTCATCTAATTTCTCTCTAGCTGCATGTCTCAAGAAAAAGTGTGCCACAGGGAAAATGATGTTAATAAATCCCAAAGCGAGGCAGTGCATTTGTGAAGTACCATGGGATCAATGTGAACAGACTGGAAATCACAACTTCAGGGCTCGTAACTTACAAGACAACCAGATTCTTCAGATGTTTCTGTTCCCCTGAAGGAGAAGCCACGTCTGTGATTACGCCAAAAAATGCTTTAAAGGTCCAGCTGTTTTACACTCCTCGTTAAAATTCACCCAGCTACCACACATTCCAAAGCACAGGAACAGACACACATTTACTAAGATATATTTACACTAATCTGACCCAAATCAGTGCTACTCGTCCAGGATCAAATTCCATCCCAACATGAGCAGCCAAAGTGAGTTAAATTTGCAACATAAAGTGCCGCCAGAGTCCTATTTCGACAACTCAAGTACCATTTAAGAATCACGCTGCTTTTCTGCGGCGAGCACAAGTCTACTCCTTGAGATTTATTCTCCCATTTCACGGGGAAGAGCTGTATGGCCTACTGCACTCTGCCTCCTAAGAAGGACATTTCACAGATATGCTGCAAACACGGTTGGATGAGCACTTTCTCAAGTTGTGTGGACTAATTCTCAACAGCTACTTGTCAAGCAGGGCCAGATGGTTGAAGACATTTAAGTATTGCAAGGCCTAAACAAGTAAGGAGCTAATATCACATTACTCACTCAGAGAGCCAGCTCTTCTTCACAGCACTCTCCCCCAAAGAAACAAAGCATAAGTTCCTAAATGACCTTGGACGTGGAGTGCTGCACAGGGAGTCCCAACCTAGCACTGAACATTTTAGCCACTGAAATAACTTGTTGAAGGTGCATCACTGCAGCTTCCACACCAAACTAGCGCTCCTGCCTTTTCTGCATTCCCCTGGGGGGATTGCTGCAGCTAGGAGGGTGTACAGAAGGGGCAGATAAGACATACCACTGAAATACTTGGATATATCTTTCTCTGCTGTGTAGATATAGCCGCAGGATCACAAAGGTAGGACTCCAGCTCCTTCAACAGCCTTGTAATACTAAACAGAAGGGCTATTTACAGCCTTTAAAAAAACCTAGTCTTCATTGCCTGAAACCCTACAGCAAGATTGCTTGCCATCTGCCTAATTAAATTGACCATTTGTCCCTAGTCGAGGCAGCTGTGCTACTTAAAGCAATTAAGGTGGCACAGGAGGGAAGTGACATTTTTGGTTTGGGAAGAGAGTGTTTGCAGCACTGACAGCATTGAAACATTCATGATTATGAAGAGGTGACATTCTTAAGTACGTAACAAAAAAAGGCATTCACCAAACATGACCCCTTTCAGAAGTTCAAATCAAAGAAATGTGTTTCCTTAAAGATATCCTTCGTTCCTATTGAGGAGATTTACACCAAATAAAAGAATTGTGTCTCTGACAATGCAAAGCATTCATAGTCACTGGCCACATTTTTACAGCATACGCATTTGCCTTTTGATATACGTCATCTGTGAGCTAGCAACAGTAATAAATCTGAATGTTAGCACAGATAATTTTCCAAGTTTTAGGTCAAATGCTATCAAATTTAACTTATCAGCTCATTAAGATAAAACAAGCCCTTTTCTCATTAGCTTTCTGATTAGTTGCCTGGTTCCAGAACCTGGGACACAGTAAATAGGTTTGTTTTTTTCCTGTAGCATAGTGTGAATGCTTAATGCCCACAGGTTATCCTTATAAATCATACACAGGGAAATCACTGCTTGAGCCCTTGCTAAAAGAGGGGAATGTGATGATTTCAGCATGTTTCAAAGAGACATTCCTAAAATAGCTAACTTCTGTAATTTTATCACGGTATAAGGCCTGAGCTTAGTCGTTAGGTTCCCTGATCTGCAACCATACTGGTTTTGATCTTGTGAGACTTCAAGCTACACAGTGACAGGCTGTTGAGCTGGATACTTTGAGAGTAGCAGTATTTGTGTTTCATAGGTGGCAGCCTTCCCTATGAGCAAACATGAAAAGTGGGCTGCAGCCTTGCAGAGCTCTTTGCCGCAGGAAACTCTGTCCTTTTGTTGGGCACAGAGTGCAGCGTCCACAGGCACAGACCTTTGCAGGTATAAGACATGGGAAAGAAAGGGTTGTGCCGTGTGGAGAGAGGTAAAAGACTCACCGTTGTAGAAAGAACTTGAGTGTGCTCCAGAATGGCTGGAAGAGCTCCAACAAATAAAATTTAATGAAGCTGTATGTCACATCTCAGGTCTTGTGCTGGGGTAGCTGTAAGGAAGATACAAAAAAAATATTACCTTCTTTTAATAAGTTTCACAAAATGTGTTCTTATTTTAGAGTCTACGTATCGTCACCAAGCTACCATTGATGATGAAGTGGTTTCCATGGAGATACTAGATACAGCTGGTCAGGTGCGTGGGTACATGTACTATTATCCAATACCTTGGCTTGGATAGACAGCAGGGAAGGGGAGTGCGGTGGTGGCAGCAGTGTGGTGGGTGGCAGGTGTGCTCCACTTCTGGGGACAGAGATTTGCTTCTGAGCAGAGCCCCCCTCCTCCACCACCATCGGCTTGCTGCTGGACGCAGCATGCTGGATCTAGACCCTTCTGCAAGGGACCCTGCTTACAGTTTTTGAACACTGGAAGAACAAACAAGTCAGGGTTTACTCTGGGATTAAAATGATTTTGTTCTCATTCCTTGATTCAAGGCCAACCCAACAACACATTATTATGCACAAAGTCACATTCTATTTCTACAGTCAAATGATGAGGCTTGACAGCCTCAGTCAATGATTCTCACCAAAGTGAAGAGCAGTTTTGTCATAGTCAGGTCTCCCTTCCTTTCAAAACATGGCAGGTGCTCGCGCTGCACAGTCCTATGCGGTTTGTGTGCTGGGTATCATTCAACAGAGACCCTCTTCCAATTGTCTGCTACCAGCCTTTCCACAGGCAGCCCGTGGCACCTTGGTAGAGTAGGTCTCCTATGCTACATGATAGAAAAGGTGATGTGCATAAAGTATAAACTAGAGGAGATGTACATGGCTTTGCAGGCTTTGGAGGACCAACATCTATCTAAAGGCCTGGTTCCTTCTTCATAAATCAAATTCCTAAGGCTGGTATCTGTCTTTCCAAAACAGGAGGATGCTATTCAGAAAGAAGGACATGTGCGATGGGGTGAAGGCTTCGTGCTGGTTTATGACATCACGGACAGAGGCAGCTTTGAGGAAGTGCTGCCACTTAAGAACTTGTTGGATGAAGTTAAAAAACCCAAAAATGTCACCCTGATCCTGGTGGGCAACAAAGCAGACTTGGATCACTCCAGGCAGGTCAGCACAGAGGAAGGTGAAAAGCTGGCCACAGAACTAGCATGTGCTTTTTATGAGTGCTCTGCTTGCACAGGAGAGGGCAACATTATGGAGGCCTTCTATGAGCTCTGTCGTGAGGTACGGCGTCGAAAGATGGTCCAGGGCAAGACTCGGAGACGAAGCTCCACCACCCACGTCAAGCAGGCAATTAATAAGATGCTTACCAAAATCAGCAGCTAAAAAGAGCTGTACTAAGCCAGGGGAGCATTTTAGAGCATATTAGCTTGGAGTAGGGATGAGGCAGGCAGAGCACATTTAATTAAAAATGGTCAAAGCTTTGCAATTAAAAAAAATGTAAAAGACAAACCACACCACTTTTTTGAGTAACATGAGGTCAGACTTTTTTGCTGTTTCCAAATGTATTTAGCCACACTGCTTCTGGCTAACGTGGGGGGGGGGGGGGGGGGAAGGGAAAAAAAGCAAATTCCAAAGGACTAGATGATTGTGGGGATTAGCACTGACAGAGCATCTTCTGCTTCTACAAGGCTGGCTCCAATCCCCTGCAAGTCAGTAGTGCCTAAACATAATTTCCAGCCAGCCAACTGCTCAGTAGCCATTGGAGAGTAAGATTCAGCTCTCAGTCCATCGACAACCACCACAACCAGTGTTCTCAAGGACTGAATACACATAGAGGCTGCTGTCTTGTACCAGAAAGTTCATCTGATACCTTTCACCAGCTCTAAATTGGTGCATTGTGTGCTTTTACTCCAAACTGTCCTTCCTTGTCATTTTTGTCAAATCTATGAATGCTGATGTTCTTAGCAAGGTATGCAAAAAATATAGGAAAGGTCTTTTTCATGGAGTGTTTAGCCAGCAAGACACACATTTCAACAGAGCTGAAATTCAGCTGCTTTTCCAGATCCTCTGAAACTGCAGAATTCATCAAGAAATAATCAGCTAGTCCAGTGGCATTTCAGCATTTCCCCCTCAAAGTGCAGTACTGTACTTGGGGAAATGGGAGTGTATGTATTGGGAAATCAAACTAAAAAAATAACCATATTAGAATTGATTTAGTTATGGGTAGTTTTTAGCTTTTGTTTACATTTTTGTTTTGGTCTTATTTTAATTCAAGTAGTTCCTCTTACTCTATCTTACACCGAAGAAGAACTGAATCCATGGGAAGGCAAGTATTTAAAGTCTAAACCCAAATGTAAATCAGATGTGAATGGTCTCTACCATATCAAAAGGCCATAATTTCCAGCTGTTTAAACTGCCAGATGTTGCTTGAAGCACTCCGCGGTTTAAACCAGCACAGTTTTTTTGACTCTTATCTGGCACATTGAAGTGAAAGTGCATTTCATCAGATTTTTGTGCCCAGGATAAAATGTGTCCAGTTTTTTCTCCTCCCTCCTCCTCCCTCATGCATCTCATTTAAGCCAGCTGTCAAATTTTGCCTCCTGTCTGCCTGGTTTGTTAACTGTATGCTAAGAGATGCAAGAACCAAGACTGAAGATTTTCATTCAGATTGTGCTGGTCTCCCACCAGTTGTGTTGCACACCTTTAGGCAGCGTGGTGTGCAGCTCAGACTGGCATCACGTAGAACCACAGCCAAAGGTTGGGATGACAAATGGGAATATTAGCAGTATTTTCCTTTGAGGAACAGCCCCCTTGTAGCAACTACTTACAACTTTATTCTCCACTGCTTCTTAACTTCATATGGTTATTTGCCTCTGTGAGGAAGTAACACCAAAAGGCTGTCAAATGCAAATTACCACAGATGTAGGAGAGTGAGGATATCTGGTTGGATAGCACTTTGTACAGTTATAGGTAGCCATATAAGTGGTGGAGTAGGCTGGAGAACCAAGTCTGTATATCCCTGTCAACAGAGAAAAGTCCCAAGTCAGGACTTTTTTCAAAAGGATTGGCTTAAAGATACTTTACCAAAGTAAATTTTTTTTAAACATTCTGTTTTACCCAACCAGCGTCAAAGAACATCACATTCAGATGTATATTTTATTTGTGCTGTTGTTTATTTTCTCTATTTCCACTATTCTAGATAGTGAAAACTCATTTCCCTCTTCTGGAATTAATGTCTATATTTTGGTCCTCATATTCAGGTATGTTGCTGTCCATCAGCTAGACACACTGCAATGGAAACTTCACAATGTGCTTCTGGGCAGGGGGTTCTTGCAACAGGTGATATCACTATCTCTGTGACACATCTGTTCCCAAACTATTCGTCATATCTCTAACTTTTGTAAAAAAAAAAGAAAAAGAGAGGTTTTGCCATTTTTAGTCCTATTAGTAATGCAGAATCAATAGGAGTGTAAAAGAAAGAGCTAGTGCCTGTTCACGCACCAGTAGTCATTAGCTGAAGGTCTGAAATTGCAAAGGTGTATGTTAAAACATTAGGAGCCAGAGTGAGCATTTGCAAGTTGAGGCACCAAGTCATTCTGTTATCTTTCAAATCAGTGCTGTTGCACGAATCTGAAGTAAACAAAATCCTTACCTGCAATCCCATGGCAACATAGCTGAGAGGAAAGTCTTTATATCGGTATGCTAAGCAATTGATTTATCCCTCTCTAAGACAACTTCAACAGTTCTTTTCTCTGAAAACCTTTCTTGGGGTTCAGAGTTGAGCTGCATTTAAAATACAAAAAGGTAATATATGAATGACAAGAGAAAATAAATTAATCATATTCATATTAGGAGAGTTGAAAGGAAGGAGAGGCTAAGTTATGGCCCTAATACTTTCCAAAAGAATCCCAGCAAATTATATCTTTTTTTATGATGTCTGTATGGAGAAATCATAAAATCCTGGTGAAAGAAAATGTTCCACTGTGCAAACATGACTTGTTACATAAAGAACCTCTAATAAAAATAGTAACATTCCTTTGCAAAGACTGAATTTGGAAACTGCTGAACATGATAAACACTTGGTCAAAAAGGAGGCTGCTATTTTGTGACCTTTTCTCCCACACAAATACAAATTTCTTTACTTAATTGCTCATTGATTTTTTTTCCTCGGTGTAATGGGCTGCTTGTCAAGCCAGTTATAATATAGTATATTATAATCTGTTGATACATATTACATAGTATTAAATGCAATCTGATTTACTGTTGCTCACAATGTTGCAACATATTATTGGCTATGCTATAAATGTGTCATATTTCTACAATGTGCAAATTGAGCCAAAAAGTGCCCAAGCATTGAAAAGGCCAAATGCAACATGAACCCACATTCGGTAGCCTTTCCGCAGCAGACATCAACAGTTTAAATTCTGTTTCTACTGCTGCTATTTAAATGTACATATATGACACTAACATTAAATTCCTCTCCTCTGCCCGTTATCATTTCTGTGGAGAGAGGATGGGAAGGACAATAAACAAAAAGGGGGAGGAAAGGTGAAATGGATACTTGTTAGCTACAACAAGTTGATTGTCATTTTTGAAGTTTTTAAATACTTATCTTCAATTGATGAAGAGTTAGTCATGCCCACGCTGCAAGACCTGGATCAGGAACCAAGACTTCCCTAGAACTTTGAGAATCTTCATATCTGGAGGTTCGGTGCAACCATGGATGGAAGTGAGGATCAGCCACTGGGTTTGCACCTGGATCCAGACAAGTTGTCCCCAAACCTGGGGATAGTTGCATCTGGCAGTTTGCTACAAGGCTAGTTGATTTTTATATATATAATGATCTGTATGCATTTTTACATTAAAAATATGAAAGCTTGTGCTTGTAGATAATATATAAGAAAAAAATAAAAATAAAAATTAAAAAATAGTGCTCTCTGTACTGAACTCTTACGCATTGATCTTCCGTTAGTCGTCTCCGAAGCGTTGTCTTCCAGCTTTTAAGGGGCCAGTTCCAGAAGTCCTGATTCAGTTTTTATTTAATCTTTATCAAAGGAAAACAAACAGTGAATTTTGCCTGAATAAGCACTTCAGCATTTGGATCAGTTTATTTGAACTTATTTGGCTGCTAGGCCTGGAATCGAGAGGTCAGGCAGCATCTACAGTGAAGCACAGATTTGAAAGTCCTTGCTAACTATTTCAAGGCTGATCAAAAAAGCTACGGTCCCAGGGTTATTAAATGACCTCAGTGAAACCCACCACCCTCTCTGTCCTGCCAACTAAATAACATGGATCTTGATCCCAAGCTTCTCAGGTAAAATCCTGGGCTAAGCGGTTTCGGAGATTTATGCCAGTGATTTGGGCAGAGACAACTTTTTACCTGCTGCCAGCTATGCATATTTTCCAAGGATAATGCGCTGTTGTTCTGAAGAGAAAGTACATTACATGTACCTTATGTAACGTACAGTATATCAACAGTAAACAATCATACATAGTGTGGGTATTAAGCTATAGCAGAGGAAGCTTCATTGCAGAAGAAGGGAACCAGCTATAGTCCACACTTGTTTTCCTCCAAACCTGGACCAACCAAGTAACCCAAAGCATGATCATAAACAGCTGAATGGCAGTGGGGGTATAAGAATGCCACCTCTGGCAGAGCACTGAATGAAATCTGGGTGCAGGATCTATGCTGTGAGGTGAAACCTCCCAAAACTAGGTAAGGCATCCTTCCAGTCACTGTCTGCCTCTGTAGCACTGCAAAGCAGCCTTGAGTTATGTCAAGCTGCACTATAACTTGCTCCAGTCTAAATAATGTCTCCTGCAAAATAAGTAGCTGCAGTCATAAAGGCTATGTATAAACAATGTTTGGGGTTCCTTTTATCTTTCTTTTTAATGGCTCAATCCATTTGCATATCTTAAGAAGAAAAGAAAAAAGATAGAGGCTTTAATTAAAAAAGGCTCCTTAGCATTTTGGTCAATCTGCCTTTATGTTCTTTGAAAAATTAAACATATAATAAAAACAGTGTCATGTTAGAAACTCTAATGTTATGTACTTTATTTCCATTACAGATGCCAGGCACTAGTTACTGCAGGGTTATGAAAATACAGAGCAGCAGCTTGTCGTCCTGTGCTTTGCAAGGTTACTAGGAGGCGATAATGATGGCTTGTGTGAGGCCAGTTCAGTCTGGTTTCTGTAAACACAGTTCTACATGAGGAAAGCTATTACTGCAGCTTGCAGCAGAAAGAGACAGGCTAAGTTCCCAGGGCAGGACTCCACTGACTCCAGCGGGGTTATGCATGGGACGGGTCAAGCCCCTGGTTTACAGCCTTGGTATCCAACACGTGGCGAAAACACTCCAATAGCCAACCTCTCTCATCCACTTGAAGGATCTCTCCTCCATTTTTAGTTTGAAGTAGACTGGTAGGAAACTGGGAGGTAAGTTTACACTACTGTAATCTAATAAATCAGAGAATTTGATTGAGTTTGGTCTTCTGCCTTTTTGGACTGGTCTCTTTCACCTCCACTTGATTGCCCAAAGCAGCATTTGTCTTTTCCCACTGCTATTGTTTTAAAAGAAGTTGGTTGGTTTGGTTTTTTTTTTAATGGCAATTGTCAATATACTCTGATATCCAGGGAAGTTTTATGGGCCAAGAGGCTGTATCACTTCTCGGGGGTCCCTCTTACAGGAATGCAGTATTTACAAATGCCTCTGGATGTAAATTCTTAACACTGAGCACAGCTGCTCTGAAGAGTTGGAAAACATTTTTTTTTAATAAGGGATCATCTCATAATTATAGTACAGACCCCTTTGTCAAGTACCATAGTCCTAAACCAGACTGATACATTCTGTATCACTAGGAGCAGCTACGTCCTACCATGAAATATTAACATGCAGAATAATAAAAATATGAAAACAATTTGTAGACAGACCTCAAATTATACCTCACAGACCAAACCTACACATTTTTTTCATTTTTAGTTTTATTTATGTAGTATCAGGAATTTACAGAACCTCATTTCAAAATCCAGCAAGTTCTAGTTACAAGAATACATCAGTAAAGTAAAAATTAATGGTTTATTATCAAACTACTTTGTCAGTACACATGGTTTAACTCCATCCTGCTTCCTCTAGCCTAGTCAAAGCCGTCATTGCTACCAGGAACACCAAGGAGACACAGAAGGAACTTTTGACAGCAAAAAATTCAAATAAAAGAAACAATAAATAACCCCAAAGGGACATAACCCAAATAAAGGTGGAATTCCCATTTTCCTGAAAAGCAGTTGCAAGATTTAATACATTACCACTGGTACACAGGTGATCTGACCAAAATAAGTAATCGGAGAAAGTTGAATATTTTGAGGTTTTGACTTGGGTTTGTTTCTTCTTGCAAATCTAACTGAAAAGAAATAAAATTATTATTGTGCAACAGACATTAGGGCTGGAATTCGTAATTAATGCCAGGTTTCTGATATCCAGCGTTTAATAAAGTTCCTGGATTGTTCGGTATTTCAGGGTTAGTTTTTAAGTTATGGAAAACAAATATCTCTCAATAACTTTCCTCGGTGTTATCCCAGCTATACTATTCATGATTCATTTTAAACAGAATTAGCTGCACATAAAGGAATATGACATTTTTCTCAGGAATTCAAAAGCATAATTTCCCCTGAAATCTTAACAACTGAAACATGATAAAAGAGTATATCAAGTAATGCCAGCAACATATTGGAGCAAAAAGCTCCCAGACTCTGTGCAAGTCTTCACAGATCAGTGCCACTACAATATTTCCCCAAAAACTTTCAAGTGAGTATGAGATCTCAGGATAGTCACGTCCAAAAGCATGTACCTTTAAAACTTGAACTAAATAAGTAAAGTTTTCTGATGGCAGTAAGAAGTTCATCTCATGGAGAGGGTTCATTGCTGTAGGGAGACATGATCTCTCCCACACACACAGATCTAGCATGCTATATCAACATTTGCAGGCAGATTTCATTTCATTCTCTTGGGGTTGAGCTCCTCATAACTTTTGCAAGTGAAAAGGGCATAATTTTGAACCAAATCTGAAGTCCAAGAAAATCAGTTTTCTACCTAGAAATCTCTTACAGTAGCCATTCCTCAACTACAAAGAGCAGCAGTATAGCAATGAGCAAGGTCTCACAACAACCAGAGAAAACATCAAAATCATCTACCCCAACCTCTTTTTTTCTTTTCAATAAAGGAGGAGACTGGGCATAGAAAAAGTAAATCAGTTGTCTAAAGTCATCACAGTGGCTCGTGAAATGCCAGCAATAGAACACATCCTCTGAGTCACTGATTTCTGCTTTCAAAAATCCAGAAAATTCATTTGAAACTTTCAGTTCTGTTCAGCTTCTGCTTAAAAGAAAAAGAAAAAGAAAAAGGAGAAAAACCTAGTTTAAAAAAAAAAATCCAAACAAGTTTCTTTTTGTTCCTAGAGTTTCTCTGTGCAGAGCTTTCTGTAGTTCTGCAGTTCCTCACAAAAGCCTTTGCTAGAACACTGAACATTGACACTTGGTATCTCCTAAGGACAGATATAATCTCAACCACATTCATGTAAATGTTCAACTCAGTTCAGTACAAATCTGGAATAGAAGTTTATATCTACTTCAATCCAAATTATTTCACTTCTGCACTCTGAAAGCAGGGCATATTTCCCCTCTTTAGAATAGAATTCAATGCCAAAGCCGTGAGTGTTATTAGCAATATTAAATACACATAGTTTTATTATGCCAAAATATATTTAACGGAAATCCATAAACAAAAGAATGATATGTCTCCATGAACTGAAAAGAGCAAAAGAATGTTGGATAAGTTCTATAAATATTAAATTTCTTTTAATAGACCCATGAGTTGCCTTTTGCTTCTTTTCTCTGTTTTTCAGTATTTGAAATAACCGCAATAAATGCAAAAAGTCTGCAACTTCCTTCAGGGGCTTTCTCTGAAGGACAGTATTTCTCTGGTGTGGAGTTAAAACATTCAAAGTTTATAACTCAATAGCAAACATATCAGGAATTACATTAGAAATGACAAGAAGTTATTTTAGAGAGCAAGAAAGGTAGGGAAGAGAGAGATCTTCAGACTTCCTAGAAAAGAAGCTAATTAAAGCTCTCCAAAGGACTCTGACATTTAGACATAGTGATGAGCTGTTATCTGAGGTTTAATCTCAGATTCTTTTGAAATAATTATTACTGCAGGGAGGAAAGAAGAGATGGATGAGATGGTATGTTTTGGTAGCAGGCCACCAGGTCTTCACTTCTGGGCTAGGTTTGTCATCATTCTGAAGCAAAGCGTTAGTTACCAGCCTGGTTTCAGACAATTTTCCCAATGAAATCTAGCACCACTCCGGTTTTTGCAAACTGATGTCAGTAGAAAAAAGAGCTGGAGACTGAAAGGTCACGGTGTTTAATTTACCTTTGTAGCTCTTGAGCATTTCTTGGGATTTTAGAGATGGCTGCAGACAGAAATCCAGAAGATACTGAACACATCCATAACACGATAGGCATGATGTTCTGCCACACTTCGCCCATGTGTTGGCCCAAAGTTTTCGCCACCAACTTCTGGGCTGTTTTAATGTCTTGGTCCTCTTCAACAAAAAACCTGAAAATTGTTGATGCAAAAAGTTAGTGATTTTGGGGTGGGTTTGTTTTTGTTTTTAAATTGAAACAGTTAGAAAACATTTACAAAAAACAATCCCCACCACACTTTAATGTAGATATTACTGTGATGAGCTCAATGAAATTATCTAGATAGCTGCTTAAGACAGCTATTTCTCACAAATAAGTTAAAAAGAAAATATCTCTGGGACAGCCATTCCCACCTTTTTTGTGAGCTCATACACAATTTGGTATACTCTGTAGTTCTCTAGTGTTAACTTCTGATCAGTAGGCCTCTTATTCTCAGACATTCTCGTGGACTCCCATAAACTTTTATTAAAACAAGTTGCTTTAAGATAGTTGCACAGAGCATGTCATGATCTCGCAGATCATGTGAGTAGTCTGAGCTTACTAACCACTGGTCTAGTCAATTTTCCATATTCAAGTATGAGTAAAGGGAACAATAATTATCATGTCAAGGAAAAAAATTAATTTTTTTTTTATATTTATTTTCTGTTTTAAGAGTCTGAGGATTAAGATATTTGTTGTTGAGTTTGGGGTTTTTTTCTTAGTATACTGAAATGACTCCTTTAAGGTAAAGGAGCCTGTGGAGATTTGTTGAATGAGATTCAACTTAACTTGTAGGAAGGCTAAACAAAATACAGAGGTCAGAGCCAACATAATGGACTGACAGCTCATAGTATTCTCTCAGTGACCAGGAGGAAAAAGCAATGTGTAGTTCAGTACCCACGTTCCCAAAACAGTCGCTATATTTCAGATGGAAATGCGTCACGTGCTTTGGGTTCCATCAGTTGTTCCTTCTGCCTGTCTAGCCCAGGTCTCAAGTCAGAAAATAGTGTCTGTATTGTCCAGAGCTCATTTACATCCATTCACACATTTGAATGTCTGTTTCCCATTTAGATGATGGGAGATCCTTAAGGCTCTGTCCCACTCTACACTTACTTGGGGATCCAGCAGGGAAAGTTAGTTGCTGACCTCTCAGTTACCCTCCTCAGATTACATGATCTCACCTTGTGTTAACATGGCTGAGACTGGGCACCCCACGTCACTAGTCACTGAGGAAGGGGTGAAAAAGCACCCTGAGGCTCCCTGAGCCTCCAGAAAGAGATTTCAGACAAATACTCACTGTATATCAAAGAAAAGTCTCTAATGCAAATGCTTTCTGAGAAGCAACACACCACCTCGGTGGGGTTTGCAAGCCTCAGATCTGTATCATCACGGGGCTTTCATGTGGCTTGATGAGACGTGTTCTTGGCCACACCACTCGGCTGACCAACAACTCCAGCTGCAGATGATGTCTCTTAATCTATCATCTGCGCTTCATTTACAGCCACAGTATGCGCTTCAGCTTAGAGGCACAAAGGCTATGCACTTTTCACGCATGATTCTGCATGGATTTAATCCAGTTGCTTCTGTGACCCAGTCTGAACTTTGAACACAAAAAGCACAAAAAGCATGGTGTTTTCAACATGCAATTATTGTAGCTATCAAGTACCAGGAAGGAAATAAGCTGCTTCTAATTACATGAAGTGAATGTGTACCAATGGCAGGCTTCGGTAGTAGTCAGGGAAAGTTTTCAGAAACTCCCAAAGACTGGGGAATGTTTCAGTAAGACTGTTGAGAGGCACTTTCTGAATTGATTTTTCTTTTCAAATACAAAAATATACAGCAGGACAGGACTAGAATACATAGCAATTCACTGCTTAAAGATCTGCACCAAGACTAAGTTCAGTTTTCAGATTGCCTCAGACTTCCCTCTTTTGATCCTGAGCAAACTAGTTAAGACCTGTTTCATAGTTTACTGAAGTTAATAAAAATCATTCCTGGTATGTTTTCAGGAACTTTGGGATCTGAATCTTTACCCTTACACTTCTCACTTCTGTTCCTTTAACTGGATGCAAGGGATAACAATTTATTGACCCCCAATCCCTTTTCATATTGCTATGGTGTATCATGTTAAATATTGATACAACTCTTGGCGTACTGGGAGCCCAAACTCTACATCTTGGAGACAGCCGGCAGTAAGATTAAAAATGAACAGTGATCATCTCGTCTAAAAGCCACAGTGAATCCATATCAGACCAGACATGACCAAGCCTATCTAATTGTCCAACTGTCTTAAAAGAATTGCTGACTTTATTCTATTAGTGAATAAGCACTGATTTGTAAAAGCTGTCACTACAGTTCTTGTGAAACCAGCTTCCTATCAGTCCCATAACAGAGGCATTTCCTTGAGGTCTCGTGTCCTGGATCAAAAAAATACTTAAAAATGAACCTTTTATTGTCACAGGTTTTAACTCTTGTGACCACAGAGGGAGAGAGAAAAAGATGACATAAATATGCATGAAATCACACAATAAAATTGCCAAGGTGATTATTGAGAGTACCTCAAGACTTTTTTAAAGCTTATGTTAGACTGCTGTGTGGATATGGCGATGACTAACATTTACAGGGCACACTAAAATGTGGACATTCAGTTCAGGAAGAGATCTTGTTTCACATCTTGAAAATAAGTCTTAACTTCTGTATGTCATCACTACTTACCAAGCAAAGTGATGGTATCACATAACTTAGGCACACAAGAACTAGCTGATAAAAGCATTTTTAACTAATTTCTTTCTTTTACATGGATAATGTATTCTTTAAAAAAAGTGTAGCATGTTGTAGAACAAGAGAGGAAAAGGAACACCCTTTTCTGGAACATGATGTTAGCTCACTGTCCTCTGAGGGCGGAGTAGATTAGATAACATCCATAAAGTCCCTTCCAACCTAGGCTATCTTGTAATTCTATGAAGAAGTTTAAATATTCGCCTATATAACCCCTCTCACCCAGAGATCCTGCCATGGAAAAGAGGGTGGTAGCCATCTGAAGACACTCTGATGACACCTGGGATTAAAAAAAGGAAATAAAAATCAAGAAAAAGCTTTTATCAAAAAAACAAAGCTCCCTTCCTCTGGACTAAATAAATTGAAAGAGATGAGGGTATTGTTCTTACCAGAATGATTAACCTACATCAAGATGCTTATTCAAAAGCAACTACTATTTTTCTCTGATTTTGTTGATTAAAAAAATTCATGAACATCAACAATACTACAGTTAGATATTGGGGGGTTTTTGACTGGTTTTGGATGCATTAAGTCATCAAAAGCTTTTTGTTACAAATCTTCTCCTAGCTGTTCCTCCCTGTTCAAACACCTGAAGACAGATCCACACTGTAGTCATCTCCATTTTTCACTCTAAACCCCATAGCGGTGTACTCTTTCTGCCTACTTCCATACTCAGTAAAGCATGAACTAAAAAATTACATGCTCAGTCATTCCTTCAGACCAATCACATCCCTTTTAAAAATTCATTTATAAGCTTTCTAATAGGGATAACAACACAAATTGCCAGTACTGACTTCAAAGGCCTTGGCAACTCACACTGAGCTGCTTTTCCCCAAAGTCTGCCGCCATCTTGGGTCCATTAACCTGTCTTGCACTCTTCTAACTAAACTAGTAACACCATTTAAGGCCTGTGTATTTTCTTTCTCTTCCCTTTTGTGTAGGCATCTTCTCCCTTCCAATTCAGTCAAAAAATCACCTTCTTGCCAAGTCAACAACTATTCTTTCCAAGATACTTACCAGAAGAGTTCAAAGTATGTTACTTAAATCAAGTTCTTTGGCACTGAGAGATTTACTTTCTCTTCCATATATTCCGTCCAGTGTTGAGCAAATAGCTAACACCAGACAGGATTAGAGCAGTAATTCTTGGCACACCTCAAATTTTGGCCTCTATGCAGAAAAAAAGTCTAAAAGAAAATCTCCGTGTTGCTTGTTACTTCCCATTTCATCTGGAGAATTTTCCTATGTTGGCAGCATGCACAAATTTGCATCACTGCATTAGGGAAGGGTATTTCCTTATTCTCACTCACAATAACGAGAATTTATCTTAGAAAGGGCTGCAGAAAAGGATAGCTCCATAATTAGCATCTTCTTAGCACTATATGTTGAAAGGAAAAGGATTGACTAGACAGAGAAAACAAATTATATTCTTACTTCTAATGTCAGCTGTTTCTGGTAAATAGGAAAGCCAAAAGCACATAAATGCTGTTGTCTCCAGTCACTAGCTTTGCTGCTTCTCCTCTGACAATTGTTCCTTGTCCATAGGAAGTCAGTTAACCATCCTGAAAAGATCACCCTCTATAATGCTTAACACGATTTCATATTCAAACAAAATTCTTTCGTATTTTGGAAAAAAATACTTAACTGGTGATTAGAGGAGGGCAAGCCAAGTGAATTTTTAAATATAGCATATTGAAACTAAGCTTTGTAGCTTTCTCACTGAGATCACAGTTGCTCCAATGTTCTTTTCCTGTCCTCGGTGGATGTTTGCCCTAAGAAAAATCTTCTCCCAGACACGACGCTGCGCATAGAGAACAGAAGATATACCCAAGAGCTGCTGTCATTTCTCTGTCCTAGTTTGCAGTGCTGGAAGTCATATTGAATTGGATCCACAGGTTTATCAGTCTGAGAAATCATAATAGCGAGAATAGTGGTGGCTTCCCCCGCCATAAGGAATGACTGATGTTTCTTTTTTCAGTTTACATACCTAAAATGATCTAGTACATGAACTACTCCAGTGATAGTTTACAGGGACAGTTTCTCAGAAGAAGGGAATGGATCTCTTTTCAAGTTCATCTAAACCCACTAAGAAATATTAAGAAATGTATCTTAATTGGATTTGAAATGTATCTTAAGGAATTGAAAGACCAGAAGTCTGCTTTGGGCTCCGCTACAAAACTTCTGTCTATGTTGGCATCAGGCTCTGATTGCTCATTTGAAGAGACAGTAATGCTTATCGACCTCATCAGGATTCCTGAGCCTTAATTTATTAGTGGAGTTGACTTGCTTGGTTCAAGTACACCTCAGTCACATCCTCTGACATCTTCTACTATTTATTGGAAATGTACTCTCTACATTGTGGTAAAATCCAGGGAACTTCACCCTAGAAGGCTGAGACTGCATGGTTATCACACACTGAAAAGAGACTGCTCACGTAGGGTCCAGATTATTGGGATGAGGAGACCATAATAGGAGACATTATGGTCTGCTGCTGTGCTTCTCAACCACAGAGCCAGGTCACCAGAGGTGAGGGTAAACGGTAAATGTGTCTGTGTTGTAGTTACCTTGGCAGCTCTTTTTGGTACACAAGGCCTTGAAAATTTTACTAGACAATAAAAGAAAGATAAACAGTCCCCTCCTCTTACTCTTAAAGGTCAACTATTGCTTTCATAACCCCTTGAATCCCACATAAAACTGTATCATGGACATTGTTTCCACCACCCCCATGTATTTAATGTATTATAAATGTGAAAATATAGTGAAATGTTTATATTGCTAATAAAGGGTAACTAACCTTTGGGAAAAAAAATAAGACAAAACCCAATACATTGTGGTGTACAGATTCTGGACGCTCTCCAGGCAGAGCCCTAGAGTCTTTTTCTTCTGTGTGACTTTGGCGAAATCACTTCAGCTCTATGAGCCTGGTTTTTATTTGTAAATGGGGCAAATGACATACGCCCTTATTTGAGATACATATGTGAAATGTGTTTGATGACAGGTTAGAGGTATTGATCAGAGCCACTCAGCAAAGATAAGAACTAGGTCAAAGAGAAATGGTGGATTATAACTGGAAGAGTGACAAATGTTTAGAATTTCAAACTTTGCTCTTAGCTATGAGAAGTCTTGTTTGCCAGATATATTTCCAGACAATTTTAGTTTTATAATACCATTAGAAGAACAACAAAAAAAGAAAAGTAGAATATTCTGAATTTAACATACTCACCCAAAAGGATCTTTAGGAACTTGGAAGTTTTTTTCCAGAACTTTTCTCATAGAGAATTTTACTATGGTTGCATCTTTTAAAATAGCAGAATAGCATGGTCAATGCTTTGATGTATGGTGAAGTAGAATTTACAAGCATTCCTGTCATCTTGAATATTTTCTAAAGGAAGCAGCAGGAAGAATTATGGCTTAAAAAAGAGGCTCACATAATCAACTTTCTCTCTCTTTTGAATTTCAAAACAACAACGAACAGACTCTCTGGGACCAGCATTCTCCTTGGTGTAAGTCCAGTGAGGCCCAGAGTGCTGAACACGCAGAATTTGGCCAGAAACATGTTAATGGTCAATGCATGTTTTGGTGGATTGGTGCAAGTTTCAGCTTTCTACCAATGCAAGGGTTATGTACCAAGCGTGCTCATGTCTATCTGGTAGCAAGGTAGCTAAAGAAACAGTTGATGATGTTTCTGTTCTAATGTCCCTTTGCTGGAATTTTATTATTGTCAGAGAAGGGTTCAAAACTGTGGAAAGTAATTGGAATATAAACAAAGTTTCAAATGTTACAGCTGGAACGTGTATCTCCCATAAGCTGATCCAAAACACTAGGTCTGAACGTCCCTCAAATTTGGATCCTTTTCAGATCTAAATTCTGTAGCAAGATCCAGGTCGAGCAATACTGATATCTGGATTCACATGCCAGCAAACATGTAAGCTAAGCAGAGTTCCAAGTCCAGGTCAGAAAATTTCCATACTCCTAACTTAACCAACCCCTTTCTCCACTAGCTGTTTGAGCAACTCTGAAGATTATTTTGCACCGCTGAAGTAGCACAAAATAGCTCGGAGAGATAAAACGATCATGATGGAGGGACTAGGGTCAACAGGTCAGTTCCCAATTTTAAGGAAAATTCTTTAGAAGGAGAGCAGAAAAGGCAAGCCCTGAAGAAAATAATTGGTCAAGAAAAAGCATTTTTGCTAGATTGTGGGAACAACCTAAAATGGTTTTCCCTTTGGGACCTCAGTTACAGTGGCATTGCTGGCTGCCCTAAAGGACTCCTTTACTGTCTTTGGGTCATGGAGCTGCCTTCTGGGAAACAACTGCTGGAACCAGAGGGGAGAATGAACCACAGGGAGGAAGAAGGCGGCTAAACAGCTTGCTTGCAACCTTTGCAGAGGAAGACAATGCAGTGGAGCTCAGCAGACCATATAAATTCAAATCCTGCTACCTTCAGAGAATAGGATATCAGAGTAGATTAAGAAAACAAATTTCACTGTATATATTATTAGTAAAAAGAGATAATGGAGCACTGCATGGGTGGACTGAATGCAGACAGGATGGAGGAGGGAACAGTCAAGCTTTCTTTGCAGTGCCTAGAAAGGGGAAAAGAAAACTGACACTTCTTGATAAACAGTCTCAGGCCTGAAGATGCCTTTGTTTTTTGACAAAAACTGTTAAACAAAGTAGAGTGGTCTTTTCCCCCTGCAAGATTAATTTTTAAAAAATGCAGAAAAACCCATGCGCATTCCCACATGCCCTTTTGCTGACTGCTTTCAGAGCTGATTCTCAGCAAATAATACATTGGAATAATCTATCTCTGGTATGCACCCAAAGAAGTCAATAAAGCAACCCGAAAGAAGAGAATCTTTCCATTTTATGTAATCTGAAATATGTGAAATAGCCTATTGGAGAAAATGGAAGGAGAGGAAAGATCACCCTTCACTTTAGATAGTTCATTTAGATTCCCTAAACAAATATTTGAATATTTGCCAGTGTAGCTCCTGGATATATTAATAACTTAGAGCAAGTCATAAAATAAAATTAAGGGACACAATAATATTCTGTATAATTTGTTTCTTAAATTATGTTACTTGAGAAAACAAACTTACAGATATATCCACCTACATTTGACTAGTTATGCATTTTGAAGATTCAGAATATTACTTCCAAATTTCGTAGGGTTTTCAAAATGTAAAGTGAAAAAATATATCCACATCTTCCTGAGGCACAGTAAATTGCTGGTGTATTAAAAAGAGTACACTCAGTTTGAAAAAGTTATAAGACGCAAATTTAAAATTGTGATGCAAAGTTTATGGACTCCCAAGCAGACCTTTAAGTGGTCAACTACCTCCAGGAGTTCTTTAACGGACATTGGCAATGCTAATGTGAATTTTGATCCCCTTACCACCCTACCAAGAGAAATACAGTTTCAGAGCCCTCTGTTACTCTCCATGAAACTTGCACTCCTTTCTAATAGGCATACAACTTCAGCAGTAGGGACTTAGATGGGGGAATTCACAGGCCAAGCCACACAAAGGGATCCGCAGGGAACGAGCCCAAACTGCAAACGAATGAGAGATAAATGGCACCCTACTGATCCACACCACAACTAAGACTGGATGCATGAGTGAGGCAACACACTGCAAGGGACTGTTACCAGTTGGACATCTTCCCCAGCGGATGGGAAAGAAACTGGATAATCTACTGCCAGGAGTACTTACATGTGGAGCAAATAAATGCTTAGTATTTAATTCCATTTACCTTTTGTTGCCATTCCTACTATCTTTCCTAAGACCCAACTTTATGACTGTAAACCCTTTCCCCTGGATAGGTTTTCTTGTTTGTAACATAGCTCCTCACACACCTGGGAGTGGAGAATTTCTGCAAGCTAGAGATCTTCAGTGAGATGACATATAGTCAGTCTGAGCATGGTGGCATGCCAGATTAGTTGTTTTCAAAGGCACTATAGACACGTTCAACACAGTTATTTGGTTGGATTTAACCAGCTCACAGAAGGTTGACAATCTGCATCATAATACATATTAATAATAAGAGCAAGGCACCAATATTTCTAGGAATACAGTAAATGTCACAGAACCAGTCACTGTATGATGAGATAGATAAGAGCCCCTATGCACATTTCAAAGGGCAATCAAGAGGATATGGGGGTCACAAAGATAATTTGCTCCACAGCTGGGAACAAGAGCCAGTTATCTCAAGTTGCAACCAACTCTACAAATCAGATTAACTAAGGGCAGCAGAAAAAGTAAGCTGAGATAATTCCAGCTAAGCAGTAGGCCACAACCTAAGCTTGTCATGTCCTCTTGCTTTTTAAAAGAAGAATATGCAAACAGAAGATAAAGCAAATCAAATCAAGGTACAAAATACATCTCTGAAGAACTGCGCTGGTTTAACTGCATTGAAAACTGAGCTGGACTTTATGTACTTAGAGGGCATCAGAAGGAGAAACATTTGCCCTGGCTACAGAGGCAGAAATGGAGAAATGAGAAAAGTGTCCACATCAGACTTGCTTTGCATCAGATTGACTTTGTGAGAGGAATGGGAAGGATTTAATGACAGCAAAAGGCCACTGTGGGTTGTCATCTCACCAGTTTCCAAATGGCAACTGAGGTCAGTGTGTGAATAAGAAAAGCTGGTGAAGAAAGTGGATGAAGCTTCTGTCACTGATGCTCTACTACTTGAGGCAGCGCTCACCTCGTTGAGGGGGAGTTGTAGAGGCTGTTTCCTGGTCTGATCCCAAAAGCGGATGGCTAGTAATTGAGATGAGGAGTGTAGATAACTGGTCGAACTCCAGCCTGTCTTTTTCTCTTGGCAGCCTCAAAAAGGGTAGCTGCCTTGACAGGCTTTTCCTTTTCACATACACAATTCATGCTGCACCTCTGCAATCTACTATATCTCACTCTTTCAACAGGCACATTTTACTCCATGGTTTCTACAGTATGAAGAGCCCAGAAAGCAGTTCTACTAAGAAGACAATCTAATGAGACAGTCAGCAAAGTTCTCTGGAGAGCTGAGAAACAGTGACAAACCCAGTGAAATGAAGGGTTGCCACACATCTACAAAATAAGAAGTCAGGCTCATCAATCTTTTGCTATCAAAACACTCTCTCGTACATACAAATCTCTTCACTTGCTTTTTTGAAGCTGTTTCAGTGAAGCATGATAAATGCTAGAGTGTAGATGAGGATAACAGCAGGGACTAGGTGGTGAATTTAGATGGTGCAAACCACATATATAATTCACAGAGACCCAATGGAACTATCTGATCGGAATTTGGCTGGAGTACAGGCTGCAAATAACTACCCTGAGAGATCAATATTGTGGATATAGCTATGTAACTGCTGTAGCTTTGCTTTCCCCATTCTGCCTTCTTAATATTCAGGGAGGACCTGAATGCCTTGCCATTTTGTAGGCAGTATGGATACAGCCTCTTACAAAATACATATTTCTATTTGTTTTGCTTTGGCTATGGCTTGCCTTCAGCTAACCAAAAACTGTTTCAGCTGGAAGCACATAGTCAGCTGTCGATGTCAGAAAAAAACTCAGTTTAATGTTTATTAAGAAACAGCATCTCTAGCACATTGAGCTGCAGTAACTCTCAGTGTAGAAAGACACACGTTAAACCATCAGCACCACTTTCTTCAGCACCTGGGTGTTCCTTGGAGGTTTTACCATCCAGCTGTGGATTGGACCAGCCCACTTTTACCTTTTAAGCTGTGATGAATTCCCCTGAAATGAGGTCTGGCTTCTGGCCAGTAATGACCTGCAGTTCTACAATTTAACTGCACTCCTCCAGTGTTTGGGGACTAAATTACAAATTTATTATAAAAAGAGATTAAAAAAGAGATAACTACAGGTAAGTCAACTAAGTGGATCCCAGTGCACTCCCATTCAGAAGGCAGACTGTGGGGTTAAAATGTTACAGAACTTAATAACTGAAATACAGAGAAACAAGAGAGCATTGCTGAGTAATAGTGACATTCAAGTGCTTTACATAATGGTTTTACATACATATAAATTTTATACATTCATATATATGAATATATATATACAATTATGAACTTATACACACAGACAGACACACTTAAATAGTTAGAGAGAGAACATCAGGAAAATTTTCCACTCCTCCCCAACAAAAGAAAGGCTAGTCTAATTCAAGCAGATTTTTCACATAGGTCATTTTCATGAAGATTAGAATACCATTGTGTTTGCAGTATCTTTGAATAGTTTTGGAAAAAGGAATTGCTGGGGAGTCAGGTATGCTCTGGCTTGAAAAAAAACCCCCACCAGCATTTTATAAAAGCTCTCCAATGCTGTGTCTATAACTGTATCAAAGAAGAGTTTCACAGCAATTTAAGCCCTTTATTTATTTATTTATAACCTGTGGCTGTTACAACAGATGGAAGAATCATGCAGAGCTAGAAGTAAATGATTGCTATATGTAGCTATGCACAAAGCCAAACTTTGTTAATTTAGTACTAACCTTGCAGCCCAGAGGATATAGAATAACTTCTGTCCCTCTGCGTCCTGACACTGGGTCATTCTCAAGTTGTTAAACTCTATGAGCAAAACACAGAGCCAAATGTTTTCTAGCAGTTCTCTCATGCCTCAACAGCTCAAGTCAAGCTAAAGAAGGAAAATCCTCTGTGGTTTTATGCTTGTGAGGCAAGTACACCTCACACCATCCCCAGGGTGATGCAAAAGGATCCATCTGAGCAGGGATGAGAGAGAACCAGTAGCCACTGCACAGAAGGAGAAAGACTCTGCACGCAGGCAGTAGTCATCCTCGGCCAGAAAGAGCAGAATCCTCTACTCCTCCCCTCAATTCTGCTCCACTGTTCATGTAAGGCAGGTTAAGGGATATGGGGGCAGAGAAATGGGCAAGTGCCCAATTAGAGATCCTGCCTTTGGCACCATATGTCTTCCATGACCTTCAGAACACCTAAATAAATTTTAATGTGAAACAGACATTTAAAGTCATCTTTATTCCCCATGTAACCCTCTGGGCTTTTCTGAAATAACATCTTTAGGAGGAAGAGATAGAAGCTATATAAAACCTACAATTATGTCTTTTTAAGCATAACCTAATGAAATATTGTTGAGCAAATCAACCATGCCTGACTCACCTCCATAGACAGACACCAATTTCCTGCCTCCACAAAACAGGCAGCAGCACTCTCTGTCATTAAATCATTCAAGCAAGAAGCATTTCCACAATTTCTGTTTGGAATCTGTTTCTTGACAGTTACTCTCAATTTTCGTTTTCCTCTGCTTCATCCCATCATGTGAAGGCCCATCTTTCAGGCCACCTCAGTCTCCTCTTCATTGTTGTTCTCAGATATTTTTGTCTTAGTCACTACCTCTGCCAGATGGTTGAGAAGAACAGCACTGATCATAGAGAGCTCCCACTCTCTTTCCCAAACACTGTGGAGAAGACAAGTTTCCTTTTCTAACAAAAGTCCTCTATAATTTCAGCCTGAATATGAGCAGATTTACTTCTCTGCTCCTACAACTGAGGACTCCCTGGAAGGACAAATGCAATCTTTTCTTTCCAAGTCAACATGTAATTACATACAGTCCAGACACAGTCTGTAGCATCTTCACAGTTATTTTTGTCCCAGAAAAGGATTAGGCTGGGTGCAGCACCATAGAATATATTCTAACACAGAGTAGGGTCAGAGCCAAAAAGGACTGAAATAGAAGCCTCTGACTACTCTCAGCCTTAACTCTAGCCCAGAGTCCATGGTACTTTTGCCGCTCCCATGCTTCAGCTGCGTGGGTACCCTAAACTATTGTGCATTACTTTGGTGCTTCCCTGTGAGACAGGAACTACTAACATCTCTCTTTTGGAAATGAGCAACCAAGGCATAGAAAGAGCAAGATCTCTCCATGAAATTGAATGTTAATTCCTTTACCCTTAATGAGCCATAACTAGAGTTAAAGTCCAAGTGCTTCCACCACTGCACTGGAACTAGATACCTAAATAGTTAAGTCTTGTGTTTTCACGGGTACTGCATTCATAAAAATAAAACAAACCAGCCACTCCCCTCTCCCCTCACACTGAAATGATTAACCAAAGAGGAGAACGCTTGTATACAAAGCAAAGTACATTTTGTGCTCTTCTTTGATTTGAGTACAGATTTGAAGCAGTTCAAACTGGGAATAGGGTCTCAAAAGGAAATCCAAAGATTAAGATAAACCCGTAACAAGAGATGGTTAAAAGCAAATTAATAAGTGAGGAACAATACATATGGATTGCTTGAAGTATGGGAACTTCTGTATTTCCTATATTCTCTTTTGCTTAGAAACTTTCCCATCTCCCACTCCTTCAGCTTTTGCAGTATATTTTCAATTTAATCAGTCCTGAAATGTTACATCCTCCCATGTCTTCTAAAATAAGTTTTCAGTTCTTAATATAACTATCGATTTCAAAAACTGGAGCTGGGTTCTGGTACCAAGAACACTAAATCAACCCACTACCAGTCCGGTGTTTACAGCTGGCATGACTGGAAAATCATTGAGTGTGTTTTTAAGTTACACCTTCATTTAAAATGACAGCACTGCAAACTTAAAGTAAACCATGTTTCTTCTACAAAATGGCTGGGGATCTGAACAAAGTTACTGGGGACATTCAGCTGTCGGGAAGATGTCTGCAGATCTGGCAGCAGGAACAAATAACCCAGTCCTGGCAAAGATGGTAAGACCAATAAATGTATGTTATTGGTCATAATTCATGGCTATCTGGTCAAGCAGCAGTTTCACAAAGAAATGACCATATGCTAACCTGGTTGTCAACCATGGGTGGAGGAAGTGCTTCATATCTTATTACTGATGCCAGGCTTTCATTGCTCAGAAACTGCCCAGGTGAAGACAGACCTCTCCACTCATCAGGAGATCTAACTGCACATAGGGTCCTTTGCACACAGAGCTACCAGTTTCAGAAAGATCATGCCTCAGCCTGTACTTCTGCAAGATGCTGCCTTCCCCTTTACACCCCTCACCTTCTGGCTTCTCTTCTCCCTCCCACCCTCTTCCTGCCTCCTGTCCTCCTCACACCCTGACCTCCTCCTCAGGTATCACAGCACTGTTCAAGACAGCAGTTTATTTTGCTGACCAACTTGCTTTCTCAGTTTATCACTTCCTCTGGAGCTGCAGCTCCAAGACTCTCTTTCTCCAGTGGACAGAAAGTGGTCTGTTAGACCGAAGCTTGTTTTTGCAAAAGCAGTATAACTGGTATGTTTATCTCACCAGGGGAAATGCCTCCAAAGTCTGATCTCCATAAAACTTTCAACAGGAATCCTGTGTTACCCTCCTCAACTGAAGCAGCTCTGTGATACCATCAACGGCAGAAATCATCCAAGCAAAATTAAATAGGAGCTGTTTGAGTATACTTTTTCTTATGCAGTAGCATTCAGGCATATAGTCAACAGAAGATGATAAACCTGTAAACTGACAGGCCTGATCGCATCCTAAATAATAAGCTATCTTTACTCCTGGCTCACAGTAGCAGCACTTTCAGAAAAAGATTGTGTGCGGGAGTTTAGAATTTGTTTCATATCAAGTTTGAATTAAAACTCCAGACCCAAGTGTCCTTAGACATTTTGTCCACAGCTTCTTGTTAGTAAGAGCAATAGAGCGAAAGGAGCGTCCTTTCTAATCTGAATATTTGTGCAAAAACCAAGGATGAACTGAAAAGCCACAACAGAGCGTGGTGGTTGGTGGCTTCTGTCACTGCAGAATCCATAAAGTATTCAAGGAATTAAAACCCTTTCAAGCTCTCTTTGCTGCTGCTTGTTGCCACTTAGCAGCAAGAGCTCTGAACTGAGAGTAGGAAAGGTCCAGAGCAGCTTTACAACGTCGTCGATGAAGCACTAGTTTCCCCACACAACAAGCAGCTATTCAGCCTAAGATGTGCTTGGAAATGCGGTTTGAATTCCATAAAATTTGCTTCTATGAGGAGATAACCCATGTAAACTGGACAAAAAATAGGCTGCCTGGTGTGGATCCTGGGAATCCATTCAAATACAAAAGCTGCTGTTGCAGTGGAGGGTCAGTACTTCACCAAGGGTTTTATGCTGATCACTTACCCAAACTTTTCAATAAACGTAGAACATACTAAAACAAAAACCTTGTGCTATCCCATTTATTAGCATTTAATTCTGATTTTCATTTGCTCACATTGCTAGACCCACCATAGCCAAACCTGCCACACCGTTTTAGTTTCTCCAGCATTTTCTGCATAATATATAATGCGAGCCTTCTCACACTCAAAAGTAGTTATTAGCGAGGCCAGGCTGAAGAGGTAAAGTACTCGATCTTGTGCAGAAAAACAAATGCGGTCAGGGGCTTCCAAGAGTTTGTTCTGAGACTTGCCACAATTTTCAATACTATCAGCATAACTACCAGAGAATTGTTCTTTGGATGAGAGATATTGTTACCATTTTTAAAACAAGGCCAAGATCTATCATTTTTTCTTAGAATTTCAAACCAGATGTTTGGCTTATGTCCTTTAATTAAATTAAATGTACAATATAGCCAAGACTACTGTTTCAGTCTATGCAAAACAGGCTGCACAATCAGAAATATAAGAGAGATCACATCTATTGTATTGTCACTGCAGCCTTCAGGGTAGCCCCCCCCAGCTCCTCCAGATAAGAAAGGGATGAGGATCAACACACCTGTCAGTAAGTGCACCTCTGGAATAAAGCTCCCAATCCAAAAGTTCTCTGACTTCAACACTAGTTAAGAAATTTGCAGTTTGACTACCTCTGTAGCATCAGGTCGAGAGCAGTCTAACATACTGAGCTAGCACCAGGGAATCTCTGATTATTGTCCGAGTTACCTGTAATATGATTTGTCACAGAAGGAGCCACCTCTAGGTAGACTAGGATGTGTGAAGCTACTGAATAGAATTAACATCTGAGTCAAAGTGATCTGGAAAAGATTGATTCAAAGTTCACTGAAATCAATGCAGAGAGCCTGAGAAACATAAGCATTCACAGGCTGGTCCTGTTCAAGGCGGAGGAACCTTATGCTCTGAATTTCAGTTATTCTTAATTTCTTAAGCACCTATGGAGCACATGTATTCAAAATGCTTTAGAAACATGAACTTCCAGAAACATTGCCATGAAGGATCAGGCCATTGCTGTCACCCTGCATTAACAATAGTGCATCCTGCAGTTCTAATGGCTGGTCTTGACTTTGTTGGAAGTGAGAAAATGTCAGTTTGCTTTGAACTACATTTTGAAGGTCAGTGGAATATCTATGGCTTCATCTATACACTAATTACCACAAATCACCATGTGTCATCTTAATTCTAAGAACACCTTCAAGGCACATGCTACAAAGATGCAATCCTAATTATTTACTCTGCATGCTTTCTGAAGGGAGTTTATGAGGAGAAAAATGCAATTCAAAAAGCTGGTTGATAAAGAAAGTCATTCCTTCCAATTGCTTGCAAAGAAACAATTATCCTTTGGGTATAGCAGGTGCTAACCAGGGACAGGAATTTGTTTCTCCTATATACACACATACCATCTGCCCAGAGCACAGTGGAACATTTCCATTAATTTCCCCGTAGGATCTTTACTACTATACTGACATTGAAGTCACAGAAAGAATTTTTAATGCATTTCATGCAGAAGTGCTGGAAATAAGGTGTATATTTTCATAGCTTGTCTAACTGAAGCAATATAAAAGGTCACAGCAAGCAGCCAAAGCAATGGCGTTCTGGATGGAGGAAAAAGGAGGAGTTGTGTTAATATGAGATGGAAAGATCATTGCCAGTCTTTGTAAGACTGACCAATTACATAATCAGAGGTGGAAAAACTGTAAAATAGCACTCTATGCAAAATGAACAATCTCTGGCCTAACAAATTGAATTGGCATTTAGAAAAAGTGATTGTTGCTGAGCCACCTCGGTGACATGTAAGTCAGCATCAGCTGTCCCCAGGCTAATCCAAAAATGAAGTTGTGTTTTACCACATCACTACGTAAAAGCCTACAGTTTGTCTGTAAATCTCCATTATGGTTAAGAGATAATGGTATACTTCTTTGTTCTTCATGTGATATGCCACTCACATTTAATTTCAGATTCAGCAACTAAATATGTCAGTGGCTTACAACAGTAGTAACTAAGGTTTTATATACGGTTCATTCTGTGGGTTTCTCCTTTTCCTTCAGAAGCATTGTTTCCTCCACTGCAGCTGCTACCAGGACCCAGCCTAAGCCCTGCAACCAACAATATCGCTTCCGGAACCGGCTCATTTTCCACCAACAGAATAAAAAACCTCAAACAAACAACCACCACCCCACCAAGAATACAGAAGAAATAAATTAATTTTCCAATTCAATTCTGACTCATGCCACACATTTCTCCATGGCAGAAATAAAATACCTGAGCAGTCTGACAATACAAACTACCAAACAGGCTGCAGCTGCCAGACTGAAGTTACAGAGGAGACCAGTTTTTAATATTAGAGGCTTCCGTCATCAAGGAGACAACAGGAGAAATCCAAAGGGTGGAAAGCAAAAAAAGAATACTGGCTCTGGATAGGAGATGCTAAATAAAAACAGTTACCTATTTGGATTCTTTGCATTTACTAGCATCTCTCTAAAATGTACAGATGCTAGCTAGGATACATCAGTCATGATCTGGAGGAAGGGCATGTCTCTGTGGTTCTTGCCTGGCATTGCATGGTTTGTTGCAGTGCACATGCACCAAACTGGATGACATTAATGAAGAATCTGTGCTCTGTCCATCCTTCTCCCTGGTCATCTTCACTAACTTTGTACCTACGTTTACTTCAGTTGCAAGGCAGTAAGGTTGGATACAAGACTAAGCGAAAAATTATCATAGGTTAAAAAAATAACTTAAATTGTGAACGCTAACAGGCAGCAGATAGTTGAGTTTGTATTGGTGGGTATGTGGGTGAATGTCCAAAACTGAACTTTTGAACTCTCCAGCAGAAGCCTGATACTTCCTAGCTGCAACAAGTGCAGGCTGTTGTAAATTTTGAAAATACCTGGACTAAACAAAAGTGGCACATCCCAAATCCTTCAATCAAGAAAGACACATGAGACAGAACCACCAATCAGGAGGCTGACCACACATTGTGCTTCTTCACACACAATATTTAGATTGGGATAATCAGGGATTTATGGTTTCAGGATGAAGAGGAGTCCAAAAAGAAGAGTTCCCAGAGAAACAGTGGTCTTGGAGAGAAGAAGAGGGCCTGGAAAGAGGAAGGTGAAGATCCTGGCTGGAGGAAGATCCTAGAAGTGGTGGAAGATCCGGGAGATCAATGAGCTGTGTGGAGACGAATGCTGGGGGAGGCCCAGGGGAGTTGGCCAGTAGCACCTAAGACTGGCGACTGGAAGCAGCAGCACAGCATGAAGCACCATGACTTTTTGCCCAACCTTCCCGGATCGACAGCAACCTCCCTGTGGGGAAAGGAAGTTGAGACCCAGTGAATGTAACACTGATGTGGGAAGCATGTCAGTGAGCGAGATAATCAAGGAGGGTAAAAGCTTGTTTTTTAAACAAGTTTGTGTTGGGTTGTGGGTTGTTTGGGTTTTTTTAAGTTTTTAAAAGGTAGAAGTTTATTTAAGAACCTTGACAGTTCTTAAATAAACCCCAGTAAAACTCCACTACAGGCTGTCGTTAACTCTCTGTCACCCATGACAGCGATGTTCAATGTTCGCTGTAACGTAAAAGAGATTCATCCATCGCAATGGCTCATTCTGGACACACAGGTCATACCATAGGGCTGCTGGACACAACATCAGCAGCACCCACAGCACTAGAGAGACCTTAACCTCATTTTCTTTCCCTAAGGCTGCTCTGCCATTCTCCAGGAATCTCAGGTTTCCAAAAGCTTTCCTCTCACATCAACTGATCAACTGACATACCACCCCCTGAAGTGGCACTGACCAGAGGAAGGTGAGGGCAGGAAACTGCAGCTATGATATGAGACGAGGTTGCTGCTCCCTCCCCTGGCACTAGAGATTTCCAGGACAGCATATGAGTAGGGGAGAGCTGGAGCTACAGAGCGAGTTTGCCAATGGGGTGAGAATCCAAAATCCTATGCATAACCCCATCTTCTCTGGGGTGAGGAGTAGGAGAAAGCATATCTCTAGCTGGAATTGTGCATGTTGCTAACAGTATGGCAGAGGAATGTTAAGCAGAAAATTTAACCCCTTTTTATCCTTCCCTCCTATTCCTCCGTGAATCTGTAGACAGTAATGATCATTGTCACTGTAATCATAGGGCAAGATGACATGTCAAATGAGTGTGCCACATCTACAAGAGGACAGTAGCAGAAACATGAACAGCTCTAGGGAGGTGGAATTCCTGATCCCCTGCTCCAGTGCTAAGCCACACACTTGGGAAGAGCAGACACGATCCAGAATCTCTCAGATGTGAGTAATTCTTAGACTGCTACAATAAACCCTCTCTCAGCTCAGCCGGAAAAAAAAAAATAGACAAACACCCAAACTACCAAGGCATTTGCAGTGAATCATCTGGTTACTAGTCACTTTTGTATGACATAATTTGCATGGTATTCATATACTGCTTTTTGTTCTCTGATGTTACAAGCCAGCAAACTTCCAACAAGCAAAGCCTTCTGATTTCCACAGAAACCCTGCAGGGAGAAGGCTTGCAGGGCTGTGCTTCAGTTTACTGGTTAGGATGCACAAGCTGGGCCGCAGCTATGCACGCATGAAGGTTACTAGAGTGGAGCATACCAATATCCAGTGCACCAGCACAAGGAGCTTGTGGAATCCCCCATATCCCAAGGAAGGAGCTTCCAAGATCCCTCACTCCATGAGGGACTGTATTAGGCAGTGAGTGAGAAGGTCCTGTTTGCTGGATCAAAATATCACTGTCCACTTTCCCAATCTCAGTGTCTCAACCTCCATGCAGCGTCCATCTACTGTAGGTTGGCCCTTGGCCATAGCTCACAGTCCACAGTTTGACTAGCATCCAAGGCTCATGATCCACAATTTGGCTAGCATCTGAGCCTGCCTAAACTTGCTTTTCAACCTGAAAAAATGTTTTATGCCAAAAATATAAGCATATTGCATTGCCTGACATTCTAATGAAACTTAGCTGCTGCACACACACTATATTTGCTTTGCGTAAGTTAACACGGTGACAACAATAAAGTTGAGTAATAAGAAAGGATGTACCTTGCTGGGAAGCAGATCAGCAAAAAAAACACTTCAAAGCAAATTTCTTTGTGACTGCCAGGTGCTTACTTTCCTATATACCTATTTAAAGAAAATAGCATTTGAATATTGAAAGATTGTGGGTTAATGCGACCTTAGGATTATAGGCAATATACTAAGCTCACAAAATACAAAGTTTTACAGATTCATTATAGTTTCCTTCACTGAAAAGCTATTTAAAAAACACTCTGAGAAATAGGGTTAGATTTTAAATTTAGCACTGTTCTACAACTCTGGCTGCTTGTAAACTGAATTTGAGTATCATAACTAGTTATTTAAGTCCTTAGTCAAAAAGCAAAAAAGTAATTGGGTCAGATGAGTTTCTTAATAATTCAGGACACATTTTTGATATGGATGCCACAAGATCAATTAGTTCATAGTTTTACAGGAGGCGTCGCCAACCAGCATGCTTATAGACAGTCTTATGTTAATGGAGAGAGAACTGTCTTTTTATCGTTTTGTATGCAAGTTTCTTTAGGAAGTTTGCAACAGAGCTAACTGGAACAGTCCAAACCAGAGCCAGGAAGAGAGTCAGTAATCAAGGAGCACTGGGAATCAGAGGGCTGGGGCAAGAACTCTCTGTCTTCTATTTAACAGCATACACATACCCATATCCTAGGACTCTCGTGCTGATGCTTAGGCAGAGAGCACTGAAAATAGGTT
The DNA here is from genome assembly GCF_018139145.2 of Gymnogyps californianus. NCBI lineage: Eukaryota > Metazoa > Chordata > Aves > Accipitriformes > Cathartidae > Gymnogyps > Gymnogyps californianus. Next base: position 148,559,225 of record NC_059471.1, read on the forward strand.
GCTTGCCTGTATTTCACTGACCGTTCTTGTGCTAGCAATACCGTAAATAATGTCAATAAAAGTTTCTTTCAATATATGCCCAGGTTGCACTAACAAAAATTTCTGGAAGACAGTAGCTGCCGCTCAGCAGAATGATGAAGCAATATATTAAACTGTCCAGGGCATCTACATCATGTGGGCTGAGGATATTAACAGAATAACCAATTTTGCAGAATGCCTTCAAGTGACAAGCTGCAATTTGACCACCGTTGCAAATAAGACAATTGGCGCTAGGACTTTAACCCCTTCTTCATAGCAGGGAAGGGGAGCGCAGCTACAGCATCCCTCCCACTGGATTAAGAATCTTTCACACTAGGAGTTAAATGTTATGAAACAATACTTGAGTCATTTTACAAGAAAATCTTAAAACCTCTTAAAACCCTGAAGACTTAAAACCAAAACCCAACAACAAAAAAAACCAACAAAAAGGCAAGTTCATGCCAATTTTTCCTTTCCAATAACCGAACCATGACAAACGACTAACCCTGCGCATAATTCCACTTTATGGTGCAGGCACTTATTTGTACTCTTACATGTGATGAGGAAGAAAGAAAGAAAGGACTTTTTCTGCAAAGCAGTCACTTCAGAGCTGCTAGCTTTGCACCATCAGGGTGATAATGGTATTGTTCTGTCCACCTGCAGATATGGGAGATGCTTACTGATTCCCCCCAGTGATTTCTTTAACTCAGCAGCCAAAAACATTAGGGTTCACTCAAGCTTCAAATATAGTCAATGGCAAGAATGCCACTGACTCTCTGGGGAACAAACGAACCATTAAAAAGATATCTATTACAGGTGACATAAATACTATGTTCCTGCTACGTGGAGTTCCTTGGAGATCATCACAAATTAAAGCACCCTTGGAAATGCAGGGCTGTTCAACTGCAATCAACCTAGAATCCATTAAACAAGAAAGGGATTCACCTGCTGGAAAGGTGTAGAAAACCGCTCCTGTGAGCTGTTTACAAGCAGAATCTCTGAACAAGAGATCAACAAATATGCTGATTTACCTGAACTGTGGCACTGATGCTCTTTGATGTCTCTTTCCTCTGAGTATATGAAAGCTCTAGTCTTTTTGTGAAGGTGAAAATAGATGCTTTTGAGACAATTATCTGTAACATATTGGACACAAAATGCTTTCTCACTTTCTGTCCTAAACTGGACTGTTGCCAGCTTATGCATTATTTTCATGTTTTCCTTAAAGAACTGCTGCAGCGGTTTGAGTTAGGAGGATCTCAGCTTTTAATTTTTCTTCATTTTTAACCAAGTACATGTAATTTAGCATTTGTTGTTCTGGAACAAAGGGGAAAATGTGTCATCTATTCAGGCTCAAAAACTAGCTAGAAAAATGTATTCTTCTCCTAAATTAAAATAAAAATAAATCCTGAGTTTTAACCTAGCTTCTGGTGATCACTGAATACTTGGAGGTAATCCTACTGAGTCTATAGCATTTGTTACTGCACTAGCTACTGTTTATCACACTGTGGGTGAGAGAGCATGCAGGAGAAGTTGCATGCAAATACCTATGCCTTTAGTACTTCTTGCCCTCCAAAAGTTTAGGGTATATAGTCATTTTTGGGAGAGAGCCAAGCAGGTAGGAGGTACATATGCTTCATATCTTTAAGTATTAATAAATAGATAGATAGATAGATAAGAAGCTGGGTAGAGGAACAGCGTTTCTGCTATGGCTTATAGCATGTGTTCATTCCCCATCGGAGTATCACAGAGGCACTCTCCTCCTGAAAGGCACCTCTGTGAAACAGACCTTCCTAGATCCAGGCTCTCAAAAATCTTGTTTGATTTATAAATGCAGCACTCAGCTTATTTATAAAACAATCAGTTGCCTACCTATAGCCAAGTATATTTCAAAGTTTGGAAGTCAAAAAAAAAAAAAAAAGTAGTTGAATCTATTCCCCCCTAACACATGCTGTCTGTGCTGTCCTCCCAACTTCCAGATGGTAAGCCATTTCCAAAAACGTATCATTCTTTCTGGATGTCTTTCTAAAATATAACCGAACCAGAAGCTACAAGTTTGATGCAGCTATTAGTGGCTGGATTCTTTGGCTTGAGTTATGCAGAAGATCTGATTAAATTATTATAATGGCCACTTTTGGCCTTAAAACAAAAACAATACAAAACAACACAACATATAACATCTAATTCCCCTTTTCCACTTCCAAAGACCACAAATAGCTTGGGACTAACTTTCTTCTACAGAAAGAAACCTAACAGTATATGCTGTGGGTACACCAACCCATGCCAGTGAAGTAATCTTATTTATTTCATCCCCATAGTGATTGCATAGTATTTCTGGGAAGTGGAGCTCTTGGCTTACAAATCAGGACCCACAAATGTTATTCTTACTGTTACATGAAGCCCTGTGCAACATGTGGTGCTCAGAGCGTGCAGGACTTGATGCTTGCAGACTGGTTTACCTGCTGTACCTGCACCTTCCCTTCTACAGGAGGACGTGAGCCAGTTTGGGCTGCTTTCGGATCTAATACCAAGCGTGACGCAGCTGGGTATTTTGGGATTAGCCCAAGAATACAGAGTCTAAAACTTTGGAAGGGGACACTTGTTGGGAGATGGGCACCTATTTTCTCTTGACAACCCACCTGAGATGAATTATAAAAGGCTGCTAGCTTCACCTGGTTTCCTCCCCATATTTTCTTGGTTTAGGTTTCATTAAGTCTGTTCATAGATTCAGAAAGTCACTCTGCCTGGCGTTATTTAGCATCAACAGCATCATTCATGTGGCAGTTGTGCTATCTAGGGATTAAAATAGAATATAGTGTCTTAATGCACACTATGTGCACGTTGCATCCCAGACAGAAGCATTTTGAGAAACTCTGGAGAGAGAACCAAATATTGCAAAATGTTGTTAAAACCAGCAAGCCAAACTTTACAGAGCAAGTCAAAATTTAGCCCTTGTGTAGTGCAACCAGATTTCTTGACTCAAATGGCCAGATTTCGATTGGGCAGAAATAAATTAAACCCCACTTTCTGGCCCAAAGCTTCCTAAAAACAAAATCTCATCAAGGCATTTGCCTCTTGATAGGACTGAAAAATGCATCCTAGCAATTGTAAAGCTGGGAGAATACCAAACAAACCTCCTGCTCCCTCTGAGTCCAGCTCCACACTTACTCCAGACGCTGCAGTTACTAATCACTGTCAGTTTGATTTCACACTAATATCCCAGTTAATCTTCACGATTTCAGTTGCTGCAGACTCTCGTTACAAATCTCTAGTGTGCGTACAGTGGCTGCAGAGGCATAAGATTAATAAGAGTATAGGATAAAGACATAGGTGGCCATTTATTATAATTTGTTTTGCCATGTGCATAATAAAACACTTCTTGCCAAAAGTAAATGTGCATTGCAGTATGTTTTCTATATCTTGCATCTGATTTTGGTTTTGCTAAATGTTATGATCAAAACCACCCTGCAAGGGCAAATTTATTACTAAAATTTATACCACAGGGTGAATTTCCTTCTTTAAACTGGCTGCTGACTGAAGGAGGTGCAGGGGAAAGTTAGGAGTGGAAATGTTACTTTTTGTAGCACCTTCAGATCCAGCACAATCATTTGACTGACAAACACAGACAATTCTTAGTTCACTTTGGTCCCTGACGCTGAGAAAAAATAAGCTTTGCATAAGTTGTCAGGTTTATTTAGTCAGGAGAATAGATGTACCTTACAAATGTTTATAAAGGAAAAGCTTTTCTTGCCATTCTTCCCTCAGTTTTCTATGCCAGCCCTTTCCTGTTAACTGGATTTCTGAAGTCAAACAAAACTGAGGGAGTATACGCATGCCTTTTACATGCAAAGGTGCTGGTGGATGCTGTGCCTGATGACACCAAAGATGATCAACCCACAACCTTAGGGAGGGGAACGAAGACTTTGTTCTTTGAATCATAGTGAGAGATACCAAGGGACATTCCTTTCTCTCAGAGAAAGAGACAGTCTTGCCCAAGTAGAGTATACAGACCAATGGGAAAATTAAGTGGACAGCAGGTGAGCTTTGTAAAATGAGAAAATGGAATAAAAAAAGGGAGACGTTAACACCATTCATTATATTAGCCAGTCAGTTGCAAAGAAAGGAAAAATTAAAACTTAGATATAATGTCCTTCAAGGTGTCTACATGTTAGCAGTAGCAGATCAAGCTGGCAATTTACATCAAGCAGAGCTGGTTTGCTCAGCTCTGATGTATAGCATTAGTTGTATGTCAGAACATGAAATCATTAAGCCCTCTTTCATCTGAAGTTTCCTAGTTAATTTTAAGTACATACATTAGATTAAGTCTCTGCCTGCAGATAATCTTGTCGGTACAGATCTCTTTGTTGGTTGGATGACCTCTATGAAATATGTTGATAATTTGTTTACTCGACCAGCCCCCTTCCAAATAGTGTTAATATACTCAGACCATCCTAATCCCAAGTATCTGCTTATAATATGTATTATGTTTACTGATGCAGTTGACAACATGGCAACTAGAAAGAGAAGCCATCTACTGTCAAAGAGAGTATAAAAAGTTTAACATTTAGCAAGCTTATTGGTGAGAAATGAGCACATCTCTCTGGTGCTGAGCCTGTTGATGTTAGCAAAGTCCTAGGAATAGCTGAACCTAAGCAGATAAATTCAGGACTGGTCAATCCTTTTTCTCATCTCTTTTATGAAATCCAAGATTAAATGTTTTTAAGGTTTGGTAAGAGGGACTTTGTTATTCTTCCACACACCCCTTTTATTTTCACATGCTTCTCTTATTTCTTGGCTCTGGCTGGGACCAGGAGCAAGGGCAGGATGCTCTCATCTTTCCAGCCTGACTAGAAAAGGGAAATATTAGAAATCTAATGAAAAGCATGTCCCCTGGAGATTTCCAGCCCAGTTTTGCAGATGCAGCTGTAGTTCAGATAATCGACAAGACTTCTCGGTGCTTACTTGAATGGAATTATTTGGTTGCTCTGCAACACTAATTAAAGCATACAAGGGATAAGGATGTTGGTGTGGACTAATGGAACCTCACTACCTACAACCTGTATTTTCAGCTCAGTTTTATGAGGTGCTAGTACTCAACACACTGATGTCCTCAACTCTCACCAGCACCACTCATTTTCTAAATGATCTGACCCCTAGAGAGCAGCACTCAAGTAAGTTTGTTTTGCTTAAAAAGACCCACCATTGAGAGAAATTGCGCTCTCATTTACAATCACAGAAAAGCTGTTCAGCAGGCATTTAGCCTATGCCATCCAGCTTGTGCTTTGCTACAGCTTCCCATTTTCCTGTCCCTTTTACCACCGCCAGCTTGAGCAGCTCGTTGCCTGGCTAGATTGTACAAGATAGGCCAACATACTGGCTGTCTCTGGGAAACGAGGCACTTACCCCTTTGTAGAAGTCTCCAGCTCAAGCAGCTCAGTATCGATTGCACAGTCTATGGCTGCATCGTACAGAGGGCTTCCACTGATGTCAGGACATGCACTAAACACAGCACCAAACGGAGTGGAGAATTTTGCCCTTATTTAGTGAAAAGAGCTTGGACACATGTTGAATTGATGAGCTCAACTGGGTGTATAGCAAATAGCCACATTCATTTGCCAAGCTTTATTTAACACTCTTAAATAGGTTTATTTTGTTAAAGCTAAGCCATTCTAAAGCCTTTTGACTTGGGATCCTGTGTGCAAATGAGCTCTAAGTAGAGGAATGTGTGAAGGGGAAATCCACACAGAGTGTCTGTAAATAGATACTGGTGATTACAGTGTGGTCTGTGATTATTTAAATGGATTCTCTAACACATTCTTGGTGACATAATTAACTATACTTGTTATTCTGTTACACTACAGTAGCTAGCCGTATGGTAGATCACCCATTTTTGGAATTTTTTTTTTAATTATTATTATTTTTAATTTTTTAAATTTTTAAATCTAGTACAGAACATACATTCCATGATAAATTACCCATATATTACCTTAATAAACTGATATTTAGATCGAGCCAACACACAGTAATTTTACTAATTAAATGTCAATATATGCCCAAGAGTGCAGCTCTTCAACATTGTAAATGTCACAAATTAGCAAATAGGCAGAATCATCTACAACTATATTTCTCCAGATTACAAGCCAATTCTGCCATGCATCTCCCGTGACACAACGGGAGAAGAGAGGAGAGTGGAGAGGAGGCAGAGTGGAGAGAGAAAGCAGGTGGTGGGACCCGTCAGCGGAGAGGCAGCAGCTAGGGGAGCCTGTTCCTGCAGCACTCCACGTACACTTTTTTCTCCCCTGTTATTCCCTGTTGGTCATTTGTGTTGCCAACTGCAGCATACAGAGAGGGGAGCCAAAAATTTAAACATGAGTATGCTGTTAGAGGATGTCACCTTTGAGCTCAGCGTAATCAGCCAGTGAGATTGCCTAGCGTTAAAGGTCTCACATAGTGGTCCCTAAATATAGCCACCAATCTTAGTTTTAGTGGGTTTGAATTAATTCTTTTGTCTTGTTGTTTTGAGTGGTTTTGACAGAGCAAGGTCTGTAGCAAAGAGAAAAGCCTTCTCTGTCAGTCCCTCCCTCCCCTGAGGAAGGGTAAGGACTTTCCTAACAGGGTTCGGTAACCTTGTACGCTGGAACCCACCAAAGATTTTGCAAGTAAAACCTGCTATTTCTGTTACACGCTTTGTTGCAGCAGTTCTAGTTCCTCATCTTCTAGAGACGATCTGGACTCCATTCCCTTAGGGCAATTCAGCTACAACAGTTTCTCCAACTTCTCTTTGTACCTCTTAGTCTTAAGCCGCCTGAATCCACTGATGTTAAAGCCCAGCATTTTAACACCCGTTCAAGATGATATATCAGCCCCACAGAAATGAATACATAAAGATGCATTCAGTTGACAACTCTAATCAAGTAAATTGATATAGGGACTTATTGCTTACTCTGTGGTGATATTGGTCAGATTTTCCACTGCCATTACTGCTGAATTTCTGCTGGTTTTTTCTGTCTTCAACATACCTGTAAAACACTGCCTATTGCAATTTTTAAAAAAATAGACTTGCATAAGAATAATTTCAAGAAAATGTAACTTCATACTGTACCTGTAGGCAATTTTCAAGTTTTCCAGTTCTCAGCACTGATTCTGAGGAAAACCTAGCATCTGAAGAGTCATCCAGAAATCACAAACTCCTCTAGGAAAAATTTGCCCTTCAACCATTACAAAGGGCTGTATTTGCAAAACTACTCTGCACTGCCATCTTGTGACACAAAAGTGCTCATCGGGAGTCTGGCTTTGCGGGCTCAAATCCATCACGATAGCAATTGTGAAAAACGACACAGAGGTATTCACTGCGAACACCTGAGATTAAACACTTGTTTGCATATTTTGACGAGACAAGTCTTAAAGCACTGCAAGGAAAGGCTCCATTTCTCAGTGCAGTATCATCTTTAAAAGGTGTCAGTAGTTACAGAAGGGCATGTGGAGTTATCCTGGCTCCTCTTTCTGACATTGCTATTAGCTATTATTAGTTTGCAAAATGAACCTTGGGAAAGTCACCTTTTGATTGTGTCTGTCCCCCAAAAACGTAACTACTCCAATATACATCTCTACAGAAACTTTCCTCAGCTGTTGCCTAATCCTGTAGAAACAGTTCTCCAACCTCAGAGCTTCTGCGCTCTTCCAAAAGCACTTCAGCTGCCTGCTCTGTATCCATCGCATGTCCAAGACACATCAGTATCTATAAAATAGGTTTTCTTCTCCTCATACTCCAGGATCCTGCTGGTCTTTGCAGAGCACACAAAACAGTGAGCTCTGCTCCAGATAGTTTTGAGGAAGAGTCAGAAGTTAATGTTGTCCCTCTTGCCCCATGCACATAGGGAGAATTCATTACCTTCTGTTTAAACTCTTCTCCTTAGCACAATTTATTTGTTATTTGCTGACATAAAGAAGGAGAGAGTGAACATGACTTTTACCCAGTGTTTAGAGAACTTACTTGATACATAGGAGGGTTGTGCTGTAGTTTCACTGAATAATTAACCCAAAATAGTGACACCAGAAGTCTAAGAGAACCACTCCCGCAAGGCAGGAGCTCAATCATTTTTCTCAGATCTAATTCAAGATATAAAAGAGAAATTCACTTCTCTAGCCCTCATGTAGAACCAATTTAACTTCATTCTTTCAAAGAAAGCTATCCAAATCCACCAGAGTGCCCAAAACTAAAAAAACCACAAGTGGCGGAAAAAAAGCACCTAACTTTCCCAAATATCTAGTAACATAACACAGCAACCCCTATCTAGTTCCTTTTATTAAATAGCTAGTGTTCTACTGTTAGAATTTATTCATGTTTTTGTAGGAAGCTAAAACATCTAGTTCTGATTTGTGGGAAGCTTCACACCTAATTCTGGACTACAGATTCTGCTAGACAGCCAGATGACTAAGCAGTGACCATCTCAACGCTTCATCATTTTTGTGACGTTTGCTAACTCCCCCAGCTGTAGAAATGACCTACTAATATTCTCAAACCACATAGGAGTATAATGAAACTCATGTCTTTGCTCTGTCAATAAACAGGCTTTGAAGACTTCAATGAAAGATACTGTTTAAATGCAAGTCACTCTGCAGTGTATGAAATCAAAATTAGATTTTATTAGGAATGATCTTTGGGGGAAAAAATTTTATGAGAGAAATGCTTTTGTGCTTGTCTGAAATAAAATGACTGGAAAATAATTAAGGTTTGGCCTTTGGAAGGCCTTCCTTGGTAGAATCAAACTACAACAATGAGATTTAACATTAAATACATTCTCGGATAAATACTCATTTCCTCGTTATGATCTCTGTAGTTACAGGAAATAAAACTATTATTGATTAAACAGACTCAAATAGTTTAATAGCTTCTCTTCTCAAGAATAAAAATCATCTAACTCTTCCTTTGTCATAATTCTTTGAATGAACGTTAGCCATCTGTGCTCTGGAGAGACAGACATTCATGCCTGTGATTAAAACACCCTTAAAATAAAGTAAAATAAGAACTGCAGGCCTGACACTATAGTTGCTGGAAGTAGAACAATTCTACTGAAAACCTTATACCACATCAAGGCCACTTACTGCAACTCATCAATGCAAACTATTTCTGGTCCAGCCTGACAAACAAGTAGCCAGCTACCTGTTCTCTCACACAGAGAGCCAGAAACTAAAAGTGTAGTTTTTCCAGACAAAACCCCTTAGATTTAAGGCACATAGTTTTCAAGGCACCATGCTTAATATTGCTTTATTACTTAGCTCTACAAATATGCATAACAGAGTACACAATTCAAATGTGTTAAGTGCTTTTGGGGCTACATCGTCCCTTATGTACAACTTACCCTTAAATGTCTGCAGTAGCTTCCCACAGAATTAAATTTCAACTACTTTTGGTACTATTAACAGAAAAAAAAAAAAACAAACAGACCACCCCTTCCTTAATTCCTACAAAATCTCAAGGGGAATCACCCCCCAAAAAAAGTGTTTAGCATTTGATTTTTTGGATGTAAGGGAGAATACTACTCAAAAATTCATCTAAACAGAACTGTTTCTCTTAGCAGAAGCATTTCTTCTTTAGCAGGTGAAAATGTAAAATTTGTGTGTCCTGCTCTGCCAGTTTTATATTTAGATACCTTGAACATAAAACATTACTCAGTCCCTAGATTTATGTTCATCTATGAAGGCCCTGACATTTCTGGCATCTTAAGTTCAACTCATCACGTAAGTTTGATAGTCTTAAGCAAGCAAAACCTCACGTAACAGTGCAGTTGGATAAAGTAACCACAATTTGTGATGTTTCACTGTATGTATGTCAGAACTCTTGAGGGTGGCCAAAACCAGCTTGCCGAGCAGTAAAATATAAATAACCTTTAAATTCTCTTTACTTGTAACAAGAGGGCAAAGACAAAACTATGCAAAATTTATTTGAATTCTTACCATTTTATAACAAAAGAACACTCATCTCACACTCTAGGCAGTGTTGACAATCTTAAAGCTACATGTATAAACAAACAGAGCCACTAACTAGCTTAAGTTCGACTCAATCCAGTAGCAACACCATAAATACAAGAAAACCGATTACGAGTCTTGCAGCCCTGTACTGCCACTTCAACTCAGTTTGCAGCTCTGTGGAATTTCCCTTCCCCTATGGACTTGGAAGAAAATCCAGATTCCTACAGCTGGGTGCTAAAAGGGACCATGCATCTACACAGGAATATAAAGCTGGTCCATCCTTCATCTGAGCCTGTGGAGGCTCACCTGAGTCTCCCGTTATAGAGAAATGATCTCTGACAGATCTGTAGAGATCTCTAACAGATCTTCTGCCAGCTGCTATGACTAATTCCAAAGAAACAGGATTTTTTTTTTTTTTTTTTTTAAATATGAATCTCAGGTGTTCCTGTTGGCTTCTAGTGAGTTTCCCAGCATTCCCTCCTGCTGTATGATACAAAATATTTAAATTAGAAAATGACCATGGATATTTGGTATATTTTGCAACCAACATTTTGCAGAGGTTTAAAAAGAAGCTTCTACCTCTTGACAGTCTAAATAAAACAGGAAAATTTAGGAAAGTTTAAGAATAGTTCCAGTTTGCCAAAGGCTTTCCCATGTCCCTGACATCCTTACTGTCTCGACTGGGTTTGGAAGCATGGTTTTCATCACAGAAGGCCTATGAGTTTGGCTTTTGCTCAGCTTCTCTATTCCATATTAATTTTATGGTCAGATGTTTCCTTTTCCAACAGCCTACGTTGTATTTTCAACTCAGATTTATTTTCAGGACTTGATAATATGCCATCAGAAGTCCTAATTCATCCTTGCTTTCTGCTGGTATTTGTCATCGTCAGAAGACTGCCTTCAGAGCTTTAAAAATGCAAATGCAGAAACAAGTGTAGAGACAGGCCATATCCTGGTGCCATCATCTAAGAGAAAAATGTGTCCTCCAATAACACTGGAATTATAGTAGAAATTCAAAGCAGGTCTTTCTATTTTTATATTTTTCTGAGGAACGTTAAAATACCACATGATGTAGGGAAAAACACTGCACACAACGTAAGTCTGAACGTTAACCAGGTAATTTACTATGCACAATTATTTTTGAGGGTTTTTTAATCAAATACTGCTTTCACTTTTTTTAGGCCTTTGGGATATTTTTGAATTCTGTCTCTTTAAAAGAATTGCAACCATGCCATTCACCTCAGTATGCCTTGGAGCAAATCCTGGTACAGATGGGCTTGTGTCAAACATTAAGCTCAGGAGAACCTGGGACGCAGAACTGAACTTTTGCAGCTAAAGCCCATTTTACAAACTGCGTAAAAGCTTCCAAGCTGATGTCCATCACACTCACAGTAAGGCAAACCCTCTTCCAAAACTCTTAGGGAGAAAAATCATTTGCCTATTGGTTTGGACCAAGTGAAAGGACTTTTTCCTCCTTTTCATTTAAGAAAAATAATAATTAATTACAATGTACAGCCTACTGCTGTGTTCCTTTAAGAACGTTTTGGTTAACTAACCCCTATTGGAAATAATTCTTTCTGTCTATATTCCCTAATGTTTTAATATGAGAAATTTCCCATTATGTGCTTCAATTTATTTTTTTTTTAAACTAATATGTAGCTTCAAGAATTATTCCCTGTTCAGAAGCTTTTCTCCCTGGTGTATCAAAATGTGTATAGATTTTTCAAAGAAATGAGATAGTGAAATAAATTAGATACTTAAATGCTAGTTTCCTGAGTCACAGACATGACCCATGTGTATATACTTCCGGTATGTGCCACTACCTGTTCCAAAAGCTGCCAGGTGCACAGTGCTTGCACATCACCCACAATTTTAAATGTCAGAAAAGTGCAGTATTTCTTAGAAATGATTAGCTAACTGGATACAAAAAAAAAAAGCGTTTGTCCGTGCTTTTTGGTCAGGCTTTCTTGTAACGTACAGGGGTCCTTATTACATCGTGAAAGAGTCCTGTGCTGTACTCAGGGCCTCAGCAAGTACGATGAAGGTGTTGCACAGAGGGCAACATAAGACCCCTCCAGAAGAGTCCAGGGCACCCAGACGGTGAAGGTCTAAGCCTTTAGAGGCAGAAGACAGCCCAAATTCCAGAGCCTGCTTCCTTAAGAGCAAGACCACAGCCAAATGATTTACAGGAGAGTGGGGGTCACAGACCATATATCCCAGCTAGCAGGCATAGAGCTCACCTTTGCCAATGTAACAAACACTGATTTTAGGATCCTGATTTTGATGTTGATTTGGGGTATTTGATTACAGAAAGCTATATCTCACCATTTCAGGTCTGTATCAAGCATCTCTGGCACCTTTAACCTTCAGACGGAGCCAATTTTCTCTCCTCCCACTTTCAAAGAAAACCTGAAGTACTTTCCTTAGGCAAGGGGCAGCATATGTTCAGGCTGCTGATCACACAGCTCCAGCTGTTGACACTTAATATGCAAAGTAATTCTCACAGTAACTACTCATGAGAAACTCTTTCCTGGCACAAAGCTCCTTAGCAAAAGATTGGCACCACGCTGACCTGGTTACGCTTATTATCCTGATGCTAAATGAGAGTGCTTGATAACAAAGTTAAATAGAATAATTGTGTCTCTTACGCACAGCAGCAAGAAGTTATGGATAAAATAACGGGCTCTACAAAATATGTGTTTGCAAGAAAGACTGAATTTCAATATGCCTGCACAAGTTTCCTCTTTAAAGCCAATGTGAATGGGATTAAGATACGAAAGATAAAAGATAGGAAAAGATAACCGTCTAGGCACTCTGTAGCTCTCTCCTTTTAATATGTTAGTTTTAGAAGACTTAAGTTATCACTTTGACATTACTGAAAATTTTAGAGTAAATCCAATACAAACAAATGGCAGTCTACATCGCTCCTATTAAAAATTTGATTCAGTACATTTAAAACAGGCTATTTCTGACAAGATTTCACTAGAAAATGAAAAACAATTGGGAAAAAAAATACTTTTTTTTTCAGAAGCAGAAAATAGGCTTGTTTATCTATACCCACAATTTAGTCTTCTAGAAAACCATGTAAAACTGTAGAAAATGCACACCTTGTCATAATTTTAGCAAACAAAAAAGAAGTGAATCTTCTTTGCAGGCTTTTGTTATCTTTGGTTTTAAACAAAGAAATGGGAATTACAAAAATGAGCAAAGTTTTCATTAGATATCACCAGGCTTAAATTTGAACAATTTTTTAATCAGTTCCCAAATCAGAGACTTACAATTAGCAGTCTCTTATAGGAAACACCCTAGAGATTTCCAACTCAAGATTAAAATAGCAAAAATCAATAAAGATACTATCCATCAGAACACAGTACTCCTAAAAAAATTTTAGCAGGGACCAATAGAAATCCAGCGAGATACATTTATTAACACATCCAAGTAGGCCCATTCTGCTAGATACCTTCAAGAAAAATTGCAAAGATTATTTTCCCCCACACTTTCCAGCCCTGTTCCTCCTCTTCACACTAGAACCAGTCACAATTTTTCAAAATAATTCAAGATCTTGTGTGTTGGGATTCCTTCCCATATTTCATTACCACGTGATTAAAAAACTGGGAGATGCTCTTTCTGGTGTCAGCTTTCTGCCTGAATGCAGAGCAACTTCATTTTACAACAGATAAAATGACAATAATCATCCACCTCCATTCAATAAAGAGTTGAAGGATAAAGAGAGAGTGGGATGCAAACCAAGGTATGCTGATGTAAGACCCTGTCATCCCTACCCTGGCACCCAAATGCTTGGCACTTCCTACTCATAAATGCCTGGAGGGCTGCACATTTTATCCAAAATTTAAGTGGATTGACTTAGAAGTAGGTCTTGGCTACAATAGCTTACTTGAACGAAAACACATTAGAAGGGACTCTCATGAGTCACTTCACTAGCAGCAGGTGATGGGCAGCTGGGGTTGTGACTTCTTCCACAAGCACAGCCAGGTCCTGGAAGAGGCTGTTTGTCCACAGCTGAAGCCCTGAGACAAACAGATGTTGGGCTAGTCTGCAGAAAGCATGTAGGGTCACAAAAGCCATTGGCTTTCTCCTGTGCCACGCTGTTAGACAGTCCACGATGGGCCCCAGCCATACACTGATGAACAAGTCCACAAAGCTGCATGATGCTTATGTTAAATAGCAGCAGAGGGGAACTAGTACTGGATGCTCAGCATGAGTTTAAAAGGTTCTAATAACTATGAGCACAAAATGATGTGCTGCAACAGTGATTTGCCCAAGGTCTGCAGTAAGCCTTCCTGCACACGCTGGCAACTCACAGAAGTGTTGCAGGGACCCCAAATGCAAGGCAACGCAGTGGCATTCTTAGCTTTAGCTGTTAAGGGAGACAGGTCAGATTCAGAGACTGCTCCAGAGAGATCTCCACCTTCCCCTACTCACCTCTGGGTTTCTGATGAGCCCAGCAGACAACAGGACGACGTGCTGAGGCTGTGCCAGACGCCAGGGACGCACACCCGCCTGCAGGTACGCACTGGCTCTCAGCCCCAGGGGAAGGAGCAGGATGCCCTTATGGGCACAACAGGTCTGCTGGCACACAGATAAATTACATTATTAAGCCCACCCCAGGCGCTGCTGTTTTCCCCCCTTTCCTAGCTTTTGAAACATACGGTAGTAGAAGTGATCTGGAGACTGACAGTGCTGTAAGCAATGCAAAACAGGGGTAGAAGATGAGGTGCAAGGTGCAACAGAGTGGGGTAACAGCAGCAGCCAAATGAGCCATGCAAACATGGCCCCCCTGCACTGCAGTCAAGGTAAGGTGGAGTCTAAAAGAACAGAGTCCAACATTAATGTCTTTCAATTGTTTATTCCTCAAATAGTTCTCTGAGTTTCAATGGATTTTGATGCTGCCTAGAAGGCAGCCCAATTCACCTTTTTTCTCTTCAGATTTGGACACTCAAGCTTAAAAATACATGAAGTGTACTTTCAAAAGTGACAATACATGAAGGTATATAATTTTTGCCAAATCCCTAATCATCACTCACTCAACATTCAGATGGCCTCATTTCATGGGAGATTGAAGGAGTGGAGCAAGTGATGTTGGTTTCAAATATGAGTACATCTGGCATGGCTTTTGATCCTAGCATACAGTAGTAGCTTGTGGTTCAATTAAAGAGAAGATAGAGGACAATCATGCTGTATTAGTACTTTATTATTTCAGAAGGTGTGAACTATACAGCATTGTAGAATCAGTTGCCTTCCTTGTTCTCTCATCTCCTGAAAAGCAGTAAGTTTTGTATCCCTGTAAGATGCAATCAATTAGAATACTGTCCCTGAGAGTTCATGAATTAAAGAAAGGCAAAAGACAAGCAACTCTCTCTCAGGATGCACAGGCTTTAAAGTAGCATTATCTCCATTGGCACATGAGACATTGCAGACAAAAGAATTTATAGAGGCTGATGCTGTGCAATCTGAAGAATCACAAGTGGGTTAGAAATGTATTTTAAATAAAAGAGTGCTTGTGAATCCTTTAGGACACTGGCCACCAAAGATCAAATATATATCATTTGTTTGCAACTTCTTGTGTACTTTTATTGTAAAAGCAACACAAACACTGACATTTCACATACCCATCTGTTATAAATGGTGCATGACCCTGACTAAGGTTATGGAAATTTGCTGATCTAGCCCACTACTGAAAGTCTGGGCCAGAGAGAGAAGCCTCGATTCTCAGCTTTCAGAAAGATTTTCTAAAAACATTTTCTGAATCTGCAGGATTCGGTTTTGGCTCATTACAAAACCAGAAGCCTACTGAAGTTAGCAGGTCTATTTGGAGGCCTTACTTCTGTAGGTTTTGCATTCTTTCAATTCACTTAAACTTAACTTTGATACACATGATTTTTAATTTTTATTAAACATGAAGAATTTGCTTGTAAGGTTTTCCATTTCATTTGCAATGTCAGAAAGGACATCTGCATAAACTATTTACTAATGCCACAAGAACTCTGAAAGTCACCAAGGATAAGAGGAGAGACTACAGAGGAAAACGAAAAGGAAGGAAAGAGCTTTGTAGCCATCAGGGAAGCCTAAACAACAAGATAGTACCAAGCCTGTATTAGCTAAAACTTGTTATTTCTATCTCTAAAAACAGATTGAAAATATGGAACCACATGATTCAATGACAGTCAGGTTCTGGATGGTTGAATCACACCAGCCTCAACAGAGGTACAAGTCCTTTGTGCAAAAGCTGACATTAAAACTGATCTTGTAATTTCCCATCTCCCACTCTTACAAATCTATGAATGCTTTCCCTTCCTTCAAAATAATAACGATGACAAAAAGTCTTTCCAAGCTCAGCAACATGCAGAGTATCATAATTCCCATCTAAAATAACACCAGATGAGCAGTGAACCTGGGAGATTCACCTCGGGCTGGGAAACAGCAGAGGTACTTGTGCAATCACATCTATTTCAGTCAAAATTCTGTGGGACAGAGATTTACAGCAGCACCCCCCTGACTGGGCTGTAAGAGATTAGCTTTCTCTGGAAGGAGATGCTCTTTTGCCAATGACCAAGACCGCAAGAATGACGTTACTGGCAGTGCACTGTTTTCTGCATCAGTGTGCCAGCCTTCCTTGTTTACAGACGTGTGAAAGCTTTGTGTTAGCAGAGCCTATCTGCTGGGCTCTGCCTCAAGCCCTGCCATGCTTGTGCCTGCTGGCACAGGCTTTGCTAACGTTTTGTTTCTCTTCACTTTCCTCAAAGTGAGACCTTAAGCATTTTACCTGTTTATTTCTGCTTCTGCCTATGCTAGAAACAGTTCTAGTTTCTAGAACAACAAATCACTATGGGTTCTCATTTTGAAAGCCATTCAATGAAGAACAGCCTTATTTTGCTTTAATGCCTTTTTAAAAGCTTTGCACTTTTAGAGAAGGTTCCGCCCCGACTTAAAATGCATGCAAGCCCATTTCATTTGGGAGGTCTGTTTGAAACATAAGAGAAACTTCTGAGTGCAGATCCTTACTCTCTGTAAAGCGGTGTGAATATTAACACTAGCAGAGTGATACAGATAGATGCAAACTGGTCGGTGGTATTGAACAGAAAGCAAGGAGAATATTTTAATCAGCTTGTCATCTCCAAGTCAAATTTGACATTTCAGCTGTAGACATCACCCAGAAAACACAGTGCCTTGTTATACAGCACCGGGTGCTGGGTTCAGCACTTACTTGGGAAGCAATGGAAGTGGAGGAGATGAAAGTGAAAACAGGAGAAAAAGCAATTGTTTGGAGGTGGTAGTTGGTTTGTTTTATGGGCTTCAATAAAGGAAAGAATTAATATTTACTGTTGATTTTTTTTCGGCTGTGCAAATCATCACTTAAAATACTACATGAAATGTTTTATACAAAGAGTATTTTTCCCTTTTAATTTTGGCCCAGACCCCTTGGTAGCATCCTGTTTAAGCACAGAAAGGGTTTTGTTTTGAGAGTTCAGAGCTCAGTGACATTTTTGAGGTCTGTGTTCCTTCTCAAGTTATGCTCCAAAGAATGCCTAGGTTTTGGTGGTGGGATTATGAAGTTTGAAAATATGAACAATCAGCTGAGGAGAAAAAGAAAAGAGAGAGGATTAGCTGTAGGAGTGACTCTGCAAACTGAGACCCTCCTTCATTCCAGCATCAGGGGAATGAAAATTAGAGTGAAAAAGGGAGTTCTAAGAGAGCTAAATAACAACCTAGGGAAACATTTTTGTTTATTGAAATAAAAACTGGGATGGATAAGAGGTAGAAACTCCTCTGCAGAGAAATTAAAAATACACAAGCTTGCTCCAAGTTAGAAGGAAGTAAAATGCAGGAGCTGTGAATTCCAGAGAAAACAGTATTTCTGTATTACTTTAGCTGCAAGCTGGGTCTCTTTTTTCAGGGCACCAAAGTCTTTGCGCTATTAAAGCCTCACTCCTACTGCATCTCTGCTCTCAGGTGTTTTTCACTAGTGCCACAAATCTTTGAGTTAACGAGAGAAATCAGGGAGGAGAGAATGGCATCAGTTTTGCAAAGTACCATTATAATTCCCTGATTCACTCCTTTTAGAGCACTAAAATGCCATCATCATTATCCACTGAGGCATTTCAGACCTAGTAACTAGTGAGCCCACATCCAGGTCTAATCAGAGGCCCATTGAGAGAGGACTGAATGAGTCACCAGGTAGGACACCACTACCTCCTCACAGTAGAGCAAGCCAGCAGTTACCCCAAGATAAAGGATAATCAGGTCCCAGTTTCCCCTCCCCTTCCCCATCTATCAGATCTGCAAAGTTAGTGTCATTTCCTTCAATATGTATTTGGCAAAAAAAAAAAAAGATCATTGTAGTAATCTCTCCTGACCTCTTGGTTAAGAAAGAGCATGGACTTTTTGCCCTGTTTCCCGCATCAGGGCTTTAACAGCTTTTGGGACAGGATCTAAAAACACACAATTCGACACATCTTCCATAACTGAAAAGCTCAAAGCCCTGAAGATGCTGACTTCTAAAAGAAGAATAACACAGCTGATTGGGGTTTTATTTACATCATCAGAAAAACTGTACAAAATTCACACACTCCTTTGATACTGGTGAGGTTTCAGAGGCACACAGCAGCCAAGCCTATAAAGTGTTTTCTATGAGTAGCCAGGAACTTTCATATCTATTCCAAAACTCACTTCTCCAAATTACAGAAAACCTTGCCAAGCTTGGAATCACTTTGGCTCCAAATGTTAAGCTTATTAACTGTGGTACTAAACAACATAGAAAATGTGTGCAATGAGATTTACCACACAACTCTTCAAATCACGAGAACTTCTCGAAAGAGAAAAACCCCTCTCAAAATTATTTCCTTTTACAGTTCAGCTCAAAAAAGCTAGCATTTTCCTCAATCTTTGAATACCAAAAAGTCAATACCAAAATATTTCCTAAATACAAACGTATGCGATTTATGCTTGGATATAAAAATATATGTCTTTCATAAGGCTCTCCCAGAAAACAATCAAAGACAATCTTACTGAAATAAAGACAACAACAACAGGACTGTCTAGACAAGATGCTATCTGTTCCCTCTGTTGCAGTCATCATTCCAAATGTAATCACTACGTTCTTTCCTGACAATCCTTGATAAATAATTATGAATGTAAGGAAAAAATGCCACCTTACTTCTCCATCTACATCTCTTATAGGAGAAACACAATGTTAAAAAAGAGGGAATGTGGTAAATTTTATAGGATTTTGAATAAAGAGGAAATAAAGTATTAAATAAATAAAAAATTATTCATTTTCCTTACATTTGGATCATCTTCCAAGCCAAGGAAGAGGCTCTAACTGCTAAAACCTAACTGCTAATTGTGGTGAAATTTCAGTGACCTGAAATTTAGAAACTGTACCCAAATATTGAGCCTGTTTCTGTTCAAGGAATAACACAAGCCAACAGTGATAAAGAGACTAGCACCTTTTTGTTTTGTTTGTTTTGCTTACTTACCTTATTAGGGATTCTGGACACTTGTTCTGCTAAGGTTTGGTACTTATTTACTGTTGGAAATGGAATTTACTTTGATGAGCAGAAGCCCTTCATACCACATTGTGGCTTGAAAACAGCCACATTCACACTGAAAGATTAAAGTACAATCACTGTATTAAAAACAAACAAACAAACAAAAAAAACCCAACAACAAACCAACCAACCAACACCAACAAAAACCACAAAAATTCTTGGTTGCCCACAACCAAGAATACGTGTTTTAGGATGCACCATCACTAGAGTCTCCCACATGACCAGCATGAAAACTTGATCCTTCCAACTCCTTAGCAATGTGCAGCCTTTCCCCAGAAGAGTAAATACTAGCAGATGAAGACTAGTAGACTTGCACTACCCGTTACACACATGGCACAACTTACAGTCCTCAGCAGCAGCCTTTCCACAACCCTCCAGACACACTGGTGTTTTCCCTCTTCTTTTCCCAAAATTTTTTCCAGCTCAAGTTTGTAAATTTTGTACCGCTAGATTTCCTTCAGGCTTACAATAGTGTCTCATCAGCACCAGGCAGGAGAAAAGTCATCCCACACCTCTCTATTTGGCCTTTCAGATTCAGAGGAAGCACTGCCCTTCCCTTTCTGTATCAGCTGGGGCAAAGGCGGCGTTTCATCCCTTGACCTGTTTGCAACATGCCTTGATAACTGGAGAGGAAATGAAAGTGTCAGGAAGTTTTGCAGGAGCTTGAAAACAGAAAGGAAAAGAAGTCATAGAAAACAGAGAGAATCCAATGCACAGCCACAGTGCAATCAAAAAAAAGAAAAAATCCAACTCACTGAACTGCTGCATCCTTTAAAAAAAGTAATTTTTTCCAAGTTCAGATAAACTGAAGTAAATTAAGTACAAAGCTTGTGATTTTGGATATGAAATTCACTTCAGCAACTAGACCACTGAGCCAAAAATCAGCATTGCCAGTAGCAGTATCCGATATGTACTTTGGATACAAAATTATGAAAATATTACTGGACAGCCAACAGAAACACTTGTCTGCTGTGCTGAATTTCATGAAATTAATTTAATTTTCTTGCAACTGAAAAAATAGAAGTTGGAAGTTCAGGATATCTAGAGCTAGTCTTAAAAAAAAAGAAAAAAAATCCAGTGCATGGTTGATTTTTTATTTGAAAACATTCTAATGCATGTGTGCACATCAAGACTGCAGAGCCCTCATGGAGTTAAAAGTGGCAAGGATACAAGCAATGCCTCTTTAGACTTCTTACACATCCTTCATCTTAGCACCTAAGGGCATTCTGGTTTAGAAATTACCAAATTATCATCAATCCACACTATCCTGAACTCCCCCTTTAGCAAGTAATCACTGGATAATCCACTGAAGTCAATGGAAATTAATATTCTGATTGTTCAAATTTCAGCTTACGGCTTTGACTTCAGTAGCCAGCCCTGTCCTTGTATCTTAAAGAAAATTGGCTCCAAAATGTATGCTTTTTAAGCTGGGTCTTTACATGCAGTTATCAATTTGCGATTCATATAATTTTTTTCTGTTGGAAATAACATTTCCAATAGCAAGTTGGAAAATATCCACCTTAAGAAGTTTGGTTATGGTCAGAAGATTGACATTGTAGAAATCTTGATTCCATATCTGTTCTGGGGGGAGCTTCGATTCTGAGTTGCACAGGGTGAAACAACCATTTATTTCTGTTTCCATTGCTGGGCCTTGGCTGGAATAGAAGACGTAGCTGACACTAGGAATCATTATTAAGGCTGTTAGCAAAAGTCAGGCTGAATAATCCTTATTACAGAGTGATACAAGAAGCAGAAGGGGTATCTTTGGCATTTCAAACACTGGAATAAGATTTTAAGCTGCTAGATAGTGAGCTACATATCCCTGTTTGCAAGTTAAGAGGCTGTTTCATACAAATAAGAGTGAAGGAGAACAAATAGCGAGTATCCCACCGCCATTTTCACAGGGATATTTTCTAACTATAATTCCACTTCGCAGTTTAAGACTAGCAGAAGTTTTAACTGACCCCTGTTCAGGGAGATTTCTCACATTGACATACAGCATATAGCTGCTTGAGATACTAACGAGGTTGGTCTTTTGGAGAAGAAATCCAAATTGCTGATTGTTCAGCACAGACTTACAAAGGTAAATAGGAAGGCTCTTTACTTTACAAAAGGCACAAAGAAATTAAAATGATAGCTGCAGGTAACAACAATTTGATACAGCTTCAAATATAAATCTGCTTTTTTTCGAGACATAAAATTTTTGTAACTGGTTGATCTTGCATGGTAATTATTTTGCTATTTGTTTCGCATGAAGCAAGGTCAGATCCTAGTTGGTCTTTCTTCACAAAGAATGTGACTCAATGATTAGGGCAGGGGACTGGAAGTCAGAAGCTCTGGCTGTGAGTTTTGCCAGACTCCCAAAACTACCTATCTTGATTTCATTGACAACTACAAAGAGAGATTTATGCAAGATATGTTGCCTTTCTGGAATGATGCAAAGTGATAGGTATGGCAGCGGCTTGTGAATGCTTACAAATATTTAGTTAGAAGTTTACGGGGCACATAAAACAGTCCTGCATATTTCTTTAGACTGGTTTTCATTGTTTCAGTGTGATATTAAGAAATCCTGTTCTGTAGCTTAGTAACAGCTTTGTTTCAACTGGTAAAAGAAAAACGAAAAAATGAACAATAACAAAAAGAACCATGTTAGATGTCCCCATCAGCACAGGTTCAAAGTGATCCAAGTCCAGAATAAGCCAGAATCAAGCCAGCTAAAAAAGGGCGGAAATTTTGATCCAAACATAGACTTGAATCATAGACTATAATTTGGCCTGAATTAGGATTTCAATGCATAAATCTTACTACTTCAAACTCTGTTCAAAGCCAAGTGTGTTTCCAAAATAGATCTGAAGTGGAGCATTAACCAGCCATGTCTAGACTACAAAACAGTTTTGTTAACATTATGCAAATAACATCGCAACACCCAGGTACTTGGGTACTTGGTACCATGCTTGGAATTGCAGACAGCCATGCATTCAATTGGTATTTGAATTTGGTGAATCCTTCTGTCACCAACCGAGACTGTCACAGCCTAGCCATCACAGCTATGGGCAGGCAGGAATACACTGAAGGTGTGCACCTTCACTGATGTTTGTGCCCCTTCCCAGCTTCCAGCACTGGTCACTGATATACTTGACTACATACATATCCTGATTACTCAATTGTACTACTCCCAGACTCTTGTATAATTCAAATATTTGTATGGAATAATTTGAAAAGAAGAACAGTTCAACAGAAGTCAGATAAAAGTTATAAAAGCAGGGTGTCTAGCTAGTTGAGGTCAAAATATTTTAAAGAAATTAGCATGAAAGTAACTTTTTGACAGAGCTTACGATCTACATTTAATAATTTTTTTGTCATTATTGTCACAATTTAATGAGCTTATCCAAAGGTCACTGAAGTCAGTGGGAGTCTTTCCGTTTACATCAACAGGCTTTGGATTTGGCCAGCAGTTTGAGAAGTACTCTGGGACCCTTTTGAATGAAAGCACCTGCATAAATGAAAGCTTAAATATCTCTAGTAAAGCACTATGGATTTCGAATTGCAAAGAGTCCTCAGACAAAGGATGAAGAAATCTCGTTATATATCTGTGGAGGTGTAGCCACTTTCGTATTTTTCAAAAAATGTTGTCAGGAAATATAATCATTATTTTGCTGAAGCAGCATTATCTCAAACAGGAAACTGCATCCACAGATTCAGACAGAAAGAGAGAGGAGTTAACTGACAGATACCAGCACTGATGGACTTTGTTAAGCTCACATTCCCAAGCAGAGCTATGCTTACGCAAATTAATATCCAGTAGCTTCAAGTATTGTTGTGCCCCATTGACAAAGGACAAAACTGATTCATAAATCTAAGAATGTTCACATGTCACCTTATTAAAAAGATTTGGTGAGATTTGGCTGAATCTCTAAGACCCACAGAATTCAGTAGAGCAACACCATCAACACTTTTCATTGCTACTTACAGTGACAAAGTGAACTTCCAAATGGAACAAGGAGATAACTAGATAAAAAAGTCATGGTTTATATAAAATATTTTTAATTGGGTTTCCTTTGGCGTTCATCCTTTCCCACAATTAAGCAGATCAGCTGACTAGAGGTTCACATGTAGGAAGGTGCCACAGAGATATTTACTTTCAATGTTCTTTATCTGTCAACAGAATCTGTCTCCTCGATGCCAAATCAAACATATCCATGTGTGTTGTCCCCACAGTAAACTTTAGAAAATACGATGAATTTCAAGTTGAGTAGAGCTGAATTACACAACGTGATCCTAGGTTACAATTACATTAGTGCATTGGAAGTGGATTAGGAGATCAAAGCAGCCAGTGTCAAGAACTATACATGTGTACTGTATGCATCTCAGAAGCTTTACTTCAGAGTAGCTCTCGTGTGGTCTCTGAACCATACTGTACATGTAGTTCAAAGGATAATTACGCTCCAAACCTTTGTTTTCTTGGATATGAGCCCCTTCATGGATCAGTCTAGGAAGCGCCATTCAGTCTTTTTTCTGCCTCGTACAGAGAATGCAGCACACTGCTCTGCCCCTGACACTGTCACCTATCTAAGGCCTCACAAACATATGCAGATCTCATTTCTGTTCCTGATTTTGCTGCTGTTCTATTTCTTTCCCTCTCTGTACAAAAAAAAATTACTACTAATAATAACAATAATTATAAAAAGAATGCTCAAAAGCAGAATCCTCAGTATATGCATTGAGAATCCTACTATATCAATATGACTAAAAACACATCTGAAAAATTAGTAGGACTTTTAGTCTAATAAGAGACTTTATTAGACTAAAAAAAGTAGCCTTTTAGGGCATACAGAACAGATTCCATGGATTCCCTGTACATTTGGAGATACTTAATAAACTGCCAAGAAGAAAATGAGAAGGTATCAGCACTGGGCAAAAATCTCAGGTCCAGAGAAATTCAGATCAGAGATCTGAGGAATCCCACAGAAATTCACTTTATATTTGATGACAAAAAGAATGATATATCCCACAGAAATTCACTCTAAATTTGATGACAAAAAGAATTATTGAAGTCAGGTAGAGACTTAACACTCCCAGTTAAGTAGGCACTCTCACCTCTTCCTGAGGTGAGATCCAGAAGATCCTAAAAGATCCAGAATTAAGACACTTTTGGGCCAAAGAAGAAAAAGAAAGATCCACTTCAAGGTCTTTGGTTTAGCTTTATTTTGCCCCAGAAAGAAGAGGTAATTTATTTTGGCCTGCTTATTCTGGAGAAGAACTTCTTAACACTTCTTTGAACATCCTCTTCATCCTAAGGACTCCTACCATCACTCTGCTCAGCTGGAGCAGCAAGTCATTACCTAGCCCTAACTTGTTAGAAGTTCCATCACATTTAAGTTGTTTCAAAGGAAAGCTGAATGTACAATGAAATAAGGCTACTAACTCACATTTGGCAGAGATGTTACCTAGATTAAGGATTTTTGTAGACTTGTTTCCCATCTACCTCAGCAATTTTATTCATGGTTTACCAGCTGTTAATCTTTGTAGTGAAAAATTATGTGGAAGGAACTGATTTTTCCAGCTGATGACTAGGTGGTAATTTGTCAAAACACCCACATGCTTGACAGGAGAAGATGGGGAGGGAGATCCAGGTAGCGTTTGCTGGCCAATAAAAATCTGTAATATATTAGTGCTAGGGAGTGGGGGAGAAAGAAATATTAAATGGCAAGAGGATGGAGACATCTTCAGTCATTCTATCTCCTTCAGAGATTATACAGAAAGACTGAATGCCTAGAATCAGGGAAAATTGGCTCCCTCTTTGTAGCTAACTGCCTGAGCATTATACCCCTGAGCACACTTCAGTACCTCCCCTTCCAGATGCAGCCTTGGGAAGCTGCACCACTCAGACTGATATTTGTATCATCACAGCTCCCCAGATGTTTCTCCCCATGTTACTCACTTCACCGTCTTCTGCTGCACTCTCAATACTCTCTCACTTTCCCACCTGCCCCTACGCTGAAGTTTCCTTGCACAACCACACACAGCAGTAGCCCCTTTTAGTCAGTGTCTTGGGTGCCAAGAAACTTCCCCATTTTTCTCCTCCCACCACGGCTGAGGAACGGTTTGGACCCCTGCCAGGAGCTGCCAGTGAGCCTGTTTCCTCAGCCATTTCCTCACAGAACGCTCCCATGCATGTGCAAGGGTGGACCAGCCAAGCCAGCCACCCTCCTGGTGTGCAGCAGGGGCAGAGGCAAGGTCACCTCAAGCAGCACTAGCCTTCGCTGCCCCACCAGCGGCATGCTCAGCTGAGACACAGGTGCGCACACCATGCCAACAGGACACTCCGTAACACCCAACAGTGCCACAGAGCTGGTAATCTCTCCCACGCTTATCCCTGCTCCACCACACTGACGCACTCTCACTCTTCTGTGGATTTATTTCACCCACAGCGGTCGTTGTGCTGATATATTTACCTTTATTCTTTACAAAGCCTTCCTTGCTGAGGGCGACCCGCCACCCACACTGGGGCTCGGCACCGCTCGCTGTGGTCCACGCTGGGAGGAGGCTGATGGGAAGCGCTGACAGCAGAGCGGGTGGGCAGCGGAGGCTGTCAGTGGCCCTGCTCCCGGCCGGCCAGGGAGGGAGCCAATTCCCACAGCCTGCAAGTGCTGGCGAGGGCCAGACTGCCCTATAAACACACATCAGGGAAATCAGGATGAAGCACCGCTACGAGGAATTCACTGAATTTCAGACCCGTCAGAGGAAGTGAACTCGAGCGTAGAAAACACAGATCTTAATAAACCCTAGCAATTCATCTGAAGAGACTCAAGGGAATTTACAGACAATGTATGGCAACAAATCTTGTTTTAATGCTAAGAGCACAGCTTAACTATTCCTTCCTAGCATTTTGTCCCCTAGAGCATAACCATGTATTAGTATAGATACTGATGCAAGTTAATCCAAAGGAGTCTGGAAAAACAAATGAATAAATAAAAGGATAAGAGTAGTGTTTGTTGACTGCTCCTTTTAACATCCTTTTTGCAGATTCTTTTTCCTGTCAGTGCTTATGAACTGTGTTATCTATGAAGAGGTTTTTATATAGATGAACTCAAATTCAATAGGAGAGCAGAAGGGAACACTGCACTGAGGAACTGGATATTACCAAATAGCTTTCAATAAATCAGGTCATCATCATTTTATAAAAGATATTCTTACCCTCAATGTTTTGAATTTAGATCTGCTTACTTTGATTATTGAAAACTGCCCTCTGATCAAATGAATTTTAAAAGCAATTTTTCTCCTTTTTTCTTTAAATAAGCAGCAAGATCTAGAGGTGTAACCAAGGTCAGCTGCAGGCATAGAGAAGGTAGGTAATGCAAAGGGCTGTAACCTGTTACGGACAGGAAGATGGACATGGCTCTGGTGCCCATTTTGCCTCTTGCAGAAGGTGAACTTGCTCTGGCTGCCGCTGATGCAGAGGCCAGGACCGGTAAGCTGCTGGCTATTCCCAGGAGGAGTAGCTTCACCCAACAGCACCCACTACCTGCACCATCCCTGCGTTAGCAAAAGGGCAGCAAGTCCAACTCTCCAGTGTTTTGTCCTTCCCTGTGATGGAAGCAGCCACACTTTAAGCGCTGATGCTTGGCACTGAGAAGAGGTGACTAACAAAAACACCATGTTACCTGATACCAGAGGAAAGGCAGAACACAAGAGCAAAGATAAAAGAAAGATGAGACCTTGCCTCAGCATGGACCACCTCTCCTCAAGCCTTGCTTATACTTCCTCGTAACCAGCCATGCCTTTGGGGTTAAACCTCAGTCTTCACTGAAATCCATCATCCCCATGCCATCATCTGAAGATTTGCTTTTTGTTGCTAGTGCTGAGGGCTCATCCCCTTCTGACTAATAAGCTCACCACAGTGGTTATGCAACGATGATACTGTCCTGCAGCACGCAGGCAGAAGAACCTTCTGCTTTGCTTTGTCCACAAAACTAAATATAGTCAAACATGTCCACATTGTGCCTATCTTTGAGGTCAGACAAATTCAGGATTTTGGGCATGCTGGCTTTGCTTACAGGAACTACCTGCAAAAAACACCTCCAAAGTCCCAGATGTCTTTCTGCTGGTCGGCTGGCTAGGTGGGACAACTTTCCCCACCTAGCCACTCCCTCACCCCGCACACCATTCCTGGCTCTCCCCTCTGGCTGAGCAACCCACGCTTCTGATCAGACCACAGCATTTGATGGAGTATGGGGCACCTTCAGTACCCACCTGGGAATATAAAGAAGTTGTGAATAGAAATATAGTTTCCCAGTACAGTATTTTAATACTTATAACACAGTTATAAGCCCAGAATGATTGTGTGTGCGATTTTTGGAAGTGTAAGATACAAATCCAGAGTTTATATGCAGATAGGTAAAACAGACATTTTAAAGCTGGGGCTAGCAAACCAAGAAGAGAGTAAGAAGAGATTCACACTGGAATTTAACTGTACACTGCTTCATGTGAACAGCCTTGTCTTAAAATTTCTCTCAAAAAATAAAAATAAAAGGATGGTTCTATATAAAAATTAGGATGATATAAAGTTTTTATGCTGAGAAGCACAGTGAATTATCAGCTTGGAAACTGGCAGTCACTTCTTTGATGCCATTTCAGTCTCTCAACCTCCGTATTTCAGAGTTTTGACTTTGAAAGCACACTTTCACAAGAAAATAGTTCTACAACCTCAATTTGTTAGATTGTATTTTAGCTGGACAAACACAAAAAATTGTCATGAATGGTAGTAGATCTTCATCTTATACAGCATTAGATCCTAATAAAACCAGCATAAATTCAGGCAGGCTTTTTGCAATCACTGACCATTTGAAGCCTTTTTTGGAACTCAAGTCTATGTTATTTATTCATATTCTCCACGCATAGCAAGAAATTACTGCAGGTATCTCAAAGCACAGAAATCCAACAGCATAAGGAACAGGAGTGTTTCAAGGCCATACTTTTAACTGCAGCTGAAAAAGAAAAAGCAACAAACCAACCCAACACCAAAATATAATACTGTATGTTGACATATGTTGACATGCACTGAAGAAGTTTCTATTCTTTAGGGTGTTATGAGTAAAGCACTCTCCTTTCTTTTTTAAGCAAGACTCTTTTTGTTTCCAAAACCAATTGTTACCATAGTTGTATAATAAAACTAGAGAATACAGTTACCCTTGCCTTTCTCCATTTACAAATTATTTTTTATGTTCAGCCCTGCTCCTAGCCAAGGACGATAACACACCTTAAGATGACAAATAAGGTAGCTTAATCAGGGAACGTAACATTTATGCCTACTTTACAAGAAAAGGGAAAGTCAAGGCAGAGACATACAGTGACTCTCCTGCTGTCATCCAGCCGTCAGATTTTCCACGTGGAAGGCAGCACACTCCATTCCCGTCCTTTGTTTCGAAGTTTGCCCAGAATCCAACCCTCTGCCCTGGTTTCCATACCACAGGTTCAAGCACAAGTGAAGCTGATGTAGTGGCAGTCTGAGGCAACGCAGCTCAGGTCAGTGAGAAAGCAGAGAGACGATGGAGAGAGCTCTGTGGGCTGTTTCAGGTGATTGATGGTGAAAGATAATAGAAATCCTAAGTCTGAGTAGACACACGGGTGTTAACAGCAGGCAAACAGGGAAATATCTTTCATGACGCATTTTCTGTCTGCGTTACTGGCAAAGCTCTATTGTGTTTTCAAAGACGCAAAGCATCTTCACAGATCTGAGGGAGTGTATAAAGGGAAAAATCCATAGATAAAAGATTATTTGTTTTTAAAGTCTTAAAAATATCAGAATGCCAAGATTTATCTTCTTTGTTATACTGGGAAATCTAGTGAGAAGACAAGGAATTGAGGACAGGGACCATGTACTTCTTAGCTGGTGAAAGAAGTAAAAAACCATTTTTTTTAAATGTTTCCTCCCTCTTATGCCAATGCAAGGCTCACACTGATAATCCTGTGCTTGAAAAATTTCTTTCATTCTCAACTCCTCAGTTTATAGTCCAAATCTAAATCAAGACCAGGCAAGGATTTCAAGAAGTCCAAACTATATCTTTTTCTTTTTTTTTTTTGAAAAGGATCAGAAAACCTAATTATTTTTCTATTACCATGCAGATAAAACTGTTGGAGGGAGCAAATGAGGGAACGAGGGAAGAGGAAGAGACAAAGTGAACATAAGCACATTCCCAATACCACTTGGAAAGCTGACTGTGCCCTTAGAAGTTAGGATACTGCACATGAATGCCAGAAGATTGTTGGGATTAGGCTTGACCACAAGACTTCCAGAAACAGCCCTTCAGCAAAGTGTGCATCTGCCTACAGATTGCAAAGCAGTGGTAGGTCAAGATGTCAAAGCAGATCATAGCATTCATCTGGGTTGAGGTATTCAAGTAAGAAGCCAAGCTAACTGCAGCCTCCGATTACTCTGCACTGTGCTATTGAGACTTAACCCAATATTTTTGCTTAAATTTGACTCCCTGTGTCACATTTTCTTAGTACTCAATCACTGTACTTCATTCACATCAACAACTATCTGCATCACAATATTTGCTCTGTATTTTGGTGACTAAGTGCCATTTATTTTGAACGGTCTCTCAAATCCAAGCATTTCATGGAGAAGTCTGTTTCTGCAAATTTCCCGTGGAACATTTTCAAAGTCAAAAGCTCTCCTGTCACACAACCATCATACAAACTCCTCTACTGGATGTTTCAATGCCGTTCTGTTTTGTAAAACTGTATCACAGGTTTGGTTCTAAAGCAAAATAAGCATGTTGAAACCATTCAAATTCCTGCAAAACATCCAGTCCCCAGGTGGTCAGTCCTGAGGCCACGACAGCACCAACAGGCAGTGGGTAACTGGAATGACTTCTACTGAAGTGTTAATACAGAGTGCAGCAACACCGTTGCTGGCTGACACCCAGAAGTTCAGATCATTATCTCCCTTACCGAAGCCTAAGCTTCATCTGAAGTTAACAACCTGCTTCAATGTTATATTCTGCTGCAAAGATAGATTCTGGGCAGATACTGCTGAAAAACAAGATTAAGAAGCAGAAGGTCAAATAGCAGAATAAACAACAGCATCCTACACCCTAGAAACTGAACAGCAGCACAAGAATACTAAAGCAGCATTCTGTGCTAGCATCTGCAAAAAGCAAATCCTAGCCTGGTCTAAATCAGGCTGCCAGAGAGGTTTAACATGGGGATCTAGCAGAACTGAAATACAAATGATTAAGGTGATGATTTGGATAAGACAAAGAACAAATATCAATCTTTATTCAGAATTTCTCTATTTATGGCACATATGGTGCCTGATATATCGTGAGAATAACAGAGCAAAGTGACCCAGGGAGTAGCTTGCCTAGCAGCATAATTTTTTTCTCACATGCACCTCCCAGTCCCCCAGGGTATAATAGCAACTTTTTCTCTAGAAGTTTAGAGCTTTCTTTGCAGCTGCAAAGATGAGGAGGACAAATATTTCACACCCTTTTCACAAGAGAGAACAATTTTCTCTGTATTTAAAAAAAAAGACAAGCATCCCCCTACACATTGTCAATTACATGTGTACTAAATAAGGAAACTGTTCAAATGGTTCTTGTTATGAAAGCCAAATATAACAACCCTTTTAATTATAAATTTAAAATGCTGAAAGCCTCTGTAGTTAGAGGAGCTAAAATGCATTGTAAACCATTGAGACAACAATGAGAGAGTCACAATATTTTGTAGAAAATGCCACTTAGAAACAGCTCTCTCCCCATCTTATATCAGTAATCTACCAGGAATGTAAAAAATGCAAGAAAATGAGAATTTAAAAAAAGAAAAAAACCATGGAAGTCCTGATAAAACAGCATGCTACCAAGATGAGTGGATGGATTAGCAGGCGGAAATCCTAAATATTGGAAAAATAAATAATTTTTTTTTTCCTTACAAATAACTCCTCACATGACATTTCACTTGTCCATCTGATAAACTGATTCGCAGCAGTCCCTCATTCATCTGGAGTCTGCTGGAGTCCACTGTATGGCCTCTATACAGAGTAATACTCACTAATTTGAAGTTTATCCTCCCACGTCACAAAGAGCAGACACCAAAGGAGTGGTGCTGAGTAATTTCCCAGATAAATGGCTTTGCATGACTTGCAGGTAATGATAATCTGTCACAACTCAGGCAACTTTGAATAATATGAAGTAGCTGTAGCAGGGCAGGAATACAGACTATTAGTCTAATCCTACTTAACCTTAAAACTAGCACTGCACAATTTACCTGCTTTTGACCCCCCATCTCCTCGCTTCCATCAGTGGCTCGAAACCTGCAGATATTTGTCATCCAAAGGGCTCCTTGGGTGTGTGTCTAATCACGGGCAGAAGTCTTTGCCTGCGTTTTACAGAAACAAAATTATCTATGAAGTTTCATGGGAAAAAATGGGAGGCTGCTTGAAGAGACTGTGGACTTGTAGTTGGAGCAAAGAGGGACTATTTCATAACCAAGTCATTTTGTTTGGGCTCAAACTTGTAACTGAAACACCAGAGGGATAGTTACTTGTGCTAGCTAAGCAAAAAGGCTGAGTTTAAGTAGTAAGTTTGGTCAAAACCAGAGGCAGGATGATATTTGTAGGTTAAAGTAATAACTTCTATTGAACAAACCATGTGATTGGAAAAATTAGACAAGTTTTCAGGTGTGTAAGCCTGAAATAGAAGCAGCAGCTTTCAAAGCTAAATGCAAGCTGAGAAATGCATTGCTCAGAGTTTAGCTAGAAGGATAACTGTAAGATCATTTTTTGAGAGCAAAGGTAGTTAGCATCCCTGTGGAATAAAGTGAGGTGATGAGTGTGAGGAAGAAAGAAAACTGATACGGTAATTTCTCCCTCGGGAGAACAAAGGCTGGTCATAAAGACAAGTAATGTATCTCCTGTGGACCACATAGATTTTAATGTGCCATAAACCACTCAATAGAGTCCATATTTCTGGAACCTAGTAGCATCATGAATTTTAGCTTTTAGGCTCATCTTCGGGTATTTTTGTAGTAAGGGACCTACAAGTCTGAGGACTAGGACAGTGAGAGTGATTGCTTTGTACAGAATATTTACTCATTGTCAGTACAGGGGGTTTTGCCCTTTATAGATTGCCAGTGAGAGTTCATTCTGCTGCAGAATGGTTGCTTAGCTTCACACCTACTGCAAGAGCACTTTGGGTACATTCCTGGAAGGGCAGATGCAGAATCTGGGGATGCCAATAGTGTTTCTCTAAGGGGGATTTGCTGTTGCAGAATAGCAGAGATGAACAGGCAAGTTCTGTATGTTTTTTCTCAGGCATGTTTTAGGTGTATTATGAAGGATACAGAGCTTTACTTGTGCTCAGGTTAATGCAAATGGGGATTTATATCAAGTCCAGCACAGATGGTCCTGGGAAGGTTTCTTTCAATACATGGGATTCTCTAGTACAGTTGTGAATGCTTAATGAATTTGCATGCTTTTTCTCCACCTGAGAAGGAAGGTATATGACAACCAGAGGTATAAGACTAGAAGAGCTTCGTTTGTACTGAAGTAGTTCCTTGTAACATTCAAGCAGTTCTCTCAAAAGCATCCATCCTCTTCTAGGGGAGCATTCCTTGTGGGTAAAAATCCCCTTCAGATTACATCTTGATGGCTCTCCTTAGAGCAGAGGCAGGGGTATCTGAGCCTCAGCTATGACTTGGTAACCTATCATTAACGTTGTTGAATTTAATAGCGGCAGCTGTGTTAGCTGTCAATCTTCTTCATAGGTGGTTATCTATACTTTTATGTGGTTGACTGTATCAAGGGAAGGACATGGACATAGAATCAACTTTCTATCAGAGATTCAGCAGTAAGGAAGCTCCAGTGTCTTTTCCTACAATAACACTATCTTCCTATGATGTTAGATACATCACAGGCTCAGATACGTGTGGGCTTGGTCATACAGTTGTTAAGAAATGTTCTTCCAAGCTAGCCCATGACAAAATTGATAGTGTGGTGCCAGTGGAGACACAACTAGTTACTATAGTGTAGGAAGGAAGATTTAAATTTTTATTTTTTTTTTTTAAAGTTGCCACAGGTGAAGATGAAGTGGATAAGATCAACAATAGCTTTAACCCAGTAATCTGAATGCTGTCTCTCTTGTAAGCATGCAGACAATTTGTGTTAGCATGGTCCAAGGTGTTAGCACAGGGGCTAATGGGACTAGACATACAGAAGAGTAAAACTGTCAAGGTAAGCGTACAACAGTAAAACTGTCAAGACAAGTATACATGAAGTCCAACCTAAACACGGTGACTTTTCTTACTCTTGACAAAATCCACATTCTTCAGCACAGAGATAAGACTGGAGAAATGCTCCTGTCGTCTTCTTCAGACTGAGGAAGAGGTTCCAGGGCATTGCAGCATGTTAGCCCTGCAGTTGCCCCTCCAATTTTAGAAGGGGTCTAAAATCAAGGTGCCAATGAGAGGCACATCCATGTGAAGGCAGAGAGAGAGGATTTAAATAGAACCTGCTAAATGTTAAAGCACTGCTTAGTTCAGTAACATGCAAGTCTAAGTCTTGCGTTCACTCCTGCAGAGTTCCAGGGGAAAATAGCCTAAGTATTTTCAAGAAGCTATAGTTTAGGGGTTTAATGCTATTGGTTTCTGATCTCAATGACTCACTGGCATAGGCATCATGCTGAGCTGCAAGCCTTGGTGCCTAAGTAGAAATAGTTACCAGAAGACAGATTTGAATCCGTTGTTTGAGTATAGGAACATTTTCAATAACAGCATTCAATCTCAAAACATATTAACATCTGAGCTAGGAGTAGTTTTTGTTTCATGATTAAAGTGCATGAAGTATTATACCCAATTGCCTCTTATGGAAGCCATGCCAGAGCTAGACTTGACTGTCTGTGCCACTGCTCCAGCAATCACTTCTCTATATTTTAAATTCGAATTGCAAATCAAGAGGAACATTTGACTAACATTACCACTCATGTTATATGAGCCCCTTTAGGAGCTGTCTGTGACTGCAGCTTCATTTACAACAGCAATATCTCTGTCTAAGTGTACTATTTGGCATCGGAACCAGTCTGAATTGGAGTTTAATAGAGTTATCCTGAGAGGACGAAGCAAGGCTTGAGTTTCATCTGTTAGGAACTTACTTCAGGCTTCTTTTCCTTGCTCTGTACAGCTGCATAATTTGCACACAGCTACCAGAAGGAATGAGTTAGTCTATAACTCAAGTTGCAAGCACTATATGTCACATATGCCAACAGCTCAGTGCCTTCCCAGGACCTGATCACTTTCTCTTGACTTTGCATTAGGATACTGCCAGAGAAGTCTTAAAAGGAATAGGCAATGGAGGGGCCAAGGAGATCTCCGCCATGCATCCTGATCAAGAAGAGCTTGAATTCCAGATACTAGACCAAGACACCACAAACAATTGAGACAATATCCGCTAAGAAATGGGAAGTCATTCTGCTTCTAAATCTAGATTATTTTATTTCAAAGTTGGCGTCCCACAACTGCATGCCATCTCTCAGGTAGCAATTGTTACACAGAAAGTGGATCCCAAGATGACTCTTCAAGCAGAGGTTGAACAGGGCTTAATGAAGATGTGGATCCTATTAGCAAAGGATCTGTGTTTGCAAATTTAGGAACTCTGCTCCAGAGGAGAGGAAGTGCTCTGATGCAGATATTAAGAGTCCAAGCTAGAACTTGGAGATAGCAGAGCTTACCTGACACTCAGCAAACTACACAGCAGCAGCATCCACAATTACACTGTTGATACTTGTCAGTTATTAGTTTCGATTCTTGTATAGCTCTTCCCCCCATGCTCACAAGTGCTACAGAAACATTAAACTTTCATTGCTGCAACAAGAGACCTATGTTCCTCTTGCCTTTTGGGAGACTTCTGTAACATTTCTGCCATCTTTGACTCAACTTATCTTGGTCATCTTCCAATTTCTGATTGCCTGCTTTGAAGCTGTGAGGCAAGGTGTCAATATGCAAGAGCTAATTTAGTCTCTACCACTTGATTCTATTATTAAGCTGCTTTCCACTTCTCCCCATATCTGTGGGCTCCCAAAATGAGGCTCAGCATACTAAGTTGTTAGGCTCTACTATTTTGATCAAGGTCCCATCACACTTCCTAGAAGCGTTGCAGTAACGATCTTTTTCCTGAAAGATAAGTTGTAGGAGAGAGGGGAGCATTGTCTCACTTACAGGTGCAAGCTAATTTTTAATTTTGACCACCAAACTCTGGCACTATGGAAGAAACTAGGAATTCAGAACCAAGGTAAAAATACCGTGAAAGGGAGCTTGATGCTCCAGCTGGCACATCTGATGAATAAGATACACTCTTGTATGTACTGTTCAGCCCCTCTCACCTGGACTAGAAAATACTCATAAGCACACTAACAAATGAAAAGGAAACAAGGTACAGGAACTAACCCTTCTGCTTTTGTGCTTGTGCACCAGATCCTTCATCTCAGATTGCAGAAGCTTAGCTGAGAAAACCGAAAAAAATGTCATTCGTTGGTTCAGAGAGAGGGGTCAAACATGAAGAAAAAAAGTTATTTGTACAGCATTATCTGTCTATCATTATCCAAATATTTTGCTGAAGACAGATTTATAGCATATCCAGGATCACTTCACTTCAGTCTTATGATAGTAATTGCCTTTCACAGTCAAGCCAGTTTCCCTCTCACACACTCTTTTGTATCGATGTGACTACTTGAAATCACACATGATCATCACTCTTTACTACCCTTCTGCCTATCACTACTGCAACAAATGAGATGATAATATTATACTTCCCTCCATTAAGACATCCCTCTGTCAAACTGAAAATGTTACAGAACCAGCCCACCTTATGGATGCATACAGGTTGAGGGAAGCCAAAGGAACAAAGAGTTTGAACTTAAGGAGTGCCAACATTACCTATGATGGTAGACAGGTAAGCCAAAAGCTACCATATTACATACTTGCCTAAATCTTCATCTTTTTTAACTAGATAACAGCAATCTACCAGCTTTTCATATTTGTCTAGCACTGTTCCCTTTCCACCTATGACTACTGTTCTTGACTCTACAATCACACTCATGCTGTCAGTGATCAGTTTGGTGATCTTCACACTAACCTGCACAGCCTTTTCTCTTGTATCTAACATCATCTTCCCCAGAATCTATCATTTTACGGCATGGAAAAAGCAACCAGCAGCGAGGTCCCAGCACAGTGACTGAGAGCACCAGTTACATTCCCCAAACAAGGAGCTTCATTGCACTTAGCCTATAGACTTTAAATAGCCTCTCACCTCGCAACACAGAGGGAATGGTTTTTCTCCGCCAGAGTGATAGGAGCTTTTTCCTCAGACATCAGACAACAAACACTAAAAGCCAGGCCAGTCAGTATACAAGCTAGTATAGTATCATAGTCACTACCAGAAAGCATGATTTAAGAGACAACTTTTCCATTTACAGTATTTGACTTGCATCATTGCTGTCAACACAACTTGAAGGAAATTACCTTATCAGGCCTTTGCTGAAGAACTGGCAGATTCTCCTGTTTGCTTAATGAAAGCTAAACTGTACTCGATCTCCATAGTTACAATAGCAAACAAACATGCTCAGAAAGGGGTGGACAAACTACTAACATGGGAACCGGGTTCAGTTTATATCTACATTGTAGACACATTTTAGTGCTAACCAAGTCACAGCTGGGCAATAGCAGCTATAAATCTATATCCTTGTATTGTACACTGCCATTCTCCCAACTTTCCATCTTTCTTCTTGGAGCTTAACATCTGTTCAGGAGAGCTTCCATGAATTATTAGAACATATCTCTGCATCTCAGCTGGACATTTTCACCTGGCTTCCAAGTAGGCTACCTAATCAAAGCCATAATCAGGCCTTGGCCATTCTCCTCCAGCTACACTACTTACTATGAAAAGTATCATCAGCCATGTCTGCCCAAATAGTTTTCTTACCTGAGACAGGCTGCTGCCTCCCCACCCCGCTCTTGACACTGCAAATCTGAGAAGGATCCCATCAGATCTCCTACTAAGTGGTACCTAGAGGTTGCCCAGAAATCTTCTTAATATCTTATCTATCAGTACCAGTATAGGGGTTTTTTGTGTTAGCAGTAGCTAAGCCTTCTGTCATCAGACAGCAGACACAGACCGTGTCTGAACTTAGAATCCTCACTGAGAGACCATCCTAAACTGTTTCTAGGGATATCACCTTTCAAGTCATATTGCTCCTTCTCTGAAAGAAATGGCATCGTTAGCCCTACCAGCTGGCTAGGGCAAGTCAGACAACACGCAGTAGCCAATAAGGTATGGAGATCCCTTAACAGTTCTCAAAGACATTGACAACAGGCCACGAAACCATTACACAAAGCCATGCTGCTTTCAGCAATCATTGTTGCGGATATTTCCTCATTCTGAAGAGCAATAAGGTGCCAGAATAAGCATTGCAGCTGGCAAACTGAAATTGCACACACCTTTAGAAGAGTCTCTGCACAGTATGCTCACTCTGCAGATCCAACCTATTTGGAACTGGTGGTGGAGAGCCTTTCTCTGCTGCATCACAGGAGGACTTTACAAACAGACTCTTCAGAGATGTGTAGGTAGTAGCAGCCATACTATAAACTGTGTTTACTAAAGGTAATATGTTCTATACTCTAGCCAGTCTAACAAAAACAAGGACAGCCAACAACTTTCAAAACAACAGTGCAGACCTGGGTGCAAAGCATGGTTTTTAAGGGCAGTTATTTCTTTGGATATTTTACATACTCCATGGCCTGTAAGACTGGTGAGACTAGAAACTCAACAGCTCCTTGCAGAATTATTGTAAGACAGGTTCGAGACATTAATTTAACTACCTATAAAAAGCAAAATATAGCAGTGTTTTCCTGTGTAGAGCGGGGCATATCGTCAACAAGATGAGTACTGGCCAGTCTGTACACGTAGTAAGAGGTATGCAAGCAACAGCACTTACCTAATGCATCTCTCCCCCATTCTCAGATGAAGCTCTGTGCATTTCTTTTACAGTAGAGTTCATCTGAAAAAGAAGCTGAAATTACACACTGCAGCCTTGCCTGTAGGGGCCCGGGACCACTCAGTCAGGGCACAAGCCCTGCAACCTCTTTTCAGCATATGCACATTTAGAGAAGTTATTTTTAAGGAAGCAAAGCCACCTTCATCATTTTTAGCCTGCAGTACTGTCCTCCAAGTGGTGCGCTCTTACCTCCCCCTTTTATTTCCACTACTGCCATTAAAACATCTTTTCACAAGTTCAAGATAAATAAAGAAGCCAAGTCACATAGAGAAGATAACATTTTTTTAAAAAACACCCACACTCACCTACATTCAGCTAAAAGCCAAGCTCTTTCCCCAACCAAAGGGAAACAAATTTAGAAAAGACCAGCTTCCAAGGACTACCAAGCATTGTCCTAGCTGCAGCTTTTCAGCGTCGCAACTACATCAGCTATTCACATACTGAAATGCTACACAGACCGCTGAACCAAAACTTTATGAAAACACAACTTAAAAATACAAACTACTCCTATAACTTAAATGAAACTAACTCCAAACTCTTCATGCATTGGTCAGATGTTTTTGTTTTGTTTCTAACTACTGGCTCAGAGTTTACATAGCCCTGCTGATGACTGACATTAGATTGAGAGTTCTGTTAGGCAATAAAAATAGGGCATCTCCTGTCCTAAGCAATAAGAGAAAGTAATTGGGATCTCTTTGTAGACTTCATGGCTTAGAGATAAGCACTTCACCGTGTCTGATTCTAATTAATACCTCTGATTCTTTGATTAGCAGCAGCATGTCATTCAGGTGACTTCACTTGAAAATCAACATTTTGGTAGTTAACACTTGTGTACAAAGGGCTTCTAAATCCAAGTGGTTATCCTTGATCCTTCATTAAGGTAAAAGGTGGGGAACTTAAAAGAGGGATGGGGAAGACATGAAAAAAAAAAACCAAACAAACAAAACAATACAAAATCTCTGGAACAAGTTTTAGGTCTAACTTGAGTATTTTTCCAGGAAAAAACAAGGTAATCGGTGATAAGTCTGTCCTGTTTACTCGCAAATGGGCCATATCACAATTTTGTACACCCTGGGAAAATCCTGCTGCCCTATTTTTCCATGCTCCGCTAACAAAATGAGTATAATAGTACTACCTTGACTCATGAGCTTAGAGTAAAGATAAATCTACTTCTAAATGTAGACAGGCTCTGAAGTTTTGATCACAGACTTTAAGACAAAATGCTAAAGCTTTTGTTTGGAGTCAAGAGAACTAGAAGCAGGGTGGTAAAAAAAAAAAAAACCCACAACACAAAACTTAAACTCTGGCATCTCAAATGGCTCACAACAGGCCCTCTGTACAGCCAACTGCACAGATAATCTCCTTGGACTTGGTTCCCTCTAAAAATGATACAGAACCACCAGTGAGAAGAGGCAGATTATGACAGGCTCACAATAAACATGTCTGAATTCCAGGCATGTGATGATGTCAATGTTAGAACAAATTTAAAAATACATTTAGAATAAAATGCAAGTGGGAAAAATAAACCCTGCACAGAGCATAGCTGCAACAGTCACATCTGCCATCTGCCTCTGCCCACAGCCTGCAGCAATACATGGCACAGCAGGCAACCCTCCGCAGAAGCAAGGTGTACTGCAGCCCGAGGACACAGCATTTCCAACCCACCACCAGCTGCCTGTGGGCTGGCCACCCTACAAAGTGAGAGAAAACCCATGTTCCTTTCCACAAAGGCTAAAAAAAACTTGGAAAAGTTTAAGGTGGCCTTGCCACCACAGAGGAACAAAATGCAATACTGTGTTGGCACGGGCTACTCTGCCCTTCCAAGGTGATTTTATTCAACATATTTATTATCTAGATTGTCCAGGTCTTTAAGCAATCAAATAAATTTCAGTGATCGAAATCTGTTACAAATTTTTCAGAAGTACAAAATCTTCAGTGAAAGCTCAGAACTTCATCAGGAGCTGAAGGGGGAATTTGTTCTTAATTTGAGTTGCACAATACTTCCCATAGGTAGCAGCTTCTTTACCCCAGTTTTCTCACACATAAACTCATTTGCAGCCAGAACTAGCTTACCACCAGTGACAGACATATCAGTCATGGCCTTTGCTCCTTCCTTTACCCGAACAAACATAGATTTGATGTCTGAGCACTTCTTTTTGCTGGCAGTA
This sequence comes from Gymnogyps californianus, assembly GCF_018139145.2. NCBI lineage: Eukaryota > Metazoa > Chordata > Aves > Accipitriformes > Cathartidae > Gymnogyps > Gymnogyps californianus. The sequence goes on from NC_059471.1 coordinate 148,599,995, forward strand.
TATTTATAGGAAACAAAGTGACAGACAGCTGATGGAGGGCAAACCATTCACTCCCTTCAAGATGTCCAGGTAGGCAAAGCAAAAGAAACTCACATTAGACTGTTGCACCTGGGAAAAGGAAAGTATGACACAGAGTGACATTATCCTAGGCTATTAGGATTGTAGGCCCTCACAGATAAGTGAGCTAGTATACATTAGCTGATGCCTGCTTCCCACTGGGTGGGAAGTAAAATTAAGTAGTCATCTTTCTTTCATTTGGGACTCATTTCAGAAGCAGCATCGCAAATCTTCTGTTTCTAACTTGAATGTTAATTAGGATATGCTGGTGCAAACCAGAGTGCTGGGGCTGAGCCTCATCCCCTCCTGGATGGGGCCATTTGTTTCTCCTCTCCCCTCATACTCTGTGGAAGACATGTTTGGGTCTGTCTTCTAACTTAGAAGACAGGGAGCAGTCATTCATAATTAAAAGTACAAAGGGAAATACAGAGCAAAGTTAGATTAGCCTTTTAATGAGATTAGGTAAAAGAAAGAATACACATTTCACAGTGAATTACAGCATAAAGTGACTTCTGTGGAGCCAGATCCTGATCTTACTTTCGACAGCAAAAATAGAGTAACTTTAAACATCTGACAACCTCCTTCTCCCCCTCTGAAAGCGAGAGAACATTTTTTTATTATTATTGTTATTTTGAAATGAAGCAGCAAAGATGAGGAGGAGGTGAGCAGACAGGAGAGAGGTCTCACCTCTGACACTCAGAGCATTCTTAATACTCTTTGTAAGTGACATCCTCCCATCGTCCCTATCGATTCAAATGATTATGCATGATGAAATGGCACAGAAGAAAGCAGGGTTCGAGAAGGGACTGTACACCAGCAGGTGGGTTTTTTTCCAATTCAACAATCCAGGTACCTGGAGAACAAATATGAATTAATCAGCCCAGTTAAGTCTCCTTAAAAGCATTATAGCCCCCGACCCGCTGCACACAGACACTTCCACATGCATCTGGCTGCCCAAGATTAAAGTACAAAACTAAATGAGCACAAAAGCGTCTCTGCCATTTCATAATCCAGAGCCTGCCATCCTGCAAGGGCACACTAGGAGCTGGATGCCATCCAGCACAGACAGCGAGTGCTGAGCATGCAAACCCAAGCCAAGGAGCTTCGATACAGAGGGAGCACCAGGGAAGCTGATCTGCTGTAATGTCACTGTTGCATGCCCAGCAATTTACTCCCACCAAAACGGAGGTGAAAGGCCAAAGAGGGGAATATTTAAGTACCTAATTTGCATCCTGAATCTCACTTGTGTTCCTGGCCTCTGAGATACCATTATTTTCCACATTTTTCCCATATCTCTCTAATGGAAAAGACAACAGACCCATGAAAGTTTTAACATGCACCTCTACCTGTCTCCACTTTGACACTATTTGAGCTGGAGCACAGAAACCTACCTCTTTGAGGCCAAACCCAATACTCAGTCACATCACCAGCCCGCATGCACCCCTTCTTATGAAAAGGACCATAATTTGTGGCAGCCTTCCTGCTTGGGCTGGGTCAGTGCCTGACTCACCCTGAATACACAAATCCTCCCCCCTCCGCTGATCCCCCAGCTGGTACTTATGCTCAGCAGACGTTAATGCAGCAAGACATTCACTTGAAAGGTGTTGCCCGTATCCCCACAGCCACCCACCCCCCCCAGGCTGGGTTTCGGTGGCACTCTCCACCCCCATGCTCTTCATGCAGGGTGAGGCACCCGATCCAGCTCCTGCAGTGGTTACTGCCCTCCCTGTTCCCACCTCCAGTAGCCCCAAAACTCCACCATGGTTCACCACAGCCAGCGGGCATGGGCAGTGGGTAGGAGCCCTGTCAAGGGGGCTCAGGACAGGGAATGCACCTGCTGGTGCCCTCCAAGGCCCTGACATGGGTAGCACAAGTGCTGCATCAGAAGCAAGGGCATCGTGCAAAAAGGGGGGCACAGGGACAGGGGTGTCAAACATCCAGGGAGAATGCTGGGAAATGAAACGTAAAGAAATTAACTGACTTTTAACCAAAATCACACAGGGCACCTGCAACAGAACTGGAGGCAACACCTGAATCCCACAGCCCAGCTGTAACACCCTGCCTCCTTCGGAGGGAGCAACCAGCACCTGCTGTGGCAGGTTAGGGACGGTCACTCGAAGGGGAGAGATGGCAGCCTTTCTGGTCTGCAGGTCATCAACTTACTCTGTTGGCAATCATCTTGACCTGCAGAGCCACTGTGTGTTAATGATTAGTGAGTTGTACAGCAAAATATCCTCGGAGACATTTTGGCACAAACAGAGCACCTTTTATATGGGTCTTTCAAAACTTGGCATCAAACATAACAAAAAGCAGTTGTTGTGTTGTTACATGGAACCTTATGTATATGTTCAAGAGGCATATAATGTTACATAGAGAGATTTTGGGGGGGTACTTTAATGCTTCTCAATCATTTTTTTACTGTCAGTTTAGAAAAGTTATCATTTACCTTCAAAACAAATAAATATATGCTTCTGGTCCTTATTTGAATTGACAATATAGCTTGGAATTTGAGTGGTTCTGGGCAAATGAATCAACACATCTATGAAAAAAATCAGCCTAAGTCTGAAGTCCTGTTTCCTATCTCATGTCTGATTCACTAGCAAATTACTTCAGAGAACAGGAGCTTAATTTCCGCTCACACGAAGTCATACCTATTCCTGAAGGAATGCCTTTATTCCTGTTGCCCGTTTGAAAAGTCAGAATGTACTGCACTGCATAAAAATGATCTATACTTGAAGCTTAAGAAAACAGTTTTTGAAATAGATCTAAATTAGGTTTAACCATTCCTCACACATCCCAGCCTGAAGGAGCACCCTAGCAACAACCTTTAGCATTTTGCAAACATTTGCTACTAATTATGGGTTCTTAGAACAATAATACACGGCTCCATGCTTTACGGAAAGAGGCCAAAAGCAGCCTCAAAAGTAAGCCTTAGCCTTTAATTTAAACCAGTGCCATACAAATTCTCAAATATACATTGCAAAAGCTTCCCAAAACACTGCTCTGATTAATGGCTCTGAAAACTTGTAAAAGCTCAGCTGTCAAGCATTAAAATGTAGGCTGAGAAAAAGCTCATGTAGAGCAGCTAAATAAAAATTCTTTGAAACAGCTTTTCCCTGTACCTTAAGCAACAGCAGCACAATACAGCAGCACAAAACAAAACTCCCAAAAGCCATAGGGCTCACTTCATACCGGTTCAAGGGCTCCCATACCTACTTCCAGCAAGTTACTCAGGCCCCATGACAGGCCACTCTGCCCCAGCAAGCTTTTCCTCACCTCTGATAAATCAGCCAGCCTTCCATAATTCGTCCGCTCGTATTCCCGTACACACAGCTGTCCTCTCTAGCCTAAAAGCTCCCCTATTACTGCTTGAGCTACTTTTAGCCTTCAGGTGGTCTTGCATTTCCCTCGACCCTAAGGCAGGAGGCAGAATGAAGCAGGCACAGAAGAAACACTGTCCTTTCCAGATTCCTGTTGTTTTCATTCTCAGATCTTCTCACCTTAACAAGCAGCCAAGCCGTCCTCCAGCCCATCTGCTCTAGGTGACACTGTTTGAGCAGGGAGGTTGGACAAGACAACCTCCAGAGGTCCCTTCCAACCTCAGCCATTTTGTGATTAGCTGTGCTTACAATAGAAATTTAGAATGGATAGCCCTTTCCTGGGAAGCAGGGCTAGGTACCCTCAGCCATAGGCCCCATGAAGATGTATTGACTGGAACCCTTCTAGGAAGAGACTCTGGAAGGTGCAACATCTGTCCAAGATGAACTTTGGTCTTAAGGCAGAACACCAGCCGATAGGGATGTCCCTAGCTGAGAAAATGAGAGGGTCGGTTTTGATTGGTTTGGTTTTGGTTTTTTTTATTATTTCCTGCTCTTCTCACTCGGTACTATTTAACATTTCCTAGATAATTTTTAGTGATTCCAATCTGTGGCCACAACATCTGTGATACCTTTTCAATTTCCTTCATGAAGGGGTAAGGAAGGTGTTATGAAACTATTTTATTTGTCTTTCTTTAATGCAAGAATTGCATTGGCTTAGAAACTTCAAAACTAATAGGAAAGCAGAATGACAGAAATGAGTAAAGACACTAGATTGCTGGCACTGACTCTTAAACATTTCAATTATTTAAATGATGGCAGAATTTCTTTTACTCACAGAAAGTGAGAATACGAGAAACATCAAGGAAGTAAAAAAACTCTATTGTTTGCTGAGGCTGGACTCTCCTTCCATGGGCTTAACTGTGGATTTCAGCATCACAGGCTTTCTAGTTCTCTGTGTGTTTAAAAGCAAAAAAGAAAAAGAAAATAGTGGGATTTTTTAGCATGTAATGCGTTGGGAAAGGAATGTTCTCTTTGGGGGACCAGCTGACTATGTCCCCTGCCATGAGACAGAAGCCGGTTCATACTACTGCAACACTGTTACTATAATAGACAAAACTACCCCTGAGTTTCCCTGGGCCTGATGGCTGATTTACTGCTGAATATCCAGCATGTCTCGTGCGATTTCCATCAGTCAATGCTGACCTGTCAAACCACAGTGTTTCTAATATCCTATGGAAAGGAGGGATTAAGTCCTTTATCTCCCAGACCAAAGTACCATGTGGGGCAGCACTTCCCCAGCTACTTTAAAAAGCTTATCGAAAATCCAGTATCTGTGTAAAGGGCAGATGGGTGGAGGAGAAGAAAGGAGGACCTAGAGGCCTCCTGGAGACCCAGATTTTGATATTCATACAAAAAAAAAGACCAGGGTTTGGTTCATTGTTTCAGCAAAGTACTGAACCTGCAACTGCTTGATGATTGTACTACTGTGTCTTGTCATTTTATCTGGAGGATTCAGTTAGCTATAGATGTGAAGCAAAAAAAACCCCTGCTGTATCTGAGCTTCCCCCAGGCAAAAAAAACCTTGGATCTGAGTCTTCTGGAGCTTTGGGAAAATCTGAACTCCAAGCGCTGCACTTCTGGCCAGCTCTTACCTAAATCTAGCATTAACCTTGGATCCTCTGAGGTCTGTGTTATCATGAGATCACATAGATATTGAATTAAAAACTGTAGTGTCTGAACAATTTCATAGTGATGGTGAAATTATGAATTTTTCCTTATGCTGCAGAAAAAAAATTACATTCTGAAGAAAGCAAGCTTCTACCTAAAGGCATCTCAAGATTCCATTAAATTATGGGCTTTGTTTTATGAAACAGTGTGTTTTTAAATGGCAAATATTTTTGCTTCTCCAGTATATCACAAAACTGGCACGTTATACAACAAAAGTTTCTTGCTGAAGTGTTTGGAAGTGATTGGGTTGCCTAACCTTCTGAAAAATGATGGTGATAAACTCGTTCAGTCATGACCTTTGTGACAGACAGAGAACTGGCCTTTTTAAGGCAAATTTTAATAAATGTCAGCAATAAGTGTACTGTGTAGACACATTAGATGAAGGCTGAGATGACACAGCTGTTACAAGGCTGAACTATCCAACTAGAAATATGAAAAGGGACAAAGTTTGCCATCAGATCTGAAATTAATGGTAATCGGATTGTTTGCCACTGCATTATTTAAAACATACCTGATGGCACTAATTCTTGGAGATAGGCTAGTAATTCTTTTAGTTTTTGGCTTTTTCGGGCTAAAGCAAAAGCAGAGCTTCTGTTACCCTGTCTGCTCTATTGTTTATGCATACGGCAACTTCCAATTTACAAAGAACAGGTTTCTCCTCTGACATTCTCGATCCTCTGTGTTTAAGAAAATAGTACTTCCAAACAGTTCTGGTCAATATTCAAGCTGTGAGGCTTCCTGTTATTTGTAGCTCTTCGTAAGTCTCTTCTAGTGTTTCCAGGGACTTTTCTTAATTAACCCAGTTCCGAGCCTCAATCAGCAGTAAGCACCAGCATATGTTCTCCTGGTATGATTCATGTGTGATTGGTTTTACAGATGACATTAAGACTGGAAATACAGACACACATAAGGCTGAAGCCAACTGCAAAGCAGGCAGGTGCCATTAAAGTAGTGGGAGCAGGAGTCAATAAAGAGAGATGGAGTACTAATGGCTGCAACATCCCCCTAGGAGGGAATAAAAATAAACAGCTTACAATAAGTAGGAGATAAAAACAAGTAAATGCACTGAATGATTTAAAGGGAATTGATTTCTATCTCATCTCTTTCTTACTATCCTAAGTTTTGGAGTAGTTTGTTTGCTCCCAGAGGTAATGGAGTCCTGTTACTGTAATGCTGAAGGTAAAGGGAGAGAGGAGAGGTTCTTCTGTTCGAAACAATTAACTGCTCTTTTCTCTTGCAGCCAGCAAGACAGGGCTTAGGGTACAAGTCAGGACTCATATGTGTTTTCTGGGACAAGTACCAGTTTTAAGTCTCATTCATGTTATAGAAAAGATTACATTTCACCCCCTTGTACAAATGAAATTGTATTGTGTTAAGGAGGTATATTGCTATAAGCATGAGAACAGCATGAAACAGCAGCATCTGCTACCTATTGCTGGGTCTAATTAACATCCATTACCAGGTTCTTTTTGTTTGCTTTTACAAAATGTTTATACCCTAAGAAGGAGCAGCAGGGTCAGCAGATGACTCACATAAATGCTCTGCAGTAAGGCGTATGGCATGTCTTGAAGCCTTTAAATGTCAAAAGCTCTACTGTTTTATTTATAAAGCAGTTTTAATAAGTATTTTAGAACTCTGTGGAAGCACAGCCCCAAAGCAAGATCATCTCTCCTAGTTTTGATATCCACACAGTACGCACGTTCCATAAGCCCCGAAGGATTAAATGGCATTCATGTCTGCATCAGTGTGATCCATCCAAGGCATCATAACGTTTTGTGATTCAATCTGCATAGCTGGCTCTGTGAGTCATCTATAATGTATTTTGAAAAGGAAATAGGCTGAGGAAGTGGTGAAACAAAACATGTGAATCCCACAGAAGTTCAACACTAGCAGTCAACAACTAAGTAAGGAAGAAAAACTAAGCAAAACACTTGGACTTATGTAAGAATGCGTGGAGGAACACGTTTTCTCCACTTCCTTTATACTGTGCATGCTATTCTATGTTTTAGACTGGTTTTACATTACTGGTAATACCTACCTGGCTTAACCAGTGGTTGAAGCCTGCAGGTAGATGAAGATCCTAAGATACTGTGAGCCAAGCCTCCCAGTGATTATAAGAATAAATGCATCAAACTTACACTTTTTTTTTTTTACTGCAAGAAAGTTAGCTGTAAATAAACATATGTTAGTCAGAATTTTCCCTTTGGGAACATACATTTGTTCAGAGTGAAACATTTCACAAAAATATATTTCCACACTATTTTTTTTCCCAGGGGTGGGGAGAGAAATATTTTTTTCAGCATCCTTAAAAGGGAATGAAATGATCTGGTTATGAAGTTTTCTGAAGCAAATGTTTTAGTCTTACTAGTTGGAGTATGGGGTGGGTTTTTTTTCATTTTGAAACTTATTTTACATAACAATATTGACAGGATGAAAGGAAACACCTCAATATTATTAATTTATCTGAAGTTATTGTAGAATCTTGTCTTCTGAAGTATGTTAATGTTTTGGTTAAGTTTAAAATGGAAAAAAAAAAACAAACTTGAATTTTTTTCTGCCTGTTGGAAAATCTAAGCTATCAGTACTTTGGGTGGCTTATAAAGTGATCTCGCCAAGGCACAGTGCTGCATTCCAAGTGAATTATTATGACTTTCAAGTGTTGTGATATTTGACTTCTGTCTATGTTAATTAATCGATATGTTTAAATGAAAAAGGACAAATATTGTAATTTCCAGAAATCTACTCCATTTCAAAGCTAGACTGAGTTCAATGGCAACAGGATGAGGACTTGACTGTAATGCACATCTCGGAAAAAAAAGAGTTGAAAGCTGTATATAGCAAAGTATACACATTCACTCTTTGAAGGCCTCCTGTAATAACATTTCAGCTATGACACACACTTGTCTACACCAGCAGAGCAACATGTTTTCACAAGATCAGTTATTATCTTAAATTTTATGAAGTCTTTGTTGTTGGTAACTCAGAAGGCCGCACAGTTTATCTCTGTGTCTTCAGTAATTCCTGCATAGGCAATGCCCATGAGAGTCCATCACCCCCCTTGGCCCCCCGCACACCAGAACCCAACACAAGGTCTCCACAGTGGAGACGTGTGTCACTGCAGGGTTTCCAGGTTCCAGAGGCAGCCTGGGACCTACCGATCCAATGGCCACTACAATTTTACAATTTAGAGCCCTTAGTCAAAAGGCAGAGTGAATGAGGTTTATAAATCCTTAGTTATACTCATTTTGATTTTTGGATCCCTCACCTGCTTCCATCTTTTTGTGATGGTATTTACTATATATTTCCCCCTACGGAGTTCCTCAACTCATTTAAAACATGCTTTTCTTCATACATCACAAATATTTAAACAATTTGCCATATCAGATTCCTTAATAAATAATCTATCACCAGTGCTTAGTGTCCCTTTGATATGTGAATTTCAAATAAATTACAATATGAAAACTTACAGGTAAAATTAATCTTTTGTAGTCTACCCTTCAGTTCCAGCTGCAGCTATAAAGCTGTATCTGTTCTCCTGTGAGGTACTGCATCAAATAATAAATCTGCAACACTCCCAGGTTGATCACGGGGAAACAGAAGCAGTTTGTTGACATGAGTAAGAGGCTTCCATTAGCTTCAATTCCATGACTCAGAGATGCCATCTTCAAGGAGATATACCTCTGACAACCTTTTCTGAGCTGTAGCAAGACATAAAGGAAAGCTGAATATAGAAGTAAAAGGTTTCCAAATATAAGTGAGGTAAATATGCTTGAGTACTTTTTCAAAACAGCAGGACAGGTAAACACAAAAAATAACCTTTTCAGTGTGTCCGTGTCATGGTTTAACCCCATCCAGCAACTAAGCACCACGCAGCTGCTTGCTCACTCCTCCCCCCTCCCAGTGGGATGGGGAGGAGAATCGAAAAAAGTAAAACTCGTGGGTTGAGATAAGAACAGTTTAATAACTAAAGTAAAATAAAATAAAATACTAATGCTAAAACTACTACTAATATTTTTTTAATGAAAAGGGATATAACAAAAAAAGAGAGAGAAATAAAACCCAAGAAAAGACAAGTGATGCACAATGCAATTGCTCACCACTCGCTGACCAATGCCCGAGCAGCGATCTGCCCCTTTCAGCCAACTCCCCCCAGTTTATATACTGGGCATGATGTTCCATGGTATGGAATATCCCTTTGGCTAGTTCGGGTCAGCTGTCCTGGCTGTGCTCCCTCCCAGCTTCTTGCACACCTGCTTGCTGGCAGAGCATGGGAAACTGAAAAATCCTTAACTTAGGATCAGCGCTACTTAGCAACAACTAAAACATCAGTGTGTTATCAACATTATTCTCACACTAAATCCAAAACACAGCACTGTACCAGCTACTAAGAAGAAAATTAACTCTATCCCAGCCGAAACCAGGACAGTCCCCTATGGATGCCACATTTTTCTTCTCTGCGTTTTCCTTGTACATTATAGTTAGACTTGCAGAATGAGGCAAGATGGATTTTATAAGATCTTTTTGGTGTTAACTCCTCATGCCTTTTTGTCTTAGCCTCTGTCACACAGAGCACTGGCTCAATCGGTTGCAGCAGTGACCAAATACTGCTTGTGATACTATGTTTCTTTAAAGTCATGAGGCTCATGCGGGTGCCAGCTGGAAAACCAGAAACTACAAAAATTCCTAGGTGCTGGATAACCCCCAAAATAATACGTATTAAAGCAGTGCAACAAAAATACAGCTTTATTTAAAAGGCCTGAAGAAATAACATCTTTACAGAATGGCAATCGGTCACCCACTTGTACTTTCCTCAAGTCTTGATTAGCAGGCCTGAGCAAAGCCTGTCATGTAGAAAGACAATTTTTTTAAAAAACGGGTGAAAGCTTCCCGCAGCTAATTCCTCCAAGAGTTCATGCTTCCAGCACTCTTCAACCCACATGCTGGACCTTACCTTCTTAAAGAGGAGTTGCTAATTCTGCTGGTAGGTGCGTCACCTCTTCCAGGGGGGGCACCAGGAACAAGAACTCATGCAGCTCAGGCATCTCCAGCATGCAAGATGATCCCAGAGGAAACAGAACACCAGGAGGAGATTACATAGTGATCAATCTGAGAAAATTTACCTAAAAGACAAAGGGATGATGAAACATGCAAGCTAGCACATACATTATATGAATTTGCAATGTAAGACAGCAAAAATATCAATGTAGTTTCAGAGTGTTTGCTGCTTGGGCAACGAGGCATAGAGCGAGGGAGCAGCGGAGGTCATTTCTCATGTAGGTTCCCATTCTCCAGTGAGCTCCAGACAAATGGACTGCTCTGTGGGGAATCTTACTGAATCAGTAGGACTATAGGCACATGCAAAGGTCTACCCCACAGATCTCATTGTAAGAGAGAGGCCTTGGAGAGACAATTTTGTTATAGCCACGCTTGGTGCAAAGCGTTTAATTCCAAGAGCCTCAATTCCCAGGCAGAAATAACCCAGCTGAAGAGATTTCAGATAAAATAACAGTAACCATGTATTTATACTTGAAGTCTGTAACGGCAAAAATAAAAACAAGTAAAATCTAGGAACAGATTGTCAGAGGTGTACATTGCCACATCTTCACAGAAGCAAGAGAGCTAAGAGAAGTCATGCAAGATAAATATCTCTCCTGATAGAATAGTAAAGTAGTTCAAAGCAGATCTGGCAAAATACAGGGTAGGTATAAAAAGAGCTGAAAAATAAAAGAAAGGTTCAAAATGGAACAAAAGTATGAAATTAAAAAAGGGGAGAATGTGATGAACAACAATGTTACCCTGGAAATAAGTGCTAAATGTCAAATCTAGGTCTTTAAAATTAGAGTGGATGAAGAATAATCTCACAAGCCCAGTACCACAGACTGGATGAAAAATAAGGTCCCTTCTTTGTAATTTCTCTGAACCTCTCAGAATCCCTCTGGGTTTGGGAAATAAAGTTGTTCTGTGACAGGTATGAAAAGAGAAAGTCACAGAACAATCTTCCTCATGGTCACAACAAACGAGCCACTGGACAGGAGGACCTGTTACACAGCATGGTCTCTAATGAGTGGAAGGAGCTGTTAGTAGTTTTAAAGAAAAAAATAAATCACTTTAATGGCCAAAGGGAAGTAAGCAAATAAAATTTAGATAAGGTTAAATTCAAGGAATTGGGATCGATAGATTCCAGAAAAATAAAACTGATGCAATCATCCTGTGAAAAAACGAAAAAATGTTTAATGGCTTTATAGACTTGAGCATAGTAGAAACGTACTGAGTTATGCTTCTCTTGAACCAGTACTTCCCCTCCCTCGCCTCTTGTGCACCAACGGCAAAATGTTTAAAACAGCAGTAAACTGAGACACTTGAGCAGAGTGTTGTCATTCCTGTAAAATGCAATAATAAATTTGCATTCTCTTTAAACAAGTCATAACAGAGCTACTAACACAGAGTACAAATCATAAAATGGGCGAAGATAAAAACATCTGCAAATGTCTTTCTGTGCCACAATGCCTTTTCAAGAAGTGTCCAGGCTAGGTTGAAGAGCAATGTGATAACATTCATTTAGAGACGTGTCAAACTGCTCAGTGCATATCCGAGCCCAAACTTGCCCAGAATCTGAGTGAAGGCAGTTCTAAGGTCAGGTGCTGGCCCATCGTTATGTTTCATTCTGGCTCACATAAACATCAGGCACTTAAGTAACTACTTTCCCACACATTTAATCCCCATGTAAAATAATGAAGATAACTGTGCAGCAGCTAGAAACAACTACTTTAACCAGCCACAGGCAGCTGAAAGTTTGAATTATGGGAAACATACAACTGGAACTGGTTGATGCCAACAAAACTCTTTACAGTTGGAAAGGTCTCTGGTGTTAATTTCAGGATTTCAGAAACAATGTGCCTAAAAGCCATGTGATGGTTGGACCAGATATAATGATATTTACATGATCAACAGGTGCATATGCAGAACAGCTTGGCTAAAAGTCATAGACTCCTGAATACCAGATAAAGATATTTGTGGGAGTATCAAACTGAAATCTCACCTTGTTTGTCTACTGCTTTTTCCAAGGGGGGAAAAAGAAATAAAACTGTAACTACTCTAGTATTATTTTTTCTCCTTTAGTATGCATCTTCATCATGCACGCACTTTTTTTTCCCCTATGTTTCCTCTGGGTCTTGAGTAAAGCATCTGAAATGCTTTTATAAATCTGGCTCTAGTCAGTGATATTTACTTGTGGAGTTCATTGTTTAGGAGTAAGATAACCATCAAAATCCGTCAGAAATAAGCACCCTCCAAAAACCATATGAGATTGAGTTAAAATTGTGCTAACTTCCTGGGAACCTTCTAGAAATATCTATTCTTATCTCCTTTCCTTGGAGTGGCATTCACAGAAACCAGACTATTTCAAAGTCTACAACAGTCTTCTCTCAGTACCACGCTGCAGGTTTTGACTCTGATATTGTGCTTTTCCTCATCTCCCACATCCCACTGAGATTGTGAGCAGCCACAGGCTGTAATCAGGAAAGGACTCAGTCCTGGCATCAAGAATATCCATCAATTGGGACAAAAGAAGAGCTTTGCCATTGGATTACCAAGCAATTTTTTATTTGTTTCTGTCTGTACATCTAATTTATCCTTTTGCTTAGACGAGTCAAAAAAGTCCAGATGTCTTTCTTGGGGTTATAAATATATTCCCCAAAATAAAACATATTTCAGAGCACCAAAGATGCTTTCCTGTGACATCCAGCAGCGTGAAGGGTCGGGATACTGAGCACTAGGTTGGAGATGAGAACTCCAAGACCTCCATCTTCTGCTAGTTTGGCTACCTCATTTCTATTTTTCTTCTTCATTTTTCTCAGTCGTAAGATGGGAAACCACAGTCCCAGCCTCAGGGTTGAAGTGATTAGGAATGTTAACAGGGTTCAGCCTAAATACAACGATAGAGCCTGACTTTGTATTGCATGCTGAGGATGCTAGGCATCAGTTTTACGTTCAGCAGAAACTTATACATATCTGCAACCACTAAGTCTATCCTGAGCCATTTGCCCAGCCATCAGCAGGACATGCTGCACACATTGACACTCCTCATATCAGATTGTGCATGCGAAATACTATGTATTTTTGTAATACTGATATAAAACAATACATTACTGATTACATACCTTAGGATCTATGTTATATAAAATATCAATACACATATGAAATACTTGATAACGGTTAATATGATATATGCCATATTACACTGATGGCATAATTGTAATTTTTATTATTGTAGCTGCATGTTTGGGTTTTTTTTTTCAGATCATGATAACATTTCAGGAGTTTGTAATTATAAAAAACAAGTAGAATATAATCTGTCCATGCACTAGGCAGCCCTTACAAGATTATTCTCCTTAAGAGGAGATGTTTGAAATTTGTCATGAAAATATGCACAGTACAAAGTAATTAATAAATGCCTGGACAAACAGAGCTATAGGAATATTTCACAGATTGATTTCATTACACACCTAACATGCTTCCGAAGCAGAGGTAAACAGTAATCCATAACTGGAAAATATATGGTGGGTTTGTGGTAGTGGTGGGGGTTTGGAGGGGAAGTTGTTTGGCTTTTTTCAGAGGAGATACATTATTAAATTAGAATCCTTAGCAATACACGAGATATAGTTCAATACACTGGGCAGATTTATAAACCAGTTTACTGCACTTGAAACTTAATCTTCACATCTGCTTTGTTCTAAACTCTAGCTGTGAGATAAAGCATTGGAATAGTGATTACAGAGAGTTTATGCCAAAAGCAGGTTATACTGCTTTTAGGTATCATAAAACTACATACCATGCCTGGTACTTTAATTCTGGTAAGCGCATCTTGCATTCTGTGATGCAGTTTCCAGATGTCATTACTGTCAGTTCGTTTGTTATTCCCTCAGTTCCTCCACCCTGGCCCTGTCTGAATGGCTCTTTTTTTAAGATAGTCAAAGGATTTCTACCACTTCAAAAGTATGCACACCACATAGGCTCCCTGTAGCTGCTGGTGTATAACAACAGTTGTTCCCAGAGATGTACAATAGCAGGATCAGCAGATATATAAACACATGCATCTCCATTCTGTACAGCACTGGCCTGTTACCCTGACCAGCAAAGCGAGCCAGATCATTTCACTCAATAATGTCAATTCAGCCTAATTCACAACCACTTTCCTCTTCAGCAGTGGGCAGGACGGGGAGGCAAGCTGAGGCATTGCAACACAGAAGCCCACTGCATTTCACTGAGGAAACAGCCAACTTCCAGTCTCGCAAGGTGCTTGTGTGAACAATGGAAAAGTTAAAACAAAATCCCATTTGGGAACGAGCATGCCACTTTGAAAGCTCAGTGAAAATGTATGCTTTTGAGTATAATTTGGTGTCACCATCCACAAGCAGGGTCAGCCACAGAGCTACAGCAATTGACACGCATATGTGGAGCTCACAGCATTATCAAATGGTGACATTCAATCTCTGTTCCCACTTCTTTTAATTGGCAATGCCCACCATCGGAAGGGCACAGCACTGGCATATGCCCATAGCCACAAAGTCGCTTCAGGTCCTAAGATTTCATTGAAAAGTCAAGTTTCTAGTGTCCATATTTACCAGAATAACTTTCTAAACACAGATCATATCCAAACCAAAGAAGGCTGTTGCCTTATTTACCTCACCACTGTGGAATTCAGAAGTCTACCAAGATTATTTATAGATGAATATTCATTTTTTTTATTATTCAGCATTTTTGCAATCCAAACTTTCTCTGGTAGTATCCCAGCTTCCAAAATCCTAAATGCCATACTCACAACTACACTTCTTGACAAACACAACCATGTAGTTATGCGCTGGCAGTTATTCCAAAGTATTTTAAGTACCAGGAAATGTGGGAACAACATAAAATAAATAGCATAATACAAAAGAATAATAATTTGAATCACAGAGCACATTTTTTATGTTAGCTATGTGAAAATGCTCCAGTTTTAAGTTTAGCTGAAGCTGTTGCAATATCTTCGTTTTAACTGATCTGGAGTGCCATCAAGAATAATATGTCCTGTTACAGACCATAAGTCAAGGTGAGACAAATGATGTAAAGTCTTAGATGTTATTCCCGTCTGCAATTCTTCATTTCTGCTTTTCATCTCCTACCCTTTTGGATAGAAGGGGTTTATTCTGGCCAAGCAGAAGTTGTCTTTTCCCACAGCCTGCAGTACTTGGGTGGAGACTACAGTGTCCTTTCCAAGTGGCCTGAACTCTACAGATTTGCTCCAAGTGCACCAAAGTTTTCCAAGAGGACATCACCTCACCATGGAGCAGTTTCCAGAATCCTGTAGCAGCGTGAGATAAAAGGGTCTCAGACAACTGCTTCTTCAGCTTCTAAATATGGTTCGAAAAAAGCTGATTTTGTTTCAGAAGCCAAACCATCTGAATTTAGAAAATTCTCAGTAATTATACTTTTAGTCACTTCTTTTAAGCTTGTTAGAAAACTGAACAACTTTTAAAATATCAGTAACTATAGTTGGAGTTGGTGGATGAACAAATACTTTAGAAAAAGAGGAAATTGTCCTAGCAGTTGCTTAAAGAACCTTTGGTTTCGTACCATGGCTGGAAATATGACACAGAACTGTAATTGTTAATGATGGAGGAAGCTTAAAACCTTGCAAGATGCTTTTCCACACTCTCGATCATGTGAAACTCCTGTTCTAAGACTCACCTGCTTCCTTTCTTAATGCAGAGCATACAGAGAGATTGATGTCCTCCCCTTCATTTTCACAGTTTCCTCCACCCTTCCTCAAATATTCTGTAGACCAAAAACCAAACTCCGATTCCTGCCAGCCCTGACAGGCATAATCTTTTGAGTGTTTTGAAAATCAGAATACCTATGAAAGACAGCTTAGGGAGATTTGGATCATGAGGCAAAGACGTGAAAGCAATCTTCAGCTAATTCACCTCATCAGCATGTCTGATACCAACCATAAAATATTTTAAGTTATGCTCAAAAAAAAGGCAGGGAGACTTGAAATCATCATAGACTTTAAAAAAATATACCCTGGAACTTTTAGTTAGATATTCAGCCTTAATGTTAACTTTGTTCATGTTCTCAGTCTCCATTACTATGAGGATTTGGCTTTCTTTCAATTAATTACTTGCAACTAGACACTACAAACTGAAGAAAAACATCAGATATCAGAAGACTGAAACAAAATAACAGGAATTGTCTATTTTATTCTCTTTTCCTCTGGCTGCTGTGACAATGTGTTATTAGTAATATTTTACCAGTGGAGAAATTAAAATGAAGAGCTTGTGGCAGGGTCTCAGCTGTAGAAGAAAGGGAGAGCAACGTTAGCCAAAGTAAGTGGTGGCTTCTGCATGTTTCAAACTGCTCAGCGAGACCCAGAAGGAGCGGAGGAGCTTCCTCTGACACAAAGGAACATAATTCACGCTGGAGGACTTATAACTGGTCCTATTCCTCCCACCAGTGAGAGGGGAGCTGATGAATGGAGGTGAAGCTCAGCAGTACCCAGGATTTATTTCCTAGCATCATGATATGTCAGAAGAAAAAGACAGACAGGCTTTTGTGCATATTACGGTGCCAAATGCCACAGACAAGCTGAGTAAACAGGGACAGGTTAAGGATTTCTGGAGATAAAGACTTCTCTCCCTCGACTTGTAGCATAAGAGTAGAGTTGATCCCGAGCTGCTCTGGCTGCCTTAGGACTGCAAAACCTCCCACATCGGCTATTCAGCCAGATGTATTAATGTATCTAACAGGGCGCTTCGCAAAATTCCCATCACAAGAGGAACTACGATAAAATCACACTCCTCAGTAAAACACAAACAAACAAAATAACCGAGTCATCACAGAAGTTGTGACATCTCTGCAACTTTCCTGCCTCTGGTATTAGGATAACTACTTATTTTCTCTATATTCTTTACTTTTCCCTGAATGAAACAGAGAGACTCAGGCAAACACTGACTGTCCTTTGAATTGGGGGGGGGGGGGGTGGGTGAGATAAATTTTTAAAAAAGTATTAAAAAATTTACAAAGGTACTTTATTTGCCCTTTGAGGTTCCACAGGACATTTGTACAACAAGCTAAAAAGACAAGAAAGCAAGCTAAATTTTCTTAGATGTTTCTTCTAATTAGTGAACATAGTGGGATAAATAGCACATCACAAAAACACCTGAACATGTCTTAAAATGGCAAATCTAAAACATACAGTAAAAATATCTTTTTTAACTGTTGATTTTTTAATTTTACCTGATTTGATGGGTCTATTTCCAACATGAACATCTCTGAGTTATTTATGCAAGGCAGTTATACATTATTAAAGTATCCCTTGTTATGCTTTTTACTGTTTACTGTTTTTACGGCAATACTGTGGTTTGTCAAACATAAAGCACATGAATCTTCATGCTTCAGGTGAGATCTGCATTTTTACTTTCCACAGCTGGGCATTGTCTCATCGGCACATATTTCTCCAGAACCCAAAGAAGAATCTGGTAATACCTGCAACTCTGCGCATAGGACATGCAGTGCAGATCAAAACACAAAAGGGCACAGATGGAGTTGCTTCTCTGTGTATACATGGTGCTAACCAAATGCAAACCTTAAGCAGCTTATTTTGTTTGTTCAGTGCCCTTGAAATAAAAAGCAGCTCTCGATTCAGATTTCACGTTACAGGCAAGCATTCAAGGATGGCCAGACTGTGGATTAAGTTTAACTCTTTTGCAGGGAAGGTAAGATGGGAAATAGAGTTACTTGAAAGAGAGGAAATGAGAGCACATTGAATGCTGAATTAAATATCTAAGTTGGGGAGAGCAAGAAAGCAATCTTAAACATTAGCATCACGATGGAGTGCTAGTCTGAATTACATATGCCTAGAGAGTACCTGAAATGCTGCACAATGTCAGGGACAATGGGAAAGAAGTATACCAAAGAGCTGCGTGGACAACCCCTGCTGCAATCTGAGCATGGAGGAACTGAAAAACAGACTCCCAGAAAGGTGAGAAATCATTTTGAACCAAACAAATAACATAAGTACTCCAAAGTAGTTACTGCAGGTAACTTTCTGATAAAAATGCAATATCCCATTGCACTTTTTGAAGGATTTATCCCTTTGCTAAGTGAGATGCACGCAGATGCAGGAAGGGAATTCAGATCATCAAACTACAGCCGTGTAGACTTTTTTGACTTGATCCCACTTGAAGGTCAGAAAGGAACCAGCTTGCACAGGGTTTTATCTGCAGGACAGGGCTCAGCCATCTACCCTAAGGTGAGATGAATCACTGTGGGGGAGTACTCATGGTTCCTTTGCCTGCTGGAGGAGTCTGTATGAGCGGGTGAGATGCATGACGTAGATGTCTCAAAGTGAAGAGGAGGACTTGCACCATTGTGTCCCATTAATCTGTGCAGTAATTGAGTGGCATCAGCAGCATTAGAAACCAGTGTATGCAGGACCTTTTGTTTTCCTTTTCAGGGCCAGCAGCCAGCTCCCACCCCAGCCAGTAAGTGTAGCTGTCAACTGCAGAAACTCAGAATTACAGCTGGCTTAAAATAACACCCCTCCTCTCAGGAGCTGGTGCAACATCATTCCCCACTCAAAGGCTGTTCACTAACTTTGGGAAAAGAGCAAAGATTATTTGCATGAACTTTCAGAATGCGGTTTAATTTATTTAATGCTTTGCCAGCCTTTTTGAGAGAAAGGGCAGCAGAGTTGTGGAAGTTCTGGAAGTGTTTTGCGATATGCTTCAGGTTGGGGGTAAGCATAAGGAAAAGCTCCTCTTTCAAGATGCCTCTCCTTCCCTTCTGCTATGATAACCATGTCAGCTGAAATCAAATTAGGAATGTATGATATAGCTCCCACAGCTGGGGATGTTCAGATCTGAGATGTTGATTGGCATTTGCAGAGCTGAAGTACACTTACAAAACAAGGAATGAGGTTCATGCAGCAGCATCTATCACTTAGGGTTATTCTGATCCAGACTGCTGTCTGGGGATATCTTTAATCTATAATTCTCAAGGAAAAAAAGAAACAAAAAGAGACAAGGCAATCTTCCCCCAAAGAAACGTCTCAGCCCATTGCTTCAATCCTTTCTTCGCAACTTACTGCAAGTCTGAACTTCTTTTGGGTTTAAAAAAGAAAGTATAAGAGAAAGAATCAGTATGTTTCAATATATCTGCCTTTTGCTCCTGCCTCCATTCTGTGCTCCACTGAAAGGCCTGGAAGATGTGCCAAAATAACACAAAATGACTGTTCTTCCTCCCATGCTCCCAGCAAGACAGGAAACACTGTGGCCTCACAAGAATATTTTTTAAAAAACAACTGTGGCTGATCCTGCGCTGAGCTCCATGGAAACATCAATGGAACTCATTGCTGGACCATAGCCTAATGCTGGGGTTTAGCTCAGTTATTTTGAGTTTGTTCTCATTTTGTCCAAAACAGTCTATGCATCTCTGGTACAGCTCTGCTGGCCTGTCAGGAGCTAAACTGAGCTCTCCAACTTCTTTTAAAACAAGATACCAAGCAGCCATGAAATGGTAATGACTTTCAGTATTTGACCCAGTAACCTACAGGAGGAATGCAGGTAAAACTTTGTTGACTAATGCTGCATTATGTAAAGCCAGGATCAGATAAGCGCTGGTATTTTTTCTATGCTTGCCATGATGAATAAAAGCACACAAAGCTTTATTTCACAATATAAATGAGGTTGGGCTGAACAATTCCTGTAGCTCTTTTAAAAATTACACAGTTCAAAAAGAATTGTCAATCAATTTTATAGGGAACAATGGATGCTAAACCTCATTCAAGACTGTTTCTGTACTGGTCTTATTTTCTTAGCATAGAGTGCATTATTGTGATCCATATATCAGATGGTATCTGTATGCCCCGTTCTTTGAATGATTTCATCTTTCGTGCATAAAGCCACAAGAGAATCCTGAAAAACCTTTTCAATTTGTTGATCTGGAAGAGTGTTTGAAAACTGGAGAAGCCTAGTTATTTTATATCCTTGACTTCACTATTTTTACAAAGTACAGCTACATGTGTTCCATTTTAACCAATAAGTAGGCCCCTGAAAAGTATAAATATGCCACTCAGTATGCAGGGCTTTTTTTCCCTGTCTGCAACAAGATGTTCTGCCAACTAATTCACATTTGCATGACATTGTAATATTTCCATTAGCATGGCTGATAAAAGTTTTGAGAGTCTGAACATGTTGGCAACCTTCAACATTTTTTAAGAAACTTTTACCCTACCTCTTCTTGAGTAGGGAAGAAAGAAAACAACAGAAGGGTCAGACTAAAGGACCGACGCAAATAATCATGACTTAGAAAAATGTGAATTTTAGTTTAATTAACTTCTTACATTTGTTTAAGGTAGGAGAGCAAATCCATTTTTTAATATTCTGCTGTTTTGAATGTTTTGAGGAAATCAACATTATAAGCAAAAGTAACATCCTGTAAAAGTTGGGCATAAAGCCAGAAGAATAGGCTACATTCGTGAGTGAACGTAGTCCAGAACTCTATTATCCACTAAGACAAGATAGGAGTCAAACACTGAAAGCAGCCAAAGGCCAGAAGGACAAGATAAAGAATAGGAAGGAGACAACCCTGAGCAGTTCCTACTTTATAAATACTAAGAGTAGCTGGCACACCTTGTCCAGAGAAATACTACCTTGGATGGGCAAATGGGGTCCACCAAAACAAGTCTCCTCCCTCAAATGACAAGAGGCCAAAGAGCCAGAAATCCATGTCATATGGGAGACAAATAGGGAAATAGATGCCTCAGACTGAAAGTAAGCAGGTAGTCAGGATGCTAAAGCCTCTGCTACTCTCAGAAATAGGGGTCAAAGAAATCACACAGGGTCACAGGTACCAAAGGGAGAAACACTATTCTATTTGTATCCTTAGAGACCCATGTGAAATTCAAGCCTCTCTCGTCTCACCTGAGAGAAGGTCACAAATCCTGGAATAGGGAAGTTACCTTTATTTTTTCTTCCTTACATAAAAAAAGCAAACTGAAATACAAAGGTTGAATGATAAGTATGGCAAAAATAATAAATTTAGATCAAGAATAATGGACAAGAACCCAGGCAGAGAACACCAAAGCCCCCTTTCTCCTCACTCACAGCTCCAGACCCTGCTGCTGGGAGCAAGGGGGAAAGAATACACCCCCTAACCCTCCAATAGGTTTCTTCTTGTTGTCAGGCAACACTCCTACATGCTTTAATGCACTGATTAACCACTGATTAAGGAACTCACAACTTAACCTTTAATTAGCTCATCAACATCTTGCAATCAGCAATGATGTGCAGCATACACAATTCTAATCCTGCTCCACTCAAAGCTAACTTGACTGTGCAGAGTATTTTCCACATCACTATTCATAAGTGCGGGCTGTTTTCAAAACTGATAATATAAGTCTTACTATGTGGTAGAGCTGGAGGGTTTTTTCTTCTAGAGGGTCACACTGAAATAACATTTGTGGCTTCTAGAAATGTTATACAGATGAGGAATTCAGCCTATCCTGTCTCATAACAGTATTTTTTTTAACATGATAAAGAATACACATTCATAAAGTCCTTTATTACAAGTCCAAGTGTGCAGTGCTGCAGGACATTGTTTACCTGCAAATTCTTGTGCCGATGTACTGCTCCATGTAACACAGCAGAAATCTCATACAAGAACATCTGAACTTACCGCACAATTGGGTCCTATGTAAGGCAATCTGAGCCTGAAGCCATGTTTCAACTTAAGTAAGAATTTCAATGGTCTGCAAAGGTCCCTAGCCAGTGGAAGAAAGCTTTATTTGCTTCTTTTCCACTTGCTCTCCAAGGGCAGACCTGGCACCCACTGTAACTCTGCAGATGTCACTGGGGTCATCCCAGAGATGAATTTGCTGCTGCTGCTGCATTAAATCCTTTCTTAAAGGGGTAGGAATAAATGTGTTGCCTTCCTTTGGCTAAAAATACCACTGACAGAACAAGCAAGCTCGAACAGATCTCTAATTTGTAGTCATGCAAAAGCTCTGGTAGGAAGCAGTTCAGAGGGGGCGCATTCTTCTCCTCACTGTAGGGCAGTACGATGCCCCTGTTAATTTAAGCCACCTTAACCTTTGGGTTTACAGTTCCTTATGATCTTGCCACTAATTTGTTCACACTGTTCTTATGAATTGAAAACAAGCCTTTGAGGGACCATTTCAAAAGTCTTTACATTTCCACACCATTAATTCAGAGCAAGAATAGTTTCAATCTAACTAAGTGCAGTCTTTAAAATCTGTAACAGCAAGCGGGTGAGAAAGAGCTACACCTAATGAGCCTCAGCCCACTAGAACATATGGTTGTCAGTACTGCAGACTAAAAGTGCCACAATTTATTATGTAAATTATTGTACAACCATTTCTCGAGTCTCCAATACTAATGACTTGGTGTGAAAGCAGAGCATATGCAGAAAAGAAAATCAAGAAAGAAACCACGTTACTCATATCTGACTTTTTATTTCTGCCATCTACCATCCATTCTCCAACATCAGCCAGACTGTTTCTTGAGATAAATCTTTTAATGCAGTAGTGACTGCCAATGAGTTTCTGTGTTTGTGTCTGCAAAGGGGTCTAATAATAGTAGAGACATTTTGGTGCACACTGAGAACCAGAAAGGGAAATAAAAGAACCTCTGACCCAAAAGATCATCTTACTTCGTACCTTTTAGATTCCATAGGAAAGTATGTTTACACAGTTCATGAAAGATCCCAACTAATATTTTTTTACAGGTAATAGGTAAATCCATTCAGCAACCCACCTGGGACTCTGTTTGTGACATGGCCTGATGTTTCAATGACTGCTGTTCAGAAATCTCCTCTTTAAAGGTACAAATTCTGCAGTCTCTTGTCATGATTTGCCAGAAATAAATGGCTAAAAATATATACCCACAGCAGCACCCTTTCCACAGGTGTGTAACACCTGGCAGGGAAACAAAGGCAGGCAACATGAACAATCATGGAAAGAACACCGTATAGTGCTACAGCTCCTTGGTGTGGAGCCCATCCTTTCCAAAGCACCGTAGTCATAATTCCACATCAGTGAGCACCTGCAACCAAAACCACCCTTTTTTTATTGTTTTAGTTTTGTAATGCAGGGCTGAGTATCTGCTGTAAGAAGAGTCTCAGTTGCCTTTTCCTTAGTTTAAAGAAAAAAAAAAAATTCATTCTGACCTCTGTCAGAAAGAAACATTTTTCAAGTTAACAAGTTACCTTTCAAAAACGTCTACTTTGCAATCTTAAAAGTGATTGACAGATAGGTAGTCCCCAGCTCCCTCTTAACTAATTTTAGGCACTTAACTAGAGTTACCCTGAGTATCCTAGGAGATAACGAGGCACCTACTGACAGCAATTGAGATCTTAGTGGTACAAGCAGCTTCTCTCTACTCTACAGGGGAGACTTAGGACAATTATGTTCCTAACTGAAGTGCATCAATTACGTACCTAAAGTTAGGCAAGATGAATGCAGACCTACAGAGCCTAACGTTTACAGAGGATCAGTGCACCTAAGGTGCTTCTGTAGACAGGTCATTCTTTTAAAAGGCTTTTAAAGCCCCATGTTATGTTTTTAGGTACCCAATTCCTATTGAATTCACTGGGAGTTGGTGAATAACTACTTTTAAAAGACTTTTCCTCAAAGCACGTTTGAAAATATTACCTCTGTTTTTCACCTGTTTTGGTTGGCTGTGCATAGCAACAGAGCAACTGAATGCCTAAGGAGAACAGCTAGCAAGTTATGGGAGGAAGTACAGTCGGGGAAGAGAGAAAATTGCATTACCTTGTCAGTATTTCCAACACTTCAGGCAGGAGAATCCTGCTGGCTTTATGGGATTGATGTGATTTATGAAGGTCAAGGAGCCGTGAGCAGCAGCCCTAGGTAGATGCCACAGCTGACAGCGTTCCTCTTCAGTGGGAACACAGAGGGGCACGAGGCAGTGACAGCATGCAGAGCCTATTTCTGTGATATGCACCACTTTAACCCTTTATAAAAGCATGTTTGGTAAAAGGTTTGTGTATTTATTTGCAAGATAAAAATATCCTTATTTTGACAAAAAGAATCTGTTACAGTCCAAACAAAACCTTTGTTAAATGGAGGCTCAAAGGAGAAAAGCAGCACACACACACAAAATTGGTTGGTTTTATTTAGCATGTAAAAAATCCAAAGAGAGTTGAGGATTTACCAGAGCAGATCTGATAATATCCCATATGCAATTAGAGAAAAGAAAACAAATACATCATAATGTATCTAGCAGATCTCCATTGGTGTATGCTACGGGAAGAAGTACAATTCTTTCTTTTCTCTCTCCTGAGATGGACCATTTAAACCTGAGATATGTCAGTTGGGTTTTAATATATATTTTCACAATAATAAGAGGCATAATACAAAAAAATGAGAAATATAGGCAGATAAAATTAGTAAGGAACATCCAGCTCCACCCTTCCCACTGCTTCCATCATGAAAAGAAGAAAACATCTGCAGCACCAACCCTGGTGCCTTTCTGACTTAGAAAAAAAAATATTACCCCATCGGTGTGAATTTCCAATACATCTCCATGTAATGTGCCCATTAGCTCTAAAATAGCCAGTTTCCAAATGCCAGACTCTTCACTTCAGACACGGCTGACAAAATGGAAGGTTTTGCATTAGTACAGTCCTCTTGCACATAATATTACCTGATGCAAACCACAGGCCTTTCCTATGCTAAGTCATCCACTTGGTAGATATTTATGCAGCTAGCGAAATGGCAAAGTTAAAGCAGTTCCTCTTCCCAATAGTAAGACAACATTGTTCTGCTTAGAGAAGGGTCTTTCCACCTCAAAGGAGTAGGTGAAAGAGTCAGCAATAATAGCAGCGGTGAGGGTGGACAACATAATGCAAGTACGCTGACAGTCAACAGTTTCCTTCTCTGTCTACTAGTTAACCATCTTACTATCAGGAACCATTATTTTACCATTGGTACTCCTGTCATTGTCTCCTTTTGGTATTTCCTACCACATCGTGCCCTCTGTGATGCACAAGTACCTCCCAAATCAACTCTTCAACCTGGCTTTGTCATCTTAGTTGCAGACCAGGGATTTGTACATTCCAAATGTCCCATCAGAAATGTCAAACATCATGGAGAACGAGAGTGAGTGAGAATGAGAAAAATAAATGATCACTGGTAACATCTAAAACATGTATTACTGACTCAGATCAGCACTATTACTCACTTTTAAATAAAATCTGTGCCCACCTCACAAGGTGTTGATCTGTTGATCATACCTCAGCCAGACGTGTCTCCTGTATGTGATACCAATATGGGACTTTACTGAGTAATGTGTCCTAGGATACACTGCAAAGCAATGTGCAAGGCAACGTGAAAGGCTGACTTGACAACCTCGGGCAGCCGCTGCCAATATTTATTGGAGAAAGTAATAGATAGAGACTTTCTATGGAGAAAAGCCAACTTTTTATGAAACAATTTGTCACAAAGTTGAATATAATCCATTTCCTCTTATGCAGGATACAGCAAAATATGTTGCATTGGGCACACTCCTAAATGGGGCGAGGGGTGGAACAGATATCTCCTTCCAGTTAGGTTTTATTTAATTATGCTTTTTATTCTGGCTGAGCCAAATTCCTGCATGCAACCACGGAAAATGCTATAGGAGGCTTCCTGATCCTACAGCTGCAGTGTTACAGGTGAATGTGGTTTATAAGTTGTTCAGGGAGTATTGGGAAAGTGGTGTCAGCAGCCAGCTCTAGAAAAGAGAGCACTTCAGTGCAAGGCTGTTCACCGTATTAAATAAAGACTGAATTTTAAGAGAGTTGTGGTCCATTTTCTTCATTATAACATATGTGATATCTGAGCCTAGTGAATAAAAATGCTATAAAGAATCTCTGGCCCAGAGCAGGTTATGCCTTTAAAGCAAGAATTAATAACATACCTAATAATCTGTGCAAGTCTCTTAACCTCTCTGGACCTAATATTTCCCCTCCACAAAACAGAGATAATGTGTATTACCCTCACAAAAATCACTATGATGATGAAAAGTATTACTTATACCCAATCCCTCTTCCCAGTGAATATTTGATGTAAGCTCAGCAACATTTTCTTTCATTACAGAAGACATGAAACATATGCTCATATGGGGGACAGGTTACGGCCTTACTTCTGGTTTCTCTTTGTAAATTTGCACTATAGTAGAAATTAGAGGCTTTTTAGTTCTTTATTGAGGTTTGTGGTGGCCTCTAGTGGTGGCTGTGTGAATGGGACGTTTCCCTCTTTCCCAGCTGTCGGGTGAACTCGATGGCTATGAACAAAAAATTCATGTTGTGAGTTGTGGCTCCCACTCTCTCACACAGGAAAGGTGCGAAAGAGCTAATCAGCAAAGCTCTTGTAGAGCTGACACTTTGGGATGACAAATATAGGCTCTTTGAATGAGAAGAAATAACTTCATTTTCTCTCCAATTCTTTACAACAAGCTAATCTAAGTCCTTACCTAATATTTCTTAATGTTTCATCCTGGTGACCAAAAATAGCTCCTCTTTCCTAAAGTTTCCCTCAAAGCCTTCAGTGTCTATGGGTTTTAAGGTGTGCCCAACCTCACTCTCGGTCCAGTGGAAAAGAAATCTGAGAATGGTCCTTCCTAATGGAGAAACACAGATTAACTTTCAATGCTCTTGGAACACAGTCCAACCGTGCTGTAATAACGAGCAGCCATAAAGATGGTTTTAGGGTCTGGTTTTCTCACAGAAGAAATGTTTTTGAACTTCATTCCTTAAGCTGTCTTCTAAATATTCCTCAGGTTCACTTCAAAAGCATGACACTATCCTCTGGTGAGGGAAGTATATGCACTTTTCCTCACACGTAAGGAAGAACTTCTGCCTATACTGTCAGGCCTTAATGGCTTCTTTGCCAGATGCCATTCATCATTTCTCTCTTACCTACCTTGAAATCATTGTCATAAAAAGACTTCATCATGCAAAATAGGAGTCTCTCTGCTACACCACTGCAAAAATCTTTTAATGGTTTCCCTCTTTCTTCCTCCTCCTCCCTTCCTCCCCACTTCAGACCCAAAGACCAGGCCTCAGTACCATGAGAGGCTCTAAAACCAGCAAAGCACTGACATGACTGTGTAGCAGTCATGGCAGCGCTCACTTTAGACACCATATTATCTGTGTTTAATGGATCTGAGATAATCCATTCCCAACACACTTGCTAGCAGAAATCAAGCTTTACAGAGTGCTTGTCAGAGATGTTTGAACTAGACGTGCTCAGGAAGGGCCCAATGAAAGGTGAATGTATTTCAAACACAAAGAGGTTTTTTTTTCCTTCTCATTTCTTCAAGGGCTTGTACAGAACTCTCACTCTATTCAGCTTTTAGTTTCATCTAAAATACGAAACATTTAATAGTCAATTAAAATAATGACATCCTCTCATTCAGCTTTTCAGCTGAGTTCCCAAAAGGGGCTATAAGCCTCAATGGAGAAGCCCACAGAACAGCTTTAAAGTGAGCACTTACATGGGCTGGGAAACTGAGGCACAGATAGAAGATCACACAGATAGGACATGACAAGGTCAGAAATAAAACCCAGTTTTCCTAATTCCTAGGACCCCGTCCTAATCCCTGAACACATTCCTTTCCTTGCAAGGGGTATTTCAAAATGAACCATTAAATCCCATCACCGTTCTCATCTTTCTCTGGCCAGATGATATGACATGTTGCTTTCATTATTGGTTTGTGCTATCCGTTGGCTCTCCTGCTCCACTCCAGCTCTCTTGGCTTGGCCCGCAATCTCTTCAAAAGCACAGTGCAAGTATTATTTCTGTTTCATGCAAAGCTTGCCTAAATTTGTGGTAGGGAAAAGGCTGCAGAAGAACTGTATCGTGTGACTCCCGAATGAAACCAGCTGCCTATTATTTCCACGTCTGTAACTTTAGACCAAATTATGTGAGCTGGAAAGCTAATCTTTGGTACCCATTCACAGAGAGAGTTCTTTATAATTATTTTTATTTACATTTTGTGCTGTTAGCATAGAAATTTGATCATAAATGTGACCTTGTTGTTATCTCCTCTTGCTCAGCCAATTTTGCTGCTAAACTAATTACAATAGCGATGTGGGATATTTGCCTTAATGTGTCTTTAAACTGTAGCTGCCAAATCTACTAATAAGAGGCCAACAATCAGTGACATCAATTTCCATAGGTCATCGAGGTCCAGGTGCTTGTGGCAATTGATAGCAACTGCTAAGCTCTCCTGCAGTCTTTACCCTGCTTCCTGACAGGGTGTAAAGACTTCACACCAAACTCCATACTACTATAAATTGTCCACATCTGGTAACCATAATACCTAATCTAGAGCTAATTTGGGAATACCTATAGGGGCCAGCGTACGTATAACATTAGACTAGAGAAGGATATTGGCATCATGGGCTCACCAAGAGTAGCTGGGAGTCACTGATGCTACAAGCTTATCTGTGAGATGAAGATAGCACGCCTTTCAAAAATCAGTTATCATCTCACTCTGAAACAGTGAGTCAGTGCAGAAACTGTCCCATGAAACACTATGGCCAGCACTGTGTAAGGTGTAAAGTAGGTGATCATAATTGTCCCTGTGGTTATTAAAACATATGATTTTCTCTTGAGCCTATAGCTTAATGAGTGCTCATCTTGCCTTGACTTATTTCACCTCAAATATTTCAGAAGTGAAGTGCTTCCTCCATGCTTCTTTATTCTTGGGGCAGGGTGTGGTGGGCAGAGATGTGGAGAAACTGATACTTTTCTCATGTTCTTCCTGCCTTAATTCCTACATTTTATTCTTAGTCATTCTGCCTGTTTGGGGTCTTGCAAGTGACTACACCTGACAGTTAAGGGACATCATTGCTAAGTGTATTTCCCAAAGTTGGGCTCTAATGAGTGTGAAGGCGAGTGCATGAAAGTAGTCATAACATTGAAATACCTAGTGGCTTTAACCAAAATTAAAAATTCAGTGCATTAGGAGCTGCATAGTGTCTCTTCCTTGAGTACCAACTAAAAAACAAGCTACCATTCATCTTTTACCACCTGTACTCTTAAGTGCAAATGGGTTGTGCCTATGGCTCATCGACATTACCTGATCTGCATGTGAATTCTGTTTTTTGAACTTTTTCTCCCCTCAACATTTCAAAAGCCAAAGTTCAAAGGCCCACATAGTCAACCCTCAAAAATGTAAAATGGCTTATGCAAGCTATCGAGAAATAGATAATTGTTTTCCTGAATAAAGTAGCAGATTTCACAGAGCTGTAGATAAAAGTAATACATGGCATGACATATCTTCTTTCTTTGGAGGACCTGATGCTGCTGCTTTATTGGAATATTGTGCAGTAAAATATTTACCACTGATATTATGGAAAATCTGAAGATCCAAAAAGAGAAGGTGGCAGAAGCAGGATGCCTCAGTGCCAGGTCTGAATTGTTATGGTCTATTCACAGCCAGCATCTTGAGGCTCAGAACAAATCCTGCAATATACTTTCTTCTAAAAAGAATTTATGGTCAGGAAGAAAGCTGACTAGTGGTATGAACTCACTGTAAAACAAACACATGCACAAATCCTGGTACTCTTCAAAGGCTAATAGATTCAAATCTACTTCCATCCAATTATTTCTTCATTTTCAGAGGGCACAGAGGAATGAAAGTATTCAAGCTTTATCTTAACTCTGCCAGATCCGCATAACAGAAACTGGCTTATAGCTTAAGGCAAAAACATACTTATTTCTAGAACCTTTGGCTTCCTGGCTGCACATCGCATGGGCTGTGAGCATCCCACATCCTCGGCCTGCTTAAGTCTCCACTTCAGCAGGTCTTCAGTGTAAAACATCAGTGAAAGTGAAAAACCATTAATTAACCAGCAAGCTAGGTATGCAACAAGCTCACTGTCTCCTTTGACAACCTGGAAGTGCAGATGTCCTTGGCCTTCCCAAAATCCTTTTTATTTTTTAGTTTCCAGAAAGATGTTTTTATTTCTGAATTTAATTTAAGTTCAGAACAATAGCAACAAAACCCAGATGTGAAAATCCTAGATCCTATGCAACACTAGTCTCACCATGTCCACAGCCTTTGTCTTACAGAGATAACTCAGAAGAAAGGTCCCAGCTCCTCATGATTCTACAGATTTCAATTTCCTGTATAGTTTTGCAGTAGAATTTGATTGTCAGCATGTGACTCTCTTGGCTATTCTAGATAATGAAAGTCCCTCTTGTAGTTCTAAATGAATGTATGTATACTTGCACGTGTTTCTGTGTGTACATATATTTACCTAAGTGCCAACATAAGCTGATAAATATGTAAACAAATCCTGGGGAGTGTAAATTATAGCATGCATCTGGCAGAGTCTGTTGTAGTTGGGTTTGCCTACTGATTTTCATTTTAACTCCTTGCTCTTACATACTCATTACTTCTAAAAGACTTGGTTTTATTATTATTGTTACTGATTGGTATTATAGTAGCACTCACAGACTCAAGCCTTTTCTGTTAGGTATTGTATGTAACACACAGAAATGTTCTGTGATTAGTTTTGAACGTATCTCTTAGCTCTTGACATGACCCACAATCTGACTGAGCCACGTGGGTTCAGCAAAGCCCCAGACAACCCTTCCTACTGACTGTGTGGACCATGCAAGGGACAGAAGCATGCTGAGGTGTTGGCAGGATTTTGGCAGTTTATAGTACCTAGAATATACATGCTACTGCAGGGTCCACAGATTATTTTTAAGGCAATTTCCCAAATGCCTCTATTCTGATTTCTTCCAAGTACCATTTCTTCAATAATTTAAGCTTGCTTAGACCTTCTAAAATTAATTTTCTTCATACTACTTTTTTTAGCCTTGAAAAAAAATTGTAATGAGTCCTTTAGTTAAACAATATAACACTAAAGTGGCTGAAGCAGAAGTATTTTTCACGGAAAGTTTCTAATGATGAAACACTTTGAAAACACAGGATTTGATTTACAAGGTCTAACCAGGTTAAGATACTTGATTTCTGCATGGAAGTGAGAGAACTCTTTCCTCAGGCTGGAACAATATAGTGGGCACAGATTTAGTAGGAAGCTCAAAGGTAGGATACCCAGCATCTTGATGGGACCAAGCTTTTTCCCCTTCTCCTTTAGTGTTGGGCCACTCTCAGTACTACCTTTGATGGTGTATTAGACAACCAGAAGCTCCCCATACATCCATTCTTCTATGTAGAGCATGCAGAGAGGAAATGAGACACTGCTTGTCACCTTCTGCACATGCTGTATCCGGATGGCCAAGACACACACATCTTGGGTTTGATGCACATTATATGCAGGAACCTACACAATCTCTCACACTAGACTCAAACACATACTATGGAGACCATGTGCCCATATTTCAAAAGTTCCCAGGCCAAAAGAAATGGCAATTTGTTCAGTGGTATATGATGCATCCATGTGGTTTCAAAGCCTGCCTTTCTCTCTCCCCCCCCTTCCCTTCCCACATCTCACCTGAGACTGTATTTTCTCCTGTGTACTCACCTCCTCACCCTAGTGGACACGTCAGATCAGCTCCAAAACAGGTCAGGGAGTCTTTTACGAAGATGAGAAAGGGAAATAGAGGCAGGCACAGAAAACATAATTGCTGGGGCAATCCAAAAGACAGTACTTCAGGAATAAAACTTAGCCTGAATTGATTTTTGGGTCTTCTGCTTTCACATTAAGCTTTAAGAGCATAGTTAAACCCTAAGTGGTAAAGCTAGACTTGTACCTGCTTTGGGATGTACAAGTCCGAAGCTCCAGCTGGCTTGGACAGGGTTTACAGCTGAGAATTACCACCTGACAGAAGTGTAACATGAACAACTAGCAAATACACTGAGTTGAAACTTCATTGCATTTGAAGGCCTGAAACCTCAAGGACTTCCCAGAGCATTGTGGCTTCCCATCACCACAGCAGACTCAATCCAACCTTTTCTTGGTTGACACAGCCATTATAGTAGTGTTCCTAGCAGTGTTATGATATTTCATAGAGAAGAAATGATTCACAACAGAACTGAATACTTCACTCATCTGTCTGTCTAATCCTAGACAGCACCGTTGAATTCACTTGAAAACATCTTGCTTCTCAAAGCCTGCAATTACGTGTTTTCAGTCCTTTTTTTGGCCCAGATTATTCCCATTTTATCCTTTTACTAAAGCTAATAGAAATGTAAAGTTTAATAGTACAGTAAAATGTTCCTTCACAGCTTCAGTTAGTGTCTGTCTTAAGCCAACCTCAATATATAAACTTACTATAACCCATGCAAGGTGAATGTCAGTTTTTATTCTTTCAGTGTGCCCATTTGAACAGCAGAAATTTTGAACCCAGTAAGACTCATTAGAAAGTTCTGGAGTTTTTCTGTCTTGGAACAAACACAAATGTTGACTCCGTTGTTTTCAGAGTCATTAAGACATGGCTCAACCCTTCTACCTTGGTTCTGTTGGTATTGTAGCATCTCAAAGTTCTGCTTTTTCATCACCATCATCTGTAAAGACAAATTATACAAGTAGCCAGGAGCCTTTTGGCCCAGACTCCTAGCTGATACAACTCAGCATACTACTGTCACATCAGAGAGGAGACTTTTCTTCAACATATTTACAAAAAAAAACCTTACAAGCAAAGTACAATATTAACTATTCTATGAGTTCTCAGTTGAGAAGAGAGAAATAACTTTCAGGCTACTTTTTACAAGACTACTGAAGCAAGCTGAAAATTTTCAACAGATACTGGCAGTGTTTTCAGAAAGTTTTGAGAGTGACTTTGTAATACACTTGCATGGCCATGACTATTTAGACTGCCACAGAGACTTACTTAGGCTAAAGTTACTCTAAACAGCAGTAATTTATAATCCCTGCTTTTGTACACAACCTGTAAATAGATTTGAATCATCAAGTTACTCTAATTAGTTTAGAGATTCAAGATATTGAAAAGAATAGGGAGCAAAACTATCTCTGTAATTCCAGTGCTATATGTATACCAGGGTTATTAATTTCATGCAATGACAACAAATTATAAAGGTCATGAATCCTTGCTTCATTGTGATATTTTTGGTCTGTCAGGTTGCAGGAACTGATCCACGTAATAAGATAAGTTTGCTCAGTTAATAGGCTTGATTTCTAAGCCTTAACTTGCCTTTGATGCATAGCAGATTAAGTGTTAGCAAGTGCCAAGCCATTCTGGTGCTGTGCTTTGCTGTTGCTCACAGCAGAGGCACTTATTTTAACTTTCATAACAATCTGACTTTGATGATTATGGGAGGAAGCTTCTTAATATATGAATTACAGGCTGATGATCCAGACGAACTCTCTCTACCTGCAGTCAAGCCCTCTACCTCAACATGAAAAGAAATCAAGTCTAACTTGTACTACATAGGGGAGAAACAGCTCTCCTTTGGTCCTGCTGTACAACGGAGCTTCAGAGAGCCCATACGCCAAATTGCATCATACATAGTTGGAAAGGATAGGAGTACTGGGTCTGCCTACTGCTAGCTTCAAAGACAATCTCATTGCAAGAACTTAGAGGCAGCATTTGACGACAATATTACTTAACCTGAAACCTCTGGCCTTGCACTTAGCGTCCCAGCCACAATAATACTTTAGAAGAGACAAACTTTCAGTTTGCTGGCTTCACCTAGTAGTGAGATGGAAGTAATTTCCTGCAAATCATTTATCATTCTTAAGCTTCAGTGAGGCTGAGAGTACGCAAAGTTTTAAACATATTATTCTCCTGCATCACTCCACATAGAAAGATGGATACTTTAACTTGCTAATTTTTTCAGGTTCCTTCAGGAGAGAAGGAAGCCTTCTCATTTTCAAATATGCTATGACTTTCTTACATCTACTCCTCATCAAGTCCTCAGGCTTCTTGGCCTCATGTACCCACACGGCACTACATAGCAGTGCTGTTCAGAGCATCTCAGCAGAACCACAGAGCCAGAGACTTTGACAACCCAGGTTACCTAAAGGGTTTTGTGGCTGCACCCGTTTAATCCAGTCTTTGCAGTAAGATGCCTTGGTGTTGCTCACAGCAGAGGTGGTTTATTGTTTTTTGTTTCTTTTTTAAACTTTAGTAACAATCAAACTTTGGTAGGTATGAGAGAGCGCTTCTCAGTACGTGACTTACAGACTGCATTGGGTGATTACATGAACCTTGTGAGATCTTTTTTCCATCTGGAGAAAAGAGAAGTACCTTACTATTTTAGGCCAGAGATTAATTGGTGACGGTGGCTATACAGAAATCTTAGCACCATTGCTGCATACAAAGGTGGTGTGGCAGTTTCTAATAACTCTACTACCCAAGAGTGGGTAGATGTGGAAACAAGATGCGGAAAGAGAATCTGGGACTGCCAGGACTCGATAAGGAATTTGAATATATTTTTCAGTTTGGTGTGACACAATACCATAGCCTCAGCACAACTCCACATCAGCAAGATCTAGGATAGCCTGCACAGCAATATTTACTGTAAAGAGAGCACAATACAGGATTACAGCTTATATTGTGGTTGACAGAAAGGGAGTCAAAGTGTATTTCCTGAAGATTTGTAACTTAAGGACAGAGAGGAAAATAAAAAAATCATTTAGTGAACTTAGCTGAAGGATTTTCAGAGAGCAGCCAGTGTCTATTGTTTCTTGCTGTGTCTATGACTACTAAAACAGCTTGGGACTCCATGTTGGTCATGACCAAAAAGACTCATTTACGCTGAAAATTAAGATATTTATTGATTGTATGCCACCTCTAAAATTATAAATAAGATGGACAAAGTAAGTCCCTTTTACAGCTATTATGTCTAAGTGAAATAAGCTGGAAAAAGGATGAGGCTTTGTGTGAAACTCCAAGTCACCTGAAGGATTCCACTGACCTAATAAGGCCAAATATTTCCTCATTTCCAATTTCTTTTCTTAGTCTTTTTTTCTACTTCCCTTTGAGCACACAAAACTAATAAATGTGTTTTTATCACAGAGAAATAAGGTAGCACTGCTGAAATCTGCAAGAGCATGTGGGCATGGAAATGCCTTTCTTTTTTAAAAAAAGTTTTAATAAAGATGTATGTACAAGCCTTGCAGCTCTTCAATAAGAGCCTGAGCCTGCATGTTACTTATAGACCTCAACTTCCCCTGAAGTCAGTGAACTATTTTACAAGAAACAATCTTGTGCTGGCCTCAAGGCAGTGAACAATATTATCTAATATATCTTTTCTATCTTGAACCTCCGTGATTAGTTTTTTAATTATATCAGTTGGAGAATACCTATGAACACAGGAGAGCAGACACGCGGATCTCAGCTATTTGCTCTCCTGGTGCAAGAGGGGGTACACGCTCCCTCCCAGCCTTGCACAGCGAGTACAGGAGGGAGAGAGAGCTCCCAGGGTCCCCAGCCACGGCCCCGGAGCCAGCCTGAGCCCATGCACCGCAACAATGCTTCTATTGCTGGCTCCATTATAGGAATATGGCAGACAAGGCCTTGATGACCAACAGGCCTGACTGCTACCAATAGTGCTAGGACCCAGAAGTCATAGAATCATCAAATCATTTAGGTTGGAAAAGACCTTTAA
The DNA here is from genome assembly GCF_018139145.2 of Gymnogyps californianus. Taxonomy (NCBI): domain Eukaryota; kingdom Metazoa; phylum Chordata; class Aves; order Accipitriformes; family Cathartidae; genus Gymnogyps; species Gymnogyps californianus. The sequence continues at coordinate 148,635,711 of NC_059471.1, forward strand.
GATCATCGAGTCTACCACTAAACCATGTCCCTAAGCGCCACAAGTCTTTTAAATACCTCCAGGGATGGTGACTCAAGCACTTCCCTGGGCAGCCTGTTCCAGTACTTGATAACCCTTTCAGTGAAGAAATTTTTCCTAATATCCAATCTAAACCTCCCCTGGTGCAACTTGAGGCCATTTCCTCTCGTCCTATCACTTGTTACCTAGGAAAAGAGACTGACACTCACCTCGCTACAACCTCCTTCCAGGTCATTGTAGAGAGCGATAAGGTCTCCCCTCAGCCTCCTTTTCTCCAGACACCACCAAGTCCAACCCATGATAGCTGGCAAGTTTTTTCATCAAAAATCACAGCCTACAGGAGGTGACACTGCTTGACACTTTTACTTGCAGTAAACAATGAGGACATTCTAGGAAGAACATCGCAAAAATAATTTTGGAGCCAGTAATTCAAAATTTTTCAAAGTAAAAGATAAATAAAATGGATTAATACTGGTAACAAGAGTTTTCTGTTTTGAAAGAGGAGATTTGATAAATTGGAAGTACCAGTTAATAAAATGAACTAGGCTAGTCAACTAGACAAAGAAACCTTGGGATCTGAATGCCTGCTTGCAATTTCTGCAAGTTCATAAAAGGTGCATAAACTCATAAATTCAGAGCAAGTTCATAAAAGGCTTTATAAAACATGGTGCCTGCGAGAGCAAGAAAGTCAGCTGCTGTGTGATCCCAGCAGACTTACCCTTCTCCCATTCCCCAAACCATCCTTCATGATCCAGCCTCTTGAATTGCATTCTCAGACCTCCTTCGTGTCCGACCACAAGCCCAAGCAGCTTGAGCACAGGTATCCCCAGTATGAGGAGCAATGCAGGCTTCAGGCCAGAGGAAAAGTTGGTCCCCTGTTCATGACTTCCACACATGCTCTGCTCAAAATGGAACACTAGAAAATTCAACTTACCTTAGGGGTGTTTTTGAAGCATCTTATTAGTGTTTGTACTCAAAAATGTGCTCAGAGTTGATTTACCCTGTAATAAAGAAATATCATTCCTTTGGCAAGTATTACAAGTACTTAGATATTCCAGTGAGAGTATTGCTTTAATGAAAGCAACAATAGTAAGAAAAACAGACAAACAAATAATTTTCTCTGCCTGTTGAGCTGTAACAACTGCTTTGCCTCCTATCTACCTTCATTAACAGTGTAAATAGTTTTCCCCAACAAGTATTTGTAATAAAAGCTGTAGGCGGTTCCAAGTTTGTGGAGATCAGCACTTTGAATTTAATTGCAGATGCTTTCAGATGCCTTTTAATAAAAAAAATTTTAAAAAGTTGAGTGCTGCAGGATGCATTCAATTAAAGAATAGACCAGACCAGCTATTTACCAGGAGAAGGGCTGATTCCGTTTTAAGGCTAAGTCACACTTAACACCAGTATAAGTAGTGCATCACGCAGACTTACAGATCTAGGAGGGTAGGCAGGAGGTATGAAACAGAAATAGCAACTGACAGGAGGTGGCATGGAGACACACACATGCACAAAAAAAAAAAAAAAAAAAGAAAAGAAAAGAACGGGGTAAACTCTAGCTGTCATTTTATTTTTTTCCTAGCAGTCTCTGACAATATAGTTTTACTGTCTGCCATTTTCTAAAGCTGCAGGAGCACTCAGAGGAGCAGGGCTGATAGCACATGAGCCTGAGACAATGATGAAAATGGATTTTAGTAGCAAACCAGCCCAGACAACTACTGCTGTGTCACTCATTCAAACAGCCACCACAAAACAGGTACACTTTGATTCAGGTATACCACAGAAACCTGCAACTTTGTAGCTAGATAGGAGCTAATGACCAGGTATCGCTGCTACAGCCCCATTAAGGCACTGGAAGAGTTACAGAGAGTTTAATTTCTGAGACTCAGACAGGTAACATGTAACAACACATCTTCCCCACTCTCTCCCTTGCATCTCAGTCTTACCATTACTACCAGATAACCAAAACAGCTAAAACCGCAGAGGGAGCACAGAACAGTTTTTATTAGGTTCTCCTTCCCCAACCTGACTGGTTTTTCGAACTCAGACTTAATCCTCTCTTTTGATACCTTGCATCACCTAACAGAAACTGAGCAAGAGATGCCATCTTCAGAATACTGGGCATCAGGATGGAAGACACAAAAACAAAAAGAGTCTCTCAATTCACCAGCTCCTTAGTGTCTACACTTTAAAGTCCAATAGGTAAAATTACAGACAAGAAAATGAAAAGCATTAAAATACAAAAGCTGTGGCCAGAATATATCATGCCATCATTATATCACTGCCATAATAAATAGCCACACTAATCATAGTCCATGAAAAGTATAGCAAAAACTATTATTTGCAGGTATAACATTATAACTTAGTTATCTTTTAAAACCCAGATTGGATGCAAAGAAATCAGAGTATTATATTTGCTGCTGATAACTCTAAGTGTTAATGTTAAATGTTCTTTTAATGCTAACCTACATTTCCATAAGCTTATTGCAACAGATTGTACATAACAAAACACAGATACATTTAGCTATTGGCCTTAGGAATAGGGAAAAAAAAACAGCATTAACTGGAAAAATAGCTGCCTATCTATTCTATCTTCCCTGAGTTATGCACCTATTAAAAGACTTATCTATTATCCGATATAAGCTGAAAAGGCTTGTCTGCTTTCTGATTATGGGATTTCTGCAGCAATAGTTGCAAAAGCTCACTACCTAGGACATCCACAATACCCAGTTCATGCATGGGAGGATGTTTCTGTTGTGTGGGGTTTTTTTGAAATGCAGTGAGTCAGCACACAGTATAGGAAAGGTACAGCTATTTTAGAAACTGTTATTGGAGGAGAAAAGGAAGAAAAAAAACCCAAAACTACTTAAGTGATCTATCACGATCCTGACATTACTAGCAGACTTTGCTGTCCTTGACCAACCTTAGCCCCTAGGAGCCCCATGCTTAAATGGGCAGGGGTGTAAGAAAGGCCCCAGGTGAGGCTGATTGGAGCCATTAAGGCTTATTGTGCCTGCAGGGCCCTGGCCTAAATATCTCAAAGGACCAGTTCTCCCACCATTTGGCTTGCTTACCCTAAGATAATCGCAAAGGAACAAGTAGTGTATTCCTTTGTATTTCTGAAATACAAAATCCACTTTGTATTACAGCAGAGAAGTCCCGGTGTTCTCCTGATGTAGGAGTTTACCTGAGTGTCACAGTTAGAAAAGAACACATTTTTACTTGTGCTGTGTGAAAAAACACCCATGATACACGTTAAGTCACTTTTTCAGCTCTGGTGACTCACAGCAACAAGGACTGCAAATGATGCATATGCTGAGGCAATTTGGATCTTCAGAGCCACAGCAGCCAAATGACAGGAAAATGATGCCCACTGGAGACCCAGGCCAGTAATCAATCATTTCAATTAATCCAATTAATTCAATTAATCAGCATTTCAAGTAAATTTGATCTAGAAAGTAACTAATTTCTCAGGTGTTTGCAGAAGTTTGCAGAAGGAGAACAAGAATGTGCTAGAAAAGACGAGAAGTCACTGGCTGCTTTGAGCAGGAAGACAAGACGGCTTGCTCTCCCTACAACTTGAGTCCTCCAAGTGTGAACCTACTCTGTCACAGCCAGGCTCATAACATGACCATCTCCCTGCTGTTATTTTTTCAAATTTATGTATGTTAGAGTCCCTGCCCTTAAGAGCTTATTATGGGAAAGGAGAAAACAACAGCAACAGGCAAAAGAGGAAAAAAAACCCAGCAAAACAAAACTGGGGTATCCAGTTCTGGCACTGCTGCTTTTAATTAAATCGGTGGAAAAGCGTATGACACAGATTTCCATTGTGGGTAGGAACAGAAGTCTGACTCCATGATCAAAGCATCGGTTTGATGCTACACAACATATACTTTCTTTCAACTGTGTTTCATTATAAAGCTAAAACAAGCAGCGAGCCAGTCCAGGGCAGCAAAGATGAAGCAAATGGGACTGTAGAGGAGACAAGTGCAACTAGCAGAAGTAAAGTGAAAGGAAGTGGGCAGCAAGTAGGGAGGATAGCGAAGGGCTGCCATGGTAAGAAAGCAATACAGCTAACGGAAACAGACTGTAAGTGCAGGCAAGAAAGAGTCTAATTCCAAAAGTACCTAATCCAGCCAGCCGACAAGCTCTTCATGGCTGGTTCAGATGCCCCCTTGTGAAATCCTCTACATAAGAGGGTCCTTTGGCTGGAAGACCTTCTTTTTCAGGTGGCAGCTTTCAAGCTGTGGCAGCTTTCAAAAAGCTTCTCCCAGTACTGAAGCCATGCATCTCGTGGAAAATAAAACAACAGAAAGAGCCGTGCACAGCTGTGGGGCCGGCCACCGCCTGCAGGCAATACCCTACACGAAGGTCGTCAGATTGTAGTCTGGTATTTATACAAAATGATGAAGACAACAAGACAGAGAACCATTCTGCGCCTAGTCATTAACAAACTAGACTAATACTTCATTCAGCGTTTGGTACAGTTCCCTCATAGCAATTACAGACTGCACCTCCCACAGATTGCTGTTACTTAATAGAAAGCGCAGATAACAGATCATTCTGTGTTACTTTGCTGTGTAATCTTCACAACAGTATGTAATTAAGAGCATTAAACAAAAGAAAGAATCACCAGGAAAAAATGATGCTAAAAACGAGGGTGAAAGTAGCCTACTTTAAGTGGCACGAAAAAGGTTTGTATTCCTAGCAGAACATCAAGGAAGGACCCTGATCACAAAGATCATTTAGAGTCAACCCTCCCCTGAAAAGAAATTTAAATAGGTTTGGGGGCGACCCTCCCATGTAAAAGGAAAATGCTTTGAATGGAAGATACAGGCTGAACTGTGGTATCATGGATCTAGAGGTCAAGAAGGACTCTTACTGACTTCAGCTAGTTAAGAATCATTTTCTCCCTCATCTTCCTTACCCACCTACCACACCAATAGTCATCACCTCTGCAAATAGCTGATAGCTGTGTGGGATAGCACAATCAAGGTTGCCATCATCAGAAATGAAAACACACAGATTTTTTCTACTCTCTGTGGGTCTGACTGCAGCCTGAAAAGATTTGGACCAGACTAAAACAATAATAATAATCACATGCTGCCATATATTATGAGTTCTTACAGGAGTGCTGGAGAAACCTGGCATGATTTTCAAGGGAGCGATATTAGCATTAGAGAAATCATTCTGAAGTTGACCATTGTAAGGCAGACTATATAAATATTACAAAACTATACTTTATGCCATTGGATCAAAGAGTGTATGGATTAGCCAAGAGAGAAGATTTGTGATTTATAGTGACATGGCAAGAATTTAAAAACAGTAAGTCCACCAGAATGATAGGAAAGGAAGGTAAGAAAAAGGCAATTTCAAAAGTTTCCATAAACTAAAAATCTAAAATCTTCCTTTGTGTGTATATTTTGATGTGACTATGAGTAGAGTCAGCTAACCGGGCTATGAAAGTCAGTGAAATGGAAAATGTAATAATGTATACTACAGGTAAGTTACAACAGCAGAATAACAAGCACAGTTGTGGTGATGTGGTCAGTATTTCAGAATCACATTAAAAGGGACTCCATTTCCAAAATGACACACCAGTCTCTGATTAACACACCTTACTGTATGGATGTTTTCTAGCATGTACAACAAAACACTTGGAAGCAGTCAAGTATTTTATGTCAGCTCAGTTTCCAATTTTCTTGTATATGTCAAATTAGCAATCTGTTTTATTTGCAAATCAGTGGCATAGAAGAAATGAATTCCACACATAAACTCAACTAGTGTGAAATAAAAGAGACAGTATAACAAAGCTTTAATGAAACTGCATCCAGCATTTGGGGAAACTAATTATTTATGAAGAAGATGATAGACGAGCTTATTCACAAGAGTTCAGCAAAATAGTGTTTGTAATGCTCTGATAAAACATGAAGAACAGTATAATCTTCCTTCAGCTTGCTGGAGTGTAAACCAGCAACATTTTCAAGTCATTAGAATTTCAGCAGTTGATAGTAAGGAGGCTTGTAAGTGACTTTTTTAATTGGTATAAGATGTTAATAATAGCAAAATGGAAGTTTGATGAGTATGCTAGTGTTGATGAAGTTACTGTCTCCACTACCAAGGCAAGACCATACAAGAAAAGCCATCACAGAGCTCTGTAGTGCCATCCTATGGCAGCAGCTCAGTAGAGACAAGTTCTTCTCAGCCCTGTCAGAACACACAGCTGAGATTTCCCATTTAGGTGGGTCTCCTGGGTGTCAGGGAGATCAGCAAGACACTGAGCAAGTCTAAATATTCAGATCATTTGCAGTAGATACACTCTGCTTATTCCTTATGTCTTGGTTTTTTCCCCTTGAGCTGCGCATGAAATGACCAAGCAAATGGCTTCTCTTTCACACAATACTCTTTTCCTTTGGAATTCCTAGAGTAAAAGGGAGAAAGATGATTACCCTTTTAATAACAGAAAGAAAACTATTTTTAAGATGTAGTGAAGTTGATTCCTATACAATGTTCAAAACTTGACAGCCATGAACTTCTGTTATTCAGAGAAGACATAAAGTACCAGCACGGGTAATGGGAGTTTCCTTCAATAGCTAAAGTTTTCTCATTGGTTTTTAGAAAAATTCTCAGTTGATACTGGTAGTTACTTCTGCTGGGGAAATAAACATACCAAATCTCTTGTTCGTATTTGAAGGCACTACAAAGAGTTTATCTTCACAAAGAGAGAAAATATGCTTCATTCTAGATAGCTAATTCAGTGAAAATTAAAACCTGTGTTGTTTTTATGTGAGCTATTTAGTTAGGATAAAATCTATAAAGGACATGAGAGTTTATACTGACTCCTTGACTGAAGTGAAAACTACCATCTGCTCTGCATTAGGATTTTACCACCCAGTCATTCTGAAGTTATTTTTTTCATTAGCAAATCCACTGCCAAAGGGTTTTTCTCTCTCCCTGCTCTAATCCAGTTTACTTCCTCTCTGTCAAGCCTGTCAAACAGCTAATGGTTGGTACATTTGAGTGTATGTTTTAGCTCAGCTGATCATTGCAACTGAACTGACACCTATTCACTTTTGGGCTACTCCTTTTTTGAACTAGCTGCTGAAAAAAGACCAAAAAATTTACTTTGTTCACAAGCTGTCTTCAAATCAACTTTAAATTAATAGCTCTTACTCCCTCCCTGGCATGTCGCTCAATTTTATTTGTCTCTCTTTGGATTGTTTCAAAAAGACAGGCTCTTGTAATCTCCTCCAGTAATACAAGCCATGCTTCCCCATACCTACTCCAAATTGATTCCACTTGGACCTCACCTTTCTAAACATGGGTGACTAAATGTGTACGTAGTGTTTCAGATAAGGACTTGCTGTGCTTTTTAATGGCATTAGTACTCCCTCAAACTTTAATGAAAGTACCTCCGCAAACACATCACAGCTTTTATTTAAAGCCAAAATGTATCAGTGAGCATAGACCATACAGCAGAAGGCTAGCAAGTGGTTTCCAAATTAGCAGACACTTGAGATAGTGAAGATTAAAATTCTTCTTTGAAGCACTTTTACATTTAGAGAAAAGGTACTGAAGCCTAATCCAATCTTTATTTTTGAGAGTATTCCCCCCAAAATTTTCTTAGGAAAAGGTCAAATTGCAGCAGAGGGGGTTGACACACATTATGGACACCAATACAGGCACCATGATGTAACTCATCAACGATATGTTTTTGTGCATTAAGAAGTGCAGGTGGAGAGAGAATCTTAACGGACCAGATTGCAACAGGATTGGGCTGGTTTGAGCCATCTTTGATGCTACAGTCAACAAGTAAGTGAAATTTCTGGGCCTGATCCAAAGCATACTCAATACAGTGGAAACATTTGCCCTGATTTTCATAGAGTTTCAATCAGGCCCAGGGAGAGCTATAACTCAACTTCAGATAAGCCTTATAACAAATGCAATGCAGGTGTTTAGGAGCTGTTGTATTTCAGCTTCAGATACCTGTGAATCTGTTTTTCAAGAAGTATTTCAGAGAACATCTGGATTCTAAAGTCAAACAAAAATGAAAGTTTTGAAAAATATTATTGTAGCTCTGATGAGAAACCCCGCTTAAGTCCTTTTTTTATTTGGTGAAGATTTGTATATCCTGATATTATTAAAATTCATAGGCTTGTTGTGTGTAAGAAACACCTTACAAGGATTTCAGCTTCTCCTTATAAGGAGTTATTAGTTCACTTACAAATATAGCCAGAGAAGCATTGTGCATTTAAAGAAGACAAAGTCTTCCTTTCTTTCTCTCCCTGTCTCTCTCTAGAGGTAAATCTGGAGTTTGGTTTCTAGAGCTTTCAATATAATTTCTTTCACAAACAATAAAAGCTGTTTACACAAAAAAAAAAAAGATGGATGTAGCAGACTTCTGTTTCTTTAATATTAAAAGATAACGAAACTGAAGGCTCCTAGAAATGTGGTGATTTATTAGTACCATTTGTAAGCCAGAAGCTAATCACAGCAGCTACACCAAAGAGAAGAGGAAATCCTGCTTTGAATTGGACTCCTTCACCTCTAAAATACATCAGCTGATCTCCTTTTTCTTTGTGAAACCATGAGGAGATAGCAAAGTGGCAAAACAAGGCTGTTTAATGACAGACAGGCAGAAGGAAGGAAGGAATCTCCAGATCCATAGTGGGAAAATGGATATTCCTAAACGCACCTCTGCATTCCCTCTCTTCAGTTATGTTTGGGCTATATCAAAACTCTGAGCTATATGGATGGGGAGAAGCTGACCTATTCTATCAGCTCTCCATAGGCCTTTCTGCCTCGCAAGACAAAGATCGCTGTGTGTGCCTGCCCTCCAGAGCGTGTGGTCAAAGCCTGGAAATGATGCTCCCCTGTTCCTCTCTCTAATGTATAAACTGTACGTGGACCAACAAATCTTCAAAACATATCACAACTTCTTTGATAAAAGGTTAAATCACTGATATAATGTCCCTTGCCCTAATAGGTATTAAATTGTTACAGGAAAATAAAAGGTGGCCAAATTTAATGATCATATGGAAGACAACTGTCTAGAAAGGAGAGGGGAGTATTTGCTTCCTACTGTTTAAGACACTAACAGTGTCCTGTTTGCTAATAGAAATTAAGTGAGAATCCAATGGTATTTAAAAGAAAAATCTTCCTTCTCTCACTCTGACCATATATTGACTTTGCAGAATGCAGGGTCCTCGTTGGAATCTTGCCTGGTTTTGCCTAATTATAAAATATTAGAGCTTCTTTCACTTCTTCTTAAGAGAAATATCATTTTTTAAATGCATTCTTTCAGCCAGTTAATCCTTCCAGTTTATCCAGTGGTCATAGCATATTGCACAGGCTCTTCTTGCCACAGAGCCAGACTTTTTTTCTAAACCAGTTATTCCTGAGTGTGGAGGCACTGTGAAACTGTGTTCTCTCTACGGAGCCAGCAGTTTGCAGGCAGCAGTTGCATATGGGAAGGAAATCGCTTTTCACTGGATTCTACTGCCTTGTAAGAATTGACATTATCTGCATATACAAAAGACCCCATATGCAGCGCTGAGTAGCTTATACAGGAGGGAAAACACAAAAACTAAAAAGTTCTTAACAATGCCAGTTATCAGAGAAACGCAGTGTTTAAAACCCTGTCCAGATCTTGTCCTTTACACTGACCAAACCGAGTCCCAGAGGTACTGCCCTCCATGAGTCCAAAAGAGTTTGTGCCCAAATCCAGTTCTGGAAATGAACTTCACAGCTTAGGGGCTCTCTGCATCATTATAAACTATGCAGGCAAGAAATCCGTTAAAAATCTTCTACCTAAGGAGCCCCATCATACTCCCATTTTAGTCAATGGGTTTTTAAAAAATGTGTTTAACAATCCACACTGCTACACATCTGTGCTTACAGCTGCCATTAATAACACGGGGGTTCCAGTGGCAGCAGCACCTGTCTTACCATAAGGTTGTCTTTGCAGGGCCCTTCCCCATCTACTCTCCTTCATAAACACACGTAAACATGAAACAATGGATGTTTTTTCAAACGGTAAATTCATTGCAGGAACACCACTCGAAGTACCAGAAACCTTGCTGCTTTTATAAATCATTTCTTGTAATAAGAGCTTTGTTGCTTAGATAATTAGGTCCCTTGGAGGCAGCATGCTTGGAATGGATTGCAAATTAAGACCTTTATTTTCCTCTGCCTTTCTTCAGCAATCCCTCATACATCTATTTTTATTTAAAAATTCTTATTTATCCCTGTTACTAATTCCACTTCTGATGGATGTCAGGTTGCCAAATTTATATGAAGCTCTATCAGTCTCTTTATTAAAATGATAAGTTTTTAATACAGAAATGAAAAAATCCAAGACATCAGCAAAAAGGACTAAAATTAATGTGTTTTTTTTTTCTCCTGGCAAGGCCCTCCGTCAATTCTCATGCCCTAGGATACATGGAAAATAAAATTAATGCTGCAGCCAGATTTCTAAAAATGTCAGCTGATAATAAAGGACGTTATGATAATATTGGGAAATAAATTGTCCTACATACAGAGAAAAGTTTCCCAAGGGGGAAGATAATCCCTGTGGCTTCCTTCTTACCACTCTGAGCTTAATAAAGTATTAGTTAATACACTGTTGAGATAATCACACATTAAACTTCTCCACTCAGGCCAGGCTGTCCTTAAAATAATGTCCTGGAGCTGTATTCAGCTCAGGTATCAGCATCCCACTGGCCCTGCGTGCCTCACGCACCACTGTGAGCAGGTCCACGCCAGGCTTCCACGCTGCACCAGTCCCTTCAGACCAGCCATCCCTGCCACCCGCATTCAGGGCACAAACCAAAAGAAACGCTTTGCTGCTCAGGGAGGTGATTCTCCTACAATCTCAGCCTAGCATGTAAATAAATCTAAAGGCACTGTTTTATTCTTCATCATTTGTAGCTTTGTCCTAGGCTGTATATAGACTCTCTCATGTATTCCCCTATATCTATGCTTAATGAACAAGGACGTCTGCAAAATAATTCCCTGATCCTAAGAAGGCCTCTATTACCTAATGTGCCATGGATTGCAATAAGCTGTATCATTAGTGTTTCCTCCGTGACGTCGCCTTGCATTGCATGCCCCTTTGAGTAATTCCACGTTTTTACAACTGGGAGCCCCCAGCTTTCCAATCCTAGGAGAAGGCAACCGTACTGCACAAAGGGAGGCAGCTACTCTTAGATCTTTCTCTAAATTATTCAAATATAAATACCACTGCTTTATTAGAAAGCTGCAGATGGGTACATAATAGGCCCCAAGCCCTTAATCTTTCATTTGTGAAGAGCAGTACTACTCTTGCCTACCAAATTATATCACTGAAGCTGTGTTCTTTCTAGCAGATCTAAATCTTGTGGTTCTTGGGTACAAAGAACACAAGAAGATTGTCATTATGATGTTAACGCAGCTATTACGATGTTATCGTAACTGTCTTTAAATCAAACATCTTATTTACAATTAATAATTTTCATCTTAGAAACTGCATGTACACAGTCAAATTTATTAAAAATCTTCAAATACAAATTATACTATGCTAAGCGACTACTTTTGAAACTTCTGACCAAAATTACTTGCTTTGGATAAGTATCAGAGGCAAGATGAAATTTTCCTGCTAGTTTGCTATTCCCACACCAACTCATAGTTTTATAACAAACAATTTTGTTAGGTCTCAGACAAGTAAATAATCCTTTGCATGTAACAAATTATTTCTCAGTCCTTAAAATAGGAGCTGAAACACACCATCAAGCACGTGTTCACCCTTACTCAGCAAAGCTCTAAAACACCTCTTAACTGCTCTCCACAGGACACAAGCCAAACAGAGACATCAAACAACTGTTAACTGAATATATTGTGTAAAAGACATAAAAAAGTCTATCCCCTTCTCCCAACATTTGGCTATTAAAATCAGTTTGTGCAGCTCCATCCCTTAAATGCAATGGCTCAGCTTCTACTGTTTTTCAGTGGGATCAGGACTAGCCTCAAGGAGCTCCTTCTGTTCTCTCTGGTATCACCATCATCCACAGCCACGCTGAACATGAGGAACTGCGCTGGGCCTTGGCATAAGAATACCCATTTTGCCTCTTGACATCCATGTTGATTTTTTTCCATCAACTCAAAGATGACATGTAAGAAGGTCATTGCAAAAGAAGTTTTTGTTACAGCCAGAAGCCTAATGTGACTTGCTTAAAAAAAAACCCACAGAAGTCTCTCCTTGACCAAATACAGAGACCCAAATTTAAGTGTCCATTCGTTCCTACACAAAAGCTCATCAGGTAAATCTTACCAATCTGAAAGCACCAATAGTATCAAAGTATACCAATCTGCTGTATATCCAACCATATTGTAACCCAACCCTTTCAAAGCTGGAATGGAGCCAACTATAAAGTAAAAAACAAAACCAAACAAACAGCAAAAAAAAAAAAAACTTATGAAAATGGAAAGTTAGACAAGTTAGACGAGTTTTACCACCATACTCTAAAAACTTTCCTGCACCTCCTTTGCCAGCTATTTTAAGTTTGAGGTTTTTTTCCTAATAATACTGCTCTAATTGAATGGTAGGTAAGCATGTATTTTGGTTTGCAGAAAAGAACAGCTTTTTTTGATAGCAGATAAGCTTTATCCCAGAAACCCCAATACTTTAAAAGAAGTCTTTCCCCTAAACCTTGGCTTCACACTTTCTCACATTGAAGACCTCTGCTAAATCAGTGAAAATCAATGAAGTGAAATCATAATAATGTCTCAGATATTTTATTCTGCTATTCAATGTACTGTTGAGATCATGTGAAAATAAAAGGTGTAGCCAAAGCCACTTAGTTGGCTATTTACCTCCACTGTGTTCTTGGTGTGAATGAAACAGCTTAGAGCTGGAAGCAAGCATTCAAACAGAAGCAGTTAGCCAGAAGAAATACAGAGATTAAAATAAAAGGCTGGAGAGAAAGAAGAAAAACAGAGACGATGTAGAGGAAATTATATTATTAGGGAAAGAGGTAAGATGACAAGGGACCGAATAGCACCAGGGTAGAGAGAATGGCTCAGGCACTAGGCTTAGACATCGAAGAATAAAAGACTTCTGCAAATGAAACGGCAACAGCCCTGCTTGCAACAAATGCTTTTATCTCCATTTTTTCTACCATTAAGTTTCTAGCAAGGATCTGTCTGCTGGTGAAGTGTTCCTGCAAGTTACCAGAGAAGCAAAACGTACAAGGAGAATGAAGGAGTAACTCAGCTTATTCTAAGCCATGTTACACGGAGATTTTGCACCCTCTGCAGGTCCAGGAAGATATAAAGAAACTACAAATATACCAATCCTATAATAAAATACAGTAGCTATAGGCATAATTTCCAGTTCCAGCAACAGCGGATTTTGTGGGGGTTTTGAATGTGGTATTCATGGGTGCTGTATTTATGGGGGAATGGCTGTTTTCCCCCTTTCAGACCTTCCTGAGTGCTGTCCTTCAAGAATCAAGCCGTATATGATATTTATTTTTCCCTTTACGCTCCGACTGAGTACCGAGCACTATCCTGCTAGCTGGGTTCAGGGCACTTGCAGTGACCACAAGCCTTCTTTAGACAAAGTTCTTTTGTTCACTACTTGGAAATACTAGAAGAAAGGGGTTTTAAATGACCAAAACCTACAACACATTTAGCCTCACCACATAATCACCTTGTACTTCACTATACATTAAGTTAGACAGTCTTTCTTCTTCATATACTAGTTCTTATTCTTTGTACTTCTCTGCATGAGATACTTTTGACCATACATGGTAAGACTGAAAAAACAGTAGCAATCATATAATTTCTTGTAGAGCTAATATGATTTCAGGTAAAGCACACCTTTTCCCAGTGTCACTTTGGAAGGATTCAACAAAAAGATATTCTGTATTCTAAAAAAAGGGCTCAGTATTGGAAGTTAACAAATATATCGATGTAATCATGCAATGAAAATTCACTGTGTAAAAATCATTCAACCTAATACACTAGCACAAAAATCAATATAAATATTATATAAGAAATTAAATCAATGGAGTTTGAACTTTATTTCCTCAAAAGAGAGTCATCCCCTAAAATATTGAAAGAGAAAAATCTTGACAGTGGCTGACAAAAGAGCAAAATAAATAATATTGTATTTAAGATGTGTGCTGGTTTTGGCTGGGATAGAGTTAATTTTCTTCATAGTAGCTAGTATGGGGCTGTGTTTTGGATTTGTGCTGAAAACAGTGCTGATAACACAGGGATGTTTTCGTTACTGCTGAGCAGTGCTTACACAGAGTCAAGGCCTTTTCTGCTTCTCACACCACCCCACCAGCGAGGAGGCTGGGGGTGCCCAAGAAGCTGGGAGGGGACACAGCCGGGACAGCTGACCCCAGCTGACCAAAGGGATATTCCATACCATATGATGTCATGCTCAGCATATAAAGCTGGGGGAAGAAGAAGGAAGGGGGGACGTTCAGATCGATGGCATTTGTCTTTCCAAGTAACCATGATGCGTGGTGGAGCCCTGCTTTCCTGGAGATGGCTGAACACCTGCCTGCCGATGGGAAGTGGTGAATGAATGCCTTGTTTTGCTTTGCTTGCGCATGTGGCTTTTGCTTTACCTATTAAACTGTCTTTATCTCAACCCACAAGTTTTCTCACTTTTACTCTTCCGATTCTCTCCCCCATCCCACTGGAGGGGAGTGAGCGAGCAGCTGCATGGTGCTTAGTTGCTGGCTGGGGTTAAACCACGACAAGATGAAAGTGAGTTTGATGAATTTGGTAAAATCAGTTATATATTACAGTGCACCCTTATCTGATACATCTGCCCTACTACATGTTACACTGCAGCAAATATAAACAAAGTCAATGATTGATGATAAAAATTTGTGATGAAAAGACATGTTGGACTAGCATCAAGTGTATTCCAGGGAAAGACTGTATACCACTTCTCCTGATGACTTCAATGTGTATTTAAAACAGACAGCTGCTTTCAATTGATTTTGAAACCTCCATTGACGTCAATAAGAAAACAATGTCAGCAAAAGATCTACGATAAAATATGATGAGCTTTAAGAGCAACTGCGCTTTTGGTTATTTATTGTTAAAGTATTTTGTTGCTTTCAGTGGGACTCAGATGAAAAACATATTTACATTTAAGAGTATGACCACCCTACTTTCCCTACCTCTCTCCTTTCTCTCTCTGTCTCTCATTTCACATGTCTAATCTCATACCCTGCACCCCCTACACAGAAGCCATTCCTAAGTCTTCCCCGGGTTTCCCCACCAGTTACACTTCCACTTTCTTCCCAATTTGCTAAAGATCAGCAATAAAGTCCTTCTCTTAAAACATTGTTATCAGGCTTTATAGATTGTCAGGCTAAGGAAGAATTCATTATTTATGCCTTTCAGGTACAGAAAACTTAGAAGATAATACGGACTAGGTGTAAGCATTGCAATTTATTTTTCACAACCAAAAGACCTAGCAGTATAATACTTTTTTTTTAAAAGTTCACAGTTGACTTCCAGGTAATCCTAACATGTTATAGGGGCCACATAAATACATTAGGAAGGTTTGAACATATCTCCAGCTAAAGAAATAGCTTTAAGATCAAGAATAAATTATGCCAAAATTGAAGGAAGAAAGGCAGAATCTCCTACCAACAACCTAGGGAAAGGCAGGGCCTGTGATCTTCACTCCTTCGTAACACCAGAGAGTTTTTCAAGCTTTCTTATTCTTCTAAGATAGAAAAGAAGCAGAAAGCCACTCAAAGTGACCAAGTAAAATAATTTCCTTAGAAAAAAAATCCCAATTTTTCTCTCTTTACTTAAAACATGGGCAAGTTGGCTGTTCTTCCTAAAGCTATTTAAAAGGTGGATTCTGTGTAATGGGACCATTAGCGCAGTCCAGCTTTGTTAGTAAATTGATTTCTTCAGTAAAAGAAAATAAAATTGTCATAATACCTATCCTGAATTGACTCCAGCACATGGTTGTCTTCTCTTGCCAAACGAGATTGTAAAATTGCAGTTGGAAGCTGATCTGCAGAGAGTCACAGGACCCTTCCTCTTTACCCATAAACACCAACCATGTTTAAAACTCTAGAAAAGTCTGATGTAAAAAAAAGTCTGCAGATCAAACATTTAAATTAAGAGTGTAACAGTGTAATAAAAGCAAAGAACTCTGTTTACATAAACGTGGTTAACTCGTTGTTTCTAAGTATATCCCTTTCTTGACAAGTGCATCTATTTTAATAAGGCCTTTAAATAAAAGACTGTCAATTCTCTTCTAGCAGCAATGACAGCAATGAGCCATCATCTAAGCCATTTAAAAATCAATTCTTTCCAGTTACTAAATGTAAATATCTTCTCAGGTAATTCATTGGATGCCACCCAGGCATATCTGATTGTTCATATTTAGAAATAACTGCATGAGGTTGAGCTGACAGGTATCTGACAATCGCTTCAGAGTGCGAAGAGCTGGATCGCTGCCACACCAATACACTTTCTCACAGACCACAACTTTCCTACACTCTCTTCCATGACCAGCCGCCACCATTCCCTTCGTACTGCTTAGCTCAGGCAATCAGAGCTGTCAAGGTATTTATCCAGATCAAAGATGCTGTCTCAGCTCTTTTCTAAAGTGAACTGCAATCGAAGAGCTCCAAAATTTGAAGGAGGAAAGGAAGAGAGGAAGGGCCCTAAAAGCAAGGAATATGCAGCAATCAGACTGCACAATTGTTGAATTGAAGAAAGCCTTCACAGAATTTAACTCAAGGCTCTTCTGTACAAAGTTAAAGTACATGCTTCTGGAGAAACACAACATGCTTGGCTTGGGATTCAGTGGAGCTCTGGTGATTCAGGTCCAATGAATTTCTAACCCTGGTCTTAGAGTTTTGGTGAAAAAGTTTCACTTCAGTGTTGGTAAAACTGGTGTCTTGCAACCACCGCAAAGGCAGCTGCTGCAGGTAGATGATTTCGGTAAGTACTGAAAATCCATGACATGCTGCTAAACTTGTGTACTGTCCATTGCACTCAAGGAGGTGAGAATCAATCAAAGCATTTTAGATATGTCTGTCTCATACCCAACTTTCGTCACCACTGATGTACCGCTTCATACTGACACTGCCAGATCCATAAACATGACAGTGCAAGTAAGACTGATGGAAGTAGTTCTGTCTCAGTTAGAGTAGACTTTTCCTGCTGTAAGTTATTGGCATTTGTTTACTCTTGTTTTTATAGAAAGGCTGAGAGTATGCAATTCAAAAACACACTGAAGACTGGGAGTGTCAGGGTACAACAGAGAAGGGCAATAATTCGGCTTCACTGACTGCCACAGGCATCCTACAGGAAGGCCACCTGCAAAAGAGTCACCTCCAGCAAGGTGGCAGCCACGCTTTGAACACCACTGCCACGTTTACCGTGCCTGCACCCACGCGCGGCATTTGGGGGATGTGCAGGGCCGGGTGCCGCGGGAGGGCTGCCACCCTGCCCAGGGCATGACGGGACCGTGACTCTCCTAAAGCACAGAGGCAGAGGTGGCTTGATCTTCACCCGTACTGAGCACTGCAAAAAGAGCCTGGAAGGCTTTTAGACTCCCATAAAAACAGGTTTTATTAGGGTATTTACAACAATATTTATCTTCTTCTATAGAGATAAGGCAATTAAGTAGAACGGAAGTGTAAAGGCTTTATAAACAAGTTTGTGCCACTCCCTGCCAGCTCGGTAGCTTTCTGAGTTACATTAGACTTTGCACCTTCATCCCTAGGAAGCACTTCCCACCACCGCCAAGGCCTGGCCAGCTGCTGGCCAGACCCTGTTTCTCCCCAGAGACCTGTCTTGCTGCAACATCCCCAGCAATAGTGCCCAGCACAACCCTGCAGCCCCTTTAGCCTGCCCCAGCTGAGCAGCCACCAAACCACCATCAGGGACAAACCAGCTCTACCTGCCTCCACACAGCTCAGCTGCTTCTTAAAGCAGCGCAACAGATACCCTAAACCACACAGAGAACTACGTTACCATCTCTACCACAGTGAAAGGCTGACCTCCTCCAGGTCTTTCTGAACACACACCAGGAAGAGATGTATCTTACATGGGGAGAGGATAGAAAGAACTGCTCACTACTTACTGCTTTCTTGATATCCTCCAGACACCCCAAAACACCTCACAGGTTGCATCACAGAGCTGCTCAAAGGAAGCCCCCAACAAGTACAGGGAAGGGTTCAGCACTGTTACAGCTCCTATGCAGGTAGCATGGCCAGAGAACAGCAGAAGGAAACATGCTCCCAAGGTCCACGGCTGCTCCTCTCCATGCTTGCTGCAGGAGAAGGGATTTGCAACAGGCTGCTTCTTGTCAGTTTAGCAAAACGTACTCATTATTTCCAAATGAGCACAAAGTGCATGCCTGCCAAATTCACAGCTGAAACGCCAGCCGCGAGGGACTACAGCAGCCATTCTCCAGGAGAACAAGCTCAAAACCAGTTGCTGGTCAGCACCCTGTGAAGTGACAGCCATGCTTTGAACACTGCTGCCCTGTCTGCCGTTCCTGCGGGTAAGTCCCTGCGTGCATCCACACACCGCAGCCTGTGGGTGAGCAGGGCCGGGTGCCCCGGGAGGGCTGCCAGGCTGCCCAGGGCATGACGGGGATGTGACTCAGCTACAGCACAGAGGCAGACTGAGGTGAGCATTTAGGGACTCGAGCATCTCTCGTATTAGGAGAGGCTGAGAGAGCTGAGGCTCTTTAGCCTGGAGAAGCGAAGGTTCAGGGGGATCTTATCAATGTATATAAATACCTGAAGGGAAGGTGCAAAGAGGATGGAGCCAGGCTCTTTTCAGTGGTGCCCAGCGACAGGGGGAGAGGCAATGGGCACAAACTGAAACAGAGGAAGGTCCCTCTGAACATTAGGAAACACTTTTCTACTGTGAGGGTGACTGAGCACTGGCACAGGTTGCCCAGAGAGATTGCGGTGTCTCCCTCCTTGGAGATATTCAAAAGCCATCTGGACACAGTTCCGGGCAACCTGCTCCAGGTGGTCCTGCTTGAGCAGGGGAGTTGGACAAGATGACATCTAGAGGTCTCTTCCAACCTCACCCTTCTGTGATTCTGTGGATATGTCTCAGTCTTCACCCATACTGAATTCTGCAAAGATGCCCAGTAGGCTTTTAGACTCACAGAAAAAAGCCAGGCTTTATTAAAATATGAATGGCAATACTTACCTTCCTACTATTCATTATTTCATATTTGTCATTTCATTATTGTTGCAATCAATACATTGCAATGGAGAGTGTTGCACCATCTTTTACATTTCTCTCTGACACAACTGACCCTCCACATCTTTCTTCAAAAAAAAACCCCAAATCCACATCCTGAACACATTTCCTATCCCCTTCCCTTATTGCGTGTGGCTACTCACTTGTCAGCTCTGCAGGAGGAGACATTTGTGACAGGCTCCTTAGTGTTAGTTCAGGAAAATAATGCACGTTGCTTCCCCAAGGAACACTAACAGCAAGGCTGCCTCTTGTTGGGGCTTTCTAACTAAGTACTTTCATCTGAACAAAACCATTCCCAATAACATTGGACTAGCCACAGAAGAGATTTGCTTTTTGCATTTCAGTATTTTAGCAAAGGCTGACCATGAAGGAGCACCATTACTCTCTGGAAGAGTCACTCTAAAGGAAGGACAACTCAAAATCAGACACTAGTAAACATCCAGTGAGGTGATAGCAATGCCTTGAAAACCATGGCCACGCTTAACAAGGTTATGGATGAGTCACCTCCTGCATCTGCACACTCCGATTCATGAAACAGCATGGCAGGGTGCTCCAGGGAGCTGCCAGGCTCTCCACGGAGTAAAAACACAGTGACTCAGTTAAAATGGTGAGGTGGATGGGCCTCAGTCATCGCCCATACTGTGTCCAGCAAACAAAAAAAAAAAGGAAGGCTTGTAAACTCCCATAAAGTCAGGTTTTATACGGCTATAAATGATGATAGTTATCTTTCTCCATGCAGATAAAGCAATCAGGTAAAGCAGAACAGAAATGCCTAAACAGAAAAGTCTGTACACATAACTGTGTCCTTCTAGCAGATCTCCCCCACCAGCCCATGCTGTGGCTGAGTTGCCAAAATCTCTCCCTGCTCCTCCCTGGCCCCCAGGATGTTCACTCCAAAATCGTTAAGGCCTGGCCAGCTGCTGGCCATACCTTGCTTCTCTCCAGAGGCAATGTCACTGCACTCCCTGCTCTCTAGGTATCTTCTGGATGCCCCCAGACACCTCCCAGGTTGCACCCTGAAGCTGCTCACAGGAAGCCCCCAACAAGCACGGGGAAGGACTCAGCACCTATTGCACCTCCCACGTAGGAAGCGTGGCTAGGGAGCAGCAGCAGGAGGCATGACACCCATGTCCATAGGTGCTCCTCCCCATGCTCGTTGTATTAGTACCACGAGGCTAGTCTTGGATGGGACACAACTGGCCCCAGTGTTAAACAAGCAGCAGGCGGAGAGAGAATGACTCGTGTACTCGTATCTTATAGCATTCATATCTGTGGGCACAGACTTATCTTAAGAAGAAAGTGTACAAACGGGTAGGATGAAATGCATTAGTTAAGGAGAGCAGCAAATTGAACTTTGTCCTGCTGACTGTGAGTGTCTGATGGGGTGAAAGGTTCACGGCCATGAGAAGCTGACGGCAGCTTCACCCACTCAGCCCCTCTCAATGAACAGAAGTTTGTTGCAAGCACATCCATCTGCTGGATCATTTCTGTTTTGAAGGCCTGGGATCCAGGCACTTCTTAAGTCCTTGTTCCTCCTCCTTTCTTTGGTTGTTTAGTAGTCACATTATTCAGCAATTTTAAGTCCCTCCCTCCACTGCAAACTGTCTTTGATGCTCTTGGGAATATGATTCTTTAGCAAAGAGTGGGGATTTCCACGGCTTCGCTCTCCAATCCAGCTTTTCCGAGGAGAGCTGGCTATTGCTATGGTCAGGCTAGTGACAGAGAATTGATGGACAGGGCCCTTAGAAGTCAGTCAGCCCAATATAAGAATATTTGGCTGGGGAACAAGCCCCCAGCAGAAAAGGGACCCCCCTCATACAGTGCTGAGATGGGTAAGTAACAGAGATCAACCTCCAAGGTGGATTAGAATGCAAAAAGGGGTCCTTGAAAAGAGATGACACTCACACAAGCTGAAGGTTTGTGATTTCTTACAGTATAATTCCAATCAGTCACAGTGTCAGAGGAAAATACACACACATATATCATATAGCTAAAGATTTGATCAAAGAGAAAGCACAGTTTCGTCTGACAGATAATACTTAAGGCAAATCTGGACATCATCTGCTTCAACTGATCTAAAATGCCAGACTGGCTAAGGGTGTGAAGGCTTGGAGCATGTTTGCACAGAGAGCGCTGGCTTGAATATAAAGTGAAGCATCCAAATTATAAATAATTTTGAATTGATCAAAACCAGTCATCAGTTACCTTCTCCCACCAGTTACTGCTTTTACAGAAGTAAATTATTTTAAAAGTGTCAATTTGGAAACCTCAGGTCTTAGAAGAAAGGTTTAGAGAGAGGAAAAGTGTTGAAGACTCTGTCTAGACACCCAGTTAAAAAAAAAAGAAGAAAGAGCCAATTATGATTGGTTCTTACACCTTTCAGACCAAGATTTGATGTAATTAAAGGTAAGTTGTAGCTCAATCTCAACATTTTCTAGTCTATTCTTTACATGATTTTAGTCAGCTCCTATTGCTGTAGCACCCAAGCGTCTTCAATAATAAATTCAGCAACAGGTATATGTCATAAGCTTGGTGTAAAAGTTTGTCAGTGTAATTGGAGGTCAGTGCAGAAGAGTAGTGTG
The DNA here is from genome assembly GCF_018139145.2 of Gymnogyps californianus. Taxonomy (NCBI): domain Eukaryota; kingdom Metazoa; phylum Chordata; class Aves; order Accipitriformes; family Cathartidae; genus Gymnogyps; species Gymnogyps californianus. The sequence goes on from NC_059471.1 coordinate 148,657,571, forward strand.
GTCCTTTCTGGCCTTAAAATCAATGTACTATTATTGATTTTATAAAATCTCTACAGATTTCTTTCTGTCTTTTTTCTGTAGATCTTGCTCTCTCTTTTCTGTCAAATTCTTCACATCTCTTGCAGTAGCTTTGTTTTTTTCTTTTTTGGGGGGTTTGTTTGGTGGGGTTTCTCATATTTGTTTTCAATAGAAGAGACATCCTCCCACTGCTCTAGTTTGACCATACTGGAGTCGTCATGTCAGTTTGAAAATTTTGTTTCCCTGCCTACATTTTGCTTCTCTCTCTCTACTTCATATCAGTTTGGTATCCTTTTCGTTCTGCAAAGTGTGGTGACATCCAAGGCAGCAGAAAGATGATGATAAAGCTTGGTTAAGCCAATGGCTTAGAAACAAGGCCAAGGAGAGCAGGAAGAGATTTTGTTCAAGTATCAATCCAGAACATGAATCTGCCAATCAACTGAAAATACTGTCCTGTAAAAGCAGCTTAAATAATGCAAGTGCACAAACATTTTAACAAATCACATCAAACATTGTGGTTAGAATGCACTAGTGGCACAATAATTCACAGTTGCCTCTGTATTTTGATAGGCAAACATTATCAGTCCAAGCATAAAATGTTTGATTCTCCCTCACTCACACTGTACAACTCACAAGAAGACACCAGTGGAACTTGGACAACATGTAAACTGGTAATCAGGGGTCAACAATGAGCAAGAAGGAGTTTATAGCAATATAAGCAAAAGAAAAAAGAAGGCTCAAGAAGCAGAGAATCCCTACTCTGATAAACACAAAGCCTAGGCTCTGTGACCTGTGAGATGCCTAAGGCAGGGTGTTGAAATTACATCAGCTTCCTAACATGAAGCACCTTTTCCTCAAGACAGCTGTCAGCTAAGTAGCCCAGCCCTTCCAGGCCCCTGGCTCTTGATTTCTGAGGCACTCCGTTTGCGCAAAGTTTCCTGCCGCCTTTAAATGTCAGCCCTCTGAATGCATTTTGACCCTACATAAAAAGCAGGGGCTTTATTTGGACTAAAGCACTACCTGTAGACAAGCTGTGATCACAAATCCCTTTTGCAGCCTCCGACACCCTACTGATGCTGGCTGACATTTTAATCGAGCACAGGGAACTGATGCCTTCACACAGCCTGACACAACGGTCCTGCGGGGAGCACGACGGGAGCCCACTCCTCTGCAAAGACAGGGAACGCAGAATCTATGTGAAGGTAAGACCATGTTCCCTTTTAACGAATTCCTCTGTGAACAGCAGGTGAGCCTAATATTTTCTCGGATAAAAGATGGAGATTTCAGTCCATTTGTCACCACTTGAGAGTAACTGAGAAAATCCTTCGAGGGCCCAGACACTCATTGCCCCATGCAGCAATTCTCCTAGCACCCGTCAGGCTCTCTCCACTGCAGAAGAACACGTGCAAAGTGCCAGGCTCATCACTAAGGCATTTGCTTTTAGTTTGTTCAACGCAAAAACAAAGCAAACAAACATGTCCTCTTAGCATCAGGCTTCTGCAGCCAACCAAAATCTCAAAATCACGGCCATCTTGTGTCTCACATCTAATGAAACCCCGGCGGAGGTGGGGAGGGGGGGGGGACGGCCCCGGCGGCCCGGCGGGCGCGGGCTGAGGCGGGGCGGCTCCGCGCCTTAAAGCGCCCACGGGCCGCGGTGGGCACGCACGGACAGACGGACGAACACCCGCAGACGCTATGGCGAGCCCCTGCGTGGAGCTGAGCAACAAGATGAAGATGCCTACCCTGGGGCTGGGCACTTGGCAGGTACCGGGGCGGGCCGGAGGACGCTGATCCGGCGGGCGCTGCGAAGATGAAAAGCAAAAAAAAATAAAAAAAAAAAAGAAGAAGAACCGCGACCAAACCCGGGGCTCCCGCGGTGCGGCGCAACCATGTCCCTGCGTGGGGGTCGGGGAGTGGGGTCTCGTCGCCCGCTTGTAGCGCCCGCCCCTCGCCCGCGATCGCTTGTGTAACCGGGCGGCCGGCCAGGCGGCGGCGGGGGGGCCGCGGGGGTGGGGGGAGAAGAGGGCTCGAGGAGCAAAAAGCAAAGGAAAAAAAGGCAAAAAAATAAAACGGGCTGAAGCAGGCGGAGGAATGCAGAGAAAAAGAGGAGGGGAAGCAAAAGAAGAAACCAACAAAAAAGAACCAGAAGTAGATTGCGAAAGGCTGCCTGGCCCGGCGCTTGCAGCTTGCAGCCCTGGGGTGGGGTCACTGGCTGATAGGAGCCCTGTGCCATGAAACCGCCTTCGTGGGGAAGGGTTTGGGGAAGTTAAACCAGCAAAAATGCTTGGGCAACACTGAGAGCAAATGAGGGGAAATGATAGTGGGCATTATGCTGCTGGAAACGGCAGAGTCAAAATGTCTTGCAGAAGCTAACACCTTTCGGCTCTGTTCCTTTTCCCTACAAAAATGCTATTTGCCTGGAAAGTTGAAACTCAGTTTAAATGCAGGTGACAAGGAAACTCCAGCAGCAGGTGGAAACAGGGACTTTGCAGAGCTGTCACAGCAGCGAGCGCTGGCAGAAGGCCATGGAAAAGCTCATGGTTTGATTGTGTTTGCTTTCAGGCTTCTCCAGGAAAGGTGGAAGAGGTGGTGAAGTTTGCTATTGATGCAGGTTACCGCCTCTTCGACTGTGCTTATTTCTACCAGAATGAAAATGAAATAGGGAATGCAGTCCAGCAGAAGATCAAGGAGGGGGCTGTGAAACGGGAAGACCTCTTCATTGTCACTAAGGTACAAGGATGCAGGATTATTGGGGCATTTAGCTTTTCTCAGAGAGAAACCCTTGTTCCATCTGTAAAGTAACATAAGGACCTATTCCCTTCTCCGACATTCACTTCATGGTTGTCTTGTTGTGTGCTATAAATTCCATCCTTTATTTGCAATTTGGACTGAGCTTTATCAGGAACCACTGACAACTTAGGAAAGGTAGTATGGCTGTTGCTGCTCGAATAATTTCCTTGCATCTATTATGTCACTTAATTATACTGAAGGCTCATTTGCACACACCCTAGAAAGATCAGAAAAAAAAGACAAGACAGATGTCTGAATTCAAAGGTGCTGTGCTACTTACTGGTGTGCAAGGCATTTGAAAATGGTGTCATGTACAAAATGTAAGCCTGAAAGGGAACAGAAATTAAAGTATGGGACTTGAGTCTGAAGTATTTTACATGTATTTACTCCATTCCTTTATCTCGTCCACTTGTCTCAGCAATGATTTTTACAAAAAGTAAGAACACTTCAACTAGAAAACTTATGACTTGGGGTTTTCACCAGCAAAACCAGAAAACATTGAATATAACTAAGCTTTTCCACATACTCTTCATTTTTGTTAAAGAACAAGTTTTAATTTGAATAATACTTGCAAGGTCTTCTATTTAAATTACTTTAATTTTCATTTCAAAAATGAAGTAAAATTGACAACAGTTCTCACTGTGGCTAGTTAAAAGGGACAGAAGGAGGGTAGCTATGAGCTGCTCAAGACTCAAAATCTAGGCTGAAAAAAAAAAATTCTAACACTAACAACTTTGCTGTGTCAGATACACCTGGCAGAGTGTTACATGTCTTTCTAAGAATCTCTTTTCATAAGTAGGAATACTGACTGTCCACCTTCACGACTGACTCCCTTATTTGTGGTATGATTGTCTTACCTTAACCATTAAAATATTGGCATCCTTGTCTTCAGCATGCACTGAGTAGGTAGGGAGTGAGTTGTCCTCCCAGACCACCAAGGGAGAAGCTTCTGTCCCCTGGTCTGGACTGTGGAAGCTGTAGAGTCACAATCGGCCTTGGTTTCTTCCCACAGTTGTGGAACACGTTTCACGAGAGGTCCTTGGTTAAGGTAGCATGCAAGAAGAGCCTCGCTGCACTGCAACTGGACTACCTTGACCTCTACCTGATGCACTTCCCTATGGGATTCAAGGTAGTCCTGCTGTACATCCCCCTTCTCCTTACCTGGCTAGAAACATGGTCCATTCTCTCATCTATGCTGTGACCATCTTCATTATGCAGCTGGGATATGCTATGGTTCATTTGGCTCTTCCCTGAACCTGGTGGTAACAAGCATTCATTCACTAACTGGTATGTTTTAACACATGGGTCTGGCTTCCACACCTGTTGGAATGAGATAGTTCTAGGTACGAGCACTGCTAATGAGCCCCCTGGGTCTTCAGGGAAACCGTAACCAACGCAGGACGGTGCAGTTCAGGATCGTGGCCTTCTGCTGAGCCAGAACAGTGTGAACATCTCAGGTTTTGGAGATGTTGGCTTGATCTGGAGTAACCAACAGTGAAAAATAAAGCACAGCGCAGAAAGAATGTGCTTCTTTTTTCCCCGGTCTACACCTGTGTAAAATAAATAAGAACTCTAGAATAAAGATAGGGGGGTGTCTGTTCCCTTCTCTCTAGATCTGCCTAAGTTACATAATCACTACTAATCCCCACTCTTTGTATGCAGGGATTGATTTGGAGAAATATAGCCCTCCTCCAAAAGAGAATACTGATGAACATGCATAATTTTCATTATGCGATATGTTTTAATAAGCTGCTAATTTTCTGCCTATAAATCCAGTCAGAAGGGCTAGTAAACAGTAGGAAATGCAACTCTTAAGAAAAGTCTGTGTATTATCTGCCTTGAAATAACAGGCTGGTGAAGAACTGCATCCTGTGGATGACAAGGGTATGAGTGTCCCCAGTGATACAGATTTTCTGGACACATGGGAGGTAAGTTAATGTTTGCTCTTTAGAGCAGGCGTCAGCACTAAAGATGGAGCAGAGATCTGCATGCACGATGAAATTAAGGGGTAGGTTTGGGTACAAGGATAATCACACAAAATTGTATTTCGTGACGAGAACAAGCAGAGCTGCTGCTACCTCTTGTTTTGAGGAGCAAGAGGGGGATGTCTTTACTAAGACTAAAGAGGAGGTGCTGTCACTAAAATAGTATTTGAATACACACAATGGTAGAACCGAAGCATAGATTAATCCAGGTGTGGCTGTTAATTTACTGAGTGTTTCATACAGATAGGAAATTCTCACACTTTTCAGTGCTGGGCATCAGCATCTCAGGCGGTCCTTCAATCCTCCTTTCCTCGTGGATGGAGAGTATTCAGGGTCTGCTCCTGCTACCTGCACCTCTGTGATGCTGCAGCTCTGGGAATTAATAGTTTTCTCTACAACAGCAGATTACAGTTGCAAGAAAGTATTTTGAGGTAACTGAGTTTAAGCTAACGTTCTCCCTGCTGTGTTCTGCCAACTCAGAGGTAGCGTGCAGGCAGGGGAGGAGGTGGAGGGGTCTCCCTTGCTTTTTTAGCTCTAGTAAAATGACCCCCAAAGAAGCCAAAGCAAAAGAATTTCGCTTCCTGCTACAAAGGGCTTGGCCAAGCCATTCTTCTTATATTACTTTCCCATGTGCAATGGGACATAAAGCATTTGGATAATACAAGTTGCAAAGATTTTTTATTATTTGAGATACTATTACTTAATCTAGAGTGAGTTGTTTGTTGGTTTGTCATTAGCTTTAGGGAAATAAAATAGTGTAGTTGTGTCCTGGTTTCAGCTGGGATAATTTTCTTCTTAGTAGCTGGTACAGTGTGTTTTGGGTTTAGTGTGAGAATGATGTTGATAACACTCTGATGTTTTAGTTGTTGCTAAGTAGGCTTATCCTAAGGTAAGGATTTTTCAGTTTCCCATGCTCTGCCAGCAAGCAGGTGTGCAAGAAGGTGGGAGGGAGCATGGCCAGGACAGCTGACCCAAACTAGCCAAAGGGGTATTCCATACCATAGAACATCACGCTCAGTATATAAACTGGGGGGAGTTGGCCAGGAGGGGTGGATCGCTGCTCAGGCATCGGTCAGCGGGTGGTGAGCAACTGCATTGTGCATCACTTGTCTCTTCTTGGGTTTTATTTCTCTTTTTTTGTTATATTCCTTTTCATTACTAGTGTTATATTTTATTATTATTATAGTAGTAGTAGTATTATATTTTATTTTACTTTAGTTATTAAACTGCTCATATCTCAACCCACAAGTTTTACTTTTTTTTCCCAATTCTCCTCCCCATCCCACTGGGACAGGAGAGGGGCGAGCAGCTGCGTGGTGCTTAGTTGCTGGCTGGGGTTAAATCACCACAAGTTGACAGTAATAATACCACCTCATAAGCACATGTTGGTTGTCCTTACTCATTAGGCCATGGAAGAGCTGGTGGATGCTGGTCTGGTAAAAGCCATTGGTATCTCCAACTTTAACCACGAGCAGATTGAAAGACTCTTGAACAAGCCGGGACTGAAATACAAGCCGGTAAATAACCAGGTAAGGTTTTTATTTCCATTGATGTCAACTAACCTTGGAATATTCCTAAATATATTCATGCTGCACTTCAGCTCTAAAACTGACTTCTGCCATGACGTTTAAATAGTTTTGGTGCCATGGAAAGATCTCACAAAGCACTAGGTATCTCTGGTTGTCTGAATGACCCTTCAAGTCAGTGCTGCCTGCAATATGCAAGGCTTCAGTATGGTGCCAGTCTTGATGGGTTTTAGCTGACAGGGATCTCAACAGAAAAAATTTTTGTAGACTTGCGTGTATATAATGCAGTGGAGATTTGAGAGCAATATCATACAAAACAGTATGGATTATGCATCTCTCAGTAATATGAAACAGATGAGAATATTTCATTTTTAGACATTGGAAAACAGTGAAAATATCCATTAACTTGTATAGGACCTTCTGACTTTCTGCTACACATCCTCTTTCACACCCCCAAGTACTACTTGGATGTCACAGCCCAAGTTGCCACAGGCCCATTTCTTCCAGCCCTGGGATAACCAGCAAAATCCCCACTGCGAGCTACTGCACAGGCATGGGAATGTACAGGAATGCTCTAACTCATTCACTAGACTTATTTATTTTTCAACATAAAATAAACCATTTCACTGAACTTCATTATAGAAAGGAGGGTTGAAGTATACAGTTACATAACAAATTCTCACCACGTACCTCATGAATGAAATCACAGGACAGCAGGGGCATCAGGACCTTCTGACTTTCTTCCATATGTGACTTCTTTGCACTTGGCTGAGGGTGCTGAATACCCATCTCTGCCAGCTTGGGAATATCCAGGGAAATCCCCACATTGGGTCCTGTGCAGGCACGGTGCTGCCTGTGCTGCAGTGCCAGGCTTGGGGCTAGTGTGTGCACTGGCCAGGCTTAGCACAAGGGGGACATAGGACTTGGAAAGATTTTATTGAGGGTTATAAAGTTCTGGTGGGAATGGACACAACTACCCCCACGTTAAAAGCTGCACCAACTTCAACAGTTTGAAGAACTTCAGGCTTTAACTCCAGTTTGCTTTTCCATGGGTGTGCCTGTGCCACACTCTGTTGTTACAGTAGTTGCCTAATCTAGCTCAGGTCTAAATAAACTGCTGTACATGGATTTCATGTCACCATGCCTATTAGCAAAGCTATAGCATTTAGGAACAGCTGGGTACGTGCATGGTGCCACGTTATGCAGTGTAGACATAGCCCTGTGCTCATCCTATGACTTGTGGCAAGTTGAGCAGCATCCCTGTGTAGGCTCCTGTTTCCAGTTAAAGGACGTCTTGCCCGAATGGCTGGTCACAACATGAGCTAACTGTCATGGTTTAACCCCAGACAGCAACTGAGCACCATGCAGCTGCTCGCTCACTCCCCCCCTACACCCAGTGGGATGGGGGAGAGAATCGAAGAAAAAGAACCTCGTGGGTTGAGATAAAGACAGTTTAATAGGACAGAAAGGAATGAAAAACAATGATAATAATAATAATAATATGACAATAGTAATACTAAAAGAATTAGACTATACAAAGCAAGTGATGCACAATGCAATTGCTGACCGATGCCCAGTTAGTTCCCGAGCAGCGATCCACCCCTCCCAGCCAACTCCCCCAGTTTATATACTGGGCATGATGTGATATGGTATGGAATAGTTCTTTGGCCAGTTTGGGTCAGGTGTCTTGGCTGTGTCCCCTCCCAACTTCTTGTGCCCCTCCAGCCTTCTTGCTGGCTGGCCATGAGAAGCTGAAAAATCCTTGACTTAGTATAAACACTACTTAGCAACAACTAAAAACATCAGTGTGTTATCAACATTATTTTCCTACTAAATCCAAAGCACAGCACTATACCAGCTACTAGGAAGAAAATTAACTCTGTCCTAGCTGAAACCAGGACACTAACCTAGGGAATCTTGTCTCCCTCGGCTTCTTCAGGAATCAGGGAGACTCCTTGAGGAGAGGAGACGTTGGGTGACTCAGAGCAGAAACTAAACTTCAGGTATTCTGAGCTGCCCCTCTGAAGATGCAATCCTGCTCTGCAGTAGTCCAGGAAGACTGATTTCCCCGATTCCTGACACAGATAGGACTTTCACTCTTCTCATCTATTTCTCGCTATCTTGTGTAATGTGTAGCATGAGGAAGCCCCGTTCTCTGTGCAAGGCCTCTAGATATTGCTGTGACATGAATAACTTTTTTATAAGATAGATTTTAATCATGATATTGGGAGTCTTCACATTTTCTGTGACCCAAGGGGAATTAAAATGTTATGCTCTGGAGCCCGTGCAGTCTGCCTCTGTACCAACCACCGTGTTTCTGTGCTTGCAGATTGAATGTCATCCATACCTAACCCAGGAAAAGTTGATCAAGTACTGTAAATCCAAAGGGATTGCTGTGACTGCGTACAGCCCCCTTGGCTCTCCTAACCGCCCATGGTAAGAAAGCATTGCAGCCTTTCAATACACAAAACAATGCATTTGCAACTTGAATCTTTGAGGCAAATGATGTAAACAATGCAGGTATAATGAGAAAAGTGCTGTTACTTTGTTGCAGATTATTTCACACAAAACGTCAGGCTTTCTGCAGGGAAGCTAACATCTTTCTACCATCAATATCCTGGCTTTTGTTTTTAATAGGGCCAAGCCAGGGGAACCTGTGCTGCTGGATGATCCCAGAATTAAAGAGATTGCAGTTAGACATCATAAAACCCCTGCCCAGGTAAGTGGGGTTGTCAGGCCAAACTATTCCTCCTCCTCAGACATTTTTACAGGCTGATAGCCAGTCTTAGCAGATGCTGCCTTCTCTAGAGATACAGTACAATGAGGCCGAACTGCACTTGACTCTTCATACTGCCCCAGTTCTTACCAGCATTCATAGGAATTATCAGGTATTTTCTAAGAGGTCTTGAGTGCTGAGTTTTGGGGCGGGGGGGGAGCTGATCAGCAGTGGTATGTGCTTACCTCAGGTGTTCCCCTTCCTAGGGAGATTTCTTCTGCTCTCAGAGAGAAGCGCTTGCTCCCGGAGAACCCCTTTCCTCTGAGGTTTACTTACAAATCATCAAGCCAACTTGTTATTCATTTCTCTAGCTAAGTTATTCTTCAGAGAAGTCTTGTAATTCGCAGACTTGATTGCTCCGTTTGCTTGTGTTCACAAAGAATCATTGAAAGCTGCTTGATTATTCAAGATGAATTTTTTTCTCTATTAGTTGCTAGTCACACAAATGAGTTCTTGCCCAGGGTGTGCAGAAAGTGCACTTCAAACCAACCCACATGTTCACAAGCAATCAACCATAGTCATATTTTAAGACAGGGAGGGCAGGATGAAAAATTGTGTGCAACAGTCCTCTTTTGAGGGAGGTGAACTTTTAAAATCTATAAATATGTTTTTCCTTTTAAGGACTTCAAAAAGCTTAACCTAGGTGAGGTACTTACCTGTGAGCCCAAAATAATCTGCAGTATCATTATGTTCATTTGGTCTGAGCACCTATATAACGCAAGCCAGAAGCATCATCATTTTTCTCCCCCCCACTACCCTAATGAAAAAAAAAACAAATCCTGGAGAAGCCAGGATGTAGAAACAACATAGGCCAGAAACAATTATAGTTTGTCAGTAGACTGCAAGCAAATGCTGGCACATCAAACTCCTGTGTGTAAACCAGTAGAGTCTTCCAAAGAGCGAACATGGTTGTAGAAAAAGAAATTGGTTTGTGCATGGAAAAAAAAAAAAGGTAAGAGAGAACACAAAGTGCATTTGAACAGATTTCTTGGTACCCCTGTGTTCATGCTCCTCCTTGCCCTTTCCTAGGTTCTGATCCGGTTCCTTATCCAAAGAGATGTGATTGTCATTCCCAAGTCTGACAAACCACAGCGTGTTGAGGAAAACATCAAGGTGAAATGTCCATTGGGACTGCTGCTACCTTTTTACACAGGATAGGCACTCACACCCATATCGCCTCCATGTTTCCAAGCAGCACCTAAGAGGCATTGGAAGGGAAGTGCAGAGATGTAAAGATCAGGGCTCAGCACTACTTAACCATCCGCACTTGTTCTCTGGGGAAAAGCATTTTGTTCCTGCCAGGAGAGAAATGGGTTACACCAGGCTGGTCTGAGCTCTGCTGCCCTGGAAAGGGAATCCCAGTTTTGGACTTTCTGTCTGGGAAATGCTTAGTGAGCTCCTCTTTAGGGTGTAAAGGAACAAATTGTAAACACCAGCTGTGTTACGGTTTGTCTCACTTTGAGGCTGTGGTTCCCCTTGGCAGGGAGATTCAGCTGGATGCTTGCTGATAAGGCCTGGCATCTTAGATGGTATCTCTGTGTTACTTTCAATCCATGCTGCTACATTTTGGACTTATTTCTCCTATGAACCATCAGCAAGAATTCTTAGATGATTAACTGTGAGACAACTATTTGCAGTTGGTACCCAGTGGTCCTCTGTTGTAGCAGAAATATTTACTGCTAGTTCCAGTATTTGTGACACATCGAGTAATCCGTCCTTAGCACCTTAATTTTTCTGTCTGTGCATTACAACACAAACTTCAGTGGTGTTTGCATTCAGCCATCCAGAACTGTAAGACTTGCTATGAACAGCACATCAGAGAGAAAAGGACTGTTGTGATTACTTCAAGGGTAAATTGGTATTTGGCTGAGAAATAAGAGGATTTCTTAACTATGCTTAGTGTTGATGCAGTATGTTCCTACCTCAAGTCATAAATGCATGAAGCACACTTAGTAGCTAACTACTCATGAACCTAAGTAAAAAGGGCTTGGTTTTTTGTTTGTTTTTTTTTTCTTCCCTGCTAGGTGTTTGACTTTGAACTGTCTGAAAAGGAGATGGATGTCATCCTCAGCTTTAACAGGAACTGGAGGGCAGTTCCCGTGCTCCAGTATGTTCTTTATTATCCACTAGGCCTATCTCTATCTGTATTTTCATCCCCCGTATCTTGAAAACATACATGCCCAAAACCAGGGAGAGCTCTTATCTTAAACCCTGGACCCCGGGTAACAACACACGTCCTGGAACTGACATCAGGAGGGAGATTCGTTCAGGGCATTCCCTTCAGCATCTTGGTGTTGCATGTGCTTGCTCACAAGCCTGTGTTCAAATTAATGACAGCAGCAAGACTTGAGTACATTGGCAGTGGGGGTGGGAGACTGCAGTAGGGAAATGCTGCTGAAGATACTTTCTACAATACTTAAATAACCAGTTCTTTCTCTTCTCAGAGCTGTCAATCACAAGGACTACCCATTCAAAGCAGAATATTAATGCCAGCGGTGAGACTTCTGTGTAACTCCTTCCAGATTAGAAGATATACTCCGTAGCTTGGTCTTGATTTCTTCTTCTGTACTTGACAATCATTATGAGCAGTTACTTGTCCTCCTTTTTTAGGAGGAGACCACTAGCTGGTATAAGAATGCATCAATAGGGATGGATCTCTTGTAAAGATGGTTAGCACAAATCTGGTTTTGATTAATAGTAAAAAGACAATGTCTCTTCATTTCCTTTTTTCCTTGTCTTCCTTAATTAAAGACATGTTTAACAAAAAAACTCTGGTTACTTACACAATTTTTTTATATGTAATTTCCAGTGTGGTCAGTCATACTGGCTCATGAGTTGCTGTCAAGGAATGCTCTCTTTAATTACTTTGCTTTTTACATAGTTGTGATTTTTATAGTGTGAATCTCTAATGCTTTAAAATTTTATATTAATAAAGTTTGAGTAACAACAAAACTTACTCAGTGTAGTGCTTAAATTCCTTCACACAATTAGTTATAAAAACATGCCTGAAGTCTGGGTTTTTTTAAATTTTAATACAGATAGAAATGAGCTATAATTCCTGTACAAGAACAATACATAGAGACTACCTTGTGGCTTATGCATCAAACAGGATCATGCTCTAGCTAGAACCTGAAGAACAAAGTTGTACCTATTATGTCACATAGCCCTCCCTCTGAACACCTAGAAATTGAACTCCTGTGCGATTAGTGGTGAAAAGTTGAAGACAGCATCATATGCAGTGATAATGCACATCAAAATCCACCCAGCTGAACATAAGGGCTACCTACAAACTCAGACTGACTTGCTCTGGAAGTCTCAAACACAAAATTAGATTTTTGCAACTCTGCTGGCAGCATTCAGAACAATATATCCAGACAAGGGTTGGCTTTATCTAAGGAAAACATAGAAAAACTTTTCTTTAAGAACACCATTGTCTGAAAAATCATAACCTCATAATGGTATCGAAATGCCAAAAAAACTTGCAGCGCTGCTGAGCCAGCCACTGGGATGTCTGGCGAATTCTGCCAGGGGGTCATGCCAGCTGGTGGGAATAAACCATGACCGCATCACACTACAGTATTTCCTGGAAGTAAAACCGATTGTGCCCAGCATGCTTCCACGCTCTCAGAAAAGGCGATAACCAGGAGCAAAAGAAACTTATCTACATCAACAAGGAAAAGCGTCACTTTAGCAAAGCTTGCAGAGAAATGTAGCAATGTAGTTGGTCAGTGCAAGGCAGAACGGGCACACTTTCAAGCATACAAGCTCTTTTCAGGTTAAATTAGGCAGCATCCGATTATTTCTCCCCCAGTAGTTCAGAAAGCTGTGCTTGCTGCAGCCTTCCCAGTGGTTCCCGTGGAGCTGGCAGCAGCCTGGGGGGCCTCTTTCAGATGACCATGACCTGGTTAGAGCTGGGCATTACATGCTGTGCTGCCGTTAGAGCAAAAATGAAGGAGATAGGAGGATGACAGGAGAGCCAGCAGCTCCCCAGGCTTGGTCCCTGTGATCATCCAAGCCTGGAAGCACATCCCACCGAGACAGACAGAAGAGAAACATGATGGCTCTCACACAGAAAACGCTTTTCAAAGCAGGGAAGCAGATGGCTGTACTGCTAGGTCAGAACGTACTTTGCTGAGCACACTGACTTCTGGATGATGCACAGCTCCCATCTTGTACCGATAGGCACATCAATTAAGATTTTTTTTTTCCCCCTCCCTTAAGAATATGTAGGTTAAAGCTGCTGATTTTACAACTTGGCTGTCTGCTGTAGGATAGTACATCAGGAGAGACATCCTTCGAGCTTCTTTGCAATGATACCTTATCTTACACGGCCTTAGCACGATTCCTATCCCAGTTACAACAAATGGCTCATTCCTACTTATTAACAAACAGGGGGCTGCTGACGGAAATATTCCATTTATTGTGGATGCAGTTTCAGAGTACATTGTTTGAACAAATCATTTTTATTGCAGCTATCGGATGTATTTGAAAGACTCAGAGGAGTGTTTACAAAACCCCCAAACAAAAAACATGACAACTCACAGACAATGTCAGGCACAGTTTCACCCCCTACACATAACTACGTGCATCTCTATATGTAAACAAGATGTTTCAGCCAAGCAGGGGAGCTCATCTTTGCGTTGAAGTATAACATTATTCTTCTTTAGGAAGAAGTCAGATGCTGTAAGAGATGGAAGTGGTGAAAAGGGAGATCCTGGTAGTTCCGATGCACAACGAAGCTGTTAACAACATGCTCAGGGGCTACTTCAGTTGCTCAGTTTATGCCACCCATACACTGTAGGATGTAAATGCTAAACTGTATGGCATGTAAATTCAAACCAAGCTGACGTCTTATAGCCATGTGTTTACTATATACAAATGAAAACATCTGTAAATAAGATATTTGGGAGAGAGAGTTAAAAAGAAGCACTATAAAGATAGAGGTTTACTTCATTTTAGGTGGACTTAGTGTACGGCACTGATGGATGGCAAGATTTAGTGTACAGTCATTTGAAACAAGCTTCAACTGTGTTTAAGTTTTTTTCTCTTTAATTATGGTAGTTTTATATAAATTAAACTACAATGTTTTATACAAGTGACCTATTTTTGACCCTCTATACCCTTACCTTTTCCTCTTTTAAAAACTATACTTTCTTTTTAATTACCCATTACTGGGCAACTGACATTTAAATTTTTTTAATACTTATCTCACCATACCTCTAATGGCATTTATGAAATCTGACTATAGAAAAGTGTGTGATTTTGTCTTTATTTTTTAAGCTGTGATATTGGCTAATTATGTATGTTTATTACTAAATATAATACTCTAGCACGTATTAAAGCATTCTACCATTAGTAGTGCCTTTAGGCTAAACTTTGTAAAGCTATGTGTGTATATATTCTAAATTGCATTCAATTACTAGTCACTAACAACAAAAAGAAATATCAGTACCGCTGTCAGCTAACATAATCATCCAAATTTAGGTATTAACTTAAACTAGAATGGAAAAATTGATACTTAAAAAAAGTATAAAACAAAAAAATTAAAACACGTTATTGATGCAGTATTTCTTATGACATGGGCAACTTACAGAAAATATTACATTGTCAACTAAAGAGATTTCTTCCATGCCTTAGTCTAAAGTGCAGAAAGAAAGACTTCTGTATTACAAAAGTAACCATTGTTTGTATAGGTTTACTGCACACCTTTCTTAAGCAACTTCACTTTACATGCATTTTGGGTTGACCTCTTACGCCAGTTGAAATCACTGTTCAGATACATAGTTAGTTATGACTATCAGTAGGAGAGTCTATATATTTCACAGCATGGGTTTCTTTAGGAATAAAGGCTCTTGTGCAAAGGCAGTACTATTATGATGAATGTCTAGACTGATTATTAAATACAGTGCTAATATACATGGTTTTAACTGGGATAATGCAAAAAGACATTTTGGTAAATAAACATAAATATAAAAAGAACAATTTAGCACTTTTTCCTTTTTTTTTTTTCCCCCAACTGATTGGTCCAGCGTCTTTAGTGGCCTTCTACGGTTCTTTCTCAAATTGTCTCAAACCTGCTGAGAAAGAGAAAGATTAAAGATGGCTTGAAATAACCCGAACATATCTCTAAAATAGAGAAGGCATGGCGCTAGATTGACACACCGCATGTAAGAAGGCAGGACACAAGCTGGATGCTGCTGTGCTCCTGTACAGGGATTGCTCAGAGGTGGTCTCCAAGAGGACAAGCAGGATTTCACCTCTCTCGCCTCCGACAGCCCCGGGAAGCAGCTCAGGGAGAGCTCAGGAGCTTCCCACCCAGAAATGCGGGGGGTGCTGCACCCAGCGCTCTCCCCAGCCACACATGGGGGGCTGCCATGCTAAGGCAGGCTATGCTGCAGTGCTTGGTGCACGTGCTCCGAGTCCACAGCAAGACTGAAAGCCAGCTCCTGAGAGCCTCCTCCTGCAACCCCTCTGCCGAAGCCCTCATCTCACTCAGCCTTAGAGGAGAGGCTCGGCGGTGTCTGAACCACTCAGCAGGGTCTGCTCCTGTGGGCGATGACGCACGACTGCTAACACCTTCCATGGGAGCAGAGCTGCGCTAATGCTGAGTGAGCCTGAAAACCCCTCTCCTAACAGCTCGGTTTAAAAAAGGAGAAGAGGAGGAGGAAGACAATTTCATTTAGCATGACACTAAACTGATAAGAAAAGTTCACAGGCATACCATACCTCTGGCTTCACATACAAATGTGAAGAAAAATGTGTGCACATATTAATGTGTAGAAAACCAAAAGTTTTTCTATATTTGATCATTTCATTCCTAGCGAAGAGTTGAGGGATATTGCAAAGCATCTTTAAAGCTATTAAATTGATCAGTGAATTTCCATTCTTCCTCACCGGTCCTTAGGCACATAATTCCTTTAATTGGTTTTATTTGGAGTGGTTTAGATTAAAATAAAAATAAAAAAAGCCAGGAGGGTAATTTTGCTGATTTCTTTCTGTACAACTAGGTTGTGTTTCCCAAACTAGTAGTTTCAAAATGACAGTAGTAAGACTCTTTTTGCCTTGAGAAGACACCAATGCACAGCTCCAGCAAAAGCAGTGCTGCTGTTGAATGCATTTGAATTCCAGTCCCGTCTGGGTATGCAGGAGCACGTGAGACTCACAACCAGCCAGAGGAATTATTTTTAAAGATCAACACTGCTGAGTTTTCATCAGGCTTCATCATTACCCAGTGGCAGTGTTTAAAATCAGATGCAGGGCTCATTCTCAGTAGTACCAAAATCTTCCATTTCTGCTCAAATAATGTTGCTGCAACAGCCTCGCTTTTTGGGTTCCCCCTCTCTGCTCATGAAAGGCATATCCATTGCCGCTGCAGCCTTTAATAGAGCCTTTTCCAGATGCCTTGCATTTGCCGTAATTAGTTAAATGACCATCCCATTCCTCAGACCTCACACAGTTTAATGATACTCTCCAGCTACAGCGAACATGCTACGCGTGTCACTTGAACAAGGCTTTGCAAACATGGCTGGAGCACTGCTAGTCCTCAGTCCTCCTAGAAAGATGATTTAGGTTTATTTCTCAAACATTCATGTTTCGATGATATTGCAATGGAGCTTTTGAAAGGCAAAGGCAAAAAGGGGTTTTTTTTGCATCAACATTAACAGCTGTAGAATTTTAAAACACAGATATGCCTGTGAGAAAGCATGGCAATGTTTCTATTTAATATGCAGGTTTATTATTAGAATTACTTACCATTAGTCTCTGATTTTTTCCCCATAGCTGATACCTGTTTGAAAAAGTAATAACCCATTATTAAAGTCGAATATGGGAAAACATAGATATTTATAACAGGAAAAAAATCGACGCTATGCAAAGGACAGATTTCCACGCACTACATAGCTCTGCCAAATAGGAATATAAAAGTTACACGCTGCCCATGGCTTTCTGCACCTCATTGTACTTTCTTTTGCAGATAAAAAGGCAAGTTAGTAACAAAAGACATGTAGAGGCCTAATTCCAACTGAGTGACTGTATGAAGGCGAACGGCACCTTCCCCCTAGAAAGCCTCCCACAGAGATATTATCCTTTTAAAAATGCACTGAAGTGTTACCTTAGAAGAAGAAGCAGCTGTCTTTTCAACCGACTGCTTCTCCCAGAGATTACGTTTGCCAGATACGTCTCCTGGTTTTAAATCCTGTATTTTTAAATTAATGTCAGAGAACAGAAAACAACATTAGTTCAGGTTTATTTTAATTTGTTAGAGAAAAAGTTAGAATGCGACTTCCTCATAAGAAAAGTTGAGGAGCATCCACCAGTGGTAAATATTACTTTGTCTATCAATTATAAAGCTATTCAGAATGACACTTCACATGACTCCACACATATACATGCTTTACGACAAAAACCAATCCTGCTGCATCTCTTTAGTATTGCACAGACTGGCCATAATTTATTATGTTCATCCTAGGGAGTACAGTGAAAAGTTACTGCACCATCGGGTTTTTAAGACAGTTCCAATTTTTGCAGAAAAAAAGATTTTTTCAGACATAGTATTTCTATTAAGGAGGAATTCAAAGGTAGCTTGTCTCAGTTATTTTAGATCAGAATCAAAATATTTCATTTAAAAAAACTGTAAAAAAATAGTAGGACTTCTAATACAACAAAAAAGCAGATCCTCCTCTGCATTCTTAAGTATGGGTTTCAGGATTTAACACTGTAGTCCTTCATATCCATCTGAATTTCCATTGCATTCTTTAAAACCTTAGCATATACCAATCACTAGCCCAACAGAAAAAAACAGGTGAGGTAAAGTCATTAAAAAATAATAATATTCTCTGAAAATTAGTGTATATGGAGACTTTAAGCAAAACTCAATAAAAAAGTCAAGCTGCTTCTTGGGGAAAAGGAGGGCTACAAGATGACATATGCTAGGCTAGCAGCAATGCACCTACTTAAGGACAGATGGATTGGTATCTACCTCTGTGGTTGGCAAACAAAAGACGATTGAAACAATTTTGGACATAAGTACTCTCCTTTTCAAAAAGTGTTCAAGTCCTGCACGGTTTCCAGAATCTTGTTCTTGCCATCCATAGACAGGTAGTTTTCTGCACATGAGAATTTCTAACTTGGGATAGAAAAATGCCCAGTGATGAATGGAAATGAGATTTCTGCATGAGGTATTTACACCCAACAGAGATGCTCTAGAATTGATCATAATTTACAGCCAAGAGGGCTGCTGATGGTTAAGACTTTAAGCCAATTCTGTACTTCAAAAAGCGAGTTCAGCAGTAACAGAGGAAGGAAGAAAACAGCAAAATTGCAGTGGACCTTATCACAAAACCACTTCCATAATCCTGAAATCATTTGGGATCTGTGATTTAGGTTCACCATAAAACTAATTGAGATCTTTGCTCCCTCTACTTTTAATTGAATGTTGTTCCAAAAACCACAAGAATCTTGATGGTCACAAAAGCTTCGAACAATTCTTTATCTTGGTGGAATGTGATGGGGGTAGGAAGTTATTTGCTAACTAAGACATTCTAGGTTTCCCTTTGATTTATCCTGGTAAAAAAAGTAAAAATCACACGTTACAGATGTATATCATCCTTCATAGTCAATTATAAACAGGTTTACCTGACCAACTTAGCAAAGAGACCCTCAAAGAAGAAGAACAGGAGGAGGGCAGGTTCCTTCAAGCAGAGATATTGAAAGAAGAAAGAACAATCTATTGAGAAAGAGGGAAATGAAGACAGATAGAAACAGTTGCCTGAGGGGAAAACAAGAGGTTAGTTTTACATTATCTAAAGGGTGCAACTTAAAAGAAAGAGAGGAAAATCTGGAGGCAGATTCTGTGCTGGTTTTCAGTGGTTGTGATTAAATACAGTGACCATAATGACTTCTTTTGTTTTTATATTCATACAGACAGATCCATAAGGACACAATCTCCATGTAGCTACCAGTAAATACTGACATTAGGGACAATGCTGCAAATTTCAAGCTTCTCTTTGGGACAAATAGGAGTGTGAATTGAGAAAGCATTTTTCAGGCTGCACCTTTTATAAAGGGCAAGTGGACTGGCAGAAAAATGCTACACAAGGATATGGGAAGAAACCAGTTCTTTAATAAAATCCCAAAGTTGAATCATTAACACCATGAGTGATGCCCTGCTGTTCTCCAATATGGACACCTACAGCTCCAGTTCCTTATCCCTACCCTTCCCCACCCCAAAGTTACTTGTTTCTGCTCCTTCCCACATCCACGCTGCTGCTTCCCACGCTCCCAGCTTATTACTTTGATAGCATTTTCTGCTCTGATTCTTGCTGAAGTAATGGGCATGATAAAGGGCCTTCATTAGAAATGACATTTAGGCTCTTAAAGGATTGAAGTATTTCAGTTCTGTTTAAAAATATACTTGGAAGATTTTTACAGGGCGAGGGCCACAGCACAAGTGTTTCATCCAAGGTCTACGGCTGGTAATTTCTAAATTAACGGTAGGCCTTTCACAGGTGGTAAATTAATGTCCTTCTCTATCAGAGAAGTGCTTCTCCGAACTCTGTCTTTTTAGAGCACCCCTAAGCTTTAAGGTGAGAACTGCCCTGTTTCATGTTCCCCTTTTCCGACTACCCAGGAGTCAGCAGCCAGAGGGCCTCTGCGAGCTCCCAAGAGAGGACATGCAGCAAGGTTCCTCCAAAGACCATCAGCTGGTTGAGGAAGCACTGTCACCACCTCTGCCCCAGGAGAGAACCCACCTACTGAAGAGATGGTTGTTGCAAGTTTACTTACAGAAGGTTTTGGAGCAGGTGATTTGTTGCTCTCTGGGGTCTTGGTTAACCACTCATTGATACGACTGGAGACACCAACCTTCAGTCCAGCAGTTTCCTGCAAAATAATAAAATCTAATCAGAAGACTTTCAGAAGAGCTTTTGCTATGTTTTCCACAGTTTAGATTTAAAAAAAAAAAAAATCCAAGCCTGAGTTTAATATAGAGATCCTCACTGAGACTATGGCTAGCTAAGAGTCATCCTGTGCGCTCGGAAGATATTGTCCCTATGAACTACACAGCACTACCACCTTCTAGTTTTCCATAATGATAAATGTGGGCTGACAAAATCATTTCCATTTTAGTGCTAATCCAGGAATAAACGTTAGACATAAACCTGCTGTTTCTGTCATAACACTAAACTCCAAGGAGAAAAAAATCTTTAGCCTAAAAGAAGGAGAGACACCAGTCTAAGTCTACATTTTTGTTTTGTTAAACTAAATTTTTTCAAAAAAGAACATAATAGAGGAGTTAAGTGGCCTAAAATTTAAATCATTAAAAAAAAAAAAAATCTTTAAAAGGTTAGAACAAAGTACTGAAATTTCGTGGCTATGTGTAATAACCCCCTTCAATCCATGGCTCAGTTTTTTGGCTATGATGAATGCTCATCAACTCACATCAACTTACAGAAAGGGAATGTTGCCTTAAGGATTTATGTAGAAAAGTTAAAGGTCTCACAAATGCTTCTATGCATTATCTATAAAACATCATCATTATCTTGCCTATTTAATCCTTCTCTGTCCCTCAAAAGAATCTTTCCCAACACAAAGAATTTCTTTGTACTCCGCTTGAACTACCCAGATATATTTGTCTAAGATATCTGATGTGGCTCTGGAATGTCTCATAACTTAGCTCAGTATGTCACTAAATTCTTCCGTTATACTCAATATTGCAGCCACACAATTTTGTGGGTTTCTGAGGACCTCAGGATCCTTTGGGATATTCTTCACCAGTGATGTCAACAGGAGCAGCCAGGCTTACTCATAGGAACATGAATGGCAAGGTCAGGTCCATAACATAATTCTTTATAATCACTATGTAAAATTAAACACATACCTTATTTGGTGTTCCTGTCCCAGAGGGTGATGAAAAAACATTCCCTTTCTCCCACATGCTCTTGATATTACGGACACCCTCGGCTGGAACAGGAAGGTCGGAGGCTGCTGGCTTAGCTGGTCTTGCAGCCTTTGTGCCCTGCAGAAGAATTGAGGCCAGTTGGTTTTTGGCATTAAGAGCTGGAGTTGCAGGGTGGTTTGACTCTGAGGCAGTGCTGGGGAATGCAGCAGTTGTAAATGGTTCTAGCAATGATCATGCAAAGACGGAACGGAGTACCCAGCTCAAGAGGTGCCACTGAGACTCTCCCCCTTTTGATTTGCAGTTGCACCCTTGATGCAACCAGCTATGAAAACTGCAATCACTTAGATTTTTGCATTTGTTACATTGCTAAAGCTTGCCATGGCAAACCATAGCTCTGCACACAACTGCTCCAAGGCTTTAATTTGTCCTCTTTCAAGTCTTAGCACCTGCATCCTGTAAGCATGGCTCTTGCAGGGACACAGCTAAGGAAATCCTTATGCGGAGGCAGGGGAAAAAGGCTGCTCTGTCATTCAGCATCAGACTCTGCTCCATCTGTCCCAGACAACTTAACCTCACAACTTGGGATTCCAGGGGTAAATTTCAGCAATTACAGTATATTTGGAATGAGGTGGTTTTTTAAAAAGTGGGGGATTGGGGTTTTTTTGGCAGTGTGTCTTTTGCATGGTTACCAAAAACACTGGACCAAACTCCTCCCGTTCCTTCTTTTCAAAACTCTTCTATATTTTACATAACACAGATTTGAGGAGAATAAGAACCTGTACAAGCTGAGGCTTTGCCTTTCTAGTTGCAAAGCAAGTCAGATTTGGCAACTTTTGGAAAAATCAGAAACTCAGCAAAGGAATAATTTCAGGTCAGATGGGAGCTGTATATAGCTGTGAAGCTGCACTGCCTGCCTCTTGCCGTAGAGCTATGCTTTTTAATATCTAAGTGCAGCATAAAGACTCAGGACCTCAGCACAGCCCTACTGAAAATACTGGAGAACCTAATATAAGCTGGTGGGTGGGCTGGTCCAGTGTTTATGGGTTGACAAACCCTGACTTCACTATTGCATAAACTTCTTATGACAGACAGAGCTGTACCTCCAACCTATCCACTCTCTTTAAGGAGTTTAACACCAAACCCCAGTGCCAAATTAAAGCCCTTGGTCACTCTATGGTGGTTATGTCTCATCCAGAAAAGGTGCAGAGTGAAGCAGAAGGACAGAAGCTGTATGCTCCTGCTTTGATGATATGGGGACTACTGGGTGCCATGCTAACGTTCACCTGTAATGGAGGGGTTTGAGCTACCTTCAGCTTGACATAGGTGCTGGAAGCAAGCCTGAGCCTTCAGCACTGTCATGCATGTTCATGGGGAACAGACACACGGTATAAAACTCTCTGGCACTGACAGGCTTCCTAGCAGAAAGGTTAAATGGACAGCAGTCACAGAAAAAAGTCTTTGTTAATTGATCTTTAATTACTAAAGTTTCCCTTAAGTTAAAGGATAATAAAGCCTAATCAATTAATACCTTATTGGAATACCATGCTTAGACTCTATATGTGAACAAGAGGAGAAAAAAAATCCAGCAGGGAATGAAGAAGTGCTAGACCTTAATCACAGCTATCAAGATAATACTCCCTTTTATACTATTCTATTCCCATGACACTTACCAATCCAGTCCAGTTGGCCTGCTATATTAACCAGTAGCTTTCACATTGCCTGTACTCACTGATTTATAAAAACAGCTAAAAAAAAAAAAAAAAAAAGCAAACACCTATTTTTCCTTGGACTATGAAAAGAAAAAGCCCTCAATTCTGGCTTCAAGGCACATTATTAGCCACTACTTGTCAAAATCACCTGGTGTCAAATTCTGCATTTTATTTTGATTCTGTTTTTTCTTTGTCATTACTTAACTCCCTAGTTCACTAAAGTGTCTTTCTTTGCCAAGGAATTTCACTCTGAAGTGGCAGCCAGCAACACAGGCCCAGTTCCTTACTCTCCTAAATAAGCTGCTAAGTCAGTTTTGCTCTGGATGACTATCAGCTATCTGCTGATAGTACTCTCATCAGCCAAGAAGAGGATGCGACTGTCACTCAGATGCTGACTGAGTCCTTCAAGAGCTACTCCGAGCTTACAAAGCAGACAGAGTAAATTGCAACATGAAAGGGGAGACATGAATCTGAGGTTTTGTTTAGATGTGTATCTAGATGTTGGTTATAGGTGTGCCTCAAGCATTTTGTTCTTGAAGTCACATTAAAAAAGAATTTCTGATCAAAATTCCCTGCAATTCTTGAACAGTAAAACATAGGCTGATTAAAGTCCCAAAAGCCATTAGTAACTAGAGCCATCATGACCTGGAATTAACTTACCTCAATTGCACTAGTGTATTGCTCAAGTCTACTGTCAATCTTTGAGACAACTGCTGTCGTGTGGGTGGGTTTCATACCACTGTAGGAAGTAGGAAAAAAAGAGAGAAAGCAATTATTATTCCCTCCAATTAAACACTGCTGTTTTGACTGAACCTACTGTTTTATTGCTTTACCTCTTCTGAGCGGATTTGTTCAAAAATTCTGCTCGCTCTTCTATCTGGAAAACAGATAAACAAGAGCTATAAGTTTAAAGTTAATAAAAAGGCAGCCTGTACAAGGCCAGGCTAAAATGTCATTTTAAATGACAAAAGGTCAATCTGAAAGAGATGCATTCCAACAGAATTCACCACAGACACACACAGAGGTTTTATAGTTAGGAGCCTATTATGCTACAGATTCATAAAGGTGGATATATTTTCTGCATTAATATTTGCATTCTGCATATTTCTTCAGTGCCTCATTTGTAACAAGAGAATAAACCACCAATACAGAAAGGAGAAAAGGGAACAAGTTCATCTTATGAAAAGGGTTGATATTCACAAAATCTATGTCAAATTTCCTCATATCTCCCACATAAAAGCAAGTATGTATCTCTTGAGACAGACAGCAAATTTAATAAAGTTTTTCTGAGTTGAGACATCAGACTAGGCCAGGTTTGGAGCTCAGCCACATACCCTATCTCATGCATCTTTTCACAGGACACTGACAATTTAATTTGAGCTCCAAAAAACCAATCAGTCTGTACTCTGCTCGTGTTCAACCAGGGTCACTGCTGAGTCAATATCTACCAGCTGTTACTATACAAACTGGTATCTTACATTTCATCATTATTTTCTACTCTGTGTATAGGAAAATATTGTAATTTTTCCAGGGAAAAAGAATCATGGAGGTCTCATAAGACTTATGCCAAATCTCTCAATAATTTGAAAACAAAGACTCCATCCCTGAACAAAGTTTTAAAACATTTCACAATGGGAGGGGGCGGCCTATTTGCATTCTGGGTCAAGAAATACTTTAATCCAACTTCCTGTTCCACTTCTTGTCCCAGGCTCTATGGTTTCACTTAAGAGTAAAATATACACAAGCAGCTCCAGGGGATAGAAATGACTATTAATCAGCCTGGCTGGATTCCTGGGGATTCCCTGGCCTCAGTATGGGTTGTCCATTTTCAAGTTACTTGAACAGTGACTGCTGTGGCATTCTTGCCTTTAAAATAAGGCAATGACAGCCATTCCTTTAAATGGTTCTCCTCGGTGCCCTTACCATCCAGGCTGTACCAGAATACTAAATCCCACAGCAATCCCATCAAAGGGCATGCATGTTTTATTTCTCAAGCCCACACAAGCAAAAACTCAGGCAGTTCGCTTCAGTGCAGAATTTGCCAAACAAGCTCACTGGAGGAACTCCAGCTAGCATCAATCCAGCTCAAAGGCACCTCTAAAGCTCTAAAAAAATACATATACAATTTACAGAGTAATTTACATGAACAATTTTAGTTGCCAATATATGATCTAAATACAGTCCTGAGTGGAAAGATGGGCTTTGCTCGGACATGTACCAACTGTTTCAATGCACTGTTGTCACAAGGTGGCAGCAATACACCAGGCAGGAGCTGAACAGCCATGCACACCCACACGGGTCCGGAGCTGCGGCTCTTCCTCTGCCAGCCTTAACAATTTAAAACTTAGTTTCACCCAGAGGAAATACAGTCGGCATTGCCATAAAAAGATCAAGTAAATTATTTGATTAAAAGTGACTAAACAGATCTACGATGGTAACTTAAAATACCTCACGTCTCCTCGACTATGGTATAGCAGGAAAAGTTTCCCACCTTGCTGATTTCTGGGTCATAACCAGCAATGCATCAAAATGATGAGTTATACCAACAAAAGCCACTGGTTTCTCCCCTGCTCTCTATGAACGGGTAATTCCCCAACTGCATCAGTGAAACCCTGGCTGGCAGCAAGGACAAACAACATGGACCATCTCAAAGAACCAGGACTCAAGGTAAGCATCTAATAATTAATTTACAGCATCTTCTAGTTCAGATGAACTGAGAATCCACTTGAAATCTTACAAAAGGGACAGATCTCAAAAGATGCTAACAGTAGACTCTTTATAGTCTTCCTGTGTTCAGGAAGGAGAGATGTTTCTACAGAGCAGGAAAACCTGGCTTCATTAGGCACTGGTGTAAGAGGGGGATAAGCTGGGGGGAAGATGGACATGTATTCTTGGGGTTGTAGTAAAAAGACATGGGATCATTCTTCACCCGCTGGAAACAGCGGTTCTCAGAGCACCTGCTGTGGCATCAGGAATAAGTCGGGGATTGTTCAGAACAGGAGAGTGAGGAAGCAAACCAGAAAATAAGTTAAACAGGAAAGCAGAGTTAGGAAGCGATCCTCAGAGCTGAACATGGTCCTCTTCCTGAGGAAGCAGGTGCCTTGTGTGGATGGATAACACGTTTTCTGCACATTTATATGAGAATTTGTTCTAGAGCATCTTCCTCAAAACACAGTATGCATGAAACAGAAGCATACATTGAATGCACTTAGAGCAAACACACCTGTATATACATGTGTATTCAACATATAGGCCAAATACATTTAGACTGCACAGCAACATCTAAAGGTCATTTATCCACTGCACACCACACAAACTCCATGCAAAGAATTTAAAATGTTTGGCACATACAGTAAACAGTATTACAAAATAGATCTGTAAGAGAAACAGGCAAAGCAAGGCGGTTAGCCCAAAATGCAAGATATTTCCTCAATTTGAGACCAGGAAATGAGAATAATCTTTTTTCTGCATTCATTTTAACAGGGTCTTGTTAAATAGCTTGGACTATGTTTTGTCACCGTGGAATACTTCCCAAAGCCTCTGACACAGAACACACACGCACTTCAAAATGTCAACCTGCCGGCCTCTAATTAAATTATGACCAGAGAGAAAGAACACAGGATCTCAGGCTGCAATTCTCCCACCTAACCTTAGTTGCTTGAAAGTTAAGCATTTAGTCAAAATTACTCATTTTAGTTCCCTCTATAGTCAGTGGAGAGGCAGAGGAGCTCACCTCACCCTAGGAAAGGTGGGACTGCCTGTCCACTGAGGGTGGCTCTCGCTCTATTAACTACCAAAGGAGCTTAGATTAGACAACAAAATGCTTAGATGGACACCTACCCTTCTGCTGGTAAAGTCAGATGAAATTAAATCAACGGACATAAATCAAAACCATGCGGATTCTCACGCCTGATTAGGGCCTTACTCAATGGGGTCAGCACATACAGGTGGCAAGGAATAAATTAAGCAAGATGTTATACAGAGATATATGTATGCATTTATCCACATTCAATATTATATAGACATGTTTTGTTCACTGATTGTGCAAGAAATGTCTTGCCTACTAAAAATGCGGTTAAAGTGTGGGTGTCAAAGTGCACTGTCTTCCGTCTGTACGTTCTCCAAGAACAGAAACAGAATGGAAGAGGAATGAGTTAACACACAATTTGAGCCAATGACTTGGGAAACCAAAAACATCTAGATATTCCCAGTAAAACTTGTTTCATACAAAGGTATTAAATGATTCTTAGGAATTTTAAACTGTGTATTAGATATTACGTGACAGAAAGTGTTGTAAACTGATACATAGAAAAGCTCTTCTCAAAAAATGGGTCAAGGAGGAAAGGGAATAAGAAATGCACACAGAAAACAGAAATCTCTGTATTATAATTTTGCCTCATACCCAACAGCTGAAAGAACCTAGTGGAAATCCATTTGGAGTGGTAGTCCCTGGGAGTAAAGTGGCTTCTCCTTATCCTCCCTGAGTGGCTCAAGCGCTCTTTTGCTTCATTAAGCACAGTTAGGCTTTTTCCTGCTGTCAGCAGCATCTGTGCAGAGTGCACCAATTTACTGCAGTTTACCTGCCAGACTAGAGTGCTGCCATCAGCATCAAAGATGGGGGAAAAACAAATGTCACAAATCCTGTTCTTACCACTCTCTATCTTCCCTCTGCTGCAAGAGTAGCTCATCTAGGAAGAACTGATTGTGTGGAGCCTAATTCTTTCCAGTCACTGCTCCAGCTGTCAGGCATTGAGAGCAATAATGAGATAGGACAAGACAGGTCTTTAAGGAAAGAAAAAAAAAAATCTTAAGCCCTGAAAAGTCCTATCTTCTGGCTTAGCTGTCAGCATTGCCTTGCAGAGAGTACGGGCTGCCACATCAGCCTGTGTTTCCCAGGAGACATTTTCTGCAAAGACAGGAGATATCCCAGGCTCCCAGCCTCCTGCCATTGCTTCCTCCCCTCAATGCCTAACTGCTTTTGCATTTCTGTAGTGGTGGAGCTCACCCCCAAGAGGAGACTTAGTATTGAAATATCCTGTTCTCACCTGATTAACCTAGAGAATAGTTATACAAGTCAATAACACTCCTTCCCAAAGAAAACATGAGGAATGAACTTGTCTAAAAAGGAAAATGAACAAAGATTATGCAGGAAATCTCATTCTTCTACCGCAGCACCATTTGTGTGAACTAAACTAGGGAAAGCATGAGCTAGAGAGGGATGGGAGAACAGCAGAGGTTGTTCCAGTCTTTGTCCTTATTAAAAAAAAAAAAAAAGAGAGAGAGGGCAGAGGTTGAACAAAGGTTTGTACTGCTGCTACTGCCCACAGGGCACCACCACCAGCCCTGAGAAATCCAAGCTGCTTCTGTCCCTGAGCTAGTGATGAACTTGGCCTGTATTACTTCGCATGCTTTGTCTTCACTGTTCCCTCTGAAAGGACCAGCCCTCGTGCTGTCACTGGGAGGACTCCATGCTGCCATAGTAGTTCTGCTGAAGTAGGGTCTCAGGTTTCAGGGAAATACTGTATTTAACAGTTAAAACAACAGGAGTTGTCAACACTGTGTAGGCTGTGATTTATTAGAAGCCAGACTAGACAATCACAGTAGTTCTTTCTAAATATAAGCATGTATGTATATTATGTCTGTGTTTGTACACGTACATTTATAGATGTGCATCCACGAGCCATGTAATACATGGAGATGAGTTGCACATCTCAGTCTCTCAATTCGGAGTCTGCATGTCATGCTAGTCCATGCCCTGCCTGATGGACAAATGCAGTGTCCGTAAGATGGTAATATGCCACGCTGCTTTTCAGTTTAGCTCCCTTCTTTCCTTTGTTCTTGTAGTTCACTTGGTAAACAGCATGCCTTACTTTCCTTATCTAAGTCACTTCCAGGAACTCCTTTTTCTTCCCAAAAACTTAGCACTTCAGGAAGGACAAGGAAGGAGAAAAAGATGCTTTGCCAGATTGTGATCTAGGAGAAGTCAGAATGTGCACATTCATCATACAGTATTTTAATACTGAGCCTCCCTTTTTTCATTATTAATTCCAACCGCCCACCCACAATTGTGCATTTAGGGTTCTCACATGACTCATGACACATCTAAGCAGATGATACATTCATCAAGGGAGAAAATATGTGCCAGATGCTTTACAAGTCAAAAGATAACTTGGGCAGTGCATAACAGGCAATAAGAAAGCTGTGTACCAACCAGGTTAGACCAGCCTGAGAAGTCCGTCCAAATGAAAGGTAACAAAATACTCTGTCTTCTAAAAACTGGAGTTTCACATCAAATTTGACATCAGGTTATTAAAATGAGATTATTCTCTCCTCAGCTATTGAGTACAGAAGGCCAAGAAACAGTTCAGGGTGTGAAGTTGAACAGCATTACATATCTACTCTGGCCACCCACAGACACTGGACTGGAATATGTACAGTATCACCAATTTCTCAGAGAGAGGAACAGAGAAAGAGAAAAAATGTGTACAGAGTTGCATATATGAGTTTTTGTAACAAACAACTTCTACCTAACAAGCCATAAAAATCAGCAGCAATTATCCTCATAAAAAAACCTGGACCTTGGATGCTTAATGACAGTTGGAGAATTCCAGCTTTCCTCTAAAAATACACTTAGTAGAATGGTGTAGCATCAGTCCAAAAGCTCTCTGAAAGCTATTAACCTCCTGCCAAATCCAGTGTTTTTTCCCACTCTCACCAAAATTATGATCTATACTTTCTATTATGTGTTTTCAAGTATCATTTCCTCTCTTCTGAGTCATCTGTGAACTAAAGCTCCAAATGTATGTCATAAAAGGCATCTCAATAAACAGAAAGAAGAAAGGGAAGCCCTCCCAGGAGGGCTAGGAAGAAGCTGTACATTTATAGTGTCTGTTATTGACATGGTCTTCTGCAACCGAAATAGCAAGACCAGGTTTACCTAATAGGAGCAAGTTGTGAAGCTTGGCAATCTTCGTTTACAGCTGTATGTATTCTGTCCCTGTATTTCGGGTTCAGATGTGTCTGAGAAGTCAAAGGCAAGTCCAGTCAAAAGCATTTGGACACTGTATTTGCTAGAACTGGACCCAAAACAGTACAGGGCTGAAGCTCCAGATCAGTTCAAAGTGTAGCTCTCCATGAGCAGAAATGTAATTTTGACCAAATGTAGTTTATCACTCAACAAATACAGTTCTCAATCCCATGGAGATTCACTTTGTGGTGCAATGAGCTCCTACCTGATAACCTCCTGCCTGGTTCTTTTCTCTCCTAGTGCCCACTAAGGGGACTTTTTTGACAAACATTTTTGGATTCTTAAATGACTAATGACACAAATGAGAAAAGGAAAAGATAGTTGAAAACAATTAATAGATCTGTAGTTTGAGCTTGAGCTGAGAAAGCAACTGGACTGAATACCAAAATAAATTTCCCAATAATTTCAGTGGGGCCAGGATTCCTCTTCCATGCTGAAAGGCCATTTAATTGATTTATCTGACTTCCAATATAATATAGGCCACAGAAGACCACTTAGAAATTCCTGCAGCAACAGAAGCAGTTTTTTTCCCTGTTATGTAAGAAAATGAAATCCAGCCCAGTACTTCTAGCTGTTCTTTTTAGGGGGCTTAGACATAAGCTAGAACTCCCATATGGGGCAGTTTCCATTAATGATGATTAGGCTGAATATGCTTAAAGACAAAGTAATCTGGCAAGGAAGAAAGTAATTGTGAATGTGGAAGGAGAGAGAGAACATTTGTGATCTTTATCTACTCCAGTTCACAAAGCACTCTTATAATAAATTAACATCATTGAAAATCAACACAGTAATACAGCTCTAAGTTTCCAAAATAATTTTGTCTTGACGGTGAAGATCCTTTTTGAACATTTTTTATCAAAAAGAACAGGTAACTCCCAGTCTAGACTCTATTTTTAGAAAGGATCTCTAATTTTCAATCATCCCAATGAATGAAGTCTTTCATCTAAAAGTTTCAGGCTAAGGTCTATTTCAGAGCATTGTCCCAGGTCTGATTTCACATATTTCCACACTGCTTTGGTGTTTGGCTGTTCGTTTGGACCGCAACCTCCATTACTTTTTATGTACTATATAGATGTTAGTGGGGAGGTTACCTTGAGAGATGAACCTTTAGGACTGAAACACTTAAATGGCTTCTTGTCTTCAGATAGGCCATCTTCTGGCATCTTTTGACGTTTCTCAGCAGCTTCAGCCCTTCTCCTTTCAATTTCTTCCTTCATCCTCCTCTTTTCCTCCTTAAAAAATACAAATGGTCACTTATTCTTTCAGAAACTACAACACCATTACAGGGCTTTGCAGTCCTGCAAACATTTACCAGATTTTCTGAGAACAGATTTTTATGCCAGTCAAAAAATTCAGTGGCCTATCTGAAATCTAGCAACATATTGCTGCTAATCCATTGCAATGTTAAGGAAGCAGGGAAGACAGCTAGTCTGTGCTGCTTTAGTGTCTCCTCACAGTGAGGTCACCAGATTTATTGCCATATAGTGCCACTTAGAGGAAAAAGCACATTTCTAAAAATACCCAAATTCAGTTTCTCTGTATCCTCATGTATCATCTTCATACTGTTCTTCTGTCCATCTACTCTGGCACTTGTTGGGCCAAGGTTAATACTTCACAAGGAAACATCAATAGGTGCCCGAAAAAGTGAAGATTAAATGTTTACAATTTTCCCTCCAAAGAGATAACGTGAGTTTTTACTTCATAAGCTACAAGTCAAACCAGAAGCCCTCAAAGCACAGCCATTGTGAGTGCTGACCAGCAGGGTCTGACCAGCAAGGTATTGTGCAATCTCAGCATCTATTGAGTATTCAGCTGCCAAACAGTATTATTATTCATCTACCATTTGTTTTCCAAACAACTAAGATTCTTAAATGATGCACCAGAGATTTGGAAATCCTATTTATAGAGTCCCTTGGCAGAGGAAGTACAAGCAAACAGATGTGCTTGGGTACTCAATATATAAATAGACAAGAATATCTTCCTAATGAGATCTAGCCCATCATAACTATATATAACATTAGCATTCCAGCTCATCTGCAGCAGACAAATTTTGACATGAGCTTTGTAATTCAATTTTTGTAATGTCAAAAAGACACCCCAAATAAATTAAGAACTGTGTGGCTGTAACACTGCCCCCAACATTTTGCATCCCCAAGAAGATAAGAAATTCGCAACTATTGCAGATGAAATCCTGACTCATGAAGACATATATTAGAGCCCTGTCTTTCCTGAGCCTAGAACTGTAATGTTTCTTTCTACCCTGGATGACTGCATGTTTTACCTCGGATCCTCACTAGAGCATCTATGTGATGTGGTCACTTGATATCAGATATGGCATACTTGCAGGTAAATCCAAAGGTTAGAAAATGGGGTGATTTTAATGCTGGGTAGCATATTTGAAATCAAGGTCTGTTGCGACAGACCACCTCCTGACAGACACTAAGAAACAGCGATGCCCAGAAGAGCACGCAACCCAGAAGGCCCAGATAAAGGGTGCAATTTGAAGCAAAGTCACAGCAGCAATTCCCCATACAGCAACATCAGATCCAAGAAGGAGAAGCACACTTTGGCCTGTATGCTTGGATTTGGTCTTACCTTCCTTGTTACACACTCCTTCCTCACCTATAAGCCAGTCTCCCGTGGCCTCATTCTGCCCTTTTGTTAAATACAGACCCATCGACCTCCAGCCCCACCAACTTCTTTGCCTAAAATTGTCTGTGCAGACACTGCTCTAAAGAGTTATCAACTAACGCAAAGCTAGTGGAAGTAAAGTAGTAACAACAAGGGAATAAAAACAGAGTGCAATTTTTCATATTTTACACTTACTTCCTCTCTGGCTTTTCTCTCAGCCTCCTCCTGCTTCTTCTTCTGCTCCTCTTCCTCCAGGATTTTCCGGCGCTCTTCCCGCCTTTTCTTCAGTTCGTCCAGCTCTGCCACCGCCTCCTGCTGCTTCTCCCTCAGCTTCTCAAACTCCTCGTTCTCGCCTCGGCGACGGCGCTGATCTTCTAGCCGCTTTCCAGCCTCGACCTGAGACCCCCACTTCGCTTCCTCGGCATTTGCAGTCCCTTTCAAATTGGAGCGGCTGGGAAAGAAATGAAAGGGAAGGTGACGCACCACGGGTTTTCCCTTCCTGGCCAGAGCCACCCGCTGCCACGCGCTCACCAGCAACGTGAGAGCCTGGCACTCAAAGATATGCAAACAAAGCAATGGAAAGCCATAACTACCTCCTCTCTTTTGATTTTAAATTAGATAAATTTACATATAAAAAACTCATAGCAAAAATTATGCTATGTTCTGTGTAATAAAAGAAGCACTAATCCTTTGCTTTCAAAGGCAAGCATTTTTTATAAACTCTCTAGAAAAAGACAAGCATGTTTGGGGAGAGAACAAATTACTTGACTTGGGGAAAACAGAAGGAAATAAGAGGAGAGAGAATCTTACAGCTTCAACAGTGTTTTAAAAACCTAAAAAGGTTCCTATCTCATCTATAACACCTGTCACTAATTCTCCCAGCCTGTATGAACAGAAAGGTTCATCAGATCTTTTGCTGACATTTTCCAGGGAAAGTATGACTTTTTATTAAGGAACTGGAAATTATTTATTAATGGCAACTTTCCACAGGAGAAAAACATAGGTTTTCCAACCAGCTGTAATATATGAGACAGAAATAAAGAATACCAAAACAAAAAACCAAAACCCAAAGAATTTGCATAGGTGAAGTACATACTTTCAACAGAGTCAGATAGCATCAGCTAGTTAAACAATTACCACACCAGCGTTTAGACAAATGTCAGCTCCCTGAGTGCATTTAATATTACTGCTGACAAGGAGATAGGTACCTAAGAGGTATCAGTGTACTATTGACAAGAGACAGAAAGGGAATGTACTTACTGGATTTTTAAAAAAAAACTTTCTGCTCTGTTCTGTTGGCATTTAAAAGACGTGAATATTAATGACTTCGTTACTGCAACCAGAGTGTTGTAGAGTATAATACTACAAGACGGTACAAATCAGCATTCCAACAATAACAATAACTGTTAGAGACTATCAGATTAGAGATGACAACATGAAGAACAAATATCATATAAATTTGCAGTTCAGTGAATCACACCCAATCCTGCATAGTTGCTCTTCATTCACATAGATGCCTCATCTAGATGGAGTTAACCATATAAAACAGGCTGTAGGACCAGAGCTGAATTATCTGTGGTTTCAATATCACGATAGAATCTACTAACACAGAGTTCTCTGCCCCCACATGATCTTACCAAATTGAATGAAATTCCATTCTAGCACGGCATGCATGACTTAGGAATTGTATCATTAAAAAACATACGGCAAAACAGCATAACCAAACTGATGCTATTATGTGAATTCAGCTGCTGTACTTCATCTGTGCAAGTTCAACACTAAAGCAGTAGGACTGGGCACTTATTTTGCAATGTGTTTACCTGGTTTTAGAAAGTCTTTTGTATGCAAGAGTGTAACATCACAAAGCAAAGCTAAAAAAAAAAAAAAAGTCCCAGAGGTCTGTGAACTGTACCCCCAGTACATTCTCATGCCTGATTTTCTAACCTAGAGTTACAAGTACATAATATATATTTCCCTAATATCACCTTATCACAATCCTTTTCTGCTCCAGGCCCTACTCCTGAATGTGTTTTTGCAGTGGAATCGCTGAAAGCATGAAACTAGAACCACAAGATCACCCTCCACCATAAAGGTCAAGTTAATGTAAGTGGTCATGAATAAGAGCTTGCATCAGGTAGTGATGCCTAATTAAAAAAAGGAACCTATGCTTTTTTAATGAAAAATACATACACAATTAACTAAAGCATTGTGAGGAAACATTGGAAACTTTATTTGACTTTTCATTTAGCCCATTCAAAAACAAAGTGAGGACCAATACCCGAGGTGTGAAGTATGATTTTGGATTTATGCAAACTGAAATACCTCTGATTCAGTTTGCAGAGGTGCTGAGAACCCAAAATGTTCCATAAGCCTCTATAAGGCACTAAGTATTTCTAAGGATCCAATGCATCTGTCCTGCACAGGCCATGAGAAATCCCTGGCCATTTTAAGGCTTTCCTGCTTCATTGCAAGGTTGTAGCCTCTATAGCAAACATCCCAGGAACCTCACTAATTTTTTTTTTTTTTTTTTCTTCCCTCTTGGTCTCTGAAGTCTGTGTTGCCAGCCCACCCAGACCTGCAAGCTTTGGGCCCAAAGAACATGCAAGAGGTCACTTCTGATAAACATAATGACATTCCTAGCAAGGGCAAATACTCAGCCCTCAGAATTAAGAGAACTAAGAACATAATATTTGCAAAGATTCTCTTAATAAATAGCCACTCTGTTTTATATCAGCACAGAAGAAACGTTAGTCCTCAGTGACTTCAGTGCAGATAGCCTCAATGAAATTAACAGCTATTCTCAGCTTTCAATTGATAAAAGCCAAAGGTAGAATCTAGTCTTAACATTTTTGTTGGGAGGCCTCAGGTGACTATTTTGTCCTCCTTACAAAGAAGGACGTTTAAAGTTTCTAGCTTATTTTATTCTCATGCAGTTTACAGTACTTCCCCTACTGGTTCTGCATAATCCAAAATAGCAAACAATAAACTGGCAGTAAATCTCCTTATTTTCCTCCACCTCCCAAACTCCTCTGTTTTCAACAGATTCTGGGAATCTCTGTTCCCTACTGTCGACATTGGGAAATTAGTATTGCGATGCTGGGTGGAGGAAGAGTTTCGTAAGCACCTCTTTGGTGCTAAGAAATAAAGTTGGTTGCCAGCTTTCAGACAAGGAGGAAAAGGAAAGAAGTGGTTTGTGGGAGCCAAAAATGTCAGAACAATGTGAAAAAACATGTTACATCATATTTAGGACTTTTGCAGTCCTGTATGAGAATAGGGAGGAAGGCAGGTGGGAGGGGAGATGGAAAGGGGAAGCCATAAAATGGGGTTTTATTCTGTATTTCTCTTACTGACTGACGTAGACAAACAAGACACAGATAAGATTTTTCTTTAGCCTCCACTACCCTATTTTATTCTCAATCCTCACCACTGAGAGTTAGCCAAGTCACATGCTTCCTAACTAGTATCTGATACGTTCATGTAAAAACAAGAAGAAAGATAGTTCCAAACAAAGCCCAACAATGTGGGGGCAGTTCATTAGAAAATAGGCCAAGAGCCTTTATTCGTACCTAACAACCCAACGAACACTAGAGCCTCTGCTGATATTGCCAACCCAAGTCTTCTATTCAGCTGATAACAGGCTATTAAAAACAGGGTTCTTCCAACATTTGGGAAATAGTAGAAGAAAAACAGAAAAATAAAAAAGGGAGTGGAAACGCAAATCTACATGTTGCCACTAAGGCCTGTCTCCCACAGGAAGTAAAGCAAATGAAAACACAACAAAAATATTTTTAGAAAACCATTCTCATGTTATTGATGATGTGACCCAAGTCATGAAGTAGGACAGTTCTGAGCAAGGCCAATTCCCTGCTGTTCCATCTCCATCTCTGTCTGTCTTTTGGCTTTAGGTCAGGGGGTCTCCAGGGACTTTTGAACTGCATTTTATTTTGAGAAAGTTTGTTTTTCCCGGAAGAATCATGAGGGGAATGCTGAGATACAACAGCAAATCCCATCTGCCACGCACAGATTTCTCAAAGTGCCTGGAGAGCTTAACCTTTTCTTTGCCTGTGTCAACATAAAAGAGGAAGGGAGGTGCAGAAGGAAAAAAAAATTACATTTCTAACCTATTCATTCCTGGTTTTTTGCTAAAAGGAAGAACTTCTGCTCTGCTTCTTGTATCCCCTCCTTTTAGCAGGCAGAATCCTTTTTTAATAAACTTTTCACTAGAAATTTGTTACCTTCATTGAATTTCCCAATATAGCCATAAGGCCAGTATTTCCTTGAAAAGAAAAATAAAAATCAAACTGCGACACAGCTTATAAAGAGACAAAAAATAGAACATTTTGGCTAGGAGAGCTTTTCACCTAACTGAAAAATCACTTTTATAGAAAAGCCATTAATTTCAAGGTTTGCCTTGAAATCAAGAGAGAAGCTCTTTCAAGAGTTGCCAACTGGATTGTGCTCCTTACTGATATGCAGAGTCTGATTAAAAGCAGGTAGGTAATTGGAAATAGGTTACTTCAGTAAAGGTTGAGATCTGACTTAAAAAATTAGAGAACACAAAATCTGGGCTGTTGTGATTATTGGCCTCTGTGCAGATATTAGAAATAAATGTTCTTCAAGGAAGGAAAGCCCCAGAAGAGCAAAAGTAAGCTACTTATCTCTACTGAGGGAGCCAGGCTATTTACATCTGCTCTCTGTACTTCATTTTGTTACTGCAACAATGTGGGGGCAGTTCGTTAGAAACAGGCCAAGAGCCTTAATTCATAACCTACAACCCAATGAACGCTAGAGACTCTGCTGACATTACCAACCCAAGTCTTCTACTCAGCTGCTACAAGGCTATTAAGCAGAGACCCAGAGATAGCCCTCTGCTCTGCTATAACATAAGCAAGCCCAATGCTTACTTGGAACTTACCCAAAAGCATTCTCAGTAGATTTAAGTTTTGGGGCAGTGAATTCACGTTCTCCGTTCTGTGCCTTTTGTTCAGGAACTCCCTTCTTACGATCCCAGATACTTTTCATTTCCTCTTTTGGTGCTTTTCCTTTATCCTTGTCATCTTTTACCTGCTCAGGAGATACCGTAAATCACAGAACAAAAACAAGACACAAACAAACAAAAAAAAGAAGTCACGATGAGGCATTCTAAATAACAGCTGAGGAACACAGATTTCTTGGTATTAATGATTAACTAAGCAACTATCCTCAAAATGTTTAGTGTGCTTTATAGCAGAAGTAGTCTGTAAAGCTCTAAACTGTGACCAACCACCACTCTGCTGTCCTGATCTGAATTCAAGATGAAAACATCTTGAATAAAATTATCAGTCTTTTGTGAAAGTTTGTTGTGGCCATAGGACTATGCTACGCCATTGCTTCATTCTGCAACTGCACCCCACTGAGGCACCCCAACCCTCTTCCCTCCCGCTGCAGCATCATTCACCTGTTGCCTATTAAGATTCTAGGTTGCAAATTCTTTGGGACTAGGCCTGTTGATACATTCTTGGTACAAGGTTTAGGGCGTTGGGGCAATAAAAATAACACATAACCTTCACCGATTGTCAAGTTTGCTCGACAAAGTTCACACTCTTTCCAGTGTCATAGCAGATGGATACTTCAGTATTGCAAGAATAATGGCCAAAACACAAAACTATCTTTATATCAGAGTAAAACTTACTCTGACAAAAAGCACAATCCTACCAGGGGCTAGTCATGGATAGTGTTATCAGACATGAGTATTTAATCCTACGAAGAAGCAAATGTTCTCTCTGGAAACACTAGAGCAAAAATTCCCTCTGTCCTTACAAAGCTTTGTCCTGTAATTCTTAACAGTAAGCAAATATATTTAGTGCATGGATTTCACTCTCCAGTATTCCTTCAGAGTTACAAGCTTGAAGTATTTATCAATACCACAGATGGCCTGATCCCAGCATGCTGAGTCATGGCTAGATGCTGATAAGAGGAGGAGGATATGGACTGATTTAAGTTTTTTATCCTCAGGTAGGATTATTCCCACTCAGTCAGTTAGACTACTAGCCTACATAAACTTTCAACAGCAGCAGATGAAACATTTACCTCCAAAATATTTATTTTTTTGTTCTTCCTCAGCTGTACCATGTTGGAGGAAGATTCTAGCTGGCAAGCAAGAAATACCTTCTGTGAAAAATTAATATGAACATCTTTAGAAAAAAAATACTTCTGTCCCTTGGAAGCCTTTTGCCATCCCATTTGCTAAATAGAAAGAAAAAGAACTTCCATAACAGTCCTGTCTGCAACACAACTGCTTTTATGGTGTTCCAAGCTGCACCTTGAAATAAAAAACTAATACACACACACACCCCCAAATCAAATCAAATATCTATCCTTCCTCATCAAAGAAGAACTTCTGGAGATGTAATATCTTCACCAACAAAGGATGAGTTCAGAATCTTCAACGTCAAGATCTTCCTAAGGCGTTGAATTAAGCTGCTGAGTGAAGTCCCAAGGTCAGCCTCTGACTTTACCTGAGGCCAGTTTGCTTGCTCACAGAAACTGATATGACGGACAATGCCAAGATGGCACACGCTACAAGTGAGTCCTGGGTGGTTAAACTACTTGAGCAAATTTGCCACTGGTGAGGGATGTTGGACACAACCCACAGAGGCATTTGCTCTGCCCTGAGAGCAGGCAGCAGCGGTGCAGATTTCTCCCACCCTCTCCGGCCAATGGGCTTTAGCCACGACCTGGCAGAAGCACCCTGAGGGACAAGAGGGGAGTTCAGTTTCCATGACCGTGCATTCTTTGGCCATGATGCTATAACTGCTAGCAAACAAGGCCATTATTAGTAGCAGCCTCAAGGAATGGTTTTTTGTTTTCTAGGAGCTGGGCTGAGACAACCAGGGCTATTCATTGAGCCTAATAAACGCTATCAGACAGTAACATCTTTTGGGTGCTCCCAAATCTGGGTAAGATGTAGCTAGTGATCATGTTCACAGCAAAATACTCTGCTGCCTGTTAGCAATCTCCTAACCCTTCAGTCCCAGTCAGGGTGATACTGAAACCAGTGACGTTGATTGTTGCAAGATTTCGCATGCCAGGATGTCTGTGTTGGGATTTTGAAAGCATAGGATTTCCTTTGCTGAGATTTTCATCAAGACCTTTCTAAGTCTCATTAAAAAGCCAATACTTCCAGCTGCCTGATGTATTGAAGTCCACTGGGGAGGGTCATATCTCTTACATCTTAATTGAAATCACTGAGAAAACTAATATTAAAACAATACAGTTTAAAAATTCATAGGTTAGGAAATAGCATTTCAGAAGCCAGTAGGATTTATGGTAATGTGTCTGCATTTGAGAAAACCATTAATACAGCTTGGCGTCTTTATTCAAAAAGATGATAAAACAAGATATTACAGAAACATTTCACAGCTTTTGGGCCCAATCCTTCTCCTACTAATTTTAATGCCAAAACAGAGATTGATCAGCACAGAAGCAGAAACCATTATGTCCCATTCCAAAGGCAGGCAACAGAAAAAGTACTTTCCCTTGTCTCTGCTTCCCTAAATTACAGGCTAATCCAACTTCTGCTGAATTCAGTAAAAAGGACTACACTGACTCCAGCTGGAGTAGACAGGTGGTATTACCTGAACTGAAAACAGTTCACATGCTCTCACAAATCTTGACCATCAAGTCAAGATAGAACATGACCAAAAGCATGTTTAGCTAATTTCCAGCTTTATTTAATTATATTTTAATCTTTGTCTACGCTGCTTCTTTCCTGTTAGGGTGTTATGCTAATATTTGAGAGTTGAGATTTCTAAATCCAGAGAGTTTGAACACCTTCAGACCGCAGTGAATCAGTTACTGAGGTTGGGGTCATTTGGCAAACTTGATTCCTTATTTGGGCTCAATTACTTGGTGATTTAAAAGCTGCGGGCATCTGGGTCTAGGGCTTCCATTTAGAGCCAACTACCATACCCAAATACCATGAGAAAAACAACTGTTGCGGCACGTCTAGCCAAACTGGAAGCAGGAAATACCAGGAGTCTCACATCATGAGAAAGCTTGTTCTTACAAACTTTCCAGGCCACTTTTGAGAACCAAAAATTGTGGGGCAGTTCAGAAAAGGAGACAGATTTTGCTTGCTAATTTGATCAAAACCTGAACTTTAAGGGCTAGATTTTGGTCACCTTAAGAAAGGACATGGGCTTGTGTTGCACAAATGCAAAAGCAAAATCTGATTATGTAGATACACTGTATTCTTCCAGGATCTTGTTCATGATATACTCCCATCCTCTTAACTGCATATATGATTCAGAAATAGGCCTCATTGAATTTGTATGTCCTTGAAGAGTGGGGGAGGAGTGGAGACAGGAGCCTGATCTTGACTTGGTTTGGAGTCTGAGATTGTCAATTTTTCTTCACAAGCTAAGAAGCAACAACTGAGATTTTCAAAACTGAGCAAAACACTTTGAATGCTCAGCTTGATACACGTGCAAAAGATTTAGCTTACAATGGATGGGTATTCAGCATTACACTAAAAGTGGGACGCTCTTAAATTGTCTCAGCTTGACCATTCAAAAATGGAAGCACTAAAATTGCAAGTCACTTCTAAAAGTCTTACCAATTTCCTGGAATAATCTAGCCCTGTGGCTACGGTTTAAAAGCATGATGACAGCTCCAGTGAGAGTTGACTGAGCTCCACCTAAACACAAGCAGGATGATTGTGTCTCAAGTCCCCCCCAAAATCAATATTTGTGGCCTGTTCCAGCCTCCTTTTTACATTTACTTGTAATATTCAAAGATTGTGTGCAACAGTGAATATTACAAGCAGATTCTATGTTATGAAGAACTCTCTTAATATAATCCATCCCTTATTTTTTGCGCAGCTCTTTCCTCTGCTTTCGCAATCGGGTTAATTTAGAGTGATTGTTTAGTTTTTCTAGTGCACTATTCTGAAGCATCTCCATTAGGTCTCATTTAACTCTTTCTCTTTCCAGAGTAACTTATTCTAGTATTGCAAATCTCTCCCTGTTCATTAGGAACCTTTCTTCTAACCATCTTCATCACTTCATTTGCCTTTTCAATCTCATGTGTACCTTACTCAAAATATGATACCTTGGATGATCAAGCCAGGCAACTGGAAATAAAACCTTGTGACATGATTTGCCTTCATCACTCTCTGAGAGTGAGCTAAGCATCTACAGCATGTTCAGAATTAATCCAACAACCAAGGACCCTGGACCGGACCCTCTACAACCCTCAATGCTCCCAAGCAGCTGGACAGGCAGCAAGCTGCCTGTTACTTGACGTCTGTGCTGTGGCTCCCTTTAAGCCACACAGACCTGGCTGAAACCAAATGGCTCCAAACCTCCAAGGCCCTGACCAGTCTCAATGTGTGATTAGAATCAGGGGGTATTTGGTACCCGCTGCATTGACTCAAAAGCACAGTTGCTACACAACATTGAACATGGCTCCCTGTGTCTAGCTGTAACCTGAAGAGTAAATGGTCCCCAAATCTTGTTTACTTACCATACAGTAAAACACCATAGCACCAGCTCCTGTGTTTACAGTAGAAATGCAATGCAGTAAATTTTGTAGATTTTTCTCTTTAAAACAAAAGAAGAATCTTGGGTATGCACAGTTTATACCATAGGGCATTGCACTTTGGGGGAAAATCATTAGTTAAGACAGTCAGGCGGCCAAAGGGCCTATATTATTATTATTATTATTATTATTATTGTAAGAGTAGATCTCAGTCATAGGGAAAAAGTTCACAGTAAAGTGGGAGGAAACCAGGGAAGGATGATTAGTTGATACAGTCCTGAAAAATTCATCCCTAGGGTGCAAACCATCCTTGCATTATTGACCAAACTGAGTTTCCTGAAATGTTTGTTCTAAGACAAACAGGATTTGGTTCTAAAGCCCCAAAAGAACAAAATACTTAAGCATTTACTTCATTTTAACCACATAAGTAGCTTCATCCCTATTTATTTCAGGAGGATTACCCATGTTCTTGAAGTGAAGCACATGCTTAAGTACTCTGCTGAACAAGCAACTTTCAGTTATAGGTCCCTTATTTATTTTCTTATCTCGAGTTTCCCTACAACATCTAAATCAATGGTTTACAAGTTACCTGATCTTTTTTGGAGGTAGGTCGGAGCTTCTCATCTGGTAACTTTTCCTTTTTAGCTTCCACTTTAACCTCTTTTTCTTCCCCCTTTGTTTTTGGGTTTTTAATATTTTTTTTTTAATATGAAAACATTGCATCTGTTTGCACTTTTATTTCTCCACATTGTGTTCATGTACCAATCCTGTGTGCAGCCACATCTCCATCATATGCTGCTGTGCCCACATCTCCGTGTGCAGTTGTGCTCCCTCCACCCTCTTCAAATGCTCCCATTCCCCCATCTGGGCCTTTCTCCCTTGTGTGGCATCATGCTCACATGTCCCAGCAGAGAGCCCTCTCTTGTGATTGCATTTAACACACACGTTCCTCGCATAGTTTACCAGGTGCTCATAATATTTTGTGCCAAGATGCATCTGCCTCTACCTCATGTGTTACTGCATTAGGCCAGTTTACAGCAGCTCAGAAAAAAGGCAGCAAAAAAACCATGCAGAGGTCTGAACATGCAAGGTTTTCTTTGAATGACGGAGTGAGGTCAGGCATGTTGTGCACTGCATTATTAGTAAGCAGAAGTAAGGAGCTTTATTTTTCAAAAGAGAGAGCAAGAGAGAGAGACGAATATTAGTCATTTCAATGCAGGAATAGATCTGTGAGGAAATTCCAATTCAATCTTTTTTTTTTTTTTTCCTTGCATTACATTTCTCACAAACCACAGGTGTCTTATTTTGGTGCAAAATGTTTACTGTACCTGTTTTCTTAGGAAAGCTGCTTGAGGTTTTTCCTCTTGTACTTTCTTCTCTTTTACCTGTTTATCTTCTATTTTCTTTTCTTCCATCTTTTTTTTTTCCTTTAATTTCTCTGCTTCTAGCTTAGCCTTTTCTTCAGCTGCCCTCTTCTCCTCTTCTGCCTTAGCCCTCGCTCTTTCCTCAGCTGCCCTTTTCTCCTCTTCCGCTTTAGCCCTCTCTCTTTCCTCAACTGCCCTCTTCTCCTCTTCTGCCTTAGCCCTCGCTCTTTCCTCAGCTGCCCTCTTCTCCTCTTCTGCCTTAGCCCTCTCTCTTTCCTCAGCTGCCCTCTTCTCCTCTTCTGCCTTAGCCCTCTCTCTTTCC
Organism: Gymnogyps californianus; assembly: GCF_018139145.2. Taxonomy (NCBI): domain Eukaryota; kingdom Metazoa; phylum Chordata; class Aves; order Accipitriformes; family Cathartidae; genus Gymnogyps; species Gymnogyps californianus. The sequence continues at coordinate 148,701,134 of NC_059471.1, forward strand.
TCAGCTGCCCTCTTTTCCTCCTCTGCTTTCTGTTTTTCCTCAGCTGCTTTCTTTTCTTCCTCTGCTTTTAACCTCTCCCTTTCTTCTGCCTCATGTTTCTCCCTTTCTTCTGCTTTCTGTTCTTCCTCAGCCTTTTCCTCATCCCTAAACTTCTCTTTATCTACAGCATCAGTTGTACTCTGCTCCCCTTCCAGCACAGCATTTGTATCATTCTCTGCTTTGTGTTCGTCTGCATTTATAGCTAGATTTTTTGTTTCTACTACCTCTTCTCTATCTGTGGATTTTTCTGCTGTCACATCTACCTGATTTTCCTCTACAGGGACCTCCTTCGGTTTCTCCTCCTGTACCTCCTCCTTGTCTTTTTCTTCTTTGTTTTCCTCCTCTTCCCCATCTTGCCTCCAGTTGTTCCTTTGGTACGATTTGGTAACCGTTTCCGTTTCCTCAATCTCATAGCGTCCTCGGCGTGTTTCAGCCTTTTCCTCTTTCCCCATGGTCTCGTTTTCTTCCACATTGTTTACTTCTCTCCTGCTGGGCAGTGACAAGCTTCCATCTGTGATCGTGGGGTCAAATTCCTTTTGACGTTCCAGGGCTTCCTGTAGACGTTTTTGGCGTCTCTCCTCCCGTCTTGCCAGTCTCTCCAACAACGCAGCTTCGTCATCTGTTCCCCCTGTGGTTGTAGTACGCTTGGTTTCCTCTTCTGCCACACTACATAAAAGTGACAATTTTGCATTTTAAAAAAAAAAGTCTTTCTAACAGTGTATGCGCTTAGCTATTTCTAGAAAAAAAGCCTGGTGTAACATCATTCCATGGTTTGAAAACACAACAGGTTGCATACTTCAAAATTTAGCAAAATAGTTCCGGGGATTAATTTCGGCATTTCTACATGTATAGGAATGCAGTGTTTCACAATGTGAGAGCCTGGAAAGACTCCCTTCCAGGCCAGCTCCAACAGCCGCTGAAGTCCCCAGGAGTCTTACTGACCTCAGTAGGCACTAGAGCGGTCCCTGACACTTGGAGCAGCTGAAATGTGAACAGCCCTGAAAAATTCATCCTCCCCCTCTGCACCCTGCAGCAGAATACTTGGAAGACCTTAGCTTGCTTTAAGGCCCCCTTCAGCTTGGCCTGAGGTGTACATGTCTTATGCACAGTCTTCCCACCAGGCAAAATTTTTTAAGATGCTACACAAGCAAGATACTTTCTGACTTCAGTGAACTTCTCTAGCAACAAGAAGCTACTCCTGTTCAGCAACAATATCCACAGATACAGTCCATAATAGGATAGCCTGGCAATTAAGGGTGCAGTGAGGTTGTAATTGTCTGTACAGGAACAATAATCTGTTAGAAAATGGAGTGAGCACAGCACCTAATTTAAGACATGTTATTCAACAGCTGTAGGTATCAGGACTGGATCTCGCTCTCAGTCCCTGTAGGTTTTTTAGCTCCTTCAAAATTCAGCTGTTTAATTCTCCTGTGTGCAGGTTTCTTCCCTCTTTCTAGCTTTTTTTTCCCTCTATTGTGGAAAAAGATTATAATCTACAATCAGAAATGTAGCTGTTTTCCTATCTATATCCATTCTTCCTGTCTTTAATAGAATGCTACTTGTGCTCAGTATCTATTATCTTGATATCACAATGTTTATTTCTGGTCTCTTCTATCAATTGTGTTATGACTACTGGAAATCTGGATACATTATTTGTGACTATGTGAAACTGAATAAATGATGGACAGACTGATAGGCCAGCTCTGCCCACTCAGTTTGTGACAAGTGGCACCTCACTCCATAAGCTTTTCTGCTGTTTATAGCTGTATAACCCTGACAATGCCAGATGAGGACTGAGGTCTAGCGCTCACACCCAGCACCTTGCAGGCATGTTTCAGCTGCAACTTGAGGCCTGGGTGCCCAGCAATCCCATGTGCCTGGGCTCCATGACACCATGGCCCCTATAAACAGGATAAAAGCTGTGGAGGTTTGTGAGGCCAGATGCAGTCATGCCTGAGGGAATCTGACAGCAGGATGCAGAGGTGTTTCCCTCCCTGAGCCCCAGCTGAGTTACACCACAGACAGCCCTGAGGACACCCTGGGAATGGGTCATGAGCATGGCCTCAAGCCCAGCTTCAGTGATGCTCCCACCCCACTGTGTAGACACAGCTATTGGCACTCCTCACAGTGTTAGGTCCTTTTCAGAGCAAGGATGGCCAAACCTGGTGCTTTAAGTAGCAAATCAGACCTCTTCAAGATACTTCTTTACTCTGAACAAAAATTACTGTTGACTTGTCAGTAAACATCATCAGACATTTACCTGTTTTGGGCATTAACTTCTGATTTTTCCGTTACTTCTCCTGATAGATCTCCTTCTTCCTTTTGCCGCAGCCTCTCCTGTCGAGCCCGTCGGCGACGTTCTCTGGCGGCTTCTTCCTCATCATCATCATTTCTCTGGTAGGACAGCCTGCAACAGAGCATTAGGGATAGGGAAACAAAGGGTCTATAGCATATAGGACACTGTGACTGAAAAATTACAAAAAGCAGTTGACCAGAGCACAGTAAGCATGGCTGCAGTGGCTGCTCCATATGCTGTTTACAAAATATGCTGTGAAGTTGAGACACATAGTTTCAAAGCTTGGTGTTTTTTTTTTCTTTTTCAGAAATGAACTTGACAAAATAGTCACAGTGGAGGCAGCAGCCACACCACACTGTCAGTTTGCTCCTAGAAAATACCAAGACCATAAAAGCCCAGCTCTGTAGCTGAGTAAACATCCTGCTAGACTGCACCATGATCCTGCCAGAATGCACACAGCAGCATTTGAGCAGACTATCGCTCAAGCCCACATAACCGAAATTGGACTTAGCAAGCAGCTTTTCATTAGCCTCCTCTATCACACGCTGAAAAAGGTGGCAATATTCTAAAATTGAAAGACTAGAAAGCAGGGAGACACAAGTATGACAACGGTTCTCAGTGGTCGGTTCTGAGTGCCAGACATCTGACACCTACAAAATTTTTGTGAGCCCGGAGCCCTGCCAGGCCAAATCATACAAGATCGCTGCTGTGATGAAAGCCTACGGCTGAGAACCCATTGTGTGCATCTAACCCAACAGATGATTACATTTGGTTTCATCCTACTTGAAAAGGAAAGCAAGACATTACAATCCTAATAATCCTGCGGTCCATTCAAATCTTTGCTGAGGTGCATTATTACTGTGTGAGATAAAGGGAAAGGCCTGCATTCCTCTTAGCTTTTTGTGCAGGGAAAGTGAAATAGGAAGCTAACACGTGCCAGACCCAGTCAGGACATTCATTTACTTTACTTCCAGCAATGGTGTAATACATAATGGTTAAGAAGTCACCCTTCTTTACGTAGTCATGCATTTAAGTTAGTTGTACAGCAATGCACATAGAGAAAAAAAGAGAGCTCTGCACCGAGTAAAAACAAGCACAGTTAAAGCTTGCATTTCAAAGAATATTTTAACATTAAAAGCAACTAAACCATCTTGATTTAGTTGTGAATCAGACTCTTTGGGTCCAAGCCTCTCCCATCACCTTGTTCTGGTACTCCTTTTCTCCTTTGCTGAAAGAAGGGTGAAAGTATCGGTTCAGCAGAGATTCAATTATCCCAATTTTGCTTTAAAAAATCAAAAATGGACGTTAAAAACCCAACATGGCTGAGCCAGTTGCCAGACCTAGAACAGCGTTTTCATCCTCAGTGCGTTGAAGGATTTGATTTGCTACTTTCATGCTCCACTTCAAGAGCTTGCAACCTTTTCTTTGTAGAAACAGCTCCTCTCAGAGAGGGTGAAAACCATGAGCAGCATGGCCATGAAAAATCACAGTAGGGGGAAGAGGAAGAAAGGAAGGAGACAAATTAAAAGCACTAGAGGTAACGCAGGGAAGGCAAGGAAAAACACTTCCTGTCATTTGTAAGCAATTTAAAGGGGGATCAACATTTCATTTAGTTCTAGAACAGAAAGCATATGAATACAATAATAAACCAATGGGGTCTTTAATTTGCAGAAGAAAGAGACTGTCTCTGGAATAAAACTGCATTAGCAAACTGACCACAGAAAGCCCACTCATTAGTAAGATGTTCTGGCTGCAAGAAGCCTATGATCTTTTTAGCTCTGAACTCCAAATGTAAGGGCACAGGAGAGGGCATGCTGCTCTTAGCCTGTGGCAGCTGGATAATGGCCATGACTGAGTCGATTCCCAGTGCTATGGCTCAGGATTTGTCTTTGCAGTGAGACAACAGGAGGATGAAGTAGTTTATCCTGCTCTCTGTACCCACACAGAACACTCCTACACAGCAAAGAGAACAACCGCTTTTAAAAGCCTCTTTAAAATGCCTTTTTAAAACCACTAGTTGCACAGAAAACTAAAAAAGGAAAGGAAAAAAAAATACCCGAAGCAAAAAACTCCCACAAAATGGTACCCATTAAATAAGTCAAATGAAAACAGACATGTATTTCCTGTCCTTGGACACTTATCACATAGATCAGCTGTTAAGAAAGCTGACAATCTCTCTCAATATCCTTTTAAGTATATCCACTGCCTCACTGCATATCACAGCGGTTTCCTACAGTGAGCAAGTACACCAGATATGGGCTCCACCCATAAGGATCACCTTAAGTATTCAATTCTGTTCACTAGCATGGATGCATGGAACATCCCCAATAATCTGGAAATAGTCGTATCAACAACTAATAGCAGTATTTTATAGATCTGTATTATATTTTCTTTACAATTATGTTAACACTACTTCCCAGACTGTATTTTTACAGGCTGTTTTGCTTGCCTCAGAAATACAAGCTTTGCTGGAGTGGACCTGACTAGCCGCACAGACAGTAGAGTAGGCTGAAAATGCAGGTTCAGGTTGGCTATGTTAATTAATGGGCTAATGACCACGCTGTGAGCAAACTGACAGCAGGATCATTTATTAAACGATTCAACATAATCACCCTAACTGCCATTGACTTTCCATGAGAAATTCAATCATAGGAAAGATGGTGCAAGTTAGACAAATGCCATTTCTGCTCATGAAAAATATGCTCTTCTGACTACAGTGTTCATCTCACCATCCTCTCAGTCCTCATGCACTGAGTTTGTTCACCCTAACTCAGATGGCATATCACTCTCTTTTCCTTCGTTATCTAAGTAGCTTCCTCCTCCTCTGCTGCCTAGGGTGTCAAACTAATTTCACACAGAAAGTAAACCACAGGCAGACACATGAATTCATGCATCCTCCACTGGGAGTGGGAAGACTGACCCTCACTCTCCCACTGTCACAGCTCTCCCTAGCTACCCATCACAAGCAAAATCAATTTGGGAGCTCTTCAGAGCTTATCTTCCACTTGCCTACATCTTTTGACATTCTTTAGACCAAGAGTAAACAAGTAATAAAAAGTATGAATCCAAGATTTCAGCTCTGTATATCAGACAGATGGAAATCTGATGATCCACGCTGGCCTGTGTTGTTTCTCCACCCTTGGAGAACAGCCTTGCTGTCCAGCATGCATACACGCCCCACAACTAAATTAAACTAATCTTATATCCATTTGTCTCCTTCTGCATAACTGTTCAAAGTCTTTGCAGGCAAGTCTCTCTCTCTAGTTAGCTGTTCCAGCTATCTCAGGCAATGAGAGCACAGCACAGCATGATTTCAAAGAGCTATGCCAAGCCTTCTGATACACGACACCTCTTATTAAATATTCAGATGAAAAGATGATGACTTGGAAACTGTCCTACACCTTGTTACCAAAGATAACACACTCTTGGTCTAAATATCAACTAAAAGAAAAAAAAAAAAGCAGTGTTGGCTGCTTCTCCTGTTACCTTCTCTACGTTTCTGACATGAGAAAAAGCAGTGTAACCTCTGTGCATTATTGGTAAGTTGTTCTAGTAAAGCATTAGTGTTGAGTCTATCATACTTCCCATGCAGCACAACTCAAGTACAGGAGACTGAATATCTCATCTATGTGAGAGGACGTTTCCCACCACGTAGGTAGGGATAACAAGTAACAACAGATGTTCTGCCCTGTTGAGCGGGTAGGACAGATTTATATCTCCAGGACTGAAATCCCAAACCTGCTGAAGTCAACAACAAATCTCCTGATTATTTGAGTAAGTCTAAAATGCTACCCTCAGACGGAATGGGGGGACTCTAGAGCCTAGAGCAGAGAATAACTCTGCTGGATTGGGAATATAGGTGATGAGGCCATCTGCCTCAGAACTTCTTCAGAGAGATTCGGCACCGTCTCTATTCTACGTCGAGTACTGAATTTAAATAAAGTTATAACCCAGTAAGAAACTTGGTAATAGCTAGGATGATTATGGGCTGAAACCATTTCATACAATCCAGCTTCAACTGGTTTCCACTTGAAACCGCAAATCAGTTCAAACATTATCTGAGGCACTTTGGTTTTAGAGTTTCTTGCCCAGTACTACTACATTATTATTATTGCCTGAATTATGACAGCACTGAAATTTCCTGATCAAGCTCAGGGGCTTGCTACAGTAGGCATTTTATAAAGACAGGGGAAGATCTGGTCCCTGTTCTAAACAGTGTGTATTCTGATTAAAGAGAAACTTAATAATTTGTAGCACTACCTGCCCTCAGTGAGTCGTAAGCTAAACCTGATGAATCTGAATTCTTTTTCATTTTTCACAGGGGTAGAAATAAAACAACACCTAATTTAAGCTGAATCACACTACTCTATTCTAGAGGGGGCAGGGAGAAAGAAGAGCTGTGGATCTGAGCTTTGACTCCACTTCAAGGGTGTCAGAAATATGTGAAAAATTTCCAAACATGACAAAAGCCTTTAAGACTAGATTTTTAACTTAAACAGGCAGCCCAGATCTGCCTCTTCTTTCCCCCATGATTCACTCAAATGCCAGTCTGTCTTCCCTTTCTCCTACCTGCAAAAACATTCATAGCACTGCCCTCCCAATACGTACCTCAATTAGATGCAACTGTACCTATTCAGCAAGCTCCTTCCCACACGACTTTGTTATCTAGAAGCCTTTACATCTATTACAGATTGATTTTTCTCTGTGGTCCACCCCAAGAAATGAGATCATTCATCCTGTATCAAACTGCTGCACCTCTACTTGCAACCTAAACTATTTCTAAGACCTTCACCCTTCATCACTTAAAACCACAGCAGTTGAAGTGACATTTGTTGACTTGTGTATCTCCAAATCAATGGCAGATGGAGGACGTCAGTAAAACGTCCTTGAAAATTTTCACTGCCAGACTCAGTCTATAGAAGCTGCATTTGTTGGCCTTCTGTGCTCTTAGAAAGCCTTTCTATTTACCCAGGCTCTTCCTGACAGGAAGGGTGGGGTGAGGATGGACTCTGTTATAATACCCACTGGAGAGTGCTCTTTGTGTCACTGTTGATATTTGGTCCCATTTTATTTATGATTGCATATGTTTTTAATTTTTTTATTGTTCATTTAATTTGTGTTATGATAGGCACACTTCAAAACGTGGATATAAACAACTGATCAATCTTCACCTCAAAAAAACATAACAAAGGCACATGCTTCCAGAAGATTATGCCTCTGTCAAGCTTTGCGTGTCAAATGTCAGCTGTATTTCATTCAAGTCATATCTAAAAATGTGGTGAATGGTGGGGGGCAGTTGTGGGGAAAACTGTTTCTTCTAATCATTCCTCCATAATTCAATGACAGCTGCCAGCATTCTGCTCAGACCTGCTCAAGAAGATTCATTTTTATGAGGGAACGAGCAGAATTTCAGTCCAAAATACTCATGTTTCAAAAAGATGTAGTGAGTGAAAACAGGGGATTATGCTGGAGACATGCAGACATGCCACCACAGTTCTCAGTCCAATGTTGTGCATGAATGCTGTTATTAACACCCATATTTTTCACATATTTCTCAATTTGACATGCACCATTTTTTTCACATTGAATGTAGGAGACACAAGTGGATAAAATTAACCAATGGCTGGAAATTAAACCCAGACAAATTAAAACTGGAAGTGAAGCACATGTTTTTAACAGTTAGGGTGATTAAATATGCAAGAAATGATGGAACATTCATCTCTTGCATCTCCACATTAAGATGGATGCCTTTTTGGAAGTTATACTACAGTAAAATACCAATTCTTGGGCTCATTATAGACAAAACTTGGTGAAATTCCATTATCTCTTAGGTATGGAAAGTTAGACTAGATTATACAGTGGCACCTGCTGGACATAAACACTACAGTCTTCCATTTATAGAAGGTACATGCCTTCTCATTCTGCTCACAATTTATCTCTGTCTCACAAATATTTTTACTCTTTTCACCCACACATTCTCCAGAGCTACACAGCCTATACTCCTGAGCGGGCAAATTACCCAGATATCCCCATCGTTTTCTGGGAAAAATAAAGAGACTGACACACCTTTCAATGTATTCCCTTCTCATTTACATCATTTTCATACTGTGTGTTTCTAATACCCTTTCTTATTTTTTATAGCTCTAAAGAGTTCAAGGATTATTAATTTCCTGCTGGGTAACCACTTATTCAATGGGTTAGCAGAAGAACGTTCTTTCTGTCAGATCTGGCATCCTTAATTCCCTGCCATACTTTTAGAAGCCTTTCTCCTGCTTTAAACCTCCATTTAAAATACCTAAAAGACAAAAATCAACATACACTTTAATAATTCATTTTTTGTTTCAGCTGAGGAAGATCTTTATATTATTTACATTGGTTAAGGATCTGACTGTGAGATTGTTCTTTTGTTTGCACAACAAAACAGTTAAGTATGGGAAAGAAAAGATCTTCTGAGAGGTCCAGCTCGTGTACGTTCTTCTTTATCGTTTCTTTCCTTTTGATGTTTTTGACATTTAGGTTTTTTCACAGGTAAGGAAAGAGTAGGTACACTCATCCTTTTAACAGTTTGATTCTAAAAAACTAAGGTGCAACCAATCCATAACAAAGAATGAAGTATAAAAAGTGATATGCAAGCCAATAACCACAAGGGAAAACGACTCCATACTGACGACAAAAATACTTGGTGACTACCAAGTAATTCATGCCAAAAGTAGCCAGGGATTTTATTTCATTGCTGAAGATGGCACTGAAGCCTCTAGGACAGATCCTGGCTTCCCAAATTACTGGTTTCTGTTGAAAATGTAAGTTTCAGTTGCGTAGACACCCAGGATTTCCAATGCCTTGTCTCATTTCTTGCAGTTTTCTGCTCATAACAGCACTATTGCTTTGGTTTTAGATTCAAGCCCTAAAACCTGGGCCTCGTAGTTAGAGCCAGTCTGTAACATCACTGCATCATTCTGCACAAAGGCAGAATGACTCATGCACGCGCCTATTTTTTTTCTTTCCTCATGGCTGAAAACTGATGATCTGTTTCATAATATGAAACGCAAGCAGATTCTCCAACCACATTCAAATAACTCTGGTAAATTGCCTCTGAGTACCTCAGCATAAATCGCACGCAGGGCCGCTAACATGAAGGGTAAAAACCTTCAGCTACTGAAACAATGTCAAATTTGTCTCCAACATATATTACATTTAGATAAAAGCGCTTGTTGGAAATGTCCCAGGGAAAAGCAAGTAATTCTCTCAATATGTGAAGTCTGTAATGCTCTGCAGTTTTACTTCATCCACAATAGACTTGACATTGACCTGTCAGTGAGCAGTGCGGTATACTTAACCTGTTTTAATTTAGAAGTTTCACATGAAAAGAAAAAAAAAAAAGCTGGGCAGAAAACAATAATTGGCCAAGTGCCTTCTAGCTGATAACTATTACTTTTTTACTACTTTCCTTAAAGCTTAGTGGGATTCACCCAGAAATCTGTTTCCCTGGCAGATGACAAACATGCAAAAAAGTGTACAAAACAAGCTTACTTTTTCAAACTTAAAAAAGTGGGAGCAAAACCCAATCGCTGTGCATACCACTGTGGTTGATGTGGTATTTGTTGACTCAGTAGCAAATTGCTTTCTGCTTGCTGCCACCACCTCCAGTTTCTAGTGCTTTATTGTATATAAAATCCAAAATAATTTATGCCACAGCCTTACCCAGTAATATTTCAGGCATATGACTTGAGAATAACGGGCATTTTGCCTAGCTGAGGCATAAGTAAGGACGTATAGGATTCGCCCCAGAATATACAATCCACAATTGCTACAAAGCCAAATCAGAAATTTTCTTTCTTGTGGTTTTGGGGCCCTGTATTCAATATGGCTTTCAAGGCACTTTTACACCTCAAATTGCTAGCTTACTGAATGTATACAAAGTTAAGATCTAACTCTTTCTCTTTTATATTTCATTGCAAATAAAACTCCAACTGACATGACTGAGAGATTTACTCAAGACAGAAGGAATTAAAAATGAAGACAGACATGAGCATTTGTAACTTAAAAAAGCTCCCCTACATATTGAGAATTGTGGTCTTCCTAGAAAATATGCAAAAGATTTGAGGAATGAAACCTACATTTTCTTTACAGGCACCTTCAGGCAAACTGATGTCTCCAATGTGTCATGCTCAAGCTACAAAGTTCTGTATTTCCTCCAAACGTCTTTAACTCATACAAAATTCATGTCATCATCTACAATACCTATCAGAGATCTTTAAATTAAGGCAAGGGAGGGAAGGAAGGCTTGAGGAGGACTTTTGTTGTTGGGTCATTTTCTCATCCTACATAGTCATGTCATTAAACTATGACACTGGGGTAGGTATAGGCAGGGATGGACACCCCATCAGACAGCCTGTGGGGAATCTGGAGCAGAAGCACACAAGGAACTCTGCAGCCTCCCATAGGGAGGAACCTGAACAAGACCACAGGACCATTTTTCATGGCCCAACAGCAATTTTTCTCCGTATATATTTTATATGCATACATATGTAAAATATATATATTTTCTCAGCAATTAGTATGAGGAACAGTTCTTCTTTCTATTTAAAAATAAAAAACTCACACCACATGCAATATATTTTTTCCACCAGAAGCTGGAGTGGAAATTGTCTTGTTATTAGGAAGTGGATTTTTTTCTTTTATTCAAGCACAATAGTTACAATCCATTTCAAGAGGATTCCCAATTACTATTGTTCACTTGCCCTATACATGTAGCAATGGTCTTGTTTTGCCAAGTTTTCTGATGTAACCACCTCCCTTTAAACACAAGAGTGCTAAGAGTGCAAAGCAGACCTTCCAGACAAGCCTTGCTACTGTAAGCACCACCTCAACTAGGTGAGCTAAAACCAGACTTACAGAAAATGGTGCTCAGAGTACAGACTGCCTCCACCCTAGTGTAGCTACAGCAGTGACAGAAACAATGGATATTTTAGCAACGTTTTGCTATAGAGACAAAGGCAAGGAGACTGGATGGAAGGAGAATTGGCTTTCACTCTTTTCTGCTCAGTGTCCGGTTTAGCCCTGTAAGTGCAGCAGGTAATGTTTTCTGAAGAAAAAAAAAAGTTTAAACTTTTTTTAAAAAAAAAGATTAATTCCGGTGTTATTTTTTTATTCCAAAACAGTATGCTGCATCCTCCCAAATTAGCAAACAAGAACAAAGCTGCAATTTCAGGAAAGCACAAAATGTATTATTATAAATTACATATGTATCGCTGACCTGGAAACCCAGTCTTCAATTTCATCTGCTTCTCTACTTTCACCGTGGTTACCCGCTTTGAAGGCTTGTTTAATGGAGCACACTGGGAAATAGAGCGCCTCTTAACAAACCAACGCTGCATTTCATTTCCTCCACAAAGATTAATAGGACTGCTGCATTTTAAGAGCACTGTATTTTAAAAGGAAGTGCAGGACCATGAGGATAGGTCTCATACATGGGAAGCTTCTTTAGTTTTAATCTGTACTTGCTCCACTGAATATCATATAAGGACAAACACTAAAAAAGTTAACTCAGAGAATCACTGGATTCATTAACATCCAAACCAATCTCAGTCATACATTCTAATCCTCCATCACCATGCCCAATCTACTCACAATCAACTTTGAGCATATATCTATTCACCATCCTCCCTACCAAAACAAGATGTGAAATTTGAGACGAAACATGGCTTTGGTTTTTGAAGATAACAAATCTCTATGAGCAGAATCCCCTTTTGCACTCATGGTTTTTCTTCACTTGCCTGCCAGGTTTTGCAGGGTATAATGAGGAACCAGGGGCCAGGACTCTACAGTGGGTGAATCCTGAAGGGAAGAAAGTTCATGGCATCACGTTGATTGAATCAGGGACAACACCCACCAATAGTGCTGGACCCATCTTGAAAGGAGTTATTTCATCTATCACTGAAATGCAGCTGCGCCTAGGGTGGATCAGCATGTAGGCTACGGCTATGGCTCCGTAACCGCAACATCGGTCTCTGATTTAGGACTGACACTGAAATTGATTATGGATTTGAATAAGACTGGGACAGAGAACCAGTGGGGCAGGAAGGAGGAATGTGGAAGCAGGGATCTAACAGGGACCAGGGCTGTAGGACAGGGCCAGGAATGAGACATCTCCCTGAGCTGGGGAAGGGGAGAGAGGAGAGACAGACAGCAGCAATGGATGAGGAGCCTCCATCCCTGCAGGGCATGAGATGGGGAATGGAGAAAGGTTGATGGAGAAATACTTAGAGGACAGGGAAGAGGGAAAGAGATTCGTCAGGGAGTAGCAAGGACAGTGAAAGCACCAGGACTGGGTAAGTGGCTCTGCTGTCAACATCCAGCATCGAGTCAGGTTCATACAGCTGTCCTGGGCCTGGAAAGCCAAAACCCACCATGACTGACAGAATGGAAACTGTAAGATAGCAGGTCGTGATTACCCAGACTACACATTGCTCAGTAACTCCTTCGGCCTTGCCTGAAATGTTATGTGATCTGAAATGCCTACAAACGGTCAGAACCTGCTATTTTTATTGCTCGATTCATCAAAAGTATGGGTGTTAGCATTAGCCTGGGCTCTGTGAAGCGTCAAAACTCCTCCGTATTTCCCAGGGGATTAGAGATTGTAACTAAATGACTCTTGCTCAGAGCCAGACAGGTCCCTGAAGATGTCTGCTGGAGCTTTCAGAAATACAGCAAAGACTGTGCTGCACGAACAAAGTACAAGGCATGTATTTGCACACAGGGAGCCTGGAAAAATAATTTTACCAGATAATCATTCAGATAATCATAGAATAATCTTTTTTTCATCCACTCTTCCCGACACAAAATATGCAAGAGAAGGACACAGCCTTAACATACCACAGCAGACTAAATATTGAAATAAATGCTGCAAACAGGAAAGCAGCTGAAATGTAAGAGCAGAACATGCACCAAAACAGAGTGGACTGTGAAGCCTTATGCTAACTGAAATAAACCACTTTAGGGGGGATACAGCATTACAAATACATTCGGTGCTACAACATATGGTGAATGGGAAAAAAAATTAATGAAAATCAGATGCCTCAAATTTTTCTGGTACCGATTCCCCATGCACACAACTCACGGATGCTGTGCAGGTGCGGATTTGGTTTCAAGGGAAATTCATGGCTGTTCACTTTTAACAGGGACACACATCTGTCTCTTTCTCAGGTGTTTAAGAAACTTACTGTCAACAGCCAAGGTGATTAGAAGACATTTTCAGTGAGACAGTGGAGGAATTACGAGTGCAGATCCTGTCATTTGCTAACAGGATTAGGGGCAGATACATTCCATGCATCTCTCCGAAAGCTAATCCTGATGTGTCTTTCACCTTCATGAAAGGCAAAAAACCCTTCCATAAAGCAGGCCCGTACAGATATGCAAGGTCACGTACAGCACTTTGAACAGCACACTAATGTTACAATGATTTGCAGACATCGTATAACAGCACTGCGCAATTGAAACAGCTGGAAGTTTGAAATGCAGCCATTGCAACTACACCCGCATAAACACAATAAAATATCCTGGCTTTATCCTTTCAATTAGTTTTCCCTTAGATGTGCCTGGTTCCCCTTACATTGCTCCACTGTGATCCTTATTCCAGGAGAAGTTACTCATAAGAAACTACCAAACAATTCAGTGTAAACTGTTGGAGAAAGTCTATGGAAAGCTGAGTTCATGAGAGCTGATCAATCACACTGAAAATACAAATCTAAAAGCCACTGTTCTTTAAAAAGGGTAAAAAAAACCCCAAAAACCCTTTTCACAGAACTCTAGTGACCAACAAAAACCTCTCTCATTTCAAAGATTCGCTAACAAATTATCTACAAGTTATAAGTTATTTACAGAAAATGCCCAGATAAAAACCAGGAAATGGAAGAAAAATAACAGTTTGCTTGCCCTAGAAGTGCCCCATGGTCTGTGGACTTCCAATGGGACATACGCAGCTGTTAGAGGCATAAGGCACCTAACACAGAGAAACTGCCCTGCAGAGATAGTGTGCCAGAGTAAGGGGCTTTTCTGCAGTATACAGCATGTTTCCAAATCACAAAAAATATTCTGGTGTGCTTTTTTTTTTTATTTCAATTTCATTCTGGAATAGCAGTTCCACATAGGGAACCAGTCTGTAATAGCTGTTGCAAAATGCTTTGTACTGTAGCATCCCCACACAGATGAGCTCTGCATGGACACAGGGAGCTGAGTGGTAGTGCCAATTGTACATTCACAGCAAGTTATTGATCAGGTCCTCTTGGTTCTTTGGCAAAACTTCCACTGCAAAACAACCATCCTCTGCCCTAACTGGTCAGCCTCCCCCGAGCCCCTTCTGTGCTTCATGTTCATCAGATACAAACCCTGGCCCCAAGCTTTCAGTCCTTGTCCCAGCTCCAGCCTGTCCAACAGACAAAATACATTCACACTACTCCCGCATTGGCACCTGGGTTGCAGGAAAGGGTGAGCAGTGCTAACCTGGGCTGGACCTATGAGCTCTGGGTTGCGTCCAGATAGCAATGAGTGTGCCCTGGTTGTAGCGCACGGCATTACTTCGTGTTGTGATTGTCCTTGCCTCTGCACACCACGACCAAAGCACTGGTCCACAAAGCATCAGTTTGATGCCACACAACATATACTTTCTTTTATCTGCATTTCATCATACTGCTAAAAGAAATGGCAGGTGAGTCCATGGCAGCAAAGGTGAAAGAGCAAAGCAGATGGGACTATAGAAGAGAGGAGTGTGACCAACAGTAGAAGGAAAGTGAGAAGAGGTGGGTAACAAGGTGGGGAGGATAGTGAAGAGCTGCGGTGGTAAGAAAGTGATACGGCTAACGGCAACAGACTGGAAGCGCAGGCAAAAGAGAGTCTAATTCTAAATGTGAGGAGACAAGAGATGATAAGTTTCCATCACCAAGAAGCAAAGTATTTTTACCAATTCAACTGACATTTTTAAAGAAAAAGTAATTGAAAAATTCATCATTAAACACACACACAAATGTTTAAGCCAAGGCTTCTGGTATAATCCATTACATTCCAGGAGTGAATGCAGACCGATGGCTATTTTCCCTTTGTTGTTATAGTAGTACTTGGCACTTGCTAACTTCTTTCCATCAAAAGATCTCAACATTTACAAATGTTAATTAATCCTTGCAACCCCTTCTGACTTCTGCATGGTGTGTATTATTACTACTATAATGCCAGTTTATGGAATGGAAAAACAGAGACATAGACGAATGTACTTCTTTTAGCCTAAACCACGCAGCAGGTGAGATTCTTGCTTTCGCTGCATTACTTCACGCGCGCTCCAAAGCCTGTTGAAGCTACCAGGAGCTTTTCCAGTAACTTCCAAAGGGATTTGTTGCAGATACATAGACTCCTTCCTCCCAGGCCCGTCTCTAACAGCTGTGCCACGCTGACTTCCATCGCTGTGCCTGAAAGCGTGTGAAAGCCACTGGCAGAATTGATTATCCTGGGACGTTTTTTTGCTGGCATACTGAACAAAGAGACACCCTCCCTTGAGCTCTCTCTGAGCAAGTGATAGCCTGCCTCTCCTCTGCGTAATGCCTTCTGTTGCTAGGTACTTCCAAATCAGTAGTTTACATTTTAAAGAGTTGTGCCTGTTGGGAAATGGGAAAGGAAGGGCAAAAAGCTAGTTTAGCCCAGGGGATCTTGCGGCCGTGTCACTGCAAAAGCACCTCAGGCTTTGCACAGGGGTCAGCATGCCTCAACACAGCCTGGCACCTTTTTGAAGCACTGGGTTGTGAACTGAGATACACTTAAGTGCCTGAAAGTATGGAAAATGGGGTGCAGTGTCCTCACCCTACCATTGGGAAACAAGGAGTTACCTTGCTGCCAAACCCTTCTGCTTCTGAAGCTTAAACAGGTGCAGAAAGCCAACTTGGTGAGGTAGGACTCCCAAAAGGTGACTGAGTGAGAAAACACCAGCTCTACACCAGAGAGATTTTAGTCCTACAGAAACTGTAGAAGACATCACATGGGAAGGTTTCTGTTCACCTCGGCTCTCACTGCACTCTCTTCAGTCCCACTGTGTAGATGGGACTGACCCAAATGTCAGCCAGCCCTTCCAACACAGGCTCTTGCAGGACTTCGTCTTGATTCAAAGTCAAAATTTTTCCTGTCTCACCTGCACTGCAAGACAGAAGAGTGTTTCAGGAAACCACTGAGACTCCTATAACAAGGCATTTGCACAGCAGATGGATCCTTAGAAGTAACAACACCAGAGAACAGACCTTAGACTTGATCCAAATATGCCACGGTTCATCCAAGTATCCTCTTCCCAGCAATCCATAGTAACTATTCATATACGCACACCAAGCCCATTGCAAGGGAGATGCAATTCAATTTACCTTTTTATGAAAGTTCTCACTGAATTTAAGTCGTGCATCCTGAAAGGCACTGGGAGGGGCCAGAAACCAAGCACTGGATAGCAAATCTATGTTTAATATACTTTTGTGAAAATATAACATTTGGCAAGCAAGGATTTGGCAATGTAAATTGCAGAATATTTGGCACAATAAAGAATTAGGACAAGCATAAGAGAATTTGAATTCCTGCTCACCAGGAGTGTGGCCCAACCTGTTACCACAACTCAGTTGACTGAGATTACTGAGTCAATAAGAATATGGTAATCATCTGTCTGAAGAAGACAAATTTTAGCAGCTATGAGGTAACAAAATGGTCTGGGGGTCAGCAGTCCTCCAAATTGGAAAAATAAGTTAAGCCTGCTTTTAACTCAAGCTAACATGCTGGTAGTTAAGATGCTAAACAAGGGATTTAGAAGGCTTCATCTGGCCCCTCTCTGCTACAAGGTCCTGTATGAAATGCTTAAACTCCCTTGTGCTTAGTTCCCATCTGACTAACGCACAGGAATGGTCAGTGAAAAAATCATCCATGTGGGGGATCCAGAGGCTAGCAGGATTGGCATTACCTACATCAATAAGGTATTATAAGACCAATTGGTCTAATGCAAACACAGGCATAAAACTTAACTCAAACACTAGCAATCCTCTGCCCATGAGGTGATCTTGGATGTACTTATGGGTGCTTCTGCCAGTTCAAGATGAGTATGAGACAGAGTAACTGTCAATGTTAGTGCGTAGCTATAAACATATACAGTTTTTCTGGACCCTTGCCCAAATTTTGCTCAAAATACTCCCACAAAATTACCAAAGATTTGGGAAGCTCCAGGGAAGGCCCCACTATCTACTTTCCTACTTTACAGAGAAAACTTCCAAATGGTTTTCTCCTCTATTTCAGCTCCCCAGAAGCTTTTCCAGTTCCTTCTCCAATTTCTTCTCACATTCCAGGCAGCCCCTGTCACTCCTCACCTAATGGCATTTTAATGGGTGTCTCCATCTTCTTCCTCCACACCTGTGAGCCCTGCACCTTAAATTCTCCCAAGCCTGAACCTCCCCTACTGCCTACCCTTGCAACACTACCAGCCTTTTCAGGACTCAGGCTCTCACTGAAATGATGTCATGCATCTTGAGAAGTGCTGGAAGGGACTGAAAGCCAGGCACTAGGCACTAAACAGCAAAATCTCTGCTTGCTATAATCTTGTGAAAACCATAATTATATCCTTTTTGGGGAAAGAAAACACATTGGTGTGATTGTCAGGGCAGAACAGCACAAGAAACAACTACTACACAGACAATGTAAGAGAAACAAATATCATTTCATAGGTTCAGAGCATTCACCTTTCTAAGTTCAGGGGCTATAAGCATAGGACTGGATGGGAGGTACCAAGCGAGACTTTGTCTCCTACCTGATCACTCCACAGGGTGTTGGGCGAGTTTGAAAGAGAGAGAAGAATCCAGGAAATCAAGTAAGGAATTAACCCCATGGCTATCCCAAAATGATGAAGGACCAAATGCAGCTCTCAGATACGCACAAGACAGGAATATTTGTCCTCAACTGGATGGGCTGCAAATTATCACTAATGCACATGCTGCCCGTGGGAAGCTTTCACAGCCATATAGATAAGGACAGGCAAAAATACCAAGATAGCATTGCTACAGTGTTAAGAGAGCTTTTTAGCATGTTGGTAAGTCTTGAGGAAAAGCTGCATTTGCAGAGAACTTCCAAACTGCTTTGCTACCGCCTTTATGTCAAATGTAACAGAGGAACCAGAAGAAAGTTAGTCCTCAGCCTTAATCTTTCTAACTAAAGTAAAAGTTTAGCTAGCTTTGGAAGCAGATGTGACCTCTGTTAATTAGGCTTTGGGGCTTTTTCAAATCCTGAGAAAGAAAACTGCTGACATGATGTGTCTGACCACTCCTGTTCCAGGAGGAGGCAGATGACTAAGGCCAAGATGCACAACACCATTGTACACACCCAGAATCCATGCCAGTGATTTCCCTCCTGCAGGAGAAGCACAATGCTAAAAATCTCCTGCTTCACAGAGGAAAGATGGGTGTCACACAAAATACACAAGGCTATTATTCAACACTATTTTAAAAATGGGAGGCTACTTCTGAAGAAATTAGTATGCAAGAGAATACGGTACAGTTGCAATACATTTCATTCGGGCTTTGCAAAATATCGTGTAACACATAGCAAGAGAGAGCTGAAAGGGAAGAACAAAAGAAAGAGGGAAAGGAAGCACATCGCAAAGGAGAGGCCACTGTAGCTCACGGGAGCTGGAAAGCCAGGAACAACCTGAAAATGAACAAAGAGACTATAAATGTTCCACCATGGCCATGTCAGTGTGTGATGATGGTCCACATCATTTGTGGATGCTGAAACCTACCATGTATTGAAGCCTTGTGAGGCTCACCCATCCCATGATCCTACTGCTGAGTTACAAACTCCACTAAAAAACAAACAAAAAAACCCCACCAAAACACAAAAAAACCCAAACAACAAAAACCTGTAGTAAGGATCGTGCCAGGACAGCAGCAGTTGTGATGGTAGAAGGTACTTCTGTAATTACACTGAAGCAACTCCAGTGCTGAACATATTGCAGATGGAATTTGGCAAGCCAAACATCTCCTGTTCAGAAACATGTAATATATTTTTATGGTTAAAAAACCTGCAGGCAACTTGGCTACGACGAACTGAACAGAAGCCAAAATCTCACATCCTGTAGTGACAAGTGCATTGGTCTCAAGGACACACCTCTAGGACAGGCCTCCACGTTTCTTAGAGTATCGGGGGAAGGAACACAAGTGCACATGGACTGATTCCGCAGGGGCTGCTTTCTCAAAGTTTTGAAATGCACAGCACGCCAGTTAGGAGATATTTTCTGAATAAGGTTTTAAGCTATCTGGAACAAGGATCATCTTTTTTTGTTCTGTAATACAGCAGGCTTTACCTGGAGGACCCACAGCAGGACCAGATCCTCCTAAGCAGAAGTATAAAGCAGATTGAAAGTGATCTGAAAAAGATTCAGGGTTCCAAATCAAAACTGCTTGCACAAAGCTAATCCTCCCCGGTTGGCATGCCAGGTTCTGCTGGAGTCACTCTTGCTCACAAGAATCTGAATATTTCTCACTGTTACTTAGTCAAGGTAGACGAAAAAGTGGTGGATGGAAATTAAAAAAAGACGACGACAAAACTAGCCAAGTCCCTGATCTTCAAGAGAGATTCTGACTTTGAGGACGAAGGGTCTGAATACAAATAGGCATCAGACAAAAAACCCTCTACCAAACCCCAAAAAAGTGGTTGTGCAGCAAGCTTTTGGGAGTAGCCTACTCCTAATGGTGCATCTGTATGTTTTGTTTAATGCGAACTGGTACATCCAATCCCTGCTACTAATGCTATTTATTTTTCTTTTCTGCTTTATTATTATCCAAGTTTATCTTTCACATCCTTTGCCTACAGTAAGCTAACCTCAACAATAACAGGATATGTACTCTAGAATTACTATGATGGTGGGGGGGGGGGAAAGCAGAAAAAATTGCTTCACAAGTGACACAATCAAACTTAAAATACTCAGAAGAAAATAAATACGCAAGTGATGGAGAAAACTGGGCATTTAGTGACTAGGTTAATGGTTATTCCTCCTACAGTCAAAGAACCGCACCAGAGCACCAGGTGGGAAGAGGGCAGCCGCTTTACATCATGTTTGGTCTCCTGGTGCAGCACAGAGTGAATTTAAGCAGAGCCGATACTTGGCTTGATATTTCAGTTACCAAAAGACAGAGATTGAGGAAGGAAAGAATTTAAACACCAGCTTCTGCCCTCACTTGAAACTTTGCTCATAGTAACTCAGTTTAAAACCCGAGGAACTATATTTACTTCAGATCTGAAGCCTGTATTTAAGCCCGGGATGCGTTACTCATCTCTAGAATTCAATGCGAGCCTTCAAAGCCAATTGAAAGAAAAACAGCTGAGCAATTTAAAGCATCAACTAAACCTTGTAGTTAGTACTTTTCTTCAATGACGGATTTTTGAGAAGAGAGAAATTAGATCATAATACCTTGGACTAAAGTGTGATTTTTCTGACAACTTCACGAACTGTTTAAATGCTTTAGATGTAGAACAACCCACATGGAAAACTGTTGCAACATGCCCACTGTTCCCTAAAAAGGTGATTACAGTATGGCACTGCTAGACTTGCAAAAACTTCTCATTACCACATCCAGTTTGTGTGTCAGAGTGAGATTTCACGGCAACACTGAACATTTGTGAAAAAGAGAAGGAAGAGGAGAGGGAAAGGCAAAGGGGAGCACAGGGGAAGCCCTCCCTGACTGTCTACTCTGCAAAGGATTTGAACCGCAGAAAAGAGGAACCATGTCAGCAAATGCCAAACCAATGCGATACCTGCCAAACCGCACCTTATCCTTCTCAATCAGCAAAAAAATTATCCACTGCCTGATTTCTCTTACCTCACCAATAAAGGGCTAGGTTTTTTTCCCTTATTAGGACAGTCTCCATGCTGTAAAATTCTGGCTCTAATAAGTAGCTTTAACAAGATGTGCTGCACATCAGCACAAAAAGAAAGCAACTAATAAAAATAAAACACAGGAGGAGAATAAAAGGGCTGAGTCCTAAATTAAAAGGGACGACATCAGCTTAGTTCGGGCTCCAAAATTTGATCATAGATTTTATGAAATGGAGAATTAAAATTGGAATGGATAAATGTATGAAGGCTAACATTATACAGATATATAATTATAAACTTGGCCCTGCAGCTACTTATATATGTAAGTGCCCTTACTGAAGTCAAGGAGACTTTTTTACTACACTTAAGTGCTTACACGGCTCAAAACATAAATCAAATATCAGTACATGAAAATAGTGCAAAGAAAGCCTTTTTTAATGTTTTCTTTAACAAAATAAAATGCAAAAGGAGTGAAAAGTTACAGTCAGTTATGTCTCCATGTTTCAATTATTTCGATGATTGACGGAAGTGTTTTTCTTGGTTGGATTTTTAAACGTGTGGTTTTGGATTATCTAGTCTACTGCATCTGCATTATATGGACATATATGCATATATATGGACAGAAGAACACATAGGGCCTAAAATAATCACCAGAGAATTTCCCTGGTTCTTTTGAACCTTCTTGTTTTACTCTGAATTGGGAACAGGGTGGATGGGGAGGCCTGGGACTGCAGGTTTGGCAGGAAAGGGAAAGGCAGGGGTATGAAGAAGCAGTATGAAGTTCTGCCACCCCCATCCCACGCTGGTTGAACACCTATGCCAACAGTGTGGCTATGGAGGAGCTATCTGCATTTAAGATCTGCACTAACAATGAATTTTCTAGTTTTGCTGAAGCAGAAGAAAAAACCCTTGTCAGAGTGAAGTGATATGGAAAATGTTCAGGGCTGTTTTATTTTAATTCAGCCTGAAACAAGAAGGCAAATCCTTCATCTAAGTTCTTTTCTTTTAACTTTTTTCTTTAAAATGTAGGTCAATTTGAAATAAAAGATTCAAAAAAAGATCAGAATGTTTTATTTCAAAAAAATATTGCAAAGATGCAGCTCAGTAATTTCTTATTTAGAAAGTGTCAAAAAAAAAGCATTTTAATTTAAAAAAGTATTTCCTCTTGTTTTCATTTAGACAAAGCTAATCTCAGAAACCTGACATGAACTCCCAACCAGTTCTGCTCCGCCCAGAACTCTCCTAATTTTTCTTGGTTTTTCTAAATTTACCTTTAAACAGAAACAATTCTCACAGCTCATTTCAGGCATTTGGATTCACATAGAGCAGTACCAGGTTGAGTCTGGTATCTCTCACCACTGTCCTGGCTTGAACCAAGACTTGGACAGGGTGGAGAATTCAGCTCAGGGTTTTCATGAAACTCAGAGTCACTTGTTCTCTGACATAATTTTAGAAATTTGATTCTCACAGAGTCATGACTTCAGACTTAGGTGGATGCTCAAAACTCCACACAGATTAATCCAGCTTTGTCCTCCTGACACCCAATGCCTTGCTTATGCTGGAAAAAGAAAAGCATCTTTCACTGAGGCAAGAAGGCTGCGAAATCTCAGAGATGTTTCCTTACAGACCTGTCCTTTCTCTGCCATAATGTTTCTTCCACCGAGGATAATCTCACTCAAAACTGTTTCAGCTCTTCCAGTAAATTTCTTCTGACCCACTATAAGGAAAGTTCCTAAATCTAGCAACAAAATCTTGAACTGGACATTCAGTCTTCAGTAGCCACTATTCCTGTTGATGTGTAAACCAGACACCAAAGCACATGTATTTCATTCAGGTGGTAACAACGAATACGTCAAGAATGCTTCATATACGTGGATTATTGTTACCACAATGTTTAACATAAGTATGTGGGTCCACCCACAGATAAACATATTTTCATCAAAAACACTCACCATCCCAAGCGTTTCGGACTTCATTCCTAGACATCAGGCACTGAAGTGCAATTTGGATATAAACATTACAGCTCACAAATGGACAGGACATTGTAAGAAAAGTGCCTATTTCTTGGCCCATGGTACACTTGTCACTATTGGGGAAGAGCTACTTTCAGAAATTGACTGGGATTCATAGCTTTCAAAATGAAGACAGATAGGCACACTACAGGCTAACATCTTTGTGCATCCAGTCTTTGATTACATTATGTCCATCTTATTTTACCTCAGTGATGTAAAAAGGATTTTACAAATTAAGGATTCAAGCCATTGCCCACTGGGGAACAGGAATGAAAAGCATGGCCAACAGAGAAGACCAGAAAGAAGGAAAGAGATGGCTTCAAGTGAAAATGAACAGCATTGACTTTTGGAGCAGAATTAATCAGATAACATAGTGCCACCAACACTGCTGCTGTCTGTGGAGAAGCGTCCTCTTCAACTCTTCTCCTAAAAAAACTAGCTGATTATCTGTCTTGAACATCCAGCCAAGAAACAGAAAAGATAACCTACAATATGAAGAAAATGCTGGGAAAGACTGAACTTCCAACAACCAAACTGCCCACAAATGATCTGTGAAGTTTGAACAAAAGTTATAATTTGCTGGAAGAAAACATTTTACCTGTTGGCAAAGATGACTTCTGCTTTCCCTAGGAACTTGCACAGTAAACACTTTAGTGTCCAGCAAAGTGAGTCAATTCAGTCCTTATACATTTATTAAGCAGTCTTTATATTTTCAGGCCAACCGGAATGATTTCTTGGCTACGATGAGAGCTTCTGCTTTTAATTTCTAGTGTATCAAATGCTAACAGGATTATATTCAGCTATTTAGCAATTACAAAATTTTCTACAAATTCTACAAGTACACTGAAAGCGTAGAGAGTATCTTTGAACGATGCAGCTGAAACGATCATATAAAGGGGCCATTAGAGGACATTTGCAAGAAGTTAAAAATCACATTGTACCTCATTCAAAACAGTGCAATAACAGCCTCCTCCTTTTCCCTGGAGAGCCTCCAGAGAGTTAACTTATAAGGATTTAATACTCCTTTTTTTTTCCATTGCAATCTCCTGAGACTACATGAGCACTTGGAATGATTACGTTATGCCTCAGCCTGGGAAGGGCAGTATTTCATCATGTATTTCACTGAGCAATGCTTTGAAGAAGCCTTTGTGGGTAATGCTAAAGGTGTCTTCCCCACTCTTGGCCTGAGGTCACGGAGATGTTTGTTAAAAGGGAATAAATCAGTTCCCAAATTTTGGCCACACATTTGATTTCTTGAGAGTCCTCGCCAAAGAGAGCTTTGCTTTTCTTTCCCAAATATGCTACTGTGAGTCTTGACAAAAGAAAACCCATGTCTGGTTGTCAAGGTGTGTCTGCTCTTGTTTAGAAGCTGCTACAGGACACAGATCTCCCAGAATACAGGAAACCAACAGTATAGTAGCTAATCATGCTTCAAGAGAAAAGGATTGAATTGTTTTCACTCAGATATAATTTCACTGACTTCAGTGAACTCACTTCACATAACGTAATTGCGGGTGCTACAGCATACACAAGCTAGGGCATTCCTCCCAGCATTCGCCCAACGCTTCGGAGATATGCCAGGCATAAAGTTAGCACACTGCTGGTTCCCTCTCTCACCCAAAGGGGAGTGGAGGAGAATCCCTGTCCACCAGGATATCCAATGGTTTCTAGTTTTTTAAGCAAAACAGCCAGACCCTGACATCTAGCTAAACCAGCCCCAATGCAGACCAGTGAAAGGGTCCAAAGGTCGCCTCAGAGGCTTCAGCCTGGGTCACTGCACTCAAGGCCAGCTCCCCACAGTAGGTATCAAGAGTCAAGGTTTCCACCAGTTATATGAGCACTAAAGTGCCCAAATCTCACCCACTTCGCCCTTTCCTCTCCCTTGCTTTCCCATCGCGCTGGTTGCAGAGAAATTGGTGCTCCGGCACGGCTGCTTCCCCATTCCCGTACAGCAGTACGGGAGGGCTGGCTACTGTGGCTTGTGGCTGTATTCCAGCACGGACCAACACAAAACAAATCCATTTGACACACTCTTAGTTAAATTATTATTTATTGCCCAATTTCTGAAATCACGATGAAGGATTTCAGATTCCTGGAAGGGACTTCTTGGAGGGGCTGTTTCAGAAATCCCTGAGCTCCCTCTCCCTCCAAGAGCACAGGATTTCATGCTGGAAACTCCAACAACAGGCACTCAGAAATCCCAGTTGCTTTTCAAAACCTCTCCCAAATTTTAAACAAAACCCTGATATAAATCACAGTATTTTAGAAACATAGTAGTGTCCTGTTTCCCACCCCTCAACATATAAAGCAGACAAACAAAACAACAGCACAGGACCCAAATAAAGCAGATAATTTCTTTGGCGACATTACACAGGCTAATTGATTTTCTTCTCTTGCTTCCCTCCCACATTCAGGGATGAATGTGCCATGAGGACTTTATTTACTCAGTGAATTAAGCAATCTGAGTTATGCGAAAGCTTTCACACAAACTATGAAACTTCAGCAAACTTCCCATTAACAGAACTCCAATTAGCAACCAGTCCTTCCAACATATTCTTCTGCCACTGAACAAAGCAATTTAAATTCTGCAATTCAGGTAAGAGAAATGCATAAATGCAGAGACTTTTCTTTTAGACAATAGAGCACAATATAGCAAAAAGAGGAGCAAAAGAACCCGGTCTGCATCCAATGCTTATTCCCCAGTTCAACCAGCTTCCCAACTTGTTACACCATTCTGTTCCCCCTTCCCATTGCCACCATCCAGCACTTCCTACACAACACCAAAAGGCTAAATCCATACAGATATCATAATAAATCGGCAACTCACTTGGAAAGGCTTGACAAGTTCTGCCTGCAGTATGATCTGCTGATCATGTCTGCAGCATATGAATCAGTGCGAACTGCTGCCAGCTCCAGGGAGCAAATGGACGGATGATCGGGGCGTGGAATGAGATAATAAAAATGCCATTATCCTTTCAGGCATGCGAGACTCATTGGATGCTCTTTCCACCCCACAGGTTAACCATTTGGTCGGTCCTGTAGCTCCCGTAATGACACTCTCTATTTGCCTATTGTCAAGCTCACTATCTATCTTGTATCCTCCTCCCCTCCCTTCATCCCCCTCTGCTCTGTGATCATATGATTTTTTTTTTTTTTTTTTACTGTATTCTCTCTAATAGATCCTCTTTGCTATGCCTGGGCCCCCAGTTACAGAAATTCCTGCAGATTTCTCAGCTGCTCAACTTGACCGACAAATGCTTGCTTCCCATTCAGCTTTCACAAGAAGCGCTTCTGTTCAGCCAGCTTGTCTGAGCACCGGGCAGCCTGAGCACTGCACAGAGGTGCCTTCACAAGTATTTGCTTGTAGGAAAGCCACATTCCAGCCTGCTGAGAGATGATGAGGGGAGAGGACCCAAATATAAAACAATGGTCCAGGAAACAGTCCTCCCTTTTGATCGTAAATCATTGCCTAAGCATTTTGCAGGCACTTGCATCCAGTCTAACTTGTGAAAGGTCAAGCTGGATCAGATAGCTCAAAAGACTGGAGGGTGATTGCCAAACAGGAACAAATCTGGGGAGGTGGGAAGTAGCTGCAAGCTCAACTGCAGTCAAGGTAAGACCATCTTGGGTTTAGCAAAGGGATTAAAAACAGGGCTGGAGATAAATCCAACCAAACAGACTCTCCTCAATGTTCTTCCATCTAATCCAGTGAATGAGGCAGGAAATAGAAATGCAAACAAAGCAATTTAAATAGAGGCACCATCAGTTACCACGATTTCACATGCTTGGCTCTCATACCCCTTTAAGTCTGCATATTCGAGTAAACTGAAACAGCTTACTGTGCAGTCCTGCAGCCATTCCACCCCAGGCTCTGATCTTGTTAAACCTCATAAATTACAAGAGTGGGTGTGGATGGATCAGTACTCCAAAAGGAAATGTCTACTGCAAGCTCACCCTTCTGTGGGAGGAAGCGTGTGGGTTCAGTAGGTGGCACTCTTACCTTGGAGTGAGCACCAAGGCAACACTCTGCACGAAGCCATGGCGAATGCTAGATGTCCAAGGAGGCATCAACCTTGACAGTTTTTTTCTCAGAGCTTGCAAGAAACCAACGGCTGCACTTTGCTTGGGGCACTGATGCTCATTTACGTTCTACTCAAATCCTGCAGTCAATAGCTGCAGTTTTTTCCTCCCAAAAACTCCCTGTACAGTTTCAAGGAGATAGATTTTTGTGAAAAGGTAACAATTCTGTGCTTTATAGATAGGTGAATGATCCTGTGCAAGAATATACAAGCTCAGGGGGTTTTTGCACACTCAGAAACAGGTCTGCAATACCCCAAGAAGTTCCTATTTCTTCACGTACACCTTCTGCAGACCCAGCCCCTTGTCTAAAGTACATGTAAAAACTCCATCTTTTAGTGTGTAAAATGTACTGGAATTCTGGTCTGGAGCAAGGAAAGGCCAACAGTGCTGATTGCAAAGGGAGAAAAACATGGATTCCGTTTCCGTTATTGCAGAGAGATCTGCAAATGAGATGAGGGTGCAGCAGGCAGGCCATCTCCATTTCTTTTACTCTGACCTCAAGGGAAAGAGGGCATGTAAGGCAGTGTGAATGCGTACAGTCCTTTAAAAATGCTGGTGAGAAGGGAGTCATATTTACTCTTCCTGGAAAAGCCATTTCTACTACTGGGGAATTACAGAAGCAGAATTCTTTCCTCTGGAAGAGCATTAGTTAAACAGAGATTGTATCGCTGTTCTGCCAAAATATACATTTTAATCAGATGCCAGATGTAAGAGTTGATGTTTATGAAACTATAAACTGGGTTCCAAGGCAGCCCTACAGATTTCTAATACAGGTCTGTATTTACTACTGTATCACAGAAACATTTTTTTTCCCAGTTGAGTGAGTTCTACACTTTTTTCAATCCATCCTGGAATAGTTAGGTTATTGCAGTGCTCACAAACAAAACTGTTTCCATGCAGGGTAAAAATAAAAACAAATTGACTATCCTCTAAAACATTACACTCTACATCTTCAAAGAGTACACTCTACATCTTCAAAGAGTACACTCTACATCTTCAAAGAGTAGTTCCAGATTTTTCAAAAATCTGCCCTTACTGTCATGCAGATTCTGGCTCTAGATGGCAAATCTGACCTATTTGTTTGCAAGGGGAAGCCTCTTGCACTTGTAGTAGACCCCAGAACCATTTTAAAATGTCTCCCTTAGACTAGGACAGTCATAAGAATCCCAATTTCTTTTTCTTTGCTTTTCCAGATAATGTTTTGTATCCTCTAGTCAATATAATGTTTTCTCTAGTCAATATAAAAGTCTGGAGGAGAACTTTACTCTAGATGAAACACAATGATTCACACGGTCAGCCTATTTTTTATTTGGAGCAAGACTTCTAACACCAAATTGCATCTTCTTGCCCATACCTCTACAGCACTACTGAGAATAGATATCATTTGCCTACTGATTGAGCAATAAGCAGCACTTGGCACGCAAGTCTATCC
This sequence comes from Gymnogyps californianus, assembly GCF_018139145.2. Lineage (NCBI taxonomy): Eukaryota > Metazoa > Chordata > Aves > Accipitriformes > Cathartidae > Gymnogyps > Gymnogyps californianus. The sequence goes on from NC_059471.1 coordinate 148,729,864, forward strand.
TCAACACATATGCCACCTTTGCCTGCAAATGAAGAACTGAAGATAAATAAGGTGAGTAAATCCCCCTTCCAAACAGTATCAGTCTCTCTGCCCAACTGTCTGTAGTGTTAATCTATGAGAGGTATCCTTGTCAACAACTGCTCGAAACACTCTGCAGGTTGGTGTCCCACATATTAATTTTTAATTTGACAGCACTAGTGTTGATTATTTTTTTTTCCCCATCTAGAAATTACTACAACCGTGATTTGTCACTTGCAACTTGCCACTTGCAAAGCGGCAAGATCAAATGTGCAATTCTGGACACAGGCATGTTAATCCATTGTGTACAGGCAATGAGCATACTGCCAAATGGACCTGGGCTAACCCATATGAACAGCATACTGTTGCACTGGTGAGCGCCCAGGAGGCTTCACTTTCAGTTGTCCTCAGAGCTGTGCCCATCATTTAAGTCAGAAGGCCCATTCAGCTGAGGAACATCACTGCTTTAACAAAAGCTACAGGGTCATTTTGTGATTTAGTTTGCAACACAAAGCAGGGCTCCGCCAAGGCCTATGTGTGCAATGCCAAGCATTCAGCACAGACCCAGCAGCTCCATAAGTTTACAGCCAGGCAGAACTGGTTCCCCTGAAAGAGGCTGACACAGCCGAGATTTTGCCATGCTTGCAACCCCTTTAAAAAGAAGCGGGAGGAGGATGAGTCAGTTATAGATCCTTGCACTTAACAATCCCTTTATTATTTTGAAGCCAAATGTTTGTTGTTTACTTTCTTCAGTAACTTAACTGAGAGTGATACTCTCAGTACACTGTGGCCCTGAGGTGAAGATCTTGCATATGGAGCAGGAAGAGGCAAATCACCTTCCCCTAGATCATTTCAAAAATTTATGTGGGCATCTAAAGCATGAAAAATTATGGGGGCAGGAGATGCATGTCTCAACCTGCTTTCCTTGTATGTTCTGATGCTTCGGAGATTATTACTTGGCTCTAGGACACCAAAACCCCTAAGGAAGACACTAGAAAGAGAAAAAAACTAAGTAAACAAACACTAACTAAACTAGGGCACTTGAGAGGTGTCATTCATGCCAATGAACTCAAGTCAAATGGCTCTGTAAGAGTGTATGTTCATCTATTACAACAATGAAAGGAACTACAGGATCTTTCCTAGCTTCTCAACATTAAAAGCAGCAAAATGAGGAGGAGGAGGAAGGAGATGTGATAGCTTTCCAAAAGGAAATTATTACTGGGAGGTTCCAACATCTACTCATACTAACAATAGGAATGTCCAGAGGTCATCCAGAGAGTCACTTAATATTTTGTTTGTTATTTTTACTTTAATCATTCCTGCATGCAAGGCAGAGTTTTCAGTGAGCTGATCACAATAGTCCGTGAATTCTTTTTCTTTTGAGATTATAGTGAATTTAGAACCTGACAGAGGCACACGCACCATCCAGATCATACCTTTCCATATGTAGCCATTTCCTTTCTGTACCTGTTTGTCAACAGCAGATTTGCTGTGCTGCTCACTGTTCTTGTCCTGTTATTCAAATACCTTCATTTTTCTTTAGCTCTTTGTTTAGTCATTTTCCAAGTTGAGGCAGTTTTAAAATGGGCAGGCAAATAACTTACAGAAATGTATCTGATTCGTTTCAGAGACAGTAAATAGCTCACCCTGCACCGTCTCTCCTCTGTGCCACTAGTCTGAAATAAGTAGGCAGACTTGTAGAGAACTTTGCAAAGCTACTGGCATTTTGCAAGAGAAACAGAACTCTGTTTTTTATGAAAATCCATTCTAATGACATTAACATCTGCTCCTTGTTTGAAGAATATTTTTAACTGTTCCCTCCCTGGGAAAATGAAAGATGCCACAGTCTCTTTCATGTTCTCACAGAGTAGACAAATTCTGTTGGTTTTTTTAAGGTCTGTTCTGAAATGCCCCAATACAGTTCACTGCAGGGAACTCAGTGTATGCATCTCATGGCAAAAAGCATCTGCATTCACCCTCCTATGAGATTTCACTCTAGGACACTGGCATGTAAGCAGGGACTTCATTTCACAGATGAACAACACTTGGCATATTAAATCATATGCAGTAGGTAAAGTCTGGCAACCCATACATAAGGTCTTGGAGTAAATCTCTTGAGTACTCGTAAAAACAAGGCTATGTACTTCATCATCAAATAATGCTGAACTGTCTCTTACTATGTATTTTTTTTCCAGTCCAGTTTTAAATATCTCAAGTAACGGAGATTCTGCCATTTCCTAGTGGTAAGTCTTCCATGCTCTTTCAGGGTTCAGTACTAAGAAGCCATCCTACGGCTATGACATCTATTCCTCCCCTTATTTTTTAACTGTAACCTATATCTACCTGGATGCCTATAAACAGCAGCAGTGCCAAAAATGTTAATGTGTTCAGTGAAACCTGTAATACTTACCCAGCCATGTAAGTGGATATATGTATTAAAATACATACTCAGATTGGAATATGTAGTTTGGGGTTTGGACATATGCATGTGCAAATCATGGAGTCACAAGCAAAGAAAGTTTGCATGCTCACATGGACACTTTATCATGTAGCTAATGCCTTAACAGACGATAGAACTATTTGCACAGACAAGTTCTGCAGGATTGGGAACGCAACCCTGTACGTCAAAACACAAAAGCCTGAAGCCTGAAATTGTAAACACTTGCAATAACACACTTCCAGATACTGAAGACCCATATAGAGCCCATGCAGCGCTCAATCCTATCTGATGCCTGCTTTGCTGGGACAGGCTGGCCTTGGATAGCGCAGGCAGGAGTTTGGTCCTCTGCTGGGAAAAGAATTTAATTTTCTCTGACTGTCCTCAGTTCTTGAGGTATTAATATTATCCTGCTTCTCACATGGAAAAGTTACTGACTGCATGTATGGCTGTAGCAGTAAACAAAACAAACTTCAAGACAAGTGTTAAAATGATATTCCAAGGAGAACTTCCACTGTAAATTGAAACTTGATTAGAAAAACATATCTGCTGGTGTTTGCATTCTCTATCAGTTACTTATGGGGCAACACATAATCCAGAAATAAAGAAGCATAATATTTCACGGATGTGATAGACTATTTCCACCAAAGCATAGCTTTTGTTTTATGTCATGTTTTCACTGCTTTCAAATAAACACTAAGATCCAAACAATAGTCTCCATATAACAGCCAGGATATAGCTACCTTCTGGTCATTTGAACAACTGAAATGGAGGAAACCATATGAGGGAAGCATTCACAAAGGCTATCTTTACCTCCTCTCCCTATGTCCTGGCACTGTCACTAGCAAGGGGCAGACTCTGGTCCCTCCTCCTCTGAGCAGGAGCCCGTTTCTCTCCAGCCGCCAGCAGCAGCAGAGGGAAGGGCCACTGTTTCCCCATTCACTTCCGCACCCATTCTTTTGTGCTTTATGCATTTCAGGGACACATGCCAATTCTCACAGCAATAAAAAGCAATCTATTATTTTGGCTGGCAAATTTTAAAATTTGCTGTCTCTCATTTATACCTGAACTGTAGCTTGCTTGGAGCAATAACTGCTATTAATAAATTTCAGCTTTAGCAGTGTGAAGGATAGTACGCAAAGCCCAGAAACCCATGATTGGACTTAGGACTTCTGCTTACAGCCATGTAGGATAATACTTGCAGAGTCCACGAAACAGAAAACTGAATAAGCTGCCAATAATGTAGATGCAAGTTCTCTCCACCTCTACTGTTTCTGGCAATAGTTAACTTACTTCAACAACACTTTCAACAAAAGGTTTTACATAAAATTATTAATGTTATTTTTAATATATTAACAGGCATGCTCCAAACATTACTGTTCACTTCCATCTTAGCCACAAAAGCCAGAAAGATCCACAATGTGGTAGGTGTGATACAAACATAGAGGACAGATGCATGTCTCGCCAAAACAGGTTATGCCTTGATTTTACTGCTGAGCAGGCATGGACAGAAGCCTAAGCCAAAGCTCCTTAACAGACACCCCCGTAAACAACAGTAAACTCATGAAGTGTGAAGCGTGGGATCTATTCACCCTTGTGTGCCACCACATACCAGCGAAAGCATCCACTGTCTCACTTCAGTCTGAAGCCATGGTCAGAGTCCAGGCTTCAGGCTTGATCCTTCTTTGCTGGAAGAGTTTATATAAATGTGTGCGCAGGCACACATGCACACAGCTCTGGAAAGAGAAGAGCATTTCCTGCTGGGCCAATTTATGGAGACGTTCCTGTACCAAAAGCTCCTATCTTATGATACTCTGAATTTTACTGGTGAACAACATCCAAGCCCCAGTCAGGATCTCGACTTCACAAACAACCCAATAAACTCAGCTAGCAAAAGCCATCCGAATTCCACCAAAGGCAGTGACTGTTCAACAGCTTATGCCACTTGAACAGCTCGGAGGTATTCAAAATGCAAACCTCAACTAGAAATACTCAGTTTGGGCCTTTCTTATCCGTGAACTTAGCTTAAAAATATGAAATTGGAGCCTCAGACCAGGACCCTGCCTCATGCAGGTTAATGATCAGTTATACCCCTGTCTGACTGGACCGCTCATTTTTAATATCTGGTAACGGCCCTTAGGTGTTTTGGAAGGGGCTTTATTTCACTAGCTGCACAGGGATTACCGACTAACCGGATGCTCCCAGGAACTTTCGGAGAGCAAACAGTGTCAGTTTATTTAATAACTTTCAAAGTGAAACTAAAATCTTGTCCAAATCATGTCTCCTCTGATTTAATTAAAACGCACCACACATACTGCACTGCTCTGTTAATCATTAACAAAGTTAATTCAAGACAGAAGATGAGTCTTTTCTTTCCTTCAAAAGCCTCCAGCCAGTGGAAAACTTCAAAAAACATTCCAAAAAAAGACCAGTACAGTATGATTTTTGTTAGAATGGTCAACACATCAGCATGTTTTTTCCCCTTCTTCTGTATTTCTGATTCCTATAGGAATGCATGTTAAAAGAGAGGGTTTTTTTTTTTCTTGCTTGGCAAAATACCTTTCCCAAATTTTCTAAATATTGCCTGGTATTTGCGTCAATATGACAGTCATTGGGTTTGACAGGAATCAGATTGCTAAACCCACACAAAAATGCTTTGGAAATTAGGGGCTAGTTATACATTCAATTTCATTCAAATCCACTTTAGCAAACTGGCAAGGAGTGGATCTGAACCGTCCCTATTATCCCTTCACTTCTGTGGTTCACAACAGAGGTTTCTTCAGCACGCTAATCTCTATCCTAAATTTTAGACTCACTCACAACTCCTGCTGTCTGATAAATCTTCTTAGCACTCCTGTCCCAATCCATTTTCACTTTCCAAGATGACCTAGCAACCCATGAAACTTACTCTCCCTGTGCAGAAAGCCTTTCCAACTTCTTCCAGGGAGGAACCAAATAGGAAATTAAACAGTGTTAGAAGTGTAACACTTTGTGGACTATTCAAGAAACAGGATACATCCAACGTCTATTTTTCCAACAGTTATCATTTTTTGAAGGAGACCAAAACAAAAAAAAAAACAACAAACAGAAAAGGTTTCTTGCTTCACTTTCTTCAGGTCTTAGGGGAAATGTAAACACAAAATCTTCCAGTCTAATCAGTACAGTTGTTATCTAATGGGATTTCCCTCTTGAAAGGAACAAAAGGTCAAGGCTGAACACTTCCACAAGGCCTGTCATATCAGATCAGGACAGCACTCCGTCAAGGCTGGATTCTTGCCTCCAGCCATGGCTCACGCCTAATGTTTTAGAGGAAAGCAATGGGAAAAGAAAAAAGGCAAACCACACTGCACCTGGTCCATTGAGCAAAGCTCTCCCTGCACAGCAAAATTCCTCTCTGCCCCCTGCAGGCAGGCAGCTGGGGCTCTGCCACGTACAGGCATTGCTGTCTGCACTGCAGGGTCTTTTAAAAAAAAAAAAAAAAAGTAATTTATTGCAGGATAATACACATAAAAGGGTATCAAGGAGTTAAAATGAAATCACCATAAATGTTCAGTATTTGCATCATAGCATGTGCATCAGGACATAATGATCTGGGGACTTAAATTACTCCAGTGTAATAAATGACCCAACTATATTTTTTCATTGTTATTTCTCTGCATACCCAAGTGCTAATACTTATTTCTGCACTGAAGTACCTGAAATCTATTGTAACAACAGCATGTGAACAACTCTTCAAGGCACTGCGTATCTACTTCCTAGCTTCTCCTAGAAAACGGCTCTTGGGTCCCACCTTACCCTATCAGGATAGGCCAGGTCTGAGAAAACTCTCAAGACCATGATTTCTTCCCATCTATATTGTACACACTCAAACCCACGTTAAGGGGCTTGACCTGTCTGCAAAAGGACAGTCCAATGTGCTCGAGGCTCCAAACCTCATCAACGCTACCCAGATGCCCTGGGTGGAGACAAGTGCAAGCACCATTACAAACAACTGCCCCAGCTCAGCACCTCCTGAGCACAGCCCAACATGGCCAGCAGCAGGCACCATGGACAGGAAGCCTTGGACCACAGGCCTAAATGCTTTAGCATCTGAACTGTTAACCAGACAGGTAACAGCATGTGAGGAAAGCCTCTCAGCTCTGATCATCTGCTGAGCACGCTCGAGCCCCCAGCAGCTATGCATAGCCTTGGGTCCCCCCTGTCAGCAGAAAACCGTGAGCCGCTCAGGAGGCAGACCCATGGAAAGGAAGAAAAGGGGCAGCTGCAACCCCTTACACTGTACGTGGGTTGTTTTGTTATTTTTCTAGATCTGTTTTGGTTTTCATTTTTAAACATCTTCTTATACATTAAGGTATCCATGAAGAAATGCATTTGTAAACAAATATCTGTGCAGTGCTCTCCGTCTGAAGACAGAGTCTGTCTCAACTCTTCACCATTGTTCACAGACTTAGGAAAGCATTCCCGTCAGCCCAGCAGCCAGTGACTGAGGGATGAAGTGGCACCACGTGGGTGACAGGTGAAGTCCCCAAGCTGCAAGACTGCAACCTGGGCATGCTTCCCTGTCACAGCCGGGTCACGTCCCTCCTTCAAAACCTACCCCTCATCACAACTCCCTAAAGATTTCTTAACATTGATTGGAGAGATGGGTCATACGATGACAGTAACCTCAGAGACACTTGAGCAGGGATGGGGTGGCATGCATTCCCCACCTCTTCTTTTCTGTCAGCGTAACACAGGAGCTTGCATGAGGACTTTAACCAAGTGCCCAGGTAAGCATCCAAGCAGTTTGTTAGCCAGCTGGGTAACAGAGTGAGAAAAGCCTCATAGATCTGATAGTAGGAAAAGCAAATGTAAGTGTTCACCTGAGTTTAAGGGAAACTGATAAATACAGAATTATTTCCTTCCCACAATCTTTAAAACCCAATTACTGGACCACTCTCACAGGGATCAGCATCCCTGTACAATTCTCCTGGATCTCCCATGTCACTGCACAGTGTTCTTCGAGACTTGATTTGGGTACAAAAAATACACCTTCCCCAAACTTGCACTAGCCAGTAAAGTTTTTTTTGGCATGCTACAAGATGGTGAAGAAAGGGCCTGAACCTCAGCTGTTCTTTTGCTAGGCAAAGAACAGGCAAATCCCCTTTGCCTTTAGTGAACATAAGAGAAGCCCTTATCAGCTCTCACCAGCTGGGATGGTCTCGCATCCCCTGCAATCTGCCACTAACCAGTAGTATCCCTTTTCCATTCAATTCCTCATATTAAGATGGAAAAACTGTCAATAAGTGGCTTAAGAGAAACGTAACCTTTTCCCCAAAACAGTTGACAGACTTGTCTTCAAGGAGATTTAAATAATGTAGCTATCAAAAGAGTCAGTAGCAGTCCAACTTGCATAGAGAAATATCGACCACTGGCTACAAAGAAAAATCATTTTCATTTTCAAATAGCAAACCTCCCCTCCAGATCTGCCAAAAGCTGCAGCCTGAGCTCTAGAGCTGTGGCTATAGTTTCATAACAACATTTTGTGCCCTGAGAGAAGGCTTCAGAGCATCACGTTTTATGAATAAACTTCATGGGATGGGAAGGATTCCAGGAACTCCTCCTCCACAAGCTCTTACGGGATTTAGAGGTTCTGGAGAGATTAATGCATATGCAGTATTACAACCTTCCTCCTAAAATAAGTCATTATAACAGGAACTTACCCTTCCAATCTAAACAACTTACATTTGGAAAGTGGGCATTTTCTATCACTCCAAAGCACAGGCAATTGGAAACAAACCCATTCTTAGACCATCATCTTTGCACTTGGAGAGCTTCTGACCAACATTTCAAGGTTTTCATAGTAATAATTAGCAACATCTCATCAAAGCAGCCACTAGAAATTTTGATTCACTAAAACTCTTCAAAACTATTAAAATCATGTTTCCAATAAACATTTCAGAAAAGTATGAAGGAGAGAAATCAGAAGCATTTTCAGAAACTTGGCAGTTTCAAACACTTTTAATACTTGAGAACAATCTTTTTTTTTTTCTTTCAAAAAAGGTTTGCAGCTTTTTCATCAGCATTCATTCATTTACACTGAAACTGCTGTGAAATTCTGAGCTTAAAACTAAGCAAGGACTTCAGGATTTGGCAGTGTAGAAAGCAGAAAAATCCCATCAGCTCCAAATGCCAAGGTACAACCTAAAAGCAGAATGGAAGCATTAAACTGAATTCGTCGCAGCCTGCCAACAAGTAAGCTAACTAACTATTGATGAGATGTTATGTGATAAAACTTAGCTCTTTTTAAATCTTGGAGCTCTTGAAAAGACCGTTTCAGGCTCTGATAAGCCAGATGCTATCTCAGCGAGGGCTTCTAAAGCCACCAAAGAGCTCTGAAATCAATCAAGGATCTTTGGGCTTTCCCAACGTGTTTAGAAAGGGGAAAAAGAGCCAAGATGCATACTTCTGATATGCTCATTAAAATCGCCAAGGACACTGATACTTGTGCAAAGTACACTGCGTAATCAAAGCCAAACAGATCTTGGGTGGGTGCTTAATTGGTTCACATCTAGCGTTGTGACAGCACGGGATTCATAACAGGCAAGCAGGCTCCTTCCTCACAGCAAGGCTGGGCAGACTGTCAGAGGGCAACGGTGTAACTGAGGTGGCAATCCCAAGGGGATGCTGCCCACAGGACATCCTGCTCCCTTCCTCCTCACCCACGTGTCCCAGCCACCCATCTTCACACACAAGGAGGACCTGGCAGTGCGTGCAGCCCATGGGGCAGGAAAACGGCACCCTGACCCCACACGGTGGGAGTTTGGGCGTTTATGCAACTAAGGCAGATGGGAAATACACAGCTGGGAGAAACATTTCTGGTTGCACGGGCTTCACCCTGCACTGTGGCTCCACGGGCCTCGAGCAAGCTCCAGTGGATATGCCACCCCTCAGCAATGGGGAAGTGACCAGCAGGTCCTGCCTCTCCAAACACCATCATGGACAAAGACTCCTTCTGCATCACTTGATGGGATTTAAATGAACATCTGCAACACTTGGGATCTTATACAAAAACAGCTGGCCTAGACCAGTTCTGAACCCAAAGAATAGTAGGTAGCAGACATCTGGGGAGCGTAAGAAACTGTACAGAAAAGAAACAAGCACAGTGTGATCCTTCACTGGTATTTTATTCCTATCAGTATTATTTAAACATGCATTCCTCTTAAATGCAATCCCCTTCTAAAACCCAACTTTGCCCACACCCTTCTATTTGAATCACAAATACATTTTTTAAAAGTGTACTTCTCAAAAAACAAAACCTAGACAATATACCTCTCAAATAACCCAATCAAATTATGGGATGTTTTCTTTCTCCCTTCTTCCTTAGGAGGAAAAATATGAATAATAATAATCCCTAGACAGGAGAATATTTTTATATTTACATTTTTATAATTTACAAAATCAAAATAGGGACACTTTTTGAAACATTATAACCTTTTTTGTTATTTTTTCCTCTAAAATCTTCCCAGAAAAAACTCTCATCTATGATAAGACATGACATGCAAAATTTCAAGGGATACAAAATTCTTTGGAGAAAGTCAAGGGAAATTGATTCAACTGGGAAGATAAGCCTGGTCCTTAACTGTGACCTGGCTACTCCTGATGCACATGACAAGGCTTAAGAGGTTAAATGTGATTCTGAGAGGAGTACGTTGCGTTTTTGTTTTTAGAAACTGTACATTTAATTGAAATGAGAGAGAAAGAAAATGATCCTTTGATGAACGATGAACAGGGTCTGGCTTTAGGCATTTTCTTATCAAGATGGCCACGTTCAGAACCCACCCACCAACATACCAGAAACCACAGTTGGCAAATGCTACGCGCAAAGGCATTTCCTGCGTTCTGACTTTCTAGCTGAGGGCCAGATGCTTCACGATCCTTCCTTAAAAGCACGGTTAAAGGAGTGGGTGTTCAGAGCCTTGCCCGATCTTGCATGGTCTATGTAAAGACCAGGCGGCATCCCAGCCATATGCTCGGCATCAAACAGGCAGTGGTCTCTTCTCTTATTCTCAGGAGTTCCCTGCCCCAGTGAAGAGAGGGCCAAAGGACTACTTTTGCTACCCCATCACCTTATAAGCTACAGTTTATAACCTAAACCTGCTAAATTAAGTAGTAATTATTGTGGTTCCCATCAGTGTGATGTGCCAAAACATCACAACGAAAGGAAGAGCAAACATTATTTTAAAAAGTAAACAGCAGCTGAAGGGCCTAGAAAGAGCATTGTGGTTTACTTGAACCTACAGCATGCTCTACCTACACCACTTCCAACAAGTTACTTCCAGCTTTCTCTCCTATTATCTTTAATATATAATAGGATAATTACTTATGTGAAATTCTACAAAAGCATTTACCTCACTTAGAAGTGAAACACTGTTTCAAAAGTAGCAGTTAGAACCTTATAAAAAGGTTTTCTGTCCAAAAATTTCTACAGGCAAAAATTCTGAAAGTTATAAAAAGTATTCAGTCCCTGCCCAACAAAACAACCAAAACAAGCACAGGCTAGTAATTTCGAGCCTGCTAATACTGAATAAAGAAGGGTAGCTTTCATCCAGAGGTGAAATACACAAAGCTCAAGTGCAATTTGCATGTGCAACTATCAGACAGATCAGAAATAATTGTACAGTGTGGCTGGCTAGAGATAGAACAAGCTCTTTTCATGTACATATACACAATCCATGTTTATAATAGTAGTCCCTGCACATACAATCCATATTATTTTGTGTCAATCTGGCATATGTCATTGTACATGCCTGTCTACAAAAACCAAGAACAAAGCAAAGGAGAAAAACCTGTTATGGTAAAAATATACCTTCAACATGCCAAAATCGGACTGCCAGAGCATCCTTAATTCTGCAGTCTTGGTCCTATGCATTACAGTCCTTTGCTACTGATGAACCCAGGATGTATGCAACATGATGGATTGGAAGAATCAGTAATAAGGGCAAGTCACAGCCGCAGACATAGTTCCTCTATCCATTGTCTTTCTATGGCAGTGTCATTTAGGGCAGTTCTTTCACAGAAGTTACCTCAAAGCAACAGCTTTTTTCCTATAGACTTTAAGATAACACTGGGATCAGAAGATAATGCACTTTAAACAGTGGCAGACAGAGATCTTGAAACCAAATGGGGAAAGCCTATCGAATTCTTTAACAATATAATTAAACTTCTGGTAAGGAAACTAGGAACTCTGCATGGAAAAAACGTGATTTGTTTCCATCTTTTGAATGCATGTAAACCCCAAGATCTTAGCTGCGTATGGTCACAGCCAAGCAGAGGACTCTAAGGGAACTGCCTGTGATGAAGAGCTCACTTAATCATTACTTATTTAAGTGTCCTCAGTTGTGGGAATTGTGCCACTAAAGCAGGATTAAAGGAGACAGGACCAAGATCTAAAGAGTAAGCATAATCTTTGCTACCTTATGTTAAGAGTCACTCCATCTGCTTTCTGATAAGAAGCTTAGACATGTCATATAAATTCAGAAAAGATCCATTATTTAAAATGAGGTTAAACATTTAATTTCTCTATATTCTGCTTTACCTTTCTTCATTTGTGAACAGCTTACAAATACAGGTTGGAAAAGAGAGACTGCTTGAGTAAATCAAAATAAATTACCAGCTATCCCCTTCCATGTGGTGTGGCTCTTCCCTAAAAGGTAGGCCGGATAATGGCATTTCTGATCCTCCTCTCCACAAAGCCACGATAATTAGTCAGATGCCATGCCTTATTTCTATGTGTGTACTACTGTATCTGGCAATAGCCCCCTTCAAGAACAACATACCTACTGCAGGTAAAAAGAAAACAATGGATACATCTCACAACTTAGCACACAATATTTGTTTGGACTATTTACCAGCTGAATAAACTTATGACAGTAAAAGGTTAGGATACCGACACACACATACATTTTCTCCCAATCAGTTCCAGAGCTCATGTTTAAGGTCCACTATCCACTCTGCAGACTCAGACTAAGACCTAAGAATAGCAACCGGGTTTCTCTGGCTCTTTGCATTCGTGGCAGGAAGAGCAATGCTGCCAGCTGCAGCAAAAGAAAGCAGAGGGATGGCCTCATCACCCACAAGTATGCACATCAGCTCGAATGCCACCAGCAATGGTATGGCTGAGAGCAGTACCAGGTGGATCAAGTTCTTCTGTTTTGGGTGATAGATTTCATCACCTTCCCAACAGCTAGCCTGAAAGAGCACACAAAGGATTTTATTCATTCTATAACTTCCCTTTATTCCAGCAAATGCAGCAATTTCTCTCAGTCTGTTTTAAGAAGGTTGTTGATGGTGAAGAGCAACAGTGAAGAAAGGTACTCCAGTTTGGTCTATATTCCATACCCAGTGGTGTCAAATCACCTTGCAGTAATCAGGTGCTCCAGCTCTTGTCTATGGGTCTATTTTAGCCCCAGTTTAGACCAACTATGCTTCTCTAACTATTTATCCAGGCAACCAGATGCAGTCCACATGCCCAGCACACATGATTGCTACCTCCAAATGGTATTCTCAGAAACAAACATCACCTGGTGCCTCTATTCCCCCTGAAGCTGGATGACAAATGTACCCAGAGTAAATATTCTGAGAAGTGTACCCAAACCTGGGATCTCAAATAGCTGGTTGTGTTCATTCGCTTTCTGGTATCTGCAGCAGAAAGAGAAAATAATCCTTCCTCTTGCTGCTTTGGCTCTTTTTTTGGCTAAAGTACTAGCCAGACAAACAGAACAGGTTATGATGGACAGGCAGATATTATTATTTCATCATTGGTTTTTGCCCACATTTGCCCTATACTGATCTTGGCTCCAGCCATACTATAGCATAAAAAAAAAATAGGAAGCAAAAGTTAAACAAAGATCTTTAAGTACTAGCAAAACATTTGGATTCAGGCTCTCGTTCATGCCCTTTAAAGCTATTATTTTAAAAAATGTTTACGCAGCAGAGGCATTTCTCTTACACATAAAAATTCTTGAAAAACAGGAAAAGGAAATTAATGCTTCCTTCGAAATTAACCACTGTTGGCACAGTCTTGAGTCTGTTACTGTGATACTCTACTGTGCCTTTACCTTTGTCCATATTTACAAGAACCTGCATTTAATTTTGAAGTTAAGCTACCCATAAGTTTTGAAGGGAGTATAAAACCAAGCATTTTTACTGATGTCAAACATGTTCTTAAAATAATTTTTAAATTACCATCAAATTACACAGAACATTATAAACAAATGTAGTCACCACGATTGTATTTTCATAATTTAACCCAGAATTTTAAGAAATTTGCAATGTCTCACCAAAGCACTAGGATGGCATAGCCAGGCATCTCTTCAACACAGACCAGTCAGCAAAATTTCTTTTGTTCTTTTTATTCCCTAGCAATTTCCATCCACTGCATAGGATGCTGTCACCTTGCTGTATTATGGGGAAGACGACTCGCCACGCCTTATGCCTCTTCTAGCACACCTGTGCAGTGCCAGAAATCATATGCCCTCCACACTTTCATCAGTGAAATTAAATAGTGCCTGTTTTGACCAAAACAGGCTGAACAGACTAAAACTTAACTCTAATCTTGTGCAGATTTCCTGCAGAAATGCAAGGGGGCACTTCAAAACCATTCAGGCCCCAACACAGCAAAGCTCTTCAAAAACTTCCTTAAATCCTGCTGACAGCAATGAGTGTGTACATGTCCAAGTGTTGTAGCCCACACAGATGGATTAGAAGCCACCACACAAATTTTGAAGGCATCCTTACCCAGGGAAAACGTGGTAATGATATTGATATTTCACGACACACTGCAATCCAAAGATGCACACATCTACTTCTGCTATTAAAATGCTGGTATTTTTACAAGAGTAAAAGGTTCAATCTGGATTAGCAACAGCAGTGGAAGACTTCTAGCAGACTTCTAGACTGTGCTGAAGGGACCACTGCCATGTTGGCAGTGGGAACACAAAGGATTGCAGGGATAACCACACAAGCTATTACAGCTCATCCTAAAAAGATAACGCTAACCAAGTAAAGGACTTCTCCTTCCCCTTCCCCGTACAGACTGGGCACAGAAGAATATCTGTAGCCCAAATTCTTACCCCACAAGAATTATATCAACCATTACCAGCCCTAATTGCTCTTGAAGACTCCAAACAAAAGGTTTGATCAAGCAGTGGCTATATTTTGCGAGCTTCTATGTGTCTGCTGAAGTCACCTTTAGCAAGGAGCTATGCTAGACTGTCCTTGACAAAGATCAAGCCAAATTCAATCTTCGTGCAGCTTCACTGATGACAGTGTCCCCAGGCAATCACGTCCTGTGTTTACCTCACGGAGGGGAGCCCATAAGCAGCAAGTGAGTGGACACAGCTCTCTGTTTACAATGTACTTTTCAATACTGAGGACTTGGTTGTATTTTCATGTCCTGAGGACCGTATCTCACTTGAATAGGAGGTCCCTTTAGCAACAGGTTCTTCTTTCAGTGAACCTGCACCAAATTTGTTGTCCTGACGTTCTCTGAAAATAGTCACATATGGCCTCACAATTTTCAAAGACAAAATACATTCCCAGCCGTCCTGGAGAGAGGACAAAGAATATCAGATACAGAAAAATATGAATGAAGAAAACACCATGAGTTTTACAGCTGGTCAGCTTTCCCCTAGATCGCCATTCATCCACCCACAGTGAAGCCACCAAAGGCACATTAAAGCTTTTCCTCTGACACGAATAATTCCTGAGAGGATGATTGTGAACTAGAGATGGAGGACCGTGGTGCTGAGAAGACAGTGGACAGGAAATAGAGGGAACACAAGGAATGAAAGCACAAAACATCTCTGAGAAGACCCTGTACCCCTACAGATATGCTAATTTTTAATTTCATGCCACTTTGGATTCAAAGACCCTTAAGAATATGTGTAGAACGGCAATATCAAAGAAATTCTGCAGTTACAATGTTGTCCCTCATGCTCCAAGAGAACAGCCCAAACGCCTTTTACATCTACCTCACAACTAAAAAATTTAAGATACGAAACAGCTCAATGCAATGGGCCTAAAAACAGCGTCATCTTTCACGGATCAAGTCTCACGAATTGTGTGTGCAGTAGTAAAATCCTGCAAAAAATCCTGCTGGGGCATTTTCATTTCCATGAGTGCAGTCCTACTAAGTGAGACGGATTCTGTTATGATTACTGTGACCTTGAATATTATGTAACTGCAGTCTGGGAGAGATTTTATTGTTGAAAAAAACTTAATGTAAAAAAAAATTAAGCTACTAATGTTCATGACAGAAGGGGGAAATTTGATCTAGTCACATTCTAGACAACAGAGAAAGGAGAAAAATACTAAGATTGAATAAAGCCACGGTTTCATCAGGTAAGAAAGGCAAGGTAACTGCGAAAGAAATCATTTGACTAAATCCCATAAACGGAGAATGTGAGAGACTTGGTGGTCTCCAGCCAGGTTTTAGTGGACACATTACACCTGGCACCCTTGCAAGCTAACTCAGCAAAGCTGCCTCTCAGTCAGGGCTATGGCACATGCAGAAAACTTCCATTCATGACACACTCTGCCATCTTTGGCTTGGGAGTCGAGACGTCAATGTGGCTGCGATCCATCACCTTTCTTCTTGCTGATCTCCAATGGTTTCTGGCCTCCCTGCTGGAATAGCATGGCCAGTACTGACCCTGGGGTAAGGCATGAAATCGCCTCCTGCATCCATCTGGTTGCTGCTGTTCCCCCTGGGTTTTGCCTGCACAGGGCAGGAGTCCCCCCAGGGTAGCTGAGCTTACTGCATACTCATTATTGTACTTCCCAGGGCTCTTCCCCAGGTGGATCATTGATGGTTTTCAGCAAAGAACTTCCAAGACTACAAAAATCTGCCTGGGGTAGGTCATCAGCTGCCTCTGGGCAGGAGACCCCAGCCCTTTTGCCTGTCTACTTGACGTATACCACAGTTTCTCCAGCGAGGCGTATCTAAGCACTCAGCCTCTCTCCAGTCACCAAGCAGCAAGCATGTTTCCCTAACATTTACATAGTCTTGAAGGTCAAATTTTCTGTTTAATAGTAACGTTTAATAACCTGTGATCTTCAGGCAAACAACATTACAGATAGGAAATTAAGCCCTGATCTTTGTGAACATTACATTGCTCACTCAGCAGGTCAAATCAAGGCACAGTCTGCACCAAAATGGGTTTGCGTGAGTTTTGCTGTCCTCCCAATTTCTTCTCTGTTATCATTAGCATAGCAAGTGGGCTGTATGGCCGCCAGCCCTTGCCTCAGACAAAGCAGTGTTTCAAAACTGCAGGGTATG
This sequence comes from Gymnogyps californianus, assembly GCF_018139145.2. Classification (NCBI taxonomy): domain Eukaryota; kingdom Metazoa; phylum Chordata; class Aves; order Accipitriformes; family Cathartidae; genus Gymnogyps; species Gymnogyps californianus. Next base: position 148,746,639 of record NC_059471.1, read on the forward strand.
TGTACACATCTACCTACATATTTATGTGGCAAACACAAATATAATAGCCAAATTAACATAACAAGAGCTGTCAAAAACACAAACACAATTCCCATGAAGTCAACAACACTGTTTCACAAATTGGGTGGGTGGCTTACAGGCCACAAATCCTATCCTTATCAACTCTGCAGAGAAAGCGAGGCTTGTAACATCCATCTTTCACCTCCAAAAACACCGTTCCCTCTCATAGGGGCTAAAAGGATGCTCTGGGGCTGCCGGCAGTGGCAGGGAGCTTGGGTGACATTTTCAAGAGTGCACAGAGATTGGCTTCTGCGGAGCCCCATTAGAGAACAACAGAGATTTCAAAGACAATCTCACAAGGTATTGAAATATCTTTTAAAATCTGATTCTCTGGACAGGACGTATCTCACCTAATTTTAACTGTCAAATAATTAGCTAAAACTTCATACTGATGATCTAGGCTTCCCCTGTCTAGAAGCTACCTAATTCCCATTAACTGTGAGGCTTTGCATGTGTCAGTCTCTTTTAAGATTAAAAACAATCTTTAAAAAAACAAAAGAAAAAAAAAAAAGGCCTGACTAGATTGCACAACTGTTCACAGGTCAACTGTGAACTTCTCTCAAAGGCTGCACTTCAAATTCTGTCAGCTTATACCTGCTTTGAATCTGGCCCACTGTCTACACAGCACTTTCTCTCAAGTTAACAAAATATTTGATGATTTTGTAGACTGCAATTATTTATTGACTTGTGTGAGAACAGGCTTTGCTGGGGAGTATATTTTTAAGTATGGTTCAGCATAATACTTTTTTCTTTTTTTTTTTTTTTTTTGGTCCAGCATTAACTTGAGTACTGGTACAAGTAGCAGCTCTCACAAACTTGCCAAAAAAGTGGAATACTTTCTGTGGGAGTATAAAATAGATTGGCCACTGTTATTCTAACAAGCACATTAGTTCCATGTGCAAGAGAAATAAAGTGCTCATTCATTACCCAATTTGCGGTGACAGCCTAGTGAGATATCTCGTTTACATTCTGATAGCCCCATGAAATGAACTGAATTCCCACACAGTCGCAAAAGGCCAAAGTTAGCATTTTCCTTAAAAAAAAAAAATAAACTCAAGTCTGTCTCTGGAGCAGATTGGCTGTAACCTTGAACCTTAAAGGAAATGAGAAGGAGAAAGAAAGAGCAAGGCACACATCATAAGAGGGGGTCGGGAAAAGCTAATGGCACTGGGAATGGAAAATGTGGGCATTAAAAGAATTTCCTATTCTAAACAATGTGCAAAGTTAAAAATACCTTCTTCCGAGATTATCCTCAGCATAAATACTCACAACAGCTATTTATAGCTGTCTGGTAGCCTATGACAAAGATTTTTATTCCAACAAAGGAGCTGTATACTAATGCAGGACCTGTTTAAAGAACGATTAAAATGGAAAATAAACCACTCTTGCGTCAGCTAGCCATATTGGTACTTGTTTCCAACGCAGTCTAAACACAGCTTTCCTGGATGCTGACAATTGAGCATTAAGTACTAAAGGGAGGGAAGAAAAAAAACCTTGGTACATTTATCCCAAACCAAATACCCATTGTCATAAAGGCTAACACCTGAGCACCTGCAAGGCGAGTTGCTGAGCCGAAATAAAGAGTTTGCAAGTTGCTCAGCACCTCCAGGGGTGCCCAGGGGCTCTCACACAGCAAGAGCCTGGAGCTGGGATTGCCTGGGACAACCCAGGGAGGGACCGTGCTGGGGCCCCCGTGTGAGCCAGGAACTGTGGGTACGATCCTGCACCACTGGGAGACCACCCGGGGCAAAGTCATGTGGCACGGTTTGCCAGCAACTCATCTCGTGGGAGATGCTTTAAAAATTTATTCTTTTTCCTAGTCTGTTCTTCCACTTTTAAATCTTTTCACTAGTGTTGGTCTTTGGGGGTGGCTGAGAAATATGTGGAACATGATTAATTTAGAGGAAAACAGAACCCAAAGCACCACAAACCTTCAGAAAGGTGAAGATGGCCGTGTAAAAGTAAACAGTCGCTGGCTCACATGGAGGGCTTTGACCCCAGTCCTGGGAGTCCTGAGTGTTTTTGACGTCCAAAACAGAATGGGAACAGAGAGGAAGGAACGGATAGGGATCACATGTAGAGCTTGAAAGAAAGAGGGGGCTGATCACTCCCAGGACTTGCCAACATATACTCTTACTGTTTTGGTTGCCTTCAGCTTTGAACTAGGCAAAAAAAAAAAAAAAAAAAAAAATTAAAAGCAATTTGTGAATATACTTTTGAAATCCATGGGAGGCTTTGCTCAGATACCTCAATGATACCAGATTGCAGGTACTGCTGGTATGTTTTTTGAGGGCAGGGTACACCTGTGATATGAACGGGGGAAGGGGCCTGTACCCCCACCACCTGTACATAATAAAGTGCATGTGTCCCATTAGATGGGTCTAACAGGGTGATCAACAGCCCACTTTAACTCCCTCCAGAAACTATATCCTTCCTTTTTATCTCCTGGCCTCAGATAGGCAGTTGCTTGGGGTGCAAAGGTAGGTGAGAGAGATCCTGCTTTGTCCCTTTTCAGATCTCCCTATAAAGCTTGTCTTTCAGCGCAATCACTGATGCCTGGGCCACATTTGCTAATGACTCCACAGTTAATTAGCTGAGTTGTGACCACAGTTTCTGTTTTCTGTAATTGCCTATGTTCTGCCACTTCTCTGTCAATCAGCCATGCACACCCTGTGTTAATTAAGACTGCAAGAATTTTGGAGCGGAGGCCTTTCTCTTCACTGCGTATGTGTAAGGGACTTTGTAATACAGTTCTGATCATAAAGTTCAACTAATGTATATTTTTCAGCTCAGCTTTGGTTTGGCTTTGGTTTGGCTCCTTCAATTCAAGTTAAGATTTGAATTAAAAAGAGACTTTTTAAAGTAATGATTTGGACCGAGTTGCAGTTCAAGAAAAGAATAACAGCCTAAACTAGTTTTGAGTTCACATTCAGTTTAAATCTTTGGTGCTGGTTTCTAATTTGTGACTCCAGATAGTAATGAAACAACACTGATTTGAAGTTAAGTACACCTAGCAGCAAAAAAGGAGTTGCTAAGCACAATTTAGCTAACACAGAGGAGAGAAGCCAAGCAGCAAAGCAATTCACTTTGCAGCAGTGCATGTTTCACAGTGATAACATCGACCCCTGTGCCCTCCACCAGAAACAGAGAGCATTTTGCCATGCTCCCCAGCCCTCTCAGGACACACGATTCGCAGCTCAGTATTAGGATGCAAGGCCTCTACCCTTACTTCTTAATGGAACAATTTGCCACTTCAGAGAGTGTTCTCCATCTGGAGAAAACCAGAGCTGCTCATTGTCGTCTTGCAGGAAATGTAGAACTTTCCCTCCTCCCCTTCCTCTTCAATTTCATTTGTAAAAAAAGGGTTTGGGATAAACTTTTCCAGTTTTCAGCACTCTCTTGTAGCTCCCTGTCACCAAAAGCTTCTACCAATACAGGTTTTCATGAAAAACAAGCATACAAGCATTTCATCCATTTTTTGTAAGGATAAAATCAATAAGAATTTTGCCCACAGAAGGAATAACAAACAGGAACCTTTGACTGCCTGAATGATAAGACTCTCTTCACTTGCATGCAGCTCTCTGTAGAAGCAGAGGAAAGTTAGCGCAGCAAAATAAGCTGTTTTGAGACATGGAATTTTAATGGTAGTTTAATCTATTACACACAGTTCAGCGACGTAATGAGGAGCCTATAAACCACACAAGTGCTACAGATTGACATCCACATTTCAGTCATAGTATATGGTTTTAGACACAGCAACGACCATAGCTGGATAGTACAGTACATTCTGTTCTACCAATGGCAACTCAACAGCATCATCTACATCTGACTCTCATTCTTTCTGGTATCCAGTATTATGGCTTTTGGAACAGGATAATAACTATTATCCCACCTCCTCCCCAATTCTGTGGTCAGCAGCTCACTACTCCTAGCATATTTAATTGATAAATAATGGGGAGTGGGGCTAGGGAGGAGGAAGTCTAGCAAATGGAGTTGAGTTACATAAGTGACATTTTTTTTTTCTTAAAAGTCTTAATTTATTATCTGTTCACAACATTCACTAAATGTACAGGCTCAACTGCCACGTTCCTTCCTCTGTGTAAACAAGGTTGCAGGCAGTTCTGTGTCCTTTGAGACTCATACCACTCTTTATCAAAAGGTGAAGTTGCATTTGCCCTAGTTTATGAGATGCCCAAAATACAGCTTGCAAGCAAACTGCAGAGTAGGCTGCTCTGTAAGAAAGCTCACAGCTGTTCTCTGCCTTAGAGACGATGCAGTCCTGTGGCTGAGACATGGCTTCTATTCCCAGGTCTGCCACTAAGTGATTAAAGATGGGGCTTGAGGTAAAATGTGTTATGACAGCCTAAACCCGTGATGACAAAGGCACATTTACAAGAAACAGGGACGTGGTTCTGCTTTAAGAAAAGAAAAGAAAAAAAAAAAAAAGAAAAGAGGAAGACAAAAACAGGGAAAAAATAATAATCTGATATGGCCATAGCTGCTATCCCAGATGGTGAATCCAGTTCACAAATGGCAGAAAAGTACCTTCAGTCAAAGGGTCTGGTATTGCCTGCCCTATTTTCTGATTGCTTTCCCAAAAAATCAGCATCATGTTTGTTAGTTTTGGCCAGAACAAAGTCTCCAGATGTCTTCCACGTCCTTCTCACACAGACACTCAGCAACATATTAAAGTGCCCTATCCACTGACCGTTGAAGATGTGACCTAAAGCTTGCACAGGCATTTGAAAGACTCTTCTATCTACCCTTGAACAACAGCTATACCAGGTGAAATCCCACAAAATCCAGTGGAAAAGGGCTACAAGGAGGTGCTGTTACTCCTCTCCAGCTTCTGGAAGTGTTTATTGAATTAAGAACAGAGCTGCTCCGCAAAAACCCTATAGGCTATGCAAATCAGCTCATGCCATCTCGGTGCCAGCCACCCAACAGCTAACAAGTCCAGTATTATCAGGCCATCAACCTAATCATCCTCCCTTGCCAGGGGAAATAATCAGCACACACACTGCAGTATCTCCATATCAACATCCAAGCGTAAACAGTGAGTGGCAGAGACAAAGGCTCTGCATCCAATTTTCCATGCAATAAAATATACATGGAGTTCTTATTAAATGTAATCAACAGAGGTGGGCCAACCTCCAATCTAAAGACCTTAAAACTTATGGGGGAGGATTCTTGAAGCCTATCGCTAAAGCTGCTTTTCATGGCTTCTCCTTCTGAAAATGGCCCATACCAAAATGATGTTGCTAAAAACTGTGGGCCTGGGTTATTTCTACATCATTCTCCAGATTCTGCAGCTGTAGCTTGGAGAAGATCTAATAAACAAATAGGCAAGCAAAAAGGATTCATACATCCCCTCTGACAGGTTTGTGGCTGTGCCACTGAGTCTCTCTTCACTCCCTATTAGCAAAGCTAAAGGAATAGCACTACCATGTTACAAGGATGATGCAGGCATATATACATTTAGTAAATAATTGACAAGATCTCAGATGCTCCGGTTATGGGGATGTACAAAGCAGCTTGTATTATGAGAGAAGCACTACAGTGCTAAAGGAAGGAGTAAAAATAGTTAAAATGGCATTACTATTCCCAACAGAAGGAATCACTTTCAGCTACCTTTCAAGCAGTCTCCTCTGGCCAAATTTCTTTGTTTATGCCCTTATGCTTACATCCTCACTTCATCTAATTAAGTACTTAAGGTTTAAAGAGTTTGAATTCTAACTAGCAAAGAGATTATCCTATTTAAAAAGTCTTCATTTTAAACACCTTCTGCAACTGTTTATCCTGCCCTGCAGAAGAACAACTTGAAGGCACTATAGAAGTGGGCCATGAACCTGCAACCCATCCCCTGTAAAAGCTGACAGTTCACATGATAATAGCTTACATTTACAGAACCATCTTTCGTACCAAAAGTGCTTTACAAACTATAGAGACACACATCTCTAGCAAAATGCAGTTACTGCTTGAGTAAAAGCTGGCAGCCTACAAAATCATGCACTCCAGTGGGACAAGGAGACATTTTAGCTAAGAACACTCAATGTTGCCCATAAAAATGGCACATTCTTTACCTCAGAGCAGTGAAGACCTCAACATTTACCATATGTAATCCAAATAAAGACAACATTCAGAATATTTTTATTAAAAACAATTGTCTTGAATACAAATGGCCCAATTTACAATATGTTGGGTAGCTGCCGGATGTCGATAGAAAATGAACACATGCTGTAAATTCAGTGCTTGGTAATTAGGAAAATGTGCGTGTTTCCCAAGTCTGCTTCTCTGTAGGTAGGACTAAAGGGCAACATTATGTCATTTCCCTTTGCGCAGGACTCCCTATTGACTTCCATAAAGAATTTGGCTTAAAAACTGATGACAGGGTGCAGCCCAAGTTGAGGGAAGAACAACCAATAAATAAAGGAAGACGGGTTGGTGACGGAAAAGTCATTCCTAGTCACCAAGACATCTTACCAATATTTTCTTCCAGCAGTATAATGAGAACAGGACAGATGATCTCTGCTCTCAGTTATACCAGTCCCTTAAATCCAGAATAATTGCTAAACGTGCACAACCACTGAAAACAGGATTCAGACTGAAAGGAGTGAAAGCAAGCCTTAAAACACTGAATGCAACATAACATGGAACAACTATGAAGGTATGACACAGCCTGTTAAATGGGTCCTCTGAGTTTAACTGGGGGCTAGCCCTTTCTTCCTAGATCTATCCTGCTTTAAAACATATTCTTTCATAATTGTTTCTATTTCAGAATTCTTCTGTTATCAGCAAGCATTGACAAGAGTTCAAAAGCTTTCATCAACCAAACTGCATGTTCTGTGATCTTTGCTCCACTTCTGCGTATTTATGCCTTTATCTCCTCAAAGCAAGATGTCATATCCAGCAAAATCATACAGCCAACAGACTGAGAAGTCACATTCCCTCCAAAGCCAGCATAACCACAAGCATGCAAGACCTATAATGATATCAAAGTCAGTACATCAGGATCTCATTGTAAGTATGATGTGAGCACAATAGGTGAAATCAGGATGGAGGCAGCAAAGCAACAGGGAAACAGATGAAGAAAGTTAGACTTTTAAGAGTGAGTCACCAAAACAACACCTTCAAGCGCTTCTCTTCTCAAACAGTGTCAGAGCTGGTGACACAGTTAAAGTCTTTCATTGTCTTCATGGTTTATTAGGTACTGTATTAGCCCATCTGACAATAATCAGTAAATGAACAATTAGATTACAGACTCATTGAATATGCCTAAACATTTCTGGTTTGCCTTGAAGATATATTTTCTTCATTCAATTTATGTATATCCTGTACATATATTCAGGACTGACAAAACACGATGAGATCTTCATTACTTAGTAGGGGCTTTTCTCATATTAAATTAATCACCAATATATTCCTTCTCTTTAGAATATTGAAATGACTCATCCCTTCCATGAAAAATTTTGGTGAGAAATAAGACAATAGCCTTGAAGGAACTTATGCAACCCTCCAGTATAAGAAGATGATTACATGCTAATGAGAGAAAAGACTCACTAGCTTGTACAAGAGAGAAGGGGGGAGGGGGGGGAGCGGGGGGAAGGAATTAAACCTTTTGCTTAAACAAATTCATCTTGTGGCGTTCCAGTACAGACAACCCCTCCAGCCATCATAACTCACTGGTTTGAAAAGGTCATTAGTACTCTATCCCGTTTTGTTGGGAGAATGAAAAGCCAAATTCATGGGCATAACATGAAAATTTGCCCTTGGTATTGCTGTGGAATGGCCTGAACCCTGAAGCCCTACTGAGGAGTTTATGAGGGGCTTTTTTTACAAAATATCAGCCCAGCACACGCACACATATTCTGTATGTGGTACTCACAACTACATCCTGCAGCCCCAGTGAGCACAGCAATAGCATCAATACAAAATACACAGCACTTCACACTCTGCTTTTTTCCCCTCTTTCTATATTTCCCTACCCAACTATTTCTTTCTCCTCCTCAGAGCAGGCTGAACATGTGGCACCAGACACATGATGCCTGCCCTCAAAAAGTAAGCTGCAGTAGGAAGCACTTTGTTATCCATGTCGCTGACCTTCAGAGGAATACCCCACTGTGCAAGCTGCACCATAAAAGGAATCCATGTGTAGACAGTGTTTAGAAAAGCCATCTCCTTGTCTTTCCCAGCTATGGAGCTGCCTTATTAAGACACTGAAGTAATAGCTGCTGGAGAATCTCAGGAATGTTCTGAGCAACAACGCCCAGAAAAAGCTTGTCATTTTGTATGGGCTGAAGATGAACTTGAAAAAGCTGTGAGGACTGTTCAGTTTAGCAGTTGCAGGCTAGTAAAAGAAAGATATTCTAAAGAAACTACAGTCATGCTGTTCCTGTGGAAATATACATGATTTTTTTTTCCTTTCAATCCAGTCATAAAAGTTTTCTGCATGGGGAAAAGGTAGAAAACCAGACTGGATGTTGAGAAATTCATTGCAAGGGATGGCATGATGTGCCATACGAATGCAACAGTATAATCATCTCATGAGGGGGCATAAGGACAAAATTCATCTGTATATGGATAATCAGAAGGGCTTTCCTCTCCAGTCTCCACTGTGCTCTGGTCCTCTCATAAGATGATAAGCACTAAGTGGGAGGAGTGGAGACAGTCTTTTGTGGTCATTGACTTTCTAACTGTAAGCATTTTTGTGAAAATCTGATAGCTAGTTTTTGCTGAAAAATTTTTGAATTCACATGAAGGCCACAAAAAAATTCATGAGGTTTCTTTTTTTTCACCAAAAGGTCCATTTCACTAAAAGCCATTTATACCACCTCCTTCCTTTTCTCTGTCCAAAAATACAGATGGAGAAAGTTTTCTTCTTTATATTAAGGAAGCATTCTGCTCTGGGGCCAGCTTCACCCCTGTGTCTTTCTCACCACTGTATTATGGCAATGCCTTTCAGAAATACCCAGGATTGCTACACAGAGTATTTGATTTTCTCCTTATCACTAGAGGGCTGGCAAGTCTATAAATGCAACCAGCTTGCTCCTGTAAGCACTGTCTGCTTGCCGAAGTCAGAAATTTGCTCAGCAAACACACACACACCCCTAACCCAAAAAGACATTTACACATAGGAACCCCTCTTGTGGCAAGAAGCTGTATGTCTTGTGAATAAGTGTATATGTTCTCAGTCACCCCTGCAGTGCTTTTCTCACTTGAAAAGTAATGTTGCTCAGATTTTTCTTTCTAGTCTCTCTCTCTATTCATCTTTGCAGGATACTCCTTTGAAACAGCTAAACGTAATAGTCCAAGCTATTGCAGGGATCCAGCTGCCAGGACCAGGAATAGCTGTAGCCATTTGCTGACTCCACAGTGGCTTGCAGCGAGTGCCTGAGCTCTCCATTTCTTGACATGTGGTCAGAAGCAGTTTGTGGATGTGTGTAACATCTGATTCAGTCATCTAATACCAGTCTTCCCCTGATCTGTACCTGACCTCATACAACATGTAACATGAAGGGATTGGAGGTAGGTCAGTGTCTGAGCTTCCCTGTCTACCATCACCTGTGCCACCCAACTCTCCAACAGAGCCACGTTAAGAGCAGAAACAAGCAGCTGTAAGAAGAGGCAGGATTTGCATGGAAAATGAAGATCAACAGAGATTCCTCATCTGGGAGTCCAGCACCAATGCACCTCACCACAGTCACAAATACCTTGTCTGCACACAGAAGTTGCAGAAGTTTACCTCAAACCTGGTTTGAAACCAACTGCATTAAATCTATGCAAACCTCCCAGTCCAAACATTACCTCCAGGCTTACCCTCCCACACTGTTTAATAATAAGATACCTCCCTTGCAAGAGCCTCAGCTGACAAGCAGTAAATCGAGTCATGGTAATTTTGTTACTTTCCACTGTGTGCACTTAATTGACTTAAAATTTACCATGACATACATCAGGTTTAAATCATACAAAGAAGGATCACAAAGAAGGGAGCGTTTGCTCAAGTGAGTCAGTTTAAACACCAGTAGACAAGATGCTGTCTCGTGCTGGTGGAAGAGGGAAGTACTAGTATGGACAAAACCTTTGAAGAAGCCCTGCTTTTGAGTACCAGTTTTCAGCACCTCTCTTATGGCCTCAGCACAAGAAGAATACAGTCTGCCTAGAAGATAACCTCTTGCTAGAGCAGCCCTTGTTGTTGGCTTAAATAATGTCCACATTGAAAACGGGTCACGAGCTACCTTAAAGGAAACCGAGGCATGTTTTCAGGAAATGTTGGGGGGGGGGGGGGGGGATCAAATAAATACTTTTTTAAAAAAAACAAAGAGATAGTCACAACTAGCTGTTGAGTTACAGCCTTCCCTTGATTTTCTATGTCAGCATGACAAACTTGCTGGCCTTTTTTCAACAGACTATCCAGCAAAGACTATTAATAAGCAAGTTTATTTAGTCCAACCAACAGGTTTTGACATAAAGGGGAGAAAAACAACTTCTATTTACATTTTCTTAATGTCAACCAAGATGAGGCTAACCTTTAACTGTCAAATACGCTACCCACTGGTTTATACTTTCCAATAAATGAAAAGCATCCTGCTTACTTTTCCACTTCCCATCACCCTCGCTGCTCCCCAGGAAGAGACGGGCTCAGCTGCAAGGCTGACACAACTATTGCTCCTTCTAATCTGTAGCTGTATCACTTCTGTTAACCTGACCCTCTGGTCACACTGCATGCCAGCATCCCTGGGGACTGGGCTGTCACCAGAATTCTTTTCTAAGGAGCAGTTGCCCACTGACCTTATTTCTGGGCAGGAATATTTCTTGAGCTGTGCGCTGATGAATTAAGTTGCCCAAGAAGCACAACCACCTGATGCCTCCCCTTCATTCTATGAAAGACCTTGATCACACAAGGACAATCTGCTGGCAAGGAGGATTTTCTTTGTTTAGCACGAGCTAATAAGGAGGTTATGATGAGAGAAATAAAGCTGCTTATAAACATTTATCTTCAGTAATTAAAGCTTTGTTTAAAGGTGCAAAGCCAAAAATGCAGGAGCTAATTGACCAAATGAGATGCTTCTGCAAGTTGAAATCAGTTTGGAGTTTCATTTGCAAATCACGTTTTTCTTCTATAGTGCTTTGAACTGAGCTGTGAAAGGGTAACTTTGCCCAGGCTGCCAGCAATTTGATAGTGTTTACATACTATGCTTATTCGTGTTTAAAACTTGTTAGCATTTGACTTCATTTAATCTATTATCCCTGCAAACAAATTGGCCTCGGCTTTTTAAAGGGAAATCTAATCTTCTGATTATCTGGTTTAATTTCAGATATTAGATCACGAAGATGTTAATAAAATGCAAAATCACACTGAGAAGCAGATGCTCCTAGAAATCCACTGGCTAAACTCATTTTCATGTCACTCCTTAAAGAGTCTCACATTAGGGTAATAACAGCAGTTTCTATCATGCCTAATAACTTTTACCATTCTGAGCGCAGAATGCCCTGAAGAATAGTGACACAATTAAGCAACAAGTTCAACAATGTTCTTATTCACTAAAAAGAAGGCATTGCAATGTACCAGCTAAGAGATCATGGCCATCCAAGTCTGGAAATTTGCAGTTTTAGAGGCTGCTTTTAGTTACTCTCTTTTGTTTAGAGCAAAAGAGCAAATTAAACACCACCAATGCTCTCCTTCCACACCAGCCTCTACTCAACACCTCCTCCAGACACAATGTTGTGTGACCACATGCACAGGGCAGTTCACACCTCGGCAGCTGGGCTCAGGACCCCCAGCCCAAGTCCAGCCCCAGATGCACTACCCATAAGTAGCTGCTCAGCCTCTGGAGCCAGGGTGCGGGTGCTGTGGCAGGGAGGCAGCGCAGGGCAGCCCTGCTCACTTTGCTCCCACCTTCCCACTTCGGCAAGAGCAAGGAGGGCTGCACTAGCAATCAACCTGCGTGGCAGGGGCTGCAAGAAGTAACCAGCTGTCTGAGCAGCACTTGATGAGCCTCTGCCCGAAAAAGCATCAAGACCCCATATGGCCCATCTCAGTGGGCAGGCTGGACTACCAGGATGTATGCCATCAGCCACTTGCAACAAGCATATGCAGGCTACAGAATATATTTTTGCAGGTGAAAATATCAATGCACAATGTATTTGCCTGAAAATATTTTTTGAACATTTTTTAAGATACAGGGATATTGAACCATCAGATTCTTTTGTATGGGAACAACGCAGTATTCCTTCTGCTTTTCTTTAAACTAAATGAAATTTGTTGCAGACCATTACTATTAATAATAATGCCTTTTTTTAATCAAGAGAGGAAGGGTTGATGTAGAATTTTCAGCCAACTCATTTGTAAGCAGATACATTTGTGTGATGAGGTACGCACAATCCTATGGCCTGAGAGGCTTTATACAATGAACTAGATTAACCCTGCCTCTTGTGCTAGTTGTGGCTATCAGGCACATGGGAAGTGACTAAGCAGCTGAGAGCTCAATCATATACTTACTGTCTAGAAAGAAATACAGATCAACTGTTTGTATTTATGAAGAGATACTGGGTTAGGAATTTAATAAGACTTAGCAATGGTTCATGCAGGTTTTTCTGACAACTGACACTGGCTGTCCAGATCAATTAAGATGAGGGATTGCCCTGCCTAAGAAAGAATCTGACAAAAGTAGACCCAGGGACCAAGAACTGAACCTCCTTTATTCTGGGTTGTTTTAGGACAGTGTCTTTGGTCTCTGCCATACTGAGTTTACTGAAGGTAACCTACGTGAAGGGCTGATGTACTCCTTGCCAAGGGACAGAAAATGCTGCTGAGGAAACCGAGGTGTGATGTCTGCCTCCAAGGGATGTACATACCTATAGTCACACGTACCACACTGCTCCGCTGTGGCTGGTACAGGAAGTCTGAAGGCTCCGTGCCTTCACAAACCTTAGGCCAATGTTCAGTTAAAGCAGCTTTTTGCATTTCAAGTTTCTGAAGTCTTTTGCATGAGAAAATTCTGATGGCAGATATGATTTACACCGTTTGAAGGTACAATGACAGATGCACAGAGCTGCAAGAGCACTGCAGGCTACTCTAGCTTAATTAACTGCATACTGCCAGTTTGCACATAAGATATTAAAGAGATGTTATTTTTCAACATAAACATGACAGGACAGCCATCGACACTTATTTGTACTATACCGGTTACATTCCTTCAGCCTCATGATTTTCTTTGTGCTCTGCCTATGCTTCCGTCTAATTCTGAAAATCATGATAAAATACCATGTTGTATTACTCCTCATATGGTGTCCTTTTAAATATGCATGCTAAAATCATCAATAACAAGCACCAAAAGCTGTGCCTCAATGCCCGTATTTATTAGGCATTTAAATAAGATCCAGTTCATCAAGAACTTTGGTCTAGTTAAAGCTAATAAAAATACAGTAGGAAACAGAATGGCAGACTTCCCTTTGGCACTGGGTGGGTTACCTGGTTATAGGCTTGGAGGGGGCGTTTTTCACCCAAGAATTTCCCAAACTCCTTGGTGCTTCCAAAGCAAACCTGCCACTCTGTTGAAAGAGGTGAAAGACAGGGCATTTTGCCAGCTGCCTGGGTGCTGGATTTGGGCTGTCCTCCTAAAAGCTTGGCTGGTATAGTAGATGTAGTACAGAGATTACAGAATGATCGTAACATACATGTGGGATTAATATCTGAAATACTAAGGAGCTGATTTTGTTGTCTGCTTAGGAATTGCAGTGGGATTAGCTCAGTAAAGTTTATATTCTGTATGGGTAGCTATTTGGAAGAACAAAACTTCTTTTATAAAACATTTCTCCAGAAGGACTTTAAAGAAAATATAATCTGCAAAACACACAATGGCTGTAAAATTAAGTGGTAGGTTCTACTCGGCTTTGCATATGTTTGGTTATTTCCTCCAGGGCATCTGAAATGCTACAATAGCAAAGATTTGTCTAGTATCCACCCTCACTTGAGAGTGACAGCAGTAGGATGTGCTTTAATGAGCCACTGGGTCATGCTTTTCTGTCTGGGTTAACAGCGAGCTACAAGAACTGCAGGAACAGCGATCAATGCAATGTGAAGGGCCAAACTCACCTCGACAATCCAAATATGTCCTGTCAGTCCTGGAATTCAAGGTAGCTGTGAAGACAGGTTAACAGCTGGAGCACTTTGCCTCAATTTGTTCTCAACCCTCACGCATTTCTAATCATATTTATTCATTGTCTTTATATTTAACTTCTGGGCAGAAGTTGTCATGTCTCAGCTCTACCAGAAGGTATTTTATGGAAAGACAAGCAGAAACCCTCAAAGTATTTGGAACTTCAGGATATATGAAGTTCATGGAGAGATAAAACCACTGTAGCTCTTGTTTTAGTAGCAAAAGAGGCTTGGACCAGACAAGGGTACAGCCCTCAAGAGGACAGAGGCTGGACATTTTTGGAAGTACTGTTCTGAAATAAATCGTGAACATTGGGAAACAACATGTTAGGCATATACAGCCAGCTTCTCTTATGTTTAAACAGGCACTCCTTGAAAATTTGTATTAAGATCATATTCTTCATTCTATTACACAAGCCTGAATCGAAGCATGGTCTCTGAAAACTCTTAATAAAAATGTAACCAGACATTTGGGAACAAGACATGGGCAAGTCCTAGTGTTTCAAGAAGTAGGAGATAATTAAAAAGGAATCATCTATGTTCATTCCTAAACTCTCAACACTGTTTAAAATTTTTCACTAATGTACACTGTATACCAGAGATAACTCCATTGCAGGAATAAGAAGCAGTTTCAAAAGCTATTTGTGGTCATTCAATGTTGGCCTAACATGAACGTTCACTTACCCTCACTGTCCTGGACAGCAGAATGGAAATTGTCCACTTTCTGTGGCTGACAAGGATGACCTTTCCTTGCTCTCCAGAAGCATTAAGACGCTGTGGCAACAAATGTGTCCTGTCTTACCCATCCAGAAGATAAGCAACGCGCTTCTCACTAAGTCCTGCAAAGGTGTACCCTGTCTGATCCTGCTGGTTTTACCTTCTTAACTTGGTGAATCAGCCCTTTGTATGTTTACCTGAGCTACACCAACCTCAACAGAAGCACTAGAACAGTAAAAGGCATGTTAAATGCCTTACTGGTTCTGTACTTACTTTCACAGGTCTGGACTGAAATTCACTTAACTTCTTTTTCAGTTGTACCAAGATAAGTTTTGGGATTTACCATGTGTCTTCTTTTAACTGAAGTTGCATTGAGCAAGTTACCACCCCAGAAGACTTTCTGCCTGCCGCAGGCTACTGCCATCCCCAACCTGCAAGCTGGGTTATTTCTATAAGCATTCCCCAACCTATGTCCACGAACATGAACCACACTGCCTTATAAAACTGTTTAAATGAGAGGCTGGAGTTTGTGATTGAACTGTCAGATGCTTTTTAAAAAAAAAAAAAAAAAAGAATCTTTACCTACTACCTTTAGTAATTAATGCTATGAGGAACCATAAAGCTTAATAGCAGTGTTTTTCTGTACATCCTACCCACATACCCTTTTAGGGTATGTTTAGTAGTATCTGATTGGTCTGCAAGAAGATCAGCCCTTTAGTCAGGACAGCTGTGGCCCTTATCAGGAGATCCTACACAGCCTACAAAGTAGTATGGTGGTTTTAGAGAGTCTTTTCAGTGACTTGTGATTTGATGCTAGACAGTCACTTCTCTGTGCTGTATTTTTACAACAGGATGACCAATACTTCTCATTCCCCGTGAAATGACCTGCTGTCCCTTAGGGAAGAGCATTATGCAGCACAAAGCTGTGGTTCAGATTCAAAGTTAAGCTTCAGCTAAATGGAGACCAGTCTGACAATGACCCTAAGACTTTCCTGAAGTCTGCAGTAGTGATGGTAGGGCAATGAAGCAAATTGGATCAGATTCCTAGTATAATTTTTAAAAGAGCCCCGACACCACAGAGAGGTGAAAATACATTGCTGGGGCAATGGCAAGTCAGCCAGTCATAAAATTGTGGCTTAAGTGTTAAATAGATTAACCTGAGAGCTATTCTTTAGAGAGTTCAAGGGGCCGATTTTTGCTCTCAATTATGCTAAAGTCAAGGAAGTAGGTCTATTGTCACTTCAAGAAGTATTTCACCTCAATTTTTCACTGCAGCTGCATGCAGCTGTGACAGACCAAAGTGCATCAGCAAGATACTCACAAAGCACCACCCCTCCAGATACACACACACACGCTCTACCCAGCCCCAGGCTAAATTCTTCCAGTATCAGTTACAATATCAAAATCACAAAACCCGATGGTTTTGTTCAAGAGAACATCTTTTACTGCCTAGGAAGAGGCACAAAGCAGCAGGTGGCATTTGTTTTTTCCCTTGTTGAAAGAAGTCAATCCCCTGTGTTTCAATTACATACAGGATTTTTCCCGTCAGTTAAGTGCAACCCATTTCTGCGACGGCCCTGATACTCCAGCACGGTATGTACCCTGTGGCTGGGAAGGCAAAGCATTCATCCAGCTCCTTCAAGGCTGCCACTGAGACTGTCTCATAAATCATCTGGCTGGAATAACTCAGGTAGGGCTTAATCCAAAGCCCACTGAAATCGGTGGAAAGCTTCCTACTGACTTCAGCCAGCTCTGGACCGGGACCTCAGGGCTTTATACAACCACCGTCCCAGGCACAGGACTCCCTCTGCCTCTGAGGAGCAGGATAAAGCCTTGGCTTTGCAGCACAGCAGTTAGAGATGTAGCACATCCCATCACCCAAATGGCTGGTAGGGTCCTATTTTCCCTGACCTCGCACCTGATCAGTACAAACCACACGCAAAATGCTAGCAGATGGGCACACTTAACACTGCCATACTTTGTCCTGGGTTTCCCAGCCTATGCCTGGAAAGCCTTGCTCCCCTGTGAGGTACAAGAGCTGCTGGGTCCCTGCCAGCCTGAGCTCGTGCAGTAAATCTAACAGCCTGGGAGAAAGCTGGACAAAGCCCCATATGCCTGCTGCTGGCCACATGCCCCCTAGACAGGTCTGCACTGCTACTCCAAACATGCTGATAGGCCTCCAGAGATCCCAGACAAATACAAATAGTCAAAACATTCTGGCTGGACAAAATTTCTGGGTGGGTGCAGCGAGCCTGTGTGGGGAATCCAGGACGTGTGGGATACCTTGAAATAAGAGCTTAAAATGCCAAAAAAACACTAGCTTTCCGAGTTGGTGGCAATCTATATCTGAATTGCCACAGCATGAACTACTAGCCATAGCACATGCCAGGGATGAACCGCACCGTTGGTCTTTAAAAGACAAAGCCAGCCTCTCCTCAGGATGAATCCTAAGCATATCAACCCAGAATGCCAGGGCTACACAGCACAACAAAGCATCATTTCCAACAGCTTTCTAATGGAAAAATACCCAAAACACAAAGCCTAATATCAGCCCTCAAGGATCGAACTTGCACTAAGCATCTTCAAAGATTAGACATTAAGTGGCTGGACATCAGTGGCTCCAGCATGACACACACATGGGAAGCTGATGTCACATGCATTCTGAGCAGTCCTCACATGGCCTCCGGCCCCTGGGGAAGACACAATAAGGTCAAGTCACTCCCTCTCAGGCATGGGGTACATGAGTCCATGCTGCTACAAGGCATCTTCACCCCTCGATCTCTCTTGGGCACAGGTGTCAGGCTGGAAAGACAGGCTTTCCGTGTACCTTTATCAGAGCAAACGGCAAAATGCGTCACTGCGGCTGGCTGAGTTACAAATACTGCTGTTTGATATGGCTGCTTGTACTTCTGGGTTTACTCTTCAACTCAAAGAAGCCTAAACAGTGTCTGGGAGACCTAGCAAACATGTTACAGCCTACACATAATCATCCATCTGTCCATCTCCCAGCAGAAATGCTTACAACCAGCAGTGGTTTCCCCATAGCAAGGCTACAGCCAACTGATGGGAGGGTGCAGGGAAATGTCCCGTGCCCAAGCAGCGGGTACCAGTGCTCAGAGCTGATGTAGCATTTTCAGTCTCCGTGCCACTTTTTAGGACCGCATGATTCACTTGATAAAACTCCTGAAAGTGTTCAGACAGAGGGAGGACTGGCAAGCAGATTGCTGTGGCACGTACACAAACACTTTGTAGTCATATTTTTAAAGATGAAGACGATCCTCAAATCCCTGAAAATCTGAATTCACCAAAAACAATCCAGTGTGACATTTGTTTGTTAATAACTGCCCAAATGCTGCTGCCCTCAGCTCAACGTGAGCGGCACAATGCAACAGGGGCAGATGCTCAGCTCCTCCCTGGTGTTGCCCCTCTTGAGGCAGCTTTCAGGAGGTCCCAGCACCCAGAGTCACATCTGAACTTGAGAATCAGGCTCTGTTATTGTTAAGGCAAACCAAAAATAAAAAGGCCAGACTAAATTATTTTTAAGATCTCAAGATTTTTAAAGCAGTCTTGTGACTTTTAAGGAGTCTGACTCATGATACTTGAATGCTTGAAGTTGGCAGCAGCAGAGGGAGTACAGCAAGATTCAGCATACAGCAATTTATTGCTAAAAGCCTTCAAATGTGTGGGAAAGGGCACGGAGCGCTTCTGCAGCGATTCGGCAGAAAACAGGGACACGGGCCCAAGCCCTTCTCTGGCTGGGCTGCCACCGAGCTCGCCTCCTCCACAAAGGTTACCACACAAAATCCCAGCAAAGCCACCCCAGACATGGCAAAAACACTTCCCAAAAGCAGGCGTGGGTGGGTGGGGAGGAGGCCGTTTCCCGTGTCAGCGGCCGTCACTCTCTGGCCCAACCGCTTGGCTTCCCCATCACACAGGGGCAGGTATCGCCATCGGCCTGCAGGGCTCCCCAGGGAGGGTTCCTTCAAGGGACACCGGTGAGCTGCTGGCTGAAGCTTTTGCCACCCCAGAGCTCCAGTTTTCCCATGCGTGATCAGGGACCGGAGTGGGGCCCGTGCGTAAAATTGCAGGCCACGCAGTGACTTATGGATACACCTGAAGTCCTGGATTTCAGCTTCCATGGCGGCGAGAGCAGAGCCTCTTATCCTCAACCCCCTGCAGCTGTCACTGCCTCTGCAAACCGGCCACGCCACATGACTGATGCCCAGACCACCCCACAGCCTCTGCACACTCATGTAAGAGCTTGGATGCCTTCACAGGGAAGTTCAAGTGACATTTTTCCGTAGTAGAAAACACCTCCCAAACTACACCCCCCAGCATCCTCCACAGGCCGCCCGGGGCCTCTATTAGCAACAAACCCTATAGTCTCAGCCTTTCCTTAAAAAGATTTTCTTAAAGCAGAAGTACACTAGAAGTATATAAATACCACGTGCTATACCGTGGCAGTAGCACAGGCTCTGCAATTCCTCCCATGCTGCCCAACAAAAACATATTGTCCCAGGCCTTGGGGGGAAACCTTCCGGAACGAGAATGCAGTTTAGTGCCACGCACATTTGCTCCACTGCCTTTTGGGGAGGTCACCAACCAGGTGACGGCTGCGTTTTGCAAAGGGAGGCTGCTGCCTCATTTCCCTTTGGCCACCACGCTTCACATGAGTTTATTTATCTGCAGGCAACACTGCTGCTTTCCAGACCTCATGGGTTCGGCTTATAGCCTGACGAGAGCTCACATACCCAGTTCTGCATGGCAACACTTCCTTCAGAAAGAAAGGCGGCTATTGCATCTCATCTACCTGGGATTTCCCCCACAGGTATCATCAACATCCATCAGAGAGCCCTGCTTATGTAGCAGGGCCTTATTAATAAGCTCAAAGCAGGCATACAAAATATATTTGCTATTGCATTCTGCTGACTTCCATTTAAAACTGCTCTGAAAATGTATTTTCTTCTACGGCATTCAGAACCCAAAACACCATGGTTTTGTCAGCGCATGGGAAAAACCAGAAACGAAAATGAAGTCCATATTCAAAATTAAATACAAAAATGAGAACAAAATGTGCTTAAACTTAAATTCCTTTTTTTTTTTTTAAATCACTCCAGTGTCAATAAACTAAATCAAATCTTTATATCAGAGAAGACATTACAAAAATAAATGGAGCCTGACATTCTCCCTGCTTACTCCAGTGTAAATCATGGGAAATTCCATTAAAGCAAATGGAACTGTACAGGTGTAAAATTAAGTTAGTTAATGAAATGACATTCCCAGTATTTTCATGCTGCTTCTTTCATAAATTGACATCACCATACCCACGTCAAGTTCTGTTCTCATTTGCACCACAGTAAATCTGTAATAACCGATAGCAAATGCTGCCCTTGTTGCCCACATAAAGTGGCTGTAAATGAAAAGTGACAGGCAGTACAAATAGAACAGCAATTGCACAATAATGGCAGACAATTCACAGATATACTATACTACATATACCAAGTGTATCTCAGCTATCAATTATTATCTTATAATTTTAGCTCTATGTCTGAAAAGACAAACACAATCCCCTCTGCACAGCACTCACTCACATGGCATCTGAGCATGAGTTTTCCTATCAATAATTTCACGCAGCCATAGTCCACCTTCACTGTTTACATTTATCCGTACAACAAAACAACTAGAAGCCAGGGCATTTACAACAGCCTAAGGGAATTAGACACTAGACACCCCTGACTTCCAGCCTTTCCCACAATATTGACTAAAGATATTTTACGGCACATGTTGTTAGCACGGACACTTTGGTTAGATATAGCACACTGTGGAATTTAAGACAGAAATCCTCAAAGCCACTGCTAATCAAAGGCAAGCCACCGGCACCATTTTCCATACATAATACCTCACCTCTCTGCTTCAAGGCGCATTTCCTCACGCTTTTGCCTCCTGAGTTCTCTGCGGCGTTCAAAGTCATCCATGGTGGGTGTTCAAGCGTTCAGAGCTCTGGAAAGATCCAAATCTAAAAGGGAGATGACCACTTAGATGAGACAGAAAACACAATGGATGCATTTAACCGAGTCCATTTAGTTTTGTTTTGCTTTCTTTGCTGTAACTATTTTCTTTTTCCATCAAAAAATTTAGCTTCCTCAGTATTGTTGAGATAAACAAGATTAATGAAATGCCTTGTAGGATAAACATAGCCCATGCCTGCGTTTAGTTTCCTAGTTAAAATTAAATCAACACGCTTTAAGTAAGGACTGTATACATCTGCTAGCCACAGACTAGCTATTTGTAATGTCACAGGTCTTTTCTACAAACAAAAGCAACAATTCAGCAGGATTTTAACTTTAAGCTTCCAATTTTTACTGGAAGCAGTAAAAACGCTGCACAAGAGATTTTTTATTTTCTTTAGTTGCATAGATAATTAAAAGTTTTGCACAAGTTAGTCCTCATCTGTCTGTTCCCACACCCCCTTCAAAAAAGGGAAAAGAAGAGAAAAGAAAATGAGAAAAGAAAGAAAAAGAAGAGAAAAGGAAAAGAGAAAAGAAGAGAAGGAAAATAAGCTGCAGCTTTTAAATACCACCCAGGAGGAGCCAAACTATGTATAAATCCTGCTCAAAGAACCAAAAGTAGCAATATTTTTTTTGCAGTTTAATCCACGCATTTTCCCGTGCCCTACCTTCTTCTTTATGATTTAGTCCATGAAATATTTTCCCCTTTACAGTTCTTCATATACAAAGCCTTTCCAGCCTCGGTTTATATCCCATTAAGCCGAGTATTACAGAATTCCCCTGCAGCCCCCAAACCAAAAATGACTACCAGAAAAGGGAAAGCTGTTCTCTTTTTGTCCCTGCTTTGTTTACAGAGCTGTCAGTGGTTAGTTAAACTCTGCCTGGAATCTGGCATTTAAGGCCTGCTCTAAGATTGCTTCCTGTGCAGGGCTGGAGGCCTCAGCTTCCTCTGCAATCCTAGCCTAGGCGCTGCACTCAGAGGATTTCCACCCCCCCCAAAAAACGTTTTCCAGCCCGTTAGTACAAGACCTGCCATTTACGCCGCAGAGAAAGCCAGCGTGCACATGCAGATTAAAATTTTCAAAGGTGGCTTATGAACCGCTTGCAGTTTAAGGGAAACAAAGCCAAGGTGCATTTGTAAATTATTTGAAGTGCTCCGTTTGCAGATGTAGATCTGTCTTGTGGCTTTATATTCCTGCCCGCCAGTGCAGCGTCCAAGCGCCCTCCCCATAAAATCACTGGCAATAGCAAAGCCTCTCATGACTTAAGGGAATCTGTGGCTTTTTCTGCCCCCTTTTTTGGATTAAAACACTGCTGAGGGCAGGGGTTTTGTGAAGGTTATTTTATTAGTTTACTTTTCCTGGGGGTGGTTTTTTTTCTGATTTGTTCCTGGATTGGGGGATTTAAAATTTTGGTGGTGTTGTGACTTTCTTCATGTTTGGCTGGCTGGGGTTGTTTTGTGGAGTTTCAAAGGGAAAGTTAATTTTGCAAATCTAATAGTGACTTTACAATTGCTGCTGCTCTTTTTTTTAATGCGCAATTAGACGATATATATAAAATGCAAGCTGTAACAAGACATTTTTTCAAATCTTGTGTTTGTTTACTCTTACCACCATGTACCCCTTGAAGAGCACAGAACAGCAAATCTGCCGTTTTCTCCTGAGAAGCGTTTTCATCTCAGCCTATGTGCAGCTAAATTCTGCCTCATCTCCTTTGCTAGAGGGCCCGTGAGTTGCAGGACTGACGTGGTTCCCCCCAGCTGGGAGACAAAGATCAGAGGAATGGTACACTACAAAGAGCAAGTTTGAAGCAGCACGTTGGGTTTCTGTGCACAGAGGGCAGATGACGGTGTCCGCAGGAACTAAGACTGCACCAGGCAGCAGCATTTAGTCTGTGGAGTACAGTCACCATCAGGGATTTAAAATATAAAGAGCTGACTGTTAGGCTGACACCTTGTGTGATAGAACTGAGAATCCCAAAGTTTTTTTTCCCACTCTACCTCCCCAAAGCAGACATGCTTTGACATCTGATTTATTTGCACTTTCATCACTTCTTACCCAGCCAGGTGCATCCCAATCTCCGCCTCTCCTGACTAAGGTACACTCCTTCCCTCCCCCCAGGTCCAGACTCTGTGCACCCACATTTCTCCCATCCCTTCTCC
The DNA here is from genome assembly GCF_018139145.2 of Gymnogyps californianus. Classification (NCBI taxonomy): domain Eukaryota; kingdom Metazoa; phylum Chordata; class Aves; order Accipitriformes; family Cathartidae; genus Gymnogyps; species Gymnogyps californianus. Next base: position 148,769,743 of record NC_059471.1, read on the forward strand.
AAATGTCCCAGCCAATACCTCCATCCCTTCCCTTCCTACATGGTCCTCAGCACCATCTCTCATCTCCAAAAGCTCAAGCCCTCTTCCTCATGAGGAAAGCTGAGGAGGATAATAACAACAATCCAGAACTATTTCTGTACTTCCTCCCCTCTTTCCTTCCCAGGAGCATAGGGGAGATTGCACAGCAGTCGTGAGAAATTCCCCAATGCAACAACTTTTCTCCATGAAGATCAGATGGACGGACATCTTGGGAGGCTGTCTAGAGTTTATTACAGCATAGCGTCTCCTCTCAAAGAACTGAGGTCCCGTCACTTCATGGCATTCAGATGACTTGCAAGCCAAATTTTCAAAAATGAGGAAGGCACTTGGGAAATGGAGGTCAGGTCAACAGTACGACTTTTAGTTAGCAAGGCCATATCAGTGCAAGAAAATGAGTTATCAGCTAGAAGGTCCACTTGAAGAAGTCTATTCAGTGCTGTTCACTGTCTTCCCAAAAATGATTTGTTATCTTTCAGCCTCTGAAAACTACTAGACAATAACTTCATCAATCTCTCTAAAAATGTTTCCTATTTCCACAAAAATAGAGTATAAAATCATAGTTTCTCGGAGTGTTCTTGCCTCTCAGAAGATTTGAAAATTGCTTTGCTTACAGATGAAGGTACCAATTATTTGAAGTATTTTCTACAAACCATTTTTGGGAGCATACACATTTTGATGCTTCTTTTTTTTAAAATGAAAATTGTTCATGAGTGAAAACATCCTGGGCCAAAATGTAACACTCCACCCAGCTCCACTCCAGGGCCTGCCTTCAGAGCCAAATCTGAAAATGTCTCTCTGTGTGACCTTCCCAGGTGTGCAAAGAAATTATAATTATTTTTTTTAATCTTTGATTGCATCTTTTTTTTTCCTGTTACACATTTTTAATAATTTGGTGTCAGACCAAAAAAGTTTCACTTTTCTGAAAAAAGGAAAACTGTCCCTAAGAAAACTGTTTCAAATCAAAAGTAATGTTTCATTCAACCTCAAAAAAAAAAAAAGAAAAAAGAAAAAGTTCTTTGTTTTTATTTTAAATATAAAAATTTTGGTTTTCAAAGTATGATAAAAAGTGTTTTGATATCTCAATTTTTTTCTCTGAATTATTTCCAGGTATGTTTTTCACCTAATTCAACCAGAAGTCATCAATAAATTTTAAAGAAGCAGAAATACATTTTTTTTTTTTTTTTAGCAAATAGAAGTAGATATCTGAAACTATTTGACCAGTTCCATTCCCTGACATCCACACACATATGCAAATTACTGGAATATGGGCTGCTCTTACACTGTGAAAGGGTACACCACAAAAATTATCATTTTGTTGCTTCTTCGTCAAAACAAGACCCTCAGCATCTTTTCAACATTTACACAACTGAAATAATACTGGAAGACTCTGAAGTGAACTCTCCAGAGTTTTCCACCACCAGACTCAGAAGAGGGACCTATGAAAGAATATTACAAAGATCTTTGACCTTGCTTTTTTTTTTTTTTTTAAATACCTCTCAGAAACTACTGAAGATAATTCTTGCTCAGGACCTCATATTTTCCACAGCCTCACCTACAAGGGTCTTCTCAGGGTCCCTATCTCTTTTGATTCTGAGACTGAACCTTTAGATCATGGGATGTCTGATGAACCCTGTGGTGTTTCTGAGGACATGCTAAGAAAGACTAAGAGAAGACAAATAAGCAAAGTAACTTAGCTACAACATTTACCAGCATCGCCACATTACTTGAATCAGAATCATAGCAAAGTATGTGCCCTGCAAATACCATCTCCCCGCAAAAACACTCTTCATTTCAAAAGCAGTACCAGCCTCTGTCTCTCCTTTTCATCTCTGCACTTCACATAATGCCTTTGATCTTCAGTTGACTACAGTTTATTGCTAAAATTTGTTGAGTTTTTCATTGTCTTGCTAAAAAGTGCTTCCTTCAAGGATAGCCACATTTAATCGCTCCTGGTACAAAACACATGCGTGCAAATCCCATTCCCCTTTATGTCTCATCCCATGGGAAAGTTTAAAATTTCGTCATCTTCCAGCTTTCATCAAGGTGGAAAACCAGAGGAATGCACAGTAATTGTAAATATATGACAAAATATTTTAATAGCAATTAACGGGAATATGCTTTTTGAAAGCAAACAATAAATTGGCTAGGTAGAAATACATACACAACCACCCACCTGTACAATTCTAGTATGGAGAGCAAAATAACCTCCTGCTCTGGCTTAGATTTAATACTGTCCTCACCCTATTCCCAGCACTGATTTCAGAGACAAGTCAGCACCCAGGGGGCCTTAAAAACAGATGAGCTAGACTGGTAACAAGCAAGTGAAAATGCAAACTGCTACTCAGGTCTTTAACAAACAGAAATGTCTTTCTTTCAAGACCTGCCAGTCACCTTTCCATTACACTGAATGAGCTCCCAGACTGCAATGTTTATGCTGAGTCTCTGCACCAGCTTCAACCTAGTTGAGCCAAGAAGCTTCAAGCCAGAGCATATTCCCTAACACAGCATGGCTGTGTATTCCCACAGGGCTCTACGCTGGCCACGTCTGGTGACAGCATTGTGCAAGCACATGCCATCTTGCTTCCCTCCCCATACAATGAAACAATTGCAGATTTCCTCTTGGTGACCTTCAGGCCCAAAGAGTCTGAAGGTCATGCCTGTTTCCTTAACATGGGATTGCTCACTGCTGCAGTGTTGTGAATGCCCAAGGCAAGCTTCATGCAGACAACTGCTAGGCTGATTGCAAGCTGTGATGACTGCCCATGCAAGACAGCATGGATCAGAGCTCTTGCCAGACCCCCTCTCAGCAGTTTGGCCTGTTCTCCATTAAAGAATGAGGGCAGAACATAGCTTCATTCACCTGAAGGGGAGCAAGGGGATTTGGCCTACGGTTTCTTTGTAACAAGAGAGATTTTCTGCTAAATATCCTTTCTTATCTAGCTAAAGACATCTGCATGCACTGTGCACCAGATACCTCCCCTTCCTTCCTTAGCCCAACAAGCCTCTCACACTGGTGACTTAAGTGGGGTACCAGCACAGATTCATCCTGCACTGTTGTAGGACTCCAGTTCTGTGGGAGCTGGTAGAAATTTTAGGACTCACAGGAAGAACAGAAAAGACCTAGAGTAGTAAAAAGGACAATACAGGGTTTCTTCATGAAAGAAACCATGACCAGTTCCTAGCTTCTACCTCCCTCCTTTCCTCTCGCCCTCATCCCAAGCAGCAGGAGGCAGGAACAGTGCAAAGAGAAATGGCTTCAGGATTTCCAGGAGAACCCAAGTAACACAGTGCAGAATAAGGAGGCCAATGAGATATCATGGCCCAGTGCCTAGCATTCAGGGTGAACCCAGCAACTGGGGATACTTCTGCTTGGTTCTACCTCTGATTTATTTTGTGGCCTTAGAGACTAAGCCTTAGTCAATTTTGTGCCTCTTAGTCCTTACATTATCTCCACCAATTGCAAATTCTTCTCACCGTGCATTTGCAGAAGGCTAAAGCACAACCAGGCCCCAGGTTCAGTCCCAGCCACCAGATGTAAGTGTAACATCAGTACTAAAAAAAACATATCCTACAAATAGAAATATCTGCTGCAGAGAAGAGCTGAACAAAGGTTATAAAGGGAAATTCTTTCTGAACCTTTCCTACAGAGGGGTAGTAAAGGGAAGGCTTCCAAGTCCAACTACACAAAGGTTTTCTACATGCATGCAGCTGGACCTCTGACTTCTGACCTGTCCTTACTGCAGGATCAGGTGGTAACACAAGACCTAAGTTATTCTGTCATTGCCCCTTTTTTTTTTTTAAATACTCCCACAAAAAGGATCAAATGTCTCATTAAAGCTTGACATAAACTGAGACTGCAAGCAGCTTTGTGAGTTGCACCCCATTAATCCAAATGTCCCGTTTACCCATCTGTCTCCACTTCAGTTGTCCCAAAGCCCTGGTGTGGAGGTGTGGACCTTTCAAATGTCAGTAAAGGACTGGTCAGTGAGAATCACAAAGAATGTTTTGCTCCAGCTGGCTATATGCCATGACATCCACTGTATCCCCAGGACTACCATTGCCCTTTCTTTCTACCTCCTCCACCTCAGAAGTGAAAACAGAACCTCTTCATTGCCCTTTTTGCAGCTGACAGCAACTCAGCAAGCAACACGCATTGTCTAACTGTGACTTGTTTAATCTGGCATCCATGAAATGCAGGTATGATAAGCATTCTACTGCAATATCTGGCAGAATTAGAGTTCCTTAATCTATCTTCAGTCAAAACAAATAAATCTGTTTTCTACGAAAACCTGTCAGAAAACGTTTGGAAATTATTTTCCCCGTTCCCCTTTTAATTCTGCATTAGAAGCGTTCAGTGCCACTCAGGTCTTTCAGAAACAGGCGCAACTTCATTGTGAAGTCAAAAGGTGGAGTTCAATGGATTGATCTGTCCTTTGTCACACCTCATGCATGCTCTTTCTTTAATCTGAGATGTTGGATATCACTGGTAATCATATATTACCAATAGTAAAGCTTATGTTTAAAGAGGCTCTTTAACATAAATTCATTTTTAATGTTCCTTTCATGTAAAGCCACATCTGCAATTGTTACTGTAAACTTGGCCAAGTATTCCTGTTGACTGCAGATAATGAACTCTTGTACATATATACACACACACACACTCATACCAAGCAGCTTTATTCCTTCCCAAACAGAATAGCTCATTTGGGACTCAAGGCAACATAAACGTATTAGGTCATGTGAACACACAATTTTATTCCAATCTAGCCTGTGCCTTGTTTCATCTGACCATGCTTCTTAGGACTTCCAAGGAAAATTCATCAATGGCAAACCAACCAAGTACACTTCATACTTAGCATCAGAAAATCAAACTTTGGAGGTTTCTCAAAGTCCCAATTTCTGTTCTCAGAACATTTCATTTCCATCTACATGTGTATGTCCAAACCACTGACTCCAAGAAGAGTTACCAGAGAATTACCCAGAATTTCAACAAGGAAGTCAAAAACCCCATCTGTTAAAATCTCTGCTTGTGGCATAAGGTACATTTTCCATCTCATCTTTCACAGGAGTAAAAAAAGCTTATGTACATTGGTGGGGCATTTTTAATCCTGAGTAACATATTAGTTAACATCTCCGCGGCATCCTGAGCAAAACTATGTAGTGATTACGTAGAACAGAGATTCCCAATTGGTGCTCTGCAGACTACTGATGGCCCACAGGACCACACCATGGTCCAAGCCCTTGATTCAAATAGGTGCTGAACAGGTTTCACCCACCCTGGCTACAGCATAAGTTACCACAGCAAGTACTACACATGTCCTTGCAGGTGCCAGGCCCTGTATCAGCTCCTGATGCTGCAGGGTGAACCACACGAAAGTGTTGACAGGGAGCTTTTTATAGGACATTGTCCCTGCCACAGAGTTCACTCCTTGGGTCTGCAACTAAAAGATCCATGGCTCAGGTCCATCTCTTGTATACATGATCTAATCCAGCACTGGGGAAGGAGCATTACAGAGCTGCACCATCCCAGAGGTGCCAGCAAACATCTAGCGTGCTGCTGCTAACACTGCAATACACTTCTAAGCATGCAGCAGTAGGACCTACCATCTCAGAGCCAGTCAGTTGCAATGGAAAGTCGCCATTTGTCTTTATTCCCTTGGGCAGGCTGAGTGCAGTGCCATTTCCACTCCTCCCACTTCCTTCCTCATCTTTCTCCCTACTGCACATTGACATAAGGGACCAGGCAGAGCTTTCTCTTGACATTTGGATTTGCATATACTGGTCCCACCCCTGATCTCAGTGACATTTGTCTATCATTTCCCATTAGCAGACAAAGGAAGAAACAAGACATAGCTGGAAGCTGCTGGCACAGCCACTGGTTCTCATGTTAGAAGGACTGACCCTTGACTCTCCTCTTCAAGTATCCTCTGAAGTATTTCAAATATGTTGTCCCCAAAGATCAGAAGATGCTGAAATATTATTCGTATACAGACTAGAGTTGAAATCCTGGTTCTGTTGGAATCCCTGGCAGACTTCCCAGAGACTTCAATCAGGACTGAATTCCACCCTCACAGGCCAAATTCATCTAATATACACTGCGAAAGATCAGTGAGCTTACCCTGCATGTCAGAAACTGGTGCGATCTCAGATTATGCCAATATAGGCTACTTCGTCTTCTCATACCTTTGTGCATACACACGTAAAGGCAGAATCTCTTTTACTCTTGCAATGCTTAATTGTGGGAAACAAATTATTTTTACTCGTATCATTATCACTGAGGAAATACTTAGCCTTTGCTGCAGATACAAAGGGCAGCTGAAAATTGCATTGCCCTTTACTACTGTTTAATCATAAGTGAAGATATCCCAGGTAATGACAATGAGGCTGCCATCTCAAAGGACAAAACATACTGAAGTCAAAGGGATTTTATAGTCCACAAAACAGTTTGTAAAAGTGCTTAGTCCCAAAATGAGCTCTGACTTGCATTCACTTTTTCTCTGCATTCAAACACTGGGAAGCAGGCTCATGGGATATCATCCACTAGTTACCCTTGTCTTTTATCTGCCTCTACCAGCGAAGACCTTCAGCTTCATCATGCTAATCTAATCACAAGAATGCCCACACCATGCATTTAGTCCTCCTGCATGCTTTGTCGCAAATCTGTGGCCTGACTGTTGAAACTTGCGGCAATGCCCTGGCTGTTGGCCAGCTTCATCTCTCACTGAAATCTCTAAGAGCAGAAAACCAGTGCCCATGCCAACACCTTCCAGTCAGGAGCTATTTGTTTCTTAATGATAGGAAAGAACAGACAAACATCACTAAGAAACAGGTGAGGTCCAGCTCAGATGACCAAGCCATATTAAAGAGAATGCATTTCCTCTTGCCCTATAAATGGCAATGCCAATTCTCCCATTGATTTCTATTAGAGAAAAATCAGAGCATGGGAAAGAATATCACACGGGCAGAAGAAGCTGCCACAACTATGGAAAAGCCAGTCTTCAGTTTCTGGCCTACACAAATAAAACTGCCACATTGTATCCACTCAATTTGTGCCTTTACAGGCATAGCGAAAAGGAAAAATTACTTATTCTTGTCAATGCCCTCTCATCTGACTTCACATCCTCTGGAGAGGGAGGCTCACGCTAGCTCAGCTGGCAGACGTCACAGAAGCACTGCGTGCCCTGATCCTGTCAGCTGCCTCCTCTCTTGAGGGAAACGGCATAGCTGCAAGTGTGCCCGGTGGAGTGTGCATCAGGACAGACATGTAGTGACACAAGCGTCAGCCAGGACAGAAACTGTCTGGGAGAAGGGTGGAGCCTGACCCCAAACTGGAGCTAGGTGCAGTGGAGGTGCAGCAGGGGACAGAAATGCCCGCAGGAGCTGATGACCATGCACTGAGTGTTAATCACTGTGATGTTGTGAGTCCCTTCTCAATGTGCCAAGCCACAACGAGCCCACGTGGCGAGGTACCACCACAGTGGTGTGAAGCAGGACAAGCCACGGGAGCAGAAAGCATTCTGGAGGCTCTTGCCTACTGGAGATAGTCACCCAATGATGCAGGCAGGAATGACACAAGACAGGGCAGTCTGGTGTCCATCATGACAAGCAGAGGCTCGCACTGGGAGCGGCAGTCATAGCTCTGGCAATAGGCAGAGTGTCTGGGCTAGGAGCAGGGCAGGCATCAGCCAAGGAAGATGTTGCTCTGTCCAAGCGCAGGAGCATTTCTTCTGCACCAGAACTGGCAAGGAAGCCAGCAGTAGCAGTGCAGCTCTCCATACTTGCCTTTCCACTAGAGAGAAGGGTTTCCTCCTCCAGGCAAGGAGCTGATCAGAGATGGGAAGTATCTGCCTCTGTGCCTCCCTGACTTCTGCTACTCTGCTCCCGTCCCTCTCATCTGGTGCTCCCCTCTTGTCCTACCCTTGCACCACCCCGTTGACCTTCATGCTCACATGCAATATTTCAACAATACGTTGTCTGAACTTATCTGTGTCCAAGTAGGTTTTATGAATGTTTTAGCACTCTATTCACACTCTTTCTGTTCATCTCTCAGGTCTTGAATTAAAAAAAACTAAGGTAATGCCGTTAAAAATAATAAAATGTTCGAGCAAGTCTAAGGTAAGGTTCCAACAGCAACATTCACTCAGCCAGACTTCAAACTCCACATGTTTTCTGGAACGCATTTCAAAATACAAAATCATGATATATTAAGCTACATAGTTAGTCATAAAAAAAAGTAATAGAAAATAATATGAAGATACAATGCAGCCAGCTTACTGTGGCTTCCTTTCTGTATTTTCAACCCTTTTTCTTTTCCTGTTAAAACATGCAGCCCTAGGATCCAGCTCTGCCTAGTGCTGAGCATCATAAACTAATGAGAGTTGAGGGATCTCTGTGGCTTGCTCTGTTGAACCAGCAATAAGCAACAATACCAAGTTTTAGTCATCATCCCTGCATTTTTAAAGAAAAAAGAAATACTACAAAAAAACACCCCTAAAGTTCTTTGGTTTGCTGATCTTACTAGTTGTGCCCTAAGAGACACTAAGTATTTTGAATCCAACCAGTTCCTCAGAAGAAATGAATGATAAATTTTCAAAGTCTTGCCTGTTGCTCTTGAACTTTAACTAACTCATCTTCCCTCCCAGTACCTGTACACTTACTTTGCACAGACACAGTGCATGTCACCATGACAGATACATTGCAGCTGAAAGTCCTGTTACTCAATGGCAGAGCATCATGGAAATCTGTGGAATTCCACCAGGAATGGATCCAGCTGCAGAAATTTCTACTGGGCTTTTCCAGCTCACACTTTTAAAGTCATCTTTACAAATGAAACCCAGATTGTTTCCTGCCAAGTAGCTATATCAATTTATCTCTAATGAGCAGCAATTCTGTGTCATTTTGGTTGAAAATTGAAGCATGAGGTCAGTGCCAGCTTTAAAGAGGTAAAGCAGGGCAGCAAAAATGCAAAGCCTTTCTACAGGACAACTCAAACAGGGTACCGCAAAACAAACGCCCCTCAAACCATTTGCCATATTTGAAGTTTACATCATAGACCCCACTTTATGCTGAGTTTAGCTGAAAGCAAGGAAACACTAACACAACAGTGTCACCAAACCAGAAGGCCCAACAGCAGTGAGGCTTTGTTACAACAAAAAAACGATAGGCAAGATGACACACTTGCATGCTGTGCATGAGCCAGCATAAAACCTGACACAGCAAGCTTGCAATATTGCCAGCTCCCCTCATGAGACTCACACAGAGAAGCTGTTAAATAATCTTGACAATAATCTGACTGCTATCTAGACATTCAGGCACAAACACTCATTGCCAGCAAATACCGCAATAGCAATGCATTGGTACACCAGTAATGTTGTATGCGACTGCACACTGCTTCGCCCTGCAGGGGAACAGCATCGCCAAAACTTTCAACAGAGTCTGGCTCAGAGTCAATTAAACAAGACAGGTGAGGCCTGACAGTATCCTGTGCACTTAATACTGAGAGCACACAGACATACATACTTACTTTGTATTAATGTGACAAAGGAAAGTTACACTTGAGCACTGTATCAAGCCAATAAATTTTACAGTTGCTTAATTTTTTTAGGAACAGTGCCTCAGACTATGTCTGTGTGGTCCAGAAAAGAAATTGTTTAATTTTCCTTCAAAAAATAAATGGGGGGGGGGGGGGGGGGGGGGGGGGGGGGGGGGGGGGCGGGGGGGGAAATCTCTGTACCACACATTATCTCCTACCTTTCCCTAAGTCCTCTTCCGTAAGGATCCAAACCCCCTGTGAGGTCTCCTCCAGCTTCCCTTGTTGCTATGTTAGGTCTACTCAGCTCAGAATGAGACACAGAGCACACATGGCTGATCGCAGTGTAAGTTCTGGGCACCGAAGGCACATGAAGCCCATTTTTCCCAGTCAACCCACAGAGTGGGGTTGTATGTGTACAAAGTGTTAGCCAAAACCAGAAATACAAAGATGGAAGGGGAGGGAAGGGAGGACAACTTCCAATCTGTTTGTACATGCTCTACAAATAGGAAAGCAGCCTATGTTTACTAAGCAAATTGTTTTTCATAACTCAGTCACCTCATCTTTAGTTATGGGCTAGCTGGAAAAAAAAATTGTTGAACTCAGCCTTCAAATCTTATGCCTTCTTCAAAATGAAGAAAGCAGAAATATTTGCACTTATGACTGGCATGTGTGCAGAGGCCTCCTGATGGTGGATGCTTCACAACTCACCAGATCTGATGGCTCTACAGGAGTGAAGTACAACTAGAGAGACAATCTCTGCAAGGATACCCTATTAAATATATGGAAAAAAGCATTAGGAAGGCAAGGGAACAGAGGCAAGAATGGGAAAAAAGGTCTGAAAAAAGACATAGACTCTGGAAAAGATGTACAGAGAAGGATCAAACTAAAATCCCAGATCATAATGCTTGCAAACTTGGAGGATTTTTACAATCCATACCCAGATAAAAATCCTGAAAATAGTTTGCACCCTTCAGGTGAACAAAGAAAATAAAAGCCAGGTCTGAAATTCATAAACAAACGGGAGTAAACTAGCCAGCTTTTTCTGTGCTTACCTGGACCAAATAAAACCTTTACAACTTGTAAATACTGACAAGTGTCACTTCAGATATTATTAAAGGACTCCCTAAATATAAGAGACAGATTGGTCTGCAGTTAAATCTTTTCTCCTTTCCTTTTCCAATGCTGAAAGTAATTGAAAAAAGAAGACATGTTTCTTGATGTAGCCTAACTTTTTAGGAACAGAAAGTATAAATGTTAGTTATATAGCTGACACTGCACTTCAAGTTTGCACTTTGTTGCACCCATATACCTTCACACAAAGTCAGGTAAAAAACAAAAGCATGAACACTTACAGTCATATGAAATACATGTGCAATGTACCCTAGAGCACCTATTAAGTGATACCACTTGCAAGACACCTCAAATAAAAATCCACATAAAGATGGCACCAGTTCTTCTCCTGGCCAAGGACCGTTGGAGAAGACACAAATTCATAATGTACTTCTTTCAAACAAAATGGTGTCACAAATGACATTAGAAAAACTCTGCCCCAAGCAAAGTGTTGTATAGGGAATATATATAATTGCAAAGTCTGAAGGATGTACACATACTTCAGAGAGGGCACATACCAGCAACAGATCTGAATTTTTACTATCTTTGCTACTGCTTTCAGTCCATGTTATTTTGGTATTTACATTAAAAAGGAGATAGAAATATCTTTGGAGATGACTAAGCAGTTTCTTGATTTCTATTAAGTACCAAAAAGCAGTCCTGCCAATTTATTAATATTTAAGTTTCTACAACTTAATATGAACTTGATTCCAAGAACTACATAGGTCTCCTTAAAGTATGTGTAGCAAGAAGCCAATGCTGTGCCAGCTGGCAGATTAAACAAGCCATTAAAGTAGGCTCCTACTGAATTTAAAGGATTGTTTTTCATCTTTTCCCTCTCTACTCCTCTACATCCAGATGTATTATTTAGGGAATATTTTCCAGTCCCAGTAAGAAAAGTAAAAGAAATGCCCTTGGCACTTAATGAGTTTTTCCTCCGATGTGGTCTCCTGCTGCACTTGGAATTTATTCCATTACTGTATGGCTTGCAATGGTCCCAAAATACCTCTGACTACATGAAAAGACAGGGAAAGTGTGTTTGGGGTAGGTATGGTTCTTCATTCAAAAGCAGGGACAGCTTGGGGTGATTGATCTTAGTGCATGACTTCATTCAGACCATCATCATTCCAGCATGCCACCCCACAACCCATACCTTGCAGCCCCTTGTGCAGGAGACTAGCACTGTTACCTGCACGTTATAGTTGGGAAAAGCGGAGCACACTAGGATTAAGGACAAGGCCAACACCAGCCTGGAGCAGGCTGGCAGAGAAGCTCCTTTCTCTGCAGCCCCTGCAGGACTTCAGAGATGAGAAAAAAAAAAAAAGGTGGTAAAAGTCTGTGCCTTCACAGAACAGAGGCCTTCAGCATATCATTTTTCCTTCAGAGGTTCAAATGCTTATTTGAACTTTGTTAAGCTATCTGAACTTCACGACCTAGCAGTATACAAAGGAAGAATCAGTCTAGAATAAACTCTGGTATTAAACAGCCCTGGTGTCATCTATAACAGTATAACAGTTATATAACAGTATTTCAGATAAAAATGCCCCCATAATAGTTTTCCAGACAAAACCTCCAAAAGATCAGAGTTGTATCTGCTCCCTGTGGCCATTTCAGACTGACTGGAACTACAGGCAGCTGAAGAAGGAGCACTGGCTTTTGAAATGCCTGGAAAATAATTTTATAAAAATTGAAAAAGAAAAAAAAACCACCACCTAGGCCTCCCGCAGTATTTCAGTTCCCGGGTAGTAAAATGAGTTCAGTCCCATAAACTTGCTACTGAACTAGAAAACAAAAAGGCCTTAAAACCAAGTATAGGCACACAGCCAGAGGCTGAGCGCGCCAGCTCTGGAGCTTGACCATGACTCAGAGCATCTCCTTCCTTCGGAGCGAGAAGCCCCTCCAGGATCCTGCTCAGGCCCTGTCTGGCCCCACAGGGTGAGCGGGCCCCTTGCTCCCAGGCAGACCCAGCAACCATCTTGGCCCATGCAACAACTTCAGAATTTGGCTCAGAGTTTGATTTGCCAAAATTGTTCTGGGGGTCACAAACATCCCCTGCCCCCTTCTTAAGGGGCAGTTTAATTCTTAATTATATAAAGCTAAAGTGTAAAAACTGTATTTTGCATGTATTCTTTGTTTCTAATACCCAGTATCCCTAAGGGGACTCCCTTGCTTGGCTAGCAGTCGGGATTCATTAGACCTTTTATGATGATTCTTTCTGTTGTGCAGATATATGATGAATCTCAGATGTTTAAATAGCATATAACAGTGCTCCATTGACCTTGCTGAGTACAGTTGGAGGGAAAGAAAGGTAATTTTCCTCAAAGAAATGTTAAAAATGTGTCTCCACTATAGCACAGATGCAGAGGATAAAGAAACTCCAGAGGGATTAAAATATTTTAGATTAATTTGGAAGAAGGCCACATTGTGTAAAGCCTGGTTAGTTTGGGCCTTTCCAATTCCACGCCATATAAACAAACCCATTTAAACTGCATTTGTTAGAAGGAATGTTTAAAAAAAAAAAAAAAAAATCCCCCAAAGTAGTTGTAACTCAAATGACCGCCAGTTCTGTATTCTCTTCTTACTGCCTAAAGAACAAACATATGTACAATATATTCTAGCCAGAGCTTGTGCAGTTGCTGCATGATTCATACTGCTTGAAAATTAAGTCATTTAAGTAAAGGGATTCTGGCTCCCTCAAGCAAAGTTTTAAAACTGAAGCAAGGTTAGATCTGGTTGGTTTTGGAGCCGGCTTCCATACTTTGAACAAGACCATTGCTTATAGATCTTTGCTTTGGGCTGGGTGGAACAAAGTAAAAGAAGAAAGAAAATTGAAAGGAAGAGACAGAAAGAAAAGAAAAGAGAGGAAAAGAAAAGAACCTGTATCATCAACACAACTATATAAGGATTAACCTAATGTTCAGTGTGCCACTGTCTGGCAGAAGCAAGTCCTTAATGTTTACTCACTTTCAAGGTCAAATTTTGCTCCTTTTACTCACACAGAACAGAGTTTTTGCCTGTAGAGTCTTCCAAAGAGACAAGTCACAGAGCGTGGTATTAAATAACGATAAAAAGTAAACAGCTGCTGACCCTTATGAGTTAATCAAGTTGAGGCACAAAGGAATATGAGGGTAGCAGTGAGCCAGCCAGAGGGGTAACAGCATGAAACACACAGTGAGTCATTGTGCATGATTAGCATCTACAAAACGGCAGGCACTTAAAGTAAGGGGACTTTCCTTATCATAAACCATAAATCCCGGAGCAACTCAACATGAGGAATACCCTCCTATCTGCCACATGGATGAAGAGAGTTCTCCAGCGGTCCCAGGCCTCCTTGAGTTCTTGAAATGGTACCCAAGTATTTGACCGTAACTCAGTCACTGCGCAAATTCCTCTCCCCTCAAAGGATGTGAAGCAGCTGGCCCAGCCAAGGACAATATATTGTCTGCTCTCTCCGAAATACCCAAAGGAGTGAACGTCATTTCACCACTGAATGTAACCATCTTGGAGAGGAATATGGCAACTTGACTGAAGTTCAGAACAATATAACTCAATAGTTTAGAATACAAAATGAGGAAAAATGTAATTTTCATTACAAGTAATGTACTTTCAGAGAATAAAAAGATTAATTTAAATTCTGGGATTTGAGGGCTAGCATCCCTTCTCTTATTGAAGTTATTATGAGATGTTCTGAATATGATATTGCAAGAGGCTACAATGGTTCTGACATCATGGCCGTAAAATTCAACTGTGATGATGGCTTCTGCAGCTATCATACATTTGATAGCACATCATTTGCTTGCTACAATGCTACCGGTTTAAGTTTTCCATGTGATCTTTTTCCTCTCGATGGTTACTGCACATTAGCAATAAACACATTCTCCAGCATCTCCTGCACATTTTTACTTTGATTGCATCTATAGCCAGCCCTGTGCTCCCATATTCAGCTTGGTTGCATGAATGGAAGGGATACATTAAGCTCTCTTTGGAGATACTCCAGGTTTGCAGGGATATAACCATAACCAGAAAGCTGACCAAGGGGATTTTTACATCAACAAAAAAATCAATTCAGAATGTAGAACTTCTTGTGGCTGGGTTTTGCTCTTTGAATGTCATGTACAGACCTTTATTTGTTGACACACCACTCTACACATTCACGAAAACAAGATGTTCTCTAGTCACTTGGACTATCATAGTAAAACATTTTAAATAAATACTTCACATAATTTCAGAAGCAGATGCTAGATAGTAAAATTGCATGTTTGCAACAGAAATGGCCAAGACCTATTTATTAGTGCTTGGAATTTTCTATTTTGTGCTTCACATTATCACCAGCAATGCATGAAAAACACAACGGCTATTACATCCTAAACTTTTCTTTTGAAATGTATTTATTTTTTAAATTTACTCCAAGAAGTTTATGAGTAGAAGTTAGTATTTTTCAACACTCTTAACTCCGCCCTTTCACTCATATGCCTGCTACAATTTTATGTCCACATATTTTTTCTTTTCTGCTTCTTCAGTAGGATTTGGGTTTGTCTGCTCTACCATCTCACACAGTGGCTTATATCCAGGCTTCTTTACTCCATGTAGAAAGACATGCAGGACTCGTGTGAATTTCTGCCATGGCCAAAATATCATCCAGTCGTTCTAACTTTCACCTGTCTGAAATAGAAGTTATGCTTTGCAGAGAAGTTTCCCACCTTCACCTTAGCAGTGGCATCCTTCCTTTGTGGAGTACCACTTAAAATATGGAAGGAGAAATGCCGTTCACATTGCTCATAGTCCTAAAGTTACTGCATGGCCCCTTAAAAAAAAAAAAAAAAAATTCAGTTCTGAAATGTACCTCTTTTGAGATGCTTTCTTTTTCAGTTTAGCATCAGCACTGATAACCATTAATCTAAGAAAGTTTATAAGATATTCAGCCTAAATTTTGCTTCTCTTAATAGTTATAGCCTAAACGTTGTTCCTCGTAGTACTCCTAGTTAGACACTAGTATACTAATAACAAAACTCCATTCTTAATATTGCCCCTTTCCTGAGTGACTCAAATGGAGTATGTCTGTTACCTGTAGTAGTAAATTTTGAAATCTTACTGGCTCTTAGTAAAGTGGCAGAAGTAAGATTACTTTGATTGCTTAATAAATCACATTGTTGCAGTTTAGTTACATGCTATAGCCAACTTCATGTTGCCTGAGGTATTCAGGGGATATGTCAAGGTCATACAGATACACAGCGGGGACGCAGATGTACGGTGATGTAAAGTCACCCAAATGGCTTTGCTCAGAGCCATTTTAGTTTATGAGTAGGCTTTATGACCTCTCGTAACAAGGGAACCCCCAGCTGCTTCCACACAAAGCTCCTCAGGTGCGTCAATTCTGCGTTTCCATCCCCTAAGCTCCTGGCACCATCCTCGCTCAGGTGCTGGACGTGGTAGGGAAGCTGCGCACAGCCACCTAGCACCAGAAATGAGTCAAGACCCAAGATGTGACTGCAGAGAGCTGGCTCTGGTGTCCCTGCATCTGTGTCAGGAGTAATCTGCTGCCTCAATAAACTATACTCAGTTAACGCTGATTGTTAGTTTGTTAAAGACTCTGTAGACTTGGTTTGTATGGAATAAAAACCCCTGAAAATTCTGGTAAGAAAAAAATAACTGGAGGGAATCAATTAATAAAAATAATTAATGAAATTAAATTTTACTTTGAGATTTGTGATTTCTTTTTTGCAGACTTTTCTCAGATTTTGCTGTTCAGTATTTTCTTTGTACTTGTAAGGAAAACAGCTCTTAGACTATCCTCAGTTTTAACACAAGGCAAAAACATGACAGAGATTTGTCTTTCAGTGATAAAACTAGCAAAAATAGAACACTTATGATAACCCTGTCTTTGAAAAACATCAGTAAAAAGCCCCTCGAGCTCCACGAACACGTTGCAGACTGCACATGTCACATAACTAAGGACTACGATTTTTTGCCTGAGGCTCCCACATTTAACAAAGGGAAACACTGCTCTCAACAAAAGATGCTATTCTAGTTATGTGCCCTTTTACCCTGTCAGAGAAACAGCTGGTATCATAAAGTCACAGCTAATTTGTATCATGTCTGCACTAACAGTCAGATTCAGTTTGTATCAAACTTTCAGAGTTGGACTTAATACCAGTTGATGGATGACAGCTTTTCTTGCCTCCCTCCCTTCTCAAAACATTTAAACATTGCCTCCCACATAAAAAAACCCAATATTCAAAATACAAATGGAATCTTTAACATGTTTCACATAACCAGAATATATGAAAATGTTTAAAACTAGTAAATTTAAAAAAAAAAATCCTAAAGAAGGGTGAGAAAATTACACTAGCAGTTCTGAAGTTCTGTGTTTCAAGATAAATAAATAGTGCTTTAAGACAGACATGTGGGTATCAAGTGTAATGGAAAAGAATTTTCTCTTAAAAAGAAAAGAAAAAAAAAAAAAACCACAACTTACTTGCCTCAGGTAATCTCCTGCAGTTTGGGGTATCTGTTCTCCTAAAAAACATTCAGCCTGCCTGCAGAGACTTTAAGGGCTTTTTCAAGGTCAGCACTCAACAATTTAGGGAAGACCAATTTCACTTTCTTTTTTTTTTTAAAGGACCTGTTTCTCATTTATGCTATTAAATGTCATCTACTTTCATTTTAAGACCCTCGAAGCAGAATGCCTAAACTGTGCAAAGGGACTTTAGTGAAAGTGAGAGTCAGGCCAAAGACTTAACAGCTCCAAACCCACAGCGCTCATGTGAGAAAGAGCTGCAAAGATCAGGCTCTTCTTGGAAAACAGGCGTGGGGGAACTTCCAGAGATTGGGATTTCAAGCTCAGTTCAGATAAACATCTAACAGTACTGGTGCACTTCTGAGGCTACCCTCCACAGCACCTGAGTCTACAACATTAGCTGGAGACAAGATATTCTTTTGAGATTTCAGCTACTACCCACTTCCAGATGATCTAGAAGTATTTGACCAAGGCTCTTTCATCCCACGATCTGAAAGCATCACTGAAATGTAGGCAAGGAAAATCTCACAACATCCTGGGAAGTAGGGAAGAGTTTGGTTTTTTTGTAATGCTGCACAGTATAATGATTATCAGTTCTGAACAATTGGCCCCATTTATCAGAAAGAGATCGGTCTGCTCTGTAAACTTAGGTACACCAAGTGAACAACGTCCCTGGGAAATTCAAAGTAGCAGTATCAGTAATGCAGTTTTAAAGTGACAGGAGAGCTTATTGTGACGGAGCTGAGAAAGAGCAGTTGTCAATGAAGACTGAAGAATCCCAGCTCCCAGACTATCTTTCCCTCAGCACATGCATTTCCTGCCTTAGAAGGTTAATATTGCGCAGAAGACAGTAAGATACAGCTTCTGCTGTGCCTAAGCTGTGCTTGGCACTGCTCTCTGATGGACTCCTTGCCAGCGAACAGAGCCAAAGCACAGCATGCTCCTGCCACATCCTCTCCAGCAAGCTATATCTGCTCTCTACCTACTGGGAAGATGCAGATAATCAACTCCACTCCCTTCACTCCGAGCACAGCAGTGACTCTGCCCCTACATATGATCCTTGTGCTTGTTCAGATTTTTTTTTTTTTTTAAATGTTCGTAAACCTCTGTTTGGCAAGGCATGGTTTATTAGAAGCAGATTTCTCTTCAACTACTCAGTGTGTCAGCTTTACAATTCCTAGGTGGTGTAATTCCTGGAAAATAAAAAATGTTCTTCATCCAAAATTTTGGATGAGTCACAGCAGGTTTACTTGTTTTGGTTCACCCTTAAATGAAGCATAACCTTCTATATCTAAATGATGCTCTGGTTTTCTTTGTTTCAGCTGCCTGTTAGCTCCAAATTTCTTACAAGCAATAAGACTTTTCTAGCAAATGATGCCCACCAATTGGGCTCGGCAGCCAAAGGCAGCCATCACATTTTCATGGGACTATGAATTGCATCAGGAAGAATGACACTACTACTTCCCAAGCTTGATCGTCCGGTATTAAACTAAACAAAACTCCAAACAGTTGTCTTTAACACCTCTTCAGGAATGCAACATAAAAACTACAAGGTTCTCATCTCTCACAAAAGAGCTTTTACCAAAAAGTGCCCCAGCTGCACATAGAGGTCCCCTGAAGTCCCAGAAGCTACAGGGAAACTCGGGCAAGGTTGAGTGCTGCACCTCCTCTTCCAAGCAGCAGAGAGGACAGATGAGAGAAGGAAGACCCTACACTCATTTCAGTTCAATTCATCACAATAAAGCCATAGAAAAATGTCTTAAGAGACTCTACAGAAATGCTTTCAGTCTTGAACATTTAAGAGAAAAGCTGACCAAAACCTTTCTTACACAATGTTTCCTAATGGCAAACATCTTGACTTTTAACAAAACTTACATTTCCAAGGGAGATAAAAAAACCAATCATCACTAGCCAGTGACTTTGAACCTTAACCTTATAGGGTATCACATATTTTTGAAAGTAATTTATATAAGCATGTCTCATATTGTCTTCCAAAGTCAGATTTGGCTGTATTCAAGAACTAACAGAAGAGTTACAGGACTGTCATGATAATACTAAACTGTATTACTGCTTTTTATACTCAGATAAAGAGATATGTCTTGTTTCCAGTACTTTACGGAGATAATGCTTGTTTTCTCCTTTCCAAATGAGTGTATTGGTCCACACCATTTGCTTTAATGATTTTCTAAAGGCAACTAATGGCTTTTTTCATGGTATTTTCATTCATGTCCCCTAAAGACCATGCTCCTATTCGGCCAGCCTTACAATGTGAAAGAGGTTAAGTGTGGAAAGTATTATCAGATTTTGCCTTTCCTCCTTCGTGACAGAATTCTGCCACCACTCTGACAAGTGCTGTGCAAGCACCATGGGGACTTCAGCATGAGACAGATGACACTCACCCTGCATCCTACAATTGAAGTAGATGAATGAGTCCCTGAAGGACAGATTTTCAGATGCAATTTATACATCAAAATACGGCACCAGCACCAGCTCAGAAATACACTGAAGCACAGTCTCAGTTTTGAGGCACTGAAGTGCCTTCTTTCAACACCACAGTCTGCATGCTCAGACATGTCTACAAATACAACTCCAGCTGCTGAGCTGTCAGAAAAACTCTGGAGGGCAGTCACTGCTCTCTTTGAATATCCTATCCTAAGCACAGGCGGAGAGCACTTGCATTTCTGATCCCACTTGCTTTTGGACAGTATGGCCTCCCTCTCCTTGGGTCAAATTTTTAAGTAATTTACATACCTTGTAAATGCACCACCCAAGGAAGCATGTGGGAACTTAAATTTAGTGATCCCACTAGAAGAAGTGTTTCATGGGAAATTTTAGAACATTTAGGCTGGTTCTGAATCAGAAAGAAATCCTAATTTTGGAATATCAACGTTTCCTACAAACTGGAAATCCCAGATTGTATCTGGCTTCAGTCTTCAATACTCCCCCCACAAAGGTTCAAAAGTAATGCAGAACTCTGAAACAGCAACCAGGGCAGAGAACAGCCTGCAACAATCATCAGCCCATTCAGCACTTGCACAGACCTTCTCAGAAGTGTAGGACAAGTTAAATCCACTTCCCCAAGGCCGATGACAAAACCAGCTAAAACAGGCCCAGACCCAGCATTCCTGATGGCGGGGGGAAGGCTGCTGGAGACAAAAGGCAATGCAACCAGTGTTCAGCCTGCTGCCATGTCTCTCTCCTCCTCCACACTGCTCTTGCCAAAAAGAGGGGCAATGGAGCAGAGGTACAGAGGAGGTCCAGGCACACAGAGAACATGGTCACTCATTAGTGAGAATAAAGCAGCTCGCTGTACCCTGAATTAACCAAAGATGATGGTATCTAAGGGAGTTGCCTTGACCCTGGTGCAATATTTCTGACCCCATCAGTCTGCTGTCATAGGCACTGCTTAAACTTAGAGCCAGTCCTCAGTTTGTCTCCAGTCTGGAATTTCCGTATATTGAGGGGCTGAAGTTTACACACAGTATAAACACTTCCTTTAAATGGTTTGTGAACCCTCACTTCTTCTAGCAGTGAAATAACAATGTTTGTAAGAAATGTCTAAGTCTTACACGTTGTAAATAGTCAGTAAACACGGTTACTTGGACTCTCTCAGACTCCTCAGAGCCTGCTTGCTCTAAAAAGAACAGAAGACACAACAGGACAGTAACATACCAGCACGTGATCTTAACACAAGTAAATATGATTTAAGACTCCCATTGCGAGCAAAAAACTTGCTGAAATCCAGCAGAGAAATAAATATATCTATTAAAAGAATGGCCATACACCCACAAAATGCTTACTGTAAATTTCAAAGATTTTTGTTTGAAGATAAAATTCCAGATAAAATCCTTCAAATCTACTATCAGTTCTGAAGAAAGTAATCTCTGGTGACAGTGGTCCCAGAGGAATAGGAATCAAGGGTCTGACTGCAGGGCTGTTCACTGTTTTTCAGAGGAATTTGGATCAGCCCCCAAAGAAGGAAGCAAGCACACAGGGGAAAAAAATAAATCCAATATAAAAGCCTCAATACAAAAAACCTGATACAGAAAAACCTTCTGAATACCACAGGCAAGGAAATCTGAGGTAACTACTTTGATCATACTCACAGGAAGGCAATCAGAGGAAATATTCTGAGCTTTTCAGTAACAAACCAGCTGCTGATGAATTCAAAATGATGACTCCAGAAAATAGAGGTGATCACTGTACAGAAATAGAAAATAAAGAACATTGTTTAGCAATGGCATAATTATTGCACACTCTTCATTTTTCTTTGATAAAGTCTTTAACAACACCCTTAAAAAGGTTTTTTTAAAGTATGGAATAAAACAGAAAAATTTTGCAAGAGATCGACAAAACCCACTATCAACAGCTCTATAAATTAGAGTTTGACAAAGCAGACTTTGATTCCCCAAAATCTCTCAACAAAGTCACTCACTAAAACCTCTTTAAGAAGCGAAGTTGATACAGGCTAAGCTTTCTCTTGTGATTAGTAAGAGACGAAGCAAAGCATCAGACCAGCGGTGAGTTTTCATAACAGCGCAAGGTTTCCAGCGTACCTCCCTAAGGATCTATACTGAGACCTGTAGTATTCAACATATTCATAAAAGCACTCTGCAAAAGCAGATGAACAGTGACAAGAAAAAGTCTGTAGATGATACAAAACTATTCATTATAATAAAATCTAAAGACAACACAAGGAACTGGGGAAAGAGTTCATAGCAATGAATTTCTATGGGCAGACTAAATTCACTGTTCATAAGTACAGGTACAGGGGGAAAAAAACTTATATCTGTATACACACAGTGATCAACTCTAAATAAGCCAATAACACTCAGCAAAGATATCTTGGAGTCTGAGGAAGAGCTCTCTGAAAATATTAGCTGACTAATTAGCTGGCTAGCAGTTGTCAAAAGGCGAGTTAAGAATCATTAAGGAAAAATCTAGGTTCTATCTAGGTCACACATATAAATATATGGTATATCTATGTTTTCAGTTTTGCATGAAGTTCTGGTTACCCTTACTCAAGAAGAGCCCCAGGAAGGGACATCAATAATGATCAGAGCTATGGCACAGTTCCCATCTAGGAGGCTATCTAGAGTATGACTCTTCCATTTGAAAAAGACAGATGATTGAGGCAGGATATGACAAAGGTCCTGAACGGTTTTTAAACAGTAAATGTTATTTATTGTTGTACAAGAACTATGATTCAAGAAGGAATCAAAAAAAATTCATGGAGGATAGTTTCATCATCTATGAGATATGATAGTCTGGATGTGACCTCTAGCTTAGAAAGTCCCAAAGCAAAGATTGCCAGACTCTGGGAAAGCACATAAAAGGAAGAGCCATTCCACCCTCATCTGCTTTCGCTTGCTTTACTGTAAGTGACTGTCTCAGTCAGAGATAGGATACTAACCTAGGTGGACCCTTGCTCTGACCTGGCATGACAACAATTCTATAAACATCAATTCAGAGAACAGAACAAATGAGGTGCCACCCTTATACAAAGACAGTACAACAATTTGTGGGTGATCTAGTAGAAACTGACAATGGATACCAGGAAATACAGTAAGAACAAGCTTCATCAAAATGAGGTAATTTTTCCCCTGAAGACTCACTCTGCATTCAGCTACCACTTGGCAGTATACAGACCCACCAGAGTAAAAATAAAAACTGTAAGCTTTCTTCAGAGAGTCTCGCATGGTCCATTCTCTTTAGACCCAAGGACCTTCATAGAGAACATCCTGGTGCCAACAGAGGCAATGGATTATTTAAAAATCACTGAAGCCTATTTTCAGTAGTTTAAGATCATAGTGTGGGGCCATTACTTGTATTAATTTCTAGTTATTCACTGGAAACTCACGGACTTTTGAGGACTTGATGTAAATGATTATTCAGCAATTTCAAAAACAATTTTACAGTCTGGTCTCTAGGTTTTATAGACACCTGTCAGTAATTTATATTATTGACAACTTTGGGGTGGCCAAAGCCAAGACTTTGATTCATTCCATTAGAAGTTTCAGTATTAGATTCAAAAGAGATCTCAATCCCCTTTTGATGCTTAGTGCTACTATGCATATATCACATAGCAGAAAAGAGCAATGTAAGAGGACATCCCTAATCATCAAGGTCTGAAAAGAACAACCGAGAGCTTCAAGTCATCTTCCTCCTACTTACAGCGAGAGCAGACTGGGCTCTATCAGGCCACAGAGCTGCAACTCATGAATAGCATGAAAGTCCTTCCAGGTCACTGAATTCATTCAAACTTTTTCACTAACTTGAAAAGCTGACTTTGCCCATTTCTATTGTTTAGTGTGCGCCACTTGACTCTCAGCAGGCTTAATTTCATGACATTCACATTATGCATTAGGAGGATCCTGGGTCTAAAAGTCGTCGTCTTCTTCAAACCGTTTGCTCTCTTTCAATCTCTTCAAGATTTTTTTAAAAAATGGAGACAAGCCCCAAAAGATTTTCCTTTTCTTTCCCACAGTCACAAAGCCCTCTTCTGCTATTCTCCTTATATTTTCTCTGTCCTAAAGCAACATTTTTCTGAATTGAGCTCAACATAATTTGTAATATCAATAAAATGACTGAAATATGCTCTCTCACTATTTGCTATCCAAAAGAACCTCTATCGCACCACAATTCCATTGTGAGCCGACTATGAAGGGCTAAGAACAATTTAACAAACAGGAAATTTCCATACAACTTAAGCATGAAGGAAGTTCAGGTCCAGGTCGAAAACCAGACTCCATAAATCTAAACCCTCCAATCCAAGAAACATCACTAGGGTTTGGACACATTTTGGGCTGTAATCTTCAGTGGTAAAATTGGCACCATTTTTACTGATTCTTCAGTCCTTTGAATTCCCCTGACCATAAACATTGGGTTCATATTCTGCTCTCATTCACGCAATGGCATTAACAGCATTGCAGACCCAGGCACACACCCAGTACTGCACATTCAAGCACACAGTGGAACTCAATTTCCAGCTAACATAGGTACTAGATTCTCAGCTAATGTAGGTCAGTATCCATTAAATGCAATTTTAATAACAGAAATGCTTTTATCAGAAGTTCTTGAAAATGCTTTTATCGGAAGTACTTTGTGGCTTAAGAAATGAGGAAGTTGTTACTATCTTGATTACGGAAACTAGGGAAACCAAATCACATCCAAGGTCATTCAGAAGTTGACCTGTGACATTTAAATGTGTTTTTTTGATTAAAAGTATATGTGTGTGCACACAAAGAAAAGCATGGTTTCACTCCCCTCTACTCTTAATGAATTTGGTTCCATTATATCAGGTAGCTCTGAATGGAAATACAGTTATGGAGCCCAGTATGTGCTGCTCCATTTTATCCAATAGCTCAACAGCTATGGCTGTAACTGGGTTCAGATCTCATCTCTTCTTGCAGGGATTTTAGCCTACATCTTGCAAAGGACACTTTAGCTCTAGGATGTTCTTCCACATCCTTTCCTACTAGTGCTGGTCCTAAGAGTATAAGGGGAGCTGTAACACACTAAAGGTCCAACTAGCTCCATATCCTCTCTCTGGCAGTGGCCAATATCAGATGTTTAGGGTAGCACGTAAGAACAGGGAAAGCATATAATGATGCTTCCCACAAATACTCTACAACAGCTTGTGACTTCCAGAATGCCTGAGTCAAAGGTGGAATCTGTGTATTTACTGATCTCCATGGCAGCTTTTTTCCATTATTATTTCCAGTAGCTGCCAACGCTCAGCAAAATCCCATAACAAATTGTCCCACAACTTAATTATGTGCTATGTGATGATATAATTCACTTTGGACAAGTAATTAAACCTTCAGACTGACACTAGGATTCAGCTATGCCACTTCCCAGCTGAAGGCTCACTCATCTAGCGCACAGTTAGGTGTAGTACGCACATAGGAAGTATTCCTCATTGCATCACATATAATGGAGCAATCCCAAATTATCCAGCAGCAAGGTGGTTAAGAAGCTGTTTTGGAAATAGCACACCTGGGTTTCAGTCCCAATTACATATTTAATCATTTAGGAAAGTGAAATAACATCAGTAGGAGAGAGTGAGAGCACCACAAAGAATAGTTGGAGAGTGCACTTTACAGTTCTTTTGGACAAATGAGGTAACTCAGTCTACCTACTGGGTTGTGAGTTAGTAATCTATTAGACAAAAGAAGGATTCCTCCTCCAATCTTCAAAAATAGCAAATCATTTCACAGAATCACAGAACAGTTCAGGTTGGAAGGCACCTCTAGAGATCATCTAATCCAATTTCCTGCTCAAAGCAGGCTGCCCAGGATCATGTCCAGTTGGGGTTTGAAAATCCCAAAGGATGGAGGCTCCACAGCCTCCCTGGGAAATCTGTTCCAGTGTTGACCACTTACAGTAATAAAGTTTTTCCCTACCTTTAAATGGAATTTTCTGCATTTCCATGTGTGTCCCTTTCCTGATGTCCTTTCACTAGGTACCATTGAGAAGAGTCTGGTTCCATCTTTTTTCTCATCACCCCTCCCCCCTCCCATAGTCACAGTGTGTGACAGCCACATAGTGGCTGTTAAACTTGAATCTCATTCCAGTTATAGCTAGACATTTTTACCCATAGATTTCAGTATTGGCTCTGGTGTAAATTATTTTTTTGCCTCGAGTCATGAAAATGAGAGCAGAAAACCACCTTTTTAAAAAATGGTCTAGGTGAAATATTTCTTTGTTTACCCATTTCTTCCAGATCTCCTTTTCTCCTTTTGATTTTTCTGTTGTCAGGGTTGCCATGTAGTTTATTTACTAAGACATTACAGAGGGAGCATTTAAATAAAACTTTTCAACTTTTCCTAAGATGTGTTATGTGCACAAAGAAGGCTTTTCGTTACAGTGTTTGGCAAACAAGTGTTGCCAACAGAAGAGGGGAACAGGAAGCCTCGAACTCATCCATTACTATCTAAACAGGTACCCAAGGAATTTGTTTTCTAGGATGACCTAAAAAGGGGAGGCGTCTTGTCTCCCGTGAACTGCTTGCCTAACCACTTACAAGCAGCTTATCAGTACAAAACATCAGCATTCAAAATAAATAAAAACATCTCTCATGCAGCAATACACTTAAGTTGGAGTTTAATTTAAAAACCATAGTCAAAGCCCATTGACTTCAGGCTAAGCACACATTTATGTGCTCTGCTGAACATGGACAGTTTGCTGTACCTGAGCTCTACTTCCCAGAGGGCTGCAGCCATCTCCTAGTTATCAATTTTTCTGTCAGTGTTAGGAGTGCAGTAGTATCACCAAGCCCCAGCTTTCTGGGTGCTGTACAAACAGGACAAAAAGGTAGTTCTTACTCCCAAAGAGTTTATTATCCAGGTACAAGAGGGATGAAGCTACACATTAGAAATTTCTGATCTAATAGCTACTCTCAATGAACTTAATATAACGTTATGTTACATATGTTAATATATTATTAAAGAAAGGGTTTAGAGCTCAAGTGCCATCTTAATCTCAGCCAAAGAATGACCATTAAGGCACAGCCCACAGGTCTTCAAGGAAATACTTTCATCTTTCAAACACGTAGCTACATGTATATACCATTGTTAGTTTTCAAATGTTATGAAGCACTCGGACCATTACAGCTTCATCTTTCTGTGGCCTCATCTGAAGAGGATTTCAGTGATGCAGAAAAGTATCAATAAGTACAGACTCGTAGGGAGAATGTGAGCTGTAGGAAAAAGTTTCCCACCCCATCATATTTTCTGGTTGAACCACACAGGCTGCATTGTATACAGGGCTGATAGTCCTGATTGTCCAGATGTGTTCAGGGTCTTGGAGGTAAAGAGTCAGGGAGACGAAAAGCATGCCATCAGCAGTGCCTCTTCCAGCCCAGCTGCAGAATATATTGGAGATCTGAAGAGCAGAGAGGAAAGAAATCCTTTTCCAACATCCACCCATCCTTTGCAGTTCAACTTCCTGGGGGCCCACTGGACCTCACTTCAATCTACTCCCAATGCCATGGGCATAGCAGTACACAGAATGGTGCTCCAGAGCAGGACTCAGGAGCACTCTGAGCATACCCCATCTCATGTACTAAGCTGCTCAATGAATGTTCTTAATTACAAATTTGAATCAGAAATTATAATCATGATTGGTCTTTAAAATAATGCCAGACAGCCATACACATTAGGGGAGAAAGTCTTTGAAGGGGAAAGATCTGTATCTTCTCTTCAGCCGAGCTGTTAGTATCCTTCTAAACAGCAACTCATTTGACCTACAAAGTTTCAGAAAATGGCTTATTTCTTCTCCACCATCTTAAAATGACAGTTATCTTTACACTGACCTCAGCAGTAGAGCACCCTAGTACTTTGGAGAATAGTCAGTCCTCTCACATCCGCAATGATACTCCCCCAATAGAAGTAAACAACTTCTGGATACAAGGACTGCCCTACATACAGACTTTCATTCTGCATGTCTTGGCATGTGACAGGAAAGAAGAAGAACTGCTTCCTGAGGTTAAAAACAGCCAAAAGGAGGACTAGATACAGCGCATACCAAGTGGAAGTAGATTGCAAGATCTCTGTGTGGTTATTCTTGAAAGTAGAGGCTAAGAACTAATCAAAGTATGTGTGCATCTGAGCAGATGTGGGCTGGAACATCATCCTCAGCCATGCAAATATAGCACTTGCTTCCTTCTTTGGCTACATTCATGCTACTAAGCAGAAACCATTTGCTAACCACACAGCAGTGGCATTCACATTAGCAGAAAACCAGACTCCTCGTCTCTTCCTGCTTTGATCAGCAGTTACTGCCCGCAGAAATAAACAGAGGGTTGTGTTCCTCGCTTGCTCCATGCAGGGTCTGCTATTCTCACATGGACATCGGTGGCAGCAAGAACAGGCCAAGCCCGTTCCAGAATAGCCATTTGTCCTCATGTAAACCTATGTCCCCAGTAGAGCAGCAACAAGCACAGCAAGGAAAAGACAATTCAAGGAGGGTTTTCCCATTTCAAATTGTGATCTGGAAGAACAAACATTTTAAAATTTAAAAATCTAAGCTTGCCATATCCCTTTTTGATCATCTGGAGATTGAACATAAGCTCCCCTACATCATTGGCAGTGGATACAGGCATGTCTGCTACAGAACATGCTACTGAGGGAAACCATTTACTGCTAATAAGAAGTCCCAAATTCCTTGCAAATTCATTGTCCCTTTCAGAAAAAGGTTACAGAAAGCTTAGAGCTCTAATCCAAATTATTAATAATGCATAAAGAATACTGCATAATAATTCAGAAAACAGTCACTTGCAACAGACAGTAAATGGAAACTGGCTGCTTTAAAGCATATTTTGACAGCTGCTAGCATCATTCAACACAATAAATGAAAGAATTTGCTCAAAACAAGCAGAGTAGGGCAGCTAAAGTAAGTCTGTACTAACAAAAAGGTTGTCTCTTGTGAAAGCTCTGATTTTCTCCTCTCCTGTGTCTTCTCCAGTTATTGAACATAAACACACTGCTGGGATGGGTGTCAGGAGAGAGGGAGCTGCAGGGAAAATTCTGCGAGCTGTATCCTTTTCAGGGCAGTTTAATTAATAGTGTTTCTGAGAAGAATTCTGACTGACAGGATTAGTGCCATCACTAAAAGTTACTATTTGTGGATCCTGGAGCTCACAGCTCCCATAAAAATAAAACAGTTTAGAAAAGAGCTTTGTGCAAATGAAGGCATTCCCTCAGCAGGGAAGGTTCATGTGAACCTCTTCTGTGGCTTCCCTTCACATGGGTTTTTCCATGGAGATGGGACAGCAGAAAATCCCTGGAGAACACCCTCCCCTGGGTGCAGAAAGTCTGATTCAAGTTTTCTAGGTTAGTCCTTGGGGAAGGTTTCTATAATGAGCAAAAATGAAACTCTAAGAATGAATGTTCCCAAACTTCGTGGAGGGGAACATTTTGTTCCACTTTCTTTGCTTCAGGATTTATTTCAGGTTTGTACTGAGTATCTTTTTCTTTTGGTTTTCCAATTCATACCACCTTCCTACTAAGATAATATTTTAGTATTCTCCTAGTGATACTCAGCCCAAAACACTATTTCACTGCTCTAATCTCTTATAAGGACTTGGGACAAATGATTAAATTGACCACAAGCATTGCATTTTATTTGATTATTGTCAAATCTTTAAGTACTAACCCAACTAAACCATATTTTAGAAGGGGTAAAGCATTACATGCCAAAACAAGAAACTGGAAATAAGCCAATGCTGCTCCATTGCAAAAGCAAGGGAAGGACCACAGCATCCCAGTTCATACAGGAAGCACCCACCAGTTTGCTGAATCATCTCCCAGAAACTGTGAAATGGAAGAAGACAAGAAGAAAAAAAGGTGATTCTTTCTGCTTACTCTATCCCGCTCAATCACTTTCCTCAGACAGGATAACAAAGTAATTCAGATACAGCGATTTCTTCCCAGAAATTTTCAGGCACCTCATTTGCATCATATCTTCACTTTCTTGCCCCATATTTTCCCTGCTCTTCTTTCACATCCATCGTGCCCCCCCCCCCACTGTACTGTTTTCCAGCTTCTTTGTTGCTCGCTCCTGCTCGCATTCTTTCTACACCAGACTTTAACCAATTTCTTGCCCCAGATCCTATTGCCCTGCTTCCTCCTACTCCTTATTGCTAGCCTCCTGATATCTGCTACACCTCAGTTTCTTGTCCTTATCCCATAGTTCATCATGACAGCAAATATTATCACCTATGAAAGGTTAAGATGGCAAGCACCTTTTCCTAAGTAACGTATGTGTTCAGTCCCACCATGGTTATTTTGGATCAGGGAAAATATTTGCAAATACTATGAGGCAGAAATCAGAAATTAATGAGAAGTCTTGAACCATTTCTTAAGAACTTCTAGAACAAACATCATAAGGCTCACAGCAGCATCACAACAGATGTCAACCATTCCATGTATTATGATAGATCCATCTTAGCCCAGACTGGCATATACCATCTTATTTATATTTCACCTGTTTATGCATTTCTCAAGAAGTATACAACAAGGGAAGAGCAAACTGGTCCAGATAAAGTAAGAGTCATCACAGAAGTTTTTCCAGAAATCTCCAATCTCTCTCAAATCCTTTTTGGGCCTTAAAAATGCTTGGATAACATTATTTCTTCAGATTATAATCAATCATCATATGCATTTGTCCTTGCCTTTGTGGCTTCTAACTGAGGCAAGATGAGCAGAGCTAAACTTCCACAGAGGAAAAATATCATAGTACACCAAAATGCTGCCACTTATTCAGGAATAACCAGTGCAAATAACTGTTTTTTAAAGTGGCTATATTATATATGGAAAGCTTGCAAATCACACATCACAAAGACTGTCCCAGTAGTAACATTATTGGTGATTAATACATATAGTTTTATCTTCTTCTATGGTCTGGTTCCAGTGACCCAACAAACCACTACTTTTATTCTAGCTACTACATTTCTGTCTGGGAATAGCTGTAGCTTTGATGCTGTCAGCTCCCACTGCTGCTGGCAATGTTTAGTATGGATGACTGGTATGTGAACCTTTAAGGCTACAGCATTACTGTCTCAACTTTAATTAGCTTAAAAATGCCTGCAGAAAGTACCAGATACTCCTGAATACTCAGGGGCCTCTAAATGTCCACACAAAAACTTAAATTTTAGTCCACTCAGGAAACCAGATTGATTGTTAGATGGACACCACCTTCTCCACTATATAAGTATCAGCTCTGTCATGACTTGCTGAGAAATGGATCATCACCCTGACTTCTTCCTGTTCTGCCCCACGGACGGAGGAAATGAAGTTGCTGGAGAAGGCATGGCAAGCATGTCTATGTTTTAACTTTTCACCTAATGCACAAACACAAAAACTGGCAGTTTGCAATCGATCATCTAAAGAAAAACCACCAAGGCTGCTTGTCAACCTTCAAACACCACCTGTGTGCTCAGTGATACCTGAGCTTTGCCAAACCCACTCCTTTTATTTTAATGAACTACAACTCATATGTTCAATATGCAGTTTAAATTTCTCCTTGCTTGGCAGCCATATAAACAGCAAGGAATGTGCACGTAAAAAAAGTTATTCTAGTCACACCTATTACTTTTCCAAAAGGAAGGGCATGCTCAGGTACTGTAGATGAGAATCTAGATGACTGAGCCTCAGCTACTTGTTTAGACTGTTAGCCTTGCTTTCAATGGTAGGAAATATTACATAAAATCCATGTAACACATACAAGCTAAGTGCAAATGATGAAAGAAATCAGCAAGGGAAAAGAGGCCAGAGAGCTGTTGTGATGGAAGAATAGCAGCTGGGAAAACTGAAGTCAACCCAGCTATGTTATTTTTTAATTAAAAATAAACATGGGCTTTGTTGCCAAGGGATTGGTTAGCATTCCATTTAAAAAGAAAAAAAAAAAAAAAAGGGAATTTTGTTTTACTTCATTCTCATTCCCCTCCTAACTTCCCCCCTTCTCTTCTGCCCCCTCCTTCCCCCTCAAAAAAAGTATTTATAGATTTTGCAGAAAAAACATGGTCATAAAATTTAGGTCAGTATGCAGCACCACACACAGCCACCTATTTTTAAGGCATTCTCTTTCTCTCACATGAATGCCTGCTTGATTAAAAATAGTCAGAGACTATCATTTTAATTTTGTTAATTATTTCATCTTCACTGCTGACCTCCTTGGTAGCTATACAAGTATGCATGACTGCACTGCCTGAGACTGCATGTGTGTAAATGATAAACGCCTTCTTTGGATAGCCCTTTTAATGAAGGTTTCAGAAGACCCATGTTAATCCTTCCAAGTTCAGTCTTGCTTCTCTTCAATCAAATACTAAAGCAGCTTTTATTCATGCTTGGGTAGGGGTTTGTCTTAGTTTTTATGGAATTTGCTTGTGTCCAAGACCACTAAAGGTCTTACATCGTTTCTCTGCAGTCCTCACTTCACAAACA
Organism: Gymnogyps californianus; assembly: GCF_018139145.2. NCBI lineage: Eukaryota > Metazoa > Chordata > Aves > Accipitriformes > Cathartidae > Gymnogyps > Gymnogyps californianus. Next base: position 148,801,886 of record NC_059471.1, read on the forward strand.
GGAGTGTGAAGTCACTAGCAGAGAAAAACCAAAGAATCCAAAGACTCAGCTCAGGCTTTTCATACATTCCAAGGACTCAAAGGTTAACTACTTTTAAAGGCTGACTACCTCATTAGCCTCTCTCCCCTATGTTTTTCATTCATTTACCTTACACATTTCTTGTGTGCTTTTATTATGCCTGACCTTAGAGAAGCTTTCTGCTACTGAGGTCTTAGCCACAGATCAGCCTTATCGCAATTATTTCTCCACACTGCTTCCACATCACATTTTGAAACCTTATCTTGCTTAATCAACTTTTACTTTCTCTCTCCCCATCTGCTTTACTAATTATTTACATTTTGTTTAAGATATTTTAAGCCATAATTCATATGAAATACATATCCAGAGGCAGTTGCAATTGTTCTGATAAAACATGTAGGAGCTGATGGGGCAAACCTCCCTCAAAACAGATCAATGAAATTGAAATTTTCTATAGAAATATTCATCTTCAACTGAGTAAAGGTATCAGTTCTGGTTGAATCAAAGAAAGATCTATCTAATGATTAGTCATTGACCTGACTGGTGAGAAAAGAGAATTCAGGTGAAATAAAAATACTTGCGTATACCTCCTGCATCTCAGATAAGTACCATCATGCACAGCAAGTCACCAGTCTAAGGGCTGTTCTGGAGTAGGACTTGCTTGCATCTATCTGGAGTCATTCCAGTTTGCATTAAAAAAGTCCATTGACAAAGGGAATAGAATATGTAATTATTTATTCAGTGCAGAGCAGCTCTAAAAAGAAAGAGCCCTGAACAGGAACAGCACAGTACAGGATGGTCAATGCACCCACATTTTCACAAGAGAAAGACCCAACCTCCATCCCAGCCGCACAGAGTGGTATTTAAACCTTCAATCTTGCAAGAGGACCTAGCCAATGGATTAGACTGAAAGTGCCTCTCTGTCTGCTCTTCTACCTTATGAGGTCTTTTTATGCATCCCATTGCATTTCCAGAAAGATTCTGAATTTGTGAAAACATAAAGACAGAAATAATTTTTCACCCAGCTCTGGTCAGTATCTGCTGACTCGCATCCAGATTCCTCTAGTATCTGAACCTTCCATTGACTCCAGAGAAAATTCATGGTTGACCACAGAACATAAGGTTAGCTAACTAAATAGCATAATGCATATATTTGTGATGCAACAGTAAGCACAGGAGAAAGAGGATACTGGGTTGCAAAACGTTTTTCTTTATGCTTTGCATATTTTTTGGAAGAGGAAAGAAAACCGCATTAGGCAAAGCAATGTATTTGTTTTGTCTCAAGGACATTGGCTCACAAAGAAATGTTGCTGCAACTAGTGAGAGTTCAAGTCATTGTTGCCCAAACCATATAAAAAAAAAAAAACAACCCACAACATTAAAAAGTCTTTGGAACTCAAATGTTATTCCTCATCCCAACCAAATGTAAATAATCCAACAGCTTAGTGACCAACAGTACACAACAGAGAATTACTTTTCTGGGTAATTAGGCATTGAAGCAGAGCTGAAATATTCTACAAACATTAATTTTCTTTTGTGGCAACACAAAATTGGATACCGCATTAGAAAGTAAGAGAAAGGTGGGCAGGGGGGGAAGAATAGCTTGGCACTCGCAGAACCTAAACATGCTGCACTTCAGCCTCCTTGAGTTTTACACCAATTTCCATGTAAGAATAGAATTTAGTTGAATTAAACATAATTGGAGGAATGGTTTTGTCTTTCAGATGGTCACTTGCTGCTTGAGTCTAACGGTTACATGAAAATAGAGAAGTGAGAGAGGCTTCTCAGTTAAACTCTTCCTTTTCCAGATAGGGTAACTACTTGACTACCAAAATAGAAACTTCCTAATTCTGACTACTGAAGAGGTTTCTACTATCTTTCCCACAGTATTTTTGCTTTTCTTCAAGATCTGCAACAGCTCAATCTAAAAACCAAAACAAAACAAAAGCTTTGGGAGGTTTGTTCCATTGCCTGTATAATGGCAGGGAGGTATGTACAATCACACAAATACCAAGGAGGACAGGGAAACCAAAATTAAACTCAAAAATACAAATGGAAGAAAAGAGATCCTGTCTAGTGGGAAAGAGTTGTAATAAAGTCACTTAGAAATGCCATCAGCCTTTTTATTCAGAAAAGCAATCATATCAGTGAAGAATAATTTAGTGATTCTGCTGTGTTTTAAAAGGCTGGGAGCCTATTGTCATATGATAGTAGCACTATTTTCTCTTAAATCTCAGACCAAGAAGCTAGGCCACTGAAAATGTAAGTGTGTGTCAAAATGGGCAAAAGATTTAAGACCATCTTCATCTGGCAAACAGAAAATGGAATGCTGTTTACAGCCCTTGATATTTCTTTGTTTCTCATGGGAAGCTAGTTGATGTTGTCTATTGACAGCTCTCATTGTTAACAACACTCATGGAGAGTTTATTAATTTTATGTCTTGATGCCATTTGTCCAAAGCAACCTTTCTGTAAGGGTCACATTGGACTAATAAACAGCAGAGTATCATATAGACATTAGGATTCATTCACCAAGTGGAATTCAAGACGACTGACACTTAAATTTTATGTATTTCTTATTTTAAAACAGAACCCTCTTGTCAGCCTCAGGATTTCCTTGATCTTTAAGTTGTAGAAATATACAAAACTAAACAATAGTGTCCCACTCCACTAATTTCTCCTGTCATGTAATATACAAAACCACAGTTCAAAGAACATTCCCATTTGAATATGCTCCATCGTCTTTTCCTGGTCCTGTTGAAAATCTGGGAATGAAGTAGTTCATACGTGAAATGATGCCTAGCTTCATTCATTCAATGGATGCCAAGTTATGACTTCTCCCAGTTCAGAGAGCAACTATTTTAGCTGGAATGGCAGAGCCCTATACCAGCAGAATAAATGTCACATCATGGCAATGACATGAAGTTAGCATCAGTTTAGTTTCATTTGTTTTGATACAAGCCAGAGAGAGGAATTCTGGTCTCTACAGTCCCAATGCTTTTAAACCCATTAGACCACCCGACCTATTACAACTTGCATCTACTTTATGCAGACTAAAAATAACATTACCACTGGTGGTTGAATGAAAGAAGCTGACAGAAGGAGTAACTATAGAAAGAAATCTGCCCTATGCTTTAGATAAAAAACACACTCAAAACGCACAACACAGAGAAGAAAAGGGGACGTGGAAAATTAAAGCAATGGGAAAGAGGATGTTAAAAGCAGTAGAAGAGCAGCAGTGATACAGAAGCATCAAAGATTAAAAAGATGGGGAGAACGGTTGGCACAGAGGGAATGTGACCAACCTGAGAACTGGTTAGCAGGTACAAGTTTAGCAATAGGCTTGAGCTAGGTCCATTACGCTAGATGCCCAAAGCAACTCTTACAGGTCCTCCAGTTTAAGGCTGGGGCTTGTTGCAGCTGCATGGTGTCACATTCAAGACATTATCACATTATTCTTTTATATTTATAGTATCCTCAGTGGTCCTTGTCCCCTCTACAGACATCAAAAAGACAAATGATCTGCACTGCTTGATTTTGCATCTAGAAAAGAGGCCCACACACCAACCGAGAAGGAATCTGTGTCGATTTACTGTCAGATAGGAGGACTGCACAAAAAGCCTTATGGTAACCAATACTTCATGCAGCAGGGTTCATTCTACCTGTCTTCCCAGAAACAGGAGATTAAATCAAAGAAGAAGAAGAAAAAAAAAAAAAAAGAGAAGAACAAGGGTTTGAGAAGTTAGATGGCTAGTGTTGTAGCTCCAAGTTTGATCTACAAAACAGCTTTCATCAAAACAATTAGATTGTTCTTGTTCAAGCCATTCATCATCTCAGATATTTTTCTAATTTTGACTTCTACCCACTAGAGAGTGGAAACCTTCTAAATAATTATCATCTAGGGATTCCTCAGCTGGAATTTGGACTGGCCTACATAATTCCTCCAAACAGTGCTCCTTGACTTTTTCCCATAGACCTCGCTATTGCAGTGCAATGCCTGGAATGCCAGCTCCACGCTGCAGAAATTAGCCTTCTGTGCAACAATGTCAAATTCAATCACTTGCTAGCAAGACTGTGAAAACTAGTAGTATGCTCCCACTTCTGTATTTGAGCGATAACTTGTTTCTAGGATGAATTTGAAGGGGAGGGGTGCAACAAAGTAAGTAATTACGAGGTTTTCTAAGTGATGTTGGATTAGCAGTCTCATAGAATGAAGTCTTTCACTGATCTACAAAGCTGACAGAGTACCGGTGATGGCGGCAGCAGCAGCTATGTCAGCCCAGTTAGGCACAGACTGGCTCCCAGTTAATGTTTGGCTACTTTGCATTTTCCATCCAGGGTGCCAGAGTGAGACAGTAGCTTTAGTGCTCCTTCTAGTAGCAAATCACTGATTCCGTACACGGCATTGCCCTCTGCATAGCCATGGGAAATCAAAAGACCTGCATGCCAGTACGAGAGGAACATGGTTGAAACTCCACACAGGGAAGGCTTCAGGTAATACATTATCTCTTCCCCTGGCTAAGTTGGTATGGTTTCTTGCAATACACAAGCACAAATATATCTCTAATCACTTTTAGTCAACATTCAACCACAGTCAAGTTTTTGTTTCTGTCTACGGTATGCATATGATTTCCACTGCAACACTGAGTGATTCAGTTTTCTATCTCACAACAAATCTATAAAGAAAGGAGTAGTTTCTGTTCTCATTTTACAATAGGCTGATTGTAACAAAGGGAAAATAAATAACTTTTACAGTCACAAACATGTTCTGTGAATGAAGGCCTTACGTGGGGGCCTCCCAGTGCGTCAAACAGTGGACCAGCTTTTTTTTTTTTTCATTTGGTTTTCTTTACGGGGGGGGGGGAAAGCAACTTTCTCTGAAACAAACAAATGCTTCATTTCCAAGAAACACAAAACTGATTTCTGTCAAATTCTTTCAGTAGTATGCTCTGAAAAGGGAGAGAGGGCAGTGACAAATGTGGCAGAAGAAGATAAACTGCTGTCTTTTCTAGAAATAGCAATTCCATTGCTGTCGACTTCCTTGTTTGAGCCAGAACCAAAGCACTCATTTTACACAGATTGAAGGGCCTCTTTATACATCCATAAATGACATCCAAACCATTAAAAATAATGGGAGGAGGAGGAAGGAGAAAAGAGTGGAAGCTTCAGACAAGCCCCAAGTACTGTCTTGTTCTAAGCATACAAACCAGCAGCAATACCTTTAGTGCCCTATTGGAACTGCAAGTAGGATCACCAGTGCTTGGTAATTGACCAAACATCTGTGAAGATCATACATGGTTAAAAATCTCTATGTAGTTAATGTACAGACTGTGATTTATCAGACCCCAAACTGTGCAACATTCTTACTTCAAGACAGATCTAAAAATTTCAGACAGACATTCATGAGAAAGCTGAAAGATTGTCTATAATCAAAAATTTCTACTTATGTGCCACAGTCTTAAGAGTTCTTGCCTCACTAGGATTCTTGAAATCAGGACACAAAGCTTAAAAAGTATCCACTTATCTACTTTCTTCACTCTTTTAAAGAGGAAGATATTCCCTGAGTGCATTTGGAAGTGGTATGTGATACATACATCTACACTCTGACATGAAATCTCAAGTCTTCTTGAACTATTTGCACTTTTTCCATGAGGTGTCCGTGGCCTAAGACTCATGAGCAGACCAACCAATTGCAAATCAAGCTCTCCCAGTTTTAGGACAAACACTCATAAAAATGACTCCATTCTCAGAGGTGCAGATTTCTCTGTGGATTGATTTGTCACCGTTTTCAAATACCTGCCTCAATACAAAGCCTGTTTGGTCGTACATAGCAGTCATAGCACTGTTTGCTCTCTTCTGGAACCCCGCACATCAACTCGCTGGTAACATGTCCACAACCAAGTAATTATGGACCACACCATCTAATTAAACTTTCTTGCTAGAGCAGAAAAGCGAAAAAAAAAAAAAAACCACTTAAAATTTCACCGGTTCAATCTTGCCTTCACAACTGCAGCCTTTGGCTGACATGCAAACAGCTTCTTCTAGGAAGAGAAAGCTGCACTACTTCAATGACAGGTACAATTCTGAACAGATGCAGCTAAGCCCTTACAAATCCCTGGGTAGACATAGTTATTTCAGTTTGAGAGCTTAGAGTGTGACTGGAAGTCCGAACACTTTGAAGATGACGTAAATCAAAGTCGCCTCTCCTTCAACATGGCTATTTCCCCTACTTGGAGTTCCTTCCACTTTGAGAGAATGGATATAAATCAATCTCTCAAAGCAATACACACTGTTCACTAGATTTTGTGAAGTACTGTTTGTTTTTTTTTTTAAGGAGAGAAAAAGGAGCTTTTTTCCTCATGTCTGCTGGTACAGCTTAAAAACGTGTTATAATGACATGGTGCTGGGTGACTTCTTGACTGTAGAACATAGACAGAAAGTCAGCTTCTTTCCAATTTAAATGCAAAGGGAAACCTCAGCACTGTGGTATAAGGGAAGTGTGGTGACACATGACAAGTACCCTTGTACCCACAAGCATGTGCCAATGGTGGGGTTTTCAGTACGTTTTTGACAATAAAACTATACGCTAAAAGGAAAGTCAATGTGGGATTTCTGCCTCTGCACTTTCTGCTACCTCCCCACCATGCTCATTAGTGCAATCAGATGATTAGCTCTGTTCCCTTTGGGATATCTTTATATGTCCCATGTGAAGGTGGCCAGCCCAGCTACTTGAACAGAAGTCATTTCAAGAATGTGAGTAGTGAGATACAGCTGAAGCACCACTCAGCCTTAACAATACAAACTACCGTGGCCGTAGCTGCAGCTGGTCTCCCAGAAGAAGAAATCCTGGGACCACTCTGTACTAGAAAGGAACTACAGCATTGTGCCTGCTGGATTGGTCTGAAGGATGAAAACACCATTTTGATCCTTTTCTTGCAAGAGTTTTCCCCTACTCTCTCCTCTACTATGAAATACCCAACACCACACAGACAATACAACATAAGAGGCTTGTCACACACTTTGCACAGTCCAAAGACTGATTTTCAGCCTCCAGATTATAAGTGAAATTTGTCTACAAGACATAACCTGAGCTCCATTTATATACTAGCATCCCCACTGGGGGTATGGTGCTTTATGTATTTTAATATTCACTCATAGTAACTAAGAGAACAATCCCTATTTGTGCCTACAGATGGCTGCATCAAGTAATTAGACATTTTAAAGGAGACCAAAACCAGGGTAACCATTCATAGAATCATTTAGGTTGGAAAAGACCTTTAAGATCATTGAGTCCAACCTACTTCACCAGAGTAAATACAGACAAACTCTCAATGTCAAGAGTTTCGTTCTGGATGCAGGGTAATGTAATAGAAAGCAAACCACAGATAATGCTAATATTAAACATCAATAAACAAGCTACTAAGAATTATCAGGGTCCTAGTCATAAACAGTTTACAATGGGATAGAATATATTCTTAAACAGAAATCAGTATGTTAATGGGCTGTTAGTTACCATGACTAACGAGCAACACTATTTTCCACTGATATCTAAAAGATACATCGTTCATATCAGTAACTTGACTGTAACTTCCTGTGATCACTTACCAGCCCTTTATAAAATAAACTTGGAAACAAAGTACTAACGTGGTCTTAATGGAGAAACTTTGATCACAGAGCCCAGGAAGAGGTTCTTCAAGATCGCAGCCCACCCTTGCCTTGCTCTCAAGCTCCAAAATGAGTTCTGACAGACAAGTACTTGACTTGGCCAACATGCATGTTTCTAGGGAGACGCAAAACAGATTTCTGCAGGCATAAATAACAGTTAAGTGCACAAGCCTCATAAGTTTTAATAGGATTTATGCACCTTGTATCTTTGAAAATTTCTTTGAAAAAAAGTCTATCGCCTTCAACAAAGACTGAAAAGAATCAGGTTTAGATAACCTAATTTTTACTCCCAGTTACACTCATTTACATTTAAAGATGACATAACACTCCAAGCGTGGACAAATTTTTTTAGATTACTTTGAGATCAGGAAAGCAGTGGATGTTGTTTATCCCAACTTTAGTAAGGCTTTTGACACCTGTCTCATAGCATATAACATCCACATAGACAAACAAAGATATGGATTGAAAACTGGAAGAACTGTCAGGCCCAGAGGGTTGAGATCAGTGTTACAAAACCCAGTGGGAGCCCAGTCACTAGTGGTGTACACCAGGGTCAACACTGGGACCAATACTGTGTAACATCTTCATTAATGACCTGGATGATGGAAGAGTCCACCCTCAGCAAGTTTGCAGACAATATAAAACTGGAAGGAGTGGCTGATACACCAGATGGTTGTGCCGCTATTCAGAGGAACGTCGACAAGCTGAAGAAATGGTCCAACAGGAACCTTATGAAGTTCCACAAAGAGAGGTCATGGAGTCTCCATCCTTAGAGGTATTCAAAACCCAACTGATGTATCCTTGCAATATATGTAGCACAAAAATACAGTGCGCAAACATATAAACCATACTACCTTCCACAGTATAAAAGTACAACAGGCCAGTTCCTTAGGTAATAACTTCTCTGTGGACACTAGTCCTATGTATTCTAATTTGCATCAGTTGAGGATATGAACAATGCACATTAACAAGGTTTTGTTCTAAAGAATAAGTTTCAATGGTACCCTGATAAAAATGCTTCTATCAGAACAACTATTTCTAACAACTCAGCATCTTACATGGAACTGCTCTAATTATTGCCTTAATCAACATCATAACTTACAATACAACTTGCAATTAACATGTGGTAAATAGCATCTGCCAATTAGACTATCATGTGCACTGTACATCTGATTCCTGTTTTCACTGGAATGCAGCTATTTGTGCTGGATCTCATCCAGGGTCTCTGCTTTGGCCTCTACCACTCTTTGGATGAGCAACCCTGAACTTTCTGCTGCAGTTAAGGGGAAGACAAGATTCCTGCACATATGAATTAGGTCATAGATATGAACCTTGAAAGGAGGTTCATTAGTCATTTTTAGAGCTCCACTACTTTAAAGTAGAAGAAAATAAATCACAGAGCACATCCACTTCATCACTGTATACCATCATCACAGACAGCAAAGTTAAATCTGTATTAATCACACATATCCCACCATTTCTCCTTTTGTTCCCTGTCCATCCTTTCTCTTTTCTTTTTTTGTTAAACTTCATGGCCTAGAAACAAATACAGGCATTTTATTTAATTATTCAAGATCACATCTCTGCTGTTGTCAAGTGTCTTCTATGCATGGCTAGATTCACACTTTCCAGGGCCACCTATAGTTGCTCAGCATCTGTCAGGACTGGATGATTTATCCTGACAAATAATGAATCAGTTTACTATTAATGATCCCTTTCCTCAGATGTGCCTCTTTCTCTAGAGCAAGGGTTCTCAAGTAGCAACAAGTGACTGCTTCAAAGTTGTATACACATATAGGCTAAAGGACTGACTTGCCCTGTGCACAGTTTTGCACAGAGCCCACAGCTTCTGCTCCTGATGGATCTGCAATACCCAAACACACAGTGCTGAGCAAACCATAGAGCAAAGATATCAGATGTGAAGCCCCCTAAACCTATTGCACATTAAAAAAGCACAAGGCAACTAGGAATTCTAAGCAACCACACGATCAAAGCATGAAGGAAAACTGAGAACTATCTTAAAACTTCCATAAGTGTTGCTTTGACTTTCCAAAACCAAAATCATTCAAAGGAACAGGTTCCAAATTGGAGGAAAAAAAAAAAAAAAAAAGGCACCACAGAAAGAGTCTCTGCTTTTACCTGCCTCAGTAACTCATGCTAGAGTGGCAAAACAATCTTTATCAAAAAGATTCCACCACTGGCATGGGTGACAATTCTATTTAGGGTACCAGAGGAAAAGCATGCTAAGGAGACAGCCTCTGCCACCATTATCAGGCAAGCCACAGAAAACAGTTTGAGCCTTTGAAAGACACTCTTTTACCAGCAAAAGAGAAAGCTGTGACCTGAGACTCAAGACGAGACTTATCTGCTTAATTCTGCCACATGATTTGAGGAAAGGGTTTGGGGTGAGATTGGGGGCAGGGGTTTGCCTCAGTGCTTAAGTTTTTGAGGTCTTGGAATGCTTTTCAACATAAACAGTGCTTGAGCTCCTCACAAGTGTCGTATAAAACTATTAATACAGATAATAGAAAGTGGTTTGGTTTCTTTTCTCTGGGATAGAGAAAATACCAATAGAAAGTCAATGGAAGCATGCAAAATTTTCCACACTAATCTATTGACTGCATGTTGCAGAGTCGAGGTCCATTATAAGCAATGGAGGCTTTGCTTCAGTCTGAAAGGCAAAGCTCAGTTGTCATTTCTATCTGTGTAATGTACATAACAATGGTTTATGTGCAACATTCCATCATGTGTTCTTGTCGCTGTCAAATACGGAAAGGGAAGAAAATGGAAGCATGAATCAATGAAGTCATTTTCCTTCCCACATACAACCTCAGGCTGAGATGATGTCAGCTTTCACAAGCAAAACAAGTTTGAGTGGCAGCAACACTTGAGAGGAGGAAATCCAAAGGAAACCTATGTTCATCAAAAAGTGGTGCTGATGATTCAACAGGCAGCATCCCTACTACAAAGTCTGTAATGAATCAAGGTCTTTGTGTGATACGTGGCTGTCACTGCTGAGGAGCTTTGCCTTTCATAGAACAGGGGGAAAAAGTGCCTAAGGGCTATACTCTCTCCCATGCCAAACAAATCCTGAAGGGACTGTAAGACTGGTTCCCTTTACTCTCAAGGCATCCAACCTCCTGCTGATACATAAAAATCATATTGGTCTAGTAACTGCTGTAATTTCTGACAGCTCTCAATCATCTCTACTAAATTATGAATCATGTATGAATAAACGTAAGGAAAAAAAAACCCTCAGGCCCTTTGGATTCTCTTACTGGATTAAAAATGGGAAGGGTGGACACAGGGGCCAGTTACACTGGCATTGTGCCAGCTGGGATGCTGCTTCTGCCAGGGAATTTCTCTGCAGGATAGCTATGGTTGGATTGCATCCTTTTTGCACAAAAGTGGACAAGACTGGGACTGAGAACATAACCCTCAGCCTTGACCCTTCATCACTGCTGAAAGTCTCACTGTAATTTTCACAAGAGTAGAAGTGCTTGGGAGAATTAAATTCAAGTTCCCCTCACTCTACTTCTCCTCTGTAGACTAAGACATATGCGTACCCTACCTAGACTTATGAGATCCTGCATACCAAGATTCATCTGGCCATATCAGAACATAGCTCTGCTGCCTTCCCCTTTCCTCCGCATAGTCAACTGGGCTTCAGCAAAAACAGAGATTGAAGAGTTCAAAACAATCAAGTGGAAACCACTTTCCCCTCATTTCACTCTCCTTGCTCCTGACTTGCTACCATTTCACATGCCCTACTATTCAGCACAGAAGCCTCCATTTGAGGTAGGATTTGAAGAGGATGGGGGAAAAGGGGCAGAGGGAAAAATTGACCCATTTTTTCCCCTTGCATATGACTTTTTAGAAAGACAGGTGAGGAAGGTACATGGCATCTTAGCCGATGTATTAGCTACTCCTGTCATTTCAGGGTAACCTTAGACTTGGAAAGAAATGCGGCAAGCTTGAACCACATTAAAGCCCTGATTTAGCAAAGTGCTTTGAAACACATGCTTACAGTTAATGCTTTGCTGAATTAGGACCTATGTTGGTAAAAGGGGCAATTGATTAATGGCTTATGACAACCACCAGAAACTAATGAGCCACAGACCTCTGCTTTTTCCTCCAAATGACTGTACTTAAACCCGAAGGAAATTTCATTATGGAAACAGAAAACACTTATAAATAAATCATACGTGTCTCCTTTGCAAATATTAATTTTTATCTGCAATTAGTGGTAAACCCAAACTTCCTTTCATACGGTAATCGGAGACAGTGCCATTTGCCCTATGTAACTGGTTACTCATTCAAACCCATAAATTTCTTTTTAGAACTGCATGGTTTACGGAAAGCTCTGTGAACCCAGCTAAATCAACCATGAAATATGCAGCATCCAACATACTAACCAAAAGGTTGCCTGACTGCGACATAAACGTCAAGATGAAGAACGCCAGCACTGTACAATCCAGCTAGAAATGAAGAGCTCGGTAACATGACGTGCTGAAACCTGCTTCAAGCTGCTTATCACTGAGATGCATTACGGGATCACATCCCAGGGAATTAACACAAGCTATTCAAGCCCTCCCACATGAGAGATGGAAAAGGTCCGAAACAGCGAGAGGATAACCTTGGTCCTCTAAGATGCAATCCAGCTCTCTTTGCCAAGCTGTACTCCATCACGGAGGTTTTTTAACCGGCCATGTGTTTTAGCTGACTTCACTTTATTTGTATTTAGAGATAGGAAAATCCTGCGGCCAAGGCACAGCTACAGGAGCCATGACATTCAAGTCTAATGTCAGCCACCTAAACGTCATTAAACAACTCATCTTGTTTTTCCTAGCACCATTATTATTGCAGATCACAGACAACACTTCCAGTATGACAAAAGTAATCACTGTGAGATCCTGATCTAACAGATGCACCTAGAACCTTCAAGATCATAAGTTACAGAACAGGGACACTAATATCTGAGGTCTCATTGTTATAATTCATAAGATATCTAAAATTATTCTCCGTTTTTCCATTTTTACATGTGTATTTTAGTCATCTGAACCAGATTTCAAGAGTAGACATAAGCTATATAATGAAAAATAACATTAAAAATATACTGTTGATGCCATACAGCAAGTCTTTAACGGGTGTTTACAGTGCTTGAAGGGCAGAGATGGAAGTGGCCTTCATACAAAATGGTAACTGTGAGCAGCTAGTTTCTTTCATTCACACACTCTTTCTTGAAAGTGCACTAGTTCACCTGTAATTCTAAGGATAACTAAGGTAGTTTGAATTCATAACTGGCTGACCAGTTACACTTAGACTGAGGTTTCACAAGCACTAGGTTTGTGCACAAACATACACCAAAGCCTGCAAATCTGATCATCTGTGATCACATTTTTGTCCTACTAGCTTATGGAGTTTACACTAGCATTACACCTTTGTACCAGCTCTGTGACTGCTTTGCAAGCAAAGGCAATACCTAATCCACCAAAAGTCCTGCCAGTATGAAGTTAACCTGTCAGTTTGCTTGCTAGTAACAGGGATCAGCAGAGAGAATTTGTATCACAGTTGCATTACACCATCCAACTACAATGTTTCTTATCAATTACTAGGAGCCCTAATGCACAATTTACTTTATCACTGAACCATGACCTACTGGTGAGATGGGGACTTCAGCTTCCATAGTTTTATTTAAATGTTTCTTGAATATCCATTATGGCCTTTCTAACAGAGACGAACTCTTAAAGGCAGCTCTGAGAAAAGAAAAGTGGCATGACTAACGTGCCCGAGCCTTGGGGAAACGACCAAAACCTATCAAGTCGGTGGAAAAAAATTGTTTCAGTTCCCTAGGTTTGGATCAGATCAAATATGCACATGCACTAACAATACCCCAGAGGAAAGGGTGGGAAGGGAAAAGGAAAACACTTGATTTTTCTTCATAAGTCTACACAAATAAGATATTACATTACTAAGTAAATGCTCAATGTGTTTACAGTCCTGTTACACTGTGAAGAGGAAAACAAGTATTTACCTTTGCACAACTGACTGTTACCAATATGTTTATTCTAATTCAGAGCCTGGCTCAAAACTTACTTGAAAGCCTATTTCACGTTTCCATGGATTTCAATTAACATTTTTTACACGTGCATAATACACAAGCGGAATTTTATTAACAATACCTAGCCCTCAGCTGAGGTCTACGTATGTACCACAGTAATGTGCACAAGATATTCCTAGGTTCAGACAGAAAACTTTCAGCACAGTTTCAAAAAGAAAGACAAGGTGATGAGCTTAAAAACATATGTCATTATTCATTCAGTGTATGGGAAAGTTTGGAACAGCAGTTACTTCCTATTCCTAGCACAGTGAAAATCTACAGTGGATCAATTATCACCCTAAGAGGTAAATTTTGGTATCTCTAAAGCTGAATGTTGTAGCTGGGCAGTCACCAACGCAAGAAAGCTTATCCCTTTGGTAAGTCTTCTCTGAGAATATTGGCCAGATTCAGCTTGACCCACCGAGTTGCACCACGGACATCTGGCCCCATCCATCACACCCACACCTGGGCAAATAATGTAAAAAACTTGTATTCTTCAAAGGATTAGAGGCTTTTCTCTGCTTGATTATAGTAACAGACCCATTGTGAACTCTTACCATTATGCTTCATTACAATAACAAGTCCAATTTTATATTTCCTAAGCCTTGTATTTCCAAAGCTTTTTTCTCTACTGCATAGTTATGCTGACAAACACTCTTTTTCATTCCCCCTCTCTTTTACAAAGTAGAAAAAGCTGGCTTGAATTGAATGAATGGCTCAGTAGCATTAAAGAATGTATGGACCTTTCCCTGCAAGGCTGCTATTCTGAATTCAGCATATTCAAACCGTGGCAAATGGATGTTAGGAACTGACAATCTCTTTGCTACCAATGTAGACGTTCTCAATTTACTTCTTTAGGGGATGTATGTGATAAGAGCTGCCCTCTTCATTAACAATCATCTGGGCGCCTAGGAAACCTCCAGGAGGCCAAGCTTAAGATCTGGATGATTCTCCGACTGCTATGGTAAATTCACTTCAAGGACTCCAAAGTCTTTCAGACATGGGGTAGCAAGGAGGATTAGAGGAGCAAGCACCTTGCCTTAAGCTGTTCATCTTATATGGAAGGAGCGTGGCTTCCACTCTAATAACATGACATCTTCCACAGGACTCACTCCACTTTCAACAAAATACGTTTGCTCTTCTGCCATAGCATTGCCTCTTCTTTCTCAAGATTTCTAAAACCAGATATTAAAAAGGAATATGAAGCACGCCCACAGGTGTTGAAGAAACTTGGCTCCAGATCCATCCTGCTCTCCTAAAGTATTTCTCTAATTGCTGTTCTAATCACTTGCAAAAACTCATTGAAGCATTTCATGCATGTATTTCCATTTCCCTCATTGCTCTAGAGCTTGCCTCCCTATTTCAGACTATTTTGTTTTTCAGCCTGACCTATCCTGTGAACCCACTTGGTCATGATGTGGCTGAATACATTAGGCAGCCCAAGTCATTGATCAAAAAGATTAAGATTCTTCATTGACATATTTTGCTATTAATAGCTTAAAAAATATAAAAGTTTGGAATTGCAAGTGACAGCACTATTGACTAGTATCAGAACATGCAAAACCAGCCAATTTTCAGCTTTAAGCATTCTAAATTTGCAGGCTAAATCTCTCCAGAAATCATGATAGTGGTTTGGTAATTGCTTTCACAAACACTAGATAATGATTTACTAAACGAGGCAGTAATTCTCAGTTCTTAAAAATAAAAAGGGAAAAAAACCCAACACCCAGGGCTGACAGTGAATTGCACTGTAGGAACAATGTCACATGGTTGGAAACACAGCAATTACAAACAGCACTCCCTTCCTCTTGAGTACTGGTCAGTTCCTGGCTGGAGTCCTGAGTCCATCTGCAGGTATACATCACTTTACAAAAGAAGTGGACCAGTTAGAAAGAGGGTCCAGAGGAGGGCAACAAAAGTTTTCAGAGATCTAGGAAACATGGTCTCCATGGACAGGTTGGAAGGGTCAGGTTTGCTGAGCCTAAAAGACATGGTAATTCTCCTCACATATATTAAAGAAGAGAATGATAAACTCTTCATATCCACTGAGGGTAGGACAAGACATAATGTGCTTAAGATGCAGCAACGGAGACTGATTTTCTCCCTTGACACAAGTGATTTCCCTACCAATTCAGTCACTTGGGGAAACTGTGTAAAGAGAAGGATAATTAAGCACTGTTACAGGTCAACTGAGGCAAACTGCAAAGGTCTCAATGGGACACTGCCAGAACAGAATACACCACTCAAAAATTATTTAAGTGGTAACCTCTGGTTTGGGCCAATAGAATGGACTGGATTAGTTGCCAACATTTTTTCTAGCCTACCTTCTATATTTTGTAATACTACCTTCCAGTTTCAGCGTAAGTGCTATATGTGTGTCTTCAACAAGAACAGCAGTAAGCTGGAGCTCATCAAAAGACCACAGGAAGGAGGAGGAAGTGCACAGTCATTACCTTCTCCACAGAAGCACTTGCAGAGAAATATTCCTAAGGATTTAACCGGCAAGTCAGCATACCCTCATATCCAAAAGGTATCAGAAATCGATGACAGATGTAACAAAACCAGAACCCAAGATACTTTGACTATGGACATTCTGTTAACCATAGATAACAATCAAATCAACACAAAAAAAACCCAATCTAAAGGCAGATTGGGATAACTGTATAAGTATAATGAACTCAAGATGCAGGATTTTTTTTGCCAAGCATACGGTTTTAAAGTCCATTAATTCAATTTCTTTTCCTTAAAGCAAAAAAATCTGAACTTGAAAATTTAAAGAGAGATTTTAAAGAGATACAATGGACAGTTACTAGCTTTGACTTTCACTGAGTGCCTGTTTCCTGTCCTTGAAACTCTCCCTCTAACCATTACTATTTTCCCTTGAATTTCCCCACATATTTAATTTGTTTATAAAATTCCTTTTCCTATTATTATAGAACTCTGATCTGCTATTTTTGTTTGGATCATAAGCATAACAACAGTGATACCAGCTGTAGCTGCTACTCTACCAACATCAGCATTCTGCCTCCAACAGTGGCTGTAAGATATTCAGAAGAAAATGAAACAAATCCATAATTCACCTATCAAATCATGCAATAACAAGCAGGATAAGACAGGTCAATTCTTTTTCTGAATCCCTCAGCATTCAGCTTACACTCTGGAGTATGAGGTCTGCTTACCTTTAACTTCACAGGCACTTCTACACATTTTATTAAGAGTCATAAAACAACATCTTCTTTTATATCTAAGCTACTTAATCAAATTCTTGGCAAGATGATTAACTAAAATTCTGGAACAGATAGGAAGGGCAAAAAAACAGCAATAGGAAGACTTTTCTTCCCAAAACACAAGTAAATGTAGTAGTAACTCTTTAGCTCACTCTGTTACATGCCACAGGCATATGGAAGGAGACATACAGGAAAAAAAAAACATCCAGAGCAACACCATAATTCTGTCCCAAGAACAACACAGGTGGGGCATAATCAATCAGTGCTTCAAAATAGCTGACTTTTGTACACATAAAATAGGAGGCTGGATCCAGAACACATCCGAATCTCAGCTTCATATTGCTGGCTCACCTCTAGGAAAACAAACCAAATCCAAAAATCTCCTACTGGGTTATTCAGAAGTTCATTGAAGACTGAAGTTTGGGTCCAGGCTGTAGCCACCTCATCCAGACTCATGCTCGGGCAAGACCTGAATTCTCTGTGAGCCCAGCCACCCCAGCCTTCCTGCTGTCACAGGCATATTCATTTCATACAGGTGAATCCTTTAGCAAAGTCACCTGGCCTTAAAAGGGACCAGCTCTGAGGGTCCAAAACCCCCTTAGCTCGAATCAAAACTGTCTTTTGCCTATATCAGGGTAGTTAATATTTAGGCCACAGTGGGGTTTACTGAGTCAGCCACTGGAAGACCTTTCTGGGGACCAGGCTCCAAACCCAGCCCTCTTCTAAACAGACTCTATGACCCCTAGACAAGTCAGTCCACATCTCTGCTCCCTCTCTGCACATGCCTATTTTTGTCTACTTTAAGTTGGAAACACTTCAGCCAGGAATTGCATCTCGCTGAATATTCACATGAACAGAGCCGTATAGTGTCACTGACATACAAATACTCCACCTGATCGAGCATATGTTGCCTAATCTGGTTCTGCCATGTCAGGTTATTCCCAATAGGAAAACTGAGGTACAGAAAAACAAGGCATCTGCTAAATTCCTGTATCTGCTCGCACAGCTCAATCCACTAGCCCAGCCCTGGTGGTTTAGGATTAAACCAAGGAAAGGTCCACACGCAGATGCCAGTAACAACTGAATTAGTTGTGGTGCTGACAACAACAATACTATGGCAGGAAGGATTTCTGCTAAGGCTGCTCAAAGCCAGCCAAAACACAGGCTACACTTTCAGCAAGTGCAGTGTGCGTCACTTCGGTTTCTGTGCCATGTTACCCTGCCACAATCTCCCCTCTCACTGCTGAGGAGATGCTGTCCTCTGCTCGTAACTGTCTGTGGTTAAAACTATGCCTTAGTCTAGTCAAATATAAATTCTGTACAACTTTTTTTACTTTCATATCCTTTATAAGTGGCCATTTAGGGGGTTGCTTGGTTGGGGTGTTCTTCTGTTTGAACATTTTATGTGCAAGCTAGACAGTGTAGAGAGGAGGCGTTTAAATCCAAATCGGAACCCCTTATGTTCCTCTCATAGTTAAAGTTGGACCAGAGTTCAGATGAAACAGTGCCAACGTTTTCAAACTGCTCTCAGAAGATTTTAGCTGGAATATCTTCTGGACAGTAGCTGTTCTTGGGAAGTCCACGTAAGGCCAAAATTCCATAGAAATGCTTCTTGCAAGAACTGAACTACAGCCCTACAGCAGAGCTCCTTTCTGTACTGGATCTAAAATGGGAACCAACAGAAGTGTTTCTCTCTCTACCCCCTCCCCATTTCCCTTGAGTGAATTCAGCACTGAGGCTGCATTTCCATCTATTTTGTCTTAGTTTGATGTGTTGTGGGAATGCAGAATACAGTAACCTAGAACCTCCTCCCTCCTGCCCCAAGAGCTCATGGGCTTTTGCACATCCTCCTTGCACTTTTCAAACCTTTCACACACCTTTCAGTCCTCATCCATGGCTCCAGTCTATGGCAAAAGCCTTCACCTGGGCAGTAACTTTCACACAAGTGGTTTTGTAACCTTTCAGTCACCAAACTCTATAAGCAGCTATATACAGTGAAAAATTCAACTATCACTAAGAAAAAGTTTTTCCAACTGTGTTTATCTTCAGCCACCTCAGAGCATTCACTTTCAAATACAAACTTAGCTTACTAAGACTATAAACCATGGATTTATTTGTAAACCTCAGGGACCATTACTGCAAATTTCTCAACTCACATAAGCAGTACTAGATCTGATTAAAAAGACTGCCCATGAGTCAGCCTGGCTTTCAGATATGTTACAATACTCAGAGAAGCCCTTACCAGGTATATACCACCAATAAACACCAGCTCCTCGCAAATTACCATCAACTGGATGTTTCTGCAGTGAAAACTTCACCAGCTTCGTATCTCACAAAGATGATGGGCAGAGGAGAGTTGGACAAATCTGCCTCCAGCTGCATCTGCTTCATGCAGCAGGGTATGATGCAGTTTTCTTTAATCCAGTAAATCCATATGCTGTACGCCAGTGAGTGGATTACCAGCCTGGGTTCAGAAGAAGCATTTGTGATGTGTCATCATTTACACGAGTACAGAGTACATGTAAAAATTATATTTTATTCTCTCCATGCTCCACTCCTAGTTCTGCTACATTTTTTGATGATATTGCATTCATTTTGTGCTGATATAAACACACCGAAACAAAAGACAGGCTCACTTCCCTTTCCAAGATTTGCGGCTGATTGTATGCTTGCTTGTGCAGGTCTCTCAAAATAAAAATCAACAGCTGGGCAAAACAACAAAGTGAATTTGGACATGTTAAAACCATATTCTCAATGAGTCTCTAGTGAACTTTATATTGAGCATAACCTCTGCAAAGTTCACCCTTTTCGTTTGATTTAGTTCCCCTCTTCTTTTAGCAAACAAGGTGACAAACGATTATGCATAAACAGAATTTTTAATGATGGTCCTCCTCAATTTCCACAAGCCTGGACAACATAAGCTTACAGGTCATGTAATGTGGTTTGCTGCAGCCTTTTGCCCAAATATTTTACATTTCCACTTCTTTATATTTTCCAGATCATGTACAAACTTGAACCGACCCTCACAGCAGCCTTACCAAATGCAGCTACTATAGAGTTATCATCCTCTAACACATACAGACACAAGGGTCAAGAAATCAAATGACTTGTATGAGATCATACACATTATCAGCAAAAAGCAGGGTCAGAACTCACGAGATGATTCCAGCCTCCTGGCAGCACAGTGCTGTCTTTAGCTACAAACCACAGGCATGGCTTCAGACATTTTTGCATCTTTGAAAGATGTTACCAAAATTCGCAATCAAAAGGCTCAAAGACTTTAAAGTTGTCCTTGTTTAATCCCATTTCTTAGGAGTACATGTCAAATAATGCATGATGTGGTAGCAGAAAGAGTCCAAGCAATATTAAAGGAAATACAAAGGCAACCTCACAGGGCGGAAAGGTAATATCCCTAACACAGCTCTGTGGTGATCACACCTGGAATACTTCATTCAGCTCTGGAGAACTCATTTCCTGAATGACAATAACAACCCGGAGGAAGATCACAAGAGAGCCATAAAACCGTTAAGCAAGCAGAGAGGGACTGACTTACAAAGAGAAATTAAAAGAGCTAAGGATGCATCGACTGACTAAATCCTAAGAAGGGGACGTGACAACTGTCTGCAAGTATTAGAAGAGCATTAGCAAGGGCAAAGAATCATTTTAGTGAAACAAGAGTTTACAGCTACAGGGAGCAGCAGTAAATTAAAAATTATGAAAACATTTATTGATCAAAAAAGTCATTTTAATAGCAAAATCTACTAGAGTATGGGGTAGACCTGATAATATGCTTAACCAACACTACTGCTTCTCAACTTGTCATCTTTTTGTCCTCCAAACAACTCAATATTTAGTATTTTCTGTTTCTCCTCTTTGTTTTCTCCAGGAAACAGGACAGGCACATAAGTGGAACTTGTTGACAGACCATCAGGACACAAAAGGCTCCATCTGCCAAACTCAAGCAAGCCGTGTTGCAACAGTTTAGAGAGTCACCAATCCACTTGTTCACTCTGCCTCTCTGCTGCGGGCTGCCATGCCTTGGATGAGTCTGCCAAAGGGAACAGGTATGCTTGTGCCTTAGCCGGTCAGGTTCACTGCATTCCTGTTTTTCACCTGAATAACAGCATAATATTTAACTACTGGGCTTTTAGTGGGATCTGATGTACAGAGTGATCAAGATCTATGGATGAAAAGCACAAGGGAACCACAAATGTGTTATAACAATGTCAACTTTGGGTTCCTTTGTCTTGGGAAATGCTCTTTTTTTGCTACCAAACTTTAATGACAATTTTTTAAGGGTTCTATTTGTCTTATTTTATTAAACCTGCTAGTTCTTAAGAAAAGCAGTGGCTGTCTACTCCATAAAATATGATCACAAACAATAAGTACATCAAAAGCCTGTTGCTGGTTGGCCAATTTCCATATAACCTAATACGGTTAAGAAAATGTTTGACTGGCGCCCAGAGCAGAGTGCCAAACTTAACAACTCTGCAGTAAGCAGAGTGCCACAGAGTCCTCTGCTTAGGCTCACTGTAATTTCAGTTTGGTACAGTTACTACCTATTCACATGAACTAGACCATAATTGTACTTCTGCACCGTTACAAAACCCAGATACTTTTGTTCTCTCTCCCCTGCCAATGAAGATTAACACTAGCTGCCGTACAAGGCTTTCAGAGATAGAAGCTCACTGGAGTGTTTCCCTTCTTGGGCTAGACATATTAAGGAAATCCTGGGTATCCCGAGGATATAAAAGAACATGCACTGTATGAGGCACTCTGCGTTTGTGTAAACATCCCAGAAAGCGGAGGTTTTAAAGGGCTCCAATACAAGAAGACACTTTCTACATCTACTGCCAACGTACATATGAGAGGTTTTACAATATCAAATCTATATGCAGGGCAGGTATTTTCCTCACTATCTGTCTTGCTACTACTGCCATTTATGAAACTTGGCAAGATGCAGATTGCTTACCTGCCTCTGAGCCCATTGCAAAATAAAGCTTGCCCACTCATGTTATGTATTTGCATTTCCGTCTTTCAAATTTCACCGAGCAGCAAGTGGTTTATGATTTGTAAAATAGTTAAGAGAAAAAAGGGTGACAAAGCAAATGAATTACATCATTATCAAGGCCAGTCTTTAAGTCACACTTCATTCCTCTCACTTACTCTTTAATCGAATGCCACTGAAATCATTGTGAAGCCTGATAACGGATTTGGCGACAGAGGAAAAGTGGATCGTTGAGCTTATATCAGTGAAACAAGTCACTTTAGGCATTAAAAGAACAATGCTACCTTGATTATGCAAAAGGGTTAGCCGGCCTCTCCCAGATCATTTCCTGTGAGATCATATGCAGACTTGGAAACAGAAGGGACTGGTTTCAAGAAGTTTGGAAGCCTTTTATGGATTATATTAACAAGGCACAGGCTGTTCCCTAAAACTGATTGTACATCAAATTCCATTATGGCTACATGCCCTTGGTTGGAATACCTTTAGCATATATGACAGTACCAACAATCACCAAAAAAAGCAGCAATTCTGTCATGTAATCCCTGTGACTTTTTTTTTTTTTTGAGTACTGAGTATTAATTGTAATTTTCTGGGTGTGGATAGCACACAACAGGTTACAATGGGATACCTGTTAGGTTCCCTAAACTTTAAAGCACCCTACAGAGTTTAGCCACAACTTTTTATAAAGTTAAATACCTGTCTTACATAGGTAGAAAAAAAAATGCTACATTGCAAGATTTTGGAATGATACCTAATAACTATTAGAGGCCAATTTTGATTTTTCTTCTCCAATAAGTACTAACAGAGAAACATACATCTACACAAAACCACATCACTGCTTGAAAAATACTGATTTTTTTTTTCCCCTGCTATTTGAGGTCTTAGCTAATGCATTTACTACCAAACACATTTTCCAGTCAGTTTAGTTACCATACATTCATTCTTGATGTAGAAAATTAGAAAGCAAACCAGCAACTGCACTCCTTTTCTAAGAATTAATGCTGTGCATTTTCTTATCTTTCAAAATTTTACAATCTAGGCGTTATTTTCCTGGTGATGCATATGAACGAGGCAGATGCCTCACATGCACCAGGACTGCCCTGTGATTCCAGGCAGATCCATGAGTCTATAAACGCACCTCAAATGCTGTAACTCTGTTTGGAAGTGTCAAGGCATTATGAAGGCTCTGGCCTTCAGCCTCTTTAGCAGGGCTTATGCATCAATTGGATTTCATGTGAACTCTTTGGCGATGCATAAACTGCATGCTGAGCTTTATAAAACCTGCACTGTAAGAGGCTGAATTTCACTGTGGAAGGCAAACTAATCTGTTAATTG
This sequence comes from Gymnogyps californianus, assembly GCF_018139145.2. Classification (NCBI taxonomy): domain Eukaryota; kingdom Metazoa; phylum Chordata; class Aves; order Accipitriformes; family Cathartidae; genus Gymnogyps; species Gymnogyps californianus. The sequence goes on from NC_059471.1 coordinate 148,825,238, forward strand.
AATTAGCTAACATTCATCTATTTATTAGCAATGATATTAGCAGATTTTGTTTTCAGTTGAAAGTAACAGAACATTTCCAAACAGCAGCTCTCAAAGAAAAGTAATAATCTTCCTTTCTGTTTACAGATGGAGGAAGAGAGGCATGGATAAATGCAGTTACCTGCCCAAGCCCAGTTGGTCATTCAAGAGCAGCACCTCCTGCATCCCAGTTAAGTGCTTCCCCCCACTGGGTTGCACTTTCTCCTACCATCTGCACAGTCCTAATGCTAATATAATCTGCATCACTGCTGCCATTGCTAGAGAACCAAAACATTTAGAATGAAGATTCCCCCAGTATCAAACTGCCATCTCTTATTAGAAATAAGACACATTTTTGTTCTTGTTGAGACTGAAGAGAAATAAGAGGGATCTGAGCAGAGGAATGAAAAACTCATAAATTTATTACAATTATTTGCTATGTTTTTAATGATAATGCTGTTCTCCGTGCCAAAGAGGATGCAACAATTAAAAACGACTGTTGCCTTTGCTCAGTTTGGGGAATAACCACCCCTGATACAATCTCCCAGGAATCCATTCTTAGAGCCTTATCCATCACTATTTATAACTGAGTAAATATAGAGGATTCACATCTTTTGCCCTGAAAAAACAAGACCTTTGGCCTTAACATTTCTTTGGAAAGTGCTTCAGAGAAGGCTGTTATTCTGCAATGATGCTTCCTTCTATTAAAATTTCCTCTTAAAATATATGGCCCAAAGGAGGAACACTAGACCTCAAATACACCACAAATATGGACAAGTCTGCCTGCAGGCATTTGGAGGCTGGGAATTTGCCCAAAACATTATCCTTATAGAATTAACCAATTCTCTGTTAGTCAGCATAGTTAACAACCTCAAAAAAAATAATTTTACTCTGACATGCCTTTGTCAGGACAGCTCACCAATTGCATATTGTATTGTTTTCCACTGCTTAAGGATTAATTATTCCAAGGACTGAAACTGGAGCCTTTACACTTCTACATGCAATTAAAAAAAAAAAGTGTTTGGGAGCCAATACTGTCCAACAAACTATCACTTCTAGGTTTCTATTACTCCTGGCTTTAGCCCAGCGCATCCTGCCTCTCCTTTCCCTCATCTCCTGACACAAGCTGTGAGAGCCAGACCCAGAAGAGCAGGCAAGCTACGGCTCACCGTGCAAACTCAGTATGTGCTCAGGACTCTGCCCTGCTTGGGACTCCTGGATCTGACTGATGAACACCAGTCATCATAAAAGGCGGACTAGAAAAATGGAACGAGACAGGCAACACAACTCAAAGGCAAGACTTTATCTGCTGTTCACTCACCAAGAGTTAATGCAGACACAATAGCCATCAGTTCTGCCATGTATATGACCGTGACTTCTTGGGACACTTACAAAACATTACCCTCATGGGAAAAGTTGAGATCAGATCTGTGATATCCCTCATCCAAGACACAGCCCTTGGTAGCGGCCAGTCATTTCAGAGAGGTGTTCAACAAACCAGGTAACCGTTCAAGGCAAGTCCCTTCCTCACCTCCTCATCGAGGTTGGCTTCTTCACTTAAGTTTTAAATCTCTTAAGTGTTTTCCTTAGTCTTCACTACTATAACTCCGTATTGTATTACTGTTTTATATAAATGTCCCATCCTTTTGGATCAGTGAATTTGCTACACATGACATCATAACCTCCACCTGTGTAGTCAGAATGATGGAGTTCCCTCACTTGGAGCAATTTGTGCTAAACAGCAATTATAAAACAAGTGTAGCCTGGGAACATTTATTATTATTATCATTGCTTAGCATGACTCCTATCAAGTCCTGACACAAAAATCTTTTGAAAAGCAAATTTCCTCCCACCTGGCAAGCAGAATTGTTTTACATGTCCCTATCAAACTAAAACCAAACACCCAGGGAATACAGAATCATTGACTTTGCTAACATATTCAGCAACATTATTATCTTAATGACATATAATAGTCTCCATATTCATAACCTTTCGCTAGGAGAAAGACTAGTATGGCTGTTGAGCTGAAATAATTACCTCAGTCTGTACCCTGTGTGTACAACTGATATGTGTGTGCAAAGATGACCGCATGTAGGTTTAATGACAACGACAAATTAAGACTTAGGCCTTCTCAAGGGAAGAAATGCTCCCTTCCCATTCAGGTAATGTCCAGGAACCACGGGAGCCACAACGTGGAAGAATTTCTCCAGTGTTTCAGAGAGCTAGATTACCGTGCACACACTTACTCATAATCCTTAGCACACGAAACACTAACAAAAGGAAACATCAAGGTGGAAGACTCCCAAATACCCAAGCAATTTCTGATAGTTCAATCAAAGACTACCATAAAGTATCTTCCCAATGTGTTACATTAAGCTGAATACTAACGACCCAGAATGGTCTCTTTCCACACCAGACCTTGAGTTTCAAAGGAAACTAAGCTAACACTAAAGTGTTGCTCATGATAGCAATTGTCTCAACTGAACAGAAAATACCTCTGGGGGAAAAGAAAAAAAAAAAAAAAATATAAGCATTAATAGCATATCTCACCAGTTATGATGCCCCTAAGCCTGGAAGATGCTGCCTTTTCAGCTCCCAAGGGATTCTTTGAGTAACCAAACAGTTATCACAGGCACTGGAAAGACAGAAGTTTTTATGGGTGGGAATGAAGAGGGCACAAAGGCAGAAGAACTTTACAGTAAGGATGATCTAGAAAGCAGACCAGACCTCTATTCCTTGCTGCAGTTGCTAGGTACTATTGCACCACTGACTAAGCTGAGTAGCAGCTCCTTTTTTTTTTCCAGTGACTCCTCTGTGAGGAAGAAGAAAATCCCAAGTGAGAAAGGGCAGACTGCACTATGCATCCAAAGTCCCATTAAGGGAAAAGAGTTGCTTCCACTTGCAGGGAAAACTGCTCTATTCACGTGATCCTGCTGCCACGACTGTAACCCAATCACAGTGTAATGCAACCCTGAGAACAGCCTGGGAAGCATCAGCCACAGAACTGAGAATTTTAATAGCCAAACTGCACTGATTAATATGGAGCCAAACCTGATTATGCCCCCATGATTCACTTCACAGAAAATATCTGAGGGAATTCCCTATTTGTTTTGGCTGTAGACCAGCACGGTTCCTTGATTGCTGGCTGCCTCCAGTCAAAGATGCAAAAACATTTGGCTATTTCTGCATAGCTGCTGGAGTGCATTTACACAGTTTTCGGTGACAGGTTGTTTGTCTGCCTTTACATGTACTTAGCCACTTTGTGGCTGTTACAGTGGTAGAACAGCCCCCTCCGAGTAATAGCCAGGATAAATGATAACAGCTTGGGCAGTGTGTGGTGAGACTGGAAATTGCCTCCAAGCGATGCCTCAGCAGGAGAACTGGAGGGAGTTCCTGGGAGAACAGACTCAGATATCTCACTTGGAGTAACATAAGCCAACTGGGAAGCTGCTCAGGGGCTCTGGTGGCTCCCATCCCCTTTCATCTACAGAGGCAGTGAAAAGACAAAACTTCCAAATGTCTATATACTCAAAAGACAAAAGGCTGGTATCACAAGGTCCAGAGAAATTTCATTTATCTGTTAAACCAGGTGAAGAAAGAGGTCTCAAAAATCAGCTGGTTTCACAATCAGCCTTTAATGAGACAAATAGACAGTTTACCTTCCCTGTTCTCCACCTAATCAACACAATCAGCAGGCGTGTTTAAGAAAATTCATTAACTGGCTTGAGCAGGAGATTTCACAAAGCTCTGGAAAAACATATCTTGCTTTTGCAAGTGACACTGCATTTTTGCACCATTTCTTCTAAATCTCTAAGCAGTAGTGTTGGAGGGGGCGGCGCTTGTGTTGCGGGGGGTGCTTATCTTGGGGAATTTTGAGGGGTTTGTTTTAATTTTATACTGCCTGCCAAATGAGGTCTTATGAAGACAGCATGTGATGGGATGATGGCGGAGTCAAAGTCTCCACAACACAGAGTACTGTGCTCCACCACAGCTAAACACAACTTGTACCCTGTTGTTTTACAAAAACAAGAAACACCTTTGTTGACTTAAGAACTACCAAGATGGAAAATCACAGTTGTGTCCAGCAGAGGTGGCAGTTTGTACAGGAAACTCTACTTCGGACCTTCCTGAGACTGCATCACAGTAAGTGCTAAAGAGATCCACTTTTTCTGAGGTTTGCCAAATCCAGCAGATCTGGTGAAAGGAATACAGATTCCCTCTGAGCATTGCAGAGGTCTAGGTTTCTGGACTATCTCAGCCTCAATAAAACTCCCATTAAAGTCAACTGCAGTTGAATGTTCTAATCCAGAGAAAAATCTAGATCTATCCTTGCATCAATAAAACGCAAAACTGCTCCAGTCATTAATAAAATCCAATGGCTGACATGCCATTCAGGAGTCATGTGGCTACATGAGGTGATACAGTTCTTTCAAGTAGGAATTCAGGTTTTACACTGCTCACCCTACATAACTTACTGTAGCCATGAAAAAAAGAAATACATTATCATTTACATATGATGAGGAAAATAAAAATTCAAAGGTGCAATATAGTAAACAGCATTAAATTCTGTAACTTCTTGACTGCTGAGATATTTCAGAGATAAAGCTCCATCAAAGGTGGACATTCGTCTTAATCAGAAGAACATCTCATTTCCATTCTAAGGCTTTCACTTACCCTTGTTTCCTGTGATACCGTAACATCAAGTCATTCGTAAGTGCTCACATCCACAAGGTACTTAAGCATGCTCCTTACCACCAAACAAGATTACTCACCTACTTGAAGTTAGGCACACATTTGTTGAGGCTAGGCACACATTTGTTAAGGCAGAGCCAAAACATACATACACACACATATACCTGACCAAGGACATGTTTTTCTTTCATGGGCTGGTTTTATTCTGTAGCCCAAAGCACAGTATTAAAAAAAAATAAAATAAAAGTAAATCCTTTATGCCACATCTCTTCAAGAATTCCTCAATGAAACAAAATTAATGAATATATTCTACACCATTTATTTCCTAATTGCAATTACATTTTCCATGCATAAAGTCTGTATTTGTGCCCTCAAAGCTATCAAAACCTGAATTGTCTCCTAAAAGGAAACAATAATGAAACATCTATGAAATTAAAGACTGTGAATCAGTGAACACTAATGACTAGGCAGGATTTGAGCCAGAGGAGTGTTTTATTCACTTGCTGACATACTTTTATACTGTTTTATACCATATAGCCTGCAAAATATCGAAGTCAACAGACACCAACAACTGAAAAGATTGTATAAAACTAATCTATTTGGTTCATACTCAAGCAATCCCTGGATCCCACACCCAAAGAAAAGCTGAGAATTATCTTGCACTTCTTTCCTAAAGAAGGCCAACGTGATACAAATGGATTTACCTTATTATTTCTTTAATCTTGCCTATAGATCATCTCATCATTGTATTTACTTGATCAAGTAATTACCAGGTTGGGGAAATGGAGGTATGGGTACCAAACCCAAACAGTCGTGGAAATATAAACTTTCTCTTCGTGTTGTCAGTACTATCTTTCTTTCATAATTTTATAGCTAGAGACAGCTACTTCTAAACAGAGAAGCAGACCATTTATATTTTTATAAGCAAACTAAAGCACATTTTTCCATTGTTCTTTTCCAAGGTGAAATTCTGTTCTCTGTAGGAAGGGGGAAATTATCATTTTCAGAAAATAAAGTCATTACAGCTTAGATCACAAGGCATTAGTCTAATATTTTTGAGAAATTCCTTCCCTTCAATTTAACTTGACCACTACAATAAGGAAACTGGATTCTGTGGGTTACTTTTGCACACTGGAGCAAGCTTTGTGTAAACATTGTATAGCACCATAATTCTTGTAGGTCAAGCAAAACAACCAAGTATACATTGTCTATCTTTCCCCTTTCTCAAAATAAAAATTAATGGTACACTACAAAAAAATTTGCAGGCTTTCTGAGCTAGTCCTTAAAACCTGGCGTGCCTGCAAGTTGTCCAGATCAACTTAAAGCACAACTTTTTAATGGTTTAGGCCATTTTGGAGACATGAATGAACACGAGATCTCATTCACTGTTAAACTGCTGTTTATTTAATATCAGGTCAACCCAAGTGATGTGAGCACAGGAGCTGCAGAATCAGGCCTAAGCTCTGAGGAAGATGAGCTGCAGGGCTTCACACACATCCCATTTCACAAAGATGGGGGCCTACGGATTGGTTCCTTCCTGCATCAGTTAAGTAATAGTGTCAGGATGTGACATGCCAATTGGAAATTGGGTTGAGGCACCGTAGTCTCTCACAGCAGGGCAATCCTGGTGGGCCTGTTCCATGGCATTAAATGTGGGAACACTTAGATGGTAGAGCCTGCATTAGCAAACAAAAATAATGGCACTGAGGGCTACCTACTTTTATTCTCCTGGAAGGGGCTTGATCTTTTCTATAACCTAAATAAGGAAACAAAAAGCCTTCATTGCCACACCCATGAAAGGCCATACCCTTTGAAGTTTTGTTTGGCCAAAATGATGAGGACAACTCCCCCCATTATGACACAAACATTCAAATACCTACAGAAATCAAACTTTGATTTCTGAACATCTTTGGAGCCCTGACTCAGGGCTATTAAAGCAGGAGGCGTGAACAACAGCCAAGCAACTCATTGAAACCATATCAGGTATGGTGCTGATTCAGAGGAAAGCATTATATGTGTTGAATTACCCTGCTTTCCAGCAATTCTGGCTGCAGAAGTTCCCAGGGATTACTTGGCCTGGTTTTATTCAGCTCCTGAGATCAAAAGACATCACAACGCAAGTGGATCTGGGCTGCAGACGTTTTAAAGGAGACAAATGGCAAAAATATCTTTCAGTGCAACCAGCAACACCGTCTTCCACTTATGATCACCTGAAGAGACAACATGAAAACCACCACCCATCACAGTCAGCAGCTCCTCTTTGATGTCCTAATAGCAGGCAACACACAGTGCAGAATCACACATATACACAACCACATCTGAAATGCTCAATAGGGTAGTCATCCTTGGATGCAAATTCCCAACTCTTACAGCTGAACAGGCTGAAGACAGAAATGTGACAGAAAGGTGTAATAGGTTGCAGCTTATAGACTTCTCAGATGCTTTTGAAAATCTCCCTTAAGATGTCATTCTTCACAAGCTATATGTATATAGCGGGTTATATGTATATGACTGGTTAAAGGGACATAGTTAAAATGGCAAAACAATAATTCTGCCTGCCACAGTAAGGTAACTTCTTTTACACTTGTACCTTACCTATTAAAATAAGTCCTTTAATTTCTCCTCTAACAGCATTTAAAAGACACCTAAAGCAGTTTTGCCTGTTACTTGAACTAGAGTAGCATTTATTTTTACACACATAAAAATATGTTATTTTACATAAGTACAGTTAGCCATAACCTTGCTCGAAGTACAGCTTTTAGTCTCTTTCATAACTCAGACATGAAGCTGAATTTCTGACAATTTGTGTTAACAATAATTTGATGACAACTCAACATGTGATATTCAATTATATAACGGGGAAAAAAAGCAATGCAGGTTATCTGTTGTTTCCTTGTCAGCCTACAAAAACACAGCATATGCGTGAATGCTGCACGTGTAGGCAGAACCCTGTTTTAAAATCTCAGATCAGACACTTTTGGTTAAAACTCCCACCACTCACCCATCTATCCGACAGCCTCTATCAATTCTGGTATCAATCATCAACAGAAACATTTGCATTTTAGAAAAGAATGGCTTTTTTGAGGATCCTTTAAGTCTTGCATACATTTACTCCAAAGAAGGTCATGTCCTATTTTATACATTTTTCCCTTGACATTTTTGTTCCATGTTTTTCTTTATAGGAGACCGAAAGAGAGAGATTCTGCACATTTTTGTGGGACAACGGTATTGGGCAGCCATTCAATTCCTAAGCCAATATCAGCAGTGAATTTATAGCTCAAAGAAAAGAAAACTCTGAAGAGACAGGGGTTTGTGGGAGGGAGGTTTTGTTTGGTTGTGTTGTTTAAATCTGCAAAGCTGTTTTTGACAAGTTTGTCACCAGGCTCACAAAGGAAGAGTGGAATTTAAAGCATCATCTGCTCTGAAGGATCTCTAGCACCCAGTTACACCATGCTGAACACCTCACCCATACTCCAGCTCCTGTCCTTGGGGTTATTCCTACTTTGGTACACACTGGCAGACCTAATGAGTCCTCCCTGCACATTTAAACTGACCATTGGTAGCCTATGTTATAAACCATGTAATTTTTACTTCACCCCTCATTTTCTTAACTTAATTCTCTGGAGTTTCAATCTGTGCTGACATAAGGAATAAAATACAAGCCAAACAACATTTTGCCTAGTCTGAGACTTTGCTACATTTCTGAAATTTAGCCTTTGTTCATAAAAATATAAGGGTTTTGAAGCAAAGGTCATCTTACAGGCATCAGTAGGACAATTATAGTTCTACAAGTGGGGAATGCACCGAGCATCAAATACTTAATTTTAACAAATGCTGTGTTGACAGCAGGCACCCAGCATAGCTTCAGGACGGGCTAAGAGTTGGATGGGACTGAAAGTTGTGTCAGCAATATGAAGGCATAAGACTGTCACAAAGCTGTCAAAGCCACGCATCTAGAGATAAAAGCACATCCCAAGATAAGGCACCAAACTGATGGCAAAGCCTTACAACTTGTTGCTCCAGAGCGAGGACAGCTAGACAAGCAGATATGGCAGCGAGCACGCTGACGACAGAGTATTAATGGATGTTCACACTCTGGCTGAGACGGCTCTGGCCCTCGGCTCATTCCCACACATTGCGGTAAGGGAGCCAGCAGTGAGTCATTTTTCCTAAGCATAGCTCCTGATCAATCCTAGCAGCCAAGCATATACATGAGCACACAGGACACACTCCCTTGCCCAATGGTCTGTCCTTTGTCACATCCTTCCACAGAGCAAGGCAGGCAGCGTCTCCCCACAGTCAGCAGGACTGTGACACCCGCTGAGCACGCTGCGCTCCTGCCAGTACCCCCCATCCTGCTTTTCAACCTCTAGCCAGCACTGGTTCAATGCTAAACACCAACTCCAGCAGAACAGCTTCTGTAGCACTTCCAGAAAAACACATGCACATGCCTTTCTATAGACTAAAAAATCAGAAGCAGGCAGTTCTTCCCTTGTTTGGCTGCTGAAGATCTGCTGCTTTTAAAGCACACCCTTCAATTTTTACTCCTATTTCTGATAGAAGCATGATTCTGTGCCAGCTAAACATTTCACAGAGGATCCAGAACATCCCTGAATCACTCCCCATATAATTAAAGGTACATTTTTAGAGTTTAAAGCTTTTTTCTTTTTACCAGTGGCTACAGTGTAAATCATACCCTCCTTTATGAACAGAGGAGCTTCTCAAAGACACATATTTCACTCTGTTCGTTTCAGACTGGTATGGTTCACTTAACTTATTAATGAAACATTGGGAGATCTCAGAATATAAAGGTGAGAAAGACTCTCTCACAGAATCCCACAATTCCAGGAAAAATCCAAAGGCAGGCTCCTACAGCAACCAGAAGCAACTCAAACACTCTTCATGCAAAAGAGGGCAGTGTATAACAGACATTTTGTATTTAAATGAACCAGCAAATAGCGTCTTGGGAACAAGGGAGGGAAGAAAAGAGAAACAACATTTATTGGAAAACAGATCTACTGAAGCAAGTTTCTTTTGAGACATTTTAGTTGAAACATGTTTGGGAAAAAATTGGAATGAGCCACTTGAAAAAGATGCATCATTTCTTGTTGGTACAGCATTTTTTATTTGGTAGGAGCCTACTTTATTCCACAGATTTTAAGACATGTTTAAGATTCCGTAGGTTTAGTATTACATCACTAATGGTTCATAATGAAATTCCAGGCAGTAGCAAAAAAAGAGATTTAATGATAGTACCGCACAAGATATGGATATGGGGCCCTTTGCGCAGATTTACTGATAGGAATGTTGAATGTGGGTTAAAATAACATAGTTGTCTGGCTCACTTGTGCACGCTAAAATGTCGTGTGACAGAGCACAAATTATGCTATTACTTGAATCTCTTTTAAAAAGTTAATCTAATTCTGTCCTTTGCTGGATTTTTCAAAAGATTTGTCATTTGCTACAGCTCTATGATGCCATGGACTATTATAAAAAGTATTTTTCCTGTTTTTGTATCCCATCCATCTCCTTGATATGAATACTATTTCAATGGGTTTAGTAACATGTTTGATACTAGTTGGACTGTGAGATTAGTGCCCTTCAAAGCACAGCGTGACATAGTGGACAAAGCACTTGGTTGGCATCAACTCCAGTCTGGTGCTGTCGCAGGAGTCATTTTTCTTTTTTGTGCTTCAATTTCTCAGACTGACAAAAGGGAAAACGATGCCAAGCTCCTTTGTAAAGAACTTTGAGATCAATACAGAAAAAGCAATGCCTGACAGCTTGATCTTAATGCCATTTTACACTATAGAAGGAAGGTATCTTTTAAAGATTTCCTTAAAAAGAAATAATAATAAAGCTATTTCACATCTTATGGCTACATAGGGTTGAAAGTTTTGAGAATAACCATCTATTCTCTGCAGGCAGATAACCTGAGTCTGGGAAAGATGACCTACTGGAGTCCGAAGTGAGATAAACTGGCACTAGTGTATAGGAAATTTTCTAAACCCAAAGACATTCACTGTAACAACACTTGCTTTGGGACTAAAAGAGAGTTTGATATATCATCTCAAATAAATTGTTGCTTTGTCAGTTCCCCAATAAATAATTCTGATTAGAGTTGTTCAGTTTCATGTTTTTGTGCCAAGGGCAGATACAGAAAGCAAAACATTGCAGAAATACTGCGAAAAAAAAAGTCTATGGAACAATGTATTCAAAGAACAACCTTTGCTTTAAAACGCAGGAAGGGACTATGTTGTCAGATCTGTGAAAAGTCACGAATACTCCCAGGCTGACATTTCAGGACCAGCATAAAAAAAGAAGCAAATGAGCTGTTGAAAGTCTCCTCCTTTGAATACAACGACGTTGCTCATGGGTCACCCAGTGATCCATGTTGCAAGCATCAGACAGACCTGAGCTCACAGCAGCTTCTTCCATTAGGGTCCTGACAATGCTAACGAGATTTACACCAAATGAGGTGCTTCCAGCCAGTGGAAATACTCCTCATCACTGGGTGCTGGGGGAAGCACACAGCCCAGCTTGTTACAGTGGGCTAGATCCTGCAGTTCAAGCTCCCACAGAATTCAATTCCTGTCTTGTGTGAATGTCAGATAAGCATAGTACACAGCTCTTCATCATTTGGCTTATTACATATACACATAAAAGAGGAAATAATCCAAGCACAGAAACAGATTTCTGATATAGAAAAAGGTGTATGGATGTGTGTGAGGACAACAGAAAGGAGAGCACAGCAGACCTCATTTTTAGCTCTTTAAAGGACACACCTCTTAATTTTGGTTAAAAACTGGTATGTAAGACAGAAGATATGAATCCTCTGTTAAACTTATAATTAGTGCCTTTCTGTTTCGTGCAGTTGAACAAAACCTGAGTATGTTTAGATGAATTTTTTCAAAAGCTTTTAATGATTTTGGCTGCCTGTGTTAAGCTGCTGTAACAGCATTTGATTTCCAGGGTAATGACAGCCAGGTCTAAAATATCCTAATCGGACATCCAAGAATCAAGGCATTTCAAAAATAACTTGGAAAAAACCTGCCCTTTGTTTTGGCCTCTTCTCTTTGACAGAAAGAGCGTCCACTTACCAAATTAAGTAAGGAGAAATATGAAAGAGCAAACAGACCTTTGACCTATCGCAAGAGCCAGACTATTGTTTTACATCCCAGGACTGTCTGTGACAGTATAAAATGTGAATTTAACAAGACTGGGAGCTTTAAATTATGCACCCACACTCATTCTTGTGGGGTCAAGATTTTTATGGGGTTTTTGTTCAACTGGTCCATTTTACTCTAGAAGAACGGTGACTTTTGATTAAACCACTGCAATTTCTGTGCAGAGTTCTCAAATCTGCCAACAATGACAAGTCAAAATAAGTAGGTCCGAAATGTTTCTATATTAGAATTACTGTCTGCTGCACTGATTGACACTGCATTCAATTGGAATCAATCTGAAGCATCAGGCATACTAGGATATGAAATGAAAATGCTCTGCATTTATGCACTAAACATTTGTACAGGATTTACAGACATCTAGTAGCCCAGGGGACTAGACATCCAGAAAACTAGTGTATTACTGCTAGAGATTATTGCTAAAACCAGTCAACAGCCAAAAATCAGTGAGACTGCCAAATCTGAGAATGGACTACAACTGGATAGGAGAGAAGCTTCATCATCAGTTTCAACAGGGCCAAAAACTCAGCATCTGTTTCTTACATGCTAACTTTCCCTTTTCTTAGAAATCACTAGAATAGTTTCATTTCTTGAATTTAAAGGAATCATGAACACTTATTCTGACCATATTTTTGAACTTCTTTTTTTTTATATAAAAAGCTTGGTCTCAAATAAAATCTATTTTTACATCTAAATTCTGTGATGTTTCATAGGCAAACTATTCCACAATCTGATCCAAAACTCACTGAAGACCTTCCATCAAGCCCTTCATCGTGTGACTACTGAGAACAAGTGCTGCCAAATTACACCCTTACATCTTTGTTTCTGTAAAGCAGCCAGGACCATCCATGCTATGGAATGGAGCTAAAGGACTTCCCTGCTCTGTGGAGCCTCAGACTCCAGCTCTATTAACCCGACTACAGCTCCTTGGAGGGATTCTTTACATTGAAAGTTATGAAAATAAATGTAAAATATATGCTTACACATCATAAAAGTGAGGGTTTGTTCCATTTTAGACTACAAGATTAAAAAAATTATGCCATGAACAATAAAATGGAACTTACAAACCCCTAAACAATAAAGGGTTATGCACCATGGAGCTGTTTCTGGTCAACTTTCCTCATAAAAAATGAAAAATGCATCAGAAATGCACAAAGTCAGCATTTCTGATATTTGTCAACTTCTCTGTACCCTTTCTGTATGTAGCAGTTGCATATATTAGGGTTGTTTTCCAGCTGACAGAAAAAAAAACGCAAAAGACTGTCATGTAACTAGCCTACTAGTCCTGAATCAGGTTTCTAGTTTTCCCTTTCCCATTTCATGTGTAAATTAAGACAAAATCCTCAGGCTTACTATACCTCAGTCTCTTCTGTGTAATCTGAATTATACTTTCAATGAGGTTTGGCACAAAATTCACTTTTGTAAAGATCTTTGAGACCTTTTAGACAAAAAGTATTTTTACATGTAATGTATTATTAATGACATTTCACCAAATGTAAAAATACTCCATATTTGAATGCCAGAAGATTATTCTTACTTATTATAAGCAGCCTTTTTTTTTTTTTTTTTTTTTTTTTTTACCTTCAGCAAGCTATCCGTCTGCTTGAAAGGGTATGGTCAGCTTTAACTTCTGATCCCCAAATTTCTGGGAACATTTACCAACTGTTTCAACAAAACTCTTCAATATGCTGCACACCTACCATAGTACCTGCTTTCCCCAAATGACCAATACCTTGTATCAAAATTAAACTGCCTTACCTCAAAAACAGCAGAACTTCTACTTATATATAAATGCTAACAGTTGATTCAAAGAGGAGGAAAAAACAATTTCAATAGATAATTATGCCTCAGTTTACTACATACTGATGGGTCTGCTCAAGAGAAACCTGCTTTCTCTACTTGGAAACTGAGCTATTCCTCAAATTTTCCATACTCAAGGCACCATGACAGTTTTTCTTACTTCTCTGCTTTTAAGACAATACAGATTCACTGCTGACTTTCACACTGGCTCTCAACAAGTGAGAGCTACCATCCTAGATCATTACCTCCTTCTCTGCTTTGTAGAAAAGGTATCTTTTCAAAAATAAGTTGTTGCTCAACTGAATTTACCTTGTACAGCAAGAAATTCCCAACAGGAAAGAGAATATTTTCAAACTCCAGGGCTGTGGGAGGATTATAATTGTGGCTCCATCTCTCTGTATTATAATGAATACGAGACAATGAAACCTCCCTCTTGGCAGGAGGTACAGGATTGCCCCATGACTGAATGAGGATGCGTCACTGCTGACCCACTCTATGTGCATGCAAAACAGAGCCTGACTGGGCATGACAAAAAGAACATGAGTAATTCACAGCAGCAGTAGTCAATGCAAAACAGCAAAGGGCTCAGCCACAGAGGATGCAGCAACTCTCTCATCCCCCTGATCCTGCAGCCATTGGAGATGAAGCGTGCCACAAAGCCGACTAGCAGAGTTAACATTCATCTGTTTCCTGGCACTGGTGTGGAAGAGCTAAAGAAGTGAACTTCAGAAGACCTCTATGCTTCGTGATTGCTGTTGGCCAGTCCTGTTCCTCTGGGGCCATCCTTTCTGCTTAACTCTCCCCCATGATGCACATAGGCATTCCCATCAGGTACCGAGATACCTAAATGACAAGAAAGGGCAACCCAACTCTTGTGTTCAATCACACCCAAAATGCCACTATCATTAGGGCCATCAGCCACAGATTTCAAAAATTTGAAACCTAGTCATTTGCCAGAGGATACACAGGAAAACTTGAAGGGAATGGTAGGTCTGCCAAATCGTAGACGGTACTTTACCCATTAGATTACACTTTCTCTGAGATCTCTTTGTTGTTGTGTCTGGGGGGAAGCAAAACATTTATGCAGCTTTAGTAGTACAATTCTGCTTCTGCTGCCTTAGAGATATTAATGTCACACATAAATCTGTATGTTTTACTAATGGCATCATATATCTTCCCAGGCATTTCTAATTCATCCCTTGTTGAGCTATCTAGGTACTTTATCACATAGGGTTACTCTGTGTCAGGTATTAATATTAAGACGCTGTGCCTTGTCTTTCATAGGAAAGTATATGTTCTTATCTAAATTGCTGAGACTAATAACTTGAAATATTGTCCCTGCAAACATACTTGAATGCTGTATATTCAGATAACTAGAGTTCTTTTTTTTCTTTCCTCCCAGCGAGTGAACATAAATTAAGCCTCCACAGGAATTAACCCAAGAATAAGCGGCATTCCCAATTTGGAGGCAGGGAAGAAGGCTGTAGTGTAACAACGAAATTTGTGTCTCATCTGACTGGGACGACATGCCACACCAGGCAGGACTCACAAGGGTGGTACAGTTCTTTTATTCCCCAGCAAACCCATGCCTGCAGAAACATGCACTAGGAAACAGCACTTCTTTCCCCCAGGAAGTTTCTTCATTGCAAGTAAACAGTATTACACATAGTCCCCATTGCTTAATCCATTCAGTTGAGTATGCGCTTTAAAACTTGGATACGTGACAGTTAAGATTGTTTTCAACTGATAACTGGCCTAAGGATGCCCCTTTGCTTATTACTTCTTTGATCCAGATAAGCATTTGGCTGTTTAATCAGTCACAAAGCTAAAGCAGAAAGAGAGAACACTCAAAAGCCTTACAACCCCACATACTTAATTTAACCTAAAAGTAATTTCTGGGCAGAAAGAGAAAATTTAATTAACTCTTTTCTATAAAAATGTATGGTAAGATGTGTAGCAAGATCTTATGCATTCCTTTGAAGTTTGTCATACATTCCTGAATACCTTTGACAACCTAAGAAGTTATGTGTCTGCTTCTGATTAGATAATTGAAATAAATCTACACCAAATAAATTCAGATCTCTTAAAATAAACTGCAGAGGTACATGAACTTTGTAAAATGCATGTAGTACTTCAACCAAAAGGCATTTCTGCAAAAATCAGCTATCACGAAGGAATTTATTTCTCTATTTTTTTCCATGCAGTTAGGGTCCAAATTTTAATCCAGGCTTAATTCCAGTCAGCATCAACTACAGTTCCTATGTGAACTGAAAACCACCACAGCAGAGGGAAATCACATCTTTTACACTTACTACTTTCTCCATTTCACCCCTTATAGTTAAACATTCATTAAAAATGGGAGATACCACAGTGTCAGTCACTTACTCCAAGTCCAGCAAATATTTGCCCACTACTTCAACTTGAGACAACACTGCCAAACCTGACTGAAAATCTATAGGGAAGAATACTGCCTCACATGATCAATCTCTATTCACTACATCCAACCCAACAAACCACCAACCAAACCACATCGCAGTGCTGTTTCTGCCAGACTAGAAAGCTTGGAAAGGTATATATCTGTAATATATACTACAATGCAATATAATACATAGACCCAGACATATTACATAAACTGGAAGATGGCAACAAAACTGTATGTATTGCTTGACAATACATGAAGAGAATGAGGAGAATTTGACAGAGTACAACTGAGTAATAACTGGTTAAAGCCATGCAGCTACCTAAGATTCAAAAAGAGCACACAGACATCAAAGCTTTCTATGAAATGCTGAGAGTGACCACATAAACCCAAGCAGTGCTGATCAGATGGATCTTACCACACTGTTACTGCTCAGGTAGTCCTGCCAATCATTGTGCGATGGCCTACTGAAACCACACAGAGGAGGACACAATGAATTTAAGATGAATCATCTTGATAAACATCCTCATAAACAGAGAGTTTACAGCAAGATGGCCAAACAGAAACCTGAACACATTGCAAGTTTCAACAGAGCGACAGTTCTTGCAAAGATGTTAAGACGATATCATACTTGAAGCAGCCAGAAACTTCTTTGGAAACATGTTATCCAACTAACAGTCACAGGGCGGTAATATTCCCCTTGTCCTTGTTCCTGGGACACTGACACTGTCAGATCCAACAGCAGGCAAAACAAACAATGCAAGTTTAGGCAGAGGGATGGCTCAGAACAAGGGCTCTGTTGAAGTCACTCCCAGCCATCTGTCTATATTACTTAGGAGCAGGCCCAGTCCGAAGTACGACTGGTGTTGACAAGATATACGCAGACTTGTAGAATGTCCCCGGTCACCAGCCCTGCATGAAGGTACATGAAGTCATAGAACTAATGAAGTGCCTGACATTTACAGGGAGACATCAAGAAAAGATGATGAAAGATGCAACAGAGAAGCCTATACAAGCACTCGTTTAAAAATATAGCTTTGAGTCACAAGAGATGGAGTCCTATCAAGAAGTCAAGCCTCATCAAATTCATGGGCAGAGAATGGAAGCAAAAATTCTGAAGATACCAAAGATGTTGACAAATTTACATTAAACATAGGCCCATCTGTCTCAAGCTAACCCAAAACCACTTTGATGAAAACTTAACTTCTGAAGTCTCGTGATGGCAGAACCGCCTTCTGTTACTTTGCATAAGGTCCACACTTAGCCAGTTAGTCGTGGTCAGAGTGGAAGACTGATACTCTCTCGTGATATGTCCTACGCAGTACATCAACTAAAGTGGAACACTGACCTGTGGCCAGATTCATAGAAACAGATGAAACATTTTAGCTTGTACATCTTTTAGTGCTTTTCAAGGAAAGAAAAAGCTGGAAGCCCTAAAATTTTGTAAAGAGGGTGTTATCAACAATTTTTTTCTGAGCTTACAGAAACACTGGAACGACAACCAGACCTGTCACAGAAGATAGTCTTAATGCTGCCTACATACACCAAGCATGCAATAACAGATAACACTGAACACAAGGATCAGCTCTGTTATTCTAAGGACATATAAGGACAAAACTGATGGTATCCAGCTTCTCTCATTGAAAACCTATCTGTTCCAACTTCTTGTGCATGGCAAGTTATTAGCAAGCATGAACCAGAGATGATATTGCAGCGCAAGCCCACTGTGCCACGCTCAAGTTATAACCAGATAACTGATACCAAAGGAAATTCTGACATTGAAATAATGACTCGCTCCACTGGGCAAAGGCTGTCCTAGACTTACAAAATGTGATTGCCACCACTCCTGCCGAAGCATGCAGGTATAATGCACTGGCAATCAACTGGAGTTTACAGAAAAGTACAAGACACAAACCTATATTACCAAAAGATTGATGATGAGTAGGAATATACTGTGTATAATCATAAAAAACTTTTGGAGTAGAGAGCAGGGAATTTATATAAAAACATACATCTAACATCATATAAGTGTCTTGCACTATTTTTTTTTTCCAGGACTGGAAAGTGTTATTACTTGCTCTTGTTCCATTAAAATATGGGGGCTTTTTCCACTCAGAATCACTTTTTACCATCAGATATGTGAAGTGTCCATGCTAAACAAGAAAAATATATTTTCCACCAGATGGAACAGTGCCACAATTAACAACATTGCCACTACTAGGCTACAACATACTAAACATCATCACACCTAAACGGAAATACAACAGCCTTCAAAATCCGTGTCACAGTTTGTCACCTCCAGTAGTGCCCAGAGCTGGTATTTCTGATCTCAGCTCCATGACTGTATCATTCCAGTCACCTGCTCATCTTCTGTTTGTTCCTTCCTATCGTCTTTTACACAGCATTATTTCAGACTGATTCTTCAAAAACTGCACCCATCTTTCTTGCTTCTGCCCTGTCTTCTCTATCACTCCTGACAGCTCTGCCCTCCTTCCTCTCTCCCGAACTTGCAGATCCAATGCTGTCTTCATTTTTTCCTCACCTTTCCTTCCAAATTCAACAGTCTCTTGCTAAATTCCACTGCCATTTCTCACATTTCTTTTCTTAGTCCTCCTCAGGAGTATGAATGTAAACTTAAAAAAAAAAAGAAACAAATCACAAACTTTGCTGATTCTTCTTAATAGCTGCTTTTCTTTGCAACCTTCCCAATTACTTGGGATTACAAATGCCACAGCAGAATCAGCCTTTCTTCCCACACTCCCAATTTTCTGACCATATCACACATGAAAAAGCCTACAAAAAAATGCATCCACCATGATTTCTGCAGAAAAGTTAGACAGTATATAAAGATTCTAAAAGGAATGGGTTTTGTTTTTCTGTTTTTTAAGTCTTGCCCACATTGTGCTATAGAACTGTTAATCAACAGTCACTAATTGGGTCTCGTGATAAATACATAGTGCAAGATAGCAATACTTTATTCCTAAAACTCTAAAAGCAAAATTAATATGAAAGGCATAGATAGCTCAAAGTGAATTCATTCCATTCTGTATAAGCTGTAGATTAAAGTAAGTATTAAATAACATTTTCTTGTTCTATTATGTCACTGAGGTACCTACTGTCTACTGAAGCATTTTGTAATTAGAGATTATATCATTATTAGTTATTAAAATGGCTTGCTCTCATTCTGGAGATGCAGCAGAGCAGCACATCTCACTTATATCATGTTATCTTTCTCTAATTTACGTGAGTCATTAATACGAAGTTAAATCTACAAGAAATTCCAGTCTAAAAAGCTCCCATGAAAGCACCCATTCAGAAAAGCCTCTAGCGTGTACCTTGCTGGTCGCTCCCAGTTTCTGGTTCCCTAATGCACAGGACCTCTAAGCCATTTTGCAATAGGCCAATATCAGCCTTCACGTTTGTTCTGTAAGAACTCATTATTTTCCATGTGTTGTATTTTGTGTGTTTCTTCTCTTTCCAGATGTCTCTGGATAACTTTTCTATGAGAACTCCTCCAGACAGGCTCTATAGCACAGTTTATTAATCACTCTAAGAAAGTATTCCTATCGTGGTTTTAATTAAACAAGCTCAACACTCCTGTTACAACACACTCACACTGTAGGTGTGATCAGAAAGATTCTAACTTGTCTAGCAGGACTCATGACCCTAGTGTACGCAGAGCCCCAAAATCAGTTTTTACATATCACACTTGAAGGGACTACTGAACTGAAAGAAAGAAGAAAAAACACTGTGGGACATCGCAACATAAAGCAGATGTCACGTTTTGTTACCAACACCAAGAGATGAAGAATCAACCAAACCTTATTCTTCCAGTGGTTCATCACCCCGAGTGTAAAAATGTGTGTCTAATTTACTTGTCTGGCTTCAGATTCCAGCTATTAGATAGGATTTTCTCTGCTAGAATCATAGAGCCTGTTAGTAGCCAATATCTCTCCCTGAGGAGGCACTAAGATTTGATTTTTATTAGAGTCTTCTATATTGTTCATACACAGAAGATACAATCCTTCATTCTGTTTTTCTTGTTCCTGGATATATGATTTTGTTTTTGGCTGCATTACAACAATTTATCTGAATAGACTCACTTTATTGAGTGATACAGATTGCACTATACAGCTGCCTTATCTTCATCACTGCTCACTATCCACCCACCGTCCCAATCCTGGTTTCATCTGTGCTCTTTACCTGAATTATAAGTAGTAGCAGCTGTAGTATCTCCCAGTAGTAGCTCTCCTTAACTTTTGCTCCTCGCTTCACTTTTTCCTGAGGTTTCCAGTTCCGGTGTGTTATCATAATAACTGTTCAAGAAAGACTAGCATGTCTGATACATGTTTCCCAAAATCACATCTGAATTCCAGAGGGACCATCTGCTTTAAGATTACCGAACAGAACTACTGTCAGAAAGAGCCAAGCCTCCCCTGCTAACCCATTTCACTTGAATAATCCCACCGGAGCTGTGGTACTTTTCATATCGGAAAGGCGTGTTTATGGGAGTTACGGGTTACAGAAGTAGATCCACAGTATATTTTGTTGACCTTGGAATATATCCCACCATTGATTTTATGTACAAAGCTTCCAAGTCCTCCTTCTCCCACCACCCCCACTCTGTAAAAACCTTTTTCAGTAGGGGACATGGTAAGGAGATTGCTTCTCTCCTTGTTCCAGTGTGTTAATTTTTCTTCTTTTTCTAATGAATTATTTTAGAAATTTAAAAAGTAACAACTAAGCAAACCCCCAAACTTGTAGGTATGGAACAGGACAGACCACAGAGTTTCCACAACCACCAAGTAAGCTCAAGAAAATCTTTAAAATATCATTCTTGCAAGTGATTTGCAGGAGGGTGAATAAATGCAAATATTTGATAAGTACTTATATTTTTCCCTAAGGTTTCAAACACAATAATGAAACTGTAAGCCTGCAGAACTTGGAGCATTCCCAGTGCCAACTGGACACTCTTAACCTCTACACTCTTAACTATATAAACGTGTAGCGTATTTGCTGAGTAGATATTTATATGCACTTCCTGTTTCAATGCTAACTTTTTAGTCACTGGAAAAGAACCAGAAGCTCTCTATTCCCTTGGGAATCGTTTTCCATTAAAGAGGCTTTAGATAGACTATTTGTTTTTTCAGATTTGGAACGAGAACTCAACGGAATGTGTATTTTGAGTATCTTTAGTCTTTTTATAATAACAGTCAAGGGCTAAATGGCTGGAAAGCTTTGCAAATTTATTTTTTCTCATCTACCTCATGACACCTGATGATGCTTTGCACCAACGGAACGCGATTTCCTTAGCATGACCCTGACAGTTTTTTACTGGACCAGAAAAAAAACTATAGTTGTTATAAATGAGCAGCCCTACTGACAGTCTGTATAAAAAAGGCCAACCATTGTGTAAGTATGAAGTCTGCACGCATCCCTTCCTTCTTCCTAACAGCTGGGCTCTTTCAGGGCAGGAGAGAAGTCTGATAAAAGCTTCTGTTTAGGCTATCTTCTTCTAGAAAGACAATGAATTTCATTTCAGCACAGCTCGTCCAGCACTTCTTATAAGCAAGCTTCCATGAAATTATATTTTTAAAGAAACATGATATGAATGATCATGCTGAGTACCAGGGTACCTTACCATTAGCATAGTCTGCCATGAGGGAAATTAGAGTATATAGGACAACCAAGTACTGAGTGAAAGACTAGCTGCTTCTTTTTATTACTGCCTTGGGCTTGCCAACAATCATTGCAGAAAGAATTGAAAAGCGAAAAACCCTAGGAAGGATGGCAATGAATCAGCGATCTAAAATTACTTTGCAGGTATTGTTTTAAGAGAATATTCCAGATCACGGCATTCAGAAACTTTCTTGGGTGGCCAGGATTTCAAACAGAGGATAAACTGAAGGAAAAGAAGAGAAATGAAGATATGAGCTGGTGATTTAAGCACCCCCATCTGGACCAATATTCTGTCTTTGCTTATTTGAGTACAGATCCAGAGTAAACTGAGTTTTAAAACACACATCTGGATTTCTACCAGTGAAAGCAAAAAAACAATGTCTGCTTTTGGTGAGGTGTGACTTCTGAAAAACCCTGACTCCACACCCAAAACGCCACTTCACTTAAACCAATTCATGATTTTAGCGGTACTTTCAGGAATAAAAGCACCACCTTCAGCTGGCTCATAGTGGCAATTTTCACATTTAAAAATCTGTGCCAATCATATATCAATCATTCACTGCAGCCTTTTTGCTTTAGATTTTCTTTACCCTGCCAGTCACCATCATGCAATTTCTCAACAACTAGGGAGAAGAAAATATGTGAAGGAATGAAAGCCTCAGATAATATTTGTACATTTTTAGCTGAGTGCAAAATTTGTCCAACAATGGAAGGTTCTGCATTTAGAGGAATTAGTCCAAATGGCACTGTGAAAACAAAACTCAGTAAGTGGCTTCAAAAGTAAAGAAGCCAGTCATGTCCTATGCAACCATAGCCGTATCTGTTGAAGTATATGCATTATAATAAACTCTTTTCTCTCTGGGGGACCTGCCTAACTTTATATCGCTGTTTCATAGCACTACAGGTTTCACTCTTTCAGCACGATATTGAAAACAACCTCATTGAACATGCATGCTTCAGAGGTTACTGCAGCATGACAAATGAGTGAATTCAGTGCTGATGAAAGATGCTGGATAGACGGACCTGAAGGTGAAGTCCTCTATTTAGAAAAAGTTATGGCAGATGCTAAGCAATGCAGATTTCATTATGCTTCCCTGAAGACAAAACTAAATCCTGAGCTATAATCTACTAGGGATTAGAATGACTATAAATGGGTGTAGTGGAAGAATATGTCCTAAGAACTCAATTGAAAAGCATTTCCTGAACATTGTTGGAATATATTGCTTTGCATGCCTTAAATCACTGTGGAGCTGTCGGACAGCAACAACTTTTGGTAATTTCTCTGACATCAGCTGGACCTGACCTTACAATTCTGCAGCACGCTGTGCCATTCAGTCCCCAGAACTTCAGATCATATAGTCTCATTCAGCATATGTCTCTCAAAATGAGCCATCCAAGTAGAGGTCAGGAACACAATTCAAACGGAGTATCTAATTACAGGCTCCTGGAATGTTTTAATATCTTTTAGTTACCCAATTCAATTAAATATTTTTCAAGATCAAGAGTCATCAGAACAAAAAAACGCAATGAAGATTCAATAAAGCCTTTGGCTAGTGAGAGTTCTTAATTCAAACGTAGGACCTCTCCATGAAGCAAAAAAAAAAAAAAAAAAAAAATAGCTTCCACTTTATTGAACATGCTATGCTTTATAATCACTACTCCTAGACCTTAAGGAATTGATCCTGCTTTAGCTGAAGTCAATACAATACAGCAGAAGACAAATGCCCCAGCCCTTGTGAAATGGCTTCAGCATAGTCCAGTTTTGCCCCCACTGCATAAACATTGAAAGGAAGAAGAGAAAGCTGTCTTCTCGTACTTACCTCATGACACAGAGAGAGCGCACGATGCCAGGCAGCACTAGCTGAGTTCAGGGAGGGTGGAGAAAGCTACCCTCTGCATCCTGTTAAAATCTCCCTGTAAGTAATGTCACCACTAGCTTTGGATTCCCTCCACCCCCCAAAAAAAAAGAACGGGTATGTGTTGTATTTAATGCAGATGCATTTCCAAGTCATATGTGTTGCTTTCTCCTCTTGCATAGGCAAGAAATTATTTCACGGTGGTCCATCTCACTTTATGTGCAAACCTTCCCCTCCCAATATAATTTATCTGACTGAACCTAAGTAGATAAAGGAAGACTTCTAGGGAAAGATGAAACCCTCTATCAGCCCAACACGCATAGCCATGGTGGGGAAGGGTGTGGGAGAAAAAAAAAAAAAGAAAAAAGGAAAAAAAAAGACACTTTAGCATTTCAGGTCACTTGTTGGGAAACTTGGAGCGGACAAAGGCGGCACTTCTAACTTACGGCCTTTCTCCCCAGCAGATTTCCAAAGAGACCAAGTTCCTCCAATTATATAAATCATAAGATAACTTTAAACAAAAATGTGATAGACTGAAAATACAGGGATTTCTACTGAGCACTGGACTTACATTGCAAAGCCACCAAAATCTATTGCCATCTTATGCCAGCTGAAGTGGTGGCCCTCGAAGGTTTTTAATTCTGAATAGCTGCCCCCATGCTGCAGCCAACAGCTGCACTTTCAACTGCATCCCTTATCAGCTTCAAACCACTGTTCATTGCCTCAAGGACAGAACATCTAAGGAGGAGAAAATAAACATTCCTCCAACTTTTTTTTTACATCAAATGAAGTATAACAGTCAAAAATACCTATTTTAATAGTAGCAACACAAAAACACATCTTCTCAAGGTACTTCTATGAAGGAAAACCAATTCAGCCTACATGGTGTAAATATAATTTGATTAATTTTTTAATACAAACTTTTCCACATAACCCTATAAGGCAGAACACACCGCTGCGTGACTTACAGTCATACTTGTTTTTAAGACATTCAGCTTGACAAACAGTAACACTGTAGCTCCTGCTTACATTAAGAGTGCTTGGGGTCTTTTAGAAGCCAGGCTTCTGAGGGGACAGGCAAAAGGAGAAGTCACCAACCACCAATGGTCCACTGTGTCTTCTTAGAAGACCTAAAATACTAAAGGTTTCCCAAAGCACCAAAGGGTTTCAGGAGCACAGTCTCTCTCAATCAGACTTTTTAAACTCCCCTAAAAGTGTTGCCAACGCTCATATAGGATGACTGAGAAGTGAATTTAAATCCTCTGTAATTTTTTCACTACTTTAACCCAAAACCATTCCATTTTCTGTTAATTAAGTGGGTCAAAGGTGCCATCCAAATTCACTTCAAGCTACTCTTCCCTACCCTCGACAGTAAGCTATTGTAGCCCGTATGCATTCTGTGCTGCCTGCATATAATTTTCCTATAGCACCTGCAAAGTGAATTCCATCTTCCCAAAAAAGAGATGAGTAAAATCCTTCCCATCAACAGACACAACACCCAGTGTCAGACTACAACCTTTACATTAAATCTCTCATTGGGAAAAAAGAGCAGGCCTTCACATTATTAATTTGCAGGCTAAATATAATAAAACAGAGATTAGGCAATTTGTTTCTACACAGACACTTTTCTGTCTCTATACACCCAAAGAGTTATAATCATGCAATAGTGTGACTAGATGTATTGAGCTTCATTTAACAGGTATCACTGAGAGCCAGATTTTATCCTCCCTGCTATTAGAATGAATTCTTCATGTTCCTTTCAGATGGGAGGACCCAAAGGGCAATAAAGTATCTGTTCTAATGTCACATAACTAGTAACTCCCTGTCTCCTACCCAGAAAGCCTATTCTTTCCAGTCATACTCTTGCATAAAAGCAAGCTCTTTGATGAGCAAACTTCAGTAAAGCCACATCAGTGCAGAGAAACAAAGTGTATGGATTTGGTTCAGGCAGAGATCTTGGAGGCTAGACATTACCCCATTTGCCCATTTTATTTATTTTTTTTTTTTTTTTTAAGGAAAATTATACCAATTAGAAACTTCAATACTTAGACTCCAAGCTACTACCCATCAATATAACTTCTATTAAAACCCATGTTTTCATGCATCCAGAGCAATTAGGTTTGTGTAAAATAAAAAACAAACCAGACGCCCAAGAGATGTAAATCAGTAAAGACCTACTGATGCCAGCGGAGTTACAATGATTTATACAACCCAGGAGTTCAGCTTAGAGAAGCTTTCTGCATTTGGTGTTCTCAGAGCACACACTATTCTCTCCCTTCCCCTCCTCAGATTCCCATCAAATGCAGCCCTGTAACAGAAGTGTTCTTTTCCTAACTTGGCTTCAAGTCATGGCTGCAGCTCTCAATAGTATATAACCTGTCAAGATAAAATATGTTTGGGGACATACAATCTCTACTGAGCATTTTATTGACTTAACTCTACCATTTCTGAAAGGCAGCCAAAATTCCTTAAGTTTTCAAAGGACTTTGTTTTCTAAATATTATCCATGGACAGATAGAAGAACACAAAAATCCTCAGTTGTTTGTGTAGTTTGACTTATGTGCCATGCATTGCCCATCATGATATATTAATTTTCTTTTGCAAGCAAACAAATCTCAGCTACAAGTTGTTTGGCGTTAGGGGCCATATACAATGCAGAGTACCCTGGGAACCATTCGAAGCAGGAATTTTGCCCACATAATGTCTGCAGGTCATTCAAAAACTACAATTTTCCTTCTTAAAAAAAAAAAAAAAAAAGGCAAAGCAAAACAAAAACACACACCCACAAAGTTTAGGCCTCCACTGCAGCTTTTCTTTCCAGATGCTGCATGAGAGGCAGGGAGGTTAAGAGGTTAAGATCAAGGTACAGAGTTGCTACTAATGCCACAAAACACTCCCAGTAACATCTCGCAGGAGGAAAACGACCTTGCAAAGGCCAGAATATGCGAGTACAAGAATGAAGCCACTGCTCAGCAAGGTCCCATGTGCACTCCTTCTCTTCTAACTCCACGCAGAGTAGCCCAAAGAGGGATGAGCCACATGCACCGCAACTCTAGCACACCAGAGGCCAAGTTCATCCTGGTCCTAGAGCCAAGACACAGAGGTAGCAACTTACTTACACGCCCCTGAATCGGAGACAGAGGACCTCTAAGGACCGTTAGTGCTTATGTTACTGCCACAAAAGCCTCCTCAGGGAACAGAATTACTGTAGGAGTAGGAGATGAACTGGCTGCAACTCCTTGCACCCGTGTCTCAGTATGGACCACACACCAGGCAGGAATGGTGCTTCCGCCTCCCGGTGTAACATTTATGAATTGATGTTACTCAAGGCAGTAATTTCTAAATGTTGTTAAGCCTCCCAGAGTGCAACTCTAAAAAACTCAGTGCTCTAAGTTGAGACTGAAATTGTAAACCTAATAATTTGCTCCAGTTGTTTGGATTGGTGACCCAAAATCAGTTGGTCCACATTAGTTCAGCAACGCGCATTCTTTGCAAAGGGGAATTTAACACTGCTGAAATGGAGGAATTAGAAACCTGAAAGATCAAAGAGCAGGAACAGAAAAAGCTTAGCAGTTGATGATAGCCTTATCTAGCCACTAGTTCTTGTGGGCATCACTTTAGTTAACAATATCACAATGCACTTATCACTTCCAGGGCACCTTTCATTAAAGGACCTCTAAACACTTTGTAGACACTAATTAAGGCTCAAGTTACAACATTCCTGTGAGAAACAGGATTTCTAGCTGTTGAAACTTCCAAAAGATCAGGAAATAAGTATACTTTTGTAGCAGATGAATAAGGTCCTACCCAAAATAGGAAATTACACCAGTTTGATGGGGAGAATTTGGAGAATAATGAAGAGAGCTACACCCATGCAAGCAGTGCTTTGTGCCAGTGGTCTGACCAGAGAGAGATCTTCCACAGCCTTTCATGAGCTTATCGTTATCACCATAGCAATCACTGACCAACACTGAAGTGCTTTGCTGCAGTCAGCCCTCTACCCCTGTGCTACCACAGAAATCTGAAATACATGTTTTATAGATAAGTAAACAAGACAAGGCCAAAAAGTCTGCTAAAGCAAAACCAAAGCAGCACCAGAAATGGAGTGCAACAGAGTCCCATCTCCTGCTCTAGCACACTACCACCTTGAAAGAGATCAGTGACAGCTTTCAGATGCCTTAGGTGTTCTTGAAGATTTTATCAAGTGTTCAATTTTGAAGCAGTCCACTTAGCTACAATTTTACCAGAGCTTTTGAAATTAAAAAAGCTACTCTCACCAAGATGCTTTAAACAGAAGAAAATAGCAAGAAGAAATGTCAAAGGTCAGAACTGCAACTCAGTTTAATTCACTTTAATGTACACGCAGAATAATGCAAGGCAATAATTTTTCTCCTCCATTCTGTCTGCATAGAACAGCTCAAGCCATCACCTCTGTCTTCTAACACTAGTCAGCTATAAGAAACAGGTATCTTAATGTTAAACCTGGCCAGCTGCAATACATTTGCTAAAGTAATTACATTTATTTTTACAGATTACATGTGCTTAGGTTTCACTTACTGATGTACTAGAAAATCAGAGGTTTCAATTTTGCAGATAAAGTTCAGCACTGTTATAATCAAAGACAGCATCCAGTGCTTAAAGCTGCTAACCATACACACATTTTAAAAAATGAAATACTGTAGCTAGCATGTACTACAGGATCTATATTTCTTATCTGCTAGCTCAAAGTACTTTATATTCCTTTCTCTCTTTCCTCGTCACATCAACAAGGCTATGACAATTAGACAGCAATTAACTAAATGTCTAAATCTTTGGTCTCCTTTAAATGAAGCTTTTTTTCAATCCACATAATTTTATGCACAAACAATGACATTATTCTGAGTCAACACCTGCGGTTCCTAACAAAATCTGGTACTTCTGGCAATAGAGCAGTGACTGAACTGCTTGATGGCAAAGCAGCATTCCAAATGAAATTTCAGGTCCCGTTCCCCTCAGTCACCAGTGGTGAGCACAACTACAAACTAGGAACTGTAAAGCCACTGACCACATTCAGATGGCTAAAAGTCAAAGCCAGGCACATGTTTCTTTGGGCGGTCTGCATCAGCTATCAGTAGGAGAAGAAATGCTGAAACAGAATTGAACAGGCATTGACAAAAACCCCCACAACAGCCAAAGAACTTCTCTTTTAGGAGAGTAACTCCCAATCCAAACTATGACAATTAAAATTTCCTAAAAGCACTGTACTGGGGCGATTCAGATTTTATTGTGCATGTGTCATGGGACACCTCAAAATTGGAATGATTACTTCCAAAAGCTGTTGGAAATACAATGCCTCAAAGTATAAATAGGCGAGTATGTACCACTTCTGATGTGCAACACCGCTAATAAGGTATTTCACTGTCTGTATGCATCGTCTCTGAATGATGTGCTGGGGATTTTCAGAACAGGCATTTTTCTCTAGTAAACTGTTTCTTTAGTACTCCAGTGAACACAATAGCTTGTTTTAATCTCAAGGGAGAGAAGAAACAATTGCTCTTTTTGCATCACTTCCAGAGATGTATTCTGTAGTATGACAAGTGGTTAGAAATTAAATAAGCTTCAACAGAGGTAAACCTGGCCTGAGATTGCTCAGGTTTCAAATGCAATAAGCAGTAAAATGCTATAGTATAATTGCCCAAAAGCTACTTAAATAAATTGTCCAGAAGCTTTATATTGCTGTGATGATATTAAACCAGAAGTAATATCTGATCAATAAAGCTGAAGTGAAGCAAAATACACACAAAATAAAGCAATCAGGTAAAAGGGGAAGCAATCTGGGATAGCGTTGTGACTCAGTTTTGTACAAACCAGCAGCATATTTGAGACTTGATGCCCTCTTAGTACTGCTGGCACACCCAAAAGTTTTGAAATGACACCCTCCCCTTGTTAGGAAGAAATTTGCTGAGAGCACAGCTGGCTCCCCAAAAGAGTTTCTAGGGATCACTGAATTGAAAAGGTGAACATTGGACAGTGATTTGACTTAAGTCTTTAGATTTAATACAACTGTCTAATTCAAGATCTAATCCTTCAGATTTGCAGCATACCATTTTACTTCTATTCAGTCTCCTCCATCCCTACCCCTTGCAAAAAAATAAACCAACAAAACCCTTCCTTATATCACCTAAGGAGCTTAATTCAGCTTGACAAAGCTTCATATATTTGCATTGGGAATTTGCACTTAACATTGGGCACCCCAGTCAGATTTTTTGCGTAATGCGTATTGTAGGTCACGTTAAAACAATATGCAATGGCCTGGAACAAGATTCAGCTGATGCTATCCATATAAACATTGTAAACCACTAATTGCATTTCTTTTTAATGAAGAAAAAATGTATAAACAATTTCCATTTGCAAAAATCAGTGATTTCAGCTGGGTGGAATTCTGCAACTGCCTCTCTTCATCAAGCAGCCAACTTGGGTAGCCACTACCGTCTTTATGAATACTGAATAGGGGCATTATGTCCTTACAGAAAATGCATATGGGTAAGGAGGACAGGTCTTCTTTTATGCACACAACAAGAACGTCAACACAAGTGGAGTGTGTTTGTTTTCTACCACTCATGTAAATGTCAAAATGTAATTTATATCGATGATATAAATGAGACATTCCATCTCTCATCAAAATGGCCCTTCAGTTGAAGCCAGCTGCACCTGTATAAATGCAAAGTCACATGTGGTACATAAAGCTTTTCTTTCTGGTATTTCAGAGAGATACTTTTATGCTCCTTGTGCAGCAGGCAGCACCAAAGTTGTATGAGGAACACAGCTATTTCCACATAGCCTTCTGTCCTTCTCTGTCAAACATGTTTCAGCATAAAATCGCAATTTTTCATTTCTGACATACTCATTTCAACTAATGCGACACTTTTAGACATGGCAAAAATGGATGCAATGCCATCTGTCTGAGCTTCTGTTATCTGTCCATCTCACAGTTTTCATTCCTGCACTGAAGTCCAGTTCTAGTGCCAAAGAACTTTGTGCCACCTCTGCTTTCTGAAACCAGCATAACAGACACTGCCTACAGAGTCTATTGCCCATTTGTTCAGAATACGCCCAGGAAATTATGAAGAAAAGAATTTCTTAAAAGCAGTCCAATACAATAAGTGTGGTACTAATACAACCCCATGGATGTAGACCATCTTAGTATTTCCAGCAGCAGCAAGTATCCAGCAGCAGAAATCTGGTTCAGCATCTCTTACCCTGTATTTTTACTGATCAAAAATAAAACTGATCAAGGGTGGCCAGGCTACTTTGGACAGAATACCATAACACTCCATAATAACCTTATACTTAACTAAATAGCAAAGGGGAAATTCACCATATATTAAAATCACATCACATTTCATGACATGCAAGTCACTGGACAACATCTATTTAGGTCCTCTTCACATAGAAGAATGCTCAGCAGATAACCCTGTATTCAATATCTTGGGCTTTTTTTTTTTCCTCCTCTAACATCTCTAAATGTGTTTAAACTGCTCTTAAATTTTAATCATTCTTCACGCAAAAATTCCCCTGCTTACTTATCTCTTCCTTTGTGATCAATATGGTAGTGCCAGGAGCTATGTGAAAAAAGGTAAGTAAACAGTAGGCCTATGAATATCATGCCCTGGGATGACAGCATAGTTTAGACCTGCGCGTCTTGCTGTAGGAGACAGAAGTCCTGGTCTCTGCCCCTACCTTTCACTGACTTTCCACATGACCTCGGCCATTTTTGTCTCAGTGAAGGGACCTACAACATGCACAATATTATTTAGCATATACAGGTCAGGTTGAATTTGGCAAGCTCTGTTCAGCTAAAGACAGTATTAAAATAGGAATACGGGGTTTTTTTAGGACAGAAGCACACTGGAAGCAAGCAGGAGAAAACTCTTCTGTGCTGTATTCAAACGAGAGGTCTCCCACTGGAGTTTCTCTCTCTCAGCAGCACTTAATTTGTTTAGAAGGAAGACCCAGAGAGGGCTAAAAATCTCATCACAAATCCTCTGAGCAATTGGGCCTCTACTTCATGCTTACCACTGTGAATCTTGCAAAGCATTGCAGCTAGCAGAAGTCATTTCTGTCTGATGGCAGAACAGCATCCTACGTGAAACAAGTTGGTGATCTCAGACCAATTCTGTAAGAACACGTTTCTGCATCCCCACTGGGAATAATTAGCAGTTGTATGAACCACAGGGACACTAGCTTCTGCCGCACTTTTTCTGTGGACAATATAATTAGCTTTGGCTCAGATAGTGAACAGCAACAACCCTATAATAGACTGAGAAGAGACTTGTAACCCCACTCCATAAGAGCTCTCTTTTAAACAAGCAGATAGGGCCATTTAAAACATTCCCCTTACTTTACTGCCTTCCTCTCCTCAATTTTGGCCCACAGATCAAGCTTAATTACCATCATTCTGCTTTTCTTCAAGACCTCAAGTAAAATAAAAATGAAAGTTAACACTACATAACTCCGTAGTCTTAAAATGTTTTCCCTCCATCACTGGGAGTGCACAGCATCACACTGCAAACCACATTACAATGAACCTTTACGCACCTGTAAACATCACCATTTCAAAGATGGAGCAAGGCAAAAAGCATCTGAAACCAGTGTTTACACTGGTGGGAAATCCTGCTAAAATCAAGGGAGCTGTGTTAAACTCTAACCCTAACACACAACATTTCAAAGCTCACACTGAAGAGGCTGCAGACTCTGGTTCTAAATGTGCCTGTACCTCAGGTGCTGCTGTACAGGAGAGCAGCAAGCAGGACCACCAAAACACAAGAAGCAAGAAACCAAGACAACACAACCTCCCTCCCTGGCCTTTCTTCACTCTTAATCAATACTTGTCACGTCTTCAACTGCATTTCCTCATACCCAGAGCAACAGCAAAGCCCATCTCACAGTTGCAGATCGTTGCTGTAGCACCCAAGCATCCCGCTTTTAAATAACACCTCTGCTGGACTTCAGGAAGTTTTAAAGCTCTTCTCCCTTTTTGAGACCAAAGCTACACTTTCAATAGAGCACAGCCGCCTTCCCACAATTTTGCAAGATTTAGCTAAGCTGAAGGCTGAGCTTGAAGGAGGATGTAATATTGCACAATTTTAAAGGGAGGCTTGACTCAAGAAACGTACGGTTCTTATTTCACTGCTTCCTTTGATAGTTTCAAGGCAGAATAACTGCACGTGGTGCTTTTGTCTGAGCTGGCTTCACAATAGTCAACACAACTTCTCTTTTAATTTGATATGGTTGAAACGAAGCAGCAAAAAACCTGAAGCTCCCTGCAGAACAGTCTTATTCTGCCATATTTCCTAACCATCTCATCAATGAAATATCAGAAATCCAATGAGAAAGAAACTCAGCGCAGCACTCAGAAAAATTAGATACTTCTTCGGCCCTCCCTAGCACATCACCCCTACTGTTCATTTTGGATTTACACAGGTGCTATTCAAAGCAGAATTTGGCCCCTTTCTCCCAGGTGGCCTGACACATTTACTGCAATGTGCAGATATGCCCATATATTTTATATGTATGTAAAGCACATTCCCCAAACTAAAACCCTCTCCCAGAGAGTCTCCCTAGGTCTCTGTCTGATTTTGGCCTCATTTACTCCCTTGCAAATGAAAAGCAGTTCCATTGAAGTCAGTGAGGTAACACTTGTATTAAACTCGCGTGAGATCATGTCAGAACCATGGTCCATAATAAAACCAGCTGCCGTTAACTCTTCTACAAGTTTCCATTCATTAGGGGTTTTTTGCTTGTATTCACATGAGCAATATCCATGGGCCAAGAAATACATTTTAGAATGATAGCTATTTCCCCTTGCTAAAAAACTAGAAAGTGCAGCAAACTATCCCAATCCTCACTGAAAAACTACAGCTTATTGTATTTTGTTAATAAACAGAGGTGTTTATGGACAAAACACGTGTGAATATACTTTAGGGAATCATCCTGCACTGCCTAGAGAAAAGGGACAAGATGACCTAATAGGTCTTTCCCAGGTTTTCATTTTTAGTTTTGTGTTTGGTTTTGTGTGGTTTGGCTTTTTTGTTGGTTTGTTGTTTTTTTTTTTTTTTTAATGCCTAAAGCTTCTGGTATTTAATTCTAAACTGGGGAAAACTTTGAATGTAAATATTTAAATTCAGCCTCAGTGACCTGTAAGCACTGAACCAAGATTGATGAAACTGGTTCTATGCCTGCTAATGCCAACAGCCTTTCCATCAGTGACTTTCCATTGCCTTGAAGGGTCACAGGAGAGACAGAAATAACGTACTCAGATTATAATGTTTTTTCCAGTTCATCACACCAGTCTCCAGGCTTTCAGAACTGTATAACTGTATTTTGTCATATAAGTCAGATTCATAGTCTGTCACCACTTCAATCTGTTCATTTATAACAAAACATATTTCCTACACATACAGTAAATTCCTTTCATTTTTTACTAAAATGAACTAATCTTTATCAGATACTCTGATACAGAAGGCAAACAGACCATTACTCCCTCCCCTCTTGTTAATATTAAGTTTGGTGTATATTGACTCCAAGAAAGGAGCTCACATCTGTTACAGAAGGTAGTGAACAGAAAAAAAAAATGCTGCCTTATTTTGGAAAAACAACTGGGTTGTTAGAGCAGATGGCCCAAGAATGACAAACTAACTTTTTGGTTTGACAGGTGAAGCAATAAACATCTTTACCGACCATGGAAGTCCTTTGTTAGGCAATAGACTGAAGCTTTAAGGCAGTTCACAAGCAGCACAACAGGGAGGGTGTTGTTCTAAAAAAAACCATTAACACAAATCAAAAAACTTATCCTGTAAAATGACGACTTTGACAGCCTTTACTGAAGGACCCCAACAAACAAAGGGAAGGGGTTGTGGCCAGTTGTGGCCAGTGCAGAGCAGCAGAGTTGAACACCACAAACTTCTGCAAAGCTTCTCTACAGGTAGCCAGAACAAGATTGCACAAACACTGAGCTTGGCCACAAATCACTTAAAGGAGGGGAAAGCGGGGGAAAAATTACTCCAAAGCACGCATCATTTACACTTTCCTCTTTTAAGAGGAAAAAGAAAAACAAAGCAGTCTCACATCTTCCATTTGGGCTCAGGAAGACTGAAGACGGTAAAAACAGAAGAAATAAAAAGTTTCTTCTTCAACCATGCAATAATACTTATTGCATTCAGTGTGCTTATTATTCAAGGACTTTTTCCAGAGGCTCCAGATGCCATTTAAGAAGCTGATATAATGCAAGGTTTCTCACAATCCAAATCCTGAAACAAGAAATATGAAGGAGATTTGATATGTAGTTATTTTGGTCTCCAAATTGGCTACCCCTGATCCTTCTAAGAGCTGGAAAACAGAAGTATTCACATGTGATACTATTGCATTACCCAGCTGTCGCAACCCAACAGCACTTCTTTGGCCACATTAGGGTTCGTCAGTGGGTATGTTTTAGCATGACTTCATGGTAATGGTCAAATGACATCTCCTCAGAAGTACTGCCATCCAGAGATGAAAAGCAGCAACATCTCAAAGCAGGCCTAATTTACATCCTCCCTCTCTTTGACTTAAAAGATCTTGACCTTTCAGGTGCAGTTAAGGAAGCCAGATTCACTTTTAGCAAAATAATAATCAGAAAACCCAAAACCCACCTCTTCTCATTGAAGAGAGGTATCAGACATAAAGGACTACCAAACAGAAAGGTCAGTTTTCCTTAACACTAGAAACAGAAGCAGTGCCATGTGTCAAAAAGCAATTTTCTGGTATCAAGAAGCCAAACCACTTGAAGGCTGCCGGTCTAGCTAGACTAAACTGCCAGGTAAATCTGTTACCACCCCATGGCAGGTCACCTGCAAGAAATTCTGCTTTCTTGACATGGACAAAAATTCATATTACCAGTTACACTTGTTGAAAATTGTAGAGACGCCCGAATGTATATGAAAATAGACGCTGAACCACAGCTCTGTGACAGAGCTGTGGTCCTTCCTGGGTGGCACAACAACATTTTGGAGGAGCAGAAGACTGGCTTCAAATCCAGCCAACCTGTCCTGTGGCTGACTACAACATCCATTTTAACCGTGTCAGCTTAAGTGGCCTCAAAACATGAGTAACTGGATGGTGTGCAATGAGGCTTGTAGCCTGGGAGATGAGACTGATCAATCAGCCCTTCTGGCCACAAAGATGTGGGTTTTCATCAAAATTACATAGGGGTATGATCCCAGACATAATCTCGAAATCTACCAATATGACACATACTTCATATTTCTAAGGTACTCAATGTAGCACAAACAAACAATAAAAACTCCAGAAAATCTCCAGCAAGCAGAGAACCTTATGTAGCTCCATTGCTGCAGTCGCTTAACTGTCTTTCTCCTTATGAAATAAAAGGCAACTAGACCAACTACTTTATCCCCATGATTTTGATGGCAGAGAGTACTGATCCCTAAACAAAATAAACAGAAAAGCAAGAATGTAAACACAACTGTGCTCCAATGACTTCACGTCTTAATGTCATCTGTGTAGGGTTTCACTGCAGAAAATGATGTGGTGGAAGGAAAATCCCTGAAGGGTCTGTGGAGCACTGGGGACCCCTTCCGCAACTCCCATCCAAAGCACATTGCCCCCTTGCTCCCCCAAAACTAATTCCTATTAATACACACATTTCCTATTTGCTTCACTCCTGTGGTCCCATCACTCTCTCTGAAATACTGGCATTTAATCATTGCTTTTGTTAAAGTTAGTGCTTTATTCCTGGTGAGAATAAGATTTTGTCTGCTAATCCCAGCCTTTAGTCATATAAATCCACAATAGATGCACTGAAGACAGAGGAGCTACATTTATACATACTGGTAGAGGAAATGTCTTTTTCTTGTTTGGGTTGGATAGGGGGAAGGAGAGGAAATAGGCTGGTGTGTCTGGTTTTATGGGGGAGGGTTAAGCGGCAAACCAAACTGACTGCAGTTTACAGGGATCTAAATAAAGGAACAAAAAAAAAAATAGTTACAGAGCTTTTAATAACACACAGCAGAGAAAACTGCAAACAAACTGCAAGCAAAAGTTGCTGCTTTTCCTTTTTATTGTCATAAGGCATTGCTCCTTGGTTGCATACTGTGTCCAGTGAATAAGCCATTTACTATTGTGGTTGGAGTGAATGAAGCTCAGACCTTTCCCATATATGGCAGGGCCTTTTAATCACCAGGGAGCAAACAAGCAGTGGAATTTTACTGGCTTTCTGGGTTTGCAGTGCCCTCTCTTGTATGAAATATCATTTCCCAGTGAATGCTCGTTACTGGGATTTTGACCCAATTTCCTGCTGCCGTTGTCCTTGAGGGGATGTGTAGAAAGCCAAACAAAAAGGGCTGGCTTCTGATAGCAAGCAGCCCACTGTGAATTCTGAGTAAGTCAAGGAAATCAAACAGATTTGCACTACAATAACTGAGATCAGACCCAATATTTTTTTTTTTTTAAACTAACAATACAGTTTACATCACTGTACAGCTGCTGAAAGCAAGATCAGATTCAGGCCAACTGATGCCCAGGTTAAAACTTCTCCCTCATTTTCACCAATGCAGCAGAAAACAGACAATTGATGTTTTAAGTTACTGGGATAGCAGTAGGGAAATTCTCAGCTGGCCTGCTTTTGTCAGTGTAATATACATTAGCCACAGAAATGCTTGGCTCAGTATCATCTGGATTGCCTAAACACTCTTATTCATATTTACAGCAATTAAAATGTTGCACTTCAGTCTTTATAATCCAAGTTTTGTTTGAAGTGGCAAAGCAACAGCTGTGGCTTATCAGACATCTGAATGAAACTCCTCATTTTCATAGCAGGGGTGTGGCTCTGCGTATGGGGCTAAGCTGTTCCCAAAGCCATACAAAGCAGCAAACTCTTTCCTCTCTGAGGACCCAGGGGTGCAGCACTCCAAAGCCTCCCATGAAGGATGCTGACTAGGGGCATCCTGCAGCACCAGCAGGTTAAGCTACGCAGGTAAATGAGCGCCGACCAAATTCTTCCCCGGATCTCAGAGCTAACTCAACTCGCTCCCATTTCCAAACATTGTAGCCAAGCTCTAGGAATTTCTTTTCCAAACCTACAAGCTTCAACTAGGCCAGAGCAAAGCCAAATTCTCCCCTGGCTCAATGGCTTTTGAAATTGCTGAAAGCAGGTTATCACTAGGTCATTAGGAAGATGCAGACAGAAAGTCCTTAGCCTTTGCTCCATCTGCAGCTGATCCCAGAAGACTGAGCAGAAATTGTCCTCGGTACAACAGCTTGTATTAGAAAGTGATGATCTGGGCTATCAAACAAGCACTGCTAGGTCCTCTGAAACGGTGAGGAATTAAAAAAGGTCCTGCCTTTGCTTCTGGGATGAGAGAGAGATTTTACCAGGGTGAACACTGTGGCTCAAAAAAAAAAAAAATGGGGAAGGGAGGAGGACCATTTCACCATTAGAGAGCTCACTGTCAAAGAAAAGAATGAAGTGGGAAAAGGGTAGTAACATGCCCTGTGGCAGTCAGAAAGACAACGGGAACATCAAAGCTTTGCAAATAAGAAACAAACAAGGGTCTGATCACAGACTCCTTCACTTGGGCAGAGCTCCCTTTGAAGATGACTGGAATCCAACTGGCACGAGTCTGCAGGACCAAACCTTGACTTCTGAAGGAGCACAGGAACCGCTGTTCCTGTGTTCACTCGGCGAGGGTTCGTCCAGCCCCGCACAGCTTCTCCCTAGCCGGAGCCAGCTGCTTCAGAGAAGAACATAAAACAAGCTGCCAACAAATCTCAGGACCTTTGTTTACAGAGCTGTCATAGGTTCAGGCTCCCTTAGCAATTTGATGAATCATGAATGCTAGTTCTCCCTCACCCCAAGTTATTTAACTTTTAAAAGTGCACACAGCAATTTCCATGCCCCTTAGATCTCCACATACTTGAAGGAAGACTGGGAAGGTCAGTGCAGGTGGAGAGGGGTGTACTTGCACACACATGCACGTACATGCACATCTGTGCAATGAAATTGTCTTCCTGCATGTAGAATACTCCCCCCTTTTCATATTTGTTGGCCTACAGAGTTACTCTTCTGAATAGATCCAAAACCAGAGCATTTACAGCAAAACTTTATCTCCACAAATCTATTTATAACCCTTCTATGAGCTAAATTCCAAAGATTTTTTTTTGCCATTTAAGGACATAAACCAGAAAATGTGCAAACGGGTGGGTTCCACTTTGCTTCACACCCTCCACAGCAAGTCTCAAGGGAAATGCTCTTTATTTGTATTCTGTACACAAAAGGGTGTGGAAACATGTAATGTTGTTTCCATTGCCTGAAATCTTTCCCTAATATTTTCCCCACTGCAGCCTGGCCTGGCCCCAGGAGTTACAATTTCAAATGCTCTCATCAACATGAAACTGGACAAGCAGATAAGGTTCAGCAGCTTGCTTAGTAGTTTCTCTTCCAAGCTTATGACACTATGGCGGGTCTGTAAGCAAAAGCTGTCATCCTGCATTTTTGGTACATGCATCACAACTTCAC
Organism: Gymnogyps californianus; assembly: GCF_018139145.2. Classification (NCBI taxonomy): domain Eukaryota; kingdom Metazoa; phylum Chordata; class Aves; order Accipitriformes; family Cathartidae; genus Gymnogyps; species Gymnogyps californianus. Next base: position 148,864,436 of record NC_059471.1, read on the forward strand.
AGGAAGGCTCTGTCTCAGATGCAGCAAGCACGGTTAAAACTGCAAGCACCCAAGAACTTCCCTCCAAACACGTCAGCACAGTGTCACTACTGAGCCTGGCCCGTCTTCCACCTCATTCACTGGCCTTCAGCGGTTTTATACACACAATCTAGAAGAAGTTACTTTCTAGTAGAACACGTATCTGTGTGAACAAACAAAAAAGAAGTGTATGTTCTTGCTGGGAAATCAGTCAAAAATAAGGTTTTAGCTAGTGCTTAAAAACTTGGCATTTTGGTATTACAAATTCTTTATAAACACTAATGAATTAAGCCCCAGCAGCCCCATGGGCTAAATACAAAAAGGCACAAATTATCTTTTACTTGAAGATACAGAAACAGACGCACAGCCATTAAGTGACTCACCAGGTATTTATGACCACAGGAAAAAATTCAAAGGAGAAATTACTCCAGTGGCTTAAGATAGGGCTGCTTTTTTCCTTTCTCTCTTCCCCCTGCTTCCTCAGTTATTTGCTCCTGCCCCCGCTGCAAGCCAGCAGGCCAGTCCTCGCAACCACTTCTTCTGGCTTCAACCCAAAGTCCCATAAACACTGCTATAGGCAGGATCTTCTGATCAGGAGGTGCCCCTGTGCTTCATGGACAGAGTTTTCCTCTCTCAAGGGGCAGACGCAAGGGGCAGGGAGGGGGAGAGAGGCATCAGTTAGCAGTGGCGGTTCCCGACCGTAGGTGGAGGAGGTGGGTGCCCCAGCTCAGAGCCCACCCGCCTCACCGCTGGGGAGCCCAGCAAGCCTGGGCACTGCTGTAGCTGGATGCACGGCAGTTGCTGCAAGACAAAGCAGTAGCCAGGAAGTTTGCAAGTGAGAAAGTCCAGAAGGCTGCATTCCTCGCAGGGGCAGCTAGTGATGCTCGGGGAGAGGGACACGGTAGGGACCATGCTGCTAACGCTGGTATCTGCTTGGGAGCCAGGCTGCCAGCCCCGCACCATTTATCAGCACTAAGCACAGTTCCAAAGAAAAAACACATGAAAACAAGCACTTTCTTATGCGGGATTGTAAACGATACAGCTAACATACCAGGGCTAGCAGCTAAGTAACAGTGTTACATGCCCTAACCTTTTTGGTTAATCAAATCTGTTTCAAGAAAAGTAGGAGCAAGCTCCCCGGGGGATGGGAGGGATCCCAAATTACAACGTACTGAGCGTCCTTCCCCACTGGGCTAGCTGAACTGTACAAAAGCATCAGGAAAGGCAAAAAGAAATTGTTACATAGTTCAACTGTCCTATGACCTCAGTGTTTCATCCAGAAAGGTCAGATCTAATCTGATCTTCAAATGCCTTTGAGTCAAATTTCAGCCTTAGCCAAATCCTTGACAAACCATTTGGAGGCATGCAACAGCTACAGCTTCCCAGCAAACACCAGCGCCGAAAGCGTAAGTGCCAGCATGTAGGTAGGTGCCTTGTTTCCAGCACAGATGTCCCCAAAACCCATTCTCACCAGGTCGTGGGGCTTTAAACCACCCAGGAGCTATGAACAAAACCAGCAAACCAGCCTTTGCACATGCACATTTCTGAAGGTGAGAGCTCTAGTAAGGAGCTTTCTTGTTACAAGCTGCCAAGGGGTAGTTACTAAGAAGAGACAATTTTTAAAGAATGAAAACTTGCTTTGAAGATAGACTCCCACTCTTTGCAGTCACAGGCCTGTCTGCCTCAGGCTTTGTACACCTGGAGCCCAATCCTGCAAACTCCCCATAAAGCTCCTCTCAAAGGCAACGAAAGGTTCACAGGATTGCGCTTCTCATTCTGCCCTGTTACCTTTTTTGGTGCTTTCTCCGATACCCAGAAGAGTCCAGACAAGCACTGCAGATGGACAGCTAATGTTGCTCTCTTGGCCCTCTCTTTCTTAGGCATATATGGTTTCTCGTCCCTCTTTGTTCACGCGCAGCAATCAAATGTACAAAGTTGTACCCTTGGCAGATAGAGGTTAACAACTCCATTGATCTTTCATACAAATTATAACTCGGGCAGCCAACAGAATAGGTCTCAGGTAAGCAACTACTGAAAAATCAGAGTATTTTAAACAGTCCCAGGGCATTCAAGTGCTATTCGTCCTGCAGGAAGGAAGACCTGCAGGCTCTCACTTCTCTGCAATGAAAAGATCACCCCCATAGGCAGGGCCACTCCAGCTGCACACAGGGAAGAGCGAAACAAGGAGGACTTCTTAATAGACCTTCCCTGTCATCTTTCTCTTTGTATGACAGAAGCTACCTCCCAGCAGGCAGCCAGCAAAAAAAGTCTTGCTCTGCCTTTCTAGTCTCACGACCTGGAATCAGTAGCACTGTGCCCTAACCCCGTGTGGGTCCGGATGGATGCTGACCAGCATGCCTCCATGTCATGTGTGGCCTCATGAATGAGACTTTGAGGAATAAGAAATCTTCCCATATTAATGCACTTTAATTTTCCCTCTAATGTCAGCCAGAGGAACTTACAGCTCCCCTTTCCTTTCAAATCACCTAGCTTTCAGTGTCACTATTGCATTGTGTATCAGTGTTGGACAAGAAATAAAAGCACAGGGAAGTTACCCCTTTCTCAGGCTGCTCCATGTCAGAATAATGCTGTGAGCATACGAAGTAGCAATTGTGGAAAATCCCTTATTCTCCTAATACATGCTTACATCACTCACTGTCAAAGCATATTCAGACTACACAGGACTCCCCTTGCATCAGATCCTGCATCCATTAATGACAGTATTGATTTCACCAAGACTAATCCTGTGAATGAAGACTGTGGAATTGATCCTCTTGTCATTGCACGCTGCAACAAAGAGGAGTTTTCAGGAAATACAAGTTATTCCAATTTAGTCTCTTGTTCACAGGCATCTTATCTGGTGTTTCTCCCCTGCCATCATGATTTAGATATTATATTAACGTGTGCAGGTTTTATTGACTAAGATACCTGCCTATCAGAAAGCCTCCCAAAGAAAGGCAGACCCGCACTTTCTTCAAATGTGTTGAGAATAGTTCAGACCCACTTCAACTTAAAGGCAATTTAATTAAACAAATGGACCACTTACTTCCTTGAAGCATCACTCCATTTTTAATTTACATTAAAACAGTCCATTTCATTGGTTTTGGTGTATGTAGTTTTAGGACCCCATCCTGTCTCTCCATGGCAGGAGAAAACTTGTTTGCAGATGCATACGCTCACACAGAACCTACTGCTACATTTAATGAGACACAGAAAGAATGGATGCAGGGTCCCAGGGTTCTTTGATGGCAAACCATACAAGCACAATCATTCACAGTATGGTACCTAAAACAGACAAATTATAATAAATACACAGTTCTCACAAAAGAAACACTCTGCCTCCTTATTTTCTTTGAGCTGCTGCCAAGGAGGGAATGTGTTATTTTCACAAATTATTCTCCTGTACGCCTTTTAGCATGAGAAGCCTTCTCAGCTAGGCAAAATTGTATAAAAACTGCATATTCTGAAAATAAAGACTCCTGTGAAAACAAATACTCCACAAAAAGTAATTTTAAAACAGTTATCTTGCCCATTCTTCCAAACAATACATGATATATGAGAAAAATCAATTTTATCACTGCAGGTCTGGCCAGAGGTTACTAGTTTGGTCAATGTCTGCTGCTCCCAAGTATCCATCTGCAGCTAACTTCATCCCTCCCTTCATTTTCCCAGCTCTTTCTCTGAGAAAGTCCCTGCTATGCAGAATATCGTGCTATCAGCAGCCAGCCTTGCACAACGCTTTCAATCTGTCCAAGCATGTCAAAGGAGCTGGGAAGGAGACGCTGCTCGCTGGCTCTCCCCAGCAGCGCTCTGACTGACACAAACACAGACCCAGACTTTTAAGAGCTCCGGTCCCACCCAAGTGCATTTTTTCTCCCCCTTTTAACAGGAAAGACAACTTCACAAGAAACAATTCTGGCAATATGCTGCTGCGCATGTTGAAGGCTGAAGACAAAAACGGATGCCATCTATTGTCAACAATACTTCTATGAAAGGCTGCCATGACGGACATCTGCTTCAGCAAGTATCAGATCAGTTACATTAACCAGAGCTTTACTGTATCTGTATCAGTTACGCCGGGAGACTGCCTTTACAGTCAGGCTGCTCTGAAAGCCCAGGTATTAAGTTGCAAAATTAAAAGCAATTCACCAGCCATTACCACACTAAAAACTTTTTCATTGCAATTCCTTTTTTAAAAAAAAAAAAAGAAAAAGAAAAAAAAAAAGAAAGGACAGATAGGTTATTGCTCTACTAACAAGCCCGCTGCAGGATCTCAAACGGAGTGGGACCAGCACGGATCCTGCCTTGCACCCAAAGCCTTGCCCCTGCACCTCCTCATTAGGGTCCACTGGGGTGGCCAAGCATGCACCCCCGCCACCCGCCCGGCACAGATATCTCCCTTAGTTCACTGCAAACATCTGGAAAGGGGGGGCACAGAGAGAGGAGGGGAGGAAAAATAGTATCCGACACTTTCCCACTATTTCCACAGCTCGTTAGATTTCGCATGCTGCTTAATCTCTAGCCGTAACGCAAATGCAGTCAGACCAGCTCACTCCCAAACAAATACGTATCTTAAGCCCTTACCTCTGGCTGAAAAGTTTTCAACTAGTAGGAAGGAAATGAATAACTGGCTGCTTGGGCAGGAGCACAGCAAGAAAGGCACACCAGCAGCCTCACACACAGCCCTATTCAATAAAACTACAGCTTTTCCTTGGCCCCTCCCAAAAGTCAATGCTAAGTGAATACATATCCCTTATGTTTACAATTGGCAGGCAGCGGTATGCATTGTCCTCAATTTATTCTAATAGGCAGCCAATGACTACGCACAAGCCAAGGTGGGTTCAGCCTGCCTGCAGAGATGCCTGTCATTCCCTAGGCATGCTCAGGAAGCCACTCATCAGAAAACCAAGACCTAAAAAGCTCCGAAAATTCGTGCAAGCTGCCAAAACTGTCTTGCTACATGCCCTTTTTTGGTTATCCTTAGCAGGGCCTCTGAAAGTAAATCCTCTGTCAGGAACAATCATAAGAAATGTTAATCTTGGAGAAAGAGGCTGTCTTGTTAAACACAAATGGAGCTTAAAAAAGGAAATACACTGAATGGAAAGGGACACAGTAAACATATTTACTTTTTGCACCAGTTAAAAAAAAAATCAAATAAATAATTTCACCACAGCTAAACTTCATTGTATTTTTTTAACGAGGACCACATGTAAAAGGGAACAGAAATGCTCTGCTGTGCAAGCTTGATTCTGCAGAGAGAGACACACACCAGTGGGAAAGGCACATGAAAGATGAGTTGGCAGGCTTCACAGCCCGTTTCCATTTCAAATAGTACAACAGAAGTTACATATAGAATATCCGTGTTCTGAAAAATAACTTTTAAAGGGATTCAAAACTTTGATGATGATCCTTAGCAAGTTGGACGAGTCCTACATCTACATATTATGACCAATACTTCTCACTGTCTTTGAATACCATAGATAAAGTAAGCTTAGATTATTAATTTTTATCTTTGTTTGTTTGTTTGTTTTGCTTTAGTGATTGCACACTATTGATAACTTTCCAAATTATGCAGGCAGCTTAAAAAAAATGAAAGAACAGATGCAGACTGATGCTGGAAACAAATGAGCTACATAAACTAATTAAGAAAGTGTGAAAATAAATATGAAAATTATTGCCTAGGAAAACAGTGCAGTACATAACACGCGCATGTACCAGCCACTAAGCAAGGCTGCAGAAGAACTGCTGACTGCTCTAAGGGGACAGAATTCCAGACCAGGAGATGTTCTGCAGATTCATATTTGACAATAATATACACAAAACCAGTTAGGGGGAAAATATGTGTAAGATGACTTTGCAGCTGAACGGGCTAAACTATTTTAATGCCTTTCTGGGTCTTTTTTTCTGGCCACTGGGCCCCACAGATTTAGTCACATGTGTAATGCAAGAAGGATTCAGTCCACAGACAGTAAACTAATCTTTATAGCATGAAAAAAAAAAATTCAAAGAGAGCCAAATCTATGCAGATTTACAGCAAGCAATCATAATTATTCTAGTGTCATTTTAAATTTCACAGCTTTATTAGATGAAGTAAAAAGTGGTGTTTGTTTTTGGAAGGCACCTTTTTTTTATTTTAACAACCCTTTGGAAACTTCTTCTAATGCCAGACACCTCCCATGATGTGGCTGTGATGGTTTTAAATATTAAAAGTAACACATACAGCATATACGTAACTTTGTTTTGCAGGGTTTACTAGACAAGAGAGAACAATATCCTTGTTCTCAGTCATTCCATTAACTATAGAAATTATCAGCCTACGTATCAATGACCAAATAAAAAGAGGTAGTGACATTATTTAGGAAGAAATTACAAATCTCTACTGGATCTTAGCATCCCCTAGATTTTCAGAACGTAAAACACTGAAGAATCCAGGCTGAGGAGTGAACAGGATTAAGGGATGCTGACAGTCAGAACAGAAAACTGAATGTTAGAAGTACCATCAGGTTCTCATTCTAGCACAGCCATTGACCCCTGCAATCTCAGTATCCATTGCAACAGGGAGCTAGTAGGTATACACTACCTAAAGCTGAAAGCAACTTTGTTGTTGTTTTTTTTTTGAAAGAGCCTTATCATGAGTTTGATGCTCCCTTGTCAAAGCATCCCAAACTCTTTGTGTTCCCAGTCACTTTTCCATTAAAATTCTGCAAAAAGACCAATTTTGCTTTGGGGAAATGACATCATGAAAAGTAAAGTTTGCATCCTTTTTGCTGGGCTGAATTTCACTTAGAGAAACTTTTTAATTCCGTGACTTGAAACTTTGAAGCCAAACTGGCACAGATAACATAGTTTTCCCTGGAGATACTACTGGAAACCTGAGCTATGAAGAATGCAGAGTTAAATTCTAGTGGGTGCCCCTTTGCGTCCTATGAGTAGGAGCCACTTGTAAAGGCATAGTTATAATATGCCTAAATCCACAACTGTAGGCATTTAGGGAACTATCATGGTAGTCCTTGCTCTCATCACCAGGGTTGCCACTCTGGCCACACCTTCCTGTCCCCTTTGCTTTAACAATCAGAGACTCTTTGTGTCATAGCACAGAGGTAAAAAGCTTTTTGGGAGCTGAATAACCCAATTCCTGTTTTATGATTGCGCATATAAGACATAGAAAAAATAGTATATACAGAAATTAAACCCCCAAACCAAGCACAATTTTAATATCAATACCTTATCATGGTAAGTAAGGGCCCTGCAAGTGCTTATTGCTAAGCTCTTGAGCTCAATAACTCAGGGCAAGGGTGGGACTGCTTGCGATAAGAGCCAAAGCATTTGTACGTGCTGGGCTGTTAGTGCATTCTTAGAGACCTAAGCCTGCAGTCGCTCCCTCAGAAGAATCATGTTAGAAGTACCTGGAAATCTCTGTCGAGACTGTGGCTCTCACAGGTTTATCAATTTTTCCTACAAAATTTACAATCTAAAGATGAGGTAAGTCTGTGGTCTAGAAAGTACACTATAAATCATCCCCTGGGAGGCAGGTCTGGTTGCTGCATACAGCCACTCTGAAGAACTCACGTTTTGGCACCACAAAGCCCTCAAGACTCAGCAGGCAGAGGTAGCCAAAGGGGCCACTTGGATTATTGCTGTTCCAGTCCGAGTGCCTTCTTCCCAAAGCAGCTGCAACAGCAGAGCTGTGCTCCCTGCCTGGAAAAAGTCTTTGGGGTATTTGGGGAGGGATAAACTTTTGCTTTTCAAAATGAAGTTGCTTTTTATTATTGAGCTTCCCGAAACTATTTTTCTTCTCTTTATTTGACATGGTGCACGTGGCCATTACTGAGTAGCACTGAGTCTCCCACCATTGTCACTGCAATGTCTTCAGCTGCCATTTCAGAAACAAACAGGATATATGTTCCCCATTCCTGCACATTCCCACAATACAGCAGGATGCATAGAGAGAATCAAAGACACCATCGGGAAGGCCATTCTTCCCATCTGTACCCAACCAATTTGGCCATTGCCTCACACCCCCAAAATCTAATTTTTTGGTGGTCTCCACAGCTAACAGTGGGTCAAACTGTCCTAGTGCTTACAGCATAAAGATAGAAATCTTTAGAAAGGAGCTTCTGTCCTGCAGCTAACACAGATGCTTCGTGTTTAGGTTGGGAGACCAAAGCTCTGCTTAGGAGAATCACAGTAGCGAGGTCTGTGTTAGGAGTAACCAACCCTATTCCTTAGCGCAGAGATGGACACAAAGAGGCAGAGATGGACACAAAGAGGCAGGCTTCCTCCTGCACCAGTGTAATGAAGATGTGTCATTCAGCCCTGCTGACAAGAAAGCGGTCTTTATTTCCAATCCTGGTACCAGTAACAAAGGTGTGACACATTGGAGCGCTGGCGTGGGTCACAGATACAAAAGGTTGTAATCCTGTCAGCAGCAAGGGTCAGCATCCATTGAGTCCTGGCAACCACAGCTACAGCTGAACATCACTCACTCTAGCGAACACCCTCAGACCCAATCACTAGCACTTTTATCTCTCACATTTGGGTTCCCTTCATGGCACTCTTCAGAGCTATGCAGTGCAACTGTTTATTGTAAATAAAAGTCTGCCATTCTTTGTCTCTGAGCAGGACAGGGAGGGAAGGGAGTTTTAACACTGCCAATGACAAAATATATGCCTGGAGGGTCACATGGCTGCATATGGCAGTGGCAGAGCCTTGGTCCTACCCTGTAAACCCTCTAGGGAGCTAAAGGAGGAATCAAAAGACATCTTAGGAAGAGAGGTAGGATTCCCTTCCCTGGCAACATTAAACAAACCTCTCCTGCTCCTTACTGTATATTGGAGCATTCAACACAGTGTTGAATATCTCCAAGCACCCCTGAAATACCAGTCACAACTGCATCATTCTTCACTTTCAGCCCTTCCAGAATATAAATGCTCTCTAACTGGAATGTCATGATCGAAGATGAGGGGAACTGTTCTGAGATTACACAAGATGTCCAGGCTAACAAGATCTTGCAGGAAGTCATGTTGTATGTACCAGGGTAGGCAAGACCTGTGTTGCTTGCACGAACAGGAAGGAAGGAGGACTAAGCCTCCATTGGCCCCCAAAGGACACAACCGCCCTAAGAACTGGGTCGGATGAGAAGCATACCCAGAGAAAAGTCAGCACTAGGAGCAGCTGAGGAGACAGGACACCAACTTACACTTAGCTCTCTGCCCTCTGTACCCTGGTCAGACGCAGGACTCCAGCAGACTTTTTCCTCCCTTGGCACAAGAGAGCAGCAGGCAGGAAATGTGCTGTGCACCCTGGGCTAGCTCACACCTCCTCTCTTGCTCCAGGCCAGAGTGGAAAGCATGGTTTGGCTCTGCACACTTTCTCATAACCCCCCATAACATAAAGAGAGCACAGTGTGGGTTCCCCCCTCTCCAGCAGACGATTTCTAAATGATGCTATGGCTATGCCGTTTCCACAGCTCATCTGAAATCAGCCTAATCTTATATACAGAGGATACAGCCCAGATGGCGGTGCTCGCAGCTGTGCACGTCTGACACGAAGGTGAGTAAGCTTAGATGTGTAAGCAAGCCACCCAGCTGGCAGGTCTGTCTGGGGGATTGCTTCAAAGTGCATGAGGGAGAAGCCCACACACCATGAGCAGATTTGGTCATCCTTATGATTACCTCCTGGGCACAGACAAGCTGCTTCTATGTTAGAGAGGCAGAGGTAACTTTTTAGGAAAATTTTACACATGCTGCTTCAGGCAATATCTTTTGGCCTGGAACAGCACAATCCATAGGACTTCAAAGCCACCAGTGCACTCAAATAGGGTGTAAAAGCTACCACAAAAGACAGCAGAGGAATACAAGCATCTCTTCAAATGCAGGGCTGTGTGCAGTACAATGTCAGTCAGCTGGAAATAAAAACTAGTGCTGCTTAGACACAGTAACAAGGACTAGAATGTAGATACCAAGAGGAATGCACGTCTTTCTTAACACAGATGCCAGCCTCAGTCTCCCTAGGATTCGTGTATATCCAGTGGAAGAGGCAGAGCCCTCCAACAGGCTATTCACATCACGGACGCTTAGCACATCCAGAAGAGCTGCACTGACAAATAGGAAACCCAAGGCACCAAGCCTCCCACTTAAAGTGCCACAAATCCCCCATGAGCGGCAAGGACTGCGTTCTCTTTCCTTCCTGCAAGGCACTGTGAACCTTCTGGGTGCTGACAAAAGCAATAAATGAAAAAAACAATGGATTCTGTTTAAGGTGCAGGAATCAAAAAGCATGCCATGCATCAGTCCACACCATGATAACCAAGCAAGGAATGCAGGGCAGAAGATGGTACCAGTTTCAGCTTGCATAAAGGTACTGGGAAAGAAGAGATCCCTCCTGCTACGGGGAAGAGAGACTTACCTAGCACCCTAAGAGTAGGGATCAGCCCAATGTTTCCAAGAGCAGCACTCTCTCACCTTGGATTAAAGAAATTAAAAAGCAGGCGTATAATTAGGTATCACTGCCATTCATTTTGGTCTGGCATATCTGTTCATTTCTGCTAGGTGTGGTATTTTATTTCCCTTGGTTTAGCCAGCTAAATATATGCAAAGCACATTTATATACTAAAAAGAAAAATCAAAACAAAAAAGGGATCCCAAAACCTGGTGGAAAGAGATATTTTACCCACCATAAGAAAGAATTAATCATGGACACAGTGACTTTACCTTACTAAAAGCAAAACAAACAACATAGTGGTCCATATTCCAAAGAAAACAGAATACCTGCGCTTTTCCACTACAAAACTAAGCCTAGCTACAAGTACACAGTGCCCCCCAAAGAACAGAGACTTCACAGCACCTTTACTCATTAGTAGAAAAGGAAAAAAATAGCTCTTCTGGATTGCTTTGGAAAGTAGGACTTTTATACACTTTTTCTGCAGGCTAACATATGGTAAGGGAACTCTGCCCTCAGGGTCACCCCTTTTCCTGAAGGGCATGCCCACTTCTCTTGCACAGAGTACAAACTATGAACAGCAGATGTGTATCTTTTTCCAAACATCCCTGTTTTCCATTGCCAGCCATGAAAAATTACGTGCAATGAAATTAGCAGTGCACAGAAAATTTGCGCACATTCTCAATTTGCCTTGGTTTGAGAAAAATCAGTGCATTTGCTCAAAACAATTGCACTGTACACGCTCCTCCTTTGTAAATTTGGCTTTATTTTGAGTATTGTTTTCCAAGCAAAAAAGATGGTGCCATCATCTACTTTTGCAACCGGGTTACAAATTGCACAGCTGCTGGCACGGGCATTTTGAGGGCGAAGCATATTCCTTGGCCTTGATTCTCCTCTCACTTAGACTAGGGTAAACCAAGTGTCAGCCTAATCAAATCAATATTCTCTGACGTATCCTATTGTTACAGCAATGCGACAACCAGGCCCCTTTGTGCTCTGATGCTAATAAACTATTCAGCTTCAGCAGTTTGGCTCAGGCAATGAGCAAAGGTTAGGTCCCAGTCATTAACTTGGGCTCAAATGAAAAACACAACTTTAGTGGGCAAAGTCCATTTAAGTCCCACACATGCCCACGTGTGCAAACAATACTTTTGATCTTCGCTTAGGTCTCCTGTGTAGCTCTGGCAGCTGTATCACTTGCAGCTGCTTCTCCATGGCCATGTCCCTAGGGATGGCAAGCCATGGAGAGAGAAAGGCATCTCAGGCAACTGAAGGCTGTGCTTACTCAAGAAAATCAAGTAGAGATAGTTGGTAGGCTGCTGGCAAGAATACCTGATTCCGCTGGTATTTGCTTCAAACAGTGAATCTCTTACTGTCCCCATTTTATCCATGCAGCACATGCATAAGGGGAAGAGCTTGAATACAGTCACCACTTTCCAGCCTATTTATGCTATATCTTATTGTCATATATATCCTTATATCTCCTCCAGACCCAAGAAGCTCTAACCAGTTCAGGCCACAGCGCATGCCTATAGAGAGGACCCAATCTCTGTTTCTGTGTGGTAATGCACTTCAGTTCCAAACAGGTAAAAACCAGAATGATAGAAAGCAAGGAGTATTGTTCCCTTTTTAAAGATAGCAAACAAGGTACTGAAGAGATCCATGTAGATCCAGCCTGCATCCACACAGGTATTCAGACATTCAGCTCATATTTACACAGTTAAAAAGTCCCCCATCATTTAAGACTTCAGTCCAACGTAGACCTGGCTCTCAGTGACTTGCAGTGTCATGCATCATGCAGGCAGTGTCTGGCAGAGTCAAGAAAGGAACCCAGTTCTCCATCTTGGTCTGATCCTGATCAAGAGGGGAGACCTCCCACTGAAAGACCAGCTGTGCTGGGCAGCTCACACGAGGCTACCAGCATGTAGCTTCACTCACAGCAAGAGAGCAGGGCAAGTTGGAGAGCTGAAAGAGGGCGAGGAAGGACTGTGTTAGGCAGGAAGAAGCTGTGACACTGTAGGGAACATAGAGAAAACAGGCAGCAGGGTGCATGCCAAAAGACTGGAAGACAGACTTGTTAGATACCTCAGCAGACACAGCACTAAGAGGAACAAGACAGTGAAAAATGGGAGAGACAAGAGTACCCAGCCTCTGCTTTCACACTCCCATTGCTATTACATGCAGAGGGCAGAGCTGCGCTGTCCCAGCTCAGAACAAATTAACCAGTCGCAGCTTTGTGCCACGTTCTGAGCACGCACGTGCTGTGCAAGTGCTACTAGCACTAGTGAACAAAGTTGTTTAAAATGAGATCTCTAGTGCCCTGGCATCACACCCTGTCAGCTTATGTGATGCAACGGCAGAGCCACAGCTAGAAGCCAACTACAGCAGACTGCGGCTGTGCCAAAGTAACACGGTGGTTCTGTGGAAGGAGCTACGCGTCAGTCAGAGTACATGCCTCGCTCAATCTTCCAGCCATGCAGTCCCTCTGGACAGAACAAGCTCTTGCCACTTCCTTGGAAAAGCCAAATTTCTGTCATCGCCACTGACAAGGAATCTACAGGAAAGAGGAGCAGGCATGGCAGACAGAGCCTCAACAGCAGTCCCAGGCATTTCGCTAAGCCAAAACCTCTGTCTGCCCTTGGGTTTATCCAGTGGAGGGAAGGGGAACTGCAATATCTGCCTTAAAAGAATTAAGAGCAGAAGAGGAAGCAAATGAAGAAACATTAATAATATGGCTTATGTAATACCACAGACCAAGTTTGAGAACTGTATATAGGAGTGCACCAAGTCCCTAACACTCATCTAGCAGCACATACTGCCAAGCCATCTTGTCCCAAAGCTGAGACAGGCGTCACTGAAATGATGACTATTCCTATTGCAACATCACCTAATAATCTCAGTCAGGATTCAAATTCCCGTGAGGTGGTCCCTCTGCTTACACCACAGCAGCAGGTTGTGGCAGACATTTGTGCTGGTGGGATCTCCAGGTACCAAATCATTCGTGCACAGGCAGAACTCCATGCCAGCAATCCTAGGAAAGTATGAGCCGCAGCAGGAGTTTCTCTGAAGGATGCGGCATTTAGTGCAATAGTGGACATAGTGGAATGTCTTTCCCTGCCCCCTCTCATACGGAAAGAGAGGGATAGTGGCTTTTTTGCTAACTATGCAGCATGACATTTGCTCCTCTCCAAATCTAGACACACCCAGCTTCCTCTTAAGAGCTCTGGGTAATGTCCTCTGACAGGCAATTTCTTGCAGCAGCTTCATTTAAATAAAAGAAATTAAATATTAATTAAAAAATAGGACCAGTACAGAAGCCTCCGTGCTATGTATTTTGAAATTACATTTCATTCTACATTTCCTATCCTCCAATATTCTCAGTATGTCTCAATCATCTGTATTGACGAAGTAGCATGACAGAATTTCTCAAGGGGAAACTATCAGGGAGCAGCTGGGGTTTTGAACTGCAGACAGCTATGCTATTTGTCTATATAAGCTAAATCACTGGCATAACACATGATGAGGTAACTACAGAAGTATACAGAAAGGAGGAGTAACAGCTCATATGTTTCTCACAGTTCCAGTCTCCAGTTCCTCTGCACTTCAAAATGACTTTGCTCCCAAGAGATTAAATCCCTGTGCTTTGCTATGCAAGTGGTGTAGCCACAGTTTATGGCAAAATTGAAGTTGATGTAGAATGTAGCTTTCTGCTTTCAGCACATTATATCAAATCTACTTTGGCCTGCCCTTTGGTCAGAAGGTGAAATTGAAAGTGCTAGGTTTAATTCTCTAAGCAACGGTCACACTTACCTGAAAAAAATTACTTTGTGACCTTCTGGCTCTCCCGTGATCAGCGTTCATCAAATACTCATTAAAATATCTGATCTCTGGAGTGGCTCCAATTTCTCTTTGTCCGTTCTGTTTCCAGAATGACCCATGTTCACCTTCTGTGGCAAGCTCTGAACTTCTGAAGTTTAGTGTAACCTCCAGCATATTGATATTTGCACATCCAGTGCAAATATCCTCTCTTTTTTCCTATTCTTTAAGACAGATGAAAATCACAAAAAGTCAAATTTTCTCGTGTTCCTTCAAGAGTAATTCACAGCAATTGAGCACCAAGTGCCAGCTGTATGAAATACACTGATATCAATTAAACATATGCAATTCCATCTTTTCCCCATTCAGTTCTTTGAATTTACATTTTAAGTCTTTTTTTAAGTGCTTATACTGATCTTCTTTCAATTCTGTTTCAGGAGGAATGAAGATGAGATACTAATGCTCCTACTGGGTTTCTGGAATTCTTCTTTTGTAAGTCATGGTATCTCTTCAGATACCACTTCCTCAGACAAGCCATATAATGCCAGGGAAGACTGCAATGCTCCTGCATCTTTTTGCAGTGGTAACAGTGGACACAAGAATTGCTTCCAGATACCTTAAATAAATGCTGTAAGGAAGCACTGCTTATCTTCTTTAGCCATGTCAATGGGAACCTAGTAATGCAAGCAGGTCACAGATTTCTATGGGTATAAAGCATGTTCTTTGCCATCATGCATGCTCCGTAGCACTGTATTCCTGGTTTATGTTTTACCACAAAAAATTAGCATGGGGATACCCGTGCGATACACGTTCAGAGTATCCCTCTCAAAGTAGATCTCGCAGTTGGCTTGATAAAATAGGGGTCTCAGGACACAAAGCTCAAAAAGAAAAAAAAAAGCAGTCTTTGAAAGGTTGCACTTTTTCATATTAGAGATTGAAAAGACACATCTTTAAGAACATTTGGCTGAGCGTTCATTACATTATCCTATAAAGCAAATAACTTATTCTTCCATGAAACTCTCTAGATTATCATTACTACCCTTTATTAAGGCAGCACCATTACCACATTCTTCTCATTTCTAATACTCAGTCTCACAAGACATTAAGAGCAATTCCCAGTGCTGCAAGTTTAGATACCAATGATGTAAACCAGTCACCAGTGGCTTATGGTTAATATCTTTATTATTTTCAGCCACAAAGACAACTTCTATAAACAAAAAATAATCAATGAACTTTTTCTAAGCACAAATATGGAAAGAATTATGCCTGCCTTTTTACAAAAGTCTTTTCATCACTGTTGAATGTTTTTCAGTAAATGAAAGGGATGTCCTTGCCAGCATCTACCACATATGATATTATAACCATCAAGATAAACATCCATACGCCTTGAGTCAGAGCTGCTTCTGAGTGTCAGCATGCATGCATGAATTCCTGACTAATAGCTATTGTTTGGGTTCATTAGAAGAAATATCACGAGTTTGACTTTTTCCAGAACTTAGCACACTATAACAGCACAAGCAAAAAAAAAAAAAAAAAAAAAAATCATAGTTGATAGGTTTTCTAAGAAGTGGCCTTAGTTTTTAAAGAGACTTTAAATTGATCATGGGTCAGAAACACGCTCCTGCGTTTGATTGCTATCTTTTAGCATTCAAAGCAAGTCTCAAATATTCCATATTTGATTGAAAAAACTGACACTTGGCTTATTTAACTTGGCTTCTGAGCAGTTATATACAATTGAATGCTTCCTCAAAATCACAAGGGGTTTCCTTACACAGATGCTTGCAGTGCAAACATCAAAGAAACAAACAGCTTGCCCAAGTCCCTGCACAGTCTGATTGGCGACACTTCCCATTTCTGATCAGATCATGGATAAATTCACCAGCTTTCAGTGAGACACCAGACCCATCTCTGACAGACCCTGAACCAGACTATAAAACAATTAAGCTGCTGACTGCATAACTAGGCAGTAGGATAGCTATACACACCAGAATGTATAGCTCTATATTTCAAACTATTGTCATCCTGCCTCCAGCGTCTGTCAAGAGCTCATAAAATCACAGTGAGAGGATTTGCTCATTCTCCTCAGCCCACGTAAGCGGGGCTTACTCCTCAGTTTGCACTGCGTTCAGCTGCAGAATCCCACCAGCATTCATTGTGCTCAGCACCCACCTGAAGCCATGAAGAGCTGTTGTGAAATGCAAGTAACGCAAGGAAGCCATGCTCTCCCTCACAGTGGATGTGAACTGTTCCATCCCCTACCTGCACCAGAGGCATGCCGAGTGTTAAGTAATACTTGCACAATGCTATGAACAGGCAAAATTCTATTCAAACACTCCTCTGGGGGGGTCAAAGTCCCAAATGTCTGTTTCATGGGAAATTCCAACATTTCAGGACCATCCTTGAGTTCATTATTTAATTGGAAGGAAGAAAAACATTTCCAATTAAATGAAATTTCAGATGTACCTTCTCTTTACAATGTCAAAGGACATCCTTTCTAATTCCCCACTGAATTGTATATTAAAGTAAAAGTATCAGAAATAGATATGAATGCTAGAACAACATGCTTCAACTGCTCTCAAAATTTCTTCAATAATGTTTAATCAAAGAGACAAAAATCAACTCCTGTGAAATACATTCCAGTGAAATTCAGAAAATCTGTAAAAAAGACTCCAATGGAAGAAATTTTAGCTCCTGCAGTAATATTATTCATTCATTGTTTACTACCACAGTCTCTTGTGAAAGCCACCAAGGACATGTGAAGCAGCACAGAGAAATATCCAGAGAAGTGTTTAGCTTAAGCTTTTTGGTACAGTGACCAATTTCCCCATTGCTTTTTCAACTTATCTTCCAGATTAGTTGTGATTGATTATAAAAATCATACGGTACAAGGTCTGGCTTATGAACATGGACTTCATATGCTCAGAAGGATTAGCAAAAGACATTTTGATTCATTTTCTCCAAGGAAAAGAATAATTTTTATAATCTCTCTGTCCAAATTCAGTCAGGAAAAAAATATATTGGTGGCTACATACTGCAACAGTATGGGAAATTGGACCGCTTATTGTTTCAGGCCCAGGCCACCCAAGATTTGAGAGGATTTGGCAGCTTTCAGAATATATCACATGAGAGACTGGTTTGACAAACAAAACAAAAACAACCCAGATGGCTGTGCTTCCCTTAGTTACAAGGCAATGCCATCAGAGAGGCCTTTACTCACATAGAAGCATTTTCATTTTAAAAAGATCAGATATTTTTTAAATGTCTACCTTTTCAAAAAGTCTTTGCATTGATTCTACTTTTACTAAAAATTGTGTTTTTCTCACATTTTCTGTACGCAAATTTACGTGAATTCTGTAGAAAAATCTCAAAAAAAAGCCCAAACAATCCCTACCTCACAAGATCTCTCTCCAGCTCTTTTTCCTGTTTTTCTCTGAAATATAAATATCACATGCAGGAATGTGCAAATGCAGAAAGTACATAATTTGTTGAGCTAGTCCAAGTATTTGGATAGTTCAGTCATCAACCCATCTCTTAATTTTCTGGTATCATTAGTTTTACTGTCTTGTTATATTGGTTTTTCTGTTGTTATAGGGCTGCTCATTTTAGCTATGTTTTATTCCCTCCGATTCATTCATAAAGAAAAACTATAAGCATCAAGAAAAGTACTGAAAAAGAGTCTACCCCTTTCCACAATATTCTCCGATAATAACTATTCTGATTTCCAATGCCAGTTTGCTTCTTTGGCTTCCACTCAGCTTCAGTGCATCGTCCCTGTTTAAAGTCACATATCTTTACAAGCATCCTTTTCTGCCACACTGCTACAGGCTCAGATCCAAACTCTGGGCAGCCCTTATGTATATACAGGGCTGGAAGGCCTGGAACATGGCCTCAGAAGGAGATGGCATTTTGACTCAACGTAATGACTTTGGTACATGACCACATGCCATAAGCAATGCCTTATGCATAGCTATCTGTTCTGAAGCACAGATTTACCCATTCCTGATTATTTCTAAACAGTGCTGATAATTCACGCACAATGCCACTTTCCAAACATCATTACAGATGTTTCCTTTTTTTTTTCCTGGAAAAAACTTGCCCAAACTGTATACTATAGTTGTATCCACCCGCGTGTCCACAGATATGCTCCCTAAACTGAGTTTTCATTCATCTTTCTTTGTTACCTTCCCTGGCTTTATAGCTTGTAAATATTCCCAAACAACCACTCCCTATGCAGACAGGATCATCAGGGTTCCCACCAACATAAATCATTCCTAATCTTTGTTTAGCTTGTATGGCAATCAGGGATGTTAAGTTTACATATAATATGACCAGGGGTGCATGGATGGAAAAAGACATTTACAAAACCTTAGCACCTGCTAAGGCTGCAGAAGACATCTAGACTGTTGATATTAAATGACGTCCTATCCATTATATTATTGTCATGATGTGTGCAGCATGGACACAGGAGTTAATCTGGGCCCTGGGATTTGTGGAAAGGTAGATGACCAGTGCAGATGGCCCAGTCATTAAGTCTTTAGAGAGAAAGAGCAGTTGTCAAGAGCTGTTGTCCTTCTGTCTCAGCCCCAAAGAATGTGCTGGCCTGCAGCACTTGACTCAGTAATGACAAAGCTCCAAGGAAGAGGTGCAGGCTGGAGCAGGCTAAGCACGGATCAATCCCCAGGGGAGACAAGAAAAAAAGGTCTTATTGTGGCTGTTAAAAGAGAAACCACTACCAGAAACTAACAGAAATCAGGATAAAGAAGGAAGAGAAAGGAGGTGGCCACACTCTCTGGAGGGGCCTGTCAAGTGGTAGGAAGAAAATGAACCCAGATTTGCAAAGCAGTATTTGCTTTTTTCTATAGTTGTGCATCTACCATGAACTGTGTCCGTGAGTACAGCGTACATGTGGTTTGAAAGTGCCTTTGCAAAATACCCATGTTTCTTGCTTTCACCATTCATCATGAAGTCCCCACAGGACAAAACAATAGCCCAAAAAGAACAAGAGCAGAGATCTGGAGATGGCACAAAGAATAGAGATGAGTTTGTACAACAGTGGAGGACACTACATGTCAGAGCCATAGCTCCCCAGAAGGGAACTGGAGACTGATCCTGAACCCCAGAAACTTGCTGAAAGGCCATATGTATACATACGACCCAACAAATCTGAACATCACCCAGGATCAATAAGTTTAAAGGTCAACAGACTGCTGAAGCTCAACATAGCAGCTAGATGTGTATCCCATTCGATGGAAGAGGTCCAGTAAGACTGTAGGTCAATTACTGAGAACTACCTAGCTATATAATGTAGTGTTGCACAGTGTCTCCAGTAGATACAAGAAAGTGTTTACAAATATAGCCTTAGACCTCATACACAATAGGAATAAATCAATCAAGTCAGGCAATTTCCAAACCCTTTCCTTTTTAATACAGTCGAGCTCTACTTGTTAAAGTACATAAAAATGCAGTATTTTATTCATGCTGTCATCGCTACTAAGCCACCATGTCTCTTTCCACAGAGGTGCAAAGCCTTCACCTAAACCCTTTAAAAGTGCATAGTTCTGCTTCTTCTGTGTTGCAGGCTTCCTCTGGACACAACAAACACCTGAGAGATCTTTGCAGCCCAAACCAGACTAAGGATATTCTATATACAGCACTGTAAATGAAGACATGTAGAAAGCACTGTGCCTCAGATCACTGCAGTCCTTAATGAGGTGTCAAGTACTTCAGACCTCACGCCTAGCCAAAGCCCACTTGCTCACAAACCAAGTCTACCCAGTGAATATTTTCTGCCTAGCAAATAGCAGCAGATCCTACAGCCAGCAGGCTTTGCTCAGCCAAGTAAACAGATAACATTGGAGAGTGGGGTTAATTCCCCCAATAAAGGCTTTTGTACTCCCCAAACATGCTAACAGTAAGTTCATCTACAACAAGGGGTGTTCAAGGGAAGGGGTGAAGGTTTGCTAGTATAATATATTTCAGTGGGAATGTGCACAAAAGGGCAATTCTCAGATGAATTATCACTTCACTCAGTGAAGCTTAAATTTTTATTTCCATTTAATGTTGTTGGGTTTCCTCTGGGCTACAGAAGTAAACCTCTAAACCTGACCTGCAGTGTAGACAAGGGGAGTCCAGTCCCTGGCCTAATTAGTTGGGAGAAATCTGGGAAGAAAAAACTGGGACCTGAAGGAGGGGAGCAGAGACTTGAACCAGTCTCTCCCACATCCCGGTACCTTAGCAACCCAGCTTGTCTCCTCCAAACAGCACTTTTTGCCAAAATGGAAATGCTCCAAAATTTTGGTGCAAAATTGTTTTGTGCTGCTAGAGCCCAGTACATAACCAGAGGGGGGCACCAGGGTCAGAACTATTATGCATTTAGATTGTGTAGTGTAGCATATGATTTATTTTTTTTAAAACAATGGCTATTTTCTTGCTCCACAGATGCTGATTGCTCAGCCCCAGACACCTATTCTGAGAGTTAGACACATGTTGTGAGCTGTTTATGCTGGTCACATCCTCTGTGTAAAACTTTTATGACTTTTTTAGCTTTTTATTGTTATGTATTTGGCTATCATAGCGCTCAAGTGTGGCTGGCCCACCTTAGGCAGTGTAAATCAAGTGGGACAGTAGTGAGTGATGAAGGATTTTATAACTCTGAGGAACTGGCTGAACTCTTTCCCTGTTGTTTTAAGACATTTATATTCCCCTCTTCTGAAGGTGTAGAATATTCCTAAGCAAATGGAAAGCTGGATTTTTGTCTTCCCCTACCCCCTGTGCATGGAGTCTCTCCTGAGATTATTTTCAGCTTTAACTCCTTTGTTATAAAACATGCACACAAACATGACAACTGCTGAGAATACAGACTCTAATTCTCTAGATACAGTATCCTCCTCCTGCTCCTGTTAAATCAACAGGAAATGCAGATTTTCAAGCTGACTTATTTTGAAACTCATCTTGATGAGCATCTGTGATTTATAGGACTTTTCAGGTGGTCTCCCAACCAGACATTAGCCACACCGAAACCTCGTTTGGCTTTTAGGGAAAGGTGCATCCTGCCCAGGGAAAGATCAGCTCTCTAAACATCTTCAATTTTATTGTGTCCCATCCACCATTTTTCATCCTCACTGCACTTGCTTCTTCTCAGTCACATCCAGACCTGTTTATATTCAGTGCAGGCCCCAACAGGACTCCCCACAGTGCATGGAGGGGACTGGAGTTACACACCAGAGTTAGGACTTCACCATGAATTTAAATTTCTCCAGGGCATCATTCAGGCCTTACAGAGAGCCTCTAGACTCAGCCAGTCTCTCTTTAAACAGGAAAAAAGCAAGTGTCTATACTTTGAGATTGCAAAGAAAAGATAAACCAAACGCAGCTTCCATCCGAGTTTGCAGAGCCTGGACCAATTCTTAATTACTGTAAACGCATCCTGTTAATAAAACTGTATGTTATTTCTTCTGCTCAATGCCAACAACATTGTTAGCTCTTTCACACCTACCCACTGCATCAAAAAATCAACTGCCAGACCAACTTATTTTACTATCTTGAACATATAGTGCTGAGAATTATAGCCATCTAAAAGAGAGGAGGCATAGTAATAGGGATGTGAAACCTCCACAGGGATTTCAAGCTCTGCTGAACTCAGGGGATGAGCTGAACCCAAGAGAGACAAGTGCAAGTCTTTCAATGATTAAAGAGCTACAGATTTTGGTGGGCAGCAGTTTCTGCATGGCTACACCATGTTCTCTTAAGTGGATGCACAGCTTTTACTGTGCAGCTTCCACTGTGAAGTGGCTGGCCAGAAAAACCTTTTTCACCCCCAAACTCTTCTTTATTATGTAGTAAACTGGAAAGGCTGGTTCCTGAATCAGTCTGTCAATGATATATCAATTTATTATGACCAATTTTAAATCAGCTCCTTTTGTAACTGGAAGTTGTACAGAGAACGAAAAAAAGATAAAAAAAGAAGCAAGAAGCAAGCTTTCATCTAGACTTGAAGACATCCTACAGATTTTTACCCCTTCCTACATCCTCCTGTGCCCTTAAAGTAAGGAAGAGTCACTGTAATCCTGCACAAGTAACTCCTTATGCTCAGAAGCAGCAGAGGAAGAAAGCCAGACTTACCTAGTACAGTGGTAGAAATAAACTAGGAAAGCTCTGCTATTAAGCAATATCTGTGTTCCTCACTCCTATAATTTGAAGATTTTGGCAAAACTGGGTCATTGTTTTCTTACTCCTCTCCGTCCCAGTTCATATGCACATGGGATTTTGCACATCCAGTTTCTATGAATAATCTTCTGCTTGTTGTTGTAACCCTTCATGTGTGTCTAAATTCTTTCATTCACTCTTGCTAACCTAATTCTTCCAGATGTTTGGGAGGTTTTGCATTCTGGCAAGAAGGACTACTACAAAAGGGGCAATTATAAATCTTGCGGGCTTTTCCCCCTTCTTTTTCATGTCAAACCAATTGTTGGGATCTTAATCTCTTTGGCTTCAATTTTCATTTCACAATTATGGGCAGTATTGCACCATGGAAATAATTGCTTAAAAGGTTTAAGTCCTTTGCCCCTTACAAAATAACGAGCCTTCTTTATTTCCTAATTAGAAGAGTAATGGAACCTGTATGAGTCTTCAAACAAGGTCTGAGAATTCCCAGAAGGAACCGTGCTGGAGAAATGGCCATTGTGGCACTTTGTAGAGAAATTACATCATCCTCTGTGGTGGAGAGAGGAAAGAAAGAAGAGGGGAGAAGCAGGGCAGCTGAGAGCCTGTTTGGATTCCCTGGCAAACAAAATGCTCAGCCCCGCCACTCTACCCCAGGACCTCTTTTCCCTCTCTAACAGCTGCTCCTCTGCCACCATCTCCATAGATACATTGTCCAGTGGTGTGGGGAGCTGCTGAGGGGAAGGCAGAAAGGGTCAAGGGGTCCCTAAGCCCTGGACTCTTTATTTTCTCAGGATTCACAGGCAAGAGCTAAAGAGGTTGAAACTGCAGACTGCTAGCCCAGAAAAGCAGGCCACAAAGTCTGTCTCTCTCTCTCATCCTCTTCCTGGAGGTAAAATGGATGACACCATCCTTTCAGAGTAATTCCAGTGATTGAGCAAAGCCAGGGAATCAGAGCTGACATTTTACATACTGCTTCAGAAAAAAAAAAAACCCACAAAGATCCTTTTGCAGAATTTGAGAATGAATTATTTCCCCTGGCATTAAATTCTGAAGGTCCCACTTGAAAGTATTTATATTTATAATTTAAAAAACAAAACAAAAAACCAACAAACAAAAAACCCAACCAAAAACTAGCTTGTAAATTCTACTTTTAGTTTGAAATTTCATGCAATAATAACCTCGGTGGCAAATGCTGCTTGGACAGCTTAGATGGGAAGGCAAAGGAAAAACAAGCCACCCATGGCTTTACAGTTCTACGTATCAGTGGCAGCTTCACATCTGGCTCATCCTGCATAACATTTTCCATTACAGGACACCCCCTTTGCAGTAGCTTATAACTTTGCTCAGTATTAACTGTTTGAGTAGAAGTTTCCATGCTATGCATTTGTGTCATGCTACCTGATGACAGTTTTGGGTTTTGGGGTTTTTTTGGGTTGGTTGGGGTTCTTTTGTTTTTTAATTTAAAAACAGAAAAAATTGGTTTTATTTCCAAAAGTTAGAGGAAAATGTTGGACCACATGGAAAATGTTCTTATAGCTGTTTCACAGAGAAGCTCCAGGCTTCAGAGCAGAAGTTTCACATTTGACAGAAAGACAGACTCCGCATCAGGGCTTTTCCCATTCACATGGGAAAATCACCCCAATTTAATTCACTCAAAGTCTTGCAAGTGAGAGGCTGACTATCAGAGCACGGTGCCAACGAGAATCTGACTACACACAGCAGTTCCTTCCAACTGTCTCAGTGAAAGAGATGAGAGAAAGAAACCGTTCGCAACCACTTTCACTAGGCACAAAGTACGGCTTCTGACAACTTGGCCTGAGCTTCACTAAGCACAGAAAAAGCCAAGAAATGGTAACTCATCAAATCAGTCTCAAAAAGCCTACTGCTCCTAAACTGATATGCTTAAGCTATGATTAACAGTAATATCTTCTACCCCAATACTCATCCTCAAGGTACATCTCCTCAGGCTGATAATCAAAAGGGTTTTTTTGGTTTGACATCTTTTAATAAACTCCATCTTGAGAGATTTCAAAGTATTGAAGCTGCCACTTTCCCATCTCTGTCCCTTCCTGCTCTCCTACCACAGGCTGCTCTGGGCAGCACCACAGCCCAACACATGCCTGCTGGCTTCCTGAAGGCATTTACACTGCCCACATCGGAGTCTTGCAGGATCAGCCCCTATCCATGAGCTACTGTGCAAGCTTAGCAGACATCACTCTTCCAGAGATTTCCCTCCCCCACCCCCACAGGAGAAAAAGATCTGCTCCAAATGAAAATTAAGCAGCATGGAACAGAACAGGAAGAGAAAAAAAACAAAGTTTATTTCTTGGACCATTAATCAGGAATCTTAAATTATGAGTTTGTCAAACCCATAGAGCCTGGAATAAGATCTGCAAATAACAGTGAAGTGGAGCCTTTGGCTGTGTTTGCCAAATGTAGGTATTTGCTCTTGCTCTTCTTGACCAGCTTTCAAGACCATTTCAGCTGCAACTACAGGGCTGCAAATCTATAGGATTGCATACTTAAACCAGTGTTTACAGTGACTGGCGAGAGAGATCTATAATCTGTGGCTCATGCTTCTTAAACCAATTTACAGAGCACGTGTCTCAGAAGCATGTTAAATAACTCATGGCAAGGCCAGGTTTTTATCAGTGAATAGCTGAAATACTTAAAAGAACTATCAGTGTCTCAAATTGTGTTAACATTTAAGCACAATTCAATTCACTGAAGGCCCTGAAGTTCAGTTATGACCTTTCTTGGGCGTGAACAAGAAGATCAGTCAGTTTTTAATTCTTCCAGCCAGCCTGGCTTTTGCTACGCCTAAATCGAACTTGTTGCCAGAGTCAGCTCAGCTATCTGCCTGGAAAAACAAGAGTAGGGATGGGCTCAAGATGCAGCCATCATTACCAGGGAGCCATACTTACCATGTTTCAATGCCTCCAAATTATAGCTCCCTACTTAAATAGAAAAAAAAAACACCCTAGTTTCTGTAGCTTCCAGACAGACCTGCACACATACTTTGGGCTCACTCATTCAGACATTACAAGCATTATCTTCCTAAGGAAACCAAGCCATGGCTTCTGTGTCCAGCCATACAAACACCATCTCTAGAGACACCCCTCATTCTGTGAAATGGTTTTAGGTCAGTTCAAGTTACAATTTAAACCAGATGCACTGCTGAAGTCTACAGTCACAAGTTGGCACCACTTCATACCAGCCCATTTTAAGGCTCCATTTGCCTCCCATCACACAAAAAGGTCACTGCTGATTTCATCAAGAGCAACTGCAGGTAGTAAGCTGCATGTCTAGCTGGAAAAACAGTAATAGAAATAGCCTGGCTTAAGGCTAACGCTGCTGCAGAAATCTTTCCTTTTGCTTCTGCTGGCTGTTTAATGTTTAAACCATGCAACCCTAATTCTGTGTTATGTTGCTTTTTACAATATATTTTTGATTTGGAGAATAAGCAATGAGCCTGTTCCTTGTTTGGCAACAGTACAAAGTCACTTTGAACTAACAACATATTCTGTAATCTAGCCTCAGGTATGAAGTTAGCTACTGGTTGGACATAAAGCATGCATCTGAGCAGTACAGATCTGGCTGCGTAGTCCAGATCTGCACTGCTTTTAAAACAAACACAAACGTGCCTGTTTCTGCCTTCACATACACCTGTGCAGTTCCCCTGAGCTCAGTGCATGTGTAAATCAGAGGGCAGTCTTGAATCCACATGGTCTGCACAAGAACTGTGCCTCCATTCATTCTTCCCCTCAAAGCCTGGAGGTCCGTGCCGGACTGACATGCTAAACTAATTTTCTGGAATCTGCTTCTGTAGCCAGGCCTGCAAAGCGAGCCTGGGCTGCGGTCAGAGGACACTGCTGCTGAGCTGATGAGTTGAGACTGACTAAATATTAGGGGTTCTGCTTATGAATACTTACTTCCCAAGCAAAAGAGCAATTTAAACTAGAGAAGAGGCACGGTTTTTTCATTGTACATAACAAAGCTGTACGAGAGCAGCTCTATGCTATCCTTCTGAGTTTTGCCTACGTATAACACTGAAAGTCTATGGCAAAAAACATAACTGTTAGAAAAAAAGGCATTTTAAACACCTGGACTTATTTGCGGATATCCCCTTCCCTATCTCCTTTACTCTGGGCAGGTTATCCATAGACTTCAGCACCAGGACAAGTTAAAAACCCATTTTGATCCTGAACCACAATTCTCACTTTACCACGTGATGCCAGACAGGATGGTTCTTGCTGGTTTGGGGTCCTCAGGAGTCTTTGAATGACCTCAGACTTTTTTCAAGTAAAGGGAGAGCATCTCTGCTAGTCTGTCCTGGGTAATACTCTCTGTATGCTCCTTTGTGGCTCCTCTCCATGGAAAGCCTGAACCTTTCACTATCATTGCACGCAGAGCTAGCATCATTTCCAAGCTATAGAGGTAGGCTGAGTATTTTTTCTCAGTTATTTATCTTCAAGTAGTGATTAAAAGCACTAGAACAGGTAAGTCAATAGCAGAGGATCTTTAGGCACAAGAGGATCCTAGTAGTTTCTGCCAAAGGAAGAGTTACATCTTAGCTGGGGTGCAAGTTTCAAGCATGCCTAGTCTTTTACACCTCAGTCTATCAGCTTGCCTGCACTGAAGATGTGGACTGCAGCCCTCTGAGTTTGTGTCTGATACTGTGTTATCTCCAGATTGGTGGTAAAATATAAGGTTGCAATGTACTTTTACTGCCTTTTACTGTAATATATTGATAATGATAGATTTTCCTTGAATTCCACTGCACAGCTATCACCAAAAAAATGTAGCAAAATACTGTCCACATATAGACTTCCCTCTGTATCTATTCAACCTTGGGGATTCAGGGAAACCATCAATATCCCAGGCCCAAAGTCAAACTGATTTCCCTTATCATTTGGAAATACATTGAAGGGAAGAACCAGCACTAGCAGACTGTACTGAAAATTTCCTTCTCAGGGCTCTACCTTGAGGTTCGAGTTGACAGGCAGAGAAGTGAGGCCAGCCCAAACTTACTGAGTTTGACTGCCCCGTAGAAGATGGCAGATCCCTTGTGCTGGCAGAGCAGAAGCTGCCTACACTTCTACATGCCACATCTTTCCTGGATACAAGGTCTTTCCTAATTGCTTAGCACTTGAGCCAGGCATTGTTGTTTTGTTTTAGTCTTAAAGTGCTTCCTCATGGAGAAAATAACCAATATGAAATATTCTTGTGGTTGGTTTTTTCATGCACAATGGCTAGACCTTTCTCCAATTCCTCCTGTGAAGGACAGCAAGGACTTGATGCATGCATAACTTACTCAGCAAAATTGTTGTACATGTGGTTTTACTTGAACAAGGACCAGTGATTCTGGACAGTTAATATTCTCTTTTTTAATTTTAATTTCTTTTGTTTGTATGGAAACTGTCTTCAGCCAAGAACTCTGGAACTTTTAGTAAGCCTTAACCTGGATACTCTCTGTATATTTCCATTTTTTCATTTCACACATCCCAACACTTTGCTTTAGTAAAGACAAAAGTAAAAATTCAAAAACATTTCATAAGTTCATAGAAGAGAGAATCCATTCCTCACAGATTCACTTAGAAGGAATTCGTCTTGAAGGAACTGGAGAACATCAAAGCCCTTAAGCTTTTAGAAATTGTAACTCATCTTTTGAAATATGAAACATGTGCACCAGACAGTTTTGCCAAATGTTTACATTTTGGTGCATAGCTGAACTGCTTATCAGAAGTTCAAATGCTCTTTGTTCCTAATTTCCCACTATTATTCACACTGAATGCTCTGTTCAAACACAGTAACACCCTTTGGGCATGAGAGCCAGCAATGCTTCGGTCTCACATGGAGCAGACCAAGGAGACCCAAGTGCTCAGCACTCATAGCATGCCATAACTCCAGAGTATACGATCAGTGATTTCCCCCTGCATTTTTATCTTTTTTTATAAGCAAGACTACATGGAGAACAATATAAACTCTTATATTCAGGGAAACCTTACAAGCACCTTCCCCAAAATAATGAAGTGCCTCACCTTGGTACCTCAATACTGGAAAGTGGCCAAAATGGTTCTGTGCATCCTGATCCACCCTATGGCCTTTCACTTCTTATGGCAACGTCTCTCAGGATTTTCCTGCCCTGTGAAATCCCAGACATGTGCCCTTCTTCTCTCTCCCCTCCCATAGGGTGGGGATTTAGGATCTAGGGTAAAATGTCCTGGATTTTAGTTTAAGAGAAAGATAGGCACCTCCTGAGGATTATTCATCCTACTTTGGGATAAAGACTTCCTCTGGAAGTACTACTGACTGCAGAGGAATGCTGGAACAGGAGTCATTCTAGATACTTATTTGGGCCCTGAAGCTCAGCAAGATGAACATCAGAGTAAGCGATGGACCCCATGCTACTGAGTGAAGTGAAACATCAACCAAAGTTCTCACCATTTGTTTCAGTATTCTGGAAGATATGATAAAAGAGGATGACACTTGTGATTTTGAGAACAGGCATGGCTTCTGCGTTTCATGACAGTAATGCAAAGTGGGATTTAGTAGGCATAAACCAAGAGGGGAAGAGGCAACAGGATAAGAAGCAACACAAATCAGCAGCTTCTGGAAGGAAGAGACAAGACTGGGGATAAAACATTTTGTAATCCTAACAAAAATGCCCTTATTGTGGGTGATCATTTTAACACAGAAAAATTAAGAGGAAAGGGAAATTGTTACAACAGCTTCGTCTTGCAGGGAGAAGATTAGCACAACTAGAACAGAAGATGTCAAGTCAGCAAGTATCAGCAGGAAATGTGAGACATATTAATCATTCTCATTTCCAGACACAACGTGGAAATAGTCTATGAAAATATGTCAACAAATTATTTGCATGTAAATCAGCAAAGCCACAGTGACTTCAGAGGAACTCCCTCCATTTATCCCAACAGCCCATCAGGGCAACAGACAGGATCGTCTCCCTTCCAGGGCTTCTGACAACATTTGCATTTGCTTGAGAGAGAACAGACACTATTGCGTATTCAGAAGAGGGTTTCCTAGGACTGAGAGGGGTAGGGTATCAGAGGAAAGGAAGCTGCTGACAACTGACATATCTACAGCGTGCTTTCTTAAAGCCAGGCTGGAGCTTTTCCCACTGCCTTCTTGCAGCAGAGACAGCTGGAAGCGGCTCACTCTTACTCTGGTGACATGTGAGACAAACCTGAACCTGTGCAAAGGGTGAGAAGACACTGTGATTTGCCTGCGGAAATCAGATGTGGTGACCAAAGAAGCTCTACATGGATATATGACCTTTCCTTCCTACTTCATTTATTCTTTTATTCACATATTACTGAGTAGAGAATGGCTATCCTCAGGTATTTTGGCTTTTCATTATTTCAGCAGCTATCCAAAATCTAAAAAAATTTGTAGGTACCTTAAGGGTATCTTACTGCATTTAACCATGAAAGTCAGAAAAAAACACTTAGAAATATAGTCTTTACAGAAGAGGTCTTGCTCTTACAGAAGAAGGTAAGTTTAATTTTTTCTCACTGATCACAACAGGAGCTGACTAAATATTCAAAATCGTTGTCATCATTGAGCTTTGAACAGACTCTGTGGAATCACAATTGTGTTCATATCCCTCCCTTCAAATCCAAATGCACAGCAACATACTGAACTTACCAAGTCAGAGATCTGATCACACTTTACCTACTTTCCTGCTCAGCTGAAAGTCAAAGAAGAGATCTAAACAACACTTACCAACATAAACAACAAGGAAAATATTCCCGACAGGAGTTCACTGGAAGGAAGAGCACATATTTGTACCTCATCTAGAAGGTAAAATAGACAAAACAAGATTCTCTAAGACAGTAACAAATACAAAACAGCTTTTAAATCAGGATAGCACAGCAATGGCCTTTCAGAACTTGACTGACTAACGGAAGTGTTGAACTGGCAACAAACTTGTTACGTTGAGCTGTCAATAAGCCGGTGGACTTCAGAGGAGCCATATAAAGTAGCAGGATCCACCCACTTACACAAAGCTCACTAAGAGGTCAGGCCCTAAAGTAAGTCTTCAGAATTCAAACAATTCCCCAATTGCAGTAATTAAGAGTTACAGGGTAAACAGCAGTACCAAAGAACACTGCAAACACTGAGATAACTGTCTTTCCCTTAGGATTGGCAGCTTTTTAGCGCTTTCCACCATACTGTCTTTAATTAGCTCACCACAAATCTTGCATAGGCTTTTAAGCTATATTTAGACATAACTAGAGCCACCGGGAATGCTAGCACATTTTTATTGTCACAACACGACTTTGATGCATTGTCTCTCACTCAGAGCTAATAAAGCGCCTCTTTCCTCACCATCCCAGAACAGATTATCCCAGTGTTTCCAGAGACGACAACTATGACAAATATAGTAGAAAAGAACCTGACAAATATATATAGACAGACAAATGAGAACTGCGTGCATTGCTCTGGGTGTGTGAAGAGGGAGGGGAAAATGGTGAATTTGCGGTTTGGATAGAAATATAAAATCTGTCATAACAAATTAGACCATTTGTTGGATGGTGAAAGATCCTGCTTTAAACGGGAGCAAAGTTTATGCTTTAGGTGAGATGAAGAAACAATTAGAATCACTCTATCATTTATTCACTGCTGAAGAAGGACAGTGGTGGGGAAACATTGCTTTTGAACTGTTACAAAACAGAACAAGCTACCAAAAAAAATTGGATGCTGGGGATGTTACTGTTATCTCTTGATCCTAAAGAGGTTACCAAGTGGAAAAAAGCAAAAAATATGGTCAAACAACATAAAATGTTGGAAGGTCAATATATAGCAATATCAGTTTTGAAGAATAACTTGTATTTTCCAATGATAGAGCAATTTCCAGAAAAGATTCTCAAGAGCAAGCACTCTTGAACAGTTTCCTAACCTCTGTCCAGAAAGGTTTTCTAAACTTCCTAGAAAGTGAAGATCCTACATCCATTTTGCAAATAAAGAGCTTCAGATACTGAAAGAGCTTAAAGACTACTCCTGAGGTCTTTAGTAGAAGTGGGAACAAGCTGCCACTTTCCTAACTTGTGTACCATGGCAATGAGACTACTCATCTCTTCCATTACAGATGGTAACAGACTCTATGGGTGCTCTACTCAGCTGAGAGTACAAGATCATTGGTAAGGCATGAGACATCCATCCAATTAAGACTAAAATACTGTAGAGCAATGCTATCCATGACAGAACTACCAGACAAAAAAAAAGCAAATTTCCACCATCATAACAGGAAAAAAAACCTAGCCTAATGGATGGGATCACAAGCTGTCTAACATAAATGGCTTAAATTATTTATTGGCATTGCAATAAAGCAAATCCACTTAGAGGCATATGAGTAAAAAGGAAACCCACAGCTTTCCAGACATATTTTCCAGACAGTATGTCAAGTTCCCATAATATTGTTCTACACACTTCTGCAGTTCCTCTTCTACCTTCATATTCAAGGATGTAGCTACCTGAAATACTGAGGTAACTTGAAGTGCCAGCTTCATGATCTTTATTGGGAAGAAAATGCGGAAGTAGCAGTCAGGGAGACCCGAGGTATACATGCATGCGTTGTTTGTCAGATCTGCTCGTCTCTGGAAAGATGGCAACTGCTACAAATACATAATCCTCTGAAGTGAAATCACCACTGGCATTTCTGCAAGTACATGGTAACATTCTGGGCTGAAGAAGAGTTATGTCAACACTGAGTACTACCGAACACAGCAAAAATTGTCAGCACTAGGAATCTTATCCCAACTATTAAACCATTCTTCAGCAATTTTATTTTCATGAAAAATACCCTGACTGTCAACCTCTTACTGAAGTCTACACTTTGCAATGATTAGACATCCACATCCTTTGACAAGTTTTTATTGCTCCTCTGACTCATCAGATGAAAATGCTCCCTATGAGATTCAAAGGGAGCTAATATGTTGCTTTATACACAACACTCAGCTGCAGAGCACAATTCTTTCTACACTTTAATAAAAATGAAAAACCAAAACCAGGAAAACCCTTGAAACCAAATAGCCCAGCAAGTCTGGAGAGGAGCAACAGAATTCAAGCAGCGCTGAGAAAGTTGTAATAAGTATGCAATGTTATCAGACATTTTTGCTAGTTAAGGATATGATTTTTTTTTTGCTGCAGTTTAGAAAGAAAAGCAAGCTTCACCCCTTTACAGTCTCCTGATTATTTTACATTTTTCCCAGACTTCATAAAGGTTCCCTGACATAGCACAGAATGCTGGAGACCTAAGTGAAAGAACATAAAGCTGAATTTCTGCACTTAATTGATTTTCCTTAAAAATAATGACCACAGGGGTGGA
Organism: Gymnogyps californianus; assembly: GCF_018139145.2. Lineage (NCBI taxonomy): Eukaryota > Metazoa > Chordata > Aves > Accipitriformes > Cathartidae > Gymnogyps > Gymnogyps californianus. The sequence continues at coordinate 148,897,224 of NC_059471.1, forward strand.
AGGGCAGCTGGCTCAGGGGATTAGTAATGGATATGAAATATTTCCACCCTAAGTCAATGGTTCAAAACTAGTCCAAGGCAGTGCATGCTTTGAAAGCCATTTGATGACCTATGTGAAATGAGCTGGTGGTCTCAGTAAAACTCCTGCTAGGCACATGTCTATGTTACAGTTGACTTTATTGTTTGAGGTCTCTGCAAATACGCCAAAAGGAAATAATCACTGACATGTAATTGTAATGTACGCAATGGATATTTGGAGGACAAGGAACAAAAACTGCTGTTCAGATCTGAACAGTGTAGGAGTTTGAATTGATGGAGTTTTCGCAATAAGGAGGGAAAGGTTACCTGTTGAACTGAAAACATGCATAAACCCCTATTCTAAACATGTTGCATTACACACTACCTCTCACTGTAGTGAGTTTCAAGGCATTTCACAGACACGTATAGGAATCGTATCAGTCACCACTGAAACAGATGCAACACAGAGCAAAAGAAAGGAATTGTTTAGCAAGACAGCACCAAACAACTGGGTACAAAGAGCACAAGGAGGAGGAAGGTGCAGGAACAGTTTTAGTTAGGTAGAGTATAAGTCAGTGAACTGGAATTTTCTCCCTTCATCGAGACATTATGCTGCTATGCCAGAGAAAAAAATGTTATAATCTCAGGTTTACAACTCATCCAACAGACTTTCTCCCCAGCACCATATCCCCTACCAACAGTCTGATCTGGTCTGTCCCCCAACAATATACTGAGATATTTAGTTCTGAGTTGGAAACCAGAGTATCATCTACTGACCAAGACTACTTCCTATAACTTTAATGCCTCCCATCAAAGCAGTTTCAGATAGCCCATTTCTGGTGAGTTTCTGAAGACCTAAGAATTCTAATACCAGCTTACAGATAGGTAGACAAATGCATGGATACCTTCAATCATCAGGACATATCACTCCAGCCATGAACACTCTCTTGCTCTTCTGTTTCCATAGAGAAAGAATGCAGTCAGTGTCAGGCAGCAGGTTTTTCTTTCTTTGTAGTGGGCATCCCGTATGCTAGAAATGAAGTAATTCTTAGGTTGCCAAGAAAGTTTCTCATACAGCAGTAAGAAACTTCTGCTCCACTGAAGTTTGAATTCAATAGCCAATGCATCAGACTCAAGACTTCTGGAGTCACCCACCCAACTGGAATGAATGAGCATCAATAACATCTGGCTCTTAAGTCTGAGCTTTATAACCAGTATTACCAACTTTACAGGGAGGCTATACTTTGTAATTCTAATGTACTTGTCTTCTGTGCTTACAACACTGCTAACACAAAAGAGTTGGCTTATGAGATACTATCAATGAGCAAATTTTTTCCCCCTATAACTAAATGATGCACATAAACTCCTCATGACATCCAGACACAGAAACCCTTCTACCTTCAAAAGGGATTTCTCCCTAGTATACCATCACAAGAAGCATGTGGAAGAGAAGATAACTTTCACTACATCTGTGATACCCATTTTGTATTTAAATACATCAAAACTCCAAAGCTTGGGCTAAATGATAGTTGCTGTCATTTAGTTGCCCAGGGTTAGAAACAGAGTATTTTCAACAGGGATAAATAAAGTTTATTCCTGGTGTGAGCCAATAGTGTGCATGTTACACTGGTGAGGGTCTACTTGACAATCACAAGCAATCTTCCCACTGTATCCTGCTAGCCAAAAGGGCACAGGCCTACATGTGCCAAGGAAGTCTTTTCCTCACACTTGGCACTTTGAGTTCTCAGGACGCCAAAGTCTGACTGCCCACAAGAGGCGCCTCATGGCCAACCAGGTTCCCCTAAAACCTCTCTTATAGCAATAGAAGAAGGACAAAAATAAGTCAAGTTAATTCTCAGAGTACAATTTAGCATCCTTATTACAAAATTGGAAACAAAACAACAACAAAAGGATAAGAAAAAAATCTACTTCAGAGCAAACTTATGAAGAAAGCTCATCCTTGGCAATTGCATCTCAGCTGCCTTTCAACAAGGCAATCAGTTCTTTTCCCATCCCTTGCTCTTGGAGGACCACCTACCCCTGCAACTTTTCACTTCCTTGGTCATAGACAGTGTCCCCACAACAGCTCAGTGGAGCCAGTGCAAGCTTTGTCCCTCACCTCTTTGACCAAAAAGGTTCCTTCTACCCTCATATCAGTTCTCTTCGTGTTCTTTTTGCTCAGTGGAATTTCACTTTGAATAGTTGATTTCTATCAACTATGGCTTTGAGGAGTCATATGTCTCCTCCTCAGACTGGATTACCAGAAAGCTCTCTAAGATCAGATTTCTTCTCTTCCTGTGAGTTTCTCTGAATTTCCATTGTATTCTTTACTTAGCACATTCTTTCTAGCTTCAGGCTCTTTTGCAAGTTGCAACATTTTCAAGACTGGCGAAAACTTTATAAAACATATACCAGAAGACATACTTATTGTACATATGAGTTATGAGAGTCAAAGCTTTCAGCTTGCCTTCAAGTTTTCAGAGAGACCACACATGGTATACTAATAATGTAGATGAAAGACTTGACAGTTACAACATTTTTTTCTAAATTATCTTCCTGTTGTCATTTTGGATCATATTGCAGAGATAATTTTGGCCCAAAATACTAGCAGAGATAACAACATTAAAAATCATGTATAGTGTTTCAAGTATGCGAAGTTCTATCAAGAGTTAAATCTTTATACCACTTTTTTCTCCAGTTAGTGGCTCAATGATATTATCTAAAAATAAGAGAAATTAAATTGATTTTAAGCATCAAATCAGTAGCGGGATTGGGATTAGGACTTCAGGCTTCTTAATTTTCTTCTCGGGCTAACCAAAAATTCCAGTTAGAAAAACTGATATAGAAAATCAGGTGTTCAGCAAGACTTTTCTCCCCCACGACAATCACATTTTCCTTTGATAACTGCTAACTTTTTGGACCAAAACAATCACAAAAATAAAATAGACTTATTGTTTCATCTGAAAAAATTTACCTTCAGAAATGCTAAGACATTGCCTTTCAAGATTTCTAGGACAAATGCCTCAAAACATCGCTCTTTTGAGGCCAAGTTTTTCAGCTGACTCGGGCTTCTCATGATGCACTGCACAGTGGCCCAGCTAACAAAAAGCCTGAACTACATCCTGGGGTTGTGAGGAACTGCAGGGGCAGATGGCAGTGATCAAATTTTAAAGTGAGAACTTTACTTGGCACAATTTTTTATTATTTAACTTTAAAAAATCATGGTTAAGATTCTTTTTTTTTCCTGAATTACCCTTTCAAAAGAATTTTCTTGTTAAGAGTGAAATTCTTTTCATTGTCATCAGCATTTTGGGGACTGGGAGAGAAGTAGGCCACGAAAGGGATTAATATTTTCCAAGCAGCTGTACTCCCCATCGCATGTGCCCTTAACCAGAATAAGCAAATGTCTAGATAAACAAACACTGCTGCAAGTCAGGAAAACTATGCATAGCAGAGGTTTTTTGCAATTTAATTTCACATGTAATACTCAATGCATTTAACGAAACATGAAGAGTACATTCATTGTTTCATTTCTGTTAAGAAACCTGCCAAAAACTGCTGCAAAACAGCAGCATTCTTTAGAAGAAAAACTAATTATTTTAGAGTAACAGTTTAGGCCTGAGATGAATTTCAGTGATGTGCCCTCACTTGCAAAACTGAGGAAAAATATCTGTCCTTTTCCATTGAAGGTATGAATGTCACAATGAAATGATACTGCAATGGTGAGCACCACAGAAGTGCCTATAAATAAACTCAACAAATACATTTTTCTGGAATGTATACAGTGGAGGAATAGATTATGTGTTCCTCTTCCTAATCACTGTGTACTGCAATAAGTAGCTAGAGTGATCTAATGCAGACTTCATTTTACATTTATTCCTGCAAGTTACTTGCAAGGTAAGAGGGATTTTCCCTGACTTAAACCCTCAGGATTTTTGGTGTTTGTCCAGAAACTATTTCCAGCACAATTTCAATAGTACCATGTACTGATAGGTCTGAGTGCTCATTACTTACCAGGGGCAAGCGTGCACATGGGGCCTCCACCTGTTCAAAGAAGAGTTCTGGACTTTGTACCTTATGCTGCAAATCACAACTGGAGAGGAATTCAGAACAAACACATTTTCAGGCCTTCTTTGCTAAAAAGTGGAAACCAGAAGCCAAAATTCAAGTTCCAAAAAAAAACCCCAAACCCCGTATTAAAAAAATCTACGTAAATGCCCATTGTTGCATTCTGAAAAGCAGGTTTCTAGAAGCTGTTTTGCTCCCCAAATAGATAAATATATTCTTTCAATACTTACTATCACGGTCCACCTAAACCAGTACTCTTTTCCATAGAAAAACTGAATTTTTATGTCCTTTTTCCTGCAAAGCACGGCCTTCCTGCAGGATTAAGCCCATTATATTTAAAGCTAAATTGACTGGCACCATTTAAGTCAGCAGCAAAACTACTCTCAGCTTGAAGAGTGGGGATTTCCCACAATAGCACTGTAGCCAGAATAACTTCAACTCTAAAAAAGGGGGGGGGGAGAAAGAAAATCAGCCTGCAAGCAGGGATTCAGCATCAATTGAATCACTGCAGTTAATGCATACAAAAAGACAAAATATTTTTCATGATGCTTTTCAGGATCACTTCCAGGATCCCATTTTTGTATCCTGACAATTGCCATTTGCATAGCACTGCAAAACCAGCAACACTACTACAAAAATCACATCACTACTTTCAGTGGAAACAATTCCACACTAGTTAAAATAACAAAGGAAAATGCCATTCACTAAGGAGCAGTTCCTTCCCAATGAAAGGTAGATGTGCTGAGCTTTCAAAACACTTTCACAGTGAATTTTTCACACTTCTGTTTTATTTAGGGCTGTTACTTCAACAGGAGATAGACCTCAGTAACCTCCCAATTTACTTCCTCCCATTCTAGAATAGGATGTGCATGTTAAAGTGTGACAAGTTACCAAACCAGCTCGCAAACATATTTAAAGGGGTATTAATGGATCCATAAATGGGCCTTAAGAATAGTTACATCCATTTTAAGGTGACTTTACCCCACCAGAGGTGTATCCCACCAGATTTTTCTATTGGGACTCAATCCCTAAAGGCCTTATTTCTGCTACTCATGGTTGCACACTCAGAAATCACTGCAGCTCTGAACAAGCCAGCTTTTAGGAGTGAACTGCTGCAACCAGACAAGCTCCAGCAGCATGGTCCAAATGCAACCTGGACCATTCCAGGACCACTCTAAAAATCACCTCTTTCAAATACGTACTAAATTCCAGTAAGGCTCTGAACATTTAAAATTTCCATTTTCAGGATGTCTCCAGCACTATTCTAATTAGCAGATAGACCACTACTACCTTATCTTTGTTATTCATACTTTAAAGTATTAAAACTGAAAGCATAAATCTTCTCTTACATTCTCATGGTATTTGTTTAGCTTCTGCACTTCCTTTGGCTTGGACAATTATAAGAGGCTGAGTTTTGTTTTGTTTCCCAGGTCTGTTTCACTTTAGGGGCATATTAATTTTTGTCAGTGTTTCCAATGAAAAGAATTCAAGAACTATTTCTACAGTGGGCCACATTCCATGAAAGCCAGTAGAGAGAAACTCACACAAAACTTGGATGCGACCCATCGGATCCTTTAATATCCTGTTTTCCTTTTGTTTAACCTACAATTGTACTGGGCTCCAAGTATGTCAGTTAAAATGATAAATTAGTGTGAATATTAGAAATGGACTTCTCCCAAAACCTTGTATTTGAATACTCAAATACTGTGGGGGACATCAGATCTCAGCTTCAGTTATGGAATTCTTTTTCCCACCAACACTACAACCAACTGAATTAAACCCCCTAAGGCCAAGTGTTAGGCATGGGTTCCATATGTAATTACTGTATATGCTATACAGAAATATTGCTGCATAATTTGGCATAGAATACAACTTACAGGCACATCATATCAGTAGTAAAATACTTTGCAGCTCTCACATACCTTTGAGGGTTGAATTTAAATTCAAAATAGTAGAGGAAGGTATTTTGAGGGAGCAGCTTCAGAATACTTGCAGAGTTCTTAAGAGCCTAGGCAGTTGTGTAGGTGGAAGATACCACCTTGTCACTTTTCTCATGCTGTTGATAATCACCACCAGCTTGCCAAATTATCAGTTAGCAGAAACATTGACCTTACAAAATAGCTTTCCCCCTTGCCTGTATTTTAGATAGACGGGCCAGAAGCTACATGCTTTTGTACTTCCAGAAGAGAACGTTTGATTAAGTACCCTGTCTGCGTTTTCAGATAAAGAAGAAACATCAGACATTTATAGATGCTATTTATATTCTTTGCCTTGTTAAGGATATTTTTTCTTCAACGCATTTATTTTTGCTCAGTCATTCTTTGGTACCATTAGCATCAACCAAAGATTATAGTGAAATACGACTACTAGTTTTTAGCAGAGTGCTGTTATGACCTTTTGCAAAAGTACTTAGCCTCAGTTACATGACTGTATGTTGCTAACATTTAAAAACTTAGGGTTTTTTTCTTAAGAGCTTATTCATTTGGCAATTAATAAGTTGTGGAAATGTTAAGCCTATCCCATTTACTATAAAGTTATTCCTCTTGGGTGGAAAAAAACAAAAAAACAAACAGACACCTGGGCCTCTCTAGACCATCAAGATGCCAAGTAACTCTGCAGCTGCTATTATGGCCAGAGCACATACCACCTCCTCCTGAAGCAGCCAATGCTGGCCAGATACTGCCAAGAGAGTACTGGTTTCCTCTGGGCCAGTATGGCAACCCAACCATGGAGGGACACAAACAGGTATAAAGCATCCTTAAGGGATACGAATTACCATTCAAAAAACCCACCAGTTTCTCCTCTTCACAGTAAAACCAAGTCCCAATTATCAGTTATTAGTATCTCTTACTTTGTGAGAGATGATCTGTTGTCCTCGCGCTGATTAGTGATCCACTGAGTGTCCAGGCAAAAGATTGCTGTGCATGCTCTGGGTGACTCAGTGGCATGTGTGATGTGGAGTCAAAATGCCCAGCCCCAGTAGGTCTGTTGCTGGACACTCGATCCTATTATGTCTGGATCTGACGATGCTGGCAACCACATTCTCACCAGGCATCTACTAAGGATCTGCCAGTCTCTAAGGAATCCACATTGCAAATGTACAGACCTATTGTTTGCAAACATGTATCTTTCATGAGGAATAAACACATAGACATTACTTCTAAAGGTGGCAAACACATACCATGAGGCCTCTAATGATGCCACAGCACCAGACAGCCACCCTGGGAAGAACCCCAAATTTACAAAAATTCTCATCAACTTCAGTAGCCTCTTACAACTGAGCTAAACTAGAGCAGCATATTACTCAGACCATGTGTTACACTTGCTTATGATTACATGTGATTGCATATCATACATATATGGATGATTTTGTATATTATACTTGCTTTGTTCCACAGATAGACTTTGAAATGTCAGGGATTATCAGATCCAGTAAGTCTATTTGTTAAAGCACCTACATTTCCTGGAACCTTACCTACACAAACTGCCCAACCCAGGACCATCACCAGTGGACATCTCTACAAAGCACTGCATTTTAGCACTATGAGGTAAATGTGGTACCTGGCTTTTGTGCCACATGCCTCACTAGTATCACTTAAGCACTTCAAAGAATCAGCTTTCTCATTTGCCAAAGGAGTTAATGAGCAACACATTAAAAGAGAAAGTGGTTTCCCCAGTATTACCCAACAAATCATTGTCAGGCTCTAGAGAACCTGGGTTTCTAAAGGGTTTCAGCCACACATCCTGGAGATTAGGCACCAGAGCCATCCCTTCCCCTGTTGCCAAACAAGGGTATCCGAGATCATGCAGTTGTTACTGTTCTATAAGGACAGACTATATTATCCTTAGCGTGGGAATATTAAGCCAACTCCAGGGAAAGGCTGACCTTTGCAGAATGATTATTTCACTGCAGTAAGTCACATTCATTGCATTTTTTCTTTTTTGTTTCTCAGGCGAAAAAGGGATGAAGGCTGATGGTGAAGGAAGAGCTAGAGAGGCCTTGCAGGAAAGAAATAGTATAAGCAAGAAAGGGATCATTTATTATGGGTACACGCTTCAGTGCTGTGGTTCACAAATAATTGGAGTACACCCCACCCATCACCTTTTTTAATCGTAACAAGTTACCTGAAATGGGCTGGTAAGACAGTATAATGGTATTAAGTTCTGCAAGCAGTAAACATTTGTAAGAACAAAGAGCCATTTTTGATGAAAACCATGCTAGCATTTCATTTCCTCCCCTCTCTTGATTAATAAAAAATACAATGCAACAGGAAAGCTACTTATATACAACACTAATTATTACAGACCAGAAAGTGGTAATGGGTTAGGTGGTCAGCAGTTTCTGAGCAGAAGAGTTTATTCCACAAGGCCCTTAAGAATATCCTGCAAGAGATGACATGAAACTTAATTTTCATGCATCTTAATTGATAAAACATTAAGATTCTAAATAGTTTAAGTAAGTCAAAATTTTTTTGAAAGGCCTGTAACCTTTTTCTTAAAAAAAAATCTGTATCTCCAAGCACAAGCATGCTGGAAGCAGAATGAAAAGTTGGCACATCAGTCATCTGCAAGCAAAAAGGATCTTTTCCCATGTGTCCAGTGCATTATGCCTTGAACTTTATTACTGAACACAGAAAAGACTTGGCATGCTATTCATCAGCGTTTGGAAAGTTCTGGGTTATCTCCCTGATAAAATGATTGCATTTTCATGGCACCAATAAATTAAAAAATATATATCTCAGAGAACAGGCGTTAAGAGTATTCCTAATTTTATACAGTCATCTGGATATGAAGTCATGACACCAAGTAATTTTTTTACAAGTACTCTGAGAATAACCAGGAGGCTCTATTAACTTTACCACACAGTCTCATTACAACTTTTAAAGTACTCGGCAGAATAAAATGATAGTTGCCATGAGCTCTCCAGATCCATGGGATCTTGAATAGAGAGCATGGAAGCTATTGCAGCCTGTACAAGATTGAAAGTTAAGGGGACGGAATAAGGAAGGAAATGCCTTTTGGAACTTGGAAGTTATTTACAATTTAATAATACATCTCCAGCACAGAAGACAGACAGCATAACATGGCTTCTAACTGCATTCAGTCAAAAAAAACCTAAATTTTGTACAAGTTTCTCAAATACATACAAAACCTTATATTACTTACAGCCCAAATGCAAAACTACATAGAGGCTTAAATTAGCTCCAAACTAAACTTAAATTCATGCAAAACAAGGCTCAGGTTTGCTTGAAAACATACACGGATCTATGCTGTAAAAACCTGGACTATGACAAGACACAGTAAGGGCTTTTCGTTAAGGGGACAGCAGAAGTTCAGAGCTAACTGGAGCGAGGTTTCTGTGCAAATAGGGAGTTCAGGAACTTCTGGACCATCTAAGCATTCAGCTTAAATTAAAGTCAAGGCATAGCTTCAGGAAGCAGCTATATATAAGTTTTGTAAACATCTGCAAAGTTTCCAAAGAAGTCAAGTTCTACAGCAAAAGTGTAAGTTCACTCTTAGCTCTCCTCCCACAGCTGCAATAAGCTTATTTAATGCTACATGTTTGCCACCATACCAATGTAGAAGATTGCACAGATGGAAATCCTAATTGCATGGCTATCACTTCCCCCATAAAACAATAATTTGAATTCTCTAGATGCATTAAAGAATGTGTGCTGCTGACTGCTGATCTCAGTTACGTTGCTATTTGGGTCAAAAGAAAAAAAACAGAAAAATCAACTAGCTACATACAGATGTCAGAGTAAATCCTGGTAAAATATGGCAGGCCTTTTGTACACTTCTGTGTCTTCCATCAGTGCTCTGCTTTCACTTGACAACACAGTGGAATTTTTGGGAAGCAGAGATCAGATATCTTAATCTAGCTGAGATTTCAAACCTTTGCAGCAAGGACCGTCTAATGCAATACATAAGGAGATTGGCATAAAAGCTGAGAGTGCATCAGCATAAATCCTACTCCTCCAAGTAAAAATTATGTCATCACCATCATGAAATAGAGATAAACTTCCTAAAATGAACTCTTCCATCTTGAGCTGCTGTTGGATTTTCTGTCTTCCTGAAGCGTCCATCTAGGCTGTAAATTCCTCAAAGCAGGAAACATTTTATCTTCAGTAGTAAGAAGAGACCGCCAAGCACACGGTCTGTGTTAAGCAATATACACACTGAGCACAGTCAAACAAAGCACACATATGTATGCATCTCCACCACATCCAACTAGATATACTATTGAATAATGGCCTATTTTGAGCAGATACATGAAAGTTTTATTATTTTCTATGCAACTTCCAAGCAATTGGCTTGTTCCCAGAACTCCGGGAAAACCCTTTCCTTCCTGCAGTATGCCAGAAAGCACTTCGGTATGAGCACAGATTCCCCACAAACTAAGCAGACAGAAATGGAGTACCAGAAAAAAATGCTAAGAGTGAGGCTCACAAAACTGCACAATATTCTTCTAAAGGCTCCGAAGAAGCCCTTTTGCACAATGAATACTTGCAGCCCAGATGAAGTGGGTGAAGCTTTGGATAAAATATTTGATTAGCTGAAGTAGTCTCAGATGGGGGTTGGGGAATTTTTGGGTTGTCATGGGTGTGGGAATCCACCATGGACACACAGGAGTGCCAACATAAAGACTGAAACTATATCTTATGACATAGCCTAATAGGTTAACACATTGGCTCCCTTTATCGCCTCTCAAAACAGAGGTCTTGGGGAAAGCCTTCTGGGGGCTCTCTGCAGTTCACCTGGGACTAGGACAGCAAGCCAGTGAAAAGCTGCATCAGTGAGGAGAAAGTGGTACAGGTCTCTCCCAGATCACAGTAAGACCGGGAAAGATTTTTCCAGATCACACCACCACACAAGATGCCCCCTTTCTGTCCTGATTAACTTGGCAGAAAGAATATGCAGCCTTGTGAGAAACCTTGGACCTACCTCAACTGGGTTTGGGGGTGAGCCTAAGGCTTTTGAGGTGCATCAGGCTTATCGCATACATACAGCAGCTGGTTTGAACATAGTTAATAGCTCTCAATACTTCCAGAGCAGCTGACTCATTGCACAGAAGCTGTGCAGTCAGCCTGGTTTTGTGCCATGGAAGCGTCCACAATTTCCAGATATACAGCAGGCTGAGGGCAGCACTGATCAGCAACTCTGGCCAAATATAGAAAACTCTCAGATTACACCGAGGTTTCTGAGAAGGCAGAGAATGAAAGCGGGGAAGAAGAGACACATCTAGGAAAACTCAGGCGTACAGTAGCTGTAACTGGAACTCATGTGACTTTTCTCCCTAAAAGTTGTAGTCTTGGTGGGTCAGAGCTTTCCTACAAATCAAAGCATCTACATTCGCCTGCCTTTTAGTATTTGCATTTGTTATTGTCACAGAGCAAACTGCAAGGCTGCAGATAAAAACCTGCCTATCAGGTCGTCAGTGATAACAGGGCCAAACAACATTTCTGATTTATGTTCCTCTGGTCTCATGCGCCTTGAGCCCAGCCACAGACCCTTAATTTGTGCTGATGGCCCCTGGATTCCTAGGCTGGTTTGTATATCCAGGCTGTGTTGGTTTGCAAGCTCAAATGAGATCTTATGCATTAAGTCCACCATGGTGCACACACTGCACACAGAACTGGGCAGGATGTTATACAGCAGCGATTACATTTAAGTTCCCTGGCTACTGACTAACATCAAATCTGAGTTTGTTTTCTCATCTCTTATCATAAATCACTCTTGAAGTGACTGCCAAATGAATGAAAGGGAACACTAAAACGCATACAGGAACACTCACGAAGGAAGCTAAACAAATCTTCATTGCAATTAGACTAAAGCAAGGACACACCCAGAACAGTTAGCAATTACCCCAAGCAGGGCTTTTCTTTCCATGCAAAGCTTTTTCTTCAACCAAGGATTTCTTTAGGGCATCCCCAGTTAATTTAGCCCCCCCCCCAAAAAAAGAGTAAAAAGTTCCTAGGTTCTTGAAGCACTCTGCCATTTCACAACACTTTAAATTACTTAAACAATTCTTCATGCCCCTTCCACTAAATGCAGTCTTTCACCCTTTCTTTCCTTCTTTCCCTGGTCAGTTTTTCCGGCTGCGTGGGGCTCAGCTCCTGTATTTTCCAGAAAGGAGCCACTGGAAGCAGCTCCTGTGCTGGCCTGGCATGAAAGTGCAGCTCTCCTTTTAAGCCTTGTCTTTGGCCTAAACATTCAGTTATAATACTATTTGAATGGCATCATTTGATGAACACCACTGCAGTGCTCATAGGCTTTAAAAACTGCATCAGAAGGGCTCTTCATCCCTCCCTAGCTCAACAAAAATCAAAACCACATCTGTCAAAAATGTAAAATCATATTTATTTTTTATATATACACAAATCTCCTAGCAGTTAAAGTAAAATTACTTCTCAAGCTCAAAGTTGAAAACAGATGACAAGTACAGCACTGAGCATCTGATAATGTTTTGGTAGCACAGCTAAAACTGCTTATAAACACTGTTTTGGGATCCTTCTCTCACCCACCCCTGCATATTGAAAATTCTCTGAGCTAAAACTCCTGAAGTTCTCATCGGTCCTTTTTCCTGCCATTGCCTGGTCACATTGAGGGCTTGTTTTCTTTCAGGATAGACATTCCCTGCTGTGCTTTTCCTGGTTTCAGACTATTTTTAATATTTACTTTAAGTTGCTATAGCAACAGGGAATCACAGATGGTAAGAGTTAAAATTATGCCACAGGAGACATTTATCATAGCTTTGTATAATGTGAGCTCTTGTTCTCTGAAATTTTCCCCATGCTGGACACTCCCCTGTTTATTTTATGATGGCTACACTAATGAATGCATATGCCTAATGAATAGTATAAGCCTCTAAAATTTATCAGCACATGTTTGATGGGGTATGGTAATTGCATTAATGAGAAAGTGGCAATGTTTATTTCTTTCCATTTCTCACCACTACTGAAAGAGCCAGATTTCTGATACCAGATTTCATGCTTACCTCAGTCCACAAATAAATCACATTCATTTCAGTGGTGCCAAGTTAAAAAAAAAAAAAAAAAAAGGTATTTAGTACCATCGAGGTGACTGGAATCCAGACTGGGTTACATAAGATATATGAGCACTTTACGCAACTATGGCCCCTCAGGGGGATCATGTACATCTCCAGTAATCTGGTCACTCTAGGAAGGATCCAACAAAATATACGTACAGCCACCACTATCTTAGAAAATGTGGTATGCACTTGTGAGACCTGAGTCTGAAAGGCAGAAAATACTGGACCAGGGGGTCACTCAACACCTTGGAACATCAGGACAACTTTCAATACTGACTTTGGAAAATATTGGCAATTGTTATTCTGTTTGGGCCAGCTGAACCAGTTTTAGTTGTCACCCAAGATGGGAATGTTTGGTTAGCAATAACACTAATATCTTCTCCCTATAAGTTTTCAAAAGCTCATTATAATGGCAAGTATTCGGAAATCATCAGTTTTCTGAGACAAAGTTCCCTTCCAAAAAGGTGAAATGATTACTTGGAGCAAATCACTAGCAAGACCACGAGAGTTCAGCCATGCCAGCCTCCCTGGGAATCCCCACCATCACATCCCACTGAGAGAGACCAGGACGATATACAGAGAAGTTCCTTGGTCTCCCCAGCTTGGTCAGTTACTATGGTTCAATACATACACACAAAACACAGGTCAAATTCTCCTTTGGGACTTCGCAGCTTGCTGCAACACAGCAGCTCCAGGATAAAAAGCGAACTTTTGGTTCATACTATCTCAAGTATCAGATAGCTTCAACTATGTTTCATCTCCTAAGGATACAGCAGTCACAGAACATCAAGCAAATTCCACAGGGTCAGCAACCTTAAAGATGTCTTAACAGATACCAATGCTCACAGCCTCACTAGGCAACTCCAACGAAAAATACCCATACACATAGAGCAGACTTCAGCTGTGCTTTTCTAAGCAAAACGACTTTCATTACCCAGTCACCATCACCATGACTTCTGTTCAGAGCTCATTGATGTCTGACAGACACCACCACCTCCACAAACTGAACTAACCCTGCAAAACACATAACTGATCACACAGTCGCCATTTGGATGGCAAATGTACTATTGAAGTATGGTATTTCACAAACACGTGCCAATTTAAATGTCTCTACATATGGTTACAGTCCAGCAGCAAACCTGTGACAAGGCAAAATCCACAAAATAGATCTTTCTGCTAATCTCTTCATAATAAAATGGTAACCTCTAGTGCTAAGAGTGTTCAAATAGGATGGCAGAGAAAGATGGAAAGGCTCAGCATGAAAAAGGGACCAGATTAAACTTAGGTAGCAACAGCTTTGAACAAAGTTTATTGAACTACAAAAACTTATTTTTAAAAATAAACATTTAATAAATGTGAACATTTTCTCTGTAATAATATACTAGTTTGGACTCTAAAAGTGGCAAAAAAGTTGAGACTAGAAATCTCAGTAGAGCTCTGCTCACTCTAAAATGTACAAGTTGCTATAAAGTTAATGGCTTACAGTTCTCAAGCTAGAATGAAGATCAAATGCAGAGTAAATTCTATATAATTATGCTAAAATCCATAATACAAGGATTTGTCCAGACTTTGACTACTGTATGTATTGCTTCTCTTAGAAAGTTGTTTGAATTACTTCTCATAAAAACCCATGGAAAAAAACCAGTCATTGGAAACAAATGATCTGGAATGGCAGGAATTGTTATTCAAAGGCAATAGATGGAGACTATCTTTATTGCTGCAGATGCACAAAACAAAAAAAAAAAAAAAATCATGTAACATTTGGTTTCCAGGTTAAATTTGTTTGGCATATAAGCTCAGCAGAGCATTTTGTTTCTACAGTTAGAGCCACCGGGAAAAAGAGTTGCCATTTAAAAGAGTTGAAGTGTTTTCACAAAGGCACTCCTCAAAGTGGAACCACTGCCTTAGCAGGTGGCACGGCACAGGCAAGATCCTCGAAGGGAACCTGAGCATCCCTCTGTGTAAAGAGCAAACAGCTTTGAAGGGAAGACCAGAAAGAGGAAACAAGTTATTACATGGAGCAATTGCTCCCTTACCTGATTTAGTGGCAATTCTGCTGCACGATGTTGCAGGGATTACGCAGATTACCACAAGGAACTTTAGTACGATCACAAATTCTTTCAGAAGATCTCCCCCAAGACTAATTCAATCCTTTCCCAAGGGTCTCACCTTTCTGTGGCTCTTTGCTTTGTGTGCTAACTTGCACATGTGCAAAGCCCATGCAACACTCCACCAAATCAAAACAGTTAACTTGGGTACTAGCCCTTGCACTCAACAAGACACTTGGTAACATTAGTTCAGATGCCTACATTCTTGTCCAGACTACTGTGAGCAGTTTTACGCCTTCCAATCCTCCAACAAAAACCCAAGCATCTGACTGTGGGGAAAACACATACATAAAAATACTGGGCAGAAGCTGTTTCCATCATTTTGGGGCAAAGGTATCTCTTGGGCCATGCCTCAGTCTGGGTATTTAGGCATAAAAGTAGCATGAGGTAATCCCTGTACTAAGTGGTTTAATTGGGGGGTTAAGAAAGCCTTTCATTCTGACTAAAATCAGAAATGTGAGTACTGGACTGATTTTAAAACATGCAGTGATATAAACCGTACTTGGTCTCCCTCTGTGATTTATATTTACATAAATGTTTCATTCATGCATCTTTCCTAATCCTCATTGTGCACATACTTGTCACTGAGGATCTCAAACTGCACAGAGCAAGTGGTCCTACTGGGCAGACACTTTAAAAAATAAAATAATTTTTTTCAAGCAAATTTTAGAGTTTCTTGCCATATGCCTATGACTTGCAGAAGGCATCGACTATGGAGTTTACCAGCCCTGTATAGATGAAGAAATAAATGGTAATTTTGGCATTCCATACACTAATAAACAACTTAAGGATTTTTTTTTTCTTTTGGCTAGTTGCCATGCATTTCTTAATTAAGAGATGCCAGGCCCAAGCCATTCCTTCCATATAAGGGGACTGGGAGATTGCTGTTCCTAGGATCTGTTTTCCCTTAAAATGAGTCAGCTGTGCAGGAGTGATATTTCTTACACACAGTTTACTCCAAGTCCACAAAGCTGACAGATTGCCTATGCTGTCAGATGAGAGCCTAAGCACAGAAGGCAGCATTGGCAGAAGATACAACACAAGTGTGTTGCCCTCTGCCAACATGCACTGGGAACTAGTAGCATGGCGCAGCTAATTGCATTGTAGATGTAGATAGGCAAGAAGTGTTGGGGGGAGTTGAGGAACAGTTTCATCCCTCAGCAGGATGGTGACAAAGCTCACTCACCTGAAGCAGGCTAGGACCTAGATAATTAATCCTAATGATCCATCAGGAACACCATCAGGCTCCTGACAGCCTCGACAGAAAAATACTGAAAAACCTGTGCTATCTTTATCCCAAAACTTGTAGAGACTACCCTAAACCCCACACCCATCCAGACCTATGATTTTAACTGTACGTACAAAGCTCTTCTCTTAAAATAACTTTGTCAAAATGGCATCCTAGGAAGCTCCTGCTCATAGGTTTCCAAATCAACTGCAAGCTGTTCACACTAGGAAGGAGCACACTGAGGAAACAGACACACCACCAGCCACCAGGCCTGCAAACCCAACTTGTGAGCCAATGGTCAAGTTAAGGTCCCTCCATCTCAGGCATCCACACGGGTTCTGTGAGCCAGGTAAGGCCTTCAGCCTCAGTGACTTCCATGGGGCCCACAGTGGTAGCCATATGGAAGAGCATCAACACCATCACCATTAATGAGTTTATTTGGTCATCAAGGGAGCCCTCTAATAGTAGAATATAACTTTCTAGACATATACATTTTTCCCTTGCTAAATCCAAACTAAATCTGTTTAACAGAACACTTCTTCAGGATGAGTGATAAGTTACTTAGCCAGATTTTTCTTTCAGCTTGTTGAGGGACATGGGGAACGTCCCACCACCGCACCCAGCTTTCAAGAGCAACATGCGAACAGCATTTCTTTGACACATTTTCACTTTAATTTAGCACCTGCACTGAGTAAAAGACACTGCTAATGGTGATACTGCCAAAGGCCCTCATCCAGCATACACTGAAGCCAAAAGGAAGACTCCCACAACATACAGCAGATTCTGAATAAAGGCCATTGTGGTTGGACACATGTGATACATCCTTTCAGTCTTTACTTGTCGAAATATAGGAGCTTGGGAGGAGGTTGCACAGCCCATATAATCTTTTTCTGCACTTCCAAAACAGAACAGCTTAGTAACTGCTCTGCAAACACAATAAAAGTAATGTGGCCAAAGACTTTGGTACTACATATGTTTTCTAAGTTATAAATAGAGCACGCTGTACGTGCTTTCATTGCTTAGGACAACATCCTCCAAGGAAAGGCAGACTGACTGAAGAGGCCCCTTTTTAAGCACTTGTTAGTGATATTTTTTTTACGTCCAAAGGGTTCAGGAAACCCAAGTTTTGGAAGTTTGTCAGTATTAAAGTAGAACAAGTTCTTCCAAGTTTTTCTTCACAGTAGATTTCCCCCAAATTCTTGCCAGATGCAACAGGGATCTGTTTGTGCCCAGTGCAGCTGGTAACACATTTGTTCTCACTGATATCATGGAAAGGCAAAGGAGAAATTAAAACATAACAAAGTCACACTGGCACCATACTTCAAGCAGAGATGACAGTACTTTGGTAGCTGAGAAAGGAGTTACTATGTTGAGATATACTTGAAAAACATTGTAGATGGAAGCGCTACAAAAATTCACATTTTAGGAAAACAAGCTATCGATTATAAGCTAACCATTGATTACATTTAGCTTAAAGCAGCTTCCTTCTTAGGATATTCAGTAAAGAACGTTATAACTGACTCTGGTTTCTAAAGTTCAGAGGTCCTGTAGTTGTGTACATAACTAACTTATCATTAACAATTATTTTTCCTTAGTACATACAACTACAGCAATGGTTTAACTCAAAGTGTTATCACAAGCTGTCGAGTGTAGATGATCCCACTGAGTTAGACTACCCTGCCTTTAAGGTGTTATAACAGTATTTGCTGCACAGCACATTTCATCTCTTGCTCAAGAACATGCTTCACTAGTAACATACACAATTTGTGCCCTGAATATTCCTCTTACTACTCTGCATTCAGGAAAGAGTGTGACCAACATAACATTAATACATCAGAATTGCCCACCATTACCGAGAATTTAAAATATGAATGTATTTTCTTTCATTTAGCAATACCTGCCCAAGAGAAGCTGCTAAACTACTCTCAAAGTTATGCAAACCCATCTCCAGTTTTCAAAGTAGAAGATGCAAGCAGTGTCCATATCCACAATTGGAGCTATGAATAAGGGAAGGGAAGAACCTAGTGAACTATGGGTTTTTTAATGCAAGCAGTTGTTCACATTTGAGATGAATCATCTTGCTAGAATGCTAAATTGTTAGGTCCGTTCCATATAGTGGCATAATCATGGTGAAATAGAATCACTTACATTAACGGGATTGAGAAAACTGCTTTGGAAAACCATCAAAAACCAGTAAAGTCAACTACGTGGCTCAGAAAGGGCATAAACAGAGTTGAATTTGCACATTTCACAATTTTCAAGTTTCCTGTCTTTTGAAGGCTTGATTGTATATCAAATGTAACTGCAACTTTCCCATGGTCAACCTCTGTCTGGGACAAGAGAAGCTTCAGCCATGCCAAATGTTCACACACCCCTGAAAGCACAGTATCTTCTATTCCTGAAGGCAGCAGCAATAAACAAGAAGATGTATCCAAGGATGGGAAAGGAGGATTGACTTACAGCAGCCACTGCTTAGTCCTAAGTAGTTATTCCACAACTGTCAGCTACAATTTTGTCTTGATGCATCTGACACTGTCCATTGAGACATGTTAGCAGACTAGACAGACCACTAGCCTGATCCATAATGACAACTCGTACACTCCAATGGAAACAAAACAAGTCATCGCATAAGCAAGAGCACTACTGAAGGCCAGCTATTTATGGGTTATAGCCAACATCCTTAAACTTCACTTCCCAGCACCACCAAAATATTTGCAGCTTCTTCAGCCCCGACTCCGTAATAACATCAGCCCTCACTTCTTAACTTCACTTGCAAATTCACTTCCCCTTGCCCAGGGAACAAACACCTCAGCACCTTCATCTCGCGATGTGGTTTCCAGCCAGCAGCCAGCTGAGGGACAGCATCCAATGGAGCAGCATGGGCTGAGGGACCACCTCAGTCCTAGGCTGACCAGACAGCTGGTGGGACAAACCAAACAAATACACATCGAGTTCATGCTGCATCTGCTGCCTTCATTCGTCTTATATACAGATACTGGGGTTTTTTTGGTTTTGTTTCCTTTTTTTTTTTTTAAAAACAAGGGATATTGAACTTGCCATCTTTGGCCAGCTTCAATCAAATTTAACCAACAGGCTTGCACGAAGGTGGAGAGAGGAAGAGAGGGACTGCTATCAGCTGAGCATCCTCCTCAGTGCATTAGAACATGAAGTTAAAAAAAATCATACCTTCTTCAAAAAGAAAGCTTACATGCCAGCTTTGGATCTTCTAGAGTCTCAAACTCCTACGACAAAATTAACACTTGGATCTGCTAACCTTAGTGAGACTTTTCATCACAATCCCCTTTCAGCAGCCAGTAACTCTAGCAAGGGCCCTGGGGCTGAGGTAGCATGGGGGGGCAGCCACAACCCCACTGGGTAGCCCCAGATCTGCAGTGGGAGGCTGCAGTCCTGGTCCATCCGTCCAATATCCCACAAAGGTCTGGGTTTCCTAACCAAGTGGGTTAGCAGCCCAGTCCTGGAAAAAGAGTGACTGAGGCAACCATGGGTAGCAAACCTGAGTTGAGGGAAGACAATAGCAGCTCAGGGACCGCTGGTGCATGGAGGAAGCACAGGGTGCTCTGGTTTCACAGCTGACTCGCACCTAGCTGCGGTTCACACTGCGTCCTACTTCAGTGGAAGGTCCTTGATAGGTACAACTCGCATGTTCACTTTTTATTTTGTAAAATAGCCTGGCTAAGGGCATGTAGTTCAAGGCTGTGAATGAACTTTTAGGTCCAGCTCCATCCATGCAGGATGGCTCCCTCCACCTTCGCTAACACTTCTCCCTAGCCCACTGCTGTTCAAAAGATCCACACTGTCAAAGGACAGCCGTTTCCACTGTTTAAACTAACCTGGCTTACTGGACTGAAACAGGTCACGTGCATCCTAGCCAACAGGTATAGAGGTGGTGATCTCCACCCAACCATCACCACTGCTTCTAGAAGAGAATGCCTGTGTCTCAAGTTTCAGACTGTTTGGCAGTGTTTCTACACAATAGCTCAAAACATTTGGTTTGCCCCATGTTTTTTTACTCCTAGACTTTCAAACTAGGTCACAACTTACTCACACTATGGCTGTTCGTTATTTAAAACAGATTATTCCCTCTGCTACCTAAGGATTTAAAGCCAGCTCATACAGATTATGTCTTCCTCCAGGCAATATGAACATTCGTCTTACCTGAAGGATGTAATAAGAAGGAACAATCTTTTGTGTTGTAATTATTACATATGCCTAGTTTTAAGATTAAAAGTTCTTATTCCCTGTCCACATGGACACCATGTGTGTAAGGAAATGCTTTAATTAAATTCATTGAACTACAATGTGAGCCATAATTTAAATAATAGAAAAATGAGGTATTGAATTTCCAAGGATATTCTGTAATTGGAATGAGAGCAGCTGCCAAAAGACGAGAAAGCTTGAGGGCAGAGTCTATAGGTTTGGGCAACAGCAGGTAAGCAGAACACTGGATCAGAGATTGATTACATGGGTTTGTCTAGTTTGAAAAAAAAGAGAGACTGAAGAATTAACAAAGTACTCTGCAATAAAACACACATGTAAAAAAAAATACCAGACTCTGAACACATTCTATTGATAAACTGAAAACAGCAGAGTCCTCTCCTGTGAGGACACATTGTCCTGTGGCTAGAGCAGGAGAAACAGAAAGACTCTGTTTTGTAAGTGTGGTTTCACAGAAGTTAGAATTGGTTCAGGTAGAACTATTTATTATCTGATTAGACTTTGCTTAATTTTAGCTAATTCGTGGGAGAGGATCCAGTTACATCTGTGTGTGCTTGGACTAAAAGTCATGCTATAAAATGCAAGCAGTTTAGGGAAGCCTTCACCAACTTCTATAGTACTTCTACAACTGATTGGAAAATGTTCCCAGTGTAAATGAGCCTTGGAAGTCAGGATTCCCACAATTTGCTCCTGCCATTGAAAACATCTTACTGCATGATCTGGGCAAGCATCCTGGCCATCTGAGGCTGCTAGGTTCTCACTTTAAATTAAATCAGCACCTCCTGTCCTCACAGAATACTGAGCAATGGGGAATTGTCAATGCTTTCAGATATCATGGCACAGGGGCAGTAAGAGAGCAAAACTGAGGAGGGCACAAAGCACCATGGCATAAAAACTGCTAGGACCAAGCACCAGGGAAACATTCACCAGACCATCAGATGTACACTACGCTAAACAGAGAAATTAAGTATTCTTTATTGAACAAAACTACAGCTTAAAATTAAGATAATACTATGCAGAGGTCTCAGACCTAACCCTATCTCCCAGTTCTGCAGCAACCACTGCTTACTCAGTAAGAACATAAATGTATGTATGAAATAAAAGAATCTGAATGAAACTCTCAAACTCAATTCCCACAGGCTACCCTAACATTAACTATAAATATTTTAACAGGTCCATTGTTCTAGCTTAAAGTCAGAAGGCCTAATAACATTTTATTTCAAGTTTTTCAATAATTGGCAATATTTTGAGAGCACCTGGAGACAAAAGCTCATGTGAGAATTACAGGCTTCCTTGGAAACTATGGCCTTACTATTGCGGGGGGCGAGGGGGGGAAGGGAATCAAAATATAACCTAAGCATAGCCCTAAAGGTTCACAAGTGAACAGGGAAAAAAAAAAAAGGATAACTTGTTATTTTTCTAAGTCTCATTAACTTAAGCCAAGTACAGAATTTGGGAGGAGCCTGACTCATGATACTGGAATGTTCAGTGTTGTCAATATTGGATAAGCTCACTGTCACACCTACCCTTTCTACATTTCAGCCTGGACAGCAGAACTGAGCTCAGATCTAGATTTGGATTTTGAACCCAGAAATCCAGCAACGATCAGATTTATCTACCATGCAGTTATGAACCCTCTTCAGTGAACAATGAAATCTCCTTTACAGGTAAACAATCTACTGCAAAATCAGCCATAAATAGAAGATCCAATTGTTTTCATTTAAAATTAAACACGATTGTTTCAAGCCCAAACAGTTGCCAAAATAAACCAGAATGCCCATAATTACATCATAACAAAAAAGGCAACCTAAGTATCCGTTTCCTGAGGTAATGATGTCACCTAATCAATTTAATTTCACATTATTAGTTGTGCAGCAATAGGACAGGCAGGGTATTGGGGCATTAAATGTTACATGTCCTTACACAGCTTTGAAAATTCAGCCCTGGATCAGCTGTCTGAAGACCTCCCTCAGAACTAAGGGGTAGAACAGAATCACATTAAGGCACATATTTTTTATCTAGGCATGCAGATCTGTAAATCCTCATTTTTAACAAATGCGTTTCTTGTGAAACATATTTCAGACCTTGTCCCTTTTGTTTTCCAGTGAGGCGCAGTGAGCTGCAGCTGCTGCCAGACCTCTGTTTATGCAAATGGGAAGCAATTCCATTTCCCATTTAGCCAACACCACAAAAATGACCCTCTTAATTAGCTTCAGGTTCTTTTCCAGAGAGTTTACTAGGGGTCATAAGAGCAGTAAAGCCACAGAAGAAAAAGTGTAAGGACAGCTCGGTTCTTGAACCCGTACTTCACATGAACTAGCTCAGCCTTCCTACATGGCCCTTTTCAAAAAGGTCTAAACAAGGCCACAAAGATAAACTTGCATTGACTGCACACCTAGGGTGACTTGTGCAACTCCTCTGCAATAGTCCACATCTCTAATGAGTCCAGGACTACTCACACAACAGGCAGTAGGGTGCACCTGGAGAGTAATACTCCAGGTATCATGAATGCTTTGTACCATCTTCAGCTCCATCTGCCTTTTGGTGCAGGCAAGGTGTTTCTTCCTTAAGAGCACCTTTCTTTGCCACAGTCCTACATCCAATATTTTTTCAGGCACTTAAAACTATTCATCTCGCTGAACTCTTAGAGGGCTGGTTAAAGCCCTTCCAACACAAGTCTCCTTGAAAGGACTCAAGAACTTAAACCCAAACCTTTCCTTTTTTCCACTTAACACCCTTCCAACCATACCAAGATTCATGATCATTTCTGCAAGTTAACTGCCTCACCTCCAGCAATCAATCTTCTTTCCACCATTCCAGTCTGGAAACCCTTTCTAACCCTAGAAGAGTCTCATCACTGCACCCAAAATTATTTTTTCCTATTAATAACAATTCTGGGGTTCATTAACATGCTGCAATAAAAACAGCCTGCAGCTCTGCAGTATGTGTACATGCCCGGGAGCAGCATTAAGCTGTACGGAGTTGCCAGAAGAAAGGAGATTGCAGCCATGGGACGGTAGAAGCTGCTGGTAAGAGAAAAAGCAAGTAAAACTCCTCTTTAGTTAGGTCATCTGCCTTAAGAGACTGACCAAAGGCAGAAAGGAGATGGCCAGGTCTCAAAAGCCTGTTTTGCCTGTAAATAAATCCGAAGATAGAATTGCTTTGACCAAAAACAAGCTACAGTCCTGCCTGCAGCTGCTATACTGGATCCAGATCCTAGGCTTAGCAGAACATATCTCCTTTGGGAGCTGAGCAGTGGGCAAGCATCAGCTCTCAGTTTGGCACATCCAGCACATTTCAAAGATATACCTCCTTCTCCGGTACTTCCTCTAGGACTTTGTGGTCCCCCCTGTGCCAAGACTCACATTAACACTTAAGGAGACCTGGCCATGTGCAAGGTTGAGTGAGCCTTGCTGACTCTACACATCCCAAGTACCATTTACCTCTTCAAGGATCACTCAAAGTAGCACAGACTGTGCAAGGATACTTCTTATTGACAGTGTTTTGAAGCTTATTTTGCCACTATCTCAAAATACTGTTTACAAAGGCAATTGAAATGCCAGATGTGATTTTTTTTTTCCCCCCAACTCTGTAGACATTTAGTCAGATAAACTCCTCAAAATTGCCGTCTTCACTCAGCAAGCAAAGGCTCAGACATCAAGAATTCTGGACAGAGCATCTGACAAACGCCAGCAGTCCCAGACAACATGAAATATCCGCTAGTATCTTTAGTAGCCAACAATTTACTCAGTTTATCATTCACTGGTGCAAATATCCAGAAATGTCTGTCCAATATTCCTCTCCACTGGACCTCCAAGTGAGGTGGCTGACAGTAACCAGTGAACCTCCACAATTCCGACAGAGCTGTTTGCAGTCTCTGGCAGAAGCATTGCTTGCTCTGGTCTTGTACATCCATCACTAAACTCATATGCTTTCAGTGTTACTGATTCTGACCAGACCTCTCAGCTCCATCACCCTCCTTTGATGGAGTCTCCAAGCTTGGTCTTCTGCAGCCAACTACCCTGCAGACACAAAGCGCCTCCAAACACAAAGGTATCCCTGAGTCTCCTCCTGCCACAGTGTACCACATCTTTGCAAAATCTTTAGTACCAAAAGAGACCAAGAGTATTTAAGGCCTTTGAACAGAGTCCGCTGCCCCAGGGAAACACTTCCACAGGAAGATGTGACGCTCTTTGTCTGGGCTATTTCTATGCTCCACTCCCAAACCATTCCAGGCTTTACTAGCAGTTTTTTTAGCAGGAACATCATACCACTTTTAGCAGGAATGTCATCTCCACTCTACTGAACTGAATTTCTTTTGCTTTGTGAAAATTTCTTCTGGGCAGACACTGGGGAATTACTCCTGGCCATAGGACAGCCTTCTTCATGAGAAGTCCTGATACTGCTGAATATGTGCTTAACATCAAACCTTCAAAGGCTACCTCATGCCTGGAAAGCCCATCCCCCCAGCATGCACACGCAGCATCACACACATGCAGGGGGTTCACCAGCTCAAGGAAGGGTGGAGATGACAGTACAGGCATATTCCCAGCCCATGTCCCTTGTGATAACTTTGCCCACATTAACGTCTCTCAAATTGAATTTTCTTCACATTTCATCCTGTTTTGAGCCAAGGCAGGCCCTCCTTTTCCCTTTCCTTCTCTCACCAGGTCCCTCGACCTGCTTCTTCACTCTATTTCTTTCTCTAAATTTGATAACTCCTCATTGGGCCAGAGTCAGTAAGGTCACACCCCTTACTCCCCAAATCTAAAAAGAAAAATTTCTGCACATTTCATGTGAATTCACCCCACCCCTTTTCTCACTAAAAGCATGGATGTCCTTTCCTCGTAGTTACCTGTGGAAACAGGCTGCCTGGCTTCTACCCATCCATTATTCCTTTCATCCCTTCCCTGCAGGGAAATTTAAATTTCATAAATAGCCAATTTTAAATCAATTAGAAAGAATTGCTCCAAAGCTATACAATTCTTTCACATTTTGTGAAAAGAAAAGGAAATTTAAAAAATCATAAGGACAGGGATGCAAATTGGCACCCGTACTGAGAGCAAGGCTGCAGCTGTAGTTCAGAAGTTATCATCTGTGCTGTTTGACCTTTCAGGTAGCTGAGCAGCACACCTGCAACTTGCAACCAGCCACATTACATTATTTTCTTTCACTCAGCCAGTAACTGGGGGATGCACAAAGACAGCTATGCAGATATTCTGCATGGGAGAAGGAAATGGGAAATACCTCCAAAACACCATAATCATAAAACCATAGGGGAGAAAAAAAAAAATAAAATCAGGCTTTACTAATTCTATCATTACCAGATTAATTTCAAGTTCATATTTTTAACTTTGTTAGTAGCTACACATTCTCATCTTACCCTAGCAAAGCACAGAGGAACCAAGCCAAGCACTTTAGCACAAAATTTCCCAAGTGCAGGCAAGCCACGAGCCAAGAGCGATGCAGCAGAGGCAGCACACAGGTCAGGCAGTCCCACAGGGTGCTGGTAATGGTGTCCATCAACAGCTCCAGGCACAGCAAGCAGCGAACCAAGTCCAGGGTCCATCCAGGGAGTCCCCTCAGGAGCAGCAGCGGACAGAGTCAGACAGAGGACTGGAGACACACAAGGCACACCGGTGGGCCCCATCCAGGAGAGAGCTTCCAACAGCACAGGTCTGACATCCATTCAGGAGGCAGAGCCAAATGCAAGGCTGGAGACCAGCACTCCTACAACATAGCCTAAGGAGGGATGGGTGGTCTGGGGCTGAGCTTAAATGGGGCTACGGGGCCCATGGGTGTGGATGGAGGCCTCACATGAGGCTGGTCAGGGACATTACAGCCTGTTAGGGCCCTCACAATGAGCACCTGTTATTACCTTTTCTGGAACTTAATCAGTGTACGTAGTATGGTGAAAAAAAGGTGAGCATTCAATATAATGTCATTCAATTGGAAGCAAATTCCCTTATTCTAAACAACGAAGGCATAGCTTTAGGATTTCACTTTAAAGAAGAAAGATGTGCTCACCTCCACATTTTAGCCACGTTATTCTTTCTCAGAGCCTCACAATGAGTATGAGATATCATGCTTTTATGGCACTGATGTACACATTCATTGTCAAAGCAAGCACATTAGAATATTTCCTAAACACTGAAAATTAAGCCATACACAAATCCTATCACAGTCAGTTTCTATAGTAACCCATCAAGGATTTCTAAGTGAGACCACAAAGACAGTCTGGCCATTCGGTGCAAATCCTGGAGGAAAGCTTTAATGTGGATCACCCCTAAACTGAGCCCATCCTGTCTCGTGTCTTCACACTACCTCCACAGGACTGGATTCTGAGTTTCATGAATGGTTGGAGAGAAAGAGAGACACAAGTCTCTCTGGGGAAGGATACTGTTAAGAAACTGCCACGGTCAGTGGAAGCCCTCCAAAATGACTGTGGCCCACTAAGGTGATCCTCCACATCCAGAGCCCCCAGCTCTGCACCTGAAGGTCAGACTCCTACCTGTGATTTCACCCCTGCAGTCACCAAGACTTGCATGAAAGTTAACAAGTAGCAGATAACACGCCTTCGCATCACACTGCACTGCCACCATGAACCAGGTCTCTTTTTGCATAGCCAAACAAGCATGTGGAGAAAGAGCAGATGACTAGGGGATGGCAGACATGCTTACAGGAAAAGACACACTGTCCCTCTTGGAAGTTATTTCTAACAGCTTTTGTCTTTAGACCTCTATGTCCCACTTCCAACAGCATCTACCCTCACATTGTGCAAGTGGCTGTAGTTTTGCAAATATTTTGGACTACCAGTAATGTGAGATGTCCAATAACCATGGCTGTCGCTTTGCTAGTGGCAGCTGGCTTGATGCTGGTCCCTGACACAGAGCACACTCCTGCTTTGCAACTTTCTGGATCTACCCCTGCACTTAGAAATGACACAATAGGTGAGCACAGCCCATTGCAACACACGTTGTTGGGGAAAAGCTCTGCCATTTGCACCAAACCCAAACTACAGCATCCATCTGATGTCTGAAGCTTTGGATGGGATGAGCTCTGCTGCTGAGGGGTGACTTCTCCCTGCACACACCCCACTAGAGCTGCAAAACAGTGGCTCCCCAAGGGGAGGCAGCACTTGGGCAGTTAGTGCTGATGTTAGAGCTGAGAACAGCACCATGCCTCTCTTCTCCTCCATACTGGGTAGAAAGTTGGGTTTGGCAGCAAGTCCTGTCTTAGTGCCTTCTGCAAACACACACAGAGGCAACACCACATCCACTCACATGCACAGAGGGAAAATATGGAGTTGTTTTCATTAGTAACAGGGAATCTCTATTAGAGAAAAATGGTGCCACTTAGAGAGATTTGTCACTGTCTTTTCAAATAGAGCCTAGAACGGGGATGCCACAGGAAGAGGACAACACAGTGAGGGGCTGAACCATGAGTACCTAAGGCAGAGAGAGAGTCATTACAGGGCCAATGAAAGTAGGAAATGAAAGATTTCCCAACCAAATCACAAGGATTTTGCATTTTAACTGAGTTCTCAGGCTTCAGTTTTAATTGTGCTTTTACTTGGTGCAAAGCAGTTTTAAAAATCACCTTAGAGGGAGAAAATGAAGAGGCACAGTTATATGAGGCTTGGGACATTTAGAGCTAAAATGCTGACTGTTATCTTGGGCAGTTCACAAATAGTACTTACGCAAGCTGGGAACTGCTTCACCACTGCCAGTACTCCTCTAACTCCTGGCCTTTTCCTGGACGTCAGATGGGAATGATTTTTAGTCTATCCGGTCTGGACTGAATTTGATCCCAAGCACCAGGACAAGGAAAGAAAAAAGTTTATTCTTTAAAAGCTTTACATACTGGATGCTTAAAATTTAATGCTTGCCCCTTAGAGCTATATTCCTAGCTCAGAGCTGGTAAGAAGCAACATGTTTTTTACTTTAATCCTTTCCAAAGACACATTCCATAAATCGCTAGCATCCTTGCCAACCACTCAGTCTCTTAGTGAGCCCACATACCAGCTTTAAAGTAAGCTCTTCTAAAACCAAGCAACAGTCCTGTGGGTTAAGTTTATATTATTTCCAGATTCGTATAGCTGCAGGCTCCTTTTTAAAGTTGCAAATGATAAGTCATCTCTTTGTTGCCAGTACTTTTCTTTTTTTTTCAACTTTGTTTAAACATTGTTCACTGATGCACTTAGTGAAAAACAGACTGTACTAGCTGTAACATAGCCGTATATGCTGTAGCAACAGGAATACAGTATGTATTTTGCAGCAGGAGGGGTGAAGAACAATTCAGTCTATTAATAACTCCAGTATAGATACCAGCGCTTAAAAACAAATCCAAGCAACAAAAGCAACATATTGCACTGACACAGCACCTTTCGTCTCAAAAGATACCAGTTGCATACTCTCAACAGCATAACCACAAGTTGTCCAAAGAAGATACCCTAAAAACATACAAGGGCATAAGGGACTTCCCTATAGTCTTATGCCAGCTACCCACAGGGAAAAAAACCAAGCGTAATACAGTCACTCCTCCTTCTGGCACACTGGGGCTGGGTAAAGTCCTCTTTGCTCACTGATGGCTTTATCTCTCCCTGCCCTGACCAGCACAGAAAGCAGGGAATCAGGCACCAAATGCTTTCAGAACGTTGGAGTCCTTGCTTTTTCTCTATTTCCTGAGAGACTGTAGAAATTTATTGTAAAAATGACACCACCCCAAAATTACATTGTAGAAACATAAATGCGTGAAATGCTCCTCTTTTCACCTTTTACTCCCTTGCCTAGTTTTGTCTTCCACTGTACTCTCCATCAGTCCTGCCATGGCTCACCAAAATTCAAGCTGGAGTTGAGAAAGCATTTGCTTCTCTCCATAAGAGGAGTTAATTTTCTTCTCCATCTTCCCCTGGTTTGAAAACCAGGTGCTTTGTCTAGCTTCTCTCAGGAGTTTGGTACCAGAAGCAGAAACAAAGAGGAACGAATGCAGAAAACTCTGGGGAACGATGCTACCCCATATCTTCAGACCTTATTCCATGGGGCCTCTTCCACTCTCGCTTGTTGCTGCAGCTCACACCAGAGCTGCTTCTTGGTGGTCAGTGGGAGCTCCTGGTTTACTTAAAGCAGAATCTGCTTTTATACTCTCAACTGCCTATATATGTGTAAAGCCATGCAGTGGTGCCCAGCAAAGAGACTGAATTTGTTTTTAAATTATACATCCTGCAATCTCATCAGCCTCCAACTTAACCTTGATGAACAACAGTGAATCGGTACTGGAAGCTCCAGTCAGGACTGGATTGAGGCTAGCCGGCTTTTCATCAGTATATTACATTTATCAGTATACTGTGTTTGACCCTTTTTATGGATCAGCTGGGAAACCAAAGCTCCCATGCCTGCCTGTGAACTCACACTCTAGTTCTGCAAACATTTGTATAAACAACTTAATCCCACATACTTGACTGGTCTCCTAATTGAATATTTGCAAGACTCTGACCTTAGCGTAAACTGACTTCACAGGAGACCAGGCAGCAATTTCCATGCATTAAAAGACAAGACTGGCATTAAAATACCAAAAATCCATTCTCTTCATGCCTAAATTCACCCTGAATTTACCTTTTGCCCTCAAAACCAAGAACAAGAGAAGGAAAGTCAGGATGCATAATCAGAGTGAGGGTGAGGCATGAAAGCAGAGTTGACTAACAAGCATGCGAAGTTCCCCTTCACTCGCTCTGTTGTACTGTCATGGTCAGCCTGATTGCTTGGGGGCCACAAAAAGTCAGATACGGTACATCTGTTTCTAAAATTTAGATCTCTAAGCTAGAAAAGTCAGAGGGTTTCTTTCAAAGTCTGATTCAGCTGCTTACACTCTTCAGCAGAAAGCAGAGGTAGGGCTTCCATGCACAATTAATGCAAATATTTATTGACCTTGGGCATATACAGGAGCTACTCAAGAAAACTACGTTAGCATATCGTAAAGGTAATAGGCTGCTGGCAGACTATGGTACAGCAGTGAAGTTGCATAATTATTTTGCAGGCAAAAGTGAGTGAAGAAGCCTGCAAGACTAAGCTTCCTCCTGCCAGTGCCTCAAGCCGAGGGCTGGAGCACTTTTGGGATAAGCCCTGGGCTGGAATGAAGCTATTCCCCTCTCATTTCCCTTAAATGGTGTGTCTGACACACTGTATTTGGGGACATGCCTTTGTTACTCACTGACTGTTTATCTAAGTTCTAATCGTGCGATTAAAATAACTGGTTTATAATCCCCAGATCGCAAGGACCCAGATCCTGGTATCTCTCCCACTGATTTAAATCCTGAGAGCAGGCCTACTTACATGAGTATTTACTGACCGCGCCGCAGACCCAGCTCTTGCTGCGAGCCGCAGGGCAGAGCACAGCCACCCTTAGCCTTTTCCTGCACAACTGCTCAGCCTGGGATGGCATCAGGTTTCCAAAGGGACCTTGTAGGTCACTGAGGGAGCAAAAGGATGGTCCTGTGGCTAATCTGCTGAAGCAAAACAGTCTCAGACCCTTGTCGAGCCATAACTTAAGGCTGTAGGATGGTGCAGAAAATTCACTCGGACTTTCTCTCCACTCCAGTTCTCTAACTGAATAGAGTTAGAGACAAGAGATAAACAGAGATAAGCTGGGTTTTTTTTTTCCTTCTCCTGCCTTTGTAGGCTGTGGTTTCCCCCATTAGCACCAGTTTCTCAGCACAGTGTATAGCACTGCTGGGTCAGGCTTTCAGATAGTCTTTTTTCTGCAAGTACTATCCAAGTGATATTGTTCAAGACCTTCATCTGCTTTCATAAAGCATATAAAATAAATCTGGATGGGAGGGACAACCAAGCTGGTTCGGGACTGGGGCCGGTATTTTTTGCCTCCAGTTCTGCTGGCAACAGTGAGTAAATTTGGTGCCAGCCATTTTCTCCTGATGCTACAGAAGGAGAGGAACCTTTCCTAGCTGTGGGGATGCTGTCCCACCGTTCAGCCACTGAGAAGGTGAATTTTGGGGCAGAAAGTCAGGAAAGGGAGTGTTCCCTGGACTGCAGCCTTGGTGCTGCTCTCTGTAACAGCAGGGGCCAAGAGGACCCGTGAGTGCACACGCTGGGAGTGAAAGGACACTAATTTGTCGACAGTTAACAAAGCCAATATCTGAGGGATGTGTCATAACATTCCAAGGAGCAAAACTACCATAATGGAATGTGTTTTCACTTTAGATAGTGTCTTTTTGGCTAATAGATGCAGAGAAAAACAAAGGATGAGTCTTTATGAGAGGGGGAGGTGAAACTCACTACTTTGAACCCTGGAGCCGACCCTTAGAAAAGGGGCAGGTAGTGGGACTCACCCATACACACTAGTAGTTAAATCACAGATATCCATATGCATGGAGAAAAGATAAATGCTCATAACTAAACTCAACCAAGTCCCATTGCTGGCACAAACTTTCAGCGACATCCATGGGGTTTGGATTAGGCCCCTAATGAGCTGCCTTTATCCCTTCAACTCTGTAGTTGCCGGGGGTGCCAAAAGTGGATTTGAGGAATATAAAATGAGAGAGAAATTCCCACCGCAGCACTGAGCTCTTTAGCTGGTACTCGCAGAGAGCGTATTTCTTTGCCAACCCCATAAAGCAGGACTGCTACAGGGGGACACGACTGCTTTATCCATCCCGCACGTCAGACTATGCGCTGGGTCCTCCTTACTGGTATGTCAGCTTCTCCCTAGTGACATGACCTAAAATAAGACTGCCAAGGCTATTAGGCATCTTAAAGTGACAGAACACAACGTGAAGACCCATTATTGCTCTCTATTCAGCTGGATTCTTAAAGATGTTCTAGATGGTGGGTTTGGCTTACTTAAGGAAAGAAAAAAAAGTGCCATGTCTTTGTTCAAGTATTGTTCTTCCTTCTGAGCACAATGGGTTGTGTTTTTTGTCCCCATAGTGCAACAGGTTTTCGACACAATGGATGGAAATACCAACTCACAGCTTTAAAATGGCAACACATCACACTCTGGGGACTAGCATTTGCTTTTGAACTTAAGCAGTATAGACATTAAAAAGATTCATATCTCTTGACTTTGTCATGTACATGCAAAATAAGTGTGTTTATCCTGTCCTGCAAGATCTCATTAAGAAACATCTAACATTCTTATGAAGGACAATGTTTGCTCATTTTTCATGTAGTGTGCATGGAGGACAAGCAAGCCCTGGATCACCTTTCACCTATGTGCAAAGCTGCAGCTGAATGACAAAAACCCGTAATGTTGGTTGAGCATCATCCAGTATTACCTGTACTGAAGCAGTATCTTGCATTCCTGCTCTGTCAGCTGGAACCCTGAACATTGTGCGTGGTGCAGAAACAGTCTTGCCACACAGTGCTAGCACAATTCAGGCCTGTCAGCATTAAGGAGGTCAGATACCAGCATGCAGAAGCAGTTTGTTCACAGACAGCAAGCCAAAGCCGTCCATGCTGAAATCCTCATGAATGTGCAGCAGCCACTTTTCAAACCTAAGTATGCCAGGCTACCATAGGTGCACAAATTGATCTGGTATTATAGAGCAGCCAGATGTCTAGAACTGACTAGGTCAACAAATTGCCAAGAAAAACAATAAGCTATATCCAGAACGTAACTGGGTTGGCAAGTCTACAACCTGCAGCAAAAGGAGTCAGAGTCCAACCCATCTTTTTAATATAACTGCTGATTACCATCATCTCCTGGCTATGGAGGATGAATGAAATTGCTCATCATCTTTTTAATTAAGTTATGTAGCTATAGTACACACATTACAAAGTTTCTAATAGCAGAAGTTGCTGTCACAGAGAAGCGTAGGGCAGCAGGCATTTTGAAAGTGCAGTTTCATATAGCTATCCAAGACAACTTCAAGAAAGCAGGGACAAATTCAGGCTGCGTACCATTGAGCCTACTGACTTGAAGTAACCAGTTACCACCCTGCCAACTGCAGTTACAAAAAAAATGCACACACACAAAAAAAAAAAGGAACCCCCATAACATTCATCTGAGGATGCATTACACCAAGGCTGGCAAATTCATGAACTGCTATTCATCATAATCTAAGCAGAAAAATTGAGTCATTGTGGGAGAAAACGCAAAGCCTCATGGACCGAGTTTCCCCATTTAAAGGCCCCTTTCAATCCACCAAACTTTTGTACAGCAGCTGTGGTGTTCAAGAGGATGGTGTTACCTCTAAAGCATCCTGGTGCCCCCACCTGGTACAGAGACCTCTCTGGGGCATTCATTTAGGCAACACACACATGGGCAGCCTGCTGCTAACGCGTGTAATTTCTGTGGAATTAGGCTGCTGCCAGATAAATGCAGTGCATGAGGACCTGCATTGCTGTGTGGGTACTCAGTGGGTGCTTGTCTCTCCTAAAACTCCCCCTACCTGCAACATTATTTACTGATGAGGGAACAGTTACACAGCCTGGCATCCGCGACTGCACGCAACCCCAAGTGTTCCTCTTCCACCAAACCTGCAGTTACAGCAACGAAGTGGACCAGATTCACTGCCCCACTCTGCCCGTTGTGCATGGCAAGGCCAGAGCCGCCCAGCCCACGTACACCAGTGAATTTTACATGCAAGCTCACTTGTGGTCGGCTTTCTATTTTGAGCTGACCAAAACAGTTCAAACAACATTAATCCCTTGGGGCAAAGCACACGTCAAAGTTTAAAAGAAAAAGCATTTTGAAGCAGTCCAAACACAAACAAAAATGCACTCCATTGTACAGCGTTGGCCCATCTCTGCAACTGGGGAAGGGCTGACACCACCCATGGAGCCTGGATCAGCTCCTTCTCCTCGGGGCTTGGTTTATCTTCCAAACACAAAACTATTTTCCTGACCAAAACAGACAACAGAAACCTTTTACGTGCTGCTTCTCCCTGTCCTGTCCTCACTTCACTGCTTAACACTCTCTTAACCCCACAAAAATTACCTTCTCACTGAGGCGCTCTCAGCCCTTTCTAGGAAACACCTCCTTTTTGCAGCACCTCAGCTGGCCTCAGCTGGGTTTGATGATGGAGCAGGATGGCAGCTCCTTGGACCTCTAAGGGACATATCATCAGTTATACTTCTCGTTTTGGAAGATCACCCACCCAGCAGTGGATTCAGCAAGGGAACAGAAAGGGCTGAAACGCCCCATTTCCACCCAGATCATTAGGTACTGACACTCGCTTAACACCTGGCAGAGATGCTGCACAGTGCTCAGGGCAGCTGCGGCTGTACCCAAGCCTCTCTTCATGGGGACATGGACTGTGTCCCTGGTCACAAGGGGCCCTCAGCCTCTCATCTTTGCCGGCCAGTGCCGGGCAATGCACAAGATTTTGACGAGACATTTTGGGCAGCACTCTACCACGTGCTGCTGCTGGATGCAGAGGGGTTCTTGCTCCTGTTGTACGTTTCTACTACCGCTTTGTTTCTGAGGCTGCATTTCATCCACATCCTGTGTGTAATCTGCCCTCCATCCTGTGGAAAGTTAACAAGAGCAAAATTCAGACATTTTTATCACCCCACCTCCCTTCTTCCCCTTCATGTATCTGGTCTTTGAATCCAGTCCTTCCTCCAGTCCCTGGGCTCTTGTCCCCTCTTCACTTATGTTTGTGTGATGCTCCCATTGACTGGACGTTTGTCTCACCTTTGAGTCTCTGAGTGCCTCTGGACTGCAGTCAACATGGTCACCGTTGCTTGCTTAGACATGAGCTCACTGCACCATTGGCCATTCCTCAGCTGTGCCACCCCCAGCCTCAGGCAGTCTGTCTGGTCACCAGAGTTATTCAGGGTCCACACGGTGCTCTGTGCTGCTGGGAAATTATAATTAGTTTAAACCAAGCACTGCAGCAGCTCAGGATTAGCAGGGATAGTTTAAATATTTGACTGCAGTGAAAGTTATTTCCACTCTGACCTGGGAACCATCTCACTTCATTTGTGGCACTCCACATCAGATGGAGTACCACCCGCTTCCTCAGGACGCCTCTTGTTCAAAGGGCAGCCCTTTTGATAAATGACCCTCTCACAAAGTAGGCACGTAAGTGTCCCCCCTCTTCCCTGAAGACATTTTGCCCTACTGAGGTTTGTTCGGCAGGGAACAAGCCACGGTAAGGAAGAGTATCACAGCTGAAGAGCGGAGGAGTGAGCAGTGTTCCTTGTCTATGAGGAAAGAACAAGAAGTGAAAAAAGAAACAGGCAGAGGCTTGAGCCAAACAAACCCTTTAGATACTGATTTGCTTCTGCAAATGATCCTTTTTTCTTCTCTGTTCTCGCCTGCTGCCTTGGTTTCCCCCCTCCAGGCCCAGGATCCAGGCACCCCCCGGTGCTTGTCACCGCACGCAGGCTGCTGATGTCTCCCAGGGCTCACGTGAGGTCTCTTCCTCAGGGCCCATTTTTCTATTCAGACACAAATTAAAGCAGTGTTGCTGGCTCTGGACACTCTAAGGCAGTCCATTCTGTCTCAGCAGCCTCTTTCTTACAGAGAAAACCACTAAACTTTTTTTTTATTTGGCACTATTTATTTTGCCCCCAAATCTGGCTTCAGGAATGGCTGATGAATTACTTCAACATTTCAAACAATCAATTTTGGACAGAGATCAAGCAAGAACCTGGATGGTAAATCATTGGGAAGGTTATTGATGATGACAGACAGATGGTTAGAAAGAAAGACTAATATCAAAGTTACCTCCAGCATCTTGGCCCCGGTGACCCATGAAGCAGCATTTTATGCGACCATCCGCTCCATCAAGCAGAGGATCAGATATGCTAACCCCGTGAATAAAATACTTTGGAAAACAGCTGTAATACTTACTGTCCTTTGATCTTTCTACTGCCTCCCAATATGCTTATTGCTACTTTAAATCAATCCCCTGATGACTTCTCAGGGAAGGGGGAGACTGTTGTCCTATAGTCAACATGTTATACAGATGCCCTGAACACTTCTGGTTATTAAACACCCTCTAGCACATTTCTTTTCCAAGAGGGAGTCCTGGGTGTCCCTGTAAATTATGAGTGAGGTAACCACATTTCTGCCCGCGTAAGAATTTCCATTGTCATTCAGTAGGAAAAATGCCTCTTCAATTCCCCTCTGCAGGCCTGCAGAGAAGCACAGCTGGCACTGCGAAGTGGCACCCTGCCTCCTGACCAAGAGGTAAGGGAATGATCCCTATATATGGTCTGAAAAGTGACTTAGGAACTTGCATGAGGTACGGGCATGGTCCTACACTGGCACACGTTATTATTACATGGACAAAGCCTCTGTAGCCGGTAGCAATGAAAAGAAAAAATTATCAGAAAGATTTCCCATAAAAAGTTCAGTAAAAATGTTTTCAGATTTTCTGATCTTTTGGAAATATTTGAAATATTTGAACCCTCTCTCAAATTATGCACTAGAGAAGAAAATAGTAAGAAAAGACAAGGATTTGGACCAATTTGGGTCTGTAACAGGACACAGAATTTTTATAAGCCATTTTTCATCACAGTATTTTTTCAAACCTCCCCCTCTCATCACTCCCCACAAAGATGTGGACACCCCACACTTTATAGACATCCCCTTTCTAATTCTCTGACTTTGCTTCTTTGGTGCTTTTGGCAGAAGCAAGTGTAGACACAGTACCGGTTTGGATTTTAGGGTAATACCTCCATTTTGCATGGATTCACCTGCTGCATTTGAGGGTGTTGCACATCCAATAATCTGCAAGGCTCAGGTTATTCTGCTTTGCAAGGAACCAAAGGCAAAGGACACAGGACAAGACAATCTGGCATGAGTCAGACGGTGCTGTCATCAGTCCAGAGATTCTCACAGGTTTCCACAATGCAGAAAGGAGGAGGTGATATGAGATGACGGACAGAATATTAAAGCAAAAGGAAGAAGCAAAGATCCTCCCCAAGAACTCCCTCACTGTTCCTCTGTAAATAAACAAACATGTTAATAAAGGAAGAGCAAAAATTCAAAATGCACTTTGCAACCAACTAAAGAAAGCCCTAGAAAGGGACAGGCTCTATGGAAGCCAAGACACACAAGAATCATGATAGAAAGAGAAGTGCTGGAAGGAAAAAAAGGCAGTGAAACACCAGATGGCAGGGAGAACGAGAAACTCAATCAAGATTAGAAAACATTTTTATTATACTTGGCATTAATAACACAAGTCCTCTAACTGTGGCTAAGATGTAGAAGGAACATCTATAATACTCCATTGTATATCAGTTTAACATCAAGAAAAAAAGTAACACTAGGAACATGATGCTCCCTTGCTGCCAGCTGCCTGCTGTGCCAGCGTGGCTTCTCGCCTTCCTCGCCCTACTCCTGGTCAAGCGTGCTTTCAGAAGAGGGTCAGTGAGCTCTGGGGACTGGAGCTTGCTGCACCATGAGCCCTTGAGAAGTGAGAAGCCAATGTCCTTCCCTGCGGACCAGTCCCTGCTGATGGGGGGGACACCCCCTCTCCAGCAAGGGGCTGGAGCCACAACTCCATGACACTGGTTGCAGGTTTTCAGTTTTAGAAA
Organism: Gymnogyps californianus; assembly: GCF_018139145.2. Lineage (NCBI taxonomy): Eukaryota > Metazoa > Chordata > Aves > Accipitriformes > Cathartidae > Gymnogyps > Gymnogyps californianus. Next base: position 148,935,440 of record NC_059471.1, read on the forward strand.
CGGTCCCTGCTGCCGCAGGGGGCAACACGCCATCAGCACAGCGTGTTATCCAGCAGTGCAATGCAGGCGCATCACGCACTCACACGTTCAGCGCTTTGGTTGTTTCACACACGCGTGCAGGATGCACGCACGCACACGGGGGAAGGACTGCAAATAGCAAAAGCAGAGAGCAGTGGTGGACCATCAGCATCCGTCTTTTACCACGTGGCACCTATTTCAGCACGCACTCGGCAATACGGTTGAGATTACGCAGTCAGCAACCCGTGACTCCTCGCACCCAGAGAGACGCTCCTTTGCTTTAATCCCCAAGACTGCCGGAGACAGCCTGCGATGACTCAGAAATGGGGTTTGTGTAGATAGTGCTTGCCATATAAAGATTTATAGTTTTACAGGCTAAATCATTACCTTGCCATTTCCCTCACCAGAAGTGCAGGCCTCTGCCACTTGAGCTAGCAGAGAAGAGAAAGAAGAGAGGTGGCGGTGCCACCAAATGTGGGAGAAAGTAGGGAAGAAGGGAAGGACAAGGAGCAGGCAGCTTTTGGTAAGGAAGGACGTGGCAGTGACCTCCCCTGGGGTCTGTATTGGCTGTGAAGCTGCCACCACTCACCCTCCAGCTGCAAATGGCCTGAGATGGCTGCACCTGCCCGCTGAGGGGCTCCTCAGCTTTGCTAGCCATGCGGTAGCCACCCACCAAGCTCAGGCCTCTGTCTCATGCCATGCCTGTGTCACCTGGGTCGCATCAGAGCTACAATCAGACCTTCATTTTGCTGTGAAAACCCACGAGTGATCATTGGTCTTAACTGTGAAGGGTGCAGCAGCACCGGCAAAACTGCTATGCTAAGAGACACCTCTGCCTGTGACACGTAATACCTTTGCTAAACAGGAATATCACAGCTTTAAAGACTATTTGAATGTTCTCCCGAAGCACACAGAGTCTGACTGGGAAGCTGAAGAACCTCTCTTTCCTATGCATACAAACTTTGCCTCCGGGTTTCCAGCTTCCCAAGAAGATGCAAAGCATGAGATTTCAAAGTCACGACATTTCCATGCACAGAGTATCAGTCACCAGCTCCAAACTTTGCCCATCCTGGGCATTGTTGGGGGAAATTCACACCTGAACAAAGCAACAGCAGCAGCCATTACTGCTGCACTTCCGCTTGGTAAAACAGATTTCTTGCAGAGGGACCCTTTGGTGTAGAACATACTAAAAAGAAGGGGGTTTTGCTTTTAATGTTTCACTTTTAGAAAGAAAAGCTTTGACCGCTTTGCATTTCAGGGCTCAGCAGGCAAATTCTGGACCACAGCTAACCAGGTAAATGATGAGTGACTGGTATTCTCACCCCTTCCTCTCTCTTCCCCAGCTGAGGAATGTGTTATGTAGGATCCTGCACAGTGGTTGAGCAGAGGTTTGACAAACGCAGGGCTGAGTACATAACAGAGACTTTCAAGTGGTTGTGCTGATGCAGTAATTTCATAGTTTGCTCAATTCCAGACTTTAACCTCAGTGCCAAGAATCAATGCCACATAAAAATGAAAAGTCTAAAATAATTTTTAAATACACACAGAGAGAGAAATGCAATACAAAATATAGCTAAAAATAAAAGAGCAAAAGTAAGCAAATAAGGAATGCTCAAAATGGGCATGGCAGTTTCCTCTGGATCAAAATTAAGACTTAGTTACCACCCAGTCTAGTGAACCTGGAGTGCATCTGGAAGACATTAAAGATTTGGAATAAAAAAATACAGAGTTGAAAAATTATATTTAAGTTTGGTTACTAATTAAAATAAACTGCAAAAATAACAGCAATGGGTTGCCAATATCATTTGTACTTCTATACTGCTTCCAAATACCCTGGGCAGAGTTGCACTGTTTAGTCCTTTGAAAGAGTAGAACATTTGAATAAAAACGCATAATCAAGTTTAAGACTTTAGAAACCGTGCATAGGAATAAAACCATCCACTGTATGTTCTGAAGCTTAAAAGCCAAGTACCAATTGTTTTAGCTCTTGATGTTTTAAATGATCATCATGGTACTAACTCGATCTCAAGGAGCAGCAGGAGTGGGGCTGCTCTGGAAGTGGGGACAAGCCAGGGACGACCCCCATGCAGGCTGTGCCCTCACCAACAGTCCCAGGGGGCTGACCACAACAGGCAGGTCTGGGGGCTGCTAACCAGGTCCACTGACAGCCCCAGGCAGGGCGAGAGACGAACCAAGCCCGGGTCCATGCAGGGGGTCCCGTCGGGAGCAGGAGGAAAGGGGCCAGACACAAGGCTGGAGATGGGGCCCCCTGCAACATCGGGCCAAGATCCAGCCAGGAAGCGGGGCAGAGGCAGGGCTGAAGACCTGCGCGCCTACGGCACGGCTCAGGCTCAGACTAAACCTGGTGCCCAGGCTTGATCTAAAATGGAAGCCCTGGGCCCACAAGCAAAGGGTGCAAGGTAGGGGTCTCAGGTGCCAATTCATATACCATCTTAATTTAATGCATCTTTTGGCCTTTCAGCTACTGAGTGTATTGAACTCCATAAAGTGCCTTTGAACATGTACGGCAATGTCTTTAGATATATTTTTTTTTTTCTAAAATGGATGCTAAGGATACTAAAAAAGAAAAGCAAAGTACCTGAGTTTTTTTCTTCTTTTTTTTTAAAGCACAGTCTGAACTGAACTGGGTCCTGCCAACTACCGATTTGCGGTAGACAATTTAGGCTGTGACTCCATCAGATCAGCCAAGGTCAGAGAGAGCAGGACAGAGCCCTCCTGAGAGGTCTCCCAGAGGAAACCCGGGCACTGGCAGACCCGGTGGCAGTGATCCCCCAGACAATCTGGATCAGAAGCCCAAAGAGCTTCTTATGGCTAAGAGACTGGGTCTTTCACATGAGATTAAAGATGGAGCTTGTGGTCCATGAATAGATCCCCTTAGACATTTTGTGACAAGAGGAATCTTTGCCCCGATTCCCATTCCCCCACGGCAGGACTCCAGTCAGCAAAAGAGACACAGAGCTCCCAAGCTGCTGCTTGACTTCCAGTGGGACTTGCATTTCAGAGCATCTGGCCTATTCTCTCTTCCTGAATTCTTTTTGGTATTTGCCCTACATATATGATACATCCAGCTTAGCCCATGCTGAAGACACCATACGAACAGTCTCCTCAGACGCTGTCTTGGCACTTCCATTTCCAGGTCAAAATATCAGCTAAAACGGTCTCGAGTGGTCTACAGGGTAGGTTTGATTCTAGGTTCATCCGACCATGTTCACATACAAAATAGTTCAAGGGAAGTGAATGTCCTCCAACATAAAACCTTCAAAGGACCAGAGATTCAAAAAACTGATCAGATGACTGGTTCATTTTTACTCAGGAAACTATGGTATGTTTTAAAAAGGTCAACAGTCCCTTTTGCCTTTGATAAATTACTTGCTGTCTTGTTCATTAGCCATCCCAAACATCTGCTCAGTAGCTGCCACCCCACTGTAACATCTTGCTTTCTTCTCCACAGGAACTCTGTAAATTCACTATCCTTTTCTTGTAATCCATCTTTCTCATTACTTCTGTCAAGGAACCACTTCAGCTTCTTTAATTCACCCACATTTTCCCAGGCACAGCTAAAAGCCTTTGGTTGTGTTCGTGACAGGAAATGGCTGGTTATCTGTTAGGTAAACTGACGAATTAAATACCAAAAGCTTCCAAGACCGTTTTTGGTCTTTTAAAAGCAGCTCTCAGTCCAGTCCTATTGTCCCATTTCCTTAATACAATCAGAGCATCTTTGACCTTTGTCTGAACCTCATGGCAATGCTTAAAGACCCTACCGGGGGCAGCAGTGGTCACGAATGGCACAGATCTTCACAGAGTTCCCACCAACTCCTGTACTTCAGCAGAAGGCTCTGGTGGTCAGGTATTTTGAAGGCTTCTCCTTGCTGTTTTTCACCAAAGTGTATCCATTCCTCTTCCATGGGGTCAAAAAATCAGCAGTCAGTCACTTTGTTTTATGCTGCCTGTCTTTTGCCCTCTGAATGCATTTAGCATTGCCTCAGAGGAAAAATAATACTTGGTTGTCATATTTCTACAATTTCTAATTAATCTGGAAGTTTTCACCGTCTGTATTGCTTCCCTCTGCCTTTCTGTATTGATCCCTTAGCTCAGGAAGGCAGATCCTGACCAGATTTTCCGATTTCCCTTAGACAGATTTCTGATTTTTGTTATCTTTTTATCTGAAAATGTTATTCTGCTCACTAGGTCAGATGTGCAAATCTGAAGTTTTTGATGACAGCATTAAAGATGACAGGGTTCATGACAGTCTATAGGTAAGAATGTGGAAACCCCTAAATCAGGCTCATATAACCTGGGGACACATAGGATGAGAACATGACTTTTTCACTGTAGGCTGTGAAGGTCATGCAAGGCCACCAAACCCCAGAAGTAAGCTATGATCCTTAGAAATAGTAAGCAATGACCTCCTTTACCTCCACTGTGATGTCCATAGGGACTGTATCACTCACAAATGAACTAAGCCAGCTCATAGATAGAGCAGTGAAGCGATCTAATTGCTAGTAATAATAAAAATAACTATTTAAACTGGAAGAAGCCAAGAAGCACTGTCAGTCTAAAGCTGCATGATAAGACAACCCAACTGCCTGACCTGAAATTTGGCTAAGACAGGACTCCAGGACAAACCCTGCAGCAAATGTCACCTGGGCATTACTCAGCATTCACTGTCAAGATCTTGGCTTTTTATCTCTCCAGAAAAGCAGGATTTTAGCACCCAGTTACAGTCGATAGTGACAGACATGACAGACACACAGCACAATGTCCTGAACTGATATATTTCCTTCAGCGTGGTCCTGAGAGTCCTTCAGGCCAACAGTGGACCAGTGGACCGTAAGACCATCAGACTTATACCACGCAGGCTCCCAGTGCCACATTGTGTGCTGGGGAAGGGGGAAGGTAAATATGGGAACAGACTTCCTTTACCATTGCTTCCAACCCTTGCACCCCAGAATTTATAAAAATAAAATCTTATTGTTCAAGAAAACATGAAAATGGTACTGTACAGAAGAATTATACCAAGGATATTTAATAGCACAGAGCACTGTATAGAGGGAACAACTGGATCAGGCCCTCTGTAGATGGCTATATAAGTTGCTCACTGTTACTCTGGCATTTAATGCTGGACCAATAAACAAGGCAGCAAAGGCCATGCAAAAGCATTGAGATAGTCTCTGTAAGCCCTGTATAACTTTGGCATTCCCAGGCACAAAATAGTACTGACATCTTTTTATGGGGTTTTTGGCAGGGGAAGGGAACTTTCCTTATTAAATCCTTTTTCAAAATAAAAAACTGTTTTCACTTAAAAGCAGAAAATCCTGTTAGCCATGGAAGCCCTATATCTTCAGCTTGTATGTTTTCAGAATATATATATATATTTTAATATATGGTATATATATATCTATTACATGAGCCTAACCAAACTCAGAAGTAATAACAGGAGTTTTCAAACAAAATTAGGAAACTTCTACCCAAAGAAAATGGCACTTACTGTGCAGTCAAGTGTCCCTGCTGCTAGCATGCTACATAGCCATCACATCTGGTTGAAATATGCACATCACGTTGTCACCACTCCATAAACCACATGCATGCTCAGACAGAGAAAATGGGTCTCGGTCATGCTGCTTCCAGCCTGCTCATGCATGGCCAGGGGGGCTCAGGCAAGAGGTGGTGGAGGGTGAGCCTGGCAGCAGTTTTGGGCACCCTGCCAGTAGGGTCACCTCACTAGCCATGGCCACCAGCCACAACCGGGACGATGGGGACAGAGAGAGAAGCCTGCGATGCCTGGCAGGACTGTGAGGCACAAGCCGGGCTGCAGAGAAAGCAGCAAGGTGAGGATGGTGCCCGGTGCAGGTCAGGCTGTGGGGTGCACCAAGGGGCCTGCCGGACCCCTGGGACTCACTCAGAGCCAGTCAGAAAGAGCAGTTTTCTTTCATGACTATCAAACGAGACCCCAAAACCAAACCCTCTGGAAAAAAACACCATGGTCTCTTTTTTTCCCCCTTCTTTCTCCTTTCCACTCACAGTTTTAATGAATGTCTTTTGGAAAGAGAAGGGGAAAAAGAAAAGGGGGAATATGGCATGAGATATGTCTGGCAAGGGTTAGGCAAGACGGTCTCAGAAGTAGAAAGACAAGGCAGGACAGAAGAAGGAAGGGGCGAATCCTGATCTCTCTGAGATTAACAGGGGTTCAGCAGGCACCAGAGAGGGTCCTGAGCATCTCTATGCTGGCATGCCCTGTCTCTGCTTTTCTCTCATCAGTGCCCAGCAGGATGCGGCCCCTCACACAGGCCTCAGAGACAGCTTTATTGCATTAAAGATCTGTGAGCTGGTGCCCTTGTGTTCCTTCTTTTATAAAAGAGGAATGCATTTTGGCTGCTGAACAAGAACAGTAAAGATGGGTTGTAACAGATACAGTTAAAGTACTTAAACCAACTTTTTTCATTTTATCTCTTCCTCCCCATTTGATTCACATAACAAGTAAATCCACCCACTGAATATAAACACAAATAGATTTTCATGGGAAAGTTCATTAAAAAAAACCTCAAGTCTTTTTTAAAAAGAATTTAAAAGACATGTCAATGAGCAGCTGTAAGCTAAAATCACTGTCATTCTTACTCTTCAAACAAAATCAAACCTAGAATCTTCCTGGGTAATTCCCATCTTTCCATAGGTCAAATTCATAAATTATGTTTCTTTTCCCCAGGCCCTCTCCACAGCCAAAACTAAGCCAGGATGAGCAATAAATTTACTCACTAGATGGAGCAAGAGTATCTAGATAGTAGAAGGTATGTCAAAGTACTATAATGTGAGTCTCAGAACTGGGACAGCACAACTTCATTAGCAAGCCTCAGAAAACCACGGACAGAGTTCTTGTCTTTTAGGTTTATTCCAGCAATGCCAGTGTCACTATTAAGTAGCTGAGCAATACTCGAAAATTAGGGGGAATTCCCTGGGTAATACCAATATGGTGAAGATCTTCAAATTGAGAGGTGCTCCTGCCACCCATTTCTTTCTTAGTTCCCACTCTCAAGAATGCTGTTATTAGGAGCTTCAAGTGACCTTTACAAACCACGCTACTACTGGCTTTGTTTCCCGAGGAACAGTACTTTTCAGTGGTGAAAGCACTTCTCTTCTTCAGAGCAGCCTCGCTGTGCAGGGCTTTCTTCCTTTAAGTCATTAGTGGTACAGGGACACCTCACGTACTGCAAGCCCATGGCAGGAAGCTGCCTTGTTTTTTGGCTTGAAGGCATGAAAGGCACCCTCTGTGTAGTCATTGTTGGTTCTCCCTTGCAGGAATAAATGCCATTTTCAGTCATTAATAAAAGTCCTCCTGGATATTACCAGCACAGAGGGTCTAGCATGGAGTAACATCAGTTCAGAGAGAGCTAGGTAAGAAAGCTGGAGGACTGCAGTGTCTCTTGAGATAGGAGCTACTGATGCTGGAGTGAAATTTTCTGCAAGTTGTCTGGCAGCTGCAGGTTAGTGTAGGCAGTTAAAGCCACCATTGGGGCTTATTCCTGTTTTCCCACAGCATTAGGTCTATGGCAAAGTGTTGTGGTTTAACCCCAGCCGCCAACTAAACACCATGCAGCTGCTCGCTCACGCCTGCCCAGCAAGATAGGGGGAGAGAATCAGAAGGATAAAAGTGACAAAACTTGTAGGGTGAGATAAAAACAGTTTAATAAATGAAATAAAATAAAATAATAATAATAATAATAATAAATGGTAATGAAAAGGAAAATAATAAAAAATAATTTAAAAAATAACAAAGAGAGAGAAATAAAATCCAAGAAAGACAAGTGATACAAATGAAAACAATTGCTCACCACCAACTGACCAATGCCCAGCTGGTCCCCAAGCAGTGGCCCCCCTGCCAGCTTCCCCCTTAGTTTTATTGCTGAGCATGACGTCATATGGTATGGAATATCCCTTTGGTCAGTTGGGGTCAGCTGTCCTGGCTGTGTCCCCTCCCAGCTTCTTGTGCAACCCCAGCCTCCTTGCTGGTGGGGTGGTGTGAGGAGCAGAAAAGGCCTTGACTCTGTGTAAGCACTGCTCAGCAGTAACAAAACCATCCCTGTATTATCAACACTGTTTCCAGCACAAATCCAAAACACAGCCCCTTACCAGCTACTGTGAAGAAAATTAACTCTATCCCAGCCAAAACCAGCACATTCTCCACCCCTTATTCCATACCATTTACGTCATGCTCAGGTCCCACACTATCCAATACTCATTAACTGCCACCCCCCTTCCCATCCTTTGATACAATACACAGATATCATTCCCTTAGTCTATGGACCACCCCTGTAAAATGTCTGTAAAATGTCCACAAAATGTCCATTGAGTTCATTTAGTCCATGACTTCGGGCTCCATCTGTTATGGTGGTCACTCAGGACAGGAGAGGTGGTGTGTTGCGTGGAGTTATTGGGCACCAAAGCCAGCTCAGGTCGGGTCACTGCTGCACTTCCACTGCTTCTTGTAAGGCTTGTCCTTCATTGGTTCGGGTGGTTCCTGCTATAGTAATTCCTGTAACATGCAACTCAAATCATGGGTTACAACAATTTAAAGATATTTCCATTACATTCCCCACCCCTGGTCCCTTTGGACTAGGCCTTAAGTTTTAGCATTGCAATGAATTCTTCCTCTTGCCTCTAGCTTGGCTAGCAGCGAGAGGTTACTGCTATAATACCTTTGATATATAGCAGTCACAGCAGTGGTGACATACAGCATCGTGTAATACTGCCATCATACAACTGAAATCATGGATTATTTTCACCCAGGAGTAAATCACCTTGAGGTACACATTGGACTCCCCCATCCTTCTGCATTACCCACCAAGTGCACCCAAGGTCCTTCAGCAAAAACAATCCCACGAACAGGTTTACCCGTTCCTGAGGAAGGAACAACCCAGACTGTTTTTCCCAACCAGTTCCTTATTCGTATTATGAGGATCTTATCTCCTTCCACGTTGCGCAGAGATTTTGATTGGGCAGGGCCAGGTTAACTGGCAGATCCTCTAGTGTTAACTACCCAAGTGGCTTCTGCTAAATGTATGTCCCAATGTTTGAAGGTGCTCTCAGTGTAGTTTTTACCAGTCCATTGTACTGTTCAATTTTCCCGGAGGCTGTTGCATGATAGGGGATGTGATACACCCAGTCAATGCCATGCTCCTTGGCCCAGGTGTTTATGAGGTTGTTTCAGAAATTAGTCCCATTGTCTGACTCAATTCTTTCTGGGGTGCCATGTCGCCATAAAACTTGCTTTTCAAGGCCCAAGATAGTATTCCGGGCAGCGACATGGGTCACAGGGCATGTTTCCAACCATCTGGTAGTCACTTCCACCATTGTAAGCACATGGTGCTTGCCATGGCGGGTTCGTGGTAGTGTGATATAATCAATCTGCCAGGCTTCCCCATACTGATATTTCAGCCATCATCCTCTATACCAAAAAGGCTTTAGCTTCTTGGCTTGTTTGATTATGGTGCATGTTTTACATTCATGGATAACCTGTGCAATGGCATCAATAGTCAAGTCCACTCCTCGATCACAAGCTCATTTGTATGTTGCATCCCTTCCTAAATGTCCTGATGTGTCATGGGCCCGTCGACCTATAAATAGCTCACCCTTACATTCCCAGTCGAGATCCACCTGAGCCACTTCAATTCTAGCAGCCTGGTCCACCTACTCATTGTTTTGATATTCTTCAGTGGCATGACTCTCGGGTATGTGAGCATCTACGTGTTGTACTTTTACAATCAGGTTCTCTACCCAAGCAGCAATATCTTGCCATAATTCAGCAGCCCAGATGGGTTTACCTCGGTGCTGCCAGTTGGTCTGCTTCCATTGCTGCAACCACTCCCACAGGGCATTGGCCACCATCCATGAGTCAGTATAAAGATAAAGTATTGGCCATTTTTCTCATTCAGCCATGTCTAAAGCCAGCTGGATGGCTTTCACCTCTGCAAACTAACTCGATTCACCTTCTCCTTCCGTAGTTTCTGCAACTTGTCGTATAGGACTCTATACAACCGCCTTCCACCTCTGATGCTTTCCTACAATGCAACAGGACCCATCAGTAAACAGGGCATATTGACTCTCATTTTCTGGCAATTTATTATACAGTGGGGCCTCTTCAGCACCAGTCACCTCCTCCGGCAACACTCCGAAGTTTTGGCCTTCTGGCCAGTCCATGATCACTTCCAGAATTCCTGGGCGGTCGGGGTTTCCCATTCAAGCCCGTTGCGTTATCAGTGCAACCCACTTACTCCATGTAGCATCAGTTGCATGATGTGTAGAGGGGACCTTCCCTTTGAACATCCAGCCCAGCACAGGCAATCGAGGTGCCAAAAGGTGCTGTGCTTCAGTACCCTCTACTTCTGAAGCGGCTCGAATTCCTTCATATGCTGCTAATATTTCTTTTTCAGTTGGAGTGTAGCAGGCTTGAAATCCTCTATATTCCTGGCTCCAAAACCCTAGAGGTCGTCCTCGAGTCTCTCCAGGCGCTTTCTGCCAGAGGCTCCAGGTGGGGCCGTTATCCCTGGCTGAGGTGTAAAGCACGTTTTTCACATCTTGTCCTGTCCGGATTGGCCCAAGTGCTACTGCACGAACTATCTCCTGTTTAATTTGTTCAAAGGCTTGTCATTGCTCAGGGCCCCGTTCAAAGTCGTTCTTCTTCCAGGTCACTCAACAGAGAGGGCTTACGATCAGACTATAACCTGGAATATACATTCTCCAAAAACCCACAACACCCAAGAAAGCTTGTTTCTTTTTTGTTAGTTGGTAGAGACGTAGCTGTTATTTTATTGATCACATCCACTGGGATATGATGATGCCCATCTTGCCATTTTATTCCTAAAAACTGGATTTCCTGTGCAGGTCCTTTGACCTTACTTTGTTTTATAGCAAAAGTGGCTTTCAAAAGAATCTGGATTATTCTTCTCCCCTTCTCAAACACTTCCTCTGCTGTGTTGTCCCACACAATGATGTCATCAATATACTGCAAGTGTTCAGGAGCTTCACCCTTTTCCAGTGCAGTCTGTATCAATCCATGACAAATGGTAGGACTGTGTTTCCACCCCTGGGGCAGTCGATTTCAGGTGTATTGGATACCCCTCCCTCCAAGTGAAAGCGAACTGTGGCCTACACTCTGCTGCCAAAGGGATTGAGGAAAACCCGTTGGTGATATCAATTGTTGCATACCATTTGGCAGCGTTTGACTCCAGTTCATATTGGATTTCTAACATGTCTGGTACGGCAGCACTCAGCAGTGGTGTGCCTTCGTTCAGGCCTCAATAGTCCACTGTTAGCCTCCACTCTCCGTTAGATTTTTGCACTGGCCATATGGGACCATTAAAGGGTGAATGAGTCTTACTGATCACTTGTTGACTCTCCAGTCACCAGATCAGCTTATGGATGGGAACCAGGGAGTCTCGATTGGTGCGATATTGTCACCAGTGCACTGTCATGGTAGCAACTGGCACCTGCTGTTCTTTAACACGCAGCAAGCTCACCACAGATGGATCCTCTGAGAGACCAGGCAAGCTAGACAGCTGTTTAATCTTCTCTGTACTCAAGGCAGCTATACCAAAAGCCCACCGGTACCCTTTTGGGTCTTTGAAGTACCCTCTCCTGAGGTAGTCTATGCTAAGGATACATGGAGCCCCCGGATCAGTCACAATAGGATGCTTTTGCCACTCATTCCCAGTTAGGCTTACCTCAGCCTCCAACACAGACAGTTTTTGGGATCCTCCTGTCACTCCAGAAATACAGACGGATTCTGCCCCTTTGTAATCTGATGGTATTAGGGTACACTGTGCACCCGTGTCCACTAGTGCTTTCTACTCCTGTGGGGTTGATGTGCCAGGCCATCGAACCCACACAGTCCAGTAAACCTGGCTTTCCCTTTCCTCCACCTGGTAGAAGGCAGGGCCCCTCTATTCCTGGTTGGAGTCTTCATTACTTGATCTTTGAAACTGCAAAACAGAAGTCCCTTCATCAGGGTCAAAATTACTCCCAGCCCTTCTACTCTGCTGTCCTGGTTTCAGCTGGGATAGAGTTAATTTTCTTCTTCATAGCTGGCACAGTGCTGTGTTTTGGATTTAGTGTGAGAATGATGTTGATAACACTCTGATGTTTTAGTTGTTGCTAAGTAGCGCTTATCCCAAGGTAAGAATTTTTCAGTTTCCCATGCTCTGCCAGCAAGCAGGTGTACAAGAAGCTGGGAGAGAGCATGGCCAGCACAGCTGACCCGAACTAGCCAAAGGGGTATTCCATACCACAGAACGTCATGCTCAGTATATAAACTGGGGGGAGTTGGCCGGGGGCGGGGGAGGGGGGCGCAGATCACTGCTGCGGCATCGGTCAGTGGGTGCTGAGCAATTGCATTGTGGATCACTAGGGTTTTTTTCTTGTTTTTCCTCTTCTTTTTTTTGTTATATTCCTTTTCAATACTATTATTATTATTATTATTATATTATTTCATTATTATTGTTAGTATTATATTTTACTTTAGTTACTAAACCTTTCTTATCTCAACCCACGAGTTTTACCTTTTTCCCGATTCTCCTCCCCATCCCACTGGGAGCGTAGGGGGAGGAGTGAGCGAGCGAGCAGCTGCATGGTGCTTAGCTGCTGGCTGGGGTTAAACCACAACATCTGCCCAACAGACACTGGAGCAGTAATTCTCCTAGATCGATGCTTTCCGGCTGTTGTTTTTCTTTGCAGTTCCTGTACCCAAGCTTCTAGTCTTCCAGGTAGGTTCACCATCCCACTTCCTCATGTCCTCCTCCTGGTCACACAGGAAGAACCACAGGGTTGCACATGGTGTGCACCACCGGTACCCTCTCCCTTGAACAGAAAAAGGCTGACTCTTAATAGCTGAGACCTTGGTTGGAGTTCTTGAGGGAGACCTATCCGTCTCGGATCGCTCAGAAAATTTTTGGGTCAGTTTCTTCACAGCTGAGACGCAGGCCCACATGGAGGAAGCGAGATTATCTTTGTATTCTCCGAGTTGTCTGGCCAGTCCGTTTATAGTTGGTGCCTTCAGGTCTGTCCAGCTCATTATCGCCAGGGTGTTGGCATATGATGTCGGTGCACTTCATATAAATTTTCACCACATGGACCACGTGCACTGGATTTCATCCAGGTCTTTGGATACATGGTTGTCATCCAGGTTGTTACAGATCACCTCCACCATGGCTAATTCCCTCAGATACTGGATACCTCCCTCAATGTTGGTCCGTTTGCTTCCAGCATTTGCAAGTTCTTCCTTGAAGGGATACCTGTCCTTCACACTTGACAGGAGTTGCTGCCAAAGACTGAGGACTCCCGCCCTTTTTGCAATCCTTTTGTCAATGGCCTTATCCTTAGCAAGGGATCCCAGCTGCCAGGCTTCCTTGCCCTCTAATTCCTGACTACTGGCCCCAATATCCCAGCATCAGAGTAACCAGCTGAGAATTAGCTCGCCTGGTTGACGGCTAAAATCTTTTCACATATCTTGCAGCTCACTTAGGGACAGGGATCCATCTCATTTATGATTTCAGTCTCTTCCTCCTCCTGTTCTTGTGACTGCTCTGTTGCAGAACAGGCTGCCTCTTCAGATTCCTTCTCCTGCTCCCTCTTAGGAGAAGCTTCTTCATCCCTTACTAAATGAGTTGACTTCTGCTTCCATTGTTTCTTTTTAGTTATAGGGACGACTGATACAGTGTCTGGTTTAGCCGTAGTGTCTGTTGGTGCGTTTTCAGATCCAGAGACCCTCTCTTCTCCTTGAGGCACTGCATAATACCAAGCAGTGTGTGGTAGATGCTGGCCAGGGCCCAGCACAGTGCAGTAAGTTGTGCCTCTCTGGAATAGCCACAGCATTTTTATTTTTTTTTTTGAAACTTTCTATCACTTCATCGGGACCATGCAGTTGTTCGGAAGTGAAGTTCCAGACCACTGGAGGTGAGAAGTTCTCTAGATACCTGGCCCATATTCTGCCACATGCCTTGCCACACATGACCATTCTGTTGCAGAGCCTGGGTCATATTCCTAAATTGCTTGTTAACGTCAGACAAAACCAAAGCAATATTCCTGAGAAATATCAATAGAAGTATTTTAACTACCCAAGGATGTTCAAGATACTGAAAAGTTATTGTTAACAAGGGAGAAAACATCACAGAAGAAGGTGGTGAAGGTGCCATTCTGTATTTCCTCCACAAAAAACCTCTCAGAGGAAGAAGTATAATCGTTAATTGTCTCCATGAGAAGGTAGCTGAAGTACAGCAATGGCTTCAGTACAGAGCCCAAATACCATATTAAGCTCAAGGTCAGTGTTTTAATAACAAATCTCCCAGGCAAAACATCACTAATCACTACAGAGCACAGCAAACTGCAAAAGCCAACACCAATCTTTAATATGTACAGCAAAGAAAACAGCATGGCACAGATCAGGTAAACTAATATAGAGAACAGATGAATCAATATCATGACCTGCAACTGTTAACAGATATAAATCCCTTCTAATACACTCTGGTCTATCTGTTATTATCTCAAACCCTTTCAGCCCCATGTTGGGTGCCAAAAAGGACTGTCGCGGTTTAACCCCAGCCGCCAACTAAACACCATGCAGCTGCTCACTCACTCCACCCCCAGCAGGATGGGGGGAGAGAATCAGAAGGGTAAAAGTGACAAAACTTGTAGGGTAAGATAAAAACAGTTTAATAAATGAAATGAAATAAAATAATAATAATAATAATAATAAATGGTAATGAAAAGGAAAATAATAAAAAATAATTTAAAAAATAACAAAGAGAGAGAAATAAAATCCAAGAAAGACAAGTGATACAAATGAAAACAATTGCTCACCACCAACTGACCAATGCCCAGCTGGTCCCCAAGCAGTGGCCCCCCTGCCAGCTTCCCCCTTAGTTTTATTGCTGAGCATGACGTCATATGGTATGGAATATCCCTTTGGTCAGTTGGGGTCAGCTGTCCTGGCTGTGTCCCCTCCCAACTTCTTGTGCACCCCCAGCCTCCTCGCTGTTGGGGTGGTGTGAGGAGCAGAAAAGGCCTTGACTCTGTGTAAGCACTGCTCAGCAGTAACAAAACCATCCCTGTATTATCAACACTGTTTCCAGCACAAATCCAAAACACAGCCCCTTACCAGCTACTGTGAAGAAAATTAACTCTATCCCAGCCAAAACCAACACACAAAGACACGCACCACACAAGCTAACAAAGTAGCTGCCCCTTATGCTCTGGAGACGCATCTACACTGCTGCATGAGAGCAGTCCCAAGGCTATGTCCAAGAACAAACTCATTGCTTGTCCATGTCACCTACTGTCAAAGACACCATTAGAGCACTGGCTCTGAAGCAACCTGCCTGCTCTGCATGGGGAGGCATGTGCCCTCTGTTTTATATGCACAGATAAGAAGTAAGAAGATCCCGGGCTTCAGAGCTTGCTTATAATCATGTACGTCCCATATCAGCTTCCTATGCCCATGGAGAGCTGATAAATGACTGATGCAGGCCCAAATATCACCTGTCACAAGGACGCATGGGATTTACAGGCATCTCCATTCAAGCTGCCCGACCAACACAGACACTGTAGGCCACATCTTGCGAAAGCCCTCAGTGTTGTGGCCCACCTAGGACTGCTAGGCTCTGCACCAACAGGAGGCAGACAACATGGACCACAACGAAGGGAAGGGCAAAACCCACTTTAGAGCCATTGGTTGGCCAACAGAAAAGAAATGCCGAGTCTCAGGATCTGTGCCAGCTCCTCTAGCCGCACTTCCGCTGCCTCAGTTGCACTCCAGTTGTCACCTCCTTCTCAGTCGTTAACTGTCACCCTTCTGCTGATCCTGCTGCTACCTCCCTCCCAGCCCCTCCAATTTCAGGGCAAACTGCATCCTCTTCTTCTTCCTGAGACTTCACAGTGGCAAAAATAGTTCATTTCCTAACTGGAGACTCAGCAAGCCCTTTGTGATTTGGCTTTTGACACTTCGTTCTGAGGAAAACTTCTGGTGCGGAAAATACCATTCTGCAGGGCTGAAGTTTAACAAAAACAGTAACAAGTGAAAATAGGATCTAGACAAGCCTAATGATTTTTTTTAAATGTTAGGCAACCTTAATTATTGGCTCTGTTGTCAACTTCTGCTGCCTGTGTCTGCCACTAAAAGAAATGACAGGACAAATTGTAATCAAGCCTACTAGCACAGAAAGCTATAAATGCCTACAGAGACTGTCTCATGCTAAAATAGTTCATACACTGAGCATCATTTCTCCCCAGTATTTGACAACCCAGAATTAGAGTGAGTCCTTGGTGAAACATAAGGAGAAAAAGTCAACTTTCTCCCCAACCATAGCCATGAGCAGAAGCAGCAACTTATTCCACCCCATAACCGAGTACCATCCTGAACTTTCAGCTGCCTTTGGAGAGCTGCAATTTTACACGGAGATAGGCAGTTTCTCAACATGGAAAGCGGTTGACGTGAGAACAATGATTTGGCAAGACGACATATACGCTGTACTTTTAAGAAAGGAAAAGACAACTCACTGCAAACATTCTTTGTGGGATGAAACTCTTCTATAACATATTTATCTGCTTTGCAGAGAGCTTTTGCAGAGTGGCTTGCCCCCAGGAATGCTGTCTTGCAACAGGAACCTTCCCCTTTGCCACCTTCCTTTGAGAGTATGACGTATTTAACAAAATTCCTTGATAAATAATATTGTATCTTGGGAAGGCTAAATTAGGACAATTAAGAGGCAGAATGAAACGCAAAGACATAGAAATGTTCAAAAAATACCAAGTATTTTTGTAGAAGATTACAAAAGTTTCCCCCCCCCCCCCTTTTTTCCCCGTCACAGAATGTTTTCCTTTTGGACAAAGAAGCCCGGACTTAAAACTGAGTTTTCTCCTGTTTTCTTAAAACCATTTTCTATTAAAAAAGAATCTTTGAAAACCACTTCCCAAAATCATTTCCAGTTTTTATAAACAAAATATTTGTACCCCAAAATTGTGGTTTCTCATTTCATTTTTTTTTATCCATGAAAAAACACTTTTGTCTTCTGAAATGCTCTAAGGAGAAAAAAACCCAACTCTTCACAATAGTAGCACATGCTGGTTTTTTGAAATATGCTTGCTCCTGCCTGCTTTTTATAGAGCAAAGCACAGCTAGGCTTGTTGCGGGGTTAGATGGGAGACTTCCAAGTCACAGAAGAGATGGTAGGAGGATCGCTCTTTCTGCAGCAGCAGGCAGCTTGCAGACCTCAAACTGCTTTATGATCTGTTTTATCTCAATAAGTATCTGTACACATAATGAGACGAGGTTTCTGACTCATGTTTGTTTGGATTCTCAGTGGCAAACTTTATACTGCCTTTAGGGTCATACCTGGGGAAGAGGTACATATAGTCAGTATTTTATGGTCTTTGGGGAAATACTTTCTATCTCCACCTACTAATTTTTTGCCTTGTTTTATGTGGAAAACAGGATTGACAGTCATGCACCATGCCTGTGTCTCTGATACATTTTGAACCCCCTTAAGTTCCTGCAGGGGTGGAGGATTCACAAGTTGCACATAATTACCTGTCATCTTAATCTCTAACTTTGAATGAAGCAGCCCCCAAGCCCCTGAGTAAATACTCCATGGGAGGAGAACAGAAAAGAGACCAATTCAGGAGAGGAATTCTTACAATGTATTTAGAAAGCAGAGAAAATCTTAGCGAATCTTAGCAAAAGATGTCAAGCAAGCAAGATTTGACTGACTCCCTTACAGAAACATCTGTCTTCCGTTCTGCTGCTCAAAGAAGTGTTAGTGCTATTTAGCTCACTCCTCCTGGCCAGGAGGTACTTAGAGAATAACTTGCTCAGTTGCTTTTTATTTGTAT
The DNA here is from genome assembly GCF_018139145.2 of Gymnogyps californianus. Classification (NCBI taxonomy): domain Eukaryota; kingdom Metazoa; phylum Chordata; class Aves; order Accipitriformes; family Cathartidae; genus Gymnogyps; species Gymnogyps californianus. The sequence continues at coordinate 148,953,350 of NC_059471.1, forward strand.
TTATCTAGCTATATTGAAAAACTACAAGAAATAAATCCTCCCACCTTGCTGCAGGCACTCTTCAGCTTGTTCCCATGCACATTGCAGGCCATGCCATGCAGGAACCCACCACTCCTGGAAGCACCCAGCCCCTTCGAATGCACAGCAACAGCTCCGTAATCAGCAGCAGCAAAAAACGCATGCAAGACTTTTAAAGGGTCTTCTCATTCCCTCCACGTTGGAGAAACAAATGGGACTCACAGCTTGCCTGGAAGACCAATAAAACAGTTATTTGAGCTCAAGGGCAAAGCAAGCAAGTGCTAACGCTCAAGGGCCTTCTGCCAGCTGTTTCTCACAACAGCAGAGCTCCAGCTCTGCTCCCTGCTTCTCCACCCCAAAAGTGATGGGATAATGCTCAGGGAGGGGAAGCAACTGGTATTACTGCTACAGCTGGCATGGTACAGCCCCTTAGAAACCCTGGCCGAACAAAGTTTCTTATATATAAAATGTAAAAACATGTATGCTGTTACATATATGCATATATATAGATAATTATCTGTTACCTCCTTTAACATTTTGCATGCTTGTTCTTAGCCTAGAGGGAAAAAAAAAGAATCCTTTGAGTTTTAAGAAATCAAACTCATCTCTGGTTGTTGGGGTAGGGAGATGGAAAGTGTTGAAAAGCTTTGGGTTTTTTTTTAAAAAGAAAGTTAAGTCTTTTTCACTTAAAAGAACATCAAGCCACTACGTGCAAACACACCAAAACAGGCAATTTTAATAGAGTAACAATAGTGTACTCAGGATGTACGATTTTCCATTACAATTACTCTTATACTGTCATATATAATACAGAGTTTATATTTATATATATGTGCGCACTCACATACTATAGACCAGAATTTTCATTTCAAAAATTTTCTAGCACTGAATGTCTGGAAATATTAATCTGAGAAGAAAGCCTAACAGACTGTAAGCTTGCAATTGTATTATTTGTTCTCTCAGGCTTACAAATAGAGCTAAGTACAATTTTCTCTTTCCATTGTATTTTTAGGTCACTGGATGTCCCATTTAGTGGTGCTGTGCATGTGGCAGCACTGCCATACAGGTTTTGTGAACTCAAAAGATCCAGAGTATTAGTGGCCCAATACTGAAGACTCACCTCCAACTTGTAAGAAGTTACTTGCAAAGTCATGTCATGGATTGAAACAGGACAGTTTGTGAATGTTTGCTCATTAATGTCAGGTAGGTATCCACTGTCTCCCAAAAACAAAATCACTGAAGAGACAATTGAGATGTTGATGTCAGGAAGACTGGAGCTTTCATTATTTGAAATCTCTCTTACCTGTACATACACACCAAATACAAACAGCGGCTGACAGGCTCAGCAGTGTAAAGGAAGCAGTTCTAAAAGGATCAATGGGATCAGGATTGAGCCTTTAATTATCAGATGCATCCAATTATACTGACCGCAAAGTAATGATTGGATGCTGATGTTAATACTGTAAAATATGTTTTACAATTACATCAATGAAAACCTTAATACACTAATTTCCTGAGTCAGTTTTATTTACTTCAAGTGGTTTGAGCTTGAAAAACATAACTGAAAAAGCATAACAAATACATATTTCTTGGTGGTTTGCCTAGATTTGTTATGCAGCTGAAATCTAGACACTGGTCAAATGATTCTTTATGGGTATTGGTCATAGGTCTTTCCTTTTTACTTTAATTTCCTGTTACATTTCTATCTAGAATTTGAAATTGTCTGCCCTGAGAATTTCCCTTGTGGTTGCTCCGCTTTAGTCAGAGAAATTCATGTGGGCATTTTCTGGAAGCTAAGTATGCAGGTCTGAACTTTTTCTCAACTGTTCAGATTGCAGCTTTCAACACCAGAATTCTGTAAAATATTTAACACTCCAATAATGAGAGAAAAGAGCCCAGTTCCCTCCACCTTGACCCGTCTCCCCAGCAGGACCTGCTGGAGACTACAGCAGATGCAAACCAAAGTCCTGTAAAGCGTTTGACTTTCTAAGAAAAAATGTGGATCCGTTTCTCTCCTGAGTCACACTGTATTTGCCCTAATGTAATTCTTCTGACTTGCGCAATCACAGCCTGAAACCAGGAGTATCATGTCCCCAAGATGTCTTTTGACACCGTGGGTTTGCCTGTGCTGCAGCTGAAGGGCAAGCACAGAACGGCAGTCTGCAGATATCCCCTCAGGGTGTTTTTGGGCAGTGTATGAACCTGCGAGGTGTGCTGGAAGCCGGCCCTGTGGCCCTGGATGGGGTGGAAGAGAAGATGTAGTCATACGTGAGACCAAGTTTGCTAGGTCATTGTCTTTAAGGACAGCAAAATCCAGCTTTAGGGCAGACAAAACAGAGCATGCAAACAAACCCATGGATGGGTATGTTTGCGTATTACATGTATCACCTATCAAAATCAACTCTGCAGCTAAGAAACCAGGTCTAATCAGGCAGGGTGATGCCTCCGTGCAGATACAGGCTTCTGTAAAACACATACTAAATCAGATCTACTCACACTGGAGCTCCCTGGGTCACTGGAGAGAAGCAAATAGTGGGAAGCCACCATTAATCTCACCTAAATGAAATGTCTAAAATAGGTCTGATGACTCACATCCTAAAAAGGCCTGTTACTCTCTCTTGTCAATAAAAGGAGCCAAGGGAGAGCCTGGCTCAAGTGGGGATATTCATACTGCAGACATGTACAAGAAGGTAAGGTAAAGCCTGTCCCATCAGTCCCCCTTGGTAAAGAAAACAGCGTTATCAGGAACATGCCCTGAAGTGGTGCATCACAACAGGCAGGAACTCTTCCTCCAGATCTAACTTTGTATCATGTTTTTTTAAATCTAACTTGAAAAAGTCCCTGGCCATTTACAACAGCATTACAAAGACTTGTGAGAATAATCTTCATGCCTGTTGCAGAGCTGGAAGTGGTCAGACTGGCCAATTGCAGGCTGTTTTCAGACATTTATTTACTTGTACGAATGAACTCTAGAAGAGATACTGACTGGCACCTACAGCATGAGTCTACCAATGCAACGTAAATTGCCACCAAAGACTTCCGAGCTTACTGTCTCTACAATTTTTACGTTGTAAATGCTTATAACAGTTCTTGTAGTAAGAACAAGAGGGGGCATAAATACTGTAAATATATATGGATTTCTTCATCATGGCTCCTGCTTTCTCCAACTCCTATGGGCAGTTTCTGTTGCCCCCTGCAAATCCTGCCTCAGAAGTCCTCCTGGAAAGGATCACTGCCCACATATTATAACTACACAAACAAACAAACAGTGCTCCACGCCAGAGTGCTGCAAGCAATGGGAGGGGTCTGTCCACATGGATCTTCCCTGCCGGAACTGGGGCCCATGCTGCTGCAACGGGGAGCCTGTGATTTTGGTAGCAGACGTGCGAAATGTGGGCATCAGCTCTCTCCACTCTTCTGTCCTGCTCAGTACACCACAAAGCTGTTTCTTGTGCTATCCACTCATTTACAGGGGCCCATACAAAACCTCTTTTTGCTCACTCTGAGTAGCAGTATGCCTGCAGACTGGGTAGCTGTTGACATGACCACAAGGTGGCATGTGCTCTCACAAAGCAAGCAAAGGCTATGGTGGCAATGGGGGTGCTGGGGCCACATGCGCACGGGCGCACGGGTGAAGGGGCAGGGAACTCCATTTTAAAAACAAATGAATCTTTTAAGCATACGCAAAAACAAAATGCACAAAACTGTTGTAAACAGAAGGTGGAGTAGAAAGCTCAGGCTTCCTCAGAAACCTCATTTTATTACTCAGAGCTCCATTAGGTGAACAACCAGGCAAGAATTTAGGATTATTCATGCTTTGCAATGTCTAGCCCTCTTCCTGGCTGTCCATCGAGGCTGCTGTCTTTAAGGGCTCTCCCAGGAATCTAGAAAGAAACATGCTGACAAGATATGAAGGTTGCATTTCAAAGTCTGCTACTTTATTTCTGCATCCAGGTGAAAAAGAATTGTGGAGAGCCTGGTCCTCTCCCTCTGCAGTCAGCAGGACTTCCACCATTTACTGCAAGGAAAACAAGGATCAGGATCCCAGGTTATAATAACCAAGGTGAACACAGCAAAACATGAGTGCAAAGAGCTAGATCCACTATAGTGTTTTCAATCAGGAGTTCTGTTGTCATCAGTGGACACATTAAACCCATAAGGGCTAAGCACTTGTCTAGCAACTGGACCTGCATGACAAAGGCACTTCCTTGCCTCATCCTTCCCCTCCACACCATCTCAGAGAGCTGCACAAGATCACGTATTCACACTCTCTGCATCCAGTTAGACAACTCTTCAAGTGACCTGGTTTTTCAGAAATGCTGAGTACAGTGGAAATCATTGTGTGTAACGCTTAAAAATAGGGACATTGGAGGCAAACCTATTAAGAACCTTTTGAACCAAGACCAAACAACCAGGCTTTGTGAAACTTTTTTCCTCATCTCCATGAAAACCAAATGCAAAGCTACATAAAACTGGAAAATAGATTGCACAGTGTTTTGACAGCCCTTAGCTTATCCTTTTGGGAGTACAGGCATATCTAATATAGCACCCCTAATATTTCTGTAATCGATTTTTCCCTTCATTAACTCAACCATTTCTTCTTCATTCCTGGCACATTACCCTTGGACGCTGAAGGAATTAACATGAAGTGGTGCCTGTAAGTATGACGCTTTTTTTTAGGGACATCATTAACAAAAAACCTGATCCATGAGGTGATGAACAACCACAAATCTCACCAGCAGTGGTGGAGGCACAAACTGAAGTCTTTGGCAAACCATAGCAGTAAAAAATCATTTGTCATGTAGCACTGCTGAGCCCACGCACAACAGAAACGCACTGCAACAGCCCATCAGGTCATAGCACCCTCCCACTACACCCAGTTGGTCCCGCTATGGAAGTAGTTCCACTGTCAGCTATGAAAAACTGCTGTGCATGAGCGGCCGCTTGTGGGAGAGAGAGTTTCACTGGAGTAACAGAAAGAACAAAACAAGCAGAGAAAAATTATTAAGAGGAAAATGGGTCACTTAATGTTTCTCTCATGTGGGTGGCTTTTTCTAGTTAAAATATAAAAATCCTCATTTTCCCCTGTGCATCACAGGAATGCAGACAGGACTGTAAAATATAAAACATGATCCAGCTGGAAATCCATACCTCAGCACAGCATTTCTCAGGCTTTTTTGGATACATCTCCCTCTCAGACCTATTCCACACTCCACCCTGTCTCCTCCCATCTAAGCACCTCTTATAAGCAGCTCTGAAACTAGTGGGGCACACTGTTGAGGAAGGTGTCATGGAGGTATGCTGCATGGGAGCTGCTGGAGAAGGTACTATGTGGTTGGATGTAGAAGTTTTTCAGGGCAGGGCCACATCAGGGGATGGGGCAGAACCACAAGCCTGCAAAGATATGAGAAACACAGTAGCCGAAGGGATCATAGAGAGCCAGGTGGTGACTCCTGTCCTCAAACAAACATGAAGGACCATGTGAGTTTTCAGCCAACTGGCATTCATTTCTTTATTGCATAAACAGCAGCTTTCTATGGAAATTGTTTTGGTACTTGCCAGTATTTTTTCATTTATGTCCTGTTCTGAACAAAGGTGTCAGTATTTCAGGTGGATTCTGACCAAATCTGATTAACGCTTTCCAAGCTGAGAAATCAGCACCAAAATCCAAGCTCCTCTGGAATTTGAGTTCTAAGGTGGCAGAAGGGAAGGGCAGAGAAGCTAAATAAGGAACTAGAGGAAGATAGGAGATAAAGTACTTCAGGGGTGTCTCCTCATCTGGAAAACCTTAACAACTTCACTCTTCTGCTGACTTATTGAACATGGCAAATGACACACATTATCAAGCACAAAGTGGTGATACTTACCTTTTGCTACTATGCTAACAAGCAAAACGGTCCACTTAAACTTGGAATGGAGCTTACACAGTAATTTCCACTGCTACCCAGTTTGCCCTCCTGCAGATTTGCATCACAGGGAGAAACCTGTACATTGTAGGCCTAATCCCAGCACATACAATTTCAGATTAGAATCAGCCAATAGCAGAAGACTAGACATAACAGTAGGTACTGAGTATATACATGAAATGGATTTACAGGATAATTAGTTGGGGTTGTTTTTGTTCTAAGTCTGAGGCATAAGACTTTCTCATTTCTAAGCAGCTTGATCTATCTATTAAAAGAATCAGTGGCATTTTCTGGAATATTTGTTAAAGCCAGGCTGGAATCCGGATTTAGATCTTGAGCAGTGGACTTTGTTTACCTGGACTTCAACAAAGCATTCAACACTGTTTCCACAGCCTTCTTCTGGACAACCTGGCAAGATACAGATTGGATAGGTGGTCTGCAAGATGGGTAGGAAATTGGCTCACAGGCCACACTCGGAGGGTGATGATCAGTGGTTTTTACTCAGACTGGCAGCCTGTCAAAAGTAGGGTCCCCCAGGGATTGATACTGGGCCCCACGCTGTTCAACATCTTCATAAATGATCTGGACGATGTGACTGAAAGCACCCTCACCAACTTTGCTGATGACATCAAACAGGACAGTGAGGTGGACACGTCAGAAGGGAAAGCCATCTTACAGAGAGACCTGGACAGGCTGGAAGAGTGGACTAGTAAGAACTGCATGAAGTTTAACAAAGACAAGTGCAGAGTCCTGCACCTGGGATGACATAACCAAAGAGCCCAGTACAGGCTAGGATCTGTGTGGCTAAGGAGCAGCCTTGGTGAAAGGAACCTGGAGGTCCTGGTGGACAACAAGTTGAACATGAGTCAGCAGTGTGCTGCTGCAGCAACAAAGGCAAACTGGATCCTGGGCTGCATCCACAGGGGCATTACTAGCAGAGATAGAGGTATGATCACCACACTCTACTAAGCACTTGTCAGGCCTCAACTGGAGTGCTGTGTCCATCTGGTCCTCACAATTCAAGAAAGATGCAAACGGACTGGAGAGGGTCCCAAAGGGGGGGCCACGAAGATGATCAAAGGGCTGGAGAACCTGCCCTATGAGGAAAGACTGAAGGAGCTGGGTCTTTTCTCCCTGGAGAAGAGAAGGCTCAGGGAGAACTTCATCACAGTATTCCACAGTACTTAAAGGGCAGCTACAAAGACAACTGAGGCTCTGACTTCACGAGGAGCCACGTAGAGAGGACAAGGGGCAACGGGTGCAAGTTGCACCAGGAGAGGTTTCATCTCAATATAAGAAAAAAATTTTTACAGTGAGAACAATCAACCACTGGAACAATATCCCCAGGGACATGTGGAGTCCCTGTCGATGGAGGTTTTCAAGATGCAATTGGACAGGGTGCTAGCTAATCTCATCTAGGCTCCCTTTCCACGAAAGGTTGGACCAGATGATCTTTTGAGGGCCCTTCCAACCTGGGCTGCTCTACAATTCAATAATCTTACGGCTTTTGAAGTCAAATTGAATTATCTGTATTTCTGAAGACAATTAACTATTAAGCTGAGCTGAACACATTTTTTTTTCTGTTAAATTGGAATTGGGCAGAGAGAAAAGAATAACTGCAGGCATCAGTTTCTTACTGTCCCATGTACAAGAAATGAAAATCATGTCCATAAGAGATACTGCAAGTTTAAGTGGCACTAAATTAAAAACTTGGAAACACAGAAAAATCTTAAACATTGTTATAGTTATACTCATTAATAATTTTATTAAAACATTGATATTGAAGGTCATACACTTCCTTTTCAGAAATAACTGTATTTACATTTTCCCCAGGGTGATATGCCACCAATATGTTTTTTGTATGAGCATCTGTAGTAATAGCCCAGCCTGAGGTGTGAAGACAGTACAAAGATGGTACACAGCTAGGGGAATCTGCCCTAGTACATATTCGCAATACAACCACCACTTAGTACACCATCTGCTCAAGTAAGACTGCCAACTCAACACAACTGCAAGGCTGTCCTTTGCAGAAGTGGGAGGGAATCACTGAGATTTCTTCCACATCAACAATAACCCCTGCAAGACATTGCCAGGAGAACTGAAAGCCAAAAGAAGGGCAACAATACTCCTCTCATGAGGGAGAACCCTGTTCATATTGACAGTTCAAGCATATGCCTAAAAACCCCAGTATTATACTAAACGTTAACAAAGTTTTGATTTTATTAACACCTTTGTGAACCGTCGTAAAGAGATATGCCGGCAGGCCCATCTATTTAGTCATGGAAATGACAGGAGACTTCTGCCTCAAACTGTTAGGTTCTCAGGTGCTTTTTTGGGAGGGGGTTGTTTTTTTTTTTTTTTTTTTAATCTTAACACTGACATTACTAAACACGTGTAGGCAAGTGTTCTCAAAAGCGCACAAAGATTTTCAAAAGGAGCTTCACTCACATTGAGGCACTGAAACAAGAGTCACGTTGTTGAAGCAAACCCTGTGCTGGAACTTCCACATCCTACTGAACAAGTCCTCTTGCCATATATTGGAGCATCTCAGCTCCTAATGAAAGTGTACAGCCATATGAGGCCACGAAGTTCTGAGGTCCCCATTTCACAGATGGGAAAAATAAATGAGGTGCCTATGGCAAAACTGAAACCACAACCCCTAACTCTGAACGAAGTACCGAAACCCCTAGCCTATCCTCCTAATGAATAATAATTTGCTTACAGAATTTAATTAACTTGTTACTCTTAGAGACATAGCTTACTGAGTCCATAATTTAAGAAAAATCAAAACGCAGAATTCCTGTGCTGCAGAAAAATTGCATTGATAAATCACGTATTCTAGTTAATTCCCTGAGGGAAGCCTCAAAATTATTTTTCAATTACTTTTCTTAACAAATCAAACCCTCACAATCATATATTCTGATACTTTTGGGAAGGTAAAAAATTAAGAGGGTACTTTATGTGCCTGAAATTTCAGTTCTAAGATCTATTAAATAGAAACTCTTCCCAATTTCAAGTGTAAAATATATTTGTACTTCAGCTAAAAATACAAACTTCACCACCAAAACATGTTAGCATTTTACAGGCAAATTCCAAATGAGCAAAATGAACCAAGCTTATAGATCACAAGTGCTGATGTTGTGATCTCACTTCCTACTTTACATACTACACTTTAGAATAGGAAATTCAGACTTATATACTAACATGAAACCCACTTAATACTGCAACATGAACAAGGACATTCAGAGCACAGGACTGATGATAATAGAAAATAGTTACAATTTTTTTGGAAAAGTTAAAGAAAAATAAAAAACAATTTATCCATTTATACATCAATAAAAATAGCCATGCTTATTTGTAATCATTATTTGCATATGTCTCTGACTGCACCTGATATTGCCAATGTATGTTACTTAACATGAAGATGTAGTTCATCTACTATATAAACCAGCATGTGATTGGGATCAGATCAAGCCCAGTCTTGCATCAGGGATAATTAAAATTATGAAATGTAGCAGGGAATCTGAGAAACAAAGTTTACCTATAAATAAGAGAAGTCATGCAGTTTTAAAATGAAGAGGAACATTTGACCTTATATTACTAATAATCACTGTATAGGTACCTCAGTTATCCCCAATACTGAGAAGAGGTGATGAAATAATGGTTCTCAGATCTTCTCAGAAATCTCTTATCAGCAGCCCATGTGAAGGATTTACAGCTTCATGGAAGGTATTCCTAGCTGCTGGCTGCAGAAATCACTTGAGCCAACCCCATGGAAGAGAAAGCACATAAGATTTCCAGTATTGAAAGAAAGTACGTTTCATTTCAATAGGTCTCCTAAGGCTTTCATCTGGGAAAGTAAGACCTGTGAAAGTTTATTCTACTCTGTTATTGCCTGACAAAAATTATCAGTTCCCACAATATTTCATGGAATTTAAATTTGTGTGTGTGTATGTCGTTAAAAAAACATTCCTTTACAGGCATGGGTTGAAGTATACAGCAAGTGCAAAACCAAAGCTCGTGAGTTTTGTACCACTAACAAGCATTTTTGACACTAACATGTTAGGGAAGGCAACAACATTGGGGCTTGCAATACAAGACTGGGAATTTGCTTTGCTGGGGTCTTTTTGTATCAGCTACACCTACAGACTCACTCTACTTAGATAAGTCACATCAGTCAATGTTTTTCAAGATATGTGTAAGGGGGGTTCTGGACTGCCTACCTTAAAGCTCAGTTTGAAGGCATGTAAAATGTGTATAAGTTTCCACAACTTTTGATAGGGGAGGGAGAAGAATACACAGTCCTTTGGAAAAATTAGTACAACAGTATCTGAAATCAGATCCCTGAAACCCAAGGCACCCTCCAATTTTCTTTTTTTTTTTTTTAATTTATTTGGCATCTGCTCATTGCTGAGCTCCTTTTCTCATGCAACATTGACTTCCCCCGACCTTTCCTGACACACAGTTATTAACATGCGATCACTGACTGGGATTGTGGGCTTTTTAGGGGTTTTTTTGCAGACTAAATATCTGTCTGCAAATAGCCAATCTTGCTCCTACTATCTAGTCTAGTGAAGCTGCTGATTTAAGACAAAAACAGGACTAATCACCAGTCTGTACAAGCAACCTAGATGATTGCAATTTATTCCACACTAGAACTAAGTCACCTTCGCACCATTTGTTAAACTATAGGGCAGAGCTGGCAGAGATAAAAGGTGCTGCCTTTCAGGAGAGGTTGATTACGCCTTGCTATCCCTATATGCACACAGGAGCGTAAAATTGTTCCTGTTTTCCCACACATACGTACCACGATGCACTTGCTCCACCTGTTGTCCACTTGCATTTCTGCAATTCCATCTGCAGTTGCAATTTGTGTAAGAGCAATTGCTTTGTCTTTAGGGATAGTTATGGATCTTTATACCTGCCTGCTCACTCCTAGCATAGCCAGTACCACTGCCTTCTGTACAGATCCTGGAAAGCACAATCAGCAGAGTTCAGGAACAGCTGGAGAGCCACAGATCTGAACTAGCAAACTAGCTCAGCTTTAATTATAGTACACTAGAGTTACTGAGAGCCTGACAAGCATCTGTCAGGGAAGGAGGATTAACTAGGTAGTTAACTCCTCAGCAAAGCATCCCCAACTTAGATTATGGGATTAATAGCAAATGCACATTCCTCCTTTCCAGCACTTCTGCTAGGTTACCACCAGGAACAAGGAGGAAAAATGTCTTCAGTTGAAAGAGACAGACACTTCCACTAAACAGCTCTGGCAGCATCAGGGTCCTCCATGATATTCAGTTGTGCTGCTTGTCCCTAATGGCTAGAAAAGACTGACTGCTTGGCTCCTCTGAGGCCAACAGCAACCAAAACTTAAGCATTTGCTGTCACTGGGCTCACACTGCTTTTCTGGAAGAGAGAATTTCTTTTACCTAGTTAATATGTACTAGTGGGGTTTTTTTTTATGCAAGTGCCAGACAGAAGGTGGGAAATTGCTCAAGCTTACATGCCATGCTGAGGGGGAGTTGAAAGAGACCTGAGGAAAAACACAACTATATTAACAAAGCATATGCTTGCAGACACAGCACTTCTAATGCCAGGGGTCCCATTAGGGCCACAACTGCTTTCTGAAGCCTGACAGAGTAATTGCAGCATCTATGTTGCCATCTCCGAGCTGTGGGTGGGTCAACGCCCCCTCCTTTCAAAAATAGCAATCAGAAGTCATCTTCAGGCCACTTTATTGCCCTGAGCTTGACTTCACAGCACAGCAACATCCACAGCCTGGTATCTGCTGCCATGCCCTGCTCTGTCAGCACAATGCAAGAGCAAGAACAGGGAGTCTCTTCCCGCCTCCCCCTTCCTTTTGTAGAGTGGGGACACAACACAGCTGCTAAATTCTGCTAGAATAGCCCCAAGAAGGCCTGGGAGCTGACTAACAAGCTAATAAGGCAGTAGGAGGGAGGAGTGCCCTGTCATAGCCATCCTGCCCTCTGTGTCAGGAGGCTAAAGTCAAGATCCCTTTTGTATTCACCCACCCCCAGAACCTTTGGCCACCATAACACAAGGAATAGGCAGCAACACGTGTTTGGCACAGCTCTCAAAGCAGGGTTCCTCCTCTCCAAACCCTTCTGCAGTCTCCATTTGAATTGCTAGAGTCTGTTCCTACTATAGTTCTGAGCTTTCTTGAGCATCAGTTGTCATATCTGCTTTCTTTCCGGCCCATGGGAATTTAAGGCTGAGGAGAGATTGTGGCCAGCACAGAAGACAGACAGAGCAATTGCCAAGTGCCATTTATTATGAACTTTGAGAACTGGCAGCTCTGAAACAGAGTGACTGCAAACTTATGGAGGCAGAGCTGGACTGGTTTGGTAATTCAACTGGCACTTAGATACTTTCCATCAATACCATAGACTAAAAAGTTTCCTAAAAACACAAAAAAGCAAAGTGTAAATTTTGCAAATGTGACTAGGTAGAGACAATCAGTCTCTCCTCAGGCTGTGCAGACCAAGTTGACCACAGCAAACTCCCTTGCACTCTAACCTTTTCCAAACAAGAAGGGATGGGGGACTCAACCAAGTCAAGTCTTTAGATGGTCTTTTCCCAGCACAGGAAACAGTGCACATGACTCAGGAAGAATCTGAGGTGTAACTAAGGCAGAATTTAGCCAAGACAGAGCAAAGTACAAAAGGTGACGGGGGGGCGGGTAGCAGAAAATACACCTTAAAACACCAATACAACTTTGAATTGGCTGGCAGCACTCCCACATTAACTGCAAAATGTTAAATATCAGTACACAAATGCCTCAGATCTGCTCCATTCCCCACTCTCAACACAGTCATGAGACCAACTTTAAAAAAAGTCGATTTCTTCAGTGCACTTTTGTTTTAAGCCATACAGCTGTGTCTTCCCCATTTCTACCTGAATGTTCAACTTCTTTTAGGACCTTTATACTGCCTCCCATTATCCAAGGCCTTCTGTGTGAAGGTCAGTAACAAGAAACAGTCCTCAGCAGGCTTGCACTTCCTTGCACTTGTCATTCAAGTCACAACTCTGCTTAACAGCAGAGTACTTTGGAGAGTGAAAGGGTTAGCTTTGTCTCCAGAAGCTACAATTTTAAACACACCATCAAAAAGTAATACTTCTTATTAAAAAGAAAAGCAAGCATGGGAAACAGTGAACATTTGTTTAGCTCCTTTGTTCTGGAACTGTTTAATTTGTTGTTCCTATGCAAATGCCCCCATAGTTTCAAACAGGTATGTATTCCCCTCCAGCCCAATTTCTTTATATGTAAACATGAGGCAGTGTTTGCTCTAACACTATTTTTACCCAACTGACTGCATGATATGTGATCAACGACTGCTTGATGAGTTCTGGGACCCTGAAGGTCACAGTTTTATTTACCTATCAGCCCTGGAAAGGAGACAAAGGGGAAGGGACTAGAAGGAAGAAAGACTGAAGCCAAGTTAAATTCTATTTCAGGTGAATTTATTGAGTTACAAAGAACCTGCCAGCTCCACCATATTTACAAAGGTTTTCAAGAGGATTCTCGAGCTATTACTGCTACCAAACCACAAGTTAAAAATGCATCAACAAACCAAATCAACCACATCCATGATGTCAACTGTAGAAACACCAGTTACCTTACAGGACTTTGAGGCATATTCAATCAAACATGGGGAAAATATTTTCCAACCACTGATTTCTAGAGCCACCAGCAAGATTCTCATTCCTCCCTCTAATGTAGCTATGGCTGAAGATTAGGCATGCTTGTGCCACTGTTGATGGAAGTTGCTTTCTGTTCTTCAATATACACATTTTATGAATCAGGAATTTAATTAGAAGGCTATTCAGAAGCAAGCATTGCAAGGTGTTAAAATTAATCTTAAAGAGCACAATGAAATTCCCAGTTGGTTCCATTTGATACTTTTGTGAGGTGGTATTGCTGCCAGATGTGCACATAAAATCCTGACATCACTTTGGAGTCACAACCAAAGCAAATGAAGTCAAACTTCCCAGGGCACTGCCACTATTCATGTCTTGAGCAACACTGTAGAAACAGTGCCACCTGAAAACATCACACTGCTTTTCTTACTGTTCATGACTCTTTGAAAGGCTGTTTTCAGTCAATTTCATCCATTCAGCTGCAAGAAAAAATATTAATGCTCTCTACATTCACTCATCCAGCTTTCCATTCCCCACTCCATCCCCAGAAGAGATCACAAATTCTCTAAGACTATTCCAGCTGCATCTCAAGTCCTGAAGAAGTTCTACATTACAATACCACAGGGATACAAGCACTGTTAGCCAAGGCCTGTAAGCCCACACATCTGGATGCATGCAGTTCCCACTGACAACAGGTGGCTCTGCTTGCCTTGTTAGTAAGTCTACAGTAATTTTTACTTGATACTGAACTTCACATATTATTGAATGTTTGGGGGAGAATCTAATCACCCGAGTGCCAGTGGCCCTCCTCAGGGCATTGACAGGTGAACATTTGCTGATCAACAATCTAACTCCATAACTCTGACTTGTAAAGTGTCAACTAAAATTCAGAGTTACTCTATGCACAGAAAACGAAAAACCCAGAAGGGAGTAAGTCAGTGTCAAATAGAGTAGCAGGGAAGCAGCTAATAGTATTTCAGAGAAAAAACACTGAAATATCCTTGCTTGTACAAAGCAGGAGGAAACCTACCAGCTCTATGTTTAAAAGAGAAACATGTTAACTTTGTTCCTACTGCAAGGGCTACAAAAACAAAACCAAAGAGAAGCCCAAGTATCATTCAGGCAAGAGAAACTACCATCTAGCAAGAGGTCTTTTATGGAGTATGTGCTACACTAATGCAGACCTGGAAAGTCTACCTCCATATCGCAGGGAGGCTGTCAGAGGCACACCACACTGTCACACTGCTCTCCTCAAAGAAAAAACACATCCTCTCATACTTATGAAATTAGCTACAGAGCTGCTCACTACAAAGATGCAGCTACTCTAGGATTTTAAAGTTTTCACTATCATCATACCAAGGGCATTCTCATAAACTTCTCTTGAGATTTGTAGCTGGGCCATGCTGAGAACACATTCAGCTCAAGCAATACATACACAAGTGCCACCCATGTTGGTAACTGAGGTCAGAATCCAGATGCTCAGGTGTGGAGACACTGGGTCAGGTCTAGATTTATGTAACAGTTTCATACTTGCAAGTAAGATGACAGCAAGTCTTCAAAAGTGGAATTATCCTGATGCTCGTGTACATAAAGAGAACAAACTGCCATACATGCTACACTATACCCAGCCACAGTATGAACTGTTCCAATTTAGTGCCAAACACAACAGCAAGGCCACACTCAGCAGCAATCAAGCTATGATTGCGAGGAGAGTTTTATAGGAGAACACTTTCAGGCATGGCAGAATACCCTTCCCTACCACTGTGACAGCTGAATGAGCTGCACCCAGTAACACATGCCTTATGCATCTCTTCCAGCCCTCCAGAGAAATTGATACAGAGAATGCCACAGTAATATTACTGTGGAACATATTTATCAAGAGATCTTTGCAACTCAGAAAAGTGTGGAGAGGGATTTTCCTATATCCAGTTTTACTGAGGTAAACAGGAATTATTCTAACAACTTGACTAAGATGATAAAACCTCTAGTACATGTTACTTAAGTGTTTCAAAGCTATTCAGGTCACTCACTAAGAGCTAAATGATAATTTAAACATTGAGCAGGAAACCTTTGTGCTTAGTTTGCAGACTAAAGTCTGAGTTAAATCCTATTATTGCAAGTCAGCAAAATGCATGCTAGGCTTTGCAAAGATGGCAGAGGAAAAGGATTCCTAGATTCCTTAAAAACTGGAATATAGTGTAACAAAAGACAACTACGGTAACTATAACAGTCTGAACATCTCTACAAAATCCTCCTCTGGACCATGAACTGGCCTTGGGAGACTCAAAATAACAAAGGCAAAGAGTTGTACAGCTGAAAGTGTTCTGAAAGACCGAAGGAACTCCATCCAGAACAAATTGTCATGGCCATTGACACAGAAGAATGATACTGGGTAACTGTTACCTGGTGCGGTTTTATCCATGAGAAAGTTTTAGTCCCTATAGCAACCTGGACTTAATTAGTCCAGCAAGCTGATGCCTTTCCCCCTAACAGATCAGGACTGATTATTGGTAGACACCAATAACATATCCCTTTATTTCTGTACTGGGCCACCCTCAATCCTAGATCTGGGGCAGACTGCCCTGTAAGTTTCCATTACCTGAATGATCTCTTGATTTCTTTTTTCAGTATCCATAACCTCATGCTGAGATTTAAATTCCAGTTTTTGAAAGGCAGAGGGTTAACCTACCAACCTGAGACTCAACAACTGTCCCTTCCAATTATTTAGTGCTTGAAATTGAGACTTTCACACAGTGCAACCTAGCAGTCATACATCAATCATCACTTATTACCACACTTTGCAAACAGCTATGTTAGTCACTGGGATTTTACTTCTCAGCAGATTTTACTTTCCCTTGATCTTCCACTTTTTTGATGGCAGCCTGGATAGCTTCTTGATTACCCAGAAACTGGTGAGGGCCCAGAGGGTGCAGATTCTCATCAAGTTCAAGAAGTATGGGCACACCAGTAGGGAGAGTAACATTCATGATGTCCTCATCGGAGATGCCTGCCAAAGAAAAAAAACCACAAAACAGAGTTGCACCTAGTGAACAGCTTCCTAATTGTTCATCTAGCTCACAGCCTTATTTCTGAGATTATCTAGTCTTAAAACAGTCAAGGACATGTTCCAGCCTCCATCAACAACACTAGCTACTCAAGGGTCAATTCCCAGCTAGACCACAGCTTGGTTAGTGCTTTAGGAACAGCTAAAGGAGGGAATTCCCACCAAGATGAAGACTGTTTCTTCATTTTTCAGTCTACACATGTGAAATAAACAGGAAGAGATTGCCCCGGAGACTATACCTTTCCTTTAATCTAGGACATTGAGGACAACAGGTTCTCCTCCATATCTTCCCAACTCATGCATCACAGAAGAGGATTAGAGTCCACATGTGCTACTCCTACATGAAACAATCTCTGCTGAGCAACCAACACAAACAGCCTCTTCAAAAAGGCAGGATACCAAGGTTAATTTTTCTCTTAAATTCTTGATGCAAAGCTTCTCACACAAGCTGTCTTAAAGTCCGTATTTAATTCTTCCAGTGTAAGGATCACTGTTTGCCCACATCTGATTTCTCAAAAGCAAGTTTATAGCATCTTGCCTACAGTACTATTCTCAGAATTACTAGATACAGGTGTTAAGGGAGAAGCCGCTGCCCAAGTATTCACACACCAATCAAGGAGCTGCACACACACCACCCAAGACTTTAACTGCTAGGACAGGAGGCCCTTCGCAGCAGGCGACTCGTAAGCTAACGGGTGCCCCTTTCAGCTCCTCACACACACTCACCCTTGGGCGCTGCTTCTTCCCTCAGGCTCGACCCTAGGTTCCCCAAAGCAGAACCTCTAATCAAGGCCTTCAAAATAAAATGCATAATTTATTCTATCTATGGTGCACAAATTTAGACAGCTCAAGCTAGGTGTCTCCAGAGAGGGACCCCAAACACTAACATTCCTGGGCAATTATACCCTTACAATCTAAATTCCCACCCCTCACACCATAGTCTGGTCCAATAGTAATATTCAGGTCTGGGGTTGTCTTCTCTCTCATTGGGTCCTTTTTCTCATCTCTAGGCAGGTTCTTTCTCTTTCCTTTTTTTTTTAGGCTAGCTGTGACTAAGTCTCCTTCTCCTGGCTCCAACTGGCTCTGGGGCTTTCCAAATATTCTTATTCCTCCAATCAGGGAACAGGTCAACATTGAACAAAAGCATTAAGCAAGCTATAACTTCTGCTTTATCATGAACAACTACTTTTAAGCAGTTAAACAAAGTCCTTAAAGCCCTCCAAAACACATTAACAGCCTCTATAACTTACATACATTCCTGTGCTATTATAGCCTCACAATCTTATCCCATTATTGCCACGTGCTGTTTATGTCTCATTAGGGTGTGGTCTGCATGCTCATGTAGCTCAGCCTTGCCACCATCCACAACACAGGATATTCATTTCCACTTTCAAATGAGGGAGAGGGGAAGAAAAGGGAGAAAAAGTCACCTTACACAACTTGGAGCATTTTCCTGTATTTTTCCACTTCACTACAATAACATGTACCTGGGGAGAAAGTTTATTTTACCTAGCTGTGCTTGATTAAAATATTCTGGGGCTCTAACCTCAATGAAATTGCTGGTTATTTTTACATCAAACACAAGTGTCCAAAGCATCCATGTGAATTTTGAGACCAAACCTCCACACAAGGTCTAAATAGTTGCATTAAGAACCAGTGACTGCAAAGACATTACTCCTCAAAAATTTCAGGCAAAAGAAAGCTAGTGTCATTGGGAATGTCAATATTTCTTTTTTCTCCTCTCTTTAGAAGCACTGAGGTCACAGCAGCAGCCTGCTCTTGTAAAGCAGGACAGCTTCAAGTAATTCATGCTTAGAAAATGCACACAATCAAGCTTCTAAAACGATGACACCATACAAACTAGACCAAGGTGCATAAAGAAAACATCCTCTTGAGCAGCTGACAAAACAGATGGTTCACAGAACATATGGGTGCAAATTTACCAGTGATTTTCACATTAAGTAGAAAAGCAGAGTCAACATATGAACAGGAAAACCCACAAAGTCAAGACACTCAGCAACAGTGGGATCCCAACAGGTCAGAAAATACAGAACTAATCATAAGGTGAGAATTATTTTATGCCCCTGCCCCAAGACTACACAAGCATGCAACTTTTGCAGTGACCTATTCTTGTTTTGATCAGGCTAAGTACTTAGTTCAGCTGTAGATTAGCCCTAAGTTTCAGAAGGGCATGGAGCAAGAGAAACAGACAAACCCTTGCAAGAAGCTTACACCTTGTTACATATTGAGCCATTAGTCCATTAAAAAAAGTCACTCTGCCAGTTTAAGCAACCCCTGTATACAAGGAATAAATAATTCACCTGTTGTAGGCAGCAGAATCACAGACCTACAGAAAAGCACTCAAGAAGCATCTAAAATTTTAAAACCGCACAGAAATCAATAGGAAAAGTACTGAGTCCATTTACTAGACACAAGCACTATTCTCAAGGACTCTGGTTTGCAAAAAAAGCAGCCAAGCTGCCTAAGCTCTTACGTCAAGGATTCTTAAATATACTAGATTTTAACAACATACACGTCATCATGTATCCACAGAGAATCTGGCCCTAGGAAGTGTTCTGCCCACCTCTCAAATTCAGTCTCCCAGACTAAACCATTAAGATATACACAAAGCAGATGAAGTCATGCAGGAGAATTTAGGCAAACCACATAATGTGGTCAGCAGCTAGGATATTTAAAGGTTTCCTCTAAAGATGGATTAAACAAAACTAGCTGTAGCTACATGAATTCAGAAATGCATTTTACTGTTTTTACAGAAAATAAAGTGACCACACCAATGTCAACTAGTATTGATTTACAAAGCAAAACAGTGCAGTCTAGGATAAACAAGCTGCAGCAAGCATGCTGGCTTTCTCCTTGGGATTTTTCCTCATACGGAAATGTTGCCTCACAGCCAGAAGGCTGGAATTGCAAGCTGAAGTCAGATGAAAATCCTAAAGAGACAATAGTGTCCTGTTGCTTTATTTCAGCACTGTTACTGTATTTGTATAGTATTTCTGTTCTTCAAGGAAGCAAGATGCTGATCAGGCTTGTCACAAGCTCTTCAGTTGCAGGCAAAATGCACACAGAACAATCCCCACCCAGCAGGCTAGGAGGACAGTAAAGATATCACATCTTATACTCCAGCCATTACAAGCGCAAGCTAACTGCTATCCAGTTACTTCATGTGCTGTAACTATAGCCAAGTGACCTTTTCTTGCACTTCATCTGAGCTGCCCGTGTCACAACCCCATCCTATCTCACAGGGCAGAAGGGTGAAATCAGGGCAAAGGGCTCAACTGCTGACTACAAGGTGCAATAGGAAATAAGACCACTGAAGAAGCAACACTCTTCCCTCCAGTACAATACTAAAGCCTGGGTCTCAGCACTGCTGAAGGGTACTGTGTTGCTGGAAGCAGTCTTTCCCTGAGAAGGTTTAAAACTAAGGTCCTACCTACTTACAGCCATGAGAACTCACAGACATTACTGAAGTACTCAGGATGTCTTCCTCAGGACCCCAGATAAAATGCTGACTGGGCAACTACATTCCTCAAGTGGACATCTCCCATGTGCTCTCTCATGAGCACCTGTTAAACATTGTTCCTTAATAGCAGCTGTATAGCAGGAAACAGGTCCGTTAACATTGTAAGAATTTGGTACAGCACTTATTACAAAAAAGATCTTTCAAAATCTCATTCAGAATTTTTCCCAGCTCACTTATGCTCCATTTAACTAAACTGGGTGATCAAACACAGAGACCTGTAATATCTCTGTGCAAGCTGAAGAATTTACTTTTACCTGGTAGCCCACGAAGTGCTTTGAAATACTTGCACCCTGGCAAGTCCTACAGAGGCAAACCCCATTGGGCTTTATTTTGAGCACATACAGCCAACTTCTACAAGGGCTGGCTCATCTTCTCCCTCCTTCTCACCTGTTCTTACCAGGTTCCTTCCTTCTATTCTTATGGTCAGAGCAACACAAAAACCACAAACAGCTATTGAGAATAGCTACACCCCTCCCTTCCCTGCATGTCAACTACACTTTAGGCCAGATGATTCATCCAACAGAACACACAAGATCTTATGCATAAATTCAGCCACAATGGGCTTGTTCTAGAACTGGTGCTTTGTAATTGAGATCCAAATCATGTCATAGCATCCTTTCCACAAGCTTAATGAAAACACTGAAGCTTTAGCCTAATAAGTTAAATATTCAGGGCCAGATTCTGCCCTCCCTGCAGGCTGGCAGAGGACCTAGCTTCAGTAGGTTAGAGTAGGGAAGTGGGCAGTGTTAGAAGCTGGCTATTAATCTTTACAGAATGTTAGCTCACTCTGCAGTTTTTAAGGAAAGAAGGAAGAAGATGGGTGGGCTACAACCATTGCGGCAGCATATTATCTATATGTTTCACCCTTATGCCTGCCAAGATTTTCTATGTCTGTATTGGGTTTGCGTGGCAAGATTTTGGTAGCAGGGGGGCAATAGGGGAGGGGTGGCTTCTGTGAGAAGCTGCTAAAAGCTTCCCCTATGTCCCATAGAGCCAATGCCAGCCAGCTCCAAGACAGACCCACCACTGGCCAAGGATGAGCCCATCAGTAGCAGTGGTAGCACCTCTGGGATAACATTTAAGAAGGGGAAAAAAACCCCTGCTGCACAGTAGCCACCAGAGGAGAGGAGTGAGAAGATGTGAGAGGAACAACTCTGCAGACACCAAGGTCAGTGAAGAAGGAGGGGGAGGAGGTGCTCCAGGCACCAGAGCAGAGATTCCCCTGCAGCCCGTGGTGAAGACCATGGTGAGACAGGCTGTCCCCCTGCAGCCCATGGAGGTCCACGGTGGAGCAGATATCCACCTGCAGCCCATGGAGGACCCCACGCCGGAGCAGGTGGATGCCTGAAGGACGCTGTGACCCTGTGGGAAGCCCGCGCCAGAGCAGGCTCCTGGCAGGACCTGTGGACCTGTGGAGAGAGGAGCCCACACTGGAGCAGGTTTGCTGGCAGGACTTGTGACCTCGTGGAGGACCCACGCTGGAGCAGTCTGTTCCTGAAGGACTGCATCTCATGGAAGGGACCCATGCTGGAGCAGTTCGTGAAGAACTGCAGCCCGTAGGAAGGACTCACACTGGAGAAGTTTGTGGAGGACTGTCTCCCATGGGAGGAACTCCACACTGGAGCAGGGGAAGAGAGCAAGTAGGAAGGAGCAGCAGAGACAATGTGTGATGAACTGACTACAACCCCCATTCCCTGTCCCCCTGCACCACTTGCAGGGAGGAGGTAGAGAAATCAGGAGTGAAGTTGAGCCCAGGAAGAAGGAAGCAGTGGGGGGGAAAGGTGTTTTAAGATTTAGTTTTATATCTCATTACCCTACTCTGATTTGATTAGCAATAAATTAAAATTAATTTCCCTGAGTCAAGTCTGTTTTGCCTGTGACAGTAATTGGTGAGGGGTTCTCTCCCTATTCTTATCTCAACCCATGAGCCTTTTGTCATTTTTTTTCTCCCCCTTGTCCTGACATGGTATTGGGTTTGGCTGAGATGGAGTTAATTAATTGTTAAGTTATTGCTGAGCAGATGTCATATGGTATGGAATATCCCTTTGGTCAGTTTGGGTCAGCTCTCCTGGCTATGTCCCCTCCCAAGATCTTGCCCACCCCCAGCCTACGGGGGGGGAGGATGCTGGAGAGACAGCCTTGATGCTGTTCGACCACTGCTCAGCAGTAGCCAAAACACTGGTGTGTTCATCAACACCCTTCTAGCTACCACTACAAAGCACAGCACTATGATGGCTGCTACGGGGAAAATGAACTCCACCTCAGCCAAACCCAATACCATGTCATTACATAAACAGCTCCTGATCACAGTCCGACTTTGACTGTGGTCATTACTGAGGCCATCCCAATATGAGACAATGTAGGAAAGCAAACCATGAATCTATCATATTCCCATGCAGTAGAGAAATCCAGCCTGCCTTAAACTCCTCAAGCAGTCCAAGACTAAATAGGCTGAAAGAGGCATGAGATTTGCTACTACCAGCACCAGCTGTGAACTATGGCATTAGATGAGAAAGTCCCAGAAGTCTTGAGTAGAGACCCAGGCCACACTACCACCAGGAGGAACTCAAGGCAACACTGTGACAAATGGAGCTCTCCAAGCATGCAACTCTGAAGCCTAGCAGCATACATATTGCCCTTGGACAGAGCTTTGACAAAAGGTTTCCATCTCTGGCTGAAGCATTATTGAGAGTCCCTCAAGCCTAAGTTTGTGAAAACCAGTGGCTAACACTTCATGTCTGAAACCCTTCTGTCCCAGCTGCAGGTCCTGGTCAGGCTGTTCCAGCACTTTTGCACTATCATCAGGCACTTGCCACCCCCTTCCCTGAGCTGATTCAAACCACCAACATGACAGAAAACTACCCACTCCTTGCTGTTTCTTACCAGTTTACAGGCCAAGTTAACTTGCAAAAAGGCCCAACAAGCTCACAAGAAATAAGCAGCAGAAGCACAGAGCAAAGACTGGGATGAATGACATGAAGTGCAAGACCGTCTCATCTCAGCAGCAGTGAGTTGTTAGATCTCAAGCTGGTTTCTGTAACTGCCCTCAGACACCACAGTCACATAAGTAATGTTTCCTTAACAAGGTCAAGCAGCAAAATCAGTAAAATAATCTTATTAGGTAGTCCTCAACACACAATCGACACCAGGACTCACAATATGTAGCTCCAGCATGTAAACTACTGGAATGCTGTAACTGCACAAGTATCACACTCACAGTGATCCAAAAAAGTAAAATCCTTGAGGGCACTGCTCTCCCTGCTCACCAACTGGTGAGACCAGTATGAGGCCTTCCCAGTCACCACGTTCTGCCTGCAAGCCCAGTTCCAGAGCTCTGTCCCAGCTCTGTGACCACAACCAGACAAGCCCAATGTGTGCAACATCTGCATCTTTCTTCAAGAAACCAGGTAACTCCTCCCCTCCATTTTTTGCCCTGAGCATGACAAGGCTCAGTGACCACCACACCATATCCAAGAGATGGGAGGAAATTCTAGAATCAGGCCTTCCACAAGACCCTGTCTTGAGGTACTTAACGTCAGTCCTCACGGTTAAATGGTCAGGAGGGAAGAAAGAAGTTGAGACAGCCCATCAATCCTTCTGCCAGTCATCAGGAAAATTAGTCCATTAGACTTGGTCTCCAATTAGTACTTCAACAGAAACAGGGCAACCTGGTCACAACTATTACACTAACGTTGTCTTCACAATGGGACACTGCTAAGAGGGTCTCAGTCTGAAGTATCAGTTATTAGATAAAAGAGCAAACTATTCCTTCTTCAAAGAATTGAGAAAGATCACCTGTAAATAGACTCTGTGCATCTAGAATGCTTATTTAGCAACTGATGCTTTCATAATCAATATGTTTCAGCATCCAAAATAAAATGTATCGAACAAGTCTGATATGGCTACTTTAGATACCCTCCTCATTAACATTTGTTGCCATTGCGTTTTCAATGCATCAGAGATTGTATACCATGAAAGAAAAAATATGGCCTGCCTAAAGACCTGAGTTACAGGTCATGGTCCATATCAATAGGTGTCACAGAACAAAACAGTTGCTAAGTTGTAACAAGACACTTCCACCAGCAAGCACAAGACTGCTGCCTGAAGAAGAAAATGTTACTTTTAGAGAGCCTTTCCAACCCTAACAACATATAATAAAAACTGTCCTCTTACTCTGCCAATTTTGAGTTGTGCCAATGATTCCTAGCATCATCACATACATCACCTGAAGATGATGCAAAGAATAAGTGCTCTGAAAGGACTGGACAAGCTTAAAGACTTCAAAAATTGATGCCAACATGGTATCTTTGACAGGATTGCACAAAACTGCCACACTTGTCCTTGGTGGCATTTATCAAATTCATATGGATTACCCAGAAGAACAAACACAGCCCAGCATCCCCACTGGACAGCAACAGCGCACAGCACCAAGATCTTCAGCAGCACCCTCTGGGAGAAATGTCACTCAGCCCACCAGGACAGAAGAGCAAGCTCTCAGAGAAGCTGCTGTTTCTGATCTCCAAGTGCATACAAGAGTATAGTCCAGTTTGTGTTAAATACTCTTTTCAGAAAAGACTACTGGGGTTTCACTTTAAGTCCTCACATGCAAACCATGACAGATCTTACAGACCTTTCATATACCTTAATGAGGTCCACTCTGAGCACTGAGAAAACAATAACAAAATCCAAACCCATAATCAAAGCCTTCTTAGCCGGACATTCTGTTGCTCTGATGATTTTTGTGTGCAAGCAGAAAGCAGATCCACATTTCAAGCTCTTTACCAGTTACTCATAACAAGGAAAACATTCAGAATCCGAGAGCCACAGGCCTGTTTCAAAAAAAGACCTCCTTGAAATAGTAACTTCAAGGATACTCTGAAGTCTTTCAGAAAAGACATTAAATTTCACACTGAAACAACTAGAATTGTTTCATGAGATCAAACTGAATGAAAACATTCATATTTACTGCCATTTAAAGTTTCCGAGCTACATCTTCCAAGATTAAGTTATCACTATGACCAAGACATCCAAGCCATCATGTAGGATTGCTGCTTGAGGCATTTGGAGCCCAATTTTCTAAATGCCCAAAAACATGGCTCCAGCTAAGATAGAGGGGCCTAGAAACTCCCACTCAAGTGCAGGACACACTAAGCTTGTCAAAAAAAGTCCACAAAAACAAAGCCCACCTCACAGTGGGTGTTATAAATACAGTAGACTGACAAACTTTAAGCACTGTTGAATCAGGTTCAACTCCAGCAAGGCTCCAGAGCAGCTCACAACTTTTCAGGAGAGAAAGGGAGAGACAGTCAGCAGCGCAGACAAGGAACCTCTTAGATCCAGCTAGATATAGGCTGGAGCTCTAAAAAAAAGAAAGAGCAGGTTGCAATAACAGGTCTTAAAGCTCTGTTCACGTCACCTGTCAGGCCAGCTCTGCAGCAATCCAAATCTCCACTGCATAAAGGGCAGAAGAGCCAGCACCTATCTGGCAATTGCTCCTGTGTGGGAGCTGGGGTAGCTGATGGCCAGTCCTTGGTCAACAGAACTAGATCCTCTGCCAAGGATTCCTCACATTTCCCTATGTAAGCACATGCTGGGAGGGACACGGTACAGTGTAAGACAGACAAGAGACACAGCTCTATTCTACTTTGGTTGAGTGTGCGCAGCCCTTGAAGAGTTATACCTAACAGATTGTCCCAAAGAAAAGCTTTGCAGCTGCTCTAACTTACACTGGTCTCTGATCTCAATGCAGCAAGGAATCCAGCCATACTAACTTCAAAGTAACCTTTACCAGTAACTGATGCTATCAGCTCTAGCCTCGGTGCATGCCTGCACAGAAGGTGGCCCAGGGCTTCTGCTGAAGCTGTGGTCAGCTTGCAGCATTTCACCCCCAAAGGGCTTGGCCAGCATGGTTTCATGGAACTGGTTCATGAAAGGGGGAGACACCCTCTGCCCCTTCTTTCTTTGTAATTCTTTATCATTTTACATAGTGTGGACAACCTGGACAACCATCCTGACCACATCAGTGGAACTGGCTGAACCAGCCTTCCTCCTTCATCCAAGCAGTGATCTGTACCGCAGAATTCACAGCCTCTATAGTTCCAGAAGCCACTTGTACATGCTTATTCCCTGGGCTTCTGACTCCTGCTAAAGCATCAGCTGTTCTGACTGTTCCAGCATGCCTGAATGTAAAAAATGTTCAACAGAGTCAAAGCTGTAGAGGCACACACCAGAGGGTTTTATAGCTAAAAAAAAATTGAGTGGACACAATCCAGTCTGTGCATACTTGCAACTACAACTCCAGTAGGCTGCATTCATACCTGTATAATCACTAAATTCTACTCTGCCCACAGAGAAAGAAATTAATATAGTCCATCTTCCAGTTTACGATGACCTAAACTAGAAGCCATGTCATTAAAGAGGCAGGGTGGAAAGAATCTAGCAATGACTTAAAGATAAATCACATCCTTTTCAAGTCCCAAATAGATAAGCAACCTTATGCTAAGCTACCAACTTAACTGTTTATTGGTAGGCATTTTCTATATTGGGAAATAATACAGTATTTGCATAAGCTTTAGCAAGTACCTATTCTCTGCAGAACTCCCTGTCACAACAGCTTTAAGTAAAGATCAGGAATGAAGCCTCAAAAGTGACACACCACAGTAACAGTCAAGAATGTCTTCCACAACCCAAGACAAGCACTTTATTCTGCTGTGTTGTAGCAATGCTTGTTTAATGAACAGATTACTACTTCAACCCTTCTGACAAAGCAGCTGAATAAATCCAAAAATAGTTAGAGCCTGAAGAATTTTTGTCTATCTAGACCAACTGCAAAGTTAGTTTGAATACAGTAGTTTAAAATGGGGAATGAGAAACAAGGTGAAAGTATCTGGTTCTTTTCTTAACTACATCAACCTAACTAATTCTCTCCTCCTTTCACATTCCCCAGTTTGATTCCTGTTCCAATAGGCCAACTTTTTGCTTTCTCCTTGGAGACCACAGGCATTAAGTGTCACATTGCCCAGACAAGTAATATACATTACAGAACAAGATGTAAAACTCTAAGCAGTTGAGTAAGAAGAGGGGAAGGCTAAAAGGAAGACCCTTACCTTCCACATGCTTCAGCAATGCCCTGCTGCTGTTACCATGAGCAGAGATAAGGATCATTTTGCCACTTTTCAGTTCTGGCACTATCTTTTCATTCCAATAGGGAAGGAGTCTATCAAGCACATCTTTTAGACTTTCAGCCTTTGGGAGATTATCCTGAGAGACATCACAGCATTTATACCGGCGATCATTGTATATCTCTTCATAGTAAGGATGAGATTCAGTTATGGGAGGTGGGGTAACATCATAGCTTCTCCTCCATATTTTCACTTGCTCCTCCCCATGATTCAGAGCCATTTCTGCTCTGTTGAGACCGATCAGTGCACCATAGTGACGTTCATTCAGTCGCCAGGAACTCTGAATGGGGACCCACTCTTGGCCCATCTCTTCCAGGATAAGCCATGCAGTCTGGATGGAGCGGCTGAGTACAGAGGTGAAGACGAGGTCAAACTCAAAGCCCAGCGCTTTAAGGTGTTTGCCACAGTTCTGAGCTTCCTTTATGCCAACACTGCTCAGCTTCTGGTCCACCCAGCTGCAGAAGCGATTCTCCTTGTTCCAGGCTCCTTCCCCATGTCTTAAGAGAACAAGCCTGTACTTAGCCATTTTGGTTGCAGCTTAGCTCAGATGACAACTGGTCTGGCATCTAATAATAATGCATCTGGACAGAGACATGAGACAGATACATTAAACATCCCACAGATAATGCATTACAAGTAGTAATATGGCAGCAAAGAGTAGACAACTATCAGAATCAAAAACAACCAAAGACACAAGTGTCTGCTGAGTATGTTTTTACCTTCGAGGTCTCCTGGCTTTGAATTCCTTCCCACCCTCATGTGGGAAGAAAAGCACCATCCTCCACCCAGCTTGTTGAAACCAACCCACTTAACCAATTGGTTAGTAGCAAATTTGTACAAGCTGTTCCTGCCTCCAGATCTCCCTCAAGTGCTTCAACAGAGCCTCACTCAACATCAGAGGCTCTCAACCAGAGAAGCAGATCTCACTCTCACTGGTGAACTTAGACGTGAGACATGGAGCCCAAGCTCGTAAGAGCTGCCCAGACCCACGCTGGCTCAGAGGGAATGCAGGCACAGACAGCAGCTGTGATCCTCAGCCAGAGCAACTGGAGAGGAGGACCACAGAACTGGAACTGGCAATACACAGAACCTTATTAGCTTTCCTCAAAGGAGAGAGATGTCACCATAATCATGCTCTGCATAACTTGTTTCCTCACATCCCCATCCTGTTCTGCTAATTATGCCAGTCTCTGCTTGATTTTTCCCCAGGCCACCTCCCCCATCATTCCTCCACACTCAAGTGTGACAACACAGCTCTCTGGGATGCAATGCACAACTAGTGAGTCCTCATTTCACTGAATCCAGAAGTGATCTCACAGATTATTCCATCCCCTTCCTGACTTTCAAGTATATTTTTTCCTCTTGTGTCTATGAATTACAATGCCAGATTCTCAGGCACCAGAATTAATGTTTTTACTTTTGCAATGGGCACAAATGGCATATTTGCTGTCCTCATTAAATAACAGACAGCTATGCATTCATAAGGTCAAACAGCACCTTTCTCTGCTCCTGTTGACTAAGCAACACCACCTCTGAATTGTCTTCAATGGGAGATGGATTTTGACCACTCACCCAAGCTTTTGCAGTGTTGTCAAAGATCTTCTAGCAGATTGTGCGATGCCTGGAAGGTCCATCTAACACAGCACTGCAAATCTGAAAACCCCAACTGATCACTCTGACCTGAGATATCAGACTAGACAGCAATGGAAAAAAATACAAAAATACAACTCTCTGCACTGGGAGGACTGCTGTATACTCAAATGAACATTAAGTGCTCTCAAAACTATGGCCAGCGGGAGACTGAGGTCTGATTTCTGCACACCCAACTTTGGACTAGATTTCCATGAGAGACATGATTATGGGAGCTCCCATCATTTCAAATCAGTTGGAGTTGCTTCAATCACACTCCAAGTCTCCAAGTGTCTCAAATTCAGGCCCACTGTAACCGTGAATTAGGTCAGTAGGATGGGTTAGGCCCATGCACTCTGGGTTTTGGGAAGCACCTAGCACAATATCAGTGTTCATTTTTACCAGACTTTCAAGAAGTGTATAGAAAAGTTGAATTCATTAACAGCCTCAGTAATTTGATCTTGACTGTAACAAGCAGCTTAGTTCTCCTTTACTCCCACAGGAGACAGAGTCTACATCACACAAGGACACTACACAACAACTCCCCAGCTCTAACTTCTGACTCCTGGTACAGCTCAGGATTAAAAAGCCTTTGAGGACTGACAGATTTTTACAGAATATCAGGAGGTATTGTCTGACACACAATAGACAGTTGGTAAATACAAAGGAAAGTCTTCTGTGATTTCATGTAAAGGAGGCCTGGATTTTGTGTACGACAAGGAGCATCTCAGACAAAATCCCTCACATGTTCCACCTTTTCCACTCACAATAATCAGTTGCACATTGAGCAAAGAAGTCCACCAGGATTGTTAGGATTTGAGTGTCATGTCACAGCAGATATAATACTAAACTACATCCTTTAAGACCCCAGGTTTATAACAAAAAGGAGTATCAGATAGATCACTTTGGCTTTAGATGGAAATGCTTTCTCCAGCATCCCATAGATATGATTAAAAACTGCAGTGTGTTCACAGCATGAACTACTACACAAAACATAGCCCCATAAAAAGCTCTATCCCTGCAGATACCTCATTGTTCAGATTAATTGATTGTATTATCCACAGGAACAGATTGCATAATTTACAAAACCAAATTAAGACCCAATACCAAAAAACCAAGACTCAACAATAGAGGAGATGCACCTGTTCGCATAAGTTCTTAGTTGGGTACTTTTGGTCAAAACCAATAAAAACTCAACAACAACAAAAAAACTCATACAAAGACCTAAAATCATCTGGGGACCATAAACTCCCAGTTCAGTTATACAAAAGATTAGGCAGAATCACCATTCTCAAGCAAATTTAGAAAGGACTGGAAGTCACAGTGTTGTTTAAGTATCAATCCACTTATGGAAGCATTTAAGCTAGAAAGCCTTAGAGCAATACATGGAAAAAACCCTACTCACCTTTCCTATGGCAAAGGAACAACCCACACAAATCCCAGCACAGACTCAAGAGCTGCTTTATACAGAGGCCACCACACACTCTTGGCTAGTTACCTGCAGGAAGAGAATAAACACCAAGTGCTCACACAGAAAGAAACCACAAGTGCAAATGGTTATTCCAACCATCATTCGCTCTCAGAGCTGTAAGAAAATAGTGCACACACCCCTTGTATGGGCTGGGAAAGCTACCAATTTCCTTCTCCCAAAAAGATGTAAATGCACAGCTCCTGCATTTCCAACAAGGGAAAGTTTCTTGTTTCCCAGATGCCCCAGGATATCATTTGCTCCCCAAGATTTGTTTAGACTGTAATTACCATAGCTCTAGTGCACAGAAATCTACCAAAACCTCACGGACACCATGGAGGATACAGACAGCAGACCTGGACCCAGCATACAAGAGAAATACAGAGCCCCAGCTCAGCACAGTAGAACAGAGCAAGGTGCTCAGGATCACATCTTACATCTGCAGAGCTTTTAGCCAAGCACAGTTTTAAGGTCTAACTGCCAGAGGCGGTCATTTCCAGGACTCCTCACTCAAACCAGCACAAGCTCACCTGCTCAGCCCTTTTATAGAACATCCCTGTGCGGTGCACCTGTGTCTCTCAGCCTTCCCTAAGAACGGAGAGGCTTACCCAGAAGCAGGGCAGCAACCCCCACACACGCACAAACACACGAGGCTTACCCAGGAGCGGGGCAGCAACTCCCATACACCCACACTAACACACGAGGCTGCCTAGGAACCGGGCAGCAAACTTCCCCGCCGCGCCCAGCAACTCCCACACGCACACACAAACACACACACGAGGTGCCTCACAGCTACTGCCCCCTCAGGAAGCCACTAACTGCCCCGGGCCCAACACCACCATCCTTCCCCTCAAGGGACCCACACACACACCCAGCCGGCTCCGGGTCCCGACACCGGCCAAGGGAGCCCGCCTGCACCCCCCGCCTCAGGGAGTCTCCCCCGGGCCCCGACAACCCCTCTCCACAGGGCCCGCCGGGGGCGCCGGCACAACCCCCCCAGCCACCCCGGGCTCCGGCGCCCTCCCCCCCGCAGAGAGCCCCCCCCCGCAAGCCCAGGGCCCCTCCACCCCCTCCCCCACAACCGTTAACCGCCCTCCCCCCACGCTCGTCCCTCGGCTTCAGAGAATTAACAGACTAAATCCGCGCTGCCTTACAGGTATCACTGCAGCAGGCTGCAGCCCACCCACCCGCAACGCCACAGCCGTGCTACGCAGCCCGCCCCCGAGGCCGCAGCTAACACCGCCCGCCAGCCCGCTCGCCGCCGCCGCACCGGGAGAGGGGCGGACCCCACGTTTTAATGCGGCCTCGGCGTCCCCGCGCCCGCGAAGCTGAGGGAGTCTGATTGGCTGGCCCAGAGGATGAGCACCGCCCTCAGCCAATGAGGCCGAGCCTGTGGGCCGTGACGCGAGAAAGCGGCGTGGTGCCTACGGGCGCGCTAGGAACGGAGCCAAGCCGAGTCCGACCGAGGTCCGCCGGCCGGGCCCTCCCGGACCCTCCCGGGCCCTTGCGGCCCGCAGCTCTGCGCGGGGCTCGATGTCCAGCGGAGCCTGCGGGGATGCTGGTGTCGTCCCCCCCCCCGCGAAAGTCCCGTCCTCCAAGAGCAGGTCGTTTTTCCGCGAGGGCTCGCGGCAGAGATGTTGGTTCCCCCCGTGGTTCTGGACACGCAAACGCAGGCGGCACTGGCGTGGGCGATGCTTCCCGCTTTGTCGGCGCCGCCAAAACGGAGAAACGGCGTCACGCCAGCGCGTGCAGAACACGACCAGAGGCAGCCAAGCCTCTGGCTTCTCCCGAAACCAGCCCCGGCCCGGCTAACTCTGCATCTGCGGCAGACGGGCTCTGCTCCTCCAGAGCCACGGCTGCCCCGGGCCTCCGCCCACCCCCAGGGCATCTCCGTCTCCTCACCCACCGCCCGGGCTGGACATTGCGACAGCAGCCGGGAGGGAGGACGCCGGCTCACTCGTTTGCCGCGTCAGGGAAGAGGCGAAGGAAGGAGCTGGGCTGCCCGCAGCCGCTGGATCCTCCCTGCTCCCCTGCCCGGAGCCGCCTCCGTACGAAGGAAGGGAGCGGAGCACCAATGCCCTGGGCCGCCATCCAGCACCCCCTCGCTCATTCCCAGGAGGTGAGGAAACAAGGCACAGAGTCAGTCAGATGGGATTTTCCCCAGGCAGGGCTCACTTTTTCTCCTGGCTTTAGGACCTTTTGGTTTTGGTGAGAAGCAAGAGTCCAAAATCTCATTACTCATAATGAAATCAGCAGGAAAAAAATAAGACGTGAGTCTTCCTAACGATCATGCTAGCTACCCTCATACCCACAGGCTGTAATTCCAATTCAAAGTAATCAAAACCAAGTGGACAGAGCAGCTCTGGCTAGAAATGGAGGGAAGTGGTGTGGGAAGGTGCTGTCCTTTACTGCTTCTATTGCCATAGGTCTGCTTTTATTTTTAAAAAGAAGCAGAGCACATCTTTTATACATAATCAGATTCACACTGTCATCTTTAAATGCTTACCCTTGAACAGCCACAAGGTAAAGTTTAAAGGGCCACAAACTGAATGTATACCTAATGTGCTCTATCACCTTCTCTACAAGGGAGAGAGAGAGGTGATCTTCCATTTTTAATAGGTTAAAATGATAGTGCATGAAAATGAAAGATGAGGGATTCAGATTCTGATGGGAAAAAGCAACATAAGGAAATGTAAGAAAATTTGGGGCAGAGGTGTTAAAATAATGTCTCTAAAGTGCTGTGAGGAGAAAGGGTGTTTTGTTTTGCACTTACAGGGATTACATCCTAACCTGTCAGTGGGAAAGAAGGTCCAGCCAGGTGAAACGCTGCTTCACTAGGCTCTCAGCACGGCACAGCACTAAGTGTGCTAAGTCGTAAGAGTGGCCAGGCTGTCGGTGAGCAGCATCCTGTGTCTCTTGGGTAGTTACTGCACTGACTTTGTTCCTCATTTATTTGGGAAGCTCTGGAAAGCTTTCTGCATCTCAGGGAGAACATTTTCAATGCTTTTCCTGATAAAAAGAGCTATGGCTGACTTCAATACAGAACCACAATAAAATCTGCTGCTTCTGCAAAATATTTCTACTGGATGTGAATTACACTTACAGTTACACATATAATCCTTTTCATCTCACCCACTAACTTTAATGTCAACAACTACCTTTTGTCTCTATCAACTTTGTCTAAGCCAGAACCTACAGTATTAAGTCAGTCCAGCCTACGTAATCAAAGTAGTACTCTTAAGTTCACTGTACCAGAAGAGTTTGATTTGCCACCCATCAGCTCGAACTGGTAAAGAGAAACACTCCCACATCACACTGCGTGATCACACACCTGCAATCACCCTGCCTCCAGTCAGGTCAAACGTGTCTCCTCTTGTACGAACGTACTAGTGGTACAGCTCTGACTATGGGTGCATCACAGGCAAACTCGTTGATTGACTGTGCAAGGAAAAGAACCAAAGGTCCTAGAGATAGAAAGAAAAAGATCTATTCTTGAGTATCAGCACTGTGTATCGGCTGTACTTCAATCATTTAGAATACAATTAACAGACAGAAACATTATATGCCAGTATGCAGTCATAACTACAAGTGAATAGACAGCAACCCATGCCACAAGTCAGGAACTCCATGGCCATTAAATACAGATTTCTTATCTCCATCCGTCTTTGAACAAGACCATTTCATTAGCATGGCAAAAACAGCCTAATGACTTCAATTCACATTTCAAACTACACAAGGACAGAAGAGTCGAAGCCATATCCCCCTGCATGACTTCTTGCAGACAGCTATACTCATTTGGCAACTATTATCTCGCAGAGCAGCTGGGCTGTGTTTTTCAGGGTGTCTGCTCTGGAGCCCTTCCAGGCTGTAGCATTTAGCTGGAATGTTTATGGCAGAAGCAGTTCAGGAAACTCCTTTCCTCAACATATAAACTTCCGCTGGGGCACCAGCGCAACTGCACCACACTGAAGAAAGGCCTGGAGCTGAGCAAGGCAGAAACAGAAGAAAACAGAACTGGAAAGAAGAAAGGCCGATTAATGATTGATGAAAACTGTGGCAAACAGGAGCGTTCTTCACTCATTATGCCCTTGGTACTTTTTCATAGAATAGTTACTTTGTTCAAAGCTAGATCAAGTATTTGCCATAGAGCACTGCAGACATACCTATTGTAATTACCAGAAGACCCTGAGCTCTTTGTTTAGAACTATTTGATATATGATCTGTCTTCATTAATAATTTCATCTTCAAAAGAAACTTCTGTAATCAAATCCTCACACTCTTTAATAACTCTGAAACCTTCTCTCTAAAACTTCCTCCTGGGTGTTTTGCTACTGCATGAATTCGTGCCTTCCCTCCTAGACTCTCCCTACTCCTTTCCACCTTCGGTTGCTGCCAGCAGCATGCCCGTCCTGTCTGCCACCCAGATGTGTGCCCAAGGAATCCTCACCATTTTCTTGGATGTGGGCCCATTCAGGCCATTTTCAACACTCGACAGTTTTTCCTCTACAAAAGTCCTAGATCCTGTCTTTTCTCTGTCTGCTATCCATGTTATTGTTGTCTCACATTCCTCTACAACTTTTCTGATGGTCCACTTTCATTTGAGGCCAAATTTGTACTGAGAAAGGTCTGGGAGTGCAACACACTATGCAGAGAGATAAACACATCCTTATTTCCCCAAGAGGACTCAGAACTGTTACATCGTAAAATCACTCTGGCTACATCCATCTCCCTGCCCATCACCCCCCAATACACTGGTTCTCTCTTCTCTTGTAAACTAAACACAAGCTTTATTTCTTGCAAGAAATCAACTGCAATGTGGACAGGGGCCTGCGAAGCCCACACTGTGTATTATCCTTCCTGTTAGCAGGACAGTGCTACCCAGAAGGGATACCTTTCCTTATAACACCACAGCCATCTTACTCATCCATGCCTTCAGTCTCTTTACCTATTCTTTTTACACCTCTGCTTACTCGGGTTTTCCAGTTTAAGAGACCACTTTATTCACTGCTTTTTCAATCAATCAGCTTCATTTTTTCCATCCCAGGAAGACTGCAAGTCCACAAGATATCAATATCACGTTTTCACCCAAGCCTATTCTCTAAACCCACTTGTTTAGCTGAATCCCAAGCAAACTTATGTGTATTCATGGACTGGAAGCTGTTTTCCTTGTTCCTGAAGGAAACCACAGCCACAGCTCACGTGAAGTGCTGCACAGTCCTGTTGGCCTGAAGTCCTTCATATGTCTCTATACACCAGACCTTGGTCTATAATACAAGGAAAATAAAGCCTTCTCCATC
This sequence comes from Gymnogyps californianus, assembly GCF_018139145.2. Taxonomy (NCBI): domain Eukaryota; kingdom Metazoa; phylum Chordata; class Aves; order Accipitriformes; family Cathartidae; genus Gymnogyps; species Gymnogyps californianus. The sequence goes on from NC_059471.1 coordinate 148,989,113, forward strand.
AGAGCTCAGAGAGCACGTAAGGCAAGGACGCGCCAGTCCTAATTCTGTCTTTTTGTTAGAGCCACTCACCGCGTCTTGCATTAACCAGACAAGTGGTTCTCAACATTTTCTTGGCTCAAGCACACCTATGCGTGGGTAATTTTTCATCACACACCTACCCCTATTTGCCAATATATCACACCACCACGTCTTAAACCTAGCCTATTATTACCTAAAACTTGGGGGTGCACCTGACAGTGAGGCGTACCTTGCACACCAGTTAGTCACCCAATTACAATTTAAGCTCCTCAGCAAAGGGCCTTTTTCACCTTTTGTTTTACTAGTGCCTAATACAATGCTGCTTTCATATGTAAATACAGTGGGGCTTTCATCCTGTTTGGGTATGGAGGCAATATATAACTTCACCCATCTGAGTGGATGCTCTTTATGTCAAAACCAGAAGCTAAGTCCATGTGGAGGGCAAATAAAGTATTCTACTTTTTTTTTTTACTCTAACTCCATTGCTTGGGGGAAAAATCTGTTCAAAAAAAAGAGGAGTGAGTGTGTAAGCACTTAAACTAACCCTGCATTTGTCACCAGAATCATAGCTTCAGTCTTTAAGTAAATGTAGAAGTTTTTCTGAATCATTAAGTACCAAATAAACGACTGAGAAAGAGGAAGAAAATACATAAAAGCCTTCATTATATGCAAAACAGATGGAGGGAAGCTGCTATGTGAGGCATCGTATTCCAAACCTGAAGTGGGAACTGAATTTCTTATGTAATCCCTATGGCTAGGTACTGGTAATGTTATTCTGAAGTAAAGCATGTGACTTCCGTCTGTTCATCTGTAATCTTAACTCAAAATTTATTTTATTTCTGCATATCCCAAGCTGAAAACATACACATGGGAAAAACCTTACATTCTGCATGCCCTCAAAACCATTACATGGACATCTTCAAATAACCACCTTACCATCACAGGTGCCTAGATGCTACAGGAAAGTGTGTGGAACACAATTTTCTGAAGGAGCCCTCATGGATACAGTTCTAGCCCCCAAAAATAGCTCTAAAAGAAGTTGTACAGGGTGCCCATGGCTGGGAAAACAAAATTCTTTCTCACAACCAGAAGTTTTCCCATTTCTAGAGCAAGAAACACAATTTGAAGATCTACAAGGATCACTTTTAAATTTCGTGGGTTTGGAGTGGTTTACATTGCAGGTTTTGGTTTGGGGCATTTCACTGTTTTCTAGGCACAATATTGTACAAATTAACTTATTGTAGCAGTATCAAAAGCAAAGAAAATCCCGTGATGAATCTGCCTTTTTTTTCCCCATGATAAACAAAGTGCTTCAGACATCAGACGTCAGTAAGAAACTGTTTGGGAAGAGATAATTTAAAAGGGCCTCTGAAAAAAAGAAAGCAGCAGGGTGGTGTCTAGTGAAGGCATGATAAGTTAGTTAGTTACAAAACAGACTGGATAGTACTGATACTAGAGCATGGTAACAGCACGTAAGAATCTGGGCAACTATAACCAAAAGGGTAAAATGGGAAATCCAATGTCATTGTAGAGAATGGGGAGAACAACAAACACACACAAGACATAGTCAAGTTCGCTCGTACTAATGTCTTTCTATGAAAAATTAATGGTTCACCTCAAAAAAGCTGCTCTAAAGTTTTTTACTTCCATGTTACAATAAACTCTAGGTTAACTAAGAACTTGCTGATGTGTGTGTGCAGAGCTATCTCTGTCTGTATTTATTATGTTTGTTTTCTCACAAATACTCTACAAATCACAAAGATTTGTCTTGTGCTTCTTACATTTCTTTCCATGGTACGTGGCTCTCTTGCAGCATACCAATTTACAAAACAAGCCTGACTGATGTTTAGTTTGGTTTTGAATGGAGCACAAAAATTAGTTTCCTACATAAAAAAATCTGTCCTGTGTCATGATTAAAGAGAAGGACTGAGTCACATTGTTCTTCTACTTTACAGTAACTTCTCAGAATTCAGTGGGGTTGCTCCTGACTTAAAAAAGCAACAGAATCAGGTCTCTCTTTTACAGGATTGTTTCCCAGGAAACTTTAGGAGTTAAGTTGCTAAATAAATAGCTGTGTATCACAAGTTAATTCATGCTTCCCCTACCCCCCACCCCCACCCCCATTTCTTTAATGAAAAAGGAGCATAAGTGGAAAGGCAGACAGGGGTAATAAAACATGCATGGATGAGGAGTCAGGATATCCAAGTTCCCAGAATTTTTCAATTCTAATTTTCATCTCACACCTGTTTTACTTACATGGAAATCCATTCATTTAAATAATTTTGTGCCTGACTTCCACTGGTTTTTGATTCAGAATTAGTCTATTCCTCTCTATTGCCATCAGATCTAGCTGTCCACAGAAGACCCTGGAAAAAATATTTTGCCTGTAATTCAGCATCTCCTTTTTATATTACAAAAAAGACATTTTTCTACTTCCCAGAGACATGAGGCACTATCCAACATTTAGCATTTTGGATACGTCAAGTACTTGTTTAAACATTCAGTACTGTTGTCATTATTCTTCCTTGTCTGCATCTGCAATATACCAAATAAGTAACTGAGCCAAGATCAATTCAATGGATCTGTGACAAAAAAAACCTGGGCAGCATGGTCCTGCCCTTCTTAAGAAGGCATTTGCAGAAGTAGCATATATCTGGTAACAAACTATCTTTTTTTTGGAGGGGGGTGTTATAATACCTCTACAAAGATACCATAAAATGAGGCCCATGCTATCTGACCAAGGTCTCTTGCCCTTCTAAAGATATAGGTGCTCACAAACTTTAGACATGAAGAAGCCACTTTATCTGGACCTCTGGGTTACATCTAGTTTACGGGGGCAGCTGGGAGCACATACAGGCCAAATTAATTTTCCTGGCTTCTGCAGCAACCCACACCTGGCCACCATCTTTTCCCAGCCCCGCGGGCTACAGACATGTTCTGGTTACAGGACAAATGAGAGTCCACAGACAAGATAATAGCTGGAAGCATCCTGCCAGAACAATTTGCGGCTCATGGCCTCCTCCCTGTATGCTCTGAATTACTTCTGGAAATGACAGATGCTGAGAGTGCAGAAGCCCATCTGACCAACCCTACAGCAAAGCTGGAGCATACAGCGAAATAACTGCAGATCCATGGATTAGTGAAGGACAATAAGCCAAACTTTTGTGGGAATCACTGGACCTTCCACATCCCCACTAAATGTTCATATTGCCCATGGGTCCTGCCACGTGACAGGAGAAAGACCACATGAGGTTCTGCTCTCGTATTCACAAAACCTGAGTAACTCAGCTAAAAAAATCTGGCTCCTCTGTTGTGTACGAGTTCAGGTTATAAAGCAATTTCTATTCAGCTCTAATTGCACAGATTCCACAGTGGTATTTTTCATGTTGTTCCTAACCAAGATGAACTCACTGGTTTTACTGTGTGCTTCATTTTGTTTTGTTTTTCAAACATGAGGAAAATATTTTCAACACTTTTGTGTTTCACAAATGGAAAACATATCCCTTCCAAATGCCTTCTTAAGGCATTTGAAGCACCCCTTTTCTTGTCAAAACTAGACACGGCTGATTGCTGAAACTTGAAATGGAGCATGAAAATATTTTTCCACGAGGACAAGAGCCTCCACTTGGCAAGAAAAATAGCACACTGTTCTCAGAAGTGATGAGCTTTGGAAAACCTACAGTCTGCATATACAAGAGAGGAAAATCTCATTCCTCTGATAACCATGCCTACCAACAGAACTGGACAGGAATGTAGGTCTGGGATGGGCAAATTTTCCATTTGTAGATGAGTTGCGTTTGGAGGCTGGCCACGGTGTTCTTCCTATTTAACTTAAGTTGCTTATCCCCTCGTTACAAAGCCCATTCTTCCACAGAAACAGCTGAGAAAGTATGGTCTTTGTTGATGCTTTGGTACCTGCTCTTTTCACAGGGCTTGACCTAGAGAAAATCAAGCAAAGTATTTGCCCGTCCCACATTAATCCACCTCTCCAGTCTATGATCAGAAGGTTTCTTTTTACAAGTTCAAGAAAAGACACAAAAAGACACTGATATGCTTCTGCTTCCGCAGCAACCAGTCCTGGCCTGTGCAAGGAAGTTGCAGTTTAATTAAACCAGTTCAAAAACTGATGCTGTTAAATTAATGCTAAATCTGTGGGAGGATAGATGTTATTTTGCTGAAGAGTGCTTTCTACTGTTTTAACTGAAGTGGTAAGGAATGAATTTAAGCTAAATCAATATACAACGTACTTCAACTGATATGTGTCCAAAAAAGGCATTTGCATCAACATAATGAAACAGCGCAAGATTTTCATGTAGACAAGACTCAGAAGAAAATGTAACCATATTATACTTTGGGAATACTGTGAACATGCCTTGTTTTGCCCTTGTCTGCTGTCAACACCTCCTCCACTGCCTCCAGGGGTCTGCTCTCTGCTGCCTGACAGTTTTATTAACTATCTCTTCCTGTCTTATTTACCCTCAGGTACCCACTTGTTGGCAAGTTACACTTCTCTTTATCACCAAACCACCCCATTTGATGTAGCTCTCAAAACTGTAGTTTCCTGCAGTTCTGCTAAGTTAAAAGGTTCCTCTTCAGGGTAGTTTCAAGCTGATGTTCCACAGGCTTTCCCCTATTTCCTCTATTTGTAACAGTAATAGTTACTAGAGCTTCAGAGCCAGACTGGCTGGGGTTTCCTCAGAAACCAAAATATATCGCTTCAGGCTTCTTGTGTGTCCAATGCTGTGGAAACATCAGAATGTGACTACCCCTTCTGTGAAGTCCATCTCTCTCCAGAGGGTGACACACAGTGACTGAGCAGAAGTATAAAAAAGGCTATAAACCATTTTTGGCAGTTCTGCTTTCTTAGCCTGGCATGATATCCCAGCGCCTGTTCAATCAGCTTGAGCCCAGTGGTTTACACTACAGAGTGGGGAAAGGTCAGTTCTTACTCTTCTTGCTGTTCTTGGTTCCTTTCCCCAGATGCCAGCACGCTCAGGCCAAGGCTGGGATGCAGATCCTGAGGAATTTTGTCTCCCTCATTGTGCCCAAGCCACCACCACGGCTGCATCATGAGCTGCAGGGGGGGAACAGAGGGGATCTCTGGTGATGAAGCACTGGAAAACGTACACAGTGTTGAAATCGTGACGTCCAGCCATTCTGAGGACATCAGGGCCAACATACAAAATAGGTTAGATGGCGTTTGGTATTAGACTGGCTGAACAAAGAGAGAACTGACACTGTTGGCAGACATTTTAACAAAAGGCTTGCTCCGATGCTGTTGAATCAATGGCAAATCTCCCAATGGAAGTAGCCTCTGGCCGCAAATGTGTAGTTAATAACCCAACTCTGTACAGCGCATACTGCTTCCTACAAGCTGTAGACAGCCCACAATCCCCATTGATTACTGCAGTCAAAAACAAGCTGGAGGTGCTGAGCATGTTAGAGTGCTACTGGTTATAGTAAATCCAACCATTCTAAATTTTAGATAGTCTTTCTGTTTCCCCTGGGATATACAACATGTTGTAAGTAAGTGCCCGGTTAACAGGAGGGAGAAAACAGACTTGATTTCCCCCCCACGCATAACAATGCTTAAAAGTGCAAGGTTTGGAACATCTTTGAGAGAGAGTGGTGAGTTGAGGCAGGAAAAGCAGTCTCATACATTTCAGTGCAAAAGACAGCAGGGAAAAGGAAATTCTTTTCTGTGCCTTTAATTTAAGGATCAGACAATTCAGAAAGTTGGTATGTTAGTGATAATTGCTGATTTCCTCTTCAAAGCTCAGATTGTATCTTTTGAGTCCCTACCAGAAAATTTTCATGCCTATTTATTTATTACAAATGGAAGCCACCTTCATTTTTTTTCTTCTTATCCTTTTTAGGAAAAGAGACAGAGGAAGAGAGATTTCCACCTTCTCATTATTACAAAATCTAAGGAATGCAATATGCAATTCAATCTGCTGAGAGATTATTGAAGAAATTCAAAAGCAGTGGTCACACACAAGTTTAACTCTGCCCCCGTGTGTGCAAACATTAAAATACACCCTCCCATTCATTACCTGGATCCTGTTCTATTTTTGTGCAAAAGGATGTATTAGTTTATAACACTAATTATATATGACATCCACGATGACCACGTAGCTACAGGACACCTTTTCTCTTCTACACTCACATGTCTCTCTCTTCATTATGAAACTCTCCTTTATGAATGCATTTGCCACTAAAAAAACAAGCCATAGAGATATGCTTGTTGCCTGTACTAATAAAACAAGAAGTGAAAGTGAAAAAAAAACAGGCAACTCTGGAATTTTACGAGAGGGATGCTCCTGTTAAGACTGGGAAAAAATGGGGACTTAATTTCACTTCTCACCGTTGCCACGCATGCCCTGTGTGAACTTCCCTGTTCTCCCCTGTACCTCACTTCCCAGCCTGTGAAACGTAGATACCATCACCTTTGTACGTGGGGGCGAAAAGGAACTACTTTTTCCTCTGTAAACTCACACCAAGGTTTCTCTAGCCATCTCACTTCATCAGCATGCAGGGTGACAAGGCTTTGTCAAGGGGAGACCAGCCCAGGCCGCCATCACTCTCGTGGGGACACGCTGCTCCAGCCAAAAGGGCTCAGCCCTTCCGAGGCCCTGGGCTCACAGCCCACAACCACACAGCCAGCAGCGAGGGAGCAGCTCCGTGCGCTGAGAGCGAGAGCCCTCTGTCTCATGCCCTACCCGCGACTCCTGTTTATTGACTCATTTTGGAACACCCTCTGGCTTTACCGACCACAAATTGTGGGCCAAAGTGCCACTGAATGAAACAGGCTCTCCATCTGGTAACTGACGGGGTGAACTGCAACAGGGTGCTGCAACACCCCAGCACGTATCACAAGCGACAGACACATGAACAACCCGTGGCACAGGGACAGGGCGCTGCAGGAGCTGAACCCCGCACAAACACAAGCCGGATCAGGGCACAGCTGCCCTCAGCCCTTATCTTTTGATAACGAACTTCACCGGGAGGAAAGGGCCACAGGACACACCACTGCATGCCACAGGGGGGTGATCACCTCTGCGATTTTTAATTGATTTTAGCTTTCACATTAACCTGTGTGAGTTGAGTCTACAGAGAAAAAGCCACAGCCTTGTTTGCCGGATATGGGAGGACCCAGAGCACCGGCACTGGTAAACTGGTAAAATCTTCCCCTGCCCTGACCAGTGACCAGTCACCACCAAACCAGCCGGGCAAGAGGCGGCTGCAGTGGGGCTGCCCAGACAACGTGCAGGGCCATGGCGACCTACATGCAGCTGAGCACCACAGCCAAGATGCCCCTCGTGGGGCTGGGCACCTGGAAGGTAACAGCTTCAGAGAAAAGAACCAGTATTGCAGAGTTCCCTGGCACAAAACTCCGTTACCCCGGTCCAGCTCTGGAGAACTGTCATGGTGCCTGGGGCTCCGCTCTACCTGGCTGTTGGGCTGAACCTGCGTTGGAGTGGGGCTACGGATAAATGGCTGGAGACTGGCTTCAAGCCCTGGAGCCCATGTTTATGACTGCAAAAAATATTGTTCTTGTAAAGAAAATAAACCCAACAACCTGGGGCGAGGTGGTATTGCTTTCAGTAAGGTGGTTTTCCTATTTTTATTTTGCTAGGATACAGGTATTTAACACGTACTGATTTGAGATTCTTAAGATTTATGCATTATTTTTAGTCCTCAGCTGGGAAAGTAACAGCTGCAGTGATGGCTGCCATCGATGCTGGGTACCGTCACTTTGATTGTGCCTACGTGTACCAGAATGAGAGTGAAGTTGGGGAAGGGATCCAGCAGAAAATCAAGGAAGGCGTTGTGAAACGAGAAGACCTCTTCATCGTCAGTAAGGTAAGGATCTGATGATCTTCCACCCTGGAGCAGGGCGGGGGGAATGCTTTGCCTATAGTATTTTCATAGTAGGAAGCTTAAGTACTGGAGACAAAATTTATGCTGTAGGATAAAGCAATTCATAACATCATTCAAGTCACTTCTGATGATACAATCTTACTGCTTCACCCCATTCTGTATGGCGAGTTAGGAAGGATACGCTGTGTCGGAACGCTGCTGTGGTCCAGCACTCTGCTGAGGAGACCCAGAAGTGCTGGGGGATGGATGAGGAGATGCCATCTGGAGACCAATTCGTGCAGAAGAAGGGAAGCAGGAAAAGCTAGAGTGGGCCAGGTAGCACCAAGCAAGGTAGAAACCATGACACAGAGGTCTGAGATCACTCGATGTAAAGGACTGATACAGAGGCAGAACCAGTTTGGTAAATGGCACCTCACTGACTGCTGAAGCACAGCAGAGGAGACGAGCCTGGTGGTGGCTGGTGCTTGTTCCAGCAGCCAGGCTCACAGTCCTGCCAAAGGGGGGTGTCTGCCATGTGAGGAAGATGAGGTTGTGGGCACCTTGGGACAGTGTAATCTGCTCAGCACGTGTCCCAAGGAAGGTGTAGTTGGTGGCTTCTCTTTCTCTTGCTTACTAAGGAAAACAGGCTATTTAGCTGCATTCTGAAGTTGCTTCTGACCTTGGTAAAGGCTGGTGCCAGCCACTTCTTTGTGGCTTGTCTTATATTTTCTTGGCTTTGCCTGCTAAATTTTTTACAGGAAATGTACAAATGGTCAAATCTGACAGAAAGCTTTCTTCAGCTAAGCCATCCTCTTCTACGCAAATCTGACCTTGCAATAGGAGTTTTTACTACAGATCTGTCTGACCATGTGTGCTGCCGCTGCACATACTGAACTCAGTGTCATGGGCCAGTCCCATCACAGAGCAAGCCCCATCTGAAGAGCAATAGGATGGCCTCATTCCACATTGCCTTCCAAAGAAGATGGAGCATTTCTGTCCTGTGCAGGAGAGCACCCGAGAGCTTTAACCCAGGAGGTCACGGTGTGCCTTGGCTTTTTGTCTCTAGCTGTGGTGCACGTTTCATGACAAGCCTCTGGTGAAGGGAGCCTGCCAGAAGACTCTTGCTGACCTGAAACTGGATTACCTGGATCTCTACCTCATGCACTGGCCTCTTGGGTTCAAGGTACAGTCACAGCAATGCCCTTGGCTTTGCCTCCTGGGAGACCTCCTCAAAACTGCTAGTAACGCTTGGAGCACTACTGCTGCTCCAGTCCAGAAAGACCATGTGTCTGTTGTGTGTACCAGCACTGCTCCGGCACTGCTCATTCAGCTTTACTCTGGCCACGTGAGGCAGGCTCTTGATCTCTGCCCCTGAGACCGCTGCTTGCACAGCGTCCTCTGCCCTTTTGATAGTGGGAGAGGCAGACCTAGCACTAAGATCAGGACTCCCAGCTGCAAGCATAAGCTATGCCACTTTCCTTTTCTTTTACAAATCCAAAGCATGCTCATCTGAAAATTACCCCTTGTGGGAAGGAGGGCTGTGCTTTGCTGCCTGACAGAAATTCTTTCCTCTGCATGTTACAGAATCGCAGAGCGAAAGGAAATACTTCTGTTTTCCATTTTTCTCTTTAATCACCAAGTCCTTAATACAGTCCAGATTGAGTTGACCTTTGCTGCAGGAGCCTTAAGTGTTCTTTCACAGACCTTGGATTTCAAAAGATGAGGCTTTTTGATACCAAACTTTCTCAGACTACATGTACTTCACAGGATTTATGTCAGTTTGTATATATATATACACATATACCCTTAGCCTTTCCTTTCTGCTACATCCAGATCAAAATCTCTGTTCTACCTAATGGTTTTCAGCTCAGCTTCATTTCATTCTCTCAATATTGTTTTAGTTAGCTTTATGTGGACAAAGCTGTCAAGTGAAACTGCATAATATTGTGGCATCTAGAAAATTCCAATCATTCAAAACACTTTGGCCATACTGTCTAGTTACAGGCTGTTCTAATTTTCCTAATACAGCAACTTAAACAGTGAGCCTCCCCATGGGAAATCTGTCAGCAGTACCTTTTTCAGCAGATGTACTCCAGTATAAATGTGTACGTTCACAGGACCAAAGTCAATCCTCCATATACCTTTTTAAAAACAACTAAAGAAGCTATTATTCCTAAATGTGCATAACAGAACAATACATGAAGCAAACTCATGTAAGACTCCAGGATACTGTTCTACGAGTAAATCACTTCCCTGCGTACATTTTGTGGATCATCACTTCAATGGGTCCAGCAGAAATACCTGTCTTTGTTGGGATAGTAGGTGGCAAAAATGCCATGACCCTGCATGACCTAAAAATAAGAAATGACTGAAGAATTAATTAAGTTATGGTGAGAATTACTTGAAGTTTTTTCATGCACTATTAGCTTTAGCTCCTTACATTCCTGTTTGGTTCTTTTACATAGCTAGCATCCCAACAGAGATTATTTCAAGCATTTTCTCTCTCATTGACAGCCAGGAGACGAGCTCTTTCCCAAAGATGACAAAGGCATGTCTATACCTAGCAACACTGATATTCTACAGACGTGGGAGGTAAGTTCAGCCACAGCAGAAGAGACATGTCCTCTGTCCTCGTCAGTCTCTTCCATGTTTTCATTACCTTCAGCAGTCACAGAACTGTTGTCTCATGCATGCAAAATTAGTTGGAAGGAACATAAGGCAGTACAAAGTAGCTTTTCATAACGTGCATGCTTAGTCATTACCTAGTTATTCCTATTCCCCGAGTGCCTTACTTGACGGCCTGACCCACAGTGAGCTGCACAATCACTTTCAGTGGAGCTGCAGACCAGACTGAGGTTAGAAAAAGTTCATTGCTTGACCATAACAACTGTACAATTGTCTTCACCACAGTTCTTCGACCCTTCTTGAATTGCTCAAATAAATTTTACAGAAATAAAGACATTTTAGGTTGAGATTTTGCCTACAGTGTAGGGCACAGCCCTCCAGTGCTTGCACAATAGTGGACTACTGAGTGTGGTTGTTCTTTTCCTCATGCAACTTGGTGTGAATTTCCACAAACTCAGGGAATGAGAATTTGGGCTTGGGTGAGACAGCACTAACATACCAGTACCTGCTTTTCCCTCAGAGAACTTTGCAACTCTAAATAGTTATTTTGTGCTCCTTGTGATGGGAAACAAGCCACATCAGGAAGAACATCTTCTTCATGACCTGTCTTGCATAGTGGATGCTGACTTTGCTCCTCTTTGTGTTAGGCCATGGAAGTGCTGGTGGATGCTGGTCTGGTAAAAGCCATTGGTATCTCCAACTTTAACTGTGAGCAGATTGAAAGAATCCTGAACAAACCAGGGCTGAAGTACAAGCCTGCAAATAACCAGGTAAGCTTCTAAGTGACTGCAGGTGAATAGTTTCCAGGGATTATAAAGATCTGATTACAGTTGAATGAGGAGATGGAAAAAGGGAGAACAAAGTAGACACAGCATGTACTCTAAATCCCGCTCTGTGGATGCTTCTGAGTACACAAGGCACTCGGATACTTCCTTTTTTGTCTCACCTTGCTGAACCGCTGTTTATGAATGTTGGAGTATTTCCCTGGAAACATTCTTTCTGGAAGAATAAAGAACCTAGAGATGAGCTTTGTGAAACCCCCACAGCAAAAACTGTATAAGCACTTTGCATAAAAATAGGTGTCTTCAATACTAAGGATGTGTATTATCACGCAGGCCACTGGTAAATTAGGGGAAAACGCAGCCTCTAATTGGATTAGGAGATAATCCATGGAGCACAACAATATTACAACAGTTCTGCCACTATCAGCCTCTGTGCCTTTGTGTTGGCAGATCGAATGTCATCCATACCTCACCCAGGAGAAGCTGATCAAGTACTGTCAATCCAAAGGGATTGCTGTGACAGCATACTGTCCCCTTGGCTCTCCTGACAGACCATGGTAAGATTGCTTTGCAATTTGCAAGGGAGCTGGCATGGATTATGCTTGTAACATTGAGAGTACAAGTGCACTATTAATCATTCATCTAAATACAGATCTCTGTTGCTAGGCTGGATCTTTCTATGGAGGTTTCTTGCCATTGATTTCTTTTTTCTGTGTAGGGCTAAGCCAGGGGATCCCTCCCTTCTGGATGACCCCAAAATCAAAGAGATTGCAGCCAAGCACAACAAAACCCCAGCACAGGTAGGTAAGTGCAGTACAGTGGGTACTCCTTCCTGTAACACAGCCATTAAGGAAAATACAGCTGAGGAGTGGGTAGAGAACCTCCATCCGTTCCCCATGAATTGTGGCACTCCTTTGATTTTTCCCTAACAATGCAGATTTTTTATTATATGGCCTGCCAGACATACCACTATTATCTTTTTGGCCCTCAAAAAGATTCTTGACCCATCTTCAGATGTCACTTCCCCTCTCAAGTCCTCTTGCAGAGAATTAAAGCCTTGCATGGACTGCTGGAAGTCCAGGTGGGGAGAAAAGGAATTGACTGTCCCAAAACTGAATAAGAAAGGAGGCCTTCCATGTGGGCCTCCACCACTTCCCTCTTTGCCCTTCAGGAAGCGCTACCTAGGCCACAGGGACAGGAATGATTTGAATTGTAGCTCCACAGAAAGGGTTTAGTTCTACTGAAATATACACTTGATGGCAAACAGCTGTTGGAACAGGCTCTGCTTCCTCCAGAGCAGGAGCCATCCTCTCTCTGACTCACTTGTCTGTTCTTGCAGGTTCTCCTTCGCTTCCAGATCCAGAGAAATGTGATTGCGATTCCCAAGTCTGTCACACCACAGCACATTGTGGAGAACCTCAAGGTGATTGATTATGAGTGAGCTGGGTGCTGCCCTTCACAGATGGCACGGCTTCTCCCTGCAGAGCAAGCAGTGATCCTTTCTTGCCCTTCCCAAGTCCTCCTCAGACAAGAGGACTGGGCTTTCTCTTTCTTTATGCTTACCTACACTCTACTGAGGGTTAAGCCAGGCCTACTTTTGGAGAGGACAGATGAACAGGTCGTATATGGTATTTCCTGTTCTGTGGCTTGTGGATGAACCAGCAGGCACAGCTTGCTTGGAGCCCGCACACAGTAACATGCCAGAAAAGTCTTATACAGAATAAGCAATGTTCATAAAATAGTTCTTGTGTCCATAAGAAAAGTTATTCCTCTATCTGTTAATTCAGTGGTCCATGACTGAAAATGGACCCTCCCATGCTGAGCTGCTCTCTAACCTTGTCTTTCTTCACACTGTTTGATTTTTCAAAGAGGTGATTTCCAGCTGTTTCTCTTGCTAGGTGTTTGACTTTGAATTGACTGAAGAAGAGATGGCAACCCTTCTCAGCTTTAATAGAAACTGGAGGATCTGTGCAATGAGCATGTAAGTGACACTGCTTGTTTCCTTCCAGCTCTTAAATTTTGAATATTCTTTACAAGGAATTTCGTGTCACAGCTACTAGGTAGCATGAAATTCAGTTTATTTAAAAATCATGCCGACTCAAATTCCAACTGGTTTGTCCCAAAAATACTTTTTCAGGAGAGGGTTTCATATTTTCATTTTAAAAACAAAACAAAAAAAAAAAGAAAACAAACTACATTCTCATTTTGAATTCAGTTCCCAGGAAACTCTCTGTAACTTGAATTACAAAAAATGGGTTCTGGATGTTCATTTCATCTTTGTCTGTATTAGAGAAATGAGGACACATATCTCCACATATTCTTCCTGTAATTACATGATGCAGATCTTCCCTTGGTGGCTCCTCCATGCACCTAATGTACCTCTATATAACATTTAGGTCACCCATGAAAATAACATTTCTTCTTTGATTTCTTTCAGTTCCAAAACTCACAAGGAGTACCCTTTCCACGCAGAATACTGAACATGCTTGCAACATGGCCTCTGCTGTCTCATGTGCCTCTACTATAACTTTGAGCTGTCTATTCATCTAGTTTTCTTACTGCATGTGCCCTGCTGCTGCCAGTGGAGACACAGGATGTTGATTCCATGAAATTTGTTTGAGTTCTTTCTTGGAAGAAGGAAAGAGTATTTTCTACAGAAAAAAATGTGGGATGTAATAATTTTCTGCTTATTAGAAGAGAGGATTACTACTGAAGACCCTAAGCAGAGGTGCTAAGCAGAAAATGGGGAGAGTTTGTACCACCATTCAGTGACTGCCTTCAGTCTTGCATCAGCAGAAACCAGATGTTGACAAACCACAAAAACCCCCCATGCATCCACAATTTCATCAGAAATGTCCCATATTTTAAATAAAATTAACTTTAAAATGCAAAAACATAATTGGCTGAAAGACTTCTGTCTAGCGTAGGAAAAACGCAAAACCCTCCTACCCAGAGACGCACAGAGAGGTCGGCTGCAGTCACCTGCACGTCGGGGACGCGGATCCTCCCTGGGACAACAAAGCCACTCGGCACTTTCCCCCGCGGGCACCAGAGGACAGCCAGCCCTCGGAGGAGACCCGCGTTGCCCCCTCCCCGCCGGCCACCAGCCCCCGAGCTCCGGCCACAGCCCCCAGCGGTGCTGGGGGGCGTTTCAGACGCCACCCAACCTGGGTGTCTGCCCCCCGGTCAGGGGAGGCTCAGGGCAGCACTTACTGCCCCATCCCACCCATGCCGAAGGGTTCTCCTGCTCTCACTTGAAGGGTCTCCTCTCGTCCCAGGGCACACACAACAACCTAATGAAAGAAAGGAGACATCAGAGGGGTTTAGCCACATCAACTTGCTGAATTAGGCCTAGGTGTCAGGGGTGCGCAGGCAGGAGCTGCCTGCTTAGGGCAGGCGAATTAACCTGGACCTGCCACGGAGAGTGAGAGTGTGTGCTCATAGTTTCGTTTCTGGAGTTTCATTTTAAGGACACAGTTTTGCCAGCTCATCAGATTAATAGCCAAATACCAGAATTATCAAAGACTAAAGTCTTCAAAAAAAACTCTTCAGAAGACCACCACAGAGATGGTGGTGGGACCTCAGAGGATGCTCCTGGCTTGATCTGAACTCAATGCAAGAAAGAGGCCAAGGTCTTAGAATTGGATTAAACCTCTAGCCTCCTGTCTGCATTCCTGCCTTAACAAGCATGTGGAAGTTGAATCGTTGCACACCATTTAGCAAGATAAACATCCTGTTTCAATATACTTCTTTCCCAAAGGCCCTACCATCATCTGACAACCCCAGCCACGCCTTCAGGACAAGAGAAACAACTGACAGCTCCCGTGTCTTGGCATGATCTGGGGAAAGTCTCACACCAACAGGCACAAACAGCAAAGCAAAATGCAAACCTTCTGCCCAAAATCCTCTGTTAAAAGACCAAGACATCTCTCATTCAAGGAACCATTGGGGAAAACCAAGCACCTACCTTCACAGAAGAACATGAACAGGCCGCAGAGGAAGCAACACAGAAATCTCAGAAGAAAATGACAGGAAGGACAAATTGCATTTTTCAGCCGTGCTCTCCACCAAGTCTCATTATCTGTCATCACACACTCTACGCAGCTCCTAGCCACAGGAGCGCAAGGCTTTGAAACCTCTCCCCAAAAAGACAGGCTCAGAAGAGCGAGAACAAACACTGCAGGGTTTTCGGCCCTTTCGTATAGGAGATCCCATCTTACTGGCCAAACAAGCCAGGCTTTGCAAGATTCCACAGACTCGCAGAGCACGACTCCCTGATGGCACCAGTTCACCTTGGTGCGGCTCCAGTACAAAATCTGACTGATTCTGGCAGTTCCTACACCAAGACTTGAAACCCACTCACTCTTGATTGTTTCTGAATGTGACACTGCTAACACTAATAAATCGCGAGCACAGTACCACAAGCTTGAGTGCCTTGGGAATATAAAGGAGAGCAGGAGCAAATTGGCACTTCAGCTGGTCTCTAGGCTCTCTTGAGAAAATACATTGCAGCCAAGGCAAAATGTGTCATTTTGCATTTTTCACTGACTTCTCTGAAAAACGAACCAGCGCCCAAGAAGCTGAGCAGACTCAGAGCAGATCTATGGAGAGGGAATCCCAAAAAAGGATGAAAGATAAGCCCCAAGTTGTGTAACTGTTACATGATTCAACTGAAACACCACATCCTGCTGAGGACAGCTGATGGCACTGACACAAAACAGGAGGAAGATTAAAGAGAAAAATTAATTATCTTGTCTGCTTTCAGTTAAATGAAGCAAAAAGAGCCTGGGCATCTGCTGTGGGAGAGGCACCCAGAGAAAAATGCACCATTATACATACTCTGAACTTACGCTTGTACCTGAATCAATTCTCCAAGTATAAGCAAATAGCAAAGCCTCCCAAGCAGCCCTAACATACCATTATGGAGTACTTACAGGATCCTGCTGATAAATCAGGTTTCTTTCACTGCACTGTGACCACCTCATCAGTACAGCATATTTTGCCTCTCCAAAATTTCAAAGTCAGTTTCTAATGTGAAATTAAAGGTCACCTACCATTTATTTCTACACTTGTGTATTTCATTCTGAAATATGGTCTGCACTTCCCTAAAGACAGAGGGACAATGTGATCATTGTGACATTCACTGAAAACTCACTGCTCTTCTGCAGCTTTGAAAACATACTAAAAAATATTTTCTCCCAACATTAAAAATGAAGTGTTTTACACTCACTATTTTCTAAGTTACTCACAAGCTCACTTACCCCAAAGGGAAAGCTGCATTTGTCCCATCTGGAGAGGGGAACAGGGTGCTCCCCACTATCACAACCCAGCCACACCAAGGTTTCTCTAGCCATCTCACTTCATCAGCATGCAGTGTCACAAGGCTCCTGCGACCAGCCCAGGCCACCATCACTCTCGTGGGGACACGCTGCTCCAGCCAAAAGGGCTCAGCCCTTCCGAGGCCCTGGGCTCACAGCCCACAACCACACAGCCAGCAGCAAGGGAGCAGCTCCATGCGCTGAGAGCGAGAGCCCTCTGTCTCATGCCCTACCCCGCGACTCCTGTTTATTGACTCATTTTGGAACACCCTCTGGCTTTACCGACCACAAATCGTGGGCCAAAGTGCCACTGAATGAAACAGGCTCTCCATCTGGTAACTGATGGGGTGAACTGCAACAGGGTGCTGCAACACCCCAGCGCGTATCACAAGCGACAGACACATGAACAACCCGTGGCACAGGGACAGGGCGCTGCAGGAGCTGAACCCCGCACAAACACAAGCCGGATCAGGGCACAGCTGCCCTCAGCCCTTATCTTTTGATAACGAACTTCACCGGGAGGAAAGGGCCGCAGGGCGCACCCCGGGGGGTGATCACCTCTGCGATTTTTAACTGACTTCAGCTCTCACAGGAGCCCACACGAGCCGAGCCTCAGCAGAAGGCCCGCCCGAGCCGGGGCTGGCCTGCCCCGGAGGGGTCGGTGTGAGGCCCGCTGGGCCCCGTCACGGCCGTCACGGCCCGGCTCTGCCCTGGGCCCCCGGCGGGCAGCTCCTCCGGCCGCGGGGGCGTCGGCTCCGGTGGGGAACGCCACCCTCGGAGAAATACCAAACTGCCCCGAAGCGGGAGAGAGGCGGCGCTGGGGGCGACCCAGGGGCGCTGCGGAGCACCCCCAGACACCCCTCCACACACAGGTAGTTCACCCCGTACCTTACCATAGCAACCGGCCGGTACCCCCATTGGTTGCCCCGCTTTGCTGCTGATTGGGCGGCGCTGCCATCGGGGCAGGGCTTGAGCGCTGATTGGCTGATAAGGAGGGGAAGGCCGAGCGCTACCAACCGCCAGGGTGGGCGGGGGGCACCACCCCCCGGAAGGGCCGTACCGGCAGCCCCGGGGCGGGCCCGGCCCGGCCGCTGTTAAAGCGCTGGGCGGGCGGTGCGTTCTCGAGTGGGGCCATGGCGACCTATGCGCGGCTGGGGGCTGCGGCCACGGTGCCCCTTCTGGGGCTGGGCACATGGAAGGTAACTGCGGCCGCGGCGAGCCCTCCTGCAGCGGCGCCCGGGGCCGCCGCCACGCCGCGGCCTCTCGCTCCCGAAGGGGACGCAGCGCTGCCGGCGCCACCGACATCCCGGCCGCGGTTCCCCACTCGGTGCGGGGATGCCGCTGCGGCGCTTAGCACCGAGGGTCCCTCCATGCACGCTGGCCCCTCGCAGCAGCCCGAGCTCCTGCGCCGCTGCAGGGCTCTGCCCAGGGACGCGGGTCGCTGAGGCCCCTCCGCTGGGTTAAACCCCTCCTGAAGCTGCCGGCGGCTTCTGCTGTGGGAGGCGGTGGGGGGCGAGGAGGCCTTGGCCTGGCCTTGGAGAACGGTCCTGCTGTTGAGGCCTCAGCTCTGCAGAGGCTCTCTAGAGCCCTGCCTGGGAGTGGGGTGACAGAGGAATGGCTGGAGGCTGGATTTAAGCTTGGGTGCCTGTGCTGGAGATCTGTACAGGCCCAAGAAAGCTTTATGGAAAAGCTCCCCTTAAAGCCCCTTTGTGTGTTTATCTGCTCTCTAGTTACCTAAGGAGCAGCATGTGAGAATCCCAAATCAAGACATATCATACCCTTTTTCCCTTCAGTCCCCCCCAGGTAAGGTGGAAGCTGCAGTGATGGCTGCCATCGATGCTGGGTACCGCCACTTTGACTGTGCCTATGTGTACCAGAATGAGAAGGAAGTTGGGTATGGGATCCAGCAGAAAATCAAGGAAGGTGTTGTGAAACGAGATGACCTCTTCATTGTCAGTAAGGTAAAGATCAGATGGTCTTGGATCATGGACAGACCGGCTTTACCTGTGATATTTTTACAGTAGGAAACTAAAGTAGTTTTATGCTGTAGCATTGGAGAAGCTTGTAATGTAAATGAGATCACTCCTGATGGTACTTGCTTGTTTCATTTCATCAGCACAGTGATAGAGTTTAATTCTTTCCTGTCCACTGATAGTAATTTTTATGGTTGTAGGCATTGGATAGGAAGAGTGAGTTCCTTGAGCTTTGAGCAGGGAGAAGAATCACCCTTATCCTAACTGTCTGGTGGCAGCTTTCTTCCTGGTCAATCCGATAACACTGAAGAAAGTCAGGGCTCTGATTTCCACTCTCAAAATCTACAGAAAGCGTGAGCACCACAGCCCTGCTGTGGTCTGGCACTCTGCTGAGGAGACCCAGAAGTGCTGGGGGATGGATGAGCCTGGCCCTGCATCTCTTACCTGCAGACCAGTTGGTGCAGGAAAAGCTAGAGTGGGCCAGGTAGCACCAAGCAGGGTAGAAACCAGTGATACAGAGGTCTGAGATCACTTGGTGTAAAGGACTGATACAGAGGCAGAACCAGTTTGGTAAATGGCACCTCACTGACTGCTGAAGCCCAGCAGAGGAGATGAGCCTGGTGGTGGCTGGTGCTTGTTCCAGCAGCCAGGCTCACAGCCCTGCCAAAGGGGGGTGTCTGCCATGTGAGGAAGATGAGGTTGTGGGCGCCTTGGGACAGTGCAATCTGCTCAGCACGTGTCCCAAGGAAGGTGTGGTTGGTGGCTTCTCTTTCTCTTGCTTACTAAGGAAAACAGGCTATTTAGCTGCCTTCTGAAGTTGCTTCCGACCTTGGTAAAGGCTGGTGCCAGCCACTTCTTTGTGGCTTGTCTTATATTTTCTTGGCTTTGCCTGCTACATTCAATGCAGGAGTTTTATGCATGGTCAGGAATGGCAGATACACGTCTTCATTTAAAAGCCACCTATTGCAAAGGCAGACCCTGTTTAAAAGAGGGTAGCACAAATTATATCTTAACTAATGGAACCAGAGGACTTTGTCTGTTATGATCCTGCTCAAATACCTGTGCTGCCGCTGCACATACTGAACTCAGTGTCATGGGCCAGGCCTATCACAGAGCAAGCCCCATCTGAAGAGCAATAGGATGGCCTCATCCCACATTGCCTTCCAAAGAAGATGGAGCATTTCTGTCTTGTGCAGGAGAGCACCCGAGAGCTTTAACCCAGGAGGTCACGGTGTGCCTTGGCTTTTTGTCTCTAGCTGTGGTGTACGTTTCATGACAAGCCTCTGGTGAAGGGAGCCTGCCAGAAGACTCTTGCTGACCTGAAACTGGATTACCTGGATCTCTACCTCATGCACTGGCCTTTTGGTTTGAAGGTACAGTCACAGCAATGCTCTTGGCTTTGTTTCTTATGGCTACGGCTTTTGGGGAGCTATATGGCTTTACAGCCCAACAATTGCTCTGGCTGAGAAAGACAATCACGTGTCTGTTGTGTGTACCAGCACTGCTCTGGTGCTCAGCTTTACTCTGGCCACATGAGGCAGGCTCTTGATCTCTGCCCCTGAGACTTGCTTGCATACCCCTTTGATCCTGGGAATGATGGTCTGAAAACTAGGGGCAGGTCTCACAGCTGCAAGCATAAGACAGGCTGCTCTCCCTTTGTCTTATGAATCAGTGTATGCTTATCTCAAAATCACCCCTTGCGGGAAGGAGGGTTACACTTAGCTGCCTGTCAGAAATGTTCCTCTCTGTGTTACAGAATCACAGAGCAAAAGAAAATATTTGTTTTCCATTTCTCTCTTTAATCACCAAGTCCTTAATACAGTACAGATTGAGCTGACCTTGCCAGTGGGAGCCTTAGTGTTGTTCCACTGAGACAGGAATTCAAAAGTTGAAACTTGTTGGGGGCCTAAACTCTTTCACAGATTAGTGAAGGAGTTGATGTCTCAGTTTGACTATTTCTAGTCTTAGCCTTTCTGTCCTGCTGCAGTCTGATCAGTTTCCATCCTACCTGTTGCTTTTGAGATGCTCATCTTTATTTCATACTCTATTTTAGCTTTATGTTAACAAAGCCATGAAAATGAAACTGTCATGGTGACAGTAGCAAACAGCTGTTAAACGCAGTTCAGTCTTGGTGTCTTTTCATAACTTATACACAAAGACTCTTCTAATTTTCCTAGTATTAGCGGCTTTACATTGAGCTTTGTCATGGAAGAACTGTCACTACACATAATACCTCTCTCGATCAGATCTGGTGTTGTGTAGACCAAAGCTACATGTTCCCAGCACCTAACTAGGTCCCCTGATGCCCTTCTGGAAAAAGAACAAAACAGTTCTTCCTAAGTGGGCACAAAAGAACAATACATGAAGTGAACATGTATGAGACTGGAGGCTATAGTTCTGAGTGGTTTGTTTCCCTGTAGGTGTTTGGGTGAGTCATCACTTTGAGGGGTCCAGCAGAAAAACCCTGTCGTCATG
Source organism: Gymnogyps californianus (assembly GCF_018139145.2). NCBI lineage: Eukaryota > Metazoa > Chordata > Aves > Accipitriformes > Cathartidae > Gymnogyps > Gymnogyps californianus. The sequence goes on from NC_059471.1 coordinate 149,010,164, forward strand.
AGAATGGTCACTGGCAAAAATGCCTTAAATTCCTCCTGCTCCTCAGGAAGGAATGACTGAATGTAGACAAGAATTTGTGTTCTTGCCTGCACTAGAAGTTTAAGCTATCGTGGTTGTGAACTCTCATGGTATTAAGCGAACTTCTCAACAGATTTTTCAAGCATTTTCTTTGTCACTGACAGGCAGGAGAGGAGCTGTTCCCCACAGATGACAAAGGCATGTCTATACCCAGCAACACAGATATTCTTCATACATGGGAGGTAAGTTCAGCCACAGTGGAAGAGTCATGTGTTCTGTCCTCAGGAGTGGTGTTAGCTTCAGCAGTCACAGAATGGCTCATGCATGTATGCAGAATTAGTTGGAAGGAATTCACAAAAGTATGTGGTAGCTTTTAAAAATGTGCATGGTTAGTCAAGCTATTATTCCTATTCACTGTGGATTAGCATCTCAAGTCACTGAGCTGCACAGTGACTTTCAGTGGAGCTGCAGACCAGACTAAGGCTAGAAAAAGTTATTTACTTGACCATAACTATACAATTTTTCTTCACCGCAGTTCTCATGCAGTTCTTGAACTGGTCAAACAGATTTTGCAGAAATAGACACTTAGGTTGTGATCCTGCCATCCTCCTAGGGCATAGCCCTCCAGTGCTGTGACAACAGTAGAGTAAGAGTCGTCTTTTCCTTCTGTAACTCAGTGAATTTCACAGTCTCAACAATGATTTTTTTGGGGCTTTGGTGTGATAGAAGACATGGCACAGTGTTGTGGTTTAACCCCAGCCAGCAGCTAAGCACCATGCAGCTGCTCGCTCACTCCTTCCCCCTCCCAGTGGGATGGGGAGGAGAATTGGGGAAAAAAAGTAAAACTTGTGGGTTGAGATAAGAATGGTTTAGTAACTGAAGTAAAGTAAAATATAATAATAATAATAATAAAATATAATAGTATTGAAAAGGAATATAACAAAAAGAGAGAAAAATAAAACCCAAGAAAAGACAAGTCATGCACAATGCAGTTGCTCACCACCTGCTGATTGATGCCCGAGCAGCGATCTGCCCCTCTCGGCCAACTCCCCCCAGTTGATATACTGTTGTATATATAGCAAGATGTTCTAGGGTATGGAATACCCCTTTGGCTAGTTTGGGTCAGCTGTCCTGGCTGTGCTCCCTCCCAGCTTCTTGCACACCTGCTTGCTGGCAGAGCATGGGAAACTGAAAAATCCTTACCTTAGGATAAGCCTACTTAGCAACAACTAAAACATCAGAGTGTTATCAACATTATTCTCACACTAAACCCAAAACACACTGTACCAGCTACTAAGAAGAAAATTAACTCTATCCCAGCTGAAACCAGGACACACAGATACTACCAGTACTCACTTTCCCCTTGAGAATCAAAAACTTGGCAAGTCCAGACAGTTATTTTGTTCTTCCCATGAAAAGAAACAAGCCACATCAGGAAGAACGTATTCAGGTCATGTCTTGTACACTGGATGCTGACTTTGCTCCACTTTCTGTTAGGCCATGGAAGAGCTGGTGGACTGTGGTCTGGTAAAAGCCATTGGAATCTCCAACTTTAACCGTGAGCAGACTGAAAGAATCTTGAACAAGCCAGGACTGAAGTACAAGCCTGCAAATAACCAGGTAGGCTTCTAAGTGACTGCAGGTGAATATTTCCAAGGATTATAAAGATCTGATTGTAGTTGAATGAGGAGATGGAAAAAGGGAGAACAAAGTAGACACAGCATGTACTCTAAATCCGCTCTGTGGATATTTCTTGGTACAAAGGACCAGATTATTTCCTTTTTGTCTCACTGTGTTGAACCATGTTTTACAAAATCTGGACTATTTTCCTATGAAGCATTCTCTCTGGAGGGATAAAGAATCCAGACACGAGCTATCATTCTGACTGTAATCAATGACTTTTATGAAGCCTCTCAGAACAAAATCCAAAAAGCACATAAGGACTCAATATAAAAGTTGGTGTCCTGTAGAATTATAGTCTTGTATTGTCACACAGACCACATGCAGGGTAGGATGAAGGCAGCCTGTAATTAGGAAACAGGATTCAGGAAAAAAAAAATCTCTGGAGTATGGGAACACTACAGTAGTTCTACAACTGCTCCTGTGTTGGCAGATCGAGTGTCATCCATACCTTTCCCAGGAGAAGCTTATCAACTATTGCCAATCCAAAGGGATCACTGTGACAGCATACTGTCCCCTTGGACGGCCTGACAGGTAACTTCCAAGTGGGTTAGTGTGGTTTAAGTTTGAAACATCCAGACTAATTGAATGAGTAATGGTGCAGGTGTAATTTTTTTTTAAATTACTCATGCTAGGTAGAATCTTTCTGGAGGGATTCTTTGCTGTTTCTTCCTTTTTTTCTCTGTGTAGGGCTAAGCCAGAGGAGCCTTCCCTTCTGGATGACCCCAAGATCAAAGAGATTGCAACCAAGCACAACAAAACACCCGCACAGGTGGGTGAGTGCCAGACAGTGGGTACTCCTTTGTGTAACACAGCCGTTAAGGAAACTGTCTGAAGAGAGGGTACAGCCTCCATCAGTGTTCCCTGTGAACTGTGGTGCTCTTTTGTGGTGGTAACGAGCAATGCAGGTTGCCTACTCTGTGGCCTACAACATATGCTACTATTATCTCTTTGGCCCTCAGCCAGAAAAAGATTCTTGACCCATCTTCAGATGTCACTTCCCCTCTCAAGTCCTCTTGCAGAGAATTAAAGCCTTGCATGGACTGCTGGAAGTCCAGGTGGGGAGAAAAGGAATTGACTGTCCCAAAACTGAATAAGAAAGGAGGCCTTCCATGTGGGCCTCCACCACTTCCCTCTTTGCTCTTCAGGAAGTGCTACCTGGGCTGCAGGGATGGGAATGAGTTGAAATGCAGCTGTGCGGAAGTGGGTATAGCTTAGGGAAAACAGCTGTTGGAACAGGCTCTGCTTCCTCCAGAGCAGGAGCCATCCTCTCTGACTCACTTGTCTGTTCTTGCAGGTTCTCCTTCGCTTCCAGATCCAGAGAAATGTGATTGCGATTCCCAAGTCTGTCACACCACAGCGCATTGTGGAGAACTTCAAGGTGAGTGATTACGAGTGAGCTGGGTGCTGCCCTTCAGGGATGGCACGGCTTCTCCCTGCAGAGCAAGCAGTGATCCTTTCTTGCCCTTCCCAAGTACTCCTCAGGCAAGAGGACTGGGCTTTTTCTCTCTGTCTGGTAGCTAGGGCTACAATGAAGACTACAGCTGGAGAAGAGATAGACAGAGCTCTCGGAAACAGTATGCTGATAACCTTATCAGTCACCTTACATAGCGTCTCCTGTTCTGTGACTTGTGGATGAAGTGGCGGGCAGGGCTTGCTTGGAGCCCAAGTGCAGTAACATTCCTCAAAATATAGAGTAAGCAATGTAAAGGGAAGAGTCCTGGTGTCAATAAACCACATTGCTCCTCTGACTGTTAAGTCAGGGTTTATTTCCTGATATTGGACATCAAGATTTCAGAAGTAACATAGCTGGATTTATTGAAATATGAAAGTCTTCCAGATGTTTCTGTGGAATTGGAGAGAAATGCATCTTCCACAAAGGCGTTCTGCAACACTAAGGTGCTCACCAAACATCTTGGAACAGCTGGCACATGTAACTGCAACTGGCAATCTTTTTTGTTTCTTCCCTCTGCCAGTAGAGTCTTGAAAATCCAAAGATAATTCTTTTCGTTTCCCTGTCTCATGAAGCCATCATTTCTAACCAGCAGCCTTTCTGGTGCGAACTTGTTGTTTAATGTTGTGAATCTTGCTTCTGATTTGATTTGTTCAAAGAGGTGATGTTTAGCTCTTTCTCTTTTTAGGTGTTTGACTTTGAATTGACTAAAGAGGAGATGGCAACCCTTCTCAGCTTAAACAGAAACTGGAGGATCTGTGAAATGATCATGTAAGTGACACTGCTTGTTTCCTTTAAACTCTTACACTTTCAATAATCTTTATTCTGATCTTGCAGGTACTGCTATAGCTGTTTAGAGTGGGTATATTTTGAAATCTGAAATCATTTAGGGGATGAAGCATCTGTTACTTAACGTCTTAGTGGAATTACATTTTCACTTTGACTGAAGGATGAGTATGAGTCATACTATGTATTCATTGTGAATCCTTTCTCCAGGAAACTTTGTGTGCCTGGAATTCCAAAAGGAGCATTCTACTTGATAACTTTGGCTATCTCCATATTGGAGAAATGAGCATTAGGCAGTTTTAAATGTATGGTATTTTTTTCTGTGAGTTATCATAAACTGACGTCAGCTCTTACATAGGTGGTTGGGGAGGAAATGACCATCTGAAGTGCAGTATGAAGAACGACTGCTTTCAGATGTGCACCTTGGAAGCCTATAGCAAGACAAGTCTTGGCTGAAAGGCTGCAGAAACTGCTGTTTTCTCTGTAAGCAGTGTGAACTTTAACTCTTTATCTAGAAAGTAACTTGGTCCCAGCACTGTTCAGTGCCTCAAAAATAGGAAAAGACTTGAACTTGTTGGTCATATATGCCATTTCTATACTAAGTCTCTTAAATTCATTCTGCAGTTACACAATTCAGAGCCTCCCTTGAAGGCTCCACTGTACACCCAGTGTAGTTCTATATAGTATTTATTTCAGCCTTGAGAGTAATCTTTCCTCTTTGATTTCTTCTAGGTGCAAAAATCACAAGGAGTACCCTTTTAACGCGGAATACTGAAGATAGGTTTATCCTGCCCTCCTGCAGGCCTCTGGGGTCTAATGAGCTTCTACCATTGCCTAGAGTTGTCCACTATGTAGCTTGCACTCTCTCTCTCCTGCCAGCAAAGGCATAGTATATGTATTCATTGACTTTGGATTTTTCTTCTTTGGTGGAAGGAAATAGTAAAATTGTTCTGAAGAACAAAATATGGGCTATAGTAATTCTCTACTCATATGAGTGTCTCTGCATGGCTGAAATAGCAAAGCAGAAGACACGAAGAATGAACTAGCAACTGATTTTTTTTATCTTCTGTCTTGCATCAACACCACTTAAGGCTGCAGGGTAAGGAAATGTGAGCACAGAAGAAAGATCAATCCTGAAAGAATGAACTACATAATCACTGCCTGAAGATAAAAGAGAACAATTAACTTTACTTCTAGAGCACAGTCCAAAGCTTTCTGGGAAAGAAGAATAAATGGGAGAAATGTGCAGACCTACAGATGCATACCAACTCATATTGGGCCTTATTTCAGTCACATCCTTTTACAGGTTGAAACTGGACAGAGATTAGTGTTCAATTTTATTCTTATCCCAAATAAAAAATGTTTAGATTACTGCTGGTTTGGAAGTTCTATTCTAATGTGAAAAATTGACAAACCAAGCCACTTGCATCAACAATGTCATTGGAAATGATCACCCATATTCAATTTTAAATGTCACAGGAGCATCAAGATCTTGTCTTGATGAAAAGCTGAACAACTTGGTATAATAAGCTTTGGTTGACAGAGCAATGCTGACAAGAACAGTTGAGTATGACAAGCCTTAGTATGGACTGTGGATCAACAAGCAACAGCAGACCAACACCTGAAACTGCTGGAAAGCTGTACAGTGGTATCACTGTGGACTGATTTGGCTGGTAGCCTGTGCTGACATCTGGCTATTAAACACAGAGTAACAGAGACTGGGGGGAGAAAGGAGACTGCGTTAAGCAGGTGTCTGCTTCTGCATAGAAGCAGAGTGTGCAAGGTGGAACTGTAAAGTATTAATACTGAGCTGCTGCCCAGAGCCTGACACTGGAGCAAGTGTTATGTTCCCTCCAGACTACGCTGTGCTGTCTCACTGGCATGGTAACTGGGACAGGTCTCTGTTAACTGTAACTATATGTATGAGTAAAGCTTTCCCCTGACAAAGCCTGTCCCTCATGGTGGAGGATGCAGATGAGCCTTGTTGGGCAGTGCTAGGATAGCTAGGAGGTGTTTCAACAGCATGGCACTTCAGGGATCCATAAGTCCAACGTGCCTTTGACTGGTGGACAGAGGGCATCTGCAGTGCAACTACTGCATTCTGATCTCTAACATCCACACCAGATCAAGCTGTAGGGTCTGACAAAAGCATATGAAGTTTGAGTTGTATCTTGAGCCACTAGGTGGTCTGGAAACTTCCCTGAGAACAAGATGATTCACAAAAAACTGCTTTTGTAAAGGTTAATAGTATTAGGACCCAATGCTGACTGACTGCTTGTGCCATATGAACTTCTATTGTAATTTAGTGTGCGACAGGTGAATACACTTATACAAGCTTGAGCTACTTGCATTGTACATCTTTAGTTTGTAAGTATGAGTGCATGTATGAAAGATGTTTGACAGACAACAGAAAGGCTGAGAGGTTGAATGTCACAGGAGCATCAAGATCTTGCCTTCATCAGGAGTAGAGTAACTGGATATAAGGAACAATGGCTGGCCAGCTGGTGCAAATTAGCTGGCCAGCTAGTGCAATTGTGTGAGGAGTCTTGGTACATATGAGCTATGGATGCGAAATTGACAGGAGAACAATACCTGAAGTGCTGGAAAGCTATATGGTGATAGTGTGGACTGATCTGGTTGACAGCCTGTGCTGACATCTAGCTTTAAAAACCCACAATAAAACAGATTATGGGGAAACATCACTATGCAGATATCCAAAATGATGAGGACACAAGGTGTAACAGTATGTGTTAGTGCTGAGCCACTGCCCAGAGCCTGACACTAAGACACGTCAGAGTTGAGTGTTGTATTTCCCCCAGGTGAGACCATACTGATTCATTGGAGAAGCAGATGAGGGACACATAATATTACACCTTGTGAATACTTCCAGGTATTGTTCTCCTGTCACTTTCACATCCATAGCTCATATGTACCAAGACTCCTTCTGTGTATATGTAACACTCCCCGACAGGCTATTCCTCCATTGGTCCACTTGGTGAATTTAGCTTAGCAGTGTCACATTGCCTGATGCCCCCTTACCTCATGACAAATGCAAAAAGAACTTAGCCTTTTTATGTGATTAAAAAGAAAGAAGCTTTTGTTTTCAAATGAGGTGTGAACAAAACTTGCACTTTTGGCTTGTGTGTTATGGTTATGAGAGAGACAGGAGAATGGACCTCAGATGATACATTACAGCTTTAGGTGTTGTTAGTACTTATTCTCACTCATTCCAACAGGAGAAAAACACAATGTGCAAATATTCATCTCAGTACACTGATATATTGAGATCACATAAGATATTCTAAAATATATATATACACACAAGTCTCCAGAATATATCTAATATGCTTTTCAGATGGAGGTCATCCAAATATTTCCAACCAAAACTTCCAAAAAAATGTAACGTGCAACCTCAAGATGAGGCAAAAAAATATGGAAGAGGTATTGGAGCACAAATCTTAATGCTAAATATTACTTATCATAGGCAAACAAAAGAATCAGAATGTACAAGCGGCAGTCCTTTCCCCTCTGTTTTTTGGTGTGATTGGGGGTTGTTGGGGTTTTTTTTAAACACATTTCCATATTTGAAACACTCTGCACTGGCCATACTCGTCCTTCAGGTCGCATGCAGCCGTCTCTCTGGGGGAATTCATCTCACCTAACATTAGGTGTCCACGGTGTAGGTGCAAGCAGCCACCTCAGGGCCAACCTCTAAGATCCAGTCACAGCCAAGAGATGTTTGGGCAAAACAAGGCAGCAGCATTCAGTGCGATGCATTACGCCCAGGGCCAGGGCTGCTCTTGTCTCTGGCCCATCTTGCTCTTTAGGCTCCCCAGACCTAATGCACTCTCTCTCCCTCTCCTGTGAACAGAGGTGAAGTCAGCTGCAGTCACCTGCACTTAATGGACATGAACCCTTCCTGGGACAATTCCCACCAATAAAACCATGTGGTGCTTTTCCCTACAGGCATGAGAGGGCAGCCAGCCCTCAGAGGGGGCTTGAATTTCTCTGTCATTGCAGGCCAGGAGCAAACCAGGCAACCTTCCTACTGGTAAAGATTGTTTCCACTGGGACCCACCCACTCTGATAATTTTGAGTCTTGTTGGTCTCAGCTGCCAAACACTGCTCGTCTCTTGAAGCTATGATTTTTGGCGAATTAGAATTACTACATGCAAAATCAACACAACAAACCTGAAAGGTGCTACAATAAGCATCCAGCTTTAGTGCAAACCTTTGCACACAGATCAAATCAGACCCTTCCTCACACACACAATTCCTCATCTCATGGAAGGAACCCTTGGGCATTTTATCAAGCGCACAGTTTGCAATATTTCCCAGGCTAGTTGTCATCCACTGATACATGCAGTACTTCTTTCCCAAAGGCCCTACCATCATCTGACAACCCCAGCCACGCCTTCACGACAAGAGAAACAACTGACAGCTCCCGTGTCTTGGCATGATCTGGGGAAAGTCTCACACCAACAGGCACAAACAGCAAAGCAAAATGCAAACCTTCTGCCCAAAATCCTCTGTTAAAAGACCAAGACATCCCTCATTCAAGGAACCATTGGGGAAAACCAAGCACCTGCCTTCACAGGAGAACACGAACAGGCCGCAGAGGAAGCAACACAGAAATCTCAGAAGAAATGACAGGAAAGACAAATTGCATTTCTCAGCCGTGCTCTCCACCAAGTCTCATTATCTGTCATCACGCACTCTACGCAGCTCCTAGCCACAGGAGCGCAAGGCTTTGAAACCTCTCCCCAGAAAGACAGGCTTAGAAGAGCGAGAACAAACACTGCAGGGTTTTCTGCCCTTTCGTATAGGAGAGCCCATCTTACTGGCCAAACAGCCAGGCTTTGCAAGATTCCACAGACTCGCAGAGCACAACTCCCTGATGGCACCAGGTCACCTTGGTATCATTCCAGTACAAAATCTGACTGATTCTGGCGGTTCCTGCACAGAGACCTACAACATCTGGAGTCAAAGCACAACACTGCTGATATTAATAAACCATCAGCACACCACCACTAGCTCAAGCATCCATGAAATACAACGGAGAGCAGAGGCAAACTGGTACTTCATCTGGTCTTCAGGCTGCCCTGAAAAAGCAGATCACAGGCATGGCTCAACATATTATTTTGGAAAAAAAAATGTGTGAAGTGCATATTGCATAAAATTTAGCAGTCATCAGCAAAAAGGGGACAGCCTGCTAACAGTGCAGGTGATCACTTTAATGTTTCACAATAGGGCGACTTCTCTGGAGGAAGACAATCTTTGTCAGGACAAGTCTCCACGTGACTTCTGCTAATAATTAAGACCAAGACAGAGGTCAGGCATGGAAAACTGTTTTCTTTGAGCCCAGCTAACACCACGTAGTCCACCTCCCCAACAGTACTCACTCTGTGCACCAGCTCTGCACCTCTGTTAACCTTAGCTCCGCTCCCTCGCCCACCATCAGCAGCGCTCAGCAGGAATGGCCACCAGACACAATGCCACGACTGGCACAGGGAACTTTCCTACAGCTCTGCAGACAGCTGGTGTCTGTTTCCCTGAACTGAGGGAGGGACAGTAGGAAGGAAAAAAGGAAGTGTGAAAACCCCTCGACTAAGATGGCAGCAGGCCTCTCGTGCAAACAGCTTGCTTTTAATACTGCCAACAGAACTCCTATTATCACAATCTTTCCATTGATTTCACTGATCCCTGAACCAAACCCCAAGAGTCTGAGCATACTCAGAGCAGATTTACAGAGAAGGAATCCAGAAAAAAGTAAAAAGCAAACACTGCATTATATAACTGTTTCGTGATGTAACTGAAACATCACATCCTGCTGAGGATGGCTGATGGTGCTGACAAAAAACAGGAGGAAGATTAAAGAGACAACCAATTACCTTGTCTGCCCTCAGGTAAGCAGAGCAAAAAGTACAAAGCTACAAAGCAGCTGGGCATCTGCTGTGGGAAAGGCATCCAGAGAAAAATGCACTGTTATACTCCCAACTAATGCTTGCACCTGAATAAATTCTCCAAGCATGAGCAAGCAGCAAAGTTTCTCAGGAGGCCTTAACATAACATCCTGGACCATCTATTGGATCCTGCAGGTACTTTTTTTTTTTCCCCTCACTGTGCTGTGATCACAACAAAACAGCATGCTCTTATCTGCAAAATTTCAAAGTCAGTTTGTAATGCGAAATTACAGACCACCTACCATTTATTTCTACACTTCTATATTTTATTCTGAAATATGGCCTGCACCTTCCTGAAAATAGAGGGACAATGTGATCATCATGACGCTCATTAAAAACTCACTATTCTTCTGCAACTTTCAAAAAACATTAAAGAAGCTTCTCCCAACACTAAAAATAACATTCTTCTTTAAAATCACGGCTTTCTAAATTACTCCTAGAAAACAGCTCACTTTTCCTCTCCTATTATTGCAAGCATAGGCTACATTCATCCCACCTTCAGAGGGGCACTGAAGGCTGAAGGCTCCCAAATTCACATAGGCCACCCACACCACGGGAGCTCCGCAAGAGCCTGGGCCACTATCGCCGTCGTGGGGACATACTGCTCTAGCTGGAGGGCTCAGAGCCCTTCCTCAGCCCGAGGCTCACAACCCACAACTGCAGAGAGAGCAGCTCCGGGGGCCCAGGGAGAACCAGCACTAACCCACGCTAGCTCGGTGTAACCGAGGCCAGCTGCGGTAAGGCGGTGGCTGTCCCCGGGTGGGCCCGGCCGCTATGAAAGGGGCTCGGCGGGCAGCGCTGCCTGGCAGCATTCCCGTATGGGGCCATGGTGACCTGAGTGCAGCTGAACACCGCGGCCAAAATACCCCTCCTGGGGCTGGGCACATGGAAGGTAACGGGGGATCTCGGCGGTGCCCCCGGCCGGGCTGCGGCCTCTCGCTCCCGGAGGGGGCTGGATCCGCACCCAGTCCCGGTGCCATCTCCTGCCGGGCCGCGGGGGGTTCCAGAGCGCTCTGGCCTGGGGAGGGAGTGTGGGCGGGGGCAGCCCGGCCCGGTTCGGGGACCCGTCCCCGCCGCTACCCCGGGCCCGAGCACAGCGCTGCCGGCGCCACCGACATCCCGGCCGGGCCGCCGCCGGGGTTGCCCTCTCGGTCCGATGGTGCCCGCAGGCCGAGCCCCGCGCTGCTTTTGAGCTGTTTTCCCCAGCGTGCTCTCCGTCCTTCTTGCCGTCTGTCCCCGACCCCGCGGGGGAGAGGCGACCCTTGGGCCTCTCCGGTCCGTGAGAGGCGGCTCCTTCCCGCACTCCGCAGGGGAGGGCGACCCCACCTGCTGCAGCCACCTCCCGGGCCCCTCTCCCTGGCGCTCCCCATCCCTCCCCGCAGCGAAGGCTCGTGTGCTGCTGCTTCTGTGCTGAATAACTTAAAGCCAGGGTGAGGTTGTCTTGAATCGCCTGGTAATAAGATACGGCTTTAGAAGACAATCCATGCGTTTCAAGCAAGCTCTGACAAAGAGATTTGCACCATTGGTATGATGACCACAAAATCAGTTATCTGTACGATGCCCGAAAACATACATCACTGGATTTGTATGAACAAGATATGCCAATGTTTCTTTGTGCACAGCTCTTATGTGCCCTTTCAGGGTATAGAAACATATAGAAATGCACATCTCTGAAGGAAGCAGCTGATGTAACCTTCAAATTACAGGTGGGATGTGCCTGGGGAGGAGCTGGGCTAGACCATGGTGCAGTACTCCATGGTGATGTGGATGACCAAGGTGCAGACCACTGCCCTCTCCATCAAACTAAAATTCTCCCAGCTGGGCAGCTGCTGACTGTTTCTCTTCTCAGACACAGTACTGGGAAGCGAGGAGTGCTGGGCGAGAGACACTGCAGAGCTCCCTGGCACAAAACGCTGTTCCCCCTGGTCCAGCTCTGGAGAACTGTCCTGGTGTTGGGGGCTCTGCTCTACCTGGCTGTTGGGCTGAACCTGCATGGGAGTGGGGCTACAGGTAAACGGCTGGAGGCTGGCTTCAAGCCCAGAAGCCTGCATTTGTGAGATGAATACAGCTTTAAGAACACTGCATGGAAGAACTCTTAAAACCCCTTCATGTGTGTTTCTTTAGTTTCTAGATAACTAGGAAATGGCCTGTATGCTTTGATTTGGGATCTTAACCGTCTTTTTCATTCCCTAGCTGGGCAAGTAACAGCTGCAGTGATGGCTGCCACTGATGCTCGGTACTGCCACTTTGATTGTGCCTACGTGTACCAGAATGAGACTGAAGTTGGGGAAGGGATCCAGCAGAAAACAAGGACGGTGTTGTGAAATGAGATGACCTCTTCATTGTCAGTAAGCTCACATGGTCCCAGAAAGTGTGCTGGTTTTTTCCCCGCTTATGCAGGAAATCCTGTATTTGGCTCACCACTGAAATTATTACCAGCAGATATGGGCTAAAGAGCTCTTTTTAAGTTAATAAGTGGCTTTTACATGTCTTGACTAATGGAACAGGATCAGTTCTTCAATTTACAACCCTGTTTGATCACATATGCCACCACAGCACATACTGCCCTTGGTATCACTGCCATCGGCCAGTTCTGCTTGCAGAGCAAGCCCCATCTGAAGAGCAATAGGATGGCCTCATTCCACATCGCCTTCCAAAGGAGACAGGTACTCTCCTCTCAAGAACAGGACAGTAGAGTTCCAAGAGCTTTAACCCAGGAGGTCACGGTGTGCCTTGGCTTTTTGTCTCTAGCTGTGGTGCACGTTTCATGACAAGCCTCTGGTGAAGGGAGCCTGCCAGAAGACTCTTGCTGACCTGAAACTGGATTACCTGGATCTCTACCTCATGCACTGGCCTCTTGGGTTCAAGGTACAGTCACAGCAATGCCCTTGGCTTTGCCTCCTGGGAGACCTCCTCAAAACTGCCAGTAATGCTTGCAGCACTACTGCTGCTCCAGTCCAGAAAGACCATGTGTCTGTTGTGTGTACCAGCACTGCTCCAGTGCTGCTCATTCAGCTTTCCTCCGGCCACGTGAGGCAGGCTCTTGATCTCTGCCCCTGAGACCGCTGCTTGCACAGCATCCTCTGCCGTTCCTCTGCCTCTGGGAGAGGCAGACCTAGCACTAAGATCAGGCCTCCCAGCTGCAAGCTTGAGTTGTGCTGCTTTACTTTTGGCTATGCATTGTCTTCTACAAATCCAAAGTATACTCATCTGCCAATGACTTAGCCTCCTACTTTGTGGGAAGGAGGGCTGTGCTTTGCTGCCTGACAGAAATTCTTTCCTCTGCGTGTTACAGAAACACAGAGCAAAAGAAAATACTTCCGTTTTCCATTTCTGTCTTTAATCACTGAGTCCTTAATACAGTCCAGATTGAGCTGACCTTTGCTGCAGGAGCCTTAGTGTTGTTCCACAGACCTTGGATTTCAAAAGGTGAGACTTTCTGACATCCAAGTTTCATACTTCATGTCCTTCAAAGGAGCTGATGTCTCAGGCTATTTCTAGTCTTAGCTTTTCCTTTCTGCTACAGACAGGTTAAGACCTCCATCCCATCTGTTGCTTTTGAGCTTGTCAACTGTTTGTCATACTTTCAAAGCTGTCATGGTTAGTTTTATATGAACAAAGCCCTTAAGTAAAAGTGTCATGGCATAATACTCTGACATCTGCACAACACACTAGGTTTAGAGCAATACAGACATGTGGGGATCTATCTCTGTTCTTATACATCTGAGATGTTCTGATTTTCCTAGTGCCACCAACTTAAACTGAGGCTCCCCTCACAGGAGACCTGTGTGTGTACCTAGTACCTTGTTCAGCAGATGTGGCTCACCCTAGACCTAACTTAAATGTTCTTGGGACCTAAACAGGTCCTTGTACTCTTTAAAAAACAGTTCTTGTTCTCCCTTAATAGGCATGACAGAGGAGTACAGCAAGCTTGCTTGTTCCGCTTTGTTCCACAAGTGGTGTGACTTGTTTATCTGTATGTGTTTTGGTGAGTCACCATTTTGCTGGGTCCAAGAGATACACCTGTCCCTCCTACTAGGAATGGTTGCTGGCAAAATGCCATAAACCTGCATGAATGATGCAGACAAGTATTAGTATTTTCTGTACTAGAAGTCAAAGCTATCATGGTCATCAGTTGTCTTGGTATTAACTTCCCAACAAAGAGTGTTTCAAGCATTTTTTTTTTTGTCACTGACAGGCAGGAGAGGAGCTGTTTCCCACAGATGACAAAGGCATGTCAATACCCAGCAACACAGATATTCTAGATACATGGGAGGTAAGTTCAGCCACAGCAGGAGAATGATGTTTTCTGTCCTTGGCAGTCTTTTCCAGGCTTTCATTACCTTCAGCAGTCACAAAGTTCTTATGTATTTATTGTATGGTATACAATGTAGCTTTTCAAAACATACATGCTTAGTCAAGCTGATAATCTTCAGTGGAGCTGCAGACCAGATTGCTTGACCGTAACAACCACAGAACTGTCTTCACCACAGTTCTTAAACTGCTCAAATACACTTTGCGCAAATAAAGTTATTTTAGGTTGTGATCTTGCCTACAGCCTGGAGTACAGCCCTCCAGTGCTGGCTTGACATCACATTATTGATTAGCATTATTTTCCATGTGTAAATAACTTAGTGTGAATTTCTGCCATCTCAAGAAATGAGCCTCTGGGCTTGGGTGAAATGGAAGACATGGCACAAATACACCAGTGCGCACTTCTCCAAGAGACAAACTTTGCAACTCCAAACAGTTGTCTTTCCCTTCCCATGAAGGGAAACAAGCCATACCAGGGAGAACATCTTCAGGCCCTGTCTTGTATGTTGGATGCTGACTTTGCTCCACTTTCTATTAGGCCATGGAAGAGCTGGTGGATGCTGGTCTGGTAAAAGCCATTGGAATCTCCAACTTTAACCATGAGCAGACTGAAAGAATCTTGAACAAGCTGGGACTGAAACACAAGCCTGCAAATAACCAGGTAAGCTGCTAAGTGACTGCAGGTGAATAGTTTTCAGGGATTATAAAGATCTGATTACAGTTGAATGAGGAGATGGAAAAAGGGAGAACAAAGTGGAGAACAAAGTAGATAACAGCATGTTAACACCCTATGACTATTTCTGGGTATACATGAGGATGTTGTAGATCTCGTGTATCCTGATAGGGGATGAAGTTGTGGTACACAAATTACACCCATAATTCCTTAAAATATCTTACTTGTTCTGTTATTAGTAATAGTATCGGTCTGTTATTAATAGCAGATAACTGTTCACACAACACATGCATTTCTTCATGCAAGCATGCACATATGCATGCACAATTCACTCAGTCACCCAGTTGGAAATGGGAGGTCAGTTTTAACTGTATATGCAAAAGCAGAGCACGTATTGGCACACCAGTGGCTTCCTAGTATCTGCCCTGAAGACCTTTTTATTTATGTAAAATAAAAATAAAGTGTGTGTATACACACACATACAAAAAATCACCTAGTCTTTGTCTGCACGTAGCAGACGCTGCCCTCTTGTATGCAATAGCTACATAACCTACTGTAGATGCTTATTTCTCCAGGTGGCCTTGTACAGATTCAGACATCTCTTACAGTTCTGAACTCAGTAGTTCTTGCAGGTTCACTAAGAGTACTAGTCTCCAGAGCTTATCAGTCCTAAGGATACTTTAACACTTTCTCTGCATGTAGTTACCAAAAAACAGCAGGCTAAAAGAAAAAAAATGCATCTCTGTCCAAAATGACAGATATCTATAGAACCCCTTCACACACTCACAAGAAAGAGGCTTTTATGACAAGAACAGAGAAGGGAGAACAGAGCAGATGCAACATGTCCTTCTAATCCCACTCCACATTATTGCTGAATATACAAGGCACCAGGGTTTTCAATATTTGCTACACTACTGCTTAGAAATCTGAGAAGCACCTCAGAACATGCCTTCTCAGGGCCAAAGAACTCAAAGATGAGCCTTATGAAATGCTCTTTCCCCAGAGCAAAGACCCAGAGATGCAAGAAGCCTTACTGTAAAAGTAGGTGCTGTACAAAACTAAGGCTGAATAATACCTTGCAAAGACTGGCACATGAGGACAAAAATTGACCTTTAAGTGCATTAGGAGATAATCACCGGAGTGAGTTACAGCAGTTGTATTGCTATCAATCTCTGTACTCTTGTGTGGGCAGACTGAATGTCATCCATACCTTACCCAGGAGAAGCTGATCAAGTACTGTCAATCCAAAGGGATTGCTGTGACAGCATACAGTCTCCTTGGCTCTCCTGACAGACCATGGTAAGGCTGCCTTGCAATTTGTGAGGGAGCTGGCATGGATTATGCTTGAAGCACTGAGACAGTAAGTGCACCATTAATCATTCATCTAAATACAGATTTCTGTTGCTATCTTTGCTCTGTGTAGGGCTAAGCCAGAGGATCCTTCCCTTCTGGATGACCCCAAGATCAAAGAGATTGCAACCAAGCACAACAAAACACCCGCACAGGTGGGTGGGTGCCAGACAGTGGGTATCCCTTCCTGTAACACAGCCATTAAGGACAGCTAATGACAATGTAAAGGACAGGCTGGCTCTTCATTCCCTGTCACCTGTGGTGCTCTTCTGTGGTGTTAAGTAGCAATGCAGGTTTGTTTACTATGTGGCCTGCAATGCATGCTTGCAAGGGCTCTCTGACTATCAACAAGAAACATTTTCTTGACCCATCTTCAGATGCTGTCATGCTTCAGTCTTCCCATCTCAAGTCCTCTTGCAGAGAATGAAACCTTGATATAGGTCCAGGTGGGAAGGAAAAGACTTGATTGTCTCAAAACTAGATGGGAAAGGAGGTCTTCCATGTGAGGCTCCACCACTTCCCTCTCTGCTCTTCAGGAAGTGCTACCTGGGCTGCAGGGACAGGAAAGATTTGAAATGCAGCTCTGCAGAAGTGGGTATAGCTTAGGAAAAACAGCTGTTGGAACAGGCTCTGCTTCCTCCAGAGCAGGAGCCGTCCTCTCTCTGACTCACTTGTCTGTTCTTGCAGGTTCTCCTTCGCTTCCAGATCCAGAGAAATGTGATTGTGATTCCCAAGTCACACCACAGCGCACTGTGGAGAACTTCAAGGTGAGTGATTATGAGTGAGCTGGGTGCTCCCTTCAGGGATGGCATGGCTTCTCCCTGCAGAGCAAGCAGTGATCCTTTCTCACCCTTCCCAAGTCCTCCTCAGGCAAGAGGACTGGGCTTTTTCTCTCTGTTTACCTACACTCTACTGAGGGCTAAACTTCAGGTTACAGCTGGAGAGCAGGAGTGAGTAAAGTTTTTTGGAAACAGTATGCTGATAATCTTAGCAGTCACTTTACATGTTGTCTCCTATTCTGCAGATTGCAGATGAATTGTGCAGTAGCACACCACAAAAGGCTTATGTAGAGCAAGCACTGTTAAGAAAATAGTCCTGGTGTCCATAAGCCATGTCGCTGCTCTTGATTCAGTGGTCCTTGACTGAAACTAGTCATCAGGATTTCAAAAGACTTAGCTGGATTAAGTGAAATATGAAAGTCTTGCAGATGTTCCTTTGGAATAGGACAGAAAGATGCATCCTTCACAAGTGGTGGATGCAACACTATGTGCTTGCCAAGTGGCTTGCAACAGCTGGCATGTGTAATTGCAACTTTGGATATTCTGGGTTTTTTTTATTCCCTCTGCCAATGAATTCCTGGAAATAGAGAGATGCCTTTCCCTCCTTCATGAAGCAGTCATTCCTTCTAACCAGCTCCCCTCCCTTGTAGACTTGTCCTTTAATTGTGTGATTTTTTTTTTTTTTTTCTTACAATCTCCGATTTGTTCAGAGAGGTGACCTCCAGCTGTTTCTCTTGTTAGGTGTTTGACTTTGAATTGACTAAAGAGGAGATGGCAACTATTTTCAGCTTTAACAGAAACTGGAAAGCCTATACAATGAGCACGTAAGTGGTAGCATTCAGTATTTGGTTTTTCCAAGCCCTTAAATTACAAATACTATATACACAGAGGTTTTACATCTAAACATTGCCTAGAATGCCGAGAGCCTGAATGACAAAGTGACTCGGATGTTCCCAGTGTACAAACAGCACACACTATCCAGGAAAACAAATATGGAACAAATCTATTCTACAATTATATAGTTCAGATCCTGCCTTGGTGGCTCCTCTAAGCACCCATTAGAGCTTGATAGATTAAAAAAAAAATTATGGCTGAAATTCAGTCTTTTATTCCTTTCAGGTGCAAAACTCACAAGGAGTACCATTTCAACGCAGAATACTGAAGATGGTCATATCCTGCCCTCCTGAAGAGCTTGGTCTGATATTCTTCCTATCAATTTATCCAGCTTTCTTATTGCATCTCTCCTCCTGCAGCCAACAAAGTCACAGGATATGTGTTCAGTGATTATTTTTTGTTGTTGTTCTTTCTTTTTTGCAAGAAGGATACAGTAAAATTGTTCTAAAGAATAAAAGGTGGGCTGTAATAATTCTCTGCCAAAATGTGGAATTAAGGAGAAAACAGGAAGAGACTTTGAACTACACATTCACATTTATACTCTATCTTGCATCAACACAACAGGCTAAGGAGGATTGTCAGCAGTTGTGAGTGCTTGAGAAAAATCTGAGAAATGTGAGCTAAAGACTAACTTCCTTAGGATGAGTGAGACAATCAGGAGTTTTACCACTCCAGAACTGAGAAAGGGTTTTTAACTACTTATCCCTTTCTTTAAAAAAAAAAAAAACCAAAACATGTTCAGAAAACATACAGGTGCATACTTGGCAGTATTTTTACACAGGCTTTCTCCTATGTGTCAGAATACAACAGCATGGTGGGTTTTGGATACAACACAATTTCAACATGTGCTTCAGATTATTGCTAGCTGTGAAATTCTGTCCTTATGTGGAAAATTGTTAACAAGCAAAAAAACCCCCCAAAACTCAGAACTTGCACCTGCCATTTCATTCAAGTGCCCATATTTGAGGAAAACTAATCTTCAAATGCAACAATGAAATAAAAGATTCCTGCCAGATCAAAAAGATCTTTTGCTTTGAAAGTGTAAGTGTTTATGCTCCTGCTTAGACCTTATAGTTAGAAGTGAGACATAATGCTGGACCCTGAATACCATTTGACTTCAGGAACTGAGTTTGTTCTTTACTAGCCCCATTATTTTTGAGTTTGATATTCTGCTTGTTGCAGATAAAACTTAATTTTTTTCAGATTAAAACTTCCAAAAGAAGGTAATATACAACCCCCGGGACCAGGAACAAAATGTGGCAGAGGGATGCAGTACAAGTATTTCTAGTGCTTTTGTATAGAACTAATAGATGTTAGCCTATTGCAGCCAAACAAAAGAAATGAGAATTTACTTGCTGTTCTGTTTTTAAGATGTGCTTTGTATTTCAGACACACTTGCACAGCTGTCCTTGGCCTTTGCTCCTAAGTCATAGGCAGCTGCTGAAGTCTCTCTGCTGGGGAATCATCTCCTCTAACTTTAGGTACCCACCTCAGGGCCAACTTCTAAGCTCCAGTCACAGCCAAAGGAGATTTGGGCTGAACAAGACAGCAGCCTTCAGCGCGATCCATTACACCCATGGTGGGAGCTGCCCTTGGTTCAGACCCAACTTGCTCTTTTTAGGCTCTCTAGACCTCACGCACCCTCTCTTCTGTGAACAAAGGTGAAGTACACACAGGTCGGCTGCAGTCACCTGCACGTCGGGGACGCGGATCCTCCCTGGGACAACAAAGCCACTCGGCACTTTCCCCCGCGGGCACCAGAGGGCAGCCAGCCCTCGGAGGAGACCCGCGTTGCCCCCTCCCCGCCGGCCACCAGCCCCCGAGCTCCGGCCACAGCCCCCAGCGGTGCTGGGGGGCGTTTCAGACACCACCCAACCTGGG
Source organism: Gymnogyps californianus (assembly GCF_018139145.2). Classification (NCBI taxonomy): domain Eukaryota; kingdom Metazoa; phylum Chordata; class Aves; order Accipitriformes; family Cathartidae; genus Gymnogyps; species Gymnogyps californianus. The sequence continues at coordinate 149,029,955 of NC_059471.1, forward strand.
CGTCTTCCCCTCGGCAGGGGAGGCTTAGCCCCTAGGTGCTGTTCCGAAACTGCTGGCCTCCCCACCGGCCCTGCCAGCCTCGGGGGCCAATTCCCCTGGCAGCACCGAATGCTCTGAGCCCAGGGCACCCAGCCCAGGACAGGTGCTCAGGGATGATGGCCCATCCGGCTCCAACCATCTCCTCTGGCAGCCCCCTTCGACACAGCCACCCCCTCCCACCACTGCCCTGGCCCCACAGAGCCAGGGCTGCAGCTGGGGGCTCTGAGCCCTCCCACAGCACTCCAGTATCAGGGGCTTGCTCACCCCCATGGGGGAGCAGCAGGGCCTGAGCCCACCAACCCCTTTGGCCTCTCCACCTCTGGCAGATCCCAGCCCCAGAGGGCACAGTGCAGAGACACAAGTCCCAGTGACAACAGAGCCGGGCACCCGAGCTCCCCACACCCCCCTGCACGCACAGACACCTGCTCTGGAGCATATCTGGCACAGGAAACATGCAGTGTAGATCTCAAGGAATTAATCCCGAAACCTCCTTTTCACCTGACACTCAAACTTAAGCCATCAAAACAATCCAGGTTCCTTTAACAAGACCAGGTGAGATGAGGTATTTGCTTTTGTGGCTGTGTCACCTTTCTGTTTCCTCCTACTAGGCAGGTGACTGCATGCATAATCATAAAGTTGCACATTGGGTTTCATGGGAAAATAGTAAAACCTTTGCTCAAGAAAAGAGGCACCTTAGGACCTTGTTTCCAAAATGTCCATTTTCAATTCAGGAACGTGTAATCCAAGAACGTTTGTTTTGCAGCTTCCTGAAGGAAGCAACCCATAAAACCCTCAGCAATCCCCAGGCTGAGCTGAGACAGCTCTGCTGAGACTAAATACGCATTTTTATTGAACCATAAAGGTACAATGTTTGCTACGGTGCAGGGAGAGCCAAAGGTTCAGACCACTGTCTTTTCAGTGGTATACCTTCTCCAGCATGGGTCACCCAGTGGCCACAGTGCCTTCAGGGGTTTCCTTGCTCCAGCATGGCTCATCCACCAGCTGCAGTCCCCTCAGAAGTAAGCCCTTTCAGCATGGACCTCCTTCAAAGAGTGCACCTATGTTTTCAACAGTGTGTCTGAGCCATGGGCTTAAATTTTGGCATGAGATAGGGTGTTTACATCAGCTTCAGAGGTAGCTGGAATTGGTTCTGGCTGGCACTGAGCAGTTCATAGTCTCCACACAGGTCACTACTGCCATCCCCTGATACCCCCTGCAATTTATGTCCTTTACATTCCACCCATCACCTCTTTGAAAGATATATTAAGAATTGTTTCACCCTTATATAAACTCTGCCTTTAACATCATCACAATCTTAATGTATATTCATTATAAACTCCATCCCTTGTCCCTGCAGACCAGACTAGTGTAGTTAACATCTCACCAGTGTGAACGTAACACACATGACAAACCCACCCCTTCCCCAGCAGACAAAATTATCAGGATCAACACTGCAGCAATCTTAACATATACTTTCCAACCCCTTCTAAAATTTTTTCCAAGGTCAACCATACTACTGGACTCCCAGCATTATCCTTGGCCATGCCACTCATCTCCTGCCTGTCTTCTGGCATGCTCCCTCCCGTACAATACACATAAGTCACTCCTTGACGTCCCACCAGCTTATCAGGCGATACCAGAGGGGCGGTAGTAACTGTGCTCAGACCTTGGAGCTTTCAGGCCACAGCATCAGTGATCACCACTTTTTCAGGGTGCCTTCCTCCTTGCCTGTAAACACAATCCAGCAGTCCAAGCAACTGCAGTCGATTACCCCCTTCCTCCCAGTCCCTCTTGTGGGAGTGTCTCATCTGTGGGATCAGCAGGATCAGGCCATTGCTCCACACAGCCCTTCTCTAGCAGATCCTAAAGCCTTCCTCCCTTGTGCAGGGCAGTGCTTGCAAGTAGCATAGAGCCCACACTCCCCAGAACTCTGCTTTTCCAAGACAAAAGCTGTACCCCATTTGCTCCAGCTTCCCAGCACCACCACAGCCACTGCAGGGACACCAGTTGCTGCAAGTGTTCAGCACTTCTGTAATTACATTCTGAGCAAAGGACTGCCAAGAAAGTGCTGACACTCTGGGGAGCAGCACTCCCATTTCCACAGGTCTACTTAACCTTGCAACTCAGGCTGCCTGAAAGGGCTTTTTTACTTTGCCATCAGTCCTCAGTTTCCCCCCAGAGGTGCCAGGGTCCCGCTCTGAGGCAATCACTTTAAGACTACTCGCTGCTCCTGCAACTGCAGCCTGGCCTACCTGGCATGCAGCTTTCCATCCGGCCAATTCAGCACTATTACTCACTTCTGACCAAGGGCCTTCCCTTCGCCCTGAGCACTTGTTAATGCACATTACTCCAACAAAGATCATCAGCGCGACTCCCCCACTCTGCTAAGCAGCCCTGGTCTCTCTGAAGCCCCATTTGCAGCACATGGCAAGCCCCAGCACACAGCCGCATCACAGCAGCACATCCCTCTCCCCACGTTTCACAGCGAACCCCTCTGCAGCTCCCCGGTCAGTGCTTTTGGATCCTACATGTGGAGAAAGCACGACACCAGGGCACTGGGACACTGGCTTGGAGGAAGCACCTGTCTATTTCTTCCCAATCACCTTCCTACCCAGCAATGGTCTCCCCAGGTCCCTCCTTTCTCCAGCTGCACTCACCCCTAGACACACACTGGCTGCGCCACTTCCACCACCACATACTCCCAGGACCAGGATCATGGCTCCTTCTAGAGTCCTCATTACTCCAGTTCTGGGCCATGACAGGGCTGGGCGTCACACGCATTCTCCAACAGCTACTGTCCCAGGCAAAACAGTCTCATCTCAGGGCAATCTAAGCTGATTTATCACCAATTAACCCAAACTTCATTTCACTGATTCAGGTACTGAGGGGGGGGGGAAAGAACACGGAAGAACAAAACAGGAAATGCCTTTCTCCCCCTTCCGCAGCCTCTAAGCCAAACGCCAATCCCCTCCCTGTCCTCGTCTCCGCTTCCCCCATTTTCACCACAAATTACACCCAGTCCATCCCAATCCCTCCCCTGAGGCGAGGGTGGCTCAGAGGGTGCGGCTGGGTGCCTGACGCTTCCCTTTACCACTCAGTCCTGCTTACTGTGTCTTAGTGTTCCCGGGTGGGCAGGCTGCTGTCCCCAGGGCTGCCGCTGCCCGGCAGGGGTGGCCCAGACCGCAGGCCCCTCAGCAGCCAGCCCCTTCGGGGTGAGGTGCTGCCCTCCTTCACCCCTGGCAGGGGGACTGGGGGGGCCACGCGGCTCTCCCCATCTGCCAGAGCTCCGTCAGCCCTGGCGGCAGCACTGGTTTCAGAGCTGGCTGGAACCGGTTCTGACCGGCCTGGGGCAGTTCGCGGTTTCCTCCTGCCCAGGTCTGCCCTGCCAGGCTCAACCTGCCCTTCCCACCCGGTAACTGCTGCGGGCGGCGGGAGCGCTTCCTCAGCGCTTGGCTGTGCCCGGGGCATGGTTTTTAAGCAGATGGGATTAATGGACAAATGCTAGTGCGAAGACAAAAAGCCTCATCAACTCTGAGAAGATGGGAGGTCCACCAAGATATGCTCCTGGCTTGATTTGAGCTCAGAGCGAAAAAGAGGCCAGGGTCTTGTAGAAGACAGGTTCAGCCAAGACCCTCAGATCTGCCTCCCGGCACCCGGAGGTTGAACTGGAGCACCCCACCGAGGAAGATAAACCTTCCCTTTTAAAGGCTCCAAGCAAGGCAGAAATTCCCGCTGCCCTCCCTAGGGATTCAAGCTTGAAACCCGCATGCGCTCACCTCAAAACACTGGTTTAACCTATGCCTGTATCTGTCAGTAGCCCTAAAGCTGCAGACCCTTGCAGCTCTCCCCCTTAGGAGTAGAGATGATCGCACCTTGTGACTCCGTCACCTCCTTACTTTGCCTTTGTGCTTTTTCGGCAGGCCACAGGGTCTCTGCCAGTAAAGACTGCCTCCACAAGGACATACCCACTTCCATGATTTTGGGCCCTGTTCTTCTCAGATACCAAACACCGCTGGTCTCCAAAGTCACAAGTTGTGGTGAAATTACAGTTATTAAATGCAAAGTCATCACAACAAACCAAAAAACTCATGATACCATGCATCCTGTTTCAGTGCAAAACCTCACACGTGGATGAAGAAAAAAAAGAGGAAAACCTTCCTCGCCCGCACAGTTCCTCATTGCCAGCACTCACTGTAAAGAAACAGCTGGCCATGTTATCAAGGACACAGCGCGCAGGATTTACCAGGCTGGCTGTCACCCGGTGACACACGCAGTACTTCTTCTTCCCCCAAGGCCCTGCTGCCATGTGATGGCCCCGCCGGGCCTTCGGGAGAGGTAAACAGCGGAAAGCTGACTTGCCTTACAGCTGTGAGGGGAAAGCCTCCCACTCACGAGAGCGAACAGTAAAAACAAAATACAGAACTTCTGCCTGAAGCCTCTTGTGACAAGATGGAGACATCCCTCTGACATGAAACTGCCAGGGAAAACCGAACCCAAACGGTAAGAGATAAGCACCGAGTTATATAACGGTTTCGTGATCCGAGTGAAAACACATCGCATCCTGCCGGGGACGGCTGATGGCGCTGACACAAAACAGGAGGAACATTAAAGAGGAAAACCAATTACCTTGCCCGCCGTTAGTTAAATGGAGCAAAAAATACCAGGCTGCAGAGAGCAGGGGCCTCTGCCGCGGGAGAGGCACCCAGAGCAAACGCTCACACCTGAAGAAACTCTCCACGTGTGAGTAAGCAGCAAAGCCTCCCAGGCAAGTCTGGTTTTTTCCACTGCACTGTGACCTCTTCAGCAGAACAGCGCACGCTTGTCTGCAAAAATTTCAAAGCCAGTTTCTGATGTGAGATTACTGGCCACCTACCATGTATGATTACAATCGTGCATGTTATTCTGAAATGCCCTCAGCACCTCCCTAAAAACAGAGGGACAATTTGATGATTATATCACTCTTTAAAAAGTCACTGTTCCTCTTCTGTGACTTTCAAAACACTTTAAAAAAACCTCTCCGAACATTCAAAATAAAGTTCTTTTTTTAAACTCATTTTATCCTAAATTACTCCTAAGCCACAGCTCACTTTCCCTTGAAGTGGAAGCTGCATTTGTCCGATCTGGAGCCGGGAACAGGTTCTCCCCACTCTCACAAGCCAGCCACGCCGAGGTTTCTCTAGCAGTCTCACTGTATCAGCACGCAGGGTCACAAGGCTCGGACAAGGGAGACCAGCCCAGGCCACCATCCCCGTCGTGGGGACGTGCTGCTCCAGCAAAGAGCTCAGCCCTTCCTCGGCCTGAGGCACACAACCCGCAAACAGCTCTTAAGGCGCAGGGAGACACCTCTGCCTCATGTTCCCTCTGTCGTCCCCATCCCGGGCACGGCTGAGATGTGACATCGAGGGACCGAGGTGCTGCGGGAGGGCTACCAGCCGGGTGCGGAGGCACGGCCGAGCACCGGACGCTGAACGCCTTTCACGTCAAGTTAGCGCAGCCCCGGCTTAAGCACCGTCTGACACAACCCGGGTCGCTGCGTGACGCTCACCCCGGCGCCGGGGCTCGCAGACGCGGCCTCCTTCCGCCCTCAACCGCCGCCTCGGACCCCCGCCGTGGGCTACACAGGGCCCGGGCCCCGGCCCCGGTACAGCGCCGACACTACCCCGCCATCTCCCCCCCTCTCCTCCGCGCCGCGCCGGGGCGGGGCGGGGCGGGCCCGGCCGCTATTAAAGGCGCTGGGTCGGCAGCTGCCGCGGTGGTGCTGCTGGGTGGTGTGTGGGGCCATGGCGACCTACGTGCAGCTGAACACCGGGGCCAAGATGCCCATCCTGGGGCTGGGCACATGGAAGGTAACGGGGCTTGCGGCCGTGCCCCCCCCTCCGCTCCTCGCTGGCGTCGGGAGGGCGGCTACGGCCGGCTGTGCCCAGCCCGGGCCCGGCCTTGGCCCTGCCCGTTACCGCCCGTGCGGGACGGGCGCTCTTTCCCCGGCCCCGCGCTGGGGAGAGAGGGAGCGCGGCCGGGGGCGGCCTGGGCCCTGCGGGCGCAGCCGTGGCCGCCGGCGTCGGAGCTCGGCTCGGCTCGGGGCCCATCCCCACCGCCCCCCCGGGCGCAGCGCTGCCGGCGCCGCCGACACCCCGGCCGGGGTTCCCCTCTCGGTACGGTGGTGCTGCTGGGGCGCTTGGCACCGAGGGTCCCTCGCAGCAGCCTGAGCTCCTGCACAGCTGCAGGGCTCTGCCCAGGGACGTGGGTTGCCGAGGCCTGGGCTGAGCCCCCCTGGCTGGCAGCTGCTGAGGGCTTCTCCTCTTAGAAGTGGTATGGGAAAGTGAGGAGGCCTTGGCCCGGCTCCGGAGAGCTGTCCTGGTGATGGGGCCTCAGCTCTGCAAAGCTGTTGGGCTGAGCCCTGCCTGGGAGTGGAGAGACAGCTGGAGGCTGGCTTTAAGCTCAGGAGCCTGCATTCAAAGATGTACACAGACTCAAGAATGCTGCAGAGAACACTGAGGGTCTTTTTGATGCTGTTGGTGTTTTTTGCTTTATTTTAATTGGGGATAGCTTTGGGTGGGGTGGCTTTCTTAATTTTATCTTGCTAGGAAAAAGGTCTTCAATATATATTGATTAGAGGTTCTTGGATATTATTTTTTCAGTCCCCACCAGGGAAAGTAACAGCTGCAGTGATGGCTGCCATTGATGCTGGGTACCGTCACTTTGATTGTGCCTATGTGTACCAAAATGAAAATGAAGTTGGGGATGGGATACAGCAAAAAATCAAGGAAGGTGTTGTGAAACGAGAGGACCTCTTCATTGTCAGTAAGGTATGGATCTAGTGGTATAGGATCCCAGGAGAGACCTGTTTTTTCATAGTAACCCCGCAGTTCTTTACTTTCCTACTCTGTGGTTCAGCATGGGACAATTCAGAACATCACTTAGGCCACCCCTGAGACAGCCTTCCTACTTTGCCTCATCCTGTATGGAGAATTATGCATGGTATATACCACTGATACAGGTGATGCTTTCACCTTCTCCTGGCATGAAGTTACGATGTCCTCTTTCATGCAGCAGCTGACCTTCTAGTAGGTGGGTTTTAAATGAAGTCTTAATTAATGAAACCAGACTACTTCTGCTGTCTGCCATGACACCATTCAGTCATGTGTGCTGCCACTGCACATGTTGCCCTCAGTATCACAGGCCAGTCCTGCTCACAGAGCAAGCCCTGTTTGAAGATCAGTAGGATGACATAGTTCCATGTCACCGTCCAAAGGGGACGGGCACTCTCCTGAACAGGACAGAGTTCCAAGAGTTTTAACCTAGGAAGTCACGGTGTGCCTTGGCTTTTTGTCTCTAGCTGTGGTGCACGTTTCATGACAAGCCTCTGGTGAAGGGAGCCTGCCAGAAGACTCTTGCTGCCCTGAAACTGGATTACCTGGATCTCTACCTCATCCACTGGCCTCTTGGGTTCAAGGTACAGTAACGGCAATGCCTTTGGCTTTGTCTGTTGCGACTGGCAGTTTTGAAGAGCGATATGGCTTTACAGCCCAGTAATTGCTCCAACCAACACAGATCATCGTGTGTCTGTTGTATACCAGCACTGCTCTGGCACTCAGCTTTACTTTGGCCATGTGAGCCAGGCTGTTGATCCCTACCTCCGAGATTCCTGCTTGCACAGCATCCTCTGCCCTTTTGATCATGGAAGAGGTAGACCTTGAACTAGGGGTGGGTTTCCCTGCTGCAATCATAAGTTATATTGCTCTCCTTTTGATTATTGCCTATGTGTTGTCTTCTACAAATCCAAAGTATGCTCAGCTGAGAATGATGTGGTTCCCTCTTTGTGGGAAGGAGGGCTGTGCTTTCTGCCTGACAGAAATTCTTTCCTCTGCATGTTACAGAATCACAGAACAAGAGAAAGTTTCTGTCTTCCATTTCTGTCTTTAATCACTGAGTCCTTAATACAGTACAGATTGAACTGACCTTTGCTGTAGGAGCCTTAGTGTTCCACAGACCTTGGATTTCAAAAGGTGAAACTTTTTAGTTCCTAACTCTTTTACTGACTGCATACAAAGGAACTGATGTCTCAGTTTGAATAGTTCTAAGCTTAGTCTTTCTGTTAGAGCCTGATCAAAATCGTCTTTCTAGTTGTTGCTTCTGAGATCAACTGTTTTTCATAGCGTATGTATTTTTTTAAATTAGTTTCACATGGACAGAACTATCAGAGTGAAAATGTGTTGTGGCGTAATAATGTATCAGTAGAAAAAAAACTAGTTTTGCATGAAGTTGATACCTGGCATGTAGTCCTAACTGGGACACAGGCTGTTTTAAACATTCCCTATGCCAGCAGCTTAAACAATGAGTCTCCCCATGAAAGACCTGTCAGCAGATCTGGTCCAATATAGACTGAACATGTTCCAGGTCCTAAGTGGGACCTTATTACATATTTTAATAAAACACTTCATTATGTCCACATAAGAACTGTGTCTTTTTGTAATATAGAAAGTAAACTTGTAAACTGGCTATAATTCTACAAGTGGAGAGTTGTATTTCACCATATGTATTTTGATGAGCCAGAGGACATTGTGTCCAGCAGAAGTACCTGTCCTTATTGGGATAGCTGTGGGCAAAAATGCCATAATCCCATGTGAAAGCAAAAGAAAAGGCTGAAAAATGTAGATAATGAGTATTAGTATTATTTAATACATATGTAGATAATAAATATTAGTATGTCCTGCAGTAGGAATTTGTAGTGTCATGGTCTTCAGCTGGTGTTAACCTAAATTCGTACCAAAGAGTGTTTCAAGGATTTTCTTTGTCGCTGACAGGCAGGAGAGGAGCTGTTTCCCACAGATGACAAAGGCATGTCTATACCCAGCAACACAGATATTCTAGATACATGGGAGGTAAGTTCAGCCACAGCAGGAGAATCATGTCTTCTGTTCTCAGCAGTCTCTTCCATGTTTTCATTACCTTCAGCAGTAAATTGTCTCATGTATGTAGAACTACTTGGAAGGACTCACTGGTACAATAGTGGGTTGTTTGGTATCATTATTTTTCCAATTCTAACTTGCTGTGAATTTCCACAATCTCAAAGAATGAGTCTTTGAGCTTTAGTGAAATGGAAGACATGGCACAAATATACTAGTGCTGTTTTTTTTCCTCAAGCTTGAACTCTGAAAATCTAAAAGCTCATTTTGTGCTTCTCATGAAGGAAACAAGCCGTACCAGGAAGAACGTGTTCTTCAGGCTCTGTCATGTATACTAGATGCTGACTTTGTGCTTCTTTCTGTTAGGCCATGGAAGAGCTGGTGGATGCTGGTCTGGTAAAAGCCATTGGAATCTCCAACTTTAACCATGAGCAGATTGAAAGAATCTTGAACAAACCAGGACTGAAGTACAAGCCTGCAAATAACCAGGTAAGCTGCAAAGTGACAGCAGGCAAATGTTTGGGTGGTGGTGGTTTTTGGTTTTGTTTGGTTTCTTTTTTTAAAGAATTACTAAGATCTTATTATGAAACAAGGTTATAGAAAGAGAGAATGGAGTAGACACAGCATGTTCTCTCAGTCCCACCCTTTAACTACTTCTGAATGCACAAGGTGCTGGTTTTTTATGGACTTTCTGCCCTACTGCTTGGAAATCTGGCAAGGAGCAGCTCCAGAATCCCTTGGGTTTTTTTAGGGGGGCAACTCAGATGAGCTTTAAAAACTTCCTTGAAGTAGAGTAAAACTTAGTGTGTATATATATGAGGACCTAACAGAGAACTGAATGACCTTTTTGCAACTGTTCTGTGGAGAGGCCACTTCCTGTCGTTGATGACTGAGGGAGTTGAACAGGAACATGCTTTATGGACTCCTTACAGACTTAATGAGGGTTAGGAGGAAGGAGGAAATGGACCTGCAAGGTAGGCCATGGAGTAGAAGTGTCCAGGTACATAGACAGCATTTGAATAAAAATCTTGGGGAAATTCAGATGGCAGGAGACCTTGGGAGATAATCTGCTGTAATTCACAGCTCAGAGCAGCATCAGCTGTGAGATCAGATCAGGTTGCCCAGGGCTTTGTCCATCTTGAAAACCTGCAAGGATGATGGAGACTGCACAGCCTCTCTAGGCAGGGTGCTCCACTGCCTGACCCCTTGCCTTGGGTGTATGGGGGAGGGAGGGAGTCATCTTATATCCAGTCTCAACCTCTCTTGTTTCAACTTATGTTGTCTCTTGTCCTCCCACCATGCACCACTGAAGAGCTTGGCTTGTCTTTGGATGACCTTCTTTTAGGTATTGAAAAGCTGCTACTAGGAGACCTGAAGCCTTCCCTTCTCCAAGCTGAACAAGCCTAGCTCCCTCAGCCTTTCCCAGTACAGCAGGTTCTCCAGCCCCTAGCCATCTTGGTGGTCCTCTGCTGAATTCCTGACAGTCTGTCAATCTTTCTTCTACTGAGGGGGCTGGGAAGGGGGAAAACTGGACACAGTATTATAAAGGTGGTCTGACAAATGCTGAGTAGAGGCAGATGATCACTTCCCACAATTTAATGGCTGCGTTCCTTCTGCCAGGGCTCACTACTGGCTCATGTTCAGCTCAGCCTACTGTGGCCCCCAGGTCATTTCTAGCATAGTTGCTTTGCAGGTAGTCAGGCTCCAGCCTGTGTTATTGTCAGGGGCTTTTCCTTCCCAGGTGCAGGGCTTTGTGTGCAGCCTTGTTGAATTTCATAAGGTTTTTGTTGGCCTGTTCTTCCTGCCTGAGTGGGTCCCTCTGAAGTGGTAGCCCTGCCCTTGAGTGTATTGACTGGTCCTCCTCCAGTTTGGCATCACCTGCAAACTTGACAAGATTATAGCCTGGCACAAGTTGTTGAAGAGGATGGGTCCCAGGATAGTCCCCTGTGGGGGTCTATCTAGACTTGTCTTTGATTGCTGTGGCATTTGAAGGACTGCAGTCTCAGTTATTGATACCCAATTACAAGAACTGGTTAATTTATTGTGGTAGCTTGAGCATATGTACTGAAAAAGGATTTTAACACTTCTTTTCAGAAAGCTAATAGGATTGTTTCTGGAATTCTATTCAACGTAAAACTGAAACATTCTGACAAGTGCAAAATTCATAATTCTCTACTGTGTATTTTCATTATCAGTCCCAATGTACTTTTATGATACTTAGTAAAAGTCTTATGGCATTTTTCAACATCTGCCACACCTCATTGCCAGTATCACTGTAGTTGATAATTACCCTTGTCTCTTGCATAGAGGTCACTGACCTTATATCTCTCACACTTGCAGATGTTCTCAAGCTCTCTGATTACTATAATCAAGTTAAGCTCAGAGCAATGGGTCTTTGGTCCCTGTCCTTCAAAATGTACTGCTTCTGAAGAAATGCTTGCAAGCCTGAAAGCTGGTCTGTTAATGACACTTCCCAGTTGGCCTAATAGTGATAGTGAGTCCTGCAGACACTTTCTCTGTGCAGATGTTTCATGTGTAATCCAGTAATCCCCTGTATTTGGTGTCATTCCCATTCTTAATTTGAATACAGTCAGTATGCACATTGGTTTCATTTGTGGTGAGAAATTAATTTGGCAAGGTAGTAATTACATTACAATGATACTGGTACTTAGTTCAGTAAGGAAATCTGACTCTGAAGTACTTGATTATTATAACACAGTGTGGATTGCAGTAGCTTAAGATACTTGTTTAAATGTACATCATAGGCTTTTCATCCTGTTCCAAACATAAGGCTAGATAATGTAGCTCAGAAGTTTTTCAACTTGAGTGTCAGTGGACAGGCAAGGATGACTTTGCCTTGCTTATATTGCGTAAATTCTACCTATTGAATAGTTGAGAAAATAACCAGATGCTCTGTTACTCTTGAGTAGCTGTGTTTCTGGAGCTGCTGAAGCAAAATAAATATGTATAATCTGTCTCAAAAACTGAGTTACGTGTCCTGTTGTCTAATATTCCAGCATGCCCCAGAAAGGAAACAGCCATGCAGGCTTCTGATAACAGCAAGCACTAGAACTGCAAATAAAGCACTCGAGGCTGTAAACTGATGCCATGTTTTGCACTCTCTTGCTCCACCTGCCAGTAGCACAAGTGTCCGGGGACTTCCCTCCGAATGCAGCAGCAGGCTGCAGAAGGCTCGAATGACAGTGTAGTCAAAAAGGTTCTGGATGTTGCCTGCTGAAAGAAAAGTAGTGCTCCCTGGTGTGGAACTATGCTGAAAGTCCCTCTCTGCAAAGTGTCAAATATTCATGTTCATTTACTGTCTCCTGACGCATGAATAATTCCTGTTCCATACTGCATATCTGTGCATTAGCTTGCCAGAATATAGATCTACTGTTAAGGAGTCTGTATTCTGTTATGTAGCTATTCTTATGGAAATTCATGGTAAGTACACATGCATTTATAAAAAGTCTATAATGGACAGTAAGCTGAAGGTCTAAAATCTGTAGCAGTTAGCCATTCTCACTCTTTGTAAACTGGAGGTATTCAGCGTGAATATTGGCACAAAGCAAAGAAAAATGAATGAAACAGTACTGGTATTGAAGTTAGTATGGTAGTTGTGTTTAAAAAAAAAAAAAAAAAAACAACAAAAACCAAACAAAAAAAACCCATTACAGCATATTTAATTAGGGATGAAAAGAGAACTTTGTACTTACTGGTCTGCTACCCTATTGTTATGACTTTACAGTTCTCTTATGTGTGCATTTTACTGAACTGTGCCATTTAAGCAGTTACGTAGCTGGTCATCCCATATGTTGGAGGTTATATGGATCAGCAGAGTTTTAAGGAGTGGTGTTACAGTCCTTGGACCCTTCACTGAAAGGAGAATTACTACAAATAGTAGTAAGGGGGTGGGGGCATACAGAAAACAAAGGCTGCATAACATCGCACAGAGACTGTAAGTTAGAACAAAAATCATCCTTTGATTTGATTAAAAACTAATCCCTGGAACATGTTAAAGCAGTTAAATTGCTGTCAATCTCTGTACTCCTACATTGGCAGGTCGAATGTCATCCATACCTTACCCAGGAGAAGCTGATCAAGTACTGTCAATCCAAAGGGATTGCTGTGACAGCATACAGTCCGCTTGGCTCTCCTGACAGACCATGGTAAGATTGCTTTGCACTTTGCAAGGCAGCTGGCATGGATTATGCTTGAAACTTTGAGACTACAAGTGCACCATTTGTATTTATCCAGATAGAGATCTCTGCTAGGTTGGATCTATGGAGGTTTCTTTACACTGATCTTTTCCTCTGTGTAGGGCTAAGCCAGAGGATCCTTCCCTTCTGGATGACCCCAAGATCAAAGAGATTGCAACCAAGCACAACAAAACACCCGCACAGGTGGGTGGGTGCCAGACAGTGGGTATCCCTTCCTGTAACACAGCCATTAAGGACAGCTAATGACAATGTAAAGGACAGGCTGGCTCTTCATTCCCTATCACCTGTGGTGCTCTTCTGTGGTGTTAAGTAGCAATGCAGGTTTGTTTACTATGTGGCCTGCAATGCATGCTTGCAAGGGCTCTCTGACTATCAACAAGAAACATTTTCTTGACCCATCTTCAGATGCTGTCATGCTTCAGTCTTCCCATCTCAAGTCCTCTTGCAGAGAAGTGAACCCTTGCTTAGCCTACTAAAAGTCTAGGTGGGAAGGGAAGGAACTGAGTATCACTAAACTGGATGGGAAAGGAGACAGGAGGCCTTGTGTGTGGGGCTCCACCACTTCTCTATTTGCACTTCAGAAAGTGCCACTTAGAATTCAGGTATGATTTGAAATGCAGCTCTGCAGAAATGGATTAATTCTGCTGAATTGTACAGTTTATAGTAAACAACTATTGGAACAGGCTCTGCTTGCCATAGAACAAAAGTCATCCTCTCTCTGACTTAGTGATATGCCTCTTGCAGGTTCTCATTCGGTTCCATATCCAGAGAAACGTGATTGTGATTCCCAAGTCTGTCACACCACAGCGCATTGTGGAGAACTTCAAGGTGAGCCATTAGTGACCTGGGTGCATGGCATGTTCAGGGATGGCATGGCTTCCCCCTGCTGAGCAAGCAGCGTTCCTTTCTCACCCTCCCTAAGTCCTCCTCGGGCAAGAGGACTGGGCTTTTTCTCTCTGTATGTTTACCTGCGGTCTACTGAGGACTAAACTTAACGTTACAGTTGGAGAGCAGGAGTGGACAAAGCTTTTGGAAACTCTGTGCTGATAATCTTAACAGTCACGTTATGTGATGCTTCCTGTTGTGTGTCATGTGGATGAATCATCTGACAGAGCTTGCTTGGGGCCCAAGTGCAGTAGCACACCACAAAAGGCTTATGTAGAGCAAGCACTGTTAAGAAAATAGTCCTGGTATCCATAAACCATGTTGCTGCTCTTGATTCAGTGGTCCTTGACTGAAACCAACATTAGGATTTTGGAAGACACTTAGTTGTATTAGGTGGAATATGAAAGTCTTGTAGATGTTGCTTTGGAATAGGACAGAAAGACACATCCTTCACAGATGGCGGCATTCTGCAACACTGAGTGCTCTCCAGACTTCTTAAAACAACTGGCACATGTAACTGCAACTTGAGATTTTTTTTAATTCCTCCCTCTTTCCTGCTCACCTCCCTCCCCAGCTCCAGCTAGTGGAGCCTTGGGAATCCAGAGAGCAATCTTTTTCCTTTCCCTCCTTCATGAAACAGTTATTTCTTCTAACAAGCACCCCTACACTGTGGACTTGTTCGTTAATTTTGTGATTTTTTTGCTTACAATCTCTGATTTGTTCAGAGAGGTGATTCCCAGCTGTTTCTCTTTTTAGGTATTTGACTTTGAATTGACTAAAGAGGAGATGGCAACTATTCTCAGCTTTAATAGAAACTGGAGAGTCTGTGCAATGAGCACGTAAGTGGCAGTGGTTTTTTTCAAGCTGTTAAGTTATCAGTATGTCATAGTTCAGTATATGAAGTTATAGATACTGGGCTTGGTTGAAATTCAGGATATGCAAACTCAATTTCCAAAGGGGTCATCCTCAAAATAACTTTTCAGAGTAAGATTTTAAATGTTCGTGTTATGAACCAAATCATGATGAGCATAAAGCAAACTTCATGTTCATTTTCAGTTCA
Organism: Gymnogyps californianus; assembly: GCF_018139145.2. Taxonomy (NCBI): domain Eukaryota; kingdom Metazoa; phylum Chordata; class Aves; order Accipitriformes; family Cathartidae; genus Gymnogyps; species Gymnogyps californianus. The sequence continues at coordinate 149,045,062 of NC_059471.1, forward strand.
GTCTCCAAGCAACTTTTTGTAGCTGGAATTGCAACAGGAGGCTTCTTATTCTTATTTTTTATTTTCTCCATATTGGAGAAATGAGCATGACGCAGGCTCAAATTCTGGATTAACTTTACTTGTGGTATTTTGTCTTTCTGCCATGACCCTTAGATATACTATAAAAACTGACTGTATGTTCTTCAGGAGTGGTTACGACAGTGGGTGAACATGCAAAAAGTAACATGAGGATTTGCAACTTTGAAGCCTAAAGCCAGATATGAAATCTTTGTTGGAAGGCTGAAAAAAAGGTCTTCCTGCCAGTAAATAGTGAAACCTTGAATTAGTTGTCTACAAAGCACCTAGGTCACATTGCCTGAAATGCTCAGAGCCCAAACAACAGAAGGCACTCAACAATCTTTCTGTTTACAAATGCAGTGCCTCACCAAGGAAAACAGAAACAAACTGACTCTGCTTTTATGCAGTTCAGCTCCTCCCTTGGCGGCTCTTTGCAGTGATTACAGCTGCATATAGTATCTTTCAGACATGATACAATCTTTCCTCTTTGATTTCCCTCAGGTGCAAAACTCACAAGGACTACCCTTTCGATGCAGAATACTGAAGATGGTTTCCTGCCTGTCTCCAGACTTCTCAGCTATGCTTCTGCTGTTGTCTATGAGTTGACTACGTAGCTTTCTCACTGCGTCAGACCCCCTCCTTTTTTCTTTCTTTTTCCCCCACAAAGATGCAGTGTATGTACTTGATGCCTTTGTGTTACTATCTTTTTTGGAAGAAGGAAATGCTAAAATGGTTCTGAAGAGCACACTGTGTGGACTAGTAGATTGTCTTTGCCAAACTGCATGTCTGGAACTGGTAAGCAGAAAATATTGAGAAAGTTTGAACAAGCAGTTACTTTTATTTTGGAATACTGTGAATTGGAGCTAGTGACTGTTGTTGTCTGGAAGGACCAGGGTATTGGCAGATTTTACATAATTAATGAGGTCTGGTTTTTTTCTGATTACTTCTGGGTTTGGTTTTGTTTCTTTTTGTAACACCATGCTTTTTTCTCTAATTGGAAGTACAAGTTGATTTCAAAGTACACCAGTTTCTACATGGGTAGCTCTTTGAAAAGTGTGTCGGTCCTGGTTTCTTGGTGATATAAAAACTGTTTTTGCTTATAATAAAATACAGTTTCATTACTGTGTGTAATGAGATGGTTATTTCAGCAATGCTCTAATGGTAGTAATGCTGGAGCAGCTGTATTATATCAGCTGTCTCTAGAGATTACAGAAAAGCAAGGAAAATTACTGTCCCCCAAGAAATCGTCTGCTGTTGATGTTAACTTCTTATGTATCACCTGCTACCATCTGCTTTTCTCATGCTAGTGTACATGTAGAACACCTGAATGTGATGAACCTGTGGCCATTGATGAGTCTGCTTGAGACTCTCTTTGAATAGAGCTGGTTTGATATGTCTGACAGCTAATATACTAATGTTTAAATAAGTCTTTATTTTACTGAAGTGATAGGATACTTTGGCTGGTAGAAAACTCATTCAATTGAAGACATGAAGCCTACACAGCATCATATGGGATTGTTTTAGTAAGCAGTAGAAAACCTGCCCTTTCCAGGCAGGCAGCACGTGATGCAGGAAAGAATTCCCTGCTTGTACAAGCTACCACTTGCAAATGTAGTAAAAATGGGTTTCCAAGAAAATCCTGTGTCATGAGCTAGCAGATCAGAAACTTACTACTTTGTTCTGGGAGGACAGAAAAATAGACTTATACCCAAATTTTGACATGAGGTGTGTTTGTCCCTTGGGGGTTTTTATGGTTTTCACAATACTTGCAGGTAATGCTTTTAAAGATGTTGCCTTTTGAGAGCTGCTTAAGACTATTCACAAAATGCATTTGGGCACTTGTAAAAACAGTGGCTAGTATTGGGTGATTTTTCTTGCATGTTCTTGTAAATGTTTTTTCCAAGGTCTGAGTAGATCTAGAGTGTGAACTGTCCTCTGAAGGAGGTTGTGTAGGCCTGGCAGAAAGCCATTTCTTTCTGAACAGATGAAAGAAGGGAGACACCAGAACTATTAATGCATAACCACTCCTAAATGGTGAATGTAAGGTAGGATTCTGAATCCATAACTGCATAGCGTAGCGCATCTTAAAGGGAACTCACCCAGGTTAAAATGTACGTGAATGCAGTTCTGAAACTATTTGCGAAGTAGGTGGTTTGTTTCCTGGTGCTGATAAAAAGGTACTAAGGAGTCATACTAATTTAAAATTTTTCTTTCTGATAAATACTAACCATTATATTGAGAAAACAGATTTTGTTATCTTCAAATGCTTCTTTTAAATCTTTCCACTATCGCTGAGGCCAGACTTTACATGCAACATGTTTTTGGTCAGAATAGTTTACAATAGGCTAAACAGACGAGATTGAGTTAACTGACAACACAGGGAGGAGAGAATCAATGTCCTGACTAAGCAATATTCTCCTCTAATGCTAACTCTCCTAACACAAATTGATTATAATCACTTTAAATTCTGGGCTTAAAAGCAAATACAAAAAGCTTCAACTCTGCAAGTGTTTTTGTATATCTATAATGTAATAAATAAAAGCCCAAAGGCATCTAAAAAAAGCAGAACAGCTAATGTTCTTAGATTAGTCTGAGCTGTGACAGAAAACTGTTTGGGGCGATGTTGACTTGCTGGGAAATAACATTTTTGTGACAAGTGTGTTCTGGCAAGAAGTTACATTGAGGGTCAGGGTTTCCAAAATAGTACATCAGGTTCTGTTAATTTCCTCTGTTTTCATTTCACTGTAACTTTATGAAAGTTTGTGCCTGAAATTTTCCATTCTCAGAGTAGGAATTTTACTGGAGAAGACTTTCAGACAGACCGCTCCGCAGCAGAAGGAAGACTAGCTAGCACTCAGGGTGGAGTGGTATTGTAACAGGCTCTCTCTGTATTTTGCTGGATGACTTAGCAGGAAAGAATTTGGAAAGGGTCGTTCTGGGACACAGTGCAGCACTTAACCGGCAGAGGGCTTGGATGCGTGGTGAAATATGAGAGTGGGAATAGAGGAAAAAGAAGCACCTGAGCAAAGGGACAGTGATGCATAAGCTTGAACAGAAAGCAGGCTGTTGTCAGAAAGGATGAGGAGTGGGAGGGGAGTGGTAGAAAACCCTGTCACCCATAATGATTTTTGGATTGCTTCTTCAAGGCCAGATATAATTAAATAAGGCTGAGGTAGAGGAAGAGCCAGTCTTCTAGACTGCAGCCAAGTCTTTGTTTAATCTAGGTTGATCTGGGGATTGTTACAGTAAAATAAATGACTGTTATACCCCCATACTTGTGCCACACTCTCTCTCTATGAGGGTAGAGATTTCCTTTCATCTCCTAAAAGGTAAAGTGGAAAGATCAAAGAATTAGATATCCGGAGCCTAGCATTCCTACTAACTGAGCTCTTCCTGCTATAACTGTTCACAGCATTTGTTTTTGTATTGTGATTTGACAGATCTCTGGGTTTCTGATCAAAGAAACTTTTAAGGACAAATACAATCTTGTAGCTCTTCCAATGAAAAGTGGTTGTGTTGTGTTTTGTTTTGTGTTTTTGATTTAAGAACTTGTAGTTCAACTCCACCTTGTTGGCCTCTCTTACTAGACTTTCTCAGGACTCTGCTGCAGCAGTTAAGCTAGTGTGATACTGTAGCACACCCTAGGAAGAAGAGTCCAGCCTACAGGAAAGATTAAGAGCAGGAGACAGAAAAATCATGTTCTCAGGACCGGTAGAATTGGTACTTGCACACAAAATTTGTTTCACTTCCAGCTGCACTCTCACTGCTTCACATGAAACCAGATTTAGCAGGCCTTTTCATGTTAAAAGAAAATGGCTCTGACAGAACAGATCCATTTCCATAGTAGCAAAGAATTATGGTGAACTGATATATCAGGGAAAACAGGTAGAGAAAATTGGCAATTATCTCATTGGAGAAGGCAAAAGACCTTTTCTGAGAATTGCTTTGGGTAGCAGAGGAGAATACAAGAAGCAGCTGGAATTGGCATCTTGCTGGTTGGAGGCAGGACACCACAAATAGTCTTACAGGCACAGTATGTTTCAGGTTGCAGTTGATGCTCCTTTGGGAGAAAACGGCTTGACTTCTGATATTGGAACATAAATACACAGGCCTGCCTGACTGGAATCACTTTTTATATGATGCTCTGTAACTTGGTCTTTGTTTCTCTCTGGGGAAGGGGAGGCAGGATCTCTCTTCTCGCTGAGCTCACGAGACTGACACAAGTGCATACTGTAACGTTTGTGCGGAGTTGTGAAATCCGGGGCACAGGAAACTGCATTATTCAAACAGGAAAAGAAAATCCTGTATTTGGATTTTTAATCTGTATTCATTATGTTGAAGCTATGACTAGAAATCTGGAGTCTTTTGCTTAATTGGGGCACAGAACAGTTGACTCAGGACAAATGATTTTATCTCTTTAATCACTTAATACTCCCCTAGTTTGTCATCTGTAAACTCTGTCAGTAACTATTTGTCATCCCTCCCTCTGCCTTGTCCTTGGTCACTTAAAAATTACAGAGCCCTGCCTTATTCTGGCAGGACCTTGCTCATTTAAGCTAAGAGGCAACTCTTAAAACTCTTTCATAGGCCATGTTGCTCTTGCATTTTAATTTGTTAAAGTGCATGGTACAGGACCACTAGTACAAACATCTGGGAAAAAAGATGTAGTTTCGAAATTCTTCAGCAAAAAAAAAAAATCAAGCTGAATATACAATCTAGCTTTTCTGAACTGAAATAAGCCTGATTACAAGCTAGTTGATCGCTGCTCATAAGAACAGGTGAACTGAATCAGAGTAAATATCTACCTACTGCAGCATCCTGTCTCCAGCTGTGGCCAACACAAGTTGTTGAAGATTAGTAAGTTGAGCATTGCAGTGGCGTGTTCTTTAAATATTCTGACAGCAGTTTAGATATAGAGGAATGCAAGGACCAGAATTTTTTGTGCAGGGTTGAAGGCAAAAAGTTCATGGAATGGGTCTCTATCTTATTGTTTCTTTTGTTTCTTATTCTGTTTGCTTTTGAATGATATTGAGCTCAATATGAGAGAGCTTGGAATTATAATAGATGGAAAACCTGAGCAGCAACGATCAGCAAAGAGTTTTGAATTTTACCTATTGTTCACTACCTATGTTATCCTGTTTTCCCTCTAAAACATGGACATAACATTTTATTTTTTCACCCATCCCCTTTGGAACTTCTAATGAAGGCTTGACTATACCAGAATGGATGAACTGCACAATAAAAGCTCAAGTCATGGGACAACATGTTGTGATACAAAGGCAAAATGCTAACCTAAGGTGTTTTCCATTTGCTGGGTTCAGTCCAGTGGCACGGATAATCTCACTGCTGACTAAGAAAGATGTATCTGTGAGTTTGGTCTAGCTGATGGAAACTGAAAATTATTTGGGGATGATGTAAACCTCATGCTGTAGTTCCAACAGAAAGCTGATAATTGTGCTGCTGAGGAAGTAGGCACACAAGAATAGAAGCTGCTAGTCCTTAAAGAAACTTACTCTACTCCCTAGAGCTGGTCATGGTGACTTGAGCCTGTTTATGCTGCATCTGACACTGGGAGAATAGTCATGTTCTTTTCCTGGAGCACTTTGTAGCATGGCATGTTCTCTCCTGGCTTTAAGAGATGGCCTTGGTATTTTCAGGTCTGTGAAGTGCTAGACCTGTGGCCTCTTGCACATCTGCTCCTTGTGTTAGACATTGATCCAGCCTGGGGATTAGTAACTACCAAATGCTCCATGGGCCACTGAAGAGTATGGGGAGACAGACTGTCACTGCATGTACCTTGAGGCTACCTAGATAGCGGCATGCAGTTGAATTAGTTACAACCACAGAAAATGGAGTGGGTTAAATAGCCATCAGTATACACTTGCTTATGAACACAGGGTTCAGATGAATCTGAAGATGGAGACTAGAAAGTTTCCAGCACTTGTCAGTGTGTGGCAACACCTCTGCTGCATGTCCCTGCACTGACAGAACAAATAAAACTCTTCAGAAGACAGTTGTAGCTTGTCCCTTCCTCTCTTCTGCTGCAGTGACCTGACCAACAAAATGCTTGCTCTTCTTTATTCAACTAAATTTACAACACTGGTAAAACAAGCCCAAGTCTCTACCCTAGCCTGTCATTGCAATTTTTATTTTCTTAACTAGTAGGTTTTATGTAAAGCAAAGTCTGAACTCACAAAAAAAACCACAGAAGAGGTTGGAAGATTTTTGGAATCCTCAAAACCAAATACAAGGGAGATCATGCTTTGTAGTTTCCTTTCTACAGATAGCAGATGCAATTAGAGCAGTGCCCTTGTGGCATACATGTTGGGGTAGGCAAAGTGGTGAAGCTAGGAAGTGTACTTCTTGAGCAGCTTATAGCAGCAGGCTTACTGCCATTGTAGGCTGCTGTGATTGCTGTGAGGCAGCAATGGTCTGCTAGAAAGGCACATTGTCTTTAAATCATATGGCTGCAGCTCTGCTGTAAAATAGAAGGTACTTTATTCCCCAGTAACTGACATCACCCAATTTTTCTCCTTTTACTTCTGCTAAAGTCTCTGCAGCTGAAAAAGATCTATTGTCTCTAAAATAAACGCACAATCTCTGGCTTCTAACTTGTTTTGAATTTTTTACTATTATATGGTTACTGTGATCATCTAGTCTGACTTCCTGCCTACCACAGTCTATAAACATCCTGTAAATAACTTCAAGTCTGATAGCTGTGTTTAAATTGGAATGTTGTTAGAAAATTCCTATGAAGTAGAGAATATTTCAAGATAGGCTGTATGCCACAGCCTTAAGTGAGTATTGCTCCTACTGCTGTAGATTGACAACCTGACCGCAGTCTGAATGCCTGGAGGCAGAGCACCTTCCACGTAGCTCACTTTCTAACTGCGGCTGTGATGATATCCTGTAACTGACCTTTTCGATTTAGCATGTTCAGGGGGAGGAAAAAAAAAGAGAGTACCTGTTACAGGCACCTTCGTGTCCATACCACTGCACTATAACTGTTTGGTGTCAATTGCGGATACGTTTTTCAGACCTCTTTCTTTAGAAGAGTTGCTGTAGGAAATCCAATTTGATGGAATTGCTTTGCCATTTCTAGGGCACCTGTTATTCAAACAGCTTGCGAAAGTCTAAAGTAGCTCAAAGATATGTCATCATTTCCTTTATAGACTTAAAAACCTCAACTACAAAGAAAATCAGTTGGAAAAGGATATCCATGAAGTGTGTATCCTAGCCCTGAACCTTAATTACACCGTCGTCCTTCCTCTCTGCAGGCAGTGCTCATCCATATTGTTCTTCTACTGGGCTGGAAGAGCCTAAAGCAATTACAGGAGTTTTGAGGCATATGTTAAAGTTCAAGAGCAAGAAGTCTTGATTAACAGACACCTCATTAAAACTCTAGCAGATGCATGGGCTGCAGTAGCACTGACTTTTTTTTTTACCAGAGAAGACAACATCCAGTGACATCCTTTGAGTCAAAACACAAGCAGGCAGTATCTAGGGAGCAGTACAAGAGAGCAAAAATCTACTGTTAGTTTCTATGAAGCTGCCCAACTTTTCTGCTTGTTAAATAAGACAGTTGCCAAACAAAATAATTCCTCCGTGTCTCCTTTATCAGACTTTGGATTTGCTGGGAGAGATTCACAGTCTCAACTGCAGCTATTCTACTCATAAAGGCAGTATTTATATACTCTTGTAGATATGATAAACCAAACATACAAATCTCCTACCAGTTTATTAGTTTTTAGCAGTTCATAAATAGGAAACCTCATTAAGAAAACAGCTCCTGAAACATAATTCAGCGGTGTCCACTAAAGAGCTTTCAGTCTGTTACGCTGAAATTACTGAACTAAGAATCTCAAGCAGCGTATTGTCTTATCTCATAAAGATCTTCTGGTGTTAAATGGATTGTCTTATATTAACAACTAAAAGATAGCATATGTTTTGACCTTTTGTCCAAAAATACAACCACTAGGAGAATCTAAATTTCTCTAAAATTTGTCAGGATTTATATTTATGACAAAGACTGCTTTTCACAAATCCTAAAGATTCAGTTTTATTAAACTTCTTAAGCATTACTAAATGATAAGAGAATATATATTTTGCTACAACTGAGAATTTTGCTACAAGAGCAGAGCAAAGATACAGATAAAGGACTGATATAACTGTGGTTGATAATAAGGGAAGCAAACACATGCACGCTCAAAGATTACTCTTCAGAATGCCTGTGAGCTACCTTCTCCCATCTCATAATACATATTCCACTTATATTGTGATTTAATACATACGAAGTATTACAAGTTACTTGAAACAATGATATATGGTCCTGATCCCTGGAGGACCGAAGATGATGCCTGTGTTAGTCTTCCAAAAAAGGATAGTCCTTGTGATTTTTGCATCTAAAAAAAGAGAGTATGATTAAAACACTTTAAGGATATAGTCTTAAGGCTAAGAAGAAAAAGCGTTTTTCCCCTGACAAAAGCTCTGCAGAACTAAAACTGTGAACTACAGTAAAAACAGTAACGTGAGTCCGCTTAGTTTACACAGGGCAGTGGAAGCTAATGCTCTGCAACCTTCGCATATACCAGTGACCTTGTTCTCAAAAGATAATGTATCTTTTGCTTAGCTGAAATCGCTAAACTTCCCTGCGATATTAAACCACTCCTTGTGAACTCCTGAGTCCGCAGTATGCTATTAGATAAGTGGGTAACCTGGGAAAACAGAATAAATTGCAGATCTTGGTAAGTCTGTATCTAACCATTCTGTTATCTAGACGCTGCCTTAATAACGTTGGCATAAATACATAGGCACAGCTTTTCACTTCAAAAAAACTTACAACTCTCATTCTTAAAATGGAGTTTATTTACACTGACTGTCTCTCATATAAAGTAGCCAAAGAAAACAGAAAAAAAAAAAATTGCCACCTATTTATTTTGGAGTTTCCAGCCGATTTTGATTTTCAGACAGCAGTTTGGTATGTATCCGTTACAAGATAACGCACAACGTACCTGCAAAAATCCCATGCTACCAACCTGTACAAGACAGGCAATGCTCTAATAAACCCTAGTGCTGGATTCCAGCAGATATGGATGTTACCAGGTATTGGCTAAGGTTCCCTCTTTTTATTTTTAAGTGGGGCTATCAAATACTGTCTGTTAAGAGGATACCCAATGATAATCCAATCTTGCTAAAACATGGAGGAGGAGGAGGTACTCACTCGCTTAATGCACAGATGCGATACCGCTTCTTGAAAGCAAGGAAGGTTTCCATCTCCTCTTCAGCCAATTCAAAGTCAAACACCTGAATCAAGGTCCCAAACAGCTAGGTTACTTCAGTTTGCAAAAAGACAAGTGTAAGTTCATTTGCAGAAAGAATACCAAAAACAGAAGTAGAAAAGCGTTGTATTTGTTGAAGCACTAGGAAGTGTGCCATAGATGCACATTTGTGGTGAACAATGAATAAATGTCATAAAGTTACAGTGCTGGTGGGGTCTAATTGCATCATATTTATATCACAAGGTGGAAAAGTTAATCTGTCTTACTTGATGTGTTCTAATGAAGGACACTCGACTCCTTACTTTTAAACTAACTTTTTGCGTTCATAAAGAAGTAACCTACATGGTATCTGACAGGCAAAAGGGTTTGCCAGTTCTAAGTATGAAGGGGGTACTTTGTTCCACTGGCAGAGTGGATTTTTCTTTGTAAAGTTTAACACCATTAATAATTTTGTAAGTTACCCTCTTTCTTACCTTAAAATTTTCCTCAATACGGTGTGGAGTGACAGATTTGGGAATTACACTCACATTTCTTTGAATCTGGAGCCGGATAAGCACCTGCAGGAACAGATTGGGAATTACAGCTGAGAAGTTCTGCCTGTCTTCTGAAGGCCAAAAACCATACATGCCTACATGGTTACACGGAACAGCTCTGCTGATAATCAGAGATGGCTCACATAGGAAAAGCACTATAGTAAACCCTTCCTAATTATTACATGAGCTCATTTAATCGTTATCTGTCTCTGAAGTTGAGATGACAGCATGGGAGTGCATTGAACAAGAGTTCAGGATTGGCCAGGGATGCTGTGTGTAGAAGTGGCTAGCGTGCCAGTTAAAGCCCAAAGCCATTGGTAATCTTCTGTCCGTCATTAAAACTAGTGTTAGAGATAATATTTTTTGAAGCATTACAATGTGTATGAGACACAGCTGGAACTCAGCTTTCCGTAATACCTCTGTAGTTACTTTAGCACAAGTGGGAAAAATGCATGTCACCAGGGAAAATACTATGACTAGTATTAACCTGAGCTGGGGTTTTGTTGTACTTGAGTGCAATTTCCTTAACTTGGGGATCATCAAAAAGGGAAATATCCTCAGGCTTGGACCTGTGAAAATAAAAAGCAGACTTCAGCAGTTGAATGGCCCACTGTCTTGTCCCTCAAGCACTGTAGTATAAGAATATTATTTAAATTATAAGAAAGCATTATCTTGCACACTTTAATTCACCATCTCCTCGTTGCTGCAGTCCCTGCCTTCATTCTTTTCCTTTTATCGCAGGTTGGCACATGAGAAGAGGCCTATAGTTTCTAGTATAACAGGTCACTGTAACACATTTCAGTCCAGCCTGGGATCAGGCCGGGAATTTCTTTGGTCCAAATGCTGAAAATTTCACCTTGAGAATGGGCAGCTGTCATGTCCTTCACATGCACAGCTGCTCTGGTAAACGCCCTGTCCCAGGTCAGAGAAAGCCATGAAGACTGGAGTAAAAGCAAAATTTCTTCAAGTCATCCATTGAAAAACCTAATCCATTTGTCTCAGCAGGACTGCAAAGTTGCTATTTTCATAAGCATGTGCTGCTTTGTTTGGGTTTTTTTTTTTAGTTCAGAAGTTCTCTTACCTGTTTAATAAGCTCACCCAAGCTCAATTAAGAATTATCTTCACTACTTTCACCAACCAATTGATCCTTTTTCTCCGAAATATGAAACTCTAGTAACAGCACGGGTATGAATTAGTGGACTGAATAGCACAAGAAGTGTGAGAGCGGTTTCTGTGTGTGTGTCATTTTTAACAAATTAGTAAATATTTTTCTAATTACATCAGTTTTACTCTGTGAGGGTTTACCCATATCCTAAGACTGGTTTACTGTATTGGCTCCAACCTACATGTAAGAAAGAAGTCTCACAAAGCATTCTTACCATGGCCAGTTGGGTGCTCCTAGGGGACAATACGCAGTGACAGAGATCCCTTTGGATTGGCAAAACTTAATCAACTCTTCCTGAGGAAGATAGGGGTGGCTCTCAATCTACAAAAAAAATACTAAGTTTCTTCAGAAGCAGAAGGTACTTCACGGTTTAGCATCACTATGGTGACCTACCAAGCCCCACATCAGCTTTGAAAAGGTTGTTCTTTTTGCAGCTGTGGGGTTTTTAAGAGAGTCAGCCAGTGTTTCAGATCATTTCCCCTTCTTCCCAACCCTGCCTCCAACAAGGCCCGATCTTCATACATTAGTTTCTCTTTCCAGCTGCCTGCCTCATTTTTCATGATCTCTCACAGTCCCCATATCAATGGGCTCCAAGGTCCAGTTGTGCACATCCAGCTGAAGCATCCAGCTCTCGTGTCATCCAGTCCTACTTATTCACCCCAGCAGTGTAGCCTGGCTCTGGTCCTATCTATTCACGCAGCCTCTTCTTTCTTAGGGGCTGTAGGAAAGGAGAAGGGTAAGCCCCGCCGCGTTCTCCATTGCAGAGCTCAGCTCTCAGCCTGCACAAGCTCAGTGCTGCAGTCAGAAGAAAGGTGAAGGTTGCACTTTCAACCCAGGAGTGCCGCAGGCTTGTGTGACTGCAGCTTCCTGTGCAAGTAAGGGCATGGAACGTTCTACATCTTTCATTACTTTACGATTTAGCCAAATACAGGTGTATTCACACACAGATATGAAAAAGCACAGCCTTAACATAAAAGGTATTTTACTGCCGGAGATGTTCCATCAAATGCAACATCCCAGACAGGTGTGATGTCAGTACTGATGAGTTTGAGAACAATTTACCTGATTATTTGCAGGTTTGTATCTTAAGCCTGGTTTGCTCAGGAGCCGATCTATCTGTTCACGGTTGAAGTTGGAGACTCCAATGGCCTTCACCATTCCCACATCCACCAGCTCTTCCATAGCCTAGAAACACTACAGAATCAGACTTGCTATTGAATTAAGATCTTCTTTTTCATACGGAAAAAATGCCTGCGGAAAGACTTCAGTAGTAAAAATCATCATGGCTAGGATCCTCTTCTGATGTGGCATTAGTACAGTACATTGAACGGTGGGAACCTGGTCAAAGACTCAGGCTCTCACATCATGTATCATCATACAAATAAGTAACAGCATTATTCAAGATTAACAATTACTACACTATTATTATTTCAGTAGAATACAACTATTCTGAAATATTATCCCCAGGTAGACCTTCTGCTCATAAATAAAAGGTTTTTTTTAGGATAATTCCTCAGCTAACAAAATAATTATCCCATAATAAAAAGCTTATCATTTGGGACAGAGTGGCTTGACAAGGAGCTGTTCTGGGAGAGCTAGAGCAGGATACCTGATCATCAACGCCGCTTAATTTCCCAAGGGAGATGTACCAGTTAGCAGTGGCAGTATAGTATAAGCAGTGCTATGTTCCCCCACCGCCACCTGTTTTCTTTCACACTAGCGAACAATGAAACAGCTAGACAGCCCTGCTTAGATTGGCACCTCCAGCAGAAAAGAAACAGGAGAAAATAATCTACTACCAGCCTTTAAAGCAGAAGATAGAAGATACACCTCTTCCAAAGCAGAAATAATTTTTATTTGAAGTTGCTCTCATAAGCAGCAGCCTGAAATGTCCACTTTTTTCCTTCAAATAAGCAACAAAAATGTGCCTTATTCTTCATCTGACAGAAGGAAAAAAGCATCAGCGAATTCTTCTGACTCTGGTGGGTCTTTTGTCTTCTTTCCACCTGACCATGCTAAGCACACGGAGGGGGTGGAGGGGAAAGGAAGCCCAAAGCATGAGCCAAGCAGAAATTTGAACTTGTGCCCATCTTGTCTCCCACACAGCCTGTGCTCATGCCTGTTTGCGTTGCACACACGGCTTTAGCAAAGGACTTTGGGCAACTTCCAGTACTTTCTAGAGGGGAAATTTGGGTGCTCTGGGTATATTAGCACAGGCATGTTGGCTTTCCTGTGGTCTGGACAGCTCAGGTGCAACTAGGAATGAGCATGGCTACAGCTAAAGCCACCGATAAATGCCCAGAGAGTGGTGTGAGGACTGAAGCAACAGCATATGTCAGCTCAAGCCACTGCAGGATACACACGCAGTCAAAGATTTCCTCTTGCCATGCCCATCCAGCCGGTTTAGTAAGCAGTAGACATAGAAATACCTCAATTTTGGCAAGTAACACAAGAAGGAGCCCAAGGGCACAGAGAAATAAGCAATCTGGAATACTTCACATCGGAAATTCTCTCAGAACGATTCCCAAAGTGAAAACTTTAAAGTTTTCAGGCTGTTATTTCAAACTAGCAAGAATTTTTTCACCTGTCAATGAACGTACCTCCCACGTATCCAGAAAATCTGTATCACTGGGAATGATCATGCCATTTCCATCTGCAGGAAATAGCTCCTCTCCTGCCTATCATCACAAAAGAAAAGCGAGTTTAAGGTAGGCTGAATCATAAGTAGTTAAATCACGTAGAAATTCTACAAGTGGAGCTGGAGACACGCTGGATATCCTGGCTTATGTTTGTGTTGGGGAGAGAGGTGGCCAAAACCAGTAATCTGTACGAACAGAGTAATCTTCAAGAAAATCTGCCTCTTGAGAATCTGTCCTGCAGGCAGAGGAAGGGCAGACACTTTTATGTGCCTCAGTCAGGTTGGGGGAAGGCCAGGGATGTGACACGATGCAGAAACAAGGATTTCTTTAACCCGAGGGTAGAGAGAGAAGAGAAAAATAGGAACTAAGTAATTCACAACTGTTTGATCCCGGATAAGCAAATGACAGCCAAATCCCAGGCTTTAAGAGGAATGTGATCTGGATGGTAATGTGATCCATGACATGGAAATGCTGTACAGGGTAAAATAAGGTGATTTTTGGACTACAAGACCTAGCTTAAACAGCCATGACTTTACCTTTCCTCCTGGGCACTCCATGCGGAGGTTTGTCATTATGTCCTAATGAGGTTTAACAACACTCCTCATTAGAGAGGACGAAGGGCATGTCTGGTCCCAAAGGAAAAAGTGGCAGAGCTCTGACAGATGGCTCCCAGGAGTTAAAGTCTCAATACCTTGAATCCCATGGGCCAGTGCATCAGGTAGAGATCCAAATAATCCAGCTGGAGGGCAGCAAGTGTTTTCTGGCATGCCTCCTTCACCAGAGCTCTCTCGTGGAAGGTGGACCACAGCTGTGGGGGTAATGCAAAGCCTGGGAGCTGCTCTCCTAGCCTCGCGACTGCAGAGCATCCCTGGCAGGGAAACACACGGCGTAGACACAGAGGCAGCTCACGATATGGCACATCTTCTCATCTTGAGGAAGTGCCACTTTTGTGCACTTTATTTTATTTGCGGTACTGTCAGTTAAGTAAAATGAGAAAAAGATACTCTAATATTCCAACTATTGATGCAACGATTAAACAAAATGAAGAAAAAAAGCAAAACTGGTGAAAATCGACCCGCCAGCTTCCAGCAGATAGAAGTTACTTTATTTTTCCTACCATTGTTGTTGGGGGGAAAAAACAAAACAAAACATAACATACAGGAGTTAACAGACTGAGGCCGGCAGCGCAGCAGGAGTGACCACGAATACAATAGCCCTGCTTCCTATCTCAGAGGCAACTGAGAACACGGCCTCAGTTCCTGTCTCCGTGGCTGACAATGGATATGGACTACAAAAAAATCCCTCTCAAATCAAGCCTTTTTTTTTTTTTTTCAGAGTTGACCTCTTCCTTCCCTCCATCCGCAAAACGCTTTGCCCTGACAGAGAGGAATTAATTCCCAGACCAGCTTCATCCTCTAGCACTTTGCAGGTTGGGACCTTGTCTCTCCTCCTGAGAGCTGGCCTCACGTGAGACAAGTTATCCAAGAACATACCTTACTGACAATAAAGAGGTCTTCTCGCCTCACAACCCCCTCCGCAATTTTTTCTCGTAGTGCATCCCCGATCTCACTCTCGTTCTGGTACAGGTAGGCACAATCAAAGTGGCGGTACCCAACATCGATGGCAAACTTCACTGCATCTCTCGCTCTTCCTTGGAGAGACTGAAACAAGAAGAAAAGTCAGTATTCGGTAAATAGCAGAAAAAGAAGTTTGCTGTTCTCCAAATCTGGAGACTTTAAGCCCCCAAATAATGAGGTGTTCCAGTTTGGATCTTGCTTTCATTAGTTTTCTGGAATAAAATGGCATGGGAGTCACTGATGAGTTGCCTGAGCTGATCTGCCCTTTTCTAAGGATTGAATGTTCACATTCAGACACCAGGCTATCTCGAAATAAGTTCTAAATTGCCCAGAAATTAAAAGCAATTTTAGTGTGAGATGCGACATGAGGAAATGAATCACCTCTGGAAAGCTTGCTGGCCCTGCACACAAACAAGCCGGCTCATGTTGACACAGGACAAGGGAGGTGAGAGGACGGCAAAACACTACAGACAGTGCCACCTCCTGGGTAAAATACACAACCTGGTTATTTAATAGCAAAGTAAATCACTTCAGATTCTTGGCTTGAAGACACTGAAGAGTTGTTTGATGACTGGATACCGATTTTGGAAAAAGGCACTTCAAAGAGAAACATGATTCAAAACCGCAACCATCTCCTACATTTAACTTCATTACATCCCCACCCATCATCTTTTTTTTTAATGATTTCACTTCTCCGAGTATTTCCAATCGAAGGGTGCTTGGTTGGTTCACCTAAATTAAAAAAAAACATAGAAACTGCAGTGTTTTTTTCCACAAGGCTAGATGTAACCAAATAGCCAGTTGAAAGTTTTACAAGTTTTCCTTTTCGCAGCCCCTTTCCCCCTCCCACCCCTTCCTACGTATGAACACTGCAGCTCCTACGGCGGCATGGGCGAGGAGGCTAACGGTGACACCTGCCAAACGCTGGGCATTATAGAGTCCCTTATCTCTGGGTGCTGCTGCAGCATGGGAAAGCTGCCATGCAGGAGTGATTGGCATCGCTTTTGAGTGGAGGAGTCGTCGGTGGAGAGCAAAGGTGACAGTATACCCTGTGATTACACAAGACTCTGTAACGTGAGATGTTTTTCAGAAAAAATAATCCATTGCTTCGTTTTACATAGTGCTCACTGAACAGGACTTCAAGTCAGAGTGACTGGGTAAAGGAGAGGCCCCATTGCCGCACCGAAACGCAGGGAGTTGCGGCTGAAGTTGCTGTGAGAACCTTGAGATCGAATAGCTTTAATGAAGTAATCGCAGTGGGTTTGGGCCATGTTTTTGTTGCATTAACGCAAGAGATTTTTGTGGTGGAAGGGATCACGTGTCCAAAATTTTCCTTCTGTTTAGTCCTAACCAGTTCCTGTTAGCATCTTAACAGGTTCCTTCAGAGAGCTCATCCATCACAGTGTCAGTGCCTTAAGAGGCCCCACACAAGGCACGCGTTGTTTTTTTGAAGCCTACTTAGTTACTTTAGGCTTCTTAGTGTCTTTTGTCATCAGACGAATCAAGACCGAAAGGGTTAAACAAACTCAGCCCCTTTTGTGCATAAGTTATGGGATGATCAGTAGCAGCTGACCCAAAAATACAGCAAGAATAATTTAAGATACTTTTATGCTGACTGAACAGCGTTTCTTAGAGTTGGCAGCTTGCAATTCAACATATTTAGTTTCCAGTCTCAAATCCAGGGGACAATCCACTACTTTTTTTTTCTTTCTTAAGGAGCTCACTTTCTTAAAATTTTCAGCTCATTTCCGGACTCCTTTTACATTTATAATTCAGTATATCCTTAAATCTTCTCTCTTACCAAAAGTCCATTAGATAACATTTGCAGGTAAAGAACTACTCAAACTATTTTCCTGCAAAAAGTGCTGCATACGCATCTGCTGCCATACAAATAAGTTATCTTCTGTCTCTAAGGAGTTAGTTAATGTAAATTCCCATTTCCAAATCCGCTCATTGCCACTTAAGTTCCTATATCTACATGCACTCATCAAAGATGACACCTACATGACATGCTAGGATATTAATACCCAGTGCCAAAAGCAAAAAAACAAAGAAAAACAAGCTAGGCAGAAGTTTTTACTTTTGTAATATGTAATTTTTTGCCACAGCTAAGAAAAATCTCCTTCTACCTGCTCACTACTTGCACTAAATGAGCACTACCTGCTCACTTAAAAAATTTCCCGAAGGACAGGTGTAAATACCTGCGTTACCTGAAATACTTCAAAAGGCAAGAAACACCGCACAGAGGACTTGCTGCGTTTTCCTGACCTGAAGAGGAGATTGCTGAAAAAGTCTACCGCGGTTCTCAGCAATTTCCTGGTGTCACCTGCGTGAGCAGGGGCACGGGGACGAGGAGAGGTCCCCAGCTCCAGCAGGTACCTGCCAGGTCCCCAGTCCCAGGATGGGCATCCTCGCGCGGGTGGGCAGCTCCAGGTAGGTGGCCATGCACGGTCCCCTCCCAGCCGCCGCAGGCAAGGAGAGGCTGCAGCCCCTTGCAAAACTTTTTAAATGGGCTTTGCCCCTCCCTCCTGCCTGCTGACTGGCTGCGGGCAAGGAAAATATGGGCAAAAGTGCTATAATAAGCAAGAGAAGGCAGGGATTTTGCCTTTATCTCACGCTTCGAAGAATTTAACAACTGGTTGTGGGCTCCTCACATGAATTTGTTGAGTGAGCTCATCATGCCAGTTACACATATTGCATTGACTGAGGTTGCAGCTTTTTGTATACCTCACCGTCTCCGCTTTTCTGCAAGAAAAGTGGTATTTGGGGAGTTTGCACACACCCCAAGAACCATTTCTCGTCTCACCTGTCTGCTCCTGAACACATCACCAGAAGAAGTCACAAAGCTATTTGTCGTGGTTTAACCCCAACCAGCAACCAAGCACCACGCAGCCGGTCGCTCACTCCTCCCCCCTCCCAGTGGGATGGGGAGGAGAATCGGGAAAAAAAAAGTAAAACTTGTGGGTTGAGATAAGAACAGTTTAATAACTAAAGTAAAATAAAATATAATACTAACAATAATAATATTATCATAATCATAATTGTAATGAAAAGGAATATAACAAAAAAAAAGGAAATAAGACCCAAGAAAAGACAAGTGGTGCACAATGCGGTTGCTCACCATCCGCTGACGGATGCCCCAGCAGCGATCTGCCCCCCCGGCCAACTCCCCTCTATTTATATACTGAGCATAACATTCTGTGGTATAGAATATCCCTTTGGCTAGTTCGGGTCAGCTGTCCTGGCCATGCTCCCTCCCAGCTTCTTGTACACCTGCTTGCTGGCAGAGCATGGGAAACTGAACAATCCTTACCTTAGGATAAGTGCTACTTAGCCACAACTAAAACTAAAAGAGTGTGTTTTCAACATTATTCTCACACTAAATGCAAAACACAGCACTGTACCAGCTACTAAGAAGAAAATTAACTCTATCCCAGCCGAAACCAGGATTCTGTTTGTCTCAGGAGGAAGCACAGATCTGTTCACAGGAGGGATCATTGTTAAAAAAATTCCCAATACTGCTTCATCCCTACAGCACCGGGCACCCATATTATATATATATATACCCTCCACTGCCCCCATTACAGCCTATGGCTTGTCCTCACGAGCTGTGGGGTGGCAGCACGCATCTCACTTTCCTGAATGCCTATGTATGGCGACACCGCAGTTGCATGGTGCTTGTGGCCAAACTCACCATCAAAATCCCTGCGCTGTAAGGATTCTGGCTGATCTCAAGGCCCCTTGTGGCTTTTGCTCTCAACCACTGTACGACGAGTGTTCACTTGATTCATATACCATCATACGCAAATTTTTTTCTCATCTGTCCATCACGCCTGTCTTCGTCATTCTGCAACTCCACAGTCTGTCCTTATCATATAAAGTAATTTCTAGTATCAGAAAATACATTTTACAAACTTTTCAGCCTCGGCTTAGGGATGTATCAGCTCAGGGAGGACGTGAATCAACATCTTCATTGAAGACACATTTAAGTTTTCATTAGGGTTTCTTCATCTGTTCAAAGAACTTCACACCTATGGAGAATATTTCACTTTGACTATTCAGCTTCCACAATTGAATGATGGCTTATCTATAGTATAATTTGCTGTATTACACAATATTTTAAGTGGGATAGTAACTGAAAATGAATGTCCCATCTTATTTTCCATTAATTTATTATCCCCCTACATTTATCAGGCTTAATATTAGCAACCCTAGGATGTGACAATGATGATATTTTGTCAAAGGTCAAACCACCTGATTGTACAACAGATTTAAAATATTCTGATCCGATTTTGTTGGCATATTTAAAATAATCGGGTAGACAGTGGATTATATCCCCATTCAACTGTTAAGGACAAACTTTTGGAAGCATTTTGACATTTCCACAGTGTGATTTGTCAAGAACCACAGGGACAACACGGTCCTTTTAAGGAAGGGTTCCCCTACTTGAGAGAGGAGCTAAGAAATAAATAAAGCTTTGTCTTTTCAAGAGCCATCATGTTAGCTCTGCGTGACGCTTCAAAATCAAAACTACTTAATCTGCAAGACTGATCTTTAATAGCACATGATGGTACACTTGTGTTTCCTGGAGCAGCCACTGTGGCGTTTTCTATACTTACTGACTTTGCGGAAGCCAAACAGCTTTGGGTGCCTTGTCCCTTGACACTGTGTTACTGTTACTTTATGGCCTTTTCTGTTTGCATGCTGTCCTACATGATTTTTTTACAGTTCACAACTAAAAAACTTCTTCTGCATAAACTGAAAAAACAGTTTTACAAGGCTCAGTAGGAATAGCAGCCTATTCTGGAAAATCTAAAACCTCTCATTTTTATGCAGAGTGGATTTGACCCCAGCCTGGAGGCTCCTGTGTCCTGCCAGAAGGAGCTGCCATGCTACCTGGTTTCAGAGCCCTGCCCAAAATTTTGCAAGAACTCATTTCAAAGATATGAGTGGTAAGCATTTATTGTTTGTCCAGCCATTACTGAACTTTTCCTTCCCTGTCATTTGTTTGCCTGTTGCAGGCAAAACCAGCCTCAGGGTAACGCCACATTTCAACAGGCAGTGTCTCAAATGCCCAGTGACCCAGGGCAGGTCACTTCGTTCAGGCACTTTTTACTGCGTGCAGACCCTACATGCAGAATATGCTCAGCCTGAAAACATAAACCTGTTGTTTTGAAGTTAACACAGATAAAAGTCAGCAGAGCCTGAGAGGCCATGAGGCTGAGCATGAGCGCGCTCAGCACTCCCAGGCCAGACACTCAAAGAGACCCAGCAGGCCAGCAGGCATCAATCAGGTGGCCAAGGGTCCACCCTGCTGCTCCCTACAACAGGTCCCCAGTGGTACCAAAGTCTTATCCTCCAACGTCAGATTTCCTTTAGGGTTTTGTGCCTTTGCACATCGGTGTCGTGGTTAACCCCAGCCGGCAGCTAAGCACCACGCAGCCGCTCGCTCACTGCCCCCCCACCCCTGGGATGGGGGAGAGAATCAGGAAAAAAACTCGTGAGTTGAGATAAAGACAGTTTAATAGGACAGAAAGGAATGAAAAACAATGATAATGATAATAATAATATGACATAGCAATACTAAAAGAATTAAACTATACAAAGTAAGTGGTGCACAATGCAATTGCTCACCACTCGTGACCGATGCCAGTTAGTTCCCGAGCCGCGATCCCCCCTCCAGTTAACTCCCCCCAGTTTATACTGGCATGATGTCATATGGTATGGAATAGCTCTTTGGCCAGTTTGGGTCAGCTGTCCTGGCTGTGTCCCTCCCAGCTTCTTGTGCCCTCCAGCCTTCTTGCTGCTGGGCACGAGAAGCTGAAAAATCTTGACTTAGTATAAACACTACTTAGCAACAACTAAAAACATCAGTGTTATCAACATTCTTCTCCTACTAAATCCAAAACACAGCACTATACCAGCACTAGGAAGAAAATTAACTCTGTCCTAGCGAAACCAGGACAATCGGTAGTTTTCTTCTTGTATCCTCAAGTCGTTGCTTGTGCCCATCTCAACCAGCAGTGGCCCCCTTTGCCTGCAGCCTGGCCTTTCCCTGCAGCCTGGCCTTTCCCGTGCGGCTCTACACTGCAGACCTTCTCGCTCCCCTGTCCTACAGCCTGGCCTTTTCCCCAGCAGTCGGAGCCAGAGCTGGCCTGGATCATGGGCACCTCAGCCCCACGTCCAAGGATTTTAATTGAGGTGTGCAGAAGTCCTGGTTTCAGCTGGGACAGAGTTAACTCTCTTCTTAGTAGCTGGTACAGGATTTAGTGTGAGAATAATGTTGATAACACTCTGATGTTTTAGTTGTCGCTAAGTAGCGCTTATCCTAAGGTAAGGATTTTTCAGTTTCCCATGCTCTGCCAGCAAGCACATATACAAGAAGCTGGGAGGGAGCATAGCCAGGACAGCTGACCTGAACTAGCCAAAGGGATATTCCATACCATGGAACATCATGCCCAGCATATAAACAGGGGGGAGTTGGCCGGGAGGCGCGGATTGCAGCTCTGGCATCAGTCAGCGGGTGGTGAGCAATTGCATTGTGCATCACTGTTGGTTTTCCTTCCCCCCCTCCTTTTTTTGTTATATTCCTTTTCATTACTATT
The DNA here is from genome assembly GCF_018139145.2 of Gymnogyps californianus. Classification (NCBI taxonomy): domain Eukaryota; kingdom Metazoa; phylum Chordata; class Aves; order Accipitriformes; family Cathartidae; genus Gymnogyps; species Gymnogyps californianus. The sequence goes on from NC_059471.1 coordinate 149,066,916, forward strand.
ATTATTATTATTGTTATTATTATATTTCATTATTACTATTGTTAGTATTATATTTTACTTTCGTTATTAAACTGTTCTTATCTCAACCCACAAGTTTTACTTTTTTTTCCTTTCCTCCTCCCCACCCCACTGGGAGGGGGAAGGGGGAAGCGGCTGCGTGGTGCTTAGTTGCTGACTGGGGTTAAACCATGACAGCAGATCACCGCAGCTTTGGGTCAAGCCAAAGGAGAACCCTTTTAATTTTATTTCTGAGGTCAAAAAGACGGGCCTGTTCTGCCTGAATTCTGCAATGAAAGCAAGGTTTAACCCCAGTTGTACTGCTCAGTGCTGCTATGTGGCGATTTGATGCACTTAGGTGGTTTTTCTCCTGATCTGTGAGAAAAATGGGTTACATACATAGAGGAAAGATATATGATGACCACGGCCCTCTGGATCATCCACCTGATGCCCTGGTCACAGAGACTGCCGAGGTACCTGTACAGCTGCTCTGCAACCGAGGACGGGAAGAAATTCACTTCAGCCCTTGCAGAAAGCTAATGCAGATTAACAAGAGGCTGGCTTTCCAGTACAGCTGCAGTGTCCCCTGTTCCTTCAGTGATGTGTAGCTGCCTCCCTAATGAGAGGGACCCTCCCAGTTCCTCGACCTCAGCTCTGCCCATCACAAAGGCAGACGTGGAGAGCGTTATGCCATTCCCTGCTCCGGCAATCCCTCGCACAGCGAAGCACATTTTCATACTGAATCAAACTGCATCCTACCGGCTGCAGAGATTTCAGTCATTAGGCTATTTAGGAAAACAGTCATTAGCTCAGAGTATTTCTTAAGCCTGTGTGAAGGTCTTCATTCACTTTGCCTTTAGTTTTTAAGCCCTTGTTCAGTTTTTCACAGCACTTTTTTCTTTAAATTAGGCAGATTTAGCTCAGAAGCATTTCTCTTCCAGTTTTTTTACTTCATGTATGTCAGAAATTTTTGTTTATCTATGAAGCTCTGCAGGGTGTTGGTGACTCCTGGGCACATTTCCACAGGCAGGTGCAAATGGCACTAAGCCTGCCAACTTGAAGCTGGTAAAATATAAGCCAGCCACGTGGGAAACAGCACAGAGTCAGAGCTAAATAGCTCTCTTCTAAAAACTAATTGCTTCATAAAATACCTTCAAAAGGTTGTTTGAGGTTTCTATTTGCACTTGTTAGGAAAGTACTGCTCTCCGCTCACAGCTTCAAGCCCAAGCTGTGTTACAGAAGAAATACCAGCATGGACGTTACTGGCAAAGCGATCCTGGCTTGACATTGCCAAAAGGTCCCTCGGAGAAGTATGGCCTCAGTCAGGGCAGGACTAGAAACTTGGCTTTAAGGACAGGAGACCAGTTAAGACAAAGCCGCCCAAAAGGCAGCACTGTAGGAAACGCTGGGGGCCAGCAAAGGGCCAGCACTGGCTTCAAGGAGGGCAAAAACTGAAGGCGAACCCAGGGGGCTGCCGCAGGCACCGTTTGAACCCCACGCTGGTCAGTCAAGACCGAGACATGTCCATGAGGACAAAAAGGCAGCGACTGCCAGCAAGAGAATCTGCTTAGCAAAGGTTAAACCTGTTGGAAGAAGATGCCTTTGATGGCTTAAAACTACCGCCGTTCCCCTGCAGGAACATTATCACAGGATTCGCCATTGGAATCTATCAATCAGACACAACAGATTATTGTGATCCACAAAATTATGAGTAAAACCATTATTATTAAAATTACTACTAATGCTAAGTTGTAATATGATTTACACATTTCATTGTAGTTTACAGTAACTACAGTTTTATCAACCCATGTTTTTTAATCCGTATTAGACTAGGTCTGTCCTGGTTTCAGCTGGGATACAGTTAATTTTCTTCCTAGTAGCTGGTATAGTGCTGTGTTTTGGATTTAGTGTGAGAATAACGTTGATGATAACTCACTGATGTTTTAGTTGTCACTAAGTAGTGTTTATACTAAGTCAAGGATTTTTCAGCTTCTCATGCCCAGCCAGCAAGAAGGCTGGAGGGGCACAAGAAGTTGAGAGGGGACACCGCCAGGACAGCTGACCCAAACTGGCCAAAGGGATATTCCATACTATAGAACGTCATGCCCAGTATATAAACTGGGGGGAATTGGCCAGGTTGGGTGGATCGCGGCTCGGGAACTAACTGGGCATCAGTCAGCAGGTGGTGAGCAATTGCATTGTTCATCACTTGTTTTGTATATTCTAATTCTTTTAGTATTATTATTGTCATTTTATTATTATTATCATCATCATTTCCTTCCTTTCTGTCCTATTAAACTGTCTTTATCTCATCCCACGAGTTTTACTTTTTTTTGATTCTCTCCCACATCCCACTGGGTGGGAGCAATGAGCAAGTGGCTGCGTGGTGCTTAGTTGCCAGCTGGGGTTAAACCACGACAAGGTCCTTTTTTGAAGGTCTTTAAATACCAATGATAACTAGTTGGTAAGTGACTCTTGTAAATTAAAATTATTTCTTTTACTTTCATGTATAATTTTGGGATTTACAACGTATTGAAGTTTTAGAGATTATACGTATTTATTATATATATTTTCTATATTTACTTTTTTGTTTTTCTGTGTGTTTCTTGAAGGTGGGGAATATCTGAATTTGAAGAGGAGTCTGTCAGAGATGAAGCAGAGAATGTGTATTTTGCTACTGCTCCTTCCCTTAAGACACGGTAATCCCAAAACAAACAAAAAACGGGAAGGAAGAGTTACCAGGACCCACAATAATCTCTCCACACTCTTGGCTTTATCTGGCTTTTCAAAGCCCTTGCTACCACCCATGCTAGACTTCATTCGCACAGTGGCTCAAACACAAGACAAATAATCCTGACTCCTTTGCGGTGGCTTTACGGCGGAAAATTTTTTTCTGGCAGAAATCCAGGCGGTGCTTTTCTGTAGCCAGCCCCTGGGCGAGGTGGACTCCATGTTACAACTGGTCTCCGTGTTATAACTATATATCAATACACTAGCACTGAATCCCATGCGCTTAGCTAAAAGCTGTCCTTGGGCAGTGTATCCAGCGTACGACTGAACTTTGCTGTGGACACAGAGGCAGTCAAGGTGACTTTTTGCAGAAGCAGCTCAGGTCAGGCAGAGTTTTTCCATCTATACACAATGCAGTTTGCACACCCTCCCGCTCCTCCCATGGCCCATCTGGACCCGGAAGCGATATAAGCTTTCACGTGTCAGCAAACCTGACAATAAACCCATTGTGTCTCCAGCACGAGGGCAAAGTGCCCAGGGAAGGTTTAGCCTCATTTCCTCAGCTATTGGAGCTAGACATTAGCAGTAGCTCTAGCCTGAATACTTAATCGGAGCGTACAACCTCTGTGCATGTGGCCTGTAGCCTCCCACCTGCATTTATGGTGTTTAGGAAAAACAGACCGAGAATAATCCATGAGACTTATTTTCTAGGGAATTTATCCCATGCTATTTTATTCAAAAAACATTGACTACTTTTCATTGAGATATTGACTGAAAAGATTCTTAATGTATCTCAGCAATTGCTTCCTTGATGGGTGATATACCTGGAAGGTTATGACACATTTGAGGCATTTTTCATAAGCATAGCTCATTTTTAAATTTCAGGTTATATCAAATTACAAATGTCTTGTTAGTCTCTTAAACCATTAACTTGTCAACTTCTGGAAGTGCACCGTCTTTCAGCTACTTCACATATGCAAAGTGCTGGATAAAGCAGACAGGAACTTGGTTTTCTTACTCACCCATTGCAAGGTGCTTTAGGAAGAGCGTAATGCATTCCTGAAGGCAAATAGGCTGAAAATTCCTCATCCTGGTGACAAGCAATACACTGGGATTTTTTTTAACACAGAATGAACAGTACGAATACAAAGGAGTTGAACAGAATAATGGACCTTGCTAGCACAGTGCAATAAATACCTGCTAGTTCATAGAAGTGTAATTTCACAGCTATGCTCCAAGCTCTCTCAGTTCACCTTCCACATAACAACAGAAAACGGACATGATTTGGGAACTTCATCATCATCATCAAAACAAAATTAGGTTATATATAGCTACTATTATAACTAAATTAGTAATTTTAAAATGTGTTCAGTCCCACAAAAATAGCACCCTTGTAAAGATACATTCAAAGAATATGCTAGATTAGAAGGTACTTTTAGATCTCAAACTACTGGAATCACTGATCCTTTCACAGACTGTGGTACGTCAAGACTTATCACAATGAGTGCTTTGAAAGCATCACAACCAAAGTTTTTAACTTTCCTCACAGCTGAGTCTTGTGATGAGCTTTTAGAACACTCTTCTTCTGATTGTCACGTTACCAACCTTCCTTCCTAGCTCTCTCTACATTTTCCCTCCAGCTGCGTGGTCTTGCCATGGGAGCACAGGCTGAACCAACAGCACAAAGTGACAGGACTCAACAGGAGATTTAAAAATTACTCACTTTATGAAATTGTTCTCTCCAGAACACTTTCTGCTTGAGGGACATTTCCACTTCATGGGCAGAGAAGGAAGGGAGCAAGCGAGACAATTCCAGCTGGCGACCAGCTGAAGAGTACTAAAGGAAAATTCCAAAAGTTGAAGCATATCAAGGCATCTCAATTCGCCTCTTATAGCAGTGTATGGATGGTATTGTGCAAAATCACTAGCTAGTTTCAGAATCTCTGTTGCTCTGTATTGGGGTTGCGTGGCAAGGCTTTGCTAGCGGCGGGGGCTACAGGTGTGGCTTCTGTGAGAAGACACCAGGAGCTTCCTCTATGTCTGACAGAGCCAATGCCAGCCGCCTCCGAGACAGACCCGCCGCTGGCCAAGGCCGAGCCCATCAGTAGCGGTGGTAGCACCTCTGGGATAACATATTTAAGAAGCGGGGAAAAACTGCTGCACAACAGCAATTGCAGCCAGAGAGAGAGGAGTGAGAATACGTGAGAGGAACAGCTCTGCAGACACCAAGGTCAGTGAAGAAGGAGGGGAGGAGGTGCTCCAGGCACCAGAGCAGAGATTCCCCTGCAGCCCATGGTGAAAGACCATGGTGAGGCAGGCTGTCCCCTTGCAGCCCACGGGGGTCCACAGTGGAGCAGATAACCAGCTGCAGCCCATGGAGGACCCCACGCCGGAGCAGGTGGATGCCCGAAGGACGCTGTGACCCTGTGGGAAGCCCACACCGGAGCAGGCTCCTGGCAGGACCTGTGGACCCATGGAGAGAGGAGCCCACACTGGAGCAGGTTTGCTGGCAGGACTTGTGACCCCAGGCTTTCAGGCCAAACGCTTCCCCTGTACTAGAATCTAGGCATCAGCATTAAAGAAACTGGTAAGTCAGCAGAGACAAGGACTAACTTTACTATCTTTTAAGAGGAAATTAATATATAGAATCACATAAATATCAAAATTATATGAAAGAGAAAGTTTCTAGGTGCAACAGTTCTTAGATTCTTTCTCTAGCTGAGTCTCTCCTGCACTTTTTTCATAAATAAATGTGAAGGTAGAGGTTGCTGACTGAGTGCAGAATGTCTTTCTTGTGGAACATCTGTATACGTCCACACTGGCACAGAGGTGCTGAGCTCCATGGACAACACACAGCTTCCCGAGACATTCTGATACTCCTGGATAAGGCTATTGAGGATGTTTTTTCATGTAAATCAAGAGATAGGCCGTTTCTCCCCTGTGGAAGCAAAGAAAAAGCAAAACAGGATGTATGTTTGAAAATCTAGGTTGCAAGTAACCTCCCAGGTTTGCTCCTGTTCAGCTTTTTGAGGTTTAGGTCAACTGAACTGGCCCTCTCTGCTGTTCCTGAGGCAGCATATAAAGCTGACTCCCTAGCAGCGCTATAGCTTGTAGGAGAAATTATCTCCCTCCATGGGTCATTTTCTTATGATGCATCAAAACAAAAAGCATGGAGGAATCCTGACTGATGTATCTAACTTCAGTCAGGATAGAGGGTCCAAGTGGCAATCGTAAGTAACAAGACCACTGCTGCAGCCCCATTTCTGACCACTCAGTAATCCTGCAGGCTCCTGGTACAGTCACATACAGTCACATCAGAGTAACCAGAATACAAGGATGCCTCTTCTACTCTCCTGCATCCCAGGCAATATGCAGTTCAAACCATTTGTCTTCCCTCTCTTTGCTACCCTCATTCCAAATCCCAGAGCAGCACTAGGAAAACACAGAGATGTGTTTGCTTACCAGTGGAGGCTGGAATGTCCATAGGTGCATCTAACATCATCCCACGATACCTAGGGAAGAAAAACACACAAGAGGAGGCTGGTAAAAGCTCTTAAGAGATGAACACATAGTGATACCAGCACAGCAATTCTCATAAGAGTGGTGTAAGTGGTACTTCCAGGAACAAAACACCTTTTAATAAATCAGTTTATTGCTTTTACCCTTCGAGGAAAAACAGTTCCCTTGCCTCTTCTGAACACATACATTAAACAGATCTAGAGTACATAAAGTAGGGTGTACAGCGAATGGCTGCTTCTGCAAATTGCAAACCAGAACCTGAGGCCTTGTTTGGTACAGAAGCTAGAGCTGCTTTGCCCTCAGTTCAGAGTATGCTGTAGCAGAGGAACGAGGTGCACAAAGCTCTGCAGCTTCAGTTTTCTTTCCTGATTCTCTTTAATTAGGAGTCAGTCAGACTGAATGAGATCTGGAGGAGTGTCCAGGAAGCTACAAAAGAAACGTGCATTTGTCTCCTCACCTGGCAAACCTCAGAATCGTTGAAGCAATACCATTTACGTTCTGTAAGACTTCGAATATAGGCACAGTAGTGTCCACAACTAGTCGATCCTGAATGAGCAACAACAGCAAAAAGCTCATACTTCCAGGCAGCCTGTGAAGAGCCACAAAGAGTAACTTTCAGTGCAGCAATTCTCATTTGCCATTGGCTGAAGAGAAGCAGCAGTCAGGACAGCAGGAATGTGCATTTCATAAGGAAAAAGGAGAAAGATTCAACTGGCCTTGAGGATCCTGCCTTTTTCACTCTTACCCTCAGAGTTTTGCCTGCCAGCTACAGGCTGGCAGCCTCCCTGGAGATCACAGGAATGTGAAAAAGGCAGTAGGACAGCAAAGGGGGAGCAAAGGGGTTACACTGCAGCCAACACTGCACCAGCAAGGTTTTGCTGCTGCCACACTTTTCCTTGTTATTCCTCAGTAAGGGGAACAGATCCACAGCGTGGCAGATCACTCTTAGCTGCTTGGCAAAGCTGTCGTCTCCCTGCTAACTGCAACTCTGTGGCAAAAAAACACTGCATGGGAAACTGCCAGGAATGGAGTTCCCCTGTCTTGGCTTGGTGACCTCTGCAAAGCAGTAGGTCTGCTGCTCACCTGCTCACTGAGGCCACCTTGCCCTGGAGGCTGAACCACAGGGCAGACGCTGCCTCCAAGACACTGTTTACAGTGTCTGGATTTGGTCATCCGAATGAACTGTGTTTCTGTCTTTTCTTTAGTATATTTAGAAATGGAAGAAAAAAGTTATGCTAAACACTCTCAGGAAAAAAGGGATTGTTGTTTTTTTTTTAAAGCCTGGTTTTTGTCCTTATGGCAGAAAGCTCCAGTTATGGTGCCTTTGGTGATTTAATCTGAGCACAGAAAGTTGAATAATGCCTGAACCAGTTAAAACCACGGCATGTGAGACAATACCAGGCACAGGTAAAGCCTGAGACATATATTTTTAAGACAGGTGCTTTGAATTGAGGCAAGTACTGGTGTGATCTCTTAATTTTTATGAGACTTGAGCAGAGGGGAGAAGAAAATCTGCCCTTTTTAAACAGGGCATCAGGAGTATCTCACCTTTTCATTGTCATCTGCTTGGCACTGATTTTCTGTCAAGACTGCATTGAAATCAAGGTCTTGTGGGAACGGCAGATAGTGACTAAGCTTGTGAATGTAGGCTGATTTTTCAAAGCAGAAGCGCTTTAGGTGTATGGTCAGAGTCTGTGGCAGATGGACTAGCTTCATGCCCTGTAAAGCAATAACGCAATTGAAAACTAAGGAACAAACCCTGGGGAGGAGGGATGGAAACAGCCATTGCCACCCAGTGAATGTAGCATGGAGAGCAGTCGGTGCTACAGTGAATGATTGCCAGTTCCACCAGACAGCAGATGCCAAACCTTTGTAGCTCATCTGCACACGAGACACATACACGTAGTGGAGCTGTGATAACCAAGTTTCTCAACTTCAGCGTGATCAGCACCCAGCCTTGGGTGTCTCAAGGGCTGCTTCGTTTCTCATCTACTTTCTTAACCCTAGGTTGGTAGCACTAGGTAGGTGAGGAGAGGCAAGCCAGCTTCCTTGTGACATGTGGCCACTAGGCCTCCGTGCAGGACGCCAAGCTGACAGCTCATTCCTTCCAGCACTGCCTTTGTTGATATTACTGCTGCTGCCATGGCTGCTGCATATGGCACCAAGACATATGGATGCATTGTGGCCTTGGAGGCGGCCCAATGGTGAAAATGTTGTGGAAAGTCCCCTCCAAGCCTTGAGCTGAGGCAGTCTCCCTTGCACATCTCTCTCTTCAATGCACTTGCCTCTTCATGAAACAGCTAATTCATCGGCTGGCAGAAACCAATACTGTAAAAAATGGGGAGCCCAGTGGAGAGCAGGCAAGAAAGGAAATCTTTCTTACCGTATCCTACTTTTACGTGTATGCACAGCTCCCGTAAGATATTCTTGTCTACCCCTGGAGCTATGCAGCGGTGTAAAGCCGCAGAGTGGAAACACAACATAAACCAACAGGAGCTTTTCCGCTGGTACAGAAATGCTACATCCCTTGGTGACTTACATTGAGACCCATGAAAGCATTCTTTTGTTGCTGGAGTTACATCTAGAGTAGGGAACTTCCTACAGGAAAGACGCATGTGGTTTACACCTAGCTGACATTGCTGTGCTGACAAATCTTTGAGTTGTTGATCTCCTCTTAAACTGACATGGTTGAGTCCTTTCCCCATCCTTCCCAGTCCTAAAGGGAGTTCTGGGTGTAAGAGACATATGGGAAAATAATTCTCTGATTACCTGCAGAAAAGGTGTTTTCCTTCCACACTGTTCACAGAAACACATGTTGTGATCAGTCAACTCTTCTGGATGGAAAAAGTATTGCAGACAGTCCTCCTAAGAAGACAGAGGAGATTTCTTTCAAGTGAATTCCTTCAAGCTGGATTTCTATCTCTACCTTGTTTCACAGGGTACAAGCAAACAGCAAAGCTACAGAAGGCATATTTTATTCCAAGGACAAAAGATTGCCTAGCAGCCTAAAAAAAGGTACCCCATTTTTCCTAGTTGCTGCTGTGATTACATTAGTTGAGAAAAATAGAGTACCACATTTTCCACAAAAAGATGTTGATGCGTAAGTGTCTTTTATACCTAGTCCAAAGCCTTAGAGGTTTTGAAAGAGGTTCCTTTAGGCTGAAACAGTATAAAGTGGTCAGAGAATAAATAAGGTCCAATGGTCCACTGTCACCTGAAAAATCCACTGTCTATTTGTGGCAGCAGCTACATAGCCACCATCACTGCTGTATCTGGATATCAAACAGCAGTACTGATTTAACAGTAAAAGCACACTGCACTGGGCAAACGTAGTGTGTCTGGCCAGGGATTACAAGTTATCTAGGGCACCTCACTGTGGTATCTAAGGTCTCACAGGTACGCATCACTGTGTAGTATGAGTCTTTGAGTCTTACAGAGTATTTACTCAACACTCTTTTTAGAAAGGTGATTCAAGGATTTTATTTTCCATCCCCCAAATCAAACAAATTTTTTGAGAAATTTAGAACCCCTCAAAACAAAGAAGAAATGTGAATGAGAAAAGATCACCTCGAAGTCCCAGACGCCCTACAGAGATTCTAGATGAGTCCCAGGAGACACCAGTGCTGCAAGGAGAAGGCTCCCACAGCGAACAGAGGGGAATCTTCTTCCTAAGGAAACAGTGCTGCCACTGAACTTACCAGAGTCTTCAGCATGTGAGAACTGGAATCCAACACTGGGAGTGGAAGGGTTACCATGCTGCTGTTCCTCTTTGTTTCAAAAGAGCATTTCTGACAGGCCAGGTGCTCCTGTACACAGATAGTGTACAAATCACTCAGCTCTTCAACCTGGAGGGGTAAAAAAAGGCCAAAACAAGTTTTATGAAGAACACAGCTGAGGTATTTCCCTCTGTGGGTGGGAAAGCCCATGTGGATACATTACTTCACGCAATGTTACTGCTTTAAAGCTTGAACCCAGATCTGACATTGATTTACGTGGACAGGGCACGTCCCACCATTTAAAGGAGAACAACTACTTCCCTTCATCCCCCAGCAGAAGGGAAAGACACAGCCTATAACAAGATCAGACAGTTAAATGTCTGCTTCGATGCAGAATTTTACTGTTTCGTTTGGAACTGCAACAGGAGCCTGTCTTCAGTATGAATAAAACTATGACAGCGGGTTAAGGAAAAGTCACTTTTCTCTTACCTTACACAGCTCCCCTGGGAGGAACTGTCATATACATAACATACTAACAGTGACTAATTATAATGAAATGCACATGGCTGACTTCAAACAACAGAGGAGCTGTGTCAAGACATGCCAATAAATGCTTACAGAAATTTGGGAAAAAAAGAAATGCAACTAAATTCAGTGTTGCAAAAAGATCAATCTTTTTGTTATTAATCAGCTCTCCCATTAGAACGGAGAGCCTGGCATGCCCTAAAAGTAGGATGAATAAAAGTTAACTGTGATTCAAAATATTGAAGCCTATGAAATCAAGATTCCCTCTTCCATTTGAAAGCTGCGAGGAAAGATCCAAATAGAGGATAATTTTAAGAATTTCATTTAGGACAATTGTCAGTGACTGGGATTCTTCAAGAAGCAGAGGAAACCACACGACAAGGGCCAAAGGACCTGGTGTTCATTTCAGTGACCGTCCTTACCAGCTCTGGCTTTTTCATCTGCTTCCTTATCAAGTTCCAGAGAGTCAGAAAGAGCTGGGCAGCATCATGCTGCACAAACACTGGACGAACAGAAAACACAACCTCAATCAGTATTATAAAGAGCACCAAGCACAGATTTCCCACAGATGGCAAAGGGAAATTTATTGTCCCCCATTAGATCCAGTCTCTTGTTCCCTTGCCACTCCCTGTCAGGGACAGAGCTTAGACTGGAGACAAGCTCCAACGTCTCTGCATGACTTGAGCGGGCAGTGGGAAAAGATGAGAGGGCCTGAGTGCCCCATTGCACAACCCAGTGCAAAAGTCATGTCCTTGTCACTGGACGCAGGGCCAAGAGAGGAAGTGCTTTCAACTTCCCTGCAAGTTTGCAGGTACTGACTTCAGCTGGGTTCTGGTAAGATTACAGACATCCCTGACTAAATGAAGCTCAGAAAATATACCTTGCCTCATGTGCCATAGCACATCTGCAATCCAGGTAAAGCACCACTTGCTGGGATACAGGCCTTTATGAACCACACCTGAATTTTAAAGCAGAAGGACAAGGTGGGAAACTGTCAAGCTTTACAAACTCTCTTTGGGCATCTCTCTTTAATTGGAATAGAGAAAGCAGAATGCAGAGCCATTCAGTCTCAGGGGGAAAAATGATACAAATAGAAATATTCGGGTTATCTTATGTTCCTCCTTAATATAGGTCTGGGCTGGCTACCATCTGTCCCTTTCAGTGCTGTCCTGTTTTGGCTTTTATATGATAAGGATCAGGGCATTTGGCTATATCGTGTGTATCTGTACACATAAACAGACCCTCAGCATCCCACTGTCACCGGTCACCCGTGCATTTAACAATCTGCCTCCTTTGGGACCCTGCCCAGGTGGGAGGTTAAGCCAGCAAATTCTTCTCTCTGCCCTTATAACAAGGAACAGGAAGGATATGGTTTCTATCCTTGGGGATCTGGGTGAACTCGGTATCTTTTCCACACGATCCCTTCCTTCTAATAAGAAATAACAGCTGTTTCACTATTATCATGCCAGTACAGCAAGACAAATCAAGCTGTAAGCTGTCCTCTCTCCACCCTGCACAGCCCTTTCCCTCTGGCCAGTATCAGTGGCTGAGTCTTCTAGCAGTCTGATACTCTTCCCACCCTTTGGACATCAGCAAGGATATCCAGCAGGGGCTTTTTTCCCCCTCTCCACAAGTAAGACACAGCATCTCTCTCACAACTGGGAGGCAGCTATAAAGAGCACTACGTCATTGTGTACCTAACTCCTCACATTTCCGAATCTCTGAAGGAGATGTCAGAGTCTGCACTGCTTGCTAGTGCTTGATAATTAACATCCCTGGTCTGCGGACAGAGGTGGGCATGAGACAGCGCTGCTTACATTTCACTCTGTATACTGAAAGACAGGAAGCGAGGGCTGTGGGAGAAACAGCTTTCTGCTTGCCACACTGCATCTCCTCCAACAGCAGGAGCATTTGGTATGGGACATTCCTCCTCTTCGCCTCAGCATATGGTGGCACTATGATCCTATAAAGAGAAGAAGCAACATGAATGGTAATCAAGTGCTACAATGGAGAAATATTAGACATCCCACCTGAAGGAGCAGAGGTGGATAGCACAGATAGCAACTCAAGAGGAACCCGAATGGGCATGTTTTCAGCAAAAGAAGGTAAAAGGGGAAGCAGGCACCTGCACCAGCTCATCCCACAGTGCAAGTTGACAGTTTTAAAGTAAAAGGCCACAATTTTAAGTTGGCCTGTTCCTGAATAAGGGGCAAACCGAGCAGGACCTGAAGTGCTTTCTGGGCTCTAGAAACAACATCAGTTATAGCCAGTTTCAGAGTTGTTCTTGCCTCCCACATGTTCACTGCCTTCATTCTCAACATATCCTCAAAATTTCATGGGCATGTATATCATAATGCTTGTATTTCAACTATATGCCAACTGGAAAGCTCTTTATTCTGTTTAAATTATTGCAGTCCACAGGTTTTTCTAACTCTTTCTTCAAATAACAATAGTAACCTACTGTCTAGGTTATTTAGCTTTGCCCATTTATGACAATTCTCATCTCTGCATGTCTGTAACTTGTCTTCTTCCCCCTCTGCATACTGGTGAGTGTGTAAGAAATTTGGAGAAAGGAGGACTGAATAGGAATGATCCACTAAGATGATTAAAGCTGCAGTGAACTGAATAAACTGAAAACAAATCAAACCAGTTATTGTGGTTGGTAGGGATGCAGAAGCCCAAATCCTCCTCAAACAAGCAGAGAGCACAGTCAAGCAAAACAAAATAACGCTATGTATTTGCTATCTGCAACAACACTTATTCTTCTCTATCAGGTGTTAGCCAGGACAATCAGGGACCAGAGGCTATGGATCACAATATGTTTACGCTTACATGCTTAAAGTTACAAAATTAATAGTGGATACGGTAACACATGACGCATCCTTTAGTTATAACGGCCTATGAGTATACCTAGAATAAAATCATATCCTGTTATGGAAAAGAGAGATACAAGTCATAAAGACTCAGTTCAAGACTGCAGCTTACTGGTGTGCAAACGGCACATGAATCAGAGATGACTAACAAGTCAGAACACTGCAACTTCTACCTTTGCAGGCCCTAGTCTGTATATGGCAGGCACAACAAGGCAGAGACCTTGCTGAGTGAGCCGAAAGCACCTTGCTAGCACCTTGATGATCCAAGCCTTCAAATGTGCGTCCCATATAAAAAAAAGGAGTGGAGACAACAGAGCAACAATGGAAGTATCTCAAGTAGTTCAAACAGGTGGTACCTTCGAAGTATTCCTGTGAAGTGTATATTCATGAGGAACACTTGGAGCAGAGAGTTCAGACAGCAGCTCTGTCCAACGTTGTACAGCCCAATAGCTCCTGTAGGCACAGAAAAAGAGAGAGTGAGGCCTGGAGATAGGTACAAGAAAAGAAAGTGAAAATTATTTGAAAGTGGCAAACTTCTCTTGCACATATTCAGCCATTCAGTGTATAGGCCCAGCATCTTGGTCAGACCTGAGAAAGTGTTCAATCTATTCTTATGTTGCTCAAGCAGATAACATTTTTTTTTGTTTGGCAATTGACAGGAAAAGTCCAAGTAAGCCTGGATTATGATACTCAGATGTCTCCCAGTTTCTCTATTTTCAGTCCTCTCATAACTCACCTAAACATAAAATGAAAAAAACAGAAGTCAAAGGCTGCCTCTATGAGGATTTTTATTTAGCCTTTTACACAGCCAGGCCTAATAGCAAAATGAAGAGCTACATGTGGGACCACAGGCTAGCTGTCCACCACACAGCCTTCAAGTTTCTCCTTCAGCCTACCTCTGGTATTCTTCATCTCAGTTTCAAAGAAAGGAACTAGCCTGAAAGAAGTGGAAAAAGCAAGTCACAGCTGTTCACACTGCATCTAAAAAGACAGCATATTCTATGCCCCAAAGCAGTATAAGTAACCGTGGTCAGAAATTAGTTTTTCTTCTGAAGTCATCACCAAAAGGAGAGAGGACATGGAACGGAAACTCAGAACAACTCTGAAATGCATAGAGTTGGTGGTAAGGGTGGGCTATAGCTGGGCTAGGACAGTAGGTACACCTGAAATACTGATGACAGCTTTTGAGAGGCCAATCTAGTGATGCAGCAGAATAACTAGAGCCTAGTCCATGGTTTAGCAAATCCAGAAGCAATGCTGGCTGTGTTTGGAAAGAGACAGGGCCAGCATCTAGACCTTTTCAACTGCAATGGCCAATCTGAGGACTTAAAATGGGAAAAAGCTCTGAGATCCTCATGTAATCCCTTCCCAAAAACCAAAATGGTTACTTGGCAGGGCAAAATGAGAATCATCTGTATATTCCTCAGTGAAGAGGTAAAGAATAGGAGAAAATGAAGCATAAGGACAGAGAATGGAACAGCAGGCATTAGAAACAGAAAATATGAGAGTGAAGAATAGACAAAACACGATTACCATTTTTTAAGTCTGCCACACCAAAGACTGATGTTAGCCTCTGGTCTTTGGCCTTCAGCTCTTCGGCTTCCTCTTTATTGTTTTGTACTTCTGCTTCTGCCTTCATGGTCTTGCTTAGTGCCAGTTCTAGTTTCTTGCTTCTTTCTTGATGTCCACTTCTTTGTCCCATCAACAATATTGTACAAAGATAGATGGACTGCAGAAAGACACAGAAAGATCAGAAAGAGGGGGAGCACCCAGAAACACAGGATTTGTCTTTGTATTTGATATTTTCATTATGAAAAAGCTGGAATGTCAATAAAATTAGTAAGATTACTGCGATGGCATTTGGTATATTTGAATTAACATGGGTATTGTAGGTGTGTGGGCTATTGGTAAGGTAACAGACATGCAGCTTGATGGCAATTGCACATCCTTTCTTCCTTTTGTGGCTAAATAAATAAATGAACCTTCGGTTCCACAGAAACAGCTCCACCTAGCCAGGGAACTCCAGATATCCTTGTTCAAGAAGATTTGGTAAATCATATGATTAAAATTGTCCAAATGGCAGATGTTGCAAAACTCCTCAGTTTAGTAAAAGTAATGCTTTATGACCCAAAGTATCCCAAGTATTCAAAAGGGCAAATTTCACCTTCTCTAGCCTTTTGAGCTGATAAGCATTTGTTTGTTTTCTGTACTGGGCTCTCTGCATTGTTTTTAAGCGCCTTAGTCACAGCTCTACTGTGGCACTTTGGACTGTAATTTTTAAAGGCATTTAAGCACCTAAATATCAGTTTCTTTTTATGCTCCTTCAAGTGATCAGAGGCAAAGTAACTGTTTAAGCAAGAGAACCATTATAATGCCTTGATTTTCAAGGGAGTATTGAACAGACCATCACTCTGACAGTCTCTTATGACTCAGCTACTGGCTCTTTAAATAAAAGTTTTCAAAAAATCACCAAACTAAAGCAAAGTAAAAATACACAAGCAAAACAATGTAACGAATGTTCAAATGCAATTACACAAAAATAAAACTTTTTAAAAGCCCACTTCTAACAGGGAGACTGTCGTGGCTTAACCCCAGCCGGCAGCTAAGCACCACGCAGCCGCTCGCTCACTGCCCCCCCACCCCTGGGATGGGGAGAGAATCAGGAAAAAAAAAACCTCGTGAGTTGAGATAAAGACAGTTTAATAGGACAGAAAGGAATGAAAAACAATGATAATGATAATAATAATATGACAATAGCAATACTAAAAGAATTAAACTATACAAAGCAAGTGGTGCACAATGCAATTGCTCACCACTCGTTGACCGATGCCCAGTTAGTTCCCGAGCTGCGATCCCCCCTCCCAGCCAGCTCCCCCAGTTTATATACTGGGCATGATGTCATATGGTATGGAATAGCTCTTTGGCCAATTTGGGTCAGCTGTCCTGGCGGTGTCCCCTCCCAGCTTCTTGTGCCCCTCCAGCCTTCTTGCTGGCTGGGCATGAGAAGCTGAAAAATCCTTGATTTAGTATAAACACTACTTAGCAACAACTGAAAAACATCAGTGTGTTATCAAGGTTATTTTCCTACTAAATCCAAAACACAGCACTATACCAGCTACTGGGAAGAAAATTAACTCTGTCCTAGCCGAAACCAGGACAGAGGCAAAATCAGAAGAAAGGGATATGCTTAGGGAAGCATTCACAGGGGGGGAAAAACCCACAAAACAAATGCTCAGAAATTATTATTTTACAAATATTAAACAGCATGTAAAACAAACCTGAGGCCAGGTGCTGAAAGAATGAAGAAAAGCTACCAAGAAAGGGAAATAAGCAAAAAATCCCGGTTCTGCCTTTCATAAAAAGAAAATCTTTGCTTTAAAAGTATGTTACTTTTCAGGTTAACTGTGCCTAATAATGTTAAATATCAAAGTTTCTGAAGATTCAGGCAGGGAAACTAGAAAAGGATTTCCCCCCCACAATTATTACCTTTAAGCTTAAGTATACTTTTTCCCAACTGTACTTTTGGTTCTTTACTTGAAGATTACTTTTGAACTCGAAGCGTCATACACTCAGATTCACTAAATATTGTCAAATTTGCTGAGGAGTTTTATTTGGGAAAAAAAAAAATAAACTCAGACATCAAAGACAGGTTCAAGAATATTGCTTTTTATATCCAAACCCAGTGATTAAACAGCTACGCAAGAAAAGAAAAATTGGATTCGATTTCCCCCTCGGCAAAACAGAGTCTGAACTCACACTGCCTCTTCCTCTGGAAATGATTTAACGAGGCATTCAGGTTTCTGAAAGCCGAACTGGAGCAGGAGCCCACCTTTGCTTGTACTGTGAGAGCCACTGGGTTTATTTCGTGTAATATCAGGTAAGTAATGTTCACAGCCAGTGGGGATGCCGAAGGAGACAGAAAGGAGGGGGACAGGCAGAGAAGAGGGAGCTAAACAACAGCAAGGGATGTACCGGGGATGAGGCGAACTTGCAAGACACAGCTTTTGGCAAGAGAGGCAGGATTAAGGGTGGGATTAAACAGCAAGATCAGGGCTAAAAGACTTTGGGTGACTTGAGAAATAGGTAGAAAGATATTAGAAGAGGAAGGTGCAGGGGGATACAGAGATGGGAGGATTTGGGTCTCTCGTTTGATGAAACTTTCCCCCAGGCACTACTAGTGGGAACCCCAGTGCGGGAGCAGGGACACAAACACAGCTTCCCAACCCTTGCACGGAACTGCCTCATTTTGGCTATCAGAAATACAGCATTCCTAAGATTTGCACTTGACCTTCCTTTCCCTACATAAACGTATAAAAAAATTGTGAGTGAGCATAGGAATTGAGGAGCAGGCTCCCCTCTTGCCCCCGACTTCTCCTCTCTCACTGGAGGAGCAGGGTCGCTTCTCGGTTTCCTTTGCAGTCAGGGGTAGGACTCAGTACCGCTCCCTCAACGCACGTGGTTTGGCTGAGCCAAGCGACCACGCTAGCACCAGGCAGAGAAAAGGTAATGGCGATACCCTCCTCATACCCTCCACTCCGCAATCATCTAGCCCTCTCACTCGCCCTCCCTCAGCCAGCCCAGCATCCTCCCTTTCACCCTGGCCTGCTCTGCAGCCTGTCTGCCCTCCCAAGACACCGGCCTCTCACGACAAACCCCCAATGGTCCCTTCACACCCCCGTACCCCAGCCCCCAAAGCCCCCCTCTGCCTGAGGAGGACCACGACCTCTGCCCCTTGTCGCCCCTTCCCTGCCATCGTCGCTCCTTTCCCCTCACAGGTATCTTGGGGAGCAGGTGGCTGGGCGGATGGTGCTGGGGCGGGAGGTGGGCTGCGAGGCAGCAGCCCTGGGGAGGCAGTGGCCGCCCTGAGGCGCTCCTTGAAGGGCTGCTGCAGGGGCTCGAGCCCTTCACCTCCACACTTCTCTGGGACGCGACTGAAACGAGACTTCCCACTTTGCCGTCAAACCACGCGTTTGTTCGGCTCCCTTTTTTCCCCTCTCCTTGGTTTTTTTTCTTTCTCCTGGCGCACTGCACCTCTGGCTCATCCTATCTGACAAAGCAGCGACAAGGTTTCTTACCAATTCCCGCAGGACCAGGAGCGCTTCGAGCCTCGGCAGGCCCTCGCGTTCACACCGCACCTACTGACGGGCCCTCGGGGACTCGGGCACCACGTCTCCCCGCACCGGAGCTCACCTGCGGCGCAGAGGAGCACCTCAAGCCTGGCGGGCCTGCCCAGCCGCTGCGAGCCGGGAGGGCGGAGTGGGACTGCCGGGCGGGGTGAGGCTGCCCCGCCGCTTTTCTCGCCGGCTGCGTCAGAGGGCAGAGCAGCGCCCGCTCCGCCGCCTAGTTTTCATTTCCCGCTCGGCGGAGCGCAAGCACAGAAAGTGAAACTCCGCTCCGCCGCCGCCCGCCGCCAGGGGCAGCCGCGCCGCCTCACGCCGCCCCGGGCTCGCCGCTGCGAGATGGCGGCACTTCACGGCAGCGCGGCGCGGCGGGGTGGGGGTGGAAGAAAGGCGGCCGAGGCGCCATAGCCCTCTTTTGCTTAGGGGCTGCCCGCTCGTCTCGGGGGCTGCAGGGCCGGGATGAACTGCGCTGACACCGGGCTGCGACAGCCGCCCACTGGGGGAAGGCAGTGGCCCCCTCAACTGCCTCCCTGCCCGGCTCCAGCACCTCGGTCTGGTTCAGCCTGGTTTCTTCTGGGCAGAGGCAAGAGTGAGCTTTAAAGGGAGGGGTGAGAAACTGAACTCTTCAGAAAAAAAGCCTCTTCTTCGGCAGAGGCAGTACCTCAGGGGGGTTGTTCTGCCTGGACTTCGCGTGGTCACTCGTTACCTCTTAAAAGCAGACATGTCTTTGGCCTGGCGTTTGTTGGGTTTAGCCACAAAAGCAACAGAAAAGCCAAACTCTTGTCAAGGCCTTCTGTAGAAGCGAGAAATAGCTCATTTAAAATAACCCCAAATAAGTAACTTGCTTAGAAACTTAACCTATGCGGCAAACTGCTCGGCAGTTTCCCATCTGATGGTGGGCCACAGTGTACAACGGGATATACGAATGGCAGCGCAATGGTAAACAAATACTCCAGCGCCAACCTGAGCTATGAGATTTCAGGCCTCAGCGAGTCACGTATGTCCAGACAAGCAGAAGTGCTTGAGTGGCCACTTCTCCAGTATGTATGTTGGATTTCCAGGCTTTCCGCTTCATCTTGTTCCTGGTGTCTGCAGGAGGAACGAAGGGGCGTAGCACCCTGTAAGGGAGCTTTGCTTGTCAGAGGATGGCCACTGGCCCAGCTTTGCTCTAGCTGAGGAGGTGGGAGAGTTTAAAGGTAAGTGATGCTGCCCCGCAGAGCTCTGCTGGCTGGGGAAATGGTGCAGGTGACGTAGGGAGTCCTGCTATGTGAAATAGATTGAGTCTCTGGGACCCCAGAAGGGAGAGTCCCTGTGTGATTTGGCAGGGCACACCTGGCTACCCTTTATGAAGGAACTCCAGCTGGGTCAGAGACACCACGTCCTTCCCTTGCAGCTGCCACCAGACGGTCCCCAGGGACAGGTTCAAACCCTAAACCCTGCCTCTCTCTCTCTGCCTGTAGGATTGGTTTAGCAGGACATGAGGGGTTAGTGAGGGGAGAGGTGTTGCCCCCTTCCACAGGCTGTGCAGAGCTCCTGATGGCTTCCGTCTCCCTTTCTTTGCTCCCTAGAAGCTCACTGGTGTCTTTGGGGCACACCTTTGCCCCTCAGAAAAGCCTCTAATGTGAGCTGCTAACAAACTGAATTCACATATGCTATGCAGAAGCCTTCAGCTGTTGTCTCAGTAAGTTACTAAATTCAAGGAATGTCACAGAAAAAACAGGTGCGGAGAGGAAAACCATGGCTTAACATAGCCCTGACTTGCTGGCTCCTTCCTGTATTATACAGACATTTAGCAATTATAGAAGGAATTTAGGAGTTGAATGTGGAAGTCCTTTATAATATTTCTGCAGCAAAGATGCTCTACAAGGCATTAAGTGACATAAGTGTTCTTATTATTAACATACTGTTTGTTTCGGTAACACCTTGAACTAAAGAGCCAGCCCTTTGCGGGTGTGGCTAGAAGACCTCATGTCTTCGAAGGAGGATGAATGCAACCCTGATGATGATGAGAAGGGATGTTCACTGCCTCCCCTTTGTCGCATAACACAGATCACTTTGGGTGCACCTGGTGGGGGAAGGGTTATGCTAACATGGATTTATTGTGGAGAGAGGCTAAACTGTCCGCAGTTCTTCTGTTAGCACAGATGAGGAGGACAGCATGCACTCCCAGCCCTGTGTCAGGTACCTCTGTGCAGCCCCCGCCCTGCTTCACTGAACCATGGGAAGGAGACACTGCATAGGAGGCTTTCAGAGAGCATCTGGAGCCCATCAGAGCTGTCATTGTTGCAGTCCCCACAGAAGAGGTCCCAGTTGCGTACCCTCTGGGCAGGTTATGGAGAGCCTGCTGATACAACCTGGCTCTGTTGGAGGCAGCACAGCTGCCTGGCAGTCAGAGCTCTTCAGCCAAGGCAGCAGTGGCAGTGAAAATCTTCCTGAACTGCCATATGGATGGGTATGGATATCAATAGGGGCTTGTGAGAAGAAGGGTACAAATGACTCAGCACCTTTGCTGTGACTCTGGCAGAGCGTCTTGGCAATGGTTTAAATCTAGTGATGTTCCCTTTCTATTGCTAGCTTGTGTGGCATCTGCCTGACAGAAGAGAGGAAGAGAGAGAGAACAACTGCTAAGCCATAAGTTGCCTAGAGACAGTTAAACTGCCTTGGCAAAGTGCAAACTGACACTGGAGATTAAACAGGAACTAGGTCTGACGTGTCTGTGGAAGCTAGTGAAGCAGTGTGCAGCTGAAGTGGCTTTTGATAATGACATCTGTGAGAGCCCAAATGCTCGATTAACAGGAGCATATGTCTTATTTAGGAATATTTTAAGCTTTGCCTGTGGAAGTCAGTTGTGACACCCCACTTCTAAAACAGGTAATGGGCAGACGTCTGAGCCCAGAAAGTGTACTCAGATGAAGGGATGGCTAAAACTGAAAAATTCAGTGTTCGGTTCTCCAAATACACTGCCCACTGAGCATTGTGGTGTAGTGTCACTTTGACAAAAGCTGCTAGCTCCTGATAACTGCCACAGTGCTTCTAAAGTAATCTCCAAACCATTCCAAAGAGTGCATTGACTACTGCGAGAGCAGGGATCCTGATTCCTAAGTGTCCTTGCAAATAAAATAAACCGTAACATTGATAATCAGGATGAGATTTAAAAAGCTTTCAGGAAGTTAGAAACTCCACACCCAGTGTTTTAGAATGCATAAAGTACTCCACACTGGATCAATAACTTCCACTTCTTCATTGCATCGCTTTCATCAGTTTTTCAAAGAACAGAGCAAGCAATTCATCTGCCATTTTTTATCATGTTTTTTGTCTTTAACTTGCCCCCCATTTCTCCTCTCTCACTGGAAGAGCAGGGTCACTTCTTGGTTTGAACATATGTTTCATGTATGAACTTTCCTCTTTCTGGTTTTGGTCCCAATTCAGGACAGAACTGTGAGGGAAGCCATGTAAGAGTCTAAATCCCACTAGGTTGGGTAATACTTATTCATGTTGCTTCAATTTAGGTACATAATCAAGTATATCCTGAATAGGATGTCTTCCTAAACAGAGACATTTCTGGTACTCCATAACTTCATAGTTTAGTAATTTACTGATCTGGTTAATTAAATGCGTATAATGCATACACAGTATACAAGTTCAATGCGATGTTGTACTGTGAAATGTAGCTGCCAACAGAAATAGAAATCGCTACATGAAGAAGATCACAGAATCACGAAATGGTTGAGGTTGGAAGGGACCTCTAGAGGGCATCTCGTCCAACCCCTCTGCTCAAGCAGGGCCGCCTAGAGCCAGTTGCCCAGGTCTGTGTCCAGATGGCTTTTTAATATCTCCAAGGAGGGAGACTCCACAACCTCCCTGAGCAACCTGTGCCAGTGCTCAGTCACCCTCTCAGTAGAAGAGTGTTTCCTGATGTTCAGACGGACCTTCCTCTGTTTCATTTTGTGTCCATTGCCTCTTGTCCTGTCACTGGGCACCACTGAAAAGAGCCTGGCTCCATCTTCTTTACACTCTCCCTTCAGCTATTTATATACATTGGAAAGATCCCCCCTGAGCCTTCTCTTCTCCAGATTGAACAGTCCCAGCTCTCTCAGCCTTTCCTCATGGGAGAAATGCTTCAGTCCCTTAATAATCTTTGTGGACCTTTGCTGAACTCTATCCAGCATGTCCATGGCTCTCTTGTACTGAGGAGTGCAGAACTGGACATAGTACTCCAGGTGTGGCCTCACCAGTGCTGAGCGGAGTGGAAGGATCACCTCCGTCATCCTGCCTAAGCACAGCATAGCTAGCCAGTCGAGGGAGGTGATTGTTCCACTCTACACTGCACTGATGCGGCCCCACCTTGAGTGCTGTGTGCAGTTTTGGGCGCCTCAATATAAGAAGGACATCAAAATATTAGAGTGTGTCCAGAGGAGGGCGACCGGAGGATAGGGCTCAGATGTCTCATTGAGTTGAGGATTGCATTTATTTGAGTCCTTCTTAGAAACAATACAGGGAAGATTCTGTTCTCTTTTCACCTTCGTTACTCCACAGACTTGTCTCCCCCATCCCCTTGCTAAGGCTATAACAATCCTGAGTGCTGAGATAAAAATGATAGGGAGGCCTATCCATATATCTCATCCACAGAATGGTATAAACCCCTTGATTCTGTGCTGGTTTTGACTGGGACAGAATTCATTTTCTTCATAGTAGCTAGTATGGGACTATGTTTTGGATTTGTGCTGGAAACAGTGTTGATAGTACAGGGATGTTTTCGTCATTGCTGAGCAGTGTTTACACAGAGTCAAGGCCTTTTCTGCTTCTCACACCACCCCACCAGCGAGGAGGCTGGGGGTGCACAAGAAGTTGGGAGCGGACACAGCTGGGACAGCTGACCCCAGCTGACCAAAGGGATATTCCATACCATAGGACATCATGCTCAGCATATAAAGCTGGGGGAAGAAGGAGGAAGGGGGGGACGTTCGGAGTGATGGTGTTTTGTCTTCCCAAGTAACGGTTACGCGTGATGGAGCCCTGCTTTCCTGGAGATGGCTGAACACCTGCCTGCCGATGGGAAGTGGTGAATGAATTCCTTGTTTTGCTTTGCTTGCGTGCACGGCTTTTGCTTTACCTCTTAAATTGTCTTTATCTCAACCCACAAGTTTTCTCACTTTTACTCTTCTGATTCTCTCCCCCACCCCACCAGGGGGGCAGTGAGCAAGCAGCTGTGTGGTGCTTAGTTGCCGGCTGGAGTTAAACCCCGACAGTCCTTTTTGGTGCCCAACATGGGGCTCGAAGGGTTCGAGATAAGAACAGGTTTGATTGGAATGTGCTAGATCGAATTTATAGCTGTTATTGCTGTTTAGCTATTAATTGGCAGGCTCCTGTGCTTGCCATGGGGCTTGCTTGCCTTACTGTAAATTAGACTGTAGTGCTCGTTAGTGCCTGCTTTTTGCTTTCGCTGCTTGCTGTACTGCTTATCGTCTTACTCTGCTGTGCCTGGGAACATTTTGATAACAGCAATGGCGATGCGCCTGGGCTGTCAGATGGCCAGGGCATCGCTGCTGTTTCTGTGCTGCTGTACTGGACAGGCTGGAACTCCAGTGTGAACTCGAGTCGAAGGGACTGTGACCGTGGATGAGTCCACATAGGAGCAGGAGACCCTGAAGCGTCTGTGGCTGTGGATAAGCCGATGCCAGAGGAGGTACATCTCAAAGCATCTGTGGCCATGGTTATGTCTGTGCCGCAGCAGGTATACCTCTGAAGGGATTGTGGCCCAAGGATAAGTCCACACTGGAGAAGGTACACCTCGAAGCATCTGTGGCTGTGCATGAGGTCATGCTGGAGCACCTCAAAGCGTGTGGCCATGGATAAGCACACGACAGAGCAGGTACTCCCCTGGAGGGACTGCAGCCATGGGTAAGGCCATGCTGGAGCAGGTTTACTTCTGAAGGAACTGTGGCTGTGGTAAGGCCACGCTGGAGCAGGTATATCTCTGAAGGCATTGTGGCCCATGGAGAAGGCCACGCTGGAACAGGTGCACCTTCCCATTGGCAGGCAGGTGTTCAGCCATCTCCAGGAAAGCCGGGCTCCATCACGCATCGTGGTTACTTGGGAAGACAAATGCCATCACTCTGAACGTCCCCTCCTTCCTTCTTCTTCCCCCAGCTTTATATGCTGAGCATGACGTCATATGGTATGGAATATCCCTTTGGTCAGTTGGGGTCAGCTGTCCCAGCTGTGTCCCCTCCCAACTTCTTGTGCACCCCCAGCCTCCTCGCTGTTGGGGTGGTGTGAGAAACAGAGAAGGCCTTGACTCTGTGTAAACACTGCTCAGCAGTAACTAAAAGATGTCTCTATATGATCCCTTCTAAATTTCTGTATATTACATACAAAAAAGGTGACCTAATGGTAGACACGTGCAATACAGTGATACGGAGACAATTCTGTGCTCACTAGGAACAAAGTGTATTTTAAAATTACTCCCCATCATTTTCTTCTTCAAAAGAGTCAGTTCCCACTTCTTCATAGTCTTTCTCCAGGGCAGCCAGGTCCTCTCGGGCCTCTGCGAATTCTCCCTCCTCCATGCCTTCACCCACATACCAGTGCACAAAAGCTCTCTTGGCATACATCAGATCAAACTTGTGGTCAAGCCTTGCCCAAGCCTCTGCAATGGCTGTGGTGTTGCTCAGCATGCAGACTGCTCGCTGAACTTGGGCTAGGTCTCCACCAGGAACTACTGTAGGAGGCTGATAGTTGATGCCAACCTGGAAACAGGAATATGAGAGAAGGTTGCAAAAAGGCAAGAGCAGAAAGCAGTCAAAGAGCTGAAAAAATGTGAGTAAAGTTACAGACGCTGGGGTAGAGTGGTGACACTATCAAAACTACCCAATGGCAAATGCCATAAAAAATAATAATGTCATAAACAGTATGATACTTGGTCAATTTAATGTCTGTATTATTCTTCTGTTTAATGTACACAGGCAACTTCGTAGCTTTCTTAACAGCTACTCAATGCTGAACATAGAGTTTCACCAAGATACTCTATAGAAACTAATACAAAAAGTTGGTTCCCAGTTAAAAGTTTTCATTCTTAAACCAGCTATTTGTATGACAAATGTTTTTCCACTGTTCATGTCTGTATTATTGTTGAAATTATGTTTCCCAACACTGCTATGTAGCCACTGGGGAGAGGCTGTGTAATATTTCTGCGTGAGGGGGTTAATTGACAGATTCCCTAATATCAGCATTTCCTTTATTAATTATATAATTTTTGGTATTTCCTTAATTTTAGATGTTGCTTCAGAGGGAACACTCACTGGCTTTTCCAAAATTGAGGTCTGAAATGAATACGTCTTTAAATTTTAACTCATGTACACTTCAGATTTCCACTTACGTAAATATTTAGGAGTCTGTGTCAATGGGTTCTCCAAAGGAGAAGCAGCACATTTTATACAAATGCATCTTTCTTATGTTCCTTCTTCTCACAAGTGGGAAACATGCAGGATCTAAAACTTTAAATACAAGTTTTCCACTAGACCGAACTTGCCCTTTAAAGAGAAGCTCATGGCAGGCCTACTCACCTTGAAGCCTGTTGGACACCAGTCAACAAACTGGATAGTTCTCTTGGTCTTGATGGCAGCAATTGCTACGTTGACGTCTTTGGGAACTACGTCACCACGGTAGAGCATGCAGCAGGCCATGTACTTCCCATGTCTTGGGTCACACTTCACCATCTGGTTATTAGGCTCAAAGCAGGAGCTGGTGATTTCAGCCACTGAGAGCTGCTCATGATATGCTCTGTCAGAGGAGATGATGGGGGCGTAGGTCACTAAGGGGAAGTGGATGCGCGGGTAGGGCACCAGGTTTGTCTGGAACTCTGTCAGATCCACATTGAGGGCGCCGTCGAAGCGCAGCGAGGCGGTGATGGAGGAGACGATCTGACTGATGAGGCGGTTGAGGTTTGTGTAAGTGGGGCGCTCGATGTCGAGATTTCGGCGGCAGATGTCATAGATGGCCTCATTATCTACCATGAAGGCGCAGTCCGAGTGCTCCAGGGTGGTATGCGTGGTCAGAATGGAATTGTAAGGCTCCACCACAGCGGTGGAGACCTGAGGGGCTGGGTAGATGGCAAACTCCAGTTTGGACTTCTTTCCATAATCCACAGAGAGGCGTTCCA
Source organism: Gymnogyps californianus (assembly GCF_018139145.2). Classification (NCBI taxonomy): domain Eukaryota; kingdom Metazoa; phylum Chordata; class Aves; order Accipitriformes; family Cathartidae; genus Gymnogyps; species Gymnogyps californianus. The sequence continues at coordinate 149,093,557 of NC_059471.1, forward strand.
TCAGTAAGGAGGTAAAGCCAGAGCCGGTACCCCCACCAAAGCTGTGGAAGATCAGGAATCCTTGCAGGCCAGAACAGGCATCAGTCTAGAAAGAGAAAGAAAAAGAAAAAGAGAAAGTGAAAGTGAAAGAATAGGGGCTGAAGAAGAATGAAAAGACTTCATCTACTACGTGAGCTTATTCTGAGCTGAAGGAGAGAGCAGTCATTGGCAATACACAGCATAGATTTCATGTCAGGTTTTCTTGAGAAAGTGCTAGTGATAATCCCATCCTTTGCTTTCCTCACTGGCTCAACTTATGACATAAAAATCAGACTCTTACCTGTGGAGCTTCTCTCTCTGAGCTTCACACTTCTTTTAGTTAGTCTAGCTTTAACAAACAGTGTAGAACTGCCTAATCCACCCTTCTATATCAGTATTGGTGCTCTAGGGCTGTGCTAATAATGAAGAATTACATATTCAGAACCACTTTTTAAGAATATCTGGAGGCATACAGCTGGAAAGTGAACTACTGGCCATCTCTCTCTTGGCTAGTAATGATGCCTCTGTATGTCTTGCAATCTCTTTTCTGAACCATTGGTATCATTTGTAGTTAACAAGCTACCTGTTCTGCACTTCTTTCTTCTGCAGAATCCAAAGCGCTGTTTCAAAACTACTGGGACTTACCAGCTTACGGACGCGATCAAGCACCATATCAATGCTTTCTTTGCCAATGGTGTAGTGGCCACGGGCATAGTTATTAGCTGCGTCTTCCTTTCCAGTGATCAGCTGTTCTGGATGAAAAAGTTCCCGGAAGGTGCCAGCCCGCACTTCATCTGAACAAGAAAGAGAAATTGTAAGAAGCTGCATGGCTGTGCTCCAGTGCCAACAAGTTCTGGCTGTTGTTGGCATTGATGCAAGCTTTCAGTCATGGGAGGTCATGACCCCAAAAAACAGATGCTGGTGGAGAAGGGAACTGTCTCCTAAGCATTTTTACATTGTTGTGTTCTGTTGATTTATGGTGTGACTTGTATCCAGCCACAGAATTTGTTATCTTCTCATGAACTTGTCAGTTGTGCAGCCTGTATCCACAAGAGGACAAGTCACCAGAAAAAAAGTGTGAAGAAAATCAGGTTCCCCCAGGTACCCCAGTTTTTAGAAATCCTTCTGTTCCTGGAGGGAAACTGTCAGGCTCCCATTTTGAATCCGAATCAGAGAAAAACAGAATTCGAATGGCAAAAATGTCGTGATAAACAAAACCAGAAGTTAAGTGTTTGTGCAAAGAGAAGTCATACAAACCATGTGTACTAGCTATTAAACTGCTGGGGATCCTGCTGTTCCTATGTTTATAACACCTATAACAGAATCTGGCATTCTGTGTCACAAGAAAATTAATTTCATGCTATCTAGGGGTAGACCAAGATACAAAAGGTGTGCTGCTTTGTACCAGTGGAGGCTGGTGGCGCACTCCATGGTGATATTAGGAAGAGTAAGCTTTTCTCCATTTTCCAGATTTATTTCTATACTAACCTACTACAGTTGGTTCCAGGTCCACCATTACAGCCCGTGGCACATGCTTCCCAGTGACTGTTTCGTTGAAAAATGTGGTAAAAGAGTCATCATAGTTGAGTTCATCGTGCAGATCCTTGAAGGTGCCGTCTGGCTGAATGCCATGCTCCAGGCAGAAGAGTTCCCAGCATGCATTTCCTATCTGAACTCCAGCCTGGCCAACATGAATAGAGATGCACTCACGCTAAGGAGAGAGAGCAGAGACAGGGTCAGAAAAAACAATGCACATTAGTCCTCCTTATTCCTAGTGGTTACTTTTTCCCAGTGTATTGCTTTTCCAAAAAAATGGTGAATTGTCGCTGTCAGCATTCCATTTGATTGTTCAACGCCACGACCACAATAAGACTGTACATATACATGCCAGGTACTGGGGCAGTTCTTTAAAAGATTGAGATCTATCTGCTGTAATATATGGGTAAATGAAAACAGGCAGGGAAAAAAATAATTTCAATTACACAAACCCCACCTTTCCTCCTATGGATTGGCCCTGCTGAGGAGCACATCCCAGTTTAGTTTATTTTTACTCCTGGCTGGAACCTGACACAGCCATGTGGTATCCTTCAACCTTATGTAACCCAGGACAGGTGATGTCTTTTGATCCTTTTACCCTCTGACAGCAGGCTAGAGTGGAAACTTGGAAGAACTGCTTTAAGCAATATTCACCTCAGGAAATTATTTCAGGTTCTCTCAGTTGAAACAAATGTTCCTTCAAGCTCCTGAGCAGCTGTGAATTTTACATTGCGGGTCCATTGCTTATTCAGGCAGTGTCATTGCAATATAGTGTGTTTATTTGCATAATTTTGAGCACCGTTTTGGTGGCAGCCAGGAACTTTAAAGAAAAGAAAACAATGTATGTAACACCAGGCTAAAACAGGCACGTGCCAATTGCTCCAAAATCCTTTACACTTAAGAGTACAGGAGTATGAAAGACCTGGTGCTAGATTTCATAAGTTCAGAAACAGAATTATAAAGCAGATGCTTTGAGTTAGTCCCGATGATTACGACAGCAGGCGTGGTGAAAGGCAGTTTTTTAAGGAGAGAGTGGTTTCGGACACGTGGAGTTTTTCAGCTTCAGTTTCTGCTTTGGAGCAATTGTAATTAAAGCCTTCTGATCTCCACCTTTGTGATCTCAATGGCTCTGTCTATACTAGGGAGTAAGAAAGGGTCACGCCATAGTACTGAACACTGGCCTGTGATCGCCTGTGCTGACTGATAATTAACACACTCTCTGGCACAGTTTTGGCTTATGGCAGTTCAGATAATGCTTTTCCAGATAATGCTTGGGCACCATCCGGAGTACAACTCATTGTCAAGAGTGGTTTCCAGTGAGCAGCTCACTGACCACTGCCTAGCTTTGGAGAGGGAAAGAGAATTCAGATGCCTAAATATGAAGCAGGCTGTGCTACCTGGCTTCAAGGCCAGAAGATGGTCTTCGCTCATTTTTATTTTGTAATATCGCATTTAGAGATATCCAATGACTTAATATCAGATTTGGCCAGTTAACTTTTTTTTTTTTTTTAAATTCTGTAACTGCTTACCCTGCAAAATCATCCTGTGACCTGAGAGTGAAATGCGTCTTCCCCAAAAACTAAATCCTCAGGCAGAATGTGTGACCAGTAGCATCTCTGGAACAGTGTTTTCTTCACAAATTGATATTTATTTATGTTTTAGAAACATAACTAAAGATATCTTTTCAGAAGCAAGTGGAATTTCAGAAGTCACCACTGCCCCAGTTAGCCATCCTCAGAAGTTCAAATGAATATGGAAAGTCAATTTAAATATTTCATTCAATGAAATATATTATTTCTATTCAGTACTTATTTGTAAGTTGCTGACTCTGCAAATGGATATGCAGCAGTGTGTGTAACGTGCTCTCAAGTGTACTTGCACAACTCTGTTTTTCTCAACTGAGTTGTGCAAAAGTGTCCGAGTTATTTGAGTGACGATGAGGCTTCATAGCTTGGTATGTTGCAGGGGAGTTGCAATCTGGAGGATTACTCAGGAGACGCTGAAGGCATATTTAGGCTTAGAGAATTCAGTTAATGCTGATTTTGCACAGGAGAGGCTCCTGCTTTTCTTTTAAATCTCAATGTGAATCTGTGAGGCTGGCAGCAAGGAAAAAAAAAAGTTTTTTCCTTTTAAACATGGCAGTGAGGCCAGGTGACTTTTTTAAAGAATGTCTTTTTAGAGCAAAACTACAATTACAAGTCAAGCAATACTTGGAACATAAAAAGCTGCTTTGCTCTGTTCCTCAGATCAGTAGAGGAATTGGTCTGTTTTTTCACAGACAGAACAAGTGAATGTTGCCTTAGAAAGTTAATATTGTAAAGGTTAGTATAGGACTACAGCTGGAGACTGCAGAACCAGTTCCTTTCCTTTTAGACTGAGCTTTCAGCTGCACTAGTTTGAAGCAGTATCATCTCAACCCTGCCTTTTGAGCCAGGCCTCTTGCTCAGTGAAGTGCTCCTGCCTTCAACTCCCATCTTCTCCTACCCCAGCAGTAATTTCTAAATACTCTGACAAGGAGCAAAGACAATAACAAACAGGTTTCTAATTTTGCATAGTAAACAGCTTTAAAATAGGTATCAGACTTTTAGCAGGGAAGAGAGTAGGCCTTCTTCAGAGTCACAGGCAGAGTAAACTGATCTCTACATGGTATTTAAATTTGGAGCCTACTCCAAACTCATGTTTCACATCCCATCACTAATGTACCAGGACCTGGCTTACAAATTGTGGACCTGACTTTTTATCTACCAAGAGACAGTAGAAAGGGACAGGTCCTTTGTGAAACTAAACCTGGGACAGCTTTGACTCTATTAAAAAAACAGAATACTACCTGGCTTAAATATTTATTGTACAAAGGCAGACTTTAGTCTTCCAGCTATTCCCGAAACATACCCACTACCCTAGGTCTGCCTTAAGGCATGGGGAGCTTGTGGAACTGTGTATCTTGCCTGCAAAATGAGCACTCTCATTTTGGACCTGCAGCTGTACTGGCAGAAAATAACATAGTTCTCTTCACCAAAATAAGACTCAGTGCTAGACATAAATTGGGGTACTAAGTGAAATGGATTTTTCACATTCTAAGAGGTTTTGAGAGATTTCTATGACTTTATAATAAACTCCCAAATCTTAAAAATGAAGGGCCTTTTTTACTTACTTAAACGCATACACATATAAAAACATTCATGCACTTCAGAAACACACATGTATACACTGTATAGCTATGAACAGTACAGCCACTGGGGCTAAATTAATTTGAAACAGACACAAAGGTAAGTAACTTCTTTGTTTTATTTCTAAAAAAAAATATTATCTCATATGAAAATGAACCTGTGTTGAGAAAATATAGTCACAAAGAAAGTACTAAAAAGCTAAGACTCCAGATCTAATTTATTTTATAATTCCACTAATTAGAGACTCTCTGAAGAAAACTTTGGTTCACCATGCCTTACAGCTCCAGTGAGATTTTCTAACGCTCCTTTCCCATCCTCTTACATGGTAATCAGTGCGTGACATCAGGGTTTTGTGGCACAAACCGCTGATAACAACGGCAGATCCCCCTGCCTTCCCTCGTCCGTGGTCCTCCCGGTCCCCGTATGACTGGTGTTCCCGCATCCCCCTTACCATGGTGTCTCCAGTGATGTTTCCTTCCCTTTCGGATCAGTGGTGGCCGGTCTTTGCAGGAGCCCGGCTCTGGGCTGCAGGGCGGGAGGCAGCCTGGGCCCAGCACCCGGCACCTGCTGCTGCGCTTCAGTGTCACGGTGCGGCGGGGAATAGGTCACAGGCTCCGCAGTTCTGCCCGCTGCATCACTGCCTCCTGCCCTCCCCGCCACCCCGCGTATGCAAATTCATCCAGACAGGCAGGGCTCAGATAGATACACCCCAGATTTCAAATTTAGTCCCGCCTGGTTTGGCGTGCTTATTAAATCTGAGTGTAGCCATGTAACGTGCTGTACACTATACTTTCTAACACCTGAGTATTATACATGTGTGTCACCTACAAGACACATACCATCCCACTTCCCTGTTCTGCCAGTATGTACACGTGTAGATGAAAATCACTCCTAAATTCCAATACAGAAGACCAAGAAGGCATAAGAGAGCAAAAGAATGGAAAAGAGAAGGATAGAAGAAAAAACAAAAATAGAGAACTGGAAAGTAAATATAATTACCATTCTGAAGTGTGCTCTACCAGTGCTCTTAAATGCTGGCCTGACGTCTTGCTGTCCTTACTCCAGCTGCCTCTCTATCAATGTTTCAATTTACTTCTATTGCTTCTCTTTCTGTGTACAGTCATCTGGGCTGTCAGCAGTATGGGACAGCATTCAGTACAGACTCTAACTCATCTGTCCAAACACAGAAAGAAATTTGATTCTTATTGCAGTGCTTATTGCAAGACATAGCTGGAGGCATCACACAAACGTTCTCACACCAAATTAGGGCAGTTGCCTCCACCACTTTCTTGTTTGCTCCTTCTGCACTAGCTCAGCATTGGAAAGCAGCAGCTTCTCTCAGAGGAGAAATTCTCGTGTTTGCAACTCCTAGGTACCAAAGAGGAAGGCACACTTAATTGCTTGAAACTGAATATTATGTATCCCCTGAGTTTGTAAACATACTGTTTATTATGATGTTTAATCAGTAGAAATTTAAATACCCAATTCCTAAAATTTAGGTTAGTCTACTTTGACGTGATGATATTAATAGATTGTTCTGCCACTGTTGGCAACCAGCATCTAAGTATCTTCTCTAACACCTACATCTTAACAGTGTGAAGTAGTTCATACTGTTTTTCATAAACTCACATTTACTTTGGTATAGTCTTCATTTTGCTGATCTTTACATAAACCTGCAAATCACTACTCTGATTTTGGCTGGGAAAAGCTACAGAGATTTCTGGAGCCACAAATATTTTTTACAGAGGAAGAGTTCCCATGATAATTTCTTTCTGCTGCTCTGTTTAAGCTGAGTCCCACGCTTCTCCAGAAAACCATCAGACCATTGCTTTGAGACTAAGGAATAGGTTGTTCTAGTGTTCCTCTTCCAATGGAACTGGTAATGTTCCAGCCAAGCTCTGGCGCTCTGGACAATCTGAAATGTTAATGCTCATGGCTCCACCAGATGTGGAGATCTGTACAGAGAATCACCTCAGGAAAAAGTGTCACAGCAAATACTTTGAGCAGTCCACCACCCAAATCCTCTTAGGCACTCTTTGAATCAACATGTCAGATCTAGCAGCTACAAAACCTAAAAGAGGTCTGTGAATTACTAAATTATTTGGAACTTAGTCCATTGCTGCATTTTCTCTGCTCTTCCATTGCCCCCCTCCTCTCTTCTGAAATAGGCAGTGAGAGCACCTCTGGGAGTTAATCATTCCTCTCTCCACCCCACTCAAACTCAACTGTCCCAGGACCCATAGTCTCACCAATGTTGGGTTGCCACACTGAACAGAGTCTCACCAGTCAAAACTTCCAGGGAGCAGGGAGTGACGGAGTCTTGAGCGGTGTCCCTGGCCAGTGGGAGTACAACGGCTATGTCCCTTCTCTCTAGAATCAATTGAGCTAGAAGAGCCTGGGGATGACCCAGGTTACTATTTTTCCCTTTCTCACATATGCGTAGCTAAGAAAAAGGCGTTTGCAAATCTGCTTTAGACCAAAGACAGTGCTTGACCTGCTCTGTCTTGAGATAGCCCATGAACTCAAGTGCTGGAAATACGTACTGCTCTGGGGTGAAGGCCAGACACAGACGTAAAAACCCTGAGGAAGACTTGGGCATACTGTTTTTCATGAGGTTTCCTTATGTTGCTCTGTCCACCTGTGTTGTGGAGTGCTTGGGCAGAAAACCCTCAGCCTAGATTTAGAGGGTAAGCTGAAAGCACAGCGTGGGACTGTGCTCCCAGGTACCGGTGAGTTTTGTTGACTCCAGAGTCGGCCTCTAGGCTCTACTCAGTAGACACGAGGCAGATATGGCCTGGACTTGGATTCTTGGACAGAAAGTCATCTTGCTCGATGCTGGCATTCAACCTGTGCGGGCAGATGGTGAGCTTATAGGGGCACCTCTCTGTCCTGCATGGAACAGGCTTGAGACATGCCCTGCATGGGGACGGTTGATAGCCCAGCAGCCTGGTCAAGACCTGCCCACTTCAGCTTTTACCTTGCGACGCTGGTAGATGGTGACGAGAGCTAAATAGGGCTGCTAATAAAAAAGCTCTGCCACAGAGTCCTGAGGTGTGCAAATAAGTGAATTCGGCATGAGTGCTAGAGTGGCTTTGCTGGTACTGCCAGAGGGCTTGTGAATAGCCCATGCTCCTCAGGATGATGCGCAGCCTGCACGCAACTGGGATGGTCTGGACATTCTCAGAGGGCTTCTCATGTGCACATGGACTGGGTGCTGTGCCATAGGTGCCCTCCAGAGCAACGCAACAGAGCAGAGGAGTTGTGAGTTATTATCTCCAATTGTTTATGATGATACTATCAAAATCAGCCTCTTAATCTCAACCCACGAGGTGGGGTTTTTTTCGATTCTCTCCCCCATCCCACTGGGTGGGGGGAGTGAGCGAGCGGCTGCGTGGTGCTTAGTTGCTGGCTGGGGTTAAACCATGACAGAGGGATTTTAAAAAAACCCTTAACATGGCCATACAAAACCTAAACCATTTTTCTCTATTTAAAAATAGATACATCTCTGAAAATAGCATTTTTGAATGATCTAGAGCTTAGAAGTACTGTCCACCAGATCTTAGGCCAAGAGAACCACTAAGTCCTGTGATCTATCAGTTCTTTTCTGACTAGAGGTCAAAATATGTCAACAGGCAAATGAAGGACAGTTAACTTCTTTATCTCCTCTACCAGATATACATGACTCCCTACAGATTGGTTACCTAAGTGACTCACCAATAGTGGCAGAATCATGGATTATTTTAGAACAGTAATGTGCCATCTTACAAAACAGTGCACTCCTAGGAAGTTCTTCGGTGATCATACAAAAACCTCTTTCGCTTTTAATTTGGTGTGTGAAAGTCTTCGCATTTCCCACACATTATAATACCTTCTTATGGTAGGTGAATGAAGATATAAATGTTGCCCTGTGTCCCCTGTAGAAGTACATTCTCTCATTCTGTTGCCACCTACTGGGAGAATTGACAGCATCTCATTTCAGGTATTTCTGAAATCCCAAAGTCTAGTATTTCAGTACCCACATAAAACTGCTATATTGATAAAATACTGGCTTTCAGGCATTATCCCTGAAACAGAGAACTGTGCTATGTATTTTTAAAATTACTTTTAAATAAAGAAAAATTAAGTAGATGTTGGGATACAGTTTGAAAAGAGTTATTTCCTTTTTGGTAAGAATTGTCATATACAAAATTTCTCTATATATGTTAAAAATTATAGAATTAGATCTGGACTTGCAGAATTATCTCCCCTAATATAGCAAGGTCAGAACTATAGTTTCTAATATAAAGATCAGCCATTCATTGTGCAGATAAAAACCCCAACTTCTGGATGTGCCTGCTTTTCTTTATGATCTTTTAGCAAACCTAATACAAACAGATTTTTCAGAAAGAGGACAAAGCTTCTCAACAGTTTGGGCAAAACATAATGCATTTCTGTAGCCCTGCTGGAGTTGTATGCCATGAGTATATGCTTCAGTGAAAACATGGATTTTTTTAAAAAGAAATTTATGAAAGATCAATAGTAAATCCAGCATTAAAATAACAGTGGTATGTATTTGGTCTCCAGGGTGTCTCCCCTTCATCAGTGCTAAGGGAAACCTTCCAGATAACTATGAGCTCATAAGCAAGTTGGACACTCATGGCAAGATAAGTACAACAGTCTTATTGTCTTGCTGCAGGCATTGTTTAACACAGGGCTGCTCAACAGGTACCCCCAAATGGACCCCATTTTCTGAACCTTCTATTAGCTTTCTCTTGCTCTCCCCCCGCCCCCCCCAATAGACACACAGACACCACTTTTTCACCACTGGCCCTGTTCTGCTAATTTTACACCTTTATATGGTAATTTCAGTTTTAGTTAGTACCCCCAGTAAGCTGACACCCCCTTCACTTTCTGTTGATATCTTACACTCAAGGCAGGGGTCCCCAACACTCCCCTTTCACTATATGTTATGCCCAGTAGCTTCTCCTGCCATTACCTCATTACTTCAGACACAGTTTAGGATTGGCCAGCCACTTTTCCTGTTCCATTATCTGCAACATCCAACAGTTTCTCTTGTTATCGCATCAGTTTAACCTCAGGCTGTGGCTGGCCACCTGCCTGCATGCCTTAACACTATATTGCTTTAAAATCCTAAAACAATGGGAATATACAAAAATATACCTTATGAAGACTTAAGCTGTGAAGTCGTAGCTGGTGTTCTTAGACATCCCACCTATACCTATCACACACATTTTTTTGTCATGGTTCTGATTTATTGTGATCTCAGTAAGTCTGACGGAGCTGATAATGCTTCTGTCCTGCATGCCACAAGTTGGTCATTTTAAGGCCCTTAACTCTGTCACAGATGTTGTTCATTTAGCAGCTACAACAGAACTGTCAGCATACTTGCACCTCCAGACCAATCCAGTTATGATTGTTACACAGTGCTGCACAAGCATAGTGTGCTGTAAACTCCTGCTGAAGCTAAGAGTACCTGAATTGTGCCCCTACTCATGGCAGCTGGCAAAATCGCACCTTCCAATGACCCCGCACTGTGGATTCTGTAGAAGCAAGGGCACTAGGACAAGCTGTATGTTCTTGGCACCAACAGAGTTCTCACTGCATCTTACAGCTTTACAAACATTACGTTTCGAATTAGTATGAAATAAACACTGAGCACTGTAGGTAACTTCTCCTTACGTAGTGTCTGTAGCAATTATGTGGGACATTTTGAAGCACGAGTTCCTCAAATAATATTACAGCTACATGACTGTATCTTTGTATTGAATAAATGCCAGTATAGGTGACAGAGATCCTTTCAGGATATGTTAGCAAAAAATATGAAGCCTGCCATCCCCTGAGGCAAAGTGACTAATGATTAGCTGGTCATATATCCTGCATTTACTGTCTTGTGATCTCATAGTGGAAAACTCATCTTGTTTATAGTCTACTAAGATGGCAATGGACTTGGTGTGTGTGAGACAAGCAGAAATGCAGCCACATGAAAAAAAGAGACATAGAGACAATCTTATGCACAGAAAGAGCAGAGTGACTTTTAAGATTCCTCTCCCTCATTTTCTTCTTCAAATGAGTCAGTTCCCACTTCTTCATAGTCCTTCTCCAGAGCAGACAGGTCTTCTCGCGCCTCTGCGAATTCTCCTTCCTCCATGCCTTCACTAACATACCAGTGCATAAAAGCTCTCTTAGCATACATGAGATCGAATTTGTAGTCCAGCCTTGCCCAGGCATCTGCAATGGCTGTGGTATTGCTCAGCATGCAGACTGCTCGCTCAACCTGGGCCAGGTCTCCTCCTGGTGTAACTGTAGGAGGCTGATAGTTGATCCCAACCTGCAAATAACAATAGACAAAATGGAGGAATAAAAAGAGTTATGAGAAAAGGGACAAAATTAGACAATAAACAGGGTAAGAAAATTGTAAAACCATTGATGAGGGGAGGAAAACAGGTAGGGGAAACCCCAAATCACATCAGTGTTAAGTCTAATGTCATTCCAGCTACTTTTTTGTGCACAAGTGAATTCCTTACCCTCACTCAAGGGGCGGGGGGGGAGGGAGACCAACCAGAACTGAACTCTAAATGAAGAAAAACTTACAAAAATATGTCAGTATGCATGGAAAAATTCGGGACAATGAACAAAATCTCTCTCTGTGAAGATGTTGTAGAAATGTTTCACTTGCCAAAAATATATTATTGATAACTTTTGGGGTTTTTTTGTTTGTTTGGTTTGGTTTTTTAAATCTCACGAAAGACACTCTCAAGTGTCTCAGTGTCTTCAGAGTATAAGCCTTACCTTGATCTTTCTTCTAAAATGCAATTTCTTTAAGTTTAAAGTCTTATAGGGTTGACATTCTCCTGTTACTGAATATAGAAATACTGTATATGCTTCCATTTACTTAAATATTTAGGAGTCTGTGTCAATGGGTTCTCCAAAGGAGAAGCAGCACATTTTATACAAATGCATCTTTCTTATGTTCCTTCTTCTCACAAGTGGGAAACATGCAAGATCTAAAACTTTAAATATGAGTTTTCTGCTAGACTGAACTTGCCCTTTAAAGAGAAGCTCATGGCAGGCCTACTCACCTTGAAGCCTGTTGGACACCAGTCAACAAACTGGATAGTTCTCTTGGTCTTGATGGTGGCAATTGCTACGTTGACGTCTTTGGGAACTACGTCACCACGGTAGAGCATGCAGCAGGCCATGTACTTCCCATGTCTTGGGTCACACTTCACCATCTGGTTATTAGGCTCAAAGCAGGAGCTGGTGATTTCAGCCACTGAGAGCTGCTCATGATATGCTCTGTCAGAGGAGATGATGGGGGCGTAGGTCACTAAGGGGAAGTGGATGCGTGGGTAGGGCACCAGGTTTGTCTGGAACTCTGTCAGATCCACATTGAGGGCACCGTCGAAACGCAGCGAGGCGGTGATGGAGGAGACAATCTGACTGATGAGGTGGTTAAGGTTTGTGTAAGTGGGGCGCTCGATGTCGAGATTTCGGCGGCAGATATCATAGATGGCCTCATTATCTACCATGAAGGCGCAGTCTGAATGCTCCAGGGTGGTATGCGTGGTCAGAATGGAATTGTAAGGCTCCACCACAGCGGTGGAGACCTGAGGGGCTGGGTAGATGGCAAACTCCAGTTTGGACTTCTTTCCATATTCAATGGAGAGGCGTTCCATCAGTAAGGAGGTAAAGCCAGAGCCGGTACCCCCACCAAAGCTGTGGAAGATCAGGAATCCTTGCAGGCCAGAACAAGCATCAGCCTGAAAGCCAACAGGAAAAGTGAAAGAATAAGTGGACATAAATTACACCCTCAAATAGAGACAGCAACACCCACACCCAGTGCACAGCACAAAAGTCAGCAGTTTTCCCAGAAAATTCTCAGTTTTTCTCAGTTTTCCCCCGTAAATCTCAGGGTAGAGTATCAATAGAGCGATATTCATTTTTTTCTTACAATAATAACGCTATAGCAATATTTGAGGTTTTCCATTTAAGTCTTCCATTCATATGAAAACTAAGATGGGACATCTGGGACCTGCATTTCTCTGTTCTGAGCCAATGAGAATAGTAAAAGCAAAACGAGAGCCACTATAAAAAAAAAAAAAAAAAATGTATGTGGTGTTTATTTCCCCTCCCACCCCCCTAAGGTCTTTCTTCCAACGTAATAAGGCATACCAGCTTGCGGATACGATCTAATGCCATGTCAATTTTGTCTTTGCCAACAGAGTAGTGGCCACGGGCGTAGTTATTAGCTGCATCTTCCTTTCCAGTGATCAGCTGCTCTGGATGGAAAAGCTGCCTGTAGGTGCCAGTTCGCACTTCATCTGAACAAGAGAGAAAAAGCTAAGCTTGGAAGAGATAATTCACCAAGGTTGATAACATTTGCAAAACCAATGGAGCATTTTATGTTGGCAGAAAATGGTATGGAAGATCTGTATGTTGAAAAACAAAGTACAGAGGTGAGGAGTATCATCTGAGATGTTCTCAGTTTGGGCAAAAAAGAAGTGGACTCTGCTCCAAGTGTAACTTGCTGTGTTACACAAATGAATTCATTTATCAAATGAGGGCTGTGCCATGCTGTGGTAAAATTTCAGCTCTATATACTGATCAGATGAAGATCCATCAGAACCTTCAGGGGAATGACTGGAAAAAAGAGATTTGCAAGAGTAAAACAGTGGTTTCCCCTGATTCTTCATGCTCCTCTCTTACATCTGAATATGAGGAAAGCATTTTCCATCAGTTAGCAAAGGAAAAATACCACCACAAAAAAAGACCAGAAAGGAATCTCTTTAAGAAAGCTAAATTGTATTCATAACCAGTCGAGGTTTAAACAATAGTAAACTTTTGATTTTATTAATTATTAGTAGCACACCCAGGACAGAGTGCAGTCCAGTTTTCATCTTTTCATTGAGATAACAGAATTTTTAGTAATATCTGATATTAAAAACTTAAAATCTGTACGTTTTGCCTGCATGCTGGGATCATCCCTAATGGTAAGGGCATTGTCCTGCTATTCAGTGATCTGAACTTTGGCACCCAGAAGAGTTAATTAATTTCTGTTTTCCAAGATTAGTTCTATACTGACCTATTACAGTTTGTTCCAAGTCCACCATAATAGCCCGGGGCACGTATTTTCTAGAGCTAGTCTCTCTGAAGAATGTGGCAAAAGAGTCATCATTGCTGGGCTGGTCGATGAAGGTGCCATTTGGCTGAATGCCGTGCTCCAGACAGAAGAGTTCCCAACATGCATTGCCAATTTGAACTCCGGCTTGGCCAATGTGAACAGAGATGCACTCGCGCTGAAAGGGGAGGACAAGGGAAATGGTGAGAAAAATCAGAGAATATCCTAAGAGTCTATAAGCTGATCTTACCTGAAACCCCAATCAACCAATGACGACAAAATTTTCCACAAGACTGCAATTAATGGAAAATATTCTGACACTTATTTACAAATAGGAAGAAAAATATTTTGCTGTGTGTAGAAAGAAACAGTAATCACAACAGCTAGAGATTTGCAGCCATGCCTACACATGGTGTACAGTACACAGGATCTACGTGTAAGTGCACATAAGCCCATACAGATAGAAAAACTGTGTATAGGTATACAAAATAAACAACAGTAGGTCTCAGCTAAGGAATATGAGCCAAGTCCAGTTATCCGGGACAAGACACAGCTATGCCGCCTTATTGATATATAGATAAAGCAAAGGGAATGAAGTATCTTCTGATCTCTCAACCTTCTGCTGAGCATGTGTGTTGGACAAGTGGAAAGCAGGTTTGTAGAAATTAAAGGAACTAGAATTAAAGTGCCTTTAGTACCTTAATTAATTTCATCAGTACCTTAATTAATTTCATCCACTGATTGTTTTGGCCCATTCTCTGGGTACTTTTAATTCAATTTAACATGTGAAGGGTTAACTTGATACTCAAGAGGACTTGGTACTCTTTACATGTTAGACTAAATTAATCTCCTCAGAAATCCATCTCATACATACACTTCTGTAATCATGGCTGTTGAGTCAACAACCGGTTTCTAAAGTGTTTATTACTGTGTCATGCACATAGTTTAATAACAGAAATCTGAAACACAAAATATAATATCATATTCTAAAAGAAAAAGAAGCGTGTCTCCTGCTGTAGATTGCTATGGAGACTCCCAAGTACTGTGAATTTAAAGGGTTCTCTCAAAAACACTCTTGTTGGACATGGTGTATTTGAATATGAATCTTTTGGCAGATGATTCCCATCCAGTCTTACGGAGTATTTAGGGAAATGTTCACATTTCTTTGCTCTTAATTTTAATACTCACAAGCTAGTAGGAAAAGACCATTAATACAGGGTTAAACATACTGTATTCAAAGTACATCCAGAGTAGCTTCTACCCAAAAAGGAGTAGCTTCTACTCATCCTTCTTTTTCTGCATATGACTTCCCTTATAATAAATTTATTAACACAAATGTAGCTGTACATATTGGACTCTCAATTTATTTACCACGAAGCTAATACAATAGTTTGTTTGTACACTGTGAGCAACATTTGTTGCCCCCAAAACAAAGCAAAAAAAGTCACTTCAACCTTCCTACCTTCACTCAGATCTTGACCAGAGTAGGGGGAAACAGAAGCCCAAACTCATTGCTCATTATCTCATAAAATAATCTGATTCTTTTCTTACCATGGTTTCTCCTGTGTGCTTCCTTTCTTGATTGGTGGCAGCAGCTTTGGTTACTGATGTTTCTGCTGATGTTTCTACTGTTGTATAAGCAGTGTGGTGCAAGGTGGCAGGGCATCCACACCTTGCTGGGAGGGGCCCCGCAGCATCACAGTGTAGGCAGGAGAGGTCATAATCTCTCCCAGGCAACCGTCTCATTCCACCCACTCACCAGTTACACCAGCAGCCTGCTTTCTACCCATGAACAGGACCCAGCCTTAAAGTCTGTTCTTAAGCAAGTCTTCCCAGTTAATTCTCCAGGCTAAACCCTGGGGTTTTGGGTTTTTTAAAAAAAAAAAAAAAAAGAAAATTACAACTGGTATTAGTAACCAGAATTTTAACACATACGGAGTATCTTCACAAATAACTGGTTTCCTTCCATGAAACTCTAACAACTGGTGAATATGCTACCGATAACTCATTTAAAAGATTATTAACCATTTCAGAGTTTCTTCATTTACACTTTCAAAAGGTGGCATCATTTTTAAATGGTGTCTTTCTGACAAAGGCAACTGTAGATGAATGGTGGACATGGAGTTGCCTAAGTTCCACTGATTGAAATGAGTTGGGGAAGAGGTTAAACTGCAAGGAATTCCACTTGACTATTTGATCATCTGTGGACAAGGTACATAGGATTATCTTGTCCTCTGGTGCTAAGGCACCAAACCTCGTCTTTCTGCCAGCCATTCCTTGTATTTGTAACTGCTGTTCATCTGATTATAGACAACTGTTCTTCAGCCTTTCAGCTGCCTACAATATGGGCCAATACAAGTTTTTTGCATCTCTCAGGAAGACGGCAAAACAAAAAAGCAGAACTATAATTTGCTCTTACACCTGGAGTTACTAGCAGAAAGTTCACATACACATGGCACACACACACATTCTCTCTGACAAGGCTTAAACAGTAAGATCCCCATGGCTATGTCTTTTCACTCCATGATATAATGAGAGTGCAGAGAAAAACACACAGCTAAAGATAAATACCAGGTACTTTATTCTTGGTAGTACTGGTCTTAGCCATCCCAAGATACACAGAGACACTTACATATTTACAAAAAAAATATGCTGGATCTTTCACAGAAAGTAATTACCACTCTCTGAACTCCTATGAAAATGCAGACTTATACCCTACCAACATCATCAGTTGATTAGATCTCATCAGATTGACAATGAACAAGTCCTCTACTTAATTCAAATATGCCTGTACAATGAGGACATGTAGTGAAACATTTCTGGAAATTATCTGAAAACTGTACAGTATCAATACATTAAACGCAAAAGTTTTCATATACTTAATCACAACACAAATAAGCAACTCTACAAAGAGGTAAATCAGTAGTCACTTTATTGTGAAAATCAAATATTGCAGTTTTAGTATTAATTGCAAAAAAACCCTGATAGCTTGTTTCTGCCTTCTTGACCTCTCATGATGAATTAAATACAATACAAATGCTAAATCAGTAGTACTCAAAAAAAGCAAAGGTTACCAACCTACACTTAAAATCAAGTTGAATGTTAAAGTCCTGGTAAATGAGTGGCTATGACATTTAACAGCATTCTAAACATAAGGTATGGCCTGCTTAGACCACTGGTCCCAACCTCCAAAATTGCATCTCTGCCATCTAACTAAAAATGTTAATAGAAAAGTAGAGCAAAAAATGGTTGTCAGTCAATTTGGCGAGAATTTGGCCTGACTTCAGACTGAAGTTTGCCATTTCATTAACTCGCTTACAAAGGACTTAAAGTGACGCCTTGCAAAGTAGCAGGCCAGTAGACACAACCTAGTCATTTCTTGAAAGAGCTCAACTCCAGACAGAACTTCTGTGTTTTATTCTACTTGGTTTCCCATCAACTGTTGGTTGCAGAGTTGTAACTACACTTATAGCTGGATCACAAGAACCATCTAGCAATATCAAGAGCAGCTCTTCCCTATGTGCGCAGAGTATGTAAGAAATAACTTTTTAATATGGTGAAGCATTATGTGCTACTTATCCTGGTGTAAAGTCCTAGCAGAGACAAAAACTTTGGGGAAGGATATGGTATTTTTTTGGTTTTTACACTTGAGACAACTAGGCAAGGTCATTACTGCATTTACGAATGACCTGCCCCAGTTTATCTGACACTAATACTGGAGTATTTCTTTATGGGGATAATCTAAGAAGAAATAGACACAGAACTATTTTTAGCAGTGAAGATGCAGACTGTTTTCGAAGTGTCCCGGTAGATAGCAAAGCAACAGACTGCACACAGTTTGAAGGTGCCAACAGGCTGCTATCCGTGTGACAAAAACAGAAATAGCCACCACCTCAGTGTATGGCTACTGCTGGAGACAAAGGAACAACCTGAAGGGGACTACTGTTGTAAGACACCACATTGGGATCTATATTGGCTACTTTTCACAGGTTTGGTGTGTTGGATAGAATTTGCCCACCAGAAAGGCTGCTTTGTTCAACATCTGTAGCTTGGGCTGACGTTAGTCAGCCTGAATCCTTTTGGCACAGATGCTGGGATGGCGGGCTACTTGTTTGCCACAAAGGCCCCTTGCCTTTAACTTGTCCTCTCCAGCACACAACAGTTTGCTCCTGTGAAAGCAATATTTAAGTAGGTCAGCGCTCTCTCCTTTGGAATTTACCTTTTGTCAATCGATGATAGGTGGATGGATGGAGAAGAAATGAATGTTCTACCCCAAACCTCCAATTTCTGCCCCAAGTGGTCGGAAATGGGGTCAGTCTGGTGACAGATCTGCAAAGACAATAATTTTCTTGCCATGGATCTGGGGAAGGTTTTAGGATCTCAGAGAATATCTCTTTCTACCTATTAATAAACTTTTGCTCTGAATGACATAGCATTGCTAAATGGCTCCCATGTAACCCAGGACTTTAGATATTGGGGGCAGAGGGGGCAATTCTAGACATACAGAGACTTTCTCACATCTACATAAACAAAGCAAGAGGTAGGGAAAGAGTAAAACAATGCAACAACTTCAGTTGTTCAACTAGACAATAATATAGAATGTAGTTTAAAAAAATAAATCTATTTCCTTACTACCACCACATGCTCCTAAGAATTACTATGCATCAGGCAAGCACAAAGTGCTGTAATTTGCATTTAAGAAGAGTAGGTGCAGCACAATAGTCTTTGTGGCCCACCACCTTGGCTTTCTGGCTTAAACGTGACTAAAATCAAGAGTGCCTGTATAAGGAGGCATCAGTCACAAGAGAAACCATGGCCTTCAAAATGCAGTAGGCTTCACTTTCTCCAGTGTTTTTCTTCCACATGCTTGTCCTAAATCCCATGCTGCAGTAACCAGGCTTTTCAGATGTCTTCAGGCAAAACAGAATATTCCACTAACTACTGGTACTCTGTTGCCTTTTATAGTCATGCCTCCAGGAATGCTATTTCACTTGTTCAGGGAACTGCCCAGCATTTGCAAGGATGGAGCCTTCTTCCATAGTTCATAACTGGCTACACAACCCTCACTCAAGAGCTACATCCAAAGCAAAGTGTTTGAAAAGGAGGATTCTTATTCAGTTGCAGATTACTGAAGGAGTGGCTTTATCCTGGTGTTCGACAGAACGGTGCTGTAGAGCCAAGCAAAACGTCAGGAATACTTGGCGTGGTTTCAAAATTCATACAACACCATTCCCTGTCTGAAGAAATGAAGGTATCACCACACAGGAGTTCACAGGTGGTCATCTCAATTAGGACACTGATTCCAACAGTCCTTGAAGAGCCTGATAACATCCTCAAGACAAGCTGACAGTTTTACAGCAGCAGAGAAAACCACATTCTGTGACAGAAGACACTTAGCCTTGACTTGGAGGCCTGTGGATTGGAGAAAATACAGCTGCCCAAGCCTGTCGGAAGAGCTGGACCAGTTTGTAAATGAATGGCAGGGATGTGGGAGAAGCTGCAGAACAAAACAAAAAGCAAAAGAGCTTTTATTATAAAAGGTAAAGCTACGAAACACTAAACGTATTAAGAAAGAACTAATCCCAACTAGAGTTAATGGAAACCTAGTTGTCTTATTTCCTTCTGTTCAGTTCAGTACTTGGGCCTTCACTCAGGGCACTGCTCGCATCCCTAGCAAGCCTTCTTCAGTATTTTCCAATGGACTACTTGCAGAATAGCTACGGAGCACCTGTCACCCAGCAGAAGGGGAAACACCCATCCCCTCCACGCCCCAGCTGCCACCTCTACGTCATGGGACCAGCCCATTCTTCAGCAACAGCAGCAGCCATCACTAGTGAGACTCCAGCATAAGCAGATCAAATGCATGACTACGTTGCTGCCCTGGGCAACTCTCCGCTTTCCTGACAGGACAGCCCTAGAAGGCAATCACTCTTCCAAGAGATATTCACCTTGTAGCACCTTAAGATGACTGAGGCAGAGGCTGAGTCTAGGACTGCTCAGCCTGCCTCTCTCAGTCTGTACTTCGTCTGTTGGAAAGAGCTGAGGATGGAATAACTGTTTACAGAAAACTGGCTTTTGTGGAGCTACATCTTTCTGCACGGATTGCAACTGGAAACATGAGAAACAAGCCCAAATAATAAGTTCCTAGCCACCCAGTTTTTGTGTCTCCCAAATACGAGACATTTACACAGACCAAATCTATTAAAAGCAACTATTTTCTTCTCTGTAACCATAATGGGATTTAAAAAACAAAGGAAATCTTAATGCTGTACCTGGGTCTAATCTCACCACCACCAGGTACAGCAGAAAAGTAGCCAAGAGCATCTTTTTGTAAGGAAGTAAATAGAAGTGGCTAGACATGGACCGCAGTGCTCTACGTAGCAACGTCAACATGGTCAAGAGCTTTTGGGACAGAGCACCTAGAATACAAGAACAGAAAGGCTGTTAGGGCAAAGTAAAGTAAAAAAAGTAATCACATAGATACAGATAATAAAAACCTAAGATACTAAAGTAAGACTGTTCTTAGTTTGATTGCATGAGAGTTCAGTTGGGGTTTTTTTTGTAACAGGGAACAGAGAAACAGTACAATTTTATAATACAATTCATTATACCTTTTTTTTTTAGGCATCTAGTATAATATGATCTTATACCACAGTAGTGCCAGTTTCTCTCCTGGGAGATAACGTCAAGTGATTTACAGTTCTGGAGGAGAAGCAGTACTTTAAATGCCAGATATGCATTGTTCTACATGGGCTCGACTATAAATGGAGACAAAGCAGAGAGTACACAGAGCCAACAAAATGTGCCCTCAAAGGATTGCTAGTTAGTTTCAGTTTCCCTTTTGTACCTTTTTTTTTTTTTAAATACATTTATTCTGAAGTGCTTTTTAACCTGGAAAACAATTCTCATCTCTTGACATTGGCAGAGACTAAATATGCTTTGTAATTGTCAGCAAATGGATCACTAAGTCTTCCATTTCCTTCTGTGATACCCAACAGGACTTCCTCGTGGCTGGTTTGTCGTGACAATATTCTCAATACCTAGTTAATACTTGCTACCCTTTGTTAGTAAGGGACTAACTAACTTGAAATAAAATTAAAAAAAAAAGAGGAGCACAAACAACAGACGGAAAGCCTACCCAAAACAGTTTCTGTTGTTGCGTCTTGCTGCTCTTCGGCAGCCGAGTGCATCTCTTCCCGTTGAGTCCACTGACATCGGCTTTCACAAATGGTCCCGAGAAATGCTAGCTGCTGCTCGCTGTCAAAAACATCACAGCCACGTACAAGCTCTTCTGCCCCCTCAAACTGGCCAAGCGGAAGCAACACATGCAACAGATAGAGCTCCAGCAACGAACCGTACTCAGGGAGGCTCTTATTGGTTTGGTCTCTCAGCCAGCTACTGCCAACCTCCAGCATCACCTGGGGCTCTCTCACTTTGCTGTACAACAGGATACTGAAATAGAAGAAATAAATACTAGAAAACACTAACTCTTTGTAAAAGTTGAGATCACTGACAGTTACTACCCACAAGCAGCTATCATGAAGGCACGTATCAGGGTCTGCACTTGAAGCACAGAGAGGCTTCTGAGGCGGACAATAGGTGCAGCCACTGATGTTACTTTCTCAACATCACCTCTTTTTACTTTATCACCGTGAAGCAATCTTCAGGCCTGCAGGCATGCTCCAGCACACACAAGTCAAGAACAGGCCTGTCCCAGGTTCTGCTTTCATCCTCACTTACACCACACAAACTGAAAATATCACACAATACTCAAGTCTGGCCTGCTATTAAACCTAACGCAAGCCCTGCTTGTATCTGACAGCCACAGACAGAAACTCACCACAGCTCCAGAACTTTTGGAGGCAGATGTTCAGGGACATGGTAATACTGCAGGACCCAAGACAGAACTTCTCTCCACCGGTTCATCTCAGCCAGCGCCTGAATCCCCACAACACAAAGGGAGCATTTCACTTCTGCAGAACTGGCAATGAAGAGACACCTAAATAAGTGCTTCTTACAACCATGTTTCCCCTTGCATCCCTTCCGTGAGCTGCAGCCTAGCCTAGGTACTCTACAGTTCTCTGGAAGCCACTTCCCCTCCTCTTCTTCTCCTCACCCCCGATAAAAAGACAAATTCAACCACCCGAGAAGATGCACTGAGCCTGTCTCTCCAGGAGGATGTGGGGCAGGCTCCTATGCACACATCGCTTCCCTCAAACATGCACAGATCCCTTCATATGAAACATGTAAATATAGACAGGCCGTTATCAAATAGCAGTCAAAGCCAAGCTGGGTTTTAAATGGCTACTAACTCGCTTTTTAGCAACAAGTGCCCCCCTCCGTTAATTTAGCTAATTAAGAAAAAGCTAAGCAAAACCACAGCAAGGACCATCGGTGCTATTGCCATTCATACAGATAATATTTATATTCGAATCTAAGGGCTTCCTAACGCCCCGCCAAAAAAACCCCAGTTTATTACACCCAAAAAGCCCTCTATTAAAAACAATAAGCAGGGCAGACACGGCCCGCAGTTAGAAGCCAGCCTGACGCTGATGCGGCAGCGAGCCACTTCCCAGCGCCGCCCTGTCCCCGCTCCGCACGCCCGGCGCCCGCTCGCACCTCTCGGGGCCGGGGCCGGGGCCGGGGCCCAGGCTGTCGCAGCCCGCCTCACACCTCTCCACAGCGGCGGCGAAGTCCCGGTGCAGCACCAGCAGGTCCGCCGCCTCCTCCAGCAGCGAGGCCGCCTGGGCCGAGACCGGGGGCCAGGCCAGAGCCTCGCTCCTCATGGCGGCGGCGGCGGGAGGGCTGCCGGGAGGGCTGCTGCTGCCGCCGCCCTCCCCGCGCCCCACCGCCCACCGCCCGCCCGGCTCCGGCTCTGGCTCCAGCGCTGCCACCGCCCCCCCGGGGCTCGGCTCCGCTCCGCGCGGGCAGGCAGCGGCAGAAGCCCGGCTTCCCACGGCCCCGGAAGGCCGTGAGGGAACCCCCGCACCGCCGCCTCCCGGCAGCGGAAGGGCCGCCCCGGCGGACATCTTCTCCCCGCCCCGCGGGCCGGCGGGACATGTAGTGTAGCGGTAGCGTGAGGGAGCGGGGATCAACGGCTGCTGGGGCGAGGCGCAGGAGCGGCGGCTTGTCGGCGCGCAGGCTTCCCGGCGGGCCCGCAGTCGGGGCGGTGGCAGAGCTGACTCTGCGAGGATTAGTGGTTAAAAGCGGGGTCTCGGGGGACCCCCCTGAGAAGCTGCGACCGCAGGCTGTGGGATCACGACGCCTTCAGCTGTGCCGGGACGGGGGTCGGCGCCGGTCCCTGCCAAAAACCCCTTCAGTTTCTCACTCGTGTGGCTGCCAAGGGGAAGCGGCCCAGGCAACGCTCTCCGCCTCGGCTGCCCGCGTTAGCAGGCGGGTCAGAGGTCCGTAGCGGCCGCTGCCGTTCTCCCCGCGGCCGCCGGGCGTCAGCCCAGCCCCAAGCCTGTCCCTGCCGAGCAATGAGCCCCGGAGGAGGCCGCCTCGGAATGAGGCGGCACGGCTGCCGTCCCGCAGCTTTCCTCACCACGGCCAGGCAAGCAGGAGAAGGGGTTTGGCGTGGGTAGTAAAGGGAGAGCACTCCCCCACTGCTCCAGCAGCACAGCCTGGCCAGCAGGCTCCTGGGCGGGATAATGGGTGCCCTCCTCTGCTGGCCTCCTCTTCCTCCGGGGCCTTTTCCTCAGTCACCCGGTGTCCACGGTTTTAAGCAGATTACGCTGTTAAAGGAACTGGAGTTCGGGCATAACAACAGTGTCTCCATCAGTACCCTACAGGCAATGATTCACATTCTTCTTCAGTTGTTATTTAAAAACAATAGGGAGTCTTGGTTACAAGGTAATTACGGCAGGCAGTGCAAACTCCCCTCAAAAATGAATCTCTACAGGAGAGGCAGGATTTATTTCTTTTGTAATGCTGACCCCCTACTATGATTATTTAATTACAAAAATAAAATATGCTAATACAGAACATGTTAAAAAGTGAAACACATCTTTTAAAGGGGAGTTTCTATGCCATTTTAGTCTTGAAAGCAGGGAAGAAAGTGTGGAGAGTATGATTAAAAACTTGATCATAACTCTCTTTTTACAAGTAGCTGTTTCCAGGAGGGAGGACCACGCAGCTGCCCCTCACGGGAGCAGCAGGAGCACTCTGCAGTAGCAGCTTTTGCACAGTGGTGCATCTGAGGGGTTTGCACACTCTGCCATTAACTGTGGAAGAAGTTCCTGGAGGATTCAGGCTGGTTAAGGCGAAATGACAGCACAGAAACATTGTAAAAGGAAGGGCCCAGCAGCTAAGCAAAGGCAGAGGTAAAGGTGTTTGAGACTTCTGTTGCTTGGCGCTTGCAATTTGGAAAACAACATTCCTTTTTGGGAACTACAAGTCCCAAAGTGCACTGTGGGAAGAACATGCCTCATACCAGCCAGTGCCCAGCACAAATTCCCAAATATGGATAAGGAATCAATTTTGAAAAAGACTCACACTGGCTGGATACTCCTCCCCACTGAGACTCAGAAAAGGAGTGAGACAGCACAAAAACAAAGTAAGTTTGCAATATGCAAAGATATTATTCAAGAATTTCTTTCATGGGGAGCAGACAAGAATATTCTGTCCCTCAGAAGGGCAGGACAGCATTGCACTGGTGATGTTGGAGTTAGCTGCTGTGATGATGGAGGCGACTTTTGAAACAGGACTGTTGTTTCAGGTGGGGAAGTGAGCACCAGGAGCAGCTGTGCTGTGAAGTGAGTCAGATCCTGTTTCCCTGCAGATGCTCCTTATTAATAAAGACCTATGGAAAGATACATGAGCTGCAACACTCATGCAGTTATGCTAGAGGCAGGGAAGGATCAGGGGGAGGTAGGAGTTGCTCTAAACAGAAGAGCTGTATGAGTTGCAGTGTGGTTGTTTAAGAAGCCAAGGTAGAACAAGCAGCCTTGTAATAACAATAATTATAGGTAAAATTAATTTTTCTGTAAGGCACAGTAGAAAGTTTTTGTACTTCACCCCTCTTCCTAGAGGGGACAGTGTGGTGCCTTGAAGGCCAAACCTCTTGCAGCTCTCTGACCTGCAAATAATAGTAACTCAGTAACAGGATTGTTTAACTTCGGGCCAGGAACAATTACCTATTTTACTGGCAATTTGTTAACAAGCCAAATGAAATAATTCAGAAATAGAATCATCTTAGTGGAGATGAGAGATGCTCTAGCTCCAGACTTGGGCACACGTGAAGCCTCGGAGGTTGACCTGGTCATGGGCAGCATCGGCTCCTGCCTCCGTTTCTCTCACTGGCAGTCAGGCATATTCCTTGTGCAGCTCAGATGCAGTGCGTGGACTCTCTTCTGCTGGGTGATGTCAAGCGCAGCTGGTCAGCCTGATCCGTCATCCCAGCACCCTCCTCCTACTATGTAGGGTCATGGAGCAGCAGAGTCGGCACGGCACAGTGCTGCGAATGTAGGAGGTGCAGCCCAGCCCTGGAGAGGAGCCTGTGGCCATTTGGGCCGCTAAACCAAACTGTCATGTGGACACTCATTGCCAAATAAGAATGATGCTGTTTTTCCATCTTTCCTTAAATGTGAACAGCTTGAGGTGTTTTTAAAGCTGAAAGAGCCACTCCTGTACCTGAATTAGCCTATACAGCAAGGCTGTGCTGCTACACAAACGCTGGAGGAAATCAGCGTGTTTGCCTGTGCTCCTGGATAACCATTTCTAGTAACCAGAAAAGCTAAAGTCTAGCAAACTTGCTGCCAGTGACAGGTAGTAAGAGGGAGCATTGCAGTGGATTTTGTGTCCTGGGTGGGATGTTGATACCCAGCTCCTTGCCTTTTATCTGAAATCAAGGATTTTTTTGCTGCTGTCATCCTGATTTTCTATAGGAAAAGAAAAGTGAGTTTCAGAGGGGCCTTGTTTGTGTCTGCATCTGCTGTGGATTCACAGGTTCCCCTCCTCCCTCTCCTGACAGGCAGTTCAAGGAGAGTTTAGAGTTACAGGCACCTGTAGCAAGGCTTCCTGAGGTAAATCGCCTCAAGTATTAATCCAGATCTGACCCGCACACGGTCACAGGGCCAGAGAGCTGGCAATCAGTCTTTTCTGTGGTATCTTCTGTGTCAGTAGGCTGTTAATATGAGATTAGCAGCATTAGGGAGACTTTGAGCTAGAAACAGTGAGGCCCTATGATTTGATTTGACGAGAAAGAAACCCACCCTCTTACACCCATATAAAAACAGACAGAAGAGCTGGAAATTAGAAAAGGCATTATAAGCACAACTGAGGAAAGGATAGTTTCTAGGAAAGATGTGGAGTTTTGTAGTACATCGTAGCTTATCAGCAACTCTTTAATAAAGCAATGAGGTCCATGGAGACCGCAGGTCCCAGCGTGCAGCGCTCTGTCCTTAACACCATGTGCTTTTGTTTGGGTCTGGCGAGACCATGACATGCTGGAATCTGTAATTTGCTTGTAATTTACATCAGCAGTACATCCCTATTAAATATGAAGATAGCTGGCTGTAGATCCCTTCAATTAGCCCAGATTCAGGGCTCCCCTAGCTCCTGGCAGGTGGTTGTCAGAGCCCTTGGTTGGGTGAAGGTGAACACTTTCTGGCTGTGCATTGAACAGATGGCTGATCGTGATGCTCCGCTTTCTTATCTCACCCAGCGTGGTGGCACAGAATCAAACCTATTTTGTTGTTTCAAAAATAGAACTAGAAAGAGGCAACTCACCTGATTTTGAGACCACCTGCTGATGTTCCTAGTTACTGTATTTAAAAGCAGTCACCTCTTATTTTGGCCACATGAAAACTTGCATAAACAACAGGCGAGGATGGTAGAAGACAGAAAAGGCAACTACAGGGGTAGTCACAGCCACAGTCCAACTGTGGGGTATCACATAACATAAGAGTATGAGCAAATCCCAGTTTTAACCTTCATCACAGATGCACAAAACACTGTGTAAGGTGCAAGCACTGGAAACTGGGAAACTGGAAACACGGAGTTGTATTCACAACCTGTTGAAACTTGAGTTTTACTCAGATAATGGCAAAAGCTTTCCAAAACAAAGGGTGATTTTAAAGCCTCTTCCTTTGCTTCGTATCAAACAAAATACCAGCCTTGGCAAGGCAGCAGTCAAAGAATAATAGCTGTTACTTTTGATTTCATTGTTACTGTTATAATAGCAATAATTAGTGCTGGGTGGGGCATTTCATAGCTTTAAGGTGACCAATTTGGTTAAAGGCCTAAGGCATCTTCTTTTCTGCAACCAGTTATTATCTGTGAGAAAATACTAAAGCCTGTCATCACTGTAAGGTCAATTAAATCCTGTTTGCCTAGCACAGCATCTCTTTGCTTACTGATTCAGAGTAGCAAGCCCTTTTAATAGTTAATACCTCTTCTCAGAGCCCGACCTGCCGAAATCAGTTGTCATCCATTAATCTCCACCCTTCCTCTTTTTCAAAAGCAAACCTTGTGCTCTCATGGTTGGGAGAAGGGTTTGATGGTGTGAATCCTGAAAGTATTTGTACTGTAAGGCAAATGAGGTGATTTGAGAAAATATGTTTCTTCTCATTTTTAATCTAGCTTCCTAAGTTCTCAGTACTTCTTTTTTCAGTGTTTGTCAGATATCTGTCCCTCATTTTGAATGCATGTTTACTGTGATCTCCTGTTAATTATTGCTACAAACAGGTGATGAGTGTTCTGCATCTTGAATTGGAAAGCGCAGAAAATGTTACAGAAGTTAACAAACTCTTTTGCATCTCAGGCTGTTGGTCCTGGCTCTTATCTGGCCAGATCTTGCGACACTTACAAAAGTTGTGATGAGAGGTTGTGTTAGGAAAGCCAGCAGTGCTGCGGAGTTGTGTGGTAGTGGTACCTGAGCCTTGGGAGAAGACTTGCTGGGAAGGGGTTGTTCGCTGGTGCAACCTTTGTGTCTTGTGTTTCATGGTAAGCGTACCCCCGTGCGCCCCTCCGGCAGGTGGACTGTGGCAGGCAGGGCTCCCCTGCTTGCCATTTTGCTCGTGAACTTGATACAGTAATTAAGAAGCTATTGCTTTTTTTATTAATTTGCCTCTGAGCTTTTTTATGTAGTCAAAGAAAGTGCAGCACCTCTCTTTTTGGGGAGGATTTCTCCCCTCCTTTGAAGATCTGTGTGCTATTTTAGGGTCTTACTGGTTTGAGAGGTCTATTTAATAGTTTGTGTAAAATTAATGTTTCAAGCAGTGTATTGGCCCCCATTTCTCCAACGAGCTGATGTTCTCTTTCCCTCTGTTCCTCCCTTACTTGCTGCTCCTTCTCGTCTTTCTCGGCAATACCAGATGCAGACAAAGGTAGGATTAGGTGTCTAATTAGTTTATGTAGCCTTAGACATACGTGTTTACTTCTTGGCACTGGGGGAAGGGCAGCCCGTGAGGAATCTAACCCTTGTCTCTCAGTGAGGTTTTCAGCTTTGAGAGCAGCCTGAGCCCAGGCAGGCTGAACAGGCAGGCCAAAATTTTCTAGACACATTTTCGTTCCAGATGCCTGTTCACGGAGGAAGTTGAAAACCCAGTTTATGTTACCAAATCTGAAATAATTTCTCATTTAGGGTTAGATCCAAAATGTTTATTTCCAAAAAATGACTCAGTGTAGACAGCCTGAAAGAACGTGCTTGAAACATTACGGAAAAGCTAATAAACTGTAATTAATATCTTTTGGAACTCTACCGTAGATCGGGCAAGTTGTATTTTAAATATTTTTTTGTTTATCAAAGTGAACTTTAAGCTGTAACTCTCCCGTCTCCCACTGTAGTCATCCTTCAGCAGATGTAATCAGGGGAATTCAGCATGGCATTCCCACAGTAACTTACTTTCACCCCAGATCAACACTGGCTTGTCTGGAGAGCGGTAACCCAATGGCTGGCGTTAGTGCTTGGCAGCCACTTCACTGCAAAGTCAGTGGCTGCTTTTAAACCACCACTGAGAAGGGTTTGGACCAAGGTGGCTTGCTGGCTTTGCACTGAAGCACTTGTGAGATCTTTTCCAGCATTTCCAGTATGAGAATGACCTGGTGGTGGGGATGAAGGTGTTGGGGAGCAGAAAGAGCAAGGGACAAGTTGTAGGCCAAGGGTGAGCCCAGGGCAGGCAGGGCCAGTGTCCTCCCTGATCGGGGCACAGTCACACCCAGAGGACCTGAGCAGGGTGGGCAGCGCTGGGCGCTGCTAACAGGTTTCATCAACCGTGCCAGACAAGGCGAGGTGATGAATTAGGCTCCGGGTCCATCCCAGGAGTCCAGTCAGGAGCAGCAGGAGGCAGGACTACGACATAGGTCCAGCATCCACCCAGGAGACAGAGACAGGGACGCAGACTTGCACACTACAGTGTAGCTCAGGGCAGGCCTGGGTGCCCAGGATGGCGCTTAAATGGAGCCCTGCTCCCCAGGACCACTGGGCAGGAGGTGCAGGATGAGAGTCCTCGGTGAGGCGGGTCAGGGCATTTAAGGTCTATTAGTGCCATTGAGCGGGGCAGAGCCTGAAAATGACTTCTTAAGCTGCTCCAGATGTTTTAAGATGATTAAAGAACTATATAATGTAGTAATTTTTAAAACAATTTTACTAATTAATAGACTTGCACAAGTGTCTTGATTTAGCTAAAAATTGAAAATTTCCTGGATAGGTACATTTCAAGCATTAAAATTATCCCGGGCTGTCTTGGATATAGAGTTTATTGACTAGAGATTTCTTCCTATAAAATTTTTCTCTGTCTGAACATCAGCTTCTCTTTTCATAAAACAGAGATGATAACATCATTGTCTTTCCTACCTGACAGCAGGCTTATTAGTTTTGTAGTTTAAGTTGTATTTATGGAGTGTTCTGAGATATCTGGATGAAAAGAAATGGACTAGTGTAAAGCAAAGGAGAAGAGTACACTACAGCTGTATACAGTAGCAAAATAAAATTACTCAAGAGCAAAGTAATGGGAATGAGATTCATGTATGAGCTTTGAACCAGACCTTCAAGTATGGAAAATGGGGTGGGTTCTGCCAGAGACTGGGAACTTAATTTTTGCACTCAGGGATAGATAGCATTTGCCCTCATGTTTCTCATTAAGTGTATTTGTGAGGAAGCACTAGAAGGCTAGTAGACAGAGGAAGATGAGAGCTGCATGCTGGTGTGTCAGGCTGGCACTAGGAATACGTCCAAGTCATGAGGGTGGAGGTCACTGTAAACACGAGGGAAGGTTAAAAGAAATAGGGGGATGGGGAGGTCATGGTAAGTTTGAAAGGGAGAGTGGATGGACAGACATGACTGATGATAGCTCTGGAAACAAAAACTTAAATAGCTCAAGTTTGTTGTTTGTATTCAAGAACATTTCCATGCCAGGACTCAGCATCCCTCTTTCTGTGTCAAATTAAGCAGCAGTTAACATTCCCTATGCGCTGTGAGCTGCCGGAACAATAGGTCTATTCTGAGCTCCCCTTGCAAGACTGTCTCATGCCAAAAGGTGTGTTCACCAGAAGAAATTCAATACTAGAAAGATGCTCGGATAATTTTAGGAGATAGAATCAGTGCATGCTAAATCCCCAAAGGAGCTGACTCTCAAAATAGTCTTAGCAGGGAAGCATGCTCTGTAAATCATTACCAAAAGTTAGGCTGAAAGCATTAAAACACTTTGCATAATATGCACATAGTTTCTGCCTTGATCTTCCAAGCCACTGTTGTTTATTTTCCTAAGCTTGCTGTGATCAAAGCTGGTTCTCTGGTCTTGCTATTCATGTGACAGTTGAAGATTCTGACTGGTCAGAAACAGGACAATCACGGGGCTAAATCTCTAGAGCTGCCTGAATCATAGGGTTAAAAGAGGACTGTGAAGTACTTCATAGGCTGCCTACACATTGCTCAGCAAGTCAGAGGTTAACAAAGGACCTTATTCTTTGAAAAGATAATTGAGGCTGAAAACAAGTCAACCATCCCACAACTAAGCCATGGAGATCATCAGTTCTTGTGAACAATAGCCGATGATGTTCAGGATTCAGTGAGTTAAGTGGTTAATCCTATACAGAAAGCTACATCCATAATGGAGTTTAAATGGGGGGAATCCACCCAACTCGACCCCTAGAGAATTGCTTCCTGCAGTTACGCTGATGGATATGTCTATAAATATCATGGTAGCCATCAGCAGATAAAATCTCGCAGAGCTGAAAAGCCTCTGCCTATTAAATGATACATTGATCTCCATGAAACAGCAGTAGCCTGGGTTAATGAGCCACAGAAACCAATCCCCCAGCTCTCACAGAGTGACTGTAGCCAAAAAGAAGACCCATATATTGTTTCCTTCTTGATTCAGTGGAAAAAGGTCAAAACCCTTATATACTCTTTTTTCCTTCTGCCCAGTATTCTCCACAAGGCTGTTCCTTACATTCTGTATTGGGCACTCAGGCAGCATCTCATCAGCCTTTTGCTGCAATTTGTTCCAAATTTATCATTTGCTGTCTATATCCATCAGAGAAAGCCGTCAGTCAGCACAGTTAGGGCAAATCTGCCTTTGCAGTTTTCTTCAGATAAAGCAGTACCCTCCGCAGCGGCAGAGAATGCACCGACAGGTTTGTGTGCCTTCTCCAGCACAGGTACTAACGGGTGACATAAACTTCAGCAACCACTTCTGTTCATCCTCACCTTTTTCTGTCACTTTTGTGATTTTAGCAAAAAAGTGCTCAGTCCTGTTTTGTTTTGGTTTTTTTTTTTTCTTTAAAGCTGAAAATCTTAAGGTTTTAAGCCTATCGTGTTATAATGCAAGGCCTGACTCATGATTTTCTACTCTCAGAGCTGTTGGTACTGCATACCATGTAACATGCACATACACACAGTACATAGACTTTAACCCTGTATTTGAATTCTCCATACTGCCTGTATAACTCCTCCATGTCTGTATGTGCATGCAGGTCTCAGGACAAGTATGCCACCTTTCTGGTGCTTTAACTAGCTCTCCTGGTATTTAGAGCTACCAGCTGCAAATGAGTTAAACCATATTAAGTAGCTCTCATTTCTCTTTTGTCTTCTGTATGTTTCTTTTCTGTGCTGTCCATCTGTTTCCCTTCGCTTTTCTTCCTCCATTTTGTTCTCTGGCTCCTTGCTCCTCAGTTGCTGACTTGCTGCAAATCCCATTGTTTCTCAGCACTGGGGACTGTGACTGGCAGTTGTGCTGGGCAAACCCCAGGACATCACTGTGGGACTTACCTGGAGAACTTGCAACAGATGCTTTGTATCGCCGCCCTGGCTGGCAACCAGTGCTGTTAGCAGTCTTCTTCCAGAGTTAGTAAGGGCCAAGACAAGAAGGATTAGAAGAAAGCAGGCTTCACAGTCCCCCCAAACCCATGCCCATAGCTGCTTACAATGTGAAGATACAGAAGGAAAGTGAATTGTGAGGGCAGAATGATTAGGGTGCTTTCCTCTCTTCTTTCCCTTCTCTGCATGGATGTTTCTGCTTAGAAAGTCCTATGCTTGTCTAGCAGTGACCTAGGCAAGGAAGAAAGGAACATTACAGGGACTTTATTTCTGGACTTGTCCTTTGCTGGTTCAGTGTCTTTGAGCATGAGACAGCCTTTTGCTTCAGACACCCTAGAAGGAGTTAAAGTAAACTGGAACATGAGAGAAGGATCATGAGATGCACCAGCTCAGCCTGCCCCGGTTGCGCTCACAGTTGGGTCTGCTGAGTTCAGTGACTCAGAGAAACGAGCTGTCATTACCTCTGAAGAACCAATGCGCTAAGAGAAAATGATTCTGCTCCGTTTTCAGCAGTATCAACAAAATTGTTTACCAAGTTCCAAAGAGTTATATTTTTGGCATCCCTGTGGCCTGTTTTGGCCTGTTGAATGTTACTGATGAGTAAGAAGGAAAGAACTTGACTTGACTCTCAATTATAAAGCAGAATTTGTATGGCTGACAGTTGAAGAAAAACAAAGCAAACTCAGTGTTTTGTATATTTACTTCACAAGATCTGGAAAGACAATCACTACAGAGCCCACTGATTTCAATTGGAGGGATACGTCCTGGTTTTTAAAGTCATGTCTCTGGTCTCTCAAAACCACTGCAACTTGAGACACCCAAAATCAATGCTTGTACATCTAGTTGTAAATGGCCTGCTCAGAGTTATAGAAGACTGTGGAGAAGCTGGGATTTCTGTCACAGACAAGCCTCCTCTTTGTCCTTGGAGGCCACATTAACTATGACTCTGCTGTAGCCTGTGCTCAGCCCCTGTGGCATCAAGAGAGCCCTGGTTAGGCTTCCTAAAGGAAGGACAGAATTGCAGATATTTCCAGGACTTGGTTGGGAAACCGATCTCCTTTTGGGAGGAGCTGCAACCACCCTTGGTTTCTGCTTTCATGCTGGGTGAGGGGAGCCTCCATCTGTTCTCACCGCTGTGCAGATGTGGGCAGGGGATAGGTGCAGCGAGGCTGGAGTCTCAGCCTGGTGTAGAGGTAGAAATGCTGTTAAGTGGATAATGGGGCGCAAGGTCTTCGCTGCAGACTCAGGTTCCATAAAAGTACATGTGATGATGCCAGAAAAGCTATATATTCTTGAAACAGCCACAGGAGGATGGTGTTGCTGACTGCATAACTTGGGCTAGAAATAATAGCCACGGTAGCACTGGCCACTGCCTGTGAAAGTGAATATGAAAAGGAATAGGAAGAGCTTAGAGAGCAACAACAGTGAAAGAAATAGTAGCCTAATAAACAATTCATGCCAAGGATTTCTACAGTGCTTTACTTATTCAAAGCACTGTGCAAAACATTAGCTGATTAACCTTAATTAATCATTCAGGTAATTAAATGGAAGCGGAATGAAAATGGTTAGAGGAAGTTTGGAGTATGAAGGCTTCCTGAAATCATTAAATGATTTTGCTGTCTTTGATGGAAGGAAGAATTTCTTCCTTTAGGGTTTAAATGTGCTCGCAGTGTGGGTGTTATTGCAGTTTTAATAACAACCTGCTTAATTCCCTGGGATGGGAGATTACATGCAGCGCAGCCAAAGGCTTCTTGTTTGTTTGAGTAACTTCAGCAGTTATATGGGCCTAACAAAAATGAGAAGTATCACTAGCTCTATGTTTCAGGGCACAGAATGATGACCAGCTTCAGGAAGAAATCTTGTTCCTTTGACTTCTCACCAGGAGGATGGATTGGTACGTGTTCCTTTGCAAAATTTAGCATTTGCCATTGTTGGGAGATAGGGTACAGTTACGGCATGACCTATTGCTTTAACTTAAGCAGGAGGGAAAGACAAAGCTGTTCAGTCATTTGATGTAGAGGAATCGCTGAATGAGTGTGGCTAAAGACACTGAGAATGCTGCAAGTGAAAGCTAATTTTTTTATGGATTAATTCGTTCCCCTGCAGTAAGAAGATAGGATTCTTTGGCAGAGAATCAGTGCAACTTGATTCCTGGCTGTGGCATATTTAGGTTTGTGTTATCACCTGCTGCCCACACTCATATAGCATAAACTCCTGAGAGAACTTGTGAAGAGATGCGTTTTTAGTCAGCTGGCCTGAATCACTGCTTTGCTGACGAACCCCTTAAGATGCTGGAAGAAGACCTGTTTCATGCCAGGCCAGTATAACCGCAGACCAAGTACGTAGCTCTGATTTCCTAAATTCAAAGACTGACTTACTGTGCAAGTCAGGTTTTCAATTTACCTGCAACCTGAGAACTCAGTATCTTAAGCAGGTACAATACAAGCAGTTGGTGCTGCAGATAAAGCCAACAACCTTCAAGAAAGCTGTGATTTGATAGACTGCTAATTGCGCTGATACCTTTGCTACCCTCCCTCAAAAAGACTACAAAAGCCTGTGTTTCCTTCTGACCTGGAATACTGTCACTGTAAGCAATGAAAGCTATCATCAGACTTCTTTTTTCTCTCCCTTTTCCTCTGTCTAGTTCCCCCGGGGACAGGAGATCCTGGCAGCTAGATCTACCCCAGGCTTTTGCCTTTTGTTTTCCTGTACTTTTCTCTTGGCACGATTCAGAAGTTTTCAGTATTGTGCTTCCACAATCACATGCTAAAATATTTGCACAGCTGTCTGATGACAGAAAAGGGGGGAAAGAGAAAATCCACTCTTCTGTTATTTCAAAAGTTTAAAACAAAACAAAACCAAAAAACCCCCAACCAAACAGAGTTTAACATGAGTTAATCATATAAAATCTTCAGTTTGCTCTGCTCTTGTATAACAGAATCCTCTTTCACCTTGCCTGGTTTCCCCTGTGTCATTCACCTTTCTCTTCTTGCATGTATAAACCCACCTTTTCATGCTTCTCTTAAAACACCTGTGGGTTAAAACGCCCGTGGGACTCCATTGCCCACCTGTGGGCACTCACTTCAGCCTGTTGCTGGTGTACAGAAATAGGACCAACTCCTACAGGCTATAATCAGGCATTCTTGAGGCAAATCTCTGACTGAAGTCGTGGAAGTTTTGGCAGAAGGACTGCAAAACTAATTACATTCCTCCCCCAAGTATATATATTGGATGGTGATGAGAGATGAGAAAATACTGCCTAGAAAGAAAGTCCATTAATAAATGAGAAGTAGATGTGGGGAAGAACAGTCAATTGAATTATTTATAATGCAGTTATAAAATTGCTGAGTTGCTGAGCTTTCCAGAAACCCATCAATAACAGGCATGACCATAGCAGCAGTTAATAGGAGTACAGACAAGCAGGAGCAAGGATCTCCATGAAAATCAGGTGTGGAAATATTGTGAAAAAAGCCTACCACATCCAAATCATCATATGTTTAGCACAGAACGTATTTTAGTGTGGTGATAACTTTCTAATAGCCTTGAAAACTTGTTGTGAGTTAATTTTACCGGCAGTGCACCAGAGCATTTCAAGCAAAAACTGAGCAAATGTAGGCCCATCTTTTAAAAATAGAAAAACAGCACAGACGCTTCCTAATAACGCTAACTATAGATCATAGTAAAAAAAAATTAAATGCATGTTTAAAAAAACCTGGATAGTGATACTAAGAGCAAAAATGAACCTCAGTGTTTGAAAGAACCAATCTTGTCACATTTTATTTTTGTCAGAATTACCTGATTAGTGACTGATGATACTAGGGCAGATATACTGCATTAGATCCTTTGGTGCAATGAGTGGAAGATTCAACTTTTCAAATCTTCAGTGGCTGAAAGAAGGAAAAGCGAAAAGGCCAACAAGCTCTTTTTCAGCTTTGACATCTATAATTCACATGCATGCACTGCACTCCCACTACAAACAATCCGCTCCCTTCCTACACACATAAACACACACTCCCTGCCTTTATCCTGCTCTCGGACCACACACGCATCTCTGTCCACTTTCTGCCCTTCGCATCAGCTAGCCTCCTCCCTCAGACGCATGAACACCTCCTCTGAACTAACTCCTCAACTAAAGGTGTGTTTCCACCCTGGTCCACCAAGTTTGGGGTTTTTTTTAAGGCTTTCTTGCTGTCCTCAGTCGCAAGCTCCAGACAAAGCCTTGCTTTCTGTGAGGGAATTTCACCACCAGGAATGTGGTCTGGACATTTATGGACAAAGGAACATTCATGTTCCCGCTCCTGTTGCCTTTTAATCATTAGGAAGAATGAATGTGCTGTGGCTTTAGCCTTCCAGCTCAGTTTATGAAATCTTTCTCTTCCTGTGGATGTACATTTAGGGTAGCTGCCTTTTGGTTGTAGCTGAGACTGAAGTGTGCAGGCACAGGGATGTACTCTCTCTGTACTGGCCTGGATCCAGCAGCCGGAATGTTGTTTCCAGCCATTTAGCCTCTGAAACCTTCTGTTTGTGAAATTAGCCTGATGAGGCGACTGATGAGAAACTGGTGCTTATTAGCTGCTGTCATTTTTATACCCTCTTCCATAAGTAATGGTACAGCAGCCCTCATGATCCCATTAAATAGCTCTAGCTAGTGCTCTGCAGGAACATAAAGCTGCAAATGGAAAAGGCTTCTTGGTGCTGCAGGCCAAGCCCAGCCACCTCCTCTCCCATATGTTCCTCTGCTGCTTTCATACCCCTTGCTAGCCCAGCATTATTCCTTCTCAGGATTATCTTCTTCAGGGGACAGCTTCATTTTGAATGGCTTCATGCTATCACACCCAGAGGCACCAGGTCTTTTCCACTAAGCCAAGCATAAAAATGTCTTAGGGAAGGGGGAGGGCGGTGTCAGTAAAACAGATATATTTAATTATATGTACCAACTAGCATTTTCCCTATGTAAGATTAAGTGTGCCGTTCAGTTTCTGATCTTACTGCGTTCTCATTTGAGATTACTGAAGAAGCATCCATAAAATGCCCATGATAACGTGAATTTTTATAACATGCCTTCATATGTTTAGTAACCTCATAACTGTGTGGAACCAGATGCTCATAAGTCTGGGTGTACTCATAACTAATTTTGAATAAGCCACTAAGCAACCATGCAAGGAGGTGGGGGGGATGCTGTTTAAGTCCAGCATCTTTAATGTGAAGGCTCCAGATTTCCTGAGGCTGGGCCTAGATGGGCTTACCTACTTTGCAGAGATACTTCTGCACTGCCAAGTCTAGCGGCATTGTCATGGCCATCACTGCATTTGGTGATGTTCTCCAAGTCCCGCATTTTAGAATCATGTAAGCATAGGAGAAATGGAAGTTTTTTTTCTAAACCAAATTAAATTATAATCCTTGTAGTGTGTTGGAGAAAAGCTGGAAAACTCAGTCTGAAGGCAGAGAGGCAAAGACGAGTAAAAAGAGTTGAATTGTTATTGTTTTTAATGTCTGAGATTTTTTTTAGCCCACTCACAGTTTTCTGAATCTGCTTCAAGTCTTTTTAACCCTTCTGGCTGATGCTGCTGTTCTGAGCTAGGCCCATCTCTGCTGCTTCAGGTCATAGTGGGGCAAAAAGGTACTTAACCCCCTGTCATGATGGGATCTTTAATATTTTAATTTTGGCATCTGGAGGCCTGTCCCTACCTAGCAAGTTGTGATGAGCCACTGTCAGAGAAAGCTCAAACAACCTGAGTTAAAAGTGAGGATAGGAAAGTTAGTTAAGAAAGCAAATGTGTGGGTTTTACTTCTGTGTGTGTGTTTTTGTCGGTACCACCTACGTGCACACAGAGCTGTGTTTGTTACTGGTGTCCTGAGAGAGGAAATCCATTACCTTAAAAGAAGCACTTGGCATTAAGAGAGAATAATAAGGAAAGCAACAAAGAACCATTAGGAACATTTTATTAAGAAGATGAGATAAATAGTCTGTCTCGTAAACAAGTGGTATTATTTAACTATCCAAGGATTTGTGTTCCAAAATAAGCCTGAATTGTTCATTGTCCAGCAGAATAACGCCTGCTTCTGCAGTCCTGGCTGCTTCTCTAACTACAGCCCAGAGCCTGTAGGTCTCTGCTGCTGTGAACTGTCCTGCCTAACATTACTCATAATATTTACGTCAATGTTATAATAAAAATATCTTAAGCAAGTAGAAAACAGCAATATTAAGGCTCAGAAAGAATAATGCCAAGACTTTGCACTTGAGGGGACAGGAACAAAGGAACTCTGCCTTTCCTGAGCTTCCCCGTAGCTGTAATAGGGCCTCACAGACACACTTGCATTTGGTCGTGTTGGCAGAGAAACACTTGGCAGAAAAATACCCTGTTGCCATCTCAACTGCTCATTCACCTGCTCAGAGAGACAAAATTATATCGCTCTGTCCTAGCACTTCTTCAAACACTGGTAAGTGTGTGCTGATGTTCAGATGTTTACCAGAACAAGGTTTCTTTTTTCCTGTTTTCACATTACATGGTATTTCCCAGAGGAAGTGAGTGGCTCTCTCGGGTTATGCCAGCTTTCCTATACCATACAAACAAGATTTACAGATGCTGTAGAGCTCTGTGAGTGGAGTAACCAAAGCGGGGGGGGGGGTGTGAGGGTGGGGGGGGGGGTGTGAGGGAAGTACCTTCTGTATAAAACAGCCTTTTTTTTAAGAAATGGGTGGATTACCCAGGTCAGAGGAATCCTCAGAGGAGGAGGCAATACATACATTCGGTGCTCCCATTGCGGCTCCCTTACCAAGCCACAGGGGACCACTGCTCCGTTACCGTGGCAACAGTGACGAATTGGCAGCCAGACCCATCATCACACAGCCTCCTCGAGACCCTGCGAGATGCTCTGGGAAAGACTTACAGAAGGAGATTTGCATCCGAGATCCCATTTCTTTTTTACTTTGGCTTTACCTTGCAAGCCTAGAGAAAGAGAAAATTGTTTGTGTGAGCTCTCCAAAGAGAAACCTGTGCGGAGGCAGGGCACGATGAGCGGCGAGGGGGCTCTAATTTAGACGCCAGCCCTGGCAGAAGCGGGTGAACTATGAGCACCTGTCGGGGAGGAGTTGACTTGTGTGAGAAGAAGGTCACTTATGCAGCCTTGCTCTGTGAGTACTGACCCAGCCAGCCTCTCATACCTTCTGCTGAAAATGTTATTTATTGTTTGTTATTGACTATAAAATTCTGGCGTTTCTTGTTTCTAAGGAGAGGAATTTTCTTTTGTGCTAGCTCTTCTAAATAGGCTTCATGCAAAATCTATGAATGCACTACTACTGGATTTTTTTTTCTAGGTGTGAAGTCTTGCAGGAGCTGCAGACTTACCCATTAGCAGCAGGTTTCTCGCAGCAAGCTCAATGAAATCTGCAGGGCAGTATCTGCAGTTTGCAGTGAGCACCGCACAATCCATACCTTAATGCATTGATACCAGGTTTTGTACTCTAGCCAGCTGATACGGTACTATCCAAAGATCAGCTTTTTCATTTAATTCATTATTCTAGCCTTTGTTATACACGCTAACGTACTTGTTTTTGTTGACCTTAAGAATTTAAGCAGTAAGTAAACCAAATGCCGCTTGGAACAGGTGCAGAAAGAGTATTTGCCGTATGTAGGATAGAGTTACAGCAACTTTATTCCAGTAAGCCAAACAGATGCATGAGATAAACTGCTGATAAAAAGAATTATTATATTGGCAAAGATCCACCACACTCCACCGTAGCACATGGATATCATAGTCAAGCATACAGACAGATAGTAGTCAAACATACAAAAGCCATGGGTGAGACCAATCTAGCATGCTAACAATACGCATCTATAAATGTAATCGTGCTACAGAGCAGTAAGATCATCAGTTTTAAATTCTCACCTGAAAAGTATTAATTAAATCTAGAGATCGTGAGAAGAATATGCTGCTTTGTAAAAAACAATGCATTGCAAAAAAATTATAAGGAAAAAGAAATGAAAGAGATCTTGTACACCATAAATCTGAAATCTCGATCAACCTGCAGCCTGCTCACATGAAAGCCATGGAGATTTTTTTTCTCCAGATGAATTTGGTGCTTGTTCTGTTCCTTGGCCAGACGGCAGCACTGGGCCATCTCTAGCTGTAATCTCATTAAGACTATTAGGCTGTGATTGTGCTTGTGCTCTGTTGCTGGCATGGATTTAGGCAGACAAATGATCCTCGGAGCATGGATGGCTCTCACAGTTGAGAGGAGATGGGCTATGTTCTTTCTCACGAGGTTTGAAAATCTCACAACCTCAACTTTGGAAAGGCACTGTTTGCAAACCAGCCAGAAAGGCAAATAGGGACAGGTCTGCTCAGTCCAGGCACACAAGGGCAATTTATGAACATAGCTTCTGTTCGTGGTAATGGGAGTCACATGTGTAAGTTCTCTGCACAATAACGGCAGAATACACTCCCTTCAGTGTGTAAATAGTATAAAGCTGTGCCTGTGTGAGTGTTGGCATGAGAGGCTGGGCTACAACAGAAGAAAAACAGAAATCAGAAATGAATTATTTGTTCATTTTTCCATCCCCAGAACCAGTCCTGTGTTCTGCTTTGTCCAGTCTGTTATAACTAACACAAGCAAAGTAGCTTTTGCTTTTTTGGACTGTTTGACCAAACTTGAAAATATTTTGATGACAGAGGATGTTTCTGGAGTCAGATACAACTTGTTTTCATTCAATTTTAACCCATTACTCTTCATTACAATTCCTTAGGACACCACAAATACCTGTTCTTCCTTTTTTGCGTTCCTGCATCACTCAAATACTAGCAGGTAGTTCTGTTCCTCTGCAGCAGTGGAGTTTAAGTACTTCTGGATGTAACTGGATTTCCAGTCCCCTCTGTGACCCCTGCACATGTGGACCTCTTGCACATAAATCCGTACCGGTTTATGTCATTCGCGCATGAGCCTCGGGAAGCAGTCTTTGCTGAATGAATGCCAGTGTACCACGCAGTTCATAAATATGTAAAAGTAATGGGCCCTATCCCAACAAGCTTAGATTCAGAAACGTTTAGCAGATGTTCTGGCTGTGGGGGAGGAAAACAGGAGATGAATAAATACAATACAGCAATAACAAATACTTTGTTGATGAAACTGCACATAAATTAGAATGACAAACACACCCTTACCAGGACTTTGAGCTATCCATAAAAGAACATCAACATGTTTTATTAATAGTAGTTCCACGTTCTCAGGATCAATAAAGTGACTTCATTGATTTACTTTCCCCTTTTTATTAATACTTCTCTAAACAGTGATGAATTTGGATGGAACATAGGTAGAGTCTTTTTTATAGCTTGTCAAAGGACAATTCTAATAGTACTAGTAAAGCAATAAGGTTCTCAACCAGGACCCCAGAGCCTTTTGCTAAAGAGAACCTAACCATAGGTAAGTTAAGAGTTTGAAGAAAACTTCCAGACCTGTTTGAGATTCAGGGCTGTTGGTTATTTCTAGACAATACCACAAGGGAGCTGCTCTATACACTTGGTTAAAGGAGTAAAAAGCTGTTGCTTTAAAAACAAGTATACAAAACATAGCTCAGGCTCTCCCCTAATCCAAACTCCAAATAGTAAACATGCCTTTTAGACCTTAATGCATGCTACGTGGAGTAAACCAGTCCCAGGGGGAGCCGTGCACTGGCAACTCTTGTGCGGAATTTGTATAGCCCAAATTAGGTGAAGAACCAACAAAGTGTTTCAATGACGACCTTGCAGGACTTTCTATTACATTTCACCAAGTTATATTTAAATCCGTTCCCTTAGTCCTTCTTGGGGACTAGCTAAGTACAAGGAAATGCTGTACCTCTGATTTTTTGTTTAATATATTAATTGCATAGTATGGCAACAGTCTAGTAGTACGTCATCTGGATATGGTTTTCCTCTTGCATATCTATATTTTGCTCATTGAAAAGCACTTGTCTTACTGCTTTAGATGATCTTGCACCTCTTTACACACCTGAGCTGTTGTTCTTAAAGGAAGCATGAAGTCAAACTCAGCTGGGCTACTCTTCCCAGCCCTTAGCATACTGTACAGTTTTGGGAGGGAGTTTTCTGCCCTTGTGTAGCCTTTGTTTTGGGTTACTTCTACTTAAAAATTTACAGTATAGAGCAGTGAAAGTTGCATGTTTCTCATTAGCTTCTTGTATGCCCACAGTCTTGAGTCATAGCAGCAAACCCAGCCACAATTTTATATTTTACGGCTTGGAAAAATCTGTGAGCAGTGAAATTATCACAGTGTGTATGCACAGACTCAGAGCTTCTCTTATTCCTAAAATGCTCCCAAATGCTTGAGTCTACACTGAACACTCA
Organism: Gymnogyps californianus; assembly: GCF_018139145.2. Taxonomy (NCBI): domain Eukaryota; kingdom Metazoa; phylum Chordata; class Aves; order Accipitriformes; family Cathartidae; genus Gymnogyps; species Gymnogyps californianus. The sequence goes on from NC_059471.1 coordinate 149,135,996, forward strand.
GCAGATTTGCATGTAGCCCCAGAGAAACTTTACTTGTTGGTTCCTATCTGAAAGATTATTTTCTTAGCCTGAAGGGTTGGAAACATTTTTCTACATGGTCAAAGTTTACTGGATCTGATGGGCTGGCTTTTTATTTCCGTGTTGAACTGGAGTCTTTACCTAGAGAAGTTTCTACTTTTTCTTAGTGAGTGTCCTGGTTTTGGCTGGGATAGAGTTAATTTTCTCCTTCGTAGCTGGTACAGTGCTGTGTTTTGGATTTAGTGTGAGAATAATGTTGATAACACGCTGATGTTTTAGTTGTTGCTAAGTAGCGCTTATCTTAAGTCAAGGACTTTTCAGTTTCCCATGCTCTGCCAGCAAGCAGGTGTGCAAGAAGCTGGGAGGGAGCATGGCCAGGACAGCTGACCCGAACTAGGGAAAGGGATATTCCATACCCTAGAACGTCATGCTCAGTATATAAACAGGGAGGGCGTTGGCCAGGAGGCGTGGATTGCTGCTTGGGCATCAGTCAGTGGGTGGTGAGCAATTGCATTGTGCATCACTGTTTTTTTTTTCCTTCCCCCTCCCCCCCCTTCTTTTTTTTGTTATATTCCTTTTCATTACTATTATTTATTATATCTCATTATTATTATTGTTAGTATTATATTTTACTTTCATTATTAAACCGTTCTGATCTCAACCCATGAGTTTTACCTTCTTTCCCGATTCTCCTCCCCATCCCATTGGGAGTGGGGTGGGGGGAAGTGAGGGAGCGGCTGTGTGGTGCTTAGCTGCTGGCTGGGGTTAAACCACAACAGTGAGTTTTTTCCACTACCAATAGGTAGTTTTTTCAAGTGAATTAGTCTTGTATTTGTTTTCTTGTAATAAAATACGACCAGCAATTTATTTGGAACTCAGCTCCCACCCCTGCACACAATATCACTCCAGATTAGTGTGTGCATGTGTGTTCAGGGGTGGCAGAGGGGGTTAAATAGCATCATTTTATAAATATTACAGTTATTCAAATGCTTATGCAGTGAATAACCACTTGCATCAGGAGAATGCCGGGTGGTTGATGACTTCTGTCTTGTATTTCAAACTCAAGTTGAACACTTGTGTTATTGCTTAGGAAGTCAGCTCTATATTTTCTCCAGAATTGGACAACACTTCCTGCTAACAGTTGCAGCTGATGCAGAAGACAGCAAATTTTAAGACCTCTGTAGACTAGACTTTCTTGACTGTCCTTCAGTTTCTTCCGGAAACATTTCTTCTTTTGGAAGCGTTCAGCTACTGATTTGTATACAGATTACTTTTACATAAAAAAAAAACATTGCTCTAGCTGTCCAAGTAGATGTGAACATCAGAAAATAAGACTATAACTCATCAAGGAGATCCCCAATTAAATTGCCTCCAGCAGGTAGCAATTTAAATGCAGTGACTTTTAGCAGAAACACTTGCATACAGGAGATAAGAGTTCTGGTTAACGGAGGGCATCTCAGCTGCTTCAGTGACACTTTGGTTTCATGTTGTGGCCTTGACTTTTACAAACACTGCCACATATGTGGAAAGCAAAAGAAATCCTCTGGCACTGTAAACGTCATACTAAGACGTATAAACAGGAGGGATGTTTGTAGAACACACCAAGTGCTCCTTCCATTCTACATCATACTGGTGAGGCCTCAACTGGGAACACACTGTGTGCTGTTCCAGCACAGGGAAATTCAGGAAAGACATGGACTTTCCAAGAACAAATGGAGTTTTAGGTCTGGGGAATGTAATAAGAAGTGACATGATAAATCTTCATGCATCTGAAAGGCTGTTGGAGGAGTGAGAGGAACAAATGTTTTCTTTGTCTGTGATGGGTAGGATGAGACATAGATGTAAATGATGGTAAAAGAGATCCAGGTTAATCATTAGGGAAAACTTTCTGAAGGCAAAAAGAGTGAATCATGAGAAAAGGACATCTTGCCTGGATAGACCGTGGTGTCTGCGGCACTGGGGAGGTCTTTAAGGGGTAAAACAGATGGGACAGAGATGTTTTCACAGGAGTGGAGTTAGATGACCTCTCAGTATCCCTTCCAGCCCTGTAATTCGGTGATAGCCTCCTCATTTGAAAATCCACTTGCTATGTTTTTACTTGCTAATTCCAGATGTGGGGACTCTGCTCCGGGAGAGCATGCTTCCAGTGGAATTTGCTGTTCTTGGTTTTTAAAGACATTACAAATTCCCGCTCAAGCAGTCACGCACCTGGCAAATTCTGAGCCTTGGAAGGTCGTCAGAAGAGAATTCAAGATTCCTTGGCCATTTTTACTGTGAAAATAGCTTTGATATCATGGAGATACCAAAAACTTTATGGGATTTTCTTCTGGAACTTGCCTTCCTTGCTATACTCCTTGTCTAACTGGGAGCAGCACCTGGCCCTTATGAACCTTCAATAATTTCTCTTAGAAATGGAATATATAAAAAAGTCAGGCCTTATTTTTGTACATGGATTTTTCAAAATGGGACACTGTACCATACTCTGACCTTATTTTGAGCAGTAACAGCTCACCACCTTTTAAGAGCTGAATCTTGAACCACAATATTTTTCCTGGGTTGGTTTGGGACTGCTTCCTTGATGGCTGCTCTGCTTACTAGCAGTCACTTCTGGAGTGCCAGGCACCCAGTTTTACAGTGCTTGCAGGCACTCATTCACAGGGAATCACCGCTTGGCTGGGGCGAGGTGGCTGTTACCTAGCCCAGTGCAAACCAGCAGTTCTGTAAAGTCCTCAGGGAAGACACAGCGACGGGCTTACCTTGCACATCAGCAGCCTGGAACACCAGCCTTCTACTAGGCTGTGATGCAGCATTTCAGCTGTCTTAGCTTGCTTTTACAAGGTAGCCCATTCTGTACTGATGTTGCAGCCCCTTATTTTTTTGTGCGCGCTTTATTAGCCTAAAGTTCTGTACAGTACTGCCTTCCACCCTCCTCCCACTCTGAACACCACGTGCGCGCAGTGAAAAGAGACATGCAAAGGAAGTATAGTGCTTTGTTTTTCCTTTAGTTCTACTTGTTTAAACCCTTCCTCTTACAGTGCATTGTGAAAACTTCTCTGGGAATCTAACAGCATAATGATGCAAATAACCCTGTCATATGACTAAGTCTGTCTGGTGCTGGATTCCAAAATATCAAGCCAAGACATACAAGTCTTGTTGTGGATGCCATAGGCAGCCTCATGCTTGAGTGCAGGTGGCTCTTCAGTTCCCTAATGGGAATTGTTCGGGTCCTTATTAGCATTTTACAAAGATTACTGTTGAACTGACAGCCCTCCTGACTGTTCAGAGGCAGAGTGCTCAGCCAGTAATCAGTGGACACACTGTACGCGTTTGCCCCTTTGAGAGCATATTAAAATCTCTCCCGTATCACCGTACGTAAACCGTCTCCTCCGTCTGCTTTCATTTTTCAATAATCTAACACATCCTCAACCTGCATCTTTGTAGAGGAGGACACCTTGATATTTTGGCTATCAACAGGTAATACACGCTGCTGCCTCCCCTGCAATGAGCTACTACGTCAGTGGCCTTCACTGACTTCAAAGGCGGAAATACCCATTGACTGGAGCTCTTACTGCCCTTTGGTACTTGTATGTGCGTGACTTCGTGCATCTGCTCAGGTAAGGACGGGCGTCTTTGCCAGATTTTCCAACACGTAAGCTGAATCAGCAGGCTGCGGCTCTCAAGTGATTGCAAGCAGTAGCTCTAATTTCTATGCTCATGGAAACTCCATCAGTAAACAGGGTGGGTTGAGCCAAGTTTAGATCAGCTAAAGGCTTTCCTCCATCTGTTCTCAGAGAGGGATATAGATAGCGATTTGGGAATTGTGCACTTCTGGCTGATATTTTTCACACCACACTGTAGTACGAATTTCCTCAGCTGTGTCATGAACTCATTTTATGCGTCTCTTATGAATGGTATCTAGTTTGTTTTTTATCATGTGTTATTGCAGTACCTGAGTGCTTTTCATGCCAAAATCTCTAATAGACTATGGAGATCATAACTTCTCTTAAGGTAAGGTTGGAAGACTATGGCTTCGGCAGGACATTGGGACTGTGTGAGTCTGGATGTGAAAGGTGTTTGAATTATCTCTGCTGGAGAGGCCTATTTAAAGGAAAACTGGTGTACTTTCATATTACCATTGCTATTATGATATTGTCCTGGGTTTGTACTTGATTCCTAATCCCTGGGTCATTCACAGTGCTTCTGTATTGGTTTGCATTCTTGCCCTATTCAGGTGCACATCGACTGGCTCCCTTGGCTGAAGAATTCAAGGGCATACGCAGCTGAGTGTGGCAAAGACAGCATATATGTGTGCACTGCGTATACACACTAAAGTGTACAGATAGGAATGAAATATTTATATATAAACAGTATACAAATGTGTGTATATATATGCACACAGACACGTGGGTGTAGGTATATGCTGAACGGACAGTGCTCTTCCTGAGAGCTAGCTCAGATGCAGAGCACTCAGCCAGTAATCAGTGGCTTCCAAGAGCATTTAAAAAAGTAAACAGATGTGCATATGTATATATATAAGCCTACATACACACACTAAAGATTGCTATGTTCCTCTCAATACTTTCTTGAAGAACAGGGGTTTGTCATTTCCCTGTCCATCCAGTACCTATACTATTACCTCAGCGTAACCTGAGGGATTAGTCAATATTTGGGTCTTCCAAGTTAATTCAGTTAGCAGGAGACAAGGATAATGGGAGCAGGCATTCATCTGATGTAATTCCGCTAATTTCACAGAGACACAGGCAACGAGCTATTTTCCTGAACGCAGCAGGATCCAAACAGGAGGAGTTGCTATGACCACAGCTCCAAGCTTCTCCCCAGCCAACCCCAAACCAAAAATATATTTAGCCCTTTCTCATGATGATTTTATAAGCATCTCTCCAGCCATTTTTAGATCTGATTTGCCACCTTTCTCCTGCTGATTTCTTACGCGCCATCTCTCCTGCGCTCAGCTTCACCAGCGCTTCACACTGACACGCAAAGCACGCGTGGAAATCTTCCAAGCGCGCACACCTCGGCTCGTGCCAGGAGCCTCGCTGACAGGCAGCGCTGTGTGTGGTGGCACCTATTGTTTCAGCTGCCCGGCCTGCAAGAAGGCCCTCGTTGTTCTTGCCTCATCTGGGAGGGCTGCGGTCGCTTTGTCCTGGGGGGAGGGCGGTTCTTCGCGGGATTCTGGTCGGCAGCAAATTTACTTCGAACGGGAAATATTCGCTTCCCCCTCGAGGAGGTGGGTAACAGCGCGGGGGGCGGGGGCCGCTCGCCTGGGTCGGTCTGACGGGTTCGGGGAAGGCCCTGTGCGGCGCCCGCCCCAAGGGCCCTCACCGCGGCGGGCGGGGGCGCGGGCGCGCTCGGGTCACAAAGCGCGCCCCCGGTGCGCGCCGCCCCGCACGCGAACGCTTAACCCCCCCCGGGGCGCTTTAAACGGTTGCTGCTTCGCCCCGCCCCTTTTTTGATCTCCGCTCCGCCAGTCGCGTTTGGCGCGCGCCCTGGCCCGGCCCCGCCCCGCCCCGCCAGGGCGGCCAATCCCCGCCCGGCCTGTGCGATTCGAGCGGTGGGAGCATACCATTGCCAGGGAGCGGGGGAGCAGCGGAGAACGTGAAGGAGCTGTGTAGGGGCAGTCGCGTCCTTTTATTGTTCGCCGCCGCACCTGCTGCGTTCCCGTTGCCGTCGCTCTCCTCCCCTTCTGCCCCTCTTTCAGAGCATCGTGGGCCCGGCGGCTGGAGCCTCCGCTTCCCGCCGCCCTCCCCTTGACCCCGTGTATCGCTTTCAGGGGTCGGGATGGGGGCGGGTAGGCTTGCCCGCACGCGCTCCTCCTCCTGCCCCGCCAACCGCTCCGCGCGCGGGGCGGGGCGGGGCTGAGGCAGCTGCCAAGGTGTGCGCGCGCCGCCGCCGCCGCCGCCGCCGCTTCACCCGCCCCCTCCCGCGGCGGGCAGGGTCGGGCCGCTCCGCGCCCGCAGCCTGACGGGCGGAGCGCGGCGCCCCCCGCGGCAGAGGCACCTCGGGCCGCGCCAGCCCTGCGGCCGCCGCCCCTGGAGCAGCATGAGGTGAAGGCAAGTGCGGCAGCGGGGTCCCTCCGCCGCCGTCGCCCCGCGGGAGGGGAAGAGGGCGGGCTCCCGCGCGGTGCGGCAGGTGGGGTGGCCGCTTCCCGGCCGCGCGGGCGGAGGGGAGGCGGCGTCTCTCGTGGTGGCGGCGGCGGATCCGCTTCATCCCTTGGCATCGCCCGGGGAGCGGCCTGGCGCAGCGGCGCGGGGGCCGTGCGGGCCCGTAGGGAGCGGCGGCGGTTGGGGCTGGCGCGGTGCGGCAGGGCACAGTCGCGAAACCCGATCCCCGGGGCGGCCCGCAGCTGGGCGGCTGGTCCTTGCCGGCTCCCTGACCCGATTACACGGCTCGGCGCCGGGGAGGAACGAGGTGGTGGCGGCCGGGCGTCCGCCCCGGGGACCCCGGAGCGCTCCCTCGCCGGAGGGGGGTGGCTCAGCGAAAGGTACCGGGGCGCCTCATCCCTTCGTCCCGGGTTGGGGGGGGGAGGAGGAGACGGCGGTGGTTGTACGGGGTGCGCGCCCGCTACCTGCGGGAGGGCGGAGGGGGTGCCCTGCGGTGCGGGGTCTGCCCGCGCCCCGTCCTCCCGGGCGGGCGGCAGCGCTCTGTCCCGCCGGCTCGGTCGCGTCGGGGTGCCTTGCTATAGCGTGCTTCTCCTTCTCGTCGGCTTTATCGCTGATAGCTGCTGTGTGGGTTGCGTTACAGCGCGGGTAAACTTTACAGCGATGAATACCACTGTGTCATGAAGTGACTCCTAGTGCTTCCATCCTCAGATAGCTTATGACACCCCCACAAGAGAAATTGTATATACCGGCTTCATTTTATATAGACTTCTGCTTGTCTCGCGGACCTAAGCCTTTAGCCTTTTTATTGTTATTCTAGATATGTTCAGTACAAGGGATGTCCGGCTTTCTAATACTTTTGTCTCTGTTCTGTTTTTTTTGTTATGATACGGACTTAATCTCTACAGGCTGTTGTCCTAAGATGTGTTTAGGGTGTTAGAATACTTAACAAGGGTAACTGTGTCTAAACATAGGGTTCCTTCTCTTATTGTAATAAAAACCTGCTTATGCATTCACTGTAACAACTTCATTCCATATTCCGAAGAAGTCATCTCTTACCTCATGCAGTCATCCATTTAAGGTTAGTGCTGTGGAGCCATTGACAATAACTTATATTGAGATGGAGGAATACTTTTCAAGTCTGGCACTACAAAAATTGCCACTTCCTTTGTTGATTCTGTTGTACTTCTTTGAAAGGTTAACAAAATGAAGAATCTGTGGAAAATCTCTTTGAGTGTTAGACTTAAGACTTAAAATTGGGGTTCTTAGTTATTCTGCACTTTAAATGGATTGGGTCGATACTAGTGTAGGGGGCTTAGGGGAAGCTGAGCAAATAAATGGCCTCTCATGGACAATCTGGATATACGGAAACTGACTACCCATTAGGGCTCATTTTAGTTACAAACTTTGAAAGCTACAAGTTAACCGAGCTTGAAAAAACGCAGTAAACAAGATTTTCTGAGTGTAACTAAAAACTTACTTGAAATAGACTTCTTTTCCCGATAGTTATGCTAATACCTCTTTCTGCATTTCTTTTGGAGAATGTGCTTATTCTACTTATTTTTTCACTGTCACACTTTCAGCACTTGTGTTTGGGTTGGTTGTACTGCAGGGATGTATTTGGTAAAAATAACTCACTACATGGGAATTAACTTCTTTAATCATGAGAATATTTCTACAGGTCTAAGAGTCTGTGAAAGCTTACTCACACAAAACTAGATTTAGAGTTAGATTGAACTTGGCAGTATCCCTTTAAACCAGCCAAAAGTCCGCTACGCATTCATCTGCAGCTGAAAATGAAAAAGTCACACTACAGTTAAGAAAACAGATATGTTTGTACTTAGCTTGCAGCTTGCTAAAGTACTTGTGTCCAAGAACACAGATGGATATAACTAGATATACTAGACTTGTATTCATTCATATCTTAAATTACAGTTGGAAGGTACACCTTATAGCTAATTGGTGAAGTTGGAAAACCTTTAGTTCTTCAAGCAATGGACGGGGGAACTCCTCTTAAATGTTGCAGAACAACCATAAATAATTTTCTTTTAACAGTTATTTTTAAGTATTTGTGCAGAAAAAATAACTAATAGTTATGCTGATTATGAATGACGTATTCTGAATTTCAATTTTCAGTAAATTTGAATACTAATCCTGTGTGTTAAGGAAGGATCTGTAAATAGTATGTGACTGTATATTCCTGGTGTAAACCTAAACACAGCTGGTTGAGGTCAGGATGACATTTATTCTGAGCTTTCTTACCTCTCTGGGTTTCAAATATCCTGCAAACATGCCTCACATGAGAAATCTTAGTTATTTTGCAGGTGCAGGTCTCCTTTGATAAAGACTACAGCACTGTTGCTTTTCCATGAGAGAACTTGAATTATTGTTGTACACATGGTAATGCAGAGCTGATGACATGTTGCTTTTGGAGAAAGCTGAGGCAGAAGTGGTCCTTAGCTGGATGTGTTCCTCTTGTCTTGCAGGATTTCAAAATGACTTCTCAGTCACTTAAGTAATCCATGAATGGATTAGTTTTTTTTTTTTTCTCCTTTGCAAACACAAGGGCTGTCTTGCCAATGTAATCTTAGAGTCGTATTCAGGGTAGCTCTAGGTAAAGGGAGAGGGAGAACTGTCCGTGCTGCTGCTGTCTTTCTTTGGTAGAGACAGAAAACTTCCACTCTCTTTTGACTGTGTCACGGGAAATTGCCTGTGAGAGCAACAGCAGAGCCCGTACATGGACTTTCTTTGGTGTTACGGCTTTTGTGCTATTACTGTAAAGAAGGCTTAGGCAACTGTGGTAGCAGGTTGGTCAAAACTTGTTTCTGCCATGCAGCTTCCAGCCCTGATGTTTTAGGAATCTGTTCTCTGGCAGTTGATCTACATCTTAACAACCTGGGGTGGAAAAATCCTTTCACTTGCAGCTGAGGCTAGGGTTACACTAAAATCTTCCATCAGTGTAGCTGTCAATCAGGGGTATGATCTGTTGTATGTCAGGTCCTCGCACAGATTTGGTTATACAAGTAAAGCACGTGTGTGCTATTAGGGCTTGTCTTGACACTGTGATCTGTTGTTAATATATGGGTGTGAAACGCAGCTTTGCCAATGTACTGTACGACTGTTCTAATACTGTTGAGATATTCCTAGCATGGATGTGATCCGAGAGAGTTTTCCTAGGTGAGGGATTTTAGTGTAGCAGATCCTAACAATAATCTCACCTTTCATTTAAAAAGGGAAGGAGGGGGAAGTTCCCGCTGGTAAATCCAGGAGGTGGGTTTTTACATGAGCTCCATTGGAGAGCCTTGCTTGCATTTTCTTAGGGCTCCCAGCAGCACCGGAGCCTAGAGCTGACCTTAGCCTTGCAAACTAGCAGGATGTAACTGAGATGTCAGCTACAGAGATGCTGTTCATAATTTGATAGGTGGAAATAAAGCAGCAATGATACTGATCCGGTGTTCATGCTAGTATTTGGAAATGATGTGATAAGATACAAGAGGCAGGCACTGTTTATTTACTAGGAGGGGAGCCCAAAACAGTGGAGACAGAGCAAGAGGTAAGCTAGCATAGGAATATCGAATCACCACCCTTTCCTTCCTTTTTCTCCTCCTCCCTCTCCCAGCTAAATGACATCTTCTGTTGTAATTGCACAAGGGAGAGGGAGAAGGGGAAAAGTGCATCTAGGAGGACCCAAGAACGTACACTCTGAGGAATGAGATCTGCACGTAGACGGTGTTTGTGAACAGTATGAAAACATTTGGATTCCAACTGAGTGTTTGGGCCATGCAGTCACGGAATTATTTGTTGTCTGTTCCTGCAGTCTCCTCCTAATTTTGAGGTAGTTGGAATACTTAGTTGATAGGGCTCTAACAGCATTTGGTTTCTTTGTGTAAACAGTGAACTGACATGGATCGTAGCTCGTCTCATTCTCCTGCCTGTGTTGTATCTTGATTTGAAGAGGCACTGTGATGCTCTTATGTATGGAGTGGCTTGTGATAGAAATTCAGTGCCCAGATATGGGGAGACAATTTAAGGAAAGGAAGGTTGCTCACCTGTGTGGGCAGCCTCTTTTCTGACACCCCCTCCCTCCCTTATTCTTTTAAAATTTAATCAAGCAGCAATTATTTTGGCTTGGTAGCAAGAGGAAACTGAAGGATGTTTTTCTTTCTTTTCTGAGGTATTGAAATTTACTCCATTCAAAAGTATTCAGTGAGACTAGGAAAGGAAATGCAAGTTCTTGCTCTTCCTAGACAGCAGTAAATTAACAATAGAATTATTTCAGTTTCAGGAAAGAGGAACCTATTTCATCCCACACTTCCTAAGGAGAGTTCCTATCTTTTCTGCTAAAGGTGTGCAGTAGCACATTGCTGCAGCAGCACCTATTGCTGAAGACAGAAACCTGATTGCTCCAATAGAGGTCAACTGTTCTGAACCTGTTGTTTTTGCAATAGACAACATGAGAAACTGCATTTCATTTTTGAGGAAGGGCACTGAAGAAAGCTATGGAAATTGTGAGGAAAACCTTTTTACTACATTCCTGTCGCTCTCAGCCTGTCATCTCTGTCTTCTCCCCAGATCTTTATCTGGGTTATATGTTAACCTTTTTCATTCTTTCTCCACAACGTCTTTGAGATATGATCTTTTGTGTCTAGCCACATGGTTAAAACTAGTCTAGGCTGCCCTCACTTTGTCTGGATTTATTTTTGACACTCAACTGTTCAAAACAATGACCATTTTTACTGAAAGTGTTTTGTTTTTTTTTTTTTTGTCTGCTGCTAAGACTTTTAGCAAATCATTCCTATGCGGGGTCCTACAACTACAAACATAAGCTAATTTTCTTCTTGGCCCTTTTCGACTGTCATCTAGAGTGGCATACTGTGGAGAATTTGACATGTAGTCCCACTTGTTAATGCTGCTAACTTTTAGGCATTCACTAAAGCCTTGTTGTGGTCTTTCTTTACCTTGTTCATCCTGAAAGAGGAGTGTCAGATGGATGCTTTTTACCCATCGTGAAGTAGAGTCACATGAACATCTACGGAGCTACCTCATCTTCTGCCTTCAGAGTTGTTCTTAATGCCCTCCCCTGCCATGAGCTGACTGAACCAGAACAGCCCTGCAGTGGACTGAGTAGTCCACTGCTTATCTTTCTGAGTGTTTTTGCCTTTTTGCTGTGCTCCCTTCTTTCTTTGGATCCACTTGTCCAGCAATCATCTCATCCCTTGAGGTGGAGTCTCTGTGTGCAAGAGGTGTGTTTTCTTGTTCTGCTCCTATGTAGCATGTTATGTACTGTTATGTTCTGGTTTAGACTGGTGATCTCAAACATTATTGTAGGATACAAAACAAAGGTAAAATCTTGCAGTTTTCTGTTTTCGGTGCTGACTGTTTCCAACATCAGGAATATTCTTCTTATGTTATGGGTCTTTTGCTGTGTTTGCATGCATTAGGATTCCAGTTGTACAGCTTAATTAAAATCTGGGAAATAACCCATTTATTGCATCAACTTCCTCTTTGGCCAGCAGGAAAATTGTTCTGTATTACTGCTTTCTGCCCTGCTGTTTGGAAATAATTCCTCTGAATCTGCAGTGCTTTGAAGTGAGGCAAGGCTTGCTGGGAGCTGATAGGGTTGAGGGAAAGGGACATTTCAGTGCGTTGAAGACTTCTAATAAATCTCTTCCTTTCAAGCTCTACTTAGTTATATCCTTTATTGTCATGGCTGCAAGATGCTTTGGCATGAACTTCGGGTGGCGCATCTGAGGAAGTCTTAGGGTATAATCTTCTACTCTTCTAAGTAACTTTTGAACTAAAGTGACAATAGATAGCATAACTTTTATGCTTTTATAGTGACCTTCCTTTAAATTACTAAGATCTCTTTACCCTGAGTCTGTGGGGAGACTTCTCACTGGAAGTTAAAGTGTAGGCAGAACAGCAGCATTTTTGTGGGATCATATCTTGTTATCTCTGCCATGCAAGTAAAAGTGCTTGTGGCCATGTGAGTCCTATCTAACATTTCTATCTCTTTATGGCCTTGGTGGAACTGCCTTGACTTAACGGGATGGTTGGGAGGTCCTTCTTGCCCTTCTCTTAGTCTTTCTAAATATGCCATGTATACTTACACAACTATTAAAAAGGGCTTCTCTTGTTGGGTCCTGTGAAAAGGATAGTATAAACTCTGCTCCATTTTTGTGAGATACCGCAGCTTGTAGCGATTTGCACCATTTAAGAACTTGCTTATGGTTTTTTTTGGGATTCATTAAAGAAATTAATCCTAAAGGCAACAAGAAACCAAATGTGGCTCTAACCCAGTTAAAGAGCACAAACCAATTGATATCCATTCAGTGATACCCATGTAATAGACTACTCTGGATCTCATGTTGAGAAGTGTCCTCCAACACTTGCAACATCATGGTTATGTGACTGAAGAAACAAAGGGGAGGACAGTAGACTTTCTCATCTCCTCTGTTTTGTGGTGATCTGCACAGAAATGAGGAATGGAGGCAGGTGTTTGCCTAGGAGTCTTGCTTCAAACAGTCAAATCCAAGAATGTTTCACTAATCTCCTTTTTTTGTAGGAGCAAGTTCTTTAATAACAGTCTGTGTACATTGTGTATGGTACTCCATCTGCTATAAACAGAGTTCTGCTCAGTTTGAGAAAGAAAAGCCGGATTAGACTATGTCAGGAAGGGTAAACAGTTTTGGGGAACGTGGCATGCTTTTGATGATTCATTCAGCCATGCTAAATCACTAATTAAGTGAGGCTCCCATTCAGAATTCTCTGGAGCTGTGCCTCTTTCTGCATTGATTGTAAAGAAAGACAGGTTTGGAGTTAGCCTTTGTGTCTAGTTTCCTTGGTGAGCCTGGGAAGGCCAGTGCCTCGCACCTGGTATTTCAAGTTTCTTCTAGATCTCCTAAGTGCCATTTGTCTTGCTGCTTATAAACAGAATCTACACATACTGTGGACTTTCCAGGGAGAGTAGGACTGCTTACACATCCAGGAAATATAGGAAAAGGTTGGGTGTCAGTGTTACCTGGTCTGCTTCCAGTACTTCAGAAAGAGAGGAGTTTGTACATGTGAAAATGGAGGAGTTATCCAGAAGGTGACAGCATCAGTAGCAGATCTCCACTAATAATTCTCCACGGTGATGGTATTCAGTGTTCCCTCAGAGAGAAAAGACAGATGGGCTACTGCTAAGCCCATCGTTGTACCTTATACTTGTTGCTTTTGCCTTACATATAATGCCTATTGCGTTACACATGCCTGGTGACCCACCCAGGACTCTGCTGTGCCAAATATTGTATTAAAACATAGTAAAGAAGTCCGTGCTCTAACATTTTTTTTTTTCTTAAGTAAAGCAGATGAGAGTGGAAGAAAGCAGATATGATTTTTCTGTTGATGTTTAGAATGGCAAATGCTGTGAAGTTTTGAGTTCAGCGTATTGAATAGAATATTATTTGACAGTGGATTTATTTCAGGATGTGAACCAACCTTCAAATCATTCAGTGGGGTGCTTCTAAAGCTGCAAAATGTAAACTGTGGGCTTACGACAAGGTATGTATCTGTGAGAGGTATATATTTGTGTCATCTGGGAACCTTTGTCTTGGAATAACCAGTTTGCATTCAGGGCAGATGTCCCTGGCACGTCCTCCCTCGTCTCTAGCTCCACTCAACATGGTCAGGCTTAAGGACATTGAGTGGACTTGCTTCTGAACTGTTCCTCAGACACCTCTCTGCACTCATGCCGCACTTGTTCCCATTTCCTTCGTCTCATATCCTACCCAGACAGTAAGTGATAGGACTTCGGAAGAGGGATAAGGTATTCCAGGTGGCCAGCTTGTGTGCTGAGCCAATTCCACAGTCTGCTGATAGAATCCTTCATACAGTTGTGGTCATGAGTGTATTCACAGTGTGGCTCACGAGGGGAGGGAGGAGTCTCCTAATCCATGTTCCCTCCGGGACAGGAGGGAGATCTTCATTGGTGGGTGTGCTGTGTATACAACATGTAGCCCCTCTCTCACCTCCTCCAGGTCTGCTTGTTTGATTTTTTGACTGTACTTTTCCCTCCCATCTCTTTTTTGTACCCTTCCTACCCAGTGCCTCCCCAAGATGCAGAACCCTCTTCTGGCCACGGTCAGACTGAACTTCAGTAGCACTGGGGAGGGAGTCTGGCATCCCAGCAACGGTGGACTGTTTCTAGTATCTTATCCTTGCGTCTCAGGGCATGGTGCCACTTGAAAACTGGCTTTTTGGGTGCCTTCAGAGAGCAGAGTGCGCTGTTCAGGTTCGTTATTCAGTGTTCCTTCTGGGTTCCTTCTCCTATATGTTTTCCTTCCTTTAATCCACTGCCCTCTTTTTCTGTTTCATGTGCCCCACAGGCATTTTCTTTCTTTCCCTCCTGGCTGTTTACTATCTTACCCTTTGGTGCGTGGAGGAGAAACTACTGAATTTTGTTAGCAGTAGCCATAAGCCTGTTCTTAACAGGGGGAGCCAGTAGGAACATAGAATGCATCCAGGGCATGTCTCGTGGACTGGATTAACTGGGCAGTTTGCTGTATTGTTTTCTTGGAGGGGAATCGGTTAATGTTAATTTAGAAATGGTATAGTCTTAACTGTGATCTAAAACAGCTGAATTGCTTGGAGAGTGTCACTTGAGATGTTTGCTTCCTCTGTAGGAGAATTCTTCTGCTAATGTGCCCTTTTGTGGACGATTGTCTAGATGTCTCATCAGTCTGGAGACGCTTGTTTTTAGTGCTATGTGCTCTCTGGAGAGTTTATTTTTAAATAGTTACTGAAGCAACAGTCTTCTAAAATGCTGCGGTGTTAGGATAGAGGGAATTAAAATGTTTAGTAATCCTCTAAAAGGGTAGATTGAAAAAATATATTTGTCTCTTCTATTCTCTAAGGCTAGCTGAAAGTGTTGGTGAAACTGTGTTCTAGAAGATGACTTGTTTGCTTCATAATTTTCTTCCTCAAAACTCCTCTACTCTAGTTTAAATTGTGGACATTCCCAAACTGAAATATTGTCAAAACCAAAAGTTTTATATCAGGAACTGCTGTGCACTATCCTTCATTCTCTGCTATAAAAAGATGACTTTCACCTGTGATGAATTCTGCCATCTTAAGATGGGCTGTATCTTGAGATAGTCACCTTGGAACTGTAGCTCCCATGGAGCAGTAAGGTGCTATTACACAAGCAAAATAACTTTACTTTTTTGAGGAGAAGCATTTTGTAAGTCGTCTTTCTTTGTGCCAAAAACCTGGGGACTTTACTGTTTACCCTCTGCCAGAAAATTTCAAAGATGATGTTTTTCAAGAGGTCAGATTTCCGTATAGCGTTGTACTCCTGCAGCATTGTAGCGATTCTACTTTATATAATTTTCTTTCTTAATCTAAAGTCTTCAGATGAGTTGTCAGTACAACAATTGCACTTAACGAAGTTATTGTATTCATTTGAAATCATATCATGTCACTGATAAATCAGATGATTAATCAAATGTTGCAGAATGTCACCTCTAAATATAAGGGATTTTTCCAAGTCCTCATTCCTTTGCTGCTCTATTCCTGTACTCTTCAGCTATCACAAAAGGCCCTTTGTTGTTCATTTGACTGTTAAACTATGCTTATTTTATGCTTCATCAAACTCTCAGTGAGCTCAAGGTTTATAGTATCAAAAGTCTGGATCTCCAAGGGCGAGAGAAGCTAACAGGTTTCATAAAGTTATAGGGATCAACCAGCATACAGGAAAACATCCCAGGCAGTCAAGGCTTTTTTGATAGTAGAGGACAATGGTGGTGAATTCTTTATTGTGCTTTCATGCAAACCATGATGATAACTTACAGGCATGATGCTTTCTCACAGTCAGCATCTGCTGGTGAATTCAGCTATCGGGCATAGTACTTTGGTTATAGACTTTTAAGAAAGCAAGGAATTTCAGAAATGTGAAGTACAACAAAGCTGAAAGAGGGTAGTGAAGGCAGAGGAAAGGATGAGATGGCTGAGTACGTTCAGGATGCATAGGTTAGACCTGACCCAGCAGGCCAGTGCCTACTGCACAGTAGCTGGTCTCGGTTGTTCCTTTTCCTGTTAGTGTCACAACAGAGGTGGATCTTGAAGCAAAGACTCTGAAATGGACTGGGAATAAAGTGCTGTGAGATGAACACAATAAATTAAGATGAGTGTTAATTTCTTCTGTTGGATTTGAGGATGAATTGCCTTACAATGCTGTGCTAATTATGGCAATTCAGGAAATGATTCACAAGAGTGGGTAGCTGAGCATAGTCCTTCTAGCAGCTGTCCTAGCTTAAGCTAGATTGATTTATTTACTAGAATTGTGCTTCATTTGCTACAATGGCAATTGCAAACGCTCACTTTTAATTCCTATGACTTGACTGGATGGAGTCCTGACACCTGACAGAAGAATGGGAGCAGCCTTCAACCTGTCTACAAAGTCAGACACTTTGGCTTGTATTTAGAAGAGTTTCTTTACAGTAGTATGGGCTAGAGGATGTTTTCAGTGCTGTAAATTAAATACTAGGCCATGTAACACAATCATGACATTTAGTGCTAAGTTACACCGCATATTGCACAATTTTACTGGGGTTTGCTGCTTGCTTCATCATGTGGGCCCCAACATGGGGGCAATATCTTTAATAAGTATCAGGGAATCTGAGAGCAAGTAGATTCTGTGATCCTGTTCTCAAATGCAGTAATGACTTAAAATATATAATATTTAAATACATTTTTTCACTTATAAAAAATTACATTCTCCTGTTTCCCCAAGTAGAAATGCAAAAGATATGTGTTCCCATTTGATGGGATAGCTCCTGCTGTGCAAAATGCAAGTTGCTGTGACATTGGAGTATATGCCAGTTACACGCACCAAACACGTGCAGTATCTATGGAGTTTCAGTTATGACAGCAAAATCTTCAGGTAGCAAGAACAAGGTCATGGGTGTGAGATTAACTTGCATACAGCAGTCCTTGTTGTGGAAAGGAATGTTTGGCAGGCATTAACTTTTTATAAGCTGATAATACTCAGGTACCGCAGAAAAATTCTCCTTTCTGTGAAGGTCTTAAAAATGGTGGAGGTATGAACCCTAGCCACCCCCTTCAGATCTGGGTTCAAAGGGTCTTCTCTTCAGAAGTGGAGGGGGGAAAAAACGTGATGGGCTGACCAGGCTTTTGGTAAGCCTGTGACAACTAATTTGTGACAACTTACTAGAGCACTGAAACTGAGCAGCAGCCCATTGCTGGACTGCGTCCTCACCTGCAGGATTTAGCTGTTATATCTTAGAATGGTTACAGGAGGCCAGTGGTGGAAATGAGCTGTGACTTTACTTCTCTCCCAGGCAAGGCCCTGACCATAAGGAGTTAAAACTTGAAGAGGAATGAACTGAGGTCAGCAGCACAAATAGTCTGTTCAGTAAATTTTCTTTGTATACTGACTCTATTCTTTCACTCATTATTTGCTCCACTTATTCTTTTCCCTTCCTACACACACACACACACACACACACGCGCGCGCGCGCGCGATTTTCCTGGCTTTATTATTCTCTCTTGCCCTAGTTATCACCTTCCAATGGCCACTTGTCACTGTGACCCACCCTCTGGCTGAGGGAGCTGTAGATGATAGGTTTACTGTGAAAGAACCACCCTCAGTCTGGGATGGACACCTATGCTCAGCTTAGAAGATGCGAGGCTGTTTTCCAGCTGCTCCTGTGAGTCTGCTTCCTCTGAGCACTGCAGTGTCTATACAGAATGCAGCACACGGGAGGGAGAACGCTGTTCAGCCAAACACAGAAGAATTAAAAGCTGTTGCCCACCTTTTTCCCCCCTTGGTGGCAGGCTGTGAGCTCCTGGGTGAGTGAACATCTGATATCTGACATGCGTTGTTCCAAGATTGGAGGGGAAATCCATTAAATAGCTGTGCTATTACTGAGAATTCGGGTGAATGTAGGACGAAGCATTGGTTAGTGCTAGAGTCTGCAAAACATAGCAGGCTTTGATGCTAGTGCTTGGACATGATGCTATGAAAAGAGAAAAAGGTTTTAACGGTCTTGTATCTGAGGGTCCACAGAAACCAGCTAGAGGAGAAAGTAGGATTTGGGGGGTTGAGTGACCTTGAATGTGTGCTCCAGTGAAACAATCCATGTGTGACTGGTATTTAGGAAAATATTTTCTGGGAGACCCTTTTGTTAGGGGGGAGCAGTTTAAATGTCCTGCATCTGTTCAGAGATCCATTTCGATTTTTCAATGAAAGTGTAATAGCTACTTCTTGTCACCCTTTGTGTGTGATCTTGTAAATGCTCCTGTCCCCAGGCTCCTGAAAGATGTGCCAAATCTCTTTTTGTGGGGATTAAATTAACTTTAAAAAGCCCCACAAACAGGGTGAAATAGATGCTTAGCAGGCGTACTGTAATGTGGCAACTGTGGAGAAGACAGCCCAGGTATAATCATAAATATATAGTTTTGGGTTGGGGGGGCTTTGGGTCTGCACTGCTTAGCAATCTACAGTCTAATAATTCTTGCCTGCTGTTGGAGTGCAGCCTCTGTGTTCCTTCCCTTTCCCTTAGGGCACTGTTGTCTGCTTCATTCTTCTGAGATTTTTATGCTTCCATTGTGTTTTCTTAAATAAAAAGGCAACTCTAGAAACAAACAAACAAAATTCCTTTCTTGCTTGCCTTGTGCTTTTCACTTCTGAAAATGATTTTCCTTTCTGTGGTATGGCAGCATTATTAAAACCAGGACTTTTCTCAGCTGAGCTCTGTTACTGCAGAGCCAGTGGGGTAAAGTGAATATAGTGCTTGCTATGAGAGTTGTGTTTTTTCCCCTTGGTTTAAATATTCATAGTTACAGATCTGAAGATACTAAATCAAGACAACTGTTCATTGTTCTCTAAACGGACTTTAGATACAGCTTTCCTATAGCTACATTGTTCAGTGAAGTGCATTCCTTTTCAGTAAATGGACAGGCTTTAAGGCCCTCAGGTTCTTCAGATCTGAAACAATAGAAGCAATCATTAAAGCTAAATACAAAAGGAAAACAATTACGAAGGGGGAGTTTTTAGGAGTGTCTTGGGCAATGCCCCTACCTCCAGCTGCTGGGTTTTTTTTGTTTTTTTTTTTTATCCTGGGGTGCTGTGTCCTCTTCTCCTCCTCTTGTCACACAGCACAGCTGTCTGGGTGTACATAAAGAGTTTGATCAGAAAACTGATCTGGGTTTAAAAATAGAATAAAAGATAGCAAACCTGGTCAGGTTTACTGTGGAGTCCCATAGCTGTTGTGATGGCATTACTAGTCAGGTGGGGATGGTTTGGTGGTGAAGTGAAGACGGGGCTACTGTCAGTGGTACTTCGGGTATGGGGGGAAGCATAGTGAATGACAAAGAAAAGTTGTTGCTTGATGGTCTTGTATTTGGAAGGACATACTTGATACCTGTGGAGAAAAGGGAGGAACATTTTCAAGGAAGTGTTAAAAGGCTACAGCTTCTATGAAAGAAAGAGGCAACAGATGCAACGTAATAAAGGAGAGAATACAGCTAGTGGTTAGATGAGGTGCCATAAAATCACTATTTCTGTTGAACCATTATTCTTATTTTTCTGGTGTAGGGTTTTGGTTCATAGGCTTGTGTTCTGACCGTCTTCTATGTCTCTAGGGCTCCAGCTGAGAGATGGATGTAGCAGTACTTCTGAGAGAATGTAGTTGTTCTGTTAGCTGCTGTCTGCTTTCCCTCTTAGCTCTGTGAACTTCTTCAAGTGTGCTTGTGCACCTGTGAACATGGTCACTTCTGCCTGTATCAACTGGTTTTATAATGAAAAATTACCTCTTCCTGTACAGGAACTCAAAATATTTGTACTAGCAAAATATATGCTACTTGCTTGTTCTTAATTACCACTGAATATGTGAAAAACATGAGGCTTCTAATAATTGAAGAAATGACTTCATTTTCCTGTTAATTGGTGACTGGGAGCAGCTTGGTAACATGTTGGAACACTAAAAAGCTGTGTTGATTTTTTTTTTTTTTTTTTTTGTAAAGCTAGTTTTCAGATGGATATTTGAAGTACCCATTTGTGTTACACCGAGATGTTTCTAGCCATGTAGTTCCTCTTTATGATTCCTTCAAAGGGCTTTGCACTGATTTGGAAGGGCACCTTTTACTGTAGTGTGGCCTTAGGATAGTGCTTTCATGAAAAAATAAGTAGGGGCAGACTGTATGTCAGGACTTGTTTGTGAAGTGGTTGGGTGGAATTGACTTAAACCTTCACTGTACTCAGAGAATGATGGAAGGTGACTTGTCTCACCGCTTAAAGATGAGCAGCCACTTTCAGGAATGGAGTTTCTTACCTCTCTGCAGAGAGACTTGAAATAAGATGCCCTGCCTGCTCTGCGAAGGAGGAGTGTAAACCAGGCGTAGTCAGCGTAGTCTTAAAATAAATGCTAGTGAAAAATTGGAGGTCCTAACCTTGATGGGTCTGAATGTTACTCAGCTATACAAAGCCTAAAAGAGAAATTGAAAGGAAGTAAAACTGGAAAGGAAGGACCCAGCTGTCTTTCCTGTTTCACAGAACTTGTGTACGAACCAGGGTGGAGTATGCACGAGAATGATATTCATAGTTGCTTTTCTGTCTTTCTTCTGTACTTTGCTCTCTAGTTTAGATAGGCATTTGCAGCATTGCAGGATTTCTGTCTGTACTCTGTTCTTATCTAGGAAAGTAGCGTTACCTTTTAAACTGGTGAAAATACTATTGATCTAACACTACACTGAAGTTCTTTCATCTCTAGGTGTTCCGGCCATTTTACAAAAGGGATAAAAGTCTGTGTTCCCTCAGTTTTTGAAGGGAGATAAATGAAATGCAGCATTATCATATTGTAGTTGACCTTCATAAGCTTAGACACAGCTAGGATAAGAATCTAGGTCTCTTCCTGTTCCTGGGATCAGTACATTAAGAGGGAACTTTTCACTATCTTGCAGATGTGATACATGTGTTTGTGGGTGTGAACAGCAACTAATGAATATTTATGCATATGCTAATGAACCCCTACATCTGTTTTTATATATGCATATGGGTATGGATTTGCAAGATACTAGTGTGGGTGTGAATAGATGCAGGCCTGGGAAAATTGTGATAGCTTGTAACTGTGCCACTTGGCACATACAGTGTGTACAAATGCATACTTGCAGAACAGTATTAAAAAGCAAAATAAAAATTTCTACCTTCTCATCCCTTCCCAAAAGAGTCATGAACCCTAGGGTTTTTTTAAGCATAACTACCACTTGCTGAAAATCTTAATAAAAGCCTCCTACTTCCTGTCTTTGGTGACTTTTTGAACGGGAACTGCTGTTATGTGACACTGTTTACATCCCCGAATAGGCAAGCCTAGTAATGCTACAGGTGGGAAGGAGAATGGTGTTAGAGTGAACCTGACAACCCTTTTTAATATACTCTGCAATTTAAAATTTGGGTGGCTGGTGGTGAAGTTGGCAATTTCATTGGACTGCATGTTGGGAGTTATTTCTAGGGATGTATGCATTGAGCCCATTCTGTGACAAAGGTGCCCCCTCCCCTGTGCTTGCTTTTTTTGAGAGATTGGTGATTCATAGTTACATTACAAAATCTGATCTGCTAAAAGTTGGGGTTTAGTTACAAGAATGCTTCCAAAATTAGTAGTGTGTTTTATTTGCCTACCTACAGTGTTATTGAAGCCCCTCCTTGACACCTGTAGTGTTTCTGAAATTTCCATCATAGCTGATGGTCCCCATGAACCACTTCTGTTCCTTTAACAAAATTATGTTGTAGCAAGAGCCTCAGTATTTGATTCTGAAATGTTTATGTTGGTGCAACTGTCATTCTGATTTAAATGTTGAAAGAGTTCTGATTCGCAGGAGGGAACACAGTCAGGTAAATTCTATGATTTTACTACGGAGTCTTGATAATTTGAGAAATGGGAACACAGTGTTCTGCCCTCTAATTGTCTCTTTCTTGGTAGTCTTGTTTTTAAAAGGTGTTTGGCCTTTTCAGAGGACTTAGTGGAGGCAGCCTGTTTTGCTTTTAACATTCACAGTATCTTTTTTTAAACTGTTGTTTCAGTGTCTATTCTGTAATTTTTGCCTGAAAGTTTCTATTGTTTATACTTCTAACTCTACCTCTGAAGCCTTCTATTCCTCAGGCCAGCCCTGAGTTGTTAGTTAGTTAGCCCCTTTTGTAATTTTTTAACATTAAGTGCTCATTTTCAGGAAACCAAGAAAGAGGCATTCCTGGTTTTGTGACTGTTTAGTGGCTTTGTCAATGTGATGCGCATAGATCTTGAGTGCCGAGTATGGACTAAATTGAGATTCTTCCCTGCAAACCTCCCAACTACTGCCTTTTAGAAAAGATGTTAACTATATGACTAATCAGTGCCTGAGCTCCATATAACTTTGCCGGTCTCCTCAGTTGAAACTGGGAGCTGTACTGAAATATGCAGTATAACAATTTTTGATATAATACTAGTTCTGGCAGCAGTCATACCTACTGGTTTCTTAAGGTGTCTTATTACAACAGGTGGAAAAAAAATGGGAGGCAGGGAAGATCAATGTACAAGCCGTTTCATACAGTGGAAACTAGTGAATTAATAGGCAGTCCAGTAACAGGAATTTCAGACTTCAACTGAATTGGAGTTGATATTTGAGGACCAATACGTACATGCTCACCCTTTTTGCAAGGCAGTGAGTAATCCTGTCGTTCATATTGCAATATGTAGCATTCTGTTTCTGGTATGAGACAGTGCATGCTACATCTAGTTATGATGTTTCCCAGTGGGTGGATTTCCTCCCTTGAAATCACTATGCCCTCGGGTATACTTTTTTAATATCGGCCAGTATGACTGCAGATGCTTTCTTCCCTGTTTGTTCCTGTGTGCCTTTTTTTTTTTTTTTTTTTTTTTTCCCTGGTCACCCTGAGTTATTTGCTTGCAAATTAATTTATGGAAATGACTTTCACAAGTTGTTAGGTAGTGTCTCAGAAACCTTTCTCCGTGTGCTTCAAGTTAACCGATAGAAGAGAAGGAGCTCAGTTTACCAGGGCTAATGTATGGAAACTCGCAGAACTCTTTCTGCTCCTGCTTGGCATATTAATAGGGATGAAATATCAGAGTAACAAGAAAAAAAAAGAAATTGGTACTACTGCCTTCAGAAGGGAAGTAGGCAGAACAGCTTTATGTGGCTTCTGTCTTCTTATGCCAGCTTATTCACTATAGTAAACCTGACTTGTATTTTTACCGTACTTTTGAAAGACTCCAGGTTTTTACGACTGTTTTTAACACTTCCAATTGAGAGGGGGAGGTTCTCCTGTATATGTAGAAGCACTCACTTCTGGTTTTGTAGAAGGATAATTAGTGAATGATTCCTGGACCAGTATTGGCACTGGTGATGAGACATGAAGAGAAATCAAAACAACCCCTAGACTGATCACTGTGTTTTCTTATTTTACTTAGGAGCATAAAGGACAAATATGAGAATGTACAGTTTGCCAGCTGAAGGAAGTGTGTATGGTGGCTTTTTTTGGCTCAGTTCTGACTTTTTAAAACACTTAAGTGAGCAAATGACTTGTTCCTTTTCCTGATCTGGCTAGTTCTTTCACAGTCTCATCTGAGATACACTTCACAGATTCTGAGTAGGGTTTTTTGAATGGCCGACTTGCTGGATATGAAGGCACAACTTGAACTGCTTTTTGATAAACAGCAGTGGTAAAAAAAAAAAAAAAAAAAAAAAATTGTGTGCCCTGGCTGCTATAAACTGTGTTGTAACTTCTTTCCTAAAGACAAATCCTCTCCTTCCTTGGCAGTTAGAAGAGAGGCCACAAATCTGAGCTGGAACTATGTGTCTTGACTGGAGGCCTAGGAGGTATTTGTTCTGGGATTGAGCTATGTCTTCAGCCTCCATATGCACTCTAGATCTCTGGTTAAGGACAAGTGAAAGGCACCTTTCCCCAGTTCTCTTTTGCTCTGTTGTAGCAAGAATCTGCTGTCTCCTTATTTGATGGGGTCTTGTTCCTTTGCTGTCATAGTCCTTAGGGCTTTCTGTTATGAGAATGTTATAGAAAAAGTCTCTAAGCGCAGGCAATGCTGCAACCAGAATCTGTGGGCAAAAGGTACCTTCCCTACTCCTCTTGAGGATCAGTTTTGTTATACTAGACTGATAGTTGTATCTTTCCAAGTGGCCTTTCTCACAAACCTGGACTCAGATGATCCATTGAAGCTATTTTGGGACCTTGGGCAGATGTCAGCTTTGTGCTTCTTCTCTCTTTCTGGTATCCACAGTGAGCTGTGAATTCTGTACGTTCCACAGAAAAAGAAGATTCATGATCAGAAATCCAAGGCTCTGACCCCAGTGAAGTGTCAGACTTGAAAATACAGAGAGAATGCCTAAGGTTAGTTAATGGGAAGGAAAAGCCCCACTGTAATCTTTTAAGTGCTAGACAGCTTCCTTTCTGTGGAATAGTTATCAGAGAGAAAGTGAATCATTTACTTTGTGCTTTTCCTATAAGTGCCAGTTCTGTGATGGGAGAAGCAGAAGTTCAGATCTGGACTGTGAGAGGAGAGGGCTGCACTTAGTTCTTAGTGAAACAGCTTTGGCATAGGAGGTTTTGTCACAGTTGAAAATTTCCTGTACCTTTCTGTGGAAGAGGGGCTACTTGGAAGATGCTTAGTGTTCATATTTTGCATGTTTTGACTGAAAAGGCAAGATACTTCCATTTCCTACTATTGTTGCGTAGAGTATAGAGCAGCACTATCCAGTGCTTGCAGTTTGCATTAGTAAGACTTTTGAGTTGGTTTTCATGTGTTTGTGTATGTGCAGCAACAGTTACAGTTTGAACTTTAATTACTTTACTCTTTTCCGGGCTTATGCTCACTACTTGTGTTATGGTTAAGCAGTGGAGATTCATTTTGGCACACTGAAGAAATGCAGTTATCTTGAATATCTTATTTCCTTGAAAATGTCTTACTGCTTACAGGTTTCGACTAAAGTGTATGCTATGCTAACAGAGCACATGAAATTTCAGTTTTATTTTTGTGAGCTTGACAGTGTCATGTTCAGCTTTTCTGTTGCATACCTTTTTTTCTCTTGTGCTGAAAAGACATTTATAAACATTACTAGAACAAGAGAACACACTGGATTTGAAGAAATTTAATAGGTCTTAGGGCATGCATGCCAGTTCTGAGAGCTTCTCTGAAGCTGCGTCTTGCACACTGTTGTTGCAGTCTGGCTTGTAGAAACATTATGTTCTCTTCTGCTTATGAAGTTCAGGCTTTACAGCTGGGGAGAGCTCTTCATCTCACAAACCTGCAGTTACTGCAGTGCTGTTTGGTTCTCCTATGAAATAGAAGCAGAGGCACCAAATAGTCACATTTGACTTGGTGAGGTTACTGTGCCCCTTGCCTGAAGACAGGCCTGTTGACCTTAGCCCAGTTCTGACATAGCCCTATTCTAGTCTCTTTTTTAAAAAGCTGGTTTTAAGTATTACTTCAGCAATAATGTGTGATATAAATCCTGTCTAAATAAAACTTGTTTACAAGCCTTATTACAAATAGGAGAAATAGGTCTCAAGCATGCATTAAAAGCATTGTTTTGAGTGTGACAGGGACAGAATAAGTGAATCCTAAAGAAAACTTCTGTGTGCCTAATTGTCTGCAGCTATCCCCCTAAACGGGAAGAGCGCAACAGCTTTTTGTTGTTTGCAGTGAGGTGTAGAAATGCAGCATCTCGATGACTGTGCAAGTAACAGACCTTTTCCCATTCTGTTCCCAAGGAATGCTCTAATGTTTGCAGTGTTATCTTACGTGCTAGGGCTATCTGCTTTACTGGGCCACAGCCCGTAAACCAAAGCAACTGCTTTGCATCTTGCTCTCTTAGCCTTTTTTTCCTCTCATGTTAGGAAGGCTCCGTGTTTGGAGGAGTGCAAAGCACTCTGTGTGAGGAAGATAACTATAGAGTTGATGTTTTTAGTAGAGGGCTTGGCTCTATCGCCAGCTGCTGTCAGCTTGCCCTGGACTTTGTTACAGGACTGATAGTGCTCTTGAAAAGCCAGATCTTTGTGTCCCTGTGGTGATGTGCTACAGACTGGCTGGGGAGAGCTCTGTGTGTGTAGAATGTGTTTGTGCATGTGTATTCTTCCCTTGAGTAGGGCAACATTTAACTGTTCAAGTGAATTTATACTGATAGTGAGAAGGTATGGATTGGCATCTGTAGGAAAAAGAAAGGAAGGTTGATGGCATGGGCTGAGGCAGATGGGCAGGGCACAGAACGGGAGAACTTGGCTGAGGGTGTTCTTTAATTTGGGATTTGTGGCAAGTGTCCTTGATTATGGCTTTGTTATTTTCCTGTGAAGAAGGTTTCTGGCAGTGTGGATACCTGTATGGGTGGATGCTGTTCTTGCGCCAATCAGGTGTATCAGTGTCATCCTAAATAGTGTGGATGTGATGTTCTGTACTCCTTCTAGGTATGCTCCCAGTCTCTCTGAGGACGCCTTTCTAGAATTAGGCACAGTCCCAGCAGGAACAGCTGGCTTTTCGTGGCAAAGTATGCTCCTTGTAGGACTTCCTAGAGGGCCTAAGGAAAATAGGATTCAAATCGTGGTAAGGCTTGGTGGGATTTAGGTGTGCAGATATTTTAAGCTCTTCTGAAAATTACCAGCTTTATAGGCCTATCTCAAAACAAATGGTTAGAGATGAGATGTGCATTTTGGAAAAACTGAGTAAAAAACTTTGGTCGTTATTGTAACTACTTAAGAACAAAGTGCTATAAAACCATGGTATCAGGTTTTAAAATTTGAATATCTTTGTGTCATAGCTCTAGCCATCTGTCACATCATTTAGTAGCTGTGCCAATGTGATTAGGGTAATTTGATACATAAAGGTATTCTTTTGGTCATGACTGATTATTTTCAAGGTATAAGTTGGTAAATCCAAGGATAAGCTTGAAGTGAAATTCAACCATATGAGAAGCTTGAATCCTTGAAAACGTGGGACTCTGGACAGATTAGTTTATTAGAAAGTAACTTTGAATTGAGAAACCTCTCAATTTCTAGAAAAAAAAATCTGGACCCTGAAATAAATACTTAGTCTTGGTAGTGTTTTCATAGCCCTCTCTTTAGAACAGGACTCTGAATTAGAAAAGGACTTGCATTAGGTGAGCTTGATGGCCTCTTAAAGTTTTTTATGTATGCAATAATTTAATCAACCTGAATTTCATTTAGACTTTCAAGGTCTTAAGGCATAACAGGAAGGGCCACCTACACAGGTACACTCTTGTCTTGTTTTCCCTGATGCCTTGGATATCTTGCTGTGAACTGTTAAGGAGAAACTTTCCTGTCAATGCAGAGTAGACATTGAATAGGTCTTCTGCAGAAGATCAGGAACTAGTTTTCCTGCCCTCTTGTAACTGCATACTCTTGTGTCCTCCACCACTCTGTGGGGAAAGACTGCTTTGTTAGAAGCACTTCGTGAAATGTATTGCTGATAATACGTAGTGGAAAGGCAGAAATCAATCAGTCTAGGTGGAGAGGACTCTGGACTTCCTGGTGGGGTTTTGATAGTGTAAAAATATGAGGGGCTTTCTGCAGAGTTGGATGATCTGTTTTGCAGTAACTGTCTCTGATGGGGGTATATTCAGACGTGCAGCCTGTTCTAGCTCTCTGCACTGTTTCCTCTGACTGTTGTTGGGATGGTATCCTGCAAATTGCTGCCAGTGAACTGACAGTCACATCCTCTCCACAAGTCAGGAGATAGGGAAGGCTTACTGAGGAAAGAAGGAGAAAGGAAGGAAGGAGAGTGGTTCCATCATAGTTTGTTTGAGCTGAGATAGTTCTAGCCCTGTCTTGCACATTGAACTTAAAGGTCCTGAATCCCTTCCTGGTCACAGGGGTGCCAGGGTTACTTTCAGGTTGAAGGTAGAGAGGGCTTTAAGCTCTTGCTTTTAACTCCTGCCTCTCATAGTCTGTGTCCTGATGTTCTGTCTCCCTTAACTTTTCCAGCACTGATGCTAGCGGTCCCCATTTGAATCTTAAGATAATATTCTCTCCCAGATCAGAGGCTTAGACTTTGCTTTGCTTCAGCAACCCTCACTTGTGGCTTTGTGTGAAACGAGATATTTTATTGGTAATCCTTTCTGTTAGATGGAATAAATTGTTAACTCTTCAAAGTAAAGATGTTGTGGGATAGACACAGAGATGACTCTACAGTGAAGTTCCTTTTTAAAGGACGATTCTGTTTGTGCAGGAGTTAGGACTACAAACTTATGGTTTTGTACTTTACTCAGAGACTAATATTTGACTTCTGTTCACTTACACAGTAAACCTAGAGATGGTGCTCTCTGAGGTTGGTCTCTGTTGATAAGACTTCACAAATAGATTTAGCAGACGCATAGCATAGGCAGTTGGGTCTCAAAGAAATATGAACAGTAGAGTCCATTCACCAACTGTTAACTGAAAGTATTTTCTTATGTAAGAAGAGCCTGTTAATCCACAGTTATACAAAAATCTTGATGGAGGTTTATAGGATGGAAGTTGAAGTCTGCCCTTGGAAATGGCCTGCTAGCTGCTAATTCTCTGTGTTCTTGATATAAAACTACCTAAGTGACTCAATACATAATGAAGCAAGTTTGCAAATGCCTTATCTACTCATTGCCAAGGCAACTTCTGGTCACATCCTTCCTCTGGTTGACTCTTTAGCTAACAGTTCTTTGAAGATTGCCAATAGTTGGTTTGTGGCCCTGAAGGGAGATTACCTTTCATGATTTCTGTGCTTAAGTACAGGAAGAGTCTGAGTTATTGCCTTCCCCATCTCCCCTTGTCTTAAAGCAGGTAGAAATATGGAAAAGACTATACTATTTTACACCCTTCCAGTTGGGCTGTTAAGATAAGCTGGGGCTTCATCCTTCTATTAAGGTGTTATGAGTGTTATTTCTCCCACTTTATCAGGTGAAGTAGCCTCTTAAAAGCACCCCTAGTCACATGTTTATTTAGTTCTTACCGTAAAGCCTTCCTTCCGGATTCAGGAATAAGGACTCTTTCAAGTTCAGGGCACAGTGTGAATGTTTTGTGGGAGAACAACAGGTTTGCTGGATATTCACTGAGTGGTTTCTAAGTGCTTGTGGTGCTTTCTGATTGAGAGAAATGTTTGGGAGTTGCAGTGGTTCATGAAGAACTGGGGAGGGTAGCTGTGCTGTCCAAAGAAGCTTATTTATAGCATCACCAGAAAAGATAGGCTAGGCACACGGCAGCTGCATACCAACAGATCTCATCTTCCAGAAGAACTTGGGTAAGTCTGCTGATCGCTGGCTTTTTTTCCTTCCCTATTGGAGTTGGGCTCAGTCTGATCTAGGGAGTGGCTGTAAATCTAGCTTTTCCTTTCCTGTCTAGTTCAGGGAAGTATACATTTGGCATTTAATGCCATTAGTCAAGCGAAGTCCTTGTTCAGATCATTGGCTTAGTTTAAATGAATAAATAAAAGCAATGCACAATTCCTACAGGCTAGCAGAAGGTTAAGGGAGATATATTTAATGTGTATTAGTGTGGGCTTTGTTTTGCTGGAAATCCCTTGATTTCTTTGGCCAAGCAGTGGTGAAAGACCTCAAATTGTATGTGAAATTGTTGGCTTTTTAAGCAAGTTAAAACAGAAAATGGGAAAATGCATTTTTCTTACCGTATTACTCTAACATTTGTCAGTGTTCTTTCCATCTTGCAGAGCTCAGTAGCCACCACTGGTACAAAGATTTGTAAGTCATGTCAACTCTCTTGTTGAAGAAATTGATTAAAAAATGCAAATCTTTTCTAGTTAAGTGTGTTAACTTTGAAACTTTAAGATGGTTCAGAAGTTTGGCCTTCTGTAGTCATGGTTTCAGGCTGTTGTAGAATGGAGAGAAACAAGCTAAAATTAGTTAATCTTTGGGTTGTTTGAGAGTATATGTAGACTAAAATGTTTGGTTCCAACTCTGATGTCGTTAATCTAGAACTTGTCTACTATTGTGTGTAGATACCATACTGAAGAAAATGCTGAGCCTTAAATATAAATACTCCTGATTGATGGGAAGAGTCTTAAGCTACTTCTTCAAGTTTGTGTGGTAGAGCTGTTGCCTTTCAGTTTAGTTCCTCCCTTCAGGAGTTTCATGGTGACCAGATACCAACCTCGGCTCTAACACTGGTTTAATTCTATGCTAGTGATACATTAGATGTATTCTGGGCTAGATCAGCTAGCTGGGTGCTAGACTTCAAGTGGTAACTCCCACTTCTGCTTATATACAAAATAATTAGTGATAGCCTGAGTCTTTGACTCTGCAGCTGTGGCAATCTGAACCAGTCACACGCTGAAAGAAGTTAGATTCGTCTCAAATGAACAATGGCTGCAAACTGCTTGCAAATGTTATGCCTTTCTCAAGACACACCATCAAATATTACGTTTTATTCTTAAATAATAATTGTTTAAAAGAATAATGCAGCTGGTTTTAACTTGCATAAAAGCTTATGTGAGGGACATAGTGTGTGTCCCTGGCAAGGTCTTGAGTCTTGGAAATGCTGCTGCATTTGGTATTCAGCCCTCTAAGTAGCCAGGGTAAGGGGAATGTGTGGGGAACAATAACAATAATAAAAACTTTAAATAGGCAAATAACTGCTTTTGAGTATGAAGTACCCAAAGGCTTATGTGCTTCACAACCTGCGAAATGAGTATATATGGGGGGGAAAAAAGTCCACCTACCCATAAAAAGTACTTCTGATATTCATAGCTTCCCCCACACCCCCAAAAAGATGTTTCAATGAAGTGAAAATAGTTCTGTGGAATAGCTTTTGTCAGGGAGAAGAGGACAAGCCCAGAAATATGACCTGTACAGGGAAGTTTCTGAAAGGATATTTTCATGAGTCTCTTGTACTAACCTGTTCTTCCTTGCTGGTGTAAAAATGTGGAATATGCAGGCCAGTCTTTTTTCCTCTGCTGAAATTTAATTTGGAAGCTGGGGGAGAACGATATTTACTCCTTGAATCTCAAATTGTCCATAATGCAACAGGGCTAGTCGTCATCCTTACATCTGAGTCTCGTCTGTTGAATTACATGTCAAGAGTTAATCATTTAAGATACTGACTGCTCCTAACTTGTACTCCTATTGGTGGGAAGCAGGGCACTGGTCACCTGATAGACCATTTGATGGAAGAGGAATAGGTATGTCCAGTGTAACCATTTGATTCCACCTGCCTCCTGCCCCACCAGGCTGTGCTGAGGGGTATGTACGAAGAGCTCACGTGATGTCCATGTGTATTGGGTTTGCGTGGCAAGGTTTTGGTAGCGGGGGGGGGGCTATAGGGGTTGCTTCTGTGAGAAGCTGTTAGAAGCTTCCCTTACGTCCAATAGAGCCAATGCCAGCGGGTTCCAAGACGGACCCGCTGCTGGCCAAGGCCAAGCTAATCAGCAACAGTGGTAGCGCCTCTGGGATAACATATTTAAGAAAGGGAAAAGAAGTTACAGGGGAGTAGCAGTTGCAGCGAGAGAGAGAAGTGAGAATATGTGAGAGGAACAACTCCGCAGACACCAAGGTCAGTGAAGAAGGAGGGGGAGGAGGTGCTCCAGGCACCAGAGCAGAGATTCCCCTGCAGCCCGTGGTGAAGACCATGGTGAGGCAGGCTGTCCCCTTGCAGCCCACGGGGGTCCACAGTGGAGCAGATACCCACCTGCAGCCCATGGAGGACCCCACGCCGGAGCAGGTGGATGCCTGAAGGACGCTGTGACCCTGTGGGAAGCCCGCGCCAGAGCAGGCTCCTGGCAGGACCTGTGGCCCCGTGGAGAGAGGAGCCCACACTGGAGCAGGTTTGCTGGCAGGACTTGTGACCCCGTGGAGGACCCACGCTGGAGCAGTCTGTTCCTGAAGGACTGCACCCCATGGAAGGGACCTATGCTGGAGCAGTTCGTGAAGAACTGCAGCCTGTAGGAAGGACTCACACTGGAGAAGTTTGTGGAGGACTGTCTCCCATGGGAGGGACCCCACGCTGGAGCAGGGGAAGAGTGTGAGGAGTCCTCCCCCTGAGGAGGAAGGAGCAGCAGAAATAACATGTGATGAACTGACCAAAACCCCCACTCCCCATCCCCCTGTGCTGCTGGGGGGGGAGGAGGTACAGAATTCGGGAGTAAAGTTAAGCCTGGGAAGAAGGGAGGGGTGGGAGGAAGGTGTTTTTAAGATTTGGTTTTATTTCTCATTACTCTATTCTGATTTGATTAGTAATAAATTAAATTAATTTTTTCCCCAAGTCGAGTCTGTTTTGCCCGTGACGGTAACTGCTGAGTGATCTCCCTGTCCTTATCTCAATCCATGAGCCTTTTGTTTTATTTTCTCTCCCCTGTCCAGCTGAGGAGGGGGAGTGATAGAGTGGCTTTGGTGGGCACCCGGCATCCAGCCAGGGTCAACCCACCACACCATGGTTGTGTTACATGAATTGAAATTGTGGCTGTATCTGTCTATTGTTGAAAAGGAGCCATCCCTCCTTTTGCTCCCTCTCACTTTCTGTGTAGCCTCCTTTCCCTTTCTCTCTTCTAAGCACCCAAATTGTCCTGGCCTTCAAATTGGGTAGGGGGAGCATTTGTCTTCTGTCACTGTCTTTTATTCTGGAAGCTCAGTGCCTATCGCTGGTGCTCAGGAGTAGCAGATGTATTCTGTTTCTAGAAACCAGCACCTTTGTGTGTGTTAAATATGCCTTTGGCTAGAAGTGCCAGATAACTTGTTTTGAAGAGCAACAGACCCAAGTTCAGATGTTTCCTGCTCCAGAGAGCTTATTTGCAAATTACATTGCTCTCCTTGTAACCTTCACTTAGTATCCTTTAGTCTAAAAATAATTACTGCTTGTGTGAGATTTCAAGGACTAAGATTTTGCGTATTTTCAGCAGGAGGCTGACAGTGTTGTTTTTTTTTTTTTAAGACTGTGATTCATTTAATAGTTTATAAACAAGAAATTTTGGCTGAATGATGGAACACTTAAAATCTGACCCTTGGTAAACTGTTTATATGTTACCTATTTCAACACAAAGATTATTGCTCTTATAGAGCATAAATATTAATGTAGTTTCTCCCCTGTCTCCTTAGGCCATATTTTTTTTTTCCCTGGGTCAAGAATTGTTCAGATGGGCATGTAAGGTACTACAAATTGAGACTTACTCATTGTACTAGTCATCTTTAGGTCCTTGAGGCAGCAGTAGTGAAACAAATCTCTTTGTGCTGCAAGTGTTTTCCTTCTCCCTTCAGAATCTTTTCAGGACCAAGCCATTCCTGTCTGCTTGTTTCTGTACGCTGATCAAACAGGTTTGTTTTCAGTGTCCAAATGGCTTCAGAAATTAGACTTGAAAGGCTTGGTTGTTTACATCACTTTGTTTTGTTCTGTCAAGGTTACTAACACATCAAATCTGGAGAGAGCGAATTCAAGGTTTGTAGCACAGCAGTTTTGGAGAGAGCAGGTCCATGTGTGAATAGGGCTTGGAGAGGCCTCTCATCAGCGTGGTTAAAAAGATGCGTGTGCAATATGATTAATCTTAAGAGCTTTAATACAGAAGAATGAAGCTAATTGTAGCTTCCCCTTTTTATAACACCCAAGGCTTACCATCCTATGCATCTAAGGTGCACTAGCAGAAGAGAAAGATTTTGTTGTGTTAACCTCTTGGAACCCTGTCATGGATGCAGGTCCTGTTGTGTTTGGCACTCCCAGGGAAAGGACTGCCTTTACCATATGCATTTGTAGAGCTTGGCGTGTGACCAGATACTGTGGCAAAAAGCTCAGCCTAGAGAACAGCAGAGTGCACAAAAACTGTCTGACATTTGGGTGCTCTTGGTGTTATGCTGGCAGAACCTTTTGGATTCTTGCATTTTTTTTTTTTAATTGTCCTTAATCTCTCACCCCATGCCACGTTCAGAAAACAGTGAGGCAGCTGTGCATCCCTGTGCTTGAAGATGGTGAGGGAGAAATCACAGAGATGCTTCTATGGAAAAATTATTAAAAGGCTAATGAAAGCAGTTACCGTTATTGGACTTCTAATAGTCTGCTGCTTTAGACCTAACAGAAGTATTAAGTTGACAAGGTGTTCAAGCGGCACCTTTTTAGTCACGTTCTCAGTGTAGTGAAGCTTGTCACAGGTTCTGTCTGTAACAAACTGGGGTTTTGGGATTAACCTGAGCTGAGACAGCTGGTAAGAGTCTGAAGAGGAGTGCTTTCCAGTTCACATGGCTGTGGAGTCTTGATAAATGGCTGGTTGGCAGACTGTGTTGCTGTAGCAAGGGTGGAGGCTATCTGCTCTGTGGTGTTGCCTGTTCCTTTGTATTTCAGAGTGGTAACTGGGACTGAAAGTGGCCTTTTCGTGGTCTTTTTAGTCTTTTGGTTACTGTCTGGCAAGCGATCTGCAGTATGATGACAAGTTTTGTAGTCCTTTCCAAGACTTGCCCAACCCTAAGAGCCAGAATTGTTCTGTCTGGCTGATGCTGAATTCATTTCTCCTGCCCCTTATTGTTCATTCCTCACTTTACAAGCTATTTGAAGACCAGAGTTTGACCATGTAAGTAATCCCAAGAGGGTGCAGATAAAATCTTAAGAGAAGTTGTCAATCAACAAGGGGATTAGGGAATGGATTCTAAAGTGTGCTGGGGTAATAGAAAATTCTGAATATTCAAGAGGAGGAAAGGCGTGTCCAGATGAGGAAAGCAGAATCTCTTCTAGAGGCTTAAAGATGACTGTAAAAGCATATTTACTAGCTCTTCTGTTTTTCTAGGGGAATAACAGCTGCCACAGTTAGAGAAGGCTCCGTTTTAAGAATTCCCCGTATTCACGGGTTACGGGCTGACTTGGCATAGCTGATAGTTGACATGTGGAGCACTTCAATTTAGGGTCATCAGTTCAGACACATCCTTGGTCAGCAGTGGAAGCAAGCTGTTACCACAGGAGGTTTTTTAATGAAGTGAGCTGGCAATCTGTCAGGCTCTTAGGGCATGAGTTTCTGTAGAACTACCATAAATGGTACTTGCAAATAACCTTGGAGTCAAAGAATTAAGCAGGTGTCAATGATAATCCAAAGAAATGAAGTACGCATGCAGGGAGTAACAGGCATGGAGCACTCATGCTTGTACAGCTGATAAATGGAGTGTTTATACATTCCTTCCTGAACTTCAAATAAGAAAAACTAGTCAGTAAAGCAATGAGAAGCTTCTAACTACATCATCTACATTTTCACTGTCCAGATAAAAATAGAAACCCATAATGGTAACATTACTGGATTGGCTTAGGCACCAGTAGAGCTGTGCTTTCATGGTCAGAATAGGCAGTCCTTGAGGTCCTTTTGACTTCCAGTCACCTTTTTCTGTGTACCAAATTACCACTTTTTTCGTTCCAGTGGCTTTTTCAGAGTCCTGCTTAGCTCTTACTTGTATATACTGTTCATCAGAGGTGCTGTTCTGCTGTGGTGAGATTAAGGCTGACTTTCCTTCACTGGAGTCGACAGCCAAGTGCTTAATTCCTGGGGAAAACTAAAGACTTCCTCAGTTGTCCTCTTAGGAGCTTTGCATGGAATGTCCTTGCCCTTCTGCCTACCCTTGGAGTGAAGGATGAGACGGTACCACACTTCTCTCCACCTCTGTTGCCATTGTTTGGGGTTTAATTTAATAATTCGCCTGAGCAGCTGAGATTGTCTTAGTGTGGTGCAGCATTTGTAAACAGTATTTGCACTGCAGTTTTCTTGTTGTCTCCTCGAGCCCATTCATGTCTTTTTCCAGCTCCCCCCACGTGCATACTCTAAGCCCAGCTAGACAGCTCTATTCATGCAAACCTAGTTATTCCTTAGGGAAAAAACAACAAATGAAAGTAACTGGCCCTGAAGCTTCTTACTGAGGATAGCAATGCTAAAAGCTGTTCTGCCTGGAGATGTGAACTTAAAATAGGTCTCAAAACAAATCTGCTTTTTCCCCTTCTCCCTTTCTACCCCAGTCTTGCCACATTGCGGTCAGAAATCCTTTTTTTAAACTTTATGACAGTTCTGGATATTTTCTTTGACTGAAATCAATGTATACTCTGAAACATATGCTCCTGACATGAAATCATCTACTCTAGGGAGAAAAGAGAAAACCAGCTGCCACGTCACCACGGTTCTGTCTGCCCACCACCCTGTGTGTGTGTGTGATGGGGAGAAAAAAAAGTGATAGCATTCAGTTTTTCACTAAAATGTCTGTGTATGTTCTAAGAACTTCAGCTAAGAGTCTTGTGGCTCACTCCTATTACACTTGCATGCTGTTTTGCCTGATCTACCCTCGCCCTTTAAAATCACAGATGATAGATTTCTGCTTTACACCTGCACCTCTTTCACTATCTGCCAAAGAGTGCATAGTTTAATGGATGAACTGAACTCTGTCTGTCCCGCCTTGATTGGTAGGTGGTGACGTAAGTGTACATAATTGAAATGCATTGATTTCCCTGGAGTGCAAAATTGAAAAGCAGGAGGTTAGCCAGCGGGTTACATGCTCTCGTTCTAGAGGAATAGTGAAGTAAGGGAGCAAAAATGCTGGAGCAACTTGCTTTGCTGCACCACGTAAGTGACGGCAGCCTCAGTTGAGAATTCAAGAAGTGCTTGGAAATGGACAAATTTTGTGTTGCAATCAAATAGACCTCCTCATAATGAAGGCTTTGTGGAGGCTGAGTAGCTCTCCTTTAAAATGGTGGTGAGCTGGCAAAAAGTGGGGATTAAACAGGGACTGGGAATGGGTACTTGAGGCTGAACACAAACTGAATTACACTAATTGAATCTAGTTGTTGCTTTATCTTGTCCAGCACTTTTTCAGTAATCTCTCATCTTGCTGCTTTGAAGATGAGTAAATAGATTTTATAGCAAGGAGAGTGTGTGCTTTCCTGGCTGCAGGATTGTTTCCAGCTGAACTTGTCTTCCTGTTTCTCTAGAACTTCTCCCTTCTGGATCTTGGGTGCACTTGTTACTCATGTAACTCAGATTTAGTCATGCCACATGAAAATCCCTGCTGATTTGAAAAAATAAGATCTAACCTGGGTTGTCTAGCTGAGTCATAACCCTTTAGAGGATCTGGAGGACCATGTATTTTGGTTCTGGAAAGAAAGATGAAAAACTATTGTAGAAATTGTAGTTGTTCAAGCTGTGATTGCTTTCTGCCTGCTTAGGCAAAGCATAATTAGCTGCTTCCTTGCAAACATATAATCATTGTGATATCTTTAGCTGCTTTGTGGTACAACTTCACCCCATGGAAGACAGAGCATCACAGATGGTTTACATTTTCCTGAACAAAACATACAACATACTCCAGGAGAGTGGGCATGCTCTGGAGCTCTGCTCTTTGAGCAGCTTGCTCGCTGAAGATGGTAAACCAGATAGATTTTTCAAGCTGAATAGAAGTACTTTATGGAAATAAGATTTTTGACCTTTCAGAGCCATATTGGTAGCTCTCAACTTTTGTTGAGAGAAACTCTCTAGTGTGAATAAAGTATGTAAGCTTGTGAAGCGTTATTCTGAATTCTCAGAGAATCAGATGATGACACTTAAAATAGAGCATGAGCCAGACCCTAAAGCTTGATCTTTTGAAAGTTTTCTTAATTATAATTGAATGTTAGTGAAAACTCACCATGGCAAGGTCCTATAAAAGCTTTCATTATACTGTTCCTGTACCTGTTTTTCTAAGTGTTGATGTTGGATGCTGAAGAAATACTTCAGGCTTACTCTCCATTCAAAAATTGTATAGAAGTCTTAGAGTTAAGTCACCGTATAAACTGAGAACAAGAAAGGGAGAAAAATGCTTGACAGGAAGTGCTTTTGTTTTTTTAAGTAAATCTGTACATTTACTTGGATAAAACGACGTTTTGTTGAAAACTGTTTTGTGATTCTTGCTGTACTTTCAATGTGTGGTTAGAAATGGCTTTTTAGCTTTGACTTTTAAATTCCTCAAGTCTCTTCTGGTCTGACTAAAAAATATGGCATGATATCTACAGTTAACTTGCAAAGATAAGTAGCTCTAATTTGCTCTTTGCTTAGGTACTGTGTGACTAATATTGAGTACAAATGATCACACTGAAAATCTGAACAGCTACAATAACCTTTCGCTATACTATTATTAAATTGTTAGCTTTATCTGTTACAGACAAATCAATTCTTGGCTTAGAACAAATGCATTCCCATTGGAAATGTGTAGATTTTACCTGGTTGACCCTTTGGGAAACTTCTGGGAGATTTCTGAATGGGGACCTGAATGTCCTGTTCCTGTTGAAAAGCTGTTCAGAAACCTGTGTCACAAGTAAAAGCATGGATGCTGAAAAATTGGCAGGGATGTGGAGAAACACAACAACAAAAAGTATGCAAAAATCAGTGGTCATGTTTGAGTGAGTACGGGCCATGGCCATGTCTCATGGACTTAAGGTGAGATGTATTAATGCTTGACAGTTCCTGGGATTTAGTGGTAGGTATGGACACGACAGCTATTTTCACTCACTGCTGCATTTGGCTGCCAAAAGAAGACTTGAAATAAAATAAAAAAAACCCAGAACTGTGACTATGGTAAACTTGTAGTGATTGCATGAGAATTGCTGCTTGTTGCTACAACTGTATTGAATTGTGGTTCCTAGTTTTGAGTGATGGAAGTGTTGGCAGAGGTAGGAGACCTGTTTGATGTACTAGTGCAATTAGACCAGATCGCAATGGGTAGTATGATACAGCCTTGATTTTAGCATCTTTTGACTTTTGAATGCATGGTAGGTGAACACCTTTATAATTCATTTTGTCTGACAGCAAGTACTTTGATTTTTTTTTTTTTTTTTTTTTAAGTTTAAAAAGCTGTTATTTTGGTAGCTAGTAGATATTCTTTTTATCAGAGGGTGGTGGGGACATAAGCTCTTGCAATAAAATAATATAAGCAGTTACTAGATTTCTGACTATAACCTAGAAAAGCAATTCTGTTCGTTCAGGAACTTTTCACCCAATGTAATGTACGCCACTAGAGATGAGCTGTGAAAGTAAACCTCCTTTGTATGCTTGCTCTTTTTTCTGTGCTTACCTCTACCTTTCCTTCTGAAAATCCTGCATGAAAACATGTCTGTCACTTCACACATACTGTATGTTCCCCGTGTCAAGATTCCCAAAGAAACAGGATAAAGATTGTCTTCTGTCATGCTCCAGAGCTGTGTGTGTGAGGGCTTGAGGGGGAATGTCTTGGCATGCCCAGAGGAAGTCTCAGGTGTTTGTGCTGACCTGTGAACTCGGTGTGACAAATATATTTTGTCAGGCAACCAACTACTCTAGAGTTCTGAGAATATTAATGGATAGTGTGGACAATATTGCAGTTCAAATGTTTTGTGTAAACCCTTCAGCATCAAACATGGTAATTTACATCCCACGAGCTTATTGCCCTTGCACAAAAATAAAACTGTGGATATTTGTCTAATTTTCTTGCAAAATTATAAGCCTTAGCTGTCTAGATCATGTTTCCTATTCCTCCTGTTATTTTTTAAATAGTGTAATTTTAAATGACTTGAACAGCAGACTTCCATAACTTCCCTTGAGCATGCCAAGTTGATAATAGAGCAAACATTCAATTTGAGTCTGTTCCATAGCACTTCTGATGTGGGTATGAGCTTTTCTTTCCTGCTTTGTCACAGTTCCTGATGGCAGCCCTTTGGACTGCCCTAATTGATGTTTCTCCAGATTTTTTTGGGAGCCAGTTAGCTGTAGCCCTAAAAAGCCCAATTAAGATCCTGGAAAGAAATTCTGCTTAGTGTGCAGCTGCTGTGAGCACAAGAAAAAGGCAGTGATAAATCTACAGGTTTTTAAAACTGAAGTTAAATATGGGGATATTAAAAGAGCAATTGGAACCTTTCTTAAAGGGGTAAGCAAGATGAAATGTGTCTGCATTTTTAAAGAGGCGTTTCCTTAAAGCATCCAGAGGCCTAAACTCAGTGGGACGATCTAGACAAATAATTTATTTTCTTTCTTTGACAGTAAGCAGGCTGGGTGTTCTTGGCTTTGCTTATGCAACTTAACACTAGTTAAACTTCGTGGTACTGCAACTGAAGGAAAAAAAAAAGGAACTTTTTTCCCAGACATGTTGTCATACTGAGGTGATTGGAACTGCAGAATTTTTTAAAATACTGACGTAAATATTTTCCTCTGCCAAGACCTTGTTGACTTTTAATTCTTTTTTTCAACTTTCACCACCTTTGAAAAATGAGGGAGATGATTACATTTCTTACAGCCTTTTCCCTAAGGTGTAAGAATATCCATAGGGTGCCCCCTCATGATTTGCATAAAACAGCTGACGATCCCACTGTTGCCTAAGGGATGGGTCCCATCTCACCACAAACATTGTGTTTCTTTTTCTCTTCCATTTCTCTTGTGATAGTTGTGGAGCCATGTGGGGAGTTGGATCAAATCTCTGACCTGACTGAAGAGGCTGCTCTTGTTTCTTTGGTCAGGGAAGGGTAGTGGCAGCGTGGTCTTCAGTTGAAACTCCTTCTTATTTCCAAAATCAGGGGGAAAGGGAAACAAATACCTTTCAGTGGTAGCATGAAATAGATATCCTAAATAGATAGATTTAAGCAAAGCATGGATCTGTGTACATGGAGATCCTGGATGCATCTACTGTTAATGCATGATTAGAGGCAATAACTAACAGGAAGGTTGTGTGGCTAGGTTTCTGACCACAGAAGTGGTGTTGTTCCTTTCTGCAGTATCATTAAGTACTTCATAATACCAAGTGATATGGTTTAATAAACCCAGTGAAACCACAGGACTGGAAGAGAAAGCTGTAAAATTCAGGAACTGGTTTTGATGAACAAGCATGTTGTCTTTGGCCTTTTTGAAGGCAGAAATGTCTGTTAGCACTTCTGTTTTGGGTACAGGTACGGAATTTTCTCTTTATCATGTTTGGCTGAGATTACATTTTAAACGCTCAATTTTAAGAAATGTACACTTCAGTGATCTGAATAAATTTTGAAATTTAGAATGAAAACATATCAAGACATTAAAAAATGCTCAATAGACTGTATTCCTTGTTCTGTTCTTGCAGTACTATAAATGTAGGAAAAGCATAACATTTGATTCTTCCAAGATACATTTACAGACTTCAGCATAGCTCACTTGCTGGTGATGGATAACAGAGCTTTCCCTCTGGAATCTCTAGTGCCATTCCGGTGCAATTATTGGTGACCAAAATAGTCCGAGAAGAGTGTCCTTAAACTTAAAAAAACAGCAACTGATTTTGGAAGGTTTCTCTGTCCCCATCCTAGAAACTATTCCCTGTACTGATCTTGGCAATCTGCAATGGAGAGATAATACTGAAAGGAATCGCTCTCCTTTCTAGGAGGGTTTCCACTTCACTGCAAGATCTAAAAACAAAGAAAGAAAGAAAAAAAAACAGCTGTGGCTTTTCCTGCTCATGCTGTTTGTGGCACATTCAAGCTTCAAAACAACTAAAACCCTGTTGGTTACCTTATCTCAAAACGGAACATCATATCATAATGATCTGTAAAGTATTACTTGATATGCCAAGGTATGTTTAACTCTTTGGGTGAATTTTTTAACATTTTTAATAAAGTCTAAACAAATCTGCACTCCTTTTTGTTTCATTAAACAGTGAACTGGAGAGCTCAAAGAAGCATTGAAGTAATTAATTTATTTGAACTTAGCAATGGTAAGGAAGCAAGTTTTGAAATTAGGCACTTCTGTTCCTTCCAAAATCTTAATGCTATATTCAAAGGTTGGTGGTTGAAATGGGCCTTGAAGAGTTGAATTTTAAGGATTGTAGGAGCAGGAATGCGTTTAATTTGCAGAGCCCTATTATGTTTCTGAGATGTGCTTTTTATTTACTACTTGAGGAGCCAGGTCACTAAAGAAAAAACTTCACATAAAATATGGAATACTTGATAATTTCAGGACTGTAGATGTGCAGATTTCTCTCTTTACATGAGAACAAGCTTGTTTTTAAAAATTGAGTTCCTTTAGTAGGACTGGAGGTTGGCTATATATGTATCAAATGCAGAAGAAACTCAGTGAACACTTCTACAAGCAGTAGCTGACCTCTTTAGCCTAAAGACTTGAATTGTTGTGCCATAACACAAGTTTTGGCTAAAAATTGTTGCTTGGGCAGTGACAGTGTATGGTAATGTGGTAGCTGAATTTAGCCTAGCACCCCTACCTGGGCTGCCTGCTGTGAGAAGGGAGACACTGATCCTGTGCACTGATGACATTAGAAAAGGTTTTACTTTTTTAGTGCTTGTGGTATTCATGTCTAGACTAAGCCTTTTCTAAGTTTAGACTAAAGTTTGTCCCCTGTAAAAGGCTTAGTCCAGCTTTCCCTGGTTGCCAGAGGATTTGAGTGGAGATAGTTGTTTTCTAAATACACACACAAATTATCTTTGTTTTTTTTAAAGCAAAAGTTCTTTTTAGTATAGACCTCTAACTGGAGGACTTCAGTGTTGTGATGAGACTGCTGAAATGATCTGTGCGGAACAGCGTAAAGTAGTATGTTCTGTATTGCCCAGCATCTGTTGCCTCAAATAACCATTGCCCAGGACTTGTTCGCCCATACGATCAGACTTGGCATTTACATGGGTTGCGATTAGTTTCAGGCCAGTTAATGGAAGCAGTCTCACTCAATCTTTCCTAGGCCTTACCCCTTTAAAGGTGCTGAGATGATTAACTTCACTTCTAGACTGCTGGCTGGAACATACTTCCAGCTTTGACCTGATAATCTTCTCAAATCCTGTTGCCAGACCCTCCTGATAGGGGATAAGGAAAGAAAGAAGGACCTTGGGCATAAGAGGGCTGACTTGCTAGAGGTTCTCCAGTCCAACATGTGTGTGTGTAATAGATTTCCACTAAACAAGGCTTTTTTCTAAATCAGCTGTTCGTAGGGTCAGCCTACTCTGCTGGTTTCTTAACCTGTCTCCCCCCATAAGTGACCTTTTTTTTTTCCTAGCAGAATCATTTGTTTTCGCAAGTACTTGTAAGTAGCTACCATGAACTGACACTAGAAACAACTTCTCATCCCAGAGGTGAACCTTATTTTAATAAGTGAGTTCTTCATATGTCAAAATTAAAATGACAACCCTGCAAGAACTAAAGCCTCTTGATTGCCCTAAAACTGAACCATGGGTCTTTGGATTCTACAGATATCCAGTGTTTTAAATCATATTGACACATTGCAAGTCATCAAAAATGTGGTTTTGTAAATGCACAGGTAGATAATTTAATTTTAAAGTGAAACATTTGTGATTTTTCTCTGTACATCAGTATTACATTTCCTCACAGCCATGTGACACTGACAGCACAGGATAAGAGAAGAATTTCTGGCTATTTAAAACCTTGCGGTTCTGTTGCCAGCTGAACAGCGATTCCCTGTGGTCCCACTGCCAGGAATTACGCTCTACCCATGGGAAATATAGCGTGGATTTTTTTTTTTTTTTTTTGCTATTAGGTGTGAATATCATTTTGATGTCATTAGGTACCTCTTTCACACTGCAGCTCATAGGAAACTTGCATGTTCTGGGTCAACATCTGGACTAACATGATATTCAATCATTTCTTGAGTTAAAAACATTCTTCGATGTTATTTTTCTGATTCTTCCAGAGCTTGTTTACTGCAAATTCAGATGTCACTAAACTTGACCAGTAAGAACTGTTTTCAAGGAGAGAGGAGGCAGTTTAGTTGAACCCTTGGGCTAGGTATTGCCTTTGTTTAGAAAGTAGAATGTGAAATGGGATTCACAGCTACAATCCCATCTATTAGTGAGTAGTTTCATGTGTTATCTTCATGGGTTAAGCTTTCTTTTGTTTAATGTTCAATGAGGCCTGGGAATAAACACTTCATTTTGTTTCAAGGTAGGGAGGAAATCTGAGGACCTTATGAGTTGCATGAATATAGGGGAAAAAGTGACTTGCTGCTTTTAGCTCTCTTGACTTTACCTTTTAGGGTGATGTGTGCTGGGACTTGAGCATCTGTCCTCTCTTGTATTGCTTGGTTACGTAAAAATTAATCTGCCTGGAGGTTAAATATGCAGGTCTGTCTGCTGCAAGGGATATTATGTTAGGTTTAAGGAGTCCCTCGTGACTCCATCCTTGGAGATACTCAAAACCCAACTTGGCACAGTCCTGAGTAACCTGTTCTAGCTGACTCTGCTTTGAGCAGTGGAATCAAACTAGGCAATCTCCAGGGGTCCTTTCCAACCTTAATTATTCTGTGGTTCTGGAACTCACAATTTTGTAACTTGACCCACTCCTCAAATAAGAGTTTTAAACAGGGTAGATTGGTGCACTTCACTAATCAAC
The DNA here is from genome assembly GCF_018139145.2 of Gymnogyps californianus. Taxonomy (NCBI): domain Eukaryota; kingdom Metazoa; phylum Chordata; class Aves; order Accipitriformes; family Cathartidae; genus Gymnogyps; species Gymnogyps californianus. Next base: position 149,180,439 of record NC_059471.1, read on the forward strand.
AGCCGAATCAACTTCCCTAACCGAGAAGAGAAAAGGAAACATGGATGGATTTCCCCCAGACATGATCCTACTTCTTCTGCAGTCAAATATACTGATCTGAGGAAAGCTAATGGCATGGCAGGCCTCCAGTTTAATACTGTCAGGGTCAGCTTAGTACTGACTCATGTAGTTGAGTGTAGCTTAGTTGGGACAGACTAGTCTTTCTTTTCAAGCACATGTGCTGGTTTTCTATGAATGGATTTTAACTTCTTATGTTCAGTGAAGGAAGCCAGAAGAGGAGCAGGCTGGAAGTTTCTCTATGCTAAATCCTGTCTGTAGAAAAGACTGCTGAGAGAATGAGCCATCCAGCCTGGACACCCCAGCCACAGAGCATCTTTGCTTTTCTGTGAAAGGAAAGGTGATCTTATTCGCTTCATGTGCTCGTTTGTTCTTGAAGTGTGGTACGTCTGTGGAGATTACACCCAAAACTTGTTGGGCTGACCTGAGATAGGATTGAAATAGCTGTGGGCACAGGTTGGTATGTGATATTTAGTTATTAGGTGAAAAACAGACCCACCTTAGATAATGAATTGAATTTGTTTGCAGATGTTTTGCATCCACATCTGCCTCGCTGCAAGTAGCTGTTGTAGTGTTGTTGACTTCTCTCATAGGTTCACTACGCTGCTTTAAATTCTTCCAAGGAAAACAGCATTTAATAGCAAGGTACCTATCTTGTTGGCCTTTTTCATTAGGTGTTACCTTGCTATTAATTTACTTACATAAGCTGATGTTAATGTAACGTGCTATAACTAATAAATAGCTCCGTGCTAAAAGTGAACTGCCTTGTCTCCTGGAGAGGAGCTACGTGGGAGTTATAATGCTTAGATATGGACACACAGAAGCAGTAAGTACTATGTTGAGTATATGGAGAAGTGTGTGGATACCACTAGTGTTCTCTCCAGTGTGTCTTGTGAGTTACTGAAATACCTTAATGTTGAGTAGCCTTAGGGTTACACTCCACAGTCTATACAGGGATGAGCTCAGAGACCCTCCGTACGATACACTGGCGGCCTGTTTTCTCCAAAGGTAGCGAGTGTAATGGGCATAGGGGCACTCAGAAACACTTTGACAGATAGCAATCCAAACTACAGAAGGGACCACCTCTTGCATCTGGTGAACAATACTGTATTATGCTTGTCAAGGACATAGCTTCAAATTTCTTTACAGCTAGATACTGTAAACTTGCTGCTGTTTTGTTCTCTGTTTCTCTAAGATACTAGCACATCTCAATCTACAGCTGTTTATAAATGTGCCAACAACTCTGGAGTGAAGTAATAGACATATATAAATACTGATCTTCCTGTTAAACTTGAGACCCTACTGATCTGCTTAATGGCTGTATTACTGTCAGATCTGAGGAGTTAGCCAGGAGACTAATGGAAGTAACAGTGTAATAGCACTGTTACATAGCATATACAGAAAAGGGAAAACCAAGCTCATTCAAGATCAGATTAGAGCAATCCTGAATCAACTACATTGTTGGTGTTATTGTAGGTGTTGTTAAGAGCAATTCAAAGACACATGAAATAATTTTTCTTCATTTGGGATAATGGATTCCTGGGCAGTATAATACACGCTTGGAGCTCTAGAACAGTACTTATCTCTTAAATTCTCTGATGTAATTTGGTTAACTGATTATACCTGTATAGCTTGTAGTCATCTTACATTCCTTTATTAGCTGTGGGGACACAAATGTGGCATAAATTGCCTGAAGCATTTCTTTGCATAGCATATCTATGCCTTTGGGGGAAAATAATGTTCAAATTTTATTTTCCAAAGTAAACAACATGCAGGAGTGTACCAGCAGTTTTTAGTATGCTGCTTCTGCACCCTGGTGCACTACCAAAAGCACAGTTTTCTTGAAATTGTATGAACCTCTTTCCCGTCTTTCCAAACAACCATTCTGTTAACAGCACTGTTTCTTTCAGCCCTATGCACATAGGCAAAATTCTGGAAGTCTGTTGCTGTCTTCAGCTTTCAAGGCTGTAATTCTTTAAAATAGAGGAAGAAGCGAAATTTCATCCATCCTGGCAAGGAAATGGAGTTTCAAATCACTAGGGTCACCTCCCTCGCACTTCTTCCCACCCTGCACAACACATGCGTCAGTAAGAGGACACACGGTTACAGAAATGGCTACAGTATCAGCTACTTTGACAGAAAATTCATCTGTATGCAGCTGAAGGCCTTGAAAGCTGATAATTTTGCACAGCATTATGAACCTTCAATAAAGCTTTTTTGCTATGCATACATGTTTGCAGTCATGGTTGACATCACTTGATTCTGTCTTGGCATATTAATTGTGCATATATTGTCATGTCTACATATGGACACTAATGTCAAAGCACTGGACTAGTTTGGAGGCAAATCCTAGGACGTGGTCTGTTCCTTTTCAGTCTCAGAAAATTGTATTCTATTAATACACTGAGTAAGTCTTTAATTGCCTTGGGCTTTTCTTGTGGGAGAGTGCTTTAGAACCCCATTTCTCTGGTTTCAAACATTGAGCTGCAGTCCAAAAGCTAACACACATTTTTCTGCCACTATTGGAGGTGTTCTACCCTATTTATTAAGTTGATAGAAATGGGTCAAGAAGTAGGGGAGACTGGAAGGGCTGATTACAAGTTCTTTGTTAGTTTGACTCCACTAGAGTGGAGAGAGTAGGCATATGGATTTCACTGGTGGCTTCCAATGTAATCAGGAACAAATTCTTTACATTTCTCAGTCTTCAAATTGGAGAAAACCAAGCCTTCTTAATAGCAGTATATGCTTCTGTTAGCATAAACTAATGGTAAATATATGAATACTAAATTGTTTAATACCAGTGAGCAACTGAAGGGAGGAGGGTGGTTTCCAGATGTTGAAGGCCCCAGGTTCCTCTCTCTGGAGAGGAGCTTAGAGTTAATGCTGTGGTCTGCTGTGCAGGAGCACTGTATAGATTTCCAGGAAAGTGTCTACTGTTATGCTATGGTTCTGCCACCACTGTTGCTCACCCCCGGTTTAGAGAGCTGTGCTGTGCTACCAGTCCATTCTGGCTGACTGAACCTGAAAGCAGCAGTTGAATGAAGTTGAAGAAAGTATTTCTTAATTTCAGTATTTTTCTTCTTAAAGAGAGCTTGTCAGTCTGATTCTGAAGTTATTACCTGCTTTTAGATAAGGTAGCAGCAGCCTGTTGGTATTATCGCTGAGAAAGTCACAAGTAACCTTTAGTCTCTCTTGCCCCTTCTCCTTGCTGCATTAAAAGCATTTTGAAAAAGGGTCCTTCTGGCTGGTGCTCAAATACGAGATGGAGGGTGGTGTTATGAAATAAGGGATTATGGAAATTATTCAGTTTGAGCCCAAGGTCCAGAACTGAATCATCTGCCAGTGGAAATCCTGGAATGCCCTACGAGACAAAGTCCAGTCTGCAAGAAGCGTAGTGGCAAGACAGTGCATCAGGGCTGTCGAACCACGCTGGACAGAAGTTGAGAGCTTTACCTCTTAAAGAGGTGCGTGTAGATGTCTTTCACAAAAGGTGATTGTAGGTCCCTTGGTGGGGGCTCTCAGACCTGCATTAAGTGAAGGGGGTGCTTGTGCCTCGTAGAGCAACTTTCTCTGCCAGATAGCTGGGAGGTTCTGCTAAGGTTATCTGCCTAAGACCCCCAGATATCCTTGCAGAGGGATGGCCTTTATCTAAAGGAGGATGGAATTAAAAAGACTAGACAGAAAAGTTCTTGAGGATGAAAGGCAAAGAGAGGAGCCTTTCTGTGTGCTCACTACTAGGAGCAAATTCTGCTGAATGGCATCCTTACACTTAGATTGGATTAAATCTCTGACTAATTCATACCAAGTCTTTTCATGTCCCCACCAGTGCAGCTGTATTTGAGCAGACTAGTAATGTCTGCCTCTGGAAGTGATGACTGCCATCTTATTTCAGAAACTGCTTGCCAAAGCCTCAGGGAGAGGAGAGTAAATCACAAAACCTCCTCCACCTCTTTCCTCTGTAACTGATTTCCTAACAGATTTTCATTTGCTTGAGGCATTGAGCTTGGCATGGTCTTTGCTGAGAGAGGCATCTCCTGCGTGTTCAGCGGCTGGAGGGGAATTGCTGCCTGGCCAATTGAAACTGTTTCAGCACTTACTGAGAGTCAAATGTCCAGCCAAGTGGGGAACATGCTGCCTGGTTACTATTTTTAAGCTGTGTAATAGTATGTGCAAATGATATTAACTTACGTCCAGAGTTGAAAGTTCGATGTTACAAGTTTTGTTTTTGCCATACTCTACCTGTAATCTGGATTACCTTTCAAGGTTTTGGTATATTTTGTAGCATGAGAAAATGTAACTTCTTTATTCTACCTGTTTGTCATAGTTTAGCCAAAATGTTAAACAGGTTATTTGCTTACAATATATTCCTGTCTCCTGGTAAAAGCTTTCCTTGTACCTATGAGGAAAATTAATGATTGGAAGCATTAGACACACAGGATTGTGTAATAGAGATGAATTTTCATTAAACTGCTAGATTTGATCAGTTGTCATTTGACAGTCTCATGGTGAAGTTTGTTAGTTGCTAAGGGTTGGATTTTGCTTTGCTTTTTTTAATTACTATTGTTACTAAAGGTTGCGGAGCATACCAGAATGCAAGGGGTGGGTATTCTTATGTTTAGAACAGGAAAGATTTACATAAGTAAATTTATCAAGGGTTAATACTAAACTAAGTTTAAAATACTGTCAAATTAAGAACTCCAAGATGTAAGTACAGTAAGAGAGTGCTTTGAGGAAAGGCTAGAATAGAGATTCCGCCCCCCCCCCCCCCCGAGAATAAAAACATGTCTACAGGAATTCAGCCTGGGACTATAGAAGAGGTTTGTGGGACATGTGGAATAGACCTCAATTAAATGATCTAATTTATGAAATAAAAGTTATAGGATTATTGTGTGTGTGTGTTTTTTTTTCTTCCTGTGATCTAATGAATTGAGATTTAGCATTGTGTCCATTGAACAAGTTCAGTATCTTTTCTGTTATCTAGAAGCCCCATGGCTTAAGAGGCTAGACAAATAAGTTCTACCATTAAAACGAGGTGTAGCTCCATACTGAATCTGCCAGTCATTCCAAAAAAAAGAACATTCAAAACGTGATGGAAACCAGTCTCTTTCTGGTTCCCTTCAAATCCTGCTTTGTGTCCTGTTCAAACTCTGTTCAGTCAGTAGTGCTCTTACTGAGGTGTGTAATTCTCTGCCTTTGCGAAATGAAATAGTCCATAATATAGACTTAAGCAAATGTAGTAACTAATGTGGGAGGACAATACAGGCCTGTAGTGGCCTGTGGAGCATCAAGAAACAGTCTGCTGCATCTACCCTAGATTGAGTTCCTTGCCATTGCCATTTTTGGTTTCAGATATTTGGAGAGACTACACAGCATATGTTTTCATGCACAACTTTTAAGGAGAAAGGAATGCTAGGTGTAGTGATTTGAGCTACATGAGTAGGATACACCCATCAGTGGTTATAAACACACTGTGGGATTTTTCTTTGGCATCAGGGAAGTTTGAGGGAGTCAGCCTGCTGGTGGAACCTGGGTCTGTTGGCCATGCATGGGTTGGGGGCAGTGGCAGATTGGGGTATATGATAGCTGGGATATACAATGCTGGATATATTAACAGTGACAAGTGAAAGCATGTGGCAGGTAGTGAGTAAGGTGCTGGTCCTCATCTGCAGATGAGTCCTTGAGATGCTGTTCCTTGTTGGACCTTTCTGGTTAAGGGAAAGGAGGTGGCAGTTCTGAGGGTCTGGGCTTAAGGTCCAATTTCTTAGGTGTTTTTTGAGATCTGCGTGTATGTTTTACCTGGTAATTATAAAGGCTAAGGTTGCACCCACGGGTTGTAGCATGGTCCCAGCCCTTCCTGGTCTTTTCCTAGAATAAAGCTTGAGATTTGTTTCGTTTTTAAAGTTCAACAGCCTCTAAATGAAGTGGTTTGTGGGTTGGAGAAATCTTTATGGCTCTCTTATTCAAATGTCTGTTTACTTTGGTTTCTTGGCTCCCAAAAGAGTCTTGCAAGATCTGCATTAGGAAAAAAATTTCCAAAATTTTTAAGTATCTCTGCTTTCCATATTCAGTCTTCCTCCACAGAAACAGGATATACATCCCTTAAATAATCTGAACTGCTCTGTGCAGTGTACTCAATTTGTGATGCCATAGCTAGTTGAGTGTGTGTGGAGGGTGGAATTATAAATCTTTTAATCCTGTTTTCTAACTCCCTTCTCCACTACCACTTCCTTCAAGGAAGTGCCTGCCTCTTTTCCACACCCATAACAGCTGAGAGTTGGAAGCAGCACAAATAAAACTTGCTTTCCCATGTACATTTTTAATGTGTGTAACTGGAATATTTGTTCTTTGTTTTGTGAGAGTCTGGTATTTACCAAACCACTGAGGAGTGAGCCTTGGAGTTAAAAGTCCAAGCAGCCATCTGCCTTGATTAGAATAAATGCTGGCACAAATGACCAGTCTTGGAGTTTGCTTCTGAGGTGCTAAGATGTTTCTCTTGATGACCCAAATGAAGGTGGGTTTGGTAAGTTCAGCCTAGTTTGGACCCCATGATTCTATGTGACTAGTAATCTTTGACCTGTGTAAGGCAGAGTTAGGTAATAAAAGGGAGAACTGAAGCACATCAGTGGAGATGAGTGCATATAATAGAAGGCAAGCACATACTACATTAGATGCTAGACCTTTTCATTTTTCAGATCTCGTGAACCATTTTACATGGTCTTTAAAGAATGGTAATTTTTTCCTTTTGTCACTTGCAGTTTTTATGGCTGTATCTGTCTCTTTGTCCGTGTTGATTATCTTTCCTGCGTTAACTTTTGTGATCGTTGCAGTCTGTGTTTTGGTACCAGGTTCTGACAGATAGAAGCCTTCACTTACATAAATTTTAAAAAATGTGTTCATGTGAGTTTCATTAGAGAATTTCTTTTATGAGATTTCTTTTTTCTTTTTTTTTCTTTTTTTTTTAAATATAAATATAGGCTCTATTTGTTTTCTCACTGTGTCGTGGAATGGCTTGGGGTGATCAGTGTGCTGGCAGAACCTGAAGGCCTCAGGACTTGGCTCACTGGGCTGCAGAGGTCGTTATAGTGTGTTTGTAGCCTCCAGTCTTCGTTCTGCTCAACATTTCTAATTGGGTCAGAACAATGTTCTTGTTTTTTAATGTTCAGTAAAGCTTTTCTGAAAACCTCCCTTTCTTGTGGCATAGCATGTTGGCTCAGAAAGATGAATCAATACATGTCCTGTATGATGTCAAAAGCTGGTATGTCTTGCAGTGCTAAGGCGACTGATTTGTTTTATCCCCATTTAAAGTCATAGAAATAAAGTTTTGTGAAAGTGTCATTCCAGTCATTTCTTAGAGATATTTTTTTTATTTTTTTTTTTTTTAAATAGGAGCTTTCCTCAGGTTGTTGGATAGTGTTTGAAGAACTCTGGGGAAGTCCAACTTGTAAAACTAGGTGGGAACTAACTTTGAGATGGGTTTCTATGTTGAGATGTAACATCAGGAACACTTCAAATGAGGGAATGACGTTCAACCTTCTTGCTCTGTTAAGTGGTGGAGTGAGAAGCCTCCATGTGCTTCAGCCTGGTAGTGAAGTCACCTTCACCTAGTGTGAAGTGATTGTACACTGACCTTAGAAGTGGGATATGTGTTGCTCATCAGAAAATACCCACGGTCTGACTGCCTGCAGGTGTTGGGTATGGTCTTCATGGGAAATGCTTGTAGACTGAGGGCTCCCTGTATTGAAACAGCTGGATTTGTGTTTTGAGGACTTGTATTTTCTAAGGAGGATTTGTGGGAGATGCATGGATTTCACCACCCAGATACCAAATGGAGCCTTTGCTGTCATATGTCATTGGGTTTTGGGAGGCCTGTAAAGGGAAGTGTTGCTTATACGACTTGCTGCATTAATGGCCATGCTTCAAAAAGTTTGTCATGAGAGTTTTGATTCTAGTGGGATGTAGTACTTTTTACCACTGGAGTAAAAGCACATTTACTTCTTTGAGAAAAAAATTTTCTTTTGCTGCGCATGTAGACTACCGTGTGGTTCTTTACAGCACGGTGACAGTTCCAAGATGTAAAGAATGTCCTCAGCTTCCCAAACACACAGCTGGTGAGTTGGTGCTAGGTGAGAATGCAATAACTGCATTGGTTACTGGTCGCCAAGTGTGAAGATTTGTGCTGTGAGGGATCTCCCTAGTACATGACTGTGTCAGGCATTTAAGCTAGTGGTTCTTGAAGCTTCTTACAATATGACAGCTATCCAGATGGCCTACTATTCTCTTATCTTATAAGGGGGCAACTACCTCTTCCTTGGTATAATTTCCTTTTTTTCTTCCAAAGAAGAGAGATGATCTGTTTCTTGATCTCTTTCTTTATGTTGGTGTTCATTCAGTGTAGGGACTCTGCTGTGATCAAAGAGTCGTGTATGACAGAGCGGCAGAATAGTGTTTTTGTTGAATTCATATAGATGAAAGGTTTTATTTTGTAGGTCTAATGTTTTCAGTACTCATGTTGTGGCACTAAAGAAATGGTTAGTAATAAACAATGCACACATTTTTCTTCAGTACCTTGATATGAATTTGGGAACCAAAATATTATCTGTAACTGCTTCTGTATTTGTATGTTTCCATGGTTGTGGGTATAATTTGCACTTCTTTTCAAATCATTACTGGATTGAGTTTTTCTTGATGTGAGCATTCTATTAACTGTTTGTATATATGCTTTGATCTTCTTAAGAATGGGTTCTTGTATTTGCAACCAAGTTCCTATTTGGTCTCTCTCCCACTTTTGTCCTAGCTTGGGAGGGAGGGTAGACAGGAAAGAGGTGGAGACCCAAAGGACTCACTCCCATATGGTGGGCAGAAGCCCACCAAATCAGGTTTGATAAGTGTATTAAAACACAAACATCTTTTTGCCAGCATATTTGCTTGACTGTTGAATTTTATGAACAAGAGCAGATCTAAATACCATCTTAAAACATACTGTGGACAGTGCTGACATTCCTTTTTTTCCATCTGATATAAAAGGGAAGCTGCAAACAATGGTAACCACGCCTTTGTCCTCCTGCTTTCCCATTCTTTGCCTGCATAATATGGAGCTAAAATAATTGCCAGTTTTGGCTTTAGCTTTTCTTGTCAAAATTGTCCTCTTTTTGCTGTCTGTTCCACAGTCTTACTGCTGCCCTAAAGCTGCACTTTTTGATACCTGTGATCACTTAGAAAGTCATGAACATATTGTAGCAAAGTCCATTTCTTTAGTTTTAGGTAAAAGTAAAATAAATCAAATCCTGGAAATGAAAACAGAGCTTTTTCATTTGTTGGAATAAAGACTTTTTTTTAGTGTGGTTTCCTAAAGAAGGGAGGCTTACAGGATTGAGCCATTTGTCCATCTGCTTTTCAGTTCATCCTTAATAACTTTTGAACAATTTCATCCAGATTTGACAGGGAATAAAAGTCTCAAAGGTAATTGGTTTCCTACAAGAAAACTGGAGGCTGGGTGGAGGAGAGAGACAAAAATAGGTGTCCCCACTGTCTGCAGCATAAGCTTAACAATAATCTGTGCTTAGGCTTTTGCTAGCCAAGTTGCAAGTGCGTACTGGCTGCCCTAGGTACTTCAGTAATCTCAGAGTTTCCAGAGCGTGTTACTGAGTCTCGCTTAGGCAGAAGCTGAGGGGCCATGAAAGGGAGACAAGGGCATAGGGAATGTTGCTGGTGAACTGGAAATTTTAGGGAAAGGATGAAATCAATGGAAATTGGGGCTACTGGAGCTATCAGTAGTTTTATGATTGATGGACCAACTTGCTTTCAGATTCCATATGGTACTACTGCAGTTTGTTGATCTCTGACTTCTCAGAGATTTGTCTGTCAAGGATGCATGTGTGGTGTTTGCCTGGCTGTGAAATAATCAAAATGTAAGAAAGCATTTACATTGTGCTCAGAGAAACTCAGCATTTTGAAGTAGAGCTGGGCAGTTACTTTGGCAAATGTTTTATTCACTCAAAATGCTGTTTTAAGGTAGACAGAACAAGCTGTGAATTTAGATGGAATTAACTCAATAGTTTCTGCCGGAAAAAAATGGAGAAGAATGCTGGAAAATACATTCCCCGTAATATTTTATTTTTGCAGGCTCAAGTCATTAGTTGAATGAGCCCTTTTAACAGAATCTGGATGGAAAATGTAGTGGGGGTGACTCCTGTAATGGGGGTTTATTTGCCTGGAATATAGGAGCCCTGCATTTGCAACACTTTCTGCAGGAACTTGAATTTGTACAACCAAATTCATTATGTGTATCACTTGCAAAATCTCTTCCTATCTCTTGCATTTGACAGAAGTAGGGCACTGGACTTTCTTTCTTGTATATGCATTTGGTAAAATATTCATATTCCTGCATCTGTGGTGACTGTGGGAAGGAACCGCCACCTGGAATTATTCATTGCCTGTGTCTCTGTTTTTCATTGGTTTCTTTTGTCCTGGGCAAGTGCTGGAGATCCTGAGCATACTTCCAGTCATGAGTCAGTGACAACCTCATGCTATTATTGTAAATAGCAACATGAACACTGTTCTTGCATGCATTTTTTCACGGGCTTTGTCTTTCTCTCCCAACACTCCAGCCAAGGAATTTACAGAGCTTCTGAGTCAGCAATCAGCTGCCTCGAGACAAAACATGCAGGATACTGCAGGCTTGCAGAATAGCCAACAAGGCATACAAATACCCTGGAAACCTGGCAAATAATTCTTGCCTGCCCTTGCTTTCCTCCTGTAATTTCCATGTTCTCTGACGTGTTGCTCACAGGTTCCAAGGGCTTTGGGTGTTTACATCAAGAATGCAGAGTTCTGGGGAGTGACTTATTGTGGTGACTGAAGCCTCTGTATTTGACCTGTGGGCATAACTGACAGCCTGCATGAAATGGGATGTTGGCAGAACTGCTGTATTAATGTGCCGCTTGGGTTGCACTGTGTAAAATGACCTGCTTTTGCAAGTTTGTCTCCTGGCTTGGCAAACCTTGAACGCAAAGCAGTAAGTTCCTAGAATGAAAGTAGGTTGGATTTTAACTTTGGGATCTCTCCGAGTAGCGCAGAACCAGTGCCGCTTCACACCTTTGGTGAAAACGTACAATAGAAGCAAGAGTAAGAAATGAAACCTATGTTGTCCTTACATCTGGATATATCAGTAATGGACTGTGGACTAACAGACTTAAATTGCCACTCCACTTAATTTAGGTCATATAACTTCTATTGCTTTTTCTTAGGACGTGTCAGTCACCTGAAGCATTGGTGTAAAGTGAGTGTGTGAGTGGTAGAGTGGGGTGCAAGAGGTGGGGGAAACAACACAAAATAGTATTCGACTTGCAACGTTGTGCTCATTAATGAGGCATATGACTTTAGACTGTAAGTATTTTATTGTGTCTGTATTACACAGATGCACTGAAATTACTCCTTCATTGTAAGAGGTGATTTGTTGGAGCTCTTCATAACATTCTTCTTGAGAGCAGAAGAGGAGACACAGGCTTAAAGCACAGTGTCTTAGACCTCTGCAGTAGTGCAGTGGTTACTGTGAGGTGCAAGCCTGGAGCATGTTTCCAGCTTCACAACAGTGAAGTTAAGATTAAAAATAAGGAAAGCAGTTAGTTCCATCCTGCTTAGTGAGCAGTACTGATAGGGATATGGCATCACTATCAGCCAGTTAGAAAAACAGCTTCATGTGTACTGAGTCCTCTAAGGCGTTTGTCCTAATAAAGTCAATCACATTCTCCGGTATAACCCATTGTTGTCCTGTGGCTTCTGTAGGAAATTCTATTTTTATTTTTAATAACAAACAGTTTGTGGCTGTATGTAAAGGTTTCCAGGTCTCCTTTGCTATTTCTAAATGTAAGCAATAAATACCATGTTAGGGTGAAATGCAGGAGTGCCCAAATAAGCCGCTGCAGAGCTGTCATACGGGAGGGGAAGAGACGTGAACTGTAATGTTTGACTTGGCTTCCTGTCTGCTGGAAGCAGGAAAAGAGCTGGTGAGAATCTAAAAGGTTTTATCCGAGTCCACATATTTCCTTTTTTACCTTAACACCCTTTGCAAAAAAACCCCAAAGGACAAAAAGCACCTCAGAAATGCTTTCACTTCCATAGTTCCCGCATATGTTCCCATGCTGCCGTCCTATCTGAAGACAAACAGAACTATTCTTTCTTAGAGAGCAGAGTAATCTATTATGTGTATGTACTTAGTATTATGTATAAAAGGAAGAAAGATTTATTGCAGATAAAAGAGAGAGAGAGAGAGAGAGGGAGAGAAAATATCTGTTCTTTAAACAAAATCTGCTATTTGTGATCCAAACAATTCATTCCATAGGTCTGCAGGCTGCTCCTGAGGGATCCCAGAAAAGCAACTAATAGTAGCAGACCTCCTGTTAGCATATTTAATCTGCTGAGGACCCCCTAAAATTTTGTAGGGCCCTGCATATCAAAAGAAGTTGAAAACCACAGAATAGAGGAACTACTATGAGAATCTGCTGAGGATCATGCATCAGCCACATTTCACTCTTACGCTGCTTACTTACTGCCAGGAATATATGCGTAGACTCTAGGTAAGGCAAAGGTTTATACTGCTTGATGCAACACAGACAGGAATCTGGTTAAAGTATTTTGTGATTTAACAGAAGCGAGATGTCCCACTGTCTGCAGTGAGGCTCAGCGAACTTTGGAAGGCTCCACTTCAGTCAGCTTGGGCAGGAATCCTCAGGATATTAATCAGTTGACTTACTTAGGACTGGTGCATTATTAGTTACTGATAATCTGGGCTCTCAGTTCAGCAGGCTTAGACAGAATTTTTGAAAGAAAAAAAAAAAAGAGCAAGCTCAGTTACATTTTCTTCTTTTTATTTTATAGGTTAATAATGCTTGTAAGCCAGAGGTGAAAGTGGCTAACCAGAACAACATCGGGAAATCTGGCAGACTGGAAGAGAACAGCTGCCCCCCAGGGCAGCTGTGAAGTGTGAAGCATGGAGGAAAGTAAGAATGGGAAGGTGAACCAGGCTCATGTTCTCTTCGACAGATTTGTCCAGGCTTCAACCTGCAAGGGGACTCTCAAGGCTTTCCAAGAGCTCTGTGACTACCTAGAACTAAAGCCGAAGGACTATCGTTCTTTCTATCACAAACTCAAGTCCAAGCTCAATTACTGGAAAGCCAAAGCCTTGTGGGCCAAGTTGGATAAAAGAGGCAGCCATAAGGACTATAAGAAGGGGAAAGCATGCGCCAACACGAAGGTAAGAGATTTATTCACAGTGGTCAAGACAACTGTTACCCAGTTTGTCTCTGGAATACACCATAAAAATGTCTGGATGTAGAAAATGTTTGCTTGGTGGCAGTATAAGCCAAGGGAATATTCAGGACTGTTCTCACACATACTATTTATAATATAGTCGCAGTTTGTTAGCATTTGACTCACAATCAAAAATTGCGTTTGCTACTACCAAATTTGACTGCCCACCTGAATAGGGGAAGCTAAATGGAAATCCTTGGGAATGAATATTTGTAATTTATTCAGGAGAAGCAGCCTGCAAGTTTCTGTGTTTTACCTTTTTGTGGCATCAATACTATAGATAGCTTAGAAAATCGGTAAACCTTTAATCTTGGTAGGCTTTTCTTTTTTTAAATTTTTTACTAGACAATAACAGGGACATGAAATTTGCTGTTGGAGTCTAGATACAAAATATGTATGTTTGGAAATTTCCAATTTTAATTTGAAAATTCGCATGACTCTCTCAAGAAAAGTGAACTTTCCTGCCAATTTGGCAAAATATTCTGTTTACCATTATTTAGAAAGTAATCACTTGTATTCCAGGTTCAGAGAAGAAAAAAAAAATGCTGTGGAAACTCATACCAATTCCTTTTAAAAGGTTGGTATGTGTGGTATTTACTGCAGGAATTCCTGCTTTTATACACCCCCCCCAATTTTTTTTTTTACCTGAATTATTGTGAGCTGGTATTTATGTGCTGCACCCTTGTTGGACTGTACAGTATGAGCTTATTTATTTGTTTTGTTGTTACTGAAAGCAGTTCTTTATATCATTCATCAAAATCTGAATGAAATAAGTTATTTTTGCAAATAATCGTACACTCTTCCTTTTTTGAAAAAGGAAGATAGTGCGGAATATAATAAAATTAGAACCAGATTCTGTCCTCCTTCATTGAGGACAATAGGTGCTGCTGCTTCTTTTGAATATTCACCTTTTGGGAGAAGGAAATATCTTAATAGGAGGAATTAATGACTAATTTTTCAGTAGAGAGCTGAGAGGGGAAATACATCCTGTTTAGGACATGTCAGTCATTTCAGATCTGTGGACTGAAGTTTAATTCCCAACTAGATATTAGAAAGTTATGTTAGTTTCTTGATTGTTTATTCTGTTTCACTTCCCAGTGACCATTTTCATATGGATGGTGGCATTTATAATTAATTACTACAATAACACTTGGAAAAATTACTAATGGACCAAGGTGCACTTGTCCTAGGCCTTGTAAAGATAATGCTTTCCTTAAAAAGTTTACAATTGGTACATCAGATGATAGATAACAGGTGCATATAGATTAACTTGGAAAACAATAAAACAATTAGGCACTGTTGGTAATCATGGTGGGCAGTAGCTTCAACACCCCAGAAGTCCGGCCACTGTCAAGGTTTACATTTTTCAGGCAGCATAAGAAAGGAAGGACTTACAGGAAGATAAATGTAGTGGGTTTTGTGTATATTTAGGAATAACCTTCCAAGCACTATGGACATCATGGAGAAAAATTCAAAATTGTTTTTCTGAAAACTTGACTGCACTTTGCATTCATTGGATTCAGGAATTGCTCTTATTTTGAATGAAACACGATGGGTAGAACTGAAATATGGTGTTAAAGGCTGTGAAAGGAAGACAGGTGGCTTATGTTTTATTGAGAAAGAGACTGAGGAAGCTGTGGAAGAACATAGAGGTATTTTAACTTACTTGAAGTAATAGACTGAAAGAGTGATTTTGCATCTGGGCTCTGAATATATCTTAGCGGGCAAGATTGTATTTGTTAACACTGAAGAAAAGGTTGCCTCAATAATAGGAGGTGCAACATGAAAGAAGAGATTTAATGGAAGAATAAGTGTATAACTTGGATAGTGCTTGATTATGAGGATGTACAAAAAAATAGATACGAGTGGAGGTTGACATCCAGCTATGAAAGACATTCAGAAAATTGATTGTGACACTTACCTAGAAGGGAAGTGGTGAGGTGAGTTTAGAAGGACATTAGAGCTCCATTTTATCATGTTGGGCTTGAACTGACAACTAGGCAGCCATGAGGAGATGTCAGAAAGGCAGAGATTTTAGCCTGGACAAAAAGTAGTCAGCTCAGAGTTAGAAAAATTCTGTGAATCTACAGCACTGACAAGCTGATTGAACCAGTGCCTGTGAATGAGGTGACGCAAAGGCAAATTGTAGAGGAAGATGATAAAGAGATGACGGGCGAAGCCCTGTGGGAAGTTGGTGGTGAGAAGAGTGGGAAAAATGGGGGAAGTCCTTCAGATAGTGCTCTGAAAGAGTAGCTGGGGACATAGAGGAGTACTGAGTCTTAAATCAGAAAAGGACACCCTTTGAAGAAATACCTTTAGCCAACTGTCTATAAAACATCTCTTCAAGTGCAGTTGAAAAGTGGGTAAAAGGGGTAAAGCATACTGGGAGTGATGTTTGACTAAAGAGTTTGCTAGAGATTTTGTATAGTCCAAAAGCTTAGCCTATTTTGTGCACCAAAGCCAAGCTAGAGAGAGTGTAGGATGGAATTGGGGAAACGGGATCAAGAGAGAGATGGTGGTGAGATCAACAGAGACTCACGGGGCCATGTGTGACTCTCCCTCATTTGATGATGAGAGAGAAACCTGAGAACTTGCTGGTGTTGGTGTGAAGGACCAGAGGGGTGGGAGGGGGGAATGACTGCAGCAGACGTGTCAGTGATCACGCTGAGTTGGTCTCTACTAGAGGAATGGGAGGGATTATTCTATAGCTGCTCTCCTGTGTGGGTGACAAGGAGAAGAGAGTAAGAGAGAAGAGGAAGAGGAGTGGAGGCAAGCCAGAGAGTAATTTGCCAGTCTTTCTAAGAAGCTGTTGGTGAGATGCTGTATAGAAACACAAGCGAAAAGGGTGGATGGTGAATAAATTAAAGGTGGCACCCCACTCTGCCCCAACCCAAAAACATACAGGACTGTGGATTTCAGATTCACGCCATTTTGAGTCGTGAAATTAGTAGCTGAGAGAAAGTGAAATTTGGTTAAATTTTTTTTTTTTGTTAGTATGTCTTAAAAGAATATATACCTGTGATGATAAATGGGTTTTGTATGCCTTTACATACAAACTTTGTAAAATTTTGTAAATTTCATTACATTTTTTACAAATAATGTAAAGAAATGATAAATATATGTATTCTTTTTATATTTTTCATATGTTTCTGTTAATTACTTGTTTACTATCGTAATAGTATCTGCCATTAAATGTTTATATGTAATTCCTAAGAGATAATCATAACTATTCGAAGTAGAGGCCTTTTGAGAACTGAATCGATTCTGATTTGATGTTTCCTAGCTCACTTAGTTTTATCTTCCTAATGTTTAATGTAATTTGCAAACCACTGATTAAAAAATACAGACATTTAAGTGGGCATGTGGAGATGATAGAATTCAAAATAAAGATTAGGGTTTTACCCATGAACAGAAGTCAGTCATTTCTTTAGGAAGCTCAGCTTCTATACACTTGAACATACACCAGTTTTGAAATTCTCATCCTCTGTAGTGTAGGTCTTACTTGCCCCTTTAAAAATTGGTCAGGGATGAAGTGCTGTGTGTGACTGGAGTTGGGCAGTTAGTGCATCACATGGCCAGCATCCAGGTTAACCAGAATTCAGATAATCAGTGTTTGTGAAAGCAAGACTTGGGCATGATGGATTGTTCAAATGTAAATAGTTACAAATGGTGCTCTCTCTTCATTGGTTATACAGAGAATACAAGATTTCAGTTTGCATTTAATGTTCCATTACCATGGTGTTGTTACTGAAAACTTAATATAATCTGTCTGAAAAAGATCTTGAGCAAGAAGTGTTTCTGAGGGGTGAGACAGCTTTAGTACGTGGAGTTGCAGCAGTTGCTTGGAGTCATTGAGGGGAAAGGGAACAAGGAACAACAGTAGCTGCCTTTATTTACTTGGTTGTACTTGGCATCTCATGTAGTTACAGCTGCCTGTGGCGGTATCAGAAGGTAGGTTTCTACCAGAGATCTGAAACTGGAAGAAGCATTAGAGGTGGAACAGGGAGCAGAATCTTTTCTTCTGTTTTTAATTGTGCTTAGAACTCACTGTGTTTTGTAACAACATAATTTAATATTTTTGTGATGGTAAAAAAAAAATGGCAACTTTGACCATGAATTACTTCACTGAGTATCATATATTCTACATCCAGAACATCTAGAGTCTTAAACATAACTTAGATGTTGTTAACCACATCCTTGTTTGGGGGCAGGGGGGAAGGTTGTAGAGAAAAAAATGTTTTTACATTGCTGTGACAAAACTACAAGCAATTAATTTATAATTTGATTATGTAGACCTGAGTTTGAAGTCTAATTTTAGTACAATTCCTTTGCTGTTGTGTACTCCATCATAACTATTTTATATGGGGAAAGTTATCAAAGAATAAAAGTCACCCAACTCAGTGTGGTCTTGTTGCTTATTGAATCCAGTCTCTTTGAAGACTGTAGTTGTCAGATGAGCAAAATTGTTACCTGGATAAATATGATATGCTCTGCTAATTTTCTTAAAAGTTTAAAAAAAAAAAAAAAAAGACTAAGTGGTGTTTGAGAGTTATACTTACCTACAAAGAAAACAATATTAAATTGGAAGAAAATATTGGATCCTAACTGATTATCCCTTTTAGCAAATGACAAGTTGGACACCTGTTCAACATACAAGTCTATTTAGGAATTTAATAGCTCAGTGGTTGGGCTTGCCTTTTCTCCCGTATGCGTTCAGGTTCCTGAAGCTACTGAAGAAGCAGTGCTGTTATTCTTCCCTTCCCTTTCCTCTAGACTTGGATCTCTGCCCTCAGATTTATGTGACTTCTTATCTTGTACAGTAGTCTTACTTTGAATTTGCATGTCAGTTATGTCATCACTGCTGTGACTTGTACTGTTTTATTCATCATTCAGGCTTTATATTTGCAGTTTCACATTATTTGCAGAATTTATGCCCCAGTGAATAACTGGTGAAAATGTGGCGACCTGTAAAAATTGACATATGGGGATGACCAATGAACAAAGAGCTTTGCTTTGGCATAGGCTCTTTATCAGAAGGTTGGGTTCTGGTTAAGTTTTAGCACACTTAAGAATTTCTCAAAGAGCTTTGTTGTCCAGCCATAAGGGTATGTAAGGATCTGGAAAACACTCACATGGCAGCAGTAGTCACCACTGTAGTAAGGTCTTTATTCTGTGGGTCTGGTTTATACTCAGTAGAAATCAAAGTACAAAAATGATATGACAAAGTGGACTGTGTACTGTATTCCTGTGAATGCACATACCCATGCCAGCTTTCTTTGTGGACCTCAGTTTCTGTGGGTAAGAAGTGTCAACTGACTATCTTAGCTTTTTAATCGTAAAAGAAATGATCTTGCTGTATCATTCATTTCTCAGAAAATACTTCCAACACTAGATATGCAAGTATTTTACATTCTCAAGTTGTTTATTAGCCTCTGATAGTGTTTGTGAGAGGAGTGGAAAAAGATATGAGAAGATATGATGAAAGACCTTTGATATGACAAAGGTTAGGTTGGAGAAAACATATTTTGATTAAAAGTTGTCCAGTCACACAAAGTTTGTATTTACATTATGTTTACTTTCCTGAAGTTTCCTTTGCTGCAATAGTAGAAGCACCAGCATAGGCATAAGTTAGAGTGCTCTGACTTGACTGCTGTCTGTGCTACTCTAAATGGTGATGTTTGTGAAAACGTTAGCATCTCATGTATTTATCTGCCGTAGCCATTGCTATGCTACTCACTGATGATGAAGAATTTTTAGTGTTACTGAAGATTTTCTCGAGAAAGGCCAGCTCAGGCTTTGGAAGATGGAAGGAAAACTTGTCATCACCTTTTTTTTTTTTTTTTTTTTTTTTTTTTTTTTTTTTTTAGAAAGAAAAAATTCAGTGGACGGAATGGGGGAGGGAGAAGCCTTCAGAAATATTGCTGTTCTCCAGGTGCTTACATAGCCTGGAGGGTACACCTTGGCAGCTCTTCTTAAAACAAGGGTTGCAAACAGGCAGTTTACTTGCCTGCTTCTCCAAACTTTTCACTGGTCCGTGATATGTTTTATTTTCAGGGTGCTGTTACGGCTTTAACGTATCAGTGGCAGAACATGGCGGGTAACAATAGAAAGACTGATCTGAAATTTCAGCTTATGTTGCAGACAAAGAGCACTTACTCCTAAGAGCCGTGGGATGCTTGCAAGCTGCGCTAAAAATATCTGTTTCCTGCTAGGACTGTAAAGTTACTCTGTGCTGGTTGTTTTGCAGTGTCTGATAATTGGGGCTGGACCCTGTGGCCTTCGTACAGCCATCGACCTGTCATTCCTGGGAGCCAAGGTGGTGGTCATAGAAAAGAGGGATGCCTTTTCCCGCAATAATGTGCTGCATTTGTGGCCATTCACCATACATGACTTGAGGGGTCTTGGCGCCAAAAAGTTTTACGGCAAATTCTGTGCGGGATCCATAGACCATATCAGTAAGTACAGCCGCTGCTAGACACAGCAGCACTTGTTCTTCACAGGGGAAAAGTAGGTGAGGGCATGGGGTAACTCATTAAAATTCAACCTACACAAGTCACTGCTCTCAAGTCCTTAGGGTACAATTCAGCATTAGCTTTGCATCGTGGTGCATTTCGGGCTAGACCTAGATGTGAAAGAAATACATTGTGTCATGAGATGATCACATATGCAGTTATAGCTATCGTCTTTGATACCTTTCCGAGGCATATCTGTTTCCTACACTGAAAAGTACATTTAAGGTTCAAAATTTTTTTTTTTTGATGGATAACGTTCCTATTTTTGCTGTTACATTCCTGCAGCTGCCACATTATTCTGTTTCTCTTGACCATTGTAAGCGACTTGTAAAAAAAGAAAAACTACTGAATACTTTTGAACATTCTTATGAATGTTGATCTGGAAAAAGGAGGAACAATTTTGGCTTTGTTAATTTTTGGAAGAATGATGAAGATATTTTCAAGAATACTGTCAGCCTATGAATAAGTTTTGATTACATAGTAAAATTGAGAATAGTTTTCATGATTCTCAAATTCTGAGAAATCAGTCTCTTTTGAAAGCTGAATGCTTTGGTGGAGCAGGAGTTGTTATTTTTCAGTTTTTCTTCCCCCCCCCCCCCCCCCCCCCCAATTTACTGGACATGGCACTGTGTTCTCCACTGGGCATAAGTGGGAAGTATAAAGTAGCACAAACATAATAGATAAGATTTGGCTTCTTGTCCAAAGCAAAAACTGCGCCTTTCTCCCCGCACACCCCCACCCCCACCCCACCCCCAATGAACGGTAAAACTGGAAGATCTTTGGAACTTCAGTCTTGCAGATTGCTTTTTCCCCGTCCAATTTCTTGGCATTTTTATTCTTCAGTACTTTATGCATGTTGTCGTCTTTTGTATCTCAGCACAGCTGAAATTTAGTGTTTAGGTGGAGCATTTTTTCATTTCAGTATCTGAAATATGACAGTAAGGTGTCTTCCTTGAAATTAATAGAGTTTGCACCCTGTCATTTTCATACCCACTGCGCAGGTTAACTGAAGAGGAAAGAGGTAGTGAGGACCTTACTATGCCCTCACTAACCCAAAGGTGTTAGAGTGAAGGTGCAGTTCAGTATTACAGCTAGGCTGATCAAATGGCCAAAGCGCGGTCCTGCCTTGTGCTCCGTTCCCTCTCTTTCCTGCAGTGCATGTTCTGGTTGTTTCCCTTGTTGCTGATTTGGGGACTGAAACATTAAAAAATTATTTACTTTTTATTCTTTGAAAAGGGCTGGGTTTTCAGCTATATAGAAGTTTCTTGGCATGCCGTGATATTACATACCAGTGCTGCCTGGATGAAGTGCTGGGAACACAGTGGGAAAAAGAAAGCAGCAGCTGGCCTTTAAATCAGTTTATCAGTAATGTCAAACAGAGACGCGTGGGCACTTGTGCTCTTCTCTTTTTCTTTTATTTCTTTATTATCTGCTTTTTTGCAGGTATTCGTCAGCTCCAGCTTATCCTTTTGAAGGTTGCCTTGATCTTGGGAATAGAGATCCATGTCAATGTGGAATTTCAGGGGCTTGTTTACCCTCCGGAGGATCAGGAAAATGAAAGCAAGTAGCATTGAAACGGGTAGTAGAGAAAGGGGAAGTTATGGTAGGATACACAGACTCCTACGCCTTCACCCTGCTTATGACTCTAAGTCCTTTCCTCATGCTCCATTAAAAAGAGTAATTAATACACTTTTGCTTGAATTTTTAGTAGGATTTATTTTTTCTAGTGACAAAGCCAAATTAGTTACTATATGAAACAAAATCACCTGAAGTGCTACACAGAAATAGACCAAGACACAGTAGATCGTAATTGCTCGTAAAATATGTAAGCCTATTACACTTAGAAGACACCATTTTAAAACAACTCCTTTCCTTGCATTCATTGAGGATATTTATATCAGTGAATGATCCTTTTTACGCTTTTTCTATCTTTGTGAAACCTGTTCTCTGATCGCCATGGGAGATGGTAGCTTACTTGTTTTTTGTCATCCTATTAATTGAATAGATAGTAGAGAAGCTATAAAGGCTGTAGTGATCCTTAAAGGTAATAGTCAGGGGGGTTTTACCAGAGCTGTCTCTGCCTCTCATTCA
This sequence comes from Gymnogyps californianus, assembly GCF_018139145.2. Lineage (NCBI taxonomy): Eukaryota > Metazoa > Chordata > Aves > Accipitriformes > Cathartidae > Gymnogyps > Gymnogyps californianus. The sequence goes on from NC_059471.1 coordinate 149,202,407, forward strand.
CAGAGTGGCTGTGCAAGTCAGCAATAGCCCTGTCAACAATATAGCTGTCCTCCAGTGTATCTTTACTGACCGCGCAAGGAAGGGATTATGGATAGTAAGAAGTGGTTTTATGTATTTGTGCTATTATGAGTGCTGTTTATATTGTCATTAATTTGGAGTTTATCAACAGGAATAGGTTGGCGTGCATTGGTCCACCCGAAAACCCATCCAGTATCTGAGTATGAGTTTGAAGTAATCATTGGAGGAGATGGCAGGAGGAACACCTTAGAAGGTAATGATGTGTCCATAATTTGGATAATTTCAAATAGAACTTATTCTTAAATTAGTTACAACAAAAATGACCTTTAACATCCCAATCAAAATCTGGAAAGACATTTGACTAGTGAAAAGGAGATTAAAAGTCCATGTAAAAAGCCATTTGCATCAGAGACGCATGGGTTGTCTTTTTCCTCTTCCTATCCACTAGCAAAGGAATTGCGTGTGTTGACCTAGATAATAGTTCCTACATTTTTTCTTTAGTTGAGTGGTGTTGTAGCTCTTACTTTTGGGAGTAGGAATTGAAGTGTTGAATATTATTCTGTGTGGTAGAGAATTCTATCTTAATATATTTGATGCAAGTTACAATTTTTGTAAAAGAGGTAAGAAAGAGAGGGGAGCTTTTTCCCTAAACGAGAGCTTTTATTTTTCCGATGAAGCAATTGTTGCTTTCTCTGTGGAGGAGTTTGTAATTTGTCAGATCTATTCTCTCTTTTTATTTTGTGAGGGCACCTGTCTATGGCATGCTGATCCTTCCCTGAAGGTATGCTCTACTTTTCAGCGTTACTACTTTATCCTTGCCGTAGGGTTTCGCCGAAAAGAGTTCCGTGGTAAACTAGCAATTGCTATCACAGCAAACTTCATCAATCGCAACACCACAGCTGAAGCCAAAGTAGAAGAAATCAGCGGTGTGGCCTTCATATTCAACCAGAAGTTCTTCCAGGATCTACGAGAAGCCACAGGTTTGCCAGCAATTGCCGGATTTCCAGTGAAAACTATTTGTCTTTGTTATTACAACTTTAACTCAGGTATCATGTTTAATCAATAAATGAACATCTTGTGCAAGGAAGTCGGTCATTGCTGTCTCTGGAATCTGACTTCCCCATTTTTACAGCTGTTCCATACAGCTGTACAAAGCAGATGTGTGTCATTCAGATATGTGTCATTTTTGTTCAGAAGTGGAGAACTTATCTCCCTGATGGTTTTCAGGAAATCTGAGCCCTAAATAGGAAAAGTCTGAATCCTGAGTTCAGCTTCTTGCACTCTGCATCTAAATGGAAACCTTCGAGAGATGATAAAGATATTTTTTAAAAGAGGTGGCTATATGCAAGTGAAATATGCTGTTTGTGGTTTTGTTGAAGATTCAGATTTTTAAGTCATCAAAAACATGGGAGAAAGCTGCTTGGCATTCTCTCTCTAAGGCTTTCTAACCATGTAGTGTTGCACGTAACATGTAACTGGTTCCTTCACTACCACGTCTTTTGTTCTGTCACAAGGTATTGACTTGGAGAACATTGTCTACTACAAAGATGATACACACTACTTTGTCATGACTGCCAAAAAACAGAGCTTGCTGGAAAAAGGAGTGATACGGCATGTGGGTATTAACTTTTCTTATATTCTCTATAAACTAAGATTTTTGGGACAATTTGCTTTTGGTATGGTGAAAGAAGGGAAACATACTCTTCTTCCAACATGTAATGTTTTTATACAGGTGTATTTTAGAACACAAATATATGTGGTTAATGCCCTTCTAAAGTATTTTGAGCCATCAGAAGAGTGTTACAAGACCTATCCTCTCCAAATTTGTATCCCTTTGTAGATTTGGGGGTTTCATTCATGTTAAGATAAAATATGCTTAAAGAACATTTGATAACTTAGTTGAGCTTCCCTCACTTTATGGAAATGAAAAAGCAGGGAGTGAAGAAAGTATTGGAAACTTACCTATATTTTATTCTGACAGAAGCTGATTTAAAAGTAGTTTGGCCACAAATGAATAAATAAGGATTGGGGTCTTGTGCCTTTTGTCTGAAGTGTGTGAAGAGAAATGCTCAGAAGTTTCTTAGCCCTTTCACAGTCAGAAATGCTAGCAGGACTGATTACTGTTTGCAATAAAAGATTTACAGATTTTCTCTTGGAAGCATAAACACAGACAGGAATGAAAGAAATTAGAGGGCAAACCTGTATCAGTGGATTTGTCAGAATTTTAATGCCAACTACTGTATATACCAGTCTTAAAATAAACTTGTGGATTTGGCTATTTCACTTTTGCTTTTCTGTTTTTGGCAGGATTATGCTGACACAGAGTTATTACTCTCACGGGAGAATGTGGATCAGGAGGCTCTGCTAAACTATGCCAGAGAAGCAGCTGACTTCTCCACTAATCAGCAGCTGCCATCGCTGGACTTTGCCATCAATCACTATGGTCAGCCAGATGTGGCCATGTTTGACTTCACGTGCATGTATGCATCAGAGAACGCAGCCCTGGTGCGAGAGCAGAATGGCCACCAGTTACTTGTGGCACTGGTTGGGGACAGTCTCTTAGAGGTTTGTGTTTTATAAACAGTGAATTGAAGCGTAAGCACAAGGCACGGCACCCATCACTGAAATATGCACTGCCTGTAAGAGAGTTACTATAAAGAAAGCTGCTGTTTATTATATAATAAAGTGGGAGGTTTGAAGGAAGGGTAGGAGTGTTGGGAAAACAGAATATTTAGGATGGTAATGATCTTGCTTAAGAAAATGCATGCAGAGATTTTTCTGAAGCTGTGTCTGTTCCATCTGCTTCTTATTGGGACAATTAGACTCTCTACAGAACCCACTGCAGGCCTGCTAACCAACTACAAAATGCTGATTATTAAAAAGTGTAGTCTTGAAGAGAAGCTGTTAAGGCACTCCAGGCTATGAATTGTTGGAAATAGAGGAGTATTGGCTTTGGGGGAGCTCATGGGCAATTCACTATACATCTGGCTTCCTCTAGCCCAGTGGGAGTAGAGCTTTAAGCTAATTACTGAGCTATAATTTCCCAGCAGAATACAATCTGAATATATTCTTGATATTTATTTAAAATTTTCCCTCACTGATGTTTTTCCTTCCTCTGCTTTTTTTGTAAACTATAATATTAGCCATTTTGGCCAATGGGAACTGGAATAGCCAGGGGATTTTTGGCTGCAATGGACTCTGCTTGGATGGTACGAAGTTGGTCACTCGGAGCTAGTCCTTTGGAAGTTCTTGCAGAAAGGTAATAGAGAAAACGAATACACTTTCAGTTCTAATCTAATCCTCCAACGTCTCATCATTCATTCTAGTTTCTTCTAGTACAAATATGTAGACAGAATGGGAGATACAGATTCTCACTGTTTTTAGAGGATGCTTGTGGGTATAATTCAGTTGAAGAAAAAATTTCCTAAGGAGCTGATAAACTTAAGTATATTTATAGAGGAATAAGAAATGTTGCAGCTGTTCTTGGTCCTAGTTTTCAAAGATTTGATGGAGAATCTTTTTTTGGTGCTTGTTGGCATTGCATGGAGAAAGTGAGCCTGACTTACTGTCACCAGCTTTGCAATAGCAAACCAGATGAAGAGGTAGGTGCCTTTAATGTACCAGAGACAAAAATTCTTGCCATCCCCTATTATCCTGTAGATATCTTTTATGATTTCCTTTTAAGGAAGCTATGACCTGCTTTTATTTCATGTTCTCCTAAATTGGTCAGTTTGTTTCATATAAGCCAAACAACATCTTGTGTTTCTTTGGAGTATTGAGTTCTTGATGTTTTTATCATCTTTGGTTGAGTGTTGTTTTGGTGACTCAAGGTGATCTTTTAGAGATCAGTACTCGGGTAATTAAAAGGTGGAGTACGTAAAAGCAACAGCTAGTAGAACTGATTTTAAACTTAAGCAACTGCAGGTTCTGACCATCAGGAACCATAGTATAATTTAAAAAATTGTATAAATGGCACAATGGATATTTAAAATTCCATTTGTTTGAATTTAAAAAAAATGGTGAGGATAGTAATGTTGCAGTTGGAGCCAGACTTCTATCACCTTTCTATTAGGCATTTGCAGACAGCAGTAAGATCTTCCCTGAGCCCTCTCTTCTGCACACTGAACAAACCCAGTTCCCTTGGCCTCTCCTCACAGGGCAAGTGCTCCAGTCCCCTTGGTGGCCCTCTTCCTGAGTCGCTCCAGTGTCTCAATGTCTTTATTGTACTGGGGAACCCTTTCAGTCATGCTTAATGTATTGTTTTCTTCCCTCCTTTTGATTTCTGGAGTTGCATTAAATTGCAGATTTTAATATACTGAATCTTAGCTATTCAGTGTCTGAAGTGGTTAGATTTCTGATCTGAATGTTTATCTCTCCAGAATTTACTTAGCAGTATTAGTAGTGATGCATATCTTTAATAAAAATTTAAAAAACAAAAACAAAAAAACCAAACACCAAAACAAACACAAAAAACCAAAACCACCACAAAACCTAAACCAAACAAACCAACCAAAACAAAACCCAAAACTTTTTTTCAATTTTATTTTCCCAAGGGAAAGCATTTATAGGCTACTGCCTCAGACCACCCCTGAGAATGTGAGTAAAAACTTCAGCCATTACAGCATTGATCCTGCCACCCGGTATCCCAATGTCAACGTCAACTTCTTGCGGCCACAGCAGGTAACTGGACAAATGGTGCTTCTGAATGTTTGTAATCTGCATTGTCTTTCCTTAGGTGAAGCTATGCTAATGTTTTGGGAGCAGATAGTGACCTGATGTGGCAGTGTAACATGGAAGCAGTGAAAAGCAGATACGTCAGTCAAGAGTAGACCTCTGTGCTTTAACAAATTCCTTTTTAGGAATTTTTGATTTTGATAGTTTTAACTATGCTGTAATGATACATGAAATCTCTACATTTGTGTTTGTCTGTGTGCATGCGCATTTTCTTCGTGATAATCTAGTATAGCAGTCTGTCATTGCAATTTGGTATCCACTGAGCAGCAGCAGTCAGCTAGACTGTTCAGCACTGATGAGCTGATCCTTGTTGTTCTGAGGTTCTTGGGCCAGAGATTTCTGCTGCATAGGTGTACTTGTCTTCCTTCTTGCGCCTTGGGATGGCTCCTTCTTGTCCTCTGGCTCGTTCTGTATGGATCTTGGGTGCATGGCATGTTGGTAATTTTTAGGTTTTTTGTGTCATTTTAGGTACGCCACTTGTATAATACAGGAGACTTGAAAGACATTCACCTGGAAATAGAGAACTTTGTGAACTCCAGGACACCAAAGCTGACTCGGAATGGTAGGCCTGGCTACTGTTCTATTACTTTCAGTACTCTGGAGCTGGATCAGTGCAGGAACCAGAGCGCAGCAGGGCTGTAGAGTATTATTTAACCAGTCTCTTTTGGTTTAGAAAATGTATCCAGCAATTGTTTCGTCAACAGTGTGATTTTCCAATTTTTCAGGTGTCCATTAACATGTAAATATATTTGTTTGCTTAATTTCCCTTGCTTTATAATGCTGTTAAATTTCTAAGCATATTTGCTTATAGAAGCATTTCTTTTCACCTCGTTTATCCTATAACAATGTCCATACTTAGAGTGCAGAAGCCTAGCCTGAATTCACTCTGACAGTAAACTTGGAATTTTTACAAACATAACAGAAGGTATTTCTTGTGCAATCTTTCATGTTCATGCTTTCCTTTACTTAATCTCATGTCTTAGCTTAACCAAATGAAACCTTACTTTGCTTGCATTATTCTGAAAGTTAGATGCCTTGTGATAAGCATTTCAGTATCTGCCTACTTGTCCTGTACCCTGAGGGGTATGTTGAACTTTTCCTTTTGCACACCTTGCCTTTGGATGCCCAGATAGTGTTTGGGGACTCTCGGAATGGCACTTTGCTGCTAAGCCTCCCTTTCACTGCTGAATAGCTATGTAGTCTTTTGATTTGTTCTTTGCCCTGCAACCACGTCTCTTTAGGCTGTAATCTCATCAGATCTTGCAGTAAGGCAAGGTCAAAACAGGTCAGTGCTTTTAAAGGAAAGCTTTCAAGAGAAAAGAAAAAGTTGCAGAAGTACATTTGTAGTTCTTCCATTAGAAATAGTATATCTGGGCTTGAGAGAGCATTGTGCTACTGTAAATCCTTTTGATCATATTTAACAAGCTCTTGCGACTGTTTTAATATTCCTGGGGCTCTTTTACAAGGGCTAGGGTGTAAAGCCTGGCAAGTTATAACTTAGATAATTACTTTTTAGCAAATTAAAAATCCTTTCTTGGATCTAAAATAGGTATGATAGTCTTTTTTAAAAAAATAAGAATTCTGTCCTGTATTGCCCATTGTACAAAGAGCTTGTTGTTTACATGAAGGTTTTATTTGTTGATTCGTGGTTTTTATGTTGTGTTTAGAATTCATGAAAGAAATGTACATTTCTACTTAAAAACGTGATTTGATTTTTTTTTTTTTTTTTTTTTTTTAAACACACAGAGTCTGTAGCTCGCTCGAGTAAATTGCTCAGTTGGTGCCAGAGGCAGACTGATGGATATGCTGGTGTTAATGTGACAGATCTCACGATGTCATGGAAAAGTGGCCTAGCTTTGTGTGCCATTATCCACAGATACCGTCCAGACTTAATGTGAGTAACAGGCTGTTTTGAATAACTGGGAAGGGCAGAACATTAGTGATATTTGGAACTAATAGTATGGAGACTGAGGCAATGCATTTGTGACTTATGGAGAAATGGATTGAAATGAATTCAATTAAACTTGATAGAAGTTAATGTACAGTGATTCACCAGCAGAGTGGAAGGTCATAATAGCTTGATGAATATGAAGATAAATGTGTTGTCATTTTCCCTTCTGGATAATTTGACGGAATTAAGCTTCAAGTTGGTACTGACTGGAAAACATTATTGACTGACAGCTCTTTTCTCTGTGAAGTTAGTCAGGAATGGTTCATAGCTTCAGTTAAATTTCTTGTGAACAAGTCTCTACACAGCCCTTTATAAATCTCCTGTTTAACAGTAACTCTTTTTAAAGACTTTTAGAATGCTCTTTTTAGAAGTAGTGACCCAGAGTCTAAATAGAGATGTTACTACTGTTTGTACGCTAACATGCTGATTGGATGAATGAGAGGGGCGTCCTCTCACATGATGTATTGGGTAAAACAGTGCCCACTTTCTAGAATGGGACAACACTGGCTGGAAGATGTAACGGTAGCAAAGACTCTGGTGCTTTAATTGAAATCTGAAATGGCTTCAACTTCCCAAAGGGACATTAGAAAAAGTAAATGCTAGAGCTGTATTTAAAGACATAATCTAATGTAAAGCATGCTGAAAATTTATGTGAAAATTACATGGTTATTCCCTTCCATGTGCACTGAATTACTTCTCTACTGGTATACTCGAGTTAACCTGAGCTACTCTGTTTAATAACTATATAGCTTGTGGAGAGTTCAAATAGCTTTTAAAATGGTTTATATAACTCTCTACAAGCTATAGCTTTTTATATAGTTTTTATATAGGTCTACAAGTTTTGGAAGAAGCCAGCAGAACTAAAATATGGATCAGTCAAGAAAAAAGGGGACAAAAGTGAAGACTTAATTTAGTTCCAAGCATACAAAAGACTTGACGTAGGGGAAAACAGTACAGTGTTCCAGCAAAGGAGGAAGTGAAGATGTATTTCAGAGGATAATAAATTTTTTAAGAAGAAAAATCTGGGTTTGGAGGAGAAGCAAAAAATGAAAAAAGAATATGTTTGAGCCAAAGTTCACCATAATTAAGTAGCATCAACTCTGCAATACAAAAAGGTTGCTGTCAAATAAATTTGAGAGATTTTGGAGGGAAAAAAAAAAAAGGAGATGGATCCCTGAGTTCTTTCAGAAGACTGATTTCTACTTGATTCAGTGCATGCCCTCTTTCTGCCCTTTGCAGAGACTTTGATTCTTTGGATGAGCACAATGTGGAGAAGAATAACCAGCTGGCCTTTGACATTGCTGAAAAAGAGTTTGGAATATCTCCCATTATGACTGGAAAGGAAATGGCATCTGTTGGAGAGCCAGATAAACTGTCCATGGTGATGTACCTCACACAGTTCTATGAGATGTTCAAAGACACCATCCCCTCTAGCGGTAAGGAGTTTGGGGCACGTCTGTCAGATTTAAAGACAGCTTCAGGGTGAATGTGTGTGCTTCAGTTATCTTTGTGGTTCTTCTGCATGAGAGTCTAGTCACTCACTAACTTTACGTTACAAAAAGTTGACGACTTGTTGGTACTGATAAAGACCAACACCTGATGACCTACCGATAGCAGCACCAGGAGCAAAAAAAGGAGTTAATACAAACTAATGTCCTCAAAAGTTCTAAACTCACTTCAGCACTATTAGATAACTGTTTTGCTTTCTTGCTATTATTAGGGGTTCATCTGTGTTAGCTAATGTGAGATGCCTTGCTAGTAGTTGTTTAGTAGGTAATTTCAAAACACTGGCCGAGTTTTATACCTATTTACCATCCGTGAATGGTGAGACTAACTTCAGGCCAATGAGGAATGAAAGATCTTTGATTAGAACTGAAAGATGTAATCGCCTAAAACAAATCAGTATGGCCTACCTTTAAATATTAATAACGTTGTTACAGCTTTTTATTACTGATGATCTTAATTCAAGTCTGTCGTTCTGGTGGTGGTGGGGGAAGTGTGTTTAATAGCCTTTTAAAAATATAGTGTGTATCACGTATTATTTCCAAAACTCTGAACTCTTCTTAAGAATACTGATGATCATGATGCTCTTTAAATATGAAAGTAAATAGAGTAAACAAACACAATATTTATTCTGGGTGGTTATAAACCCTGAAAGGAGAATTGATTTTGGCAAAATGAAAAAGCAGAGTAGCTGAGAAAGTTATTAATTCTGGACATTACAATCATTTTGTACAGGGAATTTAAGAAAAAGACTTGTTATGTTAAAAAAAAAAATCAGTGAGTCCTTTAGTTGTGTATTTAATAATAACACCACAGAAAAAAATTCTTGGCATTCCCTTGTCCTACCTGTTTTTGCTAACAGATAGTCTGGACCTGAATGCAGAAGAAAAAGCTGCTCTAATTGCCAGTACCAAATCGCCTATCTCTTTTCTCAGTAAACTGGGACAAAGCATCTCTCGGAAACGCACTCCAAAGGTAACCTTACCACAATCTTGATAACAATTGTGTCTGTTAGGCTGCTGTCCAAGTAGATGGTACTAAAAATGTATGTGTAAGTGAGTATCTTCTATGTGTTTGCAAGAGACCATGTGTTCATCAGCTCTTGGTATGGAACAATACATGACATTTATAACTGCAGAATTACATCTGTAATATGTACTCTCAATTAGTGGTATTTTTCAGTCTTAAAATCCTAGCCTTGTGGTAGTATTTGGGGATATATTTTGTATTGGAACATAACTGGTTACTCAGTTCCCAGTTAGTTGAAAGTGTTGAAGAATGTCCAATTTGAAGGTAAGAATCCCCTAAGGAGGATCAGGAAAAACCTCTTTTCTTAAACAAATGGAGAATGAGCCTGGAGAATTAATCAGTTGTGTTGCAAAGCTTATTTAAGTGCACTGATGACATTTATCTCAGGCCAGAAAGGTATGAGAATCCTTATCTTTGGTTTTTTTCCTCCTCCTTCCATTTTCAGGACAAAAAAGAAAAGGAACTGGATGGTGCAGGAAAGAGGAGAAAAACCAGCCAATCTGAGGATGTAAGTATTACAGTGAGGAAGGTGGCAGGGAGGAAAACATATGGTAGGTTCTTTGTTCCCACTTCAGTTCTTTCATTTTCTATATCCAGACAGGGTTTATGTAAGATTTTTTTAGATAAAAATTAATTATTCTTCAGAGGTTACACTTTGTCGTATCTATAGTGCAAATATTTTACTGACGCTTATGAAAGAATAGTACACAACCAATGAAATGTTGCAGTTCCCTCATGTTCTATTTTTATTGCAATTTACTTTGGTTTGATGAGGACACCAAGAATAAAACTTTCATTTAGTAAAGTCATGCAATATAGTCAGAAGTTTCATTCATATTTAAACTTTAGCCTTGGTTAGTGCAAAAAGCATACATTTCTAGTATGGCCCATAAGGCAGTCCTTCAGTTGAAATGTTTATAGCCAAATAGGTACAAGTGAGTTAAAACTTAGTGCTTTGAGCTGTCAACGAAAGTTTGAAGATAGGCTTTTGCTTTATGCCAGGGAATTCATGGGAGTGTTTCAACTGTGGTCTATTTGGTAGGTAAGTGTATCAAATAAGGTTGAAAAGATAAGTAAAGTTTAACAGAACTTTTGATGACATGCCAAAGGAAATTAAAATGTGAGCTTTCAAGTGCAGACTAATAGATTTATTTTCTACAGTGTTAGAAACCTATCACAGCAAAGGGGTAGAGAGGAAAAGGTGATCTGGTTGTATCTTGTTAGATTTTGATATCACTGATTGTTAGGAGGACATCCCACGAAGCTACAGAGAAGAAAGGCCCACGCTGGTGAGCGCCCTGACAGAGAGGAGAATTGATGCTGCCATTGGGAATCAGAACAAAGTGAAGTCTATGGCAACCCAGCTGCTGGCCAAGTTTGAGGAGAATGCACCAGTGCAGTCCTCAAGCTTACGAAGACAGGTAGGAGATGGATAATAAAACCCTTTATTTTGGAACTGTGGAGGAGGATAATGAATAATAACATGCATTCCTCGAGACTGGATGCTAGTGGTGATTTTCTACTTCAAAGGCTCTCCTAGGGAAGAGTGAAGCTTACTCAAAAGAGAAAAAATTAAAATTTAGGAGTATGGGGTGGAGAAGAATGTCCTCATAAAAGTCTGTTTCTTTGTTATTGCCCGTATTATGTTATGTAATCTCTTTCACAAACATCTTACCAGCCATTAGGTTTCTTTTATAACTACTGTTGCTGTTGAAAAGCTTTCCAGGAACATTCCAATTCTGATGTTTAAGAACGATCACTTGATTTCTGATTTGAACTTTTTCATGCCAGGTTACATCTGTTCATTCTTGTGAACAGTGATTAAGTTTTGTATGTGTATGTAAGTGGAGCGGATAAATGCCTGGGAGTTTCTTTGCAATTGGGATATTTGTGTCATTCCAGGTGAGGCTTCCTGATGACTGCTGGTTATTCAGGATGGTATCTGAACTACTGCAACTGCAGGGTAGTTGTCTTTGAAGTTAGATTGAGTCACTTCAAGCTACTGCTGGCAGTGCAGTGTCAGCAGTATAAGGCTCAGTATAGTTTAAGTGCCTGAGTTCTTGCTCTGCTGCATAGTCTGTCTTCATAGCTTGTGCCAAGCTCTGTGCTGCCATGGCCAGATTGTGAGTGGGACCTGACCTAGCTACTTTAAAGCTAGGTCAAGTATGTCTATGCTACACTGCATATCAGTGTTAGTAGTATAACATAATCTCAGAATGGTGACGTTTATCGCACTCTTTGCCAATCAAATGTTTCCTCAGCCACTGCATATTGGCTGGAATAACCAGGCTGATTTGAAGAAACAATGAAAATAAAGGGAAGGTCCAAAAATATGTGTAGTTTCCCATTTTTGGGGTTTTTTCCCTTTTTATATTTTACTTGCTAAATGAATTCTCCCCTACCCTATTTTTTTTTCTTAAATGTCTGTCTGTCTTATTCCGTATCCCATTCCTTTGGCGTTCTTTGAGTTTCCTTTACTGTTTTGTCTTTCCTCCTTGGTCCCATTTTCCCTACAACCTGCATGCAGCAACCTGTCCTGCCTTATCAAGAACGTGTTCACAACCAGCCATCCAGCAGACGAGAGCAGGGCCGTCTTGCTCCCATACCCCAGTGGAAACAGGTAAAGAAACTGATTATGAATACAATGCATTGCCTGCACCCAACACCAGCTATCACTGTCCTGTTTTTAAACCAATCCTTTTCCAGCACCTTGTGTGAGTCCATTATTTTAAACAATTTAACTTTCAGTGAATAAAATCAACACCTCCCTTTTGGTAATGATGCATGGTTTAATGTTTCAAAAGGACTTAGTCAAATTTTCCCTGCCGTCTTATGCTAGTTTCAGCTTCCCAGGGTTTCAGTGGATGTTTTAGAAAAAACTTTGCCTACAGAATTTCTAGATTTTTCTGTTAGAAAAAAATTGAAAATATGTAAGCAAATTATCGCAACCAATGAGGTAAAAGGTGTCATGCCATCTATGATATTAAAGCTCTTCCTTGGTGTAAATAGTAAAATCAGTTTTCAGTTTTGCTATTCACATGTGAAATCTTACGTGTTCTGCAGTTACAGGAGACTTTACTGTGGTTTCCCTTTGTCTGTGAAACGTAGCTTTCCTTGGCAACTTCTCATGTTCATTGCATTGCAGATTCCTGTATTACTGTGAATTAAGTAAATTTTAGGTTTTCTGCCACAGAGGAGTTCAGAATAGGGATCAACAGCAGAAAAATCAGCAGGTATCAAATTTTATTTTTTCTCGTGTGTTTTGGCCCATTGTCATTGCCAGTGTTTTTCTTTCAGCCATGTACTTTCAAAAGCTAAGGCTTGTGACAATCTTTTCAGGCAGATAGGGATACTTATCTCACTGGCTTCCTCTGCTTCCGCTGTTTCCCTGTGCAAATGGCCTCCTCGTGATTCTGAGAGTGCTGAGAGATGTTTTTCTGGCAGCCATAATTTGGAGAAACATCTGCTTCTTTCTGGTTGCAGTTTAATCAGAGCATACTTTGGAGTCAAGAGGAAGATGATGACACTAGTCTGGAAGTTCACTGTTCTGCATGATTATGGATTCATGGTGATCTTCATGTTCGAGGCATTCAACACAATTAATGATGCATGTCATGACTGGTGCCATGATCGAGAAGATTTCTCTCCAAGGAAGAAGACCCAAGCCAGGGGAATTGTTGTCAGTAGGACTGTCAAGAGAGTCTTAAAAACGTCAGCATTATGTTTAGGTTTCCTGACTCAGTGTTTGTTCTTCTACCTTCTGTCTCATCGAAATCTTCTATATAGGCTAATGAGCACTTTCAGATGGATACACATCATCCATGATTAAGGCAAATTTCATTTTTTAAGAATAATTCCCAGGTAAAGGGGGAGAACCCAAAGAACTGATGCAGAAGAGCATAATACGGCTGTACAATATTAAGTCAGTTGATGAGCACTGCTTACGTTACCCCACAAAAAAAAGGAAAACTGGATTGCATTGGTTGTCTTTCTCAGTTCAGAAGGATGAAAATTTGTGTTTTAGCACTCAGAAAAGATCACATCTCTGCAGCCTTGAGACTTCTATTTGAACCTGCCATTGAAACTTTATGAAGGCTTTATAATTAAGCCTTTATGGTGAAACACAAAAGTTCTTATTGTCATCCTTTTGTAATTGATCAAAAAAAAGGACAAACTTTTGTTTCCTGCTTTTATGATGAGGATTTTCTCCTCACCAGAGAATAGTTTTTTGTTCTTGTGTTTGTTCTTCTTTTTACCTGCACTACATGATTTAAAAAAAAAAAGGGGGGGAGAAAAAAAATCCTTCTGGTCTCCCTCGACATTGATAGCATCTCCATATAGGCAGCAACGTAGGGCAGATCTTTGAAAAATCTTTTTGTAACAGTTGTACTCTCAGAGGACTTAAATTAATTTATTCAACAATGACATTGATTACCCTGTGTGGATGATTTCCCTCTCAAGATTACACCTGGAGATGATCTTTCCTTGATAGGCTTTACTGCGTCAACAGATGATGATTCGTTCTTGGGTCCAGGTTTCATGCTGGATTTGCAGTGCTTTTCATCTGACAATTGAAATGGAGAAGAATAAAACTGGGTTTCAAGGCTGCAAAATCTCCAGGGTACAGTAGGATCAAAGAAACAATTGACACGGTCCCTATTCCAAAGGTTCTTTATGACTTGCCTGGGGAAATGAAGAACACCAGTTGTCTTCATTCAAAAGCCATGGGTGTATATAGAACCATTTATTCTTGACTGATCAGAGATCAGCTGAGGCAGGAAGCCATCCACTGAGCCAAGCAGCCAGCTTGGCCGAGCATGGACAGAAATCCATCCTGCAGGAAGTTGTTGCTGAAGCAGTGCTTCAGCTAGCTGCTGAGATTCCTAATTCTGGTTGCTTAGGCACGGAGAATCCAATAGCTGTGAGACCGTACCTTTCTACGGTACTGAATCGGCTTTCTACAGAGACATTGGGCACTCTAGCTACAAAGCTATTTCCTGGGCCACGGATACCAACAGTGGAGTTGGTGCTGGGTACCAGTACGTGTTATTGGAGATACTGCAAGGGATTAGTATTGCTCCTGACAAGTTCTTTAGGGAGGATGTCTGTTTACTAGAAAGAGCTGTTCATGAAGCTATGGGAAAGGATTCTCTTGTTTGGCACAGGTGTCAGAGTTTATGAGCAGAAGCTTCTGTCAGTGACTGTGTGTAAGATATAACATGTAGCAAATACCTTCTAGTGAAGAGTCCTTTGAAGAGGAGCAAAGTAGTTCCTAAGGCGACAAAGCGGTGATGTGTTACTGAGGGAAACCACAGGTTGCCTAATGGTCTTGCCAGTAGGCAGAATGAAGTTGAGATCTTCAGGGGTCTTTGGGAGACTGGCAGTTTCGCGTCTTGTGATTGATAGCTTTGGTCTTTCCTGCATCTTGGAAACTGCAAGAGGAAAGTATACTGCAAAAGCGTAAGAGTGATTGCAGGGGAGAAACCACACAGTTGCAAAGGATGTGGTCTGGGTTGGACCCCCAGTTTTGATGGAAAATTTACATCTGCCTTGGGCTATTGCCTGCCAGTGTCTGTCAGATGGACTTCCTTATCTGTACTTGCTTATCAGTTTAAGTCTAGAATCTTGCTTTGCCCTGGAATTAAGAGTTATGAGGTCAGCAGTTTCAATAAGCTTGTAAGGCAGAATGTCTCTGTGTCTGTTGTACAGGTCGGGTAGGGGTGGCTTGCTAAGATGGAATTCCTAGAAAGAGTGAAATCCTGGCAGAATCTGTTCTGAAGCAGTTTTTACTTTCATCACAAGACCTTTAATACTACCTCTCTTGGAAAGGGAAAACCTTCAAAAGATCAAGCAGGTTAAAAACCTCACCAATCCGCTGCTCGCAGTGTTCTGTATGGCCTGCATTTTCCTCATGAATTGGATTACAAAGTTTGCTTTATTGTTCTACACTTTGAGAATGTTGATCTGTGTTGTCAAAATTGGGTTCGTGCTATTATGAGCACCTCAGCAGCAGCTAGTAATGCGTGAAGATACTGTTAAGTGTGTGTGCACAGTGGAAATGTGTGTAATTTTTTATGTGATGGTAATAGCTCCTAAAAAAGCTGGATTGTGTTTCGTGGTGTGGTGGTTGATCTCCTCAAATGAACGCCTACTTGTATAAAAACATCTTCCATGGTGTGTTCTATTGCTTTCTAAGCCATTTTGCCTGCTTTTGGGAAAGAGCATCTCATCAGGGATCATGAAGCCATTGGAAAGCCATATGGTCTATCCAGAAGAGGATCTGACTGTTTGAGTATAGTATGGGAGACGACCCTTTTAAACTGAATTTTGTCCTGGCTTTCCAGACTCTCAGCTTATGGCCTTCAGCAGTTTTCTGCTATAGTTTCGTAGGTCTCCTAAGAGCAACAAGGTATGTGTGTAATACATAAACTTAAATCACTGATGTGTACAAAGATGCTTGTAAGATGGAGATCACACAGGTTTTGGTGCACTCTGGAGGTCTGATGCTTGTTCTTTTGAGATGGTTCCCTGAAGTGTAATAAAGGTGTAGCAGTACAAACTCTTTTCAGTAATTCTGTTGGAACTGTGGTTTTTGAAGATATGCAATGACTGAGATGACCATAGTCAGCAGGAGCTGATATCTCAACAGAAGAGAACCTACAACACCAATGATTTCTGCAAATACTGTTTTTCCTACTTAATTTCTTATTTAAATCTGTTGATATATCTTACCTCTTTCCCATAGCCATCTTTGTCTTTGCATGCTCAGAAATGCGTCCTACTGGAAGACTGAACATGTACTTCATATACTCATACAATGTTATATTTTGAGATCTGCCATGGAAAAATACACAAGTTTGTGAAAATTTTGAAATTTGAAGTGCAAACTCAGCCATGGTCAGACAAAAATCCATGAACAGCTGTAGTGGTTGAAAAATATTATCACGCTTTCAGCTAGAAATTAGTGACTTCACAGCTGAGCCTTTTGAAACAGCATATAAATGTTCTTCATCCACTTCAATGCAAAGTCATGTGCTTTAGTTTAAGCTGCTTGTAGCATGTGTTTGAAATAGAAGAGTTGATTTTTACTTCCCGCCCTGAAAGGGAAGAGAACACCCAAACAGATGTTAGTGCCAGCTCAGCTGTAAGGGCAGTAATGAACATCTGTAAGATCTTTAAACAGCGTGCTGTTTCTTTGGAGGCTAACAGTGGCTTTGGATACACGGTGGTTTTTTTCGCAGTGCAACAATTTCCAGATATGCTCTGGTGAGAACTCAAAAGAAAAGGAAAAATCAGGCAGAAGATACATTAATAATCAAGAAGTGGTGGAGAAAAGACTGTACGTAGTAAGGAGGTACAGAACTAGAAAGGCATGTTTTCTGGAATATTAAAATGAGGACATGTATGTGCATTGTGTAATATTCATACTATTACATATGGCTACATTTTGGCTATAAAACAGCTGTATTTCTGTTCTAGTAGAATGTAGTGCAGTTTAACTTGCCTGAGATGGTTTAATATCTGTAAGTTAAAGAGGAGGGATCTGAAGCTGAGAACAGAACACTGTGACTTGAGCTGTATTGCTGATGAACTGCAAGCAAGAGTAATTAGATCAACAGGATGGATATTTTTAAACATTGCAAGGCACAGCAGTAAGTAATTTTTCATGAAGCAAAGAGAGCAGTCCAACTGTGCTATGGAGAGGTCCAAGTTGTACCTTTCACTGACTGTAAGACCTTGAGTCAGAAACTGCTGGTTTAGCTAATGATTGATATAAGTACGTGTTCATTGGCTGCCCCTAGAAGTATCTGTCAAATGGACATGTGATCGTGTGGCTATGGGTGAAAAACTTAGGTCTTTCAGCTTCAGATAAAATGTGGCTTTAGGTCGTTCGTGAGAGGTGTGAGCTTAAGATCACAGTCTCTCAGTTCATACGTTCTGGCTTGTCTCACCAAAGCCAATGGTAACGGTATCTCTCTTCTACCATTAGTATGATTTTTTTTTTTTTCTTTTTCTGTTTTAAAAAAAAGCCAAGGAATAAGGAACGTTCTCGGACCTGCCCCAAAAAAGTGATCATGCTCTCTTCTTCCACTCCACCTTCCTCTCCACCGTATCCCAGGCAGCAGGTGATTCCCTCTGCATGCTCTATCCCTCTCTCTTCATTACTGCTTGTACAAGTGACTAGATCAGTTACCGGACATCCCATTTACAAATGCATTTCCAATTTTCTTTTTTCAGATGATGATAGGGCTTCTTCAACCTCTTAGGTTAGAAACATAGGTCAGCATTAGCTCACCAGAAGCATGGAGAGTTTCCACTGGAGACTCTGAGATTTTACTCTAGAGTAATTTGTAATTACAGTAGCCTTTCTCAGTTTTGAGTTGCAGCAAAATAGAAATGAAATGTTTGGAGTAATGCAGGGAAAGAAAATGCAACTTTTCTCCATTTCCACTCTTCGTTTAAACAGGTGTGACTGAACGTTTGCCCTTGTATCCATGAAACTCTTTTAGGTTTACTTGTATGAAGTGCTTTTTCTGGAGTGTTGTAGTGGCCTGCACATGCCCACTGTGGTTCTTCTGTTTCCCCCACACCCAGGCCTTTGTCTCACAAGAGTTTGTGTTCAGTCTGTCTGAGTTTGAATTTGGAGCAGTGAGAGCTGTTCTGAACACAGTGTATAAACGTGCATCCAGATGTTCATGCACGTATATTTGTTGTCCTTCTAGTTAAATGTTACCTGAAATCCTTTAATATTTGTGTCTTGTTGTACGTGGTCATCGTGCTTCTTTGAGTTGTATACTTTTTTAATTTTTGTTTCATTTTCCTACTGCAGTAATAAATTCCACTCCTCCCTGATCAATCCTGAACTAATCTTGAGGTGATAAAAAGGCAGCTGCAGTTCCATAGACCTCTCATAACTTTAAATAAGGACTGTACAAATAAATTTCCCCATAGGTGGAAAATGTTTCTTTGCTGAATGCTTGTATGCCTATAAACTCTGTAAAGGCATGTTACCTTTTAGCAGAGTAGACAAGACTTACTCTTGCACATAAAGTTTGACTTGCCTTATTGCTGTGATTTCTCAGAGGGTAGTTACACGTTACACTTAATCTGGTCTAATTATTGTCAGCCTCCAGAGCACACATTCTCTGCTGCCTCTCTGGTGTTTGCATCTGCAAGACAGGTCAGGTCTGCCTACTGATCTGATTTAAAACTGTCCTAACAAAAAAAGTGGTTAGTTTTCTGGCATGCTGTAGACAGCATATGGTGCAAGGAAGGATACAGGAATGGACATCTAGGTAGAATGGGTGGGTAAAGCCCTTTTCAAAACCCATATTTAAACTGAATTGAGTTTAGTATTATCAGATGATGTGATAGCTAGCTGCCTTCCTCTTGTCAACATTCTTTGAAAATTTTGACAGATACATTTTATGAGAGAAGAAAGGTTGGCCCCAAGCTTACAGATAGAGAAACTAAGGCAGTTAAATGCTGAGTTTTACTTTTTAATCTATGGCGTGGGATTCATTTTCCGTATAGAGAAATTGGCTTTCAGTCACTGAGGACCCCTTAGCTCTATCTTTTCCCTCCCTAGCTTCTCCAAGTGTTTGTTTGTCCTGTCTTTTTGGTTTTCTCGTTCAGTCATGAGAGCCAACTACTGTTGGGTCCAAGTGTACTTTGACCATTTTCTTTGTTGTGTCCTGTAGGAAACTTTTTTGCATGTCGTCTTGCTCAAAAAAATAATTAAAAAAAATTTTGGCTTCCTCCTTTTAACTCTGAGGAATTTTTACCCCCTGTGCTACAGAACTGATGTTAGGCTCAGTTGAGGGGTCTGTTTTTGGAGACATTCTTTTTTCCTTAGGAATTATTTCTTTTCCTGAAATTGTCTTGGCCCAGGCCTCATAGCGAGTCAGATGGATCTGCGTCCTTGTTACACTGATGTCTTTTAAAACCTGTACCTCTGCGCTTCTAATGCATTCATTCTGCCACTTCTTTTAAACTTTCCGTTTCCTTCCTTTGATCTAACATCACAGTATGAGTTATATTGAGTGTCTTGCCATCTTTATTGTACTAATTTTATTACATTGTGGTACTATATTGTGGTTTACTGACCTAATATGAATATATATGTTGTTAAAAAATTTCACTACGGGAGCCAAGTTATTATTGCCAGGTTTAGAATATTCTTAATAAACTGTTCTGCTCTCATTGTGGCCCTCTTTTCTGCCTGCATCGTAAGAAAAATCAGATGAAGTGTGTTTTGACTAGGAAGTTGGTCTGTGATTGTTATTAAGCTCATAATTTGTTGCCTGCAGAGAAACAGGGAACCTGATGCTGACTATCCCGGGGAGCAGAGTCCCAGACAGGAAAGGGTAAAGAGCATGAACAAATGGCATGGATGCTGATGACACAAGGCTGTGGTGGATGTGTGCAATACAGAGAACAAATATTGGGTAGTGAAACACACTTATCCTAATGCTGCTGTTAACACGCTGGAACTGCTGAGAGTCAATTAGGAGTGATTATTTCTGTGTGATACCCACATAAATGCATAACAAGCCTTCATCAATAGTTGCTATATGCTTTTATTTTGCCATAGATCTAGCACTTAAGCTCTTCCCATTCTTCTTTTTCTCTTACACCTCTTTAGCGAAGTATGCTGTGGCTGTAGCAGAACAAGAAGAGTTATGTTTTGTGCTAATTCATGTGAACATGGTTGCATTGTTTTCACTGCTTGCTTTCTGGATGGTTAAACAACTGGCATTCCATCCTGCCTCCTACAGGCCAAAGTAAAAGGAGAAATGATGAGGCATTATTTAGTATAGAGACTTTGAAGCCTTCTTAACAATGAAATATTCAACAGTCTGTCTGAATGGCTCAGTATTATACAGAAGCATGGGAAAAGAAAAGATAGGCACTCAAAAGAATTGGTTGATTTGAATTCATATCAACAAATTAATTGACATTCCAGTAAAGGCTTTGAATGAATTAAGTCATAAGTGGTAGCCAGTTATAAAACTGTTGCAACTTTCAGAACGTGTTCTAACAAAAGACTCTTGTGGGCCGAGTGTTTTCTGACAGGCAGTAGAAAATGAATAAGCGTGTGTCTGCAGTGACACCGAAGCCCACAGCTTTGTAATAGGCCCTAGTTTTAGTGAAAGTGATCTAGTAGGAAGGAGTAGGTGGAACTGAAAGCAGCTGAAAGTAGAGAGTATTATTAATGCATCTGAATGGGAAAAGTGTTTCTCGTAAATTGGGTGTGAACCCAATTTTCTGTTCTGCTTTGGAGGACAGTTAGCAATATGTAGCAGTACCCTGGCATTCTTGACAGATCAAGCCTGAGGTTTCTTCACGCACATGTTTGTAGTTCCTGGTCCATTTACTTTTGAACTCTACAAACAAATTAGCTGAAGGCTGTGTGATGCTGCAAGTGATACTTCTGTCTTCTACAGCAGGCCACAAGCCAGGTCTTTTTGCCATGTCACTAAGTGTACCACGCAACAGTTTAAGAAGATTGATATGAAAGACCAGAATAGCAGAGGTGTCAAATATTGTGCCTGGGGTGTGTTGATATGACAGTGCAGTAAGAACAAGCAGGATAGTGAAGTTGCAGAAGTAAAACTGGCAGCTTCTGTCATAGTTTGATTTTGCTGTGCTTTGCTTCAAACCAGCCAGGCTCATTAAACATCCTCTCTTTGGTAAGTACAGCATTTACTTTTCATATACCAGCATCTTTGAGGAAACTAACTCATTCTTTATGAGAACTGAAGTACGTTACCCTAAAAACATGTGTTTCTGTGCACAAAATCTGAGAAACACAAGTATGCACAGGTTTAGATATGTAAAGGAAATCCTTGAGAATCAAGAACTATGGTGAGATAAGTTGGCAAATAAGCTCCTTTGTGCATGATAAAGCCGCTTTTTTTTTTTTTTTTTTTTTTTGGATGGTAATGCCAGAGAGGCCATGCGCTTGCTTGGTTTTGGCTGCAGCAGTCCTAGGTGGGAGAGTTGTGAATAACGACGAATTCAACTGTTTTTTTTTTTTCTTGGCCTTGAGGGTCAAAACTTAGCACTTCATTAGAACAATAGGCATTGGGAATAAAACCAGTATTCACATGGGAGCTCCTCTTACTGTTCTGCATGTGAATTTCATACCTTTTGTCTGGCATTTCATGTCTGTTCCTTCTGGGGCTTTTTTTGCTGGTTTGTTTACTTCCTCCCTCCTTCCTCATCTCACAGAGATCTCCTCGTTTATTTTCTGATGACCAAGTGCCTGAGAATGTTGAGCAAAGGGCATGTCAGCTGGCTGCCCTCCTGGAGTCCAGACCTGCAGTGAGGCATCAGGTGACTACAGCCCTGCCTATCTGGTGTCCTGTATCAGTGTGGGATTCTGGGTACCGGTGACATCTGGGGTCAGAGGGATAGAAAAATTCACCAAAATATGATGACTGTTGCTGTACAGTCATGTGGTTAAAAAGACACGGTCAAGTCTATTTTGTGTAGTATTTTTATCCTACTTGCCAATTCTTAACTGTCTCCTTGTTTGATGAATGACAGTGTTTCTGTTTCTCAAAACACAATATAAACAATGAGGTAAAAAACACCCTCCAAGCTTCAGAGTACATGCTGAAAACCAGCTGGACTCCAGATCAAATCATCTCGCAGTGCTCGTTTACCAGTCAGTTGCTCACAAATTTTACTTGGTTCTGGAAGCAGGAACATTCGCGTTTTCCAAGCATAATTCCTGGCTCTGAAGTACTACTTTTGTGTCCGTACCTCCTGTATACTTATTTCCAAAGGCAGAGTTGGCAGTTTGTGCAGATTTTCTTTGATTCCAGTGTACACTTTTGGTTTGGTTTGGTTTTGTGCTTGATTTTCTCTCCAGTGTGTCGTCTTTGGCATATGGGAGCATGCCAATTTGAACAGTGCTTTCTTTAGTTTCTAGTTGCTTGCCCCTATCTCTGTTTTCAGTTATCTTCAGCAGCATTTGGCAAACTGGAGAGTGCTTTTGGAAAACACCTACATAAGTGATTTTTTTCATAACTTATTGTTTCAAGTTAACCATCCAAAACCAAGCTGTCTTCTTGAGCTGGAGTATAAACAGTCCCAGAACGTTTGCTAGTGGGCATAACTTTTCCAAGCCGTGCCAAAAGGAAATTTATAACATCTAGGTCACTTTTCACTGCTGTTCTTTGGGGATGCGGTCTTTGCTGATGATTAAAGTCAGTGAAGCTGTTCTCCAGGAAGGAAGAATGAACCTTTGACTAGATTTGAGATAGGATTTGGGGACATAGAAGAAACTATGAAAGACTGAGTAAGAAAACTAGTTTAAACATATTAGCACCTATTTGTTAATGAGTGACACAACTGAAGATCTTGGTCATGATCCAAGGACAGCATGCTCATGTACATTTCCTTACTCAGTTGAAATGATGATACAGAAATGAACATCTAGACCAAAACGTCTTGCTCCTACCTTTTGTGTTGCTCTCTAGCACTTTTAAGCTCCTTTTGAAGGTGGAAAAGATTAACAGCATTACAATGCAAAGATAGAAATTATTTTTGAAACTGTTTGATTTCTGTGTAGTGCAGAATTAAGGAGGAGAGAAAATAGAGGGGAGACAGAGAACACAAAGTAGAGGAAACGATAAAGTGGGTAGGGCAGAGAGGAAAAAGAGGAAACAGATGTTGGAACACTGCAGGCAATGATGGATTATGATGGGGGATTTAAGGGAAGAAAACAAGAAAAATAGATTAGTAAGAGAAAGAAGGCTTAGCAAAGTAAGACATTTTCAGAAAGAAATTTGATTTAAGTGTTGATGATCTTAAGTACAGAAAATTTGTGTATAAAGAGTTATATTTCTTTAAATTGGGGAAATTGTGAAAGCCAAGCTATTTTGCATTTTGTCCAGTACATTTAATCCTGAGGCTAGCCTATTCTAAGTGGCTAGAAATAGCTATTTTCACAGGTCATGCAGCTACATGACATCTATTTTTCCTTTTTATAACTAAAAACATAGCTTTCTTGTAAGAGTGTCAAATATTTGAAATTTGCATAATTTTTCTTTCCAGACTATAATTTCTAGGAATGCACAGTTTCTACCAGCGCTGTTTGTCTGATACTTCCACCTATTGTTTTTTTCCTGTTTATGTGAAGTATTTCTTGGGAGATAGGCGTAATGACCCATAGAGATAATGAGAGGGGTATGTTGGAAGACCAAATTTTGGGTTCTCCTGTGAGGAACCAGTTTCAGAAGGATGCAAATTCTCAGTTTGGGATTTACTGTTTGCCATTTGACAAGCAAGAACAGCAGATTGTTTTATTGTTTCATTCTTTTTAGTGTGATGTTTCCAATCTGCTTACAGTAAATTTTAGGTTGGAAATTTGCTGCTAATTACTGGCAATGCATACAAGTTAATTTCTTTCTCTTTCATCCCCAAGGAGAGCAGGCTTTTGTGTTATATAGTTAAAATATAGAAGAAGTCTCACATGGCCTGAAATATGATCTTAGTGCCTTGGGCCAGTAATACAGAACAATGGGAGATACAGGAGGAGCAGAGGAAATTGATTTGGGATCTTTGCCAGTGGCTTGGTTGGGTTACAGGAGGTTGGACATCTGTAGAAGTAGGTAACTGCTTCCAAATGGTCCTAAATAACTTAAAAGCTAATAAAGAGCAAATTAAGAATAACTTACTCTGCCTCACCAGGGAGAAAGTGAAGATACACTGGACATTTTTCTCCAAGTTTTCCTACAAGAGTCTTTAAGAAATTTTTTTTGATGGTGGGCAGGAGGGCCTGAGTTTATTTTCTCCTCTCTTCCCTCTGTAGCCATGTATGATGGTTTTGATTTTTTATTTTATTTTTTAGCCTGAGACTGAACCGTCTCGCCGATTCTTTGTTGACCAGTGGGAGCTCTCCCTTAGCCTCCGTTCTTCTAATCGCCCTTCTTCACCTTCATCTGACTCTCTTCGACAGGTAGCATTAGCCTGAGCATTGCAAGGTGCACTCAGCTGTGTTCGCTTGCTGCACCCCGGTCCCACCAGCCAAGGACACACCACAGGAGATGGCTAGGCTTGCAATGCTTCACCTGCAGAATGCAATGTCTGTGCATATTCATGCACAAATGAGAAGCCAGAGGCAACCTGTGGCATAGCTTGGTTATTGTCAGCCATAAAGCAGTTTGAAACTAAATATATATTTAATGTTTGGTGTAAATGAAAAGCTTGTGGTACATCTCACTCTCAAATCAGTTTTTCGGAGCACTGATAGTCCTTCTGGCTTTGCAGTAAAGCTTTCTTGTTTTGCTTGCTGCTTTTCTTGAGATCTTGGGCCAAACTACAGAATGCATTTGTGCATATATGCTTAATGGACAGTGTGAAATAAAAAGTATTTTGGCTTTCTGAAAAATCACTTGAGAATTTGAGCTAGTTGCAGTTGTCATACATAAACAGCAGGAACTTGATTTGACCTAAGCTGGAGTGGGTTCTTTGCCCACTCTTGAAATTGTTGCAGAACATTGTATATCTTGAAGGCTTTTGCCCATGGGAAGAAAGATAAAATGCTTCATTTAAGACTCAGTATTAGGCCAGATGTGATGTGTAGGAAAAAGCAAAACAAATCAGAAACACAGAACCCCAAATCAAAAATCCAGCAACTAAATTTCTCACATCAAATAGTCCAAGGTATTGTGAGTTAAGATTAGCATAATCATTTTTTAAGCATGGGACTTCATATGTGCTGGTAGAAATTTAAAGATCTTGAAGCATCTGCAGTTAAGGTTGGATGAAGGTTTCAAATCAAAACTTGTTCAGTGGAAACCTGGTTCAGCTAAAAGAAAGTTTTTTCCCCATGGAAAAGCTTGAACTGTCTTTTAAGAAAACTTAAAAAGCCTCAAAGGTTTCTGGTCTTTTAGAGGAAAATGGAAAACTCTTGGCCAAAACTCTTGCCAGTTAAAGATCAATGCTGAAGAAAATTTTTCTATTGGGCACCATTTTAAATGTAATATTTGACAAGATATGATATATGACATTGAAAGGCAACTCTGGACATATGTGTGTGCACACACTAGCTGAGGAAGAATATGGAACCTGGAAAATTTTGGAAGACAAATCATGTGTTATTTCTTGCATATATAAATACTGTGAGTGCTCTGCATTTTGGGGTGGAATCAGTAGACAGGTAGAAGTTCTTTCTGGGTAGCAATTAACCCTCATTACTGCAGTAGCACAGAGCTTAAGGAATTAGGACTTCAGTGATAGCAGCAGTAATCGCTAATGGCTGAGCGCTCCATTTTCAAAATCTTTTTCCCCAGAGAAGTACCCATTCTGTGGTGAATTTCAGTTTTTGTGATGCTTCCTGCTGTTCTCATGTCTGAACATGTGAAGGTCTTAAACATTCCTAAAAGGCTAATAACGACATATATGAAATTTATGCTGTGTTATTAGTTGTGGGAAATAACTAGTGTTCTTCAAACAAGTTCTGCTATATGAGTAAAGGGAGGTTTGAGATACAACTTTAGTCCTTTCCTTCAGAAAACTGTTATCCTTGGTGTTTTACACTTGCCAGAAGCTGGAGTGTCTCTCTGATCCTTCATTTGCTGAGGAAACTCGACTAGAAACATTCGTAATGCTTCTTAGTCTGGAAAAGGAAAATTGCTTGGCGTGCTCCTTGCTGCTCTGAGTCAAATACATGGTGTTTGCAGTGTGATTGAGCTAACATGGATGTAACCACATAATTTTCTTAACCATATAATTATTGCCAACGGTTGTATTTCCTGTGAAAAACACTTCCTCTGCTCCTGCAGTGACTGAACTTGGCTTGCAAACACTCATTTTTGTACCATCTAAGGTAACAGCCAACCTGCCTAGATTTCTCGGAATACTGGAGGGTTTTTAGATATTTAGAGTTATGGAGTCAGTCAATACCCATGATGGAGAAAAGCCTAGTCATAAAGCTGTGTTCACAGTTGAACAAGTCTATTTTCCAGATGTATGCAGGTATGGCTTTAAAGCATTGAATGAAGCTCTTGCATCTTTTTCCATATAAACCTCTATGTATTTTTAGTGTTGGAAGAATTCATATTTTTGAGTCACTATGACTCGTTAAGGATTTCTCCCTGCTCTATGAATGCTCTGTAAATTAATTCTTTCCAGCTGCTAAGGATATAAATATGCTGTTATGATCAGCACGTTGCATTAGACTATGTGACGTGTCTTCTAAAAGATCTGTGTTTCTGATGCCAATTTTACCTGGAACCTAAAATCTGAACCTATATTTGGCCTCATCTTTGAGAGGTGTCTATGCTTAGGTTTCCAGGTGCAAAATACCCCACAAGTGAAAATAAGATCTGCTTTCTTCATCATCATAGTATTTCTAGAGCACTCAGAGAATGCAAAATGCAAGCCTTCTTTTCCATTCTTACAGTTGATCCTGGACTATACTGGTGATTTCTGATGACACTAGCTTTGCTATTACTACTTGTCACTTCGTATTGTCCACTGTCTTGGCATGATTTGACCCCTCTGCACCTTTTCACCACCTAACCTATTATCATTTTAGTCATTTTTTTTAATTTGATTTTTTTTCTTTTCTCACTTCACTATTGTTTTATTCCATCCATCTGGTAGAAGTATATAAAGATGTACACAGGCGGAGTGAGCTCATTGGCTGAGCAGATAGCCAATCAGCTTCAAAGGAAAGAGCAACCCAAAACCCTTCTAGACAAGAAGGAACTGGTAAGACAATGTACAGAAGATGATGCGTGTTTGTGATTAGATGTACTGTAGAGCTAAAGTATTGTGAGTGTCCAGTTGTTACTACCACTGATGGAATCTGTCGTAGCTTTGTGAAAGACTTCATTTCCCTTTCTCTATCCACCCTCACTCTTGTCCTCATTTTCCTTGCAAAATGTTTTAATCTAATCTCAGCGTCCAAGGATTGTGCAGAAACAGTTGAGAAACTGCTTGTCATATGTATGAAAATGTGTTTGATCCACTGGGGCTACTTCTGCATTACAGTTTTCTGGAGGAGATACTGATTTTGATAATGTAGATCTAAGAATTGCTGTGTGAGGGATTTCTAAAGGCTTTGGCTTTCCATCATATGCCTCCTTCAGTCATTTATTTCAAGGTTATTGTTAATAGCACTGGTGTCCACTCTTCCATCCAGAGCTTATTTTACTCCTGACATATGTAGGCATGGCATCCTAGGACCTTCTTCCCTGGACAATAAGGTTAGTTTTTGGTGTCCTGGTTAAAACTGTGAATTGTGTCCAAGAACTGTAGCATCCAGGTGCTCCTGTATCCACATAAATGAAGAGAAAATATGACCGTGCAATCTTGGTGAGGCTGGACGCACGCAAATTTAGCCATGCCTATTTCTGTCTAGGGCTCGCTCAAAAAGGAGTTCCCCCAAAACCTGGGAGGCAGTGATGTCTGTTACTTCTGCCGCAAACGAGTCTATGTGATGGAAAGGCTGAGTGCTGAAGGCAAGTTCTTCCACCGCAGTTGCTTCAAGTGTGAATACTGTGCAACGACTCTGCGCTTGTCATCTTACGCCTATGATATTGAAGATGGTAAGAGAAATTGCCTCTTTGTCAGAATTCTCTTAACTGTCCTGGAAGCCTGACTAGTGATTTCAGCTCTTTCTTTGCTTAAAAATTATTTGGTGAGTTAGGGAAGAGAGTAACTTCGGTTCCAAAGACACCATCTCTCAAACTGTTGAAACTATATGGATTTCCTGTGGCCAGGTCATGCTGACAGCAAAATGGCTTTGATAGGTATCTACTGCGTGTAGTTAGGAAGAATCTTTTTGCATATACTGGGTAGAATAATGGCCATGGAAACACCATCTAGGCTTAAGGGGCAGAAAGAACTAAAATTATGTATTGATGATGCATTATATAATGACTTCAAGTAATGGACTTTGCTTGGTCATGAAGAGTTGAGGAAACTTAGAATCATCAAACCAATCTCCCAGTAAGGAATAGAAAACCCATTATTACTTGGCCAGAAGGTCAGCAGACTGGCATGCGAGTTTAAAGGGGCCAATGATAATTTTGAAATCAACATATAAAAGTAACATCTTCATCAGTAGTCAAAGTTGGGAAAAAGCATTTTTTGAGCAATGCTGTTATTTTGGGCATTCACAAGTAACTGAATATCTGACTATATGTTTAGCAAGAACAGACTGAGCTCCTCTGTCAGCTGTATGGGCTGAAACAGTTTTTGCCACCAGATTTAGTGATTCCCTCTGCCAGCAAGCTTATGTATGCAGTTGTGGCCAGATAGTTCTCAATGAAGCAAACACAAAGCTTGGTGTTTCAGCACACTTATAACATTGATTCTGAAATGATATTACATGCCTAACAACTGTGTATGTATATGAAGCAGATATAGCCAAACAGAAATATGTGGTATCCTATCAAATCTAATAATTGTGAAAATTTAGCTTATATATCATTCCAGGTTTTCTTTGAGAGAAAAAATAACAAAGCTATACACGCATTGTCGCTATTCATCTAACTGTTTGGACTGATGAGCATTCTGCAGCGTTCTGCAGTCAGTGTCTGGTTTTAGGCTTCAAAGTCTGACAATTTTTATGTAAGAGCTTTTCTGTTGTTGCTCTTTTCAGACAATTTGAAAGAGCATTTTTTGGAAAAAGTAAATATTAAGAAATGTTTATTTAAGGAGAGACTTCTCAAAAGGTAGTGTTTGTCACTTTTCCATCATAAAACAAAGCATTGTGCAAATACCAGCCCAGAGAAACTAGAGGAAGGGGCAAAGGTCAGAATATAGGTTTGAAATGCATTAGCAAAGTTGTAGGAGTAGGATAGCAGTAGGGGATGCTATGGGCTGCATATACCAAGCAAGATACACTGACAAAGGTACACTGGAAGATAATCATGTGCCATCAATTTGCTGCTATTATTATTATTTGTATTATGGTATTACTAGTGCTGCTTTGGCTCCCTGACAGTGTTCAGATACTGGTGAAAACCCATCTAGACTTCTGGGATGTTGCTAAACCAGTAGTATCACAAAAGGTCTTAATTGTGAAAATGAATCATTGGTTGATTGTCCTTTCCACAAGTAGCCACTGTGCATTTTTAGAGATGGTTCTTTGGGAGTTAACACTGTCCTCTCCCACTTCCCTCTGCTGGCTGTATTCATTCTTGCTTTTTCCAAAAGTGCTTCTGCCAGCTTTTCATGTGATGATTTCTTTGTTCCTCACACACTGCCGCATTGTTAGCATGTGATACCACACAAGCCTCACAGCTTTGCTTTGGTGTTTGATAGGATTTTAAGCTAAATGGCTGTCAGACACCCAATGGAAAGGAGGCTAGCTAGGAGGGGGAGAGAGGAGGGCTGGAGTTACAACTTCAGATAGTGTTTGCCTCTACGTGTAGTGAAGAAACTAGAGGGAGCAACGGGAATGGCAGCAGAAAATAAGTTGCAGTGAGATGGACATTTATATTGTGCTAAACTGCTGTGTTCTCATTGTTGACCATCATTCGTGTTTTATCTGCAGGTAAATTCTACTGTAAGCCTCACTACTGTTACCGACTCTCTGGTTATGCTCAAAGGAAGAGGCCAGCAGTGGGTCCTCTGTCAGGAAAGGTAACTCGTTATTTTCATCTAACATGTCATGTTAATAGGTTTTGATTCTTAACACTGAAAAAGTAAATATGCTGGGGTTTTGGTTTTGTTTTTTTTTTCAGAAAGTAGAAAGATTCAGAGTGCATCGAGTTGCATTTTTACGTCATGAGAGCTTGCAGTTCTATAAATTTTGTTTAAAAGCAGTTCCTTTAATTACCACTTCTCTTTTCACGGTTCTTATTATAGAATAATGTACTGTCTCATTCAGAACAGGATTTTGATTTGTTTTCTTGTCAGCTGAAATACTTATTCAGTCCATGCAGAGACTACATGAATAATGGTTTTGGTTTTGCTTTGTTTCTCCATGTTTTTTCTTAAGATGAAACAAATTATTTGCATTTCCTTTGAAAAGTGAAGTTCTACCCCACTTGCATAGGCTATGAAGACGACCTGCCTTCATTTCTGAAGGTTTTCTGTATGTTAATGGGAACCTGCGTGAAAAGAAAGGATAACCTTTTTCCTATACTATCGTAATGGAAGCATTTGTGCTTCCAATATAGGATCAAGACGCACTGTGTAATACAGAAAAGTCTCTCAGCTTTTGTCATTACAATCCAAGGCACTTAATTTGTCTCCTCAACCCCCTTTTCAGTATTTTTGCATGCTCTGTCTGAGCAAACTACATGCTAGTCTCTTAAAAAGTTCTGTTAAGCTTCCATGCTACAAACTGTCCTTCCCCCTTAAATTATATTTTTCCTTTGCGGTGGTGTTTGTCTTTCTACCTGTTTCTCAGGTTTTATTATTGTAAGCTGAAGCTGTACTCCTCCTTTTTGGAAGGGTAAGGGATCCATCCTGATATTTGTGCCATGCTTCCTGCCAATAATAAAGACTAAAAATGGTATTTGTTTCATTTCCCAGATGAGCAGACTTCAGGGATCTTACTGCTTTGACTTTCTTGGATATCCAGCTTGTTTTTCAGAGCTTTAATAAAGCCATAAATTGAGAAGGAACATACTTGGTTCAGACTTTGCCTTATGTGATGATTAAGGGGTATCTTAATTGCAAGAGGGATGTCTTCCTAGTTCAATGTGTTCACTACATATAGCCTCACATGAAAAAAGTATTTCTGAGGCATTTCCAATTTCAATATGAATTTAATTTCCCCCACGTTCTTACAGGACACCAAAGGACCTCTGCAGGACACCATGGCAAGTGATGGAAGTGGACGGGCAAATACCATCTCCGCCTCAGCAGAGAGGGCCCCAGGTAGCTCCGCTTCCTTCTTTAGCAGGGTGGTGCAGTACTCTCTGTGCCTCTTTGACAGAGTTAGGGTGGCAAGCCAGCGCCTGCAAAGCACAGTTTCCTCGATTGGGCACCAGGTAGCCCAGAACCCTTTGGACTCCTTTTTCATGTGTCAGCTGATGGCTTTTGGGGTTCCCTTTCTCTATGTCCAGTCAGAAGTTCTCGTGCAGATCCTAGGGGAATTCTGTGGGCAGCCTGCTGACCAGTAAGAATTAATGTGACCCAACTTTGAGCTGTATAACTCGTGTGATTTTTGGGGTGCCATGTGAATTTTGTGCATTACGTGAAAGTCTCAATATATTATGTCGCACTGTGGCTTTGGGGCCTAGATGTTCTCAGTCCTTTCAAGGACGTTATCTGAAAGAATTCCAGGAAAACACAGATGCTCAGTTGAGGGTCTCCTCTGAGTGGGCCCAGATAAAGAGCCCTGTAATATATGCAGCTTAGTGAAGTTAGAAGTTCTTCTGATGCACTGGAATAGCTCACAAACTGGATTTCTGTGTTTGCCTGAATTCTGGGTGTGGTTTCTCATTCTCCCAAGCTTCTCTATTAATCTGGTACTTGAATGGGAAAGATCCCATTATCTCTGGATTGTGTCTCCTTTGGAATTCTGGGTGTCTGATAGCTAATGGGATCGGATTCCTTAAACCCCTTGAATTTCATGGTGCTGGCAGGTCATGGTGCTCTTCCCTCACTGCCAGAATCTGTGCTGCTCCTGGCCATGGCTTTGGGAATGGGGTGGTGAATGTGTGTGTCTTACTGTGAAGCAGTTTTGCCTTTTAACTTGAAATTCTAATTCCTTCTAACATGGGAGAAGTGTCTGTGCTACAAATGCTCGTTTGGCCAGCCCCTAAGTGCTCATTTAGTGATGTCAGAAAAAGGAAGAGACTTAATTTCTAGTATTTGTTCCAGAACACAGTGGATAAACTGAATCAGCTGCTTTTAGAGAGAGAACATACTTAGAGCAACACTTTGAGAAAATAATGTTTTCGCAGTGCCAGTTGAGAAAAGACCTTAACAACATGCAGGCAAATAAAAATCATGCTTTTGTTTGACTTTATGTATTGTTCTTACAAGTCTTTCTAAGATTGTAACTGAATGCAATCCAACAGAAATTTATTCTTAGTGTGCGCAGTTGATTTTTGAAGTGTAGTTACTTTCACCGTTTCCTCTTTTGTTTGTGTGGAATTTCCATATGGCAAAATGCAGGAAAGGGAAAAGGTATGGAAGAATGACATTTGCAAAATGCTGTGGACAGATAGGTTAACTACAGCATTTTTGGTACAACTGGATAGACTTAAAATTGCTGTCTCTAAAAGTGAAGAGTTTTTTTTTTTAGTTGGAGCATATGCTTTAAGATGAATGGAAAAAATATTTCTTGGAGCACAGGGCACCTGATGTGAGAATAAGGTGGTTTATGGAGTGAAGCTATTGGTGATGAGAGGTGGAAGAAGGAGAGTTTAGCTATGTATATCTATTAGTTTATCAAAGCAATTGCTGGCAGAAAGTCTCCTTCCTCTGATTTAGTCCTTCCAACTGATCAAATTTAATTACTCACTTTTATAAATGACCATTCAGTAAATAACATCTAAGTGATCACTAAGTAGAGCAAGCAGTAGGCCATGATTTGCTATAAACTTCTATAAATCAGATATAAATCAGATGTTTCCATCTCTCCTTATGTAGCGGTGGCACAGTCCAGTAGCAGAACTGTATAGTACTTCCAGAGGAGTGAAACAGAACAGACACCATTTTATCAAATGGCAAAACTTGAAATCTAGGGCTCCTTCTGTTTGCTTTCTGCTTTTCTAAAGCAGTGTATAACTGTAGCATAATTTTTAAAGGTTTTGGACCTTTTAAAGCTTTGCCTCTTGCAGTGACCAAAGTACATTAGGACATACTCAGCTTAGCTGGGTCAAGCTAGGTCATCTTTAAGGCAGTGTATTGTGGTGCATTCTTGTGTGTGCATGACAGAAGTATATTT
The DNA here is from genome assembly GCF_018139145.2 of Gymnogyps californianus. Taxonomy (NCBI): domain Eukaryota; kingdom Metazoa; phylum Chordata; class Aves; order Accipitriformes; family Cathartidae; genus Gymnogyps; species Gymnogyps californianus. The sequence continues at coordinate 149,235,520 of NC_059471.1, forward strand.
AATGGTAGAAGAGTGAGCAGCGCCTCTGCCATTCTCCCCCGTTTCTGCTGGAAAAATGCCATTAGTGGCTGAGATTTTGTTTTCTTTGTGAATTAAGTTCTAAGTGTATCTTAAAACTACTGGCTTAACAATGGTTAAGAAGCGGGAGGAGGCTAAATGCAGCGTACTTTAAAAGCAAGCTGCAGTGTCATTAAAGGCAGGTCAGTTCTCTGTTAGTGTAACAGTCATGTCCTGCAGGTACCTACCTTTAGCTCCTGTTCTTGCTGGGTAGGTAGATCAGGAAACCTGTGATGTGTTTACAGTTATATATGGCTTGAAAAAACAAACCAAACCCTTTTGAATTACCAAGCTTGCTAATACAGTGGAAGAATAGGATATTATCAAAAGGAGTCTATAAGATCACATCTCATTATAACTCCTGACTTTGAACTACCTGTGTATACGCTTTCTTGCAATTTATTAAATTGACTGTTTAAGAGATTATAGACATTCTGCTTTCGCTGTAGACAAATATCTCACACAAAAACCTGTCTGAAATGGAGATAGAGGCAGAGCTCTGTTTCCAAGGCTCCACTTCACCCATGTGGTAGACTCATCTAATACAGGTCATACATCTGAAAATGTTTGACCTCCCCTAAAGCAAGTGCCACCAAATGAAATTTGGCAATAGCAATTGCAGACCCTGAGGTCTGAGCCAATCCTCAGTAGTGAGGTAGATCTTAATGTGGCATGTAAGTTGCCCCTAAAATGATTAAGTAAAAAAAAAAAGTGTAACATGCACAGGTTTGATATTTGATGGAGATTTAAAGATAGCTTAGCAGGGAAAAGGAAGGTGTGCAGCAGAAACATCAATTCAAGAATATACAAGACAAAAAACCAGCTGTTTTTAGATTTTATACCTCTGAGTTAAATTCAGCCCTGAGTTAGCAAAAGTGCTTGTTCAGTGAGCTTTATGGTGACTCGTGCGAGGCCTACTTTTTAGTTGCCATGGAATCCCAAATGGATGTAAATTGCATGGGTTCTCCCCCTACACTCACTGCCTCCTTTGCTATACCACCAAATCTGGCCTCTTCTTTTTTAGCTAGCTCAATGCTTAAAATATATTCAACCACAAAATAACATTCAGCAGGTTTGGTCAGCTGAGGTAAGATTGGTCACAACAAGCACTTTCTTGTGATGTGTTACTAACCTGATTGGCATGTATTAACTTCACTGAAGATGTCAGTCCCTCACTGGGTGGCCGCAGTCTTAGGTGGCATTTAATGTGTTTTGTCTGTCCCTTGTATTGTCACAACGATAGTTGCAGGGCACAATCTGTGATAAGCAAGTGGAGGTTTTTTTAGCAGTCAGCTAGAATCACCCTTCTTGCGAAGGTTTTGCCTGGTTTGCCAGAGAGCCTGCATGGCATCTTATGTGGTGGCATTTTATGTGGTGGTTACAAGGGATGTTCCCAGGGAGGTTATGGTCAAACTGGCTCTTGCAATATAGATCAACCCTTCAGTTTGGGAAGTGGCAACAAGCTTTTGAGTGATGGGTGCCATTCTCTCTGGGGAAGGGAAGTCGGGGAAAGCTGTTACTGTGCTTTTGGTCCTGCTGAACTGTGGCATGCTTGTAGATTCTGTAACCTTTCTCTGTACCCTGTCTGCCTGTTTTTCTCTATTTTCTGCATTTGCCTTTGTGCCAAAATTGCTGCTATTGCCAAGAGAAAAAAAATACTTTGCTTTTCAACTGTCTCTCCCTTTGATAATCTGTAACTGCTGTGTCTTGGATTTTTTTGAATATTATTTACAGTACTTTATATGGTTTTAATGTGCTTTTAATGCAAATGCTGTTCTGTTTGTTCTAAAGGTCTGTAAGAACATATTTCTGAACTCTCAGCTCTTTCTTGACAGATGGACTTGGAACAGTCTTTACCCCTGTCAGCTTTATGAGACGTTCCTTGGGGTGACTTTAGCTGGTGATGTTTTGTTGTAAGATGTTTCCCATTTCAGGCTTGTGTTCTCACAGCAATGCGTTTCTGTCCCTATCGGCAATAGGGAGTTCATAAAGGAAAGACCTGCTAGGGAAACTCATACTTCAAAATGTACAGCAATAAAAGGCAAGTCATGAGATCTTTCAGTAGTTACTTGACCTGTGAAAGATTTAAGAAGCTGAATATGAGCTGTAGTATGCAAAACTGAAAAATGCAATACAAAGTAGAGGCACTAGGTCTTCTGCTTTAAAATCACAAAAATATATAGTGTATATGAGATAGGTATGCAATATGAAAAGTTAAAAATCCTCCTATGGATGTGCCTTAAGTATTTTCAGGGAGCAATGTTCTGAGCAAAGCTCTTCACAGTAGAATTAAACAAGTGATCTGTTGTATATAGCAAGCAAAGCTGGACTTTACATGAGGAAGTTCTTTTACTGACTTGGAGAGCTAGAAAAGGGTGGCTGCTTCCTCTAAATGGCATGCCCTTTACAGTAAATTATCTGAGCCACATTTTCAAAAGGATCTTAACTGTCTGTACAATTCTAATGAATCTTTATGAATGCATCCAATATTATTTGCACACAATTCTACTTATGTGTCTAACAAAGTATGAATACATTTTATATATATTTCTGTATAGAAATAAGCTTCTTGTTCAAAAACATTGCCTCTTTATGGTTCTGCATACACTGAACATGCCTTACTTGTGAAAATGATTCAGCTCAAAGCAATACTGTTTGCTTGTGCAAGCAAACAGATCTTCATTAAATCCTCCACTTGGTCACTTCTTTTCATTATTACTCACATTTGGGTTTTGTTCTTGTTTTAATTTGGTCTGTTTTAAACATTAAATTACAGAAGATAGCAGCAAACTAATTCTGTGACATCGTGTTCTGTTTGTGGTGCCTTCATTTTAAACCACTGAACTGTGCACTTACAAACACATCCATAGCGCACTCCTCTCCCCACCCACCCCCCCAAAAAGTAGTACATCCATATTTCAGGATGCATCACCAAACTGAGAGGAAAGATAATTCCTCTACTACTGTGCCTTGAATGTTGTCTGTTCTGTTTGGAGGAGCTGTGGTGGTGTGTTTTGCAGGACGTGGCACATGATACTGAACCCTTTTATGGGGTTTCATACAACTCCAAAGAGATCTGATGCAAGATTTATTTCTCTCCGTTGGAACATTTAAAATATAAACTTAGGAACCAGACCCTGTATTTTTGGAAGCTGAGGAGTGTGTGGGTTGCCCGATTAGGACCAAGGTTCAGTGCCCAGTGAATCATCGCTCAATAGCAAGCCAGGAATCTCTGTTAGGATAAGTGCTTGACTGTTCCCAGTCCATCATGTTCCTTGTCAGTGTTCTTACCAGGATTTGGGTGGCTTTGGTGTAGAGGAAAGGAGAATGCTAAAGGACCAGCAATTTGAAGCCCAGAAAGTTTGGAAAGGCAAAGGCATGATGGAAAGGTTATTTGCTCTAAAGAGTGGAGATGCAGCTGACCTGATAGAGTTTCACTGAAAAATCCTGAAAAATGTTTTGGGGACCGAGGAGCAGTATACAAAATAGTGATGTGCTGAGTTTGTACTCATGGATCCTGCTAAGAACACTTTTTCTTGGGAGTAACTGGGCTCCTAATTCCACCTTTCTCTCTAGCTTTCAGACCTGTAGACTTGTGCCACTGGAATATTTGTTTATTGTTTGTATGTGTATATTCTGAAGGGTGATATGAATTTTTCTGGGCACTTTAAGAGCTTCATTGAATGTTTTTGTGTCTTAGAAAAATAGTATCAAGTTTGTGTGAAGGAGTTGGATTTTTTTTTAATTGCTGAATTAAAATGTCTGGGTTTTTTTGAAAAGTGGAATCAGAGAAATGACCATTTTGAGATTGTTTCCCTCAAAGAAAAGGAGGGAGTGTGCATAAAATAAGCTTGGTGACAGATAATGTTCAAGTGAGATGATTAGTGCTCAGAAAGGCTTCATGTCTCCATTGTATAGCCTCTTTGAAGACTTTGATTTATGCAGTTGTTTTTAACCTGTTTTTGTTTTGGGTGTGTGTCTCTCTGAATTATGTAATGTGGTTTTCCTGTTGCTGTGAAATCAAGACATTTGTTCAACTGTGTGAAATGTTCAAGGGAATAAATTCCAAACAAATTTCAGGTTTCTGAGTTTTTCTTTGTCCTCCCCCTTCTCCCTCCACTGGTTCCAGGTGAGGAATGCTGCAGGGGATACAGAGTTGGGGGAGAGTGGAATGAATAGATCTGGCAAGCTCAAATGCAAAAGATATTTTGGGGAGCTCCGTGGCACGTGCCGTCTGTCACTGCAAAGTACTACTTTTCAGGCTTCTTCTGTATTGTGGTTTTTTTTTTTTTTAAATTTTGCTATCATGTTGTGGTTTGCTCAGAGTGCAGGGCATACACTGCACAGACAGCTTGACATACTGCTGTAGAAAACCTGCTAAGGACCCCCATACTAAATATTCTGCTGCTTTGGCAAAGCTGGCTTTGGATAGATGCGCTCTCAGTGTTGCAGCTTCACGGATTTTGGTCAATTTGGGAGGTGGTTTTGTGTGCCTTGCTGCAGGCCAGAGGTCTTTGTCGCACTCTGTAAGCAAGGCAGTGATACCCATATGCGAGGGGAGAGGAGGAATGTGGGCGAGTGCAAGTCAGTGCTCGGGAACAGGGAGGCATAGCCTTTACACTTGGCATGACAGGTAAGCGTCTTGGCAGGATTTGGTTCCTCTTGTTGGTATAGCAGCAGCTGTGATGATGGAATGTTTTGGTGTGATGGAAAGGCAGAAAATGAGTAAATATGGAGCCTTGTAGCCAAATCCTGTGTCTTATGTTCTAGCTGGACAGTTGTCTTCTCTCAGGAGAATGGCACATGAGGAGATGACCTCCCTTCCTCAAGACCATTAAGAGACTATTCTGTAATGTTCTCACCATGACAAACAGATCGAGCTGGATCGTAATTTTGAGCTGCATTTTCCTGTTCTCAAAGATACATTGGATTAGTCTACATTAGGGACTCATTCTGTGTCTTTTCTCGCATGCTTCTTGTGCTTCCTACTGCACCATTGGCAACTAAAAGCTTGTAATAGCAGGTGACTTTTGAGAGTCTAATTGTGAATGATATATCTTCTCTTTCGGGTTTATTTGGCCAGGGTCATTATGTTTAAATGGTAGCTCACAGAACTGCAACCTCAAACCAATTCTGTTATATGTAAGAGTTCCTTCTTTGGAGGAAAGTAATCACTTTATGCCTTTGCGATTGCCTTTTATTTTTCTTTACTATGATCAGTAGTCCTGATTTTGAGGCTAAAATGGGCCTTCAGTTCTGAGAAGGAGCCATCAGTGTTCAGTGTAGAACTTCATGTGCTGGTGTGTGAACTAGAAATGTCATTTTGATGCACCACTAGAACAGCCTGCGGTGTTCTGTGTCAGGAAAGCTGTTAATTTTGCAGCTACATGTATGCTTTTCAGAAATCAAATGTTTGCTTCATGAATTAAAAAAAAAAAGGGGGGGGGGGGGGGAAAGGAGGGGAAAAAAAAAAGAGTGAAGGGAGGTGCATTTCCTGAGCTCATCCCCATCAGAGGTGAAATCAGACTTCCTTGCTGTACCAGTATAGGAGACATTGTTTTCAGCTAAAACTTGGAGAAACCAAGTACTTGTGTGATGGGAGAACTCCCAGGCACTCTCACCTCATTCTCTTTGAAGTCAACACAGATGCCTCACACTTTCTCTTTCTGTGCCTGTGGTTCTTCTCTAGTCTCATGGCTTCTGATGTTCTCTTACTAATGCCTACGGGAAGAGGGGAAGAGTTGAGCTCTGTATCCTGCCGCACTGGATGGGAGGGGGGTGCTGCCAGGGAACTCCTTCCATGGCCCTGACACTCAAAAGTCACTTTTTGTTAAAGGCATTCTATTTTTGTTTGTGAAACAAAACTGAACCTTTTTCAAGCATTCTTCCCTTCACTACTACCCTTCCTCCTCGCTCCCATTCCAACCTAAGATACTTACCTTAAAATTATTTACTCTAGAGGAAACTTTATTCTGTAAATAAAGCCCCAAGTAACACACTATGCCAAATATCGTTCTTTTTAACCTTTGTTGTGCAAGTAAAATGATCTGAAAATGAGGAAGAAAAGTAGACTGTTTGGGCCAGGCCATGTTCTTTCTGAGTACATGCTTCTTTGCCTGTAGTTCTGTAAGGAGAACACATTGATTTTTCTGAATATGCTATCCTGGGATCTTGAATTACACAGATTTGTCCTTCTGTTGCATCTGTCACTTCTGAGGGTCTCTAACATTATTGAGGACTTGTAGAACTTGGTAAATAGGTTAAATATTGTCTTCATCTTACAGAAAATGAGGTATCATGTACTTTTTTTTGCAGTTAACGTCCTCACTTAACGTCCTCAAAAAGAAATTTTCCACAGAAAATCTTACATGGTTGCTAATTAACATCCAACTATTTATCCCAGAACTGAAATTGAAGGACTGAAATTCACTGTATAAATAGTAATATATTAAAGCCAATTTTTACAAAGAAGGTATCATAATTATGTGTGTAAATCACTTTAAAACTTTGAGGTACTGAGCCATTCACAAATGCACAAAAGTCTGTGGGCAATGTGAATGTTTTGTTTCCTCAAAAACCAGATTACTTCCACTGAAGATGGACTGAATTAGCTTTTACAGGGGTTTGGAAACTTCACTGTAAGATTTGAGCTTTTGGGAGTACTAAGATGTTTTCCACCATGCATCCCAAAACAGCTTGCTTCATCAGATATATTTTGGTAGCAGTTTTTCCAAGAGGCATGTTGGCATAGACAATCTCCTTTGCAATATGCATCGCTAGGGTAGTGTAGAAACCCTGCTGTGTACAAGTTGTTTTACATTTTAGACATATTACACTTCTTCATCTGGTATGGTAGAAAGCAGAGTAATTCATACAGATATTTTCCTCTAATGTTCTGTAACAGTGATGAGAAAGTGTAAGGTACTTTTAAAGTAATAAAACGAATTGATAAATGGCTGTTCACCTCTATACCAATTAAAACAAGCCAGTGATCGTTTTACCACCTGCTTGTGATCAGCAGCATAATATATTAAGGTATGTAGTTGGTGATGTATCTTAAAATACAAGGAGAAACAAGAGGAGAAAATCAAACTTTAAAAAAACAAACAAACAAACAACCCAAAACCATATAGAAATAATGTGAAGGGAAGGAATAGATACACCAGAGTCAACATTGAACCTATTCTCCTGCTTCTATGAGGTGTATTTATGGAGGAAGGTGGAGTAGTGGTTGCTGAGCTGATCCTGGTGATGTAGAGCTTAGCTTAGGCTTTCCAAACAAAACTGGGCAGATGCTCTTTAAGGATGAGATGGCACTTCTATGCTCTGTTTAGTTGCTTACATCTTCTCTCAAAAATGTATGTTTAGTCTGACATTTCTCATGTTTGCTGTCATCCCAGAACGCTGTGTTTTCTTTTTTAGGAAAATTTCATAACTGTCCTTTTCTGCTGTTACAGAAGTTTATCTGATGGCTTGCGGGTAGCAGTGTTTAAAAATAGGACTTTTTTTACCCAAGAGATGTTTCAGATACTTTCAGGCTTGGGTAACTCAGTGATTTAAAACGTCAGAACTGATGTGTAAGTTATCTTTAATCGGTAATGTGTCTTTTGGAAGCTTTCTTTCCGGAACTGGGGCAGATTTTGAATATACCTAGCTATATACCTATACACAAGAATTTTCTTAGTTTCAGAAAAATTTCCACTAAGGTGTGAAGCTCTGGATTGTTTGGAATATTCAGTTGCTTTACAAGTTATACAAGAGTATGTGGGATAAATGTAGATAATAGAAAAGTATGCAACAGCATGAAGGAGCAGATGTTAACGCTTTTTGGAGTATATGGAGCTTTTACTTAGGGCAAGTATTCCCCAGTATGTTTTCCTGTAACTGCCAGCCTTAGATTGCAGCCTGTTCCATTTGCAGCACTTCATAATCTTGACACAAGTGATGGAAATTAAGTAAGGGCATGGTCAGTATCTGAATATATTCTGAGATCCAGTAATTATGGAAATCTGTAGTACATTGCAACAGGAGAGATAGTGGTTATTAGCTCAGTAGTTGAAAGAAGATATCCATTTGAAAGCTGTGTTTTGAATCTGATCACAATTTGAATGGGAAACTGAAAATATTTGATATTTCACACTTCTATTATGTTTGATAAAATTTCTAGTTCCTGATTGGTTGTTCTTTAATGATCAAAACATCATCCAGTATCCAAGGTGGAAGTGGAAGTACCAGTTTCTATAAAAAGCAGGCAATATTTGTATTGATAGATTCCTCTACTATTTTTAGGTGGAAATGTCCTTGGTTCAGCTTTGTGTTACTTGCATAGTGGGCATCACCTGTCTGATACCTCCCAGTGAAATGAGAGGTTCTGGAGGCTGCTATATATGAGTGGCAAGAAATAGATGCCACAACGAATAAACTATACAAAGTCTTATGTAGTAGAGAAGATAGCAGAAGCTTTCTAACAACATAAAATGGGTTACTGTTTGGATTATAACTGGACAATCACTCTTAAATATTAATTTCCAAGTTACTTAACAAAAAAAAGAGAGTACTTCACTTAAAAAAGGGGAAAACTTTATGAGCCAAAGTGATGGTGATTTTAAAATATAGCGTGGCCTTTCTCTTCTTTCCTGTTTCTCCCTGCCAGTCCCTGGATGTGCGCTTCATCCCAGGTGGTTCTCTGAGGTAACATACCTTTAATAGCTTCCAGGACAAAATTTACGCCTGCAAAGTAATGTTATCTTTAGCCAGATTATCCTTTAGTGCTCTTCAGCCTTCCCACACTCAGCTTCTTTCAGGAAATGGAAATGAGGCCAGGTAGCATATGATAGAGCTGATCAAAATACTGGAGAGACCTCAGACATCTTAGATGATACCAACAAAATGGAAAATGATCGCTAATATGTTACTGACTTACCAACATTCCTGAGTAATAGACACACCGATAATTAACCGACTTAATATAAATTGATGTAGGGATTTTATATCTCTAGTACTGGAAACCTGTTTGGGCAGCAGTAAAAGTGAAATCTGTACAAATGTTAAGATTTTCTGCCAGAAAAGATGCAATAAGGAGAATCAAGCTTAACAGTGTTCCCTGGGGCTTGGATTAGGTGACCTAATACCTCCTTTCCCCTGTTTCTTTTCTCCACCCACCAGCTACAGCACTGGACTCTTTCCAGGAGTCAAAAATAGCTATATTCCTGGATTATTCTATACCTCTGCTGTAATGAAGACAACTTCTCTGTATTGTTAAACCATACATTGAACTTTTAACTTTCATTATGTAATACTGCTACTTCGCGCATCTGCGTATGAAAAACACTATGTATTTCTCAAACATAACTTTATGGTATAAGTTGCAGATGAATTTTTATTTGTTTTCAAGACATAAGTATAAATTACAGATTACCTTGAAATAAAACTGGTTAATTACATTCACTTCTGGTTGCTTCCACTAAAAATAAAGAAAGGTCAGATCAATCAAATTAGCAGCTGTTTCTAGGCCTTGCCCTACTGGTATTGTAGGAAGCAATGTTTTGTCAGTGTCTGTTTTGACAATTCTAGAAGTCTATTTTAACCAAAATAGCATGGGGGTGGGGAAAACATTGCAACACCCATAAGATAAACATATAACTTACTGATTTCATTCAGTAGTCAGTCCAATTCACTTTCATAATTATGAAGAGAAGGGGCTTCCACATTTACTGACAGTATCTGAGATATGAAGAACTTAATTCTAGCTGGAGGTTGTGGAATGTGCGGAGGAGGACTTACATCTTCATCTGTTTGTTTCTGGGGTATCTGTTTCAGAATCCCTTGAATATTTTAGCTGTCAGTTATTCCCATACACATTATAACGGTTTGAGGGGGCCCTTGGGGGCCTCTCTGCTCCTCATTGCTTAGGGAACCAGTAGATATCAACAGGAATCTCACTGATTTTTGTTTCATGTGCTGTGTGCTGTTGAATCAGGTAATACTAGAAAACTTCCTGGTCAGCACTGGAAGTAGTGCTGGTTCTTTAATAACTCTCTGCTGGGTACTTCTGCATCAGAGGATATTTAGATAAAACACCTTTCTGCCTGTACAGCCTAATCTTCCCATTTCTCTGTTTAGGTCCCTGATTTGCTAGGAAGAATTGCTAGACTGACAGTTTGAGGACTGAGCCTTGACATGGTAGTGGAGGTCTTGAGCATGTTGGTTGCTCAGTAGCAAACCCCTTTGTCTTCTGGTAGGCTAGAGAGCGCTGCTGTTCTGCTCTGTGTCTGCTCCTTAGTTCCTTAGATTTTAAATGTCAGTTTAAGGACAGTTGTATTGATCAAGTCCAACCTGCATAAGACAGTCTGCATATGTACAATTCCCATATCAAACTCCAAGAGCTTTGACTCAGTAGAGCATATTTTCTAGAAAGCTTAGTTAGTTACTGTTTATTGTTACGATTGATACGTGTGCATTACAGAAGAATTTCAGTAGGGCCATCTTCAGATATAAGTTCATTTTGAATCCTGTGCATGGACACTCTGGATATCTTGCTTATGAGTAGACTTTGTTTTTCTTATCATACTGTCCTCTTTGAATTCAGGGCTTTTATATTTAGCAGAATGTGTTATGGATCAAACTGGAAACACAGACATCAGCAAATTCAAGATTTGATGGCTTCTTAATACACCTGAGTAATTCAGGCTTCCTGAGGGCTTGGGAATACTATGGATAGTAAGAGAGAAAGTTGAGGCATTATATCAAAATAACATTGACATTTGATTACTATTAAGTATTTACATTTGAATAAACACACTCTTGTTTCTATTTGAGCAGGTGTTATATTACCCCTTTTGGCTTTGAGGATGTGCTTATCAAAATTCAGGGGATCCTACCAGGGTATGTGCAGTTCTGCAGTATGTGATGTGAGACTGTGTGAACAAGCAGTGACAAGAATTCACCGGACCTGCTGGGCTCTTTCCAGTGGTTTCCTGGAGACATTTCTTAAAAGAGAAGATAAATTTTAAAGGGTGGATGAATCTGGATTTAAAACCTTAAACTTCTTCCTAACCCTTAAAAAATCCATTCCATTTAACACGCTTCTGCAGGTCAGTTTAGAGTTGCCATCTACATGTTTTATGTATCTCTTACTGTGCAGTACAAAAATTGTTAACAGTGGCTAGATACTAATTTTGGAGAGGATTAAGGAAAGGATTTCTGGCTACGTCTCAGAAGAAATCAGTTGCGCTTATTTAAATGGAATGTCTTAATTGACTTACTGTTTCAGTATGTGCAGCATCCAACAATGGGCCTTAGTACTAAGATTTCTTTTTTTTTTTTTTACACACTGTGCTGAGTGCAGCGAGCATCTGGTAGGAGGTGCTGTTGCTCAACCTGCTCATGTAAAACATGTAATCATTATGCTTAAAAATCCAACATATTTTAGTCCCTTTCTTACTTTAAAGCGTTTTGTCTTGACTTAAAGTGAAGTTGAGAGTGAAGGGGTTGGAGTTGGGCATTCTGGATCCTGTTTCTGGCACGGCCACCAGTCTGTTGTGAGACTGCCTTGCTGGTATTTAATCTCTGTGTCTGGACTTGTGCAATGCCTCTACAGTACTTACCTACTTCCCAAATAGGTTTGTTTTAATATGCTAATACTTGTAAAACATTCTGAGGCCCTTGGATGAGAAGTGGAGTTGGAATACGAAGAGGCAGTTAGTGGAATTGATGTGGGTGAGGGTGAAACTTCTGGGAAAAAACTGAAACTCAGTCTGACATTAACACAGGTGAAAAATGAGAAGCCTAAAAATGCTGCTGGATCTCGTTTGCTGCCTTCTCTATACCTCACTAATAATGTTTGCTGAACTGCAAGCACACTTCAGAAACCTTACCCCAAAAGATACTTCTGAGAAGTTAATGGCAGTGGAATCTGAGGACTTTCAGCATTTCTGACTCAGAGCTCACTGCATCGCTTTTAAACTCCCACGGGAAAGTTCCCATCTTCCATCTCTGTACTTTGTCATATGCAATATGCTGCTGTTTCTATAGGAGTTCTTTTATCTGACATAGTTTTGTTCTCAAACAATTGTGTGGAGGTAGAAGTAATTGAAGAGTTTGGAAATGATGAGTGAAAACAAACAGGTACAGTGTTTCACATTATAAAAGCACAGGATCTGAGAAATCCAGAATCAAGGTTTTCCTGAGAAATATTAATTCGATTCCTCTTTTGCACGTGTTTCACAGTAGACTCCTTTATTTGAATTTCTGTAACTCCCCAAGGCCACAGCTGAGTCTGCAAAATACTGGACCCACACTTCACAAGAGATTACGTTTAACTCAGAGAGCTTGCAATCTTAGCAGATTGGACTAAGAGAAGGAAGTCTAGAGGTACTGCATGATTAATGAAAAGTAAATTCTAGTAAAATAGGCAGGTAGTTTCCCTTTGGGAAGAATTCAGTGTTCTCAGATTCCCAGTTTTTTCCTGCATCTTCAGCAAGTGTTATGTCAGGGAGTAACCTTGACAAGATTTCATCTGGCTCATGAGAATAATCTGTAGATTTTACAAAACAAGGTAGTACTGGGTGAAAATCGAGATGGGATCCTCTCTCAAGAGGAGCTTCTCAAGCCTTCCAGTAATTGCCAAAGTTGCTGGAAAAGGACACATTCATGCAGGCAAGGAGCAGTTCAGTGTAGGAATGTAATCTCTGATCATACAATTTTCTTTACAGGAGGCAGGCTGTGTCAAGGCTGAGGTAAATAAAGGACTCTGGCAGCTTTCATGCAACAGTTAAGCAGCCTGTCCTGTTAAGAAAATCAGTTCCCTTGAGATGATCTATATAATGTTCATGGCCCACTGACTCTTCCAAAGTAAAGAATCAGATTTTAAAATGTGTCCTATTTTGGATGTTGTTTGTGGGTTTTTAGCTGATCAGTTGATTGCATGAGAAGTTGCTCTTGGCTTTCAGGTAGCTCCCCTCTCTGGCTAGTAACATAGCTTTTTTTCTGGCAAATGCAGCCTCATCAGCCCCTTTTCTCTCAGTTGTGACTGGTTGCTGACTTTTGGCTCTGTGGGCCCAGATGCACTGACAAGGTAGAATGTCAGCTAATGGATAATGAGTGCACTCTGCAGCTATCTCCCACCAGCAAGCTACAAAACAGTCTGGGAAATACAATGTAATGATTTGAGAGAGGCACGTTTCCCCTCCAGAAGAACAATAGAGAATAAGCTTTAGTGTCTACAAGAACTGCATTGGAATAGACCTTGCCCATGCATGTAGCACCATATATATATGGAGGAAATGAGGGTAGGACAGCTTCAAATTTCCTTGTCCCTATTTATAGTTTCTTATTGTAGCTTCAAATGAATTGGTGTGAACTTTATAACATAATATGAGCAAGTTGTTCATCATCTGATCATGTTAACGATACCCGTATCTCACATTTACTTTCATCCCTTAAGTAGGTTTGTGAACTGTAATGCTTTTCCTTCTGACAGTTGATGGCTTCATGGTGCAGAAAGTTGACTATCAGTAGCACTTCTTCTATTTCACATTTGGTAATAAGTTTGACAGTGGCTTTGCAGCTAGCCAGATAAGTCTTCATGGCACCTTTTAGAAACAAAACCAATAGACCAAGTAGACCAAATGGTCTGTATAGAGCAAACTCCTAGAAATGCCCTGCTGAAGCTGGTAGTCGTTTGAGTTTCTGTATCATGTTCTCTGATGTAGAGCTGTTTTCTTTGCAAAGTGAAGTGGAAGGATGTGACCAAGCCTGCATCTCAAGTATAGGGATATATACATTAACTAGAGAAAGTGCTGGGAATATCCTTCCTACTTCTTTGAGATTTTTGAGGCACGGAGTGCTTGTCAAACTCACAGGACATCTTGGCTTGACCACATCTTTTTGCATTAAAGTTTAGGCAGATTTTCCATCTTTTCAGGTTTTTTTAACACAGTTGCACTGAGTCACTTACTCCCACTTACAGTTTGAGCTGTGATAGAATTGGTTTGATTCTCTGTGTACCAGTTATACTGGGTCTTCATGATGAGAAGGGTGATGATGATTTGTATTTTGAAAAACATACCTGAAAGATTGTATATGTTCACAAAATGCATATAAACAGATATCAGCTTGATTTTCAGTCCTCTTTTACCTTAGAGTGATTGCTGCCAGTCTTTCTCCCCACCCTAGATATTGCAGCATTGAAACAAGCATTATTTTTTTTTGATACACCCTTCATTTCATTTAATTATATGGGAATGATTTTATATTTCTTTTTTTGTTTTACTTTGAAAAGGCTGACAAAAACCACTTAAGATTGTTAGAAAACAAGAGGAATGAAATAATGTCAGATGGATAAAAAATTCTTGTTCTTTTTGTTTTCATTGGTTTTTTTTCTGCTTGTGGACTTTGCAGCTATGTTGGGGTATGCATCAGAAGAGAACAAGTTAAAAACAGCTTGTGAAAAGATATTTCTGTTGAAGTAGCTGAGCCTAGCTGATGGCTCTGTTGTGTATAAAGAGTTCCAAGTAGTACAAAAACTCTTCTTTTATGATTATTTTAATATATTCCTTCTTTGTTTTTCCTCACCTTGGTGTTCTTGCGTTACCCAGAGTCCTTTTGGTTTTTTACTGTCAGCCAGAGGTGGCAGAGCAATATTCCAGGTCATTTCCCCTGTTACTGTGAACTCAGGGTTGGGGAATGTAACACAGATTACAAAAATAGATTTGGCTGAGGTGGTATCACCATCTAGAGAGAATGAAATGAAACGTGAATCCCAGCTGAAAAGGCAGTCCAGTTCCACTAAACTTTGAAAATACTAACTCAACATAAGGCTTAGCAGGAGGAAATGGTAGAGACCACAGTATCCCTGGAAATGCAAGGTAGTGTTCCTGCCAGCCACCTGAGCAAGCTTCTGTGGTTTATACTATAAAGAAGCCCTGTAGTTCCAGCCGAGGGCACAGCAGCCACTTGCCCACATCATAGAAGGGTTCAATAACATTAAGGAAGAGAGAAAAACACTCCTGGCAGAGTTGTCTTTGAGATTTTATCTTTCTGGAGAGGGGTTGGAAATAAATGCCACTAATTATGGCAAGGCCTGTGTAGTTTTGTGTGAAAGACTAAGATGGTACTGAGTGAGTAATTGCTCTGAAAAAAAGGCTGTTAGGAATAAACTGAGAAACTACAAAGGATGGAGAAAGAAAATGAAAACTGTCTTGGAGGTCGAAACGTGTGAGGATAAAGTAAACGTTGCCAAAGTTAATGCTGGGTTAGACTTTGCAAAGGAAGGGAAAGCAAACAGCTGTATTCCTTAAGCATGTAAGGAAAAGCAAGGTAAGGGAAAGCAGAAGTGGGTCCACAGTGAAGGTGGGGCTGACATAAAATGCAATTGTACATATAGTCAGGCAATCAAATGAATACTTGGCCTCCAATTTCAGTTGGGACAATGGCATTGGACATGGGAGCAAAAGAAGTCAGTGTGTAGCCAGATTTGGAAATGGAAATTAACCCAGTGAAGCTGGAAGCAAAATGTAAATATTACTATACTGTAATGAATGGAAATAAAATTTGACCAAATAGTCTTTGTCTCAGAAGAGTGGAAGAATGGTACAATGAAATTGTGAGCTTTGTGGTAACAATTTGTGATTAAATCAAGCTATCCTGATGTACCTTGACTATCTAGTTCAGGGTAATACTGTGTGACCACTGGGTGACAGAAGTATGACCTGCAGGTAAACAATTCAAAAGAAAAGAAAAAAAAAAAAGAAAAAAGGTGATCTGAACAAGCACATATCAGTTGATCTAAACAGTAGATAAAACACCTTCTTTGAAGGAATAACTAAAGACTGCTAGTTCTGCAAGTGAAGTCCTTTGACCTTATGAAGGTAAGTGGTATAAAATGTGACATGGATTCACCAGAGACTGTGCCAGACTAGCTTGACAGCTTTTGTCGACGAAGTAACTGATTACCTCCATAAGGAAGATGTAGTGCATTTCAACAGTCTGGACTTCAGTAAAGCACCTGAATGCTGCCACATGGAAATAATTATTTAAACTGGATAAAATGAGGGAGTAGTACATGAAGTGTCAAGTAGCTAAGAAGTTGACTTAAATGAGAGATTAGAGGTTTTATTGAAAAAGGAAATAATGGGGTTGGATGTCATCTACAGACTGTGGAGTTTCACAAAAAATGATCTGGGTACTGATCTTTGTAATACTTTCACTAAGGTTACTGGCAAAAAAAAAGGAAAAAAATCTGCTAATGAAATTCATTGCTGAGGCAACATTTCAAACCCTCATCAATGCAGAGGAGGATAGGCACATCATACACTAAGAACTGCAAAATGTCGCAGACTGTAATATTAAAAATAGAAATGTAATAGTAGAAAGTACCAGGTCATGCACTAAGAAAGTGTTGAGAATTTTGGCTACCAACAAGGTGCTTATCAGTTGAAAGCAAAGAAGGAGAAAGATCTGAATATCAGTCAGTAAATAAAAGCCACCAGTGTTATGTGGCGTATAAATAGGCAAGTGTGTTCTCAGCGTGTATCAGATGAGAGATTTCTGGCAGGGTTGTATGTTAGGCTGGTAAGGCCTCATCTGGCAAGCTGTGTTCAATTCTAATCATGCAGGTTCTGGAAAGATTAATCCAAACTGGGACAGGTGCAGGGACCTAGGGGATGATCAGCACACTGAAGAGCTTATCTCATGAGAGGAAAGCTTGGCTTGTTTAGCAAAGCACAACAGAAGCTAGGAAAGATTGGGCTCTGTAAATAGTAAGCTGGGTAAGGGTAAACAGTGGCATGGTATTTAAGCTAAAGTACTAGAATTTAAAAAAAAAAAGGATGAATGCAGGTTAGAATTTAATTCATTGAGTGCCACAGTGAATGAAGCTCCTGTATACTTTTCTCCAGCTGCCTGGTTCACATATCCTTGCAATTTTCTGGCATTCATGGGATTTGTGCTTGCAAACATCTCACCTAGATTTTTCCCTGTGGTTCATTTAATCACAAACTCTGATTAAAAAGAAAATTAATTCACGTCTATAAAAAGTTTTAAAACTTGTTCCAAGTGGGCCTTCTTCATTCTCTTCCTCCCTCATCTTTAAGTAGTAATAATATTTTCTTGCTCCCTAACTCTGTAGACTTACCTTGACTGGTAACAATTTTAACATGCAGCAGGATTGCCCCATACCATTCCTATGTCTTGTAGAATATATCCAGTCTGTGGCCAGGCCTTCCCCAGTACTTGCTACACAGACTTCATTGCAGCTCTAGTTTTTGCAGCTAAAATGTCCCTATTTCCTCTCTCAACTAGGACATTTAACATTCTTTTTAGCATCTATTAGCCAAAACCACTAAGATTCCCTTTTGCAGTGTGGCTCCCCAGCAGGTTCTGCCAGTAGTGGCGAACAGGATAATGACATAAGGTATTCTCTCGCTTTATTTACCTCCCTCTGCCTCATGCCCCTTTTTCTCCCAATTGCTCAATTTTCTTAAAAAAATTACGGTTCTGACTGTTGCATTTATTGTTTATTCACTGGCTTATTCTTTAGGTTCTAATGTAAATGGGCTGGAAGAGCCCAGTCTTGCTAAGCGGCTGCGTGGCACACCTGAGCGGATTGAGCTGGAGAACTACCGACTGTCACTGCAGCGGGAAGAAGAACTGGAAGAGGTTCCTGAAGAGACGCTAGCAGAGCATAACCTGAGCAGTGTGTTGGACAAAGGAACAGAAGAGGATGTGCCCAGCAGGTTAGCACACATTGTCCGTAAGCTTTTTTATACCTATCTCAACAGACTTTCGCCTGCTTTTCCCTTAGCTTTTTTTTAACATATTATTTACCAAGTTGCCGTTTCTAAAGTTGTTGAAAATGTTCTGCATATGTACACAGGTATTTTACGCTGTAGTTTCTGTTCTTCTAAATAGCTTACTACTGTTCTTGGAAGACACCTATAGTACCACAATACCATGAAATTCAGTCCAAAGTTGGAAGGGATTTTTAAATTTTTTTTTTTAATTGTATCAAAGACAAATGAGTCTTTTGAGCAAACAGAACATGGATTCAAATGGGAGAGGGTTCCAAAGTTAACTTCTCTTCTGTATGTTTTGCATTACAATTCAAGAACACTTTTGGTTTAAAGATTCAAGCTTGACACAGATGTAATCCTGACTGAATGCTGATGCAATGCCTGAGAGATATTAATTTGAAGCAATAGTTATGACTGTTGAAAAACATGTTGTACCTTCACAAATTCCTCTTTATCTGCAAAAGATGTATAAGCACATCAGGATCCAAATATAGGCAGGTATTTCCTTACTGGAAATAGTTGTTGCAAGAATCATTGAGAGAAAATACTTGATGAAGAATGCTTGTGAACTTTATAGTCAATCACACACTTCTTGCAGAGTCTCAATCTCTTAATATGGTTTCTAATAATCTACTTTTCTTTGTAGCAATAACAACCCTTACCTTTTCAGCTCTCAGTCTGTCCAAGAGTCATCTTGAAATAAACTCAGAAAATTCTGTTACTGGTTTCCTGAGTCTTAGATCCTACAAATATATTCTATGTATGTGTTACCTAAAGGTATAGGGCTGTATGAGAAATTCCTTACTACATTTATACATGTTAAATTGAATTGGATTGGTGTGGTGAAGAATGCAGGAATAAAAATGTTTGTTAAATTGTTTACAGGATTAATGTAGTACAGAATCTTTCATTTATTTATCTGATAAGTTTGAAGATGCAGCATCTGAAAAGGAGTAACTTTTAGTAGCCTGAACTCAGCCTTGACAGAGAGTGTGTACATGTGGACTCATGAAGGTGTGGCTTTCATATAAGTGCCTGGCAATTACTAATATCTTGTACAGCTGTTTTCTCTGAAACCTAAATAATACTTTTGGATTGGTTTCTTAACATACTAATTTCTTTAGAAGATACTATTTTGACATTTTACATAATTGAGATCTTACCTAGTGCTCTGATTGAATAATCTTGAGACTATTTGTGGGAGATGCAAACTCTGTTTGCTTCACTCATCTTTCCTTTAGCTCCCTGCTCAGGCCTAGGAATTCTATCAACTGTGACAATATAGGCATTAATGATATTGAGGGGTTTTCAGTCCTCTAGCTCTAAAACCAAATTTACTAGTATGGAACATTATTATTATTGGTCTTGATTTCATTAAATCAGGACACAGTAGGCCTGCCCACTAAATGGCAGACGACTTCCAAAGGAGGAGAGTTAGTTAAAAAAAGTGGAGTTTTGGCATTTTGGCATGAAGCTGTTGGTCATCTCCAAGAGGCGTTTTGCGAGATTGTAGAGACTGAGGGCAGTACACTATTAGGTTAGCGAGCTCGATTTCCTCTCGTAGGGTGTTACGTTTAGCTCCCTTTGTCCTACATGCATTCCCCTAACCTGTATTAAAGTAAGTATTTCTGTCTGTAATAGACTGAATTGTATAATTTTGCATGTGAAAAGCAGTGTTTAGTGGGCAACTCACACTCTATGATAGAGAGGAAAGAGAAAATACATCAAATTCCGTGTCAGTTTGACTTGGAAAAATTTCTGTCCCAAATCCAAATATGGCAAGCAATTTACTCAGAGCATTGATAAGGCTGTGCAGGCCAAACATCAGAGAGAGAATTTTCTATATGATGTAGCTAGCGGGTATCCTCTGTTCAGCTCTACCCACTTCATGATAAGTCACAGAAAGACCGAAAAAAAGGGAAAAAGTCTGACCACTTTTTCGGCAACAAAAGAAAAAAGTTTGACTCCTGCAACAAGCCAGCCAAAGCCCTGATTTGATCATCTTCACTGTCTTGGTGCAGTGCTGCAGGGTTAGGAGCTGGCAGAGGAGATGGGAAATTCTTTGTTCCCTCCATGTCTTACGGAGCGATGGATTGGGCTTCAAGGTTCACTGAGGTGTTAGCTCTAAATCAAGCAGAGACCACGCATTTTGGTGCACAGCTTCCCATCCCGCACACAATCAGGAGTATGCACGCTGCAGGGAAAGTTTACAGAAAACAGTATTCAAAGTACATTTTTTCAAAAGAGTTAATCTTTAAGCTTCAAGAAAAGTCATTTAAGCAACTAAACCCTGGCTACACAGTTTTGAGGGGTGGAAAACCCTTCAGATGCCTTATTCATCGCCTTTAACTTGCAGTTAACTCCCAGTATGTCATCTGCAGTTTTGGTATAATACCCTGTGGCCTTTCGAAGGAGTGTCATAGGACAGCTTGTGCTGTAGGGGGTCTGTATGGCAAGGGAAGAGAAGAGGTTCATTTCCACAGTTTAGGTTTCGGTTCCTCTCCTCAGCACTAACTCTATGTAGGTACACCTTTTTAAGGAGATATTCAACGGCTTATACAAATTCTATAAAGCAACCTACTTTGGTCTTTGATCTCTGTTTTATAGGGAAAAAAAAAAGTTTCAGCTGTTGAATTAATTCCTGTGGCACAGAGTTGCCATGCTGAAAGGAATGCCCACTATACCAGGCCATCTCACTACCGTCTTTCAGCTTCTCATTTCTCAGTATTCAAAGGTCAAACAAAAAACAAGTTATAAATAAAAGCCAAAGAAGGTAAAGTGAGCTATGTGGTAAAGAATTTATGTCGTCAATATTACATGCGATAAGCCCACTGGTTGAAGAGCAGCAGCTTGTCCCATTCAGCAGTCAGGGCAACAGTTTGAGCAGCAGTGAAACTTATTGACAGCACATGAAAAATCTAGCATGCAGCACCTGTCAGGTTTATTTCCATACCAGAGAGTGGGAAGGTTAATCAGGGAGGAGGGGAACATAATTTTTTATCTCTGTGACAATATCTGCGTAAAGCCTTTGGAATATGCTTTGGTCTCCTGGAATATGCACCGAGTCCATGGCATGCAACAGTGTTTGTATTCAGTATTTAGCATGTGAAAACCAGGCAGCCTGTTAAAAATAAGTATTCAGTTTATGCTGTGAAAAAGTGGGTTGTAATTTGAGCAAAATAATGTTATATATATGCAGAACAGTGAGGAGAATTTAAGAGCCTATGGACAGAAGTATGTGACAATCAGAGCATGAAAAAAGTGGTGTTTTCCTTATTAGCTTTGCTATCAAAAATAGTCTCTCAGACAAGTAGATGAATAAAATTATGTAAATATGGTATGTTCATGTAGTGTTAGACTAATTTGAAGTTCTGCACCTGAATATGTTTATCTGCAATGTAAAAGAAAGAGTGCTGCCATATATCATTTTTTGGGAAACTGTCAGTTTGTCACATACTGTAATAAAACCTGTGTATGGGAAACAGAATTACAACAACTGTGCAAGTTATATTTTATAGACCTACATGAAATTTAAACGTCATTATTTTCAGCTTGTCAGTTTTCCCTCTCATCGTCTATATGGAACGGGTTCTGCCAAAGGCTAACTACTGTGATAGCTGTCATAAGGAAGCAGCAGAAGTAGAATACTGTTGTCAGATGATTCACCCGAACTTTAACCATTCACAAACAGTTTTCTCCTTCAATCCAGATAAATTTGGGCCTTTTAAGATTTATATGGGAAGCATCCAACTGTTGCTCTAATAAATGCAGTTCTTTTATGACAGTGATTTATTACGGAAAAACAAAGGAAGAGGACCTTTTCTTCCTGCAGATACGTTCTCTGAATGTGCTGCAGTTCACATTCATTTTCCAGTGACCAATGCAACCGTCTTTCTCCCCAGTACCTCTAGGTAGCCCAGCATGTAGGAGTGAGCTAGATTAAATGTCATTGTATAGGTGGTTACATTTCTTGCCCCTGCTGCTTATACTGAGGAACTATTAGAATTAGAGATGTCTACTAAAAAGCACTAATGATTTACTGGTTTGCATGTTTTAGACTTTGCTGTGAGAATAAGAAGCTCATTATTGTAATTATCCTTGCACTGCTTCCTACAGTTTCTTGCCACTATCTACACTGTGTACTTAATTGGATACATATTATAGTTCTGTCTGTGATGTAGAAAAGTGAGGAATTTTGTATTTATTTTTTTTTTCTCCACCTCTCCTTAGCTCACATGCTGTATCCTTTGGCCTGATAGTTGTGTTGTGTGTTCTTTCTGCTCCCAAAGCCTTCTGTGGTTCACCCCAGCAAGTGCCAAAAACATCTTAGCTATCCAACATGCTAGCAGTAGCTGCCATTATTGAAAGACGTGACCTTCTACCTTCTGACACTGCTAAGAACTATTGCACCACTTTATCCAAAGCAATGTGATATGAAGAAAGTAATTTCTTTCTGCTGTATTCAACTGTCACAAACTGTAACAATTAATGCCGCACAAATATTTGGACTTGGCTTCACAGGCACTTTTCTGCTGCTTCACCTTCTTTAAAAGAAGCAGGGCAAGGGCCATACTGCATCCCACATGTGATGCTGTCACTAAAATGCCTATGAAATATTGAAAGCAGAAAATTAGTATTATGGTTTCCATCGTATATTTTGGGCTTGTATGTATTGAAACAACTTGTCAGTGATCTAAGACTGGTCTAAAAAACATTAACTAGTTGTTTCTTTATCTTTTTTCCTAAACCCTTACAGTAGTTCGGAGTCTGAGATGGAAGAGGAAGATGAGGAGGAAGAAGATGAACTACTGCTGCCTCAGCAACCTCCTTCAGACTTAGGTGGTGTGCCATGGAAAGAGGCTGTGCGTATCCATGCCCTCCTGAAGGGAAAGAGTGAAGAAGAGATTGAGGCTGAGGAAAATAATGAGATTGAGGACAAAGAAGACGAGGAGGAGGAGGAGGAGGAGGAAGACGAAGAGGAGGAAGATGAGGAGTCAAGCGAAGGTTAGACAGATTGATTTGTCCTTCCTTTCTGCTAGACAGCAGGGAAAACTGAGTTGAGTATTTGCCATGCAGAATGAGAAAGATTTGCCTTTGAAAACTTTTCTTCTTCTTTCACTTCTTTATTGCTTTGATTTTTGAGGGAGTTATTGTCAAGGAAAGCTTTAGGTGGATCATTCTGGATACAGAAGATCTCTGCCCACAGGGCAGTTATAGCACTAGTACCAACATAATATGCTTCCCATACACTATGCCAACATGTGCAATTCACAGCTTTGTGACACTGTATTGTTTTATTGTTGCTTTTTATTATTATTGGGAATTGGATATGAACGTGCCCTTTGTTCTTTGGCAGCAAGAGCTGGAAGCATCGTGAAGACAGTGTTTTCAGTTTGCAGAGTGCCTGCTTCAAGGGTAGTGCCCTGTAACTGTCATCAGGGCATCCCAGTAGAAGCTGCTTGTAGCTCTCCTTCGTTAAAAGACGGCCTTGAGAAATCAGGGAGTTCAGGTGGTTCCCATTTTAGCTCTGAGGGATTTCTGTGGAAAATCTTAGGGAAAGGCTCCTTCCCCTGTGTTTGTCTCAGTCATCAAAATGCGAAGTTTGTGCTGAGAATGGCACGTTTCCAGTGTTTCACCACCATGCCAAATTTCTCGCTGATCTTGTCTTTGTCTTTGTACTCACATTTCCTTTTTGTGAAGACTAGTAGACTCCAAAGAGCTTCTTCGTAAAGGTCTTTGGCTGCCTAACGCAAGCAGAGGTCCAGTTTTTTGAGTCTTAGTGGCAGTTTTGTTGATGAGCTCAGCAGGCTGCTTGGCTACTTTTTCAACGTAGGAGCTGTATCTCCATAGCTGAAGTCTGTGGAAGTCCAGACTGCTTTTTAAGTATGGTAACATGCATGTTGTGTGTTTAGTCTGCTAAACCATGGTGTTCTTGGATGGACGTTGTTTCATTCGAGCAGTTTTCCTGTCATACACTTTGAATACAGTGGGAGTATGGGGAGTTGCTGGATTTCCAGACAGTCTCTCTTTCTGATTCTGTCCTTTCTCTTTCTCTCTCTCTCTCTCCCCCCATCACTTGTGTGTGTACATGCGTGTCTGGTGTTATATATGGATGTGTGGTTCCCTCTGCTGTAGAGGGGGAGTATTGCCCTTGGGAGAGAGAGCTGCAGCAAGGTCTCTGGCTTCAACGTCTCTCAAATGAAGAGGACACGGGTACATTTAAAGGTACCCGTATACCATCTCCACTTCCATTTCCCCAAAGGAGGGGGGAATGTTTTAAAGAGCAGGTCCCACATGAGAAGTTTCTGTGTTTTATTTAATTGCTTTACCAGCTCCCTAAAAACTGATTCGATAGCTGTTGTTATCTTCTTCTCCTTGTCCAAGTGCCATATATCAGGTCTGACATTGCCACTGATTTTAGGAAGAAGGTAAAGCTGCCAAGTACCTCAGGATATCTAGAAAGCCTGGACAATTTGCTACTGTAATGTGCATGAAAAGTGACCCCCATGTATTTAGGAATTTCATATTTGTTCCATACACACAGACTAGTTGCACCTGCGCAATATAGCAGATACATGGGACACATCAGAAGTACTGCCTTTAGATAGCCTGTGTCAGCAAACTTGCATTTTTTTGTTGTTGTCCTTTGTGAGTGTGTGTCTGTGGGGAGAGTCTGTGGGGGAAGCTAATCAAGCTGTGGTGATCCCTCAGGATTTTTCAGACAATAATATAATGGGCATAAAATTAATCTGACATTCCAGTTTAACTGGTTGTGTTATTTTCCATGATGCATTCTCTTGCACTTTATTTCTGATGGTTGGGGTTTTTTAAGCATTTGGTCCTAATAGCTTGTTAATCCCTTATTCCCTCAATGTGGTTCATTAGAGCCAGAATACATAAGAGGAAAATCCAAGTGCCTTCTTGCAGGTAAGAGGGCATATGCAGTTGTCAAACTGCATATTTTGCAGCTTATGGTTTTAACAACTGTAGCTTAGCTTCTGACTTTTTTTTAAAAAAAAAAAAAAAAAGGAAGAGGTGGTGTAATTTTTTCCAATTAACTTTTCTGATTGTAAGAATGAGAAGTATTAGTAAGATGGCTGAAGAGCATAACTGAAGAAGTTCCCCCTGTTGCAGTTGCTAGTGTGCTTTAGACCTGGCTCCTAAGGAGCTGATTTGCGGGTGGCTTCTCATTCCATTAAAGTTAAACATGGAGACTGCCTGCTGCTTATAAAGTGCTGGTAGGTGCTACGGTGGAACTGGAGGGGAAAGCTACCTTTCCAAATGTAAGTGCAATTAATGTCCAGCTTACTGCAAAGCTTAGCTGGCAGCCTTGAGGGAAGGCTACGCGCGGTGTCGTTTGAAATTCTCAAGCACGTAGACCTCAAGGAAATGTTAGGTTTGCCTGTTAGCCAAGCATCAGTCCTTCATGGCTGGCTGTGCTGCTATTTATTTTCTGCAAAAGGTGAGAAGGACCCATGTCCTGATCAGGACAGGCTCAGGCCTCTGTCTCTAGAGACTTGTGGAGTAACTGAGGGTGTGTATGTTACACTGGTCTAAATCCCAGAGAAATCCATTTTAAAACATGCAGATCATGTGGGACCTGCTCTTTCCGAGCCTTGCTGAGTGACTATATACTTCTCAGCCATTGCTGGCAAATCTAAACCTTTTAACACAAAATTTTGTGTGGCGATGCAAATGCTAACTCTACCCATCTTGGGGCCTGCATGTGAGTGCTTTGGTACAGAGTGAGAACAGCCCAGGTTCCTGTCCCTGCAGGATGTCCAGTAGCTCTGGTAGACCATGTGGTTGTGCTAATTGATACGAAAACTCTCTGATGAGGTGACAGAGACATAAAACTGCTAAATACTTGGCTAATCCCGCTCTGCATTTGAGTTTGTGCGTCTGAACCCTTTTCCCCTTTAATAACCAGCTAGTGATTCTGTTCTTCCTGCAGTTCCTTCTGCCTGTTTCTTCTGCAGTTTTAATGCCAAATCTCACACATAGTCATTCCTGAAATGGAAGTCCCAAACACTTTGTCATGTCTGGGGAAAACATGGCTGGGAGAGAGGAACTTCATTGAAACAAGACAGCAGGAAATAATGAGTGCAACTTCTAAATTCTGCTAATGTTTCTTGTTTCCTTCAAACACTAGTGCACCATATGAAAATCTTAACTGCTTTTGAGGTTCTAAACTGCTGAAACAGTGTTTTGCCCTACTCAGTGGTAATCCAGCTGTTGTGAAAATTGACTTCCTGCTTTATAAAGTAAGTGGGCATTTTCCTTTCAGGACGAGTCATTTGCTTTTGAAGACCACTCCTGCAGACACTGAACGCCTGTCCCCCATAGAATGAGTTATTTTATTATGGGTAAATAAAACCTGAGCTATAGTCCCATAGCAGATAGCAATAGAGACAGGGTCTATGAATATACCACCTCAGGGTAGATGCTCCCAAGGTGGGTATCCTGTAGCAGTTAAACAAGTTGCTTATCAGTTGCTTTAGGTGCCCATTGTTCCCTTTGACACTCCATAAGTAGCTGAGCTTTATGTAGGCAGGTAATTGAGGAGTAATGTAATTTGTTTTAAACAAATCCATTTGTGCAACAGGAAGTCCCTTCTGGGGCGGGGGGTGGGGGGTGGCTGTTAAGTCATAATGAAAATGCTGTTACTCTTCAGAAAAAAATTATACCCTTTGAACAAGTCAGTACAAAAGAGCAGGAGTAAACAACGTGGTGTTTTAAGTGCTAAAGTAAGTGTGCGCCCATGTGTGCATACACACACACGTGAAAATCTTGAGATCCATCATGTAATTTAATTCACAAAGAAATACGTACCCAGCATAGAAAGGAGTGCTTAACTCAATAGTAGGGAATGAAAGATCTTTTGTTTTGGTGCATCAAACTACAATGCAGATTGTCCTTTGCCTTTAACAGCAAGATGTCTTTGGCAATAATCATAATGAATAGGCTGAAGGAGCTGGAAATTTCTGCTAAATTGGTATTTACATACCACATACTGTTGGACACCCAGAGAATGTCTTTCATTTCAGCGAAGCTGCTTGCAATAGAGATAATCTACAATGAAGTTTTTAACAGCATCTCTCTGCCTTTGGAATGGCATTATTCAGCTTTGATGGGAAGTATGAGGAGCGCTGTATTGGTGTATGAGAGCACACACAATGCTGAGCTTTTTCTGTCTATCTTGCAAACTGATCTTAGCCAGTAATATTTTCTTTTCTTCTTTTCTTATTTCCTTTCCTATGATGTGTTACCTTTCCTTTCCACTGTTCTCCCATCTTTTTCTCCCTGTCCTTCATACACCCTGCCTACAACCTCGTATGCCATGCCTTCCTCCTGTTAGCTGGAAACCTTAGACTGCAGCAGATTGTAAATCCGGTTGATCCTCTGGAGATCCTGGCAGATGTGCACTGGACACACATCCGTGAAAAAGAGGAGGAGGAAAAAATGGTCCCAACCTCAAAGTCCTCCACCTCCAGAGGTAATCTCCCCCAAGCCCTGCACCGTCAGTTCCTGCATCACGGTTGCAGCTGTTTAACTCTGTTGCTTCTGCGCCCTTCAAGAGCAGTGTACTTCAGCAGGGGCAGCAGTGATTGAATGGAACTACTTTCAAATTCCACTGAAATTACACTTGGTTAAACGTTTTGCTTTTCAGGTCAGTGTCTACTTAAAATGACTGCTTTCTCAGCTCCGTAGTGGTGTGACTTCTTCTGACCTGTTTGTCTGCCTGCTTTGACTCCATAATGATTTTCCTCACTACACACATGATTTGATAGTGCTGGCAATGAACCCTCGGTAACTGACTTCAGGGATAGTAATAGAAGCTGTCATGTGCTTTTTGTGGCAGTGAGGATGCTATGCCTCTTCAGGGAAAGCTGAAGGGCTATGTTGTGTAGCTACTACAGCAAAGATTGAACAGGGTCAGCTTCTGTATTGAGTATATTTCTCTGCTGCCGCTTTTCAAAGTGTGTAACTGCGTCTGGTATTAGTAGGGAATGATGGGGTTCAAAGGGCTTGCAAATCCGATCAGTGGTGGTTTTGACTCCCTGTGTTTAAGATTTGACAGTGTATCTATTTTTTAAACTGAGGTGTGACCTTTGTGAGTTGCCCGTTACTTAAAGGAAAACTTTGAAGGGGGAAAATGCCAATAGTCTAGCTCTCTTGTAAGCTCCTTCCAGCAGTCCCTGCTGACTTTATTCTAGGCTATATTACAGCGTGTCTTAAGGTAAGTATGTCATAGGTGCTTTACCTATGCAGAAGCCTAGGCTTAATAAAAGTTAACCATGCAGGTGATGAGTAGTGGTCTTCTCTCAGAGTCTGTAACCACTGTGCCAGAATTGTAGAGGGAGTAAGTATGCTGTGGGAAGGGGTGTCTTTTACAGCAAATGTGAAATTAAGTTAATGCCTGATCTCTATTAAAAAAGCCTAGGGCTTTACCTCATGTTGCCTGATCATATTCCATTATGGATAATTATCTTTTCCTCATAGTTCTAGATGTTTGGGGTTTTTTTTTAATCCTGGTCCAACTTGATACACAGGTCCAGATGAGTTTGGCTACACTTCTAATTGCAGTTTGTAGAATGCACTGGGATTTTCTGGTGTGAAATCTGCTCCCTACAAATAAGAGATGGGTATTTTCTTCCCACTGCAACCACAGAAATAGACTGTGGTCAGCCATCTGTAGCATTCAGTATTGCTGGAGTAGTTGCTTAACATTTAAAAATGCTAAGTAAAAAATGTTAACACAGTTTTTTAAGCTTACTACAGTTCAGGTTACTTTAGCTTCTGCTTCAGGGTCTGTATCGCTATAGTTTCCAAATTTTTCTTTTGTATTTTATAATTCCTACTTTTCCATAGTGTATTGGTACAGCTGCCAGCAAAAGATGATCCTTCCAAAATTGGTTTTATGGTCTTTCCAGCTTCCTTTGGGAAGGAAGGCAGTATTTCCTTTCCTTCCTCTAAAACTGGGGCAAACTAGGACAATCCTGATCAATAGATTAGCTGCTTCAATTACTTTGTCATACAGTACAGGTGTGCGCAGACATATCAGCAGTGTGGCTTTTTAAAGGGCTGTTGCCAATAGGTATTTATGGTGGATATGCTGTAAGTTTTCAACCTGAGTTCAATAGACAAATATGTTCCTGGCTGAGCTGTATTCTGTGCTACGAGGTGTTTGGAGAGCCCATCAGTAGCAGCAGCGACAGGGTTTGACGTGAAAGCCTGGGATAGCGTGACAGTACACAGAAGCCACTCTCATTCTGCTTTGGGCTCTCTTCTTTGTCTGCTGGCATTCACACCCGGGCAGCACAGGTTCTGAGACGCCTGTTATGACTGCCCCTCTCTCGTTGCTCAGCTCTTTCATCTCTTAGTTTCCCTCCTCTGCAGAGTTTCAAGTGGAGGACAGCAGCAGCAACCTGCTGGTCAGATGCGGTGTTTTTCTCACTATGCTGTTCGTATTTCCTCTAACATTACAGATCCTAAAGGAAGATTAGGCCCCTGACATTTGTATGTTATCTTGATTTAAATCCCAAGCCTGGAATTGGTTGTTTAACATCTCATAAGTTTTATTCCTGTACTTGCTACTGAAAAATTTCCCTTTGTCACTCTTCTGTTTTAGACGCTTACTGATGGTCTAATTTTGATTTCTTACAATTTATTGTTTTTTAAATTCAGCATCCGACCTTCCCTCCGTACGCCATGAGGCGGTACAGGCGTGGCTGGAGACGGTCCCTGGAGGTAGTTTGGTGATGTTCTATGTATTCCCATGCACAATAACCCTGCCCGTCTCTTCTCCATGCCTTCAGCAGCTGAGCTGGTACTTTAACCCTGGAACTTACGGCCCTGTCGCTACTGCATGACTGGACATGGAGGGAGGGAGGAAGGGGAAGTGTGCATGCACGCCTTGCTCAGACAGTCCATTCTTGCATGAACTCGACATTTGTTGTAACCCTTCTGAAGGCAGGCCAAACAGAGAGGTTATCTTGGGTGGAATAAAGTAGAAGGAGGAATCTAGCTGAGTGCTTCGATTTGCTTTGTAAACTGAAGACTGGACCAGTTATTCTTTCCCTAGCTCCTTGACTAAAAGAACATGGGGCTTTCTTGCAGTCAAAAGATTAAGTGACAGAGAGTGATTAAAGCAATTGCAGTTCTCTGTAGCAACTGCAAACTCTAGTTATCTGGTGAAGAAAACAAGAAAGAAGAATAAGGTTGAAGCTGGGATCTTTAGGAATAGTGATGGCTGTTGTGTCTCCTTTGACTTGGGGTTCATGTAATTCAGGAAAGTCTCAGGAAAGTTGAAGGATGGTAGAGCTCAGCTGCTTTTCTTATGTGGTCCTCTAAGCTTGTTACAAAACTGATGAGCATGAAGATTCTGGGATTAGAGTAAGGGAGTAAATTTGTGTAAAGCGGTGAAGGTATCTAAATTAGTGGAACAGCACTAGTTTGTGGCTAGGAAGTGGATCTACAGCTAAGTTGCTTTGGCATATCGGAATAGCTAGCTTGCCTATAAAACTTTGCTTCTGCTGCTGCTTTGGCAAGGCAGCAGTGTCTACAAGATGTCTGCACACAATGCAGTCTGCTCACGGCTGCTAGCTGATATGAACCAAGTGCTGATCCCAGTTTCTGGCTGCCATAGTGTGTAGCTTCATAGTTACTGTGTGACAGCTTTTGGCCTCTTGCTCTTTATCCTAACTGCATATACGTATATGCACAGTATATGTATAATATAACCAGCCACCTGCAAGCTCTCCATGTCCCTCAAAATGGGATCCACCCTTGCACCAAGTAGTTACTTATTTATGCATCTGTAATCTTCTGTTGAGTTTTGCGTACCAACCTATTTAAGAGTTGATTTTCTCCTCTCTCTCCAACACTCCCTATGTGTGTCATGTCAGTTCATGGTTTCTGGATCTGAAGACACATATACATAGTGGTATCAGATATTCCTAACATCAGAGTTACGTTTTTGCAAGTTTTGATTAAGATTACTCACACTTGCTGCTACCATAAAACCATCCCATGATGTTATTATTTCCAAAGTAACATAAGCTACTGCATACCTAAGCACCAATCAGACTGGGGCACAGTTTGGTTTTGTTCAGTAGATTTGTAAATGCCCCTGTGGGCAGTCCAGCCTTTGCCATATGATTCAGTCTCCTACGCTGAACATCTGTAAGATTCTGGATTTTATAAGCCTCTGACGTAAGGGAATAGGCCAGTGCTTTATCACACATAAGTGTAAGTGCCTTTTCACAGTAGCTGACAGAAAATAAACTAGCCCATATGTTTGTCTGTCTTGATACTACAGAGGGGAAAACCATGGAAAAAGAGAAATTCTTAGGTTGAAGGAAGACAACAAACCACCCACGGAAGGCTGTGTTTTGAAACAAGCAAAAACCTGTATTAGAGAAAGAGGAGAGGCTGCAAGACCTCGATTTTAGGCAGCGTTGGTTTGTTTTCAAGATTGTCTCAATTAACAATGCTAGCATATAAATGGTTCCAAAAGCCACATTGTCACTAGTAAACAAAAAAGATCAGGGCCTGCTCCCTGACTCACCGGAAAGCTGGCACAGCATGATTTGCTCCCATATGGCTGAACTTTTTTGCCGTCCAGAATCAGGGGGCTGCGTCCGGACTGCCTGTTGGAAACAGCCTCTAGCCCTACCATGGGAACTAACTGCTGGAAGTCATGCCAGGAGCCCTCCTAAAGATGACAGTATGACACTGTATGCATTCAGGTCTAGAGACTTGCACTGCTTAGTTTACTGGTATAGGTGCAACCAAGAAGGTTATAAATATATCTGTTATCATTGTCGTAGGACCATATCCTATGTGTATAATTAGCAAACATTGTGCATAATAATACATGCTGATTGTGTACGCATTTGCAGTAGGATATACAACAGAGTTAAATGTCTGCATGTTGTTGGACACGAATTAATGCTAACTCACTGCACAAATCTAAAAATGTAGTTGACTGACTCTACTGTGGAAAAAAACCTGGAAGTGCTCGCTTCCTTTTTTTTTATACTTAAATTATGTTTTATGAAAATGCTTAACAACAAAAAAAAATAAGCAAATCATCCATAGCACTAGAGATGGGACAAGGTGTCATAAGGTTTAGGCTTTTTTAAAAAGTATCATTTAATAATGAAATTTAGACCCCACAGTTTGGTCTTGTCTCTCCTCCTGTAATTAAATCCTGTCACAAGTAGTAATGTCAAATGCCCTTTTCAAAGTTATAAATTCAAGAATCTTTGCTTTATTTTGACCCAGCAATCAAATTATGATCTGTAACAGAAAAGAAAGTTTTGAATATGTCTTTTTATTTACTTAAAAATATCTGAATTAATTTGTGTCCTAGTTGCTTGTACAATGTATCAAGTCTCTTAGATCCTTTTACCAAAGACTACTGTAGCTGCACAGAGTTAAACAGTTTCCAAACGTAATAATGATCAATCCCAGAGCTAGACTCTGTCTGACTTACACCCTGAAAAGCCTGTTTCAATTTCAAGATGAACAGTTGTGGTACATTGTGAGATTTCAGTTTTCACCTAATACACATATGCTATGAAGTGATGGTAACTGTTCTGGTGTGGTAAAGAAGAAAAAAAAATCTTCCTGGAAGAACAGTAAACTTTGTTTTGGTTTGATGTCCTCCCAGTCCCCTTCTTGTTTAATTTTTCACAAGGCCTGTTGCTCAGAAAAGCCTTGGTTGCTTTCACTGCAAATGCCTTGGAGACTCCCCAAGGGCAGGCATTCCTTGATTTGTTGACGTCTGAAAGTATCATTTCACCATAGATGTCTTTCCGGGTGACACGTTTCAGGATTTCTTGTTTTGGCAGTAATTAATATCTCCACTATAAACTGTTGGTACAGTTCAATGTAGAACCTTTTCACTGTATAGTTTGTTTTGGTTTGTTTTCTTTTTTTCTCAATATTTGAATATATTCTAGCTCCATGTGAGGATAATGATGTGGAGGACGAGCTGGGCACAGAGCCTGCAGACACAGAAGGGCAGGCAGGTGAAGAGGGAGACACGGGTGCAGAGCTGGATGACGGTAGGGTACCACTGTGCATCATTTAAACCTGTTATGTGAACGGAATTGTATTGGCAGAAAATACTTTGTATGAGGGTACTTAAACCTGATCTTATTTTTAGTGATGTAAGTGTTTTTTTTCAAATAGTCAAGAGGGAGCCAGGAGTGAATAACAAAAGGAAACAGAAGAACCTCAATGCCATGGGTTGTAGAATAAATTTCTCATGTCTTCTCACCATCTGCTAACTAGAGAGCTTGGTCTTGTGTCTGTATTCAGTACTAATCCTGCTGAATAACAGAAATAGAAGTAAATTTGTGAAAAGTCCACAATATTATGCCAAAAATCTTCCCTTGCTAGTGTAAAATGAACTGCATATGCCAGAAAACATTGAAAAATTTCCAGAAAACTGGTAAGATATGACTTCAATTACTACTTTATTTATCTGTACTAATAGTCCATAATGTACTGCTTAAATGACTCTGATTAGCACACAAAAAAGAGTGAAACATTTAGGTGTTCAGGTTATGAAAATAATTAGCACCGTGTGAATAGAAAGAAAGGATTATGAAAGATTTTAAAATAATAAACAGATTTTCTGATGGACTTGTATCCAAGATCTCTTGGTTTTTTTCCCCTGCCCCATCTGTGATCAGATGACATCCCATCTGATGCAGAAGCGGAGTTTCGCTTACATCAGGGTGGCGTAGAAGAGCCAGAACTAAAAGTCTCTGAAGATGAAGAAGATGAAGGAGCAGAAGGTGCTTCTTGCAGTGTGACAGAAGGTAATAGCTTTCCCATCAGTGTTGGAATGATTGTAATTGCATTTGAGATAGTGTATACATTTATTAGATTTAAGAGAAGACAATCTCATGGATTTGAACCATCTCACTACTCTCAGTGGCAAGGTATGTGCTTGCATTAACATTTTGAGAAGAATGTTCTGAATCCATTAGTTACAGCTTCCTAAAGCATAAGAACCCATCTAACTGCTTTTTCTTGCAGAAGTTTTTATGTTAAACAGCTTGTACCATTTTGGACATGTAAAAATTTTTGCCTAAGTTCCAGATGTCCAATCTAGAATTTGTAAAAAGCTGAGAAATTCGTCACTACTTGCTGTGTGTAACATTAAAAAAATAGAATATTAGCTGTCTCATGTGTTTTTGGAAACATTTTTGCTTTCCCTAGATCTGTGCAAGCCATCCATCCCTATGCAGTCATCTAGTGACAGTGTTCTTCCTCTGTCTCCAGTTGATAGTCCCAAAGCAAAACAAGCAGAGGTAAGAAAAGGAATCTTTGAAGTTTTCTACTTACTACCTGTAGTTCAGTAGAACAGTTTGTTGGATAAACTAATGAGGACTGACAGCAGTGGCTTTCCTCCTTTCCTGTCTCTATAATTTATGTTGATCTTCTTGAAATCTGACTTCATTTAGACTTAAAAAATAATGTACTATCTTTCTTTCCTATCTTCAGAGTGTAGTGGCTCTGTCACAGTCACACAAGCTCCCATCAGAAAGCCCCAAAAAGAATTGTACAGGATATTTTAATTTCAATGTGCAGTTAACAAGAGATATATATAATGCATGAGGGGAGCCGTAAGTAAGGTGTTTCCTGTTTATCCTGGTTTGGCTATCTTTTCTGTACCAAAAGCGGATTCTGTACAGTTGCAATTCAGAATTATATTTGTATTACTTACTAGTAACCAAAGCAGTGCTTATTTATTCCAGAGTAACAGCATAGTTCAGCTTAAGGAATTGAGACATGTCAATGATGTACTGTCATGTTGTCAGCCCTGGAGTCAGCGTGCAAGCATACTGTGGTGTTTCCAGCTACTGGTGTGTAAGAGCAAGAAGTACATGACCCTTCAAATGTTCAGTTCAAGTTTTTCCCTCCCAAGTGTTTGTTTTTAAGGAATTACTAAAAGATTAGACTTTATCCTAGAGAGTTTTGTCATAAACCAGTTTATTTTTAGAATGGACACATTATGGGATAAGGCTGGCTTGCCGACAGCAATTGCTGGCAACATTCACTTTCTATTAAAATTAAGGGGGTTTTTTTCAGGACCATCTAGTGATTCTGTTAAACATCGTTACTGTTTATATCAGGACAGTGCCTAAATGCAGTACTCAAGACCTAGGTGTTTAATATGTGTCATACAAGCACACAGATAGAGAGGTTCATGCTCTGATGGTCATGTGTCAGTTAAACCAAACTGTCTGCATTCAAAAGAAAGCTGGTGCAAAAGATGTCATTGGAAAAAACAATACCAAAACTCAACAAGGGGAGTCTACTGCCAAAGGGTTATATTGTAAAACAACGAATTGTGCTACTGAGTGCTACGGCAGTCTGGATGTAGGAAATGAAAACCAAGACTTCTCAGACCGTTAAGGGTCAAGGGAATTGCAGCCTAATTTACTCTTAACAGAGAAAGTACCCCTTGCTTTAAGAAAACATTACAGCAGATGCTAGCCAGCAGAAAGTGCTGTATTGATCAGAGCTGGAGAGACTTGCATCAAATCTGTCTGAGGTAAGGGAACACCACAATACAGAGTTGGAGATTCAAAGGGAGAGCGGGAAAAGATAGAAACAGATTTCTGGAATTTAGTTTAGTGGTTTTTCTTCCAAAAATTAAATTTTGGAAGAATTTAATTTGCCTTGTTGTCATCTACAAAGGACAGTTTATACAATGGGGCAGAAAAATGAACCATAGCTGATGAGAAGTCCTAAGTAATGTTCCAGGCCTGCGAATGGGATGCCACGTTTTCGTATTTTGATATTTGGATGGTTTTGTTATTGCTAACTTTGTTAAAAGCAAAAGAAATGGAACAGTATTCTACTGTGCCCAGTGACTATTAATATTTCCCTTTTTCATTTTTTGTAGCATGTAAAAGATCCCCTGGCTGAAGTATCCCATGCAATAAAATCTCCAGAGGCACGCTTTTTTCCTGAGCCTTTCATTCTTGAAGAGGGACCAAAGGATGAAATTCCCAAAGACAGGAAAGTTAAGAGCCCTTTGGTGCCACCATCTCCAGTGTTATCCCAGCCGGTTGCATCACCAGAAGCCATTGCACCTACACCATTAGCAGAGTCTCAGCCAGCAGCACCAACACTGGCTTCATCCCCAACATCTGCTCAAATGCCTATCTGTTCCCAGCCTTTGCCTTCTGCCGAAACATCCATTCCATCCCCAGTGGAGCCTCCAGTATGTTTCCAACCTGTCCCAGCCTTAACGTCTACTCCTTTAGCCCAGCTGGTCCTTAGGAGCCAGAATAGTGAGGTGGAAAAACTGGGGAGCCCTACTACTGCAGAAGAAGCCCTGAAACGGAGTAACCTTGTAGAAGAGTTCTGGATGAAGAGTGCTGAAATCCGGAGGAGTTTAGGGCTCACCCCAGTAGACAGAAACAAATGCTCAGAGACGAACTTTACTGTATCTGCCCTTGAGACAACTCCTCTGAAGACTTTTAATAGCGAGAATATTTCAGGGGATGAAAGGATCCATCTTGTGAAACCCCAGCCTGCCCCAAGAAGACAGGGACTGTCCAAGTTAGAAAATGAGCAGATTTCTCTGCTCACTCCAAAATCTCCATCAGAAAAAGAGCTAAAGAGTTCCAGTGAAGTAAGGAGAGATGTATCCAGCAGTTCTGGACTTGGCCTTCAGGAGAGCTCGTCTAACATGAGAACTATGGCTAGCCAGAGCTTCAACACTTCTGACTCTACCATGCTTACTCCTCCATCAAGTCCACCACCACCACCACCTCAGGGTGAAGAACCAGCCACTTTGCGTAGAAAGAGGCATCAAGCAGTCTGGCAGAATGAGGTTGAAGCCAGGTCACCTCCAACACCAGCATCAACACCTCCTGCTCCCCCAAGCCGTGAGCTGACCTCTGCTGCCAAAGAGTCAACCCAGGCCAAAAAAGACGATGTGCGGAAGTCTTTTGCAGAGAGTGTGGATGAGATTCCATTTGCTGATGATGTAGAAGACACATACGATGACAGGACAGAGGACTCAAGCCTTCATGAGAAGTTCTTTACACCTCCTACCAGTAGGCCAAGGCCAGAGAAACCACTTCTTTTGCCCTTGGTCAAAGAAAATGGTGGTCCACCCTCAATGGAAGGAGGGGTTAACCAAAAGAAGAGAATGTTGCCTGAAATTTCTGCGGAGGCCAAGGAGCTTGCAGAAGAAAGAATGAGAGCCAGAGAGAAGTCTGTCAAGAGCCAAGCACTGCGTGATGCCATGGCTAAACAGTTGTGTAAGATGAAAGATATGGAGATGGCTGCAGCTGCTGCTGCTGCTGGGGCCACAAGGGCACGAAAGGCATCTTCTATGCCCTTGAAGACCAAAGAGTTGTTTTATGACTCTCCAAAGCATCTGGCCTTGAAAATAGCAGAGGGATCCACACGAAAGCATGATGCTGCTAGTGAGAAGTTCTCCACTCCTGCTGCTGATGTGACTGGACCTGAAGGGTCTGTCACCTCTTCAGAAGGCTCCAGTGGGAAGAGTAAGAAAAGAACTTCTCTCTTCTCCCCTCGTAAGAACAAAAAGGAGAAGAAATCAAAAAATGACAGCAGGCTTTCCGACAAATCTAGTGGTGGGACAGAGGAAGCAACAAAACCTAGGTCATTATGGAAGTCTGTTTTCTCTGGGTATAAGAAAGACAAGAAGAAAAAGACTGATGACAAATCCTGCCCAAGTACTCCCTCAAGTAGTGCCACTGTGGATTCTGGCAAGCACAAAGCTTCTCCGTTGGTTACAGCTGCAGGTATAATAGATATGTGTCTCTGCACCATGTACTTTTCCTACAGCTAGGTATCCTTGAAAGTAAGTTTGGCTTACTTTGTCATTCAGCTACTCTGCTGAATGACACTGCTCCCCAGTGTCAAATGGGCAGATCAAAATAAGTGCTAGCAACTAAAATTGTATGTTTGCATATTGACAGAATTAGTTGATATGCCACTGAAAAAAATGGATCCTTAAATAAAAGCTTCACTGTCGATATGTACAAGGCACATCTGTTTTCTGCCTTAGACTAATTTGAGAAATAAGCAGGGTTTGTTGGAATCAGTTGTTTGTGACATTTCATCTCTATTTTAAGTCTGATCCTCATCTTTTCCTTGAGTGGTCTGTTCTCTTTCTTTCAACCTGGCTCCGTGGATGCTGAAGACTGCAGAGATGCAGTTACTCTTGTGTTCTCAGTGATCTGGCAACTGTCGTCTGATCTATGAATTGGGGATTCTGCAGCCTCATGTAAATGTCTCGCATGCCATCAGGTGCAGGCGGAAATGTTTAGTGGCAACTTGTGATACAGTAAATAAGTTAGCCATAAATGTGATTGAAAGCGAACATGTTACGTTTCTCTGGTCTTGTACAAATAGCCAAAATAGTGCCAGGTGCTGTCATCCAGGTGCTGTATCTATCCTAAGAGCATTGATACAGTACAAAGGGATCATCATTACCATTATTTTTAACAGCGTTTGCAGAAAGTGATGCTCTCTTAGAATGAAGCTTCTAACTAATACTGATCATTTTGCGGAGCAGTGCTTCTCTGATCACTCTGTAATCCCAGGTGAAGCAACTGAGACTGGCATAAAAGGACTAAGTATTTTTGAAGCTCAATCAAACAACTTACTGAGTTCTGAAATGTTTACAGTAAGAATAGTTACCACTTCTCTAACTTCTCCTTTTTATTCCCGGCTTCTCAGATTTGCAGCTCCGTCAACACTTGAGTTTCTCAGAGGACTCTGACCTCTCCAGTGACGATATTCTGGAACGCTCCTCCCAGAAATCCAAGCGAGAGGTAGGCAGATAGGAAATGCATTTTAAATGGATCTTGCATTGAGCAGATCACAGGCTCAGAGAACCACATCAGAAACTTGGACGATTGATTTTGTTGTTCTTACTGTTTCTTCCATGGAACAGGCTTTCCTGTAAGTTGGCTGACTGTTCTGCCTAAAATAAGTTGGTTTCACTTGGTTTCACAATTGCAAGCTACTGCCACTGTTGTTATATGAAGGATCTATTGTCTCACTGTGACACTACTTTACAAGGAATATCACAGTCAGAATAGTGAATTTTGTCCCTGTTGTGAGCATGCCAGTGGTCTACAGAAAACAGACATTTAATGTCAGAAGAGTAAATTTCACTGGCTCTTTATTGCAAAAAGATAACAAGTAATTACTTTTTGTAAGGGTCCGATTTTAGGATATTGTTTTACCAGCCTCTTTGATAGATTGAAGTGGTAGAATTCCAATCAAACTACAGACAGGAATGTACTTTTGCATACATCAAGAACATAGTCAAGACAGAACATCAGCTAAGAGGTAAGCTACAGGCTGCAGTTTTGCAGCTCATGCAGATTTGCTTATTTTTCCTGGGAGAAGAGAATGTGTACAGTCTGAATTAGTACCTTCTTTTTTTGGAGAGAAGATTTTGAGTCCGTTGCTGAGTATTTCCATATGTCTGTGTGTGTAGATAACAACTGTGAAGGTGAAATACATGGTAGTGAGCCCCTATGAAATGCCAGTATATAGGGGTTGGTCTTAGCCTGGTGTTCTCGTTCCAGTGTGGTCTGGTATGAACTCTGCTTCTTCTGAGAGCGCTGTTTCTTGTTCCTCACCAACCTTCCCTAGCTAGTGCTATAATGTCATATTGTAAGACATATCAACGGCTTTCTAGCCAAAATAGTTTCACTTTAAATGATGCTTTAAGGAAGTTACTGAGGAGGAAAGAGGAAACACCAGTGGGTCTCCATAAAAGCACAGAGAGAAAAAGACGTTTAGTTTATTTGCACATATTTATGTGTGGAAAATATATGGTGAGAGCCAAGTGCCACAGTTAGTTGCTTTTAAATTATTTATTTCAGTTTTAGGATGGCACTATTAATGCAAAAATAAGTGAAAAATGTAAGGAACTGCTCAATCATAGTAATGGGAAAGAGCCCTTCTTTCATTCCCGAGAGCTTCTAAGCTCTTCTAGACAGAGTTTGCAAGGTTTGGAGGAATAAGTAGAGATTTCATTGACCCCATAGAACACTAAAGCCCTGCTGGTACTGAAGTATGAAAAATGTGTTCCGCCTGTCCCTTCCTGGTGGTGCCTGGTTCACATGTTAAAAAAAACTTGTGAAGAGAGCATCTGAAAGAGTAATGTCCTGTCTCAAACCTGTCATCCAGTGTGCACAAATCAGTCTCAAATGGCAGGATCTAGTTGATACTTGGCTCAGATGGCAAAGGTATGGAAGTATTGCAAATTGAAGTGTCATAGGAAATGCTTTCTATGTATATATAGTGGAATGAATTAGAATAACTAATGAATTTAAGGCTGGTGGAAGGAGTTGATGAAGTAAGTAGGAATTTACTTACCTCTTTTAATCTCTCTCCCTAGTTGATCTAGATTTCTTCTAAGAGGAAGATTATTTTGTTTTTATTTTATTCTCTTTTTTTCTCTCCCCCTTCCATTCCTCCTTGCACGCCCTCAAGGCATTTCATGAGAAATTCTGCATTTTCCAAGAGATGCAGAAGAATGAGGTACCTGTGGCTAGCAGAGGACAGATATGCAATATAGGGGGTTCAGATAAGAGTTACTGAGTTACTGTTCTGCCTTGTAAGCTCCTTCAGGAGGAAGCAGGGCTTCATTAAGGTCTGTGCTTGTTTTCAGACTTTTGTATGCCTTGATGGTCACT
The DNA here is from genome assembly GCF_018139145.2 of Gymnogyps californianus. Lineage (NCBI taxonomy): Eukaryota > Metazoa > Chordata > Aves > Accipitriformes > Cathartidae > Gymnogyps > Gymnogyps californianus. The sequence continues at coordinate 149,276,096 of NC_059471.1, forward strand.
TTTTTTTCTGTACTGAGCTACTTTGATTTAAAATGGCTTTTGCAGAAAAAAAGATCTCATCATTAAGCATTGGAGGCAATAGGTGACAGTGGCAGATGCCTGGAATCCTAATACTGAAAATATCTCACCAGCTCTGCCAAGGGTATGGTGGTGGTGTCTCACTTTCTCCCATTTGCTGTTGCTGAAGTTACACTAAGAATTTCTTTGCTCAGCATCTGCCTATTTTCTAAAGAATAGTTTTGAGAATGAATTTATTTAGAGGAAACGAATCTGAGAACTCCATTTACCTAATTTTATTGCATCCTGTTCAAGGATGTAGAATGTACATGCAAACACTGGAATGCCTTGCTGTCAAACTAAATGTAATTGAACTTCGAAACTGACAAAACTGGGTTTGTACTGATTTGGGGTGGGGGTTATATTTTTTTAAGTTACAAACTGCCTGCTACTTATTATGGGTAAGAGTTGACTTCCTGTGTGCCACATAACTTTTATGTGAACCCCGTCTCTAAACTGAAATTCTGCTTGTGCTGCTTTTTTGGTAATTGTAGTGAGCTTGTTTCCCAGACAGCTTGCTCTGTTTAGCCTGTTCTTTGTGATCAGCAGTGAATTAATTCAGTGTTGTTTAATGTAGTGTCTTTCAAGAGAAGCCTCTTGTAAAGAATTCCTAATGGAAATGCCCTGTGGGTCTCGTGTTTATAGGTGTGTGTCATTGTGTGTGTGTTTGTCGTTGTTCCTGTACAATTGTGGTATTGTGATCAGACGTGCGTTTTACTACTGCAGGTAGCTTGCTTTTTACTGAAGTTTGCATACATGCTGAAGTTGTTCTATGGCTTTTCATTTGTGACTGTTTTTAGCTAATTGAATGTGAAAATGCAAAATGCTGGCTGTTTGCCCAGAATGGCACAATGCCCTCTGTACTTCATGACAAGGGAAATTTGCCTCTTTTATAAACCCTAAGTAGTTTACTTGCCTTATTTTTGGGTACAGGGTAACGTAGAATGTCCTTGGATAGAGAAGGTAGTGATCTTTTCTGCCTCCTTTTCCGCCTCCTCATAATTTCAGCTCCTCAAGCCCTCTGGAGCGGGTCTCTTTTTAGACAGGGAGATTCCGTTACTGTAGGACACATAACCCACTCTGAGCCCATCTGGTGTTTCCCCTGTCACAAAGCAGTGAGGAAGATTTATGATGTTAGTTAAATGCAAATGATCATTTCTCTGAAGTAGGGATAACTTAAAACCATGAAATAAACACAACTCCTAGGAAAGGTTGTAAATCAGATTGTAAATGGAGAGTTGTGTGACAGAGTAATATATGGTTGGCTGAGCCAGTTCAGACCAAATATGCCCCAGCATAAGCCATTATTCCAAATGCTAAGCCAAAATTTTATATGTGTATGTATGTGTACTTCCTCAGTGGACGTTAAAACCGTAGGTAGATAAAGGCCAAATAATTCCTCTAGAAAAAGATATTTCCAAGTTGACTGTATCTTCAAAGAGGCTGCCAAAGCTAATTGCCTTCAGGAGAGTGCTAGAAACTTGATTTTGCGGACAGAAGTTCCATTGTGCTTCATCAGTCTGGGTCACGTTCAGCATTTGCACAATTTTATGTTTCACTTAAAAACAGCTTTGTTTTATTACTGTGCATCTGTTTTCAATGTTGAACTGATTTTGCTTCATTTTGTACGTTTTTTTTATTTTTTTTTTCCTTTACCATTCCCCCTTTAAAGTCGATTTATGTACCACACGCCTTGGCATTCAAGAGATCATATTCGTCAAAGGTAGTGTTTCCATTCCCACTAGCTGGCCATTGTTGCATTGCATGTCCCTATATTAACCCATTGAATCCATAGCTACCCGTCACATGTGCACTAACATCACAAACGTTGACTATGCATGCGTGAGATGTTAGCAGACATGGGCAGCAAATTCTTCATAGAGGTTGTCTACCAAAAATGCATTAAGCTTTGAATTGTCTGTCTGGTTAGAATGCATGCAATTATCAGTGCACAGCAGTGCACCACTGTACAGAGTGATGTGGATAATCTTTGAGCTTCAGAACAAATTGGTTTTCAAGGCAATTAAATATGTATGCGTATTCTTTTTTTTTAATACTTAGAATATGAGTTCAAGTGAATCGTCACACTTTAATTGGTGTCCTTCAACATTGTTGAGTTCACTGAAATCTTAGTGAAACTCTGTATCAAGCTAAAATCAAGACAGAAGTTGCATTTCTGTTTCAGGAATGTTGCTCCTTTCTGAAATTCTTATTGTCCCGTCTTCACAGTCGCAACAGTGTTACATGGGATAGGAAAGTCACACCCTCTATCACTTTACCTTCTGATTCGGGTATCATTGTGGATTTTGTGTTTTTAAAAAAAGAAAGAGTAAAGTGTTAACTTCTTGGAGCTTTAACGATGGTGCTTGCTAACCACCTATCTGAGGGATTTTTAATAGAGCTGTGATCCTACCTTAAACTCTATTCACTGAGAACAATAAACCAGAGGTAGACTGACCAATGTGGCAATACAATAACTAGATAAAGCAAATTTCAGGGTCATCTGTCTTAACATTTTGTCCTTAAAATTGACTGTCTATGGAGAAGATCTCTTTCCAGAAGTGGAAGACATCTGTTTACAGCTGTCCCTTAAAGCTTACATACATGTATGTGGGAAGAGAGTTCTTTTCTTCACTGTAGTTCACTTCATGCAGTTGTGAAGTTTCTCTGACACTCTTAGAAGTCTATGAGAGGAAGCCCTCCTAGACTACAACACAACCAACTAGTATACCTGATAAGATACTAAACCCCATTTCAGTAATGTTAAAAAGAGTTACTTATTTTTAAACTAGTTTCACTGAGAGAAAAGAAGAGGAGGAAATACCGTGCTATTTCTATAAACATAGCCTTTTTCCTTTTGGGTGGCGTCTGGTGTTGTAATATTCTGGTTTTAGTTTAGGGGTTGTTTGCTCTGGTTTATACCAGCCAGTTTTGTGGAGTTGCTCTTGAGATGGGATTTCCCATCTCACACCAGAATGTCATTCTGCTTTCAAATGTCTTTTTGCCTTCTTGATTCATAGAAAAGTTGCACAAATTTACACAGGTAGTCATTACCAGTTATACCAGTATAACTCCCAACTATGGATGTTCTTGCTCCAGAATAAAATAGGGAGAGGGGAATACCAATACAACTACACTAGTCTATAATAATTTCTTAGCTTATACTGCTGTAACTGTTCATGTAGACATGCCTTTACCCTCTTTTAAAATGAAACCTATGTGACCCCTCTATATGGTACTCATGGATTTAACTACATCTATTTGGCTAAATCTATTGAGAAATAGAATAAAAATTTATTTGATCTTTGGGGAGAGGTTTCATACAGCAATGGAAGACAGAGGTGGGACATTATACACAATCACAGCTTTGCAGTTGGCTTATATGCTTCTTCACTCCTGATTTGACCCTGAAATTGTTGCTCACTGCACTGTGAACACCTTTGCCTACAGAAGCTTGACCTTTGACACAGCCATGGCAAAGACAGAACACCTCCCTTCTGAGATTTTGGAAGAGAAAATGGTCATCCCTCCCCCCAAACCTCTGAGCATGCAAATAAAATCTGCTCCTGTTTTTCCTTCCTTCAGAGAGCCTACACAGAAGAGGAACTGAATGCCAAGCTGACCCGGCGAGTACAGAAAGCTGCCCGTAGACAAGCCAAGCAAGAGGAGCTGAAGAGGTTACACAGAGCTCAGGTAGTGTCTCACAATCTTCTTGTCATGGCAGACAGTTAACTCTATATGAAAGCACCATGATCCTGACATTCGTCTGAGTGTGTCAGAAGAGGATCCAGAGACAGAACTTTCCTCTATTTCTACATGATTCTCCCTGCTCCTACTCCCTCTTTCAAATTTCATATCATGTCACAGACATGGGAAGAATGGCTGAAACCTATCGTGATAGTTTTACAGTGAGAAAAATAATGACCATAACACCTTTCTAGCAGGAGATGAGTGAAGCAATAATACCTGATGAAGCTGCACCTATCATTGCTTTGCTAGATTATGCTGCTGGGTGAAGTGTTACCAAATTAACCTTTAATTACCAGAGAATCTGTTGGAAAACTGCTGGCATCATCTATAGGTGATGGGATTTGTTTAAAACTCAAGGTAGGGGCTCAGCTGACTGAATAGCATCACCTTTCACTTCAGTGTTTAGGAGGGTGATTGGAGTTGTAGCAAATAAGTGAGTATCAAGGTGTTTGCAAAATTAAGGGATAGGATGCAAGGGGGTGGGGAGGATATTGTCACTGGAGGGACTGTGGTGCTAGCTTTTGAGGCAGTTAGCTTTTGAAGCAGTGTATTGTTGAGGACAAATACTTGTTTTTGAAAAGGCCAGTTTGGCTGAAGTCACTTAGTGCTGGATGAGTGCTGCAGACAGAGCAGGAGAATTGCTGTTGGTGAGATTCTGCTCCATTCTTCTCTGAACAGATCATCCAGCGGCAGCTTGAACAAGTGGAAGAGAAGCAAAGGCAACTCGAGGAGAGAGGGGTTGCTGTGGAGAAGGCCCTGCGGGGAGAAGCAGGTATCCATCAGAATTTGGTTTGCTTTTTAACATTTTTTTTTATCAAGTGCTTGTGCACTAGTCCATAGCTGCTTGGATTTTAGAGGCAATTGGACCATTGTAGCCTAGAGATGGAGTCCAATGTGAATCCATTCTCCCTTTTCTACTATCTTTTTGAGGCCTTGTTTCTCCTGTGTTTCTTCTAATCCTGGGACTTCCCTATCAGCAGAGACTTAGTTCACTTATCTTTGCCTGGGGCTTAGGAGGTAATGCTCCAACTGTTAATAATGGCTGTCTGACTGCTTCTGCGTATTACTGGATATTACAGCTAGAAAATTGGAGGGGTTTCCTAGCTGCAATTCACATAAAGCTGTCACAGTAAGAGAACCCTGTTTGTATGTTAAGGAAGTAATTGTGAAATTGTGTGTGCTTTCTCTATTGTGTTGGATTATCAAGGTAGTGTCCTTACAAGGGACCATCACAGAACATCTTCCTCACTGCACAGCCCAGCACACTGGCTACTTCCGACAAAGTTGTGCAGAGCAGAAATGCACACGTGTACTGAAAGGTATCCATGTCAAGCTGTTAAAGGAATGTTATGTGTTCTTGAAATTAAACTAAATGAGTATCATCTGATCTGGCAAGCATATGAGTGGAGGGAGTACTTGGTTCAGATAATGCTGATAGTAGTATAATGATCTGGAAAAAAGAATCCTCGATTGCGAGGAGTCAGATATCCAACACGCAAATGCAACGTGCGTATACCTGACAGGCCCTGATTATGTACCTGATTACAAGGGTCAGAGATCAGAAATAGTAATAGTGGAACAGGTGTTTGGAAAATGTTTGGGCTTGTTGCTTGGATTGAAGAGCCACTGCTATGCCTGTGAAGATGGAACTTAATTAAGCAGTGAAGGTTCACCAGAGGAAAAGTCTGTTGTGACTTCCCGCCAATTACTACTCCGCCAGGATTAGGTATGTTTGATGCTCCATAAGGGTGTGCCAAAGCAGAAGGACTGAGTGGTTACCAAAGCAAATAGGTACTACAAGTGTGGAGGACAATCTTGAGGACTTCAATGGTTTTGTGATCTGACTGGCTTTTTCATTTGTGGGTTCAAAAAAAAAAAAGCCTTGTGCAAAAACTCTTTCTTTGCAGTGGTGCCTCGTTCCTTATACTGTGTATTTCTGTGTAGCCCCACTCTGTTCTCTGGCCTGCCAGTTACTGCACTTACTAAAACCACCTCTTATCTCTAATTGTTCTTTTCCTTTTTCTTCTTTTCATCTGGAAGTCAGTCTTGATTACTGAGCTGCTAAATGACTTTCATATAAGACATGTCAGCACAAGTGAGAAATCTTAGCAGCTGAGAGAACATTCTTCACGACAGAATGCTCTCTCATTGAAGAATGATAGAAGAATGCCTAAAAAACATTCAGAGAGGGCAGAATATGACCAAGAGTAAGAATTACTATTTTATATGGAAGACTGCAGAATTAAACCCTTGTATAACTAACTTTTCACTCCCAGCTCTCCCAAAATGGAAGCAGTCTTAGATGAGCTTGTGTATTTGTGAATTTCCTAGCAGAATTATGGAATTGTAGGTCACTCTTTGCAAAATGAATCTCTTTTCTTCAGAAAGTCTCTAGGGTATGCTTTGCTCTTGCAACATGTTTCTGTCAACAGATCATACATTATGGTTACGGAAGCTTAACTCTGTCATAAAGAATTCACCAGCCTCAACTCTTCCAGTTATTTCAGGGGATTAACAAGAAACACATTGGGGGGGCGGGGGAGGGGGCACAGGGAAGCATGTTCTAACCTGTGCTGACTGAAACACAAGATTATAAATTAATTCCATGCTTCACCTAGCCACTCTTGCATGGACATTTTACATACATTTGCAATAAAATAACTGAATTCCTTCTTTTTAAAGTCTGCGGCATCACATTCTGTAAGTACAATTAATTTCTGCCTCCAATAGCCATTAATTATTCAGGAGGGCAGTATAATTTTCTTGTCATCTGCATTGCCTAAGATACTGACCTAACAGTGACCACTGCATTCAGCAAGTACCATTGTGTAAAGGTGTGGAGTCATGCTCTTGTCTCTGATCGGTCCCTCCCCTAATGAAACCATGTAAACAAAAGTTAAAAAAGGGAAGGGCAGTGTATAAAGTGGTGTTGTCATCTGAAAAAAAAAATCTCTTTCCTTTTAATAAGCTTGTACAAGGGGAAGAAATGGGGGAGGGTGGGAGGTATGCCTCCTGTGCACATACTCTGTCCACATAAATAGAGAAGGATTGCAATGCAGGATCGAAGTAATGGCTGTCCCATAGACAGCCAATATTACCTGTTCTAGGAGAACATATTAGGCTCTGTAATGAGTGGGTTATTCAGCTTCCCTCTCTGTAGGGAAAGAACAAATCACTCACTGACTTAGGCATTTAAATATGAAGTTTTAGATAGTGTTAGTAGTAGTTTCCTACTACTAGGTACTTGAAAATCCTGACAGAAGAAACAGAATTCTGTATTTTGTAATGAATCTTTTCTTTTCCTATTGTAGAAAAAGATAGAGAAGACCATCTGAACGACTTCTCTGTCATTTATCATCTTTTAGCACGTTGCCTGTTAGTCATCTTTCCTGTCTGTGAAGAATTTCAAATTTTGCTTTTGTAGAGGTCTTCCATTAACTTTAATTCCTCAGATCTCTGACCTCTGGACTTCTTTCCATTTTTAGAAAAATAGTATTTTTCAGTTGGGCTGGTAAGAACAAAAACCAGCACTATAGGTAAGAATTTGTTTACTTAGAATAATTTTGCTTCTATTTTCCATCCATTTTGCATCATCTGTAGTATGTTCTTGCCAAGTGACTTACACTGAGAAGACTGTCAATAAATTCTTCACAGCGATGCCCTGCTGTCTTCCTGAGAGATTACAGTTAATTTAGATCCTAGTAAGAGGTACAGACAGCTCAATACTCTTTCCAGGAATTTCACTCATTATCTGATAGTTGTCAAGTTGGAATATTTATATGATGATACTAGCTATTCAACTAATCAGATTCAGAAACATTTTGAAGGTCATTGTCAACTTTCATTTTGACAAAATAATTGCACCTTCTTGGCTACCTACTTGTCTTTTCCTTTTTTAAATTGGCTCAGCCTCAGGCAAGGCGCAGTTGGTCTTTTATTGTTTTAAAAGCTGAATGCTCAATCTAACATTTAGTTTCTGATTCAGAAAATGATCTCACACCCCATGATTACTTAATTGCCTTAATATGTTCTCTGTGATTATCTTTGAAAATCTCAGCCTTTGATAGTCGCATTCATACCAAGAATGAATGATTTGGAATGTAAGCTCTATTTCAAGTGACAATGTAAGCTCTATTTCAGGTGGCAAGTTTGTCATATGGTGGTCTAAGCTTTTGTCATCCCTTTTTTCCTTCCTCCTCCCCCCCCTTTCTTTTGCATCACGGTATTTCACTGCAAAGGTAAAGTAGGATAATCTCAATAAAGAATTTTCCCATTTTTCTGCGGTGTCCCAAGAGACACCTTGAATGGGATTGCTATTAATGTATCAGTACTTCGTATTATAGTGCATCTGCCTGTTTGGACATGCTCATGACTTTGGTTTCCTGTGTGGATTTTTCATTTTTTCAATTAACAACTTAAAAATATGTCAAATCAGAAATTTCTGGAACCTTTTTGTTTTCTCTCTTATCCTCCTCTAGCATAAACTTTGATAGGCATTTTTAAGAGCTGGGAAAATGTCTCCTACTGTCAGATCAATACTGAAAAATTTAAGAGCCACCTCTTTCCATCAAGTGAATCATATGCAGTGAGAAATAGTACTCTCAGTACTCCCATCTGCCTCTTCCCCAAAGAAATGTTACAGAGTGCTAGACTCATGGTGTACCTGTCTCTAGCAGCTGTGGACGTACACGTCTCTGCTCCGCATGCTTCTGTGCAGGTTCTTCTCTGGCATAGATACTGCATTAGGAGAAACACACATACATATCTTTCCACACTTAGGCGTTTGCCATTCATGTCAGCGCTCAGTCAGTGCCTTCCACCCATGTGCTGTACACACACATCCTCCACTCACTTGCCTCCAAGAAATCAAGCCTTACACCTTTCCTGCAGCTGACCTAGGAAATTACACTGTTTCCTTCTGACATATTGCTCAGCATGAAAGCAACAAGATTGGTTCTGCTTTTCTCAGCAAGAACAGGAAAGACATCAGTGTCAGGTGCTGGTGCAGACTGAAATAGGTGAAGTGTCTCTGTGTAGACTTCTTGATTTTTCCCCTTGGAAGTCCTTGCCTGCCTGCAGGGAATTTTCTCCTCATCTTCCCAATATATGTTTGTGATATGTTTGTGTGTGTATGTACATATATGTATATATACAGAGAAAGAGAGACATATAATTTATATATATATATATATGTGCCCACGTGTATAGCTGCATGTTTCCTGTTTGCCTTTTTTTTGTTTCTGTCTGTATGTCTTTTTCTCATATATTGCTTTGATTGTGTGGGGCTAGGGTGGGTATCTGATTCAATAACTCTGTCTTCACCAATTCCTTGTTGTAGACTATTGGGGAGAGTCTTATTACAGTGACCTCATCGACTTGCATCTGGGTGGTATGTATGGCTGAACCTCCTGCTGACACTAACCCTGCTGACACTCCTCCCCACCCCTCCCTTCACCTACTTCTCCCATCCTTGGCTCACAAACACGAAGAAACAGCCCTTGCACATGACTGGCTATAGCACAACCCCTTTTCCAGCTCAGGAAGAGGAGATCCTAGCATGCTCCACAAACCATGTGTAAGGCTCCCTCTTCTATTTTCCACAGTGCTGAGTATTTCAAAATTTACTTACTGTTTTCACTCTAGCCACCTTCCCTGCTAGCAGTGGAAGGCCGTTCTGGTTTTTTGCTTCTCCTTTGCACAGTCCAACTCTATCATCGAAATCCTCTGTAGGAAAAGATTTTAATGTGAAGGGGACAGCAGAACTGACCTGCTCCCAACAGCTAACAGCACTGTAAAGAATTAGTCATGCCATTGCCTGCCTCTTCCTCTCCTGAGGCTCATCTGCTTCTTCCAAAAAAGTCAGAGTGTGTTGATGATCTAACAAAACCAAAATGCTCCCTGAAGGGACTTTTGAAACACTTGTAGATGACAGATACTTATTCTTTCTTGTTTTGTCTTACTGTAAGGTCAGGAGAGAATCTGCTGTTAAGAGTTCCAGTCATTTTTGCTGGAATCTGCGAGGTTCCAGTCAGACCAGTTTGCATCATTACACAGCTAATAAGCTTCTTGCTATGTTGGTTTTTTTAATATCCCATTTAGTGCTAAACACAAGTTACAGTGTTTAGCTCTTTTTTTCACTTAGCGATTATAATCTGGTTATCACTCTGCACCATGGTTCTGCATTTCTTTAATTAATGTTACTTCCTGAATCCCTTAGTAGGTGAATAACTTTTGGGTTTCAAATGGCATTTGTTTAGCATTTGCCCATCTTGAAAATTAAAATTCCCTTTGGTAATCACCCTAAATCTATTCTTATAAAATGAACACATCTGTCAGCAGATCCAAGAGAAAGCAAACGCTGCTCGGTTGCATGGTCATCTGAGGGTCTCATTTCATTTGTCTTTCAGAGTATAAAGTTGCTTGATCTAAGCTGTGTTTTTGTTGAGGGAGTGCATTACAGTCCAGCTCCACAGAGTGGAAGATCCACAGGCTCTAGGCCTGATCCAAGACACATCTCTAGAAGTCTTCCCCCAATTTCGTTGTGTTCTGCATTTGATCCTTCAAACATAATCTTGCCCAGGCTTTTAACTGTCGATTTTTCTCCTCCTCCGGGAGGAGGCTGTGCCACATAGTATCTATCTGTAGCTGCCTGGGAATGACTCCAAATTGTCCTGGTGCAATAAGCTTTTATTGAAAAACATCCACCTGAGTTAAGAATATCCACCTAAGTTCAAGTTTCAAAATGGAAGATTTTTCTCCTTAGTAGACCTAATTTATTGCCCAGTTCCCCTGTGCTAATTTTGATGTGATAGTCCTCCGCTAGCCCTGTGCTTCATTCACTGCTAAGTCCCTCTGGCATTCTTTCCTGGGGTATTTTCTGCAGAGAGACTTTGAAACCCTCTTCCTAGTTATGTCCATCAGGGCTGGCCCATACTCGTATGTGCAGAGAGTAGGAGCTGTAAAAGGGTTGATGCTGAATTACACATAACAGACACTTATCCCTATTTAATGCTATTTCCACTATACCTCTCCCTCCTCCCGCTTCTCCTCCTAATGCCTCTTTAGAGACAGCAATCCCATCAAAATCACTAATAGTGACTTTAAGAAAAGCAAAATAATCTTTACTTAAAGGGACACTGTCACTTGAAAAATTACTGTGTTGCAGAAAATCTTAACTGAAAATTGAATTTACTGTTTATCTTTGTTGTGTGTTTGCTTTTGCCATTTCTCTGAACTCAGATGGTCACCCCAGAGTCGTCATTTTTGATCTTCTATAACAGGCTGGTTTTATTTATAGGGTGACTCAGTCACTTCGGCTTCGAACAGTCAGAGACAATGTTCATGTTTTGTAAAAATGGTTGATATATTTTAAAACTATATCATGTTTCTGCTCATCTCAAAAATACCTTTTTCAAAACAAACTTTAAAAAACTGTATTGGGCAGTATCCCTTTAAATGCAATGAGCCAGTATAGCCTGCCTGGAGTATGTGGCTTTATAGTACTATTTTGTTGCCTCTGTAATTTGCTTTATATTTGCTTTTGGGGCTGCCAGAACACTTTTGCCAGAAGGGATACATTGCTCTGATGATACTTGTCACTATTCAGTGGCAGATTTAGAGCTCAGCTTCGAAATTCACATGTCTGTGCAGGATGCTGCATCTGGGTGGAGTGCCATTAAAATCCCTGGAGCGCCGTGTGGCTGCGTGGTCCTGCTGAGCGCTATAAGCAGCTAGGATGGCTGCATAGTTAATTATTCTACTGGCAACTTGTGTCTCTGAGGCATAGGCGTGACTCCAGAGTCATGCTGTCAGTAGAATGATAAGCAAAATTGCAAAATACTTTGAAAAGTTATCTGTAAGTTGGTAATTATTTTTGAATGATCAGTGCATTAATTTATTCTGGATTTTCTTTACACTAATGAGAGTTGCGTTTCATTTAGTTGTTACAGATTGTGCAACAACTTCTGCAAGGGAGTGGTAACTTCTGACATCCTTGGTCAAGTTCCAGTTTGCAGGATTACAGATTGCTATCTTAACTACCCCCATTGCTCTGCTCAGATGCCATAATCCTCTCTTCCTGTTCTAAAATGTCATTACTGTTGCTGTAAAGCAGATGTTTCATTTCACGCTACAGATGGTCACATTTCAATTCTGAGTAATTATTCCTATGTGTATGTCATATATGCGGTTATGGTAAAAGAACATTACAAAGGTTGCAAAGTCAACTGAAATAAAGATTTTATATTGTGTTGATATATCAACAGATTTATAACCTTTAGGTCCACTGCAGAGAACTCTGCCTCATCCCCTTATGGAATAACTGGTAGCAATGCTAGGTTGTCATCCTCTGTGTAGATCCTTATGGAGAGGAAATGGGACACAGTCAGTGGATTTCACAGATGTTTGCTGGCAGCTGTGGAATGGTGAGACTTGAAACACAGATTCTGAGCCAGACACTGGAAGGATGCAGTGGTCTGGGGGATGTACACTCTTTGTCCCTTTTATTCCCTCTTTCCAGACAGTCCTTGTGTCCTAACCCTGTCTTTTTCCATCCAAAGCTCCTTACCCCACTTCCATTTTCATTCTCAGTCTCAGTTTCTGCTTCTCAGGCATTTAATTTTAATCCTACCTTCTTGACAAAGAAATCCTAGTATTCTACCCTTCAGACCTCCTGTTCCTCCCCACTAGCGGTTGCCAGTCTTTCAGTCCTGCTCTGGTCTTCCCACTGACTCAGTCCCCACAGCCTCAATCTCTGCCTCTGGCCTCCTCCCAGAATTTTTGGGCTCTGCTCCCTCTTCTACCCAGCATTATTTGTCTGGAAAATTGTAGGTCATATCTTCTCCACAAATCTGCCTTCTCCTTTCACCCCTAACCCCTTTTTCCCTCTTCTCTCTGTCTCTTCTCCTTTATTAGTTTGCATTCTTAGTCTCCTTGCTTACTTAGTCCCAGCCTCAGTTCCTCCTTACCCACTGGTTCCTTGTCCCAGTTTGCTCCTCATCTGCCTGCAGAAAGTACCTCCGTTGTTCCCTCTGCACTCAAACGAGTGGCTTCCTTTTCCTTGCACCCAGCAGGGAATCATTGAGGAAACAGCCCCACACTCCTGTCTTGCTTTGCTCTTGGCTGGAGTATGCTGAGACAGGCAAGAAGGATGTAAGGAAGAGAGCTGGTATGTTTGATAGTGCTGATTTCAGACATCCGTTCTCCCTTCTTGACACGAGCCTTATGAACAACAGGTAAACGGGGGGAAAAAAGTGCGATTGTGGCTCTTTTAAAATTCTTTGTACTTTGTTTAAAGCATACTCTACAACAACTTCACTTTTTATTAACTTATTTAAAATACTTGAGCTGGCTATGTCCTTTAAAGTCCTGCAGATCTAACTCTGCAAGGCTGGAGTCTGATACACTCAAGTGGGAACCGTCCTATTTCTTGTGATTGGCAAACACGGCTCTCCTGGAAGAGGAGTGGAGTTGTAAGATAAACATTGTTTTCACAGTCTGCAGCTGCTTTTGACACTGAAGTGAATTGGTAACATGTTTTCTTTGCTGTAAATTTGGAGCAGGAAAGCGCACTTGATAAGCAGAACTTGTTAAGTATAATTAGAGTATTTGTTAGGTTCTGGAAGCAGGCAATTACCATTTACCTGCTTCTTTCTGCACACCTCTCACAACTGCACACAAAAACTAACAGTGTTGGGAGACAAGGTCAGTGCAGAACTGTACTAATTCTGACTGCATTTTGAAGTGCCTTGAGGTCTAGTAGAAGCAGAGGACTTCTGTGCGGTTGTTTGTGTGTGTATTCTGCTCCAACTATTGTTTTCCCTCCTGGCTTCCCCCCCCCCCCCCCCCCCCCCCCCCCTTCTGCTGGATAAATAAAGGTGTGGTTCAGTTTGCATGACAATTCAGTGGTCTGTGAGTTTTCCCCAGGTTTCTTCTAGTGATTGTACTTTAGAAGATACTGGTTTTGACATAGTTTTAGTAAAGTGTTAAGTCAGACACTGAGTGATGTGCTTATGGGATAGTTGTCAGAATCCTTGCCCTCAGCTTTATAATACCTGCAGTTGTGTGGATGCTATTCTCCAAGAGGTGGCTTTCTGCATTCTTGCTCTTTTACAACACTGCTGTTGCACAACTTCACCAAATAGAAAAGTTGGAATGCTTTATTTTTCAGTACTCGGGTTTCTGACAATAACTGATTTTTAAAAGGTGGGAAAGAGGGTATTTCCTGTGATCAGGGCAGAGTTTGTCTTACTAATCTCTTTTGGACTAATCCTTGTTTTAAGCACTAATTTAAAATTAGAGCTCTTAGTCTGCCTGCTAAATGAGTGATGGAATTTGTTAGTAGAATAAGAATTTCTAAAGTGTCGTGCTCTTGGCTTGTGAGGTCAAGTGCCAGCATAATGGTTCAGGAGAACTGAGATTAGCCAAAGAGCTGGATTTCCTGCCCGGTGTTGCTGATTTCCAAACTGCGCTGGTTAGTCAGCAATATAGAAATCAAAGTCTTTGGATGCAAAGCTTGCAAAGGATGTGATCCCATTTGGTCTGTGGTATATCTGTTCAAGTCATTTTGATTTGCAGTGGCTCACCACTTCTCAGAAACCATCACAGCTCTCATACCACAGGACATGGGCAAATAGGGAAGGGGATCAATGTGAGGTGTAGCTTGGGGATAATGGTGTCTGCCACCCCAAACTTTCTGCTGTGCTTTCTTCATCCTGATCAATCATTTTTACTACTGTGCTTCAGATTATGAAGAAGTGTTACGTAGCTACAGCAGAAAAGGACAAAAACAGTCTGAAGTATTGCTCTTTAAACAATAGGAAAATGAAAAGTAGAAAAGAAGACAACAGTCCAGTGTAGCTTGTGTAACGAAGAACAACATACAGTGAAAAGGAAGGTCTGTTTTCATGGTGGCTATACAATTTCCGTTCCTTGTTTTGAAGAGGCTTTGGAGCGATGGTATTTATTCTTGGCCTGGCTCTTGGTTTCCACCGCTTTAGCAAAGTCTGCAATCTCTCACGGGTACTATGGCAAACAAGGTCTTTCTTGTCATGACTGCATGAAAGATTTCCCAGAAAGATCTGGGAAAGGCTTCTTTTCACAGAGGCAAGATAATTCCAGTCACTTTATTGATGGGATTTGCCTAATCTGCAAGGCAGAGCTTCTACGTCTCCAGGATGTTCAGTGTGCTCGGGAGCTGGGGCACGGTCCTTTCCTCAATAAACTGCAGCTCCTGGCTCCGTACCGGTCACCCCATGCACCCTTGTGAATGCCTCTGCTTGCCATCTTCGCTACTTGGGCTGCTGACCTCTGCTTTGAAGGCTTTACGTGCATTTCGGAAAAGTTGGCTTGTGGCATTGAAAAGGAACAACTGGTGATTAACAGAGTGTGTTGGCAGGTTTGCCTCTCTGGGGGAAAAAAAGTTATAATTTTCTGTCCAGAAGCTGTAGTCACACCTCAGACTCTTGCTGACAGCACAGAGAGAAGCTAAGAAGTGAATGGTCACAGAAATAGTTCTTCTCTTACCCTTCAGCTCCTTCTGAGCGAACTGCATCAGTGGGGCAGTGGGTAGCTGGTATTGCTGCTGCCGGCAGCGCTCTTCCCATGCTGTGGATGAAGACTTGTGTTGCCAGACCTGGCCTGGGATTTTTGGTGGGGGAGGAGACTTAGACAGGGGATTGGTTTTTTGGTTTTGGGGGGTTGTTTTATTATTATTATTTGCTTATCAAAAGTTTTTCCCATTTGGCCCTGACTCCATGGCCAGGAAAATTGTCTTGCAGTGATGATCATGTTTTTAATTTAATGAGCCCATGAGGTGGTGATTTCTCTTCTCTAAACAATAATATAATAATAATACTATATACTGTAGGATTAGTGATGGCTTTGGGAGAAATAAGAAGACATGTAAGGATTTCCATTATGTAATCGGACAAGTGATAACGGCAAGGTAGATGAGACAATTTTTAACACCATATTGTGAACCAGAGTCTTGTATAGTTCTCCTTTTTAATAGTACTGGATGAGGAGTTCAGCCTTTTCCCAGGATTGTCTTTAAACATAAATATACACAGTGAGAGCTCTTGCTGTGAATTTGTACTTTTTTTTAAATTAACCTTGACAGGAATGTGAATGATCTGATGATACATTCACTGTCTAAACTTATCAGCCGGCTGAGGGAATGTTTTTTCCATTTATCAAAATGAATTTTTTTTTCCACGGTTCTCTGTTTCTGAAACAGTTAAGAGGCCTTTTCTTGAAAGAGTTCATCTGGAGGGATAATGAAATGTGTAGCGTGGAATACACTTAAAAATTTATTACTGTCAGTGAAAAATCTTTCTCCATTTCAGGAAATATGATAAAACATTTTTCCTCTTAAAGTTAGAAAGTTCCTATTTCAGTCTACTTATAGTATCTGTACCACATGTATCAATACTCTTTATTAGCAAGGGTGGGGAGGTAGTTTTCATGACTACCACCTTAGAGAAGTTTTTAAAATATATTTAAAATTCTACTACTGCATGATACGTATTTTAGAGCATAATAATTGGTGTAGTTTTCACAGCTTGAGAACTATAAGAGGTAATTTTTCAGGTTGCACTTTACTCTGTCCTCGCTGTTAAGGATCTCCAGTACATAAGGTACACTTTTTAAAGCCTTGATAATCATCCTGGGCTGGACAGAAGTTGTTTCCAAAGCAATTGTAACGATCATATAACCTGTGTTCACTGATGCAACTGTAGTTTACATGTGGAGTAATTGGAAAGGATCTTAATAGTACAGGTTATTTTCATTATCTTACTGAAAAGCAATGTTAACATTTCCTGTAGCAGGACTATTATAGATACCATGGACTTTGTAACTTGATTCAAGGACACATTTTCCTTAAACAAGAGTGGGAGCATAGTATTTCTGTTAAAAAATAGCACAACTGAGAGCAGAGGAAGAAAACGCAATTGCAGAGAGTGGGTTCTGTATTACAGCCTTCTGCTGTGTGAGTCCTGTGGCTTTTTACTGGAGACCAAAGATGGCATCTTCTCCTAGGATCAGACCTTTTGCTCAGTGGTTACAAAAGTTAGTAGTTTGTGGTCATGTCACAATGAGATGGATGGCATTTTCACATACCAGGTGTTTATTTTCAGATCAAATATGGCAAATCGGGAATTCCTCACCAAGTCTATATGTCCATGGTTGGAAATGTGTAAATATAGCTGTGTTTGAGTTATCAACATCCCATAAACACACACACACAAAATTCTGAATGAAATCTCCAACCCTGAAAAATTGAAGTGGATTTTTCCATATAGTTAGATGTCCATCTCCTGATCCCCCCAGGACCAAGTTAGAGTGTTAAAGCATATATAGAAGAATTCTTGCTGAATAAGATATGATGTGAAATAAAAAATGTAACAGGTATCATGCACTAAATGCTCTGCTTTGTGTGGAAGCTTATTCTTCAAGTGCCTTTGTGGTTTGGGGTTTTTCTTGTTTTGTTTTTGCTTTTGTAACCTAATCTGTGAAATAGCAATCGTAGCAAAAAAAAGCCCTAGTATTTTTTCATTTTAAATGAAGAAGTTGGAAAATTCTGAACAACTAGAATTAAGGTTCTGGTACTGTCAACTAATGTTGGTATGATGCTTTATTTGTAACTGTCATATGGCCAACTGTGGCAGCTCTCCTAATGTTGCCCCTTCCTGCTCCCAGTACAGAGGTTTCTTCCTGTCTGAGAAAACCGCCCTGCTCAGTCACAGGCTTTGAAGCCAATGTGCTCTCCCTCTCGCTCCAGTATGTCCTCCATGTGCTGGTCTAGTTCTGTGATGGTCCCTTCTAAAGCCTTCCCAGTTCGCCGGTAGTCTAGTTCCAAACCACGTATATCAAACTCTGCTGACTTCTCCAAAATAAGCATTATTCTGCCATATTGTTGTTGTGGAGTTTATGCCTTTTCCCAACACAGAAATGCCTCCTCTTTATAAATGCGGTTGTGCATTGAGAGCAGTAAGTGTTCCATTCTGCTAGCTCTGATGTTTCAGGCTCATCACCTTCCTGGTGCATATGTTCTCCTGTAACTATTAGTGATGTTGGTTATTTCCTACTGTTTATCTCTGTAACGTTAAGTACAGCTGAACCATTTTAGAGATGAGAAATGTTTGTCCTTCACTGGGTGACAGAAAAGATGAAAAAGATTCAATAAGTCACCGATACTAACAGGACCTGTAAGCTTTAAAATGCTTTGTGAAATGAGAATGTCAAGGGAGAGCTTTAAATTTACCGTTCTAACTCTGCAAAGCCCTCAGTTGGTCATTGCCCCTGCAGACCCTGATGTGAATCACTTTTTTATTCATGTAAAAGCCTTTTCCCCTCTAAGAATAACAGTACAGTTGAGTACATGTGTACTCACCATACTTGACACAGCAGATCCTGGCAGGCTGGTTCCACATTAATCAGATTCTCCCTGTGATGTTCCCTGTCTGAAGAAATTATTTTCCATTAAAAAGGATGCTTTTACCATCAGTGGATGCTGCCATGGTGATAAAAGCATGGTCCTGATAAAGCTTTAAGGTAGGGTGGCTGCTTACAGCTCGTGTCTTATGCATGCAGGCAAGACTTTTTGTAACCCTGCTTGAAATTTGACATTTATCAGCAGGAGTTAAATATTCGTCTCTGCTCGTCCTGACATCTTGTTCACAAACCTTTCGGTTAAAGACCATGTGATTGAAAAATACACGTTAGGAAAAAGTACAGTAACAATAACCTCCTGCCTGGTATTTGTACGGCTCAGTAAGAGTTCACCAGTATCTCAGTCTACCTCTTACCTGTTATCTGTGCTTATTAGGGACATTATTCATCTGTAGACTGTATCCCTTGTTTCTCCTTCTCCATTTCTTGTATTTTTTCTTTTCTTTTCTTCTTGTGTTTCCTTTCTTTCTCACTCTTATGCTTTTTGTCCTTTGCTTGTCTTTTATTTCACTCCTTTCCTCTTCCGTTCCACTTCCAACTTCCTCTTCCTCTCCTGCCTCTTCCTCTTCCTCGTTTGGTCCTATTGAAGTTGAGCCCAATGCCGGGACACCACGTCGTAGACCTCTCTCCTTCTGCCCTTGCTGTGCCCATGAAGGTAACGTAACCTCACACGCTCCCTGTTCTCCTCGACCACAGCTGGGTTGTCGTAGCAGCACTAGTCAGCTAGCGACCACAAGGCCCCCAGCCCTTTTCTTGCTGTGTCCCCAAACCAACCTTCTCAGTAGCAACCTGCTAATCAGCTTCTCTGAGCCTGTGGCAAGTTATTAAAGGTACAGTATCCCTTTTGCTAGTCCCAGCTGTGCTAGGGAAGGTGTAGCGACTGGGAGGGACATTGGGCAGCAGCGGTGGGAGCGGTCACGTCACAATCGAAAGTTTCTGTTTTCATTTGGTGGCTTCAATTTCTCTATTCCTCCTGAAAGATGTTTGGAAGGTGGGCTAAGGGAAGACAATCTGCTTCCTTAAAGATGGCCTTTTAATTAGTATATATGGATTAAAGGAATACTGTGTCTTTATAAGGACTAGTTTGCAAAAACATCCTTGAACTTTAAAAACCAACAAACCTTAAGCTAGACCAGTTTTCCCTCATCTGTCTTGCTGAGTGCATTCTTTAACTGTCCCAAATGGAGTTTGCTGTAGAGTTTCCATTGCCAAGGCATGGGGGAAGGGGTTGTTTATGTGTGTTCATGGTGTAATTTTGCTAACCACTTACTCTGCTGTCCATGGTGCTCCCTCACATCAGTTGTCAGTGCTCCCTCTCCAATCCTCTCATTATTCCTCTGCTCATTGGCTGTTTAAAAATACTTATGTATTTCATAGGTCAGTAGCGTTGTGTTTTTGGCTTTTTCTTAGAGGCATTTGTTTTCTATACATCCTGGCATCGGAGAGGATGGGGAGACTTCCCAGTGTTTTCATGGCGCCACAGCACTGGACATCTGCATGTACAGTCTCCCTCTCCTGTCGCCACATGGGCATATTGTGCAGAGATGCTCAGAAAGGAATGCTTGGAACTGAGCAACACACTGGTGTAAAGTCCACAGAGCCGAAGGCTCTTAGGGTGGTGCAACCGGGTCTGGTATTCCCCAAGGATCTGCTATTATGATTTTTCAAAGGAAGGTATTCTCAGCCTAAGCCGCAATTTAATAGGAGTTGTAGGCTCTCCTTTGTTTAGCTCCAGTGCAGCACTTCTCTGCGATACTAAGGATGGAGGCAGGGCACAGGTCTGAATTAACTAGCCATTAATGTGGTGTTCGTGAAGTGTTTCCCAGAGTTTGAATAGTAAGCTTGCTGCTTGATTATTTTTAGCATCAAAATGACTGTTTGAGAGTTTTTGCTCTTGATGTAGATAGGATGTATCCTTAATAACAAACTTAGACAGGGATGTTAGTTACTTTAGGATGCGTAGGTTACATGCAGTGCAAGCTGATAGGATGCAGCAATCCGAAAATGCTGTTGAGCTTGATTTGTTGAGCTTGATTTGAGGCTTTGCTCCTGCCTCCACTTCCATGCAGGCAGGCGCATTGCTAGTGTCCTTGATGGTGTCTGATATAAGTCACAGCATTCATCTGCAGGTAGTTCAGTGTGGAATCAGTGGCCAGGAGATTGCTAGGAGGAACTTCCCTGGTAAGCTCTTGCATTTGACAAATATCAACAGAAGGCTTTGGGAACAGCATTCTGCAATTTATTCCACATAACTCCTGACAGATACCAGATTCATCAGTGGACTACTGAGTAAGTTTAGGAGTTGGTTTTAAAATAAATGAAATACCAACTGAGAGTTCTGTAGCAGGTGGCCAAGACCCAAGGTATTTTTATTCTGCTTTGATATTAGCAAATGTGTCTGGGGATTCTTTTTCTTACCAGTGCTGATGTGCAATACAGTAGAAGTAGTTTCTGTGTTCACTGTGCAGAGGGGATCTTCAAGATGGATAGATATATGTGGCTAGGAGGAGCAGTCAGAAAAGATTTATTTAGCTATTGAAAAAAGAAAAGAGAAGATGTTACTTTTGGCCAGTAAAAGAAAAGATTGAGGACATGCAGTTGGAGAAAATGAAGGTAAAACACATGGAGTGGCAATGGAATCCATTTCTGATGAGCATACATTTAAGTAGCTGGCATGAGGATCTATAAAGCTCTTCTAATTAAAGGAAAAGTGAAATACTTACAGAAATCTGGGCTTTCTGCATTAAGTGAGGAAGAAACAAGCAATCACAAGAGAATCAAAAAGTAAAGAAAAAAAAATAAAAAAAAAATCAGGCTCCAAAGAGAAGAGAATCCTTTTGGAGGTGACTTCCACTCTTTTGTGTGCTCTAGGCAAACTGAATGGACCCGGCTTGGGAGTGCTCTGGCAGCATCTTGCTTGGCTTTCTTTGCACATTTTGCCCCATTGTTGTTTTTGCAGTTTGGGCTTGTAAGGATTGCAGGGCGTTACCTGAATACTTACCAGGTTTCTTTTTTGGCAGGCATGGGTAAGAAGGATGATCCCAAGCTGATGCAGGAGTGGTTCAAGCTGGTGCAGGAGAAGAATGCCTTGGTTCGCTACGAGTCTGAACTGATGATATTGTGAGTGAATGTGCAAAGCTTCACAAGGGGAATTATGTTACAAATAGTATTGGAAGATCTGTCGGTACTGTCTTCCCTATAATGCCAGGAGGTCAGCAGTCTCTTAGGCTGATTCTTGGCTGAGATATGAATCCAAGTACATTTCAGAAGAGTGGTAGAAGAAGAAATAATAGCAATAAGGAATGAAAGTTCCAACTATTTGTGCACATCCAGAAGTACAGATGCATGTTTAAAGCTCTGAGCCCTTCCCAAGCTGTTCTGGGAAAAAACTCGTCTTGTTCACACAAGTGTTTTTGAGCTAAGAAATAATGTGTGACTCCTCCTGGTTTTGGTAGAGTCCACTTTTAAGTGTAGCCAAAAGTGTTTAATTCGGTCACCTTTGCCATGTGGCCCTCTGCCTGTAGCGGGACCCCAGTGCCTCTCATTTGGGCTCAGATGATAAACCTTTTTTCCTGTTAATGAAACTGGGAGCTTTCACAGTCCCCGTGCTGCAAATTCACTGAAATTCATTTCTGAGTATGTCAGCTGACCCAGGCAGTGTGGAAGCTGATTGTCTTAGTGCCTGTGTCAGAAAAGCCCCAAGATGTTGTTTGCATTGGAATCTGAAAAGGCAATGGCCTGACATGTACTTAGTTGATAAGTGACTTTGTCTTTAGAGCAGGAAGTGGCGGGAGATACATAGAGGTAAAGTATAATTTTACAGCGATTGCAGATCTGTTTGTTCCTTCACACTGTTTTAGATTTAATCCCACCCATAATCCGCTCAGCTTTCTGTATTGCACTTCCTAGCTGAAGGCAAAGAACTTGAGATGCTGAAAGTATGTTTAAATCTTTAAAAAATATACATCTTAGGTGTTTCAAGAGTTGTTCCAAAACAGATTGGTAAAATGCATAGCAGATATCTAGAGGGGGAGCAGAAACTGAGAATGGATATGAAGCAGTGTATGGAGTATTTTAATATACCCAGAACTTGGATTCCTGATGTTTCCCTTTCAGTGCTCGGGAGCTAGAACTGGAAGACCGGCAGAGTCGATTACAGCAGGAACTCCGGGAGAGGATGGCAGTGGAAGGTGAGAGCAAAAGGGAACATTTCACAGATTGTATGTGCATATTTCTAGCCTTGTGTATGTTGATAGTTTTCGATATCTCTGTAGATCATCTGAAGACAGATGAGGAGCTCTCAGAGGAGAAGAGGATCCTGAACGAGATGCTAGAAGTAGTGGAGCAGAGAGATTCTCTTGTGGCTCTCCTTGAGGAGCAACGGCTTCGAGAAAAAGAAGAAGACAAGGACCTGGAGGCAGTCATGCTTTCCAAAGGTTTTAGCTTGAACTGGTCCTGAGCTTAACACATTTACCTCTGCTGGTCTGTGTTGTCCAGTTGGCCTACACTGAGTTCGCCAGAATTACATGGATAGAAAGATGTTGAAGGGGAAACCTCCGAAGGGTCTGACAGCCTGCAGGGATTTGGAGCACTCAGAAGCCTTTTGATAAGTGTGTTGGTTCCAGAAGCTTAAGTTTTACATGTTTGCAAGCCAAGTTGAAGATAATGAGTTGAGACTGTGGAGTCTCCTTGAGGTCCTATACAATGGACCGTATTTTTGTGTGTGTGGTAGGAGGGAGAGGAATAATCCATGTGTGGGGAAAGGAGGTTAAGGGAAGAAGTACCCTTAACTAAACTGGATTTATGGCAGTCCATTCCTTTCCCGTTTTTACTACACCAGTTCTAATAAAAGGGAGGGAAGTGGCAACCCTCTCTGGAAAACCACAGCAGCCTGTAGCAGCCTGTGTGGTGGAGTCAGCTGTCTGAGAGAGCTCCAGAACCCCAGGGCAACACCTTCTTTGCTTTAGTCTTCCTCCCCACCAAAGAAACCTGCAGTTGATCATTATGCATGGATATGAAGAAATATGAGACAGAGAAGATGCCACTAGTATGTGTGATGGAACTCTCTGCCTCCCGGTTTTTAGAGAGATTTGGGCATCAGAGGACCCTCTCCCTATCATAGCCTCCTAAATCATCATCTTGTTGTGGGGAAAAAAGGGGAGAAGAAGAGAGAGGGAAGATGCCCTTCTGCTTTGCTACACACTGGAGAGACAGCTACTGCTGGCCTTAGTCTTCATGGCCACAGCTCAGAGGCTGGTGGGCTTCTTTGTTCTGTTTTTGTTGTGACTGTTTTGACACTGGAAAATACTGACTGTGGGACACTGGTAAGTGTGTGCTGGGGCAGGGGTGTTACCAGGCGGCATTCCCTGGCTGTTAGGCCCCTGAAAGGGAGAAGCCCTTAAGTGACTGAACCACCATTAAGACTTTTCAGACTTTTCAGTGTTTTTTTTTTTTTCTTCTGTATTTTGTTTTTGCACATTGGAAACGAAGCTTAAGACCTGCCTGGGCCCTCAGTCACTTTGACCCTTTTATGTCAATTAACTTATTTTTTTAATACTTGAAAGAAGATTCATTTTTGTATCTTTTAGGAAAAAAAATGGACGAGTGATGGGTGTGTGTGCCTGCTGCATCCTACAACTTCCACTTCTAAATTACTGGACGTTGTTACCTGTGGCTATTTATTAGTGTTCTTATTAATAATTTGATTGTTACACATATTTGATTGTGGAGGGAGTGTTTTAACTCTGTTAAAGACACTACTGCGGATTGGTCCCTGCTTCACAGCAAGGGCAGCCTTTATGTACCCATGGATGCATCCTGCCCTAGGAGTTTTCCTTTATGACAAAATCCTGCGCACTCATGGAGTTGTAAGAATCTATTTGTGTTCCTAGCATACTTTTATTCTGCATCCCACGTTCCCTCTGTTGGACTAATAAATCTATAATTTATTTAAATTTTACATTTTTATAACAAGAAGGCCAAAACTGTGAGGTAGAAATATCCCGTATGTCTCTTTCTCACTGAAAGAGGGGACCCTCACACTCCTGAGATACAGCTAGGGGGACTTCCATGAAAACAAAAATAGCAGATTTCCTGCTGCGTCTGTTGGAAGAAGCTCCTTTTGGCTCAGCTGGTGAAGCTGCTGCTTTTCAGCCAGGAGGGTACTCATTGTAATCGTATGTTAACCAGTGAGCAGGATATGCACTGAGCAATTCAGCACCGTTCACTGTTTGACAGATTCCCTGAGCACACTATGTCCTTAACTTGTCCCACAGAACTGAAATAGCACTGTGTGTTGGGTACGCGTCCCATCCTTAACGTGATGTGTGAAGAGGTTTTCCCCCCTTGGGATGCTGACTATCATCTTTTCTTGTTAAAGAAGTACTAAGCCTGCTCCCCGATGTCTTTGAGAAAGTGTCCCATTCCCAAGCATATTCATACAGCGTACTGACTCTTTCAGCTTGAACTTATGCTGTTGGTGCAAGGCACCCAAGCAGGGCTGAGCGTCCTTTAATCTTTTGCCCCAGGACAGAAGTTAGCATGGTTTCTTGCTGCTGGCTCTCTACCTCCTTCAAAGAGGTCTTCTGTAAGCCAGGGTCTACGATTTGAATTCACCTCTGACTCAGGAGCATACCTCAGGCTGAGGAAGAATGGGTAGGGCTGTCCCCAGAGACTCTGAGCAGTGCTGGTTGTTAACTGTGGAAACATGTTTTTTCTGCCTCAAGCGTTCCCCCTTTATCCCCCTTAGTGTTTTCTGCTGAGGCATTACAAATTAAATCCAGATGCTCATGAAACCAAGCAGACATGCAGCTGCAGTGCTACTTCGTAACTGCGCTTGTTAGCAAGTGGTACCTGCTATACCAGCATCACGGAGTGTTGGCTTACCAACAGGATGTCCAACAAACAGAATTCCCCCCATTTGCCAGTGCAGGGGCCAGCTGCACAAGTCCAGTTGGCAATGGTAGTTTACATCGTCTGCATTTGAGGGGCCAGTGGAAGCTGGAGAGGAGGAGGGAAGAAAGAGGGAAGCTAGATACATAGTTTATTGTAAACTGTCTTGCGCAGAGAATTGGCCTCAGTCCATTTTATAGTGCACTAGATATATGGACCGCATCTAACTTTTAACAAAAGATCGTTGAATGTGAGCTGTAGAACAGAAAGAAATCCTGAAGAAGAAATACCAGATTACTGCTTTTCCCTTTCATGCTGGGGAGCGCTGGCCAGATCTTTGCAATGCCCAAGAGTGGTATCACTTAAGGGTGTAATGCCCTACTGCAGGGGAAAACTGCAGATTCTAAACCTGAACTCTTTAGGTTATGCTGAAGGCCTTCAGCAGTGAAAATGAAAATGAAGAGCTAACATCGCACATACAAATTAATTAAAAATACACGAAAGGGAATGTTAAAAGGCCTTTTTATATCAAAATGGTTATAAAAGGCACAAGTTGTATTTGCTGTTCAGTTGCACTTTAAGAATATGACTTGCATATCAGATACTGGGTTTTTTTACTATCTGAATATTTTTAATTCAAATTTTGTATTTTTTAAGCTGAAGAAGGCTCTTGTGACTACAAGTTCCCTTATTTGTATCAGAATCCAAGTAGGATGTTCTAGCTCTTTGTGCTGCCCAAGTGGGCAGCAGCACATGACTCAGCCATGTGCATTCAATGATGTGTGTCCATTTCGCGTATGAGGGGAGCGAAAAGGCCCTCGGCTTCCAAGAAGTGGGCACACAAGGGCGTCCGTCCCCATGTGACACAGTCCGTACCAGGGGCTGGCCGCTTCCTCCCTGCAGTAGCTAGGAGGAGAGCCGAGCTTGGAACCTAACCTGTGTTCATTTTGAAATGGGCACACTGAGGATGGGGCAAGCACTTCAGTCCCCTACGGGGAAGGGAGCAGGATACCACCTCCAGGAAACGCCCGGGAGGCAAATGGGGATAGGGGAGTGAGGACTGCCAAAACAACTAATCTGCTGTTTTCACAGTACAATTTTTTTTTTAACTGTTCTGTTCCTTTTAGCCATGTTTTCATTAAAACTCACAAATGGCTGTAAAATCCTGAGCTTCAAAGAACTAATGTGTGGGGAGGTGACAAGATGTTTCAGCTCCAACTTCCAGACATATTCCTTCTTTCAGTTAACCAATACCCCATGGTCTCACTAGGGCATGTTACAAACTGCGTTGCTGAACATATTTTAGAGCAAACCGCAAGTTTTAAAAGTCTGTCCTTCTCTATCCGTCTCTGCATTTTATGTAAATATTTGTTTGTATGTAAAGACACCAGTGGATCCTTGGGTTACCCCCACGGTCAAGAATCTGAGTTTTGTGCAATGCCTAGGCCTCTCTTAGAACACGGTGCTTGCATAGAGCTAGTCACCACATTTGTGTGCACTCTGGTGGTTTTTAATATTTTTATACATCCTAATCCTGAACATTATGAAGTATTATAAGTGGTCTAGACTGCATGATCTAGAGCAGCCGGCAGTTCCATTTTCTTAGCAGCTGTTCCTAAGATGTTCACAGCTACACCTTGTTTGGTTAACATTCTTTTAAAATAAGTTTTCAATTAAGTGTTTACACCAGACACCAGTGGATGAGAAAGGTGTTGCATTATAAAATCTCCTGTGTACAAACTGAAAAGCCACAATATGGCTTTATGGGAATTTCAGTCATCACTGTCTGCAATAAAGAGAACTCTAAAGCATACTAAAAACCAGCCTGTATATAGTTCACAGAGAAAGAGATCGCTGGCTCTCGACCGTTGCAAAATAACAGAGACTAGAAGCTTTCCAAAAGTTCCTGCTTTTGGATTGCTCAGAGTACTGCTATAGGCAGGGTAGCCGGGCAGATGAGGATGTCACTGAAAGCAGACGCGAAGGGGAGGATGCCATGTTCTGATGGCATTGCAGTAATTTAAATACTCTGTATCTGTGCGTGCATGCGCGTGTGTGTGAAGTCTAATCTAGGTGAAGGGATCTGCTTTGGCATCTTCCCTTTTGTATGAAAGTGAACTCTGATATTCAGATTGTTCAAGGCTTTTATGGTTGGCATGTATGGCGTGTTAACAGAAAAGTGTATACCCTACCTGTAAAAAAACCAACTCTGTTCCAGCCTGTTTTCTTCTGTTTGGTTGTGTTTTATCGTTTGTTTTTATGCACACTTGCTTTGTTGGTGTTGAGATTTTAGCACCTCAGATGGCCAACTGAACTAAAAAAAAAAAAAAAAAAAAATAAAGTCATTAATTATTTTTTCTTTTTGTTGGTGGAGTTACCATTTGTTTCCCTTGCATTCACTCCCATGGTTGATGACTAAAGAGGAAGCCAGGAGCTGAGGGAAGGTGATCTTGAGATGAGATAAAAAACTAGGTGTTAAAGGGCCTGACTTCAATTTCTCTTTTGCTGGAACACTCGGAGCCCGTCTGAATTATCTGAGATACAAACAAATTGATCTTGATACAGCGCCAATACACAGTCCTCCTTTCTCCATGTTTTATATTGTTTGTTCAGATTCTCTGTGAAGAGAAATTACAATAAATAGTCAAGAAGAGGTGAAGGTAATGTAAATTGAATTGTAGGAACTAGGATTTCATTTCTGTAGCTGTAGCTCACTTCCTTAGCCTGCAGTAGTAGCGTGAACATCAGACGCTGGTACAGCAGCGTTCAGTAAAATGAGTGAATGACATCAACGCCTCTGTGCTGACTTTCTGTGTTGTTTTAAGCCTCCACCACTCCATGCCCGTGTCTCACCTGCACTGTGCCAGCTCAGGAAGGTTAGCTAAGCGATGTGCAGCTCCAGAGCTGTGCCCCTTGAACAGACTGGAAGGATTCAGAGGTTCAACCTCACCAGCTCGTGTGTCAAGAAAAGGTATCTTGTCTGGGTGTCTCCTGTTTGAAAAGAGCGCGTGTTCCGCCTAAGTGGTGCGCGCTGGATCCAGTAAACGTCAGGAGCTTGAAGCCTGGAGGAATGACATCCAGTCAGCTGCAGTGCTCTCATTAAGTAGACTGAGAGAAATCATAAGACTTTGAAAAAAAGGCACAACAGGCAGAAAACACACAGGATGTTGTGGGAAATCCCGGCCGGGGAAATCCCAAACAATGAGTCTAATTTTCCTGCCCACCCAACCATTTTCAAAACAAAGGATAAACCCTGGTGTTTATAAGGTGGTCGGATTAAAGCAGAGCTGTTATGGCAACAGGGGGGACGATGGGCCTCGGATTTCCTCTTGCGCAGTGCACGGCCCGGAGGCTGGGGATGGCAGGCTGTGCCGTAGGTGGCAGGAGCGACACAGCTTGCTCCTTCATTTGTGCAGCTCAGTAGGTCGGCAGTTCTTTGGGGACATTTCGAACCCTACAATTCTCCCTGTCCTTTTGGTCTCTTGCTTTCAAATAGTAGCGGGAGAAAGCTGCGGTTACCCGGGAGGGATCTCTGGTGTCAAAAGGCCAGTCCACAAGGATTTCTCCCTTGATGCCAAAAGAGAAATGAACGTATGGAAAGTGACCACTGGACTCTGGGACACCAGAGGTCGGCTCCCATCCATAGCTTAGGAGACTAGTCTTGTGACACTTCATCACGGCTTTTTAATTACACTGCAAACTTGTTAGCCCCCGATCTCAATTAGGGACCCAGAGGTTCTGCTATTTCATAAACTACGGACGGAACAACCAGTCTCCTAGAGAGACCTTCCTGTATTGCTTGCTTTGGCAAAGAGCTACGTGGGCCCTCCAAGATGAGCAGGACCACACTTCCTGCACAGATTAGCCACGTGCGCCTAAGAAATAACACCAGAAGAAGGCCCTCTAGCAAAGACATCCCGCCTCAGGAGCCCAGCGTGGTGGCAGCTGCTGCTTTCGGTTTCCACTGATAATGAAAGTAGCCTTCAGGAGCCTCTGACCCTTTCCGCACGTGCTGTTTCATACCCTCGAAGCTGCCTCACCCCCCGGCGCTGTTCCCCTTGGCACAGAACTGCGACCGCTCCCCAGCTCTTTGGGTTCAGTGCTGAGGTAAGGAGTAGCACGGCAGTTACCGAGGTGGCAGTGTGAACGTGCCCTCGGCTCTGAGGAGGAGCACAGGAAGAAGGATGTCAATGGGTTCATTAAGTAACGTGCAGAGCCTCTTTTTGGCAGCAGAAGATAGATATTGTGTTATACAGCTGCTTGGCCTGGATAAAGACAATGAATGTAACTTGTCAGGAAAAATAACTAGGGGGAAGTCATGTGTAACAGAGCAAAGAGCCAGGGAAAAACCTGGCATTCTGGCTTCCCTAGTGTTTAACAGTTTTTGAAAAGTCTTCACCATGGGTGCTGTGGCAGCTGCCTACATTAGCAATTGCACTTTTAAGTCCTGCATCTAGGAAAATGCAAACCTAATCCTATAAGGATGCTATCTGGCCATACATCTCTCTGGGAAAAGCATTCTTGGAGGAGATTTCCCTTATGAATTCAAGCAGGGCCTGAGTGCATCTTCCTCCTTTAAATCCTAAGCATCGGCAGCAATGGAGCTGTTACCAGAGAAAAGGATCCTACAGGTGGTAATGGGTGAAAGCAACAGTGCTGGCATATGGCTGCTCGGCTGCATCATAGCTGGTGTCATCCTCCCAGAGAGCCGGAGGGAGGGAGGGAGGGGGCCTCCTGCTTCATTTTATAGATATTACTCGAGGGAAGCGATGAAGAGTTGCCTCCTTCCTTAGCCTGCATCCTCTTACACAGCACTCAAAATAAGGAAAGAAAAAAAACCTGTCCAAACCAAGCTGCGGAAAAAGTACCATTTTTCCTTTGGCATCTTTGCAACAGTGTAAATGCCCGTGGACAGCAAGGGAGTGGATAAACCAGTATTTCCAAACTTGCTGAGTATGTGGTGCTTTTTTGAATGTCTCAGACACAGGAATCACGTGGTTTCCTGTAAGCAAAGATAAGATCATATCTCTTTTTTACTACTAAAATTTTCTATACAAATATATAAAATAATCTATATTACTCTGATACCAGAAACAAACAAAAAAAAATGCAGATTTCTCAAAAGAAATATACACACTTTGGGCAGAAGGAAGAGAGAGTGTGCGTTTTGCCTACTTGGGACTAGCAGTGCTGACTTTTGAAGACCAAGCTGAACAGTTTGGAAAAACAGAAACTTCTCTTCAGTTCCTTGGAATTTACAAAAGTCGGCAGACATTTACGTGTCACTTTTTTCCCCTACATAATTCCCAGCGTGAAGCCACCCAATGGGTTGGCCAACGCATGACTCAAACCTGAATCAGAATTTGTTTGGCCTTCATTTTGTGGAATCCCAGGAACTTTAAAAAGCACTCTATAGTCAGCCCCTTCCTGATTAAACACCCTTCACATGCTCTGTGTAGCAAAACAAAGGCTGAAGGTGGTACCGTGACTCGGCACGTTAGGAAGAAGAGTGAGCACGACAGGAAACCTATATTAAATACAAAGTAAGCATTGCTTTAAACAAAACTGTTAAACCTGTAAGGCTGTATTAAATAAAAATTAGTTTAAGTAGAACTATATTAAACCCATAAAACTGTATTAAATGAAAAGTTAAATTTATTTGGCAGGGATGTAAGCGGTCATAAATGGGACATGAGGAGATTTCGGCCAAGAAGCACAAGGTCAGAACCCATCGGAGTTCCAGAACAATCCTGCCAGCAGCGAGGGCCAAAGGCCCAGGACTGCTTTACCCCCAAGCTGATGTATCTCCGGAGGTGGCTGTGCCGGCGGGAGGGGAGCTCCGCTCGGCGAAACCCCCGGCACCGGCCGCGGTTTGGAGTCGGTTTCACAGCCTGCCGGCTTGCTCTGAGGAAGCGTCAGGCGAGCAGCCGATGCCGCCTGGCGCGCCAACCGGCCATGACCTCGCCGGCTCCGGGCAGCCCGCAGCCCTTCCCTGCCCCGCCGGGGAAAGCCCCGCATCCACCCCCTCGGCGGCGGGTCCGACCGGCCGGCCGGCCGCCTCACCGCCGCCTCCTCCCAGCCCTACCCCGTACAGGGCTCGGAGGGGGGGGGGGGAGCAGCCTTCCCTCCCCCCCGAGCCGCCGCGCGCAGGCCGTTACCCCCGGGCCGTTAGCCCGCGGGGCCGTTGGCCCCTTCACCCGCCGGGCGGCGCGTGCCGCGCTTTCCCGCCCACCCCGCCGAAGGGGGGCGGGGCGGGGCTTGGTGCTGCTCAAATACCGGGAGCAAGGAGGAAGCGGGGAGGTGGTGCCGGGCCGCGCCGCGCCGCTGAGGCCTGCTCCCGCCCAAGTGAGTATCGCCCGCGCCTGCCCGGCGGCGGGAGCGGCTCAGCTCGGCCCGGCCCGGCCCGTGCCGCCGCTGCTGCTCGGCGGGGACATGGCGCTCCGGGAAGGGTTCGGCGGGGTCACCGCTGCCGTTCGCGGCCGCGCCTGCCCCTTCGTTTCCCCTCCGTGGGGAGAAGGGAGGGCCCCCGGCGCTGCCAGCGCCGCTGCCAGCCCGCCCGGGCTTGGGGAAGGGCAGGGCGGGAAGCTGGCGGCGTGAGCATCGCGGCGTCCCCCGGCGGTCCGGGCCCACCCCGATCCTCCCGAGACGTGGATGCCGTGCGGCCCCCGCCCCGGGAAGGGGTGCCGGCGGTAGCGGGGAGCTGGGCGGGTGTCGGGCCTCCCGCGGCGGGGTGGGCCCGCTGGCTCCCGGCTGGCGGATCACCCCGCGCTCGGCGGCGCCGCCTCGGGGAGCCCCAGGACCTGACTTGTCGGTTTCTTCTCGCAACCCTTCAGTCTGCTGGCTGAAGTGGTTAGTCAGTGACCCTGAGGAGGGCTGCGCGGGGTTTCTGCTGTCTCTTATTGATGCTGGAAACTCTTCTGCCTCCCTGCAGTTCCCCCGTTTCCTTTTTGCCTCCTGAATCCGACCTTGCTCTTCAGCGGTTCGGTTATTTTTTCTTTTACTTTGTTTCCTGCGCTCTCAGTCTTCGATAGCGCTGTCTCGGTGCGCGCTCTGTGTGCTCTGCTGGTCGCTGTCCCGCTCTTCCATCCGCGCTGCTCTCGCCTGTGTTGTGATTGAGCCTCCGCTCTGCTCTTTATTCCTGGCCCGTCTTCTGCTTTCTCCCGCCGTAATCAAGTCACTCTCTGCCCCCTTTTCTCTGTTTCTGTTGCAGACCGTCCTCCCTTCCGCTTAGGTGGTATCTCATAAACCTTAAAAAGCTCTCTCTTGCCTTGTCCTACTTGGTTAAGTCCAACATCTCGCCCTCAGTCTCTGGTGAGAGTTTTCAGACTGGAGGGATGTTTGCTGGGCAGGGGAGAGTAAGGAGTTAATCCTGTAGTCCCAACTCCAGAGGGACCCATGCTTGCCTCAGCTTTCCAGCAGCAGAGGGATGTGGGAGTGGCAGCTACAGCAAGAAAGCAAGGCAAGAAAGGATTTCTAATAGTAGTGCTATAATCTGTAGGAAAACGTGGTGATTGATACAGATGAGTCAATTCAGTGTGTGCTTTTCGCTAGTCTCCTTACGTTCCACAGAGCTGTAGGTGTCTGTGGCCGCCTGTTAAGGTGGTGAGCGCCTTGGCTGCCTCTTTTGTTTCCTGGGAGCAGCATTCACGTTCCTGTGACCCAGCGACAATGTTCAATTCAGGGTGACTGAAGGCTGGAGCAGGAAGCTGGGTAGTGTGCGAAGTGGAAAGGAACCGAGTGAGCAGGTCCCGTTCCTTAGAAAGGTGTTTCTCTAATGCATGTGGTCAGGTGATGGTCTCTGTACCCTGGAGTGACAGTGGCTCTGAAACTGGTGGTTCTGGAGGGGGTTCTTGTCTTCTTTTAAAGCACAGTATTTTGTAGCTTTAACTAAAAAAAAAAAAAAATAAGGTACAGGGTCTCAGAGTTATTTAAATCACTAAAGTCTTAGTCCAGAAAGTCCATGCTTATTTCAGGAGAAGTTGGCAACTCCTCTTGATGTTTTTTGGGTATCATCTGGGCCAAAATCTTGTTGTAGGGTACTTGTTTTGTTATCTTTTCAAAATGGTTAAAATGTTTGGTGGAGGAAGGAGCAAGGTGGTTCCCCAACAGGAAATTATTTTTAAAGTTTTTGTTTTGGTTTGGTTTTTTTTTTGGTAAAGGGCTTTTCGCAAAAGTCCGCTTGTGGGGAAGACTGATCGGTGTTCTGTTGTAACTTTTTTTCACTAATCAGACTGAAACTCTGTTTTCACCTGCCTGTGGAAGTATAACATCTTAAAAGGTATTAATTAATAAGAAGGGGGGTTTTTTGTGCATTTTGTTTCTCTCCTTGGCAGCTTCTTTACATAAGTTTAACACTGTTCAGAGTCATCTTTAGGGTAAAGCTTTGCAACACCTACTCCCTGTGATCTCCTCTGTGCCATTGGTGTTACACAAAAACACTGGGAGAATCCATTGTATAAAAAGAAGCATTCTAGCACTTTGTTATTCGCTTGAATTTCTGCAAGCTATCTGTTCCCATTTTCCTGTCTTCTCTTCTAGGTCTCTTGTCTGTCATTACAAGTAACTGACTGGCAGGGTTTAGGGACGAGCCGAGGCAAAAAACTTCCATTGTGTACATGCAGACTGTAACACCTGATTGTAAGTCTTCTGGATAGGCTGCCCTGTACTAAGAAAGGTTGGTGTGAAAATCTCTCCTTCTTACTTGGCTTCTCCTTCTTGTTTGCATTTGGTGACATCTGCTGAATTTAGGAAGAAGAAATAAGACTGATTTTTGGTTAGGTGGTTTTATTGGATTCCTGCCTTCCCAATTTCTTACAACCAGATTAGGCCAGCTGACACCAGTACAGGTGAGACAGTGAGTTCAGCTTGGTTTCTCACTATGTACCATCAGCAGAACCGTGTGCTACACTCCACCAGTGCTGCCTGTGGAAACCTGGAGTCTCTGCTCTTGGGAATTAGGTGTACCTGTACCCAGCATCAGGATGCTACACCTTTGGATAATGTGAGGGCCTTGTAAAGGTGCTCAGTGTGGCTTTTTATTTCTGTTAGCTCCCAGAACAGTAAGAGCTGTAATATATAATTAGGGAAGGCTGATACATATGTGTGTACTCAGTGAGCACTCTCACCTGGGGTCAGTTATGCCATGTTGTTTCCGTGTATTGTGTTTTTCCTATGTAACAGGATGACAGGAATCATCCACACTCAGCAGGAGTCTGAGGAGCTGGCAGATCAAACAGATATTTTTTTTCTGTAATAGAATGAAAATGTTTAATATGGAAGCAGGCTGGCACATAAATCTAGCGACTGCCACCTTTGGAGACCTTCCTGGAGCGGCCTGGTGCTTAGAAGTTACCGCTTCCCTTATGTCCCATCAAACAGGGGAGTAGGAACATAATAACTGTTAACAGGTTTATATGCTTGGTGCAAAGACTGCTGGCGTAACTGTGGAGGAGCAGCTACGAGGTTTTGGCTCCTTGATAAAGCAGCTCCCATGGCTGCTGGGTATGAACAAGCCATAGAGGGTAGGGGAATCAGCCTGGTCTGTGGTTTTCTCTGCTGAAGGGAATTGAGTGCAGATGAGCAGGTTTCATTTCCACCAGTTAGCTGTTCCTCAACTAGTGAAAGAGCAGAATTTACCAGCAAATCTGATATTTCTTTGCAAAGCGCCTTCCTCTGATTTTCTCTTAACGTGCTGTGACTTTTTGTCTATGTCAGATTACAAAGCTTTTGGGGCTGGAATTATCTTCATATGTGTGCTGTGCAAAGCCAAGTACATGCAAATATTTCTAATTAGGGAGTTGAACTCATGGCTTGGCCAAAGGTGCAAAACTCATACTTGAAGTTCCATCCCCTGTTAGTTTTGGATGATTTATCTTGGGGTTGGAGGGGATTGCAGGGGGCTGGGTTCAGCTTTTAATTAAAACTCATCAGTAATGATTATAGAACGTGTATAGTTGGTCCCTTCCCCAGAGATTTTACAAATCTGATTTTTTTTTTTTGACCCAGACCAGAGAGAAAAGATAGGGAAAGGAGGTGTAAAATGTAAAACAAAACATTGAGTCACGCAGAGTGTCCAGTCTCATTCTTTAGGTTTGAAGGCAATCTGTTAAGCTTCTGTGATTGCCTTGATTTGTACCAGGTGTCTGTAGTGAACCATGTCCTGACATCCTGGTGTTACCTCAACTATATTGGGAAGTGAACAGGACTCTAGCTGCCAGTGGTGTGCATTAGACACCTCCTCATGCCTGGATGAGAAGGCATGCCTTGTTTCCTGCATGATTTTTGAAGCAATTGCTCAAGTGTAGAGCATAGTGGTGTGCTGATGTCTCTTTCACACCCTTCTCTGCAAGAGCTGCTCTAAGAATCCTTCAGTCCCATCCCCTTCAGTAGCCCCATGGCTTAGAGCATTGTTAGCACTGCCTTGGGCACTTGGTAACTTCTGTTCTTGATCCAGTCTGCTGGCTTTCCTGTCTCTTTGCACCAATATGGCACTGTGTGGAGGTGACAGAGTGCTTCCTGGCCATGGTGGGCTTTGGTTGGACCGTCCTTGCTGGTGAACATGAGGAAAGATCTGTACACCTCAATACGTCCTTGGAATGCTGGTCTTTCTCACAAGAGAAGACAGTGTCATTGTGGCTTTAAACTCCTCCTACCCCAGCATTTTGCTCACCACTTTCCTTGAAAATCTCAGAGATTTTATTCAGCTTCACTGAAGGTATGAGCAGGGGAATTGGACTGTGTGTGCAATCATTGCACACATGGATGTTGAATTTTTGTTTAAGCGTCTGCGAACCTGCTGTATTTCCTGATAAAACACTGCGACCTTTGGTCGGTTCCTAGTATGCTCTTGCTGCAGTTCATGGTGAATGGGCAATGCCCAGGTCTCTCTAATGTATTGGGCTATTTCTTTCATCTCCTTTAAAGGAGAAAATATGTTCCTTGGTCAGTGTAACTCCTGGTAGTTTGGTGTAATTGTTGTTACACCCTTAGATTAACAACCATACAAAACAAATCCACTTAGATCAGCTAGTTGCTGTATTTTGGTTTTATATTCACTTCCTGGGATTCAGCATTAATCTGTGTTTCTTCCTAAGCTAAAACTGAAAGTGAAATGATTTGCATTATTTCATGCATGGTCATGTGTTTTCTCCTAGTAAAATTGACACTTTTTCACCATGCTTTTAGACCTACAGCTAGAGAGCCTGGAGCAGTGTTGAGTGGTAGATTGATGCAGCGTGCTGAGGCATCTCGTGTAATGCATAGATTTGCCTCAGCAGTAGGAAATGTGTGCTTCTGGAGGCAACTGATCTGCAATTCTGCCGTCACAGTTTCCAAATGGCTCCTGCTGTGTTTCTTTGAAAGAGAATATTTTCTTAGCTGTGTATCATTGTGTCAAAGGTGTTTAAAAGAGATGATGCTTTCTTTTATGCTCACAGTGTTTATGAGGTGCTGCTGTCAAAAGGCTTTGATCAGGGCTATGAATGCTGTTTTGAGTTACCATCGGTTTTGGTTGCCTGGTTTGATGCACAACTTCCTCTCTGAGGTTCTTGAGGATGTCTGGGCTCCTGTCTTAAGAGATTCCTTCAAAATGACTTTGGTTTTTCACTGGCTTCATCAGTTTAATTACTGTGGTGGGAGTAGGAGGTTGCAATGCAACACGGTGGGAGAGAATTCTCCTAAGGGCCAGTGTCTTCAGTGTTATCAAAGGACCAGTGTCGGCCTTGCCTTCTGGGATTGTATCTTTGGCTGTCTGTACTGGTACCTGGTTGTTTCATGAAACTAAGGAACGTAAGAGATGTTTATAGCTATGATACACTTGATGTTTAGGAGGAAGGAAGCCCATTTAAAATTCACTTTCATGTTTTGGAGAAGCTGTCAAATATTGAGACAGGGTTGTGTATGCTTTCAGAGCAGAAAAGCATGCAGCTGTGAAGATTTGTCTTTGTACCCGTTCTTCCATAAATGCTTTAAGTCTTTTCTTTATAGTGAATGTTCCAAGTCTGATAAGGTGAACAGGCTCCATTAAAATCGTTCTGGGGAGTACCAGCTGTAAAAATCCTCTTGAAAGTAAATTGTCCTGTGCCCTGAGCTGTTGCTTAGTAGCTCCATGAGTGCCATCCTGGCTGTTGCATCAGCATACTTGTTTTAACTAAGCAGGGAGCTTTGATCAGGTTCTCGTATGATGTATTGTTCCTTGGACATGTATTCTCAAATGACCCATGCTGATCCAGTATTTAAACTTTCACGTTGTGAGCATCTTTATAGCTTCTGGGTTTTTTTCAGAAAGCAGTGCAGATATTCCTGGTACGTACGAGTCTGGAAGAGGAGTTCTTGTCTAGTCATATGGCCTGAAAGTAACCAAAGGCAGAGAGTGCTACTGTTAGTGGCCACCTGTGTCCATACAGCCATCTTTTTGATTTTTTTTTATTGTTATTTTTGATCAGTTTCCTACTTTGCTTACCTAACTTGCCAGTCAGGCAAAGGAAAGACAGATTTACATTCCTCTTTACTGTTGCTATCAGCTGTGAAATGCATCTAAGTTGCAACATCAAGTGGCATTCCTGATTTTCTGACTGATGGATGATCTGTGCTCATGCTGGCACGTGATAACAGTAGTACATGTGTTAAAACTAAAATAAGGAGGATATTCTTGTCCTTTAGGTGGCACGACAGTTATTGTATCCAGTCCCACTTTCTGAGGTCTTTTGGTTGGCAGTTCCTGTCAGAGCCTGTCCAACTGTCACTTGCATCTGTCAGAAGCACTATTGCCAAGTGATAAGAGAGACCGTCCTCTCTGCTCCAGGGACTGAGCACTTTGTTGCTGCTCAACTGTAAAAGCATGCCAGAGTGCAAGTGTTCAGTGCTGATGCCCCAGCAGGGGCATCTTCTGAATCTGGAAGCAAGTCTTGCATTTCTCTGACTTGACACTGTCACTTCCACATCACCAGTGATGGCTGGAGTTTGTTCCAGTGCCCACCACTTACCAACATTACTGAGGAGCTCCCTGCTCTCAGTCTATTTGTCCTTCCTTTGTAATGTCAAAAGACTGCAACTGTGATTCCTCAGTCTTTCCTGTTTTCCAATCATTTCCAAGAGGCAAACAGTAAGAACAGCTTCAGTATGCCCTGTGACGTTATTGCAGGGTTGTGTTGCAACTGCTGGGCTGATATAGTTGGACTTGGGAACATGAAGCTAACCCTGTAAAGGCAAGCAGTCTTGTGAGGGAGATAGTGCCTTTTCATCAGGGTTTGCTCCACTTCCTCCTGCCAGGTCCTTAGGAGAGGTAGAAGTATTTTCTTAACGTTTATGAGGAGGTGAAACACAGGGTGGACTTACCTGACTGGAGTTACTTTCCTCAAGCCCAGAGGGGAAAAACTAAGCTCAGTCCCAGATCCAAAAAAACACCTGCGCTGTGGCAGTCAAGATCCAAATCTTGCCCCTTCCTCTTAGGTGTGGCCATGCCCAAAATATGGAGATGTGCAAACTCCATTTGGGTCCAGCTCTAGTTAGCTGAATCCAAATCCCAGCTCCAAGCTTTGGGGCAGTTTGGGCTGCAGGCTTTCCGCTGACTCAGTTTCAGCCCAGCTGCATCTGTAGGCTGGCTTCTGAAGAATACTGAACAGTGTCGTCATGCTGCCTCCATCACTGATCTGATATAGAAACCACAGTAATCAAAAGTTCCTGCCTACTTTTTGGTTTTTTTTTAAAAGAGAATTGGTAATGTGGCAGTGTTCCTTCTTATTCATTGATGTGCTGCATAGGCGCTGGGCAACAGAGCATTTGTAAGCCAAATTAAAATAAAGGTTGATGAGGAAGTTGGATGTTTTTCCTCCTAAGAAGTCAAAGTACTGCCCTGATAACTAGAAGATTGCTGCAATTCATGTTGTCATGAAGAATAATGTGAAACAGCAGCAGACCTTGGGGAACCGAAATAAATCTCTTAACAAAAAGGAAAATCGAAACCTTCTTCTTAGAATTGTCTCTAATAATAAAGTTTTTCTTTCAAAAAGGAAAAAAAAGCCCCATCAAACAAACTGTGCAATGTATTTCTAAGTCAAAATAAACAGCTGAGAGTACTTAGTGTCCAGGCTGAGATGTTCACTCTGTACTAAAGCAGCATAAAGAAGCAACGGTGGAAATCCCCCAGCTAAGGAGGCAGTCGGACAAGCATCCATTGGTGTCAGGTCTTTGTGTTCCATTTAGAGTTTCAGTGCCACTGAATACTGGAAGATAAATACACACTGAAACTGTTAGGAGCAGGAAGTATTCAGCATGTTTCAATGTATTTTTGCATCAAAGGTGTTATGAGCAAACTGCTTTTCTTTTCCTTGCTGGAGTGATTGGTAGTGGCATTATTCGTATCTTAAAGGAGGATGCAATGTGAAGCTGAAAGGAAGAGAAACAAAAGTTGACAGCCTCAAGCAATCAGCAGTCGTGCTTGAGAGTAGCAGGGAGGGGTGGATTTAAGCAGCCTTGTGGTTCCTGACAAGCAGGATATCTTTCCTAAGAGCCTAGCAAATAAATCATAAGTGACTGGGGGATGGGGTCTGTCCTGTGCTGGGCCACAGACCTGCTGGCATCTCAAAGTATTCTGCCCATGGCTTGTCAGTTTTGCCACTTCCAAAATGAAGCTATTGATGTTGTATCCTCCCTCGGAGGCAAATGCATGGAAAATGCCTGTAGTTTGGAAGCTGTGTTCCCTATGGTGGGGAAAGTCCTGAGAAACTCCAAGCCACAGCTTTGGTATTAACCAGGTGGTACCACACCATCACTTCGGTTTCACAGTGGCATGTGTATGTGCATCCATAGATGCACAAAGGGGCTTGTTCAGCCCATCCTTCACCTGGCTAATATATTGCAATGTTTCTGTTTCCCCACCACCCTGTTTTTCTTTTTGAAGTCTAGAATCAAATTCTACTTTAGGAGGACAGTGGGTCTCAGATGAGACAAAATCTTGGGGCCTTCTAAGCACTGTTACAAGTTGGCATATCCTTTGCAGGCTGAGTAGTGATGGGGACAGGTTTTCTGTGGTTATGATAACATCCTATTTATTCATCTCCGCGCTGTTTTGCAGATCAACAAGTTATCTTCCCTTTTGCTGTCGGTTTTCTCTCTCTCTCTTTGCAAAGTCTGAAGTGCATGTATAGCTGCTGTGGGAATAGTCAGGCTTCTTCCGTAGTTAGAGAAATATCAGGAAAGGCTCTGGTATCTGCTGGTAGCTGGGCTGTTTAGTTCCTGTTGGGTTTATGGGCTAGAAATTGAGTGTGGCAGGGTAATGGGGATTCTTTGGGGACTTAGGGCTGTATGATGTGCGATTTGCTTACACTATCATGACTTGAAGTGCTACGGACAGCAGTCTGGCACAGCTTAGAATATCCTCAAATAAGGAACTTCATAAGTCTGTGGTGCTGTTTCTCTTCCTCACTTTCCAGTAATGGCTGGTTATATAAAGTAGTTGTGCCTGTGGCAAGTTTTCAGGAAGACAGTGATATTGAGTGGTTATGGCTTGATATGTGAATTTAAAATGTCGGGTCACATCAAGTGCCTCAGTTTCCCAAACTGTAAAATGATGCCGCCTTCTGTAAAGAGCTCTGCAGCTCAACAATGAAATGTTTGCCTACAAGACAGGTTAAGAGCCACCAGGTCCAGGAAGGGACAAATAGGCACCTATTTCATTTCTTCCAATAATGATGTCATCCTGACTGCCAAAAATAAAGTTCTTATCTTTCAGCTGCCAGGCAGAGAAAGCAGTGCACAGGTTGGAAGTTTTTTCCATCTCAATGACTAATGCTTTATTGCAGTTTCTGCTTTGGAGACTTTAATTCACTTGTAACTCAAATGTGAGACAAAGATAAGTACCTTGACAACTCATACAATAGGTCCATTGACTGATAGTGTGTCTGTCCAGGTGTTTGTATGGGACATGTCTTGGAATCAAGTTGTTAAAGGAGTCAGTCCTGCAGGGATGTGGCTGTCCTGCTGGAAAGAGTATGTTTTCAAAACCAGCTGAGCTGGTTCTGAGCTGTCTTGAAGATGTTACAGAAGTGTGAAGAAGGGACAAAAGCTGATTTGTAGAGTGGCTTAGCACTGTTGCTGTAGGGATTCTGGGACCTACTCCTGTTTATGGCAGCCTTGAGAGCTATTGAGAGTTCCCCCTAACAGGTAACCATATGCTACCGGCTGATTCTTGCTGCCATGCAGGGAGCTGCTGATGACATGCTTGCAGTGCCTGGAAGTACAGCAGAACCCCACACTGGTTTTAGAGCAGGTGAAACCTTGCATGCTTTGCAGCTGTACTGTTTCCATGTGTAGCTCCCCACGTGGGAAGATAAAATGTGTGCTTGCAGTGTTTGCTCTTGAAATATGTAGTATGTGGCAATGGTGTGGCAGGGAGAACCTAGTTTGGTCTCTCTCCAGCACAACTATGGCCAGTGCTGCCTCTTTCCCCAAGATGGCATGGCACCACCAGCAAGGGCTGTGGGAGACGAGTGCCATACAGGGGACAAGGCTTTTCCCTTGGCCTACCCCTCCCAGAACTGCAAGAGGTATTTCAGTGATGTGGGAGGAGATGCAGGTATGGAAGAGAGCCATGGAGTCCAAACTGTCCTGCAGTCCTGCATCTCCCTCTTTTCAGCCCTGCAAACTTGCAGTGCTGTCTCTCCTTAAAGCCTGGAGTCAGGGGATTCTGGCCCAGCCTGCTGCTGCCTCTAGTGTTGCCACCCCTCATTGGTGGGTGGCAGCTGGAACCGCTGCTCTGGTGAGTTCCTTGTAAGATTTAAAGACTAATACAGCTTGGGGATGAGAGGGAGAAACAGAAGATGGGACACCAGACCTGAAGGACCTGTGTTGCTGGAGGAGAGCAGCATGTAGCATCCCTCAGGATGTACTCAGCCCCATCTAAAGAGTCGTGATTGCCTTGGGGAAAGCCTTGGAGACTTGCTTTGGGGGAAGCATCCACAGAATTCTCTCTTGTGAAAACTGGCATGTGTGGGGGTGGAATGAGGTCTGTCATTCTGCACAGACAAGCGGCTGGTGGATGTGCTCCTCTAACTGTAATTATGTTTACTTAACATATGCCTCTCCACAGCCCTGCATCCCAACACAACGTTGAGTTGGAATGGACATGCCCCACACTGACTCTTCAGAGCCGATTTAAGGGTCCTAAACTTGTGCTTAAAATAGCCCCTCCATTTTTTTTCTAAGGAAGATGGAAAGAACTGATCCAAAAACCTGGTTGTAGTCTTATTTGTTGAACACTTCAAGGCATCTAGTGGTTTCTCAGAGGCAGTTGTTAACACGTGAAGCTTGCTTGTCTAATGAATGATTTTAAAGCGTGAAAAGGAATAATGTATTAAAATTAATTGGTACTTCAATTTAAAAAAAATCATACTCCATAAAATTCATTCCAGGACTTTCAGCAGCCCTAAAGCAGCTTTAGCAAATGATCTAGTTGTACTCTGAATCTGAATGCAGATGGTGTTTGTAGCCTTTATCTCCATCTTTTCTCATTCTCCACCTAAAGATTCTTTTCACCCAATATAAGGTAACTTTTTCCATCCACCAGAAAATGTCTTAATCTGAATCTAAAACTACCAAGATTACAAAGTCTTAACAATTAAAAACTTCAGGTGGCATCAGCATGATTACATTTGACTGTTAGGGGTTTGCTCTGTAGGGGTCCAATTTTTTTGAGATTCCATTAAGGAATTTGACTTCTCAGGAGGAGCTTTGTGACTATCCAAACCCTTTGCATTGATTCAAAGTAATTATCTAAAACTTGAAGGTTCTGGAATTACTAGTTAACTAAAAAAAAAAAAAAAAAAAGGCCCTGTATTGTAGTAGTAGGGAGCCATTTTGT
Organism: Gymnogyps californianus; assembly: GCF_018139145.2. Classification (NCBI taxonomy): domain Eukaryota; kingdom Metazoa; phylum Chordata; class Aves; order Accipitriformes; family Cathartidae; genus Gymnogyps; species Gymnogyps californianus. The sequence goes on from NC_059471.1 coordinate 149,319,102, forward strand.
GGTGAGAGAGAAATCCTTTTTCCTGTTCTCAGGTGTGTTTTTGACCACCCAAGCAGAACTTTATTAGCTGGGGGCTGGAACCCCTCAGGGACTTTCACTGCCTGGGTGGTGATTCTTTGAATCAGGGAAGAGTTGATGAAATTATCATCTTCAAGCCTCCTTGTCTTAATTTTTTACCATATAAGTACTTTGGAGTATGGTGGATTTTTTTCTTTTTTGTCTTTCTTATCTCTGCTCCTGTGCAGGAGTGGACAAACTTGCAATTTGCAACTGTAATGGGTGATTATTTTTTTAATGTCTCTGTGGACTTGACCTGAGGAGTGTCTAGCTTTAGAGAGCTGAGATGATCCCCTGAGGGGAAGGGAAGAACTCCCATGTATTGTAGGTCTCTTCCCCCTGCACACCCATTAACACTTCTGGGTGCAGCAGGGTAAGCATAAGTGAAAAGCGTAAGTGCTTTCAAAGCACAGGATTTGGGTCTGTACAGCTATAGCCAGGCACCTTTCCTGCACATTTCCAGGAACTGGTGTGAGGAACATGCACAGGCAGATGGGCTCAAGGTCCTCTTACAGCTTCTAGTCACCACAGGAAGCTGGTGTGGATAACGTACTTGCAGAGCCTTGTGCCAAGCTGCTATGCCTTGCCTTTCTGGGCCTAGCTGTATGGGCATGCCCAGAACAGATCTGGATGTTTTTGATTGACTTGTGTTTTCTGCTTTGGGAATGGAGCAGTGTGCCTCTTTTCCTTCCCGGACTGGAGTGGTCTGTGCCTCTTCTTTTAAAGCAGGGAATGGGAAAAGACAGTAGTGCATTTCTTTTTGGTTGCCTCTTTCATGAGTGTTTGGACTGAACCAAATGAGTTTCCTGGCAGTGGGAAATAGTGTGACCAAAAAAATGTAGGGAATCTGCATTTTAAAGCCACATTCTGAGCTTTCCTTGGAAAGATGTGGCAGGTGGCAAACCCTCCAAGGAGGTGTCTTGACTTCTATTTTTATTCCATCCTCTTGCTGTAAGAAAGATTACGTCAGTCCCTCTGCAGGCTGATGTTCTATTTAGTCTGTTTATTGCCCCCTGACTGTGCTCAACTTGCCCTCCAGCAATTTACTGGAATTCTCATCAATGAGAAAAAGTAGGTCATCCTAGCACAGTTTGGCTAGGTTTGGGTGGAAGAGGTTTTGCTGTAAAGTTTTTGCGAGTGAGAAGTCTCTTTGGTGCTACTCAGCTAGTTTCACCAGCGCATTTGGCCACTTGTGTGCAACTTGCAGCTGTAGTGGCTTGTGTTGCATCACAGTTCTGCCAGAACTGCGGGAGAACATCTGCCCCTCGGTGTATGTAGTGTCGTGTGAACAGAGAATGGTGCAACTTCTTGCACCTTGAAAGACGGGGAGATTTGTTCAGCCTGTACTCGTGTTATGAAGTCAGCTGTTGGCTATTACCAGCCCAAATTAGCCAGCATGGGTTAATCTGACCAGCTGTAGAGTACTGCTGTGGTCCCACCTGAAGCTTTTGGCATAGGCTAGAGCTGGGTGGGGATGGCAATACTGGCAAAGCCCAAGAAGCTTGCTGTGATGAATGTAGGTTGCAAGGCAAATGGGATGTGGGCAGCAGAGGCTCAATACTACTTCAGCTTCCCGTGGTCTAAGCCACGATGGTTCAGGCAGTGGTGTTTAACTCAGCAAGAGTTAGTATCAGAGGATATCCACTATTTACTAGCTGTAACCTGAACACCTTGGATTTGGGCTGAATTACTTTGAATTGAAAATAAATGTTATATATAAAAACAAAATATATGCAAGTTGAGGCTTTGCCTAGCCTACAGAAATGTTGCTGATGTGGACAACTCCTGAAGAGTTTGCACAAAGCCAAGGTTCTGCTACAGACTTAATGCTAAATCCCCACTTTCCTCTTAATCTCAGGGATTCTGTCTCAAGTTCTCCAACCTGAATTAACATCTGTCTCTCCTCCAGTAAAGTCAAGCCCAGGAGAAGGGTCACCCTGACCTGTTTCAGAGCCCTGTCAGGTCCCAGAGAAGAAGACAGAGAGGACTGCACTCTCCCCAGCCAGCACGCTCTTTAGGGTAGAGGTGAGTAGCAGCAATAGGAATTTGAATGGAACAGAGAAAAATGCAAAGCAGCAAAGGCTAAGCCTGTGTTTTAGGAAGCTATTAGTCTGATACAACAACTAAATGAAAAAAAGAGCTCATGGTTAAGAGGCTGCCTGTGGGCTATTGTGTGTTTTAGACATACCTGAGATTATGTTTTCGTCTTGGGGACTTCTAAGAGCCTTTGAAAAGCTGGGAAATTCATGGTCTCTTGAAATTATTACTGTGGTTTCCTTCAGAGTTTGAATTCATTTCTGCTTTCACTTCCTCCCACTCTTCCACCAGCACACTTAGTTATCTAAAACACGGTTGTGAGGGGTTGTTACTATGAAATAGGATCATTCATCACTAGCCCAGGTCTTTGATGGTTAGCAGGCCATCTGTTTGGGCTCCTTGGTGATTTCACCCCATTTTTGGTCAGAAGGTACCTGTGTAGCAGCCAGGTTATTGCCCTGGGTGAAGAAGGCCTGGTGGGAAGGTAGTGCCCACTTTCAGCCAGGCCCTGCTCATCAAGAGTTGAAGCCAGATTGGACCACAGACTTCTGTGTGCAGTTGTGGGACTGTTGGATCTAAGGCAGCAAATGCAAGGTTCACAAACAGGATTCCTATCCTCCCCGCCTTGGCATTTGCTAGGTAGCCTTGTGTTACTGGCACTTGCTGTGCTGCTCTTGCACCTTTCTTGCTCTGGGACTTCCTGTACCAGATGTGACTACTTGGGCTGCTGGTCCGACACACCCATCAGCTACGCCTGGCTGGATGAGGAGGGAGCACTGTGCTCTTACCAGCTCCCTTTTCTTAGTGGGTGAGGGAGGCCACCCTCTGCACCATGCTCTCTGCCCTCCCTGCATGCCGCTTCCCTTGGGCACTGCCCAGCCACAAGACAGGTCGAGGGTTGTCAGCCCTGAGCCTGCACCATGGGGGCAGAGGAGCTTGTGACCTGGGTCCTGTTTTCTTCCTTCTTCCTAGTAGGCCTCCCTGGAGGCTTGGAGTTGTGCTCATGTAACTAGAAGCCTTTGATGGCACTTGGTCCCACCTTCCCCATCCCTAAATATTTGTTGGGAAAGTATTGAAATAAGCCTGAGTACACACATGTATCTCTGCGTGGAGGGCAGGAGGAGGCGCACTTGAAGTCCTGCAGATGTGTAACAATGTCAGCTGGGTGTTTCACCTCAGACTGTGCTGCTGTGCACACAGACCCAGGCAGCTCACCTACTCTCGGTAGGTACTCGGGAACTCCTCTGTGATAACACTGCTTTCCATTCCAGCCTCTGGCACTATGAAGGGTTGTTCTTCCCTTCCCCAGCACCACCTCTTGGCTTTAAAGCCCCATTTGTAGGTTATGTTGCTCCATTGTCTTCCACATGTCTGTGGCAGGGAGGAGTTTCATGCACCTCATTCATGTGAACAGGGCCCTTCCTGCTGGGACAGTTGTGGCTTTCTCAGCCTTTTTTTGTGACTGCCAGTGTATGATGAGGAGCCCTCTCCAGAAATACAGATATGCATCACTAGAAAGGTCATTTTCTACAAGACATGGCCAGACCTATGAGCACTGCTGCGATATGTGGGTTTATGGGAAATTTTTTTCCTTTCACCCTGTTCGTTCTTACTCTTTTGCAGGGCAAGGACTTCTGGTCTGAAGCAGAGGGTGACAAGAGCTGCTCTGTCTCTGAATCCATCATGGAACAGGTTAGATTCAAACGTGACTGAAGTCAGTGGTTCACAGTGACCCGTGGTTCTATTCTGCGCTTGTTCTGAGATACCTCGAAGGGCATAAGTCTCAAAAAGTGCTGGCTTGTGTCCTTCTCATCTTCCCCAGAGTTCCTGGAGGGGCCCTGACACTGCTCTGAATACACACAAGGGGATGGAACCACTCAGTTTCCAAGCTGCTTCCTTCTTACCTCGCAGTGTGACAGTCCCCCTTTAAACTGCAGGCTGGAGATGTAGCTATCTAAGAGACTACAATGTTTAATGATAAAGCTAGAAACTACTAAAACTAGTAGATCAAATTAATAGACACACCACTGATCAATTTATTGCATTGTTTTGTGCAATATTAAACATAATCATGAAGCTACTATTTATCACACTTAAATCTTATTAGCTACATTGAACTGCTATTGAAATGTCTATCATCCTCCCCACCCCACCTAGTGTTAGGGTACAGTTATAACACTCTTTGCTCTGCCCTCCCACAAGCCTTTTGAACATAAACCTGATGACTAGTCCAGTGGGTTGTTCAAGGGGATTGCCACTGGTGCCCCCATGAGCTGGGGTCACCAGGTGAGCTTCACTACTCTCTGTAAACATCCATGCTCAGATCATGGAAAATGTGCCTTCTGTTGATCTTTGACTGATCATATACCTTATTTTCCATTTGTTTCCATTTCTGGACTTTCCTTTTTGTTGTCTTTATTCCTCCTTTTCTCTGCCCAGTCTCCTCTCAAGTAAACAACCTGTCCTTAATTACTTCTTACGCATTTGTCCCAGTGTTGCTACTGTTGCCTAGGCAATATGGGTCCCGTATGATACGGTTATGTAGATATAGGTGGCCTTGCAAGGTTCCATTCCCCAAAAGGTACCTGAAACTCCCTTTCAATTAACAAGTTCATCCTGATTGCATATTGGTTACCCTATGCAGTTGGCAAGACAAACCATTCAACTTTAGCCTTGATTCTTCTCCCTGGTACAACTAAGCCTAAGCATTTTCTTATCTATATTTTCTTATAGGCAGACAGTCTGCATACCAGAGTAAGGATTTTCTTTCTCACTTTATTTCTGTGCTTGCACAACATCCTGCTCTGTTAGCTGCTTAACTGAAATTATTGGACAGTCTCCTGGTTTTCTACAGAGGCCTTAGTTGGTTATGAGGCCTCATGTTCCAGTGGGACCTCCTGCTCACATCAGTCTGACTGCCTCATGGACCTCCTCAACCTAACTAATTTGGGCACTCTGTGCCGCCTTGCTTGAAGGTGGCAGGGTGCGTGGCTGTGGAGGCAGCATGTGCCTGTTTACAGGCACTGGTGAATATGCCAGTGTAGATGATACCAGCCACCAGTGATCTGCCATCTCACTGTCACTATTCTTGTGAGCAGCTGCTTGGCGCTCTACAGGGAGCTGAACAGGTTTATTATGGAGCTAGTCGAGATCCCTTTGAAGAGGGAGAAGAAATGTGAACCTTGGGGGTTTTTGCAGGCTTATGCTATCCGTTATTTCTGTCTCCCACCTTGTTACTGCTATGCTCTGATTACATTTAAATGGGGAGCTGCTGGCTTCGTTACGCACGGGAAGAAGAATGCCCAATTCTTAATACAAGAGTAAAAACCTTCCACACACAGATGTCTGAGTAAGGGGAAGTGAGTGGTTTGTGAGTACACATCTGTTTCAAAAGAGGAGCTCTCATCAGGGTTTCTGTCATTGCCACAGCTGGAAATGTGAGAAGGTGAGCTGACTCTTCCACCACTGGTTTGTAAGAACAGAGCCATCTATCATTCACCATCAGACAGTTCTGTGTGGGTACACATCCAGGAGTTAGTATGCATTTGCTGAAGTCTTGTGGATTCCCTGGCTAATGCTATTCAGGATGCCCAAAGGAGGCCAGAGAAATGTGTTCAGAGTTGGAAAACGGCATATGCGTAGACGTTTTGAGTGGGACTTTGCCTAGGCATGGGCTTAACAGTGATTTTTTTTTCTTATGTTTAAGATCAATGGATCTGTCCAGATGGAGCATGCGCTGCTGTACGCCTTCCTGCAAGCGTCCTCTGACTGTAAGTTCAGAGAGCAACTGCATTCCCTGCAAAGCCAGGGGATTGTGTCTTTCGTGAAAGGCAGCTACTGCTATGATGATGAGGTGGAACTTCAGACTGATGGCAATCGGAGTGGCCACTTGCAGAATGGAGAGCTAGGTGAGTGCTCTTTTCTCCATCCTACATGCCTCTCTGAAGGTGGTGGTTTTCTTTCCCCTTTTCCCATCTTTGCTGCTGATCTGTTTCAGAGGAGTAATGTTTTCTCCACTGAGAAACTTCACAGTGTGGCGGCTGCTGGTGGTGTCGGTTGGGAGTTTAACACTTGGGATAACACAGTGAGTGCTTAGCACTTTATCTCCCCATGGATTTCTAGAGCACCCGTCACCCTGGGGTTTTGTCTGTAGCACATCAGACAAGGGCCACAAAGCTGGTACTAATGATTGCTGTCCTCAAGGAGTGTGATATTAAGCAGTTAAGTTAGGCCTCACACTGCTCCTCAGGCAGTATCAGCACTTGGGCTAGGATTTTGGAACAACTCTTATTCTGGTACTGGGTGAATCCCTGTCTGCTCTACCAGTGTGGTGGAAACTGTTCCTCAAATAGTTTCTGGTACTGTTCCTGCTTCACTAGCCATCTGCAGGATGGCTATTGCCCCTTGCCCAAGATGTGTCAGCTGGCACATTGACCTCAACCTAAGCAGGGTAAGGAGGAACTGCTACAGTAAATAGCCCTCCTTCATACAAATCTGCATAGGTCTCATGCCCCAAGTGACAATGGGAAGCTTTGCCAAAAGGAGATAGGACAAGGGGTAATGGTTTTAAACTAAAGGAGGGTAGATTCAGACTAGATACAAGGAAGAATTTATTTACAATGAGGGTGGTGAAACACTGGAACAGGTTGCCCGGAGAGATGGTAGGTGCCCCATCCCTGGAGACATTCAAAGTTGGGTTGGACAGGGCTCTGAGCAATCTGATCTAGTTGAAGATGTCCCTGCTCATTGCAGAGGGGTTGGACTAGATGACCTTTAAAGGTCCCTTCCAAACTATTCTATGAGATGCTGTATTTTAGATGGTGCTTAAGAGACAAGTCCTGACAGTAGTCACTTGAAAAAAATCATGCACACCCTAGGCAGGGTGTTGGCTGTAGCTGTCCTGTAAAAATTTCGGTTGGAGATGTTCTAGCCTCCCCTGTAGTGTTTTTTGGGCAGGGTGAGGTTGCATTTTACCTGCACTTTACCTAAACTACAGATAAAAAACCTGTTTGCACACTGTCTGTGGTAAATGAGTCGAGTGCACACAAGGGAGTTGTAGTGTGTATAGCTGTCATGAGTGCACTAGGATTGGGGTGGGGTGGGAAGGAGGTTGTTAATGGAGATGGGCAAAATGCTGTGGGTCAGCTTACCTGCACCGAACCTAGTCTGACTACAGCCTGTGAACTAAATCCTGCTGTATGTGTTGGCAGCGTTTGACCCTCAGGTAAATGAAGAAGTTGTCCGGATCATTGCTGCTCAGCTCGCTGAGATTGGAGACCAGTTTGATAAAGAAATCAAAGCAAGAGTAGTAAATGATCTAGTGCAGCACTTTCTGAATGAGAATCTGTCTGGAGAGGTGAGTGAAAAGCAACCTGACTAGCAGTTCCCCTTTCAAAAGTCGTGCATCCTTCCTGCTATGACTTTGAAGCAGCAAGCTTGCAACTTCTGTATCTTTGCTAGTTTGCTGATTTAATTATTGCTACCTTAAAATTCAGTCCAAACACTTACCTTTGAAGATTTATTAGAGGTGATGCTGTATCCTGTGGCAGCTGTTGCCCTGCAAATTGGGTTCCTTGGGCTCATCTCCTTTCTGCAGACGGTGAAATTGAGGTAGTTGTGGAGAAGGACTGACTTTCAGTGGCATTTTGTCCTCATTTTGTTGGCCCAATGGCTTATCTTTGAAAATCAACTGTCTCATGAAGGCTTAATATTTGTCCTTAAGATCTTTGGACTTTGGTGCTGAGTCCTGTATGTTGTCTGCTCGTTATGTGGGTAAAACTTGAGCAGCGTTAGTGCCAGAAGCTAGACTTGTGCTTGTTACTGAACACTGAAGAGACAGCAAGTAGTGAGACCCTTTTCTAGTGCCATAAATGTTTAGCTCATAGGCTGTCAGTGTTGGGAGTAGCAGTGGGTTTTGGCCTGGATGGGTGAGCTGCTGAGAAGGCCTCTCTAGGTGGCATCTCCACCACTTTGATGCAGTTGCTCTCCCACCAATAGATGTGATGTAGTCCCTGGCCCAGCATCTAATGTGCCTCACTGCTCTGCAAGGGAAGTAGAGTTTGAGGTCCCTTGTGTTAGGCATCCCCCTCTCTTCTTTTTAAGGATGGGATCCATGTCTGGATCAAGAGCCACAGTTTGCTTCCATAGAGCCTTTTTGGCATCTTCAGTATAACTGTGGCTTTCTGGCTTGTTTGGCTTTCTCTGCCTGTGATGAAGTTTCCTATGCTCTACAAGCTAATGCTGTCTTTGAATTGAGGGTCCACCTTCTTGCTGAAAAGGCAGGATTTAATGACTTCAAACAATCTTTTTTGGTTTTTTTGTGGTGTGGGTTTTTTCTGCTAGGGTTTATCACCTGCACAGACTGATTCCAGTGAAGTCTGACCATTCCCCACTCCTGCTGTCTTTTCTCCACCCAGTTAAGTTTCAGGGCTTCAAATTTATTGCCTAACCTTTCAGTCTTTGATAAAACCTAACTTCTGACCAGGTGGACCTTGCTTTTTCACATTAGTAGTGTAGCTTAGTGTGTGCATATGCACATTGTCCCTCTTGGGAAACTGATCTTCCACTGATGTTGGGCGCAATGCAGTGTTTGTTCCATGCTTGGACACCTTCTCTAGCTCCTCCCTATGTGAAGGCTTTTCTATGAAATTCACTTTGCCTTCTTGCCAGTCCCCACCTAAGCTTGTACTCCTGATCTTCACTGTGTTTAAGGTGGGTTGTCCTTTCCTGGGAGCCCCAGGATTCCTGTGCCATTTCAGGACTTGGCAGGCTAGGTGCAAACCCTGGGGAGGAGCGGGGCTGTTGCACCCTGAGTGTGTAAGGTGCTATCTAAATTTTCCAGTGGAGTGTGTGTTTTGTCTCCCTTTCTTATTGTCTTGGGTAAGCAGCTGAGCTCAGAGATAGTCATCCTTATTGCCATCCAGGGTGTGTAACAGGCAGGCTGCCGTGCCTGGGAGGAAGGGAGCGGCATCCTGTGGGGTGTTAGGACATGCACATCAGTTACCAGCACAGTGCTGGCAGGCTGTGCTGAGACCCCTTTCTCCCACAGCTGTTCCACTGAGATCCCTCTCTTCCTTCCATACAGGAGATAACCCAGCGCATGTCAGAGGCAGTGGAAGGGCTTGCACGAGCCATCCCCTCAGACATGGAACAGGAGAAGGCCATGTTGGTGCTAGCGATGGTGCTAACTAAAAAAATTGCGAATACAATGCCCTCCCTTCTACAGCGTGTCTTCAGCACCACTGTGAACTACATCAGCCAGCAGCTCCACAACTACATTGTCAGAATGGTGAGTGCTGTCACACAGCTCGGTGCGAGTCACAGCCAGCCTCTTAGCTGGCCTAGGTTATTCCCAGAGGGGTGGCCTAGCTCTTGAGCTGCCTGTGGTCTGCTGGTTTCCCTGTAGCACTCTGGAGGTTTGGCCAGCAGGGAATGCCAGTCCCTGCGGAGCTCAGAGGGAGGGAGGCTTGAGGGGGACGTGTCACAGCTTCTGCTTGCCCCACTCTCACAGCAGCCAGCGAACAGAGTGCATTTATTCTGTAGGGCAGAGAAAGAGATGCGATTGCTCCTCTCCTCCCTGCAGTCTCTTCAGGGAGCTGTGCCAGTAAGACTCGGGTTAATCATGCCCTTGGGGAAGGAAAGCCTGACCTGAGCTCTGATGGCTGTATTTCCCAAATGTCTTGGGCCTGAGGTCTCTGGTCATGTCTTCCTGGGCTCCCCAGAGCTTGGCAGAACTGGAAGGGGAAAGGAATTGCTCCTGAGAAACAGCACCAGCAGAGGATCAATGAGAAAGGGTCAAATGGGAGATGGCAGCTCCATTCTTGTTCTCTGTTGGAGCTGCAGCATAGGGGGGGAGACTAAACAGCTAGCAGTCAAGCCAGGGTAGAGGCTAGGGCATTTGGCCCCAGCCTCAGTAACTAACCTGTCAGGGGAGGGGAGAGGACACACACACACACACACACACACACACATCCATCCATCCATACATACATACATATATATATATATATATATATATACACACACACTAAGACTAGGTACTTCTTAAGAATGAGATTTGAGAGCGGTCAGGGCTGTGATCCTGCCACCCTGTGGAACAGTGGCAACCCAATTGTGGGGTGCTGCAGGTCTGTGGGACACTCCTGCACTGCAGCCTTGCCATAGACTGCGTTGGCAGCAACCTGCAGAGGGGCCCAGCTCACCGTGTGTCACAAGACTAGGCAGCCGCCTCGCACAGCACCCCCGTTCTCTGCCAGGCAGCGCGGCACAGTGTCACTGTGAAGTGTCAGTCAGCACTGCCCTCCCCTTCACTCGGCTGAGCTCAAGGGTGCTGAGTTATCACAGAAACCGGTCACTAGCGTAAGAGACTGGCCCTCATGCTGCCTTGCCGCTATGTGGAGTGCTGCCACAAGCAGGCTAATAGCACAGTGCAGGGAGGGCAGGCAAAGGGCTGCTGGGCTGATGGCGTCGACCCACCCCAGTGTAGTGGCATTAGGAGGGGGATGGAGCTGGGCACCATGGGCCGTTCCACGCTGTTCCCGTGGGACTTGTGGTGCCAGCTCTCTCCCTGCCATTGGCACAGAAGGGGGGGGCTGAGGGGTGATGGCAAACGTGCAGCACAGCAGGTGGCAGAGTTGAGGCACGGTTTGTGGCGCTGGGGACATGCAGAGGCGGCTGCTGCTGCTGCTCACCCTCCCTGGGAGCTGCCAGGCTGCTCAGGCGGGTGGGTGGGCAGGCAGGCAGGCAGAGGGCTTGCCGCGGGGGGATGGCTCCACTGCTGTTAATGCTGGTTCTGTTTCTCTCCCTCTAGCTGCGTGAGTGAGCTCTCCAGCCCTCTGTGTGGAGAATGTGGATTCCTGAAGACTTTTTACTTTTGATTTATGGGATTCACTTTTTCTGCTCTTAACTTCTGAGATACAGCTGTGGAAGGGAAGGCAGAGCTTCATAGATAGGCTTTTGTAGACTAGCACAGCAACGATGGTAGTGTGAGCTGCGTGCCAGCTCTGCCAGTACCTGTAAGGAGTAGTGCTTGCCCCCTCTCATTTTATAATAGTTTTTTCTTTTTCTTTTTTTTTTTTTTTAATCTTCAGCAGTAGCAGCCTTTGTGCAGACCCAGGCTTGTGCCTCCAGATGAAATGCTGTAGGCACAGAGCCTGCCCTCTCAGTATTGTTTTTTCTAATCAGCTGTACCATTTTGCTTTAGTTACTCTCTTCCCAGCCCTGCTCCTGGTGCTGCAGCTGAGCCATGCTGAGTGTTAATTGTTCCCAGGAAGGCCTCTGGCTGTAGAATGGGTGGTTGATCAGCACAGATCACCAAGGGGGTGGGGGAATCAGGTCTGTCTTAGAGGGGAGCTGGCAGCAAGAGGGAACAACTCTAAAGAAGGAAGGTAGGGGTGGTTGGCCAGGGAAGGCTGAAGTAAAGATGCTTCAGTATCAATCGCCATAAACCTGTGCTTGCTTGAAAAATAAAACCGAATGAGAAACTGTAAAGAAAAGGGCAGAAAATTCTTTCAGGGAATGCAACCTGGATATGCTTGAGGAAAAGTGTTTAGCTTTAGAATATCTTGCTATAAAGAGAAAGAAGGTATCAGCCTTGGATCAGGAAGGATACCTGGCATCTCTTATGAGTGTACTGCAGTCACATCTCAGGTTCAACAAACTTGGACTCAGGTTGTCTGATACAGACCTGTAATCACACAAGGTGGGAAAGGCTTCACCTGTGATCCACTGCCTCAGAAGCTTTGAAATGATGTAAATATTTTGTGGGTTTTTTTTAATTTAAATAAAATTGTCATTCTCATGGCAATACAGCTCTTAAGAATTTCAGTTTCCACCTGGATTTTTTTTTTGGTGTTGTCAGTTTTTTTTGTGCAAGTACTCATGCCATTCCTCTAGTTTACTACTGCTTGTGGTGCAGCTGGCAGCAATAGAGATGCTCTTGCAAATCTTGCATAAGTAAAACCACTATTTTTTTTTTCTTTTGGTGCCTGCACTAGAACAGGGAGAGGGGAAAAAAAGCACAGAAGTAGTCTACACATTGTTTTTGAAAACTGTACCATTTATTAAAGTGCAACCTGGGGGCATGGTCTTACAGCAGTGTCCCATTAGCAGAGGGAAAAAATGTACATACCCCTTCTCTTCAACTGAATATAGAACAATGAAGCTGGAAAGAAATTTCTTTTAAAGGTGGAAACACTTTTATTAACCAAATGGCAGAAGAAGCTTTAGACAGTTTTCCCCAAGAGGGCTACACTTGCATATTAAAAGGAACAATATGACCAGTTCCTTGGATAATGGGTGACTTGAGGACGAGTCAGGGGCTCTTCCCCCAGGCAGGCCTCTTGAGAACAGGATCTGTAAATCCCTGCAAGTCCATCACTATCTGCTTACACCCAGCAGAAGCCTAGTAGAAGATATCCCCTAACATGCATGCTTCAGAGTCAGTCCCGTTAGTCTTTGCTACTTAACAAATCAAGTGGCATTCTGTCGGTCTGAGTGGCTTTTAGCTTTACACTTGAATAAAAGCTTATAACGTGAGTTAAAAATGGGGACAGACCCCCTAAAGGTATAGCAGTAAGATGCATCCTCTGCAGCTCATTCTGTCCAAATCAATAGTGTTCCTCCCCTCCCCTGCAGATACCGCAGGGAGATCAAAAGCAGCTTCCACTGGAAGCTAACTGTAGCTCCCCCACTTCTACAGCATAACCATAGACCTATAGCTCGGAGGAAGCAAGCCAGCCTACCTAGGAGACCAAGAGGGGGTCAGCTCTAAGTAGGAAAGAAAGTGATAAGGTTATTTAACTTAAGGAGGTGGATCTGAGTGACGTTGTGTTGTGGTTCCCCTGGATGTATTGGTAACACTACAGCTGACCCCCTCCAAGCTGGCGCAGTTCTCCTTCCCCAGCCAAGTACACCAGTCAGAAGGGTTCACTTCAGCAGACACAAACCGAGTACTGTTGCCTACAGCTAGCCCTGCAGTCCCTGCTCCCCATGGGCCTGAGAGCTAGCTCTACCGGAGTCAAGTAGTGGTGGCTTCAATCTTATAAATCCGCCCCCCTCCCCCCTGCCTTTTTTTTTTATGGCAATACAGAGCTTGCACTTTGAAGCACAGATACATACATGGAGTCAAAGCAATACTGTTCTTGTAACCTTCCTAGTGCTGAAATTAAGCAGACCAAGCCAAATTAAAGCCACGCGCAGCTTCTGCCTTCGCTAGGTACAGGAGATGATGTGCCTCACCTTTCCATGTTTCACTGGGAAACACTTTCTCCTGTTGTGTAACTTACTGGAGTACACACTACTCCTGTTGTATGTGTCTGCTCCTGTTGGAGTAGACACATACAGATGAGCTGGCCTTCAGTACACTTCATGCCTGGAATGAGACATTCTACTGAAGACCTGGGCTCTACCTAGGCATGGCAGCTGGGGCTGTGTTCACCCCCCACCCCGCATTTCACAGCAAAAGAATCTAGTAATTACGCTCTCAGGTTCTGCAGCACAAGCTTGCTCTGGTTCAGCGAATGAGAGACTAGGCTGCCAGAAGCACTTCTATTTTTTTGCCTGAATAGCAAGATCTACCTTACTAGGGCTTTGCTAGTACTGCCACACCGCTGTAGCTGAAATTAAATGTAGGGAAGGTTTATGACCTCAGATTACTTTGTCTACTACAATCACTAAGATGAAAAAAGACCAAAGTTCAGAACCTCGCTTGGTTAGTACTAATGAAATTTTTCATTTGTGACCATTAGAAAGCACTGATTAGTTTAAAAATACAGTCCAAAGCATTAGCCTAGCTGTGATCAGAGGTACGTGAAAAGGAAGGAAATGGGATTCTGGCAACAGAACCTGCCCTACGGAAGAGCACTCAGCACTACAGCTTTCACCCGGCCCTTGAGCTGCAGATGCCTGAGCACGGCCCCCAGCCAGGATGAAAAATCAAGCCCTCACAAACAGCAAGGATGGATTCTTGTCGTAGTAATTTGCTCTCCAGAAGGCAGGTTAGGAGAGACACAACCAACTGCGAACGCCACAACAACAGGCACTTCACCTCCAGCCAGAAGTTAAACTGGTGTCCAAAACCAGGTGCAATACTAAGCAGAGGACGTGCTTCCACTGCATCGTCTGGCTCTATGCTAGGAGCTTCTGTTCAGACTGGTGGTGAGTACCTGGAGCAGGCAGCTGCTTGATGATGCACATCTGAATGGACAGAAGGCTGCAGAAGTGTTGCTTTCTTGGCTCTAGCTTGTTTCATTGGGCCAGCTCTAGTATTTTAGATCTAAGTTATTGTCAATATTTTTCAGCAGCCAAATTATCACCCTGAGAACCCCTACTCAGCGTCCACCTAGCCCGACCTGAAGAACCGAAACCTGAAGTTTTCAAGCTGCCCCTCTGTGTGTGCCCAGTAATATTCCTGTTTTGCCCTGGCTGAGCAGCTCGGCACGGCTGTGCCAACTACAGCCCCACAGCCTGGATCTTCTGAAGTTTGAGGGACTCGGGAGGCAGGAGTCCACCAGGCTGTCACACAGCACACGGCTGCAACAGGCAGGGACACGGCTGTGTCTGTGCTTTGGGCTTTTGTGCAACAAAGGGATTCTGGGTTCCAGTCTTTGCTCCCAGCCTGTTGTTCCAGGAATGCTTGCTGAAGAAAGCCCTTGCCCAGCTCCCAGCCACAACGCCCAAGTGAGCCTAGCTTAGCCTTAAGCACAACTGAAATTTAAGTTGCATCTTATCTTGACAGCCTTTTCCTTGACAGCTCCTTATTTAGCATGCTACCCACTGCAGTTCCTGAAGTATTTAACACTTCTTTGTAGATCCAGTCCTCTGCTGGTTTAGCATCTCAGCTTTAGGGTGTGCTGCAGACAAGGATAAAGTGAAGAAAGAATGGGTCGAAGGTAGATATTTTGTTAAGGTACAGGCCACTCGAGGACAGATATTGAGGCACTTTTGGGAAGGGGATAAGCAACGCAAGTGAGAGTAATTCTATATGCCCTTTCGTAAGTATATAGCTACTGCCTTTCCTCTGCCAGCTGCAAGAGATCCACTAAAGAGAGGTTGCATCACACGGTTCCGGGTAATTAGACCCTGCAGTTTAGGATTACTTTAATATACTTGAAGATGGGGAGGGGGGGAAAACCTCTTCCGTTTTCTAATTCACACCTATAATAGAGCGAGCAGCCTGGCACTCAAGTCTGTAAGAACGCTGTCATCTGAGCTTACCCGCCCTTTGGTGACTCCCACAGGGCCTGTCCCAGCTCTGAGCACAGGACTCCACATTCAGTAGAACTGAAGAGTCCATAACCGACCTTTTAAGTTAACGGAGTGTTCCCAGAGGAAAGAGACGCATACAATAGATTTTCTAAATGCGTGGTCAGTGGGGTGGGGGAGAAGAGGGTACAAATTCTTGCTGACTTGTCAAATCTAGAAGACCCTAAAATGAGAAGAATATACAGAAAGGACCAAGCAACGAAAACACACGGTGCAGCTGATGCTCCATTAAATGCAGCAACACACCAGATACTCGAGGCTTTTGCCCCACCATGAAAATGCCTAACAAAACAAAGTCATTTATTTTCCTTACTACTGCTGCCACCTTCTTCTCACTGCTGCGTGTGGAAGACGACACTTTTTATTTAATGCCCCACTGGGCTCCTTGTGCCAACAAGCTAGGGACTTCTTCCCCAGCCGGCATGGATTTATTCTTCTCGTCTGTCCTGTACCCATCTCCCACGCTACTACTGAAACAACCACGTACAGAGAAGAGCTGACGTAACACCAGCCCCGTCACCCCCCCAGTCTGTACACAAGTTACCCAGAGTGTCCACAAAACCCCTCTCTGCTTCAGAGCGCGTGTGGGTACTTCTGTGTAACCCGCTGCGTGGCTACAGATGGGGGATGTCCCAAACGTAGGTGCATCATCTTCAGTAAGAAGAGGATGTACGTCAGGTTAAGAACGGCCCTTCTCCCACAGAGAACGTGCCCGGAGAGGAAACCGAAGCCACCGGCAAAGCAGCAGGAGAGGGGCAGGCCTACCCCGACTTACCGGGCAGTAAAACTGCCCTTGCCGCATAGGAACAACCAGGTACCCTCACGGACCGGGTCACTTGTTGATAAACACTGTTGCAACACGTGAAATGAAGCAAAACTGTAAAGATTCGGGCACGTCCGTGACAAAAGGAGCATGAAGACGCCTCTCTTCCCCACATGAGGGAAGCCCCCGCGAGGGGCCAGGAGAGGGAACTGCGGTGGTGGGAAGGCAGACACTGGCAAGTCCATGGCGTGAGGAAGTCCCAGTGACCCGCTCTGGGCACACAGCACAGCAACGAGAGTACCAGCAGGGCACCAGGAAATGGCAAAAAAAGTAAATTCTGTTTTGCAACATGGTAAAGGGTTTCTTTTTCTGTTAAGGCCAACCCGCTACCTTTTGTACATGGAAAAAGAGCAATCAGTGATCAACAGTAAAGTCCAGAACTCCAGAGCTTCCGAGTTGGGTCCACAGCAGCAGTACATACACGACAATCCTTCCTCTTAATATTCAACTTCACACACAGAGTTCAAAATCCAATAAGTTTTCTAGAAGATCCACTCTCATAAAAGCTTAAACAAAAAAAATTCCTCAGAATCTGCCAGGTTCTTACTGACTTCCCAGCATCCTGGGATACGGGTGAGATGATAGACAGATAGATAGATAGGAAAATGTAGCAGGAATATCCTAAAACAGAGAATGTGCTAAAATCTCTTCATTCTCAGATCACTTAAGAAACGGGCTCATGAGGAGACGTACTCTAGATAAGGTCATTTAGAAATAAAAAGTACCTTCTCTTTGTGCTTTATGAAGAGTAAGCTTCCCGTAAGCTCACATTTCAAGATTTTTACATTATCTTGAGTTCCCTTTCACCTACCTCCATCTGGTCTAAGCCACAGCGCCGGCACGAACCCTCAGAGATGCGTCAGCAGTTTTGCCTGGAAAGCCTAAGGTCTTGCCCACAGAGCTGCAGTACGGACAAGGACAGACGCAGAAACGCACACGGAAAGAGGAACACTTGCGGTTGGATCCGACGGAACTAACGCATATGGCAATACTTAATCTCTCCACACACATTTGAAGTGGTGTGACTGCAGGAAGAGGGATTTACTTTTTGCCAAAGTAACGTTCTCATCATTTGCGAACCTGTAAGTTTAGCTAATTACAGATTCAGAGTCGCAAAAGAAATCGCACTGAACACCACTCCGGGTCAGGTCAGGAACAGGCAGATAGAGGAGATGTTTAATGCTGTTTTGCTCAGTTACTAGAATCCATTGCTTTATGTATCTGGGATTCTGTCACAGCCAAGACCAAGTTAGGACTAAATACACTCTGTGCTTAACCTGGGAAAGACGATATAGACTGCAGCGTGGTACAGGACAGCGTAGCGCTTAACCTTTGAATTGCACAGGAGGCATCGGCCTCACTTCCACGTAGTTTTGCCGTATCTTTGCTGAATATACCCTGGTATCAGAGCACTGATCAGAACGGCACCGTGCCCAGCATGAATTTTGCACCTCTGGTAACTCAAGGGTGGCAGCGAAGTGGGCCGGGCAGGAGCGGAGCAAATGGATTCTCAAACCAGCAAATAGCAGTGTCCCTCCCACCCTCCCGAGCAGCGCCTCCTGCGCCTCTCCCCCAGGAACACCAGGATGCTCAGAGATAATACAGCTATAGAGAGGCAGCGTCTTTACAGGATGGGGCTCCAAGTAAATGTTAGGGGCCAAAACCGGTGTGAGCAAAGAGGTAAGAATAAGCACTCTCCCACTGGGGCTTAGGAGGAACCTGCAAGGTTACGAGGAGCAGTGCTGTACCTGAGAGGAAGCGGAGACAGAAGGGAGACCAGCCTCTCGCTACAGGACTCAGGTTGCCTAAGGTTTGTTAGGGAGGGCTCGGGGGCGCGACGGGGAAGTGACAAGACAGCACAGCTGCAATAGCGGTCAGTCTGAGAAGCCAAAAACTCCAGGGGTTGGCAGCAGCTGGCTCTCCCCTTCCCCTGGGGATTCTCTGTTCCAGTTCCTAGAGTACGCGCACCCCTTTCTTCAGCACCTGCACTTAAGTTCTTAAATTTGCAGAATTTATTATTTTTTTTTTTTTAAAAATACCCCTGTACTTTAATCACGAAAAACCAGTCCCCGCCCCAATTCTACTAAAAACATGATTGTCCATAGCTGGAGGCTTATTGAACGACCTCACCCCATCACCATTAAGTTACTCAAATGTCCAATTAAACAGCAGGCAGCTCAACCTTTAGGTAACACAACTACAAAAATTGGATCGTGCTCTCTTCTCTCTCCCCCCTCCTCCTCCTCAAGAGAGCTCTGTTACTTTTTTCTAAGCGCCAGCGCTACTCCAACTGCTACAGCTAATATAGCTACCGCAGCAGCCCCACCGTACAGCAATATAGATTTCCCTTCCGGCAATAAGATAGGCTTCTCCTCTGCAGCGGAGGATTTCTCTTCTATTTCTTCCAAACGGCCCTCTTTCCCCACTTTTTTTTCCCCTGGAAGCAGTATTTTCTCAGGTTCTGGTGCAGCCTTTTCTTCTGATGGGGCTAACTTTGGGACAGGTTTACTTAATACGGGGGTTTCAGGTTCAACAAGCTCTTCAGCCACTTTTCCCTTTTCCTCCTGTTTTGTACGCAGAAGTGCGGAGGGATGTGCTTTTTCAACAGCAGCAATTTCAGCTTGAGGTTTTACTTCCTGTAAAGAAGCAGTGGTTTCTGGAAACGCTGCCTGCATGGTCTCTGCAGCAACAGCTGACACCGCTGCTTCCTCAATCCCCTCCGGTATCTCTTCCTTCTCCACGTGAACAATATCTGAGTTGGAAGAGTTGTTCTCACTCCTTTCTTCACCCCCTCCGTTGCTGTCCAGGCTTTTGACTTCTTCAGGATCCATGGCCACTTGCTGCCAGGACTCGGGTCCCAGGGAGACCGGCAGGCTCTCCGTGTGCCAGCTCTGGCTCGCCGACAGGGAGACGGGCAGGCTCTCCGACTGCCACGATGTGGTCACCGTGGGGGACTCCGGGGGGCTCACCTGTCCCGAGTTGTCGCTGGTCAGGATGTAGATGTCATTACTGTCCTCTGCGATGAGCCCGGGGTACTCTTCCTCTTCAGATTCCAAAGTAAAGACCGTCCCCTGCGAACAAAAAGGAGGACACAACACGTGAGCGATGGCTCCAGCATTACCTTACCTGTACGGGAAGGAACAGGACACCTGGAAACTTAGTGGGGCTGGAAGAAAGACGAGAGGGCCGCTGCAGGAGCAGCAGTTGTCTGACACCTACATTTTAGAAGAGATTACAGAACCCAGCTGGCATTTCCAGAGAATGGAACCACTTATAAGAGCTTTGCTGGGAGCTCCTCCTTTCCCTGATGTTACTGCATCACTGAGTACATCACCAAAACTTACCATGTGGGCATTATTAACCAGAGAAGAACATACCAAAGTCTGAAACCAAAGTGAAACAAAACAAAGAAAAAGAAAGCAAACAAGTACATGAGCCCAGCTGAATACCACCCCTTCTCCATTTGTGCAAGTGCTCTGTATTGCTTGTCCATTTTCACCTAACAGTGTTTCTCTTACATTAATTTTATCGCATCTCCAGTGCTATCTGAAGCCTTTATTTCTACTTTGTACCAACAAGCTGGAATCTACAGTAATTCTAGTATTTTACTACAAACAAATTTAGCTATTCTTAAATGAGTTCACTTTCCAAGACTGTCATCGTAACTTTGGCTGCACAACTTAAGTTAAAACAAACAACCGAGCACAGACATCCAAAGATGCTGACAGGGTTTTTATTTAGCTAGGAAAAAATCTGTGAGCATCCTAAAAATTTGACAGTGGGCTCCAGTTAGAGAAACAGCACGTGTAAAATACTGACTGATTCCCTCCTTACAGAAAGAACAGCATTGTCGATCCTAGTCATGCATGGACTGCTGAGTATGTAACACAGAAGAGATTTGCTTCAAGGGGAAAGAGGAAAAAAAATTAAGTGCAGAAGAAGAACCTAAGATGGGTGTGATACCAAGAATGTAAAAACAAGAGATAGGGGCAGAGAGGAACCCCAAAGTCTGCTATGCCATATAACAGAAGTCTGTGAAGCCATTAACAAAGATTCAATTACTTTCTTGCTCTTAACAAAAATTATTTGAACATTTTATCAAGTACTGCAGTGCTGGGAGCCCCTTCTGTGCAAATTCCTTGTTCAATTATCAAGCTTTCCTGTACACTCCCATCATAACGTGAAGAAAAAAATTTTAAAATCCATTTGTTCTCTTTCTCCCTGCTCCCTTCCACATGCAACAGTTCTCCTAAAGCACTCCAAGCAGTTGTCCCCCTCTTTTTTAAACACTTCATGACACCTGTGAATTTGGAGGTTGGTTCTGCTCCAGTCTCCTACCGATGGTTTCCCATTCCAAGACACCTCCTTGATTGTTCCACAACTTTTTATGCATCCACGCACTGGTCTGTGTCAGGTCTGATCCAAGTTAAGACCAAACACATTCTTTATTTTGCTGAGTTGTTTTTAACCCTGATCACAGTGTCCACTCTGGCCCACTGAGACGCTCCAGTGTGCGAGCACGACCAGGGGTGGAGCAGGGCCAGCAGCCGCACCTGCTCGCACTGATGCCGCAAGAGCCGAATCAATACTAGTGCCCTGCTTAGAGAGCAGAAGGAAAATGCATTTCAGCTTTGGTAACTCCCAATTATCACTTAGTTCCTAATATGCAAGGAGTTCAGGGCCTACAAGTCAATGGTTTCTAACTTCAAGTAGGCATACTTGCAGAGCTCGTAGCACCTGGGCCAGCAGCAACGCACTTTTCTCTCAGGGAAGCACAAGAGGCCCAGACTCTCCACAGACACGGGTGTGCTCACCACAGAGACGCCAGACACACTGCAACTCCTCACTTCCCTAGAAGGAGGAAGGATCTCCACAGGCACAAAAAAAACCCACCAAAAAAACAAAAAGCAATTTGGCAGCCACAGGAGAGACAGCACAAACACTGCTGGTCATTGGCAGTAGCTGCAGTGGGAGCAAATGAAGCAGGAGCGGACCCCTGGCGAAAGCACTAAACTGACACTTGAGAGAGCTGTGCAACTTACGGCAGTAACAGTTCAATCTTTCACGGTGGAAATTATTACCGTATCAATAAACTTTGTGAAAAGGGGTCAGTGGAGCCTGAGTTGAGTATGAGAGTGAGGTTTCTCTAACCCACTCCCCCAAAACACCTTGCCATTTTGCAAAACCTGGTAGACCTGTTCCTGGAGACTTCTGCACAACGGTGGAGGCTGTAGTACAGGACAGCACTAGGAACGTCAAGATTATGTAATGTATTTTGGCAGGGGTGGGATCTAAATCTCATTTTCTCAGCCCATGGAGTTTTGGAAGATACTTGTGCACGAATAAAGGAATCTCACAGAACACTTCAAAAGGAACTGTTCTTCATAAATGCCTTTAAATTGCTTGAATGTGGAAAGCATCATCCGGCTCAGTAACATGTTCAGAAAGTCTGAAGAGAAACGGTACACAGAATTCCTCAGGGGAAAGTTAAAAGCAATCAAGCCATTCACTAAGCACCTAAGGATCTCTACGAAGTCTTGATTCAGAAGGACATAAAAATTAATAAAGCATTACATTTGTGAAAATGTTCAGGTTGCACGCCAACAAATCCAAAGCAAGTTCTGCTCTGCGAGCAGTGACTGACCATTCAAGACTCCAGTACCCTCTTGAAAGTCATGTTTCACTAGAAGAATGAAATTTTTTTCAAATGCAGCTCAGGCCATTAAAACAAAATGGAGCTCTACAACCTAAGAGGAAGCAACCAGCATTGCAAAGTAAGGGCAATGGAAAAGAAGAGCCAAGAAGCTTAAGTAAAGGCAGAGGTTACCAGATCCAAAGAGAGCAAATACTGAGCAGTGTGGGCCAGGGCTGCTGCACAGCACGTGAGGACAGGACTTGCAGCGCCGACCTGTCCTGTTCCACCAGACACTCGAGAGCAGCACAGCAGGGAGTCACTCACTGTGGTTAACTTCCACAGCCCGCTGCTGAGGATGGAGAGGCAGCCCGCTGCCCAGACACTCTGAGATCGTATATTTGCTCCTTTGATCATCAGGATTTTCTCTGGATGTTGATGAAGTAAGAAATATTCTCACTGTAATGTAAGCTACTAACAGACACCTACGATGATAGCAAATTTTTTGTTTCCACAGGTGATACAGACTCAGAACAACAGCAATTAAACAACAAAATAACTAGGGGTAAAACCCGCAATCTCATGAACCTCTATACTATCCTCCTCTCTGCTCAGTTCTACTCTTCCACAAATCAGAATGAATTTATTTCCCGTTTGCAGCACATCACAACAAATCAGGCTATGTCTGCGATCTGACGCTGGCAAAAAGAACAGGGATACATACAACTGATAACAGCTCTTCTCTTAACATACCACTGGAAGTACACCCATGCTGTTGTGACTGGTTGAACATAAAGCATATAAAAAAATATTCCAAAACCACACTATGCTTCTATGGGCTTGTGTATACCGCACAGTGGCAAAAGCCAAGCGCCTTTGAGCAGTGACTCAGCAGCCCACGGCAGGGAGGAGGGAGCCACCTATAGTCAATGGGGACAATCGGGTACAGAGACTGCGGTGAAATTTAAGAAATCCTGATACTCCTCAATATATATTCCTCCAGCCTCTGCTTCTGCTCTGTTCCTGATCCACCACTCTTAACTCTGCCCTTTCCTCTCATAAGGAAAATCACAGTTTTTCTTTGGGGGGAACCCGCAGATGATTTGACCATGATAAAAATGAACAAGTAATACGGGCAAAGTACCACCACAGCTGCTATGTGGACCACTAGCTGCCCAGGCCCAGCAAAATATCTTAGTTCAGTATGATGTAATGCTAGATCCTCAGCAGCTTAACAAACAGATGGGGAGGCAACACTGACATAGAAGGATCGGGCATTAGTTATTCTAGTTATTCCCATGTATCAGGGCATTTTTTAAAGGCCATGTGCTTTGCCGAGCACTTGGACTGGAGATAAACTTCTCAAAAAATACAGGTAAGATCTAGGCATATGCTGAGGGTAATGTGCAGGACAAACTGCTTTGGACAGGGTAAGGAAATGAAGGGATGGTAATACGGGGAACATGGGCAATCCTGAACATTTCAAATACTTCATTAATACGTGTACCAACACAACACATCCATCCTGCCTTCAGCAGAAAGGAGGGGCTAAGAGGCTCAAGCATTTTGTTGTTCCTTTTCTCACACTGTACAGACTGGATTGACCTCAAAAGAGTTATCAGTCGCTGGCTCCCTACAAATCAAAGCCTTATAAAGTAAATCAAAGCCTTATAAAGCCTGGCTGATTCCTTTCTGTCTTTACAGACAATTTAACTTCTGTGTCAGTGCCTCAGGGACACAAGTCTCCAAGCTTGAAGAGACAGATCGCCCGAGGTTGGCAAACCTGGGGGAAAGCTAACACACTGAGTGTCAATGGGTAGTTTCAATACTTTTTCATTAAAACCTCATGAAGTTTTAATTGAAAAGCCAGACAGTAACAGGCATTATTTAGGATACATGATTAATTATTTCTTGAGCAGAATTAAGAGTTAATTCAGAAAGTCAAGAGGATAAAGCTAGGATTTTGTGCTGATTTGGTTAAGGTTTGCACTTTTTTGTTCGTTTGGTTTGTTTTTTTTTTTTTTTCTTTTAAAGCAGCTGCAATAAAAACTGATATTTAGGACAATTCTCTTGATTCATCTACAGATGTGACCCAGAAGCAAAGCTCCCACAGACAGATTAATTCAGGACAGGATAGAACATGTGGAAGGATTTTTAATAACCTGAGGCCTTATATAAGCCCTTTAGATTTAACTGTAAATAAGGAATGTATGTAAGCGTTTCTTTATCTGCTTTGTTTATTGTAAACGGATAGTCTACTGCTCCAGACCAGAAAAATCAGAGTTCCTCTTTTTCAAATTTGGGATGGGAGACTTGCAAACTTGGAGTGCTTTTCCTCATCCAGCATACTTACAGAACCACGTCATGTATGTCTAGAGAAGCAAGAATAACTCCTTCACCGCAGCACCCTGCCACTCCTGATCCCAACCACGGCCACTTGAGGGACAAGCTGTGAGGAGGAGGAGGAGAACCAGATAGTTCCCTTCTTGGCTAGAACCCAACAAGGATGGTCCACAGCACATGAGGCAGTCTTGAGGAGATCAACTTAATTCTGTCGAGGTGGCATTTGCAGATCTAAAAAAGGAGCTCCAGAAGTCAATCACTGTCCTCAGCCTATGGGGTCTGACTTGTAGAAATTTTCCACAAGACTTCTACAAGTCACAGAAAGCACTTTTAACAAACTGCTAGACTAGCCCTCAGGATAGGTTATAGCCGTCATGCTACAGGGTGAGCTACACTAGACAACTGTAAACTGGCAACAAAATAATGAAAACAAAAATCTGAAAGCTCCTCCAATAAGCAAAACCCATCAGTTTGGATTCAGCTGTAGTCCTGCCAGTGCCAGTAATCTGAACTTTGATGAAAATCACTCTCAGCAGCGGATTCGGAACACTACCAATCTTTAACATACAGTAGGAAATTGCTACTTAAAAACACCTGTCAAGTTTCTTTAAATTATGATATAAAGACAGCAAACATAAAAAAAAAAAATCAAGACTTGGAAACTGACTCTCATGATGACTATACTATTTTTCATAGTTTTCTAACAGGTCTGTTATTAAGTGTATACAAACAAGCTGACTTGCTAACTATAGTAGTTATTTTTGCTGAACAGCAAAAACTACACATAAGGAAAAAAAACCATCCTTATTTACCATAATAATAATTTCAGCCTGATTTCTGTAAAGCTGCTTCTGGTGGAAATAGATATTCAAACCAAAATTCTGAATGTCTCAAAAGTAACTTTTTTCCCTACAAAAATAGTAGGAGTAGTAGTACACATTGGATCTATAATGGAGATGTTATTAGATAACGAACAGAAAGAGATCCCCATTAAGGCGTCTGACAGAGCATTTACTGCATCTTAGAGAAGACTTTGAAAGCCCTGCCCTGTAAGCTCAGAAGACCAGACACACAGAAAACAACTGTGTCTAACTGCTGTGGAAGCTGTGTGTATTCTTCTAGGGTTTGGTTTTAAGTGTTCTTAAAAGCTCGACTGGTCTCTCTGGTTCAGTTCTTAAAGAAGTATAAAGAGGCAGGTAACAGAGAACTGTGTTCTCACAAGGAATGATGTGGATAGGCAACTCATACAAAACTCATCTCTGAAGACACAAAAAAGCCCCCTGAAAAACTATACAGCCCGGCAAGCCACCCATACACCCCAGATCTTGATTTTGTACAGCACAGGCAAAAATTCTGCATACAGGTCAGAAGAGTGCCGCCTTGCGGGAAAAAATATCTATGTTCCCTGAACGTTTTTTCTCCCCCCCCAAACTAAACAAACCCACATAAAATCCCCAAGAAAAAGAGCACCTTGAGGTGCAGGAAGAAATGCTGGCAGAACACAAATGTCCCAGGAGAGCAATCTGTACTATGACAAAAAATTCAAAACACTCAACACAGCTAGGAAGTTTCTTAGGTGAGAGTACTGACTATCTTGTAACATAACTTATCACAGAGAGAAATGAGGTTCAGTTATTACTTTCCTCGCACCGACAGTGTCACAGCGACAATACGAGTACTAGGAACGCATCAAATGTATTTGTGCTTAAAATCTAGTGTCTGAAAAACACAAGGCAAGGAGTCATGAACTGGTCTGTGTCCGGGGATCCCAAGAGATCTCCCTCTGGGGAAATAAGCAAACTTCCCACAATAACAAATTTCCCCAGAGCTGGGAATGCGCTTGTTGTATGATTTCTAGCTATAATAGAGGAGCAGCCATGTGCTGGTGAAGTGCTGCCTGTGCTGAGGGCTGAGCAGGAGAAGGCTGTGCCCACAGACGGCTGCTGGGGTCAGGACAGCTTCACTCCCACTCGCGCCGACCGGGCTGCAATGCCATCCGCTCTGTGTCTCCATCTGCAGCCCCGCTATGCCATGCCTCTTCAGACCCTCGCTGAAGTCAGACCTGACAGCATTACCCTGCTAATCCTTCAGAAAAATGGCTCATAAAAGGGGCAGCTGACAACACCCAGATCTAGAACAATAAATTAAAAAAAAAAAAGTAACAAAACGCCCTCAGGCATTTCCTGTAGTATTCATCTTTGTGAAACTGTCAAGATAGGTGGAGCCAAGAAAAACAGAGCAGAGTCCACAAATAGGACTGTACTTTTTATTGGGGGGGGGGAAAAAAGGTCGTGTGAACCAAATCAAAGCACACCGATATTGCAGCCACTGCTCTCATCCCCTTCAAGGAATGCTTTGGCTAGAACAGACTGCAGAAATGATCTTATTCGTTCCCCTGCCCTCCAACGTAACCTCTACTACCTGCAGAGAGTCAGCACCAAAACAACACCCCTTAAGGTTTCAGTCTTATCGGTTTAAATTGAAGTAAATTCAGTTATTTAGAGACCACTTCTTCAGATAGACCTATTTGAAGTTGTTGGAAGGGAAAAACAAAAGGAAATCTAGTTGCTCCTTTACCATTTAAGTTCCTTCTCCTTCAGCCACAGTGCCTAAAAAATAAAAAAATCTATTACTGTACCAAAGAAGTTACACACAAATAAAAGTGGATGTTTCACTGCAGTGTTCCATGATACAAGCGTAAAGTATAATTATTCTGAAAGGAAAACTCCTTTCTAGGACTTCTCTAATTAGATTGCCCTTTCTCGCATCTCTACCATATTAAACTTACTTATCTCTCCTCCAGTGGAGCACGTCTCTCTATTTCTGCATTGTCATTCTCAAGGCAGACACCTGGACTGCTGCAGAAGGAGATTTTAATCTCCAGTAGCGCAAACTGACTGCCTTGCTTCCCTAGGATGACAGGTGTCTCTTTACTCTTTTTCTCCTCCAGGTTGTTAACAGACTCTAGTACGTAGATTATTCAATCACCAGCTGCAAAGAAAATGTCAAAACTGGCAGAAAAGCCCAAGATAAAACACTGGAAACAGAGAGCAGCTCTTCTAAGGCTGAGATACAAAACTGTAAACACTATGTATGTTTCAAGCAAATTTACTTTTAGTCTCTTCAACATGGGCAAATAACTAGTTAAATTCAAATTCAGATCTGGACATCACGAGACAAGAACCCTGGGAAGGCAGAGACAATTTCAGCTACGGGTCACAAATACAAATACCAGCCTCTTACTGAGAGAAAGGTTATTAACTGAATACCAGTAAACACTGATTGCATGCACTTATTTCACCTCTTTCAAACAAGTGAAAAGCAGATAGGCTTGTAACATGAATGTGAATCTGAGGAAAAAAAAAAGCCGCTAGCTTCCAAGTAATCTTATACTTTTTCCTCCTTACAGACATTCCTAGACTATTTCAACATAGATGAAATCTAACCATGGAACACAGGATCCGCAGAGCCTGAGAAGAAATAAATTATTTGGGAGGAGGGGTGGGAAAGGAAGAGGAAAAAAATCCTTACCAACTGACTGGCCTTACTGTGCACTTTTCCAGGAGACCAAGAATTGCTTCTGATGCAGCAGCGTTCAGCTCTGGAGAAGTCAGACAGAGCAAAAAGGGAGGAGAGGTACGAGGAGGGAAGGGAGGGGAGACGAGGAGGGAGGGGAGAGGAGGAAAGGGGAGGGGCGAGCATGTGCACTGCATGTCAGTTTGTTGAGCCCTAACATTGCTTTTGGGAAAGCGAAGAACAAAGCTACTGCTAAATCAGGCTGGGAATTGGTTTACGATGGTTTAAGATGATAAGGGAATGAGATCTTAGTATGACCATTTGGGTTCAAAACAGAGAGTCAGGAGGAAGAAATGTGTGTCCCCACATGTGTATATTTAGAGAACCTGGAATGCCAAACATGCTTTTTGCTCCAAAAGAGAGATCATACTAAAACTTAAAGTCAAGCAGGGTAAATGTAAGAGCTGCAGCCAAACCTGCCACTGCAATTAGTGAAAGATGAAGGCTGTCCACAAGAAAGCAAGATTTCCTTGCTTTCCTACAGTCCTCCAAACTCAACTTACATCTACCTGCAAATCTAAGAGACTGTAAACTAGATGGAGTAGTCATTTCATCTCTTAATTCATGTTTATGTTGCCAGCTGCATCCAAACACAATATGCAGTGCACTGCAGACATTCCTACTTGGAAGGTTTTCACCCTAACGCAGTAAAAGAGACCAAGGGGAAGGGGAAGAGCATACACAATGGCCAGAATCATAGTATCAAAATATTGTATGCACTTGAACATAAAAATATGCCAGCCATTCTCTCACCAACCAACCAACCAACCAAACATTACATCCCAGTCCCACCCTACCATGAAAAGTTAACTGAATTACAATTTTAGTGCCTGAAGGGAGAATGGGAGGGGAACACTCATTGTTTCAACACATCATCTCATCACCATATCTCTGCCGGACTGGGATGAAAAATCAAAAAGCGACCTCTCATCTCAGAGGCTCTACCTCTAGTATCCCAAATTTCCCACTCCTCTCAAGCCATGCCAATTCCTTGAAACCTACTGCATAGCTATCCAATTTATCAACCTTTATTCCCTTGAGCTAGCAATTTTGCTTCTAGGTAACTGTTGTCCACCATCCTCAATCAGATGTTTTCCTGGACCTACAAGCCTCCCGAGCCCACAAAACAAGTCTTGCACACACGCAGAGCCTCGGGAGCTCTTCCAGCTGCATCATGGCTGCACAGCATGATGCAGCAAGTGGTCCCACTGGATGACACAGCTCTGTGAAATTCTGACTCCACAGATCTGCAGTGGGGCATAGGAAGGGTTCAGCTGACCCCTTACCTTTGACTGGCTACTTCCCTCCCAGCAAAGGTTGGCTTCAATCCAAAAATTGAGGAAGATCCCAAATTATATGGTGCCAAGGGAAGAGGCAGCATCAGAGACACTACAGAATTTTTCAGGTCTGCCTCTGAAAAGCTGACTCCTGTGAAGTTCTGCTCTGCTCCTCACCCACGAAAAAACAGACAGGCTGTTCTGGTATCTTCTCGATTTTAAGTAAGCTCTTAGCAGCTGTAGGAAAGACCTATCTTCACACCGCTCCGGAATAACACAAAAAATGAACCTCTTACTGTCACAGCAACATAATTCACTGGAGACTCCCAGGTTTATACACTGCCCTTATGGCTCTAGCAAAGTATTACCGACAACTTGATCCGGCACACAGAGCCCCTGTGGCAGATGCTTATCTTAAAAAATGCAGAACGTCTGCGTGATGGCTAACAGCCTGCCAGGCGGCTCTTCCCCAGCCCTTCTCAGAAACACAAACTCTCCCACCTTTACCCTATGCCCTGCTCCCAGCACTGCCATCCCCAGAACACCATCGCACAGACTTGGAATAAACTGAGAAGCATGTCACTCAGTAAAAATGAACATTTTCCTTACAGGAAAAAAAAATACAATAAAACCATATATTCCCTTCCTCCACATAAAGCCACAAGCCCAATGGGTCCCCAACCCCATCCCCAGAGCAACTCACAAAGGGTTAGTGCAGCCACATTAATTCGGCTGGAAAGGATTTTCATCACCTTGTCTCTTTCCTCGCCTCTTCTGCTGTTTCAAAAATAGCTCTGGCTTGTTTGCTGTACCGCTTATGTCAGTCTGATTTTATGCCTGGCTGGATGTATACAGACAAGCTCGTAGCCCATTAAACACTGACTACCCAGATCTGTACATACATGCACAGTCACACAAACACAAAGCACAGCCCCCTCCCTTGGAGGCCATGCTGGAAAGCTGCTTGTTTTCAGAGGCTTTGCACTGTATTAAGTATGTTTATAGCAGGCCTCAAACAGGGGCTAGAGAACAGACCACAGCCTTTTCTGAGGTTAAAAAGAAAGCAGAAAAGCAAAATAGCGCTAACATCCATCTGTCTTAAAGCTGCAAGTAAGGACCTTCCCTGTGATGAAAATATTTTGAAATATGAATGCATTTATCAAATGACCTAAGGTCATTTGGCTGCATGCTGTTAGTGTTTCTGTTCGTTAAAGACAAACAATCCCTCCCGAAGGCTTTGAAAACTATTATCCACGATTGCCGGGAAGGGAAAGGATCTAGGAAGGTGCAGACATGCAGAAATTCTGGAACAAACTACTCTTAAAAATAACTTCAGGTACAGTCCTGAAATATGAGAAGCTGTCTGAATGAGATTTTTCCTACTAGCACTTTTTAATCACTGGGTTTTCCTGAACAGCTTTTCTTTTCAGAATAAATCAACTTGCTGGAGCCATTTCACTAATCCCAGATTAATTCCATTCAAATCTGGCATCCTTCCCAAACCCAGTAATCTAAAGCTCAGCCCTCAAGACCCAGCTCATCGGCTGTGAGCTGCCTCTGTGATGTGTTTTTAAATGAAACTTTCTCAGCATGCCATGACTCAGGAACATTGGTTACCATGAATTGAAGATTTCCACAAGGAAATGCAGCACAAAGAAATCTTGATTGCTCATTCTATCCATGTTCCTATATAGCTATAAAATCCAATATGCCTTAGCTATTTTATCACATATTATAAAAATAAACTAGTACCTACTGACATTTCTGTATCAAGTGTTCTGCAATTACTTATCTGCTAAAAAACCCTCTGAAATTTAAGAGGAAAAACCACCATATACCATTTCCAGCAGTCACCAGAGTATGAAGATAACATTAAAAAGATGAGCCTCTCAGGCATGATATCTCATTATGGGTGTTTGCTTCTAAATACAATTCTATATGTATATTAACAGGAAAGAACATACAACAAAAGCTCACCATATAGTAGCAAATTAGCATCTTAACGCATAGTGTATGAAAACTAGTTGTTATTTTACATCTGAGGACCTCTTCAAAAATAAACCAGACATGCAAAGAACTGGAACAGACTGCCTGGGGAAACTGTGGAGTCCAATCACATAGGTCTTTAATGTCAACATCAGAAACGAATGGGTAAAAGTCAGTTCTGCCTTGGGACAGAGAGGTGAAATAGATGACTGCCCAAGATCCTTTTCCAACTCTATGGTCCTGGCCTCCTCCTTTTTTTTTTGCTTTTTCTGGGGCATTTCTTCTCTCATCTGCTTACTTCTAGCAATCCCTCTTAGCTTTCACTCCTATTAGATTAGTATCACACTTAGAAATAAGCTTTGAACAAAGTATGAAAATTAAACATTGTCTTCTTACCCATCCTCCTTGTTGAATGATATAGTCTGCAGAATAGTCTTCTAGATACGTCACCCCAAAGTTCACAAGTGCGCTCAGTGGTTCCTGGCCCCGTCTGGTTAACTCCATCAGAAATTGTTGTAGCAGAACCAGAGGTACCAAGACCTTCAAAAAACAAGAATTGTGAATAAATACAGAAAGCATTATCAATACTACTGTGTAGGTAAAACAGAAGAATTCATGTGGTCCACAGAAAAGGTCTGAATCTACAAGTCCAAACATAGCTGGGACTATACACTTCATTTTTGTGAAGACACAAGGCAGAAACACAATACAATTCAGTAAGAAAAATGCACTTAATCTGATAAGCAAAACACCACAGCGTAACTTGAGAGTTTCATAGAACAGACTGCAGTGCTTTCTTAAGCCCCATTTTTTTCCAACACAGGATTCAGATAAAGAAGAGGAACAGGTCCAGAACTTGCTACCCCAGAAGTGGAAAGATGCAGCATTATAGTTTGAAAGGATATGTATCCAAATTGTATTTAAACAGCAAACTCATATACATTCTTGAATAGATACACTACACTAGACAGTCTCTTTAGAAGTTCACACTTGGCTTTCAGACAGGACAGAAACAAACAACTCCTCCCAGCAGTGTAACATTACAGACGTGTTTAAAATGACAAACACAAACCCCTTTCCATATTAAACTCTCCCTCCTATGCCAAATTTAACACATACAGAATTCCCTCCCTCATTTCCTACTCCCATTCCTCCTTCCAAACCTTTTGTCTTTAACTGAATGCTCAGCCTTAACCCAAATGTGAATTGCTCTGGAAGATGCAAGACTCTGTGAACCCACCTCCTTCATATTATACAGTTCTAGACACTTCCTTCTGAAATTATGGTTTTGTTTGCCTAAACAACATGCAGTTGAACTTTTAAACTCTAAATTTATTCTCCTAGAGCACGCAACTGGCCCTCTGGGCAAAGTTTATATGCAGCACTTTGCCAAGCTCAGGAAACTGGTATGAATTGAAGTCATTAGCATCTGAAAAAGCACAATTATGATACAAAAGAAAAATATTTGTAAGTTTTACTGCACCTAGTTTGTGACAACTGCATTGCACATCTATTCACTGTGCAAATAAGAACGTTGTTTCCCAGCTGCACAACGTAGATGCAGGCTAATACTACTGCTCAGACTGAACTCCAAATGCCTCCTTCCTTTCCCAGTCTCCTCCTCCTTCAGCCTGATTTTCTCTTCTGTAAATATCCTCCACCACTATTCCCAGAAATTGCACTTTAGGATGCAAAGCTGGAGGAAGACAAATAGGAAAAGTAGGCTGGGTTTGAGATTTGTACTAAATCCATGGTGGAGTCACATTGAGATGGACCACTAAAAACAGATGGGGCCTTAAAAATGCCTGTAATCTGATAAATTTAAGATGTTCAGCTGATTAACAGCTGACAGAGTCCAACACTATGGCGGACAGGTTATCGTACTGTTCTCCTGGCACGAACAGTTAACACTGCAGTCACTTAACTACAAACAAGATGGTGCTTGAATTTTAAAAGCCTTCAGGTTTTTTGATTTCTTGTAATTAATCTGAGAGGCAGAAGAGGTGCAAGCTTCCAGTGCACAAACATAAGGAGCAGGTCAAGGTGAGGTAAGTGGCAGAAGAAACTTCAATCTTTTTGGATCAAAGAAGAAAAAGCATGCTGTCAAGACTAGGCATCTTTCAGAGGCTTTGGGCACACCCACATAACTCTACAACAGCATGAACATTGAGATCTCAAAATATTTGACATTTACGGTAAGCTGAAGGCAAGAGAAACAAAGGCAAAAAAAGGCTGCTTAGGAAATGAAGGGAGCTCAGATGTTGGCATACTGAACATGACTGTTGCCATCTTCCGTTGCCAACTTAAATATCTAATCCATCCACTCCTCCCAAATTTAGCAAGCCTCTGCAGGCCTCAGGAGCAAGGGACCAAATTCAAACTCTAATACCCAGTCCCATGCAGACCAACAAACACTGCCTGGTTTTCCTTTCCCACTGAAATTATTGACACTGCTACCTTTGAGACCAGTGGGAACAGGAACAGGTTTGCATGATGCTGTCCCTAAATTAATGAAAAAAATTACCTTCACAGTACTTCCATAAAGGTTAACAACAGCTTTCTGTACATAAGAGTAGCTATGTGAATGGTGATGAGATTTAACTA
This sequence comes from Gymnogyps californianus, assembly GCF_018139145.2. Taxonomy (NCBI): domain Eukaryota; kingdom Metazoa; phylum Chordata; class Aves; order Accipitriformes; family Cathartidae; genus Gymnogyps; species Gymnogyps californianus. Next base: position 149,352,700 of record NC_059471.1, read on the forward strand.
GACCAAAGTAAAAACATAGCCTCAGCAATTCCAAGCAACTGCAATTCCCTCCACCAGTACACCTGGGAAGGAATGCTAGGGGCTATTTATATTTTGACTCAAGAAAAACATACACAATATCAAGCACAGCATGCCAGAAGATAGTTGTCAGGAGAAAACTTCTAGGGAATCATTAAAAAAAACAAACAACTTTACTATCAGAAGATTTCTGATTAATTGTGTAAATGAAAGATTTCTGTCAATTATACTATTGCAATCCCATAGTACAATATTACAAATTCAAATGTATGCAAAAAAAAATTATTACAAAGAAAGTTCAGAGACTTTGAAGAAGCTATATCCAAAGTAATTGCCACTTCTGTGTACCTTTTGACTATTTCAACATAAAATTCATCTAATTCTTTACATGATTATTTCTTACATTTTTCTTGTATTATTCTTTGGCTCCATTAATGAGTCAAAATGGGACATTAAGATGACTGCTAACCTACTTACCAGTTCAGTTGACTCTCAATATCAGTATTTGTTAACCTTTTATCTGATGCACAATAGTGGGATTATGTATTTTGGAGTATATATTCAATTTTAAGCAAAAAACATAAAAACTCAACAGTGGAGTATTTCCATTTTTTATTAAATTTATTTTATTACAGAAATATAATCTGCCCTAAGTTTGAGGTGGTTTTGGTTTTGTTTTAATGAGAGCCTTATTTCAAATACAAGGTGAAGACTCCTCCTTTTCTTTACAGAATCCAACATCATGCCTATTATTTTCACATCACAATTTCTGAGAAATACATGAAATAATTTCTTTTCCTGAAATTTTTTTACTGAGAACCAGCACTTCTAAAGTCTGTGGGTAAACTTTGCTTCTGTGGGATGTTAATGGAAGAACTGATGTTCCTATGTATTAGTTTACCCTGCAATATTTCCTCATTCAGATCGATATTCACGTTTTAGTGACTGAAAACATTCCTCTACATCCCATGTGCTAGTCAGTTAACCAAATCTCTTCAGCAGTTCAAACATACCACTGCACTCTGGAAAAGATCCACATTTTTAAATGGAAAAAATAACGGCTATATTTAGAAGTGTCTTCTTTCTGCTCATGCTTGTATAATGAATAGGTTCTTTGAAAACTGGTATGACTAAAAATGACACCTTCCCAATTGTAAACCAGACAGATCAAGTCTTTGTCCACATTCAACCGCCAAGCAGCTAGCCAGCTGAGTAATCCAGTACCTCCCAGAAGTACATGCTTACCTGCATGCCATGTTTCTCATACAAATAACATCAAGGAAGATTTGCAAAGACTACTTTGAGTCTGCTTTGTGCCACAGAGATACTGGGCCTTTAAGCGATCAGTGTGGCTGAGTGCATCCCATTCAATATATTAAATAGGTGGGACTTTTATACATACGTATGTAGAATAACATATACCTAGAACAGCAAAGGCTGAGAAATTTAAAGTGAGATTTTATATACTAGTTCACAGGCTACTGAAAGCAAAAAGAGTATCTTGCTCTGCAAGATGCCACTACTGAGCACAACAGATACAGCATACATGTAATGGAAAACACATTTCATTTACTAGCTTCAGTGGTTTTATTTCTTCTAGTCTGGATCAAACCACAAGCCTTGATCACACAGAATTCTGTCTGTGGGAAGGTACTTCCACATTTTTAACCCTTTGACATCTGCCATAGCTACTGTGCATCTTCAATTTCTGCTCCACCCAAGAAACTATAGGATATGTAACGGCTGTGAGCATGTAACAGGGAGTGATTTATTATTCTGTTCGGCTAGCTCAGCTAGTTGTACGTTTTCTTATTATTTAGTCATAAAAGGGAGTAAGCTTCAGTTCTCCCAACAGAGTCAATTTAAATATACATCCTTCAGATTTTCACAAACTTGAGGCCAGCACAGCCTCATTTTGCTGCTGTATGCCTGCTAATTAGACCTAACGCTTTGTCTATTTATAGCTACTTTTAAAAATTATTTTTCTAACAGCTTCTTCTTTAGAGTGAAAATTAAGCTAGGTTGAGGCTGGAGGAAAGATATCTAGATCTCTTCTGTTATAAAATACGATTCTGATTAAGATGATAAAGGAATTTAAAAGGAAATGAAACCAACACAAATGTATTCCATCTCCTCAAAACAAGTATTATTAAAGGAACTGCTAGGCATTCCTGAAGCATCAAGCTACCACGAAAACAATACAAACAGATGCTATATTATTCTAATAAAAATTTCCATTCTGGTTTGCTTGTGGACTATAAGTTTTGTAGCAACAAATGTTACGGGTAAGCAAAGATGATGACAAAGACATCTTCTGAATGATATTCTCAATCACAAGCTGATGGGGACCAAAATCCACTAGCCACAGGGGCTGCACAAATGTAGCAGCAATGAAGGCTGAATCATAAACTCCTAAATGCGGCTGATCCATCTACCCAGGGCTGTATCTTCAAGAGGTGTGTACCAATAGCATATGGAGACACAGCAGGCAACTGACAAGCTCCATCCACCTCCTCCCTTGCCAGCTGAGCACAATGACTGGTGTTATGCTTGTTTTTAGTTTTCACCAACTGAAAAGTAAAATGTGCTAGCTTAAGCCACCTTCTTGATAATCAGATTTCATGGTTGTTTAAACTAAAACGCTATGAATCACAAGACGCTAAACTGAAAGCGCACACACACCAATTATAACTGCTGGAGCCATGGGCAGTAACGTGTCAAGCAATGTTTAATAAACTGCTTTAAAAGCGCCCACACCCTTGGTTAGATGATCAGTTTCTGAAGCAAGCAGGGAAATCTAGTTAAGGAAAAGTATTTCTGGGAGAAAAAAAAAAAAAGACGGGAAAAAAGATGTCTTGTTCTATTTTAAATTTAAGACTAAATTTTAACACTCAATTTGTGATTAAATTTGCAAATAGTTATGTCATTCTTTCATTCTTTTTCTGATGCCCACTGAACCCACCAGAGAATAATTAAGATGATAAATTTGAATAATTAATGAAAGATTAATCTGGGAACAGTAATTCTACTCATTCTACATTAAAACTATTATAAGATAGTTCATTTACAGATTTGCACGTTGTTTTAAAAAGAAGTTTCAGTTCATTTACAGATTTGCATATTGTTTTAAAAAGAAGCTTCATATCATTTGAGATAACTACTCCTGAAACCAGGTAGGCACACCATCCTTATGTTTTCTGAACAATTTAAATACTGTGAAGATACTATCAATTTTTATTTTCACCATGTTTAGCACTTTTTTTTACATATATTTTGAACCTGAGATGGGAGCAAAGAAACAGTAGAGAAATATTATGAAAACATCCATCTCAGATTTCATTACAAAACTTCTAAAGAAATAAATCTCTCTTGGGAATTTAAAAATGTTTAATGATTATTTTTAAAAAATTATATCAAGCAACAACTCTAACTTTTTTCATTTTACTATAATAAAGGAAGATTGACCTAATACTTCCATTAGGTAACTTATGGCTAAATTATCTAAAAACTACATATTATGTCCACATCTACCATCTGAGAGTGAAAGTTATTTCATACCAAAAACAAGTGGGTTCTTTTTATTCTTGGTCCTCTGTGAAGCATAACTGTACCTAGTAAAAACACTGTGGACATCAAATAAATGCAAGAGATATCAAAGTGAAAGTCACTTAGTTGGTACCTTGTTCCATCCACTGGCATGAGCAGCTGTCTCTTGTGTGCGCTCTCGATATTCTTGATATGTCACCGGCCTGCAGAAGTTAAACCAACACTGAAAGTTATAAAAGGAAACAAAAGAACAAGAATAAAATAAAATTCTCAGTTTCCAGAGAACAAAATATTTTCACATGTATTACAGCAAATAATTTTCAAGAGCTAACAAGTCTCGCATTTCAGGACATAAACCACCAGCACCAGACAGGGTCAGGAAGGCATCACCTTCTCCCAGTTACACAATTTCATATAATTGGTTAAGTGAATTTCATAATAATTTGATACTCTACAACTTAAAGGACATTAGATAAGTAGGTTCTCTGATATGCTACCAAAATTTCTAAGCTCTTGCATATAATTTTTCATACTCTTAAGACTTTAAAGATAAAAAATTCCACTAAGAAATTCATATGTGAGGTAGAGGCCAATGCAGAATAAAATTTTTATAAACAATATATGCTATGAACCAACACAGACTGCTTGACCGCATTAATATTATGTTAGAGGTGAAGCCTTTATTTGCAAGAAACAGCACTTTTGATCACAAAACCCCCTTTGTATTTCAGTAGATACCTCTATTTTAGACCTATCACATCTCTATTTCTCTGAATTGGGATGATGAAATTCCTCTCTTCCATACTCTTTCCTCCAAGATCATATAGCATCTTAGAATCAGGAACAATAAAGACTATCTGCCGAGTGACAGCAGAAGATGTACTGCTTCAAAAGCAGTTGTCCTGAGCCAGATCATGACAAAAGGCAAGTTCATACTTTAGTTTAAGGGAAATAGTGGTAACGGGTATTGGACAGAAGACTGCTTGTTGAACTCCAAGAACCTGTCATGATCTAACAGCCTACCGTACCATAACATACTTGTTTACATGCGTATAAGAGGACAGGAAAATACAAGCAAAATAAATAAGTATTGCATCAAATAGCACTACTGTAGCAAACATGGGTAAAAGAACAGCGTTAAAGCACACTGGGGAAAACATAATTTGGGTTTGTCATTTTAAGTGCATTCTCTTAACTTCCTTGGTACATCAGTCCCTTTAAAATGCAAATCCAAATGAATCAGTCGGATGAGAACTGCAACAACAGCTGCAGGAAGGATATTATCAAGAGATTAAACAGTAGCACTAGTTTGCCTTATAAAAAGGCATGCGTGTCAACACGTTTTCACAGGCATTTCAGACTTTATAGGTATGTATGTACATACGTATAGAAATAAAAAAAATACTTAGAATGCAAATATTTTCCCATAGAAAACACAAGAAGCCTAGAACATCAGGCTACTAACAAGCTAGAACCACTTAATTTTCAAAGACTTCATCTCATGAACTTTCCAAAAAGAATCAACCTAGACTGCACCAGTTATGACCCTCAATGTGAGACAGTCAGTCAATTATCTACAACCTTTAAGACATTTAAACTTAAAATGCTGTTATTTCAATTTACCATTTTAGACACACAAGAAGGATGGGTTGCAAGGCTTACTGCTAATTTTCCAACTTGTTGCCAGTCTATTTTTTTAGTGTATAGTGAGGTATTTATCAAAACCTCAGCTCTTCAGAAGATACTAAGTACAAGTTTTTAAGGTCACTTGGGACAAATGCCTGGCTTGTAAAGGCAGATAAGCTTCTGCCATTTCTGGAGGAACACACTAAGATATCTTTTGCGCCTTAAGGAGAAACTTGTACCCCACATACTCTTTTCTGTGGGTAAGTAATTGTTAGTTTACACAATACTGAACTTACTTTTTGACCCTATAGAAACTGCATATAGAAGCAGACTATATATATGTTAGTTTCTGAAAGTTAAATGGCGAGTTGACAGAGTGTACTTTTCCCTTGGATGACTCACGGAAAAAGAGACAACCATCTTCATCTGTCTGGTCAGATGTTACATGGCACCTTTGCTGTGAAATCCAGGTCGGAGTCATAGAGTCATAGGATGGTTTGGGTTAGAAGGGACCTTTAAAGATCATGGGCAGGGACATCTTTCACTACATCAGGTTGCCCAAAGCCCCGTCCTACCTGACTTTGAACAGTCAGTTTTAAATTATATTGGTCATAAAAAGTCAACGCTTAGTTGTTGACTAGGGAGTTAGTTAAGGAATAGATGGGCTAGTTAAGGAATCAGAGAATGGTTGAGGTTGGAAGGCACCACTGGAGAACATCCTGTCCAACCTCCCTGCTCAAGCAGGGTCTCCTACAGCAGGCTTCCCAGGACCATGCCCAGTCAGCTTTTGAATATCTCCTAGGATGGAGACTCCACAACCCCTCTGGGCAACCTGTGCCAGTGCTCAGTCACCCTCACAGTAAAAAAGTGTTTCCTGATGTTCAGATGGAATGACTTCCAAATTCATAATCTTCCAGAAGTCTACCATAAACGGTATTACCTTCATGAGGGCATGAGATGCCTCTCCAATGCATGTATGGAAGGCTTAAGCCCCATGCATCAGAAAGTTTACACTAGGCGCTGATATCTAGGCTTCCAGTACCTTGTTGTTCAAACAGTTCATGAAGAACTATGCAAACTCTGAAAGAGTAGTACTAGAGATTCTCAGCTTCTTTTGAGCCATATTATTTAAACCAATCCACAAAACATAGACTCAGATAGCTATTTGCTAATGCTGCCTTCACAACTGCATTTATGTAACTGTCCCTAAAGTAGCACCTTCCAACTCCAGCTCTCTACAAATACATTTTTGGGGGTCACTCGGAACACCCAGAAGTAGTTCATGTGGATCCATTAAAATCACACTGGTAATTTATAATAGAAAACCAAGCAACCACAACAATTTTACCAATTTGCAGAAGACATTAATCAAGATAGTAGCATGCCAAGTACCATGGGCTATTTAAATAATAAGCTTAAACTGGCAGGACAGCTCTTAAGGCACCAAGGTTAGCCCAGGGGCCCACATTTGCTTCAGATGTGTACCCGAATGGTGGTCATAAAGCATCTAACTACTGTCCTTTCAGGGAAACTCTCCCACTCATCTTGAGCCAGACTACAAACAAACCTTCAGCTCCACTCTTAGCTATAACGTAAAAGAAGTTAATCTGGCTACAGCCCAGCATTCATGAAATTGGCAATGGCAATTGGCAGCTGCCAGCTGCTAGTTTCACCAGCAAATCAAACTACTTGAATTAGTCTCAGAAGTTCAATGATAAAAGCTGAGAAGAATTTTAGAACTTACATTACTGCAAAGAGCAAATACCACAAAGAAGCATTCGCACATTACAACACAAAACAAAAAACCAGCCAGATAAAGGAACATTGAAAAAGAAAGGAATGCAATACAAAATGTAGTCCCATCTTTAGAATTTCAGCAGCAGTCACAATGCAAAAGGAAACACCTTCCCTTTGAAAAAGCAAATGGAAACTCACTTGCTAAGCAAGCTCTGCAGTGCTTTGTGCAGATGTTCTTTCAATTCCTGGGACACTTTCTCCCCTAAATGAGCCAGGCAGTCTTCTATTGAGCTCTCTGGATTGGCAGGACTGAACACTGGGGAAGTGTGGCAGTCAAATCCTGTAGTGGTAAATGCTGAGAGAAAAAAGTATACAAAATAAAATAGATTCATATAAGAACACCAACAGTCTCAGATTTCTTATCCCACCAGTTAACACAGTTTACATGAGGGACAAAGAAATCACAACTCTATAGTCAAAGCATGCTATGAACAAATTATAGTAAAACAAGTATGGTCCAAATACATTCTGGAAGTGGTACTTACAAGCCATAGATGACTTCAAGCTACATCTCCCCTCCAGCTCTTATTTCACAACTGCATCCTAACCAGCAAGTTAGCTGAATGTGCAACTATTCTCAATTTTAAGCTGATGCCAACCCTCACGGAGCAGCAAGAGAGCCTCTTTTCCATGGTAAAATTTGCCCACACATGGACGTATCTGCAGCAGTACTAGAGTATAATTTTTTAAAATAATATTTTGTTCATATAACCTTTTCCTTCTCAGTTTAAAACTTCTAAGAAAGGTCTATATGGATGAACGTAAACAGATCTAGAGCCTTTCTACTTCAGATTTCCAATTTGCAACACACATGCAAAGCAAAGATTCTTTCCAAATCACCCCTTGCTGGGACTCCTATAAAAGCCACATCTACAAGTCAAAGTATGCCACAAAAAATAAACCTGGTGGAAGTGAGAAATCTGAGAGTTTAAGTCCACACTACTCTGAATGTTAGTTGCTGAGGAATGATTTCACTTCTGTCATCAACTGGAGCAGCGTAAGGGCTGCTTACATTTCATTATTTATAGTAGCCTATTAAATGTCATTCAATTGTTTGCGTTGGCTAGACTCCACCACTCCAAATGGTAACATTTAACAATTTTACTTCATGTGACAATGTGTAGAAATCTTGTGGGGGGAGGAGGGTAAAGAGATTCAATGTGTCCAAAAATCTCTTTAACTAGAGTACCTGTTACAAATTAACCACCATTATAGTGCACAGAGATTATTGATTGAAATGGGAAAATCTGAAGAGCACCTTCCAAGATTTCTTCATCAAGACGTTTTAGCTCCTCCTCGATTTCTATTTTAATCTTCTCCAAAGCCTCTTTCTCCGAAGCATGTTGTGCCATAAGCTGTTGTTGAGTCCCTAAAAGAAACCAGAGAAATTATTCAAATGTAGTATTTAAATAAGGTAGATAATGGAGCATGACATTGAAATATTAACTATAAAGGAATTTAAGGTGAAAGTTCTATTTCAGACAGCAACATAAAAAGTATGATCCCTTAAGGATCCCTGTAAGGGCACTTATTACAAAAGTTTTATTATATGAACTCAGAAACACATAAACTTCCAGGCCTATTTGAGATAGAATAGGTGCTTTAAATATTAATATATTAAAAAGAATTAGAACTGTAAAGCCACAAACAGAATATATAACAGCTTTAAAAACAAACTTATCTTAAATTTAAGACCAAAATCAAACCAAGGCACATAAACAAGCAGTCATTAAAACTAATACAGTTATTATCAAACTACACCAAAACAAAGCAGACATAGCCATAAGCTTGACTTTTAGTAGTAAATATAAAATTGATATTGATGCCTGTAAAATCTGCAAAAATACTCAGAGCAACTATGTAATAACATCAATGAAGAGTTCTGAAATCTATTAACTGTGCATTACTTCGCTGCTCGTGAGGAGTCTACAGGCCACAATGAAATAATTTAAGACCAGGTTCGCAAGTAACAATAGAGGGAAAGGGCCCCACAATTGTCAGTCAGTTGTCAATTTTCATCTCCTGATCAAGTCATTTAGGAATTTGAAATGGCTGCCTATCTCCAGAAGTACACACGCTGTGGTCTGGGATCACAAATACGTATTCTGTGTGCTGACTCTAGATATCTGGTAACAAGAAGTTGTTTCAGCTGTATCATTCAGGATTACATAGACTCTCAATCATCTTTATTATTATGCTGTAGCAAAACAGAGACACAAAACTGTTTCCAAACAAGCCAAGGTATTTAAAACATTTGAATCTTTAAGGAACTGCCTGCTGAATGTCAACCTTTCCAATAGAAATCTGTATGGCAAGGTAACTACTCAGGTAACCGTTTTATGGGATGGGTACTAATGGAAAGACTAGATGTCTGGGATAGAGTTCCAGCTCAAAACTCTTGCTATTTAGCTGCTTTTTCTTTGGGTTTGCTCATCTTTATTTCTTCCATCAGCTTTCATGTCTTCAAATCCCATTCTTAAAGCACACTACAAAAATTGTTCCATTAACTGCTGTCTTATTTTCACCAAACATTACTGAATCAACAGCCTACCACTGAAATTTTCCTCCTCCTTTCTTTCAATTCCTTAGAATGTCCTAGTGAGAAATAAAATGGATCTCTGTTATATCCACACGAACATAAAAGTGAATTTTGTATCAACTTACTCCTGAAATAAATAAATTGACAAATAAAACTGACCACAAAACTTCACATTCTCGCGTGCCCATGATTTAAACACCACCTCCTGGACGACCTTCTGATAATGTTGCCCATGTCCACTGTTTCTTACTCATGCACCCAAATACTGATCACTCTCCAACCTATCTCACCCTTACTGCACCTACACCAACTGTCTACAGCTCTACCTGGGCATCTAGGCATCATTCCGCTCTACAGACGTTCTTCTCTCAGTTGAAGAAAATAAAAAGGGAAAGGATTTGTGTCTGTGCTGTTGGTATCATCTGACTTAATTTCTTCCTCATCACTTATATTTCACATCCAAATCTTCAGGTAACTCCTGCAACACCAAGTGTAGCTTTCTGGCTTGTCTATCTTCGTTCCTGTTTTGAAGACACTAAATCGTAATCTGGTGGTCTTATGAATGATTGCCTATTTTCTTCGGTTCATCTCTATTTAAATCTGCTTGAACTCACTTTGTGTTGTATCACGTTCCCCTTTCCTTCATAATGGACACATAACATCACTAGTTTTCATATCAGAGTGTGTGAAAACCGTAAAAGCAATGATGTCAGTTAACACCCACAGATGTGTAGTACACTGTGCATTTTCTGTATTTAAAAAACCACTATACAATAAGCTTGCAAGGTCTCCTACATTTGAAAAATAAGTTAAAAATCCACAGAATCAATGCACTGAATGTGTGCTAATGCTTAAAACCTCAGTGTCAATAGATACCTGTGAGACTAAATCTTTCTAAACCAATGTACAAGACAGTGTAAACTGTTTACATTTATTTATGTGAACAGTTTAAAGGAACAACAGATAGTTTAATTCCATTTTACTTAACCACACAGATCATCATCACTACATTCAGAATAACTTTATTTAGCTTCTTAAATCCCTTCTCAAACAGTCTCTCTTTGCGACTCTGAACAATAAATTCCAGAGAGGAGCAAACTGTTCCTCCTTTTGGTTAATGAACACACACCCACTAATGGCTTGTCAGTCCCTTTAAGGTCGCCTCTTTGAATGACCAAACCACTACTTCACAGTCAAGTGCAACAAGTATACGCAAGTACAAACTCTTATTTTAACCTGTGCTTCACCCTGTATATGGAAGGGATGAGGGTATTCAGAAGAGCACCCGTTCTCACGGGACTAATGTGATGATGATCACACATGACAAGCTGTCATACTTGATAATAAGTCACCCGGAAAATGGAAGGAAGAGAAATTCCATTGCTGCCAGCATACAAAAGAGCTGTTTAGATAATCAGTGCTGCAGTCACTGGTTTCCATCTCGTAACACCCACGACTTTGCAGCAGCTGCTGATTCCAATAGCACCTGACTATTCAGTCGTGCCAAAACATCAAAAACCTACCCCTCCCGGACCAGTGACTTTGCACTGTTTATTCCTCTAATTATCAAGGGACTTCAGCTTTCTGCATCTCCTGTATGTTGACCGCTACCAACAAAAATTGCACCCAATGTTGGAGAACAGTGTATTCCAACAGCAAAGGTCCTAAGCGAGTGGTATTTTTTTCTCTTTTAGACAACTTCCAAGTCAGTTTGCAAATAGGTAGAACAAAACAGTAAAAATAGCTTCTAGTAGATGAGAATATATTTTCATTGTTTAATAATGCAAATGGTACTTCTAAGATCCACAAACATTGAATGCTTTCCTATGCTGAAAAAATGAGTTTGCCTATTACGGGCTTTTGGTAAGCTGACTCTGAAAGGCCTCTTCCCAATCCGAAGACACAACTAACCTCTGTTACACAGTCTTACACAAAGAAGTTAGTGCATTCTGCTTTCTATTTATGGAATAAATGTTCCCTTTTGCACAAGTGTGTTCCTGTTAAGATTTTGTTTTTCAGGTGTTTGGAGGTAACCTGCAAAGTAGGGGAAAATGTATTCTAAAAGTCCATCAAGCACCACATCACTGACAATCAGACAGTGTTATGAATACTAAATAAATGTAATACTTCAGTAAAACTCTACCGATAAGAGCATTCCAGAAGTTTAGGAACAATACAAGACTAACCTGTTCCCCAGGTTCGATCCCAGGAAGAGGAGTGATGGGAAGTCATTCATCAGAGCTAGAGAGCCTGCACATCTGATTCTACAGTGTTTGTGTCAAACTATAGAACTATAAGGAGAGACTGAAAAGCTGTTATGCCTTTTCAGTTCAAGTGAATGCAGGGTGAATGAAAAAGAAAGCCATTGATGTCACAGATTGCTCCTGATTTTTTTTTCTTTCATGCTTGGAATTTTAATTTACCAATATCTCTGTTTTCAAGTTCTCCTAGGTCTCTATATTAACTTCTGCATAGTCAACATTGACTTAAAAATTTACTTTCAGCATGATTCTAGTATTTCTTTAACATCTCGGACCTTTTAAAACAATAAGTAAGTGTCTAAAATTTCTGTAAGCACTGAGAAGTGACAAAAATATATGAAATCTCTTTACAAACGTATTAATCTGTTTCCTTTAATGAAAAGTATATCCATTACCCCAGCAAACTCCATAACACAGACTGCCATACATAGATGTAGCCCTTGATTTGAGAAATGTTTAAAAGAAGCTCTTTATAAACCATAAGAAGGCTCAGCTTAAAAGAAACTAAAAAAGCCCAAAATATTAAGAACCAAAAAGAGACAAGACATTGCCAACTAGCAGTCAATTTTTTTTGTGGGCAGAGAGGAGGCTTAATTAAGTGGGAATTCACACTCCTGGAGGGATCACCTCTTCCTTCTCCAAGTCACACCCCAAAAACTCCCTTTCCTTGCCTCAGTTCAGGAAATAGCTCCCTCATTACCATGAACTGGACTGGTCTGACCTACAATGTGTACCTTTTCAGCCTGTGACTTTTCAGCCAAAGTAGTATGTTTTGCCCTAAGAGGCAAGTTTCTAAGGAATGAGTTATTCATCTAAGCTAAAACCACCTCAAAAACTCCTTCATTTCCTACAGACCAACAGCAGGTACTATGAAGGGTAAGTGAAGATACAGGGATGGAGTATGAAGCAAACCAAGATATTCTGCAATAGCCAGTCCAAGTGTCACCTAATGACAGAAAATCTTGCAATGACAGGTATCCAACCCATGACGGTCAAAAGCATATAAAAGAGGTACTCCTGTTAGATTTGGGATGACCACTAAGGAGCCTTGAGCTTACCCACAGTGCATGAAACCTGACTATCTCTGCCTATCTGTACATGTATTTCCTGAGATGTAACAGAGTTCAATTCTAGCTGAAGCAAGCGAACAAACAAATGTAAAACCCATTTCTCCCAGTAACCCAGTTCAACACTGCTCAGCTGTAAGAAATGTGTGTGGGAAACCACTAAAATGCCTTCATCATTGACTATATACAGCACTTCATACAGTAATTCCAAAACAAATAATAAACGGTCAAAAGAACATTGTGCATGATAACTGAAGCACTGTGGATAGCATGTACCTCAGGGAAACTGTAAAAATGTCAAAACCTTGTTCACCTCTTGAGTAATCTATGCCATCATGCAGTAGTGGCATTGATTATAAATCTTCCAGATGCTATGTGAGCTAAGGGATTATTTAAGATTTCTCATTCTGTCAAGGAAAACACAGAAAAACTACTTTCCTTCAGAATCTTCGTTATAGCCACAGGCTCATGGGATGAGGTCAAACCATGGGGAAGTACATTAAAAAACAGAAATACACTAAAAGTTACTCCTAGATGAAACACATAGAAGCATTTATAATACAAACATACTGAATCACAAAAACAAAGTACTTTGACTTGCTTAAAAAGTAAGTAGTACTAACAACTGCAGCAGACTGGAAGCTTCCATAATGAGCATGAACTTCAGGGGGAAAAATGCAGAAATGTTTTCCAATACTTGATATTTATTTTCTGTGTATGAACCAGTAGTTATAGATACTACAAAAGTTCTGAAAAAATACTAAAGCATCTCTCCACAATCTAATGAACAGATAACTGAGAGCTTCCACATATTTTAAATAATTGTACTCATCTGTTGCCTCAAACCACATGAACTTATGCAGATGATAGCTTATCGTGTGTGTTTTATCACATTTATCCAAGCAATTTGTATTATTCACCTACCTGAAAACCTACCAAAAAGTAACAGAATTTACTGCTAACAGACTTTGCTTTAAATAAACTGAAGTGAGGGCTATGCAGAATCACTATTCTGCCAAAACTGTAATAGCAATAATCTCTCAAACTATTGCCCAGTTAAGTTTGCTGGATTTTCCTCTGGAGACACTGAAATCCACTACAGAATACTACACTGAAATCAACTACAGAATACTATAAAGCTGTAATGTTGAAAGATTGGTTTGTCCAATAAAACTGTCTTTTCTTCAAGAGCCTGGAATACTGTGGATGTCTTCAGTCTACTGCACTGAAGAGAAGCTATTTAAATAAAAATTGCAAAGTAGTAATCAGACGTTGACTTAGATCAGCCTTCTTTGCTTGAAGCCAGAAGTGGTTTTAGCTCCTGTAATTGAAGCCATCTTTCTTGCAACAAAATCAAGACCAACCAAGAGATCCGAAAGGAAATACAGTAAAGTAATTTTCTATGTAATTTGCCTGAGTTTTCACTAAACAAAATCCCTCTGAAAACCATCGGTCTTGTAAAGCATATTATGTCTGAAAAAAATGAGAAGCTTTAACTTGAAAACTAACAAATATCTTAAAGATTTACTCTTATCTGAGTTTTGGAACAAAAAGACATACATCAGAAAAAGAACTCTCTAGTACGAAATGCAGGAAAGCAGAGGTTTGTGGGAGATGACTGTAGGAGGAAAGGGAGGGGAATGCACAAAAGCATTCGGTTTCTGCTACCAGTTCTAGCAGAGATAAAATAGTACCACTCCTGTTGGGAAAGATCACTTTTTTGGTTGTTTTTTTGACCCATCAGATAACATTCTCTAGTTTAACTGGAGTGTTGAAACTTCACTGAAATCTGGGAGACTGCTGTAGAAGGAGACTCAAGGGAGGTACAGAAATACTAACTACACCTAGTGTGCCTTATTTCCCCATGTTCTGTACACATGCAATGGAAAGAGAGAAGATCCTCCAGCGAGTGATACAAGGTGACAGTAATTGGGATCCTGCTCTGAACCGCCCTCTAGAGGAGTCCCTCACTCTCCAATACTGAAGGAGACGAAAGAGGTTAACATGACAAGGGCAAACTAAACCTAGCCTTTCTGGATACTCCTCTTATATCGTAATATGATACAGAAATCAGACAAAGAGTAAGGTCTTATTTGGATCTAAGTAAAATATATGAAGGGAAAGTACCATACACCAGAGCCAATACCTCATATGAATGAAACACATAAAATAGAGAAGTATTCTGCAACTAAAATAGAAACAGGCAATAGCCAAAATCACTGCTTCAATTGTTTCCCATGAAAGGTCTGTCAGCATAATAACCAAATTAAAGCAAAATAAGATTAAGTGACAGGTACTTTGTATCAGAATCCTCTCAATTCATAAATCAACAGCATTCAGCCATAGAGAGCGGAAAGACTACTGACCACCATTTTAAAGTACCACAAAAATCATCAATGAAAGGAACTAGGGATCAGTCAAGATATCGTATCAATGGTTCATGACACTGCTTGAAAAACACACTGACAAGCACAATGTAATGTCATACTGTTAGTAACCCTCATATGTCTTCGTCACCAAAAACCAGAAGTTTCCTGCTCATGATGGGATTCTACACAACAACTATTCATTTTCATTTACTGGCTTTCACATCTCTTTCGTTCCAGCCAGGTTTCTCAGACCACGCTTGTTACTGTAATACCCAGCTACCTTCCAGCAGTGCATTAGGCAGTGCAGGTAACATCCATTATGGGCTGCTGCTTCTCTCGCTGTCTCCCTAGGGGAGAATACAGAGCATATCGAGCAGAGTGCTTTGGTACAGCTCTCCACAAGTAGGCATCAGCCACGTGCCAGACAACAAAGAGATACAGACTGTATATATAAACTACTTAATATTCAAAGAAGATGCATACAGTACTTCAAAATAAACACACGGCTGTTACCACACGTACCCTGGCAGTGCAGCTGAAACAACTGTTCAGTTACAAGCAATGAGAGAAGAAGTAGGAGAAAGGATTTTTAAAAAGTAACTGTCAGACAAATCAAAGCTGTTGGAAGCATGGAAAGCAGAAAAGCTCCAGGAAAAGTAATTTAGGAAAGAATGAAACAAATCCTGAAGCAGAAGGATAAAGTGTTTGCACTTGGTTCAATAACAGCCTGAAGTCCCTCCAAAGCATTACAAAACAGAGTAAGAAACAACACGGCAGATTAAAAGTAAGGGAAAATTATTTTATCCAGAGGCTTTGATCACAAAGCAGTAAAAACACTGAAAGAGAGATCTAATTACAGTGAAAGATGACCAGGAGAGGAGAAGTTGTGGTCACTGTCTGGTTTTGTGAGTGAGGGTGGGGGAAATGTAGGAGAATCTCCTGTTTAGAAGGGAAGGTTTAGAGCAACATGGATGAAAAAACAGATTTGTTAAGTATCAATGCTTTAGAGTATTTTAAGAGCAAATCCAACTACAGCCTGCTGTCACACTAGCTAACATATCTAAATAATATGTGAAAAGTAGACTCAACAGTTATCTTTACTCAGGAGCTTATGTCCTCTTAACTGACTAAAAAATTTTTATTTAAGCATTTGTAGCTTCCTCTTTATAAAGTTTTAATATTGCTCTTTAATTCAAATATTTCTGAGAGGTTTCAGTAACAAGAATCAGTTGAACAGTTTCCCCTCAATTTGCAAACATTTCAAAGGTAACTACAGCCAAATTATTAAAAAAAAAGCTTTAAAACTAACAGTTTCCTTTCTGAATTTTGCATTTACAGGACAAAGCAGACTCTTCCACATTGTAGCTTTATGTGTACTCAATACATTTCCAGTTATAGCCCAGTTATCCCAGGTGGGATATTCAGAATGAGACGTTATTGCTAAAATAAGCACATTTTCCAACAAAGGGTTTTATGAAACAGCGTCTTGGCACTAAGGCGCCTCTCCTTTCACGGACCACAGATGCAGTCAAAGTGGAAGTAACAGAAATACCTTAAACATAGTAAGATTAATATTATAAACAATATATAATATAACCAGCATATGCTATATGCTTTCGTGCCAAACTGATAAAATAATTTCTGTCATAATGTTGATGCTATCTTTTCTTTTCAGGAATTTCTCACTTCTTGACAGGTAAGTTCAGTAAATGACAGAGTATGCATTCTTAAATGCTTGTTCAAAAAAAAAAAAGATTCTGAAGACTGTCTGTTTTTTTTTTAATACGCCCTTCATCAGAGTAAGTTCTGAATCACAGGAACTAGTAGTGACTGAAACGTCATTAAGAAGTGACAAGCCACCAAAACAATCCTGACAAACAACATTGTTTAAGTGCTTGCCACCACAAAATAAAGAGTTTTACTACCTAGGTTTACGTGAAACACAATCTATCAAACTTCTTTTATTCTGCCTCCTATTTATTTATTTAACCTCCTATATGCATAAACCTGTTCTGGAAGAAACATCTGACTCTATCTGACTCCATGCAGTCCTTGACTTCTTAAAAATAAATAAATAAATAGATGCAGCATAGGCCAGGTTAAGCCTCACATCTCTGTACTACCACTGACTGACAATGACAGAAGCGTTAATAGGACAAAACTATTTAGCACACGAGACTGATCAAGTCATCGCTCAGAGTTTATGCCAGTAAACACCGCCTCGCCCCTGCTTACTTCCACTCGCCTCCCAGAAAAAGCAAGCATGGGCTCAAATTCTCAAGATGGCTCAACAAAGATAATATATATCCATCCCTCCTAACTTCAAGACAGCTACTAAAACCACTTATTTGCTTCATAAACACCACTCGACCCTGGCATAGCTCAAATTAAAAACAGTAATCTAAATACAAACAGCTTTGTTTCCATCAGCATCTCTTCCCATTATTTTAAATGAATAAAATAAGAGATGCATTACACTAAACATCAGGCTAACATTCTGCATCCATGCACAAACAGCTGAAGAACTAATTGCAAATACAGTTGCATATGTAAATAGATACAGATGAATATGCAAATATTACCTTGAGTTGAAGGAGGAGGATGCTCCTGTGGCTTCTCTTGTGATAAAAGTCCCAGGTAGCTGAGAACTACGTATTTTGTTTCATAGTGAAATCCTACAGGCACAGCAGTAGAGGACGCCATCGGGTTGGCTTGCAATGCGGCAGTGTTCTTATGGGGCACGTAGTGTTTTCTCTGGGTAACTAAGGAAGACTGTAAGAAAAGAATAGAGTGTTTCATTTGGTTTTTTATAAGGCTGCAATAGGTCATGGGCTCATACATAACAAGGAATTATGTAACAATCGTGAAGTAATATCCAGGTTTTTGCCCTGATATCCTATGCATTCGTATTTTAATAAGAACTGTGCAGAGTAAAACCAACTGTCCCCAGTCCAGCACCCTGCCTGCCTGCCTGCTGCCAGCAGTGGCATTTCTCACTCCTGCTTGGCATACGTACTCTCACATTGAAGCAAACCGAACAGTTCCTCACCATGTGTCCGCCTCCTAATGCCTCCCAACTCAACCACACACAAAAATACACATGTATGCATGCAAAGAGGTTTTGAGGGATTCTGAAGACTTGGTTAACTACAATTTGAGGTAGAAAGACAGGTTCTGAGGAGTCTCTCTTCTGCTAAGCTTCCAATGAGTATTTTCCTGATTCTCTGCTTTCTCAAGATTCACTATTATGATGCTTAAAAAAATTAATGCAGAAGAAGTGACCACGATTCCCTCAAATTCATTTTACTGTTCCAACAGCAATGGAAAACATGTGGTCAACAGAGGAAATTCCATATTCATTGTAGGGACTGGAAGAACAGATGGTTGCGTGTCATGGATTTCTCACCCAGACATTAATACTTATAAACCAGAAATCCACACCTAACAGCAACATCTGGCCAAAGAAGTTCCCGGTTCTATTCTAATTATCGCTTTTTTCAAACATCCAAATAAGAACAGCAGGAAAAACTAAGGGAGAGAGAAATTAAAAACAGCCATAAAGGACAAGGTAAAAAAACCCAAACCTCAGAAAACAACATGGAAGGGGGGAAAAAGCCACACAACAGACTGAAAGGAAGTTTCAGACTAATCAACATGTTTTAGCTCTTTGTATTAGGAACAGTCTGGATAACTGCTTCCAACGTACTATCAACCTGATGAATCAAATAATAATATTTAGGGCTTTAAGATAAACTCTCAAAATTAAGTTCTCCATCACTTCAAAGAGTCATTCCCAAACAAGTACTAGCCCATTCTTGGCCATTAGAATGGATTTCTAAATGAAAGGCACGCAAAAAAGTTCATGCTACAGAACAGCTACTTAACAGATACTGAAGGAGCTAGACAATTTACTAGTGTGAGACTGCAGTTACATTTAGAAGAAAAATTTAAACCAAGTTTAAAGTAGTTAGAATGAGAAAAATGCTGTATACAGGGAACAGAAGTTGGAACATCTCAAGAGGGTTCCCGATTACAGTGGAAATGCCTTGAGACTAAGAGAAAGAACCAGGTTCCCAAACCAAAGCACAATCTGCAAATGAAGCCTCAAGATTAAAAAAAATAATAATAAACAGAGCAAGCAAAAGAAAAGCATTGACTTGTCTAGCTATGTAAGATGTCTGGGCTGACTTCTAAACCCCCTCCTCCCTGGAAAGGAATTCAGATTAATAGCAGTACAACTGGTTACTGAGGATAAACAGAACTGTAACTGTGCTGTGGCATGGTTACTGTGTGAGTAGGTAGCTTGGCAAAGAAAAATTTATCTGTGAAACGAAAAGCTGCAAAAGGAAAAGAGTTGGTGTAAAACTGGCTTAGCATTCTTTCGTTAATCTTTAGCAACTCTAGTTTCTGAAACTCATTCAGTATTGAAAACAGAAGAGGACTCTTTCATGAAGACTATACTCTGGAAGCCCTGCCTCTTGCCATGTATTTCAAAAAGATTTGGTTGAGTCTCTCCTTCGGCTTGAACCAAAGTAGTGATTTATATAGGAAGGAACCAATGTTGAAACTTTGAGCCAACACTCATCCCTTTTCCCTTGGAGCAATAATCCTACATTTATGTTGTCTCTTCCATCCCAGAGTGCTATTCAGGCAATGTATCATGCTTCAGAAACATACGAAACTATAGCAGAGGATAAGGGCAGCTTTTGCACAATACACAGTTACCCTTCAGCCGCTTCCACAAACAGAGACTTTCATAAAGCAGGGAGATTTGGAAAAAATAACTGCTCAGAAGACTTTAGGATCCTTTAACAACAGATCTGCTCTTCAGACCAGATCCCCAGATGCCATCAACACATCTTCACACCACCAGATGTGAAAGATGCCATTCACCAAAAAGCAAAAGCTCCCCAACACGTTTCAGTTCTGGTCTGTTCAGTAGAGATCCACAGTCCTGAAACCAACACGCTTCTCGCAACACCTACACAGTGAATGGGAGCCCTTCCAGACAACCTGAACTGATCTGTCCTGAAAGAACCAGTCTGACAGATGGTCCAGAGACATCCAGACACTACGCTGTGGATCAAAGAACAAGTCTGAACATATAACAAAGGTTATTCTTCAAAATATAATTCCAAATCAACACAGAAAATTAAAGAAAAAAACAGTCGATCAAAACAAGCATGAGACTCCATACCAGCACAGTGATCCATGTGCAACAGTGAGGACTAATTCACAAAAATTTCAGCATGCTTAGCTCAGCACCTCTGGAGGGAGGGGTGCGGGGGGGAAGAGAGAGAGAGAGAATCAGACCACAGCTTATTTAAATAGTGGCTAACGTTTCCCTGGGAAAAGAATGAAGGAAAAAAGCTTTGGATGAAAGAAAGTAATCACTCTGGTCGCTATATTCTGAGAGGTAGTTTTATACTGAAATGAGAAGGGAGACTTAAGAACTTGAGTGGAAGAAATCTCTTCAGCTTCACATAAAAGAATGTCAGACTGGAAATGCACTTCAGAATCACTGGTCTTCCTTTGAGAGAAGCCCACAGCACAGCAACTGAATTACTCATTTCGAATTGTGAATGACTGTTTTTGTGTACAAAAAGAAATAGAGAAATATTGACTCACATACTGTAAATATCTCAGAAAAGGCCATTTTTCAGGAATGAGTGGGATTAAAAAAGGACATGCAGCTTGACACACCAGATCACAGGAAGGAGAGCTTTCCACTACAGGAGCAAAATGGAAGAGAGTTCAGAAACTGTTTAGGAGAATAAGACAAAGGCTTGTACGGGAGATGTAATGGACCAGAGGAAATAAGGCATTATACAGACTACGTAAGCCTCAAAGCCAGGGCAAGAGGGTTACTTCTGGTCTAACAAATGCCCTGCAAGAATATTGCCTCTTAAAAAGCTAAAGAGATCAAAATTATTACCAATTACTGCCTACAAAAAAATTTCATCTTTCTCAATTCCTGCACCCTTGGGGGAATGAAAGGCTACACCTGTTGAAGCTTACTTAGCTTGTTACTTCCTCGACCCTGCTGTCACTTGTTTCATGTGGGCCGAGCTGCTCAACTGACCTGAGAACACGAGTTCCAGTCAGGCTGACATTTCCTCATGCAATCTGTCACATCCTAATCCACAGAAGAGTTATACGTTAGATAACGGGCAACGCAAGTCTACCAATGAATACAGCGAATATAATCCCCTAGCGATGAGGCTCTGCTATGTTTTGTTCCTTACCTGCAAAATCCTACCGTGCATCAAGCCGCGTTTACCATGAATTGTTCAAAAGCCAAAATGCAACAGCATTATGATACTGCCTTTAAGAACAGTTCACCAGCTGCCACTAAGATCTACTGGGCACCTATTCAACTGCTGCAGGTCTGAGACTTGCCTTTTGCATTTAGAGCTGTAGCCTTACAAAGTCTTTTGCTGCATGTTTAGAAACAAAACAGTAGGTGATCAATATTGCTACCGATTTGTAATGCACTAAAAACACAGGTCCAGAAACAATAGCGCAGTCGCAGATTGCCTTCTTTTTACAAATAACACCGCCACCATGATGGTAGTTACGTCCCACTTGAAAATTGAGTCAATCTAGGCCTGGATGCAGTTCCCAGCTACAGCCCGGGTTACCAAGCCTCACTTACCGGCTACAAACTTAATCATCCTAGACCGCCGCTCTAGCAGAATACTTCTTGCTGGTGAGGAATTATTTCAAAGCATGCATGGTCCCAGTCAGCAAGTGTTCAACCAAGCACGGACAGGCAGATTTAGTGAGGCAACAAAATGGCAGCGCCGGAGTTCAAATCATTTTTAGGGCAGCGTGCCACTGACAGATTCACAGGTTTGGGTCATCCTCCTGATACCAATCTCTGCAACAGGTAACCACTCTCAGTTCACTCTCATCTATAGCCTTACATTTATACGGTGCTCTTTATCCAAACGTACCAAATTTGAAGGAGTTGCAGGTCTCCAAAACCACACCCCACCTCAACAAGATGGAAAATATTCAAGCGCTCTGTAATCTCACCAGAAGGCTCACGTAGGGATTTCGGATGAGACTTGCATGTGTGGACTAGTTTAACCCTGCAGCAGTTTGTCTCTGAAAACACTTCACGTAACAGGTAGGACTTTCCAAGGCACCCAATCGCGATCAAGTTGGAAGATAAATTCTTCAGAGTGCTCTTCCAACAACATATGACGGTATGACTAAGAGATTGTTTTTAATAAACTGAGAACTACTGAGTTCAAACATGTCAATCCCTACTGGAAATAAATCAATATTGCATCCATTACTGATCCTCTAGTGGCACTTAATGGATAGAAATACTGGAAAATATGATAGTCATTCACCTGGCCAGTGGTTTTAGTTGACCTTAGAGGGAAATGTAATTAAGTGAGCATTCCAGGCAAATGGTTTGATTTTTCTTTTAGGAAAAAAAACAAAACTTGCATGAGTTATCTACTATAAAGGTTCTCAATCCTTTCCAGCTTTAAACCATCTTACCACAATACTAAATCACGACAAACCCAGCTTTCATTGACAAGCTTTCATTCACTTCGTTTTGTAACTTGCCAAGCGCTATTTGGATCTGAAAGCGAACAAGAGGACAGGCAGGTAAGGCAGAAGCCCTGCGCTCGCTGGAAGTTTCAACAGCGCCAGACAAGCGCAGAGCCAGAGCAGACGAGCAGCCTGCGAGAGTGCAGCGTAAGCTACTCAGTTACTACGGCGATGAATGAGATATTTATATCTGGGCAGAAACGGCAAGGAGCAAAAAGCCGGGATGAGTCAGCCGGCGGGGTCCGTGCGGGAGTCACAGCCTACGCGCTACACCGGCAGGTGCGGGCAGGCAGGCCGCAGCCCCTGCAGCGGAGAAGCCGCCGGCTCTCCTTGCCGCCGCCCTTCAGGAGCTGCCGGGGGGCGGAGGGGGCACAGCCCCTTCTCCCACACCGCGGGGCCCGGCCCAGCCCCCCGCTCCAGGGCGGCGCCCGCCCCGCAGCCCGCCGGAGAGGGCCGCGCTGGGGTCACGGCCGCCGGCCCTCAGGGGCTGCCCCGGGCGCGGCGGGACGGAGGGACGCGTCCTTCAGCCGCAGTCACGGCGGGGGCGGGAGGGGGCAACGGCCGCCGAGGGGCGTGGCCCCGCCGCGCCCCGCCCCCGCGGGGAAGTTCTCCGGCCACCGACCCCGCGGAGAGCGGCCGGCTCCCCCCTCCCCTCACAGACACCGGGCGGGGGGGGGGGTGGGGAAAGGAGGCGCGCGCCGTGCCGCCGCGCTGCCCAACGGCCGCGCCGTGCTCGGGCTCGTGCCCGCTCCCCCCACCCCGCTCCCGGCCGGCGGGGGCGCGAGGGGAAAATCAACCAGTCAATCAATCAATCGCTCGCCCGCCCCCACCCCCTTCCTCACCTGCGAGCGCCGCGGGGCGCGGAGGGGGCGGGGGGGAGGAGGAGGAGGAGGAGGAGGAAGAGGGAGAGGAGGGGGCGGGCAGGCCGGGCGAGGAGCGGCGCTGCTCCGGGTCGGTCCGCCGGGGGTGGTGGGCGCCCGCGCGCGCGCGCGCGAGGCGGTGCGAGCTCTGCCCTAATTTGCCGCCGCCGCCGCCGCCATGATGGAGGGGCGGGGAGGAGGGGGACGGCGGAGGGAGGGGGGGCCCTACGTCACGGCAGTTTGTGTCGCGCGTCACGGCCCGCGCCGAGGGGCGGAGCCTGGCAGGACGCCTCTCCCGCCACGTGACTTCCCGAGGGGGGCGGGAAGAGGCGCGGCGGCGCGGCCCGCCCTTCCGCCTCGGCAGCGGCCATGGAGGCGGGGGCGGCCCCGCCCCGCCGGGCCCCGGCGCCGGAGCTGAATCGGCGGGCAGCGGGGTTGCGAAGAGGGGAGGAGGGAAGCCGGGAAGCCCTCTCCCCGGGCGGGCACCGGCCTGAGCGGGTTTCCCGCGCTCAAAGGCACACATACGAAAGGAAAACGCAACCGGAGGATCCGTATTAACCCCTTCGCGTCTTCCTCGCGGATCCTGAGGCAAAGAATGGATGGCAGTTGGTTTCCGCGGCCCTCACCCTGTTCACGCGGCTACAGGTGTGGGTTTAGCTGGGTCCCAGTCCCAAACAGAAAGCCTCCCATGAGGCTGGGGGGGGTGTGGGGGGGGTGTCACAGAGCACCTGGGCTGGAGGAAAGAGAGCAAGTCTGAATATAGTTCCAATTGTTTTAATATTATTTAGGTTGTGCCCGAAGTAATAGCAAAATGTTCTCCAGCCCCAAAATACAAGTTGATTCCCTGCATTGTAACGTTACTGCAATATGAAAAAATGTAAGAGTTACATATTTTTATAATAAGCGTTTTCACATAGGAAAAAAAGGCACAGTAAAAACTGACAGAATAGAAATAAGCCAGGAAGAAGCATGGATATGACAAATACCACATTTGACACTGATTTGTAAGGAACAGTTCTATTTTTTCCAGTAAATGTACCCACAGAATGGAAATAGAAGCTTCCTGCCAGCTAGAATAAACAAATACTATTATAGGTTATGAAGATTGCTTTAAGTTTCACCATAAACAATGGAAGCAGTAACAGAACTCCTGAAGAATCAGCACATCATTTGAAAATGGTCTTGAACGTTTCTCCATCACGAAGTGACGGAAGGTAGTAATAATAACAATAATAATGATAAGGCTTTGAATCCCCACGATGTATTCCTAAAATGAAATGCTGGTGCCATAGCTGCTAATCATAAAAGTACAGCCAACCTGAGGGGCCTGACACAAGACTTCCCCTAAGCCACCTCCACCTGACAGCCCTGACCTCCAGCCTCCCCGCTGCAAGGCCGCCCTTCCCGTCCCCTCAGCCAGCCGCCTCCCGCATCCTTCTGCTTTCCTCTGCTGCCCTCCGCCCCGGCATCTCAGGTGCGGGTTACAAAGCCAGTGTCATCTCTCTCTGCCAGTCCAAACGTGGAAAACCTGTGAGATCTTATGAACAGCATTTCACAGCTTTATACAAGTGACAGCCGAAAGTGACCTGGAGATATCAAAGCTTCCTACGATGGGGACAGGCCGCAGCACTGCCGAAAGAAATCTACCTGAGGGCCGTACAAGCAAGGTTCTCTCCGTGCTTCCTTTTCTCCCTGCTACAAGTTAAAACATCTCACGGCGTTTCTCGGGAGAAGCTCAGCTCCTTTTGAAGCTGAACACGGTATTCCCACCAAAGCCTTAAAAACACTACGCGCACGGGAAAAATGACTTCCCCTCCTGACCGCAGCGCCCCTAAACTCTTAGGCCGAACTCTGACGTCCGAGCCTGTGTCGTGTGTCTCCCCCCCCCCCAAGGCTCACCACCCGCGCGGCGGCAGGCTCACTCCAGCCGGGCTTACAGGGCCAGCTGCCGCCTCTGCCACCGGAGGCGGACGGGAAGGAAGCCCCCCCCCCCCCCCGCACCGGGGCGCTCCCCGGCAGGGAAGGCGCCGCCGCTCACGAAGAGCGCTGAAGCCAAGACCCCGTCCCCGACCACAAGAGGGCAGTCTGCCACGCGCAAGGACCCGCCCCCGTGACGCCAGCCAGAGCTCAGGTTTCTATTGGCCCGGAGGAGCAGGTGGGCGGGGCGGCGTGACACAGCGACAGCAGCACCAGCTGTGACCCGAACCGGATTTGATTCCACTCGCGGTCGCCAACGGCCCCAGCCGCCTTCCCGCGAGCCCCAACGCCGCCGCCAACGCCGCCGCCGCCATGGCGCTCAGCGATGCCGATGTCCAGAAGCAGGTAGGGCCGCGGGCCCCAGCCCGAACGCGAGCCTGCGGCCCCGGAGCGGGCAGCGCGGCGGCCCTGGGGCCGCTGCTGGGTCTGCCTCCTCCGCAGTGTGCTCGGCCCGGCCGGGGCCGGGGCCAGGGAGGAGCTGACAGGACGGACCCAGCGTGAGGAGAGAGGCACCGAGGGCTGGGCCGGGGTGGCGGAGGCACCTTCCAGGCAGCTTCCTTGCCCTGAAGCCGTGCTGGGTGTGGGGTTCAGGTGTGCCTGAGCTGAAGGGCCATTTGTCTGGTAAAAGGCCAGTCGGAGCGGGAGGGATGGTGACAGCTCTGAAGCCTGCAACAGCAGAAGCGGCTGCAGCCAGCTGCGGCTGATTCACGTTTTAGTTGTGGAATAGGGTCTCCGGCTCTGCGGGTGGAACAGCGGCGCTCTCCTGTGAAAGCAGGGGTTGGTGAAGGGGAAAGATCTCTGGGAATCTTAGTGAGAAAGAGAAGTCTCTGAAGAAAGTGAATTTTTCCCTGGCAGGATTGGTTGGCCACCCATTGGGGAACTTTGTTGAAGCATTTTGATGACATATGATGCCAGATTACAATGAAAGGGATCATGAGTAGCCTTTTTGCTATCTAGAGTGTTTAATTGCACTTTAAGGCAGATAAATACATTGCCCTAGATAAGTACTGGCTTTTTAGATGTTGCTCTCTAAGGACTCCACATCTCTTTTTTTTTTTTCTTACAGCTATACTACATCTAATTAGCTGTAACTTAGCATTTGGGTAGGCTATTCAGCATTCTCGAATGCTTTTTTCACTTTTATGTCCTACGCAGAGTAGTGCAACCTGGGCTTCTCTTGCAATGGAAACTTACAACCCTGAAGTCTGACTGTGGATATTTACTCCTGAGGCAGGACACTTTGTCCTTATTGACAGTAAACGCTGCCCTTGCCTAAAAAAGCTGCTTTGAGCTGGGTTGAAAATGGCGTGCCGTGTTAAAGACTGCACGGATCCAGTCAGCACTGGTCCATGGAGTTTCCTACAGGTGATGAGCAGATCAGCCAAGTTCCCTTTGTCCTTTGCTTAAGTGCTTCGTGGCTCACTTTCTCATTCAGTAAACATAGTCTCTTGGCAAGGAAGCATCACATTGAAAGTAAAATCAGTAGGTTGCCCTTCTCCAAAAGGGGAATAGTAACATTACATTCTATTGCCTTTTATCCGCAAAGCTTGTTTGTTTTTTTCTGCCTTTTCCATGAAGATAAGAAAAATAAAGCTGACATTGGGGTGGTCTTGCTCAGCCACCATGGACCTGAACTTCAAAGGTTAGTTCAGGATCTGTTGATATACTAAACATGTAATGCTAATAGCATTTCACAGCTGCAACTTTCCTGTCATTGTTTTACACTCCTGAGCCTAGGGTGATCCTGTTAACTGGAAAAGAGAATGCTGCTGATGGCATGACAGTTCTGCATGTGTATAAATCCGGTATGAACTTGCCAACTGGTCCTCTGAACTCTTAACTACTTGCCGTGGTGCTTTAAATAATTTTAATTTTGAAAATCATCTCTAATTAAGGATTTTTCCCATTGATAGACTTGCTTGCTTTATTCTGTCAAAGGTGTTTAATAGATTGTTCCATCTAATCTGGCTAGTCACTTCTAGCTAAAGCCAGTCTAACATCTAGAACTTCCCATGGAAAGGATAATCACGCTACTACTGATGGGAAAAACCCTCTCTTCCTTTCTATAGGAAATACTACTATGCTGAAGTTATTAACTTCATTTAAAATCAATCTCTTATTTAAACATACATGTTTTTGTCAGTGTTATTAAAACTAATCCTGTTTATAGATGTGAAAGTCTCACTTAGGATCTCTTTTCATTTCTATGAAAAGCAAAAAGGGATTTCAGTACAACAGATTTTGAAGGAAATAACGCTGTTCAGTCTTATCAGACTAGGGGAAATGTATGCCATGTTAGCTTGCTTCCATCTTAGTCCTCTCTGTTATGCAGAGGGCATTTCTTGAACACCCAGCACTGTTTAAAGTACTTTTCCAAAATTCAGAAACCAAACCAAACTGGAGGAAGTGACTCAGTAATGTAAGGGTTACAACTGCTATACAAAAGTTCTTAGTCTCCTTCAACAACAGGCTATTCAGCAAAATAATTTCCTTATTTTATATGCCTCTCTTGTCCTTTCTGAAATGCAGGTAGATCTAAAGCTTGGTTTAACCAGTCATCTAATCAGGCTAGTAGGGTAGGAAACTGACGCTGTAGGTGGACATGCACTTGGAAGTGTTGCAAACTGGAATTAAAAGAAAAATTGCTGATTTGATTTTGAGGATGTAGATATTGTTCACTTCTTCCACTGCATGTGCTTAAAATCTTCCACTTATCTTTTCACTTCTGTTTTTTCATCTATATGGGCATGGTGCTGTTCTGCACGTTGGCTCAGTTTTCACGTTGGCACCTTTCTTATCTCCTTAAAATATTTCATTTTAACATGAGATTGTAGAATCTTTCGTGCAAGTTTATTCAGACCAGATTGTCTGCAAAATGTGTCTCATCACTAAGTGCAAGCAAAAAGTCAGCAGGTTTTTATGGTCCACTGAAGTATATGGTCCACTCCATCTGCCCTTGGAAATGGCTATACCTGTTCAAAGTTGCAGTTTGGTTGGGCATGAGTCCTTACGATCTGCCCCAAATGTGAACTTAAACTTAGGCCTGGTCACAAAGAGACAGATAAATAAGCAGAACTCAGTATAATTGCTTTCCTTGTCTTTAAGCTGTTGGACCTGTGCTTTATAGTGTTTTGAGGTGGTTTCAAAAAGGTTCTTCAAGTAGAATATATTAGTGCATACCAGGCTCTAAAGCAGCATGTGATATACTTGATGTGGTCTTGATCAGCTAGCGCTGCTATCTCTGTCTCCTTCCCCAGCTCCTCCAAACTAACCTGCAACTGCTTTATAAAGTCATTTTGAGTTGAACCATATAGCAGCATTTTTTAATGACCTTGTAAGTCTTTACAGAATTTATTACATTTTTTCAAGAAAGATTTCTCAGGTGTGTAAAGGAACTTCTGGTTGTACAAATCTGACCAGAGTGGTCAGTAGCCCTTTGCTTTGCTTCACTGGTCATCTAGTGTGGAAGGCCCAGGTTCATTCAAATGCCATCTATGCCTGATGTAGAGCAGGGACTCTATGTTTATTTTCAGTGTTTCATGTAAATGTCATAACAAACAGACTACTTTAATTTTACTGTGTGAGGATTTTTATTTTTTTTTTTTTTACTAATCCTGGAGGGAAAAAAAGTTGTTCTCACTAATGAAGAATGAAAATACCCAGCTTAACATTAATACAAATTTACCTTTGGGTTGGGTTTTTTTTGGTATAGTTGCATACCTAAAGTACATTCTTCTAATGACAGCCAGTGAAACAGCATTATATAGAATTATTTGGGAAAAAAAATTGATTTTCTTGTAATCTGTGTTAAGATGAACTGACTCTGACCTGTATGCTCAATTTAATTTCCTTGAAAAACAACATTATATGAATTAGTAAATGGATATGGAGGGGCCTAGTGTACAAATGAGGAATATATACATACTTCCTCTCTTCAAAGTCCTTTCCAACAGAAAATATTTTCTTTTCTCTCTCTTGTTACAGATCAAGCATATGATGGCTTTCATTGAGCAGGAAGCCAATGAAAAGGCTGAAGAAATAGATGCAAAGGTAAAAATGGACGTTCAATGTCAGTAAGTGCAAAAGGAAAACTGCATCTGACATCCGGTTTTGACAGTTGCAGTCAGAGCAGTCCTAGAACACTTTAAGCTACAGCTTACTTCACATTTAGTTATTACATAGCAAAAAATGATGCTACCAAATAAAGCTAATATTTGTTAGCTTTTGACAAATGAAAACAAGTCGGAGCTATTTTTTGGTCAAAGTTTTCTTAGTGGTTCTTAAATATAAATTTATTCATATGCAAGTTCACTCATTTTTTTTAAGCAATCAGGAGAGCTGAGTGGTAATGTGAATAGACTGGATTAAGTGGAACACCTTCCCCGCCTCCTATATGTAACTTGACATCACTGAGGATTAAAGGAGTTCTCTGCACAATTATGAATTCTGCTAAGGTTTGTCATAACAAGCTATTACCAGAAAGTTTAATTTTAATTTTTCCTTGACTTCCATAGCGTGTCAGGCAGAAGCATTAGCAGTAAATTAAAGCATTAATGCTAGTAATCTTGCACAAGCATTCATACATGTACCAAAATGATAAAAGATGAAAGTTAAACTGGTTGAATTATGTTGGTGAACGTTTGTTTGTAAGCAGGTTCACAACTGTACCTAAACCTGTGTAGCCACCTGCAGACTTAATTTTAGATGTGATTTAGTAGATATACTGGGGAACTAAAACAAAATTTATATTTAAGGTATGAGTTGAATTGCTTGCAGAATTCTTCATTTAGGTTAAGCCACAAGAGACTGAGTTTAATATTAACCCGGTGATAGAATATAGATGTTTACTAGAGAAGGATTAATGGTGCCTTACAACCCTAACAATCTACGTTATACCAATACTGAAATATCTTGTTGGTATTGGACTCAGCATATGTATTAGTAATAATATTTAATCTCCCTTAAACATTTAGATCTACACAAATATTTAATCAATACCGAAGCAGGTATTCCTGATGATGTGCAAACAGAAGTCAGAAGTTGAGATTGGATTCTCGGGTATAAATAGGAAAATTTGCCATGTGTTTTCACATGTTGTCTGGCTTGGCTTTATAAAAAAAGTAATAGCTATACTGTCACAGTCCTTGTGTAAGAATTGCTTAAAGTAGTGAAGTTTGTGGACACTGAGGGCTGGGTAGCTTGTTGTAGGTAGAATCTCTTGTAGCCAGAAAAGAGACTGATTCTACAAAAACAAATCAGACCTGAAGCTCAAATAAAATGAGTTTTGCTTAACAGTATATAATATATAAATTTGGTAATTTTGTACCTGAGGAATAAATACTGCAAGGAAACATGTGTCAGTGAATTGATAAAATAAGCTGTATCTTAGTTAGCAAGATTCTAGTTCAGCAGAACATGTCCTGAACTCCCTTTGACATGAGTACTGGTTGCAATGTTTTGTTTATATGAAACCATAAATTGTATCATCCCAGCTTATCTATGAATGTGCTCTGAAAGCATGGCTGTTTCATTTTGATTCTGTTTTTTTCAGCCCATGGAATCAATTTCCACTTCAGTTATTTAATTTTTACTATAGGCAGAAGAAGAATTCAACATTGAGAAGGGTCGCCTTGTTCAGACACAGAGGCTGAAAATCATGGAGTATTATGAAAAGAAGGAGAAACAAATTGAACAGCAAAAGAAAATGTAAGTTGCTTAGATTAGATGGCTGACTTCAGAGCCTGAGCTCTCATTTTATTGCTAATTTTATACAAAACTGTTTTTCCATGGCAAATAAGCAAATTGTAGCCGATATATTTAGTTCTAATTATGAGTTTCTAGTTTTTCCTGGGGAGAAATTATCAAAGGTGAGCTACAATAGTATAACTGTTAGTAAGTGTGGTGAAAGAATCTTTCATATTTCTTTATGTAGTTAATGTCTAGAACTCTACCCTGGTCTGTTACTCTGGGACAAATGATCATGTAAGGTTTAGTTTTGGTGGGTCTTTACTGAAGGACGGGGTTCTGCAGTGTAATCATTTGTGCAAGTTCAGAAACAGATTCAAACAGGTGAACAGGCTTTGTTATTAAATGTTGTAGTACTGTTATCTTTAAATGTAAAGTGTACAGTTAAATGTTGCAGTTCTTCTGTCAAAGTCTGATGGATTGATTCGTTTATCATGCAACTTGCAGTCAGATGTCCAACCTGATGAATCAAGCAAGACTGAAGGTCCTTAAGGCAAGGGATGACCTTATTGCAGTGAGTATCTCTGTAGTAAAGACACAGAGGTTCTATTTCTACCATCTGTTAGGAAATGTTCTTAACCATTCTCTAAAGAAAAATATGATTTGTGATTGAGTGACGTTTGCTTCAACATACAAAAATGGCTTTCCCAGCTGCTCTGAAAAGTCATTAAGGATTTAGTCCAGCTTCGCTAATCTGCTTTAGCTTATTTTCACAGTTTCTATTACCTGCTCTTTTCAGGAAACACAGTTCTCTGCCAGGAACACTGCAGGCAGCGTTGTATCTGCAGGCAGCGTTGTATCTATCATTTGGACAATAGCTTATTTCTTTAAAGAGCAGGAACTCTCTTGCACGGTTGGTAGAACTTTGAAGTTCTATTTGCCTGAAGCAACATTTATGCGTTAAAGCTGGCATCGCTTAAGCAAGTAGGCTTAAAACACCACTGACTGGGTTTTTCTGTCTCCTTTAGTGGCCCGTAGTATATGAAAAGGTTTGCTTCTTGTTCTAGTAGGTGACCAATCTGTGTGTTGATGTATAGGGTGAGTGATCATTTATCAGAGCAGACTACATTTAGTCTCAGTTCAGGCTTACTATGTTTATCTTACACCAAGTGTAGTGTATTCTCATTCTGCTCGTTATACAGCTTGCAGGTTTCCTATTATCTCTTACCCTATCTCAGAAACAGTTTGAGTGTTCCATATTCTGCTAGATGGTGCTGTTGAGCTATTGGAAAAGCTGAGAGACCTGTAGAAGTCAAAAATAAAAAATTGTATAATGTTCAAGTTGATGCTACCATGAAAAAGGGGAGTTAGCAGAAGAAAATCGCCAGTTTATTGATTCTTTAAACCTGGTTTCAAACTTTAGATTGTATTCACAGAGAGAAGGAAGGTGGGTGGCTAAAGAGCTAACTCTATTGTGATAGTCTCTGCTGGGTAATCTCTTCCTCATTTATCAGCTGACTCAACCTCATGCTTCTGAGTAATGCATAACACTCTTCCTCATTTTAAAACATTTGAAGTCACATGCTGCTAGCTCTTTCTTCCCTTATCACATCTTTGGCTTCTTTCATGAGCAAGAGAGACAAGCAGTTCCAGAAATGCTGCGTTACTCTAGGGTGGACAGTATAACTAGGTTTGACCGTGACGTTAAATTGTGATAGTCTTATATTCTGGTACTGATTGTGTTAACATGCACTCTTCTTTTAAATGCTATGAGGCAGGACAGTAAAGAATCATACAATTTCTTTATCTGAAGTAATTATGATGGTTCAGTTCTAGGAGCTGTGTTTGAATTTACTCAAATTTCTTAAAAATTCAATCCCATCTGATACTGATTTGCTGAATAAAGATAGTAAAAACCAGCTACTTCAAATTAAAAATAAGCTCTCACTTTTAAATTTTGACTTGCATTTACTTACAATTAAAAAAATACCTAACCTGAATATTGTTTGATGAAAAGATAGATTAGATTTCTTTGCTCGACCACAAAGCTGAAAAAATGTTATTTGGACAACTTTATTAGTTTGCATTAGGCAATGATTTACAATGTATTTAGTTTGTCTGTCTGAATTAATATTATAAGTACTATCATTTTACTACTGAGGTCTCCCTTTTTCATGAAAAAGGAATTATTGTCAGGTTATAATGGGTTCAGATCAGGGCAGGGAGAAGGGAACTGTTTGGAAAGGATATTGTGCCGTGCACAGAGATGAAGGTCTAGCTTGGATGAACACCAGCTGGAGTGTACGTTTACGTGTTGGCAGGGTGTGATAGCTATAATAGGAGTACAGAAAGTTGGTAGGCATGAAACCAAATGCCAAACAGATGGGCTCTGCTGATCTGATTTCTTCTGAATGTAGGATTTGCTGAATGAGGCCAAGCAGAGACTTGCCAAGGTGGTGAAGGATACTGCCAGGTACCAGACACTGCTGGACGGGCTAGTTCTACAGGTAAATATTTAAATTGTAACAAATAGATGATCGCAGCCCTATCCTCCTAGGTGTCTTTCTTCAAAAATAGCCCACTGGAAGTATTGGAGTCTAGATCAAATGTTGCTGGGTGATCTCTGAGTTTTAAACATCACTTTTGCTGTATCTTTCAATCTTGGATTCTGAACAGATAAGGTTGCAGCTTATTTTCAGATGTAAAACCTGGTATACCAAGCAGCAGTTCCATTATAAGAATAATTGCGGTTGGGCACACATACATTGTAACACGCATATTTAGGATGCACACTTTAAGCTTCTGTAGTAATTAGTTGGATCAAATGCACCTTTGGCAAAAGCTGTTTCTCCAAACCTAGAAGTCAGTAGTTATCCACTTTCAAAATCTTTTTGGCTTTGACAAATTTATTGTAGCGTGGCATGCGTCCGTGACAGTCATACAAAGCAGAAATCAAAGCTTTGCTTACCTAGAGTACCATCCTCAAGCCCCAGAAACTAACGGCTAAAAAGCAGATAAGCATTGGCCAGGGTCAGTCGTGTGACCACTAGTGCCACCTTCTGGTATGAATTGGTCCTGTTACTATAAACTCGGAGAAGCCAGCCACGCGCTCTCCTGTCCGCAGTTTGATTGCAGAGTTTTCTTAACAGTGTTTCCTACCAGCTTGTGCTTCCAATTCAGTGTTGTTTCTTTGTCACACTTAGGTCTGGTATTGCTGTACATCAGACAAACCTGTCTCACTCTTGCAAGCTGGCCACGTCTGTCTTGGCTCATTATATTTGATCCAGTGAGGGATCTGTACTCATCAGTACTCACAGTTGGACTTAGATGATCGTTGTAGGTCCCTTCCAACTGGAACTAAGCCTATTCTATTCTCATGTATTACTACAGGAACTGCAAGGCAGGAGTTGTTAGAACAGGCATCTGAAACTACTGCATGTCTCCTCCAAGAGCTGCATAGGAGAATGTCAGCTTGGCTGCATGCTCAGCCTACTTAGACAGCAATGATCCTTATGTATACATGTACATTGTCCAGGCAACTCAATCCTATGATACCTACGTTTAGTTGCACTTGAGTTCCAAACCTGAAGCTAACAAAGAAACACATAATCCATAGTTGTAGGCTCTTTCCCAGGTATTGGCGGTGTCCTCTCAGAATGTCTGCATGAGGTGAACTTGTGAGCAAAGAACTAAATAAAAGAGGCTAATATTGTCAGGTTTTGGTTTTCAAATTGATCAGCTTCTTTCCTTTCTTGGGGTTAAATAATTCTAAGATAATTAAAATGTTGACTTCCTGATATGTAACAGTTATCTTGTGCAGGGATTCTACCAGCTGCTTGAGCCCAGACTAGTTGTTCGGTGCAGGAAACAGGATCTCCCTATGGTTAAGGTAAGACACCTAGAACAGTTTGACAGTATCCTGCTCACGAAGGCTGGGGACCTGACTGCAAATATTTGCTGCTCAGATCCCATCTGTGTGACATGAAAACAAGTGTTGCTTGCTGCACTTCTGCTGCAGATGATACAATGCAAGAGAACAAGTATGCTTTTCAAGTTGAGGATCATTTGCTTGCTTGGATATTACCTAGGAAACTTTAGACATTGCTACAATATTAAGAATAATAATTGGTTTTGGCTCAAAAGCCATACTGAAATACATTTGCTTAATTAAAAAAAAAAAAAAAAAAAAAGGCTGCAATCCCTTCCATTTTATTACTACAAATGATTGAGTGACCAAACCCAAGTGGTGTGCTAGCATTTGTCAATGCTAACTGGAGGTTTATCTTGTATCCTAGACTGCTGTACAGAAGAGCATTCCCATCTACAAAAATGCTACAAAAAGCAATGTGGATGTTCACATTGACCAAGACAACTTCCTGCCAGAGGAAATGTAAGGAAAATGGGAGTCTTTTATACAGAGCACTAACTTAATGCGACTTTTCAAGCCACAGCTCCAACTAGAACAGTCTCAGAAAATTACGTATGGAATATCCTCACAGTGTGTCTGCTGCTGTTCTAGTGGAATTTGGCACTTCTTTGTGTTAATCAAGCACAGACTCTGCAGTTTCCTCCAGACAAGCACTGTCTCAATCAAAGATGTCGATAAAAGTTTTGTGCAACCTCCAGCTTGATTCACAGTATTGAAGTAGAGAATAACTGTATGTAGAAACTTAACCATTGTTTTTTTAAAAGAGAGAATACGGATGTAGCCATGCTTTCTATCTCAAGATGAAGCAAATTGAGTCATAAGGTGCT
Organism: Gymnogyps californianus; assembly: GCF_018139145.2. Lineage (NCBI taxonomy): Eukaryota > Metazoa > Chordata > Aves > Accipitriformes > Cathartidae > Gymnogyps > Gymnogyps californianus. The sequence goes on from NC_059471.1 coordinate 149,388,769, forward strand.
GCAGGAATAGTCACTTGATGGGGTTTGTGTCTGTTATGTCTGCAAGGCTCTATTTCCATATAGTGTGATAAAGAACGTGGCACAAAGCTGTATATTCTGAAAGTCAGCGATCTTTATGTATGAGCCAACAAACAACACTTTTAGCACTCTTCCTTGCTTCCCAAAATCTGAAAGCTGTCTATTAATAGCAAAATACAGAGTCTGAAGCTGTTTTGAAGTGACAAATTTCATAGCTCCACTTGCATTTAGATCATGCTAATGAGGACCCTTGTATGTTGCTGTGGTCTGTGATAATTCCAAAGATGCTTTGCGCTGCTACTTCACTGGATCACTTTGTGCTGATTCCTATTAAGACATGATCAAAAAAAGTTTGTTTTTTAAAAAATAAAAATCTTATCTACATATCTGACTTGCCTATAAGTGCTGATTTGGGATACTATCTCTGCCACATTCTGACTTTGAGATGTCCCATGGATTTCACAGATTATTTTTTTTTTCCCTTTCTAGTGCTGGAGGTGTTGAAATCTATAACAGTGATGGTAAAATTAAGGTTTCCAATACTCTGGAAAGTCGGCTGGACCTTGTAGCCCAGCAGGTGAGTTTCCCTAACAGTCAAGGTGAACAAGATGTAATTAACTGTTTTGTCTTGTAATTAAATCCTAATGTTTCCAATGTGTCACAATAGCGTGTGGGATCAGATTTCAATGTAGATGACAAGTAAGAAGTTACTTTTGAATGGAAAGAAGCAAATTACCTACTGTTTGTGCTTCTCTACAACAAACATGGCTTTCCCCAGAATGATCCCTTTTGAATTAAGCATGAGCATAAAACTCTAGAAATTATGATACTGAAAGACTTGTTATGACTACACTGCAGTCAAGATGTTGAAATGCTGAGGCTAACTTGAATTACTGAAGCTAGCTTGCGTACTAGAAACTTTGGCTGAGATCTATTATACCCTAGTGGAAAAAACTAGCTCTGGCATCTCTTTCTTATGCTGCAATATAGGCAATCCTTTAAGTCTATAGAGTAGCAGGCAACATGTGATCAGGTAAAGGCTTCAGAAAACTCAAATGAATTGACTTGTTAATTTTGAAGCCTAGCCTAGCTATCACACAGTGCCTGCAATGAGGAATATACAGCAATTGTATTGCCCATTGCATATAACTGATGTATTCTTTCTCAACAGATGATGCCAGAAATCAGAGTGGCTCTCTTTGGTGCTAATGCCAACAGGAAATTTTTGGACTAAACCTCTATGAGAGAAGGTGGGATCTGTTCCACTGCCATACTGAAGGGGATGCAAAAGCATCTGCTAATTTAAAATCTTGAAATATAACATTACTATGTCATCCAGTATCTGTTCTTCAATGGAATAATTTTGCATACCTGCTGTGCTTAGCCTCTCTACTTGTGGTTAGAATGTATTGCTTAAAGGATGTGAAGACATACATATTCATCCAGAAGTGACACTAGAAAATGGAGGCATTTGGGCTCTTGGCTTTCCTTGCACTGTTGTGGCTCTATAAAGACAAGTGGTCCGTTTAGGGTCACTCTCTGCTTTGGCCACATCTCTTCCAAGTTGTCTAATCTGTGAAGTAAATTACTATGCTGCCGATGGGAAATCCCTTTTCAGTTAAGGTCTTCAGTGTTATAGAGGGCATGCATTACTTCCCAGGGTTAGTAATTTAATTCACGTTACTTGGTCAGGCATTTCTCTGTTCTGTATATGTGATTTAAAAAAAAAAAAAAAGCCTGAGCCTGTAAAACTTTATTTATTAAAATAAAAATGCATGTGTGTATGGAGTTATTTGTAGCTTCTCTCTGGGGGATTGGCAGCAACCTTTGAAAAGTGAGCTTGTGTGTATAAGGACTTACTACTTGAGGGCTGTGTGTAATAACTGTTCTGTGAAGCTAGAATTCGAGTGCATGGAGTACTGTCAAGCTGTTTGCTTGAGTAACATTGGATTGTAGGCAAGCCTTTTGAATAGGACTCTAGGATGAGCTTCATTCTTCCTAAAAAATGGGTCAGTAGTTTTGCTCCCTCAATCTTCTTTCACAAGAGAGAACCAGAGTAACACAACTGCACTACTTTGGTATAACAAATACAATCCATTTCCAGTTACAGGTTTGTTGCTTCTGTGCAGGAGATCCAAACCATACCACTGTAGTAATTAAATTTCAGGACTTGAGGAACAACAGCTGACTCTGTTGCAACTATTCTCTCTATTGTTAGAGTAACTACTAAGTTAAATAACAGTAGTGTAACTATATTCATTACCTAATCTGTTAAGTTTTACTAATGCTTACTTTTCCTTTGCTTCTGCTGTGATGACTAGTATTGTCTCCACATCTTATGGTGTAGGACAGAAAAATTCTTGAGGTGACTTTCCATACTACAAGCTTCTGCCAGAATACCTGACTCTTCACCTAGTGCTCAATTCTGAAACTTGTTTCATGGAAGTAAGCAACTGATTAATTACTGCTTGAATATGTTTCAAAATCATCTTCTCTAAGTATTGCAGTGATTCAGGAATGGTAGGAATTTTACATTGTGCAGTGAAGAATACTTGCCAAGCTGCAGCAACACAGCTTTATGCAGTATTTTTAACCTGAGGCCCTTTCTTCTCAGGCTGAGGTGCATGCCCTCGTGTAAAGTAGACTCTAAATGCTAGATAAGCCTTTTACTGCCTCATTTCTCTAAAATGGAGATTGACTGCTAAGAAAATCCTGAATCCAAACTTATTTAGTCTGTTTCTGGAAGAAATGCTTTTGATTTCCTCTTACAAAATAAGATTCTTTAGCAAGGTTGTGTCTCTTGCTTTACTGCTCTTGCTGTTGCATTTAGGTACCAGTTCTTGTTTTCCACATAGATGGTTATGGTATTTGTTCTTTTAGTGCTTTGCTTTTCAATACACGGTTCCGTGACTGCGCAATAAGTGTATCTGGACTGAAGTCCTACTCTTTCTATATTTTGGATCACTGCTACAGCCTTCATCTTTGCAACTGTCAGTGATCAAGCTTCCTGACTAAGCGTTGGGCTCTGGTTTTGTGACACTCCTGTAGTAAAGGAAGAGCCTTCGCACATGCATGCTTAACTCTGTTGTTTCTTGGTTCAGATAGTACTTTTTGGAACAGATTTGTTTTGGTCCTTTCTGATGGTTTCATCCAGCTCATCAATAGGCTGTCTGCCAGTGCTTTGAAAATGTAGTTGAACTTATTTGGGTCCTTACTTTCTCTACAGCTAGGGCTGGGAACAGAGACTCTAAATGTTGAAATAATAGAGTGCAGTGTATGGAAATAAAATATTGAGAGGTGAGACAAGAGGAGCTTACTAGTCTTTGGCAGGTGACGTGCACTGTGAATATTTGCTCCAATGCTCAATGAAAAGACTTCAAACAGATTGTAAGATCATCTCTAAAGAAGTGAACGGCCTAGATTTGGCCGTCATCATTTGCAAGTGTAGCTTTTATGTTGTCCTAGTGCTACTGTTTCCCTTGGAAAACTGATACAGGCAATGGTGTAATGCTTGTAGATAAGGTCACAGACAGAATAACCTAAAGGTTGGGCACAGAAGAGACAGGTGGCTCTGTTGTACGTCACTCTGCAGTGATGGGCCGGATTACAACATTATCTTCAGGTAGGTTTTATTCACTAAAAAAAAATTGTATTGGAAGTTATTAAGACTTTCTCTGATACCAATAACATAAACGTGCTTGGCTGTGACAAAAAGGGATTCTTTGTACAGGATCTGATGGTCTGCTTCTTTCATGCAGGTAGCAAGACCTTCACAAATCCAGATCTTGTATACTTTTGAAAAGCAAAATAATAACTAGTTAAGTGTCTGACTGTGGAGCTCGTAGTGGAAGATATTGGAGTTGCTATTTACTACCGACTTTCCTCTGTTAGTTTTGTATATCTCCTCTTGTATCTTCCTGTGCAGGAAAGAGGAAGAAATAACCACTGTCGTACTTGCATACAAAAATTAGTGGCCTCAAGAATGTGTTTAGTGTTAGTCAATCACGTGGGCAGCAGGGATTCTAAGCAGGTCCTCAAGAAATGATCTGAGCTTTACATATATCGCATCTGACGTCAGAGACTAGCGGTTTTGTGCCCCCCTACACCCTCTCCTCCACAAGCTAACTGAAGCACTTATGCTTACTCAGTTTATTAGTGGAATTGCAGGCACTCTTAGCTTGAACCATGTCAGCTGTTACAGGAACTTCCTCCTGCACCAGCAGTTCCCTGCAAGTGTGTTACAAGGAGGCACTAATTAATTTTAATCTTGGGACAACCACATGAGAGACTGTGATTACAGAAAATGATGTCTGCGTTGCCTGGAACATCCTTGTCCTTCATTCCAGGTAATAGGGGCTGTTACCAAATTTTATTACCTTAGAGATGCAGAGAAAAATGGAATATCCCATCCAGGTTTACCTGGTATAGTTAGCAACCCTGTTGTGTCTTCATCCAAGCTTCTCTTCAGTGTTTGTACACAGGTTTTTACAAGTAAAATGTGAAACAAAAGCAGCATTTCAGGTGGATTTCAGAGTTTCTACTGGAGCGTCGTTGCAGTACTGTTTTATTATTTGAACTGTACTGCTGATTTAAGCAAATGAAGTACGATGCACAATTTTTTTTCTTACTGATTTATCTGATGACCTAGGGCAAATCAATGAGGATATTGATCTTTATTCATCTTCGTATAAGCATGCAAAATATTCCAGTTGGGTATAGTAAACAAGCCCTAAGCCAGATCAGCACATTAAGAAGCTGGACAAATACAGGGAGCAAAGGAGGCATTAAATCAGGGTTCAGGTAAAAGAATTAAGTTGTGATGGGAGAGGCAAGCACCGCAGATTAATGGAGAGTGCAGAGCTGGTTCTGTCTAGTGTTGGAAAAGGAGTTAGGGAAATAGATAATGTTGCACTTGTTCTGCACAGTTGGCAATGGAAAATTTAAGAGCGGGTTTGACACTAAGTGATCAGCAGAGGACTTAAAATGTTACTGCACATCTGAGTCACAACCCCTTTTTTAGTACTTAGTTTTCACACTGAGAGGTATTAACATTAATCAGAGAGACACATGCTGTATGAATGATCCCTGGAGGTGCACGCAAGTGTCAAGGTGAGAGAAAGACTAGAAGAAAACAACCAGAAAGTGCCGAGAACTGAGGCCTCGATGTCTTTATTAAGCCAGTAACAGTTGATAGAGCTATAACTCCTGAAAGGAAGCTCTGAGCTGGCTGTCAGGGGGTGAGTGCTACCCATCAGAAAACTGGTAGTGACAGGGTGAGCGTGCTGCAGGGAGGCTGTTTAAGTGCCCAGCTCCCTGCTGAGAGCCAGTCTTGGAGGAAAGCATGGCCTTGTTTTCCATAACAAGCCTTGTTAAAAGCGAGCCATGAGAATCTGGCTTTTGGGTGAATCCTGCCTTGAAAGCCCGGCCTTTGGGTGCTCGCTGTCCAGAGAGGTCACAGATCCAAGTGTGCAGCTGGAGACAAGCTGGCAGAAGGAGGGTACCTTGCTTGTCGTGTGCCCCTGTCCTGACCTGCTGATGTTGGCAAGCAGTGGGAAATAAATAACAGAAGAATACGCATCCCTGTTGGAAACTGGAAGAGTGTTAGATGATACCTTACACAGACCAATAGCGTATGCAGTACGATGAGGCTGGAGCCGTCTCCATAGACCCACAGCCTGTGCCTAAAATAGTCTGGGAGATTAAGAGAAAATTACCCATTTATTTAATTCCAAAGAAATTGTAGTAAATGAAGAACAGAAGTATTTGGAAATAAAAGCGAACTACCCCAGAGGAAAATTCAAAGCAAAAAATTTTCCTTGGTTAAGTGAACTCTGAGCTGCTATTCTGGGGAGCAAAGACTTGAGACTGCAGTAAAGCAACTTGGCATAAGGTGTTTAGCCCTGAGCGAGAGCCCAGACAGACTGCAGCGCGGTTTGGCTATGTTTGCCGTTTGATACGGGCAGCTCAGAGAGGCAGGTGGGGGTCCCCATCCTGCCTCTCAAACATGTTTGCAGGGAACAGGCCGTGACAAGAAGGCCCTTCCAGGGCTGGGAAGTTCCTGCTGCTCTCAGCCAAGGTAGAGCTGGCTGGGAAACCCCAAATCTGTCTTCCTAGGCATGTCTTTCAGAGCATCCCATACCGCTTCTTTGGCTTTGCTTTAGAGAAAGCAAGAAAAACATCTGTACAGGAGCATTCTCAGCTTAAGAGTCATACTGACAATGTGCCAAAAAATGTCATTTCCCAGCCCACGTTACATGATGGAAATCAAAAGCTGTGGAAATCAAGGCTACCACATTATTTTAGGTAGTTCAAGGCTGATGTGTTGTGAGAGACTGCATAGTGAAACTATTAAGGGTGGTCCCTTCCAGCATTTCTGAAGGCCCTTTCCCATCCTGTGTCCAAGAGTGTTCGCATGAGGTCAGCTCCTTTTTCCAGACAGTCCCTGGCCCACGCATCCCCTACCTAAACACCGAGTGACTGCACATACTCAACCTAGCACCAACTGCAACCCCTGGGGCTGTTCAGGATCCTGGATTTCATCCTACCATTTGCCAGTGGCAGAAACATCCTTATTTTTTGCATGAAGCCATTCGTTAGAAGTCTTTTAACAGAGAGATTGGAAGATCATTGGTTTCTGAGCAGCTTTGACTTTATAGCATGAACCTCTAAGATCTAAAAGACTTCTTGCCTCCCAAACCAGCTGCAGGGCGTGCAGGAAGTTCACGCTTTCTCCTCCTTCCTCTCTCCTGGATGCTGGCTGCCCATATGCGTTCTTCAGCCCTCTGTATTAGCAGGGCCATTTCTCTCCCTACCTGCTGGCCTTATCCCCTTTGCAGGTAGCTGCTGGTATGGAGCTGCCACCCCGGAGTACCTACAGCTCCACAATGCTCTCCATGGCTGCAGGGTATCAAATACAGAGGCAGCATCTTGACGTCTAGCTGGAAGTGGACAGGAGGAGGAGGGAACAACTGTCTTACCTTGCCCTAGCTGGTGAACTGAACACAAAAAAGGGAGAGAGGGACATGTTGAAGTATTCCTGGTGTTTGGAGGGGCAGTTATCTTTTGCAGAACTCCTCTTTCATCCACACGTGCACAGCTTCTACCTGGCTTCTTTGGGACCATTGCCTGCAGTGCGATTGTAACACCTTTCTCCCAGCAAAGGTCACTTTTACCCAGCTGGTCACAGCAACCCTGTAGTGGGCACCCACCACAGAAAAAACCTGCTTGGAACATCTGGAGAAAGGCTGGTTCTTTCCTCTCAGAGGGCTCCAGGAGAGGGGAGCCTCACTATCGGCAGCAAAATACTAGAAGTTAGTCCCAAAGCAACTCTTGAGTGGGAGCACAAGAAAATTATTAATCTGTCTAAAAATGAAATTACGAGTATTTTTCCCCCACGCACATGATGTTGAGCAGTTTAAGTGCAACCACTTGTTCCACACTTCTGCTCTCGGCTCCAAATACTTTGAAGGAAGACAGTAGCATCACTAGCCAGGGCTGGGACAGCAGGAATTGGGAGGCTTCTTTCACCCGCTGCCTGGGTGACTTCCCAGGCTTCCCTGCCACCACCTGTGGGCTCTGTGGGGTAGGGCGGCAGAGCCCTCACTGAGTGACAAAGGACTTGTTGAGGACAGTGCTTCGCCGCACCAAAGGAAGGGATTCATTACACAGCACCAAGCAACAGCCTGGATGTCTCTTTGTGCCCCCCCAGTCCAAAGCAGGTCTCACCCCACCCTCCAGGATCCTGAAGCTGAATTTCCAGCATCTTCAGGGGACAAGCAAATCCCAGTCAGTGAGCCCCAGCTCCTCTCCCAACCACCACCATCTCGACTTTCTGCAGAGGACAGCCCAGGCACGACTGCACCACAGGGACACAGACGGACACATGCATGCACATACTGGCACACTGACTGCAAAGACACTGCTTTCCTGGCCACGCTGGCAGCATCCAACCCTGCACTCACAGGTCTCCTCCCTGGTTCCCTGCTCCCAAAATATGCTCGCCTGCATGCACCGGCCCAGGGCCACCCAGCAGCAGCAGTGTTTCTGGTCTCAAGGCACAAGAATCCAAAAATGGTTCTGATGATAGTCTGTATGACAAAAAGAAATTCCCTCCTGACTTCCGCTGGTGATTGGCTTTGAGTCATGATCCTCAAGATACCTCTCGGAAGGTTTTTAGCACTTAGAACTGGGGTACTATTTTATGCTGCTCTTAAACACAGAGGTATTTCCTTGTTCAAATAAAGAAATCAAGTAGCTTCTCAGATATCCTGCAGTGAGCTCCACAGATTACTTATGTACTGGTTAAAAAAGTTTTATAACAGATGTGCCTATTGGGATCATCATTTTTTGATGCTAGGCTAAACTTGGGTCACTAAAGCAACTATTTAATAATTTACTCTCTGATGTTTATGCTCTTTACTTAGGCCTAAATGCTGCCTAGACAGGCAAGACTCCACACACCTTGTATGTATAGCCAGCAGCCCCACACACTCCCTGCATATTCATGTACCGATCACTGTGAATCAAACACCCTGGAGGGGTGATACTGTTGGATCCACAAATGCCAGAGATGAGACACCCGAGATACCTACACGCCATCTGCACAACACATAAAAGTATATGCAGCTGTCCCCATGGCGGTATGGGCATATTTACATCTACTCACTGTGGCACACTCATGGCGCAAAGGCACAGATGCGATTAAAAATGCGTGTGGGCAACCTCATAGAAATACCCGCTGCCCCAAAGCCTTGCACAGCACTTGTGTGTGTAAAACCAGCACGTTCACTGTGCAGCCTTTGTGAAGTGGGTGCTGCTCCAGAGCAGCAGCAGCTCTCGCAGCCCTCCTGGACTGCCGGCGGGATGATGTGGTGGGAGAACAAAGCAATGAGAAGTTTGGGTTGATGGCAAGGGCTGCCGCAATGCCTACAGTGGCCCCTCAGCTACCCCACGAATGCTGGTTGGGGTAGAAGTCCGTGTGCAGAAATGGTCCCTAGGAGAAGAAATGCTGGTGGAGCAACAAGGTCTCCCGAGCCCGCAGCATCACTGGACTTTAGGAACGGGCACATGAGAATTGTTAACACCAAGGACGTCCACGTCCTGCCTGTGGCAATAAACCACACGCAGGAAGCTCTGCCGTGCTGTGTACAGGGGGAACCGTTCTGGACTAAGAGCATGAGCACTTCATCACTCATGCTCTAAAATCTTTGCATTTTGAAATTTTCATCCCAGTGTAACAGCGACTATTGCTGCAATGCAGGTTAAAGGTGCTAGCCTATTAAAAACAATTAAAAATGTTATTACTCCAGCTATGTCAATGCCATTCTGCAGCAGGACATTCCTCAGCCTCATACACGTTATGTCAGCAGGCACGAAGTGTTTACTTTCATCCAACCTGAAGCATTTGCCTTTTAGTTCCACTAAGTGACTTCTTGTGAAGTCATCTGGAGTTGTAAAGTAAATTGGAGCAACCATCTGGCTTTTTTTTCTGTTCCTTATTTAATATATTGCTACCATATCTCCCTGCATCTGATCGGTTTTATTGCTCTGTACTAATTATTCCTTTTTCATCTTGCATTTCCCTTTTTCATTAAGCACCAGCTACGCGCAACGACTGGAAGCAATGGCTGCGTGCGCTGGCGGGGTAGCCTGGCAGGAGATGGCTCTTGCCTTGCTGCTGTGATGGGCTGGCAGCAGGCTGGTGTCCATCCCCCTGGGCCAGAGCATCAGGCCAGAGCCCCTCACACTCCCCACGGAAACAGGCTGGCCACCCGACAGGGCACCCCGGGCACCTCCATCGCCCCGAGCCACCAGGGAGGCAGGAGGGGCATGGCTGTGCCTGGTAGCAGCCACGGCTCCACTGTACCCACCACTGCTTTGCTTTCGTCTAAAGCGGGCTGGAGAGGCATGTGAGGGCACTCACCCCTCTGTGTGTCCCGTCCCCCCGCAGCAGCTATAACTATAGGTTAGCTATAGCTAACCAGCATGTGCTTTTCCAACCCAATGGCTGGCAGGTGAGGGTTGATCCTCCAGGCAGGAGGGGGCTGTGCTGCACCGTGCGCTGGGAACACAGCATTTCTCTGAAATACAGGTGGAAAAAATAAAGCCCATGACTTTTCTGCAAGAAGAGCTGGGCAAGAGCCTGCTTAAGTTATGAATTACCCACCGGCTCAGCTGGAGGGGAGACCTGACACAGTGGGAAGATGGGGAAAGCGCGTTTCCCCCTTCCATGCAACCCCAAATGGGAATCCCCCATCTGCAGCACCTGTCAGGGAGGTTTGCGCTCACTTCGGCTCTGTGCCCGAGGTCCCCGTAAGCCTCCTGACCCCTCATTAGGTAACCGCAGGGGAAAAGAGGAGAGGGGCAAACCCTTGGAGCTGACCAAAGCTCAGCTGCTTTATTTCTGAAAAGCAATATCCTCGCCAGTGAGTGAGTTGCCAGCATTCGGGCATCCCCCTTCGCTTTGACTTTAAGCTTTGGCTGGTGATTTAGGCCAGCAGGCTCCAAACTTTTTTGATTGTGCACCTGCTTTGATAAAAGTAAGTAAATATATTGGGAGCATACACCCCCAATATATATGTTTACTTATATACAGGTACTACTGTACTAACATTATGTTAGTAATATAACTAACATTATAAAACATATCAAAACTAGAAATTAAAAAAGAATGAGATAAAGATGAAATAAATATTAGTTTATTTATTAATAGTACAAACAGTATTTTCTTCCTGCACCCCAATGGTGTTTTCTTCTGCATGCACCCCACTTTGGAGACCTCTGATGTACCAAAAAGCCTTTCCGTGCTGGCGGGCGTAACAGTCCCTGTGCTAGAGGCACTGCATTGCCCTCAGTCCCCGGTGTATCTCTGAGGGTCTCAGGGCTTCCTGGGAAACCCCCACAGGACTGTGAGGGGATAAGAGGGCTGCAGAAATTTGCAGGGGGCAAAGGTGGATGTCCGAGGGGGATTTCCCGGTCACCACGTGCAGCTCTAACACCCCTCAGCTCCTCTCAGCTGCGGGGCGTGGAGTGGGAGGTGCAGGCATACCGCAGAGCCCCCCCGGGTGACAGATACCTTCGCCTCCCACCCCAAGAAGCGGCAAATCCCAGAGGCAGGGAAGCAGGATGGAAAACCTGCAAGGCACCCCCCGCTCACCCCCCCGCCACTGGATGCTGTTAGTGGGAGCAAAGGGTGCCTTTCCCCGCTGGCATGGCCCGGGCTGGAGGGAGTGCCAAAGACGAAAGGGGGTTTGGAAAGCAAACAAAGGAAGGGAAGGAAAATATCTTGGACAGAAGATAGAGAGCATAAGTTATAAGTCTTTTGGGAGGCGCAGGGGTGTGTGTGCGCATGCGTGAACGGAGGATGCAGTGAGCAGCAACTTTGATCTCCCAGGACATCTGGCATGTGGGCATCCGCCATACATCTGCCTACAGGGCAGGCCCAGAGACATGCGTGACTGGGAGAGGGGGGATGAAAGCCCAAAGCAAGATGATCGCTGTTTCCCATGCTCCGCGCACCCTCTCCTTCAAAGCTGGCAGGTGGCATCAGCCCCGGAGAAAAGGCAGGCGCTGGCGGAGCCAAGCGGGGTCCGACCCCAGCTCCCCGCTGTTCCCACGCCCGCCGATGCCCCAGGGCGAGTGCTGCAGTGCCCGGCCTCGGTCCCCCCCACAAATCGCTCTGAGCAACATGGGAGCTGCAGCCGCGGCATGGAGGGCCTCCTGGGCTGGAGGGAGATCAGCTAAAGCAGGGCCTGGGGAAAGGACAGCGACCTTTGGGGCGCATGCCCTAGGTTTAATTTCAGCGAGGCCTGAAAGTGGGCGCTCTGAGCCCAGACGGCATGACATGCCCCCCGGGGATGGGCCCGGGGTGCTGGGCAGCGTGGCGAGGAGGGGCTGTGTTTGGTGTTTTGGCAGTGACGGACCCTAAGCACCAGCGGGCCCGGGGCCAGCACCCAGGGTACAAAATCCCCTGCACAACAGCCCGAGCCTGCAGCTGCTGGCCCTGTTCAGCTGCAGCAGTGGCTGCTGTGTGGTGGGACGTCAAAGACATTGAGCCACAGCGCTGCTGACTCAAGCGCTTTAACACCCCCCCCCCCCCCCCCCCCCCCCCCCCCCCCCCCCCCCCCCCCCCCCCCCCCCCCCCCCCGAGAGATTTGCTTACAAGGGAAAAGGGTTTGTTTCCCCTTGCCGTGTGAGCAAGGAGGGCGTTCAAGCTTTTCTTTACAGGTAACATTTTTAAATGAAAGATGATTGTCAAGTAACATCACCTGCAGCTTGGCAAACAGAGCAACCAGCCCTGCCCGGACTTGTGCCAGAATCACAAGCTTTGGCAATAAGCACTGCTGGCAGGTTTCTGGCCTTTCAGGGGGCTGAATTGGGGTAATTTTGTCCCTGCTGAGAGGAGCAGCCCTGTCCCTGCAAGGCGTCCAGACCAGGGCGGCTTTCCCTGAACTTCTGCAGCAAAGCATGCCCCACTGTGACCCCCTCTCCCCACCATGCCGCCAAATCACAGGTGTCCCCATTGCACGATGCCCACAGATGTGCCCGTGGGTTGCACACGTGGAATGGCAGCTAGCACACGTGCTAGTGCGAGGGTCACCACCTTCTCCTCCTCCAGACCCGACATCTGGCTCGTGGTGGGTTACACCAGCAAAACAAGCCCTTGTCTGACCCCTACAAAAAGGCTGTTTCAGTGGTAGGCTTTGCTCCTCTCCACCTGGGGAAGAAGCTGCCCCTGGCCCTGCCCAGGGCGTCCTCTCGATGGGACAGACTGGTGATGGGGGGCTTAGCTCTCTCAGGGGATGCCACCACTGTACATGGTCCATAACGGCCTCCTGGCAGCTGGAGGAAAGCAATAAGATACTGGACCCTCTCGAAGCTGTCTCACACCTGGGCCTCTCACCACCAGGAACCACTGGGACCTGCAGGGCAAAGGGTGGGAGGCAGGTGAGCAGCCATGGGAGGGGATGTGGGGTTTGGTGGGCTGGGCTGGCTCTCAGGGAGCTGGGCACCAAGCAGGGTGTTGGGGACGCGCATGCAGACGAGGGCAGAGAAGAGGTTTGCGTTCAGTGCGAGTCAGGCAGCGGGCACACAGGTGCGAAGGGGAAAATCAGAGGGGGAGAAGAGAGCTGCAGAGGAGAAGTGGCATTGGCATCCAGGCACACAGGCTACAAAGCGTGACAGCAATTGACATAGGAGAGGACGGTGATGCCCACAAAGAGGTCTGGTTTGTCTTCTACAGACTTTCTGGGAGACTCATGCGTGCCTCCCTCTTCCTCCTCCTAGTCCAAGGAGCTACCTCCTCCAGCATCAGGTTTTCAGTTTGAGGTGTAAAAGGTCTTTCCCTTCCCTTCTCCTCCTCCCAGAGCTCAACAGATCCTCATCAAACAAGGAACCGAGCAACACATTTCTCCACATCATGGGCTGCTGTGCCTGGAAATCAGCACACAGCTCCTTCCTAGGAAAAAAGTACCCTGGTTCCCATGCAAGTGGTTGGGCTGGAAAGGATGGTTTGGGTGTTGGAAGGCCATGCTTGGTGTTACACAAGGGGCCAGGTGAAATATTGCCGCCCTCCCTTCTGACCCCAAAACATAGGCACTCTCCAAGGGCTTGACCAAGGGGGATTCGTGACAGAATAACTTCCCAAGGGAATCTGTATTTAGCAGCAGGGAAGTGCGGTAGGATGCATTTCCCTAGGGAAGCGGAGATCAGAGGGAGGGGAAACAGGGGGCAGGCAGCCAAGGGAAGCAGGGTAGACTGGTATGCACAGGCTGCATTTCCTCAGGGGAGATTCATTTCATATGCAGGTATGTCTTCAAAGGGGACACCCGGGTGCAGGGGAACATGTGCTCCTGGGATGAATTGGCCCCCTGGGAACTTGAGTGGAGAGGCAGACTCCTACGGGAGCTGTTTCCCAGGGGATGGTTCTAGTTTGCTGCTGATTTTCCTAACAAAACATAGTGGTGTGGGATCTTCAAAAAGCCCGTGAAGCCTGGAAATGTCAGGAACCATTAGCGGCCGGGGATTTGGAGGTGGTAAATCTCCTGGCATCTCCCATTTTGTCCAAGCTCCTGCTAAAAGTACGGTCCTGACGCAGCCAGCTGCTCTCCAGGGCTGGCCGTAGGCACAAGCCCTGCAAGACATCTTTCCCCACTCTGCTGATGTAGCAAATCGCAATCCAGCATCCCTCTTGGGAAAGAAAATTAAAGCAAACTCTCTCAAATCTCTCTAGCAGGAGCATATCATGTGGCACATACGGTGGTTTCCCTCACTGAACCCTCCACTGGAAGCTTGAACTGCCAGCTGAGCGAGCAGCTAGGTGTCCCCCGCCTCTCGACCAAACCCGAGGGGCAAAGGGGTGTCCTTGTGCCCCTTGGACAAGCATTCCCCCTCCACTGGCCAAAGGCAGCCCTCTCCCCCGCCCCCGGTGTGGGCCAGGCGAGGGTTTGATGGATTGCAATCCTCCTCCTCCATGGTCAAAACAAAGGTCATGGCCTGAGGAAATTGCAAACAACTTTTGCCCACCGGCCCTGGAAGAACGGGTGCATTTGTGACAAGGGAGTGAACTTTTTACGATCCCTCTGCCCTGGCAGCCTCTTTGGGAAAGGAATTTAAAAAAGCGGGCAGGGAGCTTGTGGCCTCCCGGTGCTGACAGAGGAGGAGGGGGCAGCCCTGAGACGCTGCTCCAGGCCCACGGCGAGCCCCTGCCCCTTCCCACCTTCTCTTCCTCCTCCAGCAAAGCCACTCTGTCTCCTCTCTGCTGGGCAAGCACAGGGCTCTCGGGGGTCCCCATTTGGGGGCTAGCCTTTAGGGCTCTTGTTATGATCCAGAACAAGTTTGCATTTTTTGTTAGCGCTTGGGAGACCCTAACGTTTGTTATGTGTCTGTATAAATATATATGCAACAACACTGCACCCTCAGACTGAGCTTATGGCTGGGAGTAAGGTGTTCGGTCTGTTCTCGCCTGCCAGGGATGCGGGCTGCCCTGCCGGGTGAGAGGCTTTGCTTCTCCTTTCTGTGCCTGTGCCTTCTCCACTACACAAAAAACGCAGCTTTGAGGGCTGGAGGAGATACAGGGGGGTCCCACCCCTCAAGAGATCCCTGGCTGCTTGGAGAAGTTGTGTTTTACATCTCAATGTGGGACAAAAATAAAAATCTTGAATTTATGAGTGCATATGTTTTTCCTAATACCTATAACTAAACATTTCTGCGAACAGAAACCATTCATTTTAGCTTAAATCTGAGTCCTTCTGAGCTAGCCCAAATGCCTTAGTCCTGCCTTTCTACGCGAGGTGGTGTCTCCCATGCTAAAATATGGTGACTAATAGGAAAATTCAAGATGGGAACTTTACCTGCAAGATGCTTTATTTTTAGGGAAATATACAAAACCAACCCACCCTCCCAAAACACTGATGGGTGCCAAGGGCACTCCGGTTCTTCCCTTGCCATTAGGCACCCACCAAAGATGCACCATCCATCAGCTCTAGCAAAGCCTTCCTGGAGTTGGAGCTCTCCCCAGGGTGTGAGGGTGTAATGATGGGTGCGAGGGGCTGTAATTTATTTCCACACCCAAACTGGGGATTAAACTGGTCCCTATTGAAACCGATTCATCCACCCATCTCCAACTCAAGCCTACACAAATTAGTGAGCTGGAGAGAGACAGCTGGACAAAAAGCTGGAGGTGGGAAGCATCCCAGTTTTCAGGGAGAAGGAGGCTAGAGAGGAAGCCAAGCATTGAAAGCCTCAGCCTAAGAGCTCAGGAAAGCTCTTTCTTAGTACAAGGGGGTAGCTTTGCCAACCCATGGGGGGAAGGAAGGAGGAGAAGAAACTAAAATTGTGGACAGCAGAAAGAAGGAAGAAAGGTAAAGAATTAGGGGGACACGTGGCCTAGCTTGATACTGCCTGTTACACTCACGATAACATCTTGTCAAGGTTAGGACGTGGCATTTCCTATAACACAGATAAGCTTTGTCTTTGCCTGGGCTGCAAGGCAGCTCTAAAAGCAGCGACTTTCCGCCCCTTCCCCGGGACTGGTTCCAATTAGCGCCGGCTCCGCTCAGCGCCGGCTTAGCCCCAGGATTAGAAATGTCCCCCTGCCAATCCCCTCTGACCCAAACGCTTCCTGGGACTGATGGGGCGACTGAATTCCTCCCCTTCCTAAATTGGACAGCTTGCTCTCGTCACCCCGAACTCTGGCCCGCGCGGGGGGGAGAGGGGGAAGGGGGATACGTGACAGAGAGCAGCCCTTCGCCTGCCCCGGGAGCAACTTACCTCACTCTACCTCGGAGGGGCCAACGTCCTCAAACAGCCTTTGCAGGGCCGGGAGCCGCGGCCGTGCCGGGAAGTGCCCGCTGGGATGCTTGGCTTCACCCACCTGGCCCAGGCAGCAGGGGCAGCTCCCACACCCGGCTGGCAGTTTTGGGGTGCTTGAGATGTCAGGGTGCATCAGATCCCATCTCATGCTTCTCCAAACGCCCAGGGGTGGGAAGGTGCAGCATGTGAAATATGCAAGTATGTGGCAGGATAAGTCACTCTCAGACCAAGCCATGGAGGGTACAGTGAGTCCCCGAACGGCCCCAGGAGTGGGGATGCACTGGGGATTTAGTCAGCTCTTGAACAATTCATTCACTGGGGCTCGTTTGCCTGACTTTGTAAAATGCTGGTGACCTCAGGGGATGAACTTGCTGCTTAGGGCACACAGAGGGCAAGAAGAACTATGAGGACAGGATGAGGCCCCTGGTTTGTCCGGCAAGCGTGGGGTCCTGTGTCACAGAAAAACGTTCTGTGAGCATCTCTTTGCAGAGGCAGCTTCGGTGCCGAGAGCCAGGCGAGTGTACTGGGCTCGGGAGCAGCCCCGGCGAGGCTCCCGCAGGAGGGGCAGACGGAGCCCGTGGTGTAAACAGGCTACACTGTGAAGCTGTTTTGGCAGGAGGAGAAGATGTGAGCAAGAGCATCTGTTGCCAGCCCTGGAGGAGACAGAGGGAGCTTTCACCAGCTAGAGCCGGGGAGGAAAGGGAAGGGGCATGCAGCGTGCGCCTGGGAGCCTCGGTGCCCCCGGCCTTCTGCCGTTCATCCCCTGTGCCTCCTTTTGCTGGCACCAACTTTTAAGGAAAATCGCCTCGATTTTGTCCTGATGAAAAGCTGTTGAATCAGCAAAATTGAGCAAGTTATTTACCCAGGGACCAGCTGAGCAATGGCCAAGTGCAAGCTTCCCCCATGCACATACAGCAGGCGCCTTCCCACATGAAACGGTATGGCCAGTTCCCGGTTTTGATGCCGAAACCCTCATGAGAAAGTCTTTCAACACCTCTCTGCTGGGAGGGCTGAAACCACTGCCCCATCTCACATGGGAGATTTAATAAACAGCAAATGGCAAGTGCCATTTTGGGTCCGATACGTATTCGGACCACTGCTCGAAAAGCTTCCCATTCCTCTAACAGCCCCTGAGGGCTGTCATACCCTATGCTGCTTAGCATTAAAGCAGCACAAAGGGGAACCACGTAGGCTACATCAGTTCCTCCTTTATAGCAGCATCACTCTGTAGGCTTTACTCAAGGGCAGTCACCCTTTTTAAAGCAAAGAGAGGTTTGGGGTGAGTGTGGGGGAACGGACTACCTGCGACCCAAGACCGCATGGTGTTTTGGGGAGGGAGGCAGACTTTCCAGCACACCTGGGCTGCAGAAAAACCCACAGCCCACCAGGGACTTTGGGGGAAAGCAGTGACACAGTCTCATTTCCACAACTGGGTTGTTCGTAGGCAGACAGCTGTGTTTCGGAAGGGCAAACGATCCCAATTAGCTTTCCAGGTGCTCTCTTGTAAATGGCTTTCAGGTGGTACAACTGTGTCTGACTGCAGTCCAGGGCTTTGTCTCTCTGAAAAAAGCCCTCTGTGTTCCCCTCCCGCCTTACAAAGGAAGAGGGAGACCATCCAGGAGACAAGAAAACACACATACAGCATGGGTGATTGCTATTTTAAGAACGTACTTTATACAAAATAACCAATTCATATGGAAATAAAATCTACAGACCTCCAAGGATCAAGCTTTTAAAAAAGTTCTTTAAAAAAATTACCCAACACACAGTATTAAACTAACTATTGAGGTAACTGTCGCTCTTGGGGAACAAAGGTAATCAGCAGACCAAGACAAAATATACACAATATAAAAATAAATAGCATTCCCCTTTCCAGTATTGACCAGGAAAGTTCACACAACTTTGCAGCAGCAGGAGAGAGAAGAGGATCCCTGACACTGTGCTCTACGGGACGGGGAGGGAGGCAGGGGCGAGAGCTGGGGGCTCCTAGGCACCAGGCGATGGAGAGGTGCAGCACCTGAGCCCCCACTGGGGAAAGGAGCACTGGGGCAAGCCACTCCAGCATGAACTCCTTCCTCTGAGAAATTCGGGCTATCAAATCCAACCTTTCCTAAACAGCATGGGCAGCTGGCCAGCTCAGTTTCTAACCGAGCTGAAGACAAGTAGGACCAGCCCTCGAGCATTAGGTCCCACCACCCAGCAAAACACCCCAGTCCCGAGCCCCACGCAGCTCAGATTCCCCCCACTGAAGGATGCAGGCAGGGGTTGTTTTCACAGCTTGGTGTGGGAGCTCTCTGCTGCAGCATCAGCTCACCCTCCCATTGCCCTGGGACAGTTGCAACCAGCGGACAGGGTCCAGGCTTTTGCCCCCATGGCCCCTAGACCCCTTCCCTGCCCAACAACAAAAAACACAGCAACATAAGAACAGCCTCACCCAAAAAGAGAAAGGCCCCCGTTTTCTCCTTGTGCCCCCGACAGACAGATTACATTCTTTACAAACTTACAATAATACAAAAAAAACCCAACGTCACCCAACTTCAGAAAAATGGACATAGTGGCATATGCTCTCCCGCTACCTCCCCATCAATGACAAGTGAAGCAGCAGCGGGTCGCTCTCCTCCCCTAGAGGCATCAAATCAGTGGTCCACCCACCCCTCGCTCCACGTGCTCTGCTTCGTGGATGAGGCTCAACTTCACCAACGCGCTCCTTTCCCTTTCTACCTTCCCAAACACAGAGGAAGCAACCAGCTCTCTCCTGGCTACCTAAATCAGTCCAACAGTCGCTGGGAAAGTAGGAACGTGGCATAGATAAAATGCAGGGCCACAGAAAGCACCTTGCTTCTCACTCAAACCGTAAAGCCCCTCAGTGTTTCATAGCCATCTGCTCCCTGAAACAATATGGGAAGGTCAAAGTTCCACTGCTGCACGTTATTATTGCTCAGAAAAAATCAGGCAGCAGTGTTCATTGATCTATCAAGGAAGAGAGGCAACAGTTTTCATGGTTGTACACAGTATGTATTTTTAACCTAAGCCCCCTTGGAGGTAGACACACCAGGATCATGCGCGGGAACCCTGCACAGGGGCCAGGAGCAAATCCTTCTGCTGGCAGAGGGACAGACATTGCCGTGCCAGGGTGGCAAACCCCGGGGGCACACAGGAGAACACCAGTGAGCCACTGAGGACACCTTAATTTCATGAGGAGAGTAAATGTGTACTCCCCACCTGCTTTCTATATGCTTGTGCAGAGGAGACAGCTGGCAAGTTCAACCTTCTGCCTTTCTACTCACGTGGGCAATGAGCTTTCATCTCTGCACTTGACAGCAACCGACTGCAGCAAAGTGAGCAGAGGGAAAGAAATTTGAAAGCTAGGAAGCAAGGGGAGGGGAAGTGTTGGCATATGACACAAAAAGGGAACAGAGGATTTTCCAGACTAAAAGTTGAGGCCCGAGCTCCTGTAGCTGCCTGGCTGACTTCAGAAAGGGAGATCGCTCCTCTGATGTACTCAACAGTGTTTCAGTGCACCAGGTATCTGCTTGCCTCTTACTGATTTGAAGGCCAAAGGAGTCCCTAATGGCCATCTGGTCTAACTTTGTCCACAACTAGGGAATTTTGTCCACACAGAGTCAGTTCCACTTTTATTTAGAAGATATTCCACTTACTGCCCTTCTGCTAGTGAGCCATGTGTTTCCAAATAAAAGGGGCAAAGGACAGAGGGACTTAACTAGAGTTAGTGAAAATCCCAATCAATCCTCAGCCCTAATTAATCCTTCGTCCCCTCTTCCACTGGTGGATGTAGCTCTTGCTCTCTCCTGGATGTACTATCCACTTTGACACCCACATTTCAAAAAGAGGAAGACCTTTGCCAAAAGAAATCTAGGCCACTGCTGCAGATTAAGGAAAAAAACCCTCAGCTGGTGCAAGGCCAGCAGTGTTAAAACTACAAAATGCTCCACGGTCTCTCAAATACTGCATGTGAGCCGAGGCAGGAGAGTAATCAAAAAGGGAATGGCACCGTACAGCTTGCTACACCTGCGCTTCGAAGGTACACTTGGATGTTACTATCTAGTTTCAAATACATATAACCCTGTCCTGAATTTCCTTGCCTAGGGGTGGACTGAGCCTCGCTCTTGTCACCCCAGGAGCTCCTATTCGGAGACAGCTGGAAATGGGTCCCCGCCAGCTCTTTTTCAGAGAGGGAGGTGGGCAGCAGAGAGTGAAAACCAGAGCATGTAGTTCATTATGTGCTGGTTAAAAGCGTTTTCCTTCCGCATGGGCGGCAGGGGTCCTGCCAAGCCCAAATGTGCTTTACCTCCATCTGTATGTTAAACAGGTACAGATGGGGAAAGGCTGGAAGGTCAACGTTTGAGATGCTTTCTCGGTTACAATAAGCACACGCTCTTAAAGCCCGTCACATGGCCTGCAGCTGCAATGCTACTTGCACAGCCTGCTATCTCAATCTTGGCCTTACAGAAAGGATACAGCACTCACACACCTGCTCTTCAACCACCAGTGCTGGACTTAAAGCAAAACAGGAATTCTGCAAGAGCAAACTCCTCTACAACCAATGCACCACAGTAAAAACTTCTTAAGGCATAGCTCTGATTAAGTGCAGATCCAGTTGCACAGTTGCTCTGCAGCGAGGGGAACCAGGGGCAACCACACCATCACCAATTCCCCTGTTTGTCTTCTCCAAGCCACCCCTCGGGATGGTGATTCCCCATCACTTGGTTCGGCACCTTCTCCGAAACTCCACAATGCATTTGGCAACACTGTCTCCTCGGAAAAGGAAAGCAGAACAAAGCTACTGAGAGCAAAGCAACAGCCCTGGCTAAACACAGAGATGCAAAGACGACTGACAGAGATCAGTAGAGGGAAAAAAAGGTTGTTTTCTAATTATACTTTCATTTTAAATGGAGAAGTGTTGGGGTGAGAAGCTGCAGAACTGCCTCAGTCAGCAGAATGAAAGACAGCCTCTGTGACTAGCTTTCAGATAAGACATCAAAAAGCTGATAGCTCTCCAAGACCCCGAGAAACCACACTTACAAAAATATACACAGGAGATTTGTTTCGGAACGTCTGCATGGGAAAGGCATTTGGCAGACAAGAAAGAATCAGAAGCTCTTCCAAGAAAAGTGTCTCCATGTACTTTAAAGTCACAAATCAAACCAGTTGGGCCTTGAAGCTTCAAATTTACTTTCCTCTTTTGTCCTCCTCATTGCAGGCTGGTGCCTTGAATTGCTACTGAGTGGTTTGGTGGGTCACACCATGGAATTTATAGACTGCAAACTTCTGCTGGACACAGCTAGAAATCACTGTGAAGTCTCAGTGACTGGCCTTCTTAAAATACTTAGTTGAATTGCCAGGACCTGTAGGACTTAAGATGCCCAAAACTTTCAGAGTCCCAGGGGGAGTTTATACAATGGCATTTATAATGGCAATTGAACATCTTGGGAGCTTGGGAACACCACACACCACTTCCAAAGGAGGAGGTGGTGGGGAGAGCAAGAGGCTAAAAAGCCAGAGTAGCATACAAAACTCTTCTGAGAACATTGGAAATTTTTGGCATGCTCAACCGTCGTCAACATCATATTTGTTCTACGTATTATATAGTCTCGTTTAACATGAAATCCGTAATTATAGCAAAACACATCCTCTGCATGGGAAAAGTAATAGCTACAGGAAACTTTGCAAAGTCACTAGCTCAAGATGCTTGCTGAAAAAGGACCAATTGTTAATATATTATACTACAACAAGGCTGGGGGATGAGAAAGAGGGCTTTCAGCCAGAGTCCAGAATTTCTCTGTATTGTGTTAAAATATCATTTAAGATAGTGACACAAGTATGGCACTCAAAAGCCAGGATATTTTAAAATGCAGCTACATTTCTCCTGCACTGTATGCCAACCCATGGCAAAAAGTACCACTCTGTACATAGAGCTGCCATTTTACTCTCTTCTAAATCCCTCCTTAAACCCATCTTCCACAATATCTACAAACAGCCCTGCGCAGCACGGGTTGGGAAACCATAAACTATAAAATTCACATTTTCTGCTTCTCCCCATACATTTCCACCAGTGTTCCACCCCAGCAATCCGCTCCCAGCCCCATGCCCTCTGAAGGGTGCCAATTTTCTGTGATTTGCTCAGATTGTACCTAGCGAGATAGAGCTCTGATCTTTGGGGCATCCCTAGATGTCATCATAAAAAGAAAAAAAAGCCCCAACCAAACACACACGGACAAAGCATTTGAAAGTCTGGAAACTCCGAGCTAAGATTCCACAAGCAGCTCACTCTCTTAGTGTGCCCTGTCCCCAGGATAGCCCTATCACTGTAGCCCAGCCATATTTCCCCCTACTATTAGTAGTTTTCTAATATAAACCATATGTCCTCACAACAGCAGCTTGTTAGTCACTTCAGTAAGAATTACTGACTACATCAAAAGCCATTTACCTAGAAACCCTCCCAGGAGGAGTCAGCTTCACTACTCTGTTTTGTCTACCATCTGCAAGTCAAACCCTTCTCCCAGATTTGCATTATGTCAGGTAAGGAATAATATCTTCATGTCACACACTCCATATAGGATCCTCAGGGTATCTATCACTGTCTAACACTCCACTACGCTCTTCAGGCAGACCACAAGCAATTCTTGCCTTTCTTATTCGTCCCCTGTTTTGATCTGGGCTTGGTACTCATCCAGATACCATGACTACTAGAACCATGTTTTCAGTGCCAGTTCCAGCTGAAGGCCAAGAGTGCTTCAGCTTGGTTGTGGTTTTTTTATAGCTTCTAAAAACCTCCTGTTCCACAAAGTTCACAATGAGCTGAATGAAAGGCACTTCAAATATTTGGGTAACTGTCTGTGATACAGAAGGCACAGGCTGAAGTACGGCAGAGGTTGTTTGCAGAATCTACATTTACATTTCCAGAATTTCGAATACTTTGCTACAAGTTATATTTTACAGTTCCTCTATTTTTAAATGTGCTATTTCAAATTATTTTTATATCTACAATGAACTAAAGATTGCTTTACAAGGAGAAGCAGCTGTGTTTTCATTTCTCCCAGGTTTATTGTCTTAAAGAGCAGTTATACTTGCACAGTTTTTCATAAATACCTACTACCGCTTCAGTACCTTCATTCAGTGAAGGATCTAGACCTGCATTTCCAAGCGGCTGGGGCACCTCTGAAAACCCACTGCGAGCTGACGAGCCAGCCGCAGACCCTCGGATCTGGGACAAATTTGATAAGCCGTAGCATAATGTTCTTGGCTGGGGAGAGCAGTTAAGTGCTTCTCAGTCAAAGGACAACCTTCAGGATCATCTATTCCAGTTTATACCAATCCACCACTGACAATTGCTCCCTGACAGATGAACACAAATGAAAAAAAAACCCCACCAAAAAAAATCTCCCTTTTGTAATATAATGGCATCTATAGATAGATACTGTAAGTAATTCACATTATATTGAAGTCTTCCTTTGCGGAGGAGCCAGCTGTCCCAGGCAACTCACTGGACTAAGCAGACAGCAGCTATAGTTCACAGGCTAGCTGCAGCAGTGGGTAAGACGAACTGCATTTATAAACACGCTTGTGGGAATAGCACGAAAAAGTTTGACTCCTGTTAGGCTTGGAAAATGCTTTGGCCCTACACACTCATCAGAGGCAAAAGTACTGTAACAACAGAGCAGTGAGACTCATTGGTAAGAGGGCACTAACGTGGCAGTCCTTCCTTGTTCTGACTATTTCAAGAAAGAATATTTCTCATCTTTTAGGCTTTTTGTGCTTCCAAAAGCTTAGGACAGGAGGAATAATGGCTCAGTCAGATGCTACCTGCCATTTGCTCAAACAGCTTTGCCAGCACGTGGTAGATCTACACAGCAGGACAAAGGCGGTGTAGTCATGCACGCTAGTACAATCCAGCTAAAGATATGGGTGATGGCACCATCCAAGACAACAAAGCAGCCAGAATAATTCTCCAGAAACCTGGAGACAAAGACCCTCATTTAGCTGATACCACAGACTAAAGGGCATGCTGCTCTGTCCTCACTTCTGCTGCCACTCGTGCTTTTGCTAGCAAAACTTGTCCAACACATTGGCACATCCTCCCTTTAACCATACTGCTGTCCCCCAGGGCAACCAGCAACTTGCACTGGGGCTGTGGTCCCAGCAGATCTTGCTGCCCAATCTTGTCATGTAGCAACTCCACCTTGTTTTACCCCAGCTCCCCCAAGAATAATCAGCTGTATTTCCTTGTTAGGTTTAAGATGTGAATAAACATCTGCAGATGAGATTCCTACTGAACTCATTTGTCAAACCTACATTTGAATGTCAGTGCCTGGCAAAGCACTGGTGCATAGGGTTTCCCCAGTGCAGTACTGCAACTGGTGAGGAAAGCCCCTGCAGACTGCGCACAGCCTCTGAGGGAAGCTGCCACTAGCCCTGTAGGACTTGCTGCTACGGCATCAGTGATGACAAAGGTAAACCGAGTCAACTCGAGCATGCGGCCCTCTCGTCCCTCACCCTCTGAGGCATGCCACCTCAACATTTGATTTCGAATCAGTGCTTTCTGATTCACCTGCAACTTGCAAACACCAAATCCAACTCCACAGGCCAACAAATGGCTCACACTGCAGCAAACCAACTGTTCCCCCGAAGCAGCCTCATGCTCCTCCTTCACAGGCAACCAAGAGTGGTCAGGAACCCCAGGGTACTTTCTGCTTCGCTGCTGCTAAGAAGTGGATCTAGCCAAGGGACACAGAAAGAAAGGTGGGGACTCGGCTCCACTCCTCGGGCAGAAGGGCAGTACAGATTTGCACAATATTTGTTCTACTGGATAGGTGCTGCTCCACTGGTTTCACCAAAAGAAGCCTAAGATGACCAGTTATGCCATTTTCTGTTTTCTAGAGCATACATTTCTCCTATCAGAAAGGCAGGGAGAAGGGTACTATACTAGCAGAAGGGACAATGCCATGAGTGTCCTGTCCTGGTTTCAATTCCTGGTCCTGGTTTCCTTGTTCCCCCATGATGACAGGAGCTGGAAGTGCACTCAGGCCCTGGATCCAGAGGGGCGGAGGTGGGGGTGAGAGGGGAAGCAGGAAGAAGACAAGAGAAAGGAGGACATGTTATGCTCCTGAGCAATTCCTGTTATTAAGTCAACCAACCGTCGGGTCGTGTCTCGGTTACAGAGGACAGGAAGGAGGACAGCAAGTCATCCATCACACGTTCCCTCACCTCTTCCCGCTCCCCCCAAACCCTCACCCTATCCTGAAAGATTTCAGTGTGATATGATTGTAAACAGTTAAGGATTCCTCCAGTGCTAAGCCCACTACAAGCTGGGCCCACCCCCTCCCCCATTATGTACAATACATTCACCAACAACAGAAATTTATTTAAAAAGGCAACAGGTTAAATTCTGTAAACTGGATCCAGCTCCAAAACACACACGTTAATACTACAAGTAAAATTCCATCATCGTCCTCTTCCACCCTGAAAAATATACCTGAGTTTAGCAGTCAATGAAAGTTTCCGCCCCCACCCCCGCCCTCCCCACCCAAAAAATCCCTCAAACCCTGAACGAGACGCAGTCTCCGGTCATGGAAAGCCACTAGTTTGCGATGCTCGCCCTGCGGTGGCGAGCCAGCTGCTTGGCTGGCTGGGGCCCAGCACTGCTCCAGGTTTCCAACACAAAAGCCGTCGCGGCACCATTTTCCACGGGCCCAGGAAGCTACATGCTGCTCGGGCGAGGGGAGGGTGGGAGGAAGGCCTGCCCCGCCTCCCCCTTGTCCAAATCACGTGTGGCTTTCGTCTTCATGAGGTCCTTCCTTCCTCGGACTAGCTCTGGAAGAGGAAGAACAAGAGTTGGAGGCTTTAACTGGCAGCTTTAGAAAGGAATAACCTCATGATTGCATGCAACCAGCTCAAAGCTAGCACTATCGGTCCGCCTAGGTTACGTTTTACAGTCAGCTAAGACTATAGAGACATCCCCAACTCCTTTGCATAGCAGTAGTTCACTCCCCAGCTTCCTCCAGTGCTTCCCACTCTCATCAAATACTTCACTCCTTTAACCAGTGGGAAGAGAAAGACTTGCATTTCAACTCTGCTCTCTCCAGCAGCCCTTACTTGATCCAGAGGCAATGCTGATGGTTTTTGTGACGTCAGATCTTCCCGGGACATGGTTGCTGTAGGCATCTTCGGGAAGGGAACTTGAGCCTGATGCATTTGCATTCTGGAGCCAGGTTGAAGGGAGAGAGTTTTAGCACATGAACATCAAGAGCAAATCCCGTCTACTTCATTGAATGCATACATACAACATTCGCATACAAGCATGCATCTAGTGTATTCTTCTTTCTGGCTTCCCCCCAAAATACAACCTTTAATCCATGCCACTCCCCCAATGGCTTAGTTGTAAGCCAAGCTCCCTGAGTACCAGAAGAAGGACTGTCATGCTGGAACTACGACAAAACAGTAACAGTCAAAGCACATTCATAAAATCTGAACAGGGAATTTTTGGAGTAGCAGAATTTTCCACTTGGGAGTAAAATGTGATATGCACAGTCTCAGTGAGAAGTAATTTTCTGTGAGGGAAATTTGAGACAAAGAGGAAGGGCAAAGCAAGAGGAGGGAAAAAAGGGGGCAACATTAAAGTAAAGGAGTTCATAATAAGAGGCTAACTTCCACTTTAGTTAGCTACTCTGCCCCACTATGAGAAAGATGCAATAAAATTCTTGCAAAGAAAATGGCAAGAGTCCATGTGATTAAGAGGTGCACAACTCTGGATGACACATTAACAAAACACCGTCAGATAAAACAAAGCACTGGTGTGGGGATGGATGGGACAGGCTAACAGGTCTCCATGATAGCGATTGCTACTTGTTTTAAGGAGCTGCAACGAGACTCTCTCTCCAGCTTAAGAGACCTCTTACTCCAAGGGTCTAAGAGTCACCTGTTAGCCTTTCAACTTCACTTCCATCTCCTCTGACTTCAAGCCATATCCTTTCAAGGATATCCAACACTTATCATCACCCAGGCATCACCCCCCTCCCGCCTTGCCTTCTCACAGAAAACACGATCTTACCCCGAGGGTCTATACAAGTCCTGGGGTGGCCCCCCCATGCCACCTCCACTGCCTCTCTGCTCCATCAGCAAGGCCTGAAAGTGACCTACGTTCTCCTCTCGGCAGCGGTACAGGGGTCCCTCCTGAGAGAGGCCGTTGGCCTGGCCGGAGGCCGGATGATGAGACAGGTGAGCATTCATGGGCGATCCATATGTCCTGGGCTGGAAATGACTGGCGGGATGCCGGGATGCATAAGGAGACCCAGTCTGTAGCATCACCCCGTGGGGAGGGAAAGCTGACGGGCCGAATCCCATCCCTGAACCCAGGTGCGGTGGAGGGGCTCCGTAGAGGAAGTCCCCTGCTGCCACCGAGCTTTGCCTCTTTGTGGCCGCGTTGTGGTTGTCCAAATCAAGAAACTCTTTGGGACTCTCCGGTCTTTCCTGGGACTCCTCGGACTTCTCGTCTTCAGGCCCCAGATCCTGCCCGTCGCTCGGAGAAACCTCTTTGGCACTTGCTACGTCCATGCGGTTGGGAGAGGCCAGGGCGGCACTCAGTGCCTCGCAGCCCTGCAAGCCGCTGGTGGACCCCCGGTCCGGGAAAGGGGGTCTGGCCAGGGGCGGGTGGGCGGTGGGGTGCCCGCTGGGGCTGGCCTGGGGATGGAGAGGCCTCTGCCAGTCCGAATAGCCCTGTGGACAGGCGTAGTAGGGTGGCCGCTGGTAGTGGTGGTAGGAAGGCTGAGGCTGCGGCTGGTAGGGGTAGGGCATGCCCTGGGGGGGCCGATACCGGGGGAAGACGCCGGGGTGGGCGCCACTCGGCTGGAAGCCCCGTGGGGGAAAATGCTGGGGGTGGGAGGTGGGAGGAGGTGGCTTCCCCCCCATCACAGGGCCGAACCCCTGCAGGCCCGGGTTGATGTGGTACCGCCCAGCCGAATTCGGGTATTCCAGACCGGGCATGTAGAGAGGGTGGAATTGGTTGGGGGCGGCCCCCATGGAGCCGGCATCCACGCCGGGGAGGCCGGTGCCCTGCCCCATGCAAGGCACGGCCGCTTCGGGCAGAGCCTTCCCCCGCCGCAGAGGGGCTTCTCCAGCAGGTTGGCGGCTAGCCCCTTCCCCTCGGCGCTGGCCGCAGGCCCCTCGCCCACTGCCCCATTCTCAGGCAGCGGACCCCCTCTCTCAGAGGCGGGCATCAGGTCCCTCACGCAGCCCGGGCCGCCGGCATAGCCGCTCTCGGCTGGCCACGTGCCTTTGCCCTGCCCTGCCTTCAGGTCGCCCTTCACGCCGGAGCCGTCCCCCTCCCCATCCGGGGGCAAGGCGCGCCTGGTGCACTCCATGGGCAACGGGGGCTTGGGATGAGGTAGGAGTTTGGCGTAGGCCCCATCGGGAATGCTGATGCACTGAGCCTTCTCGTCCACGCCTGCCGGCGGCTCCACTGGAAAGAGAGGGGCAAAATGTCACACGTTGGTCTAATTTTGGAAATCGGCCCTCCCTGCCCAACACATACACATGCCTAGTCATGCTCACCCAAAGCACACGTGCCAAAGAGTCATTCCTGCCAGCTTAACCAGGTCTACCAAAGTAGCCTCTAAGCATCCTCTTCTGCTGCTGACCCAAAGTTGCTGGGCAGCTCTGTCTGACAAGTCCCTAACATCTGCATGGAGAAAGCATCCCACTTTTGTGCAAATAGAAGAGAAAAAGGAGTGACTTTCTAAAGCCATGAAGGTCCTTCCATTGTAAGTACTCCAAAGTCTACAATGTCCCGTCCTCTACTCAAACCTCTCTCTAGGACTGTTGGAGCATGGCACCAGGACAACTGCTCTTCTGCGGGGCTGCAGCCTCCCTCCCACACCCATCACACAGTCTTCCCTTCAGAGACCTTTAGCTGAAGTGCATTTTTGCAAAGTTGGGTGACCTTTAGAAGCTGCTGCTTTTAAAAGAGCTCTTTTAAAAACTACTCATGAGGTTGCACCTCTCTTGGAAAGATAGCACACGTGGACTGAACCCTCAAGATACAGGCACACTGTAGTTTGCAAGCCACCGATAAGTCACACCTCCACTGGAGTAACATTGCACATGTGGGTTTGGTCTGACACATGGGTGTGCAGAGGCTGCCTAACGGAGAGGCAGAGTTGGGAAATAACCGCAGCGGGGTCCACATGACAGCAAGATAAGAAGGCAGGGTAATGGCAGCTTGATTTCAGGCTGCGTTGCCCCTTCTGGTCCACAAACCCCACTTGTCCACAGCTTGGGCAGAAGCGCTACCACACACCGAGATGCTGCGGAGCCGCTTGCAGCCATATTTTAACCAACTGTGATTTGGAGATGCGGCTACTCTGCCCTGCAATCATTTAACGTCCTCCCCCGGTCTCTGTTCTATATCCAGCACAGTTAAATGATGATGACTTTTAAGCAATGCCACACAAGGAAAGAGTTTCTTCTCAGTGCAAGGCACACGAGGGATCGATAAAAGATGCAAGGGTTTTGATCTCTGGTTTACCAGGTAGAATTAATGAAAAAAAATTTTTTTTTTGATCTCTGGGGTTTTTTGATCTCTACTTTAGGTTTGTTTTATTTTTAAGGGTGTTTTTTGATCTCTAGTTTACCAGCTAGAATGAATGAAATTCAACTAGAAAGAAACTTGCAATGGCACACACAACACGCTGCCATCCCACCTGAACTGACACGGCTGCTCAGGGGCTTTCAGGCAGTCCTGTTGTGTGAAGATTTTGCGATGTTGAGAGCTCGCAAGGCACATGTGCATTTCAGAGGAGAAGCCGTACTGACATATACTCAAAGGAGTATATTTAAACCATTTATTCACATAACATCTTCTTTCCTTACCTAACTCTCTGCAGATCCAATTTTTATATTAACTCCAAGTGAGCTCTAGAAGCAACACAGCCTAGGCTTTGCATTTGCACCCCATGGCAAACTGATAACTTGCATGTATAGCTGGGACAGAGGGGACCTCTGGCAGGCTACAGTGAAACAAAACAACCTTAGAAAATCTAAGCGATGGCTGGAGTAGAAAATATATTCCAATTTAGATTAAAAAATAAATAGACACATGTAAAAACTGTGTGCCCCACAACTATTTAATCAATATTTTAATTATTTTCTATAAAAAAAAAAACCCTGCTTTTGTTGCTGAGCCTCAGCCACTGTTTAAAATCAACTCTGGTAAGCCTGAGGGTCAGGGCATATTTTCCACTTCTCTAGTGGCACAAATCAAAATAAAGCCACATTTGCAGACGCAGGTTTTGTGCATCTGCATGACAGTTAAGGTTTGGGTCCCTACAAGTTTGGAGCCCAAGAGCAACAAAGCAGGCCTGGGGGTGCTCCTGCCCGCTCCCCACAAGCACACACCAGTGGGCAGCGGGTCTGTCCCAGCACGGGAAAGGGCAGCACTGTGCAGCAGGCGGGAGGGATGCCTGGCAGCGAGCAAAGGGGAGGCAGGCAGGGAGATGCAGGTAACAGATGCAGGCAGGGAAGGTCAAACACTACAGGCAGGGGCTGCCGTGTTGGCAGGCGGGTGCTTGAGGTGTTACCTTGGTTGCTCTCTGGCTCCATGGTCTGACAGGTCGGATCCTGCGAGCTCCCGTTCCCCACGACGGGTTTTGGAGGCTGCACGGCGGAGGCGGCATGAGCCAGCTGGGGAAAAGGTCCGGGGAGGTGCGGCGGGGGCGGCTGGCGAGGGTGGTAAGGCACACCCGGTGGGCACACGCGGGAGGACAGCTGCTGCATGGCGATCATCTCCGGGCTGTCCATCATGGAGTCCCCGCCCTGGCACCCTCTTTGAACCTGAGGCGGTCCCCCAAACAGAGCGGCCGGTGGCTGCGGCATCCTTTGGCCGGCGGCTTTCCCGGGCGGTCTGATATACTCTGAGGGAGGCACCCCGTGAGGTAGGAAATTTGATTGCTCGGTCCACTGGCTGGGAGGCAGTGGTGGCCTCATGGCCCGGGGGTCCATCATATGACCCAGGGCACGGGGCTGGAGTGACGGCCCCGGCCCCATGGGCGCCTTCTCCTCTGGCCCCATGGCGCCCTGGCCGGCAGGGCCGTGGCTGCCGTTCCACAGGGCTGGGTGTGCGCGGTGGTTCAGGTACTTGTAGGGCCGGTACATGTGCCCCAGGGGGACCTCCGAGCCCTCCGGCGGCCTCACGGGGGGCCCGTTGTGCCTCGGGGGGAGGAAGCCCTGCTGGAACTGGGCCGGCGGGTAGACGGCATCGGGCGGGGGGCCGCTCATGCGCCCCAGCTGCAGGGCGCCCGGCCGGGGGCTGAGGCCGGTGACGTGGGTCGGTCCTGCGCACACCTGCTTCTCCGGGGCGGCCAGCCTGTGCCCGCAGTGCTCGCTCAGTCCCACGGCTGGCTGCGGAGAAGGGAGAGAGAGAGACAGGGTGGGTCTCAGTGAGAGCTGTTGCACCGAGGAGCGGAGGAGACCTGCGGGTCCCGGGGTGCTGGATCCCTTGGCTGCAGCGTTTCTTACCTGCATGGCAAAGTGCTGGTGCTGCTGGACCGGGTCTCCGGGATGGGGCTCAGGCACTCGTGGCGAGCCGTACAGTTTTGTGGGATCTGATCCGCGCAGGGGACCAAACGTTCCTGGCACGGCTGGTCTCTGGGGGATGGGGAGGGGTGCGGAAGGGAGAAATAAAACAATTTGTGAAGCGCAGAAAAGCAGCAGAGCTGCTGCAGGTGAGGGGAAGCAAAGGCTGGAGGTACCACAAAGATGAACAGATGGGCTTTTTGGAGATACCATGAAAAACCTGTAGTCTCTTTCCTACGAGGCGACACAGCTCCCCTGTCAAAGCCACTCTCTCACACCCCAGCCACGCGTCCCTGTGCTCAAGGTTGCAATACACTCACTTGCCACCCAGCTACTTGGGAGCAAGCAAGAAGACTGGAGGGGGCAGTGGTTCGCTCCAAGGAGAGGAGCAAACCACAGCAGTATGCAAACAGGACAACGGGGGATGGGGGAATGTGCTGGATTTCCTTCAAAATACTTGTTGCCTCCAGCTCTCCTACTGCCTCCCACTATCTGCATCACAAGAATCGCTCTAAAAATTTTGTTTGATCTCTAGCTAAAAGGGCGAGGGGTAGCCTGGATCTCAGAGGAGCAGCTGATACCACAAGACATCACTGGTTAAAATGGAAAAGGCAGTGAAGGATGGGTGAGGAACAGCCCAGAGGGGAGGCAGAACAGGTGGCATTCAGAGAAGAAATGTTGGCCTAAAGGGAGGTCACTGCTGCAGTCCAGGGTGGCCTTGTGTTTGATTTTGTTTACTGCTTTTATAAATACTCAAGGCACGAAATGCAGTAGTACACAGATGGCACAAAGTTACCAGGCATCTGTAAACAATTGAGACAAAAGAAGACTGCTTGTTCAGCATCATAAACTGGAGGTTAAGAGAGGAAATGTGACTGCTTTCCATGCACAACGGGGTAACTCTCCGAGGAGAGAAGAGAACTGGGGGAGCCAGGGCTGGCGCAAGCCCACACAGGGACATGCTGGCCATGGGAAACGTTAGGAGACTGTTCCCAGCTAGTGTGGCAAAGACTGAAACTAGTACCAGTTTAAATCTAAGGGCTGAAAAGTTTCAGTTGTAGAAACCATAGCCCTGACCCTTAATCTCTGGGAAAAGGTTCTTGCCACGCAGTAGGGATTTCACAGTAGAGAGCTTCATTCCCCTTTACCTCCCTCCCTCCGCAGGCCTGATGGGTGAAGAACAGCAGAAACTGCTCCTTACCATCTGGCTGGGATGTGGCACAGGGCTGGGCATGCCGCCATACTGCAGAGAGCGAGGGAAACCTCGTCCATTGGAAGGGCCCACTTCTCGAGGAGGCTGCATTGGGTTGCCACTTGGATCCTCTGCAGAGGACGAGGAGAACGAGGAGGAAGAGGAAGAGGAGGAAGAAGCAGGAGCCCTGGAAGTAGCACGATATGGTGGAGGTTTTCCTCCATTTTCCAGGCGTTGCTGCCTCTTGCCTGGTCCATCTGGGTCTCGTGATCGAGTCCAAACACTGCCTGTGCTGGAGCGGCCAGTCCGCCGGCTCCTCTTCTCTCGTCTCCCATCTTCTCTGATCCAAAACTCCTCATCTGTGTCTCCATCTTCCCCGGGGAAGTGCTTCATCATTGCTCGGTGGAAACACCTCTCTAAGTTGTAAGCCATCTTGGTATATTCTGCAGTCAGAAAAACCCAACAACATCAGGGACAGAGCCTTATAGAGAGAAACAATTAAGCAACATCAGACAAATCATCTCCCCTCCACAAAGTTTCTTTGAGGAAGACTTTTGTTTCTAACTAGTCGACTTTGGTTTACGTTCTTAAACTCAATACGCAACGCAGCATCAGATTTGTTCAGTAACCCCACCAGAGGACAGGCACATAGGCATGACAAAGTACCATTAGCAGCACGGACTGCAGAGTCAGCATTAACTCAGTGTTCCAGCATAGTGCCAAGAATTACATTACGAGAAGCACCACCTCTGCTCACAGAGATGCGTGACCTGCACAGTTAGCCAGCAGAGTGCTGAGAGAAGAAATGTGAACTTCCAGCAATGCTATTTGATTACATTCAGAGGCTTTTCTTGGACTTGTTCAAATCTCTGCTGTATGCTACAAGACAGAGGAAAGTCAGCAAACATATTTATCCATGTACAGTTTCTAAAGCACTTGCTGACCCAGACATGAAAGCTATTGCCAGCACCAGTGTCCTCACTGCGCCATTTCCACAGGACAGTTCTGCTCAGAGGGGATCGTACTTTTCATTGCAGTGGATAGGAAGGAAAAGACATGTGAGAGGTGTTAATGACAAGGGCTTGAAGCAAACGACTTTCCAGTTGTTTCCACTAAACTAACCCTGAAGTTTCTCGGGAAACAGAGCTCTCCCAGTGGCAGTGCAGGAATGCTTTTACTTGGGGCCCACAGTGACAAGCTGGGTAGCTCTAACTATTTTCCCTTTCAAGGCGGTGCTGGTGAGACACAGTCTGCAGTGACGACCCACCATATGGGAACTGATTTCTTACCTAAGCAACATGTAGAATTTTAATTGGCATGGCAATTAAACCCAGGATTTCCCATTTGCAGACTCACGTTGTTCATTCAATAGCCAAGGAACCTAAAAACTATATTTTCCATCCAAAGGACTACAAGCCTTGCTCACTCCTCACTTTTCTGTGGTACTCAACAAACACTGGGAGATAACCGGACTCCAGTGCTTTTCAAAGTCTGTGTTAGATATTATGAGAAAAAGGGGCACACAGACACACACAAGCACACGAAGGAATGAACTCAGAAAGAAACAGACTTTCTTCTCTTTTTATGTTCTGCCTTCACCATCTACCAACATGGGAGTCCCTTGGTATGCCATGCCCCAATTCAGCATGAATAAATTGTGCTAAAACCCCAGGCCTTATTACTCAGGAGCTCCTACTCTTTCGTCCGGCCTCCCAAAAATACCCTGAAAGAGAATAAGCACAAATCAAGTACTGGTGAGTAGGAAGAGATCACTGCTTGCTTTGACTGAGCACTGCAAATAGACGAATTTAGCATCTTACTGCTCTTACCACTGCCTTCACCATTGTACTTAAGACAGTTCCTGAACATGGTCTTCATATCGCCCACAAATTCTTCCTTGGTGCAGTACTGACCTCCATTCAACTTCTTCTCCATGCTAGAGATGTCCATGGGGGCCTGAAACGCAACAAAACCTCCCTTCAGTTACAGCAAGCGTAGTGGGGCTTACAAAGTTGCATAGCCAGCTTCCTCACAGAGAGGGGATGGGGAGTGGAGGCTGCTCTCCTGAGAGGCAGCCTCTCATCTTTGGTTTCCTTGACTTGTAAGGCTAGAAGGGACTACTGGAGTCATGCAGTTTGACTGCGAGGGTAACGCAGCCCACAAAACTTCAAAATGCTTCCAAAAAACTGCATCCCGGGCAACAAAGTGCATCAGACAAGATGGCTGGACCACTTTCCATACCTTAATGATCTGGTAGTAGTTGGGAGCATACGATTCATCAACGGGCTCCAAGAAGGGCCAAGAGTCTTTGTGAGCCTTTACCACATCTAGAACTGGCAGTAGCAAAAGAAAGGTGAATGGTTACACACACACGCCCAGTGGAGTATTTCACTTTGAGCAAGTCATGCAAATGGGAAAGCTGGGGCAGGACTAACCTTTGTACATGGCTGTGAACTCGTCGTCCAGTTCAAAGCTGTAATGGGACACGCAACAGTGAATATGTGGACTGAGGACATACAAGACACGCTTTCATACTTCATCTTCCCTGCCACCCCACGCACAGTGCCATAAGGCTGAAAAATAGACCTCATCACAAACACTCCTCTAGCGTGGACCAAATCCAGATGTTTCTCAGCTTACTCCTCGCTGCTCTCCAACCTCACTTCTCCCTCCTCATTCCTGTGAATGATCACGCTCCTCTCCTTCCCGTACTCACTACTTCAACGCACTCACGTGTTGCATGCCCAGCTGCATACTCACAGATCCTTGGTCCTTCGCTCTTCCCTGGTAGGGGAACTGGGATCCAAGTGGGAAAGCTCAGGAGGGAGCTCCTTCCCCTGCGCCAGCAGCCAGGCCCGCTCTTCCCGAAGCTTCCTCCTCCTGGCCCGTTCTGCAGCGGGGAGGGGGGAGAGGTAAAAAACCATTCAGCACTCCTTGTCATCAACATCTTGCAGGGAAAATGAAGGCAACTCCTGTGGCTCTCAAGAACTCCAGCAAAATGTTCTTGTTCTTTCAGCAAAAGCAGCAACAGCACAGGAGCAGAGGAGGTGAGAATACAGCGCACCATCAACACGCCTCTTCATTTTCCCTTGACTATACAATCATTGATTTTGAAGCATTACTGTGATACAGATGCTCCTCTAGGGAGCTTCCAGACAAATTCATAACCGTGGTATGGTACAAAGCAAGAAGTTCAA
The DNA here is from genome assembly GCF_018139145.2 of Gymnogyps californianus. Lineage (NCBI taxonomy): Eukaryota > Metazoa > Chordata > Aves > Accipitriformes > Cathartidae > Gymnogyps > Gymnogyps californianus. The sequence continues at coordinate 149,425,072 of NC_059471.1, forward strand.
CGCACAGACCTAGGCATAGATCAGCACTATGGAAAGAGCTGGCTTGTTAAGTTCCTTCAGACGCTTCACCTCAGCCAGGTGAACTCAAGGCAGCTGGTTTTGCACTGAAGTGGATGAAGAGCAGTGCTGAGGGAAGGGTGAAGTTCTACCAGCTGGGTGGCAATGAGTAACTGGGGTCATTAATGTCCTCCACCACCACGGCTAGCTTTGGGAAGATTGCTCACGTAGGCCTTCACGGCCAGCAGCCAGAGTGAGCAAGCTGCCACACAGGAGGGCCACTGGGACAGCTTTGGTTTAAGAGGTGAGAGACAGGAAGAAGCAACGCTGGTAATATAACCTGTGGTTTGCAACCAGACAGCTGGCTAACAGATTGCTTCATAATAGAAAGTTTATGGGCTCTTATGAACCTCATTTCCTTTTTCTTATAGGAAATCTGAATTCATTTGACTTGCTAAACACCTGCGGTTGTACCAACTTTCTGTAGGAGCAGAATTGTGTGAAAGTAGTGTTCCAGGAGAGATGTCACAGGAGTAAGACCCCAGAAAACAGGCCACATCGGGGAACACCCAGAGTGAAAGAAAGATGGGGGAGACTTGGCTAATACCCTCTAGCAGAGGCTCTATCTTTGGAAAATGCCAAAGACTCAAGAAGCACCAGCTCTGGTGAAAGAGTATTAAATTTACTGTCTTACTCTGTCAGTCAAAACCAAACTTGGGATGGGGGTTGAGGGCACAAGAAAACTAGGAATAGCTACGAGGTGGGTATTTCCAGGGAGGACCATGGCCAGATATGTCAAAGACTGGTAAAAGAAAGTCCAAATTTCCCATTAGAAGACTCTGGGTAGCACTGAAGTTGGGAGGACGGACTTGCATCTAAGATGTCCTACAGAATCTAACAGCATCTATTACAACATTTAATGATGAGAAGTCCAACATCAAATTGCAGTTAACAGAGATTATCTGAGTCTGCCCAAGCACAGTTCAGTACTTCATAGTTCTTCTGTAAAATTAGCATCACTTAGATGACATTGTAATGGATGCCTAAGTGAGAAAGCCGAGAAAAACATGAGGCAATGATTTGGGCAGCAAAAGGAAAATCTCATGTCAACAGCAGCCAAGAGGTAAGGTGATGTGGATTTTAGAAATCCATCAAGGCCTGCCAAGGATCTGACCTGGTAACCTGACAGGAATCAGGGAGCCCTGGTACCAGACTGGAGCTCAGTCAGGATTAATGGCAGGTCCCTCTACCACAGCAAGTGATTAATATAGCATGTTAAAGATCACTGGCAGAGCTCATTGTCATGTTGGTGGCCTGGGTTGAGTCCTACCCAGCACCTTTCAAAATCTAACCAATGCCCTAAAAAGTACCTCAACCAGCTAGAAAGTCCTATGTGTGAGAGAGAAAGTTGGAGCAGCATCTGGGAAGAGCACTGGGAAACTCTAACCTGCTGTTGTGGTAGAAATCTAGAAAGCTGCTTTAACTCATAAATTCAGGAAAGTACAGATGGGCCCAGCAGGAGGCTCGCTACCTGGGGCGTGCGTTGGAGTGGGGGGAAGTGAAATCCCAGACTGGAAACAGGAACATGATCTAAAAACAGGCATACAGTCCAAAACCGAGAAGCAGGTGAAGTGCTGATGAAGTTCATCAGAGAGCAGATATTTCACCCTGTGTTTCACATCACTCCTCTACAGAAGACCTTACAAAATTAATGTTAAATCCCAAACAGACTGCAAAATACAAGAAAATCTTTGTTACCCTAAAATCTCTGTTGACAGATGTCCGGTTTTAACAAGTCTGAATGAAGCAAAACAAATGACTTCATTTTCAAATCACTTTCTGTCCATCATAAGAACTGTCATGAAGGTAAATGCTAATGGACGGTATGCTTGGCAATAAGGAAAGATGACTAAGAAGCCAAAGTTTTACCTGGATAGCTGCTGTTTCTAGGGATGAAAAATACTGCAGTGATTTAACTGAACAAATCAGCCACTTAAATAACCTTTCCAAACAGCTTTTGCACCAGCTTAAAAGGAGACTTCTCCTGACTTAGCCTAAACTGACTAGGGACAAGTTTAAACTAAACTGAAAGAAACTGCACAAACCAAAATAAAAGCACCTCTGCCAAGAAAAGCATGAATGTATGCTAAATTGGCTTAAAACAGTTTACTGCCCAATCCCATGCGAGTTTCTTTGAGTGGCTCTGGTGCCTTTGCATCAGACGATGTAGTGATTGCATTTACCCAGAAAAGGACATGGCTTATATCAAAACAAGACCTTTTTACAGGTACATTTATCTTTGCAGCTCTTCTGGAACTTCAAGATTAATTTTGTCTATACAGATAGAGAATTAAAGCACAGAGAATATGCAATTTGCCAAGGTGAAACAGATATCTGTGGCAGATATGGAAGCTGGATGATTCTCAGTTTAAAGCACCAGATTAGCTAGGACTGGTAACCAGGAATATGTGAAGGCCAAGCAAGTAATTGGATTTTCTAAAGGTTAGAAAGGTAAGCAGGTAAAAGAAACTATTCTTAGATAACATCTGGTCTGCTACCAAACATCTGGTAGCAGACTGTTTCATCTTGGAAAGTTTACAAGGTTTGCATGAACTTGATCTTTTTCCCTTTTCTGATTCTTTATCCACTTAAGGATTCACGATACTGATACTGCCACATGTTACCACCACAGTTTTCTGAAGATGTTCAGCCTTTCCCTGGAACTGCAACAGCCCAGCCAGCCACTGCGGCAACAGCAGCAGATAAAGGAATCCCCGTAAGGGAGGCTGACAGAGAGAAGGTGGTCACAAATGAGCCTGCTCCTAGACACCAGTGCCTACATGTACTGACTGAACGCATGCTGTCTGTGCCTTGATCTGATGTATTAAACACAACACGTCTGTTTCTTGCAGAACAGCTTAAATCAGCATTTAATTCAAAACCACGGAAAAACAAGAGCAACACCTGAAGTTGCCACCTCTAGTGCTCTGTTTAGCCTGGTCTCCTCATCTTTAGTTCTCCAATTGATAAGGCCAGCAGCAATATAAAAATACTACTCTTGCTACTCCCATGTTGTCCCCTATCCCTTTCTCCTCAAAGGGAATCCTTCTTTCATCATGCATTGGGCCAAAAGGACCAAATGCTATTCAGCAAGAGCAAAGCCAGCTAATCCCGCACACAGGGAAATCCATGAGGAGGCAAGTGGGGAGACAGAACAGAACTGAGGAGCAACATGAATAGCAGGAAAAAGAAGTACAGCTGGGGCAAGGGAGAAAATAAGCATGATTTGAGGAAGACAACACAGTTGAAGGGCACACTAGAGAACAGCCACCAACACCGAGGGAGATAGACAAAGGAAAAGAAGTTACAGTCAGACCAATTTATTTGAGGTAAGTGCAAGAAAAGATATTCTCGTTAGCAGGTCTGGCAGGGGAGGAATGCAAATGGCAGATCTTAATTCAAGATCTCAATCTCAGCTTTGAAGGCTTCCACCCCTGGTTCACACTAGCCACGCGTACCTTCTACTGCTTTGACCTTCTCCTCCATCTCTCTCTTCCTCTCTTCCTTTAGCAGCTGTTCCTGCTCCCTCTTCTGCACTGCTATGAGGATTTGGCGCTCCTCCTCTTCCTCTCTGCGCCTCTGCTTCTCCATTGAACTCAGCACGTTCGGGTTTACCTGTGACAAAACGGTGCACCAAAAACTGTAACACATTGGCTTATTGAAGTCTGAGCAGAGGCAGGTTTACTTTGAGCAAGTATTAAAGCATACCTACAATGAACAGCTGGGGGAAAAAAAAAAGGAAAAAAAAGGATTTGTACATATGAATTCTCAGATGAAAAGCAACATGTAAAGGAAAGTTATTTGTCAAGCAATGAAATCCTACTGAAACAGGGACAAAGGAAGGAGAAGCGATGGGTTAGACAAGCTGCCACTCTCCCAGGGACGCACTGTGTGTATTTCCCTTCTGGGCAAAGGATTCGGGCTGTTGACACCCCCACACAACACCTCTACCCCTTCCAGCTAGCAGAGCCCTGAGTTGCAAGCATGAGCAGAAAGGACTACTGTGCCGAACCTGGCTCTGCTATAAAACACAGAGTACTTAGGATAGGAAAAGAGATTGGTACAGCCTTGCATCAAGGTATTGTTTGGAGCGTTTTCCTTTCCTGTTCAAAATAAGGCCTGCCATATTTCTGTGTCCTAATCTCCCCTGAACTAGCTCTCACTTGCTTGTTTGGACAGTTTTCCTGCTGGGTCCCCCAACCAGTTTTATCATTCAAGGATGCCTGGCTCTTTATTGCCCCACTTCCTCACCTCCCCACCGCCAGCACGCTGCAAGGCTGTGTTTGATCCCACTTAGACTGCAGGCTTCCCAGACCAGGGATCGCCTGCTCCTATTTCTCCAATAAAGTGCGAGGCATGTATATGGCAGTGTGGAATTACCTTTATTAGCTTAATTTAATTATAAGACATATGAATTGGCCATCCACCAGCCATTCCCACCTCTTTGACTTCTGCAAGACCAAGATATGTGTGCCTTATCAGCAGAGAATATCAACCAGAAAAGAACAATGTGCATACAGTTTTCTCCACCTTCATTTTCAGGGAATAACCAGCAACCACCACTCAGGCAGAAGGCATTTCCTGAGGATTAGCAATCAGCTGGGGTTCCTTGGCTGCTGCTCAGACCATCAACTTCTCCAGGCCCACTTTAATCCCCAGAAAAAAATCTGGCACCATGATTACTATTTTGTCCTTGTTTCATTGCCTACAAGTGGAACCTCGGGGTGTTTTGATAAACGCCTAGAAATGTTGTCTGGTTTCACTGTACATTCATTCCCCCTCTGCCTCCCCTTCCCCTACACAGCACTGCCCTACAATCTCTCCCTGCAGCTCTCTGTGGAAGAGCATCGTGTATTATCTCCCTGTCTCCAGCAGCAACAATATATTAAGAGAATTATGCTTCAACCACCAACAGCCATGGAAGTGTCCAAAAGAGGGTGATGGGACTCTTGACAAAATTAAGAGCATATCCTGCCTTTAGGGACAGACTGGACAGCAAAAACACCTATTCTGTGCTGATCTTTTTAGGTGAAACCCACAGCATGATCTCACTACAAGGGAACTCTGCCCATCTTCTTTTCATTTTCAGATCTTTGCCAAATATTAGTACTTCACTCTTCTACCCCTTTCCTAGGGAAACCATTCTGTGAGTCCACATGCCTTTAGGTTAGCCAGCTTCTCCTCACATTCAGTCTAGAGTTAATTTCTCATCCCCTCATTCCATCCAATTATTCCTAGTTACGCTCTTCTGGGTGAACATAAATTCTCCTCTTCTTCAGTCACATTCCAGCCTTTATGGGCTTCCTCAGACACTTACACAAAACTCCCACGTTTCTGTAATTAGGTTAAATGTTTCCTTATAAAGCAATCCTTCTAGCTCCCTAATCATTCCAGTTGTCTCTCTCAGACCTTTCCTCCAACTGATCAATATCCAAACACCAGGATGCCCAGGACTGAAACTGCTATGCCAAGTACAAGAGGTCAAGAACCTACAGAATGAGGTTTTACATTCCCACTTTTGATTCTTTTCATATCCCTTTCTCAATTGCTCTACCATCTGATTTTCTACTCATGCACTGCAAACAACTTCCTTTCAGGCCTGAGCCTGACCACTGTCAAACAGTTTCCTCCTAACTTTCTTGATCAATCTTTAAATTGTGGTAGGAACCAAAAACCATCACGTTCTGCAGCAAGTGGGAAGAGAAAGAGGTGAGCAGGAACCAGCCACCAGAAGTTGGTACACCAAGATATTTTATTGAGGATGTGACCACTAGCCTCTAGATTCCCCAGCCAGTAGATCTAAGCCAGCATGGTGTGCCACACTAATTTCTTCAACTGTTGGTGTACAGGTCAGACCTTCCCTTTCCCTGGATTCATACAGCTTCCACCATTCACATCCTACGGAAACGTGAACACAACTTCCAAGCCTCAGTGCTCTCACCAGGGCCTCTCCAAGCCTGTAGGGTGCATTCAGCACCCTATACTGTAATGGCGCGACACAGAATCTATAGCATGTTCCACATCAACCCACCACAAATATAGCATTGACAAAGCAACGGGACAATCTGAAGCAAAGGAGAGGATGTCATCCTAGCAGATCTAGGAAGACAAGAAAAGGGAAAAGCAGAAACCACAAGCACAGCGTAGCGAGCACCAAGGGCTGCAGCAGATGCCCACAACTGCACTTGCTCCCTGCAGCGCTTGCAGGGCAGCAGCAATGCTGGCACGGGCTCTTTGAGACACTTCAGACACAGAAATAGCCTGATTTTCAGAGAGACCTACTGCCTGGTGTCCCACTTAAGCCCATTGGGGATGAGTGCGCTCAACTCAGGGTTAAAAAACTAAGCAAACACGAACAAGCAAACTCCTGCTAGATGTGATGGAAGCAGATGCCTATTGGAACGATAAAAACAAGAACCCAACACACGTTAAACTTCCTTCCTTCCTGACCGAAGAGGTGGCAAAGGGACGTTTCTCCAGCTTCCTCCCCACTTGAAGGATAAAAAACACCCCTTGCATCTGCGACCGCGGCATCACCGCCTCCTTCCCTCCGCCAGAGAGCACTCCAGGACACAACATCGCTGCTTCCCCCCCTGCCCGGGACCCCGAAAGGGCCAAACTTCTGCCTTTTGCTTTGCTCTCCAGACAGCGGGTATCAGACTTCAGGGGCAGAAGGCCAGGAGGCGTGGGTGCCCCGGCCCCCTCCAGCCACACACCCCGGCCCCTCGTCCTCCAAACCTTCCCTGCTCCAGTTTCCGCAGCGCTGCCCTAATGAGGGTGCTGCTCAGGCGGCTCTTTAATGAGGAGCTAATCTGAACCACCTGTTGAGAAATCCCCCGCAGGATTAGGAGCCTACGGAGGAGCAGTTGCATCTCGGACTGAAGCGGCATCCAGCTCACGGAGTCGGGAGGAAGGGGTCACCCCTGCGCCGGGCTGAGGTTTTCTCCCCTAGACCTGCCTGCTGCCCACCCCTCGCTCGGCAAACAAGCCATCAGACATGCCGGCACCTTCCCTGGCTCCCCCGCGCAGGGATGACCGCCATGTCCTGCTGGGGAGCCGGCGTGAGCGTTGCCACCCTCGTGCTGGCTGGCTCCCCGCACCCCGGCGCAGCGGGTGCCGGGAGGGCCCCCCGCTTGCTGGAAACGTTTCACTGGCCCACAGGCAGCAATTAACAGCCCTCTGCCGCCGCAGACCTGGAGCACCTGCGGTACTGATTAGCATCATTCAGGCTCCATGTGTTTCCCACTCCCCTCCTCCTCTGGGATTTCTGCTGCCTGTGAACAAACACGTGTCCCTGCGCTTCCTGCATGGTGGGCTTTGCAGAGAGCAATTCTGGCCCCAAACTGACCATCGCTGGGGTCTTATTTTCCTCTCGGCAGGCTTTTATCTGCAGCATGATGAGAGGTTCTTCCTTCCTTGTATTTATCTGTTCTAAGTAATTATATTTATTGCGGGGAACTGTACTTTCTCCTTTGTTTTGTGGGAACCCCTGACCCTGGCTCACGTGGAATATTCCCTGCAGTTTAATTTCCCAGGGTTTGACAAAACACCAGGTAACTACGTTTTCGTTACATCTACAGTGAGAGATTATGCCACGGCCTGATAGAATCAAGCCAATTTTTTCCTCCAAAGCTAATCCCGTGTTGCCTGACCGATTGCTTTGGGTAGCAGTTGCCAGTTCAAAGACCCCCCATCTCCACCGTACCATGCCGCTGGCTGTGCCAACGTGACTGTTGGGGGCTGTGTGGTGAACTGGATCGGAAAGCTGATCTACGTTAAAAATAACCCCGACCAAAGAAAAAGGTTATATATAACTCCAGTCATTTTCCTGGGTCTGGTTCACTGCACAGACCCGCAAGCGGCAGCGCTGTTACACTGATGGGGTGGAGAGGAGATGAGGGTGAAGAGGCATGGAAAAGCCGTTTCAGCTGACAAGGCTGCAGTTTGATAAGCATTTCTTTAAGCAGCCTAAATTGTGACTTCCATTTCCAGCTGACCCCCTCCTAGCTCAGCTCCGTACTGCATCAGTCATTCTTCTCTCCCTCCACACTATCTACACCCTCATGTGTTTGCAGCCTCACGTTTTCCCCTTGGCTGAATTTCTGTCATTTCCCTTTGTAAGCTGGTTCTTCTAGCCCTCTCATCCTTCTTCAACTTTTCTTTGAACTGCCTCGAATGTGCCAGCACTTTCATTGAAGTGGAATTCCCCAGACTGAGCGCAGATTTCCATATGCAGCTGCACCGGAGTCTGCGGCGAGGCCGGTTACCTCTGCGATCCAGAGGGCAGCACCTCCCTGCTCGCCATAGAAACCCCGAGTGTCAGCCTGCCTTTGACGGGCATTACCACCCATCTCTCTTTCAGCACAAGCACTTTCAAACGACTCCTTCCCACTGAATAGCGATGCTGCGGTTTATTTTTTCCCCCAGGAGGCATCTGCTCTCGCCTCCCTCCATCGTCCTCCCCCTCGCACCCCCCCTCACCTCCTGCTTGATTGGTTTGATGGGCTGATGGTCAGACATCCACCTGGGAGAAAACTCTGTCCGCTGCAGACGCTTCTCCTGAAACAGGGTTGAGAATTGAGGGAAGGAAAAAGAGAGTGGAGGAAATTAGGGCACATCGGTGATACTGGCAGGAGAAACTCTGGGGGCTAGAAGTGACCATGAAATCCCTATTAGCTTTACAAGGGTAGCAAACAAGCAAACTGAACTCAATCCAAGAACATCACGCTGACTGCAGAGCCCATTTTACAAAGCCATCTAGCCGAAGGATCCCGTTCCAAATCTGTCCCACCTGAAAACATTCAGTTGACGGACAATACCCTTCGGAGTTTCAGGGCTCTGACATACCAGTTCAAGCAGACTTAGCTAGGACAGCTAAAGCAGCCACTGCCCCTTCAGCAGAGCCAGCTGAGAAACGGCAGTAGAAGTGGAATCACAGGCAGTTTGCATAGAAAAGCTAGGCTGTAAATCGCAGCAGTTCAAAAGCAGACAAGAGATTCCCTGCTAGCAGAAAAGGGACACAGAACATGGCTGAAGACAGTAACCCCTTCAGCCATCCTACCTACGCTGCCGTGCAATCATGAACCAGATCTTTAAGCATCAACTCTAGCCCTGCGACTCCATGGGGGAGAGCCTTTCTCCCCATACACAAGCTAAACAGCCCCCACATCCACGACGCTTGCAGGCTGGAGGCGGGGGGAGCAGGACAGGGTGAGGGCTGCTTGGATTTAGCTCTCCTTCAATCAGCAAATGTCCATGCTCTTGGAAGCGGTCAAAGAGAGGTAAACAGGATGTCATGTCTCCTCACCTTCTGTGCAATCATGTTGCAGATCTCCGGCAGGAAGTCTTCACTCAAGAGTTTGTAGAGCTGCCGCTCTCTAAGGGAAGTCCTCTCTCTGAAGCTCTCTGTGACCTGCCTCCACTCCTCTTCCGTCTGACACAGCAGCCACCATGTCCCACGGCCAGGCCCTTGGGACCCTTCAACAACATGAAAGGATGTTATCTCCACAGCAGTTATGACTAACAACTTTTCTTTATCCCTTCTCCTCTCCTCAGGGCTCAGGAAGAGCAAAAGATACTGCCAGTGGCCACTGTTATGAGAAACATGCTCTTTGCTATAGACCCAAAGCTCTCTTGATCCACCAGAAGCACTGCTACCTCCCCTAGTGACACTGAAAGTGATGCCAAGACACAGAGGAAGTACACAGGTGAAGAAGTAATGGTGGCACTTTGCAACACATCGGCAGTGTGACATCCCTGTAGCAAGCCTCCATTCCAGTTATGACGGACCAGAGAAAAGGATTTCATTTGTTTCTTGTAATGGAGGCTGTCAGCCAGAGCAAGACATAGGGTAATGCAAATGTCTGATTTAGTCTGGCAGCAGAATAAAAACATTGAAAATTAATGTTATTTGAAATAAGCCTTTTTTTTTTCTTTTTTTTTAGCACTGCAAACCTTTGCTGCGGTGAATAAAAGCTCCCATTCTCCCCAAATGAAACATTTTGTTTGCAGGCACTTGAAAGAACAGAAGAGGAAGTGAAGGATGGGCTTCATCGGGCTGCCAGATGAGGGGGAAGTTCCAAAAGTTCACATCCCATCCCCTCTCAATCCAGAGTGGGATCTGAAGCAGATCTCCCACCACTCTGAAGCATGTCCCAACTACCAAGATACTCTGAGCTGTTCTGCCTTGTGTGAAACATTTGACTATTAATTGTGAAGGCAGGACTCTCTCGCGTGGTGGTTGGAACACCCACCTGGAGAAGGGGAATGTGGTTCCTGCTCCACAAACGTTTACACAGAGCAGAGAAGCCTCATCGGTTGCAACTTGCATGCTTTTGCCCCGAGACGCTCTCTAAGCAAAAAAGGTTGTGGCCCATTTTTGGGGAGAGGGAAGACATTGGTTCAAACCCCTTCCGGCTGAGGGGTTCTCACCTCCCTCTAGACTTTTCTAGAGCTAACCACTGGCTACTGGAAAGAACACAATGGTCACCACCCCCGCTGGCAGATGTCATGCAGCTTCTCACCTCATTTTCAAGCAAATTAACTATGAAAAATATAAAGAAGCAAAAAACAGAGCCCCTTTCTCTCTGAACCTGACCCTGGGCCCTTTGTGGATCTGCGCTGCCAGCGGCTGCGGCACGCAAGCTATCAGGTTGCCCCAGGAAGACTGGAAAGCTGCAGCCGCCCTCCAGCCACCTGCCCTCTGTCGGAAACCTCCGCGCCGCAGTAGAGGCACAGAGCGAGCGTGTGCTAGCTCCAGGTCACAGGCCAGCCTACAGCTTAACCCAACCTCGGCTTCGGCTCAAGTTAATGTACTGGGGACTGGTAACCGAGATGGTGAAGGACCAACCATGTGCTGGTTTCTGCCGCCCCGGCTACATGAAGCTGTCCCCTGCCCACCTGCTGTGGGGAGCTTACCTGCACGCAGCCCCCAGAGCCTGCACCCTTGTTTTCCCTTTCCTTGCCAGCTGCCTATGGGCGACTTGTTTCAATAGCAACCAGGACTAAGGCACTGCTTTGTGCCACCAGAAGATTACTCTGCAGCTGAAGTGACACAATTTGCTGGAAGACAATGATCTGATAAAACCCCCAGTGCCTCACGTGCATTGCTCTGGCTCTGCTGCCGAGCTCCAGAGCAGCCGCCAGGAAATCTGAAGACAAAGGGTGAAGGGAAGGAGGCATGGGAAAGACAATGCCACCCTTGCCTTTTATTGTGGGGCAATGGGCAGGCCGAGCCCCTGGGTTATGTGGAAGCCAATGGATCCACATGTATGAGAAATGAGTCCCAGCCCCCTCGCACTCACTTTCACATTATGTTGCCAACTCACTTTTTCTGCTTGCCTCGTTAACCCTTAGGTGGGTATCTCCAAGACATCATTTACTAAGCTCAGCCACCCAACAGCCACCGGGAAGGAGAGGTGAGGAGAATCAAAAAGGTTCTTCCTTCCCTATCTTGGCATCACTGACCCCGCTCTCTTCCCAGTCCAAAAAAAAGCACCCGCTACAAACAAGGGCTTATGTTCACCTCATCCCCGGAGGGGCAAGGGCCATTCAGAGCCCACTTCCATCAACTTTAGTGAGTAGGTGGGCCTCTAAGGCCTTGTGTAACCCAAGACATTACGTTTCTTCATCCCAAACTAATCCATGATAAGATAGGAAGCCTGCAGGTGCCCAGGCTCCCAGCTGAAAGGCAGCCTGTAACGCCAACCCCTCCTTCCAAACTTGGCCCCAACCACCAGCAGAAAGACTCTCTCTTTCCTGAGAAAGGCATCTCTCCGGGCTTTGATAATTTAAGAGCCGTGTTAGCAGATCATATCAACCCTGACCTCGCAAAATCTCTTTACCATTTCTTATCTGAGTCTCGCGGATTAGCAAGTTCTCTTCTGCCTTCTCCCTACCAAAAAAGAAAAAGGAGTGATACAATAAATACATTACTTCACATCACTGAAATGCAGGAGCTTCTAAGGAGAAGAATGGGGGGCGCAGCAATTATTCAATGCACAGCAAAACCGTGAAAAAAACCAGCGTGCAGAACACAAGTTTGATACATATATTCACATATATATTTATCATAGCTTCATAAAATTTTAAGAAGAGAAGGGTGCAGGCTGGAGTTTGGCAAGGACAGTATTTCAATTCCTACGGGAAGCATCCCAAAATCTATACTGACTCAACTGGCCAGGATTTTTGGCTTCAAGCGCTACGCAGTGAAAGCATTATCAGGAGCATATCCCCTAGTACTGCACGGAGGAACTGCATCCGAAGTGAGGTGGTTGGAACAGTGATATCCACTGTTTCACTAAACTTGGCTTCCAGCACAGTCAGAATTTTCTTTGAAGAGTGATCAAAGCATCCACCAAGTTTGAGCTTGCTTCACTTCAGAGATGCATTGAAATTATGGCTGCACAGTATACACATACTTACTGGGGGAACCCCAGAAGTACATTAAACTTCCCTCTGGGAACATACGCATTTTACGTCTATTGCAGGAACAACCTTTCCATACCTCAGCAAATTTTCTTCCAGTAGTTTTTTCCGCTTTGGGGGTCGCCCTCGTCTTTTGCCCGTTTTTCCAGGAACATTTGGGGTGTTTGTCTGCCCCCCGCATCCCCTGCGAAACGGCAAAACCACCATGAAATATCTGCTGAGCAAGAGAACTGTGGCTGGCAGGATGGGAGAAGGGCAGGGAAATCGGAACAGCTGCTAGGAACCCAACCAAAGGAGGGATTAAATCAGAGCAGCAATGGGACAGGGAGGGGAGGAGAGGAGGGATTCCCACTGGCTGGGAGCCTGATCTGGAAGCCGCCGGCACGGTGCGGGGCAGACGGGGAGGAATGCGGTGGGGCAGGCAGCATCGCTCCCACAGCAGGCTCTCCTGGTGCCACAAAGGCTGCAGGCTGGCTCCGACACAATGCGCGACGCGGGGCAGCTCGCAGTCTGCTTGGCAACTCCAGTCTCGCCCCGCACTGCCCCAGTCCTCTCCCAGGCCCCCCCGCGCTGCCGCACGCTCCCCCCCCCCGCCGCCCCCCGAACACAACAGCAGTCAGGCGGAGTCCCCTCCAGCCGGGCTGGCTGTGCCGTCCCCCTCCTCGCCCCCTGCACCCAGACACAAGGGGGATGTGTGGGAGCGGTTACCTGTCTGGACCAAGCTCTCCGTTGGTTTGCCCCTGCACTGGGTCCTCCTTGTACATCCGCGTGCCGTAGAAGTACCAGTACAGGGCACCGCTGCTGTCCTCGCCCAGTGGCTCCACGCGGAGGCTGTCCGCATCCAAGCCCTGCACCCACCGGGAGCCCCCCGCCAGACGGTGACAAGTTGAAAAGCGGCCACATTGTCACACAAAACATGATGACACCCCTCCGCAAACACCTCCCTCCCTCCCTCCTCCCCTCCCACCATGCCACAGCAGCAGTACAGCTGCTCCTCCGGGCCGAGCTGGGAAAATGTTACTCCAGGGGGAAGGCGACGTTCGCTCTCTGTCCAGGGAGGGATTTAGATTGGCATCTCTAATTTGAATGGCCTCTCTCGTTTTAACATTTCATCTCTGGTGCTCCTGACAGGGAAGGTCTAATTAGTGCTGGCGACAGTCACGCACAGCACTGAGAAGCTCCCTTCCCCCCTCCCTGCCACCACCCTTCCCCCAGCTCCCCCAGTACACTTCAGCCCCATCCTTTCATCTCACACCATCCCTCAGCAAGGCAGTCTCGGCTCTCACAGCCCTGCCACCACTGTTGGAGCAACCCCAAATTCACTCTTCACAGGAAGAGTAGCCAATGAAGCCAATTTACTTAGTGATTCCCATGTTAGGAGTATATCCGCACAGGACAAGGGCCCCAAGAGCAGCCCTGAGCACTTGCCTTGGGTCCTCTGCAAGGCAGGGGAGGAGATGGGGAACTGCCGACCCACTGCACTGCCACCAACTACCTGGCCTTAAAATACACTTAATAGCATCAACCCTTCTCTTCCCAGGAAGATTCACTGATCTGGCCCAGCTCCTGCGGCCGCACCGTTTCCCCCTTCCCTGCTGCCCAAAGCACCTTGAGGAGGTCGAAGACGTCATCTGCATCGAGGCGGTAGTCACAGAGGCGGTGCAGGATCTCCACCCGGGTGCGCAGGGGCAGCTCCTGGAAGGTGGACTCCCGCAAGGGGTTGGGTTTCCCTTCCTCCAGCTCCCAGCGGTAGTTGATGATGTCCTCCAGGTAACTGTGAAACGTCTGGGATCTAACCAAGGAAACAAAGTCCCACACACTCACTGTAGTTTGCCATGCCAGAAACACCTGGTGCAACCAAGCAACTCGAACAAACACAACACAGAGACAGCTAACACTTGAAGGAAAAACATGCCCCGTGACAGCTATGGTTAGGTGCAGCTCTGTAACTCAGGTTCCCAAAACACAGTAATCTCATTGCAACACCATGGGATTTCACATTATACACATACGACTTGCAGGACTCTGCATTACTGTTCTTTCTTTCCAAGCTGAAACAACAAGCTAAATATGATGCCAGCTCAGCCTCATCCCCTTTCTATCCCAACGGGCAGTGCCTTGTGCTAGCACCAACATCAACCCTTTACTAAAATAGGATGCAACAAAGCCAATGAGTCTGATCGCCTTCTGCCTCTCCCCATTTCATGCGGAGACCCTCTTCTTCAGCTTTCCATTTGCTCCTCACATCTGCCATTGCCAAGCCCTCCTCCTCTCTCTGCTTCTTAAGTAGTTTTCCATGCCCTGGTTCAGTGCCTTGAAACTATCCGTAGCTGATCGTCTCCTCCCCACTTTGCTGCTGTATGCTTCCCATACTCCTGTTGTGGCCCCTATTCTCCTCTCCCTCCGTCCCCAAAGGTGCTGCCACTTTCTGCCTGTTCATCCACCAGTGGCTCTGGCAGGACATCTGCACAGCCCGGTTACTGCACGCAGCTTGGACCCTGCCACACCACAAGGCTCATTCCCAACATGAGTGTACCTCCCAAACAGGGTTCAGCCCAGAGGACTCTCTCCTCTCTAGTCTCCCAGATGATCAAGCTGAACACTCGAACTCTTCATAGACATTGCTACTAAAACGATCTTTCTCATTTTCTACCTGGGCCACATTAAGTCCCCCTTTCATCCCCAGCAGTTCACCATATAACCCAAAGAAACACACGTCTTACCCTCATCTGGCTTTGAGGGTAAATGTCCCCATCTGACACACATTAGACTGCTGATGGAGCTTAAGGCTAAAAGAAGAGACTTTTTAATGAGACTTAAGTCCTTATTCTGACTGCTGAAAATTTCAGGGGAGGGAATGAAAAAGGGCTGGTGAGGTCATGTGTCCCTAAATATAAAACTTTCTTAAGATCTGTCCATACCACTTTGAGTCCTGAGACTTGCCAGGCTCTCTCAGCCTGCTCAAGTTGTGTACCCTGAGCACAGCAAAGGGAGACCCCCCCCATACCCCAGTCATTCTTGCACACACAGGAAGTCCATATGCCAGCAAGAACACCACTGGGTACACATTCCCACCAGCTCTCAAAAAGGCAGCTCAACTTGATAGGTTTTTGGCACAAACAGATTACTCTATATGATTAATGGAACTGTGCCAGTGCTACAGAATCACATTTGCCTGAGAAATTGCTAACTACTACAAAAGCTATTATTTTTTAACAAAGAGATAGAGGAGCGCAATCCAACTGAAGAAAGATCGTTAAAAGTCGACAAGTTAGCTGTTAGACAGGCGGCTTCACATGTTTGGTAAAGACCGGATATCTTTGCAAGGACCATGACTGGACAGTGACTGCAAGAACGAAGGAACAGATGCCACATGATTCCTCAAGCCATATCCACCTGGCAGCATTCCCCTTCCTCCTTGAGTGGAGAGAAGTTGATGCTACCGCCCTGCAGATCACTCCCCACCAGCCTGCTTCTTTCTGACGTCAAATGCAAGCTGACCTCCCAGAGCTATCTCCTCTCACCGGATGAGTGTTACCAGCCCTCCAGTTGTATTTAACAACAGGTGCTTGAATGTACCTGGATCTAGTGCCTTCTGCAGCCTGGAGTTTGCTCTTTTCTGCATGACACAAGCAAAGCATCGATATTCCAAGTATCATTGTTTTGCCCCACTAATATCAGCGATCAAACAAATGCAACTTGAAACAGTCCCCTACACTGACAAAGTTCAGTCAGCAGAGGAGGACTGACTGTTTTATGAAATGATTTCTGTGCTGCCTCAAGTACTAATTTTAGGGTAAAAACTACAGCAACTATCCTTTTTTAAAATTAAATGCTCAGTGCACAGTACACCTACCTGAAGTAGCTGTGCATTCCCAGTGTCTTCCTCATATACCTCAAGACCCAATCCAACTTCCAGCAAGGACTTCAACTTGGCAAAAAGTGTGATACTAGATTCTCTTTAAAGACTTTTTATCTTTAAGAGTGCTATTTGATCACACACAGCTTAAATGTTAGATATTTACTGAAGCCATTAGATTAAAACAAAAAAAGAAAGACAGACTTGACTAGCTTTCAGAACAGAAATAGTGATGAGAACATCCTTTCCTGAAAGCAGGAAAGCAACACCTATATTTGGATGCTTAGTCCGTCGCAGAAGGGGAATGACTGTAAGCTCTCAGAGAGCATCTGAGTTTCAGACCCCAAGTTCAGTTGTTCAACTCTGTTAGAGCTCAAGGCAGAAGATTATTTCATCAGATCTGATACAGAGGCTCTGGCTATTTCCAAGAAAATTGACCGAAAAAACAGTTTCCCTAGGATCCTGAAAAACTAGTGGGTGACATGCGATGCCAGGAAGAAGCAACGAAAGTAACAGGGTTTTATCTGCTCCTATTTTTCTGGCTAAATTTTTTTCTACCAAAAAAAAGGGAAAGGCATGGATCAGACAGCTACTTTTACCGCTTGCATGAGTTCACTTATCCTTCTCTACCATTTTGGCTGCTCTCAAAGAAAACTGATCCAGGAAGCCCCTCAATTCCAGAAGATCATCTGAAATCTTTGCCTATGTAACTCTCCCCCTGGGGACTGGCTCTGTTGACTTAACCAATTTGGTTTGACTTTCACATAAGTGGCTAACACTAGAAATTTCTGCCATCCACTCAGTGTTCGATACATTACAAGCTCTGTTCTCAAGAGTACTTTGAGTTCCTACCCCCATCAATTTTCAAAGACAGCTACTGTGCATTTGTCACTTTGAATAAGGATAGAAACGAGAACCAGAGATGGGAACCAGATGTCTCAAGGCATTCCCAATCACTCTCAATCTTACCCAATTTATATTTTCCCTCTTCATGGGGGCCAGCCTCTTTTCTCCAGACAAATGTGGGGTGCTCGTCTTCAACCTGTCTGCCACACCTACGGTTAGTCTCACTTAGCCTGTCTCTATTAAATTTCTCTTTGAAAAAGGTTTCTGAAGCAGCCCCCTTGGTTTGGAGAAGAAAATCTGCAGGGAGCACAGCAATCTGCCAGAACCCTGCCCTTGGGGTTCTTCCCCGCGCAAAGCAGAAATGCTCAGGACTAACTGTTTAGCATTATCCATAAAATTCAAAACCAAGAGTCAGACAGACAGGGTCCAGGAGTGGAATAACCTGGATGCAGTCTGTCAAATACCCTTTTTTCAAGCTCACTAATAGGACAGTGATACACCTGCAGGTGTGGCAAGTCCTACAGAGTCTCCGCTGCAGTTGTAGAACCTCCGAAAACTCTTTTGTAGGTGGGAAGAAGGCAGGGAGGAGATCACTGAGCTGAGGAGACAGGTGTATCTCTTCTCCTGAGGTTCTCAGCATCACTGAGACTTGTAAAAACACTCAACCAATGGAGGCAATGTTAGGTCAGCAATGTCCTTTCTCTACAAATCGGAGTATTCCCAAGGAGGATGAACTGGTACATGGACACATTCCATCTCAGGGCACGTATCCAAAGGAAAATCAACTCTCTCCTGAAAGTAAATTGGGGGTCCTAGAAACAATTTGTAAAAAAGTGTGAGACCATGGGCGATGACTGTCGCCATATCTCAACCACTTCTACCTCCCCCTGCTGTACAGCACAAGCATCTTCCATACAGCTTATTAACCAAGGAAAAGTATTACAGAAATCACCTACAAGAGGTCAGAAAAGTTACCTTAGAGTACTCTGTAACTGTAAAACATCATCCTTCCCACCGACTTTCTTTCTCCCCATCCCAACCTCACTAGCGTCATTAATATTTCAGAAAACTGAGATAAAGTTTCCCTCACTTGTCACAACATCCTTTATTTTGCAGTTGCCACCCGATGTGCAAAGCAATTTGGATAGCTGTAGTGGGGAAGTGGTGGAATAGTACATGCGTATCTATGTGATACATCCCAAACGGATGCAGGTGATTTCTCGTGAGCCCAATGTAATTCTTAGTCTCGTCCCTGGCTGTGCTCTGAAACCACAGGGTCGTTGTCAGAGGTCCCTACCTTTTTTTGCAATGATTAGAAAGGAGGTGAAAACTGAATCGCACCTGTGGTTGAAAGTTTTAATCATACATTGCGGACCTCTACATATACAAAAGGAAATCTGGGGCACAGGGAAGGACGTGACCTGGCACATCAGTGTCAAAGGGGAGGAACAGCGACAGACAATCCACAAGAGTACCAGCGAGGTTGCAGCTCAAGTTGCCTGTGATCTTTAGTAGCAGCTGCAAAAAAATCAAGGCATAAAGAAGACGGGAGCAAGTCAAAGGAGGGGCTCCTCTCCAACGTGGGTATCAGCGTCCAGAACAGTCAAGAGAAATGATACACCCCCTGAGAGCTCAGCGCCGCAGCCCAGCCATCTGCCGCCCGGCTGCCTCCCAAAGAGGGAGGTTTCTCTGTGCTCTGGGAGAGGGGAGCTGAGGACTCCTCCCCCTGCCTGGCGATCCCAATTCGGCAGTCTGCCTCTGCGGTGGCATCCCCTGCTCGCAGAAGAGGCACCCTTCCCATTGCCTGGGGTTTTAATGCACGGGGCCACACTGCTGTCAGAAAAAGAAGCTTGGCCAGCATGTGGAACGAGCCCCCTTCCTGCTGCTCGTCACCGTGCCTGGCTTCCCGGAGGGGCTCCTTTGGAGACCTCTGGAAGAGAGGGTGAAAATTTCACAGGGTTGATGGGATAGATGGAAAAATTTGGCCGGAGCTTCTGGTGCGCATGCTTGGGAGGGGACAGCTGCACCTAGAGACCCCAGCCCCACAGGCACCCTGTAGGGCAAACTCAATGTGAAATGCCTTCTAAGCAAACCCAGCACTGTTGGGGCTGGAATTATGGGTACACGCACACACACACTTATTTTTTTTTTATCCTCATGCCCAGAGGAAGCAGAGTCACTTGTGCTTTTAGTTTTAAAGTCTCCAAAGTAAATCAAATCTTGGCTGGGAAACTGTAAACAAAATCAAGCCAAAAAAACAAAAGCAAAAACAAACACTGATTCAGTAAGAGAGTCCCCGTGTCAATCTGCACTTCCCGCAGGCAGGGTGCCATAGCCCAAGTGTGGAATTACTGTCACAGCACACTTCCCTATCTGGTCTATTGCTGCCAATTTTGTTACAAGCTCCCCCCCTCCACTCCCCTCAAAAAAACCCCACACAAAGCCCCCAACACTGCAGGAGTAAAAACTGGATTAAAAGAAACATTAGGGCAAGGAGTTGGAAATATTGGAGACAAAAATCTCTCAACGATGCTCAAATACTGCTGGCACACACAGATAAGCCTTCTGAAAGTTCAGATGCCATATAATTGCCTGGACCCACTAGCTAGAATATCTATCATGTTGACAGTGTTTTAAGTCCCTTGTTATATTTAATTTACAAAATGCAACAGAAGAGTAAATAGTGGAACGCTCTTGAGTTAAAACTGCTGGGAAAATGGCAAGCCTGACCTATGTCTAATCCCAGACAGTATATTGTTCTGTACTTGAGATTAAAACCAAGAACCCTGACAAAACTAGAGGACAACAGAGAGCAGGAACAACAATAGACCTCCTCCACCTCCTGCCCAAGAGTAGTATGTGGGAGGAACATGGAAAACAAGACTGGGAGACCTCAGCTTTTCCCTCACAGACAATTTAAACAGGAATATAGTTATTCCCATAGTTCCTTTTACAGTTAGCCAGTAAGAAAAATACTAGAGACGTTACTTCTGTCTGGTAAAACCTTTAAAAGCTGAAAAAGACTTGGATTCCCTCAGCCACCCAGCACAAGCGTTGCTTTTACAAGGTTCTCCGTAATAAGTGAAAAAAGACTTCTTGGGCATCTAATTCACAGCACACAAGAGAACTGGTTTTGCATCTGTGATCTCTCTAGTTAAAAGAAACAACAACAACATAAAAAATCAAGGTCTTATCAGAACAGACGTTTTATCATGGAATTAATTTTATGGACTGAAGATATTTCACCTTATGGGCTGGCACCTTTTAAGTTCTGAATTGGCAAAAAGGCACCAGCTTGGTGTTGGGAGTCACTCAGGTGTTAATGAGAACATTAACTGACAGATGGCATTCAAGATATTTCTCCCCTCTCCAATGAAGACAGCTTCTTTGCTACACCAGAGATCAGAAAAGCTTAATTCTTAACAAGCGTACAATGCTTTGGCACAAAGGCAGGCCTTCTAGAAGGTAATGGGAAAGATTCAGGGTTTGCTGGGATGACCTCAGTCAAACATCATTAACAGGGTCAGGAAAAGCAAAGCCTATTTCAGAAGAAAAAAAATAATGTAAAGGCCCCCATGATCAATCTATCGTGGCTTGTCAGAACGAGAAAGCTTAGGCTGACCTTAGAAGCAATATGAGTTACTACTACCAGCCTGACCTTGAGCTCTCATGTAACAATGGAGACCTTTTTTTTTACTGTATTAATGAGCTTTTTTATCTGAGGTGGGGGAGGAAGCCTTATGGACCAGCTTGTACTTTACCTTCAAACAATTTACCCTACTGAGAAGCTAAGTCAGGCATGATGCAGGGGAAAAAAAGATACTACCTCATCCTTCTGGGACAGAAAAGGGTTGGGTAGGTATATTCCCCATTTCCTTCCAAGCCCACTGTGTGCAGCTCACTCAGAAGGCGTGCAAGCTAACAGAAAGCACATATTCCTCAGACCATGAGCCAACTTGTCATCAGGGCAATCAGACTGGTAGAGGCCCAAGGGCAACAAGCACCTTGAAGGGTGTCTCCTCAAAACACTTCACTGCAGCAGAGCGAAATGACTGCGAAGCTGGAGATCCAGGAATCATGACCTTCAGCTTTAACATCCTGTGCTGGTTTTGGCTGGGATAGAGTTCGTTTTCTTCATAGTAGCTAGTATGGGGCTGTGTTTTGGATTTGTGCTGAAAACAGTGCTGATAACACAGGGAAGTTTTAGTTACTGCTGAGCAGTGCTTACACAGAGTCAAGGCCTTTTCTGCTTCTCACACCACCCCACCAGCGAGGAGGCTGGGGGTGCACAAGAAGCTGGGAGGGGACACAGCTGGGACAGCTGACCCCAGCTGACCAAAGGGATAGTCCATACCATATGACATCATGCTCAGCATATAAAGCTGGGGGAAGAAGAAGGAAGGTGGGGACATTCGGAGTGATGGCGTTTGTCTTCCCAAGTAACCGTTACACGTGATGGAGCCCGGCTTTCCTGGAGATGGCTGAACACCTGCCTGCCGATGGGAAGTGGTGAATGAATTCCTCGTTTTGCTTTGCTTGCGCACGCAGCTTTTGCTTTGCCTATTAAACTGTCTTTATCTCAACCCACAAGTTTTCTCACTTTTACTCTTCTGATTCTCTCCCCCATCCCACTGGGGGAGGAGTGAGCAAGCAGCTGCGTGGTGCTTAGTTGCCGGCTGGAGTCAAACCACGACAGTCCTTTTTGGTGCCCAACATGGGGCTCAAAGGGTTCGAGATAAGAACAGGTTTGATTGGAATGTGCTAGATCGAATTTATAGCTGTTATTGCTGTTTAGCTGTTAATTGACAGGCTCCTGTGCTTGCCATGGGGCTTGCTTGCCTTACTGTAAATTAGACTCTAGTGCTCATTAGTGCCTGCTTTTTGCTTTTGCTGCTTGCTCTACTGCTATGCTGCTTATCGTCTTGCTCTGCTGTGCCTGGGAACATTTTGATAACAGCAATGGCGACGTGCCTGGGCTGTCAGATGGCCAGGGCATCGCTGCTGCTTCTGTGCTGCTGTACTGGACAGGCTGGAACTCCAGTGTGAACTCGAGTCGAAGGGACTGTGACCGTGGATGAGTCCATGCGGGAGCAGGACACCCCGAAGCGTCTGTGGCCATGAATAAGTCCACGCCAGAGCAGGTACATCTCGAAGCATCTGTGGCCGTGGTTATGTCTGTGCCACAGCAGGTATACCTCTGAAGGGATCGTGGCCCAAGGATAAGTCCACACTGGAGAAGGTACACCTCAAAGCATCTGTGGCTGTGGATAAGTCCATGCTGCAGCAGGTACACCTTGAAGCATCAGCGGCTGTGCATGAGGTCATGCTGGAGCACCTCAAAGTGTGTGGCCATGCATAAGCACACGACAGAGCAGGTACTCCCCTGCAGGGACTGCAGCCAGGGGTAAGGCCATGTTGGAGCAGGTTTACTTCTGAAGGGACTGTGGCTGTGGGTAAGGCCATGCTGGAGCAGGTATATCTCTGAAGGCATTGTGGCCCATGGAGAAGGCCATGCTGGAACAGGTGTACCTCAAAGCGACTGTGGCTGTGGATAAGTCTATGCCACAGCAGGTATACCCCTGAAGAGACTGTGGCTCATGGATAAGGCTCCACTTGGAGCATGTACACCCCTAAGGGACTGCAGTCTGTGGATAAGTCCAAGCCAAAGCAGGGGCAAGGGGAATTCATTGCAATGTTAAACCCGATGGTCTGGTCCAAAGGGACCAGGGGTGGAGATTATAATGGAAATACCTTTAAATTGTTGTAACCCATGATTTGAGTTGCATATTATAGGAATTACTATAGCAGGAACCACCTGAACCAATGGAGGACAAGTCTTACAAGAAGCAGTGCAAATGCAGCAGTGACCCGACCTGAGCTGGCTTTGGTGCCCAATAACTCCATGCAACACACCACCTCTCCTGTCCTGAGTGACCACCATAACAGATGGAGCCCAAAGTCATGGACTAAATGAACTCAATGGACATTTTGTGGACATTTGTGGATGTTTATGGACACTTTACAGACATTTCACAAGGGTGGTCCATAGACTAAGGGAATGATATCTGTGTATTATATCAAAGGATGGGAAGGGGGGTGGTGGGTAATGAGAATGTATTGGATAGTGTAGGACCTGAGCATAACGTAAATGGTATGGAATAAGGGGTGGAGAATGTGCTGGTTTTGGCTGGGATAGAGTTCATTTTCTTCATAGTAGCTGGTATGGGGCTGTGTTTTGGATTTGTGCTGAAAACAGTGCTGATAACACAGGGATGTTTTAGTTACTGCTGAGCAGTGCTTACACAGAGTGAGCGAGCGGCTGCGTGGTGCTTAGTTGCCAGCTGGGGTTAAACCATGGCACATCCACATTTTGTTTCCAATTCAACTAGCAGTGCCACTAGCTGCACCACTGGTGGGGACAGACTTCACAAATTCCAGCCAGGGACAGTCTCGAGGGAAGCACTAACTCTGGGACACACCAAACTAGTGACAGACCTCAGCAAGGTCCAACCCTGGCAGAGCCCTTGTGATGGAGGAAACAAACACCCAGGTTCATCCTGCTTTTCAGTGCCCTCTTTTGATTCATGCCTGGAGAAAACCAGCTGGCCTACAAGTGGCTGTGAACAAAAGGAGGACAGTTGACATTAAAGGACCCTGAATGAGACTGCAAAATAGGAAAGGAAAAAACGAAAAAATCAAACTGGACTGATCAAAGCTCCAGAGTGAAGTTTCTCGTCCCAGAGTCAGAAAGACAGCAGATTGCTGGAGTACAAGACCATCACAAGGCATGTACAGGCCTGCCTCTTGTCCTCCACTGCTAGCTAGAACTAGTTTTCTGAATGCAGACATTGCCCAAACCTCAAGCAATTCTGTGGCTTACCTGTGTGGCCATCAGGAGCACTGGCAGTGAAGGGGAGGAGAAAGACACCTGCAGAATTGAGCGGGTGGATCGCACTGAGCTCTACACACAATGACCTTTGTCTTCACCATTGCTGAACATGGGAAGACATTCTATATTACAACCATGGCTTTGTTTCAAAGCATAAGGACAAAATAATAGCTGGTTAGCAAATGTTAAATAGCGGCAGCTCTTCCCTAAAGTAGTCTGGTCTAACTCCTGGATTAGACAGTCTGAAACATGAGTGATCAGAGGTTTCCACATCCATGAAAGACACAGACAAGTCTTCCACAAAAGTAAAGGACAGCAGAGTAATTTCAGCACCCTAGCAATTCCTGTTCCCTGCCCCTCACTTGTCCACCCTGTAACTTGCTTCCAGAGCTCAAATGTGGCACTGAGACCACCCCCAAGAATATGCTGAAGAGATGCTTAGAGAAGACATCAGGGTTCTGGACCTTTCGTCCAATGTGATAACACAAAGTTAGGACAGGAGGTTCTCCAGCAGAAGGGCTGCTCGATCTTGCCAAGTAAATCTAATTTACATGGTTGGATGCTGGGGAATCCACTGCCTTCCCAGCTGAGCTCCTAAAGTGTTCATGTTTAGGAGAGGGAAAAAAATCAGCTGAGAAAAAACAAGGCTGTCAGCAGCTAAGAATACTCCACTCCTTCCTGCTCCTTGTCTTCCTCCATCTTACCTCGAGCGATCTTCCATACAATAAAAACTGGGGAAGCTGGAAGGGGAGCTGGCAGATATGCTGTATCCCACAGAGAAGCAGAATAGGAACAGCTATGGAGCGAGGCAGCGTCTCCAGGGAGGCAGAGAGAATGGAGAGCTGATGTGGGCTGTCTAGTCTAATAAGGGATCACACCACAGGAGCATGTGCTGGCTTGACAGAAGCAAGTGCAGCCACTTAACCTGGGTATGACAGCTGAAGTGGGAGCGTTGCTTTGCTACCCCCAAAAAAGGGGAGCATGAAGGAAGAAGGGGAAGCCATGAGGTCATCACAGCTGCCCACCCTTCAGGGAGGTTCCAGGTCTGCTCGTGCAGACTTCTCCCCCCAGCCACGGCAGAAAAACTGAGCAACCAAGGAAGTTTCCAGCTTGGGCTCTTTAGCACTACTAGACCACACTCACTAACTCTTGAATTAGATGGAGATGCCCCTTTACCTGCTGTGAGCTGATATGTGCTGCCTTCCACCCCTTTTCCCTCACACGAGGGACAGGAGGCAGCAAGTCCACCCCTCCAAAAGGAGACGCCAGCTGTAGGAACTGAACTCATCTCACATGCCAGTGTGGCAAAAGGGCATGCTCTGATCTTCCCCAGCTGCCTATGGTCCACGCTTCTCCTGTGATTTGGCTTTTATCTAGCAACCACCCTACGCATGACACAGCCGCTGGGGGTTACTTGTTTGTTATTTTGCTGAGAGAAGGCAGAAAAGCAGCAGAGATACCAGTGCAGATACAGCGCTGTCCTGCATTGGCCTCTTCTGAAAAGGCTCTTCCCTTAGGCTGGCAAATGCCGGGGACAGGCAGGAGTGCTGAGATAAGTGTCTATTTGATCTTCTCTCCCCCATTCACCCTGGATTTTTCACTGCTTTATGTTCACAAAACACCAAGGCAGCTAATCAGTGCTCTGTGACCCCTGTTAATTGGGCTGTGTGAGAGAAAGGCAGCACCGGCAGGAGAAATCACACATACCTGTTACTTTGAACTGTCCTGTCATTTTCCGTCTCCCTGCTTGCAGGAGCTCCAAGCACCCTTCTGTGAGCCAGGACTGCTCTATTTTCATCGCCATCCCCAGGACCAGCAGGAGGGGCCACAAGTGTTTCATGTTGTCATCCTACCTCTAACACCTCAAGGTATAGGGAGGCAACAAAGAGGCATGTTGTTGCTTCTCCTTCTGTGTGAGAAGGTGAAAGTGATTTTTCGTGAAGGAAATACAATCTGAAGTCACTGATGGCCCTTCTTCCACCTATGCCAAGCTGCTCCTCACTGCCCTTATCTGCCTTTCTGTTGCTCCCCCTCTCCCTCCCCACCACAATACCAGGAAGAAGAGAGCAGATGCCCAGCATCCATCTCCCCGTCTCAAGAGACCAGCAGTGTATCTGGCCAAGTAAGCCAGAGAAAGCAAGCAATTGGTGCGAAGATGTGAAGCACTGGAGGAAAGACGGGTTGGATTTGCCAAGCCTGGTGGATTATGCAGTACTTGGAGGATGAGGAAGACACATATGGTTAACTAGATGCACACTGGCTGTGGGGGCCTGCATTTGATTTTTAGGTAGGAGCAAGGGCTGCTTGCATGTTTTTGTCGTTTGATTAGGGAAAAGAAGAAATAAGAATACAAGCAGCAATAAACCCAGAGCAGCCAGAAATATCCCAAACAACAGCTGAAGGTGTATGGTACCAAAGGAAGATAAAGTCCTGGGGGCGAAGGGGATTAGCAGGAGGATGCATACACTGCCCAGATTCAGAGAATATTAACGGGATTAAAATAAAACTTAAAACGTGATGACTACCTGTTTGTTTTTCAATGCTAGCTCAACCCTTCCTTCAAACTCAGTGAGTCTCTGCACAGTCTCCATGACGTGAAGATTTGTGCTCTCAATGCATGGAGGGTTTTGGGGTAGTGGTATGGACAGAGAAGCAGGAACCCCCTCCCCCACTACTGAAGCTGCAATTTGAGTGAAAACTGATAATGACAAATCAGTGGGTTGGATAACTGGATTAAAAAGGGGAAAAAATAATTCTACTAAAAGATCCTGAAACATCACTGTGGTGAGCAGACAGTATTGCTATATATATTTGTGAAAACATGAATTAAGGTAGCAATAGATGAACAGAAAGGACTATTTACCTTGAATGAATACAAAGAAGAGATGATGAGACAGTTTTAAAAATTGTCTTTTTCCTTAATTGTAACTGCATAAATATGATTAATTAAGTGTGATTATGCTATTTTCCATGGGCACTGTTGGGTTTGACTCAGGATGACCATGCTCACACCAAAGGTGTATTTAAACACACCTGCCTAGCTTTGCCAACATACTAACCCCACAGATACTCTGTACTTCACCATTTATTCAATTTTACCTTTAAGATACTACCCTGAAACCATTAAAGAGCACAATAACAAATCAGTTGCCTTCAGTGCGATGTACAACCCATGAGAGCAGCAAGGGGACGTTTAAACACCAAGAGGAAACCAGCTCTGTAATCAGCCACTAACATGCATTTTCCTACCTACCATCGTGTTGAAACATAAACCACAGCTCTAGCATGGAGGAAAGCAGATGATATTGCAGCTACTTTTTCTCTTCTTGCCTAAAAATAGAGACCTCAGTTCCTTGAGATATGGCTGAAATTGTAAAATACTGTGCACCTGGAAATATATAGGAACCTCCAGCAAACTCCTGGTAAGACGATCTGTCAGATATCCTGCCTGTCTGAATGGGAAGAAGACTTGAGTGTCCATCAAGCAATAAGTGGCTTCTGTTTCTTTATCAGGGGTTGCACTGGACAGTCCATCAGTCATAGAGGAGACAAGATGCATGTCCCCAGCAGTGTCAGCCACTCTTTTCCTGCCTTGAGGAATCAATCTTGAGCCGAGGGAGCCCAAGAAAGAGGCAATATCAGTTACTGAAGCTTTACCCAGAAAGGGAGGCAGAGCTGGTACTAGAACAGAGTGGTACCAGTGCTGATGCCATCACACATTATGTCTGAGGTAGAAAGGACCAAGGAAAGAAGTTCTCTCACCCCAAGCACCTATAAAAAATCAATGATAGGACTGAAAATGTCTATCATGCCTGAATAAAGTTTGGTGTCAAGCCAGCATGTGATACTGTGGGAGGATACAAAGGAGATGTCTAAGTGTATATCACCTCTTGCCATGTGATGACATTGATCTTGGCTGGGGAAGAGCCAGGGAAAATGGCTTTCATTAAGCAATGAATTCCCTAGCATGCTAATGAATAGGGTCGGAGAGCTGAGGAGAGTCGGAGCCCAATGCTTCCCTATCCAACGAGGTCTATCACTGCAGCTAGACTGGGAACATGAATTTTTCCCTGACAGTATGCTCAGATCAAGTGGCAAGAATCTCCCAAGACCCTGAAGTGCCGTTTTCCATCAGGCTCAAAATCAGAAAATGAGTGACAGACACCACTGGCAAAGGCAGAATGGGAGGAGGCAGAAAAAAGGTCTTGAGTCTCAGAGCCAACACCGCAGTGTGTACTGAACGCACTGGAGTGTAGGCTGGTACTGAAGGACAAGAAGATAATGGTGATGAGATGTCATGATGATCAGTACTGAGGTTTGCAATATCGGTACACAAGACAGAGGTGCAGAGTAGGAGAGCAGGCCGAAGGAAGAATGCACTGATCCGCGGGGCACAGCTGGTCTCCTGGTGAAGCATAAGATCACCAAGAGAAGATTAAGCAATACTGATGCCAAACTGGAGACTTTACAGGCACATCAGCAGGCTTGATGACACTGACAGACTTAACGGTAGCAGTAAATTATGTCACTTTTTGGATGCAACGGAAAAGCAAAGAACCTAGGTTCTCCACAGAGCACATGCTCCTGAGGTAATAAATCTGAGAAACAGCAGTTCCCAAAGTCAGTTTCTGGGCTCAAGGAGCAATTCCTCGGCCTCAAAACAAAACTGTCTGACCTGGACATTTCTGAGCACAACTTAACAAAGGGAGGTACCTTTCCCCCCACCACAGATAGGACGCCAGATTTTTGTCAGCCTTGTAAAGGAAGTCAGACAAAGGCAGGAGGGTCCCTAGGCGGGGTGAAATGACGATCCTGAAAGGCCCTGATCAGCAGGTGAGAGCTGCTCCTCCAGCCCTCGCATGGATGGATGCCTCCCAGCACCCCTCAGGAATTCAGAGTGCTGCATTCTTCTCTGCCCAGTTCTTCCCCAAGGCTTATCAGACATGGAGGATGGGAATCACTTATATGCATAATGATCCCACAGCCAGGACAGCATCTGAAGCCTGGGGGCTTCTGCATTGCTTCTGTGTCAAGTACCTTTGGCTTTGAATAACAAAAGGCAATCTCTTGAAGGATCAAAAAGGAAGAAAAAAAAAAGAACCAGTGTTAGAACTATTTACTAACTAACCCAAGAACTAGTTACAGGTTGTTAGATACAATAAAAAGGGAGAGAGATGGATCTGGGTGCTCAAGAGGGAAACAAGCATGTTGGGGGAAGCCAACTCTGTCAATCAGTGAGGGGGATTTGGGTAACACTGTTGTGAAGTGAGAGGCCTGGTAAGACGCAGGCTGCTGGCTACTGCTTTGAAGGGTTCTGCTAAGGCAGACTTGGGTTCATGCACGCTGGGTGTATAGCCAGCACATGCTTATCTGACCTGCAAAAGACGTGCAGTCCTTAAGGGAGGGATCTCGATGGCCACACAGACACAATGAAGTGTGAGAACCACTGCTGCGCTCTCTGCTCTTGCCACACACTGCCTCCATGTGCACACTTTGACTCTTAAGGCCTGGAGTTTTTTCCCCCTTGTTTTGTGTCTTATTCTGTATGACCTTGACAACCAACCACACAGGGTATGCCCAACAACAAGCCACTCCAAACATGATGAAATGAATATCAACCCATAGTAGCCTCTATCTCAGGAGGGATGAACACAGCCTTCTGGATGGTCCAGAATAAAGGAATGTACCTAGAGCCCAACTTTCACCTTGTGAACTGACCTGGTAAGACAGCAAGGGCTTTGGCTGGTCTGTGATGGCATTTCACTTCTCCCATCAATTACCTTCACCTGTATCTAACCAGGCTTCAATCTGTGCTTGCCAGTTTTCATCCACATGCTTCTTTCTTTCTACTACTGTTATTTGATGGTGACGCTCTTTCTGAAGAGAAGCAGATCAACCCTTGGGAGTTGGAGCCGATTAAATTACGAAAGACCCAAATACATCTCCTATATTCTGAAAGAGCAAATAGGAATGAGGCTAGCTGTGCCCCACATTCAGACTGGAAGAGGATCATTACTTACTATTCATTCCTGGATCCTTGAAGAACAAGTGGAGCCAGCTTAATGCTGCATTGTTCTTTCCTAGTGCCCATCAACAGAAAGCATGCTCCCAATTCATAGCCATAAGGAAACACAACAGTATTGCTGTGCCATAAGCTCTTCCGATTGTTTAGGGGCTGTAGAGAGGACCTCAGGGTATTACAGTGATGATGAGCACTGTGGGGAAGAAGCTAGAGTTACTGTCTTGATGATGATGGGGAAATAAGACACATGCATGTATTATGGCACAAATCCATATGAAACAAGCCCTCATGTGCCTTGCTGCTCATGGAAAAATATGCTTAATGTGGAAGAAGAAAGTCCCTTCTGAGGCAAAAAATACCTAGTGTGGGGTTGCCTTGAAGCAAACAAGCTTAGCAAATTCATTACTTAGAACCAGCCCCACATATTACAAGTTTCTGGGGACAATAAATAAAAACAACTTTTTACAGATAAACAAATGGGTCCTAAAGAAGTCCTTTTTGGGATTCGTTTCAGAACAGTTCTTTCCTCTTCTTTTCTCTAAAGCTTAAACCACTACACTGGTTGAGCCAGAAAAAACCTGAGGAAATATGGAAGGTAAAATGAGAGAAAAATTAAAAGTATAGGTGACTTAGAACAGAGACTGACATGACACACCAAATTATTGTAGTGGCCTAGCAGCTGGCCAGCAGCTGCCCCAGCTGTTCATTAAGCTCACTGGGGCTAAAAGGGTCCAAGAAAATAATTTCAGAACTTCTCCATTATTCATCCTTAGATAAAAGATTGGTTTCTGAACCTGGCTGAGGTGCTGGGAGGTGGCCTGCAAAACTAACCGTGCTGGAGCAAAAATCCTGCACTGGTGGTTTGGAGCACCACTATCTTGAAATGCAGGTCTCAAAAGTGAGGGCAAAGGTTTCACGTTGAGAGAACTTCCACATCCTGTCCCTCTCTCTTCATCATTCTTTGTCTTCTTCCTTCAAAGGAGAAGATGTTTTCACTTGCCTTCCTAATTTCTTTCTTCATCATTGCTTTCTTCCTCCTCTCCAGAGTACTTGGTTTGTAACATCAAGAACTTAAAAATACAGCTGTCCATTTCATATTTCAAACTCTGACATTGGCACGATGACATCATTGCAGTCTCCAAGACCCTTCACTGACTGTTCTCTATTCATCCTTTTAAACTTAGCCACCTATTCCTCCCTGTCAGTGTTTTGCATAACTCCCTCTCCCCAGCTATCCAATCTATTTGTCTCTCATCCATCTGCCCTGACAATAACAGCACAGCTTTCACACTCTCTTTTTCTTCCACCATTTTCAGTCCTTATTCTCCACCACATCTATGGAACAGCACTTCCAGAACGTGCTACCAACTTTTCTTCAAATTCTTCTTTAAAGATTCATTTTATCCATCTGAGAATCAAAGACATTTACTTAGCTTTATTTATACTTGAACTCTATAATTTTATTCCACTGTGCTTCTCATTAATCTCTGAATGACTGTGTTATTTTACTGCTGTAATCTCATCCTTCCTTTCCCAACACCTGCCAGCTGCCTCATTTTCACTTTTTACCCTTTAAAAGGCTCACCTTGCATGGCTTGGCTATTATTATAATAAATATTAATATTAGATTCAAGATGAGCAATGTAGCCACTTCATCTCCCTTGCCCCCTCACAGTATCTCCTGCGTCGATGATACTGGGTCGATTCCAGAGGCC
The DNA here is from genome assembly GCF_018139145.2 of Gymnogyps californianus. NCBI lineage: Eukaryota > Metazoa > Chordata > Aves > Accipitriformes > Cathartidae > Gymnogyps > Gymnogyps californianus. The sequence goes on from NC_059471.1 coordinate 149,456,886, forward strand.
ATCCACCAATCTCCATGATGTATGCATGACAGCACTTGTTAAAAGTCAGACTGTAAATAATGCTGATCTTGTTGATATTCACTTGGCATTCATGAATATGATTCTGAGTTAGTGAGGTGCTTTGTGGCTGGGCCGCTGAAACAGTTGTTACAACCAAGGTCACTGGCACAACTGCAAGAGCGGGCTGTTAAAACTCTTCCCGAAAGGTGGTGGTCCCCAGGACTGCTGCGACTGATCTTAGGCTGGCTGCCCCAGATGTTACGGCACAAACTGAAGTGTTGAATTCATTCAGATTGTCGTAGTACCTTGGCTTAGCTATTCCCACAGCCCAGTTCTCCACAGTATCCATGAGACTGAAAACTTGGCACTGGTTTGCCAGCTATCCCAGTTGACCTGCCGCTTTATCCCCTAGAGCAGACCAACATACAGCGGTTCTTAAAGGACACAGCTCATGTAGTCACTTGCAGAAGGGCAATTTCAAGATGTTAAGCGTTTTATTGAGGTCACTTTTACCAAAACATGAGACTCAAGGTAACCCCCAAAGTAGCCTGTAAAGACACAGTCCACATAGAATAAAGGACAAGGATGGACAAAAGTGACAAAGCAGAAGGAAGAAGCGAAATGCTCAGAGCTATTAAACACAGTCCTCAGAAACAGGCATTCTGCCCCGATGGCTTAGAAGATTTCAGATTATCCCTTATCTCTTTCTGATGAAAGCTCAAATAAGTGATTACAGAACAAGCATTAGAAAATAAGCAGAATAGAGGCAGTATTCTTGATTGGCAATTCAACAAGTAGGGAATATAGTTCTTCAGATGCCATACTGGGAGTATTTCTCAATGCTACCACTAAGCATACGAAAGAAATAATTAAGACAATTGTGGGGCAGGGAAGAGCAGTTAAGGAATATCCTCTTATTATCCATATTAGAACAAATCAGGCGCAAACTACAAGCCAAAGACTCCAAGGTTAGCTTACAGATCCAGAGAGAGCTTAAAGTGGGTGCAAAACAGACGATCCACTTGGGAAAAAAAAAATTCCAATGCATTAAGGGAAGAAATAACAAAAAAAAAAAAAATTGAGGTTCCTAAGGAAGCAAATGCTGTCTGTGGCGCCACAGAAGTCAATTAGATAGTTTTCAGCTACAGTGATGGACCAATCTCCTGGGGTATAGAAAAAAAAAGAATCTCACGGGGCATAGGCAAGAGCAGAGATACTGGTTTTGTTCCTCCTCAATTTCTGGCACCTTTATCCATGTTCAAAAAATAAAAAATAAAACATGTTATATGAAAAAGCAATTAAAATGTTTTTCAAGAGACAATGGCAGCATACAAAACGCCTCCCAGTGAGAAATATGATAAAGTCATTGAAATTTTTTGTGCCATCGCATTAGAAAAATAGCAAAAATGCAATAAGAGAGCAGTGAAGAATGAGTTTCACCCAAAGAAATGCTGAACAGCGGGAGCTTTTCTGGATTATTTTAGTTGAGTGTACACATCCATGTCACACCATCACTTCTTACTTAAAAACAGCTGCAGAAGGCTCCTGCTGCGGCCGCTGCCGTTAGCTGAAGCTCTGATCTTCCTGTCTTGATACAAGTCATCAAGTCGCATTTCCTGCTGGAATTAAAGTGGCAGCCCCTAGGGACTATGCAGCTGCCCAATTTATATCAGAGAGAATCTGAAGCAAGCACCAGTATTTTTTCAAACTGCTTAATTTTTATTTATTTATTTTGTAGAAACCCCAAATTCTATTAAGAGTTTTCTCCCTCCCTACTCCCCACTTTCCAGGCATTCGCATTTTGAAACAATTAAAAGAAAACATAGACATTTCAAGGCCTGTGCACAAAAGCTAGAGGCAGGAAAAATGTGTGGGTAAACTCACTGGCATCAAACCAAGCCATGCCTATAGCATAAAACCGAGCCGAGAGATCAAACAAAATGCTTCAAGGTTATTAGTTATTGCATCATTAGTAGTTAGACGGTATGGATGGTATATGAATACTATGAAGGGTATTTATAAAACAACAAAAGCTGCAGATCATGGCACAAAAGTATTCTGGGTCAGAGCAAAAAGAGGAGAGCAACAGGGAAACTGTCCTGGCCAAGTGCCCAAACCACCTGGTGCCAGGCAAGGACAGCTACCAGGTCATCGCTAAAGATGCTAGAAGCCAGAAATGCAGACTACCATCTTTTTTGTTCCATATTTCTACAGTGCTTAACATGGCAATAACCACGTCAATGAAGAGTGTTCCTAACAGCTATGATAGGTTATGATAAATAAGAGTTTGGAGAAGATCATGTGGCATCCCATTAAGTAGTCTCTGTAGTTAAAACACAGACATCCATAACTCAAAGAAAGTCCTAAGTTACCAGACATTCAACACTCCTTAACCATCAAGCAGGGTAAAAAACAGTCTCTCTCGTATGTGATTCTTTTTTAAAAAAAAGTCTGTCATAAAGAATATCAAAACCAAGGCAAAGTTGCTCTACTTCAAAACCAAGAATCACAGAACTCTACAAAATTATTAATCTCAATTTTTTTTTCAAAGAATAAAAAGCAAATCAAACTAGAGTATGTTAAATTGTGCATTAGAAGGGCTCTCAGCTAGGTTCCACTTCCAAAATTACTTGAGAGCACATTATAATTAGCGAAGGTATGTGACAGTTTTATACCCCTCTATGATGCATGATTAAAGCCAGGCAGCCCAGCTCCGCTGCAAGTTCTGCACGCCATCAAAACAGATGTGACAAGAACTACAAGCTGCTCCCAGACAGACTGTGAGAAAGCATAGGCAGATAACATTTTGGCCATCAAAGAGGTAAGACACGACACAAAACCAATTAAACCTCAAAACCCCTAGCCGAGGTAGGTAAACTATGTTTTATATGAGGTTATATGAAGCATCTTGTGCTTGAGCTGCAGTGCTCCAGCCCAAGAACAAGGATGAGAACAAGCTCCTACCTTCCCCTCTGAGGTGCAACAGGGAACAAAGTTTACAGCCTAAAGATTAACAGCTCACAGCCTCGGCACGAGGATGCAGAGCACAAATGACTGGAGAAATCGCTGCTGTAACGCCACTGTGATGATCGGTGAAACTGCTGATTTTTTCCACGTGAGACACATACCTACTATCTGTCTGCAACAGAAAAATATGGAGTCCTGGCCCATTGTGAAAAGCCAAATCTAAACTCCACACAGATTCTGCCTCTTAAATTTGCACGTCTTTGTCTGCTGAGCACTCAAAAAATCAATTGGAGGCTCAACTTCTTACCATTAACTGGGGAAAAACTAGGTACAGTAGGGAAGCTGTGCATCAGCCAAGGCCTATGCCTCTTGAACTGAGGTTAGAGGGAACAAAGGCGTTGGAAATAAATGTGTAAGGAACAAGGAGAATTTTAGGCTTTAAAAATACACATTCATTTTGGATAAATATTCCATGGCTGGTTTGTAAGCGTGAAACAAACAGTGGGGCAAGTTTGTTTCTGAGAAGTGTATCTAAGCCATCATTTTTATTCTCATTTATCTACAGATTTCCATATTTAGACTAGATCTTAATGCTTCTTCCTTTGTGACATCCCTCTGCATACAGCACCTTCCCTCTGTTTCCAGGTAGCCTCCCCCATTGCTTCCTCTGCAGTGCTTCAGAGCCCACCTCCCTAACACCCCAGTGGCTCCAGGCAGTTTTCCTGATATACTCCTTCAGGCATTTCCACCGTGCTGCTCCTGTTGTGTTTTTTTCCCTATCTCTTCTGCAGAAATGACTTTTCTCGTTATTCCCCTGCCCATGAAGTACTCCCCTCCTACAGGAGGTGCTGTAGAAAGGGTGCAGCTGGTTTCTCCTTCAGGCACCTCATGCTTTCCCTAGCACAACCATTCAGGTGAGGTGTAAGTTCTCACAACTTCACTACGTGACTTCGCGCTCTGTTTCCTACGGCACCACTCGTACATGGACAGACACACAGCAACAGCTATGTAGGTACCCACCTATGCCGCTTATGCACCCTGAGGAGGCTGCACAAAACCACAGTTGGGTTACCAGCTCTTCCTTCTGCGATGGCGTTACCTCCTTGCAGCTTTTGCATCTCGGAGTTAACCAAAGCTGTATTTACACAGGCACAAACTGTGCAAATACGGAATAACTGCACATTGTTGAGCTGCCAGATGCATCATGTAACTGTGCATGAGTGTATACGCATGCATAGATGTGTAACCTTCCCCAGACAGACAACCTGCCAATGCCCAACGACTCACCTGTGATTCATCCCTGAATTTTGTCAGTTAAAACAGCTGAGAAAGGGGAAGCAATTAAACAGTGCAATTGCTAAGTGGACACTCTTAGATCCGGACAGTTTAGGAGGACCTCACAATGTGGAATTCATGAAATTTATCAAAGACAAATCTTCAGCTGCTTCTACAAGGGTGAGCTCGTTAAGGTGGGCAAAACACTTAAGCCACTACTTTCTGGTGTTTCTGGTACGAAGAAATAAACTTGCTGCATATTTATAAGCAAGATATATTGCTCTGTGGCTATTTTGATGAATGAGGTATACACGATTGCAGTCCCTTTACAATCAAGGTTCTCATCACATCAGTTTTATTCAGAGACAGTAAATGCAGTGCAGCTGCCTGGTTCAGGTCCTGATACCCACTTACGCTGAATGTCAACACAGCAATGCAAGAGAACTTACTTAAGTGGCAGATATATATATATATTAAAAAAAAACCCTATAAAAATTTCATTGAACATAATCAGTTAATTAGAAATAGAGCTTTCAATGCAAGCACCTATGGTTATGCCTATGCACCAGCCTAAGCCTCTGCACAACAGGGGAATCTTAGGGAGCAAGATTGCTTAACACCTCTTCTAAACAACTGCAAGGTTTGCCAAGCTGTCTTCGTCTCCACAATTATGCTTTGCTATTAACATGATTCACAGAAGAACAAATAAAACACACTGCAACAAGCCTTCGTTATCACTGGGAGTGCATTTCACTGCATGAGTGGCAATCCTCTAATGAATGATGTTCTACAGATGTCTCAATTTGGGAGGCTACTTTGGTGGACACTAACAAAGTGTCTCTGGATGTCGAAACATCAAGAGAACGTGTCAAATTGCTTTCCAACATCCTGCAACTGAACTGATTCCAATATTCCTCTTATTTCTAAGAAAATAATTGTAATTGTCCCTCTGTAAAGCAATGGGATCTTCCATGCAAGTGACGTGGCTGCAGAGCAGCAAGTTTTATTCTATGCAATACGTACAAAATGTTGAAAACATATGTGATGATTTAAAGACTTAGTGTGATATCACTAATTTGACCAAATAGAGTGCAGAGCATAACAGCAGATGTGAATGTTCACTGTATGCGCTAGTGCTACAGCAGAGCATCAAACACATTTCCATGGGATCTGAACAAAGAAGTTTGCGTAACAACAGGTTTGTAAAATTAAAAACCTGCAACTCATCCCAAGAAGACCTGGAATTCCCTTCCACTCGGTGAAGCATCTGGCCTGATTACTGGTGGCTGCCGATCACTGCCATGTCATCACTCTAAAGCTGTGAAACATCACTGCGACCGTGTTAATTAGCTCCCCTTGCAAAGTGCTTAAGCCACAGAGCGAGGTTACTCACGTGATGTCTCTGCGCTGATAGCAACCTTGAAGAAGGCAGGCGATCAGGTCACTGATAAACTCCACATCATCCCTGTGAAGAGCAGCTTCCAGTTCCTAATGAGCAGAAAGGAGAGAAAAAAATTCCAACCATCAAACTAATTCCTTAAAATTTACTGCTAGCTGCTCAGGACCAAAAAGACCCAAGCAGCCTCAAGTACAAGTACAGCAGCAGAGCATGCACTGGGTAAGCCGACCTTCTCCATCATTAAAAATACTGCTACTACTATCTCTTCATTGCAAGAGTTTATGGGAAGACCTTGAAAGGCTTTTACTGAATGTCACTCTCCAGCCAGAAGACTAATGCTTTTGTCTGGAAACAGAAAAATAGGGTTCAGTGAGGTTGAGATACTACAGCCTAATAAGAAAGCCATGATTTCTCCCATGTTCAGCTGATGGGCAGGAATCAACAGTTTCATTCTCCTGCTTTGCTTTCCACTCACTAAGGCTGGTGAGTTCATTTAAAAGATGTGTTCAGAAAGCGTGGCCCTAAAAGCCACTTACACAGAGAAGCAGCAGTTTCAGATGGATAGCCAGAAATGGCTGAAAGCTAGCAAGCAAATGCCTCAAAGAAAAGCAGGCATTTTGATTATTTAACTTATTTCTCTTTGGTTTGGTGTTTTTTTTCCCTCCAGTAAGAGAGAAAGAAAGGATGGAGGGATGTCAGACCTCATGACCCAAAACCTCAACCCTTGACAGAGGGCTGGAGAGTATCATGGCCTATTTCAGCACGATGGAGTTCACGTAAAGGTGTGATGCAGGAACTGATTCACAAAAAGGATAAATTTCTGAAAGGTAGTTATTACAAATTTTGCACGTTGTGAGAAATACCTGTTTTTCAATTGAAAAGGCAATTTCAAGCTTTGTTTTCAAAATATTACTAGGTTAACTACAGTTTTATTTATATGCCAGAAAATCATTCACAGTAAGAAAAATCTACTTCCTATAAAAGTTATCATCAGTAGTATACAGCACTTAACAAGATTTAATATGGATAAACAACATAGGCATAAGAAGCTATTCTTTTTGGGTTTCAGAGTAAATAATGCATTGAATACAAATTCCTACTTGAATGTTACTCAACAGACTGTTACACAAATGGCTAAGCTAATGGCTACAGAATAAAGGTTAATGGCCAGAGAATAAAGGATAAATGTTTTGGCACTTACCCAATAAAGAAGAGAAAGTGCTTTTTTATTAGACTGCAGTAACTGCAGTAATAAAATTATTGATAACAGATTGCAGATTAAATGCCGCTTGTAGTTTTTTATTGGAAATGTATTAATGGCATATTTTCATTATCAACACTGCTCTTATTTACCTCTTGTGCAACATCCAAAGTGCTTCATGAGCAGAAGCCTGATACCTGCCCCGCGAAGAATGTATTAAATGCATCTACTATACGTGGAAACTCGAGGCAAGGAAAGGGTTGTGGGCAGCCAAAGCCTGACAGCGTCCCTGCTGCGGAGCTAGAAAAAGTCCCAAGAATCTCTGTTCTGGCCTCTAGACGACTACCCTGCTTAATGACAAGTTAATACAAAAACTGCAGTTGCTGCTTGCCATCCCTTGGAGAGAGTGATATTATTGTTGTATAAATAGTAATCATGCTATATAAATAGCAATTACCGAGTGAATTCACTTGGTAAGCGGTTAGTATTTTGGAGGTGTTGACTTATTTTATTTGTAAATTACTTTAGTGGACATCTGCCTTTTAACAAAATATACCTGAGAGGGGGGAAGAAAAACAACAAAGTATGTTACCTGCTAAAACATCCCAGGTGTGTTACCACAGTAAACTCGCAGCTTGTGAAAAATGACATGTTAGGACCCAGAATAAAGGTCGGGGGGAAAGTAAGTCTCCAGGATGTTCCCCCCATTCAGCCTCTCCTGCATCCACATACACTTGTGCACTAAAGCTGTCAGTCAGCAGCCTGCCTCTGCTAGGATACGACAGCCTTTTGTATGAAGGAATATTTAAATTGCTTCCCGTGAGCCTTTTCAGCCTGCTGTTTGACTAACACTCCTTAAGCAGTGGCCACAACCGGCTTAGATAGCCCCTATCTGTAGCCATTGTTTTCCAGGACCGGGAGTGACCTCTAAATTTTCGGAGCTGACGGGTCACCCCGGGAGCTGGGGGACATTCCTTGGGCACTGGGCAAGGTGCTGTCTCCTGGGCAGGGACCCACCAGTCTTCCCCAAAACACCTGGCTGGGTAGTTTCCCCCCTCTCTTGCTGCCTCCTCTCTCCCAGTTGGGTGCTCCTCATCCTTGCCTTCATGGCAGGTGCAGCACCGATCTGGGGACCTGACCCGGCCACAGACAGATCTCACAGCCGCTGGCTAACAGGGGCACTGGGCACACGGACCAACGTGGGGCTGGGTGCAGAGTCCCGGCACCACGCTGGGTTAAGGGGCTTTGGCACAAGTCAGGATTAATCAGCACACACATAGCACGGGGCTAATGAAGGTCCATCATTAGCAGGCATGAGGCTGTTGGCACCTCTGTAGAAAGGCACTTGCACCGTGCTCCCCAATGCCATGGGTGCTGCCTGTAGCCCATTCTGGTCCTCTGGTCCCTACCGACAGTCGCACCCGGTGCCAGCAGGTTATGCTAAAGGCACAGTCCAAGTATTACCGTGATTATTTGTCTTGGAAAAAAGATACTGACATTGTCCTGTAAAGTTTTTGTCTACTTTTTTTCTGTCACTGCTTGCGATAGGGCAAGAGCAGTGAGAGGCTCTTTAATTTCCTGGGCCTTATTTCACTGAATGCCACAGTTTTCTATCCTGCTGGATTCTCCAGCTTTCTGCCCCAAACCACCTAAACCCTGGCCTTTTCCCGCATGCCCAGGGTGCTGTGGGAATGCCAGGGACCAGGAGGACGCGACGCAAATCTTAACATCTCAGGGCTGCGATTGAAGAGTTAGGATCCCCTCGGGTTTTCACCTAATGCTTCAGCCCACATTTTGCAGGAGGAGGAATAAACCTTGTTTTTCCAGCCCACCCCTCCAACAAGGGATGGCCAGCAAAGCGGCACAGTGCAGCTGAGCAGAGGTGGCCAAAGTGATGCCAGGGACTCCCAGGAGAAAGACGCCACCAAAACTCCCTGGTCCTCAGGGCAAACCCTGCCCCAGGCACCCGTCCCCACGCTCCTCCGGCCTGGCCAGGGTGAGCGGCTGGGCTTCCTCCCCGCCACCATCCTCCCCACGCCTCCAACCCTTTTGTTTTTCCTCTTTTCTCTTTGAGCACTGAGCTGTGAGCACAGAAATCTGAACCTTGCCAAAACGCTTTGGGGACGGCACAGAAAGGAAACAGAAGAGGCAGCAAATCAGCAGAGGAAGGCGGGGGGACACATCGCCGCCTCCTCTAGCTGGAGAGAGCAACAGACAGGAGAAAAGCAGGATTCTCCCCCTCTCCAGCTGGCGTCACACCTCATTAGGGAAAAGCCTGTTTAACGTCTTTCCCTCCCCCCAGCCCGGGACTAAATCCCCCCTGAGTCAGGCAAGGGCTGTCGGGAAGAGGCGGCCGCAGGAGCAAGGGTGACCACCTCGCCCGGGAGGAGCGCTGGCCCGAAGCAGAGTTAGCTGGGGCGGGCGAGAGGGCACCAACCCGTCCCTCCCCGCTCCCTGGGAAAATAGCTGGCAGGGGTGAGCTGGGAGGGAAGGGCCGGCTGCCCCACACCTGCCTGCCCCATGCCCTTCCGTGTGCTGCTGGCCAAGGTTTGAGTCCGAAACGAACGCTGCTTCCCCAGAGCTGCTGTAAGCATGTATTAAACCCCGGTATCACCTGCATTTTGTTGCAATTGCTACTTCGGTCTGCTCTTGACAGCACCCAAGTGCTGTGGCCTCTGGACGCATGGTCACCCAAGCCCGATGCTGCCCGAAGTATACTCCTTCTCGATATCTGCCTAGATTTTTGAGAGGTAAAGGCAGTCGACTTCCCAGGTAAAAGTAAACAAATGAGTCCACAACCGTGACAGCAGTGACACCACTGTCACCAACACCAGCGCAGAGGTGACGGCGGGGCTGCTGCATGCGCTGGCTTTTTGAACTACGGAAAGCAGCCGGTCAGACTCCAGCTCCTAGCAAGCTGTCTGCTTGGAGGACAGTGTCACAAAGTTTGGGGCCCTCGTTTCAGAAGACAGGCTCCTCCAAAACCGCAGGGAAGCCCAGCACGTGCAAGAGCCCGGCGTGAGCAGGCTGGTGCTGAGGTACAGGACTACAGTTTAAAGGCTTCCACTGTGCTGGAGCTGAATCGTCTATAACCGAATCTGATGGACATAACCAGTTTAAGCACAGCTAAGCCTTGTCTAAGTTAGCCATCAGTTTAAAAACCCCAATCCCTTCAGCTCTATTTCCATACCGCTGCCGTTATCAGCTTTCCATCGCAATGCTCCCAAGTGACACAACAGGCTTTTGCAGAGGCTTTAGGAGATCACCGAAAGCTACCAGTGGGCCGTGCTGAGCTAGCTCCAACCCTTGCGCTGAAATTTCAGTGCCGTCACTGAATCGAGTCAGGACGTTCTTTTCCCCTCACAGATAATTAATGACAACAGGGCAAGAGTCTGGCAAATTCATGCAAAAGAGTAGTTACTGGGATTGGGCAGGAAGATGGGAAGTCAACTGCAGGTCTGAAATGCTTCCAACAAGCACCGTTTATCCCTGTGTTGCGTGAAGCTGGTGTGCGTGCTTCACATCTCTGGCTAGGAGCTCCTGCTGTCCTCCCCACCAAAGAGCCAGCCGTCCCAGGAGGACGCAGGGACTTCGGGAGGGACCACTGCTCCCCCCAACACGTCTCAGAGAGGAAAGTCCGGCACCCTCCTTTTGGCTGCAGAGCACACCCAGCCAATTCACCCAAAGCAGCAGCAGAAGGCCAATGCAATGAATAGCGGGACACGGTCCTGAAGCTGAGGTGACAGGATCCAGCTACACCACCAGCCAGTTGCTCTACCAACCCCCACAACTCAGCCTGTTGGTCTGTCAGTGTGCTCAGCCCCTAGGACGGACTCAGCACGCCTGAAAAAACCATGCCCCCCGCAGCAGCCAGAGTGCTTTCTGCAGCCAAGTGCCATGCTCTCCCTGCTTGTGATTGCTGCCATCGTATGAAAATACTTATCAAAATATGAAACCTACTGAGAGTGCCCTGCTCGGCATGACAAGCCAGGAGGGCACTGTGGGAAGTTAGGGGTATTCCTAGGGCCACGATACCCTAGAAGCACAAACAGCAGTGGGTTTAAATGGCTGCCATAAAGTCAGAAAGAAGTTATGGCTCCTGATCCTGATGGATTCTCCCAGCCATGTTATCTCAATTTTAAGCAGCTAGTTGGAGACACCACCCGTTATCCAAGTCTGCATCTGGACATGCCTCTCCCAGCTTCCCCACAGCCCTGCACGAACCTGCATGCTTCCCTCTCTCTATATGATGCTCCAGGGCTTTACAGCTTCCTGAGCCAAAAGGGCCCCTGACTTCTCCACTCTGCCTTTCCACTGCAGGGAGAGTGGGTGCTGAACGCCCTCACTGCGCTCCTGGCAGCGGGGACCAAGTCAGCAGCTCTCCTCAAGGAAACATCATCATCTCCACCTCACCCCCTGGGGACCACGAGCTCAGGGGGAGCCAAGCTGGCCTTCTACAGTAGCTTCGGGGGCACGAGGCGAAGAGGTTTAGTGATACTCGGCACCGCAGCAGTCCCGGCTCTTCTCTGAGCCACCAGCCTGGTGTGTGCGAGGGCAAGGGACGAAGAGCAAACACCTGAGGGAGGAGAAAAGCTACCCTGTCAGAAGGGGACTATCATTTGGGGAGGGGCAAAAAGCAAGAGCAGCAAAAGTATTTCCTTTTCTTGTTTCTTCAGGTCCACCCTTAATGTCTGTCAATGCCTTCTGAGATCTCTACCTCCCTCAACTTTCTGTGAGCAGACTTTGAAGGCTATTTCAAGCATGTTGTAAATAGGGGCATAATGTTACTCCAGGGCTAAGGAGAGGTGTGAGATGACAGCTTTGAATGAGGGAGATGGTTATAAACAGAAAGCCAGGGAGAATTTGTCGTATTGCCTCCACATTATGGCTGTTTGCAAAGAACAAATCCCACATACTCCCTGCCGGTGCGGCAGCGTGACGGGTAACGTCAGCCATCCTCTCCTCCAGCAGCTCCCTTCAGCTACGAAAGGGGATGCACAAACATTGAATTCTGCTTAGTTCAGCCCAAGTAGGTTTGAAAATGCAAACTCTTTCCAATGCCGACAGACATTTTTGGTCAGGCCAGAATTTTCTAGGCTTGGTTTATAGGCATACTCCAGTTTTGTCCTCCTTCAGCCTCTCTATCAGGATGCTTAAAAATCTGAGACCACCGTGCTATCTATCTACCACCCATCCCACTTACCAGAACAGTTGTGGCTTCTTGTTCTCCATCCAAGTTAACCTGCTGCCTGATCTCTCCTTTGGGACAGGGACCCTCCCCTGTTTGCACAGCATGCCGCCGCTTGCTATCCAACTGGAATTTTTCACTGCTGTGTAATACAAACAAATACGAGCAGCTCACGCTGAGTGGCTAAACTGTACTGAAAAGAGATTTCAGACTGATCAATCCAGTCTCGCTCATGCCCATAGCAGCGTACTGGTGCTAATAAAGCTTTCCTCTCCTCCTAGCTCACCTTTCCTGCAGTGCAAGCGATTTGGGGCAAGAACTACATTCGTTATTAATTTTATGCATTGTCAGCACTTAAAAGATGTAAAACTGCTATTCGTTCCATTTCTTCCCCCTGCAAAGTACCTTTTCAGATGGACAGGGTACATCTGAAGCTCTGAAGTAACAAGCGATTAGTTTCTGTTTAATAGTTAGACATTAGTACTTTATGCCTCTAGAACAGCTTTCATCCTAGAGCATCAAAGCATTTAAAGAACATTCAGTAAAGCCTTGCAGCACCTGTGAAGGAAGGGGAGGCACACACCCACATGCAGAGCAATTTTACATATGGAGAAACTAACACAAGCCCCAGCATCCTTACTAGGGGCATGCTTTACTCAGTGACAAGGCTAAGAGAGAAGCCATAATGCTTGACACTCGATGCAATCATCTTTCTTTTTCAGCAGTTTTATTAGCAGCCAAAGCATTTGGAGATCGTGCTATTTCCCTCCAAAGGATCATTTCTCCGTTTCAAAATAATCCCCTCTTCCTTCAGAGCAGATAATCTACACCATTTACCATAAGCCAGTTATGCTGGCTGAGGGGCAAGCATCGCACTGGGCACTGAGCTGGCTTTACATGGGAGAGAGACAGAAATTTCAGGCTCAGCAGAACCGATGGTCTCCAGCCTGTGGTTTGCAGACCTCTTGCAGACCCCGTGGAAGACTTCCAAGAGGCCTGCGATGGGCAATTAAGAAAAGCAAGCTTAACACCAGTCTGCTTAAATTTCTAATCAGGGGTCCGTGCCTTTACGGGAAAAGTACTGGGGTCACGCCCTTAAAAAACCCCAAACCAAAACACCCCCACAAAGTGGCTGACCACTATTGCCCAAGCCACAAGTTCATCTCTAGCTGAAAATAACCTCCAAACTCAACAGTATGAGAGGAAACACAGCCTGCTTGAATTGCATCCTGTTTGCCTCGCCCTCAGAAAGATATCATTTATTATCACCTAGAAAGGATCTCTCCCAGTAGCTGCGCTTGTATGGAGTATCAAATGTATTCAGATCGTTAAACTACTTGTAGATTGTGCTGTTTTAGGCTTTTGGGTTTTTTTGCTGGGAAGACAGGCTGAGGGAAGTGGTGAGCAGCCAGCTAGAGATTGGGACCATTCTGAAGCTAACCCATAATACCATATAGATTATATATTGTTAAGCTCTCACAGTCCCATGCCAGTAGTACCTTGCTAGTAAAACCAGACCAAAACAACCCCAAATTCCCTCTCTCCACAAATGCTGGCTTTAGCATTCCCATTTATGGGCTAAGTACTACCAGCAGCTAAAGACTGAAAATTTTAGCAACTGTTTTACATAGTGCCTCGGGTGAGCACGATCACATCAGTAGGGAACAGCATCAGCATGGCTCTACCTGTTCTTGACGTTGTTTCTGGAAACAACATCACCGGGTTAGCTATGGTCCCTCCCCAGACGATTCGGCTGCACGATAAATAAAGAACAGCTGATCCTGCCGTGTCACCATCTCCTGCGGTAAGAGGCTTCCTGGGTACCTAGTGGGAGTTCTGCTAAGCTTTTAAGCCCATTGGCAACGTGGGGAACAGTCTGTAGCTCCAAAGCCAAGAGGCTCGAAGTAATAATCCGATTTCAAAGCTCCTCCTCCTCTCCAGCCAAAGGCAGCAAGGGAGGATGAGATCAGACTGTAGATGCTCTTCATTTTAGGTCTGGCCATTGCGCTCATCTGCTCAGCATGAGCACGGGGAAGGGAAAGGATGAGCGCCAAAATCTGGAATGGATTGCTTGGCTAAAGTTTCTGCAAAGATTTCGAGACTTACTGGGAAAATAATTTTTTAAAGGGGATTTTCGCCGCTCTCAATATAGCCAGACTGGCCCATTTAAGCCAGCCTCCAGTTTTCTAGTTCATGCACCAGCCAAAACTCCTGGGAGATTTACTCCCTGCCATCATGCACTGCTGATGCAACATGGCATGCAAGCTGTGCAGCTGGTTTGCTGCACTCATGCCACGAAACTTCTGCTGCAACAGAACGAACGGTGCTTCAGCATTTACATCGCCTCCCCCCCCCCCCCCGATGTTATTAGCTGCCAACTCATAAGCAAGTCATGAAAAAACTATCTTCATGGGCACTGAAATAAACAGAAGGCCCAGATCAACCCTTAAGGGCTCAGGTGATTCCTTTACATCCCTTCCGCCCTTCTAAGGAAAACGATGGCCTGGCTTTTGAACGGGGGAAAAAAGTCCCTGTTCACCCCTGCCTGAAAAAGAAAGGTAAAATACATTAAGATAAAAAAGGCTGTGAAGTCTTGCTTTTTCCCTTTAATCTGATCTCCCCAGCCAGCCGTTTTTCTGCCTCCCCTTTGGATGCTGCGCGGAGCGCAGCCCACAGCGTACCCACCACAAACAAACCCTGGCTGGCGGCTCAGCGGGGAGATCAGCCTTAAAGTGCTGTCGGCACTAAAAACTCTTCCTCCTCGCTCCGGGTCAGACAAAAGAAAAGCCACCGAGAAAGCCTGCAGCCACACACAGGTACCCCATGGGTTTTTACCACTGTGCGTGGCCAAGATGAATGGTGGGTCAATTCCACCTCAGTGCTACACTGAAATCCAAGTTCCAGCATTTTTTTCTATTAATTTAGCAAAGAAGAATTTGCAAAAGTATGAAATAGCTGCCTACCGGTATCAACCCTGATGATGCACCCAGCCAGCTACTCAGATGCATGAACTGCCTGTTTGCAACAGGCTTAGTCTCAAGCCTAAGAATAAGTTTTTAAAACACACATCTATTCCACGGCATAACAGTTTGTGGAACCATAGCTAATAGCTCTCTTTCGTAGTCTTAGATAACCATCTGCACTACTCTGGATAGCCAAAAGCACCACCTTGCTTATCTACCAGACTCTCTGAGCTTATTCCAAGCTTATACAATCCAGACATACTTCAATACAAAAATTAATGGCTTTTATACAATTTTTTAAATTATTATAAGAAACACAGATGCTACCACCCTAATGAGAGATATATGCACTAAGGGACAGGCTTGTCATAGGAAATGGTGTTTCAAGCCTGTCGAATATTGTAATGCGAGTCACAGTTCCTTACACAGACCTGGCTTCATAAGGCATGTCACTGCAGGATCCAATATCAAAATAAATACAAGAAGTTACCTCTTCCAGTACTCACACTCTACATTCAGGCCTGTCCAAAAAAATCTGTGTTTCATCGGCTATGTGGAAAAGCCCCCCAGAGCTTTTAAAGCCTGGTCGGGGCTCAGAGCCTCCACCCCCAGCGACTGCTATCTAGCACACCTTCCCTGGCCAGCCTCCATGCTTCCTTCCTTGGCTGTCCTGCTGAACACGCAGACCTGCCCTGCTCTGCCGAGTCATCATCTTCCACAGGATGCTAGTAAAAACCCAAACAGGACCCAACAGCATTGCCTGGTGACCAAGGTGATTGCTCTCGGGGCCGGGGGCAGCCGGGAGATGAGCCAGGAACCCCACGGGAATTCCCGTTCCCTTCTCCACAGCTGGGGAAAGGCAGAGGGGAGAAGGGTCTGCTCAGAAAAATGAAGCAAAAAGCTGGCAGTCCCCAGGTTTTTAGGCTGAGTAAAGCGTAAAATCTCAGGAGCTGCTTCTTGGGACATACTGCGAGTAACTGGACATTCACACAAGTCTCACCAGCACAGCTGTCCTGACTAAGGCCCCTCGGCCAGAGGTGGCCATGAACCATCACCTCCACCCGCGTCTGGAAGGAGCTCAGCTCACATGTGTGTTTGCCAAGGAAACGATACAGAGCCCTTCGTGTGCTTAGGAGATGGATGCCCTGTGTTTTACTCCACATCTGGCAATGCTGCTCCATAAAAAAGGTGATGGAGTGCTTGTAGCTCTCCTTCCAGAGCACAGGATGAATATCTTCTTCGACGCATACGCCATACAGGAATTCTTCTCTAGCTTAATTTAATGTTGTCTTTATAGCCAATAAATTTGCAGATTGCTACAAACACTTGGCTATTTACGCAATAACAGTTATATCTGCCAGAAATGGCAAATTATTATTAATGTTAATTATTATTATGTTCATAAATGTTAATGCTAAATACACTCTTAAAACACGTATTATAAACAGCATTGTAATTTGAGAGAAGGGCAGTAAACTATTGCCCAGACACAGAGGAAACGAGGTCTATTGCTGTAACACTTATTCTACAGACGTTAGTTGGAGTACTTTTCTCCTAAATTCTTTCCTGCCATCCAGAATAAGAAAAAAGAAAAAAACCCAGACTTGTTTCATTACATTTCAAAAAACAAAACAAAGGTCTGTTACATCTTGTTAACTGTAATAGCCAGCTTTGTTTCTACAATTCAGTGCAGAAGTGATGACACTGGATTATCCAAAGATCCGCACAAAACGCTTTGGTTGGATAAAATAGCTGATCTGCCTGAAGTGGGGGAAAAAAAAAAAACCGGTAACAGATAATTATATAACCAGCTTGTAAAAGTGTTATTAGTAGAGTATGGGATTAGGAAAGCCCTGGCTTTTATTCTCACTTCATGCATTCAGTGATGAGAGCTAAATCGCTGTCCGTCTCTCTCTCCTCCCCCACCCAAAAGTTAGATAATCTTTAGCCAACCCTATAGAACACTTGCAACCTTTGAGTAAAAGCAAGGCTGAGGTTAATGTACTGCTACTTCTCTAACATTCAGACGCTGTGTTCCACCTTGATAACAGAAGAAAACTGGAAAAAAATTTCCTCTGCCGTTCAGATAAGGTAGCTTGAGGACTCAGGGGTAAACTCTAAAGTTCAACATTTTAGTTTGAAAGGACATTTCCAGTCATTGGCTACTGGAATTCAGATCTTCAGATCTTGACTAAGTGATAAAATGCAACAAAAAAGAGCTTTGCCAGAAGGTATCTCCTTCTTTCAAAGAAGGAATGGGAACATTAGCCATTCTGTACGTTAACAAAGCATAGCAAAAACCCACATGTGGACCTTGTTCTCAGTTATCCACAACTGGATGTCTCTGGAAATCTCTCCTCAGGAGTACAGTTTTGCTCCTCCTTTCTCAGGAATGACAGAGGCGAATCCAAGCAGGAGAAAAATTAAACTGGTGGCAACGGACCTTGAAGGTCTGACAGTGACCTGCAGCACTAAGGTCTTCGAAACCACTTTCATTTGCCAGAACATAAATTAGATTCCTCACTAGGTACAGCACCGGGGTTAATGGGAGCTTTATAAAGCCTTCTTTGAACATACAGATTATCCTTTTCAAAAAAGACTAATCTTGTGGTTTAAAGTACAGTACTGGGAGCCAGGAAACTTATTCCCAGCTCTGTCAGGCTGGGTGATTTCAGGCAACTCACTTGACTGTTTTCTGCTCTTTTTCAACATGCACAAAACAGACAAATACCTAAATCTCCCATGAGGCTTAATGTTTGTAAGACAACGAGAACCAGCTTAACTATTCACAGATCCCTCAAAGCAGAAGAGGATGGCAGGCCCTTTTATATGCAGCCTTGCTCAAACCTCTCCAAACAGTAAGTCCCACAGATAGCAGCAAGGACACCTGCACCGGGCACTTCATACAGGCAAGAATCCTAAATTACAACATTACCAATTACATTTTTTTCAGCAGTGAAGGAAATGTCTCATCCTGTCCAGCATTTCTGTCCAAAGGTGCTCAAAAGGAGCAAAACTGAGGAACTAAGAAAAATTCAAGTTTAGGGAAAGCCATGCTGCCTAGGCAACTCTCAAAGAACAGTTTTCCTCTGTAAGATCTGATTTCACTACAAGAATGTTAAAAACAACTTAAAGACAACAAAATAAATTCAATTAAAAAAAAAATCAAGCATTTCAAAGGTAAAATACAGAAAACTACCAGAAGTGTGTGATGACACAGAACATTCAGCGCTGGGAACAAGGATCACTACTTTCCTTCCAAGAACAAATTCATCCTAGACATCTCCACTAAAAACCAATACTGGCTTAGAGTCTCCTCTCAGACGGCACCTGCCATTCCTCCCAAACTGCCATAGTTACATACTCTTCATATTTTAGTTTCCATATATTAGTCTTCTTCAAACTTTTAAATAAAATGAGTATAAAACACTTGGGTATAAAACAATCCCGTGATTTCCAAACCTCCTTAAAAGAGGGCACGCGGAGCTTTACTTGGGCTACGCACTACAACATTTCAAAGACTCACATCTTTCAAGACTGAGCACAGCTCTTTTCTGCACACCCCAACATTTTGATCGATGCAATCACATGCTGCTACTGCTCGAAATACCTACTTGCCCATGAGCACAGATGACTCTGACCTAGTGACTCCCAGAGGACTCAATCCCACCATGTTGTTGGGTGGTAACATTTCCTGTGACTCAGCCTCACTAATAAAGCTTTAGCAAGAGGAGCTCCAAAGACTGTTTCCCAACTCATTCCCTTCTAGCACGCAGAAATCTCAGGAAGTCATTTTAACTCAATAACCTCCATGCCATTTCCACCCAGTCGAAACAGAAGAAGAAAAAGCAAACAAAAAAATCACATCCTACTCCACAGACTATGAGATCTGCTCATTCCAGGGTTTCTTGCACAGAAGAAAGTTATCCACCCACAACAATGTAATGTCACTTCCTTTTCCTCCGAAATAAATTTTGGTGTTGAAAAAATTCCACCTATGCATTTACTGTGGGCAGCCTCAATCAACACAGGAGCGCATCCACAGCCAGCAATCAAGGAACAGCATTCAGGACTACATCCGTACTGATTTCTAGCTGGGGTGCAAAGTTAGGAATTTGCTTTTCCCCCTGCCATCTGTCCATTGATCTGAGAAGGAAGAAAAAAATCCAAAAATGCCCAGACTCACTTTCATATAAACTGAGGTATCATAATTATTTTTCAAATAAAAAGCAAATGATTGTATTTTCCTAACAGCACTTGCAAAAGAACTAGAGCAGTTTGATCCATTGCTATTCATTCCTTCGAACACACATCCAATTTTTCAGTCACTCTGTGCTTATTGGCTATATAGAAGGTAAAGCAGCGAGGAGCGCTAAAGGATTAATTCTCACAATAGCGGGAAGCAGGAGTCCCCGGCTCTTGGAGGGGTGAGTGGGGGAGAAGGGAGAAGGATGAGCGTGTAGGCTGCATCCCTGGTCTTTGGACTTCCTTGCCGTGATTTCATCTGCTGCCTAAAGCTATCTTAAAAGGGAGCTACCACGGAAAGGGTGCCCCGATGACTTAAATGTAAAAAGTGTTATGGGAATTTTGTTTTAAACCTGCAAAGACTATGAGAAGGGGTTATACGTGAGATAAATGCGAGGCATGGCTCAGCAGGGAAAGGAATAGCTAAGGCACAAACAGTTTGTACTCTGTTTGTTGGGAGTTACGCAGTAGCTGAATAGATTTATGATTCAGATGTTTTAGTGTCGGTTATCAGCAATTAGCTCAAACTCTTACAAATACAGAGAGAGGGAAAGATTAAGCTTTTGTCTGCCCCAGCCCTCATCCTTCCTTCGCCTGGCAGCGGGGGTTACTGATTGTTTCTGTCCCTTTTTTAACATCAGAATGGCTCCGAGCCACACTCACTACAGAAGCAGATCACACTGCCAATATAATCATAAACATTAGATTCAACAGCTAATCATTTAAGTGCAACATCATTTATTCAGGTACAGCCTATGCAAGTATATTTCTAAGATTTGGTTATATGGGAACTTTTAAGTGTGGGGTTTTTTCCAACCATAAAGATCATTTGGGACACAGAAAGGGCTAACAAAGAGGGACTGGTTTTGTTAACTTTATCTTCAATCTCTGTATAAACCCAGTAACATATACACAAGAGGACTTCATGCATCTTTACGGCATTTAACCTCACAACAACCATGTGGGCTTCTCACAGATAAGCTAAGTGACTTGCCCAAATCACACAGGAAGCCAAATGCAGAGCACTAAAACCGAGCATAACAACTCTCAGACTAGACCTCTGACCATTAATCCACTTCTAATTTAGTTTAATTGAACTTAACGCTCAGCTAACAGATTTATTCCAACCCACTATTACATGGTGTGGAGCTATACATTAGAGGAAGAGATTCGGACTTCTCTGTGACTCACATCTCTACATGTAAATGTAATGATGCAACCTTAAGGACAGAGTCATCCTCAGCACCTCCACAACTGGGGGGCCCGAAATGCTGCTGACCTTCAAAACCGCGCTGCAGCTAAACTCTCCAGTTTAGCAGAGGACGGGGAAGAGGGACACTGATCCTGCCTCACTGCACCCGCAGAATGATGCATATTCCCAGTGCTAGCCAAGGTCCAAAGTCCATATGGCAGCACCTGAACACAACGTCTAATTTTTCAAATGCTTGGAGCCCATAACAACCCCCTTTTGTTGAAATTGTAAGGGACTCTACACTTTTAGGGGAGAAAGAGGGAATCAGGGTAATTTAATAATTTGTAATGGGGATACGGCAACTATAGGTCATACTGCTGTAAACACAGCATTCTCCCATATTACCTTGGTTGTGTTTAAAACGCAGAGCAATAACAGGACTTGCATAGGAGGGCACCCAATGGCAGATTCCCCTCTTACAGATCCAGCCAGGACCACTCATCCAGGACAACTCTGGACAAACGCTTACGTGCTGACCCAGTGTACAACGTAAGCAGCAAACACGATGCGCTTGGTACATCTCCAACCTCGCGCGTGTGTTCACTGCTCACAGAGTCCATCTGTGTACAATCCAACGCATCTGGAAGGCAAACAGGCTGTACATCTGCACATCAGTGGTGCGGCGGGTCCAACACAGAGAAGGAACATCAGGCTTATTATGCAGAAGTTACACAGATCATCCGAGTGATTTCTATCCAAAAGCTCCCAGACAGGAATAGAGGAGGCCCCAGACTTCCCTGGACTGCTTCTTAAAATCTTGCAATGCTGCTTTCCTTGAGATGCTACGCACGGTGTGATCAGATTAAGCTCTATTAATGTAAGACACTTTTAAACAGTGCAAACTGGAACTAAACTTGGAATTAACCGGACTGGTGTAAAATTATACCTTAATGCACACAGAAACCAGATTAGAAGACAGATGGTGAAGAGGAAAGGAGAAAAAAAGAGTGGATTGGATATACATATGTGGATTTACATTCTGTGAGCTTGGCACACATCTTAGAGGCATTTTTTATTTCCAGCATAATAGAAAGTTGCCTGACAGTGCTGGTATACTAGATAAGGGGAAAAAAGAGCAGATGCTTTTGAAGGGCTTTGTAGTATGAATCTTCAGCAGGAATTTAGAGATCAAGGTGGGTAGGAACACTGGAGGAAGGAAGCTCTTTCAGATATGGTGGCAGCATAAAAAGGGAGAAGCAAGAGGAAAAAGGAAATTCTGGTGAAGCAAGAGTAACTGTCAGGGTCCAGATCATAGGCAGAAGCACAAGGGAAACGCTCAGCAGAGATGCAGCTTGGGCAGCAGCGTGCAGAACCCTGGAAGTGGAAGCAATACAGTGGAAGCTGTCAAAAATGAATTAATAATAGTAGGCATGCCAAGACAAGGAACGTAAAACATCGTTATACCTCTGTATAAATGCAGAGTGTATCTACACCTTGAACGCTACATGCAATTCTGGTCCCCATATTTGGAAAAAAAAAGACAGAACAACTGAAAAGCTGGAGCAGGGCAACAGTGATCAAACACATGAAACAGCTTCTGCAGGAAAAACAATTATGCAAAACAATAAAAGACTATAAAAACAGAAATGGCATGGAGAATGAGTGCTCGTAGTCCCTTCTGAAAAAAGAATGGACAGACATCAAATGAAATTATCAGGATAAAAACAAACAAAAGGAGACACTTCCTTGCACAAGCAATAATTCATCTGCCTGTCTCTTTGCCATGGAATATTATGGATGCTAAAAGTGTACATGGGTTTACAGAAGAAACAGGCAAATTAACAGAAGGGGGGGTGGAATCTATCAAGGGCTGTTAAATACAAAAGGAAGTTTCTGAGCTGCAAATACAAGCCAGAGGCTGGGAGCAGTCTAGGGAAGTATCATTGCTCGATTGCCCTGTTCTGACACTCTTCCCTGGGTATCCGCTGTACAACAAGAGACAGGATACTGGGCTAGACAGAGCTTTGATCTAACCCTGTACATCCATTTTTGTGTACAAGGCAGAAAAGGGTTTGTATTCCACGCTGAATCAGGCTGGAGATAGTAAAATTCAAACAGGAAAGAATGTGATTTAGATGGCAAATGCAGAAAACACTGGTTACCTAGAGTTGAATGTCATAGAGGAAGGAAAATGTGAGGGTCCTAAAAAAAAAAACCAAACCTTCTTGTTACAGCGTTAAAATGGAGGACAGAGGTGAAACTTGATGGCAAGTACGTATATGAATACAGAAAACTGCATTTCAGACATAGAAGGGAATAGAGACTTGATTTCACATGACCTGGGACGTAAGAAGGGAGGCAAAAAAAGAGGGGATAAAAGAACAGTATTGAAGAAGACTCCCAACATGTAAAAACTCCACTCTCCTCCAATGCCTCAAGCTATAAGCAGAGGCAAGAGAAAAGAGATGAAAAATGCAGTTTGACACGCTCGTTCAACTTCAAGAGACGAATTTGAGATGAGGCAGTGGAGATGATCACGTAATTAAGGTATTGGACAGACATGGGAGATCAGAGTTCATTTCCCAGCTGCGCCACAGACTTCCTTCATGATATTGGGCATTTCACTTTGTTGTTCTATAAAACTGAGAAAATATTTTCTTAATGCACAGGAAAGCTGTGAGGCCGAATTCTTTAAATATCTGATGCGCTGTGGTGTCTGAAGAAGCACAGTTAGGATAGCAAACGCCAAGCACTCGTGTGCCAAGGACCATGTTTCACAGGCTGCTGGGACAAGACGCAGCGTGGGATGTAACCACAGCGGCCGGGACAGGGGAAATAATTCCATCACAGGAAATCAGCTCAGGGAAATTAAACCTGATAAGGTGTGAGTGGAAGAGGTTTCAAAGCCAGTCAAAATATAAGACGTGGAAAGCGCGTTTAAGGAGCCGAAAAGTTTGCAATGCCTCTGAAGAACAACGCCGCAAACTATAGGAAGGAATCAGCATGACGCTACAAGGGTGGGAGATAAATAGGATGATTGGGTATAATGTGCCAAGTACTGCAATATCTGAGTCTACATCCAAGATGCACTTGAGTAGTTAGAAATAAAGAAACAATGCTTAGCCTAACGTTTTCAATGCTTTCTACCAAAATTTTCCCCCCCCCGCGATCAGGAATATAAACCTTAAATCATTTGAATATTAACTTTATCACTAAAGGAGATACAAACAGGCTCCGACTTGGGATACCAGCACCAGTGCAAAGTCTACAAGAACAGCAATACGGGCTGTTCGGATCCACTGAAACTTTACATTTAAATACTTAAGATAAGTTTTAAAGGTATTAATGTATCTAAAGCTAAATTTGAAATTACTATAACCAGTAAGAGCTGAAGCTTTCTCTGACTTTTAATCAATCATTTAAATAATACTTAAAAGCATCCAAAGCAAATATTTGCCAAGAGGTGTAAAACAACTCCCAGACTGAACTGGCAGAAAACACAGAAGAGCCCAGAATAGACCTTACTGATAGGATAAATTGAGCCTTGACATGTGTGGAGCCCATCTGCGAGCGATGGAAGAGTACGCGCTTCATTTCTGTTTATTCCCTTCACCCTGGATGAAATTTCATGGGTAACTTTATAGCAACACTGCCAGGCTGGCGCCCCGCTCCCCTACCTGCGTCCCCTGCTCTGCTCACTCGCAGCTCTGCAGCAGCTCCTGGGCATCGCCGATGACCAGGCACGGGGAGGTTTTAGGATTAAAAATTAAAAATTAAAAATTTTAGGATTAAAAACCCCAATTAGCTGGTTGAGTTTTCTTTGCTGTGTTATTTTACAGGTGGATCAGCCTTTCTCTGCCCATCTCGCAGTCACTCATGGCAATGCAGCACAGCACACGGGAGGACACGGCTGCTGCCAAGCACCTACCTACAACCTGAGCACAGCCCTTAGTGCACAGGGGAGCACTGAGCTGCAAGCTGAAAACTTACTTTCTCTTTCCAATTTCTGAATAAAAGCCTTTATGTGAGATGCTGAGATGTTGACTTCATAGAGCCCTGGAGGACCTGAGGATCAGAAACCAACCGGGTCAGTTGGCTAATGGCAGTAAATCAGTTTTAGGTGCAAAACATCTCATTTAACACAATTTAATAATAAACTTCATCATCAAACCAATTTAAAAAAATTTAGTGCATTTTTTAATTCAATTTTTTTAACCAAAAGCACTTTAATACAGGTCATAAGCAAATAGTTTATTCTGTAAACAGGAAGAAACAGTTATGATTTTGTAACTTAAAAGATTAAAACTAATCCGAGTAAATGTACATTAAAGCCATAAATTGCTTAAACATGTACAGAAGAAAATACTGAACTGAATGTAAAGACTGAATTTGGCTGTAAATCTCCAGATCATAGCAAGATTCAGAGACAATCCAACTTTTTCTAACATAAAAGGCAAAAAATATTAAAATCATATTTAAATGCCGATTTATTGCTTGCTTGTTTGAACTAAACAGTGAAAATCTCCAATTGTAACAAACCTGCTTAAGCTTCCCAACAGTTTGAGGGTAAGGGGTTGTCAAGATACTTGGAAGACCTTTTTAAAGTATATCTCCAGAGCGAGAGGCTGCGCTGGCTACACCAAACAGATCGGTATAGGAGGGCATCGCAGCCACAGAGAGCCAAACCCTGCAGGAGCCCTTGACGGGTGCCGGTAACGAGCAGTTCAAGAGCAGGCGCTGTAAAAACCCAGGGCAGCCTGCCACTGATGCCTGGAGTCACATAAAATTAATTTAAATTGGAAACAAACTGGCCCGGGTAGCACTTGCCCGAGTTTCAAACAATGTTAAGAGCGAAGCGGTGTATTACGTATTTTGCTGGCAGCTCGATCATTAAAATTAAATAGGAAGTGGCAAAGCTGCAGGGCAGGCAATACCATGCATTCGTGTATAAAAAGCAACGGTAAGCTTGAGAATTACAGACACTTGTAAACCTTACTTTAGTACCCGGTAAAATGCCTCAACTGGGTAGTTACGAAAGTTAGATTAATGCCATACAGGAGGCACAGATTAGCATGGTATTTCCATAAGAAAAATGGGCACCTCCATATTTTCTAGTGGTTAAAGAAAAACTGGTAGATATAATTAATTTGAATTTCCAAACAGCTTTGGTAATATTAATCGCCGCAGCCTATTAGGGAAACTAGTCATGGGGTGAGAGGTAAACATCTGTCAATAGATTAAAGCTAATTTAGAAAAAACGAACAGCATGAATAAATGGCCAGTTTTCAAGAAGGTTAATGGGGGAAGTCCCAGGGGCGGATACTATGATCAACATTTAATATATTAAATGATCTGGAAAGGGGCATATACAATGTGAAATAGGAAAAAAAAAATGTTGATGATACTGCTCTATAGATTAGTTAAAACCAGCGAGAATTAAAAAAATAAATCTGAAGGATCCACCCAAGTTACAGCAAATAAATGTTAGTACACACGAGTGCAAGGTTATGCAAATTGGCAAGGAGAGTTTGAACTAATTGTAGACATGGATGGGTTCCACATTAATTGTAACCATTCGGAGAAAGATCTAAGTGCCCTCGTGGACAGCGCAGGGAAAACATCTGCTTAGTTTCCAGTCATTGTCAAAACCACAAACCAGATGTGGAGCTTTGTATTAGACAGAGATAAAGAATAATATGGAAAACACAATTTCAGTCTCGAAAACTGCGTTCAACCCGTTTGTCTTTGTAACAAAACAAAATATCAGAAACTTAAAAGTTCAGAAAGAGTTGACATAAATTAGAGCTCCAGAAAGATGCTCGTCTAAGAACTCAGTTACAAAATACACACATTACAAAACTCAGACTTGTTGAACCCTAGTTGGCATGACTTTGGATGGCCTACAGTCCATTAAAATGTTTGCTGAATAAGAACTCTAATGATTTTCAAATTTCTGGGCTATGTTCAAGAGGCGATAAGTAAGAGGTGAAACAATCCAAGCATATGATACACAAAGCAGGCAGAGAAAGCCATCTGGATGCACTTACTCTCCTTTCCCACCCTCTTTTTCTCCCACTAAGACAGGAGCAAGGAGTTGTCCAACTAAATAAAAGACAATAGATTTAGAAGTGATGAAAGAAAATCCTGCTGCACCCATACAGACAGAACTAACCCACAGAACTCTTCTCTGCAAGGTATTTATTGAAGCAATAATCCTAATAAGATTAAAAACCACAAAACATTAACAATGTCAGCAATTGGAGTCAAGAGAATTCTGCAGTCTTCCCACTTGTCTTTGCAGGCTTTTACTCTTTTTTCCAAGGTATCTAATGTTAGGCATGACTCAGGGCAAGAAACAAGAACAAGCCGGGCCAGTGGCCTCATCCAGAACCTGCTCAGAAGGTTCAATGCAAGGAGGCGGACAAACCCTGGACATGAAAGTAGCTCAAAATGAAAGAGGAAGGAAACAGGGAAGACAGGATTTTAACTTCATTGTGTGAGTTGCATTCAAGGAAAAGATGGTTTAACTCACCACAAGAATAGCTGAAAAAAATGCTGAGAAACAGAGCTTTTAATGTCTAAAACCTTCAGCCTTCTCTGAAGAGTGGTAGGAGGCAATACCAACTCTACAGTTACTGTCACCGACTCTTCCATCCAAACCAAACAGGAGGCTTTTTTGGCCTAGGTCTTGCCCACACCTGCATATCCATTCAGATTAGAGTGAGGACTTAAAAGTAGAATAGCTGTTGCTGAATTGTAACATGCACAGACAAAACTTGGAGTGGACGTTGTTGCGATGCTGAAGGGGAGGAGGGCTGCACATCTCCCCTGCAGGTCACATAACATAGCCCACATCATGTCATTTTAGGCAAAGAGAAAGGCGGGTGTGAGATTACGAACCTGATGGCCATCCACCACCAGAGGAAAAAAGAGTATTTAAGGAGATGTCAACCTTTTCTCCCTGTCGGTGAGGGAAAACATCTCCATCAAAAACTGACCACTGAGCACAGTCAGCTAGCCTCGAGAGCACTGACTCGCATAGCAAGATCATTGTATATTTGCCATCTAATTCCTTCTTATACCTTGCAGTAAATCCTCAGTCACTTCTTTAGTACTTAGCCCAAGTCTGCCGAAGGAATGTGTGTCTGAAGTGTCCCCACTCTCCTATTTTGTCAAATAATCCCGATATTGGTTACTGAGATGAACCCACTACTGATTCATGATATTAACCATCCCCTGCTTTCCAATTCACTTTATTGAGGATAAAATTCAGAGACACAAAAGGCATATGAGATCCTATTTCTAACCCTGGACTATTGGGAGGATATTCTCTGCCATCCTCCAATGTATTTGTCTAGTGTAAGTGTTTCAAAAGCAGAGCTTCCTATTGTTGCTTAGGAGCCCTTCCTTGTGCTCAGAATCAATTTTCTCCTCATCCTTTCTCCTATTATTTCTATCACCCAATTTCCTTGGCTCTCTTGGTGTCTCTGTCCTTTAGATACAGGTAAGCATCCAATATATTCAGGCCTTTCAATCTTTCTTTACAATAGGATCATTCTCCCACTGTTATTCTGGTTGATGCACTATGACTTCCACACAACTTTTAAATCTTTTTGGTATTAAGGTGTTCAGAAACAACGTTACACAAAAGGGTAGGGGCTACCGCCAGTCTAAATATGTTTTATGGTATAACACTCCTTTATATGCAGTCAGTAGCTTTCCTTTGTGTTAACACACATTTAAGAAGAAAACATCACGCAACATCATGCTCTTATAGCCTCTCTTGAACTAGTGGTCTGCTTTACTCTCTAAAACATTCAGAACAAGGTGTCAGGCCCACAACAAACATGGCCTATTGGATTCACAACATTTTTAAAATTATAATAAACACTGGGCTCAGTTTGGTTCTCTAAACTGGGCATATACTTGGATCGTATTTTCAAAGTATCTTCAAGAACCGAAGGTTCAAGTAAAATATGAAATACTGATTTTGGCCAAAAGTCACAAGACATGGCACACTTGTTCTCACATCTCAGATATTCCCACCAACTAGCTCTGGTTTAGATTATTTATGTCCAGATATGATAGCATATGCTTTCCAACTTGAATTTCTTTATCTATACTTTTAATCTCTCTCTAGGCTCTTGCACTTTTGAGTAGTACTCCTTTAGCATTTTTAACATCCATGACTTACTTAATACACTGCTTATTTCCTTCTCTGAATCATCAGTGAATCTGAGACAGAAACTACTTCTGATCCCTGTGGCACCCTGATACATATCCTCTCACAGCACAGTTTACTGTTACAGGCTTGCCCAGGGTAGAGAGGGAGGACCTGAGTTTTTTTGGTTATTGCTTTTACAGTTCTTAATATAAATTAAGCAGCATTATTGAGATAAATCAAGTGTTTTCCAATAACAAAGTTATAACCACGCTCTATCTACCTTGAATGACAGTACTTAATACAACATCATATTAACAGTGCTTCACTTCAATTTCTGAACCAGAGGAAACTGCAGGAAGAATAAAACTAAAGAAAAGGCTAAAAGTCAAATTATTTTCCCTCTGAAGAATTACTTTATGTATCTACATGCTATTAATCAGCATGAAGTCTCATTTTAAAAGGCATTGTGTTTTGGATGTACCAGAGAAAGCAGTTGGCAGATGAGGGCAGGTTACTGGAAGACGGGACTCACGCAGACACAGATTTTCTGGAAGCACATGAAGTGTCTGGAGCTCATCCACAAACACCACGCCATGCGCTCTGCAGACCATGTCATGTGCCAGCAGGACAGTGGTTGAGCAGCCCAGTTTCCTTTCCTTCCCCGCTGCTCCCCTCCCTCCCTTGTGAGCCCAGCTCTGTCCTCTGCCACCAGAAGACCTAGTCTTGATTCTGCTTTCTGCTTGCAAAAAAGGCACACAGAAAAGGGACTCCAAAGGGTCACACGCATCTCTACACGCTGTTAGCATTTCCTTAGCAAAACTGGGACGCCGCACATTTTGCCTAAAGCACAACAGATGAATATAACCGTCAGACTGGGTCAGACCAAAGGTCCATGGAGCCCAATATCCTGCCTGAGACAGTGACTAGCAGCAAATACTTGATGGGTGCCTAAGAATGGCGCAAGCATACTATAAGGCTTCCCCCCTACCAGCTTCCAGCAAGCTGTGGCTTAAGACTTCCTGTGCCAGAGATTATATCTTTGTGCCTAATTGCCCTCGATGAACTTCTCTTCCATGAATTTGTTTAATTGCTTTTTGAACCTATCTCGACTTCTGGCATCCACAACATCCTGTGGCAATGAATTCCAGTTTAATTATGTCTTGCATGAAAAAATACTTCCCTTTTGTGTAGGAAATTACTTCCTTTAAAAAAAAAAACCAAACAAAAACCCCCAACAACTACCACTACGTAAGACTACAAGTTCTTGTAAAGTATTACAGGGGCTTTAAAAGGAATCACTGCATTCAGCTGTCCTCTCTGACCTTCTGCAGGAGGTTACTGCCTGGAGTACTACACAAGGCTGCCGGTGAAAAAGGTGAAATGCTACATGATGGTGGTGGATGATGGTCCTATATGAGTTGGGAATTTGCAGTAAATGAAAAACAAATGGGTTGCCTACATTCCTGACTGTTGTATGCACTTGCAAAAATCCAGTGTTACAAGACAAGATTTGTTCCCTGCTAGACTGCAAGAAAAGGTCTGCGTTCTAAAGTTTCCCGTGTTACACTTTTGTAACTTAGGTGCTGCAACCCAGTGCAAATGATCACAAAGAACATCATTCTTTGCCTTGCTTGTACTATTATTAATTTTTGTGGGTTTAGTGGTTATTTATTCCCACTGTTTCAGCTCCACAAGAAATGAAGTCTAGAGAAAGAATGCAGAGATAATATTATATGAAACCTCTTTCTACTCTCCCCTCCTTTCTCAATAATCCAAACCAAATAGCACGAAGAGTCTTTCTATACATTGGGTTTTTCTAATACAGAGCAACTTTGGCAAACTGTACCCTCTTTCCAAAAGCAACGTCCAAGGGAGTTATCAGGGCTGACAGCTATCTCTGTAACAAACCAAAGCACTGATGGTCTTTGCAGGACCAAGAGGAGAGCAGGCATGGCCATCAGCAGTTCCTCCTTACTGCTAGGCAGAGCATTAAAAGGGTTGACTAATTCACTATCTCCTGTCCTCTTGATCTGCAACAGTGCTTGAACCAGGCCACTCCACATTATAAATAGGTCTACTTAACTCAGCTGAACATCATTTCACTTAACCCAAAATGACTGCAAGTGGCTACCCTGCAGTTACACACCAGTTGCTAGATTCTTGCAGAGGCTGCTCACACCAGCACTTCCAGGGGCATCTCTCATAGCTCTCACACCATATGTGTAGCTGTTCCAAAATTATTTTCCTGTAAATTGTGGGGGAATTTGTTAATCTTCTGGAGACACAAGATGAATTCAGGGAGGTGCTAGAGGGCTTTGAGCACTCAGGTGCTTTAGCCTCTATCTTAACTGCACAGTCAGAAGGTTAGCAGCTTAAATGAACGCAACACTTCCACTGCAGGTGAGCCACCTTACCCTGTGCCAAAGCACTTGCTAAGCTCGTTGCAGACCTTGGAGCAGGGGCACAGAGGAGAAAGAGAAGGGCAATACCCAGGGGAGATCAAATTCTCTGTTGAAGACATGTTTGGAGCTGACAGCCAGCAAACACTGCCTTCCACCTGTTTCAGAGCACTCCTCCTCACGGGTAGCCTCCACATTTTACCTATTTTTGTTAATATTTATTGCCAATGTGCCCCAAGAGCGAGGCTTGGGGCCAGCTTCTCTTTGGATGGGTGACAGCAACCAGATAAACAAAACAACAACAAAACTCAGCATTTAGTTCTCCTGAAGCCAGGCCCTTCTTCTTCATCAGCCGAACACAGAAATGCACTCAAACCCCATTTTATTTATTCATACACATTGCCGTGCTCTCTATTCCTGGCAACTGGTGCTCATGACATAGTGGCCTGGGACACGGCGGAACAGGGCTCTGGGTCACCTTGTAAGTGGTGGCAGCAGCTGCCTCCTGGATCAAGCGTTTATTAACCAGCAGCTCGGGAGGGCTCTAAATTAAGTTCTCTGCTCCATTCCCACAGGGGGGGAGGGAGAAAAATACGCTGCCACCGAATCCCTATTTGCTTCCAGCAGGACTCACTGAAGTTTCCCCACTGCTCCCTCCTATCCTTGCCAAGATAAGCCACCGAAGCCTGGGTTTCCGTCAGCAGCCCTCTGGACTACAGGGGACTGGTCGCTATTCCAGCTGCCACGGCTTTCCACAAACTACATAGCCTTTTTTTGGTCGGTGGCAGTGGCATGCGGCTTCTCTCCCAGCACAGATCCAGCCCTTGGACCGCCTCTGCCTCCGAGATGCCTGCGCAACGCCGTCCCTATAAATCCCAGTGGCAGAAGGTCGGGCACCGGGGGTGCTCTGGGCCCAGTATCAGTCGTTTGGGAGGGGAGACTGTATAAATAGCTGGCCCGCACATACTCCGGAGGAGCAGCAGGGGAGGGAGGGAGGGGGATCTGAAGTGTTGGGCCCCAGCTGTGAACTCCTCTTGTTTTTGTTTTAGGGTAATTAATGTTCCCTTGAATAGAGCCAGGGCATGGGCTCCTGTTTCTGCAGCTTTCAATGCTATCAGCAGCCCTTATTGGACTGGGCTGGGAGCAGCGGGGGGAGGTTTGTATTTCCTGCCATCCCCATTAAATGAGGTAATGCGAGTGCGGGGCTGGGCGGCTTGGGGGGCTGGAGGCAGGGCACAGGCCGGGGGAACCCCCCCGAGCCCCGCCATCTGGGGGGAGCGCATCAGCCCGCTCCCAAGAAACCCCTCCAGAGAGCCGCCTGCACCTTCCCGCTTTTGCATACTTATTAATTTTGCTGCCAAGGCAGGGGACCACCGTACCCCCATCCTACCGCCCCTCTGCCTGCTCCCCTCTCCCACCCCAAACTCCCCTTGTGCCTGAATTAGATACATTCCCCCTGCGCTCCCAGACGTCTCCATCCCCTCGTCCCCTGACAGAGCAATCATTTATCAAGTTGTTTCACGCGTTGTCGGGGAGGGGGGCCCCGGGGGACGGGGGTTTGTTTCGTCCCTTTGTTGGAGCTCCACAGGACCGTCCAGCTTAGTCTCCAGCCAACTGCTGAGAGTTGCCGGAGTCCGGGAGCAAATGTTAAAGGGGCTGCCTTTCATCTGCGGGCTGATCCTGCTGCCTTTTCATTTTATTCTTCCAGCTTCTGGGATGTTACTTGCTTACACGCCCCCACACCCACCCCACTATCATTCTGCATGCATGTTTTTGAGGGAGCAGGAGCTTATTCTCCATGTGCTTGTCTCTTCTCCCCCCCTCAGCCGCTTCTCCTGTCACCAACCCACTCAGCCTCTGGGAGTGTTTTTTTTACCACTGGCCTTTTTCTCAGCCTTGAATGTAAGATATCATAAACCAAATTTGGTTAAAGGCAAGTCCTGCTCATGCAGCCCATCTCTTCCTTGCACGTGCTTTGGTGTATTGCAAGCTTTTATCCCCTCCCCCCGCTCTGTGTGCCTGGAAGATGAGTAACTACCTAGAGCATACCACCATCAAAATACAGTATTTTTAAAAAAAAGGAAAAAAGAAGAGACTGTTTGGCAAAAGAACTAAGTAACGCTAAAGAAAAAAGAAACGTTTTGAGTGCTCTCGTGCTTTAAGCGCTCTTCTGTTTTCCACATGGAGGACTGGAAGACAGATGATCTGGTTTGTATTGCAGACTGCCCACGCTCATGCAGGAAGCTTGTGACAGGTCACCTAACCCCTCTGCACCGCACCGTGCCTCACCTGCAAGACCTGCCCAGCTCCCGGGGATTCTGCCTGCCTGCCTGCACTCATTAACCACTCGCTAATGCCCTTAGAATTCCTGGGTGGAAGCAAACATGGAAATACAGAGTGCATTAAAGCAGGGATGTCTACCTGCACCCCAAAGCAAAGTTCTTAGTTACCTGCTTGGGAACGGCTGAATAACAAGAGGGTAGCCCAAGGAGCTGTGAATCCAAACACACCATTTCCTTCCTTTACCAAAGCACATGTGAAGTGCTTGCAAATCTTATGGCTGCATTTATTTTTGGACAACTATAGTTAGTTACAATTTGTTTTCTAGCAAGCTGCCAAGACTGTCCTCTGTGCTTATGCATGAGCGTTTCCCAGCTATAGCTTGTTGTAGTCCTTAATTTAAAGGATGGACAGAGCTTAAAGGCCAAAAAAAAAAAAAAAAAAAAAAGAAATCCTACTTGCTTAGCAGCTAAGTAGCCATTGTAAATTCCACACATTTCACAGCAGAAAGGGCAGGAGCTGCCTGAGATCTGATGTATTCCTCTCACCACCTTGCCTCCATAACTCTTCCTTGTGGAGGAGAGCTGGATTCATTTGCTTCCCAAGTCAATCAACAGAGTTCATGAGTCAGCCAAGGGAATGCTGAAAAGCAAGAGGGTACGCTCCTGCCCCCAGGAACTGATTACGCTGCCTCTTAATTGTTCCCAGATTCTATTATCCCCGAAGAGACAGAGCAGCACCAGCCAGCTTGTTGACAACATCCACTCCATACAGCCTACCTCATCAGACATACAGAAATTTGCATTTTTGCAAACCACGGATCTGTTGAGACTACAATAGTTAGGTTATTAAAAAGAAAAAGTTAGGTCTTACAGATGTCTATCAGAAAAATCATCTGTCTTCTGCGTCAGAGCTGCAGATCCTACAATTCTGAGTCTGTTGGTAATCACACAGTCAGAAAGCCATCTGATACCAGGACAGTTCAAACCTATAACCAGTATGGCACTCTGCATATCGCTGATCCAGACAATTCCCTCTGTCCTTGTTTTCTATCAATTCCAGTAGCCTTAATGCTCATTTTTTCCCATTCCCTCCTGTCCTCACCCAAACGAGGACACCCAAAGCTTTATTTCACTCTTCACTCATTGTTAAGTGGAGTATTTCAGTTTTTACACTGCTGCACGGCCTCACATATTACTACTTCTTTCATATCACCTCTGCAGACTGTTGACTCTCTGTAACAGTTCAGGTAACAGTGTGTGAAGAAGGAAATGCTACATTTAGGACTGTAAAAACAACCTGAGGTCTGTCCTATTATTCACACCCTTTATAATAGTTATTAAATGAGTAATCACATACATCTCTATTACACTTCATTCAGTACATGGGATTGTGAGACCAGGAAGTAAAGACAGCTGTTCAGTATTGATTTTTATCCTTCTATTCTTTATGTATCCCTATGCCTAATTTGCTACATGGCTTCCAAGCCCAGCCACCAAATAAGCTATTAATTGCTTCACAAACCTTTTTCTGTGGTGGCCTCCACATAGCATCTCAATCCAATAAGCATTAATTCTTTTCTCAACCTATTTACAAGTTAATGATTTTTAATCTGATTTGACAAATGAGAAATTGGGGGGGAAAAAAAATGACCAATGCTAGCAAAACTCACCACTCCATTTAAGCATCCAGTGGCTGCACCTTTATTTGAGATTGTTCCCCCCACCCCCAAAAAGAATCCCACAAGCCCCATGCTTGGCATTTTTATGGCAGCATTTAAAATAAAACCGAGTTTTAATTGTTATTTTTCCCAGGACTACGAGAAGGTGGGTGGGTAGCAATACACCCCAGAGGCAGGGAAAGCAAGGGAGAGAAAGGTGCCTTGACCAAAGCTACTCAGAGAACCTGTGGAAGAGGCTGGCTCTTCCCTGCAGCACTGTTACCAATTTCAACTTCAGCACCAAGCTTTCAGCACTTTCTAAAGACAAAGTTTGGCAATACAGTTAAGATAGCTTCAGGGGGTTCAGTGCTGAACCAGAAATGCCACATAGCACTACCGAGCATAAACTCAACTCTGCCATTTTTAACACAACTTCCCAGTTTAGCTCTGTACTGGTTGGCACCCACGGCTGTTCCTCAGCTGGATAATTCAGCAAACAAAAAAACACGCCCTTATCTGAATCATCTGGATGACCAGCAGCCGGGGATGGAGGTGTGTGGAAGGAACCAGGGCCCCAAACCGGAGCTCTACAGCACAAACGGGGGGTGAAGGAGCCTTTGCCCTCTGTGCTTCAGCTGATGCAGTAACTTGTGGGTCCTGTCCTTGATGCAATCGGGGACCCCATGCCAGTCTCCCTTGGCTTCACCTACGCTCCTTCCCAGCTCCCACAATAGCTCAAACAGTTGTGTTGCCACAGCTGGGGGGGGGAGCACATGTCCAGAGCTGCTTCAGAGGAGAGCACTGCCACCAAATACATGTGGTGGGAATACACCCTCAAGAGCGTAAAGCTGGATAAATGAAGGTTTATTGTGAGAAACAGGGTGTAAGCGACTCACCCAGAGCCATAAGCCAGTCTGGGTCTCTACAAGAGAGATGAATGCTGAGACTGAACGCACAACTCCACATCAGTATGTTTCTGTTGGCAAAACCCATCCTTATTCCTCTATTCACACACCTCTTCCACTCATTTGAGGGCTTCATTGTAAGCCAGACAGCTAAAATAATTTCAGTTAAAAACTGAAACTCCAAAATTTAGCTTCCGAAACGTGGATCATTTCCAGGTTTCAAGCATAACTCCACAAAGTTGAACTTGTGGGTGAAAAGGGCTGTAATATCTTAGGTTAGGAGCAAAAGTAAAAGAAGGGAGAGCCAAGGACCTCATACCTGCCTTGCCACTGGCTAGACCGACATGGCGCTACACCCTCACTTAGCCAAAAGACAGCCTTTCTTTTCCCGCAGCAGCTCCTGCCTCTCATGTCCTGCCCACCTTCAAACTTCTTCAGCAAACGAGGTGAGAACCACATAGCTAACAGCTTCGTTCAGTGCGCAGCCTTGATTTATACTGTCAGCACCATCTGCCCTACAGAGCGAGCACTGCCATTGTCCCATGGAAAAAGCATATGACCCTGTAATTAAAAACAATCATCATCTGCAGGTACAAGGCGATGCATTAAAGGTTGCACAGACAACTGTAAATCTATAGTTTCCTGTTAAGTAATTGAATTTGTAATCATTTAGCATCAGTTTCAACATAGAAAACAATAATGTACAATAAACCCCTCACTATCATGTCACAGCAGTGGTTTGAAGCAGACACCTTCTCTACCACCGCTACCACTTGAGCTCAAGTACAAACTGCATTAGCAGGCAAGCAGAGAATATTGCTCTTTGAAGCCCTCACTGCAGGACAGAAACACTGAAAAGCATGCAGGAACAGCTCTGTTTTACGGGCAGCCTACCCAAAGGCAAGCAGTTAAAAGTGTTTTTTTTCCCCCAGAGCTAATAGTTAGCTCTTCAACCAGTTACATTATGGTTAGCAGTTGGATTTTCATGGTATCCCTATTGTTCATACCTGCCCTCTTAAGAAGTTTGGGATTCTGCTTCTAGCTGGTGACATTTTCTGTATTTACAACAGCACAGAAGGTGAAGCATTATGAACATTAATTAGGCATGCTGATATTTTCATTATTAAAATATTAGAGTCAAAAAATGAGATTTAAGTTTGATGTCTTGTCTGAGCTGGTGCACTCAGTTCCTCTCCATCATCCATAGAGAAAGAGAGAACACCTTCAGAGTGATTCATTCCAGTCTAAAATAGACCTTCTCATCTCTCAAAGATCAATTTCTTTCCACTGACAGTGATGAACCTCTGCATGATCAGTCTGACATGACAGTCCACTTTGGACACTAAATTATTCTTGCCCCTTTTCTCATCCCCACCGCTTATTCCAGCTCCTACACCATGGTGTGGCTGTCACAACTGTTTGCTGGGCCACTCTCTGAGCCAGCTCATAAAACTAATCCAGGCAAAAAATAACTGGAGGGAAGGGGAGTTGAGGTGTTTTGGTTTTTTTATCCACTGGCCAGATCAGCTCCCTGACCTATTTCAGTGTGGCCCCACAAAGAGTTGTGCTGGCACACCTGAGAAAGTGCTGATAGGGATGCAGGGACTAGATAGTCACCTAGCTTTCAGGCATGTAGCAGTAGCTGAAATGAGCTAGGCCTTAAAAAAAAAAATCAAAGGCCAGAACTCTTGGGCTACCTGTTCTCAACAATAATAATAATAATAAAAAAATCTTCCTGTCTGGTCTGAGCTGTTTCTAGCAAGGCAACAGCTGTTATTTTGTGTGTTCCTTACTCACAGGTCCCATTTGGAGTGCTTGCATAATGACTCCTGAAGTAAGGTACCAGTGCACAGGCAACAGCCATCCCTCAAAGGCAAACTATTCCCTACAGAATGAGAAAAAGAACTGGCAGTTTCCAACCCTGTCTTATTATCAGTCACAGTTTGAGTGGAGTTTCAAAAAAAAAAAAAAAAAAAAAACCACCAGCAAAAGGTGCATCCCTGCCTCAGAACTAAACACTCTTGCTTCCCAGCTCCCCTTCTGCCCAAGCTGAATTTCAGCAAACAGTTTTAGACCATGCATTACTAAACGTTCTCTTAAAACAACTCTTCTGACAATTCTGCTCTCTTTTTTGGGGGGTGGGAAAAGGGAAAAGAACCGAGAAAAGCATTATGCATTCTTCAGACTGTGGTTAACCTGACCTACTGTTGGCGACAGCCTCAATCCAAGCAAGAGGCTGGACTAGAGACTTCCAGAGGTTCCTTCTGACTACATATTTTTGTGATTCTATATTGGAGTTTCCTTATTAATCTTTCCTGAAATCAAATCTTGACTGGCTTTCCTTTCATAATGGTCTTCACAGATCATTTACACCTTCAAGGTCTCAGCCTCCACTTAGCATCACCGCTCTCTGTTCAGACGCCTTCTTTCACTCTGTTCTCCATGTGTGACAAAACCAGGTGCACACCATGAATGGTCAGGAAAAGCAACAAGCAAAGCCATTACACCGAGGGTAGGACACCAGTGCGGCAATACTCCACCCATCATGACCAAAGCAATGTGATGAACAAGCATTTGGGGATGGATGCATGTGTCTATATGAATGCTGAGGTCCACACGAAGGTATGGTTGAGTAATGTTCAACACACCTTGGACCTTGTGATGGAAGGAGGCAGCATTAATGTACCCAGGCTAAAATGAACCTGTCTCCAAGCTGCAGCAGGTGCCACTCCCCATCCCGCTTCTTATTGCGTCTGGGGAAAAGTAGAAAAATAAATCAGGGAAATCAGGACGGTTCCTTACTTCCCAGCTATAGGAGACAGGGCAGCAGAGGAGAGGATTCCTCCTGTTCGGTTGCAGAGGAGCAAGCCACTCTTTTGGTGCCACAGGTCAGACCTCGTGCACCTTGCCAACAGGGGGAGGAATGGAGACTCTCGCTTGCCCTCTCTCTGGGCAGGAGTCCCAGACTACAAGTAAGAGGTTCTATTTGGCAGCTGGGTATTTGTCCTACAGGAGGGCTCTGCCCTAGATAATGTCAAGCATCTGCCTGTTAAGCAGGAAACATCACAGAAGAAAACGTCACCCAAGTACATTTGTTCCTCTGCTCCTAAGGAACCCAGAAACATCCCCATGCAGTTCAGCATCTCGTACCCATCCCCTGCTCCTCATCCTGCCCCTGCCAAGCTACCAGGCTAGGCCAGGACTCACACGCAATGTGATAACTTTTGTGCAGTACCCCCAGCTAACTCCTCAACATCCAGGCACATCCTCTTAGCTCAAGTGTGTATAGCTCTGCTAATTTTTTTTGGGTGGCAGTGGGGAAATAAGCACTCAAAAAAAGAGATGGGGAAGTTGCAGAGTCCCTGCCATTTGTTTACCTCAGACACAACTTCAAGCACTGCTGTAATTGTCTAGAAATCAAACAAGTGGTTGATAGCACCAATTAACACCTTCCAGCATAACAATACCTTCATCTCATCTCTCCCCATTCTCTCAACAGCTTAACATATTGGCACCCTGAATGACTTCTCTCCCAGACAGCAGACAAACAGTAATGTGGAGGGGAGTGAGGAATGAAGGTGTACACAGTGCCCTAGCATGAGAAGAGAGGCAGCACAAAGTACTAGCAGTTATAAAATCTTATATTAGAATAAAAAATTGGGACTTGACTTGAGACAGCCAAGAAGGTGAAACTAGTCTAGAGAAATATTTTTTACTCAGACTCAAAACACTTTTTGTTAATAGCTGCATGCTGAGAAGGTTTTTTAGACTGACCTTTCACCAAAGAATACAGTGCCCTCTTCGCACGGGGGGGGAAAGCCATATGAGCAATTTAATCAAACTGGGGGAAGATTTAAAAAAAAAAAAATCTTCAAATTTTCTTCAGAATAAAGAAACAATAAAGACAAATAGGTTCTTATGCTTAAGTTACCTCTTTAAGCTTCTTGTGTAAACATAAGTTTGCAAGCTCAACCACATGCAAGTCTTGCATTACTGGAGCACGTAAGACTGTTCCTATAGCAGTCCATATTCAGAGTACAGATTGGGTACCACACGGAGCAGCAGTCAGCTCTAGTTGACAAACAGGGGATATCCCAAAGAGAAACCTTTGGTTTCAGATGAGACACTGCTTTCCGTGATTACAGCATAAATCTGGAGTACATCAAATTGAACCCACTGGACTTGCTCCAAATTTACACTGCTGTGACTGAATACAGCATTATGCCTGACAGGGAGAGGAAAGGGGCAAAGGCTTCCGTTTTATTCAATACACTGTTTTATTAAAGTAATAGGACTGTGGATGTGAGATTCCCAAGACTAAAGCAAAGGCAAGTTTGTGGACAGACAACATCTATTAGATCAGCAGCTACAACCAGAAAAAACGAACAGCTTCTGGATTCAGAGCTGTTTTGTTTGGTTTCCCACCCCCCACCCCCCAGAACTTGTGCTACCATTTAAAACAATAGAAAAATTATCCTTGCCTGAAAAGAAGGCTAATTACCCTTCACGGTGACACTGCCCGTTTACCTTAAGATTCAGCTGGAGGGGTAGCTGCAGCTTGGGCACATTCCCAACAGGGAGAAGCCTCAGGCTTTGCTTCTCACCAGAGCCTGGAAAGGATGGCTGCTGGGAAAGGAGCAGTACTCCCAAACCGGCTAAGCCAGGCCGCCTTCCACCACAGCCCAAGGGCCTTCGCCTCCAACATTGAAATGCTAATCTGATTTTGTAAACCCATAAACAAAAACAAAGAGGAGGACACAAGAGGTAAAAAGCCTCTCTGAACTCCATCCCCAAACTGAATCTCCAGCATTCAGGCTCTGTCCTACCGAGCATGATTTTAGCCACAGAAGTGGGTTCCACAAGCTCTGATATCAAAATTGCTGGCAGGCAGCATCTTTATGGTCAGATGCATTTAAATGGCCACTTCTACCACACACTAGAATGTCTTTTGTTTCAGAAATCTCCTCAGAAAACAGCTTTTTACTGCAACAACAGGCCAGGCATAGACCTGCTAGCCTTACTTATTGCCCTTTTACAACAGGACACCATCAAATATTAATATTACTAAAACCTAACTGGCTTCTGCAGCTGGGCTCAAGCTTGACCCTGCATGTGCCAAACGCACTTTCCCTGCCTCCCCCAAACCCACACTTTTAAGACCTATGCCTGCCCACTCGCTCACAAAATGGGGGCAGCACCTTCCCAGGGACCCCGGCTAGGAGTCGGAGGTGGGTACCATAGCTCTAGGTCTGCCACAGGATGGCGTGGGGCATGTAGGAAGAACAGCAAAGGTCAGCTGGTGGGGAGAACGGTCCGATGGCTTCCCTTGGAAGCAGAGACGCTACATCTCAGGGATCAATAGGGACACGCGATCGATCCCAAGGCTTGCTGGCCCTTCTCTCTGCTTACTCTGCTCTTCTTTCAAACCCTGTCAGCATACCCACATCTGTAGAGAGTCAACATGGGGGATCATCTCTCACCAGCAAATGCTCCCTACCAGAGGGAGCACTGCAACCATCTAATTACCCTGAAAGCTGCCCTTTTGTTTCCCATCCTCCCTGTTTTCTTCTGTCTCCTGACCTGTTTTCACAGGCATTTCGGGCTGCCTGTCATGTGGAAGCCAGATTTTAAAGACAAAGCACTGGCTCAGATATTTATCCCTCCGCTGAGGATCAGCTGACTCTGACGGCACTGCTGCTACCACTGATCTTCAGGGGAGAAGAGGACAGATCCAGCAACACGCACCATGGGTAAGGGGAAAGCCGTTCTGCATGCTGCGAACAGAGGAGTGGCAATTCCTTACCGGGGTAGCTGAAGCCAGCCGTGGTTAACTTAGGCCAGAAGGTCCAAGGGCTCTTCTCTGCCAAGTTTAGTCTTGGATGACAGTGAAATGTGCTTAATTTGACAGTTTCATTTTAACATGTATGGGCAAAGTCTAGAAGGATACGGTGGCAGCAGCAAGGGAACAGAGTTGGATTATTATAAGGTAGCTTTCCTGTTGCCTCAGCCCAGTGCTCAGTACTAAAAATGGATACAAAAAAATTATAGATGCTGACTCTTCACCCTAGCAATGAAATAATCGAACACGGAGTGTCTTCAACACAATAACAATATTCTCACAGGCTACAAAAATTAGACTTTCACTATAAATTTCAAACTCTGTGCCACACCTCTAGCATTACAGAAGCTGAAAGCTTGGGCACAGCATTAGGGCTGGAAAATGTGAGGCTGCAAAACACAGGGAAACTTTCTGCTTATTACTCTCTTCACTTTTTTTTAAAATCTATAATAAAGGAAAGTTATGGCACTGATATGACTTCTGTGTCCTCCTCAAACTGTAGGAATTACACTTGTATTCCTGTGAGCATGTGCAAAATGCAGTTCCTCAAGCAGCCACTGAAGCAGTAGAGAGAAATAAGTGGTCAACAAGTTTACTTAGTGGAATCCTGTCAAACACACGGAGATGTCCTGGCTTGTTTGGGGCTGTGTGCCAGTAGGGACCGGGAAGAAGAACACTTCAAAGGTACATGAGAACATCTTCTGATCTCCACTTGACTGTTTCTCCTGAAGAACTGTGACGTACATCTTTCTTTGATAATGCTTTGCTCTTCATTAGGTGATACAAAGGCATCATCTGGTTTACAATGCATGCCTGGGCACCAACTTCCATAAGCCCAGTGCATTCTCTAGGCTATTTGGGGACAAGATTTGTTGGTAGAGCATTGCCAGACATACTGATCACCTACCAGGTAGGCCAAACGCCAGCTAAACTGGAGGGTATGACAGTGTGTCGTCTTCTCCTCTCCAGGCTCTTGATAAGAAATGACCACCTTGGCGATCCAGCACCGGCCATTTGCAACTATCACCCCCGTCTGTTCACAGTCCCCATGTTGGGGAAGCTGCCCTCTCCATTTCACACAAGCACACCCCAGGCACGCAGGGCAGTGAAGGGTTAATTTAATTAGTTCTCTGTGTGCTCAAAGAATTACAGGCAACTTCATTTAATTATTAAGTAGCCAATCAGGTAATCTCTGTATCTGATTAGCACGCTAATGAAATAATGTCTTCCAGTTCAAAGCTGTCATTCCAATCAGGAGACAGCCCTTCAGCTAGAAGGAAAAGCTGGCCAGGTTTCCATGGGCTCAAGGCTTTGGATTTGGAGAGAGGATGGGAGCAGGGAGTAGAAACCTTTCCGCCTTCCCTCTTGTTGTCTGCCTCTGCACAGAACAGCATGGCTCCCCCTTCCAGACGGGTGGACGCATTGGTTCCAGAGAGGCTCCCTGATGCTCCAGGCAGGCGTCCTGTGTCACCACCACCTCGCGTCCCTTCTCTCGCGCTCCCAGATGCCCAGGAAGACTCCAGTCGACCAGAGCCCAGAGAGTGCCAGGCCGTTAGCGTATCGCCTAGGCACTGCCAACTGAGAGATCTGCTAAA
The DNA here is from genome assembly GCF_018139145.2 of Gymnogyps californianus. Taxonomy (NCBI): domain Eukaryota; kingdom Metazoa; phylum Chordata; class Aves; order Accipitriformes; family Cathartidae; genus Gymnogyps; species Gymnogyps californianus. Next base: position 149,500,158 of record NC_059471.1, read on the forward strand.
TATGTGGGGCATGACTCTGCTATGGTCCACATGGGAGAAGAGTCACACAGCAAAGCCATTATAGCACTAAGAGGAAGCCAGAAACCCTCCTCCCTCCCCCACGCCGCGCTCTGCTCCTGTGTCATATGCAGTTATTTCCAGCCTGGGGAAAAGTGCAAGGCGGCAGCTGTCACACGAGGCAAGGACTTGCCCCTTTTAAACAGGGATTTCAGGACTAAATGACCCATTACAATTAACACAGCTGCAAGAACTGGGACACTTCCACACAGCCCAAGAGGGGCTTTGCGAGTGGGGGAGGAAAGGAGGAGACAAGCAGAGGGTTAGGATCGTACTTCCAAGACCTGGCGTGGAGTCTCCCACCCCTCCACTTTTCAAGTATTAGCTCAGCTGTCCTCTTCCAACTGCTACCACTCAGCCTAAGCTCAGCGAGGCAGCCAAGCCAGGGTGTGCAGCCCAGCCCAAGCCCGCCACACCACCTACTCCATTGGCCCCTTACTTGCACAACCGCTCCTGCTCAGACCCAGCTCAGAAACTCCCTTTCCCAAAGAGCAGCGCCGGCTACTTTACTGCACAGCAGCAGCACGGCTGCTTTTTGCCTAGCTGCGCACATGCTAACTTTTAATTAGCTAGCCCAGGTTTATCAGGAGAGCTGCAGCAGGATGTGGTTCAGCACGACCGAACCATCCCAGCGTTTATCCGAGGAGCCCGACAGATGTTGCTGTCCACGCTCAAGCCTGTGCTGCTGCATCTGTACTTCTGGACGTCCTCTACTGCCGGTTTAAATGCTAACTCAGCTCCAATTGCCACAGCTGCCAGCGTGCCTTTGCACCACAGGGCAGGCATTCCCATTTCTGAGTGCTAGATCACCTTCCTGGTGACACTTACACTCTCCTGGTGCATTTCCCAGGAAAAGAGCAGAGCCTCCAGGATGCTCACACCAAACAGCACTAGTTTTGTTTAAGTCACCACGCTGAAAACGAATACAGAGAGAATCCCAAGAGGAAGCAGAAAAATTGCGAGCAGTCCCCAGCCGGCCAGCCAGCCAGCTGGCTTTCTATGAGAACGCTTAAGTGTTGACACTTTTTGTTGACCCTTTTTTTCCCTAAGCATATCCCATGAACAAGAAACAGCGCTGCTGAGAGGGAAGACATATCTCCCTCTCTTCTCTCTGCTGACTACAGCCATTCCAAATGAAGGAAACCGGTTAGATCAAGAAATTCAGGCTTGGACAGCACAATGAAGCATCCACTAATAATCAATCCCTTCACAGCAGCCTTCCTGCCAACTGGCTACAGACTAGGCAATAATTATAAATTGTAGTTACTCCTCCAAGGAAAAACAACACAACATCATATGGCGGTCCATGTTCATCCTTTAATTCTGAAACCAGTCCCGCTTACAAAAAAAGACAAGTCTTTCTAACCGCCTGTCCTGAAAAAAATTCAGCCCTGAAATCCAAAGCTGGGTTCATCCCAGCTTGTGCTTCAGCAGTCACAAAAAAACCCCAAAAGTGCTAAAACTTCTGTCATTAAAGGTAGCAGAAAATTCTAAAAATGCCGAGGGGGTGAGTTTATTGCCTACCAAGATACTATTGTCACCCCCCGTATTTCTGGCATCCCGCTACCTCAGGAAGCACATACAGGAGAACCTGCCACAGCAGAGCTGCCCCAACACTTATTAACCAGCACGCAGATGCAATTCGAGCCTGACTTAAGCCCAAGCGACTGAAGCAGCCACCTGGGGACCCGCATTCCTTGACAGCCCCGCTGCCCTGCACATTCCAGCCCCCTCATCCCCCAGCCCTGAAACCAGGTCAGGGAGGCACAGCATGACCTGATCTCCACCTCTGATAGCACCAAGCCCTGTCCCGTCCCCTCTTGCCACCCTTGCCACAGTCAGGCCACACGCGCCGCCTCCCCCACCCCACCGAGAAGCACAGAGCAAGGATACAGATACCCAGTCCACGCATGTGAAGGGACTCCCTCTCAATGCCACAGCTATTTGCGGATCAGCCATCATCCAAAACTTCCCAAAATGAGAAAGACCGGGCGTTTGGCAGGTCAGACGCTTACTACTGAGTAGTTTGTTCCACCAAGGGACTTGTAACACCCTCCCAAATTACACATTGCCCTTTACGGGACGCCGCAGCAGCTGGAATCGGCTCCCTTCTCACATTCCTTAATAAGCACTTCCATCAGAGAGCAGGGTGGATGCAGGGCATCAGCTGCAGTTAATCATAACCGAGAGCTGGGCTCCCTTTCCCCATGCTCCGCGGCACTATCTGCAGCCTAAGAATATCCAGCACCACCCGCCCTGCTGGGGCAGGGGGAGTCAAGTGGTCCGAGCTCCCAGGCATTACAGGTCTCCCTGTTACAGGAGGCTTTCACTCTGCCTCCCCCAAGCAGCAGCCTTCAGCAGGGCCCCTTGATAGCCAGTTGAGATCCTACAGATCATGGAAAGATAATCCATTGCACTACTAATGCACTACTGCAGCTGTCCATGGAGAAAATCCCCTTTCAACCAAAAAAACCCCCTCAAGCCCTTTGATCCTCTCCAACACACAATTATCTTAAGGGCAAAACAGTCTTCTGTGCCTCGGCACCTTGTACTGGGCTGAAAGAAAGGAAATCGAGACTGCTATTCCCTGTTTATTCTACATGGCTGCCCTGTCCGACAAGGCAAGCTGCTCCAGCCTCTTCAGCACAGGCAAGCAAATCCTGATGTATAGATACCTGAATTGCTGGGTGACCAGAGCCTAAGGGAAACTTTTTTTGGGGAAAATGGTTTGTTTTTTTAAAAAAGAAAAGCCTGAATTTCTAAGAAAGATAATAAGATCTTGCACTATTTTGGTTTTGCGCAAGACTGTCAGCTACAGTGAAGTTTAACTGATTTCAACTGCATGTTCGGGTCTGACTTTGGAAGGAACAATTTAAAGGATCACCATCAGCTTCAATTTAAACTACTTCTAACTAGAATGTTAACTTAAAAAAAAAAAGAAATACAGCAAGCTTTGATATAGTACCAAAAACCAACCTCCAAAACCCTTTTACAGAGGCTGATAAGGGTTCTTCCCCAGGTGTCCCCCTTGCTGCATGACCTCTTGTTACCTGTGCAGTCTCACTCCACCTGCTACCCCGGGCTGCAGTGCGATAAGCATTTCTTTCAGCAGAGGTGTCAGCTATAAAAAGCCCTTCCCCTCCCTGCTGCCTGTTTCCATTCCCGTGCCACTGCTTCAGTCATGCTGGTACAACCCTTTTGTGGGGCTGTGGAGGGAGCCGGCTGGGGGAACCACTCCTGGTTAGACGTAGCTCACTTAAAGAAAAAAGTGTTGCGGTTTTTAATCCGGGTGAGCAGTTTTACTGCCATCCGTGACGGGTGGCAGGAGCTGCCGTGGGAAGGTGGCTTGAGAATTGATGTCCTCAGGTTCCACCAGACACTGCTCATGAGTCCACACTAACAACACAGGGAAAATGGCCACGTGATGTCAAACTCTCCACTGAAGAATACAAAAATAGGAAAGAAAAAAAAAAGCCACTTCTCTAATGCCCTGAAATCCTATTAATTTCAGAGGTACTCACAACTGCACTTTATACAAGGATTTTTAGAAAACTCATCCAAAAACCCCAACAATGTATTACTCCTTGTGCACATTTCTCCATCAATCACCCATTAATAAGTTTTGAATTCTTGGCTGACTCAACCAAAAGCAACAGGAGTGCTGGAGTCTTGGACACGCAGTTTCTATAGAGTGCTCACCATACTTGGCCCCTGCAATCATCCCAAACATGTTTACATGCCAATGCACACATGTGGCCTGCGAGCTGCATGGGAAAAGACATCATCTTTGCGAGAGGAAGATGCAAAATAGAGGAAAAGTGAGAAGTAAAGAGAACTGCTGAGAAATCTCAGACACAGGGACGTGAAGGGCTGCCATCCTCCATGTTCAGACTGGGAACCCTTCTGAAACCAGGACTCACTTCTACTTGCAAGTAAAATGTAGTTTGCATTTGAAAATGCATTTCACTTTTACAGAGCGCCCTTAATGTGACTTATTCAGAGGTCACGAAGCAACTTATGTGCCGGGCCAGTAAGGGTTAGGCCTAAGTGAGGTCTTAAAATACCACAGGAAAGCACAGAAGGGGTCTTGCTTGCTGGGGTTTTTTCCTTGCTTATTTTTCAGCATTTGAACCTTCCCAGCACACCAGAAGAGGGAGCCTTTGACTCCTCTCCCATGCTCATCATTTGTTTTATATTAGCAACAATGATAAGCTCTATTAAGAGTCAAGCTCTTTAAGTGAACTCTCACCCTTTGCCTCCCAAAACAAACAAAAAATCCAAGCAAGAAAAAAAAAACCACAATCCTCTTTGCCTTGTGTTATGGATATATAAATATTTTTGCTGCCACACAACTACCTGCATACAGGACTCACCAGAAATGAGAAAACTAGCTCTGCCTTCCAGCCCTTTGGCCGTGCAAAGCTCCAGCCCCTTTGCAGCAGGCTCAGCTGGAGAGAAAGAGCCAGAGCATTAACGGCTTTACCAAAGCAGAGGAAAAAGACCCTCCAGAGCTCCTTTTACATCACCAGCCCCAGCAATCGGAACTAAACTAAGGCTAGAGTTTCAAGAGCCACGGTGAATTGACCCGGCAGCTTGCAGCCACCAAAAGCACGAGGTCCTGCTCCCACCACAGGACTACAACCCCCTCAAAAGCCCGGGCAGGACCTAGCGAGCAGCTGGGCCGGTGCCGGGGAAGGGGCAGACCACAGAGTCAGAAGCACGGCCGGGGCGAGGGCTTGAAAGGGAGCGAGATCTTCCTTCTGGCAGCCGGCAGCCCCCAAAACCAAAGCTTCAGGTTTCACTGCTCCCTCAGCAGCACATGTGCCCTCCTTCCCACCAGGCTGAACATGCCAGCTCAACCACACCAATGTAAAAACCAACAAAGATTTCCCCCCCACACCCCCCTGTTGCTGAACTAAGCTACATTAACAGGGAAGAGCTGAAGTAAGTATATCTAGGATGAAGAGCTTGTACCGCTTAGATCAGTCCCAAAACTACATTAAACTGGTGGCCTGGCTCAGGGCAGAGGTGGCCTGAGGACTATTTCACCCCTCATGTTTCAAATCGTTTGGTATTAACTTTATATACTGCCTTCTCCAGCCAGCCCTCAGCAGCCCTACCCTGGATGATGCTAGCAGCTTTGGTTTTTTCAGTGGAAAGCCGGTGTTTTAGCTAGGCATCTACAGGATGTAAAGAGTTCATCAAGAAGTTGAGCCAGCTCTGAAAGGAGTTGCTACGTTGGGCTGTGAGGCCACCTCAGAGCAAAGCAAAGACCTTGACTGCCACCAGCCCGTAGTGTCAAGTTATTCCCCTGTCCCCAGTAAAGGCAAACTTAAAATCCCCCCAAAAAGCAGAAAAACCTGTATTCTGGCAGTAAGCAAATTACACTAGGACCACTTTTCCCCATCAGCTGTTTTCTGTGCCCCACACAAAAGGCCGCAAACCCCTCCTAATTGCAGGAGCCCTCCACCTAACAGACCCTGCTCTCGGGGCCCTCCTCCCCAGGAACTGGGGGAGAACTGGGGCACAATAGGAAGGAGAGCAGCTAAAGGGAATAGATCTGTTAAATTAACACATTTTCTGTCAACCAAATCAGCTGCCCCTAGTGCTATTGTTGGTGAAACAATGGAGACCCCAGGAATGGGCACCCATTAAAAGGAACAAGCCTGCTGAAAGGATACACTCTGAGGCACAGCCTTGTGTGTTTAACAGGATTCTCTACTGTAAGGAAGGAGGAATCACTAGGCTGCATTGTTCCCACCACTACAGCAGATGCTGTTGCTTCTGGTAACGAACAGGGGGGGGAAAAAAAAATAATAATTTTCATACCTACCTACAATAAGGTTTACGCGACAAACTTCTAATTCGGGAACTTTTAACTCCCTGGCTGTAGTCATTTCTGCCTATAGCCCTTTTCTTGAGGAGATTTTTGCCTGAAAGAAGTCTATGAAAGCATCCATTGCCATTACAAAAGTTAATTCTTCACCCTTCATGCAGGCACTTAACAGATGCCAGGGGCAGAATGGCACAGCTATGCCGGCATTATTCGCGGGGAGAGAAAGACGCAGTTAAGCAGGTCTACATATAAAGCTGCAACACTTTAACGGTGTTACTTTTAGCTGGTTTGGTTAGAGCAAATTCCAAAAGGAACAAACTTTTGAGGCCTAATTTAGATGCGCTATGCAGAGGTTTACATCAGCTGCACTGAATTGGTACGGGTTTGTGGTAGTCGAGTCTTTGTAAACAAAGCAAACTGCGAAGTCATATTTAAGCTACTACACAGAGCGTCTTTTTTTTTCCTAGCGGGGAACGACTTGCACTAGATTATCTTAAATTGTTTTTTAAACAAGTTCAGCTTAAACCATTAAACTTGTGGGTGCACAAACACATCAGCTAATACCAGACGTGATTTTCAGAGTCAGCTGCGCTAGCGGAAGAGGCAATTGCCTCCAACTACTAACACCAGAGAAAAGCTGTAATATCAACCTCCATGTACTCCATTCAAATCTCCAAAATTCTCACTGCGTTCCTCTTTCTCTTCTGCCTTCAACTGCTACAGTCACTCCCCAACTCCCCTGTCACCTAACTCAGGTCCATTCAAAATGTTGCTGTCAAAATAACCTTCCTCATCCATTGTTCAGACACCCTTTGGCTGCGTGCAGTCACTTCTTGTTTCTTTTCATAGGCTTAAGATAATGTTTTAACTCACATATCAGCCTCCTGAACTACCTATTCCTTCTTTTTGTATCCAGTTACACTAGAGTCTCATTATATAAAATGTAAACACTTGTTAAAAAGTTTAAGATCTACAGTTGGGAAAGATGTGACTTGCATTTGAAATGGAAACTGATATAATGCTTTCCAATTTGCAGACCACTTGAAACAACAGCTCCGAGAAGTATCTCTCTGCCTCCCCCTCCATTAATCTCAATGAACTCTAGAGCCCAATACCGACATGTAGAGTGTTAATGATTCTATTATGAACAGAATAACTAAGGCAGCAACAGTGAAGACCAGCAAAGTAAGAACTGCTGCTGGAACAGACACGGGGAGAGGGATAGGGCACTGCTGAAGCAACAAAACGAAACAGTGGATGGGACAGGTAGAAAGAACAATAAAAACAATACTAACCCTCCATTGCATTCTTGTTTTTTAAACTTGATTTTCAAACATCAAATACCCAGCCTGCACCCTCCGCTCCGATGAAGCCGACGCTGCCCGGGGGAAGCAGAGCCACCATGGAGTGACTGTGGTATATAACCTGAATTCATACACTGGTCCATAAATGGGTCTCTCCACACAATGGGACTGACACTTCTTCTTTTCAGTATGTTTGAAGTCCATCATTTTTTCCAGTCCTGTCTACTCACGTACAGCGCCTCTCCCTGCACTGCCAATTACTCTTTCCTCAGACAATTTGCTTTTTCTAAAGCCAGGCGCTTTGCACGAGAGTGAAGTTTTAGTGAGCAGATCTATTGTTCGCTCTCGTTTCAGACGGTCAGTGCCCATTCCCTTCCACTTTAACGTTGCCTACCGCCAACAGGCAAATGGCAAGAGGGACGGACATCCTAATGCCTGAACTATTCTACTGAAAAAAGGCATTTGAACTAGCTCAGACATACCCTCTATGAGTAGAGCTGACCTACATGAATTTACTGACATTTTGGTCAGCTTGCTGCACCTACTTGTCGCATTGATCTTAATTAGATTCTAAATTCTACTGATCGGAAACTACCTGGCCATCTCAGCTATCATACAACACAACGAGGTATCAGTAGATGCTGTACATGCTACTGTAATACAAATACTAATGCAGTACTAGACCAGAATAGCTATAGAGGGGGGAAGGCTTAGCACTCAGGTACTGTACCACACTGCCTGTGCAATTAACTCCATACAAACCACTGACAGAACAGGAAGGTTGTGCCATTTTGGTGTCATGGATCACAAGGGACCCACCCAGAGGGCACAGAGCAACGGGCTCTGAGGAGAAATTTTAGCAGGACCTAATATGACAGGACAGTGGAGGTTCAAAGCATATTTGGCCATTCCGTCCTCACTAGGAAAAACACGTTTTTCAAAGTATTAGAATTCTAACGCTCCTGGAGTTTAACACATTAACAAATATTTTTGCTTTTAAAGCTCTACCTGATTTGCACAGATAGAACAACCTCCTGTTCTTTGCTCTCTCCTTCACACAGCCACAGCACAGCTCTCCCTCTCTCCACACTCTTCCTCCTCCTGGGGGACCCACGGGAGCAGTAGCAGCCACTGGTTTGTAACAGCCACATAATATTCCTGACAGAAAGAGCCTGTTCAAGAACCAACATGGCAGATACCGCACTACAGGAGGAAAAAGGTGGGCAAGAGCAGCAGTGCCCTGTCTGTGTGTGGATGGAACGTACCTAAAACCAGAGCCAGAGCCCGAAGTGCTAGGAAGGGGCAAGAGGCGAGGAAAAGCATCTTAAAGCTGTAGTGAAGTTAACAGCAGAGGCAATTTGCCCAAAGGCGCTTTTAAAAACCACAGGAAAAGATTTATGTTTTCCCTGTGTGATGTGGCTTTTCCCCCTTTTCCAAATAAACTAAGTTAACAACAATGTTTTGACTATTTTCAAGCACGTTCTGGAAAGTCACCTCCCCTCGACCTACCCAGGCAGAAGTTCCTAAATGTTTTAGTCCACAGCTCCTGGGAGCACATGCCAAAGAGCTGGGTGGCCGCGCCACACTGGCTTCTGTCCAGTGTTTTCAAGTTGTGCTGAAATACGGTTGAAAACGTTAAATATTCTCCTAATATTTTCGATGCAAACAATCCTTACAGCTGCCAGGAGGATATTTCAGTTGCAGAGGGGAGGGCACATGGCCAAGAGACACTTTGTCACGAGAGGTGTCCCACATCACAGTCCGGTCTTGAAGAGGGAAACAAATCACTCCCTATCATCGCCTGCACTAACTTGACCATGGAAAGCATCCTTTCTGTCCATCAAGGCAATGCCTACCAAAAAAATTATGTGCCCCGTACAGCCAGACCTCCTTCTGCTGGAGTACTGTTAGAGTAGGTAAAGGACAAAACCACTCAATGCAGATTTTACAAACCACCGAGAAAGAAGCCACAACAACCAAACCAACGCAACTAATAGCCCATTTTTGTAGTGCCATGAAAGTTTTGTACAGCAGATGGCCGACAAGGCAGCCATTTAAAAGGGGAGGAGGAAAAAAAAAAAAACAACCCACCCCAGAAGGCAGAAGTGCTCTCTGCTGTCCTCAGAGATCCACGTAAAAACACGGCATGAAGCCCAACGCGTCCTGGAGCACCCGCTCCTGGCCCACTGAACTTTTGACCCGCTGGCGGTAGCTGAACCCCTCCTGAGTCCATCACCGGGTGATGCTACGGCGGAGATTTGAAAAGAGGAGCCCTGCGCCTCGTCAGGCGCCTGCATCTGCCGGAGCCAGCATGGGGGACGGCTGCGCCCACCCCCTCCCCAAACAATGCCCAGGGCCCAGCCTGATGGATGCACTTCTTTCTTTCAGTTTCGGACACCTCTCCCCCGAAGTCTCTGGCTATGCACTGGTCCAGCAAAAAGAAAAACAAAACATCTGCTTCCCAGGTTTCTGACATCCAGCTGCTGACGGCAGCCCCGCATCTGGAAGCTTCACTTTCTTTTGGGCCAATAAGTAGAGGGCAAAAGGTTTGCATTTAAAAAGAAAAAAAAAAAAAAAAAAAAAAGAGCTCCGTGCTGCCTCCCTGTACTGAAGCCCCCAAACTTCTCAAATACCATCAGCAAATCTGCTCGGCACAGGAGGGATGGGTCCAGATGGCCTATCATTACAGAGCCTTCCAGCTAGCTATGGGCAGACCCACCAGAAGAAAAAAAATCGGTGGGGGGGGGGGGAAGAGGAAACAAAAGATAACTACAGCTTTAAAGAAACAACACCAAAAACATATTGGAAGATCAAGTTTTGTCTGGTTTGGAGACTGCAGAGACTGTAGCAGTGAAACCTTAACCTCACCGCCTGCTAAAATCGGAGGGAGGGAGAGAGCAGGGGATATTTGTTACAAGCAGAATTAAGGTTTGTTTAAAAGTTTCACTTTTTGTAACAACATTGTAAGAGTTTAGCACCAAACTCCTCGCTGAAGATACACTAGTATCAGAAAAAGGGGCGGGGGGGGGGGGGAAGCCACCAACCAGGATTTAACTGGAGAGGAGCTCAGCCCAGCCTTCCTAGGAAGAACAGAATATCCTCCAAGAGCTGACTGCATCCAGAGTAAGGTCATCCCTTAGAGATACTGGGCAGAGTCGGACAAACATCTGCTGTGAAGCTCAAGGAGTTTGAGCATGACCGACTTCCAGCTGAAACCCTCTGAGCCCGAGACCTCCATTTCTGCTTCCACACACAAGAAAACAGGTTCACTCAAACCACCTGTTTTATTTTGCATCCAAATGGACCAGGGCACTCACCCTTGGGTTACCCACGAGGAGCATTAACTTTTGAGGGAAGGGGCAGTAATTTCTCAAACAGCTAGCATTCGGCCACAAGCACACCTCCGCACAATAACCAAAGCTAAAGCAAGAAAATGTCATTTGTAGATAAGCAGAGTTTCAATTTTTGATGGCTGGCTTGGGTTTTATTTCCCCCTAATATTTGCCTCAAGTCCTAGCATTTCCCCAAACCCCTAGAATGGCCACCTCCGTTTTATTCAGACACCCCTGAAACTCAAAGCCCGTCTCAGAGGCAAGTGAGACAGCCAGAACAGGCACCGCCATTCCCAGGTCCAAAACCAAGGGGCGAGCCTTCTTTAGGCAGCCAAATAAAGTACAAACCAAAAATCACACAGAGCGGTACTCTTAGAAAAAAGTGTAAGTCCCATTGCTGGCCATCGGTTTCACACCATGAACTGTTTGGGCAAGCTCTTTGCGCAAAGCGCTGCTCCCAGGTATCCCTGAAACCAGTGGTGAGACTGGAACAGCTACGCCAGGCACGGGGTAACAAGATGGTGAACTTCAAGGAACAGCAAGTTTTGAAACCGCCCGCGCTGGGCTGCTCACACCATGCTGGGGAAGGAGATTTACTCTGTGTGCCCGAAGACGCCGAGTTCTGACAGCCGCATCCATCCTCTTGCAGCATCCCGACTTTAACCGCTATTTCCACCGTCCCTCGGACAAACGCCATCCTTTAAAACCCGTTTCTGCCAAACACTGCAGGCCGTCGACACGCACAGAGGATTTTGGCGACGTTTTCGGTGGGCTGCTTCTGCTCTGCAACACCCCCAGCACCAACCCGCATGCACTCCTCATCCCGGGCATCCCCCCAAAAAAGCAAGTTAATTTGTTCCAAGTGATGTTAACTCCCCCACCCTAAGCGTGCTCCGGGAACCCAAGGGGAGCCCACATTTACTTCATTTGTGAAGCAAGCCAGATGCTAATTGCCTCCAAAGGTGAAAGGCTAGTGCCTTGGCCCTTTTATCATTGGAAATTCAGGTTCCTTCAAGACTTTGCGCTGCTGGGCCCGGAGAGCCTCCCCCTTTAATGGTTTGGCATCAATAGGAGGGGGAGGGGAGTTCCCTTTCGCAAGAAGTTGCATCATTGAGAGACCTTATCCCCTTTCAAGATTTCGCACCGCATAAGGGATTCCCCCTCTTCAGAAATTCACATCCTGCTCGAGGAGTTTTGCTCTTTAGGGCTTCGCGCATCCCATTGAACTTTTAAGCATCTTTGGAATTCGCATTCACGGGGCAATTACTGTCTTTAAAAAACACACGCCACCACGTTATTCACCCGGTTTATTGCCAACGCGCTGGCAAGAATAGCTTTTCACAGCAAGCACAAAAGATTTCCTACCAGGACACACTTTGTTTGTAACATTTGTGGCCAGAGCACAAAATATTTACGGAACATTAGCCACGCACACGAAAATAAGAATTAAAAAAAAAAACAACAAACCAACCAAACACAAAACCACACACACAAGAAAGTTACAGAGGAATAATGGGTAAAAAGGTTCGAAAGCCGAGAGTTTTCCCTACGCGGGGGACAGCGGCGGTGGCGAAGGCACCGCCGCTCCGCCGGAGCCTCCGCGGAGCCGCACAATGAGCGGCGCGGTGCCCCGCGGAGCAGCCCGGCCTCGCCGGGGCTTGCTGGGATGCGGGAGAAAGGCTGCACCTCCCGCCGCCCGGCTCGGCGGAGACCCTCCGCGCCCCCCCACCCCACCCCGCAGCGGCACCGGCCAGGTGGGGACCTCCTTCCTCCTCCCTCCCCTCCAACAAAAGGGACCAACTTGGGCACAGGCTGAGCGGGCTGAGGAGCACACCCCCCCCCCCCCCCCCAACAACAGCCGCGGGTACCCCCGGGGGAGGTGGGGGGGTTACCGGGCCGGGCCCGCCTCTCGCCGCCACCATTTTGGGCACGGGGGACCCACCGCCGGCTCCGTGCCGAGTCCGTCCCCCCCCGCCACCTTTGTGTGCGGACACCGGCCCGGCGGAACAATGCGGCCCGGCGGCGGCCGGCCCCGCTCCGCCCGCGGCTGCCCCCGCCGTGCGCCCCGCCGGGTCCGGAGCCGGGGGAAGGGGGGGGGGGGGGTCCTGCCCGCCGCCGCCCACCGGCGCCCCGGGACGGGCGCACCGAAAGTTTTCGAGCGCGCCCGGGAGGGACGGGGAAGTTGTTGCATCTGCCGCAAGCGGAGGGGAGACCCCGCGCTGCATCACGCCGGGATCCAGCGGCTCACCGGGGCGGGGGGGGCGCCCACCGCCCCATCGCTCGCCGGCGCGGGGCACGGGGAGCGGCGCGGGGGACCCGCCGGGCAGCGGGAGCACAGCGGGGACGGCGCCGCGGCACGAAAACAGCCCGCGGGCTGGGGCGCGACCGGCCGGCGGCTGTCCGGAGGGGCGCGCACCGGGCGGGGGACGGCGGCCGCGGGGCTCTCACCTCGATCTCGAAGTCGGGCAGGCGGAAGGCGGTGCGGAAGAGGGAGCAGAAGTGCGCGATGGCCGGGACTTCCCACCAGGAGCGGAGCTCGTCCAGCGCCACCGCCGCCTCGGGGCCGCCGGTGCCGGCCACGCCGCCGCCGCCGCCGCCGCAGCCGCCGTCCTCCTCCGGGCACATCTCCCGCGGCCGCCGGCTGCCTGCCTGCCCGCTCGCCCGCCCGCCCGCTCGCTCGCTGCCTCACTCCGCGGGCGGCTGCGTGCCGCCGCCGCCGCCGCTCGGCGCTCCGGCTCCGCCCGCCCCCCGGCGCCACGCCGCTCAGCGGCCGCCCCCCGGCGGCCCCGCGCTGCCCCCTCGCTGCCGCCCGCGCATGGGGCGGCTCGGCGCCGGCGCGGGGGCGCTAGGGCCGGCGGGGGCGCTGCTGCTGCTGCTGCTGCTGCCCCTGCCGCGGGCGGCCGCCGCTGCGCGGGCCCATCCTCCTCCGCCTCCCCGCGCCACCGCCCGCGCCCTGCAGTGCAACCGCCGCGCCGCCGGGAACAGATGGGCCCGGGGCGGAGGGGGGGGACGGGACGGGGGGGACGCGGGAGGGGTGGGGCGGGGTTCCGCGCGGGGTGGGGCGGGGCTCGGGGCGGGAGGGCGAATGGGGAGGCGAGAGCGGGTGGGGGGCGGGGCGGGACGGGCCCGGCGGGGCGGGGCGCAGGGAGTGGACAAAAGGCGTGAGGGCGGGGTGGGCGGGGCCCAGGCGGATGGGGGGGCTGCGCGGCCGTGCACGAGGAGGGGGTGGAGCCGCCGCTCATCACAACAACAGGCCCCCCCGCGCCCGCCCGGCCACGCCTACCGGGGCGGGGCCACCGGGGGTGGGCGGGGCCGGGCGCTGCGGCGGTGGCCGTTGTGCCCTCGCACGCGGCGGTTCCCCTGTCCCCCTCCCTGCCTGCGGGGGAGGGGAGGGGAAGGGGCGCCCCGGCCTCGCCGGGCCGGTGCCCGCCCGCTCCCCCGCCGGAGCGAGGCGACCGGACGAAGTGCCCGGGGCTGAGCCCCTCGGGGAGGTCTCGGAGAGCGACCCTGCCGACCGGGGAGCCTCTGCCCCCCGCCTGCGGCCTGCCCCTCGCCTCAGGGGTCACCCGCCTCTGCCCGTCGCCTCAGCCCTCGCCTCGGGCCTCGCTGGCGTCCGGCCTCAGCCCCTTCCCTCAGCCCGGGTGGATCTACTGCTCGGGTCCCCAAGGCACTTGGGGCTGGCCGTCGAGCTGCCCGGGACAGTGCCTCAGCCCCGGTGCCAGGCCTGCGTCCCCTAGCCCAGGCCCTCTGGCTGGTCACCAGGGGTGGCTGCGGCTGCTTGGTGTGGTGGCAGCTGGGGCTGGCTCCTGGGTGCAGCGAAGGGGAAACCCTCCAGGATTTCTGTTCTCGCTTTATGTTTTTGAGTGAGGGAGCCTGAGCAGCACTTCTTGTTCTCCACATGCTGCTGCGGCTGCCACGGGGAGCCAGACACCCTCCTCTGCCCTGGGGCACTTTAATGTCTCACCCGTGCACCCAGTACCTCCATTTCTCCTGGCTCTGAAATGAAGAGGGTAACGCTGCCTTATTTTGAAATCTGTTATGGAACAGCATTCAGCAACAGATAGGTATTACCTTCTTGTGGGACCGCCCTAATGAGACACAGAGCTTCAGTGAAACACCAAGCTGCTATAACTTCGCGTGCTGTCACCGCATCACTTTGCAACTTCTCAGTTTGCCTCCGTAGTCTAACTTCAAAACAGTTGCAAAGTGTCACTGCGCACAGCTGCGCCAGCTTAGGGTCTTACCTCCAGTGAAACCATTGTAAAGCCGATGTTTAACCACAGTTTGGGACTTCCTGCCTTCCACTCCTTCATCTGGCCAGGGCCATTTTTATACCAGTCCTGCTTTTCCTAGCCTTTCCTTTCCTTTATTCGGATAACTTTCTCAGTTTTAGCCTCTCCCCTTCACACCTTACATTCCCTTGCCCTTTCCAGTGCCATCTCCGGCTGGCCAAGGGTGACGGGCTGCTGCTTGTGAACGCGCGAGCTCAGCGCAGGACGGCAGAGTGGAGACGCACAGAGCTCAGGCTGGGGCTGAGGGCGATTAGTCCAGAACCGACTGGACTAATCCCACTGCCTGGTGATCACCAGCGCGGATGCAAGGAAGCAGTGAAATGCCTGAGATGGGGTGGGAGAGGAAGTGGGACCTCCCCTTTCAGGAGCAGCCTGAAGAGCGGCTGGATCAGGCTAAGGGGAAACCACATTGCAGATGTCGTGCTCTGTCTCTGACTTGGAGGCATCAGAGCGGGAAGGGCCAGTGGCGTCAGTCAGCGTCATCGTATTGCTGCTGAGCTAATACCAGCTGATGTAGAGCAGTCTGATTTCAGAGTCTGCAACATCAAGCGTGTACTTTTGAGATTTTCAGGGATTCCTCTCCCTCTTTCCCTTCAAAATGAACTTGGCAGCAGAGAATAAGGTGAAGGCGTAAGCCCTGTGCCGTGCCCTAGGCCATTGTCTAACAGCCTGACCCAGGAAAACTGTGGCCGAGGGTGGGAACAGCTAGTTTAGAGAAGAAACAAATCAAGAGACAGCAGAGTGGCTTGGCAAGAATGAACGAGCTCTAATTTCATTGCCCTTTTTCATATTGCAGGATCACGGGATACCCAGCGAAACTGGAAGGAAGCAAATTTAAAATGCTGCAAGGAGATATTTGTACCGTGTGTAATTAACACATGGCATTTGTTACCATGAGGTTTCATTGAGGCCAGGAGATTAGCAGGATTCAGAAAAGGATTAGACATTTATATAGATACTGAGAACATTCATGGTCACATTAGACAGGATATAAATACATTTTAGAAGGGATATAAACCGTCAGGCTTCAAGGCACAACATAACCACTAACTGACGGCGAGGGACTAGGGAGAAACTTCCCTTGTGGGCAGGTTATTCTATAATTGTCCACTACGGGGTTTCTCGCACCTTTCTTTGAAGTATCAGAGAGCGGCAACTGTTGAAATGAGAAGACTGGATTAGGAGGGCTACTGGGCTGATCTGGTACGGCAACTGCTGTGCTCTTCGGGGGGCTGTGAGGGTCGCTTGAGAAATGGAGTGGCAAAGAGGATAAGATATAAGAGGTAGCATCAGGCCTCCTATATCATTCCTCAGGCGCAGACCTCACTCTCCTTTGCTGTAAATTTCACACCCACAGCACAGATTTCCTAGGCCTTCCCCACAAAGGTTTTTGCCAAAATGTGCACTCTTTAATCAGTTTATTAGTTACCTTTCTGTGTACAGTCTTTGTGTCTGTTTTCCCCAAAAACCTTTTGACTTAGTTAATTTATTATTTGCAGGAGACCAATATGTTATACTGAAACCCTGACTCTGTTTCAAGGCACGATGACTCCGAGACTTGTTCTTGAGCAAGGCAGTATCTGATCTTTCGTGTATTGTATCTGCCTGCACTGGATTAAACCAACTCCAGCTACAATACGGTAACTGCTGAAGAGGAGAGTGCAGGCTAACTTACAGTACTTTGTCAACATACAGGATCACTGTAAAATACCAATAGCTCTGCGTGAGAAGTCTTGGGGTGACAAATCCTCAGACACAGTTTCCTTTGGGCCAGTTACAGAACTCTACAGTATTACTTAATGCCCGATTCTTCCATGGAGCAAACTTTTTGTCCTCTGGCCATGTAAGGGGAGATTATTTTGCATTTCTGTCTTGCTCTATCCCGACATTCCTCCCTGAATTCCTGTAATGTCCAGCCATGGCTTATCTTACTGCTGCATCTTTGCTTGTTCTTGACACTAGGTCAAAGAGCTTTGTAGTATCCCCACTCTCTATCCCACTAAGAATTTTGTGAACTTTAATGAAGACTCCTAATCTCTCTTTTTGTCAGAAGAGCTACGGTCCCAATTTTGCCTAACGTTTTTTTGAATTAATTTGGCTCCCTCTATCGTCCCCATTATTTCTGCT
Organism: Gymnogyps californianus; assembly: GCF_018139145.2. Taxonomy (NCBI): domain Eukaryota; kingdom Metazoa; phylum Chordata; class Aves; order Accipitriformes; family Cathartidae; genus Gymnogyps; species Gymnogyps californianus. The sequence continues at coordinate 149,517,106 of NC_059471.1, forward strand.
GGACTGTGTTTTCTCTTATATTGTTCTTTTTATGCAAGGATGCTGGGGGCTGCCCACAATCACGTCAGGTTGCTTCACTTTGCTAGATTCTTACACTGTTCTTAAATCACTTCTTTAGATTTATTATTCAAGCACAAAAATCTCTGCTCTCCCACTGCTGTTCAACAGTAGGCAAAGACTTGGTGAATACAATACAGCATTTCCTCTCTTTGATAAATACCTCCGTTCACAAATCTGTGTGCTTCTCTCCTTCCAAGCCGTCTTTGGTTATGAGTTTCCTGTTCATAACTAACAAAATCGAAGGCTGCTCTGACCAGTGTCCTTTCCCAGTATGCTATATTCTTCCTCTCGATCATTTTTTTTTCCTAGGCTATTGGTAAGACTTCACCTACCTACTGATTTTTCAGCTCAATATCCAATCCTGGCTGCTCACTGCCCTCCATACTTACACTCCTCCCCTATCTTCTGTGCTTTTTCTCTTCCTTTCTTCCCAAACTGGCTGTAAGTTGAGTGCTTGTATCATGTAGAGCCACACTGAGAAAGAACTCTGAGGCTGATGGACCAAATCAAAGCCTCATGTTTTTGTTGTTCGAGGTCACCTCTAGATTTCTGAGCTCACTTCCTTGAGAAAAAATGCCAAATTCAGATTGCCAAAAGCAAATAAAAAGGTTGTACAAGATGCAGGGACTGAAAGTCCGCATTCCTGTATGACAAATCATTTCACCTGGAAACAAAAAGAAGGGAGGAATGCTTTCCACTTTCTCCGGAAAGACCTGCAATATGTGCCCATTTGGCAAAGCTTAACTGTAATATTAGGTTAATGACGGGTAGATCTCTTGTAGCCCGCCTCTGAAAGAGAATGGATTACTGACAGTTACAGGTCAGTTCCTCACCAGCTGAAGTGGTATTATCATTAATAAGGATCTCTTTTAAAAAACTCTTAACTTCCTTGCATTTCCACTTCATGGCTTTAAGCTAAACCCCGACTGCCTAAGTTTCGATAAACTAGGTACAGGAGGACCTGCAGTCTTCCCTTGTAAGGGCTCAAAAGCACTTGCAGAAGGACCAGCCAAACCTCAGACTCTGTTCTCACTGGCAGCACATTCTCAGAAGCACGGACGGGGCTTTGGGAGGTTCAGGTTTTCCTAATTCAGGGGAAACAATTTAAGAATAGATTAAACCCAACATTTCTTCAAAACAGAACTTTTGCATTTTGCTGTGTGAATTGCTTCAGCTCCCTTTTCTAGCACGTCTGAATTTTATTGCTCCCTTGCTTGTGTTGACCTCCCTCAATAGTCTAGCACCAGCAAATCTCACTGCCTTTGCTTCTTTTTGCTCTCTGAGTTATGAAGTAGAAGACAGTTGTGATTTAGCCTCCTGCTTTCACCCCAAGCCAATTCTACCTTCTCAGACTCTTTATAGTTTGATCCATCTTCAAGTTCCTTGTTCCCTTTTCAAGACCTCCTGAACGAAGAGATTTTGTGGTTTACATAGCATGGTTGAAAAGCCTTCCCGAACAGAGCAAAGACTGAAGTGGAGTACTTAGCATCGGGGCGTCTGGCTTTAATCCCTTGATCTGCCTTTCTGACTCAGACAACAAGTCAAGGAAACTGAGGCACATACAGTGAAAATAAGGGCACAGGTTTTTCTGGGTAGTGGTGAGGCTGGGGTCATGGAGGCAGCTGTAGGGATCACAGAAGAGATGTGAAAGCAAGTGAGAAACTTTGCTTCCTGTAACTAAACCAGGAGAGCTGAGAGAAGAAAGCCATGTTGGGTTTTGATAATTACTTATTTTGAGCCACTAGTTGTGATTTTATAAGTAGGGACAGCAGTGGCACACAAGAGGCTGAAATAAGATGCACGAAAGCCAACAGGAGTGGAACAACAGGAAAAGTCCTGTTTCTCTGACCAGAAAGTGCCGAAGGAGAGGAAAGCAGATTTGGAATAGAGGACATCGGTAGTCAAGAGACTGTGTGGGATGAGAGAGACACAAGGGAAGCAGGGGATGAGAGAAACTGGTAAATACTGTGAGAGGTGGGAAGTGGAGGAGTCGATCCATCTGCTTCCTAATTAGGAGGGAGTATGGAAAAGTCTGTAGTCACAAACACTCGGGGAGTGGAAGGAGTGGGAATGCTGTGAGGAAGAAAGGGAAAGAGCGGGGAGCGGCTGAAAGAGATGGTAAAGTCAGGGAGGGAGAAGCTGAATAGAGAAAAAGGAAGAAATGCATAGTGAAGGCAAGGTCAAGTAGGAGGCTCTGCTCGTGAGTGGGATGCTGCAGGGCTGAATAAGAAGGTGAGATGAGGAAGGTACAAAATGTGAGGTCTGAGCAGCCTAACAATGTGAGAATTTAAGTTATCAAGAGAAAAGATGAGGGAGTCAATAAAAAGGAGAGCCAGATGTTAAGGCAGAGAATGAATGGGGGAGAGATGGGTGGGCGCAGACAACAGCTGCTGAGTGGAGGCACGAGAGAGAACAGGGTCTGCCTGGACAGTGCTGGAAAGCGTGGGAGACAGGAGTTGGAAACAGGAGTAGCACAAGAAAAAACTGGCATTCTCACTTATTTGGCATTGTGCTGCAGTGAACCAGCTTGCACAAGGTCTGTTGCTGAAGTTGGGTATATGGTATCGATACAGCTACATTTAAACTTCAGCTAACATAAACAGGGCTGCAGATTTAGCTGGGACACAAACATTTCTCTTTAGCTCCGAGTAACCAGGAGGTTTTCCGTGATTCCTGCAGCCTGCATCATGGGCAACGTGGATTTGAGGCTCATCTGCTCAAGAACCCGTTGCTTGGTCAGAATGTATCCTCCGACTTCTCACGCGCAGACCTGAGCTGTTACGCCGTGGAGGGTGCAATTGCAAAAGGGCGGTGCAGTATTTGTTTCATCTCCTGGATGTACACATTCAATTTGTTCAATGTACAAGTTAATGTGAAAGCAGTCACTCCTGCGAACCTGACCTAGCATCTGAAAAACTGATCAATGCTCTTTGTAATATCCCAGGTATTTATTTCACAACACTACTTGCAGCTAAGCAAACCACTGGAAAGTAGGAGTAATTTCACGTTACTGAAGTGTAGCCACTCTTTCCATGAAGCATAACAGCAGTCACACACATCACCATTGGTTTAGCCAGAAAATTAGCAACATCGTGCCATTTTTAGCTTGCATCGGCTCTCTTAGTTAGTTGAAAAGCATCTACCTACAGGGAATTTGGCTAGCACTGATGTGGCAAAGCATCCTCCATCATGGCTCCTCTCCTGTGTGCTTTACTGAACTACATATCAAACCAACAGATCTAAGCCCTAGGTCTCAACAGATTTTCTGCTCTTAATCCATTGGGACTGAAAACCACAGGTTGTAACTTGCTGTTTTGTCCCCTAGAGAGCAATCAACAGGCAAACGATAATTTGTGGCAATGGATTTAAATCCAGGGAATCTGGATCTTTCCAAATCTTCCCCAAAGAGTAGCACTGAGAGGGGCCCACAGCGTATGCATTTGTTTGTGGTCAGCCATGCTCACAGCTGCTGCTGAGCACTGGTCGGTACATCTAGCAGAGAGACGAGTCAGACGCAGGCTGGCTTGAACAGCCACAAAACAAGATGGGGAGTTAGTGATCTGCCCTGGAAACCTCGGCGGGAAGCAGAGCGGAGAGACACGCAAACCCAAACGCTTTCATGTCCCTCCAGGTCTGTTGTCTCTACTTCTGCAGCTATTCCACAGGCAGCAGTGCTATGGCGTAAACAAAGAGATATTTTAATTGTTTCCAGACCAGCGGTTAGCAATGGTGTTGATACGCGTACTGTGTGCTCCAGTACTGGTGCCTATAGACTGCCTCTGAACACCCAGTGAGAGGCTCATTGGGATTCACCGCCGCAGCCTGAGCTTGTTTGGCTCAGGTGCAGCGCGCTGTGGAGGCAAGGCACTCACAGGCAAAGAGAGCAGCCCCAGATGAAATGCAGAGGATGCTTCACAGCAGGGCGGTGCTCCGTGCGTAGAGGAGCTCCCCATCAGTCACTCCAGGAGAGAAAAACTACGTTCCTTGAGGGGAATTAAAAGACCATTTTGCTTACAACCCATAAAGATTCGTTTCTCTGTTTCAACACCTTCTTAGGCGGGGATTAGAGGTATCAAAGCAGCTCTGGCAGCATGGCTGAAATTTTCTTTGTTGTAACCAGCCTTCCATAGTCTGGACCTAAAGACGCAATGCGAGGGAAAGCTTGATTTCTTGTCTAACACCCCTGATCTCATACAGCTACGAGAGGTTTTGCTGGGTACCCACCTGTGTGGAGCAAGAGGGTTCCCGTTCAGAATGGGTGCCAAAGCTGTGCTCCCCACAGAGGTTTCTGGGTCAGATTCAGCGTTGATGTAAACCACTAAGTCCATACAAATTAAAAAATGGTATGGTTGTGTGCACACCAATTACTGCAGCCGTGGCGGTGTTTGGAAAGGCAAGACCTGGGACGGTTTAAGCTAACACAGTCCTTTCCAAGACTTCGTTTGACACCCACCCATTGTTACTTGCTTTTCCTGCTACGCTACTTCTGCGGTGAGTGCAACTCCCGAATGCTAACTTGTTGCGACTTCACGAGCATCTATTTTCAACCTCACCGATACCTCTGCCTGTTGCTGCTGCATTTGGCTAGGGAGATACTCAAATCCCCTTCCTTCCATAGCAGTCAACAGAAATTAAAAGTAATTTATTTCTAAATCCTGCTCAGAATGGGATACTAGGTTACACTGACGCATGGGTCTAGAAATAAGGCAGAGCCTCACGGAGGGCTGAGCAGCCATCCAGACATTAGCAGGACTGAGTTGTGGTTCCAGCTCTTTCACTGAATTGCTCTGTGCCTTTGAGTAAGTCAATTCATATATATTCTCCTCATCTATACAATGGGAATGGTCATATTTAGATACCTCAGGGAAGTTGCAAGGCTTCATTAGTTAATGCTAGTGCTTTGTCAGCTCTCATTACCATGGTATCTCAGTGTTTATTGCTTTGAAATTGTAAAATGCTACTTACATGCTAAACATTATTATTCTAGGTGAGATGGAGAGACTTAATCCAGTTTCTCTGTAAATACCCAAGGCAGGGAGTTGACATTCCTAGTAATGGCTTCGGTATGAAGTCTGGCCTGCTTGGAGAAAAGTTTCCCTGACATATAACAAAATTTATTTATTTCCAGATCCCTAATGTAGCTGCTCTTGAACCAGTTTAAGCTGCACTTTTACTGGTTTACTTAATTCAGTATGTATAATTAAACTCACCCAGCATAAACACAATTTAAACTGGTTTAGACAAATCTTTGGTTCCAGTGCAGGGAAAACAGCTAGGATCACTTCCTCTGGCATAAATAATCCAGGCAGGTCTCAATCAGAACAAGGTCCATGAAAGACTTTCAAAACCTGTTTGGATGTCAAGTTGCTCAGAGAAAAGTGATTGTAGGCAGCTTGAAGTGGGGGATGGCTGGCAGATTCATGGAGTGAAGGGATTTTAAGTGCCCAGCCTCAAAGGGAAAGAGCTAGTGACTAATCCAGTTAGTCATCTCCAGACCTTTCCCAGAACAGTCCTGCTTGTAACTAGGGAGTTTTAAGATACTCAGCTTTTTCTGTCGCCCAGTTAAGGGAAAGCCTGACTCTCCACAGAAGCACAGTCTTGACCTTAGGTGCTATTTCCACTAGTGCCAAATGTTCGTTAGAACAGACCTGAGATGCTGGCAGTGGGGCCGAGGAGCAGCCTTCACCCCTTCTCACCCCAGCCTCTCCAGTAGCTGTGCCTACTGAGGCGGAGGGGTGCCTGGCTAGCCAAGGGGTCGCAGTTAGCCCTGAAAAGGCGGGCTATTCTTCCTACTGCATTTCCACAGGGGCTGGGAAATGGTTTTACACTTTGCATTTTGCAGACACCAGCTTCATTCTTCCAAGGCACCAGCAGCACATCTCTGTACCTCAGCCTGGTACCCAGCCCAGAAACAGTCCTCCCCAGGGTCTGACGCAGCCTGAGCACCGCACTGTGAATGGGGGCAGGGGGGCTGCAAGGCAGCGTGGCTGTTTCCATTATGCATGCTGCAGTGCACAGGGTGCACTAAGCAGTACGAGCAGCGATGTGGGGTGCTGCTGTCTCCTTAGACTCCCTGGTTCTCCCTTCCTCTCAGCATACTGCTTTGTACACGCATTTAATACCACATCCGGGAAGCTTGGTCCACTGGTATGGTTTTGCAAGTGCTTGTGCAAGGTTTTGGCTCCAATCACCGTGAAAATCAATGTTCTGAAGCTGCCCAAAGTATTGCTTCCTGGACATGATTTGCATGGCAGTGGTCTCCTTACTGATGAAATAACTGTCTGCTGGGAAGTAACCCTGCCTGGCTGATGGAGCCCTTGTGTCCTCCATGGCAAGTCTACTGTTCAGAGGCTTTCAGAGGTGTGGACTTAGGCCATGTGATGTATTTAAGACAGGCCACACAATGACAGCGGCTGGTCACCTCTCTTGGTCACTAGTCCAGTTTAAACCAGCAGCGTAGAAGCAGAAAGAAAAGACCTGCTTGCGCCATTAGTGACACTGTTATCCATTGACTCCTCCAGCTGGTTTTCATTTACTATCTCTCATCAGACACTTGAGGCTCAGCTCCAGGGTCTCCCATGCTCATAGTATGTCAATACAAGCTGCTAGCACAGTCAGGCATTAGGCAGGAGGGATGCCACAGGCTCCTGAACAGAGATCTGATAAACGGATCACAGTCTCGGCCAGAGGAACCACTAGGCTTCAGTTCCAGGCTCCCCAAATAGCTCTGCCAATGCACCTCCACTTTCCCCTGAATTCAAGATGAGGATCCTGCTGCAAATGACCCGGCTGTGGTGGAATGGTTGCTCCTGTAGAAGTACCTGAATTGTTTTAAACCTGTGACTTGATGAAAATACAAGTAAATATGTAATGAGGAAAGGCCTGCATTGGCAGGGAGAAGGGCCGGCTGATTTATGCTTTCTTCTGCACTTAGTAGCTTTCAAGTTTTGGGTTTCCCACATCCAGCCTTCCTGGTTCACCCTCATGTCTACGCCTCATTTTCCTGCTGGGAAGAGAGAGGTGTACGCCGGCAGCTCTGTCTGTCCACCTCAGCCCCCAAGATGCCATCTGCCCTTGTAGATCATGGCATCAAAAAATCAACCGCTTGAAGTTAATGCTGTAAGTGAGTAATCACCTAGATAAAGAGTTCAATTTGCAAAAGTACTTGGCACCCAACCATCCTACTGGTTATCTGAGTGGCCATCTTTCCCTTGCCTCTTCCCAGGGGCCACTCCCAGAAATGTGCAGACAAAATGGGGTAACTTTGCTGGCAGCTGTGGGGGTGACCCCACTTTATGCTCTGGGTGAGGGCAGAATCTGCCCCCAAGCCCCAAAAGGCAGCAGCATGGCTTTGATTTATACATCTAGACAAAGCCCCACAGGGAACTGCTGTATGGAAACAAAAAACATTATACTTTACAATTAGAGAGGGAAAAAGGCTTGGTGGTTAAAATATGAAGTGGTCAAGCTATTAACCTTCTCATTTAGAAGCAATGGTCACTAAATTACGGGGCATGTCTCCTTCCTCCTCCTCCAAAGAATGGGCCTTTGAAGATGATACTGGTCCGTTATATGAACAAGCAATAAAGCGTAATTAATCCTGCTCTGAAAATATGATCAAATACCGGCAGTGAGTCACAGCTGAGCCTGAGGGGGTTAAGGAACTTAAATCAGAGAGCCAGCATGTCAGGCAAATAGCAAATCCTCCCACTGCCTCCTGTCACCCCGAACACCCAGCTAGGGCTGTCCCCATCGGTGACATGCAGCGTGCTACCTCACGTGGACTCCATGGGTGGAAAGCTTGGTTCATGCGAGCTCTTGTAAGGTGGGCTGGCTCCGTACGGGATGGGAGGTCTCCGAGGGAGACCCAGGAGAGCACGGGAAGGGCGTTCAGAGTCAGCAATCTTCCCTCTGGGTCACTGCTGAACCAAGTGTGGCATGGTACTGGGGGGCAGGTGTGTGTTTGGGGAGGAAGCGGGACGGAGTTCCCAGAGATCCTATCTTTTAAGATGTAATATTGTGTATAGGTCCTAGCCAGTCCTGGTGGTTAAAAATCCCCTGGCAGTGTTTGGGCACATGTGCTCTGGGCACATTGCAACCTGAGCAATTGCATTTTGCTGGTCTTAAAGCAATTCCAGACAGCTTCAGCTGGAGGAAAAATTAATCTTCCCCTTCCCTGGTGAAATGTGCCCTGCTGTGCACGGTCTATGCTAGAGGCAGCTGGACTGCTGGGAGGAGGAGAAATAGCTTGTTAGTACATAGTGTGGAGATGCTTCTGGATGGAACATGTTTTGTGCTCTTGATCAGCGGTCAGAGTGGACAGGGGAAAGTCTCCAGAGACAAGACGGGTCCTGCAAGCCCCCATTCAGGGAAGTGGCAGTGCGCAGCTCTGATGTCCCAAGACGTGTAGATGGGGCAGATCACCTTATCCTGGCCCACTTGGCTTCCAACGCCTGCTCTTCCCAAAACACGCTGCTTGGGCATGTGTTCTCTGTGAAGCAATTAGATGGGAGAAAACCCTTGCCAGCATGAGGGAGACGTGGCAGAGAAGCGCCCTCTTGCCCACCATGGCCGGGAGATTTATGGCGCGCAGTTCACACACCATAAGATCATGCCCATCCTGCTGCTCCTCTGGGCGAGACTCTGCAAAGAGCAGAGAAACAAAAGCCACCCTTCTTTTTTGCAGAGTATCATCTGTCAAGAAGCATTGCCTATCTGCCAGCCATACTTCAGGTTTAAGTCCACTGCCCTTTGATCTGGGGGTTGTGAAGAGGCAGGAGCTGGGCAGGCATTTTTTGGGTGCGTGTATTGAGCTGTACCCCACTCAGGCAGCTCAGGCACCTCCTGCCAAACGCCTGCGTGTCTTCGGAGTGAAATGGGATGGGGAGTGTGTCTCCGAGCCAGCACGTGTAGAGCAGTGGTGAAGAGGCAGCAGCGTAGGCTTCAGCACGAACTGGACCAGCCCACTCAAGTATGAATTTGGTTTATCAGTGACAAGTATCCTCACTCCTGTTATTACTCGGCTAGCGAGCTGGCAGCTAGTGTGGGTGTGCCTGCCCTTGCCAGAGTCACTCTCATTTGACTGTGTAGGCACACCTGACGTCAGCGGTCTCCACTCTTCACTGGCCCAAGGGCACAAGCAGTAATGTACTGCAGGCAACACTGTGCTTTGCTACCTTTGTTGGAGGCAGGAAGGATGCCAACGGAGGATAAAGCATTGCTCACCGCAAACACCTGAAGAGCTGATTTTTTGTGGGACCTATTCAACGAGCTTTTTGGTTGGGATGACAATATACAATCTTTTGGGCGTTCTCTAACTTAAGCTTCTAAGCAGCCACTGCATCCGCAGGACTGAGCCCTCTTCCCAGCTCATCTCCTCCCCAGGTCCATTGGCTGGCCTACTGGCATATAACATTCAACTTTAGCTTGTGCTCTCCCGTCAGCCCTGTGGCCACAAGTATCAGGTTGCCCATGAGCTCTAGGCTGAGGTGACCCCCTAAATGATATCTGGTTCTGTGTGCCCAGCTTTCTAAGGCCTCAGAAAGGAGCCCACATAAGGCCACCATTTCCTGAGGAGTCTCTTTGCTTAGAGAGGCAAAACTTCGCTACTTTCGCTTTTCTTTCCCTCCCCTCTCTTTCTGATGTAAATAGAATCTCTAAATACCCATCACAACTCTACCCTCATCTTTCCAAAGCAAGCACTTTTCTCAACTGATTTTTCTTTCCCATGAGAGAGGGGTACCATTGTTCTGAAGTAGCATCATAGGAATCAAGTTGAAAGCAAAACCAAGCAAAAATTCATTTAGCGAAATATTCGGATACCATTACAACAGTGATATTAAATATAAACCAAACTGACAGTCAAAATTCCCCTGCAGTCTTCCCAACCCCAACGTTGAAGACCGTGCTGGGGAAGATTAAGAAACAGAAAGAAAAGTAAAGATGACTTGAAATAAAAGAGAAACCAGCCAAACTAATTCCTTTGATCCAGCTGAGAAAAAATACAGGAGGGAAAGAACTAGCATAAATAGTAACCCTTTTTTTTTTAATGCTGTCAGTTTAGTATTCCAGACTGCTGTTAGTATAAGTGATCACTATGCCTCAAAATCTTTGCCTGTGAAATGAAGATGTTAACATATAGTTGTAGCTATATGCAATTTTATTAACAGGTCTTTGTTAAATGCCCTTAGATGCTATAGGTGGAAGACTATAGAGGGAGGCAACAAGTGCTCTATTGAACTGGCAAATAAGTCACTGTTTGCTACAAGATCTGCTTAACTGTGTGTTACAGACTCCATACCGCTAACAGCCATGCTTTGGCTTTATTGCCTGTGTTGATAGCCTGCGTGGTTAGGATAGGCAAGAAATTCCTACAGTGTTATTAATGTGAGGAGGCCTGTGTGTGCATGAGTACATATCTGTGTATATTCATGTGTAGCCTATATAGACTATCCCTTTTTAACCTTTCTGCTTAGGAAATTGCATGGAAATCTCAAGGCTGCTGAGCGAGGAGCTATCTAGCAGCTCAGGCCAACTGTTTGGCCCTTCATCTGAAGCAGCATGGGAGAGGGCAGGGTTCGGGGAGGAATGTTTTACTTGCTGGCTATACCCAGAAGGCCGCTAGGTACCTCGGGTTGATGGCTGTCAGCCTGTTACATCTGTTCCTGATATCTCCATGTCAGTGATCAATGCCTTGTGAGAAATGGTCCTCAGAAAAAAAAGGCCGTGCGCAGTAGCTGGGGGGTGACTTGAAGTCACTGGTCACTTGCTGATTTAGTGGCTCGTTGCCATACTATCATTTGCGTAGCCTGCCCTGGGGAACTCAGGGGGTCTCCCTAACTGTTCTGCCCTCATTGCAAAGGATGAATGAGAGGCAGGATAGCATATTTTTGGTATACCCAGTATAATTCCCAGTCCTGGAAGTGGTGTCTTTCATGTCAGGCTCCACCACTGGCCTTTTCTGCCCCAAATTTCCTCCCGCCTGTGGGGTGGGGGACACAGAGGAAGGCAGAATTTCTCTGCAGCCCCAAGATTCGGTCAGAGCCATGAAGTATTTTAAGCACTCTCCATCCTTTCCCTGCTGCTGGCTGCTGCAGCTGCTGTGCCCCATGCTGTTTCTTTGTACCAGAGAGAGAAGGACAGAGGCATATTTTCTTTTCAGCACTTACTGCCGCTCAGTGTTCTTCACCATCTCCTGTCTGCAGGCAGAGCAGTTGCTCCTGTTCCTCTCTTGTCCTTTCCCAGACAGATGCCTTCTATGGTTTAGCACCAATTTCCTAAAAATAATAATGAACTTTACTGAACAAGGAACCACACACTTATTTCTATTCTCCGACTTACTCCGCCTGCCCATTTTGGGTGATTCCAGTGTATAAGTGCCTTTACTTAAAGGCTACAAACAGCCTGAAGCAGTGATTGATTTGTCCCACATGTATCTGTTGTACCTGACACCCTGGGCTCTAGATTGGGGCCTGATGCACTACCACAGCTGAAAAAAATACCTGATCTGAGAAAAGCCTTGACATAGAAGGAAATACCTGTATGATAGCACAGGGAATAGTTTTGGTGCTCACTTACCCCTTGTGCCCTAACTTTAACAAAAGACGTATCTAAGATTTTTTTTATTATTATTATTCAGGTGGCTTTGCTTAGCTCTCTAAAGTTATGGCTATGAAACATCAGATCAGTGCCAAGCTGAACTCTGTCACTGCGGTCATACCCGTTGTGCCAGAGCCTCCCTCTATTTGCACACAGATATACTCCAGGAGACACTACCAACAAAGCACTTACAGCACAAGAACAGCTAAAATTGCAGCACTGTGCTTTGCGGTGCTATAACAAATCTTTCCCCCTCCCAAAGTTCCCCTCTAAATCTGCAGCTAATAGCACCTCACGGGGAGGTTGGACTCTGCGGAGGAGCAGGAGGGAGCACTGCCAGCACACCCAGCCTTCTCTCACGGACACAGATCCCAGCACAGCCACCACTGCCCAAAGGCACCCTGCTGCCAGGACAGGCAGCCCCAGGGAATGAGTCTGCCTCTCACCTATTTATTCTGGAGCCATGTGGGGGTTAATGCTCCTCTTTCCCAATTGCAGAGTGACCCAGGTGGGGCTAATGAGTGCTTGCCTTGCTTAGCTAATTAGAGGCACTGAGAGCAGCAGACTGCAGTTCTAGGCGTGGGGCACTTGCAGAGGGAATATAGTGGGGGGGGGGAGGGGGGGTATTTCCAGCCTTTTTTTTTGGTCAAATAAAAACCTCTGGCAGGACTAGGACAGCACAGATGGGAAAGAGCAATGAGATGAGGCTCCATAGCACCCTTCTTAGCCTCCCTCTTCTAATCTGCATTATTCTGGGGTTTCAGGAGGATGCAGGAGCAAAAGATTAGGACGGCTGGACCATTTGTTCCCCTTCAAAGACAGATTTTCAGTATCTGATCCAAATTAGCATCGTCTTTTGGAGTCCAGCCTAAGTCTCCCCACTTCCATAACTCACCCCTCTTTATGCCACCCATCATCTCTGCAGGGTCTAGCAGAGCATGCCCCAGTGGCACCCGCAGCCTGGCCAGCAGCAGCCCTTGCTGAAGTCTGTCTCAGCCCAGAGGCATGTGAAGCTCACGCTTTGCATGGGACACTTACGGACCCCAAAGTGTTCTGCAGGCCAGTCAGAGAGTGCTTCACCCACCCTCCCTGCCTGTGATGCAACTTCCCCACGAGTGGGGCTGCCCAAGGATGCTGAAGGAGAGCCTTCCCTCTCAGAAATGGTGGCAGAAACTGAGGAAGCCCTGATATGGCTGCCGGGCTCAGCAGCCCTGCTTGGCCCCTCCCGTTTGCAGACCCTAGAGGTTTTGCCGCCGGGGTGCAAGACCCCAGACAGACAGACAGACAGACAGCGTGCACTGAAAGCCAGCGCTCCTGCCTGCCGCTCCTGCCTGTGGACCGTGGGTCAGCCCGGGCCCAGGGGCTGCAGCCCCTCCGGGGACCAGGGCCGGGCTTGGCAGGGCCAAGGCTGCTACCTGCCGTGGGCTGCCCCCCGCCGCCCTGTGGCCTCACCCCCAGCTCCCGTGCCCAGTCCGGGCTTGCCCTGCCCCGGCAGCAGCAGGGCAGAGAGCCATGGGCAGGGGGGCCAGCCGCCAGCGGAGGTCTGTGGCACGGATGGTGCCCACTTGAGCCGAAAGCCTCGCGGCCGGGAAGGTTTGGGGTGCGGGAGCCCGGCGTAAGGAACAATGCTTGCCCCACACGGCTCGGCTTCGCTTGGCGGGGAGGTCACAGGCGGAGCTGCTAACGCTGCTCCTGGCCATCCCATGTGTGGCAGTGGGCTGGCCAGCACATGACAGCTTGAAGGGATCTGGATTTTATTACCACATCACCTCTATCATAACACACCCAAAGAAGGCTCTTTTAGCTGCTGATGAGCCTGCCCCGGACTCACAGGCTTGATCTCAAAAAGTTGTGGTCTGAGCTCTCTTTTCCTTGCCTGCCCAGCCCTTTACATACAAATCGGAGTAAAAAAACAGCTGCTGCTGAAAGGTGTTTATTTTTCCTCTCAATCTTGCAAGCTGCATTTCCCTTGCCTGTTTCTAGCTGTTATTTAGTTCCCTTCATGTTGTTTTCCCCTGGCTTTTCCTTTGTTTTTTTCCTAGGGAAGCAGCACATCATTATGGCTGGTCTTTCTCTAGAGCTCTCCTAGCCGAGGTCATTACTTAGCTTGCAAGATCCAACGAGGTTGCTGTTTGTATGGCTGTGAGACCTATGAAAAAGCAGCTAATCAATTCAGAAAATCATCTGGGTGGTAACCCCACTGTCAGCTTATTTTCTTCCCTTCCACTTAGACATCAAACTGGCTGAAGAGGGCTCTGGGGAATGAGGCAGGCACTGAGAGCTGCTCCTCTGCAGACACATCTGTGTCTTTCATCAGCAGGGCTCAGGGAATACCACTAACCGGAGAGGGGAAAATCTCTTTGGAGCCGAGAGGCTTGCGGTCTCCGTCCTCTCACTCTGAAGAGACCCTACCCAGTGGGGAAGCGATCGTTTGAAAGTGGCTAATGCACTAACATTGTTTGGCAGAAACTGTCGCATTATAGACAGAGCTGGGGGAGGACGGGGACAAAACACACAGCAAGGAGGGCGGCATTAGGATAGCCTCACGTCAGTGAGCAGACCCTGGTTGCCAAAATAGCTCGCGATGGCTAAGTGGAGCGGCAATTGGCAACAGCACATGCAAATGGTGTTCTGGCGAATGAACTTACTAATTGTTGCACTTTGGTTTCACCCACTCTTTCTCTGGCTTGTGTCTTTAAGGACTACCCCAGAACAGTGCACAGTCAGAGCCGTAAAGCCTTTACCATCGCCAGTTTTAGTAATTAGAAGTATAGATGCACAGCGCCTTGTATGCTGGGACTCGGTGGTGTCACAGCTCATTCAGAGAAGATAAGTCACATCTGAAAGGCATTCTCTGGCAGACCAGCTAGCTCTTTGAAGGGTGGGGGTGGATGTGCGTGCATGTGTCCTACCCGTGGATTTGGCCAGCAGTCTGGAAAATGTCAAGGTTAGGAAAGGCTGAGCTTCATTTGCTTTTCACAGATCCGGGTAATGAATTTTTCATTTTAAAGTATTGTTCTAGCTTGAAAAGCGAGTCTGTAGCACTGGCATCATGGGGTTCCACATCTGTCTCTCAGTTGCTCCGGACCACGTTTGCCCAATTTACTAAACAGGGAATTTTTTATGTTTTGCAACCCTGCAAACTAAACAGGAGGCCTGAGGCTTTAGCGGGGTTTTCCTCTTCATATGCCTTTATCAACATGGCAGATTTTGCTAGCTAACCCTTTATATTAATCTCCTACACGGGCGTTGCTTTTGCAAGGAGACCGGGCAAAACCAAGGTGCAGGAAGGGGAAAAGCATCAAGAACTTACTTTTGTCACTAGACGGAGTACTTTTAATTCTGAATGCAAATGGGAAGCAGAACCCCATAGTAAAAACAAAGGCATTTTCTTCCCCAGCCAGGGTTGAGTCAAAGTCTTTTTTTCCCTTCCTTTGTGGTTGCAGCTTGATAAAACTCCATAAAAGAATGAGCAGCTCGAAAAGATTCACGAGGAACTCATCTCCCTGTTTCATTGTGTGAAATCCAGAGATATTCAATTACATTAGAAATCATATCAGGACAATTAAAGGCAATATCTTTTCACACCATTCACATCTTACCTGTGGAACTTGCTTCTGTCATGTGCGATGGAACCCAGGGGTCTTAGCAGGATTCAGAAAAGAGTTTAGCAGGTCTCAAACATTTTTACAGACAATATTAAAAGCTATAATTAAAGTAACAAAAGCTTCTAGTGATGTAAGCCGTGCTTACCAAAGTTGAATTCAACCTTCGCCTGTGGAGTTTGGGAAGTGTTTCATCAGTAGGGATGTTTTCCTGCTCCTACCTACTGGAGGTTTTTGTGTCCCTGCCCATGATGCTGACCCTTGGCAAAAACAGAGCGCTAGAAGAGAGGAAGAGTTAGTCTGATCCAAGACAAACCAGTTCCTTTATTTCTGAGCATTTCTGAGTTCCTTTAAACTTCTGAGCATTGAATACTGTAACCCTGACAAAGTCCTGAGGGTGATGCAAGGTTAGAGGGATGGCTCGAAGGTGATGCCCGCAGGGTCCTTAATCCAGTAAGGGCTTGTGCTAGGGGCTTGTGAAAACGTGCAAAAAATACTTTGCCTTAAACAAATGTCTCGGGGCAGCGAGTTCCACAGCTTAACTACCTGCTCAGGTGGGAAGAAAACAAGCAAACTTTCTTTTTATCAGTTTAATTTCTCTACCACCTGCTTGGGTGGGAAGCAAACAAGCAAACTTTCTTTTTACCCGATTTATTTCTCCCAGAAGTTGGTTTCACTGGCTGTGCTGCAGCATTAGCATTTCCAAAGAGAAAGTTCCTAAATGTTTTCTCTCTAGAAGCCACAGTAACTGCTCGTCACAAGCAGATTGTGACTAACCATGAGCATCCCCAACAGCAGACAGAAGACCAAGGCATCCCGTTCGTCCCCGTGCCTTTCTCCTGCCCGTTGCTGCCCGCCCTGCCTGGCTGCGCGGGGAGGAGGCACGCGTGGGGCTGACTTGCCCACCCTGCCTCGGCTGGGCGTATTTAGAGTTTCCTCCCAAGGTGCCCACTTGTTTCCTGGCCGCTGCACGCTGCTTGATCGGCCCCACGGCTGCCGTGGGGGCCGGAGCCCCACGGGAGGAGGGTGCAGCCGAAGGGGCAAAGCACTGAGTGTCCCCGGAGTGGCCGCACATGGGATTTGGAGGGGGTGACTGGAGGTGGGGAGCAGGTGGCACGGTGCTGAGCTGCTCAGCTGTTGTGTGGCTGGAGAGAGACAGACGCAGCTGGGCGAGGGAAGGAAAGAGCTCAAGGTCTGGCAGTCTGTTGTGGTTTAACCCCAGCCGGCAACTAAGCACCACGCAGCCACTCGCTCACTCCCCCCCCACGGTGGGATGGGGGAGAGAATCGGAAGAGTAAAAATGAGAAAACTCATGGGTTGAGATAAAGACAGTTTAATAGGTAAAGTGAAAGTCGCGCACGCAAGCAAAGCAGAACAAGGAATTCATTCACCACTTCCCATCAGCAGGCAGGTGTTCAGCCATCTCCAGGAAAGCAGGGCTCCATCACATGTAACGGTTACTTGGGAAGACAAACGCCATCACTCTGAATGTCTCCCCCTTCCTTCTTCTTCCCCCAGCTTTATATGCTGAGCATGATGTCATATGGTATGGAATATCCCTTTGGTCAGCTGGGGTCAGCTGTCCCAGCTGTGTCCCCTCCCAGCTTCTTGTGCACCCCCAGCCTACTCGCTGTTGGGGTGGTGTGAGAAGCAGAGAAGGCCTTGACTCTGTGTAAGCACTGCTCAGCAATAACGAAAACTTCTCTGTGTTATCAGCACTGTTTTCAGCACAAATCCAAAACACAGCCCCATACTAGCTACTATGAAGAAAATTAACTCTATCCCAGCCAAAACCAGTACACAGTCTTTGTGCTTTACAGGTCTGTAGCCAGCACAGAAGAAGCGGAGAGTGATCCAGCTGGGATGCAGGGCCCTGGGTGCTTATGCTCCCGTGAGGGGCTGTGCCATGAAGCACCCTCGCAGGGGTGCGATGTGCACGCACGGGGTCCATGACAGCCTCACCCCGAGGCCCATGCTACTTTGCGCCTGGGCGAGTACCCTGGCAGCAGCTCCTGCCGCATGCCAGCAGGGGCCTTGGCAGCGCTCTCTGGGGCATACATTTATATCTGCTCATGCAAATAACCTGGAAGTGTCCCCCGGAGTGGGACAGCTGGTCCCCGGCAGCGTTTTTGGGAGCATTCTTTATGTGTCCATGTAAGTACCCTGGCAATCTCTTTTGGGGCTCGCCAGCAGGGGCCCTGGCAGAGGCCAGGAGGCAGTGTCTCAGTGGCTGAAGCCATGCCAGCTGAAGCCTTCCAACAGCAAAGCTTTCTTCTGGCCTGAACAAAGAGCCAATGTGGCTAGCGTTATTGATCTGTTTCATGCCTTGCTGCTTTTAACGCGGCAGGAAAAGACCGAGAGGAGTTTTAATTTGTCCAAATGGTTTTAGACAAGGTTAATACAACTCGTCGATAAATGCCACTTTTTATTAAGTTTTAATTACAAGGTCATTTCAACAGGCTGGACATGTCCTGCCTCCTCAGTGTAGCCAGTGGGGTTTTTGTTTAAGGTGCACTTCCTTGAGCTTTAGTGATTAATTTCCATTGCAGACCTAGGAGCTGACAGGCTGCCGGAGAGCCCGGCTGCCTCAGTGAATTCCCCTTGGCCCCAGTCCCCGTGCTGGCAATTACAGCTTTACATCAGCGCTGCGATTGGCAATGCACACTGGGCTGGGACGGCGGCAGGAGGAGGCGATCTGGCGTTGTCAGAGACATTAAGATATCCACAGACTAAATGCAGTTGTTGGATCTTCTTTCTTCACGCTAATGGAGACGGTCCCTTCCAACAAGCTGCAGCCTGGCTGTGTCTCAGTGCCTGTGGCACAGCCCTCCGTATGTTTTACTAAGCTTGATTTCTCCTATTGCAGTAGGGCCTCACTGGGGCAGAAGCTGGATGGAGAGCTTAGACCAAAATCTTTGAACCTATCATACT
Source organism: Gymnogyps californianus (assembly GCF_018139145.2). NCBI lineage: Eukaryota > Metazoa > Chordata > Aves > Accipitriformes > Cathartidae > Gymnogyps > Gymnogyps californianus. Next base: position 149,535,300 of record NC_059471.1, read on the forward strand.
GCTGTCCCTCCTACATCCCTGCCTTGATACATCTTCACCTTGGTCCTAGAAAAGAGACCAGAAAGGGCACTGGTGGCTGCTAGCCCCCTCTTCTCCTCAGGGACTGGTGAGGATGGCACGAATGGTGAGCGTTTCATCTTTCCTGTTGTCTCCCAGAGGTGGGTTTTGAACACCCGAGAGGGATGCAGATGGGATCTGGTTCAGGTCCAACTCACAACAGGGTGAATAAACAGAAACTACCAGAATCACTGGAGTCAGTTAGAAGTTCAGTTTGGCTTACAGTTCTCCCTCTCCAGGGTGAAATCATGAATAGTCTTTCAGCATAAGAAGGTGTATGCACGCACGTATTACCCCTGAGGCAGAGTTCCTTCCTATGCACTGTACTGCTTTCTGTCCCCAGCACCGTTTCAAAACCTTTGCTAAAACACAGTTATTTTTATGTGGTTGGCAATTTCTCTATTCACTCCCTTTTACAGCAACTTTCCACATCCTTTCCCTGCACGCAAGATCTTTGTAAGAGTGGAGAACTTCACTGCTGCAGAAGGCACAGGGGTGCCAAACCACTGCTTGGTTGTAACGCTACAAACCACCCTCCCTCCACTGCCCTGTACCTTCCCGAAAAGCTGGGGTAGTGGCAAAAGGCACCTTACACAAACGGGCAGGGAAACTAGAGCTCGAAGTTGTAGAAAACTCACAGCGATGGAAAAGAAACGGCAGCCAGCCTTATGTGGCATTTGCTGTCAGATCAAAAGCAAGAGGGTAAAAAAGTCAGAGGCAAGACTTGGTGAAACCACGGTACACAGGTACTACTGCATGGTTTGCCTCAGGTTGTATTATGGCAGGTCTTGGTGGTGTTCAAGGAAGCAGAAGTGAGGATTAGACTGCTGTACAAACACCGGTTATAACACAGGCTCATCCCAACCAAGCAGAGAGCTTGGGATACGGGCAAGGGGTGCCTGGTAAAGGTCTTTTCCTTTAAAATGCCCGCTGCTGTTACCATGGGCATTTGTGGTGGTGTGGTGCTTGAGTCTGGAGATTGGCAGCAGATTGTATTAATCCCTGGCATCTACACCTGCCTTGAGAAGGCTTACACAGCATGGTAGCTAGTGTCAGGGCCCTGAGCGCATCCCCTGGGGATTTGGCTCCCTGGGCTCAGGGCTAACGTGCAGGTGTCCCATGTTGAAGAGAGCTCTTCGAGAAAGCTCTGCTAAAAAGCCTTAGTGAGGGCCTGTTCTGCTTCTCACTTGTAAGCTGAGGATCTTGCACTTGGTCCCCACCTGGGCTACCTCGCAGCTGTGTTACAGCCATGCCTGTGCCATGTACCCTGTTAATGTGGACCTTGGCCTGTGGACTTCAGTTCCTGACTTGACCTCGGATCTGTCTCATCATCCTGAGAGACAGGATGAACCTGGTTCATCCCGTCTTGGCTGAACCTGGTTACCTGTCACCAGACCTGCTCTGCTCTTCTTGCTTGGGTACTGTGGGACTGTGCCTTTGCTAGTGTGGCCACTGCCCCATGCCTGCCTTGCTGTTGCCCCCAGCACCAGGCTCACCTTCCCTTGTGGAGCAGCTGGCCCTTGCTGCTTCCTCACAGCTGACATCCTGATTGATGCCTTCATCCCTGATGTTGCTTGTGATTTTGCCTTGGCTGTCACCAATGGAGTGAAACCACAGTGGGAAATAGAGTTGTCCATCTGTAGAAGACGTATCGATCAGGCAGAATATAAAGGAAGCAGCTCTCACGTATTATAATGCAAAGCAGCAATGGGCAGCATTCCTGCATGTATGTGCCACATACCAAAATCTTGATGTGTACTAGAGCCATGAGGGCTGTCTCTCAAACTGAAGAGAGCCATGGGAATGGGGGATTTTAGGCAGATGGTGGTAATGGCTCCCCAGGGCTCCTAACATGTCACTCTGGAGGGGGCTATGCTAGATGTGGAGTGGGATCCCAGGGTAAGCCAGAGGGGTTGGTCCCTGCAGCCATGCTTCCTCCCATAGCTGGTGATCCAGGCTACACAGCGGACCTCGTAGCAGCACCTTCCCCATCCTGTCGCACAGTGTATTACTCACACAGGAGCCATGCTCAGAGCTGACAGTGAGGTTCAAGAGCTAAGGCTTGTTCACCGGTGACTGAAAGAAGGTGGGCCTGAGCTATCTGTTCCCAGGGTGGGCTAAGAAGTGGTTGTACTCCCACGACTACCAAAAGACACGGACTGTTTGGCTTGAAGACCCTACAAGCCATATCCTTGAAGCCTCTGTCTGTGCCTCACTTTGCGAGGTCAGTGATCATATTGCAGCTTGTTGCTGAAGGGCTTGCAAAAGTGACACTTACTGTGTGCTTTATGCCTTTCTTGTCACCCAGGTTGGGGTGGGTGCATTGAGGACTTCTCTGCTTGCTGTGGTGAGGCAGGCAGTGCTGTAGTGCTTTAGTGAAAGAGCATCTCTTGGGGCAATGCAGCAATTTAGGTGAAGGTAAGATTGCACCTATCACTACCTGCAGGACAGGGTTGGGAGGTGCCAGGGGACAAGAGGCAAAGTGTTATGGGCTGGGCTGAAATGGCTCTGAAGAACAGGATGAACAAGTCTAGGCACGCCAGAAACGCCCTGAGGTTTTTCTGTAACGATCCCAAGTGGCTGGGCTCTGCTGTTGAGTGTGTACCCTGGGCAGGTGATTGCTGTTGTGATGACCACACTTCACCTCACTTTAAGCTCCGCTGCTCAGGTGCTGCTACAGTTGATAGCAATATAAATCCCCGCAGAGCACAACCCTGCCTAAGAAGCTGGGTAATGCTTGGGGAAATGATGTTTTGCTGGCAGCGCTGCTAGCGCTAACTGGCTTGAGGCCAGCATCTGCATTTGTGGTGATGGTATATGGAGGTACCTTTAAAGGGAATGAGGCAGAAGCCTTGTTTTGACATCTCAAGGCTTTAATAAAGTTTGGAGGCTTACCTAGGCAGGATGAAGCTTGGCTACAAGACAGACACTTTGGGGCAGTCAGGTTTTAACTCAAACGCTCCTCACTGCCGTCAATTTTGTAGTATAAACCCATCTAAATGCCGACTTGCTTGCCTCATTCACAGGAGGAAAAGAAACTGCACACAGTGGGATGACTCTGAGCAGCTGAAGGTTGGGTGTAGCTGCTGGTGTGCTCCCCAGCCTTTGCTATCCTCTCTCCCAAAGCATTTCTGGAGCTTTAGAGTATAAGATATAGAGCCATAGCTTTGGGATGCAGTGTAGCATATGTGTCTTCTGGTGGGACTTCTATGAGAGCCCAGGGTGAGAGAGAGAAACCATGGTGCTGTGCCACTGCAAGGCTTCGTACTCTTACTGATCGGGCTTGAAGTCTATGTGATGGTGGAGCAACCTGGGTGATGTAGATACAGAGAAATGGAGAGCCAGTGAGATGAGGAGATGGTTGATGTGGAGACACAGGGTGTCCTGGCAGAGGTCACGGGGATGCTCACAGCTGCAGAGTGACCAGGGGTGAACTCAGATCCTCTGTACCAAGGCGTGATGGACTCCCGGGGCAGAGGTGGAGGGATTAGGGCAGAGATGTGGTTTGCTTTAGGTTCTAGTTGGGGAAGTCAGGTGGGTGGAGTAGGAGGCGGGGAGTAGGGGGGATGTTTAGATGGAATATAGCTTTTAGGAACAGGAATTTTGACCTGCTTGTTATACTAGGGCCAACCTCCTCAAAACCATGCTGATCCGTGGGAGCCACCACAGCCTGGTGATGGATAGACACTACAGGTCAGGCAGGAAACCTGATGTGACTAACGCAAAAAGCAAGAAAACACTTCCCACAGTGGCACTGGGCTTCTTCCCTCCCTAAAGTCATTCCCTAGAGAGAGTGAGTCAAGCACTCTTGTTAATCCAGGATGTTTTGGTTGCCTAGTCTGCTCTCATTTTTGCCCCTAGTAGGTAGGAGAGGGAGAGAATACAAGAATACAAATAATAAACTTGAGGGTCTGCTAATATTCTCTGGGAACCTTTGCACAGAAACCTCGGAGACAGCTTGGGACCTGCCCTGGATGGCGCCAAGCCTCTTTCCCAAATACCCAGGGCGCTCAGTTCCTGCCCTGGGAGAGGCCTTGGCAGCCTGCCGTTTGCTCCCAAAGCAACAGGGTGCTAATACACACGGGCTCACTTTGTTTTGTCCTTCCCCTTCCCAGCCCTCCACTGTGGGGTGACAGCAGCAGGGAACAACCCGGGGGGGGGGGGGAGATTTTGAAGGAAACGATGCAGTTTGACTTATTTATTTGCAAGCTCAGCTCAGCAGCAGCGCAGCGACAGCCTGGCGTGTGTGCAGGCTGCTGCCGGCGAGCGCCGCCGGCTCCACTTGTTAGAGGGCGAGTGCCGATGAAGCTGTTGGGCTCCCGGAGCTACGAGCCCTGCTCTTGTGAGCAAGACGGATTTGAATTTTTGCAGGTGTGCCGGGAATAGTCCAAAGCACCTCGTCTCGGTCACTGGTCAGAGGAATTCACGGCTATTATATTTGGGAGCCAGGCAATGATTACAAATCAATGACTCCACTCCCGGAGTGATTCATCGTTAACCTGGGAGTTTAGCTCTTTCCTTGGCTCTCTCCATCACCAGCTCCAGTTCTTGTAGCATCTTGAGTGTCTTATTAATTTTAAATCATCAGATAGCCATGGATGTAGCTGAGGAGGAGTGGAAGGACAGATGCACGGAGGCATGGTTGGGCAGCTAAGGGGAGGGAGGGTTTCTGAAGGGGGATGGAGCACCTTGAGGGTGAGCGGAGCTTGGCTGAAGGCTGGGGAGCAACGCTGCCAGCATGACCCATGGCAGACTGGTGTCCTCTCTGCTGCAGGGCTCCCACTGACCTCCTTGCTCGGCTGGTAAATGGCCCATATTTGTGCCCTGGCTGGGCACAAGGAGTTGGGGGAGGGGGAGGAGAAAAAAAATACCAACCTGTGCCCAGCCAGACCAAAGCAGAGGTTACTTAGCAGGCCAGTGGGGAGGTTTTAATCATCCCAAACATCCTAGGCCAGTATATTCTTAATAATAATTTATAGCATTTAGCACTTTTACACATTCTAAGCATTTCTCAGGCATTAACCGGGGGCTGGGAGGCTGGGACTGCTTCAGAGCAGGGACTGGCACTGCAGTCTCGCCCAGGCCTAGGAGAGAGGTAGGGGTTCAAGGAGCAGGCTTTCCACAGCCTGCCCTCATTCACTGCTGCACCTGCCCACCTATGGCTGTCTTCCAGCCCCTTGTCCCACCTCACAGTTTTTCTCCCAAAACTAGAGTATGTCTCTTCTGCAGACTTGTTTTAAAACCACAGCCATCTAGCCACTGGCCCAAGGACCGTGGCTATTTCACCAGCAGATACAGTAAATCACCACTGTCAAGCAGGGCAGCTAGGCAGGGAATTGGTCCCATTTCATAAATGAGGCAGCTGGCACAAAAAGGATAGCTAACTGGTAGAGCTGGGAACACATTTCCCAGCTCCAGCCTTTTCTTCCTGGCCTTACGGTGATATTTCCAGAGTATGGCTTAGACTTCAGCCTGTTCAGAGAGGCTAGGAAGCTAAAAGACACCCCGACCCTCTCTACTATCAGAAATGCTCCTTGGTTTGGATTTGGCTTACACAAAATGGGTTGCCTACGCAGGAAACACAGCTGGGTCTGCACCACCCCTAGGTCTAGCCTCTGCTGGATTTGTCATCACTGTAGCTTTTGCTATCATCTACACGTGCTGCAGGGCTTTAATCTGGGCTGGGATCTGCAGTGGCACACAGCAAGCTGATCCTCCATGCAGAGGCTGCAGCAGAAAGATGGACTTTGCAGGACGCTGTAAAGCACTGTGTGAGACGCCAAGCTGAAAGATGAAGTGAAAAACACATGTCTGCAAGACCGATGCTGCTGCTGCTGCCTCTGCGGCCCTTCCCCCTTCCTGCACCCCACCGCTGGGGACGGTGTCCATGCTCCCCTTTGCACCACTACTGCTGCAAAGGACTGAATAGTGGGAGCAGACACCCAGCTGTGGCAGCAGCAGTGAAGATGCAGGAGGGAGAGGTGGGGAAACGTGCTGGAGGAGACGGTAGCTGTCACCTCCAAGAAGCTCGAAAGGTTTGAAAAAAACTGGTTCGCATATGGAACTGAAACTGAACCAAGGGGAACTCAACTGAGAGCACTAAGTGGTGGCCACCAGCTATTTAAAGCTTCACATGCATCTGATGTGCAGCTGGGCATAAAGAAAGGGTGTGCCTGCAGCTTGCACAGACATACTCGTAACAGCTTTAAAACAGGGCTTTTGAACACTGCTAGGTACAGTTGCAGCAGCCGAGAGGTCAGCATGGTCTAGAAACCACCCAAGAAACTAGGGAATAGCTGGGGCATTTGATGAAGGAGCAGGGCATGACTGGTGCCCCTATCAGCCCTAGCTAAACAGCAAGTGGGACAGGAGCCAGTCAAGACTGGACAGGAACTGCAATTGCGATCTTGTGGACAGACACACAGAGCTATTACACAACCTCCAGACAGGCTACCCACTTCTTAGCAAGAATTCAAACTAGCAGAGAGATGCGTTGGCATGGAAATGACCCCTATAACATTCCTTGTTGGTCCTTCATACAGGGCAAGTCTTCCTATACCATGCCTTGGTTCCCAGGGAGGTCTGAAACCAGAGCTGTGAATGTCTGCAGGCACTAGAGGAACCCAGGTCCTCCCACAAATGGGGCTCCTGGCTGGTGGCAACTGTACCCTGGCTTGGGATGTCCTGTTCTCCCTCCTTCTACCCTCCATCTCCAGATGGATCCTGCCTAAAAGCAGCTGCAGTCTTATTTCACCAGTGCTGCCCCCCCATGATTTTTGTTTTCAGAGCATGGACCACATTTTAATAGAGAGCAAAGCATCTCAAACACCTGATTTGCTAGCACAACCCTTGCAACATCGGTACAGCACTCTCCTGGCAATGGCTGCGATTGCTTATGTGGAAAAGTCCCATTAAAGAAGCGTTTTAGCACTGGACTTTGGTTTTGTTTTTCAAACTCGATTTGACAGGATGAACCAGTGCTGCAAATTTTAGAGGCCCTCTGGCAGGCATTTCCAAAATCCCTGCCTGGCTCTGAGCTGCTATTTGAGGTCCTTCGCACAGCATTTTAACCCCTCTCAATGCTCCTCCCTGGGAACCTGTCTCTAGTGCCCGATTGCTCACCTCAGAGACAGTTTTCTAACTGCCTAGCCTGAATTTGGTTTTATGGTCCTAATGCCAGGCTTTACTACTCTGAGATAATTAGAGCAATTCCCTTCCTTCGTTTATATTGTTCCCTTGAAGGTATTTATAGGCAGAACACTTGTCCCTACTGAACCATCCCTTTTCCACTCCACGCGCTTCCCTCTGCGGTCCCTCCCTGTACCTCCCATCCTCGGGTTGTTTTCATCAACTAATAGTTGCTGCAGAGCATAGTTGGGTCATCTTTCCGCTCCTCTGATCTCCTTTTGGGAGCAGGATCATCTCAAGACTCAAGAAAAACCCCGTCCTGCTGAGGAATGGGCAAGGGGCCACAGTCACCCTCTGGACACACTGCCCTGGCTGGGGCTTGGAGACCATCAGGGAACCCTGGCTGATCCCTGCATGGGTGCTGGGACTGATCTTGACGACAGCCAAGGGTGAAGGGACCAGGAGAGGAGGAAAAGCTGGCGGGTGTCCAGCTGGGATATTCAGGGGGGCCTGTCCACCCCGCTTTCCATCTGTTGCAGTGGTGCCAGCTAATGAAATTTAACATATTATCAACCAGATTCTACTTTCTCTGCCTCAAAAACGATCTTTGTGACTGTTGTGGGTTGTTTTCAATAGCTCTTGGCTTACAAGATCTTTCTTTTTTTTATTAAAAAAATTAAAATTGTTAAAATTTTTATTAAATTAAACCAAATGCACTTTGTTCTCCACTGGAAGCTGTTTATGTAACATCTGTTTTAAATAACTTTAAAATTCAGTCCATTCAACTGTGCAAAATAAAATGGTGAAATTACAATATTTGTTGTGATTTAAAAAAAAAAAAAAAAAATCAGACCGTACCCGCCTCCACCTGATTCACTCCCCAGGTACAAGCTTAGCCCTGTGTGCCCAATGCACCCCTGGTGCAGCCGGTTGGATTGACATCTGCCTGGTTCGCACAGCTGGCAAAGACTTGGCAAAATCATTTAAAAGGACTTTTACAAATTACTGTTTTCTCAGATAAAAAAACGTTAGTAAATAGTTTGCAGTGTTGTTGGCATTAAATGCACAGTGCTCTACATCAGATTAGAAACCCAAGCTCACGTGTATTCCTGGGACAGCCTGAGCGGGGCTTAAGAGTTTCCCTGTACCGGGAATGCGTGCCTAAGTATTTCTTCCATGATATTTAAAAGCTGCATATGCGTATCAGGGTATGCGGGAGGGCTGCACAGACAAGCCCCTGATCGCCTTGCCGGCAGTCAATGATGGGTTAAAGAATCCACCTCTGTTCTGTGCAGGAGCTAGAGGGGTTCCCGTAGGTGACCCCGCTGCTTTGGCCCCCTGGTTCCCAGTCCAGCTTCCTTCAGCTGCCTGCCCGGGCGCCTGTGTCCTGCTTTCTCATAACCTCTCCTGCCTCCTCCTCCTTTTTATATATTCATGAAGTGGTAGGGACGGGGATAAATAAAAGCTGAGCAAGCCGGAGCGGCAGCACAGGAAGAGGAACTGTCTGCGCCAGCGGGTGCCTCGCTCTGCACCGCCGGGACGGATCCTGCCTCTTTATCTTTGCCGGGACGCTGCCGGCTTGCAAGAGAGATAACTGTTCCCTGCTCTCTCGGGCAGCAGCTGGATGAGCTCTGGATGCAAGGAGGAGGAAAGTTAACAGTAAGTGAGCCAGTCTCACCAGGGATAAGATAGCACCTTTTAGGATGTTTCTTTCTCTAGGTTCAGAGCCAGGCCTGACGTGGGGCTGCATCTACTGCCGCTCTGTTCCCAGCAGATTGCTCCCCCAGCATGCCTTCATCTCCTGGGACCCACTGATGGGGCTGAGAGCATCCTGGTGGACCCACGGGTGGAGGACAGGCTGGAAGCAGAAGACACAGCAGGGACTTACTATGTAATTCACAGGGGACCATTTCAAAATGTTGAACCTTTCTCCAGCCTGCTTTGGTCTGGAGAGATTGGTGTGGAGGGTCACTAAAGCCTGGTGTTGAAGGATTATATTGCAGCTGTGCTTTTTTGGGAAGGGCAGAGTTCTCAGAGTTCACATGTGCCTGTCTCCTGTGATCTCTTACTACTCCCACAGTCTCCCTTCCGTCCTCTTTATTCTGGGATTGCAAGGAAGGGACACACCTCTGTCACTGCAGAGGAAGCCGTGGGGTTTTCTGCCCTTAAATTAACCCCTCTGCTTGATAGCTGGAATATACTATAAGGGTGCAACAAGTTCTTCTTTTGACTGTAGGGAATCAGGATCTGATTAGCTCAAGCAAAAACTAAAAGCACCTCAAGTGCTATGGCCCCCTGCTTCCCTCCCTGGGATGCTAGCAGCACAGCCAGCACCCCTTATTCTGAGGGGGCTCCATCCCAGCTCGCAAGCCAGAGTCCTGACCTCACCAATCCCCTGTTCCAGGGCTAGACCTTTGCCATATTGCAGGTCTGTGTGATGTGCTCCCAGCCTAATCTGGGGAGCAATATCTCCTCTCCACTCTGCCCATAGTCTTGCTGTGTGCAATCAGCATCATGGGGAGTGTGCGAATGCATAGCCCTAAATACAGTGGACATTGGTACCAGATGCTCCCCCCAGTACCGAGCATCCAATTAACCCACTACTTCTGCAGGATGGGCCAACAGTTTAATATCCCAATGGGTCATTGCTAAGATGTCACCTTCTGACCTGTGCTAATGCTCCAATCTTCTCCTCCTGCCTAGGTGCAGCTCTAAGATGAAGCCTTCATCTGGGCAAGGCATAAGACTGGCATACCTTCTCCTGAATTTGGCTTCCCTCTGCCTTCCCACCCCACTCTGGAAGGACCGGGACTTCCTAATGCAGGAGGAGAAAGCCCATCAAACGGGTGGCAATTTGGTGCTGAGTAGACAGGAACAGCAGCTCAGTACAAAGCTCGTAAACCTCAAGAAGAAGGAGGTTGCAAGAGCCATAACTACGGGACTGTTTCCTCCAAGCATGCACTTCTTTCGGGCAAAAGGCCTCATTGATCAGAGTATGGTGTTCAGCATCTTAAAGCGCATGCCAAAAGGTAGGCTTGGCCTAAGGGTTGCTCGTCTTATTCATCCTCCTCTTGCCTTTTGCTTTCTATGGCAGAGCTGGAACAAAGCATGAGATGTGGCAGATGAGCTTATGAGAGCTGTAAATCACGCTCGCTGGGTTCCAGGAAGAGCCCTGCCTCTGAGCTTGGGGACGGGGCAGGGGGAAAGAGGAAGAGGGGGATGGATTGGATGAATACACATTTCCAGCAATTGTAGCATTTGGTATAACTTACGATATGGATCCTTCAGCCTTTCAAGTGTGGAGAAAGGGCAGAGGAAGCAAAGACAACAAGACATCACAGACATCCACATTTGCTCAGCATGTTCCAGCCAGGGCCTTTCATTTTTCCACATACACATACCACAGACATACTACCAACCTTGTCTTAGCCCACACCTTAGCCAAAAATGCTGTATCCCCGAATAAGTCTTTCTGCAGGTGGTTCTGTAGCAGACCTGGAAGTCTACTGGAAAGTCTGGGGGCACTAGAGGAGGAAGGTGCTACCTCCAACACTGCAAGTTTCTTCACTTGCTGAACGCAAGTCAAAGCCTGTGTTGATGTGACCTATAGAATATGATACAACAACTACCATATTCTCTCACTTAGTCTTTTTCAATCAGGTTCTGGTCTGTGCACTTATAGGAGATCTCTGCTTATAAGGGCAGGCGTTTCTCCTCTTGTCTTTAGATGTTGTTCCTCCCCTGTTGTGCAGCAAGCTATGTGCTAATGGGCTGCCATGCCCTATACCAAGAGGGTTTCTGTACTCTGCAGCACACACATAGTTTTAAAGGCATTTGGACCATTTTAGGTTAGATAGCGGTATGAGATTGTCCGATACCTTCACCACACCATTCTGTGCATCCTCTGACAAGCAGCTGGGACACAGGAGCATCTGAAAGCTCAGTACTCCGGGTTGCAATGGAAAGGGGGAGAGGGTATTTTTAGCCAAGGTGAAATCCAAACCACATAGGCTGGGTAGCAGGAAGCCTAATGTCTCAATATGTCCACCCTTCCAGGTGGTCCCTTTTTAGAGTCAGAGTCCCATCGCCCTGCCCACGTGGCTGCCTGGAAACAGGCTGGTAATCTGCTTTGGAAGATTTGGGAGTCAGCTTCTCCACAGGAGCGTTTTTCACTTGCAAGGCTGTGACACTGGCACATGGATAAGAGCCATCTTTCTCACTTCCCAGCTTCTCCCTCCCAGCCTCTGGTGTGGGATGAGGATCCCTGGCTTGCAGCATTCTAATCTGTTACCATAAATGACTGGTATGTCAGAATTGTCATTATCCTTTCATTGCTGAATTGAATAGTAAGGAATTTAAAAGTACCCCCCTCTTCACCTTCAATTGGGTATCTTTGATACCAAGGAGGAATCAAAACAAAAAAATTAACACTTCTCAATCCAGGAGGTGTTAAAATGGGTTCTCAGAATCTTTGCAAGAGCTGTAAGCTTTTAGGGCCAAGATCACATCCTTGCAGTAGCTTGAGTAGGATCTAGTCTTAGAGGCCTCAGTCTTGATTAGAGCCCCTGGGAATTACTGTTGTTTCAAGCACTATTGTAATTTCTATTGCTGCTCACATAGGAAAGAGGGTGGCATTGCCAGTGAGAGGAAGGTCAGATCTAGACAGCTGTGGCATGCCCATTCTGTCCCACTAGCTCTGTTGACAGCAGCAACCACAGTTGCTCAGCATCTTAACAGTCAGACCCTCTGTAGTGCGAGATTATAGACATTATAGTCTATATTAGATTAGTTCACTATAAATTATAGTCTTGAAGTTTTGTCTAATGTCACATACATACCAGTCTTTTGTCTTGTTCCTGCTGCTCATGTTCTCCCTTTACCCTTAAGGGCATCAAAGCTATTTTGACTATGAGGTCTCCCCTAGACTAATAAAATACATATCTGTAAGACTTTAGCTCTCAGTATCTTCCCTTTACAAAGGTGAAGTTTAGTTCAAGCACCAATAATGTAAGAAGTCTCTGCAAAAGGAGAGAACTTAGCAAAACGAAAGGATGGGCTGAGGAAGGTGAACGTGCAGAGGATGCTTCCTATGCCAGGAAGACTGGCAGTTGTCAACATGCTGTACAGTAACAGAGCGTCCCAAACGCCCTTTGTGCTGGCCAGCAGCAGATGTACAACATAAGTAAGCATGCTTTTGATAAGGCATAGAAGTAGATGGTACTTTTGCATCTGAGTGCAATTCCCCAGTGTGTCATGGTCTGCGATTTTGGTGTACACCAGAGTTTCAAAGAGATGAAAGAAGAGACACAGACTAGATGCAAAAATTGAGGCTGGGATTCAAACAGCTTAGATACAGAGGCTTGCTTCAGGTCTGCCAGTCAGCTAGCATGCCTTGTAAACTGCTCCCTACTGTGCAAGTTCCTCTTTAAATCAGTGGGGCCTGAGCCAGCTCACAGCAAAGACCTTTAATAACTCAGAGCATTTTCCATCCCAGCGGAGAAGCAGAGCTCCCTATTGATTTCCCCCCTCCCTCTGCTCCCAGGGAGTGGTCACGCTCTGCCTGCCCCACGTTTGATGTGGAGGGGGCCACATCCCCCAGCATGGGGGAGGCAGAGCAGCCGCGCAGTCTCTGCTGGGAGAGGTCACTCACAGCCATCTAGAAGCATTTCCAGATGCCCCTGGATGGGCAAACTCAAACTATTATCACATGAAACCTTGATTCCTTCTTCTCAGCTGCCTTGTCTCATTAGGATACACTCTTCCTCCCACCAGGTGCTGTCTTACACCTGCACGACTATGCCATCCTGAGCGTGGACTGGCTGGTGTACAATGCCACCTACCTCCCTGACTGCTACATCTGCTTCACCCGCATGGGCACTGTTCGGTTTCGCTTTTCCAAGCCTCACCCTCCTTATCCAGTGCCAGCCCAGTGCTCCCAGTGGGTTTTGCTGGAGACTTACCGGAAACAGCTACGCAACGTGACAGAGTTTGATAGCAGGTGAGTGAAGAGGGGTTGCAAACCTGCCGGTACTTCGTGACAGCATTGTGTAGCCAGCAGGATCATTCTGGTCCAGCTTTCTCATTTGCTTGCTGCTGTGGAAGTGGGAAACTCCATGTAGGGCTGCGTACATAGAACGAGCAAACAGCAATATAAGAGCTTGAAGGTTGCAGCATTAAGTACACTAGAGTTAGAGACCATCAAAATTGAAGTTTTCTCTGCACCCTCACTCTGGTCCTTTGCACAGACATGTTGAAGACAGTGGTTTAGATAGATTTATGTGACCTGCCCCCACCTCTCCTCAGCACCCCGGCTAGAAGTACTCCCAGCATGGGACAGGGCTGCATGGTGAAAGACCTTGCCTCATCCATTCAGGTACCCAGGAACAGGATGAGGAAGTCAGGTAGCTGATGAACAGGCTCTCCCCAACAGCAGAGAAATCATTTGTAAAGTCATTGTCTTGATTCAGAGCAAGAAGTTGGGCAAACTACTTATGTTAGTTACTGCACTAGCAAAAAAACCCAAAACAACCCAAAAGAAAACCCAACCCAACCTCCCCCTCTAAACACCAACCTTGTTTTCTGAGGACCGTCTCTGAAACCCCACTGGTACCCACCATGCTGAAGCATGAGGCACTCATTCCCAGCAGGACCCTCGGGCACCAGGAACTGCAACTTGCCCTCCTGCCCTCAGATAAGGGGTTAGGTCTCAGCCTGGGCACTGGCTGAGCCAATGAACCCTACACACAGGTCCTCTGCGTGATAGCACTCTTCCTTCTCAACACCCTCCTGCTAACAGAGCTTCTCCCCTTACAGGCAAGGCCTCCTACAGCTGTCCAGGAGCTCACACCTCAGATGGCTTCCCCAAGGCATCACTCACTCTCTTGCAGGAGCTCCCCTCCCTGCAGGCAGCTCCTACCTTAACTGCTGGCAGCCTTTTATCAGGACCAGGTGTCAGCTGGCTGCTCAGCAGCCACCTACCATTTAATCACTTACAGGCGGGTGGGAATAGCCTGGCTCCCCCTCCAGCCGGTGGTGACAGGAAGAGGGAGCCCTGTCTCCCCATCCAGGGGCCATTGATCCCGGGACAAAGGTCTGCTGAAAAGGCCAGGAGGAAGCGTGTAGTTCTGCGTGGTGTGGGGGGGGGGGCTGGAGAAAGCACGCTAAATAATACATGAAGTCAGACACTGAGTGATGAGGACAAAGGAAAATATTGAGTAGCGATCCATTCAGAGGGCACCACTGTCTGCGGCGCTACAGGGACTGGGGTCCCGTAGAAAAAATTAGTATGGGGTGTCGTGTAATTAAAGACAGTATCGCCATGCTGACACACAAGGAGAATGCTGGATTAAGGTGATGCGAGTGATCCTAATTACAGCATTTCCGAAGTGAAACTTGATGGGTTTTACTATAGTGCTTTTCAGTGAGGGTGTGTGCTCTTAAATAGAGACCTTTTAACTCTTAGGGAGCTGGTATCCCCTCCACATGGAAGCTGTCTGGGCGCTGTGCCCTACAGATCTGGGAAGGAGGTCAGGTTGGGAAGCTGAGAAGCTGCCAGACCTTTGGCATGGTATTGCCTTCCCTCCCCGACAACAGCAAGGGGCAGGGCAGAGGGAGCTGACTCCCTGAGGCACCCACCACCCCTCTCCTACAGAGGTCCAGAAGGGAAGAAGAAAGTAGTGCCAGACCCAGGGCTCTTGACCTTTTTATCTCCTGACGCTCAACTGCCCTGACACGTGATGGAAGAAATAAGATCCAGTGGGAAATCACTTATCTACATCTTCCAAAGAGAAAACTGGTTCCCCATTAGCTCCCTTCCATTTCTGCTGGGAGTGATGAGGAGGGAAAGACCACAGCACCAGCACTCTTCAACCCCACCAGGAGACCCATAAATAATGTGCAAGAGATTGGATTTTGAAACAGCTTCACTTCCTTAAAGCCCAAGCAATTGCACTGGGTATTTCAGAACTGTCTCAGGAGCAACCCTTCATTGTATTTGTTTTCGGTTGTACTTCCATAGTGTAACATCCCTTTCTGGATGAGGCTAGAGGCCATGGCATCCTATACACCTAGGAGGGTGGAGCTGGGCATTATTTGGTTCCCTATGTTCCTGTTTGGGAACATGACTTCTTTTCAGGGGCAGTGTTATCACACTCCTCTTCTTTTATATTAGTTGTCTGACAACATCTAGTAGCCGCAAGTCAGAGCAGGACTTCAGAGTGTCAGGCACTGCACAGGGACACAAGACAGACCCTGCTACAAGGGTGTCCCCAAGGGCAGAGGGGAAACCAAGGCAGAGACCAATGAAGTGATTTTCCTCAGCAAACGTGTGCCAGAGCCAAGTACAAACTTGGATCTCTCGCATCCTGGGTGCTCAGACTCACCCATTTGAGTATGTTGTCCTTCATTTCTTGCCCTTCTGTGCTCATCACCACAAAATCGCAGAGGAGTCATTGCACATAATCTGCAAACACACGAACAACAGCCACATCGAGTCGCTTCCCCTCCTATTTTCATCTAATCCCCGGGTACTAGTCTAGGGGTTAGGAATGTTTTTTGGCTGTCTAGAAATAGGTCTCTAGCCAGGAATAGGCCCCAATCTGTTCTGCTTCTCAGTTTCTGGAAACTCTCCCAGTCTCTTGAACATGTGCATCCCAGGCTACCTCTTTCCTGCGCTCCTCTTTGCCCTTGAGCACTGACAAGCTGAGAGAAAGCAGATGTCAGAGGAAGGAACGGATGGATAGTTGGGTGGTTTCAAGGAAGTATCAAGGGAATATGGCAGCAGGGAAGGGCTCTCATGCAAGACAGGGTGGATCAGCAAATGTGAAGGGAACAATGGAACTGTTTCCGAGAGGCTGCACCTCTTTCACCTTACTGCATTCCTGACCAGGAAGGGGTGAGGGAGAGAGGTATCTGCATTACATTTTTGCTGTTTGCATTTTTAGGTACATATGCATACATATACGTATGTGTGTGTGTGTTTTGGACGGAAGTCTTTTTGTTTGTTTCCCTCAAAAGAAGGTTTAATCATTCCTATTCAAAACACACGTCTTATGGGCCAAAACCCTGGAGTATTCTGTTACTGGTAAGCTTCCAAAAGGATGCTATTATGAGAGTCAGGAGACTGCGGGCCAGGAGACAGGGAAAGGAAGGGAATTTTGCTTTGAGACTTAAAAGAAAAAATAAGCCTCACTTATTTACTTCACAATCAATTATGATATAGGATAATGCCATTTTTTTCCTCAAGATGCAACATAATGGCCACTGTCTCTAAAGCAAGAGCATGCCCCTAGATATTTAGGGAAACAGCGTTGACATTCCAGATATTTGTAAAATACCACCGCACACCTCCCCCCGCCAGCAGCCCGAGGATTAAGGCCATGCCCAGCGGCCCAGTGGAGCTTTCTATCACCAGGATGAAGTCATCTGTGAGGGAGCTGACACCATGGCCGAGGCTGCGGGGACAACTCCCCTGGGTGCTAACGGCTGCCCGGACCGCCATCACCTTCCCCTCCGTGTCCTCCGACTGCCTTATCTCACAGAAAAATAGGGCAGTGTGTGCATTACAAGGAAAAAAAAAAGAATAAAAATCCACTACAGAAACAAAGCACTCCCTCTACAAGTCTCCCCTTGGGGAGAAGAAGAGGGGACGAGAGAGAGAGAGAAAGCGAATGAACCACATGTGACAGATGTTAGTCACACTATTTAATGCACCACTGGAAGACATTCAGATACTACGGTGAGGAGAAGGTATAATTACCCATCGAGAACAGAAAAAGAAGCAGGAAAAAGAATCCCTTTAAAAACAAGGCGACAAAACCGTTCGCTTCTGCAAGAAAGCAAAACAGCTAGGGAAAAAAATAGGAAAAGAGAAAGCAAAACCACAGTTGAAAATAAATAATCCTTAGCTGGTCGTTTTAGCTGTGCCCCTTTG
Organism: Gymnogyps californianus; assembly: GCF_018139145.2. Taxonomy (NCBI): domain Eukaryota; kingdom Metazoa; phylum Chordata; class Aves; order Accipitriformes; family Cathartidae; genus Gymnogyps; species Gymnogyps californianus. The sequence goes on from NC_059471.1 coordinate 149,552,416, forward strand.
GGCATATGCATTGCAATAGCATTGTTCAGCGCATATATGACATGACATGGAAGGCTATTTGTAGTCTGCACCTGATCACTGGCGAGGGCCCATTCCAGAAAAGAAGCAGAAAAAGGTATTTATGAAGCTTTGGTTCATCTGCATGAGCTACTGATGGCAAAAGCCCCTGAACCCTTAGGAGATTATCCAGTTATCAAGGATGGATCACTATTATGCAATAAATCTTCAACAGTTATAGGGATCAATAATCAGTCTCAAAGGGAAGGGGATTATAAAAAAAACACGATTTGATTTATGTGCTTTTAGGAGCAGGGCGGTGTGGGGATTTATTGCCTTTTCTAGTCCAAGAGCACAGGCTAAGTAAACAACCACAAGTTTGTACAGCTAGATTTAAAGGCAGGGAGGGGAGCCCCATGCACGCTTGTTGCTGGAGGAGCCGAGTTCTCACAGGACAAGGGGAGAAAGCAGTGGGAGCCCAACTAACCGCCCGTCCTTATCTGAAATGAAGCTGCGCGGGGTGGCGAGAACGGGCTTGCACGGCCTTTTGATCCACGGGGAGGTTTTTCCCTCGGTGCTTGCAGGGCTGGTGGGAACAGCCCCGCTCGGCTCTCGGCTTCGGGCAGGTGCTCTCCGCCGGCGTGCGGGGCTGGCGGGGAGCTGCCCTTCGGCCAGGAGGGGAGCGGAAAAGACTCTTTTCCCCAGCTCTTCCCACATGAAACCTCCTCTCCCCTCCTCACTGAGCTGCAGCACACCCTTTCTGCTGGCGGCTGGCCTCCACCACAGCTCCGGCAGCTGGATCAGCGCCTTCAAGATGCCCCTGGCTCCTGCCTTCCCAGTTTCTAGGGTGATACTGCGGTGTCTCCTGCTGCTGCGTGCTCCCCACTGCCCGCCCGAAATGCCGCCTGCCCCTGCCATGGTCCAGCTCGGTCTCCTTTGGTTGCATGGATTACTGAACAGTAGCTGGGGTTGCCCAGTGTCCTGTGATAATGGCACCAAAGCCCCTATTGTAATGCGCGGGAGGGCAGAACCAAAGCTGCTGTGGAAACCTTAACTCTGAATTTTCCTGACTGTTGAGCATTTAAAATCTCATCCTTAACGTGGTACAAGCGTCTCTTTATGTATAGTTTTGCTTCTAAAATTGTTCCCGGCAAAGAAATTAACAGAGTGGAGAAGAAATGAAACTGCAGCCGCTGGAAGAGGGTCCTTAGAGAGTGAAACAACAGGCAAATGCTAGGGGAACAGGCTCCATTTTATGGGCAGGATGGAGGGACTCAAAAGGGATGTCCCTGCTCAGGATGTCTTAGTTTATGAGTTTGGACCAGATTACATTTTACATCTATAGGAGGGAGGTTTTTAATTCCATCCACAGAAGCCTCCTGGAAGAAGATAATAAGAGCACAAATCAAACCCACACCTCCCATATAACAGAGCAGAGCACTGCACGAGGATGGGGGCCAAGACATCAAACACAAAACATTAGTAAAGATCAGTAGCTGTTATCAAGGGGAAACAATATACTCGGATGAAAGATGAAGCATGGTTGAATGTATTTCTATCTGAACCTGCTTAGCCCCTGACACTAGATAAGCATCAGGCCTGGCCAGACTGGTAAGCCCACCCACCTGCAAGCAACCGGCTCTGTAGCTTGCTGCGATGGCTTTAGTTTGTCCACCCAGGAATGAAGTTAATCAATCACCCCCGTATTGCCATTTAGACTTTGCCCACCGGCCTGAGAAATTTATTACGAACTCTTCGTCAGGTAGCCACCAGCGGAGGGAGGAGAGCTGTTGCCAGAGGCAAGGCTTCGGGCGGGATGAAGGCTATCAGCTTGTCAGAGGACAGCATTGCGGCACAGACGCTCACCCTGTCCTAAATGCAAGCTGTCACCCACAACTAGATAATCTTGTAATTACTGGCTCCCTTAAACTCTGCTTGATAAAACTACCTGCTGCCTCTCTGGATTTCTGAAAGAGGCTTATACGCCAGCTGAGACTATGGAGGAAATAAATACGTTTCTGTCCCACTAAGGAAAAGCCAGGACCTGCGATTCTTATCAGTTGTTTCCCAGCAGACAAATCTGAAGAAGTTATCAGCAAGGCAGGCAGGATATCAGGTTTGTTCCACCTGGGGGGGGAAAGGATTTCTGATTCACAATCATTTTCCCCCTGCTTATATTAGATGACATATTTTGACAATATGAAGGTACCAGGGCAAGTTACAGGCTTAGTAAGCAGGCTGATGGTGGCCCAGTACATGGCATCTCCTGGAGACTCAGTCTGCCTTTAGTTGGTGAACAGAGGGCTGGGTGTCATAACTTTTTACATGCACTGAAGATGTTTGGGAGAATATATTGTCTGCAGGAGTAATGTACTAGCCTACTTTCGGATTAAGGATACCTCTGGGTAGCAGAGTGCAATTCTTATGATATAAAAACATCACACTTGCTTTTGTAACTCCATTACTCCTCAAGAATTTGCCCTCAAAAAAGGAAAGGGCAGGTTTTGAACACCTAGTCTTACCCTGCTTGTAGCTCAACATGTAGCTATGACTTTTTACCTGTCAGCTATTATTTGTACTAGCCATTAGAGGAGTAAATATAGGTGGCAGAAAAATGACCTGAATGCTTCCTAGTTGCACCAGTCATTGTTATGCCTGTTGTATTGCAGTGCCAACAGGCTCCGAGTTAGATCTTGGGCCCCTATTGTGGCAGGAACGGCTTTGTACCTTTTCTTGGTCCTGCCCAAAGAACACATGCCTCCTTCAGCACAGCCGCTGCCCTGCTGCACCCCAGAACATGCGGGTGGGAGAGTGTCACGTCCACAGAGCTTGGTCTCTGACAATAAAACTCACACCTATGTTGGAGGAAACCTATTTCCTCCTGTACTGAACACCCAGCTGCCAGCCAGCAGCTTTTTGCATGCTGAAAGCCAGTTGTCTTGTTTGTTCTTCTCATTCTTCCTCTTCTCTTTACCCTTTTCTACAGCTTGCTGAGAAACTTGACCCTAGTGACGGATGCCCCTGAGCTGGCCTACCCTTCTCAGACTTTCATTTGGAAAAGATTTGAAGAAGTCTTTCTCATTGCCTCTGGACTTATCTGCTATGCACCTGTGTTCAAGGCCTATTTCTACCAGGGGCTGCTGGAGCTCTATGAAGATAACATACAGTATGTCGAGATAAGAGCTATCCTGCCTGCGGTACGTATTTTTTGGCTTCTCTAGTATTCTTTTAAATCCTTATTTCTCCATAACTTTTCTCAAGCCCTATCTTGAATTCAGTTTTTGGATGTTTGCATACCTGCCCTTCTAAGGATGCTGGAAAACCTTGATCATATTCAAAGGTCTTTGTTGGAGATTTGCATAGGCAAGGGCTTGAAAATGAGATATGCTTTGTTCTTAATGGCTAAGGAAGATACCTACTGTGGCAACAGCACAAAACTGCATTGTACAGTCTGACTGGGAGCTGTGTCGAAATCGTGCTGGTTGGGAAGATGTATCTCAGCTTTGCACCAGCATCACCTGTTCTGTGGCAGCTCTTCTGGAACAATTTCCCGTCTTGAAGAGAGACTTATTCTGGAATAGTTACATTATTTTAATTCCACAGCTTATTTCAGAATGATTTTTCTGAACAGGCTAGTAAACCGATTGGCAAAGCACAGTCTTCCACAGTTTGCAGACAACCTAAAATTTTGGCTATGCATGTGAAGTATGAACTGCTCCTTTCATTGCCACTAACACTAGAATCTGTTGGTAATAGTTTAGGCCCTTCTCCCTGCATGTCACCCGGAGCTGGTCAGATTGTTCTACAATCCCACGCTGCCCCAACACCTTCACAAGCACCAGCAGACCCCACCACCGTTCTTCGGCTGTAACGGTTCCCACTTTCCCAGTGGCAATTTCAACACTGCAGGCACACCTTTTCCATACAGTTCTCCAGACCAGCTCCAAGCAGGGCAGCATGGGGGTGGGAGCTCTGTCAGAGAGGCAGATGCCTTACAAAAACAAATGAACCGGGGCCGCTGCTCCTCACTACACCACCTACCTCCATGTTCTTAACAGTCCATTGCAACGGGAACGAAGCTGCTGTGCAAGGTCCATCCGGCAGCACCTGAAGGACCAGGTGGTGGTGGTGGGTTGTGCGTGGGAACACAGGCAGGAGCTTGGTGCTGGCACCATGGCGTCCAGTGGATGGAGCAGCCACGCTGACATCCTGCTGGTGGCCCAACTCCCGAATGTGCCTGCCAGCAACTTCCTTAAATCATTGCCCTTGCGTGCAACGGCTGGTGGGCTCCAGCCAGCTGCAGATGAATGTCTGCACCCCAGCAACCACCACTGCTGCTGGGCAGGCCTCTGCAGCTACCCCATCAACAGGCAGGCAGGTGCTGTGACAAATTTGGAGGCTGATCTGGCTTTGGGCGTGCCTCCCCCCCAACAGCTGGGGAGCGGAGCTGCTAACCTTGCCCTGTTGCAGCTCGGGCTGGCCCCATAGCAAAATAGGGCTCAGTGTCAGGGCTGCAGGCTGGCACTCTATCGTGCCTGAGATGAGAAGGGTGTATTGAAAAGAAAAAAAAAGGAGGAGGAGAAGACCACAAAGCTTATATGTATCTTACTTTGCTGGGGTTGGGCATGAGCCAGTTGCTCTGAACTCAGTCACCATCTGTCTTTGGGGTACCTGGAAAGAGAAAATAACAGCAATGGCAAAATTCCTGTGCTGTGAGATAGCGCGAGTGCTGGCATCCCGCCAGGTCGCACAGGTTTCCGGGCCAAGAGTATCTGCGATGATACAAGTGTCTGGGCCTGACTGGAAAATACCCTGCATTTACCGGCAGCCCTTGGACATGGTTGTAATGTCTTTTGAAGAGAGGCTTGGCAGGGAAGATTTGCTTCCCATCCAGCCCCTAATGCTGGCTCCAGGCATGGGAGCTTCCAGAGCCCCCGGGCTTGCTTGCACCCAGCAGCTCGGCGTGTGGCGAGGTACAGGCAGGCAGGCTGCCTGCAGCCCAAATAGCACTGTGAGGGCTGTGAGGAGCTGCGAGCATGCTGGGCTGCCAGCCCTGACGGGCAGCACAGGCAGGGAAGTGCCAGCTAGGCTGGAGTGGGGATGAGAGGGAAGGGAAATGCTTTGCTGTGAAAGTCGAGGTGAGTAGGGTGTGATGGGAATAGCGAGATGCTTGTGTGGCTGGAGATCCTCTACAAAGCTTGGACAACAGCGCTGACACTCTGCAAAAGCTTGCCTTGCAGCAAAGCCCGCAAGAAGCAGCCCCTGAAGTAAAGTAAACGAAAGTCAGGATTTAGTGTGAAACAGCAAACATTGTGGAAAAGCCCCCCCAAACCCAGCTGTGTTTGCAAATTCAGCTGTGTAAAGTCTCACATTCCCATGGGCTGCAGCAGGGGAAAATTCCCTCTGAGCGTCTGCGGCTGCCCCGTGGCTGCTGGTGCCTGCAAGGGGGATGCCATGGCACGATGGGGCACAGGGGCTTAGCAAGGGGCATCACTGCAAGCGGCAGCACCGGAGGGGAAGTGAGAAGGTGGAGTGGACCAGTTGAAGGGTGGAGGAGAAGGGTGAAAGAGAAAAGAAATGTGAGAAGGATAAGAAGAGAACAGATGGAGTGATTTCAGCCACTGTTAGTGAGCGACTCCAGGTACGGGCTTTGTGGGTTAGTATCAATCAGGGCATGCAGGGTCTACACCCCTGCTGAAATCAGGGCAAAAGCCCTGCGTATAGCCCTGGTAGTGAGGAACTCACAAAGTAAGTTGATGAGACAGAGCATGCCAAAAGGATTATTTTTCCCAGTTTGCAGCCAGAGAACTGGGAAAGCGTGGCAAGACTAAACAACTGACTCAAGGTCACAGAGCAAACCTCTGGCAGAGGGGAGCAGAAGCCCAGCCCAGCTGGTAGCTTATGGAGCTCAGCCCTTGCGTGCCTTGGGGCTGCCTTGGCTGACAGACTGCCACTGCAAGGCACAGAGCACGTGTGAGCCGCCAGACGGCTGGACAAAATGCTCCAGCATTTGATACAGACATGAGTAAGAGGTCATGGTCTCCACTGGGTACTCAAGGGCACTTGCTTGCCATGTCTGAACATGGAGAAACTTGTTTCTTGTATCACACAGGAGGGAGGAAAACCACTCCTTGGTTCTTGCCAGCTGGTAAAGGCTTCAAGAAGAAAATGTTCTGCACAGATTTAACTGCTTTTTTCTGCCCTGTTGCCAGGACCGCAGCACATCGCTTCTCTCAAGGTCTTCTTCAGTTCATTTCTCCCACCCTCCAATAAAACACCTCTTCCAACTTCTGCTTGCCATGTGCTTTTCATCCTGCAGGTGTATGAACTGGATGGCACCCGGCACAATAAATCATGGTCTGTGGCAACCTATCGGGAAGTGACCAGGCAGTTTGTGAAGGAGCACCCTGACTTTCTTGGAGCCAAGATTATATTTACAGCACACAGGTAGAGGCTGAGTGGGGCTAAGAGCACCTGTGCATGGCTGGCTGTGCGATGGCGGAGGCGGGGGGAGAAAGAGGTCCAGGCCAGGAGAAGCGATGCCGAGGGCTAGGCTGAAGTGCCACAGTTGTTTAGCAATGCCTGCGTGCGTCGTCAGACCCAGGGCGTTGACTCCTGAAGCATTCCCTGGCACATGTAAAAGGCTGAGGATGAGAAATCATCTATATAAGTCTGCGTACGTGCGAAGTGACCAGGGTTAGCTCATGGCGTGTGCCGGAGAGACAAGTGTCTGTCAGCCCTGGGTGCGGAAATGAGCAAGGGGAGGGCTGCTTGCGTGCATGTGTGTCCAAGCCGTGCATGCTCTCTTCCCAAGCCTGGACGTACTCCCCCTCTCTGCGGAAACTGAAACAGTGACAGCAGTGCCCGAGTATGGGTACTCGGTGTTGCAAAGGTCCTCGTGAGACCCTGCAAACACTGTTCTCCCGGCAGCCTTTGTACGGTATGTTCGTGCTGCTGTTCGCAGGTGGGCACAAGGCTGTTCTCCAAGTCAGCCAGATGCAATGAAGTCACGTGAGGTGATCCTGAGCAAATATAACAGACCTCTCAGCAGCACTTACTCACTCCGGCTCAGCACGATGCCATTTCCAGTTCAGAGCTGGCTTGCCTCTGGCCAGCTTGGGCATGGACAGAGTCTGTCTGCAAAATGCACTGTGATGTTTAAGTCTGATAGGGCTGGAAGAAATCTAAATTTAAAACTCTCTTGAAATGCAGCTACTGTCCCACCTCCCAGCAAAACAGTCGAGAGGAAAAAAAAATATTTGAACATTTTCTCTCCATGCTGTTTTGTTCACCGCTTGGTAGATGGGAAAGCCAGTGAGTCAGACAAGCATGCCTCAACTCAAGTGACAGCAGGGTCTAGCCAGGCATTTCCTGGTCATTCAGGGGTTTCCTTTCATAATATCAATTTTCTGCTGTTGTTACTCTGGAGACCTGAAGCTGGTTGTCAGATTCAGGAGCAGCTTGCATTTTGGAAATATCCCTGGAGGCCCCATTTCACAACTCAAACCCAAAGAAGGCAGGCCCGTGGGAGTGAGCCTCTGCACTGCTTTCTCTCTTTTGCTCTTTAGGATGCTGAACGTTTCCCAGATTAAAGAAGCCATCGTCACTGCCATGGCACTCAGAGCCCGCTTCCCAGACACCATGGCAGGCTTCGACCTGGTAACCATATTTCTTCTGTGGCTTCACATTAACCCCTAGAGGTGCAATATAACTACATGTATAATATGGCATATGTTTTATACCAGAGCCAGATCCTCTGCTGCTGTACTGAAATCAGTGTAAATGAATTGCAAATCCTCCAGCTAAGGATGTTGTTGAGGGTCATTGACAAAATCCCCTGAAAGAATCGGCTCCCTACCCCACAGCATTGTAATTTCCGTACAGTTGGCACCTCAGTGATATATAGCTGTAAGTCCCACCATCTTCCAGAGCATGTTCAAAAATACCTTTCCTCTTTCCCCCAGGTTGGTGATGAAGATGAAGGTCATTCTTTATGGGACCTGAAGGATGCCCTGACCATCCCGTATTCCCTGGGGGTCAACTTGCCATACTTTTTCCATGCTGGGGAGACTGGTAAGCATGAGGACTCAAGGCCTGTTATTGCTTGCAGAGGCAAAAGGTGGAGTCTTGCAAAGCACGGAAGAAGCAAGCCTGGCTGTATGAAGATGATGTGTCTGTGTGTATACACGTGTATATAATCGGGTTTCCCTATGCTTCTCCCCATATCAGCTTGTTGCTGTAGCTTTCCTACATGGCACCTCCCCTACCTGCTCCCTGCTCTTGACTGTAGACATCATGTTGCTCAGCATCTTTGCCCTGTGTGTGACATGGAGTCATGCTGCAAGAGTTATTGCTGGTAGCCATTTCCTCCTCAGAGCAGCACTCACCTCCCATACACAGTGGCAGCAGAATTCCTCAACCATTATGTTACATTTTAAGGTGTAGGTATGTCTGAGCCAGCCTCGAGTCTTGACTGAATACACTCATCACAGTAACTGATTGTTACCCTTCATTCCTGGGGCAAAGTATTATTATTGACAATATATTATTCAGTCCATATGGGTGGGATTTATCCTAACCATGCATGAAAGTTGTGTCTAACTTGTGTGTTATGCTTATTGCATGTTGACATCTACAGAGAAGATGTCTACATCTGAACTAGTTACCCTAGGCTCCCTTTATAGCCACAGACAGTAACAAGCACTTCTGAGGCACAATACATCTCATCCTAATGCACAGGCTATTCCCCAGAAATTATTACTTCTCTCCATTGACTATGAATGGAGACCAGCATGATTAGCTTAGCTGTAAGAGCAATACTGCAGACCTCTAAAGCCAGGTGAGATGAGTGGGTATCTCTATGCTGGGCAATGTCCTGGGCAGATTCGGATCCCTGTTTCACTGAAAATGCAAAGTGGGAACTCAGAGCATGAGCAACCCTCTCACCTTGCAACTGAGACATCTATTAACAACATCATCTAGCAGTTTGAGAAGATATATTTCCTCACAGCACTGCAGTGATTCTTACCTGTCTCTGCTTAGACTGGCAGGGCACCTCTGTAGACAATAACGTGCTGGATGCATTGCTACTGAATACCAGCCGGATTGGCCATGGACTTGCCCTCATTAAACACCCAGTAGCCAAAAGTTTGTCTCTGAAGAGGGATATTCCTGTAGAAGTCTGTCCCATCTCCAACCAGGTATGTTGGTAAAAGCTTAGGTCTTGGGGCTGGGACACTGGAATGGGATTTACCATAGTGGCTAGGAGCAACAGGGAGCTGGGGGGCAGCTAGATGTTTTGTTGCACCCAGGCTGGCTCAGTTTTCTTTGCACCACATTACACTGCAGTCTGCTACGTAGACACATGCTGTGTATGTATCAGGCTTGTAACACCAGTCAGCTCAAAATCATTTAAATTCCTATCCAGAGTAACCTGGGAAGGCAGTCGTCCCTAGAGGAGATGAGGCCCAGAGCCAGGGAGGTGCCTAAAGAGATATAATGGAAAATACTTCAAAGCCAGGAGGGCCAGAGGCTGAGAAGCTGGGATAGCAACCGGGAGTCCTTTTGGTTTTGTAGAATTTATAACCAGGGAGAACTCTTTTGCAACACATCATTAGCATGGTGCGCATTGTCCCCTGGGCACAGCAGAAAGGATGCTCTGGGGTAGAGATGTACTGGTGTGAGCCTTGAGGGAGAGAACCCTGATACAGGCTCCAGATGCTCTCAGCTAAGTGTCATGGCAAATAATACATAACCAAAAGACTGTTCCTGAAATGCTCACAGTCAAATTGTTATTAAAAACCCAGAAGTTATTCACCCCACTGGCCTTGATTTAGGTGATTAATTTAAGAAACCAATCTCCTTGTATAGTCAGTGGAGACAAGTAGGCTCCTCCTGCAGCAGTTCAGAGCAGAATGCCTAAGGTACTCTGAACAGCCCTCTAGAGGCTCTTCCTCCCTGATGACTACCCGCTGACACAGGCAGCTATAGCAGGTATGCGGTGTGATGGGTGCTGTAATGCAAACAAGGCTACAGGAATAACCCAGCATCATATTGTCTCCCACCCTTCCCCACCGAGGTCCTGCTGTTGGTAGCTGACTTGCGGAGCCACCCCGCAGCCGACCTCATGGCTGAAGGGCACCCCATTGTGATCAGCCCTGATGATCCCCCTATCTTTGGGGCAAAGGGTGTCTCCTATGACTTCTACGAGGTGTTTATGGCCATCGGAGGGATGAATGCCGACCTGAGGACCTTGAAACAACTTGCACTCAACTCCATAAAGTAAGTTCCTCACCTCTCTCGTCTAGCCATAGTAATGCTAAGGGGACTATCAACTTGCTCCCTGGAAACCCACTGTATTTGGGGTTTGGCCCCAGAGTCTCCTCTGCCACTTGAACTGGGCTTCTGTTAATCCAAAGCCTCCTCTGTGTGTCTCCTCCAAGGGCAGGACGCAGGGACCCCAGAAGCTCCTCTGCCCGTGCCCTTGAGTGCTTTTCTCTAACTCAGTGTCTCAGTTTATTCCTCCCTTTTCCATCCTTTGTGAACTTGCTTCCAGTGCCTGGTTCTGGGTACGGGAGAAATGTTATGATTTTGTATCACTTGTCTATTTCTGCCCAAATTTGATTTGCTCTGATGTTTGCCATGGCCCATTGGGGAAACACAGGAAAACAATCTACCAGCATGTAGTTTGGGTATGTTTAATCACTTTTTCTGTTTATCTGGACAGCTATATATGTGCCAAAATAGTTTGGGTATGGTGCCCAGGGTCTTTCTGCACGTTCCTAGAGTCTTGTCTGTTTGCCAAATCCCGTGCCAGTCCTCATGCCAATCCCAAGTCCCCGCTTGGCCAGGGAGACAACAAATACTCCTATTTCCTCCTGATTTGGACCAAGCCCAGGGGACATCTGAAAGCAACAGCAGCTCTGTCTCTTCTGTACTAGTCACTGAGTGCCACCCAGTGAATCTCCAGCTTTTGCAGACTGAGCTGTTTGTCCTCATGTTGCAGGACTCAGTAGCTGTTGATATGGCCATGATGCTTCTTGTCCCAGTGTGAGCCCAGCCAGCAGGACCTAAAGGCTCTTTACACTGTGTTACTCTGTGTGGTGTAGGCGCATCCTGCAAGGGTTAATCTGTTGCTGCTTCCTGCCTTTTCATTTTGGTCACTGATCTTGAAATAGCTGCCCCCTTGTCTCCTATCTGATACTGACTTTTCTCCTCCTCACAGATACAGTGCCATGCTACCGGATGAGAAAGCCAAAGCCAGAGAGGTCTGGCAGAAAAAATGGGACCAATTTGTGGCTGACCTCTCTGATAGCTTTCTGAGGGAGCTTTAGAGGGGAGGAGACTCATCTCAGAAGGCATTTGGCAAGCCAGAGCGAGCCAGGCATATTGCTAAGAGGGGGACTGCTTCTTCCATGTGACCTGAGCAGATGAATGAACCTCAAAGCCTCACCTGGCAATGGGCAATTCTGGTAAGCTAGGCTTAATGCTAAGAATGAGCAGCGCTATCCTGTGAAAGTCAGGGACTGGAGGTAAAAAGGAGCAGTGAGCCTTTCTAGCAACAACAAAAGAACACCCCACTCAAAATGGTCAAAACAATTAAAAATTGCCAATGACCAAATCCTGACATCCTTATTCAGGAAAAACATGCTTTCTAATTAGAGTTAGCGGGAGATTGCCAACATGAGGATCTCTGAATTTTGCCTTATCATTACAAAATGCAGACCTTGTCCGGAAACAGCTAAGACAAACATCCAACCATTTGGGCCACTGACCTTCAGGAGAGCAAGGACTGAAAATGACTCTTGTTATGTTTAACCCTGGGCCTGCTGCCAAAATAGCACTGCTAGGTCAAAGAACCAGTCATAGGTCTGATGTCTGCTATTTCAGGACCTACCATGGCTGGAAACGAGCTGATGGAACTTGCTCCCAGAACATTTAAGCCTGGTCGCACAGTGATCATAAAGCCAAAAAGAGGTGCCTCAGTTGCCGACTTTTTTTTTTTTACTGCAAAATCTTTTCCTGTCCTCTGGTCACAAGGAAGCCAAAACACCTTTCAGCTGAGAAAAAACACCCTGGCTTCCCAGATCCAGCTTAATTAAAACTCTCCCCCTGCACTGGGCCATGTTAACACTGGCCTCTGCATTTACAGGAAACACCTTTTGATTTCAGGGAGTTCCACTACCAGCCTTTGTCGCCTAACTCAGAGTGCAAATGTGCCCTTATTCAGCTTGTCAGACAGATTTTCAACTTTTTGGAGAACTGCTCTCACACTGTGGATATCCAGAGTTCACTTGGACCTTTGTAGTTTCCAGCTCTTTGGCAAAAAGGTATTGCAGCAACTACACAATAGTGTCTGGACAGGCAGATTCCCTTTCTTAACATTATCAAAAATATCAGGAGAAGAACTAGTTGCAGGGAGATTAAAAAAAAGAAATCTTAATCAAGATGCTAAATAAATTCAGCAAAATCCTTCGGCACACATACCCCAAGCACGCAGCCAGGACCAACCAGCGTCTCTCCCTGACTTCAGTACAATTATGCTCATTTGCATTAGCCAAGGGAGAATTTACAAAAGTTCCTGCTGAAAGATGTCTCCCTCTTCTGAGCCGCAGACTTGCGAGGACTGTTGTTTCCTGATCGGACCAGCTTGGGCAAATTGGCTCTCTCTATGTTTTCTGCTAATTGTCTCAAGCTGCCTGGCCATAGTGTTTATTTCCACTGACCTTGATTAAAACACCTTAGCAGGAGGCAAATATACTTACTACAGAAGTGGATCAAGCTGCACAGCCCGTGTGTCCCATGTTAAATTGCCCACATTTCACAGGCTGCAAGTTCATCTCTAGTTATCCCAGGGAGAAGAAAAAAAAACCCAACACACTACAAACCTCACAACAAAAAACAAATAAAACCACAACAAACCACAGGTGTCTACTTTGCAGAAGCCAGCAACACAAACCACAGCAAGCAAAAAGCGAGAACCCAGTCACACACCTCACTAACCAAGGGGGTTGAGTGCCTCACACCTCTAGCCCTTTTCAGCCACAGTTGCCTCTACTCCAGCTCTCTCTGCCCACACGCCCCACACCTTCCTCTGAAGTGCCAGCAGCTGCTCTTTGCAGGCTGGCCTTTCCTGGGCCTTGATGCAGATTCTGTCCTGGGACGAACTTTATACTGGAGGAGGAGCCAGAGTAGAGCCACCTTCCCTCCTCCTCCATGGGTGTTGCATACAGAGCTCAGTCTAAAGTCCCCAAGGTAGGCTTTGGTCATGGTCGGATTATAAATGCTGACTTGGGAAATGCCTTAATTGTAATGCTGCTGAGGAAAACTGCTGCAAACGGGTGGAATGGCTGCTAACCAGTGACCCAAAGCCATGTCCCTCTGAGCTCCCTGATCTTTCAGCTTTGCTATACGTGGATGGACAAAGATCTTTTATTTGCCATGAGTTGATTCTCCCTTAAGTGAGCCTCTTTGCTGCCAAGGTGAAGCTAATCATTACAGAGCCAGTGTGGGAGGAGCTGAGTTCCTCAACACAGGCTGACCCATGTCCCTTCCTTTTCTGCCGCAGTGGCAAGGTTTAAGCTCTTCCTGCATGTGGTCCCTTGAGGGCTTGAACCACCGATGGCCTTTTGGTTACCTGTACTCCTCCCTTCTCATTACCCGCATTAGCAGCAGGGCTAGATCTTCTGTTTGCCAAACACTTGCTGGGACCAGTTTACCTGTTGTGTCCGGTTTGTTCTTGCCTTCCTAGGAAAAGCTTGTTGTCCACTTGGCCATTTACCTACTTTGCATCAGGAACTGTGATGTGATGTGGCCCAGTGTCTGGAGCCACCAGTGAGTGATGCTGTTTGGGATTACAGCACAGAAATCACTGGGGGTTTAAAATTGTACAGGTCTGAGGTAATCTTTAGATGAAGTCCTCAGAAAGGTGAGATTTGACTCTACAGGGCTGTGTTTGCATTTGTGAGTAGCCTAGTGACTCCACTTCTGCTGAAGGTATCCATCTTAGGGTTGGTCAGATAGCAGAAACTTTTCTGTCCTGATCACATATGTTTAAACGTGAACCTGAACCGCATGGAGAAGCCTGACTCCACTGGTGTAGCCTTCCCTGGATCCCTCCTTGAACAGGGCATTGCCATGTGTGGTGACCGGGGCTTCCCAGGAGTCCTCTGGCAGTAGATGGGCTTTAACCATTTTTAGCGCCTTAGCGACTCTGACAGAAGGAGGGCCAGCCTGCTTTACTGCTGGGGATCAATTCCTCCTTATAGCAGGCCTTAGTTCAGAGAAAGGTACAAACTGAGAAACCCAGACTGCATCCTCACCTCTCTAACTCTAGGTGTGCAAAAAAGGAGGGATTTAGGCTGGACCGCAGCAGTTAAGAAAGATCAATCCATTCAGACATCCCCAAAGCTTTGGGTAAATTTGGCTGCGCGGCTTCATTGAGACTCAGCTCTTAGCATGCGCAGTAACATTTCAAGGATTTTGCTGCCAGTCCATTCCCTTACCCTCAGTACCTTGGCTCCCTGCTCACATTTGTTGGCAAGTACATCGCATATAATGCTTTCTTGCCTGTCTCTTTCAGAACATAGTACATATTTAAATTTTTAAACCTGTTTTAATTGTGGGGTTTATTTTCCCTTTTTTTTCTGTTGAACTGAGGATACCTGTATTTGATGTGAGGTTTTAATCTGGAATGTGCAGTGGAAGGGGATGTTTCATGTCACTCAGCCTGGAGTACAGTTATCAGGGCGTCTGAAATGTGTTCACAGCATGCTGCAAAGGGCAGTTTGATCCATGGGGCTAACATGCTGTGGAGCCAAGCCCGAGCCACCTGGCAGAGACACGACACAGGTCCCCCAGCCCCACCTTCCCGCAAGTGCCTCGTGGAGCACCAGCTAACTACACGGTACAACTTGAGGCTCTTTGCCCGAAATACTGGTGGTGGGCATGGGGAGAAAGGGCCAGCTAGAGAACATGAAAACCTGAGATGAAGGAGTTATTTGGACAAGCAGGGCTGGAGGCAGCCACAAGGGTGGTGGGAGGCTGAGCAGGGCAGACCAAAAAGGGCAGAAAGAGCCCCCCTTCAGTCTCCATCTGGACTCAGGAGCAAGGAAGGAGAGTAGAAAATCCATGGAAGCTTCTGTGACAGTTACTTCAAGCAGCCATAGGAATACGTCAAGCCTTATGCCTGTTATCTCCCCCATCTGCCTCTCCCTGTGGCCTCTTCAGGTTCAATTGTTTAAATGGGAGGTGGATGGAGCTTTGCTCGCAGCACACTGTGTCACAGGTCTAGTGGTGTTTTGTTGCAGAGCAGCTTAGACCACCTTTGGGGCACTTTAGCGAATGAAATGTTTGCCTCCTGGTCACTCACCGTCAGGAAATGGCTGATCCAGCACTAGTGGTTGCTGTCAAAAATCATGCCAATAAAAACAGAGGAGTAAAGCAGCTGGTTGAAAATAGAGATAGGCCCAAGCGAGCAGCTGGATCTATACATCATGTGAGCCTCCATCACTGCAGCGGGACTACACAGATGCCAGATGCTAAGCAAAGCCCTCTGGCCATAAAACACAGGGCTACAGATGTGTTTTCCACCAGCTCCTGACACTCAGCCTGCTTCAGGTTTTTCTCCTATGAGTCTCTGATTTAGTCTCTTTACAGGTAGCAAAAGGACATTTCTTTGGCCAGAAACTTGTAGCTCTAATTGGCTCAGTACTTAATTCCTTTCTTTCCAGGCTTGCAGCAGTTGCAATCACGGCAGGTCTATCAAGTGTTTTCTGTCCGCTGAGGGACAGGCAGGTGAAGGGTCTGGCTCTCAATTCTTCTGGCTTGTCATTTTTATCAGGCTGTGTCCTCCCGCTTGGTCATTACAGGATAAGAAAGGCATTTTACTGTATTTTCTCAACCTTTAGCTTGTCCATCATTCCATGAGCAGGCTGCAGCAGAGAAAGAGAAGAGATAAACCAAGGGGGGGAGGGTTGGTTCAGGCCATTAGAGCCTCTGTGGTAAGAAGAGACGGAAGGTACGGCTGCTTTCGAGGGGGATGTTAGAAGGTCAGGAAGGGGGGCGGGTGATGACAGGGCTACGAGTCCAGGGAAAACAGAGCTGCAAAGTTTACATAGGAACCCACAGGAGAAGGCTGTGGGCAACTGCCTGTTTTGCTTGTCTTTAGAGGCAGCTATGAAAGGGGGCGGGGGAAACATCTAAGTCCGGTGTAGACAGGGGAAGAAGAGGGAGTCTCCTGTGGGCTGGTGTGGGAAGGGCAGACAGACCATCTCTAGGGGTATTAGGGAACACGGCTGTTGCCAGATGTGCCTGCAGAAGAAATCGTAAGGTCCATCCATGTATAACATGCAAAATGGGAAGCTCCTAGCAGAGTCACAAAGTCTCAGCTCTTGAAGGGAAAACTACACGACCGGCTGTTTCGCACAGGGGCAACGGGCTAAAGTCTGCCTGCTGCTGCTGGGAGGACGGGGGCTCAGCAGCCAAAGCAGGCGCCGCAGGGTGCGGTGCTTGGCAGCCATGCCGCCGTCGGTCCCTGCCGCGTGTGCCAGGCTCAGCCTGTGCCCGACCGCTGGCAAACTCCCTCCGCAGCGGTTTAAAAATAAGCGCTTCAGCCTGTTGGACAGTCTTCCTTGTAAAAATAAATACAGCAGCTCCGCCAGCCTGCTGGGAACGCCCGCTGGGGCGCACATGCAGGCTTTGGGGGCATCTCTTCAGCGGTGGGTGCCCCGGCTGGTAAACACGGCCACCGCCGCCGCCTCCACCAACCCTCGTGTGTCGGAGGCACGGCGGGCACAAAACCTCCCCCCACGCCGACCCCAGGCCCTACCTCCAGCATCCCTCCCTGTGCTGTGGCGGCCCAAACCACACCAACCCCTCTCTGCTACGGCTGACCCACAGTAGGAAAAATGGGGCGGGGCGGGGCGGGGCGGGGCGGGGCGGGGCACCTCCCCATCCACACCCCTTCCCCTGCCAGCAGCCCTACTACCCGCCGGGCAGCGGCCAGCCTTATAGCGGGGGGGGGGGGGGGGAGGAGGGGCGCACCGGCAGGTGAGCGGCTGCGGCCCCGCCCCGCGCCCCGCCCCGCCCGCGCGCCAGCGCCGTGGAGCAGAGGGGCCCCCTGCCGGACTGGGCGGGGGGAGGCACCGCCCCCCCCGCGCAGCTCCCGCGCGCCGCCCCGCGGACTCGCGGCGCGAACAAAACGCGATGAAAAATCATTTTTTGAGGAGGGGATGAGAGGGAAAACGGCGGGTTCGCCTCCGCCGTGCTTGTCCTCAGCGCCGGCCATCAAAGC
This sequence comes from Gymnogyps californianus, assembly GCF_018139145.2. Classification (NCBI taxonomy): domain Eukaryota; kingdom Metazoa; phylum Chordata; class Aves; order Accipitriformes; family Cathartidae; genus Gymnogyps; species Gymnogyps californianus. The sequence goes on from NC_059471.1 coordinate 149,569,706, forward strand.
GTAACAGCTTCGGCTAATAACGGGGGGGGGGGGGAAACAACCCACCCCCAAAAAACCCCAAACGCAAGGATATTTAGATACGCTAAGCATTTTTGCAATTAAATCCTCTCTGCGACAGGGAAGCGGCTAGATGTCTCTCACAGCTATCTCGCAAGTCTCAGGAACGGGAAAAGGGCAAAAGCATCCTTACAGTTAAAAAGAAGGGACTGACAGACCCCAGCAACGCAGTCAGGTCAGCCTGATTTCAGCGACTAGAGGCGCTGAGACCAGTAACCAAACCAACCCACCTAACTTCGAAGTGGTCGTATCGTTAAAAGGCCATAAATCCACGTTAGCCAATACTCCAGGCAGAAATCACAGTACATCAATCAAAGTTTTTCTCTGCCAGGAGCAACCGCCTTGGTGGATAGCTGAGAAACACTCTAGACAAGGTTCTTGTGTTTGTCATTAATTTTAGAAAGTCTTTGCCTCTCTATCTGACTGTATTTTTCATGGGCAGCCAAGGGAAATGAGGGTTGGAGGTCCCTGGTTTGTAAGCGGGTGTGTAAGTAGTTGAGAAGGCATACTTCAAAGTAGCCGTTACTGGCTCCCTTGTGCTAGTGGAAGAAGGTTTGAAGCCCAGTTCTGCAGGGAACTAAATACTTTCAGTAATGTCTCCAAGGCCAGCATAAATTTTGTTAGAGCAGGAGAAGCTGCAAACACTTCTTAGAAATTCAAGTGATCCTGGCAAGTTGAGGAAATTATGTAAAATTAACGGTAGATAATTGAGTTAAGGCAAAGGCACTTAAGAAGGAATAACCATCTGTACAAATGTATAACCCTGAGTTGCCAGTGCTTTAATAGCTCTGCAGAAAGGGCTCTGGGTGTTAAAGTGGGTCAAAAACTAATTAAGGTTGGTGTTCATGGCAATGGAAGCATAAAAACAATCAATTACACTGTTTGTGTAATTGACGCCTAAAGTCATACGTGTTAAACCTGCCGTATCGCGGGAGTCAGTAGATCTTAAGCCTAGCCAGAAAGCAAACAAACGTTGTTTCATCTCCATGGACGTGAAGTGAACCTTTTGCTTTCCTCAGGTCTGGAAGGGCCTCAGCTGAATTCAGCCTCAAGATTTCTGTCCCATGCCACAGGAAAGCGGGAGCCCCTGGGACACAGTCTGTCAGAGAGCAAGAAAAATGACCAGAGTTTTAGAAAACTTTATGATCTGTAGGAAAAAGACTGCAGGACTTCGGTTTGCATAGAAAGGACTGAGCAAAGGCAGGGCAGCAGTTGGCAGGGGTAAAAAGTTACAGTGAAGATCCTTCGCACGCGCATTGCGGGCAGGGTCAGTTGTAACCCCCTTAGATTGAAACCAGGCTATATCCTGGGAGACGCCTCTGTAACCGTGAGGACTGGACCGTACAGCACTGGAGCAGCTTCACTCATGAAGCTGAGTCTCCTGTTCTTTGATTTTGTGAACAGGTTAGATAAACCCAGTGTACATCGCTTTGGAGGGGTCTAAGCCTTTCTCTCCCTCCTGCCCAAATCTCTCCTCGTCAGTGACCTTGCACGCCTCTCCCATCGCAGGGCTGTTTGTTTGTACCCGTTTCCCCAGCGCACTGCCTTTTCCTCCAGCCTGTCAAGCCCCGCCAGCCTCCCTGCCGTTTCGGACACCTGCTTTTGCAACCACTCGCCGTCTCCAGTTTCTCTCCCAGCTCCCCCCAAACCTGGAACCCTTTGCTCCGAAGCAAACACGACACTGCACCCCCGCAGCCGACAGCACCCTTCCCATGGCGGCGGCCTGGCCGGATCCGGCCCTCCCGCTCCCGCCAGCCGCCCTCCTGCCTGCGCCCCGCGCCGCGGGCAGCTCCTGCCCGACCAGCTCGGGGTGAAGGCAGGCAGCCCTCTGCCGCGCACCCCACCCCACCCCCCGCCCCGGTCCCGCCCCGCCGGGCCCCGCGCCTCGCTGGGAGCTGTAGTCCGGGAACTACGAGCCCCGGCGTGCTCCGCCGCCCGCCCCGGGGCCGGGCCGGGCCGGGCCGGGCGGGAGCGGCGCGGCATGGCGCTGCGCGGCTGCCTGAGGGCCGGGCGGGGCTGCTGCGCGCCGCGGGGCCGCGGGGGCCGCCCGCCCGCGGGGGCTGCGCCGGGGGCCGGGTGAGCGGCGGGGCCGGGAGCGAGGGGTCGGGCCCGCCGCCCGCGTCCTTGCCGCGGGCCGGGAAGGGCGCCGCGGGCCGGGGCCGGGCGCGGGGGGGGGGGGGGGGCGGGAGAGGGAGAGGGAAGGGCTCCCGGCGGCCGGTGACCGTCCCCTCCGCTCGCCTTGCAGCCGCCGGCCTTCGGGTTCCTCTTCGACGTGGACGGGGTGCTGGTGCGGGGCAGCCAGGCGGTGCCCGCCGCCCGCCAGGCCTTCCGCAGGCTGGCGGACAGCAGCGGGCGGCTCCGGGTGCCCGTCGTCTTCCTGACCAACGCCGGCAACTGCCTCAGGTCGGCCAAGGCCCGAGAGCTCTCCCAGGCGCTGGGGCTGCAGGTAACGGCGGCAGGCCCGCGCCCCGAGGGGGGGACGGGGGCAGCTCTTCCGGCGCGATCCGACGGAGCCCACGCCGCTGGGAAGCGGCTTCTTCACGGCTCGACGCCGTCCCCGTTCGGGTGTCCCGGCTTTGGACGGGAGCACCGGGAGGAGGAGGAGGAGGGAGCCCACCCAGCGCGACTTGCCCGGGAGGGGTGAAGGGCTGGGGCTGGCAGCAGCACCGAGTGACCGGCTCTGCCTCGGCCTGGGGGAATGGAGGGAGGCAGGTGGCAGCCGGGCTTAGGGATGCGACCCGACCGTGGGGAGAAGGGTAGAATCTTCCCCGTGTATCCCCCGTCAGCCTCTCCTCCCTCCCGCAGGTGTCTCCGGAGCAGGTGATCCTGTCCCACAGCCCCCTGCGGCTCTTCAGCCAGTTCCACCAGAAGTGCATGCTGGTGGCCGGGCAGGGGCCCGTGGAGGAGAACGCCCTGAAGTATCCTTTGCTGCGCGTGCCTCGTGGCGCTCTGCTGCGGCTTCCCAGCTAAATGCTGCTGCTCCTGCCCTGCCCATAGCCCTGGCACTCGCTCGGTCAGCTTGTAGAAGCGCAAGGAGACAGAAAGGTCACTGGTCTCATCTTATGGGGAGGCATCCTCATGGAGAGGCTCAGCTGCAGGCACTAACTGTTGATCTCCATCTTGGTCACCTCCTGGCTGTCCTTGGTCTGTGTTTGGCTTCTCACACTGATTATCTCTCCTGTTAGCTGCATTGCTGTTCCTGCTGGTCGGATGTCACCACGAGGACTCCATCAGCTTTGTTGGGCCTCTCTCACTTGTGAGATAAAATTGTGCTCCTTCCCATTCTTTCTAATGCGAAGTCCATTAGAGATCACTCCCAGCTCCCCCACAGCTAAGGTTTTCCCCAGGAATCTGACAGCAATTGAAGGAACTCAAATATCATTAGAACCAGAGCGTCCCAGTACAGGGACGTGGTCTAAATGACAATCCCACATGCATATTGCCTGACTGAGGCGAGGGCACAGCAGGTCTGACATATCCTGTGTCTGCAGGGAGGTAAGAACTGCCTGCAGGGTTTGCGACATCTCAGCCTGTACACGCACGCAGTCACACCTTGTACTTAACATTTAACTTTATTTGGTGCAAAACCTTGGCCCGTCTCTATGTTTCCCCAGGGCCAGTAGGGCAAGCTAAGGGCAAGGTGTTCTGCAAGCGAATGCAACTTATCCTTCACTTGCGTAGTTTTATCAGCACAGACCGTTTTCTTTTCACCAGCTGAGCTGACCAGAGCTTCACTGATTCTGCTTCTAGCCAAGAAGCCTGACCAGCCCCCTGCGCTGCACCGATATGAGAACCCTGGCCTTAAAGGTCTCCCAAAGCACATCCATTCTGTCTTGGAGCAACCTCTGCTCTTTGCCTATTTCTGGGGATTGCCGATCACAAAGTAAATCACCCTGGTGTGGGTTTTTTTGTAACCTTTAGGTTGAAGCACAGCATGCAGTTTGACTGAAAGCTGTGAGGTTATGCATTACCAGGTTGAATAACTGCTCTGCTACTAGGACTTGTATTTCTTAATTCTGTAGATGCCTTTGCAGGTAACTTAAAAAAAACAAACCCAACAGTCTCCATGTCTTTCCTTGATGGTCTGAAATAGCCTGGGGTTCAAGCATGTGGTCACTGTAGAGGCACTGAGGAAGGCATATCCCCTGTTAGACATGGTGGATCAGAGCCGGAGGCCAAAGGAGCTGGTAATTTCCCGATGCATTGGTAGAACGGGTGGTCCGGTGTGGTGGTGCTTACAGTGTATAGCATGGGGTGGAGAAGCTGCAGAGGCACAGAGCAGCCGGCTGCTAGTGACCTTCTTTAGCAAGAGCCTGGGACTGGTACTGAGCAGCCAGCATCTCTCTGCTCTTTCCAGTGTTGGCTCCTGCTGGAAGGGCAGTGACTTTCCCCTCTCCTTTCTCATGCCATGCCTGTCTTTCGTTGCTGTTCCTTGCAGTGAGTGGTAAGATGGTTTGGTTGACATCTCCAGCTCTGAGACAGGAATGCAAGATCTGTGAAATCCAATCTGGGATGGGGGTGGTGGGAGAAATCTTTCTTCGGGATTCCAGGTGGCCTTGTCCTGTCTCTTTATGGAACTGCCTTGGCAAGTTCAAAGGAAGCATTTTTAGTTTTGTTTTGGAGACAGCATTAGGTTTTGCATTACTAAACGCAGCTTTTGTTTTTTTCTGGCAGCCTCCTCCAACCACTGGCTTCCCCACTATCGAAGGTAAGCAATAGCCTTTGTTTACATATGAACAGCAAGCAGAAATAAGTCAGGCAAGCCAGCTGGGATGGGAGCTATGATGTGCTGTCAGCTCATCGGTATCCACAGGCAGCTTATTTAGAGGATACAGTCAGGAGGCAGCCTCACTGCCCTCATGCAGCATGAAGCACAAGCTGATAAGAGCAAAGCCAACTTTTCTCTGTGCCGTGCTCCAACATCTGGAAGCAGTGGTGCACGTGGTACAGTGATATGCAGACTGGAGCCCTAGCACAGGCCGTGTTCGGACGGTAGCTGTATTAGCCGTGGCATCCCAGCAGAGGGGTGCTTTTGCTAGTAGTGGGTGGCTTTTGGTAGTGGGTCCTGTACTTGGATGCTGTGAGTTTCCAAAGCATCTCTTGAAATCTTCCAGGGGTGATTCTGTTTGGTGAGCCAGTGAGGTGGGAGACAAGCCTGCAACTTATTATTGATGTACTCTTGAGCAATGGGAACCCTGGGGCAGAGCTGCAAGACATACCATACCCCCATCTGCCTGTCCTTGCCTGCAACATGGATCTCCTGTGGATGGCTGAAGCCAAGATGCCCAGGTGAAAAACCTGTGTGGTATTTGTTTTAGGCTACTTCATATGGGTCTCCTGCAGATGATCTTTTCTTACTACATTTTTTAGCGTTAGTTTGACTGTATGGCATAATTAGCAGCAGAGATGTGAAAACTGCATGAGAAACAAAGACTAAAACTTTAAAGAAGCAAAAGCCAGACCACTGCCTATGGGTGGGTAGATACCGTGTCCAAACTAGGCGGTACCCTGGCTACAGCAGATGGTCCTCCTCACTGGGGAGTGTTTGCTACCTAAGTGGTGTGACTGGGGATACTGATGACCTCCTTTCTGGAGCAGGTTTGGCCATGGCACTTTCCTTTTGTGCTTGGAGAACATCTACAAGAAAGTGACAGGCCGGGAGCTGAAGTACGAGGCCTTGATTGGCAAACCCAGCACAGTCACCTACCGCTATGCCGAATACTTGATAAAACAGCAGGCAGAGAAACAGGGCTGGAAGTCTCCCATCCAACGCCTCTATGCAGTTGGGTAAGAGACTGTTTTTCCTGCTGGTTTCCTTAGGGAGTTGCATACTGACTTCTCTTCGGTGTTTTTTTTAATGGAGATTTCTAAAATGAATACCAAAATCCCCATGGTGTCTCTGGAGCCTCACATCCTGGAACAGAGGCCTGCTAGCTTTTTGCGTTCTACACTTTTAATAATTTGAAGGGCCCTGTCAGCCTAGCAAAGCTGTTGCTGTAGGATGCGGAGTGCATGTAGCATGACTGGATTAAAGAAAAAGTTAAGAGTCCCAGATGTAGTACCATTAGCCCATTTAGGCCAAACACTTTGGGACTGTAGGGAATACATTACAGTAATGGCTGAAACTGCTTTGGGTGCGTCTTTTCCCCTTCGAAAGATGTTTGTGAAGCATGTGGCGTTTACCACAGCTGAACAGGACACAGCAATAGGTGGACTCACTGGCCCAGTCTGGGTGGGTGGGTCTCTTGATGTTAGCAAATATCTTGTGCCCCTTCCTCCTTCAGTGCTGCCTTAATCCCAGTCTGCCAGAGCTAGAAATTGATGCATGGGCTAGTTTCTCATTTCTGTTTCACACTGTGACCTTATGCAGGGATAACCCTATGTCCGATATCTATGGGGCAAACCTCTACAACAACTACCTCAAGTCAGCTCACCAGAACCAGGTCCAGGCTGGGGTGAAGAGGAGCCCACAGCCAGCCAGTCCCCAAACTGAGGATCACCTCGAGCTGAGGAGGGACTGCAACAATTCAGTGGAGAGTTGCGAGTCGATTCTGGTCTGCACTGGGGTCTACCGCCACAATGCAGATGTTCCCAGTAAAACGGAAGAGTGCATGATGGAGACAGTGTTCCATGGCCATCGGGACTTCTGCTTTGACCCCAGCCTGGTGGAGGCATCTTACATAGTGCAGGATGTGAATGATGCTGTGCAGCTTGCTTTCAAGAAAGAGAACTGGAGCTAGGGTTAAGACAGGTGTGCCTGAAGATCTACCATCAGGGATTTTATGTACTGGGAAGGGAAGAGGGGAAGAACGGGGAGAGACTTGGGGTGATATTCTTATCTAGCCAACGTGAAAGAATACTCCCTGTCTTTGCACTAGAAGCCCCTTGCTTTTATTGATACTCACCTGCAATCCTGACAGCTGCCAGCAGGCTTTCGACTGTGAACGTACATTGCTGCCATCTATAATTGAGCCATAATGGAAACAGGGTATAAGGAGAAGGCTCGTCCCAGCAATCCCAGTTTTGTTCAGCCATCAGAGTTCGTTCTTTTCCACCCTTTGTGTGTGAAGATCAAAGCCCACCCTCCTCCTCGCAATGTGTTTGAGGGTGAAGCTCCTCCCTGTGCAAGGAGCCATGATCAGCCAGCGTGCCATTTGTACAATGTACTACTCGTCCAGTCTGTGACGCGAGCACACCAGAAGCTGTGTTGTGGTAGCACTGTGCCGGGGAAGGCTTTAAGTCTTAACATTCTCCTTATGAAGAATAAGTGCCTATGGACTTTAGCAAATTCTGTTTGCTTGGGGATTTGCCACTGCATCACTGTCAGTCTGAAACAAAGTCCCATTTTGCAGTCCTCTGGCAGCTATGGAGAGGCAGGGCCCCTCAAAGGAAGCTGCAGTAGCCAGAGCAACTTGCTGCGGGGCCGAGGGGAAAGTTATATTATTCCCTCCCCCCTATTTAGCATTCTGTGAACACTTCTGCCTTTTCGCATCCCACTAGGGAGCCAGCAGCCTGCTCTCAATAGCAGAGAAAACCACGACAGAGTCTGAATTTCCAGAGTTGTCTTTGCCCAGAACTCAGTGCTGCAGCAAGAGGCTGTTTCAGCGCCCACCCTGATCCCAACTGCTGCAAGGGACATCCCCCTGCTCCAGCTGGCACAGCTTCCAAAGAGGGGCCCCTCTTTGGAACAAGGGCCACCCAGAAAAAGTCACAGCCCACCTTTGCTCTTTCCTTGCATGCAAGGATTGAAAGAGGAGATCATCAAGCCGGGATGGTACCTGAGCCCCAAATCCCCAATCTTCATCTTTAAGAGTACAAATGTATCCGTCCTTCACTTCCTTTTTTCCTGTCTTCCCTCATGGGGTTTGCAGCTCAAGGATACCCCATATGGTCTGATCCCTGTTCCCTCCTCTTCCTTTAGCATGCAGGTAGAGTCCCCCTAACAAGAATTAGCAGCTGGGACTTGCCTGCCCAGGAACATTTCCATATCCCTAAATGACATGTACCTTCTATTGCCTCTGTTCTCCTAGTTCGGGCTATCCAGAGAAAGATCAAAAGACCTGTGTCTCCTTAGACAGTCCAAAGAAGCTAAGCAAGCATTGCTTGAGAAACTCCATGTAAAAGATTGGCTCAGCAAGGAGTTTCTTAATTCCAGAGGAGCACTGTGATTTTAGAAGCATAAATCAGTCTGCGTATGTGATGGAAAGCCTTTGGAGCCAACACAACTGAGTTGGTGTTCCTACTTATGCTCAGCTCACACCACACTGAGAGATCAGAAATAGGTCTGCTCTGCCTCCTCTTTCTTCCTTGCTGCTTTACCAGGCAGCTCCCTGCACAGGGTACAAACAAGATGTTCTGCACAGAAATTTGAGTTGTTCTTAATTCAGATCTCGGCATCCATGTATACTGACACTCTGCTTCAGCAGCTCTCCATCTTCTCGATACTGATGTCTCTTCCTAGGAAGGTCACACTGCAGAGCAGGCTCTGTTCTTATGTTATGCCAGGCTCTGCATCTGAAAGGGACTGGGTGCTCTACCAGTGACCCAGGCAAAGAGCTCCTTCTCCGTGGCTTCTTTCTCTATACCTTATTTTCTTAATAGGAGCAGAAAAGTACCTCTTCGGGTGAATTTCCCTCCTGTGAAATTCATAGCGGAATGCAGTCCCTTCCTTTCTCAGCACTAGCTGGGGTTCTTCTCCTTTGTCTTACCAGGGCAAGAATCGCTTGGCTGCTTCTAAAAGCAGCTGTAATGTGAGGAACACAATCTTAGAGCTGAATCTTTTTGCCTTTCACTGGAGAGAAAAAGAAATTACCATTTCATCTACTTGCACAAGACAAGGGCTTGTCTCCAGTTTCCAGAAGAGTAAGTACAGGGAAGGACTTTCATATAACATAGGGAAGATCCTTTAGCTTTCAGTGCATCTCCACAGTCACAATTGTGCTGTGGACCCAGTGTGCGAGGCCTGAAACTGGAGGTCCAAAACCCGTTTATTCATAAACTAGCTCCAGTGTCCCTCAGCCTCACTTTTCAGAGGTGCCATCCAGTGCAGAAAGAGGAATGCTCCCTTTCCTTGCAGTGTTTGCTAACTTGGGTGATAACTTTCATACGATTAATTGGGAACGGTCTTCTAGGCCATGATTACATAGAGCTCAGAAAGCTGGTTGCTGGCAATAACTGCAAGCCACACCTTCAATTTGATAGGTACTTATCTGCAGAAGTACTAAGGTCTGTCTATCTGTGCGCGCAGTAACCTTTGGCAGAGCTCTTTCTTGTAAGGCTGTGGTGCCAGTTACTCAAAGACAAGGTGCTGCTGAACCAGTGTTCCCTGAGGGGTGTAGTGCTGCTGAATCAGCTATCCCAAACGGAGCCAGGTGCACTGGCTGCTGCTCCGATGATGGCGGTAGCTTTGTGGATGGAACGCGCAGAAGAATTTTGAGAAATCACAAGCAGTTTGTAATTTCCTATCAGCATGCACGGCACATCTCAGCCAGAAGTGAGGTGGGTAGCAAGATGAAGGAGGTAGCACCTCCTTCAAGAAAGGAAGAGCTTTGCATTCGCACGGAGAGTGAGCCAGGCATCTCTGTCTTTGGAATAGCAGTGGAGATGAGCTGACTGATGTGAATCTGCTTCGGATTCCAAATCTGCTTTTAGCTCCAGATTTGTTTTTTCACCATGTTAGTGTTGAAACAGAGCTCTGGGAGTCTTAAAAATGCGTAGGAGGAACTTCAGTGATAAGGCATTTAAGAAATGCTTTGCTTGCGAGTTGAAATTGGACGGAAGGGAGGAGAAGGAATCTAGAAGAATCTTGTACCCTTTCTGCAATTCTTACCAAGTAAGGTTGCGTAAGAGGCTCTGCTTGTTGATCTGTGCACTAATTAGTCAGATGGGCTGTCCTTAGTCTGAGCAACACGGAGACCTTTCCCCTCTTCCTCTGCTCAGCTCCTTGAAACAGTGCACTTTGTCCAGGTCACTGCCTAGGAATTGCATGGACACAGTGGATAGAGTAGGAAATCTGGGTTCTCCAGCTGCTGTTGGATACTGACTTGATTATGGAAGATTTCTACAGACAAAAGTGCTTGTCAGGTCTCCTCTGTTCCAGGAGTTTTGTGCTAGAGTGCTGTGCAGGCTTCTAGCTTATCTGCAGTTTATTTATGGACATCTGTTACTGCTAGAATTCAGTGAAATCCTTTTTCCTTGGAATTGCAGCTTCCTGGAATTAGCTTCAAGCGTGGCCGGAACAAAACTTTTCCTTTGTCTCATGTATTGCACAGAAGTGGTATTTCTGAAGCCGTATTTCTCTCATTTGGAGCAAGCATACTTCTGTGCAGATTATGGGACCAAGCAGGAGAGGGGACTTCACTTGCTGATCTAATACCTTAATATTTCTATGGTGCCCTGCCCTATACAACAAACATGGTGAAGATCTGATCCTAACAACTCCATCTTCCACAGATGGATGAGTTTCAGTGAAGCCTAAAGGGAGTATGCAGTGAGGTGAGGCAACTGAGAACAGCAGGGAGGAACCGGAGGAGGGATAGACCTTGTTTTGGATCTGAAGCAGAGAGCTTTTATGTCATGCAATAACGTGGTGGTCAGAGAGGTCAGTTCCTTTATTCCACAGGACACATGCAACTACTAGCCTGGCGTTCAGGGAGTCATATAACACTACTGTCCCCTTTCTTCCAATCTTAATCCTGGTGTGTCTTTTTCCCTCCAATAAGTGGGTAATGTTTCAGATTATGTCATGTGCACTGTAGCAGAGTGATTACATATCATACAGAGAAATCACAAGCTGTGATTATTTTGGATTTCATATTAATTTCAACCCAGTTCCAGAGTTGCTCCTTTGATCTAGCACATATATAAAATAATAAAATATGTTTTCTTTGAAATAAAATTTAACTTGCTCTGTGTACATTTCATGAGTATTATCCTGGTCTCTTTCATGTCTTTGCCCTAGAAGATTATCAGGACAAATTCTGTCTTTTGTTCTGTTCATCAAGCCATTCTCAGATCTTCTTGAGGGAACCACTCTGAAAGATACCCCTCCAGCAGTTCTTTTGACTGAGCCAAACTGTAACTCCCCGTAAGCTCTACATTTGCCATAGTCAGGTGAGATGAGTGCAACTTTGACCATTCCTATTCTGTAGGAGGGGGAAAAAAAGGACCCATCACAAGCCATGATACCCTGACTGACTGTTCACAGTCACAACTAGTTTTGGGATGCCACCTGTGTATGAGATGCTTTCAGGGTGGGCATTTAGTTGTGACCTAAGCAGTTGTTTGTAATGATTACATCTACTGGGTGGGGAAGCCACAAGCTAGCTGCCACCAACTTAATCTGCTGTTGCAGATGAAGAACAAGCCTAAGGGCATATGGAAAGCCATCCTTATCACTAGAAGCTTACTTGACTCTATGTGAAACCCTTTGTGATCATAAAAGAAACCCAACTTGTTTGACAAGAGCCATGCCCTGGTACCTTTTGAAAAAGGTGAGTGGAGTTAGGGGGACATATACTAACTGGCAAACTTTCAGATTAGAGCCACTGGTTTCAGCAAATGGAAAATTAAAGATCCTACTAGGTGAAAACCATCAGCTTTAATGTCCTTGCATTGTCCTTACATTCCACCAGAAGGTTTTCCATCTACAAAGTTCACAGCTCACAGGAGGCACATTAGACAGCAAAACAAGCGTGATTCTGAGTCCTGAGAACTTGATGTTGAAAGGAACAATCGATCGATAAAACAGTAAAAGCAGTTTTGGAGGGACTGGACAAGGATTCCCATTCTCAGCAGAGAGAGGAATCGAATTGTATTCTACATCCTGGAGAAATGACCTATGGCCCCAACTTCTAATAAATAATAATAAAAAGCATTAACCAGCCTTCTCCTTTTATCCAGTGCTCCAGTAGTTGGAGCACTTGCCCGAGATAGGGTGTTTCAAGGTTTAGTTAGGCAGAAAGAGATCAAAAACCTGAACCTCTCAGATGAGTGCTTTTAATCACTACGCTATTGTCAAAGCAAAAGGGCAGCCTAGGGTTAAGGTGTCCCTTGTAGGAGACAGCCTTAGCTGGAACTTAGAGTCCCATAGCAATCCTTAACCAACATAAGGAGCAGAGTTAAACATTGGCATCGTGAAATACTGAAGAAGGAACAACTTGAACAAGAGGGACTGAGAGCCCTATTTAAGTTGGAATTTGCTCCCAGGTGGATGCGGTGAGAAACGCCTAGCAGAGTAAGCCCTGAGAAGTGCTTAGTCTATGGATTCTGGTGGGCCTTGAACACAAGCTAAGCAGTTACCTGCTCGCCCTGGTACAGACCTTGGCCCTTCAGGGGCATGCCCAAACCCTTTCTTTACCGAATCTACCTAACCTCAGGTATAAAAGCACCAGTCTCTATGGATTTTTGCAGCCGCACGGTCAATTTGATGAAAATTAGGCACTTAAAGACCTTTATGGATCCAGTCTGCAACAGTTTAAAACCCCACGCCAGCAAGGCAGCTACATGTTCTCTAGGAACTAAACTGTTCCATCAAGAAAGCCCTTTTCCCTAATTCACTATAATAAACCTGCTTTTCCCTTTCAGTCAGTTCAACTACTAAGAGCTTTCACTTTCTCCTCAAAGTCAGTTGCAATACACACTGTGTACTAAGACTGAGTAAGTACAAAATACTAAGAGCAACCCCCAAATCCTCTTCACTCTCCAAACCCCTACCCCGCTACAAGCATGAAAAAAATCTCTTTGCATTTTATGCTGGTATCAAAAGCTGTTTGAACTGAAATGTAATTATGAGCAATAGATTGTTACACTTTTATATCCTTGTAAAGTGTATCTGTATTCCCCAAACGGTAATACTGGATCAGCAGTTTAGTTACAAAGACTCTGCGTTCAGATGCAGACAAACCGAGGCGTCTTTGAATTTTGCTGCTGGCCAGGTGAAACTCCTCTACACTTGCCTGTAACTTCAACCCTGACCGTTTGAATGGCTTAGATAAGTGCAGTACAAAGCGTGTGTCAGAGAATCCCAGAACCTTCTTTTCCCACTCAAAAGGCATTTTAAGTATGGTTAGAGCAGATTATTCTCAAACTCACTGAGATCAGCTTTGCCTCCTTCCCTCCCACTGCTGCCAGTTTCTGACAGCTTACTGCAGGGTATAATTAGGGATTTAGTTTCTGGTCTTTCTTTCAGGCATATATTTCCCTCTTTTTTTTTTTTTTTTTTTACCCCCAAGAAATTGAGTCATTATTTTGTTTCCTCTTGAGTTCTGCCCTCAAGAAAGTTTTGTCTTTCCCCCAGCAGGGGTATTTTTGAGGGCACACTACTTGTTTCCACTAGTAGTGTAAACTAGAAATGGTAGCATTTTAAATATTCAGTATGACTATTTCACAACACTCTGTTGTCTGCTGCTTGCCTTTAAATATATGTATACACACACATATCTATGCCTACACGTAAATACATAAAGAAGCCAGAAACATAGCTTTGGAGCTGCTGAAGAGTAGAAGCTATTTATAGTTTAGCCTTTTAATGTTTTAACAGTAATGGTTAAGCACTAACACTTCCAAGGACTGCACATTGCATTAAATAACTGGATCACATGGGAAGCATCAGCTTGTCATATCTCATCCTACAGTGTGCTGCAAAAAGCTCTTCAATGCTTTCTTGAGTAGAAGACATTTCTCCCCTCACTCCCATTTTAAGGTATAGGCACAATTTCTGCTTCCTTCCCCACAAATAAGCTCTTTTCTTATTCTCACCTGTTTGTTTGGGTTGTGTTTGCCCTCCTGGAGCCCATGCTCAGCTTGAGGAAGCCCTTGAGCTCTCACCCTCCTTCCCAGTGCTCCCCCATCCCTGCTCGTAGCTCCCCTTGCCCTATAGCTGCAGGTCCCTGTTCCCACCTGCCTACCTTGGGCGCAGGGACCTTCCCAGCCCCAGTAGGGATCCTTTGGTCTCTGGAGAACCGTTTCCATAAGGCTCCTCTTGCCCTGCTGACGCAGCCTCAGCCCAGCAGAACCACGTTCCTCAGGGTACAAGAGGTGCAAGCCCCTTCGCCAAGCATGTGCTAGCTCAGGCAGGCCCACATAGCACCCAGCTCCCCCCCAGGTGCCTCACTTCCCCCCGTTCCCCTGGGCTGAGCTCGCCGCATCACCTGGCTGGCGTGTCAGAGCCCATCTCCCCAGGTGGGCAGGCCAGCTGCGGGTGACAGCCCATCCCTCCCGAAGCCCAGGGACCCCCATCCAATTGCACTTACCCCAGCAGGTGGGACAGACACCAGTCCGGCAAGAAACACACCCAAACCTTTGGGAAATGCGGCTTCCTTGTGAAACGAGCCTCTGGACCGAAAGCAGAGGAGACGCGAGTGCCTACGGGCAGACTGCCAGGGCAGCTAAGTGAGCATGTCCAGCCTACGGCGCCCAGGGCGCAGGGAAGCGCATTGCCTGGGAAACCTGGAGCACAAGAGCCAACGAGGCAAAGCCGTCACCGTCTGCTGCCCAGGTAGGGCAGGAGCAACCCTCTCTGCGTAAAGGCTGTTGCCCTGAGCGGCCCAGATGGATGCTCGGTTTTCACTCCACGTCCTCTCGTAGAAGTGGAAAACGTTTCTTGCAGTGGAATAGGTGAATGTGGTAGGAGCAAGACTGATTTAGCTAATCCTCGGGACTGGCCACACATTAATCAAGCGCTGGCTTACCCTGAGAAGGGTCAGGTGAATGTACCCACCTTAGACAAAGGCCAGGATCCAGTACATAAGGATGTGGTTTTACCCTCTACCCTTGATCACACACACTTACAGTGCCATCTAACCCAGCCTTTCTGTGGAAACCAAATTAGGAGACACAGCCGGTGTCGTTCACAAACCCTCACTGCCATGCTGAGCCATCCTGAACTGGGCAACTCCCAACACCAGTCAAAGAGAAGTAGCACCGGGCCCTGCTCAAACCTGAAAGAGCAACGCAGACAGCAAACATCCTCCTTGGCTGTGGCCTCGAGCCTCACGCTCCCTGTATAACAGAGACCATTCAACAGAGCCCTAAGCAAGGTGTTTGTGGGGTTGTACACGAATTGTAGTCAAAGCAATCGTTTGGCTATGGTTTTTTTCTTTGGCAGGCAAGTCTGCCAAAGACTGAAAGCCTTGCCAGCGAAACACGCAGCGCTCGGTGGCAGAGACCAGGCGCAGTGCTTTCGTCTCTGACAAAGTCCACACACCTTGAGAGGCTGGAGAGCAAAGCAAACACGATGGGAGCGTATCTGGCAAGGAAAGAAAGGCGGCTCGCTGCTTGCAGTCTTCTTGCATCTTGAGTGACCTCAGACTAATCTGCTCGGCTGAGAGTGGTGCTGCATTGCTTCTGACACGCAAAAGCTTGCTGTTTTCCCGTGCCGGGTGGCTGTGGGCCAGCACCACAGCCCAGCAATGCAGAGGGAAGAGTGTCCCCTGCGTCACTGCGGAGGCAGCAATGTGGCAGCACCTCCGAGGCATTGACATGGGCTGTGGATCGTGGGGAGCAGCCCCTGGGGAAGGGCACCCCCATGGCTCTGTGTGGCAGAGGGGATGCCAGAGCTGTGACACCTCCATCCTGGTACTGGCCTAGGCTACACCAGCCCACTCACCGCCCTCCAGGCTGGACTGTTCTTTTGAACACTCATGTTTCTTATGATATGCTATAATTACCGACCTTCTTAGAATGAAGTATTTTTATTTGCTAATTGAAATGTGGAATTAGGGAGAAAGGGCCCTTAGAGAGCAAGAGAGCACTTGCATGTTCAGTCTGATCTGATGCTACGTACCATGACAAGGTGAATTAGAGGAAGGCAATGAACACAAGTAGCGCTGATGCAAAGTTCAATCTTGGCAAGTGTATCCTACCATTGAAAACACAATGTGAGTGTAGCAGAAAATAGGTGTCCCCCACCCTAGTTGCAACACAGCCACGCAGGTAATGGCAGCGGAGATGCAGCAGCGTGGACTTTAAAGCAGGATAGCAACCAGCACGGAAGACAATGGGAATGCCTGTGTGTTACTACCCCAGTTTAGAGGTTGTACCACTTCAGTACTGTGCTGCCCAAGTAACTACACTGAAGCCTGCATAGCCTCCAGTTATCTTCTTTTTCCCCTCTGTTTTGACCATGCTTTTAGAAAACTAATTTATCTGTGGCCCCTCACTCCAGTCTCCATTGACAGTAATGCTTTTGCTGTGATTCTTCTTCCCCTGCTTTTCCTCTTGATTATTGCTCTGTGTCTAAAGAAATCTTTGTGTCAACCCACCTCAAGTTCTCCCCTTCCCTTTCTCGATTATTTCTTTGTTTCAGATTTAAGCATGAATTCTCCTGGTACCCCAGACCTATTTCTCCTTGTTGTCAAGAGCAGCCAGTGACATTTACTGGAGTAGGGCTCCTCAGGGAGCCTGCACCAACATGTATTAGACAGTTGTCACTGCTGTCCTGGATGTCCTTTCCCAGTACTAAGCATCTGGGTTTCGCTCAACCCCATGTGTTGATTAGCAACACCCTCCAAAGTCAAGCTATTTTGATCTTTATCACGAAGTGTAGTTAATACAGACATTTGTGGGTACAGCTTATTCAGTATGCGTCACATCATTGACAGGCAGCACCCGGCTCATCACCGGTGGGCACAGGTAGGAATGAGGGACTGGTGATGCCGAGCACCAAGCCACTTTGCAACGTGATGTGTCAAGCCATTAGCGCTGGTGCTGTGACAGATCCAGCCTGCCAAGCTCAATTCGAGGCCATTATTAGCGGGTCAATAAAGGCCCCAGCTGGTGCTTTCAGTAGAAGTAGGAACTTTAGGGCTATTCACGTCAATTTAAAGCCGCCATCCCATCACAGCAAGCTGGGCAGAGCCCTCAGTATGTGGCTTGCCTCAACTCAGGAAATCCGTGGGGTAAAAGCCACTTACTTTGATGTACAATTACTTAAAACAGACTGAAAGTACTGGCAGCCGAATGTCCAGCGCCACAGATGAGGAGCCACAAGTGTGTGCTTTGCCATAGGCTCTGCGCCAGGCCACTGGCCCTCGTCTTGGTCAGCCTAGAGAGATCGGGGGAGGCTGAAGTCCTTCTGATTTTCTGGAGTGGGTGCCGGGGGGCTGTGGCACGTCCATGGGTGACTCGCCCAGGCCCGGCTGGCTCCATTCACCGGGGTCTGGGGGGCAGGAGGCAGCCGGGCCATGCTCCCCGAGCTCTGGCTCTATCGCAGCCCCGGGGACAGGGAGGGGGGTCGCCTTCCTCCCCCTCCTCTTCTCGCCCCCCTCCTCCCCTCCCCCGGCCGCACAGCCGCTCTCCGCTCCCCCACCCCCACTCCCAGCCCACCCACCGCCGCCAGCGGAGACGCCCGCCCCGGCTCCAGCAGCTGCTGCGGTTGCGGCTCGGCGCCGCCCCCGGCCTCCCCTGCCGCGCCCCGCCGGCTCCCGCCGCTCGGGCTCTCCGCACCGCTGCCGCTGCTGCCGCCGCCGCCGCTGCCGCCGCCGCTGCCGGTGCGGCGGCGCGGGGCGCGGGGGGCGGGCAGGGGGCGGGCCGGGGGCCGCGGCGCGGCCGTCGGGCCCGGCGCGCCGGCTCGGGGGCCGGGGAGGACCATGCACCGCGCTGCCTCCAACCAGCGCTCGGTCTCCTCCTCCTCGGGCTCCTTCCAGCCGCCGCCGCCGCCGCCGCTGCCGCACGCCGCCGACCGGCAGCCCCTCTGCCCGGGGGGCTCCAGCAGCGGCGGCAGCCGGCGGGGCTCGGGGTCGAGCTCGGGCTCGGCGCGGGCCCGCCGCCCCCGCAGCCCCCGCAGCAGCACCGAGGAGGAGGAGGAGGAGGAGGAGGAAGAGGAGGAGGAGGACAGCATCAGCATCAGCAAGCCCCTGGTGCCGCCGCCCGCCGCCCCGCTGCCCGCCGCCGCCTCGCCGCTCCCCAGCAGCAGCAGCAGCAGCGGCGGCGGCGGCGGCGGCGGCGGGAGCCCGGGCCGCAGCATGACGGCGGCGGAGCTGTACGGGGCGGCGGCGGCGGGCGGCGGGGCGGCGGGCGGCGGGGCGGCGGCGGGGGCGCTGCTGGGCCCGCGGGGCGGCGGGCGGGCGGCGCTGGGGCTTCCAGGCGCTGTCCCTGGTGCTGCTGCTGGGGCAGGGCGCGCTGCTGGACCTCTACCTGATCGCCGTCACCGACCTGTACTGGTGCAGCTGGATCGCCACCGACCTGGTGCTGGCGGCCGGCTGGGGCATCTTCTTCTGCCGCAACAGCCGGGCGCGCCGCCGGGAGCGGCCCCCGCCGCCCCCCGGGCCGCCGCCACCGCACCCGCTGCTGCTGCACGGCCCCCCCGGTGGCCGCGGGGCCGGGGGCCGCGGGGCCGGGGCCCCCCCCGCGGCGGCGACTTCGCCTACGCGCACCTCGCCTGGCTCATCTACTCCATCGCCTTCACGCCCAAGGCGGCGCTGATCCTGGGCACCTCCATCCTGGAGCTGATCGAGCTGCGCCTGCCGCTGGGCACCACCGGCTTCCGCATCACCCTGGCGCTCTCCGCCCCGCTGCTGTACTGCCTGCTGCGGGCCATCGGCACCGAGGGCGCCGGGCAGCTGCTCCTGCCGCCGCAGCCGCCGCCGCAGCACCGCGCCGCCGCCGCCTTCCTCGCCACCTGCCTCGACCTGCTCGACAGCTTCTCCCTGCTGGAGCTGGTGCTGCAGCCCGGGCGGCCGGCGCCGCTGCCCGCCCCGCTGCGCTACCTCCTCATCGCCGTCTACTTCCTCTGCCTGGCCTCGCCGGTGCTGTGGCTCTACGAGCTCAGCGCCGCCCGCCCCCCGGCGCCGCCCGCCTCGCCCTCCACCTCCTGCTGCCCGCCGGGCTGCTGGACGCCCCGCTCCTGGCGCTCCGCTGCCTCCTGCTCCTGCGCTACCAGCAGCCGCTCTCCCTCTTCATGCTGAAGAACCTCTTCTTCCTGGCCTGCCGCGGCCTGGAGGCGCTGGAGACCTGCTGCCTCCTCCGCCCCGCCGCCGCCCCGCCGCCCGCCAAGTACGGCCCCGCCGCCGCCGCCCCCGCCGCCGCCGCCCCGCTGGCCCACGGGCTCTCCGACGCCGACGTGGGCCCCCACGGGTACGTGAACGCCTTGGCGGTCACCGCCCAGGGCTGAGCCCCCCCCGGCCGCCGCCCCCGGAGGGGCTCCCGCCGCCTCCGGGTCCGCTCCCGGCAGAGTCTCTCTGCGTTTCTGCTCAGGTTCCCGCCGCCGTGGCCGAGCAGGGGAAGGGGACGCGGGCTCCCCCGTCGGACTCTCGCTCTCCTCCTCCCTTTCCCGCAGACAAATCCAGCAGCGGAAGCTCCGCGCAAACCCGACTACCTGCAGGAGCCTACGGCTGACGCTTGTCCCCGGAAAACGCCCCTGCCCTTCACGACGAGTCTTCTTCTAATACTTCTGCCTCTCCGCACTGTTTGGAGGCTCCCACTCTTCCCCTCCAGCTCCCAACCAGGACATCACGTTGCTTTGTGACCATAAAGGTTTAGGTTTTCCTTTTCCTCCTAAACGACAGGGACCAGCGGATTTTGTCCCCTCCTTTAAGAACTCCTGCTGACCACGACGATGAGACGTGAGAGGGGCCTGACCAGCAGAGACGTGCCTTTGGGGTGCGGGCAGGACAAAAGGAAGCACGCTTTGGTTTCGCTAGGTCTTGCAAAGCTGCCGCCTCTGTTTCCCAGCAGCAGAGCTGCAGAGGGCCTTTGCGTACCAGCTGGGGAACCTCTGGGAGCACGCCGGCCGTCTGGTCATTTCAAGCCTAGGAGCCACTTTCTCCAAGCCGAAAATGTCTACCTCTGTGCTTCAACCTTTTGCATCTTATGTTGACTTCACACGCTAAAGAAACACGTGAATCCGGCATGGACATAATCCAGGGGCTTAGACCCCATTTCACTGCCACCGAGACATTTATTTCTGGTGAGAACAGGGTTTACAGCAGCCTACTGCTCGCTTCAGACAGCAGCACCCAGGTGCTGGGGCTCTCATTTCTCTGTGAATATGCATGTTTATGGGATCAGTGTTGGTTTTCTTATACGCAGAGTGTAGGGTCTCCCTTTACATAGGCCGGGAAGGCTGGAAAGATTTCCTCTGGCACCCTTCCACCTCTGCTTGAGAGCACAGAGACGGGGCTAAGCCTGCAAACGGCCCCCGCTCCAACAGCAGAGCAGAGGACGTCAGTGCTGCTCGAGGTGGGCCCTGCGCTTGGTGAACCTCACTTTTCAGCACAAAAAGCAAAGCGCTGCAGGAGCCCTCGAGGCAGAGGGGCTCCCGAGCTTTGGTGAAAGCCCACAGACCAGCATCCTGTCCTCCATGTGCATGTGGTTAAGGGGAAAAAGTTAATTGTTAGTAACCTCTCATAGAAACACAGTTATCTTTGGTTTTAAGCTCCATGAATGTTCGGTGGGGGTTAAGGCCTGCTCTTCTGCCTGGCTACAGCTGCTCCTGAAACCAGCCAAATGGAAGCAGGAGCACAGAGGCCACGTTGGGAGGAAGGACTTTGCCCCTCCCAGGCTTTTATTTTGTTATCTGCGCAAGGCTGCATTCATTGGGAAAATGCCAGTTTCCTGTCCCGAGCCCTTTTTCAAGCTGTCCTGATGGGAAGGGGAAATAAAGCACAACCAACTGCTACCCAGAGCCAACAGCAGGACTGCAGGCACAGCCCAGACTTCTCCTGCACAGGCATCCATTCTCTCCTTCAGGGCTCGGGCTTCAGTGGGACCGAGCCTCTGTCCCGCCTCCCCTTTCCACAGAGCAGGATCAACTGCCTGCTCCAGTGGACTGCTACAACAAAATGTTTACAGTCTGGTAACTTCCAGCTCCCACAGGCAGAAGTGGGGGTGCCATGGGGCTCTTCTCCCCCAGCTCTCGGGTGGCTGGCGAGTTTCGAGGGGCTAGAAAAGCCCCTAGAAAAGCTGGGGCAATAGCGCCGTTCTGTTCAGAGCGGCAGCTAGGATGGGCAACTTGCTGCTCGCCCCACGCCAAACGGAGAGTCAGCAAAGGCTAGGCTTAACTTTCCCACCAGTGCTTTATTTTTAACCTGAGCCCTTACATGGGCAATTGTGTGAATTTCGGCCAGTGGCCTTTTTCTTCAGTAACTTCTTCTTGTCTGGACAATCTTGGTGCTGTGAGTGACTGTGATTGTAAAACTTGGTACTGTGAACTTTTCCTACGTGATGTGAGATGTGTCGAGGGGATGCTAAGTTCCTGGCCAAAGGAGGTGTAATTACAGGTATATTATGCTTGTACAGGTATTTGTTTCCTTGCACCTTCCTTTTTCAGAATTCAACAGATAGTAAAAGCCCAGAAAGAACTACAGTATTACTCAAGAGAGAGAGAGGATACCTGTACCTAGGAATACTCCATGCTTCAAACAACTGAAGAAAAAAGAAAAAACAAACAAACAACTTTGCCAAAAACAAGATGAAGGAAAAAAAGCTATTCTCCCCCAGCTATGTTTTGCTGCTTCTATGGCCAAATTCAGGACAGCAAAGTGCTTAGAACATCCCTAATACACTGAAGCATAACCATAGTTGAGACACTGGAAGAATCACAGCAGAATTATTAACAAGTCTTACTTCAGTACCCCTTCATAGCACAAACAAAGTTGCTGTTTCAACAGTGAGTGCCTTTTTCCATTTAAGACATTATTGAGGAAATGGCATACTTGAAATTTATCTAGCGATGGCATACTTAAACCATTGACAGTGAAGTCACAGTTCAAATTTGTCCGTGGATGCCTGGGACAGATGACCCTGCAAAACGATGCTTCTGTTGCATAGAATTCCTTTGTAGAAAAAGTGGTTCTTTGTAGTGCCATGGTTTTAGGTTGTTAGTAAATGTGCTGTTTGGAGAGCATAAAGCTCTCACAGCAGCTGGCTGTACAGAAGCCCCCTTGCAACTAAAAGGGCAGCTCTGCTGCCACTTCAATTACTTACTACAGAAAAACATTTAAAGGTCTTCACCATCTTGCTTATAAGCCTGCTCCTCCTTTTGAATTCCCTTCTCTTCGGTAATTGAGCTCTTACTTCCATTTAAACCCTTCTGCTGCATAATAGATCCGTTTGCAGGAGAGAGAGAGAGTGGTACCATTAAAGTGCAAACAATACCTCACCCGATGCACCTTGCACACCTACTGTATATTCTGCCAACATTAAATTACTGGTCCAGGTCAATACCACTTTGCTAAACGAAGTTGTGCCATATTAAGACATACGTCCCTTGGGATTCTGTTACAAGCCTTGTAACACAACTCGTAACAATTTAGCATTTTATTGTTCTCTGTTTCCTATCCTGACAAAAGAGATGACTACTCCCAGGAGGGGAAACTGAAGTGAGAGAGAAGGCCTGTGGCCCATGGACACTTGGCATCCCCCTGGCATTTATCAGAACTTGTATTTTTTAAAAAGCAAGATTGTTAAAATAAAATTAGAAACTTGTGACTGATTTTGCTTTTTTTCCCTCCTTTGAGTCTTGCTGGGCTATTCCATTTTGCATTCAGGGACCAACAGATGCATTAAAGTTACTTGATCTCCTCATGTTGGATTGCTAAAATAGTGTCTGGATTTTTCCCTCTAACAAAGTTCTTGTAAGTGAAAGAGTTCTAAAAGCTGTAACACCAAGGGAGTTATTTGAGAAGGGAATGACTAAGGCAAGAAAATCCAGATGACACTTCTGAGCTTCCTATTTAAATGATTTACAGGAATTCATACCACTTGAAAAAGGCTCATGGGAAAAAAAAATCAGATTTACATGTTAATTGCTGTAAGATAAAAGAAACTTTAAGAAGTGGGATCATCAAGATGACAATTATTCACATAATCTGAGAAATGGGTTCTCACTGGAGAAGCACTGAGATCACAGCTGCCTCTTGCTTAGCTCCTGTTGGGTTAGGTCCTGTACAGACAGGAAACAAAGGCGGCACCCAGTCTTAAGTTTGGATCTATGCAGGGACTGTCCCTTTGTTAGTCTTTCTAGGCACCTGGCTGCAGAGAAAGCAAGCTGTCTTAACAGTCCTGCCTCACTGAGCCGCCCTGCACAGAAATTACAAACGTTTCCCTCCTTTAAACACCCATTTTGAAGGAGCATGCACTTCCCCACACATGAGGGCCCCCAGCTGTAGCCAGCTCAACTGGATGCAGCTGCAGCACTTTGCAGGAATGTTTTGGCATTTATCAGCCAGTTTAGTTCTGGCTCTCAGTTTTGCCTCAGATTTCTGTAAGAAATACTAACATATGGAGTTAGGCAGAATTGAGGACACAGAAGTGTTCAAGTAAATATATCCAAAAAGTATTCTTGTTTTTTAATTTAAGGAACAAAACACAAGTTATAAACAAATAAAATTATAAAATACACATAATACAATATTGGTTGCAAGTCAAAAGAACAGATTATCTTCCGAGATACCAGATTTTTAAAAAGCTGAAATAAAGTTGCCTTCAGATTTTTTGACAAGTAAACTTAGAAGGACAGGAAGGTGACAAGCTTGTCTGAACACAAAGGAGAGAAGCCTGGATGTATCTACATCTCACAGGCTGTTATCCAGTGGGCTGGACTGCAGAAACCGTGACAACAAATAGGATAAACGCCAGCCTTGACTAGTCCGCTACCCAGTCAGTGCTACATGGGCCAACATACAACCACTCGCAGGGAACAATTTTTTCTAGTGCATCAAGCCCAATTTTTTAAAAACACTGGAATTGATACAGTTACCATCACTGCTCCTGGAAGATGAACCCCTTAGTCTATGAAGTATTTCACAATGGTTAGCCTGAACTACCTGTGCTTGAGTTTATACCCACATAAGTGTATCTTACACTCATTTTAGCTCAGCCTCCCCTAATTTGGTTATAATCTCCACTCTAAAACAGCATCTGCTGAAGCTACACTTTTTCCTCCTCCAAAATAGTCTTTCATTTCCTTAATTGTATGTCACTATCTACTTCTTCAGTTCAAGTCTTCCTGGTGCTAAGACATCCAAAAGCAAACAGCACTGCAGCAGGGCATTATAGAATACATCAGATTCTCCTGATTCAGTAATTCTGTATTTAGCCCCAGATTCTTCTTATAATTGTTTAATAAGCCCAAATCCCATTTTTTGGTCCATTATCCCCTTTTCCCCCTTCCTCCTATTGCTGGTTTTCAGGCACATACTTCCCAGTAAGGAGGTAGGGAGAGTTATGGAGACTCCTAATGTAAAAGTTTATCCCACTTACTGCTCAGTTATTCCACTTGATTTCTGAATGGCCATGGAAATGCAGTTGCAAATGAACAAGTGAGTGGCAAAAGAAAAAAAAATCTCCAGACACATGTATCAACCAGGTAGAGACAGCCCTAACCTAGCTGAAGTTTAAGGCACACATCTTTAACACAGTATTTACAAGAAAATATTTAAAATGTGTATTAAAATGGCAATGCAAGTTTTGCCATGTTATCTAAATCCATTTTCCAAACCCTGGCCATGACTTTTATCCAATGTAAGAGAACCGGTACAGCTGGAGGGCATTTTGAAGGCACAAGTGGATGAGCCACAATAATTTTTCTGCCATCCATCAGTGAGGACTCAATGTAATACATTTCCCCAAGGAACAGAACCACTGCCTGTTCTTTCACAGGGTGGCTAATATTCGTTGCTTCTCTCCACAGAGATTGGAAGCAACGTCACCAGCCTGCTGGGCAATCCTGCCTCCTAGCAGCAGACAGGAAGATCCCACCAGTAAGTCATTTATAATACAAGGACGGCGCTGGAAATGCAGTTTCAGCACTGTACATGGTACCACCTTCCATCCTTGTGTTTCAAATGGACCATGTCCCAGATATAGCCTAACACTCCTCCAAAGATTGGCCAGTGTCCATCACCTCAGCTGGATACCCCCAGTCAGAGCTCCGTTGAATGTCCTGGAAAAACAGCTGCTGCTGGAGGCTCTTTAGACTGTTCAAGACCTCTGGAGAGAGTTCATGGAAGACCACCTGTTCTTCCTGATCCGCTGCCTCCTCTTCCTCCTCCTCCTCCTCCACAAGGTCATCAGGAGGCAGAGGAGAACATCTAGAGATGTAGCCCTGGTCTGACTGCACTGACTGTCTTTGGTCTTTGCATTGGTCATCAAAGACCAACTGGTGTTGCTTGTCAGCCTCCTCTTGGCAGAGAGATGGCTCTGAAGGAATGACACTCTGCTGATAAAGAGAGTACATGAGTCCGTTCAGATGGTGTCTCAGGTCACCTGAGAGGTTTGCAGGACTCTGGTCATCTATTGCTGAAACTTCAGAGTCATTGTGGAGGATGATGTTATTCCTCATTGGAAAGCTTGTCTCCAGAAGAGGAACTCCTTCCATACAGTCCTCATTACTCAGCACATGATGACTAAGTATATTTCTATCTTCCACGGAAGAGACTGGCTCCACTATCTGAACTAGAGGAGCCTCATCCATAGGAAGGACCATAGTCTGAGAAGTTGGATCCCCACACGGATTACATTGAGGCTGCAGTTTACAGCCTCTACTTTCACCTTCATGCATGTGGAGGTTGATGACATAACAGCAGCTAGGGTCAGGCTCCCGTAGGTGCAGCTGGTGTTTCACAATTCCACCTGGTTCACTTAGCAATGAATCCACCTGGCTCTCTCTGTTTAGGGACTGCAACTCTTCATCATTATCCAAGCAGATGGTTTCACTCTCAAACCAGTCTGGGTGCTCTGTCTGCCAGTTCTTGAACTTTTGCACTGCCTCTTTCAACTTTCTCCCACTAGGGGTATCAATGTAATTTTCAGCTGTGATTTCCCGGATTCGATGGATACGCCCAGGTTCAAACTTCTCCAAGTCCTGAATCCGAAAATAAATATCCTCAAACTTGTCCATCAGTTGGTACCTGGATGTGACATTGAACAGATCAGGTATATCTTTCTCACTACTTATCCCCTCAAAATAGCAGACTATATACATTCCAAAACAGGCTGGCTTCTTGAAATCTGGCAGGATCAAATTCAAGGCTGGGGTGAACAGGTCTCCCATTGGCTTTTGTTGATCTTGCTTGAGGCACACAGGCTCACTCCCAAGCATGGCCTGCCATTTAGCCTGGGTGCCCCGTGAACATAAGATAATGATCTTTGAAGATAGGTCTTCCATTTCCTTCTTCTGTCGAGTAAGCCAGGGTAACGGCCCTAACTCTGAGATCTGATGATCTTCTAGCAGATCTAAGGCTACAGCAGTGCCACAGACCGTCATCAAAAACTCGGCAAACTTCAGCACCACATCCACGTAGAGCAGGTGATCAGCAGAGTACACAATCCAAACCTTTCGGGGCTTCAAGGGTGGCAGAGGAAGGTCGGTGTATGGTGCTGCTGAAAAACAGAAAAATATTCATCCCAGCCACATTCCCGAAATTGTAATGGTGCAAGCCAGCAGCAATCAACATAGGAGAATATTAACAAAAGGTTCTAGGAACTACCAGTTTTGAAGCTATTTTGGCAACATATGCAGACAATGTCTCATTGTAGACATTTAATATGAAAGTCCAGACAGTGGAGCTGTGATTTATAATAATGCCTGGATGGTTCATGGAATTTCACCACACGAGTAATACACCAGCTTCAAGAGGCTTGCAAATGTAGCTATATTCTCTGCTGGAGAGCTAAGTGCACCCACCCCAAAACAATCTCCTATTGCTATGGCTTAGATGATTAGCAAAGGTTCTTTTGCCAGTACAGCCTCAGCTGGCTCAAAAGCCTCACCACTTTACAAAGCAATTATCTCCCATCTGGCAAACATGGCATTCCAAATTCCATATACAAAGTTTCTTTTAGCTAAACAGGAAGAGCCTAAGGCTACCTTTTGGTTTTGAGAAGCACCTATAGAGTAGTAGAGCCTATGAAAGCCCCTTCTGAAGAATTGTGAGAGACTTCCACAATGCATTACATGTGCTTGATAAAACACAGGCAAGACATCTTACCAGTTTGCAAATCATTGTGGTTGCATTTCCCTCGTTGGTGTCCTGGAAGAGAGAGAAAGTCACTGTCAGTTCTGAAAACACAAAATAAGATTAAACCCTTAAAATGACAACACCTTCCAAAGATTAGGTGGAAAAAAAAAAATCTTTAACTGTGCAGGGATAAAACCATGGGGAAGGAGAAGCCTAATAAAAAAAAATATACTAAATGAATAAAGACTCTTCTACAGCCATTTTGTTACGTACTTCACTACATTTTTCCTTTGAGAGAAGGAATGCACTCAAAACCAATTTTCTCCATCTTCCCCAGATCTGGCCAGCCTCAAGATGTACAGAACCCCCAATTGTTCTGCTACTTCTCCTTAAGGAGCAGAAGCTTTTTTAAGGATAGCTTTTTCTTAATAGGCTTCTCTGAAGAGGTGACTAAAATGTCCCTAACTACATCTTATAGATAAGTCTGATGTTAAGAAATTTTCCAAAAAGGTTTCCAATTACTCCTCTCAGGTAAAAAAACCTAGTGAGTTGCACAGTTTCCCTGTGATAACTGCCTCTTGGTTGCAGCACAAAAGACTAGGAATTAGTCCTCAGTACCCAGTTTTCCAACCCGCTCAATGTCAACCTCTGTGTCCTGTTTTTCTTCTTCCATCTTAATTGAAAAACATTATTTAAGCTCAAAATAGTATAAAAATGAATTCTGTAGAGACTTTGGGGGACAGGGGAAGGACTACAGTCTGGACAAACAGGAAGCTTCTGTCCTGCAAAACTCATGCAATGCAGGAGAAAAATAAATGGAAAAGATATCTGTAGCAATCTGCAGGAAACAAAGGGAAGTTCCTTTTTCCCCTCATGAGCTCTGAAGTGCTATGAAAATGGAGTATCAGACAGCATAACCTGTGAAAGGCTTTAACTAGGTGGACGGTATTAGGATGTTACAAATCCTATGATGTAAAACAGAAGGTGTTTACATAGGCATTATCTCAGCGGCAAGACATCAGAACAGCAAGGAAGAAAACAGCAATAGGAATAGGTACAGAAGTCGGAAAAATAATTTTAGCATTGAATCTTTTCTTCCTAGCCGGTATGAGTCTTACCTGCTCGTTTTTTGGTCATACATATCACACCTGCTATGACTGATCCCACCAGTAACACACAGATCCCAGTGATACACCAGTAGAGCCATATAATCATATCACCTGCAGTACAAAAATAGTGCTCAGACATTGCTTCACACAAATAGAGTTTCACCAAAGAACAGAAGTTTCTTGAGCAGCAAGGGCCAAGGGAGAAGGACCCTGGCTCTGCCCAAAACCACGAGCAGTCCAGCACTTCCCCCCTTAAAACATACCACAGTCACTTCTCAAAATGAATTCCTGCTTTCATGATGATGATGATCTACACCATAAACTTGCTCCACAAAGAACCATATGTGCAGCACACTGAAAACACAGATCAATAACCTTCCTCTAAATAGCAATGTTTATGCAGCTTTGACAGGCATGCCGCCCATGTCCTGCCTGTTCATGTAATCTAGCTTGAAAAAAGATTAAAAAAAATCACGATTTTGGGTGATGTATTTTTTTTCAATCTACAGGTGTTTTTCTCTTTTTAAATCTTGGGCAAACTAGCTCCTTACAGGTGTTGCTGCAGCCAAAAAAAGATGTCAAATCATTATGCACATGATTTATCTTGACATTCATAAAAATGAATATATGCAAACTATTCTCTCCAAAAGCTGCTTTATATTATGCAAATTTTTTAACACTGAGCAAAGTGACAGAAAGTATTTTATATTGACTCTTCTTGTCAAAACTGTTTCTCAAAGAATTTTATGCAAGTGAAGTATCTCTAAAAAAATTGCTCTTTAAGGTTCACACTGCATACAAATACTTGCCTCGTTAAATCATGGTGAAGTAACTGTTAACACAATTCATTCTGAACTCAGTGTTACAAGGGGACATTTCCTGCCCATCGGGTCATTCCCAGGGAGGATCATTTGTTATTCTGTATGACAGGAAAAGAGCAGCAAAAAAAGTTTCAGGGTATTGGAAGAACTTCTTACCTGATGGGTCCGTACCTGCAAAAGACAAGAGTTACATTAAAAATTCAGCTTTCATCTGTAAGACAATGGGATTCTAATTTACAGAAAAGCAGTTCTCACTTGGACTTGGTGAGCATGGGATGAAAGCAGAGTGTCTCAGACAGTCTGTGCCACAGTTCGCAAAGAATGGCTGAATCTGCGGTTGAAACAAATTCAGAAAACAGAAGCTATTCTTAAAAGTAATTTTGTTCCCCACTTTACTTTCCCCCTGCCTCGACATTCCCTGTATTTTAGCACAGCGACACAGAATTCCCATTTCCCTTCAGAAAACAAGATTAATCAAGAATTCTTACGCTATACATTAAGAAGGCAGTGAGCTCCTGAGGTTGCACACTTGCCATTCCCACTCCATAGTCTCTGACTTGGCAACCCTATACTAAAGAAAAGCCACTGTCTATAGAGAATACCTACATAAAAAATCGTTCTTTCAGCCATAATCATTATTTCCCTGATACAGGTAATTAGGGATTAGCCAATCTCAGAACAAAACACTGTGCAAAACCCCGTAACATTCCTAAGCTGCTCATTGCCTTGTTGGTGAAGGAAGGACACAGGGACAACAGTGAGATCCTACCTGTATTTTGTAGTTGCAGCAAGCTCTTATGTTCTTCTCTATTTTGATTGTGACATTCACTTGCTGTTGTAGTCCACCCTGCAGAAATCAGATGCAAGTTATAAGGGAAGGAAGAAAATAGAATGAAAGCAGGAAAAAAAGAAAAGGAGTTGATATGAGAATATGCAGTGGTCCAAAGAAGCAGAAATTTCTATTATTTGTTTTGGAACAAGAAGCCCACAGAGAACAAAATGGATAAATGGTCTGGCCACCATCACTGCAGGTGTCCTGTGTGACAGACATGGCAATACAATTAAGACAGCAGGCTAAGGTTGCACAAGTAACAGGAAACAATTAAGGACGTACATTGTATAACTTCAAATGTGTTAACTTAAACTTACAGTTTCTTAACAATGTAAATGTCTTCAGTTATTTAATGTGTAAACATTAACAAGCTTCCTCGTTTAATTAAAAACAGCTGTCTACACTGCTGCTTCTGACACTAGAACAGACAAATAAGTTGCCCTTGTTACCTGCTGTACACAGTCAGTATCACAATAATCTAAATATATTCTTTACAATGATTACCAGATACATAGTCCAAAATGAGGTATAATCCCCTCTACCAGGGAAATATGCACACAGCTGTACCAGCTGTGTCAGTAATAACTTAATACATATCAGTGCATGCAGTACAAAGGGTTTTAAGTGTGGAAGGAATGGAAAGATTAAACAAACTGAATGCCAATATATCTGCCCTCTGCCAAGCAAGGGTGGGGACTGGTACCAAATATTCAGCATTTCTCCTCCCTCAGATGCCTGAAGGGGAACATGTCTTATGTCAGAAGACGCTCTGGATCTACTTTGATCTTCTCAACAACACAGGCTGTAAGACCTACACAAATTGATTCTCAGTTTGATTGAAACATCTGTTACAAACCACTCATTCTTGATCTAAAAAATTTAATTAACACCCCCCCCATCACATTTGATAAACTACTACTATGATTTATTGAAACTTCGCAGCTCAATTTTGGTTGACTTATTTATTCTTATCCCCCAGGCATTGGCTTGACAAAGATAATAAAGCCCAGATAGTCAAATATCAAATTTTGGTTTTCTTTGCAGATGTTTACAGACTGCTCCATGCATTATAAAACCTCTTTTTGATCTTCTCTCCACCAAATTCCTGAAATAAAGTTCCTCCTTCCAAAGGCGATTAAAAATCTGTGAAAATAATTCCTTGAAAATTGCTGTTCAAGTGCATTTGTTACATCTTCTACATCATGGCTTCAAGTCCTTGTTTAGCAACCGTTAAAGAAAGGTTTGTCTAAATTACCACAGAGGGTATCATTTAGGAAGGCAATTACCTCAGTCAAATCACGTGTGATCATTTTACACTTCTTCTCATTCAGGAAACTGGCCACATGAATTTGGTATCGGGCTGACTCCATCCATGGGTTAAAGCTCACAAGCAGAGTTGTATCATCTAGACTTTTACCTTGGATCCTGGGCTCCCACAAGCTGCCTGGAAGTAGTGCAGATATTCCCAAGTTTCTCAACTGTCAGCAATATTTCAACAGACCACCCATGTCTACATGACTCAAACAAAAATTTTTACCTGTCTGTATACATGGGATGGTTCTTTTCATCAGAGAGTCCTTGCAGTCTGCAAGAAAGATCAGCAGTGACTAGTCAGAAACATTATACTTCCATTTAGGAAAAACACCCATTTTCTTATCAGAAGCCAGACACCTAACCAAGCCCTCCCTGATGAGTAGAGACCTTTGTTCCAAAGCAGTAGCAAAATTCTGCAGCAGAATAGTATTGGTTTCCAGTGTATAAAGCCCCTCCACTGATGTTATGGTGTTTGGTTTTTTTTTTTCAGAACAGAGATAATTAATAAGAAAAGACTGAAAACATACAATACTTATTATAACAGTAATATTTGACAACCCTTGCTAATGTAAGACTTGTGCAGAGAGGGTCATAGTGGAATTAAAACTTCATATTAATCTCTGGACTTTGAGACTGCCACAGTGATAGATTCCTCCAAAAGCATTCTGCCCCAAGAAAACTAGTAAGCTGGAATCTTTCTTGATCCCAAAACACTTTTTGACATTTACAATTCTCTTCATTTCATTTAGCAGATTGGCTCGGCTCTTTGGGACTTTCTTCAGAGTCAAATCCAGAGTTACATATTCAACATTTAGCAATGTGGGATTTAAAAAGTCTCAGCCTAAACTATGTCTCTCCTCTAGGGTCTGGGCAAAGGAAAAGGAACAACTCCCTGCTTAAACAGCTGAAATAAAACATTGCGTATCTTAAATTCCCACCTTTCGAAGTTGGAAAATTTACAGTGCCCCTATAATTCACATGTAAGCTCTAATCAGCAAAGCTCCCTGCAACTGCTGAGCTTGACACAATGCATTAGGTTTCTGAAGAACAGTGGAGGATAAAAGCCAGGAAGTTCTTAGAGTGACCAGGTATAAGAAAGGTTAAGAGGGCTGAAAAACAAGTGCCCCCTCTCCTTTTCCAGCTCGCATTGACTGACACACCACATGCATTGCCATTTTATAACTACAAAGTCACACTGACAACCATAAGCAAGCTAAGAAGAAAATTAGGAACCAGTTTTCAAGCTCTGTATTGAGTGCCAAATATTTATAAACTAGTCAGTGCAGCCACAGGGCACTGCAGATGCTCAGCATCTTTGGGGAAAACAACAAAAATTCTTTTTAGTTATAGGAAAATTTTCACATACACGAGAAAGGGTCAGGCACTCAGGTCTATCAAGTTTCTTGGTAAATTATGCCTAACTGTGCCTTTGAAATCAAACTTCACATGTCTAAGATTTAATATTGGAAGCCAAATATGAGGGGTACCAATATTAGGTGCCCCTCAGAGGGGCACCTATACTAGTTTTCAGGTTTAACTATGAATTTCTCTTTAGCCATAGCTGTAGCAGAATTCTTGACAAGCTACAAATGCAATTTCTTAGAAATCAGAGGCCAAGTCCAAGGCTTTGTCCAGCTTTCTAGAGAGCATATAAAATTTTTTCTAGCAATATCTTCCATGTAGGAACTACAGTCAACCAGAATCAAAGGGTCTGTCCTTCACAGAATAGTCCCCCGACATGCACCTTATTCCAAGCAGAGATTTGACAAACTTCTGGACACAGGATCCCAGAAACAAGGATGGTGACTTGTAGCACAATGATACATACATTTTGCATATATACCACAAGGGTATTGTAGATAAGGCTAGCACCATGGACTTTCTAAACAGCAATATTCAGAAAGGACAACAGGTTTTTATAATACTGCCACCCTATTGCAAAACGTGCTCACAGTTCGTTGATCTGATCTGGGAAAAATCCCCAACCCACAGGTCCACAAACCATCACAGTCCTAAGCGCAAGGCCTAAGTGAACTAGACCATCTCTTACCAGGCATTGTGAAAGACGTGGACTTGCAATTGTAGTCTCCATCTACACTCAGTTTGGGCAGGTGGTAGACAGTCACTTGGTAAGTCTGACCAGGTTCCACCTCAAAACGGTCAAAAGTGAAATTCCACTGAAAACAAAACACATTCCTAAGGACTTAAAACAAGAATGTTGTTCTATAAAGGCATTGAAATTAACAGCTGACTTGGCGCTGTTCCACTGTGTTCCCTCATTCCATATGGCCCTTTTTCTGAAGCTTGACTATAAAAAAATGGAACTCAAGTGTATTAAATGTACCAGTCCCTGGTCTGTCCCAAATTCTTCTGTTTGGAATGAGAAAAGTACAGTTATTTCTTGGGATCTTTAAGCTGATACAACAGTCTTACACCAAACAGCTGCGTGGAGTTTCCACTAAATTACATTCTGAACTGAAAGGAGATTAGGCTAAAATACACAGTTTTGAGACTGAAATTTTAGTCTAGTATGAATCTTGCAGTGCTGTGCAAGTGCTAAGCATTTAGAATTGCACTTACATATAGTTCTGTACCTGGCCATTCCATACATATTTTCTTAAATCTATACTGTTTTCTACATCAGCAATGCTGTGCAAATTCTGGAAGAGGCACTGGCTCCAGATGGTAAGCTAACTATGGCCAAATTCTGCGTGGTAAGCAACGAACTCCAGATTCCTATTGTTCATAAAGGGAGCTGTGGATGCTCAGCATTTTTCCGATGAGTTTCCTAGACTGAGTGTAAGTTGAAGGACCACCCCCAAGGTTGGTGCTTTCCTCCACAGCAAGAGAGTACAAGAAAGAAGTGGAAGTGAAAGGAAGGGTTGAGTTAAAAAAGGCTATAAATGTCATGGCTGTCAAGCAGAATGCAAAAACTCCTACAATTATTTGCTTTAAGCAACATCCAGAATGATGACACGTGCTAGGCACTGAGAGCAACAATTCTTAAAACCTGAAGGATGGGAAGAGTGAAAGAGAAACCAAGATAAGTAAGGAGCTTGTACACAGTTACACACAAGTGTAAAACAAACTGGAAATGACAGCAGGTCTCAAGCCCAATATCTTGATTGTTTCATCGACTCTTCTAACGAGTCTGTACTTTAATTGATAACCTTGCTGTATGACAGTGAAAGTAGGAACAAACCCATGGACTAGAAAAAGTAGTTTAGAGCCCTTTGCACTCACCCGGCCTCCATCCGGACGGACCTGAAGTGGCAAGTTGTTCTGAAAGTCAAACTGGGCACAGATCTGTTGATTGCTGTTCACTTGCATCACAGCCAGCTCTGCCCCTCGGAGATACCGGATGCTAGCTGCAGGCACAGGGATAGAGAGAGATGTCTTTCTTTTCCTGTCATCTGCACACGTAGAGGTTGCAACCCCCACAGAGATTACCACTGTGCCTAGTCTTGTCACAGTCTTACTCCTTTGAAGCGCTGGGGATCCCAACACAAAGATAACTGGCCATGAAAAAGTGAGCATGCAGGGTTGACTAACAGCATGTTCAGCTTAAAGGTTGTCCTGCATGGCAAGAGCTCCATCTGTGCAAATGAAGGGGCAGAGTAGAATGCAACTTCATTCTTCCAGACGCCCTTGCAGTTCCACAGGTTCAGTGTGGTGTTTAGCTCTGCCTCTCAAGGCTGCTTCGTGCAGTTTGGGCACCAAAGCAAATATGCTTTTATTTTGCTACACAGTCCCAATGAGAAAGTTTATAACCATAGCTACACAAAATGACTAGGTTACCTGAGTCACACCTGCTTCGACACTACTATAGCTATACTGAGATAACTACTCTATACAGCCCTCAGACACAGGCCCTGCAGAAGGAAGAAATGAGTGTGTTTAGTTCTGTCTTGAATCAGTGCAAAACCATGGACAAGAGCATGCAAGGGAAACATCATATACAACCAAAGATGTTTGGAGAGTGAGAAAACTTGACTTACTGGTACTCATTTAGGCTCCAGCAATGAGACAATTATTCCTTTATCAAGACACATGTACACATAGGAAACCTAAGTTACAAGGACTAGATTACCCAAAATGGGAGGAACTTGCACTAGGTTAACAGCGCATAATTTATTTGTGCTCTCTCAAATTAATTCTCATTTGTTCAGTCTGTAGATGTAATTCCCCTGCATGAAACTGCTGCAGCCATTACTATGCCTTGAAAAGGCAATGCTTGCAGTGCAAACCTCTTTTCTCCCCTCACTACCATGGTAAAGGTGTGGGCCACTTGATTCCATTTTTGTCTGCTTTTCCCATTTTAAATGTCATTATCCCCTACTAGTGGAAACATTTTAAAAACTCTTGAATATCCAGCACATCCAAAGCCCCGGTTCAGTCATCAAGAAAAATCAAAAGACATCCTCCAAAACAAACAAAATGAAGCAGCCAAACCCCCAAATTTCAAACATCTGCTTTCACGACTAGATCAGTGAGAGAGTTCAAGTCATAATTCTCCTCCCTATCCTTACTAGATCACACCTAATTCCTCTGCTCCACGTTCACGTTAAACAACCACCACTTACCATCAGTGGCCACTTTCCATTCTATCCGAAGCACAGGGAGCATTTTTCCATCCATCTGATAGAAAACGTCAGAAGAGACATGAAGACTGCTTGGAGCAGAAGGAGTCCACATGGGAACCTGCAGCCAGCTCGCCTCTATGCAGGTACCTGTCCAGCAAATGGAACCCACCATTTAGAGTAGGGCCGAGGAAGCTCTGCTTAATTGCAATTATGGTCTGCCCTTTGGGTCAGGGTTACTCAGAGGGCAAAACTGGGTGACAAGACTGCTTCACAGTTCAGAAAGGCAGTTTTCAGCATGCAAATACTTTATAACTTGCCTGTAATATTCTGAACTCACTCATTCTAGTAACTTACACTTCCTCTTTTCCTTAAAATCCATTAGTAATTATCACAATCAATGTAGTCAGGCTAAACAGGTCAGGTAAGTTCACTCAATACCTCCTGCAAGTCCATACCTTGCTGCTGAAACAGACCTATGTTAGAAGACTAGTACTAATTTCCAGCCTTCCAATGATGAGAAGTCTGTCAGATACCCAGGGAAATTGTTCCAATAGTTAATTACTTTCTGTTTAAAAACTGCCTTCTGATTTGAATACACATCTGAATTTAGCTTCCAACAACTGCTTGTTATGCCTTTCCTAAATTAATGAGTTCTCTGGACAGAAAAATAATTTATGCTAGTCAATACAGTGTTAGGGAAAACTGATCCTGTAATCTCATCAGAAAATGAAATCACGTCTGACAGGCATTAGACAGACAGGATGTACTTAGACTTTTGTAAGACATTTGACTTATCAGAGCATATTAAAAATAGCACGGTCAGGCTCCCCAAAGTACACTTTCAGTCTTTTTTGCTGGGTCAGTGATGGGAACAATGGAAAGTAGGCACTATTCCTTCTTGTAACAGCATGTTTTTAGGCTTTGGAAGTAATTACACAATCCTCAAATGCTCATTCTACCAAAAAATGTCTATAGAAGACCTGATAAGATTAAAGTACCTTTCAGAAAAGAGAGTACTAAGCACTAAAAAAATCTTTCCCCTAGAGCAGAAAAACATAACAAGAACCATAAGGCAGAATTTAAACCAAATATTCAAATAAGGCAGCATTTTAATGGTGGCGCTGCAGTTTGGCTTAGCCGTGTTGTCAGGCTGTATTCCAATGGCTGTCTGCCAGTGGGAAATATGATCCAATCCGATCCCACCCAATCCCTCTCCTGCCAAAAAAGTTTAAAATCTGGTTATTTGCAGCATAGTAATCTCCCTGATCTGGCATGCCAAGCATGGCTACAAAAATGTTTAAGCCTGTACGATACAGGGTTGGGCACCGAGGCAGAAATGAGCCTGCTCAGAACTACTGCAAAGAAAGGCCAAGAGGTTCTGCAGCACCATCCAGACGCCTCCGTGTACCAAACGGACAAATGCAGAACATTCTCCTTTAAGAACATTACCATAATTATACTAAACTGTTTCAGATGCGTGCCATTGCCAAGACTTACAATATTAAGTAATTGTAAGTTTTACAACTTATACCTTGTAAAGGTGACCCGTTACACCTGATATGTCCAATATATTTGTTCAGCGGGACCTACAGTAACTCTAGTTCCAAATCGTAGAATCATTTAGGTTAGAAAAGGCCTTTAAGATCAAGTTAATTCATTGGACTTTATGCCCAATAGTTTACATTAATTGCTCTCAGCTGCACCCCTTTATGCCCCTCTTTTAATTCTAGTTCATACATTAATTTTTCATCAAGTACTATCATAGATATAATAGCTTGTAATGAACATTTACTGACAAACTTGTCCTAAAATTCCCATTTCTTTAAAAATTGACCATCCCAGCTTTAAACAGAAACTAAACAAGTTGGTTTGTGTTCCACTCACCCCACCCCCAAACTCTACCCTGAAAAAAACTTAACTTCCATTCCTCTTTTGGCTGGAGCTGACTATGGATCAAACCAAAAACTCCCAAAGCAAGGCATGATAGCAGTGCTTCACTTGACATCTCTGATTCTAGCAGGAAGAACTTGCTGTATGAACCCAGTTAAAAAAAAAAAAAAGCATGATCTGATGATAAAACCACAATGAAGAAAAAAATTACTTACTGTTTCTTACGAGGCAGTTTAAATCCTGTGGGGGGAAAGAAACAAGAATATTACTCTCAGAATAGAAACTGGATTGACAGTAATTTGCTTCTGCTTGGTGGCAGGAGAGGCGCAAGAAGAAAACAATTCAGTGGATAGCGACACATACAAACTGGAAAAATTAACCATCAGGAAACATTGCACAAAGTTGTTAATCAGAAAACCAAAGGACACAGGGCATGAAACCTGTGCACACCTGAACTGCATATGTGACAGTAGTAGTTGCAATAATGGTAAGAAATTGGAGAGGCAAAAATGCAAGATGATGATAGTAAAAGCCTTCCAAAATCCAGGACTGTGAAAATAGAAACCAGTGTGACATGAAAGACTGCTTGAAGTAGATGGGTATGGTTTTTAAACATGACTGCTTTAAGTTACTGCTCCCCAGCACTGATCTTGCTGGTAATGCTTGCAAGGTCTAAGCCCATCTGACTGGAAGCATGAGCTCTCTGCAGCTAAGCTTGCCACTGAAGTACTGAGTTACGTAACGCCTACTGCAGGGTATCTCCTTCATCTTATGTTTGGGTTCAAACCCACTATGCAATGACACTCTAAAAACTTATATTCAATAAATGACTAGTAGCACGCAGTGATGAACGGTCCTGTATTGCCTGAACAGAAAGGCTGCATCAGTTATGGCTGGTCTTTTTCCTGACGCCTCGTAAGAAGCAGAGAAGGGAAAAGACAACATTTATTAAGTGCCAGGCTTGTAAGTAAGATATGGTGATTTTACTTTCTAGAAATATATGAGAGGCAACCCATGAAGAAAAAAAATAATCAGAATTAGTCTTTCATATTAAGGATAAAGATGTCCTGAACATAAAGAAGCAACCAGAAGTTATGTGGGCTCTGCCTGGTTTCCCTCAGGTATGTTTTGTTTACACTGGAAGACCCTGTGGTCACCAGGAAAAAACATGTAAGCTTGCCTGGTTAATGTGATGCAAAATCCTAGCGATAAGGAAGTCTGAAGTTTTCACTGACTTAGTAAATCAAAATGAGGGCTACATTTCCTCCCACTTGTTTCCTATGCCTTGACATATAAAGGTGGATATTATTGTCACACTGTTGCCACAATGTAATTCATTCCAGTAGAGGAGGAAAGGCAGAAGGGTTTTTAACATCTCTGCAACTTGTTAAGAGCAACTCCAAGCATATATGGGGCTTAGTTTATTAATGCGGTGTAGCTGTGCCTATCCAAGGTTATATTTACATTTTCAGGGATGAGTGCTTGAAAAAGCCAACTGTGCCTTTTTGGTAGTGAATACACACGCCAGTGTGGCA
The DNA here is from genome assembly GCF_018139145.2 of Gymnogyps californianus. NCBI lineage: Eukaryota > Metazoa > Chordata > Aves > Accipitriformes > Cathartidae > Gymnogyps > Gymnogyps californianus. Next base: position 149,608,747 of record NC_059471.1, read on the forward strand.
CGGAAAGCTAAAGTTTCACAGACACCGAGCTGGCATTAGACAGCATCACTGCCAGAGGCACAGCCCTAAACCTCCCTTCACTTACACCCCAGCACTGCAGCCTGCCCTGTGCTGGCACAAGCACGTGTGTGACCGTGCGGGCACCTGGCTACAGCCTGAAACCGACTCAAGGGAAAGAAGGGAGGTCAGCTGTGAACCAGAGCTTCTGCCCTTCTGCTCCTGCTTGAACAGGAGAGGCTGGGAACAAGCCACCAGGCCTGAGGAGGCAGGTGGGCACTGCTCTTTCACAGCTGTCCTGGCTTTTGTCTGCTTGTAACAGGACAGAACTACATCTTACTTTTAAAGAAGTCCTAGTGAAGGCAAAACATCACATCAATTAATAAGCTTTCTATTATTTGAAGGAAATACAAAGTATAAGCAATTGGTAAAATCAGGTATCATACAGGCTGTGCTGAGCAACCAGTTTCAAACATGAGCAGAGTTCTACTGACTATGAAAAAAATACTTCAGACATTAATGCCCACATTTCAGCTAATGTATCTGTGTTCCTACAAACCTTGAGCAAAAGCAGGCAGATTTGGCATTAAGCTCCTCATGCTTATGTAAAAAATAAAACCTGAAAATCTCTTCCAGGCTTTTGTTACACAAGTCAAACCAATACGCAGGTATAAATCCAGTCTTCAGGCACCCTTCACAAGAAACACATCCACACTCCAATAAGCAGTACTACATGTGTACTGAAGATATAGGTATATTGAAAAAGATTCAGTGCAACACCCAAGTTGTGTAACATTGACCAACTTTATTATCGATTAGGAAACATTTCAATCAGTTCAAAGGAAGGAATCTGCCTTATTGGCCACCCTGAACTTCTGAGTACACACAAATCTATATAACACTTTGCCTGAGAACCAAACCTTGGTGAAGAATTTTCCTACCAGACAGCTAGCAATGTTGTATTTTTCAAAATGAAATCATCTTTGGTGCACCAAGTTAGGACCAAGGCAATATCCCACAGTCAGAACAAATATTCTGATTACTTTTTGCTGTTAATCAAAGTTTCTTTTGATTAGGAGGGAAGGGGGGGACAAATAGTAACATACTTAACCTTTCCTTGCCCTTCTCCCACTCTGTTCTCTTCCTTTCTCCCCCGACCCCCAGGTGTTAGCAGCTCACCTGCAGAAACCACCTGCCTTCCCCCTTATCTTTGCTTTGGATCTTCTTGAAGTTTTCAACTCACTGTTGGATCTCCAGCCTCACTGCTAGGTTGGGACACTAACAACTCTGGAAACACCCAAACAGGATCTTGCTAGATGGGAGTCTTGGGATAAGCAGCCTCAAAGCCTGTGTAGCAGTGCCCTGCGTGGGGCAGATGAGCTCTAACATAATCAAGAGCAAAATAAATCTATGAACTTAATGTCAATATGTAAGGACATGTAAGAGGTATTTTTCACTACTTTTGTTGTGCTCAAAAGGTCAAACCAGCCACAACTAGGGGAATATAAATACCAATTTAGTCTGAACTGTACTTTCACAATTATACTGCACCTAATTATTGCAGACAAATTTACAGACAAATCCTCCATTGAGTATTTAGATCCTGTCGGACTTAAGAAAAACTGGTTACAAGTATAGTTAATAGAAATGCTATTGTAACTTTGTACGCCTCAAATCAGGTTTCCTTCCTCCCCACCCCGAAAACACTCCCACGTAGCATCTGCAACCCAAATCCTTCGATAATGGAAAAAACCTAGAAAGCAAGCAAGCAAATGCTGATTAAATCAAACCGAAACTAGCTAAACTACAATCACTGAAAAAGAGAAAAATATAAATTGTAACTACCAGTATGGAAAAGCAGATTAAGTTATGAAAAAAGTTACTCCTAATACTTCAAATGCTTAACCAGACTTTCTTAGGTAAATTATTTAGCCTGACAATGCCCCTTGCATAAACAAGTGCAGTGGTTTTGGCTGGGATGGAGTTCATTTTCTTCACAGCAGCTGGTATGCTGCTGTGTTTTGGATTTGTGACCAAAACAGTGTTGATAACACAAGGATGTTTTAGTTATTACTGAACAGTGCTTACACAGAGTCAAGGCCTTTTGTTTCCTACACTGCTCCCCCCATCCAGATACATGGATGGCCTAACAGCCGAAAATGCCCAGAAGAACAATTCATCCAGCCAGGAAGTCCTCGCTATTGGCATAAGGAAGCAAAGATAACAGAAAGAGAAGATAAAGCCACAATGCAGGCAGAGATATAACAACCCCAAAGGATACCTAGAAAGCAGTCACCATGAAAACCCTCATCTCCTTTTTAGATACAGCCCAGGTGAACTGGACTGGCCTGGGCTGCAGCTGAGGGTACACTTTTATACCAAGAAAGTATAACTCCAGAGAATGACATCCAAAAGCCAGGAAGCAATTAAAGAAAGACAAGTCAGTTTTGCAGTAAAATAAGTCAACTACTTACAGATTTGTACTGGCTGCCTCCTCAGCACTAGGGGGAATACTTGCTAGTTTTCCCTTGTAAAGGTCCAACCAACCCAAAACCTTAACTGATGCGTTGGCTCATTCAGAGTGCATTAACAAAGCTGTGGTCAGCAGAAGTACTTAACCTAGTTTCCCTACTTGAGCAAGCACAAATTTAGATGATACAATAGAAATAAATTACAGCGATGATTGTTTCTGCTTGCCCACATAAAGCTAGAAGCACATAAGAAGCGTTGACAGAATTGAGACGAGTGTCAGTCTGCATACAAGAGACAAGCAGACAAATGGGAGGAGAAGGAAGAAAAATGAAGAGCTCTGCAGAAAAGCTGAAGATGGAACCCACAACCAGGCAATAGGCTCTGCCCATTATTATAGAAGGGGCTTAAATTGAGATGTGCTCTTCTCACCAGCTTCCTATGACTTTTCAGGCCCAACAAGCAAAGCTACAGACACAGGAGGTATAAATATGAGAACAAGACAATTGTGAGGTGATGCCCGAAACTATTATCAGCAGAAGAGGACAGGCAGTGTCAACTTTTCATGTTTGCTTGCCATATTTTCACAGAAAGCTAAGCAACTGTTTCTTTCACTCTTTTTTCCAAGATTTTTCTTGCTTTTGACATAAAAAAAGAACAGACCATATGCCATGGAGAATCATATGAATCTGAAAAAAATGGGAAACTGATTAACAGCACCATGTCATAACAATTCAATTAAATTAATAGGAGGCCAAGATTTCCCAGCATGATGCTGTGGTGACTAGCAAGAAACTGCTATGAGCTGGGCAAACATCCAGTTTTCCTTTAAAGAGTGGCTGCTGAACAGGAAGAGCTCCAGCTTTCCAAAATCTGCCTCTCACCTATGAGCCATTCTACGTATCTTCTGAGGCTTGGCTGATTCAAAGTTTACTGCAGTTTCCTGACTCCTTAGTTAAAAGGAAGCAGCGATCAATAGGACATGAACATGTTACAGGAATAACTGCTGAAAGATGATTTGTTTAAGGCTGGTAGGAAACAACCATCTTTTACAAAATTGTTTTGATTTTTTTAAGCATTTTTCCTCTATAGTTTCTAAGTTTTTCTCTTGCCCTCATATAAATTCTCAGCAAAATCAAATCCAAACTCAAAAGCTGAAGTTTCTTCACAAAAAATCAGTTTTAAAGTTTTCTTTATCATATTTTGGTAGTTTTGATCACTAACTCTTTTTATGCTGAAGTTTGGTAGTTTTGATCACTAATCCCTTTCGTGCCAAGAAGTCCAGAAATATTTTAGCAGCACTAAGTGTGACCATGGTTTATGGTAACATCCTACATAGCAAAAAGATGCCACAGAGAGGAATGAGAGAAGTCGGTCAATAGCAAAGGCAAAATGAACACATTTGTAAAGGAGGACCAGGAAAAGTCTTCCTCACATACACCACCATCGCTCATCTTCATGAGATGTTACATTAATTCTTCTCCAGAGACTTTTAGCGAATATCCATCAAGATGGCAAGACAGATTTCAAAGACCAAACTATATACACCTACCCAGCCCCTTAAAGATGACAGGGTTATAAACACTGCATTCATTCCTCCAGGACACTGAGGCATGCCATATTGTGAAACAGTTACAGCCCCATGACTGCACACAGTGATTAAACACTTGATGGTGAACAACCAGGTGAGTATGTAAGCTGTGGGATGTTTTTCCCCTGTGCATAGAAAAAAAGACTGAACCCCACCTCCCTGCAGATGACATATTCAAATAATAGTTACTAGAAGGAACTGGATCTGCAGCTGTGCTATTCAGCCTTACAGCTGAGCAGGTTTGATGGAATGGTAGTGAATAAGGCCCATTAAGTGCATTTGTTGGCATTTTAATAAGATGACCTGTTATTGAGCATTTAGTTTTACTTCTGCCGTTTACAGGTGTCTACCAATAGTGATATGACACTCGCCCTCCACCACTCCATCTCCAAAACAGCCTCTGCCACTTGAGAGTTTTGCTGAAAAACTCCAGTGTGGCTCGCCCTGACCTACTCCGAAGCTCAGCAACAGCAGCGTGAGTGTGGTGGGTTAGAAAAAGAAAGTGGGTCTCACCAACAGCTTCCCTTTTGAACCACACTGCAGTCACTCATTGGAAGGGTTACTGAATCATCCTCCAAAAACAGTGTAACCGACAGAAAGGGAAGGGGAAACCGTTTTCAACTGTCGTAACTTCATACTTTTTCCTATATGTGTCAACAGCTTCACAATTGCTTCTAAAGAGGCTGCTCATGGGCTTAAGCCAACTCATTTTTCATAAGTCTGTCTGCATTTTAGAAAACAACTTATTGAAAGAAAAGGCCAAAGTAGCAGGCTTACACATTCACTGATCTATGAGCACATCCAGAGTGCGGGGCAACACATTTCCTCAGTGAAAGTTGGTGATGTACTGGTGAACCACTCACCAAGTTACTGTGGTTCACGTTCCCTAAAAAAAAGGTACAGCCAGGAAGACAAAGTCAGTCAAAGCCCAAGCATCCAAGGACTCACAGAAACTCTATAATGTATTATTCTCAAGCTCTGTGTGACTAGCAATGTTTGGGATACCCATGGTTATGTTAGATGCTAGATGCCTAAGCAATATTGTAATGTCCTCTTTCCCCTTTGCTAAGATTTTGCATTTTGTAACTCCTGCAATTTTACTTTAGGCTGGACATTGTGAAGTGGTCTGTTTTCTTGGGGTATTTTTAAATAGGAATGAAGGCAGCAGAGCAGAGGTCAGGTAAAATAGGGGTATAGAGTCAAACATTAGGAAAGGAGGCAGAATAGACAAAGGATAGGAAATGTGTACAGGAGAAGATTATAGAAGCTTTCATGCCAAAGGACATATTTTGGTTTACGTACGTCTATAGCTATGTCTGACTAGCTGCCTTCGCTAGACTGCTGAGAGCACATCATGACATATAAAACTTTCTAGCTTAGAAGATAGCTGCCCTTATTCTGTTTATGCATGCATCGCTATTGTTAACAGAAATAAAAAGCAAAACCAGATCTCTTCCCCCTTCTACACACTCTTTACACATATCTTAGACAAAACCAAACCAAACCCAAACACCCCCACAGACAGAGACACCAGCTAGGAGTTCATACTTTGGGGTGCCAAAGTTCGCTCAGGTTGGTTAGTTCACTTTTTATATAGACACCACATCTGCACCTCTCAATCTACATCCTCTCTGGCTGGTTTCACAGGGAAAAAAGGCAACCAAAATCTGCCTTTTCAAAATTTCATGTTCATATAATGTTTGTTTAGCTACTCCTTCAGCAGAGATTCCCTGCTTCCTCCTAAAAAACCCTCAGCTGCAAGGAACAGGTTAAAACATTTAGGACATTAGGCAACCTCAGCTATTAGCAAAGACTCACATCCTGCTCAGTAACTTCAGGCAGTTTTAGCAAATCTCAGCCTGAGCCATGACCCCTCACAGTTGCCAGTGACAGGCGTTTCCTGGCAGCCATCACATGGCCAGGCTAATTCTGCGGTATTTATAATTCTGGTTTAACACCAAGTTAACGCAGTTGCGCGCTACGTACAGTTGCTGTGATACACACAGCCCACATCAACCACAACCAAGCCCCCCAAACGGTACAAAAACAAGTACCGGCTCTTAACCGAGCAGCACAGCGTGACACAAGGATGAGGTCAGCAGCAGGACCATAACCGCCGCCGACCTCGGACGGGCCGAGGGCACCCATTGCCAGCTGCGAGAGCTCGGAGGAGGGACCCGTCCGCGGTCACCGCCGGCGCCACCACTGCCCTGCCTGCCCAGGCAGTTCCTCCCGCTTCCAGGCTCCGCTTCGGACCGGCACTCGCCGCCGGCTTCGCTCCGCGAGTGAGAGCTCCCCCGCCCGAGGCTCTGCCCACCGGGGCCGTCTGCGGACGCGGGGCCACGGCTGGGAGTGAGGCGGATGCAGGGCGTTTGCCCCAGAGCCCTTGCCGCTCCCCGCTCGGGAGGGAGCGGAACGGGCCGGGCCCCGGCCGAGGGCACCGCGCCTGCCGCCCGACAAGCCCTTTCCCGGGACAGCGAGACCACGCTGACCCCCGCACCGCGCCCCCCAGCCCCTCCAGCAGGGGAGCCGCTCCCTCATCCCAACTTCCCGGCCGCCTCCCGCCTCCGGCCCGCCGGCTCCTTGTCCCTGTCCGGGCGCCCCCCCCCGCCCCAGCACACCGGCGGTTAGCGGCCGTTGGCGGCGCGAGACACCGCAGGAAGCGGGAAGCCTCCGCCGCCGGCCCCGTGCCCTGCCCGGCCTCCCCCGCTTGCCGGCCGGCGCCACCGAGCTCCCAGCGCTCCCGACCCCGCCGCGCTTACCGGCTGGGAGCAGCTGAAGGGCGGCGCGGCGCCCAGCAGCAGCCGCAGGGCCGCGCCGGCGGGCGGGATGGGGAAGACGAGGAGGAGGAGGAGCGGCAGAGGCAGCCGCCGCGGCCCCGCGCCCGCCATGGCTCTGCTGCCACCGCCAGGCCCTCGGGGCTTCCGGGCTCCGACCTGGGCGCGGGGCGGTGCCGGCCCTCACCTGAGGAGGGGCCGCCGCGGCGGGGCGGCGCTAAGGCTGCCGCGGGGCGGGGCGGGGCGGGGCGGAGCTGGTGGGCAGGGCCGCGCCCCCCCCTTCCCCCAGGAGCCCGCCTGCCACATGTAACCGTTGGGTCGGTTGATTCGCCTGGCAGGGTGCGGCCGTGAGGCGGGCGGCGGGCTCCGCTGGCGGCGAGCCGCGGGCCGGCGGTTGGTGCGCCGCCCGGGCCTGCGGCCGGAGCAGGCGGCGGCCTCCCCGGCCTGCTTCGGGTTGCTGTGAGCCCCGAGTGACTCCTGACGGGAGGTGCGGCCCCGCTGGAGACAGCTCACAGCTGGAGACAGCCCCCGCCCCGCAGCTCTGCGGGCAGAGGTCGGGGCCAAGGAGCCAAACCTGGTTTTACCCGGGGTTTGTCTTCGCGTTCACGAGTAAACGGAGGGGTTCCCGAGGTCTGCGTGCTCATCCTCCCCGGTGCACACCTCTAGCTTCGGGTAGATACCGCGGGCGTTAAAAACCAACATCAGCAGCGGTCGGCAACTACCCAATAAAAAGCGTTATGGGTGTATGCTGTATTTTTCCTGTCGTGGGGCTATTCTAAATGCATCCAATTCACAGGGGGCTGTGCAAACCTTTTACTCGTTCCTGATGCTCACTGCGTTTCAGCTGTCTCACAGGTTTCACTTGGGGTTTCGCACCCTTCTTCACACTGCAGCACACCCACAGCCGGCTTTCACCCGTTTTTTTTGCCATGGTTTCCACCTCATGGTTTTCACACAAAGCCGTAGCCCGGCCCCGGGGAGCTCAGCCGGGTTTCCAGCTGAGCGAGCTTTTCAGCGAAGCTGAACCGTTTGCTGGGCTTCGACTGACAGCCGAGAGCACGGCGGTTTCATGCGGTTTCGTGGTGGCAAACGTCTAACTGAGGGCCGCTCTGAGCCTGGAGGTAACGAGGTTTCTGGTGATCGTTCTGCCAGTCCAACACCTCATGCTGATGACATCCACAGGTTTTAATCGCCTCCCAGGTTTTACCATTTTGTGACACCACTAATTAATAGTAGCAGCAAAGCCTGCAGTTCGGACATTTGCGTGCAAGTCAGGGAAAAAAATATATACACACACACGTAATTGAAGAAAAACATTCTTTTTCCTGGAGACATTATTTTGCTCAATCTTATACCAACGTACTTGGACTGAGTACACTATGATTTATAGTGCTGTGGCAGGAAATACAGGGCTCGGCAGGCCTTGCAGCATAATTGCTTGATAACCATGGTAGAACAAATTTGTTCAATCGAAAAGTAAATGTGTGGTATGTTACTTATTGTCGTCCCATTAGCTTCATGGCTTATGTATGTACTAGTTACACTGTATTTAGGCTGTGGGCATTCATTTTTTGTTGCATACGCTTGGCAAAAAAGAATCCTGTGGAGAAAATGTTAGGCGTGTGTTTATGCATGAGTCACACTTCGGACATCATGACATGGCAGAATTTCTGTAGTGACAACAGTACAGAGAGCGGCTGGATTTCCTAACTTACAGTTTAACAGGGCAGGCTGTGACTGTCCAAGACTGTTCTGCAGCCCCTTACATACACGGGAGAGCCCATGAACGGCAGCGGGACTGACGATGGGAAATAAGGGGCTGCAGGAAGCTGTCTTATTTTTCAGCCACTGCTGAGAGAAGGGAGCAATGTCAAAGGAGTTCTGATAACATTTACAATATTAAACAAATCTGGACATTGTTTAGAAATTTATTAGCAATTTTAAAATAACATCATTCCTTAGATAAAAATGCAATCTTACAGGAATATACAGTTGTCCCACACAGAGATGACCCTATAGCTCACTGGCGGGCCATTCGCTTTGACTTTCCTCTGTTGATTTTAAAACGTGCGAGAGGGCAAGACGGACTCTGGCACTGATGACAGGCTTACATGACGGTTACAAACTGTACAGCATTATTTACAAAAGCATTTCTGCGGGTTCATGAAAACTAGATATAAAATTGTGGAAGGAGGTAAAGAATTGAGAGGGGGAAGGGCTTGGGTGGAGGTGCAAGGGAGGGCTGGGAGGGTGGGCAGGGAGCGTAGGGAAGAGTGGGAGCGGAGGTTTATATCTGGACTGATTTATACTTGAGAGAGGTCATTTTACAGCTCCGGGCAATTCAAATGAAGGCAAAACACTTATATTTATCAACATTTATAGCTGATGATCAGAGCAGGAAATGGTGCTCCAGGGCCTGAACTTAAGAGGTGCTGAGGAACCCCATCTTCCCTGAAGTCACTGGGAAACACAGGTATGCAGTACCTTGCCAGGCCAGACCCAAACCATGCAGATGCAGGCCAGATACAGTACCCCCCAGACCTTAAACAGTTGTGATCCTGCAGTGCTCAGTCGTTGGCGCTGATGTGAATTCAGACTGAGTGAGAGATCAGCTCCTAAATTACACTTTCACTCCTGAAACTGGACTAGATTCCAACCACTTCTTGCCAGAATTCACCCAAAGCGACTTATCCCTTGCTCTACCAAGCGGCAATTGTTTGGAGGGAGATTTCATCATTCGGAATTGATTTTTAAGGCAGTTTTAAAAGTATCTCCCCCTTCTTTTGTGTGTGATGCAGCAATGTTTGTCAAAGAGATATTTACAATCTCACTCCTCCTCCTCTGAAATCTTCCCACATTCAAACCGTCAAGACTGAATAAGCCTGAACCAATCACTTCTGTGAGCAATCAGAAAGTTGATGACGTTTAGGTAGTATTGGCTGCCAGTCTACCGAGGTGCTTGAGATGGGAGCAGACTGGCTTAGGATGCTTAAAATATGAAAATCATTACAGCCTGTTTGGGAAAGAGCTTGTCTTTTGCCTGGCTGGGCAAAATGCAACAGAAAAACACGGGTATTTCTTCATCTGAACAATGAAGCCAATGAATGGTGTCTGAGTTTGTGGGTCTGTCTTGAATAGGAAAATGCTTCGGAAAGGGGCTGTTCGAACGCCAGCAGAAAAATCTGTTGTTGGGTGGAGCGACGCCTGCTCTCGCCTGGGCTTGCCCCGGCTCCGCTGGGCCTGGGATGCAGCCACTAACCCTGGCCTAACATAAGGGCCGGGCAGGGCGCTGTGAACTTCAGGCTGTAGGAGCGGAGGCTGTCTGCGTGACGTGGGGTAGAAAAACAACAGCATGGGAGTGTGGAGATGAGCTCCTGACCGTGCCTGACTAAGCCCTTGGTAATGCTAATGAAGATTCCCTTATTACATCAGTCATTGGTGCTGCTCCTCTCGATTAGCCCTTTAGAAAGGGACTTGATTAAGTTGCCTAATTGTCTCCTGCCACCTGAGATCTCTGCCGTCCACGTGGGGCTGGTAGCTGTGACACCAGCGCTGGGAAAGAAGAGCTGTGCCTTTCTGGCCCAGCTGCTGCAGGCCGGGCAGAGTACCGTAGGGTATCTGAAGTGGCAGCAGATGCCCACATTTAGGCAACTGAGTCGAGCCCTGTGCCCCTAAAGAAGGCCTGTTTTTTATGCTCAAGTGTTAACAGTTAAGTCCCCTGTAAGGGGCAGGGGAAGAATAGAGGATTTAACTAGAACACTAAAGTTTGTATCAGAAAAGGGTTTTTTTCCATTCCACTGTGATGCTACTGACTTCTCTGAAAGCAATTGGAGCCCAGTCTGTCTTCAGTACAGGACATATCTCTCGGCTGTGCTTCTGCCCTCACCTGCCCCATCTCAGGGCGCTGTAGCAGCAAGGCCATAGTGGTTTCGGCTGTCCAGAAACAAAGCAGCAACAGAGAGCAAAGCTCCGCGGACTGAGATCCTACTGGTAAATCTTCCCTGGGCTTGCTAACCCAGAATAAAACTTTAAAAACTTCGCAACATTCAAAAGAATAAAAGAAGAAACCCTGTGCAGCTATTGAAATTTGTATTTCTTAGGCTTCTTTGGAGAAGAAAATAAATGGAGGAAAGACATAATCAAATTTTTCTGGGCCCAGTTCTGTTTTCCACATTCTTTGCATCAATACAACCTCCTTGGCCTCTAGTGCCCTCCAGCCTCCTGTTAGCAAGATGGGAACTGGGGCTTCTGACGGCCTGGAATATTTTCTTTATATGCACTACAGTTTTTATTATGGGAACTGACAAAGTCTCACCACTACCAGAAGCCCACGCCTGGATTCTACTTATTGTATCAGCTTTGTTGTGCTCCAAATTCCCCATTCAGTGTTCCTCTCCCCCACCCTGCCCCTGCCACGGGGACAGTCACAATGGGACCGTGCATATATCTTAGGATACCCAGTTTTGTCTCAGTAGGGCTGCTTCACTTCAGCTCACTGGACCAACGGGTTGGGGTTTCTCATCTACACGTACGAAGCAAGGCCTCCAACTTCATCTACGACACAGGTGAACAACGCCACGGGCTCGCGGTGCCGTCACCTCGTACGATTGTGTCTGTGTGCAAACGCGCATACATTTCATACAGCAATCTGAAACTATCAGGCAGAAAAGACACAGGAGCCTGGCTGAGACCCATACAACTGTTATATTGGCGTCAGTCTAAAGAAAGCAATGATACATTGCTTTGGAAATTATCAAGAAATGTAAAAAATGCATTTGCCCTTTTTTTGTTGTTGTTGTCATCGTTGTCGTAGTCATCAGGGGCAGGGTTCTGAGTCAGAAAACAAAGCAGAAATAGATGCGATTCTGTACATGGCGCCTCTCTGGCTGTCCCTCCGTGCTGGGGTGTGGTGGGCAGGGTAATAAAACAGGCGGGACCCCTGCAGTAGCAGCAGCATCTACACCATCATCGTTCACATGTCCAGCTGAAGAGGCAGATGATGCAGAAAAGGTCTGTGGATAACGAAACTCCAGCTCTGGATCATGAGTTCCACTTTCTTCCCCGTCACTTCAGCCACACAGAAATAAGGGAGAAAAAAAGAAATGCACCCGGCGTGGCTGGCCCAGTACTGCCTGGAATAATGAGCAGGAGTGATACAGGGAGGAGGTTTGTTGTTTTATAAGAAACGTCTTTAGTCTGCAGTGTACCCTTGCAAGTCAGAGATGCTCAGTGGCAAACAGCAGATCGTTTTCCCCTTTCTTTCCTTTCCTTCCATGCCACTCCTCAGCCATCGGTTCCTTCAAAGCTTCCATCCACAGCACAGTGATTGTACCCACCATCCACTCCCACACACAGGGAAAGAAGGACACTCCAGGAACTAAACCTGCCCCCGCCTTCCCACCGTCCCCCAGACTCTACCTCACCTGAAGGAGGCAGTAGCTCTTTGCTCAGGCCTGTCACAATGTGCACATTGGAAGTACCTCAAATGAAAAAAAATAAAATGCCACCCTCCCCAGAAAGAGAAATTTGCATAGCCGGCACCAGCAATTACTAAATTTAACACCTGCCCCTCAAACCGCAAAAGTCATCTGCATTCTCTGCTAGCCACGTGTTTTCCACACGTGGTCTCTGCAGGACCTAAGGGGTCTTCCAGCAGAGAGCGGGGTTTCCCCTGGCCATTGTAGGCTCTGACCCCTGAGGGAGTCGCAGCTTTCACCGGGAACGCATGGGGCAGAATCCTTCCCGCCATCTTCCTTCCTGTCAAGAAAAATCCTAAAAGATGACATGGGCTGTCAAGCATCCAAAATGCCCATTGCCACTGCTAATTTAGATCAGTACTTTGTGTCTCAGGAGCAGAGAACATCTCTGTCTCCCGCTGGGAGGGCCAGATGGACTTTCTAGTGGAAGAAAATGAGATAGGGAGCCCTTACACTGATTTCATTTTCAGAAACAGCCAGGCACGGCACTATTTCCTTTCAAGGAGCTTTGGAGCACATCAGCGCTAGCAGCAGCAAACTCTCAAAGGGACACACGCTTGTGCGCCCGTCTCAATACAGGCATGAGGCATGGAAAGGATGAGACTGACTGACATCAGCTGGTTACTTTCTCCAGGGAAGTCTTGAATTAGGACTTTGATGCCAGATGGTTGTATAAATGGATTCATATTTCTCTAGTTTAAAAGGTTTTGGGTTTTTTCAGGGTATCTTGAGTTGCTATTGGCTGGTTCAAAATGACACTGAAAAAAGCACACTGTCAAAAATACCCTTTGCTATTTCTGCTTTATGCCCCAGAGAATCAAGAAGAAAAACAAAGGCATTACAAAAATAATGTAATCAACATATGCAATAAATGATGTTCTCAGACATCCGCAGAAGCTCAAGATTTGAATGAAAGTTTACCTCTGAGTCAGATCACACCTCCTAGCTCAGCACTGATCTGCAAGTTTGTGAACCGTCTCGAGAAGGGAGAAAAAACAGCAGTAGTCTAGACAAAAATCAGTTGCATAAAATCTAACAATACCTGCCAGTTTTTCAGCCTCTCTCACGGGTTAGGGCCAAGTATCAGTGTGAGGGAAGTCAAGAGAGGTTCACACTCACTAGTAGGGAAATATGGCTGGGACATGCTGTGCTGTCAGATGTTTTGTGACTTAGAATCTGACCCATCAACTAAAGTCTGCGAAGAGGGATGAGACTGTGCATAGGAACACAAAAAAGTCACTTAACATCTGCATCTTGACCAGACTGCAGCAATTCTCCTAAGCAACGATCCAGAGCTCTCTCCCTCACTTACCCTCTGCTTTCAGTCCAGACCAGAGTTAGATAACTTTGCTTTGCTAGTGATTCTGCCTCTTGCATTTGTTTGTCCCAGGATCCTGCTATAATTGATCAGGGTTAGCTATTTAATAAAATAAATTTGAAAGCAGATTTTTTTCCCCGCTCCTTGAATTGCTGGTGCCAGCTGAATATGTAGGATGGATCTGCCAAATGGGCTTGGGGGTCTTGCCACCCTCGAGTGGGACGAGACCTTTAGAGAAACTGAGCAAAAGGAAAGAGAACAAAGCCTGAATAAAATGTCCCGGTCTCGGGAAGAAAGATTCTCTACCAATAAAGTAATCGTGCATTTTTAAAGGAAGTGAGGAAGAAGGAAAATGAACACAAGATATGCAAAATCAGTAACGTTCAACCTGTCAGTGGATTGCAGAATAGTTACTTACACCAGGTACACTTTGTTCATTGTACAAATTAAAAAAGGAAAAAAAATAGTACCCCTTTCCCCAACCACACGTAGAAAAGCACTTAAAAGTTCAAAGGTAAAGCTTGGCACATTCCAAATACGAAATGATTCACTTGACATGCAGCAAAATATACAAGAAGTGATTCTTTTTTTTCTTTTTTTTTTTAAACAAACTTAATTCATTTCATTATCTTTGCTTGGCACAATTGCAATTCATTTTAAAAAAATATTTGAAAAATACTGAAACTGACCTGAATTCAAGTATAACGGTTTCTTCAACAGAAACATTATCAATGCAATAAAACATCACACGGAATATATCGAAGCGTTAACGCCTTCTAGATTTTTTTTTTGTTTCCCCCCACCCCCGCAATTTTTTTCTATACAGTTTTAATGCCAACACAACTTACAATTGTATTTTAAAATTAATATTATTGCATTGTTTTTGCATATCTTGTGGAACAGAAAATGCAAAGAGTTACTGATTCCCCTTTCAAAAGCAGAGACAGTGGTTTGTTTTTGCATCCAAGTGGCCCCAGATACAGATCTCCTGCAGTTCAAACCAGGATGTGGAGAACTGCATGCACTTACACACACACGCGCGTGCGCGCGCACACTCGCTCGGTATTGCTCCCACACTCACAGATATACTTAGCACTAAAAAGAACCCAAATCAATCACTCAAATGTGCAAGACTATATCAAGTGCATTGCCTACTATCTTTAAATTATAAAACAACAACAAAAAAAGGAGGTTTCAATTACTAGCAAATAAAATTACAAATTCTTGGTGTACATAATGGTTGGTAAAACTCGTCTATCATTATACTTCTACCAAATTTCAATGGAGAAAAAAACCCAGTTTAAATAATACAACATGATCAAACCAATTTAACATTTGCAAAGGTGAAAATAAACCAAAACAAAAAGGTAGGTGATTACAAAACGTTGTAAACACTCCCTTCTCCCTCCAAAAAAATAATAATAAAATAGTCAAAATAAAAACTGCAACATGCTTTCAAGAAAATATCAAACTGCAAAACAAGGAGAGATCTACACAAGCCCACCACCACCTCAGCAAGTGCGGGGCAGGTCGGCTCAGCCCCGCCGCAGAGCCTGCTCTCTGTTCTCCCACTGGCTGGCACGGCTGGCTGTCTGAGCTCTGACTGGTCGGCAGGAGACTGCCTGAGCTCGGATTGGCTGGCAAGTGACTACTCGAGCTCGGATTGGTTGGCAGGAGTGGCTGCCTGAGCTTGGATTGGTTGGCAGAGACCGCTGCCTGGGAGTCTCGGCAGGGTTGGGCAGCGCTGCCACCTGCCCCTCGGGCGCCCTCGGGCTTCTTCTGCTTCCTCCTCCCCTTTGTGGTACGGGAATCCACAGCAGAAGTCCTCCTCTCCTTCCGAATCAAAGGGCCTTGGCTTTATGGAGACGGTGAGGCTCATACAGAATATGTGCAAAATGATTTTTACAAGCAAAGTTGAAAGACACCCGTTTGACGCAGGGTCCTTTTGGCTAGGGCCATCCACTGGAAGCTGAGGTTCCCCTTCGCGCTCGGGAGGGAGTCGTTGTTCCTTGTGCAGGGACTGAAAAAAAGAGGGAGCTGGCTCTCCTCCTCTTCCTCCTCCTCCTCCTCCTCACTCTTCCTTCATGGACACGTGCTGGGGTTATATCCGCTCCTGAAAAGCTTTCTTACACCACCCAACTCTGCGACTCGTCCCAACAGAAATGAATGAAGAACGCTGTTCCGGTTACTCCAGGTCACGAGAACAGTGAGGCACTTCTGAAACAAACCCATTAGGAACATTGAAACAAATAAAAAACCAGCATCGCTTCCAGCCCTGGCAACTACAGGCTGCTGATATAAATCCTGCTGTCCTTGAGCTCCTCCTGACTTTTTCTACAATCCGGGTTCTGTACCTCTTCCTCTTCCTCTCCTGCACTGTCCTGCCCTGGGTCCCTGCAGTTAACAAAAGGCAAGAGGTTGCCATTGGGGCTCTGCTTGCTGTTACCATTGAGAATGTTGTCTGCTGCATTTTCCATCTCTTCTATCGTCATGTCACAGGCGTCTGCGAGCTCCTGGGTTGTGACCTCAATGAACTTTGGATCTTGAGCAAACTGCATCAGTCCTTCCGAAATCAAGACCTTCAAAAGCACGTAGGGAACCAGAGACAAAGACATATGTTAGTACTCTGCGTCATCAACCCTGTTGCACCCCTAACACAACCCTCTTTACCGCTGTGTTTTCCCCAGTGGTCCTTCTCCTCCCGTTCACGCTGCTAACCCCTGCTTGGAGATGGGCTCTCCTACTCTTGGCATTGTGGGCAGCAATATATCTGTTGCCCTGCTCTTCCGAGGGCCGCGTTTCTAGGTGGCCTTGACACTGCTCGTGTCCTTCGTGACTCTGCAGTCTTACCGCTTCGACCAGGCTGCCAGCGCTGCCGTGAAACTGCCTGCTGCTCCCTCCGGTCTGGCTGGGGACGGTGAGGGAGACCGGCCTGGCTCTCCTGGGGCTGCTGCAGCCGGTGTTGTCAGGGTACCGAGAGCCGCAGTGTACTGACGGGAAGCTGCTGTTGAGCTTCTCACTGGACTCTGCTCCTTCGAGGCGCAGAGTCGGGATGGTCTGTTGCGGCCAGCCACGGCTGCAGGGTGTAGCGGGGGGTGTAGCACACAGCCGAGAGAACATGGTGGGGGAATGGCTTCGCTGGAGTAAGGGACTCAGGCCGGCCACCGCTAACGCCTGTGGACAGAGGAGGAACAAGACGAGTGAGAGCTTGCTCTTAACAGCAGGGCTGGAACAAGGAGGTTCTGGAGAAACTATCTGAGAAAGGCCTGGAGGGTCTCGAAGCTTGTGAAAACAGCTGCCAGCTCCTGGAATGGTTTGGATGTTTCCTGCGAACTCATTTTGCAAGCTTTCCTTTAAATGGTGTATCCTGTGCTAGTGCCAAGCACCAGACTGCGAACTTTCACAACTGCAGTTCTTCAGCCTTAGAGCCACTGCACTGACAGAAGGGATGCAGCCCTGCTCCCCACAGCCTTGCCAGAAACACCACCTCTTCTCCAGTGGGTGAGACAGCAATTCATTTTCCCACCACTGCCACCACCCATACCCCTAACTTTTACTGCCATTTGCTGTGTTTTCTGTAATTGTCTACTGTGGAACCCGAACAGATACCAGATGTGAATTTTACATGTGTCTGCACTTGGCAATAACTATAAACCCACCACTGGATTTTAAGGCATCTGCTGTTGGTGGGAGGATCAATATCTGATGATTATACTTCAAGCCATCCAGTTCTTCCTGTAATCATATACATAACCTCTGAGTCATCCAGCCTCCTTTTATAACAAATTTCTCAAGAAGCCCCTTGTTGCACAGGGCTGATCTGATGCCTTATTCATGGTGACTGCTGCCTTGTTTCATAAGCAATGCCATCAGAGTCGTAAGCTCATCTCATAGAGCTCACTGCTGCCTAGTATGAGCAGAGAAATAAATGCACAGAAAATACAAAAGCATGTGGGTTGTGTTGCAGAGAATCCTCTTGTTCAGGTTGGGGTTAGTCTCACCCAGCTTCAGCTATCTGAAGGCTACATGTTTAGTCTAAGCTGTGTAGAGAGACACCAGCAAGCCTCCTGCCTCTTTTCAATACCTGCCTTAAAAATGCTGTCTGGAGGACGAGACTTAGACAAGACTTATACTTGTGCTTTGGAGATGTTCTTTCCCTCTGTTGACCACAGTGGGACTGAACTGACAGGTTTAAACTAGAGAGCTAACTTTAAGATATCTAAAGTTAAGTGAAGCTCAGTCCATCTGCCACTGAAATCCTTGGGAACTGATAACCATGTTGTGCTGATGAGTTCAGTGACAGATGAACAAAAGAATTAATTATTAGTCACCTACAAGGTTCACCAAGATTTTCTCAGGAATTAGATATCAGACTCCTATCTAATTTCAGTGAGGAAGAAAGCCCTTAAAAATTCATCTGTATAAGTCATGCTCTGCAGGCTATGATGGCCTCAGCACATCCCTTAAACTGCCAGGACTTCAAGACGAGCCCTAGATCTGTCAGGCAGGACAACTGAACCAGTTTTTCAGCTTGTTGGCAGAAACATATACAAGGTGTTTTATCCAAAATGTAAGGTTCTCAGGAAGTTGAAAGAAGCTCTTAGGGATTGCTTTGAGCTTCAGCTGCATATATTTACATATGATGTACGAATATTTTGTGAGAATACCCTTTCAAGCATTCACGAGCAACCGAATCCATTGCGCTTAGCAGAGGCAACCTTTCCACTTTATGTTCTTCTTTTAAGCACTGTTGTGGGCTAACATTTTTGTAAACACATGAACACTGCTGAGTGTTGTCAGCTGGAGGCCAGACGCCTGTTTCAGGGTAACCCTTCAGTCTGGCTGAGTGACACTGGGGTGGGTAGAGCTCCATCCCTCTAGGTTTGGAGCTGCATGGTGGGATGAGGAAGGGTGAAGTAGCTCCATCTTCTTTGTACAGGTTGGAGGGAGCTGATTCTGCCAGCCGGGTGGGCTGAGAGGGTGGGAGGCATGTGTCCCCTCTGCCTGGCCTGCCATGGGATGGCAGGAAGCCTCAGGAGGGCTGTTGCTGCTGTGGGGAACGTGGGAAGCTGTTTCCTGCCCACTCCTCCCTGCCTCAACATATTTGCTGGTTGTCCCTGCCACAGCTGTAACTCTCTGCAGACCACTGCTTTCTGGAGCTCGATCCTTAAAGGATAACTGGCTGGGAGTGGAGCTGAGAAAAGCCAGGGAGCCTCAAGCGCGCTCATCTCTCACTCCTCTGCTCTGACTTCTCACCCCTCCCGCCCCTGCCGCATGGCATTTTCTGCCCCTGTGGCAGCCTAAGGAGGTGGGAAGGTCGTTCTGCCCTGTCCCGGGGGACTGCACAGAGCAGGACACCCCCTTTGCAAGGCTGGCACTACCATTCGCACCTGTTTCTTTTATGGTGACAGAAAGCGGCATCATCAAACTAAAAGACACAAATCTACTTTAGACTGTGACAGCTGGCTAATCATCTAGGTACGTGCCTAAGCATACATTTGCTAGGCTGCTGAATGCAGTTACAAAGGGCTCAAGAAGCTGATTAATTACATGTAATCAATTTATGTTTTAAAATGATTAATTACAGTTACTGGTTACCTTTAATTAATATGAAAGTAGACCCTGCACATTTTATTCATATGCATACTACCATCAAAGCCAGTGTAATTGCACTGCAGCATGCAATTTGGGTAGTTATTTTTATCTTTTAGCTAGTTTTTTATTTTACTCTTTCATGGACATCAGAAAATTATAAATCTGCTGACTCCAAAGAACATGTTCCTGTAGCATTCTTCTGGGAATGATAAAAATCCTGAAAGCAGGAATGGGCATGATGGCAAATACGGTTTCTAAAAATTGGCCCTTTGATATGGGTGAGAAACTATCCCAAATGGTTTTTAAAAAGTTGGTTGGGATACAATGGGAGGGCACTGCAGATGGTAGGGTCTCAGTTACATTGCTGGGCCCTTTGCAGTTATTAATGCTTACCTGATGATGTACCAGATGCAAAGGCAGAACTGTCTTCTGCGAGACGTCTACTCCCTGGTTTTTCTGTCTTTTCAGACACTCTAAGTGAAAAGATGCTCTTCGACCTGAAACAGCAATCACACACAACTGTGTCCATCACTCATAATACACTACAGCTCATCTGTTTTCAATTTCTTTTAGTGCAGTTCCATTGGAGATACAGCAAAGACACCCACATTTTAGGCTCTGTCCACTTTCCCTCAACACCTTGCCCTTTCCAAAGCATTTGTATTTACAAAAAGCAGTCAAGCATCGTGGACCAACCAGCACTACCTTCCAAGCAAGCTGCAAGATAAAATTCTGGATGATGATTTCTATTTTTCCTCTTTTAAAATACTGTCCTAGTAGATACCACGCAGCTGATTTCCCTCCTAAGCAGTGGAAGTGTTCTCAGACTTCTATGGTTCAGGTAAAGCCCTCAGCGGGACTGATGGCAGCTGAGGCTCTGGTGCTGTGCCTGGCTGTACACAACGTGCAGGAGGGGATGTCAGGCTGCTCAGGTGACATCGGCCTCCCGCTTGCATGTGATCTGTGTCCCTTAGCTGCCAGACATACCACAGTTTATGAGGCTGTGTCTATAGCAAGGTCAAGTGGAAGTGAATTAATCAAGGGTTGAATTCACCGGTGAATGGAAGGCTGCTTATATAGACATGAAGCATTTTCAAAGTTTGGAAAGAAAGGAAGAGAAAAAAGCTTTTTTTCTCTTGGAAAAAAAATTTAGGGGGAACTATTGAAACAGTCGCATTGTTTTCTTGCTGTAAAATTAAACTTTACTTCTGTAAATATGAGAAAGGTACTCCCTATACAGGAATTTAAAAGTACTGCAAAGTATGTTTATGAACAAGTGCACAGGCTTTACTTCTGAAGAATGGCAAATAAATCTGGTATTAAAGGTAGAGCCGCATGGCACACTAAAATATTTTGTGGGCTTCTTGATCCTGTTGACATTTTTCTAAAGAAGGAAAGAAAATTAGAATTCTGAAAATAGTAAGTATCTATAATATTGATTTGTTGAGAAAAGGTCCTTTCAGGGGTTGGAGGAAACGTGTTATAACCCAGAGAATGAATGCTACAATGCAGATAAAAAATATTTCCTCTTTCTAGAGAAAAAAACTAGTAAAATGAGTATGACATCACTGTATAAATATTCACTAGAATGTAGTTAACGAAGCATTGTATCAAGGACTGACTGCAAATTTGGCATTACAGATAGATATAGGAATTGTCATTGCCTGATATTTTAAGTTTTGAAATAAAGTAAATGCTTTTAAAATACTCAATTGTACAAGCGTCCTGAAGGATTTGAGTGAAGACTCAGTAGCCCTGCTTTAAAAATTACACTACCTAGTCTGTCACTTTTATTTTGTAAGAATATATTTTATATACAGGATTCTTTTTAGTTTCTCCCGCAAATGTCCTTTTTCTCCACACCAGTACTCAGGAAAAAGGCTGAAAAATATTCTACATAAAAGAGCTCATATTCTTCCAGACTCTCACATTTGTCCTGATAGTTTCGTAAAATCTTGTGATTCATGGATTTCACCTGAGCGTAGTCTGCACGCTCAAGCACTTGAAAATCTCCAGGTACAATTAGAGCAGAAAGCAAATTTGTATTGTATTAACTTAATCTGAAATTCACTGTTTTCCTCATAGCGAACAAAAAAGACAACCTCTCCTTTCTCCCTGCTGAATACACACAGAACAGGACACCATATACTCAAGGCTAGCCCATTCGGTGACTCCCTGGTGATTGTTTGGACAGTCTGCAGTGCTCTAATAAACTCCCCTAATTCACAGGTGGGCTTAATCAAACAGATCATATGGACTATCCAAACAGCCACAGATTCACCTACTGACTGAGCATAAAGTCAGTAGAGTCATGTGCATGATCAGGATCGTATGCATGCTGTGGGATTCCTGGTCTCACAAGCTAAATGCAGCAAACAGCAACACCCGTGCCCACGCATGCTGGGGTTCCTCCAGCGAGATGTGGGAACTCAGTCAAGGCAGAGAAGAGCACAGGCCGCATGTCATGCTGGGAGGTTACCTAGTGCTGAGGAGCACAGAAACCCTTTCTTCGGAGAGTGCCGGGTGTCCTCTCCTTTGTTGTTTTCTGGTGGAGTAAGTTGTCTGTTTTCATCATCTTGGTATGCAAGCCTGGAAAGGAGAACAGAGGGATTCTAGAAAAGCAGCTGATACTGGACAGAATAACCCCTCTTCCAGCAGGGAAGCCAGGAAGATCATGCTATCAAATGGATGCAATAGCGAGCTAGCTTCCAGCTATAACTGGTCCAGGAGCAGTAACAAGAGACCATGAGACAGAGAACGCTCTAAAGATAAGATCTGGGAACGTTAGATGGTAGAATTGTCTGTGGGGGGAGGCCCTGCAGATCCAGATGTCTCATTCAGAGGAGAAGGAATATCCTAGGTGAAAGATATCCTTTTCAATGTTACTTCTCAGGGCTGAACTGCATTTTTTAAAAAAAATATTTTCTGATATTTGAGTTGTCTGACTAAGGTCTTCTGGCTTTATCCCATAAATTGAAATTTTTGTTGAAAAACGTCACCTCTTCCCACCTCTCCCCCTCAATTAAAGAACCACCCAAACACCTTGACTAAAGCTGCAAAGCTCACATTTCGGTAGAGAGCAGACTTGGTTCACTACAGTACTCAATGTCTTCATTCAAATTTTCATCATAAGTCTCATCCTGAGACACTTCCTCTTGGCAAACAATTGCCAGCTGGCTGTCTCTGGAACTGGAGCTAATGAGCAAAAAAGACAAGTCAAGATACGGAGATGGTAAAGACAACCTGCTAATAAAGACAAGAATGACAGGCTCCATCTGTCTCAGTTTATTATAATGTTGAAGAGCTATCATAGAAAAAATCAATGACTGAACAGAGCTGTGGAGTTCACAAATACAAAGCAACAACCTTTGTCTGTGTCTTCTTTCAGAGGAAGAGTTTCTTAAATCAATGCTGAACAATACTGTAAACATATTATTGTCATTTGTGACTACATGTACTCTATAAATGTGCACGTCACACTGACCACATTTCCAAAGGTATACCTCACTGAGCTCAAAGAAAAATCTGAGATGGGCTCTTGGAAATACAGCTTTTTCGCTTGCTGCAAAAGCCGTGGTTGCAAATTTCAGGGAAGCATCCTAGACACTAACAGTAACCCTCTCAGCTCTGTGGTGTATGGTCTCTGCCTCCCAAATCCCTTACTCTGCATCATCTCTCCCCTCTGCCTCCTGTTCACGCTCTTGTTCCTTGCTGTCTTTTCCATCTTTGGTCCCTTTTTTCTCATCACTAACTGCAGAGTGCTTCTACTGAATTCAGTAGGATCTGTTCAAACCCTTAAGCGTGACAGCCCTTAATTCCCTGCTTGCCTCCTCTTTGTCCCTCTGTTTCATGTCTCAGCCCTCATATTTCACTTCATTCTGAGTTTGTGTTTTCTGAGGAGTAAAATACAATCTGAAGGTAGTGTGAATCTTTGAGATACCAACATGGAGGTATTGGAGCCAATGTCAGTCTGTTACTACCATTTGCAGAAGAGAGCAGTGTGGCAGGTTTTTTCATCTTTCAGGGACTAGATAGGAAACATAAATTTATCATTTAATTTAAGCAAAAAGCATTGGGAGAAATGTGCATATGCATGGTATAAAACAGCCTGTAGGACAGTGCTGGAGTGACCTTCCTTCTGAGATGGGAGGCAAGTAAAACTGCTAAGGTGCAGAGAGGAGAAAATCGGTACATGGCAGCTCCCCCTATTCAACGGTCTGTGTTTAGCCAAAACCATACTGAATTTTTGTATGAACATGCCAGGGTGTACTTCACTGTGCTGTCATCAGAGAGTGTCTAGATGTGTGAGCCCAGCTAGAAACTCTACAAAAACCCCAAATTTAGAAACCAGCTAGAAACAGTCCATGCATCACTACCTGCCTGTGGGCAGAAAAGCCCTGAGTTGGGAGTATTTGCTGGAGATGTCATGGTGATCATTATCTCTGTTTCGGCCCTACTGACACCAAAAAGAAGAGCTCATATTCAGCATCAATGGGGATTTGGACTTTCAATGGGATGAAAAATGGGTCTTACACCCAGAGCGCATTAGAGCATGAGGGAGAACACGTACCGTCCCAGTGTTTCGTAGTAATGCGTCCTAATTCAAGGAAGGTGCCCAAGGAAGCAAGGAGAGAAAAGAACACCATGTTAGCAGTGTCACATCAGCACAAGTCAGCAAGGGGGAGGGCAGATGGTGACACATGTTGTGCAACTCCTGTGGCCTCCCTCAGGAAGGCACGAAATCGAAAAACCACTCGGCTCTTTACTTGGGCAATTCTGCACCCACTGAATTTCCTCCATCTTATTGTCCTATTCTGTCCTTTGCTGGGGCAGCATTTCTCCACCTTTCACATTGCCCACTCTCTGCACTGAAAAAAAAAATTCCAGCTCCTTCCTGCTGTCACTGAAAGGGTCAAAAAAGTCCCCCACTGATAAAAATGATACTCCTTTCATATTAGTCATCTGTGTGTAGACAGCCTGAAAGCTGTCCAGAGCAGGGGATTTTCTTTGCTTTGCACAGTATTGCATTTCTGAAAACCTTGCCTCCCTCCTCCCAGAATGCCTTTGATGATGTCTGTAGGGATATGACCCACTGAATGAAAAACCACTGACTTCCACAAAGCTCCCTATTGGGCACTTAAAAGATGAATTGCAGTCTCTTTCAGTTACCAGTTGATAAAACACCCCCCTGTGGCGAAGGAGGGATAAATAACGCTCCTTTTGGTTCTTACAAAGGTTTCTTCATGATAAAGCCCAAAGAAATCAAGTGTGTTGGTCAGTACTGCTGCTGCTTCTTTGCAGCCATCAACTGATGCATATCTGTTGCACCATGGGCTTTGGCACAAGTGGAGAACCAGAAGGCTCAATCCAGGCTGCAGGCTGGGCAATGTCTGGTGGGTGACTTCAGCTACGCAGCAGTGCTCTGGTGTTTGCATGCATGTTCCTATACCTGCTCCCTTGACTCGCTCTCTGCTGTGAAGCTTACCTTTTGGAAGGTAGTTTCCAAGGAGCCTCCTGCACACGTATGGTGGGTGACAAGGGGGTCCCGTGGCCTTCCACTGTGCTGACAGTGCTGGGGTAGCTGGGTGGGCTGGGGAAGCGGCACAGGGCAGTGTTGTTGGCGTTGTTGATGTTGGCATTGGAACCTGAAGATGAGTAGCTGCTGGGAGTGAAGGTGGAGTCTACCAGCTTCTCATGAGATGGAGATTCGGTATCTCCCTGGTTGTTGCCAGACTTATTGATGTGCAAAGGTCGCTGGGTGGTGAATGTCTGGGGGAATGCACTCCTGCCATCACTTTGGTAGTAGCTGACATGGTTTCCGAACAAGCCTCCGGCTCTCTGTCAGAGAAACAGGAATGATTTTCCCTTTGTGAGTGAGAAAAAGTGCAAGGGCCCTGGTGTTTCCTGCTTAGCCTGTTGTTGAGGAAAAAAACATGTGAGGATCAAAGTGTGCAAGATGGCACTGGTGCTCTCTCTTCCAGAGGATAATGCATGGACTTCTCTGTCAGAGAGATTAGGTACGTGCAGGCTGTGAAAGCTTTAGCTTTCCAAGATATTTCAGAGGACTGGCCAGGTGCACAGGTGAGGCAAAGATGTCTCTACACCTCCCACCAGTCTTGGGAGTGCAGGACTGGGTAGGGATGCAAGAACCAGGTAACTGCTCTCTGGTTTTCACAGTGCAGTTTCAAAGCAACATTTAGACATGAGAGGGAATTTGAGAAGAGCTCCAGAAACTATTAATCACCTGGAGGAACAAATGAAGAAAGATTTAATGAGCCAGTTGTGTACTGTTTAGATGATGATTAATGAAAGGGACTGACAGCATCTTTCTGTAAGGAAAGGAGGAAAATGCCAAAGGAGAGGAAATATTACCAGAGGAGACAATTACAAGAAATAGGAATGAAATAAGAAAGAGAAGATTTAGGTAACTTGCTCAGAAAATTTCCTACTTCCATAGGAGCTCTATTGGGTTCTAGTGTACTTTTGGGAAGGATGCTACTTGTGCCACTGAAAGGAGGAGTGAACAAAACACTGAAGTGTGCCTGGCTGCTGCTCTGCAGACTGTAAGATGGCTGAACTGATCTGTTCTTGAGACTCTTTGGCCATTCTCGTTCTGACTTTATTTAGGTTTTATGAGGAAACTTCCATTGAGAAGAAAATGGGATAAAAACTGTGCAAAGTTCTCAGGACCTGGCACCCTGAGTCCAACACTGTTTTCTAGTAGGGTCTAGAAAACAAGAAGGAGGGCCCAGCTGAAATACAGAGTGCATAAAAGAGAATGTAGCACTCTTTGAGCTCAGCTACTCGTCTAGCCTCAGCTTGCAAACTTGTTCAGTACCTACCCGGAAGATATCATCTTCAGAGGCAGCAGAAACAGCTTCTTTCATGGCCTTATCTAGCTCTTCTTCAGCTGTCAGGTCTCCAGAAATTGCTCGTCGGATCTCTGGCCCAATGTCGTGAAGTGTGCGCAGACCAGCCTGCAAAACAGCAAACTATAGAGCTTCATATCTCCGAGTGGGTATATGAGAAATAAAAGCAGTGCTATTTCTTCCTAAGCCCCGTGAAGCCCTTTTACTTGATATAGCATCCCCAGCTCCTAGAAAAACACCAACAAATTCTGTTCTTTCATCTCCAGCTTAGAGAGGGAGAAACTCTTAGCAATCCAACCGAGGAATGTTTGTTGCTAGTCCCCTGGCTTCATCACAACAGGACATAGACATAAATCCACAGGCTTGACTAAGCAAGTCTGCATGCTTTCAACTTTGAGTTCTCAGATCCACAACCAGAAGCCCTAGAGCAGCCACAGTTCCAGCTGAACCATGTACTCGGCGCCTCTGAAAATCTCTTCTTTTTAATCAGCAGCTTAAATATGGATTTAATAGCTAAACTTCTGGCATCTGGACCTGGACAGTCCTCAAACCCCTCACTGACTGGAATCCATTCCAGGGAGTCCATCCAGGGAGGTAAGCTATGGTTATGCCAAGACCTCAGTCTGTGTCTGTGTCTGCGTCACAGCACTTTTTAGCTTGCTGGAACTCCAGTCACCCTTTGTCCTTACTGTACACTCGGGGACATAAATGGTGCTGCTTATACAGTCAATGGGGCTTTCTCATTCTTTCACACAGCCTGGTAGTCCACCCAGTGAACATGTAGCACAGTGGTGAACAGATCCCAGGTCTTAGAGCCTGATGCCCCATCCATTGGATGGCCTTGGCATCCAGGTATGCTTTTTGCGGGTAGAATGAATGTGGTAATAAGCAAATGTCTGCTGGACACTTCATACCAGTTCTCTAAAAGGAACCCAAATTTCAAATATTACCAGCAGATTGATAACTGTGGATATACCTCACTTGTGCCTTCCACCTCCAGAGCTAAGGGATGTGGCCCATGGTACATATATGTTTATCCAAAAGGGCTGATGTGGTAATTCAAGGGGTCTACAAGCTCCTTTCCATTGGGGATAGTCCATTGCAGCCCCCAGAATGGTTGAGAGGGAAGTGGGGTCAAATGCCTCTACTGTACCACCCCTGTCCATCCTGTGCCCGCTTGTCACCTGCAAGGAGAGCGCGTTGCGCTGGGAGGGCTTGCCCACCAGTCCCTGTTCTTTACGTTTCTTGAACTTCCGGAAATACTCCTGAATCAGGAAAGTGGCATAGAACTTCCCGACGGTCACCTCGTCATCTGCAAAGGGGTATTTAAAAAAAAATAAAAATAAATAAGCAACTGATTTTAAACAGTGTATTTGCTAATGCGAGCCTTGCAATTCGCAGCAGAAACACTATGTGCTGCAGTACATCTCTGCTTTTTATGGCATCAAGATGCAGGGCTGAAGGAAGGGATTGCTCCACAGCCAAAGCTTGCTGTAAGTAGTCAGGAGGAGAGGTGCCCGTGGCAGTTGAATAGACTGGCTCTGCTGGCAGAGAACCCCTATAGCTATGCACCTCTGGATGTACGTTTTTTATGGTGAAGCACCTCTAATCTTTGCAGTCTCTGGTATTGGTTTACCACATAGGATCTTGCTATAGCAGCAGCCTCCCAGTCTGGGTCAACACATGCTGCTCTGTCTTGTGATAGCCTGGGGTAATACATACTCAGAGTCTGGGCTCACCGACAGCATCTTACTGACCATCCATCCCAGACCTGATCTGGCCCTTCTCTGCATTGAAATTCTGTCTGGTTGTGCCTAGCATGGGTGTGAGAGAACCAAAATGATCATCTCTGCCCAGAAATGCAGTCATTGCTGGCTGTATTCTCACTCAATACAAACTGTCAGTCAGCCAAAATGTGCACTAAGTTTTCACCCAGGTAACTCTGCTCCCTTCTCCAAACCCACTGGAAATTTTGTAAGACATGGTTCACTGACTTCAGGGCAGGCTGAGCAAGGTTCAGGATCTGTCTGCAACTGTTAACTGACTGCCAAGTGCTGTTTTGTGCCCCTGGAGCCACCTGGAAGGTCAGTGAAGGCCACAGTGGATGCCCATGCACCTGGGGTCCCAAGAAGCCTAGCAAAGGAGCTGCCCAGAAGCCTGGCAATTACAGCCTACCAGGGACACTGCATAGAAACCCACAGCAATCTGTTACACCAGTTCAGACTGGCTGAGGAATGTCCCCAGGCACATGAGTCTTTGACAGGTATCATAGCAGAAAGCAGTTACGTGAGCAAAAAAAGAGTTATATGCCATAGTAAAGGTAGTTTTGCTAAATATGAAGGGGTTATGAGATGGGGCTGCATCCTTAACTTGAGTGTAAGGCCATATCTCTTACGCAGTCAGATAAAGTCCACATCATCCTCCCTGGAACTACTTAGCTCTGCCTGCTTCCTTTGCCCCCAGCAGGCACCAGGTAATGTCCAGGGGAGCGAATGCCTATGATCAAACTGGGGCAAGATCTATGAATAAAGGTTTCTAACTCCTATTTATGCACCTTTTCTTCCTTCCCTGATTTCTCAGCAGTAAGAACATGATATTCATGTTAGTACAGGCAGAAACAGATCTCAGCCTGATGAAATGCAGGTAACAGCTTGTAGAAGAAAGCTTGTCCCCCATATTCCACCTGACGATCATGAGGTGCAGTAGGACATGTCAGGTGGGGAAAAAGAGAGATTCAGAGACTGGGACAAGATGCTGCACTCACCACCTGCGGGGGGCACCACCTGGTCCAGCAGCTTCATACTGGTGCGCTTCCAGATTTTCTTAATTATTGCTCTCAGCTCTTCGTTGGCTTGCTCCAGGTTACCTGCAGGGTGAAAATCATCAGAGACAGGAATTAAGCAGACCCTGCAGAGGAGCAATTTCAGGTCTGGCATGGCAATCTCAGGAGGAAAATATCAGAGCTTTTTCAGCAGTGGAAAGTTTTGGGCAAAGAGATGCCCTGACCATTGCTAAAGCATCCTCACAGCAAGAGGTCTTCTTCCTAAATATGCATAGTCATCTCAGGGTAGGAAGGTGACTGTGTTACTGACTGATAGTCTGCAACAGCCAGAAACAACAGAACCATGGTGCTACTTCATCCCAGAAAGCAACAATCTCATCTAACACTTCAAATTTTAATTGATATCCAGTGAAGGTTATATATGGTGAGAATAGAGGTCAGTTAATGGGAAACTACAGCTTGGGGAACACAAATAATTGGTGGTAAAGATGCATCTAGAAATCTGAAGACCTGGGCCTGCTTGCAGCACTTCCCAAGAATTACCTGTTGCAATCCCTGCCTCCCAGCAGATATCAAGTTCTTCACATGGTGCCGAGAGTATGCCTTGGAGAGTCTGCACAGTGCTCTGACAAGGCACTACAGGCATGGGCAAGGCTTTCACTATTCAACTCAGAGGACTGTCCCAGGATATTGGTGTTTATTCTCTGAAGAACAGCATAGGCTATAACAAGCCTTTTACGTAACTGTCTGAACTTAGACTTTACATGTTCCTCCAAGGGGCTCTGAGCTAAATGAGACATTCATCAAGCCACACTACCCCTTTGAGAGTGAGTGAAGCAGATTCGGTTTATAACCTTTACTTCTAGATACCCATTTCCTCCCAAACAACTAATCTTTATTTCTTGATTTATGTACATTCAAACCCCTTATAATCAAAGCGCTCTTCTCTCTCTAGGTGTACGAAACCACTATCTTGGCCTCCTAAAGGTGCTGTTCCTGCAGCTTTTCTTATTGCTGCCCAGCATTAAGGCTCCTGAGTGTGCTGCACAGGGCTCTGCATGGCAGTGGCTCTCTTACTAGGATGCAGTGAAGATAGGGACACTAAGTAACTTGCTGAGGATGAAACAGGTGGACAGCATCAAAGGCAGAAATCTGACTCAGGAGGGCTAATTCCAAAGTCCTGCCCTAACCACTTACAAGATCCTGCTAAGGCAAGAAAGCAGGCAGTTTGAGGCTTTAGGTGGTTTCCCAGGAGTTCACTGGCAATGACTCCGAGAGTTTGAGGCTAAGACGGACAAGAGTCCTTTTTGGGTCTCTGTTTCATAAGACACAAGATGTCCTACAGGGGTTGCGGTTGGCTTTTTCCTCAGGAGACTCTCTTTGGCTACAGTCAAATTCTGTTTAGCACAACATTCAAGGCCTTAATATAATTTTTTAATTTTACCACTTTTTTTGGCTCGGCTGTTGGTATAATCCTGGCACAGTAAGCTAGGGTTCCGCTGGTCTCTGCTTTCCCATACCTGAAATGTAATGCAGCCACTCCTGAGGCAGAGGTGTTTAGCTGTGAATCACAGACCTACACGCTCTTTTAGAGCATCTCATTAATACATGAAGCCAGGTTTTGACTCAGGACCAATATCTTTCATTACAGCAGGCGACAGAGTGCAACAAAGGGGACAAGCTGAGCCCAAAATCTTGTCTGCTTTCCCCAACTATACCCACTGGTCTATGTAAAGCTATTAACAGTCCCTTTGCTTCTCATCCATCTTTAGGCCTACAACACCACTGTCACTACAATGTGATGCTAACTCATGCTAATGGAAGCACAGGAGGAGTTTTAGTGAGGTGAGACCCTCGAGTCCAAGCTCTTTTGCCTCCCTTGGCTTGGAAGATCAGTGGCAACAGCATTAAAAAATCGGCCCAGCTCTGCAGCCAGTTTGCACAGGGGAGGCTTCTTTGCCCTTCTTCCTTCCCCTGATTGCTGTTTGAGCAGACATTGATCTAAAACTTTTAACTTTGAGACCATTGTAAAGAACATGATCAATAACCTGAGATGATACCATGGGAAGCACCAGCTTTCTAGGTAACTGGAAACACTGTTCTCTATCTAGAAGATATTATTTCTCCAAACATCTTTACATTGCTTTTTGTACCATGTGCTGCATATGAGTAAGTGGGATCATTTTACACAAGATGTCCTTATTGTCGTATTCCAGCTCAGCACACTTTGGTGTGAACGACACTCAGCTACCTTTGTACCCTTGCAGTCAACAAGCTTCTTACCTTCTGTTTTGATTCTCAGTGCTGTTCTGACCAATGCAAAGAGAGTGGCATTGAACATGACAGTCCCATCGCTGTTCAGTGGCATATTCATGGAGACAAGGCGCTGTGGAGTAAGGAGAAGAAAGAGAATAATCATACTGCCAACACATGGACTGAAGCATGCTCTTCCTTATGCCCTCATGATGCTTTCCACACCTGCCACCCCTCTTATGTGAGCATCCGTGGCCTGTGGATTTAGTTACACAATTATTTATCCAACTATTCCCCCTCTCCCTTTTCCAACAAGGCTGTGTCTGCCCTGTAGTAATTCTGTAAAGCCATGTAGGACAGAGAGTGAGTGCTGAGTACTGTTGCAGCTGCAGAGTGAACTTCAGTGATACCAACGACATATATCTGAGACATATGTAGCAGAGTCACCAGATCTTATGGCCTAACTTCTGTCTCAGGAGGTAAGAGACACCAGGGACTTGGTTTGAACTCTTATGCTTTCAGGGGTTGATTCTGTTCGAGCTCTGTCTTCCACCGCTTTCATGCAATAGGCCTGGTTCAGTACCAAATTGGAGGAAAGGGTGTCATCCTCCATCACTACCACTGCAATCATAGACTGGGTGGTTTGAAGCAGATCGAGACAACAAACAACTGCTACACAGCCAACTGAAAGGGATCGGCAGTAGGCCACAGAAGTCATATATTTCTGTGTACAGGCCCCAGGCTCTGTATTTTGCTCTGAGACCGATATAAAAAACAACTACAAGCGTCACATAACAAACTCCGGGACTTGAGAGGAGGTGAACAAAGAACTTCAAGTGAAGGAAGTGTAAAGGTTATAAACATGTCATTATTCACTAGAGAGAGTCCTTTTTCATAGCTGGAGTCTCACAACCAAAGAAATGAGTGAGACATTTTTACAGAAATTCTGTCCTTGCCCTTTGTGTATTTCAATACCACGCTCACCTTGCTGTTTAATATCTGTCAGTTATTTAAGCAAGAATGAGAGAAAACACTAGGCTTTTGGTGCACTGCTTAGTCCAAAGAAAATCTCAGAGATATTTTTACTTGCCCTGTTATGTCTGTCTGTCCTGATCTGTCTTGGGAGGTGTTTTCCATACTGCAAACATATGGGCGGTTGATTCAGTGCTCGACATCTGAGAGCTGTAGTTAGCATGGACGGTCTCTCCTGGCTAGAGAGAGGGCTGGCGGTGCGCTGATGCCTCTGACTAGCCGACAACCCGCCTGCAGGTGACCCGCCAGCCCTCGGCTACGTTGTGGCCGCCCCGAGGAGCCGGGGAGCGGCGCAGGGCGGCCGGGGCGAGGCTCAAACACGTGCTGTTGCCGGCTCTGCCGCGGCGGGGCAGCACACGCCGCCGCTCCCGCCCCGCCGCTCCCGCCCCGCCGCCGCCGCCGCCGCCGGGACCAGCGCCAGCCCCCGCCCGGCGGGCAGCGCACCGGGAGGCGCCCAGGCTGCGCGGCAGGGTTAGCTAGAAAAATGCCACCGCGGGCTATTTAGTCACTGCTGCGACTCCCAGCCTTCCCCGAGCCGCAGCGTGCCTTACTTTGCAAGCCACTCGGTGAGGGCAGAGCTTCCCGAAGCCCAGGGGGGGCTGAATCCGCCGGAGCAGTGTCACCACGTCCAAGTGTTTGATCCGTCCCCTAAAGAAGAAAGCACAGTGAGGGTGGCAGCCTTCCCACGGGGCGACCTGCTGATCCGCCTGCAGAGTGCGGATGCAGCTAGAAGTATCACCGAGATCTTTCCAGCCCCACGCTGCCGCTCCCTGTAGCCCGGGCATAGTTTAAGGTATTATTTCAGGCCTCTTGCATTCGGTGCGTTCCTCAGGATTTGCCTAGCACTCATATAACTCCTACTAGTACAGAAAACCCAGCTGTCAGTCAGCTGTCTTGCAATACTTGCAAGAATTGACGTCAGTGTTTTGAATGCTGCAGTTTCTTAGTGCACGAACGGACAATTTGGGGTTGTCCCCCCACTGACCTGCTCAAAATCTACAGCTGCTTATTCACTTGTTGGTCTTAGGGCTATAGCGGGCACAGAGGGCAAAGAGTCTCTTTTTTCCTGGCACTTTACCTCCCATATAAATAGCCCCAAGCCACTGTCTTTTGATACTTGTTTATGCTTTGGGCTGTCACTGGAGCCACTGCAAAACAAAGTGCTGAACTTCCTCCACAGCAGCAGTTGGGTTTCTTTCAAGTTCTGTAAATGGCATCTCAAAAGAAGAATTCTCTCATGAAGGGAGGAGAGCAACCGGAGCCAGAGGCGGGGCTTCAAGCATGGGACACGGATGGGGAAGAGGAAAAAAAGAGTTTCCCATTTATAGATGGGAAGGAACAGGATATCATCTGGACTGAGCGGCTATCTATTATATGGCTTCAGCCACTGCAGTCTTGCCTTCAAACAAGCACAAATCTTGTGCTTCAAACAAGCACAAGCATCTGTTTTGTTAACGAACAGTATGTTTATTAGAATTCTGTGCTTATCCCCTATCCATATTAAAAGTCTATCTGGGAAGTCACCATGGATAGGAAGAAGGGTTTCAATTTACCTATCACTCACTCTCATAATGTGACATGGCCTCACATATTGCAGAACCTGAGTCCAAATTAATCTTCACACTATGTCTCCTAAAGAGATCTGCTTTTATTTTACGCTAAGATCTCTTTCCACAGCTTTTGCATTATGAAGGGGGCTTTGCAATTACAATTGTCAACTGTACTGTAATGCCACAGGGATCTAAACGCACTTTAAGCCTAAGCATGTGTCAAACAGAGCATATAATACTGAATGTCAGTTAAGCCTTTGTGTGAGTTGTTCTTGTGTAACTTTAAATCCCTGCAAGTCTGCTGATGTGAATAACCCTGCACATAACATAACGCAGCCATGTGAAGGTACAGGTTGTGATGGGCCTATATGACATATGACAAAACGGAGATTTGAGCACAGCAGCTCTACTGTGAGTAGAAAGTCAAATAGAAGAGTCACAGCTCAATATCTCAAACACATACAACAATAAACCAACCCTCTAACCTCCTTTGCTCAGTCTCCTGTGGCCCCTCCCTAAACAGTCTATATCTCCCCCCAGCTGAAAGTGAAGCGATGTCCTGCCAGGTAACAGTGCAGCCTAAATGCTGAGATTTTTGTGTGTATCCTTGCACTGTTGGCTTATGGATTCACCAGCGATACCTTGTGGAGGTATCTATTTCAGGATTTTTGCAGAAAAAAAAGTGTTCCTGCAGGAGGAACATGGCACTTACTGCACTGGGTCTAGAGAACAGAAAATAACAGGCCTGTTCTGCTGAGGAGCTCTGATATCCAGGCTGGGTTACTTACTTTGCTTCAGGGTCATACTCCGCCCAGATCCTTTTAAACTCATCCAGGTGGTGTGGTCCTAAAATGGACCAGTCCCGTGTCAGGTAATCAAAGTTATCCATTATAACAGCTACAAAAAGATTGATGATCTGCAAACAAGGACAGAGATGACTTGATGGATGAGGCAGGTAACAGTAGACTTTACCGGGTTCTCCATTTGAGGTCTGGATTTGGATGCATAAAATTAGGAAGCCATTGGGGGTGGGTTTTCTGTTACCCCATGCCAGCCCCCCAGTTTAAATGGGAAGATCCCAGAGGCGGGATATTCTCAGCTGGTCACATTTTTCTCTTCCCTACTAAATGGATGAGGCCCAAGTTTGCTGAATGCTTAGACATGCTGTGATGGCTTTTTATTTACCTGTGTCTTTGCCCGGCAGAACAGGGTAGTGGTGGGAGAACCTGGGATTTATCCTCTATAGGCAGTGGGGCTGAGATAAAAGTCCTTTCTTCTGGCCCAAGACCAAAACTTTTAAAATGTTGCTGCTGTTCACTGGGAGAGTTTTGCGCACTGATGCCAGCTGCAGAGCATGTGCTGTCACTCTGAGCAATGCCGCATTGCCAACACGGAGCAGATGCAAGTGGGATATGTGTATTCTCACAGTCATTGCTGCTGGCAGGGGAGGAAAAACCTGCTCAGCAGCCAGAAGGAAGGTAGGAGGGAAAGTGGGAAGTGTGGCTGAGGCGTTGCTAGCCTCAGCACAGCCCACAACACGCTAATTTGGTTTTCTCATTGAGGGGGAGAGGGGAAGAGCGCTCCTTTGCTGTGCACAAATGATTGGGATTGGAAGCAGAGCATCCCCCAGAGCTGGAGGGAGGCAGGAATGGCAGTGACCAAGGGGGTGTTGTCACTGGTGCTGCTGGGAAAGACCCCATGGGGAGATTTCCCCTCTTTGAGATCATTCTTCTGCTGTGCAGTGCTGATGCCTGGGGAGGCAAGGGCTCAGTCTGACAGAGGGCAGGTTTCGGTTGCTGGGGCGGACTCACCAGGAAGGCACAGAGCATGTAGAAGCTGATGAAATAGAAGACGGCAAAGCTGCTGCCACAGGAGTGATCGGCTTCGGTGGAGTTGGCCGGCTCCGACTCTGGGTCGCACTTCTTGTCTGGGAGACATGCCAGCATGATTTCCTGCCAGGCCTCACCAGTGGCACACCTGGGCACAGCAAAGGGCAAAGGAAGACAGCAGTGACCTTCGATGTGAGAGGGACTGGCTCATTAGCAACCTGTTCCCGCTCCCATGAAGATTAATGGGAATTTTGCCACTGAGGTCAATCAAGAGCAAGTTAGGCTGATGGCCGGGCTTTGACATACACGGGCATACCCTGCTCCTCTTTTTGGCTTTGTTGCCATCATCAACGTGTTGCTCCTGACTGGCTTTGGCTAGTCTGGGTACGGGGTTGTCATGCTCCAACCAGCCAGAGTCAGACGTGTGTGACATGGCTATGGATTGCATGAAAAAACTCCTTGAAAATGAGAAGAGAGTGTTGAATTTGTGCCAGCTCCCCACCCCTTCAGCACCCCTTCCTGGCCCCGGCACACCGGGTCACAGCTGGAGCAGGACAATGTGCTAAGCTGAGCTGGGCATGGCCATGCCAAAGCATGAGTGGGAGTTCATGTCCCTTTCCCTGCTAAAATAAACTGGAAGTCATACTGGCTAGATTTGAACGAAAGGAGGAGTTTGTGATGCATATCAACATTTGAGAGCACTGAAAACTGGCTACCTTCCTTCTGAGTAGGAGGACTTGCTTCCCTCCCCAGCACTGAGTGTTGGCCAGTGTCAGCTGGCAGGGTACAAGGCTTCACGGACTGGTCGTTTCATCTGACGTAACTCCTAGGCTCCCCCGCTAAGGGACAACATGTTTCTACTCACCTCGTGAGGATGACACAGTAGAAGGAGATAAGCTGTGCCTAAGAGCAGAGGAATCGTGCTCCCAGACTGACACAATCCAGAGCTGTCAGACACCCACCTGAAAAGCAGCAGCACTGCCTGGGGGAAGGTCTGGAAGTTGTTGTTGCGGTTGATTTCTGTGGTATCGTTCAGCGCAATTTTACCAAACACCTGGCAGAAAGCAGAGGTCTTTTCAGGTTAGCCCTGCAAAATCCCCAAACCTCCTGTCACCTGTAGCTCTTGGCCTCACCCTGACTCTGATATTTAACAGCATCTGCTTGTCTCTTAAAAAATCATTTCCACAGGTCTTTCATATTTGCTGTTGCTTCCCTTGCTTGTGCTTTATCACCAGGAAAGCACTCATTTTGCGACAAGAGGCATCTTTTGTTAAAACAAGACATTCTTCCTTATTTCATACACTGTGAAAATGTGATATGGGGCCTTATTTCAACAGGCACTCATATGGGGAGGGGGTCCAAATGAAAGGAATCAATAACACAGAAGAAAAGGCTCCTTCCTTCATTGCTTATCTGTCTTCACCAGGAGGAAATGATAGCAAAAAAGACCAGCAGCTGCAAAGCCTTGAGCTTCCAACTCTGTGGGGTGCCTTGGATCTTCCCAAAACAATGTAAAGTACATTGCCTTGGATCTGGAGAGTGTTCAAATGCCTGCCCTTCTAGTAGCCATGCTTGTCACCAGCAGGTGTTTCAGGCCCCCCTCCCCCCCAGAATGCAGCAGTGTGAAGATGATGACTAGATTTGCCCAGACAAGGATGGCTTACAGCTTCCTTCCATGCCCAACCAACCGTCGCTGCACCAACTAGTTCATCCAGCTACAGCATGAAGCCTGCAACCATCAGCAAACCTTTTTAGGGGCCTGGCCTCAGATGTGAAGTCCCCAGTGCAGGGAAGTTTCAGGCTTCTTTGAAAAAGTCTTATACAGCTTTGGTATTTTCGGGCACTGGGACTGAGCGCTTAACAAACCTTGCCTGGCAGAAAGGTCTCTGCACAGCACAGTCAGTCAGGACTATTTATTCCCCATCAATAGCAACGTGACAGAGATCTCAAGGACTGGGAGCTGTAATCTCGTAGCCAAAACGAGCAGCAGGAACAGAGCAGCTCTGAGAGAACATGGAGCTTCTTTTCAAGCAAATGTCACCGATAATTAACACCCCAAGAGAAACAACACCATGGAGAGAAGTGCAGGGACAATGGCGGGGAAGCCATGCCAGATGGGAGGCAGGGTCTGTACATGGCAGGATTTCTGCAGGGGTTCCTCATGGATGTGTGGGCCTTCCCCAGCCCCGACCGCCCCCACGCTGCGGGTAGCAGTGACAGCCCCAGCTGCACTGAGGAGGAGCAGGAGGACAGTTTAAATGCTCAGAGGCAGTTTGAGCTGAGGCAGCCCATGTTCTTCATTTCAGGCAAGCGTAGGCAAGGGAACTTCCCATGCTGGAAGTCTGATTTTCCTTTCGACCCTGCAGCTTCCCTCACACACGAGGCACTGGTGGCAGCTGCTATGGGTGCTTTGCATTAGGCACCTAGGAGGAGCTGTAGGTAGAGGTTCCTCTCACATGGCCTCTCCAGCCTGTGCCTCCTGGGCCATGATATGAGTGGCTTCATCCAGCAGCATCAGTTTGGATTTTTCCACTTGAGCACATTAGGTAATGAGGCTTGAATGTTGTTACGCTCCAAGTCAGGGCAGTAGCTGAGACAAAGTGGTAGGTCTCCTTTATGTGGGAAATTCTTGTATTTTCATCAGATCTGGTACATCTAGTCTTTCAAGGTAGCTGCTTAATGGAGTGAGGAAGGATTTTCCTTCCTCCGTGTCCCTATGTGTGAGGGAACTCTATGTGTCAGCAGGTTCAAGAGAGCAGTGCACAAAATGTCTGAGATGCCATTTGGACAAAAAGTGATGATAACAGGTCTGTGGGCTCTAAGCAAAGAGGGAAGATGAGAAAAGTTGGTTTTCTCATTGGAAGACAGGAGGGCAGGAAGCGATCTAGTAATCTAGATCAATGTGAAAGACAGATGTATGATCTTCAGGCTGCTGAGATGATATAAACAGAGGCTTGAACGTAAGCCAAGGCTTAAATAGCCAACTTAGAACTAGCTGACAGAAAACGGAATAGAATTACAGAATAAAATATCTAGCCCTGGCAGTGCCCCCCGATCATTGTAGACCCCATCTGCGTGGGTGATTGGAAGCCATTTTTAGTGCTTTGTGTAGCTACATAACACTAGTGTAATACTCTCAAGTGATTTTCTGTATAGCACAGGTAATCCTGTATGATCTTGGCCATTTGAGCTAGTTAGCTATTAAAGGCAAAACTGTCAAGTTTACAGTATAAGCCTAGTAGACTAAATGACAGCTGTAATTACGGGAGGCAATTGAGATAACCTGTGATAATTCAAGAAAAGATTAGTTTTATTTTTCAAACTGGGGCACAGTAGATGGGGTCTGTGAAAAGATGTGATTATAATAACAGGAAGCAAATTAAAACAAAGTCACAGAGGTCAGATGAATTTTGTTACAAATTCTGTTGGCATTGTGAAACCAAGAAGCCTATCATGTTTGAAGACCTCTGCAAGCAATTATGCCATGCCTTTCTTCACTTTGGTCTCTGGTCGCAGATGGCTGACTTGTCTGAGATCTTTGATTAACACCGAAGTAGAAAGTGAAGCTTAGTTTGAAAAGCAGCACAGCAGATGAGGCTGGGAGTGTCACAGACTGTGCCTATATCGCATGCTTTCTTCAATGGTCTGTATGCAACATCAGTTCCTTGCACAGATGAATGCTCAGGCTGGTTCCAAGTTCATTTTGCAGACTGAATAGGATATTGTATTGATGCAGCTTCCTGAAGAACTGGCACAAACACAGAGCGTCGGTACGTTGGGTCTCATCCCATATTTACCTTCACCGGTGTAAATCAAAAGCTGCTCTTTATAACTCAGTGGAAGTTACGCCAGTGTGAAAGTGATGCGAGAGAAAAATT
Organism: Gymnogyps californianus; assembly: GCF_018139145.2. Classification (NCBI taxonomy): domain Eukaryota; kingdom Metazoa; phylum Chordata; class Aves; order Accipitriformes; family Cathartidae; genus Gymnogyps; species Gymnogyps californianus. The sequence goes on from NC_059471.1 coordinate 149,648,164, forward strand.
GGGTTTGTTCACTGCAGCACGGCCATAAGCCCACTGGAACAACTATTTTGAACCAATGAGCGAAGCAGTAAATCTCCTTTGCTACTGCTGCTGGGTATTCCTTTGAGAGTGTGGAGGGCAGGCACGATCCTTTTACTGTTTGCATATTGCATTCTGTCATTAAATGGGTCGTTTTTTGTTTTTTTTTCTGGAGTGTGTTGTGCTCCTGTTGGAAGTGCATAGGCAGACAATATCTTCCAACCAAGGCTAGCTGCCATCTTAACTTACTGGGCGAAAAAATTCTTGTAAGCCCCTACAACCACATGTTGATCTAGTTACTTTATAAGTCAGTTCCCAAAAGTCTAACAGGAGAAGATAGACACAGTTGAGCTCTTTAGCATCACGTACCTGCATCCCGATCACGGCGTAGATGAAGAACAACATCACTATTAAAAGAGCCACATAGGGGAGAGCCTAGAAATGAAAAAAAAAAAAAAAAAAAAGAGAGCACTGTGTCTCCACCGAGCCTGGCACACTGGAGCCTGGCTCATGCTCCTGGCTTTGGGAAACTGGACAGAGCCTGGCCTCAAACGTGGAGTCTGTAATTTGGCCAGGTGGCCACTAGATGCCTCTACAGGCCCACATTTGCTTGCCCTCCCCGCCACCATGCTTCTGCCACCCAGCTCAGGCAGGCTCTGACTCTGCTCCCACTCGTGATGGTGTAGCTCTGCTGCCTTCAAGTCAGTCCTGCCCTTGACGGAGTGAGGAAAGCAAGGGCAAAAAGTGTCTACAGCTGCTTACCAAGAGGAGAAGAGTCTCATAACCAGTATTATTCTGGCACTAATGGCAATGTGATTTTTTCTGGATCCAGTCTGGTGAAATAAAAAACGCAACAGCTGCTGATATCCAAATTCAAGGCTTCTGCTACAATGGCTGGTACCATCCTAAGAACCTAAAGCAGCATCAGCTTTGTCCCCTCTTCAGTGTTAGCTGTCTCTGATGGTGTCTGCAATGCACTAAGTGTCTGTGATCAGCTGCTGAAGAGGAAATGCAGGGCCCTGATATGCAGAGCTGCCTCATAAGCAAGAGGCCAGTGCAATCAGCAAGTGTTGAGTGCTATCGGTTTCCTCTGCCACTAGCAGGAATCAAGGGCACAGCTCAGGACCTCACAGGCTCAGGCTTTTGAGGAGTTGTTTTCTACTCTGTTGCTTTTGAAATATATAGTGCTCAGGCCAGAGATTTCCAGACCTTACTTCAGAGGCAATGGGCGGACACATTCATCCTGAAAATGTCAGTACAGTCCCTGATCAGGATCTTGAACACCTCATTTCACAGAGTGTAAAAAGCCTCCATTATTATTTTTTTTTAATATAAGATTATTTACACATTTTAAGTTTATGCCTAAATTCAACAGGGCTAAATCCTATAGGAAGAATCGAGGAAAAATTTTCACTGACCACTGTGGAGATTTGACTAAGATTTGCAGAAATCATCTCCAAGAGATGTGAATATTAAAATGGCAAAAATTCAAACCTTTAAACAATGTCTGTAATCATCATCTTGAGGCTCAGGGGCAGATTCCTCTGTTTTATGGGGTCAGACAAATCTGTATGGTTACCCCACAACGCCAGTGGAGATACACCAGCTTAGAATTGGGCTCCAAACATTTTGTGATCATCTAGTTGGGACTTGATACACACAAGACCTAAGAAGAGCTCCTGGGATAATGTCCAGACAGGACCTGAGGTGCATAACCTTACCAGTTCTTCTGTCTTTCAAATGGGGATGGGAAAAGTGTCTTCTCTTCTGGCTGGTCTGGCCCTCCACTTTCTTTCCATGTTCTTCCACTCAGCCCACTCCTCTCCGCTGATGCACCTTCCTACTCATCTCTGCCCCTTATTCCCCACGGCTCCTTCAGCTCCCCACCTCCCATATTCCATTCTTCTGGCTCTGTCCTCCCTCGTCTGCGTCCTTCCCTGTCTTTACCACTTCATCCTTGTGATTCCCACGGCCTTGCCTTGCCCTCAGCACCCCTCTCACTTCCTACTCCTCCCACTCGCCAGCCTGGGCTCTGTTGCTGTCTCTGCAGGCGGAAACCCCGCTGAGCATTTTCCCACCACACACTCCTCTCACCGGTGCCCCAACTTGTATGTAAGCACTGTGTGCCATGCACAGGGCACATGGTAGTTACGATGGGATCTGAACTCCAACGCAAGTTTGTTGCTTATTAGGCTGCCTTGTGTGAGCAGAGATGCTTCCTGGAAGCATGTGGGGACACAGAGAAGAGCTGGTGCCAGACAAAGTCTGCAGGGATCCCAGATTTTGCCAGCGGGAGTGGCTGAGTTAAGAGCTCTGCACAGTGGCTATTCTTAGCTACCAAAGGAGCCTCCCAGTAGTCACAAGAGGAGGAGCTCTGAGCAGAGAATACCATGTTATAAATGGCTAAAGGCTTTCAAGGGAAAAGGCACTTGCCTGCAAGTGCTTCCCCCCCCCCGCTGTGGAAGATACCTCCCTTGATACTTTCTCCCATCACCCTACAACCCTGCCTAAAAGTGACTCTCCAATCAAAGAGGTCTGAAGGTCACTGGAGGGAAGTACCAGGCACTCCCTTTCCCATCCATCTCATCCTCTCCAGCCAAGAGCCACGGCAAGCTGAGCTCAGGATAAGAGTGAGCTATTGCTAAAGAGGCTGGAGGGGCACAGGGGCAAGGGGAGGAGAAGCAGGAACTGGAAAGTGTGACTCTGTCCCCTGCATCAGGGATGGCTGAGCTGTGCCAAGGGATTCTCATTCCTATGCAAGCAGACAAAATAGTTCCCACTGGAGCCGCTCAAATAACAACCTGGAAGTTAGCAACCGTGTAAGCAATGGAAAAAGTCGCTTGTGGTACGGACATGTCAGAAAACTGCTGTGCAATATTAGATCCTCTGGCAGTCAAGGACTGTGCAAAATGAGAGTCCTTTGTATGAGTCTGGTGGTCTGGCTACCGAGACCACCTGAGAGCTGCACTGGAAAAGGTCCAGACTGATCCCTGGTGTACACATGTTCTACTTCTGCTGACAGAGACAGAAGTTGTGGTAATCCACAGCACCGCAGGCTTTGGTCCCAGCTTGTGTTGGGGCTGGTGAGGTTTAAGTTTTAAAGCGTGGATCAGCTCCTTTCCCATTTGAGTCAATACAAGCGCTATCGACCATTTAAAGCCTCAATCTGAGGGATATATGGTTGCTGTTTCAAGACTTGTGTGTTGCACAAGTTACTCTTTCATGCTTTTGTCCAGTGGTGTGTCCTGCACCTTTTCTCATGTTTAGACCACCATTTGTATTCCGGTGCTGTCTTTCCCTGACGCTTCCTTCGGACCTGCCCCAGCTAACATCCAGGTTGTGCTGGCCCAGTAAAGCCAGGTCAAGTACTTGTAAAATGCAGGAATATGCTATGCTACATCTCTAACTACCATTTTTCTATACATGGCTACATTAGGAGCTGGTTTGGAAGCAGTTTTTCTAGCAAATAGCTATCTCTTGGTATTTGTTTTCCCCCAGAGGTGATGACTCATACCCAGTCTGGTCTCCTTCGCCTTCCCCCATCTACTCTGGTACTTTACCTACCACTGAAATGCAACCTGCCTCCAGGGCAAAAGCAGCAGCAATTTAATAACTTGGCATCATTACCAGGGCCAAAGGTGTGGGGCCAAAAAGGTGCAATTCTTCCTGGATGAAAGCATGGGGGCCACACACTTCTAATACTCACTGCAAACCCTCAAAATGAGGCTTAAGGGAAACTTAATTGAGACGCAGGCCTTCCTGGGTCTCAGGAAGACCCAGGCCTTCCAGCTGTGTATTTTGCTTAAAGCAACAGATATAAAATACAGCTAAAATAGAAAAAAGAGAAAGAGGAGATTGCAGGGTTACAGACAGGCAGTAATTGAGTTGAACTGAACTATCAAGGCTATTCAGGAAGGTCTCAAGCAATTACTCGTGCTTTAAAGATGAAACTCGTACCCAGGCAGTCATCCCCTGCAAGCCCCATTTACTTGACTCTCATTCGTGCCACGTGTCACTGGTGCGACCAGCAGCCTCTGAGCTCAGGCGCTTGGGTGAAACCCCTCCCCGAGAGGCCACCAAGGGGAAATAAAAAGGAGTTAGGTTTTACTTAGAGATAAGTGAAGGAATACCTGGAAGGACTTGATGAAGGTCCAAAGCAGCGTCCGGATGCCCTCCCCTCGGCTCAGGAGCTTCACGAGACGCATCACGCGGAAGAGTCGGAAGAAGGTGATTGAGATGCGAGAGTTTTCCTCTGCGTTCTGGAAGCCATTGGCACAGAGGCAGGAGTTACAACAGCACGGGAGGAACAGGGGCCCTGGGCCACAGAGGACGCTAAGCCGAGAGCTCACTGCACTGTTCCTTGTCCTGGTACCGCTCCCTGGGCTTGCACTGCCCCTGCACCCCAGGGACGGGCTGAGGCCGGTCAAGCCTGCCCTCTCTCCCATGGTGGTGAGGCTACTCTACAGGGGTTCTTGAGGCCATCAGCCTCTCCCTTCAGGTTGCCTGGACTTCTGGGGATTAGGGATGTTATGCTATAAATCCCTCCATTACATCTCCTCCTCACATTAGAAAGATGCAATTCTCCTTTGACGTTGTACTGGAGGAGAAAGATACTTTCTCTTTTGACCTGCCTCAGTTATTTTACCCCAGCAAGTGCCTCAGCCAGCAGTTCTGGTGAATCTGGTGCCGGGCATCAGCCACTTGCCGCTTGCTCTGCTGGGAAACAGTAGCAGGTCCCAGGTCTGCTCTGGGGTGCAAAACCCCGTGGGGGCATGGCATGTGCTGTCCCCTGCCCAGCTGCTGGCGTCACTGGCACCGCTGGCAGCCTCGCTGTCCCTGCGCTGCTGTGGCCATGCTTCTGGGGGCTGGGCCGTGGCCGCTTGCTCCTGCTGCTCTGTGTTCAGGCCTTTCGCATTTCTCATGACCCCTTTGTATTTCCCACAGTCTGCGCACTGACTTTTGTTTTTTCAAAAACATTTTATTTTGGCTTCGCCGCTACTGTTCAAGTGTGCGGTATTTTAAAATAGTCTTTCTTCTGGCCTGTTTTTTTCTCACAGCATCTGCTTTGTCCCTAAGCATTTTCCCCTGGGCCTGTAATCAGCTCTGACGTTCCTCAGCCTTCACACGTGTGAAGGCAACATCTGTCTGAGCGCTGTCGCAGCGGCAGGCTCACCTGGGCCTCAGTGGAGGACCGGCTGCCTAGCTCGAGGGGAGGCGAGGCACAGAAAATGATGTGTTTCCCAGTTTGTTAACCCCCTAAAATACTGTGCGAAGCCTGTGGAGCTGGTGGTTTCTGCTAGCAGCACTGTGGGAATGTGACCTCCTGTCATAGGGGGAGATAACACTGTCACCCTGCCACTTGACCTGCCGTGGAGCAAAGTGCACAGAAACCCCCTCTCTGTCCCCACCCAGGCAAAGACTGCAGTTTGAGTCTAAACGCCACCGAAAGAGCAACATTTAGGAGGAAGAAACAGTGCAGATCACCCCCACTGTTAACTACTCACCACTGTGTAAACCAAGAGAGAACAGACCCTTTGGATTTCCTGTCACCGGGCAGCGAAAACAGCAGCTGCTTGCCTGTCTGCTCCTGATAAAACCCAAGGCACGGGAACTGCCCAGATGTACGTTTCTGGGATTAAATGTCCAGATGAGGATGTGTACCTGTGCGCTGTGTGTGCTCCTGTTTCCAACCCAGGCTGAGCAGATTGGCACTCAGCTCTGTCAGCCCCTAGCCGGGTCCGTGCCCGAGCTCCTGCTGTGCAGCCGTGGGGGCACACAGGGGCCGTAGCTGCTTGCTAGTGTGTGTGAACCCCGCTTGCACAGAAAGCACAGTGCTGTGTGCAATAGTTCAGGGTTGCACCCCAGCTGCAACCAGTTTGTCTGTCTATCTGCGGTGAATCACCGGTCGATATTTTGGGTAGCTTCCTCCAGTCTGCAGCAAAGGCTGACGCTCGCTGCTTATGCAGTAACCTGGTGAAAAAGATTAGGGGAACAGGCTGTGTCAAGGAAAAGCCTGAGTGCTCCCTACATCTCACATCATTCTTGTTTTCTGACTTGGATAACAGGCTGGGGGCTTCAGTGAATCAGAGGGAATTGCTCTGAGGTGAAGGAGGGAACGTGGCCTCTAAGAAATCAAAAATCATGGCATTTAATACTCTCAGCACTACAGTCCCACAGGGCTGACTATAACATCACACACCTCTCCCAATCCTACAGAAGTCGTACGGCCTCCCTTCCACTTTCTCTAAGAAGGTAAACTCCAATACCACCTAAAAGACGGTTGAGGTCCAAATTTAAAAGTTGTATGGATGGCAGTACTGCTGTGGTTGTGACCAAAAAAAAAAAAAAAAAAAAGCATTTCTTATTCTACCTGCTGCTGCTCTTGTCGGCTTGGCCCTTTGGATGGCAGCAAGTTGGAACATGGGTCTGGACAGAGGTTTTAGCATTTCTTCGTCTTTCCTTGCTGAGAGGAGGCAGCTGCTGTAGGCAGAAAATTATCCCTGTCCTCCTAGGGTCCTGGAGTAGGCAAAGTCTAAGCAGCAGATAAAATAGAACAAATTCCTCCCTGACGCAAATCTGCAACTGACTGGCATCAAACCACTTAGCCATAAACACTAAATGATGCCTCGGGAGATTACGGTCATTTTAAGACTAGGTGGCTACAGATGAGCCAGTGCTTGAGTAGCCTTGCTTGCTTTCTGCTGGCTTTCATCCAGCTTTTTGAAGGCATATCCTTGCCAGAGGAGATCTGCCAGAGGTTCTGCAAAGTGGCAATCAAGAGACTGGAGTTACTTCAACTGCGTTGGGCTGGTGTGGGGACTACCTTGTACACCAAGGCAGCAGAGTTTGTGTGCACCATTGCATGACTTCCTCTTTTTTGTGCAAAGTATGAACTCAAATGTTACAGTGAATCACCTCATTGAAGAGGAGCTTCGGAGTCCCAATCCTTTCTAGTCTGGAGGCTTGGACATGAAGTCACATTGCAAACTCATTCAGCGTCACGTTGATAGTGACATAGTTTGTTGCTAACAAGAAATCTTACCAGGTCTAGTTCTCTCTTGGTGATTCATTAGAAGGCAGAACGACAGTTAACTTGACCAAAGGAAAGCTCAGGATGCACAAGAAATACACATGTGCAGCATATTCACAGCTCATGTGAACACCAGACTCACACCAATACACGACATGGCAGCTTCATGCACAAATAACTAGGCTGGGCTTGGAGAGAGAACTTGTGATCACGGGGAAGAGAATAAAGGAGTGTGTTAGAAAGAGTGTCACAGAAGCTGGGAGGGTGGTCTGTATTTTCGGTCTTACCATAGAGGAAGAGCATTGGGTATGTTCAGCTGGCTTTAAAGAAAGGCAGACAGAAATAAGCTGTAATAAGTCTCCAATCAAGAGCCCTAGTAAACTAGGTCTTGGCTAACACAGGAGCAACAAAATGGCAGAAGAGGGCAAAAGGGATTTTGAAAGAAATGCACAAGAGGCTGGGCTTATTCCCTAGGATGCCCAGGATCAAAGCTGACCATGGCAGAAGTAGGTACAACCCCCATTGAATTTGATGTAAGCTGTATCCACTACCATCACATGTGAATTGCACCCAGTATCTCTGGAGTGCTAGACATCCTGGCTTCCAGGCAGTGGAGGTACTGATATTGTTAAAATGTTTCTTGTATCACTACTATCAAGTTCAATACACGGGCTGATTTAGCTCCCCAACTCAGATCCGGGCCATGTCTGCACAGGGACCAGCCAGCTTCTAGTGCATCAGTCTGATTTGTAAACCCATAATATCCCAGTGCTAAAGCAACACTTCCTATTTATATATTCCCATTCCCTTACACATAGTTCTGGGTGATAACGTTGTTACTAAGCCAATGGGTTGGGACAGTCTAATCAGCTCTTGGCAACCCTGCAACACCCACCGCCAGCTGTGGAAAGTGGATTGGTAAAGCTGGTTAGCTTGCTGTACCTTTACCCACTTCACAGCAAAGCTCCAGGGACCCAATGGATGTGTCCTTGGAGGCCAAGCTGAGTTGAGCTGAGCCCTGGTCATGCCTGGAAGAGTCTAGTTGCTGCAAACACTCTGCCTGACATTCCTTGATTAACTTCTGGGGCCATTTCCAATACTGAGAGCAATTCTAAAAAACACCCAAGGCTGCAAATACCCTTAGGTGTAAGAAGCAGAATTGAAAATTAAATAAAACCAGCTTTATCGGGAGTCCTTCAGTTCAATAGTAACATAATCCTTCAGGCCTAAACTCTGCCGTATGCCCCATATGCCAAACCTGTCTCTCATTACTTCCTGTGACTACATTAGCAAAGCTGAAACTGATGATGTATTCCTTCTTCTGCCAATGGCAGAATTCACCTCTAGTGCCATGGAGGACTCCTGCAGTGTGCTCCTGCTCTCCAAGGACACTGCAGTAACCTAACTGGCATTGTATTACCTAAATAAAAACTGTAGTTTGGATGCACAGCCTATTTAGTGATATAGGCAAATGAGAACAATTAAAAACTCAAGGTACACCTAATCATATAGTAGTCTTTTGGGTTAACTCATTGGTTTGGTAGTGTCAGCTTTCATTGCTTTTATCCTCCTCTTTCACATGTTTGCTCTTGTGTTTTCTTTTCAGATCACATACAGGCAAAAGTTGGCTTGAATACCAAATAAAGGAGCAGTGCCCATAGAGACATTTCTCACAGACCAGGCATAGATTTTGATTTTGTGTTGCTGGGCAAACATTTCCTTTCCAGCAAAGAGTTTCTCTGTCCCATCGCCCTTCCTCTTTCTAGTTTTGCAAATCATCTTTTCTAACAATAGAAGGATCCTTATTCTGCTAGTTGCTGCATTCATGGTAGAAGGTACAAAGCCCCTTCAAACTAACTGAAGGAAGCCCAAAAATTTTCAGCAGCATTCAGGATTCTCCATCCTTCCTGGCTGACAGGGTTGGTGCATCTGTGACTGACTGGCTGAAGAAACCTTGTAAGTTACTGTGGAATATTATACCTTGATTGTCATTTTGATATTGTTAGTATTTCATCAGGAAGTGCAGATAATAGTGATGTAACAGAGTAAAAAAATTTGTATAAAAGGATATGACTAAATAAGGCACCGTTGATATGGGATGCTCAACTCAGAGGAGTTGGCATCACGTTGAAAAACTGGAAACCAAAGCTTCTGAGTATCTGTCGTGGTTTAACCCCAGTCAGCAACGAAGCACCACGCAGCTAAGAAAGTGCACTTGGCACTGCTAAGAAAGCGAAGTAGAGGTTGACTTACTCCTCTCTTATTCCCTGAGCTAGCTGGCCTGTGTTTTACAATGGGGTCAAATATGTAGCAAATTATATCACTACCTACAGTAAAGGCTCAAAAGCAGCACGGGATAGTTTCCGTTAACACTGGCAGGGGGTATATGTACAAACTGTAGCACTGTGGGCTGAGGTTCCTGATGTGCTTGTGCATACAGTATTTTGTGCGTGAGTATATGAGGGGGAAATCAACCCCCAGCTGTGGGTTGCTGAATACATTTTCTGATATCCACAAAGGTTTCAGAGAGGAGTCAAATCCTACCATTTTCCACCTGCGCCAAAAAGTCACCATATGGACCTGAGCACAGACATCTGAGAACCCGTTACTGGGACTTTCAAGTGTGGCCATTCCTAACTATAAAGCTGAGAGAGCTATTGCTAGATATTCTGAGAATCTTCAACCTTGGAAGTGATGTGGGTATGCCAATTTTAGGACAAGGACAGGCACCCGGCACCTGAGAATGTAGTAGTCACATCAGTTCACAGGGATGGAGACATGGTGATAGGCACTTAGAATTAAAGCCAGTGCCTGATGACCATCTGAAGTGGACAGGATTTCATTTCTACAAATCTCGGAACAATGTACAAAAGAAAATCCTCATCTGTTTAATGTCTTTGAAAGAGCTTTTGGAGAAGCTACACCACTTAACAGAAGGAGGCATTGGCTGTACTCTATTTTACTTGCAGCCATCTCTTCTCCTGCACGTGGTCTAACCTGCAAAGGAACATCAAGTATTCTACCCTGCTCTTGTCATTTGGGGCACAAGTAGCATGCACATAACTGAATGAGAAAGGGCAACAACAATAACAGTGAGATCAGTCAAGAGACGATGCTCTGCGCAATTTCCATCATAGAGAAAAGGGACCTTAAGTATAAATCACAAACAAGTCCAGAGGCCTATTAAGAGTGATGTAGAAGGGAACCTGCAGGCTAAGAGCGGGAAGAGAAATATCTGAGGCAGGACGCATCAGTGTAAAGACACTCAATGGGGATGAGTGCAATGAAACTGCTTGGGCCATTTCTTTTTTTTTTTTTTTCTTTTGATGTCACCATATTTAAAAAGGTAATAGAGATGCTAAGGAGAAGAGGAGCTCAAGAAACAGAAAAGCAGGTTCTAGAAGCCAAAGTAAAGGTTCAGTAGGATAAAGACTGAGGGATCCCTGAGGCATGTCTGAAAAGCTCCGCAGAATATTGTTGCCTGCATATATCTCATTCTAACTATGTTCAATATGTACCAGAGCACAAACATTTTAAAGACACACATTGCTCGAGCTGCTGCTAACCTGTGTGCATCCTTAAAGCCCCTACAGGCACAAAAGTGAAAGGCACAGCTTATGCCCATCATGAATTCAGGATCCCAGGTAAGGAAGTCTCTGGGAAAGAAGACAGGTTTATTCAATGGAGAGATACTTAAAATCTCAGAGACCACACTGAATAAGGTAACTGATAGTACTGTGTTCCTGCTAATTGCGCTCCACCTGGGTAGGTGGGAGTAAGGCTTACTGGTGGCTATTTGCAAAGAACATTTGCTCCCAGATGGGTGCAGGGAGCATCAGAGCCTCCTGAACCTCCATACTGACTCACATATCAAACTTGGTGTCTGATCTTGCCATCAAGTCAAGGAAATAGTTTTTAACAGGTTGTGTTTATGGGTTTCCAAATCCTGATTATAGGATGAATGCTTTGGAAGCTAGGAGAGGATAAAATTTGCACTCCAGGAGAACCAGTTTCAATGTTTCAAGGGCAATACATAACAGTCAATATCATATGATGTTTATGCTGTAACGTCATCCATTCTGAAATTCTGAGAAGGGATGACTTGGATCTTGAGAGCTGTAAAGAGAGGAGCAAAGATATGAGCAAAAAGACTAAAGACTTTGTACCGTCATGGTAGTATCAAAGCCCCCTGATATATCCATGGCTTAGAATATCTTCTGGATAGATAAAGACTTGGAAGAAAACAATAAAGTGTGTTAATAAATAGATTCAAATGAAAGTTTCAGTAGGAAAATCCTGAGAAGAGATATCAATCCCACCTCATCCCTGTGGAACACTGGAAATGGAGGACCGTGTTGAGAGGTTTCAGTTCCCTGGGGTTTTTGGCTGGTTTGCTATAGCCAGCTAGAGAGATGGCTATCTAGAGAAGTAGCAGCTAGAAATGTCTGAAGAGGAGTTCCATTAGGTTTGTACAGTATATATTTAATCAAGATATCCAAGGAGGCTCCTTGACTGCTGGGTAAGTATGTTTCAGTAGTTGTGGAAGCCTGACTGCCACTGAGGTGATGGTACAGGCAGGCGGCATTCCCGTTACCAGCACTGTTGATGGTAGTAATTTTTTTACACCATAAGACACACTGAAGATGACAAGTTCAGCTCCTTCAGAGGATCCAGTCTTTGCTAGGAAGTCCAAACTGATTTTTTCCCAATGTTTGAGCAGTAAAATTTCCCTGCTGATAGTTTCTTTACTTTCTAACAAAAATTCTTCCATTTGTAGGGAGGAATCTCTTTTTGCAAGACAGAATCCAACCTTCATGTTGTGGAGAACTTTGGCCTGGCTTGATCTGGAGAACATTTAAGCAGCCAAATGCACAGAGTTATTGTTGCTTTGTTATTCAGAGTGGTCTCAATCAATGCACTAGTGCAATGGCAGCCTTCTAATTTTGCCTGGTAGCCCTAGGTTTGAAGAGATGAGAGGAAATCTGTGTTTGAGACTTTGGCACCATGATATGACAGAGTATCTTCATATTTCTCAAGAAAACAAATGGTCAGATGCTTATGTTGCATTTTGTGACAAACAATCTATAATGGCATTTCTCCACTGAGGAAAATATGGCTTGTGGATGAAGCTCTTAGGAGACCACTTGCAGTAGTTGGTTGTTGGTGATGGATGTCTGCTGTTTCCTTGATGGCTGTTGACATTTGGAGAATGAAAAGTTACCCACGAAGATGCCGTATCTGTTGGAAACTTGTCCATTTGTCTGTTAGCCTTCTCCCATGAGGAAGGGGGTGATAGATGTTCTACTCATTGCAGGAAGGATGCCTCTGAGAATCCGCACTGTAGAGTTTGTCTAAGCAGGCTGCAGTGCTGTGTAGCTCCTTTGCAGTTCTAGGATACTGGTCTTTTCTAGCTCAAGTTCTTTGTATCTAGAGGTCCTCCAAGAGTCCTCCCTACTTTAGCCATATTGCATCTGTGACCTTCTTGGACACAAAATGAAGGACGGAAAGAGACATTCTGGGGAAATGAACTCATCGTACAAACATAGATAAGATTTTGAGGGGAATTAAAAGCAGCTTCATTAAGGGATACCTGACGAGCAACAGTGATCTGATTTTGTTGCTACAGGGAGTGAGAAAGAACTGAAGGGCTGTTTCAGCTGCTTGGCCACTTCATCTTGACTGGATGTAGAGGGCACAAATAGGGCAACAGCCAACAGTGCTACTGTTCTGGAGATTTTTCTTTCACACATGGGTCACACTGAGATGGGATCTGCAAGGACATGAGCTTCAGGAAGAACAAGAATTTACCAGAGTATAGGAGAAAAAGAGGTTTAGAATTCATCAGTGCCATGGAGACATTATAAAACAGAAGACACTAGACTTTCTCTTGTGTTTGCAGTGTCAAAAGTCTGAAGTGACCTCAGGAGGCTGGCTGAGTAACACAAGTCTTTGTGGAGAGCTGGAAAAAGTCAGGGTTTCAAATCAGCCTGGCTGCTGGCAGGTAATAGCCTGCCATTACACTGGGGAGTTACCACAACGCCTTCCAGAGTCATCTGTCTGCCACTGCTGTGTGTGGTTTTAATCACAAGAACTCTAGAGATAATCCACCTGCCACCAAAGTCTGTGAAGTTATTATAAGACCAGGCAGAAATGTATCTGGTATTTCTCTGACAGGGAATACTGCTGGATTGCAGATGGCATAATTCTCAATTCCCACAACCTTACAGTGAAATCAAATTATTAGAAGGAAAAAAATAATAAAAAAAGCCAGACAAGCTGCTCAAACTCTGCATTCTTCCATTAAGCGTGCAGTTCTTTGAGAATTTCTTGGAATATTTTGAACAAAACTAGCCAGAATTATTTTTTTTTCTACAAAAATATTTTCTGTTAGAAGAATGCTGATGCTGAAAGTGAAATGTTCTGTAGAAACATGTCAATTTTGAAAAAAGCATTTCAGAAATATAAGATTGAAATCTCACATTTTGTCCTCACACACTTCAATTTGAGTTTTCATTTCCATTAGAAATGTTGTATAACTATGAAAAAAAATCAATCCCAGACTAAACTGTTTTTTCTTTACTTAAGCAAATGTTTTGATTTTCCTCAATTATTTCTGTTGGAATTATCTTTTCCTGAAAATTTTGCAATTTTAAATTTTTATTCTATTTTAAAACAGAAAAAAATGTTACAAGGGGCTATTGTAAAACAAAAAATCAAGGATTCCTACAGCTCTCATCTGGGTGAAGCACCAGAGGCTTTTTGGATCATTTTCATAAACCGATGTTTGGTTTTAATGCCTATCAGAAAAGGGCACCATCTTACAGGAAAACATGGAATCAAGGTGTATGCTGCCGCCTTTACTGGGGCAAATGGTGAACACCTTGCTGATTTCCCTGGAAAAAGCCCTGAGTTGTTCCAGTGCAATGTAACATGCTAATCCTCAGACAGCTCTGCAGAAGAGACTGAAATCTCTTGCACTAGGGAATTAAAATTTTATTTAGTGCAATAAGGGGAATTAGGAAAAATGTGACACCTGCAATGAAGCTTGCCATTACATTTCTGCCTGCACTAGCTCATGTGGGTCAATAGACATCAAGTGCCAGCTCATGCAAATGCAATATATATGCATTTATACTTCACATAGATTCCACATGATCTCAGATCTCGGGGGAAATATTAGCATATCCATATGCAACAAAAGCCTATTTCGAATACAGTTAATAAGGTCAAGGTAACTTTTAAAGCAAATGAGTCCTGCAGCTATCAGTTTTTTTCCCTTCATTTCCTATGTATTCTAAGATTTTGAAATTCTAGAGCTTTCTTTTCTAATTAGCTTCAAATATGCAAATCATACCAATTTGAATAGCTTATTAATTAATTTCATATATATATCCATGAAATTGTCAGACAGTAATCTTATGGTTCCAAGTGCTTAAGGTAAATATAAGGAAAGTAAATTGCTTTAATTTGGTTATGCAGATTACCCTAGATTGACAATTACTGGACAGTTAATGAAAGAGTCACTTTTTACACAGCTGAAAGCTCTATTTTTCCCATGACTTTCAGAAAAGCAGAACAATTGGTAAAGTATATCTATGCAAATTATTCTTAATTTTCAGGATGTTTTAATAATCCTTCTCATTAGCTCTGGGTGAATGATGAGTTCAAGTCTTATGGTAATCAAGCCTGGGTGGCTCCTGAGAAACAAGTAGATATTAAATCCTATCAGAGATGTAGTGCTCATCTTCAGGTACAAGTACTGGTCTGACTCAGAGAGGCAGGTGCAGCTTGCCTGTGTTTTATTATTTGTGTTTTGTGGGACAGGTAGCCAAAAAAAGCCCTAGAACATCTGTATAAGAAGGCTCTGAAGATAAACTCAGTCATTAAAATAAACGTTGAACGGCTACTTGTGTGCAGGACTTTTGTTTTACAGGTGGAGTGACTTTAAGGATTTTCCGGTTTGAGTATCAGCTGAGGAGAGGTTTTGCTGATTTGAACACCTCTGTCAGAAGCCTTGTGTGACACAGTGGACTTTTTTCATTCAGCTTGCCTTTTCACTTGACCAATTCTTGATCCACAGGGCAAGGGCTCCCAAAGGAGGTAATCAGGCTGTCCTGGCCCAGAGCAGACTGAGGGGGATGACCCTGGGAACAGACCAGACCACTGAGCAAGACAGAGAGAGAGCAAGTGTGAAAATTTAGAGTTCCCAGGTCTCCAGCTTTCTTCAGCTCTGTTACCATCCATGCCAATGGTTTCCTCATTGCTGTTCCTAAGCAGTCCAATGTGCCTCACTGCCTTTCCTATGGCAAATTTAATGTGGCTTTTAAACACCAAACCCAGCAGTGTATTTATCACTGTGCTGGAAAGGGCAGTCTTCTTTTCCTCCACCTCTTTAGGAAGATTTATGTTCTCTATGACATTGATTATTATTCTCTTTTTTTTTTTTCATTGTCTGGAAGGGACAGAGGGAGGGAAATCTGTGGGCCTGGTTTTCCACAAGGAGCACAGCCTGTATCTGGTTTTGACTGATTCCAAATGACAGTTCTTTTCATATCCAGGTTCTCCCATCCCAAACACCCAAATAAATCCATCATCTTGATTTCTTATCTGTAGCAGTGTTGTGAAAGTACAGCTGCTCTGGAAGGCTGCAAATAGAGAGATGATCTCTGACACAGCTTGGCCTGCTAAAGTTCTTGTGTACTAAGACCATGTCACTGATTTTGATCTTGAAATGAAAAAGAAGAAAGAGACTGTTCAAAGCATTCTTACCAGTCTTGGTTACTTTAAAGACATGCTGTTGTGTGCTGTATAAGGTATTGATTTTTCCATTTCTTGTAACATCCCACAGACTGTTTTGGAAAGGATAATGGCAGCAGAGTTCTTCTCCAAGATGAATTTCCTGAGCCATGGGTAGGCAGGAGCTTTCCTTGTCTCCAACACCTTGCAATACTCCATTAGTACTGAGAGAGTGAGTAACACGTACCGGCTTTATCTTCCCTGAGGGCTGATGATTTGAGGAAATAAGCAAACTCCCAGAAGCATGTCCTTCTATCATGGCTGTGCTTGCCTTCAGTGCACTGAGCGTTTTAGCACTTCTACAGCTGTTTGTTGATTACTTATTAATTAGCTGATAGGATTCCATGGTGTGAGAAAATGATAAGGAAGAAGGAAAAAATGAGGAACAGATTGGTGCCCTCTGTGTATTGGTGTTACTGGGGTTTCTCTGGGCAGCCTCACCTGCCTAGGGCAGAAAGGAGGCTGGAGACCTTTGGACTTTGTAGGGCTCCATCTGCGAAGAGGTTTGCTGGGAGCTCAGTATGAAGGGTTTACTTGTGATGTGGTTGGCAGGAGCGCGTGAAGCCAGAAGGAAGCTTCAGTAGCACCTTTGCAACTCCTGTATAACTGATGGGAAATCACACTGGTGGTGTCAAGGGCAGAAGCAGGCCTGTGGTCTGCAGCAAAATACCCACTCCTCAGTATGATACCTCTTCTGGGGACTAATGGAGCCAGATGGAGGCTAGATCATGAGCAGGTTTTTCCAGGGAGGAAGGCAGGCAGTCTACCAGCTCAAAGACTCTGCATACAGTGTTGCCAGGATCCTTCCTTTGGCAAGCCCAAAGGCTCTGGGACAGGGTGAAGATGAATGAGCCATCTTACGCTTTGATGAAGATGCTGAAAGAAACTGCATATGCCATTGAAAACAGGAGAAAACCCAATCTGCCTTCTTTCAAATGCAACAGGACTGTGGATTGCAAGGGACAGTAGATACAGGTGAACTAGCAGCCCCTGTTACTTTTGAGTCATGAGTCTCTGCTCAAGGGAGGATAGCCGGAGACACCAGCAGCCCAAAGAGAGAGTTTGTTATGGACCATTTTCATCTGAGATTTGTAGCAGTCAGTATTTAATTCTCAGGCTGTGGTTTTTTCATTGCCTTTCAAATTAGAAAGTTATTTAATGCTGATGCAAAATGTTTCCTATAAGAGAACAGTCTACAGAGTCATACTGGATTTCTGTATGTTAATATGAGATACAATAAAGCCTAGGAGCCATTCTGGGATTGGAAATGCCAATCACAGGCATTATCAGAGCACGTTAGGGGTGGTCACATGGAGACTGCAGCTAGCTGTTACAAAGCTACTGAGCAACATTTTTTTGTTCTACACCTCTTTCCAA
The DNA here is from genome assembly GCF_018139145.2 of Gymnogyps californianus. NCBI lineage: Eukaryota > Metazoa > Chordata > Aves > Accipitriformes > Cathartidae > Gymnogyps > Gymnogyps californianus. The sequence continues at coordinate 149,665,385 of NC_059471.1, forward strand.
GAATAACTGATTAATGATTTGATGAATTATTTGGTTAAAAAAAATAGTAGGGATAGTTTGGATGATATGTAACGCTCACTGTGTGTGATTTACTATGTTCGAGTCTGAGCAAACAGTTGAGCCTCAAAATCCCTAGCTCTAAATATTAATTTGTTTTAGTGCCTTTCTATTAACAAGTGTTTCTTTACTGCTGAGGCATCTTTGCCTTCATGTCTGTTCAGCTTAGGAAAAAACGTCACTTGATCTGGCTTTGGGTGAAGCAGATTTTCTCCCAGTCACTCAGACAAGGCTCAGGAGACAGCACTGCTGACTGGTATCTCTGAGTTTAAAAGTGGATTTTGAGAGAACGACTGTGACCAGCTGGGATGTCCCATTACTCTGCAACAGTTTTACTAGCAATTAGAGCCAGAGCCACATTTTTGGCCATCAATCAGCTGACCATAAGCAGCAATCCAGTCTCTACAGCTAGGTCATCTGGATGCAGCAGGGAATGGGTCCCATTTAGCAGATGTCTAGGAAGATACATGAAGCAGAAGTCATTTTGTTGCCATGTTGTGCCAGACAGTCTCCACAAAGAACAGACCAGTAAGGGAAGGTAAAAGCACAGCCATTTTAAAAACAGTTGTCTAGTGAGAAATAAAATAACCCTGATGTTTGCCTGGCTGGTACATATGAGGGTAGAGGGAGCGGGAGAGGAGCTAAATGAGGGTGCTATATTGACTATATTAGGAAGGGTAAAATTAGTTTATATGTGTTTAACTTTGGTTACAAATCTGGCTGGGAGGCCACATTCTCTTGCCTACCAGCAATAAACCCACAATCAGGTCTTTATTTAATGGGAACCTCAAAAATTCCTGTTAGTCTGTGCACTTGGGTTTGCAAAATGGTACCCAACACCATGCTGAACCGCTGCCGAGTGCCTGGCACAAAAACCTTCGCAAAGGGGAACAGCCTTTCCCCTGGACTGATGGTATCTTGGCTGAAGACAGACAGGAAAAATCACTGATACAGTAGGTAGAGGGGAACTAATTACTGCCTTGCCAAAAACTGTTCCTAGTGCTCCTAGGAATGGGAAACATGATCTCTGCTACCCAAGATTTCAGCAAAATTTGGAGAAAGTCACTGGGGATAAGAAGATGAGGGAGAAGAGAAAGTTAAAGAGGAAAACAAGTAAAATACTTGTGTGTGTTTTCCCTTCTTCCATCACCTTCATTGCTTTCATTGCAACTGGCAGTGCAATCTGGAACCAGTTAGCAGATCTCTAAATATGCATAATAGTACGAGATGGTGCACGCAATAAGGTCTTGGAGAACTGATGTTAAAAGCTCTTGTAATTTGGATGAAGAACAGAAGCTTTTACAGCAAAACTGAATGAGTGAAATACAGGGGATTGTGCACCCTTTATTACTGCAATCTGTGTGTGGAGAACAGCAACGTTGGAAAATTCCTTGGGCATTCTCAGCAAAGTAGGTCTTAGAAAAAGGAGAACTAAATGCCAGAAAACTTCTCTCACTGCTTCAAAGAATTGCCTTAGATGACAGAACTAGCTGGATTTGAACTCACCCGAGCACCTTTTTGACCATCTAACTAATGGTGCTTAGGGAGCTATCATTAATTAACATTAATATATTCAGAGACGATCTAAGGAATGAGAGTCAGAGATTTTTCTATGGATTCATATAAAGATACAATCTCTATTAGAGTTCAAGGAAAGTTAAAAGAAACTTTTGCTAGGCAAAAGGAATGATTTATCCTGGCTAGCAAGCCAATGGAAAATATAACCAGCTTGGGGTAGTTCTAATGTTTTTTATTATTTTTTCTTTTGAGCATTATAACTAGCTTTGTGGAAAACCATATTGGAATTAAATGAAAATGAAATATAACTGTATTATATCACAAATGTTGATGCCAGAATATTGTAGTGGTTTTTTTTTAAGTGATGTGATAGAAAAATTACAAGAAAAATTAAATAATGGTCAGAAAATCTGGATGTAGGCTTTTTAAAGAGCTCTTTGTACTGAAATGTACATGTCACACTTATTTTACCATTGAACCAACACAGGACAAGGCCTGTGGTACTTTGTGTTCCTACTATTAGCTATTATTGTTATTAACAATAATTTACAGTCAAATAAGAAAACAGGACTCCTTCTCTAAAAGCCTTAAAACCCACCAAGGTTTTGGGTATGTGAAACCCTGCAGTAATTAAAAGCACAATCCACTCCTCAGTGCAGTCAGTGAGATGCTGTGCCCCACCATTTTAAAGAGAGCTCTAAACATTTTCACTCAGAAGGACTCCGGACGGGTTTGTGCATCAAGTCTTCCAGCTATAGGGCTATCTAACTGTCTTTTTGCTGCTTTTACAATTAGCTTTTAAGAATTTATTCTGCTGGATTCTTTATCTTCTGTTTCTCATATTTTAATTAACTAGCATGTGTGTGGTTAAATATATCCAGTATGGCAAATTTATTTTTATGCTACTCTCAAATCTCCCCTGCATTAAAATACATTCTGGTTATTTCATGCACCTGGAATAATGTCGGAAGCCAAGTATAACAAGTAGTTTTGTGGAAATCACAATATTGAGGTATTTCCTCAAAACTAGGTACTATGGAGAGTCTTTCAAAGTGGGAATCTACATGCTTTCTTCTTATGGTGCTAATATTCCTAGTCATCAGTAACAGCTCAAATACTCAGGTAAACTGAGGAAGGAGTCATTTGCATTTACTATCCCCTTTTCTGCAAAAAATACATACTTTTTTTCTGTTTGCCCGTATTTCATATAGATTTCCTTACAGAAAAAGTTGTGCAGTTACCAAAATCACCTCTTTTAATGGGCAAATCACATTATGAACTCTGGAAATGCACTCAAAATACCAACATTTTTAAGCCAAAAGAGAAAAAAAAAAGAGGCCCCATCTTCATGACAAAAATATACATAAATAAAAACAAAATAACCCTGTTCAAACATGGTTGTGGTCAGATAGTCTTACCATACTCCTTTCTCACCAACACAGGGTGAAAAACATGCACTAGAATTGTTGATTAAGCATGGGAGGTGATCAAATTCAAATCAACCTAAGCCTAATTTGGGGAAGAGTTCAGGGCAGCTCTCCTGATGTTCACCAAAGGCAAAATAAAGCACTAGCATTTGCCACTGCTACAGCTCACAACCATGCTTCAACGTGGCTTCCTACATAGAGAAGCTGGGGCCACTGTGGTGTGTTACCTGGATTATTCTAGCGATAAAAACACCACCAGATATTAAAGAAAGCAAACTAAATCCACCCCCACCCCCCATCAATTTTATCAATAGTTTTTCCAAAAAGAAAACAAGTCATATATACATACATATACACGCACACAGGGATAGCTCAGGACTACGTACAACTTCTAGGATGGCAGCAGTAAGGGTACGACAACACAAGATGTCAAAAGAAGCCACTATGCTTCTCCAGCCCTTTGCTACATAATTTGGAGGCCTCTGCTACCCAGACGGCATTTGAGAAAGGAGAGAGAGGAGGAGAGAGGGAGGGAGATGTTTTCTGCCTCTTCCAGAAGGTTTGGGTAAATGAACTCGCAAGTTCTAGGAATTGCAAAGATTTGTGTCCAGTGGCAGCTGATGGCCAAAATCTGAGCAGCAAAGGGCATGGAAGCTGAGAGAACCAGACAGGCAGAGACAGAAAGACAGACAGACAAACGCAGCGACAGAGATGAATGCCAGTCCCAACTGAGGTGCAGGCTAGATGTATGTCGTCCTTCCACCGATCCTTGCTCCCATTGCGGGGGTGTGTGTGTATAGGACTGTGTGGCAGGGGCCGACGGCTCCAGGCCTTGCGCAGGCGAAATGCCCTGGGGCAGTTCTGCCTGAATAAGGACCGCAGGATTTAAGCCACTGGTTCTCTGCCTTCAGACACATTGATTGAGGGTGAAAATGAACTTGTGAGGTTTAGTGTGGCTGGAGACGAGGGAGAGGAAAGCAAGGGAGAAAAGGAAGAAAGGCAGGGGGTGGGTTAAAAGGGAGAAGTGCAGGAGAAGGTGAGAGGGAGACTTGAGTATAGGCTGTCTGATATTCCAAAGAATGGGAGCAGGAGCCCATGACAAATCATATGAAGCCTCTTGACACCAAAAGCAAGATGACTGTAAGGAAAGGCCCCATGCGCCTGGTTTAAGCCTGAGCTGCTTTGCTTCAGAAATAAAAAAGACTAAAGGAGAAATCGCTGCACAGGTCTCCAAGTATTCTTGGGAGCTGAATGCTTTGATATCTCTCTGGCCTTACTGCATCAGTACTCAGGAATCAACCAAGCTGCAACCCTCTGCTGACTTCCTACCAGAATTTGGAAACCTTTTCAGAAGTGCAAGATATAAAGTACTCAGCTCTCCTGAACATCTGATAGACAAACGCCAAACCACTACCCAGCAGGCCTGGGCACAACGGATCTGACCAACATTTTCTAGGGGAATTAATACAGCAAGATGGGTTTTGGGTTTCTCTAACCTTCTTTGTAGGGGTGCTACTTTCTGAGGCACCCAGGTCCTATGTCTCCCAGATGCCACCATGGTTCAGATCACACACAACATTGTACTTTCCTTTTTTCCTCCTCCTGTCACCTCTTCCATTAAAAAACCCCACCATTTCCATCAACCCTCAAACCAGTCGCAATGCTCACTCTTAGGAAAACGTGTATTGCTACAACAAGAGGGCAGTTTACGCAGAGAAATATTCCATTATTTCACAAAAGCCTGCAAGTCACCAATACCCTATCCCTGATAGTTCTCATCTCATATCCATGCACACACCCCTAACTCGTCACATCTGCTGTATTGCATTGCGTACCTGTCACAGGTACCTCCTCCTCCTCTGTACCTCCTGCAGTGTTCACAGACACACTCAGACATGCAAGTATGGTCACTGAGTAGAACAGGCGGGATGGATACCAGTCCAGATGGTTTTGGTCAGTCATCCTCATGCACTCCCAGACACAGCTGATGAACACAGAGGTACGTGCACATGCAGACACGCTCAGAGGCACTGGCAGAAGCCCTCGGCAACAAGCTCACAGGTAGGCGCAAACCCTCCCTCCCCGACATCCTTTCAAGACAGACAGACAGAATCAAACACATGACGTCCCCACCGTCACTGGTACCTATGCCGGTGCTCTGGAGACACACATGCTCCCAGCTGAACGTGCCTCCGTAACTCTCACACATCTGCACGCCGTGAACTGCCCACTGCAGCTGGATGGGCCAACCTCTCGGCTGGCCACAGGGGCTCATCCAGCTCAGTGAGCACTGCTATGAGCATCGCTTTGGTGGCAAGCAAGGACTCAGCCACAGTGAATCTTTGGTCTGACACTGGCAGGGGAAAGGGTGAAGGAAAAAGGACCCTATGGACCAGAGAGATGTCAGCTTTTCTCTCCGACTGAGAGGAAGGAGGTTACATTAGCAGCTTTCCCAGTGACTCAGGGTCTGACTGTTTTTCTTTCATCACTTTGGGCACTGCAGCACAGAGCACAAATGGATCTTGATTTCCCCCTTTCATACAGCACAACAAATAGTAATGAGCAACTTTCTTTGCCTGGAGGAGGGGACAGCAGGCTGTCAGTCAGCTTCACAGCACTCAACTCCAGGCTGTGTCTGGTGATGTGGAAAGGAAGGCAATGCAAGCCTGTGCCTGGGGCTACTTCTGGGATGATGTATTCCAAATTTGCTGGCTTTTATTCAACTCCTATAACATTTTCTTTCCTATTATTATTATAATATATAATAATAATTTTTACCACCTTAATGTTTTCTTCTAAGGGACTTAAAGTGTTTTGAAAACACTAACGACAATGCTTTCTTAACGCAGGGAATAATAACAATCTCCAGTTTACTGATGGGGAGGCTGAGGTATAGGGATCTAGTCAAAGTCCAAGGAATACAACCCACAGGCCCTACCTCCCAGGCCCCATGTATTACATCATCTTTCATCTTATTCCCCAAAAGTCATTCTTGGTCTTAGCACTTAAAGAGAGTTGACACATGGTAGATGTGGTCTTTGCCTCAGAAATTCCTTCTTTAATAGCAGATTGAAAAGTCCTCCCCTCCCTCTTTAGTTACTTAAGAACTGCCTTAAGAGTGGCCCAAAATAGAATCATTGAATATTTCCAGAAAATTCTGAAAAAATCTTCATTTTGTGGCTAGGAAGTTAGTTGTGTAACACTTACTGAGAAGCAAAGCTCTGAAAATGCAGCTTGAAAGTAAGGCAATTTAAAAGTGAATTTGGCAGAAACTGTGCCACACACTGAAGTTTTCAAACCCACCAGATTCTAACCTGCCCTGTGCCCTTTGCGCTTACTCAGTTGTGTGAGATGCATCTCTGTGTGTCTGTGGAGCTGGTTGGGGGGACCTGGGAGGTGTTCCCAAGTTGCAGCAAGCAAGTGGGCCTAATGAGATGCAATTTGACTTATCACTTGACATATCTCCACACCATGGAGGTGTTTTAAGTGGAGGCTTCCTAAAGGACTCAGAAATGCTGAAGGCAACCTGGGGGCCTACCTCATGAGCACATGCCTTCTCACTATTTTTGAACGCATAGCCATGCTAACAAAAGTATGCTGAGCTTGACATGCCAGTGTACACTCACCCACAGGCATGCAGATGAACATGCCCGCACAGAGTAAACTCTCAGATATAAACACCCACCCGTAAGCAGATCAAACTTGCACAGTAAGATAGCCACATTGGCTCAGAAAACACGTTCATAGACTCAGTTACATACACAACAACCCATGTGTCTCCATCAACAACCATTCACAACACAAATATGGATGAAATACATATGCTTGCATACACACTCTCTTCCTCCCCCCACGGATTTGTGTCTGTACCCTCTCCCATGGATTTGTAGCCCATACACAGGCATCCAAACACATTCAGGAAAATATACTACAACCAATGGAGTGCACACACAAAGACCCACCCATGCACACTCACATATATCTTAACGAAGGTTTTGGTCTGGGAAATTCCTTTTCAAGAAACAAAAATAATTGTCAAAAGGAAAAAACAGAGCATGGGGAACTGCACAAATAGATGCAAGCACATACCTACATGCACACTGTGGAGCCTGTCAGTCAGGGTTCCCACCACAACTACAGCTATCACAGCTCAGCACCTGCTGGGTATGCTTCCCCTGAATGCAAACGTCTGGTGAACCTCACAGAGGTTTCAGGCTTACATGTCTATGGCCACATGTCAAACTAACCTGTGCCAGGTGTCTCCATCTTCTCTAACTGACCACAATGAAAACTGTCCCTTAGCTCCAAGAGCAGCACCTTCCAAGACCCTACCACAAACGTTCTTCAGCTTCTAAGGAGTTGGGCAGAAACATCTTACCTGCACCTGACCAGGCTAAACATCTCCAATTAGTGAAGTTTATTGGCATTTTAGGGTTTATTTTTTCTTTTTTTTTCAGACTCCAGGTCTCTTGGAACAAGACAAGACAATGTACAGAAACACAAGGCAGGGTTTGCTCAAACCCACAAACAGCAAGAAAGCAACAAGCTCCTGAGGAGAAGGGGAGAAGTGTATCTGATAAACTGCCTCACACTGCTTGGGAAGATGACAACTGTCCGTCCAAGATGGGCTGCTACTTCCAAAGCCCATTTGCTACAGATGTAACACATCAAGTGCTGCTAGCAGGAAGGGAATCCGACAGGACAAATCAACATACAAAACATTCTCTTATTCAATAAGGGTTATAAGTGCAAAGGGATTTCAGAACATTTCAGAACAAACTCCATCCATAGCTGCTGCTCATTTATCAGTGCATCAAAAGATTGTGCAAGTTTTTAGTAACAAACATTAGAAACTAGTAGCAAAGGACTTGCCTAGATAAAAAGAGAAGATTTAAACATGCCAGGTAACAAAAAGACGTGTGCAGAAATCTGTAAAAACTGTATAGAAGGAAAGGATTCTTTAGAGGAAACAGAGGGACCATGATGCAATGCTCTTCATAACCCTTACTAAAAGAGTCAGGGCCACTCCTGCTGCCTCCTCAAGTAAGACAGGTGATGGTTGTTTGGACAGAGGCACACCCTCATTTTTCATAGACTTCTATAGCCAAAAACTGGATTCTGGGCCTCGGCTGACATGAACTTGAATTTAGACAGGGAATGAAAAGAGAGGGAGCCTTGTCAGTGGTAATTAAGCACACCAGTATGGATAGCCCTGGAGACTGAAGATCAGAACATAGCACAATTAGCAGCAGCGTGACCTTCTCTACAACATGCTGAGAATGAATGCGATTTATCCTGCTTAAATTTAGCGTCCGAGAGCTGGGTGTCTAGACAAACCTAACAAACTAGTCACTCACCAGTCACTGGATGCACACCTCCAAAGAGCAATTCATTTCCCCTGTCATAGACACGTACAGGGAGGCACCAGCTGGCCTGGGAAGGTGTGCATTTCTCTCCACTAACTGTAAGAGGAGGCCTGGGTGACTATCTGTCTTCCTCTCAGATGACTACAGTTTAATGAGATGTATATCAAAGTGTCTTAACCCATGACGTAAAAAGTTCTTTAATTTATACGAAATTACTGTGAATTTCTTCAAAAGGATCCATTAGATTTTCCCTGCAGTACAGAGTTTCTGACTACGATAGACCTCCGTTTATTTATCAAAACACACGGGTTTCCCTCTTTTCTGCTTGGAAGACTTTTGTATGGATTCAAATACATCAGTCAGGAAAGTCTTGTTGATGTTTAGCATAATTCATCTCCAGTTAACTGTACTTATTTCCTCAATTACCAGGTACAGTTCTGCCTTTATGGATGAGAACTGAACTTCTTCACAATCTGAAGGCTATTGCCAGGTTCCCCACTTAGTTTTCTTGTAACAAGTGTGGCATAAAAAAGGCTTTCATTTCATTCTTTAAAATTAACAACTTCAGCCTGCTGATCATTGTAAATTCCCTCTACAAAGTCAGCCCAATCCTAATATGTCTCTAGTAAAATGGTAAGCAAAACTGTTTACAACATTCTGGGGGAAATGTTGCAAACAATTTTTTGAGTCCAGAAAGTAGGACATTTAAGGGATGTAAAATAAAAGTTCATTTTCAGTTAGAAACTATTTTCCATTCTCTCAAAAGACAAGGAAAATAGACTAGTGTCAAATAAAATATTTCATTTATTCTAAATCAAAATATTACAACTTGGATAAATGTCCCTGTTTCAGAATTAAAAAAAAAAATGAAGTTGAACAGAAATTAAACTCGAACCAAGATATGAAAACATTTTGTTTGGAAAGTTCCAAGTAAGGCATTTTGATTTTTTCAAAATATTGCCTACATTTTTCCCTAAATACAGCACTGAGTGAAAACTATGCTGTCACTTTTCTGCTTGCGATGGATTGCCTCTACAGTACACAACAATTCCAAGCTGGAATGCTTATTCAACAGCCACATCATTTTGCAAGTTCATGACTGATTTGCTCTTCATTAACTTACTTATTTACAGCAATTTTCTTTCAATCTTTCTGTTTTCCTGGCCTTGCTGAGCTGGATTTTGCACTGCAATTTTTGTCCGCACTCATAAACCCAGTGGGTCCTTTGTAGTCTTTCTTTTGGGAATCTGTGCGTTTCCTGCCTGTCCTTTGTCTATTTATCCCGTAATTCTATATCCATCCACCTCCAAAAAAAGACAGAGAAAAAAGTTTGCCTGATGTGATTTATTCCTTGAACACCAACTGCTCATTTCAGTCTCCGTGGCTCATTCAATCCTTCACCTGTCTGCTGAGATGGGCACCAGTGGGGCCAATCAGTGTCAATTGTGCTGGTGGAAATTGTGAGATAGAGCAAACCGGGTTGCAAACCCCAAAAACTGGGTTGAAACTCTGGCGCTTTGTTGTTCTTTGGGCTTTCTGTTTTGTTTTTATTTTATCTACTTTTTTTCAAATTAGAAACTGAACATTAGGAGCAGGTTCCTCTAAACAGAGACGATTTGGTCTTTATTTCTTTTGGAGGAAGCCTGGGTGAGAAGGCACAGGGAGGAATCCTGGTTTGGTTCCCGCAGTTCCACCTCGAAAGAACTGACCTTTAGATCTCTGTGGGGTGGAGAGTATTGAACTGCCATGGGAAGCAAAGCATAACACTGGGTAGACCAAAGTGCTGGCCTGGGACTATTCTAGCAGCTTCCCATGGCACAAACAGCTTTTTCACTTACACTCCACGTTTCCCATCACTTTTCCTGCTATACAGTTTAATTCATGCCAGGCGGATTATGAAGGGAAGAAAATGATGCAACAGTCAAAAGGTCTTTTAAGTCGTTCCAAAAATTAAAACAGAATAAAAAGGAAACAAAACAAAACAAAAAAAAGAGAAAGCTTCAAAATTAAACAAAAAGCTCTGAAAACAAACTCAAAAGAAAGGAAGAAGGGGGAGGGGAAAAAAAAAAGAACCCGGGAAAGACAAATGAATGTTAGAGCAGGCACGATCATGGACAGACGCCAGCTACTTACGTTCACCTCGGTGATTGCTATATCAACAATGCTACCCACAACAATCAAGGCGTCAAATGTATTCCATGCATCACAGAAATAGTGCTGCATGTGGCAGAGAAGCCAAGGAGAGAGAGAGAGAGAGAGAGAAAGGAAGAGAAAGAAAGAATGAGAGAGAGGAGGGAGAGAGAGAGGGAAAGGGAGAAAAGAGGGGAAAAAAAGTAAAAAGTAAAATAAAATAAAATAAAAAACAAAACAAAAGCATGAAAGAGGGAGAGAAGAGGAAAAAAATAAGAAAAGAAAGAGGTTACGTGGGCATATTAAATAGTCTCTTACCACTCTACAGTATTGGTTGCTCAAACCTCTGTAACGTTTCACATGATGGAGGGTATCAACAAAAGCCTGGTTAGTCAGAAAGTTACACTCAAGCATGTCTACCTTTTGGAGGGAAAAAAAGCACACACACCCCAAACTCTGTGCGCTTTCACCAGTCACAGCCTTGGGGCGAGCTATGACAAGTGAAAAAGAAGGAGGCATTTCCCCCCCTCCTTTTTTTTTCCCTGGGAGAAGGAGAAGGACGACGGCAAGTTCAATAAAAGCATGACTAGAGGGAAAAAAACCAGAAAAAAAAAGAGAGAAAGAAAGAGAGAAAGAGAGAAGGAACAGCAGAGGAGGAGGAGGTGGTGGTATCCTGGGGAGGGTAGAGTAATACTCACATTAGTTTCACTGAGAATGACGTCTATAATGCTGCCAATTACGATGAGGAAGTCAAAAACATTCCAAGGATCACTAAAGTAACCCTACATAAGGAAGGGGCAGGCAGGATGGGGATTAAAAAGGAATGTTAGACAGACAAAAACAGTTCAAAATTACCATTAGAATTACTGCCCTGATACCTCAAGGGGTTTTCTTCTTAAGTCTACTTGTTGAGTCTCATGCTGTAGCCCAGTCCTGGGATCCCTGACTTGTGTGATCAGCCCTTATCCAGCTAATGCGATCCCAGGGCAGCCACCCCTCCCCTTCGACTCTGGGAGAGGGGGGCAAAGCACATAGATCGCTTTGAGCATGGCTGCTCACAAGAGTAGGGCTTGCAGCACCAGCTCCTCCACACATCTCCGATTCCTAGCAACACAGCATCCTTCCCCGTTTGGCTTAGATTTGGCTGGGGGAAGAGTACAGGAATGATATCGTACGGTTCTCTCAAAAAACAGCTCCCGTTCTGCCAGTGTGAATATCAATCCACCAGTCCATGTTCCAGATGTAACGCTCTGTGCTGGCACTGGGAATGGCCAGCTGCCATGTCACGATGGAGCAGAGGGCACAGTCAAGCTGGGGATGTGCTATTTAAACCTCACTGGTTATCACCTTTATCTTCACCCAGCCACAATGAGTATTACAACAGTCATTAGCCTAACAGTTTCTATTACTAATGCTTTAGCTCCTGTCTTAAAACTACAGAGCAGGACTGGTATTTCTGTTACTCTCAAAGCATGTCTGCACCACAAAATGAAGGTGTGAATGTAGCATGTGGTGGCACATCCCAGCAGGAAGGGGTAAGAATGAGAGCGAAGTTGGCTTTGGCATGTGCTCAGAGTGAGACCTGTTGCTCACTCATGCTAAAAATAGCGCCACAGCATCACTGTCACATTAGCTGTCTAGGACAAGCTATGGTAGATCCGCTAGCATGTGCTAAACTCATACCTTCACTCTGCTGTGCAGAATTACTTTGGGGGCTATCTCAAACATCTCATTGTCCTAAGCAGGGCTCAGGAGATGCTAATCAGCCCTGCTTACTGTCCCCATCCTGCATGATTTTTGTCTGGATAGGCCGTAAGAATACAGGACCCTTTTGGAAAAGGTTCTGTTCAGCCCAGAAGATGAGCTTCTGTAGGTAAACTTCCTGTACAAGTCAATGTCATGAGCAAAGAAAATCCATCTTGGCTCACTGAACACCTGTGCCAACCTCTTCCCCTTGTTCTGCAGTCTTAAAAGGAGGCAAACACACAAAATCCTCCGTACTCCTTTTATGTGTTTGGTTTTGTGAGCATGGGCTAATCTGACCTCCCTGTTTCCCAGCTGCAGCATGTCTCCAGTGAGACTGAACCCAAGTTGCACTGTGACTGCTATTCTTAGCCAGAGTCAGGTCATGGGTAAAGTGTGAGTCTGTGTTCCCAGGCAGTGTTGCAGAAAGCAAAAAGGAGAAAAGAAAAAAAAAAAAAAAATCCCAGCACTGGCACTGCACAAGCCAAGCTTGGGAACCTGAAATTACTGTGGGTTCAACCATCACATGGAGCAGGCACTGGCAAAAACTGTCTTTCTAAATGCTGAAACACTGCCTCCAGGATGCTTTGAGACTCACAGTTATAAACTGCATTATGCTCGGGACAGGGAAAAAAAAAAAAAAGAAGATGAAGCAGAGAAAGCCACTGCCCAGCTGGTTCTACACCAGTGAAGGGAGCTGGTAGAGTGGACTTTGAAATCTTCTCCTCAAAACCAGAAAAAAACCCCCTTTATTCTGCAACCTGATATAGGCAACTGTTAGCAGATCTACACTGGGAGGAGTAATCATCCCATGGCTACATATTACTATGCAATTAGCTACAACAGGGAGGGAGGAAACAGGAGCAAAAGCAAATTCAGAGAATATTATTATTCAGCGTCCAGCCTAGAAAATACACAACAAATATTAGAATGAATTCAGCAGTGATGTCCAGCATCGTTAGCAACCAGATGGACCTGGAATAAAACTGTAATTAGACTTCACCAAGAGGAAGGGGAGGGAGAGAACAGCAGATTAAATTGTAGAAGCAAATGCATTTTGAATAAATAAAGGACAGACACAGATTGTACAGAGTTGCAAAAAGTGCCTTTGCAGCCTGATGCGACCTTGGCAGACAGTACACTTGGAGGATCAAAGAGAACGGAGTAGAAGACAACAGACCCAATCCTCCTGCCCCTGTTCATGTGCACAGTCCTGCTGAAGGCAATGGCACTGCTCACATGCCAAATGAATACATGCATTCAATAGCATGGCTATCTTCCATTTCCTTCTCAAATTGCATAGTTTAGGAACTATTAAGGATTTCAGCAGGAACCCAAACAACTCCAAAAAAACAGAGTTTGCTTTTGGGCAGCTGCAAGGGTGAAGATCCAAAACACGTTGTTCAGGTTTTGCCCATGAAAATAACGGCTATCTATTTTCAAATCTGTGGTGATGGATAGGTGGTTATTTTTACTGTGATTGGCATCATACTGCAAAGAATGTTTTTGGTGTAACCAAATTCACAATTTCTTTTTACTGAGCAACTTCTTACATAGAGCCCAATAGCCATTGCTGCTGGTAGAACACCATTTGCTGTTGGTACAAAACCCAGGTGACAAGTAGCATCAAATCCTGTCCTCAAATGACCACTGAAGCCAGTGAATTAAATTTTGCTCCCAGTTGCAGTAATGCAACCTCACTGGAAGCAATGACGCTGCACTGACACAGTTGGCACATCTCAGGAGAGATTCAGGCCTGGAAAGAAAAGGTTCCTTTTTCATTGCAATCACAAATAGCTGCTTTGGACCTTTGTGACACCACAGCATATCTGGAGTCACCCTGCTAACTTCGCTGGTGTTGCTCCAGACTTACACTGCGAGCTCTTTCTCTCGGGATGCTCTGCTGAGTCTCATCAGCCAGCTCCTTGCTTGAAAGTCATGGGCTGGTCTGCTCTGGGATCACAGAAAGAGCATTACCGTGGTCTGTTATTGTGTGGCTGCAAGGTGGACTCAGAGAGCTCTTCTCTTCCTCCTGTACCTCTTAGATGAGTGATAGAGAGGAACCATGGATACAAATGCAGTTTTACTCAACCCCACATCCAACATGCCAGTGTTGAATTAAGGAAACACATGAATTTTAAAACCTTCCTTTCCTCCTCACCTGCTCCCTCTGTGTTTCAAACAGAAGGGTGAAAAACAGGAAGATATTATTCACAGTAAGAGAGCTCAAAGAAAACAGAACATAGATGCTTCATTTGTGTGCAAGGTAATGGAATCCTTCCTTAAAAAGCCACCCTCCTTAGAGACATTTACCTACAAACGGCCATGTGGTTACTTAGCTTTGGATCAGACCTCATAATCTTGTCAGGAGTTATGAGTATGTATCGAGAGTGAACTACACCCCTTTGGGACTTGCCTCTTGCGACCTTAAGGTACCTCTTCAACCACATTCCTCACTGGAGTGTACCAGGGGGGCTAATGAAAGACAAGCTGAATGAAGGAAGAGCTTTCACTCTAATAAAGAGGTCGTATTTCCAAACTATTTTTCCCACCAGAAAGTTCTGTATACTTTTCCCAAGGGGGTGGAGGTCTGACTGAAAATGAATTGATGGCACTGTTTGTTTTTGCAGTACAGGAATTTAGAGTGTAATACCATATTTTACCCTTAAAGGGAGACGTTTGACCCTGATTTAGCTGTATAATTGCATGCCACATAATGGCAGCTTCAGGGGCTTACTGGGGAATGGTAGTCACCCTCTCTTGTGGGATGTCTTTGGAGATTCATGAAGCTTTTGGGGAGAAAGGAGGACAGAAAGAGACCAGGAGGATTGGACTGAATATTCAGGAAGCATGAAATAGCCCCACCATTAGAGCACAGTTTTTTCCCCATTTTTTTATTTCCTCAAAGGTAGCAAAGGATAATGTATCATCACATGATCAATAAGTTAATGAAAGGCTGAGCATAAATATGCAGTAGCTGACTGGAATGGAATCTCATTTGTGCGAGGGGAGCAGACATCGTAACATTTCAGAATGAGTATGCCAATCATTTTTAGGTTTCCTAGTTGCTGAGATTAGCTATCAAAGAAGCTAGGATTTGTTTTGGTACTCATGGAGTCATTGAAATCTCTGGAGACTATTTCTTTTACTTTTTGTGAATATGAGATCCTAAATGCAGTATCTAAGAAGCCTCATTAACAGCAGGGAAAATTGCCCACTGGAGTCTATCTGAAGGTCTGAGCTCAGAGTCACCTGGGGCCCATAACAAGAACGTGTGGTGGCCGGAGAGCTATGCATCTACACTGAAGCACAGAAATCCTTAGGGGAAGGGTGCTGTTGAGTCAAGGTACCAGCTGGGTTTTGAGCATCCAGCCCTGCGGGAGCTGCAGGGTCACTTGTGTATTAATTGATGTGCAGTTATTTATCTGCTTAATCCCAGGTTTTCATTTCTGTCTCTTATGAGGTGGCTGGCAAAATTTAACAAACCCCTCTGAGAGAAAAGTCTCTACAGATGAAGAGCACAGCAAGGGTCAAGGCTATTCACTGAGTGGGATCTGAATGTAGGTCAGATGGTCCCGAGTGGAAGAAGATGCTGCGATGTCATAGGAAAAAAGGGAAAGACATGCATGCATGTATGTATGAATACAGAAATGAAGCAACGAGGAGGAGAAACTAAGACATGTAGATAACTACACAGCCTAAAAGGAAAGCAAACTACAGGAGAACCTTGCTACCACATATCTGAAATAAACCTGCATGCTAAAACAACAAAATGAAGCACCAATCTTAATCAGCTGGAAAGAGTATATAGGAAGGAGAGTAAGGGGTTGACACCCTGATATTCAGTATGATTCCTTAGCAAAAATTTCCTGCTGATTGTAAAGGGCACCAAAGCAAACTTTGCTGGGGATTTGCAAAATGAGATGAACTGCTAGTTTGGTTGACGGTTGCTTAGTATGTGAATTCGTTTCTGAAAATCCTGCAGCCTATTTGGAACTGCGAGAGTCAGTTCTCAGACTTCATTAAAAGAGGCTTTTCCCTGAAAGTATTTTTGCAAAAGGGACAGTTTCATTGGAAAACAGTATCGAATCAAATGACATTTACACAGTACCATGACTCTTGGCATACCTTCTCACAGCAGATTTGACTGATTTGCATGTATCCTGAACAGTCTTACAAAACTACAATAGCTCCTGACACCAAACAGAGACTTGTGTCAGATGCAAATTCTGTTATGCTAAGATACCGTTTAGCTATAACAGCAATCAGGGAAATTAGCAGAACCTAACAGAAGGAATAAAGTGGAGGATGCAGCTGCTTGGAGCTCCTGACAGGCTGCAGGAAAACAGCATCTATTTGCATACTATCTATCAGCTCTTATCCATTGACGGATTAATTCTGAGACACAGATTCCCTGCAGTTCACCTACCAGTCGCTGTAATGAGTCACTGCTGCAGGGAATTGCACAAGGCCCCCCTGTACTCCATCAAATCTTTCCGCAGATAGGGAATGAGAAGAGGAGCTTTTCAGCTCCCCAGACTATTCCAAAGGTCTGGTCGATTCTGACGAAGCCTCCTGCTTCTCTCTGCTTATTCCATAAGAAAACAAGACCAACTTGTAGACTAAGATAGGTGCTCCAATAACTTTGATGTTTTCCTTTATCCTCTCTCACTCTGTTTCATGCTCTCTCTCACAATGAGGACATCGGTGAAAGCAGACAGGTGTCCCTTGGGGTCTGAGGGCCTGCCTGGACATACTGGACACTCTGCTTGACAGAAACAAAGGAATTGGAGAACACTTGAATGGCTCTGTGATCTGGAAAAAGACCCCAAATGTTTATTTCTAGGCCACTGGTATAAAATTGGGGTACCTTGTTACTGGTTAAAAGTGGCCATCTTCTGATTATTGTTTGAGAGCCTGTAGGTCCTAAAGCAAACTACGGGTCTCACCTGTGCTTCTAGTGGACAAATATCTCCATCACAGGAAAAAAAGAAGAAAACCCACTGCCTGAACCAAGGTCCCTAAGCCACCATTTGACAAACTGAAACATTTACGGAGGCTGGAACTATATAATCTCTTGTGTCACAACAGACCCTCTTTTACACTCTCCACACCTACTGATAATTGAAAACATCAGGGGTACATGCCTAGAAAAGTCTTTATCATACCTGTTCTGTGAACTGAGAATTCCCATTTCCAAATCTTGCAACCCAGTTCATTCCACCAGAATAGTATTTTCTAGATGATCTCATGAGCCCCTCCATGCCCACCTACACGGTGGTACAGTTATCTTACATCTCTCTGTATTTCATTTACTGTAAAGTGGCTAGTAGTACACAAGCACTCAGCCATGTGGAAGGCTTGAAGTGCCATGTTATGGTCCCAGGTCCTCCAAAGACTGGGAAAGAAGCATGGCAAAGGCAATATGGAAGCATTTATTATGGAAGCATCTCTTAGAGGTGGCAAAGATTGTATTTCAAGGCAACAAGCTGAGAAGGCCTGAGGAAATGATAACAGTAAACCGTGCTGAAACTGGATGATTCAACTAGCTGACCCTGATGTCATTTTTGGCCTGGAGTGCTCTTAGCTGCCTTTGAAAGGAGGGTAAGTAATGCCTCAGAACACTAATGCCTAAGGCCTCCTTGATATAAATGCATGAAAATGAAGGCACAGTAACAGAAAGCTCTCTTATAAATCCTGCTGTCCACCTAGAGAAATAAGATAAACATTCTTGACTTTCCTACAGGTATGTTGTGGCACAGTGATACCCTGTGAGGAGTTGGGACCTTTTCCTCGTGAACAGTAATTACATTGCAATCATTTAACAATTACTGCCCTGCAGTCAGAAACCAGACTTGTTCTCAGCAAAGAGAAACAAAGTCAACACCAGTCTTACTGGAAAGACTGAAAAGTGAATGTGATGGCTTGCTATGTCTGAACAGATCATTTATCACAAAATGCATTCCGTGAGAATTTTGCTGTCAAATTCCATTAGGAAGAAGCTGTAAATGCTCAAAGACTTTGCAAGGTCTAGAAAAAGCAGGTCTTGATGAGAGCCAAGAAATAACTCTTGAAGGCAATAAACCAAACCAGAAACATGGAACAGTCCTATGAAAAGAGCAAAAGGATGGGCTTCGCTGTTTAAGATAGTCTATCTTCTAAAGTTGGACTGACATCACAGCCCAGGGAAGAATGATTCAAAAGAAGTAAAACTCAACCTGTAAGAGCAGAAGTGACACATCTTTCAGAGTGAAAAGCCACTTACTGTTGTGGGAAGATGAGACAGTAGCAAGTAACGGGTGAAGAAGCATTCTGAATACAGGGCTGGACTTAGAATAGCTTCCCTGTCTCCGTATGCACCATGGGAAAAGGCTATGAACTGCTCTGACATGGTTGCTGTGTGGATAGTGGATACTTGCTGGAAGAAAGACACAATCTTCTAGAAACAGGCTGGTAGGTATGTGCAATAGGTTTTTGAACAGTTTATTTTTTTGGAAGATACTTCAATTTTCAGAAAAGGCTTGATTTTCTATGGATTAGAGTAGTTAATAAAATAATGCTTACTTTCACATAATCCATCAATCATAACTTTCCGAAAGAGGATGGTTCCTCTCATTTTATACTTGGGGAAGCAGAAATGTAGAAAACTAAAGTTTCCAAGGTCCTGCAAAAGCCAGATGCAAGATAGAGAAGAGAAATCAACTGTCTTAGACCTCAGCCAGGTGACCATTTGGCAGTGCAAATGTCATTTCCTAACATGATGAACCGTTCTTAACAGGGGCTGTATCACAGTCTGTTATCTAGTATCGTTCTTACATGAAGAGAAGATTCACATCTATGAGAACTTTTGACCCTTTAAACCAACCTTACATGAAGTGATAGAGGGTTGGGATTTTTCTTCTGAGAGTGAGAGCAAGTCACTTTTCCCTGGAACTGTTCCCTTTACATGCTGCTGCCGATGTTGTCGATGCTGTTGTGAATGAGACCCCAGTTCACCATCCCACTGGGCTTTTAACACTGTGTGAATAATTTTCTGTATTAAATAATTAAGTGTAATAGCTAATAAAGTACTTCCCACACTGTTGCATTGTGCAGTCATATCATTATTTTTGATCATTCATAATGACATTAAAACCCCCAAGTGCCAGACTGAAAATAAATCTGTCACAATGTTGCAGCAATATGCAAATTCTCTGGATACGTGTGCTGTGAGGGAAAAGGTCCTCTCTCGCTGAAGCTCTTATACAGCTGCTTTAACATTTTTTTCTGCCTACTGAATTCTCCATTGATCCTTCAGAAAGTTGGAGGATTGCATAGCTCTGGCTGATCAGTGTTAGAAATTTCACACATTCTATATAGTAATTAGAGGATCTATTTGTGTGCAGAAAATTGCTACCCTTGTCCTCCAGGAAGGAGAACATCCTGCATTTAAACAACGAATGTAACATGGGAAGCAGCAGATCAAACAGCCTTTTTGTCCTGCACCAATTGCTTCCATCACAACATGAAAGGACAAGTTTTTTGCATGAAGAGGGAAGTTTGTTCTGTGTACTCATTTCATTCTTGGCCTCTTTTTTGGGGGCACCAACAAAGAAACCACTCTGCTCATGCCTTTCTGCAACATCCATTTCCAGGATGAGTATACTTCATACAGGATTGTCAACCAGTGTTCAGAAGGAAGACTTTGATGTTTCCCGACCCAGATTCAACTAGAGGTATGAGCTAGGATTTACTGCGAAATTCCATTTCTCATCATCCGTCTAGTTTCTTCTGTTACATTCACCTACCAAATGTTTTTCACACTGCATGACTTGTTTAGGTGGAGTCACGCCTATGCCGTCTCAGAATATAAGCATATGCACAATAGAAAAACTTTAGTCTGGCACTACTTTCTTCTCCTTCAAAGTGTCGGGAATGGCCAGACTTCCCCTCCCACACACACTCGGGAACTGGTGAGGAACTCAGTGAAATCTAGAAGTATCAAAGAGGATTCCCTGTACTTTCACATGACAGAGAAAGCAGTTACTTGCTTGCTAACTCCTCATTTGCGGAAATTGTTGCTAAATCAACCTCATCCCTGAGCATTCTGTTGCAAATTTTCTTTTTCTGTACTAACTGGAAGATTTGTTGTTTGAGGCTCTACAGTTAGATCAGGTATACTGTTTAACTTGATGGGCCAGCACTCTAAAACACCAGAATGTGGTTCCTCTTTCTTTTAATGTCACTGCCTTGTAACATGTTGGCAGCACAGACTCCCGAGTAGTTTCGATTTAAGGCCTGGAATAACAAAAGCAGTTGCTTTGGTCCTTGGCTAGTGGGATGCCCTTCCATGTTCTGTGAGAAAGTCTCAACACCAAGCTGCTGTGAGAGTGCTATGGCACAGACTGTGCTACAAGAGGCTCAGTTACTTTCTCAGCCTCTCTTTTCTCTTCTTTCTCCTGGACTTATGGGCAGATAGAAATTCTGTCAGGCAAGCAGCATCCAGGAACAAGTCTACCTGATGACTCTCTGTTCCAACCCACTGATGGATATAAAGGACTGGGATGACCTGATCATCCATGTCCAGAATAATTAGCCCAAGTATTTCTTCACATCAAAATCACCTAAACATGTTGCTCTGACATACAGTACTTTTAGTATTTACTTTTGCAGAAAGAGCTGACAGAAAAGAGTCTCATTCTTCCTCCCAGACCTGTGGACATGAAAGACCATATGGTCAAATCTCGACATGATATGTATGCTATGCAAAATGCATGAAACTCCTGGCAGACAGGTAATCACAGTAAAGAGAAAGCAGAGCAGTGATTAATGAGGGGTTAAGATTTTTTCCCTTTTCTAGTGTATTTTCAAAACCCTTGAGCCTGATTCAGCAATTCCTTGAGAGCCTCAGACTGACTGCACACATACACTGCAGTGTCTGGTCGTGCACTACAGAGATGTCAGGGATTTCTGATCGTATGGCTGCTGGGCTTGTTGGAGCAGCTGAGATTAATTCCAGCTGGGCTAAGGGCTGTACAGAAGATCCAGAGGGATATAAAATACGTTCAGACTTCACCCAGAAAAAAATTTGGGGTGAAAAAGGAAAGCATTTCTGGGGTAACGTACTGATGCATTTTGCAACGGGGCTGAGATTAATCCACAGAAGTAGGTAAATACATTGCACCCAACTTTTATTGCAAATTATTCTGATGAGACAGTACACAGGGAGGCTCTGTGGCTGAGATACTGATGTGTTTGAACATGGAGACCTGGGATGTCTGCCAGGGAACTTCAATAAAATGTAGAAGCACAAAAAGATGTTCATTAGCTTAAAAGCTATGGGTTTTAATTCAGTTTTTAATTTTCTAAAAATCCCTTTCCACGTTTACTTTTCCTTTCAGCCCTGTTTCTGTTTTTCTTTTCCTTACATCATTTTTTGTCCAATCATTTCTTTCTCCATTTTATTAATACTTTCCTCTTTCAGGGTCTTTGGTTTATTTTTTTTCTTTCTGCCTTTAAGGATATTCTGTCCGTTCCCACTTTCCATTATCTGTGTATGGCTTTTGCTCCCCTCCAGTTTGGTTTCTCTCTCTTTTCCCGCCAGACACTGTCCTTCCTGTTTGTTTAGTTCTCTCACTTTCTTCAGTTCACACACTCTCTTACCTGACTATTCCTAGTTCTCTCCATGCTCACTATTTCTTACCCAACATCAAGCAGAGCTCTCTTCCTTTTTGTTGAATGAGGTATATTTTTTCCCCACCCACAGGTCCTGAAACATATTAGCTATCTAACCCCTTCTTTTACCTTTTACAGCACTTGTTCCAACCAAAGGCAGGGTGGTGGTTGGAGGCTGCCCTTCCTATTGCACTGGGTGGATGACTCAGCAAATACTCCATGTCGAGATGCTGCCCCTCCAAAACAGAAAGGGTAATACTGAAGCTGAAGAGAGGAAACAATTAGATGACTGCTTAGGTTAAGAACCTGCCAAAACCAGCAGCGAAAATCTGCAAAGTAAGAGCCATTTGACAACCAGAATTGTGTGACCAAACTCCATGAGAGGGAGGCAGCTGCCTGCTCCATGGGCTCACGTATACATTTACACAACCTAAACTACTAATTTATACCACCATACTTCATCTCAGACCATGTGATTTTTAACTAAATATGATTCCTATGTCTGTTGGATGGACCTGAAGTGTTTTTCCGTGCTGAGCAGGAGACCACTCAATTGTAACCAGTTTTCCTGACATTTTTGTATCAGTGCACAATGTCTTCACTTTGCTTTCTACATGTAAGCTGGAGAAATAAAACACTGTGATGAATGATGCCAGGGCAGCATCCTAAGCTATACAGGTATTTCTGAAGGTACTAGAATGAAGAAGTACAAAAAGCATTAGATTTCCAAAATTAACCAACCTTGTTTCTGTGGTGCAAGGGGATAGATTGGATATAAATTTCAGTTGTTTGTGAAAATACTGAAGCCTCTATCCTGACCAAGGAATGACAGATTATGGTTATGGTGAGAAAGAAGAATGCAAGTAGTATGAAGCAGCCAGTGTGACTTTAGGAGAGACTGCACAAAGATCTGTTTATAGGTATAAATGTACAAGAAACGGAGTAGTAAAAAGGGAACAAAACCAGATGAGTCATTTTGCAGGTTTGAGAAGAGATATCAGTGCATCAAATGCATGATAAATGCTGACTGAGAGGAGCTTAAAGAGGAATATAGAAAGGCAAATGCATCAGGGGAGAAAGAAACACTGAGGACATGTAGATCCATCAGTAAATGGAGACTAAGAAATAACCATGGGCGACACTCATGACTTCCACTATTCAGAGGGTCATAGCTCTTCCTGGGATCACATGGGATTATATGCCTTGTGCTGAATGTGAAACTTGTTTGACATAGTGCACAGAAGTCTGAACTCTGCTACATGAAAATGACATTAAAGAATGGCAAGAATTCAGAGTAAAGTAGCAGTGACAAATGAGGGACTAAACTAACAATCTGAGGCAGGACAGATGGTGTTGTTACAGGCTGCTTTACAAGTAACATCCATAAACACCCAGGGAAGAAAGGTGCTGACAGTGTCTGGTAAATGGAATAGGCTTGTGATCTGTAGTCTCTCTGATAGTCATAATTCCACAGAGAAAATCCCCAAGATTCCCTTTCCACACGCAGACCTGGATTTGACAAAGTATATGAACATGTGCTTTACTTTATGCATGGGAGTAGTTCAACTGATATGTCTTCCCTGGTTTGAGATGACAGGGACAGTGGTAGAAAATTCATAGCTCTTGGATTACTAGTCCTGCCCTAGCTAATAAGGGGATACATAAAATGTTCCCTGAAAGAAAAAGTAGATGTGGTTCATCAGTAAAACAGCCCATTCCAGGGAGCTGGAAAGATCTGAAATTCCTGCAGGAATATCCATCCCCATATTAGCACGTACGTTGACAGATGGCGCAGATTCATATGAACAGGAGTTTTAAGTCGCTGTCTTTGAGTTGAAAAGATAAACCCCAGGCAGGTTTTGTAGAGCAGCTGGTCCTTCATGGAGTGGCGCTTGTGGGGATTTCTTCTTTAAGAAGCTAGGACAGTGGTAGCTGTGAGCACCCCAGACAGCACAGCACCTCTCTTTCCCTTCAGTAGTTTTCTCTGGAAAAAGCATGAAGCAGCAGCAGCTTGCTCCACGCAGGAACTGGAAAATAGCTCACCAGACTGGCTGGAGAATTTATAAAATTAGAAAAACAAAGCAGCAAAAGGCCTTGGCTCAACAGCATTACTTTTAAACTGTCTGTCTCTTTGAAGTAACTAGTCTTGAATCAGTTTATGAGCGTCAGCCAAGACAAACACTCAGGTCCATTTGGGAGTTTTGCTTCAGAGCAGCACATTAATACTCTGTAAGGAGATGCAGGGCATGTAGTAGATGTTTTCTTTATCAGCAGCCCTAATCATCCCAAATCTCTCTTGCTCATTGTTAGCACACCCTCCTGTCAAGACTGCATCAGACACAGATGAGCTGTCTTACACAGTGCTTAGATTTGTCCTGCAAAAAAACTGGGATAACTGATCCTCTCCTCCAGAAAATGTGCCACACAGGAACACAGGGGCTCTGGGAGGCTGGCCTTGTTCCTGCCTGGCATGCACTATCTATGCCAGCAGCAGCTGCTCCAGCTAACACACCCCTCTTCTCTATGGCCTCCCTGGAGACTCAACAAACAAAAATACTGTTCACAGAAGATGGCCAATAAAAAGGACAGGTATCAAAGGGACTTGCTGACTAGAGCAACCGATCTCAACAGTAACAGTATGTTTAGTTAGGAAAGCCCTTGTCTTTCTACCCCCTTCACATACTTTCTGTAAGTGTTAGGAGATGAGCCCTGACTCAGACTTGGCTCCTTATTCCTACAGCTGGCCTTTCAATGAGTAAATCCTTGCTCTTACCACAATAACTAGTTGCAGGGCTGGATTATCCATGCTGATTCTTTGCAGTCAGGCACATATGTGATCCTACTTAATGTCTGTGCAACTGACTGACTGCTTTTTTTCACCTCTACTATCAAGAGTAGCAAATAAGAAGGACATGTCTCCTCACAGAATGGGAGTGAAGAAATAAAAACTGGACACAGTACAAGATCTATTCAGTCAGAGACTGCCACCTTTTCTGTTGTTATGCATGTAACACACAGGTAGCACTGTAGTGCATTATATTACTTCGTACAATAGTGATTGCCACGCTGCTGCCTGCAGCAGGAACTCTGCATATTAGGCTTCCCCCAAAGCTGTTCTGCATGGGCACATCCCTGTGGTGGCTTCTGTAAGAAGCTAGGGTGATAGCAGCTCTGAGTACCTCAGAGATCTGTCCCAGTTCCCTTAGCAATTCTCTCTGGTAAAGGTATGAATAAACGGCAGCTTGTTCTACCTTGCACAGACGGAGAAAACCATGATCCTCTGTTGCTGCTGCAGATCATTCATTCCAAGGTGCCTTTAGGAAACGGCCGTGCAAGGGAGAGCTCTGTGGTGGCTGCTTCGGAGTTACAAGTCAGTTACTTGCTGTAGTTGAAGGTTAGCTGCAGCACTCACTGCTACGTTAAGCACCACAAGGTTGGAGAAAACAGAGCGAATTTTGCCAGCTTCAGTTCTGTGCTCAGTTCTGTTCTGCCACATTCTCCTGGGGCTTGTCGCTAAGGCAAGGACACAACACCTTCAGCTAACCAAGTTTCCTGCTTTCTCGTTGTCAGTCATAAATCTTACAGCTCCCTCATTTTAGAGTACTCTTCAGATAGAAAAGAGTGATGTTTGGGCACAAATTCTAAATGAGACAAAGCAGATTAAACAAAGGCTGGTTTGTGTTTTATTGCTCAGGAAATGGCAGACAAATCTGTCTTCAGCAGAGATCTCATGAGCATTTAATCTTGCCATTTCACATGTAGGAAACGCTAATATCACTTAGCATCTCATTTCTTTGTCTGGGGGACTTGGTTGGTTAGAGGGCAGAGGATGATGGCTGTGCTGTAGTGATGGTCACCCAAGTGACAATGAAATCCTTTTGGACTTTTCCAGGTGGTGTTCCTGGGGACAACCTCCATCTGCAAATGTAGTTTGTTTTTATATCTTGAGTGATAGGACACAAGGTCTGGCCAAGCAGAGGGCTGAGGTAACAACTTTCTCCATGCTGGGAGACTCCCACATCAGAACATATTCTAGGCAAGTTCAGCTTCAATCCCAATGTGCAACGTAAAAAGAAGCAGATTGTGCCCCCCAGTGTTGGCCCACATCAGTCCAAGTGGTCATCTGGGAGAGAGGGTTTCCTTCTTCAGAGAGCAGGTCGAGTCAATATGGAGTAGGGAATGAAGGCTGCAGGCCAAATCCTTATACTGAACAGACAATGGCAAGTTACACAAGGAATTTTGATGTTTCCAAACTTGAGTCACTGAACTGGTACTCAACATAATCCAGTGTGAATATACTGCTGGAGGCAAGTCTTTTTGCTGTATTAGTTATTTTCACAAGTTCATTCCTGTTTTTCTTCCCTGTAAATTCTGTGGTTCCATTTTTAAAAAGTTTTTTTATTTTCCTGAAGGTATTTAATTAAAATAGCAGTTTAAGAGTTAGTACTATTTTTGGCATACAGGCCAGACTAGGATTTGAAACAGATTTATTCTTTTTGCTGACTAACCTTTTGGGTGGGCAGGACCCAACCTGAGGTTGTTGTCTGATCCTTAGCTGAGAAGACTTTATTAAGACTCAACTATTCTGGTCATAAGGAAAACTTCTTTTATATTCTCACTTTTACTATAGTGCAGTAGCTGGGGATGTAGTTTGGAAATTACAGAATCATGGAAAATTGGGCTAAGAGGGACCTTGTGAGATGGTCTAGTCCATTCTCTGTCTCAAGGTAGATCATACATTCCTAAAGTGTTTCTAAAGAAAGGTTCCCCTAACTTAATCTTAAAACCTCAAATTATGGAGATTCCACAATATTTTTAGGCAATCTGTTCCAATGTTTTGCTATCTGGAGGATACATGTTTACCCTCAGTTGATTTTGTTTAATACTTTGTTGTGCAGCAAAACTTGAAAAGGAGATTGAACACAGGAAATTAAGACACAGGAAGTACAAAGAACCTCCAATATCATCAATGCCAATTCCTTACTGCTAGAGGCAACCATGTCAGGTAAAGCTTTCTTTGTATATGTACAGAGCTCAATATTTGAACTGGTTGAACTTTCTCCCTAAATGCTCAAAACAAATTCTGCTGAGAACCTCATCTTTCTCAAAGTTAAGAATCTCCTGTAAAGTAGAGCCTGTAAAATGAAAGGTAGATCCGTCCTGAAAATTACAATTCCTTCTGAAACAGATGATGATACTTCTAAATTTCCCAAGACAGTGTTTGAGATCTCAAAAAAAAAAATCTGTCCTTCACCAGGACTGCACAAGATACTCCTAACTTTCAAGAGAACTACATCTGAGATAGGATAGTGATATTGGGCTCAGGAAAAAAAATAAAATTGTGACTCTTCTAAGAAGAAGTCCTAGAAAGTCTCTCCAAGAAGGAGAGAGAGGCTGGGTAGGAGTAAAGTCAACACAGAGTTAATAAGAAAAAGTAAGACCAAATTCAGTAGAATTGGAGAGCAAAGTTTCTGAGCTGAGGATGAGGAAGATGTCAGGTTAGAGATGGGCGGAGCTCTTAACTTCAGTGATGCCCTAAATGTTTAATGTGAAGGACAAGCATGACTGTCAGACATGATTGTTCTCATCTTTACCAATGTCATAACTGATGCTTCAGACAGTATTTGCCAACCCCAATGTATCAAGGTATCCTTCAAGATACAACCCCATGTCTTAAGGTATCATTGAAGATATGAAATGGCATGAGGTACCTGTGTTTAGGTGTCTGGATTCTACTCCTTATGACACACCACTGAATTTAAACCCCAAAGAAGAATGCCTTGTGTAATCTTAAATTATGTGAGGTCAGAATCTTTGTCCTTGTCCTGCAGCAGCTGTCCCAGCTTAGTTGGAAGAGCTTGTAGGTTATAATCATACCCCATGGTGCAGCTATACTAGCAGAATGCCATGGCCCAATGGACAGGACAATACTTTCAGACAGGACCTGCTGGGGTACCAAATATTATCAATGACATCTTAAATTCAAAACTAAAGCAATCCAAACCATCATTGAGATGTAGCCCTCCCAAAAGAAACATTTTTTTCTAAAGCTCATAACTCAAAATGAGTCATGCTTGATTAACTTCACTTTGGCCAGGAGACTAATCATGGGTTGCTATTTATAATTTATTTAAGGAAAGTCAGAGAGAGCATTAGAATAACATTTAGAATGGAAAACATGTTATAGCTTTAACATAGTGTTGCTATTATAACTTAATGAAAACAGAGAACTAGGAACCTTCTCTATTAGCAGGTGTTGCCTTTTTTTTTTTTAGTGTGTCTACTCTCCAGTGAAAAAGTTATTAAATATATGTGAGACTCCAATCCAGAGAGCAACTGTCCAGCTCAGTTATTGGTGGGGTAATAGATCAGAAAGTTTCACCTCCTCCTTCTCCTCACAGCTGCCCCGCACACATGCACACACACACAGAGGCCAGGAAACTCTATGCCTATGGCACCTACCTTGGGTTTGAAGGCGATTAATTTCAGGACCATCTCAACAGTGAAGAGGCCAGTGAAGAGCATGTTGAGGATATTCATGGCTTCCTTGAACATGCAGCTCTGACCGTAGTGCTGAAAAATAGCATCCCGGCAGCAGCATGAGGAACGAACATATCCGCTAGTTAGGAATCCACAGGGCCCCTCCTGATCTCCCTTTATGTTGAGGTTCTCTAAAGAAAAGCCCAGCGCGCTCCATTTTTTCAATTTAGAATTCCCATCTCCCTTCACACATAAGCATTTCCATACCTCTAGCTATTTTTGCCATCTGGTTCTGGATCTCCTATCTTTTTAAAAAAAATCTTTTTGGGTGGGGCTACCAAAATCACACTTATCATTCCAGTTGAGGGCTCATTATAAATTTGCATAATGGTACAAGACAGTCTCCAGTTGTGTTTGTTATCTCACCCTTCCCTAACACTCGGATTACTTTTTTGTTTGATTGCTACTGCACAGTGAACAGAGGTTTCACTGAGCTGTTCATAATGATACCAAGCCATTCCCCAAGTAATTACACTTAATTCAGGATCCTGCAAAGTACACGAGCAGCTCAAATCATATCTTTCCAATATGCATTATCTTGCATTTGTCAACTCTGAATTAAATTTGCAATCATGCTGCCCATTCACTTAACTTTATTAAGATCTTATGAAGTTACTCTCCATCTTCTATTGATTAATTCAAGTAGTGTCTTCTGCAAAAGTTGCCACCTCACTCTTCATATCCCTATTTCCAGATCGTTATACTTGAGACTGATTGCACTACCTTATTCTAAGGTCATCTTCCAGTTCATGTTATAAGACCCCATTTGTAGTTGCTTAACTTTGATAAACTTTAACCAGCTGGGACGAATTTTCATATTCTGCATTGGATCAGGGTGATTTATTTAAAGGAGTTTCAGTTAAAACAATTCAGCTGCAGCTGAAAGCCAGGCCAGGGAAAAATATATTGTTGAGCCATTTTCAAAATTTCTTGTAACATTTTCCTTGAAAGACTCTAGTACTTGTAGGACTCTGCTTAAAAACTTGGGATTCTACTGGAATGTGGCTTTTGTGTTTGCTGTCCGTTACGACATTTGACCCAAATCTGGCCACTGCATAAGCCTTTGAAAAAACTATACTTTTCTCAAGATGGATCTAGAGTTCCTAGAATCTCCAGAGATGCTGTCCTGCCTGTGGGCTCACAAACTTCTCACAGCTTCTAGCTCTACCTGCCCTGGGCATGCACCATTGTTGCAGCAACTGAGCATGCTTCAAAGCTTCAGAATGAACATAATAGTCCCTCTCTATTGCTTCATGACAGCAGGGCAGTAGATGCTTCAGCTGAGAGTGGAGCACTTCCTTGTGCTCATGCTGCCTCACTCCTTTGTTGGTACCTTAGGCAAGACAGCAGAGGAAGCCTTTTCAATGGGGACAGGAAAGAGCTAGACCAGATGAAGAAAAAGTAGGGAGGTCAAGAAATCTGGTGAGATTGGACTGGAGACAGCGAGAGAAAATAAGGTGAAAATTGACTGTGCATATAGACTTAGACTGTTAGTGAGTGATAGGAAACTGAGGCTAGTTTTCAGGGGAGGCTGGGAGTGGGGCAGATTGGGATTGATCCAGTGGAAAACGTATTGGTGGGATGCTAAGGTCAAAAGGGAAGTTGGTGTAGGAGTGCATGGGGAGTTGGACTCACAGTAAGGGACAAACTAGAGAAGGGAAGAAAGTGTAGCAGACAATCAAATGGAAAGGGCAGAGAGAGACCAGAAAGGAGGTCCATGGAGGGGTAATTGCAACTGGGAGTCTGTGTAGTGAGAAGAGAAGGACTGGTTGAGGAGTGGGGATCTGGACTGTCTGGGCCACAGACCAGGGAAGAGAGTTCAGAGACTGACTGGGTGAGGAGGAAGGATGGGTTTTAGGGAGGAGAGTGACAGGCAGACTAGCTCTTAAGCAGACAGAGTGTAGAAGAGAACGGGGCTCGAGTGGCCAAGGAAACTGGGAGTGCAGAGATAGGCTTAGCAGGTGGAGTCTGGGACTGACTGAAAATGAAAGGGAGGTGAGGGAGGCCTTGGGCAGAGACAGACTGGAAGGAACAAGCCAGGAAAGTACAGACTTGGGGAAATGTACAGAACAGTTTGTATCTATGAGGGCCCATTTCCTGACTGAAAGGAACGTAAGACTTCTTTTTTGTAAGCTGGCTACTTAGTAAAGGTTTTGACTCCTTCCCCTTTACTGCTGTTCCGCCTGCACATGGTAATCTACTACCTCTGTTTGCTATTTTTGTAGATCCAGCTGCAAATGTTTCTTTGGTGGATTCACATTAGATATTTGGAAAACCTTCGCAGAGTAAGGAAAGTGAATGCACAGCATAGCGGGTAGGAAGGCCATCAGTAGTGAAGCAAGTTAGGCAAACATCTATCAAGAAATGTTTAGGTGGAGCTGATCCTACCTTTAGGTGATGGGATAGACAATATGGCCTCTAGAGGTTCCTTCTGGACAGTTTCTATGGTTCTTAACACAGAATAAAGGAGATACTAGGGTCTTCCTACCCTCTATCCCCAGTTTCCTTGATTGCCTTGTTTGCCAAAATATTTGCTCTCTACTTTTTAACACAGAAAAGCCTCAAATTTAAAATTCAGATCTCAGGTAAGTGGCAGTTTTGGGCTTATTGCTGCATTTCATAGAAGACAAGGCAAAATTGAGAAGTCATTTGTTATACTGGCCACTGAATTGGTCTGTGATGTAACTGTTGGTTTTTTTCATTTGTTTGTTTTTAAGGATTTAGAATTCTTGAAAGTGTCAGATATTAGCAGGAAGAGGACAAGAGGCAGATTCCTTATTTTAACTAAATGTCATCAGGAGTGAACACGGTACAATGGTTTTTATCATGTCCCTGTCCCTCTCTCTCAATACATGGTGTGAAGGTGAAAGTAGGTCTCAACCTTGGACATTTCTACATTTTCCCCAACAAAGTCTAATAATTCATCACTTGTAAGGTGAAAGCAGGTCTCAACCTCAGCCATTTCTACATCTTGCCCAACAAAGTCTAATAATTCATCACCTGTAAGGTTTTCTGCTTGCTTACTTACTTGCATGGCCAGGCAGATGGTGTTCAGCAGGATCAGAACGAACATCAGGTATTCAAAATAGGTGGAGTTGACCACATACCAAACTTTGTACTGGTACTGGTTTTTAGGGATGTATCTCCGCAGGGGCCGGGCTTTCAGGGCATATTCTACACACTGGCGCTGTGAAAGAGGCCAGGTAAATTTAAAAATCAAAACCAAAATACAGGATTGGTCAGCTACCTCCAAATATAATAAAAATACAACTTTTTCCAAGTTTTCTACTGAAATGAAAATGCTTGGTAGAAGAATTTCTTTTAGATCGTAATCTGAATGTGCATATTCTACCTGTTGAAGAGTTGCATACGCATTTATGTTGGCCAGAAAATGCTGTCATGTTCATCTAATCTCAGTGAACCAAATGGTACAGCACACATTTTTAAGTAAATGTTGTCCCTTGAGCAAATCTCATGGCAAGATTTTTTTTACCTGACTCCTGAAAGATGGCAGTGAAGCCAGCTTATTGTTTTATCTTGTTGGCAATCTTCACATGTTCCTCTCTGTATGTATTTCTCTCTTAAATGCTTATTCTCAACGTATTTTCTACCTTCAGTGGCAACAAGGTGTTGTAAATTACCTGGTTTTTGTCCAGCTCACAGTTCTTGTACTCTTGTTCTCCTTGTTCCTGAAATGTGACGATGACGAAACCAACGAAGATGTTCATCATGAAGAAAGCAATGATGATGATGTAGATAATAAAGAAGATGGAGATCTCAACCCTGTGATTATAGATGGGTCCCACATCCTCCATGTGGGAATCAATGGACCTATACAGCAACCTGAAAGCAAACAGGAGCCCAATGCAGAGAAAATCTGCAACTGCCTTGAGGCCTTATAGGTGATGTTATAAAGTTTAACTTTGTGATTTTCCTCTACTTGTATAAAAATTAATTCACTCCCAGATGCGCAGACTTGCACTGATCTGAGTGTAAACTCTTGCAAAAGAGAAGACAAGTCTCTTACTAACTTTACACATTTGAACCGGTTCAGGGGTGAAATGTTTTCATAATTGAACAATTAAAATTTAAAACAAAAGCATGCCCTTCCGTTAACAGAAGACAGGAGAGTCTGTGTTGTTGGGAACTGAGTACCGTGAGAAAAGAGGATCTCAGCACTTTTAACATTTTTTAACACTGCTGTTGGCATCACCCGGTGACACCGATCAGGGTCAGCCCCCTGCCTGCCCATGTCACTCTGACAGAGTGGAACTGTGGGAGTCCTCAGCCCCTGTGGCACAGACAGCACAGCCTGGTAAGACATCCCATGTCTGCCCATACTGCAGAGATAGCACTGCTATGTTTCATATTGCCCTGCTGGCTCCATCGGGAAACTTGCAACACCTAGCAATACTGGTAAGTGCCTGACAGGCATTTTATATCCGTTTATATACATAATATTTGTAACAAATATTGCTATCACTGCTACTACTGGCAATCATTTTTTAAGAGCTAGAGACAGTGCTGTGCACTGTTTACAAGTACAGGAACAGCAATTCCTGCAGGCCCTGAGGAGTTTACAAAGTACATAATACTACAATGACTGCTGCTACTATTGCTACATTTAATGCTTTAGACTTATTTAAATACTTAGAATGGGAAAGACTATGCTCTGCATTTGAATTTTCTTTTTTGAAATGAATGAGGATATTGCTAGTGTTCCACCAGTCCAAGAAGCACTCACTCTGGCCAGCCCTCAAAGGTTGAGACAGTGAAGAGGGCCATCATGGCAGTCAAGACATTGTCGAAGTCAAACTTGCTGTTCTCCCAGCTCCGGGGCTGTATCATCGGCTGGTTGACCTCACCATCCTTGTACGTAATGTAGTACCCTCTGTGGATGGAGAGCAGAGAGAGAACATGGCAGAACTGCACTTCCAGTACAAGGCCCTGTGAGTGGGTGGCCAGTGAAGGGGGCTAACTGGAAAGGTCAGACCCACCTGCATTCTGCTGCTGTCTGCTTGGAGCTATCAGTGCAGCTGTACAGCTTGCCCTTGAAAAGGAAGAAAGAGGAATGAAGCTTCCTTTCCTGACAGTGCAAGGGTTAGGGCAGATCATGTAGCAAGGATACTGCATTTACTACTTGCTTAACCAATTATGAGTAAAGTTTACATGCTCTTTTGCAGGTAGACGTGAGCAAACTGGATCAAGAGTTGCCTGCATCTGTGTAGTTCAGAGCACAGGCTTTCATCTGCTTGCACAGTACTTTTATGTGTATGTCCTGAGGTGCATGACCATTGAGTGCTGCAGAACACTTGTTGTGAGAAGGGTGGTGAAGGGCAAAGAAATAAAAGCAGACATAAAGAAGTGAATGAATAACCTCCCATGATTATCTGGCATGCCCCTTCCTCTACAAGATGGGGGTAGACAGCCTGCAAGTACCAATCCTTTAGAACAGCCCCCTTCACCTCCCGGCACTAAGTCATGCCACAAGCTATCTAGGGAAGAAGAAGATTACAGATGTTACTGACGATTTCTTATGATTACAGGTGAAGGGCAGGAGTTCTGAATATGCCTGGTCCAGTTTTGGGGAACTGCTGGTGGCAGGAGCCCAGGTAACACTGTTTTCCCTTTCACACAGAGGACTCCATCTCCCCTTCCTCAGGCTTCTCGACGCTATTTTTCTTCCCACCCCTAAATACAGCTCAGTGTAATGGATGAATGAATGGGCCCAATGGTTTTACCTTAAACAACTGAACTCCAATGCAGGCAAACATGAACTGCAGCAAAGTGGTGACAATCACAATGTTTCCGATGGTTCGGATGGCGACAAACACACACTGGACCACATGCTGCAAATGGAAGATAGGAACAAAAGTAACTTGCAGGATTGTTCTGAGCTGCTCTGGCTAAGGGAGAAGTCCAAGACTAAAAATACAAATAAAATAATTTCATTTAACTATTGCCCATTAAGTAATGTCTCAGGAAAGGGAGAGAAAACCAACTTGTTATGTTCCTCACTGTACTCTTAGAAGCAGGCAGAAAAGGATAGCAAAATACCAGAGCTCAGCTCTCTGAAACTTCCAGCAGCACCGACTTATACAGTTGGGCACCCACCAGCCCACAGGAAGGAGTTTATCTAATACAGCAAGGCTATGTTAAAATAGGTTTGTAAGCCCATCTGTAACCCTAGTAAACTACATCAGTTAACCTCAGTGGTGATGCTGGGCCACCCAGCTGGAAAGCAGCTTGGCAGAAAAGGACCTGGGCATCCTGGTGGACACTAAGTTGAACATGAGCCCTCACTGCAAAGAAGATGAACGGTATCCTGGGCTGCATGAGGCAAAGTACTTTCAGCAGGTTGAAGGATGTGATCCTTCCCCTCTACTCAGGACTGGTGAGGCCACACCTCGAGTACTGGGTCCAGTTCTGGGCTCCTCAGTACAACAGAGCCATGGACATACTGGAGGGAGTCCAGTGAAGGGCCACAAAGATGATTAAGGGACTGGAGCATCTCTCCCATGAGGAAAGGCTGAGAGAGCTGGGACTGTTCAGCCTAGAGGAGACAAGGCTTGGGGGAATCTTGTCAATGTACATAATAAATACCTGAAGGGAGGGTGCAGAGAAGGCGGAGCCGGGCTCTTTTCAGTGGTGCCCACTGACAGGACAAGAGGCAACAGGCACAAACTGAAACACAGGAGGTTCATCTGAACTTTGGGAAACACATTTCACTGGGAGGGTGACTGAGCATTGGAACAGGTTGCCCAGAGAGGTTGTGGTGTCTCCTTCCTTGGAGATATTCAAAAGCCATCTGGGCATGGTCCTGGGCAACATGCTCTCAGTGGCACTGCTTGAGCAGGGTTGTTGGACAAGACAACCTCCAGAGGTCCCTTCCAACCTCAAGCATTCTGTGATTCTGCTGAAACACTACTTGAACCATTGCAAAAGTCCTTGTAGCCTGAAAAAACTTGAATTTATAGTTTACAGAATGCATTGGGACTCTTCTAACCTTTAGTCCTTTGGCTCTGTTGATGGCCCTCAGTGGTCTAAGGACACGCAGAACACGCAAGATCTTCACCACATTGATGGCACTGGACCTGGAAGAAAGTATTGGAAGGTTTGAGAGATACAGCAATATCGGGGGTGTGCTGTGAGGGCAGATGGATTTCACCCAGTCTTTCTTGTCTGAAATCCTACATAGTCTTAGACTGCTTAGGATAGTTAGAAAGTCAACTCTTTGCTATGGCACTTCAGGGGTAAGGAAACTACTCTCTGATGTTATCTTCATATGTCTTGCTTCCTGATCTGGGCAACAGCATCAGTATACATGCTCCTGGCTTTCACCATCTCTGCTGTATTAATGAAGGGAATAGAACATGGGCAGGGTATTTTTTTAAGCAGGGCAAGCTGCCAAATACTCTGTAGATATCTATGATACAGAAATTGTGCCAAGATGTAGTCATCACAAGACATTTTCAGATAAGGCTTAAAGAAGCACTCCACTGAAATATTCATAGAAGAGTGGAAACTCCAGGTGATTCCAGCATTAAAGGTATACCGTCCACCTGGAGTTTGATCCTGCAATGTGTTTGGCCTCTGAGCCCACAAATCAATTAAGTGTGTACATAAATTTAAGGATGTGAAAACGCCCACTGAATTGATTAGGATAACTTATGTACTTAATTTTATGTACTGAACACAACTACCAACTACAACAGAGCTCTCTGCATTTTCCAAGACTAAAACCCTGACTGAGAATCTTCTCCATGCTGTATGACATCAGGCTCTCCTACTGATTTTGGGAACAGTTTTTTTGCTAACATATTAAGAGTCTAGTTAGGTCTGTAAGAAAGAAACAGCAGGTCAAAATGAGCACTGTGCCATTCTTAAGACCTTGACTGAAAGCCCAATGGACCTGACAAATCCTTCTACTCTGTTCTAGCTCTGGAACATAACATACATGAGCTGCTAACCTGTAATGGTAACAATTGGGAGCTTATTTCTTCTCAGATGTGATACTACTTAGGAAACTCCCTAGCCGACACAGAGTTCCACATAGTCAAGTAAATCTATAAACTTATAAAGCAAATTAACACATCAACCAACACAAAGCGGTGTGACAGAAGCAGGATCAACTGTCACTCCACCAGTACTCTGCAGATTCTCACACAGCTCCTCAAGCGCTTGATGGTCTTCCATTGACCAAGACCCACAACATCTTAGGAAGTAGCAAAACATTATTCCATTTTCCAAAGAGGTTATGAGAGCTCTAGGAGGGAACAGTAAGTCATTTAATTGTCCTGAACTGATACAGTGAATCAGAGATCTTGGAACAAAGCTAAGTGTCATGATTCCCAATGGACTGTTTCTTGTCCTCATTTGCTCTTTCTGGAAGATCCCCCCTCCAGGTCACTAATGTAACATTTCCCAATTATTACCTCCCCTCTCGAGGATGAGTTTTAATGGTCTTGAATCATCTGAGAAAAATATCTCCAGGCTCATGAGAAAAATCTTACCCAGATAAGACCGTAAGCCTGAGGTATCACCTCCCCACCCGGCCCTACGATCCCAGAAAAATAACCAGTTGCAAATAGCTCACTCACTGGATCCCAAAAGAGATGAGAGAAACGCTGACCACCAGCAGGTCTAAGATGTTGAAATAGTTTCTGCAGAAGGAGCCCTTATGGAGGAAAGCCCCGTATGCGGTCATCTGCAGGAAGGCACATGAAGACACAAACACACTTTGCCATTAGCATCTGTTCAGAAACCAAACTCATCTGGTTGTGCTCAGAGTATATAACTGGGGAGGGGCAGTATTTCTAACATAGCAGACAATTTACCCCCAGATCCCAAAGGAGAAGTTGAGTCCCCATTGAAAGAAAAGAGAGTGAAGAAGACAGTAAGATAACTATGAAAGCCCTAACTAGGGAAAGCCAATACTAGGTTCACTGAGGAAAATACACACTTTGAGTGCATAGAGTACATAACATTTAGAATCAGCAAAGCAGCAGAATGACTGTTTGCAAAACTACTCTTTGCAATCATATGCTTTTCCCTTTTTCTTCAATGGCTGAGGACACTTGTGAGTATGATGCTTGCATTATATAAAGGCCTCTTTATCTAAATTGAATAAAAAATATAAAATAAAAAGGGCTCTTTTGTAATGTTTTTCAGTGCTTAGACCAGCTGCAGTGGACAGTTGAGCTCTCTTTCCTCTGTGAAGAAAAAACAGAATCCCTCAGGGATTTGATGCTTTAGAGCTGAACTGAAGCAACAGGAGAAATTCCTGCTCTCTTCAGTTTGCTCCTTCTGTTCAGCTCAATCCTGTATCCTTTTTCCTATCCCTATCCAGCTTCCTCCATTTTTATTCTAGAAGCAGGTGCATTTTCCCCTTGGTTTTCCTCACAAAGCCCAAGGTAAGATTCCTCGAGACAGAGTGGTTTCTTTGTGGAGGTAATCATTATGAACATCACCTAGCAGAGGAAAGGAAAAATTTTATATATTTTACAAGGGACTCTCTGCCCCATCTGTGTATGAAGGGGTACTGAATACCTA
Organism: Gymnogyps californianus; assembly: GCF_018139145.2. NCBI lineage: Eukaryota > Metazoa > Chordata > Aves > Accipitriformes > Cathartidae > Gymnogyps > Gymnogyps californianus. The sequence continues at coordinate 149,703,372 of NC_059471.1, forward strand.
CTGGCTTTGAGGAGGATGTCACAGCTCCAGAATTGGATTAAGTGACAGTGTAAATAGAAATGGGTCTCAGCCACAATGTCAGACCTAAACGCTTCTGAGCTTAGAATTTGAATTTTAGACTGAGCTCAGTTACAGAATGTGACTAAATGAGTCCGGCACGGTTAAAGAGGGTGAGGTGATGAGGGTATTTGTACTACCTACCTTAGACTTGGTGAGCGATCTAATGTAGCTGCTTTGAAGAAATCCCATCCCCACAACTGCTATTGTCCCTCCATTACCTGGGTTAGGAACACAGGCTTCTAAATTTGGTCCTCTGAATCTCATCTAAGTTAGATGTCTAAAGTAACTTGAAGCAGACACCATGAGGCTCTTCCTCAATAACGAGCTCTAGCCAGACTCCCAGCTGAGAAGTGTGAACTAGAAATTCAAACTGGAGTTTTCTGGCTCCTGCTAATAGCTCAGGATGGCATACTTGCTAGTGGTTTCCAGCCATGCCTACCTGCGACAACTTTATTCAGAGGAAGGTGGAAGGGCACATGGTATATCAGATTATTTTTTTCACCAAACATCCATGACATCGGGGAACTGACTATCAATCAGTCAGACAGAACTTAGAAGGGGAGGAAGTATAAACTCTGGTCTTGGCTTAGAATTTATACTTATAGACACATTCAGTTGGGGAAGGGGGGAGGGGTTCTTGCCATAACAAAGGTGGTAAAGATGCCCTTTACTGGTTAGATTTTGTATGGCAATCTTGAAAGAAAGGAGACACCATTGAAATCAGGAGGGGAAGCTCTGCTGAGTTTAAGTTCTATACAAACTGTGTTCTCTCAGGCCTGTTGAGAGATTTTGTTATCACAGAAGAGACTCTCAAAGTGTGTATAATCTATGTCTGCCTCCCATCTGGGGCATTGAACAAGCTTTTAGGATGCCAATTAAAAAAACTTGGTGGTCACCTTGCTAATGTTCACCAGACTCCACCATGGCAGTGTGAGGTTTGCAGGTGTGATCAGCAACATGAGGGCAGATGAAGCTTGTTTCTCTACAACCTTAAACATCCTATGGCCATTTATTCTTTTGTTTCTTACCATTTACACTAACTTTGCTGTTGTGCAAAACATTGTGCTCAATGCAAGGCAGCAGAAAAACACACACTGAGAAACCAAGCAACTTATGGGGCAGGAGCTGACAGGATAAGAACAGAAGAATTTCTTAAACATTTGTAGACCTTGCACTCCTCTCCCACTTGAACCCAGAGAATAGCCAGGGGTGTTGACATAAATCCACTGAAGTTAACAGGAGGACATTGGGAAGGTGCAGGTACTATGCAGTACACTCCCCTGATGAAAACAGAGCAATACTCCAATGGGTTGAGTTAGGTTCTGCTTCCACTGAAGTCACTAGGAGTGTTACCATTTGCTTCAGTGGGAGCAGAATTAGTAATTGTGAGTTCAAAGAGGTGCCTTGAACTATGGTTTTATTTCTAAGTGTTGCTGTTGAGATGTTTTCCTTTTTTGACATGCCTTTTTGATCAGCCATTTGGTATGTGCATGTTCAGATTTATCGTGTAAACACAGATGCACACTGCACACAAGCATAATATGTACATCTCTTTGGAGAACATTATGGCTTTGGTGATTTTAAGTCATATCAGAAAGCACGTTTCTCTACAAAAATACGCAGGGGCCACCCTGCTTGCCAGCCTTCAGCATGGATACTGTTATTAGGGTCTTGAGCTGCAAGATTTGAGCAACTCTAAGGTACTGCCTGCCAGCACTTAGAACTAGCTTGCTGAGAAAAAAACCAAGCTGCCAAGTGAACCTAGCATTTAGAAAGCCAGAACTTTGCTTCATTACTGTTATTTAAATTATTAGCCTACCAATTTGGGAAAATTAGAGTTAAGAACAAGGCAGCCTATTTTTATTTTCTTCAGAGCTAAACCATTCTGCTGCGCATTCGCCTTGGTATGGAGCATGTTCCTGGGAAATGGGAAGTCAGATTTCAAACAGGCAATGCAGCAATTTTCATTTGCAGCTACAGTCCTTTTTGTTTCAGTGATTTGTACTCTCGGTTACCTCTCCACACCTAAAAAGTGAGCTCCCTGTCTCCTACTTGACTGTGCACCCTGTAACCTTACAGAAGGCATTGGCCGCCCTCTGGCCCGGCCTCATGACTTGTGCAGAACAGAGACCTTTTCTTTGGGTTGTAGCATGTGTAAGAGGAGGTGTATGTGCTCAGTGTTCCTTGCACAGCAAACAAATCCCATATTGGAAAGACTGGCCAGGGTAGAGAGAGAAATTTATGGGGTGATGGCCTTTTTCTTGGTCCCCTCTTACTTTTCCCAACAGGATCATCCTTTCATTGCAATTCCCCCAAAAAGCATTGTTTTGATATAGGCCCTGAATTACAAGTTTGAATATCAAAATTTCACAGAAGACTTTTTAAGCAACTACCAAAATGTTAAAATCAAAGGATAAACAATCCTTTGTGTAGAGATAATAATGGGGTTAAAAAATAAAGAAAAAGAGAGCGATAGAAAGAAAGAAAGAAAGAAAGAAAGAAAGAAAGGAAGGAAGGAAGAGAGAGAGGGAGAGGGAGAGAGACAAAGAGAGAAAGAGACAAGGAGAGAAAGAGACAAAGAGAGAAAGAAAGAAAACAAGTGTATTGCTCAGATTGGTTACCTTAAGAATAATTTCTAATGTAAAGATACTAGTGAAGACATAGTCTGCATTGCCTAGGATCTGAAAAATAAGCACAATCGGGTTAGTGGTACTGAGCGTGACCCAGGAACAAACAGGCGTGTGTGTTAGCAACAGATAGTGGCAGAAAACTAGTAAGCTTGTGAACAAGTAATGGTAGAGAAGATGGGCACTTTACCTTCAGAGCAATTTCAATGGTGAAAATGACAGTAAAAACTATATCAAAATAAAAGAGAATCTGTAAAAACAAAAGGGGATAGGAGTGGGGAGGGTAGATCAGTGACTGATCATTTGAATGGGAAATCACAGTTCAAAATCAAATGCATATGCCTTTCAACAAGGGAACAAAGAGGACTATATAGGAAATGGTTTTGTAACGACGTCCTGTTGAATGCAGTGAAGGTCCTGGCACAGAGGACAAGAAGCACATTACATGAAATCTTTTCTGAGTTACAATCCCATGAGGGCTCAAGAGGAAAAATAACTTTTTGGTTGTTGTTGTGGGATTTTCTTTCTCCCCCCCCCCCCCTTTTTTTAATCTGATAAAGAACAGACGATCCAAGGGTTTTCCCAAATAGACTTCCAAACTGAGAATACAAGGATGTCTGGTCTCTCAGTGGAAAACATGAGATTCCTTCTTATTAACTTCCATTCGGGCTTGTTCTGTGCCTCTCATAAAGGAAGAAAAGCAAACTTCTAATTCGTGCTCTAGCTATTTTTTTCTCTATCCTGATTTGCCCTGGATTAGGATGAATAACAAAGACTCTGCCAATTGAACAGAATCCCAGCTTTTGTATTGCAACCATAATTTGGTAGTGTGCTAAAGGTGCCTAACTTAGATCTTGCATCTTTCTATTGGCATCCTGGATAACAGGCAAGATGAAACACTCATCGTTCCTATGAACTTAGACCTGGTGATGGGGATACCAGTGGCATGCATAGCAGATGACAAGAAGTGACCCTAGAGTGTCACAGAAGGCAACAGCAAGTCTGGAAGTGTAAAGTGATTTTCAAAGTAACAGCATCAAGGACAGAAACATCTTTCACTGCCGATCAATTGACATCCCACAAAAGCAAATGGGAACTTTCTCATTGACCAATGGGATCAGAATTGAACTCTCTGTTTCCAATGTATTCCAATATCCCAAGCCACTTTAGTGTTACCTACACTACAAATGTTGAAAATTAAAAGTATCGTGCCCTTGGATTACTGTTGTTTTACCATAACTAAGTTCTAAACTGCAAGGCCAATATATGAAAGCTGCAGAAAACTGGTCATCTGTGAAATTTAAACCTTTACTGCTAAAACACTAATAAGCATACAGCAGTAAACTGCCCTCCCCCATCCCACAGGTGTTTATTGTATCTCAGTGCCCATACCCTAACTTAGATTTATAGGTGGCTAGATTCTTACAGCTTGGTATGCCATGGGCAGTGGCATAGCTACCGCAAACTACAGGGTTATTTTATATTGCGCTATTTAAGCATGATCCGAATCTGGACTAATTTGCCGACACTGAATGTCAAATTGGGGGATGTATCACTTACTGCTACTGTGTAACTTAAAATTCTTCAGGTCACCGCTCAATTTTTGACCCCAAGTTGTTCTCACTTCTTCAAGGCTGTCTTGTGCTCTATCAATTTTTCCAACTTAGAGAATTAAAAAAGGGCCATTTCAAGGATGGACAGATCTCAATGGCATCCTATATTAATTTACACACATTATAATTGGAAATGTCCCCTTGCATTGCTGCCTTGTAGGTCCTGACATTTAGTTATTATATCAATGGAATAATTTTATAATCAATGGGCCAGATTCATGGGTACTCTCAGGCTGCTTTGCATGACCCCATCAACATAAAGCAGCCATAAACTTGATTAAAGTGGATGATTAAGCTGTACCTGCAGCTGCTTTACATCACCAGAGCACTGCAAAGCAGCTAGAGCATACTGGTGAATCTAGCCCCAAAGCTGCAGCTAGTAAAGATGTCCCTTATAGATGAAATCATGCCTAATGAAAATGATCACTGCTCCACCTGTGCAGGCAGTACCATTTATCAGCAGGCATATTTATGATTATCTAAGTATGAATTTACTCTAGAATATATTAAAATGAACAAGCACCTTGCCAAGGTGTGAACAGGAGAATATTGTGAGCACACAAAGTCTTAGGACTTGCTTGGGCTTTAAAGGCTGTTTGATCAGACTGGGGAGGCACTTCCAAAAACTTGCTGCCTGAACCCTGGGTGACATAAGAAAGACACAGGCACTAGCCCACCCTGGGACAGAAGCAGTGTCCAAGCCTCTTTGCTAGCCCTTGCTGGGCGCTCTCTGTTCCTGTCTTCCTGCTCTGGGGCAGTTTGTGTCAGCAGCAGCACTAGTCTGCATGAGTCCTTGTGCACAGGTTAACGCCTGATTATGTTGTCCCAGAGTGCAGGTAGAGGCAGTTAGTTTGCTTTCGGCTTGCTTGCTTTCTTTCCCTCCCAGGCCTCTGTGTGGGCACAGGGCAGGTCACAATCTTACTGTTCTACTGTCAAAGTGTAAAGGCAGACCACATTTGCAACCCAAACATCTTGTCAGTGTCCCCTTGTATGATACATTTTAAACATTTGTACCTGCAAAAATTAAACACAGATTTTCATGCAACATCAATGGCTTCAAATACACAAGACAACACTTTGCCCCAAACCTTCAGCTCTTTTATCCAGGACAACCAGCTTTGACTACTTTTTTTCTCATTTAAATCTCTCTGCTACAGATTCTGCAGCAGCTTCTGTGGCATGTCAGAAGCCCATATGCCAGCTGACATCATGCTGCAGCACTAATACATATTGACATACATTTATCCCTACATGGTGGGCACACTCAGCCGTGCACAAGTGGGTCGTTGGTGGCACAGGTTTGGCTATATTACTCAGTACTCTCCTTCAGGACAAAATGCAAAGCAGCTCTGAGGTAAGCTCAGGAATAAACCTCCATTAACAGCTTCTCTGCATGCATATATGTGTTTAAATGCATGCTCAGGCCAGGATATTTCAGGGAGGGAGAACACTGAGCATTAAATTAAGGTTTTATTATTAAACAACAACAAAAATTGTCCCACTCTTTAAGCCTAGCAAGCACTTCCAGCATAAAGGCACCAAAATGCCACTGCAGACAGCAGAGATCAGAAGTCTCACATATGACTGCTGACTCTTCTGATTTCTGCAGTGACCTCAGATTAATGGAAACAACCACTGGCAAAGTTAAGGGAGCACTGAACGTTTCAAAAGGCTAATAAGAATAGTCAGGAAAGAAGGTGAGAATGTATCTCCATGCTGAATGCCGCCTTCTCCTTCCCCCAGGCTGGTGAGGAGAGGAGCACAGCATATTTTCTGAGGATTATCTCAAATTTAATGATAGCTTTGCAGCTTGCATTCAAATAGTCTGAGTCTCACCTTGATGACACCAATTTCCCCCAGAGCGACTGCATCAAACTCAAGAATGTTACTCCTGATTTACACCAGTGTGAACAAAGTGAAAATTAGGCCCTGGGCTTTTTAGTTCAAAAGAAAGCATGTGGGAGGAGAGCAAATGTTCTAAAGGGAACCTGCAAATACCCCAAGTTAGAATTTTCTGTATCCTAACCAATGTTTCTACAGCCCATTTCTAATGCCTTAATCCCAGGGAACAATAATTTTGCTTTAGCCTCCTGTCCTTCCTTCCCCTACACACGCTTCTGAAATGAACTAGAGGCCAAATTCTGCACTGACTCATGTTCCCTGCAAAACCAATGATTTCACAAAGAGCCTGCAAAAGGCACAAATCAGGGAAGAGAGTCACTCCCAAAGCCTCTGATGCAGTCTTTTCTGCCTTTCCTGGCTTCAACTCATGATCTGCTTGTAGCACACTTTTAATACACAGCGAGGGAAGGAGGATGGGAAGCATACTTGGTTCCTAAAGGAGAGGTGTCGGACGGGGTCCTCAGCTGCCAGGGAGATGCTGCTGAGCAAGATGAAAAATAGGATCAGGTTGGTGAAAATGTTATCGTTAACGATTCGATGGCAGTGGACACGAAACCTGCAAGAGAGAGGAGAGGCACAACTTTATCTCTCAGAGAACAGCAAGACCTGGGAAACATTCCCCCCTCCTCTTTTGCCAGCAGGACTGGCCCTGGAGGATTGTTCTGCAGAGCAGCTTCCCTCTGCCCCAGCAGCGGGGAGAATGATGGGCCCAGGCAGCTGTGCTTGGCCCTGCTGGGTGCTGGGCAGCCTTGGCTCTCCACATCATGCAGTGATGCACACGGAGTGATCGGCTGCCTGCAGGACTCGCGCTCGGTGCGTTTGAATGGAGAACAGTTAATCCCTCCTGACAGAGCCTTTTATGATTTAGATGTGGTCTGAAACCTGCCAACCCAAAATTGTATCCCTTGCTTTCATTCACAGAACCATTCCCCATTCATTTAGGGGGAAAGCAGCAGAAACGGGCTTTGGGGTGGCCAATGTCTTTCTGAGCTGGGGCTGGAGGGTCACTGAGCAGGAGCTATGGGGGATCTACCTTGCTAACAGTGCACAGACCTGGCCAAAAGGGTATAGGGCAGGCTGGCATTTGCAAAGGGCTTCTGGGAGGACATCATGCCGGGCAGGGTGTCTGCTAAACATCAGCCCAATATAAAGTGCTTCGTGCTCTTAGTGGGAAACTAGCAGGTAAAGAAGTAGCAGTCTCCTGTCGAACAGCAGCATGCTTACTGGAGACCATTACAGCACCTTCCATTCATTGGTATCGGGATATGAGGAGTTAAACCTTATAACAATCCTATGCATAATTCTAGAGGCACTTCATTAATCTATTTAGCTCTACTTTTGGCTGTTAAGCCTCCAAGCCTCTATTATAGCAATTTTACAGATGATTGCAGAGGTTAATGTACTTCTTCAACAAGCAACAGTGGGTGAGTGGCAAAGCTGGCATTAGAGTCCATGAGTCCAAATCATCACCAGTCCCTCCCTGTTGCACATCCCCAAGGCACAAGTGCTGCTGTGGAAAGACTGGCTCTGAATTCAGCTGTGCTTTTACAGCCCTGTCTTACTTTGGGGCTGTGTTTGGAGGTCAAGTCCCCAAGGGAGATGTTGGGATACATGGTACTCCGCAGACCACTGGGCAGTGAGCTCATTTCTGCACCCTTGGAAAGATATATTCCCCTGTGTCACAGCTCAGCCCTCCACTCACGGTACTGGTCTCATACATCTGTGTTGGAAAGACAGGTGTGGCAGTGTGAAGCCATACTGCAAGGGCCCAAGGGAAGAGTGAGAGAGGACTACTATTCTCCTCTGCCTCCCCTCAGAGCTATGGACTCTCATCCTCCTCCTCCCTTTTCTTCTGTGCTCGTTCTTGATATGTAGGAATGAGCAGAGACATGTGAACTCCCTACTGGGAGTGGACTTCGAGCAGCCGTTAGGACAGGAAGCTCCTACCTCATGCTTGACTGACTGCATGATGGCTTGCTTGCAATTTGGACCTGAATATGTTGGGGAATTCCAATTACTGACTTGCCTCCAAGTCCCTTATTTGTGAAGCTTTCATGATTTGTGTCTTCAATCAGCCTTGCAGGTGTCATGAACTCCTATTGAATATTGTCAGGGGGCTCCCTACAGTTGTGCTTTCATGAGGGTTTCATGCCAGGGCCTTTAAAGGAGATACTGGTCAAAGGAGGTCTCTGGTATGAACTGCTGGAAGGGAGCTCTGCACCACATAACCTTTGGGGCCCAGCGTGAAAGGGGTACCTGCTCTCCGCCTCCTTGTTCCAGCTAAACAGTTTCTTAAATACCTGTTGTTAGGACTGAAGATGAAAAAAGCACTGGCATCAGGCATGGGCACAGCTTTTTCCTTGAGGTGCAGCTCAGACATCGGGCGAGGTCGAGGGCCGACAGGCATCTCAGGTTCTTCCTCATCTTCCTCTGCTGCAAGAAGCATTTTTGTCTTTTAATGCAAAATGCAACCCGTTCGTGAGTGCTGGGGCATTTGTCTCTGTCACAACTAGAACTGAAAACTAAGAATCACTGAAATAAGATGATGAAAGCTTGAGGTTCCTTGTCCACTTCCTTTCTCCAAAGCAGCATCCACTGCCCAGTGCTCGCCCTGGCAGACATTGATCTAGTCTCTCTGTAAAACCATTAATACTGGTAAACACACAATATCCTCACAACAATCTCCTCAGATGCTTCACTGTCCCTTCTGCAAAAAAAGCTTCTTCTAATAACTGACTTGAGTCTTTCTTGCTATGGTCTAAATCCATTATCTATTTTCTTATTTTCCATGGACACAGAAAAAAGAGAATTTCCTTCTTCTTGCAGAAGGCTTTTGTATACTTGAGGACCATTATTATGCCTCTGCAAAGATTTCTGGTTCCTAAAGCAAAACAACAACAGTCTTTCCTGAGGTGCTGTGTTCCCTAGGTCTCTGATCATTCTTGCTACTTTCCTCCAGATTATCTGCAGGATTAACCTGCAGTTGAGGCTTTACTGGTGCAGAGGAGAGCTGGATTACTTCTTATATCTTATAATACTACCCTCCTGTTTAAATGTCCTTCATGGGCACTTCTTTTCATTACACTCTGGTATTAATTTGCCATCAGTTTCTCATTTGCACAAAGCACAGATTATTTACCACAGAATGGCTGCCTAGCCTGTCACTCCCCCCTCTGCATTTGTGCTGCTGACTGTTCCCAAGAGTGGCATTTCCACCTCATCCTTATTGAACTGCATCTTATTTTCTTCATATCATTCCTCCAGTTTATCAAGATCTGTTTTTCTCCTCTTTGTAAGGCTCTCCATGAAGCCCCTGCCACATCTGGGATTGTGTCTGGATGAGTGCACGTATGCCACAGGGCAAACATGGAGCATGGGCACTTTGACTTACACCAATTAGAAATTCTTAAAATTGTCCCCTTTCATAATTCAGTGGGGGGAAGATTGAAAGGGCAGGAACAAGGCTAAAACTCTCGAACCTGATGTCTATGGAGCAGATCTCCAGGCACTGTGCAGATCAGTGAACACCCTCAAGGAAAAAAATGCAGAGATGATGGCTAAGTGGTATGTGAAAGAGAACCTTCCACCTTTGAGGATTTCTTCTACCTGCTGAAGTCAGATGCTGTTTTGTAAATGACATGATAGGAGTTTGCTATTTTAAAGATCCCAATCTTCTCACTTAATCAGCAAGACAGGAAAAAATATGTTAAGAAGGGAGCCTGATAGGTTAGATGCAACTGATTCATCTTCCAGCCAATGCAAAGGAGGAAACTCTAGTTAAAACATTTATCTTGAGTCCATAAAGTGAGATAAATTCCAGGAAGACCCTGTTCTTTTAGGGTCAGTTACTGTACTTGATCTGGTAATGGATACATCAGAAAGAACAGATGAATCAGCAGAGATTCTAATCTAGATGTTGGAGAAAAGTGGCCTTTTCAATGTATGCCATTATTGTATGCAAATAGGATTCTTTCTTTACACTTCTAGTAGCAAGAGTTCAGCTCAAATTCACTTGATAGATTTTTGGATAAATGTTTGAGCTAGTACATAGAGTTTGTACTTTTTAAGCCAGTCTATTTTTTAACAGCTCATTTTTATGTTGTAATATACTTTATAATACCCTTTCTACAGGTTTTATTAGTTAAAGAAACATTCTTTCAGAAGTACTTTTGTGCATAGTACTTGTAAAATTGGTGTTAATATTAATGCTCATATTTATATAATATTAAAATACTTTGCACTTGCACCTTTTATCTACAGATTTCAGAGTGGGCTGACAATAAGCAAAGTAAGCAAACTCTTTTTCTCCTTAACAGTCCAGAATACTGATGCCCATGATCACATAGGATATTAGAGAGCTCTTACTTAAAAAGACTAGTATTCTGAGTCCCTGTTCTGTGCCTTCACTATTAGATCATTCTTTTTCTTTTACTCGGAGGAATGCTCAAAAAAACCCTTTGAAATGGGTATGGAACAATGCCTCAGGAAAATGGACTCTTAGCAGAAACATCAGCCCGATGAATACCATAAAGAACATTGTTTCTCTTCTCTTTTTCTTGTGTCTGCCCTACAGCAAGAAATATATTAATGATTCTGGCAACCACATGCCTTCAGACTGGAAAACACGTTCAGTTCCTCAGCCACAGATAAAGAATAATGTTCTAAATATTTTTCATTTAAAGTAGGGTCTAGGGCACAGAAGAAAGGAAGCACTGAGGCCCAAATATGCAAAGAATAACATCATTACAGCCTCAGCTCAGGTCACTACCTAAGCTATCTACCTGCATATAGAAACAGTATGTTGCACAGTTGCCAACATTCATAGAAGCAAAGGTCAACATGGTATTCACAGATGGGCTAGGCAGCACATCGGCTGCAATTCAACACTTCTTCTTTGACTGTTTCCTATACCTAAGGTACATTTGTGTTTAAAAAGTGTCCCTTCTAGTCAAGCTTGCCTTGAAATCATAAAGAAACATGACTCAGGGCTGCCAAGTTCAGACCTAGGTTTGAACTTTCCTAAGGTCCAAGGAAATTAAAATCTGGGACTGTCATCTTGAATTATACTTCATTAGAATGATGATGTCCTTTGGTTGTGAAGCCATAAGCACACACAGGCTACAGTGCAGCATCAGTGAGAAATTTGATGATGAGGATTTTTTTTTTTACTGTACAAAGACCAGAACTCTTGTGTGAGGATATTGCTTTGCTTCAAGCTCCCATGAATCATCCCAAGCTTTTACCTTCATCTGACGTTCTGAATTCTTTGTCTGTTTCTGTACTAAACCGCAAGACTAGCTCCCTGTCTTCCCATAACAAACATATAATAATCCTTCTAGTGTACACAAATCTCGGGAAGAGCTAGTCTCTCCTTCCAACAAAGAGGATAGGTGATCTGATGAGCTGCAAGTACACAGAGTATTCTGGGGGCTAAGAGCAACACTGTGGGGCTAAGAGCAACACTGTGCAGCAAATAGAGTCAGAAGAGGTTATTGAGGAAACTGGTTGAGGCAGCAGAAACAAATAGACTGAGCAAGGTAGGTTGAAAGAATAAAGGGAAAACAAATGAAGTGACCGTTTCAAATTGTTTCTGAACACTTGGTTAGGGTGAAGGATGTTTTCAGAGGAGGGAATGGTACACAGCCATGGAAAGGTCACAGGCATTAACAGCTTAAATCATGAACAGAAAATAGGTAGAACCAGCTGACTGCATCTAAGAAGCAATAGGATGCTTCACTTCAAAGCACAGCTGAAATGGATCCACATGCAAGTGGGCAAGAAAAGGTGTGTTCCCAGATGGGCCATATATGGCTGCACAGCATCTCCTGTACCACCGCTGAGCTGATCAGCAATCAGCAGAAGGATTCTGGACTGGTCAGATGGCCACAAGGGAACTGGACAGGGGTATATGAGGAGATCGGGAAATTCTTGCTTGCTAATGCCAGGGAAAGCCTTGGAGCTTTGTTACCCAAAACTGACTACACTAGACAGATGTGACATGCCACATCAGCTCCGAGAGGGCCTTGGTGTTTCTGAGCTTTATACAGCAGAATGGAATAGATGACTATGGTAAATCTGATGTAACAAGGGATTTACAAAACTTTACTGCTTCTGAGCCTTATGGTTGACTTCCATGAACTCTGAAAGAAGTGGTCAGGTAATTTTGTGAGCTGTTAGAAATCAGCTTCAGTCTTCACAAAGAATTGATAAACAATTCAGGGAATAGGCCTGTTTAGAAATGGCATAATACAATGGCAAGTAACAAAGATGCTGTCCCTTTGCATTTCTAATAGGAGACGGGAGAAGACCTGACCACCCATTCAAATTTTATGTTCTGTTCAAAAGTATGCCAAGCCAGGGATTGGCACCCCAAGGCAGGAGTTAAAAGTGCTTTTACTTAATTTTCTGCACTCTAATCCTATGCACGGCTGCAGATATAATGTCCATGACACAAATTGTAGATGTAGCTTTTGTCATATAGTTCACATGCCGGACTATTTCTAAGCTATCCATAGAAGGTAACTAAAACACAATTCTATTATCAGTAGGCTTAAATTTGATATACGGGTGACTGTACCTTCACTTGAAAAAAATGTAATGGTCTGCAAATCCAAGCCAGCTGAGAAACAGAAACAGAACTGTATCAAGCTGTTTTAATTTGTGCTTCTGAGTAAAGACTCCCACAAACCCCTTAGCAACTGGAGATGTGTGTCCAGTAAGTGCTTGTGCCTATAGATGCACTGGGAAGGTTAAAGCCAGAGTGATCTGGCCCAGGCAATGTTAAAACAGTATTGCATGGTGTTGGAACCACACCCTATTTCAGATAAATGGTGATATGGATGAATACAAGTATAGCAAATGTGGGGATTTTTTGTACTGAAAATCAAATGCAATGAACAGTTTTCCTTTTTGCTTGTCTGAAACCCTTGTCCATCTATTTAAAATGAACTATTGTGTCTTTTTTTACCCTATCACATCAACCTATTATCAGACATTTATTAGGAATCATGGAATAGAAGAGAATGTGTTTTATTACCTATTACAGCCTGTTACATAATCATAGAAAGGCAGAAGAGCAGAGCAGGAAAGGATCACAAAAGGCTCTCTGGTTCATGCCTCTGCTAAGCCAGGATCAACTAATTATTATATCTAAGCCTTTTCTGGCAGATATTTTTCTGACCTGTTCTTAACAACATTCAGTGATGCTGGGCTTCCACAACCATCTTCGCGATCTTTTCTAGCCTCACCATTAGAAAACTCTCCCCTGGTGTGAATTTTAAACCTGTTACTTCTTCATAATGGAGATAATTCCTCTTCTACCTCTAACAGGCTTTTATGCATTTGAAGATGTTTCTCCTGCCTTTCCCAGCTCAAACAACCACAATTCTTTCAATCTTAGTTCTTGCGTCCTACTAGCATTTTTTTCACCATGCTCTTCTACACTCCTTCCAATTCAGCCCCACTTCTCCTAAGCAGAGCACCCAAAATGAGACACAATGTCTCAGCTGAGATCTTATCAATGGCTAATAGAATAAAAAAATTGCTTTGCTCTGGTTAGCTTTCACTGGCCAGTTAGAAGAAACCCGTAACTGGACTAAAGGGTCATGTTTTCACCATTTATAAATCTCACTACTTGCTTGCCTTTTGAAAGACAGCAAAACGTTGTTGGCACTTGTTGAGCTTGTGGTCACAAGATTCAGATTCTTTTCTCAAGGACTGTTACCTAACTAGCTGTCACCTAAGATCCTTTATTTGTGAGTTGTTTATTCCTGTCTATGTGTAGAGCCTGGCACTTTTAATTTTATTTAGACCATTTATCCACTTCCTCAAGAGCTCTTTGAATTCTAATGCTGTCCTCCAGCATGCTTCCTGTCCTTCCTAGCTTTATGTCATCTGCAAATGTAATAAGCATATTTCCTCTTCCATCATTCAGGTCATTAACAATGAACTGAACTGAACTCGGGACAGGCTCTTGGGTTGTAGAACCTCACTTGGGCCATCACTATTCTCCACATAAAGGGTATTACCAATTTCTCTCCCAATCATCTGGACCATGTTTTTCTAGCTGGCTTATGAGAATGTTACAAGAGACAGTCAGAAGCCTTAGCAAAGCTAAAGAAAATGACATCTACTTCTTTTCTCCTGTCTACAAGTCTTGTCAGCCCCTTTTAGAAGAAAATAAGGGTGATGTGATTTGTTCTTGGCAAATCTATGTTGGCTGCTAGTCATCTCCTTATCTTGCAGTCATATAGTTTGTTTAATCATTTGTTCCAGCACTTTTCCAAGAATGGAAGTTGAACTGACTAGCTTATAATTCTTCTGCTCCAATCCCACCCCCCATTCAGGATCTCTTGAAGAAAAACTGCTTGAAGTTTTGAGATTTCTTCAACCAATCTTTTAAGTATCTGATGATGAAGTTAATTATGTCCAAGTGACTTGAAAACTAGCCTAATGCTCTAGCTTGTTTTTTCCAATTCTAGGCTGAGATCTTATGCCTTTAGAATTATGTTAATAAGTCACACTGTCTTTTTTTATTAGAAAAAAGTGCAAAAGGGCATTCAGTGCTTTGCCTTTCATGAGTATCTATTGTGAGTCTCCCCTGACCACTGAGTACTGAAAAAATAGACTGAAAACAAAGTCATATGTATATTTTCATATACAGAGATTTGTATATGAACTAATCAGTATAGGGACTGCAAAAGACCAAGTCCACACCTGTGCAAACACAGGCAAGCACATCATCCTGTCCTGTCATGAAAGTATTACACGTTCAGCATACCTGCTACCACAATTTGGCTTTATGTGCATTAACAACTGGAGCTTCTCTTTGTCGAATCAGGGATAAAAGGAAGAAGATATATACCTGGCACTTCTGTTGTGGGATATGGGCTCTTTTCTTCATTTTCATTGGGCTGATAATCATCCACGTTGATCTGACAGAAACAGAAGGAGAAGCAGCAAAGCCTTTATCAGACAAGGCAGAGGGTTTTCATTCCCTCAGAAACACAAGCTCTTCGTGCCATCACTGCACAGAGAGTGCTGGCTGGCAGTAGACCTTACCTTGGTAGCAGGTGGGGATTCTCCATCAGCAGTGATCGATTTCAGCTCAATTTTCTCCTCCTTTGTCTCCTCCTCCACAGCTGTTTTTTCTATCTCCTGTTTCTTTTCGGGACTAGCAGTCCTAACAATTTTACAAGTTAAAAATCAAAGAGTTACAAAGGTGAAAAGCTGTTTCCCTTTCAGGAACTTCATGTAGTACAGCACAAACCATGAGAACAACCAGCTGGCTGGCACCTCCATTCTGAGCCCAGCTTACATACCAGTGGCTCCACCTTGTCCTCATCTGCAGGCAAAGGCAGAGATTCTGCTCTAATTCTATATAGCATCCTTTTATTTTATAGCTTTCTTAATAGCATGTGTTTGTGTGGGGTGGGGTGGGTGGGTGTGCATGTGGGGGAAGTATGTGCCTGTGTGTTTGTGCACATGAATATTCTAGGTCTGTCCGCAGAAATCTCTTTGTTCACCCAATGACAAAGGCATGAACCATTTTCAACCCCTATCTTGTGGACTTCCACTAGGTTGCCTACAAAGTTTTGCCCCTCACTGCACTCCTAGACCCAGGGAAACCTGCTGACTAGCATGCAGGACAAAGCAGAAAGATCTGCACAAGAGATCCCCTCCAAGCAGCCTGGAAGACAGTGAATAGAAATAACCAGTAAGGAGAGGCTTCCCCGCTGTTGGCAGCTGGGAATGACAGAGAAGCTCTACAGCCAGCTCGTGCCTCCTAAGAGTCTGCAGAAACACTAAAAGAACTGGCAAGAGAAGAACCGCATGTGGCATCAAAAGAGAAGGAAGCTGCTGAATCTGGTCATGGGAACGACAGTCTGAAAATACGCCTTGTGGTCGAAAGCAATCAGAAGGTAATAGGGAGATTCAAATGGGATTGTAACATCGACACCATTTCACACTCAATCTCTGCTGATGCCCTGAAAGCTCATCAGTCACCCAGACTTCCTTTCCTCTGCTCACATCATTGCAACTTTGGGAATCCCAGCTCATGACACCTTCTTGTCCTTTAGTTTGAATTCTTTTACATAAAAATTTATATTTACATAATTCCATATATAATTACATTAATCACATATATATAATCTATACACACCCACAGAGAAGTTATACGTATATATTACATATACACACATACTTACTTGCACATACATACATGCATACTGTGTGTAATTATACTCACAGGAATGCATACATATGCGTGTAGATAGGTGTATGCAAATGGATTTACCTAGCTAGCTTTTTCCTTTCTTTTTCCTCTTCCTCCTCTTTCTGTGCAGATGTTAAACTCTCAGCATCAGCAAGGTTGTCCACAGCAATGGCCAAAAATACATTCAGCAGGATATCTGTTTATGTGCTACTTAAAGAAAACAAGCTTTGAAAACTGCGGAACAACATTATACCAAAGGTTTCCTAATTGAAAATTTTTTATCAACCTGTCATCAGATCTCTTGGATTTTCCAAACTTCCATTTCACACAAATGTTCAGGATGTGCATATCCAGCATGCACAAACCTACACCTTCCATCCAAATAGCTAACACACTGTGTGGTGTTTCCAAAATTTCACAACAGAATGACTGATATAAAACATCTAAGTCCAGACTTATACTTTAGCTTCTGATTTCCCAAAAGAGTCTTGCTTTGTGCAACAAATCCCACTGAAGATAAGGGGAGTGCTGAATGCTTTGCATCTTTGATAGCTTAGGTCACTTTTATTAAAGCACACTTACATTCAAGAGCCTCATACCATAAGGCACCTGGGCTTTCCAGTTTTGGCCTATGTACTTGAGTCGAACAACCTCATTATAGGTATTCCCACAGACATGAGTGGATTTTATGGACAGCAAGCATAGCACTCTCATTAGCATTTCTGAGGCAACCAAAAAGAAATTCATTTAGTCTGGGCATTGAACGGTTGAGCTGACAACTCTGCCATCTCCTAGCAGAGAGTCCGTGCATGGCCAGTCATGCCCATGTAGCTGCAGGGCAAGGAATCACAAGTGTTTTCTTGTCTTGCCAGTCAGCGTTCAGATCTCGCGTTACAAATCTGAACATCAGCTTCTTTTATAAATTTCTTGAGAGTGGGTCTTATTACATCATGATAACTTTTAAGTAAACCCCAATTCAAGGCTTAGTCTGGAAATACAGCCACCCTCCGCCCTGGGCTCCAAGGTCTAATGGCTCCAAAGTCAGCCAGCATGTAGAGCGGGTTCGCATTTTCCTCTGCAGTTCACAAGGAGATCCAAATTGTAGCTTTTTTTAAGCTGTCAGGGAGACTGCCTACCTCGACCTTCAGATAAGTGGAATTGCACCATCTCACTTTGAAGAGAGGGCATGCAGGTCAACTGAAATGTCAAATAACAGGGTTTGAGAGATCAGAATTATGAGGAAAGGTCGGAAGAGCTGGGCTGAGACTACAAGGTGGCTTTATAGAAGAATCAGTATAAAAAGAAATGTCACCTCTGACACAGGAGGGCCATTTATTTAGGGAAGCAGAAACTAAACATGAACAAATTTGGAGCAAACTGCGATACGGAACAGAACCATAGCTCTATGTTATATGCAAATTCCTGTGAAAAGACACTCACAGCCTAATCCTGCAATGTGCTTTGTACCTCCTGGGATATGTACAGTGCCCTCACTTCACCTTGAAGCCAGAGAGAACTGGAGTTACTTAACACCAGCACAGGCTGGAAGATAACAGAGCACACGATTTTCTGTTTGAAGAACACACAGATTGCAGTAATTGAAATGGAACACGGTTCCTGTTAGTTTATACATCAATTAATATATGATCTCACATAAATCAATTATGTCAAACATATGTTACTCCTATTACAGCATTTGTATATAGCATATTGTAGATTATACATATTTTTATTCCACATAAGGCTTGGATGAAAGCACACGGAATATATTACTGAAAAGGCAATTAAAGCAAAAATATGCAGTAAGTACAGTAGGTACACACAGAGATTAGTTTCTGGAGAAGGCAGGAAAGAAAAACCTATGAGACAATTAAGGGGAATGAAAAATAAAATCACTAAACATGTAAAGATACTAAATAAAAGCTAGCATGCGGAAGTGGCATGTAGCTGGCTCTTACAACTGTTTATATAACTTAGTGCTAGCTAAAATTAAACAAACTTGTTTAACTTTTGGCAGTGCAAAGCCAAAATTCAGACCTAGGGAAAAGGTAAAAATGTGAGGTATGAAATTCATTATTTTCTGACGTAACAAAGTAGTAAAGGGTGGCTTTAAATTCAGCCCCACTTGGAGAAAAGAATAGCACCAAAGGATACAGTTTCCACAGATGAAGAGGATGATGAAGTAAATACAGACCAACATTCCTGGAAAAGAGGGGCCGCCATAAGCCATGATCCCATCATACATCACCGAATTCCAGTCCTCCCCAGTCAGGATCTAAATGACACATTCCCACCAATAAGGGATACAGTGTTAGACCACAAAGAGAATTTGAAAATCCCATTAACACAAAGATATCTACTATTCTAGAGAACACTCCCTCCCCCAGGACGGTTGGAGACTCTGGCTGTGTCCGTCTAGAAAATAATAAAAAAAAAAAGAACAAGGAAAATGCAAAGAGGGCCTGTGCTTAAAGCATTAAAAAACCCCATATGTCCCCTTGAATATGATGGCTGAAGCCAAACTGCTCTCCCAGGCAACTCTGTTCAAGTCTCCCCACCTCTCCCAGGCGTTTCCCTCCCACGTGTCCGTTGTTCCAGACAAGCTGCACAACCTATAGCACTGAAGACAGCCCTCAGCACAGCCCTCCCTGCCGCTTCCCTTCACCTTGCATGTGAAATCATGATCTTGATGCTCTTGGTTGATCACTCCCAAAACTGCAGTCAGCTTAACAGCCATTTGATTACTCCTCTGGTGCTGTGAGCAGATACATGTTCCCCAGTACCGTGGGAGGGGGGAGGACAGCTGCAGGGTTGGGCTTTGGTGTGCAGGCGCTGCCCTGGGACATGGCAATGGCCATTCTCTTGTCCTACCCTGCTAAGACCTGGTGGCCTTGCTACACACAGGGGCTTTAGCTTTGGTTCCCCACTTTGGGAGGGAATACCCCTGTGCTGGCAGCACAGTGTGGCACCTTGCTCCCTGGAGTTGTTAGCCTGATGACCACTCTCGGGGACTGTCAGGCTGCAGGGGAAGGGTGCAGGACCTGCTCTCTGTCTCGCCCCACGTAAACACAATGTGTTGGCCCCACTGGGAGCACTCATGCCCTTACCTGAAACACAGTGAGGAGGGACTGGGGGAAGTTGTCGAATGTACTCCTCCTGGTCTGCATCTCATCAAAGTTAAACTTGCCCCCAAAGAGCTGCATCCCCAGGAGTGAGAAGATGATAATGAAGAGGAAGAGAAGCAGCAACAGGGAGGCAATGGAGCGGACTGAATTCAGGAGTGAAGCCACAAGGTTACTCAGGGAGTTCCAGTATCTGGGAGAGAAAATAGAGGCAGTTAAAATTCCTTCAATCCAAGACAGGTGCTCCTGGACTGCACAGGATATTGGTTCAGGCTGCCTTCTGCGTATAAGCAGGCATTTCCAAACACCCTGTTAAGCAGTGAATCATTGATGTGCTTCCCTAAGATAATGAGACCTACTGCTGCTAATGAGTAATTTTACTACCACACGTGTACATACACAATTCCCTCCACCCCCCGCCCCATACGCACACCCAGAAGATTATTGCAGCACTCTCCATCTAAGGCTCTGCAAATCTTATATCAATATACGATGATTAGTTCTTGCTGCTTCAGTGAGTTACATTCTAACCAACCTCATTACAACACTCACAGATGTTATGGCAGCCAGAATACCTCACTCCAGAGAATGGCCTGTAATAACTAACACGAGCAGATGGGGAAACAGTTTGGATGCAAATACAAACTTGTCCAAAATCTGGTGTGTGTGAGTATGTGCTTGGGCTCACTCACAGACAGAGGTTGCTAAGCTTTCCGGGATTGAGAGGAATGAGAAAGATATTAAAGGTCCTTTTACATGGACCCTAAAAGAGACTCCAGATCTACATACATAAAGTCCAGAGTTTCCTTCGCTTTTGGAAGAGCACACCATCACTGCTTTTTTGGGTATCACACCCACTATACTTCCTCAAACAGGCTGCAGAACATTTTGGAAGGGCTTCATTCAAGAGAGAGGATGGCTAAGACCTGTTCTCCCAGTGTATTCAGGCTTGTGCCCAGGTCAAACTGATGTATGATGCAGAGAAAGGATCTTCTTGCCCTTGTGGTCCCACTTTAGGGATCAAAGAGATGCCAGCGGCATGCTCTGCTGCAGCATGTCAGTCTGCTTGGATTCTTTGCCAGCCTGCAGAGTAGCCATGTGTTGGAAAAAGGCTTTAGAAAAAATTGCTAAAAAATCCACCACATCACCCATGAAGCAACTTCCACTTCGGTCTTGCATCTGCTCAGCCACTCCTAGTCTACTGCTTAGCTGGTCATGACCACTTTTTTTTATGCAGTTTTGAGTTTGACAGCTTTCAGACTGGGCTGAAGATTAGCTGTCAGCTTCCAATCACCTCATTTTGAACGCACATTACTAGCAAGCTTCAACAACTCTCAGAGGTCAGCAAGCCAGTAATGTTTGCCTGTGATTTTTAAGTCTTCCTTCTAGCACCATCTCTTGTGGCCTACCACCGTGCTTTGAGATTCCACCATGGCCAACGTCCTCCACTCCCTTCTCCCTAAGCCCATAACATTGAACCTTTCTTTCCTTAGAGGACTCTGAATTTCTAGCCATATTTTCCTCAGAGAAAAAAGTTCCGCTTGAGAAGGATGGCAGACATGTCTAGTGCTCTTGCTCCTTTGAGGAAGCCTGATCCTTCAACATACAAATTTTTTCTGAAGGTAGTGTAGTTATTAGAGACAAGGGTTCTTAAAATCCCAGTTAAATTAATATTTTTAAAATGTCAGTGTGAAAAGAAGACTTTTCTTGTCCCATGGAAGACAGGAATGTTTGAGCAGCCCAATCACTTTACGAAGGTTAGCAATCTGATCTGCAGAGGGACACTGCCATGTCCTCTGAAGTTCAGCAACTGGTTCATCTCCAAGGGCTGAGCTTCAAAGAGAACTGTGATGTTTTCCCTCCAGCCCAGCTTCAGCACTTCAGAGAAAACTAGAATGCTTTAAAGTTTAACTGCAATTAAAGAGATGAGCAATGAAAAACTACAGAGCAAAGGTAAGGGCATGGAAGCTGTGGGCTCAGTGCCACCAAATATCCACACTGAATGTGCAATGTAACAGCTCGCTGTATTTGCGTTTACGCTTATGTGAAACACTTTCACACTTTGGGAGGAAGGGAAAGTGACACAGGAAAAGGGAAAAATCCATTCCTGATGAAACTCGACTGACTTTAGCATTCTTAAACCAGAAATTGATGGGGTCCAGAATATCTCTCCAAGTCCTCCAATGTCAGCCAGGACACACATTTTCTAGGTCTTTCTAGCACTGCCCTTAAGAGGCATACAGTAAAGCTGTTACACATCTGAATAGTTTCAGTGACTCACTTCAAGCTTAAATGCCTTGCTATCTCAGACCACAACTGCGCAGAATTTTATCAGCTCTGCATTTCTTACAAATGGCTCAATACCTGGGATTCAGTTTCTTATGTAACTATCAAACTTAAAGCAATTAACTGAGATGACCTGGTGATAAGATTAGTGCTGTTTTATCTGTGTACTGAGTGCTAGCTAGAAATACAACACCATTAGAAAAGTAAACAAACCAATGGGGGGGGGGGGGAAACAGAAAAAGGAAAAAGGAGAGGATAAGGAAGGCTTGACTTGACTAGGATGTGAAAATAACAATTGTCTTATCTTAGTGTTCTAGAAGCCTGACCTGAGGTTACCATCTGTCACATTAGGTGGTTGCAGAACTAACACGAACACCCCCTCAAAGTAAGATCTGGGGTTACTCAATGAAACACAAGGCTTTTAATTCAGGAAGCCCAGACAAAGAAAAAGTCTCTCACTACTTCATCCTATTTGGTTAATATACTACAAAGAAAAAACAGTTACAATAAATCTCATGGCACTGCTGGATGGAATCAGAGGTTTTGGACCAGGCAGCTATCATGGGAGGTACGAGAGAAAGCACTGCTGCTGCCTCAGACTTATAGGGAAATGAATGTGCTTCTTAACATGTCCCACTTGCAGATCTCAGACCCTTGAGGATGCCAGTGAATGAGGCACTGCAAAACCCCAGTGAGTAGGACACAATTATGATCCCTGTTTCAAAATGGAGGAACGATGTTGAGAATTTAAATGGTTTGTTCAACATCTCACACAAAAATCAGTTGCAGAACTGGATTAGAACTTAATGTGTTCTTTTATTCTCTTCCTTCTCCTCTCCATTGCCTTCCACTATGTCTTTATGATACTAGCAATCACAGATGCAGAACTTAAAACAGTAGCAACAGCTGGCAGTCTCATTGTAGGAAAGCTTCCCACACTGTTCATCCAATATAAAACCACTTTGAAAGCAGGTACAAGAAAAAGGTGCCCTGTCTCTCCTCCCTATGGTTAACAGTGGCATATCTAGTGGCAGGACTAGGTATAAAATATCAAATTTCAGTATACTGCTGCAAATAAATTGTTTTATTTTTTAAGTATAAAGGACTAAATATAGGGATTTATAAAGCAGTAAAGGACTATTTATGAAGAGAAAATAATTTATCTTCTCATAGCAAAGGGAGATTTTCTGCACAGCCCTGTAAAAATTAGGGAGAATAAACCAAACAGATTATATTGTCTGCTTGTCTAATATACAAGACTACATGATTCTGAAGAGCATTTATAATTTTGGAAGAAATGTTTGCTCTTGAAATTCTAAATGTGGTTTCTAAAATGATGCATTGTTCATCTGATGGTGTCTTTATTTGTTTCTATTATATTAGGGAGATGTATTTGTGTTTTTCCTGCAAGTGTATCATCTTGATGCACCCAGAATTTGTTTGTGCTTGGTGTTCACCACGGAAAATCCATAAAAAAATATAAAGATTAGGCTACCTACTGATATACTCTCACCAGAGTAATTTTCCTGCTTTGTGACTTTTTTAATGCCCTTGATTATCACTATTTCCATGTCCAATGTATGTCCCCATGTCACTGCTCTTGAATATATATTTGACATAAAACATTACACTATCATCCCTCCTACCCTTCCCAGCTTTCTAGGATTGTATCTTTCTGTATTATCATTGCACTCAGGTGGTGTATTCCACCACCAGTATTGATAACATCATCAATAAATCATCATTGCATTTAGAGCTGCGTGAATAATGGAAAAATTTGTATTTTACTGGAGAACATCAGAGGTAAAAGTTTTGCTTTAATGCCAGAATATTCTCTCCTGCAGTGAGACATGAGTGGGTCTAAAATACTGCTTTGGAGGCTTGTGCTAGGGCCTTCCACATGAGGGTGAACTTCACCCACAGAGGGGAAAAATCATGAAGAAAATTATGAATAATTAAAAAACACAGATAAATCTGAGACTACTGCAACCTACTTGCCAATATTTTAGGAGCAGGAAAGAAGGCAAAATCCGATTAATACATTATTCATTATGAGTTATTCCTCAGCTCTGTGCTTTACACATAGACCCATGTACAAACTGCAGGAGATGTATTCCAGGTAACATTTGTTTCCATGCAAAATTGTATTTTAGTTCTGCTGCAGAATGAAGGTAAATATAACTAGTCCTACTGCTGGTTGGTTCCAACATTACATCTCTGCCAGAAGCTTTAGGAATATTTGAGTACTCCAATAGCTCAAGCTTCCTAAAGTATTAATGATATTCTCTCAGCATTTGCCTTTCTATTAGAGAATTCTCTTAGCTAGATTATATATTTTGTGTAGGAGTGGAGAAATGTCTTGAAAAAACAATGACCTCTTCAGGATGCTATGTTGAAACTTATGCTTTTATAGCTATTGGTATGTTGCCCTGGGTGTATCTGATTACCCAATGCCTGAAACAGCTACTGGTTTCCTCAGAAACCAGGCCTAGGACTCAGTGATGATAGTTTTCAGACCCAAAGATCCAGGAAAAACAGTCACCAGACCAGAGATCCCCACTATTTCTGAAAGGGCAAAGATGCCTTTCTTGCTGGAAACTCTTGTTAGCTGGAACATTTTTCCCTCTTTGATCACAAGTCTAAACAGACTACCTTTTTTTTCTTTTTTAATAGTTGTAGGCTTGCTTTGGCCTCTCTCTCTGAGACTATAAACTGATTTTCTGTCTCTGCCATCTGACCCTGAAAACCATCTGCCCTGACAGAGAGTTGAGGCTCAGAAGCTTTAAGCGTAAATCTTGTACGATGCACAAGTCCAAGTCTGTTGTTTTTTCTGCCTCTCAGCTCTGCCATCTTGACTGTCTTCCAGTTTTAGTCTTGTTTTTCTCATGCGCTGTGTTTTTTATCTCAAATTTGTCAGAAATTTCCTTTGGGGGAGTTTATAGCAATTCTAGGGACATTTTCATAGCTGAGCTTGCAGAAAACACACTCTTTCACCACCTCAGTCAAGCTTTTTATAAGGTGCTGACTGGTGCCCACATGGGAAAAGGCAGACCCTGTGCTGTTTCGGGTGAGCACTTGGACAGATTTCTTCCAAGAGCTCCCATCTGGTAAGCTGGGAGCTGATCTCTCCTACAGCCTCCCCTCAAGCTGAAAAACTCCTGCCAAACTGAGATGGTGTTTTGGAGGTACGTGACTGGAGGAAGCAGTGACTGTTTAATAGACACCACTGTGCCTTTATGTAGAGGGAGAAGAGAAAGAAGGAAAAGGAAAAAAAAGGGGAGACTGGGGTCTGGAAAAGTCTGGTTTCTTCATAAAGCTGCTGCTTCATGCTGGACTCCTCTGAAGAAGGGCTGGCAATGTCCTTTGCCTATAGCTGCTGGTGTTGACACTATCTCCCATTCAGGTCACTGTTGAGTCTACTGGAGCTGGCATGGGCTCCTCAGTCAAATGTTGTTTTGGCTCAAAGCAGTCTTTCAGGCTCCTCTCTGTCACCATAAAGGAACAGAAAAGGTCACAAGGCTATCTGCTGTTTTGTTTTCACTTTGTCTTTTGCAGGGAACCGTAAGAGCCCAAGCTTAGCTCATATTATCCTTCCAGATTTCAGTTTAACAATCTGCATGGTATCAAGTGTCTCCAGCCCCCTATGCCAGACTCCTCACCAATCCTTACCACTCTCATCAGAGATATCCAGTCTGTACAGCCCTCCCCATTCTGCCACAAACTTCAGAAGATGAGGACTGTCAACCTAACAGTCTCACCACCCAATTAGTGGTAGAAAAGTGAAAAAACAGGGATGTGAGTGACTTGTACCTATATATGTTGTGCATTGAGCAGTAGCCCTGCTTCATTCCCAAAGAAGCACAAAAGTACCTTGTGATTTTAAATATTCTGAGGAGTCGAACACATCTCAACACCGAAATGCCCAGTGGTGACATGATCTTTGTCTCAACCAGAATCGTTTCCAGGATTCCTCCACACACAATGAAACAGTCAAAGCGGTTGAAGAGGGACACAAAATAGGCCTGGAGACCAAGGCTGTACATCTTCAGCAGCATCTCTGCCGTGAAAAGAGCTAGCAGCACCTTATTGGCAGTGTCTCATGAAAAACAAACAGAAACAGATTAATGAAACTTAGTCAAAAGGTCATCACAGCTAACCATTGGCCCTTGCCTATAAAAAACCCCTTCTGGGATCAGTCTGAAAGGTTAACTTCATATAAACTTGGGTGAAAGAATGGACTTCAAAAGTGTGGGCATCTCATTCACAGAAATGTTTTACAAAGATGTTTACAGCAACTCTTATGTATTGCACATACAGCTGCGATGTATTACACAACCACACAACCTCCATGGCAGGGACATGCCTTCCTGTGCACAACCTCCCATCACACTTGTCATCTGCAGATGAGAGTGGGAATAGAATAGCTGCTGTGCTACCTACTGTTGCTTAATTAAGCCTTTCAGCTGCTCTCACCTTCAGTGAGGATTCAACTGTTCTGCAGACAGAAGAACTTTACAAATCACTCTTCCTCACCTCCCTGGTAACTAGAATTTATCATTAATGCCATTTCAGGGAAAACCTTGGAGAACCTGTGGCTCCCAGTAGCTATCCATAAATTGGAAATCCAGTTGCTGCAAATATATATTTAGCATAAGCTCCTGATTTCACCTACACCCAGTGGAACACTGCTTTGGCTGGAAACGAGGAACTTACGTTTTCCCTGAAACTTCTCCCATTGTAGGCAGATATTTTGTTGTATTATTTAAGATCCTCCACAGACAGAGGACTATTTGGAGCTGTGTATGCTCCTTTTACGTTGAGTGGTCTAATGTATCAGCTCCTCCCTCAGCCCCCTTTTTTAACACTGACCACAATAAACAGAACCATCAGCTTCTCACCTTGGACCTCCGTGAGCCAGTCTGGCTGGTTGTAGTGTTCAGAGGCAATGGTAAGGGTGTTGAGAAACACAAGGAAGATCACCAACCAGTAGAAAACATTGGACTTGACAGCGGCACGGCACTTTCTTCTGCAGAATCGATTCCATCGGCGCCAGTAGCGACTTGAAAAATTGGAAAAGGAAAAGTTCTTTTCAGATGGGGATCCTTAGGCTATTGCAAATCTCTGTCAAGAGAGACTCTAGTCTTGATTTATTGTTCAAGAGTGGTAGAGAATAACTTTAAAGTTCACCCTGAGAAATGCGCTCTCATTCTCATCCAAGTTGACAGTTGTGATCATCCTTCCTTTAGCTATAGGAATAAAGTTAGTCCTAAGCCAATTTGCAACATTTAGGGGTGAATAAACCTCTTCAAGCAATGTCTTAATCTGATTAAGACATCCACCACAGCTACCCTGAGAGGATTTTTAGCCCAGTTCCCACAAAAATAATTATTCTTCTTGTATTTACTGCTTGTGGCCTGCAATGGGACCTTGCCCAGCCTCAGGAGAGTCAATGAAAAGATACCCACTACATACCATGGACCTTTGGATTAAGTCCTTGGAGACGTGAGATCAAATAAAATCCAGGGAACATTTCCAACATTCAGCAATGTTCACAAGTAAGCCCAATTGGAGGGCTAACTCTGAACAGAAAAACAAAACTTAGGGGACCTCAGCATCTCACCTTCATGCCTGGAACTAAGGACACCATTTGCTAATCAACAGACCTTTTAAAGTTTGCCTTCCATGAACACATCCCCTTGTGTCACTGATTTCTGAGGGTAATTACTAACCACAGAAGATATTTAAAGCTAATTACACACCTCCTACTCTTCAGAATTTAACTTGCATAGCAACCAGTTTCCAGGCAACACTTGCCACTGTATAATAAATCTAATAGTTTTATATAGATATTATATACATATGTATGTGTGTGTGCATGCGTGTGTGTGTCTCTAAAGAGACACACACACACAACATTACAGGAAGAGAGAACTTTTCTTGGCTAGTCTTCTCTTATGTATTATTTCCAGTGATCAGCTATGGCCATGCTTGAGGTCAGGGTTCAGCATCTATATGAACTAAAGCCAAACAATGTGAACATTGCACACTGGCCAAGAATTTTGCAACAACATTTTAACAGGTAATCAAATCCAGGCTGTTTCAGCTATGCAATTTATAAAGGCACTCAGTCTAGCTAGCACAAACGTTTAATAAGGGTTGTGTTTTGCAGTGGATTTGGGACAAGAAATGATCTTCCTAACTTTCAAAATGGGCACAACGTTTAGACATTCACGTTGTCATTAAATCAATAGCAATCCCCCACACTTTTGTGTGTACTTGTGCACAAATGTGCATGCACATGACAATGTGATGATACAAGCGGTTTTTTTGTGCTTACACCTACATACAAATAAATCCATGGATTGTAGGAATGTGATCATGTATGCAACTTTTTGCACAGGGATGCATATAGACAGTATGTACACATATGTGCATTCCTGAATTTACATTACTGTTCATTATTTAGGTAAGCTGAAGGACAGAGTTGCTCACTTGTTCCAGTTATTCTGAAAATTGATTTAGCTTTTTATAAAATTGACTTTGAATTCAGAGTTACGGAGGCAGCTGGGCTTCTACTGAAGAAGTAGAAATGGACTGGGATCTCAACAACCAAGTTTCATGATTTCAGTCAGCCTTTCCAATGGAAACCCACAGATGACCACCTGGGGACTACTTCACATTTTCAAAAGCTTTAAGTCAACAGAAAAACAAATACCACCAGAAAAACTCCGCATGTCCCATGGTGAAAGGGAGAATTTCACAAATAAGATGCAAACTTCATCAGTTGAAAGATTTACAATCAAGCAAAGCAGAGTAGTGCAACAAAGTGTAGGAAAGAGAACCTTGAGCTGACAGAGTTGATGTTGATGGATGCAGTAAAATTATGTGGTTGAACTTTTTTTTCTTCTGCTTTTATATTTTATGGCTTGAGATACGTAGGTAGCAATCAGACAGGTACTTCTGAGTGAAATACTGTCAGTAGTCCCTGTGCCTTATTTCAGTATGAAACTAAATAAAAGGATCTTGATTTTTGGTAGATGACTGACTAAAATCTGACAAGTTTGGCTGTATCTTCTAGAATCACCACTGTGTCCCACAGATGCAGGAGTAAACCACTTCACAAAGTAAGGAACAAAACCAGTGGAAAGGAGGAAGAGGAAAAGCAAAAGACAGTTTTACTTACCTAAACTTTGATTTTGAGATCCGATGCCTGAAAGATAAGAATTGCCATTAAAATCTCTGAGGCTGTCCCATATCTCCCAGGCTTTTATGAAAATAGCAATAGAAAGAAACAAAGTTAAGCTCAATTAATTTTTTAATGGATGCTCTTTTCCTCTTGAATCCCCTGTAAGTCAATGTAGGCACTGGACATGGCTAGAATTCCCTGATACACAAATCTTGGGTTTTGGCAGGAGTCATGAAGCAGGAATCATGCCAAGATGGGATTCTACCACCTACAGACATCAGTGAACTAGCTTTTCTCTTGGGTAAAAGGCTGGCCTAATGCTAGGGGCACTCTACATCTGCTACCAAATTTATTTTTCAAGTATGACTTTTTTCTTTTAGTCACTAGGCTTTTTTCTTATATTAAAATATGTATGACTTTATGCAGACAGACTTGTTGCTTTCACACATCACCTGTCACTTCAGGATATACAAGCACATCATGAAACCACGGGGAAAATAATGCTTTCTTTTTTTCCAGCAATTGAAGGAAAAACAGTGCATGGTGGATATTTTCAAACTTGGATACTAACACTTACTTGTCTTTGTAATCTGTGTAAATTGGTTTGAATTCAAAAGGGTCTGAACAATAACAGATTCTGGTGCTATCAATGACATTTTGGGAATTAAGTATTCCTGAAAATTTGGCCATGTTCCCACTATATATGTCTTTAAATATCTAATTCCATGCACTTGGATTTATTCACCTAAATAATCTCATTAGCCTTTTATGAGAAGTCACAGGCAAAGCTAGAAATAGACCCCAATTCTTTAACCACTACCTTGCTCTGCTTGACATGCCCTATAGGGCCTTTGAACTCTTTGGCTGTCTTTTGGTACATACATAATGGTGCACAGAGAGAAAGAAAGGTATGTGGATGCAATGACATGAGTCAGAGGTGATTTAGGAAGCTGCAAAATCCATTACCAATAACAGAAGAAATGAGAATCTGGGGAGTGACTATGAACAAGATATTTCTGCTGGGTTGAAGCATTTCTTAAGGTTCCCTCTATGATAGGAAAGTGATTCATTGTTGACAACAGTCAGCAAAGGTCTTACTGTACTGGCTTAAAAATGGATTCACTGTTAGTAGACATGGGACAAAGTAATTCTCAAAGCATCTAACACTACTTTCTGTAGCAGTCTTAAAAATGGTCATGTCCCTGTTTGAGGACATCAGTCACTGACAAGTAATCAGTGATGGGTCAGTTTCCTTATGTGGAAGAGATTTTAGTGATAGGAACATTTCACCAGCAGATGGTTCAAGCCAAAAAAAAAAAAGCCTTTGCACTGAATACATCATTCCTGCTGTGTCACAGGCAGCTTGTCTAGGCCACATACTAGGCAGCAGTGTGGTTACAGAGACACATGAGAACTCTTTTGATAAAGAAGAAATAATGCACTGGCTGAACAGAATGCTAAATTATGCTGCAGAGACAAAGTGAGCTTTAACAAGGATGATGAGTGAAGCACCTACAAAGCACATCCTTAATGTTGAAGCTATCCCAGCTTCTCACTGAGAATTCTTGCTTGATAAACACTACCTACAAACTATAATGGATCAGATTTACAGGCAACAGGAAAGAAGGCTCAGACAAAGACAGGGAAAAGAAAAAGAAGAAAAAATCACAATGAAGGAGAAAGCTGAGCACTGAAAAGGAGATGGTGAGGACTTTCATAGGAAAAGGTTGTGGAGGGGGAGGAAAAGAGAGCAAGAGAGATGTCATGGGGAACCTGCCTGGTGGAAGGTGAAGGACAGGGAGTGTGAAGTCGTCTGGTGACCTCTCTGGCTAATGGTTTCCCCATAAGGGAGCTGTGTGACATTTAAGGAATCTTTTATTTATTTAAGCAAAAGAGATGTGGCAGGTGTAGTACACATCATGCATGTGATGATAATTATATCTTTGGAGCATTATGAGCAGCAGCCAAGTGCATTCAGTGCTCCCACAGGTTAGCTACAGCCTTTCCCCCCCCCCCCCCCCCCGCCTTGCCTTACTGCTATGGCAGAAGGCTTTATCACATGTGGGTGTGCGGTATATATAGAACAGGACAAGGAAGGAGGAAGAGATTTATATTTAGAGGCAGAATCCAAGAGTGAAATAGAATTTTGGAAACACAAACTATACAATAACTGATTCTGAAAACATTATGCCCGAATCTGAAACACATTTTTCAAATGACCCCTATGATCAAGAATCTTTTGTCTTTCAGAATCAGGGTTAACTACGTCATATAAAAAATGCTTTTATGGCATCAGTAGGGGCTGTCAAATAGTCTGGATTTGGGGCCTTGCCATGGCCTTTTTGTGACACTCCAAACTGGCACTTGTCAGGGGTTCAGGGTGGATCAGATTCTCTGCTGAGTTTAAATATGGATCTCTTGCATTCCTGGTATCCTGGAAGCTTTATGTTATTGGGAGAAAGAGAGTGTCCCCATTTGTGTCCAGCTCTGGAATATCTTGAGAAACTATTGTTTAAAATCATGGTATAGGAGCCTATACGAAAACTATTTCAGATCACTACTGAGTGTTTTTATCATAGGAACCATGTAACTCAGATTATCTTTTAGAAAGACAAACACAAAAATCAGACCTCTACTGTTTGACTAACTATCTTTTAAATTCTCTAAAACTCTTCAAACCTTACATACTTATGTACCACATACAGAAAAGACAGTGAAATTTAAAGATTTTACCCACATAAACTCAGGATAATCAGCATAATTCAAATGTAGTGAGATATCCCACATTCTGAGAGATAAAGTCTTCATTTCTCTGTTCATGGTGGACACCAGAGAAGAGAAACTATGCACTTGTGAAGGATGTGACACTCTTGTATAACAGGGATTGAGGACTTCGTGAAATTGTACACACAACAAACAATTCTGGAAAAATCTTGTAGGTCTCCAAGCATGACACAAAGGCCATGTTACAGTTGTTTTCTGGGTGTGGAAATTACTAAACATGACCATGAAATTATCTGGCATGCTGGTCACAACTACTTTTACACTATATGATCCTGCCTACAGGCAACTATCTTCATGAGGACTTATAAAAGCCCTTGGATACTAGTAAAAGCTCTCAGAAAAACAGTAACACAGAAATTTACTTACTATGCCTCTAGGTTATACACAACTTTGGGGAACATCCAAAGAGCTGCACTGTGCATATCTTATAGATTTTAGAACTGTGAGAACAGTCTTGGCGTGATACCGCTTCTGTTTTGGTGCAATATAGTGCATTCATGCAGTTACTGGTCAAGTGGCACAACAGTTTTCCCTCTCCCTATTCCTGCTGATGACATTTCATTGCTTCTAGTCAGGATGCTGGCATCCCTGAAGAGAAGATGCCGACCCTAGGGTCCTTTTTCCACGTATTACTGGGACAAGAGCATATAGTGACATGACATTTTCAGGAATGTATGGTGCATACCTGATAATCTCTCAGCCTAATAAAGTGTTAGGGCTAAGTTCTACCCTCAGCTATGCCTCTGCGATTCACACTGAAGCAATGGGCCTCCATCCTTCTGCCTGCTATCCTCTGTGCAACGCAATTAACACTAGGGAGCTGTACAAGGATATGCAATGATCATTTCTCATTTCTGACCATTAATTAAAAGCTTCCAGCAAAACAGAACAGATGACTGGCCCTGGAGAACTTGTGTTCTGATGCGGACTGAGATCCTCCTACTGAGGCAATCACTGAATTTCAGCAGAGTCCACACAACGATGCCTCTTCTCTTTTTTTTTACATTCTTGCCCTTCTGGCGGAAGCACTGGAGACCATGCCGACCTGACAGGAGCGACGCTGGTTTTAAGAGTGAGGTGGTTGTTGGCCAGCAGCAGCAAGAATCTACAGAATATCCTTAAGAAAACTGGATCTGTCTAGCTTAAAATTGAGCTGGTTTGCTATTCAACAGGCTTTCTTACAGGCTGGGAAAATAGGCCAGCACTTCAGCATTTAGTGAATAATCTTGCTCTCCCTGTGGCAAGTTACAGGCAAGGCCTGCCACAGAATCCGAAGTAGGAAGATAATTCCTCCTCCACAAGGGCATGCTATTGTCCTTTAGACACATATCTAGACCTGACTGTGAATATCAAAAGCACCTTGCTCATAATAAATTGGAGAGCAGTAGCTGAGGCTGACACACAAGTGTTGATCATGTGTGTTTTCCTGCTGAAGTCAGCAGTGGTTTCAGAGCATTTGACAGACTTTTCTTACCACTGCTCCTGATGTGACGGGGACTTTGGTCCTCACAGAAGGAGGCTATCTTCTCATTAGGTGAAAACCAGCAGCAACTGTAGTGAACTTGCAAGCAAACTAACTCTTTCACCTTTACCACTGGCTCCTATGCTGATTATTGCAAGAACTGCATAGGAATTATTTTCCTAGCCAGAAAAGCACCAAGGGAAAATTACTGATGGTTCAGCTGCCAGGGAAAGCTTTCATTGTTCATAATATTTTCAGGACACACTGTTTTCAGTTGGAAACCTAGTGTAGGTTGTTCATTTTGTTTTACCCTGGTTTATTGTTTTAACCCTCTTTGGTGGAAAAGCAATTGAACTGTCCCCAAATGTATGGAAATCCTGGCCAAGGTGAAAATGCCAAGTGGCTTATTGTTTCAATGAAAGCAGATAATTTTAAGCTGTCTTTCCCTTTGAGCTCAAGTGCTTCACTTTTCTATCGAGGCTCTATGGAACATTAGTTTCCACAAAGGTCTTTTTTTTAGCTAATACATATGTATAAAAGCAAGCTCTATTGTGGCACTCCAGATCTGTATGGTTGTATGAGAAAATTAACATTCTGGTTGTATTGGAAGATTATATATGCTGACATCCTGCACGTAACAGATTACTACTGATTATGAGCTATAGCCTGTCCTCAGGAATCTAAGACCTGCACAGCAGTAACCACAGAGGCTCAGGGAAATTAGGAAGGACTTCCCACTACTGGGGATATAAGGCTATCCTGTAAATAGAAACCCATTGCTCCTAGTTCTGGGTTTGTCCCACTGATGCTTGCTGCGGAGGAAACACGTTTGTTTGTACCCGGAGGCAACAGGTTATTAAAGCTGTGACACATCAGAAGTAAGATAAGTTCCACTTCCAAATGTTGTCCTTGAGGATAAAAGCTGTTGTGTTTCTACTGCAGGGCAAATGTCAGTGCAGTACAAGGCAATACCATGACAGGGATGATATACTGTGGAAGTTGTGGGACGCTTTTCAATGTCCTGTGGAACCCTACAAAACCTTTTTCAAATTCAGACGCCTGATAAAGCTAAGACCCATCTTAGGAAGGGAACTACTCCTTACCACAGCTCTCCTGATGGCAGCAGAATTACACCAAGAATGAATATGAATGAGGTTTTTTTTGTTTTGGTTCTAAGAAACTGGATTTACACAATAAGCAAAGAGAGATTAGATGTTAGATTCATCCTGAAAATCCTTCTGCTGGTTTGAAGACTGGCATTGCTCCAGACAGCACAGCTGATGAAGGCAGTTTCTATAGTATGGATACTATAGAAATAAAAGCTTCTTTGAGACAATTCATCAGTAGGAGATAGCTTGTGTTTGAGAGGTACTCTCCTGATCTCACATAGCATATGTCTCTGTGGAGCTGAGAAAGGCTGTCAGGGAAGATCTCCTTTTCCAACAGGCACGCTTGAGCCTGGCTTCTCAAGCAGATCTTTCTGTCATTCACAGACACAGCCTTTCAAAGCTCTACAGCTTTTTATAAGAACAGAAAGAACAGCCAGTAATTCTAAGTTATCTTCAATAAAAATGCTTTTTCTTTTAGTCTCCTGGGTACTTTTTTCCTTTTATCATGAGCACATTCTGATGGCAAGCTCAGCCTGTAACCATGGTGGTGGTGCTGGAGTGGTTAAATGCCCCAGCAGTCTGATGCCACTAAATAAATACATATATTACCTTTGACTTGAAATCTCCCTGTTGCTTCAGTCATGTCTGGTTGCAGCTTGCCCAGTGCAGTCTCTGCCCTCTGGGAAAAAATGTGTTTATAGCAAGGCAATGGGGACTCATGGCCACTAGGTGATTTTAGCAGGCTGGTAAAAATGAGGACTCATCTGCAATAGACGAAACTCAACAATCGAACAAAAAAACTTGTCTAGCCATTTCAACTGTAAAAACAAAATCCAGAGGGCAGATGACTACTCAAAAGTCTGGGCTGAATCTTCAACTAGAGTAAATCAGGATGGCATGACTATAATTAGCAATGCTTAATCAAAGTCACTAGTACTAGATGAGGAACTTATTTGAAAAGCTCAACTGACTTCCCACATGAATTATCTCTATCTTGAACACTGGGCCAAATTCTGATTCTCTTAGTCAGGTTTCAATAAAAGAAAATACTCATTCAGATAAATTCTTACTTACGTTTCATATGTTCCAGCAGGAATATTGGCCTATGGGCGGTTTGAATGAGGGCTCAGGGAGAAGAAAAGGACTTAATACTTCCTGAAACCAGGAAAGCTGGTTTCTCTCTCTGCCTGAGTGTGTGATGCAGTAACAAAACAAACCAGAAAGGATTCCAAGCCGCAGAATCAAAGGCAGATCTGAATTTACCCATAACTAAGGAATTTGCAGCTCCACAAGTTTGAAACAAACATTTTACAAAAGCAGGAAGCATTGGCAAAATTTGTATCTCACTCCAGAATTTCAAATACAATGATACAGCCATTCATTTTCCTGGATGAAGGAGCCTATCCATCTCTTAGAGATGAAAAGCAATCTGAGTGAGGCCTTGAGGAACTTAACTGTCCTTGGGTAAGGGGTAAAAAAACCCTTCTCAAAAACGGGCTGCAATTCTCCTACGATACATCACCCATTTTCAAATGAAGTGGAAAGTGGCAAGGAAATTGTTTATCTCCCTGAACCTTACATGTCCTGCTCTGGTGAAACTTAGGGCCCTGTTTTAACATTTACAACATGAGAAGAAGAAATGCAGCTCTGTTTTCCTGTCATTTTCCTATGTCTGCTTCCCTAAAATGTGTTGGATGTAGCCATCCCTTCTCCTAATGCCAGCAGTACGGTGATCATGGTGCCAGACCACAGTACTGCCATTCTCTTGTTGGAACGTTGGGCTATTTTAAGTAAACTCCATTCTAAGTCATGATTACGTGTAGTGTTGGGTTTAACTTCAGCTCTCCTGGCCACATTCCAGCTAAGATAATTATATTCTGCTTGCCAAAATTCCCCATGCAGTTTCAATGCAAAACAAGCTATCCCTCATACATCTCCTTATACACTTGTGCCCTTTGTTTTTGAACACCTGTCACATTTTACCCTGAAGGTGGCTGAACTCTAACGCTGTGAAAACAATCCCTGCATTTACAGTTCATAAAGTGCTTTAGGATCCTTTGGGATTAAGGACATTAAATGAATGCAAGCTGTAATATTAAAAATATATGCAACTTTATAGTAACAGTTGCCATTGTTGTTGGCACTGTGTAGCACCAGGGGACCCATTGTGTTGGGAACCATAACTGCAGAATAGAGATGGTTCTCCAAATTGGATCCAGCTGGAAGAAGTGGTCACATATCCAGCTGCTGCTTCCTATAATGTCACAAGAGCACAAGCAATTTGGTGGGGTGTTAAAGGAAGAGCTACAACTGCCTCAGTGCCGTGAATAGATCTAGCCTGGTTCCTTCAGAAAAGAGTTCATATTCTAAACTAAAAGACTTAGCAGGTAGGCAACAGCAGGCAGGTGAAGGAAAGCTATCACAAACAATTTATTCTGGGGTTTGTAAGTCGCTGGCTGACACTTATAGGAAAGCAGATTGAATTTACAACATATTCCACATATCACAACTTGTAATGCAGATAAGATCTCCTCCTCTTCAGTTTGTAGAGGAGAGGGCCAAGGGTGTGTGTGGGAGATACAGTCAAGGTTTAGAAAGTCATGAAAGTGATAGATAAGCTGAATATGGAACTGTTGATCACCAAATCTCACAGTATTAGAAGGAGAGGACGTTGACTGAAAGTAGTACTAGATCAGCTTAAACCAGATAGAAGAAAGTACTTGTCTACACAGCAGGTAGTGAACTTCTGGAACTTGTTGTCAAAGGAGACTGTGAGGGCAGACAGCCTTAGTGCGTTGAGATAAATCCATGGACGACAGGTCCATAAATGGCCACTAAAGGCAAAAAGCAGAAGTGTGCCCTCTAACATCTCTAATCCAATAAGCATGAATTTGGAAGCAGTAAAAGGGGACTGGAAAGTAAGAAATGGCCAGGCTTGTGCACTTGTCCTCCTGTCACTGTCAGGACCTGAACACTGGGCCAGCTGGACCACAGGTCTGATAAAACAGAGCATTTCTTATGTATTTATGATGAGCATATGACCAACACTGAAGGGCTCAAGGGATGCCCAAGGACAGGACAGAGCCTCAAAATACTCCAGCACAGTACAAGCTATAGCACTGATATGCTCAGCACCATTTTTCAAGGAAATTTGGAGGGACTAACATATTGCCCCCCAGCATAAAGTCCATTCTTGTTCAAGTCATGCAAAAGGGAAGAAAGGACTCCTCTTGCCTATTCTTGCTCTCTTCAGCATCTCTTGATACTAAAAAATATACCATATAATATGGTATTCCATAAGTGCTATCTCACACATTCTTGAGCGTCTCCATTGACTACAATGATGCAATTTCAAGGAGGCATTACTCCCTCCTAACTGATGTATTTCTTTGTCACTACAGTATTGTGTTCAGCATTTGAAGGGTGTAATTCAGGCTGCAGGATGGGAGTTATCAACCATCTATTTCTATTACAAGACACTATAAAGTGTACAAGAATCATTAGAGAAATTAAAATAGACCTGTCATTTCCACTCTTTGGTCTGCTTATACTGGCTTTGATTATCTATCACCAAAGAGGAATTTTAAAATAAGAACACTGTTATCCATCAGTTCTTTTAGCTATTATGCAAAACCAGATCTGCTTATCATGGGCATTCTGTGCTTTATTTACATCTATGTAAACCCAGAGGCTCTGCACTAATGTCCAGAATGAGTTTACATTGCAATATATATGTAAACCCAGAGGCTTTCCACTAATGTCCAGAGTGAGTTTACATTGCAATTAAGATAAGAACTGGGATCAACAGATCTTCTGTGCCCTCTCTTTTCACCCACTGTGGGGTTTTCTTCCCCTTAAAAAGCCTGACATTTGCCCTGGCTTTAACCCACCGAGCTCTATCCAACCCCTACATAGATATAGCTGCGTATATGTACTCACGCTAGCCTAGCACCGCAGTTTTCGCCTTCAATATCTGCTCCAGGGACGTTGTCTGTGTTCACGGACTCGGTCTCACTGGTGGGCATGCTCACTGTAAGAGTCAAAGGGAAGAAAAAGAGAGGGTTGGCCATTAGAACCTAGCACATCTATTAATGAATCACATGAGTGAAGGAACTGGCTTAATGAAAAGACCCTCAGCTGCAGCTCCTGAGGATTAAGCAATTTGCTAAGCAAGTCTCGTGCCTCCCTGCACAGGCCAGGTTGGGCGGGTAGACTTCAGGAACATACACAGGTTACTCAAATGCTAAAGAAAAGGGAAGAAGCAGCTGCTCTCTTTCTTTCAGAGTCAGTTCCTGGAAATTTTATGAATGAGAACCATTGAAAAATAGAGAATCTGGCAAAGCCAACAAGAAGCTTTTGTTTGATTCAATGGAACACTTTAAAAAAATGCCCCTTTACTTGCACCAGCCCAACCACCTCACTGTGCTCTCCAATTTTTTGTGCAATGATTAGAATACAAATAAAAAGGACCCGATTGACACGTATTCAGACAAACGGTTTCTGTTACCTTGATAGCAAGTCCCACATAAATAATACTGATTGCTCATCTGTCATATACTAACCATTAATATGTTTCAACTTTACACTTATAAACTGGACCTATAGGGATAAGAGGGGAATTCAGACTCTCTGACCCATTCAGATATTACCAACAAAGGAGCTAATGAATATGGACTATGATGGAGATTTTATGTTGACACTCACCAACGAAGAACTGGACAGAATCTCGTAGGCTTTTATAGAAGTATCATGGAACAAACATCAAATGAAAGCAACCTTAGGTGTGACCCTGTCTCATCCGGATTCAAGGACCTGTCACATTTTCTATCTGTTATCAAACCTCAATGTTTTATTTGCTTCTACAGATCATAAAAAAAAAAAATAAATCACCATTTCCATTCCACCAGTTGCTCCCAGCTCCTATATGAGTGAGCTGTAATAACTCCTTAATATATAATCATTCAACGAAAGTTAGGACAATGGATAGGATCTAATACGTGTCCTCTTCCCTCCTCCCCCCTTTTCAAATACACAAAATAAATGAAGAAATGATACTTAAAACTGAATGATGGAGGAGTTAAACAGATCTCTCAGATGCCTGGTAGAACTTCAGAACATGACCTGTATTACCAGTTGGATATATATCTCAGATGAGACTTGAGAGCATGCACTATTAGCTGTTAGAGAGGCTTCTAATAGCCTGTAAGAATATGTTACTCAATAGTAAGAACATATCTATTTGTGGGTCCTTGGCACAAAAGGAGGCAACATAGAATAAACAGGTTCTGCATTTCAATTGGGCAGATGTCTAATGGGCCAGGGGACCAGGTCTTCTTTCAGAGGCTAGAAAGATATCAGCAGGTTCTTCCAAAGAGGTCTAGGTTCCTGCTTTGAAAGCATTATGGTAGAAATGTCCCTCAAAATGAACTATCGTTCCTTCATCCCATCCCAACAATTTATGTGCCTACAATATATGTCTTAGGAAATCTAAAATTCTTGTGCTGTGTTCTTAGGACCATATGAAATAATTGACTCTCTAGCACTCTTGACATAACTATGAAATATTGTACTCTAATGGTGCCTGTTCCTTTACGAAGACTAGATGTTTTAATAATCTTGTCTATTTGGAAAGACAAATTAAGGAAACAACTGAATTCATATTTTGATGTACATGAAACAGTCAAGTAAGCTGTAAGAAAAAACAACATTCATAATTAAAATTTTCGGTCCAGACTAAGCCCTTCAGGAAAAACCCAAAATGTTGATATTTTGCAAGTCATCTTTGAAGATGAGGTAAAGCACTTTCAAGACATATTTGAGCTTATTTGCAAATGGAAAACAATTTTGAAGACATTAGCAAGAGATTGATTTGCAGAGCAGCTTATTTTGAGTGCATGAAGAGGACACTGCGCAAGCAATAGAAAAAGCAAGGCACGCACATGCAGAAGTATACAAAACTATATTATATGTCAGTCTGTATAGAGATATATAGACACACACGCACAGATATACACAGTGTGGACACAGAGTGCAGTGGAACATTACCATGGGTTTCTGTGGAGTGACTAAACCAAGCAAACTTTCCTTTCTTCTTATCAGGCAAGCCAGCTGGAGTGCTTCCTTTCACAGACAAGATGGTCAGTGTCAAGTACCAGGAACAAGACATCAATAGAGAACATGCAGCCAGTGACAGGCAAAAGAAAAAAACAAGGAACTCAGCTTACACATGACATCCACTTCTGTCTGAAAACTTCATCATGTGAATTAAAAGTACAAAATGAAAAACAAAGGTATACGGAAGTATGAAATATCATAACAGATCATCAGAGAATAAGTCTTCCTTGCTTTCTGCTCTTTTTTATATCTGGCTTCTGAGAATATGAAGTTGCCGAATTTCAGTTTATGGGTCAAATTCTTTTTCCAGTGATGTCAATAGCAAAACTCTTCTTATTTGACCGTCTGACCTATTGAAATTGATGAGACTAAGGCAATCACAATGTGTCCCCAGGTTATCCCCTGACCCTTAGAGTCAGAATCTGGACTGGTCTATTTTTGAATGAGGTTCCTTGGCTTTCTTCCTAAACTGCTCCAATATCTAGAAACTCTTCCAAAATTGTCAGAGCTGCTAAAGGAAATTTGTTGGGGTAATCACATTTCTGTGTCTTTCCCCATCTCTAGAGATTAACAAGCTTCATCAAGCACTCAGATGTACACTGCCTTACCCAAACTAGGATACACCTAGACTATGTCTCATGATTTCCATTTGAGTTTACATTTGGCATTCACCCTCTGATGTCCTCCTGCTGCATGACTTTTCATGGCATTACTTAATGTTGAACTTCTGCCTATTACGCACAGAGGTCCTCAGCCCACACAGATCAGAGGTGCATGCAGAGAGATGTCTTAGAGCATACTTCGCACTTCCCTAACCTTACCGTTGCAGAAAGCCAAATTTAAGTAAAGTGAGAGATGCAGGTGCAGTGGCACACAGGCTGAAGAGACTCCAGTGGTTCAGGCTAGCTTGCTGGCACTAGCTCACAGGCATTTATTACACGGCACTGATGGAAAATGTTAAGGACAATAAAAAGTATTAAGATGGTATCAAGTATTAGAGGAATGATGGCCTAGAACTTAAAGGTCAGGACAGACAGGAGATTAGGACCCCAAAGTGGTATGCTCTCAGCAGGGCAATCACTTACTTTACCTGGCACCTCACATCACCTTCAATATCAGGGGATAATCATGTGTGCAGATGCTGTGAGGTTCATTCAGGCTAGTTAACAAATCCTGAAAATAGAAGATGCTGCAGAAGAGTTGTGTATAAACTGGGGCTGAATATGAGAGGAAGTAGACCAAATACTGCCCAGATGGCTTTTTTATCTGACTCAGTTCTCAGAGACACAGATCTTGTGCCCACACCCCGGCTCCAGTCTAGAAACAAGGCAGGCATTTTTTGCAGTTCGGGTAATTAATTACTGGAACCATGTACCAAGAATGTTGGTGGTAAATCCACCACAGGAATGTTTTAATCAGGAAGAGATGTTTTTTATAAATGGTGGGCTCTAGTCCAGACCAGAGTTATGTTTAGGACCATGGTATACAGACTATGCCATCTCAATGACCACTTCCTCCCTGTAATTTTGGGAGCTGAGACAAAAGCAAGAAAGAGGCAAATGCAGATTTCCTCCCACCTGGGCACAAACCGACTTAGCAGTGGAAATCCTGGTGCCTTGTGTCCTGTGCCATGTGTGTTCAGTGACTTACACACTCTTACAGGAGTGGTTCCCTGTCAACTTCAAAAAATCCACTGCCTGTAACCAAATCAGAGATCCCCAGGGGGTTTGGTTCTGCCAGATGTAGAGGGACCCCACCTCCCCACTTCCTGGCCTTCAAGCAGACCATTAAATCCTCCGTCTAGTACATACTTTGCATTGAAGGTGCTTCAGTGTCCAAACTGCAGCATGGGAAAGGCAGTGATCAATCCCTGTGCGTTCTATTAAACTGCCCACCTAATACCCTGAGGTATGAGGGTAAGGTATACCCTAAGGTGACCTAAGGTATAAGGTCAAGCGACTAAATACCGATGTTGTATATAGGTGACTTGACAGTAGAGAACAACTCTGTCCCCACACCTATCCATACTAAGTGACAGCAGGTTGTTAAAGGCGTGAGAAGGCATTTCTATCAGGCAGTTTGCCTTTGCCTGACTACACCAGGAGCAGCAGTCCAGCTAACAGGGCAATGAGTACACAGAGTGGGCAGCTCGCTTCAACCACACCAGTACAGTGAAGTACTAACAACAACACAGGGACAGGTCCCATAGAAGATATTACATATTTCACAGAATCACAGAATGGTTTGGGTTGGAAGGGACCTTTAAAGATCATCTAGTCCACCCCCCCTGCCATGGGCAGGGACATCTGTCACTAGCTCAGGTTGTTCAAAGCCCCGTCCAGCTGGACCTTGAACACTTCCAATGATGGTGCATCCACAACTTCTCTGGGCAACCTGTTCCAGTGTACCTGTTCCAGGGCCAAATCACGGTGGTTTTGCTTACATAGGAATCTCTTTTTTTGGATTTAGCATCACATCCATAATTCAATCAGGCTGATGAAATCTCCCATTTGTTACATATTCTCTAGGTAGCATAGCATAGCAATTTTTTTAAAGGGAAGTGAAACAACTTT
The DNA here is from genome assembly GCF_018139145.2 of Gymnogyps californianus. Lineage (NCBI taxonomy): Eukaryota > Metazoa > Chordata > Aves > Accipitriformes > Cathartidae > Gymnogyps > Gymnogyps californianus. The sequence goes on from NC_059471.1 coordinate 149,746,426, forward strand.
TTAAAGGCATGCAAGTATCTCACGGTTTCAACAGAGTGCAAACCATAAGGACCAGTAGGTTTAATACTCTCTTCACAGTTGCTTCTAAAGCCTTTGCACTTCTTACATCTTGCCACAGTGTGGCTCATCTCTGAATGTAGACTTTTTCTCCTGGACTACCTAAACTCCAATTTCACATTACTTACATAGCATTCCTGCAGCAGCTAAAGCAACAACAAAAGCTGTGTAGCAGCTTCCTTAAAAATAAATCTGAAAAATTCTTCATGTTATGTTAATTCTAGCTCTGAGACCCAACAGACAGAAATAAGGACAGGGACTCTGCAGTCTGTGACTGGCTAGACAGACAGATGTGCAAGACCCTTTGAGAGCCTCTGTTCCATGTCACTGGCATCAAGCATTGATACCAGCTCTACTCTTGCACTAACATATGTCCCTCCTCCAACGAAATGCCCCATGGACATGCAATGAATTATTAGATGGCAGGTTGCCAAAAGACAGCCAACCACTGAAACAGAAAGCTGGCACAAGCAAATACCCTTCTGTCTAGCCCTGAGATAATTTTTCCTTTACACACTTGGAGAATAATATTTGCTCCCAGTTCAGAAATATCATTACCACTGTTGCATCTTGCATTTATGACATGTTTGTCATCTCAGCAGTGGAAGTAATTCTAATATTCAGATTTATCTCCATGGATTATATAATGTTGCCACACTTGTTGCTGAATCTCACTTTAATACTGTGACAATTTAAGATCCAGAGAAGATCGTGCCTGGGCAAAGGGTGCCCAGTTCCACAAACACAGACAATGCATAAACTTTTCACAGATTTTAATGAGATATGTTACTATATGACTTTGCAGATCTGGGCATTAGTTTCAGACCTGGGTATGCCAGAGGCTATTCCCATTGCCTGACTTCACGTCTCTGATTTAGCTGTTTGAGTTAGGCTGCAGAGGCAGATAGATTCCTATCACAGGTTTTCTGAATGCCATACTGATGTGTCCCTCAACTGTATGGACAGGCTGGGCGTTTACCTTATGTCCTTGGGTTAGGTACCCAACTTGAAACAGTGTGACGATCCAACAGTATGTTCATTCATATTGAAAAAGACCCATAGTGGGTTTTCAGATTAAGAAAAGCAATAATACACTTGATTGTGTTTTCGAATATGCTCACTTAGACTCCAATTTCTCCAACACTCCAATTTCTACTGGTATTGAATTACTTTGCAAAAGATGGGTCTAAATCACCCTTTTTGCCCATGCTGGCGTTTGAGGTCAGAAGGACCTGACGTCACTCCACCACCATTTCACCTTATTATGTCACCTTGGCCATATGACCAAGCCTTTCTACGTATCCGTTCAGTTTCTCTACAAGGGGGATTATAATTCTGCACTCACCTTGCACATCTCTCCGAGATCTGCAGATGAAACACATTACAATAAGCGCTAAGTACTATAGTTATTACTGATGGTAATGTCTCCCAAGCGGGACTCTGCAGAACTATAAAGCAAATCTAAAGAGCAAAGAAGTCCTGTGAATTCTCCAGCTGGGATTTAAGATTTCTTTTTCCATCAAGCACAACAAGAATAAATTGCAATATCCAGGCTGCTTCCTTTAACAGAATGTGTATCAAGTGAATGACTTTGTCTCCAGTAAAAACCCTGCTTCCCATGGTGCCTCTCATGCCCATCATTTCATGAATGAGTCTATGGGCACCTGTCAGAATATCAATCGACTCATATTTTTTCGGTGGAGAGCTCTCATTTTAATTAATAAGTGAATATTGCCTAGCTTTCCTTTTCTCATTGCCTGTTTTGGAAATGCTGCACTCATTCATCTTATTCATTAATTTAAATACGATATGGCTTTTATTCTCCTACATGCATACAGTGTCTTGGGAGCAATCAGTGAGTATGTTCTTAAATGCAAGCAGCATGCAGAAAGTAAACTGCAGAGGTAAATGATTAGTTTTTTCTAGATGTCCTGATTTTTTTCAGGAAAATATACTAGATATGACTGGGGAAACTCTTGTGTGTTTTCTGTTTTGAAAAGGAGTTCTGCAATAGGAAAGCTTCTACAGGAGAAGAGGAAAGGGAACTTGAACTATGTGTACGATCTTGGTGTTTACGTAACTCCCAAAGTTAGAACGCATCAATGAATCTAGCACAGTAAAAAAAATCCAGAACAACTGTGAAAATACTTGGAAAATGCTTACCAAGGGCTCAGAGGCCAATGCTCATACGGACAGTGTTATACACCCAACATTACATTAAATACACGTAATATATACACTTTGCATAACCTAATTTTGGGTTATGTACAAATGACTGCAATTGCAAGGAGAGAAAGCTTGATTCACACTTTCACTCAAGGTCAGTCACAGAATCTAAGATAGTAATAAAGAGCCATAAAGTGATTGCCAGTTGTATCCACTTCAGTCAAACAGAAAAAGGCTTTCGGTAAAAAGATCTTTACACCAGTGAACCAGCAGCAAAGGTGCTGCAGCTAGTATGTAGTAAGAAGACCTGTCATTACAGTAAAACCAGGCTGGGCATTGGATTGCATCAGAGAAGACTGATGCAGTGTAGCACTGTTTTACTGAATGGAGCAGTAGAAAGTAGGAACATTGCCAATACTGAGATAGAGTATTGTATCGTCAAATGTTTCATTCATAGACAAATTTAATATTTTACAATATAAATTGCAATGTGTATCTTTTATATAAAAAGACTTGCTTTTACATGTCCTTCTCCCCTTCCAGAGTGTCACTATATGCACATACACAACCTATGATGTTGAGGGGATATAGCCATGGGCTAAGTAAATTTATACCATACACAAAGAGGAATAGGAGAGAGAGCGATATGTATCAATTGTGCGGGCATGTGATTAACAGATCTGTCATTACCACATGCAGATTACTGCACACCTATGAATGCATTACCTTGCTACTAATTAATCTTCCTGGGACTTATTTTAGTATAACAAACTCCTCAGCTACTTTGAACAGCTGCCATTTTTCTTCTTTTTATAGAGATATTGACAATAATATGCCACGTTCTGCAAATATTTGTTCATTTCAGCCGGTGAGTGGAATGCACATTGCACAGAGGACCACACAATGGGCACAGTCAAACTCCTGGCTCTGCCAAGAGACAGCCTTTGCAAGCCTCACACATGTTCTGTTCTGTATTTGAAGGGAAGAACTTAAAATCCTCTTTGCATTTCCCTGCCTGAAGGGCAAAGGCATTCTTTGCATAACCTGTGGTATCTCAAATGTCTCGTAAGCACAGGATGTAGGACTCATCCAAAAGCAGACTTTACAGAAAGGAGTCTAACTCTCTGCTAAAAAGGGCAAGATGAGCAGTCTCCCGGGGTAACTGGTTGTACTGCCGAGCAAACATCTAAGTCTGCAATAGGAGTCCATTCACTACAGAGTATCTGCCTGCAAGTGCAGTGGAAGTAACTCTCTTAATCCCTGTGGCTGAAGAAGGACAGATGGGCTGGGTCACAGGGTGACAGAGCTGCTACCAAAACAGATCTTGAAAGATGTCTCTCTCCTGAATCTGGATCCTCCTATGACATCCTGAACTGGTTTTCTTGTCTGATAAATGACTTGTATTGTTTGCCTTGCTAGGAGCAACAACTAATGTGCCAAAGTGCAAGGCATTTATTTGCCAGGACACGGTTTATAGCGCAAGTTTCTGGTGTCAGTCTAATACTTTTTAGCAACCCTCTGGTTCCCCACAGAATTCTGAAGCAATTCATTAAAAAAAAAAAAAAAGAAAGAAAGAAAAAAGGAAAAGCAAAACAATTGAGGATCTATGACTCTTTCAACAGTATCTTGTGATGGTGAACAAATCACAACAGCACATTCTGAATGGTTCTGCAAGATTCCTTTCTCATTCTTTATGATTTTTAGCAGAGGAAGGTAGGACAAGCAGCAGTGCCATCAAATGCGCCTGAATCTACCCTGCAAAATGATACATGGGCACAACAAGCAGGAGCACCTCACTTGAAAACCAGAAGGATTCTATTATTTCAGGCTGGTCTGGCAGGTGCCTTGGAAATGGAGGCATGAGAGCTGCAAACAGTGTAGATAATGTGTTGGGAACGGATACAAACATTGATCATGAACAAAATAACTAACCACAAAGAAATTGCCCTCAAGACAGTAAAATCAACAACTAAAAGAAAAAATCCCTTCTGCCTTGATAGTTTTTGTCCCTCTAATAATCATGACTCTATTGATATTTTTCTCACTAGCATTGTTATTAATGAAAATAACCAGCACGTAAGTTTCAAGAACAAATGTGGTTTTAAAGTAGGCCACATGTTTCCTGAAATTCCTGTGCATGGGGGAACTTCTGCATCTGCCCACCCATACAAATATACACCTGGGTGGTGAACCAGTAACTTTGATGAGGATCTCTACTTCAGCAAAAGCATCTTTGTTCTTTCAGTTCACAGCCCTGTGAATCCGTCTTCCCTGCAGAGTTCAGGAGAAGCAAAAAAATTACAGAAGCTAGTTCCAACTCGATCTGCTTAGGTCATCAGAAACTCTCTGGGGAGTGCTGCTCGCCACCTAGATTGCTAAGCTTTGAAGTGACTGAGGTGCAGCTCCAGCTGTTTTATGACATGCCTGCCTGTCACAAGCCATTTCAAGGTGGGTGATGCCTGAAAACTCTGTGAGTGGCCTACAGTTTGTGAGCAAGAGCGCATAAGAGGATATGTCAGGGCAGCAGGGACTGTTTGGATGATGCAGTGGGTGAGGAGTCATGCCCTAGTAGCTTGCAATGGACATCTTTCCCAGAGGGAGCTCACACAACCCTGCAGCCAGGGAGCTTAGGCAGGAATTGTGCCAATGAGAAGGTAGGTCTCTCTGAGGACTATATCTGGTATAGAAGAAGGAAACTATTCTCCTGGAGGCTGGCCCTTTTTGGCAGAACATCACAAAAAAAGGAAAAGTGAATGTGAGGGAGAAATTGGGCTGTATTATTTCAAAGAACAGGCAGGGCACCGGGCAGAGGCTGGGCCACAGGTGAAGGGACTGTGGGAAAGAACAAGTGACTGAATATTTTCATCTGAAGAAGCACTCTGCAAGCTGGAAGAGTAGTGTATGCTTCCTGCATCTGGGAAGACTTAATTTAGGAGTGACTTGCTTAAAATATTTAAGCCTTAGTATTATCAAGAAAAGAGAGCACCAAGGCCCTGTCCATCTGAGCAGTCCCATTGCACAGGCAGTGCCTGACAGAGATTAATTCTCAGCAAGTGCAGACATTTTCTAATAGCAGTATTCATGTGGGATGTGTGAGAAGGCTTCTGGATGATTCCTTCCTTGATGGTAAACAATCAAGTAATTCAGTTCACTGATTGACAGGTACAGCAACACACACATTAGATCTAGGTCACTCTGGAGCCAGGGCTGTGTGAAAGCACTGGACCCCTGTAGCTGCATACATGGATCACTCTGAACAGATTCTATTCAGCTTCGTGATCTGAAATGGAACTCACCTCTCCTATTCTGAAATGTGCATAAAATTCTGCTTTGAAACCCTAGTCTGCTACATTTCTTCTGTGCCTAGTAAATAAAATGCTTGTGATTTTGTGTGCTGCTCCTGCATGTGGTGTTCTTTCAGACACTTTTGCTAACATAATGACTAGTCTGATACTAGACACTATTATCACAATATCATATGAGTCAGAAGCATGAGACGTGCTAGCTGGGCAGGCTGTGTGTTACTGTGCAGCCAGGAGAAAAGCAAAGAATTGAAGTTAAAGAGTTTTGCCTTTAAAGTCAGCTTGTCAAACCTGTAATTAAAGCTTTTATACCTCTTGAGTAGGGCATTGAGAATAGGTCAATTACCCCGAGCCACAGAAACAGGCATTTTATAGTGGCCTTGAAATAATAGATTCCTAGTTTGCAAATACTTCTAGCATGCAGGAGATTGAGGGACTGATAACAACAGCTTGAGCTAAGCTTAGTGTGGGCAGGTGTTATGCAAGCTTCCCTCACACAGCTGTGTTAAAGCAAGTCATTCGTGACCTGGCATAGCCCTGTTATTCTGCTCATGGTTCTTCAAACAGCTAGATAATACACTTACATTTTGATCTGCACATCTGTGAGGATCCACGCAGCTCTGCCACTGCATCGTTGTTCTGATGCTTAACCCTTCTGCTACTTCAGCCTATGGATTTTAACGTAGTTGGTAACATCCTCATCCTGATCTCCAGTGATCCCCGTGTTACCTATCCTTGGGTCCACTACAAGACCTCTATAGTTTGCACTTAGAGGGACATGTCTGACTGCAGTCCTTCCTCAAGTAGACAAGAAGTGAGATGCATCATGCTGTGGTTTGTGAACTTTGCAAATGGAAATGAGGATGTGAGCAGCACTACAAATACGCATGGGCCCTAAAGCTGAATTTGAATTTAGGCCTCAAGATCTGAAAGGCCAATTCTCTAATCTGTTGATTTATCTCTACAATCCTGCTAACCGAAGAGCTGCTGTAATCAGACTCAGTGCCACAGCTATTTTCAGTTCGGTTCCCCAGTTGGAAACATTTTCCTTCCTCCGCCGCCTCTCCAGGCTTGATGTTGTTTATGAGATAACTGGGATGGGGAGACCTGCTTTTGTTCCCAGGAGCAAATACAACCGGAGATTTTTATCCAATTGGCACACTGCACTGGAGCGGATGCGAAGTTTCTCACCCAATAAGCAGAAGTGAGCAGGCACAGAGCAAGAGTGTGACTGCTGCTCCCTCAGAGCCGTGCCTGTGCTGGGGTCCTGCTGCAAGCTTCCCAGGCTTCCCACCAAAGTGCTGAAAAGGGCTGGGTGCCGTTCACAACTGTTGGTTCTTCTCAGCTTCGCCAGCACTGGCTATCAATTTGGTAACACATATGCTAGTTCAGCTGTGTAATGTCACCCAGACTCCTTGTCTCTGAGCTCTGCCACAGGAACATCACAGCACTGCAGACCTCCTGTCAGCTACAGCTCATTGTGCTGCTCCACTGCACTGCATTCACAACAGCAGGGTCAGCTTTCTAACCCCGCTTGCATTTAAAATAAAATACTATTATCTTTGCCTTCTTGTGTGCTTGCTTGTGAATTGATTTAAGAAAGTGACGGACTACTTGAGCTACCTTGCAGTCAGGGGCAGGGAAGGTGGAGGATATGACAGTTCTCCAGGAGAGCTCTGCTAATGCAGCTCCTGCCTCCCTCAGCCTGTCCTGGTCTCTTAGAGGCTTCCCAGTTTGACCCCTTCCCAGACAGAGCTCTTGGTCTGGGCCAAGGAATACAAGGTCTGGGCCTCAGTATTTATCTTCCTGCACATGAATGTTCAAGTTACAATATAAAATACCTAAGGGAAGAAAAAGAGATAGGTAGATAGGTCATGATGAATACACACTTAGACCGAGAGGGGAAAAAAGCTCATATCAGAACAATTTCTGTTACAGTTAGTCCTATCGCATTCTTCTATCTACCAAGAACACTTTTAAGACATTCAGCTTACAAGGTCCGTATTGAAGGTTCTAGTTGTACTAAACTTTTCCTACATGTCTTTGGACTAACCACACTTAGTTGCCTCTTCTGAGGCACTGGATGGCATTTTTAACATCCCACCTGGGATATGCCCTTCCAACTATCATACCGCAAGAGTACAAGCCCCAGCTGCTATACTTGATCTGTCAGTCCACAATGAAGGTCTTGGGTACCATGAAGTGTCTAAATTGGCATTAGATGAATACGTTTAGGCAGCTGAAACCCATCTATACTAGCTTTGGTTTCCTGTAAAAAGGAAGTACATACACATACTTTTAATTTGCATATATACAGTGTCAGACACATTGTGGCTTTGATCTCGGCTGGCATTACTGTAATACAACTAATTCTCACCCCCAACAGTTGTTTCTAACTCCAAACACATGCTCCATGTCCTTCAGCTACTGTTACTGAACACCACAGCCTCTCTCCTGACAGTTCTTTATACCACATTAAAAAATCCTTGGGGTTTCAGCTGCTATTAGTCCTGCTCACCAATGCTTTCTTCTCAATTAAGGCTACTTCTGCAATAACTGATTTTCAAACACTGATCATGGGTCATTCTCACTGACTTCAGCAGGAACTGCTGAATAGTCCACAATTTTTAAAACCACTTTATAAGTGCCCTTATAAAGATTTAAGAGCACACTTTAGGCATCTACTTAAAAAAAAAAAAAAAGACCTTGCTGTATAAATACTCAGCTTGAGGGTTTGTGGCATTTCTTCCTAAAATTTTCTGTGGAGATCCTGGCACTGAATACCTTCTATGCCTCTCTAACCATGGGAAATAAAGCACATTCAATCCGTCAGAAGGTATGGTAATGGCAGTTTTCTCACAGACTGTTTCCTCTAATGTCCTTTCTTGAGAAGTGGAATCACAGTGTCAGTGGATAAATCTTAACAGCTTCAAGAAGTACTTCCCAACAGGGCAGATACAGATTAATTTATTTGCACAAAGGTGTCTTCCCCAGCTATATAAACAATGGATTCCCTCTAAAGCCTTACCTTCAAAGATATTTCTCTAACATATTAGTACTATAAGAGGATTCCTACATCAACCTAAGTCTCTCTTCCAGCAGGCAAAACAGAGGTGTTATCTCACCAGACAGTCTTTGCTAGGGAAATAGCTTTTATAGTAGATAAAATTAATGCCCTATCAACATTAATGTCAGCCTCTATATGCTGTAGCTGGTCGCACATCACTGCTCTAGCAGTTCTCAGTGTAATGTTGTTTGTGCTCCAGGTTACAAGAGTCAGGGAAGGGAGAAGCTGGAAAAAACTGTAAGTTGAACAACACAAGCCAGATCCTCAGTTGCAAGAGAGCAAGAGCGTGCGTAGATCACCACAAAACTTTTTCAGTCACAGAGGATCTTATAGGAAGAGTTTTTTCCCAGACGTGAACTACAGCAGCCTGGGAGCTTATCTAATTTCTGTAGCTTTTGATGCCTGCAAGGGAGTAAGAAGAAAAATTGAGCCTGTGGGCAGAAATTAGCACAGTACTGGAGTATGGCACAGAGATTTGGTAGATGCTCATTGCAGTGACCCTTTCAGTGTCAGTTCATTATCTCAGAGCTGTCACTATTCACCAGCACTCACTCAAGAAGCTGGCTGCTGGAGTCAGACACATGCCTGAATTTGGCCCACCTTCCCCAAACTGAAGAGTTACTCTGCTCTACTTTCTAGAAACGCTCTTCCCACTTCACCAAAAAATATCAGGCCTTCTGATGCTATGTTGGAACAAATTACTGCAGAATTATAGATTGTAACATCGGCCACAGCTTTGTCTACAGCTTTGTCCTGAGGCTTCCTGAATACCAGCAGCTTTTTCTTCTTTTGCTCTCCATTCAAACAAAGGAAACAAATTGTTTTCTCTATACTGTGCTTTGACATAAAACACAGGCTTGAGCTAAAATGCTTCTACATCTCGTTTGGTTAGATGGGATTTACCTACCCTCAGCAGTAACTATCAGCAGAGAAGGAAGTGGAAGAAGATTTTCAAACGGTTGCCTGCTTTTTGTTTTATGATCAAAGCTTCCTTTTAGCCAGAAAGAGAGAAAGAGAAACTGGGAAGTTGTGAAATCTACAGAACAATGAACCTAAATACTGCTTTTTGATAAAAGCTGTGTTGTTAAATTATATTATTAATAAAAAACAAACCTGTTGATTAACTTACACAGAGTGAACCATCCATACATTCAGGGGAACAAGAAAATTGTATCTATTAAAGTGATTATGATGATTACGATGAATTCCCAGAGAAGGAAAATTCTTCAAAACCACCCTGATCTAACCTGTAAATGCCTTATGTGATACAATCCAAGGCCAAAATTCTGGTGTAGAGGGCAGAGAATGGTGTGAAAGACTCTGGAACTGGCACTGGCACTGAGAGGGTGGGTGACCTTGAGAACATTGTTTAGCCTTCCTGTGCCTTTTTCATTAAATTAGACAAAAGAGCCCAGAACAACATTTCTCTCTTCTCCAAATATTAACCTGCATACATATTTTAAAGAATCAATGTTGTATATGAAGCATTTCTAAGCATAACTTAAACCCCAAAGTTTTTAATTTCACTTTGTTGAGAAAACTAATTTTTTCCTCTCTAAGTATTTCCTCTTTTCTCCTCTTGGAAATGGGGAGAAAGACAAAACAATCAAGGATAAGGCCCTACTGCTTCCTTGCTTTTTCACTCACAATAAAAAAAGAAAGCAACATGTGAAGAGAGTTAGGAGGGAAGTCCACTCTCAGTTTTGGTTTTATTCCAATAGGAAAAAGTCAAATGTTGGCATCATAGTTTTGTTGACATTGATGGAACGTGGGGCAAAAGTGGAAGCAGAATCACCCTAAATGATCTTTCTTTTGTTACTTCAGCTGCACAGAAAGTTACACAATGAAAATGACACTTTAAATGGCAGCTTTACTTTCTCTCATCTGCAGCACTGAATATCATTGTCCTAGGTACTCTGCTACCGCAGCTACCTACAGGGTCACTATGAAGCCTCACAAATGCTTTCTCATTCTTTTCTGATATATGTTGGTTTTCCTTTTTAGGATATAAAAGTTTATCTGGGTCCAATCCACATTTCCTTAAGTACAGTTATGGAAGCAAAATGCTTGTAATGACAGCGGGTCAAATTCATGCCAGATACAACTGCATTTTAGCCAGTGGAATTATGCACTGGGCAAACAGCACTATCTGGATTATTCAGTCCTGTAAGCGATTTCAGATCCCGAATATCTCATGCTCTCCCTTTGGTGAATGACAGTTACACAATATTGAAGTCATGTGTGAGCACAGAGAAGCCTCTGGCGCATCAAGACCTCACACTGGGCAACATTTTCAAGTGCTGACACTTGCATGTTTTGTTACTGACCTCAGATGAAACAGATTGGGGCCCAAGTCCTTACCCAGGCAAAATCCCCAGCAACTTCAGTAGGATTCTTCCCTGAGGACTGCAGGAGTGATTCAGCCCAATGTGAGAACTAATGCCCCAGAAGCTTTTTCTAGGCAGCATGCTAATTATAGACTCAAGCTTGACATCTGTAGCACAACCCATGCAGCATTTTGCAACCTGAGCTTCTCTGTGAAGAAGAGAGCAACCACACAACAAAAGCAAAGCTGACTTATCATTTACAAAGGCCTTTTAGTAAGTGTCCTCAAACTGTAGTATTTATATTAAAAGCAGTGCATGAGCTACTTCAAAAGATGGCAAGGTAGAAAAAAGCCACTGGGACTGTTTTCTACAGAACATGCATTGGGCACAGCACACAGCTGGGAGTTGCCGTCACTCCTGTCCAAGCAAACCATGTTTTGGAACCTCGGCAGCCGAGTACATGGATTTTTTTCCCCTAGAAGAAACTGGTGGTGCAGCGAACACCAAAAAGCACGTCTTTTGTCCCTCTGTCTCCAGGTGAAAGAGAATAAATCTATCACAGCTACTAAACTCCTTGTGAAACACCTATCTGGTGCCCTTGTGAAATGCCTGCAATTGTTGGCACTGCAGCTAATCTCTTCTTAGTTACCAGATGATTATTTTCCACATCATTGGACAATGATAAAAGTAGATGACATTGTGCTTTCTTCCTCTTCAGATGAGGTTTTGACAGATAATAAATCATTTTACAACACTAGCTTTTATTTCCTTGTATTTATGCATGGAAAGTGAAATGCAACCAGGTTGTATGATATCATTCTCAAATCACCAACTGGTATTGGAGGAACTAAACTGATAAAGGTTTCATTTTCCAGCCTCTTACAGCTTTTGCTTAGATGATCTTAAATCCCATGCGAGCACCCTGTGGGTTTTTTAATTGCTTTTGGACAATAGGCAAAAATCTCTAAAATATCAGGCTGTACATGCCTGTCAAGGGGTGGTTGCCCACGTCCTTCCATATGTATGTGAAATACATTGGGACAAATTCTGCGGATGAAACTAGAATAAATCAGGGTGAACTGACTTGCTGTCAACAGACAAGTTCAAGTGTGTTTCAAGTGTGTTCTGTTAAACAGGAGATAAAAATTAACTTAGTACACCATCTTTTTGCTCGTAGAGTAAGAAGACATGAGTTTTAAGGCAGTGATGGTCAAGACTGAATTTAAAATAGACATCTTGTAAATATACTCTCTCTCATTTTCCCCTCTGCATCTTCCACGTTAATTTCCTAGCTGTGCAGTTCTCCATTAAATTTCATCATAGAAAATGGATGAAGAGTTTTTTAGGCCACCCTGAAATTTTAGCCTGTAACCAAGTCTTTGAAAATCCTATTATGTACTTTCTACCTTAGACATTATCCCACAGCACCATGCTATTTTTTCAGGCTGAAGTAATAAGCTACTTCCTTGTCAGTAGACTAAGCACATGATTCGGAGACCACAGAGCAAGCTGACATATGAAATTACTAAATGTGAAAACTGAACAAGTTGATGGTCTTTTATCTTGGTATCCTGATTAGATCTATATACAAAACTCTCTATAGCCAACAGCTTCAAACTGCTAACTTTCCCAAAGGGTTGCACAGGATTTAGTGACAGCTTTCATTACGGTCAACGGAAAGTATTTGGTACATAGCCTCACTGAAATCAATGGAGTCTCCTTGTGGTATATAAGTTGACTTTGCAAAAGGAAGTCAAGTCAACAGGAATTGGATAGATAAATCCTAAAAAGCTTGAACTTTTAGAGAAAGGTGGTCATGCTTTTATCCCTGTTATGTAATGGAGTCAAACTACTGTCAGAACTCTTGGGAATAAAACCCTGTTTGGGTTGAAACTACTGAGGCTTCTATTTCTAGAGTTCTCAAATTCTTCTCTTCTCCTGTTTGAACCACCAGCTCTCCTGTTCTCATTTCTGGCCCAATGTTCAGAAGCACAAAGCATTTCCATGAAAGACTTAGATTTTCCAAAAGTTTTAATGGTCCAAGAGGTCCCAATTTCTTCTAGAAGTTTTACTTTTGCAGCTGAAAACTTCCTCCCTGTCTCAAAATAATTTTCTTGTAAGCAAGACTCTCATAAGCCTGTGATTAAATGCACTCTAGTGCCTAGTCATGACTAGTGCTGTTCACAAGTAACACTGGTTGTAGGAGTGAGACAAAATCTGTGGTCTACCAAAAAGTTAGGTTGTAGTTGATTCCTTAGAGGCAGTGAAATCAGATCTTAACAAACATTTCCAAAGGTCACTAAGACACTACAATAATTGCTCTGAAGGTGAAAATTCAAGACTATTTCTTTTTAAACAGCTGAGTTTTTTACATAGTTTAGAACCTGCCTGTATTTCTGTACTTTTTGTCTTCAATTGGGCACTTTCTATTCCCACTGTAACTGAGGTATAAATCTGCACGTACAGTCAACCTCCTTCCCACACCTTTCATTATTTAATGCACTATCATCTGAAGTATTGCTATATGCTTTTGATAGGCAACACATTGATTTGTAGTGTTTTTTCTGCTGTGTTACATGAAAACCTGATTATCTACAGCCATCAGTCCCATTACAACAGAGCCCTGGAGTATGATTAGACTTTAAATTTTTGTAAGGTAAGCTACTTGCAAATCAGCTCTTGAATTTACAGTACTACCTTGGATATGACTTAACTAGAAGAATGAGTTGTCTTGAATCACAGAATGCCTTTGTTATCAGATCCCAGGCCAAGCAGTGGGCTCTGTTACTCTTAGGGACTCTGTTGATACTAATGTGTCCATACTCACATTGCAAACAGCAGCACCAAATAGAACTGGAATAGAAGGAAACAGAGGGAGGGCAAAATCTGAACAGTCAGAAACATCAAATTACTTCTCCCTCCACTCACAGCTTTCTTCTGACCCCAGTGCAGTCAATGTGAGTTTTGCCAATTAATTTCAATAGGAAGAGAATCCGCGTCGGATTAAGGTTTCCTGCTTCTGCCCACAGCAACACAGATGCATTCCAGACCACTCTCAGGAAGAAAAAAAAAGGGCAAATTCCCAGTTACTGTGGCAACAGGAGGGACGGTTCTCTTTGCTATCATGTAATTTTGAAATTCAGTAGCTGTTTTGTACCATGACATGTGTTTCTCTCCTCTGTCAAATTAATGTTTTCTTCCTGTGCAGAAGGCCCATCAGGGAAACAGCATAGAAGAAAACCATCAACACAAACAGCCCCCAGAAGCCTTTTCACATTTCCCACCTCACATCTGCCATAATGGTAAAATCATGTTTGCAAACAACAAGGAAAAACTGTCTTAAATGTGTACTTCCCAAAACACGGAGAATTAATTCAGCCTGCTCTGTGAATGCCCCTCAATGCATGTGAGAGATGACTGGTAATAAACTGCCTCAGAAGAATGCCAAGACCTCTGCTATGGAGAGCATCAGCTAAAGGCTGCACAGATTGTCCAACTCTGGCTGCATTTATCTTCCTTTCTTACCCTTTCCTCCACTAAGGTCCTCGCTGTTGTAGTCCTTGGACTTGTTGACCATTTCATTAAGGGCTGTAAACACCCAATGAAACTTAGGGCAAGGTTTGACAGCTTCAGGAAAGCAGTGGCATATACAAAATATGACTGATGATGCCCTAAGGACTGGCACAGGCAGCCAAACCAAATGGGGATGCAAATGAATTTCTCTTCCCTTCCACCTTGTGTTCTCTGTTTTACAGGAGGCAGTTCCCATGCTGACAGGCAGGTAGCCCTCTCTACAGAGTAAGACAACAGCAAAACCTGCCTCTGCAGCCAAGGACAAAGAAGAGACTGGAAACATATGTTCTCTGTATTTGGGATGATTCAGTTTAGGTAGACTACTTGGGTCAGAGCCCAGATGGTGTAAACTGCTGAATCTCAGAGTTTACATTAGCTGAGACTCTAGTTTAATAAGTATATTTTAATTAAACTTCTGAACTCTTCTGATATTCTTTATTAAAAAACCCCAAACCTCCAAAAAACCTCCAAGAGGAAACTGAGGAAGCAAAACCTGATGTGACTTCTTTAAAATAATGGTGTGAGTCACTGTCAGAGTTCAGGCAAGAACCCACATCTCCTGAGCATCAGTACAATATAACCGATGCAAAGGAAATCCCTGAAGTTTATTGAGGTAAACCAACAGCTTAAGGAGGTCTGAACTGCCCCGAACACTTCAGTGAATTAACTGAAAGGCTCAGGGCTGACGCCTTAAAAGTCAACATTATTAATTAATTAATCACTGAACGAAGTGCGTTGGAAAGGGGCAGTAAGACTCTTCTGTGGAGTTCAGGATGTTGTACTAGAGACAGAAGGCAGTGAGCTTTGAAGAGCACCTGAGAGAAAAGTACACTGAAGCTGCATGTGAGGCAACTGAGCTCTTTCAGCAAGAGCTAAACAGAAGAAGACAAGGAAGACCTTGGAGCCTCAGTGATGCAGGCTCAGCACTGCTAGTAGGTGGGATTGAAATATCTTGGGGGCATTCAAGCCAAAGGGATTCCTGAGGGCATTTGCAACTATGCCATCTGTCCCTTATAGCTGGAGCTTATTTTGTAGATGGTTTTTGCAAGAGAATTAATACCATCTTTCTCCCTCAGTTTAACCCTACTGGTGATTGACTGCTGGCATGAATGCCAAAACATTCAACACAGTAGGTAACACACCAAAAAAAACCCAACAAAACAAAAAGTCCCAAACAAAACACCCTGTCACTTACTCATGGTACCTTTTCTGTGGTATTATCTTAAGCTGAAGCCATTAAGGAAAGGGTCCCTACTTCTCGGTTTGATTTTGTTACACAGCGTTCATTCAAACCATTTTCTAGCAGATCTATCAAGCCCCAAGAGCAGTACAGCTGCAATGTGACTCAGCTTCAGGAGAGCAGACAGGCCTTGTCAGAGCTGGTTAGTAACCTAGTCTCCAGCACCTGAGCGGGTTGAGATGGTTCTGCAGAAGGTATGTTCGTAGGCAGTAGGATAAGCAAGATGTGGAATCACATAGGTAGGTACAGTAAGTATACCAGGAGTTTCTTCCCATGTGACATATATGACAGATAAGCATGTCAACCAATGAAGTGAGTATGACATCTTAGTAGAGGACGTCTGCAAGCTATTTTGCTTTGAAAATACATTCTCACTTGTCATGTGAATAAAGACTGAAATTCAGAAATATCAATAAACACAACAGAGCTTAAACAATATGGTACCTGCAATTGTGCAAAAGTAAATACAACAGCCTACTGGAAAAGAAAAATGAATGCGATTTATGAAATACAAAAGGCCAGAGTGTAAGCTCCACAACTCTGCTGGGTAGGGACATGCATCCAGGCATTTTTATTGGCTTCGAGGTGGGGTGGGGGAGTGTTGCTCTTTACCATCTGTACCCAGACGGTAGTTGCTTCCTCACCAGAGGATGGCAGCACAGAGACCCTTTACTTCCATAGCCAGAAGAGCCTGTGGCAGGAAGACCAAGGTACAGCACTGGATAGTACACCAAAGCTAGAAGAAGGATTAATTTGGCATTCATAGATGCAGGCCACAGGTGCTAAGAAGAATACTGCTATCAACAGCCTGCTCTAGATGGGGCACATATGCCAGAAGAATAGGTAAATAAACTTCATGGAGTGACCTGTTTGCTTGGTCTCTGCTATTCTCTTGTGCAGAGACTTTTGTTAGCAAGACCATTGTCCCCAGTACATGGCCAAAACCAGTCCACAGCCTTCCTTCACATCCTGAGCAATTCCTCTCAACAGAGGCGTAATTCTACTGTTTAGCACTAGGCACTGCAGACATCTGTTCCCAAGCCTGGTCTGTCATGTAACAAAAATGGATAATGTGTCCCAAAGCCACAATGTCACAGAGAATGATATGCTGTGTACTAGGGACTAGTCAGCAACCACTGCCCTTAGACCTGACACTTGGAACCAATGGCATTGAAGACACTGTATTCATTAATAGTTCGGAAAAGAAATGGGTAACAAGTTAGTTGCTGATGGTATGTAATTCTGCCATTAACAGCCAACTGTGAGAAACTCTAGACAACTTGTCAGATGTAAGAGAACTAATTTTATAAACCATGTTGTACAAAACTCACCTTATAAAACTGAACAGGAAGAACTGAGAGCAAGCTGAAGATATGTTATCTTTCAGTTAACATCACCACCCATAAAAGGAGCTTGTTAGCTCAAATGTGGATTGACCCCACCCCCCAGCACATGCAATGAATCTACATCTGACATATTCCACAACTCTTTTACCAAAGCAGCATTATTTTTGTGTTAATTAAAAAGGAAAAACTTCAGATCTGCTAGTAACCAAGGCAAATTCTCATCACACTACCTTACCACTATGGCTCCACTTTTCTTTAGCAGGCATGTCTCTAAGAGGAAATGTGATAAACACAATCTAACTCCCACTGAAGTCAAGGGAAAGTCTCCTGGTGACTTCAGTGTTGTGTGCAACCCAGTCCTTGGCCTCCCCACTCAGATGTCATATAAGTATACCAACCAGAGCCTAGTGCGGTAGTGGGTTTTTTTCTGAAATAGGGAATTCCACCTACAAATAAATTAATTTGGATCACCGGACATCATCTTCCATGTATTATATGCCACAGAGCAGCAAATTTTGGCCATGAATAATAAATTCATTTCTGAGTGATTACTGAGGTTAAATTGTGAAAGTAAGCTATATGTCCTATGAAGACACCAGCATAAAAATCAAAATAACCTGATGTGGGGAAAGTCTGAGCAAGTCACCCTGGTTAACTCCTTCAAGTTCAGATACCCACGTATCATGGGTATAACCTGATGTTAATGACTCCACTTCTTTTTTCTAAAAGAACTTAAATGTTCTGGCAGCAACAGGGAGTAGTGCTTACTCCCTAAAAGATCATGAGCAGATACAAATCTTGCTTTACTGTGTAGGCACAACTTTCCCATGTCCAATCTTCCTGTTACTAGAATATATGTTTCTGATTGGATCATCCCATGGATTTTGCTTGTTTGGTAGGAAGGGTGATCTCTAGGAAAATGTTTCATGTCTTCTCGTCCAAAATCAAACTAGGAAAATGCACATTTCCATAATGAAAGCTAAGAGTAGAGCCAGTGTCCATTAACTGTCTAACTGTCTAAAGGTTCCAACTCTGACTTTTCCCAAGTGCACGACCTGCAATGATAACTGCTAGGTGTTTCTGAAGTGTTACACAGCCTGTATTGGTAGAAGATGAGGTGGAAGGAGAAGATTCAATGAAGGTAATGAAACGTAGGGAATCGCTGCTTTCTTCAAGCCCTTCCTTCTTCAGGATTTCTAATAAGAAGAGATAGTTGGTGAATTCTCACTTTGCACAAACATCTTCTCAACTCCGGAACAGAAGAATAAGAGATAATTCCCTTACAAGAAATGTCTGAGAGCTTAATTCCAGCCTGCCAAAGGCAAACACAATTCCACTGATTTCAATGGAGTTACAGATGGCCCACTTAATGCACAACAGGGTCGATATGGCCCTTCTCCCATACTGTAGCACTGCTTTGCCTAGAAACCTTTACTTTCAAAGTAATTAACCATGTGTAAACAGCCTGCAACACTGAACTGCAATTACATAAATGAACAGGAGACAGATGTATATTTTAAAACTTATCTCAGCAGTGGACTTTAACAGCAAGTATTGATCTTTTTTCTGTTTAATATCAGGATCTTATGTCAGTATCACAGACAAGAAACTGAAGATCTGGAGAACAATATCAATTATTGTACATGTATTTCTCCCTCCCACAGTTTCCTACAGACATTAAACTGGAATCATGTATAAGCATAGTGAGAGTCTCAGGAAGAATTTGTTCTTCCTTATAAGCTGTCTCAGCACTACAGCAGGTGGGCACAGGCTCTCTTGCTAAAAGCAGAGAGAGAGAGAGAGGCAGAGAGAGAGAGAGACAGAAGAAAATTGCTTACTGTTTCGAGGCTTCTCCTCATCCATGCCTTCATCTTCATTTTCTGGGTCAATATCTTCGGCTTGAGTTATCCAGTCTAAGTATCCCTTCAAATCCTCCTCTAGCTGTTGTTTTTCTCGTAACTTCTGGAAATCGCCCCGAGCCTTAGCCTTCTCTCTTTCTTTGGAAAACTCCCTAGCAAGAGGGAGGGAGGGACAGGACATGGGCGGAGGGAAGGAAGAGATTGAAAAACAATGGATTAGATTGATTTCCACTAGAAAGTCTCCACATCCTGTGTAGCACACCCAGCTTTCTCTATCCTTTCAAGACAGACACATGAATGGAGTGTCCTTGCTAGATACACACATAAAACAGCTGGAGTGTCCACATTTTTACCAATGCTTAGGAAAAGATGAATACCTTTTTTTAATCCTTTCATTCTCAACATTTGATTGACGATTCAAATAAAATGCATGTAACATTTATGTACAATACCATACACTTTCTAATATTCTTTACCACTTGATATTCTCCAACCATTATCCATAAATATCTATATGAATAATGGTTAATTTAACTCAATGATGAACTGTTTGACAATAATCTGACATCTGGAGAGTGAGATGGTGGCTCTAATTTTTAGCCAGGTTCCAATCTGTCTTTAAGATTATATGTGTAATCACAACTAAATTGGGCTAATTGTAACTGTAATTAACAGTACTCACAATTCTGTACACATTTAATTATGGGCAATTTCACCCACAGTACTGGACAATATATTTAAGAACTCAGACCTCAATGTTTTACTGCAGACTTTCAGTATTCAGGGCTGTTATCTGACATGAAACATATTTTTCAAATCTCAGGTTGGGTAGACAAAGATGATAAATTATGGGTAGACAAAACTAATAGATTCTGCCAGAAAGTGAACTAGGGTAGACATTTGATAGTTTTGTGAAAGACTACTATTGGGAATATAGGCTTAAAACAGAGGGCATAGGAACAAGAATTTCATGTTGCTTAGTTATGAACCTGGGTGCTTGCTTTGCTTTCTTTTTGGCTGTGGTGCTGTTTCTTCCTCTCTTTCAGAGACAGCTATACGGCATGATTTTTTTTCTAGAAATGCTGACCTACCTCTATTTAGAGACTCTCATGTGGTTCTAAACCAGGTTTTAATGCTTGTATTTTAAAAAGTAAGCTTAATGATTGTGAAAATTGCTGGACCAAGAGTACTTAAGCATTAAGTCTTATATCTGCTGAAGCAGATCACTACATAAGGCACACACAGCAGATAATATGGCCCACTGTTTCTAGAAATGAGAGGTAAAGTCATTCTCTCCAATGAATTATTCATTACCCTTGCTGACGACCATCAGCAATGTGTGCTTTTTTTAAAAAAAATGCCACATAATACTTGTCTTAAGTTTGCTCCTGCAAAAACAAATAGGAAACCCACCACTAACTTTGGTGGGATAGCATTAGGATTATGAAAATCCTACCCAAAATGTTAATGAGTGCCATGTGAAGTGTCCTGAAGCAACTGAGGTGGAGGTGAGTTTCTAACAGTGATGGTGAAGTACTTCCCTCTTGTCTGGTCCAAAACCCACTGAAAGATTTCCATTGACTTCACAGGCTTTGGATCAGGCTTTCAATATTATGAGGTGTGCACAAAACCAGCACTGCAGCAGAATGAAAGTAGGATGATGCCTTCATTTCAAGCCAAAGTATGTGACAAAGTATTCCTGTGTGATCTTCACCCCTGTCTCATTGCTGAGGGTTCAGCCCATCCCATGGGACTGTGATAATGAAGGTGGAAAAGAGGAAGAGAATCGTTGGCTTCTCAGGCCTGAAGGCAGATCACAATCAGCCCTGGGACCAAACTTAGCCACAAGGCAGAAACAGCTATTGCAAGCATGACAAGAATGAAAAATAAAATTTTCTCATACTGGGAGCAATATTTTCCTATTTAAAATGTAAAACAAACAAAACCCCAACAATAATAATAAAAACTGTACAAAGAATTTTAGAAAAATTCAATCAATAGTGGTTATATTTTCTGCTTCAATAACATCTTTCCTCTGGGTCTGACATAGTGCCTTATCCAAATTAATGAATTTACTCTCAAAAAAAAAAATCACTGAATGAAACTATGTATTGTTAAGCCTATTTGATAAATCAAATCCCAATATTTCAATTGTTGCCTCCTAAACTGGTTTTTTAGAATCTGGAACAAATGGGTCCAAGTTTGAAAGGGACTAAGCCCTCAGCTCCAAGTGAGAACTATTTATATTTGCATGGATGTAACTGGCAAAGGGCTCTTTTAGAAACCAAAGTGGAAAACATCATGAAACAGCCCAGCTTACAGAAACTGAAATTGCTAGTGTGCACTGAAGTGGATCATTTATGTTAGATGCATCTAAGCTGCATGCCTACTTGGGTCTTTTCAGTCGCCACTTACTGTCTCTCAAATAGGACTCAGGCTGGGGGAAGAGCTGACTAAACCAACGTGAGATTTTAGCATGATGTCTTTACACTGACCATCTGCATAGGAGTGAATGTTACCTAGCTTTTTAATGGCACAACTGAAAATACTGTGATTGCCTAGTCTAAACAATCTGCAACTGCGTGTCTCTTTCCTTTGTACAATGTATGATACTCCACATCTCAGATGACTCTCCAAAGAAGACAACTTATTTAAATTATCTTAATTTCCATGCTCTACTAACATTAAACCATTGAGAACAGGTGACTCAGAAAATTGCTAATGCAATTCAAACCACCTCCCATGTGGAATGCCAGCCTGCACTCAGGCAAATGTAGTTCACGATCAAGAATTACTATCAATGGTCGTTTACCATCCCATGTGAAACGAGTTGGTGACCTCAGTCCAGTTCCTATTGCAGGCAGGTGTGCACATTACCTCTGCCACCATTGAAGTTGGCAATAAATGGTCATTGTTCACAGTTTCAGCAGGGAGGCCAAGGACCAAATAAGCTTTCTGATGGAAGTGCTGTCTTGAGTCTGGAGGTGGCATTCTCAAAAAAGATTGCACTATCATGTTAGGATAAGGTCGACAAAGGCTTGCAGAACTACCAAGCAATCTGTCTCTTTTTAGTGAACAAGAGAACATCAGTCTGAGTCGGTGCATCTGTTTGTTTTTACCAGAATTCAGTTTGCTTCACTTCTCCCAGAAAATTATAAGATACTTCTGCCAATGGGAATACAAAAAAGCGGAGTATTCTGGAGAGATGTTTTCTTTGTGTGAGGTTAGAGTGGGTCAAGATCATAAATATAAACACCCAGCTCTGTATCCTGTCCTATTCCAGAAGAAAATTTCTCTTGCCCATCCTGATGATGGAATATAGGTAATTCTTGTCTATATCTGATCTCAATATGATTTCTCACATTTAGAGGAGTGATGGAAAGTGAGCAAAACAGCAGAATTCCAGCAGTTCAAAACTCTTGCTTACTACTAAAAGTGCAGCACAAAGCTTCAAACCTCATCTACCCTGAGAAGTACACCAAGGAATGGGAAGAGTTGGAAGAGGGGACAGAAGACTAGGAAAAAGTCCTGAAAGGTCACAAAAACTGCTCCAGGAGGAGCTACAACCATAGCCAGCCTCCCATTCGCTCTGACCTCTTCCTTGGCAGTAAGAGCATCAAAAGCAGCCAACTAGGTTTTCCAGGATCCTCTCAAAGCAGAAGAAATGGTTGTTCTACTGCCCTCCATTTGCCCTAAGCAACTGCTTATTTGGCCTGTGTCCTGGGATTTGGATCATTGCTAGGCAAAATATAAAAGAAATGTGAATCTATATGCTTAGGCGTGCAGGTCTGAAAGTTGAACCCACACTACCATTTTTTTTTCCTCACTAATAGACTGAAACAGATAACACAGATGTGAACATCTCTGATCTCAAGAGACCTTTAAAAGGGTCTTCACTGCTCACAGCAATGATGTGGAATCCTTTTGCCTGGGCTTGAGGAGGTCTACAGTGTGATCTGCTGACTGGATATTTCCTTTGGAATACATGAATTTTATATTGTGCTCAGTCAAGACAGGAAGACGATTATAGCTCTACACATGAATACTCTGTCATACTATTTAGCTTAGCAGGTGACTAGTAAATTCACCAGAAAGACCATGAATGGATGACATACCTGAGGAAAAACAAATTACAAATGAGCTCTTTAGGCAGAGCAGAACTGAGCATTTGATTTTGCAGGTGCAATCAAGGTGTCTTTGTGAGTACAATTAATTACACTTATGTATTCAGAAGTGATTAAAAAACCTAAGCTAATCTGTCATTGACGAAGTCTACCTACACAACATGCTTGGTGAAGTTCCTGAAATAGATAAATGGGAAGAAATCAGAGATGCCCAGAATGGATATACAAAGGTGCCCGGGAATGCTGCTTTGTATCTACATAGAACAGACAGGCGGATCATCTACATAGATCAGACTAGTAGCAATAGCAAGTCTCTAAAAAAAAAGCTGAATCTGCGAAGTGAAGACACTTTGCAACTCAGCAGAATTTAGAACTGCTTCAGGAAGTTAATTGTTTAAGACCTGCTTATTTAGCCCAAAGAAAATTTGGAACATTTCTCCCATAATTTCTGTGTTTTTTCATGGATGCAAATTCTTAAGTTTCTTTTTACTTTTCTCCAGTTGGGAAAAATTTTGCAGAAACAGTGCAGCTGTCATAACACTCTGAACAGAGCCAGAAAGAGTGACTCACAACTTAAACAAGGTGAACTTCATCTTTGATTTCAGTTCTCTCTACAGACTGTTTCCATCTCTTACCACTAACTGTGGTGGTCTAGCTGCAGTATGTCAGGAGGTGGAAGATCTAGGCCCCAAAACACTTTCTTGAGTTGAAAAATGAAAGAGAGAGGAAATTCAATTTTTAATTACATACAGACACAAATCATAGGTAAATTGAATCAGCAGTGCTTCAACAGCACGCACTCCTCAGGGCTGGGCTCACAGGCACTGTTTATCCAATCAGATACTATATAATCTTTAACCACTCTCCTATATGGTCCTTGAGTGCACCTCTGATACAACAGATCACTTTCCCTCTGTCAGCTGGTCATCATCCTCCACTACTGCTGACATCCTTACCTGCTGATCAGAGTATCCACCTGGAGAAACGAGGAGCTTACGTTTTAAAATTGTACCAAGAGTATCACTCTCCAGATATCCAAACACAGACTATTGCCTGACACTTCATTACTGGGGATTTTTCCCCGCTCCCATTACTGCTTGGAAACCCTCCTCTTTGCAGCAGCTGTCTTAGTGGCGTGTCTCCTTCAATGGAGTAATGAAGATAGTAGTAATACCTCCTGTAGATCTGCTATTACCTGTCTCTTTGCAGGATGGCCAATGGTGGATCTTCTTCTCCGGTCCTACAACTGCCCTTCCTATGCTGTTGGCCCAAGTACTGAGGACATAATTTCTGTGAGGCATCAAGTCCTCTCTCCTGCTCAGAGATAATTTTCCCTCTCTTATGATCAAAAGACAGGGGACTTCAGGGCTGCCCTCTCAGGCAACAGGTACAGGCTCTGACCAAATTCATTTAAAGCTCATTAAAGGAGGCATGATGTTAGAAAGAAAGAAAAAGTGGATGCATAAAAGTCCTCATACTGTATTTATCCATGTACATAGAATGGCTGTAGGCACCCAGTCATGCCCAAATATGGAATTAGAAGCCTAATTCTAGGAGATCTTTTTTTAAAAATCTTGTGAGGAATGTTTGCTGGCTTGATTCCTCTAATTATGTGGTTCCCCAGGGGCAGTAAAGTTTTTAACTACTGGGGACAATATCAATTGTTTTTAATCAAAGCTACTAAAATGATGCTTTGCAGTGAGGGTTATAGTGCCGAACTGAAATACAGCTAAACGTCTAGATGTCTTAGGAATGCTTAAACACTAGAAGGAATTCTCCTGCGTCTCTGTTCATCCTTAGAAAAGGTCAGAGGGAAATGATCTTTTCTCCCTGCATCGTGCTAGGCTTGTAATCTGCACAATAGAGAAGATGTGCTTATTGAAGAAGAAACGTGCCCAAGACACTCTCCAGGGAAAATAGTCTCCCTTTAGGCTGTGCTTTAGAGATACTAAGCAATGTGAAAATTTCTCATGTGAGAAGACATAATTTGGCAGGAATCTCATCCCACGAATGTGAAGGGATTTGTCTCATGCTCTCATTCCTCCTTCAGTCTCACTGACTCTACCAGAAATTTTACTATAATCCCCTTCTGTCGTGAATGGTATGTTTCGCCCACAGGGGAGCATAGCGTTGTCCTCTTCCCACAGAATACAGGTAAAGGTTTTAGGTAGAGGAACTTGTTACAGGCAAAGAGTTGTCTTGTATTCCTTTGATTTAGTCAAAAGACTCCTTCCATGCCATTAGGAATGCCATATTTTGCTATTGGCACAGCAATAGCCTAGGCCTTCTATTAAGGTTCCTGAGATCAACCCGCCACTGCCCGTTGTTTTGGTAACCAGAAAGTAGGAATAGAAATACAAATTTTAAAAAATAAACAATAATAAAACATTTTCCTGGTACTGCTTACCCGCTAAGTACACCGAGAACCAAGTTAAGTACAAAAAATGACCCTATGATGATTAGTGTAACAAAATAGATCCAGGGCCAGTCCCTTCCTATGGCATCATTGACCTGGAAGAGTGGAATGATAATTAGTGAGACAAGCTCAGATTCTGAGCACTGCAAGGCTCCAGCCAAAGAGATCCCAAGTCACCAGCAGTAAGATTTTCAATAGCCAGTTTTCTGGAAATTTATGACAGGTTGACATCAGCGATTTTGAATGCCCCGAGGTTGAATTTCTTTGTCAGAGAATAACACCTCTTCTGTTACCTGTATTGTTATTTGCAACATTTGAACATTTTGTCAAAATATTTGAGAGCTGATGTGAAGCTTCCTTAGATTCAGATTTGTAATCCCTCTGAAAGAATCCTGGTGACAGGGAAGAACCCTTATTATGGAGTCTTGCCCTGTAGCATTGGAAAAAGGACACCAAAACTGTCAGCTTACCCGCTCAACACACCAAGAACCAGATTTAGAACGAAAAAGGATCCAAAGATGACCAGACTGACAAAATACACCCATGGTAACTCATAGCCCATAGCGTCCTGCATCTGGAAAGACGAAGGAAAGTTAGAAGACAGAGAGGGAAAGCAGAAATGATTAGGCAAAGGAACAGATGGAAAGGTTTGTAAACAGAGCCTGTGGTTGGTTTACATATAATCATAGGAACTGTTTCTGTATGTTCTTTCTGATGTGACCACTCCTTTGATTGCTTTTTTCCTCTAGCTGTTTTCTTACAGGCAGTGATTAATATAGGCTGAGATATAACCATGTGCCATACTGGCACTTCTTTGGATGCTCAGAGTCATGGACTGTCACTTTCTGGAGTTTACTTACAGGACCACAAGGGTCCATCCGATGACTTCTAAACTTCTAACCACTGCACATACGTATGACTCTTTGCTACCAGTGAAAATATTGCTAGTTTTTGCTAACCTTTGCCACAGTGTGTTGTCAGATCATATTTACTTCCCATGTGTAGCACAGGTACACGTACCTCAGAAAGAAGCATGTGGTAACTGTGGGCAAATACTGATTTTTCCCTGTCAACGCTCTGGTGATCTTCACAGTTTACCACAGTGAGGGCAGTAGCTGCATGCTTTTGAGGAAGGTCCTTTCAAGGCCCACCATGTTCTGACCTGGTCAAGTGCTTTCTAAAGCTTTCTCACAAACTTCCTTTCTCTCCTTGAAGAATTAATCTCTCCTTCAAAATGTGATTCCTACACAACTGAATACTCAGAGAATTTGACACTGTAAACTGAATGAATGACATGAATATAGGTCTGGCTTTTACACTACTACAAGCATCCGCAAATGAAGCAGGCAGACTATTGTTTTAGCACCAGAGCCTGTATTACGTGTAGAGCAACTCTAGCACATAATAAGATATTGTATATATTCTGAAAGCATCTAGTACATAAACACTATTTTATCTTGAAGTCTCCTTCAAAGTTCAAAATTTTAGGAAGTTACTGGATACCTTAATAGAATCTCACTTTCATGACGGTATCAAAAATATCAGAGTCCCTTCTCTTTACTTTTCATAAACACTTATCTCCTGAGCCAGACATAGCATCATTAAAGAAACAGATGGTGGTTAACATTTTCAGGAGCACTAAAATAATATATGAATGTAAAATGCAGACTTGAAAGTACCTAAAGGCATAAAGCAGCCTAGGTTCCTTTGTTTTCCATGTTCTTGAAAATTTTATCGTATGTTGTCCTTTCCTTCCAGGAAAATGCTCTCTCCTTTGCAACCTAAGCATTTGTTGTGATCACAGAAGAAATATTCTTCCATACATGGGCACTGAGACACACTTCAGTGGAGGCGATCTGACTCAAGATTCATAACAACTCAGGAAAGGAATTTCAGACCTTCAGTAAGACAAGGCAGGAGAGTAACACTAATATAATCCTTTCTTTGTGGATGGAAGTCCATTATCCCCTTTTCTTTCAAAGTACGGTCACTAAAGTCCTTGTCTGGCAACAGTCCACAGTCAATGGGCCGATCCAGAAATCTAAGGGCTCCTTCAGCTGCAACTGAACTGAAGTAGACTCATTAAAAAATAAGCTCAAAATCTGCCTCTGTGAAAAGAGTTCATCAGCTCCTTCCTCACAGGATTAATACATTTGGTGGTCAGAAGAGAGTACCCGAACATCTAACATTCCCTAAGCGTATTAACCAGCTTCCCTTTTAATACTTTTGTAGAATTGTTCTGTTAGTTTATAAAAAATGCTAATTATTCTTTATGTTTGTAGGCCACATTTCATCCCATGTGACCAAAAAGTAGACACCTCTGGTGTGAAACACATCAGTGCTTTAAAGAGAACAAAATGTCATGGTATGTAAAGATGGAAGCAAATATACACCTGAAATCACAGTGGAGAAATCAGGCAGGCAAAATGTAACTGCCCAAGCTGGAATTAAGTAAAGAAATGAGACTTAACATCCCCTCTCTTCTACAAAGAATGCCAATATCTATATAAAGCAATTCACACAAACAATGGGTATAGATGACTTTGAAAAACTGCCTTAAGAATTTACCAGCGCAGGCACAATGATGACTCGACTTCCCTCTAATTATGATAGATGGTGATAAAAAAGCCTCAGCTGTATAGTATTTATCTATCAACAGGGTGTTTTTTTTGTCAGCTGGGAAAGTCAGCTGGAAAAGTAGAACTCCTCAAAACTGTGGTACAAGTGAATCCCAAATAACAAATGCCAGGGTGCCAGGTACAGAATTCAGGTGCATGTCAGGGTGCCTTTTGTACTACTCTGGCATGAAGAAATTTCCAGATGGCAAGAAGCTTCCATCGTGGCCTGGTAAAGTATATAACCAGAGTACAGTGTACTCAGGCTATTCCCAATGCCTGCACAATTGCGTAACGATTGTACCAGCCAGCATCAGCACAAATTAGTCCTGAAAAATAGACCTGCATTCTGGTACAGCAGAGCATTTGGGACTTCTCAGACTGAACATTTAGGAGGTCAGTTTTTCATCTCCTTTTTATTGCCCAGTCATATATGTAACAGAGAATCTGAGAGGCAGAGACAGTGATAGCTTCTCAAGTGCAGAGAAACCATCAGTATTTGGCAGACAGCTGAGTTTGTCTCTCTGTTGCTGGACTCCCTATGTTTGGTGCTCTCATGTCTCATTTTCTTTAGTAGAAGGTGAGATTATTCCATGCATTGTGGGACTGAGCCACAGGTGACAGGAATGTATGTTATATGTTGACATAACATCAGGTATTTGGTAAATTATGTTAAAAAACCCTTTGATAAGGAGACAGCACACTGTGAGCTTACTATTTGCTCTTGAAAAATATCTGCAGGAGAAATGCAGAGATAGGCTGCTTGGCAGAAGTTGGGGGGGGAAAAAGAGATAGACTTACTCAAAACAGTAACAGCAATGTATCCACATTTAAGAAACATTAAATTCTTGGCTAAGATTGTATCCTTCTAAATACCTGGAAATGCTTCCTCCAAAATGGAAGTATCCTAGAAGTCCAGGACGGGCTGTCCTCAACTGAACATGCTCCCATACAGTTATCATTAAAAACCTTGCACCTTGAGTGAAACTGCTTCCTGGAAACTTATCATCATTCTGCAACTATGTAGCTATTAATCATGTGTGTATGCATACACATGTCCTGTTGACTGCAGCTGGAGGCTTTCACTGCATGCGTAACTTAGGTGGTAGAGCTGATTTTTCCTAATTATGCTATTGAAGTGGAGAAGCTGCAGAGGGTTATGACAAGATCAGAAGGAGTGTTACCATTTGCACACTACTGAGTGCAGAAAACGAGGTCTGCAAAATATATTTTGTACTGTTGTCTACAGTGAACAGCAAATGGTTCAGTTATAGGTTAGCTCTCTAGGACGGACAGTACAACTCCTGGTACACAGTTCAGCTCTCTGGTCACCGAGTACACTACTTCTCCCCGAGTGTTTACTATTATCCATATGAATCTCAACAGAAAAGGTGCATCATCTAAATTTACAGTTCTGAACAAAGACTATCAGCCAGCGTAGGTCTGAATTATAATATTCCAGCTACAGTAGTCAAGGTGATCACAACCTGATGTCAACTTAAGCACGTATGGGACAATTGTTAGGTCAGCTAGAAGCACAGCATTAGTGGGAATCTGCAGATTGTCAGTTATAGAAATAATTCTGCTGTCTGAGTCAAACTGCCTGACCTTTCACAGCTCACATCTCAACACTCACATCTCACTACTCTCAGCAGTGAGAAAGTTGGTACATTTCTGAACATTAATGCATCATCTCTCAGAGACCTCAGAGATAAGGTTCTTAGATTCCTTCTGATGATTTGCTACATACCCTCTCTGGCATCGTGGGGACATGATTTTGGCTCACTATTCTTCAGCTTTCCAATCTGCAAAGTGGGATACTACCTTGCCTCACTGGGTACTGTCAAAGAAACCACTCAGCATCATGACAAAAAGAGGGTATTTCAGCATATTTGAGGTCTGATGGACCATGTGTACTGGGGAAGAGCTCTTCCTTTGCCAAGCATCCTTAATTGCTATCATGACTATAGCATTTCAATGTTCAGTTGAAGGCTTTTCTCTCAATGATACAGATAATCTCCTAGAAATAACATCAGGATTTTTAATTCTGTAGTTTGCTGATCACAATTACAACCAGCTGTTTCAGTAGGGGCCAAGGAATAAAAGTCTATTTATCTCTATAAATAGACCATTGTGCCTCTGGTTATTCAGAAGATGTAGGTACAGACATATTGGTAAAGCCACAGGAGATATGCATGCTTTACTTGTTTAGAGATTTTTTTTTTTCTGAGGGATAATAGTCTGGCACATTTTGCAAGTATCTCATTCATTACACAGGCATCATAGTTCAAAGATAATGTCAGAGGCATATTATCTATTAACATAATGGTTGAGCATCACCAAGCAGATAGTGGAGGTCTTTCAGTCACTTAATGGGAGGGGTAGACACAATTCACTAAATTCTGCTGACTTTACGATTCACACACCCACACCCTGACACTTTGTGCTAAACGTCTTTCAAAAATAACTGAAAGTTACAGGAAAAGTTTAATCCATCATAGAAGGGCAGCTGTCACTGGAAAGCAGCAAGCTGAAGAAAAAAATTAAGTCTGTCTTGTTCAGTGTACAATACTGGAGAGCTGCAGCTTAATGGAAAGTAAGTTAGCTAGGACACCAGGGCTAGGCTTCTATTTCTTGAATAAATTGCTAATTGATTTCTAATGACTATAGAATGTTATGATAGCCTTTTTTAAATACAAGTCAAGTGCTTCAAGTATTCTATAATGAAGTGTACAATCTTTCACAGAGTAACATTAATCAAGAGGAGCAGAGTACTCAATAAAATTAAAGGGCAGTAAATTTGGAAATTTTGTGTGGAAATGTTATTTTATGCAGCCTATCTGTGGAATTCACTGCCTCAGGAAATGATCTAGCCAAATGCAATGGTTATGGCCAGTAGCAAGATCTCTAGTTGAAACCAAGTCTTTCTTGTAATGATATAAAATTGGAGAATACTGGGAGAAGGAGACAGCAGAAAGAAAAGGTAACACTTAATTGTCACTGAATGTATCTTCCTGCTTGAAGTCTTCATTTTGAAAACCATCTTTTTCAGGAAAAGTACCTAAGCACCTTCATAACTTTAAGGATGCGTAGAAGTGATTTCCTCAGCTTAGATCAAAGATCAAATGGTAGCCTACTGGCAGGCATGGCTGAGGCGATACATAAAAGGCCATGCATATACTAATGTAAGATTTAGATATTTATCACTGATCAATTACAAAGTAAAGAGGTTTGGATTAAAGCATAAATTTTTCCCTTTCCACTGCCTCTTTCCTTCTCTTCCCATGAATATTTGGGTGAATGCATTTCATTCACACATATGCTCATAGAACCACAATTTTAAACTCTGTTTAAACAACACTAGAAACCTTTTTTATAGGATGATGCACTGTTTTGCACTGTGAGGGAAAAATGTTTTCCCCCAAATTTTTTAGTCAGAACTCAGGTACAAAAACAATTAAAATAAACAGAGGATGGAACTTCACCCTTCACAGCTACGGCTGTGTTGACAATATTAAAGAAAAAAAAAAAAATCTACATCATAGACAGTCAGTGAATCCTACATCTCAGGCAAGGGCTATGTGGCCTAGAAAGGAAAGCACTCCTACTCTTCTATTATTTCTTTGGCTTCCATTATATCTTTGTGCTGCTTTCATGATAGTTAAAGCTTTGCTTTGCTTACGAAACTTCACAGACCGACTAAAATGTTTTGCATTCACACATTCAGGGAAAAAAAAGGTCTCATAAAACCAATGTAACCCTTCAGAAGTAACTAAGGTGGGGTGAATTTCCCAGAAAGTGTCCGAATAAATTTGCCCAGTGAAGAAGCAAAACTTTGAAAGATTCATTTTTCTACCTTTCCTCATGCTAAATATATTATATCAGCAGAAATAGCTGAGGAACAAAATATTCATCCCAAATGAGAAAAAGGATATTGCTGGCAGGTCCTAAGAACATCCAACTAACAACTGTAACTGGTGATAGCGTGATTTTTGAGGCTGCTCTACAAACAAAAAAGAAACTATTTGTTCAATGAATCATTCTCTTCTGGTTAACTTCTCAACTGCAGAGCTGATTTGGGCGTAAGAACACCTTGGCTCTGCAGTACTTGCAGTCTTTGCCTTGAAAGCTCTTGCTAGTAGTCAGAGCAGGCAGAGGACTTGTGATGTGAAAGTTTGACTCTTTTCTTTCTCTCAGCTTCTTCTCCTTAGAGATCTAAGACATTTGACAACTGTCTCTTTAGCGGTCATGTTCTTAAACAACTCGTAGGTAGGTAATTGGACTGTGACTATTGAGACCGTGACACAAATAAACCAACTCCTAAATATGCAAAAATTTAGTATTGTTGGTTAGCTCTGGTAACAAATCCTGCACAT
The DNA here is from genome assembly GCF_018139145.2 of Gymnogyps californianus. NCBI lineage: Eukaryota > Metazoa > Chordata > Aves > Accipitriformes > Cathartidae > Gymnogyps > Gymnogyps californianus. The sequence continues at coordinate 149,778,894 of NC_059471.1, forward strand.
TGTATTTTTCTCTGATCTCTAAACAGATTACTGCTTATCTTATACTGTTTTTTCCATGTAATACTTGTGATAAATATATTAATTATGCATTTTGCAACTTATGGTAAGCCCCACTGCTCTTAATATTGCTTTTAACAAGGAAATTACTCACTGTTATTCACAATTTCTAACTTTTTCACAAAACTATAAATGCTTAAAAGAAGCCCCAGAAAGATTTCAAAGTGACACAGAACTAAAGGTACAGTAAAAAGGGACACAGTACTAAAATTGACTTTCTATGTATGTTGGGCTCCATAAGCACTTTTACCAACCTGTGGGGCAAACTATGGGATTGCTTCTTTAGCACTGAAATCCTACACATCCTGAATCTGCTGATTTGTTTGGAGCCTGAATGGTGTGAGGCTGCCGCATGTCATGTCAATAAGGACATGAAAAAAGCACATTTTTACTTGAGAAATTCCTGGCTGGTCTCCACATACACCTCAAGGAAGTCTATACACAGTATGTATCCATCTGACTTCACCATTCACAGAAGGAGCAAGAAAAGGATCATATTTCGTATTACCCATCATATATCCTTAAAGCTGGATTTAGACTTAGTGCATTATTATCCTAAGGATGGAGATTCCACCTTGCAGATCCTTCAATATTTACTAATTAGTCACCTTTGCTTGGTTGGTTTTTTTATCCAGTACTCATGTATGTGCATAATTTAAGGTATATGAATAATTCCATTGAAGTCAATGGTCAATATTATTGTTACCAGCAGAAATGAACTGATATGCATAAGTGCTTTGCTTGGATGGGATGGGGCACAAGATTGGGAGAAATATACGATCAGTTCATTTTCTGAAATTCCCTGGGAAAACTTAGAAGTTTAATGTACATAGTGACTAAAAAATGACAAAAAGATGTAAGCATCTCAGTCTAGACATTCTAGTGCATCATGAGAAGCATTATCATTTATCTTGTCAACCTGAAATACTCTTTCAGCCTTCCTGAGTCTTTAAGACAGGTGATAAGGAGTGGGAATTTAAGGTCTCAGAGCTGACTCAAGGCAAAAGGACAGACATGGGTGTAAAAAACCCCAAAACTCCAAACCCTGTAATAAACAAAAATAAAAAACCTAAAATAAACTAGATTTACTTTTATAGACTTAGGAACAATGGAATAAAATTGCTTCTGAATGGCTTAAAATATAAGCAAAGAACTCCAGATGCCTTGTTCTTATTCTGGGTAGAATTTCTTTCTAAGCATCAACATCCTAGTATTCTTAACAGGACTCCAAGCCACAGTTTCTCCTTACGACTGTGCTGAAATACTCTGGATTTTGTAGCTGGCACTATCAGATGGATGCAAAGGAGAGATTGGAGAGTTCAACCCAGCGTCAATCTGAACTGATGACACTCAAAGGAAGGAGCAGCACTTGATCAGTTGCTCCTATTAAAAATTATTTTTTGACAATCACATCTCTTTCATTTTGAAGTACTGAAGGAGAAGGCACATTTTAAGCTCAGTTGTTCTCTCCAAGCACTTATTTTTAAGGCTGTTCTTACTGTGTTACCTCAATTATGGAATTTTACAAATTCCGTATGTGCATTCTATATATACATACAGACATCTATAACCTTTTTTCAGAGTGTCTTCGGGAGAAAGACAAGACAGAGCTGGATGAAGACAAGTGCACAGGGATCATGAACCAGGACAGAGAATGCTCCAGACAGGTTATTCTGCTATATGGTCACTGTAGGATAAAAGCGAATAATGGAGGCAAGATTCATCATACATGGGCATTGGGAAGAACAATAAGATTCCTATGTGTACCTTGGTTCTCCAGTTGTTCTGTATGCTCTGTAGTGATGGAAAGAACAAAATAAAATTCCACTCTGAGCTAGAAATATTGGCAATTTGTACAGAACTCTCTGCAGGAGCTAAATGGAGCCATTAACTAAAAAAGGGCTGCCTCAATGAGGACAACAGAAACATCAAGGGAAGAGATTAATTTGCAACAGAGAACCCTTGAGAAAGAATCAAAGAAACTGCAGCAAGGGAAGATGTGCCCAGAAGAGAGAAGGGGAAGGGGACAGACAGATCTGAGAAAATGGAGTCTGCAGAGGTTGCTTCTTCACCCCTGCTAACAAAAACTATGTTGAATCTGCTGTAGATGTCCTCACCCAAGTACACCTGCTCTGACCCAGGTGAACTGTAATTCCTGGTTTATTTTAGAAAAACTTTGGGTATGGCTATAGTTCATTGCTATGCTGCCTGATCTCCCTGACAAGAGGGCGAACTGTCCAGAACTGACCAAGCTTCCCACACAGCACTATAGAGAAGACAAGTGAAAGCAGCACTGGGCTCAACCTCAGAGTCATGAGAGCACACACTCTTGCAAAAGATACACCTTGACTGGCTTGAACTTCTTGGGGAGACTGTGTAAAGGCAGGAGTCCTGCAGAAGAGCCCTACCAAGCTGCTGCAACCTGTGCAAGAACAAGGCTCGAGTGGAGATCTAGAAGCACTGCCTTATAACCATGTCAGCTGCTTGATGGCAAAGTGAAAACATCTAAAATAGCTGTTTGAGCTTCTCTGAAATTATACAATCACAGTGGAATGCCATTTTGCTGTTATACGAACTCCCTTCAGTGAAGAACACATAAAAGATGTGAAACAAACTGTATTTGCTTTTTGTTGCATACAGTATGCGGGAAGTGCGTTGCTACCAGTAGAATTTGCCAAGCTTATTTCTTTATAACAGCACCAAGTCTTATTTTCATCACTCATTAAATACTGGCCCCACCTTTTCAAGGATATGCACACTTTCTCAGCTGGGAAAGACTGTATAAAGTCTGAGACACATATAAAAACCCCCAACTTCCAACCACCTAGCACTGGACTGCTGATACTGTATGCTGACACTGAATCTTTCCATTCTGTTTTTTAGCCCCCAGCATATAACCACTGCACTCCACAACATTATTTCATTCTTTGGTAAAGTTCTATATTCATATTTCAGCTGTTTTCAGTTTGGGTGCACATTGTTTTTTGCAGTCAGCTGTACTTTAACAGACTGAGCTATTATGGGTAATATAAGGTCATTGTCTGAGAGCGGGAAGAGAATTAAAACTTGCATTCAAATACCAGCAGGTCAAAATGTCTGTGGCACACAATGATTGAGCTGAACTGTTTTTCCACTGCAAGCTATTTCTGTCGAAAATAGCTGATCCCATACTTCTATGGCATGATAGTTTGTGCTTGCTGGAGAGGTAGGAGGGGCAATATTGACTTGGGTGTGTTTACTACTGTCTTAATTAAATCTGTAATTTTAAATGGCCTTCACACAAGTTTACTGTACAACTTCAACTGATCGCAAAGGCCACTGGCATTTGACTTCAGACTGCCCATTTCAAAATAGAGGGAAAAAAGTTAGGCTCTCCCTTGACTTAAAGAAAACAGCAGTGTTACTGGGTTTTGTTTTCACGAAGTTGCAACATTTATTAGCACTAGTAATGTTCTAAAGCGACATGGATTACCACAGCAAATCAACTATCTGAAAAGTGAAAGGGAAAACAGAAATAATCAGGAAGCTACCATTTACACCTCCTCCCATCCCACCTGTACTCTTTGTGCTTTCTTGCGGGACTTCTCTATTTTTCTGTGAAAACTGGAGGGGGCTACGTACCTCTGCAGCATGTTTGGCAATACAGGGATTCTGAACTCCCACTGAAAACACTAGTTGCACAGCGAGAATTCCTTATATCAAAGACAAATTCTGAGCTCAAATAAGCCTCCTGCTTTGCCACCTCACTCCCTTTCTCCAGGTTTAATATGTAAAAGAGAAAAAAATAATTAAATGTATTTCAATTCAGTTTAGCATAGAACATGTTACCCAAAAGTGAAATATTGAAATTCATTTATTGCCAAGTGATAAAGCAACTTACTTTCTAGAGTGTGCTGGAACTGCTGCACTTTGAGGATGCAAATAAGTCCCTCTAGACTATTCCCTCAAAAGTTTGGGTTTTTTTTCCCCCCCAATGGTGGCTCAGGTCACTCTCTGTCTGCATTGAGCCTGACTGTGTCATACAGACCAGCTGGGAAAGAACAGGCCATACACTGACCCAGGCAGAGCTCTCAAAGACACTAGGTCCAGACTGAGCAGGTCTTCAGCACTTTCCACAAACATAGCCTGGAGTCCAGTAAGCAAAGCCCTTGCTCTTGATCCATTCTGCTTGTCGATACAGATAGCTGACAGACCATTTTCCCTACCTTCTCCCTACTCAACAGCTAACATCAATAGTGACATTACTTTTGCCTTCTTATGACACTACTCTTCTTGGTTCCTGAACAGTAGATCTACTTAGAGGAGATTCACATCATTGATCCATCTGCAGTGTTCTGCCAAAGTCAGGTCCCTATACAGGTAACAGCACCTATTAAGGCTCTCCATTCTCTCATGTGACCAATTACATGAGTGGGTTAGCTTGTTGGGTGAATTTGCAATTTGCAGAAATGCCATGTAGTGACCTCCAAAAACTATTTGGACTTGTGCGACTTAATCAGGATTTGAATTCAGGCCTCCAGAGGCAAAAGTCACAGAGCTTTATGTGCGTTGCCTTTTTCCCATGCAAGTGTGTATAGCTTTTTTTCCCTTTAAAAGGGAAAGGTTGATCTTTGAAAAAGTCATCCAAAAGCCCAAAGGCTATTTAGCCACAGGGCTCATAGTTCTTTCATTATAGCTACTGCAGCAGTTCCATCTTTTACTGCTCCTCAGTTATTTAAAAACCTTTTTATCTTTTAAAGGCTTTGGAAATTCACTCCAAAAGAATAAAGTGCTGATTTCAAGCATGAAAATATCCCTTAGGATGGTGGGTTTCCAAATCTAAAGATTTCATTTCATCTTAGAATTCTGGGCTATCCCTTCCTGTCTCTGTTTATTTTGTATTTACATTTGCATGGCTGATTATCCAGAAAGGATTTTCTGCCTGTTTTACTGTACTGCTGTTTTATAACTGCTTCTATTTATCTCAGTGAAGACTGATAGCAAATTATACCACAAGTATATCAGAACAGCATTGATTACTGCATGCACAGGAATACACAAGCACACACTGTTCATTGATTTACATAGTCAATTAAATCCTTAAAAATAAAGATAATGAAAAACAGTACTGTAAGCTGTAGATAATCACTACCTTCTTTAATAAATGGAGGCATGACTGTCACTTCTTTTTTTGCACTTGATCAGTATATCCCAGTTTCCTTTGTAGCCAGTTCCCAATCTATGATATTCCTAGAAATCCTTTCTACATTTTAGATGATGAAGCCAGCTTTCAGTTGTGAAATCACACCCAAAATTCTCAAATAAAATGTACAATATCTAGAACTCATAGTGCACAGCTAATAAACCTTCATCTGATAGGCACACTAGCCACTCACAGATATTGTATAAGCACTAGAGGTTCACTGGAGAAACTACTATCAAAGCCTGAATGAGGTGCAACTGCATTATCGGCAGACAAGACTGCCCCTTCTGTTTTTCTTGTGAGTCTTATCAGCAACACCAAGTAGGCAAGATGAGCACAATGTCCAGAACTGATTTCTTCTAGATATGCTTTAAAAATCCACAGTGTGGATGTTCTGTGGTAAATATTCCTCTGATTGAGTCCTAAACCCTTCATTTTCTACTTCTGGTCACTTTGTATCTTTAGGGAGATGTGCCCAATATTGGTTTTAGGCCTCCAATTTGGGTGCAGTTCAGAGGATTTGAGTTAGGAGACAGTTCTAGAGGAGGCCATAGGCGCAGCTAAACTATACGCTTACGATGGTATGACCACCCATCATACTGAGCCCTCAAGTCCTGCTCAGGCAGAAATCCCACTGAAATCAATGAATAAAGCCAATATTAGTGGACTAATTCTCTTTGCAGGCAGGAAAGACTTATCATTCACAGTAAGATCAGTGAGGGTTTAGTTGTATTGACCTTTGTCTTGAAAACAAGATGTTGAAACAAATTAAACTCAAAATAAACATGAGTTTTATAAATAGTCAGTTCTAGAGCCACCACTTGTGTTCTGACCTTGGGCATATTCTCCTGTCTTTTTCTTTCCCAGGGTCTAGATAATGAACCAAAGTCTGTTATTTGTGAATTTGTCTAGTGGATATGGGTCCAAACTTAACAACTCTGAAGATGATTGTTTCAGAACGCAACGATCATCAGTTCTTGAATAACTGGTAGTAGGCCCCAAGCAGTGCACCCACAAACAGAGGCACTCAGAATCCTAAGTCATATATAAGTGTCCCAGTAGCTTAGCTCTTAATTTTATAGCTCTGGGATAAAAGATTAAAGATTAAAACAAGAAAGGTCTCTGTGGTGATTAGACAGCAGCAATTAGGAAACAGTCCAAGGAAGAACAAAAGAAGAGAGACTAGAGAAAGGGCAACAGAAAGACAGGGCTATTAAAGAGGTCCTTCCCACGCAGGAGCACTGGGCAGAGGGTCTCCATTAACACCTCCCCATAACCAACCCAAAGAAGCTTATTTGTAATGGAGAGTTTCTTTCCATATAGAGGAAGAGGACTGAGAGGTCCAAAGTTGAGGTCTGAAGGGCTCATGAAAACTTCATTTCACACAGTAAGTGCCTATCTTGCATTGAGCAAATGTTCAGCAGCAGGTTTTTGTGGCAGGTGGCAACCAGCAAGTCACTGCTGTTACTCACTTTCAAGGCAGCAGTACAGGCAACCGTGACAGTTGCTCGTGCAGTTGTTAATGAGAAAAAGGAACACAGATTTAGGTCAGCTTTTATGCAAATTAAGCGTGGACACTGCTTTTTCAGTGCATTAATGCTGTGGCCCTTCAGTGCTCTGAACTATGGGCCCTCTCCCCTTACCCACCACTGTTACAGCAGATGGAGATGAAATAACCTCTGCAATCACAGAGATGGGTTGCTCATACTTGCGTGCTTATTCTTTGTAAATTTTTCACATCCATGCAAAACCCTGCCAAAAAGATGATTAAAAAACCTCAACCCCACAACAATAAAAGCCCAGCATTTTCTTGGAGGGATGGGGGTGGATGGGGAATAAACACCATGGAAACATGTAGACAGATATATTCTTAGAATCAGATCATTCTCTTGTATGGAAAGCCTTACTAATTCAAGCCTAAGTGCTGCAAGAATAAAGGGTTAGAAGGAAAAACACAGCTGGTGAAAATTGGGGGTTGCAGCTCTGCGTTTAATGTCTTCCACTTTGTGGCAATATCTCTGTATTCCTCACATCATCTTCCTCATTGGCTGCAACAGGCTGTGGGGGGATGAGAAAAGCTCACAAGATATGTCAATGCTGTCAGCAAAGTAAATTACATCTGTTGTCCAGTTTGTTCCATTTTGATTTCATGATGGGAATTGTAAGGGTGTCTGTAAGCTCCAGTTTCAAGCTCATTTAGTGACTCTTGGAAGTTTGATCTCACAGATTCAGAGACCGAAGGATCTTCCATCCTGTTTAACCCACTGCATCTATATATGCTACTCTATGCTGTCCTTGGGGATGTGATGCTTCTGAATGTTTCCACTGATTGAATCTCACTACATTGTGGCTCTCGCTACATTGTGGTGGCTCTGCTGCACTGTTTCAGGCTACTAAAATGTTTTCTTGCCTAGGGGCTGGGCAAGCCTACCAAGGATTGTTCTGTTAAATTTGAGAGAGTCAACTTATTATGTGCCAGTTCAGGCATCTCTTCCAGGGAAACGTTAGTGCCCTGGATCTCATCCAGACCTGGCTTTAGTCCATCTATAATAATACCACACTCTTTAGTTTACAGTTAGAGCCTTGAGGTAAACTGTCCCTGGAGGCACTGCATGTTCTTTTCAGAGACTCAACCAAGTATTCTGAAGCGTTGCCCAAATGACATGGGACAAAGCCAGTACTCCAAAAATGATGGCAGGCTCAAGGCTGCTCATTATTAATAATCATCAAGCAGATGAAGTAGAATTACTCAATCCTAGAATTCAAGCTGTAATGGGCAAGCTGCATGCAGAACATCTCAGGACCAGGTTCTCCACTACCCAGCAGTGTGAATAGCCCAATGCAAAAACTTATGGTTGCGTTTCGCACTTGCTCTGCACTCTGTTTTCATTTATATATACGATTGCTTAGATGCAGGGGAGTGGAGAGACTAGGCATATAAAACTGAGGCTGCATTAGGCAGTTTTGCATGCAGCATCACAGGGCTCCAGCTGCAGAAAGCACATTTCACGCAAAGATGAAAGCCTTTCTAGAGACAGGGCACTGTCCGAATTGTATTTAACTCAGAAGTGAAGCTTCCCCTGAAAGACAGTAACAAACTGATTAAAAATAATTAAAAAGAAGTCCCATTAGGGAAAGTTGAAAGAACTGAATCTGCTCAGATTAGAAAAAGATTAAGGGAAGACAACAAATGCCTACAAATACTTAAACAGGATGTTACAAACTGCACAGGGATTAATTTTCCTCCTTAGTCAACAAGACAATAAGAAATAACGGACTGCAGCAGAGACTGATTACAAAATACCAAATGACTCAATTTGTAGCATTTGGATTTGCATCTGCTGCTGGAAGTTTCGAAGACTGAGGGGTCTTCAGAAGTGGGCCTTGGTGCCTGCACAAGGGAGCGAGATGCTAATGCTGGCTGATCATACATTAAGGAGAGTTTTGAGAATAAGCTCAACCTTTCTACGATGCATAGGAAAAATTATGATGTGACATATCATGAGCTGCCTGTCTATTCAAATGCTTCTATGAACTGACTGCATATGAGACAAAGCCACCTGGCAGTTCTACTGGGACAAAGTAAACCTTGTAACACTGAGGCAGTCTAAGAGAGATGCTCCTATAAACACTTAACGCTCCCTTCAACAAAGATCCGTTCTTCAGCGAAGAGTCAACAAGGTTGTTTTGCACAGATTTTCATCCTGTCCAATGTAGTTATTTCACATTAAAAATTTGGCTCCTTGTAAGTAATTATCTTACCTGCCACTATAGCAGTGTCAAACTGTTTTCCCTAACATTTTTTTTTCAAATTTCAAAAGAAGCCAATCTACTCACAAGTTTTATCTGCTGAGTGAGAGAGGAGATTAGAAAGTGCATTGATCTTATTGATGTCAAGTCCTTCTAAGGACTAAAAGTTTATTGCTTTCCTGTCTCTGATTATCTTTTTGTGAGGATGTGGATCACAGGCTGGGAAATAGTACTCCACGAGAGACGAGACAGGCTTCACTACAGAGGTGAAAAGCTGGAGGAGGCATGAGGGGAAGCATGAAGAAGGAAGCAGGAAACCGAAGGTAAAATCTGAAGAGCTACTAAGTGGATTAGGAGTCCAGGGCTTGTGGAAGGTCATAGAGCTTTCTAACTTTTAAACATGCAGGTTTAACCTTGCAAAGTGTGGCACAGACATAGGTTTCATGAAATTACTAGTATATTTTTCAGGGCAACATGCTGAAATGTGCTAAGCTCCCTCCATTCCCACTGAGAGGAATGCAGAGATCTAGGTACCTTTCAAAAGCTATTTTTCAGAAAATAGGAAGATATAATTGAAAAGCACTTATAGAAAAGTTCAAACCAAGGGAATTGCTCCATTGTCTAAATATTTCCAGCCAAGTAATTCAGCCCAGAGCTTTATCTCTTGTTCTGCTGAGTTTTACATCAGGCTCTTATTTTCAGATTTAAGGAGGGAGCAAAGAAACTCCCTACATCCACATATATGTCCTTGGAAGACTATCACAACAGACATCAAGGCCCTGATTAGGCATCTGTAAGTCCTCATGTTGTACACATGACTACATGTGGAAGATCTCAACAGTATGATCAAGATTTTGCAAAATAGAAGGTGAGATCCTGACCTTTTGAAATTAATTGGAATTTTGCCACTGACCCCAGCAGGACCCCAGATTCAAACCTTGGTATCTACCCTGAATTGCAGAGGAGCTAAGAACCTAACAGTCTGCTTGAATTTTGAATGCTCAGCGTTTTTAATATTAACCCATTAGCTTACATCATTAAGTTTAAGGAATGACCTCTGAAAATCATCAGCTAAAATTTTCAGCAGCAAAATTGTCTGATTTGCAGACAACATTTTCTTACACCGTTCTTCAATCTGTACTTTCCTTTCAGTGTAAAATGGACAACCAACTCTCTGTCTCAGGATGTAGTTGGAGAGAGGGGATCTTTAAGTCTGGATTTCTAATTTAATTAACTGTGCAGATTTATTTCCTAATAAAGCAAATTTTAATTTCCATGACCTCACTGTGGAGCCAGGAGATCTTTCAAAGTGTTATCTACTTGAGAAGAGAATAGCCTTCTATCCCTGCACTCTTGTGGAGATGCAGCCCCCAATGGGTTTTCTATGACAAGTCCACTCTTCCTTGGCTGAAAAGGCAAAGGCCAGGGAGTAGAGCTACATACGAGTCAGATTTCACTAAAGAAACAGTGGCTCACACTAAGTTTAAACATATATTTATATCCTACCCCACTTACTAAAATTCTTCCTTCATGCTCAGAAACTGAAATGTTGCATCTTTTCTATTCTTTACTGTCCAGAAGTACTCTTCCTTTTGATCTGGCTAGCTGAAGCAAGAATGCCCTTTTTATGGACTATAAAGCTTACTGTATAAACCACAATAGATATGGTTTGAAACACCCACATATGAAATCACAGTGTGAATGTTTAGAGACTGTTTCTGCATATAAATATTAAAGCCACAATGCTTCTCATAGGTGTGCCCTATAGTAATTGCGCAATCAAAATCTGTCCCCAAAATAGCACAGACCTCTCTGCAGAAGGAAATACTCATCGCATCTTAGATACCTTCTTTACCATATGGCAAACACTGATCAGAGCTGACTTCTATCCACTTTGTCAATATAACACAAAGAGACAAAAAGTCATATGGGACAATAGTACTCTTAGGATTGTTGACAGCAACTTAATCGAGTATGTCTGTCAGCTCAGGTGTTCAGGTATTTACGCAAACTTTGTATTTCATGGCCTTAAACATAGGTGATATGTTTTTTTCTTTACAAACTAAATTTCCTCCTCCTCAATCATTGAAATTTTATCTGCAGTACTAACTCTTATCTTTTGTAGTCTTGTCTAGGAATAACAAGGAACTGACAATAACAAATATTTTTTTTGTTTCCAAAGCAAGCATTCTATCAACGCAATAATCTAAAAGGCTAACTATACGGATGCCTCTAAAAATGACCATCAATCTGTATTAATTTCAGGTCTCAGTTCACCGTACTGTCTCTAAAGAAAAAAGAACAGCTCAGGAAACCAGTGAAAAAAGCTGGCTGAATACCAAACAAAAGCCAACAGCTAAAATCCAGGTTGCTGCAGGGATGCCATAAAAAAATCAGACCATCTGCAACAGTCATGGTAGAAAATCATTTAGCAGTGAGTATATGCTTTTGGCTCCTGTTATTAGATAACTGATAACTGAGTTCTGAATGATTCACATCCAGTCACGCAAATGACGCATGGACCCAAAAGTGTAGGGATTGGCATGGTCTTTCATAACACGTGCCGTTGGAGAAAACAATGATAACTTGTGGATAGGTTTCACAATACTAAATGGTATACACTGCCAAAACTATTTTCATGTTTATTTCTGATATCCTTTACTCTCTCCTATTTCCCCTGAACTACCTGTAAATCCTCTCAATCACACGAAGACTGGACTAATGTGAGCTAAATGTGATAAAAAGACAGGTTTATTATATATAGACATAGTTGAGCTGTGGAGTAGTTTTACCCAGTTCCTTTTCTTCTTCATTATTTTATTAATCTATACCTTCTTTTCAAGTAAAGGCAATTTTTGTGCTCTGAGACCCAGACTCCTCTTGTGGTTTGATCTCTGCCCTTTATCTCAGGCACTAGAAGGAAGCTAGAGTCACAATTCTAATCTAAATTTACGAGGATAAAGAGACAACTGCTAGCTGTTCCACATAGAGACTATCTATTGCAGATAAGCTAAAACTTCAAAGGGAAATCTTGTAAACTCTAACTCACTGGTGGGTAGAAGGCAGCTCCAGGCTCATGTTTAAGAGAAAAGCTGATGTTGATTAACAGTGCAAGCTGCCTTAGTTCAGATTATCCTTTTGTGTGCTTTGGGTCTTCCTGAGTTAAATTCCATCATGCATTATAGCACATCCTACCATCTTCGAGAACTAGGTGTCATAATATGCCAGTCTTCAAAGTTAGTCAGAGTCCGGGCTAGCCTTACACAGACAGGACTGAGCTGTGTGTGAATTAAATTCCTGGACCATAACATATTGCTGCAAAAGTTGATGGCAAGAGCTGAATCCAGAAACATGTTTATATCTGGTTTACAGGTGAAGGCTAAATCTGATTTTAACTCCTATAGTATAATTGTATTGCCACTGAGTTTCCCAACACATTAGGAATTACAAGGTAGAAACTAAAGCTATTGAAACTTCCAGAATTAGGGTAAAGGACAGGATGAGACTGCATTTAGATTAAAGGTAGTATCGTGTTTCGGCTAAACATGTAACCATGATCAATACCAATATCAGAGTTAGGAGAATTTATTCTAATACTATTATGATAAAAGTCATAATCAGGAGTAGTGCTATCATGAAAAGGGATTTGTGAGGCCTTTCTTATAAAACCTACGAGCTGATCAGCATAGTGCCTTTGTAACATTAATGCCATGGGTAGAGTGCACAGTTATCTGTCACAAATACTTCTGTGTCAGTAATTTGGAGATGTATGAGCTATTTCACTCCTGCAGAGAGGGTCTTTACATGACATTCTGCTCAACAAAGGTACATTGCAAATTTTCAAACGAATAAGCCATGTGCCATCTTTCAACATTCAAATATCAATGGAAAGTCAACATTTACATTTGATTTAACTGTGCCAGATAAACCCACCCATTTTACCCACTAATTCTGAGTTAATTAAAGCTCCATGCTAGCAACCATGCCTTCACTATATAGAACAAGCAATAAAGCTAAAGCCCTGAAGTTTCAACATAGTCGTAGCACATGGGCAGGCCTTTCAACTTATCATTTTCGGATACGTACCCAGTACAGTACATCTGTCCAGCCCTCCATCGTGATGCACTGAAACACCGTCAGCATGGCAAAAGCAAAATTGTCAAAGTTCGTAATGCCGTGTTTAGGTCCCTCCCAGCCTGCCTTGCACTCCGTGCCATTCTGACACTGCCGCCCATGCGCAGACTGGGGGGCACAGGGAGATGGATCATCTTCTGCAGGTGTATCTTAAAGGAGAGGAGGGAGAAAAAGGAGATGAAGGAACTAATTGCCATTTGACACACTGATAAGCGAGTGAAGGATATCTGATTTTAACAAATATGTTTTGCAGTGAATTTGACAGACTTCTCTAGGAATACACAAGCAACTGTATTAATTTTAACGGGCAGAGGGATGTTTTGTTGTGCTTCACTTTCTTTTTGTAAAAATAATGGCTGTCAAATTTTACAGTCAAAACTGAGATGGACTTTTTTTTAAAGCATACCCTCCTATGAGGAAGAAATCATGCCTTTCAACATGAGTGGGAACATTAGATCACATCTATTACATTTCTTTAGGCTGCATGTTATGACCAGTGTTTTCATACCGCAGTCACTTGGCATCTGGGTTAATCTTGGAAGGGAACTGCAGCACTGACTGGCACTCTGTTGAAGGAGGCTGAACCCCTGCAGCAGACAGGCTTCAGCGCTCTGGAGATAGGTTGATATGGTGCTGGGCCACTGCTAAATTACAGCAGAGAGTCTCTGGAGCTCTGCTCTTTTGGAGTTTAGAAGCTGTGTGGCATTTTATCAATAGCCCAGTGGCACTCAGAAGCTCTACAAATTACTGCTTGATTATCCACCTTCTTTACGGGTATTTCCAAAGATCTGGGAACCCATACAACAAGCTTGCCTAAATGCTTTGATGTATGAAAAATGCTACAGAAAACATTTTTATAAGCACAAAAACTCCTGCAATAGAATTTTTTTAAATGTACAGATTTCAGAGCTTAGTGCTACATTTATAAGAGATGCAGGTATGTATGTGTGTGGGAGCAGATAATTATGTTTGTTTCTCATCTTATATGGCAAAAAATGTAATTTTCCAAAAGTTATGATCACATTCTGATCATTAAAGCATGCCAGAAACAGCAATATTAGAATTAGATGCTGTAATGTAAATAATCCCAGGCAGTATAGAGAAAGATATATACACTTTAAAAATGTGAAACAGTCTGACAATGCATTATAGTTCTAGCATCATTTCCAGAAAATGAAATCTGCCGACATTATAAAGCAGAAAATATAGAACTTCTGAAAATTTCCTGCTGTACAATATTTTCTTGGTTACGAGCTGAACTGGGTCCTAGACATTGGCACGCACCACCACATGGGAAATCATTGCTGCTCAAGGTCAATAAATCAAATTAAAAAGAGCAGATGGTTAGGTGAGTGAGTGACAATACAATTCAATTATTTTGAAATCTGAAGATTTCTTTCTGCAAATAATTTGAAAGTTCTTTCCTGATAGATTTGGTGCAAAAAAGTTTCTTCCCATTAATATAATTTTGTTTTCTTACTAGCTGCACTTCTAACCACAGTCACAGCCTGTGATTGAAAAAAACGGTACTGGGCCTCAATTAGATATTCCTTTACAATGATACTGGTTTAAAATGAAGATGTATTTGTGTACAAGATTAATAATAAAGTATAAGAGTTGTTCATTTCCATGATGCCATCTCATTTGTAGCTCAGTCTGCTAGTGGTGAAATCATCACTACTTTAGTGTTGCTTGAGCCTCTGGCAGATTTGTTAAAGAACTCAGGCTGGCCTGTAGTGCCAAAGGTCCACATTAAAAACTCCACTACTGTGTACAGCAGGAGTTGACAGTTTTGCATGTATCCTTTACAGACAGGCCAACAACTGAGTGCCCAAGATGAGCAAGCTAAACTCTCACCATTAGAGACAGTCTCGCTACATCAAAGGTGATTCATATCCAAGAAGCAGAACAGAGGAACCACCACTGTGAAACCCCAAACAGGTACACGGCAGGGAGCAACAGCCACCTGTCTCCTGTGCCAGCACAAATGCTCCATTATATATGGGGAAAGCCTCTCTCACAAAAGCTTTGTGTGTATGACAGTGTTCCCCTTACCTATCAGTCCCCCTTGCACATGGTAGCAGGTCTTATGCATCTTCCCCATGAATAACTCCAGACCAATGATGGCATAGATAATAATGACAAACAGCACCAGCAGGGCAATATGCAACAAAGGGACCATGGCCTTGATAATTGAATTTAAAACCACCTGGAGACCTGCAGAGAGAACAGAAGGAAGCACTTATCAGCAAGAGAACAAAAATTAGAGAGGCTATAAATTGCACAATAATATGTTGTTTTTATTTCATTCTGCCTCACCTGAACTCATTATCTTGATGATGTAAAGATGTACATTTACAGATCACCTCCCTCCAGAAGATCCCCAACATTTCACAAATTTACCAACGCAGCCTGGGTCACAGACTGAAGTAAAGCAGGTATTACCTTACCTGTCACTGAAATACCACCACCCTGGGGAGGGAATACATTAGCTATTTTGCCTGTTCTTGAAAACCAGACCTAAGGTGTTCCCCAGACAGTGTTGAAGAGAGTTAAAACATGGGAAAAACAAAGAACAAACAGAACTGAAGCAGGACAAGAACAGCGAGACACACAAGAGGGCAAATACTGGGGTACCACAGAGCTGCACCCCAGAGCATGGGGAGAGATGGCAAACTGAAGTCATGTCCCTACTCTGATTCTGGGTTCTTCCACAGGTCAAGCCAGTCTCAGGCAGAGCCTGAGCTGCTGAAGGACCACCAAACCCATACTGACTGAGAGCTCCCGGCCCTCTTAGGATCTCCCTGCACTCCAGATCCACCTCACCTTACTTCAGTCTGAACAGAGGGAGAGTCAGAACCAGCAGTGCTGGTTTTGCCCCAAGATTTAGGGATCACTCTATAACAGAGGTTGTCCAGGTCCCTAGAAAGGGATATGAACAAAATATTATTACATGGCTGTTGTTAAGGCATGAGACTGCTATAAGTCCTAATCATGAGCAAGCCAAACATTTCCAGAAAGGCCCGGGGAAGATGACTTGTAGCGAAGTTTGCTAAAGCACTAAGCCACTGTACTCTCAGATGCAGTCGACTCAAGCTGCAGATTCATGGGCCTGCCTCTGTCTCCTTCTCCTCATTTGTAAAATCAGAGTAACAAAGCCAGCCTCATAAGCCTTTAGTAAGGATTTGCATTTACAAAGGTCTTAAAGTTATTATCACTGGTGGCAGTGATGGCAACCACTGTCACTGGCAAGTAAGTTATTAATGCTGGAAGTATTGAGAGACCTCTAGAACTCTATAGCCTACAAATAGCCAGATCAGAACAATTATGAGCTCATGATTTTGCAATGACTGAGAGCCAGAAGCCATTAATGTCTCCTGCAAATGCTGTCATCTCCTCAGAGAAGTTGATATTAGCTGTGATTTCTGAAAAATGTGATTCATGAGTTGTAAATGTCTGTTATACATCTGCCAAGAGAGTTTGTGATAACCATTAACTTTAAAAATCTATCATCTAAGATTTTAGATTTTCATTTTTATTACTTTTTTTTAACTAATTTAAATACTTTCTAATAAGGATGACAGATCTCCTGACAAGCACTTTCACTTGTAGGCAATCCACTTGTCAATTCACAGCTAAGGCTGAGACTTTGCATTTGCTGCCCAGACACGATGGAGCGCAGCAGAAGCAATCAAAGGTGGCATCAGCTGCCAGGCCAGCAAGATCATTCACTGCCTGCTAGTAATCCAAAGCTGGCTACTAGCATCCCTCTAGTCAGAACATTTTTTCAGGTGTCTGCAGTCAGTTCAGTTATCTGTTAATGGTTCATGCTACTACCCAAAGGGAGTTATATTCAGCATGAAACATTCTGGCTTTCACAAAGAGATCCTTACATGAAGTATAATACTGACAGGATCAAAACTCATCCTATACAAGAGTGGGCCGTTCTGCTCGCTCAGTTACTTCTACGTTCTTACTCTGTATAAGCAATGTCTCTGGGGAAAAAATATTGCTGTGATTACATGAGGCAGTCAACCTTTTCCTCTAGACGTTCACTTCATTCAGTCTACTAATTGTAAATATATACAGAAAATGAATTGCACTCCACATCAACATCACTCCAATACTTTACAGCAGTCAAGAATGTAACATTCACCAGACAATTAAAACAATGTCCCACCTTCTCCCAAACAATGTACAACAATACAAGAAAGTTAAAAGACTACAGATGGCTATGAACCTGAAAAAAACCCACAAACTTTGCAGATTGAAATATTTGTAGCTTCAAATAAATCTACACAAAAGCAAACAAAGGTCTCCAATTTTAGTGGTTTTAGGAGCCTTGTTAATCCAAAATGTAGACAAGATTACAAGGTTAAGAGTTCTAATACCAGGTCTTATGTAATTTACCCTTAATTGTTATTATTAATTGATTTAATATTCATCATAGGATATACCCAATGCTCTTGAGAGGGTACTGAGGACAGACACAATGATGAACAAAAAGCTCTCTCATTTTAAATGTAGCTTCATTATCACCCACGCCATGAAAGTGCTTCAGTGTACTACAGATGTCCAGAGAAGATAATATCTGCACAAAACAATGCCCTTTGTGTTAACAAAGCAGCGCTTGTGAAATCAAAGGCTTGCACCATAAACATGAGATGACAAGGTGTTTAGACAGTCAAGGGGAACAGGTACCACAAGAAGATTTATAGGAGCTTCAGCTAGCTTAATTAGAGAAAAGCTTCTTGAGAATAATAAACCAACTTTGAAGAAGAGATGAGCTACTGAATGCTGTTAGCATGAATTGATGTGTGTGCTGTGCAGTACCCCGTTAGGGCAGTCTGTTTTTAAATCCAGATGTTTCCACTAATTAGCAAGCTTACATACATTACCGTTGAAGTATTCAGAGAGTTTCTAAAAGTTTCAAACCGCTAACTATGTAGCAACTTTAGAAATGTCCTCTCAGAAGATGTAATGAATGCTACTAGCAGAAGGGCAAGGGATATATGCCCATCACCGTGCTCCCTGCATTGTTGTCAAGCTTATTGCTGCAATATAGCTGCTGCCATTAAGTTACTTTATTCTCAGTTCACGCAGCCACTTGCAACATGAATAGCTGTTGCAAGGAATGGCATGAGGAACCAGGCCTGGACAATCAGAAAAGTCGGTGTAGTAGAAGTGGGGAGAACAGGGAGAGCAGATAAAGAAGGATTAAAGGACTGGGGGAGAGCCATGGGTAGGTAGAACAAACAGAGACACTTTTTTAATAAAAAACCCACATGCTTCAAAACACATCAGATCTGTGTTCTGAAATCTGAGAAGTGCAGATCAGTGTCTGTGGATGATCAGATGCATTTCTGATCAGGCTAAATCAAGGCAAATCATCCCCTTACATGCAGTCACAAAGCTTTTTCTAACCAACGGTGAGAACTTCTACACACTTTTACATGCTCTTTCCCTGTGCAGGGGAAGAAAAGACAGTTGAACTTATAAAAAAATGACTTCTCTGTCCCAGCTCATGCATGCTCTTAATCTTTGCACACTGCGACACATAGGTATCACCCAATGTGGGTGCTCACAATACAGGAGTAATACAGTCCCACTTGCCTGATGCTCTCTGTAACACACCATTGCACATCTTTGGCATTTTCTCCCTTGTGGAGGTAAGGCTTGCACTCCTGCCAATGAGCTGCGCAGCTTATAATCATAATTAAATCAGAATGACTGGTGACCTGATCAGACTGCAAAGCTGGCCTCTGGATTTCAAGTAGATGATGCCAATAACTGCCTTCCCACAGCAGAGTGAAGAGCTGTGTTTTCACACTGCTTTACAGAGGCTGGCAATGCCATTGTTGGCCAACCATAAATGCAGAGTCTTGAACTTATGTCCTGGCAAGTAAATATACAAATAAATGGGTTTAAAATATTTGGCATTCTAAATGTACTTATTCATTCGTGGAAGCTCTCTCCATGTGCTAGACACTCTCCAGACATCTGAGAAGGCACAGCATCTGCCCTGAGGAGCTCACTCCAGGCTGGACAAAGAGATAACTGCACAGAGGTTAGGAAAAGTGCCACAAAAGGGATTGTTTGCAGTTTTTCAGCTCACGCTTTTCTTCTGTTAATAATTGAAGTTCTTAAACAGCTCTTAGTATTTATTTTAAAAGCACTTCAGTTTACCTTTAAAAAAAAAATCTCTTGGCTGCATTCTGTTGGCTGACACTGACTCCATAAATGTTTCAGTAAGCAAAACACGTTAATGCCATTCCCTGGGCTCACAGAATTTAGCATTTATTTACACTGATAAAATGTTTTAAATATTTATTACATGGAAACAACATTGCTTTTTATACCAGGTCAAGCCCTTTTCAGCCTCTAGAGAACTGCATCGACCCAAAGGTTTAGGGCATAACTGGGGAGTAGAGGGAATAGGGAAGAAAGAAGGAAAAGAGTTTATACCAAGCAACACTGATCTTTCTCAAAGCTGTGGGAAATATGCTGTTAGGGATGCTGCAGGTGTTTTAGAGCTATTATATGATACTCTACTTTTCTCTCACGAAGACAATCATGAGTCGGGCTCGTTGCTGTCTCATCAATTCAGGCAGTTATTGAAGAACATGCTTATCTCCAAGCATGTAAGTGTCTGCACCGAAAGCAATGGGATTACCTACATACCCCATTGTGCACTTACAAGATTTTTTGGATTTCAACCAATGCTCAGCAAGATGGCACAAAATAAAAAAGTGCACCAGACCCAGCTGCTAAAATGCACGTGGCATTGTTGTGCTGTGGAAGTTATCCAAGGAAACTAATGGTAGGCTGGTCTCAGAAAAAACATTTAGGCCTTTCCAAGCACAGCTCTGTCTCTCATTTTCATGTGTCTTCAATTTTGGATCAAACTTTGTTTGCTGGACAGGGTGGTTTCCTGTTCTCATCATATTAGTAGTCCAGATCTTCAGAGAAAGCGTATCCAGAGTCTACTCCTTCATTGGTTTTGCAGGGCTATATTTTGCCTACACCGTGACACTGCCTGAACCAGGAGTATGAGCAGGCATGGTCTCATACAAATGACCTTCTGGAAATGAGCAGGAATAAAAGGGAAAGGAGAGGACTTTCAACTCCATCCATCCCTCCTCTGCCTCCTGCTAAACACACAAACACACACAGATTTTCATACTTAAGCCAGTGCCCAAGGGCGTGGGAGGTAATTATTTTTCTGCTAATATAGTTCAGAAGAAAACTACTACTTTCTGCAAGCAAGGAGGAAGCAGGGGAGGATTTGTGACTCAGCACAGTGCCTGAGTCAGATCACTTCTGGGAACCACTCTTAAGTGGTAGAGTTTATGCACCATCCCCAGCCACGAGCTAGGCCTACCCACAAATCACGGTTATTTCTGATGATACACTAAGAGACTGCCACTACAGTTATCTCTATTTCCAAAGCACAAGCAATATAACCAGTAATATTCCCCAAAGTGGATATTTATCATTTAATAAACATAGGCATTGGCTAAGAAAACTGAAAAATATTAAATATTTATAAATATGAAAGGGTTTATACCAATTTTAAAGGAAGCCTGGAAAAAGATAGAAATTTTTATCACAAAATGGTCCACAGTCATGGCAAGATATCTTAGATAAGTACATCTGCAATGATTTGTGAGGGAAAACATTGAGGACTTTCTTCACCAGTGTTGCAAAGGGAACTCATAAGGCGTAGTTCAGTTAAGGACAGCCGTACAGTAACAATTCAGGGAGGTAGTCCTTTACTGTCTTGCTAGAGTCTCAAAATATTAGTGGCAGATTGCTAGATAAAGCAAATTCTGTGGGTGTAGTGCAGCATTCTTGGGGCTGCAGATGTCATTTCTATTTCAGGAATAATAGAGAAGGTCTTGGAATAGGAAGGAAAGACACGACACAGGACAGAAAACTAGCTGAAGTGAAAAGAAAGAAAAACTAGGAAAGACACTTTTCAAGCTGAGCAGTGACTATTTTGGAGTAGGTAATGCCATTTAAACATACACGAACATACATACAATTCAAAACCGTGTGCTGCAATGAATAGAGAAAAAGAAAGTTTTGGCATCTGCTCCCAATGTTCTCATTCCTCTGTTTTCAAACCATGTTTTCATTGACTTTTCAAACTGAAATATACACACACACACAAGGAGATTCATACAAACGGGCATGTGTATGTGAACATAATTGTTTTATGTTTGTCAAGTCTTGCAATACTGTCCTAGCCTCATCCTTTGAGGCAAGAAAGGAACAGCAGAACAAAACCAAAAGGCACAACAAAACCCAGCTCTTCCTTCTGGATCCTTTTCTCTTGGGAAGCAATTCATCTTCAGTATTCTCTGCTTGTCAGAGTGACTTAACTTAGACAGTTAAGCAACACAGCTTGCCCTCAGCATGGTGGCCACACAGCCCCAGCTTTTGGGTGCCTGAGGAGGATGGTTGGATAAATGTACACACTGCCTCAAGCTCTTTGCCTCTCTGCTGGAAGAAACCTCTACTACCACTCATAGAAGCATCCCTCTCCCCTCCTGGGGGCTTTAACCTTTTTTAATAGCTTTTTGTTCAAAGTAAGTGTTCACTTTCTTATAAAGTTGCTTGCTGTTCAGCCGGCCTTGCTCATCTTTCCAGTCCCAACGCATTAGGCAGTTCCTAGAAGCTCAACTTTATTCTCCAGCCATTTGATCTTAGCTCAGTTCGGCTGAGGATGAGGTCCAGGCAAGATCTACAGACTTTCAATGTTAAAAAAAAAAAAAAAAAAAAAAAAAAAAGGTGTAGTGTCCCTCCCATGCAGCTACCTGCATATAGAGAAGGAGCATGGAGAGAAAACAGGCAACTAATTGCCTACTGAAAATTGCACGTTACAGAAAAAAGACCATTTTGAGCAAAAACACAAATGAAGTTCGGAAAGCTAACTTTGAGGCTGTTTTGAACAAGGACCACAGTGCACTCTAAAGTAGTCTTATGCTGAGAGGGGGGAGGATGAGGTCAAGCATTCACTGCCAGACAAAGATTCCTAAAGATGGGCTGAAAGTAGGGCAGAAAAAGGGCATGCAGGAGCCCTGGCAGTTCCTAGGCCAGCAAGGATCAGCTGTCACCCTTTCCCAGGAAACAGCTTTGATTTTCTGCTGACAGGATGATCATGGACTCTCTGAGAAAACTGTTCTTGGGCTCATTGTTAAGATTTTATCTATACTTAATCACTGTGAAGGATCACAACTAGGAAGAACTTTTATTCGTCCCTCTCCCTACAGAGCTATGCAAAACCAATGACAGCCTAAGCCAGAAGACTGCACCAGTTCTCAGTGAAATGATCCATCACACTTCCACTTTTTTTAATTCTTCATGCTCAAGCACAGCTGTGACAGAGAACAGTCTTTCAAGCTCCAGTACAGGAGCAAATTTTGATCTAGTCCTGTGTCACAGGATTCAGTCAGAAAACTTGTATAGGAATGTGTCAAAATGCTGTACTGTCTTTAGTTTGGTCAAGTGAGCATAAAACCCCCCAAACCAATAGTTAAGTAACCTCTGAACTGAGATAATGATGAAAGAGCTTTCAGAATGCCAAATGCTGTTTGTACACAGCTCTCAGTAATTACTGTGTCCTAAGGATGCAGTTTTTGAAACAAGGCACTATGGACACCTGTAAGTGCTAAAGCATCATGGTAACAGAAATGGGCTCAAAGCACTTGGGTCTCAGTTGTGAGTGTGCCAGCATTTAAGTGGAGGACTAATGACTGTTGGGTTACAAATGCCTTTGTAAAGTCGCCAAATTCTCAGGGTCCTGAACAGCGTTATTTTTAACTGTTTGTTCTTATAGCTCCTCAGGTAAGTGGACATTGGCCCCTTTTGTTCATCGCTAAAAAGTCCTTTCTGTCTTGTAAATAATAGTCGTTCAGTTGTCCGAGCTCCTTCTCCTGATGCTCTTTCTAACTTACCACTTCTGAACAGGTTTAGAAATGGTAAAAGCTAGCAAGGTAACAAATGTTAACAGGGATCCTGCAAATGTAAAAGTGCATCCAGGGATGATAATATTACAGTCTTGTAGTACTTGGAGAAAAATATATTGATGATAAAATTTGATCTTCTTGCAGGTTAAACGCTCCAAGCCTATCATAACCGGCATACCATGAGCTACACTAAGTTTTACCTTCTCATGATAGAAAAAGTGCAACAAAATACTGGGTAAACCCTAAAACGCTCTCTTTAGATGGCTATCTATGGGGAGGTGCAGCATTTTATATGACAAAGACAGGCTATATTGCCCTGGAGAAGAAAACTCACTCCACCTCTTAACTTTGGACAGTGCTTAGTGGGCATAGACGGGACTAAGCTCTGGAGAGACATAGCATGACATTCTCAAAATCACAGTCATACAGGGTTTTCAGGAATATTTTAAGAACCTAAAACCAGAAAGTTACCTGATCAGGTAATGAAAGAATTTATGCAAACTGCACGATATGTGATCACTGCTGTGTTACTGTCTTGATGCACACATGGGATTTGTTTTCTCTTTTTAAATTACTAAAAGTGCTGTTAATGAGAATGCATGGTACAATGCCAAAATCCTGGTACGAAATGCATGGTACAATGCTATGGCCAGACATCTGAACAACTTTGCCTCTTAGCTTTAAGAAGAGAGTTTGGATTTAGGGACTCATCTATTCAGTGGTTAATCAGTCCTATCTCAGAATATCTAAAACTCCAGCTTTTTTTCTTTTCCACACTAGTAAGACTGTTGCTTTTGATTTTTATAAATCTGATTAGACTTAAAACTCTGTTTGCAGGCATCAGATAATAAAATAACTTTACGGGAAAAAATACCTTCTGATATAATAAGCAAAATCTCCTTTAGCTCACTAGGTAACCTCCAGTATGTTTAGACAGAAAAATTAATGGTTGCAGTTTTCGCAAAGATGTATTTGTCAGACGAAAGAATGGTTCTTTATTGATATTTACTTTCTTTGTAACTTTCTTTACGACTTGCACAATTCAAAAGATTTTTGTACAGACTGTGTATGTATTGCTGGAATACATTGGAACTAAACATTTATTTATTTTGAATTTCCTTTTACATATAATAAGCTGTCAAGGAGGAATCATAAGGCTCTCCTGCTGCAAAATAAACAGCTAAATTAAATTCCTTACAGATACAGAAATCTACAAATACAAGTCTGAGTGGAATTTGGCCCCCTCCAAAGTAAAGATTTGAAGTGAAATAACAATCTCAACACTGGAATGTGAAAAGCAAAAGATGGGCTAAAGCTTGAGTTTAAATTTTCACTTATATTGTGAGGGCAAGAGTGAGACTCAACCCTAAATTCTTTCATTGGGCACTGTTTATACTAATCAACAGAACTGTTAGATTTAAAACAGGCCTTTGTAAAGCTTGTGTATATGGATACATGGGCGTAATGGTTTGATTTCTGACCAAGACATCAAACCTGATTAAAAGGAAATTTATCTTTTGGTAACTTCCAATACATATTAAAAACCAATGTACAGCAACAACCTATGAGAAAACGTCAATTGCAGAAATGTGCTGAACAACAAGGAACGACAGTTATTGCAGAAAAAAACACTAAACCCAACAATCAATGCAAAATAAGACAGAAATGTCAGCCAGGCTGCTAGTTTAATGTGTTAACAGTAACATAAAAAGAAACAAACCAACAGATTATACTTCTAAGATATACAGCATTTGATATGTCCCAGTTCTCACACCAGGTGTGTACTACTGCCTTCAAAAAGGGGAGCCCTCTGCAAGAATGGTATCTGATTGAAAGATGAGATGCTTGAAGAAAATTTAGAGAGGAGGTTTTGTAATCTGATAATGAAATTGAATTTCTATAGATCTTTCCATGCCTAAAGAAAACAAATAGAATTTTTATAATTTCTTCTATTTCTTTTATTCCATGAGCTACTTTCTGTCAAAAATGCTTCTGATGTAAAAATGTTGAGCAGCTTTAGCGTTACTGAAGTTGAAAAAAAGAGTCTTTGCAGAAAGCTAGCAGATGTTTTCTGAATTGTGATTGATGTGGTAGGGCAAACCAGGAGAAGATAATCTAAAACTGAAAAAATAAGAGGCATAGCTATTCAGACAACTCAGAAAAAATAGTTGCAACAAAGAGCAAAACACATATGGGATAGGTTATTGTTACATGTGTTAAACAGGAATTGGATTTGCTTCTGGGAAAAAGGAAGATTAAGAAAGATGTCTGATCTCCTTCCCTTTTCCCTGGCAGAAAGAAAACTTTGATAAAATGTTAAGAGAATGGGCAAGTTAGGTGGGCTGTAGTTTGCCTTTGGTCAATACTTCCCCATGGTCAGAACAAATTTGTTCCATCAGTGAACATCTTAAGCCTAGAAAAGTTTATTAGTTGTTCATACCAGCCAATATTCCCGTGTTCTAAACTAGCACAGTAATATCAAGCAGACGTAACTCGGAAGGCAGTAGCTGATTTTGAAGAAGCTAGATTAAAGAGGGAAGGCCTCCAATAAATTTATGTAGCCACTGAAATTTTTAAATATATTTCCTCAGATTTGCCTCCTCTCAGTTCAGTATGCTTTGGTTTTTTTCATCCTATAGCACTTGTACAAGATGCAATATTATTACAAATTCAGATCATCACCAAAAAAAAATAATTTATTTGGAGACTAAACAGGAGACTTGAAATGTATTCACTGGTTGAGAGAACTATCTGACTGGTCCGCTGCTCTGTGCTTTGCTGATATTTTGATAATGCTTTGTGAAAATCACAACAATGACTGCAAGCATCTAACAATGCTTTTGGAAGGCTGGGACAAATAGAATTAATTCAAATGATGCCAGAGTCACAGAGCTTCCATGTACCCCCTTGTGTCCTGAGGAAGACACTCTTCTATGAACTCTCTTGTGTCCCACTTCCGAGATGAATGCTACCTAGTGTGTGTTAGTCACCTCTTCGAGAGAGGATGAGAAAGCTTCAGGCATGTTAAAAAGTCCCAACAGTTCAGTAATAAATTAATAGACGTACATTCACTTTAGAGAAAATGAATAAAGGACTTCATTCATTACAAGATCTTAAATTAATAAGCAACACAAAATTTAGCCAACTGGAATCAAAGTATGAAATGACATTTGATGTAAGCTTGGGATGACATCAGATGCAGTAGAGATGTCATCTGGGAGCGAATGTAAGAAGAAAACAGAGTAGAACATATCCTTACTATTTTGATCTGGAACAGCAATATCTTCCCTCGCCCATCACGGAGACAGCAACAGCCAGCAATTACAAGTGAGCAACTGGGAACCCAACACACTCCTGCTGATACCAGTTAGCTACAATCTGTATGTATACTTCTGCTCCTTTATGGTCCAGACAAAAGCATATCTAAACAACAATGCAAACTGTTCTTAGGAAACAGCAGATGGCATTCTTAGATTTTCAGATGCTTTAGGACAAGCATCTTGATGGCATGGGCTCTCTCTCAGAGCCGTGCCCTACACCCATTCTGAATGAGAACTCTGGACATTACTTGAAGAATGAAAAAAAGGTGCTAGAAAGAAAGTCTGATCCATCCAGAGCACTTCTGAAAAACCTCTTACTAAGCCAAGCTAGGATTTTTTGACTATCTCCACGTCTGCTCTTTGATGTCAGCGTGGGTTTTATTTTCTTCATTTGGAAGGGACTGCCTACACCCTGGTGTGGTCCCACATTATGGTATTGGGGTTTTTTGTTTTGTTTTGTTGTGAAGACATGTTGAATAATCATGCCAGCACGCACAGTAATTGGTAGGATAAAGGCTGACACAGTTATTGGGTACATTCGTAGTTAGTGTTATTTTTAAAAAAGCTACATAGCCAAGATCAAATAATAAATATTTCCCTGTTTTCATTGGTGTTCCTTAAATATGACAGAAATCTTTATTACAACAAGAAGTCTGTGCCTCTGTGAGTAATCTTCTCTACTAAGACAAATCCCTTTTTGCTACACCGAGTTAACCTCTTCTGCTATAAATTACACCATTCTGCAGGTTGTACCACTCAAGGAAACATGCTTTAGGTCCTGGTTGTGTAAGCTCTACTCACAGGAATGATCTTTACCTATGGGAGATGCTACGCTGGAATCAAATTACTCCCTTGAGTAACAGTGACCTAAGTAAATAAAGGACTTGTAAGCATGTGTAGAGTTTTAAGTTAACTATGAAGAAATAAGCTTAATGAGGACATTTGGTTCAGACTGTTCTCTCCTTTTTTCTCCACTCCCTTCCCATTTGTAATGAAAGCAAAACAAATTGGCCGCTTGAGATTAAAAACAGCTAGGCAATGACATGGGAAAGGTGGTGCAACTTGTCCTCACACGGTACTGTATGTGCTGCAGAGATGGTACAGATGGTTGAGAAGTCTTGTTCAAGAATGAAGGAGAACGTAAGAAATCTGCTTGAGAGCATGTTTCCTACAGCTTTTAGAGCCCAAGAGAAAAGAAAGGAACTGGACTTGGCAAAAGCTGACATTATTAAATGCAACAACAACAAAGTTTAAGGCAGAATTAAGATTTGGAAGCCAAATTTTGCCCAAATGTATTTGCAGCAATTCCCTCTGTTGTCAATGACTGCTATCACATAGGTTTGGTGGCAATAAACTGCCAAGCGTACTGTCTCCTCCAGCTTACTCTACCCTTTTTGTACCTACACACAAACCTTTCACACTTTGGGAGCTTTGATCAGGTCACTTCTCCTATCTGCTCGCATTGAAGGCAAGCCAGAATTCTCCACTGGTATGCTCTTTACACCACAACCTCACATGCATCAGGAGGGTAAATTTAAGCCCCTAGCTCCATCAGTGACAGTGTATAAATGCAAACCATGTGCAAAACAGATGACTGTCAACTATACTTTGCCAGAAGCATACACATTTTGAAAAAAAAATTCTCTTCCTGACTGCCAGTTAGTATTTGCTTAAAACTTAAGACTTAATATATGCTATTCAACATATAGAAACAGGCAATGGCTCACATTTTTTTGCCATATCCCAAAAATGCATGGTTCTCAAAAGGGATGCCATTTTGGATTTCTTGAATTCTCTGTGTTTATGACCTCAATTACACTATTTCCTCAACTATATAAAGTGGTGTTAATTTTCTTGGGCTGTGCAGAAAACAATGACAAATTACAGTCGAAAATTTTGATTGTGCACTAAAAAAAAAAAAATCCCAAAGGCAAGCCAAATAACTACATTGGATGTGTTTATTTCAATGGCTGCAAAAGGGAATCATTGCAATATATTGAGCTGCGTTGTCTCAGTGGCTGGGAAGGGCATTGCAAGCCCAAGCAGGAGGGCAATCACAGGCCAGACAGTTAGGTGCTGGGGATGGAATAAGGCAAATGTCACCGCTGCACACTGAGATACAGAAAGAACTAACAACAGGTAGAGTTGCTGTAGGTCCCATCCTCACCCTCCAGTAAAGTGGTTTGGCACACCCAAGTTGACATGATGCTACAAATGAGAATAGTGAATTTCCTCTGGGAGAGGGCATTTGAGGGTAGTTAAAAATCACCATTTCATTCTTCCTGCTTTATACAGTTCAGGCAGAACGTAAGGTTTCAGGAGCAGTGTGCCTGCAGCAGGAACTGGGCTCTCTGCATGGTGCTTGATCCTTATTTACTGGCCTAGCCTTCTCCACACATCAGGTAGAGTGGCTTTGAGGATGCTCCAATTACACCTGAGTTCAACTTGGCCTCTAGACAAATTCAGCTTTACAAGGATTACACAAGAGAGAAAACATTATGTTTGTTCCCCCTTGGTTAGGTACACTATCTCCAAACTGGGTGTAGTTGAAGACTGAGTCTTCAGTATCGTACCAGTTTCTAGCTCACAGCACTAAAAGGCCTTCTGATAGGCAACAAACATCAAACCCCCATTTTTTATAAATCATTCAAGAGCAAATTCAGAGTCCTGGAATCAAACATGAGATAGAGGATTTGCTTAGTCTTACATTAGGAGGATTACCATGGTGACTCTGACATGTCCCTAACTGTCTTAAACTCTGTAAGTTACTCTATATTTTGCTATAAAAGTCCCCTCATATTTTTCTTTCATTTGGGGATATCTCTGAATTATGAGATCATACAGACAGAATTCCCCTACGATTTGAAATTATTAGATTAGATCATATTCCTTAAAAAAGGGCAGGAAAAAAGAGAAATATTGCCAGTCTTAGAGTTAAGAACAATCTTCATTGGAAAATGTAGACTATAGCCTAAATACCTTGTAAGCATTTGAAAGCCTTTTTCTCTTACTTCTCCCAAAAACCTGACTGTAATTTAGCATGCACAACGTACTTCGGCAGTGTCCCACACAGACAAAACTTAGACAGAAAAAAATCCAGTCCTATCACTGCCAGGATTTCCTTGCTTCACCTGCCTGCAACAATATGGCAAATTAACAACAAACCCAGCTGGATGACTTTGCCAATCCAGAATCTCTCAAATGGGTAAAACTTTTTCCTCATGCATTATTCTTCTCATAGAGCCCTCAGGGGCTTTTTTACCTCTCATCTTCATTGCTGTATGTGGTGAACGTGGCATCGTGTATACACACCTGAATGGCTCAGATCTATCAGGACATTGCAAGTAAAGACAGGATACTTTTCTACATACCACAAAGTTCAAAGAAACAATCTGATTAATGCCAGAGAGTTTGGGATAAGGATGGAAGATGACTGTGGTGATGAGAAAACACTGCAATGAATATGGGGTAGAGAACATTGCTGGGACTGAGAAAGCACTGTAAATTTTAACAGAGAAGAGCATTGCAGGGCAAATGAGGACTAATTGTAATGAGACAGACCAAAATATAAATATGTCTAAATTTTTCATTCACCTTATCTGAAGGTGCTCAATTTTCACATGAACTCAGAGCAATCATGGACTTCAACAGCAGCATCATTCCGAAAAATCAGTTGCTCTAGTCAGTCATTTAAATACATGTAAAGGTAGCCATCTCTAGGCATTCATGCACGAAAATTCTGGTCTTATTTCATTTTAACTAAAAAAATATACTCAGCCAGTTACATGCTGTTGTTTCAGTGACAGAAAGACATTACACTGTCATAAGGAGGGTCTGACTTAGCTTCTTTTGGTCATACACTCTGTTTGCCAGTTATACGACTGTTGCATCTCCAGTAGACCATGTAAGTACTGGTGCTAGAGACCTACCTACACTGCCTTTGAGTAACTCTCTCCTGCTAGGAGACTCCAGTGAAGCTTGAGCCCATCACAGGCTTAGTTTTTTGTGGTTCTTTTTTAAAAAACAAAAGAAAAAAGATGGTAAGTTTTTGTTCTAGTGGAACAGTCAAGTTTCCTCTCTAGCTTTGATAAGGATATCATGGTCTTCTGCCTACATGAATCTGGGTGGTCAGCAGAGGATCTCATTGGAAACACAAGTATGGAGCACAACATCTACTCAAATTATATGGCTTTCAAGTTATCTAGAAGAGCTTATAAATTAAGTTTGGCAAATATCAGATAGGCAATAACTAGTGGCAACAATGTAGTTACGTGAAGACAAAGTACAACATAAAGAGGATGAACAGCATGTATGAGGTGGTATAATTGAGCAGCATGAATAAAGGTGATAGAAATGGAATTTAATAAGTTAAATGGGTGTGAGTTAGCATGTGTAGGAGTAACTGATTGCCCTTTCCAATAGTCAGGAGTGATTTTCTTTTTTAATTGGATCATGCTTTTTCATTGCCGAATTGGATGCTTCTTTTTGCCCTCCTCAAGCACAAAATGTTTAAAACAAGTTTTAAACTATGTAATAATGTAAAATGGAGATAGAAGAGTAATCAACAGAAAACTCTTAACACAAAAGGACTGACGTGATTCTGTCCCTAGAAAGCTTTGCAATGCTTTACACTCCTGCCAAAGGAGATACTGGGTAACAGTTTCCAAGACACTAAAGTGATTAAGTTTTAGTATACATGCTGATTTTGCACTTGTCTACTTATGTCCGTCAAGGGAATTGTTTTCCTTCTCTCTCCTTTCTCAAACTGATATATTGATCTTAATGCCTCATTAAGATGTGCGCTCTAACGCACATGTGAAGTTTTTTTTACAAGGAGACTGCTTTGGCGCACCAGCAGTAAAGTTATTTCAGCAACTGAAATAAAGTATGCACTACAAGAATTATGTTAGTATGACAGTAACAGAAGAGTTGAACAGTGAAGTCTGGCCTGTGTATAAATGATATAAAGTGCTTACATCTGATTTTCAAAAGTGGCTTATCACTGTGAAACCTAAATCATCCATGTGCTTTTGAAAATATTCACCATTAATTTACAAGTTAATGCCAGGCTAAACAGACTGGGACTGGATCATCTTTCCTGAAGCAGTACGACTTTAAAAAGAGTTAGAAATAAAAAAAAAGAAAAAAAAAGTTTGCTTAATTATCCCTTTTAAATTTTATTTTGTTCACAAAGTAACTGTTAGCACTGGGATGAGAGCTTGGGAATTATCTAACCTACTGCTCTGCCATGCACCTCACATAGTCACAACAAAAACTGTACTTCTCACTCCAAAAAAAGTTTTCAAGAAAGGAACTCAAACGTCTTTTTCTTTTTTCTTTTTTCTTTTTTTTTTTTTTTAAACCAAACCAATCAATCCTTATTGCACTGCTTGGAAATGTGTAAATACTTAACACCAATTTTTGAAGGTGTAATAGGAACACGAAGACATTAAATTCAGTGCCTTTGAAGGCTTCTCCCATGATGCTAGAATTGTTTTTGTGACATTGGTAAAAAATGTCTGTCTCATCTTTTAAACAAAATGTCTATCTCCTTCCTTATGACAAGTGGTCTTGTGAATGTCCATATGTCCTGGTTTCAGCTGGGACAGAGTTAACTCTCTTCTTAGTAGCTGGTACAGTGCTGTGTTTTGGATTTAGTGTGAGAATGATGTTGATAACACACTGATGTTTTAGTTGTTGCTAAGTAGCGCTTATCTTAAGTCAAGGACTTTTCAGTTTCCCATGCTCTGCCAGCAAGCAGGTGTACAAGAAGCTGGGAGGGAGCATAGCCAGGGCAGCTGACCTGAACTAGCCAAAGGGGTATTCCATACCATGGAACGTCATGCCCAGTATATAAACAGGGGGGAGTTGGCCAGGAGGGGCAGATCGCGGCTCTGGCATCTGTCAGTGGGTTGTGAGAAATTGCATTATGCATCACTGGTTTTTTTCTCCCCCCCTTTTGTTATATTCCTTTTCATTACTAATATTATTAGCATTAGTATTATATTTTATTATTATTATTGTTGTTAGTATTATATTTTACTTCAGTTATTAAACTGTTCTTATCTCAACCCACGAGTTCTGCCTTCTTTCCCAATTCTCCTCCCCATTCCACCAGGAGCAGGGCAGGGGGGGACAGGGAGTGAGGGAGCAGCTGTGTGGTGCTTGGCTGCTGACTGGGATTAAGCCATGACACCATATAACCATGGAGAATAAAAGTATCATCTGTTCTCTTAAAGATTATGAAATATTTATGTGCCCACGACAGTCATCCAGACATAGTCTTCAGGCTTTGTTGAATTCACGACCTCAAACCCTTTTGATTTTAGGAGACACTAAAGTAATTTGGGGCCTGGGACAGTTCGATCCTAACAAAGATTGTCAAAGGTACCTTTGCTTGTCTGCCTGCAGATGAACCAACTTTGCTTGCAGATGAACCACTTCCTGCGCTGAACAGTCCCTGAATTCTTCCCTGAGATGTTTTCTGGCAAGAGACAGCCAAGTCCCAGGAACTAAGCATGGATGGGACTTAGAGAAAAGGGATTCTCAGCTCTGAGGCTAACGTCCTCTATCCATCTATCTGAAGATTTCAGATACCTGTGTTGACCCAGGTGTCTAGCACTGGTAGCCAATATGAGACATATAGAATCAGAAGCCACTTCTGAAAGTGTTAAACCTTGAGCTTCTGCTTCAGTGTCTCCATCTACAGTTGGAGATGCAGACACTAGTAATGTACTTTAGGGGAAATTCATATGTTTTTCCCCTACTTCTAATCATACTTATGTGGAAAGTCTCTATATCCTGAAATAGGTCTTTAAATGCTCGAACCTGAATACAAATGTCCCTCTTAAATTGGATTATTTCCTATGGATTGAGCCAGAGAGAAAAAAATCCACACAAACTCCTTTGGACTCAGAAAAAATGATTCCATGCTGCAAGCCAATCTCTCCACCTCAGACAATCTATTTCCCAATCCCAATCCTGATGAGTTTAAGATTTGCATGCAAAAATTCACCATGTGCTTCATAAATTTGGTTTATAAAAATCATTGTGCTTCATGCTTTTTTTTCCAAATAGTGGCAGGTAGATCTGGACCTCAAGCCAAGCAGCAGATGTTGGGCTTTCCATGCAGAAGGTGCCTGCCAATGACCCAGAGGATCTCCTCTTACTAACAAGATGCTGCCTCCATACACTTACAGAGTCTGTTAAGTGAGAAGACACTGCAGTGCATGTTACATTCATGTGATTTTAGGACCAATCTGTGTGGGTTGCCTCCTCACAGTGGAAAAGTCTACTACATTTTGGAAGGGGAAGGAAGCATTTCTTTATGGATGGCAAAACACAGCAAGTGCAACGTTGGTAACTCACCCACTGGTGTTAATGATGTCTCGGGGACAGAACTTGAATGGGACCCAGAGATTTGACTTCTAAACCTCTGCACTAACTTATTATGTAATATTGTAACCTTGTAATGTACTATTTATGGTTGGCTTAGGCAATCTTAACTAAAAGTCCTCATGAGAAAAGTTACGTTCTAATACATATGGTTGTGATAACGTCTATCTAGGCTAATCAACAGGCATTCGTACAATTAAAAAATGCCCAGTGAAGATTGAGGCTGTATTAGCTACAGACCTCAGCAGGCTTTCTAAAAGCCACAACAGGCCCAAAGAAGCCTTGTTCAATAAATATGTCCCTAGTCAGAACCACAAAGACTAATAGAGGATGCCTGTCAGGTCAAGTTGATGGTTTGCCTGCTTCACACTGGACTGGTGTTTCATTGTCTAGACCAAATATTTGTTAGCATGCACCAGGCTCCCTAGCTCTGTTCTGGTGCAAATTAAATACTTCCCTTGATGAGAAAACCCACAAATGGACTATTAGGTAATCTACAGTGGGATCAAGATCATATATGCGTATGGATATGAACTGTGTCAGATTTGGCTCCCTCAGCTTCCTCTAGTCCTCTAAGAGCACTAGTGAAGAGACTTGAACAGTAATAACAAAACCCCTTTCTCTTGGGTAACACAAGAGAACCAAAGGAACAAAGGAACAAGAACAAGGGAATCAAAAAAGCAAGAACTATAAGCACAGTTAAGCTCAGCCTATGTCAGAACAACTCTCAGAACACGTCCCAGCATAAGCAGCATCTCACTGAGAATGCTCAAGTTCATAGATGTTTAAATTCGAGTACCTTCCCCTTACCATACAGTGGGCATGCAACTAGAAAGTGCCAAAAGACTTAGGTCAGAGAAGGACTAGGAAAGAACAACAAAACCTTAATTTACAGCCAGGAATTAAGTGGGTGCCAGTGCAGACTGAAGACCACAGACAGAATACGCTTCATGAGACAAATGCGGCCAAAAGCAGAGCTGCTTTCTGCATGGATTGAAGGTGTGGCATGGTACATGATTGTCTGCATGAAACAACCCACTGCAGTAATCCCTAACAGAGGTGGCATGAATAGTGGATGTTAGTTCCGTATCAGAGGGGAAGGTCCTTAGTTGCCCAACAGACAGCTTTTACTTTCCAATATTTTCTACTCACCCACTGATGCCCAAAGTAACCCCAAGTTGGGCACAAGCTGAGGCCTTGCAGACAGGTTACCAAGCATGGCTTTTTGTGAGACCAAATAGTAGTGCTGTCAATTGCCTCAGTATTTTTTTGCTTGTATCAGTGTTTCAGTTCCTCCCACAGAGATTCTCACCTTTCATTTAAAAAGTTTCTACCCTTTATGGATGTGGAGAAAAGCCTGCAAACATGGCTCTAATATAACCTAGTGGGTCAGAAAACAAGCCAAAGAAAAAGAACATCACACTTTTTCTTCCTAACAAATAAATAATTATTTTTAAGCTGATCTCACAGAGTTTATGGTAACTTGACTCAAGGTCTTTGAATGCCTAAGGTTAGAATACTTTAAGATATCAAACTAGCAAGCTCCCCAAATAAAAATAAACAAAGCTCTCTTCACAGCTATTCTAGAGAAGATGAACTCCTGTCCTGCTCACTACATCTCTCATTGCTATAAACATGGAAAGCAATGACAGCTTTCAACTAACCCTCTCTCCAAAAGGCCGGTGGATCCCACCTATAACAAACTCTCAAGCCAAATGATATAATCCTGCCACACTGTGATGTCCATATTCCACCTCCACAACAGAATTACCAGACTTCCCGTTACTCATACCTTCATTGTAAATAAGAAAATGGATGTTAGACTACCAAAAGGTGCTTGAGGACTTTCTCAGAGGCATTACAAATAATTTAAGCAAATAAGACTAACAGAGAACATGACTGCGTCATTGCCCTAAGTCCTGTTGGTTCTAAATTGCTCCCAGTGCTCTGGATCAGGACATCAGATGCAAAGAAGAAAATGCAATTTTAATGAAAAAGCTCCTCTCCCTCCAAAATCAACACAAATGACCATACAGCATTTCCATCAAGGTCAAGTATTTGTAATATCAACAATGCACTGTGACTTCACAATTATTTGAAGGATCTTTTGCTTGAAATCATGAAAATCTTGGATCTCCCACTTTCATTGTTTATAAGGGTTGCACAATCAGATTGACCTACCATGAAACTTCCATTCCCCTTCAGCTCTGGTTTGGTCATCCTTTGATTAATATCATGTTTATCATGAATACATTAATTTGAGAAAAGGCCTCCCCCACACACCAAAAATAATCTGCACCACGCTCCATCTTCCAAATTGTTACATAAATTACTCCTGCCCCATGCCACACCACAGACATACATAAAAGAAAAACAATGACGTTACTTACTAGGAACTCCAGACACCAGCCGTAACGGACGTAATACTCGGAAAGCCCGCAGTGCTTTAACATCGAATCCGGCACCTTTTCCTCCTATTGAATTCCCCCCATCTGCTTTGGTTGCTTGTTCTAAAATTGCACTAAAAAGCCTGCAAAAAGAAAGAGGAAACAATCTGTAGGCAGACAGCAAGGCTTGGGCTAAACAGGAACAGAGATCATCATCATCATATCACCCAAACTATCTCACAGACCTGTGAAGAATGTCACACATCTCAGTCGACTTTCACATATGGTGGAGGAGAGACAGACTCTTCCCATATGCAATAGCTTAATGGTGATGTCTATACCATTTGCAATACACTTGTTTCTGGAGCAGGCATAAACACGACATGCTCCTCCTTCAGCCTAATGGCTCCTTGCAGCCAGCTATAGACTACCACGGGGACCAGCCCGCCTGCTAGCACGTGGAGGTGTCCTCCCTGCCCTGTGCGCTGGGGCATGCTGGGTGCTTCAAAATGGCAATTCTGGCAATGCCTTGTGCCAAATTTAAAGGGTCACCAACAGCAGAGCATATGGGTCAGATTCTGAAGGCAGCCTCCAGGCTGTCCTTACCAGACAGTCTGAACGTACTTAGTGGGAGTTTGAGCGGAAAGGCAAGAAAGCACAAATTTTAGGTTTTGCTCTTTCTGCTGCCAATACTTTGCTATCTTTATTAACCAACAATCCACCTTGGGGAAAAAATCATCATCCATAATTAATCCAATCATTAATTATCTGTCACCCATTTTACAAGGAATCGAGATTCACCAAGGTCGCTGCAGGTAGAACTTGGTGTAAAACTCAGGGATCCTTCAAGATGCAATTTTTTAGATAAGGGAGTATGGTCAGATTATGTGCTTTTGTATCCATTTGTAAATCCCTGATGCATTGGCTAGGGAAAGTGCAAAACTGTAGGAGTCTTATTATTAGAATATTTTATTGTACCTGTCTTAATGGTATAATCTTAATCTTGGCTAGTAGGAGTAGCTGCTTTAAGGAGATGTCTCACTCAGAATGCATTTGAAAAGGCAGAGCAAGTCAGAAAAGACAATGTTCTTCTGTGACAGAGCTGAAGGCTCACCCTATGTGTTAATAAGAACTTGATTTAATAAATCAGCTTTCAGGAAGCAGCTTCCATTTTTCTGGTAAAACATTAGTATCTTTGGGGGAGGACGGATTCCTCATGAATTTGCTAATGACATTGCTTTCAGCCTTGAAGTCATCAGCTTGAACCCAGCCAAATTCAGCAGAGGTTAAAAGCTGTTCCAGTCTAAATGGATGTTTGGCGCTCTGTAGAAAATGCTTGCCTGTGAGTGGCAGAGATCCCTTGGCCCGTAGCGTTCCATGGAGGTACCAGAGGTAACTTTAAAGAAGCTGCCTGGGATGCCAGAAACAGCCTAGTTGGAGTGGCCTGGATTCAGCACTGGCTGATTTCTCTCTCAGACTTCGCAGTCTGCAGTGCCTCTGTCAGGATCTCATCTATACGCCCTGACTGGCATATTCCACAGAGAGCCCCCAAACTGCATATCAAGCAGAGACTGAGCTGCCTGATTGCTTTACAAGGAGCTCCAATCCCTGCAGTCCACTGTTAAAACTTACTGATAGGGCCACAAACACAGGGAGCTTGCCCTAGATAGAAAAAGGAGGATTCATTTACTGAAGCATCTAAAGCCAACACATTTCCCTAGCACTAAATCCACACAAAAACGTGGATTAGGGGAGTGCAAATGTGAAATTAGTTTCTTAAGCAGTTTTTTAAAAAAAATTCATATAAAGAGTCTTATAAAACTTGTCAGCTGTGACTGAGGAACTCCTAACTGGATCTATTCAAAGCCTCAACTTCAAGCACTGCAGAAAGATTTAACAACTAGGTAACAAGCGTGGGAAAAACTGTGTGTGGGGAGGTTGGATGCTGAGTTTGTAGGTGTTGCAGTCTGAGAAGCAGGATGCAGAGAAGACAAAAACAGAGCCTATGAGAAATACTGCGTTGACTACAGATATCACAGAGAGAGATAAATAAGGGCTGATGCAAAGAACATGAATTATTGGAATGTATGTATTTCTTGAGCTGTGTACACAAATTATACAGTTGCAATTTTCAGCTGGTCTTCATAATAGAAACACTGTAGGTCAAATTTGGCCTAAGGTATTTTCAGTAAGCTAGTGATTAAACTCTAGAAATGTGCTCTATTTCTTATTCAAACATTTCTATCTTCCTAGTCAATAGAATTCCCATACTAGATGATGAGTGACATACCTATACAATAGTCCCAGTCTCCTGGGATCCTCTGGAGGAAAAAGAATTCACTGCAAAAGGTTTCTTATGCTGTTTTTCAGCTCTCTTGCAATGCTGAAGACAAGAAATCT
The DNA here is from genome assembly GCF_018139145.2 of Gymnogyps californianus. NCBI lineage: Eukaryota > Metazoa > Chordata > Aves > Accipitriformes > Cathartidae > Gymnogyps > Gymnogyps californianus. Next base: position 149,817,490 of record NC_059471.1, read on the forward strand.
CAAGGAACTCTGAGTCAGCAATTGTGCAAAACTGAGGGTCCGCTCTCCTGGTCCCCATTGTCACTGGCCCCATGTTTTACCAAACAGCAGCTCTTCACAGCTGGCACCAAGGGAATTTCTCCTGCCACTCATGCAATGAGCAAACCATGGGCTGCTCTAGAATTCTGCACCCTAAGAAAAGCTATACATGTCCTAAATTAATTCAGGAGGAGCAGAAACACAACCAGTAGGACAGCTCACTCCACTGGAGCGAGAACCTGCCTTCCCAGACTAATGCAGCTCCACTGCAGGCCAGTTGGCTGTTTGTGTGCTCCAGCGTTGACATGCTAAATGTGCTGTCTTGAGGTACCCACAGTCATCTGCCTACTGTACTTCAGGAATAATTTGCAGTAATTCCTGCGGCTCCTCATTTAAAAACCTACATTTAAGATTGAATTGCATTACTCCTGCTAATCCTGCTTTAATGCATTTACTCCATGCTTAATATCTCCCCCTGTACTAATTCTGCATTTTACTAATGCAATACAACTTTTTATTTCTCTCATTTATTTCTCTCTCCCGTTTGTATTGGGGTCTAGACTGTGCCCAATCTGGCCTACTGAATCTCTACTCCACTCTTCAAATTTATAGTACTTCTTGCCAATCCGACTTCATTGTCCCTGTCGCCTCCTGAGTTAGGGCATGGGCAGACATCTGTGACTCAGAGGCTACAACTACCATATGCTTTTTTGGCTGTAACTCATTATGACCCAGAGGGGAGGAAAAAAATAAAATAATAAAATATCGTGTTCAGAAATAGCACCAATGATAAGACACAGAAGAAAGGTAAGGCTTCTGACAGCCCCTTCCATTATCCTCTATTAAGAAAAAAACCCCACAACCCATATAAAACTTGTAGTTTCTACAAGCTCTATAGACTTTTTCTAGTTTTTCAGCTAATTGTTTTCCAATCCTAAAAGAGATGGATAGATATTAAGCTACTGAAACAAAACAGGAGGCCAAGTCCTTCTACCCTATATTTACATGGGAAAATCCACTCTTTGATGAAAACCTCTGGGAAAAGTTTACAGTAGGTATGGTGGAGCGAGGTGCTGTTCTTTCCTTCTCAGTAGGTGAGTTAGCTGAAATGCACGCTCCAAGCATGGTGTGAGAACACTGTGCTGATAGAGAAATCAAAGTTTGGATGGTATAAAAACACAAGAGCGCTAATCTCTTGTGGCCACTGAAAATCTCACCATTCAAAAAAAAAAAAAAAAACAAAAACCAGAAATCATTCTTATTTCCTTCCAGCTAACTTCTTTCCGCCAGCCTAAATTCATGCCCCATTTTCATTTGGATATAGTACTTTCCACTGATGAAGCACAATTAACAGCATCTTGATTTCTGAATTTCACTTGTGACATGACTACACCTAAACTAAATTCATTTGACACACATGAACTATAAAGCAGAAAACAAATTTCTATCACACACATGCATGTACGGACACACTCCACATATTTTTTTACATTTACTTGTGAGGTATGAAGCTAGCCTCACTGTTGTTCTTTCTTATATTTTTCTGTTTCCCTTTTGACATCTGAAATATCAAAAATGTTTTCACTTTGCTAGATGACCCCAACAGCAGCATGATAAGGCTGTAACCTGCTCTACAGCTCTTCATCTCTTCCTCTGTGGGGAGGGCACACTGATTTTTATAGCATAAAAAAGGAACTTGTCAAGGGTCTCCAGAATGTAAAGAGAAAACAGAAGGCTTAGTATTTCTAAGGCCAAAAATCAGCAGAAAACCACAGCTGAAAGAATCCTCATAGGTATAAAGAAATAGTAAAGTACAATGATTTTTTTCACAATGTTTTACACTTCACCTGTGATTTGTGAGTGTGAAAATGTTTGGGTCTGCCCTTTAGAAACTCCCCACAGGTCTTCAGAAAGACATATACTGTGACCACATTTTCCAGTCTGCTCTGAATTTCAGATCCTTTCCAAATACCTTCACTGCTTACCTTCCCAAGTAAGACTGCCTTTCAAATTACGACACCTTTTTTTCTGGCAGAAGCTATGGGTCCTTGGAGAATAACTGTGCTTGGCAGACAAACCACAGCACTGCCAGGAAAGACAGATATTCTTCTAGCACGTCATTGTCAAGTTAGTCTTCTCTCAAGAGAAATTTCCTCCAACAGCCTAATATTAACGGACATCACTGTTATATCTGAAAGTTTTAATGTTTTCCAAAAGAGGAACAGTAAAACTGAAGGAAGCAGGAAACAATTTGACTAATCATTAGTGTTTGTGGGTTGTACCTCATTAAGCAACTTAGGGGTGTGATCTCTACTCTTAACTAATAACGTTCTTATCCACAGAGCCTCTGACTGATACCCTCACACAGACATTTTTCTTCAAAGCAGCATTTAATGGTGCTGCTATAGCAGGGTCATAGGCTATTTAAAGATAAGCTAGAATCAAGCTTTAAAAGACTTAGCTGATGAATAAGCAGATCTTCCACACTGCAAGAACGATAAGCCGTTACAAGCCTACAGACCTAAAGTGCGTCCTTTCTCCAGAAAATGTACCAGTTGTGTTCAGTGCTCACCCGTGCTGCTGCTGCGTATTCCTGTGGCCTTGTTAGAACCACTGACTCTAAAATCCCTTTGGATACCAGGGGACCTATCTTCAGAAGCAGGGGAAATTATACGGGCACATTGTTATAAATTTTTTTAATAGAAATTGAGACTTCCCTCTAGAATTTATGCTTGGTCCTACACATGTTCATTTTCCTCTTACTCTATTGAGTCGTACGTTTTAACATAAAGGAAGCCAGTTGTGCTGTATTATCTCTTCAAGATGTATGTGGTAAGCAGTGTATACCAGGTGGATTTAGAGACAAACAAAGGATCTAAAACCTGTCTTTTTTTTGCTCCTTTAACTTCCAACAGTACTTGAAGAAGTACTTCCCACCTAGCCTTTCTATTTTTTGTAGCAAGGACAATCATCATTGAAAATGAAGATTCCTAAGGCAGAACAAGCACGAATGGCAATTACCACAGTCGTTTTGGGACTTGATGTTTCCAGTATGAGTCCCACACCACCCTTTGCCCCACATACCAAATAAATCCCTCTGCCCAGTGCTACAGTTGTGTCCAAATTACTCAGCTTTCTCCAAGAGCTCCATCAATAGGCAGAAAAAGGCACCACAAGGAAATGTTGTTACCAGCACTTGCTTTCTTCCTCCTCTCTCTCTTTAAAATTTATTTTAAACCTTTTCCATGGGACTTCCCCCCGACAAAATATTCAAATACGCTGAAATTTAAACACAATGTCGTTGAGGGGTTTCAGACAGCCCCTAGGAAAAGACAGGGCAGAACAGGAACAGATGGTATCACCACGTAGATTTTGCAGAGGGGTTGTGGAGAGAAAAAGCAGTGCACCAGCCTAGGCTATGGTACTGTACGAGTGAGTTTAAACAGATAAACATCAAAGGAACCCATCTGGCCTTGAAGTGGAATCTGTCACTTGAGATTGTTACTATTTAACAGAGACCTTGGGGTCTTGGCCATGTTTATTATACTCATGTAATCCCTCCCCAGTTACATTTTTTGTTCCCCATCTAGTGACTGAGCTGCTGGAGGCAAGAGCAGATAGAAGAGCTGAGAGCTGCAGCTTCTGTCATTGGCAAGGGAATTAATTTCAGTCTGAATACCATCTTGCCGATTAACTGCCCTAGTAGGAAAATAGAAAAAAAATGTACTTAAACTAGATATAATGCTGCCCTGTGATTTCTGGAGCCCTGCTCTTTTGCATTCCAGTGGAAGAAGAAGAGGTAATGTGTCCTCTCTTTAAAAAGTCTCGTTCTCATAAAAATGAAAAGAAAATAATTACATTCACAGGACTTTTGTTCTCCAATCTTTCTTCAACTTAAGCAGCAATTCCCAAGCAGGTAAGATATCTGAGGGCATTCAAAGGCAGAACCAGCTACAGAATTGGACATCAATGCCAGGGGAGGGGTTGGGGCTTTTCCAGTTTCCAGTTACTAATTTGCTGTAGGATTCTCTGGCTGCGAGTAGGAACGAAGGAGAAAGAAAATTGGGCACTGCCGTAAGGAGAAGCGTTATGCCCACGTGGAGGCAGAGAGGTCTTGGGACTAAGAATAGGTTCCAGCTTGTCCTACCTCCTCCTCACTGGGAATTCTCCTTCCACCCACTTTTCCCCATGATGATGGAAAGTGGAAGGGATTGGGTAGCACACAGCAGTTTGCTGATGTAATTTTTTGGAGCCACCACAAAAATGGTCAAGAAGCTAGAAGGACTTTGGTTTGGGGCAGAAATTATGAGCGGGTCTTGATGACTGAGACTGTCCCTTTTGATGCTCTCCCTACGAGCTGATGCAGGGTTTCCTTGGCAAGGAAGTGAAAAGACTACAAGTTTTTGTGGGCGCTGAAACTCTTTAACAATGGAGTGGTGGGAGGACAGGACAAATTACTTAGGCGAGGAAATACTTGTTCTCTTTGTCTTCAGGCATAGTTTATCCTTCACCTCTTCCCTTCAACAACCACAATTCAAACCCCTTGCTTATCTCTTACCCCTAGGTAGAAAAAGCAGGTGTTTTACTTTGCTTTTATTCGAATAAATTAAATGCCAAGCTTGAAAAACATGGAGAGGAATAAGGGGATTAGAAAGGTTGCAGCTCAAAGTGGCAATCTGATCTACAATAGTAAAATTAGTCCTTAAAAAGGTTAAAACATTAAAAGGGTCAAGGTGTTGAAATCACCAGCAGAACAGTGCAATTGGACTGAAGAACTTATTTTTGTTTGTAAGTATGAAAACCTGGGATTTAAATTTTTCATCCATCTTTGAGAATGAGAAACATCAGTAAAAGTTCACAAGATGGCAGAATTTACTTGTCATTCAACTCTGATCTTAATTAAAGGATCCTACCTAGATATTCCTTCTTAATATTCATATAGATTTACAAACAAAGCGATTTTCTTCCAGTTAAGCATATTCAGGCATTTGACTCTGTCCAACAGCCTTGCACTGCTTCCTCTTTTTATCACTGTTCTCAAAGAGCAGTTTGATTTCCATGTCTTGCAAACCATTAAAAGCCTTGGAAAAGGCTAAGCAGCAAGGGATACCAGACAGAAAATGTACATCAACTGATTGTCAATTCTTAAGATTCACCTCAAGGTAAATCATTGCTACACACTGAAATTAGCATGAATCAAGTTGTACCTGCAGAAGACCAGTGAGTTAACTGTATTTTTAGGTTACACAGTAAAACTTGGTAAAACATGCGGAGTCTGTAGGGGGGCTAATACAGGAGGAACAATTGGTGGTTGTAGGAGGAACACGATGGACAGCAACCTCTAACATCACCCATACGTAACGTACCAAGCATTCACCCACCCTCATGCTCCCAAAAGTTGCCAGTATCCCCATGTGTGCAGTGCATTCAAAGACAAAATGTCAGTACTCACCCTACTACCACAATTATAAAATCTAGTAAATTCCAGCCATTGCGGAGGTAAGCGTTGGGGTGAAAGAGAAGTCCATATGCTATTACTTTTAAAAATGCTTCCACTGTAAAAATTATGAGAAAGAGATACTCCACTCGTTCCTGGGGAAGATAAGAGAACAAGAGACACAATGGTTAGCATGAGTGACAAACCATGGATAAGGACGTTTTCTTCTGTCAGAGTCCACCCATACAGCCTCCAACCTGCTGACTCGCCACGTGGGTACCTCTAACATGCATGGCTTGCCAGAGGGTTTTTCTCCTCACACTTGCATAGTCTGCAGCCAGTCTGACACGACAGTGGCAGTAAATTTTAGTTAGGCTCTGAAATTTGCTGCCCTTGCCTTGGCAGGGACTGATCACTGCACAGGCCTGTGCAAAGGAGGAGGGGAGAGGGTCAACAGGCATGTTCTAGCACTCAGCTCTCTACAGAGTACGTTGCCAAATATTGTCAGCCATCAGAATGAATTGCATCCAGTCCTTTTCCACCTCTGGAGAGGAAACATTGCTGGATGCAATATTGTGGAGAGATGGGGAGAAATAAAGAGAGGGGCCCACCTGAGACTGATGCGTGTGTCAAACTGTGCTTTCTTTGGGATTCCCTTTTCTGTTGCTGGGGAATAGGTAGGTTGAATGTTGGTGATAAATGATTTACAGATCAGGCTGACTAATGCTAGAGGCTTTTAGTCATTCCATCAGAAATGTATATGTCCCTGTAAAATGCAGGGTGCAATTAAGCATATCCAATCAAAGTCACTTCCAGTGACAGTACAGTCTGATTCAGGACAAGCAAGCAGGCTTTTGGAGTCAGTACACAAGCTCACCGTCTCTCATCTCTGGGGTTTTTAGCCCCAGTGTGGAATAAGAACAACAGTGTTGCAGAAATGGTAGGGACCTCCACCTAAGTAGGAGGCAAACTGCAGCATTAGGTAATCACTACAAAAGTGCTGCATGGCAAGCTGAGTGGGAAATAAGTACGTGAAAACTAGATGACAGCAAAAGGAGAGTAGATCCCTATAAGGTTAAACTACAAAGTTATTAAAAGTTCACATTAAAGAAATAAAAATCTGAGATAAATACAAATTAAAACATCCTAAGCATTCCTGGTCATATCTTACAGGCTACCCAGCAAGACAATCAGGCAGGTCACTACTTTGTTTTTCTTTTCAGCTCCAAACTGCAATTGACCTGTTCCTCTGTCCAGTTGAATGCATGTATGACATTTTCATATGATACAGCAATACAAAATGTGCAGGATTACAAAAAATCATTCCATCATTTGACAGCTGCCCATTTGAACATCTTCCATTCAGCTCCAGGTAATTAACAACTCACTACCAACCCATTGATCAAAAAAGGCAATTTCTAGTTCATCTGCATGTTTACATTAACATGTTATTTTACATGACTGAGAAATTCCATCTGACAGTAGCAGGAACATGTTTGTGCTTTAAATTATTGCTGTTTTGCCTCAGACAATGCTTTCACAATGCCTGCAGTATTCCTCAGTGCTTAGTACAAGGAACACCTACAAAAGAAAAAGTATCATTCTGTAGTTATCTGATCCAGTTGTAAAGCTTTTGAATGTGCCCACAGCACAGAATTTGGTCATGGTTGTCCCAGATGGAGACAGGTCAGCACACTAAGGATTTCCGTCCCCTTGAACTCAGAGAAGGAAACAACAGCATACAATACTAGTGACTACTATGTCCCCAGCATTACAAATAGTAAGTGCGTTATTTTATTTAACACAAGAATCGACACTTAAGTGCTAACAGCCGGGAGTCCAGCCATGGGCTTGGCCACAGAAAAGAGCTCCATAATGGCTTGCACACTCCTAGAAGGGACTAACCTGGCAGCCCTTCTCCTTCCACTGCTGCTGACAACTGAATGGGTACTAATTGATGTACAAATCATAGTCAAACAGACCCAAACGACCACGCTCTATGCACACATTTGTAAAGTAAGACGAGCTGTCACAAAAGCTCTTAAAAAAATAACAAACCACAAAACGATTGTGTGATGGGAGGTCTATGCAGTGTCTTTCTGATTGCCCTGCACCTTTGTGCTGCCGCGTGCCTCTATCAGCATGGTGTGAGGCCACACATCATCCCGCGCAGATAGCCCACAGCAGCTCTGCCTGGGAGGCGATGGCCTACCTCTGAAAGGACAAGGTAAAGCCTGTGTAGAGGCTGGAGGAAGATGGAAATGGGCTCTGCAGGGGAAGAACCTGCCCTGAACCGAGGACAGGAGTAGGGAGTGCTGTGCATGGGATGGACGTGGCCTCACTAGGGATGAATGAACATCTTCCAGGATGGAAACAAAGCTTTCTCTTGCTGCCACCCAGCCCATTAACGGGTCTCACTCCTTGTTGCAGCCACGGGTTTTCCACAGTTGTGGGCAAGCTCTCTTTCCTTCCTGCAAAAAAGGGCCACAGTAGGTCTGAGACCACTCTCTCGTTCAGACTGCCTTTGAGGTTGCCCTGTGCACTCAATTCATCTGGCATCCCACTCTGTAAACAGAGGCTTGGGCTCATGGAGAAATGCTGTAGGCCCTAAAAAACAGCCTTCCCCTAAAACCTCTCTTGGCAGTCACAGCCTAAACTGATATGAAGGGGATGTTGAGGAGCCCGCCCCCTCGTTTAATAACTCCAGGTCCAATTTGAAGCAGATCGGCAGAACAATTGAAGAGGAAGGCCTAGAGCTGATCCCGTGCCCAGTGATGTAACAGCAAACACTGTCCTTGACCTCCAGGCACCCTAGGAGAAATGCTGCTGCCAGCTCTGTCTGGCTTCGTGCTTCTTCTGGGGCTGCACTGCTGTGCAGGCCTGCCCAGCCAGAAGAGCCTTTCCTCTCCATGAATTTCATTGAAATACCTGTACTAATGCAACCAAAAGTCCAAGAAAGCAAATACTTGAGAAAATTCTGGAACAACTTTTTTTAAGAATACTTAATACTGCACAGAGCAGCCAGTATTTCAACAGCTAACAGGTTCCATTTGGTTGGCTTTAGGAGCCTCATACCTTTTTGTCTCTAAAGATGCCTATGGGACTACAGACTCCTGTTTTGTTATTGTAATAACGCTGTTTGTTGAACCATGTTATTGAGGTAATAATATGCCAAAATATTAGACACACATGTATATATATACACCTATACACAGTTATATGCATATATACATATACAATTACAAGCTGTTTGAATAAATTCCTTACAACGCTCGGGTTAAGGTGGAAAGATCCATAAAAAATAAAATTCTATAAAAGACTCTGAAATGAACATAAGATACAGAATGCTGAGCAGAGGAGAGAGATTTTATGATCCTCTGCACTTAAATTAATGATCTCAGGATCTAAAACTGAAGGAAAAATACTGCCGAGATTAAATAGTGCAGCTACTCCAAGACCATTTCAGGAATCTACTCCTGCTTAGACTCGAGAAGAATTTGAAAAGCCTACTAATTAATTTGTTTTCCCTTTTCTCCTCATACTATAAAACTCAAGAGCCTTTATGAATACAGCACAACTCAGTAACGACATAGTGTAACTGGGTTCCCAGGAATCTGGGTTGCAGTCCCAGTTCTGAGGCCACCCTGCCTCGTGAACTCACAGACGTGACTCAACCACCCCCTGCCTCAGGTGAGAAATGAGAGGAGGACCTGTTGCCCTCAGCAGCCGCAGAACGATTAATTTGCCTCTGCTAAATGGGCATCTACACTTCTGGCTCCTCATTTGAAGCTTTGCTCTCACAGGTTAGGCAGACCGGGCCCCAGTGTTTCAAGCTCCCAAGGGACATAACCCTCACTCCTCTGAGAAGCCAATTTGCTGCCATTTTAAAAGAAACCAAGCTAGACAAATACTGGCATTTCTCTTTGAGAGAGCTTCCTGCTGACAGGGAGGGAGGGAGGGAGGGAGCTGCCCACTACCTTTGTGGGAGGAAAAGGAGATAGCAACAGCATTGCCCCTTGAAACACAAATCCAAACCACAGCCTCAAAAGAGAGGGAACTTACTTTGGAGCTGTAAGAAAGACGGAACAGTATTTTTTAATTTGTGTCTTAGAAATGGGAACCATGCTGATGCGGCTGAGACACATGAAGCATATTGCAGGTTGCAGAATTACCAAAAAGGAGCTTCCTGCTTGGGCAATAGTGATGAAAATGTTTCGAAAACCAGAGGAAAAAAACCACAAAACAAGAGTGGAAGAAGAGGAAGGACAAAAGTTTTAGAAAACTGGTCAGTCTCTGGAGCACATGCAGATGTTCTGGGACTGGCTCTACCACAGTTTTTCGAGTTTGTTTTATTTTTTATAGATATAGGACATGACCATCAGCTACCCTAGCTGATAGATTAGCCAGTACTAACATTGCCAAGAAACAAACTGTACATCATCTTACTCTTAACAAAGAAACAAACTTTAACTTACTGTTAAGGCTCTAAGATATATTTCCAAAAGAGGATTACTCTATTAAGTATGAAACCCCTCTAATCCCATGTGCCTTCCGAAGACATCATAAGTTTGTTTTTGTTTATAATTTTTAAACTGTACCTAATGACATTCTGGGTTCATAAAAGGAGTCTGGAAACAGGAAATCAAAGGAAATTATTATAAGGTGCCATGAGGCTTTTCTCCTGTCAGGAGAGGATTGAGTAGACCAGTGCTGTTTCTGAGAAAAGGTCCTCAGAATGATTCACTGTATCTTGATCCTAGCTCTCCAAACCCCATCCACCCAGCTTCACTACTAGGTTATAACATTTTCTTTGCAAGAGTTACTCAAGACTCAAATCACAATCAGGTCCTCACATCTCATACACCCCAGTCTAAAGAGTTTACAATCTAAAATTCAGTCACTAAAGGTCTTCTCAGACTTCACTCTCTTTCTCTGCTTGCACTCTGCTCAGCTTATTATAAACCATGTTTCAAAAACTAGAGCCTATATATTTTGAAGTAATGTGCAGCAAGCCCTTCACAGCTAGAACCTTTATAAAGCTGCCTGTTTGACCTTAGACCACATTACGTCAGTGTCTGCATTATTATTCCCTAGTGCTTCCTTAAACATAAGAGAATACATTTCTTCAGTAATGCAAATACTCAGTAGTCCAAGGAAAACAGCAGTATTTTAATGGCCTCTGTCATATAGGATGTTTTGGCATTAATTGCATAAATAGGCTCTGAAAGATACAAGTCAGTGTGGAAGCACTCAGACTTTTTCCTAGTAGGGAAAGCAATCTTTTCTGATGAGCAGTAAGGAGGCTAAACTGCAGTGCTGGGAAAGACGCCCAGAGACTTTATGAAAATAGGTTCCATGTTTTTGGATTACAAGTTATTATCACATCCGAGATACGGATATCCTCACTGTGTGAACATGCTGACCTAGAGGGTACTCTGTTAACATTAATAACTTTGACCTTTAGTGAGGAAGAGCCACATATGTGCACTTAATGGGTCAATTCAATAAAGCAGATGTTAAGACAGGTTTGTTGACAATGAGTTACTTCTGAACGTACTCAGTTACTCAGGAGACATTTTCAGCTAAGTATGCGTGAAAATAATACACAAGCACATGAGGGGATAAAACAAAGGAGAGAACATGTTTGGATTTTTTTTCTTTCTTTCTCCTTAAAATTACTGCCTTTGCAGAAACAAGTTGCCGTATCCATTTATTTGATAAATAGAAAGGGATGATAAGATAGCATACTGTTGAACGTAACTCCATTTGCTGTTACTGCTGGCCCTAAAACACAGTGTCCCTTCTTCTACCTGTTCCCCAAAAAGAATATTCCCAAACATTGAGCAAAAGAACACTACCTAATTTTACCTGACAAGGATAAAATAAGCCCAAAGAAGGAAGTGAGTGACTAGTATTCAACTAAACATAACCCACCGTGTTAGTAAACAGAAGTCAGAACAGCTTCTGAAAGGTTAGATTTCCAAATATGATCAGCATCACCTTCTCTCCACTCCAGCCAAAGGCAGTGTCTATATAACATCAGGCTTTACAATGAGTAGAGTTAAATTCACACCAAGCACTGCAGAAATACCACCTTTTAACTAACACCTGTAAATGGGAGATACTCTCACATGCAGATACTTCAAAGGTGTCCAACACTAGAAGAATAAACCAGACAAAGACAGAATTCTCACTAATCTGAAATGAGCAATTATAAAACAGGAATGTCATGCAAGCCAGCCTTCGGTACTTTATGATAATTCATAACATGCCCACGATACATTTAAAGAACTTCCACTGAAATGAATAGAAGAGAGGACATTAATAGTTTTGAATGATTACAGACCTGATACACATGCCCTATATTCAAGAGTTCCTTGGCAAATCAATGAATACTTCATGCATAGCTCTCTTGTGGGATCCAGTCTAAGCTCCTTATTTTTCTTACAGCACTTTGGCAAGGATCAAGCTGAATTTATTTATGGGTTCAGTGGAATTACATTTTGTGCCAGAGTCCAATGTCCAATTGTAATACAAAGCCAAGGTACGAGGGGGTCAATCCCCTGTGCTGGGTACCTTGTACAAACACACTTTCCCTTTCAGTGAGCCATATGTTCCTTATTCACTCAAACCAAAATACAGATGATGAATGCCATTACTGTTCTGATTTACCATCATCTCACCTACATTTTTTACTAACATTAGGTGGAGAAATAGGCTCTAGCTATACAGAATAATGTACTTATTGGGAATCCTATGTTTCAGAAGGGGTTGACATGCCAATATCATTTGGACCACAGTATTAGAGGAGTATTATTTTGAAACCTTTATACTAGAGAAGATTCTAAATAACTTGATATAATTTTGAAGACAGCCCTGCTTTGAGTTGGAATTTGGACTAGAGAACCCACAGAAGTCCCTTTCAACCTATATTTTTTCTGAGACTCTATGTGCATATTTTATCATTCTAAATGCACCTCTAGTTCTCAGAATAATCTAACAAACTCGCTATTTCCTTACCATTGCACATCAATGTTTCCCAGTGGGATGCCTCATTCTCCACAATAGAGATGGTCAAGCATGCGCCTTTCTGGATTCATATAAAGGATTATGCATCCATTCGGACTTAAAATTTGGACTCTAGTGCCAATTAGATAATGTCTAACTTATATAAGAATTTTCTTTACCGTCTTTGGCTAGCAGTAGCAGAAATCTCTTGGGTGTTGTTGCTCAAGATTTCTTCATTTTTGGACTGAAATAGAACAATAGGATCCTGCCTATATATGAATTAAATCCAGAGAATATGTTCCTTACGGGCTTGGTTTTTCTTTGGCGTGACTAAGAATTGAAGCCATCCAAACAGGCCATGTACAAACAATCCAACCTGAATAGCTCTGAAGAGGCAAAGAATGTTGTATCCTAGTTTCTTTTGTTTTGGTCCACTACTCTGATTAAATTGAAATGAACTGTCACTTTATATTCTGATCAGACCAATAAGAGATTACCCTGCTAGGAGGAAGCAACATTAGGGAAGGCAGCATAAGGTTTATGACTGAGAGCGCCTCATTTAGGATCTCTGGATAGAAATTAAAAGCCGGCTAGGTGTTGTGTTGTTACCATGCCTAGGAATTAAATTCACCCCCAGAAGACAGCTTTTACTAGTTTCCTTTATGTAGTTTGAGAGGCAGTGAGGCAGTCCAGTGTCTTCTCCCAAGGTTAACACAGCCATTTGAAACACCACAGTCAATTGTCCGTCTACCAACCGCTGATTAAGGACAGGATACCAGAAGCATCCATTTAAATCAGAGCAGCCCCAGTATGACAGCTATATCTAATAGATCATCACAAGGCATATTGTGTCTCATCCAGCTCCCAAAATGACTCAAATAAGTTAGAAATTGGCTACTCACCATGCTCAGGTGTTTGAACTCGATCATGTATGCAATGAGATATACAAGTCTATCAGCCATAAAACATTTCAGTGCTCCATTTTATTAATATATTTATTATTATTAATATTAAAAACCAGTCCCCTCTAGCGTAACCTAACTTTTCTATGCTCAAAACCATGTTAGTGTTAAATATTGAGCATTTTGTTGCCAGGCAGAACAGTAAATATACATTCCACTTCAGGAGGAATTCTAAAAAACCTATCTAATTAAATATTGACTCATTAGGACAGTTTCTAAAAGGTCATCTTTACAGCACATCATCTAAGGAGGATACACAAGCATGCTTGCTTTTGGAAACAAGCTACTTGACCTCAGCAATAACTGCTCTAGTGATGTTATTGTTTTGCACCGTCTATGGGCTGGTTCCTAAAGTCCCAGGTCCAGAGTTGTTCTCATTATATCGTTTTAACCCGATCATCATTACACAATCAGTGCTTTTAGTACATTATTTTTCAATGAGTCTCTAAACTTCTTAGTGGTAGGAAAAGAGCTTAACAAAGGTGAATCCCAAGTGTCTGACTGCTGAAAAGAAGTAATCCTGTCCCCATGAGATTTATTAATTTCAAGTCAATTACATGATTTCAGGAGCTGACGATTTTTTAACTGCTTGGAATCAACATTATGACAACTGTAGCTTTTCTGCCTTGTAAGCTTAGACTGTTGTCATACAGACAGGCATGCTGAGGAACATTCATGTTTGTATTCAGTCATCTTTTTTAAGAGATCACCGAAAATTGGGCCCCAAAATGAAAGACTGAATTTCCAAGAGAGCTCAACACGTGGATATTGGAAATATATCCATAACAAGACTTTCTGTGTGCCAAGGGTTTTTACAATCCCCTCATGGATAAGGGGTGTGGAGGAGTTGCATTCTATACCCTTAATTTAATGAAGCATCTTGTCTCTCAAAAAGCTTTTTTTTTTTTCCTTTTTAAAAATGATCTGATCCTACAAGGTTTTGAGTAATTCTAGTACATGCCAGGTTAGACTAAAACATAGTCTAAATCAGTGAGAATTTTGCTACTAATTTTAACATGGAAAGTATTATCCTCTTACTAGGTAAATCAGTAATTGTCTACAGGCTGAATTCCCCATTTCTCTTCATCCTCTTTGTAACTTCTCAGATAAAGCTAAAGAATTAGAAACCTTCCCTAAATTGCCTTGCAGGGGGAACCCCAATTTGAAGGGGGCACCACCACATACTGAGCTGACAGAATGACTGGCATTGCCTCTCTCGTGCAAACCCTTGACAGAGGGCATGTTTTTTAGAAAAGAACAGGTCTAGCAGGGGAAAGATCAGAACAGCCAAAGAAAGAAGGATTTGGGCTGCTAGCATGGGATCAGATGTCAGCAAACATGGGCTCCTCAAGAAACCATAACCACATCCAGCACAATTTAGACCCTCTGTGAATTACTCTCAACTACTGAGCTAAGAACTAGAGAGCCACAAGAGACCCCCTGCAGACATCTGGCCCTGAATCTTTGTTTTAATAGGCCACTAAGCACAGGCTTTTCTCTGACTGACCACCCAGAAGAGCTCATCAAATCCCACTTTTAAAACATTTCTGTCAAATGTATTTTAATCCGATCACTCTTGTGCATTTTATGATGCTCTAATTTATGTTTTTAATCTACTACAATTCTTTTATAATTGTTTGTGCAGTGCAGTGACGCCTGACAGGGAATGCTTTATAAATAAATTGAATTTATGACTATTTATAACCTCTCCCTCTTGAAATTTCTAAGCAAATAAATTGGACCCACAGTTCAATGTTCTAGGGTTGGGGGTCTCTCTGTACACATTCATACAAACACACAATATACACACGTGTATGAGAGAAAGAGAGATGGAGTGTGTACATGTGCGTGACCTTTTCTTTCCATGAGTAACTTAAGGGCATATTTAACATTCTGTTCACACTGCTCATGGTAGACAGGAAAAACACAACTGAAGGGAATGAAAAATGAAAAGTCCTTGCAGCTTCTCCATCTCAGCCTCTGTCTTTCCTTTTGTGGGGCAAAGGTTTTCAGTTTTTGTTTACTACCCCTGAGTAAGTTTCTGTTCGTTTGCTTGCTGCTTGAACGGACAGGGCACATGAAATGAGGCAGCTATAAGGACCTTTGACAACCAGCACATAAAACTCATTTTATTTCCTTAATGGAAGTCTAATTGGTAATTAAAAACATGACTGTGACCTGTGCAGTACCCAGAGAATAGAAATGGACTTCTTTTTAAACAGATAAAGCTCACAAGGCTGCAGCTCTGCAGAACAGCAAGATTTCTTCTGGGCAAGGAGAAGTGAAAGAAGTGCTTTAGTTTTTAGCAGGTTTTGCTACTTTAGGCTAACCAAAAAACCCCAAACAACTGATATTCTTTGCCAGTTCTGCTGTCCCTTGGTTGACTCCCACCAGCCACTCTGCCAACCCTCACTGTAATGGTTGCTGATGTTGAAATAGACCCAGGGACAAGAAGCTGGAAAATGGCATCTGGATTCTTCCCCCCCCCCGTCAGACTGGGGCATGCATTTTCATTTCTTGTAAGACAAGCATGCGTTTCATCCTCATATGCGTGCATATTGCAGGGGAAAGGGGCAAGCTAATAACCTTGCCAAATGCCACCGCCTTCCATCCAGTTAGGCTGGGGCTAGGTGTCAAGTTCATGTAACCTCAGCCTGCAGGACGCTAGATCACCCTCACAAAACCCAGAGCAGCGCTTGGGTGGGTGCATAGTAAAGCAAGGTCACGTCATAACAAAATATTTGAATTTGCTTCAAGCAAGCCAAACACATGGATCTGGGAATGTTAAAACATTTTTGTTCAATAAAAATGTTTAAACTTAATGCTCTGTTATTTCTGCACTGAAACTCTCTGAGAATTTTCCTTTAGGGACAGTAGAGAGGGGGAATATCACATACAGAATACTTCAAACTTTTCATTCTAATGTTCAACAAAACCAAGTTTTGAAATATTGGAACTTCCCAGACAACGCCTAGATTTCCACCAGCCTGACTGGCAAACCAGCAGGAGGGAAAATGGAAAGAAGAGAAACAGCTCTGAAATGGGTTAATGCATGCTAATGCATTTAATTCATTAAAAACAAGGAAGAAGGATTTCTAATGAAGTTCAGGCATTAATAAGGAATGAACATTGCACCCATGCCACTTTTTGCAAGTGAAAAGTCTGTAAAGAACTATAGTGAGCTACTAATTTTCATGCCAGAAGAGAAGAGAGGCAGCCAATGTACCTGTGTTTTCTCTTACTATGATAAACCCTTAAGACAATATTTATTCTCATGTAGATAAACTTAAAACAAAAACTAAGAAAAATATTAGACTCTTGACAGCGAAAAGTCAGGAATGTTATTAATATCCTATAATGCTCTTTAATTAAACTCAGCTTGATTAACTTCTGGCTAGTTTGCAAAAAGGCATACTCTTCCTACGTTCCCTGGCTTCAGGGGTGGCTTTATCTCCTGCAAGTACTGCAGGCTGTGAGATCTCTGTCTAAAGGGAAAATTAGGTTTCAGCTGGCCTGTCTGGAAAAAATCTAAATCCCACCCGCAACCAGAATTCCCTTTCATCAGTTACAGTCAAATCCTTATGACGCCCATCGCTTGGGAGGTCACTCCCGGTGAAATGATCTCTAAGAACTCAGCCAGATTTCCTCTACGTCAGACAGACTACCACTCAGGGCTGGCAAGCATTTTGCCAAATGGACTTGGATTTCAAAGATTTTGTGTTCACTTGATGAAAATAAGATGTTACACACTTTGTGTTTTCACTTACTCTCTTTCCCAAGGCTCCCTCTCTCTTCAATCACCCTCAGGCTCTAAGCAAACAGGATTCATATTGACCTGCCTGAAAATTATTTTTAATGCTATTAATGTTATAGGCTGCTGTACTGGATGTCTTCCAAGTTTTTCATCCTGACTAGTTGTTCTGACTGATCTGTAATACACTAAATCCATCACTTTTGCCTTGCTGCTGGCCAAGTCCCAGCTCACACCACAGAAATAAAAGACAGCCGATGCCCGTACTTGAACTTTGGTGGGGCATAAGTGTTTCCTTGTGCTCAGTACATACTCCTCATAGCCTCACAGACTCTGCACAGTGTCATCCCATGACATTTTCTGGTTTTTTACCCCTCCATTCCCCCACTCTCCTTTCTGTACATTTTAGGTCATGCATAGTAAAGTTGGGCTCATTGCTGCCAGTGCAAAAGTGGCAGGAGCCAGATGAACTCCTGGATGCTGTTTTAAGACAATTATTCTCCTATCATACTGTTATCTCCCAGTCAAACATGCAATGATTACTGTGTTCAACTGCAGACTACTATGTTAAATTCAGAAACATCAAATCCAACTACATATTTAATATTGCAAAAAGTAATACCTTAAATGAATGGTATGGTACTGTAGGTAAAGCTTTTAAGATACATTTTGTATAATAAGCTTAGACTCACTTTAAAAAAAAAAAAGAGGGTAAAAATATAGATTTTACAAACACTTGAAAAATCTCTCACGGAACAGATTTTAAATTAAGTCCTTATTTGGACATAATTTCCACCAACTTCTAGAAGGTCTGCATGAGCAAGAACTGAGTAAAAACTGAGTAAGTACAGTAAGCTTTGGCCCAGTAATACCAGAAATATTCTCCTATAGTAACACTAAATTGAATTGCACAGACTTGGGGGATTTTAGTGTTTTCTTTTAATTGTCTACAAACTGTGCTAAGGCGGTGTTGTGCTAATGTTTAAGCTCAATGGTGGAACTGATTAAAAACTGTAATTAAATGGAATAAGCTGCTATTATTTACAGAACAGCAAAAAGGGTGTAAAAAGGAACAAACACAGAAATGGTGAAAAATAATTTCGATTACTCTTTTATTCTGTTTTGACTATCTGTGGTCCCACTAATAACACATAGATGGAAGGAGAACATGTTTCGTAGGTAATAAGCATTGCTCAGTCCACAGTTTATTCTGACCCCTTGAAAGACTGCAAGAACAAACACAGCAACCTAAAATTTTTTCATAAAATATTTTACAGATGGAAAAGGACTTCATGATTAAATTTTAGCAAACGCTTTTATGTTTTGCTGAAATCTTCCCATTTTAGTCAATCAGTCTCAACTGAAATTTCCCAAAGTAATTTTTTTTCTCTCATAACCATTCCCTCCTTATAGGATCCATCAGGACTCATGAAGATGTAGAAAAACATTAGTAAGATAGGATGTCACAAGGACTTGTCTCAAGCCCTTGAGCGTGACTCCACAAGCCACTTTCCACAACTTATCTTCCAGCCACATCTGTCACTTGCATGTCCTCTGTTTCACTCCCCTATGCAGTCTCACTCTGCTTTATTTCAAACGCAATTTGTTTTCACAAGGAGATAGAAAAAAAAAAAAGCAAGAAGGCCGATGAATCCGCTGGCCTATGGCAAAGGCCATAAAATAAACTAATTAAGAGAAATTCTTTAATTTTAATTAGCTTCCTTTCTGCAATCATTCCCTTCATGAAAAGTTCAATTACCAAGAACCGATGCCATTAGATTCACTGTACTGTATTACGTTTAGTTGGGCTGTTACACAGAAAAAGGAAATGACAGTGAAATCTCTTGTATAACTCGCCAGATGTGAAACTAGTAGGGCTAAATTATCCCACAAGCCTTCTAGAGCTGACTGAAAGGATGATGTTGCCAGGGATAAGTTTGTCTCATCACCTTGGTGCTTTAGGTCTTCAGAAAAGGCTCCAGGGGTTATAGTCAATCACAGACTGAATATGACTCAATGTCATGCTATTGCAAAACAAAAAAAAGCAAACAACATGCTGGGATGTGTAAACAAACGTACAAACCACAAGACGCAAGGAAAAAATCCTTCTGCTATACACAGCAGGGGTGAAAGTTCTGCTGAAATTCTGTGAATGAAGGAATACATGGATGGACTGGAGAGGGACCAGGGGAGAGCAACAAGGATCTTCTGAAGTGTAGAAAAATAACCTGAGAGGAAAGACTGTTGTGAGGCTGTTCAGCATAGAGAAGATAAGGCAAGACAAGGCTATTGACTGCTGCAGAGAGGCGGTGAATAACTCATTTGCCTGCATTCACTATGGATATGTAAGGAAGTAATGGCTTTACACTGGCACAAAGAAGGTTTAGGACGGACATTAAGGAAACCTTACCTTGGGATGCTGGTATTGGTGATAGGGCTGTGCCAGAGTACACTGCCTGGAAAGTTACAGACTTTAAATCACTAGAGGTTAAATCCTCCTGTGGGGCAGAATGACTAAATGGCCTCCCAGGGTATCTTCTAGCCCTAGCTTTTGTATTCCTGAGGCTCTAATAGATGTCCGTGGCCACAAGATACAGCCAGATTTGTCTCCTCAGGGCGGCAGCTGTCTATTGGTTTTGGACAGAAAGACACCAGGGGACAGTCCTTCTGTATTCTTGAGTGAATAGCATTTCAAAATGTCTTTGACACCCATGCAGCTAAGGCAGATCTATGCAAGAAATCTGTTAGTCATTTGGGATTTCAAGGAATGCCTCCATATGTCATCATTTGAAAAAGGAGCTCAACAGCTCTCTTGGGAGAAACAGAATTAGGGCTTCTCCCCAGGGCTGATCAGTTTAGAAATGCCACTGCGATCACATAGGAATGGAGTAAGTTTTTCTGTTCTTATGGTGTAGTTTCAGGGTTCTCTGCGATTACGTTGTAGAGGCCGAGTTAAGTGGAGGGATTTTCCCCTCTCTGAGAAGACTCTGAAGTATTATCATTCTGACCGATTCTCATCTGGGCTGGTGATATTTATGGCAGAAGTGTCTCCTCAGTGGATCTGCCTCTGAAGGGCATTTGGGAACATGACCTTGTGAATGTTTAGTCTTCTTTTGATCTCTTTTGCTTTG
Source organism: Gymnogyps californianus (assembly GCF_018139145.2). Lineage (NCBI taxonomy): Eukaryota > Metazoa > Chordata > Aves > Accipitriformes > Cathartidae > Gymnogyps > Gymnogyps californianus. The sequence goes on from NC_059471.1 coordinate 149,837,797, forward strand.
GGTCCACAGAGCCCCTGTAGCAGAAATCTATGAGCTTTGCTGAGCATATTTTTAATTAATCCTGGACTTAGTGAAATTTGGGGATTAGTGGATTGCTGAACTCCTTATGTCTCTGGAGCAATGCTGGAGTTTCCTTGTTACAAGCAGCAGAGAAAGAGTTAGCATTTGTTGAGAATTTGGCTTAGGCCACTGAACCTACTGATTTCCACAGATCAGAGAAGTCTTCAGAGCAGCAATACTACTAGCTTGAATAAATACAGTCTCCTTCATCCAAGGGTTGCAATAGACTTCACAGACAGTAATGAATGAATTAAAATATAAATCATACCACACGGGCAAAAGAGAAACTGCCTCCATTTCACAACTGGGAAAATTGAGAAATACATAGGATAAAGGTATTTGAAGATTTGAGGTCTTCCAGTTTTTAAGTACCCATTTTAGGACAATGACAGCCTGATTATTTTTTTTCAGAGACACCAAGTGGTTTGTTGACTAATTGGAGTGGCGCTGCCTCTAGGGATAGGAGCTTGGCACACTGACTTGGCTGACTTAACCAGCTAACGAGCTAATAGCAATTTAGAGAAGACGAACCTCTGACAAGCATGAAAAGACCTTGTCTAAATGTTTAGAAATCTTTGATTAATTCCTGGTGGATGAAAACTGAGATGTTGCTGTCTCTGCCCCTCTTTGTCCCACTTGGTTGCTTCCACTCCACCTCCGGCCTCCTGTTTCTGCCATCTTTCTGTCCTTTTGTCTCTTTTTCGTTGCCTTGTTTTGCACTCCACTTTTCTTCTCCTTGTATACAAGGATTTCCAGAGGTTCAGCTGAAACTGCAGGTATCTGGGTCTCCATCTCCAAAACACAAGCTGTTCAAAACTGAGGGACAAGTTAGGAAATTGGACCTACCTGATTACCACCTTATGACAAAATCAGGAGTGGGATGGTGGAATCCTGGGGGGTTACTTTGTTATTCCACGTCGTAGATAAGGTGTACATTCCAGGCAATGTTTGTGAGGTGCCAAAGAAACTTCATTATCTGAGAAGGGTACTTTTTGGGTCACTTCTGTAAACTATTCTGACATATAGTGCTATAGCAACACACATATTAATTAGTGACATTTGCATTGTAACATCAAAACGATACCAAGACATCGCAAATGCAACCGCAGCTGCAATGGGGACCAGAAGCGCCAAAATTCTCTCTCAACCAGCAAATTATGTCTGAACAAAAAACTGTCACAAACAGTCTAGCAGCCTTCTTTTGCCACATTGGTTAAAAGCAGTGAAGTTATGATATAATATATCATAGCGTAATGAATTTATTGTATTGTACCTGGTACGTAGTTTCATTTGCTAAAACCTCACTGCTGTTTAATCCACAATTGACTGCTGGCTGTGGTGCAGAAGGCTGCAGTGCACCTTGCACAGTAGAGATAGGCTGCATTTACATTTATCAGAGAGGGAGCTGCAATACTTTTCTGCACGAGAGTTCTGCTGCTCTGTTTATAAACCCTGACTTGGACCAGTTGCCAGGGTCCTAATGAAGTTGAGTTAGACCCTGTGCATCAACCTGCTGCTCCTCCTACCTGTTGCTACGTTTTTTTTCTCTGCAAAACCAAAACATCCCTTGCAAAATTGTGATTTCATTCGAATAAAACAGTATCTGACAGGATGCACTCTCCAGGACTGCAACAAAGTAATGCAGTGGGCCGCTGCTCTTTAAAACACAGAACAAAAACCAATTATATAAAAAGACAGTGCACCTACTAAGTGCGCAAGGCATACATCTCTAGGTCTCTCTTGTAAAATAGGCATAGTATAGCTCACTGCTAAGGCCATGGCACTCCTCCTTAAAAGCAATCCAAAAAATTCATGCCGTGGGTAGACTGATGAAAATGGAGATCCGAGATCAAATTCTGAGCAGGTCATAAATAAAAGGAGATAATATTAGCTTTCTGTTGACAGTAAGCATTCTTCCCTAACGTAAACTCACCACACTCCTTACAAATCTGTACCGGTAAGCTTTTGGTAAGGTTAGTGCTCTGGGGCGTTGCAGTGTGAGCAAAGAAGACCTTCACAAGGAGGGAAATCAGGGCCTCTAATAACCAGCGATAGGTGCACCAGACAGATCGGTGGGTCCCCAGAAAGAGGGATGTGGCGTTGTTCCAGCCCCAGCTGTGCCCGCAATGCCCTTCCCTCACCAGGGCTCCTACTTTGCAGTCTCCCAAGGGGAGCTTTACAGCCTTCTAAAATAATCTTTATGGGGCTGTGTTTTATCAGGCAGTAATTTCTGAGAGGAATACTGCAGTTTTAGAGTTATTCTTAACTGTTTAAGAATATGCTGGTCTTTAGGAAAAAAGAACCCAAGAGTAACAGGTGCTATCAATTTCTGATATTCATTATCTTTGAAATTCAGCCCAGTTAGGAAGGAAAAAAACTGTGTGCTGTCACACATACACACCTCTGAACATCAATGCATTTTAATAGATACATTTTTCTCTTACATCTAGCCTCAGACTTTTTCCACCTCTGAGCAAGACCTAAAAACGTACCACGCCATCTGTATTGCTCTGTAACCCGAAACCCCAAGTCTCCTTAGGAACTTTCCTTTCAGAACAATCAAATAAGATATAATATTAACATCCCAACGGCTTTTCCCTCATGCATTACAAGTGTCACTGTTTTGACTAATTTCTGCTAGATAAATAGAGCCTACCTCGATTTGAGAAATTCCCATGTTCTGCATTTTTTTGACTGGTGAGGCTTTCTTTACTTTGTACCCTGAGCTCTTAAGTGGCTTTGCCTCATTTAAAAGCTGTATCTCTGCCCAGCATGCCTGCATTCCTGCAGAGAGTTGCTTAATCCCTCTGTATACCCCCAATCTGCCTGGAAGGAACGCAGAGCATTCCCAGATCTTTAAATGGAGGCGACACAAAAATCTATTTTCTTTTATTAATGGAAAAGAATCCCTGTACTATTTTTAAAAAAACCCAAGCCCCCTCCTTTTCAGTATTATCCTTTTTTCCTGCTTTACTCAATTATAGCGGATTGGTTATTAACTGCCATGACATATGAGTCATGCAGGATCTAGGACACAGGATGTGTTCAGAGTTGCTTAATCATGTTTAATATTTAACATGTACACTTGTTTATTAGGTAATAGAGCTGTGCATGATATTTACATTGTGCTATATTAATTTGGGATGTTAATGCTAGAAGGGCCAGAGAATGATAAACAAAAAGGATACAAGCAAATGAGGAGGAAAAAAGAAAAGCTAAACCAAAACACAATGAGAAACAGACTCCCAAGGCAGGGGAAGAAAGAATTCACATTCAGATTTTTCTGTTGGGGCACTTGTAGGTCTCTTCTCAGTTATAACCATTTAAGCTCAGGGTAATTTCCTTTTCATGGTGCGTGTCTAGTTTTACCCTAAAGTAGCTAACCTTTCTACACTTCAAATTTTCCTCAAAAATGCCTAGCTCCCAAATGCCCCTAAAACTCCTTCAGTATATAAGGACAGCCATCTGTGCACCAAATCATTACTTTTGCTGCCTGTTTTGAAACGTGTTGACATCTGCCTCCAATTGCATAAGGAAAGGAAAGGGACATCCTATATGAAAATATATATATTTTTCTCCTTTCCCTCTCTCATTACAGCAGTTAGGTCTCAGTCAGCATAGCAGACACAGCTTTCAAAAGAGCACACAGAAAGAAGCCAAGCTGTCTCAAGGTGAAGCAGATGATCGCAGCACTGTATTCAGTGGTGGGGCGTGAATGTCAATGAAAACACAATTTAGCCTGAGGGTTCCACTCTAAAGAATCACTACCTTTTTCATGGGTAAAACCAATAAAAATCTAAATAAGATTACTTGGCTGTGAAACTTATCCAGGAACAACAAAGCTACATAGACAAGATGGAAGAAGAGAACAGAAATAAGATGTGCTTAATATAAGCAAGGATGTTTGAACTCAGGATACTTAAGGAAGGTAAGGAATATGTGAAAGCAAAAAAATGCTATTTGGCTAACTTCTCCTGGAAGCACTTGACAGCTGAATGTGGTTTTGAAAGGCCTGAAGGCAGTTTACTGCAGGGACTGAGTCAAGGCAGCTTTGCACGAGAGAGGACGATGGCATTCTGCAACACAGAGGATAGATGCCTATTTTAAGGAGATGGTTTGCTGTCTCCAGAGACCCTTGATGTGGATACAAGACAACATGGAGGCCTGCAGCAAGAGCAGTCATAGAAGCAGAGCTTAACTTGGAAACTGTTTCACAAATTAATTTCTTGTTACTTCAGTTCTTCTTTGTTTTTCGTCCTCATGCTTGATGGCTTTTGTCTCTTGTCCTCCTTTCTGTGACTTCTCCCATTTTCATCCCACTTTATCACCCCTATTTAAATACCTTTTTTTCTTTTTTTTTTACTTCTGTCACACTCTGTCAGAGTTCCCAAGCCACTGATAAAATACTACAAGCACTGCTATGGTAACAATGTTTGTAATCCCTAGACTAGTTTTGTTTAATGGAAACCTACAAGAAAAATATATTCCTTAGGAGTCATAAGAACCTGACAAGGAGGCATGAAAAGTCCAAACAAGACAGCACCAGGAAAGCATGAGGTACAAAGCCAGACTCAGCTTGGGGAAAAACAAGTGGTCTGAGGATCGGTGGTGCTCTGGCTCTTCTTTAACAGCATGCAGGGACCACTGGTGCTGGCCCCACAGCTCATTCCTAGTTCTCTTCTCCTGACTTCCAGAGAAATGCTGTGATGATATTATGCCACTGTTCATCAAGGGTTTTGAACAGAGGGTACATGGACAGCAAAGTATTCCCAACTGGTGGTCCGGACCTTTAGAGGCAAGAGCTGCTAAACTTCTAACCTGTATTATGGACAAAATGACTCCCTAGCAATTCCCAGAAAACAGAAGAACCCAAAATCCCACAGCCACATTTCCCCATGCTATTACTAGTCCTGCAATGGGCACAACAGTGAATCAGAGCCAATATTTTAAAAGCCACCTGTCCAAATTCTGGCTTCTGTGTCTCTACCAAAGCACCTACCAACATTTTCTGAGCTATTCAGTAGCTCTCACTGTCTTCAGTGGGAAAAGGAACAGGGTTGTGTTTTCCAAGTAAGCAAAGAGTTTTGTACTTTGTACACCAAATCTTACAATTATTGTGTCTGTGGCAGATCTGCATCTTACTCTTTTCAATTCCCCTTCATGCCTAATTTCCAGCAGCAGTCCCAAGTTGGTCCACTTGGTCTTCAACTCAGTTGTTCACCTGGCTGCCCAGAAGCTGCTGCTTGCTGGGTGCTCTGGGGAAGACCGATCATTTCTGCAGGCATCCCTCATGTCTACTCCACATCCCTAGGCTTCATTTCCATTTTTTCCCTCAGCCACCAGTTTTCTTGTTAAGCGGTCTCTAAACAAAATGCACGTTTCCCCTTCCAACATTACAAACATCTCAGTGACATGGCAGAAAAGCTAAAACACACAGTGATTAAGATATCTCTTCAATTTATTGCCCAATTCAAGTTATCAAGGCCCACACAATCCAGACAGTTCTCTCAGAAAATGGAATCTGAAGGGCACAAAACTCACACCTCATCTCTGCAATGCTTGTCCAGAAATGTTACCGCTTTAGTGCATCACAAGTGATCATAAAAACAGCAGCATCTCCAATACCAAAATACAGAAGAGCCTTATAAAAATTGATTAGATTTAAGGGAGGAAAGACAACCGATAGATCTATGTCCTCCACCAATCTGCTAAAGGAAAAAGAATAAAGCAGACTGGTTTACAACATTGGAAAAGAATTAATCTGACTCATACAATTACTAGAGGACATTTGTCTCCATAACTCAGTAGGCACCTGCATTTTTTATCCTGTTGAACACTATTTCTAACTTTTGCTTTCTTTGCCTTGTTAACAAATAGCCCTTTTAGTCTTCTTGCTTTTTAACTGCTATTCAACTAAAAAAAGAAACATGAAATAACCGGAACATCTATGTAGGATATTTGCTGCATGGGGTAGATGATGGAGGGAAGACACTGAAATCCCCTCAGCCTGATTCCTGCAGGGAAAGAGGAAAGAAACACTACTTTCTTGAAGCTGAAAGGCAATGTTCAGGTACAAAAGTGGCAAGGGCTGTGGAAACACAGAAAAGATGCAGAAATTAAGGAATGTCACTTATCTTTGGTATGCCTTTGGAAATATAAACTAAACCTACATAACATTTTGAAGCTGAAACAACAAAACACTTGTTCTTTAGGTATGTCAAGAGTACCTGAGTGAACAAATTTGTCTATATGAAATTCCATGCCAGCAGGAGTTTGCCGGTTTGCCTGGATATTAGAAGTGGTGTCATTAAAAACTCAGCATTGACACACAGTACCCAGGGAGAGATGACCATTTTTTTAACCAGTTCTTACAATTTGCAGAAGAGTCATCAAATTGTAGTTCCACTCTAATGGCCACTTTAAGCAAAACGTTAAGATCTTTCATAACCTCAAGGATTTCTCAAGTTATATTAAAAAGGAGAGAGGAGGAAGCTGGGGTTTTCTTCTGTCCTAAGCTACAGATGAGAGAAGGCTCATCATGCACAGTGATGTTTTACATGGGCCACTCAGCCCACAGCAGCACTGAATTAGGGCAACTGCTCTGTCTACAGCAGAAAACAGCACTGCAAGGCTGGTTTTGTGAGTAGGTCTTCTGCAGTTTTCAGGCTCACTCAAAAGCTCTGCACAAACGTGGAATATGTTGCTTAAAATTGGGCATTCAACAATGAAAACTCCGACCTATATGATTTACCCAAATCGTACGCAGTGAGCTGACGCTATCAGAGAGCACAACCCAGAACAGCCCTGTCAGTCCCCTGTTCTGCCAACGCCATCTGTAATGTGCACTGCAAAAGTGCTGAGAAAGAGGTAAACATCTTCTCGCATATGGTCTTCTCTCAGCAAAACAAACGTACTGGTTGGCTTCAAACTGCGGATATTGTCAAGTTAATTATTGCTGTCAAGTTAATTATTGCTGCTGTTCTTATTATTATTTCCCACCCATCATCTCTCCTGTAACGATTCACTAGCTTCCTTGGAGAAAGAAGTGTGTCTGCGGGTAATGATTTCACTGCTTTTCCTCCTCTACCCGCCTCTCAATCGGTCTTTTATATTGAATAATCATTTATGTGGTAGTTTAATTAGCTAATTATGAACATGTTGGGGTATTTTAAGGAGGAAGAATCATTATTTACTTGCTAGTAATTAAGTGGGTTGCATTTGATTTCAGTGTCATGAAATTTATGAGTATTATTTTTCTGGGTGACAGTACCAAATATTAAAAACATAATTATTTGCTTATATCTTGGTACACGGAAAGGGGAAGTAAATTTCCATGACTGTAGGCTTTAGGCTTCTGGTGGGTTATCATCAGTATAACTGATCTGGATATATACTTATTAGGATGTAGAAAGAGCAGTCGAGAAAGGGACACCAGTTACAGACAGAAAGCCTCACTGCATTTTGAAGGCTTTGCAGAATACTCAATTCACCTGTCTGCCATCAAAGCCAGCACAAACAGCTTCCAACCCCTTCCTCCTCCTTCAAGGGTATAGGCAAAAGCAAGCATCTAAATGGGTCTTCCATGGTCCTTGTGATCTATATGCAGCAGCTGTACTTGAAAGTCAACATTCATCTCGGGAGCCCAAAAGAAGCTCTATGTACAGGAAGGCTCTGCTTGATTCTCTTGACACTAACAAACAAGACAGGTTGCCAGAAAATGGCAGCAGGTCTGAGTGGAAGGAATGGGCAAGAGCAGTGGAGGCATAGACACTGACACTCAACTCTTACCTTTCAGCATGATCCTGACAGAGGGAGGCAGTAGCACATCTGCTGCGGTTCTGCTCTGCCACGAATGGCAAGCGATCAGATTCCAGCAATCCCAGTAAGATATTTTTTTAAATGCACAGACTATGAAGCACAACTAAGAAAACCACATGAGCCTGGTCACGATGTACCTCTGAATATTGCTATTAATTTCCCAGGATCAGGTCCTACTTGTGGCACTCATCCTTCCTTTCCAATGGCGGACAGCATGAAATGAGATGAATGACGCAGAAACGATACAGTATGAAGACTTTGGCCTCCTCAGACTTTTACTCCATTTATCAGCCCCTCAGTTTGAGAAACACACGTTACGCAGACACTCTAGCTTAACTGAGCATCGTTTTTAGACCTCCATTTGCCAGTTGCTGGGTCAGCAGAGCAAGGCTTCTGTCACAGGTGAAGCCCCTTCCATCATCCGTACCCCATAGCTCACACCATGAAAGCACTTAGAAAACAGCAACAGGAGAAGTATTAAGTCTTTGTTAATGCAAAACAAGGAGCAAAACATTTAGTTCATTGACTCAGGGTGAGAAAAACAACACGTTCCTGCCAGTATACTTTATGTGAGAGTGCCTAGAAAGAAGAGATGCCTGTAGGATATCTACAGTTCAGTTCCGTCCCAAAGGCTGACTTCTCTTCCCAATGGTGAGAAAACCAGCACAGCTCCTGCAGTTTCCAGTGGCACTGCTTCCAGCTTCATTAATGGCTAAGAAGAAGGATAGTTTCTTTTTAAAAAAACAACCAAACAAAACCGCCCTGTAACATGTCCCCTATTTTGTTCCTTTTCAAGCAAATTTTAGGGGAGATTATAAATCAGCTCATCCACACTCCATTTTGCTCTTTCTTGTATACTGCTCATTGCTCTTCTCAACTGTATTTTTGCTATGAACTCTGTATCTATTTCAAACTAGTACATACTATAACTAAGAGCAAATAAATACGCAAATCCTGAATTTGCCTCAAAAGGACCTATTAAGAACAGCAGTACCGTGTTTATAGTTCTTTTTCTTTGATTTATAGTTTCTGAGGCTTTACTGCACATTTTCAAACTTTACTACAAAAGCTATGCAGGCTAGAATTTTACCATTTTTCAGACCAAAGCTGAGAGCAACTTAAATACAGAAGACTGGGCTATCACAATATAACCAACTACTGTGAAACTCAAGGTAAAATTGTGAGATTCAGCAAGATAGGCAGATTAGACTAAGCGTGCAAGCAACGTCCATCATAGCCCACCAGAACTCATCCATACCTGATTCCTATTTCCAAAGGTCCCAAAAATTAAATCCATCTTAAAATGTGAACTGAAGGTCATTAGAGATAGGTCCAGCTGCACCAGCAGAGGAGTGAGTCCTGGAGTGAAGGACCTGGGCTAAATATAACATGCCATCAGCTTCATCCTGCCTTAACTTTGAGGCTATTATCAAAGCATTCCAGTGAATTTCAAGTGCCTTGGTGAGAAGAAAGTCGCTCTCAGGTATTCATATCACCGCAATTCACAGCTTCACACTTTATTAATGACATATGTCCTCACACCACTTTCTCACAAGTATGATTTTTTTTCAACCTGGAGTGGAGTTACAAACTGAGAGCAGAGTCCATTCCAGCATCTCATGGTTAATTAATATCTTGGCCATACGAACAACATTTTATTGCTTAAACACTTTAAAAATTTAGTTTATATACATTTTCATAATCTAATTATCAATAATTGGTCTTCCCCCAGTTGTATGAACATCTGAACAGACTAATGAATATTAAAGGCTAATACTTTATCAAATATCTTGAGGTCATATATCATCAAGATCTACAGCACTGTGACAGCTGCTAAAGTATGTGAACTACATACACGTACATCCAATAATTCGGAGATAAGTTCACTGAAGGGTTGGCCAGATTGCAGAGCCACAAAAGACTGCTGCAAGCTTACAGCTGGAGTTTTGTTCACAGTTGGGGCAAAACCCTCCAAAATTTAAGATTCCTTGGAATCAAATAATGACACTTGCCTTGTGCAGAGTTCCCGATGTCTGCAGGCTCACTGCATTTTAAGTCAGTAACACTATGTGTATGTTTGAAAAAATCACTTCGGAGCAGGAGAAACTATGTTGTAACTTCTCTCTCAACAACATATGTATGTGATCAAGAGTCAGGAAGACTCTTATGCTTCATGATATAAACTTTTAAAAGCTTCACCTTCATTAGGAAAGTTTCTTATTCTGTCTAATCAATATAGCCACAGTGTCCCTCATGTTTCAGCCTGCGTGTTACAGTCATTATGACCCAAGATTTGTAGATTTCTCTCAAGTTCAGTTTCTCACAGATATTGACACTGGCAGCCAAGGACAGACAAATTTCCACAATGCCCCATTAACCATTGTTTTCTAGCCTCAAAACCGCAAGAGAATGTGCTGCAGAGCACAGAGGCCCCCCCCAAATGCTATATATAAAACTTACATTTTTGTTCCTGTTGTTGACAAAGAGTAGGGGAGAATGAGGGAGCAAGGGGATGTGGAATGCCTTCAGAGATGAACAGAGAAAAGAAAGAGATATTACCCATTTTTTCACCCCTAGCCTTGAAGGAACCCCATTTTTCTCATTTGATGGTTAACACCACACACAGACATGCACTTCTTATCTTGGCAGAAGCAAAGCTACTAATAGCATGGAAAGGAAAGTCAGAAAAATTTTAGCAGTTGCAGATGAAGAAATAGGACTGAGCTCTACAGCATATTCTCCCCTGCAATGTCCAGTCTACTTTATTATGCTTAAATTATACAGATGGAGCTTCCACTATTTCTCTTCCAAGCCTTTTCTACAAGCCAGGCAGCCTCACAGTTAGAATGTTTCCTAATACTTGAGTCATCATTTTATTTGTCAAATACTGCTAGTTTTTACTCCATTTCCTTCCTCCAAATGAGCTTCCAAACCCAAGGAGTTCTCTTTTTAGTCTTTTGGGAAAAAAGCACTAACCAAATGCTTCAGAAGTGTAGCATTTTTTCTGCACTAAGAAATCAACCCTTTTTTTTATTCAGTGCTTAGTAGCAAAAAGAAGTCTACCAAAATAGGATCAGAGATTTTTTAAACCGGGGCGGGAAAGGGAGGACAGATGCATCCCCAGAGTATGCAAAATAGAAATGACACTGAAAAGTGAATTAGGCTCAAATAAAAAGTCACCTTGATTCAAATTACACAATCACACGCTGCAGTAGCATTAGAGATGTGGCCCTGCGATGTCTAACCAGAAGTTACTAATCCCTTAGTAATAAACCTATAACCCGAAATAGATATTATATTGGATGTACTAACATCCCCAAACTAGTGTCTATACAGGCAAGCTGCAACCCACAGAGCACTAGCAACTACATGGGCCAGCCCACATCTTATCAGCCTGATAGGTTACAGCAAACAGTGCAGCTGACCCCAGGCTGCTCAGAGAGGCAGCCCACATCTCAGTGAGGAGAGAGAATGTCATTTCAAGGGAAAACCTCAGTCCTGCCCAAGCAGCGGGGCTGCAGGATTGCCTCTTGGCTCAAGGTTCATCAGCTGCTGTAAGGATGAAATCAGACAGGATAAGCAAGACCCAAACACAAGTGGTTTTGCTGCTGCAGCTGGAGGAAGCTAAGCACCCTCCAACCACAGGGCTGCAATCAAGACAGGATGGAAGAGCAGCCTGGATCCAGCACATAAGGCTTGATCACTGGGGCTACAACTAAATTGCGATGCACTATGCAGCACGCCTCAGCCTTCTGGTCGCCCGTTGTCCACATCAGAGCATGCCACAAGCACTCTCTCAGTCCCTGAGCCTGGATTTCCTTCCCAGGGAAAGACTGCATGCCTCCAGGCATAGGGTTTGGACGCAGCCAGGAAATACATTTAGACCCAAACAGTGCAAAACACACTTCGACCTCACTGTTTGTTTATGACTGGAGTGAACACATGGACGGATGTGTATTAAGCAATGCCCTGAGGACTGGGATTCTGCCCAGTGCACTTCCTCTCTCCCTCCCATTCCCAAAAGAACAAAAGTCCCTTGGATCAAGGCCTGTTGTGCAGCCTGGAGTGATGGTTATGCTAGAAAGTATTTCTCTGTACTTTTGCATGCTAAGAACTTGTTATTTTGGGTCATTCCTAAGTGGAAAATACATGAAGCGGCAGATGAAGCCTGCTATATACAATGTACAAGTTTTTTTATGTACGGATGAAAACAATAGTTTACAGATAAGTGCATCAACCTTTTCCTTTTGAAGCCAATCCCTCCTCTTCAAAGACTGCAGGAGCCTGGGCCTGGAGGAGACAAATGGCAGTCTCTGAGGTGGGTGATACGAGCATTTCAAAATTTTAATCAGTCTTAGGTACACGCACTTCACAGCTTGTACAAAAACGGACAGAAGATACTCAGCCCATAAAAGAAGTCTTTTCCATGCAGCTGTCCGTCATAAATTTACATTAAAATCCATTTAATGTGGGACCTAAAGATTACAGGGTTGGAGAAAGTCATACAACTAACCACAGTGATTTGGAGACTGCTACTACTGGATTGGAAGGAGATTAAAAAGAGGCAGGGCTCTTGTTTGGTTTGTCTTTAGCCTCTCCAAGCTGGACTGTTCTGGACACTCAGTCATCAAAGGAAGCAAGAAGCTAGATTTAAAGTTGTTACGTCTTCCAGATGGGGGTAAAAATGAACCAGAGAAGATAATTATGTGTCATTTGCACACTAAAGGGGGAGTACTTCCAGTGATATGAAATTCGGTGCATTTGTCGAGGGAGTGCAGTTTCTCATGACAAGCTGAGGCATCTTCTACACAACTCTGAAAACGGGTTTTGCCTTTGGATTAAAGTTTACTTTGTTTTCAGCTGAAACACTGCTCGTGGTTTTTCAAGGTTAAAAGAAGAGACTCTGTGAACTCCCCACATGTGAGGTCTCACTTAACCTAAGGACTTCCAGGGAGGCTGGAAACTGCTGGTCTCCTGCTCTGTGGTTACATTTTCTGAAACACCTTCCGTGCAAGTAGGCATCCACATTAACTGTCTCACCAACTTCAATAGGTGGTTTGGTGGCACTCATTGGCAAAAATTGTGTGCTGGGGGATCTGGAGCGTCTGGACTGACTCTGGGGCTGTCACAGCTGACGAGCTCACTCCCCAAGGTGGCCTGGCTACAAGCACACGTCTGTTCTCTCTACAATTACAAACATGCACACTCACACCAACATTTGCTTAATAGGCAGCTGACAGGCAGGAAGATTATTTCTAATAACTTGGCTTATCATCACAGCTCCTGATGACATAAAGTGACCCACATGGAGGATAGCATGTTCATCTGTGACCTTCACCTACGTCAGCAGGAGGAAGGACAAAATAGCGAAGTGCAAGGACAGCAAAATGCAATATGCAGAGTCTCTAACTTTAGACCAAAAAGGTGCAGCCTGGAGGGAGGGAGCTCAGGTGATCTAAACAAAGCAGCGCAAAGCAGAGACAACCTGGACTTTCCTCTGGCTCATTGCTAATGCAGCGAGTGCCAGCAATTTAATCCTGGGAAAGCTCCAAGCCAACCCTCACAAGAGATACCAGACCCCAACAGCTGCACTGGCAGAACATGCTGGCATGATGTTCTCCTTTTGCTGTCCCAAGGTGGCTGGGTGAATGCAGTCAATCTTGTAACAGAGGGAATTTTCTCAGAACTGTTCAAACAGATCTAGGACATTTCACAAGCCAAGTTGTTTAACTCCCGCTTGCCTGATCCGAAGCCAGTGTGTCACCTTCTCCTTCACAATTAATCTGAGACAACTCAGCCATGCCTGATGTTGGAAGGTTTCAGATCAGCCTTTAGATAGTAGAGACCAGGCAGCTGCTTGACCAGAGTTAGGTGCACTTTGGAAAGCATCAGTTATCCCCTCCTCCCCAAATCCTGACTGGCATGATGGGAAACCAGCTGGTACAGGGGCACAAGTATCTTATGAGGTAGCACATAGCCAAAATCGAGGTCCTTTTTTAACTACAGCTTTGAGATCATCTTATTGGTCTGCTTCTTTTTTTGCTCCCTCTTGTCTCACAAGAGGCCCCCTTTCCGTCCTTCCCATAATATCACAGCCCTATCATTACGATATCCTTCTCTGCAGCTTCAGCCAGCTGGAAGAGCTATCCAATATCTCCTTACTTTATTGACTCCTTGCAAGTCACAGCTCAGTGAAATATGGGCATGAAACAGTGAAAGTTGGGGAGAGTGGGAAACCGGTGTATAAACAAATAACCAGAGAAACTGGCTTGCCAGTGCAGAAACAGCAGATGAGGACAATTTCTTTCTATCATGGAGCTGAAGCAAATGGGGCAGCTGCTAGCCAAATGCAACCCAGGGAAGTATGGCTCTTTCCATCACTGGGAACTCAGCAGGGGTTAAAAGTTCAACAGGAGAGGACGCTAATGTGCACTAGATAAATCTCATAGGATTGCAGTAACAGGAGCAATAATATAAAATTAGAGATACCAGCAGGTGAAAAATTTACTCAGAAAAACACAGCCTGCAAAAAATAAGACAAAGGCTTTCTAGTTCCCAGCTGAGGACAGCTAACTGGGTCAGAGCCATACCAAGATATTCTTTATGTGGCTATCTTATCTGCCTTCACTTGTGAAAGAATTTGTGCATTACTGGTATTAGTGGAAGACAAAGATATGCTAAGAAATAGTTTTCTCCATGTCCCAAAATTTATCATCATGGTATAAGATTGTTTTGCTTATCTAATTTATTTTTACAACAGTTTTCCTAGGTCAATAATTTACTCACATTTGTCCTAAACAGAGATTTAAAGAACTAACGTTAACAGTGAGTTTCACTGACTGTTCTTGTGAGGATATTTAATGACGAAAATGAGGGATTACAAAGTAAAACAAATCTTACTTTATTCATTTGCAGGAGATAGACCTTGCAAAAAACCCCGTCCCACTTGGGTGAAATGGAATAAAATATCTACTGTAAGTATGAATATTGGGGGGGGGGAGAAAAGACAGTATATTTATGTTCTGCAATGTGAGAATTTAAAGAGCAACTTTTTGTCAAAATGACAAAGAAAAAAACACATTCAAAAAATTGCAGAGCATGTAGAAAGGTATGAGAAAGCAAAACTTTCAGTGTCTGAAGTTTCTCATACTGATTTCTGGAAAAGGTAGAAAAATAGATGAAGAGATGTTGTATTCAAGCTGCCCTGCTTTAGTAAGGGAACTTTTGACTGAGTAATGTGATTCCATAGTTTCAGAAAGCATTTTTGGAAGAAATGCATTGGTCTGGGGAAAAAAAATGGAGAATGAGTCAAAGCCAAAAATGGGTAGTGAAGAATACCTACAGCTTAGGAGAGCCTACATCTTAGCGCCTCAGTAATTGTCTCCAGATCAGAAAAACACAGAACCACCAGTCAATATTTCCTTCCCTTTACCTGTCTCCCATCTAGGGATCATAACACTGACTCACTGCAAGGCTTCACTCTTGTCTCCATAAAAAGGATCAAGGGGAACGAGGAGGATGGTATGAAGCAAGTAAGTATTTGGGATAATAAAAGATCCTCTCCATGCTGAAGAATGGAGGGCACAAGAAGGGAAGAAACAAGCTGTGGGCCCCTGCACAGAAGGAAGGAACACCTGGGGCCCCTAGTACAGATAGACTAAAGGAACAACCTGGCCTCTGAGGGAAATCAGGGGTGCGAAACTACAGACATAGGAAGAAGGGGTACGGAAACATGCACAGAGCCCGTGGCAAGAAGGGAAGAAGTCGCAGAACTGAAAAAAGACAGGCGAGTAACACAGGTTGCTCAGCAGGGCAGGAAAACACATGAATGCAAGAAACCCTTTGAGTGTGCGATGCACTTACACACCTATAAAGCACAAGCTGTGTAGTTGCACTGACGACTACTCTGTTTTGTTCTGTATGGCAACAAACTGGAACAGATCAAAACAGGAAGTCTAAAATAAAAGAGGAAACAACAATCACAAGGACAAGGACTGCATCTCACCAGGGAACAACAGGAGACATGCAGCAAGGAGAACTCAAGGAGGGAGGTATTTCTAGACCAACTAGCAGGAGGCCAGTACAGTGGTCTGTGTTACAGTTTTCTCTAGTCTCTAGTCCCCCAAGAAGAATATGTAATCCTGGCAAGACACCGACAGAGAAGTTCCTCTATGCATAAGAGGACTGGAACTGCAATGACTCCCAGCAAAAGCAGTGGGTATAAAAGGTGTGGGAAAAGTCCTTTGTAGCTCCCAGTGTACATCTTCAAAGACCAAAGAGATGCTGAGCTTTCTTACCAGAGCGTATATGCTGTTCTGGAGGGAGGTCAACAGTTTAATGCAAAATAATTGAGACACAACACCCTTTCCTCTTGCTATTATACAGATTACTTTCCCTTTTATTGGTGATCACAGTACTGTAGCAAATAGAAGAACAGCTTATATACATGACTAGTATTAAGAAATGTGTTTAATGTACTCTAACTCCCTGTAATGAAATTTAGTGTCTAGGGGAAGAGACTGCACTTTGTGACCAGACAATTCTTTGCAGACCACATGAAACACAAAACCAGGGTTTGCAGACCATAGTCAGTCAGCTCTAATCTACAGAATAATAGAACAACTTTTTCAGCTGCACTAGTTTTTAAAAAATAAAGACCTCCAAAAAAACCTGAGTATCTCTTACAGAATTGTAAAATTACTGACTGTAGGGAATATAGTATACATGATGTATCTGAATTACAAGCATTTGACAGAGCATCTCAGGAAATATTACTCACAGAATTAATTCACTTCAATCTCGATGGGAACAAAATCAACCAAAGCAAAAACAGACTGAATGGCAGTAAACAAAATCCAGTTTTTGGCACTACATCAAGTTTGCACACTTAGCTTACTGGAATATTATAGGGAAATACATTAGTCCACTATTTGCCTAACATCTTCATCATTGTTCCAGAACAAATAAAGTGTCCGTTAATAAAGAATGACATGGTTATAAACTAAAAAAAGGTTTAAAACATTAGTCAAATCAGAAATCAGAAAAAGAAAAGAAAGGTAGCTTTAAAGACTGGAGCCACAACTGGAAAAAATGAGACTGAAATGAGCTCTATACAGAGGCATTAGCTACTGTCGCAGACTGGCTGCGAGGATCATATCTGGTGCCGTGGATTGCAACAGTGCAAAAATGTCACTGCCAGGTTCTCTTCCACATACCTTGCAAGAATGTCACTGTCCCTCTAATAATCTTGAAAAATAGCTTCAGGGCTCAAGACGTGCAAAGTAACCCCAGCATACCTGAGGATAAGGTAGGGCTGTCTTAAGGATTTTGGTAGCCAAAGACACAACTGTGATTAAACATCTCTACAACTCCAAATAGACACGTGCAGACAGCAAGTCTGACTACGTTCACACAGCATGTGATAGAGTTCAGACGAGCCTCCACACTAAATTCAACACACCAGGTTTGCTCTACATGCACAATTTATTTGCACAGGTACATTAGCAGCCTTTGAGAGCTGTGAGTGCTGGCTTCCCCAGAAATAGAGGAAAAATTATGTTGAGTCTCTTATTACACAAGATATTTTACGTATATGGGAAATCCTGTAATAAATAGGGTATCTGGGAATCGCCACATTGGTTCAGGGATCTTTTGACCTTCTCACAACCCAATGCCTTAAAATGGTTTTGCATTTGGGGCCAGCACATCAGAGAACAGGGAGAGTCAGTCCCTATTTCTAGAACACTCAGGGATATTTCATTCACTTTGAGACATCTTATTAACTAAAACAAAAATCTAGCTAAAGCAGAAGCAGAGGAGAAACAAGAACATCCGGGGGCTGATTTAAAAGGAGACGCTAAGAAAATGAAATACACAGACCTTGGCTCGGAGACAATGAAGAATATAACAAGAAATGACAAATACTTGAAGGCTATAAACACCAAGAAAGGAGAGGAATTTTGGGTTGTGCAAGAAGTAGTAAACCTATGAGTAATGACATTAAATTAAGAAAAGATAAACTTGCATTGAAACATCAATTTTTCTTTACAAGTAGTTCTAGTATGACATCAAGCAGTCTTCCAACAGAAAGTTCAGAAGATCCATTGCTTTGGGTATTTAGGAGGATTTTGGACAAATAATTGAAAGTGCTCTGTAGGGAAAATATTCCATACTGAGAGCCAGAGAACTTGCATGATTTAGTAAGTTTTTTTCTTACTATGACATCTCTGAATATCTATTTTGAAACAAAACATTAGAATGAGAATTTCTAGCTCACAAAGATGGTGAAATTTAATTTGTCTTCTCTTGCTAAAGAGGTCCTACAAATTATGAAAGTATTATACATTGCTTACTGGATACTGTTTGACATCACTGCATCTAAACTCAGTGTAACCAATTTAAAAGGTAAGACTAAGAAAAAGCTAAATATGCAGACCTTGGCAAAGAGACAATGAAGAAGGAGAACTCAACAGATATATCTGTTTCATATCTGAAGGATATAAACCACAAGGAATCAGAGACAAAACCACACTCAAGCAATGGCAGCTTAAATGACTTCCTCAGAGTCCAGAACTAGACAACGGTGAAGCCAAGAATTGATCCCAGGGGTATCTCGAGAAGCTGGGCATTCTGGATTCCCTTCTTAAATCAATGGGACATGTATCTGCTCACATCATGACTAAAAGCTCATTCCCTCTAAAAGAAATGTACTTTAGGTAAATCTAAGCTAGAAGAGGTACTAAGCAGCATGCTAGCAATCACAGAAAATGAAAGAGATGTTCAACTCCAAACCAGTCACATGGTGGAATGGACACATTTAGCTACATTAATGCAACGTGACAACTGAAGTACAAACATTTTTATATTAAAAGTAATAACAGCACCTTTCAAATGAACAGGACCTTTATAGCCCAAAGGGTCAAAAGTAAAAGAACTGTACCTGTTATGCATGACCAGGCTTGAATCCATGAAGCATGTTCTCATTCAGGTATTGAAAATACTTGGGTGATTTTTATACCTGCTGGAGGATTGAAGAGAGACCTTTCTGACCTTAAATGAGGTAATTTCTGCTTTGCACTAGTGAAAACAGACTCAGTGTAGCTAAAAAGCACTTCCCAAACCTTACTTTCATAGAGAAGGGATACCATGCTTGCATGTGTGGCTGAACATCAACCATGTCCCACTCTGCTAAAGGTTCTCCTGCCAGTGTTGGCAACGGCCGCAGATAATCCAGGCAGCTAGACTTGGAAATCTTCTTTAAAAGCCTAATGATTAATCAAGTCTGGTTTTGCAGTACTAGTACTGTCAGGGGTCACAGGCAGGCTGATGAGAAGAGTCCAATCCCTCAGAAATTAATTCAAGTCCTTCTAAAGGGATGAAGCAATTGCATCACGATTGGAAACGGAAAGCATCAGCTGGAAGTCACTGCTCACTGATGGAAATGAAGGGCGGCAGCTGGATCCCACTGGATCACTTTATAGTTGCCTGCAGCTCTCATGCAGTGTTTAAGTCTCCAGGGTAAATGTGATGCTGTGCAAGTACCACTGCTGGACACAACTGAAGTTATGGCAGCTTAAGACAGCGGAAAATTAATGCAGGATCCTAAGGAAAGCAGGGGGCAGGGTAGACATGATCCAATTGTAATCTCACCTAGGAAATAAAACTTAGTGACTGTATCTCTAACAGCAAAGTGGTGCTGTGCTCATATTGCTGGTGGATATCTGGCACAGTGACCATATAACTGCTGGCTCACAATGTGGCATATGCATTTCCACAAGGTGAGGCTTTCTGTGATGGCTTCTCCAGCCAAAACACCAGCGTGGGGGCAATGCCTCTCCTTCACACCTGACAGATGGGAACGCACTGCCATCTTACAGGCAGACATGGCTCCCTGGCCCTCCTGTCCAGGCAGGAGACTAAGATTACAGGGGAAAGTGTGGTTGCACCAGCTGTTGGTTGAACCACGCTGCAGTTTCCCCAGAGCCCATCCTCACAGTGCGCTCTCTGCTCTGAGAAGTGAGGTCTCCCAGGAAAAGAAGCTCTGGCCTTGAGCTTAAAGGTTTTCTGGTCTCTGCAAAACCTGCCTTTTCCTTCAGTTTAGCACTTTTTAAAGGGAAAGGGGGTGGAGGGAACGGCATTATTTACATCTATTGCATAAAACAAACAAACAGAAAAAGCAGCATCTGAGCTGTTGGGAGTCACTAACACACCAGAGCCCAGGGCTGACAAAAGGTGTGCCACACAGCTTGCCAGCTCCTTTTTGATTTCTTCTTATCTTGTGCTCATCCTCATTTTCCCTTCCACAGCATGTGCATATATTCTTTTACAATGCCATGGGGCCAGGCAGCTGCCACGCTGAGCCTGTAGGACAGACTACATCACCGCTTTTATTCCATGCAGCTACTCCAAGGTGAACATACTGAAAATGCATAGCCAGAGGAACACGCTATAAATGCACAGCCACAGGAACCTCCCTCCAGTGCAGATCTGACTGGGATAGCCAAACTCCAGCTCAGCTTGTGGCTACCTGCCAGGATGCACCCCAAGGCCACCCCAGGTGGCAGGAGGGGGAGCAGGGTCACAGGAGAGAGAGTTGAGGGTGGCCATGGCTCTGAGGTGAGCCTGTGCGTGGAGGACAGCCCCTCTCCCCCTGAGTACAGCACTGAAATTAAACAAGAAGCTGGGGGCTCTGACTGACAGGCAGGGAAGATGGAAGCCGCTGTCGTTGTGACTCTGCAGAACGACACTGGGAAATGACTGGGCAGGTCTTTGGCCCACAGTCCTAATTGCACTCATCAGCCACCCCCATGTCCTAGCTCGCTTTTCCTTCTCTCCTCCCCACCAGTGCAACATGCAGCACTGCAGAGGTCAAGGCAGGCAGGAGGGGAAAAAAGCAAAGTATCACTTTTCATTTGATAGTTGTACCAACTAAATGCAACAGTCTTTTTAATGAAAAAGCTGAAAAAGGCTCAAGGCCAAGCCTTGGCCAAAACATGAATCACCATAAAACTACACTTACAAAGATCCCCATATAAGGAAATTTTAATAATCATCCCAAGCCCCCTGCATGTTCAGATACCCTTGAGCTAATGAGCGGGCCAGCTTTGCTGGGCTGAGTCTATGTGTGGATATTCTTACGCACACGTGTGCCCATTCCTGGAAATTAATAAGAGAAAAAAATCAGAGAAGAATATAAGAATAATTTTGGGCAGTAGTGCTGGAGCATCAAATCTATAGCAGCACTATATTCAAACAGGGAAATCATCTACCGGTCTTGAAAAAAATCTGCAAAAGTAAAGATCATACCCACCAAATTTCTTTGTAACTGCGCTGTACTACTAAAAGCAGTAGTATTTGAGCTGCCCTGACACCCCTGCTTCCCCCCCACCTTGGAGAAAGTATATACCGAGCTCTGTGGAGCTGTAATGCAGTAGGTGACAGCGCTGCATACACGGAGACTGAACACAGACACCGTTCAATTTCTGACCACTTTCTTCTGAAAACAAGATCCCCATATAAGGAGATCTAAGACTTTCCCTTTGGGGCTCAGGCAGTGGGTGGCTGTGGAGGGATTACACACACATGCTCACTCTTGCAGTTCAGCAACATTTTAACCCGTTCCTTGGTGATGTGGATTTGAAACTGCTTTGCTATTGTGGTTCCCGGGGTCAAGGAGGCAGGGGAGGGAAGCCAGTGAGGAAGGAGCGGCTGCTGGGGATGCCTCATAGGAGGCACTGGGCTCCGACCTGCTCGAGGACCAGGCCGCCCTGATCTCGCTTGTGGTAGGGCTGAAGAGACGGCACATTTGACACAGCCACCTCACGCAGCCTCCACCGGGTAACAGAGCCTATACGCTTGGCTAGGTACTCAGAAGGGCGCCAGCACTACAGCATTTGAGTCATACTCTAAACAAAAGGCAGACGGAAGGAAGAGGTACAGAGATGCAGTTGATTCAATACAAACAGCTATTATTGGAAGATGATTTCATTAATGAATTATCCTAATTGCAGCTTAGCTAGTGGGCATGTGAGAAGCCCAAAATCATCGGTTAAAGCTGAAATGATTTTCTTTTTTTCTGTAATTTAGCTCCTTGGGAGGTGTCAGTCTCCCAACAGTTTCTAGTCACACACATGCATATAGAGCTCACTATACAATCCACATGCTAATTTCAGCACACAAACCGAAGGTGCCTCCCATACTCCAAAATGCCTTTCTGATGAAAAGATGACAACATGGATGGAAAAGGGAGAACAACCACATTAACAAAGTTGGGGAAGGGGGAGGGCATGAAGAGAAGGTGACATTGATAGAAAGTGAAGAGAAATTCAGAAAAAGAGGAGAATGAAGGAAAAACTAGGAAGGGAGGGCAAAGTATAAAAGGAAGGGGTATGAAGAATAAAAGAAAAGGATGGAGAAAGACATTAAGGAAGGAAATACAGAATTCAAAGCATACAGGCAATGCAGATGTACTAAAAACTGCTAAAGAAAAACACATGTGTTTTAAGGATGGGTTTCAGTTTTCTGAACAGAGACATTTTAAAAAACTTAAATTTTCTGACGCACCTGTGTTGGTCTGGCAGATCTGACAGAGAATCTAATGGAGAGCTCCAAGCTCTCCTGGAGGCCAGACAGGATACTCTGGGTACCTAAAATGGCACAACATGCCCAAGCTTAGGCAGCTGAATTGCACTGTAAATGTCGAAGACCACAAAGTAGAGCCAGACACCCAATGAGAAAAGGAGAGAACCAGGATGATGGGGAACAGTGGCAGAGTCAAATCTCCTCATTCTCCGACAATCTTGTGAGATAAAAAAGCCTGAACTGCACGGAAATTGGTAGCCACTACTGTACGAAGGTGGGCAACCCATCAAAGGATGGGTCAGAAAGATCAGAATCACTGAAAACAAGAAAAGAGACATACTTGGATCAATTAGCTGCCACACGAGGTTGGGTGTATTATAAAAATGTCAGCTCGAATTAGGAGCAGCCATCACATTTTAAATATAGGTTCATATTGCTTATCATAGGAGTAATACTTCAGAGCAATAAGGAGAGCTTAGGAAAGAAAAGACAGCATGAAAATACAGCAATCATATTAGGCTGCAGTTCAATGAAAGATCTGCATAGGCCCTTATCCTGGCTCTCACGGTGGCCAACAGCAGCTGCTCAGCTAAGAGTCCAGGATGAAGGCAAGCCTCCAGAGGTACTTCTGCAGAGCACTTCTTGTAGCACTACAGTCTCAACTGAGGGACCTTCTGAGCCACAAGTAGTATCTTTGCACCCAATGGCCTTTGGTGGCTTTCTGTTCTGTGAGTGAGCCAGGTCTTTTCTTGAACCTCTGTGAACTCTTGATATCCACAACATCCTGCATGAAGAAGCTCCACAGATGAATCCCAGGACATGTTAAAAGCCAAGTTCTTTTGACTGCTTTGAACCTGCCCTATCACTTGCTAGTTTCACATAATCTTTCGTCTTCTGCAATTCATGCATAGGAAAAGATGGTGGACAGTTATTTCCCTATATCCCCACCTCGTGCCAGTTGTGATTTTAAAAAAAAAGCACGATTCCATGGAGAAGCTCTGGTGTTTGTCCTACTCATGCTTATCTGAATGAGAAAGCTAGCTTATCTTTTTCTTCTGTACAGTCGTTATTGTACATTGTTAACAAGACAGAGGGTAGTCAGAAAAATCACACTTGATGAAGCAAGCTGGGGGAAGGCAATCTAAATGTATTTTCTTACACCTTCCCCTTCCTCAGTGGACTGATCCTTTCAGTTAACTACAAACTTCATTGAGCAGCTTCACACAGACTTTTATGTCCTTCATTAATGCAACCCAATTCAAAATGGCTTTTTCAGGCTTACTATAATGCAATACACTGTCTGTGGTACATGTATACTCTTGTCCCCAGCAGCTATCCTGAACAGAGGATACGGGAACAGCTGCTACTAGCACTGCCAGGCAAAGGAGATCTTCCTTAGCTCCAGCATTGGCACCCGCCTTTTTCCTGCTGTGGGAGAAAAGTTCTTTTCCTACTTCTTGGGTGGGAAGCAAAAAGTATGATTTATCACTAATTGAGCCTGCCCCCTGCACTGATTCATTTGCTGTCTGGACATTCCTGGAGGAAATACAAAGGGCAACCTTCATGCCTGTCACCACATCAACATACACCTATTCCCAGCTCCGTACAGCAGCACTGCTCCCTTAGTCAGCATGGATTGCCCTTTGGGGTGAATCATACTAGGCATTTGTCTTTTCCGCACATCCCTTCTCAGAGAACCACAGAGAAGGAATATAGTATTTCCTGTGGAAATAGAAGAGCAGAGGCTAAGATGGGACATGCAAACATTAAATGGGAAGAACAGATAAATCAAGGGAGGAGAGGAAAAATAATGGAAGTGGAAGGAAGACTGAAGACAAGGAGAAGTGGAGAGAACTGAGAGGATGGCTGCTCATGTGATGCAGCACAGCGAGCATTTCTAATTGGGTCAGCTGTATGAAAAGGCAAATGACAGTCTGTTTTTACTGTGTATTTTTGAACTTATGTAACCTTAGCACACTCCCTTATTACAATACATTTTATTGCTAATCATTTCCATCTGCAAAACAATCTCTTACAGAGACAAACTGTATGCAGCATATTGGAGCTGAAGTTACAGCCACTAATTTGGTAACTGAATCTGGATTTTCTTGGGATTAGGAAAGTTGATTGGGTTTTTTGCACTACTGAAAAAAGAAAACCACAATTTTTAAATCACTTTAAAAACATCCATCAGGAGTATTGTTCAATGCCTACATTCAAAGTTTGGAGAATTATAGCAGGAGGTAATTTTTAATGCTTTTAGACCAAGGCGGGGTGTGAACATGCAGCAACATAAATAGCCTAAGAGTTATAAAATAAGACAAAAGTATATTGTTATGCATGCACAAATACGTATGTGCATAAAGGACAAGCCTCCCCAGAAGACACTGATATATCTTTAGTCAGCTGCTACTAGTAATATAAACAAAAACCAACCAAACATCAAACACTCTGTAGGAGACCTTTTAAAATCATTACGTATGCATGTAACAGTTTAAAAATCCATGTGGGCAAAAAGTTTAGATTTTGACTGCACAGAAGTCAAGAAATGTGGTTATGGCAAGATGTGGCTTATTGGCTTTCTGTAAAGCTGCTGACCTTGTATAAACCAATGTGAAA
Organism: Gymnogyps californianus; assembly: GCF_018139145.2. Taxonomy (NCBI): domain Eukaryota; kingdom Metazoa; phylum Chordata; class Aves; order Accipitriformes; family Cathartidae; genus Gymnogyps; species Gymnogyps californianus. The sequence continues at coordinate 149,862,874 of NC_059471.1, forward strand.
TACCCAACGTATTTGTTGAAGATATGAGTGATGGAGAAAAGTATACAAAGATATACTTTTACCATTGAAATCCTTAACCTACAACTGCTCACATTTGAACCTGTTTCGTTGGGGCTAAAATAGCAGGCTCGGCTCCACAGACATTATCATTAGAGACCTGTATGTCCCATCTGCACTTATGCCTGCTTGCTCAAAGTATTCCTCGTTTGAAATAGCTGGGACAAGAAGAAAAAATGAACCTGCAACACATGACGTGACTGTAGGTTGGTGCTTCACCCCAAGATGAGTAAGAATGAAAAGGGTTCTCCCCATTCTAAGGCAGTGTTCCTACACAGCTCTCTTGGGCAATGTTTATTCCTATATATCGCACCAGCCCAACTTACATTAGCTTTGAACATTATTTTGGTAGTAAACCGTGTCAGAGATCTCCCTGGATATGTGTATCAACCTAAGTGGCACCTGTTCATTTCCTGATGGGTGATAAACTGCTATGTGCTGTGTTTAAGAGTGCCAACACACAGAGCCAAAGTTACCTAGAAGTATTAAAAAAATAAAAAACATTTTCCACTCAGTTGCCTGCAGAATCTATGAAATCTCACAGCAGCTTATGCAGCATAACTCTCAAAAACACAGTTCAGCTGTGATTGAATGCAGCTGGCTACCCAAATTACAGATTACCTCCTTTTGCACTAATATAAAAAGCCAGGCGATGGCTGTAGACATGAGCAGGCCCAGCAACTGAGAAAAGTATTTTCTCTTGTGGGAATATGCTGTTGCTATGTGAGGGGAGGAGGCAAGCAGCTCCTTATACAGGGAAAGGAGGCTGCAACCTGCAGCTAGGTCCTAAAACTGAGCCCCAGGTCCTGAAGCTTTGGTGGTTAGACCACTTCTAGCCACGGTAGGAAATCTGCCTAATTAAGGACCACAACAGAAAAAGCTTGTTCAATTCTACCTACCACCTCAGGTAGAAAATAGAAAAAGAAATATCCCTGACCTGATTACAAGGTTCCTAAGCACTTACTAATCTCATTTGACATTAACAAAGCTGTAAGTGATCAGGTCTTCAGTAACAGCAGTTGTTTGCAGAGAGGCTCACTCCATACCTCAGACTAGTTGGACTAGCAAAGTACTTTGAAAAACAGCTGCCTAAAAGTGAAATGCAGTAAAAATAATAATAATAAAAAAAAAAATTGGATGAGTCTGAATGAAATATTTTTGTTAAAATACAACAGAAAAGGACATTTGTTTGCATCCTGAAAAGAAATTGCATTCCCCCGTATCTTAAGCACTAGCAATAAAACTGTTAATCAAGGTCTAATTGTGTCTCAGAACAACAGATTCTACTTGAACCAAGAAGAGCCCAGCTTAGATCTCAGATCACATTTTCAGAACTGGCTTTATGTCAGAAACAAACAAACACGTTTCTCCACTTATAAATCAAAAGAGCTGATCTTGAGTAGGGACAGTATAGAACCCACAAAATACAATTTTTAATCCTTTTCGTTTTATATGCAATTACTACCGAATGCTGTTCCTCTTCAAAATACAGTACAAAGCATCAGCAGAACAGGGACTGAATATTAGTTACTGGGAACCAATAATTCCTAACGACTTTGGAGAAACTGCAACTGGCATGTACTGGGCCCAAGGCAGTTCTCAAATCTAAGAAACATGATGTGTACAAAAACTGTGCCAGAAGAAGGCAGCAATGGTAAACGCACAACATAATTTGAATCCCTTCAGTTTCCCCATGAGGATTTCAATTGCAACCTGCCCTAGGAAGTTTGCAGCAGAGCTAGAGTTGGAAAGCAGCTCCCCAAGAACTCAGGCTCTTTTCTTAAAATGACAGCATATTTTAAAACTAGTCATTGGTAGGGAAAATGAGGTGCATGGGATTATTAATTAGTGATGGAGGGGCTGAAACCAAGAGTAAGAACTGGTTTTGGCTCTTGGATCAGCCCTCTCATCGAGCAGCCAAGGCAAATTTTGCCTCTGCTCTGTTCTCGCCTGCACACTCCTGCTCTGGGTCTTGCTTCTCCTCGGGAGCCAGGGATGTGTAGAGCCCATTTGCTGTGGCTGACACTGCAATACTCAAGGATACTTAATACAGAGTGTAACAGAGAAAAAGATTTTCAATACAACCTCCTAAGCAGAAGCAAAAAGATCCAGAAATCTGGAGTAAGTCAATTCTTACTAAGCTTTCATAGAGACAGAAGATGTAAACTTAAATTAGAGATGATGCTGTCTTAACAAGGTATCAGAGATCACATTTCCTAATAGCCTCCAGAAAATCCACTTTTTCCACTATCTGTAAATGCTGTCAGTTAATGTGTGCAGAAATTCTCACTTGTTTACACCTACCTAATGTCTGGAGAGACAGTTATAGCCTCTTCATGTGCAAATGTGCACTTGAATGCATTCATGCATTGCTCTGCAAGCGTGTTCATCCACTGACATTCTGCACAGTTTTGGCAAATACCTGCAAATCTGACTTTAAAAAGTCAGTGCCAAAAGCAAAAACGAACTTGGATCAAAAGGTCCAGATTTACATACGTCCTTATTTTATGTCCTGGCTAGTCTAAATTTGGGGGGTGGTTATATATTAAAGGGAAAAGAATTAACTGCTAACAATGTATCCAGAACTCCACAAGTACACAGCTTTTTAAACCCATGAATCTGATTGCGATTTTTGCCCACTACAAACCTAATATTTACAATTGTAACTAATTCCTCTCTTCACAAAGGAAAAAGGCACATTGGAACAAGAAACATGAAAAGAGTTAAAAAGAAATCCTTATGCCTGCTCTGTAATACACCCTTCAGGAAAGCACACCCATTTCAACTCATTTGCTCTTATGTGGCAATTTTGTTTTAATTCCAGCCTCTCGGGACTTAGCATGTATAGTACCTCCTCATACTTCTGTCAATACACCCACACCCTCCTCTCAAGCATGGATGTCCCAGTGTCTAAGTGCCTCTAACCAACACATACAGCAACAGCAGCAGCACAGAAGCAAAAACCTTAAGACAGGCAGACAGAATCCAGCACAGAAATGCATCCTTCAACTCACAGCTTCCTGAGAATTCGAATAAACATGTGCTTAATCTAGAGGGGTTAACATTTCCAAGCAGGAGGGCTATACCAGCTCTCAGAAAGGTCTGCAGCCCACCAGGAAAAACCAGAGGGCTCACTTGGCTTTTGGCTATTGTGGCCAACCTGAGGGTCAGCTTATTAGGTCCGCAAAGCGTCTTAGAGCACACAGAGTTGTTCAGTGAAGCGTGTGCTAGAGGAAAAAGCATTCCTGGAGACATGCAGCCTAGCTGAGCTCCAGCCACAGCCAGAGCCCTGAGCCTCAGTACAGCCTCAGAGGAAGGATTATCTGGCTGAGCTGTTGAGTCAGAAGCTGCGAGAACACTGCAGGGCATCGCTGACTCCTGGCAGCAGGTGGGCTCATCCCTTCCCTGCGTACCATAGGGAAGCCTCTACATATATCTTCCCTAGAAATCACCAAGTCTGGCAGGGAGCTTTGGGCAGGAATTTATGTTTTACGACTAAAAGGTCTGCATACAAAATATCAAGTCACAAAAAAGGGACAAGTTTCAACACCACCATCCTTTGCATTTAACCTCTGGGAAAGCCAGCTACTAACGTTCATGATATTTCATCTTTAACAGCATTACTAAACCCTGACATCTGGGGTTTAGGTTATTTATCCATCAATCCCACCTCTTTTCTAACAGGGGACTTTTAACTGGGCAGAGTTTTGTCCCTCCCTTCACCTTCAGTGAATCAGAGTTAAGTTCCACAGTGATCTGTAATCTTCCGTACCATGACTTCCCACCCCAGCGCATAGAAAGTACTATTTCTCAATCAAAAGAAATTACACATTTCCATTTAAGTAATTCCTGGCTGCACCATGCACTTCCCTGTAACAAGAAGATGAATTCTGCTGCCCAGTTCTGTGGCTGCAAATCGAGGGCAGTTTATTAACAAGATTGAAAAGGAGAGGTCTAAAGATATTCTGAACAAGGTCTAAAACATAATGTTACTTGGTCTGAGAGATAGTCTTGTATCAGCCGGAGCTATCTAGGAGGAGAAAAGTGCTTTTAAGAAGAATTTATCGTTAGCAGGGATGTCAAGGAATTTCACAAAGAAATTAATCTAATTCATGAATCAGCATAAATATATTGGAATTGCAGACCCCTAGATCCATGTATGGCAGCTTGGGTGACCTTTGTAGATAGCTGCAGGCAAACATGTACAGCCATCTGGGTGTGATGTCTTAGCCAGTCCTTTCATGATATTTCAGTGTTCTGTTACTATATCTTTAAAAAAACCAAAAAAACTCATATTTTTTGATTGGTAGTAGTCTTCCATTAATCTTTTATTTCTATTCAAGCCCCTATTCAAATTCACACCTATTTATCAAATTAAATAAGGAAACCTGCTTGTTTATCTCAGGCTTAAAGGCCTGAGACAAACAAACCAACAGAAGACTAATAGACCAAACAGCCTTTTTCAAAATGAAGGCAATTAGTATGACGTATAAAACAAAAGTGAGAACAGAAATTAAACCCCTCCAGAAGTCTCTCAGGAGGCATGAGAAGACCCAACATTTATTCTTATAACCGACTACCAAATGAGAACTACACGCTGCTCTAACGTTCACCTCTGGAAAAGCAAAATGAGTATCAGAGTGCAAAGAAATCACACATTTGAGGGAGTCACCTCAGTAAGGACAGGGACAGGATCTGCTCAGAATATTCCCAGAGAAGATAACAAGCTAGGTGAGCATGTTTTGGCTTCAGTCTTGAGAACTTCATGAGCTTCTAAATCTTATTATTTGTCCTGGGCTGGTAGTTTGAGAGCTGGAGCAGCAGCTGCTAGGGAGTATCAAGAGCTGCAACTAGTCCATTATCAAGCACCAGTACGTGACAATTCACTGATCGTGCTCTGTTGCATGCACCTACAACATCTACTACTGAAGTGACTCTTTTGTCCTTCCTTCTCCTCAACATTTGGTTGAAAATATACCTATCAAAATGTACCACTTTGGGACTTGTGCACTTCATATTACTGCCTCTCCAGAGGAGGTATCACATCCAAATATGATTTTGTAAGTGACTGTAGCGTCACATAACCCCAGAAACTTCCTTGCTCATCTTGGTCATCCTTCAGCTTGTCCCCATGGGACTGTACACGACTACACTGCAGCTAGCGCTGGTGTTACCTGCAGCTCCCAGAGACATCCTACTCTGTAACACTTAACCACTTCCTCAACAGAAGCAAGGAACCTCAAAATGCCTGAATCTTCCCACAAAAAACTGAAACAAATAATTTTCTCTTCAGAGCAATTAAAACCTTTCATTCCAATTTTGTCTTTTTGTTTTACATTGTATAACATCAATATAGCTGCTGAAAATAAAATAAACATTTCAAAATGAAATATCAAAATAGTCAGCTCCAAAAATCTGGAAACAAAATGTTAGAATGTTTTGCCTCTGCTCTTTCTGTGTTTTATTGATTTTGTCTACGTTAACACACATATTTCAAATATTTCAAGTTTGCTGAAATAACTTTTTGAGAAGTGAAATACTTCCAGAAAATGTCTAACCATTTCCAGCAGCTGTGTCAATCACTAGTACTTGTCTGTCTCTGCACAGTTAGGTTAAGACATCCAGTGAGAGGCTGTAAGCTGTGAGTTTGAGATAGTTACATTGGTAGCCGGAGATTAACTGCTGTTGATTAACCAGAGCATGACATTTAATTATCAGCTGATTTGGCGCAAGATGGAAACACCAAAAGAGCTGTTTGAACTCTAACTTTTCCTTCTTTATATCTAGTTAGCTCAGATTTTGCAGAAATACAGACCAAATCTCACAATGATATTAAATATCTTGTCATTTGTGTTCATCATTGCATGGCAGCAGTTATCCTTGAAAGGTGCACTGAGTATTAAATTGCTCAGCAAACAAATAAAATAAATTTCTGTGTATGAAAACAGCATGAACACTGAATTTTGGAGGAGGATCTGTTTAAATTTCAAAATAAATCGCTCTCATTTGTTATTTACTGTGTGTGTCCTAATCATATAATGCCAATGCATCTATAAATTGCCTTGCCAGAGAATGACTGCTGAAAGTGATGAAAGCTGTCACTTAATCAAAAAGCCTAAATTAATCAAAAGGAAAGGAAAGCAGACCCAGCACTACCATTAAGGCTTTTTCCTGCTCCACCAAGGATGACAGACATGTCTGAGGGAGCTGCAAAGTTAACAGACAAAAATGGTGACAAAAAGGAAGAAGAAACCTCGCAGGCCTCAATGCAGAAGGAGGTACACTGGCTGTCCCAGCATCTCCACCAAAACACCTAAGTCTACCCTGCAGTTCTAAGTAAATTTGATCTTCACTTCATTTGTTCTCATGGTGGTAATAAAATTCTCTGCTAAGAAACCACTGCATCCCACCACAGAGACAAGGCTTCACTTCAGGAGTGGACAAATAATCTTTGTATCTAGTTTAAACATCATTTCACAAACTGCTTTTGGATTTGCCAAGACAAGCAGCACTACAGAAGTGACAATATTTCTTCAGAAATTATTCTCTCCTAGAAGCTGCTGACAGGCCACAGGACTGGGTTTGCACAGAAGAATGACTCATCACTTCTGATTAGAGGAATGAAATAAACATGGGCTTTATCAACACTGAAAGTTTTACCACTTCAAATTCTTTAACACACAGTTCCAAATTATAGGGCTACATTATTTTCTTTTGTAAGGGAATGCATTTCCACTAATGCCGGGGCGAGTTTGGTATGTAATCTCTTCACCTGAGGCTAGCCAGTAATAACATTATACTGGGGGGATGTAATTGCTGTCTATACACAAATCATGGTAAATACTAGGGAGGGAGAAGACCTATTTAACTAAAAGGATACAGTGGCTCAAGAAACAGCGCATGCCTATGTTTCAAGCAGGAATCAGAAAAAGACTTCTAACCAGAAAAAAAGTGAGGTTCTGGGACAGGCTCTCAAATAGGAGAAAACTATTGTAAGATGGGGTTTGATCAGTTTATAAAAGGGATTATTCTGTGGTTTGCCTGCAGCACTAGGAGACTTGGCTTCAGTGATCAGAGAGGTCTGTGACATTCCCAAATTTTGCTTTCAGGTTTTCTTTCCCAAGAATAAGAATTAAATCAATATAGACAGAAACTCTGCAACAACAAGGTCAGCTACTCCATATGCAAATGCAATAAAAGAGCTATAGAAAATCCAAATCTAAGTACTTGACCTCCACAAAGCCTTGAATATCTTGGTACTGTAAACCAGCTGCATACATGCATGATTTCTTTCTGATGCCAGCTGAAAGTTCCTTAAAACACAGAGAGCTGATATGCTTGTAAATCTTATCCAAATCAGATTAATCACTATTTTTATTCAAATACAAGTCCGATCTTCTCTTGGACTTTTTGCCCATTTGTAACACAGGCCAAATTGCATGTTGCACAGAAAAGTATCTTGCTTTAGTGTGTTAAATTTCCTTCCTTTCATCTAAGCCAAGACATTCATGCTCAAGCCTCTCTGACATCAAACCAAGTATTTTTTAATTCAGACTGGCAGTGATGCTGCTGCTGTGTGATGCCATACGCCATGGAGAGCCAGTCTGTGTTTCAGGGCCCAGAGAATGGGCTAAGCTTAATCAAACCAGAAAGGAATCCAAACCAAACCCTCATTGCTCACTCTTTTCAGGACACTCTGGAAAATAAGTCTCACACAGACAATGGCACAATTTCTGAAAAAGAAACAGAATGCTGGCACAGGTGGGTCAGCTCTATGTAACATGTATCTGCACAGGACACTGTTGATTGCATGATTAATCCAGCTTAATAATTAAGGATGCCCCAACCTTTCTATTTCCCCCTGGACATTTTTCCGCCCAGCATCTTCCCTCTCCTAGCTGTTCATCCTCTTGTGCTTCATTCTGTTACAGCTTTAAACCCGAAGCCCCTTTTCCTGCAGTTGCCTTACAGTTATTCCACTACCTCCTTCACGCAACCCAGGCTCACGTGCTCTCCTCCATTTCTACTTACACTGTAGACTCCACCCTACGCCTGTCAGCATTTCTCAATGAGGTAGCGGTGATAACACATAAAGAACACTCCTTTTTCCTCTCATATGTGCCAAATACACACTTTGCTGTCATAAACTTTGCAAGAGCCTGATTTTGAATCCCACTAGTACACAGAAAATCTGTTCGCTATTCTCTGCTTTCTAAAGGTGTCACCAATAACAAACAACATGGCATCTGCTATGTGTTTGTTGCTAACAAAGCCAATGGGCTACTGGAGCTCAGCGATTTTGCCATACAGTATTCCAAATTAGCAACAGTCTTCCATTTCCATTGATAAGTGGTGGATAATCAAATTGTTTGGTTTATTTTCTCTTGGAGGTGTCCTACTAAGTGATTCAGCAATATTGTTTACAATGTCCATTCCACATCTACAGGCTAGTGCTTGTTCACGTTACAAAAATTGACAAGAAAGAAATGCTCTGCCTGTAAAAACTGCTGCAATTTTCCAGCTTCAATTAAGGTATTGCTCTGCCATGTCTGTTAAGAAACTCATATTGCTGAACAGAAAAAGGGCATTTTCATTCCCTTTTGGTTGTCATGTTATTCACTTTAAGGTTTCTCAACAGACCATCCCCCTGCCAAGTCTCTGAAGCTGTGTTGCATGTGAACTCAAAGATCCTCCTAAGGAATTCCTACAACTTCTATCATATCTTGTAACCAAGCTAAAAGGATCCTCTAGATTACAGGGAATTTGTGGCAAATTGTCACTCAGTGTTGCTAAATCCAGAAGAAAGCTTTGCTACTAGAATGGTCTTGACAAGAGAAGATCATTTCTGATAGCCAAGCTACATGCCTGAACCACCCAAACCGCCCTGTTCAGGAGCAATGACAAGGTGATTCATGACTCTTTTCTTAGGTATTCAAAGCTACCACCTCCCAAACCCCATTCACCCTTTATGAGAGAAAGGCTGAAGAAAACCAATTTCTAAAAATTATCTTCCACCCAACCAACAGATAATCTGATTTACTGAATTTATTCCTCTCTTCTCAGAAAGACAAAGATGTTACTAATGACCCCACAGCCTCTGGTAATATCAACTGTGCAACCGTAAACTTTTCTTGTGGACTAGAAATAACCTACAAAAGTAAAGAGATTTGAATTTATTTTTGCAATGTGTTCTTTTTTGAGAACACATTTGTCAAAAATATCTGCAAACTTTTTATTTTGAGAGAACGCTGTTTTCTGTTTGCAATAAGCCAGCTATACCAGCCAACAAGAATTCAAATGTCTTTGATGAGCTCTTTTGCTCTGCCAAGCAACTGAGAGACCCAGGGAAGAAGGATGTAAGAAGAGATTATATGTTGGGGGTCAGTTGAATTAAATCATCTAAATACTGAAAACAGTCAAGGCCAGACTGAGGAAATTCTCAGTGCAGAGTGTAGAGAAGTAGCTCTGGAACAGGCAGCGTGGTAAAATAGGAGATCACGGCCAAGGGTATAGGGACACTCTCTGGATGCAGGTGACCATTAATAATTTTAATTTTTATCAGCCAAAATGTGAGTGAGCACATTTGTTTTGTCTTTTACTTTTACTGTTACTTGTGCCATCTGCATTCAAAGTAAACAATGCATGAGTATATGGGACAAATAAACCCAAAAATAAGTGATCAGAATAGACTGCAAATCCTTTTCCAGACAGACATAATTATGTATGGCTCTCTCTTCTCCCAAATCTACCACTACATAGCAAGAAATGAAAAAGATTACAGAACAAGAAGGCCATTTCCACATGGAGCAACCAGATAGGTACAAAGATTTAAGCAACTGTTAAATAATTCACATTTATTTATTAAAGAGAACTGGGAGTTCTGCAGCTGGCGTAATGCACAAACACACCTAACACTGAAAATATGCCCTGAAGTAGCTAAATTTGGTGACATAAATGAAAATTGTTTTTCAGTCAAAGAGCAAATATATTTTTGACTAATAATTGTTGACAGAAATCAGAGTCTCTGCCAAAATATTTACACTCAATTTGATTACAACAATGATCAGAGAGCATTGTTGAATTTACTGTGTTCATTCAGTTTTGGCAACAACATCAACACAAATATGAAATAATTCTCTCTCTCCAGATCTTTTATATATATTTAGTACACATCAATTTATATATTTATGTGTGTGCATAATTATGTATATTTTTATACACATTCCAGTTTGTTAAACCTTTTCGTTTAGCAAAGATAGAATCATCCCCAATGTTTCTCATGTAAAGCAGCAAGCACCTGGGGTAAGTTAGCAGTTCTGCACCCTCACTAAATTGGCACTAACCAGATCTCCACACAGTCCATGGTTTTTGCTACTGCCTTGAGAAACAACACGTTCTAACTATATGTGAATTTTTACTTCCACAATATTACTACGTAGATCTGTTTCAAGATTATGTTGTGCAGAGTAACAGAGGTTATAATAAACAAGCCTTTTGCATCTAACCCCCTCACCCTTAATCTGTCTGAAAACCTCACACTAATCCCTCTGGAAAACACAGAGTGGGTGTTGCTGAGATAGGTAGCTCATGACCACACCAGCATATGTGGCTGGCAGCAGCCATCCCTCTAAAAATGGCCTACCATAGACCAGAGCCAGCTTTGTGAAGGAACTTAACAAACCAAGAATTTAGGCTAGATTTGCTGCGTTGCACTGAATCTCTCTTTGTAAATAACCCAAATGCCACAAATAGACTTTGACTGGGTGCAACTTGGTTGCTCTGAATTTGATGCAGGTGGCAGGATTCACCTGCCTGCTTAGAACACAGAGGAAGGACACCACTGTGCTGCTGCCCATGTTGCCTTCTGTTTGAGTTGGCTCTCACGACATGCCCGGTGAAATGGAGTCCAGACCTTAATCTCAAATGTTCCCTGATATCGGAAGTATGCCATAGTTAATACTGACCTGGCTCGCTTCTGCAAAATGTTGTTAACTAGTAGATCCAACAACCTTTGAGTCGATGTGTACTTAGGAGGGAAAAAAGGGTTGGTGGGTGGGAGGATTAAATAAACTGTCAGGAAAGAGAAGCTCTGACAGCGGAGGGGTTTTTGTTTGGCGCTCTTGTAGCAGCCACAGAGCAGTGCTGCAGAAATATTCCAAGGTGCTGTGGGGTTTTCCTTCTTCATCAAATAGTGGCTGCCAAAACATCTACCTGGCTCCAAACGATTTGGTCATTAAAGCAAGCTCTGGCATTCCTCCACCTCCACAGCAGAGTAATCTTTTAAAGAGGATTTCTCACCTTGGGGTGCATTTTCTGCTCTGTTTACAGCAACAGCCTGTTGTGAGATCCTTAGCTTGGGGCCTTCATTTCTCATTAGGATTCTCAGCTTCATGGAGAAAGGTTTGAGCAGCAAAAGCTTCAGGCTCCGTGCATGTCAGAATGGTTTCATGGCACGTTAAATTCAAACGCAGCCATAAACTGAGACTTCTCTTAAAGCAACTGGAGTTTCTATTAACTGCAGTGATTACCAAAAAGTGTCTGTAAACATTTCAATGTCTGGCTCAGTTTTTTTTTTCTGTCTGGAAGGTTAGTATAGGATGATAGACTAAAATACCACACGGCTTCAGTAGCTTGCAGCAGAGGGGTTTTGTTACAGTTACAAAAAAATGGAAGGAAGGTATGTATGTAGTGTTAAGAAATAATAGCAGCACTTTACTGTGCCTCAGATCTGCATAGTCCAGAACAGTTTTGAAACACTAATTAATTAAACATTTCAGCAGCCTGGAAGATGAGTAAGAATTGTTCTCATTTATGGATGGTTAAACATAGGCTCAGGGAAGTTAGATGTCTTATCCTAGAAGACGAAGCCAACCAACTGCAAACCTGGGACTTGACTTTTTCAGTACCAGACTCTTGCCACTAAATTAATCTTATGTCTCTTGGAAAAAAGAGTGCTGTGACAAAATAATTTTTGGACATGCTAAGTTGTGTGATCCCCTCAGTAATGCAGGAATCTGTCACAAGTAGCACTGTTGATGGACATGCTATTGTGTATTAAGATGTATAACTGCAGCAGGTCCTCCTCTACCTACTTTCCTAAGTCTTCTGCCACATGACTTCAGAATTAGTATCTTCCCCAATAAGATAAAATATACTTCTACTGGATTATTCCATGTCCCTGCTTTAAACATATTTCCCCTTGAGCTTCCTCTTACTCTGACTTCACCTATTCAGCGACCCAATCACTTCCATAGCTCCCTTAACTTTATGAAGGCTTAAAGCCTTATCTGCTGTTATGCTGCCCCATCACAAAGATTCTCAATGTACATAGCATCTTGTACAAAGTTGCATGGAGAACTAAATGGAACAACTGGCAAGGATTACACAGGAAAAAGATAGTGTACTTAATTTCAGTTTTCTTATAGAACAGAGACAGTATGTCAAGGTTATCACTGAAGGCACTGTGCTGTGGAAATGAAGAGTAGCTGGTGGGACAGTATGAACCTCGGTATCATCCCACATGCAAAAAATGCAATACAGAAAACATTGACTTAGGAGCCTAGTGTGTCCTATTGTTACCTGCCATTGATGCTGCGATTTTTGTCTTAGTTTCATAAGATCAGTGCAAATGTACTACAGCTGATAAGAAAATGCAGACTAAACTCCAACATCAAACTTGCCTGGCATGGGTGCGGGAGCAACAAGCTAGAATCTGTAGCCATGATTTCCAACTATGCTGTTGAAAGGGGACTTCACAGCACTTGCTTTCTCCTCTTCCTCCCCTCCCTCTTCCCCCCCGCCAAGCTCTGACCTTTATTGTCACTCCTCAGCACCCCTATCTCTTGATCCTACTTCCAGGATCCTGGTGATGACTCCAGAACACAGATTTAGACCTTTATCTATATAATTAGCAATCTTGGCTCCTTCAGGCTTAAGACCTCGTGGACATTTAAGGAATTTATCCATGTACAGTTTATTAATTCTCTAATTTGTGATCCATGGGATGCTTCGGCACACAGAGTCATCTATACTGTTGTGTACCTTCCAAGCCAAGGAAAATGGGCGCTCGTTAAACCTCGATGCCTCTCTTGATGGGATGGCTGGAAGAAGCTTCCTCCAAACTCTGTGCAGAATGCTGGGACATTAACAGTGGTGAACATACACACAAGGAGACAAAGAGGTCAGAAATTAAGCCTTTATCTTAAATGTCATGAAGCCCAAGAGAGATGCACGAAACATAAAAAGACTCACAAAGACTCCTGAGCAGGCCTGGACCTGACTTCATCGCTCAGAGGTCTCACGGAGCTAAGAAACCCACTGAGAAGGGAGGAGTCTGGCTAGTTAGGGCAGAAAGAGACCAGATAAATACAATGAAGAATCCACACATATTATGAGAGTCTCTGTGTTTCAGTTATATATGCCACTCAAAAAGCCCCTTATGAACTTGCACATATATCAAAAGTGGATCTACAGAAAAGGGCATAAATAAGCATGAGGTATAAAAAACCTGGGTTGAAAGTAGGGGATAAGTGCTCAGCACTGATTTGCCTTCTCTCTTCAGGATGAGTTGCACATTACAAAGAGGACCAGTAGACAGCAAACTTTTACCTAGTAAGTATCGCAGAGCTCACAACTTCAGTTAGCTCTATATCAGGCAAAGTAAGAGCACATGAACAAGTACACTCTAGGTGGTAGGATCAAAACACAGCAGTCTGGTAAGTATTCAGATGAGGAAGCTGTAAGAAGGGCTATCTCAGGCCTTACACAAAATGTGGGATGATACCCTGGTAGGAAAATATGAGACTAAATAATCATGGTTTGATGGACTAAAGAAATTTTATATCTTCTAGATATAGCGCTTCAGAAAACTCAAGTCAGTCTTCACTCTGGCAGATGTTACTTGAGAAGTACATGGTTTTGGAGAGCATAACAGAAATAGCTGTGGTGTTTGCTGTAAGATAGCTGAGTTCATTTAGAAAAGCTCTTTCTGCAATAAACATTTGCACATCTTCCTGATACTTATTTACTCTGCAGACTATGAGCTCTTCTTTTGGATGTCCCATAGGAATTTTTCAAAAGATTAATATAATAGTACACCACCTCAGTCCACAGCCTGGTAAGCATTCACAAAACACACATGAAATCTCACGAGAAAGTTGGGGAGAGGAGTAAAAAGGTTCTTGAATGTGTGTACTGCAATTATGGCAAGCATAATTCCTGATTTAAGGGTCAGGATTGTTTCTGAAGAAGTTGCTAGCTGTGTTAAACAGGTGGCTGATCTATAACTATAAAAAGGCTACAGTAGTTATCTTGTTGTGTAGTGACTTGTTCTTTTTTTCCAGATTATGTAGCTGAATAGAAAAAGACTGCAGGCTTCTCCCTATGAAACTCCAACCAAAACGTGTATTGTGCTTCAATGCAGGCTTCTAGCTTCCATGCTGGTCAGTGGCAGGCAACATCTGTGGCTGTGCAGAAATGTAATTTTCTGTCCCAGAAGAACTAGGAAGATTTAAAAAAAAAATCTGTTCAGGTTGCTTAAAAGATTTAATACTAAACTTTTTAGTTTTAAAAATTTTTTAATGATAATTAGCTTAGCTTTCTAAAGGAAAAGTCATTTTGAAATGAAAAAGTACTATTTTAAATCTAAAAAAGGTCAAAATAGATGCATTACAAGTTTGGAAAATTTCTGCATTTTCTTTTCTTCAAAAAAAATTTGTCTTGAAAAATTAATCAAAACTAACTTGTGACGTGAACTGGTCCAGTTTTGATGAATCCACTTGCTCTGAAAAATATCTTTTTCATGCAAATATTAATGACTAGCTCCATGGTGCCGCTGGTAGTACAGTACATGCTGTAATGTCTCACAGAGCTGGAGTCATCAGTCTCGGTGGGCTATGCTTTGTTAACGTAGGAAAAAAAAAGGATTAATATATTGGAAAATTAAAATGGTTTTGCTAAATTGGCCTCTCCCAATAAACTGAAAGGCTGCTTTCATTGAAATCAGTTGCAAAACCTCTTTAAAAGTACTAGGTAGGTGAGACATTGGATTGCCTCTATATTAATTTGATTACTTAAAACTGATCTTGAAACATAGTCATGAAGTTGGACTAACATGACAAAGCAAATCCCCAAAGCAAGAACAAGGGAATCTTGAACCCCAAACATCTCTACCATTAAACGAAGTCAAGGAAACAAAATATGAGTACTCTTAAATTGAATTAAAACATCAATAAGGTAGCCTTATGTTTTGCAATGAAAGATGACACAGCTGAGCTGCAGATCATACTGAGAAAGGGAAAGCATTCTATTATTACAAGCACTCAAGAGGAGACAACCCACCTTCAACCTCCTTTAATTTTGCCATTGGATAGCCATGGAACAATTCCTGCTCCATCAACAGTCCCTCTGCCATGAGGAAACAGTCCTGGTCCCTCAAGAATGAGGGACTACCCATTAATAGTTTGGTGCAAATAATCAAATTTAAGTAGCTAATAATGCAGGCTTAAAGCTGAAGAGCTAAGTCAATTCTCTTCCACATTTTTCTGCAAGTTAATTGCACTGCCCCTGTGACCCTGCCAGTCAATTTTTAATTTGAAAGGAACCTTTCAGCTTGTATGGTGAGGAAGTGTTATAGAAGATGGAGATGGGAGACAGGGTACTAGGCTGTGGAACACATGCTGGAATACTGTTCTGGGCGGCACCCTGATTGCAAGGTAGAAGGAAGATGACTAGGTACAGGGTACAAACATAGACTGTGAAATCATATGCCGATGCTGAAAGGCTGAGAGAACTTCAGGGCAAAGCTAGACTGTTGCTTTCTGGTGGCACACAGATCTCAGACGTACAACAAGAAAGGCAGCTTTCCTTTTCTAAGCATTTTGCAACATTCAATTAACTTTATTCTCTTGCGATGCACAAAGACAATCTGTCACTGCAAATGGTGCTGATTATTTTTCTTTTCTTAGATTGCCTCTTAACATGATCACAGTAAAACTCTCAAGGCTAAAAGCTTGCTCCATTTATGATAAAATGTGAATAAAAACTGACAAAGAGATAAGAACTCTTTTTAAAGACTTCCCTAAAAGGCTGAGGAATCTAAACAAAGGGGTCTTGATTATTAGCTCAGGACAACCTATCATCACTGCTACATGGACAAATTGCACTGCATGCCAGAGCACACTGAAGACACAATAATTTATCAGTCAGAATGCAGAAAATTGTACAGTGCATGGTGACTTTCCAGATCGCATTTCTTCCCCGCAGGTCCTCCATTTCTGTCTTAAAGAGACATTGCAATGCAGCGTAATGCTAAAATGGAGTTTGGGAGGAAAAATTAAGAAAGGCATCATGTGGAAAAGTACCCGATTTTGAGCACCAAACTTAAAAGCCTAAATTAGGTATTCAGTATCCCTTTACATCCCTTAGAAAAGAGAAGGGCCCTGCTAGATGGTAACTCAAAGCAAGAGTTGAAGTGGCCTGTGAGTCACACTCTGCTAACACGCACACACACATATACACCCCACCTCTTTCCATCAACTATTCCAAGAGCCTACAGAGACTAAACTCTGAACATGGGCACCGGAGTAAGGTAGGTGATGTGAATGAATACCCTCTTCCGTGTCATATCTAGGACAATTGGAGGCGAGTTGTACAAACAAAAACACAAACAGGAAAAAATCTGGGGGCGTTACTCAAAGGGAAAAGCCAAAAGTATTGAGTTCTTCATTTTTCCACTCTTAGCTTAGAATGGGAAGGCAGCAGAACAGAAAAGTCAAAATGAATGGATCTCAAGGGAGCACACTTCAGTAACCCCAGAGGATTGTCAGGAAAGACCTCCAGGGGATGGTCTAAGGAAAAAGGCATTAAGGAGAGATGGAAGCTCTTTAATGAAATAATTCTTATGGCCTTATGTGCCAGCTGTTTCACTGTGGAGAAAAGACAAGTCACATAGTAACCTTGTGTGCTGGTTTTGGCTGGGATAGAGTTAATTTTCTTCACAGTAGCTAGTATGGGGCTGTGTTTTGGATTTGTGCTGAAAACAGTGTTGATAATACAGGGATGTTTTTGTTATTGCTGAGCAGTGCTTACACAGAGTCAAGGCCTTTTCTGCTTTTCACACCACCCCGCCAGCGAGGAGGCTGGGGGTGCACAAGAAGCTGGGAGGGGACACAGCCGGGACAGCTGACCCCAGCTGACCAAAGGGATATTCCATACCATATGACATCATGCTCAGCATATAAAGCTGGGGGAAGAAGAAGGAAGGGGGGAACGTTCAGAGTGATGGCATTTGTCTTCCCAAGTAACCGTTATGTGTGATGGAGCCCCGCTTTCCTGGAGATGGCTGAACACCTGCCTGCCGATGGGAAGTGGTGAATGAACTCCTTGTTTTGCTTTGCTTGTGCGCACAGATTTGCTTTGCCTATTAAACTGTCTTTATCTCAACCCACAAGTTTTCTCACTTTTACTCTTCTGATTCTCTCCCCCATCCCACGGGGGGGGGCGGCGCGGGCGAGCGGCTGTGTGGTGCTTAGTTGCTGGCTGGGGTTAAACTACACCACCTTGGCTAGATTGTGAGCTCTTCATTGACCCTAAGCATGAAAAGGAAGCAAATCAGCAGTGAAAACCAAGTCAGATTACCAAGCAAAAGTACAAAAGCTCAACAAGATTACACTAAATTACAGAGTGTTATTCACTAAGAGTGTCCAGGGTACAAAGTTGGATGTAACCAGCAAGAAACATCAAAAAATCATTCAGTGAAGACATTAACAATGAAGGCAGGCTCAAGAGTAGTCTGCCATGAAACCAAGAGTGAAAGTTATTGATGCATGATGTCAAAAAGGTCAAGTTGTTTAATGCTTTTTTCTGTGTTAATCATCACAACAGATAAGCTTTCATCAGACAGCTATCATATCTAATTCCAGTCACAAAAGAGCAAGATCTAAGTCTTTGAATAGAAAAAAAACTCCACAGATTAACAAGTATTAGTTAAATTCAATTGTTTTCAAATTGCCCAGACCTAATGAGCTCAATTCCAGCCTAAACCTAAAGGTTTGGCTGATGAAATCTAGAGCTTTTAGCAGTTATTTTGAGAACTCATCAAGACTGGGTAAGGTATTAGACATCACATTTACCTTTCTCTAGGTTTTTGTTTTTTAAAAGACATGAAAGTAGAAGCAAGGGAATTAGAAACAGTCAGTTTAACTTCAATTTCTGGAACAAATTATGAAACATTTGTAACTATATGGAAAGTAATTACTAACATCCAGCAGGGACTGGTTGGGGGGGGGGGGGGCGGAAATCACATCACACCAATCTAATTTCTTTTTAGGACCTGGTAGCAGGCTTTGTGGAGAGAGAAGACAGACATTAGATATTGTACAACCTGACTTTAGTAATGTATGTAATGTGCTCTTCTGTGCAATAAACGTAGAAAACTAGACTGACATGAAAATAGGTGCAAACTGGTAGGAACACTATTTTTGAGATTATTTCCCAATATACAAACAATATTTGTCACTGACAGTGAAAGATTGATATGTATAAGAAAAGTTAACATACAAAAATTATCCTTCCATTCTACTGAACAACTGGAAGGCTTCAGGTCTGGGTGCCCATTTCTGGATACCACAAAGGGACTGATTAAAGAAAGTCCAAAGGGAGCAATGGAAACTACGGGAGGACTTAAAAACACCATCCACAGAGGCCTACCAAAGGCACTGGCACTGATGATAGATTCTAAGCATCTTCCACGTCAGAAGTCTCCAAATAGTAACAAGTTCATCCTTTCAATAAAAATACAGAAAACACACTTAAATAAAACACACTTAAAGACTTTTGTTTCCTCATTAATTACAGCTGGGATGTGTTGAAGTGTTTTAAGACATGCCCTTTCTGTGCTGAAAGCTAGACAGTGCCTGCCCTTTCAAACAGCCTGTTATCCATGGGAGGATTTCTGCCCTGGACAATTCCACTGAAGCCCAGAGCTGCCCTCTGAAGGGCTCCTCTTGTGAAGGGCAGGAGAAACTTTAAAGGATCATGACTGTATTTAAAGATGCCAAGGCCTGCCCTCCGAGTTACGTTATGGCAATCTACGCTTTTGACTATGGACTTCTCATGAAGCCCCTTCCTCTCCCCTGTAACACAGTCAGACTTCGAGATAGAAAAACTTCCCTTTCATGCCCTCAGCTAATACTAGAGCTAAAACACTCGCTGTTCGCAGGAATGACAGCTCAGCTAATTTCCTGCTACGTTGGCTCCAGCCCAGCTCTTTACCCCCTCTCTGCCTGCACCCCCCCTTTACCACCACAGCAGCTGCAGAGTTGTGCCACCCCTAATTATTCCCAGCAGTGCCAAGCTGGAGGCACCGCTGTCACGGAGGATGGCAGCAGAGTGCAGAGCATGACAACAGCAGCAGCAGGTGGGCAGAGCAGAAAAGGCCAGATTACTGTCTATGTGATTACTGTCATTTATCTCAAGTCAGGCAGAAGGCAGAGCGTGCTCTGCCTTTGCTTGTTCCTTCCCTCTGTCGCTACAGAGCAATTCCTGAAAACACTGTACAGGGATGTTATGCACTTGTTAAGCATTGTTTTAAGCACTGAAAACCACCGCAGTCAGAGCAAGTAATTGCCCCTTACAGCAGTCACAGGTTTCTCTCGAACACAAGTGCTATGGGAAAATAAACAAGGCAGCTTCCAATGTTAGGACCAACTTGAAAAGCTGTTGGATTTTTACAAGTGTATATATTTCTGTCTTTCAATGTATTGGGCAGAGCAATATTTGAAATGTAAACAAGAACTTTACCCTTACAGCTCTGCCTTCTCAAGGCAGCAGGACTGTGATGCTGTCAGGGCAGCTGCCTGCTGGGAAAGTTGCGGGAAAGCTGCTCAACTCCAGTGCAGAATGGCCACTGCACGGGCGAGAAAGCAAGCACTCCCCTTGAATGCTGGGATCAATCTAAAACATGCTCTTACATCTGGTTCCCATCTTTGCTAACTCTTCTCTCTTTTCTCCCTGATATTTAACAGGGTAATATTCTGTCATAGTTAAGTGTTTTCAATGCTGGCTGTCAAATTTCTAAATGAAATCCATATATTTAAAAGCATATGGATTTAAGTATCAATGCTTTATACAAAAATGTCATTTCTGAATCTTAAAACAGACTTTCTAAATTTAGCCAGAAAGCTTAACACCATCACAAATACAGCCTTCACTGCAACACATACTTTCCTCCTCCAAAACTGGATCCAAACTTTGCTCCTTGGCCTCATCATTAGGTTAAGAACAGATGATAAAATAAGACTCAACCAAAGCCTATGTCCATATGAAATATAAATCTATTTTGAGGCCTGAAAATATTCCATATGCCCTGACTTTCATTCCATTGGTCTTGAACTAGAAACAAAATTGAGAAGAAATTTGATTTTGGGGGGGGGGGGGGGGGGGGGGGGAGGGGGGGAGTTTTTCCTTTCTACATTAAGGGAGCAGAAAACTCTATTGCCCAAATGAGGTTTAACAAAAGCCTCCTGAATAAATCTATGGGCCTCCTGAGGTTTTTTTTCCATCACCCACTCAGACAGAGGGAGGGGAAGAATAAATGCATCCTAGAGGCAGTGTGGTGGCTTGACCCTGGCTGGATGCCAGATGCCCACCAAAGCCACTCTATCACTCCCGTCCTCAGCTGGACAGGGGAGAGAAAATATAACAAAAGGCTCACGGGTTGAGATAAGGACAGGGAGAGATCATTCAATTACTGTCACAGGCAAAACAGACTTGACTTGGGGAAATTAGTTTAATTTATTACCAATCAAATCAGAGTAGGATAATGAGAAATAAAACCAAATCTTAAAAACACCTTCCCCCCACCTCCCCCTTCTTTCCAGGCTTAACTTTACTCCCGATTTTCTCTACCTCCTCCTCCCCAGCAGCACAGTGGGATGGGGAATGGGGGTTGTGGTCAGTTCATCACACATTGTTTCTGCCGCTCCTTCCTCCTCAGGGGGATGACCCCTCACACTCTTCCCCTGCTCCAGCATGGGGTCCCTCCCATGGGAGACAGTCCTCCACAAACTTCTCCAATGTGATTCCTTCTCATGGGCTACAGTTCTTCATGAAGTGCTCCAGCGTGGGTCCTTTCCACAGGGTGCAGTCCTTCAGGAACAGACTGCTCCAGCGTGGGTCCCCCACAGGGTCACAAGTCCTGCCAGCAAACCTGCTCCAGTGTGGGCTCCTCTCCCCAAGGGTCCACAGGTCCTGCCAGGAGCCTGCTCCAGCGTGGGCTTCCCATGGGGTCACAGCATCCACCTGCTCTGGCGTGGGGTCCTCCATGGGCTGCAGGTGGATATCTGCTCCACCGTGGACCTCCATGGGCTGCAGGGGGACAGCCTGCCTCACCGTGGTCTCCACCACGGGCTGCAGGGG
This sequence comes from Gymnogyps californianus, assembly GCF_018139145.2. Lineage (NCBI taxonomy): Eukaryota > Metazoa > Chordata > Aves > Accipitriformes > Cathartidae > Gymnogyps > Gymnogyps californianus. The sequence continues at coordinate 149,884,348 of NC_059471.1, forward strand.
AATCTCTGCTCTGGCGCCTGGAGCACCTCCTCCCCCTCCTTCTTCACTGACCTTGGTGTCTGCAGAGTTGTTCCTCTCACATATTCTCACGCCCCTCTTGGGCTGCAATTGCTCTTGCCCAGCAACTTTTTTTTTTCCTCCCTTCTTAAATATGTATCACTGAGGTGCTACCACCACCGCTGATCGGCTCAGCCTTGGCTGGTGGTGAGTCTGTCTTGGAGCTGGCTGGCATTGGCTCTATCGGACATAGGGGAAGCTTCTAGCAGCTTCTCACAGAAGCTGCCCCTGCAGCCCCCCCCCCGCTACCAAAACCTTGCCACGCAAACCCAATACAGGTGGCTGCATGAATCCAAGACAATATGTATGAAAAATTTAGAGGCATTTTAAATGTATTGTAATGCTCATTTGTCTACCAACTACCTAAGATTTTCAGGGCTGCCAGTTTCATATGAATACAGTCTACTCGTCAAAAGCAAAACTTACTTGCTTCTGCTGTTTGTAGTATGTTCTGCTATAAAAACAGTCAGAAAGCTCTGTGTTAGTCTATTAAGAAGGGAGTTTCTGGTAGACAAAACATTCAGAAATCACTATTAACATGGGTTAAGCATTGGCTATTTTTAGTCAACAGTGTAACTACAGAGGCTTCACCTCACACCACATACACCCACTGCTAAGCAACTATCTTCTGGTTGCATGTGCCACTCTGCCCTGAGAGCACACAAAATCCCTGAAAAGATCAACATAAGGAGTTTTCAATCTGTTCTGGAATTAGAAAATACTGCCTTAATTCCTGCCTCCATTGCCAGTCTTCCTCACCAGCCTGCTCTCTCAGCCATTACAATTTCAAGGTAAACAAGTAGTGAGTGTATGAAAGCCCATTTAAAGAAACTCTGAGCATCTGGTTGCCAGAGTTACACTTCCTTTTTTGCAGGTCCAGAAATTCTTCCATGCTTTCCAGCAACAGGCCCTGAACACCACCAGCATGATTTTGCAAGACAAGCCCAATGAATGAACAGAGGTGGTCTTCATAGGGGCCTCCTTCGTCACCCTGTCTTCTGTAATAACAGCCCCCTGAACATGGCAATCTACCAGAGCAACACAGCAATGCTTGTGAAGCGTGTGTGAAGGCATGGAGAGCGAGGGAGGTTAGGAGTGCTGAGACTGCCTGTTCCTGCGCTCTGCTTTTCCAGGCAGTCCTTGGGACAGAAGAGCAAGGAGGCAGCTTCTCCCTCCAGCCCCAGATTTCACAGCTACAGAGGGCCAATTGTAACAGTAATAACTGCGCTTAAAGGTGTATCCTGCTTAGCTCCAACAGGGATAAGCAAACAAGCAAAAAAAAAAAAAATCCCATACGAGCATACACCACAGCCTGCACAGCTGGACCAGAAAGCTAAAGGATACCACCTGCTCCACCTCCCCGAGTAAGTTGCCCACCACTTACAAGATGAGTGATTTGAGAAAGAAAGTGTGTACTCGAAAGCGTAATTCCCCAGTGCCCCAGTTGGTGCCTACTCTCTGTCCTGCCCTGCTTCATGCACGAAGCCCACTCCCAACCCTCCCAGAGCTGGGCTGGCCTGCTCCTCTCGCGGTGCCCAGGCAGCAGGAAAACGCCCTGCCGGCACCGTATCGCAGACGCAGCGAGAGCTGAAGCTGCCAGGGAGAGGAGGGACTGATGGCCCGGAGACACAGCTGCACACCGGGGAGGCTAACGGCAGGGTCTGGGGTGGGCACTAACCGTGGCCAGAGCCAGCATTTAGCCAAAGCAGCCTGACTAGATACACTGCGTACAGGGGACCAAAGGCACAGCCCGTCTCGTTGCGGGGTTAGCAAAGAGCCACCCGGAGCAACCGGCTGCAAAGGGGTCTCAAAAAGTATGTGGAGCCATGGCTTTCCAGCTCTGCTGGCTGCTCACCAGGAGGGAAAGAGGGAGACTTCCCCCCTGCTGCAGGGCCCCCGGGAGCACCCTGCCTCCCCACGCACCCACCAGGCAGTGCCGCTTCCACTCGCCCCTTACTGGCAGCTCCTGCCATTAGCCTGATTAGCAATAATTAAGAGACTGATTGAGTTTAAAGCCGGGGGGGGGGACGGACGACGGGACGGACACCAACCCAACAAACCCAACACCTCTCTGGTAACGTATCTGCATCCTCCTCGACATATTAACTCCAGATACCACAAGCTGCTGCTTTCAGTCTGCATAAGATAAAAGGTGCGACAAGCCGACCTGAGGTTGCCATGGAGACCAAAATCTTTCGCAGTGCCATGGTAACTGACTCTGGGATGTGCTATGAAAAGCTGACTGCACACCCTAGTTGAGCTTTTTCATATTTTTAAACCAATTAGCTGAGAGTCCAGTTAAATTAGTTTCTGTTTAAAGAAAGGCACTGTCAAAATGTAAGATATATTAGCCGGTATCTTTTTTCTTAGCAAAACACAAGAAAACAAAACCTTAAGGATATTACCGAGGTCCATTTGATTGTTTTTGAAAATCAAAAGCCTTATCTTTTCACATAAGAAATTCAATTTTTGTATATACTGAATTAGAAGGAAAGGGTTGAGCAGCTCTAAACCAGGTTCCCTTAGGGCACAATGTTGTACTCCTTGCATGTCCAAGTCTCTGACATCACTGGAAGTATTGAATGGACAAGAAATAAGCTTCGAGGGGAGAATAAATAAGATTTCAGTAAAACATTTAAGCTAAATATCATAAAGCTGTGACAGCAGCTGGACATGATACAGCAAGCATCAGCCACATGCATACCCAGGTCAGTGAGAATGGAAATTCTCAGTCAGGCCTTTGACTTTTCTGTGCCTCTGTTTCCCCACTTTAGTAAGCAGTGATTCTTCCCTCTCTTTACAGTATCCTGTGATATCAGTGGACTGAAAACTCCCAGATAACATCAGCAGGCATTTAAATTCTTTTTTTTCTTTTTTCTTTTTTTTCTGTTTTGAGCACAAGCATCACAAACATATGCTCCTTACTGTGAAACTTGATATCCAGAGCTTTCTGCACATGAGGCTACTACTGATAAACCAGGAGTTTCCAAGATGCTGCTCCATCCTCTGGTGACAAATGTGCAGTGTGTAGGTGCTGCTGCTTCAGGTTAGTGAGCAAGGAATATAGCATGACTTGATCTTTCCCACATGGCTAGGAAATAGTGAAAGTGGACAGGCACAGGAGAAGTAATGAATCTACAATAATACACTCTCCAGGGTAATGCTGAAAAGGCTAAGCAACACCTGGGGAGTACCTGCCAGTGCCACATGCAGTGTTTGCAACGCTGTCTCCATAAGCTGAGGTGAAGAGAGCTCATGTCAACAGCCATGTTCTCCTGCTTCCTAGAGTGCTTCCCAGAAAAGTCTGCTAATTCAGAAATTTGGTTTGAATCCAATTCATGTATTTTGGGGGTCGGAAATCTGGCCCTCGAAAGTGAGAAGAGTTATGAAGAAATAAAGAACATGTTGTTCATTTCAGGGACGTAGGTGGCAGAGCTCTCCTACTGAAATTGTGTAGAAGACTGTCCTCGTTTGACCCAGTTGTAAATGAATACCTGGTCCTTTGTGCTGTGGACTGAAAACTGGGCAGGTGCAGTAGCAGTCACGCAGCACTCCAGGTAATGAGAGAGGTGAACCCAGTCTTGCTTCACTTTGAGGTTTGCCCTTTGTTTGTTTGCCTGTGCGTCAAAATCATTTTTACCTTAGCAAAAGCTTCAGCAAGAAATGTCCCTGGAACACAGCAGTAAATATTGCACAGCCACTCTAGGCTCCCAGCAAGTGTCATGAGAGAGGCCAGGCAGAAGGATACCGATTCTGGAAGTTTTTATATGAAAACTGTCATTGCTAATAAACAGCCTGTAATAACTAAGAACATTTTCTCTGAGTTTAAAGTGAGCAAACTCAGGTTTCTATATAAGGCAGCTATTGCATCAGGAGAAGATGTACCGGGTAGGTCTAAAAAAACCACCCCTACAGTCTGTCTTTGTTCAGAAGACAATTCCTCTCTTAGTTTTAGTTATTCTGCAATAAAAAAAATCCCATTGCATTAAATACACAGAAAGGTTATTTTGTCAGAATTAACGTAAGGCACATTCCTGCAGTATCACAAAAAGCTATGCAAAGAGAGAAAGGGACCTCTTACACAAGAAAAATACAAAGGCAGATACTACAGTAAACAAGTTGCAATCACCATGGAAATACACCCCTAAAGTTTTTGACAGGTATTTAAACAGCAAGTCAAGAGTCTGGGCAAAAGACATCCAGAGCACAAGCTACAATTCATAGGTCTCCTTCCCCAAAAAGAGGGAATACTTGCTAGGAGATAAATATTATGGACATTGAATAGAAAAAATAGGTGAGTAAAGAGTGCCAAGGAAGCAGAGAGAAGATATTTTGATGGTAACTACTGGAGAATGCAGCATTGGCTGATCAGCAGCAGGAATCCATCTCAGAGTTTTTCAAGAGGTGCTAAAAATACTCACGAGTATAAGATGCCAAACCAGCTAGCTAGTCGAGGAGAAGCAAGAATAAAAGAGGAAAAATCCCAACATGTTACAGAGGCAACTTATAAAGGAGAAGCCAGCAGAAAAAGCGAACTAAGTGAGAATGCACTCCTATCTCCAGCTGATATTCTGTTCTGCCTTATATTTGCTGCAATATTTATTTAGAAAAGGTTTTCTAAACACTTCACTGAAAGTAAAATTGTGGTTCCACATTGCAGAAATAAGTGGTCTAAACATAGAGTTTAACCACAAGGCCTAAATACCCTTAGATGCAGTCTTATCTCAACGATTTGTACACTGTTACTCCAGGGACAACTTTTAGTGGTTATCCTCTGTTATGCGTAACTACATCCTCAATTCTATAAAAAAAAGCAAATTCTCATTCTGAGTGGCTTACCTTTTATCTGTCTAGGATGCTAGTTAAGTTTGTCTTAAACCAAATGATTAATAAGAGATTTAAGCACATGTCAGACTGAAGTACAGATTGAAATATTGGCTGGGAGGACAGATCTGTGCTTCACTAATGAACCTACAGAAACCAAGTCTTATTTTGTACCATAAGATTATATTTCTTGAGATTCAGAATTAAATAACAGACGGAGATAGATGAAGTATGCCTGTCCCTGAAAATAGCTACCCATTCTTCTTTATCATATTGTAAAGTCAAACATACTCTTCTGAAAATATCCTGCGTCCTGAGTTGCTGTAGCTACGTGGGGAATTGCCTGCAAGTTCTTTGTGTACTATGAATGTTCTAGAAGTGGAAGCTTTCCAGGTGTAAGAGAAATGACCAACAAGGAGATTAATAACAATAGAAAAAATTCACCTCTCCATTTCCTCCTCTCCTGACTAAATACAATGCTAATTGATGGTCAGGAACAGCTGGATGAAAATATTATTCACTTTGAAGACACAGAAATTTCATTTTAAAGAGCTGTCATTTTGGCATAGGCAAATGCTGTCATAACCAAAAAGAAATTACCTGCACTTTTGTTCTCATCTAAAACAAATCTCAAAACTTCCCCAGCTATTTTTTGATCAGTCAGGAGCCCCACATTTATGCTACTTGCAAGTTTCTACACTTCCATACTAATCCTCAAAATACCATGAAAAATGCTACTGTCAAAACACTCTAGCCTCCTTAGAAAGAGATGATTTCCCACGTTATTACAGGGAAGTGTGTTCCCTTGAGATTTCAAGCACAGTGCCAATGGCAGAAGCCTGTAACTGTAGTCTCCTCTGAGAGGACACTATTACCATTCAGCTTTTCAGCAAAATACCTCCAGGTATGGTCTGCCACCAGTTACACCCAAAATCCCGCTGACACCCGGGAGCTCGGTCAGGTGTGACTAAGTGTAGAATTTCCCTTGTAGTGTTTCATCAAATTAACTGACTTTACTGCTCTTTTCTTTTCAGCTACCCTGACATTTTACCTGTTTACACTAAATGCGTGTTAAGAGCTGTATCAACAGCAAAAGGGCAACTGGCAGACCCTGTATTATGCATTAGCAATCCCTACCATCACTTTAAGCAAGCAAATGAGCAGCATCAACTAAAAGAAAAGAAATGACAAAGGTTGTGGGGTTTTTTTTCCCCTCCCTTCATCTTGTGGTAGAAAAATCAAAGGAATGCTTTGCAAACTGACATCCTGGAGAGGGGAAGAAAACTTTCTTAAAGGCCTGTTTGGTGAAAAAATAGTACCTCCAGGTACATTACTATGGAAAAACTGTCATCCTGAGCTGCTCCCTACAGAGCCAGCCGGAAATTAGTCATGGGCAAACCACAAATACCTTGAAGGTTCAGACGAGCATTCAGAATGTCTGATACTTACCATAATCCCTTGAGTCTGCAGAATAGTCTTTATTGCAGTTTCTTGATGCTTCTGCACAAAGTGCAGAGATATGAAAAATATGAAAAATTAAGGCAAAATGGTGGCCGAACATTTTTGAATTACAAGAAGAGCTCCATCTGAGTTTTGTGGGAGCATTGCAGTTAGCTCTTACTTTATCTATACTGGCTTATATATCCTAAACTGCTTTCATGGTAGGACTATTTGGACCTCTTATAATCCTTTAAGCTACGTACACTACCTTAAATCAGATTCTAACCTGATCTCTCAAAACTCTGAAGTACCATTTTTTAATACAGAAAAACAAACAAGAAATTGCATATTTTTGTGTATGCTGGCAGAGAGATTTCACTGAGTTGGGAAAAAAAATGGGAAAAAATGGTCACAAACAATCATTAGCTTTTCTTCCTTTTAACTCGGGGATAAAAGTATAGTGAAACAATAAGTCTTATAGCAGTGAGTCAAGAGAAAGAATCACTACTGTGTGCAATGCACTACAACATCTGACTATAAGAAAAAAAGAAAAATAGCCAGAAAGACTTCTGCAGCCTACATCTCAGTGCACAGAGACACGAAAGTGAATATGATAGTAACCATTCTTATTATACCATTCACATACTAAATTTCACCCACTGGACTATATTCAAAACAATGCTCAAGAAAAATAGGCTTCAAAGAAACATACAACACGGGCATATTTTTGCATGGCTTATCAAAACTGTAGCAGTGCTCATGGATCTGAGAAATGAACTAAAACATTATGCAAAATATGAGGGGATAACCATCGGTTCAGAAAAATACTTAAGTGATGGAAAAAAAAAAGTCTCTAACCCTGATAGATCAATCTTCTGTTCCTAGGTGAATTCCATATTATGAAGAAGAATTTTAAACCAGAGCTGGTGCAATGATGTATATTAACAGGGAAATAAAAGGAATAGGGAACTGAAGCAAAGAAGAGAGGAAAGAGCTATCATAGCAGGCCAAATCACCTTCTCCTAACAAAGTTTATTATATAAAAACTTTGTGATCTATTTTTTGTTCCACACAATGGAAAGAAAAGAACAGTTCTGCTGAAAACAAGAAATTATTCCATTACTGTGTTTCTAAAGACAATCCCTCTATGAATTCACAGTGAAAGAGGAACTAATTATATATGGAGCCACAAAAAATTTATATAAACAATATTTAACTCCTTGCACTAGCCCAGGACTAAATATACTTGCTCATCTAGTCTGGTCTCTTCTCTGCACACTTAATTTATTTCTTGTAAAAGACCTGCTGAGCTTAATCTGAAAATAATCTGTCTTTGAAAAGTGGCCTCTTGCTTTTTTGGAAAAGAAAAAAAAAAAAAACCAAAACAAAACCCCAAACCCCAAAAGGTTTTAAATGATTCTTTATCTAGAAACTGCCTAAAATGACAGAATTTTATGTGGAAAAGTCAGAAGAATGAAGAAAAAAAAATATCTGAAACACAGACAATGCAATCTGTTGCATAGTTCTACTGGTAAGTCAGGCCGTGTAGAGTGAAGTGTTGCAGGTACATCCCAAATCCTTGCAGTTTATCACTATTATGGAACAAAGTAAAAAAAAAAAAAAAAAAAAAAAAAATCTCTCTTTAGCGTCTAAAATTTACTTTTTGAAGCAATAGTCCAGATAATGGCACAACTCTAGGAAGAGAGAGATTCCAGAAAACCACAAATCCAAGTACTTTAAAACTTAAAAGTACCTTTGAAGACATGGATTTGCCTTTACCGTAATAGATACTACCATTTTTGATATGTAGAAAACCAAACAAAAAACAAACTGTGTGGTAGCATCGTGCTGCTATTAGACATTTTTCTCAAATGGTCACAGAGTTGCTTCATTCAGAACATATCTTTTCTGAATCACATGATAAATAAAAAGATTACACTCACTACAGCCTTCTACAGAAGCAGAAAGAGAAAAAGCAGGCTGCAATACTGCTGAAACACTTTAAAGATAATTGTGCAGTTTTTCCTCACATTGATTTAACATGAGAAGCTCTAGTAAAGTTATTGTAAAATGGACAACAAATCTAGCTCTATTTGACTGGCAAAATGAAGATAAACATCTTGATACTAAATGCCTTTACTGAGAAAAGAATGACTAGCCTTTGTTTCCAGGCACCAGGAGAAGGTTATGAAAAACAGCAGGAAAAAACCCCAAAGAGTCTGTGACACCAAGCCAGTATGAGTTTATGCATAACAAAAGTTTAAGAGCTTTTAGCTCCTTGAATAGTTAATGGTCTAGTGTCCCAACTTCGTGGGTGTTTTTCATGTTACCAAAGCAACTTGCAGTTTATTGAAAAGTTAAAAAAATTCAAGTTCCAGAAGAGGGATAAAAAAACATGCAAATCAAATATTTTGACACCAACTCTATGACAAACAGCAGAGATAGAGCTTAACTGCAAGACAGATTGAAAGAAAATACTAAGCTCAGGTTATTTTGGCTAAGGATTGCTAAACCAGTGTTTCCTCAGAAGACACAGCTGCTCTACGTAGAACGATTAAGAACAGTTTTGTCTTTTCTCTACACTTGTAGATTTTAAGCTCCGTGAGATTATCTAAGAATAACTAAGGGCAAAATTTGGTTCATGCAGTTTTTATTCCAGCTATCTGTACCCAAAAGGCGTATCCAATTATAAATTCACATCCATTCCTACTTTTATTGTACAGGAAGTCCAAAAAGAAAAAAAACAACACACAACAAAAATCTTTATTGTGTTTGAAGTATGTGAAAACAGATGCCCCAGACAGTTGAGAAATGGCCAACTCCTGCATTGTTCAGGAAAATTTAATTATAAACAACCCAAAGACCCATTTAAGCCACATGTTTTGATTTTAAAAAATAGGGTAAAAGAACAGATATATTCTTCTTGTTACCTTCTTGCTTCAGGCCTCTGTATCTATGGTAATAAGATTACCATTTCAGGACTAGAATTGATCAGAATTTTTGTAATGACTTTCAACCCTCACAAATCAAATGCCTTTTTCTCTGTTTGGTGGGGATTTCTTTCCGTTTGAATTTTATAGAGTTATTGCCTCAATAGTCTCCACCCCACCATAAAATAATGTTTTAAAAATAATTGCTACCAAATGGTTTCTTTTTCTCTCTCTAGTCCTCTTTACTACGAATCCAATCAGCTAGAAAATCCTATATAAAGCAGGGTTGGCTTTGGATTACTTTCTGTCCCTTTCCCTCTGTCTCCTTTGATCAGTTACATTTTATTGAAAAAGCATACACTCGGCATTAGAGAAAAGTAACACAATGAAACAGCAAGGTAAGTTTGAAGGCCTGTCTTAGCATTAGGCCTTCTGCAGTTACAACATTAATTTTGCTGACTTGCAAACTCATGGAAAGGCCAAGAAAATGTGATTTTGTTTTATCTTCCAGTTTTCATTCACTATTTAGTGGCTTTTATTTTTAATGATTAAGCACTCATGTCATCCATGTAATTCCCTTTTATAAAGGGATATCCCTGACCAGTTCTCCTGGACCAGAAGCATGCGGTGTCTAGCCTTAATACTGAAGAGAATAAAGAAAAAAAAATCAGATGGTCTCCTTCGGTTATAAGGAGATAGTGACAACCAGAAGTCTGTGCTAAGAGTGGAAGACAGAATTGAATCCATGATTTACAAAAATAGGGAAAAGACCTAATTTATACCAGGTAGCAACCTCAGAACTGGAGAAGCCAAACAGAGGAATACGATTGCCTTTGCAAGATTAGGTGGGAGCCAAGGCAAGAACAGCTTGGAAAGATCTAGGTTTTAGACTCCCTGTGAATTGCTGAGGTGCAGATCAAATGAAAGCAAATGCATTTATGTATCACACTTGCTGAGTGTTCCTGAACCAACAGCATATCTTATTTCCTTATGCCTGCATATTGGTTCATATGGCAGCATACGTACCTCACAAAACAGTTTACCACATTGAGCAGGTACCATAAAAAACACAAATGAAAGAGGAATTCTTGGCTATTGTAATGTCCTGCACTGTCTGGAACACATGCCTATAAACGGAGAGGACAGATAACTAAATCTGCCCGTTGGAAATCACTGGAACTTCCCCAACACCCAGGGCAGACTTGCCAGGTTTCTAGAACAGAGAAAACAGATTTTCAGCTCCCTTAGCCAAATTTTCAAAGCTATTGAGAAGACTGAAAGGGCTAATAGGGCCAAGTGAGATTTTCAGACACAACTAACCAAGTAAGGCATACATCTCCCAGGCCCTAATCTGCTTAGGCACTTTAGAAAATCTCATTAGGCACATATCTGCATATTCAGATACCTGTATGTTTTGAAACTCCGGTCTCTTTTCTCTGACAATTCAACCTTTTATCTATTTGTTGCCTATTCTTACTTACATCTAGGCTTTCATAACAAGATGCAGTAGGCTTTTGACCTTGGAAAAGGGATCCTGGAAAGCTATTTTACAGTGTTTTTTAAAGGAGGGACTAAGCACAGAATAATACCTCTCAAAAGAATAGATTGAACAGCATTTTTTTTTCTGTTTAACCAGCACAGCCATAGATTATAGGGAGTTTGGTTTCATTGTATAACAACCCATCATTGTTCCCTAATACATTATCTCATCAGGAGGCCCCATTTCAGAAAGGCTACATAGACACACATTCCCTAATAGCAGAGCTAAGTGGCGGCATGATCTAGTGGATTAATTATATAACCGGCAACTAGGTTTCCTGGTTGTAATACAATTTTAAATTTACATCTTTAAAGCAAATTCTTAGACAACTAAAAAGTACTTGACTTCAAGAGATCTGTATCTAGCTCGTCTGTTGAAAAAAATGATCATTTACCTCTTTAGGAGCTCCTTTAATCACGTTTATCCTCACTACAGTCAGAAGCTTCTGGGATACCACATTAATTTCAAAAGCATACAATAAATACCTTGTAAATTTCAGATATGGAAGCAGAAGCCAAAATATATGAATTAAAATTAGACATTTGATAAAATTATTCTGATTAGTAAGAAAAGAAGAAGGAAAACTAAGTGGAATCTTAGAGTTCTTACCTATTTTTGCCTTCAGAGGGAGTTTGAAAACGCCCAGGTAAAAGACTTCTATCAAAGTTGCACCCAGTTGCTGACAGGAGTAAAAGCAGTGATATTCTAAGAGATCTTTGGGTAATACTTTTCCTTCCCTACCTGGAAAAGCTTTACATTTTTTGTTATGAAATATTTTATGAGATTATGCATTTAGCACACACTTTTAAATCTTCTCCATATGGTACCAATCCTTCTACAAATACAGACCATGTGGCTATCAGGATTTATGAACAATGTGTGCAAGCTGTCAGACCACTGAAGTGGATTCTGAAATAAAGCACGGTAGATAAGTAGATCCTGTATGAATTCTTCCCCAGGCTGCTTCTTTGCCTGAAATTTTTATTCAAGCTCTGGAATCAATGCAGAGAGGACTTTTCTGGAGTCAGAGCACCTTATCAAATTATCTTAAGTGGTTTTGCTATAAAATTATTTTAATGCTCTAGACACAGTTTCATGCTGAGATTTATGAAGGCTTACAAAAAATTTCACTTTTAAAACAATGCTATAATTTACCTTTGTACAGTGGCAATGGAAGAAAACAGGATAAAATCCCACTCTGATTTTTTACAACATCAGTAGTAGAGCCAACCTCAGTAACAAGAGTCAGTCCAGTTTTGAGAGCTGCAAGCTTTCATCCTGCTCCTTTCATCAGACATACTTCTTATATATTTGTTGATTCTGTTTACTCCCTCTCTGTAGGGGTTGAATATGAATGTGCTTCTTTCACAGCTCTCCTTATTGCCTGCAGCTTCCATCTTATTCTCTCCAGATTAGCAACTGAATAATAATTGTATTGATTGATATACATTATCCTTCACAATATAAATTGCCCAATTTAGACAAATTTACAAAATAAACTGACAAAAACTACTCATGGTCAAGGTAGCTGCTGCCAAATAGTCAACAACAAACCCTCTACTTTCCTTAACCCATAACCAATGCTTGTATATTCATGAGAAAGATCATCTTGGCTCCTAGCCCAGGCATAAAATTAAGCCTAAACCAGATCTTGGATCTGACAGGAAAGGATCATTTCCATTCCACCTGATTCTAATCTCATTTGTATTGACTTTTGACTAGTGTTAATTCTGCTAGTTTTATTAGGGGTGTTTCTTATCTTCATCATTGTAGATGAAAATCAGAATCTTATATTTCAGCTTTAAAGTTTTAAGATCTTTTTCCATCTTGAAACATTTGCAATTCACTCTAATTCTATCTATATTAGTGAAAATCTGGAGTAACTCCAGCTGGAGACTATAACTTTTTGGCAAGCAGATAGTGAGAGAAATTTAGCAACAATTTCTTTTGCTCATGTAACAGACTGCAGCTCCAGTACAAGAAAATAGTATTAATGGTCATAACTGTAAATTCTACAATCTTTCCTCTCTTTTAGCATGGAAAAGAAATTACACATCATGATAAAACTATGGAAAGTAGATGCTTTTGTAGTTAAAGACTAAATTGACATCAATCAAGTGATAATGAAACTTCCAGGAGATGCTTTTGCCAAATCAGATTAGTTAACAATTTCTGAAGAATACTAGCACAGTATATTCAAGAGGAAAAGTATGGAATTTTTTAGCAAGAATTATCTCAAATCAGTGACATGTCTGTTAGGACTCAATGCTAAATGTTGCACAATGAAGGGGAAAAAAAGGCTAAAAATGTTGGCTTAAATTGAAAACCATCCCTCCCACAGAATCATTTTAGATAGCTAAGATTAAGCACAGTATGAGTTACAGGGTTAGTAATGTAATTTGAATAAAACTTAACAATTATCACTGAGCTACAGATTGTGACAAAGTAACACTTGATAGACAGAAGAGAAGAGACATAAGCGATAATATTTAATAGCAAGGAATCCTCTATTTGTCTAATATTTGAAAATAATCTATTAGGTCATCTTTTCTTTAGAAGATATATTGGTTCCTATTATTATCACTATTCAAATTTCTTCCCTTTGGATGGAGAATAGTTTTGTCCAGAGAACTTGTGGGTGTTGGAATGGATTCAGGCTCCTTGCTACTGAAGGAACAGGGAGTACACATGCACTAGACCTGACAGACCAAAGGACCCAATAGATCGGGTCCCAAAGGAAGAGGAGTGAGCCCTAACCAGGGGTCCTCCCTCCATTTCTTGAGTTGGAGTCCATGCCCTTATTTTTCATTTTTCCAGACCTGGTCTGATCACAGTCATTCTCTTTTTTATGTCTCCCGTATGTCATCCTTCCCTGGTTTTGGTTTGTTTGGGGGATTTTTTTTTTACCCCCCATAAAAACAAAGCGGCCATGTTGTTGCCTTGACCTGAGCGTAGTGCAGGCTAGTGATGGCTCATCTCCATAAAGTTTTCTCTCTGAACAGTCTAATCACAACGTGCAAGATCTTCTGGCCTTCTAGATGATGTTCCTCTAACATTTTTTGCTATGCCATATCATGCTAGTATTAAAATTTGTCCAGGGATATAAACCAGGATCCTTGTAACTCCAACCCCCTGCTGTCATACAGTTCTTCCAAAGTACCACAGTCCTGAACTCACTGTTGCTACTTCCCCAGCCCTTGTTCAGTACTGCTCTGCTGACAGAAGTATACAGCTCTTTTGAAAAGGTGCAAAAGGTTTCTCTATTTAAGTATTAACAAAATCAATGTTACCCCTAACAGGTAAAGCAACAGAGCCTGGAATCACTCATTTATTGAAAAACACAGTGATACCAGTCTGACTGCTTTTGCAAATCTACAGTGGTACACAGAATTATTACAGACAATTTGTTCAACAAATTGCGAAGTTGTTATGAATTGTACCCCACACAGATCACAATATTTACACTTTCCTTAATGGTTTAGTATATTTCAAATCTATGGATTGCCAGTTAACTATTTTTGCTGATCTACATGATAATTCAAGTCAAATTTATCCTGATATCTAATATCAACCAACTTGTGTTGGTTTTATTCCCAGATCACCTGGATTAATATTATAACCATATACTCAATGGTAGATTAATCTATTGTTTCTGCTTCCACCTGAAATTATCACATTTGAAATTAATTTTAGCTCTGGATCCAAAATTAGTTTTTTTTCAAATGTTCTCATGAATAAAATTTCACTATTAATAGAGTTATTAGTTTTATTTAATGAATTTATGAAGGGGTACAGTTTAGGGGTGAATATGAGCTAATAAGAATTAAATACAGACTCCGCAAAAGAACTTTAAAGAATATTTCTTATCATTTTCCTAGCTTTGATGATTGTTTTTGCTTAAGCCAGCCTTTGGCATGGGCATTGTTGTGATTTAAGTAGCTTTGGCTTGAGATTGAATGACAGATCAACAGGAGAACATCAATAGGAAAGTCACATGAATGGAATAATTTTGACATTGTCCAGATAATTAAGTGTCAAGTAAAACAAGGACGTAACTGGCCTCAGTGTAAAAGCCATGGGGAACTTAATATTCCTTTTATCAATTTCATTTCAATGGAATGTGAAGTCAGATGAGACATTTGTGGTGAGATGATGGATTGGTTGGCCACTCACTTGAAGAAATAACCATTCAATTATGCAAAGTTAATTGTCTTTTATTAATCTCTGCATATCACATGTTGATCAATCATCAAAAATTGGCATCTCTTGGCTCAAAGAACTGAAATGACTAACATCTTTAAAGGCACTTTTCATGAAACAAGTATGTGCCAAAACATGTATGTATTACAATGCACAAAAGTTCCATTTTTGGGAACAATATGGACATCCGTCAGTAACTGTTGTAGAGACTCTTCTGTTCGACTTAGCACACTCAGCAACATCTTTGTGAAAACGCTGGCTCCGATTAGTCTTCTTGAGAAAGGCAATGCTTTCTAGAACTTTTGTTGAAAGGGAAGAGACAATTGAAATTCAGATGAGCCATATGCAGTGAAGTCTGGATGCGTGTTCCCTATTGTTATGTGGGAAAATACTAAACTTGGATGAATTTTGTCATACATCTTGATGCCTCCAGCAATGAAAAAAAACTGATGTACTTATTACTGTTTACAAGACAATGTCCTTATTCAGGCAGCCTTTCAGTTTGGACGTTTCTGCATTGTCAATTGCAGAGCTAACTACGCTGGTGGAAATAACACCCATGTGACCATGGGGCAGAAGAAGTGGCTCTTGAAGACACATTAAGAACAGACAGCTCCAGGAATGCAGGTAGTTCAAACAGGTTTTCTTGCTAGTAACAGGCTTTAACTTTTGGTCAGCCCTGAAGCTGTCAGGCAGTTGGACTAGGTGATCATTGTAGGTCCCTTCCAACTGAACTATTCTATTCTACTCTAATCTCCTAGTCACGTGGAAGATATTTGGCTCAAAAGAAACCATGCACCACTTCAAGTCCTAGGAAAGCTTAACAGATGATACGAATATTACAGACATCAAACTAAAGGCTAAATAAAAGGCCAGTTGCTTTTATTTTTTGAAAATAATTGGAACTATTTTACTACACGTTTAATTCAGTTCTGCTTCATTTACAGGCCACTATTTCTCTAAATAGCTCCATGAGTTAGCTGTCCAAATCACTTCATGAGACTTCTTTGTCATGAACCAAATCTGAGAAGGACTCTCTGCATACAAAGCTCTCACTCAACTTAGAAGTCCGTGGAGATCTTCAGAACTTCTCTCTAAATATACAGATATTAGAAAATGCCTTTTGTTTGTATCACTTAGTAACTCATTCTGAAAAATAATTTCTGGTTTCTTAGAGATTCATGTTCTTTCTTCACCCAAAGAGTAGGTAACTTTAATCTTTATCCTATGGCTTTCTGCTAAAATTGACCAAAAAGCAGCCAGCTGATGCTGCTTGTGTTCCCAGACCTGGTTTAATTAGACCGAAGATCACTAATGTCTGTTCCTCTGAATACTGCCATGCCTTTTAGTCTCTTGTGATTTAGATAGCTTTTAAACCGATGGACTTTGAGTAATAGTATCGTTGTTTCATTCCTGAACTGTTGAGCTGCCAAAGAACTGTTATTCCATTACTAAGCATTCCAGTGTGGATTTGTATCTTGCATTTACTTATTAAACTTGATCCCCAGCTCAGAATCCACCAAATTTTGTAGCTGGTTGGCCGTTTCTGCCTTCCTCAGGGAAACTCTGCAGAGGTTGGGGCTGAACATCAATTTGTAACATTCATCCTTTTACAGGCTACTGTTAGATACCTAGATTACATGTTGTATGTACTCCTATGGCTATTAGCAGTTTTCCACTGTCATGAATAGTCAGAAAGGTTCACATATTAGCATTTGAAAATAAAAACCTAAATACATTGCAGAAGGAAACTTCAGGACCATACACATCCCTGTGTCTTCGCTGTTTTAATGGCATTCGCCCTTCCCAGAGAGACAATTTCAGAAGATAAATTTAAATGATAATGAAATACTCCTCCCTGACCCACACCCCTTCTCTAAGCTTCTTACGTATTCTGTCTTTTACTGTGGGAATAGCTATGTCACAGTGAGAGGATTGTGTGTCCTAGAAATACATTAACTAACCAATAGACGGGGATATGAAAAGAATAAGAAGGGTGACAAGCTATCCCTTTCATATACAAATAGATAGTGTAGTAAGTAACAATTTTGGGACAAGAGTTTCCTGGGAAAAGAATCCAATGTGAAGGGTAAAAGGATTTCTATTTATACATTATGTTTCCATTTGTATTGTTCACTAAGCATGAAACCTCCTTTTTAAATCTATGTCTCCTGGTGTCTTGAAGAAGAACAGACTATTCCTGCCTGTCTGACTCATGTATCTCTGGGCAGTCAGACCTTCTGACTCATTGGATAGTCAAAAATCTCAGATTAACAATAGTGCGTGGCTGCTAAAAATAGGAACTGTAGACCCTGGAACTGAACGCAGGCAGAAATAAACACATTTCCTCTGAATATGTGCAATCAGTGAAGCATGAACAAAAGTGTTCGCATTATGCTTCTTCACTTGTATTTCATTAATTTTGTTAGAAAACCAGGTTTCAAACTGCCTCTGCAATTGTTTCAAAACATCAGGAGAAGAGACATCTCAAGAAACAATGACCATGTATCTTTTTGACCTGCGTACCTGGAAGTAACCTGATTATGTTTAAGAAAGAACGCCTGAACTGATAATGGAGTGATACCTTATCCTGCCACCTAAACCTCAGTGCTTTTTACAGGTCTCTCAGAATACACATTCCAATGCTCAAACGTATTAGAAGTATTTTTGCTTACATCTTTTTTTTTTGGCTTTGTTTTGTGCTGGTAAGTTAGCCATTCTTGAATTCATCAGAAGGACAGATTTCAGAAAGGTACACTGAAAAAGATGATCTGTCTATAAAATTTGCATATCTTGCTGCTAACTTAAGTGG
Organism: Gymnogyps californianus; assembly: GCF_018139145.2. Lineage (NCBI taxonomy): Eukaryota > Metazoa > Chordata > Aves > Accipitriformes > Cathartidae > Gymnogyps > Gymnogyps californianus. Next base: position 149,902,151 of record NC_059471.1, read on the forward strand.
TGTGATCATTGTGATATAAGGTATAAAAGCAAATTAAACATCGTAACCTGGAACGCAGTCCTACAAAATTTCCAGGAAAGTTCATTACAAAAGGCACAAGGGCTACTCATATTGCCTTTTATCCTGAATCTGGTGTTGATGCTCAGACCGATAGTTAACTTGTCTGTCAACATGATGACTGTGTATTAGTATTTCAATTACATTCGTTTTAATCAAGAAAAAAAGCAGCCTGCCTGTATGACAGAATTTCACAGAACTGAAACTGCAACTGTCTTCTGAACTGATACAATCAAAGAATTCTGTTCAAACGCAGAATTGGGGCATGTGATCAGCAGGAACTCCTAAAGCTTAAACTTCTGGTCTCCTGCATAAGCACATTTTCTTGCATAGCAACTTCAATACCCTTAACACTAGCTGCATGCTCCTATCTTGTAAAATGGCGCACATGGGTTACTTAGGAACTACTATTATCAATGCCAAACAGTATCTGAGTGATCAACTTAATGGTTAGGAAGTTTAGAGAATTACTATCTTCAAAGAAAAATTAAGTATAAGAATTTAAGTAACTTCCAAAGAATCCTATCAAACTGCCAGTCTTAAGAACCAAAATTTTAGGCTCATAAAAGAGACTTTAAAAACTGTCAGAATTCAACAGGCAGCAGTACTTTAATCAGGCTTTATATTTTAAGATGTAATCTTAAAAAAAAAAAACAAAACCCCAAAAAACCAAACCAAAACACCGAAACCAAAATCCAAAACAACCCAAACAACACAACCAAAAAAACCTGTAGAGCAGAAAAACATTCTCCAAACCTATTTAAACTTTTTCTTATCCTAAGTACTCGCGCTTGTGCTCATGACTGCCTCAGTTGGGCAGCCTTCTTTTTAAAATAGTTATTCCATGTTGTTTTGAGGAGTATTTTTTGGCTGTAATTAGAGAGAATGCTCTATCTGGCAACCGATTTTTGCTGGTCCCTGGAGTAACATTTTAAAGGGAGCTAGGCTAGAGAGAAAGAGAAAGAATGTGATCATGCATAGCTGGCAAGCTGGAAAATAGATACTGAAGAAAAAGTGGAAAAAAATCTGTAGAATTCTGAAAAATGAAATAAGATTGGCAGGGATTAAGGTGCTTCAATGCCAGAAAAGAGTTCTGCAACCCAAATAGTCCAGTCTTTGACTGCTTTCTTAAATCCTGTCAAGCCTAGGCAACAATACTTTGTAAAAGAGTGCCGAAAACTCCATGTGGCTGCCAAAAATTATCAAAGATTGACTAACAGACTGAAATTGCTTCTATTCAATGCACCATTGACCTGGCTCTTGAGAGGTGTAAGTAGACAGCTATTTGGACATAGAACCTTTGGCAACAGCAGAATTTACTGTATTTATGTCACAAGGAACAAAAATGAGGTGCTCTTTCTTAAAGTGTTGGTCTACCCTAGACAAGAATGTCACATTTGTAAAGAGCATTCAGAGCTGATTAGAACATCAGCTTTCCATCATCTTTAGATGGAATTTAGTTGAATGGATGGAATTATAGTTGAAACTATAATCTTTCTGAATTAATCCACAATTTTATCAGAGACTCAAGGAATTAAATACAGGAATTAAAACTTGCTCATTCTGGCACAGTCCTTGAGAGCATGCTCTCAGGTTTTGAAACTTCCAGGGGCCTGGTATGCAAATGACCTTGAAATATTTCTTTTTTTTCTTCTTTTCCCCTCTTCTCCCTCCAGCTTTTGTTTTCTGAGAAGACTTGGAAATTACAACCAAGAAAGCAAGTGGAGGCACTTGTAGAAATTACTAGATAGTGTCAAATCTATCAGTTTGACATTGGTCAAATGAAGTGATAGGATGATACAAAAGAAACAAGAGCAGAGGTCCACAGAAAATCCTTACTTGGTCATTCACGGAAAACAAACTGATGGCTGGAAACAGCAAGAAGCACCATCATTCTGCCAACATGACTTATACTGTATTTGGAAGAAGAAACTTGAGCTACTTCCTATCATCATCTATGTCTGGATCATGTATCAAAGAGATCTAATCTGTTATAAAAGGTTTGTCTAAAGAGGTATTACTATAAAGAAATAAGTTGAATTTGTGGTCTTATTTCAGTTCCTACCACACTGTTATCCATATATCAGTCACCATTATTGCCAAGTGGCCTTCTTCCTGGCAATCGTAGCAAGAGACAGACTTATTAGGCCAGTAATGATACTTTCTTTGTGATTTATGCTGAGGCAGTTTGTACTATTGTATACTTGCCCTAGGCCCTTCATCCTGTCAAAAGCATACATTCAGTGTGGAAAAACTCACGTTGAGCACCGGTACTAAGCATACTTCAGAATATATTTTTCAAATATATTTTAATCTTTAAGGAATCTTACTTTAAAAAAAAATCACTTTAGAATGAAGTCTTTGCTGTACTTATCACTGTATTAGAGTACAAATCCAAATAACGACAAAATCAGACTGTTGTGCAGAGAAGATTTTCCAGAGAACCTCTTTGCAGAAGAATCAAACCAGACATAATTATGCCAAGCACACCCATAGTAATAAGGATTCAAACATGTATCTATGAAATTATGAACCTCTTCTTGACAAGAATCAAATGCAGCTAAAAACGTTCATGCTTTGATAGCTATAACTAGGTTCTATATAAAATGAAATCAGTTTATAGTCTGCACACCAGAGCTTCCACATTCAACAGTTAAGACTTTCCTGTGTCCCAAAACGTTTAAAACGGCTTCTGCTATCTTCATTGGGACCACAGTTTTATAGCATTGAAGTGATAATGATTTTTTGCCATCTCACTTTATTAGCTTTTTTCTGTTTTGGAGAAAAAAACATGAATCCTGCATTTAAGGCAGCACTGATCTGGTCATCAGCAATGTGTCACACTTCAACAAGTACTTCCACCTGTGACAAGCCCTGCGTAGCTTCTACACCTTCTCCAACTCCTTTTCAGCACATCTATTAGAAACTTTGACCCATAATTATCTCTGGTAAAGTCCCAGCTGCAATTAATTATTGGATTTGCCTGTATACATGTGCGCATGTGAGCGTGCAAAGAGAGCAAGCCTAGCCATGCAGTGCAGTAATGCTTTTTTTGCCCTATTTCCCTGTTATTGAGGCAACAGAACAATGACAAAAACTTAATAAAAGTATATGTATATTTTTAAAAAAAAAAAAAAAAAAGCATTGTGCTGCCTTCTGCACAGATATAAAAGTATCCTGCAATAAAACAGAGAGGGTTTTTTAAAATTTTGATTCAACTAGAGCTAAACATTTTTCTTTCTCTGCCTAGGATAAGTCTGAAATAGGCATTACTAGGGTCTGAGTTTTTATAAATATCTTACACAGATGCTAAGCAAAAATACCTTATGGTAGGTACGCAGAAAAAAAGCAAAAAGGAAGAAAAGAACTCATTCATCAGTTTTATCCGTGTCAGCTTTTTTTAGAGAGTATTTTTTCTCTAGAGAGGAAAATTTCATCAGTAGCTCTATACAAAATCTCTCCTGGTTTCTCAGTGATATTTTGTGTATCAATACATATAAAGCAAGCCATGATTCTTTTTAATGACTACAGCAATGTTCAACCAATGCATCTAAGATACTAGGCCACAGCAATTATTTGGTGTGGAAAGAAGGGATAAGCTTAGGAGAAGGAAAAAAAAAAACCAAAAAACCCAAAACCAACCCATAAAATCAAGAAACTTCTTAAACAGAGAAAAGAAAAGATGGGGAAAAAGACAAAATATGATTTTAAATCTCATTTGAAAATACAATATACAGACCTAAATAATAATGGTGTATCCAAACACCTCAAGTGCTGAAAAAACACGAATCTGATCTTTGTGTTTAGACCTATCTAGAGGTTTCTGATCTTAGTAGCCAGAGGAGAGGTACTGAGGGATAATGAGCCCTATATTCAGAAATACCGCTATGAACAAGTGAGAGAAGAACTCCTGCATTGTTGGGGTGTTTTCATTGTTGTTTTTTAAAGACACTTGTCAGTACATCCTCTTAAACCCCAAATCTCTGACTACACCGGAAGCTGCAACCATGCACCTTATGTAAAACAAAAGTTGTACATGGTTAAGCATGAAATCAGAGTGTAAGTAGATTCTTATCACAATTTTTTTGCTGTAGTAAAATGAGACAACTAGACATTGATGGCTGGTGCTAAAACCAGGCAACTTGACAAGGAGCCCTGACCACTGCTCAATTACCTTGAAAACATTAGAGAATTAGAATCCTTTTGCTACTCATCACCTGGACACACAACCAGGAATGGCAGGTGTTTAACTAGCAGTATGAATCACCTCACTAACACCAAAGTCATCTAGATGTCACATTTGGAGGAATGATGCTAAAAATTAGAGGCAAGTGGTTATTTCTCCCTATTCAGCACACGTGAGGCTACATTAGGATCCCCACCAAAGATACAAGCAAGATACTGACGTACCAAGATGATTAGGGGGCTGGAGCAGATGATGTATGAGGTGAGGCAGAAAGAACTGGGTTTGCTCAGCCTGGAGAAAGCTGAAGTTGCAGGGGGAGGGTGCGGGGGAGATCTAGCTACTGCCTTCAACTGCAGCTACCTAGTGGGAGGGTGGATAGACAGTGGAGACAGACTCTACTTAAAGCTACACAACAAAAGGACGAGAGGCAATGGACACAAATTATAGCAAGAAAAATTCTCATATAGATTTTTCTTTTTTGGTTGATTGTTTGGGGGGGAGTTGTTGTTTTTTGGTTTTGGGGTTTTTTTTTGTTTTTTTGGTTTTTTGTTTGTTTGTTTGTTTTACGGTGAAGGTGATCAAACACTGTATCAGGCACCTAGAGAGGCTGTGGGATCTCCATCCCTGGATATAATCAAACCTGAAATGAAAGAAGCCTCTGAACAAGCTAATCTAACTTTGAAGTCAGCACTGCTTTGAGCACATGGTTGGGCAAAATGACCTACAGAGAAACCTTCCAATCTAAATTATTCTATGCTTTTGTTATATTGTATAATTTCTTAGTTTTCCTTTTTCTTTTTTATGTTTCTTACTCAGAAAAGCATATTTCTTCTGTTGTGCATACATTAAAAGCCAGTAACAGAGATGTGCCATTACTGGAAAACCCAGGTTTAAATGATGTAAATACATCATCATTTCCTAAGGTATGGGTAGTGGTTCTCACTCAGGCATTATTCCACTAAATAAACTGACTAGTTCATGGTTCACTCATGCACACTACAGACGTTTTCATTTGTGTCTGAGTTTCAGAATTACCAGCCTTCCTCTGTTACTGAGACTAAAAAGGAGATTCGTTCATGGTAGACTTTCAAATATTCCTGTGTTTTGCCATGCTCTGTCTTACACAAATGCCTCTTTAAAGAAATGTCTGTAGGGTAGAACATTTTATAATTATTATTTGTCCATAGGAGTGAGCTAATGTTTCTGGCCATTTTATAAATTACACGAGGACAAAAATACAGTATTTTTGCATGTCTTTCTGCAAAAAGATTTTGAGTAGCTATAAAAAAAATTACTACAACTTTAAACACCAATGGCCAGTTAGCTTAAATTTTGACAGCAATAACCATTATATATTTTTGTCCATTAAAAATGAATGCTAGAGATTAACCTAAATTGAAATTTGAATTTTGGATCTGCTCTGCCCACTTTGCTTTGCATTGCTCTAGTGGCAGTTCTGTGGGATCACAGAGTCAGAATGCCAGGAGGAACCTCCAAAAGCCATTTATTACAATGATTTTCATCTTCTGAAAAGCACAACTCCCTTTCGGGTTATATATCTTCTCGCAACAATTATGTGAATAGGGGCCAGAAACTTCAAGGTCAAATGCTATTAGATGTAGCCACTGCTAACACTTTAAGACTCCTTTGAATTCAAGAGTAGCATGACCCAGAGTTTGAAAATTGCTAGTTTATTTCATCCCTTTAAGCATAATTTACTCCTTCTCCATGTTCCAGGCGAGAATCAAATATACTTACATCATTTTTAACAGATGTTTGCTTAGTCTTTTGGAAAACTTCCAATGAAAGAGACTCCACAGCCTTCTTTGGCAACATATTTCAAAGCTTCACCATCCTTATTGTTAAAATTTCTTTCCTAATATCTAGTCTGCACTTCCTATCTCTAGACTAAACATTCCTAAGCTGCAAGTCATGTTTTGATCATTCTTCCTCCGCACTCTCTGCTGTTGGTGCACACCTTTTTTAACATGCACTACCTAGGACTAGCCTCGGTGTTTCATCTAAAGTCTTACCAACACTCAGTAAGATTGAAGGGTGCATGCATCCCCAGGTTGCATCTACTCTCTTTACAATAGCATAATGGGCTATATAGCTCTGTGCTGGTTTCCTAATATCAGCTTCCTTGCTTTTCCTGTCAAAGATACATCTTGCCTTTGCCTCAACAATTTCTGGATGCCAGAACAGCCATTTGGGTCCCCAGCCATCAGGGATGTAATTTACTCCTGCTGTGAGCTTCTTACACTGGGAACTAGAGCAGTTCCCAGCCTACACCACAATGTAGCTACGTCCTCCAAGAGCACCAAGCAAGCACAGCCAAGAATGCAGTGGAGAACCTAATCCTGAGTGGGTAGCCACCATCAACAGCAAAAAGCATGAACAGGTTTCTAGGTACCTTAGTCCCCAAGGCATTTCTCTAGCTGCAAGGCAAATAAAATGGTAAGTCATACAGCTCTGGGTTGGTTGTATTCTTCTTATATCTACAGTAGGCATGTGCATACAGGCTGCAGAGTTGTCAAAATAACAATTGTGTAACTTCCCAGGACTAATGCTGCAAACCTTTTAAAATTATTTTCTGCACTTAATTCTTTTCAATTTGCTTTTGGGAAATTAAATACAAAAATCTAGGATGCTATAATCTTATTTTTCAATATTAAACATTCCTTTGCTAGGAAATACAGATGTTAACCATATTAAGGTAATTTGACCTTAACTACATGTCTTGTTTTGGATAACTGGTAATCAAGTGAAAGATGCACGTTTATATATAGTCTGCGCTGTGCAGAAAGCTTGATGTTGTAATAGAAAACTTAAGTTCTACATTTCCTCACCTGCTGTATTTAATTATGGAATCCTTACATGAGCTTTGGCAAGATATAGGTATTTTCCTCCTCCTCTTCCCTTCCTTACTCCCTGCCCTCCTTCCCTCTCACCTCAATTCTTTCCCTTTATTTTTTCCCAGAAGGTGGAACAAATAGGTCTTTTCTGGCTTGTTGTTCTGAACAATATAGCCACTTGCTCAGCTGAGGCAGGCAGCCCTCTCGACTTCTATGGAAAGTGGCTGTTGCTTTGCTTACCACACCTTTAATTTAGAGTAACGAAGCACTGTAAATATGTGATTACAGGCTATAAAATCAGACCTTCCAGTGCTTTAAATACCTGCTGGAGCCTTTTTATATTCTTAGTACCTCCTAACATATTAAGAGGTTTAGCTGCAGGTCCCATCAGAAATGGAAACATTTCAATAGCCCTGAGCAAACCTTTGGGATGATTGCTGTCAGACTCTAGAATAATTTTCATACAGCACACGTTCAGTGAAATGACCACATCATTATTTTTTAGTTTCTGAAAGGAAATAAGGAGTTGCATGGTAAGTAAACACTCTCATGGGAGGTTAGTGTGCAGTGCATGAGGATTCAGAGTGCCTGCATATTGGAAGTAATGGTGGGAATCTGAACTGTGATTTTTATAAGCAAATGTGGCAATAATTCTGGAATTCCTTCTTGAGTTGTCTAGTCCTGTTTTGTCAGTGAATTTCATAGACACTAAAGGCAGATGCCTGAAAAAAAAAAAAAATGTTCTTTATGAACTAATTCACAGGTACCTACAGAGATATAAGAACTCCAAGATATCCAATAGAAATAACAATAAAACATAAGAAGAAACACCTTTCTATAATGTGCATGTAATCTGGCCATTACACACTTTATTCCTGTCTGCAAGAAGTGATATTCTGTAATACTCCTTTCAAGTCTCTGTTATTTTTTTATTGCTGGGAAAAAACAGAGCCTCCTTTTCCTATACAATCCGAGGGACTATTTCCTCTTTACTGGTAACTTCCAGCATGCAGGAAAATGCTAGCATTGATTCCCTTAACTGAGTTCGGGGCAAAATTTATTTTCTACCAAAAGCTTTATGAGACCTGTATGAATAATAAGTGCTATGTGGAGGACCCAAAAATCAAAACAGTTACTGTTCTGGAGGAAAGGTTTGGGCTTCCGTCTAATGCATTCATCAGTAGAGGAGAGCCCGATGGCTTCAATCCTTCCAAGATTTCAATAAAGAAGTCAAAGCACTATGTCTCATGCTTACTCCATGACCTTTGCTGGAGAGAACGAACAATGGTCACTAGCAATATTGTTTTGCTTCACTTGAGCAGAAGAGGTCTGCGAAATTGCTCTTTCACTTCCAGAGTCCTCATTGGAGGAGTCCTCAAGAATCAGATCTTTCCTCTACGTTACCCACTGTCTGTAAGAAGCTGCTGGGAGAGCTGGTGAGATAACAAACGCTGTCGTTCTGGCAGTCTGTGAGCCAACCCACAGCTCGAAGTCGCCTTTTTATCACATGTAAACAGCACCATCCCTCAGCTTTCTCAGTGCCTCTATGAAAACAGCATGTGGAGGCATGGTATCTACCTACAGCTGAACAACCTACACAAAACTGAGTAACATTGGTAAGAAGCAGCTTTTATCTCTCCCCTCAAAGACATTTGTCCTCAGATTTTCTAACTGGGGTTTATTTAGTTTCATCTGAATTCCTTAAGACATCGCCCAAATAGCCATTGTAGCAAGAAGCCCACTTGTGTGCATGTCTAGAAAGAAACAGGGCCAGAGAGGAGAGTATCGCCTAAATATCTGTAGACACTGCCATGCTTATCTTGGAGCTTTATGCAGTTGGAAGCACAAATCACAGAGGCACTTCACTGCAATACTCTGCTTCCTATTCCAATAGTCTGCTGGATACAGAGGTGAAGGTCCCTGTTCAGAAAAACAAATCTTCTTGGGGTTATTCTTGGCCATTGTAGAACTACCCTTTTCCCTTGTCCAAGCCTTCCTGTAACACCTACTTTTCACTGACACAGTTAAACACCAACTAATGATGTCACAACTTTCAGAGCAGCTAAGCCTATCTCGTAAGATTACACTTACAAGAGAGAAAACTGATCACACTCTCATTAGTTTCAGAACTAAATTCAATTTTTTTTTTCTGTTGAACTTTCCCTTGACAAATTTCTACCCACCCACAAGCACAAACAAATGAGCAAATAACAACAAAATCCTGTGACTGAAACAAGCAGTTCCTTTCTCCAAACGGGAAAGGAATTGACTGAGACCATTAATTTTTAAATATTTTTGAGACATACAGGTATCACAGTTACATAGGCTATACAAACACTTCAGTGGATAGTCTCCAAATTATGCAGTCATAGATGAGAGTATAATGGGTTCATTAAGTAATCTGTGTGAGTCCCACCGCAGTAGTCCCAGAGGGAAGACTGGCCCTTTCATCGTAGAGAAATCAGTTTATAGTAACTAGGTCAGATTAGTGGCTAGGAACAGATTACTTTTAGAAACCTTATGAAAAACAAAGTTGTAAGCAGAGTAAGTGGTTGAGCTTTATGCGTCCCTTGTGGTAGGGATAAGCAGAGCCTCCGTAGTGCCCTTCATCAGAGAGTGTGTAAGCTAGAAAAAGCAGACCCAAGGAGATTTGCTGTTATTAAAATACTTGGGGAATGTGCAATTCCATAGGATCAGGCTGCAGTCACTTTCAGACTCAACCATGCTGTGGATGAACCGCCAGCTACCGAAGCTTCCAAATAATGACTCAACTCATTAAAAGAAACTCAGTCACTGTCAAAACCTCTGAGTAAGAGCTCAAATAGCTGAAGACATCCCTCTCTTCCTTGTGGCTTTCCAAGTACCTGAAGTCAGTTCATGGCAAATGAGAGTTTACTTGCTTGGTTTTGTTTTCAAAGATAACACAGCTTAAACTAGGAGGTGGAGAGGACTATACAGGTACAAGTCAGTGTATTCAATTTTGGCTTTTCCTGATGAGAACCAATCTGGTTTTAGGACAACTCTGTGTTTTATTTATGACTGATTCATGGTTATTGTATGAAGCCTTCTGCTTTTCCAAAGGGGTCTTGTGAGAAGATTTTAATAATAGTGACTCCAAGAGGGATCGGTTACAGTGCTATTAATACTTCAGAACATGAACATCTTTCATGTAGCAATGGATATTGTGGACTTCTCTCTCTGTAAAGTGCCAGCTGGGTAACAATTTTAAGAGACCAGAAAAGAAACACATCACTGTTTTGCAACACAAACTTCTGAAACCCCCCTGACTAATTTTCTCAGCTGTTTTTATCTTTTGTAGATAAAACTATTTACAGATTAAAGTAATTTTACATAAATATTTGATGCTAGACTTCATTATGAATCTGGGTTTAGTAACAGAGACTAAGACAGAACATTTCACAGGCAGCATTTTCCAATACAAAATCATTTAAGCATCTGCTGGCTGCAAGAATAAATGTCTCTACCAACTTGTCAGAGCCTGTCAGGCCTATAATTATGTTCTACAGCATTAAAGAAACTACTTTTGATTTTGTGGGTATGAATTGCAAAAACAACAATACCAAATTATGAAGGCTACAAGCAGAACAGACTCAGTGGGAATATGCACACTGTTTACCGACCAAGGGCTCCTTATCTGTTGCCCCCCTCTGATGGGTGCATGGGCCCTGGCAACTGCTACCTCTCCTTTATCATCCTACTGCAAAGGATTTTTATTGCAAAGCTGATATGCACCACGCCTGCTACAGGGACTCCAGTATCTCAGCATACTACTGACAGCCTACAGCCATCCCACCTGACACTGCTATATCACCAGGTCTTAGGAGCTGAAGAAAGTCATTTTAGGTCAGCTGCTTAATGGAAGTCCTCCAAAGAACATATTTAGCATTGACAATTTAGGAGGTGACAATATTTTCTGTATATGGCAGCACGGTCACTGTTCCCACTCAGTTGATTAGAGGGTGCCTTCTGAAATCCTCACTGCAGTTTCAGCTGTAAATGGTATTCAGCCTTACCTCTCATCCCAAACTCTTTGGTAACAGCTTTGTGCTGTTGTGGAGCTTTCAGATGCATCTTCCTTTGCACCCCAGACAGCGGGCTGCATTTAAATAGTACGCAAGCATCTTCCTTATATCCTATTACTAACATGAGAAGGTAGGGTTACAAGTTTCAGTATTTACTGACTTCAAAGAACAAGGGCAAACATACCTTTTAACAATGTTATTTTTATACTGAAAGAATGCATTTCCACCTCACTAATCCAAAACACCTTCTGATTCCCAAACTTTTTGATTATACCTACACACAACCTGCATTTCTCTCACTTGCAGAAGGCAAAGAGAAGGTACTGAAAGAATTAGTAGTTTTACTACTTGTAATTAGCATGACTGATATTATAGATATTACCTATAAATAGTACAGTATATGCTAATCATATGGATAACAAAGCTATTTAAAAACTAAACACTAATTCAACTTTAAATACTTAATCTTCTAACCACTTGGGGGGGGGAATCAATTTCCTACATTAAAACCTTAAGTTTTACCCAATCTCCAGAAATAACCATCACTTTTAGTCAAAAAATGAATTTCAAAAGCTATGCTGTTAGAATGTCTATTATCTTGTCTACTATTTAAGCCTTTTAGAAAAGCTAACCCGCACTTGGGAAAAAACCACCAAAACCAACACATATTAAAGGCTTATGCTGTCACATTGACATTAAATGACATAAGGCAATCTATTTCTATGATGCACTTTTTAAAAAGTGTGTGACACTATGTTAGGCAGCAGACAGAGTTTAGTTTTGCTAAAACCTCCACAACACTGTAAGATAAACAAAGAAAACCCTCAAGAAGTCACACCAAAGAAAAACACTCCCTCTTTTATCTCCATCCTCAGACCGTCATTCACCTGGACCCTGGTTCCTCTTGCACAGAATTCAGTGGGAAAAAAAACCACCAACTGACTTCAGTCAAAGTGGAATTAGGCTGCTGACATTCAAGACTTCAGAGTCATCATTTTCTTTCAAGAGACAATTATAATTCAAGACTGGGTCCATATGGTCTTGTTTTGTTACAATTCTGCCTGTACTTAAGGAAGTTCTCTGTTCTGTTATAGAATAGAGTTCTTATAAAGAGATAAAAAATGGTGTTGAAGGTGAAATAATGTTTAAGTCAGAACTATAATCTGTATCCTGAAACAAGAGAAAAATCTATAAAAGTAGCTGCACAAAATATGCATTGTAAGAAAGAGATTCTATTTTCTTGAGAATTCTTCTTTTATTCTTTGCTGTGTTGGTTGTTTTTTAGTCTAGGCACATAGTCAAAACACTGTTCACAGCTACACACTCACAACTTCATTTTTTGTCGTTTCATCACCCACAAAAACCTTTTATGGCTTCATATCCTCCTGTAGCTGAATAATACCCCTTAACTATTTCTAAAACCCCCTAAGAACTTAAAAAAATGACCAGTGTGTTTTAAGAAACTACAGTACAAACTGCTAAACGAGTCAGAAATCCATGACCAGCTTAAGGGAAACAATGCTTAAGTGGGGAAGAAAGCTTTTGTCCATTCCTTTTAACAGCAGCTGAAGAGGATAATTTCATCAAGTGGTCTGATTGTTGTAGCAATCCGTACGGCTGCAAACTGAGTCACTAGTCAAAGGTCATTTGAATGGAAGCAGCCCTGCTCTTCCAAACACAAGCCTGCCGCAGTACAGAAATGGGTAGAAGCAATCTGTAGGAAGCTGTCAATATTTTCTGCATTTCACTTAATGGAGAGAGAAGCTCATACTTGACGTATTTGCAATCATCCAGCCACCTCTTTTCTCCAAAAGTACTGTTTCTTTTACATGGAAAAGGAAGGCTAGGCAATGACCACCACGTGACTGTCATTTGCAGTGTACAGCTGGGTCCTCCAGCCATGTGAGGGCAGATCTAAGGACCCTTCCTTTCCCCCTACTCACCCCTGCTCCATCCACAATCCCTTCCCATGGCATCTAACCCATCCTTCCCAAGCCTATTCCCATCTGTGTCAAGCACAACCAGCTGCTGAACATATCCCTTCCCACAACACTGCAGAGCTCTGCCACTTCTGCCAGTGCTGGGGACACCGGGAATGCTTGCTGATGCTATGAGATGCCATTTCCCCTAGGGGCATCTGCCCTCTCTTCTTTAATCTCTCTCCGAGCTGCAGCAGAAATGGCAACAGCAGTAGCAGGCAGTATGCTCAGGCAGGCAGAGAGGTGTTGAAGTGCTCAGATAACATATTCTGCTCAAATGGCTATTCCCTGTCTCCTTTGAGTAAAATTTAATAAGTTGAATGGAAGTGTTTTCAACCAGCAATCAGGCCTGCTGGCATATGTGACCATAGCTATTTTATTCCAGGACAAAGTATTCTTCCATTTTCTCATAAGGGATTATATGAAATGTATCGTGAGATTCCCAGCTTTTTGGTAGAGAAGAGAGAGGGTTCATCTTTATTACAAGTCTGTATCTGAGCTAGTCAACGAGATTTTTTTTTTTTTTTTTTTTAACTTGGTGGCAAGTAAGAAACACTTCTAGGCTAAGATTCAACCAATTATTTGAGACATCTGCCTTCAAGCAGATGAATCTCATTTTAGACATGGACTGCTGAATCCTACCCTACACGACTTGACCAAGGAAGTGCAAATGGGTACATTGGGTTAGAAAGGCATCCGTGCTTAGCTCTGCTGTTTGTTTAGATAAGGCTGCTAAAAGATTGGGATTTCAGTAATCGTTCAGGAAAAACCCTAAGTGGATCAGAAGAACAGTTGAATTTTCGTGTTAGCTTATTGGGCAATTGTTCTGTGTAAGGCTAATGTTCTAGAATATCAGGAATAAAACCTTTTAAAGATGTTACCTCGGGTTTTGGTGGGGGGGTTTATTTTAAACTGGTCTCATTATATTACAGCTAGGTCAACTGAATTGTGCACTAGCATCAAAAGACAGTTTGGATTTTCAGGAAAAGTTACATTTTAATTAAAACTCCTAAAATGGCATGAAGACTACAGAAGAGGATCTCAATTTTACAACTGTGCTGCAGTCAAACTGACAATATGTAAAGAGATGCAATAGAAACTGAGAACGCAACATGTATTTCTCATATTTTACTGCATGTGCAGCTCTATCTTGTGGGTATTTTGCATGGGACCTAGAAGCTGAATGTTCTTTTGGTACTACAAGTCTAATTAGGAAGGCAGAAAATATACTAGTCTCAAAAAAATAGCACCATCTGGGCAAAACTCTTATTTCTCAAAAACAGCGGTGGCAATTAAAGCAGAGATTGGTGACCTTGGCTGAAATATTTGACAACATGCAAATATTCAGGAAAATGTATAACTCTAGCATGGAAGGCTTACCTTTGGGCCTTTGGTTCATAAATACACATAAAGCGACAGACACAGAGGTTAACAGAAAATATGGTGCAATTCCTACCAAAGGATGGGGAAGAAGAAAAAAGGTAAAGCAACAGCAGTTTGGTTTAAGAGTTATGAGAGATGATGTAGATAGAGCTATTTGAACAGATACATTTATGAAATGTTCTTTTCTGATTAAAGAGGTCACATGTGGTATAAGTCACTCGCATGGGCACGCTGCTGAGAATGTTGTACTGAGGATGCTGTCATGCCATTACTATCAGCACTTGCTATCTGCTACTATTTGCTTACTACTAGTTGGGCAATGCATGTTTCCTTCTGTTTCAGTAGGATTGGTAGGAGTATATATAAATTATTATTGACATGCTGAAGTCTTGATGGAGTTGATTGGTATGAAATATGGGTTTCTGTAATGCTGCAGAGCAGACTGAGTACACTAAGGCTGGAATAGTGTAAACAAAGGCTAGAACTAGTCAAAAATGGGAAGTTCAGTACTGTCATTTGATATTTCAGCACTGTTTTTATCGAAGCAGCGTGCCAAGACTCAGTCAAAAAGCCAAAACATCATGCATATTTTGTAGAACATGAAGTACCAGAAAATTTCAACTAGAAATGCCAATATTTTTCATTTAGACCTTAATGTCAAATTGAAACTCCAAGCTATAGTTTGAATAAAAGCATTTTGTTTTGCATGGAATACATGAGTCTCATAATATACTGCAATGGTCAAACAAAGGGTATCACAGAGAGAACCCCAAGGAAAGGCCTAACCCAGGAAGAGAACATGGACGTGCACCATCTGAATAGGAACACTCACAAGGAATCACAGCAATTCAGGTGAATAAAGATTAACATCAAATTGCCCTGAAACACATTGGTTCAGTAGCTTGAATCTATAAAGTGAAATGTCATTTTGAATTCCAAAAGGAAAAATCAAGGGGTATGAGCAAAATTGTAGTTTACCCCATGAGAAAACATGTTAGTAGAAAAATTACTAATGCCTCAGGAAAAGAAATATGTGTGTGTGTATATATATATATTTACATATATAATATGCATTTTATAGTAAAATCTCCCTACATAATGTATCATCTATCATTTTCCCCAAAATCTACAGAGCAGAATAGTTTCCTGATTGCAACGGAAGTAGGTGGCAGAGAAGAGTCAAGCAGGGCCGGCAGCGATATTAAGGGGGCTGTTGCTTCCTCCTTCCCTACTACACCGCCTGTGGAGGCACCCAACAGCTCACCTTACAGTGGAGAGGCAGCGTCACCGTGCAGCCTTAACCCAAACCACAGCTGCTGCCAGAGCCAGGCACAGCATCTTCCCCAAAAGGTGGCTGCTGTCTGGAGCACCTCCTTTATGCAGGGTGTGACTCTAAAATTGCTGTTGCCAAAATTGTCATCTTTGAAATAGTTTATCTCCAGGCACCAGCAAAATGGGTTTGGAATTTGCTTCATCTGATGCATATTGTGAGTCACACAGGAGCTTATGTTTCCTCATGTAGACTTTCAGAAGCAGACTGATGTTTGTTAATTAGCACTAAGCCCTGTTCTTTGTCAACATTTGTTTTCCATTGTTTTCACTAGATGCTATTTTATCCTGCATCTTAAGATTTTTAACCTTTTTTTTCCTGGAAGATTTGCTGTGTTTCTTTTCTGTGGAAACCCTGTATTTTGCTTCCTCTGTGCAACACACTACTTGTTGGGATTGTGTGGGTCCCTAGCTAGGTTCATTCATCTCTAGGATACATAATAGGAGCTTGTGAGCCCTCTTTCTCTGATGTTAAAGTAGAATTAGCTGTAGTGGTTTTAGCCCAGTCGTGACCCCCTTAAGTAATCTCAGATCATATCAGCCCACAGACTGAACATGTCTTGATTTCATAATAGAAATGAAACATCTTGGCACTTCAGCTTTCCTCATGCAGCACTCCATCCCCAGTGTGTAACAGTCGAAATTATTGTGGTAACAAGGAAAGAATAAGATGATTTCTGTTAAGACCCAGGATAGCAGATCATCAGTGATTTCCCTCCCCCTTGCAGGTAAAGGAACAAAGTCACTCAGTTGTGTTTGTTCTTATAACAGTTGATTTACCTCACTCGGTATTAATGTCAACAATTAATTGCAGGCTTACAGGCCTAGTGGTGGCGGCACTAATTAAATCCTGTACGTGCCCCGTAGCAATCACATTGCAAATCACCTTCAAGTTGGGCATGTGCAGCCCCAAGTACAGTTATGGTATGGGAACGTTTGGGAGCAATACAGTCCCACTGACAACATCTGGGAGACATTGTGAACCTAGCCAAGGACATTTGCTGTTAGGTAAAGCAATTTCCTTTAGGAAAGAGGAATTAAGTTTTGGTTTCTTCCATACTCTGCAATACCCTGCAGAACCAGCTCAGGAAACATGCAGATGTCAAAGAACAGGATTTATGCATTGAGTTGCAACCACTTCCAGAGTGGGTGGGCAAGGGGAGCAGCAGCAGAAGTAATTCCCCCCTCCCTCTCCTAGGTAGAGAGGAATAGGGACAGGGATTAATATTCAGGAGACATTTGCTCATTTGCAATGCTGGTCTTTAACTCTGTTTCTTGAAAGGAAAACTATTTAAAATTATTTAGCTTGGCAAGGCTGAAAAACTTTTTTTGTTTTGTTTTAAATCTCTCCAACACTTCCCCTTCCCTATTATTTATTCTGTGTATTCCTGGAAACACTTATGACAGGCTGGCTCTTAATTCTGTCTGGAGGAAGCAGCACATGAGACAAGTAGTACAGGATCTGAGATCTCCTCTCTTTTCTCTTAGTGGAGACAGCAGCAACTCTCACTTAATGCTCCAGATCAATGGAATTTAGGGAAGATAGTGGTCAAATTGAAGGTATGGGTGTCAGAGCATTTATTTTATCCTTCTTCAAGGTTGTCACCAAATAGTTGCTGAGGATTTTTTTCATAAACAAAAGGGAGATATCTCAATATATTTTTCTATTCACTTTGAAGTGCTACGTATGAATAATAAAGTATAGCAAAAGATATTTCTTTAACCTAAATAGACCAGGCTAATCCTAATTACACTGCAGTGTTTCAGCCATAAAATGCCATTAAAGTATAGAGTGAAATCTGTTGCCCCAACATCATACCTCCTCAGATCAAACCTCCTCGTTCTCTTGGAGCCTTGGTCTTCAACAGTATGCATAATCATACTGCAGTTATACCTAAAATTAGTAGGAGCTAAAAAGTAGCAAACTGAATAAAACATAATATATCCTTTTAAGTGTTCAGTAGTTTTCAGTGGTCGGGGAAAAGAGTTCCTTTTTTGGAAGCTGTAACTTTGCCCGCATAAGGAGACTGAGCTACACACGTGCAAAGTCAAGTACCATTACTGCACCCTCAACATCTTGCAACAACAGGGAGATAACATGGTTATCTTAAGCCACCAGAAAGCTCAGTCTTGCACTTCAGACCAGAGTTCCTCAACAGGTTTTAATCAGATTCTGGTTTTTCCTCTACTGGCAGAGAAACTTAGGAACATAAGATTGGGTTCAAGTGCAACCTCTGCCTCTCTGGACAGTTGGATAAATGTCAACCTTGCTCTGTGTAGCCAAGCATGAACTCCAGCACAGCCACCAAAAGCAATACAGATATACCCGTGGTTAAATACATCATGGAGTACCTCTGTGATCAAGCAGCTGCATTGCAAAGTTCATCAGCACAGCCATAGCTTTGCAGTGTAGCAGACATGACAAAAAAAAAAAAAAAAAAAAAAGAGCACCACACTCATTTATCAAGATACAGAGCTTATTTAAATATGTACACACATATCAAATAGTATGTCTCTCTGCCCAAGTCCTGACTTCCCTGCAACATTATTAATATATGATGTATGCTTATGAATCAGTGCTAGAACTTCATGCAACTATTACAGAAATACATCTGAAATGCTCCCATGGCCTGTTTTAGAATGTGAAAGACAGAAACAAAATGGGTGAAAATATGATTCTTTCACATTTGGGAATATTTACTGAATAGTTTATATATTCTGAATGAATCTTATGTAAGAATCAACATGTTCAAATAACTAAAAATAGGTCTGAAAAACTTTGGTGAGCAAATTCACAATATTTCTTGGAGTTTTATTGTTTAACCCATTAAAAACTTTGTATGTTTTGCGTGCTTCCTGCAGCTTTTATTTGCCTCCTTCTAACAGTCTGGAAAACACCAATATTTCTAAGGATTTAAGCAGAATCCGACGTAGAAGTCTACACCTCAGTGCCTGAGGCATCACCCAACAATAATGGGATTATTTCCATTTACTTCAAAAAAACCCCAACCAACCAAAAAACCCCCAAAACCCACACAACCCCCCGCCCCAAAAAACAACCACCACCAAAAAAAACCCAAACCCAAATGAACCAAAACACATTACCTAAACGTACCACAATGAAGTTAAATAAGCCCCCCCAAGGAGGCATTTTGCACTTGGAGGAAGACGTATACATAATCTTCTACTTATTGTCTCATTAAAGTATTTCTTGAGCAAATTAATGGGCTATACAGATGCAGCAGGCTAGATTAAGAGGATGCCATTGGACATAAAAGGATGTTTCTTGCCCAATGAAACACGTGTCATCATATCAACAGTCAAAAGAGAAGCAGATCAGCAGTAAAAAAAGCTGTCAAAATCCAGACAAATTACACCCAGAACTTAATGTAAAATTTTGGATGTAGTTTGGAGCCATTGTTTCTAGTTACATTGCTGTTATTAGTCAAGAAAAGGAATCATATTACAAATATTCTACAGGCATGAATACATCTCATTTAGATGAAAAACTGAACAGTGACCAGAAACTGGAAGAAATAATTATTGCTTTATTTTGGTACAAATTTCAACAGAGGATTCAAGCACTGCCCTGGACATCTTTCTGGAGTTTTCACAAAACCCTGTGTTACAACTCAAATAACCAAGGAAAAGAAATAAATACATAAAATACTGAAGCCAGCTACTGAGGCACAATGGATTCTCTGCCCCTTGATGTCATACATCAAGCATGGACTCGTTTTCTAGAAGGTATGTTCTAGTTTAAGCCTAACTTAATAGAGGAAATCACTTAGCGAAATTCTGCAGCCCATGTAACTCCAGAGGTCAGAGTAAATGTTCTCAATGGATCTTAATCTTTCATCTGTGAATATAAATAAAATGGACTAACATTCCCTTGTACAGCTCCCAGAGTTCTGAACATCTGTGATAGACCTGCAAGTATTACCTCACCAGTGAGGGAAAAAAACAGGAGTTTTTACTCTGCATAATGAAGAATAAGAAACCTAAGAAAGTCTAGCCAGCCAAGCTCCTTTACTTACTTGCTCCCTCCCCCTTTATACCATTGCTACCTATAATAACAAAACATTATGACAAGAGACTCAGTTTCTTAGACAGTAGACCCAAACTAGAGAAAGTTTCACAGAAAATGTATACAAATATATCTGAAAACCAACAAGAGAGTTTGGACTGAAGAGGACAGGGCTAATATGTTAATTAAAGAAATAACAAAAGCCCTTTCTGCCTGCAAATCACTGCAATCCCCAAACAGCTTTAAGATGTAGCCTCACCTAGAGTTCATCAAAGCAGACTACTCTCAAAGTGACAAAGACATTAGTAGACCACACTCATCTTCTCAGTTTCTATTTCTAGCCCCATTAGGAAGAGGAGGATTTATAGATATTCTCAGAAGATCTTGCATACTTTCAGATAAGTACTGTTCATACAGAATTGATTTGCAGCATAGCCAAGAGTGAAAAAAACATAATACAAGGGATTCATGTTCCCCTAGACAACAGTAATTGTATTGGATAAAAATTGGTGTGATGTAATGCCTAGACAGAAGAGTTACCAGTGGTTTTTGAAAGAGAAGAAAGAATGTTTTCCAATACCTTATGTTAGTAGTAACACTTGCTGCAGAGTAAACAGCAGCTTTTACTTCAGAAGACTTTAAATTACCTTACAAAACATAGTTCCAGAAATCATTGCCTTCTTCCTTGAAATATATCACTTCTGGGGTGCAAAGTGACTATAGTAAAGGGGATTAACTGTACGTACACAAGGAGCTGGTTCAAGACAGACTGAGTTGCATATTGGCAGGAAGGAGGTCAATAAACTCATTAACATCATC
This sequence comes from Gymnogyps californianus, assembly GCF_018139145.2. Classification (NCBI taxonomy): domain Eukaryota; kingdom Metazoa; phylum Chordata; class Aves; order Accipitriformes; family Cathartidae; genus Gymnogyps; species Gymnogyps californianus. The sequence continues at coordinate 149,922,829 of NC_059471.1, forward strand.
TCCAAAGATACCTGAGATAATGCAAAGGCCGTGGTCATGGTTTAACCCTGTATGGAGCTAACGCATATACTACTCAGCTATCAAAAGACATGGGAAGAGGCAACAAAGGCTACAGTAAGATTTTAATGCAAAGCACGTGATCTTGGCAGAGAGCGATTTCCAGGACACGTTCGCAGGGAACAGGCTGATGTCCCCAGACATTTCATGAGGGTTCTTGAAAAATGTGCCCTTCCTAAGGGTAAAGAGGCTTTAAGAAGCTTAGGAAAGTTCAATGTGTAGGAACATCTTAATTTATTAAAAACATCTTCCTCTTACATTATACTTCATTTTTCCTCATTAAAGACTTCATTTTAGAAAGATATTATGAACAGTGGGAATAGAAGGGTGGTGAATTCAGGAAATGGAGCAACAAAAGCTGTATTGTGCCAAGTCTGGGTAGAGGGGAACTGCAAGGTTCTCTGCTAAAAGAGGTCCAGGTGTGGGGACCTTCCCAGGAAGGGCATACACTCAGAAGAGAGGTCCTGACCCACAAAACCACCACCAGGAATGAATGCTGCATACCATTTTAGGACTAGAAGTGAGTACAGTATGCAGCTGTAACTTCACAAAAAAATCAAGCAGGGGAATCTACTTTCCTGAATTAGATCGTGATTGGCATATATATATGTACAAAGCTCCTATCCTTATGAACAGTTCTGAGGTATCACTGATGGCCAGAAACTCATCTCTACATACTATTAGGTCTCCAGCAACTGAGGATGTCCAAATGGAATAGACACATTTAGTATTAACTTGAAGCTAACAAGAAAGCTGTCACTGACACAGCTGTGGTCCATGCACTGAGAGGTGAACAGTGTAATATTTTATTTTGCTATCCCTAGTGAAAAATTTGGAAATCAAGTTCTTATATAGTTTCTTATTCTGCTTAAGAGGACCGATTCCCTGCCTGCATTCCCTGCAATACACAGGGCAACATGGCTCTGCTTTGCCTATCTTCATGACGTACCGTAACTATTCATGACAATTTTTGAACATTTATTTGACATGTCCTGATGTTAATCTGAGGACAATTTGTAAGCCAAAGGGCACTTTCTGCTTGTATTTAAAATATTTACAAAAAGCAATTATTTTAGTCCACTAAGGATGTGAACGTGAACAATTTATTCTGTTCAGCCATAGCTATGTAACAGGGGAATTCCTCTAAACAGAAAATTGAATGGAAGAGGAATTAGGACTGCTTTACTGTACATGGCTAGAAATATCTTAAAACTAAAAAAGAAAAAGGTAAATATTTTGGTTTACACGAACTTGCACTAGTATTTCTTTTATATACTTTTTTTAAATGCAACTTTGGGCTTGACCTAAATTGTCCCTTAAGTATTCTTGTAAGCAAGCTCCTGTGAAGCTTCCATTGTCACCCTTTGTCAAGTATTTTCTTGCATAGCATCAGTGCAATTTCTGTCAGGGAAATGTGTTTGTACATTCGTGTTGATGGGACTCCTGATGAAAGCCAGTAACTATATTGCCTGTATGAAATCCCTTGTTCTAAAAGCACTGCCTTCAGAATAGTTCCTGAAGCTGGAAGGCAGTAAAATGTCTTGTCCTTGTTGCCTGGGCTGCAGATTGTCTGACCCAATTTCTTCATTCCCATTAATGCTCTTTAAATCCTCTCTGACACCTGGATGAGCCCTTTCACTTGCCACTCACGCAAACTATAATCTTATGGTATCCCTGTAAGCTCATCCTCTCAGGCTTCTCAGTAAATCTTTTTCACTTGTCCAAACACCTCCAGAGTAATATAAAAACATATGCAACATCCACATGGATAACATGTGCGCGCGCGCACACAGCTTGCCAAATTTAGATGTGCTTGCAGGCTAAATCCTTTGGGTATAGATATAATGCTGTTTGCCCGAGTCATGACACCCCAGTCCATAGGACATTTCCTATTGGACTTTGACAAAATTATGACAGGTCAAACTTACGGTCTCAACGATAATACCCAACAGCTCAACTTGAGTGGTTGTGCTGAGGTTTGAAATTAAGCCCAGCATAAAACAGATGAAGTCTGGTGACTTTTGAAAGTATCAGAGATCAGTACACTGCAAGTCTTTTGCATGCGTGAACTCAGAAGGCCAGATTCATAACTTCCCTTGCAACTAATCATAAAACCCAAAATTGTATCTTGTACCAAAAGGGTCTCCTGAAATTTGAGGGCAATTTATTCTTAGGAGAAAAAAAAAAAAAGAAACCATGGTAAGGGCTCCTACAGAGATGTGGGGTCAGATTTCTTTCATACCCAGAACGTATACTGAAGTAGCACATTACATCAGTGCTCCTCCTTAGCGAAACCCCTGCTCCACAGTGTTTGTTCTGCACACCACCTTCCTGCCCTGGCAGGGGAAAAGGAGTAAAGCCTGTAATCCAAGTCTGCCGTCTGGGCAGTCTTTTTGCTCTTGAAATAGGTGATATTATAATAAGAAAATCCTGCTATGAATGTGTAACCTAATAACAGTGTCTGTTTCCGTCAAAGGTTTTATATTTGTCAGTTTTAGCTTGTGTGAAAGATTACTGTATCTCTTTTATAACACAGCCAATGTGGCTGATAAAGCAAACAACCTTTAAACACGTCTGGTAAATGCTCCTTGTCAATAGCACAGCTCTCTGTGCTGTCAACTAGGGTAATTTCCCCTTCTCGCCTTCCTCATCATTGTGGTAATTGACATTAAGAATTTAGACATGTCAACCAAGACGAAATAAGTGAGTTCAGAAAATTTGCAAATACAATCAAAATTCAACTTGCCTACATTACATTATCAACATTTTTTCTCCCAGGAACTAACATGTCTCTTTCCACTCACATTTGTTTCCTAGTTGCAAGTCACCGTGCCATTCACAAGTCATTCCTGAGAAGTACTGGCACAGATTTTGGGCACCCTACTTGAAACATTAAAGACTTGGGCTCTTTCCTCTAAGTTCAGAGCGGACAAGTTGCATGAGCCTAGTTTATACATCTCAAAAATCTTCTGAGAACAAAAGAATCTGACGTTCCTCTTCCCAGCTTTGCTGCAGCAAAAATATTGGGCTCCCTAGCTATTTAGACGTGCAGATTCATGGGTTGCTAGCTTACTTAAATACCTGTCTTCAGATTGGTTTATGAATCTTCTCTAAGCTATGTGGCAGAACAATGATTAAAAAGCCTAAAAATTATTTCTTTTCTTTGTCAATCCTGCTCTTTCCACCTTCTCTGCTTCCCATGCACATAGACCACCATGCCAGTCACAAAGGATAAAGATAATTGAATATTCTATTTGCATACTGAAGCACCCATATTTTGGGCAAACGTTTCTACTAACTTGGAAGCAAACCCCTATTTTACTGAACCATATTTCACTACGGAAATAAGGATTACTTAGTGAAAAGTGTTCACAGGGTTCGTTGTACAAGTTACTGGAATAAAGGATCTTATCACTGCCTGGCATAGAGAGTGTTGACAATGACAAAGCAAATAAATACATAAGCCTTTCTCAAAACTGTACCTTTAAGTACAACGTCTTCACTTCTACATGGATGAGTACGTAATCTCTCAGACACCCAAGACCGACCATACTACTCCCAACCTTTTAACATTGGAGTTGGGGTGATTTCTTCATCTATTTGCCAAGAAACTATTGCCATTTTTTGGATGCTTCACATACAGACAAGTGCCAGTTTTATCACCAATGAATAAATCAGGCAAGACAAATGGAGTAGCTCAACATAATCTAATCTTCTTGATGACAAAAAAGGAGTTTGCCTATTCATTTGTATTTGCAAGGCCTTAGCTGTCAGCAGGACACACACATTTGTATATGTACCCACACAGAGGTACAGCCACACATGCACAGTTGCAGGCTGTTAAGCTGCCTTTAGCACCTGACACATACAAGTCCTACTAGCGGGTTATTCATGCCAAGCTTTCTTTCCCCTAACACAGCCAATACTCAGTTATCTCACCAGGATTATCTCCACATTAAATTACGGAAGTTGTCCTCTGCAAAATCTCCAGCTCACTACTGCATATTTTTGACACTTTGCATTCCTGAAGTCTGCACTGGCTAGAGTTTCACTTTGTGAACATTAATGTTTATGTATTTTACAAAGATTACTTCCATTATCATCTCCATTTTCTATTATAAAACATATATTAAAGACAGCACTGCTGCTAGTGACCAGTAATTTTGTGAGTTCATTTGGACTGTATTGCAGAGGTATCCAAAGCCGTTGCTGAGATCTCTGCTTTTCACGGCTGGACAGGGCACACCGAAGCAGGCGCCTGCCACAGGAGCCAGAACTCCTGCTTCACAGAATCAGGAATAAAGTATCTTCACTTCTCTGCCTATGTTCATTACTATAAAAGGAAGGGAGCCACCGAGATATTTAGCAAAGCTAAGTCAATTTTTAACTAGCTAATGTAGTGCTTCTTATTACTAGAATATTCTGAATCAATGAAGCCAAAATTTTTCATAGAAGAGGGCTGGTTCCAAATGGACAGTCTTTTAGGGCCTGGATGTAATTTTGGTGTCCTTGTATTTCTTTGGGAAGCCATTTAATAACTTTTTCATAGATGAAAGTGAAAGATCTCCAGGATGCAAATTACTTTTATTCTGACAAGGAAGTTAAAGGGGTTCTCTATTTGGTGCTGAAACTAACAAGTTCAAGTAGCCTGTATCAAAGTCAATTTAGAAATTCACAGAGATTAATATTATCCCATCCCAAATGACTCACTAGTTTTTTGTCAGTTGTGAGGACCCCTATATAGAATGTACACATTACAGAAATATAGCAGACCTCCAGTTTTCCAGAAATTATGTATAAACATGTCTGATCAGCCCCCTGCAAAATAAAAAACCTTATTATCTATAATTGTTATTAAAAGTGGTAATACTTTAGGCTCAGATGGATTCTGATTACACATTATGAAATATTTAAAACAGAAGTCAGTAGGCTCTTTCACAAGAGTACTGCAGAGAAAAAAGATATCACGGTCTTTTTTGTTAAGTTTATGCATAAACATACATTTGAATGAGGCATTACTTAATATACTAAAAAGATGCATCTGAACATTTTTAGATATTAAAATAGGATTAAAAGAGAAAAATCTTTTCAGAAATTCTGGCTCAGTTACGTTCACAGTCATTCATTTCAGAGGTGGGGTCATGTTACACCTGGGATCAATGGAGACAAAAAGAAGAAATCAAGAAAAAACACACACTCAGGAAAGACAGGAGAAAAAAAAAGACATTTTAAGAAGTTCACTATTTAGGGTGGGACCTCACAGACAAAATTAAAATACATTTCAGTGGCAAGACACTAAACGAACTGCAGTAACTGGCATATCATAGACACAATTCATGGGATGTGTTACCAAGGAGATAATACGGAAGAAACAAGAGAGTAGGAGTGGAAATAAATAACTATTCTTTATGCCTTTCATGTCAGTTGTGTTCATGTATATGGAAGGATAAATACTCTATTTAAAAAAAGAAATGAAAAGCAGAGCTCTATTTTAAATATAGTTACTGAAGAGCTAAAGCTTTAGCTCAGCGTAAGAGTTTTTCAAAGAAATCAGCTCAGGCAGGAGGGTTGGGTTTTTTTCCTGAATACCTTTTATTTATGAGACGATGAGTACAAACGGTTTAACAACAAGCAATTTTTGGCAAAAATAATGGATGCATCAAGCTCTGAGTACTTCCTCGTGTCCCCACAAAGTGACAGCTATAGTATTAGTGTGCTCAGCCTGAGGATTTTCTAAACAATCAGCAGCTTTAGGTATACTCCCAGCATAAGAAAGCCCTCATGCTGCAGCAATGAAACCCTAATCTTTCTCAGTTCTGGCAACTAATTATTAAATTACTGTATTTATTGAAAGACAGACTAAATGAAATGGCCTGTTGAAAGCCATCTATTTAGAGATATTTCAGCTTCAAATGAATACACGCCTTTTTTGTACAGAAATTAACAAGAAAAATTTAGATTTAAGAAGGATTTCTCATCCAATAGGTGGTGCTAGCAAGTTCTCCAGTTATCTAAATAGCTGACATAAGTATTTCTAAAAAAAGACAGACAAAAAAAAGAAAACCCACTCGGCAGAACCAAACCCAATATTCTGTCAATACCAGGTTTCTAAACTACACTTATATTTAATATCTTAGAATTGTTGCTTTCCTTTGAAATGATCGAGTTTCTCTCATTTAAAAATTTCTCCAATGTTTTCAGCAAAAATGCATCTGACAACGTCAGCTTGCGTGGGGCTGCATGCATGTATACCAGTGAATAGCTATTCTGCTTTCAAATTTCTGCTATTTCATATGCCCATCATTCCTTAAAGTGAAAGGGAATTTGATACTACTACAAAATTTGATCTCTAGCCTGCTAAAATGATGTTGTATTCTCTCTCTCAAGGCACCAGATTTTTTCTAATCATCCAATTGTGACATGTTATTGAAACGGGAACTGGCTTCCTGAGGAATGCATGAGACGGGGAAAACTAGTATCCAATTCACTTATTTTTAGATATCTTCTTGTTTTGTTCATCTTTCCTCCAAGAAACAAAAGGTACACATTTATTTAGGTATGAGGCCAAGACTAAGGTACATATTCATGTAAGCTGTGTACCACAAGTGAAAAACTAACTCTGGTTTGCATGAAATGAGAAAGAGGAGTAAAACAATTAGAGATGACAGAAGTTAGAGGGAGAACCAGTTTGTGGCAAAATACTCTGCAAATGATTGGAGTAAACCAAACAAAAACCCCAAACCACAACACCTTGATGGCTGAAAGAATAAAAAAAAAATTTGATGATGTCAAAATACTTGTGTTCAGAATACAATATTTCAGCTTGTCATTAAATTAAAAAAAGCATTTCATCTAAAAAAAAATCATACAATACATATAATGTAATATTTTAGAATAAAAAAGTTTCCATTTTGGAGGAAGTCCAAAAAAGTGTATTTTTTTTTCTTTTTTACCTAGTCATTATTAACCATACACAAAACTACTTTCTTCATATTTTTGCTTGTTTTCATAATTTTTTCAACATCAGTTTGACACCTAAGTACAACTTCACAAAAGTCAGTGGTGTTATTTGTCTGTGTGACTAAACTATAGCCTTCAGTCTCTAAATTTATACACTAAATTGTCATTTCTCAGATCTTTCATTATGAAACACACGGAAAATTCCTGAATTTTCTTAGATACTAAGGAAATGAATAAAACTAACACAAAAGCAAGCACAATGCATCACACAAAGTACTTCAATCTTTTATTTTCCAAATGTCATTTATAGTGTTAGTTATTTATGATAATATTTCATAATGTAATAGTAAATGTCCTTTGGCATATTTTTAAAAGCAATGAAGTCTTAAGTAATAAAAAAACCTCACTGCAGCATTCTGCTATTACATTTTTGCTAAAAGTGGCAGGGAAACCATCATTTTTCTGTGGGCAAATTAGCAAAAGGTGTATTAGTAAGGTTCCTTGCATCTTCTAAGAGCACTTTGGCTTCCTACACTGCTTTAGATTGTCGTGGTTTAACCCCAGCCAGCAACTAAGCACCACGCAGCCGCTCATTCCTCCTCTCTCCCAGTGGGATGGGGAGGATCAGGGGGGAAAAAAAAAAAAAAAGTAAAACTCATGGGTTGAGATAAGAGCAGTTTAATAACCAAGGTAAAATAAAATATATACTAACTAATAACAATAAAAATAGAATAATAATAGTAATGAAAAGGAATATAACAAAAAAAAAAAAAGACAAGTGATGCACAATGCAATTGCTCACCACCTGCTGACAGATGCCCAAGCAGCGATCCACCCCTCTTGGCCAACTCCCCCTTGTTTATATACTGGGCATGACGTTCTATGGTATAGAATATCCCTTTGGCTAGTTCAGTCGGCTGCCCCAGCTGTGCTCCCTCCCAGCTTCTTGCACACCTGCTTGCTGGCAGAGCATGGGAAACTGAAAAATCCTTACCTTAAGACAAGCGCTACTTAGCAACAACTAAAACATCAGTGTGTTATCAACATCATTCTCACACTAAATCCAAACCACAGCACTGTACCAGCTACTAAGAAGAAAATTAACTCTATCCCAGCTGAAACCGGGACATAGATTCAACAGTTTCTTAGTATCCTTGAATGATTAGCATCACAACACCTCCCGAGAAGCAGGGAAGAGATTTAAAAAAAAAAAATAAAAAAATTTAAAAAAAAAAAAAAAATCATTATTTCACCCATTGCTGAAGCCTTCCCCACCTGAATTCAGGGAGAAGAGAGTCTTTGTAACAACACTAAAAGACAATGTGACGTTTATTGGATCCAGCCAAAAGAGCTATTTAGAAAAGAGGAATGCATTTCCTAAAGTTGGAGTGGTTAACATCCCAAATCTTACAAAGAAGTGCAATTCATGACCATAAACAGGTTGAATGCTGTAGCTTTCAAGCTACTGCTCGTGAAGCTTAATTTCCAATATCTAAGCACATGCTGGTATCCAAAGGGGCAGTCCTGCCCACTTAGCTCCTCATCCCCCACCCCACATCCCCGGACTCTTCCCATTCACCTGAGCGGGGATCAGCTCTCCTGAAAACCAGTCATGGCTCTCCTACAAATTTAGCTTTCACCCTGATCTGACTCACCACAGAGCTGCAAAAGCAGTAAGTGCTGGCGCAAGAGATGTAGCAGAAATATATAGTCAGAGGCAAGAAAAGGGCAGGTGTACCTCTTTGGTGAGGACCACAAATGATCATTGAACCACGGTTTTGCTTTTATTTATCCATTATCCTCAAACAAAACAAAAGCCCTCTCCATACTCCCAACATCCTGAACTTGTTTTTTTGTTCAGTGTTTCTTCAAGTTTGCAACATACTGCAACCTTAACACCACTGTTCTATAAGAACACGTGTCTTGATCTCTGCTGCACTCCCCAGATGTTGTGCACCTGCATGGCCACTCCTAGGCCCTTCTGGGCGATGGTAATAATTCTCCAACACCATGGGAAGCAGAAGAACTGCCTTCCTTATAGCCATGAACTATAGTTCATGCAAGGATCTGACTTCGCTTGTAAATACAGGAAGTATGACCCAACAATATTACGTGATGAAGTTGCATGCTGGTGGAAATGCTGCAAAGTTACCAAATTGTAACAGCTTCTTTGAGTGTTCCCAATAATTTCCTTTGGGATTTGAAAGATACTGGCAGTAATTTTTTTAAATAGAAAAAAAATCCCACCTCTGCTTGACACAGGCAGGAGGACAATGGATCCAAGACCTGCCAAGATAAGTTCAATACATACTGCTCTCTGTTTGTTCCGTACTTCATTCTTTGCACAGCTGTAATGGCTCTAGCTAGCTTATGCTGAGCAGGCTGACATCTTTCAGATGTTGATAGCCTGAAACTGTCCCAGCAGCATTTTCAGACCGAAGCCCTGAAAATGGGCTGGTATTTGTATTGCTGGAGAAGAAGGAAGGTCCAGCAGTTATAGTGCTAGTCAGAAATCAAGGACATCAAAGACACATTTGTCTACTACACCAGAGCCTTTCTGTGCAACTCTGCTCATCTGCTTTCTCTGCTGTCTGTAAAATGAACAGTAGAATCATGCAAACCTGATAATATCCTTCACATGAAAGACTGACAGCAAAAGTTGTTATCATAGTCCAATGGGAATTTTGCTCATTTATTTTTCTTCCAAGTTATTGGTAACAACAGTTTTCCAGAGCCCCTTCCTCTTGAGATTATCAGAGTAGACAGTATTACTCTTCCTCAGAGTTGTATGATAAAGATAAAATATATCAAAATGGTCAGAATTCTGGATACCACTGTTAACATGGGGCCTATGAATAACCTTGACATTGGAAGAGCAAGACAGAAAAAAGAGTGCTTTCAGTTACTAAAGGGTTAATTAAATTCAGAAATGATGCTGTTGAATTCCTTAGACTTCTTTGTAAAACCACTTTAATACTATTTTGCATAGAGCCCAATTAGCAAACTAAAAATGAGTAATGGGTTAAACCTGCTCTTTCATACCACAATTAAAAGGCATCTATTATAGACACCCCCACTGCATTACCTTAAACCTATAGCACAGTCATACTCATGTAAATGGCTTAGCAAGAAACACAACTACAACATTAGGTAGCCATGATCTCGAATGGCCCAATCACGTCTGCACAAAGTCCCTGATGTCTGTGAGAAATCACAAAGTTTACAGGCTGAAAAGACTTCTTTATATCAGTAGAGGTCCACGTAATGGTGGTCTTGCACCTCCAGCCCACCGTGCATCACCCCCCTTGCCCTTTACCCTCAAGCACTCCTAACGCACGAACCGTACATGTCTCACAGTCTCTTTATTACTCAGGAAGCTTCAGTCTGCCAGGCACAACTCCATCCATTGTGGTGTTGCTTCACAGGGCAGATGCATTTAGTGCATAATTATTCAAAGGTGCTGAATTTCAATAAACCATATTTTTCAAATGGGTCCACTTTGTTAGATGGAAACCCTTTTAGTTTGACTGGCAAGTTGACAACTTGTCATCCCGTCATTTTAATGAGCTACATAGCTTTTGAAAAGAGTTTAATTAAAATTGTCTACACTACATACACTGCCCTGCAGTTTATAGTATAATTTTCAGGTCAGATGTACCTATAAGCACTACCTTTTGCCAGTCACAGTTCTTCCAACCAAGTATTATTCACCAAAGGCTGTAAGAGCCACTAGATAACAGCAAATCAAGCAGCGTGTTCATTAGTATGTACAGTATCCTTTCCCCCACCCATTTGTTGCATACACAAGCGGATGTGCTGTTAACATTCACTGTGCAGCCTGTACAAAGGAATACTTGTAAATGGAACATAACGCAAGAAAAACATAGGCTTTCCATAAACTAAATATACACCAGAAATACATATATCAGGTAACAACCAAAGGCTGCTAACAGGCAAAGTATCAGCAACCTCAATAGGAGGAATACAAGCTGCAGTAAACATCCTAGCTCAGAGATTACCAGTCAGATGCTATACTCACATGGGTGCTCCTGCAGAGGGGCCAGGGAGGGCTGGGAGCTGCCGCTCAGCAGATGTCTGTCTGAGGGGGAAAAAGCTCCTCTCTACACAGAAAAGAAAGGGAGCCCACCCTTATGTCCCACACTGCCCCAGGGAGGACTGGCTTTTTCGCACCTCTAATGGGAATGGAGAACGTCTGGGCAGCCCTCTAATCCTCAGCACAACAGTCTAACTTACCCCTGCCCCAGCCTGGGGGCAACCTGCAGCGGGAGCCCCCTCTCAGAGGTGATTTGCTCGAACAAGAGCAACCTGTGTTGGCCAAATCAGCACAAACTCCTGTGTTCATTTCAACTTAGAAATGAGTCAGGTTTTGCAGGGAACTTACCCCTCTGAAGGTCACCCCAGTGACCTTCTGTGATTTCTAGAACGAGAGAAATGAAGACAGAAGTTTCTTCACCTTGGTTCTCAGTTCTTTTGCTACTTCCCATACTATGCTACAGAGGGTAGCAAGTGGACTTGCACTTTCACATTTTACTGGACATCAAAGCTAGTGATGTGCTTGTAGAAACCTTGTAAAACAACAATGACCACAAAGACTCTAGTTACAGGCATTTCTTAACACACATGAACACAAGAAAAAGTATACATAGGAGGGAGAATATAGAGTTGGGCAGAAATTTACTACAACTTTGGTACCAAAGACAGAACAAGAGGAAAAGGGGAATTTCACTGGCTTCTGTAAGAGTTTGTGAAAAGATTAGATCAAAGAAACAAAGCCAGTACGGTGATACTACATAGTTCCTATTACCTTGTCCAGGACAGCTAGGGTCAGGCCTGTCCCTGCAATCACTCAATCAGCGTTTTGTTCCTCTTTGTGACAACCACTAAGGAGACATGAAACACTCAGGCCTTAACTCCCCTTGGTGGACAGGCTCCATGAAGCTTCAGTAATGTCAATACTGGTTTTGAAATAGCCAGCTATATGGCAGGCGAACCCAAAGGTGCACTTCAGTCCACTGGAGGGAGGAAGCAAGCTGCCAGAAAAGATCAATGAGGAATGAATTGTTTCCTGTTAGGGATGTTTACAGCATGAAACATTTAAGGCACTCTGACCATAATGGAAGTGACTTAAATTAAGACTGATGTACACTTTGTGAAGCAGCAATTCCTTACACCAGAGTCTCACCCTGAGCCTCTGTGTGGAAGACCACATTGGCTGCAAAGCTTCAGATCAGAAACCGAGTTTTTCCAGCTTCAGGGTGTTCAGAGCTAGGCTTTCAATTTGAAGCAGCTCTTTAGAACATATCTTGGAAAAAGATGGTACACCATTATGCAGAATGATTGGCATATAAAGATAAGGAGGACTTTCTAGCAGTTTCATCTTCCACAAAAAGAATCTTGTGTGTGCTCATGCAGGTGCGTTTGCTGTATGCGGGTGGGCATAAGAATGCATGGGTGACTGTGGGTATATGCAAGCAGGCAAGCAAAAGATACGAAAAACCTATTATTACTAGAGAAAAAAATTTACAGATGTTTGTCAATAACATAGAGCATTATTAAAGAATGCCACATAATACTACAAAGGAAAACCCAGCAGCATTGTAAAAAATGCTAGACATGGAGGAATGATGAGAGGAATTAAACAAGAGCAGCAACTGATCTCTCTTCCATATCCTATTGCGTATCTGAGTTCATTTACCCCCCTAGATAAATCATCTGATCAATGAAAAGGTTCACTGTCATCGCAGGGACCACAGACTCATCAGTACATGCAATATAATTAAAGCTAAATTTCAGGTTACATAACAACAGCAATCAGGCCACATACTGCAAATGCTTACTACGGAAACTATTTATTGGAAGAAGCAACTGGTAAGGTTGCAATATGCATATTCACAGATTCATGAAATCTACCCTCAATCTTCAGGGGACTGAAACAACATGTAAGTTGAAATTAATCAGTAAGTTGATCCCCTCATGAACTCAAATCTTGAATTCAAAATGACTGATCATGGAAAGAGATACACACGCTGGGTAAGGCTTTTTTGATGTTCTGACAGCAAAAGTCCATCTGAGTCAGTCAACTAAAAATATAGCTTAAAAAATGGAAGAGGTGTGACTTACTGACAAGTCTTCTCACCCACTCTTTTATAGACTTAGAACATGATAGATAGAAAATGGAAAAACATTTTGGTAAATTGTAATTAGGACTCCGCACACAAATTAGTAATAGCACAGTGAGGGAGCTCCTGCAATGCAACAGCCCCACAGGGGGAGGGGACAGAAGGAGACTCGCTGGATCCTGCTTCACCTCCAACACCAACTGTCCTGTTGCGGCACTGATCTGAATGGAAAAAAGATCTATTAAGAAAGCCAGGAATATAAAGGTGAAGCCTGAAGGACTAGGTCTACTCAGATTGTCACACAATTATTTTTCCTTTCCCTCTTTTTTTTTTTGGCAACTTTTAAGATAGGGTTTTCAAAGCCACCTGTTGTGGGACTCCAAATCTCTTAGACAACTTTGAAAATCACCACCTTCCTGTCAGCTTTGTTTACTTTAGCAGGCATTTCAATCGTCTCACTCAGAAGGAGGGCTAATAACTCATCTTCTTTTGCTCAGTTAAAGTAACTGAAAAGCTGGGGTCCACTCTCAGGTGTTTCTGCTCAACTTGAATATTTGGAGAGGACATTGGTTCTAAACTATCCTGAAGGATGATGTTCTCATTCCAAATACTTAAATTAAATATGATCTTTATATAACATATACAAACACCAAAAGATTTTCTTGTCTGTGGACTGAAGAGTCTCTCAGTTGGTTCCCCTTTTCTTAAGTATTTAGGGAGGCAGAAAAAGTTCTTGTTTTCCAAATCACCTATTTGGAAAGGAATACAGTCCTGGTCCCCAAATTCCAGTCTTGCAAACAAGTCTAGTTCACTGAGGGTGGAATCAGGTCACCACGATGGTGAAAGCTGTTCAACAACAGCTCATGCAAGAGAACTGGAAAATTAAAATGATATGCACAGAATCACTGTCCATTGTTTGCGCTAAACCAGGAAAAAGCAAATGTACAGAACATACTTTGTGCTAGCAGGAATCAGGACAGCTAACCCAGACAGGACAAATTTAAAAACAGTAGTGAAAGGCACACAAGACTGAAGGAAGATAAGGAAATTTGACAAATACATAACCAACTCAGGAATACTGTAGTATACAAAAGTCATTTAAGCTGGTTCATATGCTTTAGAAAGGGAACCATCCTATTTGCATCCATTGGTGTTTTAACGTGAAGACTATGCATATCTGTAACTGAGCTGGCTGGTGTTAGGATCAGCTGGAAGCTGTCAAGTATTCTCCTTAAATCTGTCTCCCTGTGTCCAAATAAGGCTACCTACTAATCCCATCTGTCCTTGCAGCAGGTGAGTTTGGCCTTTTTAAAGAGGACCACAGGAGATCTTCTATGACTAACACCAGTGGTGATATGGCATGACAATGACAGATGGAAAACATGGAGTTACTTGGGTCACGAACACTGAGCTTTTCATAGCTCTTAATGCACACGGCAGGCAAATGCATGTCACGCCATGCTCAGTGTTTTCCCCCTTGAATATCAAGTGGGTTCACCCCTAAGCAAATCTTGAATACATTTCTGGTGTTTGGTCAGCAGTTTTAACTTTGGGCCAGAACTAATAAGCAACTCTTAAAATGCAGAGGAAAATGTATTCTCAGGGAATTAGCAGTTTCATTCGGCTTTCTTTTTGTTGCCTAGTGGAAAAGCTTTAGATCTGTCCCAGCAACAGAGTTGAAGAGTTGAATAAATGGGAGAACTTAATTAATACACAATAAAAATAATGTTGGCAAATATCTGAAGAAAGAGAAAAGTCCCAAGAGTAGCTAGTCATTGAACTAACCACAAAAATCAATACACTGACAGCAATTGTGTGCTTCAGAAATTGCAGCCTACCTGCCAAGGCATGGTGGTCAAAGGAATTTCAATTATATTTATAGTCTTCTAATAGGTGTTCTAGTCTGTGTTGCAAGATTTCATATCAGTAAATGTGGTTCCTTTTGCATTTATTTTTTCATACTTGTCCACTCAGAATGACAACCAAGAACCACCTCTCGGGCACTTTAGTACGTAAAACATGCTGAAGGATAAGGCTTTAATAATTAAATATTTCCAGCAATTGTTTCAAATTACTTGGAAAATGTTAAAAAATGTTTGGAATTGTTGAACTGTTTCTGTTTGACACAATTCATTGATAAAAAACCTCTTTCTTCAAGTTTGTTTTAATATTAGTGTGAACTCTTGCAACCTGTCATACTGCTTCTTAGATGTGTTTCTGGTGTTTCACATCAGTCACACATGATAGGCCATGCTCTAGGGATTACATCTCCCATGATGGATGCTCAGTGTACAACCAGAGAACAGGCTGTGAGTGTGTTGTAGACCAAGGCTGGTCCCTACAGGAGGAGGGAGGCAGCAGGTACCTCAACTACCTCTCTTGTGAGGCATTAAACCAGCTCAGGAAATTAACAGCAAAAAACTCAAAGGGAAGATGTTCCTATTCAGTTCAACACAATGGAAAACTTTGTTTCATATTAACCAGACTCAAAATTAAATACTTTGTTTGCTTTTTCTTCCAAAAAAAAAAAAAAAAAAAACCACTGGTAAAAATTTTCTGAAGGAAAATGTAAGTTTTTCAAAAGACAAGTTTTTTGTTAAAATGTTGTTTGCAGGAAATGTTGTAATAAATAGTAATACAAACCAAAGAAATCCTCTTTCATTTGCAAACTGCTTGAAACTGTCACAAAACCTAATCCTCTCAAGAGATATCCTGTTCCTAAACTACAAAAACAAATCACTTGCGTGATTTTCAAACTATTTTAGCTTCCAAGTTCAAACCAGAATAACAAAGGTAGTTTCTGAATTGGAAGCCATAAGGGCAAGCATAATCAAAATTTTAGTTAAATAATATCTCAATTTTTACTCTTTTCTAAGTGGGATCTAACATATTTTATATGCTGTCAGAAAATTTCAGATGTATGTCTTATCACGTAACATCCCAGCAACCTTACTATGTGTTCTCAAATCACAATTTTTAACAGCAGGCCCAAATTTAAAATAGAGGGATGTGTGAGATGCCCATTGCTGTATTAATACGTGAGTATCAAAACAACTGTCCATGATGAAATACTGCTGCTGAGACATCATAATACAAAACAAAACACAAAGATGTCATGTATAGAAACAGAACTTAGCAACAAAAACTAAGTGGAAAAAATAGTCATGAGATTTTCGAGGGCATGTTACCAAAAGCCTTTTTAACTGTTGTGGTAATAGTTGTAATAAATAGCAAAGCTCTCCTTAAAGCCGCAGAAGGACAGGCATACCAGGAGCCCTTTCGTTTGCCATTCCTTATGTATCTCATTGTGAAAACTTCCATCTAATCTTTGGCTTCACGCCTCTCACCCCAAAACAAAAACTGAACAAAAGAATATATTTTCCTATATATTTCTGTGTTACATCTGCCTTTTATTTATGCACCCACAACCATAGGGGAAAAGCCTGCTATTCCTTCAAAAACAGATTCTACTGAAAGATGGTCCTCAGAGCCATGAGAACATTTACGGGTGATTAAAGTAAGCTTAGAGAATTGTTTTTCTTGGTTTAAGTTCAACTTGGATTCCAGCTCAGTTCCCATTCTGAAGAAAGGACATTACAGACCAACCACTTGAACCGAAGAAAACCCCAAATAAAGCTTGTTAGGAGTAGCTGTCTCTTTAGTTCAGACATTTTGACTTTAGCATACTCACAAAAACAAGTTGTGCCAGACACTCTGGGTATAAACATTTCAAAGTCAATCAAATCATAGTTTATGATAGGAGTTATAATAATATTTAGATAACAGCATTATGACCAGATTAAAGGTTGACTGTGCATCTAATTTTATATTTAGCAGGTCCCTTAGCTATTCTCACTTTTAGTGCTGAGGTAATAGGATCTTTTTGCTAATTAAACGTTAATATGCAACAAAGGAGAAGCACTGGGAAACAAATCCATTTTGGGGCTTCATATAAACAGCTCTCTTCAAATACAATTAAAGTGTGAGAAATCTAAAGCCAGTCTTAATGTGCTAACGAGAGAGGCGATAGGCCATAGAGCAAACTCCAGACCCACTGTAACCTGAATGCTGGACGAGCAAACCTAATTAGCTTAATATCCAGATGTACACCATCAGGCCAGTAGAGTATTATTTTATAGACTGAGCGCTTCCCGTTTAAAAGTAAGACCCTAGTGGTACAGCTCCTGCAGCAGCCTGCCCAGGGAAATCAGCGTAAGCCTGGAAGCAGGAACAGGATTTGAGAATGCAGCTCTATCACCAAGTCCCATCCCCTCGCCAGCCACATCTTTTTATTTCTCTGACTTGATTTCTCTATTTGTGCTGTAGAACTAAAAATATTTTCTAGATTATTTCATAGAAATATTGTGTCAATGATGTCACGTGACTGTTAAATGTTGTTAGTACAGGACTAAATAAACATTTGGTAAAATATGGTATTGCTAATTATTATGAATAGTACAGTAACATCCAGAGGTTTCACCTGGATTCAGACCTTCACAAGGCAAGGCACTTCACAACACGCCACAGAATACAGTTTCTTTACAAAAAAGTACAGTTCACAAAAATATGAAAACAAGTGGATACAGAAAGGAAGGGGAATGATAGAATCATTTAGGTTGGAAAAGACCTTTAAGATCATCGAGTCCAACCGTTAACCTAACACTGCCAAGTCCACCACTAAACCAGGTCCCTAAGTACCACATCTACAGGTCTTTTAAATACCTCCAGGGATGGTGACTCAACCACTTCCCTGGGCAGCCTGTTCCAATGCTTGACAACCCTTTCAGTGAAGAAATTTTTCCTAATATCCAATCTAAACCTCCCCTGGCACAACTTGAGGCCATTGCCTCTCATCCTATCACTTGTTATTTGGGAGAAGAGACTGACACCCACCTCACTACAACCTCCTTTCAGGTAGTTGCAGAGCGCGATACGTCTCCCCTGAGCCTCCTTTTCTCCAGGCTAAACAACTCCAGTTCCCTCAGCCACTTCTCATAAGACTTGCTCTCTAGACCCTTCACCAGCTTCGTTGCCCTTCTTTGGACACACTCCAGCACCTCAATGTCTTTCTGGTAGTGAGAGGCCCAAAACTGAACACAGTATTCAAGGTGCAGCCTCACAAGTGCCAAGTACAGGGGGACGATCGCTTCCCTAGTCCTGCTGCCCACACTGTTTCTGATACAAGCCAGGATGTTATTGGCCGCCTTGGCCACCTAGGCACACTGCTGGCTCATATTCAGCCAGCTGTCAACCAACACCCCCAGGTCCTTTTCCGCCGGGCAGCTTTCCAGCCACTCTTCCCCAAGCCTGCAGTGTTGCATGGGGTTGTTGTGACCCAAGTGCAGGAACCAGCACTTAGCCTTGTTGAACCTCATACCATTGGCCTCAGCCCATCGATCCAGCCTGTCCAGATCCCTCTGTAGAGCCTTCCTTTCCTCAAGCAGATTGACACTCCCGCCCAACTTGACGTCGTCTGCAAACTTACTGAGGGTGCACTCGATCCCCTCGTCCAGATCATTGATAAAGATATTAAACAGAACTGGTCCCAATATTGAGCCCTGGGGAACACCACTTGTGACCAGCTGCCACCTGGATTTAACTCCATTCATCACAACTCTTTGGGCCTGGCCGCCCAGCCAGTTTTTTACCCAGTGAAGAGTACATCCGTCCAATCCATGAGCAGCCATTTTCTCCAGAAGAATGCCGTGGGAACATGTGATAAGTGAAAGCTCACCACGGCTATAAGGAGACTTTATCATCACACTCGTTTAGGTAAGTACAAAAGGAATTGAGACATATTTTTAAGATGTGCACTTAAGTATTAAAAATAATAATTCACATCTACAAAGTACCCTTCATCTGAAACTGTTCAAATATTTAAAGATGATAAATTAAGCCATCCCACCTTTGAGACATAAGGAATCATTATTGTTTTTAGAATAGTTAACGTATATAAAGACAATGGATTCAGATGAAGAAGCCATGGCTGTGTTGAACTCGGTAGTTCTGTCACCAACTTCAAGCAAAGCTAGGATTTCACTCGGTACTGTGAGGCTAGAAGAGACTTTTACAATAATCAGACTAAAGCACATTTTTCCCAAAGACATAATGATGACTTGCAAATCAGCATGACTTCGGGATAATCATATTACTGAGGACAACAAACAGTGCTTTGTTGTGTTCCTAGGCTAGAGGCTTCTCATTGCCATTGGCTTGCTGACACTTGGTTTTTGATTCTCTTCTCTCTGTAGGAAATCTCTCGCTGAAGTTTGGTTCCTGCTTGAGGGGCACCCACCTGTATCAAATCTGGCCCTCAGCTTGCTCCATTTATTTGTCTGCACCCAAGTGACTGAAGCGGAGAGATATTCCCAATTTGGCTACTGCTGGTTTTTACCGTGGAATATTTCAGATGGGCATCTTTTCTAATAATCTTATCGGGCTGCAGATCATACTAGTCATTCTGACACAAGAGGCAGCTATAAGGTGTAGTTCACTACTTCTGAAAGTGTGTGTGTGCATATATATCCATATAACATATTTAAGTGTATATTATAATGATGAAGTTATAACGTGATTATAGTGAGAAATTCTAAATGAGAGAATACTTTTGACGCTGTACTAAAACCAAATTTCACCAGGTAAATGACAGTTGACAAGATATCTTTGTTCAATAATCAGTGACAAAATCACCAAAGAAACCCAAAAAGCAAGGCTAGAGTTGACGTGTTCCATTTGAGAAAATATTAAATGGGGCAAATGTGGCATGGCATAGGGACGAGAAGATTCCTTGGGAAAAAAACCAACGTTTTGGAGGTACAAGCCCATTCACATTGCCAATGTGCAATGAAATGCTGTCTTAGAACGTGTGAGATGACCTTAAAAAAGCATGCAGTAAAATGTTTGTTTTAAGTTGTTTAGGATTCTGTTTGGAGATTAGCAATTTTCCCAGTATGGGGTCAGCTTTCAGCAACTTTTTCCATGCAAACACATGTTGCTAACAATATAAACATGCTAAGCTTCTTTAGTTGGAAGTTACACATTTCATTTTTATGATAGTGACTAATACTCCTAGCCTGTAAAAAAAAAAAAAAGTAACTCCAACTGCAATATGTATTATGGAATTTCATAAAATATATTACATTTCAGAAATAAATCAAAACAGGAGGTTGAATATGTCCTTTATTATTCATAGCTTGCTTTCTTAAAGAAATATTAAAGACTTATGCATCCTTTCAGATTTATGCTCTATGAACTGTGAAAGCTCCAGTATTCTCTTGAAGAATGACAAAATGTCAGTCGATCAGTCATCTAACAATTTTTAGCTCCCAATCCATATTTCTAAGATCTTTCCCATTTTTTTTACCTTATTAAAAACAGGATCCCTTACAAGTTTAAGTTCTGAGGTTATCTGCAAGTAATCCCCTTTATTTTAATAACTACATTAACTTCTTGAGCTTTTCCTTTTTTTTTAAGTACAGTTTTCAATTATTTGTGGGTTCATAGATCTGCTTCTGCATTCCTTAAGAAAACTCAGAACCTGTGTAGCATGAAACCATTATACCATCCCAGGAAACTAGAATAAGATTATAGCTTCCTCTCAAATGTTTTAAAACATTTATCAGGATGGAAAGGATTTGCATTTGTTGTTCTGCTTAAACACCACAAGACCAAAAGTTAGTTTCCCTACTGAGACCTTGCATGTAGCATATCTGAAAGGGCAAGAGACTGGGATGGTACCGTCTTAGTCTCCATTTATTAATTTTACAAACTCAATGTTTTAGAGATGGCCTCAAATCCAGGTTCATGACAGGAATTGCTCTGCGAGGAAAGTATGGTTTGGGATGCACTCTTTATGACTGTTGACTATTATCAGGTTTGGCAGGACTCGACAGGAGTGACAATGTCTCTTCAAGTAAGGCCCATGATTCAAATAGCAAAGCTATTACACAGGTCAGAAATGAAATGCATTAGGCAGACTATGTGAGAAACTCTAAAAGGAACAGAAAAGGCTTTTGCAGATCATATAGGGTAGAGGCAGTGCACATATCTGGAACAGCAGAAATGAGGAAGGTTGAAATCAGAACGTGAGACACGGTCACAGAGCTGGCTGAAGGTCACAGAGCTGGCTGAAAGTCACAGGCCTGCAGTAATGAGATGTCGCAGGCCATGGATGAGCTGCCTGGGTAGCTCTATCTGACCGCAGCTTTGACTACATAATCACCCAAGCCATTGCGGAAACTTATTTACCCTAAAAATGTCAAAGAGGAAAAACTGAAAATGTTGTTAAGTCTCATAGTCAAATGATGACTCTTGAACAGTGACACAAATTCTACTTATAGAACACATGGCAATAACTAATTCATGGGCAGATCAAAATAAATCAAAACAAAAGATATATTCAAAACAAAGCTATCAGCAAATACATTAAAATAAAACTATATAATATTCTCTCTCATTTCTCTTTGTGAGTTTCTCTTTTCCACCTTGACAGTCACTGATAAATACACACAGTGAGGCAACTGTATACCCCAGTCAGAAACATAAGACTTCCAGAATACTTAGTCATTTCAGTACGAAAGTGTCCAGAGCAATACTAAATTATACCTCCCCACTCAACCACCCACTTACACAATAAGACATCCCAGGTCCCAAATAACAAATCTAATATTTTTCAGTAACCTAAATCATCAGATTACACTATCTCCATGGCCTAACATAGTTTAAACAACAAGGGGGGAGGGGGAGGGAACAAAAAGCACAAGCACACAAGCAAAAAGTTCCAGTTGGCTTCTAATAAGAGAACCAGAGTTCAAAGGGTATATAATCTCCTGTCTGAGCTGTCATGAATAGGGCTTTAAAATCTCTGTGATAAGATTATGTTTTCTGACAAAAAGAAAAAAATCCTTTAGATACGCCCTGCAGATGAAAGTTGAGAAATTCTGCTCTGAGTATTGATAATATTTTTAAAATGCTTTGTAGTAAAAGCTGAGGCATTCAAGGTACTTTACAAATGAATTCTCCCCCTTTTAAAGAAGAAACTGAAATAAAAGATTGGCATGATGGAAAAAAACTAGGAAGGAAAGAAGGAAATCTGCAAGTCATCATTGCACAAGTGACTCACAGATTATCCTTCCATCTTCTGACTCTTTTCCATAAAACGTGGCAGAAGAAACATTGCAAAGCAAAAGAGCAGAGGGCTGAGCATGGAGCATGTCAGACAGCTGAAATTAAATGAGGGGTCAGCAGTATTTCCAGGCTAACATGCCAAAGTGCAATTTCCTTTTCCAAATTGGAGGTTAAGTGGGCCAGAAGAAACTCCACAGTAACTGGAAGATGCAAAGGAGGGAATGGAAAGGGGAATACAGAAAAACTTATTTATGAATGATACATCCAAGCAAAAGAGTTCAGGGTGGCAAAGAGGACCGGAGATTTGTCTACAAAGAAACTTTTCTGGACCTTAATGAGTGCAGTTACTACAGACTAGAGAAGGAAGAAGACAGACTCAAGTGGGTTATACATGTTATCAGACAGGAGGAGGCGGCACCTGGGGCAACAGCTGCCAATCATTAACTCAATAAGTTTTCAGGTGAAGCAAAAAAGGTACAAGGTGGAAATGGGAGGGACAGATGAAGTCACAGGGAAGCTGTTTAATTAGAGACAGAAAAGAATCCGCCTGGACTTTGAGGAGAAGAGGTCAGAGGAGGAGAAGGTAGCATGAAGGCAAGATGGACAGTCAATGTCTTCCTGTCTGAATTGCGACTGTATGGCTAAGTGCACATGCAGGCAGCAGGTCTGGTCTTGTTGATTCCTTTCAAGCCACATTATAAATCAAGTAGTAATCCCTATTACTATCTCTCTGAATTAGCATTCCCTCAGGGCATCTAAATTTCTTCGGCATATTGAAGTCATTTTGCTCATTGTTTGCTCTCCAACAAGTTACTGGCTGGAGCATTTTGCAACTGTCAGTATTTTGACAGTGCATGAGCATTTAATTATATGCTGTCCTTACCCTAGAGATTAAACTTCTTACTAGCCTGCAGCACATTGGCCAAGGACTCATCAGGACAGCAAGGAAAAAATGGGTCAAAAAGTCCAGGTAGAAAGAATGTTCCAGTTCACTGTATTACATGAACACAGCCTGGAAGGGCCGCTTTCCACTTTGTCAGAGCATTGCTGTCCACAGACACACAACACTGTAGCTTCTGTAAGAATTTTGCTTGAAGCTTTAGGTCTAGTGTCACCAAACTGTACTTAGCATTGAGTTTATCAGTAACAAAGGGGAAAAGAACAGAGTTCGTGTGCCTTTTAAGAATTAAATCTATATTTATATTTCTGGTGAGAGAAAGGAAGACAGGAAAGGTATACTCAGATCTTTGGGAGGAGAATAAAAGCATGCTAGGATCTCAAAGAATGAGACCTTGAGAGTCTATGTATGGGTTTTAGCAGAAAGAATCTACCTTGGCCCTGCAAGGAAAACAGCAAGGGATTTATAAGTGGATTCCAGCAGAGCAGAACTAGGCAGACAGAAACAGAAATCACATGCCTGTAACCTAGCAAGAGGAAGCTGAGGTTGCACATCAAAAAAGTGCTTTTTAGCAAAGTCATTTACAGGTCATCTGTGCATGCTGCCCCTTACCTATGTAGTAAATCATCAGTGATTTGGGGCAATTAGGTGTACCTCCACTCTCTGGCTGATGAGAGCCCTATTAATTTTAGGTGACAGAACTGGATTAGAAGTGTTCCCTCCATGATTTAGGAAGTTAGTATTTCTTCACATCTCTCTTACATAGGAAACTTGCTGCATTTTTATAATAGGATTTTCAAACAGCTGATTCAAAAGGCCTCCCTTAGCAGACAACAGCATAAAACCACTGATTTTTCTGAAAGCAGCAAATTCTCCCCAATGGTGTGGATTCCCCACAACTGAAGTTGTCAACCAGAAAAATGTTCCATATGTGTGCAGGGCTCTGACCCTTCTTCATTTCTTTCATTTAGTTAGCGAAGTTTCAATATTGCAATTACCTAATTTCAGGCACTTTTGTTTGAAAATTCTGGAAAGTATGACTTACCTGAAGTCATGGAGCAAGTTAGTTAGAATACCAATTTCTACATTTCTCACACTGCTTGCACTGGAATACATTCCTCCCTACAGGGCAAAATACATTTTCCCATCTATTTCTTTAATACTGTAATTCTCAAATGGAAGCCACACACGCTACTGATAAACAGCATATCAAAACTGTCACAGAAAAAAATTCTGCCACTTTGTTTTGTAGGCTCAAGTCAATGTAACAGTATAAGCCACTTATCCTTTAATCTTCTTTTTGTAGTAGCAGAACACTCAGAAACATATTATCCTGAATTTTCTTTAGCAGGTGTTCAGTAGCAGCAGGCTCCCATTAAACCAGGCTGCCTTTTCTTCATGCTGTAACTGTACTCACACCAAGGACAAGATGGGAGCATCTGTGTTTCAATTCTGAATGACCTTCCAGAGCAGGAGTGCTAGCAATTACCTGTTACCACTATGAGCACTCCCACTAGGAAGACAGGTTAGCATTTTATATGTCATTTAATTTTGTTTCGTAGTGGCAGCTAATACCTGTTCTTTGCCTGCAGAGCTGGAACCATGAAAGACTATTGTCCTATGACAATATTTCCCATTTTGATCTTCTGTGGCATACCTTATTTTCAACCATCAAGTGTGGCTCTAGAACGCAGTACAATATTCCATCAGGTTGAGGCAGAAAGAAGAATTAGAAAGAGAATGGCTAGTGATAGTTTTACAACAAAAGTGAAAACCCACTGGTTCAAAAACTGCTTTCTTTGACTATGCCTACAGGAGAAAGTTTTCTAACACAACAGAAGAGGATCAGTAGGTCAGAGCAGTTGGTACTCAGGCCCCTACATCTCCACCGTACGAAGTTCCACTGTTACTTCAGATTAAATCTGTTTACCTGGATCGAAACATCCCCACGACGTATGTGGTGTAAAGCTCTCTAGCAGATTGATCCTTGGTTCAGACCCCCATGTTCCCTTTAGGATTTTAAGTCCTCTGGATATGTAGCCAGATCAGAGCTTTTGGTTGTAGTTCTTCTGAGAAGAATCTATTTAACCCAACTGTTATAGTCTCCTGAATATGCTAATGGGAATATTATTTTCCCAGTCTGGGATCCAGCAGTTTTCAGCCCTGTTGGTTTTCCAACTTGTTCATTTTTTTCAGTCCAACAAAGCTGCAATATTTGCTAAGGGCATTCAACCCTGATGGGCTAAGACATTGTGGTATGTAAGAGCTAAATTATTTGGCTGAATTTTGGAAGTGATTTGTGGTCCTGGGAATTACTAACTGCTAAAATATTTTAAGAGATGTCTGTACAAAAAAGAGTATCTATCAAAAATATTCTTGTTTGAAAAAGTCTTTTTACCTTCAGGGATATTAAATTATTTCTGTTTAGAAATAATTACAGCAACAAAGTGAACATGGAATTTTTTTTATTAAAAAAATGAGGTCAAGTTGGCTCTTTATTTATATATTAAAACGTTAGTCAAGACTTCTGTTACCAGATTTTATGAATGGATGAAAGCTTATGTAAATGGTATTCTTATACTCTTATACTCTCAAAAGACTGGCAGTGATTCTGCAGGATGGGGAAAATGTAATTCATATGATACAGTGCTTAACACATCCTTCCATAGACACAAACACTTCAACGGAAAATTAGACAGTTTTTAAATCTTTTAAAATTAACTCATATGTAGTAATGTCATTAAAGAAGCTACTTCAAGTGCTAATGCAAGTTTCTTTTTGAGTGGGATGATGAGATGAATTCCTTGTGTGGAAGCCTAGCATAAAGCTTGAACCCTTGCACTTCTTTAGCTCTAATATGAGTGTTGTAAGTGGGGTGGGTGTGATATGTAGGCCTTAGGCTGGCTGTGAACGCTGGCTTAGGAGATTCTGTAAGTCAGGTAGCCAATTCTGTTTGGCTCATCAAATAACCTCCGTAAGCCTGAAAAAAATATTTTCAAAAAGGGCTGAACTTCCCAGATTGACAGTTTTGCCATAATCAAGTCTATACTCAATACAACACGTGAGTCCTTCTGTTTATAGGGCACAATCAAATCACTAAGCAAAGGACAATATGGAAAATATAACAGCTTGAAAACCATTGCTACAGAAACACTACATTGAAATTTGCACTTAACACTGTAATGTGACCTTCCAAGGAGGAGGAAAGAGAGGTGAAACAACAGAATACCAAACTGTAAAAGACTATGCTACACTTTAGTTCCAGCTGAGGTTTTCTTATTCTAAGTTGTCTGGTCTACACCAAATGCTAATAAACGTCTACAAGAGCTTAAGGTCTCTAGACATTAAATAATCTATTTGGTACCTAAATTAGAACTATAAACTGCAATACAGAGATTTAATAATACTTTAAGGCAGATAAACCAGTTCAAAAGTGCAGTCAGGAAGAGCACTGAAAACAGAAGCATGGAACAAAGTATGCAAGTCTACAAGGAAGAAAGCCTACTAATTCAAATCCATAGTTCTGATCCAAACTGATCCAGGTTTATAGTTCAACTTATTATATTTTGAAGTAGAGGATGCAAAGACAGGTATTACTTACTGCAGACATGAGAAAAATTAGAAGGAACTATACAATTCCTAGCACTATTTTAAAATTAAAATTCAATAAATGTAAAAGAAACTTAAAAGTATTTTCTCTTACTTTTTATATACTAAACTTGAGAAATTAATTCATCACAAGAGGAGGCCAAAAGATATGCAGTAGAGTTGGATAACTTTATAATTAACATCTGGAACAATGCAAGCTATTATCAGTGTCCAAAATGCACCTCTGTGGGAACAGGAGTCTCATTCCTCACCCCAGAAAGATCACTGCATCCCTTGAATGTTGCGGGGGGGTATGTTACTCTGATGCCTCAGATGATGCCCACTCCCAGGTAAAGGTATTAGACTTGAGGAACCAACAGCTTGATTCAGGGTGGCAAATCCAACCATACCCTCCCTATGTTCTTCAGAAATTGCTCCTAATTCTTACAAAGTAACTGAAAATTAAAACGTAAAGGAGATATGAGATCCAGATCCCTGGCACTGAATTCGGTCATTATCTGTTCATCTAGAAATAATTATCCCTCCTCCTCTTTACCTTTCCCAGAGCTGCAGGAAGACTTTTTTTGGAAATCTCTAGGAAAAAAAATGAGATTCAAAGCAATATGACCAACAGCCAACACATTCCAGACATGGGGAACACACATACAGCGTAGGGAGGATCCTATAAATGTCAGAGATAATTTGTGGTGTTTTCGGATACTTATTTGGGCATAATTTTTATTCTGGTACCTGCTTGGGGTGTTTATCTGAGAGTGCACCAGGTGCATACTAACTATGGGTAAAGTACTTCCAAGCTATTATGCCAAAGCAGCAGCTTGTTACAGCTTTCATTTCACTGCTTTTATTGTTACTTGTGGTGATAGAAGAAAAGTCAGTGAAATGGCCCAAGTCATTGCTTAGGAGGCTTCTGTACGTCTTAAATTCTACAGGGGTTAGGAGGACATACGTGGAAGGACAAAGGCTGTTTACAAGCGGCTGGGATCACAAAGTCCCACTGAGATTCTAATTTCCAATATAGTTAACAGACAAACCCTGTTTTTCAGAAAGGAGCTTAAGTTGCCAGGTCAAACAGGTGCCAGAGCAGAAGCTGGGCCAAAAAACATAAGCTTGCCACAAAAATGTCCTCATTTGCTAACTCTCCCAAGGGAGTGTTTGTTACTTTGTGTGAGCACATGCCTTTTGAGAGCAAAGTGAACAGAAATGTTTATTTTTGGACTCTTGAAGGGGCTGTTACTCCATATCCCTCCCTATTTTTCTATTTCCTGACCAAACATTTTCCTTTCTCCTAAGAGAAACAGTGGAACTTTCTTACTGAACTAAAAATGTATTTGAAATTTCTTGGAAACTTTCATGGTTCGGAGCAACAAAACTAGCTACAGAGTCCATGATGTTTACACAAGGTATTGTTCATGCTCCCTCCACATCATTTCTATGTCACGTTGAAATATAAGTGAACTTTTCTAATATCATAAGACATTCTTTTCCATCTTCTAACCAGGAGAGCTGGAAATTATAAATTCTATTTCATGGAAACTTCTCGTATTTCTTCATTTTTTTTGTCCCAGTTTAGAACAAAACACAACCCCTTCCTGCAGTAATTCTCACAATTATAGCAGTCACATGCATACGAGAGATCCAGATTTGAGTACACAGATCCTTAGCAGACAGAGATGGAACCTGAATCTGTGGTTTCCCTCTTCTTCTGCCTGGAAGCTCCATGCAAGCCCCCAGAAACGTTTTCCAATAAAGATGTAAATTAAAATGAACAAAATTTATGACAAGGTGCCCTGGTTTCAGCTGGGACAGAGTTAACTCTCTTCTTAGTAGCTGGTACAGTGCTGTGTTTTGGATTTAGTGTGAGAATGATGTTGATAACACTCTGATGTTTTAGTTGTTGCTAAGTAGCACTTATCTTAAGCCAAGGACTTTTCAGTTTCCCATGCTCTGCCAGCAAGCAGGTGTGCAAGAAGCTGGGAGGGAGCATAGCTGGGGCAGCTGACCTGACCTAGCCAAAGGGCTATTCCATACCATGGAACGTCATGCCCAGTATATAAACAGGGGAGGCGCGTATCACGGCTCTGGCATCGGTCAGCGAGTGGTGAGCAATTGCATTGTGCATCATTTGTCTTTTCTTCTTTCTTTTTTTTTTTGTTGTATTGTTTTTCATTACAATTATTATTATTCTTAGTAGTGTATTTTTATTTTTACTTTTTTTCCCTTTCCTCCTCCCCACCCCACTGGGAGGCGGGAGGGGGAAGCGGCTGCGTGGTGCTTAGTTGCTGGCTGGGGTTAAACCACAACACAAGGGAACATATGGCTCCTACATTCCCCACCTCAAGTTTTGTTTTTACACCGAAGCAAACTGGGAGAAGATGAGTTCCTGCTCAGATAGCTATATAAATGCATGACCAGGTACAAAGTTGCGCGTTCCACTACTTCAGTGGCATGAGCACACCAACTCTTGGAAATGATTGTGAGCTCATTTTAATACATACTTATTTAACGTTATTTTTACCTGTGTGTAAAATGAAACCCTTAAAGCTGGGAGAGCACTTAGATTACCTAACCCAAGGAATTATTTTATCACCTATTGAAAGGGGCATGCTTTTGATTCTGAAACGGTCCATATACGCAGAACTCCAAATATCACAAAAGAGGTGGCAGCCAGGCACTGGTACTTGAGACATAAGATAAAATGGACTAAATTCCAGAGCATTTTATCCTTTGGCAGCAGAATAATCAGGTTTTCAACATAACATAAGAGGATAAGACACAGTCACAGAGCTGCGTTAGCTATCCAACAAGAAGACTGCTTATAATGACACTGTCTTTAACTGGCTTTTAATGTGTATGTTACACCATTGCTTTCTGTTGAATAGAACCCAGATTTTTCATGGGTGTGCAATAGCCCTTCCACTTCCATCAATATGAGACGGAGTCTCATTTAACTCATGTGGTTTGTGCTGTTGGAACAGCAGTCGGTTTTACTGCAAGATGTTCTCAGCCATTACCATGAAGTTCTGACTGGCCACAACAGGCAACAAAATGAAGATGGTGAGGATCTGACGTGGTGAAAAACTTGTTTTAATGCCTTCAGGTCCCCTGCCAGCAGCTGCCCTGCTGGTTATATGTATAACTGTGTAGAGTTACATAGGAAAGCAGAAAGCATGGATAGGTATACAAAGGAAGGAAATCTCAACAAGACTGGAGAAGACGAGTATCGGGAAACAGCGAAGTTACACAGTGAACCTTGTATCCTAATTCAGATTTTTTTCTAATATATGGAAAGCAGACTTCTCCTTAGAGCTAAACAAATGCTTACTGGTTTTTTTGGCTTAGGCATTAGCTGAAAACATTTTTTTTTCAGGTTGATGAGAAACAACTTTTTTTTGTCCCCCCCCAGCAAAATTAAAAGCTGAAAACTTATTTCAAGTTGGGTGAAATGTTTCCTATCATTTTACATATCAAAATACATACAATTTGCTTTGAAAAGAATGAAATATTTTGACTTTACTTATTTTGTATTTCTTAAAATTTAAATGATTTACCAAATGCAGCACAAATACAACTATATTTTTCAGCAGTTTGAATCTAGAGTGTTTTGGGCTAATATTGCCCCAAATTTCAATAATTTATGTCATTTACTGTTTCCTCTGGTGAGCTTAGATGTGGAAAACCCACTATTATGGCTCACACATGTAGCAGGTTCATGTTTGTGGATATAGTGTAAAGACTCTCGACTAGTTGCCTGTGTAGAACTCTCTGGTCCCTCACTCCCCTGAAAACTGCTTGATTTCAAAGATCCATTACAAAAATAAATCCATGGATATGACATCACTTTCAATGCAGCTAAATTAAAGCTTTTAAATGAAACTTTTTTGATACCATTCTTTCATTGTGTGAACATTTATCCACCAAAGCTAAGACCCAACAACATATCTACTTAATATTGTACAAAATATTGACAGAAAGGCAATGCTTAGTGAAAATTTTAATTCTCGGAAACAAAAGTTATAACTTTAAAATCAAATTTCCTGACTTGATTTAGACAGAGGCCTCAGACTTCAGCTAAAAAAAAAAAGTTTGATAACAAAAGAATCTGTTATTTAATTGAAAATCTAATTTTATTCAGTATGATTGGTTTTAGAAAACATTTTCTTTATAATTAAATTTATAATTATATTTTTCACTTTTGGAAAGAGGGAATTTAAATGCTTTTTCACTATTTTTTAATCAATTAACTTCCCTGTAAGGAAAAGGAAGTTTAATATAAGAATAAAACAGAAGAAACTTTCAAACTTTCTTTCCTCATCAGAAGAATGCAAACTGAAAAAGAGAAAGTAACTCATTTTCTAAGCTTTAAAATTTTCCCCTAGATTTTTTCCATTGCCCAAGTATGGGGAGTTACCCATCCCTGCCCCCAAATTCCTAACCTCAGTTTTCTACTTCCTTTCATTTGCTCTGTTTCTTAGTCAAAAAGAATGTTCAGTAGCTAACAAGGAAAAGGAGAAAACCCTAAAATAGTCCTGGTTTTTATACTTGTAAATGCAATTAAAATTTCAATTTGAAACAAAGGAATAAAATCATTTCACTTGTAGTTCTTTCAAATAAAACAAATAACAGTTTTTCAAAAAATTCTACCATTTAGAATATTCTAAAGCCAGAAAGAACCAAAGACTTAAAAAAAAAAAAAAAATTGATAGCCAAGATTTCTTCTTGTTTGAAGCATTACCATAGACTTTCTCAGGAGCTTTGGCCAAATATCTTAATCATTCTGTTCCTCATTCTTAAAACACAAGTAATAATATTAGCTTGCCTAACAAGGATGTGATACAGCTTTATGTATTAAAGACAGTGAAGTACTTGAGGAAGTTTGTTTTGAAGTCAAACTGCTGGACTTTATAGATAATTTGAACAACTGCAAAGCAGTGCCATCTTTGTTAAAAAGAGGACTAAGAAAAATGTTTGTATCACTGTGCTATGCATTTCAATAACCAGGTTTCTGAAAATAAGCTTCTAACTCATATTTAAATATTTAGAAAGGCAGTGTGATTTTAAAAAGCACTGATCTCAGTAGCTCCCCATCTGGGATAGTGAAAGATGTAGAAGCCTAATTTTCATCATACCTTTAAACTTCACTTAAGGCCTGGACCTAGATTTTTTTCTAATTATATCTGTTGAATTTTCCATCATCTGAGTATCTTAAATATTTCACTTTGCATAGAAGTACAGAT
This sequence comes from Gymnogyps californianus, assembly GCF_018139145.2. Taxonomy (NCBI): domain Eukaryota; kingdom Metazoa; phylum Chordata; class Aves; order Accipitriformes; family Cathartidae; genus Gymnogyps; species Gymnogyps californianus. The sequence continues at coordinate 149,954,853 of NC_059471.1, forward strand.
GAACATTCAAAAATCAGTTAGTCTTTTCCCCCTCCGTGGGCATAACACAGCATTACTTTCCAACTTTCATGCAGTGGACAAGAAGTATCATCTGCTGTTACTCCTTGCCTCACGCTCCCCTTTCATGAATGTTCAGAGATCAAAGGCACAGCCTGAGCATCACTGGTAACTCTCATCGGACAGAGTAAAGCCTGCATGCGGATAACAGAATTTGTGCCAGTAAAAGAAAACAACTCTCATTTATCAGGTAGTGCCACCACCTTTCCTTTATGATCTGTTTCCTGTGTAGGATGCCAACTAGCAACATATATCACCTGTCAGTTTCTATGGTACCAAGGACCCACCTCTTTGCTTGCAGCTAGAAGCTAAATATATTGAGGAGCGTGAGTGGAGGAAGAGCTTCAGCTTTGTTACAAAGGAAAGGAAAGTTTTCTTGCTCATTGGCCATGCCATGGGGAAATGTTCCTTGGAAACAGATCAGAGAGATTCCAGGCATTCCTGCGCCATCACCGCAGCTGGGTCTGCTCATTCTTGCACAGGCCTTGGACTAAAGGTGGGGGGCAGAGGAGAGAACACTACAAGCTTGATTTATTATTTCTTACAAAGAAGATGGCACTACAGCGAGCGAGATTAAGAGAATGTTCAGCATAAACAATCTGAGGAGGAATGCAAAATGCGTGGATGATTATCCTGAAATGGAGACTCTGCCTGAGCCATTTTAGGTGCTTTTAGATTTCAAAATAGCTCAGGAGTGTTAAAGTCTAAATCTGAATCTTTCCTGAGACAGGATTGTAGGAGCTGAGCCTCTGTGAGTAAGGGATGCCCCGGTAAAATCTGAGAAGGGGAAAACTCAGGGCCTTATCAAGAGATGAATTTTAAAGAAGGTTTCTATATTTTTCTGTTCCTTATTTTGCATTGAATTTCAATAGCAGTTGCCTTTCTGAAAAAATCAAAGGAAGATGAGGACAGATGGATCTAAAATAAACACAGATCTCTTACTTGTTTGTGAAAAGTACACAAATAGCTGAAGGCAGAATCTGTACCTAAATTATTGAAACCTGTAAGTTTTAATTAATACTGTCACAGGATCCATTTTCAAGCAAAACAAAAACTATTGGAGAGTTTGAGGATTGTGACCAATACCCAACCACATATTAACTCAGCAACAAAGACAGCAAATGCAGCTCTGCATAATGAAGCATCTCAATGTCCCAACATCACTATGATGCTCTGTCATATCGTCCTGTAAAAAAGCAGAAGCTAATCAATTCACAATGAGTATTAAAAGAACTGATTTGGAAAGCTCACAGTAAATGCTTTGGGACAGATTCTCTACCACCAAACTGCTCCTCTGCTGAGAACAGTATTTAAACAAGGAAGCCACCAGCAGGCAGAGAATTGCCCTGGCCAGCATCCAGCCAGCCAGGGGTCTGAGCTGCAGCAAGCAGAGGGGAAGAAAATAACTGCAGCATGTTGTATGCCACATAGTGTGTGAGCCCTTACAAATCACAGCTAACAGGGTCAAGTTAGAGCAGCCTGAGAGCTGCTGTACTCTCTACCAAGATTGCCACCGAGATTCAGGGACATAGAGAGTATATCACAGTATCATCCAGCTTGGGAGAAGAATGCAGGAAGCAGGGGCAGAGAGAGGGAGCCCACAAAGACAAACACACACAGAGGGCTGGGCCCGAAGTATGGAGGACAGAAGAGTTCCCTACTAACTTGAGCACTTGGGCAGAGCTCTGCAGACAGGGGCCAGCAGCAGCAGAAGGTAGGACACTCGGGATACAGTTTGCAGACCAGTTGCATTTTCAGCTATTGGAAGCAAACTGAACTGCTTCCGATATCTCACGTTATTTGCCATCAGCCTGTTCTCCTTTTTTCCCTATCCTGAGCTGCTCCAGGTGTCTCTGGAGGAGAAGGGGGACTACATTTTGGCAGAGGCACGACTGCCCCAAGGAAGATGTAGGTGATGCTCTCCCTTTGACTTCCATGGCCTGGGAAGGAAGTAGGGTGCAGAACAGAGAGCAACTGGATTGTTCTCTTCTGCTGCTGTAGTACAGCTGCAGCTAGGACAGGACAAAGCTGCATAGATCACTCACAGGTTACAGGACACAGGATGGGATAGTCATGGGAAACAAATGGAGAGTCAGTGCTTCCTGTAATCTCTCCATAATAGTGAAGCTGATCTGAATATTTCACAACCAAATCATCAGGCCAGTTCAGTAAATTTATTTTCCATTCACGATCCATTCAAAACATTCCTCTCAAACCATCATCAACAAGTGGCACACCTCTGGTCCAAAGGGCACTTTCCAGACAGATCTCATTATGTTCAACTTAGCTTCATCAGATTCCAACACAGCCGATTACTGGCACCAGTCTGACCAGAAAATCTGTTGCTGCCACTGAACCCAGTCAACAGCTTTTTATAACAGTAGGAGAAATTTTGCAGGGAAGGACAACATGCAAGGTCGTATGGAATAGCTGACCAGAAGCTGCCCACCCAAATAAAAACAGTGAGCAAATTCAACAACTATTTTCAAACTACCTAGAAACTAGGTTTGAATTCAGGCAAGATTTGGTTTGCATGGCCTAGATGATCTGTTTGCAGTCTAAGAGATTCTGAGAATCTGACACTGAAAAATTTAATCACCTGTTTTCTTTGAGAATTTCTTCAGGATTTACTACAGGGAGCTAACTTTACTTGCTGGAAGAAGCCTTTAAAATCAAAGCATTTCAGAAACTGAAGAAATGTCCAGATTTAGTTTTGGAGGAGAACCAAGGGACAGAATGAAAAATCAGGAAAGCAGGGTAAAAACAGAAATAGAGAAATACATGGCCTTTTTCTGTTCTGCACATTTCTTAGATTCATATGTCCTCTGCTAGCCATCATCCAGATATGTGTCAAACCTGGTTCTCATAGACTGTACACCTCTAGAGGCAGGAATCAGCAGATGAGGTATCTTTTGAACAGAAGCTGGGCAGCAAGGAGAATGGAATAGTATTAAGTTCACAAAGTTAGACTTCATTAGGAGGCAAGACCATCTCTAGCTTTACCTGAGTGTGAGGACTGAATCCTCCCAGCAGCTCTCATGTGAATGATATTAAGAATGGCCTAAGTGCGACATTTGAAATATGAGCATGGAGTGACATTCTGAAGGTGCAGCTCCAAAACAGGACTTTGTTTCATTGTTCTTGGTAAGCACGTCTCACTCCTGTTAGTTGTTTTTCCCTTTTTCATGTACAAACAGGGAAAATATTTCTAAGCCCTGCTATTCAAACATGGAGCACTGCAGGAGGGAATAAAACCTCTTAAAATCAACTGGGAAATATACTGATTTTAGTAAGAGAAATTAATAAGCTTTAGAGCCAGGAAGGTCTTGAATCATACTTGTAAAAGGAACTTGGGATTTGAGATTTGTCACAATCACCAATGACGGAAAAGATTTTGTTGATTTCTGCATCTTTATCTTTAGATGTTGTTTATGGTATTTTTAGACTCTTCAGTATTCAGGAGCAGGACCTTCTTTCCCTTTTATCCTTGCGCTCACTTTTCTTTATGCTAGAGCTTTTCACCTGTAACTAACCTGAAAGAGATCTTAGGATACTTTCTTTTCCTTTTAAAAAATTTTTCCACTCTTTATAGATCAAATCCTGTCCCTACTAAAAACATGGAATAAACCTCAATAATGTCAGTAGGATTAGCCACAGACCCCATGAAATAAACTTCAGAGGTCTGAAGAAACTGCTGACAGGTCCTTATTGGAAAGCCAAAAAAGAAATGCACAAGACAGATGAGCTAGTAAATCACTGTTAAATCACTCAAATGGCTGTGAATCTTTCAATTCAGTCATACTGTTTTCACTGTATTAGCTAGTAGTACCTCTAGCTGAATGAGGTGGGAATAGGTTACTTATGAATGGAGACTATCCAAAGAAAAAAAAATACAGTACTGCAAGAATTGTTAGTGAATTAGCACTGGAACTTGGCTACATTTGAAGCATTTTGTGGTTGTAGATAGGGACCACTTTTCCATAGCAGAAGGAGGCTTTGTATTAGACCTCTGTCTCTCCTAATAAGCCTCATATATTCACAGAGGGTGTTTGTTGGTCTGGTACCCCAGCTAAATTTCAACCTAGGGAATTGTTTAACTGTCTGATATGACCAGAAATGTCTCCTCTAAAATTATTCTGTAACTGTGGGTACTTTAAAACAATTGCTCTATTTCACTATGGAGGTGACTTCACATGGATTTATTTGTTTGCCAAACAGACAAACCCAACTTTTGTAAACAGTGGTTAAGACAAGAACTTCATCGGGTGAAATGTGAATGTACGCCTATCATGCTGCATTGTCTTGGCTTATACAGGCCTAGGAACTGAGGAGGGGGGAGGGGAGGAGAGAAAGAAAAAAAATCTTTGGATATCTTTTGACTTGAATGAAGATGATTGCATGACGTTTTGCTGCCTCCCCACTGCATCTTGCACCATATTACACCAGCCTGGGATGATGAGCATCTGCAGTCCTGTGATTACAGAACTTGGCGACCACTCACTTGGGGCACTGATGAGGAGCAGAAATGCGGAAAGGGTGGAGAAAGAAAAAAGCCCTTTTTAAATTTTCCAGTTGATACATTGGACTGGCAGGCAAACCACCTGGAAACGTTACGGCAGAGCCATCAGCATGAATACAAAACAGAATGTTTACTTTAAAAGAAAGAAAAAAAAAAACAGAAAAGTGACGCAGTTGTGTTGTTCTACCCATTAAATTACATTAACACAGACTCAAAAGGTGCACTCCAGGCCTTTGCTGGCACCAGGCTCTTTTATTCATTAATCTTCTTAATGCAGCCAATGAACTTTAGAATTAAAGAATATTGTGGGTTCTGTGATTCCTTGACTTATTTTTTCCAGCTCCGTACAGCTCTTTAGCTGATCACTGTATATACACACATACATATGCACTTACTTACACACTCCAAACCTTTGATGAGTGCAGAAGGTGTCAATTTGCAAAAGAAATTATCTTATACACAAAAATAATTTTCCTGATCCAGAAGAATGAGAAATCAAGAGGCTGGAAATACCCTAGGTTTCTTTGGCACGTGAGATGCAGGTTTTACTGTTGGGACAAGATGGGGAAAAAAGCATACCCCATATATCAAAATCCTGCTATGACTGCAAGCACATATGTTAAACACAAAGTTGTTTTTTTCATGGAAAAAAAGAGGGAGTAGGAAGATCAAAACAAAAACACCATCTCAGACCTACTCTAACCTACATATTCACACACTTTCTTTCTTACATAGATGCTCTTATTCCCATCTACCCACCTAAATATTATCCTCATCACTGCTACTAGCACATATGCACCACCACTCACATATACTCACTTTCTCTCTCACCCACATATACATATGTAATCCATGGGCTGTCAGTCTAACTGTCACTATGCTTTAGCCATGATACAATGATATTACAACAGCTAGAAGACAGAGAAACATTCATTGAATCTCACAGCAGCAGAGTAAATTCTAGCAAATTGACTGTAGTTATTTATGTCAGAGGGCTTGGGCAGCAATCAGAAGATACCACACCATCCTTGTTCATCCTACGTGACCAGAGCCTGATAAATTCAAGGATAATGACAGCACCCACATCCTTCATCTCCTGCATTAATAGCAAACTTTTCTGGCTGTCAGTGAAGAGTCAACCAGGGCAACACACACACATAGAGGAGACCAAGGCACTGAGTTCCCTTAATCAGTATCAGTCTTACTACAGATTGTCGAAAGTTTCCATCAGATCCAACCTTGCTTCAATCAACGTAGTAAGGGGAGCACTGACAAGGCTCTTCAAAAGTGCACAAATAGTTGAAGCAAAAAATGCCCCCAGCTCTGAACTTCATTGCAATCAGTGGGAGTCTGGTTGAAGAAAGTTTAACCTTTGAACTACAGAGAAAATGTGTACTGCATTAATCTAAAGTCAGCTTTCTTTTTTTTTAATTCACTAGTAGGAGATTTACGAGCAAAATGACACCGATAGAGAAAAATACTGTATTGAGAAAATATGATGCTTAGGAGGAGAACAATCAAGCATTACAATTGTTGGTATTATGTCTTCTTTGTAGACTATAGATCAAGCAGAGCAAAGAGTTATCATCCTGAGCTATTTGTGTTTCATGTAATAATGCCTTAATGATTCAATTAGCATTGATTCTTCAGCTGCAACAATATTTTCTGACTGATCTAGTAATTTAGCTCTCACTGTTGATTGATACAATTCCTATGAGTAATAAAGCAGTTTGAAAGAAAATTATTTAATAATTCACAAATCACTTTAAAGAAGATTTTTATTGCCTGTGCCACTAGTAATCCCTAAGATTTCAGAAAAAGAGATATTCCTTTTAACAGTTTGGCATTTGTAATGGTGAGTCTTTCTTTTAAGAAGCCTTTTTTCCCACCTGGCATGGCTGTGATAACTCCATCTTAGAATACTTACCAGCCTTTAGGTGGAGAACATTAAGACAAGGATGGGTAATCTGAAAATGAATGTGCATTGCATATAACGTGCACAGATCACATAGAAACAACACAGGCAACTTGTACAAAGTCAATACATAAAATGTGGTTTTGAATCTCAGCCAGAAATCTCATTAGCTATAAGGAAATATCTTAATATTAAGCATAATTGGGTATTAGAGCAGATCTCCACAGAGAAAGTTAAAACTGTTACTGAAGGTGGTCAGAGAGAGATACCCAAGCTCTGTGACACAGGGAAATTTCTTCTAGTATGGAAATGGTAGCATATAAATGAATTATAACATCCTCCAAAGTGTTTTGGGGAAAAACAACTGCTTCAGAACTTCTGCGGCATAGACTCAACCAATAACAGCTTCATGGTCTTCATGATGCTTCCTGCTGCAGTAGCAAAAAAATATACAAGGAAAACTTCATCAGCCTTTCAAAATAGCATCCTCTCCATGATTTGTATTTGCCCATGCTCTACAGTGCCTCATAAATTTCCACGCTGATAAGTAGATCCTGTCCAAATGAAATGCTCTTTTAATGGGTTTGTATGTGTCTCTTTGTGCATGTATTTATACACACTTCTTATTTCATGATGGCTCCCTAAGTAAAATCCCTCATTCTACTTTATTAATTGGCTAGAATTTCCTGGGGAAAGCAGACAGTTCTGGAACACACAGATTTTTCTTTAAGTCATATTGTTTGACATTTATTTTTAACTCAGTGGGGAACAATCTAACTGAAAAGACAAAGTGAGAAAAAAACATTTAGCAAACACAAAAAACAAATCAGAGAAGCCTACATGAAGCTCTGAGTAGGATTAATCCTCACTGGGATGTATCAACTTCCCTGTTAATTTCAGTCTTTCAAGGAGGATGAATAGCTCTACGTTTAAAACACAGTACAGGGAGACTTAAGACATCAGTTCTCTTCCTCGCTCTGATTAAACTCGTTACGTGACCTTGAAGAAAAAAGGTTTTAGTTTGAAACTGCACTCAAGTTACCTGCACATACATAGATCAGCCTTTTGCAAATATAATTGTTCAACAGTTGACTGCTTTGCTATGAGATAGTGCTTTCACAATTTGGGGGTGAAATTCAGAGCCTTAATCTGCCTATGCTTTAATGTCCTATCTTGCTCCTGCATAAAACGGAGATAATGACTCTTACCTAGTTGTACTTCACAGGCATGTTGTGAGGCTCCATTCATTCATACAATATTCATAAAGCTTTCTGAGATCCCTAATAAAAGATTCTACATAGCTACAAATTATTATTTAATGATGGAAAATTGAAACATGGCATGTAGAATGCAAATGAGAGCAAGATATGGTGGTTTTGCTCTGGCAGACTGAGGTTGTCTCCTTCAACTGAGTGTCGACCAGCATGCAAACATGAATGCAACAAAGCTGTGTCTAACCACTCTGCTACAAAAAAGCCTGTTATCACAAGGTTCTCAAAAGCAGCAAAAGTTCTTTCCAATAAGATTGTACAAATGGCAATTATGCTATTAAAAAGGAAAACAACTGAGTATCCATTGTAGATTTGTTTGTCCCTCTCCTCCTGTCAGCTAAGGAATTCACACATACAGTTATGTTCCCCCTCTTTTACTTTTAACTGATGTTATTAATATATCTAGGTCATTTAATAAAAACATTTCTAGGGCAGGTGAACAGGAGCTGACACAAAGAATTGGCTGCTACACAGTTGCTTTCACACGTTTTTAGAATTAATGTAAAGTACAGAATACAATAAATGTTAAATCTTGTCTACTCTTTCCTCAACCTGCTTCTTCTGTCTCTGCTACAGAAATCACTATTTAGCAATGGACAGCCTTTTATTCAGTCTTGCCCTGTTTGGTACAGTGTCCTGTGAACTCAGGATGTCCCCAGTTTCCTGCCCTTCCTTAAATACAGCTACCAACACTCACCTATCCCAAACATTTTCCCTCTTCCTATGTAATGCCTCCACAGACCAGAACTGCTCTTCACTGCTCAGTTTTTTTCCCTCCTGCATATCTTTCATACTTGACAGTCACTGCTCGTGAGCTTAGAGGCATCCCCAAACCTTTCTCCTCCTCTTTATGTGAATCTAGAAAAGAATTGAAATCATTGGAGTACATGCTCAGAGATTCACTTTCAGCTCCATTGGACTTGCCGAAGAGCAGGTTAAACTGCCTGCCCTGTACCCCCTCCCTCCATGCTTGCCAAGGCAGAAATCCCCATAAACCCTGCAAAAAAAAGCCTTTATAGCTGCAGCGGTAATGTGCACTTCAGTGCATCAGTCATACCATGTAGGAATGACATTGGTGAGGCAGATCCTCCTTCAGCCCTCAATACGGAAATGTCCCAGGTGAAAACATACGTAGAAGAGCCATTATCTCAAACAGACATCAACTGGGACCTTGACTGTTTAAGAGACCACGGATTAAATGTTTATAGATCCAAAGCCCTTCCAACACAAAAAATGTTCCTTCCACTTCAGAACTGAGGCATGGGATGCTTGCTTCCTGAGAAGTAAGAAAAGCTGAATATTCACTGCTTTCCATTTAGGATGAGCAACTCACGTCTTAATGCTCAACTCAGTTTCAAAGAAGGCAAAACTCTTCAATACCATTATTTTTAATCACAGAATCTCGTCTAATATTCTCTCATGAAAAGGTATGACCATAAGAAAGGTAAGGAGCGCTGTAAAGAAATAAGAGACAGAATATTAGGTTTCCACAAGTCTGCTTCCAGGGGATTGTCTATTAGTAGAACTATAATACTGAACTATGTCAGTGCTTGGTTTCTTCAAAAACGAGCTCAGTGGCACACTATGTTTCTTTATTTTGCTTCTTGGGTTAAAATCATGTTATCACACCTCTGATAAGAATTACTTTGTCTTCTCTTGTTGATAAGTATCAGAATTTCAAGGAGGTTTCCTACCATGTAATCTAGTCAAATCTTTTAAGAAAGAGAGGAGATGCATAAAATAAATTTTTGCTATATATAATTACAGATAATGAACATTATATATGAACAGGAGAACACATTTTTCCTCCTAAGCACTGTGACTATGAATCACAAAATATACAACATCACAGAAAGGTAGTTCCCTTTGATTTGCTATAAAGTTCTCAAATATCATCTGTAATTTACTAGTGCTCTCATGAACTCATCCAACTGTAAAGCCAAGCCATATATTTTCAGAAAGGCAGTAGAATTCTGGTGTACAGTAAAATAATGAGGATACCTTATAACCTGTTTTGAACTCCTCACTTCTGGATTTCACCTATGATCTGTAATGTTCCTCATTCAACAAAGCCTGTGGTAGTGCCCTGAAGGAAGCAGCTGGCTCGGTGGCTAGCAGAAGGGAAGGGAGTAGCAAGAAGAATGTGCTGAGAAGTGAAGTGTCAGTGAGTAGTGAGAATTAGTAAGAAGGATATCCTCAAGTTAAAATCATTTTAGTAAGCTGAGGCAAATATAGTTGAGAGAAATATTTTCTTACTAGACTTCTACATTAAAGACTTTTACTCAGTTATGTTATAACCTTAAGACTGGTTGACCTCACTTTAGCAGTCTCCCTTGCTGTACCATGTTTATTATTAGCATACAAACTCTCTGGACAATGACTGACTTCTATATCTATAGAATGTCGAGGACATTTTGTATACCAACGATTTGTAAAGAATAAATTCCTATTAGTGAGAAGTGAAGACCTTATCACATGTATGGTAGCTGCAAAATATCTGGACCTCCTCCAGGATGAAAAACAGTAGCAAATATAGTTTTTTTTAATATGTCATTGGAAAGGTACTTTTCCCTAGATTTACACTAAGTTCTTACACTTGACCTACAACTTCAATGTTAAGGACCATTAATTATCTTTCAACACGTTATACTAAAGCAAACGCAATTTTCTGAAGATTTGCTTGAGTTTAAAAGCATAAACTAAATTAGCACAACTCAATCACATAAAAAATATATTCATTTGAGTGTATCTTTTCCTTAGATAGCAGCTTTACCACTCTCACAGTGTCTTGCCTGCAAATTAAAAATGACCTTTTTGATAGTGCTGATTGTTTTCAACAGTTTAGTTTGGTGATTCATGACTGTGGGATACTGACAGGAGGTTCAGAAAATATCAAGACCAATATCTGACAGATTCTGCTGACTGCTTCCATATAAACATTCCTCCCTTCCAGAGTTTCAGTGGGTTTTCAGATTCAGAGGGCCATATATGAATGCTATTCCCTTCTCTGGAGCTACTTGTTGAGTGATTTACTAAAACTGAACAGGTTAGTGCCTTTAAGGTACAAAAAGATAAATTACCGCTGTCTATGCACTCACTAGGTGCAAGTCAGCAGAGAGCCCTATGCCCTACAAGACAACCAAGGACAGTGGGTTGAATTCAAAAGTGTAATGTTAGAATAGGAAAAAAAAAAAAAAAAGAGTAAAATTTCCTTGGATAAATAGGATAAATTCTGTTGTATTTATATTAAATATAAACATGTTTAAAGTGAAATAAAGTTCATAATTAAGTATATTAAAGAACCAGACAGTCCTTTTTAAAAGACTCATTACTGCATCCTTTCCATCTCCTTGAGCACAATGTCAAATTGTTCCCTATTGTACATTTATTAACATTTTGTCCAGTCTATATTTAAATGTGTCAACAATAGGGTTCCCACCATTTCTCTGTTCCACAATCTATTCCCCTCAGGTCTAAATTTACCCTGTTATAATTTCCTGTCATTATCTCTATTTAACCCTCTAGTTCCATTCTAAAAATGTTCTCTTCAGTGTTAGATTTACATCATTCTACTGTGTCCCCATTTGCTCTCTACTATTGGACAAACAAGCTACCAGAGGTGGCAACACTCTTGTCAGCAACATCTAGTTTAAGGCTGTTAAATGTCTCATATTAAAAAATATTCTTTTCCACTGCTTATTACTGACATGTAACTGTCTTGCTAGAAATTTTTCACCTTGCCTCAAAGCTGAGTTTGGGGGGATTTTTTTTTATATATATCAGTCAAAATAACTGTGCTACTAGCTAATGGGAAAATATTCTTTCCTGTGTCTAAGAACTCCAATGACTTTTCCTTTGAGCAGCCCTAGCATAGCAGCTTGAGAACAGAAACTTGAAATATGAATAATCTTCTCTTCTGCTTTTCTTTTTTTTCTTTTATTTTTTTGTTATACACATTTAATTCAAGAAAACTTTTCTTAATCTCTGAAGGCAAACTCAATACAAAAAACTGTATTTCACAGACAGCCACCTATTGCTTTCATTAGCACTGTGATTACCCTTCTGTGCTCCTACTGCCTGGAGCATTCGCTTACGGCCTGTCCTGCAGCGTACTGATTATCCTCAGCTTCCGCTGAAATCAATGAAAGCCGAGCACGCCACCCACAACACAGGAGGCCCTCAGCCACTGACAGGAGCAGGTACTTACAGATTAGCAACATATCGAAAACATCACAGGAGCAGCCACTTGCTAATACTGAAACTGCCCTTTCAAAAAAAAAAAAAAAAAAGGAGATCTTATTACTGATGCAAGCAGGGCCTGCTGTATTTAAAGCATGTTATTAACTGTAGTGAAATATGGCCAAACTGTTATGGCAGCAAGGAACTTGGGGAAAAAGTGGAAGAGAGGAAGTGTGATATATAACATGTGCTTTGCACGCTGCACCGGCCCATCCATCATGGGACACAAAGTCTTCCCTGTTCATGCCCTAATAACTACTATGGAAATCAGCTGCTATGCACAGGGGGGAAAAGGAGAATGAGAGAAGGGGAAGTTTGACAAAAATGCACACTTCAGCATACATTATAAAGCAACAACAACAATGTGAAGTACCTGGGGACAAAGATCTGTCTCTATGGCCCATCAAGTCCAATTTAAGGGTTATTTGAACTAATTTGTTCCTTCCTACAGCTGTGTGTGCCCTTCAGAGCAAAGTGATATCATATGGGGTTCCAAATATTATCTGATCTTCTACCTGAGTAACTTTTCTACAGCTCCAAAGCTTGGGTGATCTATTCACTGGGAGAGCTGGGATGGACTGATGGATTACTGGTCCCTCAAAACCAGCAGAGATGAACGAGTGTGAATATAAGACTTGTATCCAAGCCTTCCCATTGATAGTTCATCTAAGGAGTATGTGTGAGGTTGGATATAATATGATGATTCCACCAGTTGCGCGATGAGTCTCAGATAGAAATGAGAGCCACTGTCATTCCAAATGAAATACTCAAGGCAAACCGCTATGGAGTTCAAATGTTGCATGCGTCCAAATAGATCGAATAGTATGAAATCTGCATTTCAATAAAAATACCTTGGGATAGTTCTGCTTTTACCTGGTTTTGCTCTGGAGGGTAAAATAGACGTTCTTCAACTTGCAGAATAGTTCAGGTAAGTGAGTTTTTTTGCAAAGCATAGCAGTGCGATCTTGCTAGTGGAATTTTTATGGGGGAAGCCAAAAAGACAAAAAACAGGAAAAGTATGGGTTGTGATGTCTCCAGATGCTACAGAACACTAACTATTCTACATTAAAAACTGTGATCCCCCTTTGGAGCGTCTTGATATCTTATTGACTCATTAAAAACTGTGGGGACCACGTGATTTGCAAGTGTTAGAAATTGTTATATTTGTTAATATTTTACTTTTTAAGAAATGATGCAGAACTGAACAAGAAATAGGAATTACAAAAGTAAAATCCAATGCAAAAGGAAAAACAGCAAACACTGCAGCAGCAACCTAACTCCTAGATGTTTACACCATACCTGGTATTAAAAAAAAACCCTCTTGTAATCTCATATAATTGTTTACACTCCCAATATCTAATTATGGAAGACAATTAAGAATTCTCAAAAGACATAGAATAGAAAATTGGCTACTGGTCTTACAAGTGAAATGGAGATGCTCTTTAATGCATTTCCATTTTGTAGGTACAATAAAAGTCAATTAGATGTAAAAGGTCTATAATAAATGAATGGTCTGGATTCACACCATCTATGAGCAAAAATGCTCTTCATTATCAAGTATTGCCTATATGATGCCAGGAACACCACCAACACATTCATTTGGAAGACCTTTGAGTTTCCACTACATATGAGCTCACAGTAAATGCAAAATATCCTGACTTATCTTTCACAGGAGGAGAATGAACAATATAAACTACTTTGGTTTTGCTGTAGAGAATGAATGCATATATGGAGATCCCACTCCTAAGTGGATACAATATATACCTCCACATTAGTTTCCGTGTATGCAGATACACACACAGCCACGTTCACACAGTTATACCTGAACATAGCTTACAGATGTTCTGCTACCAGCATGGCTGTGGAATCCCAGAATGTCTAACATGCTCCAAAGCTTTCCTGAGAAGCTCAGAAAATACTTGGGCAGTTAGCTTGAGTTGAACTCTGTGCTGCTGTGATTAAAGAGCTGTTGCTAGCCAATCTATTCAGTTTTAAAGCTAGCTCCGCTACTTTTGCACAAGCTGTTGTTATATACATCATTGTTCAGAGACGTCAGCTATTTAGATTAAATAAGAAGCTTCTTCTGAGTCTTATAACTCCCAAGAGTCTTCACATTGTGTGTATTTGGAAAATACTTCCCACACTACAACCCTCAGTACCTGTAGAAACAGGTATTCTTTTCTTTAAAGCTGCTGGTGATTTGAATATCAGGCCAGCACTTCAGTTTGGAACTAGACAATTTACCACTTCCCTTCCTGGCTCCCTCTTTTGTGGTCCTCCAACTTTTCACAGAAGCTGAAAGCAAGTGAGCTGAATCCTGACATCAGTTTTTACTCTCTCTGGAAAGAGATGCGAATACACAACTGAAAATGTTTTTCCTGTTGCATAGTTTGCATATACTGTGCCCTTACTTATCCCATGGCAACCTCACATCAGCAACACGTGCCTTGGTCACCACATGGCTGGAGGTGCAGTAATTCTATCTTTGCAGAGCAGCTCCAAAGCTTGTAGCTTGTTCAGAATGGATTAGCCCATCTGCTCTTCTGTTCACCAAAGAGCCATCAGATTTAGTCTGCCCTGAGTGCTTTCCGTGGGCTGCTCAGAATGGTATTTTGACTTGAAGGTGATCTCATTAAGTTTTAAAACCCCAACTGGAAAGACCCTATATAACATAGAAACCTCTGTACTGACTTGACATCATCCGTGTTCCAGGGATTCCACTGCTGCCTGTTGAAGTGGTGGGCCTTTCTTTGTACTTTATCATGGGTGATCTCTTGACAGTGGGATTCACTACTCTACAGCACCCATTTCATCTTATATTCCTACCCATTTTTTATTAAACAAAAGCCTTCGGCATTTTTTAATATGAAGGGGATTTTTTTAATGATATTTGTTTAATGATTGCTGCTGGCCTTATGTTTATTAATGCTACGTCTTTCCCAGCCTCCTTTCTGAGCCTGTGAATGTGTAGGAGAGAGAGGGATAGTAGGATGCTGCCTTTGTTTTTAATCTGTTTGTATTTTAATACTATGTTATTTATTTAGTATTACTGAATTTTTATGTTTAAATGAACGATTCCTTGTTTAAACAAACAGAATAAAACAAGAAATGGAGAGTGCTTTATAAGTAAGAGCACTACTTTAATTCTGCTGGCATCAAAACGATAGTCTAGGCAGGATGGGGCTACTTTTCTTAGGCATTACTGTATATATATAACCACAGTTAACATTGGTAGCGGCCCCAAGACTCTGAGGCAAAGGTGAGTTTTTCCCATCAAGAACTAAATAGCACCTGCACAGAGTGGCTCATTTCAGAGCTACAAGGTGGTCCCTGAAAAAGAAATGCAGCTGTTACCCAATCCAGGGACTCTGAGGGCTGTTCTCTTTATGGTATGGAACAAGCAGCAAATCCCCTGGGAAGCCTAAGGGAAAAAGAGGTGAATAAATTTTAAAAACTCAGCGACTTAAGGGGAGGGCATGGAGAGAAATATGCCTGACCAAAGACCAGCATCACCAGGATCAAGTGGACAAGCAAGCACAACCAGAACTGAAAAAGAAGATGACTTTGTCTTCTCTAAGACCTCAAATTTTGTATGGGAGTGCCCATGCCTGCATAGGCGGCACAGCTTCCATCTTGGGGCTGATTTTGCAGTGTTGCAGGGAATTGTGAGTGGGTTGCAGGGTTCAGATATTTTGCATGAAAATTGTTTTACGAGAAAGTTTCTTCATCTTCTGTCACACAAAAGGCTGGAGCTACAAACAGACAGTATTTTTGACCGAAGTCCTCTCATAATCTCATGAAGGTGTTTTCATTAGAAGAAAATTACAGTACATTGGGATGGTTTTCAAAAGTATACTTATGCTTAAAAGCCCGTCAGAACTTCAGTGCAAACCAAAAATGAAGGCAGGTGAATTACTGTACAAGTTAAATCATTTGCAATGATTTAATCCATTTGATCTAGCCATGATTTAACATGCACTGTCTCACCCATTAAGTGTTACTACAGCATTAATGCACACATATAGCATATCCATGCCTGTATCCAGATACGTAATTACAAATGTTTTGTCACACAGTAAAACACATGTAGAAAAAGGGAGGAGAGGACAGACTTCCAAGATACCAGTAAGCCCTACTGAAATGACTCTGCCATAGCAAAACTGAAAAAGTAAACGCATTGCTGCAACCACCCCTCTACAGCATTTTGCACGATGAGCAGATGCACTCAGTAGATAGGACAGACCCGCATACAAGTGCGGAGAACCAGCACCCTGTGCTCAGGCCCTGTGCTGTGCCAGCCATCCCGAAAGAGTTAAGCCTAGCGTTGATCTAAAGGGATACCACACACGCATCTGTTTAGCACACACTGACTAATTGCAGCGTTGGCAGTGTGGCGGGATGCCAGCCCCTGCGCTCATGCGCAATATGTTGGTTTATGCATTGATCTGCTTTTCTTGTGTGGGCTTTAAATACCCAGATAAGCCTGCAAAGCTGCAAGAAGATCACATCGATATATTTACCCCACAGGCTTCCCTCTCCCTTCCCGTCATTCTGTTATGTGTCTGCCAAAGGTCTGTTGTGAAACAATCTCCTGAGCCCTGTTGTGTTGTAGCTTTCTCTAATGTTAACTGAATTTCCCTTGGTAACAGAGACACAGTATCTCAGCAGTATTCCCACTCCTTTCTCTGAATAGCTTATCATTTGATAGTGGAGCTATTCAAAATGGCATCTAGTATTTTCTTCGTGAGAATTCACTGCTGAATTAGAGTGTAATTTTAAAGGAGCTGCAATTTAGCAAAACAGCTGGGTAAGTGATAAATAGAAGGTTGGCACATTCGCTCCATGGTAAGTTTTGCCTATAACAGTATTACATCCAATTTCAAGGTCAAGACTCTCATTCTCAGGCAGCGTTTAGCTTTAGGAAGAACACCTAGCAAGGTATGAACATAAATCCATTCACCCTCACAATTTCTATATGAGGCAGGCAGGTGTTATGATCTCCATTACACAGGGAAAACAATATCTTCTGAGAGACAGAGAGTCTTGTCCAAAGTCTGACTCCAGTCGCTAGGGAGAAAATGTTTCAACTATAGTATCTCTGAAAGCTGGCTAAAGATTTTTGAATGAAGTATTTGTTATTTTTTTCCTCCCAGAAAGATGTTGATAAATTGAAGTCAAAACTTCAAATGAATATCTATGCCTGTATCAACAAAGATGGATTCTTTGACCCAAAAAAAGGAGAATGGCTCAAACAAGCTCAGTTTGGCAGTAAGAGAAATCTAGGTAAGTAGAAAATAACTCATTATATTCTAATGGGAGAGAGAGATTTAAAACTGCTCCAAGCATGCATAGACCTTAACATGGAAAATGAGTGCCTGTCCTGCTGCTCTAGAAGGAGCATCTTTCTTTACTTTGAAAGACTTGTCCATCTACAGAATGAGTCAATATTTGAAATGCTGCAACATCTCACAGGACAAGACAGTCTTTTCTGCCCATTTCTACTAATTGCTTCTGAAGTTCAGATCAAATAATATCCATAAAGATTTGCAGGAAGTTAAATGAAGCTGTCATCATTGGGGAGCAGTTATCTTGATATGAAACTTATATCTATATCTTAGGAAGTTTATTAAAAAAAGAAAAGCAAAATAAAATTGGCTTATTTCCTCCAGCAAGCATTCCGGCACCAGATCAGAATTAGAGCAAATTCTACCTCACTGTGAAGTGGGGTAAGATTTGTACAACAGCGATGAAAGCATTATGAGACGGGGATTATTTCTGACTAAAAGAATCTAGTTGTAGAGAATACAGACAGAATAGAGGCAGGAAAAAGACTGATTCAATTTCATGCTAATGTGAGCATACAGTACTGGAAATTGCAGGTTTAAATTTATCAGTATCTGTTTTTAAATTATCAGGTAATAAATACATTGTTAAGATTATTCTTCTTGATCAGTTCTCCCCTAAA
This sequence comes from Gymnogyps californianus, assembly GCF_018139145.2. Lineage (NCBI taxonomy): Eukaryota > Metazoa > Chordata > Aves > Accipitriformes > Cathartidae > Gymnogyps > Gymnogyps californianus. Next base: position 149,972,819 of record NC_059471.1, read on the forward strand.
ATATAATCGTTTAAGGAATGTGTTTTAGTACAATTTTGTATGGTTTTGCTCCTGGTTTATTTCACCCCTCATTTTTATCAACTTCCAGGGAGTCTTTTTTCTTTTTTTTAAACTGGTTTTACTTGTCGATGAATTAGGTTAGAATAAAGAGTTGGACCTTCTTCCATCTCCTAAACAAGTTCATTCTTTTTTTTAATTGAAATTGAAAAGATTTTGCAAAGGAATCTGTGAACTATGCTTACTTATTTTCCTAGGAAAGGGAACCAAACAAGGAGATGCTAACATAGTTGCTTTTAAGCTTATTGTATTAATGAAGGTTGGTCCGAATCAATCCTGTAAGCCCTGCCATTTGGTACATGTGTCATACAGTCCCTACTGACATCCCTGTGACCTGCAAATATGATTCTTAGTGTCGTCTTTTCCCTGCAGACCTTCAAAAAGACCCTGCTTGAATTGTTTTGTGATAATTTCACAACAATAAATCACTGGAGACGTATAGCGAGCATTCCTGTACCTCAGCTTCCTCAGTCTGGACTAATTTATCCAGCTGTTTCTTGGTCTAGTTAATTTTCACTTGAAAAAATACAATCTTAGTTTATTTTTACTTATTTGTTAATATAATTCCAGAATATGGCTCTGGTAAAAGTGTGGAGAGAATGGTAATAGCAAAAGGAAATCTTTAAAATAGAAAAATTTCTGCTGGCTTTAGATCCTAAGTTACCATAGCAGCGAATTCAACACACTACCTGTAGACTGGGGAGCAACAGATAAATAAAAGCTGGGAGAGATGATATGAAAACCTAAAGGTCTGTTCAGCAGATTCTCTATTTATACCCATGAAAACAAGCAGATACATGTGTTGTTTTGATTCCGGGCACCCCTAACTCAACAGAACCGTGCAGAAGGTCTCCTCGGTCCTCATTTCCTGTGGCAGTATTCTGCAGGCATCCTTTGTGAATTAATTTCTCTAGGTTTATATAATAATACAGCTCCACAGAAGCCATCTTCTCTGATGATGAATGAGTGTTTCTTTTCAGTTTTCCACGAATGAAAAAGAATGTCTAATCCCAGATGCTATCAACTCACTAAGAATAACCTAATCTTCTGTGAGATCAGGTTGCTTTCTGAATTGAATGCAGACTACTAATGCTTATCTAATGACAAAGTGATTTGTGTGTACAAGTCTGGGAGGATACCTCATACATATTTTATATTTTACATTCATGCATATACAGAATTGAAATCTATGTGATAAACTGTATATCCAGATGATATTCAGATGTGTCATTGATCTTTTACATACTGATCTATTTTGTTTTAACATTTCAAACCGCTGGGGCCTTGTTTACGTGGCACAATTCAGCTGCATGGTGAGACATCTAACAAGTCTTTATGATGCCATTGTAAATTATGTCATCCATCAGATTAGCTAACCATGGTCATATCAAGATGTTGGATCCTGCAGCCTGCCTATAGCCAATAAAATTCATTTCTGAAGTTCATAAAACTAACAGACTAATAGCAAAGGTAATAGCAAAGAGCCATTACTGATGCATAGGTCAAACGTAGTTCAGTTTGGCTTCAGAACAAAGTTTTTCCCCAGCTTCAAAAACCTCCACAGCAATGTGGAGGGATTCTTGCTTGAAGTTTGTTGTTTTTAAGAAGTGATTTCCTCGTTGTTACTTTGATGGGTACAAGTGAACAATACAGGGCATAAATAGACCTTCTCAGAGGTTAATAAAGAAAATACTTAAACTGCATGGCTGGGATTCTTCTCTGCTACTAATGTACATGACAACTATCTCTCTATGCAAAATGTAAATCACGAAAGAGATTACCCAGTTCAGTTCTACAACAATGTTAATGAGATTTAGTCTCAGTGGGGCTCTCTTGGTGTTTGTCAATTATGCCACTTTACCTGTCCTTTTGGCTTTTATTTCTCCAGTGACTTCTCTATGCAATTTGCCAAATAACAAAGGATAATAGTAATGAAAACTTCCATTTTAATGCAGGTTTTCATTTGAAAAAAATAGTCACAGAGAAACAGAATATACTTCAGACTCTGGATACAGAAGAGTGCTTAAGAAGATGATTAACTTTAGGCCTGTGCAGCAGTCCTACAAAGAGAATGAAGCAAATGCTTAAGTACTTTCTTGAGTAGGTTTTGCAGAAGTTTTAGTTTGCATAATATTTTTCCATATTAACTAAGATGTAGGAATTATTATTTTTCCTGAAGCTTTATCTTTTTACTACTGAGAGTGCTTATGGAAGTTCAATTCCCATCACTTCAGAGATCATATTTCTACATCAGCTGAGACAGTCCCTGTCTCAAAGATATTATGATGTTAAATGGACAAGGAAGACAAATGCGAGGGAACTGAGGGCAATAAAACCGTAAGTAACCACCAACAGAAAGAGAACTGGGAGAACGTAAACCAAAGACACATAATATGCTTTCAGCTGAAAGAAGAGTGGAGCTGAAGGATGCTAATGGTGGGAAGGGAAGACTAATCTGCTCTCGTGCATTCCCATAGACTTCAAATAAAGTATATCAAGGAGTTTAGACTTAAATTTTGGCTCCCAATTTTTGCTGGTTTGAGAAGTTAGATCTCCTGTCTTTAATATTGAAGCATGAACTTGAATCTGAAAATGTCCATTTAAATGAAGTGCTGTGCAATTACTTAGAAGGACAGTGTGCAGCAAGAATTTAACTTTTCTTGACAGATTCAGCTTCAGCCATTCTTAGGTAAAGTATAATTTATGCAATTTTTCTTTTGTGGAAATTAGTGACTGAAATATCTAACTAAATTAAATTGTATGTGAAGATACCAAACTCATAAAAGATACATTGAAAAACTCCTGAGTAAACCTAAGAGCTATCAGGACAGTAGAGGGGGGGGGGGAAAAGCTGCTCGCATATAGAGGTCACGCAATCACCCAAGTGTGAATCTGTTCAGTCATCCAAAAGCAATGATGACTGCCCGGCAGCACTTTGAAAAGATATAATTGCCAACTAGTCCTAAAACCCAGTTTGTGCAATGATTGCAAATTTGCATAATTAAGAACAGCCACCGTAAAGCCCAAACGGTTGTCAGTTTAGAAAAATCTCACTGCAATCTGCTAAAGTTTGTGTGCTAAAAAGAAGTGTCATAAGGATTGGCAGGATGGTCTCACGGTTTAAAAAGGAGGTTTGTTTGTGAACTTCGATATGCCTGCTTCATTTGATACCTTCGACCTGCACTTCAAATACTTCAAATAATTCAATTTCTTATCTGCAATGTGTGGATAATATATGGCCTTTTTCATAAAGCACTTCAAGATTCTTGACTGAAAGGACCTATAGACGTGTAAACTATTTATTATTACACAAACAGTTGTTGAGAGTGACTCTGTGACAGCTAACTGTACTTTCTTCACTTCAAAAAACACATCATCTCTTCCAATGGCATTCTCTTCTAATCCCAAAACATACTTTCATTGTATTAAATTACCATGAAGAAGGCTCCAGGGGCAAGTTCCCATGTTTTTATTTGTTCCCTCTTCAGTCAATGTGAAGTTAGTAAAGTGTCTGTCTAAATAATGACCAAGTCAAAACTGATTAAGGAAATCGGGATTGAGCCAGGAAAGTAGCATTTTCCTGTACACGTGGAGGGGGAAGGAACTGACCTTCCTTAAAGAATATCTTTGTTATCATGCAATAAAATGGATTTGGTAGATTCTGACTATTCTTAGTTAAGAAATACACCTCTCAGCAGCACACAATATGCATTCCAGCTGTCATTTTACATGCCAAATGTATTTAGATAGGTTTTAAAATAGCTAAAATGATTAAGTCAGAAAATTAAGCTTATCAAAGAAACAAAACACATGGTTTTATTCCTAAGATCTTCAGGAGCATCTCTAGACAGACTGATAAAAAGGGGAAAAAAAAAAAAAAAATCAAGATTAAAAGATTCCAGAGTTCAAAATACATTTGGAAAAAGCACATCCATGACAATGTTTTTATTTTGTTCCAGTTCAGCACTCCTGTCTGAAAAATCACTTATCTTAACCACAGCCCCCTAAAGCTGATGAATGTCTTTATTTTGACTAAACTATATCTGATAGCCAGTCCCCAATGCCTTTCAAAGTCCACTTAAATTCAGAATTTTATTTGCAATATACGATCATTACTCCATTCCCCATCTCTCACTTCAATATAGAGGTACTGCTAAGCAGATGACAAACTAACAATTCTGTGGTACATAAAATTCTGCCAGCTGACAATCCCACTCTCTTTCTTGTCCAAGTTCAAATACTCTACAAGTCATGCAGAAATGCCTTGAATTCAATCTTTGATCTTCACGCATTTGGATAAAAAAAAATAAGCAATCTACACATCACCATGAAGTCTCTTTAGACATTCAATACCGCAGTTATCAAACAGGAAGCTGTATTTCTTAAGAAACAGCAGATCTCTGCAGAAGATTTTCTTTTCTATGAATGGAGTTTATTTCAGTTCCTGGATAACAGGAAAATATTCTCTGTCCTTCTGTTTCACAAGGAAAGGTAGCAAGTTCTTTTTAGTCATAAAACTTACAGAAGGCTCAACTGAACATCTCCAACCAAATTCTGCATGTTTACCTCCATGGCACATAGAGAAAATCCCCATTACAAGTTGCCTGAAAGAAAACGGACATTTTCCCCAAACCAGTCCTTTCTGAAGTTTGTGTGATTTGATTAGCCAAGTAGGCTGTTACTAGAAAATTCTCCCACTTCGCTTAATTTGCTTATTTCCACCACCTTGTGATAGACTATCCCTTCACTCACAAGAAAGCGGGAGAGAAAACAGGCACTTTTTCATAGGAGAGTGGAAGTGAATGGGGTCTTTGAATAGCCTTGGACTATGCACCAAGACACAGATCCATTTCCTTAGGTTGGGATGGCAACCAGAATTAAAATTTCAGGGACATATAGTTAGTCTGAGTCTTACTTGCTGGTGATTAACAGAATACAAATCTTTTTCTACCATGCCCTCCCTATTGCTTGCAGTTTTCTCCCAGATCCTGTCTTTCATCTTTCCATCTTCAGACACCTGATGGCTCTAAATTTTTCAGGCATCTTTCCATCAATGACCTTCAGCTCAACCCTCATTCTGGGACACCAGTTACAATCTTACAATATTAAGTACAGCTTTGCTTTGACATTTTGTTAGATAGACATCAAAATGTGTGTAATAAACACATTTCAAGATACTTCACTCCTGTGAAAACATCTTCTAATCTCCCTGTGAATACTGTCATCCTTTACTGTGTAACATTTCATTGTAGTCTTAATTCCTCAGTGTCAGGACCTGTTGTTTTATTTGCCTGTAGAGTGCCACAAACATCTGTGGCTCCGCGTAAAATCTAAAAATTCATAAAAATACAATGTTCTTATTTTTTCTTAAGAGCTTCTCATCTCTCTCTCACCTATTAATGCAAAGTCAACTTGAAAGTTTATCACGAGTAGACTGACCTTTGCCTTAGGTTTTGTCTTAAAATAGGCATACAGTGTTGTAGAACAAGTCAAAAGCATCACCCTGTCTTCTGCTGGTTTGCTACGTGGCAATGGCTCAGATGTCTCACTCTGCTATTTCAAGTGGTTAACTGCATTATCTAAAGTAAGCCTTGATTGTCAAAGCTTGAGCCCATATTCTTCCCTGTTTTATCTGAAGGTAATGTAATTTCAGATAACCAATTATTTCATCTGATAAGAAAAAAGAATGACAATGCTCTGTCTAATGCACTGAAAGGATCTGAGCAGTAATGTCTTAATACACTGTAATGAACATTAAGAAAATATCTTTCCATCTTGTGAAAGGGGAAATTTTTGATTGCAAAAATGCATCTGTGATAGCAACAGTATACAGCATTGCATATTCAGTCCAGCCTGGTGATGCTTACAGAGCACACAGTACATATGATACAACACAGCAAAGCACTTTTTTTTCATATGCTTTTGTTCCTGGATTTTAAGTAAGATGTTCAAGGAAAGCATGAGGGCAATATTTTGAAGTTACATAACACATTGTCAACCCTTCATAGTTAAAAATAAAAGGATTCAGGCTCTCCTCCATAATTCTAATTTACAATTAAGAGTTGCATAGACGCGGTCTCCTAAAGAATTTCAGTATTTATTCCTCTTTTTAGCACTTTGAATCATAAAGGCATGCTGGCTCTGTCTTTAGGCAAGCTACACACTCAGTGACTTTAATAGATTAGGAATTAAAAAAAAAAAAATCAATCCCAATGTATCCTTGGTTTCTGCTTTTGTTGCTTAAAGGCAATTGATGGGAAGTTAAAGAAAACTATCAGTACACCCCTCAAAGCTACTGTTGGAATGCACCTCAGGTTCTGCTTCTGCCCAAAACTTTCCCATACTCTTCTCCTCTCCTAAGAGCTCCCCACAGTTTTGAAGTGCTGTACATTTGCAAGGTGTATTTATATTCCAGCTACGGTGAGAAGCTTCAGGATAAGAGAGGCAGAGCGGGACAAAGCGGAATTCAGAAAGAACTGGTAGGAAGCTGCATGTGGCTGGCAGGGGAAACTGCTAACAGAAAGGTACTGCCAGGCCTACAGAAATGAGAGAGAAGCAGCATTTCTAATTTTTCAAGCATCCAGTTTCAAGAACTGAGGTGCCAAGAAAGAACAAAGAGTGGCTCAGCCACAATTAAAATTCTGAATATATTTCTAAAAGCCTACCTGGACAATGGTCCTTCCCCTTGACAACACATTCCTATTTGTAACAGCTGTATTTTTCTATAAATTCTTAAGGCTTTCATTCCCAAAGGAATGATGAACTACAAGCAGCCACCTGCAACAATGCTATGATTGCAAAAAGAGTTGTAGCTTGGATGTATTCTAAAGCATCTTCCATCCTGCCGACAGCTTGTTGGACAGATTATGTTATTGAGAGAATAAAGTGTTTACTATGTCAGCAGGGTAATTATATCCGGAAAAAACCACATGAACATTCATAAAGTCTCTCCCCAAAACTGAGTTATGTGCTAAAATAAAGAATGATGGCTGTATGAATAATCTCAACTTTAAAAGAAGTTTCTCTTGCAAAGCTCACAGCAACCTATCCTTTCCTCCCTATCTTCCGAAGGTGTCAGTCATCTTCTATCTTATCACTATGAACACAATGCAGCCCAGCACTGCCAACTTCTTATCCTGGAAGAGCATTTGAGTGATTAGAGGTTTCTCTTTTGTTTATGTAGTCTTTCTGATAGCTCTCTCACTCTTAATAGTAAGAGACACATATTTTTTTCGCTACAAAGTTTGTCTAAAGCTTCCAGTGACAACTTCTACAAATACCAAAAAGACTCCCGATGTTCCCAAGCCTTGTGTTAAGGGCTTAGGCTGATTTCTGGAGCCCTGAAACTGAAGTACAGGCAACAAAAATCATAACCTCAGCTTTTAAGTGTTAAAATGATAAGACTCTTGGAGGTAGCTAATGAGTAAAATATGTCTTTAGCATAATATAACCTTAACATTTCCAGTGGTCTGAATAGGATCAACAAACCGTAAAATCATTACTGAGGATTGCAAAGGCCACTCAGTAGCTTCAAATTGTACTGTAATTTTTGGATCAAAAAGGAAAGGAAGTTCTTTATAAATATTTGATTGAACCTTTTTAATTCTTTTGTACTAATTAAATTCTTCTAAAACTCCTATTTATTATGACTTCCACAAATCCTTACATGAGAACCTCAGCAACCTACCAGTGAAGTCTAGCCTCAGAGTAATCAATTACTGACGGACTGAGATTGTAATGATTGCTGTATCACATAGCTAAAGAATTTACAATAACTTCGTGCTTTCACAGGTTTTATTTAAAAAGTAATCTCCCATAAGTAGGTCACTATCTTGATTTAGGAAATCATTTCATTCACAGGGTTCGACAATGCAGAGCCCACCAAGACCAAGAAACTGGTTTTACTCCCACTGATGCTAACATAATACTCTCAATCAGTGAGTATCAATCAGAATTTTGTCTGTAGCCTTATAGCAAATCTTTTTTTTTTTAAACTCAATCCAAATTAGTAAGTGCAGCTGCTTCTAAGATGCATATAATCATCAACATATTTCAAATGTAACATAATACAGCATTTCACCCATGAATTATGAATGGTGTAGAAAGCAAAGTAAATGGTAAAAATATTAGATCTCATCATTTCTTGTAATATATATATGTGCACATTCAAATTTCCCCCAAAATGTCAAAATGAGATAACCCCAAAATTTTCTAAATAACAACATGTATTCTAGAAATTCATTACTTCTCTAGTTTGCACAAACTCAGGAATTTCAGTCAAGTTCAAGTACAGAATTTAGCATTAGCACTTGGTATTTTACTATTGCTAACAGAGGCATGAGATGACAGTTACTAAAATACCAGACCAGTCACACAGTATTCTATTCCACTGACAGATAAGGGAAATAGGCATATCAATCAGTGCTTTTTATGGGCAACTACAGGCCCTCAAAGTGACATGCCAGGAAGCATATCTGGGTTTTAATAGTGTATATTTGAGTATTGTTGGGTAAAAATGAAAAACATTTCACTTCTACATTATGAAAACCCTCAAAGAGGTATTAATGAACCTAACAAATAGTAACATTTAGAAAATCTAAGACATGAAAATGCAAATAATAAAAAATTTAAAAAAGAAAAAAATCCCTAACCTACCAATCCAGATTCAAAATGAGAAATTTCAAGGCAAACACCAGTGATCTACCTGCCAAGAATAGTGTATCAAATGGCATGCTTCTTTCCCAGGTAAGATGTTGAATATTTGAATACGCTGGTGGAAACTCGGCAGGACCCAAGAGATGTTGCTATCACTCACTTCATGAGTACAAGACAAAGCCTCCCACTGAGTTCTGAAAGCAGGCCCTGGGAGGCATTCGCCCTTACAAATGTTTTTGGAGGGTGCCTGGTGTCCTAGATCTGCCTTTGTGCTGGCTCTGCTCTGTGCCACTTAGTACCTGCTGTGTTTGACCATTAGCACATCTGCCGTAGGCTGCTCCCTTTGCTCTGAGGAAACTTGCTTCATAGCTCCCTTACACATTCAAAAAGGCAGTGACATCAAAGAAATTCATGACACGTTGTTTATTGATGAATTTGGTTACATTGACATCAACCCAAAAGGAATGGCAAACCAGCAGGTATTGTATTTAAATGAGGACTCACCTTTCGGTTCCCACAGAAACTTCTGTGAGGAAAATCAACTTTTGAAAACAGCGAACTTTCCAGGAAAAAAGCCTGCTTTTTTTGTAGGTAACATTGATTTAGTGTTGACGTACAATGTTTAGTAGGTTCAGATTTTTGGAAAAGCAAGAGAAAATAAGTTTCTAATTACCAGTTTGAGGGCATTCTTGAATTTACTTTTTCTTCTGTTGTTGTGATTAGTACACCCCTCTGTTTTCACACTACAGAGGAAAAAAACCACAGCATGTTCTAGTCCTCAGGAATACCTTCTATTGCCATTACCTTTCAAAAATAATCAAAAGCAGTCTCACAACAGCAGAGGCAGCTCCCTCAGCTCTCATGAGTGCATCCCATCAGGTCTCATCGACTTGTGTATGTCCATTTTGTTTACATGCTCCCTAAACTGATCCTCCCCTACCAAGGGTAAGTCTTCATCACTCCAGACTTTCCCACCGGTCTCAGGGGCCTGAGATTCCTGAAGGATGGTCTTACCAAGTAAAGACTGAGGCAAAGAAGGCATCAAGTACCTTGGTCTTTTCCTGTCCTTTGTAACCAGGTCGCCTGCCGTATTCAGCAGCAGGCCCACGTTTACCCTCCTCTTCCTTTTACAGCTGATATACCTGTAGAAGCACTTCTTGTTGCCTTTCACATCCCTCTCTGGATTTAACTCCAGGTGGACTTTGGTTTTCCTAACCCCATCACTTCATGCTTGGACAGTGCTTCTGTAGTCTTCCTGGGTCACTTGACCCTGTTTCCACATATTGTATGCTTCCTTTTTAAAAAATCTGAGTTTTGTCAGGAGCTCTGTGTTCATCCATGCAGGCCTCCAGCCACCTTCCATTTCCTGCATGTTGAGATAAACTGTTCTTGAGATTTGAGGAGGCGATTCTTGGAAAAAAACCAACCAGCTCTCCTGGACCCCACTGCTCCCCAGGTCTGTCTCCCATAAGATTCTTCCAAGCAGATCCCTGACCAGACCAAAGCTTGCTCTCCTGAAATCCAGGGTTGTGATCCCGCTATTTGCCTTGCTCCCTCTCAGGATCCTGAACTCTACCACTTCCTGGTTGTTGCAGCCAAGGTGGCCCCCACCTTTAACATCCCTGAGCAGTTCTTCCTGCTTTGCAACTATGAGGTGCATCAGAGTGTCCTCCTCTTGTTGGCTCCTCAATCACCTCTGGCAATAAGTTATCACCAATGCACTCAGAAAATTCCTGGATTGCTTGTGGCCTCCTGTATTGCCCTTCCAGCAGATATTGGGGTGGTTTAAGTCCCGCATGAGGACCAGAGCCTTTGAACATGAGGCTTCTTTCAATTATCTGAAGAAGACCTCATCAACCTCTTAGCTTTGATCAGAGGGGCTGCAGCAGACCCCTATTGCAAGGTCACCCACATGGGGCTTCCCTATAGCCCTAACCTATAAGCTCTCAGCTGGCTCACCAGAGGCAGAGCTCCTAGGCAGAGCTCCATGCACTCCCACCACTCCCTCACATGAAAAGTAACTCCCCCCGTACTGTCCTGGCCCATCCTTCCTAAAGAGCTTGTATGCATCCATTACGGCGCTGCTCTTGTGTGAGTTATCCCATCATGTCTGCAATTCAGATGAGATTGTAGCCCTGAAACTGCACACAGACCCCCTAAACTCCTCCTGTCTGTTCCCTACACTACATGCATTAGCAGACAGACTCTTCAGATGGGTACTTGGTCGTGCTGATTTCCCAGAAAAAGTATGAAAGCTTTCCCTGTAGTGCTGTCCTGTAGGCATTTCCTTATTGCATGCACAGGCTTGATGTGGACCCTCTTCAGTGTAGTGGATTAAGAGCTCTCTCCTGTTTGCAAAACCCTGCACCCTTTGCTTACAAACTCAGTCCACCCCTTCCTCACTTGGTTGTGGGTCATCATTCCTTTCCCCTATAGCTCCTAGTTCAAAGTTCTCACCCAGTTGGTCAGCCTGTTGGCAAAGATGCTTTTGACCCACTTGGTAAGATGGACCCCATCTCTCCCTAGAAATTCTCGATACCGAAGGAGGATCCCATGGTCATAAAAGCAGAATCTCTGTTGTCAAAACCAGCTGTTCAACCAGTTGTTCACCTGCAGGATCCACCCACTCCTCAAGCCGCATTGAGGAGAATTTCAATAAAAACATTTTCTAATGCAAAGATGCCAATCACTTCTAATTTGCATCAACCTTGCAAAGAAGAGCAGTCAGGCCTGAGTCATATTCCACTGAATTAAAACCAAGATATAGAAGTTGGAGCAATCCAAAGCTGGTAGCAAAGCTAGCAATGTGTCCTAACATCCAGGGGAGAGAACGGTCTTTGTCTAACAACTTTCTCTAGCAAAATTTCATGCCAAGGTCCCAGAAACCAGAAAACCATAAACTTTATGTTTTGAGTGTTCAGTGGAATAAATGTAAACAATAATAAGAAATCTAACCTCTGAACTAACATTAAGTATTGTATTAATTTACAAAAGGACTAATAGCTCTTTCCTGTTGTGCTAGTTTAACCTCATTACATTAAATGGTCAAAATTCTGCTCTGGCTTACAATCTCATCACTGAAGTCCCAGGTAAAACTCAAGCATCAGTGACAAAACTACCACCAGTGTCTTGCAGAAGGTACAATGCCAGGCATGAACCATCTAAATGTAATCAGGACATGTTCTAGCATCATGGGCTGGGTGTCTCTGTCAGAGAAAAATTCAGAAACGGTAAAAGAAAAAGCATTTTCAGTAAGCAGAGTAAGCAACACAAACAGGTAGTGCAACTGCACAGTTGTGAACTGAACAAAGATAATGAGCACATCGAGAGTCTGGATAATGACTCAAAAGAGGAGATGAATTTGACAGGAATAGCTCTCTATTTCCCAACAAAAATCTGAACCCCAGGCAACAAGTTCCTTCCTTCCCTCTCCTTCCACCTCTACGGCACGCAGGAGGTCCCCGGCAACACTGCAGAGTCTCGAGTGAGCAAGCAGTCTGTCGGCTTATGCCCTTCAGTGGCCATAAAGCTACTGCAGCTCTCTATCTATCAATCAGAACGACCCAGACAGAACAGACAGGCTGAGCCTCACTCATCAGCGCGGCGTTGCCATGGCAATCAGCTGTTGCCAGGTAGCCCGCAACTAAGAGAGGATTGAGAATTAGCAGGGCCTAAAAATAAAGATGTCGGGGGTTTTTTCCTAGATGTTCATGTGTAACAGGCAAAATAATAATAAGACTCCCTCAAGATCTCAGCAGTTACGGGGTGTTTATATTCCGCAGGCTTTGATCACCTTTTAAAATTAGCACATTTTTCTAAGCAACAAAAACAACCAAAGCATGACAGTGGGAAGATTTTCCAAATCAATGAAAACATGAGACTAAAAAGCAGGAAAGGAGATAAACTGTCCTGAATAGTCAAAGAAACTGACAGATAAAAACTAAAAACCTTCTAAATCTCTACATCAGCAGAGTCAGAAACCATGGCAGCTCTGCTGGTTTACATCGTCTGTGTAGGAACTGTCCTGTAGTTAAGGGATGAGAAAAAACTGGATTTCATTTCCATCCCTAAACATTCCCTAAGCATATGGACCCTATAAAATAAGAGAAAATGCAACTTAGAATATTGTGCAACCGAACACATCCAGGGCTTTGGCATTCTCAGACTGAAGACATGATGGGAATACAAGACATGCCACGTCTAACTGCAACAGGGTTTGTGAAAGCAAATGTTGCAAAGGCTCATCACCAAGGAAGGAAAGGCTGTTGAAGTGAAAAATTCTTCAACAGACGTTAAAAGAAAACAAAAGGTGGCCTTCACTGCTTCTTCCTGGTCACTATATAGACACATGACAAAAAAAGCCCAAAACCCAACCACAACTCGCCCCAAGGTCACGTGGAAAGACAGATCTGCAGCACCTTTCTTCCCAGCAGCAAGTACTTTAGAGGAGAGAAAGCTGTAAGAGTCCCTGTAAACTAAAATATCAAAATCAAGTCTGATCCTAACCAGTAGTGTTTTACAGATATTGACTCCAAGATCTGCATGGGTTTGTGCTGCTGGATTCCCCGGAACCATTCCTTGGAGGTTTCAAGGGATAAGCCCATGGCAGAAATACAGCAGGGTTGGGCCAAACTGCTTGTCCAGCTGACTCCTTTCACAGGAAAAGCTAGACAAAGAATGAAATATCGAGTCTGAGTCCATTTCAATGTACAAAATAAACAATTCCTTTGGGTTAACTAAAAAAGGAATTTTACCTTTTTTTTTTTCATTTCAAGTAAGGAAAAACTGAAGAAACATTAATTCTTTCTACTAGGAAACATTTCTTTCTTCTTTTTTGTAAACGCAAAACAAAATGTAATGACATAAACCAAAAAGGAGTTATGAAATGGAAAGTAATTTCAGATTAAAATAATGTAAACTTTCAATGCTTCAGATGCTAAAATGAAACATTTGGTGGTTTTTGAACATTGTTGCTTCAAATGAATAACTTGGCAACAAAAAAGGAATTTCTAAAACATCTTGATGTTGCAAATTCTGTATGTTTCATTAGCAGTAAAATCTGATCAAAATATTCAGTCCTCTTCTACCTCAAGCACCCAGCCCAGACAATATTTTCTCCCTAAATTCTACACTGTACATGACCCAGTGCTCAGAAAAACACAGTACATCAGTTGCACTATGATGAAAATTATTCTCTCATTTTTCCTTCTTTTTTTTTTTTCTATGTTTCCATAAATAATATATCTTCTTCAGTGTATATTAGGAATCAATGGCAAGTGGAAAATGTGACAATAAACACTTAATAGTGGCATGGTGGATTTGAGAAACTGGAATAACATCCTTGTGCACAACAACCTTTGAAACAGTGACATAAAGTAGCAGTGGATTTACTGAGAATGTTCTAAAAATATATTTTTAGACACCCTACAAAGGCACTAAATAAAAAAAGGCCAAATTTGAGTGGAAAATTACTTCCAAAACCGAACAAGAACAATACAAAGAAAGCTAAAACAATGAGAGCTGGATTTCTTACTAGTGACTGTTTGTTTTCAGAAAGGACTTAAAATTAAAATGTCTCTTCTAGTTAGAAGAATCATTCTTATCCTCTTCCCTTTGTTCTGGCATCCATCACTGAATTTTATACATTTTGACTTGCTGAGTATCAGATAAGATTAATTTATACAAACATAGCCGGACACACAGAACGCTTAATATAACTGTATCTTAACTCTGCTGATTTCAGCCTAGAATTTGATTTTTATCTGTATGGGCTTCAGCTCCCATAAAAACACAAAGTAATTGTGAATATGGTGATAATATTTAAGTAAGCCACAAACTCGAATACTGAAAAAATCTGACTTAATTTTTCCCTCTTGTTGCATCCCCTTGGGAAACACAAGTACCCATCCAGGGATGGTTTTCAGAGATACAATGTTTTCTGAAGTTCAGAAGAGTTATTCTGAAGTCTCTGAGTTTCTTACTTTTGTTTCTAAAATATAATTAGGAATTCCTTAGCCTGAACCAAGTTCTTGCATATATGGAGGTGCCAGTTAGCAGCTCCCTCGAAGAGGAGCACGAAGTGGCATGACTTTATAAAGACATTCTGTTCTCTGTGCCACGCACGAGACTCCATTTGTCTCCACAGAGCTTAACTAGTTAGGGGAAAGTGCTTCTGTGATGAGTCTTCCATGACAAACCCCTCAGCAACACCCAAACAGGGGACCTGAACACTGCCTTAGGTATGCAGAGCAAAGCCCAGCAATGGCTATTAGTTATGCTGGAGCACAGTTTCCTCACTTGGTATCACAGAGGCAGTTGGGAGGGTTGGGAGGCAGAAGGGAGAGGTGAGCTCTTATTCCTAGTTTTAACATGTACAGTACTAAGGGCAAATAAGGGAACAGCCATCATCAAGTGGTCTTATTATGTCTTTCTTATTTTATTTCTGCTGCACTTCTGTTACCTATAATAAGTCTTTCTTTTGGTATCTTTTAAAGCTTAAAAAAAAACACCACCACAAAAAAACCCAAAAAACAACAACAACAACAAAAAAAACCACAACAGCAGAAAAGTTCTCTTTTGCATAACAATAATTTTATCAAAATTGCAATGTTTTGCAGACATGTTGATATCAACTAAATTTTTGGCAGAAAGCTGTCAAAGCTTTCCACTTCAGATGTTGAACATAGCAATTAATCTACTCCTTCTCATATTAAACTATTAATTGTAATTGTATATGTAAAAATAATATATATTATACTTAGTGAGATAGTACAATATAAAAGTGGAAATGAAATTAATCAAAATGTTTTGATACTATTAAAATGATTGCTATATTTTGAATCTTCATTCAAAAAATGTTGGATGTGTATTCCAACTTGAAATTATTTTCTACTCAAATTTTGGAATTTCCCATGGAAGAGAAAACCTGGTATTTTAGACACAAATAACTATCACACATTCACATGAATCTTCTGGGGAACACAGTTGCAGCCCAGGAGCATTAGCTAAATTGAATACACTCAAGAAAGGGTGATTATTAATTTACCTCCAGAATATTGGCATTAAAATATCATTTAAATTCAAACAAATCTGTATATATCCTTCTTCTAGCCTCAAGAAGCGTTTTATACTTATTATGTTTTCTTATTATTACTTTTTTTTGTATCGACATTATATTTTATGGTTAAAACAACAGCTACCCCAGGAAATACATGAAAAAAGCTGCCATAACATCAGCCTATTTCACTGCAAAATAGAAATAAAAGCTTTGTGTTCAGATAACAAATGAGAGGCGTAGGGGAAAGCATCTAGTTGGAGTCCCACACCAGGAAGCATGCAAAACAAAAAATGTCTCTCTATTAATCCAAAATTTAGAGATTGCACACTGGAGGAAGAACTACTGATGAGGCCTATAGCCAAAACAGAACATAGATCTCATTCTTTTGCAGCACTAGAATGAGGATGCACTGACCTCATTTGTCAGATTCTACTGGACCATTGTTCAGTTTGAGAAAATTTCACCTTAAATGCACTGTAAAAGTGTTATGTCATCTGAGGAAGTATTTCTTGTTCTAAATGTGTTGGAATTGCCTCCTGCATCACTGTCTCTGTTTTGAAAAATTAAGTAACATGACCATCTCTTACACCCTTAGTTAGGAAAGAAGGAGCACTTAGTCATTAGAAGGCCAAATCTCTTTAAAATGTCATCATTTATCTATGTACAGAAGTTATATGGAGTATAGAGCCAAGTATCAATTTAAAATAAAATGGGTATTCTGGAATACCTTCCCATGAGGACATATTTATCCTTTTCCTTCACTAGATTCTTCTGTGGTTTTGCTCAGTTGTAACTAATTCAGTAAGTTACAGGATACTTTACTCTTGTCCCTTGACTGGGTAAGAATTGCAGAATTTCTGACCCAAAAGTACACATCTAAAATGTTTTTTACATGAATGCATATACATTTTGGTGTGAACAATTTTTTTGCCAGTTAAACTCTAATTAAACCTAAAACTTAGAGTAAAATCCTCCCTAGAATCATTGAATTGCAGCTAATTTCCACTAAAAACTTGTAATTGACTCAAATATACTTGAAAGATTCACAAATCTCTTTATGGTTTTTCCTCTACAAAGCAACCCATAAAAAGAATTCTATCAACATGAACACTAGCTATACAACATTGTTATAACTAATTGCCTCAGGTGCTGCTTTAAATTTCTTTTCTTCTTTCTATCAATGAGGAAGAAATGTGTCTATCAAAGTCAGACAGATTCATTTTTGGCTTATGTATCAATTTATAAGTTTCTATTGAAGTGCCAGATCTGGAATTTTATGGCACCTGTAAAACTACACTGAAACAATGGGCTTGTATAAGTTTCATTGAGAGTCAAATCTATGCTGCAGAATATTACTGGTGATGATGCGCAAGTAGGAAAGAATCAGGCTTGTCTTTCTTTGCTAAGTCTGCAAGGCTGACAGCAAAAATATCTGTAATCTAAATATATTTGATCTGAAGTTATATAGAGAGCAACATGACAAGCTATCACATCTTTTTTCTTTTTAAACAAAGTCACATTTCTGAGAAGAACTGCAATTTAAGGAGTCTTTCAAGTTTTGAGGTCTGAGTCAGTTATGAAGGTAGAAAGTGGGCATAATGAACATGCAAAGCTCCAGCAAGTATCTTTAGATTCAAGTCAATCATTTTATATGCCCCTTGGAAGAGTGGCTTTGCCTCAGAGATACACAGGAGAACTGAGCAGAACTTTGTCCTTCAGGAGTGATCACCACCTCCCACCTCCTGGGAAGCTCTCAAAAATGGGCTAGAAAGCAGCCTGTCAATCCGTCGCAGTAGTTCTGCACCATTTTCCTTCTGAGAGCTACTTCATAAGAGAGGCCAGGAGACCCACCAGCCTCCAGCCAGCCTCATTCCTGTCTCTCCACCCTACTGCTTCAACCTAATTTCTTCACAACACATGCAGTGGTGCACCATTTTTTTCTCAAAATGATTCAGGGTGCTACTACTTAGGGATGAATGCATTTTGAAAACCAGATACACCATTTTGAAAGGCTAAGATCACAAGATCTATATTTTCTACTGTTTATTATTTTTTAATTATTCTAGACTATCTCATTGAAACAGGCTCATCACCTTCAAACAACAAACTGTGTTATCCATATGGAATATTGGTAAGGCTGGCAGGAAAACAGCGAATTTACATATTGAAAGTGTTTGAAGTTTTGATTTCTTTTGTTTTTTGATCAGCAGATGAAGGACTTGATCACATATCTCCCACGCCTTGTATATGCACAAATTTATACTAATCCATACCTGTTTTCCTCAATTTCTATCTGAGATTTTATGTAATTGCCATCAAAACTGAAACATCTTACTTCTTGGGGAGAAAAGGAAAAATTTAATCAGCTTTAGTTATGACTTTAAGTGAGGAATAAACCAACATGAAATGATAAATTAAACACTGACTTCCAAGCACAGGCTCAAAGATTTAAAAAAAAAAAAAAAAAGGCAAAATAAAGGTAGCATGACACATCCTTTTACTTCAACTAATAAGAGGCACAAAGGAAAAAACAGAGATGTTGATCAGCATCCAAAGAACATAAGGTTCTTGAATATGGATATTTCTGATTCTTTTGAAAGGTCTCTGACATAGCACAAATCTCTAATTTACAATCTTCAAAGAAAATTTGAAAATGACAAGCAAAACAGAGTCAAATTAAACCTAAAAATTATGTTCTTTCTCAGTAATGGAGTCTGCAAATATGCATGATATTTAAAATAAAACTTGTACTATTCAAATCTATCTTTTGTATGAGGACCCTTATGCAGAGATGCAAGCACTAAACCTCTACCATATTCAGCTCTACCTAAAAGGAGGAACAGTACACAAACACACACACCCTCCCACCCAAAGTAAAAGGGAACAAATGGCTCCTGAGGCAGGAGAACTAATAAAAACAGGGTTCCAACAGGTTTACACCGGATGTCTTCTGCCTCCTCCACTTCCATGACAAGAAGCTCAACTCACCCCGTGTTTCCTATTGTACTTCCATTAGATCTTCCATGTTTCCCCAGATACCTGCATACCAGCTACCTGCAAAAGACCTTCTCTTCCTCCCCATATTTGCATTATTTCTCCGTCCTATTCTCAATGTTCCTTACCCCATCTCCTAGCAGCAATATTCCTCATTTGTTCCAAACCTCATTGACCTTTCTTGTTTGGGCAAGGCATAGCATGAGTTTGTCTGGAGCCACACATGCTCTTTGCTGACGTGTGTGCTGGTTGCTTGACTTGTACACTTGTGCTGACTGCCCAACTGGCTGTTGCCAAACTCAATGGATAATGGCTGTTTTCTCTGCCATTCTCTCAGTGGGGCCATTAACAGGGTTTCTCTCCTTTAATCAGCCACCCGTTTTGATAATTGTTTTAGGAACTTAACACCTTTGAGATCTCTGTCTACATGTTAATTTTGATTAAATTTTGCCAACAAACTCAATACTTATTAGCAGAAGACTGACAGAAAGTGCTATCACTTATGCTTTTTTCTTGAAGAATCTATGCAAAAAAACACAGTTCAAAGAGCTGTCATTCATGGTGTTATTCTTTTTTTTGTCACAAAACTCATCTCAGGTTCAGTATAACTTTTCTCGTTATATTACACTTCTTTTCTTGACCAAATCAGCTAGAGCTTCATATAGAGTTGCAAGAAATTGAAAGGTGTTTTGCACAAGGTCATACAATATGTCACTCACACAAGTGGGATTATAGTTTCTATCTTCCTATACAGTCTCTCTCCCTCTTTTCTCCTCCTTCCCTCTATTTGCTATAAAAATCTTCTATTTGCTTTTTTTCCACACTGGAAAACACGAAGTGCGGCCCTGCATTGGTCCTTCTAAGAGGATATGAATTTCACCTTCTTTATAGAACAAAGGTAACTAAGAAGGTGTAGGAAAAATCAGGACAAACTTGCCTGAATGATATTTCATTCTAGTTAAGGCAGTTCATAAAGGGGGGGGGGGGGGGGGGGGAAGCTTTTAAAATGACTGAAATGCTGCTGCAACATCTTTGATGGGATTTTTCCATCCTAAATGTGATTAAATATTTTGTTTATATTGTCACCTTTAAACACTTTGATTAATAATTCAGTATAAAACTAATATACAATCAAGAATATTGTTAGTTTTCTACCAAAACTTTCTGCAATGTGTTAAAAATAAATACAATGCTCCCTCTTCCAAATAGCTGTTTCCTATTTCAACAGATTGAACATGCAACACTGTCCTTTTTGATTGAATGTATTGCACCTCAGTCTTGAATGAATCCACACAAGAAGGTCATAATATTTCATGCCCTTCCTTGCAAAACAGTCCACAACCTCATTCTTAAAATTCTGTTGTATGTACATCAAATGCAAAAGAGATGAACTGCAACAGATGAAAATACTCTCCTAATTTCATTATTTTGTGTGGTAAATACCTCATTTTAAATAGCTATATGGTTTCTGAAAAAATGTGTTATTTTAACAGCACTTGTCACAGTATTACATGCTTTCATTTCTGTTATTTCAGGTACATAACTGTTTCCTGGCTAGTTCTGCTCTCTGTCCTTGTTGATTCTCCAGCTGTAGCACCAATAAGAGGTCTACAATGACCAGTACTGAAATGAGTGACTTGCAAACTATAACCCATAGGCCACTAACAGTCCCTATAGACTATATGCAGAGCAGTTTCTGACTCAAGAGTGAAATATTCTTTCTTCAAGAAGCAACACTTCATCTGTAAAGAATGACAGAAATTTTATAAAATGTCTTTCCTGCCACATATGATTTTTAATATTTGGAAAATTGCTTACCTTAAAAATGCAAAATACTTCAGATTTTTTTCATTTAAAAAGAATCGGAGTGCTATACTGTAAGATCCACCTAGGTACTGGGCAGAGAATGCCTCTGACATGTAGAAAGCAAGAACTAAAACCCCTACCCACAGCCAGGACAATAAAGGTTTTAATCCTAGATAGTCTAAACTCAGCTGAAGACTTAGCCACAACTGTTCCTTTCTAGTGTCTCCTGTTTAATAGTCCTATTTTCTATGAATAAGTAATAACAGGAACAGAAAAATATAGTCCTTAGTGTTTAAAAGTCTCTTGTGGGATGAGGATAACCAAGTTTCACCCGCTCACTGCAATGAACAGAGCTGCACTTTTGCAGCAGTTGAACCATTCCAGCTGAAGTCCAGTCCCACATTCCCAGCAGGAAACAGCAGAGAACTTGAACCCATGTTTCCTGTGTCCCAAATCAGTGCTTCATCCACCAGAACACTGGCTGTGCTAGAAGCGCTTTCAGCGAGGAATCCCATCCAAGATTTCAGAATCCCTTCTCGTTTAAGTTTCATCAAAAGTGCTAGGTTCCTACAAAAGCTTTCTTTTCAGTGAACTCATATTTTCAGATGGAAACATTTAGCTGAAAAAAGGCCTGACCAGCCCTATTCACAGTTGTTATGCAATCGTTTTTAAGGGATTTGCAGACCCTTGTGAAAAAACAGTCAAAAAAGCAAGCATTTATCAGCCCTTTGATAAGTCTAGATTTCCTTTGGTGCTCCTTTAACACTGGCCATATTTGTTCACAAAATGAGAGGACCAGGAAAGCCTAATAAAATTTCAAAGTGACCTTGAGATATTAGCACCTAAGGGATGCTATCATTGCTTGCAAGGAAGGGGGATACTGGAGAACACATTCAACCTGGTTTTGTGGAAATCTATAGATCTACAGCATCTATTAGATGAGCTCACTTCAGATGTGACCGATATTCAATTTACTCCAACCCCTGAGAAACCAGCAAACCCTACTTCAAGTCACAGTTGCAGATGCAATGGATTTTGGACTCTATTAGGGTATAAAAACAAAGCGGTTATGCTGTCCACAATACTTGAATGGGACACTCCAAGTGTATGATGTTATACTACTAGTCTTTCTGCTGCTCTAAAGAGAAACATGGACATCAATTTAACTGGGATAGACTGTGAAAATAATGTAAATTTGTCACCACTTGTACATAACTGCAGAACATTCCTCAGTACTCATAGACCTGAGCTCCTTTCACTTCCCCAAGATGCTCACCCTCTGCTCAGCTCAGCCTCCACCATTCCCCTAGTACCGGGTCTTGTAGCAAGAACCTTGCACAATAGCATAACTTGAAACATGCATCTGGGGAAAATTCTGTTCCTGACTTTGTCTGGGGTTAGACTGGCTATTTCAGAGAAATGGGTGGAAGCACACAGCAGAATCTCTACAGGATCTTTGCAGAAAGCCTCATCCATGATTCAGCATGTGGCTTTCTCTTACAGAAGCTGGTATTAGTAAATCAATAACTGAATGACTGATCTGACAAACTCTTAGAGGGTGCTGTGCTGTTGCTAACATAGGCACCATTTTACAGCTGAGGCTCTCTAGTATTTACAGTCACTACAAATCTCACAGTTCTACATAGAAGACATTGCTATTCATGCCTGTTTGAGTTATTATCTTCTCTGCTTCAAAATAAGTGGTGGTTGTTTGGGTGTTAGTGAGGAATGAAAAAAAATTGTCTATTTTTTCTATATAAAATCATGTACAAAGTTAAAATGAGCCTTAACAGTCTGATAAACTATTTCCCCAGAAGTGTTATAAACCATTAAATTGTCCTTTAAACAAAGTATTTTTCTGCTTGGTACTTATTTCCTGAGAACTTGTAGGCAGTAACTGCATCTTCTCTCCAGCTTTGTTTTGTTAAGCAGGACTAGCGAAACTGCTGCAGTCAACTTGATAAATAATGGTTTCCATTCTCTTACTCCTCCTATTATGCCTTTCCCCACCTTCTGTTTCATTCCCATCTAACATTGAAGATCATCATCTGTGGAGTACCATGTACGATAGGGTTAATACCTCTTTCAATCTATTGGACTTCTGTTGACACAAGTAACACATTAACCTCCTTCTCAGGTAAATTACATTGGAAATTAATACTCATCCTCTGGTCAAACTGTAGCTGTCTCAGCTTCTCCCAAGAAATGTTCTTCTGGATGACACTAGAAATTTCCTCCTGTTAGTCCTTAAGGCATGACATTGCATTTTGGGCTACAAGACTACATCTGATTTTTACGACTTTAGTCTAATCATCAAGTTGTTCTTATATATCAGATCTTCTTTGGTAGTAATAATGCCTCATAACTTTAGTGACCAGCAACTTGCCTCAGCACATTATTAATTTTTTTATTCAAAGTCAGTAATGAGAAAGAAACTATGTAACAAAACATGTTAGTTTTCAGGCAATTTCCATCATGGGAAACAAAAACAAAAAAACCCAAAACAAACAAAAAACCCTCCTCTGGTTGCATGCTAATTTGGAGAACAAAGTGAAATCATTCATTTCATAGTTTAATCAAAATTTGTTGCAGAAATCTAGGGTTCTGACTAGCTCTGTGTACCTGTATTGATATCCGTATCTGTATGTACATCTAGCAAGAAACGTTTGCTTATCACAATCATCCTGAAAATAAAAGCTTGTTGCTTTACCCCTTAGTGTAGCAACAGCGTGCTTTTAGTTTCCATCTGCATGACATGAGCTTGCTAAGCCTGCCACATGTCTCCTAGGCACAGTCCTGCAGCCAGTTACTAACTCCTGCCTCACATGTGGTTGATGCAAATCATATAGAAGCCAGGGTAAGTTATGCGCTATCAAGTGCAAAGGAAACAGTATCCCTGCTAGTCTCTAAACAAAAGTATGTTTAAGTATAAAATCGTAACAGATCTACAAATTCCACATAAAGACAAGAGGTATTTCCAGCAAAGAACACCTGATTTGAAAAACACATTACATAAAAAGAGCTGTGGATATAATGAGCAATTTCCAGGGTGAAACAGATCTCTAAGGCCAGTAGAGCTCTACAAACCAATCAATTATGTTCGAGTCTGACAGGAAGAAAGGATTAATTGATACATCCATCTTGGAAGTGCTTTCCTGTTTTGTGGGTGTTTTATCATGGAAATAGGACTGCTCCTTAACTAAATGTCAGACCCCAAAGGAAGACAAAATTTAGATTCCCAGATCAGATTTTTGAGATCTCTGCATGTTTTCTTCATTGCCTATTCCAAAAAAGAATTCACAAAAGACAAAAACACTAAAAGACTTTGTTGGGTCTCTTACACACATCCAAAACTACTGGCCACAGACTCCTGCTAAATCTTTGATTAATGATGTACTGGCAACCACAAACATGTTAAAACATTCTAATTATGCTTGCTATTTCATCAGATCTAGATGAGACATACATGCTGTCTGCGTTTCCAGTGCACATCTAAAACAGCCTTGAATGAGATTTAAGGAACTGACAGAGATGATGGAAGATATGGGAATATTCAAGCTGTGTATGTATTTATACTGAAGATTATGAGACAGTTTCTAACTATGAAATGGCTTTCTTCACATGACTAGAATATCATCATCTCAGACACTCCACACTATTTGTTCCATCTTCATTCCTAAAGCAATAACACTTAGCATCATCATATTCTCCCTTCCAGGATCATTCAAACAAGCAGCAACTCGCATCAGTTCCATTTTGAGAAAAAAAAAGGAAAACTATTGTTACTCAGAAGGTTTACAGAAAGGAGAAGTCCAGCATGTTCTGGACATGGACACCATCCAGGAACAATGGTGGCTATGAACTGAAATAAAACTAACAAGAAGTGAATGCCTAGTTCCCTAAAGGAAGGGCAAAGTGAGAAGGCACATCTTAGCAAAATTAAGTCAGATTATGTGGCAGTACAGGTGAGCCAAGATCAAATCAAGGAGCCGGTGCAAAAGATGCCTATATGAGAAGGAAAGCTGTTTGGCTAGAATAGTCTCACTCAAGAAAACAGAAACGCGGAAGAAATATCTATATATATGTAAATATATTTACCCCGCAGAAAATGGCAAACACCATGAAACATTGTTAGAAGCCATCCAACACACACAAAAAAGAAATGTTTCTAGCATTTCTTACCTATATGTGATTGCAACTGAAAATGACACATTCCTCTAAAACCTTTGGTATAAAAACCATTAAATAGGAATAATCTGAAATAAAAATTGAAAATTTTATTTCTAGTCCTTCACTGCCTACATAAGGGAGTTAAACATACTATATTTAATTCCTGGCACATTGAAAAGATATTTAGATAATTATTTCCTCTATATATAGGCTTTGCTGCTGCAGAGAACAGTATGATTTTCACAGGTATATATTAGCATAGAAATATTAAATCTAAGTGGTTTGGATTCTGTTCATCTTTTTAGTGCAATTTTGGGATCACGTGACCTTATATGTTCATAAAAAACTCATGTTAATGAAAAGGAACCAAACTTTTCTTTGAGAAATAATACCTTCCATTTTGATACCCCAAAGAAACATACAGATGTTAAAGACTAAGAGTGAAAGAAAAAGCTATCTAGTTCCTTAGAGTTCAGACACCTCATTTGCTTTCTCTCCTAACGTTATGTGCCTAAAAATTATTTAGAATGGAAGTATTTCCTCTACTTTTGTAACTACAGTTTGCCAGAAAAAAATGGAATGGAATAAAAAGAAATTAGTATTGAAGTGTTCTGAATTATTAGAATAAATTGCAAACAGTTTCAAACTACACATATATCCTTTCCATTATAGCAGGATGTAACTCAGACCAGACTTTACATACATAGAAAACGTTACCACAGCATTTCCGATAAGATATTAGGAAAAACACTTCATCACAAATGTGGTCAAACTGACAGGCTGTGGAATCTCCATTCCTGAAGATGATCAAAACTCACCTGGACATGACACTGAGCAATCTGATCTAACTATGAAGTTCAATCTAACTTCAAAGTTGGCTCTGCTTTGAGTGGAGGCTTAGACCAGATGACCCTAAGAAGTCCCTACTAACCTAATTTATTCCGTGAGTCTATTTTCAAGGTCAAGCTTTCCAGGTTAAGGACAGAAGCATCTTACAACTCTCATGAGCACAGGCTGCAGTTATCATCCTATTACGATGATTCTTCACTGAGTTCCACCCACTGTTCTTTTGCAAGGCCTGTTTTCAAAGCACATCTTACATTGTATGACAACCTCCACCTGGCCAGTCATCATCCAGGCTTGCACATATTTCCAACCCCTCTAACTTTTTCTGTGAGCATCCATCATCTCGCACACCTTAAGAGTCCTGAAGGTCGAAGGACCCTGATGGAACTTTGCCTGAAGAGGGAGCTTCTGTGCTTCTGTCCCATTCAGCCAATTGCATCTGCACCAGAATTGGGAGCAGAACAGATGTCTCCATGTTGTGGTTCAAACGGGTGATATGTAGCTGCAGAAGTCAGAAGATAATGAGTTTGAAACTAGCTGAAGAAGCCACAAGCAAGGATGTGAGATAAGAGACATCTGCGTCAAGAGGTAGGAATGATATACATTCATAGGACTTATGCCAATCCTCTCTTCAGCTTTGCTAGAATTTTTATTTTCTTTTTAGTGTTGAAGGTCTCGTTATATGTAATAAGGCAGTTTATTCTTGACTTTGAAAATGACCAATGAACATCATGTGACAGTTACCTTGCTACAGATAATATATTTTATCGTCAGTGTTCTAGAAACTCCATTAGTTTCCAAATATTAGCCACATAAGGAAGCAGCTTTAATTTCTAAAGAGAATTATCTGCCAATATGTTAGATGGGGGTGAGAAGGGAGAACAGACCTCAAGGTACACACTATCATCATCATAATAATGCAGATAATATTAACTATCGCTCCAGGGAATGTAAACAAACTTTATTCTAAAATAAATTGTTTTTCTTTTTCTTTTTTTTAAACAGTCAACGGGCACACAACTGCTAACCTACCTCCAGTGTGAGAACCACCACATGATTACTTCTGCTCCATTGATGCTTCTGTACAGTTGGTGTGCAATTCATGTCCAGTTCTGTGCACCTCCTAGGCTTCATTCTTCTACATTGCAGGAGACTCCCATGGTTTTTAACTCATAACCAGACTATGGGCTATAGTATAACCCAGATGATGTGACTGAGTTAGACTGCTGTGGTTTACTCCAGTTAGGTCTTCATGATCAGTAGTGCTGAGTAAGAAAACAGCCTTCCAAAATCCAACCTTTAAGTATTTGCTGTGGAGGGAGTGCCTTTGGGCCATTCTTTTTTCTGCTTGTTCTGCTTTTTACCTGACTGCCTCAATTAGACTAAATATGTTTGTAGAGTAAATACTGAAATAACCTAATCAAAGTACCATTCCTAGCATCATCTGTCACGCCACTCTGAAGTCTTACTCACTAATTATCTTGAACAGCATATGGAAATAAAGTAGCATGAGGCAAAACAAAAAGTACCATCATTTTATCCAACTCCTTCCTAATGAATTAGTCTTCAGATATCTCCAATGATTTTATTCTTTTAATCTGCCATAAGCAAAAAAATTATACAAATGCAACCAGCATGGGCTTTGCTGCCACAGTTTCCTAGCTGTAGCATGTGGATCACTGATGCTTATTAATTAGTGTTTCAAGAAAACCAAACAAAATTCTCATTTCAAGAGTCAATATTATGTTTCTCTGTGGAACCCACTCTTTATGAAGTTATCATGGTGTTCTAAAAGAATGCAGAGACTGGCTTTCTGATTCAGGTGCATGTGCATGCACGCACGCAAAAAGAGACTGCATTTTCCTTGGCACTGTTGAAGTGTCAGCTCTGGCTTTATTTTATTATCACTGAGGAATATGCTTCTCTGACTTCATCTGACCTTTAAGAGAATTGTCTGCTAATGTTAATAGCATACTACTGTGTCTGAAGCACACTAAAAAAAGAGACTGGCTGCTAGATATGCATAGTACACTGAAGCAAGGAAAGCCTTTTTAACTCTGAACAGTGACAGTCAAACCACTGGAGGCTTGAGGTTCTGTTAAGTACACCGAAAGGTTGATTACCCAAACCTTTACCAAACCTCTTTGGTCTTTTAACACAGAAGGAAGCCTTTCAAGAGCAGATGTGGGAATTTATGTTTCTTGCTTTGTTGTATTTGGTTGGTTTGATTTTATTTTTCCATGGGGAAGTTTCTGGTCCTTCTCCAAGTCTGGTCTGGCTGGAATAGCTACCCTTCCATGATGCTGACTTCACACAAAGGGCCGTCACTAGAACAAGGAAGTGCAGAGCACATGGAAATGAACAGAAGTGGATTAACTTTAAGAGATTAACAAAATGGAAAGATCAGAGTCCTGAATGAGTGATTTCAATTAAAAATCTGTGAGGGGTTTGACAGTTACTTCAACAGTAATTTGATCTAGGTTTAGTTCAAGGACTTGGTAAAGAACAGTCAGTTCTAATTTTATCCGAACTGATTCACCTATTTGTAATGGCTGTCCTACGTGCTCTAATAACACAGTCCTGTGGATCTTATACCCACACCGTTACACAGATGTCAGGTTTTTAAGACCCTGAAGAGGTTTTTTCGCTGACAAACTGGCAGCTTGACCAAGCATATCTTACTAGCTCCCATTAAGAGGAACATATTGTGGAAATTCCCTAGGGCAAGCAATAGGACAGCAGGCAAGACAGTATGCCTCACAAGGAAAACTTAAAATAGCAGCCAACTCAGAACAACTCTTAGAGTATACAACAGGTTTACTGTATTAAAGGCAAAGAAAACACCAGCGAGTGTTAGAACAAAGTAAAGAATTGCAGAATATGTTTTCTATGAACACCTAGAAATAGAATTACTACTGGTATTATTGTCCATACTACTGAAAAGCCAGCAGCATAAGAATAATTGAAACATCAGCCATTACAACAGGAGAAAGTCAGGACTGTATAGTCCAATGCCTTTCTTTACATTCCTCCACTTCATTTTCATTGAATTTTAGTTTGGACAAAAATGAAACTTTTACAGAATTAGAAATCAAGGGGGTTTACCCAAAGAACGTCTGCAGCAACACTCACCAACACCCCCAAATTCCTTGCCAATGCTTTTTAATATTAGCAAAGAGAAACTGCTTTGAAAAGCACTGAGGACAATCCTGCATGAACACATTCACTCTGCCAATTATGGTCAAATATTAGTGGTGACTTTTCTGATGTGGGTGCTACTGATGATTTATAGAGAGACTATTACTGTAGCAGCAAAACATTTACTAGAAACTGGACTGTGGCCACCAATTCATTTCACACAAACTATTGAAGCAGTAAAATGTTCTCTTGTCTCATTACTAATTTGAGCAAAAGTTATTTGGTTCCTTTAAATCAATGTTTCTCATTAGCCTGCTTTGGGTTCAAAAAGGCTGCTTACAATCCTTGTGATTATTTATAAGGCTTTTAAGCACTTAGTATTAAATAAGGGTTAAAGTAATTGAAACATCCCAGTGAAACATATGCAGGCCTTTTTCTAAAATTTTTCTTGTTGCTATACACTTGAGGCATTTCAAAACAACAAGCGCAGTTTAATAATGCAAACGGTACTGCTGTTATTACTGGCTTTCATCATTCTTTCTGACCATTTATATGGAGAAACTGCAAAGAGAAGCCAGCTACAAGTAGTCTGGTACATAGATGCGCATCCGTTGTCCACAGAGGGTCATAATGAAACAGCAGCAACAGAAGAACATACATATAAAATGGAGTGGAGCCACCTATTATCTTTAACACTGAGACACCATGTAATGCTCCATCTAGACCCAAACAACTGAATCTAAGCATGAAATAGGTCCCTAGTTTCCTAATGCAAGAGTTTGAAATTAAGTGAAACAAATTCTTCTTACAGATGAGGATGTTCTGGAGTCTACAAGAAAAAACAGAGAGCCCTTACCTGCTGCATAACCAGTAGCTCTGCAGCTGATTACAACCTTTATCTTGGGTTTGGGAAATCCCAATACAGATCTTTACTCTGCTTATTTAAGGATGTGAATCTTAATTTTTAAAAAGAATGTCTTAGCAACTAGATTAGAGAATTATTCTCTCCCAAGTTTTCCTGTTGGAGATACTTCATTATGTATAAATGACTGACTCATTGCAGACCAGGCTTGAATCTCTTTTGCACATGTCTAGTGGTTGTCCTAACTGTGGACATGGATTCAGTCCCCCTCACTTTTTCCACACTGTATTTAATTATGTTCACCAAGAACATCTCTAACAGGTAAAAAGCCAAGAATGATTCTGTAACCTGGTAGCTGGGGCATTTGCTGGGTAGAGGAGCCATCACTTAAGTTGCTGAGCTGTTTGAAGACTTGAATCTGGATCACCCCCATCAAGTGAGTGCCCTGGACACTGAGCTCTCAGTGGCTGTTTCAGGTTGTGTGTTTTCTCATCTTAACTATAAATTCCACTCTGAAGCTGAAAAGCTTTTCCTCCAGAAACTGGTAGTGTACATTGCGATAAAAAGTGCTTATTGTGATACATGCGCTAATCAGAAAATTCTAGTCTGACGTTTATGCAACCTATATGTTGGAAACTCATGTTTCTCCAGGCTGGATCTGAGTTAGAGGACACAATTGCTGGTTGTTCTCTGTCTTAAAAATGAGGCTTCTATCAAAAAAATCTCACCTACTGCCTTGGTTCCTCCATCTCTGTATAAACAGGCTACCACAAGAATCTGGGTGTCCCAAGTAAAAAGCTGGCACATATGGGAAATATGATGGCAAATACGATGATGGCATCTCAGGCAAATTTAACCACCTTCCTTCCACTCATCATTTTAATAAGCACACTCTACTGATCATGTTCCTAATCTCCTTGCTCCTCATGCACTGGGGAACACACAGACTATAGAACTGCCAAAAGAAATAATCTCCTATCCCTCTACTATTAAATTCTTTCTCCCCTACAGCCAAAACCGGGACAGTAGGCCATTCCAAAACTAAAGTTTGCAAGCAAATCAAGGAATATTATTACCTATGTTATGTAATTTGCAATATATATATCAATGTTTTTTAGCATTTGAAGGTGCTTCTGAAATGGAACTGGTACTTCAAAGGAAATAAACACAACAAATGCCCCAGATGACATTTTACTGCCATATACATAAGCTTAATATTTTACAATTTTACCTGGGATGTGACTGAGCAGCAGTAAGTACCAAATTAATTACAAATACATACTAGCAGTACAGTGTCTGTGCATATAAGACAGAAAAACCATTGGCTCAGTAAGAGATAATGTACATGTATTTCTCATTGGATAAGACAGCCAGACTTTAATCCGTAATATTTAATTTCACAGCTGTAAGCATTAAATTTGCTTAAAAAAATACTGAACCCCAGTTTGGAGTACAATGTTTCAGGAAAGCGAGGTAATCAGATAAGAAATTCAAAACCTCCACTAGGCAAAGTTCAGTCACCATCTGAAAAAATATTTGCAGAAGATCTTTTCTTACTCAAACAGCATACTTCATATGATTCAGGTAATACACCCTTAGTTTATGTTTGTGTTATATCAACCAGTCTCTGAGGACAGTCTCCTGAAATGTATTGTAACTGCACAAATAGATTTGTTCCTTGGTATGACTGTTAAAGAAAAAAGAAGGCTACGTAGGTGGGAAGACTGCAGGAAAGTAGTAAAATAAGGAAAGACCCAGGGAAGAGGATCTTATAGGTAGGCTGTTCCCCACCCTCGCCACAGTTAAGTTTGTTTTTAACATGACAGCCATGTTTTCAAACAGTTATAACCTAGTCCCATTGAAATCTGTGGGGTTACATCAGTTTACACAGTCTGAGGATCCAGCTCCAAGACTGGTGCTTTTTTTTTTATTGTAAACCATTTCATCTTCACAAATAGCTCATCACCATAAGAGTCTCATATGGGCAGAAATGATCTCATCTCACTAGCTTTCCATGAACTGTAATTAAATAACTTATAGTAGGAGTCCAGAGGCTCCTGCCTGGTTTTAATTGTGTTTTCATTAAAGCAAGCATTGCTATTGTCCAAGTGATCTCTGAGTTCTGCAGCATGGCCTGAACTGCCTCTGCAGAACCTATCTGAACTACAAGCTCCAGCATACCCTAGCTGAGCTATTATACTGTAAAGAAATTAAATACTACAGCTAGCAATGTAGATGGTCAATTTTAAAGCTACTTGATTTAAAAGAAAGCAACATAGTTGTTATTTCTTTCTTTTACTTTACTGCCAAGAAAAATAATCATGCTAAGCCACTACTGAGGAAAACAGCCTTACACAATAGACAAATGGCACTTGTAAATACATATACAAGTCGCGTGATACTGTTCAAGTAATGCAGGCACAATACCTTCCTACTAGAGGGGAAAAAAGGGTGATACTTGAAAAACATACCTTCCAACTGAAACCTGGCAAAGAAAGCAAATAGTTTGCACATAAGGTCTAGGCTATGCAGTTTTGGTTTAACATCTGCTGCAAGAGTAGATTTTCCCCTAAAGCCCCTGCAGTTATTAATATTGAGAAAATAGGATTATTGTCTGAACAGCACAGAGATGAAAAACTGTTTGTATCTGCAAGCTGTCTGCTTATTTAGAAACACAAGCACGTGTTTCTCTTCATAACACATTTGAAGAACAACTTTGGGAAAATGAACCTTTTGGACTATTTTTTTATTTCTCTTCCTCCCTGAAGATGACCTGTGATTTTTTTTCTAAGTGACATAGAGCACACAAATTCTTGCACCTTCCTACCACATGCATGGGAAGGGTTTCCAAGAGATTAAATTCAAGGATTCCAAATCATAATATTAGAATAATAAAGAATGATTTGGAGGGCTTCCTACCACGGTAAGCTTGCCCTGAAGTACATAAAATCAGCTATTGCCATTACATACAGAGGTGTCTCTCAGGCTGTTTTTATTTCACACCCTAGCTAGAAGAAACTGGAAAACACTTCAAAGGGAAAGTGGATGAAAATACTGACCCTGATGATGGTTGCTAGGCACCAAGCAGTGCAGAGAGGACTACGACAAGCCAAGTTTCAAGCAGATTTAGATATTGTCCTAATGAACATAGAGTGTCATTATGTCCTGGTTTCGGCTAGGACAGAGTTAATTTTCTTCCTAGTAGCTGGTATAGTGCTGTGTTTTGGATTTAGTAGGAAAAGAATGTTGATACCACACTGATGTTTTTAGTTGTTGCTAAGTAGTGTTTATACTAAGTCAAGGATTTTTCAGCTTCTCGTGCCCAGCCAGCAAGAAGGCTGGAGGGGCACAAGAAGCTGGGAGGGGACACAGCCAGGACAGCTGACCCAAATTGGCCAAAGAGCTATTCCATACCATATGACATCATGCCCAGTATATAAACGGGGGGGAGTTAACTGGGAGGGGGGATCGCGGCTCGGGAACTAACTGGGCATCGGTCAACAAGTGGTGAGCAATTGCATTGTGCACCACTTGCTTTGTATAGTTTAATTCTTTTAGTATTGCTATTGTCATATTATTATTATCATTATCATTGTTTTTCATTCCTTTCTGTCCTATTAAACTGTCTTTATCTCAACTCACGAGTTTTTTTTCCTGATTCTCTCCCCCATCCCAGGGGTGGGGGGGGCAGTGGGCGAGTGGCTGTGTGGTGCTTAGCTGCCGGCTGGGGTTAAACCACGACACATTAAATACCAAGGGCTGGTTTAAAAAAATTTGCCTAGACCATTCAAAAAGGAAAATGATTTCATTTTGGCTTACTCTTCAAAAACAGATACAATATTCATGTAGGTGAACACACTGACAGTTACAAACACACATCTCATCATATTTAATTCCCAAATAAAGGAAGATTAAATAGCATTCAAGACTCCTACTGAGCACAAGCTCAGTGGTTCCCTTGCAAAGCATCTGCTACAGGATGGGAATCTAAATCCTAACCGACCCATCCTCACTTCACTCCTGGAAGAATTCGCATCTTTGCGGCTCTTGGCTGTACATCCAACCATCTTGGGACCCTACCCACCTTGTGCTGCCTTGCTGGGGGGGATCGGGCCCACTGCTGACATACATGCCAGTCAGCATGCTCCCCGAGAGGAACACTTAGGCGTGGCAAGTTGTACCATACAAAGAGGCATTTTCAGGGGAGCTGCAATGCCTTTGAGAGTTCACCTGGCACAAGTCCAGGGTAAAATGTACCTCTCTGTGTCTACTATAAAACAGTCCAGAGGGAATCAAAGAATCATAAAATAATCTAGGTTGGAAGGGACCTCTGGAGGTCATCTGATCTGAACTCCCACTCAAAGAACGGCTCTGGACTCAAAGCAGACGTCAGGTCTTTAAACAATTCTGTCCTTAAATAGATTCAGTTTCAGAGTCTGAACAGTTTGAGGAGGTTTGTTTTTTTTTTTTTGCAAGTTCAAGTCTTTGATCACAGTTGTTTTTGTGGATGTATGAAGTTTCCTCACCCATATCTGCTATTTTTTTTCTAGCTTTAGATCTAGAGACTGACTGGAAATGAAATAATATCCTAAATCATCCCAGATTTTGGAATATAGATCCAGACTTCTCAGATGTACAAAATGCTTCTGTGAACATAATTTGATTCTGGTGCTTTCATTTATCTCCTATATTCTGATTATTACTATAGGTACTTAAATAAAAGATAATTAAAAATCATCAAACTGCCATCACCCCAATCCAAAAAACTCCAAACAATCCTGAGCCAGCCAAGGAGCAGATCAAACTGCAAATACATAAAAAGACATGAACTCTATTCCAAAAGTTTTATCTTCAGTTGAGGCTATACTAAATTTCTCTATTAAAAAAAGCTTTTAAATGAGCAATTTCCTCAATATTTTCTGCAATACAGAGATTTGTCTAGGTCATCTGCTACTAGGGTAGAAGCCTCTGTTTATATAGTCAGTTACCTTACATCATATCTTCAGAGCACTTTATTGTTTGTATTTATCCTATCTTTTAATAAATATTATTTTCAGGTTGTGCCATAACTTGTGCTCCAATCTACTAATGGTGTTTGGACAGAATTTCCATTTTTTTAAAGTTTTTTTAGGCTCTAATGAATTACTTCTCTTCTATGATTTATTGTGTCAGACTCAGTACCTTTATTTTGTTATTCAATTCACTCTTGCAGCAAAATGCATTTAAATGGTCTTCTCCAGGATGATTTTATAGTTTAAGATTTCTCTTGTTTTTCCACCTAACTTTCAACCACATTTTAACTATTTTCCTTCAAGCTTCACAATAATGAAACCATGTAAATTGCCATCAAAACACCTCTCCTAATAAATTAGAGTTCCCTCACTTAATAGCTGAATTACTCCTAGCCCTCTGTAGAGGGGGTTGGTCTACGAATTTCTGCCATTGTAACTGATAAAAATTACCATCATTATAAGAAATAGTTATCACCCTACTATCACCAGCTCTTCAACCAGTTCTTTGATTAAGTTGTGATCCTGACAGCAGTAGTATTAGCACAGGGAAAAGAAAGAGGTAATGGGGCAGCTGAGAGTAGCAGAGGGGCAAGCATCCCTTGGGAACCGTGTGGACTGGAGCAACTGGAGGACAGGTACATTGTGCTTATTGATGCCCCGGGTGGGGAGGAAGAAGAGTTTGATTTCACAGGCAAACCTGGAGACAGTTGAATATGGCAATAACTTAGATTCATCCAGTGTAAAAGCCATTGCTGCATCAAGTGATCTGCTCTGCCATTTCCCACGACTGTGGTTAACTGTCTCCAGAGCCTGGGCAGCAGCACGCAGAGCACCTGCCAGTGATTCAGCAGCCACATTTCACCATCTAGTACACCAGCATGAATCCCAAGGCAAATACGAGTTTACCTTCCAAACTGAAATGGGTGGCCAAAGGAATGGCACATTATTGCCACCATTTGGTAACTTCTGTGATGCCCTATTTGCCTCCATCAGTCCCAATAAGAAAGTTCTAAGTCCTCCCTCTTCCTTTATGTGCTCCAAAGCCAAATATTTATTATATTGTAAAAAAGTATTATTTATTTAAAATATGTACTCATGTTATTCAGTCATTTAATATTGGGTTAATTATGATAATTTCTTCATGCTTTCATAATAGATTTTAATCTATTATCATACAGGTCTTTTCATTATTTAGATTGTGGCATGATGTGGTATACTTCTGCTATTACCTGTATTCAGTGATATTTGTAACAAAAGCCAAGAATTTGTAAAGCAACTGCTTGAAGTTAGCATTCTGTGCCTATACTTAGGCATCTAAAGCAGTTTAATTTTCAAAAGTGCTGAGCATACAGCTCCTACTTTAACTTTCAGGATGAAGAATAAAGGCCACTGAAATTGGGAATTTTTTTTTTAAGAAAGTGTGTTTTTCAAAGTTTATTTCACATGTTTTGCTTTTATTTTTCATGATACAGCTAGAAAATTTGACAGGTGAAGCAGAAAAGCCTGACTAAATAAATAAAAGGTTTTATATCAATACTGGAATTCATTGCCACAAGAAATGAAAGAGTTCAGAACTTCAGTGAGGTTTTAAAAGGAATACACATGAATAAAATGTCTTTTAGAGCCTAAGCCTACCGGTATGAGGAAAAATATTTTCCTTCTCAGATAAGCTTGCACATTATAATGGCTTTTCCTCTTCCACTTCTCTATTCAGACACCATTACAGTCCTCTACCAAAGGAAGGACAATGAACAAGAAAGCTAATATCTTTTGTAATGTGGCTATTGCAATGTTCTCATGAAGGACCCTAAAGCTCACTACATCACTACTCCGTGCTCATTTTTAAAATCCCGTGTTCCCATTCTGAAGTTCAAAAATTGCTCTTAGATTGCACCATATATGAACACAAAAATAGCTATATTCTTCCTTTTTGGTCTTAATACCAATGTACACCCAAGAGTTTATCGAGAATACAAATTTTGACATTCCAGAT
Organism: Gymnogyps californianus; assembly: GCF_018139145.2. Lineage (NCBI taxonomy): Eukaryota > Metazoa > Chordata > Aves > Accipitriformes > Cathartidae > Gymnogyps > Gymnogyps californianus. Next base: position 150,009,409 of record NC_059471.1, read on the forward strand.
CGAAGGCAACAATATTCAGACTACTGAATTTCAAGCACAACCACAGGATGAAAGCTCCACCACCCCGATACATAGAAAGTCAGAGCAGAGAATAATGAACTTACCCTAAGAACCCATGTAATATCCAAGACAGTCAAATCATGAATCTAGTCTGATAACCTATATTGGATAGTGGCCAGTTTCTGAAATTTCATAGGAAAGCACAAAATCTCCATCATACCCATGAATGAGATTAGACATTTGTGAACATGTGGGAAGCACAGAGATACAAGGAACTTCACTGATTCCCACAGGCAAACCTCTTATGTCAAAGTATGTGGCATAATTAAACTGTGATAGTCATTACCTTATTGCATTGAAGTCCAGTTACCACATTGTTTTATCAGTAAATCCTACAGTTTAACATCTTTATAAGTGTTTCACAAATTTCTGCACACAGTTACATGCGAAGAAAACAAAAACACTTGTGTTGCTAGCAAATATGTTTACCCTTAATACATTTATGTACTACAAAGTCTATGGAAAAAAAAAATGAAGGTAAATCATGCTCAAGCTGTTCTTCCTTATCCTGGCACAAACTAGAAGTTGCCCCTAGTCAATCAGTTAATTTTACCTAATGTAGCTGGAAAAGTGTCAGGCCTGTCAAGGAGATAGACACGCTCACACCTCTTCTCTGCCAGCTGTACAGTTCTTCCAAATGACTTGTCATGCATGAAGAAAAGATGGAAGAGTCTGCCTTAATCCACTACTGTGTCAGAACATAAAGTCTTCAGGACAGTGACTCACTACAATGACTGAAGTTGAATTATTACATTTTTCATTTGATTTGAATCACTCTGTATCTAGCAGAAAGCTCTTATTCTCTGTCCTGGTCCTACATCAACATTTTATAGCATATAAATGTCTAATAACAAATCTCCCTTTAAGTTTTAGACTTCAGGAATGGGATGCAGAATTTAAAGTGTATATATCCCATTTGTTGTAAGAAGTTGAGGAAGGGAGGAGAAAGAACTGCAAGGGCCACAAAATAAGGATGCAGCTTATCGTAATGACTTTATTCCAAATTGCTAGTTACAAGGCATTTTTTTTCTTAACAGGCACTCTTACTATTTTTTAACAAAGTTATCGTAACCCATACTTCATAAGAAACTGTGCTTCAACCAATCTGGAATTGTTATCCACCTGTAAAGTATCTGAAGGCAACGAGAGACTACTGTCCTCATGCCTGTTGTTCCTTCTCTCCACCTAGACCCCTTTCCTGATTTATTTTTCATTCTAGCACCACAAGACTGGAAACTTTTGGTAAACTAAAAAACATAACCCTTTGGCCACAATCTCAAACCAACCACTCACAAATTAATTTCAAAATACTGTGGCTATATCCGTGATTCTTGGTGCTTAATCAGTTCAAGCTGCGACAGTTCTCAAACATTAAATCACAAAAATTAAGGAGGTTTGGGCACAAGGAGAACCTGAATACAAAATCTAAGCAGAAATTTTGTAGGAAGTGGACTGCGTAATTATAGTGGGAATGCTCTTCCCTTCTAATCCTCAGTGAGCCAGTACGGGGCTAGATACACAGTTTCTGAACACTTGCCAGCAGTGTAACATAGTGGAGTCTCATGACATTTATTCTAGGCAAAGGGAAAGGGTCAGTAAAGCCTGGGCAAAATCCCACTTTATGGGGTTTTTTTTGTTTGGTTTGGTTTAGTTTGTTTTAAATTTACTTCATCCTCTTCTGAAATGTAAATGACATTTTTTCTTCCATAGTCCTATCATGTTGTCCTACCCATACACAAGCTGAATAAGTGTGTAGAGTACTTCAAGGAAATTCTAAAATGAAAGCATGCCCATCTCTGCCAAAACACACTTCAAGCCAGTAGTCATCTGTATCATGCTAGGCTTTCAGAATGGTGGATAATTGGAATATTAAACATTATAGAAAGCACACAGCAGAGGAGGGTCCCACAAGTATGTATCAGCAATTTCAAAACCCAAACTAGCTTTATTCACACTAAGACAGGAAGGAACACCTGCACATGCCACTGGCTGGAACCTCAGGAGCAACAAGCCTAACAGTACATGGAAGCTATACCATCTGTCAAATCTCACCCTGCTGCCTTAAATTTAAATATGACATGCAGTAAAGGTGGCACAAAACTTTTAATGTGGGGTATCAGATATTGCAACTATTAAGGATTCACCTTCTGGCAAAAAAAAAAAAAGCAGCAAAGTAATATTAAACATGGCCTGAAGATAACACTAGCACCATTTTTTTTTTTTTGCTCTTCACAAAACAAAGAGAATCTGACATGGTCTACAAGCTATTCTATTGAGAATACTATAAGATCATTGGAGTAATGTTGCATATTTTCTATTAAAAATTTCTTCCCCATATGTTTTGTCTTACACTCATTAGATGCAGGTGAAAACATAGCTATCATAATTCAGAACTAATTTTATAAAACACAAAAAAATTCCAGTGACATTCTTATATTCTCATATATATATTATATATAATATCTCATATATATTCTCATATATATTATATATTGTATATATATATCTATCTCATATATAGCCTCACATATATTCTTATGTTCCGAGACAATGGTACTTTATTGTACTTCTAGACATACAAGAGCCAACAGACACCTCTTCTTCCAATTATACCATTTAAGAAAAAGTAGCTTAAAAAAAAAAAATAATCAGTATTACACTGACAGATATAGTGCTATGACAGAGTAGTCCTAAACCCCCTCCTTCTGTTTTCATAACTTTGCACAGCTTAAGAAACTGACAATGCTATGTAAACTCACGCATTCTTAAATATAGGCATGTAAAGCAGTAATTCACTATGATATATGCTACTTGCTATGATACATGTCTCTTGCTTCAAGACAGCTCTTGATACTCAGATAAACTCACTCATATATCAGCTTGTATTGATATATACATTCCCTGTTCACATTCAGGAAAAAGAACCTAGCACTTTGAGAAAACTGAGTTACACAGGATTGCTTCTTCCAAGCACTACACTGAAAGATTTGGGGCAGGGATCATCTTTTATTCTTTATAATGCCTAGCACAATGGGGTCTGGCCTACCACTAAGGCTCCTAGCAGCTTTGATTCTTTAAATAATTTCACTGCAGTTAAACAGCATAGATTGCACAGATCAATCTGTGCACTGCTCTGCGCTGCTAATGCAAATGCTATGTGCTACTCAAGTACTATTTCACTATGTGGCTGCACTCACTCAAGATAGCAAACCTGAGAAGACAGCTTCACCTAAGTCTGTATTGAAGATATTTTCATGAGGATACACAAAATGCTTCTAGAATCAGCTCCAGCCTATTGAAATTCAACCTACTCCTCCAATTCTGAAACCCCTGTCAGAAGCAGACTGCTACTACACTGCTTTCACCTGAACAATGATGACCATAGACTTTCTTCCACCCTCCCAAACACACACACAGATATGCCGTCCTAAACAGCAAGCACTGATATATGTTCAAAACTAATATCTTGCCAACCATACTACAAACGTTTGTATCAGTAATGGAAGGGACATAGCACCTCTGAGAGCATCAATACCACTTAAAAACAACAAAGCAACTCACAACTGATAACAATTCAAAAATCAGTATGTACACATTACCTTGCTCATGTTGATATAGTTACACGTTGCTTAAAAAAAAAAATCAGACAAATACTAGTAAGTGCAGCTTCCTTATTTTTTCCAATAAAGTTCTTTTAAGAAAAAAACACATAATTTATATTGCTAGTGACTATTTTTCTGTTAATGACATAATTTAATTTGGTGAGAAAAATAAAAACATTTTCTTCTGCAGTTTTAAATCAGTCTTTTAAAAAGTAGTTATCAGTGTTTATACTCAGAGCCTTCCCAGGGCCTATAATAAGTGCTATTCACATAATTTAGGTCATATATATTTTTACTGGATTTGTTTGTGCTGGTTGAATTAGGACTATCAGTTTGAATCACTTACCGGAAAATTTCAACTCAAGGATTTCTATAACCATTTTATAACTCCTTTGCCCTATGTACTATCAGAGTCTTTTCAAAAGTGTATAATTATTGTTCCTAATAGAACTGAACTGCTTTTCTTCAAATCACTATATTAACTGTTATTAAAATGACAAAGGCATTGTCATGATACATACGCTTATAATCTACAAGTGGAAAATACTATAACACCTCACAGATGATACTTCTACGGGCTCTGTGACCTTCTCTTGACATTGTTAAAATTGTTCTCTTGAAGAAGTAAGTGTCAAACAGGTGCTGATGCCTGTCCTAAATCCAGGTACCTAACTCAAATGCTGGAAGTGAAAGCAAATGTGGTAAAACAATTAGCATACCGCTCATTTCCTTATCAGTTGTGACTGGATGATTATTTTTTCATGACAGTTCTATACTTAGAAAAGTTGTGAAAATGGGAATGAAATAACAAGAAAGGTTCTGGTCAGATTTCTAGGCCATAAAAAAGAAAAAAAAAAATCAGCTTCATCAACATTTTCACATAGGGATTGAACCTAGGGTAAGTCCAGGAAGAGGATCTAGTGACCTGAAGAGTCATTATAGGACCCTCTTGATCCTATGTGATGCATTCCTATATTTCTGTCCTGTTTTGAATCTGAGCTTCCCAAAAGTTCACTGATCCAGAAATTGGTTCATGCTAATCACCCTCCACATCTGCTGATACAGAGAGGACAACGGCCAATTACAAGTCAAGTAGATCCAACCACAGGTTATGCAACGCAGCAGTTTTGCTTTGCCCATCTTTAGAAATTCAGAACTGCAATTCCAAGTTTCACTAGATTACTTTAACATCCTCAGGAGATCAGTAGCAACCAGTAGTGGTCCATAAAAGAAACCTTATCAACAAAAGATAAATTTAACAGCAAAATTTAACTGAAGTGTGTGTATAGAGAAAAGGATCTCAATTTGGAAATGCATCAGTGTCTGGATTCCAATGGCATCCTGGTGTTATATTAGTGTGCTAAAAAAAAAACAAACCCAAAACATTTTCAGCTTCTTTTTATTTGCTTTCAGAATAATTTTGCTGAACTGTCTTCCTAGAGAATCTGAGAAATGCCAAAAGCAAATGCAAAACCAGCAGGATATTTTCCAACATAAAGAGTCAGCATCCAGACCTTCGATTCAGACAACACTAGAGAATGACCTAGATGCCACAGAGCTCATCCCAGGCTAGTTCCTGAGCCCAGAGAAATTCCCTTTCATTACTAATATAGAGTGAACGCAGTTGCCTCAAAGTTCTTACATATAGCCAGTTTTGAATGGGTTACAGTATGACCTCTGCACAGCTGGTAAACTGGCTAAGCCACCTTGGAAAAGTGTCAAACTGGTGCTGTGCTTCCTCTACGTAGAAAGTGAAAAGACTAAAAGGGAAGTAGATACCTTGATAAAAATGGGTAGAATACCCCTATGTGATTAGAGTTGGCACTTGTTGATACTGTGCACAAGTAGTAAGCATAGTCTGTTCCTGTAAGCTGTCTTCTAAGAAAGTTCCCCGGTCAGGAACTTTATTGGAAAGACTGAGAGGATTCTGTTCAGGCAAGGTTTCTGAGGCCTTAGAGAGATCCATTTTTCTGATATCTGGGACACTTATATCTGGACTCAAACTTGCTAGGGAATTGATGAAAATAGGGACAGTATCTAGACCGTGCTGCTAGGTCTGTTTTCCTTAGAGAGAGGCTGAAATGTCTTGGGTCCTGCCATCTCCTTTATAGTCCTTGTATGTGACTCTCCACTGAAAACTCCTTGAAATAAAGCTACTGAAGGACATCATGAATAGAAAAAAAGTGTCACAAGTCTGATGGTGAGTTGTCAGCTTCTTTGTGACACTACATTGCCAGGACTTTAATGCAGGATTCGTGGTGTCACTTCACAGATTTCCATTTTCTCTTGCTTAACTGCAGCGTGAAAACAAAATTAGATGTAAAAAGATATGTTTTGAATAGAGTACTATATCACAAATGAACAAACCAACGTTATGGTGATATCTGCCTCCCTCAATTTCTAGCTGAGATTGCCATCTCAGCTTAATACCACTCTTCCAACTCTCTGTACCATCCCGAGATGAAGAATTTTTGCTGAATACTATCACAACTGCTGAACTCCCAAAACAAAGACTGCTTTATATAACAGGAACATCGCTTTCACCTTCAGTGCTTTGGACATTCCATGATAGCATCCTGAAAGATTCAGGAAAGCACAGAATTTAGTTTTGCTGTTAGCAATATCACCTTAAATATATCTGGACAGTATTATCTCATGGCAGGAATCACTGGTGCTTTGGATTTACAAACCACAGCTTTGATGACCAGCCTAATTAAGAAACCAATAAGAGGGAATTATAGTGATGTTCTTGGGAAGAGTTCTCCTGTGTGAAGGCATGTGAAAGAAGAAAATTCCCTATGAATAGTTTTAACCAGTCACATTCAGATTTCGTTTCCCAAATTCATTTAGATCTAAGTCCACAATATGTATGAAGCCAAAGCTTATTACCAACAAAATTAGCAATTTGAGATAAAAGTGCATTTCAGCTGTCTACCTGAGTTTGGCAGCTCCTACATTACTGTCTCAGGATGAGCTTCTCAGCTGACAACCTTGAACCTTCCTCTTTCCTCAGATTTAATTACAATAACAAGCCACAAATCTTCAGCTTCACTTACAATTATGTTCTGTTAAACCAAATTCACTAAAAGGCAAAGACTACTGACCTTAAAAGACAGTTTCAGCATTATGAGTCTCCGGTATTCAAAATACATTGGTTTCTTTTCTTTCCTTCCCCTTCATGCCAGCAGAAGGTTGGCCACAAAACCATAAAACAAAAAGTCTTGGACTCTTTCTGGATTTTGAATCCCAAAGTTCTGGTTTTCAGGTTTCCCCCTCCCCACTTCCCCCCCCCCCCAAAAAAGGGTTCCTTTAACTCAGTACCGTGCCTCCAAGAGTGACCATAATCAACAGCTAAAGGAAGATCAACAACAGGACAGGCATGTACCTCTCCCACGTACTCTCCCAGCCTTCAATTATTTTCAGCTCAGGGGATTTCCTCAGCCTGATGCAGTTTGTCTATTTATTAACCCTCAACGGACCTCTCTTCCAAATTCTTGTTCCATTCTCCCCTAGAGTTAATGTAAACTTTCTGCATTCTTATACAACAGTCATACTTCAGACTAAACCTCTTGATCATTCATGAAGTAATGTCAGAGGGGAATGCTACAAAGAATGAGTCATTTCTCTCTCCTGACTCAACTTTTGTCCAGGAATGCTATTTTCCTGTGTGGCCATAAGGAATACGTGGAAACTACTGCTCCTTGCACAAGTCAGCTCTCAAGTGCAAAAATTCATTTTAATAAGCTGGCAAAACAAAAAGTTTTATTGAAAGTCATAAAAGGCTTCTATATGTTGGTCATTTTCCATCTTTAAAGTGTATAGACTTCTCTGATTCACTGAAAGCAGATTGGAAAATGAACTTTTGCTCGCTGAAACAAAACATCACTGAGCAGCAACAAAAATTCTACCAAGAACTCAGTCTGTCTATCAGCAGTCCAGTCTAAGATTATTTAATATAAACTAGCTTCTGTTGTCACAGGATTATGAGTATTTCAGCATAAAAAAATTAATTTAGGGTGAGAAAGAGTCATCACAACCATCATATCTGATTTATGTGTAGCACAGACTATATAATTTCAAATGAAGTTAGGAGTCTACTATTTTTTTTTCCAGAAAATGGTGAGGCAATGAGAAGATTTTAATTTTTAAGTAAATAACATCCCTGTGAGAATACAGTGCTTTTGCTTTCCTCCTTCCTCCCTTCTCCCTGTTCTAGCACTCACTGATGGAAGCAAAGACAAGTATAAATCACTATATGCCGTCAAGGCAAAATTGTCCCTGAGAGTCTGGCATCATGCCCAGGATTTTACTCACTCCATGACAAGTGGTGTTCTCTTCAGCTGGGATTTATCCAGCCTCATCAATAAATACCTTGAGCATGGTCATTTGATGGACATGATGAGATTAGATTCCAAAACATTTAGGGCTGTATACAGTATTTCACTATTGTAAAGAAAATGGCAAATATCCTGAAGCAGGAACGATTTCTTTTTCTGACATTAAACGTCTGAACAAATTGTTGTACAGTCCTTGTTGGCCAGGCATAACATGAGGGCTTTTTAAAATTCCCTTGGTGCTTTTTTCCTATACATTTTTCTACGAGCCATTTTCCTCTCAGTGTTTGCTTTACAATCACCACGGCTTTTCTCACTTATGTATGATAAGGGAGAATATGTTCTCGTCTGCGTCTTAGGAAGCAAGATCTGGATTTGTTTACAAGCTTTCAGTTCTTGCTTTTCTGATTCAGACCAGGGGATCTAAAATAACAGGTTTTAATATGGCAAGTAAATACAACAGACTCAAAGCCCACAATCAACTTCTCTTGCTCTCTAGTCCAATTAAAATATATTTACTGATAGCAGAACAGAATAACTACATAATTACTTGTATACAATGTGGGACTCCACCAGGTAAGATGGAGAGAAGGTGTAGAGACATGACAGGAGCAGCCAAACAGCAGAAGAAACACAACATGTTGTTTGCAAGCTGTTCAAGTGAGACTCACTTACCAACTGAGATCAATCTGAATGCTTCCAATTTTGCTAAAACAGTGAAAGCCTAAGAGTATTTATCAGAGACTTGGGAACTACGGAACAATGTGTTTCAGCATAGCCAAAAACAAAGGCATATGTCTGGGATCAAGGAATGTAGGCCAAACTTATCAAACTGTCGTTACATATTGGAGAGCAACAGTTCTTCAGGGTGGCTTCCAGATCATGTCTAAGGTCAACCGAACACAAGCATCAGGGCAAAGCTTTTGGAAAAGATGGCTAATAAGGTGCTAGGATGCCCAAGGAGAAAAACTGAACCAGAGAAGTATTATTAACATTCTGTGCTGTGTTAGTGAGAGCATTATTGAAAACTTTATCTACCTCCAATGTCCACCCTTCAAAGATGATGCTGATGAGTATTTTCAGGAGAAAAACACGTAAGAATTGTCATCAGGAAATAGAAAAGTTATGGTCCTTATAATAGGGACAATTAAGCCATGACTCAAGTGAAATCTGTCAGAATTTACATGGAGTTAGGAAAGGCATTTCATTCTTGGTGTAAATTTGTATAGTAGAAGAATGGAGGAATGAAAAAAACCTCTATCTTTTTTCAGGTTACGTTATTCTTAAGCAACTTTAAATTAGAATTGAGGTTGTCCTTACAAATATGCTGTACACATCTTCCCTATTCTTGATAGAGGAATTACTGCATGAAGTTATATCACCAGTGGAAAGCAAGACTAGATGCTTGAAATCACCACCTCCCACTTTACAATATAGTCTGATCTATGGAGTTTGCCTCCAAATTTGAATTTGTGCTCACCTCTGGGTCCTGCTATGGTCTAGTTCATTTGGTCTCTCCCTAGTCCCACAGGGTCAGACACACTTTCAAGAGGTCATAGGCCACTTTATTTTAAGCAGTTCAACAAAAAAAGAATCATTTTCAGCTCCCTATGGATTTTCATGCTTTCAAAAGGTCAAAGGCTCTGCTGAGCCCAGTTTGCCTTCTGGGCTGGAACAGTAAGGCACATCAGTTTCTATAGCCAGAGGCACACAGAGCAACGTGGTTATCACTGTATTTAGCTGCGTTCAGCCCTCTGTCCATATATGCAGATGCATTGATTAGAGGCAATTTTCAACACACTCCTGATCAAAGCTTAAAACAGTCACCCATGGGAGACCAGTGAAAGGCCTTACCTGCTCTGCCACTATTTCAAAAGCGGAACAGCCTCCTTTCCTGCACAGTCTGTCAAATGGACCTGCTACCCATCCCAGTGAGACAGGAGGGAAGGTGCAAAGAAGAGGAAGAGGCACTCCTCCTACACACGCAGCTGCTGCTGTGTCTGCATGCAGAGACAAGGGAGAAGCCTCCAGACTGGTGCCTGTTACCCTGAACGTCTGTGTCAGTATGAGTGTGTACTTTTGTTAAAGATGGGGAATGACAGGGACAAGGCCTACCTCTGACAATTACACAGCCTCTCGGTGGTATGAGTTGCTATGAGCACCACCCAGAAACATCCATAACCCTGGCCTCCCAAGAAGGTCTCAGAAGTGGATCCTAGCAAAGGTGGAACCGTGCTCTTTGTAAGTTCTGCTTCAATGTATTAGTTCAACAGGGGCTTTTAAAAAAAGCCGAGACATACTAAAGAACCAGTGATTCAAAAATCCTTCTTTGGAAATTATTATTCTTTTAAGAAAAGGAAAAATATATAAGTTATAGTAAGTTATCATCCAATGAAATCTTTCTTTGTATTTCATTGAAGAGCAGCAGCAGGCACACAGGCTGGGAGCCATGTTAGTTCAGGACTGGATGGTGGAGGGGGGGAATGAACCACAAAAAACACTGACTGTTTTAAACACACTCCTTTAGATTCATACCAGAGCCCAACAATGTTACCTGCCTACCATGGAAAATGACTTGAGTAACCAAGACGAATAGAGCAGAGAAGCACATGAGCAGCAGCTTGAATACAAGCTGTGATCTCTCTTCCTTTGAAAGGGGGATCAATATCTCTGTGGTATCCTTTTTCAATACAATATTGAAATGTGAAAGCAAAGGTAAACATTTCCAAAGGAGCTGTCAGCCAGGACTGAATTTATTTTGAGAGATATTTATCAGAAATATTTCCATAGTTGTATCAGCACTTACTTCTCTCAAATACTGCATTGCATTTTCCCTAGATTAGCTCCTGCTCTGTAAACCTTTAAAACGCTATGTCCCTCATATAGCCATATCCTCTGTAAGGTGACTGCTATGCACATGCTCAAAACGTAGCAGAATTAGACTTTCTGAGAGTTACGAATACATTTCAGCATATATTTTTTCCCTCCTCTTTTTCTTTCACTCCATAAGATTTCAGTACAGAAAGATCATCCGAAAGACTCAAACACATTCTCATATTTCATGGTCTCTCAAAGGCTAAAACATTCAACTTTGCTTCACCTGCTTCTTCCTTTTTCTCCTATGGACTGTTAAATACTTACATGCAACAACCTGATGCTTCAAAAGGAAAAGAAAGTAGCAACAGTGCTGGTTTTATCATAGGGACAATGAAAATTGGAGACAAAATAGATTTGGGCATTAATGTTTATATCCAATATAAAAAAAAAAAGAGGCTGAAACTAGAATGTAATTTTTAAGTGTGTTGTAAAATGTGTTAAACATTTGAGTAAGTAAAAGGTAATGCTGGAGTTCTAACTGCTATAAACAAGAATTTATTTATGTCAGGATGAAAACATCACACCCCTGAGATGGATAAAAATTATATAATTGTCAAATGAGAAGTAGGATACAGTGAAAACGTTAAATAAGATAAGAGCTATAGAAAAGTCAGTGACCTGATTCACAGCTAAAACTTGGTTCAGGTTGAATAAGGGAAGAATAAATCATGGTTAATGACTTATAAAAATTAGGATACTAGTTGTTTGGTTTAAAGGAGATTTATCAGTTTCTTGCTGGTAGAAATCAATGCAACATCAGGTGTACACCACAGCTGCACATCCAGCCTGGATATCTACATGCAGATGTCAACTTTTACCTACTGTTCTCCCTACTTTGACATACAGCACTGGATTTTATAGAAAACTCCAGACGAAAATATAGTACCACTCCATTACTATAGTTGCACATGATTATTCAGTATTTGCACAAGCAAATGCTTAGTTAGCTTCTTGGACTCAGGAGGCACCTGAGCCATTTCATAGAAGTGGGAAGCTGGAAATCCTCTATTTCCTTCCCTTTGTGGCAAGGATAGCAGTGGCTTTAACAAGCAGAGGCAGCAGATTTCCTTGTTCTACAGAAAAACAGTCCTTAACAGTTAAATGCCCCGATATCTGTCACTACAGTGGTACAAATCTTATGTGTGTTTGAGATCTTAGTTTGTCATTGTTATGATTTAGCGTTAACAGCTAAAGGAGGTGAATAGGAGCTGTTCATTCTCTTCGATGTTATTTCATCTTGCAGTCTTTCATCTCAGCCAGCTACTCCTGAAGGACATTGATGTGCCTTTTGTTCAGATTCAGACATTATCTTGGTGACCATAATGAGGAGAAGCTTTCTGTTTGTTTGTTTTTAAATACAAGTTTAGATTGTGAAACAATTATGCAACTAGATCTTTAAAAACCTTTTGTGACCACATGTTTGGCCTCATAATCTCATTTAAACAGGAATTCTTGTTTTAAAGTGACTCTAACAACAATAAGGCCACACAAGGATAACAGCACTGTAAGTGGTTTTCAATGGATAAAAATAATAATAAACATGCAAGTTCCGTTTTTGTGTGAGGTTTTATATCTGAGTGTATGTAATAGAACTAAAACATTTTAAAATGTCCACATAAAAAGCATTCACCATGCTTCAGATCAAAGAGTAATAGTAAGAGATTAAGCACATTTATTGCTAACTAGAAAAACATTTCAACATACCAGATGAAGATGATAATATGCAAAAGATAATTGCTTCAGTTTCTAATATAAGCTACCTAAATATAAATTTTACAAGCAACAGACAATAGCAAGCCAGCAGAAAAGGAAGAATTCCAAAACCCCAGACTCTCCATCAGTGCAAGTTTATCAGGACAGACTGAAAAACAGTTGCGCACTTGCCAACACAGCTAGTTGGGGAACCACATACATGCCGCTTCTGGAAAGCTTATACAGTGGGAGCTGGGCATCTTGCTCCTGCCATTGCCAAATGTAATGCATGGGGCTAACGGTGTTGACACCACTGTTAGAGAGACTGTAAAGAAACTGTACTACCAGCAACCACAGGAGGGTAACAATTTTCAAAGAGCAGGTATGCTCCTTTGGCCAGGTGTTCTGCATTAGAGCCTAAGGTCTGCATGGATAAGCTCACTACGACCATCAGGACATCAATTTACATCATGCATGTATAAAACTTTACAGGTATACATCATTAAAGTGTCTCAACCAAGCAAAATATGCATTCCTTAGTGTCCCACAGACCATCACAAGTTATTAAGGTTATAGCAAAATGTTAGAAAAATACTGCAGTCCGAAGACGGTCCAGCTCCCTTGCCTAGGCTTAGGTGAAACAGAACTTGCTAAGGATGTCTCAAGGACCTGCTGTGCTAACTTCCCAGCATCTGCCAGAAATCCAACATACTGAAGCGATGTTAATGAATATTTCCTGCTGCTTACTGGAAGCCTTCCCCTAACTGGTGAACTTCCAACATCATATTCTTAACAGAGAAATATCATTCATAAGTATAGGCTCTACATGGTTATTGCACAAGAAGAAAAGAGATTTTGTTCTGTGAGGTTGTAGACAAACTCATTTATAAGTTGTCCAGCATTTCTCAAAAGTTAAATTCAAGGATGGTCTTAGCTTGCTTTGAAGTACAGGCTGTCTGTCATTCAGCCAGGAGGACTGAAGAGCTGCTATGACATATGGACCCTCATGTTTTAGGAGTTAGAAAACATGGGAAAAAATAGGAATTGTTCTTGAGAGAAATAGCCAGTCAGAACTTTGACGAACATACAAAACTTATTTTTCCCTTCTGGCAGTTCTGCCCCTTGGCAAGAAGCACATCCATTCTTTTATTTCTAAGGGAATTATGAAAAGTTGTTGGGGTTTTTTCTAGTTTGCACAAGTACAGAGAGTATTGCCTTTAGAGTCAATGATTTTGTAGATGTCAGCAAAGCCCAATGTTCCAACAATTGTTTGTCAATAGCATGCACTAAATTAGTGGATGGATTTGGGTGACAGTCAAGTAAACTCCAGTGAAGTCAATGGGAAGTTTGCCTGACTAAAAACCCAAGAATGTGGTATAATACAAACTATACATAAAGGAATCTAAAGAGCATATGTAAAACCATCTATTGAATTTCTAGATAGAGGTGCTTGTTTCCTAAAGGATTCATTAAAAGGATTCTGATGAACTCATGAACAGAAGTCTCTCATGAACAGAAATCTAACATCCCACAGACTTACAGAGGGATAAGGATACTTGTACCAAAAAGACAATACAAAAAGTACCTGTCATTTTGGAAATTTCCACTGCTTTTAAAAGACTGTGTTACTTTTGCAGGGGCAGGAATTAGACTACACTGAAAACAACAGTACTTAAAATCTCTTATTTGGCCTGCTTCCACATTTTTCCCATCTTTCCTGAAGGGGGGGGGGGGGGGGGGGGGGGGAAGGCACCCTACAGTGAACTTGAGATTTGATAAACAAGAATAATTACCACCTGAAAAAAAAAAATCCAAAACACACTTGATAAGTCAGAGATTTAGAAAGCTTACCATTTTCCCTTTCTTTATGTGTAATCAGAGCTGTCTAAAGAAATGGGATAAATGGCTTAATGTTTGGACTAAACCAATAAATTTGCTGTCAATCAGAACCAAAATATATGGTTAAAATTTCAAAATCACTTACACAGAAACATACAACCTGCAAATTTCAAGTTACTATTTCCATGGACTTGGTTAGTTTGTGTAACAGAATTTTTTTTTCCACAACTTACACAACTTACAGTCCTACTGTAAGCGAATAGGAGTATCCATTTCTTCTATGAATCTTGTAGCTGTTTGTACAAAGGTCCTTCCTCTGCAGCTCCTCCAAACCAGGACAGCCCTTCTTGAATAGTTGAATTTTGCCTCAAAGTCACATATTTCACTTTCGAATCCTATCTGAAACTTACTTTTCCTCCTTGGTCTGTATCTCTTAATCCTCTTCTCTTTACTACATTGTATACTGCATAATGTAAATGTACTTGATATCGTTACAGCATTATATATAATTCATTAGTTAATTCTGAAAGCCTGTTATGCCACTTTTCAATATCTCACTGATTCAGAGCAGCACCGTGTTACATTTTAATATGGAAGATATTAAGGGAGGTGAATCTCTAGCACCACTTCTGTTAAAGCTACCCAATACTTTCCATTGTTAAGATACTGTTTTCAGCTGCTTTTAATTGTGATTTTACCAGTTAATACTACAGTTTTCCAGGCTGGCTTCTGTCTCAGGTTGAATATTTGTGTACTATTTCAGACAAAAGAGTTTAACAATATCCATTGATTTATTCCAGTTTAAAACAAAAAAATCTCAACAACTATTTTCTTTAGTGATCATGTTCTTTGCAACAAGGTCATATGAACTGCCAAATTAATGGCCTTTGTGTCAGGGCTGCATCTTTTGCCTTGCCTACCCACTTAAGTTTGGCCAGACTGGCTTTTAAAAACCTCCATCTGCACAGGCTCCACAGAGACTTGCTAAGACTTAACACCCGAACTGTCATTACAAATACTAATCAGGCATCTTACAGCTTCTGCAGACCAGAATCCACAGAGCTGAACAAGGGCTACAAAGGCTTTCAAGGACCCATGTAACAACTGTTCTCAACTGGTTTGAATCAAGCGGGAGTAAAACAACTGAACTTTGAGTTGGGGCTGCTCTCTCAGTATTTCTACTGCTGGCGTCCATACATCATCGGGAAGGACACTACTGATTTCAAAAGCAAAAGGGCTAAGGCCAAACCAGGGACAGGCTCAGACTGGGAGACCAATGTGTTGGGAAAGGAGTTGGAAAATAAGAAAAAAGAAGCTGGAAGGAGCACTGGGATTGCTTGGTTACAGAGACCAAGTTTAGGAGCGGAAAGGAATTTAAAACCAGAATTAACAAGAGAAGTGGTCAGGGAGCCAAAGCTGAGTGAGGATAGCACTGAGATCAAATGAGAAAACAGGTGAGTAACATATGAAACCACAATGGAGAGGAGACTGAAGTTAGGAGGAAAAAGGGAAAGCAAAAAGGACAGGTCTGATGGAAGCTGGACTGGAAGGAGAAAAATTACTTGGCAAAGCAAAGATAATGAATTAAAAAAGCAACAAAAAATGAGGACAGGCAGACATGAGATGTCTCAGAGCAGATCAAGAGATGGTAAACAACAAGTACAGACTGGGTGAGGACACTGGCACCACTGGTATAAAGAGAAGCAGAAGGCTGGGATTTGATTTGGACTCAACAGCAAGCCCTGTGCAGAACAGAAAACTGCTAATGAAACAGTAGAAAGATAAGAAACCTGAAGTATGGACTCTAAGTCCAGTAAACAAAAAGAACAGAAATGGCAGAACTGAGGAAGAGTTATAGATCAGACAACTATAGCCAAGATGGGGGGAGGTTCAGAAGGAGGCATTATTGGAAGAGCCAGAAAAAGCCCTTTTTCCAAAGATACAAAGGAGCCCTTCAAGTATATTGCTTTCCAGAGCCTGGAATAGAACCTGGCATTCCTCTGTTGTGGGAAAAGACCTCTGAATCCCTCTGCCAAACTTTCCCAATCCTATCGTCACCTGGTCCACACAGAGAACCACCTCTTACCAATGCTGATTACCCAGACAACTCAAGTGGAGGAGGCCTGCCCAGGGAACCAAACAGTTTTGGTCCTGCTAGTAACACATATAGGTGTTAATCTCTGCTTTACCAGTTTCATCTTCACAAAGCCTAGGAAATGACACCACTACGTTAAAATAAAGATATAAAGGCTGCAAATTTAAGCATCAAAAGTTAAGAGTCCCCCTTAAATTAATTCAACACACATCAGCAAATTGTGACGATGCAGTCCTACGCGCTTCTCTGCGGAAATTATATTCTGCCCCCACCAGTGCAAAGAAATGAGGCCTCCATCATACCTTTTACCCTTCTTGTTCAGTTAGTGACCACTGGCTTGGAACTGATTGCTACAGATTTTATTCTTTTCTTGACAGTCTTTTTTACAGCATTCCTTGTAATGGTCTGTGTGATGTAAGGCACTGACTAATTGCCTTCACCATGAAAGCAGTAACTAACCCACTTCACAGATGGCAAAACTGAGACAGCAGTTTACCCAAGGCCACACAGTTTGCCAACACCAGAACCAGCAGACAAGCTTGAATGTCTTCCTCTCAAACCCAATGCTTATTCTTCCACCCTGTGCTTCACTACTGCTAGAGATGCTGAGTATCAGCCTCTCCCTGTCAGAGGCAAGGCTTCTGAGGACTTTTGGAAACGTTGAGCCTAAATTCCATCATATTCAACTTCCTTAACATCACGCAGGTCAGTGATTCACAATCTTTCTGGAGGAAATCCTCAAGGATTTTTTGGAACAATCTCCTTTCTTCTTCTCCTCATCCTGATTCCAGTCCATTTCCAGCCTCCTCAGCTCCTCTCTTCCAGCTTCTGTCACTTACTCTTCATTTTTCAAATTCTATAACTTCCCCCAGCTGTAGCAGTGCTGGCATGAGGCCCAAGCTAGTAAATCTATCAGAGCTTATTAGCTTGGTATCCACTCTATCCCACCCTGCACCTCACGCCTAATGTTAGCCTATCTCATTACTGTATTCACTTACTAGTTGGGAACTGTCACACAGGAGGACGATAGCAATGACACAAGAGAACCAAAAGCTTTTGTGCAGTATTCTTCCTTATCCTTATCCAGAAAAGCCATCCTTTCTTTTCCTGACCCCCTCACCCCCACTTTGCGCTCTAACACTTTCTGACTTTGCACAAGAATAATTGAGAGATTGTTCAATATGCTGACTCCAGAATTCTCTGATATAAAAAATGCTGAAGTTTGTCATGCCAGTATCTAGAAATGTAATATATATATAGCCACATCCACACCTATTGTGTCAGTCTGCTGCAAATGCAAAAAGATTAAAAACACTTTCTTCTTTTTTGTACAGGAATCACCTGCTCAACTGGATACTACCATAATCACCAGTTAACAAAGCAGCCATACCTTCCTGAAAGGCAAGCCCCCTTTCCATAGGCAGGCATTCCCACAATCACTGGCTAACACAAGCACTGACAAGCAAGCAGAAATCCCATCTTTCCTTTCACAGGGTCCTATTTTAGGTTTAACAAATTCGTCTGAAGGTGACATCCCATTATAAGCTCACATATAAACACAAGAGATCTTTTTTTAAATTTAACTAGTGTACAACAGGATTTCCTTCCAGTAATAAGGACAAGGGAGGGAAAGCAGAGCTATCAAAACAACACAAGGAATCTTCTCCTGCTATGTATCCAAAGCATAAACAACTGACTGAGTCACCTTCCACCGAACGCATTGTAAACCTTGGTCTTAACCTCATTATGTTATCGCCATGCCGTGACATTGACCAGGCTTGTGCCATTTGGAATTCCCAGTAAAGTGACAGAAGCATTTTCCTCTCAGCTTCCTATCTTAGGCAGTCTATAGTTTTATTCCTAAACGTACGTTATCTCTGTTCTAATGCATAATTGCAGGGATAACAAGCAGAAAGCCTCCATATCAGTTACAGCCTCTCATGCAGGCTAACTTTAATTCCCCTCAAACTAGCTCCAATTTTCCTGTCTGCATCAAGAGAATACATAACTGTTCTTTGCACAGGGTCATGCATGACCTTTCTTTACTTGTAAATTTAAGCAAAGTCTCGGCAGAGTTCATTAATACCAAAAGCATTTTGCACCCAATACAACTCCCCTCCATTTGTGTGAGCTCAATAGTTTTCCAGTGAACACACTGCAGAAGTAAAACATAAAAACTGCTAAAGCCAATTTCAAGCATTTGTTATTACTACATTATATTGTTCTGGCATTTTTCTTAAAGCCAGTGACAAAGACACTGCAGTGAGCATAAAACTACAAAATCTGGGGTTTAGTATAAATGTGCATTTGAATAATGAAAGTGCTTCACGTCCAAGTTACCATCCCTAGACTTGATAAAAATGGCTTGAGGATTTATAGGAATTACTATTGTAGGAAGCCAGATTGCAGAGAACCAGTCAGAACATCCATGTGGTATTTGGCCTAAATTTGTAATACATAACAGCTAATCACAATTTCTTGCTAACGCAAAAGGGAAGGAATTATTAATTGGACTTTTCTGTATTTAGTTCCAATGCTCATACTAATTACTGTGGTATCATATCAAATAGGTCTCGCACCTAAAGACAAGGCTTATTAAAATGGAGATATGACTGTAGGTTACTGTTTTTGTACAGGCAAATGAAGCATGTATCTCTTCAAGATTTCTGTGGAAGGCATACAGCAATAAGTATGCCCTATTTGACCAATGGCTGATCACATCTGTGAAATTCATACAGAGCAATTATTTATCAAAACATTATTTAGCTATCATTTTTCTACTTTCACAGAGAGAAGGAAAGAAGCCACTCACATAATTCAGAATTCCTTTCTCTTCTTTCACCACCCTCTACTCCATTAGCTTGTTAAAAACTACTGATTGAATTTTTACCTCAGCTCCCGAAGAAAACATTGTTTGAAAATTTATGATGAAACTTTAGAGAAGGAATACTCGAACTCTAAGGGAAAAATCACAGCTTATTGGAAAACTGTTGTGTCACTTTCAGACCCTGTAAAACAGTTCCTATCCATCATATGTTTTCTGTAGATAGTTTCTTCATGTCTTAGGAAGTTAGGGATGGCTCAGGAAATCAGGGTTGTGAGAGTTTCTGTGGTAGCTTTACGCCTAAAAAAAACTAAATTGCAAAATGGAAATTAATTGAGTTCTTACACAAGTGAAAGTTTCTTCTGGGCAGCTAGGAAGATTCTGCATACATTCAGTCAGACTCACACTTCTACACAGTATACACATCTGTGCATGCTATTAACCTATGTGCACACATTGCAGACATACACTCCTTTCCTGTTTCAGATTATAGCCTTTGGAACTCTAGACTTCATGGCTACAAAATAAATCTGATTGCAAAATACATGCTTACAGGTAGGAAAAAAAACCCAAACAAAACCTCATGTGAGTACACGAGCTTTTACAGGAACATATTATTACACCCAGCTTCTTTCTAGTCACTTCCATGCACAGTTTGGCTCTTTGAGAGTAAGGTCTCACTCTTCTGCAGTTCCCGCCATCTGGAATAGCTTTCCTTTAATTCCAAGTTTCATCTATTCTTTCATCCCGTTCCAAAACACAACTAACACATTTTTTCACCCTTATCTCACCCATTTGCTTCCACTTCCCCTCCCTATTGCTCAGTACTTTACTCACTGATCACAACATACAACTCTTCACAATTCTGTGAAAAGTTTCAGAATGCAGCATATGACATATACTTAAAAAGTTTGTTTCCCAACAGCAGTATATACATGCCAAGATATATATATATATCACCCTGAGAGAACAAAAAAAAAAAAAACCCAAAACAAACAAAAAAAACCACACACAAAACCCAACATCCACAACCACAAACAGGGACTAACAGCTAACAGGAGATCAAAGGACCAAAGGCTACTGAGCAGTCAGAGCTCCAGGGTTTGATCTATAGTGTAGAACAGAGTTTTAATTCCACTAGTGCGAGCCCCTCATGGGATACTAAGTATCTCATTTTCCATTTTTAATTACTTTTTCCATTAAGACCCAAAGAACAAAGTGTAGTCAAGCAGACTCCCCATTTTACTTTCTCCTCCCCTTACTTCTGTGAAACAGCTATTTAGATAAATTAACAATGCCTCCTCATCCTCAAGGAGGATAACATTTCTATCTATAACATTTCTAAACTTTCCTGAGATGATAATTCTTGCTTGGCTGTGGTTTTTTAAATCCTACTCACAAATAACATAAGCGTTTTGATAGATTGACCAAATGATGCAAAAGATGTCTTGGAAAACAGATGCAGAATAGCAACTCAGCTCACAAGATGCATATATTTTCTGATAGTAGAACAGTTTCAATATACCTCGTTCAATTACGAATATACTCCCAACCTAGTATTAGCCAGCAGACTCCTCACTGAAATAAGGCAAACACCCACACCCAATTAAACTCAAGACAAATTAAGAGTTCTCTAACCTTCAACTCTGCTTCGTTTTCCTCTTTCAACCTTGCAAGTCAGAATGTGCAATAAAAAACATACTGTCTTTTATAGCCAGAGAATCAACTGAATTTGCTTTTTTTAATAAAAGATATTAATTTTTGAAAGGTGCCATACTGAAGTGTTTTAAACATACACACCGCAATTCATCATTGTTAAACACTAAGTCAAGCTAACAAAGACATAGCAGCAAAAGAGAAACAAGATCAATTCACATATTCTGTAAATATAGAGAATAATTAAAAGTTAACAATCACTTATCTCCTCCTGCTCCCATTATTAAACTTCTTTAAGGAGTTACAGTGGAAAAGCACTACACTACAATTTTTTTGTTCGGTTTTGTTTTGTTGTTTGTTTTTTTAAACACAGAAGTACTGTTTCAGCAAAGTCCTGAAGTTCACAATTTGTTTTATACAACTTCAACAGATATTTAATCAAATGACTGGCTTCCAAGAATAGCATGGATCATTTTAATTATGTCTGTCAGCCATCCCAATTATCCCTACTTTGGAAGTATGACTTTTGTTTTCCTCCTCTGTTGCTCTAAAATTTCTTACGTCTCAGTAAATTTTAATCAGGAAATAGCATCCCAACTCTTAAACTCTGGGAGCAAGTTTTCATCCTGATCCGACCAGACAAGTAGGAGATTTGTTCACATATTTGAGAGGAAGAAAAATGTTTTCTGCTAATTCAGTGAATTGCATTCCAGAGCTGTTTTGTGTTGTGCCATTACTGAACAGAATTCTTTGCTATGACTTCATGCTAAGCCAAAAGTAAACACACTCTCCTTTTTATATGGACAGCTCTATCTCAAAGTACCAACATTAGCATCAGTGGTGACAGAGGAAAAGCTATATTCCCCCAACAAGAGGGAGGAAAAACACCCTACAAAACAAAAAAACCCAAACTCACAAACATTGTTCAACCACACACGTGTCTGTGAAATGCAAGCATTAATGTACATCCTAGAAATTAGTCACCAAGCTGTGCTCCCGTGTATCACCTGAGAGGACAGGATCAATTTCACAATGGCACTTTGTAAGACAAAAACCACCATATAATCCAAGACTAAAAGACTTCTTCCGCAAATACCTGCAGTTTAAAACTTACCAAGCACTTTTGCAGCATACAGAAATTTGTTAACCAAAACATCACATACAGCACCCGCACAATTTTTGGAACATTCTTTTCTAAAGCCAGCTCAACTGAAACAGGTGCTAACATGAATAGAGGAGACATAGCACTCAAAAACAATTTTTACTCTATTATGTTCTCATCTTCGGTGGATATATTTATGTTCCCTAGCTTCAACAGTCTCTCTGTTCACTTTTAAGTAGGATTTTCAAAATAGTAAGACTAAACACCATCAAGGACTTACCAGATTGGAATTGGTGGCATTGGAATCATCTTCTGGAAAGGGGATATAGATAGCTAAGGCCACACAATTGGCAAAAATAGTCAGTAAAATAATTATTTCAAATGGTCTGAGGAATGGAGTTAAGGAAATTGTTCCAAAATGTGCACACACAAATAAAAAAAAAAGATTTAAGAATTCTGTTTAAAGAAAACATTCCAAGCCCCTTATATTCTGAAAAGAAACATATGCCTTTTTAAGTGCTTTTAGGAGGTTCTAGCCAAGAATCTTCCTAATATGTCAAAGGCAGTGTAGGCCAGTCGCGTGCCAGAGTAAACACAGATTTCTTAAAAGTTTTTTCTTCTTTTATTTATTTAGATTGCATTTTCCCTATTTTCCTCCAAGTGTGGCTGTACTATTTTTAATAACAGAAGCTTGTTCTAGAAGGACTGTCATCTTTCCTCTTATGATTAGTTTCTCTCGGTCTTTTCCATCTGCATTTACAAACCCTGAAATAATTTTAACAAAAGTTTTTGGTGGGTTTTTCTTTTTTTTTTTGGTGGTTTTTTCCCCCCTTTCTCAATCTCTCTCTCATAACTCAAAGTTAAATGCAAGGGTCCAAGAAATACATGCATACATTGTCAGAAGATGTTTAAATGATGATGAAGTTTGTTAAGGCAAAAAGAAAGAGGCTTTGTCCAAAATGTGCTTATACTGCACATTGCCATGTATACCTGTTTTGCTTAAAAATTATTTGAGGGAGTATTTCTTTTTCTTTTATTTGCATTTCATTTGGCATCATAGGGAAAACAAACGTGCCTACACAGTATATTAGGAACACGAGCAAGCTAAGAGTTCCTTATGACAGAGAAACTAGCACCAATTCAGGGGCATTTCAGCCTGGCATCAGCTTTGTTAGGGAAAAAAAAACCCGAAACATTTGGGATGTTCAACAAACAAATCCTGCACAACCCTGATGCCCCACTGACTGTCCATTGGAATCAAAGGGCATTTTTCTACTGACCAATTTGCTGGCATTGTACTTCATCTACTTCAGTGGACTCCTTAACCTTAATTGCTGCGAAGTGTCTCCAAACTCAGACTAGAGACCAGATTTACCATCTGTCTACATTTACTTGCCTACAAGAATATCCTGGAGGCTAGCTCTGGGATAACTGGCCAGTGCTCTGGAGGGGAATGAAGAGCAGGATAGGACAGGGAGAATGCCAAGTATAACCTGTGCCATAGAGTGCATTTGAGCATGAATTTATCTACCATGGGACTGGCTTTGCAGCGTCGCCAAATGTCAGCACAGCATGTATGATTTTGGTCAGCAGACTACTGTTCTCAGTAGGTTTTAGTAGGAAAGAACTGGAGATCGGCATGTGCAGCAGCCTGAACTGCAAGACATACACAAATCCCAGGCACCTGACCACTGTGTATGATCAGATACGTTCTACATTTCACATATGGAAGAGTCAAAGGGTTCCAAACTCGCCAGACTACCATGTTTAAACCTACAAATAACAGGAGATATATGATAATATGGAGAAAGAAGAGCAGATCAGGGTAGGTAGATTACATGTAAAGTCAATGGGACTTCTCAGATACCTCAGGCTGTATATATAGTGTTTACTGCATAAAGACCTGAATTTCCATAGGCTTTCCTTTTCTTAATCGCTTTTTTCCTAGACTTTTTGTTTTTGACAGGATTATTATCTATTAACTTATCACTGTTTATGCCTATTTTATTTTATTTCTATTCTCTTTTTGCACTGTAAAAATAACATGGTATAAAATCTACAAATACACTGCGCACATAGCAGAAAATTAAATACACAGCTACATCTTTGCAAAATAAGGTAATTACTTTATTTCATTTTTTCTTATATGCAATCGCACATTCAGGCTCTT
The DNA here is from genome assembly GCF_018139145.2 of Gymnogyps californianus. Classification (NCBI taxonomy): domain Eukaryota; kingdom Metazoa; phylum Chordata; class Aves; order Accipitriformes; family Cathartidae; genus Gymnogyps; species Gymnogyps californianus. Next base: position 150,033,660 of record NC_059471.1, read on the forward strand.
AACACTATAATGTTTGAGTAAGAAACACCACGGAAGTACCATTTGATATTTGTTTAATATCCACTATGCTTAGACTTCAGTGGTTCAGCAAATTAAGCTAAGCTTTCCTCAGAAGTTTTTAGCAATTAGAAAAAGTCAGAGTACAGAATAAAATTAAACTTTATCACAACTCTTTGATATTGCTAGTTGTCATTGAAGTGTTTCATGTTTATAAACACTAGATGTCCAATGAGAGGTTCTGATGAAAAAAAAAAACAACAACCTTCCATCAACTCACCTAAAACCAAACAAAACCAAAAGATGCAAGCATCAGCATCTTTGGATTGCTTTAATCGCATTGTTTGGTCCTCTCTTGATCTCAGCAGTGCTGTATCCTGTTTTACAACACATCATTCCCATCATTCATTGCTGATCTTATTTATCAAATGTCACTCTGTGCTCTTTCTCTAAAGACATCTGGTTACTGGGCTGCTGGCAAGTAAACCAATATTCAGCTTCATCCTGTTAGTCATCGTCCATCATCTTATGCTTAAAGTATCAGAGCTATGCCAGAAGGGATAAAAAGTAACAAACTTAATCAGGGGGATTAAAAATTAGCATCTGAAGAAGAAAGGAATAGGCAGGCAGGTTTAAGGACATCTAAGAACTGACAGGAGCATTTTTAACAAGTTCTTCGTCTGAAAAATATCTCCATGTCAGCAAGACCTAATACACTCATATTCTGTTTTTGTCTTTTTAACATCCCACCAGACCCCCAAAGGAACAATATTATCACATTGTCTTAAATGCCATCATTGATTTTTTTATCATATTAACTACTGCCAAGTTCTGTACTGCCTTCCCTTGATGTGCTTATCTATCCCTAACAACATGCTTTTTCTTTTGTATTTACTGAAGAAACCCATTAGCTTGTGATTTACTGACAGTTATTGTTCAGGGTTAGTCTTGGTTTCTCTTTGGGGAGGTGAGGAAGGTATATTTTATTTCAGTTTGTGTTTCACACCAAATTCTCAAATTCCAGCTTGTGCTGATCAGACTTGGGTGACTAAAAATGCCTTGCTTCTTCCACATGATGAAGCCAATGGCCAAACTCTAACTGACTTTCCAGGGAAGCAGCGCTGACCCTTACATTCTGCAGTTCTGTGTCAGTGGTTATCATCTATCATCTGTGACACAGTCTGTCTTTTGTTCAGACTACTAGATCTGGCCCTGTACTGTATTTGTACATGTTGCAGGATTACTTTAACTGTCTTTCTTTTTCCCTGCTTCCAGATAACCAGTATCTCTTACCATACATTAGTGAGCCTTATTAGTTTAAGTGGAATTCCAATATTAACAGACCTTAGCCCTGTTTCAGGGTCTTATCGCATACATTTGGGTTTTTTTCTCCTGCTTTTCCCATTCTTTTCTCCATACTTTAGAAAGTGTGATGCCACATGTTTAACATAAAAGTGTATGATTCAAAGTATCAGAGCTGTTTAACTGGTGGCACCTCTTTAAGTGCCTGCAAAAAAAAATAGGGAAAGCCAGCAGCTGTTATCAATCCCATAGAGTCAGTTCAATTCTGGCCTCAGCTATCTTGCATATCTCCCATTGATTTCAGCCTGGGCCACGTGTTTTTAAAACAGCAGAATTCAACCCCTAACCTTTATCACTTAAACTTCTAGTGGTTTCTTACACAAGGGTATAGTTAAGGCTTCAGTCCTAAACTTTTTTTCCCCCTAGCATAAATGATCTCAGTTAAGACATCGAAAACTATTCGGGTACTTTACGTTCCCAGTGGTGCCTTTCAACTTAATGTATTGATTTCTTCACACTTATGAATAGTGCCTGATGCGCACAAACAATTTGCTGTTTTCCAAATGAGAACATCAAAAAGGATATTTCCATTCGACGATGCTGATGCATGCCCTCCGGATGGGATTTTTCAGTGTTAAACACAGCAGTGCCCGGGGAGGACGTGTAGCTGTGGTGGTACCCTGTTTTTTCTGTTTCCCATACTGCTGCCGTTTTCTCTGCGTGGAGCTAGCTGTGGATATTGTTGCATTGCCAGCACTACCCATCAGTTTGGCTTGCCTGGCAGCATCAATCGCAGCTTGCCAGGACAGAGCTGCCCCTGGAGTAGGAATATGCTCTGGGGCAAGCCCTGCAGCTGCATTGGCATTCATGTTGGCATGAGCTGGACGGGGACTCCCATAGTTGGAACCTGTGAAAGGGGAAAAAAAAAAAAAAAAAAAAAAAAAACACACACAGAAATTTGTGAAGACATTTTTTAAACAGCAGAAAAGAGAAATAGTGTTTTTAAAAATCTTAAGTATCAGTAGAATCAAGAGCTAAGGTTAAGGATAAGTGTAGGGTATCCACTTACTACCAGCTTGTTCCTCCAATTCAAACTCTTCATTTTAAAGTAATACTACTATGCAATCATTCGTCTTGCAACAGTGTCCCAACAAGACCCAACGGACACGGAGCTGTTAGAAGTGCCTCCAATCAATACAATCTCCAGGGATTCACAGAAAAGAAACTGTCCTCCTTTTCCTTTTTTACCCACACATTTTGCAAGTTGGGTTGTTTGAAAGCTCAAGAGGCGAGGCTAGTTCTCATCGCTTTATCACAGAGACATGCAGCGCTATGCTATTTAGTACGTGTCAAAGCATCCAAATGAAATTCTCAAGTCCTATCATAAAAATCCTTATGCTTTCAAGATTACCTCAAGGTAAAGTGAAATTTTAACAATGAGCTTAATTCTCTCTGCAAACAGTACATATGTATAAGCCTAAGAACAGCCTGACTAGAAGGTACAACTGAAGCAGAAACTGGAACACAAAGGCAATGTTCATGGCTTTTGTGCTCTATAGGATGCTGTGCAGAGTAGTTTAGGCCAACCAACATATATTTAGAAACTGGAACTGATTCCTTATCCTGATAAGCTGATTTTAAGACAGACGAACTATTGAAATCAATGGAGTAACACTTACTTTAAAAGTGTGTATTAACAGGAATGCTAAGACCTAGCAGTCCCAAGTTTTGCACCTCTTTTAGCCAAAACTGAGGGACTATATACTTTTGCCCAATCATAATAATAGAATATATATGTCAGGTGACATTTGGCTGATATTTAGAAGGTCTTAGTACAAAAAATGAAAGTCACCCTTTCAAGTTAGTGCAGTTGTTCCATTGTTTCAGTAAAGACAGTAAAGTCACCTGCGCCTCTTCAATGAGGCTTTTTCAGTGACTCAAAACTTAATCACTTCAAAATGAATGAATTTTGAAACTTCAGAACAGATTCCCTTACTCTTTGGAGTACACTTCAATGGAGATATGTGAGAGCTTGTGAAAGATTAACTAAATTTTGCCATAGACACTTCATAGAAGAAAATACAAGCCATGTTAGAAAAGTGTAACAAAATCTACACAAAGTCACAACAGCAAACTTTAATTAGGAAGAACGTCTTGTTTAGATATGTCCTATATAAGATTTAAGAGACTACTTATCTTTTTTTGTGGACTTGTGAGTTTGCCTGTGGCCCATATGTTGAGATACAGGTAAAAGGAAAGCCCAAACGGTCTATAGATCTTATTTCTTCACAGACTATGAAACCAGAGTTCAGTTTCAAAACACTGCACACTCAAGAGACTGTTTCCCCTTACATCTGATCAGCAGAGACTATGCTTCAGAAACAGTGTACATGCAAGAAGCCAATAGTAGAAACTCAGTAAAGGTGTTAGATCACCTTTTATTTCAAAGCAAGCTCGAAGTCTACTATTGACCGTGTTCCACTTTAGATTAATATAGAAATACAGTGTTACTAAATAGATCAGATGAGCTTCTATAGACTACTAGACAAAGCAAACAGAAGACCATGTGACACTCTGTTTTCCTTAAAATATCGGATGAAAGACATTCAAACCCAGGGAACTGGCAAACTGTTCTTGAACAGAATTACCCAAGATGCATATTTCATAGCTGGATGTGCAGTGCCAAGATATCACAGCAATGACTGCACTACAAATGAATTAAAGCAGGTAGAATAAATACAATTACACTGACATGCAGAGTGCAACAGGATATGCCTCTACCTAGAAAGCATGCAAGATTTTTAAATTCATCTCACGGAATCGCAAGGAAGGACATGATAGAGTCAGATGTTATTTTATGTCAGGCATTGCCATAAGATTTCCAGGCTGTTATAGTTACATTGCAGAGCAGGAAAATCTAGAGCTTGTCTCTGCTCACTGAAAAACCTCCTAGTTGCAAACCAGCCAAAGGAAGCTGGTGAGTAATATGACTCTGATATGTGAAAGGGAAAGCTGAAAGAAACAAGAAATGGGAAATAGTTAATTCACATCCCTCAGATTTCAAAACTGAAGAAAAAGAGCTTTCAGAATCACACAGGCTAAGCAGATTTCCTCGATGAAGCAGGCAATCAACTGGCAGACAAACTTAGTTAGTTTTCTAAGACTAAGCAAATTGTACACAGCCCTACTCATGGGATACATATTTATTTTCAGACTAGTTCCAGATGCAGTTTTTCTCTTTAGCATCTATTTGACCTCCTTAGCCTGAGGCATGCTAGAAAGAAAAATAAATGGAAAATTACTCTAATTATTCTCCAACTCCAGCTCTTCTTTAATATTGACCCATTAGAATGGATAAGAAAGATGTGTGTGTTTTCCAGTAAAAGCAAACTTGCTGATCCATCGCCACTGTGTTCTTATCATGCTGACTAGACCATGTGGTCCTGAAAATAAACAGCTGCTGCATCTTAATGAAGACTTTTCTGCAATTTGGGAATGTGTCAAGCTTCTTCATTATTATTGCTTATTAGTTAGGTTTCATATGAGGGTTCAAGTCTATGCATTTTGACTTTGAAGTGCCAGCAAAGTTAAGGATACAGCTTCTGGTGGTTTCATTGCTTTTGCTTCTAGCACGATCGCCAGTCCCATAATAAAGTGCTTTGTCTCAAATTAATTTCAAAAGATGAGTCAGTAATGACAGATTTATATTAACAAATATTACAAATATTGATTACTGATAAGGATCTGTCTGTTTTATGAAGCTCAGAGGCTGCGGACTTTATCTGTACTAAATAACTAATGGCAGTGACAAATGACTTGATCTACAGGCAGTTTATAGAAATAGTTTAAATTAAAGAGTAAAGCTCACACAGCTTCGCAGAAAGTACATTCAAGAACTGAGCAAAATCTTTTCAAAGACAGCATAGCCAAAATTTCAGGGAGAATGAAATTCTACCTTATAATCTAAATGCTTAGTGTTAATTCCTAGGAAGTAAGCAGAACACAATTCATATTGAACTTGTGAGACACCATGCTAAATTTCACCTATGACACTCATTTCTCCCCCACCACAAAACTTTGCTGTAACCTGAGAGCTGCAGTTACTGGATTTGCTATTTTCATTTTGCAGTGTAGCAGTTAAAATACTTCATTCAATTTCCCCACTACAAATAAAGTTTCACGATACCTAAATCACTTTAATTATATTTGTTTATACTGTTATTAAGCTGAAAGTTGACCAGAACTGGGAAATGGAGATTCAGCCCCCACCCAAATATAATAACTCACTAAGCACTGCAATCCACAGCATCATCACCCTGCTAATCCCTACCACCCTTTAGCAAGAATTTGTACTGTTGACTATGTCCAGCTGGTGCACAAAACTCTTCTCTCTCATAGTACTTCTGTGCTATGGATGATGGGTTTAAGCATTTGAACAGTAATTAAACAGAAAAGTCCATATAAGTGATCAAATTTGATTACAAAGTCTTTGGGAGAGACTTTCATTTCTGCAAAAATGCGAAGTTGCAGAACTACTTCAAATGCAAGAACAACAGAAATACAGGTCTCAAAAGTCAGAAAAATAACAGATAAGGTTACTATACAACAGGAAATGTACCATGTTGCACAAAATAACTGACGTTGTAAGCTTACAATTAAATTACCAAAATGGTCATCACCAAAGTCGTTATTAAAATATATAGTGATGACCATTAATACCTTTATAAGTGCTATTTGCATTCTAACATCTGTCTGTCATGCCACCTATTAACTATCTCAAAAGCATCATTAAAAAAAAAAACTAAGCAATGACATTTCTATATGAGAAGTGGGCAAGTTAATGACACAATGGAATTGCAGCTTGTGTGTTTCTTGACTTCATCTAGTTAGTCACACATTTATTTTAGATGAATTTGTGCTTAGATTAATTCTTTAAATGAAAATAGAGCTATGCCAATGTGGAGTGTCGCCATTCTTTTTTTCCTAAAAATGCAAACCTTGAAACTACGTTGCACAACTGTATTTTTCCCCAAGGCAGAGGAGACATGAGTAAAGTAAAAGACAAAACTGTTTAAATCGTAATGTCTTAAGTGAACAGTGAAAGAAAGCAAAGAGAAAGTAGGAAACTGGTCACACTGCTAAGATCACGTGTAAGACCAATTCAAGCACACAGGAAAAAAGTTATAAAAGACTGAAGTGACAAGTGCCTAACAAGAAACATGAAGAATAAGACACACACACACACACAAAAAAAAAAGAGTCAGTGTATGAGATCATCTGTTAATAAGAGGAAGAACGTGGAAAACATTGCTCCATTAACCAATGGCAAAAGTAGAGCATTTGACAGATGATAGTAAGAAGGCTTAAGTGTTACATGAACTTTTTGGATCAATTTTTACTAAAGAAAAATCCATCAAGAGCAGGTGACTAGCATAATTAATCCCCAAACCAAAAGAGGTATCATTTTCAACTGTAAAAGGGAAACAAGTTAGAAAGCACTTAGATAATGTCCATAGTTTCAGCTACTTAGGTAGTGCACCCTAGAACATCCTAGAGTATTTAAAGAGCTTTCTGAAGTAGTCTCAAAGCTGTTCGCTGCTAGTTTGAACTCATGGAAGACAGGAGGGATCTCAGAGGACTGAGAAAGGGTGAATGGAGTCCCCAGTTAAAAAAGTGGGAAGGAGGGAAATTTAAATCCAGTTGAACTTCAGTCTCCAAAAAAAAAATCTAGAATAAGTAAAATAAACAAGTGTCAGCAAGTACTTGGAGGACAAGGAGAAAAAGAGCAGCAGACGTGGATCTGTCATGAAGACATTGTGTCAAAGAAAACTAATACCTTCCAGAACTGGATAACAGAATTCACAGGCAAGATGGAAGCAGTAGGTGCCATGTCTCCTGACTTTATTAATAGTTTTATGAGGTCTTTTATGACAATTTCACAAGGATGTTAGGGACATACGAGCACAGAAAAAATTGCTATAACATGAGTACAAAACCAGTGGGTGCCTAAGAGCAGTTATCATTGGTACACAGTCTAAACTGGAGGATGTGTCACATGGAGGTACCCAAGTGCCTGCCCTGGATCTGATTGGGTTCAATGTTTTCATTAATGATCTGGATGATGAAATGGTGAATGGTGTTATTAAACGATCAGGTAACTATGAAGCTGGGAGGTAAAGCAAATACACTGAAGGACAGGATTTGAATTCAAAATGAACTTCATGAATCAGAGAAAAAGTCTTAAAAATAGAATGGAGTTCAGCAGGGACTAATGCAAAGTATTTAAGCAAAATGAATCATCTGCCCAAATTATTTTCAGAAAAGCCTTGGGGTTATATTGGATCCCCAACAGAACAGAAGTTGATATTGTCATACTGCCTTCTTCCCACAAAATGCAATCATTGCAATGTAGTATATAAACAGGGATAAAATCTATGCAACACTACAAGTAACCCTTCTCTTCAACTCAGCATTGGCAGGGCTTCAGCTGAAATACAGTGGGTAGTTTCAGGTTCCACACTTCAAGAAATACGTGGCTCAGTTCAGGCTGCCCAGAAGAGAGCAAGGAGAGCAACCAAAGGCCTAGAAAACATGAGCTATGAGGCAAAGTGACAGAAATGGGAATGCCAGAACTTGGACTGCTGCTCCTGAGGATGTGAGGAGAAGGAGGAGGTTATGATAACAGTCTTTAAGTGTGTGTGGTTTTATATATACACATGTATTATATATATGGTTTTAATATATATTTCTAGATATATATGTGTGTGTATTTTATTTCAAAGAACAGAAAGGGAATATCTATTACCATACTCACAGTGAATAAGCAGAAGCAATGGCTTTTGCACTAAGAAAAATTCAGGATGTACCTTAGGAAAACACTTTCTAACTGTAGTGACAATGAAGCACACCTATTGACTTCCTGGATTGGTGGCAGTACCTCCCACACTCTAAGTCTTTTAGACCAGGCCAGAAAAACATTTCTCCTGAATCACATACATGAGGCAAGATTTACAGTGAGAAGTAGTTTCTTTTGTTAGTCTAAAGCAAGTTTGACCTGAAGGAAGGCCTTTCCACAGAAAGCTTATCTGTTTCTTCCATTAACTAGTCTATCAAAAGAGACCCCCTCCGAGTAAACCCTGCTTCACTCAAAACTTTAGATCATCACAGCTACACAAGCATATTACAAGACTTCTATATGCATGCTCATCACTCCACAGTGGGGAAGGTGAGGGCCCGCTGTCCGATTGACCTGGAACTCTTATTTCTTTGGTCTTAAAAACTCACTCTGCAAATAAGTTTTTCTAAAATTCTTTCAGTATCTCAGGACAATAACAACTAGCCATACACAAAGTTTAAAATCTTGAAGTGAAATAAACCCACTTATTTGTATGAGAAAACAATCTTTTCTGGAAATCTTTATTAAATTTTCAGTTGACATCCCTGGAAATTTCCCCTAGTGAATGCAGGGCTGCACACACATAAAACTCACTTTCTTTAAAGCATAATTTGGATATTTTTCCTTATTTGTCTTTTCTGAAAGAAAGTTGACAAGACGTTTATTCTGACAGCTAACTGCTAAAGTGACAGCAGTTTTTTTCCAAAAAGAAGATTTTTCTGGAGGTAATTTGTAAGTAGAGATAGGAGTTATGAAAGCTAGATTGCAACCTGAACTATGGCTTTTTCTGTAACAAAATTTATAATATACACATACACTTTTAAACATCATGTCAGACTAAAACTCAGTGTGTAATTGTTAGCTCAGATAAGAAAGTTAAAGAATTTTTCCTGTAAATTGTTTTGGGGCTTCAAAACACACACATAAGAGATACAAGATTTAAGATAGTTCATTTGCCATAGGTCAGACTAAACATTTTTTAAAATCTAAACAAAAAATCTTATTCAAGAACCATGCTTCATTTGCAACTAGATCTTTGTTTTCCTTTATCTTCCCCCTCCAAACAGAGGGTTTTTTGCTGCATGCCATTAACATAAGAAGATGCAATGAGCTACTAGCAATGTGAAAAAACAAGTCCATTTCAATGAAGAGAGCAAGTGCACAAGCTCCTCTTACTTCAAGTACTGAATGCCTCCAAGTTAGATATTTACACTTGAAAATTAACTACGGACACTGCATGGTAAATTATCGTAACTTTGCCAACACTATTTAGATTTTGAATTTTCTGAGAAAGGGACAAACTTTTATTCTATATTGGTAGAACATCCAGCACAACAGATTCCTGGCTCAAGAATAAGGCACAACAAGAATACAAGCAATAATAATTCCCTACCAACACTGGAATAAATCATGGGACAACTCTTCCCTTAAAATCACTACATATATAGTTCTCTCCATGCAAAAATACATTGTTTCAGAGTATGTTGGAAACTCATTGCTTCCTGATAAGATCTTTCCTCCATATGCACTGTCTTAAACATGCAAAAGATCTAGGCACTGAGATACAAGTTTCTAACATTTCCCTTACTTTTCTGTTTGAAAATGTTATGGTTTTCAATGAACACAATTCACGTGTTTGGGGTGGGGGTTTTTTGCTTTGGGGTTTTTTTGGGGGGGTGGGTGTTGGTTTTGTTTTGTTTTAATAAAAGACACAATCCTGTACTTGTAGTAAAAGCAAATTATATTCTTATTTACTGAGAAATTTGTTTTTTTACAGCTTGGTCTACAATAACACAAATTACAGAAACCCTCCCTCTCCCCCTTTAATTAGCAGGTGATAACAAGTTATCATCTAAGATTTCATCACTTGAGTGTTCCTTCTTTTAGTTCTCTAGTTTTATCTTCCCATTCTGAAACAAAAAGTAAAGCAACAGTCTGTTCTGCCTCCTTCACCAAAGAAGCTTCTTGTCAAATCTTGCTCAGAAGAATCTAGAAAGCCACAAGTTAGAAAATCCTCAGCAGTCACAAAAATCCATCTAGCTTCTGATTCTCTCTCCTGTAACTATGGATTCAGGAGAACTAGACTGAGAGGTAAGCTCTCTTTTTTAGAGAAGAAGAAGAAGGGAAAAAAGCATGGAGTCTACTAAATGTTAAGCCCCAAGGCAAGTATCTAATATGAAAAGCTTGATAATTGATGTAGATATCAGGAGAGCCAGAGAAGTCTATAATACAACTCAGCTGGAATACAAATTCTATTAGGTGATAAATTTATTAGGCTGGGGGGTGGGGTGGTGTTAAGAGGCCATAAGAGGCCAATTTCCTTTGAAGCATTTGCATTTTCTTGTGGCTTTCAAGCTACAAGAAAACACAAAGAAACTCACAAAGTGTCCTTTTTAGTTTCTTGAGACGTGTTTCTGGTGGCACCTAGATTAAGCTCTCAGAAATCAGGGAACTTTCTTTTCCTTCAACCACAGCTCACTGAAACATTCATAAAACTCAAAAATAGCAACAGAGGACTAGTGACATAAAGATCCTTTTTACTAATAACAGTATTTGTATTCATCTCAAATAAGCCTGAGAGAACCCAATTAGCCATGTATTTGAAGGAATGGCTAGCAAGAGCTTTTACGTAAAACCATAGTTCTGCTGTGATAATGCAATCTCCCACAGAACGCAAAGCACAAAGGCATTTCTAACACCAAATAGCATATAAATTAAAAACCAAGGTTCCTCACCTGAGGCAGTTATAGATGCATGTCTGAAGGTATAGTGCATTAATACATCTTTTAAAAGTATTTTAGGGTACTTATCAGCACAAAACCTTTGCAGTTACATGCATACAAGTCATGGTGAGTTTCTTGGAAGAACAACGTGCCTCTTGGACAAACTCCAGGCACAGATCCTCAAATGGAGACACCAAGAGAGAGCTTTCTTGCTTAAACGTGTATTTTTGCACTATTCATCTAAATTGACGTTCCCACCATTAAGGATCCTGGGATCAAGCACATCTTTGGTAAAATTTCCTTGACTTCAGTAAAATTCCTCTGGAGATTAACTGTAACTCAATAGACTGGATTCTTCTGACAAACTTGCCAACTTAACTGCTCATCATTTTCTTATTCGTGAATGGTTACTCTTCACTTAGTGAGTAATCTAAATATAACTTCTTTACAGAAATGAAGCTCTTACAGGTTTAAAATAATCTTTACTGTAATAGATGGTCTCCAGGTTCTTTGTCTGAGAATGCAGAGTGGGATAGAAATCAATACACAAGGGTGTTAATGTGATTTGCCTCACCCTACCCAAACCATTTTGAAAAAGGGATTTTGTCTAAGCTCCCTCTATAGTCAGTCCAGAGGACCATTTCTTCCATTCTTAAGACAGATGTCTGAAATACAAGTGAAACCACCTGCTGGAAGTGCCAATCTCTCTTCAGATTGTACAGAAGTAATCTAAAACAGAATTTTAATTGCACATCAAATCTAAGTGGATTAAATGAGATGAAATGACTCCCACTTATGTGTGGGGAGTACATACAGGCACATGTGTTTGTGCACAAGGTACAGAGCAACTTTGTAGCTGCTTTTGGCCCAACTCTGGAGCTGATTTTGGCTGAAAACATGTGACAAAATTTGGAAAATATGTACAAATGTACGATATCTAAATAATTCAAAGCCTGCAATTTCAATGATTCTTCATCCTAGAAAAATCAATCACAATTCTTCCACAACTCATAGTATTCTCAGTCCAGAAATAGCAGTCTGTTCCCAGTTACATCAGCTAGATGACGACTAAAAAGCACAAAGAGATCTCTATATAGGTCTGTATCTGAGCTACAGACAATAGGAATTTCAACAGACACACACACAAACCAACAAACCAAACCAAAAAAAACCTTTTTAACATCCAGATCTAAGTGGAGATCAGCCCTGATAAATAATACACAGTGCAGATTCTTACAGGCTGAGGTTTTTTGCTTCCTCTTGCTGTTTATGGGGTCAGTGTTCAGCTGCACAAATCCAGACAGCAGGCAGAATTTGTTGGAAAGAGCGTACCAAATGTATAAAAGGAGAGTATATATATAAAACTTTCCTATACAAGCCATAAGTACTCCCTGCCAGTCCTCCCTCCCAGTGGTGATACCCGCATCAGGAAGCCATTAATCCACATTATCATACAATAACTTAGGTTAAAAGGGGCCTCTGAAGGCCATCTGGTCCACATCCCTCCTCCTTTTTAGCCCTCTCATTCAAAGTGGTCAAATTTCATCAACCCCTTTGGCTATCCAGCACCATACTTTGCACCACTACTACTATCTCTGAGTCTGCGGGTAGGGTTGCAAGAACTGACCACAGTAGGCACCCAAATCAAAGGTTCATTCAGGTATTGGTCATACAACTTAAGAGAATAGTATAGACCTAATTTTAAGAGGTACCTACTACATTATACTTCACGAAAACCAGACATCTGTAAATTATATCATTAGAACCCACACAAAACAAAGTTACCTAAAAACTATTTGTTGCTTTACAGAAAGGCAAAACTTAAAGTTTATTTTAAACTGCATTTACCTAATTTTAGATTATGCATGCAATATCTTCATAAATTAAAGATGCACTCCCTTCTTGAAATGCAGACATTTTCAAAGGAAAAGGTATTAAAAGATGTTTCAAGTGTCAAAACTGACTTTGATTTCAGCTATTAATCTTAGTGTTCTAAAAAACACATTTTTCTATTTTTAAAATGTGATTTTTTTTCCCTGCTGCTTGGAGTAAAACCAAGAAAACATCAGAAAAAGCCACTGAAGGGGAAAGTTTTGAAACAGACTATACAAAAAGTTCTACCAAATCCTAACAATTAAGCAAGTGAAAATAGATAAGTTTGGGTTTTCTCCTAATTGCAGTCATCTAATTAATTTTATTTTATTTTTTAATAATTTTAGACAAAATAAAAGTATTCAAAGAGGAGGGCTCTTTGTAACTTGGCACCATTAAGGTGCTAGAAAGAGATCATGCAAAAAATGGCAAAATTTTAACTGAAAGAAGGAAAAAAAAAATGCTGCCTCAGTCCTATCCTTCTATTTCCTTCCATCCACAGGATCTCAAGAGGATGCTCCACATGCAATGTGCTCTGCAAAGCAAGAAAAAGGAAGCCCTTGTGAACCTCCATTAAAACAAACCCACAGAAAATTACTAACCGCATGAATATAAACCATGCTATACAACAAAGGAAAGAAGTGGCTTGTTTCAATTTCAGGGTGATATTAAAAGGCAATTTGAAAAAAAAAACCAAACAATACTTTCACTCAAACTAGGCGTTTGTGATCTAGAGGGACTGCAGCATTAACAGATTTAGTCTCATATTTTTATAGTCACTTTGCATAGAAGAAAATCATTTTAATGAGTCGTTTGGTATCTGAAGTAGTATGTTCTATCTCTAACATGCAGACTTTTCTCTAACATTATTTTTTATTTACTGGTATCCTCATGGAGAATGTTCCAAGTCTGAATACTAAGCATGTGTAATATCCAGACACAAAACCAAGCACTGTTGACTTGCTCTGCTAGTTAAGAGCATTTCCAAACTAAATAAGGCACTAAATCAGAAGATTGTAACTGTAGCAAAAGGGGGGGGGGGGTAAAAGGTGGGAACAATTAGCAAGAGACAATCTTTGTAAGCACCTGTATGAGGAAAAAAAAAAAAAAAAACAAACCAGCATCTGGCTTACATCTTAGGTTGAACACTAACACACAACCCTGAAATAGTTCTTATGTCACTGGTTGTCTATACAAACATTGTTAACCAGCTTCTCTGTGACCTTTTCTGCAGTAGATGCAGACAAATGTTTGAGACAGTCTTTATAGATTCTTTCTAAAAATAAAAAATTCTGCTTACATAAAAGCAGATTCATTGATCATTACTGAATTTACACGTACCAGAGCAAAGGTGGCAAGAGCAGATGCACACCAGGTTTGTAAAACACTTGCTTAGAACTCAGTGGGCAATATTTTAACACTGCCATTGAGTTAGTGCTCTAGCTACTGCTCCAGCTCCATCTTTCTGATAGTTTTCAGATCACACCGAAGGTGAATCATTTAGTCTTATGTAAGAGACAGATAAAAAAAAAATTAATCAGAATTTATCAGCATGAGCCTGTGAAAGATTTTGACACCACATGACCCTTTCAACTAACTGGAATAACCCTTATGAGATTAAATATTTGGTAGCTGTAACTAAGCAAACTCAGATGTGTAATAAGGTATACGTTGCTAACAACGAGGAGGCCTGACCAGTGGAAAACTTCACTGTGAAATGTCAGGTGTCACTTCCACTTTGTCTCCCCAGGTCAGGTCTGGGTATTTTTCTAATGTCCCTTTCGGTGTTCAAACAGCAGGATTCAGAAACTGCTGGGTGAGATTCTTCAGCTTGGCAGATGTCCTCAAAAATCTATTATCCACAGACAGCCCAAGGACAGTAGGAAACACAAAGCTATTATGATGATATTTAAAATACATCAATAGAAATTCCTCTGTAAAATGGTATCTTTTACAACATATTGAGGCCTGTAGTGGGATAAATGCAACATTTTCACACATAGACTGGGGATCCCCATTGTTGTCCTTATTTCAAGTTATTTGCAGCACAATGGCTTAATCAGAATAGTAGTGTTACAAAACCAGTTATGTTATTTTAAGTAAATTACTCCCACTTAAATCTATACATTTCCTGAAACATTCTCTTGTCTCAAGTTTTGAGTCATTGTATCATTACCAGGCACAGGCAGTAAAAGAGCATTCAAAAGCAAATGGTGAAATGATGACAGAAAGCATCATAGACAACCCTATGCAAAATAGCTTTCCATAGAGGCATAGCATACATTTGTGATTTCTATAGAAAGTTTAAACTGGAAGCTGCTGATGGGAAATATTACATCTTAAAAATTGTTATTTCATCAAAAATTCCCCTTACTTCCTATTTTCAAAATTCAATTTTCAAATTTGAGTTCAAAAAGTTCAATTATTTTATCAGCACCTCACAAGAAGGGCAAGTATCGCTTTGAACTGGTCTACCCCGTCACAGAAGACAGTTTCTGTGAGCAGAATTTCTTGTTGATGCTCTTCAGGAAGTTATCATAGTTGCTTCGCATATTGTAGCTGCCGCAGCACAGCCTTTCTTCCAGGGCACGGCAGGTGTTTGGTCCCTATATAGCTTACGCAAAGGGCAGCATGATAGAGTCAAGGCTGTAAATTCTGGGAAAAGAGGCTCTGAAGAGATAACAGGATGATACATAAAGACTTCATATCCCTGCTTGTGGCAGTGAAAGGAAGAAATTTTGAAAAGATACATGTTCTTTAAGATAATATAGTATTATAAAGACATAAAGAAAGTGTGTGTGCCATCCTTTATTTACGATGATAAAAGCTTGCCCTGTCGAGACGGGTTAACCTTTTCTCCTTATGTCACCAGAACAAAATACCTTTCTATTCCTCCTCTGGCTGCATCCTGGAGGGGCAAGGGCTCTCCCTCTGGTTGAAAACACGGACCCAGCACACTTTGCCTGGTACTCCAGGCTCTGGCAGACAGAAGCCTATTTGCCAACACGTCCGAAGTTGAACAAAGTTGCCAGTTTAACAAGACCAAATGAATTTTGCACCTGAATTTATCTTCTCTTTGGGACCCTGTTACTGTATAAGTTTACAATGATTCAAAAATGGCACTTTCAAAATTAGGCATGCTGTATTTGTTCACCCAAAAACACAAAACACACAAACCAAAGAGTTACTGCAGAGAACTCGCTATGTTGCTATTACCTAACTATTAATCTTTCCTCGTAAACTTTGTACATTCCAGTCAGCCCAGCTAACCACACTCACTAGCTCAGAGAAGCAGATTGAACTGATTACAGTATGGTTTCTCTGATGCTGTGTCTTCTGGCATGCTTGCCATCCCTCTCTAACACCGCCTGGAAAGCCCCATCTCCTTCCTGAAGCTACCTATTTTGCATCCACAATATTCTCCACTCCTAAGTATAGTCTTGGGAAAAATTAATTGTTCTCACCCCATATGGAAACAGGGATATTCCTCAAGAAGCAGCTTCGCTGAATTTCCAACGGATTTTTCCTGAGTTATGGTTTTTCTTGTAATGCTTTTCTTTAACAATCTCTTTTATTTAATGGCATGCAGTCAGGCAGGAAGTATACATTTAATATATTTGCATCCACACAGGTCACCTGAAAGACAGGTGACTTACTAAAACCTATTATAGGCACATAACTCCTTTCTTCACACTACACTTTTGTTGTTGACAACTAAAATTAGAAATCAACACACATACAGAAAGTTGAATTCATATCACTAGTTCTAGCAATCTAAAATCTGACATTTAGTCTAACGTAGTCATCAAAGCTTTATCTATATAGTCAAGGCACATTTAAATACCTCTAAAAAAAAAAAAGTTGACCCCACCTATTTTAATGTTTTGTGGCCATGGCTGCTTTCCTCTTCACTGACTACATGTGAACCCTAGATGATTAGCTCAACTAGACAATTTAAACATCTACAGTGAGGTAAAATGAAATCTATGCCAAATGATTAGTTTTGCTATATGAAGAATGACAATCTGAAAACATGGACCATTTCTCTCTTATTTCACACTATTCTATTTCTTTCCAAATCTTTCATAACACAGCTAGATCATTCCAATCACAGTCACTTATCCATTCTGGTCCACTAAGCAAATTATACTTCTGTCTATATATATACACAACTGTGTAGGCACAGTGCAACTGCAGACATCTCTGAGACATTCTAATGGTTCCAGAGCGTAGATAATTTTTTTCGAACTATTTGAAAACAAAAATAAAAATGCCCCATGATACACACACTGGAAAGATGGTACATAAAACCAGAAATGCCTGTATATCTAGGTTGTTATTCAAGCCCTGGTGGTGCCTACTGATAAGTATGTGTAGAGTTGGAAGGAAAAGAGAGGTGTAATTCCTCTTATCCATTAGCACCAAGTACACTGTGTGTGCACCACATACTACCATACGCAGACGCCTTTTCTGTCAGATTCACATTTAATCACGGTAACATCTACATTCAAGAGAAGCACACTTTATCTCTGCAGCTTACGTCCAAGAGTGAAACCACACACACCCTGATGATAAAGTATCTGGTTCAAAATTCATACCAAGATCTCTGCACTGACTCCTCATAAACCTGTGGATCTCTGACCAAACCTGCCTGATCACTTGTTTCCAGTTACCTAAGATATTGGTCTCCTTCCATGACCATTACGTCTCCTAACTATAAAACTACTGATCACCAGGGAAAGATTGTAAGTACAAAGAAGAGAATCATCTTTACTTATTAATATACTGCACTCATTTGCCAAAATTAAGACTACTCAGAATACTTGGTATTAGGGCTGCAGGCAGATGACTCAGTCCTGGCCTGGGTAACTGAACAGGACATGCAAAACTACTGGCTATGACATGAGAAATTACCAGGCATGACAACAGAGTGAGAAGCTGACAAGAGTTACAAGTAACATTGTGAGGAACAGCCAGATTTCACACATGGTTAAGAGGGAGTTGAGTCAGAGATGACCAAACTTCACAGTTAGTTGAAGGAAGTACTGGAGTCCTGTTGGGGAGTATTGCAAGGCCAACAGTACACAGGTAACTGTGTCAGTAATGCCAAATAAGGCCAGGATTACTGAGTACCAGTATCAGAAACACCAAATTTGGTATGGATGTAGAAAAGCTGGGACCAGTGGGGAAAAAAAACCAAACAACTAGGGGTGGGTTGTTTATTCTGGAGAAGACTGGACAGAGAAGGGAGGCACAAAGGCAGAGAAAAGGAGAGTCAGCAGAAGTGAAAAGGGATAATGCAAATCATGGGACAACAGCTGTATGGGGGTACCCATCGGGAGCCCTGCACTTGATCACCACAGCTGGACCAGTACAACAAACCAACCTGCTGTTCTGACCATACCACAAGATTCAAACCTGCTTGTACAGTCAGGAGGATCAGAGCAGGGGTTGTTCTCCCTGGTTTGCACCCAGACAGATGGCTCAAGCATCCCAGTATTGCCATGTCCATGTCTGTTACAGGCTTGATGACATCAGTAACTACACACCATTTAATTTTAATAAGACGCGTGTTATGATATGCCATATTAATTTCTTTGCCTGCACCTCCCAGAGTAATACTTCACATAAGCACACACAACATAGTTAATGAAGAAAAAGAAAATTAATTTTCCAAGCCTATTGACCTGGCATGTTGGGAAGAGCAATAGAGTTTTTAACACTGGGAGATGTTCATACTACAGAGATCGTGACCATGTAAATATATAAGAACATAGGTAGGTAACTTCAGAGAAAACATTTCTTCACCAGCCTTCTAAAAGGAAAGAAATATAGCCTTTGTGGAGGTATGACAGACTTTCTGGAAGTCTACATCCTAACACAGAAATAAATTAAAATACCGTCTGATCCTCCAAATGTCCGTACTCTAGTCTTTACATTAATCTCCCAAATAGCACCTGACAATCTGTCAAATCTCTCTGTTCGGTGTTTTGTAGCTGCAGAATCAGGTTTAGATACTTTCTATTGCTGTTATTAAAACAACTAGCTACATGAACTAGAGGTTTAAATCCTAAGATGACAATTGGGGCTTTCCATCTTCTACAGTAATTCTATCTTTAAATAGTATTTTATAATAGTATTTCAACACTGACATAGGGAGACGAGTAATAAAATTCACTAATATATTGAGCCATCTGGATGAGCTTACATCACATTCCTTTTGAAGTATCAAAACACCACTGATATGTGCTATAAGAATAAATTTCCTACCCTCTGATATTTGTAGAATTGAGTCCACATAGGATTTCCCCATCCATATGCCTTGTAAATAATGCATCCTCTGGCCCTACAGCATGCATGCCAAAATCCTTAGCAACATTCAGTCAAACCTAGCTCTATATTCTATACAATAACGTTCTCCGTGAGAAACCACCTTAAAGCACAACACACAAAATCTCAAAACGCATACCCCAAAATAAAAGTAAAGAAGAGTTCTGGTGAAATAAGAGCAAAATCAAGGCAAAGCAAGATAACAGCAAAGTTCTCAACAAGAATGCTAAGTACTAGAAAAATAGATAGAAAACTGCTGACCCATATGTACTGTAAAATTCAAATGAAAACTTATTTCAATACAAGCTTTGCATTAAGACAGCAGGATGTATGTTCTAGTCAAATATATATCTATCAACAGAAATACTAAGTTGTGTAACTCACATTGCAAATTAAAAGTACTTGAGAAGATGTCTAAACATAATGTTTCATAGGAAGTAACGGAAGTTGCATTATCAGCATTAAAAACTTTTTGCAATGTTTTGTTGAATTATTCGTATTTTAAGACGTGATCTTTTTTAAAGCACTTCAGGTTTGACCATGTGCTAAGATACTTTCCTGGAGATTCTGCCAAACACCATGGTCAAATTTTCTGAAGCTTGATATCTGACTTTTTTTAAATTTTATTTTAAAACACTTTAGTTGTTTTTAGGAACTGTCAGTAGCAAGTACCTCTAGTTATGTTTTGACTGACTTCCTGGCATGCATAACAGCTTTTATCACTGCATGTGAATTAGGACACAAGTTTTGATCTCTTATGATCTTTCCTGACACCCTTTGCCTTAAAGCAGATAAAAGCCTTCAAGCCATGTTCATCTTAATCTTTCACTCTCTGCTTTTATTTCTGACTTTTGCTATAATGGCCAAATTGACAAGAGATACTCTCTTTATTCCAGCCACCACTATGCCATTTCATTTGCTTTCAAATCCAAAATTAAACTATAACTCTTTTGATCATAACGTAAATCCAAAAAAAAACAAATTAAGAATTAAGCTTCAACATAGTCCCTCATGAACTTCCCAGGAATTTATGATTCCCCCATTTCTGACTTAAGCAATAAGCTTCATTACATGTAACAAATAACAAACAACTCTCTTCAAAGAAAACTGCAGAGAAATGTGTTTTAGAGCTCAGCAGAGTGTACTGCTATCTACAGGACTACCACATCCCAAACACCTGCTAACAAACATTTCACACTCACAGGGTCTGTGCAATTGAGCCAAAGCCAGTGAGAATCTGACAGACAAAAGATTAGAGTTACATCACTCAAGCCATTCACTGATTTAAGAACTCACTTTTGACACTGCCTGTGCCGAATCCAACTAATGTCTGCAAATCTCAGGTTTTTCACTTAAAATTTTCATTTAGGTGAAAGTGATGTAAAAATTTCATATAATCCACTGCTACCTGTTGCTCCTAAATACAGTCATACAAAAGTTCCATTCAAACCACAATTAAACCTGATCACTTTCAATTTTCACTCTATAAATGCATTTTACTTCTCTCTAAAGACACCAATTCAAATTTAAATTACACCTGAAAACACTCTATGCATCTATACAATTTATAAATCAGCAATAATAGGCGATGTAAGCATCATACAGGAATTTCAGCACACAGGTGAAGCTTTCCTCCCTAACATGTCTATTTGTTTACAACTTGAGAAATGAATACTATGGATTTCCTCTGTTTTCTTAATGGCACTTGGACTTATCTGACCTAATTTGCTATCTTCGCTGTCAATATGTGTCCTGGTTTCAGCTGGGATAGAGTTAATTTTCTTCTTGGTAGCTGTACAGTGCTGTGTTTTGGATTTAGTGTGAGAATAATGTTGATGATAACACACTGATGTTTTAGTTGTTGCTAAGTAGTGCTTATCCTAAGGCAAGGACTTTTCAGTTTCCTATGCTCTGCCAGCAAGCAGGTGTACAAGAAGCTGGGAGGCGACACAGCCAGGACAGCTGACCCAAACTAGCCAAAGGGCTATTCCATACCATGGAACATCATGTGCAGTATATAAACTAGGGGGAGTTGGCCGAGAGGGGTGGATCGCTGCTGGGGCATCCGTCAGTGGGTGGTGAGCAATTGCATTGTGCATCACTTGCCTTTTCTTGGGTTTTATTTCTTTTTTTTGTTTTGTTATATTCCTTTTCATTACTATTATTATTATATTTTTATTATTATTAGTTAGTATTATATTTTATTTTACTTTAGTTATTAAACTGCTTTTATCTCAACCCACGAGTTTTACTTTTTTTCAATTGTCCTCCCCATCCCACTGGGAGGGGGGAGGAGTGAGCGAGCGGCTGAGCGGTGCTTGCTTGCTGGCTGGGTTTAAACCACGACCATATGTTAAATTCATCCCAAGGAAATCAGACCGCTTCACACTTAACTAAATCCAAATTTCTAATATTTACATATAGGGTCTGCATGGAAAACATTCTTTTGTGAACTATATGAAAGCTACAAGATAGGAAACACAGCAAAGTTTGGCATTGCATATCAGTCTTAACTTTCAGCTTCCTGATATTTGTCAATCTGTATCAAACTTAAATGTAAAGTTCAACATAAATACACTATGCAGTGTATTTAAGTGCAATAATTCATTTTTCCTCTATCTTCAACAAACATAAATTTTAATTCCTGAATTCATCTGGATTCCATTGCTTCTCACACAGTCCATTGTAGCGTTTCTGTATCTAAAATTCATGAACTCTACTACTAACAGCTATATTATACAAGTTTCAATTTCAGAATTATTATTTTTGTCAATAATGCATGAAGCAGAATATAGCTGGTACCTAACAGAGTTGGACTGACTTGCAAGAACAGACATACAGGTACTCTTTTTGTATATTTAAAAGATTATATCATCTGACAAAAAGTGTTAGAGGAACATCTGATGTATCAAAAATACATATTAAATTTCAAAAGCTAAGGAATCTTAAGAAGTCTTACATCTAGCCAGCCATATTGAAGAATGGAAGTCTTTTTTTCTCCTTTGGAATAAAGAATCTGAAATCTGATCAGTAACATGAATTCGTTCCTACAACGCCTTTAGGAAGAAATGTTGAGTTAATTACTCAATTAGAGCATATTTACTTTGTAATTATAATGTCATGTTCAGTCATATTTAATTGTTTTTTCCAAAATACCCAAAGGCAACCATCCACATCATGGGCTGAAAACCTGAAAAATTTAAGATAAATAACAATACCGTTTAGAGAAGCATATTTTAAACATATGATAAAGCATTCTTTAAGGTTAGATGGATCTCAGACAATATTTTCCTTAACACAATTAACTCTTAAGATTTATGTACAAGATGCAAAGAGAGTTCCCATGGGATTAGCCAGATTTTTTGGTCTCATTTCTGGGTCCGGTTTGAAAACCATTAAGTCTCCAGTCACCCTTAAGAATGACTTTATTTTAATCTTCTGTCTTTTATCAAAGAAGCAAATTTTCCCTCCCTCTTAAGTGTGCTAAGTTTGTTGGTGCCCAGCTCAGGAGACTGAAGAATCTTGTGGATTTCTTTTATTTCCTTACAGGTGCCAGGTTAACCTTTTTTCTGTCCTGCTCCACTCCCCCCCCCCCCCCCCCCCGCCCCACCCCCAACAAGGCATTAACTGTTACTCTAATAACTCCTCCCAGCTGTTGAAGGAGATTCAACTTGCTGGTCTCTTTTCATGGATTCTGAATGTTTTGCCTGCTGAGACAGCCACTGAGATTTAGAATTTAATATCTGGGACTAAAAAAAACCATACACATACACACACACAGAGAAAAAAGGAAAACTGCAGAAGTCTTCTACAAATACATAGTCTTAGCGGTCCTATATAAGCTTCTAACATCCCATAGAACATCCATGAACAGTTATCTCAATTTTCTTTAGTCAGTAGGGAAAAAGGAATCTAAATCAAAGTTAGGACCCCAATCCTGTTTGAATTCAAGCCCTATGGTCATCACTTCCATGGTGATTTTATGTGTGGGTATATATATCCCAACAGTAAGTAATTAGATTCAGCTAAATGTTTGTAAATTATAGCAGGATTTATGTATTGACCTGATATGTTAACATGTATTGGAACATTAAAGTGAACTGTTCATAGATTTCTACTACCTCATCATTATTTGTGCCAGTCTCTGTCTCTAGCCACAATTCTGCATGAAAGCTATTCTAGCACAGTGCAGGAAAACCACCCACTTATAAACTCAGTGTGGCTATCAGAGCAATTGAGACTCACCTCACCTATAAACTATGATAAGATTTCCAAAAAAACAAGCAAACTACTCTGAAACTTGTGTGATGCATTGAGGCAAAAGTCCCTCAAGTCCTCCATCTCAAAGTTTCAACAAATGGCCACTGTGTCTGCTTAAACACAGAAACGTGGCCACAGTTTATCTATTGGCTGATATATGTAAATTAGCTCTCCATCTTAAAATATACAGATTTAAATATACAGAGTAGATACTAGGAAAAATGCATTGGGTTTTTTTGTTTGTTTTTCACCATGAGGGTAGTTAAATACTACAACAGGCTGCCCAGTGAGTTTGTGGAAGCTCTGTCCTCAGAGATATTCAAGATTTGACTGGACATGGCCCTAAGCAGCCTCATCTAATTAGACCTGTTTTGAGCAGTGTGTTGAACTACCTGGCCTCTGCAGGTCCCTTCCATCGTACGTTATTATTTTATTTAATCCCCACTCCTTAGAAATGCAATTTTTTGCAGTGAAACGTGTACCAGTGAGAGCAACATCTCCCAGAACTATCCTATCTGGGTGTCCTGGTTTCAGCTGGGAGAGAGTTAACTCTCTTAGTAGCTGGTACAGTGCTGTGGTTTGGATTTAGTGTGAGAATAATGTTGATAACACACTGATGTTTTAGTTGTTGCTAAGCAGCGCTTATCTTAAGCCAAGGACTTTTCAGTTTCCCATGCTCTGCCAGCAAGCAGGTGTGCAAGAAGCTGGGAGGGAGCATGGCCAGGGCAGCTGACCTGACCTAGCCAAAGGGCTATTCCATACCATGGAACATCATGCCCAGTATATAAATGGGGGGGAGTTGGCCGGGAGGCGCGAATCGCGGCTCTGGCATCGGTCAGCGAGTGGTGAGCAATTGCATTTTGCATCGCTGCTTTTTTTTTCTCCCCCTCCTTTTTTTGTTATATTCCTTTTCATTACTATTATTGTTTTTCATTACTATTATTGTATTTCATTATTATTACTGTTAGCATTATATTTTACTTTAGTTATTAAACTGTTTTTTCCCTTTCCTCCTCCTCACCCCACTGGGAGGGGGAGGGGGAAGCGGCTGCGTGGTGCTTAGTTGCTGACTGGGGTTAAACCACGACACTGGGAAAGATGCCTGGGAAGGTGACATACAGAGCAGACCAGCTTCAAAGCCATCATCAGTGGGTTCCCCTTAATCTAAGCTTCTCTTGAGGATGAACCATGCTAATAATCTCTCAGCTGTAGATCACAATAATTCAACCTTGATACCTGGACAACTGCCAATATGACAAAATAAAGGCAAAATGTGATTCCATCAAATTTTCTGTCACCTTCTACAATACATGTATTAATCTTTTCTCCTTTTTTTCCCCACCCCCCATGGACTGTCAAATTCAACAATCCAAACCATACAATCTCTAATGTTACATTTAGGTTTCTGTGAGAAATTCAGCAAGGCCTTTTGTTCTGGAAATCTCTATACGCAGCACAGAGACACTTGTCACTCTTCCAGTTGAAAGAGAGCTACCCTGAATCCCTCTCAAGTTCTTAATGAAGTTTATATCACTCTCATCATTTTGTCCCATCCATGGAAACTGACAGAAACTCTTTCAAGTACTCTTTCAGACAAAGATTTATGTATACTATCGACTACATCCTGATTTATTCCACAACAACCTTGCCATAGCAACAGGTGCCCTTGTGACCATATAACTTCATCACTGTATTTCAGAGCTCCCAGCAGGACCACTCTACCACCTAAAACTACACCTGCTTTCTGGCAAAAGCACCATAAGCCCATCACCGTGCTCTCTGCACAGAAGACTGACTGTGACTTCCTCTCTCATAAGAAAAAAAGGGAAGAATGAGGAAAAAATCCTCAAGTAGCTTAAATGCACAATGATGCTTTTACTCCAATAAAGTAAAGATTATCTAAAAATGTAAATATTCTTTTTTTTTTTAAGCTTCCATTGGTAAAATTACAAGGAAAAAAAATGTCAATTTTGTGTTAGGTAATAGGTGAACTATATCAAAAGGAAAAGTATTCAGTGGTAACTAATTGTCTGAATGCTTAATATTGTCTTCTTTTCTTAAAATTAATGATGCTGAAATCCAGGAATAAATATTTGAATTAATATACTTTCTCTCAAATTCATCTCATCCCCACTAGCTAAATAAAAAACAGTGTTTCAGATAAACAATTGACTCAAAAAATACATTGGGTTTGTCTACAGTCTTAAAAAAAAAGATAGGCAGTTGAACCATTTAATAACATTATGTTTTGTAAAGCATATATCTGCCATTGGTAAAAGCTTTCTTCAGTGTTGATCTGATTTGTTGTTTTCAATAATTTAAGATAGACTGTTACTGCACATAGTCACATCTGTTATGTTGGTTGATAGACAATAAATTTAGAGAACACATTTGCTCAGAAGAGATCTTGTATTTGCTGCTCCTGAACTTCAGTGAGTCTGTTCCTTGAATTAATTCCCAGAAAGGGTTAAACAAGACAGTTCCTAACAAGTCAAACTGCCATGATGACAATTCGCACACATGCACATACATTCCCGCAAAAAGTGAGTTTAAGAGTGATTGCCATTCAGGTGAATGCATTTTAAGCATGGATGTAGACCCATTTTCCACAAAATTGAAAGAAAGTAAGCCAACCCTAAGCATACGTGGTAATATTGCAGTTATACAACAGGTTCTCTGAACTAAAGTGTTTTGAGGAAACAAAACAAAAAGATGAGGACAAATAATTCAAAGTAAATATCTTGGTAGGATAAATTAATTCCACATGGCAAGCATATGTCACATCAGCTGCAGTGAGATACACAGATGTAACCCCAAAAACATATTTGATTGCAGAGCAGAGATGCAACCAAGACTGGGTTCATAAGGGTGTCTTGATTGCAGAAAGTGCACCAGATAGGTCTTCACAAATGTTCGTGATGGCAGAAACTCACAAACCTCAGGAAGAACCAGCCAGCAGGAACACTGATGATGACCTAACCCAAACTGGTCTCTATGACTGATGATAATTTCAAAGAATCTTTCAAAAGTATATACTTCAAATTCCATGCCTTTAGCAGGACACTTAAATATTCCTTTTAAGGATAGGAAATGGTTGAAAGCACTTAAATACTTTTCTGAAGACTCTACTGGCAACTTTCACAAGTAAATGCAGTGCGCTGTATTATGCAGAATGTTTAAGTACTGTTATTTAACATTATATTAAATATTTTTATATTACACTGCTATTTCATATTATATTGAATTAAATGCTTAACACTTGCTGAATGTTCCAAGTACTTCGAGGCAGAAGATCATACTTTATAAATACAAGCATTTATTGTTAAATCAGTGGGGGTTGGAATTTTAGTGCTGTGTTTTAAAACAGTGATTCAGATTTTTTTCCCCTAAAATCCTGCAGATAAGCTGTTTCAAACCACTTAGAGGTATTCTTTATGGCCCACAACTAATGTCTATTCTGACAAGCCTTTACAGCA
Organism: Gymnogyps californianus; assembly: GCF_018139145.2. Classification (NCBI taxonomy): domain Eukaryota; kingdom Metazoa; phylum Chordata; class Aves; order Accipitriformes; family Cathartidae; genus Gymnogyps; species Gymnogyps californianus. The sequence continues at coordinate 150,060,515 of NC_059471.1, forward strand.
AAACGAGAGCACAAAAACAAATACTCAAAAATGAAGACTCAGTTTGCTAATCTGATCACTTTGTCACCATGGAAAGAGCACTGTTTCTCCTACACATAAAAGCATTGCCCCAAAAAGTTGCAGGAAATAAAATTAGCGTTCTGAAAATAGAGCAGAAAATTAAGGCAAACATCCAATAAATTCTAGTCCATAACTCCAATGGTTTTGTCTTGTAGCACAGCATGAGACAGATTTCAACCCTTCAACTGAAATCAGCTGTGAAGTGTACACAATCACCTCTGTATTTACACCTGCAAAGTTAAGGGGAGTATTTGTACATTTGACCCTCACTTCAGGTCAGAAAATGCATGAGGGACTATGCTTGTGACTTGACCCTCTCACTATCAATAGGCTTCTGAGAAATAAAGGATATACTAATTAGTTCCTAATTTAACAGATACAAAAGAGACAAGGACTATGAAAAGAGTGTCTTACAGGGAAAGATTTCAAGAACAGAATATGTGCGGGTTAGGAAAGGAGGTTGCAAGAAGACCTAATTATGGTTGACAAATACCTGAGGGGGTTCTTTTTTACAAGCAGCAGGTAGAAATCTGTCCAAAATATGCAATAAGGACAAAGCCCAAAGGCATTATCTGAAATTGAAGGAAGGGTAGTTCAGACACAGTATCAGAAATGGCTTTTCACTCAGAGGATCATTACTGTATGGAATAAATGACCTACCAGGGGCTCCTCAATCCTAATGAATTTTATTCCGGGATAGATATGTATCTATCAGTGCTACATCTGGCCTTTCCTCCTGAAAAGCAGGGGATGGATGAAGCGGACCTAGAAGTGTCTTCTGCCAAACCCCTCTGGAGCGCCGCCACGACTCCCGGCTCCGCGGCCCTGTGGTGCCACCTTCTGGGAGAGGCAGCGCCCGGGACCCCCACCCGCTCTCCCTCCCACCTCCACCTCCCCACCTAGTCCCTGCAACTGAAAGGCACAGCAAAACCACTGGTTTTGTTTCGTTTCCTGGCTGGTCACCAAACCTCACCAGGAGGGGTCCCGCCGAACGCCAGAATCGCAGGCAGAGAAATTTAACTAGATGTTTAAACTACGCTTGAGATTCAAACTTGCAACACCAGAGGCCAGGTTGACTCATTCTGGTCCCTCCCTTGAGAGGGCTGTAAAACGTGGGTTTGCAAACTGATTTTCCATTTTGTATTATGAGAGCAAGTTTTCAAGATATTATGAGGGAACGCATTAAAGATGCCCATCTAGGATTCCACCCAGTCCCACATGTGCATTAAATGTGATGTAGTTAGCTTTGAAAGCTTTTTCTGGTGCTTGTCGGGTGGGGTTTTAAAATTTTCTAGATAAACACATGCTCTATGGTAATAATGAATAATTAATTGTTATAAAAATACATTCCATTGTGTAGCAAAAATAAACATTGAAAAGTGTCTCAGCATCAAATACTAACAGCTCCCCTTTCTTTTTGCAATAGGAGACTGCAATGAAAACACAGCAGACTTATATTTTAACATCCAAAAAAATGAGGAGATTCTTACTTTAGGGTGGAAGGTTTTCAGTGTACAAAGTCACATTCAAAAGCATAAAACAAATATATTACAAACCTACCCAAATCAGCAGTTAAGAAGTCAACAAAGCACTTGCAAACACAATTCCTCTTCCCCACAGCCCTCACAATCTAACTAATGGCCTCTAGGACGCTTTATTTATTTATTTTAAGGAAGCCACTATTACGCCAGCTCCCCTGCTGCCCAGACTCCCGAGCATGAGGCTGTTCAGGTAGGCTGATAAGGGGCTAACTGAGAACAGACATGTGCAGAAAGCAACTGCCAGCAGAGGCCTAGTCGTGTCACTCACATTTCAAGAGCAGACATAAAAATTTGTCTTGCATCAGTAGTACCTGGAACATTCACCTTGCTGCCAGCAACTGAGAAGGATGCAAGAGTAAGGACTTATCCAAACCAATCTTCCCTCTTATAAGCAAGCGGCAGACCAGGATCACAGACCTAGGTTTGCCTTCTACTTGTCATTTTTATCTCTACCTTGCAACTGGGAATCTGTGGTTGCTTTAATTATTCCGTTCCACATTGTGATTGGTTTGCTCCCATCTCCTTGCCACCAGGTTTTCTTGACTACTGATCAATTTAACCTTTCAGGTGCTGTTTGCACAAAATAAAAATAGATTGTAAATAAATGGCAGCCCTAGCACTATCAGGGAACAGAACTTTCTTCCACCTGGCTGATTTTCTGTTTGCTTTAGAAGTTGCTCTTTCACCTGGGAGTAATGACAATCTGCATCAAGAGGCAGATGCAAAACTGTTCCTCCAATTATATAATCACTGCAGCTGATAAGGAGGGAGCTGGATTTAGGTTGCCATAGCATTGGCATATTGCTATGGAGGCTGAGCTCTTCGTGCACTTTATCAGCTCTTGTCCAGGAAGAGCAGCCCAATTATGCCTGCTGAATGCATGTGCTGCGGACTTGCTCCCACTTGGAAGGAGCACTCTGGATCAGGGGCTGCTTCCTTTCCCCTCCCACCTCATTTCGATAGAGTGGCTAGGGGTGGGGGTGCTGGGTTTTTTTTTTTTTCTTTTTAGTCTGTATTTAATTGGAAGGAGCATGGTGGTGTCTCTGAAACCCACTACCCCTCCACCATTAAGGGCTGCCACAACGTTAATGCATCTCCCCAGCTACACCCTCGGCTGCCCCTGCAAGGGGCTCGGGGGTGGGGGGCACCTGGGGAGCTCACCGGGGATGGGGGCCCTCGCCAGGCCGCTGCTTCCCTCCCCCCCCCCCACCGCCCGGGCACCTTCGCACCCAGAGCAGGTGTTCAGTCGCAGCGGGCGAGGGCACGTTTGCGGGCAGGCAAGTTGGCCCCGGCCGACGGAGGGGCTGCCCTGTAGGGCAAGGCCGGGGGCGAAGGGGGGGAGATGAGGAAGAAGTTGGCCGCGGCTGGGGGCTTCTGCTGGGAAGAGAGAGGCAGGCCGGCAGCCCGCTCCCGCCGGAGCACTGCTCCTCTCTCGCCGAGGGGAGGAAATGGCTCTGTCTGCTCTGCAATACCGACGTGTGTGTGCAGCCAGGGCTGGCGGGGAAGGGAGGGGAAGGGGTGACAACATGCAGGTAACGGGATAAAAATAACTTCAGGAACGGCAGATCGGGGTGGGGTGGGGTGGGGCGGGGGAGGGGGGGGAACGCTTCTGGAGTTTGGACAAACAAAGTTTTACTACAGGGAATAGTGGGGGATGTTTGCTAATGCCGAGGAGCAGCAGCACGGGTTGGTATCCATGATGCGGGCGATCCTGAGAGGAGCTCGGCGAGAAATCACTGCCCCGAGTAAAACCCAACTTTAATTTTAATACAGGCACTCCCGGAGTCCCTCATTCTCTCAGTATGTGCGCGTGTATGGTGTATATGTGTGTAAATAGATAATTGCCCCTTCCCCTCCCCTTTCGTGTGAGAGATTAGAAATAGCGTAAGAGAAGGGAAGGGCTCCTCTCCCGGTGTCTTTGGAAGCCGTACCCAGATGGGGGTTAGGAGGACCGGGACGAGGTTAATTGGGAAAGATCCCCTAATTCCGGCCGCACTGCGAGTTAATCTTCCTCCGACACGGACGAGCGGGCTGCTCCGCGGCTTCACTTAGCCCCCGGCCACAGCGCGCAGCCCCTTCGCCGGGCGCCCCTCCTCGCTCCTCCGCCTTAGAGAGCGACGGCGGCGACTTAAAGCAACTTTCCTTTGCCCGGGGGTTCCTATGAAACACCCGTTCCCCGAGGGGCTGCGGGGGTCTCCCTGCAGCACACAAGGCTGAGGGGAGCTGTGTGCTCCGAATGGAAACCGGTGTCAAAGGCTGTCCTCTGCCCCGGCCCCTCCGCCTGCCGCTGGCTGTGGCAGCGGCGGCAGCGGCTGAACTGAACCGAGAGATTACGGACAAAGGGTAGGGGAGAGAATGGTTGCTAGATCCTCGGAGGTAAAGCTCAGGCTTACCTTGATGGTTTTCTTCTGGAATGTACATCCTCTTGTTTTCATTGACCATTTAAAACGAGTCCAGATTAATCCCTTCGAAAATCGGCTTGGTAAAATACAAGGAAGAACGGAGCTGCAGAATTTTCCCTTTTATTATTACCTGATTCCCATTATTGCATCAAACACCAAAAACTGATCCTTTCCACTACTGCCTCCTTTAGTGAAATTGCAATGCATCCTCAGTACATCCGGGCCCCTTCCAAGAATTTAGCACAGCACCTCTGGCTGTTAAACCATAAAAAAGAACAGGAAGGGGGGAAACGAGAGAGAGAAAAAGAAAAAAAAAGGAAAAAGCAAAAGCATCCAGGACAAACCTCTGAGGGTTAAATGTCTTTTTAAAATCCACCAACTACAAGAGTAAGAAAAGGAGGAAAAAAAAAAAAAGAGAGATGTTCAAAGGCTGCTGCTCCTCCTCTTCAAAGCCATTCTGAGCGCGTTGTGTTGGCAGGGAGCTGTTTCTGCAGAGGAAGAGAGCACAGTCCCAGCCCCTTACTCCCTCCCCTCCCTCAGCGCGCTCGCTCCCCGCTCTCTCCCTTTCGCCGACAGACAGACACACTGAACGCTTCCAGATGTTCCAGCTGCGGCGGCTGCACGCAGCCCCCCGCGCACGGCGTTAGGAGCCGCCGGACTTGATCTGAAAGTTTAACACGCTGCCTGCCTTCACTGCGCCTGCTGAAGCCTTGCTACAGACATGACGTCAAGGAGGCGAGCTGGAGCCGGCTGCCGGGAGAAGTGGGGGGACAGGCGAGGGGAGCGGCGGCGGGCCGGGCCGGGCCGGGCCGGGCCGGGCCGGGGGGTGGCGGCACGATGGCACGGTGACACAGCGGCACGGCGCCGCGCTCGCCGGCCGGCCGCCCGCCCGCGCCCAGCACCCCGCGGCAGCCGGCGCCGCCGTCCTCCGGCCCCGCTTCGATCCGGTTTCTCAATACTGTGGGCTCTGCCCTGCGGTTCCGCTACGGAATGCGACTGTGAGCTGCATTTCAAGGAGGACAATATCATTTGCTGAAGCGTTACAGGCGGCATCGTGTGCAAGCGTTTAGCGAAACGGCAGAACGCGCTGCGGTTGTGTTTGATCCGCTACGAGCAGGCAAATACAGGCACGGTAGGCAGGCAGCGGAAGGGAAAGAGATACCCAGGGGTAAGTTGCACAGACGAGAGGATGCACAGATGTTTAAACAGATTAATCAAGCTAGGATTTGCAAAATCCTTGGTGGAAACACCAAAGTGCTCCGCTGGTATCCCACCACTTGCCTTAATTATGCCTGTCATTTGGCCCTCTATAACTGAAGCCTCCGCAGAGAGCAAAAATGACTTCTTTAAAACGAAATGTGAACTGAATGCAGTACACGTTAAATGTATCTGGACTCTCCGAGCTGCCATGTTAAACAAGAGATGCAGAGTTCAAAAACACCCCTCAGGAACCACTGCAGAAACTGCCACAACCTGAGAAACTAAACCGCTCTGACATACATGGGGGTGAATGTCCAGAATACCGTGTCCTATGTGCAAACCCGTGGCTGTAAATTCTCATGGTAACAGAGTACCCATTTAACATCACATGCATGCAATACTATTTGTGGAACTTAAAACACAGTGGTTCTTTCCTTTCAAGTGGTTTTCCATTTCAACTAGAAAAAGAGTATTTTAAAGTTGGTAATATCCCTATAAAGGAATTACTAAAGAACGAACTTAGTGCCTTCCCTACAAATGGATTTCAGTGGGATGTATCAAATATCTGTCTCTTTTTGAGGCTTTCCCCCCACCACTTTAAGTGAGCTGTCTCTCGGACGCAACTCAAAACATAATAGAAAACAACACCACCTAACAGATTTAGGCAAAGAAACAAGAAAACAACATATCCACTCGGAACTAAAAGAGAAACTAGATTAGATGTAAAGCACTTACCGAAAACTGGATGCAGCCAAAGCACTTGCCCTAAAAATGGTCGTTTTGGTTTCTAATAACCACTGATCATCACAACTTCTGCGTTAGATGCTATTCAAAGGGTAATTCACCAACAACATATTGCCATTGACAGCATGTAAAGAAGCAGCTTTATTTCTGACTCAGGAGGAAGAGTTCCTCTGAGCAATTAAAATCCTCTGTCCTCTATTGCCTAGTTTTTCTCTGATAATGTCACATGCACTTACCCCGTTTAATTTACCAGATCAAGCAAGATCACAGCTAGAGGTGGAATGGCAATATATTAGCTTTCATTTTCAATTTGAGTTGCCTTTTTCTTAAAAAAAATGTCCTCCCTTCACTATTATAAGAAGGACTGAACAGCAAATCCTTCACTGCCTACATTTGTTGTGTAAATATACATTTTATTTTTCTCCTTGTGACCACAAATCCTTGCCATTTTGGATTGTGCTAACTCCATTTGTTCCAGCCATGAGTCAACCAAGAGTTGCATGATTCACCCTTGCATGGACATAATCTCTGGGGAAGTAATTAAGTGCATGCTGATCACTCTTGTACAGAAGTCAAACACCAGTGGGGCACCTGTAAATATTTCTTTTGCCCTTCTTGGGTCGCATTCTCATCTAGCTAGGGATTTATATACAGTATTAGTTAAACAGTTGACATCCACATAGCCTTGCTTTATGCCAGCTCAAATACGTATGCAGCCACATACACAAGCTGTCTTTGCCACCTACAAATCTTTTTCTCCATTCTTTATCCCTCTCTCTCTGCCAAGCTCCCACAGTGGGACACAAGTTGGGCCAATTACCAAAAATCAAATACAGAAGAAAAATAGAACAAGAAACAAGAATATTAGCTGGCATTAATTTCTTCAGCATAAATTAAATTCTACTATAACTTGAGGTTTCCTCACTCAGCAATTCTGATGCAAATAATTTTCTATACAGAGAAGTGGAAAGAAACTGCTTGTAGGATTAAGATGGAAAGATCCTGCTAATGAAGGAGAATCAGGTGGCATAAGAGCTTCCCCTAAAGCATTTGTACTATCAAAGTACACTAAGAAGATGTGGTCCATGAAAATAGATTTGGTAAAGAGGATGGTATTTGATGTAAAGGTGCTTGTAAGATTTTTTCTTAACAACGTGATTACTGAAATTCACATTTAATAATAATTCTCCCACGAAAGAACCTGAGGTGTTACCCTCCACAGAAACCAGGATAATTCAATTGGCCTAAAATTTGTTTCCTTCAATTCTTTACACTTTCTTTCCTTTTTTCATAGAAGTAGTGCAGAAGGGAATTTATTAGGGATTCCAGAGCAGCAGCTTGGAGACTTCAGGGAGGACAACAACCCTTCCCTGCACAGCCTCTGAATCCTGAGCTCTCCAATCGGGTATGTTCTGGGCCAGGACTCTAAAGGCAAAGTGTACAGCCTAAGTGAATTAGAAGGCTTTCTATTATTTTTGAACAACCAATGCTCTGAAAAGCTTTAAGGCCTTCTGAAGGAGGAGCACACTCAGACTTATTCAGAGTTAGATCCACACACACGCAGCCCAAAGACGAGTATACAAGTGAGAGAAAGATCTTAAAAAATTTATGAAAGAATTATTCTTTCAATACAAAAACAATTAGAAAGTTCTTGGTCCCTGCCTGATATGGCAGCCAGTAGATTTAGAGGTAAGATGGACAGCATAACGATTAGTCGCAAGGGTATCTCACACCAGGCTGAATCTGTGCTTGTAGACTTCCTCTAAGCAGATGACTATAGATTGGACAGATGATCCAATGTATGCTCAGCCTTAGGCCAGCTCTAAAGTGGAGATACTAGTTTTCTACCCCACAGGAATGCTACGAGGAGAAAAAATGTTCTCCAATTGCTCTGAGAACAATAGTAATGAGGGCCATATAAAGCACCAAGACAGAGATTTCTGAAAAACAGCTATTTAAAGCTACAAAGTGTCAAAGATGATTTGTAGGGTGCATAATGTGAACATGCAACAGTCCATTCTGCATGTCAGGAATTTTTTGTTCTGTGTACAATGTAGTACTCCTTCCCTCTTACCCAGCCATATATAGAGTACACTGGGCACAACAGCTTCTTCAAAATCCAGTATCAGAACCTACATCCATCTTCAGAACAGAAACGGCCCAAATAGGTTGCACAGGAGAACGTCTCCTTGATTCAAAAAGGAAGAGTTACTGTCATGCTGCATTTAAAGATGGGGCTAGAAAGCAATGGGATGAAAACAGACAGGAACATACAATAACTCTGCATTGAACTACTTTTATAACATACAAAATTATTTTAAAGGCTCTTTTAAGCAGTCTCAGTACTTTTTAAATAATCTAGGGTTTTCATTGGGCCTACTGCATAAGTTATCTAGCTATCTAATTGCAGTGGATTATGTTCACACTATTTTGGCAGTAATGCCTTTTACTATAAAATAAGAAGGTAAATTATTCAAAAGTGGAAAAGAAATGTATTTATCCTCAGAAATAGTATTAAGGCTAACAATACAAATGTGATTTTTTTCCAGGGCCAGCTCAGAGAAACGGTGCCAGAGCTCTTTATGACTTTGCTGAAAGGTATTTTTTTTTCCCCACAGATTTAAGGTTTTGCACCTCCGCCAACAAACAGAGAAGGCTTCCCATAAGAATCAGCACTTTCTTGCACTGAAAACTATGGGATTTTTTTTTTTTGTCACTGATTTAAATAAATGAGATCTAAACACAGTGCAATCTTTGCATGAAGACTTCGACCTGCCTTTTTTCAAAGGCTAACATGTCAATAATTCTGGTTTCTGTCTGCTGTCTGTTTCCTTCAGAGCATTCAAACCTAAAGCGATAGCCTGATCAGTCCTGGGTACATTAAAAGAATCATTGTGCACGAATAAGATAACACTCTTAACAACTTCTGTCATTTCTGCATTGTTGGTCCATACACAGTATAACAGAAACATTGGGTATTTGCTGGTGTTGCATGACTACAATGTATTTTTTTAAAATCAAATATCGATGATAGCAAATTTTTCTCATATTTCAGGACTGCTCTGTTTAGAATTGTTCTCAAAGTTATTTTTTATTCTTCTGAACTACATATCATCTAAAAATGTATCCATTTGAACTTCCTAGTTGTTACTGAAAAAAATACCTGTTCACATCTATGAGTATGGATTTCTAAAAATGTTCTTTATTTGACTTTTTTTTTTTTTTGGTTGCTTAATTTTAATTGGAATGAAAGCAATTGATAGTCCTATCTAAAACTATTCAAAATGTGGTCAGGAAACTGCGGACCTTCATAACTATCAACTATCTAGAACGCAGGAGACTTTCTCAAGAAAAAAGAAATCTGAGATGGAAGAGAAAAGGAAGGTTGATGATCAGAATTTCTAGATGATTTCATTTCTTAAAATCTGGAACAGTGCCATACGCATAGGAAGTTTTGAAATTTTAAACAGTCAGAAAGATTGATTTTCAAAGTCAACTTGGAAAACTTAGCCTTATTTTTCACACTGAAATTAATAGGAGTGGTTACTTGGCTTTGAAATTTCAGTCATTAGCTTTTATATTTACATTCAAATGTCAACAAGCAACTACAAAAAGTTAGAAGAAAAATGATAAGATTTATCAAGATATTGGTATGGTCTACTAAAGCATATTAAGACCTAGTATTGGTAAACAATAGAAAATATCAGAGCTAAGGGGAAAAAAGGAAAGAATGAAATAATTGACAACTGGGTAGGAAAGTAGCTAGTAATTAGAATAAATTGTCATTAGACACAGAATAGAAGGAAGTAGATTAAATTGATAACCTTTACGTATGTTTTGATTTTCTAGACTGCAGAAGTTTCTAGAAAGTAACCTGGATATCTCAAAGTGTGATTTTATTCAAATCTTGCTAGCTATCTTAGCTTTCAGCTGTGATCTGTGATTTCAATGGGTGGTGGCAGTGATGCCTTTTTTAATTCCAACTGCAGAAATGAAAGAGCTTGCCATTTATCTTTGTAAATAGGTGATTAGTGTTTAATGATTACTATGAAGCATTGTAAGAATTCACGCACAAATTTGAAGTGTAGCAGCAAACAAATGCTTGAATACACTGAAAAAACACAATAGACATTTATCCCAAGTAAAACATAAAAGCAGGTATGCTTATCAGACTTGAAGAGAACTTGTGGCAGTGTTCACTATGCACACCCGGCCACAGCGCTAATTAGCGCACTGAGGAAGGTCTAACACCTTTGCAGAATTTCAATACAGAAGTAGTCTCTGTTCCTCAAGAAGGGAAAAGATCAATTGTTGACTCCGCCATAAAAGCTTAAGGGAAAGACCTGAACTTAAAAAGTGTTACACTGTTTCTATTTTAGATAAGAAATAATTGGGCCTATCTAGACTGGGTATGTACTGATACAAAGAGATTTAAACTCAGCAGTTCATCATTAACTACTGCCAATCAAAAAAAAAAAACCAACCAGAAAAAAAAGCAAAATAATTACTGTTAATAATAGTCTAAAATCATCAGTCAAACAAAAGACATGACCTAATAATGTCTACAAGGAGATCTACAATGAAAAATGAATTTTTAATCCAATCAGCCTACACTTTGGCAAAAAAAAATCATCATGCAAACTGTTGAGGGTATCTTAGATACTTGCCACTGCTTACACAACAAAAATGAAGAAATTATTACCATTCTAATCTTCTAACATAGTTCTACAAAATACTCAGGAATATGTAGTTTGTATCTCGTCCACAACTAAGTACCACACGTAAATTGAGATTTAGGGCAAGTAAAAATATGGACTTTTTTTTGGAAGAGATGGATTCTTCAAAGAGTAAATTTTTGCAAGCTGTTGAGGAAGACTTTACAGTGACTAGAAGGATTACAGGATGTTGGCATTTGGAAACCTCAGTGGATCTATTAGATCCACTAAGAATTAAACAATGAAAACTACACAAAGTCAAAATAAAAAGGCAATGCAGAAAAATATATTTAGCTAGTACAACCAATTCCAAGTACAAAAGTCATAAGCTGAGCTCAAAAAAGAAAAACAAATTAAATATAGGGGTGGGCTATAAGACCAAGTTCCTTCCTTCTCTTTTGGCATTTAAAGTCTCAGAACTTCTAAATCTGCTTTGTCAACATAGAAAATTATTGACAAACTCAAGGAAGGCAACAATTTGGAATTCTGACAGATTTTGGAGGATCCACAATAATCACTAATGAGATAAAATGGTCTAAAAATACATGGTCTTATGTATCAGCTGCAAGAAACATGATTAGATTAATTCGTTAGTATAGGCAGTTACTGTGATATTGGCCTTACACACCATGTCAACATTTCATTTTGAACAATGGGTCTTTCTATACTGAAGGACTAAATTTGTTTAGTAAGTGTATGTGGTTATAATGCAATCTTTGTGGTGTTTTTTCTGGCTTTTTTGACAGTTATTTCTTTCCAAAACGGAGAAAATCACAACTCACCCAGCAATCAGCCTCTGTTTCAACTGCAGCACCTTTATTTCGTGTAATCTTAAAATCTGTTCTACAACTTGCAGTTCTTCTACTGCCTCCTGTTAAAATGACTGGTAATTGTGTTTAGCTGAATAATGATTTTGTGGTCAGTTCAAATGGACACTAAGTTAAAGACAACTTCCACATGTAGCAATGTTCAATTTCAACCCCAGTTTCCAGAATTGTATGATTACAGACTATAGTCAGTCCAGGGTTATCTCAATACTACCTAAACCTTGCATTCAAGAGATCTAAAGCCCTTCTTTGCAAACCGCCCTTTAAAACAAAATTAGTTCCAATAGATTGCTCAAAATAGCTCTCTATTTCCATAAAAATCATCATCAAAACACCACAAGCAAATGCTACACAGACCCTAATTGAATTGGTTATATCATCAACCTTAAAACTGTATATTTCATTACAGTTCCATCTTGACTAATCGTTCTCCTAGGACATCCAAAAGCTCATTTAGTGGGACTTTATTAAAGTGTTACAGAAGTTCTGGAAGTGTGAAACAAAGTGTTTCAAAGTGTATTTTGCTGGAGAGATATTAAAGGCGTCCTGGAAAGGTTCTTGAATACTGTACAAATTAAATCCTCTCCAACTACACAGATTTGGGCTTGCACACAACAGTTATTCAAATAGTTTAATTTAAAAATGGTTGCGTGGCTGTCACTGTTTGTGAACTCCATGACTGCTGCAGAATATTCCAAATACTTGTAGCAATATGTAATGGGTGGTTTCCTGATTACGTGCCCTCCAAAGCTTCCTTAGCTGCAGTGGAACCTTGATGGAACAGAAGCAGTAAAACAGGTGAAGTGACAGGCAGCAAAGTTGAGACCATTATTTGATTTGGGGGATAATACAGTAAGGTAGGTTTTGAATGAACATAGTGTAAGAAATGTTCATTATGTTTGCAGTTTCTCAAAAAAACCCTGTAGCTTTAGAAGCTGAGAAAAATGTTATACTGTTACTTAAACTACCCCTCCAGCATGCAATCAGAACAGTTTATTTATGTCTCCCCTTTCATTTCTTCCCATCTTTGCTTAAACATGCAGACAAGCAAAGTGAAACAAATAAACAGCTCTAAAATCTTTACTCACTAGTTCCACATGTTCTGAAGGAAATATTTATACTTCCTTAACATAAATAGTTAAGAGTTCAGTTATTTTATAATGCCATCGACATGTACACTAGTTTATAAGAGTTGCCTCTCAAGAACTCCATGAGACCAAGTATGACAAAGCTAAGCTTCTAACATACACACACAAGAAGAAAAAGAAGAAGAGGAAGAAGAAGAAGAAGGGAAAAAAGAAAAAAAAGAAGAAAAAAAGAAGGCAGTTTTATCTAAAAGAAATGCATCACAGGAAGTAAGCTTTCCAGATCAGGTTTAATACCCTCTTTGATTTAGGGTGACAGTAAGCGAGAACTAGAGGAAGACCACCTTTTGCTGGAACTTAAAATAGTAATAGTTTTACACTGAGGGGAAAACGTATTGCCTTCTCACCAGCTAATCAAGACTACACTATTCTGCAAAGTAACAAAATAGGTAGGTTTCAGAATAGGCTACATCACTGGCTACGGCTGCTTGAGCTGTTATTCATAACTCACCCTTTTTCAGAGCACCATGGAATATTTCAGTCTTTATTTAATTTCCCCTTTTACACCATGGGACGAAAAACTAATCATTTTTAATATGAAAAAATGAAATAAAAAAAGAATGGAAAGCTCATGCCAATTACACATATAGCAAGCATATGCAATTGCATCGTTTCATTCCTTGCCATTATCCCTTCTTCCTGTCCTGTCCTCCTCACCTTTCTGCATTGTTTTCTTAAATCAGAAAAAACAGGAGTTGTAAATAACTCAGGCCTTGATCCTGATCCAGAATTTTGGACATTAAACGAATAAACTGATAAAATATAGTAATACTTGTCAGAAGTAATCTTACAAGTTGGGAAAAACAGAATAAATGTCTGACCCAATGTTGCACAAGCAACAAGCTGTAAAGAGAAGAGGACACACTTCCCACTTTGTTCTTTGATTGCCTTTTCAGGAGATGTCCTTTATATCTCATTTATTTGTGTTTCCATGAGACAGATTGAGTCGTCTGACTTCAGAAGAAGACTGGGTGAGTGAAAGCAAGATGAATATTTCAGACCTAGCTCCTTAACGACTAAATGCCTGAAGAAGTCTCTCTATCCAGTTCCTTAGTTTCTTCTTCTAGACTTCCAGAGCAAAACAAAGCCAGGCTCTTTACAACAGATACAAGTGACAACGGCCATAAACTGAAACACAGGATGGTCCAACTTGACATAAAGAAAACTTTTTCACCCTGAGAGCTGTCAGGCACTGGACCATGTTTCTCAGAAGGGCATCTCCTGGAGGTTTTCAAAGTCAACTGGACAGAACCCTAAGCAACCTGGTCCCTGTGTCAAGCAGGAGGTTGGAGTAGGTGACCTCCCGAGGTCTATTCCAACATAAGCTATTCTGTTTCTAAGACTGAAAGGGGTAAAAATGCCAAAATTTTTATGAGACTTCACTGGTGTTTCTTTTATTGTAAACTGTATAAAATGTCTATTGATATACTGCAATTATGAAACAAGAACAGGTGAAACAGAACTGTTCATTCAGTTTCAACTGTACTTTACCACCTGCTTTTAGACTGGAGGATACTCCTCTTGCATCAAAAGAACACAAAGGCTCAAAATCTTACTCAGTTCCATCTGTATCATAATGCAAAAGGCTTGATCATTCTGTTATTTAACTGAGTAACTGTTGGACAGAAATAAGGATATTTTTTTCCTCTCTTCAGTCTCGTAGGAGAGTCTCTGACTTTTACGATTACTGTATCATCTGCTGCCATCTCCTGAAGAAACACAGCTTGAACTTTGGAGGAAGACAGGAAAATGTAGGTATTGACATTCTGAGCTTTCTACTGATCAGCGTTGCCTGTCAATCCCAAAGGAAAAGCGTAGTCTGCAAGTTCCAGGTTGGTAGAGATTGAGAATGTAAAAAATGAATATTTAAATAATATGGGACTATTACATCCCTCTGATTCCATTTCTCTTCCATTCAAGTGTTTATGGCAATCGCTACCATGCACAACAGGGGCTGCTGTTTTCACTGCTGCCTGAGGAAGGAACTCTTATCAGCACAAGCACAACAGTGGAGCTTATGCAGTATGTAGCAGAGCAAATTCACAGTACATGGGCTGCACAAAGAGTACCTGATTTAATAAGACATGTGACTGTTGTTCTAACATGAATAGGCATAGATTTGTGCCCAGGGGATGGACTGACAGATTTCACATTTTGAATATCTGTATTTAGCTGTACATTACTGTACTGCTGTTTTGCAGCCTAACTGATGTCTAGAAGTGAAAGACATCAATTAATTGAAGAAGGAAGAAACTAGAAAGGAAATTCTGTTCTCAAAATAAAATAGGCTGATAGAAAAAGAATGCTACAGAGAAAAAAAAAAAAAAAAACAAAAAAAACAAAAACCAAAACAAACCCTGCTTGGCCCAGTGACCCAAAGACATGCCAGTAGGATCATCCTGACCACAGCCCGAAATGACTCCGTATCTATACTTACATACATCTTCCTTTTTGTGCTACTCTAGTGTAACAGATAGCTTCAGTTTACCAGAAATAGAACTACAGAAATAGATCTATAACCATATATAAACAATTTTTTCTTCTGTGCTCCTCCAGTTTTTAAAAATCATTTTAAAATCATACAGCTATTTTTAAACTAGATTTTTGCAGCTTAACTGGCCTAGCATATCAAAACAATGTAGTTATCAAAAGAGTTACAAAGATAGAGGAACAAGCACACTATGAAAGAATGGCAGATGGTATTATTGTCAAAATGGAAGCGAGCTGGTGGTCAAATCTAATCATTCATTGAAAGCTACCTCACTCCTGAACTTTCACACAGGAAGAGCACATGGCTTAAACATGTTCAGTGAATTTATTTTACTGAAAATATTCTACTGGTGAATAACAATCAGAATCCAGACATGCTCCCCAGTGCATGGGAAATCCACATACTTTTCAAGTGAACTAAATATATGTATTCGCTAAGACCAAACCTGTTTCCAGTGAAGCTGTTGAATCTGACAAGATCTCACATAAGAATTATACTGATGTAGGTCAATCAGTTTTACCAAATTACTCCCAACTTACATTATTACAAATGAGATCAGGATGCCATTTAGTCTTCAATGGAAGTAAAATCTAACCCATAAAGATGCATCTGCACTTCAGTATTCAGCAAAATGGAAGTGATGAATCACACTCTTGCCCTAAGAGTGACACAAAGGAGCAATCAGCTTGAGCTGATGTTCTGGCACTAGTTAAGAACATACTCTTGACTCCCCATGTTCTAAGTTTCTCAGTCCTTGAGATGAAGCTCCCATAGTCTGCAGCAGCATCAAATACAGTCACTGATGATATTCAGAGTGCCTTGCATCCAAAAAAACTTCAGAGCACATAAAAATTGTTTAAAAATAATTTTACTAGTCACAAAGATAGAATTGACATTTGAGTTAAAACTTCATTTTGAATTAACACTGCACCATACTTTGAGACTGGAATTGAAAAATGCCACGTGAAATTATTTAGCTATTGTAAGAATTTGGTCAGAATACAATTATAAGAACAGGAAATTAGCTTGGTCCTCTAAACTTTACAAAAAGGTTGAGCTATCAGATGTATGTTACAGTTACAGAAAGGTAGCATATTAGGCAGCACAGTGAAACCCAAAGCATACAGTTTTTCTGGCTCAGTACTTGTTCCAGGACAAGAATGCAATCTGCTCGCTAGCTTTACTACATCTGGTGTCACCCTAAATTCTACTTGAAGTCTCATTCGATTAATAACTATGACTGATTTTGCTTATTTTGCAAGAGTTCAATTCCTGGTAATATGGCAAGCAGAGCAATTAAAAGCTGGACTACACTAGAGTGAAGAACAAAATTATAATGCTTACATAGCATTTTTAACTCTTTAAAGCATTGCAAAGCACAGCCTAATTAATTTTTAGAGCATCTATGAAGACAGCAAATAAGATCTTGTTCTTTATGCTCAGATTCAACCAGACTAAATTGCAGGGATCTTGGAAACTTTGCTTGTAGCAAAACCATACTTATGGAGGTAAGATCAAATGTCTTTTCAAATAAAGCAAGGGTATCAGGTCAATTATGTGTTAGGAGATAAAAAGGTGAGTAGGTGGCTAGCAGTATTCTTACATGTTAACATTCCTCTCTCTGTCCATAAATACTTCTGAGAATAAATGTTAAATGGACCCTCACAGAAGAGTATATCCCTTCAACTCTGTAGTTAAAAAAAAAAAAAGTTTCTGTGTTTTTTAAAAGAAAACTTAAGTTCTACACCGGCTTCCACCTACTTTTTGTTTTTCTTTATATACTTAGTGCTCTAGTATGCAACTAATATTCTCTTCTTAATAGATCAACCAATACAGTTGGAAGTATTAGGTCTTTCAAAGGCAAAATGAATGGTAGACCATGGGAAGTCAAGAGTAAGGGGTAAAAGGTAAATCACAATTGTACTTCCAATTAATTTGCTGTTTCCTGTCAGCTGTGACTAAAGAATACAGGCCATCATTTCCAAGCTGGTGGAGCCAGATGGTGTGATGTGATACAGTTAATATTAATGGTTGCATGCTGCCTTCTCTTGACTAATCAAGAGTGCTGCTTCACCCTGGTTTTGGGGAGAAGGCTGCAAAGCCAAGGAGATCTGTCATTCTAAGGAAACATGAAGCAGGAATTTCTCTTTGTTCAGACAGGCTTTGGTTTCTATAGTTGGTACCCAAAGTTTTAGGCAGACTTTTTTCTTCAAATTTTTATTTAAGAGAGTTGTCACAGTACTGGGAATATTTTCAAATATTGAAGAAAGTGGAGCAAAACCCCTCTTCAAAACACATTCAAATTTACATTTTTGATTTGGAGTTGTGGATCATTGCTCCAAGGGCACTTCTCTTCCCCCCCAAGTGTGCTCTAAGACAGTATTTGAAAAGTCAAAGCAGTAACTCACAACAGTTTTTTATTTTACTCCCTATCACAATTTAGCATTTTACAAAGAACATGGAAGAATTTCTCTCACTGAGCTGAAAAACACCACAGTATGTTACATTCTTTGCCTGAGCCTTAAAAGAGAAACACAGGATACTTTTTTACTCTTTCGATCCCATCAGTATATGATTGCTCAAATCAGGAAGCATTTCCAAATGACCCAAATTTGGATACACTTTTGATACTGGAGCACTAACGATTGCCACCACCTTAAAATCAGTTGGGCCACATCCTGAAGTACTTGACATTCATTCAGGTAAAATGTTAATCAACCTAAATAGTGACTTCAAATCAATCACAACTTCAGGATTCCACATATTGTTGCTTTTCATTTTTAATAAGGATGGATTTTGAAAGTCCACAGAAGCTTTCCTCACAGGTAATTAAGGAAACTTTTGATCCTAAATAATCCAGTTTTTAATTTTAATCTATTTCTAGAACACATTTTCATCTTAATTTATAGCACTTCATTGGTGATAGATGGGAATCCCATCTTCCCATAGTAAGCAAAATTATTTTTCTAATATCACTTGCCTCTGTTTTAATTTGAAACATCTAATTTCTGTGGCATATGTTCTGATGCTTGGTATATTCTCTTCTTTAATAAATAGTAATTCAACTATTTGTCTGTGTAACCTCTAACCATAAAAAATATAGAATAATTTTTTTTTTTTTTAAATAAAATTTAGTAACACAAAAACACTCCAAAACCTAGACTGGAAGAAAATATTTTCAGCTGAATTATATTATCAAATTTCATGCAATTTCTATTAATAATATCAACTAAAATCTGGTTTTGTTTTTCATACTGAAGTGGTACATCTGATCTTCTCAGGCACAAATGCTATTTTTAAATAAAAAACGGCTTCTATAAATATTTCAGCTTTAAACACCCATAACTCAGTTTCTCTTTTTTTACATCTAGAACTGCAGTAGGGCCTTGGAGAGGTTAAACAACTACAAAAAAACCGAGCATGCACATAATGACTGCTAGTAGCATTTTCTCATGTTCAAAGCAGACTGTCCATAATTCAGAGGACAAGACAAGGTCACTAACAAACATCAGAGAACTGTGTCTGCTTTTGCAAGTTCCACGCAAAAATAGTGCATCCCTAGGAACACAAAACAGACATAATAGATTGGTTCACATCAGAACATACATAAACACAAGAAACTAATCATCTTTTGATTGCAACAGGCTCTGACTCAATTATTGTGCAACACTAGCAGCCCTCTCCTTTGTATAGGGTTAAAAGAAAGGAAAAAAGTTGTTTTGTAACTTTAAACAATTAGAACTAATGCCAGAGCCAAATTCAGCTCTTTGTAGACAAAAGTAAAAGACTGCATTTGGCCTGTTATGGTCTGCACATCTGGCAGAACTGGATGTGGAAATCTACAACGCACATCATGAATGCGTCACCAATTCAATTATCATCTCCCACCAGAAAACATGCATGCAGCCGGGTGGGAAAGAAGATGTTTTCCACCACCTTATTTCTTCTGAATGTAAGAAGGGATTCCAGGAGGGACTGAGGGCACCACTTACCTGCAGCTGTCTGTGTCACAGAGTATCTGACAAAGCAAAAAGCACTCTGCACTCCCCTCTCTAAGTAAACTATCTTCAGCTCTGAAAGGAAAAAACACCCACCAAGTAAACTGAGCCATGAGTTATAAGGTGGGGAAAAACTACTGGGTAATCTTGAACTCACTGAGTAAAATGTCAGCCTATGAAGGGCCAACACATGGAAGTTACTACAAGTGGTACATAAAGAAGGTGCTCCTGAATCGTTTACTCTCATAATAACAAAACATTGAGGAAGAGAGTGTTGTCATCCTTAAAAGCCAAGTGATGATGACTGTTGAATAATAGAGAAAGATCAATGACCTCTGAATTACTCAAGACCTTTGTTATTACAGATACTTTCTCTTATTCAGTAGCTTACTAAATACATGAAAACCATTCAAGTTCCAAAGGGTAAGCCAGACTATATCTTAAAATACACTGTATTTGAATAAAAGAGATGTACCAGCTGTCCCTCCTTCCCCCCTCCAAAAAAAAAAAAAAAAAAGGAAAAAAGAACATGCAACATGTTATTTTTGTTTCTTCAGTACTTGGCACTATTTAAGGTATCATAATGCATTGCATCTTCTGCATACTTTCTTCTTAGTTTTTCGTTCTTACCTCTACTTAGCTTTCTGGGTTCAGACCACATTTAAAGTACCATAAAGAAAGACAATTTCTTCCTTAAATATTGGTTTCAAGACATATCTTGACTCAGCCAAACTGTCATGTCCACCACCCTTTACTTCCCAGCCACCACATACAGTTAGTAACGATGTTTGTACTGACATCTTCCCGTCTTTCCCCTCCATCTGTGAGGCACTGTGGAAGCTAGTGTATTCCCAGCTGGGGGCGGGAGGAGTAGATTTGTAAGCGCAGGTTAATTTATTATTGAAACTTGCAGAAATGGAAAGAAACACTTGACATCTCCTTGCTAACTTCTAGTCATATCTCTGCCTAGGTATACCCCCAAGATTTTTAGCGTCTTGTAACACATGAATCAAATCGATCTTTCTCCTCTATGCTCTCTGTTCCTCTCCCCAAAGATTCTGATCTTCACATTTGACAGGGAAGGAGAGCATCAGGGAGACGCAGTTACAAGAATGAAACCTGATCTTGGCATGCACGTGGCTTTCTATGACTAAGCCTAAGGTTCACATGAGGACATGTAGTCTTCCTGCTAATCTCAGGTGGAAAAGATTTCGTTTGCAATAAAAGTTTTATGGATTTTTGGAAGTAATGAAAGATCTAGGAGAACACAAGGCTACAAACACTTCTAATCTTCAGGCAGATTTCCTCATGATAGGATGCAGTGTGCATCGCGATTTCTTCGTATTACTTTTCCCATCCATCCATCACTTCATCTCACTCTCTGAGACTGAATTTTGACTTACATTTCATATGTTTTGCTAGTATCACCCAGGCATTTGGATAAACAGTAACAGGGGAAAGCTACATGCAAGTAGGCCTCCCTTCCTCAGATTAGAAAACTAATGCTCAGAAAATTGATTTTTCAGGAAAGTAACATACATCCTAAAAACCTCTGAAGAAGTCTGAGGATGATTTGGGAAAAATAGTGTCCCTACAGACCCTAATAATTCACTGACATCTCAATGAGGGAAACCGCATCATTTACATGCAATACTGGCAATATTTCTACTGGCAAAGTTTCTGAACATTGGAAATATTTTTTTAAAAATTTCTCATTATCACCAGCAGAAAACTGTCCAGACAGATGATGTATTAGGTATCTTCAGAGGTATTTCATTAATATGGGCAAACCCTTGGTTGTAAAGTGGTTAATAACTTCACCAAGCTACATGAGATGAAGAACTACTGACTAGTGTATTAGAAATAAAAGGTGGAAGTGATTACAAATGAAGAATGATGCCGATCATAATAAGAATGAAAAGCAAAAGGTAAACAGACTGTATCAGTGTTTATTTCCACATTAGTCTGTGTGTTGACAAGCACTTTTCTAGACAACAAGATGTCACAGGTGTTCATGGTTTTCCACTAACCAGGCCAAAATGATGGAAGTAAATATCTAAAATAGTTGCTGATTCACCGACCAGGCACCTGGGCAGGACATGCAGAGCATTACCTGCAAAGGAACATGGAGGGTAAAAAAATACATAGATTCTTGTCACTAAGCAAGATTTTGTGACTGTGCAAGCAACAATAAGAGACCTAATTCAAAACTCACTGAAGTCAGAGTGTCACATTGACTTCAGTGAATAATGCAGCTGTCCTAAACAAAGATGAAACTACTAAGTTTTTCCTAAAGATCCTTTCAGAAGGAAGAGTTGCAGTTTCAAAGTTTAACAGGAAGGACTTCGTAAATTATGTCATCTTTAACCTCAAATGTATCTTGCCTCTTCACTCATATTGACCAATTGCAGCCTTTTTCCCTCTATTTTTACGTAAAAATAAGATGAAGATAGTATTTCTGCATCTCACTAAGATAATATTTGTGAAGTTATTTGAGATCTTGTAATGAAAGGACTGAAAATCCATATCAGTACACGTGAACTATGGTGTTACTAAATGGTATCCTGTAATTTGATTTTCATTTAAAAATAATGCTCTTTTACACAACATAAGTACAAGACAACATTACTACAAGACATTCTTTTCAGTTTTTGATAGCAAAGTTTTAACTGTTTGGATTTAAATTTCTCAGGTTGCAGGTTGAATTTACTCTGCAAGTTTCTGGAAAAAAAACCCCAGTCATTTCTAAGAGAAGGGTAAGAAGTGCTTTTTCTTACAATATTCAAAAATCCATATACTAGAAATTCCCAATGAAAATGGGTAATAAATGCTTCAGAGCTAAGACTTGCAATCTGACAAGTAAAATTGCCCAGATTTCAAGGCCTTCTGTCATGTACATGACTTACATCTTGTCAAATTGAAGTTCCATAAAAGAATTGTGGCTGCCATATGCTCAATATGGAAAAAGAACAAGCTATAGGACCAGAAGCATCCCAGACCACAAGAGTCACTGACCTCAGAAGCTAGACTACAACTCCACACCTGGATTTCTAGCACTCTTCTGCTTGGAGAGAGTAGCTTCCACATCTTCTGCAGGTGTAGTCCCTGTTTTCTCTCCAGGGCTGACATAACAGTATGATCACCTACACTTGTTATCAGTTAGTCCTGTTTTTTCAAATGGCAAAATAAAGGCTATGAACAGAAATGTTTCAGCTGTTTTAATAACCTGTGCAGTAATAACATTCTATATATTTAAATCTGGGGGTGGGTGAAAGTGTGTGTTTCAGGAGATGCATAACAAGAGAATTATATCCAAAAGACTATGTGAAAGAAACAAGAATTAAGCCTGGCTAAGTAACCTTGTAATTCTGTTTCCATGGAGTTATGTTTTATAATATTTAAGTTATGTTCAAGTACTACTTTCTGACAGGACCACTGGAATACCTTACTTCTGTGATACTGATTTATCTTCTCTATGTTTGGAACCAAAGGACTAAGTAAAGAGGTCATATTTACAGTAAAATCTCTGCCCCTAGGAAAAAGGCACATGTCTATACTGAACCTAACTAGTATTACTGTAGCTCCAGGCAGGAGTCATAGTCTTTGCTGATGGACAACTGGGAAAGAGCAGTCTGAACACAGTTGTTTTTAAACCATGATGTCATGGCCATTTGGAGATAGCCACCTTATCATTTGGTACTCCAAATCAAGATGTAATCCTTCTTCATAAGCAAGAACTTATTGATGGTCCAATGAAAATGACTAATGAAAATTAATTTTCTATCCATTATAGTGGAATAAAGACTTCTTGCATTTACATCTCTAGTAGAATGCCTTGATGGCCAGATTCATTAAAAGTTGAAAAAATTAGGAATTTTGGGCTTGGGAGACAGAACTCAACTTTTACAATCATGCTGAAAATGTGATTTTTCAGCTGCAGATTGTCAGCTGTTTTTCTGGGACTCTAAATACCTCTATGAGCCTGGGCCTTCAATGACCTAATTATTCAGTCTTATTTTTCAGTAATCTGCTGATTTCCTTGTCCTTTGGTAGGATAAGGAAATGTCCTACTTTTTGACAGTGCCCTCATGAATGTCCTATCCTCAAAAAGCGGGGGGAACCTAACTATGTGGAATGCAGGAAATACTTCCAATCATGAATCTGTGCATATAGATGATGTACAGCAAGAATACAGATAATGCTGTTCCCATTTTATAACTTGTTGCACTTTCATGTTTGTAACATAACAAGGAGTATATATTTTAATTATAAGGTTGAATATCTTGAGATTTAATATTCAGCGCAAGAAATAGCGTTACAAGATTGATATGGCTGTGTTAAGTGTACACTGTGAAATTAACAAGTTTTGTTTCTGAAGCTTTATATCCTTTCAAACATGCAATAGCTTGTGCTATATCATGTCCTAATTTCTTCTCTAAGTATATAACATGTATGTGTATAGTTGACTTATTTTCCCACAATACAACTTTCTGGTGTTCTGGACAGTCATAAACTTCAGCTTTCAAATCATAAAAACACTCCCCTCCCAATCTGCTTTCCTTCACTTTTAGAATGAGTAAGCAAAGCAAACTGATCATTTTCATAATTTTTTTTGGTGACGCATTCCTTTTTCCTCATCCAACACATGAAATAATAGCTTAAAAATCAAATATTTGCATAAGAACTTGCACATGACCAGAAAACCCTTTTCTAACCTAGTTTGACAAAGGTTACTAACTGCTCTGAACAGACGTGTATAATAGGACATTCAAATACATGTACAACATTTCTTGGACTACTATGTGGAAAAAAAATTCTTAGTATTTGGTTCCTTGGACCTCTCCTCTCTAACACACATATCCTAACAGCATGCTGGGCCTGCTTGAAGTCATCTTGATGGCTCCTTTTAGTCCATTTCCCTGGACTAATGCCTTCTGATACATGGCTCAAAAGTACGCGCTGGCCTTTCTGTACTGGGCAGCTCAACAGTTGACTATGTACAGTAAAGTCAGTTCACTTCCACAGAACAAACAGTGATACCTGATCTTATTAGCCTTTTTACTCTCCTGAGAATCTTTATGTAATGTTACATTAGTAGCCTTTACTAAATTAGAAAACCAAAAGGGAAGATAAATCAATATGAATGTACGTTTGCTGATATTGATTTTTCCCCTCATAGTCAGCATGGGAATATTGTGGCTCCTATTAATATAAGGAGTGGGAGAGCTTTAAACAGTTCTGTCTGGATAATTATCCAGTAGTTTTGGAAACTTATTCAAACTTCTTTAGTCTGTAATTTTGAACTAGACATTTCATGAAATAAAATCATTCTCATGAATAATCATGTTAAGATGTTGATGACAATTTCTTGATGCAGATTATCAACGAGATGACTAGGAGAGGCATTCGACCTGTTACTCATGAAAAAGAAGGAAGAGCTGGGCAACGTGAAGGTCAAGGACAGCCTAGGCTGCAGCAACCATATTCTGCAGTTCAACATTCCGAAAGAAGTGAGCAAGGGAAATATTGGAATCACAACTCTGGAATTCAGGAAATATTTCAGCTTGTTTAGGAATGTGCTTTGTGGGAACCCACAGAAGACTGCCCTGCAGGGCAAAGTGGCCCAGGACAGGTGGTTGGTCCTTATGGATCCCCTTTTCAGTGCACAGGAACAGGCCATTCGGACAGGCAGGAATGAAGCTAGCATGGCAGAAAGCTAGCATGGATGAACAGGGAACTCCCATCTGAGCTCAAATGCAAAAAAGGTAGTATGCAGAGGGTGGAAGCAGCAACAGGGTACCTAGGAGGAATACACAGACATGGCCCAAGAACACAGGGATGGAGTCAGGAAAGCCAGAGCTCAGAGGGAGCTGGAAATAGTAAGAGAGATGAAAGGCAAGAAGGGCTTCTGTAAGCACATTGGCAGCAAGGGGAAGGCTGAGAACAATGTGGACCCACTGCTCAGTCTGGCAGGGAAACTAGTGACAAAGGACATGGGTGAGGCTCAGGTACTCAATGTCTGTTTTGCCTTACATTTTTGTTTGGGTTTTTTCTTCCTAGTAAGGTTTGTCTTTAGGCCTTCCAGGTCTCTGAGCCCAGTGGCAGTCTGTGGGAGTGGAGCACTTAAGCCAGTTGGACATACACAGATCCTTGGAATGACATGAGCTGTATCTGAAGGTAGAGAGAGATGTGGCCAATGTTACTGCAAGGTCACTCATTTTTGAAAGGTCCTGACTATCAGGGGAGGTTTTTGATGACTGGAAAGACAAACATCACGTCCATCTCCAAGAAGGAGGACCCAGGGAACTGTAGGGCAGTCAACCTAACTTCAATTCCTGGGAAGATTATAGAGTAAGTCATCCCAGAAGCCATATTCAAGCACATGAAGGACAAAAAGGAACAGCCAGACTGAATTTACTGAATGCAAACCGTGCCAGACCAACCTGACTACATTCTATTGTGAGATGACTGGCTCTGTGGACAAGGGGAGAGTAATGGGTGTCACTTACCTTGACTTTAGCAAGGCCTTTGACAGTCTCTGATAATATTTCGTAGCCAAATTGTAGAGATGTGAACTGGATAAGCAAGAAGAATGAAAATTTCCCTGGACTGGCATGTTCAAATGGTTGTGATCAGCAGTGTAAAGTCCTACTGGTGGTCAACTACTAGTGGCATACGTCCCTCAGGTATTGATATTGGGGCCAATAGTCTGTAACACCTTTATTAACAATCAATCACAACTATCAGAGGGAGTGCACTCTCAGCTAGCTTGTGGATGATACCAAATTGGGGGAGAAGTCAATATGCTGGAAGGCAGAGCTGCTCTCCAGAGGGACTTCTAGCAGGCTGGAGAAATGGACTGACAGGAACCACATGAAGTTCAACAATGGCAAGTGCTAAATCCTGCACCTGGGATGGAATAACCCCAGGCACCAGTAAAGGCTGGAAAGCAGCTTTGCAGAAAAGGACCAGGTGTCCTGGTAGACAATAAGCTGAACATGAGCAAGGAGCATGCTCTGGCTGTGAAGAAGGCCAACCACATCCTGGACCTAATTAGCAAGAATGTTGCCAGCAGGTCACAGGGAAGTCATTCTGTGAGACCATAACTGGAGTGCCCCGTCTAGTTTTGGGCTCCCCAGTACAAGACATTGACATACCAGAGGAAGTCCAGAGCCTCTAAGAAAATTAGGGGGCTGAAGCACATGAGGTATGAGGACAGGCTGAGAGAACAAGTCCTGTTAAGCCTGAAGAAGAGATGACTAAGGTAGACCTTGTTGCTATCTTCAGGTATTCGAGGGGAGGGTATAGAGAAGTTGGTGCCAGCCTCTTGTCATAGGTACATAGCGAAAGGACGAGAGGTGGCAGACAAGTCACAAAGGAGGAAATTCCAATTAGACATAAGGAAAATAATTTTCATTACGAGGGTGGTAAAACACTGGAACAGGTTGCCCAGAAATGCTGTGGAATCTCCATTCCTGTTGCTACTACTTTAGATTTAAATCAGAGATCTGTTCAGAGTCACTTTTATGAAAAAGGCAAATTTGGGATGATTTTTTTTCTATTACTGTAGCAGTTTAAGTACAGTATTCTCATTCACAGAACAAAGATCTTATTCCTCAGTACCGTAGGACACCTGAGAATCAATTAAACTACAAACTTAGCACGGTTATAATTCTCTCTAGCAAGATGGATTTGCCATGTGAAAAGAAAAACCCATAAGCCAAGCCATCTTATTCACTTACACTGAATGAAAATGGAGTCATCATTGATGGAGTTAATGCAGATAACCAAATGCTAGAGGAAATCAGACTTCAGAAAAGCTTTACGTCATTTCATTGCTTGATATTTTTAGCGACAAGTAAAATGAGCCCCTCTCCCCTTTTAGGCCTGGGGTTTTTTGTATACAAACACACAAACATATACTACCTAAAGCTCAGACAAAACAGCTTGGTTTATATAATTTTGCAAACAGCAGTATCTAAGATAGAATGTTAAAAATAGTACCCTACGCCTTTTTCTCCCTCTATATCCTAAACCACATTTCAAACAGCAGTCTCTGTTGACATACAGTTACTTTTAGGATAAAATGTAACTGCTATTTATCAGTTGGAATTAATGGTACTAAGACATTTGAAAATGTTAGACTGTATCATCTCTCTTGGAACTCTACAGGGGGCTTTTACATCTTGTGGCAACTGTTGCCAAGTAGTAGGGAAAACAGAGACGCTTTCTAGCACGCTTACCCTTTCATAAATGCTTCCTTAATCATTACAACATTTCTCTTGATGGTCAACCAACTTCTCCTACAACCCCTAAGTCTATGTCTGTTTCTTCCTCAAGCAGACAGATAAAACACCTGTTGTTCTGAAACCCTCAGAAACCACTCAGAGACAAAGAGACAGAAAATGTACGTGATGCTGTATCTGGTTTCTAATTGCTCGGTGCTGTGTGAGGAGAGACTCTCCATACATTCTGTTCTGTAACAGCAACCACTTCCAACTAGGTCATGTCACAAGCAGTGATTAAAGTGACCTAAAAAATGGCCATGGCAGAAGGGCAGTTTCCAGTAATGATGGCACAGTGTTTACCCATCCTTGTGCTCAGCATTTCATTCCATCAAAACCTCAAAACACTCCTTTTACTCTACTTCCAGTTATAAAATCTACCTGAATTTTTCTGCCCCAAGATCTATACAACTCTGTCCTTGCCATTTAATTTTATTCCTAGCAGGTGTCTCACTCTGGCTGCAAGCCTCCTTCAGTTTTGCTCCCATGCTAATGCTGCTTTCCACTCTACCATGGCAAGCCTTGTTCCACCTCAGCTCTGCCTCCTGTACTCCATCACATTCTTCCTGGTTCTTCTGTCCCCTCATCTCATCAGCTGTAACTCCACATGCATCCTGCTTCCCCAGTCTGTATGCTCATATATTATATCAACAATAACACAATACTATCACTAGTTCTCTTCCAATCCTTATCTCTCCTTTATAATCCAAGCTACCAAGCTGTCTCATGCATTTTCTCTCCCCCCACCTCACCTTTTCTTTTTGATTCAGAGATGAAACCAAATATGCTGGCTCTTGCATCAGAAAGGGGGAAAAAAAAAAACCCATACTGATTAGAATAAGGACTAAAGGAGTTGTTTAAGACGTTAAACTCCTGTTAAACAGAGTGCATCCTCAGCAAGTTTGCAAATGACACAAACTGGGAGGTGTGGCTGATACACCAGAGTCACGCTGCCATCCAGAGCAACCTTGACAGGCTGGAGAAATGGACCAACAGGAACCTCATGAAGTTCAACAAGGGGAAATGCAAAGACCTGCACCTGAGGAGGAACAACCCCATTCACCAATATACACTGGGGACCACCCAGCTTGAAAGCAGCTTGGCAGAAAAGGACCTGGGCATCCTGGTGGACACCAAGTTGAACATGAGCCAGCCATGTGCCTTCACTGCAAAGAAGGCGAATGGTATCCTGGGCTGCATGAGGCAAGTACTTTCAGCAGGTTGAAGGATGTGATCCTTCCCCTCTGCTCAGGACTGGTGAGGCCACACCTGGAGTACTGGGTCCAGTTCTGGACTCCTCAGTACAAGAGAGCCATGGACATACTGGAGGGAGTCCAGCAAAGGGCCACAAAGACGATTAAGGGTCTGAAGCATCTCTCCCATGAGGAAAGGCTGAGAGAGCTGGGCCTATTCAGCCTAGAGAAGAGAATGCTTGGGGGAATCTTATCAACGTACATAAATACCTGAAGGGAGGGTGTGAAGAAGGCAGAGCCAGGCTCTTTTCAGTGGTGTCCAGTGACAGGACAAGAGGCAACAGGCGCAAACTGAAACACAGGAGGTTCCTACTGAACATCAGGAAACACTCTTTTTTTTTTTTTTTTTTTTTTTTTTTTTTTTTTTTTTTTTTTACTGTGAGGGTGACCAAGCACAGGCACAGGCTGCCCAAGGAGGTTGCGGTATCTCCCTCATTGGAGTATTGGAGGTCCTGAGCAACCTGCTCTAGGTAGCCCTGCTTGAGGGGGGTGGACAACACGACCTCCAGAGGTCCCTTCCAACCTCAACCACTCTGATTCTGAGAGCACCATGAAATACATTGTATTATCTGATCTGTTAATAACTGAACTCTGTCAGAAGCCATATGTAAAACTGTTTCAGAAAGATCTTTCCTGAAAGTTGAGTAGTAAGTCAAGAGTAAATAACAGAAGCACCTAACAAAAATGTCCTGAACCTGTTTTAGTTTTACATGGTCTTGTTAGGTTTACTAGTGCTTAAATGACACAGCAATTTCACTGTAAATCACAAAGTAAGTTCAGCTGAAGATTATAACATTAATTTAGGATGATAATAAAATTAACAGATTTGGGCAAACCAGCAGGAAAAATAAGAGGGAGAAAGAAACCTCGGACTGTGGCTGCTTATAGAAGTTTTTCTTTGAAAAATCTGTGCAGCTCATGTTTCTGTGAAGCAAGGTAATATGCCTGTAAATTTAATCTGACAGAAGACACAGCACAGCATCACCAGAAAATGACAAAATCAGATTGTAGGAGAGGGACTGCCAAACGCCTTCACAGCTCTCAGAATTCACCAGGGGAAACAAATTCACACAAGTGTAATAAACCCAGACTCAGATACCCACTGGAGGTTTGTGGTGCTAATACCTTTAGTTTCCACTTCAAAATCTCATTCAAAGTTCTTAAATCTTCTATTGGTTGCCTGCTGGAAGGTGCCTTTGCCCAAATCCATCCCTCCTAAAAAACAGGGATGGATTGCATTCATTGTTTCCAAGGGCAACACTTCAAATATTATCAAGTTTTATCTTCTGGTAGAGTTACACAAATCTGAGCTCCTTTTTCTACCCAGGCCTTTCTTCGCATACCCACAAACCCTAGAGCAACACAAATAATAGTCAAAATGAAGAAATAAAATCAACATGAAGCATTCTTAAGTTTCAGGAAGAAGCAAGTAATTGCATTTAAAGCATAGAGGCAATTGCAGATCCTTATTGTAACATGCTGCATAATGAAAGAAAGAAGTCAATTTTCAGTTTGAAAGGAAGTTTACTTTAAAACAAATATCTCATTGATACTTGCTAGCCAAATAAAGTCAGTAACAAATAAAAGTGATCACCCAAAGGGTTATACCAAAATGTAAAGATCATGCTATTATAAGTTATGTGATCTCACATTAAAAGACATGAACAATAGCTTTTAAGCCTAATTTTAACTACAGAAGATACATTTGTGAGAACCTTCACAAGCTCTTACCACCTGCAGGAGCAGGTATGAAATAGCCATTAACATCACAAGAATTTCCCCATGGCAATTTTAATGAGCAGCTGTCAAAAATACAAAAAGATTGGGGGAATATTTGAGGCAGAAACCCTGCTTTACTTGCTTAGTTATTTTAACTTTAAGGATCCTTCCTTATATCATCATTTATCTGTTGTAGCTCTCTAGAATTCAGTATTATTACAACACCAACTTCATTCACTTATGCCATGTCTAAAGCTATGAAAACCTTTATCAGTCTTTAATAAACACCAGCATTCTTCATTTAAAAAAAACACAACCAAACAAAAAAAAACCCTCAACAAAACCCAAGAAGATTCTTCTGTCAGTTGAGAAGGTAATAAGGCAAATTCTCTTCATAAAGTAACACTGTAACAGCTATAGGTATAACAGTTATTCAGAGCTTCTCCTTCTTTCATCAATTAACTCACCTCCCCCCCGATTTGAACGTACAGAACTCATTTTCATAAAAAGATACTCTAGCACCACAGGCACAACTCCCTATGCACCCCACCCCAGCCCACTGACCAGACTCGGCCCAAGTACTCCTCCAGCCCTACTACTAGCTTCTTCGTAGCAGCAACAGTAGCACATTTTTGTGATGACTCCCGTTTCCTTAATATGGCAAGAGCTCCTATGCCAGGTGAGGTGTAAAAATGAAGTTCTGACTTAATGCAATTATCTAATGGAACTTTTCATATTAGGAATTAATTAAATGAAGCCATCTTCTCTGTAACTAGTTGGAAAATAGCTCTTTTAGAGCTACAGGTGTTTGAGTCTGCCAAATTAAATGGTGATTACCAGAAAGATGTGGTTGGAAAGTTATTATCTTAGGTAAGATATAATTGCTATTATATCTTATTAACCTATGGGAAATAGCAGGAATGCCCTATCCTCATCAGTATTTTCATGGTTCGTCTAGCCAATCAACTGTGTAAAGAAGGAAGCTGATGGATCAAAACAGTTCATGGCAGTTTATCAGGATAGCAATGAGGTAACGGCTATCAACAATATTTTATTGATTATAAGCACATACGGTTGTGGTACCAAAATTACTGAAGAACTCAAATACTGGCCCAAAACGGTTGCCTTCTCATAATAAACTCCAGTGTCATTTTTTAAAAATTGTAATTAAAGTGGTACAGGGGTGAAAGTAAAGGAACTTGTAAAGTTAAACCTCATGAGAAATATTACTGAATGTCCTGGTTTCAGCTGGGACAGAGTTAACTCTCTTCTTAGTAGCTGGTACAGTGCTGTGTTTTGGATTTAGTGTGAGAATGATGTTGATAACACCCTGATGTTTTAGTTGTTGCTAAGTAGCACTTATCTTAAGCCAAGGACTTTTCAGTTTCCCATGCTCTGCCAGCAAGCAGGTGTGCAAGAAGCTGGGAGGGAGCATGGCCAGGGCAGCTGACCTGAACTAGCCAAAGGGGTATTCCATACCATGGAACGTCATGCCCAGTATATAAACAGGGGGGAGCTGGCTGGGAGGTGTGAATTGTGGCTCTGGCATTGGTCAGTGGGTGGTGAGCAATTGCATTGTGCATCACTGGTTGTTTTTTTTTCCTTTTTTTTCCCTCTTCTTTTTTTCTGTTATATACTTTTTCATTACTATTATTATATTTCATTATTATTGTTAGTATTATATTTTACTTTAGTTATTAAACAGTTCTTATCTCAACCCATGAGTTCTACTTTCTTTCCTGATCCTCCTCCCCATCCCACTGGGAGCAGGGGGGGAGTGAGGGAGCGGCTGCGTGGTGCTTGGCTACTGACTGGGGTTAAACCATGACACTGAAGGAAGTCAGTGATTTCTGCTACATTAAATAAACAAAGAAAGTGAAAAAAGCCAACAAGTTTTGACAGTATTTTTTCTTTGTTATAGCAGGAAAATCAACAATGTATGTTTAGGACATTATCAGCATTAGTGAGAGATTGGAGGATTTAATCTAGAATTTTATTAAGAGATCTGACAGAATTGTACTCACAATTGTATAGTTATAGAAGTCAGACAAAGTTTCTGGATAAAGGTAACACCTTTTATTGTATCAACTAGTATAACTGGGAAAAAATATTCCACGCACAAAAATCTTTTTTAGGTTTATCATTTTCTCATTTCTGCTCTACTGAAAGATAAGACACTGAAATCATATAGTCACTCAAAACATTGAAAATCTAACACTGATAAAAATCAGAATTTTTACTCATTAAATGTACACAAGAAAGATTCCCCCCCCCGTATAACACTATAATTCAATGCAATTATATTGGTACAGCCTCTCCCTTCCTCCTTCTGAAATAGTCCTTTCCTGGTATTAGATTTTTTTTTTCAGCTCAGATTATGCCCTCTGAAAAGTGATTAAAGCTAAATCAAAAAAACTTTCTTCACTCCAGAACAAGAATATCTACACAGGAAGTTAGAAAGAAAAAAATGTAGCTCAATTAATGACAGTAGGGAACTTTCCTTTAGTTCTCCTCCAGCTAGGCCACTGGCAGAAGCTGGGCCTATAAAAAAGGTAAAGCTTATTTATCTTGCAAATAACTGTACAGCAAAAGAAAAAGTGTGGAGTTACTTCCTACCAGAATCACTTAGCAGAATGTTAAGTCAAAGAAAGAAACAGTGTTTTGGTAAAAAAACAGGTTCTTACATGCAGAAAAAAACCCAACCTTCAACTGAAAATCATAGTAAATTATAGTTAATTATTTCATACACAGTATGTATAATATCAGAATTTCAAAACCAACAATGCCAAAGACTACTATCCCATTCTTTGTGGACTAATATTTGCAGAAAATCTCAAAACAGTCTCATAAACTTCACCATGGAGCAACATTACAGACACACATGTGCGTGCTAATATCTTAATGCACTGGGTTTTATTTGGGGGCAAGGGGAGAGTTGTTTTGAATTGGAATGAAAGTAACCAGATTTAGTTTTAGCGCAGAGAGATATTTTTTTAATAACTGCACCAGATGAAACTATATAGTCTGACCCTATACTCGTTAAGGAACCTTTAGCAAGTAATAAATCACTAACAAAAAGACTAAAATTGCTTTAACCATTAGGACTGGAGTTAAGAAGTGGTCCAACAGTACAACCAACAATTTCAACTTTTGAGCATGAGGAAAGCACTCTAATGCTAGCTACTGAGAGCCTGTAATAAATATGGGCTGAAAAGACCATCCATTTCAACTGTGTCTGGGAAGGGATGCAGCTAGCCTCCAGCACAAACCACAGGGGCACTGGTTCCCAAGTGGTGAGAGGTATCATACTGCAGAGTTGCGGGCACATTCCCATAAATATGTGGAGCATGGGTAACTAAGCCTTGTGGGGTCATCCTGGGTCCACAAGAGCAATCCGCTGTTCCCCAGGAAGCCGGCATGCTGGAAAGCACCACGCAAAGATATTCAAGTGGCCCTGGATGGAGTAAGAGGAGCTTATTAATACTGCCTCCCTTTCTGCTAGCAGGGGCAGCAGTGGTGCCACCAGTCAGAGTGAGAAGAAAATTATGGTAGCCTTGGGGAAGGAATAAAAAGGAAAAGGCAACTACTGCATAACAACAATTCCAAAGGGGCTGGAGATGAGGAAGTGAAGCAAATGATGTGCTCAACACTACATTTTCTCAAGTGATTCCTGCTGTTTATTAAAATATTGCTGTTCAGAGAAAGAACTGAATGTGAACAGGTAGGAAAGCAGTCAGTTGAGGCTGCGATCTCAGCAGCAGTATGAACACTTGTTTTTCAATCAGTTCATTTCCCCAGTCTGACTGGTTCACACTGTGGCCACATATGCGCCTGTGCCAGTACAGTACCAAGGTGCCAGAATGGCAGAACTGAATGGCTGGGACCTGGGACAGGGGTTGCGTATGCCCAGCAGTGCCACCAAATATGTTCACATCAAATCATATCCTCGGTGTCTATAATTTGCTGTAGGAGGCATGGCTTAGTCTTTACAAGTGCCATAGATTCTTGAATGTGAAGCAAAGGCTTAATATCTGTTTGAACAATCCTTGTGAAAAGGTTTGGCCTAACCATCTCAATGTTTATTATTAATGGAGACCTTAAGAACGTCGTGCTGTGTGGATTTTGCCTTAAATTGGTCTGGATATTACCTACACAAAATGCCTTTCATATCATGTCAAAAGCATAGGTGTGGGTTTTTTTAACAGAATAGTATCCAGGTGGGTGGAAGACAAAAATGTGACATTCTAATTATATACTTCATGAAATTATGACATTTTGAAAGCTAGAAAATTACTTTGTTTCATAAACAAATTACAGCAAAATCATTCTAACTCAATTTGATAGTTATTATGGACTACTGGATTACTGACTGTAAGCAAATAACTGCAGTTTAAAGAATCAACCTTTTTCAGCTGTGACATTTTTGCTAAAATGTCCTTAACTTTTTAGATGCAGTGAGAATTCACAGTGTTTCTCTTCTTAACAAGATCTTGTTTCATTGGAAAATTTTTAGTCTACTATCAAGTGATCCCATAAAGCAGGGCAGAACTAATGGCTTTATTAAGTACCTTTACTTCAGGCTAAATGGAAGGAGCAATTACATCCCACTTATACAGCAAAACAGCTGGAACCAGCAGAAGCTACCTCACAGTGCAACAGAAAATATAAAAAGGCCTGATCAGAAGCTTGACAGGTTCGCTGATTCAAAACACAGGGCTAGGGAACCGTCTGTCCAGCTATGTTAGAAAGGGACGCAGTAGTCCAGGAGGGAGGTAGTTCTAAAGAAGCATCCACAAACAGGGCACTGAAAACAGACAGGCAAAATTTTTGACAGGCCTACTTCAAGATATTTAACCTCACAGTTAGGTTTTCTTCCATGGAGCTCAAGGAAACAGGACCCTC
Source organism: Gymnogyps californianus (assembly GCF_018139145.2). NCBI lineage: Eukaryota > Metazoa > Chordata > Aves > Accipitriformes > Cathartidae > Gymnogyps > Gymnogyps californianus. The sequence continues at coordinate 150,095,797 of NC_059471.1, forward strand.
TACAATCTTCCTATGTCAAGAGAAGGGCACAGGAGACACACTTGAGCCGGTCAGTCTGTCTCTCTAACATAACAAACATGCAAGGCTTCAAGTATTGGTTACTACTTGGCCTGACAAAAGGGGCAACAGCAGAAACAAGGTAAGTTGTAAAAGCTAAAAGACACCTTATTTCTGCTTCAAACATTTTTTTCAGCTGGAACAGGGCTGCAATACGTCTTCTAAATTCTGTAAAATGCTTTCTCCTACCCGATAACAGTTACAAGTACCTATTTTCAGTTCAAATTAATAGCCTTTGAAATACAGTTTCTATAATACATTCTTCCTTACAGGACTTTGCAATAACCCCTCCACACTACCATCAAAAAAAAAAAAAAAAAAAAAAGTCAGGGCACCTTTTTTGTAAGTATTACTGTTGGAGGGAGCAAAGGCATCTGGAAAGGGAAACTCCAGGAGTGGGACTCTGAGAGTTTGACACTTCTATGCCTTGGTGACAAGTTGGGACTTTTTGTAAGCAGGAGAATTGCCAAAGAATTGGAGATGAGATGGTAATGAGAAACTCCAGCACACGAGGAGGAATGTGGTTAGGTGTGCCTGGAAACCGGGAATTGAGGACTATCTAATCAGCAAAAAGAAATGACTGTGCATCTGTTCACTATTTGAGCAACATGACTTATCTTTCCTACTTACTACTTTTTCTTTTTTTGCCATTCTGCTCTGGTCATTTCCAGAGCAAGGACAGCAGTTTCCCTTGTCCACCATGAGCCCATGTATCCTCCTTGCTGTTACAGGATATGTAAGTCAGCCAGAGCTTTGCAATGGAACTGCTTAGAGCAATTTTCCTACCACGAGTACACCAAAAACACTTAAGAACTTCTGAACTCTAAAGCTGTGTTTCATTACAGCCCCAACTGAAATAAGGTGGCTTTAGAAAAAGAGGAACTAAGAGTGAGACAGATTATAATAAAACGGTATGTATAGAGATATCCTCTCCCACTATATGCTTGCAGAGGAAGCTGTAAGTCCTTATTCTTAGTAACGCAATTTTTAGTGGCCTTCTGGGCTACAACAAAACCTACATATTCTCTTCTGAGTCCCAAGGAACAGTCTCTCTTTCTGTCCTTTCTGAGAGCATGCCCATTCCTAACTCCACTTAACAGACCCACTGTCCCTACATTTAATACTATGAATTCCCAGCTTGCTGTCTCTCAGTTCTCTCCTATCCCCACTTCACACTATGGAAGCTTTTTCATCTGGGCTTGCCCATTTGCTCTCGGAGCAGATGCTACTGCTCACTCTATCCCACAGGCTCCATCTGGCCTAGACTGAAAAGGAGGGAAGAAAACAAAATGGCAGTCTTCATCCCCGATGTTCAGCTACCGCCCTTTTAAAAATGTTGTGTCAGGGATATTGTAAACAAACAAGATAGCACCCATTACCTTTGCCTTTAGTTCTTCCAGGGTATCCCATTCTCTGGAAGGAAATATATCGCCCTACTGCTTCCATATACAGAAGATGGTAACTCCTTCCAAAATTGCTACGTTGGTCTGAGGTGATGAAGTAAAAAAAAATTTGCTCTCCCAGGGGGATCAGCAAACCGTCTCGCTGGACAGTTAACCAAATCTTTCAAATGTAAGTACATACTGAGTTTATCTGCAAGCCACATAAAGCACATGTATTTGCTGTAAACTGTTGATATCAATAGATTAATAATAAATATGTGTGTCTGACAGGAAAATATGGTAACTAAATTCATGGTCTTGTCCATCTGTTCCTCTGCTGTTTGTATATCTCCATATCATAGCATGCTCATTTATGTTTCAGCTGCTTGTCACATGTATGTGTATATATATATATACACGAGGGTTGTATGATGGCTTAGTTTGCACTCGTGTTCTTTTTCCCTTAAGTTCTATGCAGAAGTCTGTGAGTGTATGCTAGCAAATACACACTGTGTATATTCATTGATCTGAACCAACTTCTCTTCCTGTTCGAGTGCTGTGTGTGCATTGCCTCGGTGCACATGTGTGAGCACACAGGAAGCACATACACCCTTACAGATACACGTGCTTACAGATACACATGCTAATTTTGCACAGTCTGACATGTACAATCTCTCCTCAGGTACACCGGTGCGCCCAAATGCTCCCATGCATACGTGAGGCCGAGCCTACGTGGCTTCAGCTTCACCTTGGCGTGTGGCTCCCTGCTCTCCTGAAGCTTTGTACCTTGTGGTGCACACCACACCTTCTCCCGCTTAGGCTAACGGGCACACAGTGGGCGTGCAGGACTACCTGCTCGGCACAGCGAGCGCCCGCGCCCTGGCAGCACTTCCCGCCGAGTTTTGCCGGTTCTCTCAGGCCTGCAGCCGCGGGAACCATGTTGTTCCTCGGGCGCGCAGCTGCCACTCTGGAAAGGAAGCCAGACAGTGGCCTCCCCAGTGGCAGGGAGAGGCCTGAAAACGAAGGGTGCCAGCACCGCGGGAAAGCCGGCCAGCACAGGCGGGTCGCTGCCGGAGGAGGCGCTGCGAAGCCGGCTGGCCCTCCTCGTCTCCCCGCGGCCGGGGCGGGCCGCCGCCAGGCCGCCCCTCAGCTTGCCCCGTCGCCAACGGCAACAATCCCGAGCCGGCGGCGCTCGGCGCTCGATTGCGGGCGGCTGGGCTCCCACCCTCCCGCCCGCCCTCGCTCCGACTGGGCGGGCGGGAGGGTGGGAGCCGCCACCCTTCCTCTCGGCGTTGGATTGGTTGCGCCTACTAGGAACCCTGTGTTGTTGTCGGAGGCAAAATGGCGGCGGCGGTGGCCGGGGCCGCCCTGCTGGGCAAGGGGCTGGACATCAGCCTGGCGGCGCTGCAGCAGCACGACCCCTACATCAGCAGCATCGTGGACGTGGCCAGCCAGGTGGCGCTCTACACCTTCGGGCACCGCGCCAACGAGTGGGTACGTGAGGCCGCCCCGCCCCCTCCGCCGGGAGAGGCGGGGCGGGGCGAGAAGCGGCCCCGCCCACGCCCGGGCGCCGGGGCAGGGGGCGGGCGGCGGGGAGGCCCCGCCCCTCCCCCGCGTGCGGGGCGGGGGGAAGTGGGGGGGGGGGAAGGGGTGGGTGACGCCATGGCTGAGGTGTGAGGGTGGTTGGGAGGGTTGTGCTGAGGGGCTCCCGCGGGCCTTGGCTCGGCCGCGGGTCCTGGGGTGCTGCTCCCTGCGCTCAGCAGGCTGGGTGAGGGGTTGTGCCTGGCTCAGCCTCTCTGGGGATGGTTAGAAGCCCTGTGGTGCCCAGGAGGTGGGTTTTGAAAGGCTTACAGGGCTGAAAAAGTTTTGTGCTGCAGGGCGGGGCTGTAGGAGACTGGGGCTTAAACCGGGGGGTGGGCCTCAGGAGCTCCTCTGCCATTCAGACATCTATACCAGAACCAAAATGTCTACAAAAGAGTGTTGGAGTTACAAATACTAAAAAGACTATTTAAGATTAAAAAAAATAATTAACTTGGGGGATCTTTTGGTAATTTAACATTCTGGCTAGTTGCAGGTGGTTCTTCCTTTGCTACGGTGGTGGGGCATAGGGCCTGTGTTTGAAGAACCTGTGCAGTCTGGCTTTTGTGTGGTTCCCCCTTACCCGTCCTGAGCATCACCCCTGAGGGCAGGTGCCGTTTGGAAAATCCTTTCCCTGAATCTGGTGTGTGCATCGCCCTTGGGTGTAGCAGAGAGTTAATCCAGCGCAGTGTTTAGTCTCATGATGTTGAGCCTTTAGCCTTTTCATATCTTGTCATAAAACTTGGGTCAGCTGCACGGTGACCTATGCTAGCTGTAGTCTTTCGCCACCAGCCGATGAAGTTGGGTTTAGTTATTTTTTATGGCTTAGGTGAGAGAGGTGTAACTGATGGTATTAGTAAAACAAAGATAAAGGGGAGCTCACTGATGGCTAGCAAAAAGCTGCGCTGATTTCAACTTTCTTAACTTTCCTTTTCTTCAGGAGAAGACTGACGTGGAGGGAACACTATTTGTTTACACAAGGTGAGGACGTAATGTTTTGATGTCTGCAGGTGAAACCTGTGGATGCAGAAAAGCTAGCTGGGATGGAGCGTGGCTGAATGAAGTAAAATGCTCCTCCTTGTTCAAGGGTTAAAAGAAACTGAAATGGGCAGAGGCAAACACAGGGAAGAAAACACTGGGAAGGAGACATCACCTTGTATTTGGATAAGACTTCCAAATATGATTTAAATCTCAATATGGGTAAACCATAGAAATCTGTTATGTTGTTTTAAATAGGATGTAGCATTTGCAGTTTAAAAGACGTCTGAACAAAAAACAAATAGTGAAACAAATAATGATATTCATTAAAGTAAGGGAATGGTAGAACTTACAAAGTATTTTGTTCCCTACTTAGGGAACTTTCATACTACCTGTGTCTGATTATTCATTTTTCATGCATATTTCATCCAACATTTTGGATGGTTTTAATGCTTTCTTTTAGCAGCAGCTCTGGTTGTGGCTTTTCAAAGCATTGGTTACATCATTTATTCTAGCATGTACCTTAGATCTGTTGTGAAGCCTGCCCTACGTTTGGGTTTCCAAGTTAGTGCCCCAGCGTTTCCCTGTGACTATTGTTAAAATCAGAAAATAATACAGTAAGCAGATCTTGCAGTAGATGCTGGGATGAAACACCAAAGCAGAAGCTTTCTTCTTCAACTTTTATGTTGATGAGGATCTGGTAGGAGAACTGAGAAAGCAAGAGATTGTTTTGAGAAGGCGAGAGATGTATGTGTGAAGTTACAGGGAGGCCGAAGAGACTGTGAGCTTTGTGTGAAGTAGGAATGCTGGTTTTAATCTTTTGAGCTCTTTTGTACCAGCAGTGGAAATAGTCATCAGTAATTTTTCTAAGCTGCTTTCAGGTAAGTGGAGATAAGATGCTGTTACAGTTACCAGCACAAGAGGAAAGAACTGGCTCTTAGTTGTGCTAGCAGTAGGTGGAGGTGGCTAGTTGTGTACTGCAAAACAGAAGTAGTATTTCTCTGGTATGTTGGTTTTAAAACTCCAGAACTGACAACATGTAACCTGGCACTCCTAGCATCTGTGATCCTTCACTGTTCTTTTTGTTGGCTGAGGAAGTTTCCATTTACAGCAGAGATTGCTACCCTGGCTGCCCTATAAGCAACAGTATGGAACAGGTTGTGAGCTGTAAGTAACATCATACATTGCCCTCCCCATCAGTTTTAACTTTAATTTCCTGTGACTTTGAACAAAGTCATAAAGTCTTGTGGAAAAAACATTGCCAACAGACTGTAGATTGGAGACCGCTGGTGTTGCCTTTGTTGCTTCTCATTACTGTTGTGACAATGTAAAGTAGTGTGACTATTTTACTTGGGCTGACTTATTTATCACCTCTCTCATCTTTGCAAATTCTGAGGAACGGTCAAAACTCAGAATTCCAACTGGGTTAACACCAGTGGAAGCAGACTGGTTTTTTGTTTGTTTGTTTGTTTCAAGTGAAGTACTGACTGTTGCAAACAAGGATTCTTGTTAAGGGTTCCACTTTTGTTTAATTTTCTGTTGACCCCAATCCTGTAATGCAGGTTCCTGTGCTTTGGATTTCATAGAGAAATCCACCCACCAGCAATTACCAGAGATGGCACTTTTCCCAAATGTTTAGCCATCATCTTTTCCTTTATTGTCATACTTGGTTTGAAAGTAATATCTCCTGCCAGGATTGTGGTAGGTTTAACAGCTTACGTTAATGAAAGTTATCTAATTGACTTGAAGTGTAACCCCCATGAATGAGCATAATGATTTAGAATCATAGAATCTTAGAATGGTTTGGGTTGGAAAGGACCTTTAAAGATCATCTAGTCTAACCCCCCTGCTGCGGGCAGGGACATCTTTCACTACATAAGGTTGCTCAAAGCCCCATCCAGCCTGACCTTGAACACTTCCAATGACGGGGATTAAACAGCTGCTCCAGGCAACCTGTTGCAATGTTTCACCACCCTCACTTTTGTTCTTCTGCTTTAGATGGTATGGAAAATCCTGTCTGGGATGACTGTTGCTATCTGCAATTGTTAACCCGAGTGTTAAAAAAATATACTTGCTCTGGCCCATGACTGAATTGTTCTAATTGCTGTTTTCTACTCCAGCGAGAAATTATAGGGTAGATGGTGGTGGCTGGATAACGTGATGCTGATGGTCTGGGACAAAATGGCATTTTGTAACATCTTGCCTGTTCAGAAGTTGTAGGCCTTGTAACTTGAACTGAAGACTGGACATGTAGATATGATTATGCTGTGACTAAATCATTGGACCTCAAATGATAGTATCACGGATGTGGCATACTCTCTGTAGCTACTGTGACACCAATGGTGCTTCTGTTATTTCTCATGCATAATGTAGCGGTTTGACATAATTAAAAGGATTGCACGAAACACTGCAAGAGTCAATTGTTATTTCCTTGGCAACAAAATTAGATTTTTGTAGTATCTCTTAGAAATAAAAAAACACTTTTGGAGAACTATACAACAAAGAAATTCTAGTAATTTCTATTTTTCCTTGACTTGATGTGATTTCTAATTGATAATTTTCAGATCGGCTTCTCCAAGGCATGGTTTCACAATTATGAACAGACTGAGCATGGAAAATCGAACAGAACCTATTACTAAAGACCTTGATTTCCAGCTGCAGGACCCTTTTCTACTGTACAGAAATGCCAGATGTAAGTATGTGATATCTTGGGTTAAATACTGAAGAAATCAGCTCCTTTTCAGAGTCTGTTCTTGGTTAAGGCAGTCCAAATGATTAGACTGCAGCTTTCAAGGGCTGAAACTAGCTGGTTAACAGTTACAATTGAAGGAATACATTTTGCTTTTTGATGTGCTGAAAGAGAAGAGTTGCTCAGTGCTTCCTAAAATGCCACTCTTCTAAGGGAAACATTAGAATGTGCTTAACTAATCTCTTCATTTAACTGACAAATAGTAGACTTTTGTGGTCACGTGTATGTGATGGGCGTAGAGACTCACAGAGATATTGTGTGTGTTCTGAATATACCTCAGTGAGTGTTGGGAAGTCTCGCCATAAAGCAGATCTACTGAGGGTTGGAGTAATATTTGTAGTCTTGGTTTTCTGCATAAAATAGACAAATGCAGCCAATTCAAACCCTGTCTTCTGCTCCAGCTCCAAAATCCTGTCCTTATAGCAAGTTGGAAGGCAGGTTACTTCTCAACTGTTAGGGGTAACTCTTGAAAGCATAGTGTTGAGCCTAATTTAAACCCTGATGAAAGACAAAGTTATTACTTTGGGCTCTGTGTTTATCTTGCATGATTATCTTTATACAAGAATTAGCAAGTGTCAGGCAAACTCAGAAATAAGTGGAAGACATGAGAAAGCTGTACTTTTACATGCAGATGTACATATAGACTGTTACAGTGTGCAATTATATGACAATGAGCAGTTATAAATACACAGTTTATATCTGTACTTGGAAGCAGAGCTGTAGTATGATCTATACTTTGTGCTTGATGCATAAAAGCAGATTGCAAGAATGTTTTATGTAAACTGTGATGCAGAAGTGTTCCCTCTGGATGAAGTAAAAGCAGAGGAAATTCGTGGCATACAAAGCAGCCCAGTTTCATAATCTGCTAGACCTTTTTACTGCATAAACTAATTTGGAGTTGGAAAGTATATCAAGAGGGAATCCTGTTGTTCACACACACTATGTGGTAGAAACAATAGAGAAATAACATTTTAAATAACCTAAATGAAACTTCTATTTTTGAGAGTATTTGATAGGCTGACAAAGAATTGAAATTCCCAGAGAAACTGAAAAGAAATGCAGACATCTCCAGGCTAACCTAGACTAGACCAGACATTAGGATTTTAAGTACCACGAGACCTATTTATCCCATCTGATTTTGAAGAGTCTTTCCTATGTATATGTCATCTTTTTTTACCTCATTTTGAAATTCCATTAGGAATTTATGTATGTACATACTAATATCTACCTTTTGAAATCTGATCTATTAATTTTTCATTTTTTTTTGAGACAATTGGTATAAACAATAATTAGAACTTGTAACTTGATGCTGACATGAAGTAAGACAGTCTTTAGTCTGATTACTACATGTAAACTGTAATTCGTTTGGTTTTTTATTAGGAGAAAAATAGGGAGTTTTGGGGGGCGTAAGCCGTTTGTTCACTAAGAGATGTCAGAATTTTAGATTTGCAGAGTCTCAGATATAAGTACTAACATGTGCTTCTGAGCAGTGGGCCTATGTTCAAGTAACTTGTCTGGGACTTTCTGGCTAATTGTGCAACAGCAAAATGCAGAAGGCTTCTTTTCTGGGTTCTTCTGTCTAGGCAATGGTTCTTTTAGGGTAGTTACTGCTGAACTGTGTTTGCACAGCATCAAGGCCTTCTCTGTTTCTCACACTGCCTGCCAGTGAGTAGGCTGGGGGTGCACAAGAATTTGGGAGGGGACACAGCTGGGACAGCTGACCCCAACTGACTAAAGGGATACCCCAGACCATATGATGTTGTGCTCAGCAATAAAAGCTGGGGAAAGGAGGAGGAGGGGGGATGTTTGGAGTTACAGCATTTGTCTTCCCAAGTAACCATTACACATGATGAAGCCCTGCTTTCCTGGAAGTGGCTTAATATCTGCCTGCTGACGGAAAGTAGTGAATGAATTCCTTATTTTGCTTTGCTTGCGCACACAGCTTTGCTTTACCAATTGAATTGTCTTTATTCTCAACCCATGCGTTTTCTTACTTTTGCCCTTCTGATTCTCTCCCCATCCCACGGAGGGGAGGGAGCGAGTGGCTGTGTGGGGCTGAGCTGCTGGCTGGGGTGAACCCACAAAACCTACACTGACCATTTGCCAGTGGCAACATGAAAGTAACAACACCTTTCTTTCAGTTTAGGATCTCTCAGCCACAAGATCATCTAGCTTCTTGACCTTGTGGTGCTCTTTACTGTATCATTCCCTTGAGTGCAACCATGAAAAAAGAAATAACAAGATCCCCAGCCAGTGTACTTCTGGCTTTACGAGGTCATCTTCAGCCTGGGTCTGTGGGTCTGATTTTTACCACAGTTAGCTGTTCAATCTAACCATGGGTAAATCTATATCTGTTACTTAGTTTGAGAATTTTGTTGTCTGAGAGAAGACTCATGTTTGCTTTACTGAAAAAATCCACTAGTTTAGGATTTCAGTTAGTATCAGATGTGTTCCAGGTATAGGGATATGTTACCCCTAGTTATTTATCTTCCTAAAATACTCTTACAAAGGTTTAATCATTAGTTCTTCAAGAAAAGTGAAGGTCTTGGTACTTCAAAGGAAAAACTGCTGTCTTCTCAGATTTTTATGGGAACATCTATGTTTCCAGAGGAAACTGGCATTACAGACCCATAGAAGAAAAGTTATTTACCAACTCATTTGACTTTTCCAGGTTTTCTTTAGGTCCCTACAGATTGTTCATGTGGTGATTTCTCCACTGAGATGCAGATACCTCTAGCCCTTTCTTCCTTACTGTGTATTTCAAAGCCTTTGCTACATAAAATAAAGGAACCTTCTCAACATTAAATATCTGGTTTTTGCTAGGATCTCATCCAAACACAATTCTGAATATCTGTCTTGAATTTTCTATATGAATATTTTCCTTGTGTTTTGCTTTATTATACAACTTGTCTTTATAATTTTTGCAAAACTAACGGTTCAGGCTTCTTCCTTATTAAATGGAGTTTTCATCCAAAACTGGGTGTTTTATGCCCTAATCTTACAATATTATTTTTATCTCCTGCTTCCAGATACTAACAAGGAGTACTCGGTAATAGCTGTTTACTTGGCAAAACAGTGGACAGTTTGGCAGTAATACTTAACAGGATCTGGAAACAAGTTATCTTTTTCTAACCTTTTGTTTGACTTGGTTACTTCTTACTCTATTTTTCATACATATCTTACTAGATATAACAAAACTAGCCGAGTTCCCTCTGTTTTTCTAATTGGTATAGTTGGTTTCCCATATAACAGGACTTACATTTGGGTTTTGTGACAACGTAAATTTCAGAAAAATACAGAAGCAAGCATTTGGAGGAATAAAGAAATCCTGCCCAGTGTTTTGTTTCTTCCAATATTCTGACTGTTTGTTGAAACCAACTTCATTTCAGTACAGCTGAATATCTATGGCTGGTTGTATCACACAGTCTAAAATAAATGCTCTTGGCAACAAAAGGTGGTACTTGTGTACTGGACAAGTCTGCCAACATTTTGTCATGTTATAGCTATCATTTTGTAAAGATTGCATTGCATCCAATATATGATTACAATAGAAAAAGCTTTCCAAAATTATACACAATATATAGGTTTTATGAATACTTAAAATAAGGAAAAGACTATTTTGATCTTACATTTACTTTATTGGTTTTCGTATTTCTTCTATTGTTCCATATGATCTCGGTCATCTAAAGTTGAAATACTGTCTAAACACCATGTTGCAGACACCTACAGTCTAATCCCAGGACTTTTCTGGCTGGATTTGGGATCGATGCCAGTTAATGTTTGCACTGATCCACTATTTCACAGAAAAGTTTAGTTTGGGAAATCTGTTAGGCTAGAGCTGGGGTTATTCATTTCAAAGCCAGGAGGGAAGCTCAAATTACAGTTTTTAGTGCTAGCAGAAATCCTTGTCCACCAAGAAACAGAAGGTTTATGGATCAAATAGGTATTTTCAATGTGACCTTTAAACTTATGTAGTTAACTGCAATTTTAGATCCTTTATTTCTGTGAGCAAGACAGTAGTTCTGTTTTTGTTTAGATCATCTAATGATTTTAAGGGTTTTAAAAAAATTTCCTGAGTTCTATATTTGAGTAATCTTAACTACATAATTACTACTTTTTTCCGTAATCTTTGGTGATATTTATTGTGAAAACGAATGTTTAGAGCCTGTTGCTTAAGACTTGATGCTGATCAATATGAGATAGTTCAGAAGAAATGCATAACTAAATTATTGGTTAAAATAACTTCATTTTCTCCTTTTAGCACTGATCAGCTATATAATAGTTTACTTGCAACTATTCCCAACTGTATATTGTACCAGGTGTATATGCGTGTATGCTGGGTCAGTGAATTATTTCTTTGGTCAACTGATTTATCATTTTATCACTGAATACTGTTTTTCATGTTTACAGGACACAGAGAATTTGGTGAATATTAAGTTGCACATCTTAGAGCTAGCTTCACCTTAAGCATTTCAGCTGCCAGAAAAAAATACAAGATCCTGCCTTATAATAGTTAGTATGCTAATTATGACGATGATCTGATACAGGTTAATTGGGTGCTTTTGTGCTATAGCAAGTGGAGAAAGAAACTGTGTGACAGATCAACAAATATTCTATATCTGACTAGAGTCTATACCTACTTGGGCATAGAAGTTACTTTTCATTTCTGTGCCACATTTGTTGCAAGACTTTTGATCATGTCATCTCCTAGGCTTGAAACTGAATGAAGCTTCCTGGTCAGATGTGGCATATTCTACTGAACTTGAGCTTTTGCAGAGGTTCAGGAAGTGGTGCAAAAGCAGACCAGACATGCCTGATTTTGGTAAAACTGTCTAGACACGTGGTACATACATAACCTCATACTAGTTTCAGTCGTCCAATTTAACCTGCCACCATATGTCTGTCAGAACCCTGAAAATTTAGCATTATTTTCCCAGACTTCCACACTGCAAAGACATCCAGTAGATGAGATGGGATGGGAGGGAGAGGGAAGTTTGCCAGCTGTCCAAAGAAGTGGCATAAGTTTTGGGTTTTGTTTGTGGGGGTTTCTTTTCCCTGCAGGTCATAATTATTTATGTATGAAAACTTTTCCAAATATATGCTTGGGGGTAAGCGATTGTAAAATGTTTAGGAAAAGATAATGGTGTATATTTTTCTTAAACTATTATTTTTCATTCTTAAATTCTGTGTTACAGCATCTTAGACCCCTCTCAAATAGAACAACTCATCTTCTTGGAGACTGATTGTGGCTCATTTCAGTTCACCCTTCTAAGTAAATACATCCTGGTAAAAAATACTAAATGGATAACACGTGTCCCACTTCTGTAGGCATTTCTGAAGACCTGTTGACCCTGCAATCAGCATTTCTCTTGTAAAGAACATTTTAGTTTGAAGACTATTAGAAGTTTACTTCCAAAGGGAAAGCAGGAGACAACAGTAGTAGAATTTGAGTGATATGTAAAAATGAATATGTCATGAAAAACAATCTTCTTTTGGATATTATAGTGTCTTTTTTACCCTGAAATACGTTTTTAGTCTATACTATGTTATATATTCTGTAATTCAATTTTTTAAATCTCTTCTTTCTTCTGAAACATGTTTTTATTTGAGAATGAAACCAGCATTTGGTGGTTAAATTTACTTGAGTATACACTTAGATTCAGCCTTCTGCATATTGACCAATAAACAACTACTTGCTCAATTGTTTCCATTGAGACAGGCAAAATAGATATTCCAGGCTTTGTTTTTGCGATGTAATAGAGTTTCTGTTTGGTTTTTGGTTTTGGTAAAAACGTCAGTTTAAAATGGAGAGCCTTATTTATCAGCTGGTCCAATAACAAAAAAAAAAAACCCAACAGGATGAACACAGACTGGTCTTTTTGAATTTTGAAACAAATACCTTTAAATGTTTTTAACTTCATTCAGTTTGTATTATTTTTCTCTAAATTCAGTGGTCTGCTGATTCAGAAATACTACATGGCTTTCTGTTGCTGCATCATTAAGCAAAATGCAATGTTTTTGTCACAGCTGAATAACTTAAAAACAGGTTTTTTGAGGTTAAGTTCAATTGCAAAATTATTATTCTGGCCTGCTAGAACCTGCATGTTTTGTTGAAGAAAATATTTCTGTAGTTTAAAACTCTTTGAAAAATGTTTGTCAGTTTGGAACAAAAGTGTTTGAAAAGTGAAAGCTCAAACTATAGAAATTCAAAGTAATTTTGGCAGAAGGGCCTTGCCCTCATGAGAGGTATGTTCTTCTCAGCCTGTTGTTTGCTAAACAGATTTGGCTAAAGCTTTTTTTAAAAGCCTGCCTGGACTGACTACTGCCATTTGTTCAGAATACAAATGCTTGTGGTTTACCTGAGGTTCTGTCCTTGGAGACATTTTTGTCTCAGAGAAATAAACAAATCGCTCCTCCTTCTTGCCATTCCACTTTCTCTCCTTTGATCAGCATTATAAAAATTCATCATGCATCCAGCAAGACAGAACAGCAGCAGAGGTCATGATTATCTTCCCTGGATGTTATTGACCTTAAAGTGAAACCTCAGTTTTGCTGAGAGCGTTGGAATGCTAACACTGTTAAGCATAGATACTGTTTTCCTTTTTTAAGTTTAAAAGGAAAATATGCATACTGCCAATACATTAATGTTGTAGTAAGAGTTGATTCTAAACCCAGAAAATCAAGGTCGCAGCATGAGCTTTGTCATGTTGCATGCTTTTTTTTTTTTTTGAAATCTGTTTTACAGTTTGTGTCCAACTTAACTATTTTATAGTTTGTCATGTGCAAATTTTCTTGAGAGAAGCACATAAATAGGAATAGGAAGAAACTTGCTTATCAGATGCATAGTGACGATAATTTTTTTTTTATGTGAGATGCTGTCTAGTGCTTAGTTTACTGAATTCCTTGTAGCTACACTCAGAAATTATCTGTTCTTAGACCAGTTTATAAAAGTATATATAAAAGCATTACTGATTTCCTACTACATTTCCCATATAGTTCCTCCCTTTGTGGTCTATACTTCAATCTACTAATGATTTTAGTGTGCTTAGAAGATGGTAAAAATTGCTTCAGAATGTCAAGAAAAATAATAAACTGCCCCTTGGAAATGGTGTAGATACTGATATACATTTTTATAAATAAAAACATAAAATATGTACATTTATATATTAGATTTTTGTGCTTTCTGTCTCCCATTTTAATTTTCAAGGATGCCTAAAAATCGTTAATGCTTGCCTGTTGAGATATAAAAGTATCATTGTAACTTCATGGCATAACTAAATGCTATTTTGCAATCGGGTGTGGATGGACACGCAGCAGTGCCGGCTCAAGCCAGGTTGATTTTTAAGATCAGGAATCATGATCTTGCTGTCGAGTAGTTAGTTGGCTTGCCTGTTCTAGAGTATACAACCTGATACACCTGTTTTTGAAATCTGTAACTAAACTCTGCTTGAGTCTATGGAAGCAGGAGTGGATTTTTAACGTAGTGAAAGGGACAGGATAATTTGTTGTAAAGAAGTATGCATATATACAAATTATTTCAAGAAAATAAATTGACTGAAAAAGTGCCATAGAATATACTTTTCTGTGGTAACTCATAGTTGATCATAATTTCTTCTTTTCCTAACTCTCTATCTTACTGAAGCTAGCCCTATTTTGAGCAGAAGGCTGGACTAAATGACCTGCAGAGGCCCTAACCAAACGAAATTATTAATGTGATTCTAGGAATAGCAGGTATTGGTTAATTCTACTTTAGGGTGTTTGGGATTTTTTTTGTGCTTATTGTGGAGAGTAAATGTAGTTCTGTGATTTAGGTTTTTAGGGTTCAAATAAAAAAAAAACAACAGAGGAGGAACTGTAATATCCCTTTTTAGTTTGTTGTTTTTAAAGAAAAAATGTGTATACTTGTAAGGATTTCTAAATTTATTTTTTCCAGGGCTGCCTTATTATTCATATTTTCCTTTAAACTAAATACAATATATGTTGTTCAGTGGAAATTGTACATGCTAGTTGTGAAGGCCTTAAGATTAAGATATAAGTTTTGGTGCGTACAACCATGTCCCTTGTCACCCTGCCCAATTCAGCACAGATATTTCTATTCAGACTTTCCTAAAAGGATATTTTTGTTGTTTCTTCCTCACCTTTCCGACCCTGAGGATCGGAAAACCAGAAGTAAGAAAAAAAAAAACAAACCCAAAAACAACAGAGTAAGGAAAAGTGCAGTAATCCTAACATAGGTTTTTGGTTATGTGGAACGATGGAGTCCAACCTGAAAGTCAGAGAAACTATATGTCATGTGAGAAGAAACAGGCTAAGGTGCTAAGATAACAAAACTATGTAGTTTTTTGATGGCTGGTAATTATTTTGTGTATGGTGGAACTGTATCCCTGCCTGGGCAAACAAATTGTTAGGAAAAGTATATGAAATAGAATTAAAAGCATGTATCAAGCATCTTGCAGTTGTGGATGAGTTTCTGTATAGAATGGAAGGAGTATAATACTGCGTATATATGCTAGACACAGTCTTTTTTTCCCATTTATGGATGTCAGCATATAAGCAACATATTAGCTTGTCTGGACGTTTACTGCTGAGAGTGTACTGCCAGCGCTGGGAATTCCGAACATCTTTTCAAGATAAGATAGGCATATGATGCAGTAAAGCTCAAGAGTTCAAGTTGGAACAGATAATTTTTTTTAAAAGAGGTTATTTTCATGTGACTACCTGTATACCCTCTACTTCATACACACCTCCTTGTATAGCATAAAATGGTAGATGTTTCCAGATCAGTGTAAATATGTACATGAATGCCTACATATTTCTTCTGCAAATGAAAATATTAGAGCTAGTTGCTTTTTAGAAACCTCTCGCGTAACCCCCTTTTCAGTCCCTTCACGCGCGCACACACGCATTTAATATTTCGAGCTTTTGTATGTTTTAAACTTCTTAGCCTCTTTGTCTACAAAAAAAGCCCTTTTTCTTTCTTGTTCCTTATACTTACATGCCTTTTTTTTTTCCTCTCCTGTCAAAGTGGAAGTGGGAAAGCGATGTTCATTAGATGCTCAAAAGGCAATATATTACCAAGAGAAGCCATCCATCTACTTAACTCCACAGATTTGAGAATTAGCAGAATTACCTAAATCCTGTGGTAGTGTGATCACGCATACAGGACTTCACAGTACATTATCCCTAACTATTACTATAAGTTATTAGTGTAGTTTCATCCATTATGCAGACTGTTCTGTTTAAATAGAAAGGGAATACTTATCCCAGCAGGTAGATACCAATACAGTTTGCGTGCACACAACTGGGTAATGTCTTACCTCCAGGTTTGATGTAGAAGCAGTTAAGCTGAGTTTCATGCACCAGCTTCCCCTTATACTTCATTTCAGGTTCCCCTGGCTGGTGGCTGGGTAGTGGGTGATACACTTGCCGAACAAAGGCTTGAAACATTTTAAAATTCCAAGGAGCGTTGAAACAGCTGAACCTGAGTATATTTTCTATATATAGGAAAGGTAAATTCCTTTTGGTCAATTGTTTCTTACTTCAGAGTTATTTTATGTAATAGCCTTGTACAAAAGTTAAAACCTGAATGTTGCTTTAAATTACTGACAACTTGGTCTTCTAATCTAGAAACTATTTTCTAGCTCTTTGAAACCTCTGCAGTATCTCTTGCATTATCCTTCCTTTCCTTGCTCTTCACTCCTAATCCTTCCCTTGTCCTCTGTGCCTTATGCTCAGTTGGAGCATTCTCCTCCCCCTGTGGTTTTTCAGGAAAACTTGGATTGAGGAGTGAAGATAATGGGCGCCATCCACCCGTCAGCTCATCACCTCACCGAGCCATGACGATCTCTGGTTTCTGTATATCAGCACGGACTTCTCTGATAATATCCTCTTGTGTTTGAAAAAAATAGGTTTGTCTGGTGGGGGGTGAACTTCACTCCTGACATAGCCAGAAAACTTTCTTTTGGAATGTGAGCTTGCTCACTCTCACTCTTTTATATGTGTGTATATATATAAAAATATTTGTAACCTTCTCTCAAAACATGGAATATAAATATGTGAGCAAGTGTATCCCACAGCACATATACAAGGTGCTCACTTCTGTCTAGTATTGATTTAATACAAGCTCTTGAGTGCCTCATCAGCTCTCTCTTCATCAAAACAAGCCTTAAATTGGCAGTAAACAATACTTTTCAATTACGGGAGGAAAAAAGAAAGAAACCCTTCTCAAGTATAAGATAGCATACCCTTTAAAGGACAAGGAATGTGTTCTATACAGAAGCACGGTGCAACTGCTCCAGTGGAATTCCACTAAGGCTGCAAATGCAGTGTTGCTTTTTTGTCTTAACTGACGTACAAACTAGTAACAGCATTGGGCTTAATATTTGCTATCTGCTGTGCTTTAATGGTTGCAGCTGCAGCCCAGTTGTTGGTTTTGCAATGCAGAGCTTGCTTTAATAAAATCTAATAAAATATAAAGTCTTCATATTGTAATGTATTGCTTAAAATCAATCTTTAAAAAAAAAAAAGTGTGTTTTACCTGCTATCTTCATTATTTTGGACATACATACTACTAGGTCTTTTGGAGCCTGTTTCAGTAATCCTTTTGCATAGCAGAGATTTTATTTATATGAATAAGAACAACCAGAGATCTTGTAGCCAGGGGAAATAAAAAAAGTAAGTGATGTAAGACACATGCTTCAGGTCAGAAGTCAACAATAAAGGGACTAGGAAGATTCTTCCTGTGAATCATCTGGTGGTGGTCATTGTCTTAGACAGGATATGGTCTTTCAGTCTGATGAGCTCCACCAATTCTTTTGTCTCTGTCAAACAAACTGCCTTTCTGTAAAATTTCAGTATTATCTGCTTAACAACATACACTGTTAAATCTTCTACACAGGAATGTGTAGCATCTCTCAATGAAGAGGTTCATGAAATTTCATAATAATTAGAAAAGGAGAGAAATAACATTGGATTTTTATGTAAGGTATCATATGCCTTCCTGTAGTGCTTTGCTTCTTTTTTTGTTGTTGTTGTCATCTCTCTTCTGTTTTTATTCTGATTTGTCTCACATGAATATTTTCTACATCTCTCTTTCAAAAATAAAACAAAGTAGAGGTTCAAATTTGCACTGAGAGTTAAAAGCTGGAGGAGGGGAGAGACTGAGGAAGCAGAACATGATTACTGATATGTTTTATTCCTAAAGGATTATGCATGAGCTAGTAAAATACTACTGACTTCTGAAGCAAAATGAAATATGCACTTTTACTTTCTGTGTGAAAATAATACAATTGCTGTAATGAAGATCACTCAATGCAAAATTCCAGATTTTTATTTGAATTTAAATGTATCTCTGTTCTATATTCAGGGATTCAGAATTGCAGGGTACCTCCCAGTGCTGCTCTTGTGAAATGTCTAGCTGCTAATATAAAATGAATTTGATAAATGGTTTTTTTTCTGTTGGATTACAGGTTTAAAACAAGGAAATGCTTACTGCTTAAATTACATTTTCTTGGTGACAAACTTGATCTCAGGAGTACATTCTGTCTCTCCCTCTGTACATATACCCACACAGAATGTCCTGTGTGCAAGAAGGCAGAAAAGTCAGTAAACTGCTAATGTTTGTAATAATCTGAACACTGACTTCAATAGTTAAAATAAATGTTTCAAAGATATACAAATATGTTAAAGAATTAGAGCAATCAAAACCAAAAAGCAATAAGGTAGTTCAAAGAGGTGGTATTTGTATCTTCATGAAAAAAATTACTAAATTGCAACTTGCACAAGAAAAAGTAGGTCATAAAACATATTTTAAACATTTTTATTAATACTTTAAGGTTAAATTTAATGATCCTTCAGTTTTCAAGCATGTAGAAATGCAGTGGCCATATGTGAATGATAAAGGGTCCAAGGTGCAGCAATCTACTGAAATTTAGCCTGTGAGCACATCATGAACCTACACACAACTGGAGTAAACCTATTACTGTTTGCCTGTCATTACGTGAGAACAGTGAATGTCCTTTCTGTACCCGTGAAATTGTATTGTGTCGCTAAAAATCGTATGTACTTAAAAATTTCCAATGGCAGCTCTACAGATAAGCAGATGTTATTGAAGGCGATATAACAGCTGACTATAAGAGAAAGAATGGCTACAGAGTAGTAGAGAAGAACTTTTTAATGTGTTGAATATAACATGTTAACAGGCTGTGGCAAGTCAATAAAAGCAAATACGTAACATATGTTGTAAATATGAATTAAACATTTGAAATGTCAGGAAGAGTAGTCGACTGTACCTTTGCCTATTTCTATGTGGATTTTTTAACTCTTTTTCTAACCATTTCAGAAATAGAGATGGTGTAGGAAAAATGAAGAAATTGCCTGCCTCCAAAATCATAGCATATACAGAGTATACAAATGGAAAAGTACAAAGTTTGTTTTTTTAGTTCTGTTAATCTTATGGTATTTCTTAGGTGTTACTTGTTACAAGAACAAGTATATATATACAAGCAACTTAGACTTTTGTTGTTGCAGGTTAAGAACTTAGTCCAGATCTGCAAATGTATTTCCATTACTTAGGATCTGAAGGTATGCAATGAAGAAATAAGAGATGAGATCACAACAGTCAGAATTAGAAACATCATCTATAGTTAAAGTTGCTTACTTTCCTTATGAAGCCCTTTTTGAAGTAGTTCATAATTTTGTGGAAGTTAAACCATTTGGGGGGACAGCTCATCAGACTGATTATAGTAAAAATTCAAGTTTCAGGAAAAAATAACGTAAAATAACATGCTATTGAACACCTATTTGAGGTTAAAATGTTCTTCCTTCTTTTTTTCCTTCTTTTCTATTTTACTGAAAAAATCACATCGGTAGAGTTTGGAAAAGAACGTGACCTTGAACTTGACTATAGCTCTGGAATTAGAGATGTACTTTGACCTTTGGCACGTACCTCAAAGATGCACTTCAAAAATTATTGGGAACATATTCTTAGATTTAACTGAATTATAAATTAAAACCATGATGTTCAAATCCTGATAAGCCTCTACCAACCGTGTATGTCACATACAGTAGAGCAGGCTTTATCCCCACAGGACCAGAAGCCTGGATACTCCACAAGAAACATAACAGAATCTGCTGCTTTTCTTAACCTAGTGGAAGGCAGGATGGAAATAAAAACAAAAGCAAACTTTTTTTTGCCTCCAGGTTGGAAAGGCAGTGTTGTCCCCTTCTCCTTGATTGAAGAGAGTTCTCATTGCTTTTAGCTACTAGGTACGATGTGTTATGCACAGAATCAAGAAAAGAGCGTGGCTTCTAGTTTAACCTCTTCCACTTGTGATACTGTTATGTTAGTGTAAGCTTTTCTGCTAATAGAAGTTATGGATATATATTTAGCCTAGATTTCTGTAATGGCTTTTTTGTGTTATGTTCAGATGATTCCTATAGGTCAGGGCCTGGCTTCATTTCAGTGCAATGAAGACATGTTTTATGGTTTGCTGTAGAAAGTTAGCAGAGAATATAGAGCACTGGTAATCTAATACAGGTAATAGTTTCAGATGTTGAGGAGTTATGTTTCTTTTCCACTGAGCCATTCTCTGATGGAATTTTTTTCACAGGAAGGATGCTTTTGTTGACTCAGGATATTTGGATTTAGTTTTTAGCCTAGCTGCAGACTTCTTCACTTACCTTTCTAAAGTCAGTGTCTATCATTTTTCTATATCAAAAATGGAACAGTACTTTCACCCACCATTTGTTTATCTTAATACCTTTTCACTTAGCTTTTACACTCCTTGGGTGAGACTGTTTAATCATTTCCATTACAAAAGGCAGTGGAGCTCCAGTCTGATGTGGACATTTCAGAAGTCTATTGTGAAATAGCAATGAGAACCACTTGTTATTTAGGAACAACTTATAAATAAGAACAATAAAGGATTTATTAAGAACAACTTGTTATTTAAGAAATTGATAGTCTGGCATCTACAGACTTCCTGCCTTAATTTCAGTGTCACGCATCATCATGATTTAAAAATTCTTTGGAACTGATGATGCAATGGCAGGGGATGTGACTGGAAAACCAGTGGTGGGGGGAAAAAAATAAATGCACTAAGCCAGATGGATCATAACATAGATGCTATTCCTGTGTCGTGACTAAAAATTCTTGTAGCATCAACAGAATGTGATTTTAAGGGAAATCTTGCAAATTCAGTTTGCCTTTGGGCTCTTTTCCAAAAAGTAAAGAACCTGCTGATGGACTCTTACATCTGCTCAGCTTTATGGAAATAAATGGATCAATGGGCTTTAAAGTTTCCTGCAGTACTAACATAAATTTAGCTTTGAGGCTATTTAAGTGGCATTTCAGTGAGCCAATCTTGTTTATGTCTGCTACAGATTTGATGTTTTTTTCATAAAGAATTTCTGATAAATTTTGATTAAAAATCTGCCTGAAGTCAGGCTATCACAGTAGAGCCACAGACATGATTTAATAAACAATCTACCATCTCTGAGTTGTCCCTTTTTTTGCCTCATGAAATCAGAAATACTTGCTGGCTCTATCTGGAAGTCTGCAAATTGGTCACGTAATTTTCATGACTGGTAGAAGATGGCAGGGATATTTCAGGGTCCATCCTATTAACAAAAAATTGTTTCTTGTGTTGATTTTTAAGGCATAGTTCCAGGCACAATTAAACAGATGGTGGTGAGGAACTTGTTCTTGACTTCAGTAGTGTTGCCAGTCATTGCCCACTCTCAAACCATCTGCTTTTGGGGAAAGGGGTTTTGAGGGGCTTTTGCATTTTGTTGGGGTTGTTGGTGTGTTATTTTTGGGTGGAAGAAAGTTGCTTGAACAGTTCCCACCTCACTTGAATTTGACTGGTCAAGCTGAAAAACAGCTTTTTCACTCTCCATGTGTGATCATCAGTTTGCATTAAGATGTCTCTGAACAAGATTCTTTTCCCTTTAATAACTGGCTTTTTTTCCTGCTTGTTCATATATAATGTTTTAGAAGTTTGAAATAATGGAAATAGCAAGTCATCCTTTTCCCTGTCTATATTAAAAGTTCCCCAACTAAGTGGATCAGGAGTTTTATCAACCTTTAAGTGAAAGAAGTGTTGTCTGATGATTAACAGGTTGGGGTTTTTCAGCAGCTTTTTAGGAATTTAAGTTAACCTCATATCAAAATACAGGTTTTTGTTGTTTGAAAAAGTCTTACCTTGCTTCAGTTTCCTGGCATTTTTGTGTCGGGGACATCATAAAAATTTTGGTTCCCCTCTAAGAACTTCCAGAAATAACAAGATATATTTAAGCTGAATTTCCATTATTTAGAAACAAATACCTTTGTTTTATATATATTTTGTATTGTGCTGCTTTACACAATGTAGAGAAGCAAGACACCTAAAAGTTCCAGTCCTGTTGATGAACCATATCACTATCAATGTGGTATAATAGGATGAAATTTAACTTTTTTCTAGTGTTTTGTTTTTAAGTACCTAAATAGCTAAGCAAAATCTTGTGTTTGAAAGAACCTTAAGGCTGTAAAGAACTAAAAGAACTTTAAGGCTCCTAAAATAACAAATACCAAAATTAAGGCTGCTTGTGCAATCTCTCTTTTTTGCTTATGGAATTTTAAATTATGTGATCATCTTCTTTTGCAGTAAGGACTTTGCTTCAGTTATCAAATGGTCTGAATAGTGTTCATGTAAAGAGCGGCTACTCAGTATTCTGTTTTTTCCTCATATGTGGGTTTCTTGCTTTGTTGTGTACTACTGAAGTTCTGCACTAGGGACAGAACTATTAATTGCTTTTTTCTTGTTGTTGTTTTCTGTGATACTAATCAGTATAATAGCTGATGACTCGTGAATAAGCTGAACTGTTGTACCTTGCTCAGATTAGAAGTATTATTCTTCCCATTTAACAAATTGGGGTGCTAGGGCAGGGTAGTTACAATTACAGAGATCAATTAAATGGAGGGTGTCTGACTTTAAGTTACTTGGGCCTAATTTTTCCAATATATGTATCATTCATATGTTCAAAAGCACTTCTTACAGACTTCGATTGTGATTATAAGTAGCTGGTGTTTTTGCAGGTCATGCACTCAAGTCTTACACCCAGGGCTAGGACCTCAAATCAAACACTGGGAAATGAAACGTACACAGTCAGTGACAGCCACTTAAGATGACATTTCACAACTTACGTATCATTGCATAATATCTGTGGGGCAGCGTCAGAGATGGAATTCAGCTTTCCAAGATAGCGTGCAGCTGCCTTAGCAGCAGGTTTTTTATATCTTCCTTCCTTTGTTGCAGTCCTCTCTTGCTTTATGCTGCAGAGCAGGATGTAGAGCTTCAACAGGCAAGTCTCCTTCACTACTCGAGCCTGAGCAAAGTGGAAGGAACATCATATGCTTGTATTGTAATTGCACAGACGGTATCATGGACAAAGGAATCACATTTGCATTGGAGTAGAAGAGCACAAAATTAACATGGCATGCTTTAATTCATGTTTTAAGTTAAGAACTCATAGATTAAAAATTATTATTGTGGATATAACTACTTTGGTTCTTTTTTCAGTAGGTCCTGCAAAATGGAGACTGCAATATTCTAAAAAGTACTAGAAAAAGAAATGCAAGCATTAATAGTTTGCTGAATAGTCAAATATTACATGAATGGTAGACAGCAAAGAGAAAAGATGACCAATATAAAGGTGTCTGGCTGCCTTGTAAGACGTGTGTAGAGAAACTGCTTTTTAATATAGCCAAGTGTGGATTTACATATTCAGGAGCAAGAGTCTAGGCCTTACATAGGGAATAAAGTACCTTAAGAAGCATGATATCAAGAATAAAACAGGAGAGTTGAAGAATAATTTTATTTATTTATTTATTTTTAATACCAGCAAGTATAAAACAGTTTCTAGGTACAGAGGAGTCTCTAGTTAGTAGTTATGATATTTCTGTATTTATTTTTACCAAGCTTAAATACTGTATGCAGTCTGTGGAGCAATATTAATATAATTAAAAATAATGTGTTGCAGGTATACTGAAACCAAAACTTTGATAATGGAAGCGTCTATCCAGAAGACAAAAATCTAATAGCTGGAAGTTGAAGTGAGACAAATGAATATTCTTAGATAAATGCCTTCCTTTTTGATAGGATACTTAGCATGAATTATGGACGTTGATAAGAAATTCTTCATCATCATCATCATAAATAAATAAATGTTTCAGATTTTGAGAGGTTAGAAATTGTCATCTATAATTCTGGTAGATAGCAGCTGTCAGCTTCTGCTTATAAATAGTATCAAGTGCTCTAGTGTTTGTGAGGACAGGAGAAATACGTAGCCAAAAAATGAAAATTGTAAGGCAGAAGCTGCAGAATTGGCTCTGAAGTCGTGATTTAAAACTTAAATAGTATGCTTCCTGAAATTCAATCACTGAGCTATATTAAAGGAACTTCACAGTTTTTGTTAAAATTTTTCAGTTTTGATTTATGAGTAACCTACCTTTTTCAAATTCTAAAAATTCTAAAGACTGATATCTCTTAATATTTAATAATTTCAATTAGATGATTTAAGTAACTTATTTAGCTTATTCCCGTTCAATATTAATTGTATCTTGTTGATTTGATAGCTGCATTATATCCTTCTAGTTTTGTGTAATCTTGTTAAACAACTTCATAACTCTGGTGCCTTTTTTTTTTTTCTTTAATGCCATCAATTCAGTACTAAATCTTATTTCTTTTAGTAAATGACTTCGGAACTATTGAAAGTGGATGAATAGATGTGTACTGTCTTGTCAGTATAAAAGTAGCTCTCCTCATTGGGCTTTTGTTAGCTGCTTTTCATGTAACTGGTTCACTTGGTTAGCAGAAGACACTTGACTTGGATTTGTTTTTTCTTTTTCTGTTTTTTACAATAATCTCTTCTTGGATAACTTTATAGCTGAAGCTGGGTCTACAAGTGACCTAGTATTTCCTCCTTTGTGTGGCAGTAGAAGAGTTTGCTTTGTGCCTCTGCTGTTTAGTGATTCAGTTGTGCCTCTGCTGTTTCATGATTCATTTTTAACATGTGAACATTTTAGTGAAATTACCACTCTACAGATGATACTTAGATCAGGATTTCCTTTTTGTCAAACAGTCTGATAGAGAAAGAAGGTGGATAAAAGTAATCTGTTTAGATTTAATCCTGATAAGACATGCAGTGTTTTCATGCTGGTAGAAAGCTTGTAGTGAAATTTGTATTGTCTGTGTATTTAGTTTTTATTAGTGGAGAGCGTGCCAGGTTCCTAGCTTGACAGTTACAGTTTGTAATCATCTTGGGTTCTTTTGCTGGTCCTGGCTTTTTATGTGTTGTCATACACATAAAAAATTTTTTTTGCCATTTTGTGTTCATCATTAATCAAGATGGCCATTAATACACATTTTTACTACTATTATTTACATTTTTGTTTCATAAATGTAGATTATAGCATAATATACTACTGTAGTATGAATTTACACCATGGTTACTCCAGGTGATGAGCACCCAATATGAAAACATACGTTAGTGTACTTTGGATACCTGGTATCTAGATTTCCACCAAGTTACTGCCTTCTCACTGGTACATCGTTCTCCCATGCATGAAAGAGCTCAGAGGACGTTGTGCCGCAACAAATGGAGCAGCTGCATGATTATTTCTCAGTGTATTTCTGAAGCGTTCGTCTGTTCTGGACAGATGGGAGAAGTGTGGAAGGAAGAATAGGAGTACTGTCCACTTCTGAAAGATTTCACTACTAGGTGGGTGAGCTGTAAGCTCAGAGGCTGTTGAGTTTTGGTCTTAGCTTGCTTTCAGCTGTGCTTCCTAGTCTGGGTTGAAAGTACCATTTAACTGAGGTGGGAAAGTAAGTGTGGGTGGGTTTGAAGCTCGGCTAACATCTAGGCTAAAGGTCTCTGGATCTGCAATGTCCTGACTTAAAGCTTCAGTTAAGATATGATATATTGTTGGGTGGTGGTTTGGTCTGGTGGGACAGGCAGTAATTAGTGTCCTTATTCTGTCATCAGAAATGGGTGTGCATTTGTTTGAATTGTATTTCAAAATATTAGTTGTAGTTCTGTAAAATCTGAAATGGTCTTTTATACTGGTAATCAGACAGTTTACTTGTGTCTGTCACTGAGTTGAGGTAAACTAGCTTGCTTCTGCTGTTGATTCCAGTCTTTCAACTTTTAATGGCCAGAAGCACTGCAGTATTTCCATGGCACTGTCAGCTTTCAAATTTATTAGATATTCATAAATAGTCTATGACATGTTTGATCAATTGGCCAAAAGGTGAAGCTGTTCAACCTGTCTTGCATATTGGTGATGCCACCAGCTGTGGCAGACATAAAAAAAAATTGAGAGGATGGAGCAGATGGCCAAAGTTTCATCAATCCTCTTCTGCATTGGAGATTCTTTTATAACAAAGAATAATCTTGATTAAAACAAATTTGACTTGTCTGGGGTTTTCAGTCTGCCTGCTCTGTTGTTGCATTGAAGAATATAGGGTTACTTGTAATATGGACAACAAGTTTTCAAATGTGTTTCGTCAGAAGGATGTGTAGTTTTGCATAATAGGTTGGTGTTTTGGAACCTTGTGAATCGTTCACACACTTCTACAGGTTTGCAGTTTATTAATGGATGCTTATTGGAATGTGTTAGAATATTAATGTCTATTTTAAATGCATATTTTAATATTAATATCTGTGTTACAAAACAGAGATTATTTGTGCAGTTCAGATCAGCTCTTATGTTGCACATTTGTAGAACCACTGGCGCATATTGTGTTACTTGCCTTTTTTTAGGTGAATAATAGAAGTCATCATCACATGTTTCAAAAGTTAATCATAAAAAGGACTGTACATCTTTAAAAAGTTATTTATTGTACGTCTACGGGATGGCTGTTGGTTTGTGGGTTTTTTTAGGCTTTTCACCAGTATGCTGTATGAAACAGTTGAACCATTTTTAGCTATATGGAAGACAACACATGGCTGAAAATTTGAGGGGGAATGGAGATAAGTATTACACTGGTGTCTTACAAACAGCTGTACATTCGTTTTGTTTCCAAACATTGACAAAGCCAACTTACACTTTGTCTGCCGTGGTTTTGGTTCTGTGGAAGTGAAGAAGTGATTGCTTTGGGATTCTGCTTAATATAAGGAAATATTACATGATCAGGGTCAGTGTTGCAATTGTTTTTAAACAGGTACTCAATTCATTTATGCCCCTTTCAAATAAAATCTAGCCCCTACTATGTTTGAAGACATGTTAGGAATTGCCATTTCTTAGTAAGATTAAGGAAAAACTCTTGCCTGCAGTATGGCAGGAGGGGAAGAAACACAGTGGCTTCCAATTTGCTACCATGTCATGTAAAGGGAACATGGATGTTACACGAGGTTGTGGTGATAGAGAGGGGAAGATCTGTGTTAAGCCTTTAAGTGCTTTTCCCTTCCTCTTCTCACAGCAGATCTGTGCCTGAGGTTAAAACTAGGACAGTTACCCTGACAAATGTGGACAGATTGTTTTGAGACCGTTGTAGATTTATTCCCAGGCATTCTTACCAGAGCTATATAACGTGGTTGGGAGTGGAAAAAAGCTCCCTGTTTATGATGATTCTGGAACCTGCACTAACTACAGTTCCATTATGGCTATTACCATCATGATGGTTTCATTAGCGGTGTGTATGTTTGAGAATGTTGAACTACTAGTAAATTTAAATCTGTCATTGCTGGGCAAAGCTGCAGGCAGTCACTTTAGTGGAGGTCTGAACTTAGATATAGATTTTCTAATCCTGGGGTTGGCTACAGATAATTACTTCTTTGGTGGTGAAAATAATGGGCAACATTATAGGAAGTCTACAGGGAGGCAGAGGTGCATTTGTACTACTCTAACAACTTTGATGATACATAAGATAGGCCTGAACATTGTTGAAATCTAAACAGATCTTGCTTGCTTACATAGGCGTGCAGCACTACCTGCAGTATACTAGCCACTGGTGTCTAATGGATATGATGTGACAACTGAAAAAAATGACAGAGGAAAAGGTTTTAAAGAAAAAAACCTCTGGTTTAGTGTTCTGAAGAAAAGGATCAAATACCTCTGCCTTTATTGAAGGTTCAAGAGCTTGTAATTTACATCCTTAGAGATATGCCTTTGATCTTTTTTGATTTTGGAGCATCTGAGGTGTCATTCTTATGTTTATAGATGGGGAAAACATAAGACAGAAATAAATTTAAAAATTCCTTTACAGGTCACTTTTAAATATCTACCAGGTAGAATTGCTGTTTGAGAAGATGCTCATAGTTTGTGTTTGATGTGCATTTACAGTGTCCATATATGGGATTTGGTTTTATGATAAGGAAGAATGCCAAAGAATTGCAGAGCTCATGAAAAAGTAAGTGATGGGTAAACAAGACTTTTTGTGCTTTTTTTATGTATGTATTTCTGTACATACATGCACATTATGTTACTAGGATGGTCATACCTTTCTACTTTAAACCTGTATTTATGGACTATGTTGCAAGTAAAGTTGTCAAGCCTGCATTTTGTATAATCAGAAATAAGTCACTGGATTGCAATACTTTTTCGTAATTTGCTGTGCAGCTTTCCAGCTACATCAGAGTGTAACAGTTCATCTGATTTATTTCCTGATGACTCAGAGATCTGTTTTGAAGAATTGTATTCTTTGGAGTTTTAATATATGTTTCAGTTTGGGGAGATTTTCTTTTTTAATGTTGCTATTACTTTTTTGTTCTTATATCAATGTAAGTGCGGGCTATCATGAAGGCATACTGTAATAATACAAATTCTGTGGTTTTTATCCTGTTTCTACATCATGGCTGAGTTCCTGCTTCCTCATTTCTTAGCAATATGTACAAAATTCACTTTGTTTTTGGAATATAAAACAAGACTTTAATTAGCTTTGAATTCATTACTTTTATGTACATAATAATATTTTATACATGTTACACAATCTTTAATTTTGCAATCAAGTCGGAGATTAAAATTTCAAACAGAACTATATTCTCAGCTGTATTTTAATCTAACAATATCATGGATAGTTTTTTCGCTGTCACTGCTTTCTTCACGTGTCCAGGATGGACAGGGCTCATTCTTCTGCTCTACCCTCTGTTTGGCCTAATGATAGGCTTGTTTGCAATGATCCCTTTCTTATGACTATATTCTGCAAGTTTTCATGGTTTTTTGGAGGAGGAAGTCTTACAGATTTTATCAACATATGCAATCTAGATTTTTTAGAGCTATAATGTGGAGGATATAGTAAAGGGGCCCGACAGAAACAGGCAGAGATTGGATAGACCAGTTGCCTGCGGTATATAAGGTTGGACATATCATTGTGTTCACAGTTCTTTTAAGGGACAGGAGGAGGGATGACGTAGAGCCAGGTCTTTGTCATCCCAAGAAGAGCCATGGGAGGCGGATACAGTCAAGCTGACAGCATTAGGTACTAACAGAGCGCGATGCAAAGGCACTGTCAGACCTGTGAATCTCTCCTTTTCAGGTTGTCTGTCCCAATCTTAACAGCTTCTGTAGCCAGAAGCATGCTGAGGAAGTGACATCAATTTTGATTGCCAAAGTTACCAAGTGCCCAAAAGCCCGTTTATGTGCCCTGCAGTACAAGTCCAAACAAGGCTCATCCTCGCACATCTCAATCCATAGCAAAATGCTTTAACTCTTCTACCACTATGTTCCAGATAGGATTTGTTATAAAATACTGGATGGGAAGGTAGTCATGTTTCCTCTACATCTCTTTTTAAAGTAATACCTGCTGCTTTTCATTTTGCAGTGACAAAACATTGTGAAACACAGACTGTGACAATGGTGGGGGTTTGTTTAGAGGTTTTTGGTGGTTTTGCTGTATATCCTACAGCTCTAAAATGAGTCAGTTGTGACCCAAGAAATAATTGATGGGGATGAATTTACAGAAATAAGCAGTGAACCCTAGGAAACCCAGGTTTTTGACAGCTAATTTTAGTTAACTAGCTCAAGTTTCAGTTGGTGGTGATTAGGTACTCTCAAACTGGTAATTTACTACAATAAAAACTAGTTTTCAGAGGATTCATGCAATTGTAAACCACGCGTAGTGGTTTATAATAGCAGTGTTTCATATAGATAAAAAATGCCCTGTCGCTCAGCCAATTGGCTGTGTGTTTTAATTCTCAGCATTCTACAATAATAATAAAACAGCTGGGGCAGGAAATTGGTCATTTGCTAGTAGTTAATGACTGATTTGTGTGTGTTTGCCATCCTCCACCACCAGCAGAACTGAATAACACTATAAATTCCCTGCTCCTTCTGGGTATAGAAATTGTGACTGAGTTACAGAAATTTTAGTCTGCGGCTTAGTGTATTCAAGATTGGAGAAAATGAATCTCACGCCTGGTCAAATTATGTTTTAATATAGATCTTTTAATAGAGGTTTTTTTAACACCTTTTAATGTAGATGGGGGAAAAATGAAAATATTTGAGTTTTGATTAATTATTGTAAAGTAGTTGTGGTTAAACTTTTTATATTTTATCTGTTTTTTGTCTTGTATATTCTCTTCTTACCTCCAACTTTCAGCTTAACTCAGCAGGAACAATTCAAAGCACAGCAGGGCACGGGAACAGGAGTGTCCCCAATGATCATGAATTCTTCTAATAACAAAGAAGTGGATATCTTACGGATGCTTACCAAGGCCAAAGATGAGTATACCAAGGTGAGACTTGCTGTCTATAAAAAGAGGACATTTCTTTTTGGTGATACAATGATGCCAACTTGCTCACATTTTACATTTTAAAACATAAAAGGTTTGGGTTGATTTGGTTTTTAAATAGTTTTACTCAAAGTGAAACTGATTTTGGACAGCGTGCGCTCTCATTTTGTGTAGAAGTGCCTGATAGAGAATTTTTGTCAGAATTTGCTAAAGATTCGAAAGAAATGAATGCCGTCAATAAAAACTTCTGAAAGGAGAACATATATATGATTGATTATTTGTTGAATGCTAGGGAGTAAAAACAAGTATAAATTGGCTTTCATTTTGACCCTTAGAGCTCCTGTGCTTATTGCTTATTGAGTAGCACCTGGAAGTTGTGTCCTCTTTCTGGGTAAAGTATTCAAACCTGCTCATAGTTTCTGTGGTTTGTACAAATAACTTCCTTCAGAGAAGACCTTTAACAGTGAAGTTACTGCTTTTAATTGTGGTTGTTAGCTACTTTCAAACGCTAATGGAAGGAAATGAAAAGGTTGAAATGTAGTATGATTTCAGCCCATGTGCTGCTTTGGTCTTCTGAGGCTTCTAAGTAAAGAAGTAACTAATGGACTAATAATGTTCTCTATTATTGAGCAATCAAAAATGTTTTACTTTGGGGAATAAAAATCTAATAATTTTAACTATTCATATATATGCTGCAAATTGTTACAGAGCCTGCAGGTTCCTATTGCTGTTTCCTGTATTTCATATGTGTTGTCATGCAATAATAAAGCTCATAAGTGTTCTGAGTCTAGAAATATATATATCTTAAACATAAGGAATTTAAAGAGAGAAAAAGTTATTTTTCTGAAATGTGGCTACTAATAAGATCCTCGGAAAGATAATAGCAAACTATTTGAGTTATGGTGAAATGCAGCCCTTTTTGTTGTGGTATGACTTCTTTTGAAGCTTGGGACCTTTGTATTTTCTGCAATAGGGATTTAATGTATTATAGTGGACAAACACCTCCAAAACCTGGTATCTTTTCTATGTTTTAATACTGAATCAGTATCTAGTCTTGGCATAAAAGAGTGTGATTTGAGATATTATGAAAACTTTAAGCAGTTTTCATTAAATAACCTTAAAAATGCTGTAAATGGAAAACTGGAAAAATATTAGGCTGTCTTCAGATTCTATGAGAAGGAGGTAATAAATCTAAAAAAAGTTACCTTCCATTGCTACATTAGCACACAGAAAATCAAGACAAAGGAGAGGAAATTCCAGAAGATCTGTTGTTTAAATAATAGTTTTTTGAATTTTTTCCCTGCAGATAAGATCTTCTGCAAATTTGCTTCTTACTTCATCTTTAATCTTTCTGCATTTAAGGGATTGTGAAGGAAATAACATGAAAACTTCCTCTTTATCAGGGACACGAGCGTTAGGAGTATCTGACCTCTTAAGAACTGGATATGTGTTTTTTCTTGTTTTGTTAGTAATATAAAATTAAGAAGGGTGTGATAAATAAAGGCAACGACAATCATTTTTGTATTTAATGTTAATAAGTTTCAGAGCAGTCATGCTTTTTGGCTGCTTTATGACATCTACTTCCTTGCCAGTGTATGTCTTACGACTTACAATGCTGATGTGCTGATAGCAGTTATGAAATATGTTGTTCTCCTTTTTGAATTCTGTGTGGTTTCAGAGAAGAGGGTCTTTTAAAGTGTTGGGAACTGTAGAATAAGAACATCAATTTTCAAAGCATCTAAGGAATTTTGCTCAATTTTTAAGTCCTATGATGAGATTTTTAAGAGTGTAACTAACTTTGAAGGGTATCTCTTATTCCCAAATTAAGTTACACATTTAGAGGTTACATGTAAAATAAAATACATAGCCTCCCCCTTCCTTTTTTTATTAATGGAGCTTTAAGCTGCTAAACCACTAAAGTATTTTTTGAAAAATGTACTTCTTACACACTTGCCTTCTCTTGATCTCTGGTAAGAAGTGTTACTAGCTGGCCTCATAATGATAGCTAGGGAGATAAACAGTTGAAGAGCTGCTAGGGTACAGAACGAAGCATGACAAAATCTGTTTCTCTTTAACCATTGTGCCTTGTACTACAAGACAAGCTCTGGTTTTAGCTCTGTGCTGCCCAGTTCTTCTACAGCATCTACTCATTTACTACACCATCTTTGATCTATTAAAGGTCAGATTAGGTGGACATCCTTTGTCTGGTTGATGTGCTCAAAATAACTGAAGCTTTCTTCTTCATTACTAAGGACACACAACCATTTGATAAGAACATCATTTCTGGTAGCGAGCAAGCATGACCTCTGGACTTCTATTTCTGTTCTTTGACTGCTTCTTCACTGTCTTTCAGCAAAATGTTCCAATGGTACTGCCCTGCCCAAACAAGAATATAGTTTCTAAGTTTTCAGGTGCCTTAGCTTTTGATTTGTTAACTGTGTGAAAGACTAGATAGTAGGATCCAGAAGGCCTAGCTTTCCTGAGGGCACTGTGCCGTACTCAGCCTGGATGATGCAGAGTCTACACTACTATTATTAAACAGTCTGAATTGGTTCTGTATGTCTCACTTAAGCAGGACTCTGACTGGAAATCCTTGCTGCTACTGCTCTTCTTTGAGACAGTTCTTGTCCTCCTTAGTTCCTCTCTTCTGCTGAGCACCTTGTACACTTTCATGTGACTGTTCATTAATGTCATCTTGTGGCTGCTTTACATCAGCTAGGTAGAAATTCCCAGTTTCCAGGGCTTTTTAGCTCTGCACTCGAGCTCTGACAGCTTCAAAATTCTCTTCATCACTTTTAGCATAGATATCTATCTACAAAGCTCTTCTAAGTTCCATCAGGTCTTGGCTGACCTGCTTTCCTTGTATCAGACCTTCTAGCATCTCCTCCTTGTACTTGACAGGTCTTTGCAGCTTACATGTCTCAAAGTCAGGTTTTTGCTGTAGAGCATGAGATTGGGATGTGACATGGTATTTGCTTCAGGAGAACTGCAATACTGAGGTACCATGCTTGTCCGTTGTCTGTTTCCTTTGACAATGTCCTGTTCAGCTTGAGCTTCATTGTACAGGTAGACTATGAAATCTCACAACATAGAGCAGTTGTTTGCCTCAGATGTCTGTGACTACACCAAACTTGCCTAAAACATCCTCAGTGATTGTCTTGTTCTTTTTGATTGACATTCACCACATAGTCTATTTTTTTTCCAGTGTTGCTTAGCCTTTCTTTGACTTGATCTCAGAACCTTTTGATTTCTTATGCATCTTTTGTAGGAGCATAGCTTTGAACAAGACACATGACTAAAGGACAGACCTGTGAAGCAAGATGTAGTAATTGTCAGGTGTTGTAGCTGATAAGTACTCTTCTGGTTCTATCACTAAAGAGCATGGTGACATTTCTTTCATGCTGCTTTTTGCTGTTTGATGATGATGGCATCTGATATCTTCTTTACCTGTCCACCTGACAGTTGCTTAAAATGTCATGCTGGTGCTCCTAACTTACTCATCAGCAAGGCCGTGCTGCCAAATGACCTTATATTCTGAGCTCCAGTAGTTACAGATTCCTTTGAAATCATCACAGGCTTTTTTTCTCTTCAGTGTACCTCTCTGTATTTGATACCAGCCTACCAGCCATGTTATCAAATCATGGGAATGATACCAAGTCAGGTCAATGTCATTCCCTATAGGCCTTTGTATATACTGCTGTTCATCTTGCTGAGGAATTTGGTCTGAAAAATGCTCATATAGTGATAACTCTGTTAAACTCTACTGCTTCTCACCTCATTTTTATATGCCTAGTTCTGTGATCATGCAGAGTATGACAGTGGAATCTAAGGTACTTACGGTTTCTGAAGAATTCAGCCTATTAAAATACCCTGGGGAAATAAGGGTATTAAATTCTGCAGAACTTGTGAAATATACAAGAGTATGTTATCCATCATGTTAAAGAAAAAAGTTTAAATATGTGCTTATATGTTTTTTGCCCAAAAGCTATGCTGAAAAATAGCAATAAGAAGGAGGTATATTGAAGAAAAGGCAGCATCATCAGAAAGAGAACAGTTAGGGAGAAAAAAAGCTATTTAATCTTACTGAAGTGTGGTTTTGGTCTATGTAGTATCATGTAGAGTCTGTCCAATCTAAAAAAGAAAGTTATCTTCACTTGGTTTAGTATAAGTCAGATAGGGGCTACAGGAAGCACTTATTTGGACTATGAAAAAAACTTTCATCTGGTAATTAATTAGGTAAGATGCTTAACTGTCATTAAGTGAATGAGAGACAACATAAGTCACCAGTCAGAAACTCAGTGGGAAAGTGATTTAAGAATAATTCAGTCGTTTGTCCTAGTGTATTTAAAATCTTAAAAAAGTTCGTGAGGTTACAGAAGGCTCCGTACTAGGACATTGTTGAGAGTCCATATGAACTGCCTGGAAATGATGAGAAAATAAAGCTTCTAGAAAACAACAACAACAACAAAAAATTAAGTTACTCAAATTCAAGGATAACAACATGTAAGCTCAGAAGAACCTAAGAAAACAATTTGTTTGAGCAGTGCATTGGTAAATTTAACTCAGAGCTAATAAATAGAAAGGAAATTTTTCCTTAGTGTAAAAGCTTTAATAGTTATGTTAGTGTTGTAGGCTTGGTCTTCTACACTGTTTTTTCATGGCTTCTTTCTGTTATGGTTTTTCATAGCAATCCATTCATAACTATTTTAAATATGAATTGCTTAGCAAAACTGAAGCTTCATTTAAGTGTAGATTTCTGTCGAGTGCTTCCATTAATGAGGCTTTGAATCATAGAGAAGGGAGGTAAGCATGGACTAGCTTTAAAAGAAAACTGTTTTGCTTACCCTAAATAGTCTTTGCACTTAGCTCTTTATTTGAATTTTGGGATGTCTTTAGTCATCAAACTTGCACTGCACTGTGACATGAGTAGCAAGGCTCTGGGTGAATGAGATACAACATTCTAGTAAAATTATTTTGATCCCCTCCCCCCCCCCCCGAGAGGGCGAAAAGTGTAGCTGAGTTTAAATATATTTACATGTTGAATGTGGCCTACTCAGATTAGCCATGAGGCACTTGCTACATGGTTTTATATTTAACTGAAATTCAATTTTGCTGTGAAGCTCTGCATTACTGGCAAAGTCAGTACTTTGTTCTTCGTGTGTTTTCCAATCTAGTGCTTGAGGAAGTTTCTCACTTTATGCAGTAGGGTTATAGCAGGAAAGAAGAGACAGGTGCTTGTTCTTTCTTCAAACTGAATAGCTAACCACCCTATGGCATGATTGTCTGTGCATGCTTTAAAGTTATTTCTAAGAGCAACATTTGAACCAAAAATTGTCATACAATAGAAGAAAGCCAGGTACATGAGTGGAACTACACTTCTACTTTGCAAGATCGTGTCTTCAGAAATTCATCGCAGAAGTCCTTGACTGTCCAAACACCCACAAGATGATTTTTTCAGCAGAGACTCACAAAATCATTGAGACTGGAAGGGACCTTGGAAATAGGCTAGTCCAGCCTCCCTGTTTACAGCAGTATCAGCTAAAGTGAGTTGCTCAGGGCCATGTTAAGTCAGGTTTTAAATATCTCCATGGACAGAGACTCTACAACCTCTCCGGGCTACCTGTTCCAGTATTCAAACATCCTTAAAGTAAAAAAGTTTTTTCTTCAGTTTAAGCAAGATTTTGTATGTTCTGTTTTCTCCTTTTGCCTCTTGTCTTCGCTGGGCACCACTGAGAAGAGTCTGGCTCAGGCTTCTTTACTTCTTCCCATCAGGTATTTATACAGATTAATATTATACCGTAAGCCTTCTCTTCTGGAGACTAAGCCTTGCCTTCCTTGACAGGTACTTAGATCAACTTCATAGACTTTCAGTGAACTCAGTCATGTGTGTCGGCGTTTTTCTTGTGCTGGGAAGCCCAGAACTGGACGTAGCACTGCAGTGCTTAGTAGAGGGGTCTAACCACTGGTCTCACGAGTGCTCAGTAGAGGTGAGGGATCACCTCCCTTGATCAGCTGGCAATGCTGTGCCTAATGCAACCCAGGATGCTGTTGGCCTTCTTTTGCCAGAAGGGCATGTTGTCGATTCATATTCAACTTCTTGTCCACCCAGGTCCATTTCTGCACAGCTGCTTTTCAGTCAGTCAGCACCAACCTGTACTGCATGGGGTTATTCTTCCTCAGTTTCCCTTTGTTGAACTTCATGTTCTTGTCAGCCCATTTCTCCAGCCTGTCAAGGTCCCTCTGAATGGCAGCACAACCATCTGGTCTATTAACTACACATCCCTGTTTTATACTGTCTGCAAGCCTACTCTGCCCCATCATTCAGGTCATCAATGAAGATGTTAAACAGTATTGACCCCAATGTCAAACCCTGGGGTACACCACTAGTGACTGGCCTCCAGTTGGACTTCATGCCAACAATATTTTGAGTCCAGCAGATCAGACAGTTTTCTATCCACCTCACTGTCCGCTTACCTAGTCTGCATTTCATCAGTTTCTCTTTGAGGATGTTATGGGAGGCAGTATCAAAAGCTTTGCAAAAGTCAAGGTAAACAATATCCACTGCTCTCCCATCATCCACTGAGCCAGTCATCTCACTGTAAAAGGCTATTGGGTTGATCAAGCATGATCTCCCCTTTGTAAATCCATGCTGGCTACTCCCAATCACTCTGCCATTTGTTTCATCACCTTCCCAGGGATCGAGGTGAGGCAAACCGCCTGAAGTTCCCCAAATCCTCCTTCCTGCCCTTCTTGAAGATAGTACTGATATTTGTTTTCTCCCAGTCCTTGGGAACCTCCCCCAATTGCCATTACCTTTCAAAAATAAAGAGTGATTTCACAATGAGAGAGGCAGCTCTCTCCGCTCTTATGAGTCTATCCCATCTGGTCCTATGGATGGGATGTCCATTTTGCTTACATGCTACCTAACCTGATCCTCCCCTACCGAGGATAAGTCTTCATCACTCCAGACTTTCCCACCAGCCTCAGGGGCCTGGGATTCCTGAGGACAAGTGTCGCAAAGAAGGCATTGAGTACCTCCTAGAGCTCCTCGAGTCCCCACAAGAACTCAAGTTCTGTTTTACTGAGCAGCCCTGGAACCACTGTGTCTTTGTTTACTGTTGCGGTATGTGTCAGAAATGGATTAAATGATCAGTTTTGTATATTTGAGAGTGAGCATTATTTTCTCACCTAACACATTTGCATCCTAAGGAGTTTGTCTCAGAAAGTTCTGGAAAGGACACTGACATTTTCATAATCGCACAGCAGTGGCTCTGCTGTGTGTCCGTATGGCAGTCTGACCAGTCCAGAGTTCTGTCCCCAGTAATGCACAAGACTGGGCTCTTTGGAGGAAAGAATGAGAAACCAAAACTGATCGTTCCTTACCCAATGCCTCTTATGCCATTAGTCCTGCGACATAATAAATTCAGGTAGTTAACTATGAATATTCTTGTTAGATAGGATTAACTTTTTGTTAGGTAATTCTTTAAAAAAATCTTTCCAGTTTCTTGGTTTCAATTGTGTCAAGCGACAATGACTTCCAATATGCTGTTTTCTTTTCTACTGACAATAGCATTCCTTGTATACCCAATGCTTTTTTAGTTTCATTGACTATATTCTTATTTTTTGTACAATGTACATAAGACCATCTTATTCACCTTTTCCTATTCTATTTATTATTTCTTTCATGCAGCATTTTCTGTGCATTTTTTCTGAATTAAATCATGCCCTTCTCTCTTCATATGTCAGTCATTCCATGTCCCTGATCACTTTTAGTCATCTGTCTCTACCCATCTTTTTATAAATAATGGTATTAATCCTGTCATATTTAATAAGAAAACATACTGATTCTACAAATTGATTAAATCTTTAATTATTTTTCTGTGCAGGTATATGCATCCTCCAAGTTCCCACAATATGGAATATTTATGTAAAAGAGTTTGAGTTATAATTCCAGTTTTTAACAAAAAGCATTTTAAATGTTCTTTATGGGCACATTAATCCTTCATGTATCTAAACTACTTCTAGCTGCCTACTGATGCAGGAAAAGCATGGCTGCTGCTTGGTTTCTAAGGTGCTTTTTAAAAATTATTTTATGTGTTTTTTTAAGTGCAGGAAAAGCAGAAGATAAGAAAGGGAACTGAGATTTAAATTAGAGGGAAGCCTCATACTCGGGAAATCTTGGAATCAAGTGTTTATTTTTACATATGCTTTGTGGTTTTAGAAAATTAGGTTGCAGTTGTTATAGTTCTTTCAGTAGCATAATATTTCACAATCAGTGCTGCAACTAGTATTTTTGGTTATTGAATACCTGGCTATGTCTGTATTTTATTATAGTGGAGAACTAAGGGAAAAGATATTGTCACACTTACTAAAAAAATACTTCTTTTCTGTTGCAGTGTAAGACCTGCTCAGAGCCAAAACAAATAACCAGTTCCTCTGCAATCTATAACAACCCCAACCTAATCAAACCAATTCCAGTGAAGCCTAGTGAAAATCAGCATCAACGAATATCTCAGCAAAGCAAGGTAAAGTGTTTCATGTGTTTTCTGACTAGTGCTGCTGCAGTCGAGTAACCGTGTAGGAATATTTATTTGAGTCAGAAGGTCAGTGCAGGAATTTGAGGTGGAACCACTGTAAGGAATGATTTTAATGCAAAACTAATCCGTTTTATAAAAAGCTCCCCAACCTCCACCATATGATGTGGAAGCATGTAAATTACAGGCATACTATCCTGATGCAATGAAGAAATACTAGTCTTTCAAATTTCAGATGCTGCTTTGATCGCAAGCTGGTCTAGTCAATTGCTGGACCACAGTTTTTGTGTTCTTTTTTTTAGGTGAATTCAGTTAATCTAAATAAAGAAAATTCTCTTGATATATCTTCAAACTAAATCACAGTGCAAAATCCTAAAAGCTGAATTCGGCTGTGACGGGGAGATGCACAAGAAGTGGCCCTACTTCATACATGGGGAGATTTCTGTCTCTTACTAGTATTGTACTGATGGCTGAAAGGGAAGATGCTCTTTCATGGTATTTAAAGTGAAGCCACTGCTCTCTCTCAGATTCACTGATTTTCTCCCACATTAGCAGCTTGACAACTGTCTTCTTGCCCTTCCTATGCGACAAAACTATTAAAAATCCTCTTGGGAGAAAAGAGCATAGCAGTTTTCTCAGCTTTTCCTTGAATACTGCTGGCTAAATATTGTCACTGCTTAATGTAACTTACGCATGAGGGAACTGTGTTTACTTTTTTCCTTTGTCCCCTCACAGAATGTGGATCCTGAACCACAGCACTTGTCTTTGACAGCACTGTTTGGAAAACAAGAAAAGCCAGATGTCTCAGAACCACTTAATAAACAGCATCAGGAGAATCTTCCTGTTAGGCAGGGTGTGGTACGTTCACTGTCCTACGAAGAACCTAGCAGGCATTCGCCCTCTGCAGAGAAACAGCTTTGCCCCGCCATTCAGAAGCTTATGGTGCGTGGGACAGACCTTCACCCACTTGCTGAGTTTCCTGAGAACCGACTCTGTGAAAATGGCAGTATCCACCCTGTGGGTGAGACTTTCACAGGACTCTTCCAACCTGTGACTTCTCATGGTATTGCAACATCTCATGTAGTTCAGGATACTGCTGGCACTCAGAGCTTATTACAGAAATTACAGAGTCAGTCAGGGTCAGTGACTAAAATGGACCCCAGTGCAACAGGATCTGTGAACTCGACAGCTTCTGTGTTCAGCAGGACTCCTGCTGCTGTTGGAGCACCAGCAGCAACAGTAACTAGCATGAGCCAGCCACCTTTGGTATATTTCAATGGTTCCCTACCAGGCCAGGCTTTAGAGTCTCAGACACTTGGTAAAGAACAATCCAAACTTCCTAGACAGCCGCTTTCTCTCTCTGGCAATCAAGCAGCCAATTCTGGGGTGATTTCGCCTCAAGAGTTACTGAAAAAACTCCAGATAGTGCAACAAGAGCAACAGTTGCATGTATCCAGCAGACCAACCTTGGCAGCTAAGTTTCCTGTTGTTACTCAGAATACCAATACACTGAAACCACTGGATTCCTGGATAGAAAAGGCACCGGGTACAGAAAAACAGAGCACTCTCCTTCAGGTAAATGGGAAACTTCAACATTTAAAATAAATAAATAAAAATTTAGCAATCTTTTGAACTTGGTGTTTTTTAAGGTCAGTCTTTGTTTCATTTTGGCCAGCATATTCTTGTTCTCCACATTTTCCACATCATTCATTTTGCGGGTGACAATTAACATCATCAAGTTCTGATTTACCAAGCTGTGATATTGTAAATATTGAAGGCTACATCTCTTGCACATCAGTAATGACCAAAAATACTGCAGTCTTGGGTTTTTCCAGAGGCACTTTGAAAAGTCACCTAGTTTTCAGTTGCTGTACTTAGTCTCAGGCTGTTGTGTGTAATTGCTGATTACTGAGTGTAATGTTTTGGGTTTAATAATTTTTCTTACAAAATTAGTCATATCTTTCTCTATGCAGGTATACATTCCTTTGTATGCCAGTTGCTATAGGTGCCTAAAAGGTCATTTATTTTCTAACAGCAGTTTTTTGAAGTATTTGTATATCGATGAATTAGTTATCTTGTACTGTAACTGCTACTTCTAGCTATTTGTTAGCTATTTTTTTATTTGCTATGTATTATTTTGAAAAAAGGCCTTGTGCCTAATGCCTTCAAAAAACCCAAACCCCTTAATTCTGGTGATTGTGACCCTAACAGTCAGATTGGTGTCTTAAAAAATTCAGGAGATGTCAAGAGACTGTGTCTCTCTCATGAGTGCATTTTTCTGATCTTCAGAAAAGCATCATGTGCAATTACAAAATGTCCCATCCTGGACAACTACTGTCTTTGTTAACAACTTCATTTTCTGTAGGGTCTTGTCCTGTTTGGGGATGCAGCTAAGCCTCTTTTAATTTCCTTTATTGTGGACAGACTGTCTGCAAGACTTGTGTTGTACTGGAGTCTAACTTGTATTGGAGTCTAGAAGTTATTTATTCAAATGAAAAAGCATTCACCTTTTCAGTGTAAAGTTCAAAAGCTGCTTTTCTATTGCAACTTCTTAAAAACCTGAATGAAAGACTGCGGAATACTTCAGCATGCTCCAAGAATCCTCCTTATTCTAGAAAGTTATCCTACACATGAAGAGGCTGAAACAGTCATTTAACAATTAAGGGCCACATCTGTCACTGACACTGTGACAGGTCAAGATTTCTAATTCCATGAGAGAGGTCAGAGGAAGATGAATTTGATATAGCAAATAGCCATCATTATTTTTATTCTTTTAATTAAAGCAGCATGACTTTGAATCTGTGTGAAAGAGTTTTGGGGGGATTAGTCATTGAAATTATTCAGGATCAGTTGCTTACAGATGGTAATCTGACTTTCCAGTGGAGTGCTAATGAATAAAAAGAGGATCCAGAGTCACAAAAATTTACTTCCGTTTTCACTGGGAATAGAACTTGCCTGCTATAAATGAAAGAAATTGTTTGATTCACTGGTACATGTACTGATAGCATGGAGACATAAGACATTCCTACTTTGAAGGTAGAAGTGAAATGAGGCAAGTGCCAGGCTATACATTATAAGTCAGTATGCATAAATAAAAAATGGCAAATAAGCTGATATATTTTCAGATGAAAAATCCATATAGATGCTGATATGGCTAATGACTTTGTGTATATTTAAAAAAGAAAATGATGCCAGCATTAGTTGCAATATGGAAAGGGAATTACTGAGGTCTGACATAATGCAATTTCAATAATTTTACTGCTTGAGTACGAATAGAACAATAGCTTGTGAGTAGAGAAAAATCTTCACTGGAACAAGTCTCATTCACTGCGATTCTTGCTGCAAGTTTGCCTTTTAAAAAAAAAAAAGGCAACTGAGGAGACTTTCACATGGCTGTGAGCAGATCAGGTAGATTGAGACTGCCTAGGAGTGGCTTCACGGACTGACACAGCCACAGCTGCTATCAAAACAGTATTAGATGCAGTTCTTCTGACACATTTAGTATTGCTTATGAGATTGAATACATAAACTAAAAATGATAATGAAAGTATGACTAATTATTGTTTAGGACACCTAGAGCTCTGCAATCTGGAAGGCATGGCCTCTTTCACATGCAGCAGATTGCCAAAAAAGAAAAAGGGGAGGCTAAAAATGAAGAAACGAGTCTGTATTCCTGTAGAATGCCATGAATTAGCCACATGAAATATGCCTACTTTTGAAAAAAAATTGGAAGATAAAAATTTGAAAAAACTTTTAAAACCAATGTTAATCTTTTTATAATATCATCCTTGCTGTAGACCAGAGGCTTTTAAGTGCTGCCATGCCTGCAGACAGACATTCGAGTGAAATTGAATTGGCACAAATATATCTGCACATGCTCATGCAAAATTGATCAAAGGCGATTCTGACAACAAATGCAGCAAAAGGTTTGTTCTCTGTAATTATTTATCTTTTGGTATTGCCTCTTCTACTACAATTTAGCATACAGAAAAAGCA
The DNA here is from genome assembly GCF_018139145.2 of Gymnogyps californianus. NCBI lineage: Eukaryota > Metazoa > Chordata > Aves > Accipitriformes > Cathartidae > Gymnogyps > Gymnogyps californianus. The sequence goes on from NC_059471.1 coordinate 150,138,780, forward strand.
AATTCTAAAAAGTCTGACAGGAAGAGAGAGGTATCTGGACAGTGTCTGTTGTTGGAAAAATTGTATTAAAGGAACACCCTAAATCCATCAGCAGCACTAAGAAAATGAAAGCAATAGTCTTTTCCACAACTGACACATTACAAGTCCAAGTTTAAATTGGCTTCTGCTGCATCTCCATATGGTGTAAGAACTGTGATCTCCCACATGGAAAGGAAGAGACCAGTTACCAAAAAAAAAAAAAAAAAGAAGAAAAAAAGCAAAAGCTGAAGAATAATACTCGGAAGCATTCAGTCTGGTCTAGTGCCAGCCCTATTCTGTGAAGTATTCCTTATGCGGACAGTGAGTAACATGTGCTTAAGATGCAGTAAAAAAGCATTAATCTGCAGTGGGCTTTTAAGCATATGCTTAGTGTTAGGCATGAGTTATCCTGATTATAGATACATGCATGCTTAAGTGTTTATGTTTATTGGAATTATGGTTTTAAAACTGCTTACAGTAACCTTGACACAAATTTATCTTTTCTTCAGAAGGCCACTTACCTTGCAGCTCATTTTTCTCATTTCTTGGAGCATTTTCCATCAAGAATGTATTTTGTTCATAGTGTTACATCTTCTGAATATGTGCATGGTACCTAGTATCTTTGGTGTGAGCATCACACCACTACCTCTCAGTTGTCCTGACTGCAGTTTCAGCATGAGATTGTAAACATGCACAGGAGGAATGCAAATAAGTACATTAAATTTGTTTTGAAATGTAATTTAAGATTCTGTAGTTAAACATCAATTAAAAAATTCTGAATTAAACTTGAAAGCCGAAGCAATGTTAGCATTGTAGCCAGCTTTATTTTAATAGTAACTGTCTTCAAAGTTCCTGAACTATTCTTAGATTAAATGTTCTCAGTTTTAAGTAATGCCACTAAAAACAGTTAGAGGCCCACAGCACCCACCAGGTGCTGATGTTCCAGAGGAGCACTTGATGCACGTAGGATTCTGCACGCGTAGGAAGCAACAGAGGGTGCCATTTTGCATTACAGGAGATCTAATGCATTCCTTAGTTCGTGGTGGTATGTGAATTTGCCAGCTATCATGTCATCTAGCTGCCAGCAGCCACGCAGAATATCAAACAGATATCTTAGTGAGCATTTGTGCTTCAGAGAAGGAATACTATATGCTGCAACAATTATTTTGCCCATTTTTCATTGTTCTTACTTCATTGCTGCACAACTGACGGTAGACTCCTACTCTGTTATTAGTGACTCAGAGAGTTAAGTGTTGACCTGATAAAGCTGGAGCTAATTCAGTAGAGGCTGAATGAACAAGCAACTCAGGTTAGATTCTGTGGGAAAGAAGTTGATCAACAGCACTTTGGAAGGGCTGTTATGTCTTGTGAGAAATTACTCAAAGCTAAAAGATTGGCCTGAAGGCTATTAATGTCCCTGCAGAGCATTTTCAGTGCTTTCAGCAAAAGCATGGTGTTATAGGAATTGCACTAGTAATGCCAAAGTCAGCATCCCATTTTCTGGTGGGTGTCAGGTGTCCCAGTGACTGAAGGTGATCTGAACTAAATCTAAAATGAAGATTTGCTGTTATGTTTTTAAAAAACCCACATTGTTTATGAAGAAGTTTGTTAAATAGCAGAAGCTTTGAGCACAAACTGTTAGCAAAAAATACATTTTAATGTTTGCATACAGAAACAAATGGTATGCACTGAAAAAATGATACATATATTCTTCTTCTGACACGAATATTTTAACTTTTGCAGTAACCTGTAGATATTAGCTGTGTCACCAGTAGATGGCAATATTGCTTATTCCATGTAGTTTCCGTATGCTTGGCAAGTCCTACCCAAAAGCCGTTTCTATCCAGAGAAAAACAAATAATTTTTCATATGTCTTTTAAACCACAACATGTGTATGAGTTTGACAGTAGTAACTGTATATTATTAAGAGCACAGTTTGTCTCAGGTTTTGTTTATTTGCCTTGAACTCTAGAGGGAAATGTTGATTTCGATGGACGTGTCATCTAGGTCTTTTGACATAATCTGTCGTAGATTCAGCTATATTAGTGGGACAGTTTATCTCCTCCAGCTGCTCACCACCATCCCGTTGCTGGAGGTTCCTGCCCTTGGAGAGCAGTTTGTATATGCATTCTTTAAATCACATTAGGAAGAATCATCTGGTTTAAGCAAACCCTGCCAATTTTGCTTGAGGTAAATTAAAGAGAAGTTACTTCAGCTGCATGGATGAGTAGAGCAGAAGCATTGTGATAAGTGTCTGGAGTTAGTCAATCTTCCACAGGCAGTAGAACAGTCTTCTCACAGGAGAACATCTGTGCACAGTCTGAAGGTCTCGCCCCACAGAGGGATGTCACTTTGGACTTCCATTGGTTTTCTTCTAAAATGAACATTGTTTTTCAAGCATAGGTGCACAAACATATGCACTACCTTGCTGTTTGAAGCAAACCTACAATGAGTTAGGAATACCATAACTCGTTCAGGAGCTTGTAATACAGACCTGATGATTGCTGTTATGATTATATGCCATGGGGTAGGAAAAAAGCTGTAGGTCGAGAGTTTTGTTTTTAAGTAGTACTCTATATTTGAGAAACAGAAACAATATTTACCTAAAACGTGAACTGGGAGATTTTTGCATTAGGTTATTGCATGCTTTCTAATATCCATGAGTCTTTCCTGACCCCTAGTCTTTCTGCTTCCTTAAATTTTGTGTACAACAGCATGAGATCTCAGTCCTCCTCATTTATTTCTATTTCTCTTTGTATTGTAGTCTAACTAACATTGTTCGGAAATGTCTTGGCTAGAACAATCATAACTAGGAGTAAGACATGCTATAAAAATATGAATGTTCTTGAATATTAAACTACATTGTTTTGCATACCTAGGAGATAAACCTCAGTTTTATTTTCTTAATTTTAATTTTTCTTCAAAACTGAAATGTAACCCAGGACACAGAGTGAAGTGATTCAGTAGCCTTTCACCTTCATACAGTAGTAATAAGTCATGCTCCAGTCCAAGAGAGGAGCTTTGGTGAGCTTGTTGTATCAGTTCCTTTGTGTGTTCTGTTCTCTGAAAAAAAGATGGGATACTTGAATAGCAGGGAGATGGCTGATTAGGATTAAGATTTATTACTAGAATTACCTGAAGAGAGCTCTAATATCTGCAAAATGAGTGAATAAACTTTCCGTTATGTTGTATATTATATGTGATAGTATTTGCTAGTCCTGCATGTTTTACAGTTCCAAGATGCATTGCGAAATTTAAAAGTAAAAATTCTTTGACACATATCTTTGCAGGTTGGCATGGATATGATACTGAGGGAACTTGTAGAACTACTGCAGTATCAAGGTTTTCCTTCTCTTAGAGGGCCTTTTTGATTTTGTCAACTGTGTGTTGGTTAGGAGTCGGTTCTGTTTTTGACAGTGCTACCAGTTCACTGTGGCTCTTTAGATAAATCACTTAATCTCTGTTTTCTTTCCCCTCTCCTTAAGTAAAATTAGAAGAAAAAAAAAATAAATATATTTATACAGTAATTTGAAAGTTATAATTGGAAAATACTTTCTAGTATTAGGTACAAAGATTAGTCTTTAACAGTGATATTTGCATGTAAGTATATTCTCAAAGATTAAACTTAATGACTTACTGTCCTTACGCAGAAGACTTCACAGCTGCATTCTCCAAGAGTGCTAATATTTAATAGTAGTCTCATTTCTGTAATAAAATGTTCTTGTCCTAAGATCATTTGCCTATCGGATAGACTTAATCACACTTGAATCCATTGCTGCAATCTCAAATTAGATGGAAGAGCTTTTAATCTGGAAATAGATCATGTAGGTGGTCCTGAGCTGGAGTTTCATATAACTTTGTTGATCTCCAGCAGTCTCTGTACCTGTTGCCAGTCAGTCTGCAGTTTTCATCTTCTTTATTCCCATATAATTAAGTAGATAGGTTTAATTGATTACTTCATTTTTGTATGGACAGGTAATCTCACCTCAACGCATTCCTGCCACTGTGACTCCTACCTTGTTGATGTCCCCAATGGTGTTCACTCAGTCCACTCCTGCTCTACCAAAAGCAAATGAAAGTGGGCGGTTAGCAGCAGCAAACCAAGAACCTGCTGCTAGCTCAGCTAGCCTTCTCCTGCCCCTGCAAACCCCAGAGCCATCTGTGGTCAACAGCAGCTCAATGACGAAGATGCAGCTGCAGGAAACACTTCTACACCTGATCCAGGTAAAGCACCAAGAATTTTCCTACTTTGCTTAAAATCCCGATTCCCATTTTGACATAAGCACCCTATAATCGGTTGCATCTGTCTGTCTAGAGGCTAAATGAATAATTAAAATGTACGTTGGAAGTTGTGCTACTTACGGCTGCATGTTAACGGAGCACTATGGCATAGACTGGGAATGCGATAGCCTCTCCTTGCACACTGCTGGCTTAACTGCATTTTGATTAATGCATCTGATTTTGGATTCAGGAAAGATAATAAATTTGACGGAAAAGAACAAAGATGACTGAAAGCTTCATAAGGTTGGCCTATGAGCCAGAGAGATATCTATTATATTTTTAGCTAAGGATAAATAATAGGTGATTATCCTAGCTGTCAAATATTTGAGAGGTGCGTGTTAGCAGTAAGAGGAATTCAGATGGGAAATTAAAATTGCAGGATGAGTGTAAGCAACTTTAAAATATGGGTTAGATAACCTAAAAATATACTAGTTTAGTTTATTCAATGTAATTCTCTAGTTCAAATGCTAAAATTCCTTTTGCTGCAGTTTTTCAGGTTGAAATATGACAAAGCATTAACAACATTATGTATGAGATGATTGTTTACTGCTCTGGGATGATATGAGTGATTATGAATATTTTTTTCCTTAACTTGCCATGTGATGAATATCTGAAGAGTAGAAGTTGAGGAGAGATTATATAACTAAAGACCTGGCTACAATGCACAATGAATAGAGACACAGGTTTAAGGGTCCAATTTGTAGGCCAAAACTATGTGCCCGTATGGCTTTGGAATAAAAAGAAAAGTCGTTATTGGAATGTTGAAGTTACTTAAAATGTGATTTAAGTTATAGACCCAGAAAGGAAATAGTATCTTGAACAAATTAGAGGCTTTTCTCGTTTTTCTCTGTATTTTTAGTTTGGGATAAAAAAAAAAAAAAATATCACATTATCCTGTCTTTACAGACTTTGAGTATCTGGATAGTAGTAAAACCATATATGAAGTTAAAAAGGAAACTAGTCAAGGAAAATTGGATTTTACCCTCTGAAACTGTACTTGTAAAATGTATATTTGACCCTGCTGTTCTTGGTGGTAGTTAGGATTAACTGAGTTACCTGGAAATTATTTACTGCCAATTTCTTACCTGTTATTTTCCTTTATATAAAACTACAATCCTGGATGCTCCTGATTTTCCTCAAATAGTATCTTGATTTTAATTATCCTCATATGTTTATGTGAGCTACTTAGGACATTCTTTCTTCATGTGGGTTGACCCATTCTTGCAAAATGATCTTCAGAAGGAAAAAGTTAAACAAGCATCAGAGCAAAAGGAGCAGCATCAGTTAGGAGCATTAAGTCTAAAAGAGCTAAACAAGATGCAAGGATTTGCCCAGGTAGGATTTAGTATGGGATGAAAACCCAGGGTGTTTCACTGTTCCTTCAGACATGCTTGGAATTATCACTGACCTAATGGAGGAAACTACTTAAGGAAATCCCTAGGTAAATGAGGGCAAAGAGAAGAAATTACAGGGTTGTATCGTCACTGCATTATCATGCGAGAATAGTGGACTCGAGTTAAATCCACTGTGAGTTTGGAAAATCTGCTTTCTGTGTGTACTCATTACTTCTTACAGAGATACAGTCATGTTTGCTGCAGTAAAGTTTATATTCCCGACCAGTTCTTCTAAGGCTACTAGCAAGGCTTGGAAATAATACATAGTTTTGGTAAAGGAAATAGCCTTCCTTTTGCTCACTTTTTAAAATAGACTAAGGTTGAAAAGTATCTGGTCCATGAAATGGGAAAACCTTCTAATCTATTTACTCAAAATGTCTATCATGCACTAACAATTACCTGTTTTGTTTTTCAGAATGATGACAACTTCTTAAATATTATTTATGAAGCATATCTCTTCAGTGTGAGAAAGGCAGCAATGAAAAAGTCTCTGTGAAAGATGATTTTTAAATTCAATTTCTATTGCTTCCTGAACTCCAGGAAAAAGGTTTCAAATTTTTCAAGTACATTTACGTTTAAAGAAATTAATGATCTTAGGCATTTTGCATACACATAGATTTTGCTTGTTGGCAAGTACATGCTGTACTGCGAAAGAAGTGAGCGGAAACGGATTGTGCCTTTAGGGAGGGGAGCGTCACAATGCTGAAGACTTAATCACAAAATATCTTAAATTATTTTTCTTATATTGGTCCATACTTAGAATTGGTTTCCCTACATAAGGACTCAGTTCTCAGAATTCAGTTTCCTTTTTTACTTGCAGTGTGGTTATTCATTGACTAGGTATTTGTCATGGATTTTCTCTGAGAGGCGTCATATGCAACTGTCCTGATGAATGTGCCCATCTCTGACCACATGGTGGCAATGTTGGACTATTTTTAGGAATGTGAAAATCCGAGTGAAATCTTGGAAGGGAAAGTCTTGGGAAGACTGATCTATCATCGTACTTAGTTGTCTGCAAAGCAATTTAGATGAAATGTCATGACTTTCCCCCAAATTTTTGTAGAAAAATCTTTTTCTATTTTAACAAGAATATTTTTAGCTAGCTGTAGAAATGGGACTCTGCCGGTGTTTTGAGGAATTGAGGGGGGAGGGTTTGTTTGTGAATGTACTTGCTATCAGCATAGCTCTGGGGTGGCAGTGGATTCATGTTTCTATTATTCCAGATCCAATCTGCATTATTATAAGCAATGTACAACTTTGTTAAGGGGATGGCTACCTGGTGTAAAAGTCCTATTAAATTTTTTTTAGTGTGTTCCTGGAGCACAGTGATTTCATTGATCCATTTCTAAAGAAAATAAAATGGATAATCCCTACTATGTGCTAATTTCATTTTATTGTACCATGGATTATGTATTTAGAATTGTTGGGTCACTTGTGTTTGTATGACTTTAAAATGTTTTTACACTTGGCAGAAGACACATGAGATTTTAAATCAATTAGAATAAATGACTGAAAGAAATTTTATGGCTATTTTTATTAGCATCTGCTGCTGAAGTGCCCATTTACTACAGTTTAGAAACCCAAAGTTGTTGCTGAGGAGGCATTTCTTTTGTGGGCGCAGAGAACCCAAACTGTAATCCATAAATGAGTATACACTGTTCTTTACTATGGGCATTGATGTAGGCACAACTCAGTAGCCTCATCTGTGAAGGTTCTTCAGTGTAAATTAGGATGCAGGTTTCATTTAGTATAGTTGTAATGATTCAAACAGTTGCCCCCACCCCCATACATCTGGCCTTTCTCTAGTGTAAGAGTGTGATTTGGGGGGGGAAGGGGGAAGGGGCGATTTGCTCACATTCCTTGGGAAAGGCTCTAAGTCAATACTAAAAAAAAGTCAAGAGCTACTTTCTTTATACACAAGTGAATAACCCCAAGAGACTCGTGCCTACAAAACTGCTAGGCTTTTCCTACACTAAGTAGCTTGTGGAGAACAAGTTGTATTCTAGTTCCATTTTGTTACCAAATGGCTTACGATTGTTGCAGATTCCGTGAAAAGAACGTGTTGAGCAGATACCAGGAAGGGCAGACTTTAAAGATAGCAAGTCCTAATTCTAGTCCTGTAGCCATAATAATTTATGTAGCCATTATAACTTATGGGATTCTACTGAGTTAATTGGTATTATTTCTGAATGACCTGATGTGGAAGAAATTGGAATCTACACAGAAGAGTTTGTATGAAACTAAATACATGCATAATGGGTGTCTGTAATGCTGGATTATCTGAGAGTGCAATTTGAAGATGATGGGGACACATAGTTAAGACCTCATTTGACATGTAGAACTTCTGTAATTGGTGGGTAAAAATCCTTGGGCATCTCAAGCTGTGTTTGTGATAGGTTTTCTAGTCATGGGGGAAACATTTTTATTTACAAAAAAGGCAAGTAGAAATTTTAAAAACATCCTTATTTATTGCTTTTGAGAGTAACATATCATTTACAAAAATTAAAGGCATATTTTTCAAAACATCTTCTGTTAACTCTTGATGCTTATGACAACAGTAGTATTGACACTATGCTTGACAAGCTGAGGTTTACCTTAAAGCAGACAAGGACAGAGCTAATTCAGGGTTTCTTCTCACTGCCTGCTTCTGGTAACATCCACACCAAGTAACACTGACGGAGCTGGATTTTTCTCACTGTATTATGCTATAAGGCATTTCTGGGATTGTTCAGGAGGCATAAACTTGCCTTTTGTGGAGTGAAGAAAAGAAGGGTAGTTGCTAAAGAAGGGAGATGCTGTTTTAGCTGACTTGCGTGCTTACCAAGAACAACAGAGGGAAGAAGATAGAACAGGCTCAGAAAGAAACTCTGAATTTTATGACGATGAACAGAAGAGAAAAAGTAGTGAGAGAATTCTCTTGAGAAATGAAGCCAAACTTCTTGTCTAGGTTTCCATTTCAGAGGGCAGGATCTGCTTCTTCAGAGGCATTTGGGAATTGGAGACTGAGCTTGGAGTCATACTGGAGTGTAAAACTGTGCCGTGCCCCTTTCTCTCTTCTTTCTACTGCAAACTGAAGTATCTGTCTCAGAAAAGGCTTTTTCCAGAAATATAGTCCGAGCCTTCCAGTACCATGGAGAAGCTGGAGGATCCTCACGTAATACTGAAAACTTAATCTCTGCCTTTTGATATTGTGTTTTGTTTAATAGATTTTTGTCAGCTGGGACTGTCTCTTTATGCAGCCAGATCTGTGCATGATACCAAAAGGTTTATTTCAGGTTTGGTAGATCACCTCTGAACTAGAGTGGTTCTGAACACTTGGGTTCCCCTATTTTATTTTATTTTTTTTAAGACACTGTTAGAACTAGGGAGCCCTTAAGCTAGCAAGGCCTTTCTATGAGGAAAAGGCCACAGCAGTTAGGATTGCCTTTCTTTGGGCCTGTTTTTTTAATCTGAAAAAGGAAAAAAGTTAGCAAGCAGAAAATCAGAAGGTATGTAAGGATCACATTAACTCTGCTTCAGATGCTTCCACAGTATGCATGTGTAATATTTTTTTATTGTCTGTGTATTTTTTAATATACTGCTGATTTTGGGTTGGGTTTTTTTTTCTTCCACTAGAATAAGTACCTGGTAAATTGGGACTTAGCAAGAATTCCAGAAGTTGCAGTAGTGCTTTATGCATTAATCCGAGTCTCAGCATTTAATTGATACTAGTTTTCAGTGTAGTTCCACTTAACCACTGTCCACGTCCTTAGAAAATTCCACACCTATTAAACTAGAGTGAGAAGACAAGGAGTAGAAAGTCAGTGAAATACTGAAGCATAATCTCTGTCAGTGTTTATCATGGAAATCCGTAATATTCAGTGAAGGCATCCAAATCTTTGCTCAGGCCCTTCTCACAGAAAATTCAGATCCTTAATTTGATTTTTATTCATTAGCTCTCTGTTGCTCCTCAATTTACTCCTCCTTGTTGTAGCTGCAAAGGGGATAATTAAAATTGTACAGCAAAATAAAATTTTCCAGGAGCAGGATGCAGCTGAATAGGCAGGATGCTTTGTCTCCTCTGACAGCCTATTTAGAACGTGTTGAGCTTTGAATTTCAGTCATAAAAGCAGTGAGTATTTGAGATATCTTTGTCCCTTTAGGATATTAAAATCATAGTTTAATATTTTAGCAAACTTGGAGATCTTTGTGGAGGAAAAGGCAAAATTAAAAGACATTTTTCAGTATGCATTTGAGGCTCTAAAGTAGAAAATGTTATGCGATGGCAGCTTTACCCAGAGGGATCCCTGAAACCTAGAAAAAGGCAAAATTCTAGTCCTGGAGATGAATAATGTACTAAAAAAAATTAATCCTCAGTCAACCTACAGTAAACTTTACTGCTAATCCTAAGGACTTTTAAGAGACTTTTACAAGTCCTTGCCTTTTCCAAACTGCTACGGATATCTCTAACAAGCTTGTTCTGGCCTCCAGATGTAAATCCGTGTGCAGCTGAGTTGGGAATATAGGAGGAGGGAGCTTGGCACATACAAACGGGAGGAGGAAAATGTAGTTCTGCAAGACACTGAAGAAACAAAGGCTGTAGCTTTATAAACACTTTAAGCTGGCTCTGCTGCTGCTGAGGCAGCCCGTCCCAGCCACCCACTCCTAGCTGCTCATCCCTGCTCCCACACCAGTCTTTCCTTCCTTTTTCCTTTATTTTTCTACCTTGGCTCTGTGTGGAAATCCATGAAAGTGTGTGCAGATACCTCCACAAAGGGTAACGACTGTTCATGAGCCTAATCTCTCCAGGCTCTCTGCAGAGCCAGTGGAAAGACAGGATCCTCTTGAGGGCAAGTCTCAGTACAAACCTAATTTAGCTTGGGAGATTAGATTGACTGGGCTAAAATTAGCCTTTGCAGACACCTTCCCCACCACCATCATCTTGTACTGAACCAGTACTGACATCGGAGTCAGCCCCTACCTTTCCTCACAATACAGCAGATGTTTGGGTGAATTTTCCCTTCCTAATTTTTTTTTTTTTTAATTTAATGGAGATTGTACCATCAAACCTGAACAGACTGTTCAGATATAAATCTGCCCAGCATGGAAGTGAATGTGAAATGCAGGAACCAGATTGCTTTTGTATGTGTAGCTGAAAAAACCACTGAAACAAGCAGGGAATAAGCACTGCAAAGGTAAAGAGGAGAGAAAAAAGAGATTTTTAGGTCATTTTAAAGAATAGCTTTTGGAGAAAGTGTGTCCAGTATATGAACACCTTTACTTTATAGCTGTTATGGAAAGAATTTGAGTTGCAAGTAATCTCCATGCTTCTTCCTTTTAAAAGGTGAGCAACATCATAAAAACTTCTAAAGAATGAATTTAGAATAAACATCTGGTGTACACAATACGAAGTCACTACACTTTTTTTGAGAGCAACAGCTTCTGTCATACATGTAACAAAAAAGCATTTTTGAAACCATTTGGGGCATATATTAATTAAAAGCCCTTTTTACTATACTTGGATACAAATTCCACAAAAAGCAAAGTAAGCTCTGAGTTCAGAACAATGTGTCTGCACGAACACCACCAGTCAATAAAGGCAGAAGAAAAAACCCTCTGGCATGTGTTTTTTGACTAAACGAAAGTCAAGAAACAGAAAGGATGACATCTTACTATCAGCAAGAGAGTAGCCTGCTTTCACGCCATGAGGGAACTATGGGAAATGGTGGCAAAGTCCTACAGCTGTTACCGTGTACATAGAGGGATGCTAATCCCATCGTTGGATCCTACGTAAATATTAATGCTTTTCTTGCCCAAGTACTGCCACCCCGCTCCATAGGCCCGTGTGCTGAATGCTGAGCTGCTACGCATTGCCTTGAACCGTGCTGCTGTGCATCTCTGTTACACCACGTAGCTGCGGGTACAGCCGCTGGTACTGTATTTCTTCACCCGATACCTGAAATCTACTTCTGAAATGTACTAGAACAGAGAGATTATTATTATGTCACTTCAGAAACCTACCCACCTGTGTGTTTTTCTTCAGCACTTGCCTGTAAATATGATGTTTAGAGGGAGAGAGGAAAGGAGCGTGCGGGCTCTTGGCAGCGCTCCCAGCGTAGGGCTACTCAGGCTGGGAACAAAAGCTCTGTTTTCCTTCATTTTTACTGCTGCTTAGCAGCCTGGCTCACTAACAGCCGCCTTCTTTCCACTTAGAGCAGTAGCCCCAGACCTACCACTTAGTAAAAGTGCCTGCATTTCTCATTCATCTAAGAAAGTTTTTTTTATGCCTGAGGCTCCCCTCTTGGGTTCTTATCAGGGAAGTCCTGCCTCTCCTGGCTTCTCCCATGGATGCAGTGAGCTGTGGCCGAGAGTTTGAATTAGAGGATCAGTCAGGCTGTAGTATCGTAGCATAATTCAGGGATCCCATACTTATTAATGCTTGCTGTTCGGTAATAGAGGTATAATTCCCGTCTCTTTTAGAGCTATGTTTGCAAGCAGAATCAACTGCTTGTCCCTACTGCCTCACCTTCTTGTGATATGCCTTTCCCTTCCCCTGTTTCTACACCTGAAGGCCAAAACCTAGTGCTTCCAGGCAATGTGTCCTCTTTCCACCACGGCCTCAATTCCTATAATCCCCACCTCCAATTCCTCCAAAGCAGCTGCTCGCAGGGAGATGTTTGCCCATGTCTGCCATGTGAGCAAGCACAAACCGTCACCACGTACTACTTTCAAGTGGATCACATCCCACCAAAAATGTGTGCCACAACCTAGGAATGTCTGGACAATACCAGCAGGACCAAAGATGAAGATGATGACTCCTATACCAAATAAAAGCTTTGTTACCTTTAAGAAAAGTCCCTGCAGGGATTGTAAAACATGAGCTTCGTCAAGGGAAGGGTAGAAGGAATGAGTAGAAACATAAAGATGAAGAATCTCCAGTTAACTCCTTTGACTGAGAGGTATGAAGAAATGCTGGCTATATACTCAAGAAAATCCAGTCAGATCTTTGAAAGGATAGTGAATAATTATAAACAGAAGTGAAAGCTGGAAATTTTCAACTCACCTGTAGGGACAGAAGTGAAGGTGTAGAAATTGGAAGAGGAAGCAGGGAGATGGAAAAGCACAAATGGAACATGATTTTGTTCAGGAAAACTTTCACTTCCTCGTATAAGACAGCATTAAAGTTCAGAAGAAACACTAAGCTAATCCCTCACTGCAGGGGGCTGCTAAATCCAGCAGACAAACGTTCTTCAGTGTCAAGCGCATTGAACCAGCTGGATGACCAAAGATGAAGGCAATAAGCACTCATTTCTGAGACACTGGCAGGCAGTCAAAGCAGAGCCGGCTTTGCAAAGCAAAGCACTCTGCAAGTGCTACTGTGCATACCTGGAAGAAATCAGCTCATGAAATGCGAAGATTTCAGAGATAAAATACCAGCTTAGGAGGTGATACAAGGAGAAAAGTTGGGGGCTCTTCTTGTCACACCATAACAATATGTTTAATTACAGTGGTGCTGAGGGGGCAGGTCTGAATGTATAGATGGTGGGGTGGGGAAGGTGGGCAGGTTCAGGTACAGAACGGAGGGACATGAACACTCTGGTCAATATTTAACCCAAAGCGATCTGCTCTTTCTTTGGAAGTGGTGATTTCATAATCCACTAAAACATCTATGGATGAGAACTCTTACATAATTTTAAAGGATTTCTATTTCTTACATGTATTTTCTATTCTTACATATATTTTCTAAGTCTTCAACATTGCTCTAAAAGTGCTTTTACACAAATAGCTAGTTACAAAGTATCTAGAAGTGCTTTTTATACAAATTACCCTTGCAAAGGAGAGAGAAGGAAATATTATCTCCATTTGAAATGGACATGAAGAGTGGTTCCATAACGGATTTATGGAGGTCACAGAAGAAGACAAGAGGCAGATGCAGAGACTAATGCTCAGTCGTGCCTCACTGGGGCTTCACTCCTTTCTCCACCACTTCGATTTTGTTTGCGGCAAACAGAAAAATCCCTCAGTCCAGCCCAAACTGCTCTGTTTCCCAGATGCAGCACTTCATAAGAGATCAGCATGTTGTGTAGGCGGGGAAAACTGGAAAAAGCAAGGAACAGATAGAGGCAGCAGCAGCAGCCTAGCGACCAAAAATGAGTCCTGACAAATGCAGGATTTCTGATGCTATATTTTTTCCCTTTGCAGGTGCTATATGACCCAGCAGGAATCCCTTCCCATCTCCCTTCCTCTGCAGCATCCTGCAGGCTGGCATGTGACAGCCTGGTGTGCCCTGTGCCTGTCGTAGGCCAGACAAATGAACAAAGCCAGCAGGAATGAATGGAACAGCGACAGTATTTTCATATGCAATTCCTGTATTGATCAAAAAATAAATTACTGTTGCTCCGAAATGTACTCTCTCCAGCTGTGTAATAGAGGCCAAACTAAAGAGGCCCATCAGTGCAAGTTTCCCATTATCCTTCCTGTCCCATTAGCGTCTGCTCTTCCCTTGGCTCTTTGCTCGGAGTCTCTGATGTGATTTGCGACGTGCTGCTGACAAAGATGCTGTTGCACTTCCTCCTTAGAAATGTTTTTCTTCTGCCAGATGACTGCAGCAGCTCAATGGGAGTCTTAAAGGTTTTTTGATGGTCTGTCCAGAGGTGAGGAATTGCTACTGGCATTTCAGAAAAGACTAGAATTAACAGAAAGTCTGTTTTCAGTGGGAGAGGAAAAGGGAAAACTTCCCATGTGTTAGCTACTTCCCCACAAACACAAGTTTGCCAGAATAGGTTGGACTGTTGGGCTTTTGAGATCTGTTTCTACCCCTGTCCTTTGCCACCTCAGTCTTCATGCTTCAGAGAAAGAGCGCTGCTCAGCAATGCCGAAAACCACTGTGGATGATAAAACATCTTCCTGACTCCTGAACACAGCAACTTTTCACCTTGTCTACACAGAGCCCCTGTACAGAGATTGAGCTCGCTGTGCACTCTCAAGCACATTATCTGCATTTGTTTCTACACCTTCTTGGCCCTGAACTGCCATATGCACAACTCACAATTTTCTGGTGCTAATAACAATTTTCTGCTTGGTTAACACGTGCAGCACCGTACTAAATCCAGCTCATCGGTGTCCTCTCTGCCAAAAAGCAGGAAAAGGGCTCCATGGTTATTCTAGCCTGTCAGCTTTCCTAGCCCTCCTAAGCAATCAATTCTAAGGAATTTTAGCTACATCAACCTCCTCTGCTTCCGTCTTATTCCATACTAGATGTGTTTTAGGTTATTTTTTTTTTATCTTTTAGCCAGGGTATGACCAGCAGCATGCAGTATTTGAAAGCCTGCTGGACTCCCCCCAGTGTTTTGGGAGGACTGCGAAAGCAGTGAGCTCCTTTCTTTCCTGATCACCCTCAATAGATGTTTGTGTCAGTGAGATGAGAAAGAACAACAGCCTGCCCTTTGCTGCTGGAAACCATCCTTGGAGGGAAGGCTTTGGAGGTGAATAACCTTTGCAGTTTCTGTTTCTGCCTGAGTAGACAAGGAGAAAGCAGCTGTTGGTAGATGAGAAGCCAGACATTAGCACACAGGAAAAAATATCAGCGGAGCTCTGGAAAACCTCTAGAAGACAAGTGGGAGCTTATGGCACTTTAAAGATGAGATAAAGCTGATGAGAAATTGAGGACTGTGGCAATAGCCACAGCACAGTTTGGAGGTGCCCCAGCAAAGGACTTGTGAAGTCCCAGGCACTGTTTACATCTCCAGGGTGTGATGAGGCGTGTTAGGTCTCTGGCCTTGCATACCACCCTGCCGCAACCAGTCTCAGGAATTCACCTCCTAAATGAGCTGGAGCTTGCAAGGTGGAGGTGCAAGCTGAGTAATGGGGAATTTGCTGGAAGAGGAGAGCAGGTGGAGTGTGCTGGCAGAGGTGGCTGGCCCTGTGCCTCGGCGACGGAGAGCGGATAACCATAAGGCTGCACAATAGCATATGCTGTAAAACCCAGCTGTTGTGTTTGGTCGTGGTTTCCCTCCAACACTGGGCTCCAGATGGGTAGGTGACACTCAGAGGCTGGTAGAGTCTTATATAGCTGGAAAGTGCAGGGGGAAACTTGAGTATGACCTGCCTGATATAATAATTTAGACTACGTACGCCACTAATGCCAAAAAGGCAGGTCCCTGTGCAGCACAGCGTGCCACTGCTGCCGCGGGGTCACAGCCACCTCCTCACAGCCGCAGCTGCTCAGCTGGGAGCGCTTGTGTCCTGGCCTGCAATGGAGGGCTCTCCTGAGACACGACACCAACAGCGTGATGGGTCCCCCATGCTAGCAGAGGCTGCTGTCCCTCTCCCTCCCAGTTAGGTGCAGCTCTCACGTACCCTGTGAAAGCCACCACGGGTACCTGCCCCTTCAAACCAGCGTTTGCCAGTGCTCCTGGGCCAGCATTGCCGGAGCAGCTTTGCTGACTCCATCCATCATGGTCTCTCAGATGTCCTCTTCATTTCTTGCAACGTAGTGCTTTGAAAATGGACAAAGGCATCGCAGTCTAATGGCTGTTGTGAGCGTTCGGAGCAGAAGTGCTTCACCAGAATTACCAGCATGCAAGCTGCAACACCCATCTCACTGCTGCCTGCTATGGCATTTTGGCCCCTACACAGCCATAAAGTAGCTTAGTGGCTGTCAGAGTGTGAGACTGTACTTTAGAGTACAAGAAGAGCCAGGTAATGCTTTTTCTTTCCAGGGGATTTATAGGCCTGGTAAGCAGAGTAGATCTAGGTTTAAACTGCAGCTAGAAAAGGGAATCACTCCAAACTGAGAATGCCAATTAACTCCAGCATCACTTGAACGAATTTAAGCTAAGGTCAGAGCTGCAGCAAGCAACCATCGCTAATGAGATTTCAGTGCCGCTCTGCCTACTTTATGCACATCAGATTTCCTGCAAAGGAATCCCTCCAGGCACAATTGTTTGGCTTCTGTCTGAAACTTCAGGAGCCTCTGGCTCAGAAAGATGTTAACTTCAAGCTTGACGCTGCACTAACCAGAAAGCAGGCAGTTGGAGTGCTTCTTTAGCAAATGGCAGATGATTTTAGACAGACATCACAACTTGGAATTCGAGTTTTCTTTTTTGCAATATATATATGCATTATTTATTTATCTATAGCTCTCGTAATCCTAAATTCCACTTTTTGTCACGGACAGTGAATGCAGTTCTCAGTTTTATTTCAAGCATGCTGCAGACTGCTTTGTCCCTGACCCAAGCAAATGGTTTGCCGAGCTGTCCCTGTTTCTCTACTGACTGTCCCACATGCTGCCCAGATGCTGACAACAGCAGGAGGAAGCACAATAAGCGAGGCTGCTAGAAACTGATTTTTTCAGACATATACTTTGCAGACTGTTACACGTTCCATCAGTAAGAGAGAGATTATTTGCTCTTATAACATATGTGCCTAGACCTGGCTAAATCCTTGAGCCACTCTTTCCTGGGGGATTGACATTCTCCTTGGCCAGCACCCATGTTGGGAGGAGATGGCTGCAACCTGGAGAGACCTCACCCACTGTGGGGGGCTACAGGCTCTATCATCCCGTGCTGATGGGTGTTAAAAAACATCAACAAAAACTGCTAGCAAGAAATGCACTAGTTTGCTTCCTCAGCTAATTTGTGCTCCTTGAAGGAAATCAAAGAAGGCATTTAATGATCCTTCTGGGCACAACATGATTTGTATCTTCATGCTTTCAGGGCAGGCTCACAGCACGAAAACCCCTGGGGTGGAGGGGGAATCTCTTTGAAAGCCGCTTGCCGAGCAAGATGCTGTCAGATGTTGAAGGGAGGAAGAGTGAGCGTGTGTTATGAAAGTTGGCAGGTGACTGAGCTAATTATGGACTCGGAGGCAATTTAGGGTGACGGGAAGTGACTTGAATTGTAACCAGAGGTTAAAAGAGTTTAAAAGGAGACAGTGCCGGCGCTGCCGTGCTCGGATGGGCTGAAGACCATTCCCTGTCAGCCCATTGAGCAGCCGTAGGTCAGGGGAACACCTTTCACACTCGCTACAGAGCAACTGGGGAGCAAAACGCAAGCTGCTGCAAAATGGTGTTAATCAGATGTGGAAAGCCTTGTGGACCCTTCCGCCACCCCTTTCTCTTCTTCAAAACTGTCAGGGTATTTTTAACAACAATTGATGGTTGCCTAAAATCACAAAACATGTTTTCATTAATATTCATGAAAGAATGGACTGGTTTTATCTACACCTACATCAATGTGTGGTAAAACGTATCCAAAGCCCAGCTTTTATCTTTAATCACACTGAAACTGATCGCCTCTGATTTTTGCAGGGAAAAAAATAGCCCTGTTTCCAAAGGAGAAAAGCATGAAATGTTATAATTTGTGACCTAGAATTTTGGCAAAGCTGCTCCCTTTTGTGAAATCAAAAGGAAGGAAAAAAATAATCAAACTTAAGATTTTTAATTGAGTTCTGAATATTCCAGGAATTCTGATATGTATTTCTACAATAGCTCTTGCCTAGACACTCAGTATCAGCAGCAAAACAAATAAAATTAACAGGAAAACTTTGAAAGATTTAAAAAAAAAAAGATAAAAAAAGTCTTTGAGCCTAGACGTTGCCCTTTATTTATGCTACAGTAGCATGCAGCGGCTTCCCCAGGGATCAGGCACGACTGCTGCATATATTGTGCAAACCGACAGCCGCAGAGCCCATGGCCCACAGACACTACGCTGGGGATAGTCAGCTCATCTGTATTGATGCCATTTTTCCTGACAGGCAGATGTTTAACGCCCAGATCACTACAGAGAGGTTTGCAGAGTGTTGCAGCCCAGCTCCGCTGGCTCCCTGGCCCACCCCTGTTGCCAGGGAACAGATAAAACCGCCCTGTGGGCTCAGTCCAACCCCTGGACCACTAACAGTGTGATCCAAATAAATCAGGGGAGGGGAGGGAAGCGGAGTGGTTTGCTGCTTTGCCCCTGTAGATCACTTGCCAAGCAAGAAGGCGGTCCTTGGCCCCGGAGGCTATGCTGTCTCCCTTTGCAAAAGCGCAGAGCTAGAGAGCACCCTGTGTTTCCAAAGCACCCTACAGCCGTTACCTAATAAATCCTCATCAGGATTTCAGCACATAGGTGAGGCAGTAATGTCAGACTACGAAGGCAAGTAACTCATCTCTGCGCCCTCCACATCTGCTGACCCTGACAGGGGAACACATGGGAGGAAGGACCCTCCTTTCTAGCCCAGCCAGGCTGGAGCAACCCTAATTTGGCCCAAATACCTCTGTCCTAATAACCTTGAAAAATCCTGAATCCTTATTAACACACTGAGTAGAGAGAAGGAGGTATTTGTAGCCTGTCCTCTGAATAGGGTCATTGCATCATGCATTTAATACGAAGGATTTGGCGACATAAATGATGTTGCTAGACGCGCACTGAGTCAAGTGTCTTTGCAGGCGTGGAGATTAGCAGAATAAGTGGCATCATTTATTTAGTCACTTAATGCACCAGAATTCCTGGGGCTCCCCCCGAAGCAAAGCCTCCTTCCTCGAGAAAGCTGTTCTAGTGCAGCTACTTTATTGCAAAAGGCTTTAATCTCTTTTAAAATGGGGTTTCCCTTCCTCCTAATCAAGTTCCTTCAGGTCATGTGGACTTGAAATGGAAAAGATTAAGTTTAACCCTTTGATAGTGGAGAGATAAGGATAAACTTGACTTTCGCTCTGGGTGCTTTTGTGACAGCACCCAAGAAAGCTGCATTCTGCTCATAGTTCTCCCCAAACCGAGCATCTGCTTTCACTTACTTTTCCTTTTTCTTTATTCTTTCTTCTTTTTCTTGCCTTGCCTTCAGAGATGGTGGGAAGATGCTTCAGTGTTCCTTGTTTCCTGTGCATTCTGCTCTCCCTTGGTGTCTCCCTCCATGCCCTAAATTTCCTGCTGCTCAGAACACTGTGCCTGATAAGGGTTTAAAATACTGCTAGCAAAAAAAAAAAAAAAAAAAAGCTCATTTCATCTTAGAGTATTTAAACCAGTCTAAATTTAAAGCAGAGCTGTGGAAAAAAATAAAAAGGAAAAAAGGCAAAGTAACCAGCCGAAGGCATTAATTAATATGACACCTATGTGGCTGCTTCTATAAACAACAGGGAGAGCGTGCGGCTTGCAGATGAATGGGTCTGCAGGCAGATATTTACAGAGCACCCGGGTGGAATGTGGGGTCTAGAAGGACACATTTGGTCTGAGTCATCCTGCTGATGTCTGATGATGCTCTGCAGGCCAGATATTCATCCATTATTCACTGCTTCTGAGGCAACCTGAAATGAAGAAAGTCAGTGGTATAGTACCTGCCTACACGTCTGTCGGTGTACCTCTATATTCCCCTGTATATCCCCCCTGTGTTACACTAGGGGTGAATCTGTCCTGCTCTACAGAGATCCTAGTGAAGTATCAGGTATCCAGGTATTAGCTGCATTCCCATGGTAAACAGGCTTTTGTGTGCCTCCTCTAGGGAGTCACATCAGGGTCTCCTTGTGACCACTGGCATTCATCGGCCTGATCTCCGATGGCAGAAGAACCCTTCCACGCACAGCTTCAGACTGTATCAAGCATTTCCCCTGCACCCAGATGATGTTAAAAGCAGCTAATTTAACCCAAAACACACCTGGGAGTGAGGGAGGTATCATTTTCCCACAATGGCTGCGGCGAGAAAGGGGCACTCGAAGAGGCTGTGCCCACCCAGCACCACCCAGCGCTGCAGATCTTTCAGGTCTCAGCAACCCAAACTTCCCAGGTCCCAGGCACACTGCCAGTCACGTGGCCAACCCAGTCCTAGACCAAACAGCATCTCCCTGTTGCATTGTGGCTTCCCAGAGCTCAGCTGGCATTGCACAGGCCCTGATGTGACCAAACAGGGAGGGAGGGCAGCGCTCAGCTGTGGGCACACCTCCCCAGCCCCCAGCCCAGGGCCTGCCTGCAGCATCAGCACTCATGCAGAAGCGAGCCTGCAGCCCTCTTCCCCGTCCCCACTCAGCTATTAAATCCACACCTCTGCAAACTCAGCTTGTGAGTGCTAACTCTCCACAGCACTGAAACCTGGTCAGAAGAGATTTGCATGACCAGCCAGTAAAACCACGACTAAAAGTGCTTTTCCATCGCTGCTTCTGGCAAGGGCCCCCTCCTCCTGGCAGCTGCTGGGACAGGGAGATCAGATTCTCTAGTATTGGCAAAACACTGCACGGCTGCTTTCCAAACCACCCCGACGAACGGTTAAACCTACTCAGACAGGCCAGAGACATCGTCCTCATATCTCCTGAACAGGACACAAGCTCAAACACCATTGAGAGAGCAGTTTCACAAGCAGAATGTTTGACCAGGATAAAAAGGACATTTTGCACCCAGATACTTATCTAAGGAGTTCTGCCAAGAGATAATGAGAGGCACAAGATTATGATCTCAGATAAATGCATCTGCTGTGAACAAGACCGCATAGTTTATTCCCATCATGCCTTGTTTTAAGTTATTCAAAATCAAAGCAAATTATTCTTATTAAGTGATTATGTCCCAGATGTTTTAAGATCAAGATCATGATGGAGCAAAGACTTGCTTTGAGGCATGCAGTGGTGGCAGGCACACAGCAAGATCCCAGTGTCTCCAGAATGAAAAACAAGTCAGTGCTGATCTCCTGCAGCCTCTTCCCCAGTCCTGATATCTACAGTGCAAAAAGGACCCTGATGCTCGCTCCATGTGGGCCCTGAGACACTGCTCCAGAGTACCCAGAAAATAGGAGGGAGCACCCCTGCCTCACTGCATGGGCCAACTGGGAGATCAGTATCACTGGTGCCATAGGGAAGAAGTATCTCTGGTGACCAGCTTCAGCCCAATAAGCCTCCTCGCAACAGGAGTAGTATCACAATGAGCTTGATGCCTGAGGAGGCTGAGATACTGTCCCATCCAATATATATGAGAAATACCCAGGGGCAGGCAACTCAGGAGGACTACAAGGATGTCGTGAGGTTATGCAGGGAGAAAACGACAAGGGCCAAAGCCCAACTAGAACTTAATCTGGCTACTGCTGTAAAAGACAATAAAAAATGTTTCTATAAATATATTAGCAACAAAAGGAGGGCTAAGCAGAATCTCCGTCCTTTATTGGATGTGGGGAAACACAGTGACAAAGGATGAGGAAAAGGCTGAGGTACTTAATGCCAATGCCTTCTTTGCCTCAGTCTTTAATAGTAAGACCAGTTGTTCTCCGGGTACCCAGCCCTCTGAGCTGGAAGACAGGGATGGGGAGCAGAATGAAGCCCCCATAATCCAAGGGGAAATGATTAGTGACCTGCTACAGCACTTAGACATATACAAGTCTATGGGGCCAGATGGGATCCACCCAAGAGTACTGAGGGAGCTGGCAGAAGTGCTCACCAAGCCACTTTCAATCATTTGTCAGCAGTCCTGGCTAACCGGGGAGGTCCCAGTTGACTGGAAGTTAGCAAATGTGATGCCCATCTACAAGAACGGCCGGAAGGAGGATCTGGGGAAGTACAGGCCTGTCAGTCTGACCTCAGTGCCGGGGAAGGTTATGGAGCAGATCATCTTGAGTGCCATCACGCAGCACATACAGGAGAACCAGGTGATCAGGCCCAGTCAGCATGGGTTTATGAAAGGCAGGTCCTGCTTGACTGACCTGATCTCCTTCTATGACAAGGTGACCCACTTAGTGGATGAGGGAAAGGCTGTGGATGTTGTCTACCTAGATTTTAGTAAAGCCTTTGATACCATTTCCCACAGCAGTCTCCTGGAGAAACTGGCTGCTCATGGCTTGGACGGGTGTACTCTTCGCTGGGTAAAAAAACTGGCTGGACAGCTGGGCCCAAAGAGTGGTGGAGAATGGAGTCTAATCTAGTTGGTGGCCTGTCACAAGTGGTGTTCCCCAGGGCTCAATACTGGGACCAGTTCTGTTTAATATCTTTATCAATGATCTGGACGAGGGGATCGAGTGCACCCTCAGTAAGTTTGCAGACGACGTCAAGTTGGGCGGGAGTGTCAATCTGCTTGAGGAAAGGAAGGCTCTACAGAGGGATCTGGACAGGCTGGATCGATGGGCTGAGGCCAATGGTATGAGGTTCAACAAGGCTAAGTGCTGGTTCCTGCACTTGAGTCACAACAACCCCATGCAACACTGCAGGCTTGGGGAAGAGTGGCTGGAAAGCTGCCCGGCGGAAAAGGACCTGGGGGTGTTGGTCGACGGCCGGCTGAATATGAGCCAGCAGTGTGCCTAGGTGGCCAAGGCGGCCAATAACATCCTGGCTTGTATCAGAAACAGTGTGGGCAGCAGGACTAGGGAAGCGATCGTCCCCCTGTACTTGGCACTTGTGAGGCCGCACCTCGAATACTGTGTTCAGTTTTGGGCCTCTCACTACAAGAAGGACATTGAGGTGCTGGAGTGTGTCCAAAGAAGGGCAACGAAGCTGGTGAAGGGTCTAGAGAGCAAGTCTTATGAGAAGTGGCTGAGGGAACTGGAGTTGTTTAGCCTGGAGAAAAGGAGGCTCAGGGGAGACCTTATCGCTCTCTGCAACTACCTGAAAGGAGGTTGTAGCAAGGTGGGTGTCGGTCTGTTTTCCCAAGTAACAAGCGATAAGACAAGAGGCAATGGCCTCAAGTTGTGCCAGGGGAGGTTTAGATTGGATATTAGGAAAAATTTCTTCACCGAAAGGGTTGTCAAGCATTGGAACAGGCTGCCCAGGGAAGTGGTTGAGTCACCATCCCTGGAGGTATTTAAAAGACATGTAGATGTGGTGCTTAGGAACATGGTTTAATTGTGGACTTGGCAGTGCTAGGTTAACGGTTGGACTCAATGATCTTAAAGGTCTTTTGCAACCTAACCGATTCTAGGATTCTAGGATTCTAGGATCTGCCTTTCATCTCCACGAAGCTGCATACTCTTCTCTTTGCTGTGTTCAAGGTTGTTGCCATATCCCTTGTTCCAGCTGACTTTTTAACAGAGACACTTGGCTGCTACAAAATGTGCCTTATTGACCAGTACTGCATGGAGAGAGGTTGCCTCAAGAGGTTGTGCCATGCCCAGCACATCTTTCTAATCAGCTTTCTCTGATGCTCAGTGTAGAGTTCTCTTTTCTTCATTTTGCCCCATTCTCCTTATATTTGTCCCGCTGTAAGACTACACGTTAGTCTGCTCAGGCATTTCCAGGTCAGGGTCACCACATGAATGAGGATTTCTACTGTCTTTAATAAACTCTCCTCATACACTGCTTACACCAGTGTTTTGATGATATTTGTTCTTTGGCTGGTCTTGACATTTGCCAGTATCTTCTCATAACAAGACAATCCAAACTGAACTCAGGTTCTAGCCAAACCAGAAATGAATAGAGCTGGTAAATCTTACCCCTGCCTGTGAATACAGCACAAAATCGCACTGGCATTTTTTTATTGCCCCATGGTTTTGCAAATTTAGCTCTAATTTGCTGTACTCGCTCACCTCATAT
Organism: Gymnogyps californianus; assembly: GCF_018139145.2. Classification (NCBI taxonomy): domain Eukaryota; kingdom Metazoa; phylum Chordata; class Aves; order Accipitriformes; family Cathartidae; genus Gymnogyps; species Gymnogyps californianus. The sequence goes on from NC_059471.1 coordinate 150,162,921, forward strand.
CTCTTGCAGCCTTAAATTCTCACTCCTTGTTATGTGTTTGCTTTCATTCTTTCTCATAGGATTCATTTTCTTTTTCCCCAGTCAGACCCTGTCGTTGTTTATCTCCTCCCCGTGCTCCAACTGTGCTCGCACGCCGTGGTGACTGAGCTCTGCAGCAGTAACTGGATGCACACTAATCCCATTAAGGGCCCTCTAGTCACCTGGGGTTTTTCAGTTTTCCTTGCTATTTTCATTTCATCTTCAAATCTCACTCCCTTTCAACTTTAGATCATTAAGGGGTTAAGTGAGAGATATGCAGTAAATGAGATAAATCCAGATAAAGGGATTTGGATCTCCCAGTTCAGCGTGTTGCTGTGTCTCATTGCCTTTTCTATCAGTGTTTCAGGGTTTTCCAAACACACCCAGACAAGGGCTCTCACCGGAACCCGTCTGGATTAAACTGGGTCCCAGCTGCAAATAGCACACAGTGGCTGGAAGGGTTAGTGAAAAGATCCTGCAAAAATCACTCACAACAACTATTTGACATGGCTCTTTGCAAAGTGGAGAGAAAATGCTATCTAAAATGTTGATTCTCCTGCCTTCAGATCTCATTTCAGATTTTTTTCAGAACATTAATTTTTATCATCTCTTCCCTGAAGTATCCAGACAGGGAAGCCTGCCACCCTGGATGCTACCCTTCATTTTTAATCCTGGTAAACACGAAGAAATGAGACCTTGATGGTCAGTCTTCCTAGCTCCTCTAAGAGCAATCTTCTCCTCTTTTCAGACTGCAGAGGAAGGAGGAGGCAGCAGAAGTCCAGCCCCGTGGTCCCCGGTCCCAGAAGCGCGAGAACAGAGTCAGGGGAAAGGCAATCAGCTCCTTCTGTTCCCATGAGCAACACACTGCACCCCTTGTCTGCAATGAGCATTTCTGGGAGGAAGACATTTCTCTGTACTGTCCTTAACTCCAGATTCCCCCTGGGGCTGCCTGGGTCTGTATGTACCCCTTTTTGGGGGCAAGAGCCCCCATAGCACATTTTGGCCATTTGAGAAATGCATTACTAAGATCCAGTTCTGCTCTGCCTGTTGCCTTCATATGCTGACTATGGCATTTGCTGTACAGCCATGTGGTACCCTGAAGGCACTGTCTCTAGAGTGTTTGTGTGTGTAGAAATTGATTTTTTGCAGATTTTAAGGTCAGAAAGAACCATTTCAACCTTTCCGTGTAACCCTTTGCACAGATTTAAGAACATTATCTGGAAATTTCTGCCCTTCAGGCCCACAACCTCTGCTTGAAGAAGATTGTAACTTTCAAAAAGATACTCAGTCTGGAGTAAAGATTGTAATAAATGACGAAACCATCCTGTCCTGAGGTGAGTTATTCCCGTAATTACTTAATTACTCACCCCGGGCTTTCAGTCTGTTCATCATACAACTTAACCTCTATTCCAAGTTTCACAGTTTTATTCCTTTCTCTGTATTCCCTCTGCCACTTCCGTTATCCCATTTAATGTGCGGCACCAATGCTGCACTCAGTAGCACATCTATAATACGTGCTTTAGCTTTACTTCAGTGCTTTGACAGCCAGTTTCCCCCTCCACATCCTTATGAGAAACCTAATGATCTAGTGTGGCTTTGCATTTTATATTAAATAAGCCATTTGTAAAGGTGCAAAAGATGATTGGAAGATACTCTAATAAATGGGTTAATTCATAACCATAGAGTCAAGCTGTTCAACAGGTTGCTCTAGTCATTTATAATCTTTCCATTGCTGTATCTGTAGTTATTTATAATTCATACTTCTTGTGATGATAATGAGCTTATATAGCGTGCGCCTCATCTGAGTGTGCAGTTTGCTACCTGCTGCTATTCATCAAGTTCAGCCATTGAGCTCCTTTGATTCATTGGTCTCCAGTCACAGATGAGAGGATGGCAATCTCAACTGCATGTTGCCCGAGCGGAGAGGTTCAACTATTAATACATAATCGCTCACATTAGGAGGCGATCAGTTAAAACCAGCAGAGTCCTTTTTTTCATGCCGTTTTTGCTTCCTGCTGCCCATTTTCCTCCTCTTGTCTTGCCTGCGTGAGGTCCCCAGACATGGTTTGGAAGACAAGTGCCTCGGCAGGACCTGCGCTGGATGCTGCCAAGGCACCAGCTCTGCCCGGCCTCGTCAGCCCTGTGCAAACATCAGCACCAAGCAGTGGCATGGCACGAACCTGCTGGTGCCTGCAGGAGCCCGCCTCGTGCCCCAGGCTCCTGGTCCCAACCCCAGGTCCCCAGTGGGGAGGAGACGGTGCTGGGGTGACCTGCCAAAGTGACCCACGAGCATCCTGCAGCGCGACAGGGAGGCCCTGCCGGACAGTGATCAAAGGTCGGGGGTTTTTTTCGGGGGTGTGGATGCGACCCCTTTAAAGCAGGCACGGCCTGACCTCCGGCTGGAGAAGCCGAGACCCGTCTTCAGGAATCAGAGTAATCCGGGGTGATTTTATCCCACTCCACTTCCCTAAATCTGCGGCTGCTGCTGCTTGGCGAGGGGATTAAGGGGCTGGCGGGGGATTACGTAGCTGCTGCGGCTCCCAGTGCAGAGCTCCCTCCTGGCGCGGCCACTACTCAGGGTGCGGAGACACGCAGCACCCACGGGTGCCTGCCAACAAGGGTCCTCGGCGGGTTTTTGGCCACCCGCCCTGCGCCAGAGACCCCTGACGGCACCCGGCAGCAGGAGCGACGTTCCCGGGGCGGAGGCAGCCGGGGTCACCCCGGGGCTTGGCCCCGCAGCAGCAGGGCACCCAGCCCAGCAGCATGGCGGGGGCCGCATGGGACCCCCCCCAGGGCAGCGGGAAGGGTGGGGAACCCCCACATCACACCGGCCGGTCCCCTTGCTGATGGTTGGCGTGTGGAGGATGGGGCCCTGGGCCGTCCCGTGGATGATGCTCTGGCTCTTCTGCCTCCTGCCCTCTGCCAGGGCCCAGACGAAGATCCCACTGGAGACGTAAGTGTTTCCCTCTCTCCGGCGTGAGGCGTTTCTGGCGTGGAGTGGGCAATGCTGTGGGCATGGGCAGGCAGGTGGGAGTGCCTCCCCGGCAGTGGCAGGCCCTGTGGGTGCAGGCTCCTCCAGAGGGGCACATCGCTGCAGGGTAGGTGGCATTTCCTTAAGATGGTGGCGGCGATGGCTCCTGGGAGAGGACACGGGCACGGAAGCCACAAATTCAGTTCCCAGGTCTAACACAGATGCAATGACTCATTTTCCCCGTTCGTCAAGCAGAGCAATGGTACTCATCTGCTTTAGTTAAACACTGTGACATCTATTAATGCTCTGCTTAATGCACTGGGCGGCAGAAGGCAAAACCAGTTTAAAGACATGTTTGTAAAACCCCACCGCTGGTGCAACTTGTGGAGATTCAGCCATGGAGGCAGACGTAAGCGGCCCCAGTTTAGCAGCTCCCCAGTTTAGCAGAGCGGTCCCAGCAGATGCTGCTGGTTTGCAGCCTGCCGAGGACACCCCAGGGATTCATAGCACTGGTCAGGATCTGGCCATGGGAGGCATACACACGGGGTGTTTGAGCGAAGATGCATCTCTTCGACACACATGATATCCAGATTGTGCACTGCAAGGTTTGCAGCTCCGAAGCTCTGATCCCTTGCATTGGTCTGGTACACTGATGGCTGAAAAAAGCCTTCGTGCACACATACGCAGCCTCGGTAATACACACACACATGTTTATTCGTGTGTGCAGATGTCAGGGGATGTTAGTGGGGGAAGGCTAAATAGAGGAAAGAGGCCACGGCACGTTGTCTTGCTTGTTCTGGCTCCACCTTACTACAAAGGGCATAATAGCCCTTCCCAGAGCTCTGGAGCGTAAGAATGAAAAGCTGAGCTGCAATACACAGCCATGTTTTGTGCATGTGCTGCATTTGGGTCCGGGCGCGAGTGCCCATGCAGGGAATCTTGATGCACCTTTTTGGATGTGGGTTTGCAGGGCACCCACGCCCTCGGGTGTGTTGGTGTGCACAAGCAGCTCCTCTGGCACGATCGCTGCTGGAAAGCTCCCCGCCAGCAGTGCAGCCCGCCCCGGCAGCCTGCCAGGAGGCTAGCAGCTCTCAGCAAACCCAGTTTATAAAAACTTCACCTTGTTAAGCTGATTTAGGCAAGTTAAATCCTTTAAGGATTAAAAATGTCAGCACCGCAGTTGGTAAAAGTTGTTGTGGGGCAGCTTCTCTGGAGCTGGGGTAGGTCTGTCTGCACAGGACAGCGGGTTGGTCTGGAGGAAAGACAACGTTGCCATCCAGTTTCGTGAGGAGATATGTTCGATAAACTGACCAAAGTCAGCTCAAGCTTTTGCCTGAGATTGAGAAAATGTTTTCTATTCAAAAATTGCCAATAAGACCCTTGCAGATGTGCTTGCCAATACAGCCCATGTGATTACCAAGAGTTGCACTGACTTTATCTGGGGGGGGTCTCAGGAAACTTTGCCACCAATTTTATTCTTGGCTGCACTATCAAGCCCTTCCTCAGCAAAGTGCTGCTGATTTGAGTTTCACAAAAAGGACGCAGAGGTTACACAGAATAAAATCCAACTTCTGATAATTTCACGCTGTGCAAAATAAAAATCGACTTTCCGTGTCCAGGGTAAATACTCCATGGAAATACCTTTTTGCCTTGAAATCTGTGGCATTAAGAAGCCAGTCTGTCCTTGCGGCTGTTTTCGCCACTGAATACAAGTGCAGGGATTACAGGCAGGCAGTTCTGACCAAATCCTTTTCTGATGCTTTTGGTTATAATGTGATAGCTCTTTACTACTGAGAAAAGAGTTACATCACTTTGCACAATTTGGAACTTACTCATGTACAAGAATGAAGAATAAACAATAGAAAAAGAGCTTTTCTCCCCTAGTACTGAAACCAGACCAAAAGCTGAATTAATCCCTGGTGTCTCAAATCCACTCATGAATTTAACTAAAACACAAAAGTTGCCCTTTTCGAATGAAATTTCAGTAGAACACACTGGCCAGAGGACCAAAGGGAGTAAATCAGCAGAAAATGGACCTGCTCCATAGATTACACAAGGACGTTTTGGGGACACAAAACCAGAGTCTTTTAAACACCAGCTGGGTTCAATCACAGTTAAGTAACACAAGGCTAAGTCAGCCTGTGCTGCTCCCCAAGTCGTGCCTGGCTTTGCGGCACCACGCTTGGTTCGTCGCGAACTTACATCTTTGCAAAGCTCACTCACCTTTAACTCCAGCAGTATAAAAATCTGCTCAACCAGTTACTAGCAATGCATCTGGGGTGCAAGTTCAGCACAGAAGCCACCTCCTCTTTCCTCCTGGCCACCGCTCTGCTCATCAGCTGGCTGTGGCATGGGCAGGAGTGCTTGCGGCTGTGAGGATGGTGAGGATTTGGGGCTGGCTGCTCAGCCTTTGCTTCTTGGGCTACTGGAAACATCGGAAAACACTGGTGGGAGAGGTGAAGATCAACCTGGTATGGCCTCTTTAGGCTGCCCCTGCCGCCTCTATACATCTGCTCCTGAGTTCATGGAGCCAGCAGCCTTAGATGAAATTTCTCTGCAACCTGATGAATTTTAGACTGACCTTTTCTCTCACTTGTTTGTGAAAAAAATAAGGAAACCTACTTAAATTCAGCAGACTGCCCTTAATTTCCCAGTATTCTAAGGTCACTCACTTCCCTGGCAAATAATTGTCTTTTAAATATGTAAATGCCAGCATATTTCTGCTTCTTCACTTGCCTCCTTTTCAGCTTCCATGAAATGCCACTATATATTTTTAATTACCCACTCTTCAGGCCTGTCACACAGGGCTTCGGGACCTTTGTGCCCTCTCATTCCTCTGTGCCCCCTAACTTTCCAGCCAGCCCTCCAAAGCTGCTGGCCTCTGGCCCTCTCTCGGCTCCCCCCTGCCTTTGCACCTTCTTCGTCCTCTGCTTCAAGACCAGCAGAAATATCAGCCCGCGAGCCAGAGCGGCAGCTCAGAAGTGGCTGTGAGGCTGCTGCCTTGGCGGGCTGGGAGAGCCCTCCCAGGCTGTGCGTCCGACACACAGGGCACTCGCGTAGAAATCACAGAATTACACAAACCCCCACCTTTTTTTCCCTTGAGTTCAGCTGTTACTGGAAGGTAACTTCAGTACCTTCAGTATGAACTTCAAGGTTCATACATTTTGGCTTCTTTTGCCACAGCCTCAAAGGCTAAAAACCGACCTTCCCTTTTCCTGTTTTTATGAAAGCGAAGAATCCCAAGTCATGGTGGACGTAAGGACTTCACAAATGAGCAGATCCACGAGCAGCAGGGCTGGGTCTTCTATGAAACTGTGTCTATGGCTGGCTTCTCTACTGACTGATCATTGCTAAGCTCACATTGCGGACGTTTTACCTCAATAATAGCATCTTTCTGCTGAAGCTGCCCAACCCCACCCACTAGTCAGAAATTAATATCACAGACTCTTCCACCCTGCTGGGTTGAAAAATGGTGAGGGCTGGAAGGAATAGGGGCACACGCACGGCCACAGACATGACACAAACCAGAAAGACCAGGATCATGTGCACCTCATTTTTTTGGGAGGAAAATGGGGTAAAAATAAACCTCCCTGTTAAAATTACTATCCCAAACTTCATGTTTAGGTTCTGTCTTTCTACAGTAAAAGGTGAGGAGACTGGAGAATATTAGTTAATATCAGCACGAAACATCTCATACATAAAAGTTATAAAACCAGCAGCAGCAGATGGGCATCAAGTTAAATGTTGATTCAGAGATCCTCATACCTCAGGGAATGCATTAGTCACTACAACAAACAGGAAGACATCCCATGGGGTCCCTGTTTCTGGTTTCCTCTTTTATTCTAGGCTTGCTAGAATAACTCTGATATGGGGCAATAAATCCTGGCCTCCTAGCAAATAATACCCATATTCTTTTTTCTCTAAGAATGAAATGAAGAGATAAAAGCTCTGGCTGTCAAAATAAGATGCAGGGCACAATACCAAAAAAAAAAAAAAGAAAAGAAAAAAAAAGAAGTAGCCTTGTTCTTATTGACTTTGGCTGGTGCTAGATCACACTTAGTGGTTAGAAATGAATGCCTCATTGCCAATTAAGGAGTGATTAAAAAAGGCACCCACTCTCTTATTATACTCCTCTTATAGACAGTGGAGAGAGGTGCAGTTCAGAGCAGAAGCCTTATGTATGCTCCAAATCATCCCCTATAGCTGCCTATCTGTCTCTATTTGCAAGAGGGGAGCCTAAACAGGCTTTCCTATGCTAAAGTTAGCTGTTGTGATTATACCATCATTGCTGTGCTGGCTTTACTCCAGAGCTCATCTCTATGTTGGCATATTATTCTGCCATGAAAGTGGTGCAATGCACTGGGAAATCAGGCCCTGAGGTTGAAGTCTGCTTAGGACTGGAAGTAATCTACTAGAAGCCATAGGTAAGACTCTGCACTCCATAAATAAGTAGTGTATTCTGGTAAGTGGAGAAGGCCATTTATTCCATTAAATAAATCTCTCCTAAGTGAATCCTTGTTGAAAGAACTGCATGTAGGTGGAACTGCCTAATGTGAATCATGTAACAGATTTCTGATGAAGTGCTCTGTCAATTACGAGAGCCATCTATTTTGATTTGGATGGCTCGGTGTTCAGGCTGCTCTTCAACATCCTTATGTTCTCCATGTGGTACTGCTGTCATCAATTATTTACAGGATGGCACAAATGCGAGTAGCGTTTTACAATGATGAGGTGAATAATCTACTCTGGTGTTATCAAGCCATAGTATCTCCACTGAGAGCAGTGAATTTGCCTGCCTCGTTAGTCTCTGCCCCACACAGCTCTAGGAACTGAATCCAAGGGGTGAATCTTGACAACTTCTTTCAGGTCTGACACTTTTTTTTTGTCTTCAGCAGTCTTGACATTAGGTGTCTAGCCCTTCACCCCAGGCTCCGTCTGCAATCAGTGAAGACAAATAGGTGTCTGCAAAGAGCTGTTTATTTCACTTTACTAACAATCAAGGAAACCAGATGATACCTAAGACCAAAGGTACAACTTTTGTACCTCTAAAGTTAGGCAAGACAAATTCCACTCTGAGTCAAAACGTAGTGACCGAGACCACCAGAACTCAGTGTTTCTCCTTGCTGACCAAAGTTTTGGGCAGAATGCCCAAAAGCAGTGCTTGCCTCCTGCCTTACTGCTTGTCTGGCTAGCAATCTGGGGAGAAAGCATTGTCATTGTCACTATAATGGCTTAGAGAAATATGGGGGGGTCCATACTCAGGAAGATGGAGTTTTCCCTGTCTGAAGAAGTAAGGAGTTCTGCTGACTTTGAATTATTAATACTGATTTTCCTTTTTTCTTCTTTTTAGGGTGAAGTCTTGGGCAGATGCCTTCAGTGGGGAGCTGTACTCCATTGTGACTAAGTATTCAGGCTCTCTCCTGTTGCAGAAGGTAGGCAAAAACTGCAAAGTTTACCTTGGCTTCGCATCATCTCCCCAGGTAGCCCTCCAAGGTTTCCCCCTGGGGTGGAAGAAAGCAAAACACATGGGTCTCCAGCTAACTTTCAAAACCATGCAGGTTCATATCCATAAGCAGAGTGATGCCCTGTGGCCATTCTCCATGAACTGGAGAGGGGGACCCGACTAATGCCTTTCCTGCTTTCATTAGCCATGGCCAAACACCACCTAAATTGTCCCATTTTTTATAAATACTTTTTAACAGTACTCCTCGTGTTTCCCTTCTGATGATCATGTCATGCCCTTCCATGCTGACCCTTCACTCCTCCCTTCCTAAGTGCATATCAGTCCCTCTCCTCCTGCTCATCACTCGCCTGCTCATTGTCACCCCATCGTCCCCTCCTGCAGCTCTCCAGCTGGCACTCTTGTTTCTTTCTGCTTCCTCATCTGTCTTCCTGCAGTCACTCATCAATTCTTTGAATTGTGCCTTTAAAACTCTGCTTTGGACAGGGTGTCTGGGGCAGGTGCCCTGGAAGCTGTGATCTTCCAGAGGTGCAGCGCTCTGCTTGGCTTGGTCACCAAACAACAGGCACTGTTGCACTAAGCTCTCTACGAGCATTAAAGGGTGTAGCTCCAGGGGCTTTAAATAAATGGTCCCATTTGCAGCTGTAGAGAAGTTGCCCTGTAACCTTGATTCCTGAAGTCAGAGGTGAACAGCTGCTCCTCTTTCAGGCTTGGTGAACTCTGCGCTGTGGCAGCAGGGCCGTATGGATCAGCACCTCCCAAGTGCTGCTCAGGGAGCCTGGTGGCTGCTGAGTGCACCTGAAGGGATGCAGTCCCCTCTCCACCTCATGTGGCCATCTGGTTGCTTTTCTTTACTTTTTCTCTGATTCTTCTCTTCAACACGTGCCTACATTGCCTCTTAGGCCTTCTAGGTGTCTGATTTCTGTCCTTGTATTAGTAATAACACCCATATCCCAGTGCAAAAAAGGATCTGGATATCATTTTCTTCGCCTTGCTGCCCTATGTTTCCCTGTCCCCACAGTGCTTCTTTCTGTCTGGAGTAAGGGAGCATCTCCTGCAGCATCACCTTTGCTAGGCTTTGCCAAGAAAAGCCTTCAGCATCCATCACAAAGGTCTATACTGATCATCAGCTCTTCTTAGGAGGAATGTGCCACCACGCAATAAAAAACTGTCAGCACTGATATAGGTACTTCATGCACTAATGATGAGGCAGCTGTGGTGGGACATAGATGCAGGCAAAAGTTTGGCTTTTAGCAGTTTTGATGATGCTTCTGCATTGCCTATTCTTCCATGGGGTCCCCAAGCGATAATTGCCAGAGGCAAAGCGACACGCTAAGGCATCTCTGGTGGGTGCTGGAGCTCCAGTGGGCAGGAGATAGTTTGGGGTTATTTGATAGTCAGGTATCTGTGTCTGATGCTGTATAGGTGTGCTTCAACACAGCCAACTTGCACTGCTTCTGTGGCTATTTCTACTAACAGATTAAGGGAGTTCATGTTCCTTAAGGTCCAAAAGTCAGTGGGACTAAGGAGAACAGGGGTTAGCTTGAAAATACCAATGTTGTGAAAGTTAATAATGGAGGCCAAGGATGACAGACGCAGCACTGAAGTGGGTGTCAAGACAGCTGTGCTGTGTTGGCCCTCTGGAGACATTGCCACCAGATCATTTCACCTCCCTCTGTCCACACTATGTGTTTTGTCTCTTGGGATCTTGATCTCTTTGGAGTAGGAGTTATATGAGACCTGTAGATGCTAGTATAGTACCACTAAAAATGAAAGTCATGGCAACAAGACCTTGAACAAAAATTCACAACTCGCTATCAGGTTTTAGTGTAATTCACCGGAAGAAAAAAAAACTAATTTCTGATGAAAAAGAAGACTGAATGTAACCAAATCCAATCTAGCATTCACGTCCAGGCCAGTCAAGGCCTATATTTCCCTGGTGGTCTGACAGCCTTATAAAATAATTGCACTTGTCTGCCCCAGTCTACGTCCACCTGGCTTTGTTCTTGGAGAGGGGAAGGTGTCTGGTTTGCCCTTGCATGTGTTGGGGCCTGGATGCAGCACAGACCGATTGTGCTTTGCACAGTCTCTGGGCACCCCTGAGTGGGACACAGTGTCACCTGTGACTCAGAGGGAAAATGTCCTTCAGTGAATCACTGTCACCACTTCCAGCAGGGGTTACAGATGAGCTTGACCCAGCCTTGCTCTGTTAACACTCCAGCAAAGAGTCATCTCCTAAATGCATGTCACATCCTGCCCTGCCGTAACATTACTTAAGCAGTTTAAACAGCTCAGGTTTACCTTTCAACCCTCAAGTCCCACTTCTTGAGCTCTTTCATTTCCCCTTATTTCTCTGGGACTAGGGAAATAGGGGAGGACCCACCAGCATCCACCTCTTCAGTCCTTCTCTTAGCCTCTATTTCTTTAGCAAGCACTGGGTTGGATACCTTCTCACAAATCAGTATCTCAAAGCAGGGACCATCCTGGAGGACTCCCTCTGCATTCCTGACACTTACAGTGCTGCAGAAGGACAGCTTCAGAAGGATGCAGACAGATCTTTTACTAATAGGCAACATTTTCATGCCCCATGATATGTACCTTGGCAGACCTCAAGTAGCTTTATGTAGACCACACTGGTGCAGATTGCAGGTGAGTCAGGCCTGGGTAGCCAAATGCACCAAAGTCTGGAAATCAAAACATGTGTGCTCCCCAGGCACCTTTCTCTTTTTGGGCCATTGCCTCTTTTTCACATGAAATATTTCTCTCTGTGTGTGAGTATGTGCAGACCAGTAGAAGGGTGGGGAGCACAGTGTAGAGGCCCAGCCAACTCTTTCCTTGGTGCTTGTTTAAGTCGACTGGCATTTTGCCTTTGAGGAAATACAAACTGAGAGATAACAGCACCTTTCATATTTTGCTTCATGTCAACCTTGTGCCTAATAGGCTTGAAGTAACCAGCTTATTGTTGCTTTGACAGCCATAATTTTTCAGTTACAGAAAGTTTTGTGTGTAAACCTTCTCTTTAATGTTTAGTATAACCTTCCTTTTGTGGTTTTGAGTTTGGTTTTCTTTGGGGTTTTTTGTTTGTTTTCCCCAGAAGAACCCTAATATCATGTCAATTTCTTACCAGGCTTTATTGTTCCCAGAGACCTGGTGAACCAGTAGACATCTCTTGAATCCACAAGGGCAGGTTCTCACCCTGGATCAGAGAGCTTTGAGAAAGCCCCCAGGTGGGTCTCTGTCCCAAACAGTCAGGATATCATCAGCTTAAACCTCACAGAGGTAGCAAAAGCTGAAGAGTGGCTTTGGTTTGATGGCTGAAGCATTCATTGTATTCTCTTGACCATTATGCAGCAGAGGTTAAGATAAGCTTGTGCGCTTAAACCTGGCTCAGAGATGATGGATCTGTATTAAAATGCTGGCTGGGGTCTAGGATAGCTGAGGCCAATATAGCTGGAGTAAAGAGGCAATCTGAAAGGCTGAGTAGGGGGAGGGCAGTAGCATCTCCCAGAGCTAAGGAACAGAAAGTTTGAACCTGTGGCTTATTAGGTCTGTTTGCCACAGTCCTGCTGCTGCAGTTGGCCAGGCAGCAACCAAAGGCCTGGGGCCACAAATGGCAGCCATGCCAAGAGGTTACCACGGTCGTTCTGCGCTTCTCAGGGCTTGCCTCTGAGTGACAGAAACACCATCAGCTTCAGCAGACCCAAAACTTAACTTTTCTTCTACTGTGTTAACAATGTATTATAAGTGTTTCTGAGAATTACCTCCTGCTTCCTTCTGTAGCTGAGGTGCCAATTGCCTTCCCCGGTGGATAGGGCTGAGAAAGGACTGCAGGGCTTGGCTCCAGCTATGTACTTACTAGAAAGCACTACAAATAACTACATGGCAAAGAACAGACAAATTAAAGAAGTTCAGTCAAGACATTTTCCTGAGTGAAGATGAAAGGAATGCCTTTCACACTCTTAATATTTAGTTTCACTAGCAGTGAGTAATGCAACACTGTGTGCTTCAATGGGCTAAATTTCATGGAGGTGGGAACAAGAAAATGTATTTATTTGGTGACATATCTCTGTTCATAGATAAAACTTAGGATACTGAATCCTGGATATTTCACTTTTAAATCACCACCCCCATCACTGCGGAAGGAGAATCTTAATGAATTGCTCCTGCTGTTTTAAGGGAATACCAAGTACTAGATGAATATAAAAAGATTTTCTGTTAGATCAGAGTTAACTTTTTGGCCCCTTTTCAACATCAGATCCTTTCAGCCAGTTCTCCCAAGCCTGTAGGTGATTCCTGTTCTGTAAATTATCATGATCTGATAACCTGAACCCTAAACTCAGGTTGTGCAGGTTAATCTTGGTCGGCTACAAGCACCTGTGTTGACATTTGCTGCATACTTTCAGCCATGGTGTCTGGTAACAGTATTGAAATCACAGGTACTACTCCGTTGCCCACCTTTAGGAACTCTTGCAGTGAATATTCATTAATAGCAGGAGATTTTAGTGGCAGGAATACAGATACAAAATGGTTTGCTGGGTCGTTTGTAGGAAAAAAGCTCAAAGGGGATCTGAGCTCAAACCTGGTGTATTCCTCACAGCCAACTGAAACTTTGCAGAAAGTTTTTTGTTGGTTTTTTTTTTGTTTTTGTCTTCCCAGCTCTGGCTAGTTCCCGGGCTGAGACATGTGTACGGTATTAGCAGACCGCTCGTGATTGCTCATGATTACTTTTATTCTAATATCTACTTGTCAATGTGTCAAAAGCACATTAAAAAATAATTGAGAGGTAAAAAGCCCTGTTTTTTTTAATTCAAGATATGACCCAAGGTAACCAATGGCAGGTCACTTTGTAAAGCACGTGCTTGCCCATGCTGGTGTGGTCCCCCCCCTTCACTAGCTTTCCCAGGAGAGATTACCCTCCTCCCCCCGAGGAGGGCCTGATTAAAGCCTAGCCTGGCAGAGATCACTTCCCTCCTGACGAAACCATGACATGGAGCTAAATGGGACAGGCATCAGCTAGGATGTGTGCTGCGGTCTCAGCAGCAGCCAGGGACCTCAGTCAGGGGTTGTTGTTGCACATCCCTCTTTCGGCAGCATGGTTACACTAACCTTCATGCTTAACCCGACCTCCTCCTCCTCCCCTGCCTGTCCCAGCTACCCAGCCGCAGCAGAGGGGATGCGAGGCCTGGCGTTTTTAATCCAGTAAAACCCTTGCTGTTAATCACGCCAGACAGAGCGAGCAGCCTCCCTGTCATGCCTGCTGCAGGCTGGATGCTACTGCTATTTCTGTCTGACCTCCTCAGCCTGCCCCATCCTCAAGGCATTTCTTACTCCGCCTGTGCTCAGACACCCTCCCAGACAGTCAATGAGCTTCTTGAACAAAAGGAGCTCCACTTGCTCACCCTAAAGACATGCAAAGTCCTTCCCCCCTACCACTTTCTTCTAATTCAAAAGTGCCACTAAAGCCCCTGCCATCCCCTTACCCTTTTCACTACCTCATTTTGTGCCAGCGCAAGAAGTCCAGCCCTGGCTGAGATTGCTGCTATGGTGCTAATAGAACATGAAGATGGAGGGGATGTGTATACTCTGCAGAGAGAAACGATGATGAGGGACCAGGGGAATTCAATCAGTTGCCTTCATGCTTCCACATTGCCAGGGAGATAAGGCTCTGTCTTTTCTGAAATAGGTTAATCATATTGTGTCCTTTTGCAGGTTTTTTTATTCTTTCTTCTGCCTATCTCTGTTAGCTTTGGGATTTTTTGAAAAGGAGAAATAAAGGCCATTGTATCCAGTCTTGAAAGGGCAGATTTAGGGAGGCAGGCTACAGTTACCCAGTTTGGGTGTACTCTCAGGTTTTTAACGCCTAGATTTTATGAAACATGGTCAGAAGAAACTGGTTATCCCTAAAGCTGTCAAATCAAGATCCCCCTCATTATGACATCTCTCCCAGTGGAGGCAGCACTAAGTAGTCATGCTCATAATTCCTAGTTTCTGGGAATCGCCTCTGTGTTGCTTTTGGCCCAAAGCATGCTCGTGTATGCTGAATAAGTAGCATCACAACTGTCTCGCTGACCTTTCCTTGGCAGTCTCTCACCTAAGCACTGAGCAGACTCTTCTTGCTGCAGACCTGTCGAGTTACCCTACAGATATGATGACACTGTGGGAGGACAGGACATGCACTAGCATGACTTCTCTCTCACTAGTGCCCCAGAGCACATATGATATAGAAGGCAATGTAATGACAGCATACAGCTCCGTTCCCTTGCCCTTCCCTCTGCCTTCAGTAAATTTCAGGTATGTGTTGCATATAATGTTATTATGGATGTAAGCACAATGTGTATTTTAGGTTTTCAAAAGTCGGCCTTCTGCTTCCCTCTCTTATTTGTAGGCACAAATAAGGTACATTGCTGTTTTCAACAGCCACAAGCTCACAATTGGATCAGTTGCTTTTACTTAGTCAAAATGCTTTGTGTTATGGCCAGTGATCTGCACACACCCAAATTAAGGGGTGAAAAGGGAGGAAAGGCAAAGATGGGAGAAGGTAATAAATCAGACCAGTACTTTTAACACATCTTTCATCACCAAAGGCAATACCCAGCTAACAATAATAGATTCGCCCCTCTCCATATGAGCCTCCTGCTCAGCAGGATTTTCTGCTTTCCCTTGGGTAGAAGTACAAAGATGTGGAGCCAACTCTGAAGATCAAAGAGGTGGATGGCTTGGAGCTGGTGAAGAAATTCTCAGAGCAGATGGAAAGCATGCTCCGCAGGAAAGTCGAAGCCGTTGAGGTATGACAAGGGCGGCTATGGGAAGGAAGTCCTCTCCTGTCAGCCCCAGAGCAGTAGGCGCAGGCTTCCTGCCCGTACCAGGAGTGTGTGGGCGCAGAGGTTGCATGAGGACTTCCTTGCCCAACCAAATGCCTTGCTGGTGCAGCTGGCTGCTCACTCTGAGCTTTAAGTAGACACTGGTGGGAGGATGTGGGCGTTCAGACAAGGGAATGCTGGCTTCTCCCGCAGCCCAAAGTAGGAAATAAGATAAAAACAAAGTCTAGGAATAAATATGAGGGAATGAACATGCTTTTAGGAGAAGAGAGCTGTTTAAAGAGAAAAAACCTCTCACAAGTGAAAATAAATTTTGTCCTTGCATAATGCACGCTGGCCATTGAAGACTTGTAGCTTGTTTCAGCTCTGTGTGTGGCTCAAGGGAAATTTCTGCAGCCCCTGAACACAAGCTGCAAGGAAGGTGCTTGGATTTCCAGCTGTGTACATGGGGAAGTGTGGAGGAGGTGGCAAGAGGTCTTTAGCTGTTGCTGTGCTGGAGATCAGAGCAGGTAATCGTTATGGCCCCTTTTACTTCTTGCATCTAAGGATCTATCATATTCCCTTATATTTACCCACTATGAAAAGCATATTTCTGTAGTCACAGAGCCTTGACTGTTTAAGGCGTCTAATGTGGAAAAGTCATCCAGAAACACATCATTTGAATCTCAGAGTGAAATGTGGGCATATTTAGACCCAGAGCTTTGGCCTGTAACGTTAAATTCATAGCCAGACTTTTCTAATGTTTGGATTGCCTTATCCTTTGTGAAGGAGCAAAAAGTTTTGCTGAGACTGTCACTGATTGTGCAAGTCTGAAAACACGTACATGTTTAGCTGGATTCCTTCCCAGTCTGTACCAATTGAGAATTAGTGCCCTGAAGCATCATATTGGAGAATACTAGTTGATTATATTGCCTTCCATAAATGGTAAGAGCTTATAAATGGCCACAGCATCGCTGAGCCCTTTACGAAATTAAGTCATGGTCTTTGTCTCTGTAACAATACCAGACTGAGATTCCCACAAGGCCTTTTCCTTTGATGAGATACTGACATCAGGCTGCATCTGAAATGCCTTTCCCATGGCTTTTTGGAAGGGCTCACGGAAAATGAAATTAAATCTCTGGCCGTTGTTTCTCTAAATGGACATGTTTCTATTTGTCCTTTCTCCATGTATATGTCCTGTGATATCTAAGATTGCTCAGAGGTTTAGTAGGGATTCTGGAGTAAGTAGGTGTGAATATACTTGGCAATAAATAGCTGTGAATATACCTTCCAAACTGTAAAGTTGCAGCACAGAATGACAGGTCAGCAGAAAAGGAGGGAAAGAGGGAAGTTTATAGCCCCATGACTCTGTGTTGTGGTGAAGGAGGCAGTCATGTGTCTTTCCACTAACTGTGTGAATGGCTGATACAGCTGGAAGAGCTTCTGGAGGGCTTTCCACAGCACCCCCTCATCTTTCTTTCTGTGTGCTTCCATTAGAGGTTGGTGGAAGCAGCAGAAGACGCAGATCTGAACCATGAGTACAACTCCTCACTGGAGGTAAGTTTATCCTGGTCAGTGACAAAATATGACACGCATCCTCAGAGAGACTAGTCAAAAGGCAGGCCTAGCAGCACCCAGCCACCTCAGGTTCCTGGACAGCTTAGGAGTTTCCTTGTCTTCAGGACACTCAGCTTGTCTAGAAACTAGTGTGAGTAAAAGACTCCCTTGGCAGATCCCAAACGTAGTAACACCAAGATTAGTCCCTTTGGCTCCAGGAGGTGAAGGATTTGGGAAAACATAGGGTTGTGTGATGTTATTGCCATTATGCTTACTGCACACCAACATTGCCATTATGTAAGACGTTAGTGCAAATTAGCTGGCGCTTTGTGGGTTACTTGACTGGAAAATGAGCTAAAAATTGAGTGTGTATGAGCCATGAGGATGCTGTTACAAATACCCACAGCAAACCGTTAATCCCAATGAGCTGAGTTTCTCACCGTCTTTCTCAACAGCTCCCATCATCTTTTCTCTACCCTGCAGACACCCATTTCTCAGGGCTTCCCGATAGGTGAAAGTTTGGTGCTGTCCAAGCAATTTGGATAATTGGCTTTCTGTTAATAACTGTTTGTTGTAGCCAAGCTATGGGATTATTGCTGGTGAAGGGAACTGGAGTGAAAAATCTGATGAAGAAAGTCCACTGTCCACAGTACAAGCACAGAGTGCTTAGCAGAAGTACAGGCTACCCTTGCAAGTTCACCTCTCTATGCTGGGAAAGGGTGGGAATGAAAATGCTTCTTGAAATCAAGCTAGCTACCAATTTCACCTCTCCTACTTCTTTATTTAAGAATCACATTACAGCCATGCTAGTTGGGTCAGCTGCATTCACAGTACGGGTCATGGGTGAGTTGAGGTACATGACTGTATTCACACACACAATTCCCACCCCCTGAGTACTGTTAGTGCTTGAGCATAAATCCTTAAATAACCTCTGTCCTCAGATACAGACAACAAAAACGTCTTAAAAACATCTGTTATCCAAGGGTGAAGAGTGTCCTGAAGATACTAAAGTGACTGTAGATGCTAAATCCCCAGTGGCCTTCACGGGGGGAATCCTGTGTTGTCTTTGAGCACCTTCTGCTCTATCCTTTGCTCTTTACGACTGCCTGCTGCTTGGAGTGACAGAGTGAGGGGATAATCCTGGCTGGATGTACATCAGGAGTTAACTCTAGTAAATGACAGCTGTAGAGACAGGGCAGGTAAGGTCAGCATTGGCATCCCCTGTAGCAAACCTGGGAGCCAGACCCAGTGAGACACTCCACCTCTCTGGCTAGTCACTTAAATACCTCTGAGGGACCACAGGAGTCTGCCACTGTGTCCCTTTGCTCTCAGGTGGTTCTTCTGCTGCCGGTTATGACCATGCTTTCAGTCATATGGGCACCTAAGGATAAGAAACTGGGCAGAAACCATCATTTGGGCAGCTTGACACTTTTCAGTTGGTAATGGCTCTTGTTTGCTGCTTATCTTGATCCTGTTTGAAGCCCAAATTCTCCAGATGTCCCTTTTTTGTTTTAAAGAGTGTTTTTTTCAGGCAGTACTGGTAATAGTCTGTCATATTCTTTCTTGTTACCTTTCTCTTTTCCATTGTCTTCATCAACAGTTTGATTACTACAACTCTTTCCTGATTAATGAGAAGGATGAAAATGACAATTATGTGGAGCTTGGAGATGAATTCATTTTGGAGCCAAATGAGCATTTCAATAATCTTCTGGTGAACACGACATACAGTGATATCCAGCTCCCCACCAACGTCTACAACAAAGGTAATAGCCTCTACCAGCCTCTACTTTTGCACTACTAGTAGGTTGCTGTGGAAACTAACAGTAATAATACTGAAAGAAAGGATGGGAATAGAAAAAAACAATGGACAGAAAAGAAAACAGGGCTGGAAAGGTACTGTCCCAAGGCACGGTTGTGTCTGTGCCATAGTCTGTCACTGTGACAGGGCTTAGGTATAATCTGCTTTTGGAAGACCTCCAGTGATGGACAGCCCTCCATCTTAGGCAGGCAGTAGAGTCTCCTAGGGTTCATCTACCCAACCAAAGACGCTGTGAAACAAACTGTGATGTGAATTCATTGGCGATAGCTACTCTGTACAAAGGGTCAGATCTGTCAAGGTGTTTGGGTGTCAAGGATCTCATTGATTTCAGCTGAGAATTTAGACCCCAAGTACCTTTGTGTTATGAGGCACTAACACCTCACGGGGACACTCGTAATTCCCAGTGAGCATATCCGTAGGGGACTGGGGGTAATTCACAACTGCTACAGGGACATGACTGTTCTGGGCTATTTTCCATTCTCAGCGAGATTTTGGCACTTTGGCAGCTGCAGGAGCTCAGGGAGGCACTGAGGCTCACACGGCCTCATCTGTGCCCAGACTGCATCCTCTCCCCCTGCACATTCACACCATTCCAGCTACACACCAGAAACCGGTCCGTCTCCAGGCTGGTCAGCACACTGCCAAATCTGCAGGCTGAGACACCAGTTGCAATTGTCCTAAGTTTACTACTCTTTTTGGCCAACATTTGAAGCTGCCTGAACTGGCTCCTTCCCTGCCTCCCCATCAGCTCTTCCCCTTGCATACGTTTTGGCAAGAAAAAAAAGCGCCGTTACTTCTTTAATAGATGGAGCTCATTTACAATCTTCAGGACCAGACAGGGCAGGCACTGGTGACTGTGCTCACAATTGTTACATTATTTAGAGGGACAATAGAGGGAGTTCTATTTCTCCCATGATTTTAAATTAATTCCATCTGGTCTGACAGCCCCAGACACTAAAATCTTGCTCACAATAGAGCCACCAGCAGAGCTGGCTGTGGGTAGCTACAGCAGAGCTACACAAAGTAGGCTGCTGCCTACAGCAGCATACAGAAAGAGGTGGCCAAATGGCCGCTGTCAGAGACAGCGGAGAGGCACTGCCCAGCTAGCTGATTTCTTGCCTGTACTGCTTGACACAAACCATCCAGCTGCTCTGTTTAGGGCTGGAGGATGAGCAGGAGATGGAGGAGGAGGAGGAGGACTGCTTCCATGCCTGGGGCTCCTCCTGGGAGCAGTGCCTGGCAGTACTCACTCCCTCTCTTGCAAACAGCAGCAAGCCTGGCTCTCCACAGCTCTTCTGGCTCCCTTCCTGCATGAGTTACTTTGGCCTCATTGCTGGGGAGTCACAGTTCAATTTTTCCCCTATTTTGATCAAAACCACCTTTAGTAAAGTGACTAACCAGGAAGTGGTAGGTCAAAGCCCCATCCCTTTCAACATTAATACAGTTAATCCTACAACGACCAGTTTCTTCTAATTCCCTGTTTCTATTGCTGCTGTTCTGTTTGGTCTCCTGAGGCAATGAGTCAACACAGACACCAAATATACACTGCCTCTTACGAGTTCTTGCAAGTCTGCAACTTCCTATTGATTCTGATGAGATCAGGGGCAAGGGAGGACAGCTCAGGCTTTGTGAAAGAAAGGGCAGGCAAAGAAGAAAAGAAAGAATTGTTGGGGGAAAGAGGGGAGAGAGAGAGAAACAGCATGTAAATCCTAGAGCTCCTCTGTCTTAAGTAATTACATCTAGCATAAACTTAAACACTCTTTGTAGAAAGGCTGTTCCACTTAGTGGTGCATCAGGCAGCTGCCTTACAACAGCCACACGTTCCCTCTTAGGTAGCAGCTGAGTCCTGCCTGCGTGGTGTGCCCGTTGTGCTCAGCACAGTGCTGGTTTTCCTGGGTGTCTCAGAGCCCTCTTCCAACCAGACGTAAAGCCCAAGGGCAGACAAGGCTGGAAAGAGAAATGGGGATAATAACATATGACCATGCTGAGATCACCTGTAGTGGCCAGTGGTGACCAGCCCTCCAGGTTTTACTTGAATGATGCATCCGATTCCCTGCCCAATGTCAAAGCTTTGGACAAGGCTGGGAACCTCCTGGGGTTGCCTTTGTTCCCATCCCCCTCCTCCATTGGGGGTGGTGGGTGCCCTCCCCTCTTTTACACACTTTTTTCCCCATTTTCTATTCTTTCCCCCACAGACCCTGATATCCTGAACGGCGTTTACATGTCAGAAGCCTTGAATCCTATTTTTGTGGACAACTTCGAAAGGGATCCCACGCTGACCTGGCAGTACTTTGGCAGCTCCACTGGGTTCTTCAGGCTCTACCCAGGTAAAAGAGCAGAGGTTGGCTTTGCTCTTTCAGCGCAACGCAATAGTCTTGCAGGACAGAGTCCATGCCATGGAAGAGACCAATCTGGGAAGGTTGGGGGCAGCGTGGCCCCATGAAGGGCAGGGGGCAGTGAGCAAAATACTCAGTGCGTGGGCTGCTGCTGCTTAGGCTAATGGAATAGTGTCCACGGCAGGGATAAACCCCATTTTCCCACGCAGACCAGCCCCCCAGGCATGTTGCCCCTGCAACCCCAGAGGAGTCTGCTTGCAGGGGTGTGCCTTGGGCTGGCTGCCCTCCAGAAAGCTCACAAAACACCATGGCAGGACCTGCGAATCTCGCAGGCGGGGTGCAGAGGCTACAGGAGGGCTCCCTGCCTCATGCTCCCCTGTGGTTTTTAGTGGCGGCCACAGCCTCTCTCCATCTCAGGGGCCACACATAGCAGATGCAGCCGGTCGGCCTGACTTGTTATCCACTCACCAGCTGTGAGTGGCACATAAGGTCACAGCGCAAGAGGGAGGCCCTGTGCTCGGAGGAACCCACAAGATCCTCTGCAGCTGTAGCTTGGCCTGGTGGCCCCTTCATCAGATCGCTGCACGCCCTCATTCTGTGACCTGTCACATGTTGTGGAAGGGGAAAGCAGAGATGATGACTGTGAACAGAGCCTTTAGCAGGGAATATGGGACACGTCCCTGTCACTGCTGCTGCTTTTTTATGCTCTTAACCACCCTTGGGGAGAAAAAGATGTTGTTGAGAACTACATCAAAGTGGCAAAAAGTTCAAAGTAAGTGCAATTGCTCCCCAAATTCAAACAGACTATGCCTAGGTAAATTTTTTAACAGAAATTTAATAAACAGTTTACTGAGAACTACCAAAGACCATGTAGCTCTGCTTCTATTTCTGCAGAATGGCCACTGCTGTTGCTGGCCAGACTTGCATGCCCCCGTGGAGCAGCCAGATCTCAGCAGTGAATAGCAGAAGTGCAGGTGCCTGGGGAGCAGGGAGCAGATGCCTGCCTGTCTGTGTGTGTTGATTGCTCCTTTTGCTGCTCCCTTCAGGAATAAAGTGGTTACCAGATGAGAATGGAGTCATCTCCTTCGACTGCAGGAATCGTGGCTGGTAAGAGTTTTGGAGAGACTTGGCCTAATCACCTTTCAGTCTTCCTCTCTCTTTTCCAAGGTGACACCTTGGTGAGTTGCTGATCAACAGTTACTGTCCCATGCTGCTCCTGCGAGAGATGAGGGGGTACATAAACGAAGGCAATAGCAGGTTAGGAAGCCCTACCACCTGCCAGTGCCAGCTTTCCATATGGCATCTAACACGTGCCACATGGAAATCACCACCAGTGTGTCCTTCCTCTGTCCGTCCTCTTTATAATTCTGCAACCAGAGGGATGGGCTGTTCAGACTCCAGAAATGCAGGGCATTTACTCAGTCTACTCAGCATGGCTAAAGCAGGCTTTAGCAATTCTCACTCTCAGCTGAATCTGGACATATGTCTGCAGCAGGCCGAGCACTTGCCAATGCGGGAAATGAGATGCTGGGGCTGGAGGGAGAGGCAGGTTGGTAGGAAGGGACCCATCGGATGCCCAGCCTGACCCTGCTGGATAGCTGTGCTCGTGGTGCACGTTATGCTGTGGCTAGCATCATGTGACAGCAGCATGCCCAGCGTTCCTCCTCCCCGTACGCTCACCCTGCTTCCTTGTATTCTTCTTTTTATAAAGGTACATCCAAGCGGCCACCTCTCCCAAGGACATTGTCATCATTGTGGATGTCAGTGGGAGCATGAAGGGCCTGCGAATGACCATTGCCAAACACACCATCATCACCATTTTAGATACTCTGGGAGAAAATGACTTTGTCAACATCATTGCAGTAAGTATGTCCCATTTCCAGTGCTGAGTTGTCTTCCTTGTGCCTCACACCAACCCTTCAGTCCCCTTAGCAAACTACAGGCATTACAGTGGTGTTAACTACAACAGTACCTGTGTTGGATGGGGGATTAAAACCAATTAGCCTTGGGAAGTCAGCTTCGTTTGGTCAGCAGGGTGGCTGCTAAGTCATCTCACCTGCCTCTATGGGCAATGTCAGCTGCATCTTTTTGCTTACTTAGGGATGCGACTGCAACAGATAACAAAGTGCTGTAGAGAGACACCTGAGCTAACAGGAACCTGAGCTAATAAATTCACCTAGCATAACACAGCATAATACTGTGTTTGGGTCCAGTAGCAGTATAATCCTCAGGATAATGTTTCCAGGCTAGAAAATTACCACCATATGCCTTTTTGTGCACCAGCATCCTGAAAGGCTGCAATCCAGTTCAGAGTCAATCTGCACAGGCCTGCATGGAGTTTGGTCAGGTTGCCTCAGTGTTACTCTCTCCCTTTTTAAGCCCTGGCCAGGATGAGGATGTGCCAGTTACCTACAGAGAGCCAGCACCACTGACCACAGAAAGCAAAACTTTTCCATGATCCATGCCAAGACTGGGGGGTTTGGTGCCGGGTTAAAGGCAAATGGCTGCTCGCCCCATAATTTTCAAAGCTAATTCAAGCACCATCTCTTTCCCCAGGCTCCTTTCTATAAAAGTTTGCCAGGGCACAGTCACTGAGATACAGTCTACTTTTTGTTGATAGCTTCTTATTGTGTAAGATAGTTAGAAACTCCAGTGGTGACAGCTGTGTCTTTATATGGCTGGATAGATGGAAGAATGAACAGTGTTGGCAGAAAAATGGAGGGAATTCATGAAGGAGCTGGAAATATCATCTGTTCTTCAAAAAAAAAAATCTCAGAAAGAGCACATAATATGTATTCCTTTACTGTACTCACACCAAGAACCCACTGGCTCAGACACATTATAGCCTGACCTAAGCTCCTATTGATCAGCTGAGCGTCAGTGGCCTCTTAGCCATGTTCTTATGAATTATGCTCTTCTGAACCTTGCAGGAAAAGGTTTACACTGGCATGTTTTACCTCACATATGTATCAGGCTAGAAGCATACACCCCACTAATTATCACAGTTCGGTGGATATGTGGTAATTTGATATGTTATCGTTCAGCCGTGTGCCAGAGGCATCAGACATTAGGTTATAAAACCACTTGCAAGGTTCAGCTGGTGACTGGGGACTCACAAAGTCTCCAGAAGTCAAAAATATGTGCAAATAGTGCTAGAAGCAAGGCCAGGGGCACAAGCTAATAGAGTGTGGAGAAAATCTCTAGAGTGTGAGTGGAAAAAAAAGTAACTTTGTATGTGTAGATATGCCCAGATAGAACTCAGCAAAACACCATAATTAACACATTATTTAAACAACTACAAGATTTATCAAAATTATAATTTGCCATGATCACTACAACCAATTCTTAAGGAAAATATGTATAAAATGGCATAATGCTCCATACTGTTTTCTGAACATCCAACTAGGACATGAACCCATTTTGTGAATTTTCTCCCGTTACAACCCCTTTATTTTCATTTTTTCTTTGCAGTACAATGATTATGTTCATTTTATTGAACCCTGTTTTAAGGGTATCCTGGTCCAAGCAGACAGAGATAACAGAGAGGTGAGTACCAGGCTCCTATCGATGTTATTCAGATAGCTCTCTTAATGTAACTAGTACATGGGGTTAAGATGCTGTGACGTGAAACTCCAGGGACAAGAAACAACTGTCTCCCAGAAGCATGTGGGTTTGCATTTCAGAAACAAGCACCAGTTCAGTGGTGTGTGCTGGCTCCGTGGTTCACCTTTGCTTACACGAAGCCGCTGTAACATGGTGTCAGCTGGCTAGCTAAACAGCAGCAACCAGCTTCCCTGTGTCACAACAGACTTGGCACCACCGCTGCCAGAGCACGAGTCGACCTAGCCCAGACTGCTGTGGAAAAACAGCATGCAGAGGGCAAAGGTTCTCCATCTTTGAAACCCCACATCCTCAGCCCTCAGAGGGGAGAAAAATCAGCACTTTCCTGGTAACTGTGTTCTCAGCCTGGCCTGATCCTTCACCAGGGTGGACTGCCAGCAAGCTTTCTCTGATGAGGGGTTTTGCTGCTGTGATCCAGGAGGGCTCAGTAGCCACGAGGTGGTCAGCCTGCATCCAGCTGCTCCACCACCCTCTGGGCTGACTTGTATTTTTAGCTCTTCTTACTGGGTTTTTTTCTTCCTTTTTCTCTCTATATTAATACCACAGAGGTAGCACATCCCTCCATGTCTTCAACAACCAGATTTATCTCCAAATTTCTTTCCCAGCTTAGGTCCGGGTCACAGAGTATGAATCCAGAGGGTGATGTCTCCTGCAGTGCTTCCCAACGGACCCCCAAGCCTTTTGGACACTATCTTGTGGAAAGCACTCTCTGAGGGTTTCATTTACAACCAGATCAATGCCTCTTAAATAGTAGACAAGCATTCAAATTTTTTCTTTTTTCCAATCCTGTTGCTCTTGCATGTACAGCAATGTTTTTTTCCTGAAGGGGTGGATAAGGGAAAGTCTGATTTCTACTAGTTTTGTCCCTTGCGCGATCTTTCATGGACTGCCAATAGTTCATGGCCCACAGGCTGAGAAATGCAGTCCTGCTGTGGCTGCGCGGGCAAAGGTGCAACATGATGACACTGCCAATGGAGCGGCCACTTGACTTTCCCACCTCCACCCATGATGGTGCTGCACTGCTCTGCCAGGAGTGGTGAAGGATCAGGAGCCCAATGGCACAGACTTTTCCAGGTTACCCTTCCCTCCCCCAGTCGAAGGGAGCACTCTGCCTGCAACTCACTGCTGCCTTTTTCCCTCTCTTCTTGCCAGCATTTCAAGCAGCTGGTGGATGAACTGCAGGCAAAAGGAGTGGGGACTGTGAACAAGGCTTTGACAGAGTCCTTCAAAATCCTGAGGGAGGTAAGAGAGTCGGTGCCGATGCTTGCGCCGGGCACAAGTGTACCTGCCCACCCCTACTCCCCCTCTACATCTAATGACTTAGCACATCCCTCACGGTTCTGCAGGGTGGTGTGAGCTGATCTCACGGGCCCCAAATTTGCGACAAGCAGTGTGCAGGAGTGACCCAGCTTTGGGGAGGTGTCGGTTTGTGCGTGATTCCCCCAGGGCTGCCGATCCCTGCCCAGGAAGGATCAGGAGCCGGCAAGGCTGTGGCCTCATGAGTGTTTCCTTAATGAGCCCCAAAACTGGGCATCGCCCAGGCACCTTGGTTATAGATGGTGGCAATAAAATATAACTGATCAGCTGAGGGCAACAATTCTGGTCATAAGTAATGTTATTAGTGAGCCTTGGTAAGTAGATGATGATGCTGATGTGAAAGATTATTCTCAGGCTTCAGATTTATTTCAATGTTACTTTGCTGAGTATCAGTGCTTGGGGAAGAAATCACAAGTACAGGAGAATTAATCAGTCAGTCTGATCATGTCCTGTGATAAGAATCATAAATGATTCATTGCCTTATGCGAACAATTGGGACTTCAGTAGCCTGGAGGGAAACATATGACTTGACTTTTAACTCTGTTTCTTAAGGAATGTTAACAAAAAAAGGACCAAGAACCAGCTGAACACCCCCACCTCCTCATGGCACTGTCTATAGTGGGGTTGGCCTAAAGATGCCAATGCCTTTGGTGCTGACAAAAATATGGACACGGTACGATGCCAGTGGCCATAATGATGGTGTTGATGTTAAAGGTAGTGTGCTAGAGGTATTGACACCCTAGGAAGGATTCTCCACTCTTACTTATTTTACAAACTGAAAGTTTAAGTTTGTTGGCTATGGTAACGCTGTTCCTAATTTATGCCAGTGCAAGCATGATCAGAGTTGAACCCAGGGATGGTGGTAGCTGAGCTGACTTGTCAGTGGTAATAGAAACATAATGGTTTTAATGGCAACCTGAGAATAGTGTGGTGTAGCCTTGGCATTGCAGTAATAGGCTGGCAGCACTGCTAGTAGTAATGGTTCAACATCTTTGGAGGAAGATAGTTACTGAGATGACTAGGGAAGCAGTAATGATATAAACCTAGAACAATTACATGGACTAGATGCCTGCTAGATTTATCTACATGTATCCTTGCACTGTATGACAAAATTAACTTTATCTTTAAAACCAAAGATCCAGAGCCTATATGGGCCTGCATTGTATAAATCAGAATATTTAAGCAATTTTTCCACCAGAGGAAAAATGATTTCTTAATATCTAATGTAGCACTGGTTATGTACAGTGACAACAGGTTAAAGAAGCCCAATGCAATACAACTGCAGACTCTCTCAACCAGCACAGCTTTGAAGGTCTCAGTGGAGAATAATGGAGCATAACCCTAAAGAAAGCCTGCTTGCCCCAGCTGAAACAGCAGCTGGTCATGCCAGACACAGACACCAAGACTGGTCTGGTCCTACTAATGAGGAGACCTCACACCCCCTTTCCAGCAGGCATGGCTCACCCGCTAGACTAGGCAGTCCTCAAGCCTCCAGGAGGCAGGACCTTTATAAAACCCTGCATACTTTGAGCCAGGCATGCTCATGGGAAATAGAAGGTATATGGTGGAACAGCTGAGACAGGAAAAACTCCTCCACTGACGTAGCTGGACCAAAAATACCTCCAGAGAGAGAGTGATGTCCATGCAGCCCAGTGGACTAACGGCAGTTAACAACCCTGCAGTAATAGAGGAGAAACTTTTTGGCAGGTAGAGAAAATATTTTTCCTCTCTTTTTGGCATCAGAAATGCAGTCAACATTTTAAGTAGTCATCACTTATCTTGATCCTTGTTGATTCTCCTTTGGCTAATGAGCTCGAAACAGCTCTGAGATTGCTTTTAGTACAGCACCCAGTGGTGATAAAACCTTCTAATGTTATTCACTCGCAAGGTAAGGTGCTGCTTCGCTCATGCCTTTCGTTATCACCTCAGATATGGGGAGAGGGCAACTGACTCAGGCATTTCAGCATCTTTCCTTTGAGCGTCTGCAGATGAGGAAAGGTGGCTGTTGTCTCAGTGACTGATGGTGTCATGCTTCTCTGCATCTTGGAAACTGCTGTCCATGAAACAGGAGTTCAGAAACAGTAACTGTTGTCAAAAAGAAAGGTGTGAAACAGGGCTATATATCAATATCCCCAGCCTCCCCTTTGAACATCCAGCCCAGCACCAGCAGACAAGGTGCTAATAGGAGCTGTGTTTCGGTACCAACCACTTCTGAGGCAGCTCAAACTCCTTCATGTGCTGCTAATACCTCCTTTTCAGTTGGAGTATAACCTCATATCCTCGGTATCCCCAACTCCAAAACCCTAGGGTTCAGCCTCGGGTCTCCCTGGCTGCTTTCTGCCAGAGACTCCAGGTAGGGCCATTCTCCCCAGCTGCGGTATAGAGCACATTTTTAACATCTTGTGCGCATGCGGCAGTGCCAGAGGCGGCACATACATAGGCATGCAAGTGTAGAAACACACCTGTTGTCCTGCAGCAGCCTTCCCCAAACAGTAGCTTCCCTGGTAAGGGCTCATCTAGAGAGTGCCTTGATATCACCAGCTGGAAGACCCCAGGCTCTGCAAGTACCACAGCTTAAGACAAAAGGGTACCACCTGCCAAGTGCTCATATGCTTTAAGGACTCTCTGAAATCTTCTCTTAGAGCTTCTTAGATCTATATCAGTAATAGGGGAAGAAAAGAGTTTCCATTAGTGTGCCCTGAAACAAATCTCTGCTCCTACAGTCATGCAGGTGGGAGAAGGGGGAACTTTGGTGGAATTGGCCATCCCTTCCCATCAGACAAAATTCACATTCTCAGCTTGTAATCATAGCCATTCCTCACAGACTGTCCTGTTGTTGTTCACAGGAGCATATGCAAGAGAATGAAAATGAAAATTGCTACATCACACTGATGAAACAGGCTTTGCTGATTACAATAGACAACCAGTAATAATATCTGTAATGAAAGTGACTGCAAAATTTCCCTGGTAATTTTCCTCAGTCCAATTGCTCCTAGAATTAATAGCCCAGCAGAGACCTACTCAGTGAGGTATGAGTAGCAGAGAAGGGTTGAAGAAGAGCACAATCTCTCACTGTCTTTGTTTTCCTCCATTATGTTCTGGGGTAGACAGGGCATATTTTAATCCATGATGCAATTTGCAGAACAGCTTCAGGAGAACAGTTAGCCAGAGCCTCCCCTGCCTTTCTCTGCCATGCTCAATAAACCACTCAAACTCTCTATTTCAATTTAGCCACACACCACGTGGTTTCAATAAAATATGCATCCCAGGGAAACCATGGTCTTAAGCACACATTTATAAAGTGCTTCAAAATTCTCAGGCGTCAAGTGCTATCTTTTGAGCTCCTTTCTTGTTTATCAAGTTTTAGTCTATCTCACTGCTATCTTCTCTTCTTTGTTTCAACAAGCTTGGCACATCTTGTCCTCTCGCCCTTTTCCTGTAGGATTTATACCCCTTTGTTCTGGCTGCTGCTCTGCTCACGGCTGCTTCCAGGCTGCCTGCCTTCCCTGAAACACCATCCTCCCGACAGCATGTAAGTGCTGCAGCTGAGAGCTATCAAGTGCTAAGCAGAGCAGAATAATTACCTTCCTTGTTTTACACACCATAGTCCTCTTAACACAACGTAAGACAACAGCTACATTTCTGCAGACACTGTCACATTGTTAATTCCTATCCAGCTGATCTGCCTCTGTGGTATTCCTCTCCAGCCGGTATTCAGCCTCCTGTTCAGTATTTGCTCTTCTGACTATCCTTTCCAATGTACACCAATTGTAAAGATATTTATATATTTTTACAGACATGCCAAATATGTGTGTACATATATACATATGCAAACACACACCCCTAATCCTAAGACAGTCATATATATATTTGTATATTTGTTGTATACGAATCTTTTGGGATTAGATAGTACAAAATCTGTGACTCTTATGGGTGCTCCTTTCTCAGTATCCACTCAGAGTAAGTAGGTATTTTGAAAGCTGACCTGAAATATCTCCTGACCCTGTGGAGGAAAAGAAACCCCAAGTTCTGCTCTCTGAGGCCACCTTGGAACGATGTCTCCTCTTAACACCAAGTTGGTTTAATGGTGCCTTGACTCACTGCTGAACTCAGAAATTACATAAATTTTGAGGTTAATTATGAGTAGGTCACTTCAAAATGGCTATAGGTGAAAAAAATGGTGAAATTGGTAACAAACTGGATTTCAGTGAGACGTAAAACTCTGTGTAACTTGAGCAAACTGGTGTCATAAAAAGAATGAATCCGTCTGCTGATGTGAGTAATCAAAGGAGTTTGTGGCCTCTTATGCCCCACCTGCATGGGGAAGCGTTTCATTTGTGCACTTATAAGAGGACTGTGTTACTAATTTTTCTAGCAATATGTGCTAGATGTTTAAGGACAATTTACCCATCTAGTTTCCTCCCTTCTTGTAACACATTTTCTGCTGATTCCCTCTTTGTCCTTTGGGATTTCATACAGTCCCAGTCAGGTCTCAGCCCATGAGGCAAGTAGGTCAGCAACACCTTCCGCAATTCTTTCCCTTCCTGCTGAGCACAGATTATTCAAATGCTTTCAATTAACTTTTTCTTTAACCCTATCACTTTGTGACCCTGCCTGTAATTCATTCATTCTTTCCTTTGTTTCTTATCACTTCAGCGTGTACCCAGCCATTACATTATTGTCCTTTTGATGATGAAGTATGGAGGCTATAAAGCATCTCTGCCTGACCATTTCCCTCTGTTTTTTATCATCTGGCAACATACTCTTTTTACTCCCTTTCTTGCATCTTCTCTGAAGGTTTATAAATCTTTTCTTGATTCCACTCGCATTTTTATGGACCTGGATTCTGCAGCACATTTTTCAGGACATGCAAAGCTCAGGATTTCCTGTTTATCAGTTTATGCCATTTTGCTTAATGCCATCTCTTGTTTCTTCTTCACTGGCTTTCTGTTTCCTTCTCTACTGCTAATTTTCTTCCCATGAGACACTTTCCACTGAGTTTGAATTTTCAGTAATTCTGGAGGCAGGTCTACATAAGAATGGGGCAGGAAGAGACGGAGAGGGGCTGCTCAGTCACCTGGCCAGATGTGTATATAATCAGCATGCATGCCCGCGCATCACTGAGCTATGCTGATGTTCCTATTGCTTCACTAGTAACTCTATGCCAGGCTATAACTGCAAAGTAGATGGCAATGAGCAAACACGGGAGTACAACAGACTATGACCCTGAATTAATTAGATCATGCCTATTACTCCTGGCAACATGACCAAAGTTATACAGGAGAATACGTAGCTCCGTGCCTCGTTCACCGACCACAGCAATAGCCCGCACCTTTTCAAACATCTGTTCTGTGGACATCTTGTTCCTCTTCTCCCCTTCTTTCACACTCCTGAGACTTCAGTCAGAGCAGGGAATTATGCTCAGAGCTTGGTGTGAATGCTGTCAGATCATTTGCTACAGCTGCAGCCAGCTACAAAAGGACCTAAAAATCAGGGATTACCTCTTGTTCATTTGTTTTCTAAATCTGTCTTTTTAATCTCTATTTCTATGACACTGATGATCTCATTTTCCCTGTTGAAAATATCATTTACTCCTGTAATTAGGAGATTGCTGGTTCTGATACAGCATCTAATTTCTCGGTATCTCAGTATTACGAGGTCTGAAGTAAGTTATGTGAAGAGATGTCTTAAGCAGTTTGATGAAATGGCGAGTGACCTTAATTAAATGTTAATTTAATAATTGTCTAAACAAAACATTGTAGATTGCAACAGTCTGGAATAAGCTGCTTTCGTAACTACAAGGTTTGCCTATCTGTGATCTGAACCTCATTCTGACAGCATCTCCCGCACCATCGTAACCCTACGCCTCCCTAATGAATGCTCCCACTAGCCGTTCTCTCTGCTAATCTGCACGCAGTTGATCTCTGTCCTAGGAATAGCTCACTTGAGACTCCTGGTGTTTTTCCTACCTGATGGTCTGCAGCAGAATCCCATGCGACTGTCAACTGCTTTTCCCCTTTCATTTGCACCTAAGAGCATACTGTGCGTGTTCCTGTCGTGCACCCTCAGCCTTTGCCCTGAATCTCCTTGCTGAGCAGGGGGCACGTGTTCTCTGACCCCTCCTGAAACTCCAGTTACCCTGTAGCTGTCACTGATGGTTTTTTTCCCATGGTACAAGGTGTAGAAGCTTTTTGAACCACTGGAAATGTCAGACTGTGGGGACTCTGTAGAGAAAGACATGGGAGATCCCCACTGCTGGGTTGGCATGACCACAGCAGCAGAGGTACAGTCTGTCTCCCCTCTGAATGTGCTGCTCTGGTGATATGAAAGAGGAGGAGCACCCCCAACCACCTCATCCTGATTCAGTCATTCACATGGATGTTTTGCCTGAGAACAGCTAGTTAGAAATGACCGTATTACACCATCCTTCTCTCTCATGATCGTCTGTACTGATTCTGGTCAGTGATACAAGTAATGGGATTATCACAAAACAGGGAGACATGGGTTCATATGTGTGATCATTCAAAAGCTGTTGAATCCATGCTTACTGCAGTAGAGTAACAGGTACTTCAGTGAAATTAAGAGTAATGTTGAAGGAGGCAGGACCAGTAACACAAACGGTGGTGGAAGGAGATGTTATGGTTATATTAGCGCTGAACCTGGTAATTTCATAATAAGGGACAATCACAGAGGTAATTGTAGGAGTGGTGAAATGACTGGGGAAATCTGGGCTTGGAGTTGGCTTCCAGGTATCGACGGTCATGATGTTAATCTGTAGTGGAACCACAGTACCATCTGTGTTGGTAAAGACATTTGCCTTCTGTCCTAACATAGCACTACCAAACCAGAAGGGACTTGTGAATTGAACCCTAAAACATCTAAAAAGTCCCAGTTCACACCCTGTGCTCTTGTTCTCCCGTTCAGTGCTTGCTTTTATCTTTTGCAATTAGTCTTGCCATTTGGATACCTTTTTCCTCATTTATAAGATATAAATACCCTCTCCAGTTTAAAATTGCTGCTGTGTTTGATATAACCTTAGTCACCCTTCAATTAGTCTCCTGTATGCTCTCCATCTCATGCCATTGCCTCTCATTAATCTCTTGTGCAGAGTTGTCATTTCTTCCTCTTTCTATATTTTTTTTCCTCTGCATCAGTTTCTGTATCCTCCTTTGTTGGTTAGACTTTTCCTTGCTCAGAGCGTAGAAGCGGTGAGGTGCTGTGCAAGGAGAAGTGCATACTCGACACTGAGCTAGGAGCCGCAGCAAAGTAGCTGCTCATTTTTGTGCCTTGATGTCCTCTGTTACCTCCTCTGGTGACTGCTCATTCAACACCTGTGTTGGTGCTGCATAAGGCACTTCGTTCTCTAGAGCCGGTATTCCTGACGGCATGAGAGGCAAATGGCTCTGCATGCAGGAGCACTAGATAAGCAGCATTCGAAGGCTGGTCTTCCTGGCTGAACAAGGCAGGGTCTGGCTTGCCCGTAAGAGCACACTGGTTCAACACCTCTCCATGTGTCCTTGGGAGCACATCAACATTTGTACCAGAGTCCCAGCGTACTTCCACTCTACCTTAAATATCACTTATGCACAGATAACAGGTTATCTGTCATTACAGTGTATGGCCTTTCTATCTGGCACATTCATAACCTCTTTCAGCTCTGATGGCAGTAGCTTTTTTTCATGTGCTTCTGCCTGTCTCTGCTATTTTTTGGCAGATTGATGGATTTACCCTGAAATAATGAGTCTGATTTCCCCCTCCTCTCACATTTTCTGCCATAAAAAGTGACAGTTATTGCTGTCAAATCAGAATTGCAGTGTTTATGGTCAGTCTATAGTCGTTTTGCATAAATGAATGTGACTGTGCAAGATGTGAGGCAGCAGGGAATCGCACCCTTCCTCCACAGCACTTATTTTCTCCTTATTCTTTTACTTCTGTAAAGCCTCCTGTGTCTACATGTGCTAGGCAGGGCTGTATAAATAAAAAAATTATATGCAGCATACAAACACTGTCCTTATTTAAGTGGAGCTCTTTCTGAGCACAGTGTGAGGTTTGCAAGAGGAAGTCAGGATCTGGCCCACTATGAATAAATACACTGCAATTACACAGAAACGGCCTGTGCTGAGATAACTAATGCTCCTCCTCTCTTGTTGTAGTTCAGAGACGCCGGTCAAGGAGGCTTGTGTAACCAGGCTATCATGCTGATCACAGATGGAGCAGTGGAGGATTATGAAGCTGTGTTTGAAAAATACAACTGGCCAGATCGGAAGGTTTGTCTGGGAAATGATAAATAGAAAGGGCGAGGAAAGGTGCTATCCTGCTATGGTGGGAGTAGAAGAGCATGAGCCAGGATGGCGGGCAGAGCTGAGCATTCACATCCTCCAATACCCGTGTGCATCCAGCTGTAAGCATAAAACAAAGCAGCCAGGCAGGAGCCTGCTGCGGTGATTTTAAAGGTGGTAGGATCGCAAATGGATATCTGTAGGTCAGTGAAGATTTTTTTTTTCATACACTTCATTTTCTAAAGGTGTGGGCAATCAAAACATTCTCCTGATAAGATGATAAAGACTGAGCCGTGTATTTTAAAATTTAAAAAACCCCCACCTTTTGCAAAGAATTTTAATCCCATCCAGGACTGTTTATAATTGATCCTGTTTGGGCAAGGTTTGGCTATTACAGGTTCCTATGGTGGGCAGGGGAATGGCCCAGACAACCGCTCTAGGTGCCTTCTAGCCCTATTTACTTTGAGGTCTGTCATTATAGGCTTGTACTAGCAGAGCAGACTGTGAAAGTGGAATAGACCACTGCTCATCCTAAACCCTCCTGATTTATTTGTTTACCTCATCCCAGCTAGCAGCAATGCACAAAAGGAGAGAAGCAGCCTACTGAGACCAGTGCATGGGGCTGTTAAAGCAGTTATTTCAGGATTGACTCTTTTGTTGTTGGTCAAACACAAGAGAAATGGTGAAGCTTTCTCTAAATGATTCATGCGGCCAGCTGTTCCCCTGGGTAAAGGATTCCTGTGAGCTATAAACCTCTCTGCATGTGGTTGCTGAGTGCCTGGCAGAGCTGCTATCATAAAATCAAACAGAATTTGCACTTCTGCCTTGTTATTCAGATGATCCTGGGTGCTACTTGGCTTTCTGGGCTTATTGTAATTGGAAATTAAGTTCCAGCCCACAGAATGCGAAACAAATGGAGCAAGAGGCTCCTGTCTCTGTGTGAAGGCAGAGCTATTGCTATGCACCACAAACAGGCATTCACACCAGCGTATAACAGGATGCCAAATCTCAGCCATTTGGATTTGGTAGCACATTACAGCCTAATTCTTCTATCTTTGCGTTCCTGTTCCCAGGTCCGGGTTTTCACTTACCTCATTGGACGAGAGGTCACTTTTGCCCCCAACGTGAAATGGATCGCCTGCAACAACAAAGGTGCTGTATGGGAATGTTTCCCCAACCCCCATCACACACGTCACACGTGGACTGCAGCCACGGGGCCCTGGACCCCTCTGAGGCTTACCCACTACCGCTGGGGCCCATGAGCCCTCGGTTGGAAGACAACCTAAGGAAAAAGCAGACCCTGCTAGTCCACGTGAAGTGTGCCTGCGTCCAACTAACACAAGTCCTCCGTGCTGAGCCACCACACTTTCCTGTCACGGTGCCAAGGGACACTATGACCGAGATTCATGCTGGCTGTAGTCCACCTAAGTCCCTGTGCTTACTGTGTCCCAGTTGCTGGCTTTTGACATCTGTCTAAAACTCTGTCAGAAGGCCTGACATCTTTTGGCTGAGATGTAAAACAAACATCTCTCTTCTTTAAAGATTTTATAGCACTTTTCACAAGGTCTGTAGGTTAACCCCTATATCCTGGCCAAATTCTTTATGTGCCAGTGGTTTCACTGAGGTACCAGAATAGCTTGTTAATCCCATCCCAAAACCAATATTCTCTCTAGCTGGCATGAAATGGCATGAATGGGAAAATCCATTCAGAGTAGGTGAGTCACCTCTATGCATTTGGGGCCAGTTAAAAAGTCCAGCTAGCCCTACCAGAGTCTGCAAGAGTAAAGGAAGAGAGGAAAAAAAAGTCTTCCCTGTTTGGGCATGACTTGGCCTCAGTGTGCCTGGAGACAGTCAGCAATGCTTGCTACATCAGTATGCTGCTTAAACGGGGCAAGGAAGGGAAGAGTGAAGCTGACTAGCTAGGTATATTGACTCTTTTCCTGTCTGAGCAGTGGCTCCAGCAGGCTATGAAATGCATGGGTGCATCTGCTGCTGAAAATAATTGACAGACAAGAGTTGCTGGCCTGCAGAATGTCTGTGAGCTGGGGATGTTCAAGGCTTAAACGTTTGTCTATTAGCACTATGAATCACACATAAAATTTTTAGTTTTTCTTAGATGAAATGAAAACCTGGATTTCAGATTGCATGTTCAGCCATAAGATTCGTGACAGGGAATTCACAGTGCTGTTGGTTCACCATAAAATGTGAGAATGGATTCTCCCGAATAACCAAACAGAGAACAAAAATATGCTCTTTGCACTTGAATTCTCAGTTACCAGACTTGAGCTCTGCAGAAGGCTCACTGATTTTTGGTTCTTCTATTTCAACACATTGCATAGCTCTTGTAGTCCTTGTTTTCAAGCACACTAAATCTGTTTCCGCATCACAAAGCTTATCAGATCATGAGCCCTTTCACACGGCAGTGTTTTCCTAGTGATAACAAAAGTTTCCCATCTATCTGACATACTCCATCCTATACCAAGTACAACCAATCAGTTCCATGTGGTGAGAAGCAGGACAAGATTCCTCGTGACATTACACTGTGTTAGCATTTCTAACCAGTTAAGCAGCTACTTTTGAGGACCTTTTGATAACTTGAAAACATTCTTCCCCTGTACTCCTTGTTGTAGTGTTAGACTTATGGGTCCTTCTGCAGGGACAAAGCTCTGGAAATAGGTAACTAACTTGCACTTTTTACGTTCTGCTTCCAATGGGTAGATGGAAGTAGTTGCCATCCTGGAAGTAAAGCTAGGCAGACTGAAGAGTAGAGTGCTGGAAAATG
The DNA here is from genome assembly GCF_018139145.2 of Gymnogyps californianus. NCBI lineage: Eukaryota > Metazoa > Chordata > Aves > Accipitriformes > Cathartidae > Gymnogyps > Gymnogyps californianus. The sequence continues at coordinate 150,199,879 of NC_059471.1, forward strand.
TCTGGAAGAGAAGTTGGGAGTTTGGGCTTAATATAAAATTGGGCAGGGTAGGTGGGTAGCCTGGTGGAATACTTTGTTTGCATGTTTGGCCTTCAGGACCAAAGGCAGCCTGATTAGTGGATGGTTTTGCCTAAGACCCAAAGCAACATTTTACATCTGCTTGGCATGATTCTGGTTATAGCAAGACTCTCGTCTTGAGCATTGGTCCAGTATTTTGAGAAGAACAGAGCCAGTGCTTTGAAACTCTAGATTTGCACAGAAGCTTGGGGATACAAGGGATGTCAAGGCACTTTTTGTAAAGAGCAGATAAACTGTCTGGGTAGATACAGTCTTTGACATCTAGTTTCCCAGCTTTGCACGGACGCTCATTTAAAAATACACAAGATATGTTAGCAGAGTGACTCACACCTCTGTTTCTCCTTGAAGGCTACTACACTCAGATCTCCACACTCGCGGACGTCCAGGAGAACGTGATGGAGTACCTGCACGTGCTCAGCCGTCCCATGGTCATCAACCATGACCATGACATTATTTGGACTGAAGCCTACATGGACAGTGCGGTAAGGACCTACAGCACAAGTCTTTAGTCAGCAAACAGTAGGGCCTATGGGCCAAACTGGCAAAGGTGTTAAGACACCCAGCTAGTATGTTAGACATATAACTTGTCCCAGCTTCCCATTTAAATAGCCCATGTGTATCATAATCTAAATAAAGTCCTGAAATTTATGTAAAACCAGGAGTAGGTTGATTGATAGAAATTACTGGTCTCTGGCTCTGCTGAGACAGACAATATTTCTTTTCTGCTCACTCCTGGAGTTGAGATGTGTATGCAGACTCAGGTCTGAATCTGCAGTGACCCAGGAGCCCAGGACTAATCACACAGGCACAGCATGACTTAAGTAGTGCTTCTGTGAAAGCAGGTTACCTTCTAAAGGATTATTCACAGGAAAGATTATTTACAGCTCAGGATATGGGTCACAGAGATTTATTTCCTCCAGCCCAGTAGCTAACTGCATACTGCTTAGCACTCAAAGCTACCGATCTAAGTTTGGGAAGCAGGCTCTCTTTCGTTCCTTGAACTAGCAAGACCTAACGTCACCGCACCGGCCCTGTGCTCAGCCCTGTGGGTAAAGAACACATTGCAAAGGACCAGAGAGTCAGCACTCCCAACACCCGTTGCTTTGTCTCAGGCCTGCCCTATGGGAAGACATTTGGACCATGAGCAGGTGTTGTGTTGTCAAGGCAGCTTTGAAATTCAAAGGAGTAAAGGGAAGGACAAAGGAGTAGACCACCGCTGAAGGAACCTTCCCCTGCACTTCCCCAAAATAGAAGATGTTCCTCAGTCTCTGTCTCCATCCCTTTTTACATTGCCGAAAGAGAAAGTTACAGTTCTTCTTTTGGGCACTCTGTGCTTTCAGGGAGATAAAGGTTTTTTTCCTACACTGGACTCTTCACCCCAGAGAAGCATCTGCATAACTGTGACACCTAGAGCTGACCAGAAGTCAGATTTCCCTTTTCCAGAAGCAAACCTGAGGTCTCAGGACTGTATATACTATCTGAGGGGTAAAAATCTTCTAGAAACATTGAGAATGTTTCTGTACACAATCCCACTGTGGGACTGAAGTTATTGGCTCCGGTCTGGCCAGCAGCAACTTTAGGGTGTCTGCCACAGCCCTGGGGAGAACCCACAGTTTTGGGGTTTAAGATCCATGGTGAGAAACCTGAACTCTCTGAGCTGGAGTAAAACTAGGGGTACTGAGCTTAGCTTTGTAGCAGGAAACGTGGAAGTCCAGGTCACACATGGTGGTGCTCGATGCTGTGCTCAGTCAAGACCACACAAACCCCACGAAATACCTCCAAGGCAGCCAGGCTTGCACCATCATGGTGCATAGATGTTATACTCAGGAGACTCTTGTGGGAATGGACTGTCCCCCATCACTGTGCTGTGGCTGACCATTGAGGCTGCAGCGGTGGCACACTAGCTCTGTGAGGGTGACGTGGGGATGTCTTCTGCTGCAGGAGCTGTGCCAAGTGAGAGCTGGGGACACGGTACTTGAGTGGGCTAAGCAAAACCTCCAGAAATGCTACTAACTAGCCAGCAAGTTTATTCTATTAGCAGGCATGCCACCCCTGGCATTGGTGTATGGTGTCACACTTCCCAAGGCAGCCATAGGGATTTGTTTGCTGCACTTTTTTTGCTGCGTCTTTTTTCTCGCCTCTTGGCTTGGCTTGCCATTCTCTCCCTCCACCCCAACCTCTCCCATCTTTGATTCATTCCTCCATTCATGTATTCATTCATCTGTTCATCCATGTCTCTCGCTAGCTGCCACAGTCTGAGGAGGTAACTGCACCCCTGTGTTTTGTGAGCGTGCTGTTTCCCTTGTGCCATTTGGTGTGTCAGTGCCAGCGCTCACAGCCACAGCTGGCCTGTACATCTGGAGGGGGTGGGGGTTGCAGCACTGAAGGAGCCCTCTTACACTGGCAAGAAGAGGAGAGGAAATGCTGGATGTACGGGAGAGCTGTGCTGTGCTGTTGGTTCAGAGTAGGTAGGGGTGTCTGTGTTGTGCAGTAGCTTAGTTCACCGGATCTCTTCTTCCACGTGTCCAGTAAGTGCCGGAGAAGTTTACTTGCTGTGTGTTACTGTGAGTGTTGCTGTGAATGGAAGGTTTCCACAAAGAATCATCCAGACCAGTAACTCAAGATACCAGGCTCAAATCTCCATCAAGCGACTATATAGATTATTGACTGGCTCCTTTATGGCTCCCAGCATGTATAGTAATGGAGACAGGAGGTCATTTCTTGCCTTCCTACTTACTTGACCACATGAGAGATGGAAGGGGGATGCTACTGGCATCGAGGGATTAGGTTCTTTTGATAGCTAGACATGTTTGGGAGACTCCTTTGCATATGTCTTGCCTGTTTTACCTCCTTTCATGTATGTTTTTACAGCATCTGTCCTCTGCAGAACTGGGAGCATCTGTTATCCCATTACACATGCATGTCCTGTATCCCCTGTAGAGATAGCTCACCATATTGTATCTGTTTGGATCATGATTTTGTCTCTGTTTTTCCTAAGCTTAGATGCTTGAGTAGCAAGTATATATAAACAGGCTCTGTGCGTATTTGTGCCTTTTAAATATTTGCCTGTGGTGTTTCTCATTTGTGGTATTCATGTGTTTGCAATATAGATGATATCTTGTTTGTGATTTTGCTCATATTTGTGTTGCTTTTCTGCATTCTGTGCTCCTTGTGTTGGTGATTTTTACACTTCCTGCATAAGTGCTCATGTCTACACTCCCAATGTGTGGTGGGTATAAATTGTGCCACCACTTCTACAGGTCCCTGTCTCTTCATTAAAACAGCTCTTTAATTTTTTCTGCTTCAACACTTTTCACTGGCTTTCATCCCATCCTCATCACCATACGAGCAAGCATCCATCCCATGATCCTCTTGGATACAGAGTATTGAAAAGTACTGCCATCTCTTTTTAGAGGGGTGTGGGAGGCAAGGAGGTGGCTAATTGTAATCAACATCTGGGGTCCTCGGGAATTCCAGTGCCTTTCATTTGGGTTATCTACGGTATTGCATTTGCTAACACACGGCTCGTTGTTCTGTGGCAGCTCTTTGCATCTCAGGCTCAAAGTCTGTTGCTCATGACAACAGTGGCTATGCCAGTCTTCAGCAAAAAGAATGAGACGGTGAGTGCAATGCGGGCTTCGATCTCCTTCCAGCCTGCAGAGGTGAAACGATGCCGCAGACCTTTGCAGGGTTTTAAAGCCAATGGGTCTCTGAAAGAAGAGCTGGCCATTAGGGACTGCGGTAGACCTCTGGCAGGATGTGTGGCTGATAACTTATCTGACAAAATGATAGTCTGTCATTTCCTCTGAATGCTATTTCTTCAAAATACCCCTTAAATATGACACTTTTCCCTGTTTTATCCCTTCCATTTTCAAACCTAGCCTAATCTACAGACCCATGAAGTTTCAGGCTGGAAGAGATCGTTACCTTGTCTAGTCCGTGCATTTTATTGCAGACCTTTACATTTCATATAGATGGTCCTTCATGAGCCCAATAACCTGTGTTTGGCAAAAGTGTCATTGAAGAAAGGCATCCAGCCCTGAGCTCTCCATTGTGGTTTCTCACTCTCCGTTAAAAACTGGTGTCTAAATTCCACTTTCAATTTGTCTGGCCTCACCTTCCTGTCGTAATGGCTTTCTCTGCTAGATTAAAAAGCCTGTACCCTTTGGTATCTTCTCCAGGGAAGCATCTTCTACTGCAATAAAGTCAAATCTGTCTTTTGGTAAGATAAAAAGGTTGAACAATTTAGGTGTCTTTGATAAGGGCATTTCCTCTGGGTTTTGAAACCCTTTAGACACTCTTTTCTGTACCATTTCTAGTTTCTCAGCATCCTTTTAAAATGGTGGACGGTACCTTACCATTGCTGTACAAGGGATAAGCTCTTCATCCAGGTCCTACAAACAATTGTCTGCCTTCTCCACCTGAGGCTGGCCTTAACCTGTATTAGCACAGCACTGCAGCGGGAGCCTGTGTGTCATTTTTCCATTGTGCTCCCCAGATGCTTATTAAACAACCAGTTCCCCATGTCGTGGGGATTTCCTGCATTCCTTTTTTCCTAGGTTAACAATTTTGTATTTGACGTTTGGTTTAGTTGGCCCAAGTTATCAACCAATCCGTGCTGTTCTGCATGATTGCCTTGCCCTTACTGTTATTTACACATACTGAATGCAGGGTTTTGCCCCCAAAACCTGTTGTCATGATTTTATGTTACTTCTGAATCATACTCAGAAATGCTGACTAGTATCGGGTAGAAATGCTCCACTCTATAAACACTGGAGCAACTCCTTGAGACTTTTTGAGGCATGTTAGTTGGTTTTGAATGAATATATTCATATAAGCCTAGAGAGAACATGTGAGAGCCTAGTAGGAAGGCAATAATGTGTGTTCAGGTAGAGAGCTACCAAAGTTTTGCTTCTGAAAATGAATTCTCCTTTGTTTTTAAGCGCTCTCATGGCATTCTCCTGGGTGTGGTGGGCTCTGATGTACCACTGAGGGAGTTGTTAAAACTTGCTCCACGGTATAAGGTAAGACTGAGGTAATGCAATTTGTTATTTTGCACAGCAAAGTCACTAGCCGTTCTTCCATGGGCATGACTGAAAAATCATTCCTCTGCCTGTAGGAAGAACTGTGAGCGTAAAGCAAGAGATGTTGGATGTGGTGATGTGTGGTTTCTATATAGCACATGGGAAATCATTCACTACTAGCAGCTCTTAGGTTGCTTCAGAAACACAAGGACTGGATGATCCAGTAGACTGGCAACAGGTCATGGAGCCTTTGCATCTTGATGGTCACCAACCTAGATCCCTCACAGATGATATGGATCTGACAGCCTCCCTCAGGAGAATTAAAGTTTTATGTCCAGTTCCCAGTGGACAAAAGCTGCCATGCCAGCTGGCAAAAAATAAACTAGTTTCACTGTCAATATTCTTTGCAGAAAAACTGAGGACTGAATGGACTATGGAGAGCCAACTTTTCTGTCATGCCTAGACGTTCCTTTCTCCAGATTAGCATGAAGATTTCTTGGCAGAACAGTGTACAGAAAGTTGGCTCTCACTCTCTTGTGCTGTACCTAGATAGAGTATTTGCTCTCCAGAACTGTTAATCCAACAACTTTCCATCAGCTCTATGGTCAATATATCTAAAAAATATATTTATCCATAGGAAACACCCCCAGAGATGCACTGTTTAGTTTGGTTTCTGCTGTAAATTCTGTGCAGTGACCTTTTGTTCAATCACTCTGCACACCAGGAGACAGCAAGCACATCTGAGGATCACCATGATATCAGGCAATTTGAGCCATTATTTCAAGTTTTCATTTTCTCTTAAATATCTATCAGACAACTACTACGAGTTAGACAGTTGTCCAAAATCTGATTGCTGAAGGCTCACAGGACTGAAAGTGCTGTCAGAAGCTATGAATTTGTGTGGCGCTTCCAGACATGGATGCAGGGCAGACCATTCACACGCAGCTGTAGGAAATGATCTTTCAGGCAATCCAAGAACTACGGATGTCGGGGCGCATGCACTCAGCCTGCAAAAGCTAGCTGGTTTGGGTCTGGGGGAACCTTGTCTAGGAGCTTCAATTTTTATACACATTTATTTTCTCTATAAGACTAATACCTTTTCATCTTCCTCCCTCCATGTCAGTCAAAGGCCATGTGTCACGATATTTCTTCTGGGCCAAGAAGGGACACTGTTCTTTCCTCCAAGCAGTGCCAGCGAAGGAGGGAAAATTATTTGAAGGATTTCTTTACATCAGAGGCAGGACACGACTTCCCAGAAGCTCTTCCAACTCCAGACCAGTTTGGAAACCTAGAATCCTCAACTTGAATCCCCTGGCATACGGGTTACAAAGGACCAGTTCCACAGTTACAGCCCTTGAGAGCTCATACATTTATGATGGCACTTCCTGGGCTGGGAAATTTCAGCTTTAATAGGCCAACAAGGAAGTTTGCTATAGTCCTGATCCAATGTCTTGGTTTCATTCTTGCCACACTGAGCTGAGCTCAGCGTGCTTTGCAAAAAACTGTTTCACGTAGAGAGAGTCCAAAGTTTTGATCTGGGATGTGTGAAACACAGAATTCATTCCCTCCAAAAAGGCACAGATGGATTGTAAATGACTTACCTCCCCATTTCCCTACTGTTATCCCTCCAGGATTGTCTCTATAGGAATATAAAGTTGCAACATTTTTTTAAAGATAGAAACCTTAGCCATTCTTGTTTTCCTTGAGACACCTCTTGTTTTGGCAAGCGCAGGCTATCAGCAGATTTTTAGCAACTCAGGGTTTAGCTGGAATTTGTATTATATATGGGCTTGATCTGAGTAATTGCTCTCTTGGAAATCTCTTCCAGATCAGGTCAGCCAGTGTCTGCTCTTGTTAGATTATGCTATTCCTTAAAAAGCATTTTAAGGCTACAGGCTTGTACAATTGGCCTAGGCTAGGTCTGGTCTTGCCAACACTGAAACATAATGCAGAGATCCTCTGAAGACCAACCGGCTTTCCAGGGAAGCCATCTGTGAGATTCATACTCACTTGTTCATTCACTGCTGTGCATATGTAGTGATGGGCATACAGACCTGTCACCGCTGTTCCTGTACTGTTTACAACATTCCCCATCGTTGCCCATTTTATGTGCAGCACTGCTGGGCCTGCTGTTGAGAGCTTATTCTGCCTCTGGGTGGTAATTGTCCACGAGGACAACCAGACTCTAGGAGGGCATCTTTTTCTGAATGTGTACACAAATCAACTACCTGCCCATCCTTTTGTGCATCCAAGCATAGTCAGCCTGCTCGGACAGAGCAGCCAGAGATCCAGAGATAAATGGTTTGGGATGGACCCTATTTTCTTCTGGTCAATACCTTTAAAAGGAAAATGTTTCTGAATATTGGTGGTGCCAGGGTATCAGTGGCACCCATTACACAGCAGTGTTTCTAGCTAAAGCACTAATTATTCTAATGCCTCTTTCTCCAGCTGGGTGTCCATGGATATGCCTTTCTGAACACCAACAATGGCTACATCCTTTCACATCCAGACCTCCGTCCTTTGGTACGTATACCTGTGAATTTGAGAACCTTTGCTTACTTGGAAACAGTGGCTTTCAGGGATGCTCCTGATTTCACGTATTTTATTGACCTGTGAAGGCTACCAGGCACTGATATATAGGCACCCAGGAGCATGAGGGCCAGAGAAATCAATTCCACATACATAGACGTATATATGCACACACATGTGTATGAAGTGTAAGGCACCCTGCCTGTCTGTTCTCCATAAGAGTGCACGTGAGGGCTGCGTTTGTATGCACTTGCTGTACTGTGGGTGCACGTGTATCTGCGTCCATGCAAGGTTTCACTGCCGGGCTGAAGAAATAATTCTCCTCACTTGGGCATGTCTCCTACAAGAAGATTCAGCATGAGCAGCACCCCAGTAATAGCTACCCAGCAGCTGTAGTGTTGGACATTTTGGGAATCTGAGGCTAGCAGGGTCCAGTACCACAAATCTTAGTAACATGGTAAGTCAGAGACAATTTAGAGACCAGGAGGCTGCAAAGACCGTCTGGGACTTGAGGGAGAGGACGCAAGGACAGTGTTTCTCCCTCGCAGTGCCACCTGGAGCTCCAGACCGCACATCTGTCTGCAAACACACAGCTGGCCTCGTTACTCAGATACCCAGGCACGCAATGATTTTACATTTCATACGCGTGCCTGTTGGCACAAATCCACCTGCACGCAGCTATAAGCATTAGTGTGGTTACTGGCAGGAGAAAGTGCCACCACGGGGCTTCAGAGCAGCTGTCTTCAAAAAGGCAGCTTTGCACAGGCAGACCACAGGCATGGGTAGTAACTTCAGTATGTGAAGAGAAGGGACACATCGTGTTTCCAGGATGGGGCAAGGCAAAGCTAGGCAAGGGCATTGCTTTATCCTCCACCTGACGTTGGCCTCTCTTAGTCTACTTCACACCTTTTCCTTCACCCGGAAGATTACAGGGAAATAGCTCTCTTGCATCAGTTAGCCCTAGGTGAAAAGCCTACCTTTCTGTCAGAAAGGTTTTTAATTCCCATCAGAAAAGATCTGCTGGTATTATAGGGTTAATGGGATTACACTCTTAGCTGTGGGGAAAAAAATTATTTCCTGGAGGCAAGTGTATTGTACTGATCTATTTAGAAGAATACTCTCACAAAGGAGGTCATAGCCTTTACCTGCAAGTTCACCTGTGTTCCTGCCTGTCCCTTGCTACTAGATCAGCCTCTCCCACTTGAACTCTCCTAGCCCCGCACTGCCCGCATAAAGAACTGCATGGCATGGGACCAAGAAGGCACTTGCACCCAAACTCTGCCTTCCTAGTCAGAGAGTGAATGAGACAATCCTATTTTTCAAATTACTTATCAATTCTTAAAGGGTTAGTTTAGGAAGTTACCATCTAGCCACTTACTTGGGTATTTTTCTTTTTTTTTTTTTTTAATAAACGCCAGTATAAAGAAGGAAAGAAACTGAAGCCTAAGCCAAACTACAACAGTGTAGATCTCTCAGAAGTGGAATGGGAAGACCAGGATGAAATAGTGAGTATCAGAAAGTGAATTTAGCCTTTTTTTGTAGCTCCTTCTTTCTATTACTCTGTGTGCCTGTATGGAAGGGGCGGGGGAGCAGCAGGCAGTAGGCACTCCTGGTTTTTTCTGTGCCTGACTGACCCTGACTAAGAGAGGCTGGTGGTCCACAAGAGGACAAGGATGATGCTCCTACAAAGTGCTTGTCTTCTTTCCCAGTATGAGTTTTCCTTCTCATGGAACAGGGAGGGAAAGCACTGGCAGGAGGAAGGAAGCAGTTGGAGAGTGCTCCAGGGAGCCAGTCTGTGTGTACACGGCCCAAATGCTGCCTTAATACAAAGCCAAGATAGCTTAGGAGTATGGTGGTGCCCCATGATGTTACCCATACATGTAGTTTGTGAGATATAGCTGAAGCCACTCAACTAATGAGATCTGCAACAAGAGAGAAAGTACATTCAAAAAGAGACTAAAGCTTGCAGTCACTATTAATAATAGACAAAGAGGATGAGGGACTCGGGCACTTGAGAAAAACAAATTTCCAGAAACCACCTTATTGCACAGGTGTGGAGGCACTGAAAACAATAGCTGACCAGAGGGAAAAGATTAGAAAATACCTTTTCTACTGTCTTTCGAGCAAAATTATTAAAAAGTGATAAACAAGAAACAGCATGCACCTTAACAGCTGCACATCGCCACGTTGCGCAACTAGGAACCCAGATATAATGAGAAGGTAGAGAGGTTCCTCTGTGGCTCGTTTTCTTTCACTCAGAAGAATTAGGAGAGAATAGATACTTAAGTTACTAAGATAAGAACTGAATTTGGAGTAAGATAGAATTAGCTGTGGGACACATGCTTCTGGATTACAGGGGAGACTGCTGAGATAAACGGATCTGATGCTATAGATATCCACATAAACAGGTAGGACAAATGAACTGCCCAGCAAGAGGATCAAAGTAGCTACTGCTGCTAGCGCAGGCCAAGTACAAAGGGCCACACCAAAGGAACTTGCGAAGTGGAAGAGTGGCAAATTGAGAAAGGAAACACAGCGGAACTGGGTGTGAAACATGGAAAGCAAGACAAAAATAAGAGGCTTTACTTGCAGTGCAGCCACCAAGATGCAGGTTGCCAATGGCTTTGTGTGGGTTCGCTGATGTCTTCTAGGAGCTCTGCTCCCATTGTAGTTTTCTTTCTCACTGGAGCCACTTTTAGAGCTGCTCCTCTTTACGCAGTTTGCTATTTTACAAAAAAAAAAAAAAAAAATCCAGGAAATAAGAGGACTTTGCTTTGCTGTCATATTTATTTGGCTAGCAGGTTCCTGTCTGACCAAATAACATTGATATCTGAATGCAAATATGATGCAAAGTGTAAGGTTTTTGTGCATAGGCAATCAGAGTAAAACTCCCCAGTGAAAAAAAAAGTCAAGAGAGGCATGAAAAACAAAGCCACTTTGTGTTCCTGTACTGCATCTTCCAGAAGAAAGAAAGGTTGCAGTCACTGAGGGTACAGAGACATTCAGTGACGTGAACGATATCTGCAGTGTGACTTCAGCAAGTCTAGAGACTCTCGAGATACACCCACTGCAGCAGAAAGCTGCCAACATTTCAACACTCAGATTTGCAGCTATGGTATTAGATCAATGACAGACTCAACATCAGTTGCAGTATAATCTCAGCAACACTGATAAGCAGCAAATTCAGACTGGAAAAATATGCCCAAGTGCTAATGATGTGTAATACAGCCAGCTGCTAAAAAGAAATCGGGGTGGGGGGAAGACGGCACTGTCTGGAAAATACCAATTGATGCACAATAGTACTATCTGCAGCTAGGCAGCAAGGAAGTTTGGGCTTGCTTGTAAAGCAACACAGGGATATTCTCAGTGTGAGGGGAAAAGGGAAGCGTCAAGACATCCTCCCCAGCAGTCTAGAAACCGTCACCCAGACAAGTTTTCTTCAGCCTTGACAGAACCACTGAAGAAGGAATTAGTCTGCAAAGATGTTGAAACTGAGTGGCAAAACACACAGAAGTTGTGAGACCCCTCAGGTAAACTGTATGTCTGTGTTGGTTTGAAACCAGACAAGCGGACAGGGGAAAGGAGTCAGCAGCACTCGTTACCAGAGATGGGGACGGCACAGACTCATTGCCCTGGAGCAGGCAAGTTTGCTGTTCGGGGTATCAGGAACGAGTGCTTCAGCATGCACCAGACCAGCTCTTTGTCCAAACTCTGCTACACATTTTTCAAAGTGGAGGCCAGCTGCTGCCAGAAGTGTCCTGCCTAAAAAGGACTGAGCATTATGGGGGCTCCCAGACACCAGGACTGTAATTGACTTCTCAGTGCAGGAAAAGCTATTGAGGAAGAAGCAGCAAGCCAGGATTGTGGCACCAACCTACAGCCGCTGTCACCTGGGGGCTGGACACAGGACAAGTAGCCTGCCTGCAGACTAGCTGGAGCTGAGGAGATCCAAGGAGATCTCAGATATCCGCTGATTTACTTCTCCACTGCCTTATGGGGCAACAAGAGATGCCTAACATTCAAGAAGATATGGATGAAGCAACAATATCTGAACTAAACCCAGAACCCATAGAAAATGCTGCAGGCTGTCAGACCAGAACAGAGAGTATGCTGTGGCTCTGGCAGCAGGTCAAACGCTCTTAGCCAAAAAGGAGTAATAGTACCAGTCAGTGTTTTCATTTCCAAGACGTGGGCCTTGGGAAACACAAGCTTTATATTCTAGGTCTGTAAATAACCCACATCAAACAGCCATACTAAACAGAACTGTGGCCCTGTAAAGCAAAGGCAGTTGAGACTGGCCAGCACCTGAATGGAGGCCTGTCTCTGGAAGTAAGGAAGCAATTTGTGTGAATGAATAAGTTACTTCCCACCTTTTTTTCTATCCAGGCTGAAGCAATAGGCTGATATGCTCTGGCAGGCTGGACATAAAGTCAAAGCCTCTGTACTTGTGGAAAAATTCCCTGGCTCTTTCTTGCAAGAGGCTGGGAGTCACTGTGAAAATTACACTTCGCCTTTGGAACCTGGACTGAATAAAGTGGTCTTCTCGCTGCCTACCCTGCTATCATACAGTCTTGCTTTGCTGTGTTAAACAACTGCTTTGCTGCACCTCAGAAGTGGTGCTGAATACAGCCTATAATTTATAAATCAAGTTTAAAAAATGTCCGAGAGCTTTGGAATCGGTCTGGGGGAATTAGTGGGTTTTTCAGGTGTCTCCTCTTCCAGGCTCCCAAAGCACCGTGCTAATGACTTTCTGGCTGCCAAACGGTGAAGTCTGAAACTTGGACTGGCAATTTCATAGCTTCCAGATCCTTTCGCTAAAAAGACATATCAACAACCTTCCAGCATAAGCCATTATTATCCTGTGTCGTTTATCAGCCTGACTGAACAAGGATCCTGAGCACTGAGAAGAGGTTCTCAATTTAAAAGAAGCAAGAAAGAGCTGGGGGGGAGGGGGAAACCCCAGTCACTCTTTTCTGCCAGCCCCTGTTCGTTAATGACAAGCGGCTCTATTAATTCCTGTCCTGCCCTGCCTGGAGACACTAATACTAATCTTGCTCACCTCTGCAGCTGAGAACTGCCATGATCAATGGGGAAACGGGCTACCTCTCTATGGATGTGAAGGTCCCTGTGGATAAAGGGGTAAGAAATTATCCTTCTGTTCAGGTCACATGAGAGAGGGGATGGGAAATGGATGCTGAAGAACCACGAAGGATGTGGTTTTAATGCTCAGCATTTCTGAGTGTGAGGATTTTATTGTTTCACCACATATATAACACATGTGCTAAAGACATAAAATAGAGCATCATTAGAAGTGCTCTTTATACCTACCGACATTCTGCTTTTACAAAGGTATTGGAAATGCCTCACAGCTCCCTACTTTGTCCAGGCAAAGCCAAAAACCATGTTGTTCATTGTTTATAGGGCTGTGAAATGAATTGGACATCTTCAAGAGTTTAGAATGGGGAAAGACTATGCTGAGCTGACCTAGACAGAAAGAGGTTTGGAGGCTATTTTGCAACTCCCTTTCCCTACCCAAAAAGACTCATGAAAACGTTGTCCCTCACTCTGTCAGAATGTGATTTCCTTTATCCAGGTCCAGGATTAAATTTCTATGCAAATATTTACAGACGTTTTATGAAAAGTCCTAGTGAAATGGAGACTTTTGAATGTTCCCTACCAGCTCTAATGTAGGGTTATACATCTTCCCTTGGAATCAGTGCAAAATTGTCTTGTACATTTACGTTCACTGGTACTTTTTCATTCAGGTTTATTTAACTCTCCGAAAGATTTTGGCTTTCATCATTTCCTATTAGGAAGTATTCCAGAGTCCTGCAAGTTACACTGCCCAGAAGTCTTCCATATTTCAGGAAAACTTTCCATCTTTTATAGAGAGCTTTTTTTTCAGCAATCAGGCTGGCTGAACTGCTTCCATGCTAAGCCACAGTCAGCACCAATTCCAATAAACCGACTGCTCACAGCCACTGCTGAAATGATGCCATTTCCTAATGAAGACACCCCTCCATTTCCTCTGAATGGTTGTACTGCTAGATCTTGTAACTAAATTCTCTTTCTCTATTCTTGGTGTTTGCAACTATCAGGTACCTGTCAATGGCTTTGCCCTTTCTCCCTTGGGCATTGCCAACATCTGCATTTGAAATACTTGCACACTTTTCAGTCCAAGCAGTTCAGCCATTATTTTTATTTCCTTTGTCTCCATTTCTGGTACGCAAGTACCAGGGCTTCACTGAATTATTTGAGTACTGTTTCCCCATTGCTCTGTAGAGAGCATCTATTCTCTGCAACAGGATATTTCTGAACAGGGAGCCCCAAATCTCCTTTCTGCACAGCTGCGCCAGAACAGCTGCCTTGGTTTCCGTGTTTCTTAGCTATTTTTTCCAGCTGCCATTTTTCCATGTGAATCCCACTCCCTTTTGTCCAGTCTTTCTAATTTTTAGGGCTGTTGGGACTTTTTCTCAGTATGCAGAGAAATGTTTTATTTTGTCTTACAGATCACTGTACATAAAGGCTCCTAAGATAGAGTCTGTTCCTCGCATTAGATCTTTTTCCCTCGGTGCCCAGTTGTTTACTGTTTCTTTTTGTTTACAGTACTGCAGCTGGTTCTCCTCCACATCTTATTTAAGCTCACTTTAACTGATTCTTTAGAATAAAATTTCATGGGAAGCTGTTTCAAGTGCTTTATATAAACCCAGATACATTGCATGTCCTTTATTCCCTTCATCCATTACCTTTGTTATTCTGTCAGAAAAGCAATCAGGGTTTTCCAGCAAGATCTATTCTTTGTAAGTCTAGATTGCTTATTTTGCTAGCTTAACCTCTTTCTCTATCTCTGTGCACCCTCAATAACATTTCTTCTGAGTCATCCAAAGATACCTTTTTAGTTCAATATTTTAGGGACATCTTGCTGCTCCCCTACCCAGGGAAAAAAGATAACAAAAAGTAGCCTTGGTAAGAGGTATTACCTGTTTTATTCTGCAACTCTGCAAGCATTATGAAGTATAATAGGAGACTGAAGCGAGTATGTGACAGTTTTACTATAATCAGAATACACACGGAGTGAGGACCAGAAGTGAAACTTAGCAATTTCCACTTGTACTCTGCTAGCTGATGAAGCAGAGCAGCATTGAAACAAAGGAAGTGCTGACAGAGCCTTCAAACAAAGAGAATGAGGCAGTCAGATGGCAGAGAGAAGGGCTGAATGAAGGGGATAAAAATTATTCTGTCAGCCACGTAAATGTTGATTCCCCAGGTTGATCTCAGGAAGGTATTGAGAGCGGAGTGAGACAGAGAGGGAAAAAGAAGGACCAAAGACAAGGGGCAGTTGTTAGAGAGATCTAGTGGCAAAATGCCTTTGCTTGCAGCTAGGGTACAAAAGGGTTGTGACTGTGAAAGCAAAAGAGCAAGAACAAGAGCTGTGGCAAACCACTGATAATGGCATTAGCCAGGACTGGCTGCCTAGTACAGTGACAATACCAAAACTGGAAATACATGTGTTCCCAAGACCGTAGGAGCTGGCAGTCAGCCATCCTATCACTGTGCCAACACACCCATGTTCTTGTCTTCTCCCTTGCTCTGCACTGTGTAGCAAAGTCCTGCCTGATCATCCTCAGCCCTGCTTGGCTCAAGGGGGCCTCTGCTTCTCTTCCTTCAAAGTGGTAACTAGCAAGGCTTGTTTTCCATTATGACCTGCACTTCAAACAAGGAAATTCTAAATTAGTAGAGCTCATTAATGCAATTCTTTATAGGCAGAGAGACTCCCAGACTGCAGTATCAGATTGCATAAAAGCCCATATGGCTGCTCAGTGGTGATATTTTGCGTTGTTTCCCTCTGAGCATTAAACTCAAATGCTCTCTGTACAGTGAGTGAGTCTCCACATTATCTAAATGTTCTGAATTAAGGTCTTCCATGATTATGGATATTCAAACGTGCAAGTCAGAGAGCATGAACACCTAATTAAACATATGCTAAAATTTTTGTAGCCTAAGATACATCTTTTAAGATTATTTCTATGTTACAAATTTCAATACTGTTTACATTCTTTACAAACACTTGGCAAAGGAACGAACGTGCACTCCCTGTGCCTCCAGCACTAACCTAAGCAGGCAAAAGGCCGAGCCATACAACTGACTGAGTGCTCCATATAATGCACTATTGGAAGTGCAGAGCTATGCAGCAATACTGTGCTTTAGTTTCAGCAAGAGAGCAAAATAAACAACGCAGGAACATGGCAAGCATTTGGGTGGAATTTAGTTTAGAAAAACATGCAGGAACATAAATCTGCTTTTGCTATTTACTGTAATAATGTCAAAACTCTTTGTTTCAACTGAGTTTTCTCCACATTATATTGTCATACTAATTATAATATAATTACAGTGGCACACTTAATAAACTGGTTTTTTATTTTTAATAACTTCAGCTTTTTCCAATGCTTTCAAAATAAAGCTTGGATGATTCCAAATCAAATGTGGAAATACTGTTTCATTAAACAATTTGAAAAATGAGATTTTTTTTTTTTTCTTTCAACCTTTTCTAAAGGTTGGACCAGATGATCTTTCAAGGTCCCTTCCAACCTGGGCTGTTCTATAAGTGGTGTTAGCTATAAGCTGTCTTGGGGAGGGCTGGCCAGCCATCACCTCCCCCTGCCCATACAGAGGTTTGCCCTCCCTCCTACAAGGTGCATGTGCTGAGTGGCTGCATGTGCAGAAGAGGGGCAGGTCACGGGAACAAAGGATGAGCAGAACAAGCCCTGCTGAAGGAAAGGGTCTCAGAGCAGTGGCACCCCTGGGCCATTTTCTACTGCATCCTTTCCCCCCGGGGCAGGCCTACACCCCCGGGTCTCCTCCTTCCCCATGCCTCCCCTCCCTCCGCCATTAGATCAGACTGGCAAGGAAAGGGAGGCTTAATACCTCTTGTACCTTCCCCACAGCCACCAAAACACCACCATGCCATGTTCCTTGGGGGTATCACAGCACTTTTGGAACATCTCGGCTCAGCAAAAGCTTCGGACCCTGTTGCTCAGCAGTACACAATAGCCATGCACGGAGAGAGAGGGAAGGGAAGGGGTTGAGCCGTCTGCCACCTCCTCAGCTAACAATAACCCCCATCCCCATCAGCCCATCCGCTGTGTGCACAAACTCGGGGCACGCTGTGGAGCTGGCGCTGGCTTGCCCTTTGTGCCTCGCTCCACTTCCACTGCTGCACGGCTTGAGCAGGTTAGAGCAAGGACAACTTTCCCTGGGGAACACTGAGTTTTCTGTGTTCACTCCCTGTCTCCCACACACATCCTCTCACCTCATTTTCAGACTAGGGCTGGGATTTTAAACATATTAGGGTTCATATACTGGCATAAGGGTTGGATAGAAACTTTCCAAAAACTTTTCTCCTTTGGAAAAGAGTTCCACTGAAATCAACACTTTCCTACAGGAAAAGGCCAGTCTGGCAAACAGCTGAAGTTCTGAAGCAGCTTTCAATAATCTGAAATGTCTTCAGTTGAAATGTCAGTCTGAAAAAAATATTTTCATGTGAATCAAAACGGCTTGGATTTGAATCAGCACTTTTTTTCAGTTTGAAAATGTAATTTTTTTTTTTACTGATGTTTTTTAACAAAATTGGAATATGCTAATGTTTTGTCCCGTTTTGGCATGAAAGCAAATGTCAGGAATCTCAGCTTTTCCCACAGGAGTGGGGAGACTTGGCCCTGGCTGCCCACCCACACAGTGGGTAGGTTTGCCATCCTGCCTCTCCTCCGACCCCACTTCTTCCTTACCTGTCTCACCGAGCCCCCCTCCTGCTTGGGATGATGATGTGCAAAGCCATCAAAGTTGCTCTGTATAGCAAAGAGCAGCAGGGCCCCAGCGCGTTGGCTTGGAGGGTGCGAGAGGGAGGGCAGCTTCCCCCCACCCCTTCCTGCAGCCTGTGCAGGAGCCCTAGAGCAAAGAAAGGTTTAACTGAAGCCCTAGATGGAAAGATAGAGTGGCTGCCTTGGATCCTGAAAGTCACAAGTTGCTGAATATGCTGAATACTGCACATTCATCCCTGCCTCCAGCCAGCCCTAGCAGGGTGTGAAGTGTTGGTAATGATCAACTGTTTTTGCTTAGCCTTGGGGATGTATATCCCAGGTCCCCATCATCACTGTGCTCTTGGTCTGTCAGCTGGTCTCTCACTTTCTTATTCATGCTCTTGTTCCAGAAACGAGTTCTCTTCCTCACCAATGATTATTTCTTCACGGACATCAGTGGCACACCCTTCAGGTGAGCAAGGACTCACATGACATGAATACTGTGTATCAGAAGTCTGCCATCAGTGACAGCAAATTGGTCCCTTTTCTTTATAAAACTGGCTATGACTCCTGAGTAGAGCGGTGTGAATACCTGACTTCTTTGTTCCTGTAGCCATTAAAATATTGTTTGGGGTCAACTCAAAAGGAATATTATGATTTATCTGAAGTTCAGTGTCCAAAAGCTATATCTTAGGTGAAGCATGTTGTTTCATTTCAGAGAAATGAGACATCTTCAATTTTCAGTTCCACTGAATATGTTTTATGTTCTGGTGTATGGCTCTAAACAAAAAATTGTTATAAACTGAAAATTTTAAAACATCACATAAGAAATCAAGCAAAACATTTTTTGTGTTTTGAAATGGTTTGAAATTGGCACAGATTTGAGAAAAGTTATTGTTGACCTGAACCTACAACGTTGGCCAAAAAAATTGTCACCAAAAATGCCTCATAGATCTACAGACAGGTTCCTTAGCCTTTTGTGCTGAAATCGGATCTCACTTGATCCTCTTTTAATGATGTTCTTTTCTTTAACGGCTGTGGAGGGAGTTAATGTCTTTAAGGGCTGTAATTGCAGGGAATGCAGTGTCATGTTTAGGGATTACACCTTTCCTTGCTGACAAGCCCTCTGTTTTCCTTCCTGCCTGCAGCCTGGGTGTTGTGCTGTCCAGGGGACATGGGGAGTACATTCTGCTGGGGAACACTTCAGTGGAAGAAGGTAGGTTTAATCTGAAACAGCCACGTTGTCCTAAGGGACAAGGTAGCTACTCTGAACTTTACTGCTTCACTTCTCCTTCACAGCCTGTATCTGCCTGTCGCCTACCTGACTGAATACTCTATGTATTATCTGGTTTCAGGTTTGCATGACCTGCTCCAGCCAGACTTGTCTTTAGCGAATGAATGGTAAGTGGAGGAAATCCTGTCAACGACACAGGACTTTGTCATGAGATTTTGGCAAAGTTCCCAGCAATTTGGCTTGAGTTCACCACCCTCTGTGGCCTAGAGAAAAAGCAGCGTTGTTCAGGGGCTGTACCTGCAAAGACCTGATTGTCTCCAGGCAATTCAGTTCCACCTCTTCATTTGGGAGATCCCACCAAGGCCTGGCACACCCCTCTGCTAAGAAATATCTCCTGAAATTTATCCTCAGTCTTCTGTGCTCAGACTTACTTTGTTCCTCCTCGTGTTGCTCAGAATTGTGCTACAAAACCCACAGTATGTCAGACCTGTCAGGAAATTTTGTTGCAAGCTTAGCAAGAGATTGAAATGCTTTTCAAAATTGTAGCTTATTTTTGGTTGGCATTCTTCTGAACTGAGCCTAGACCTAATTTCTAGTGAACATGGAGGTGATTTATGACCCCTGTTTCAATAGCAAGCATAATTTATGGTTTTGCTTTGTTTGGATATGAAACAGGGTGAAGCATGGCACTTTCCATTTATTGCTGTGAGGTTTGGGATTTTCATGAACCCAACATTCAGTTACACCCAGGCACATGAACCCAGCCTGTATCAAAGCCAAAATAACTATACTCAAGAAGCCCGGCAGCCCTTCACACCTCTCATTACACTGTCAAGTTTCACAGGCAGCACATTTGAGACACAAGCAGTGACTTCTCCTTCTTCTACTCCTAACTTTGGGTGTCAGCTTACCACACTTTACATATTCATTTCTCTTAGACTTGTCTCATAAATCACTCCTTTCAGCCCCTTTATAAGTTGTAATTCTCTCTTATAGCCCCTTCCTGCCCGTTGTCCTGACAATGAAGCGGTCAAAATTGGAAGCAGGATTAGAAGATTGGTTTCTTTTAGAATACATTTGTAATACATTCTCCTGCTTCTCCCCACACTGTGTCCTGAGGCTCCTGCAGCTGAGTCCCTTTGGGACAGCTTTTGTTGCCACCGTATCATACTGCAAGCTCATTCCTCGTCTCACATTTTGTTGCTCTGTCTCTTGGTTTATCTGCTCCCAATCCAGTTTTACTCACATTGCACGTGACCCTCTGCTTTTCAGGTCTCTCCATCACATTGTTATTGTTTATATAGACACAGGTACACATCTTAAACAACATAACAGCTAACTGCTGGAAGGATCTGGGACTGCTACATTGCATTGTGAGCTTATGCCGGAGAACATAACAGCAGCCCTACTAAGCGCAGCAGTCAGATTAATTGGTGTTTGGTTTATTGGTAGGGTTTGACTTACAGCCACATTGTTAGATTTTGAGTGGGCACAGCATGCAGCAGCAGCAAAATCTTTGCAGCCCAAGCTTTCTCGCTGAATTTTGTTTGCAGTTGTTATTTTCCAGGAGCATTTGCTTGATTGTGGTTTCTCTTTGCCCTTGCGGGCTTCTTCTCCCTTCCCCACCAGGATTTACTGCATCACTGACATTGATCCAGACCACCGGAAGCTCAGCCAGCTGGAGGCTGTGATCCGTTTCCTCACCGGAGAGGAACCTGACCTGGAATGTGAGTCCCAGGCACCAAAAGGGCCCTGCTGGGGTTTTCCTGTACCCATCACGGGGGAGAGGGGACTGTGACAAACTGATTGGTGTGAGATTGAGCTCCTGTGGCACCTGCTCACACAGGCAGGACTGAACTCAAGCCCAGCTTAATTCACATGTGGAAATGAGCTGAGGATCCACTTCCTTGTCCCCATCAGAGGATTTTTTTTCCATTTCAAAGGTGTCACATAACTCGGCGTTATCGAAGGTCTCAGCATAGGAAATACTGAAAAGCGAAAGGCTTGAACGGAGCTTGATGGGGCCTGCACATCATGTTTAAGACAGACTGACCAGCTGGGCTAGAGGGGGTGATGGCAGGAGGAGCCAGGAAAGCTGCTGTGACTACTCTGCTCCCCAAGGCCCCAGCTAGCATCCTGTGGGGGCTGCATGGTGCCATCTAGACAGATGGGTTCTTTCAGAACAAGGATTATTAAATTTGTTTTCCAAACACAATTGGTAACTGATTTGGGGAAAAAATGGTTACAGAATTATTATCTTTCCTGCTCCCCCTGCTGCTCATCCCTTGCACCAGGTCCCATTCTCCAGGCAATGTGTAGCCACACAAGCAGCTGATATAGCACCACTACCGAGTGGGATCTTGTTGTGGTTTAATCCCAGCTGGCAACTAAACACCACACAGCCGCTCGCTCACTCCCCCCGGCTGGGATGGGGGAGAGAATTGGAAGGGTAAAAGTGAGAAAACTCATGGGTTGAGATAAAGACAGTTTAACAGGTAAAGCAAAAGCCGCACGCACAAGCAAAGCAAAACAAGGCATTCATTCACCACTTCCCATCGGCAGGCAGGTGTTCAGCGATCTCCAGGAAAGCAGGGCTACATCACGTGTAACCGTTACTTGGGAAGACAAACGCCATCAATCCAAACGTCTCCCCCTTCCTTCTTCTTCCCCCAGCTTTACACGCTGAGCATGACATCATATGGTATGGAATATCCCTTCGGTCAGCTGGGGTCAGCTGTCCCGGCTGTGTCCCCTCCCAACTTCTTGTGCACCCCCAGCCTCCTCGCTGGCGGGGTGGTGTGAGGAGCAGAAAAGGCCTTGACTCTGTGTAAGCACTGGTCAGCAATAACAAAAACATCTCTGTATTACCAACACCGTTTTCAGCACAAATCCAAAACACAGCCCCATACCAGCTACTGTGAAGAAAATTAACTCTATCCCAGCCAAAACCAGCACAGATCTCTGTCGGGGGGCAGAGGTGGGCAGCTGTGCATGGGAACTCCCTACAGCAATTTATCTTTAGGATGTCCTTCAGCCCACCTCACTCTCCACGGCTTCAGCCCCCTTAGTTGTGTCAAGTACAAGCTTTTGCATGTAATGCTCCACCTGATAGGCACCTTCGGCACAAGGATGGGAATCTCTTAAAACTAAAACCAAATGTAATCCAATAATTGTTCCTCTCTTGCACAGTGTGAGCAGACCCCTCCTGGCTGTCTTTGGGGGAGGCTGAAAAGAGGAGATGTATGAGTTGAAGAGGCCAGGGAGGAGGAGGAAAGTTTCAGGAGAGCTAACTGTGAGACACATGCAGATTTGGAAGTGCTGTGGAGGAAAAAGAAATAGGATTTGGATACATCCTAGACATGTGGGGCCTGGGGGGGGGAAGATCTGCTGGTGAGCTCTGGTTTTGAGGTCTGAATGACAGCAAGGATGGAGAAATGGATTCTGACAACTGTGACAAAGAAAGGAGAAAGGAAGTTGGGAGAACTTGGGAGAAAATATTAGGGGAGACCTGGGACCTCAACCCAGTAAGTGGAGGCAGAAACACTGAAGTGGGGGGGGAGGGTGGTCCATCTAGAACAGCACTGAAAGGGGCGTATCTGCAATATGATAGCCATCACGTTCTCATAGCACGAAACGAATGCAGGCAGGGCAATACAGAAATGAACCAGGTCAAATAAATGGGATCTTAGAGTATGTCATTTAGCACATGACATATTTGAACCTTCCTAAACACCTCTCAGTCCCAATCTAGGCTGGACTAGACTGGTAGCCTAGACTGGCTTGAGCATCTGGGGGGAACCAGGACAGGACAGTGTTTTGTGATATTTACAGGAAGCACAGAGAGGTAACAATGAACACAAGGACAGAGTAGAAGCCATGAAGAAGTCACTAGGGGCTTTGAAGAAGCTTCCTGAGTGGAATGGGGTGTCTGGTGTCCTTCTACAGGGCACCTAGAAGAAAGGTCAAAGCAGGGATTTGAAGCAATGGTTGTGGACAGCCTGTTCAATCCAGGAGAAGGTCGGAGTGAAGGCCTGATGAATAACTTCATTTGAAAGCCTCTTGCTTGCCTACACTTTCAAACCCAGGGGAACCAGTCTGATGATCTCAGATGTAACATCTGTTCTTGTGCTCTCCGTCATCCAGAGTGGTAGGTCCTGTTCTCAGCCCTGCTGAGAGGAGGCCTTTTTTTGTGACATGTTGCTTCACTGCCCTGGGCCAGGCAGATGCTCCATAATAAGGAACTCTCTAAGACATCTAGGGAGGGACATATCTTTCTCTCCTGATTATTGTTCTCTCTTCTTCTTAGGTGATGAGGAGTTGGTCCAGGAAGTGCTGTTTGATGCAGTGGTCACTGCACCCATGGAGGCCTACTGGACAACACTAGCCCTCAATATGTCCACGTAAGTCTATGAGGAATAAATACAACTGAAACACCATTGAAGATGCTTCTCCAGATGCTATGGGCTTATGCAGTGCCTGAAACAGTCACAGATCCTTGCACAGCATATAAGAAACTTTAGAAATAGCTCAAAAAGCTGATAGAAATAGCTCAATAGCTTCAGAAATAACTCAAAAAGTTATTACTCTCTCAGGAGTGGACTCCAGCAGGTTGGGCCTTCTCAGGGGAGCCTTTAGTTTGGTGAGTTTGTCTGAATATCACTGTAGGACAGCAGTGATCCAGATGTGTCACTGCAAGGGGTGTTCAGCACCAGTTCTTTGCAGCACCTAACTCAGATGCACTGCATTTGCCTCTGTAGTTGATGATAGAATATGGTATCTCAGGGCACCTGAGACCATTTCAGTTTAAAGTTATTATGAGTTATTTCCACACGTTTAAAGTTATTATGAGTTATTTCCGCACGCATCAGTTATCCCTTTGAATGGCAGCACCGTCGTTTGGCTTGACTTCCCACATGACTGTAGCAGAAGCTCCATCCCAGGTAGCAAGGAATTTGCTCCCTTACGAGCAGTGAAGAAAAGGGAGTTTGATCTTGTCTCTGTTGGTGATGCCTTCAGATTAAGCCTCAGGAAGGGAGTGGACAGGCTGGCTTCAGTAAACAACTTTCTACTTTATTATTTCCAGAGAGGCACCTTTTGCTTGTAGTATCTAATATCATCTCACACAGATCTACTTTCAGCAGACAACATGTTACTTACACAGATGTGTGGCCACAGGACTCCTGTCCCCGTTTCAGTTACCAGTATCCCTACCACTAACAGAGCTTCAGCCAGCGGTAATTGTGCTAGAACACCCAATTATCAGCACATCTTTAAATGGCTACACCAACGCACACCCCTCGCTTTAACGCCACTGCACTGCAGCAGGCTCTTCACCATGTAGCTGTCCCATCTGTGCCCTTGATAGCTCCAGCAAGACATGCCCGAATCAATCTACTGCTTCAGAGTCAGTCTGCTAGCCTGCCCATCCCCTGCACATCTGAGACAACCATTCTCCACCTGAGACAACCATTCTCTCTCTGCAGTCCCTCTCCCTCACTTCAGCCTCATGCGGGCAGCCCAGAGCAGGGCTAGCAGAAGAGGAGCTTATGGTCTACTTAGAAGAAAATTAAATGAGCAAACTTCAAAGGTATGAATCTAGGCAGAGGTCTAAGCCTGCCAACTGTTAGCCAGCAACAACCTCTTGCCATTAGCAAGTGAGCCAGTGTCACTCCTCGTATAAATGGGTTATATTGCAAATGAACTTGCGATCACGTCTCCAGGCGTGGCTTCTAGTTTGAAAGGTCCTCACCCTGGGGCAGCGAGATGGCTGTTCTTCTGAGAACTGTTTGCTTCTGCTTGCGTGTTTCTGTTCCACAGGGAGACTGAGGCAGGTGTTGAGATGGCATTTCTGGGCACTCGGGCTGGACTCATGAGGAGTGCCCTATATGTGGGCTCTGAGAAAATTTCCAACAGGTAAGTCCCTAAACTGCACTAAGGGGTTTCTCTCAGTGACTCTGAAGGGGCTGCATGAAATCACCACCAGCCTTAGAAATGTATTTGGGGAGACAGAAACAGAAAGGAAAGAAGCAACACCTTGGTGCCATGGGTGCTGATTTACAGAGTTGGGGTAGTAGGGGTCCTTTGTCTTCTTCTGGTCCTTTTGAGTTTTTCTTAAAATACTGTCCCAAAGCGCATTCATTTCAATGAAAACCTTCAATCATTCCCTGACTTCAGTCAGCTAAAAGAGAAAATGTCCACAGTTACTATATATCCCCAGGACCATTTTGCAGTGCAGAGGCTCTGCACTCCAGTGCCCGTGTGACATTCCAGCTTGGCTAGGTTTGATCTTTCTGTCTCAATTCCTCTTCCAGGTTTATTCTGTTCTGCCTCTTACATTGCCCACATCGCAGTAGTATCCCAGTGCCTTCCAGTGAGGCATTAAGTGATGTGACTGACATCTGTCATCTATGATTCATTCTCTTGTCCTCTCCCTCAAGGCAAAAGTGTGTGTTCAGTGGAGGGTTTTGACATGGAAAGGGTATAGTTTGCATTTTTGTTGCGTTTTGAATATGCAGGCTGGTGCATGCTGCTCTAAGAAAGGACAGGTCACAGAGGCACACCAGCAGATGGAACAGAAGGGGACAGTGCTGGTGGTGGTCCTTAGCTTCTTGGCAGCTGTTTCTCTGTCTCTGAGTTCCCCAAACACGAGTTGTACATTCAAGGCAGAGAGCTCGGCTATGCCTGAAAGGTGACACTCTGTCAGCCACACTCTCCATGTTTTTGAGGCAGTCTGGATAAGTCAGAGTAGTAGGGCTCTGGAGACAAAGGAGAAAACAACGTGTGCTATAGGAGGCTGATATGATGATTCCCTGTCCCACACTGCTCATCCAGAGCACTGTTCAGTGCTTTTAAACAGCCACAGTCAACACACTGCAGTGATAGACCCCTGCACATCACACGAGAGGCACTTCTGGAATCCCCTGAAAGGAGGGAATTGTATAAATAAGTAATTATCATTACATCAAAATATTCAGCAAAACAAGAGCCTGAAAACAAAGGGGATTTGTCAGGCAAGACGTAGGGACCTCCAGGGGAGCCAATGACCTGATTTTCACGAGGTCTCTCCTGAACACCCACTGCCTGTCTTGCCATGCCCTCAGGACCCACCCTCTTGCCTTCAGGAGCACCTGTTTCCTCAAGTACTTCAGTCCGTGCATCTCTAGGAATTCAGTACTTAGCCACAGCAGCATGACCTTGGGGGGTTTTTTGTTTGTTTGGGATTTTTTTTTGCATGAGTCTGTCTAATTCCCTTTTCTCACCCGCTCCCCATTCTCCTGCAGTAATTAACAGCCTTCAACTGGCCACACGCCACCTTGGCTTCCCTTGCCCACCGGCTCACCTTGCCGCGCCTCGCTTCTCACTCCCGGCCCTGCCCCTTGCTCCTCACGGCGTAACCTGCCAGGCCTCCCGCGGGGCAGGCGGAGAAGGGGGACATCTTCCCTCCCGCCCTCACCAGACACTAAGCCCCAGAGGCCGCGGGAAGCCGCAGCAACCGCCGGCAGGACGCTGCGGGCCCGCGGCCTCCTCTCGTCCGCCCTCGGGGCCGCCGCCGGCGGCGCCGAGGGCCTCGGCCGGGGCAACAGCGGCACCTGGCGGGCGGCAGGCAGAGGCGCGGCGGCGACGGAGGCGCTGGCCCCGGTGCGGCGGGGAGCGGGGCGGGGGTGGTGCCGCTGGGCCCCCGGGCGCTGACGGAAAATGGCGGCAGTTGGACCGCGGGCGAGCCGGTGGGGTCCGGTCGTCAGCGGCTCGGCCCGGCCCGGCTGCCGGTGGGAGCGCTGAGCCCGTCTCGGGGGCCGGTCGCTGACCCACACTTGCCGGGGGGTGCGAGGCACAGGGCGGCGCGTCCGTGTTTCGGTAGCGAGGGACGCCTCGCAAACTGCCCCAGAGTCCCCGGGGAGAGGGGCGCTCCACGAGGACCCTAGCGCTGGCATGTTTCGGTACCCCAGGGGGGACCCCCGGGCTCCCTCCGCTGCAGGGGAAGCCCCAGGTGATGAGATGCAGGTGGTGTGCCCAGCCCCAGGGGTCCCACTGCATTGCCCCGAGGAGGGCTACCGCTCCTCCACACCGTGTATGAAGGCTGCCCTGGGTTTTCTCCCGGCAGGAAATTCCTGACACAGAAGGACAAGGGAAGTATCTTCACCATGGACCACTTCCCTCTGTGGTACCGCCGGGCAGCTGAGCATCCCCCCGGGAGCTTCATCTACAGCATTGTCTCAGAAGATGATTCAGGTAACCCCAGCCTGGACACCAGAGCAGAGGAGAGGGGAGGAGAAAGCTTTTCACACCTTGCGTCCCATGCCACGCTCGTCCCAATCCCTTTATCGCTGCCCCCTGCCTAGTGGGAAGTGCTGAGACCTGACCTCTTGGTGTTATCTTTGTATCAGCATAGAGGCAGAGGGGTCATGGCCAAGATACTGGACACAGCGGAAAAACAAAGCTACAAGCTGTGGGGAAGGCAGTCAGGGCTGCATAACGTGAGGTTGCAGAGGAGGTGGAGGATGCATGGAAACGCAGGGCCTGGGTAGACCAAAGGATTTAGGGAGGCAGCGGGTGGGGGATCACAAGGTACTTGTGGGGCTGGAGAACACGTGAACCGTGAGAAAGGGAAGGGAAAGGTATCACAGAAGGAATTAGACACGTAGGTGTGACCAGACCTGGGAGGGAATATCATCAGGAGAACTGGATGAAAGTAACAGCTAGGACTGATAAGGGATCAGCAAGCAGTCAGTCAGGAAGTCTAAGTTTACAGGGTGTCATTTTTTTCCATCACCACTTCCCATGACAGGAAAGGATGGGTTTGTTATGGAAGATGGTGGAGGAAAAGGGAGGGCTTTTCCATAGCTTCGTCTTGGTGAGGGTGTCTCATTGGTCCCCTGCCCCATCATACTACTAGGCTATGGCACCTCTTGCCCAGCTAAGGAGCTCAAACATGAGAAGTAAGCAAGGAGTGGCTTTTCAGTGTCTCTTGCTTAGGGTGTTGGTTCCTGTGAGTTTGCAGGGCCAGCCAGGACCTCCTCAAAGGCTGGAAGAGAGCAGAAGAGCCTAGAAAGAAACAATCAAACCAAAATACTCATGTGAGACTCCTACACAGAAGGCAGAAATCCCCTCTATGCTCCTCCTTGGCCCCTAACACTCCATCTCTGTCACGGAGCTCAGCACTTTAGCTGTTAAAGCTTTTTGTGGCGCAGTGGTGGGAGGCTGGTGGGTGGGAAAGCAAGTAGCAAAGAGGAGAAAACCAGACTGGGAGGCAAGAGATGAACCAGGATGTAAAGGGAGAGGGATGAAAAGAGAAAATACTTGAAGCCTTCCAAGAAAGGCGCACTCTGCCCAGCACCCTTACATCTCACTTAAAAGGCAAGCGTGGAGAGAGGAGGAGGCATGGCAGGAGGGACTTTTACGCCTCTGCATGCCACGGCATTTGCTCTTTGGAATAGAGTGTGGGTTAGAAAACCAGGCAGTGACATCCTGGGGGGCTTCCTAGGGCAGCCATTACCCATGCCACAGTAGTCACTGCTGGCTAAACGTTGAGGTTGTGGCTTGATGTGGCTTTTTTAGAAGTCACAGGTAGTTTTGCACAGATAAAGACAGAAGACAAGCAGCTGCCACTGTTTTTTATATTACATGGCTATTGGTCAGAAGCTTCAATCAAGTCAGGGACCTCATTCACCTGGAAACCCTACAGGCACATTGTAAGAAGTAGTACCTGGCCCTGAAGACCTTATGCTCTAAACCGTAAGGAAGATTATTAGTCTCTTTAGAG
Organism: Gymnogyps californianus; assembly: GCF_018139145.2. Taxonomy (NCBI): domain Eukaryota; kingdom Metazoa; phylum Chordata; class Aves; order Accipitriformes; family Cathartidae; genus Gymnogyps; species Gymnogyps californianus. The sequence goes on from NC_059471.1 coordinate 150,228,301, forward strand.
GTGAGCAGCTGGGTTTAGAGAGACTGTGATCCATGAGATCACACAATATGCCTGTGAAGAGCCAGGAAACAATGCTCACTGCTTCTGAGCCACAGTGCTTCACTGTCAGAGCAGAGTCCAGGCCCTTCCTTGACATCCGATGAAGCAGGGGTGCCCCACCTTTTGGCCAGAACAGACCACTCTTTTATGAAATTCTTGATGATTAGATGCTGAAGTCCCCCTTTCGTGCTTTCCACATGACTCAGTACATGCCCACCCTGTGACAAGGGGTTTTCATGGCAGATGTACTTCTCATCACATAAGAGGGAAGAGCCCGAAGACCTCCCTGTTGGGGAGGAAACCAAAGGGGAATGGCTGCAGGTCATCAGAATAATTTATCCAGGGCTTCTTCTTCCAGTGTCCAAAAGTCCCAGAGAGAAGACAGCAGGGAAAGCTCTGCAAGTCAAGTAGAACTGTTCTTGCACCGCAGATCTCTCATGTGTTGGGTGTTTGGGATTTTTCGTTTGTCTTTTTTTTTCTAGGGTTGCTAAGTGTATTTTCCTTATTTGTCCCATCCTAGGGAGAGCAAGAAATTTGGGGTTCACCATAAAGGCAGGATTAGGCTCAAAGCATGTGAGCATAAGTTGGCTGGGTATTTGTTTCACAAGGGCTTTACTATTTCTGACATCCCTGAGCAAGTTAATCTGGCTTCAGTCCAAAAAAAATGAGTGAGAGACTCCAGGCTAAACTGTGGTAGACACAGAATCGTGCTCAGGACACACTGGGTACCAACAAGAATGATGAAGGCAGAAATGGAAAGCAGTAACAAATGCTGGAGCTCTTGGGAAGGAAAGAATCCCTGACCCATCTGTCTGAGCAAGAGATTTCCATACAGGACGTGAGGAGGCTAAATCGATCATGCTGACCTTCAAACTGTCCCCTGGCAGTTCCAAAAGAGGTGCCCCAGCTGAAGCTAATCTAATCGCTTTTAAAAAAATACAGAAATGGAATCTGTCACATGGACAATTGCAGGCTGAAACAACTGCACTAACAAAGAGAGGGGAGGTGGGGTTCACTTGCTTAAACCTATCTAGCCATGCTATTTTAAATGCCCTGTGGGAGCAAAGAGATCTGCACGGGGCTGGCAGATGTGACACAGGACCTACAGGACACTTAAAGCAGCAGCTAAAGGATAATCGGGAGACCTTGGGGCATAACAGAGTTTAGGCAGCAAAGTCCCAGAAGACTTTGTTTCTAAAATGCAGTGCACCCTGGAAGTACCTGGAAGTGCTGTGTCTGTCTCCCTGGTTTGTAGTGCTGGCCTGGCTTGGGTAACAGAGCTAGGTTTAAGCCTGGCCTTTGCTGTGTGCAAGTTGGTGTCAGAATTACCTGTCCTGCTTCTCCTCTGTCTACAGAGTTTAGCTGGTACATGAAGCAGAGCAGCTTTCTGGCCTAAGAGAAGCTCTACATGCCCAAAATGGAGGAGGCCAGTCATTTACATTTTATGCTGAGGATGCTACTTTTATCCTGGGACATTATCTAGAAGAAAAAAAAAAAAATCTACTCATAGCCACTTAGGTTGCTTATGTGTCTTGAAAGATGCAGTCCTCCAAACTCTTGGATGTTTCAGGGTTCAGGCATATGTACATACTAGCCTGGATGTAAAAGTGCGTGAGCAAGCTGCTCCTGCTGCATTTTACTCCTCTGTGGTGGTAAGCTAACCAAGCCTGCTGTATTTGTGTCTTGACAGAGGGAGGTGGCCTACCAAAAGTGGTGACAGTGAGCACGGCTGTGGCTGTGTCTGTGGATGGGAAGATGGGTATTGCTGCAGGTAGGACATTCTGGTTTCTCTTTTTATCTTGAATGAAATGGTTGCCTCTTGTATTGAGAGTGGGAGCTGAGAGCTGTTAGCTTGTCATTCAAGGGAAATGACAGGAGCCACAATAGCTTGTGATGTTGAAAACTAGGCTAAATAGAGAATATTAGAACAGGTACTGAATGGCTGATAGGCTTTTGAAAGGGAAACTGGCTGTTTGAATGGAAGCTTCCCATCTTCAATGCCGGTGAATTTGTGGATTGAGACTATTTCTCTGGAGCATGAGTAGGTTGAGAAGTCCGTGCAGGTTTTGAACTGTTTGCAGGAGACACATTTGTTTTTGGAAGAACAGCATGTTCATGCATCTCCATCGTTATCTCAGCTGAAAAATACCTTTTGCTGGTGGACTGGGCTTGTTGCTAGATTTCCAACTCAGACATATAGATTGCCAAACTTATCTTTGTATTTGAGCTTTAAACCCTTTTGGCAGACCTTCACTAGACTCTGCGTCTACTTTTGGAAAATTCGTAAAGCACATTGTTTCCGACAGAACCCCAAAGCTTTTGAAGCTTTACCATTTTCTGCAGCAATTGCTTCAGCCTTTACGGAAGTACAGTAAACTCAGAAGTGAAACAGAGCAGCCATTTAATGAAACAAAGCAACATTAATCAATAATGCTGGCATCATATCCAACTTAAACACTCTGTGTAGGAGTATTGGGGTAAGAGAACATGTAGCTCAGTGGAATGTTTTTTAGACCTGGAAGCATTGACTAAGGGAAGAGGTTGATGGAACAGGTAATGGAGTAACTATCACCAGAAACATGCCGAGATGCAAAGCTGCTTGTGAAAGAATGGTTAGTGTTAATGGAGTCCTGTATGGTGGAAGGAATGACTGAGTAGAATAGATACCAAACAACGACTTTGTTATAGAAGTATCCAGGAGAGAGAAGGCCATATAGCAGATACCTTCAGATCAGAGAGTCAGCCATTGCTTTTGCCTAGGCTGGGTAGGATACAATGGATGGTCTTCAATACTACTAGTCAGTCAAACTATGGCAGTTTAACTTCATCTGGTGAAGCGTTCCTTAATTTCCAGGCTTTCAGTAAGTTCCAGTTGAGAGTGGTACTCTTTAAGTATCAGCTGGGCATTGAGAAAGTACTTAGAAGCTGAAGAAGGGGTGTTATGAAATAGCACTTTTCACTAATATACCACCATTTCAAGCCCAAAGCCAGAAAATTATTATGAAGTCTGTCCAGAGACCCCTGTGAAATAGAGATGGTTTCAGTAAAGTTCATGTTAAGTAGGTGCTTGGGTCATAGAAACTGCTCTCAAAACTGATACTAGCTGGCACTGTTAGGAGTATAGCCAGCAGAGAATGAAATAGCCTTGAAACTGTACCAAGGGTCTCTGTGCAGCACTGGAGCATTTTTCTAAGCATGAATTTGGGAGGAGAAAAACCATTTATTTTTTTTTTTTAAAGATTGTTTTTCGTGGTTCTTTTCCTTCCCTTTCCTGACCTGGCACACAAGCAGTTCATCTGGCACTCAGCATAAATACAAGGAAGGAAACTTCTGGGTGGAAGAGCTGGAGCAAGAACAAGTGGCAGGAGGATCTGCCCCTGACGGAGCCATTTCTCTTCTGTCAGCAGCGCTTTTCACAACCTCTCTGGAGATTTCCACCTCCTCAGTTATGCTGAATGCTGAATCGACTGTCTGTGTGGACATGCTGTGAAGGGGCAGGATCCTCTGCAGAGGGAAGAGGAGGGTAGAGAAAGCAGTGGAGGATAGGGAAAGAAATCATGTTAAAACAATAACAATAAGGTAAAAACTCTGTCATTTGTGGAAATGATACAGAACAAACCAGTTTCCTCACTGCTAAGCACAGAAGTTGAGACACAGAAATGAATTCTCAATTGCTTTTGTTCCTTAAAGGTACCACAGTCCCTGTCACTAGCCTGCGCGTTAGGTGACCTGACCACCAGCATCTTCTGCTTACTTCCACATATGGTACATACAGCTGGGTGATCTTCATTCCCCATTTCTTATGCATTGATGAAAACTACCCATATTTCATCCAAAGTATGGGCTGCATGACAGCACTGAGAGAAATAATTTCTCCCAAAGGGTCCAAAGTCCTTCAGGCCCCCAGCTGTAGCCCCCATTGACTTCAGCAGGAGTGCAAGGGTTTGCTGAGGTATCTCCCATCTGGTAGCTTGGGCGTAAGTTTACACCATGTTTTGGGGGTTTCAGGGAGCAAAAAGGTACTCTATCTGTATTACCATTTGCTTTGTTTCCGGTAGTGACTAGGTTCACATCTGAATATTTCATACCAGTAGTCATTTAAAAAAAAAAGGAAATAATTGTGGTCACACTACCTATTGCAATACTATTTGATCTTGAGGACAGCAGCTTTGAGAGTAAGGATGCAGGTCTCTCTTTGTCTCCCCTCACACTAATATAGTCATCCTGAGTGGCTAGGATCTGATTCTAGGGGACTTCACCCCACAGTGGAGGCTGCAGTGCAAATGATGCTGGGCAGTGCTGCAATACCATCCTGGGTACAGGAGAGAGGTGAAGAAAGTGGAGTGAGCGGAGACACAGCAAGAGGCAATCAGAGCAGGATGGGATAAAGATTGTTGTTGTTATTGTTATTCTGATGGCATCAGCCCTCAGTGGGATTGATACCATGTTCATTTAGAGTTAGGATACTACCAGAAGTTTGGTACCCAGCACTGGTTCCCAGAAAGCCAAATATCTGGGTAGGCTTGTAGTTTCTGAATACATGCAGTCACAGTTCTGTAAAAGGGGAACAACAGAGACTTTTTAAGTGCCCCTATAAAAGTGCAAGTGGTATGAACTGGCCTGTCATTCTGCCACTGATTGTCACTGTCACTTGTTTGACGTGACGGTGCTTGGGGGGGATTTGTAAGCGCTCTGAAATGTTCGCTATGCATGCAGTGAAAAATTAAGCTCTGAAAGTGAAGTGAAAGCAGTGAAAAATTTACAGCCATGCCTGTGGGGAGCGAGCACCCCCAGTGCCCCCATGGGGAGGACGCCAGTGACAGGGAGCATTGGGCCCCTTTTCTTCTGGCAGCTGAATGGCAGTCCCCAGCCAAGGCAGGGTAAGGTGAACTGGTAAAATCAAACGTCCAGGAAGATGACAGAGGCCTGGATGCTGTCAAGGCATGAGGGAGCAGTCAGCTGGGATTAGAGAGCAGCCAGGCTGGAGGGCTGAGAGCAGGGATGGAGGGGGAGTACAAGGGCCTCCTTCCTCCCATTTCCGTCTGGCTTAGCTCAGTAGGCAATCCCAGAATGGGTTTGGGGGCAGTCCAAGAAGCTCCTCTTGCCATTAGAGATGCTGCTCCACACAAGGACAGGTGGGGAGGTGGCCAAATTCAGGAGGGAAAAGCAATGTCTTCTGCCCTGCCCTACCCCCTCCCCTTTTCACCCATCCCTCTCCTTCCCCCGTGGGCCAAGCCCCCACCTGGGGCACGGGGGGGACATGCAAAGGTACCCGCAGGTCTCTCGGAGGACATGGTGGAGCCAAGGAAGGGTCCGCTTGTGTGAGCTGAGTTGGTATGGTGTCTTTGGTGGGGAGCCACACAGGCAAACCTACCCCTGGCTTGGCTATACCTGTTTCTTTGAATTAATAATATCTACCTGCTATATTGTGCTTTGGCACTTCAAAGCACTATGCAAACATTAAGTAATGCCTGGATGATTAATTATAATTAATTAGAAGGCAGCTATTCTCCTGGGATGTCAGTCCAGTACCTTTCATGCACACTAACTTTGTTAGAAATGAAAAATAAGGAATTGTGATGGCACTCTCCCCAAGCCAAGTCCTGCCCCAGATAGCACTGTCATCTGCTCCCTCCCGTGAGTCAGTAGCCTTCGGCTTTCTGGTCCTCAGGGGGTGCACAGCAGAAACCACATGTAGTTGCTGACAGAAGCTTTTAGTGATTTAAAGCCCCAGTGAAACTGCTGGAATCTGTGCAGGAGTTTAGCTGTCACTTCAGGCTGCGTATTACGTCTCTTTCGTTGCCTGACCTTCTTGCTGTTCGAGTTACGTGGTTGTCAGCTGGCTGCCAGTCCCAACAGGGACAGGTAGGGGTTTCTTCCCATTAGGTTCCTTGCCACGGTGGTTGTGTCTCAGGGATGGGAGACAGCCAATACCAACAAACCATGGGGCATGCACAGGCTCTGTGATGCCCAATAAAACAAATCCAAACAGGCACTTGGGAGATGCAGGTTTATTTGATACGATACCTCTCTCCTCTGTTTTTATTCAAAGTTACTGTTAGTTCTTATCTGCAGTGATTGGACCACAATGAAATCGTTATCCCATGATGACAATAGTATATACAGACGTATTTGGGGAGAGTCCTAGGCAAGCTCAAAGAAGGGTGAGAGAAGAGAAATATTGTCTCTACTTTACAGAGAGGCTTTTGGGACACTGAGTTATTAAGGCCAGTATTTTCAGAAGAGCTCTGTACTCACAGCAGGAGCAGATTTTCAAAAAAGCTTAGATTTTTTTTTTTTCAAAAGTATTTGAAATCAATCAGTCTGAAAAATAGATAATAGGAAGTAATTTTGCCATTATACCACTGGTTAAAATGCAACCTCTATCAGTCCGATAGAAGCTCTTCATTTGAATAGCGATTACAGGTCAGCTTGATGTCTCTTTATCCTCTTTCTTGGTCCCCAATTTTGGCTACCTGCTGTCTGTTACCAGCGAGCAAAGAGGAGGTGCAGGTGCTTTTTCAGCAGTTCTGTTGCTGTGGCATCTTTTCAAACTAATCTATACGCAATTCTGTATTCCTACAGTTTTGTTGCTTGGGTGGATAAAACATTTCAACCTCCTCTCTAGAAAGTGACAGTTGCACCTGTAGAAGCTGCTAAAATGCATGGAAATAAGCTACAATAGCATAAGCACCTTTTACATGGGAATAATTGCATTCAAGCTGGAGAATTAAAATGATTTCACTAGACTGGCTCAGAAACCAGCATAACGTTACCCATACAAAACCTGAAAGCAGCTGATCTTTTGAATGTGTGCTGCAGTATTCAGAAGGAACGCTGCCCCTCTTTTAATGCTGGAGGTTGTGCCAACATTGTCCCAGTGTAGGGACTTCTGTGAGCTCCCGAGGCATCACCTGGGTGCCTTTATGGAAATCACAGTCTCCCCTGCATCCAGTGGTAGCACAGGTAGAAAGAAGGAAGACTCAACTCGTTTTCAGCCCATCACCTGCTACATCTGGTTTCTGCCTGATGCCATTCCCTCCTGGCAATCCCCGGAGCCCAAGCAATTTCTCAGGCATCCTTTTGATCTGACAAAATGAGAGACATCTGAAGGGGACGTGTCTTGGAGCTCAGTCATAGAAAGTGTTAGGGGCACTCAGTAAGGCAGAAATGCTGATGATTTTAGTACTAACAGCAGCTGTGCCTTTTCCACCTCTCAGGACATCTATCTGGAGGTTGTTATCAGTCAGTACACATTTGGCTGGCCTAAGCATTGAGCCAATACTCCATGGGCCAGGGTATCAACATCACACAGTGCCATTGGTGTGCCAAAACCAGTGTCTCTTGCATACTTCATCCATCCATCTAGCTGCCTGCCATCCATTGCATTCTACTTTACATACTGAGCCTTGGGGGAGAGACCTATAAGCATAAACCCTGCTTTTTGGGGTGTTTCTGGGGCAGACATAGGCTATTCTATGAGCCAGACAAAAGTGAGGTGGTTGCCTTATTTTGCACTGGGTTTGATCTTACAAACTCTGCCTTTCGCCAAGGTTTGGTATCAGTGCTGGGGCCACGTGGTTCCCTGTTCAGAGCTGGTTATCCTCCAGCCAGGTCAGTGAACAGGCAGAAAGAGCACGCAACTGCCTCCAAAACTCCATATAGATGTCTCCATGCATAGACAGTAACTGGTGACAAGGGGGTCAACTATGTTTATTTTATCCTCAAAGGAATGCTAAAAATGGGTATGAGAGACATCTTCCATAGCATTCTGCCCACCCTGGCTGGACATCAGCAATTTCCTTTTCTTCCAAGGTGTATCTGCTGTCTGCGTAGGCTGTAAGATCTTCAGCACAGGGATCGTGCCTCCTCCCTGTGTCTGTGGACATTAGCTATTGCCTTGGGGATTAGCCCTCGGCTGGGGGAAAAGCGGAGACAATAGCCAATTCTGTAGAATAAATATTTCCTTGTGGCCTCATCTGAGTGCCGGAGTTTACACACTGCACCACTTACCGGAAAAAAAACATTAAGTGAATCAATCAGCCCTCGTTTCCTCAGCCCATGTGGGCATCACTTCACCCAGCACAGAGCCCCCACTGTGGGTGGGTGCCTGTGCCCAGACCCTGCCCTCACCAGCTGTTTCAGGGTATTTTCTCAATGGGACACCATAACAACTTGTGAGGAATGGGATTTCTCTTGTGGGGTCTGGTCAGGCATCCCTCTGGGACATGCCCAGTCCTGGAGCCTGTTCCAGGCTGGAGCTCCAGCCCAGGAGCCCGTTCTTGCCTGTGCGTAGCAGAAATCTTCCAGCCTAAGGTTATCCATCACTGCTGCCTCTCTAACTCCTCTGATTGCCATGGTTGTCACGCCTGAAGGGAAAAGAGCCCTTGACACTGGCTCAGGAGAGGCTTGCATATAGCTGGATTTTTTAGATTGGCACCCGGCGCCTTTGCCGTGTTCCCTTTGCTTGCAAATTATTTGATATCATTTTAATTCTGAGCCGAATTAGAGCAGTGCGCGGGTTGTCATGGCAACCATTTCCTTGTGCCTTTTGGTCTGACTCATTGCAGACAATTACTCTTGCGCTCCAGGATTCACAGATGTGATAGGAGAAGAATCATGTGTGGGGCTTTCAACTTTTTTTGCTTTTAATTTCCTTCCCAGCCTCTCTTGCATTAACTCCTACCTAGCCAGCATCAGCAGGACCTGTATCTCTGCCCGAGGCCACATGGGCCCATGGGAGAGCATTGCATGTAGGTATGTGTAGATGCACAATGTATGAGGGGATTTGTGCATACGTGTGTGTATTTGCATACACGGTTTCTCTGCAGTGCATGGTGTGGCTGTGATACCTGTCTGCGTGCGTAACTAAGGGTGTGCACAGATGCGTATACTCACAGAGTGATTTGCACTTATTCCTGTCTGTGGTGGGGCTACATACTCACACATGTTTTCTGTGTATGCACACAGGTATGTACATGAGTAATCTGTGTGGACATGGAAGTGTACCCAGTGTGTAGAGTCTGTCAATATGCACTGAGTATTCAGGGGGACTGACAAACTGCGAGGGTCATGAATGGGCCAGAACCTCCCATTTGAAGCTGTGTGAAGATCAACAGACTGCCAAGCAAGTGGCATTAACACCTCTGACCAAGTAGGGTACAAACCTAAATCTTGTGTGATTGCAAGGCCAGTGCATTGCCTCACTCACATGTGTCCCCCCACAACAGCCCACATCTATGCATCTGAAGTACATGGAGGAAAGCAGTGTTGTCCATAGCCTTAGCCTTAGCATCGGTATAATTGATGTCATGACCTGTGTTAGGACCTATAGTTCAGCAGAGGAGCGAAGTCATGTGAGAAGATGCTGAAAGGGATCCCAGAAGCAGTCTGTAGATGTAGGGATGAAGGGGGTAAATATTACAGCAGAGGAGGTTATAGGAAATGTCTTGTGAGATGGTTTGGCTTAAATTCAGCCAAGGCACAAGCAGACAAGTTTAGCAGGGTGAGAACCACAGAAACTTAGCAGATCTGAGGACAGCTCCAGTCTACTCCTAAGATACATTCCTTTTACTGCCAAACTCAGCCTGTTTTCTTCCTGAGTTCGTCTTCTCCTGCCCTACCTATCCACTTAAGGCACAAATCTCCTCATCATAAGGCTATGTAACAGGCCTCCTACTACCAGCCCTTTCCCCTCATAAGACCTTTTGCTTCTCCTCCTTTCCCTCACTGGGATACAGAAGTCCATTCATAGGACCATAGGATAATTCCGGTTGGAAGGCACCTCAGGAGGTCTCTAGACAGCCTCCTGCTCAAAGCAGGGTCAACTGTGAGATCAGACCAGTTTGCTTAGAGCTTTATTGCAATAATATTCCCAGAAATATTCCTTGTTCCTCCCTAATGCTCATATGCCGTGCTCTCACTGTCTGTACCGTGCAGAGGCTGTACTGATAGACATTCTCTTTTTCTCTCCCTATGCTCACTCTGTTTGAGGACTATCAGCAAATCTTCATGCGGAGGTGCTGGATGCAGGGTAGTTCACAGTTGGTATGGGCCTGCTGTTGGGTGGTGAGGCACAGAGGGTGTGAGAGGAAAGGAGAGTTGGAAGGTGACTGTCCTGCTTCTGCCTGCAGGAGAGCTTGGCTGGGAGTCCTTGCCTGGAAGCCCTGGAAAGCACCAGGCTTTCCCAAGGCAGTGGGAAGGCTGGGGAGAGATGTTGTGTGTGCAGGAGATAGGCAAGATGTGGACAACGCTGCTTGCCCAGGGCGTGTGGAGGGGTGGTCTGCTGCTGGCTCTTGGCACTGCTTTCACAGGCAGCAGGGCAAAGTCTGGAGTGTGGGGAGGGAGCAGTTCAGCTTTCGGGGACACTGTGGAGCCCACATTTCTGGGAGGAGTCAGTAAGTGGCGATGCCTGATTCTGTTGCCCTCCATCTGTCTGCCACCACAGGCAACTGCTTAGGCTCCTTAAGCTGGCTCTGCAGAGAGCCTACGTGGAATGGAAAAAGAACAGACAGCAAAGAAAGCTGTGTCTTAGAGGTCAGAAAATGTAGGGATAAAGTGAGGATTGCTTACAAATCAAGCTGAGTTAGACCTTGCAAAGGAGATTAAAACAAACAGCAAAAGATTCTTCAGCTATTTGAAAAAAAATAGAATAAAAAATGAGGCCACTTCTGGGCAGTAAGGGTGAAGTAAAGATCAAGGAGACTGTAGTCTGAGCCAAAACCAAAGAGGACTCTGCGCCCAAGTTATTGATAAGGACAGCAATATCGTCCTTGGGGAAAGAAACAAGCTGACTACTGGCAATAAGCAGCTCAAGCTGCTTAGTGCACTCACAGTGCTGGGCCTGGGCGCTCTCCAGCCCCAGGAGAGCTGGCATGTGGAAACACAGGCTTATAGCAAGGATTTTTTTTCAACTCTACCCACAGTGGTGACTCCATGTAGGCTGGAAAAGTGAAAATTCAGCAGTTAGGGTTAAGGAAGGGGGAGAAATAAGTTTGTCAGTCTCAGACCTGTAAGTGTGACCTCTGTAATGTTTGTAGCACTTTAGAGGAGGTCTTGAAGGAAAGTATGATTATTACCAAGCGATTAGGGTAAAAGGGAGTCAGGCTAGATTATACCAGACTAACTCAATAGCTTTCTTTCAGATGATTATTTTCCTGGAAGGCAAAAGAAATTTCAAAGGTCTCATCTCTGTATTTCAGTAAAGCACTTGATACAGTGCCACATAAGAAACAATTAGTTAAACTGGAGGAGATCAGGAAAGGCAGAGGAGTTGTAAGGGGCAGGGAGGTAGAATTCAGTCTGGGAAGATCGCAGCAGCAAGATCACCTATCGAAGTCTAGCAAAAGGTTACTTGTAGCACTCCCCCATGGTCAGCCATGGGATTAGTCTTTGCTAACGTTAACCTGAGACCCTGACTCAGATAGCAATAAGTAGTGAGGAGGTGTCCTGATGATTCAACACTAGAAGGCATTGCTAGTACAGGGAAGGACAAAGGTATCATAGAGAAAGCCTTATTTGACCTTGGCAGGAGTACCAGAAACTAAATTTCAGTAGTACGACAGACAAGGTCATATGCTTGAGAATTAATATTAGAAATCTTCTGTAAGCTGGGAACTCTGTGAGATCTGGCGGAAAGCACAGCAAGCAGGACTAGAGGCAGCCCTTGTCTTCTGGGAACTGTTGGGCCCATTTTGCCAAGTTTCAGTGAGGATCCTCAGTGTAGGCTGTATTGCCCCCGATGCCCACATAAAATTCAGGGAACCTTTGTCATCTGCCAAGTTCCGTCCTGAGATCCTTGCCAAAAGGCAGCCAGGTAGACTCAGTGGTAAACATATCCTGAGAAAGCTCAGGAGAAAAATGCTGAGAACTTCTGTATTAGGTGATGGTAGGATGATGACAAGTGATAGTGTGATGCAGTTGTGAACGAAGCAAATGTTGTCCTAGAATGTACCTGGAGAGGTGTTCCCAGGGTGGATGGGGATGCATTGGTGCTCCTACCCAAAGCCCTGTGAGACCTCTCCTCTAGTTTGTGTTACAGTTTTGGCCAAAGAAATACAGGCTGAGACAGGTACAGACAGGACAGAAAGGTGATGAGAGGAAAGGGAAGCCTGACTTCGTGAGAGGAGCCTGGGAGAACCCAGCTTGTTTAACCACATGCAACCAAGGCTGAAGCGGATAGGATTGCTGTAATAAATGCATCTTGGAGGAAACATTTAAACTAAAGCATACGGCTTGTATGAAGACAGTGTAGTATAGATAGGGCATGAAAATATTTAGGGTGGAAAGCTAGAAGAGGGTTTCTAGCCATTAGGGTAATGCAGCTTTAGCCAGAATTTGAGGTAAAAAGACAAATAGGTTTAAGCTGGAGCTTTAAAAGTCTGTAAGAAGGTGGTGGTGCCTTGAATAGAAAGAAGTGAGACTCTGCTAGCCTGCAGTCCCTTTTCCATCACCAGGGAACAGCTGAAGTCCCTTGTCTCACATGCCACAGTACAATTACCAGCAAGCAAGCGAGCTGCAGGGCAGTCACTCAGGGCACTCCCCATTCACCGCAGCACTCCCTTTGGGTACAAGGCTGGGCCTTTTTACCATATAGTTCACACACTCCATGATTTTAGTCATGACTGAATAAAAATATGCTTGTTAATGCAGATGAAAGCCCCAGCACAGCACCTGGAAGGCCAGAAGTTAGGGCTGACCTGAACTCCTCTCTCAGCCTTTGACAGCATGGTGGTTTCTCTTGATTGATTTGGGGTTTGCAAAGTAAAGAAGAGTGAGCGGAGAAGCCCCTGCTTATGATAACAAGCCTTTAAAAAGCAGATGGGGATGTGGGGGCTGGCATGTTTTGTGGCAGCTGAGAAGTGACAGTTGAGGAGATCAGAGAAGGGAGAATCTGAAAAGCAGCTGGTCAGAGGCAGTCGCTGAAAAGGGGGTGATCAGTCACAAGAGGATGAAAATAAGGGGGGGAAAGAATAACTGGGAATCAAAGACATTTGTGTCCAGTGGGAGAGATGTGAAAGATAACCATATGAGACCATGAGTGGATGAGAAAGTGGAGACTGCTAGAAGGGGACCATCAGTTTAAATAAAGGGCTAGATTTTTCTCTTGCCAAGAATTGCATAAATCTGGAGACTCTTGTTTAAAATCTAGTGAATTTATACTACTATAGAGATGGTTATGAGTGCGATCAGAACCAGTTTCCCATAATCCAGCTCCCTCAAAATGACTTGTAGGGTTTTGCCCTAGGGTTTCCATACGCCTCCATCTTTAAAGTAGGAAGAATGCTCACACAGCCTAGCCAGTGTGTTGTGAGACATGGTTGGTGGGGAGGTGTAGGGAAAGGTGATATTTACTGTTGTATGGTAATAGTCGGGTAATACCTACAATACAGAGCACAGATTTTGATGGATGAGCAGCATACTTTTAAAAGGAGGGAAAATTGGAAAGAGTGCAACAAAAGGCTACAGTATTGCTCTAGAGGTGAGGAAATGCTTTACAGCGAAAGACTTAATGAACTCAGTGTACTTATCTTACCAAAAAGAAGACTGAGAGATAATTTGATTAGAGTATAATGTACCTTCACAGGGAGAGATGCTGGTTAGTGAACATTTGTTTTTTTAATCTAAGGGAGAGAAGCATAACAAAAACCTGTGACAGGAAACCAAACAGGTTCAAATGAGATATTAAGCATGAATGCTAACAGTGAGCATGAATAGTTATTGTAGTAAGGTACCAAGGGAAAAGGGGGTTTTTCATCTCTTGAATGTTTTTTAAATCAAAGGTAGATGCCTTTCTGGAAGATTCGCCTTAGCTGCATGTAAACACTCACTGTTGGACTTTCTACAGGATAACTTCTCTATTTTCTGTTTCATAAGCTAAACAAATTGAGCTCTTTAAGCCTTTCACAGCAAGGCATTTTCTGCCACCCTCAAATAATGTTTGTGGTTCTTTTCCACACACTTTCCAAGTAGCATGCGATAGGCAGAAGGTCAGACTGGATGATCTAAAGTCCCTTCTGGCTTTTATACTCTCTAAATCTCTGCCTCTGTGAATTCATTAATGTTTGCAAGCTCCCAGAGAGCTGCCAAAGGCAAGCACTATAGAAATGCAAAGCATTGTTGTTACTCTGGATATTTCCCTTGAGCTTTATGCAAAGCTGGTTGAATATGCCAGTATATTGTCTGTGCATATTTCCTCAAAAGAAATACCTGCATTTGTCGCTCGTTCTGTGCCCTTTACGAGTTGATTTTCTGCAGCTGTTCTAACAAGCAAGTTTATTCCCAAGTTAGGACAGAAAAAGCAAATGTGACGGGCCAAATCTCAACATGGAGCCCCGAGCAAAGAGTGGCACATTGTTGTCCTGGCCCAGAAGCTCCACGCAAGGCAGAGTTATTCTTAGCATCACGCTTTGCTTTCTCCTTGGCTCCAGATGCCCTGCACATGGCCTCTGCCTGGCTGCAGCACAGTGCCACTGTGGGAAGGAGAGGTCTAGCCCCTGTTGGTTGCTTCTCTCCCACTCTCTAAAGGGAGAAAAGCTGTGATGCTGCTGCCTTGTCCCCAGATTTCCAGGGCTGCTGCTGATGTGCAGAGCTCCCCAAAATGACACAGGAAATCTTTATTTACTTGTACTCCATTCTGTAACCATACTCATCAGGGAATGCTTATTCTTTTGTCTGTATTGCACAGTATTCTTGGAGGGAAGGCTTTTTGGTCCTAGCACTTATCTAATCAGAGGATAGAAGCTGACCCTCTGACCTGTGCTTCCAATCAGTGCTAGCAAACGCTGTTCAAGCCAGCACAGCAAGCTGCTGCTGAACAAGATACCGAGGACAAATTCTATTTTATGTATTTTACATGTATTATATATACATATACATAATTACATGTTTATATATATGGTGTTATATGTGTGCGTGAGTAGAAATGTATGCAGGGCAAATACATTTGCCAATATCAAATAATCAAATAATAATCAAATTATAATAATCAGATTGCAGAAAATCACAGCCTGCTCCCGGATAATTCATTAACTGAAAAAGCCTAGAGTCATCGGATGAGTGTGTTGGCTTTGCTTTTTTTCTGCTTTACGTTTCTGGTATGATATGAATTGCTTAGTAGTATCTGTGTGCGCTCCTCTACCTACATGGCAAAATTAGATTAAACTATGTGTCATAGACACCATACTGTTAAACAATAAAGGTGATTCTCTTGCGGCACATACCTTTTCAGCAGAACAGATGCCTCAGCTGTTATCGGTTTAAGAGTATCTGGGTTCTGCTCCCAGTTTCTCTCTGAAGATCAGACTGAGTATAACAGGGTGGCCGACTATAACAGTGTGAGTACGGTGGCACAAGGGTTTGCTTGTGGCAGGGTTTAACAGCTTTTGTGGTTGCACACGCATCAGGATGAGCTTTTTCTCACAGGAAGAGTATGTGATGAATTCTGTACGCTTAGCACTGGAAGTGGAGAAGTGGGGAATTTAAACTTCTTAGCTGTGTGTGATAGACCTAGCCAGTGAACAGCTGGTGGAGAGACTCTTTTAGCTCTAGGGGTGACAGCTTGTGTACTTGGGGGTGCAATAGGATTAGATAGCAATTTCCATTCATTTCAAAATAACCTTGCTCAGGAGGGTCAGGAATCTGGAGATGTAGGAACCCATAGCTCACTATTTGTTACTGTAAGTTTTATTGAACATTATGCTCTAATTAAAAAAAAAAAAGCTTTTGGAATCAAATTTGACCTGAATATAACTCCATTGGCTTCTACGTTCTTACACTAGGGATTAATTTGGCCCTTTCTACTTTTATGCAATGAGCTGATTGCCACAGTATCTTATCCTTGTTACACAATCGCCCTTCACTGGCTGTGTCCCTGGAGCCCTGTGTGTGTGTGTGTGTGTGTGTTTCTATATCTGGGGTCTCACCTTGACTGACTGGGTATTTAGTCCTACAGCCTCACCCCGACTTACAGGTACTTGCTTGCCTAGGACTTACACTGATATCATGTATGTATAGTGTGTGTATATATATATGCTTGTTCATTCCAAGTTCAAACACTGTGTATGGACAAGCATACACGTATGTGGGAATTCAGGGGCTTTTTCGTTTGGCTGGCTGTATCCCTGCAGTGTTTGCTTTTGCAGGGGGTAGGGGGTAGAGGGAAGGTTACTATCAGAGATCTCATTTAAACAAGAAGGAGCATAGGAAAATACATTCTTTATTATTCTTCTGTAACAACAAGCCAGAAATATAATATACCTTTAAAAATTTTCTGTCTCATGCCAAAGAAACCTCCATTCAATCATTTTAGAAAATCTTGTTGTTCTCCCTCAAAGAGTAACGAAAAGAAAAAGAAATTACAAGTGTCATCTGTTCCCTGCAAGAAATGTGCCTGCCTGTACCACAGGTGGGTGTGTGGGGAAGGGGAGCAGGAGGAGCAGAAGGGGTGTTTCGGGTGGCCCTGCCGGCCCCTACATCGCCCTGGCACGTGTTGGACCTGCCTGCCCCAGAAGACCATTTCCTGAGGGCAGGCACCTGCATGTGGCATTGGTACACCTGCCTGCCGCAAAGGGTGTGTTCAGGGGGATTACCCCCATGCCTAGCTATGCCTGCAGGGAGAACAGGAGCCCCTGTCCCCACACACCAGAGGAACCCATTGCCTGGGCACACAAGGAGCACTGGGTCTTGTTCTGTATCCAGCATCCCACAGGAGAGCTTCATTTCTGACCACGCTCGGTACCATGTTCCCTAGAGTGCCTGTGGACAGTGCAGCAGCTCAGTCACACTAGGACAGCCTGTTTTCCAGGTGCGCCAGGGAACAGAGTAAGAGCCTGTTTGCAAACAGTGGTATAAAGAGGGCATTTCCCAGTGAACCCTGTTACTCTGCTCTGCATGAAAGAGGACAGGTCCTTGTCCTTCCAAGCCCAGTATAGCACAGCATTTGCTTTCCAGTGGGACTCCCCATAGCAGCCAGCCTTCATGTTTCTCAGCAACTCTCTTTTCTCCCCTTTCCTGTCTTCTCCTTTCCTGAGTGGGTTTCTAAACATATCAGTCCCTTGTCTAGGGTTGAGATGAATCCAGACTTTCTGCCTTATAAATGAAAACAAAAAGGAAAGGATGGGCAAGGTCATCATCAGCCCCACAGCACAAGAGATAGAAAATATTATTAGCAACAAAGAAAAATTGGTCAGGGCAGGAGGAGGTCACAGGGAAGGTGCAGGGAAAGGAGGATTTCACCCCCCCCCCAACCCCTGCATTGTCCCCTGCCTCCCTCCCATTCATTTTACCTCTAGTCTATCCCCTTAAAAACAATCTCTCTCTCACTCTCTCGCTCACTCACACACACACACGCACACACATACACACACACACACACAGATCCCATTTGTTTTGTGCAATATTTCACCATTATTTGATGCAAGTAAAATATAGATCTATAAATATACCGCTCTGACTCAAGTCCCATTTCAAGTATGATTGCGGAGTCCAGTATGGTAAAGGGAGAAGTTCCCCTGAGAGGGAGGTTGGGGAGATGTTTGGATCCAGCAGGCAGAATCTAGTCCTGGCTTGCTGGGAATGTGGAGCAGCAGTAACACGCACATGGAGTCTGCAGTGCACCAGTTCTGCCCTTCAGAGTGGGCTACAGTTGCAGCAGATGGGATGGTTGGAGTGGCTATACAGTGCATGGGGGAGGAGTCCTTCCTCCTCACATCTTGCCAGCCCCCCTCCTCTCCCTCCTCTTCTCCACAAGCAGCGTGCTGGGAGTGGGGGTACAATGTGTGCGCACACTTGTGGGTGGACTGCTTCTCCCAGTCCTTCTTCCAGGGCAGCCTGGTCTTCTGCTTCCTGAAGAACATCCTCCTCTGTCCCATGCATCCCTGTGTCAAAGGGAAGTCATGCTAAAACAGTCCAGAGCATCCTGTCTCTTTGCCTCTGGTGGCCATGGGTAGATCAGGAGGGATTTTGCCACTCCAGGCTTTGATTAAAGACTTGGCATTGTGTGCCCATGGGTCAGTACAGCCACCTGTCTGGGACCAGAAGGGGGTGAGGAGCCAGCATGCATCGCTTCCACAGGGATCCAGCAGCAGCGAGCAGGAGGGCTGTGAGACATCCAAAGGCATCGGGATCCAGCTGGAGCAGGGGGAAGAGGTGACGTGCCCTGGCAGGGTCCACCTGCAGCGCATGCTGGGCTCTGAACACAGGTTGCTAGCGAAACACCCTGCAAAGCTGGGCTGGCTGCCAGCTTGTTTCCTGATGGCAGGGATCACACCATCCACAGGCACTGCGGATGCACGACCTCCGGTGTCATCTTCCTCGCCCAGGAATACCCACTGTGACGGGTTAGAGCAGGTTACCATGGCAATGTGCGCTCTCCCCTGGAGACAGCATTTTATCCCACTTCCAGTGATACAAAATGAGTCCTTATGTTGAGTTCCTTTCATTTTTTTTTCCCTCTCACTTTTTTTTTTTCCCCCTGTCAGGTCAGAAAGAGCTGATACTAATAGGAGGCACTGCAGTCCGAGGGCTTTAAAATCTGGTCGGGGGAAGTCACCCTAGGTGGCAGTGGCAGTGTGCACAGTTCTGTGTGTGGGCACACTCATGTGCAGCTGTGGATGGCAGTGAACACAGCAGTGATGATGAGGGGAGCGTATGCGGGCTGTGCTGCCTGCTGTGCCGGACCCTTCCTGGGCTCTCCCACCTGTGCCATGCTGTGGTCCAAGTTTCAGCCTTCACCTCAAGACCCTCCAGAATTATGCCCCCTCTCTTCAGTCACCCCAGCTGCATAACCCTACTCCATACACCATGCTGGCCCCTCTGCCAGCCACGCCAGCTCTTGGGTTGTGTGTCGTCGTCTCCCGCCACCTTCCCCTAGGCTCACACTACTCCTCAGCATGGCTTACACTACCGAGGCTGGTAAACCACCTCCTCCTCTAGTCTTTCCTGATGATCCACTTCTGCTCTGCCGCTCAAACATTTCCAAATGGAGGCTTCATATCCTTACCCTCTCCATTTATCATAGAAAACATAAAATAGAAAACAAGAACACACCTTATTTTTTCATGCTGTGTACTCATTTCCACAGACTCATGCTGTAACCTTAGTAAGTTTGCCTCTCTCCATCCTCTCCTGCCCATTTCCACTGGCTCTGTGCTATGGCTGAGATGTTTTTGTTGGCTCCTCAGTGGCAGGGTGCATGTATTTTGTCTGAACCAGAAGGTGCTATGCACTGTTATGATGAGAGTAAGGTAAAGTGGCTGAATGTATTCATGGCTGCACGCAGAGGGCAGATCAGCATGGGCACATGTGGCTCTGCATGCGCAGGTGGGGTGCCTGGATGTCTGGAGCTAGGGCTGACTGTGTGTGAGTGTTGGGATCAGAATGAGTCAGTGTGTGTGTGTGTACAGGAGGACGGCTCTGTATCTGTGCACCTATAGCAGATGACGTGTGTGTGTCAGCTCGCAGATTTGGACTTGGCCAGGAGCAAAAAGAGGGACGCTGCGCTCCCTGGCATTGTGTTAGAGTGATACAGGTATCTTTCCACCTTTAAAAGTGAGAAGGGAAATCTTCCCCTGACTGTTGTCGTCCCCTAGGGACCTTCCCTCCCTTCTGGTGTGCTCTCGGCAGCACTGACTTGTAGGGTGGGCACCAACTTACTGTCACACAACAGCAGTGACCCTAACAGCGAGGCATGGACACTTCTGGTGTCCTGCTCCTCACATAAGCTTTCACAGACCTGCTCTCAGTTTGCAGAGAGCTCTTGACAGGATACAGGACGACTCAGGACCGAAGCTGAGAGGATGACACAGGTTCCCAGAAGGTGCCAGCTGCCTCCACAGCAGGCATGCAAGGGAAGCTCTGTGCAAGGGCATGAGGCACAGCAAGCACTCGAGGTCTGACTCTACTTTATTTGTCTGGGAGGGCCCAAGGGTGAAAGGGCACAAAATGGGCCTGGGGCAGAGGAACAGAAATTGAGCCAGGTGCCCTGACCCCCCAGAAGCATGTTGCACTACTTGGGTGAGTGGAGCAATAGCACAGTCTGTCTGTTTGTCTGTCTGTCTGGGAAGATGTATTTTGGGAGGACCCCATGCTTGACTGCTCTCAGGTACCTTTGTTCATTGCTGTCCCTTCCTTCCTAGAAGAGTTTCATGCCACAGAAGAGATTTGTTTTTGCTCTTCATGTTCACCTTCAGTGTCACCCATGAGTGGCTGCCTCTTCTTCAGCTCCCGGTGGTACTTGGCCATAAGGGAGGCATAGATGCAACCATAAGCAGCTGCCACCACCATCATGATGCAAACAATGCCGCAAACCACCCCTGCGATGATCACAGTGCCAATAGCCCGGCGCACGCTCACAGGCCTATATCGTTGTTTCTGAGGGCATCCCACATTGGGCTCCACTTCTGTTTCTGGGCCTGATTTAGATTTGGAAGGAGTTTGGCTTCCTTTAGTGCAGGGTGGACCAGTATTGTCCAGCACTGTAGAGCTGTTCTCATCATCCAGCTGGGAGCAGTAGTTAAACATCTCCATGGGCACCATTCGCATATCCTTCCCTTTCAGCTCCTTGGGCAGGGTACATGCCAGCTGGTCGATTTTCCCACCTGTCCCAATAGAGATAATAGGAGTGAACCACAGCTTCATCCCGATACAGTGACAGCAGAGCTAGATCCTCAGGTAGGGTAAGTTCCTATGACTCCATTCACATCTGCTAAGTATTTGCCCTACAGAAGTCAGGCATAGCAGCGTATTGGTTATCAAGTGGGGAACTGCTTTATTATAGCAGTGGGGCCATAAGATCCAGTCCCTCATGTGTGAATGCATTGCTGAGTAGAGAGAGTATTCAACAGAGCCTGCCAGATCCTCAGTGCTTGTCAAAGGTGGAGGAGGGAGGAATGGCTGCGCCTCCATGCACCAGGCAGAAGGAGCACACATAGTATCCTTTAAAATGATTGTTTTGCCTAACTTGGAGACATTTTGCATGCCTTAGCCCTCCACAGCTGGAACAGCTTCAACCATGGCAGCTGGCTGGTATGCTTCTGCCTAGGTTGGATTTGACAGTAGAGCTCATGGTGCATGATACCTGCATAGACATCTTTCAGGCCAAGACATGAAAGCCCTCTGAAACTGTCTATTAAGTCAGCCTCACACTGTTTAGTGAGTTATGTAAGTGCCAGTAGAACCATTTTAGAAAAGGAAAAATTAAAACAGAAAGATAGGACCAGGCTGTATCTTCTCAAAATAACAACAGACACACAGTCCCATCTTCTAACAACTAATCCAGCCCCCCTCTGTGAAAATAGTGACAGATGTTGAAACAAATGCTTGAGTGAGTTTGGGCAATTTCTTTGGAAGGGGAAAAAAAAGCAAAATTAACTCCATGTGCTTTCCATCGACTCTGTGAAATGAGAGTCAAGAAAAAAAATAAACAAAAAAAAAAAGAGGAAAGTGAC
This sequence comes from Gymnogyps californianus, assembly GCF_018139145.2. Taxonomy (NCBI): domain Eukaryota; kingdom Metazoa; phylum Chordata; class Aves; order Accipitriformes; family Cathartidae; genus Gymnogyps; species Gymnogyps californianus. The sequence goes on from NC_059471.1 coordinate 150,249,786, forward strand.
ACTCGTATGCTTGTTTGATTCTGCTCACACAAATGCATATTTCAGACTGCAGTGTAGCCATAGGCGTAGATAATCTCTTTGCAGCATGGCTGTGATCAGCAGGGATGTGACAGCTGACTGTTGCTATCCACATGATTTGAGACCCTTTCCTACTCATTGGCTCCAGCGACAGAAGGTCAGGCCTTCAATCATCATTCCTGTAAAATGTGCCATCTTTCTTTGAGTCGCAGCTCCTGAAAGCATGTCATCCTGTCGGCATTCCTGCTAAGTGATACGTACCTTTCCAGCCTTCCGTATTTTGAGGAAAAGCTGGAAATACAGGCTTGTCAAAAACTGCTTGGTTTGAAATGACGATGGTATAGCCAGTCTGATTTGGGGCCTGGCTTGTTAATTTGAGCTTTAGTTTGGGTTTGCCAATATTAGTTGCAGTATTTTCCTAAGTGGCACTGTTTCCTATGGTTCTTTTGTTGAAAGCAAACCTGATGCTTTACAGCCAAATCTGGCTTTTAGTTCTCCCGCCTTAAGAAAGAGAACAGGATGGTTATTTTCAAGCACGAAAAGCATTTCTTCTCTTTAGGCAGAAAGGGTGAGGGGAACTCATAATCCTAACATTTTGATGTTATTTGAGGAAAGTTCTTTCCTCTCCCAAGATAAAAAAAGTAATCTTTCAGATTAGAAACAAAACAAGGAAATAGGAGATCTGGGGCTGCAGAGGACTTCTCAGCCTGGCAGTGTTGCTATATGAAGGTGCGGTGGCACTGAACTGTCTCTTAGCATTCTAGCATGGTCCTCATGCTCCTTGGCTGAGATCTGGCATTCAGGTCAGCCTGACCTGCCAGATGTGTCTGCTTGTGTTTCTTCCCTGCCTGCCTTTGTCTGCCTTTCCATGGAAGACCAGCACTTCTGCACTTGGCTCCCACTGCGCGAGCACGTACCTCTGTAGGAGAACCACTCCATCCAGTGCTTGAAGTCTCGGAGGTTGCAGTCGCATTCCCAGGGGTTATCCCCAACTTGGAGTTGCTGCAGGCTGGTTAGCGGTTCGAAGGTCACCCTGTCCAGGCTCTGCAGGCGATTGGACCTGAGAGAGAGGGAGCGGAGAGCAGGCAGGTCGTCAAAGATGCCCGAGGGTATCTGGGCCAGGCCGTTGATGGAGAGATCCAGCTGGCGCAGCAGGGCCGTGTGTTGTAGCAGGTCCTTGTCCAAGGCCCGGATGCTGTTGTTCCTCAGCTGGAGCTCCGTGAGGTTCCCCAGGTCACTGAAGATGTTCTGAGGGAGCTGGTCCAAGAAGTTGTTGGATAGATCCAGCCTCTGTAGGGCAGAGAGGTTGGAAAACACTGCTCCCGGCAGGATGCTGAGTTTGTTGTTGAGAAAGAGGAAGGTCCTGGTGTTTGTGGGGATGTCTGAGGGGATGGAAGAGAGGCCCAAGCCGCTACAGTCCACTTCCAGGTTGCCACTGTTACACTTGCAGGAGGAAGGACAAGCAAAGAAGGACTCTGCAGCACATAGCGACAGCCAACAGCCAAGCACTGGTAGGTGAAAAGCAGGGGAGAGAGAGTGCATGTGTTAGAGCAGTGCTTTCCCATCCTCACCCATCGCTGCCTTGAGCACAGCTACAGCTACAATATGACCCTCACAGCGGGACTCTTTGCCTCAGTGCCCTGCAGCGTAATGAGCTTCCTCACAGCTACATCCCTTTACTGCTGGCCTGCAACCTGGCAGCATGACTTTCCTCTTAGCCTTTTTTTCATGAGCAAGCAAGTAAATATCCTTCCAGTTTCACAAGGAAGTTAGAACAGTGCATCCCAGAGGACTTTGCTGCCAGATACTAGAGCACTGGAACCTGTCAGAGGAGAATGCAGCGGAGAGCGGTGGGAGGTGTCACCTCTGATAAAGGACAGCTCTTTCTAAACAGTCAGGGTTGAGAGAGGAGGGACTGGTATACATTTAAGAAGCTCTGTTTTTTCAGAAATAGGCATGTTAATGAAAAGCTTTTAAGAAAAATGAAAACAAAACAACCTACATCTCAGTTGTGCTTCTGCAGTTTGAATCCTAATCTTTGTGATAGATCAGACTCAGGTCTCAGTTAGCCTGTAAATCAGGGTATCATTTGCTTTCCACATCCACAGTGTGTTGTGTGGGTCTTGTGGCAAGAGACTTTTTTATGAATTAGATTACATTACAAAGGGATGACCAAGAAAGCTCTTAAAAAGTAACAAGGAGACCCTAAACCACTGGACACCTGGTACTTGCCATTGCTCTCAAAATTGTTTCTGAATCCCACAGCAATAGCCCCACAAGTATCTCCTCTGACCAAAATTGCCATGGCAATGGAGATGAGGAAGAAAATTGCAAGTGGGTAGCTGAAGAAAGGGGTGTTAGGAAAAGAGTTAGCACACACACCCTTTCTCCTGCAGTGTCTCAAAGGTACGGTCGGACAATCCACAAAACAGCATTTTTTAGAGCTGTTGTGGATCACCGTTCCAGACATGGGTCCAGATCCTGTGAATGGCATCAGGGCACTAGTTACCAACCCTCCCTGGGAGCCAGTGGCTTTTAAAACTCTCATTTCTGTGACAAAGAAGCACCAGCAACAGGAAAGCAAGCTTTGTGCCTCCTGTCATTAGAGGAGTGGGAGTTATGTTTAAGCAGACTATGTAAAACATTTGCATCCTTCATCTTAATTCATTTTGTGGAATTAATATTAGTTTCTTCAATGTGGGAAGCAAATTCAGCTCCCTCGCTGTTTTTTAAGGTGACAAATTTGACCATTTGACTAAAACTGAAGCAGGTTTGTCTGTACGTCATGCCCTGTCCTCTCCCTTTCCCATTGTTCTTCAGAGAAGGCAGTCACTTGGGGTTGGTAGAGTCTTTTTAGGGGTGAATGGTAGCCAAAGTGGATGCATTTATTGTCTTGCCATTCTTTCCTGGACTGGAAACCAGATTCTTCTGTCCTGCTTTTTTCCAAAGAACCAACAAGTAGGTGTTTTGTTTCTTAACCCCAAAGGAATTGTGAAAGGACTGCCATAGGAGAGGGAGCCGGTGGAGACCCATGCTCTGGAGAAGCTCTGCCTGGAACAGCTCTGCAGTCAGCCATGCTATTCCTCTCTTCCCTTGTGCCACTCTCTCTAGAGTTTAGTCTGACCCATAGCCCATTTTTTTATATCGACTTGGCTTCTGTCAGTGATGCTGCCTTCATACTCAAACCCTGTCATCCTGCACAGGGCCTTTTTGTGTTCCCAGCAATCCTTGTGAGAATTGGCAGGTTTGTGGACTGGTAGCCTAAGGAGAACTGCACGGTTTGGATCCTAAGCTATATGACTTTATTAAGGACCAAGGGATAAGTGTTCAGAGAGAGTGTCGCAGCTTTTTTTTGTTTCATCCATCTTTCACAATTCCTTCAAGAATTTTTTCTGTCCTACAATTAAGATCTCAGGTGTACATCAGCCCAGGCTGTGCCAATCTGTGTGCTCTTTTAACGATAATTATGGATCCTTATGGTGAAATACAAGAGAAATCTTTACCCTGAGCACCTCTGTGCTTTCTTGTCATGCAAAGCTTGGGGTCAACAGCAGAGATTGCCATGAAAGCAGATCATAGCCTGTGGACTAGTGTCTGGCTGGACTAGTACTGTCTGTCTGGCTGATATTTAACTCCGTTCAGAATACATCACACTTTTGTTGTGGGGAGAGAATTAAAAGAATGGGAGCTAAAGTGGGGAAGGGAGAGAGCCGTGAGTCACTCAAGTGACCCCATCTTTTCCTGGATGCTTAACAAAAGTACAGTATTAATAATAAATTGACAGCTGTGATGATGAGATAACACTTAGCTGCTTTGTACACCAAGAAAGGCAAGAGCAGACCGTGTGTAATGCTATACAGGTGGCATTCTGTTCAGGGCTTATCTCTCAAAATGCCTACCCGCCACCGGCCCCGACTGGGTGGCTGTGGGGTTCCACCAGTACGTATGCTGGCAGTGGCTGGTAGGAACAAAGTCTCAGGCAGCTGGCTGTGGTTATGTTCAGGAACTGGATTTATGCCAAGTTTCTGCAGCCGTGTAGGATGTGCCAAAAATGTCTTGTTGTTACCCATATATTGCTTTGTGCTCTTGGAAATATTTTACTAAAATCATAGAAAGGAGAAGGTCTGATTTCATTTTCCGTCCCTGCAAGAGGTGCATCCACTAGAATGTGAGCTGAGACCAAGGAATTCGTCGCACTGGTTAGGATGCAGCTCTATGGGGAGGGAGGGAGGCAACAGACAGAACTTGAAGCTGTCGTCCAGCCCTACAGAAGGATGAGTAGTATGTGTTTTTGTGTTAGGGGAAGATGAAGTTACTTTGTGCGGTGTTTGGTGACTCTAGTAGGTGGCAGAAAGCTGATCCAGGTATATCAGATTAAGTCAAGACTCAGTAGCATTCATTATAAATAATCTATACAGCAGTCTAGTCTGTGAGGATGGATTACAAAGATGCCTGTTTTCTGGAGAAGGAAATAATTCCCCCAGCTTCTTACAGTGGCAGCCCCAAATTTCATCAGTGGGGCACGAACAAGGGAAACCACGAAACCACAGACTTGCTTGGCACCTGGGTATGCAGTAGTGATGGACACTCTCCAAGTGCTCCCTTTTCTCTGCTGCGGTCCCCAGATGCTTCTCTGAAGTGCAGGTACATTCCCTGAAGCCCCATATCGCCCTAGCAGTCTCTGCTCTGCACTCAGTGATACTGTAGCAGATGCCCCAGTCCACTGGGAAGATGCACAGGCTGAAGTTTTACAATTTAATTTAAAAGAGATCTTCTTTATTTACTCCTTGATTTTCGCTACATGTGGCAGTGCCCAGTAGGAGAATTCTGCATTCGCATCCTGCATTCCCTTCTAAAATTTGTCATGACTTCTGCTGTGAAGAGCTGGGAGCCTTGCTCAGCAGCCTGTGTATAAACCCCTACCACAGAGAGGAGTCTGCAGCTTACAGGATGCCGATCTGCGAAATGTTCGGGGTGGATCTTTGTGCAGTGGTATCTGTCTTGCTGTTTCTCACCTGCCAGGCCCACTGGAATTCAGAAGCAATCATCACTCACTGTCCCACTTTAAGCCCATCTTCAGCTTTAGAGTCTCGCTCTCCCTCCCAGCTAGCCTGGCCTCTAAAGCAATCAGGAATTAGTTCAAACATCTCCATTCTTAGCTGTCCCTCTCCCCTATTCTTAACCCTGATGTGACCTATTTTCTTTCCACTCCCTTGACAAACAGGATCACCATACTTAGTACCCGAGTAGGCATTACTTACGACAAGCCTCTTGCCACCTCATGAGGAATCTGCTCCTCCACCGGTGGCCAGCAGTTGTAGGCAGCATTGTTGTCTTCTCCAGCGTGTCTTCACATCCACCAGCCAGCCTGGCACACGGTCCCAAAGGGAGGAGGAATGACCTTGTAGCCTGCCTGCCAGGTCCTGGAGGGGGAGAGCAGAGCAGAGCAGAGCGGGTGAGATTCAGTTCCCTGGGCGCAGGACGTGGGAGTGGGCTCAGTGTTGTCCTTTCCCCTCCCCAACTAGAATTTTGCATTTGAGGCATCAGCTCCATTTTGGAGGCGAGATGGAGGATGTTTCAGGAGGCGCAGCATGACAAAGGCACAACATTAATTCACTTTGAACCTCGCAGTGCAGAAATAAGGCCTGATTCCCCTAAGTGCCAAAGAGACAAGCCTGTGCTTGAATAGCCTGCTACGGTAGCTACATTAGCCTCACGCTCAAGGTTAACCTGACGAATTGCTGACGTGACCCTGCCAGGGCAGTGGACTCCGGCTCATTCCCTCTCACCTCCATGCAGCCTGGTACCACCTGTGCATCCTCTCCCTGACACATGGCTCAGGCTCACTGAGGTTTGGGCACGAGCGGCTGCCAAGCCACTTCTCCCTGCCCTGTGTTCCCTACCAGCGCTTCCTTTCTGTTTTAAGGTAAAATGGATGTGGTGGCTAGAGCGGGGCTGAGCAGAGCAGAGCACAGCTTCAGCTTGGGGATTTCACACTGCAGCAACTGCAGGAGCTGAAGAGCGGGCGAGCCTCGGAGGAGAAGGGAGGACCTGGGGCGGGGGAGACTGAGTGGGAGTGTTGAAAAGAGAGGAATTACATCTTAATTAGAAGAAGGAAAAATGCTCAGTCTAATTAGAAACCCAAAGACCATAAACTCTCCCCTGACAATAAGTGACTGACAACAGGTTCCAACTTCCCTCTTGCTTCCCTTTTGGGTACAGGCAAGCAGGAAAAGGGGAAACACCACAGACCCTCCTGTCCCCCTGCTTGCTCTCTGACGTGCCACCCACAGTCACAGCAGCAGTTAGATGGACACATTTCAACCAGGGTACAGAAATAAACCATCCCCTCTGAGGGGCTCTGACAACATCCACAGCCGTTATTTTAGCTGGGCGCTGCACTCCCACCAGGACACTCTCCCCACACACGTGCCAGCTGCTTCCCCTCCCCCAGGCTCCCATGACTGATTTATTTTATATGGGAATGTAAACCACCAGGAAATATTTAAAGTAGCATCTCGATGAGAAAGATGAGCAGGTTCAGTGCCTAGACTAGTACATTTTGCAAGGCTGTTTAGATCATTTACCCAAATGCCGATGCACCAAATAGATGAATACCTCTCACAGTACCGAAACCGATCCAACCTTCACCCACTGCAGCCCCCCACTTCCCAAACTGAGCTGGAGCCCTTTCCCTGCTGAAAGAGAAGCCACAACAAATAGCTGTCCCCAGTCAGTGCTTGCGCTTGCCCTGGCTGAGAAGGAGACTTTCAGCCTCCCCCATAACGTCTCTGTCCTAAATGCCACCCGTGAAGTCTCCTGTCCCCGGCTGTCGTTATTGACAAGGAGGATGAAAAGCCGCAAGCACTTACCTGGGGGGGCTCTGCCCACAGCCACTTCCACCCGATTCCCTGGGCACTGCCCAGTTACAGCCTCTTCCTTCCCTCTCCCTCCTTGACTTTCACTCACCAGCAGCAGGCTTTCTGTGTGCTCTATTTAACTCCCTACAGCACAGGAATAAATGGCAGAGTTAAGCTGACAGCCACAGAACCTTATCTGCCTGCTGGATAGCCAGAGTCGATCAGCTCCAAATCCCGTTGCCGAACAATCGCGTCCTTGCTCTCAGCATCAGGGGCTGCTCTGTCTTTCCCTCTTCCCCACCTTCACTCCATCTAACTTTGTCAGGGTTATAGATAGCTCTGTTCCTTGCGCTCTTGCCTTTTGGCTCTGTTTTGTAACACCCCATCTGTATCAGCTGGCTTGGCTCCAATCAGGGGGGCTAAGCTTTTAAAGAAAAAAAACCAGCTTCCTTGGGTGCTTCGTGACATGGCTTCCCTCTGCGGTCTCCCCTTAGCCCAGGCCCCCGCTCAGGCCATGGGCTGGTGTCTCCCCCGCCCCGCTCGCTGCTTTGTGCAATTCAGACATGCCATGCCCCGGCGACAGTGGGGGGCTGAGAGCAGGACCAGCATACCCAAGCGCAAGGACGGTGACGGGGTCAGGATTTCTACCCCTAGCTCCTTCTGCCCTGGCAGGGCAAGTCCAGCTCTTGCACTCATTTCTGGTACCTCACGGGAGCCTCTTTCTCTCAGGCAGCACCAAGGCTCAAGCACAGAGTGCAGGGTGGGAGGAGCAGCCATGTATAAATAAACCCTTTCCCTATGTTTAGAATTTATTACAGTGCATAGTGATTAACACCTGTTCAGGCTTTAACGCTGTCTCCTGCACTGCAACATGCACAAAGATGGAGGCGCCTTGATAAACCCAAGATTATTTTAAAAGCATGTCACATAAACACAACACTCCCGCCCCGTAGATAGCAGCCACCCTTTGTGCACTCATACACGTTTCTAAGACTTAAAAGCAGCTATCTTCATGTACATATGCAGATATAGTCACCAATCTAGCTTACATTTACAAATGTGTGCACAGAATTGGGCTTGCACATGTATTGAGGACTCCTGTGACCCATATTTGTCAATATCCATGTCTTGCACAAAACTGCCTGCTTCTCCAAGCATATCGTATGCTCAGGTGGCAGAGCAGTAGATTTGGAATAGGTAGAGGTTCCTGACTGCTGAAGTGCAAGAGGCAATGAGCTTCTGCATTTATACCTTGAAGTAGTATGGTTATGGAGAAATTTTAATTCCAAGGATCCAGAAAAAAACAGTTTCTCCCACGCATCTATTGCCCATAAGCATGTTAGACCCTTAGTGATTAGTATTCTGCAGCCAGGAGAGAGCAAGGAGGCAGAGAGGATTTTTGAGAGTTTCTTTTTTAAAGGTTTTCTCTGACTTGCCTTGAATTCTGGCTTAATTAGCTGTTTTACTGTGGCCCAAGAGATGCCTTCTGCTCTACAGAGCACCAGGCCAGCTGCGCTCACTGCCAACGCAGCACTGGGAACCCCGTAGTCCTGGGGCAACTAGCACCTGCCCACACCTCAAGGCTCTTCAGAGCACCACCAAATCTGTCTGGCTGCTTTCAGCCTGACAGCTGGGGACTTTTCCAGCAGCGAGGACGATGCCAGACCTAGGAGTGCCCCCCATACGCCCCCAGCCCAAGAGGAGAGGCACCATGCCATCTGTTCAGAACTAGCATGGCATTGCCTGGATTTGGGGGCTCAAGGCTGATCTGCATTGCTGGAGCTCAGAATGCTCTGAAGTCGCCCAAGGGTTCCACAAACCGGGCGTTAGTCTTTCTGCCAGGCTTACTAGAAGGTTCCTTCTCCCTGGAGCAACATGTCATCCGAATGCCCTGTGATCCATGGGACACGGTGTCCAGAGCTTTCTTCCACGTGCTTGGTGTTGAATCTCTTTTCCAGATTCTGGAGAAATGAACAGAGTAGCCTCTGGGGCTGGTGATGGCCTTTTCTTCTTGCCGTTTGATATAGGACAGTAAAAGACAACTTTTTTAGTTTCAGCTCAAAGCAACAGAATGAAATCATCCATTTCTGGCCCATGGGCTCTCCAGTGGCCAAAAATACACTGAGCTGAAGTGCCACTTGGACATTTGGCCTGCTGTCAGACTCTAGAGGACTCTTTAATGAGGATTCCCCTAATTAGCTTGAACAAGGAACTTTACTGCTGGGGGGGGATGCTGAGGAGATTGTAATGACTCTGCAGCACTTGCCAGGGCATAGAAGCTACAGCAGGCACTATCACTGTCTTGTGCTTCCCTTCTCCCTGCCCAGACACCAGTAATATTTGCAGTATCACTCTAAAGCCTTAGCTTTCCTAAGTCAGGTCCCAAGGAGCACACTGTGAGGGTGGGGAGGGTTTCAGTTTACTGCATCCACATGCTGTTTTAGTAACACTTCCCAGTTCTGTGACACCTTCTATCCAAAGCTTTCCATCTGCTTTATGAATGGTTCTTATCATGGTTGTAGGTGGTGGTGTTGTTATTTTGTATTTAATGACCCCCAGAAGTAAGGCTGAGGTCATAGCCAGTAGTGCCTCTGCTCTAGGTGGGTGGATAAAGCTATCCGATTTTCCAGATAGGGAAACTGAGGCCAGAGAGACAGGTGAGTGTGTCACTAGGATGAGTTGCAGTCAGAAACAGAGCCCAGCAACCTCTGTCTCTGCTTATCTCTCCTAGTCCTTTGCACTAACCTTTGGATCACGGCTCAGGGATCAGACTCTGTTAACAGCCTGGCTTATGAGCACTGGCAGGGCATGTGGGTGACCTATATTACAAAAGGGTAGGTAACAGAGGCTGCAACAGATGCCAGCGATAAATTATCAGAAAGTACGCGCAGACATTCATCCCTCCCCCACACTATCCTTCACAAGTGATGGCAAAGTCCTTTTCCCCTTTCCAATGCTGAATTGCTTTAGCCTTTATAGAAAAGCAGCAGGGTGAGGGAGGGTATGGAGGACACTTTAAGGAGATTATCTTTTTTTCCTCCCCTTGTCTTGTTGCTTTTAGGATTCCTGTTTATTACCATCACCCATAATGTAGGGGAACAGTGGTACCCCAGAGTCCAGTGACTAAAGCATGGTGTTCTATATTTGTTCCTTCATCAGCCCTTGGGGGAGAAGAGTTGGTCCACAGAGGACAGGGAGACACAGCAGCCATGGGGCTTGATTACAGCTACTGAAAGTTCATGAAGTAACCTGGCTGATGAGTCCTAGTGGGGAATCGTGCTCCTGACAGTACCAGAAGTGGGTTTAGATGGCATGGAGATGATGCCCATTCTTGGTCCCCCAACAGACCTAGGTCAGTCTAGCAAATTATTGACCACAAGAGGTCACCTTGTCTAAGCGGCAGCTCCTCATTTGCTTTTTATTTGGACTGCAAAAGCACCCAGAGGTGGCAGCCAAGCCCAGCAGCACTGTAAAAACATACAGTGTGTGTCACTGCCCCAGTGAGCTTCTAAGCTAAATAGCTGGGGGCTTCATTTCCAGGACTTGCTGATTTATTAACATATGTGTTCAGGATTCATTAGTGTTGTGCTGTCACAATCAATGGAAAGCACATTTTAAATTCACAGTAGAAACCTAGCTGCAGAAGAAATGGTGCCATCTGACTTGCAGTGATCAATCACAGCTAAGCAAAACACCTCATACAGAAAGCTGTAAAGTAAGTAGAAAGCATGCAAAACCCACCCGGTATTGTAAGGGACTCTGCCACATTCTTGACTTGGTGTGAATAAAAACCTCACCCTATTCTCTGGGATGTGAAGAGGTCAAAAAGTTTCTGATCTTTGGAATGACAATGTGTAGGCACCTCTGAAATGCAAATGTGATTGGTGTTAAAAAATGTTTCCTCCCCAAGCCCCTCCAAGAAAAATCAACTTTATCCCCACTTTATGGAGGGGTAAACTATGATAGAGGTAAAAATGGCTGCTGAGTTTGGCTGGCTGAAATTTCAGCTGCTCAGCTCTTGTTACCTCATCATGAGCCCACATCAGTTCCCCACTCAAAATTTTCAAAGCTGCCAAGTGTAGTGCTTGCACTGGATCACTTGGGCTTGTAAATGCTCTCCTGTCCTGCAGAGATGATTTGTAAGGCTTATCAAAGTTACACAGAATAAAGGAGCTTTGGCCAGGCTTTCCCAAATTTTCCTGACAGGCCTGTGGAATAATCAGGAGAAAAGCCAGTTTTCTTGATTCCTCATCCCGTACCTTAACCAGGAAACACTATTGGCATCCCAAGCCTCCCTGACCAATGCACAATAACGAGACTCGGAGATGTTGGAGGGGCTGGAAATACCAATGGCATCAGGCCTCATCAAACCCTCTGAGAAAGCAGAGAGCATCCGAAGGGGAGCCAGGGAGGGTAGCACTGATGGGAAAGACCCAGATTGCCGTGGAGAAGTGGGATTCCTTGGGAAGCTGTGGAAGCAGGTGGGGAGACTGGGATATCCAACACGGGAGTGACAGGAAAGTCCCAGCGCAGCGAGAGTGTGGCATATGGAGGAGGCCCAGAGCAGCAGCAGGAGGAGAGCTGAGGGGGCAGTTGACAGGAAGAAATCCAGCCATGTGTGTGCCAGCATCTTCTCCGAGTATTATTGAATGCGACAGACCACGTGCATGTTTCCTCCATGCAAAACGGAGGCAGCTGAGAAGGGAAGCGGGTGAGAGAGTGGGAGAGGGGCTCAGAGGAGGGACACGTGAGCTGGCTACCCAGTTTCCTCCTCTTTTTCTTGCCACAGAGTGATGTTTTTGTTCTTCTCACACTGTTGGCAAAAATTGGTAACCGAGTGAGATGTGGAGGGGGGTTCTACATGAAGGCTGAGATAACATTTTCTGATCCAGCTGGGAACAGTTGGCTGTGGGTGGTAGCTTGTCACCAGCCCTGCCAATTCTAATCCAGATCCCAGTTTTTCTCTCAGCTGTGGAGTGAAGAGCCTTCTCTACAACTTTAATTTCCTGCAGGGGTTAATCCCATGGTCAGTAGTAGCTCAGGCCCTTAATCCTTGCACTCAGCCCCTTGACAGAAGTACTGCGGCTGCTCCTGACCTGGCAGGCCTGAGGGAGGCACCCTTCTGCTCCCAGTTCCTCCTTTACACCCCAAAAGCATCCTTCAGCTCACTGGCATTTAAAATGCCGCCCCCCGCTTCCTGCCAAGCCCACCCCGGGGGTGTGGGTGGGTGGCACACCCCAGGGAGAGGCTCCAGGCAGAGAAGGCGGCTTGATGGGAGAATCCTGGTTCTGTGGTCCTCATTCCTCTCCCCACCCCCCACACAGGTATTTTCCACACTTCTTAGTTGGATGGTGCTTCAGATCCCAAAGTAATCTCTTTCTTGTTTTTATTCGGGTGGCGTTCAAGAAGGAGGGTATGCATGGGCCCACATTTGTGACGGATTCTCTGAGGGCTCAGAAATTTTGAGATGACCCAGTACCTTCCCTGGGTCTCTTATTAGGGGCAAAGGATGCAGCAGATCCATAAGAGGGAAGGTGCCAGCCTGTCTGAGATGAGAGATACATTTACCTGCACAGAGTAGTAGATGGAGGTGCATCAATTTAGCGGCAAGATAGGAAAATGTAAGGTTTTTTATCAATATAAGCTCTCAGTTCACAGTTCTGTCCCTGGAGTGCTAGGCCGGACATCTATCGAACAGTACGGCCAAACTGCCAAATCAAGGGGCTTCCAGATCAATACCAAGAAACCCCTGTTACATCTTGTGGGGGCCAAGGCACTTTAGCCATAAGCCTTTCTCCTTGTGCTTCCTCATTCCTAGAATCAGGTGAGCTTCTGCAAGCCTGGGTGATCCCATGCACACAAAATGTCCCACACCGGCTTGTTTGCCATCATTCATGTCTGCATTAGCCCAAGAACTGGCTTTGCCTTTTTTCATAGTCTGTGTTCTGAAATACACCGGGACCCCAAGCTCACTAGCCTTCCTAGTGCTTGACTCTGGTTACTTTTGCTTCTGGTGGAGAAGCCAAAGCGATGGAGAACTGCTGCCACCTAAGCGGCTTAGTGAGAGAGTCCCTCCCCGTCTTCCTCACCCAGCACCCTGGCTTCCCTTCCCCAGCTGCCAGCCTCTCTGAATCAGACCACCAGCTGCAAGAGTAGTGGCTTGCCACTTCAGCAGTTGGAACAGGAGGAGGGAGAGGAGGTAGAAAACACAGTGGGATGAGGGAAGAAATTCACTACCATCTCACTTCACAAGCCTGTGTCCTGGGCGTGTTCACAGGGGCAGGGATTATCCATGCATGCACAGCGGTGGGGCAGAGCACAAGATGCCAGCAGTAAAAATCCTCTCTGCTCTTATCGTAAGGGGATCGGTGATCCAGCACGCACACAGCTCCTGGCAAACCTCCCAAGGAAAGGCTGACTCTCATTGTTCGCACACGATGCATTTATACTGAACTCTGAAGGAGACCTTTTTTTGCCTTAGTGAGTTGCATAGATCTGTTTCACTTGGTTGCCACTGTGGCACGAGGTTGGCAGTGCTGCCTGTTCGAGAGTGCCTGGAGCTCTTCTTCCCCTTCCCCATCGGCCCCCATCACTTTCCCAGAGCATCCAAGAGGGGCATCACCGCAAAGTCCACACAAACTGCATGGGGTCCAGGCGGCTGCCTGCAGCTCCAGGGGTGCCTGAGGATCTCTGGGACACACTTACACTCTTTACAAGCTGGGAACATTGCCCATAGCTCAACAAGATGTGGTGACAGCTCTCACAACCCAGAGCTCCAGCCAGGATCCTTGGATACATCTGGGTTAGCACACACATCACAGCCTCATGCTGCAGAGCTTGCTGAGGCTGGGAAACATCTTCAAATCTGATGTGACTTTAGTTTTCTGGAGGGTTTGCAGCCACAGAAGAGATACGGGCATGGCAATGTTCACATCCCATCAAAATCACTAAATGCAAGTCGTGTGGAGAGCAGGGCCCACCTTCAGCTCCTCTGCCCCCACACAAGGCACCTCGCAGCAAAATCGCAGCAGCAGCACGCCCTGCTTTGGGGAGCACTGGCAGCAGAGAGCCTCACCAAGAGTGGAAGGAGAGCCCAAGTGATGAGTGCTGAGTCAAGTTGCCTCTAACAGTTCCTCTCCAGACTCAGGATGTGGTCCTACTTTTTTATTCCTCATGTGAGGGCATGGTCCATGGGGAAGGAAGCTTCCCAGCCTCCTTGGAGTGAGGAGAAGCGTGGTAGCAGGGCCTGTCTTCAAAGTAACGGCCTTTGCTTGCAGTCAGTCATGACGTTCAGACTTACACGGCCCTGCTGTAAATTTAGGTCTCAGTCCTTCCTGTGACAGGTGTGAGGCATTGCAGTGTATAAATAATGGAAAGTCTCTTGTTTTCCCATTCATAAAAAAAGAATCAAGAAAATGTCATTTTCATTTTTAAAAAAAATTGTCATATGATAAAATATGCCATTTGGCTTGCAAAGCCAAGCACTTAAATGTGAGTTAATACCTGCACAACCTTAATTCAGCCACTTGCATGTATGCATTACAACACAGCCTTTGCTTACCCGAACAAGTACTATTTCTTTTTTCCACAGGACCCTGTCCCATACTCAGTGCAAAAGGACACATGATACTCAAGCTAACAATAAGGATGTTGTAATAAATAAGGCTATTTTTATATGGTCAGCATTAAATATTAAACCACAGTTTTGGCAGGTGGCCACAGTCTGTACATTCCTAATTTTGCGGGTGCCCAACACAAGACCCTAGGGGCCATTTTGCAGAACTGCTGAGCACTCACAGCTGTTTTCCAAAATGCTGGCAGCTTAGCCAGCAAACTGGTACAGTCTCGAGGACTCAACGGCACCGAGAGCCAAGAGGCCCCAAGCTCTGGTCCTGCACCTGCTACTCCTTCCCTGTGTGGCTAAAGGGGAAGTCTCTTTTCCTTTCAAAAGTAAGGAAAATAACCACTCTCTCTTGCCTCATCAGGAGCATAAATTCTCTGTCATCAGCTACAAGGCAACTGTAGCAGCGAACATCTTCAGAACACCACAAGACAATGAAAAATCATGTATTGCTTGCAGGGCTTGGATGGCAGGCAGTAAACAAATAAAACGGGCACACACTTTGCAGTACCAAAAAAAAATGACAGCCCCCTGCTTCACTCCCTAAGCACTGTGTAGCCAGTGCCCTGAATGAGGCAGCTTATGAAAATACAGCATGTGATCCTACCAGTCAGAACTGCAACCCAGTGCAGATGGCACGCTGCTCCCAATCCCGACATTTCCTAACTTCCAACTCCTTGTTTTTGCAATGTGAATAAAACTGTATTTCACATAATCCCACCCCTCGCAGGTGATGCAACTTTTCCTTCCAGCTCTCCAGCCTGGAATTGAACTGGCTTATAGAAAAAAATACTTCCTGTTGCTATCGGGATACCCTCAGCCACACAAAGCATTTTTGTGAGCCAGCATTTTGGTAAAGGCGCAGCAGGAATAAGGTATGTGTAACAAGGTATTTCCATGCAGTAGGGACAGAAACAGCCCAGGACTCCAAGTCCAGCTCCTTCCCACTGAGAACTGGAGTGTGTGTCATGGTGTAGCACTCTGGAGCATTACCCAGCTGGCAGGAGCATCTCAGTATGGTCATTTGAATTACGGCTTGAGCCACCCAGGTCTGGGACAGATGTCAAGCAGTGTAAGCAACTGCTTGTAACCAAACATGGCAAGTGAAGGAAACTGCTTGGTCTCTCTTTTGAATCAGCAACAGGCAAGTGCTGAAGAGTCACCAAAGAACTGCCCAGAAATGCCCTCCCACAGGCTTGAGCCTGTCCCTATCCTGGTCCAGCCTCTGCTGCTCCCTGGATGCTCCTGTCCAGGTATCCTCATGGCCCTGTGCTGCTGCTAGCCCTCCCTGCTGCACCAAGATGCAGGTCTGCCTTCATCAGGCTTCTGTGGTGCTGAAGAGCCTAGAAAATCCTTTCTGCATCAGGCTTAGAAAAGCCAGAGGAAGGGCAGGAAGCTGGAGTAGCTCCTGAAGATATCCAAGCTGGGAGTGCACCTTGCTAGAGTGTGGCATTCACTTTGCTGGAGGCAAGGGTAAAGCTATGATCTGGTATAAAAATTACATAAGAGGGCTTCCCCTCTTTCTCTTTACAAGCAGCCCCTTTGCTCAGGATTTATCATAATTCCTCCAAGTGGGCAAGACACTAACAGAGACTGCACTGATGTCTGACGGGGAGACAACTCCCGCAAGCCTTTCGCTCATGTGGAATAATTCCCTTGCAAATGTTGTTTGCCCACAGCAGTTAGAGGAAGATCCACCCCCCGCCCCCCAACAGACCCAAGCGACAAAGCTCAGAAGAAAAATGGTCTGCAATTCTGGAAAGGCACCACCTCCTCCTCACTGCTAGAAATGTCCCCTGCTTTGTGACAAGTCCCTGTGTGCCTTTAAGGGTCCCCCTGTCCTTTAAGGGTTTCCTTCTTTAAACTCTGCAATAGCAGCTGCTCCAGCCCTTCCCCAAATGAGATCTTCCTTTCTCCCTTCACCCTTGAGTGGCAGACCAGGCACCGGCAACAGAGCACTGCTGTACCCTGCTCACTACCATTGCCATCGGGGGTGCACTGGACATGGCACATTCAGGCTACCTGACAGTCCACATGGCAGACCTGGCGCCCAGCTTGGTCATGATCTGGTTGGAGCAACAGCTCCAAACATCCTCTCTCCCCAAACCGGGAGAGCTCCGATTTTACACATCTCCCTTAATTAGCATGAGATGCAGTGGCAGTAATAAACTGGGCAGTCAGAGGGAGAAGAGGGGGCAGAATGCCTTGTGGGGGATGTATGTATGCACGTGTCTGTGCATGTGTATATATATATGCACACGTGTATATATGCACACATACATACACACATGCTAACGCTTACATATATACCTCTATCCATAGGGGGCTTCACATCAGCTTATTTGGGACATCATTCTCCTCCTTTCCTCCCAGGCAGGGCTGGACAAGTCTGTGAAGTTTCTCTGTGCTGTGTTTTACCCCCACCCTCAGTACTGTGCCTTCCGCCCAAAAGTTCAGAAATCGCAGGCTCAGCCTGCAGGGATGCTGGAAGCAACTTGGGACTTATTCTTGGCTCTACTTGTGATATGGCATCCTTCACTTCATGTCCTGTGGTCGTGTCCATGAGCTTTGTGTGTGAAATTGTACATGCACACGCACACGCACACGCACTTACACATATACACCCCCCTCATCCTCAAGCTGTGTATTGAGTGCTGGACCTGTTCAATTTTGGTCCTCACTTCTCCATTTTAGGTTGTTCTTACTAAGACAGCTGAGACCAAAATGACACCCAGCAAAGGCACCACGGGTCAGGTGAGTGGCACCTCGCATGCTGGCCCCTCTCACAGCCCCGAGGAGGGGACAAAAGCCAGGGCTCGCTGGGAGCTGCCTGGTACCCAGTGACCACAGCACCAAGCGCTTAGCCTCAAAGCTGCACCTGAGCTGCTCGTGCTGCAATGAAAGACACTGGTGCCATTCACAGCTGGGAGAAGTTGCTCCCAGCTGCCCGCACTGAAACTGGACTGGAACCAGTACCAGCCTCTGCGGCATGGTTGTCGCTCGCAGCCCGTCAGCCTCGCACGACCGGGACTTCTGCACTGTGCCGTCTGGCAGACGGTGCTGCCCCTGACCGCCACTCTCCTCCCCGGGGAAGCCGGTTCCTGGGGGGCAGCTCCACTGATCTCGCATAGCCGGGGAGGAGGGGGAAATGCAAAAAAGAGACGTCTTTACTTACCTCTCTCGGGCTGGGATGGACCCTCCTGTGAGAACAGCAGCTCTTCCAGCAAACCCAGTACAATCCCAAAGCAAATCCAGCAAAAAGTCCCTCTGTTGCTGGCTGGGCTCTTGGTGGACCCTAGCTGGCAAGAGCCCCTCCTAGCCAGGCGCTCACCCCGTGCAGAGGGCAGAGGAGCTGCACGGCGAGATGGCAGCGTGGGAAAGGGACTGTAATCCTCCGTAAATAATAAATAGGGGGAGAGGGAAAGAGAGAGAGAGGCGGGAGAGGGAGCGACTGCGTGCGGCGAAGTGACAGCTGGGGGTACATCTGCGATGGCAGCAGCACACGCAGAGGAGCGTGCACAGACAGTGCAGAGGAGTCACCCCGCCAGGCAGGCAGGATCTGCTCCGAAACACGCAGAGGAAGGAGCTCAGGAGGTTTTCATTTCTCTCAACCCATCCTGGAGAAAGGGCAGTTGCTGTCAGTCCCTCTCTCTCCCTCCTCCCCCCCTTGCCGCCATCCGTCTCCAGGTGCCGGGAGCCAAAGGTCTTGAGGAGGGGTGAGGAGATGCTGGGGCGGGGGGAGCTCCCCACAGCCCCTCGGGAGGCAGATTGGTCAGGCACAGGTTATGAGAGGAGGCACCAAGCTGAACGCCTCCTCCCCTCCCTCTGTCTCTCCCCTGCCTGGTATGGCTGATGACAATAAACCCGGAAAGAAAGGCACAAGGAGGAGAAGGGATGAGCCCTGGGTAAGCACCCGAATCCAGCCTGCTGCCTCTGTCAGGCTTCCCTCTGTGCTCTCCTGTGGGCTCCTGCAGCCTGCCCCCCCAAAATCAGACCCCCCGCTTGCCTTCCTCCAGCTTGCTGAGAACCTCAGTAGCTCATGTTTGCAAGAATTACTCTTTTGCTGATCCACTTGAACTGCCTCTCCTGTCGGGTTCATTATCATAAGCAGGCTGTCCTTGGTTTGGGCTTTTTGTTCATTTTAATTTGCCTGGAAGATATTTTTTAAGTAAAAATTTTAGGGGACTTCAAGTAAGATTTTGAGTGGGGCAGCTCTGCTGCTGGCTCAAGAGGGAAAATGGGAATATTTCAGAAACAGGGGATGGGGAATGCAAATGGACAGTACGGGCAGGGCTGCTCTGCTGCTCTGGCACCTTCTTCTATTTGAATCACGGGTTCTATTTAACCATTGGACCGGCTGCCATGAAAACAGATTGTGAATGGCAAGGTACATCTTGATAAGCACTCTACAGGATGTAATCTTGCAACTCTTTGTTATGCCTTTTTGTCACGCGGCAGGCCCAAGAATTAAATCTTGGGGAAAGCTCCTTATGAGAACAGCATATGGATAATCAAAGAGAGAAGCCAGGGAAGGCAGACAGAAAGAGAGACAAGCAGAGGACGAGCTAATGAGGCAGACATGCTCAACAGAGGGATGAACAGGTGGAGGGGAAGGCTCTTATCTCCACGGTGAATGGCAGCACGCGACTCCGGAGAAAGCCAGCTGCAGCCATGCAGCGGGCACCGCTTCGGTTTGCAGGCAGGGTGCCTGCTGGTGGGAAGTCATGCACAGGTCCGGGTAGCTCGTTGACACGGTGAAGCAACGTCTGTCTAGGCAAGGTGTGCAGCATTGCTTGTCCTTGTGTTTTATTTCGTTGCTGGCATGCTACAGTTGCACAGGTTGTTTGCGCATTAGTAGGAGTAAGACTATTAGCCACGGTCTCTCCGAGGACTCTATGGTTCTTGCTGTGCTGCACACCAGGGCCACTCATCATTTCACAGACCACGGATCTTCCTGCTCCTGCAGCATACTCTTTGCCACCAGAGCAAAAAAGCTCAGTAACAATCAGTTATACTTTGGAACAAGCAGAGAGGGGTTTATTCCAGTTTTCTCCCTCTCACCTGAGCTATAGCATTATCCTTACCTCAGACTGAATCACTGCTTTCCTCCTTTCTCCCCGGCCTCACCAACAGCCTGAAGGCACCCGGGCAACTATTTATTACTAGCACTGGGAGGGTAATTGTGGCCTGTTTCTCCTCAGCTCCCATGTCTTCCTCAGGTCACCTGAATGCGTGGAAGTTTCTCACAGTTCTTGCCAGGAGCTGCCAATCCACACTGACTGGGGAGGAGTGGTGCTGCCAGGCAGGAGCGTGGAGCAATCCCTCTAGTATGGTTCCCTGTGATGGGTACCATACAGACAGACAAACCTGGCTGCAAGGCATAATAGCCCCCAGCTTTGCTTTCAATGACCTCTTCAGACTGTGCCATGATGTGAGGAGGAGAGTGGTGCTCACCACAGCTCCATGGGGAATAGCTAGAAATGTGGGCTGGACTGCTGGGAAGGAAAGAAAGGGCTAGTGCAGAGAAGATGAGTAAGCGCAAGCCCTACGGAGAGTTTGGGGCTGCAAAGATTGCATCCAAAGGACAAGGCTTGCTGACAGATGGCACAGACGGGTTAGACATGGCTGTGAGCAATGTGGAAAGAGGAAGAAGAGAGCTGGGAGGCTCTGCTTTCTGTCCCTGCCATTGGCCACCAGTGCGAGCCCCCAGGTACTCTTTCCTCATGTTGCAGGCAACTCTGTCCAAGTTCGGTACATGCTACACATGCCTCCTGGGAAGAGGCAAGGATTCACAACCAGGGACTAAGCTCCCTTTGAAGAACAATTTGAGGCTAGATGTTCCCGCTGGCAAAAACACAAGCCACTGAGTAAGTCTCTGCATTGCAAGGTTAGTTATGTAGGTATCAACTCCTCTTCAAGTCTCATAAAAACTGTATGTCCTGGGTAATGCTCAGTCCCATTGATGTGATCTGCTGTGATAAGGGGAATAACTCTTTCCTGAGATGGTTTTAAAGGATAACAATGAATTTATTTAAAGCTACATACCAAATCAGAGGCGTGGGCCTCATCGGACTCAAGCAGCAACAGCACCATTTGCCTTCTGTCATGGACTGCCGATTTGTCAGCAGGGGCACCAAGCCAAACCATGCCTGCGATAGCCCTGCTGAAGCTGATGAATCTTCACCCGGGCTGGACTCAGCCCCGTCCTTCCTCCTTTGTTTGCATTCTTTGTCTTGTCTGGTTTGTGCTCTGCGAGGCTTAAAGGCAAGGCAGCTCTACAAAATCATTCCTTTCCCCCATGTACAGGCAGTCAGATTCAGTCTACAGCAGGGAGAGCTGGATAAGAATTGCGCCTGTGAATGGGATTTTGTAAGATGTACCAGCAGTTGGAATGTGACAAGGACACTGGTATAAAAGGCAGAGCTGATGCCAGGTGCCAGGGTCTCTCTACATGCTGCAAGAACGTATACCATTGCATACTCCAGTTTTAATTCATACCCATCTGAATTAGAGCACCAGATCATACTGTTAACTTAAAAGCACCCACATGGCATGATTCAGATTTAAAGGATCTGTTCCGGCCTTTGAAGCTCCTGCTAATTCAGAGGAAATCTGTAGAAACAGCAACACTTCATCTGCCCAATATTGGTGGTTGTGCAAAAAAGCTCAAACTCTCCCTCTCTGTACTTCTTTTTCTCCCTCACTTGCACTTTATATTCTATTTCGAGGTCCTGCTTGAGGCTGTAATTCCTGCAGAGCTCTTGGATTCAACTAGTTGACACACAGCCCCGTTGTTCCCCATCACCGTGCCAGGCTGTGCACGACTGCACTGGTTATTACGTGTGCTTGTAGGCAACCTACCCGGGGACAGCTAGGTTATTCTGTTGGGGAGACCCTGCACCATTTCTTCTCCTGTGGAGCTATGCCTTACTTCAGGAACATGATGCTGGGAATAGAAAAGAAATTAAGCCAAGAAATTAGGACGCACTTCATTAAGAAACACACACGCACACACACTTTTGCTTAGCCCAGCGTGCACTAGGCTGGGACCGGGTAATGAAGCACTACTTCTAATCGAAACTTTTCCATCAAGTGGCATTCATATTTTTGTGCTTTTGTAGTGGCCTAGGAGCAGTCTAAATCGCTGTGGTTTCCCCTTGAGACTGGTGGGTTTTCGAATGAATCCCTTCCTCACACTGGCCTACTTTATTTCTGATTGATGCTGTGTGGTGCAGGAGTTGAGGCTGGGGTGATCAGAAACATCCGCTCTGGCCAGGCAAATCTACAAAAGACAAAGATGAAAGCTCACACGCTCACCCTCCTGGGTTTTTTTTGGGGGGGGGGGAGGGGGGGAGGTTGGTTAATTTGTTTGTAGCTCCATAGTGTTTAGTGGGAGGGAGGTGTCAGTACCTCAGTACAGTCAGTGTCCCCTTTTCCTCTACCTTGTTAAACCTCTGACTCTCACTTGGCAGTCTGACTCAGCGCTGATCCCCCGATGCTTATCATTCACACTTGGAAGCACGTTGCAATTGCGATTTCCATCCCATCACTTCGGGCGAATATTTACTCCTCCTTTCGTAACTTGTGTTTGTCTTTCTCTCTCTTGCACATTCCTCTTTTCATCCTCCCCCCCTTTTTTTTCCTATAGCGGTGGGTGTGCAAATTAAGCTGGAGTTGCTCCAACGCAAGTTTTGGATGGCCATGCAACAGGTAGGAGCATCAGCAATCGTGCGGAGAGACAATTTAATGCTCTTTGTCAGCTAAGTCGATGCTATGTTACATCACATACGATGGCATTTTGATGAGGGCTTTTGTGAAATTCATATTAAAAGATTTATGAAGTAGATTAGATTAGTTTGAAGTCACACATTTCTGTAATCCTTTGATGGCACTAATGCCGTGTGAGCCATGAGTCTGTTCCGCAAATGCCATATTGACAGTGTCAGCATCCTGGCCTGGCATTAGCTCTGCTGCATATGACACATTTAATTGTGGAAATATGTTTGTGCTCATTCAGCCTTTCAGAAACCTCATGGAAATCTGCAATTTTGGGCACACAGAAAAAAATCTACTGCCTTCTCTTATCATCTTGATAATGGTAACAAAACGCTACCAGCTTGCCAAAATAAAAATTATTTGCTCCAGGGATAAGCTCTCAGTGTTGTCCTAATTTTGGACACTCTTGCTGGGCTGAGAGAAGTGGAATAATTAAAACAGCCCTCTTGGTCTGAGAGGCAGGAAAAGGGAAACACCTTTCCCTTACCACCCAGGGGCTTTCCCTCAGGCTTTACTTTCGGGGAGGTATACTGGAGGGGTGAGACTGACGGGAGTGAAGCAGCACACAGCAGAAGTGGCTCTCTGCTGTCAGGAGAGGGAATTGTCATCAGACAGGGATGACAGAGAAGATAGGAGGGCAGGAGGCTGCACACTGGGAGCAAGCACACGTGGGGAACGGAAAAGCCCAGAGTTGGCCGTGGTGGCAGGAGCATCCTCGCAGGTGGGAGATCACATAAACCTAACCTGAGCTAAAAAGACTTCTGCAAAGCACGTGAGCACATCCTGAAGCATCAGCAGAGAGCTTCATTTTTAAAAATCTCCTGAGGGCCATACCCAGGCAGTTCTCGCACAAACAAGCCCGCATGGGCATTCAGTGAAACTGGGAAGGCTTACTAAAGAAGCTGAAAGGAGGCCTGTGTGCCAAGTGCCTGCATGCTCTAGCCCTGGTAGGTGCTGGTATGAAAAAAGCCTGCGTATGGTTTCCCAGGACGTGACCGCCGTTTGACAGAGGAATGACAAACAGATTTTGTTTTCTCTCTCTCTCCCGCTTCACCGCATGCTGTGCCACTCTGGATGTCCATGCTGTGCCTCCCATCTCCCAGCCCAATGACAGTGATGTAAGTAGACAAAAGCTGGGGACAGGGAGGCATCCCAGCGTGCCTCACCACAGCTTGGCTTCATAATTGTGTCGTTTGTGTGCCAGCATATTATAGGCACTGTCCCTTGTCTGTAGTCACTGGAGACGGTCCAAGCCTGTTGTAGGCTGTGTTTGTCTTCACAGTAATTAAGTATCTTTGGCAAAGCTGAAAGTGCTCTGGGTCGCAGCGTTTCGGAGACCTGACCGACAGCAGGAGGATGCTGTGAGGTAGGCTGGTCTCTGAGGAGGGAGCTGTGCCCATAAGGCAGTAGATGTGGTCTCAGAGCAACCAGGGAGCTCAGGTTCAGCTCTGCACCCCCCCCACCCCCCACACCCCCCTGCAGGGGGTCCCTGCAAGCTGCTGGTGCTCTCAGACCAGGCTCCTCACTGTGGTCCCACTACTGCATGGCCAGCCCAGCACCAGGCACTGCTGGAGCTTCTCCAGGTCTGGAAAAGCAGCGGCAGCAAGACTCAGCCCTCACACTGCTGAGGAAGATAGTGTGAGACACAGGCCCTTTTTGTGGGAAACCACTCTGGTTCACCTGGGTTTCTGTTCTGATTTCCAAGTTCTGAGCTCTGTATTTGTTATCCCCCAAGGCCATAATAGTGGTTTGTTGTGGCCATATTTCTCTGCTGACCAAAGGAAGGAACCCACAAGGGATGAAGTACAGGGCCATCTCTATGCGTACATCCAGGGAGACAAAACCACCCGATGCTGTTTTGTGGTGAGGCAGGGGTGAGACAATGCTTGCAACTGTGGGTAAAGGGATGTTTTTAAACCATCATCCCTAGAGCCTCAAAAAGCCAGTTGGAGTCGGAGCGTGAGCATGCGATATTGCAAAGCCATGGGGCTTGAAACAAACTCAGGCATCTCCGAGCCTCCTCTGAAGTTCAGCAGAGGGACAGAAACCTGAAACTATTGGGTTTGTTCTGCAAAACTCAAGAGGAGAAACAAATTCTAACTGAAAGTAATGGTCTTGTTGTGGTTTGAAATGGCAAATTCACCTCTTGTTACTAAGAATCATCCAGAAAGGGGGCTGGGGCTTATGTATAAGGGGTTTTTGGAAATAAAGGGCAGCTGGCTGAGAGCAGACAGGCTATGCGACACGTCAGTGTCCTTCCCTCACCCCAGAAAACCTCTGGCAGGAAGGGGACCCCATGTACAGAAATGGCAACACCATGTCAGCTTTCTTCCCTCCGCTGCTAGAGAAAATAGCATTAAAAAATAACACAAAGAGACAGACACATGCAGCCATGGCAAACTCGGAACAATTATGAAATCAATAAGCACCTGAAGGGATTTGTTACTCACTGCTTAACCCCTCGTGTCCCCACCCGGTTCAGTGTTGTGAAACACATGTCAAGTCCGGTACACAGAAATCCTAAATGAAACAAATGGATGGTGCCTTGGGCTACACGAGCACCATTCACATCATATTTTATCATTAGCTGTCTGGAGAATAAAGAAACTAACAGCAATAACAACAAAAAAATCCCTGCCTGAGAAGAATCCTGATCTAAAATACCATGCCATGTGTTTAGTCCAGATACTAGCAGATGCTGGAATGCATGCTGGTTTCTCACTGGTGCACAATAACCTTTGCTTTCGCAGCCAGAGAGCTTGATGCTGCCCCCTTCATTAACAAGTCTCTGCTCCAAGTGCATAAGTACTGCTGGAAGCGTGTCGGGGAGGCAGGTGCAGGATCAGAGCCCTCAGCAAAGGGGACATCACTCAGAGAGGTGGGGAGTACACAGAGCCACTGAGTGGCCAGCTTGGGGGGGTGGTACATGTGCATGCTGTAGAGCTCGTCTCGGTGGAAACGCCAGCTAAATTGCAGAGCTTTATGGGATGCTGGTATGGAGACCTTTAGCTCAGCAGTCCCAAGGGGGAGACTGTAAGATAAGATCATGCTGTGGTTAATGGCCTGCTTTTCCTTTCCAGTGCAGTGCCTTGGACGGTGCCTGTCCGCTAAGCTGTCAGGATGATGTAAGTTGCCCAGATTTCTTCTCTGTACCTGTGATGGGTGTGATTGATTACCTGCTCTGTGGAGATCTCTGTCTCTCCCCAAAAAAAGGTATTGCCTGTTGTCTCCTCACAAGAGGTTGCACAGCTGGGGCAGGACCTCATGCTGTTGAGACAAACCTGCAGTTTAGGTCTTCCCCTCAGCTGTGAGATGTCAGCTGAGCCTGGGCAGGGGCATGGGGATTCCAGCCAGTGACTCTAAGGAGAGTCCATCTCATCTAAGCCTGTCTCACTGGCATCCCAGGTCTTCCAAAAAGAGTGGCTGTCAGCATGACATGCATGCTGGACACCCCTCCTTGCATTTACGCCACTGCTTCAACCTTGGTCTCGGGCATATTTGGGACAGAAGGTCCTCTGCCCTGGAGTGTGGGATCACCAGAGAATTTTCATTCTCTGTTCACATAGGATTTCCTCTGCATCCTAGTTTTTCCCTGTAAGACCTAAAGGTTTTCATCTAAACTCTGTGCCTCCATTTCCTGCTCTGCAAAATAAAAATAAGACCAGCACTGATACTCTGTGGTGAGGAGAGGGTTATTTCATGAGTGGTTATGAAACTCTGAAATCTGAAGATGGACAGCATTAGATACCGTTTTATTAAAGAGAAGTGCTCTCCAAATATCCTGCCGCTTCCTGCAGGATGCCTTGTCTTCTTAAGTGTGGCTCACAGCCTGCTAGGCCTGCACACAGCCCTGGCAAGAGACAATCTCTGTCACAGACAGCTCATGAACTGAATACCTCAAAATGGAGGCAGAAAGGGAAAAGTCAATTGTGTAAACCCTGTGGTAGCTGAGCCGTGGGGCTAGGCATGGAAATGCCAAGGCTGTTGCCATAAGCACAAGCCCACACCACTCCATCCTGCACACAGCGGAAAAAGCTGTCTTTAATGTTGCTTCTCTTTCATCTCTGCAGATTCTGAATTGCTTCCTCCTTGATAACAACGGCTTTATACTCGTTTCTAAAAGACCTGCAGAGGTAAGAGAGCATAAGAGAAGGAGGAGAGTGTGCTTGCCTTGTTCCTAAATAACCCACCAGAGCTGGTTAAAACAAATGAAGTTCAATTGTGTAATAAGGGTGGCCGTGGTGTAATTAAATTCAACTGTGCGGTGAGGGGGAAGCCTCCCGGCAGAGTGACAGCACATCCTAGGTGAGGAAGGAGTTTGCAGTGATAAGGAAGGAACTAGTCAAAATATCTTTTTATCAGAAGTGAGGAAATTAGACTCCTTTCCCTCGGCACAGATGCTACTGAAAGATGATCTTAGACAGTCCCAGAAGGCAGGCGTGCCCTGACGTGGGAAGGGAAGGGAAGGGAAGGGAAGGGAAGGGAAGGGAAGGGAAGGGAAGGGAAGGGAAGGGAAGGGAAGGGAGCAGCGCTTTTGAGCGCCTCTGAAGTCGAAGCAGGCGTTCTTCAGGAAAGGAAACTGAGGGGATGGTAAGAGCAAAATGCCAAAGGCAAAAATGAAGACAAAATTGTTTAAGCAAATTGGAAACAGGAGCACATCTAAAGAACTGGAGGATTTACTGGACTCGCATAGATTTGGATGTCAGAAAGTGACATGTTGAAACAGTCTCATAAACTACCAAGCAGTAAGTCAATAGCAAGAGTGGGCTTATAGAAGAAATGGGAAATGAAGTGGGTTTGTTACTGACAGAAGTGTGGAGTTTCATTAAAACTGCCATACTGCTGGAGTTAACAACTACTGTGTGCGTATTTCCAAAAGGCAGTAGATCCGATCCCAGAAATTACTTTCTTCAAGATGTGACAAACAGGTTGAAATGGAAATTAAACATAAAGTAACAGAACACCTGATGGATGTGATTGGGACAAGCAGCACAGCTTCTGTAAACGAAGAAGACCTATCTTATCAGCTATAGTTCTTTGAAAGTGTGAGTAAATCAGGAGATAAGAGAGAATGAATGACCTACTGCATTTCAGTTTTTCTAAAAGCCTTGAACAGAGTCCCTTACAAGAGGCTGTTAAAGAAGTTCTGGTTAAAGAGTGAAGTGTGAAGTAGTGGCATTGATCTCAAAGTAGCTGGGATAGAAAAGAAAGAAGAGGAATTTTTAGATGGATATTTAGATGGAAAACGTCAGCTATATGAGTCCCATGGTTTCCCATCTGGACTTGTGTTGGTTAGCATATTCAGAATAGGCTGGCAAAAGAAAAAGGCGAGATCGTGAATTCTGCAGGCACTACACAGTAAGTTCAGAGAGGCCAAAATGAGAACTGTTGAGACTCACAAAGCAAAATGAATCAGCAACACAGTGGCACCAGGGGGTGATACAGACAGATATAAAGGGGGGCATATTGCAAGGAATAACCTAACTCTTCTCTGTCAGGAAAGTGACCTACCCAGCACACTGAATATTCCAGTAAAAGTGCCTCTTCAATGATGTGGTGTGCCAAAAAAAACCCCTAAGAAAACCTGAAAAATAATGGAGGAAAATGCTGTAAAGTTGTATTGGCTCCCTACTCTGGTAGGCCAGGTCCTTCTGCATGTTTGGGATGGGCTGGTAGTCTTAGGAACTGGTGTTTCCTCCTCTGACCCCCATGGCATTTTCAAAGGTGCTTTACTGAGTCCTATGGCATGTGTCCATAGATAAAGGCGACTACACCCTTTAGCTACCATGTCTACTGTTTGTTCTCAGCACCGCTGTCCTGGGTTCTGTCTCTGTATTTTTCGTGCATCCTATGGAAAATGGGTTTTTCCAAAAGCTCGTCTGAAAGATCTGACTAGCAGAAACATGGCATTATAGTGGATTTGGGTAAATTATAAACATTTTCCACATGCCTCCAAGATCAGGCATTTTGGCAGGCACCAGAGCTGTCATCTCCTCCAGCTGTTACCTCCCCTGACCTTGGAGAGTTCACCACTACTTTTCTTCTGACTTCTTTATCTTGTTCCAGTTATTGCTTTTACTTCCCGGTGGCACCATGAGTGTCCACACTGTTGAACCCTACAGGGAATTCAAGACAGCACCAGCATTAAATCAATATCCTGTGGTTCATAGCCTTGCCACCTGGATGTTGCTGTGTGGGATCACTTGCTGCTATGTGGCCTTCCCTGCCCCATCCCACACTCTTCCCTCAGTGCATCCTTTAACATAATGCCAAAGAAAATCCCATACCTGGGTTTTTGTGGGTATTTTGCCTTTCTGGAGAAGTCAGCTAGTTCACTGCCCTCCCTCCCTACCTGATACCAGACACCGGGACCAGCAAGAGTGGCTCAGCTGCCTGAGTCAGCATTTCAGCCCAGCAGCGTGGAGAAGGGCAGCCTGCCCACACGCTGCCTGTTCTGCCCCACCAGCCAGGATGGGAGTGAGCTTATAGATGCCAAAGGAGCAAGGGTGCACGGGTGAGCCATCTGCCCCACTGAGCCGTGCGGGCTGTGGTGGCTCCAGCACAAGCAGGGTCCCACGCATATACCTGCTTTCCCGAGGAAGGCAGCAGAGGAGCTTTCACATCCAAAACGCCTGCTTCCCGGGGCAAAGTGCAAGCTAAGAATAGCGGAGAGGTGCCAAAATGCCCGTGTCCTTACAGCCCCCAGCTGAGCAGCTGGTGCTGGAGACCTGCTCCAGGGGCTCCGAGATGTTTTGCTCCAATTCTCTGCTTGCTCCCTTGGGGCTGCGGTGCTTTATGGTGTGCTCAGCCCACTGCCTGCCTGGGGCTGCCTGCTGCCCGCATCTCCTTCCCTGGGCGACCACACTGGAAAACAGAGCAGCTTCATGCAGGAACGGGGTGAGGACAGCCTCGCTCAGGCTCTGCTCCTCTCTGCCCTTGGGATGGGGGATCAGGATGGGGGATCGGCTCTAATAACCTCTGCCTGAAGGTGGCAGGAAGCTTACTGGCAACCAGAAGCCACTGCAGAAGAAAGAGGGACTCAGGATTTTAATGAATGACAAGTTGAAAGCTCCCTGCAGGATTACTTGAGGAAGAATGGGTAATGTCTTAGTTCGGGCTAATCTCCCCATCCAGACTCATCGCGGAGGGAGCAAAGAGTTAATAGCCAGAGCCAGGAGAAGGGAGTGAGTGAGGGAGAGGACCAGGCAATCTAGGGCAGGGGAGGAAGGGAAAGTAAGTGGCAGGCCTGGGCTGTGCTGCAGCGAGGGCTGCTCCACGCTGTGGTGCTATGTTTCTGCCAATGTTTGCAGCCGTAGCCCCACAACCGCCCTTGAGTTTTTAGCCACCTTTTGCTGCCAGCCGGAGGCACAGCTGCAGATCACAGGTCTTGAGCTCCCTCCGCCTGCTGCATCCAGATGTCCCCTTGCTCACTAAACTTCTTTCTCTAGGACTGCTGCCGGCTCCCTGAGGCACCTTGCAGGGTATGTCTGCAAGCTCTGCCCAGGTGGAACTCCAGGGACAGGGTGCAGGCTGGCAGCTAAAAGGCCAAGATCCCACCAGGGCAGAGCAGAGGCTGTGGAAAGTAAGGGCTGGCTTTGTTTGAGCCATGCAGCGAGGAGGCTGCCCGCTCACCCAAAGCCTGGCCCATTTGGCAGATCCCATTTGTCTACAGCTTTTGTGTGTACCAAAGGTGGAAATTGCTCAACGAGCCATTGGACACATATATGTCTGTGAGCAGTGATGTACCTTTTGAGCCATATGTGTGCTCCGGGATGCACCTCTTGTGCATAGCCTGCGTATGTATTTGTACACTCTCAGCTGCAGGGGGATGTGACACAGCATGTCATGCAGGATGTCAGAGGCGATGCTTTGTGCTGTGAACCTCCGAAATTGCAAGGGCCTGTGGAAACCTGCCCAGAGCTGGAAGTTAAGAGAAACACAGCAGAGGGATGTCTGGGAAAGTAGCAGCCAGTCACTGGAAGAAGCAGGTTGTAAGGAGAGCTGCTTTGCAAAACATCGCTTCAGTAC
Source organism: Gymnogyps californianus (assembly GCF_018139145.2). Classification (NCBI taxonomy): domain Eukaryota; kingdom Metazoa; phylum Chordata; class Aves; order Accipitriformes; family Cathartidae; genus Gymnogyps; species Gymnogyps californianus. The sequence continues at coordinate 150,280,089 of NC_059471.1, forward strand.
AGGACCACTTTGGTTTCTGCCAAGTGATGCTTTCCTGTGTTACTACCTGCACAGGGTACCTAAAACAGCACCGAGCTTTGAATGTCTGATTTGGTGTTAAAGGCCAGTTTGCTAATGCTTTTCTGAACACATTCCCTAGGCTTTACTCTCAGTTACAGTAACAGGTCCTCATACTTGTACCTATAGGAACGATGTCCCACCTGGAGAAATTCGGTCAGACAGCAGCATCTCTGGACAGGGCAGGCCCCATTTACAGTCCTGCAGTGGCCCCCTCCCCTTAACGCTTGCACTGCGTTAAGTCCCGCTGCTCCGGCTCCTGCTGGGGCTGCAGACTGGTATTAAATGGAAGCAGCTGGCCTCCTCACCACCCTAATCAGATTGAAAGAGCGAGGGAGGTGAAAAAAGTTAGCGCTTGCTCAGACACATTTGACTATGTCTGAGATGATTACAGCCTAAATGCTGGAAGGGGAGTTGATGTTATGTATCGATTTATACAGTGAAACGCCTTCTAAAGCCTGTTGGGAAGAGGCTCATAACCATGTAACACTACTGTTAGATGATTACCATATGATCTTAGGTAAATCTGCCTAAGGAGGTTTTTTTTTAGTGGAAATGCCCCACTCAAATAAATGAAGTCATCTGTCATCTGCTAATACATGCTAAATGACTGCCATCCTATCAGTGGAAAAGTAAAATGTCCCCCCAAACTGCGTGAATGCTTCCGTAACATGTGGGAGCTACTTACTGTGTCAACACCCATGAGCCAGGAAAATAGACGGAGGACAGCTCATATCTGCGCTTTTATTATTTACAAGTATTTTATTTACTTGCTTGCAAACAAAGCAGTGGACTTGGCAGATTTGAAGCATTTTTGCAATAGATTTGTTGTGGTTCGGTAATTAGGAAAGCCAGAACTGTTGTTTGTTTGAAGAAGTCTTTAAAGCAGTGGTTCCCAGATTTGGGATTGGGACTGCATTTGAGGTTATTGACTCCAAAACGTAAATGGGACCAGAGGGCCACAAGTTCCACTTTTAGTCCAGGCATGCAAGTGGGATTTGGGGGTTGTTGCCCCCCAAATGCAACTTTTGCTAGGGTGGAGCCTGTGCGACAGCTCTGGCTGTGCCAGTGCATAGTGTGTAAACTAAAGGGATGGATTGGTTTGTGTTGTGTTGTTTGGGTTACTGCCTGCTCAGAACTTGCACAGCAGTGAGTTGTAAATTTGCATTTGCTACCTAAATATATCTGTACGGCACACTTATGTGTGGTGGGTCAGTTCTCCTAGGGCAGCAGGAGAGCAAAGGTTTCCGAAGCCACTGCAGCTGTGGGCTAGCAAAGAGGCTCAAGTGGAAGAGGCTCAGGCATTCAGATCCAGAGAACGTGGATTCACAAAAACCCACAGGAGAGCCCAGGCTCCCAGTGAATCAACATGCCTGGGTCTCTGCAGCTTGAGAGTCTGCCTTTTTCTGTCACAAGCTGCAGGGACTTACGTGGGCTAAATCATTTCCAGGCGCGGTAGGAACGGTGCAGGATGCCCAGCTGGCGATGGGGAAGTCCTCCCTCAAGCTTTCCAGCCAGCCAAAGGACAAAGCTCAGCATTACCTCCTTATAAAACACTCGTTATGTGTAGCAGGCCTCCAGACAGACTGGATCAGCTGGAGCCATCGAGCATTTGGCAATTTTACTGTTGACAGTTTTTTCTGGTTTTTTCCTTTCTTGTGCTTGCAGACTGGAAAATTTTTTGGTGCAGTGGATGGCTCAGTAATGACCCAGCTACTAAACATGGGCATGTTCAGGCGGTAAGTGGGGGATCTCTGCGCTGTACTTCTCTTTCTTCAGCTGGTGTATGGGTCAGAGCATATTGGTCCCCATAAGCAGCACCTGAGCAGGGGAAAATGCACATGCTGATGCATGTGACTCTCTTATTTTCATACAAGAGCTGCTTTAGCTACCTGCCCCCTCCCCTGACTCGCTCAGCCATCGTCACCACACACCCTGTTTCTCCTCATCTCCTGCTCTTCCACCTGCTGCAAAGCACTGAGAGAGAGAGTAACTCCCAATATCCCTGTGGCCAGAAAGCAGCTGCTCCTCTGTCTTTTCCAGGGCAAGATGCTATGGGAAACACTTCTTGGCATTTTGGGTATAAAGTGCGTCAGTTCCTCCTGCCACTTGGAAAGCCTTTCTATGAGCGGTTGTCTGAGACCCCCCCAGATGTGGCATTGCAGCTGGCTGAGCACATTTCTCTCTCTCCTAAAAATACCTCTGTTCATCTCACTCCACTCCCCCAGCCCATGTCAAAAGAGAGTTCAGAGTTTCAGTGGCTTGAAAACAAGAACTAGGGGTACCTGAGGTAGTTACAATTATAATTCTCCTGCTTCACAGCCTGCTTTACTCACCATCTGAAATTAGGGACGTATTTCCTCCTGTACTGACCCAGTTACATTAATCCAGACCCTGTATTTCTCTCTTTGCAAGATCCAGCACTGGCCAAACAGCAAAGTCATGTGTAAGCAGGCCACTGCTTTAGTTCTTCTATACAGGAAATTTTTTAGAAAAAGCTGACGTGTGTGTCCCATAGGCAGTTGCATTGCTTGCTTTTGACTGCTTGCTTGTTTTGTTTTGATTGCAGGGTGACCATGTATGATTATCAAGCAATGTGCAAAGTACCCTACCACCACCACAACGGTGCCCGGCCTCTGCTCAGCGTACGTATCTGTCGGCATGCAGCCCTCTCTGGGCTTGGCTGCGGAGGCTTTCTCCTAGAACATCCCCAACATCCTGATTTAGCACATTCCCCAAAAGAGTTTAGTAGATGTTTGCTTTCAAGTGATGGGAATGTCCAAACTCATCTAAGGCAGATTTCTGAGGTGGTGATGGCCACTGACAGTGGTTTCCAATTTGGCTCTCTATTGGCGTATAGGATCTCACTGAAAATCAGAAGGACCAGGGAGAGGATAGGAACTAGACTATGGTTCCTAAAAGCCAGGGAACCAGCTAGCAGCTGAAATGAACAGAAATGCTTTTACAGGGCATGATTTTACTCAGCAGCTCAAAAAGGAGAGTTGCACTGTCAGGGAACAGAGCATTGGGGAGAAAGCTGTCAGCCTTTCAGGGAAGCGTGAGTGGGCTTGGAGCAACAGAGAGAGGGGTTAAAGCTGCTGAGAAATGCTGATAGCCCAGGGAACAAACTATCAGAGTGAATAGTTTTGCCAGTACCCAAATGCAACCTCTCTTTAGGCTGATACAAGCTAATAATCTAATCCCACTCTGCCTTCCTAACCTGGCCTTGAACAGGCAGAACTAAGTAATTACTCAACACTCAGGCCACTTCAAACTAGTTGAAGCAACCCTAAACAGGGATGTGTTTATCACTGTTATAATTGGTTTTTTGATACTTTAAAATGTGGTGTGCTGGAAGTATTTCTTACAGCGTGACATCGTAATTTTTTTCCAGTAAAAGAATTTTCAACAAATTATTACTTTTTAACAACATGTTACATTTTTAACAATATGTCCATTTTGCAATGGCTATACTTAAGCTGGATAGATAAAATATTGTCATTGTAGTGAAAATATTTTCTTGATCATATCCTCCAATTCTGATTACTGAAAGAAATGTCACTAAATATGAGCTGCCAAAAATGAGGTGAATTGGGAAGAGAATAAAAAGGTGAGCATTCAGCCTCCATCTCTCCTTTTCCCCTCTTAGCAAAATCCTTGAAAAGGAAGAAATCAAGAAAAGTCCATTTTTCATATACATACATAAAAATCAGTCAAATTCCCAACCATCTATACATTTTACTATTTGCTGACTTTTATTTTGGCTGAAGATAAGTCAGTTAGCAGTAATGGAACACTATCTTGTGTCCTGTGACTGCTGCATCTGTTTCGGGTTTGAGGATACGGGTGTGATTATGAGAGGGAAAGATGAAAATTAGGCATGGTTACCATGAAGAAAAGAAGCAGCAGGATCCTCTGCAGATGAATTGTCCCTGGGACAATGCTGGATTTCCAATTTGTAGCTGAAAAGCAGGAAGATGATAGAAGTCATGCCATCTTGAGGAAAAGCTGGATGAAAGCACAGTTAAGCATAATCAATCAATGATGGCAGATAATACTAAATCCTGGGCAATGCTGTCGCTTGTCCCAGAAACACCACTTGCTATCAGAACATAAAAGCATCCTAAACTGGTGATGTCCCATTTAGCTGTGTTTCTCTCCTGCTCTGAGCTCTCAAGGTCGTCCATACTGGAGAGAAATCATCAAGCAATTACATCTTCAAAGTCCTTCATACATTTGTGATAAACTCCCTGACCCTGACAGGGAGGGGGTGAGAAGATATTATTAGTAGCAAGGCAGCTCTGCTGGCTTTTGATGTGTTTTGAACATTTTCCAGTGATGCCCAGACCTTGAATTTCCAGCCTGTCTTCAAGAGCTCTGATCAGTGGAGGGAATTGGTCTGAAACGTGGGGTCCTGCATAACAATTATAAACTCTCTGACCAGGTCCTTATGGTATTTCTCATTTCTTCTTTTGTTCTCCAGCCAATTTATGCTTTTCTAGCTGCAGTGAAATGGCTGATAAGTGATTTCCTCATGTGAGTACCAAAAGATGGGGGTGTTTGGGAGGCTCAGACCAACGGGGGCGAGAGCTGAGAAAGCTGCAAGTGGAGGCCCCCGCGTAGGGCATTGCTCTCAGCCTTCTCCTGACATTCAGCTCAGTGCCTTGCTCCTGGGAGACAGAAAGCTATTACTATTCCCATTTTGAGAGGCAGAGGCCCAGAGTGGGTCTGGGATTTACCTGAAGTCACTCAGTACAAAGTGGCGGAGTCAAAAATAGGACTCGGGTCTCCCGGGGCCCCTTGCAGATCCTTGATGCCGAGTCCTCTTGCTTGTCTCCTTTGCCCATGATGAGCAAATGCACACCTTCGTTTTGCAGGGGGCGAAGGCTGAAGGAAAGAAGCCAGAGAGCTCAGGTCTGAGCGACAGGCAAGGGAGGAGAGAGGGGAGGCCTTGAATCAAGCTCTGGATTCGGGCTCACCTCAAACTGCCGGGGGGAATTGGAGTTCAAGCTCAAATTAGGATGAAAGTGCCGCTGCTCAGCTTGCTGGGTGTGCAAAAGGGGAGGTGTGGAAAAGGTCCAGCTCCAAGGGCTTGAGTGTATTGGTACAGAATAATTCAATGTGACATGCAGCTACCTCCGAGTAGCGAGAGTATGGGCTCCCTGATGGCCATCCGTGCCTGCTCCTCAGGTGGGTCTCACGGTGACTGAATCCCTTCCCAGCCTCAGGGGCTGCTGTACTCATTCCTTCCTTTGCTGGTGAGGCCCCCGCACAGCATGTACTTCAGGAAAAAGCCCATTCAGATATTGCACAGTACAGATCCCATGATACAGAGCTACAATCTATCATGTGGAGAGAAAAAAAAAAAAAAAATTAAAAAAAAAAATCTCAGACTTCCACTGCCAGCAAATTCGTAGTAAACATTTTAGAACTGATACTCACCGGGCGATGGGGCCATCTCCCTGACACCTGCATCCTTGCAGGCTGCTGAAAAAGCATCCTCTGTTCTTGCTCTTTTGACAGCTTCCTTTTGGAGTTTAACATGAGTAGCTTCTGGCACTCAGACAACTTGGCAGATGGTGAGTACACAAGAGTCCAGCCGCCCCATAGCACATGAGTGTTACAGCCACTGGTGGCGGAAGAATCTGTATGGGGAAGCCTGGCCTCGTGCGAGGAGCCCGCCATCTGCCCCACCACCTCTCCCTCCACGGACACTGGAACCCAGCTTCCAGGTCCCGCCACCACCCCATCTCTCCACATTTCCACCCCCATTTCAGGCTGCCACAGCACCAGAGCGGTCAGGGTGAGGTGTGTGCGGCTCGGAGCACGCTGCTTGCTTTCCTCAGGATGACTGCTGGGGTAGGGGGGAGGCTCTTCTTTCCAAGGACCCCCACCCTACAGGGAGTGAGATGAGAGAAACCATCAGCTGCAAAACCCTTCGGTTGGAAAGACTCCCTTCCAGTCTTTCCTGAGGGTGGCCTACTGGACAGGACAGAGCAGGGCTGGAGCAGCAGGCTCTCTGGAGCCTAGCAGGGGTCCCAGGAAGATAGCCAGAAACCTGTAAGGTTCAATAACACATTGAGGGTCTTCACTTGCCCACTGGACCCTCTCTGGAAGACAGAAGATGATGGCACATGGTATTGCACAGCAGCTGAGCACAGCAGAGGGGGATGTTTGGGTTGAAATCCAGTGACCTGCCCTGCAGCTGCAGTGCTGCCTGCTAAAAACATCCTGGGAGTCTCTGCGGTCCCATCCCTGCCCCTGCAGGCAGGGGGATGTTAATGGCACTGAGGCGACCCAAAGGGAAATGCGAGGAGTGCTCTGCGCAGCCATGTAGGTGCCGTTATTACATCCTCACTAACTATTCAGCACTAATGGTGCTTTTAGTGGCAACAGTGGTACCTTCCCTCCTAACTGTGGGGCTGAGTCTTCTGCACTGGACTCTCCTGGAGTAATGGGGAAACAGTCATTTTTAGAAAGCAAAATTTCCTTCTAGCCCAATGTCTGGGTACTGTTTAGGTCCCACTCACCTCCTCCAAAGAGGATCACCAGAGATGGCAGTAGAAGTTGCAGCTATCCTCTATGAGGCCCTGGCTGCTGCTTAACACGCATCAGGATAACGAGGGTGGCCCCATGCAGAAATTGGTGAGGAAGAGTCAGATGAGCAAGTGCAGTACTTGTGGCAGTGGAGGAGGGAGTGCTCTTTCTGGAGGACAGACCCACCTGGTGTTCCTGCAGGGAGCTGCTGTGGATGCTAAATGGCTGCAGTTTGATTTAGTCTTTGCTTGAGGAGATGTGAGGGAAAAGGGAGGAGGTTCTCACTGCTGCCCTGCTCATCACAATTTCCTTTTGTGTTTTCTTCATCTCTCTCCCGCATCACCTCCATGACTGTTGTGTGCAAATTCATCTCTTCGTTGCGCTGCCGTCATGTGAAACTGTTATGTGGCTCCATCTTCATTGTGTGTATGTGTGTGTCATGCGACTTCTCCAGCCAAGGCTGTCTTCCATCACTGTAAGTAGAACCACTTAACAGCGAAAAGAGGAGGATTTAGCTAGAAATCCCAGGCTAGGAAAGACTTTTTTCCACCTTTTAGACAATGGGGAACTTGCAGAAAGGTGTGACAGGGACAAGGCAGTGCCTGGCTCGATTTCCCTGCACTGCAAGGAAGCAAGCGATGCTGTTGCTCATTTAGCTGGCTGAGCGGGTGATTGAAGGTCTGTCACTGAGAAGTCAACAAAAGAAGGGACACACCAGCTTCCTCAGGGACTGTGGGCACAGACAACACCATCACTCATTACTATGGCATAAATGGGCCCGTAGCCTGTGTACCATGGCATGTCCTTCACTTTGCTTCCCAGCTGCCCCATTCTTGTCAGTTATACCAAAACCAAAGACCAACCCGTGCCTTCTTGCAGGAAAAACTATACTTGTCTCGTAGACTTCAGTTATTAAGAGGCAAGTTAAGTCTTCTTTTCCACACCCCATGGCTTAGCTCCTTCTGATGAATCCCAGCCCAGCTCCAGGATAATGCAGAACTACTTTCAAGCAGTTCAACTGATAAGTATATGCTCTAGCTCATAAACCCCGCTCCTACAGGCAAGTTAGAAATTCCTCCAAGACAGAGTCCAGACTGTGGCTGTGTTTGTATCTGTCTCCCTGCTTCCATATCTAGCTTGTATTTGCCAATTTGCTCTCTGCCCAGCAAGACGTATGTGTGAGACAGAGATAGAGAAATAGAGACAGTTGGAATGCGTCTTACTGTATGAAGAAGAGGAAGAGAAAGAGAGGGTGTCTACGGATGAAAAAAATGAGTGTCCATGGGGGTGGGGGGAGTAGCGGGGTGGAAGAATACTATTGGGGCTGGAAGAAATGGATTGCACATGTTGTTAAGAAGGGGCTGTAGATTTTTGCCAGAGATGTTAACATTTTCTTGACTGCGTGCCAAGGCTGGTGTTTGCAAAAAATATGAAGAGAAGGAGATATTTTGTGAGAGAGAAATTGAGCATACATTTATTCAGGGATATGTGCAGAGGAATTAACGGTCAGGGATCTAATGCTCACCCTTGCCTGACTGTGCACCTCTGGCTCTGCAGCACTGAGCCTATTTCTGCTTCCCAAGTTCTCTTGCTTTCTGGGAAGGCGAGACTTGCTGTTGGAATATCAGCATGATATATTCAGACTGCACTCACCATGCAAATCTGCTTTTCAGAGGTGGTGAGAAGACATGTTCGCTTCCACAGATTTTTCACTGCTCTCAGCATCTCATTCCTCTCTGTGTTTGTAAGGGCTTCTGCTTTTATGGACATCACCACAGGTTTGAAAGCTTTTAATTAAGCTAAAAATAATTCCAGCCAAGGCATGCAGCCTAGAAAGGACTATTTCTAGAATTCTGTAGCTCATAAAAGTTTCTTTTTGACTGCATGGTAACATACACAGACGATATTTTACAAGATAATTGATTAAATTCCGTGTTTTCTATTTGTAACTAAGTGGCAGATTTTGTCTCGTGTCCCAGAGTAAATCCACTGACTTGGGTGTATGATTTATGCTGGTGGGAAAGAGTTCACAATCTGGGCTGTATGGTTCATAACAAGGCGCTGTGGCTGCCTTTGCTACTCAGAAAGGATTGGTTGCCAAATGTCTGACAAAGTCTTTCTGGAAGTGCAGATGGTAGCAACGACAGCCTGGAATTAACTCACTCTTTGCTATAAAGTTTGCAATTTGTTATCAGCTCCTCTGACTGTTTACTAATCCCTGACCACCAGACTCTCAGAGTGCTGATAACGTTTTGATGTCCAGCATGTGCATGCAGAGGCTCAGCCCAAGCGTTTTGCTGATGATGTACATGCTACTGCGCTTCTCTGAACTTCTCAATACTGCTGCAGCTGCATTGCTTCCAAGCAAATTAAGTGGTAGTAGGCTTAAGCATAATCTCTGTAATAGGTCTTGTCTCTGTGCAGAAGTTAGGAGATTTTAAAGTGGCTTCTTTTCATTTAGCCTGTGCCAAGAAACTGATTTAAGATGGTCTGTGCAGGGGACTTGTGCCAATTTAGCAGAGTTTAAAAATACAGCTTGGTGCACATGATGAAGTTAACCCAGAGCAAGTCAAACTGCAGACGGTCATGAAAGTCTCAAACAGAAATGCAACTTCTGTGAGTGACTTAGCCCATACTGCCAGTGGGAAAAGTCCCCCTGAAGGGACTAAACCTGGTGCACTTCCCACTGCTTACCTCCAGATGCACAGGCTGCTCCTCTGAGTGCCACCATGGCATAGTTCGGCCTGGGATCACTGCTCTAGTGTTGCCTCTCTAGTCCTGTGTTCAGAGCTGAGGTACAGCTCTTGCCCCTGTGTGCGGGTCAGGCCAGCAAGCAGTGCTGGCCAGATTTATCCTGGGTGTGGATCATGCCGTCTCTTTAGTTGACTTTCCCCTTGAGGCCCCGTTCTCCAAGCCCACCAAGTCCAGCATGACAGCCTTGATTCAACACTGGCTGAGGCTGGGAGGCCTCAAATCTCCTTCCATCCCATATTTTCCAAGCTGATGGTCTCATCCACCCCCTTCCTGCACCCTGTGCTTCACACCACTGTTTTTTATATTGTTTTAACTCCATCCGCTTTGATGACACTACACCAGGAAGCTGGAGCTAGTGAAGGACGTCATTCTTTACCAGGGACAGGGGAAAAATGAGGACCGGGATGAAGTCTCTGCTATGTCAGGAGCCTTTGCCACTCCTGACATGAGCAATACGCTAAATTCTTGCAAGCAGTTGGGTCCCAACTTTATCAGGTCACCTTTGTGGTCATCACAGCTGTTCTGAGCAAGAACCAGCACAGTTCGCCGCCAACAGCTATGCTGCGGTGACGGCACCGGTCACTCAGTGCTGTGAATCCAGGGGTAACACAACGGGACTTCGACGGTTCGTGGCTGAGGGACCAATGCATGGTCTTGCCACAAGCACGTCCCTAAGAAGGTCTGTCCCCGGCCCAGACTACGATAGTCTGGCCACTGGTTCCAGAGTTTGGAGCTGTTTTCCCAGCCTCTAGTACAGTGAATTAAGGCTGAAGGAAAGGGCTCCCGCTCTGTTCCTCATACTCCTTTCATCCATCAGGGACTTCACTGGCCAGAATACAGTTACCAGCCCTGGAGCTGGCCTGAGCTGCAAAGTGTTTGCAGCTTCTCTCCTTACAGCATAAACAGGGATATTCTGCATGTTTCATCAGAAATGTCTAAGCCTTTGAAATTCACCTCAGTAACAGGGTCTTCTACAGGTCATCCCGAATGTCCTCAGGACTGTTCGTCCCCGTGACAGGTACTAGTCAGAGGCATTCTCCATTAGAAAAAATGGGAGAGGCTTTTCTGTGCTTCTGCAGCATGGGGTTTGCACAGAGGAATGGTGAATGCTGACAGATCACAGCCAGGCAGCTCCTGGCTGGCAGCAGAGTTGCTGCCGGACCCTGAAACGGCGAGTTTAGTTGATTAATTTAGTGTGAATCCAGGGTGAATACAGAATAAGGCATCATGCTGAAATCAAGCCCTGTGTGCTTTTGGATCTGTGCAAAAGGAACCTAACCATGATACCGAAAGGTGGGTCCCACAGTCTGGGAGGATTTAAGTAGGAGGCTGCCTTGCAAGTGACATTTTTTTGAGAGTTCAGAAGAAAAGCACAAGGCACAACTACCGGGGACTCGGTACTGCAGGGAGGTGTTTGAGTACCCATCATATTCATCTGGGGAAGGCATTACAGGGGGAGATTGGGCTGCAGTTCCTGGCTCTTAATGGATGTCTTGTGTCGCTGGATTGCCATGGTGGAGAGAAAAATCAGAGAAAATCATCCGGCTTTTCTCTCTCTCACATAATCCACATTGTTTAGACGGCAAGCTCCGCAGGGTGGTGCCTGCCTCTTTCTGTGAGCTCCAGCAGTGTCGGGTGAGAGGAGACCATAGCTCTCAGTGAGGGTTTTACAGTGATGCAAATTACCCATCAGAATCATGGATGCCCTCTTGGTGCCTTCTTACCATACATTTACTGATTAAAACCCATATCGCTGCGTTTTTCTATTAACCTTCAGCGCCGCTGCTGCAAGGGGTAAGCTGGTCGTCCTCCACATCAGAAGGACTCTCTTCCCTGCCCGTCCCCCCTGGCAGGGCTGTCTGCAGCCGCTGTGTGGGTGGAGGGCTGCAGAGCAAGTCCTTTGTGCTCAGACCCAAAGCTGATGTAGAAACCATTTCTCATACTTGTTGTTGGCTGAGCTGCAACCACCTCTGCCCTAGCAACAAAACCTCGCATTTCTATCGGTGACATTCCCCTGTGTCTTACAGAGGCAGGAGCTCACTTTGCTACCTCCAACTGCAGAAAATAATTGCTAGAAGGGCCCAAGGCAGTAGTTTCAGGCAAGGCAGACTTTGCTGAACTCCTAGAAAGGATGCCCTTGCTTCTCGAGGGAGGCTCAGTAAGGTAGATCAGCTCCCCCTCATCCCCAAATTAGTTTGGGAGTCCCACAGAGTGTGACTGATGAGCGATGGAGCCGCTGCTCCCTGCCTCTGCGGTGGATGGCTCCCTCCAGGAGCCAGCGCTGTGCGTTAGCTGGGTCTCTGATGGTCCTCGAGAGCCGTCATCTGCTTCCCTGTGGTCTCAGGCCAGATCTGTTTGGGGGCGGTGTTTTCTTTTTAATGATGTGACACATATTCAGCCCTTCAAATTGCCTGCTGTAGGCTCGCTCTGAAATGTCAGAGAGCTCAGGAAGGATCAGCGGTTGATGGAGAAGCCCACCACGGACATGCAGGGTCCTCGCAGGGGCAGATCCCTCAGCACGGGCACTGAGGACCAGCCCAATCGTAACTTTGATGTTTAAAAAACTGCGTGAACCAGGGCTGGGTTAGGCAGGAGGGACTTTATTAACACTGCTGGTTCAGTAGACCCCTCCCTCCTTTGAACACAGGGGTACCAGTGCCCAAATGCCCCTGCCTAACTGGCCACGGGGGTCCCTGGAGTGCTGTGGCCGCTGCGGCCCCACAGCTGCAGCATGGCAGGGCAGGGTCCAGGCTTGCTTGGGGAAAGCAAGTGGGAATATTGGGCACATTTCTCACATAGGCTGGTTTTCCCACACCATCTAGTGGGAGCAGGGATCACTGCCTGGCTGCTTGCTGCAGCATCTCCTTCCCCTTCTTCTCTGGTAGGCACCTGCTCTTGGCCACTGTTGTGGGGGGGACGCAGGGCTGCTCCTCCAACCTACATCGCCAGTCTTAAATGCTTCCATCTCAGTGCAGACCACTCCTATCTGATCCTCTGCCCTTCATTTCTCACCTTGTCTCCTTACCATTGCAGCTCACAAGCACAAGAAGCACGACACCTTGCAGCCCTGCGACACCGAGTACCCCGTTTTTGTGTATGAGCCGGCCATCAAGGAGACCAATGGGCTGATCGAGTGCGGAGATTGCCAAAAGTAAGAATTGCAGCTTCCCTTTCATTTGGGGTCCCCAGGTCATGACAGAACATGAGCCTTGTCGCAGAGCCCATCGGTGATGACGGCAACCTTGAGAAGAGTTGCCTGCTGCTGTGCCCATGGCATGGCCACCGCTGCATCTGCAGCTCTGGCCGCAGAGCAGAGCTAAACAGCCATGCTGGACAATAAGGAGGTGAAGTGACCGAGTTACTGCTTCTTGATAGAAGAGAAAAAAAATTGAAACCATCTGTTAATAAGCAGAGGTGGCTGTAGAATGAGGGAAAGAGCATTTAAATACATATATATCTTTCCATTCCACAGATTTCAGAAAGGAACTTGTTCTGTTTTTTCATGTTTCTGGCAAAAGTTTTCTCCTTAGAAGATTTTCCTTTTTGCAATGCTTTCGGCTTTCCTTTTCCTTTTTTTATTTTCCCTCTTTTCTGTTTTTCTACAGAAAAAAAAAAAGCAGGGAGGGGGAAAAAAAGAAGTGTTAAACTGAAAGAAATGAAAACAGGGGTCTACTTTTTTATTTTCCATTTTCATTTTAAGAGAATGAACAGTCCAAAATAACAGAAAAGTCATTGTGAAAAGAGGCTGTTTTCAGCGGTTGCATAGCGCCATCAGCAATCACGTGCGGAAAGGTGACAGAAGGATGCATTTCCACTGGTCCAGCTTTTCCTAACATGAGGCATCCAAACAGATCTGACTGGAATCCCTCTTGAAAAAAAAAAAAAACCAAAACAATCCTACCTAGTCTGACTTCAGTCTTGGATCAACTGCAGGAAAGACTTAAAGGTTAGGAAAACAGCCTGCGCTAGTCAGCATGACTTTAGGAAAACCAGGCCTTGCCAAACATTGTTTTACAAGAGATTGCAGATTTGGTGACAACAAGGTGTGTAGGTGCAAGAAGCTCTGGGCAGATCCAGGGGAGCTGAGTGCCCCAAACTGACCTGTTTGTGTGTTAAGCTGTTGCTGCACAGATCTCTGCCACCAACGCAGCCTGGGGCTGACCCCTCCTTGCTGGAGGCAGCACCTTGCCAGCGCCGTCAGCAGCAGCCACTGCGTCCTGCTCGGCTCCTTCGTAGTTACAGGCGTAGTTGCAGCCTCTGGATCTCGGGCGCATCTCTCATGCATCTTTCATGCAGGTGTTTGGGAGAGACACATGTCCCGACGCAGGCTCTGTAGAGTGTTAGCCAGTGGCCAGCTGAGGTGTGCAGGCTTTCCCAATCACATTTCGCAAGCCCAAGTGGTTCCCAGTGGAGCGAGGGTAGGCTGGGTGCTCCATCCTGGGCAAAAAGTTGGCTTGCGGATTGGTGCGTGGGGCACCTCTATCCAGGTTACTGAATTTGTGCGTGAGTTAAAATCTGCTTGTCAAAGCTCCCAAAGCAGTCATCAGCCAGGAATACTAATGAAATGGTCACGCTGCAGTGTGTGACATTCAACACCTCTAAAAGTGAATACAGAAATCCCTGGAGGCTAGAAGGCAGCGAGACTAGGTGGCGAATAACCAGGGAGACAGGGCGGTCCTCCAGTGCAGTCAGGTTGGTCGGTGCAGTAGGCACATCCTCACAAACCTGTATTTCTAATCCAGAAGGCCTCTCCCTTGGCAGAGAGGTGGTTAGCAGGACTGGGAGTGCACAGAGCCACGTACTGGCTGCAGCGTCACAGCCCTGCCACCAGCACAGGCACACCGAGCCTGACATCCCTGGCCTTCCCTGCGCCCAGCGGGCCCAGGCCAGCCTGCAGGCTCCTTGCCAGGGCTGTACGGCCTCCCGGTGCCCAGCGGCAGCACAGCCTGCCGGCAGGCAGTAGAGGATGGCAGCGTGGGCAGCTCAGCCTTGCTTCTGCTGACTGCAGCCTCTGTGCTGGCAGAGGGCAGGCAATGCCTGCAAGGCATCGGGCGGGGGTGTGGCGCAGGCGGGTGAGATGCCCAGACAGCTACAGCGCCTTGCGGTGACACCAGCGTGCGTACGCTTGGACACGCACCCCCTGTCACTCCCCGTGCTCGCCCAGGGGTGCCGTAGACGTGCACGTGCCAGTGTGCAAACCCACAGTCACAGGCACATGCAGCCTCGTGAGCCCAGAGACACGTCTGAGCTGCCCACGCACCCGCATGTGCACACACACTCATGCACAAAACCCTGCATGCAGCCGAAACACGTGCCTGCCCTCATCCTGCTCTGCCCACGCAAGCCCTCCGCTGCCTGCACAACCGGGCAGCAGTGCTGCCGCAAGCCCTCACGTGCACATCCCCAGGCAAACGCTTACATCTAGAGACATCCCCACTGGCACATGCCTGTGCTCGTCACCGGCCCTTTTCCATAGTCTGCTTGTCTGACAGGGAGGGGAAGGGGCAGGCGAAATTGTGGCTGCAAAGTGAAGCTGCACATTTTTTGTGGCAGTAGGCAAGACCAAGCACCAGCTGGTCAGTCCCACCACACCGACATAACGTGCAATGCTACTGGGATCCTCCATTTCTCACTCCAGTAACACAAAATTTAGCAAAACTATGCTCCTTGCAGGACCACATAGTACATACATCCTTGCATTGTATAAGCATACGCATAAATATACGTTGAATGGGCACTGGCACACCTTCGGATGAAACCAGGCCTTCTCAGGCATCATGGTGCCCCATCTGGAGAGGGCTTGTGTTGGGTTTTGTTTGTTGGTTGGTATTTTTGGTTGGTTGGCTGGGTTTTGGGTTTGCTTTTGGCTTTTGTGTCTAGCATGGAGTTGCAAATCTGAGCCAGTTTGGAGCTTCCTGAGGCCAAAAAGGTGGGCTAATGCCACCTCCCCCGTGCGTACGGCTGCTCACTGTGTCTCTCCCACTTTCTGCTGACATCCCGTTTCCGATGATCTCTGTGATCTCTGTTTTCTTTGGATTTCTTTGCTGTGGGCCAGGTGATGCCAGGGCTGCTGCTCTGGCGCTGCAGCAGGAGGGATGTGCTTTCTCCCGCCCGCTCTTTTCTTGCAGGATGTTTGTGGCGCAGCAGATCGCCAGCAGTAACCTGCTGCTCCTCATCACGGATGCTGTCTGCGACTGCAGCGTCTTCCCACCCATCCTGCTGGATGTGAAAGAGGTCAAATATATCCTTCCACGTGCGGCAGGGATGCACAGCTCCACAGGCCCTTTCATCTCCATGTCTGCTAGGGTGGAAAATGTGCTCCAGGGGCAATTGCCATAGGGGTGGAGGGCATGGCCCGACTTGTGGGACAGCTGGGGAGAGAGACATGGAGCAGGTAGGGTTGCAGTGCAGTGGAGAGGAGGTAAGGGTTCTGCCTTCCAGCCCCCCAAGAAGAAGCCAGCCTCCACCAGCCAGGCTGTCAGATGCGCTGTACGAGGGTGAGGGTGGGACAGGCCAGAAGAAAGGGTCAGTGGTGGAGTGGGTGCAGCTGGGCTGGCTCCCTGACACCGCTCTCAGGTGCTTCCATAACTCGTCCCTGCTGGGTCCTCATCCCTCGCTCCTCATAAGGGCGGTGACGTGGTGCAGCTTGTCACCATGAAGCTGAGCCCTCTCCGTGCATTTTGGCCACTTTCAGCTGCCCATCATTCCTTGCCACCTTCTAGCGCTTGGAGATGTTTCCAGCCTATGCAGGGTGACCTGCCCTTCCCTTGTCCTCCCTGCTCTGTCTCCCAGGCTGTGCAGTTCCACCTAGACAACTTGCATCAGGGCCCTGTGGGTCTGTGTGGCGCTCATCCCCCTTTTCCCTGCCTGCCACTGCCAGTGTCCTTAACAGCCTCGCACATAATGCTTCAGTGAAGTGTGAACGGATGCGGTCCCAGAAGCTGAGGCGGCGGCCGGATACATGCCACGCGTTTCACCCTGAGGTACCCTGGGGCAGCGCGGGAGGGAGGGAGAGCACACAGCTGGGTTTCACCATGGCCATGCCTGTACCCATGCACACGTGTCTCCTCTTGCACCCCTGCATTGTGTGTATCGCATGTCCATCCTGCTGGCTGGACCCAGACACAGCCGTGTGAATCCCCAAGGGGCTTCCTAGCAGGAGGAGAGTCACGCTAGTGACACCTAGGAAGGGCTTGAGCTCAGACATCACAGGGTTGCCGGGTTTCTTTGGGGGGTTCACCTGCTGGAAGAGCCCTGATTCCCGTAACCAGCCCTTGAGACCTGGACTTGGTGCAGCCAGGCAGCTCTCCCACCTGCCAGGCTGGCAGGAGTTTGGTCCGGGCACCTTCACACAACGTGCGAGGCAGCCCAGCTGCCTGTCCCTGCCCCGTGGGCAGGGGACTCTGGAAGGAGCTGCAGGAGGGATGTGCAGGTGGGAGCTGATCCTGCTGCAGCCTCCAAGGCTGAGGGATGGATTTCAGGGTGTGGAGCAGAGCACGGTGAAAGCCGAGGAGGCGAGTGTCTTCCTAGCTCACAGGTGGCCATCATGGCCCACAGGCGTCAAACCAGTCACCTCCTTTACCCCCGGTGATCCTTCCTTTTGGCCACAGGCATTGCTCCCCCTTCCAAAGGCGAGGGGCGGGCTCCCTTCCCTCTGCAGGCAGCCACCCTGGCAGTAAGCAAGCTGACGCCTTCTCTCCCATCTCCCAGGAAAATGCCCAAGACTGCGGTGGCACTGCCGAGGTCTCCATCTCGCCAACACTGCTCTTCCTGCCCCTGGCGCTGCTTCTGCAGTGACGCTGCCTGCAACAGTGACGCTGCCTGCAACGGTGATGCTGCCTGCAACACCCCTTATGCGGCAGAGACCTGCGAGGACAGGGCTGCCACTGGCCGGAGTGGCAGGAGGGAAGGAGATGGGGCACAGGCTCTTCTGGGATGCCCGCTGCGACTCCCTGGGGAGACGAGGCATTAACGACATGGCGCAGCACATCCTGCGTCCTACACCATGAGGTCCAGCGTGGTGCTGACGGTGGAAGCTGCACCCTCCTCGAAAGCCCGTGGCAAAAGGCCTGTGCGAGGACTGGCAGGATCAGCTCCTGGCACACCACCTACTGAGCTGCTTCTCCTGGCCATCGGCTCACAGCCAGGATGGCCAAGAAGGTCATTGGCATGGCTGGCATTTCACCATCACCCTGCCTCCCACGGAGCCACTTTGGGGTAGTTGGCCCCAGGAGGCAGAGGGGTCGGTGGGGCAGATCTGGCCTTAGGAGAGCAGGAGGGGCAGGGGACACTGTCTGCCTGTCCCTCAGTGGGAGCCACCAGGATTTTGAGCACCCGGGTCTGGAGCAGCCCAGGCACAGCCCTGCCACAATGGGGCCCTTAGTGGTTCCCAGCAGGGAGGCAGCATCTCCTGGTCTTGGGGGTGGTCCTCGACCAGGACCCCAGGGGCAGGACATGGCGCCTAACCTGAACTGCACTAACTTAACACGCAACCGGACGATGGGAAGTAGCACGGCTTGACTAGCTAGCTGCAGCTACACCAGCTCTGCCGAGGAGACCCCTCCTAACACTGCTAGCACAGCATCCAGATTCTTGTCTAGATGTGGACTTACCTCTGGGAAGGGGTTATGTATGACCCACAAAAAAAGGGGGTATGTTTCCCCCTGCCTGCTAGTTTCACTGCAGAAGCAGCTGAGAAACTGGCACTTTTCCCCTCAGAGCAGCACTGCCCTGCTCATTGAAGCTGCCCTTGGTTGTTCCCAGCTGATGAGCATGGGCCATTTCTCACAGAGCTTTACGGAAAACGGGTGGGGAGCACCCATTTTTCCTTTTTTTTTTTTTTGTATGAACTGCTCCATACCATCTCGTGAAAAACAAATATATGGCATATTTTCAATAGATACTTAAGCTTCAGCATGTCATGTTTGGTGCTAATCGCAGCCCTACACTACATCCCAGAAACACCTCTCCCCGCCGAACCCGTGGGGACAGGGTGCGGGTGGAGGGACTGCCAACACAGCGGCGGTGGCCTGGCCATCAGGGATGTGCCAGCAACTCATGGGGATGCCAAGAAGCGCTCCTGGTCACTGCGCTGTTGTTTTTTACTGGAGCTACGGGAAGGAGAGCCTCTGGCTGTGCAGCACGCTGTGAACCAGCCAGCTGTACCCCACAGCCCACAGCTCTCCATCACCTCCAAGGCAGGGTGGGGGTCCCAGTGCCAGCAGGGTATGTGCCAGGGGTAGGGACGCCACAGCCAATGGCTACAGACAGAAACAGGGTCTCACCTTGAGCTCTGCACTGTCCCGGTCTGTAGCCACCCCAGTGCCCGTGGGTACACCGTGGTGGCACCAAGGGAGCAGGCTAGCAGGCCAGCAAGGCAGAACCTTGCCCTGGCCTCCTCTGTCAGGTGGGCCACTTTGGGAGCCCCCTGCACCCTTCCGGGCCTGAGAGCTGTGTGGCTCGTCACACCGAGCTGCCACCTCCTGCAAGGCAAGCGCCCATACCCTCCTCGCTTGCTGCCTGACAAGCAGCACTGCTCGCAACACTGCCCGCAACGCGTGCTGGCCGTGTGGAGCTACGGGGCTCCTCACCGAGCCCACCAAGCCACCTGCTCCCGCAGCCACCACCGCCAGGGTTAGACCCACGTGCAGCTGCTGCGAAGGGCAGTTTTATGGGAAAGGGCTTTATCCTCACACCAGGGCTGTCCCCTTCCCCGCGTGAGCAGGAGCCCAGAAACGCACCCCAGGTGTGCTATGGTCAGTACGGATGCTGTTCCTCTTGCCACCAGTGTCACCCAACACTAAGGGGGACGGTACCGGTCACAACCAGGTCCCAGTGGGGACCTTTCAGGACATTACAGCTCCTGCTGTGGTGGGTTTTGCCTTGCTGGAGGCAGTGTTACGGCAAAGAGGAGAGGAAAGACTGCGGTACTGGAAGTAAATGTGGAGGTGGAGATGGTTTCCAGGCTTCAGATGCAGTGACCTTATCAGAGCCAGAAGCAGCCGAGGAAGATGAAGGCAGCGCGGAGGGAAAAGGGGCTGCTGTCAAGGCCAAGGAGTCAGGAGCCGCTTGCAGATGGAGGAGCCACCGGCTCAGGGCATCCCCCGCCGGCTGGCACAGCTCCCCAAGCTCCGTGCGCCTGCCCTTGGTGCCTGCCCTCCTGGGGCACCACTCTCAAGGGTGACCTCCCTGTCAGAAAGGATTAGCAGTCCCATCTCCACTCAGCTTATAAAAGATATATAAATACACGTTGCCCTGCTGCATATGAACCACGTTTGTTTTCAGGTGCATTAATCCACAATAAACATGGTCCTGTAAAGAGACCTGTACTGAGAGAGTGAAGACGTGAATTATACCTGGCCTAGTTGACTCAGCAAGTTTGTGCATAGGTTGTAACTGGGCTACAGAGTCACTCACACCGTTTGCACACCACAGCATCGAGCAGCTGCAGTGAGCAGCAGGAGGACGGATGCCTCCCTCCGTCCAGCCGGCGCTGGAGTGCACCCAGCTAAAGCAAAAGGAGTTGTTCCCGGAGCTGCCAGTGCCTCCATGCCAGGGCCTCCCAGCGCACCTGCCAGGCAGCAAGAGCCGGGCTGTGGGCACAGCTGGCCGGTTCAACTGGGCCCTGCCAGCAGATGCCAAGCACTCGCCTCAGCTTGTGCAGCCTTGGTCCCACAGATCACATCCCAACCTGCCAGCCCGTGCTGCCTCCTCCAGCGCTCAGCAGCTGCTCCCCGAGTGCCCCCCGCTCCGCAGCAAACAGCTCCCCTCCCACCCACGCTGCAGGGTTTGAGCTAGGGATTAGGGGGTGAAACCGGACGGCAACTAATAGTCAGGAGATGCTCTGGTGTAGTTCCAGAGGAGAGTGGCCCTTGCGAGGGGGCGAGGGTAAGGCATGACCCCACAGCCCCCCGCCACCTGAGCTGGGGGTGCCGCACTCCTGCAGCACAGGCCCCCAGCCTCTGGCTGCAGGGCCGTGGCGGGAGATGTCTGCTTGTGGCCCCTCACTGGGCTGCACTGCCTGCTCCCACTGTGCCCCCGCACTGGCACTTAATGCTTGATAGGGATGTCCTAGGCACCCCTCCTCGCCCAGGTCCTGTGCAGGACGATGGAGGAGACCCCAAGGTCCCTTGGAAGCTTCAGCAGCACCATTTGGGCAGTGCCAGGCACACCTCTGGGGAGACTCCTTGCTGCCCAGGGAGGCAGTGTGATTTATAGACCTGCTCCCAGGCTCGCTGCGCGGAGTGAGGAAGAGGGGAGCTTCCCTGGGCCCCCCACACAGCTGCCCTCCAAACCCCAGTGGGTGTGCTTGGCCACAGCGGCTCCCAGGGGGCCCACGCCAGTGCTCCCCAGGGGAGGCAGCCATGCACACTGCAGCACCCAGTTTTGCTACAGAAGCTCCTGCTTCTGTACTTGAGGTTTATCTTAGCCATTTATTAGGAGGCAAACACAGCCCTTTTCTTCCCGCGGTGCTGCTGATCTGCAGTGGGATGAGCTGCACCTAAGTATGGTTTTAGCTTTGGAAGGCAAACAGCTTGCTTGTTTTTTGCCAGCAAAGCAGACCCCAAGCACACCTACCCATTTCTGGTCTCCAACATGGGGTTAAGCAAATTGCACCGCGTGCTCTGCTTGCCCGGCACAGATGGTGGCTCACGGCCCTACAGAGAGAGAAAAACCCCCAGGAAGAGCAGCTGCTCTAGCTCCCAACTTCTTCAGCCATGTGCTGGGCACAGCAAATGAAAATAGGTCAAGCAAAAACAAACAGAGATCTGAGGCCAGAGGATCCGACCAGCAGCGGAGCAGCTGTGAGAGGAGCCATCTCTCACTTCCAGCTGAGCAGCATCCTGCTGCGATCCTGATACAGCACTATAAATCACAGCTGTACCTCCTGCAATATCCCCTCCACGCCCGTAAGCACGCAAACTGTAGGCGTCGGGGTTTATTCTATTAAGGTAAGACTTGATGGGAGAAAAGTCACAAGCGGTGCTCTGCAGTGAGGGGTGTCTGTGAGACCCACCCAGCCACATCTGGCTGCCACACAAATCAGGGGCTTCACAAGCCCTAAATCTGCAGCCAATTTCCTCCCAGGCAGGTGGAGAGGGAGCTGGGAAGGGACCTGAAATCTCCCTGTTACACTCCTTACAGGCTTCAGAAACACCCCACTGCAGGCTGAGGCAACCCCTGGATCCCCCTCGCACACTGCGGTGGGCACTGAGGGCATCTGAGCTGCGGGCAGGGACACACACCTTGCACAGCGTCGCATACACGTGCCCTCCCTTGACTCATGCCTTGGGGCAGAGCAGACAGATGACTAGACCTTCGAGTATGGTCAGACAGGGATGACTTCATCCTACAAAACAGCAGGAAAATCAGCCCTGGGTTTACAGCAGCTGTTTGCAGTTGGGAGCAGGCACAAAAGCAGCAGCTTTTCAGCAGGCTGGCCTGAGTCAGCGTATACTTAGCAAGAGCCTGGCACATCCCGGGCTGGGGATGGCAGCGGTCGCAGCAAGGAGCCACACACTCCAAGTGGGTTAAGGGGAGGCTGCCCTTCCCTGCCACAGTACCACAGTCTTGCTTGGTTTTATGCACACACCTCAAACTTGAGCTCCTCAGAGTATTTTCCAGGATGCTTTTTCTGCTGATAAAGCCCAATGGTATGATACTTTCAGCACAGAAACCCTGGGCTCTCACAGGCCTCTGCTTGCAGGGGAGGGGGGCTGAAGGCAGCCAAATGCAGCACGCACTTTTGCACAAAGCAATTTTTCAAAAGCAAGTGGGGAAGGAGCATCTAACTCCCACGCGCTGAATGACTCCATCACCAGCTGGACACTCGCTGGAGGGGGTTGCTGCTCCCATCCCCCCGGACACTGGGGAGCTCCCGCATCCCTCCGGCGCAGGCTGTTCCCCAAGCCTCTGCCCTGCCCCAGCTGCAGGTTCCCTTACGCCACCTCTGCCTGCACTTGAAAGGAGCCTTTACACCTCCTGTCACTCAGCCAGCAAACACCGCTGTCATTACCTCCCATGACATCAGCAGCAGCAACGCAGCTCGTCATCAGCATGCGATGCAAACTGTAATAGCCCCACTTGAATGCCACCAAGCACGTTTCTTCAGTAAATAACTCATGGGCCCTGCAGGAAATTTCATCAGCTCTTCCTGCTTTGCTTGCTGCTGCTGCTGCCGCCGCCTGGAATTTTGGGAGCCCCAGCACCCCGCCTTCCCCCATGCAGGCCCCCACCGGCAGCAGGAGAGGGCTGTGCACCAACCCCTGTCTTTACACCCCCGTTTGGCTCCTCCAGGGCCAGGCAGCCGCCGCTGTCCTTCCCACCAGTGTTACGAGGAGCAGCGCCTGCATTGCACAGGGATGCACGCAGGTGCTTCCTCGGCCCTCCTCGAGGAAAGGCTGCTGGGACGGTGGCAGGAGGCTGCCAGCCTTCCTGGAGGCCACTGTCACACCAGGGGCTGGCCTCTCACAGGTGGCAGGGAAGGGGACAGGGAGCTGCCGGGGAAGCCCCCACACCAACGAGGGTGAGTACGCCGATGCTGTAAGTCACACGCTAGCCAAAGCCCCACGCTGCTCTTGCTCATCTAAATTTCAGCCAGCAGTGGCTTTCTTCAGCGCCACACAGCCGGCCCCCCGGCAGCAGGGGCTGGAGCCTGCTGTCACCCCCCTCCTGCCCAGCTCTGAGGGACACAGTATCGCTTTCAAAACTGGCAGGAGACTCCCTGGCAATGGCAGCAAACCCAGCCCGGCTGCCCCTGCAGGCAGCAGGACTGGGGAGCTGGGCCAGAGCCAGGGCAGAGCCCTGGGCTGGCCACCGCGGCCAGGAGCAGGCAGGGAGGTGGTGGCAGCAGCTGCTCCCTCCCGGGAGGGATGGTTTCCCGTTTCTCCTTCCCAGCAGCAGCTGCTGCCCCACGGCCCCGGCTGCTCCTGTTGCAAGCCGGGGGGGAGCTGCCCCAGCCTGCCTCTCCCACAGCGAGGGGCTCCGGCTGCCGGCCGGCCCCGCAGCCTGGCATTGGCTGCGGAGAAGAACTTCTTCAGTGTAGGGGAGCTCAGCTCCAGCCAGTGCTAAGGCAAACCTCAAACCATATGCACAGGCTCGGCACGGTTAGAGATGAAAACAAAAGATAGCTACTGGAGCTGGTTTGCGTGTCATTTGCCTCTGTTAGGAAAACACATCGTTGCCAGGCCCGTGATTTTCCCATCTCATTTACAACTAGACCGGTTCGGTTTTTATTCCAACTGTGAAGAAACTCTGTGCCCAGTTGTACCACTATAGAGATGAAGCTGCTAATAAGCAAGATCATCATGAATCTCCAGTGCAAACATTTCCCAGCTCAGACACAGTAATAGCTCTGTTGTTCAAACATGAATTTTACTAGAGGAGAGAAGGGCAAAGGTGAAGCTCCTGGAAATGCCAGAAATCAGACTGAGCCAGCAAGCCAGCCCCTTGCACACACACAGGAGCGCTCGGCTCGCGTCCCGCCATCCCTCCCCAAGGAGCCTACCTTCCCAACCGTGAGCAAGTTGGTGAACAAGGGACCAGTTACACTGCAGTCCTCTCGCAGCAGCTGAATTGCAGTGCTGCCCAGGTGATGCCGGGCAGAGGGTTTCCTCATGCGCTTTTCCTATGTTGCTCATTGTTAAAATAGCTGAAGATGATCAGGTGTGATGCACTCAGCATTGCCGTGAGCTCAAGGCCGGTATTCCTTCTTCATAAAGAGCAATACGGACGTAGGAATTAACACACATCCTCTCCAAGGAGCTGATCTTTTTAGGGAACTTCATTCAAAGCACAGCAGTGCTCAGCACTCCTGGAAATCATCCCGGAGAATTTCAGCTTGGGCACTCCAGACAAATATAGAAGCACTGACCAGCACGAGAGTTTGGTTCAAACAAATTGCTTGATGACACACAGGAGGCGGGGGGGGGGGGGGGGGGGGGGGGGGGACGGGGGGGGAGAACGACCTCAGTTTTGCAGGGAAGCCTCTAATAGCTTCAGCTAAACCAAACTCAGCTCCTCCGTCCTAATCATATGCTTCATTTATTTCCAGCTCCTTAAAAAGTTAGGCAATGGCCTTAGACATTCACCTTGATTGCAGCGCTTTAATCCATGCTCAGGGTAAATTCACCCTTTGCAATGAATGAAGCAAACGATTTTTGGGAGAGGGCAAAGCATGCCTACAACTACATGCAGAAAAGGTAGGACATACAATTTTAGCCTGCCCAGACAACTTTTAAGTATCACTCTGCTTTCTGAAAACAGAATAAACCCAATTCATATTCAAACGTGGCAGCTTCTTTTAGTGTAATTCCTGTGTAATCTGATGCCAATGTTCTCCACGCTCCTTGAATTTGCTTTGCATTTAAAAAAAGGAAAAAAATCCATCCTGAGACCTCAAGCTGTCACAGGTCATTTACTGGAGCTGGCTCTCTTACAAGTCACTCCAAAACGTGTATCTTGAGTCAAGTAACAGATAAACAGCACAGCTGTAGATGCCCAGGCTCAGTGTGAGCCAACACAAGAGGAGGATTAGGCGTATCTTGCCCAGGCAGTTCACAGATGTTTGCTGACAGTCGAGGAACAGCAATGAAGGAGCAGAAAGCCCCACTCCAGGCACAGGGCTGTTCTGGTCAGCACCAGCCCCACTCCCGCCCCAGCCAAAGCCCACTCCTTCCAGCCCCTGCCAGCCCCTAAGCCTGCATAGCAGGAGGAGACTATCAATCCCTTACACGGGTACAGGCTGGGAGGCATTTCCTCTACCCCAGGAATTTGAGTTCAGGCCTCCTGAACACCTCTTCTCAATCTCAACTCACCTAAAAATTTGCCCACAACCACCAAGGTCTCCAGCACCCACTTCCTTCGCCCCCCCAGCTCTCGTTCTTCGCACCCTTAGTCCCTCCTGCCCATTTTTCTCCTTGCAAGCTCTCACCCCCCCCAGCGCTTCACCTTTGGCTTTCCAACACTGTCCATAAATCACAGTTTCTGCTCCTTCCACCACACTCCACCCAGTTTGACTCCTTAGCCAGCTTGTTCCTTTCCCTTGTCTGCCTGTTCCCTCCTGGCACCCAACCTGCAGTGGTAAGAGAAAGCCCTTTTAAACCTTGGAGCGAGGAAGGGGACAGTACACATGCAGTCTGCTCTAAGATCTGCAAGACCAGGAACTGGAAAACTGAGCCACTGAAAATTAGTGTCTCTAAACATGCAAAAGTAGATAACCTTTGAAATTATAGCTAGCTTTGGTTCAGATGGAAGCTTGGTGGATGAAGAGAGAGACCTGACAAAGGCTAGTCAGCCCCAAGACCACCCTGCAGCTTTATGCCCTTACTCTACAGTGTGGATTCAGCTAAGCTTTCCAAAAGAAAAGATGAAACTTAACAGTAACACCAATCCCACTTTGTCCTCAAGTTACTTTTAAAATATGGCAGAGGTCAAAAACAAGCAGACATGGGACAGGATACATGTTGTCCCAGGCTTTTCATTCTCTGCAAGTTCAGAAGAATTTTACGTCAGGGGAATTCTTACAAGCAGCTTCATGAAGTGGTGGCACCAGACACACCTAATAACACCTCCTTCCCCTGCACCACTGTCAGCCCCATATTGCAACTGGCAACTCCGGTGGGCATCGAATAAAAGTCTAGACTTTGGAAAAACAAATTTCTCTCAAGATTAGCACTGTAACTAAGAGGCAGCACGGTCCATGGACACCTTTGTCTGCTGTGATGTTTAAATGCACTAGACAGTATTGAAATCTTACGGCAAGACCAGGCACATACTTGATGTGAATTATAGACATCAAGAGGATGCCACATAGCAGAACTAATGTTTCAGTCGCACGAACTCCCCCACCCACCGGCTTTTGCTTGAGGAGATATACAGCAAGATCAGTTCAACCGTACGTAAACGAGCCTTTAGGCATCAGTTTGGTTTCTGCACCAGCAGAAGTCTTTTACCTACAAAGCATTGCCTGTAAGCGTTGGGAAGGAAGAAAGCGAGCACGACTCTTTCAAGCTTCACACACAGCACGGAAAGACCCAAACTAGACAATAATCCATTTGGTTCTTTTATTAGCAGAAGTTAAGAATACAGCAAGTAGTAAGATCCCATCTTATATGGAACCATCACCAGAGTCCCCAACCATCAAAACCCCAGAATGTGCTTCATTGCTTCCAACAGTAAGCAATTTTTAAAAAGAAATATACTGAACAAGGCCACTATTTAATGGGGAAGGAAAGAAGCTGTAGGTCCTAACTATTCTATGGCAATAACCTGCACACAGAGCAAGCAAGCCTCTGACTGCTGAGAGTAAGGCATTCAGGTGCCAACCTGGGAAGAGTTCTCAGCAAGAGCTACAGAAAAGTGCACAGCTAGGTTGTTTTTATTGGAACACACAAACTTCTTGAACGGAGAGACTGACTGGGTTAAGAAGAGCAGGTGGAGTACTGTGTTTTTGTAATAGTTCTGTGCTGTGTAGGACCAGGTTACAATCACCCTTCAAGGAGTGAACGTGGGATGATCCAGGATGGAGACTGCCACTTCTGCTGGTACTGTTACAGAGGTATCCCAAAGCACCTTACAGACAACTCTGATTCTGATATGTACCATGCTTTTCTCAGACACCAGTATACTTCCTGCCAGGCAACTCTACATCTTTGTCCGGGATGCCAGTGCTATTAGCCCTTACATCCAAGTTAATACTGCTCTTTAGTTCATTTTAGTACCACACAGACCTGTGATAAACTTCTTCTGGCCCTACAGGCATCCAGTGTAGTGATCCTACTGAGAACACGTCCCTCTAAGCTCGCAGACTCTGCTGCAGCACCTCTTTCTGCAGCTGACCTTGCTCTCAGAGGCTTTACAAAGACTCCATTTGAGGGGTGAAGCCTTAACATCCAGTCAACCTCAGGAAGGCATTCTGCTTCTACTTGACTGCATTAGGCAAAGTAACTCCCCAAAACACACTCCTTGATACCCAGGGAAGATCTTTGCAATCCACATTGCAAGATCTTTGCAATCCACATTTTTCTCTTGAAGGATGAAAATTCAAACTTGCAGGACTCAAAAAAAAAAAAAAAAGAAAACAGACAACAAAAAACCACCTTTTACCTTCCTTCCTTGTGAAATACAGCACTTTATAAGCTGTTTAACTCATCTGTGAGAGGTAATTGCTCTGAATTTCCAACTAAACACTCCAAGCAATACCTGTGCCATAACAAACAAAACGTTCAAGTTTCATCTTACAACTCCAAAGATTCTCCTTCAGTCTGGCTTCTGACTGGGCTCCAAAGATCAAGCTACATCAATTACACAAGAGAAGGGTATATGCCTCCCTTTATATAGGAGGTGCGTCTGCTCCACAGCAATCCAACTGAACTCTTAGTTTTAGGTTTAAGAAATACCAGCAGTCCTATTGCTAAAGCACAGATGGGAAGCAGACCTAAGAAAAAAAAAAAAGGAACTGCATTGGGCTGATTGTGGATTTTTCCTCTTTAAAAGAAAAACTTGCAAACTCCCTTGGCATATGGAGCCTGACACACGAGAAGGTAATGTGCTTGAGGTCTGCAGTAACTGTTAACTCCAAGTTCTGGAGCGCACAGCTTCCTCTTTCCAGTCCATCTTAACCCCACCTCTGTCTCCCCTCACATGCTCAACTATCTTTTGACAAATGTATTACCATCATTTGTTCAGACACAACAGAGCAGGCCCGCAAATGGCAACCATCAACTCAATGGGGGCCTTTGGGTATAGGCAGGCACTGATGGAGTTGGACTGTTTGCCATTTCATGTGCAGTTATCCCATCATGCTCCAATTCATATGATGAGAACCAAAACAACTAACTGTAAGATCCACTATCCAAAACCATACAGGCCACGCAAAGCTTGGAAGGCAGCTGTCCCACACGCTTAGGCAGGGCGCAGATGTATCTTTCGAGTCACTCGAGTAAATAAACTTGCTAACACTGTGACCTGGATGACAACATGATTAATCCAGCCTTCACAACCCTTGTGCACAAGTACTGAACCTACTCCAAGTGCTGGCCAGGACCCCACATTGCCCAGGGCATGGTGGCCACCAGGAAAATTTGCAGGGCCAACGTGCTTCACTCCTGGGAATTTTACCTGGTCCTCCTGCAATCATTTATTTTGTGCAAAATTGAAACAGTGTGTGGTACTTGCATGTTGCATTCTTTACAAAAACCCTTTTCCCCCCACCCATTGTTTAAAACATTTATATAAATTTTATTTAAACAGAAAGTTAGAAATCTTATTTACAATTTGTTTTTCTCCCAAAAGAGCATCTAAAATCAACTCCCAAACCCTCCAAGAGGATATAAATTTAACCTTGATTTTTTTTCTTTAAAAAAAAAAAAAAAGGAAACTGCTAAGCTATCCCTCCCCAATTCTACAAATAAATATGGCATTGAACAGAAGCCGATTTGGAAAGGGTCCTCTGTAGCTCAATCTGTAGATCCCAAGAATAAATTAGGGTTTCAGAATTTCCTGGTCTTCAAATTAATTCATTCCATTGCTTGAGGTATAGAATTTATCTTGGTTAGTCAGAATCCCCATGAAGCTCCATGCCCCATCAGGTGAAACTTGGATTCTTCTTAGGTATTCATTTTGCTAGCCTGTATGCTTCAACCGCACTTGCGGTACTGTTTTGGTTATGATCTTGGGCTGAAGGCTGGTTTTACTGCATCCCATCTTCCTCTGCGCAGCCTCCTCCGACCGTGAAACGGAACTCCTGGAGGTTCGAAACCCCGTGGAAGTGCACAAAAGCGCCAGCCACTACAAAGACGTGAAACAGCTGATGGGAGTGGAACTGCGGAAAAGAAAACACTTCTGTTCAGCCGGGGTACTTCGGGTTCTAGTGCTACCCTGTCTCCAAAAAAGCCACACATTCAGCTGAAGTACACAGTAACACGTAGCAGCACCTCAAACCACAAGCTGCAAAGTTCTCCAAGTTGTGTATTAAAGCCCATCCCTCTCCTATCATTCGCAAAATAATCAAATTCTCCACACACACACCCCTTTCCTGCACAGTCATCTTAGCCAGCTGGTCAATCAACAAATACGCTACATAAATGCTATAGCGCATCTTTGTGAAGGGACAAGGATAATTTCAGAGCTTTGGGCAAAAGGCTTAAGCAGGACACTTTTAAAATTAGTTCCTCCACAACAC
The DNA here is from genome assembly GCF_018139145.2 of Gymnogyps californianus. Lineage (NCBI taxonomy): Eukaryota > Metazoa > Chordata > Aves > Accipitriformes > Cathartidae > Gymnogyps > Gymnogyps californianus. The sequence continues at coordinate 150,309,619 of NC_059471.1, forward strand.
ACACTGGTCGTTTATTGATAAAAAGGGCGCTCTCGTAAAGCTAACAGGTACAAACTCTGCTCTGGTCACAGGCATAAGTTTTACCAAGTGGATTTTGAATGTTATTTTATTTCTCTGACACAGAGAAACAGAACAGAAAAAAAATGGTATTATATTAAAACCTAGAAACAACCAGATGTTCTGAATGAATGCCCAGGATGCTATTGATTATAGTAAAGCAGAATGAAAACCATGAGGGAACTACATGACAAAGCATGCCCTTGTTTGAGGGAAGCCATACCAATATGGATAATGCTCTTGAAAAATTTCTACAAATGTGTATTTTGCAGGCTCCACAGGAAGCTTGGAAAAGAGCTGGTGGTACACCAGTGCTTTTGGAGCCCAGCTCTTTATCATAACAAGGCTCTGTTTGGCCATTTAAACAAACCTAGCAAACTGGTGCTGTGCAAAAGCCACTCAAACAACCCAGGCCTCATCCTCTCTTCTAGTCTTCTTTAGGGGCCTCGAACTATCCTAGTGGAAGTACAGCCGCCTTCCAAAGGTCCACCTCCATCTCATCTCTACTCTTGCTTCTTTCTTTACGTATTCCCCACATATTTCCCCTCCACAGTCTTTGTGATCCTTTCCCTCATACCAAGTTTCTCCTGCCCACCCACTTGCTCACCCCACTTTCCCTTCTTCTGGGCCAGCGATCCCTCCAAAGTCTACCATTTCTATCCAGCATTTTCACTGGCTGCACAAGATGAGTAGCCAGACATGGTGAAGATCCCAGAGAACACACTAAGCATCAGAGAAATAACCATGCACTATTCTGCATAGAAGCAAGTTAAGATGTGTGTTTGCAGGATCCTCAACACACACACATACAAAAAAGTTCACAAAGTTGCTTACCCATCTATTAAAGCTATCTAGTACATGTGCTGGGGTGAACTTGCACACCAGCAGTTACCTCAGATCAGCCAGTTTGTGATAACTCAGCAAGAGAGGCACCAGGTAAGCTGGGCTCAGAGAGCCCACAGTTGATTAGCCCCTTAAGACCTATGCTTCTGGTGCAGCAGTTTGATACTTGCAATATGAAAACATTGACACAACATCCTCCAGCCTCAAGGGGAACCAGCTTTCACGTTCGTCTCCTCATCCAGTCATTCTGTAGACTCACCCAGATGTCACACTTGCCAGGGAAGAATCTCTCCGGGATGCGGGCAGCATATAGTGCAGCACCAGTGATGTACAGGCATGCCATGAGTGCCAGCCAGCCTATCTGCCCCATTGTGGCTGCTTTCAGGAGCCCCTCAGAGATGACAAAGTGCAGGGTGGGAATAACCCCACTAAGACCCAGACCTAGAAATACTCCTGGGAGGTAAAGAAAATGTGGGAGAGTCAGGTTTGAACACAGTGGCGGTAAAGGGAGACAATGAAAACACAAAAGCTATGAAAGGAAAACTCAGTATTTGCCAAAGCAGCAGAAAGGTGACAACCCTTGAAGCTGGAGGTCCCCGGAAGAGCTTTATTGGAAAGGAAGTTAAAGAATCCACAGAATTCCTTCATATACCAGAAGCTACTTAGTTATATGTTCCAGCAGATACTGAAATATTTCATTTACTGATTGTGTCTGCCAGCTTTAATGTACATTAAGCCAGTAACACATCTTGGACTGTAGAGGGCACTGAGACTACATGAACTATGTCTCACTACCATCATCTCTCAAGAGCAAGACAACAAGGAGAGACAACAAAGAGATTATTTATCATATACTGTACAAGTAGTCCTAGGAAACAGAAAAGTAGCATCTGCGGCTCATCTGATCTGCCATATAAGAGAACACGGTTTATTCATTTAGATTTTAGCAGCAAGTACAGAAATCTTGTAAAAAAAGTGTGCATGGGGGAATAGTCATGTCCCATCCACAGATTTTAAGTTTGGAAGGCTGAACTCTCTGAAGGTACGCCCACAGCTTGTCCAGGAAATCTAGATTTACTGTAGACAGCATGTGCAGGTTAAGTAACAAGAAATACTACTATTCAACCCAGCTATGTGCACATTCCATAGCTGCCCCCTAAAGCTTTCTCTTTCTTCCTACCTCAGAATGTAAAACCAAATCTGTTTTTGTTCTTTTGATGATGTGAAGAGAAAAACTAGGCTCTGTGTCTTAAATATGTATTTTATCTAGTGAAATCACTCAGATTAATTCAATCATTCAATGATTTGCTAGTGTCTGAGCCTAGTATTACAAAAACAAGACAAACGGTAGAAGTACACATACACACACCAAGCAGTCAGTCATTTTTTGAGAGAGCAAAGTTGCTAGCTATAGCTAGAAATACTTTACACTACCTTTCCTACTGCATGTGTTACTGTCCATTTCAGGAATGCACTTCCAGGACTTGGACCAGCCCTTATCTGTGCATCCAGTTGGCTATAATAAATGCTGAAAGAAAACCCATCAAGCTCCCAATCCAAGAATATTAGCTCTCTATAAAATTAAGCTCTCTTAAGTCTTCCCAAGATGGTATTTCCAAGTGGCAACTAGGAAGGAGGAAAGGCAGTCAAGAAGCACAACAGTTAACTTCAGGTCTTACCTGCCCTTACACCCCGGTATTCAGGGGTTGCAAACATGTCCCATTGTGAGACAATTATCGCTGCGATGCCCAGGACACAAATCACAATCAAGTAGATGAAGCAAGGCTGAGGGTTGCAATAGAAGGAGTAGTACAGCCATGGTACAAAGCTGCCCATTATGAGAAGTGCAATGCCAGAATAATCCAGCCTAGAAGGAAACAAAAATCAGTTTGATAAGAAACGCGAACCTTTGGAAGTCCTCATACCAACACTCTCTTCTTTAGTAGACCAACCGTCTACTTCTCACTGCAAAATGAAGTTATTCTCACTATTGCAACTTACTTCCTGATGGCAACTCTTCCACCAATGCCCTCCTACAGTAATGGATTACCTTGATAGACAGCTAGTAAGGCCAATTTTGGCCAGTCATCAGCAATACATACAGCAGCCTTTAGACCAAAGGTTTTTGAAGGAAACTCAGATTTAAGCTTCAGATGAGGAAAAAAGCAGCACAAGAGTCCTCTGAACACAAAAAAGGGCACGCAGTATTTTGTGAGAGCACAGCCAACACAAACACTTTAGTATATGACAAGCATGAGTTAGTTAGGCATCAGCTTAAGTGACCACTGGGGAATAATGTCGCAATTTTTCAACCACGCTGTTTTTCTATACACCAGTGAAGAAAAGGAATTCCTATAGCCATTGCTTTTTACCACACCCTGACAAAATGCTCCTACAAAAGATGGAGTTAATTTTTCAGTAGGGAATTTTAATTGCTGGGTTACTTTAGAGGTGGTCTTGCAGATTACACAATCCTAGTTTGAGTAATCTTAGGAAATATGAGATATTTAGCAGCCAGCCAAAAAAGAACGCATAGTAAAACCAAAAGACCAAGACATGTGATACACTTTATGGAGCTGTCTTACATAAGTTTAAGATTCAAAGCTACTCAGAATAGTTGAAATTACAAGAAGTGACAGCTGCATTAAAAATTCAAAGTCCTGCAACTACACTCTAGGTATATTACTTACAGTAGCAAGATGCATGCACGCGCCTGCCAAACAGCAGAAAATGAAGGAGTTTGAAGACTAAAACGACAGCACAAAAACTCATGCTGAAACAAACAATTAATTAGAAGAAGCTGCACTGAATCTCTGCTCAACTCTTTCCAAAGTACATGCAGTCATGCAATGAACAACTCCTATACTGGGGCTCCAGGCATAAATTCCAACCCTGTTTTCCCACCTGTTTCCTATTTGGCCTACCCTGTCCTCTAGGCACTTACTTGGAGAAGAGCCGGGAAACACCTTCTGAGTGGCAATAAACTGTGTGGAAGAGCCATGAGAAGGAGAGGCAGAGTATGGCTCCCAAGAAGAACAATCCAACAACCACTTTCTCCTGCACAGGTGCTACAAAGGACATGTTTGGCCGGAACATGTAGAAGATTCCCAGACAAAGGAAGAACACGCATCCTGAAAAACAGTAAGGCAGAAAGGTGTCAAGTTCATGCACACTGAAAGCTTTTCTTTCTAAAAGCATGACTTTAATGTACAGGAGCACTAAACATAGGAGCTGCAAGACAACCAGCAGCACACAGGCAGAATGAACTACTGCCCTACTTCAGTTATGCATTCCAACCACATTTCTGTCTCAGACTGACGCAATACAGACTTGCATGGACTCTGTATTTTCACTTGTTTTGCAAGATGCCTGACAACTAGTTGGACATTCTAGAACAACAAAAAAATCTGTTGCAAAATGTAAAAAGAGAAGGGCATAGTTCAAAGAAACCCTTTCCCTTCAAGGCTCCTTGCAAGTTGAAAACCACTCATACGAGCTGCAACTGAAGTGTGTTCCTGTGGCAAGAAACGCATTCTCAATTAACACCTACATGCTTGGGAAAAAAATAATATCTTCCAGTAATTTATTTAATTAAATTAATTAAAACGATCAGGAAATTTTTAATTCATTCATTTGTATTGAATGCCGTAATTAAGGAAGTCCCATACAACCCTGGTAGGATAAAATTAGGAGAGGGATACCAACCTGTTAATTTAACAGGTTACTAGTGGAACAATAACACTGACCACCCCACACCCCCTTCTATCTTGCTCTCAAAGAAAGAGAGCAATGAAGCCAATTAGCATTAGAGCAAGCTGAAAATACCTAGAAGATGTGTCCAGATGTTACCAGTCTCTGTATGTATTCTGAAGATACTCTTGAAACAAGCCCGGAAGGAAGGCATGGGTGGTCTGTGTCCATGCAACAGGTAGTCGTTGTCCTTTAGCCAGTCAGGCAGAACATCATGGGGAATGACTCTCCATCGGCCCTCCCATACCTAGAAGTTAGAAGATTTTAGTTAAATGCAGGGAACTGAGTTCCACTGATGTATGGCAAAAGTCAGAAAACCCATATTAGTAAAAGTGTTAGAGTTAATCTATGAGTACAGTAAAAAGAAAAGGGTTGATAGGACATCTCTGGAGAAAAGGCTTTACACTTGAAATATAATGCTTAAGTCACTGTTCCCTATTCAAAACAGTATCATTATGAAGTTGAGCTGCACCACCAGAGAAAGAAATACTTCAGCATTTCATTGAACATGAAAGCTATTCGGCTTTTTTACTGCTAATGAAGGGAAAGCATTTAATTCATTTCCATGTTCTGTTATTTTCACAGATCATCCTTTCCATTTAATTGAAGAAGCCTACACCTAGTTCTCTCCAAGAAGTAAAAGCGTGTTCTTCCAACCACAAGCCAATCTGACTACATATCTGCTAGCATTTGGGGCAGTCCAGCAAAAAAGCTACCCATCAGCACTAATATAGGCCAGAAAGCATGAAGTGGCAACAGTCCAGTGAGAAGTGTTCAATCCCTTATCCAGGTTGGAAAAAAAATGCTCCCACACTCCCAAAACAAATGGTGACAGATCAGTTAAGGCAACAGATCCATGACTCTCAATTCCATCAGATTTCTTCTTTGAAGGGAGAGAGAGTGTGTGTGCACACATCTATTCTTGCAGCTGGTTCCAAATGAAAAAAGTGTGCACAGGTGTTCTTAGCGCTGCTTCAGTAACATAAGATATGTGTAGTCTTCAGTTTGGCATCAGAAGCAGCACTGCCAAGCAGAGGGGTATCAGGGAATTGCTTTATGTACCGGGGTTGTTTCTGCAGTGTTCCTTGGATTTGTCGTCTGGCTAGTAATACAGGAGCGAGCCTGAAGAATCCTGAAACACTAAGTTTAAAAAGCTACATTCTTATTTCAGTTTCAACAAGAGCCCACAGTTTTTAATCAATTCTCCACACTCCTTCATGGAAGCAAGACAAAACTAATCAGAATAACCAACCCAGTTAAAGACTGGGTTCTTAAATACATTAAACAAGAAAATAACTGGTTTACTTCATTAACCCAAAATGTGAATTGAGGTAGGAACAGCAGGAGGGAATTCATTTTACACAATCCACCCTACAGAACATCTAAAAAGGTGAAAAGATGCATAGTTAAAAAAAAAAAAAAAAAAAACACAAACCAACCCACAACCCAAACACCAAAAAACCCACACACACAAAAACCCCAACCAACCCCCACACAAAAGAAGACCAAGTAACTAGAGTCCCTCTAAAAATATCAAATAATAGTTCATAAAACTAGCAGGAACAAGTGTATAAAGGGGCAGCACTCCTTTCACCAAGAAAGGAGGGCCAGAGACTGATACAGCCCCACAGCTCTAAAAAGTAGCAGAAATTGAGCCAAGGTCACCAATTACAAAATCTACAATGGATTTACTTAGATATAGTTTTAATACAGCCTTGTTTTCTTTTCAAGTAGAGGAACGAAGCTTATTCTACAATGGATGCAAATGGTGCTGGAAAAGCAAAATATTTGCAAGTCTGAACAAACCTGGAAAAAAATGACCTTGTAAATGAAAGTGCCTTGAACCAGAAGGCTTTTACTCTGCTTTGCACTCACAGGTATTTCTCAAGAGAGACTCCTCAGTTGCACGACCAGCTTCAGAGTCTCATTTGCAATCCCTATTTTTCCATGCTTTACAATTTATTCATTTATGACAGACTGAGATCCTGAGGAGCTATAGTTTTACTAGTTATAACAAGAGATGCCCATTCAGGGATGGTGTGTACCTGCTCTCCCTCACATTAGTGGCACAGTTGCTGCAGGTATAGTCTGTTGCCCACTGGAGCTTCCTAAAAAAGGAAACTACTGCAGCAGTTTCCATATGGCCTTACCTTACACACAAATTCTTCCATTCTCTCCATGGCATGGTGGGCTTGTAGAAGAGGTGACATAGCCATAAACCCTTCGTCTTCTTGAGGTGACTCATCATTGTGTTTATAATCCTCAGAACACTGCGGGGGGAAAAAGAGAAAATGCTTTGTAGAAAGATGAACAGAGAAAGGTGACGTTGTTTTCCATACAAAACTATGATTTGAGGTCTTGGCAAACAAAGAAGTCTTCTTTCCTTGTACAGCACTGAGGAAGGAATTCAAAAGAACCAGCCAAAAAATTATTGCATTCTTAGGTATCTGAGAACAACTCACATGTCTAATCCATTTTGCACATGTTTTCACCAGGTTTGGAAGAAAGCAGTGTTCTTCTGTAAGTTACGCTTCATTAAAGCCCAGATATGGAGTCTGAGGCTTGCAGCCTACCCACCTCTAGGGAAGCATTACTTCCTATTTTGTGTTTCAATGTCACTATGCCTGCCTTAATGCCTCTATAACATATCTAGCATTTTAGGATAATAAAAGGCAAGCCAAGGAGAGGAATCCATTTACTTTGTTATACATGTTTCACCTCAATTTTTAGTTCAAATCTGAAGATCTGTTCTGTTCAACTGACACTTCTGTTCAGCTCATAATCTAGTAATGGTCATTTACTCATTTGTTTGACTTTCAAGGTATTTCAGAAACTAGTACGAAACTTTTGCCAGTTAGACAACGGCAAGTTATCAAAAAAAAGCAGTAACAGACATCAGAGTTTTAAGCAAAATTCAAATAAAGAGAAACATCCATATCCCCAAGGTGTACCAAGAGAATTATGAAAGCCAAAAAAAACCCCACTGAACCTGGATATTCAGCTGGTACACATCACTGATAACTTTACAGGAACAAGGTTTGGTAGTTTTCTACCCTACGTTGACTTATCGCATCATCTACACATTATAATACACTCTAGCTTTCCACTTAGGAAAAAAGTAGGGGGCACACAAAAGTTCTACATTCCTGTTTGCTTGCTACAATGCTCAGCGCCCATCAGAGACCCCATTCAACACTTCAGCTTCCAAGGTAAACAAGTTTGAGAAAGCTAGAAAAGAGAGAATGAGCCTTTTGTACCCCTCAGGCTTAACGCAGAAAGCTGCCATGCACCTCATGACCAAGCCAAGAAAGCCCCACAATCTGTATGGAGAATGGCCTCCTCCATATTACAAGCCACAACACTTTTTCTCCCTCCTATTCCCATATCAAGTTTAACAACTTTAAAATCAAGATTACTTATCAATAATGCCATCTGAAGTGACTGAGAATCTACTATATAACCTCACATGCTTTATCTATGAATTATTACCAGTCATGTTCAGGTTAATGTCCTGAACTTTGAGTCAGAGATCAGATCTGGCTGTGCATTTGTCCCACATCACCGCTCTCTCCTTAGAGCAAGGCCTTATTAAATATTTCCATCAACAAGTTAACTGAACAAGCTGCTTAAAACTTTCTTTTTTTAATAAATAAAAGGAGACTTCTTCTAACCTACAGTGAGCTATCTAGATTCTTCAATATTTTTGTTTTTTGAGAGAGAAATGCCATGCTAATACTCGCTTTTGTACCCGAGGCTTGCAGTAGCCACAGAAGCTTCATCTTTCAAAGAGGTCCCCCCACCACATAGTTCTTGACCCAGTTTTGCTTATTCAGCATGCAGATCTCTGCTATGTAATACATAGTATACATCCTTCGCATTTTATATATGACCTCACATTTGTCCACACTAGGACAACTTGATTGACTAAATGAATCTTTGTACATAATCCATGTCCCTTGTAATGTCTACCTGCCTTCATTTATCATTCCAGTCAACACCCCCTCTGAGCAAGTCTGGGCAATGATTTCATATTTTATAGTAGATGATTGATATAAATATTGATCAGCTCTAGCCAGATCCTACAGCGGTATAAGACAGTATTAAATACACTCTCACTGCCTAGATTATCCCATTAATTCTATTGAGAAAGGCATCAGGCAACACTGAGATGCAAATAGCTTTAATATCCTTCTAAAATAGGCAGATGTCCTGTTGGACGAGAAAGCATATTAATAAAAAACAAATTTGGTTTCATTCTGACTCAACAACATTCACTGACATTATTTCCCACACTATCAATTTTACTGGCTTTTTCTACTAATGGATCCCTCTGGTTAGGACTTTCAGTTTTCAATATTATAAATAATTAACTCAAGGTCATAGAAACATAGAATGGTTTGGGTTGGAAGGGACCTTTAAAGATCATCTAGTCCAAGCCCCCTGCCATGGGGGTCTGGATAAGATGCTCATGATAGTCTGCACAATCTTACAAACCAAAGAAATCTTCAGTTTCCAAGAACATGCCTTACAGAAAAGCAAGGCTGGTATTTAAATTCCAATGTACTTGATACAAGAAGCACTGCTATGCCTTTTAGCTACCCTAGAACTCCCTCCCCCAGCACCACACAATGACCAGCTGGAATGGGGTGAACAAGTTAGTAATCCTCAATTTACAAAACTGGGTGGACTGCAGGAAAAAAGGTCCCTTATGGAATCAAAGCCTGTATTCATTGCAGTCTGCCCAGTGACTCAAAGCCAAAAAATGTTCATTTCCCCCTCTCCACATACTCCCATTTCTAGAATGATGGGAAGGTTTAAATTTGAACAGACTGTAAAGCTCGAAGAGCACAGCTATTTATGAACTAGTCCAAAATCTCTGCATTTTGGCAACGTGCCTACAAACAAATCATTACTGAGCTTCTTTTAGTGATAAAAAGAATTCATATCACATATACAGCCCAGATTACTGCCAGAAAATGGAATTGATTTTACTATCTCCTCCTTGCCATTAAACTGCAAAATTAGCATTCAAGGAAAAAAACTAAAGCTCAGCTTCTTAGTCCTTTCCTCTCTACGGAGGCAAAATGAGGTCCGTTCTGGAACGTGTATCCTCTCTCAACTCCTTCCCATAATGTCCCATTAGAAAGAACAGTAAACCGTGCTTCTTGGAAGCTGGAAATCTATAGCTGGAGTGCAACACCATGCCAGTTTTCATTTGGAAATCTGAAGGAGTCTATCGACCTTCAATTCTTCAGACAATGACTGAAGGGAAAAAATACTGCTTTTCTGTTCAGAAGGCATGTTGTTGTAAAATTTCCACTGTGACAAGTTCCTTCGTATCTTAGGATTCCCATATTCTCTCTTCTTTGGCTGATCATATCAGAAATTCAAGAATGATTCTACAACATAACAACATAAGCAAGCATATGCTTTAGGACCTGTTTTCAACTATTCTAAGTTCTGCTCCCAGAATCACATTTTAAAATGGGGAACACATTAAGTAAATAATCTCACTTGCGTAAGACCGTGCAAGAAATGAGAGCCCAGAACAAAACTCTGATACTCCCACTTTTAATGAGGTATGGTACATCCTGAAGCAAGTGCTTCCAGAATAATTTTTGCCTTTACTTTCTAGATCAGTGGCCAAAAGGATTTTCACTTGGCTAATGTTTCAGATGTTCTTTTACATCATCTAATTTACTCAATTTCTTTTAAAAGCAGTCTCAAATTGACAAAAAAAATTCTGTGAAGTCTTTAGAGCATTTTAGAGTATCTTTAAATTAAAACCCTCATTCACTTGTAACAAGCAAACTTGTTGCAATCATCAGCTGTCATTCTTCTGCTGCACATATGCAGCAATGTGTAGAATCAGTCTTTCATACAAATCAGAAATCATGGCTTCTGTATACTTACGCTCTAGAGGGTCTGGACACTTAATTCTATGGAAATGCCAAACAATCCTTCCAATTTTAATCCTACCCCCTTGGCAAATTCATAGAGTGTTAAAGCTACCAACAAACACAGTACAGATACCTAATGAGATGGAAGTTACACAACAGAAGTATAAATGCATCCCGAGTTGAATAATGGTACCAGAGAATAAACTAAACCTGAAGGACAAGTGACATTGGCTGGAAGAAAATAGTTTTACTGGTTTATCCATATTCACTTTATTTTGGCAAGTTTTCCAGAGTCTTTTGTGATAACAGTGATAGACAAGAAGGTAAAAGAAAGAGGTAGAAATCAGACTTAATTATACCACTTTGTACAGAGTTCCAGGCAACAGACTTCCAGGGACAGATCATCTCCTAAACAAGAATTTCAGAGTGTGCTTCGGTAGGGATAGAAAAGGTTTAATGCCAAAACCAAGACTTAGAGCACCAGAGCAAACAAGAGCAAGAAACCTAAGAGCCCAGTTGCACATTGCCCATCATTACATAAGTTTATTTTAACATTAAAATCTCACTCTTTTATAGCAATGGCACAAAAGTTAAAAAAAAAAGTTTACGTTTAGTACAAGAATTTGTTGCCTGAATACAGTCCAAAAAAGTCAAATCACATAGCCAAAGACCCTGTTACAGAGAAAACTGCAGTAAAACCTGCTCTAGTAAACGCAATATACTTCTCTTGTCTACTACAACAGCTTATGCTTCTCACATAGATTAACAGTTTTTATTACTATTGCTCTCAAATCTGTTAACAGACACACTGTTTATTAATGTCCTTACTATGGAAAAGCCTGTCAGAAGTCAAGTTACAATGGTAGAAAAAGATTCCAGAAACCCTCTTCCCACATTTCAGAAAGTTATGTTCTCTGGACTTCAAGTGGTAAAAGTGTAGTTTCTTGAGGTCTGTAGTTTCTTGATGTCAGTTTAAAAATTTCTAAAGTTTGAGAGTTTGCACATGACTACTACTTGCACAGGTGACAAGCAAACTCTTGTTCATCACTTCAGACTGCAATTTTGCTAGAAAACATCAATCTGTGTTCATTAGAGTGTGCAAACTGAAACATAAATCAGACTTGAATGAAGCCACCTAAGAAGCTTACTGTGTCAAAAGCAGTCCTCCCTCACCCCAATCTTCCTTTACACTGTTTCTAGCACCCCTCTGATCCTTGGGTTGATTAGCTGATCCAATACTAATCTGGCAGACATTATTCACATTTTTGCTAGGTGAGCTTCCTGTTAGATAATAAAGTTGGTTCAGATAACCAAGGGATTTAAGGAGCTCAAGCTAGTGCAACAGAAACAAAGGGAGCATCAGCTCCCATTTTACTGAGCTCCACTACAGAATACTTTCTGTGGATTATGTGCAAGGCCAAGTTTCTTTTCAACACGTATCAGTTGGATGACAAATGATCTCCAGTCCTCCTTTTTGTAGTGTTCATCAGTTAGAAAGGAGCCTAAGAACCTAGCTAGGCACGGATTAAGGAAAGTTAAACTAACGGTCACTTCAATAGACTGCTGTATACTCAAAACTTCCAGCAGCTTTCAGGACTGCACTTTCAGAAATTTGACAGGTTTCATTGGTTGCATGTATGGTATTTGATCCAGAACCAGAAGTGCACACATTAACCAGTAACACTAGCAACTGCAATACAAGTCTCCTAAACGCCAGAAACAGCAGAACTCTTCTGTGTTAGGGTCCCTTTTTGGACAGAGTCATCACTCAGTTACTCAAGGGCCTAACTGACTGTGCACATACCTATGTAGTATTAAGCTCTGGAGTTAATGAAGTCCCATGTCTCAAAGCTCAACTGTGTGTGATGCCAATTCACCATCAAGATGTCACCGGTGCCCTAAAGCTACCATCATAGGAATTTTCAAAACGTGATGGAGTCTGAATCTGTTCTAATGTTCTTGTTGCTTCCTTCAGCTGCTGATAGATGCTCCCCAATTCTCTTCTTGATCTGTGTCCTGACAGAACTCTGCCTTGGTACAAACACATCATTGTAACAGAGGCAAGATAGTTCAGAAAAAGCAAATGTCTTGATTAACACTGAGTCATGGGATATTATATGACTTACTACTTATATACAATTCTCTTCTTAAAATTCAACTTAGAAAACATATGTCGCTGCATTTACAATACCACTGTTATCCCCCATATTAAACTGAAGTCACAAAGTCTAGACATGACTTGGAGTTTTTGCTCTTGTTTATCTTGATCTCATCAGATGAATGATTAATAGTGTTTAACATGACATTCAAGTCATTTAATGTTTCTTGGGGCAGCATGCCAGATTCATAACTTGAGAGCATTCAGCATAATGGCCAAGATACGTTCAAGGCTATAATATAAATATGCTATTTTTCTAATCGCAGTCCTGTAACATGCTTTTCAGCTAGCCAGATTGTTTTTTTCAGCTAGCCAGATTGCTTTTTTCAGCAACTCCTCTGTGCCCATTCTGTCAACTGACCTTTTATCAACCGGTCTTTAGTAAGGGGGAAATCGGCAGTGCCGTGCCATGCCATTTCTCCTAAAAGCCTGTTGCACATTTTTCAGAATTTCATCAGCTTATGTTCTTTGGACTGTAAGTAATTAACTGGAAAAGCACAGCACCTTAAAACTTTCCCTGACTTCCCCTAACTTCTGCACATACCAAGTTATTCTAAAATAACAGCTTTATCATTTAGAGTTTACATTCTCTCTTAATCTGACAGGCTTGTAAACATACACACACCACAGTTTCCAAAAGGCTAACTACATTCACCCTCTAAGCAGGGTGTGCAAAGCTGTTTTTGCTGTCACGGGACCAAAAAAAGTCTTTCATTAGCACTATGCCAAAGACCCTCTCAGCCTATTGGTCAAAATGTTAAGTACTTGAAGGTTCCTGGAGTTTAGCATTTTTCCTTTGTAGGTCACCTTCTTATAAAAGCTACACTCCACTTAATATAGCACTTGGAAACAGTTTTATACAACTGGTCATGGGTGACTGCTTGCTGGCACTCATTAAAAACAAGCACTAACATTTAACACTCCTTTAGCAAATAGTCCTAGGACAAAGTCATATTTTGGCTTCAGCAGCCTTGCTAATACACCCTTATTAGAAGTAGCTCCCTTGTTAAATATCTTCAGATGAAAACGATTTGTTGACTCTCTAAGCAGTAGCAACTACCGATTTTCTGTCAATGCCCAGTACTTGACAAAGACCAAAGACCTCAATGCCCACATGTGCTCATCAGTACACTTTGGGGAAAAGCCTGTAGAAATTGCTTCTACTACAGAAGATTCTCATGTGCCATTTTCTGCTCCTCTGTCATTGTTAATCCTGACAGCAGAAAAAGAAAACAAGCATGCTGGGCTTATGGAAAAAATGCTCTGTTTAAAAAATAAACGGAGAGAGACTGAAAGTGTACTGCTGAACTTAACATAAGAGCAGAGTCAACCAATCTAAAACAGCTGGAGGACGATGCAAGTTAACCCACCAGTACAACACTATTTTCTCTCATATCACTGTGAAAGGCCGTCACGTCTCCCATTGCTGCCCAAGTCAAGCAGATACGATCTCCAGGAGAACAAAGGCAAAAACTGTGGAATCTAACCCTTGTCCAGGGAAACAGTTGTGCCAGTGAATTATAAACAAAACCACTCCCTCCCTCTCCTAGTTTCAACACAAAACCAGCTGGCAGGCAGCAAACTCAGCAGAGTACCAACACGTCCCCTCTCAAAGAGCTAAGACTCTCCAGACAGTTGAACCCAGCTGCAACTCAACAGCCATAACCTATTACAACTTTCTTGTTAATTCACATGAGAGTTTTCTGGGGGACAGGGCAGACAGAGACATGGCCATTTCCCACACATTACCAGCCTTCTGGGCAGGATACTGTCTACTCGTGGTTGACTAGGTCACCAGTTTCTGTCTTTTCTGCAGACATTCAAGCTCTAAAAGCCTGTTAATAAGCCAGGCACATCAACTGTCCGTGAAGGATGCATCAGCATCCGACCCACTCAAGCTTGTGGAGCCTGGAAACCATCTCCATAGATGTATCACATGTCTTCGTACTGTTTAAGTGGGAATACTTGGAGATATTCTGCTCTGTGTAACCAAAAATGCTTTGCCGTACAAAAAAAAAAAAAAAAAAGGCGTATTTGTAGGGAAAGATACTAGATTCAAGCACTTACTTCAGTGACTAGCAGTCCGAGTAAAACATGCATTACTTCCAGTGCTTAGAACAGCAAGTGAAGGAGAAATTCAGATGTAAAGATCTTTTGATCTAAAGTAAAATGCCAATTCACGTGCTTTCAAAGAAATAACATTCTTTCCCAAGAGTTGCAAAAATGGAGGAAAGGAAGAGGTGATAAAGAAGTCTACAAAACAACAAATCTTGAACATAATCTGCTTTAAAACAAAAGCAAACATGTTTTGGTGGGACCTCAAATTCTGTTATGCCAGGCCTCTCCCATACACACTCAGAAGACAACCTCTCCCAACAAAACCTGTAATGCAGTGCAGGAATAAGGCAAATACAGAAGCAGATGCCTAGTTTTTAATCATAACTCCGACGTACCAACAGTAAAATGCTAGCTTGAAAATAAAGCTAAATGGTTTCAAACTGAGCAAGAAACTTGCAAGTAAATCTATAGAGAAAAAAAATTTAAGGCAATCAGAATTTACAAATATCAGCTCCAGAAAGACCATTCTTAAGATGCAAATGTCTACCTTTGGCCTTCAAGACTTCACCTAAATCTTTTTCACTCAGATAGCATACAGCATAAAGACAAGTTGACAATTCCATGAATTTACATGCACCCTTCTGTCAACACCAAAACTATTTTTGTACTCTATTTTTATAGATAATACGTACACACTTCTGTAACAGAAAAGGCTTTAAGTTTTATGATTCAAGTTAAAAGCCTCAAGTCATTTGCTCATCTTCAATTATTCTAAAACTTTTCTTTTGTACTTGAAAATCTGTTACATCCTTCTGCCTCCCTCTTTCAAGTCACTTTGGTATTTATGCTCTACAAAGACTCTTGTAGCTACATGCAGGTATCATTAAATTTGTCAGAAGTCAAGTAAGTTCCACTTGAAGTCAAAACCCATGCTCCCTGAGAAGCAATCCAGATGAGTATTTGCCCAAATTTCTTCTGTCCATTCAGATGACTTCAGAGCTATGCGTACCTCCTCCCAAACCCTTACTGTAGGCTATCAAACACTTCAGAGCAACAGGTCCGCACTTCATGGGTGCATTTCGATGCCACACAGGACAACTACACAATACAGCTCAACTGCATGAAAGGAATCATCATTCAGGAACAGAAAGCCTGATGATTGGAATAAAGGCAAAGAAAATGGTTCTTTTGTTTACCTCCTGTCACTGAGAGGTTAAAGTATAAAAGGAAAGAGACAAGCACAGGTTTTTAGGGCTGCATAAGGAGCCCATTCATCAGGTTATAAGAAGTCACATGCATTTGATTGTGTCAGCTTAACAATGCCTCAGTAAGAGAGATTTCTTTAGGAACTATCACTGCTGGAATTACAAAGGCAGTTAAGACACAGAAACTCTAGGACAGGAGAAAGTATGCTGTCCCAAAGGCTAGGCAATCCAG
The DNA here is from genome assembly GCF_018139145.2 of Gymnogyps californianus. Taxonomy (NCBI): domain Eukaryota; kingdom Metazoa; phylum Chordata; class Aves; order Accipitriformes; family Cathartidae; genus Gymnogyps; species Gymnogyps californianus. Next base: position 150,325,822 of record NC_059471.1, read on the forward strand.
CATGCTACAGGAGGGAAGCACCTGCTGAAAAATGCCTTATCAGCATCTACACAGCACATGTAAACTATAGAAAGGAAAAAAAGTTTAAACTGCTGAAAGAACGAGAAGAATTATGCAGCTTGCCTGATCCTTTTCTCACCACCAAATCCTTAACATTCAGGTAAATGGTCACTATTTCTCAAAGTCACAGAAGGTACACCACTCATCTGCCACTACACTAACTGCACGTTTAAACAAGATAGCAAGATGTGTATCTATTCTTTGGAACAGATACTTGGAAGAAGGGATAATCTATGAACATATATGCACTCTATGAGAGAACAGAGTTATGGGATAAAATACAGACTAAGAGGTTCAGGGGTAAAAGGATATTGACTTTATATGATCCATGTCTTCTCATAAGCATCTTTATAAAACTGGCAGATTAACAGCACTGGCAGAAGGATGCAGCTGTTTTATTATTTTGGATAGGCATGCACAATACAGCTAGTAAGTCTTTGCTACATGTAGTAAGTGAATGCCACAGTTTACAGAAAGCAGGATCTTTAATGTAATTTTTAGTTCACAGCTATGCAGGTTACCGCTGCCAGGGACAAAGGTCTCAGAAAAAACTTTTAGGACTAAATTTGATTTCTTAATACCACCTCCATTTTTTTCCATGAAAAGGCTTTATTTCCAAAAAGGACCAATATTTTGGCCCATCAAAATTAGAAACAGAGAGTATACAATGCAAGCTGTGAAGGAGATGGAAAATAATTCTGAACAATACAATGGTATGCTTCCACACACCTCCTTAGAAAAGACTATAAAAATAATTCAAAAGCAACTACTACCTCTTAAGAGCTCAGACTGCTTCCTCCTACAAGTGGAGCAGAAAGTGGATATACAAGTAGGCAGAGGGAAAGGAATCTTGTATAGGAGAGTTTAGGGCAGATTTTATATAAATAACGGAGCTGCAATGATATAAAAAGGGTAATAGGAGGCAACAGGAAAAGTAAACAATGCAATATTATCAGAGGATAAAAATACACACATTTTTATACTATGTCCTGGTTTCAGCTGGGATAGAGTTAATTTTCTTCCTAGCAACTGGTACAGTGCTGTGTTTTGGATTTAGTGTGAGAATAATGTTGATAACACACTGATGTTTTAGTTGTTGCTAAGTAGCGCTTATCCCAAGGTAAGGATTTTTCAGTTTCCCATGCTCTGCCAGCAAGCAGGTGTACAAGAAGCTGGGAGGGAGCATAGCCAGGACAGCTGACCCGAACTAGCCAAAGGGATATTCCATACCATAGAATGTCATGCTCAGTATATAAACTGGGGGGAGTTGGCCAGGAGGGGCGGATCGCTGCTGGGGCATCAGTCAGCAGGTGGTGAGCAACTGCATTGTGCATCACTTGTCTTTTCTTGGGTCTAATTTCTCTCTTCTTATTATATTCCTTTTCACTACAATTATTATTGTTGTTATTCTATTTGTATTATTGTTGTTATTATATTTTATTTTTATTAGTACTATTATTTTAGTTATTAAACTGTTCTTATCTCAACCCACGAGTTTTACCTTTTTTCCCCGATTCTCCTCCCCATCCCACCAGGAAGGGGGAGGGCTGAGCAAGCAGCTGCGTGATGCTTATTTGCTGGCTGGGGTTAAACCACAACACACTAATACCTCAAGTCTTCGGCCCAGTAAATTTTGGGGAAGTATCATATCTATTAGAATACATCTATATTATGATATTCAAGAAAGTCAGTATGATTAGCTTGTCATAAGTAGAAGCATTTAAAAGCACACTAAATGACCATGGTTGTCCTACCATCAAGACGCTATATAGCTCTCATCCACTTTCCTTCTCCAACACAGGAATTCCTTGAGTGTTACCATCGGCTTCAACGTGGTTGCATTTAGCCACTAGAATACTAATGTAGCGGGCACCACTTGAGTCGTTTTATAAGGCTATGTTTAGCTTGTATGCCCGAGTACTATTGCTATCTATGGAAGAACAATAACCTTATATTACTGTTATCTAAACAAGAGTCTCTTCAAAACCAGAGGAAAATCATGCTTTTGAACTAATAAGTCATCTCTACTGAGGCAGTTGCATGTAGCCAGAATGTACAGTAGAGCAAAAAAGTGAATCTCAGCTGGCATTTGAGTAACAGCTGTGCTGAGGCCTATACAAGACAGAGGAAGATACATAGCGTAATGTTTTTTCCAGATTATTTAGAACACTGCAGTATGGCACATTAATAAAGGCCATTTGGCAAGCTAATATTGGTACTTCTGACAGCAGAGTGTTTTGGGATGATCCATCTGAAGCATCAATTATTCAGCCTTTTAAGAAAAAAAAAATTAAAGATATCACAGTATTAAAAACAAGAAATCACAGACGACAGGAATAAAACTTTAGGCTGAAAAGTCAAAAAAGCAGGAGGCCATATATGGCAGAGAAAGTGATGCAGTTCAAGACAGAACAGCAAGGCCCAAATGGCAAAAACAAATTTCTGTGGCAGCATTTTAGGAGACTGGGAAAGAAAGAAGACATCAAATACAAAGAAAGCTAAATATCTGTAGTGAGCCAAAACAAAAGAAACACATACTTTTGCTACAGGGGTGAAAGCAAACACTAACACATGCTAAGAATGCCTGAAAAAGCAGAAGAGAGAATGAGAGTACTTTAACCATTTTATTTCCAAAATTCTAAAATTAAACACTTTGACTCATCCAAATCATTTCTATTTAGCTAAGCAAATGTACAGAAAGAATTACAGAACATAATCAGTTATGGGCTTTTACTTTGGGCTAGTCCATCTGCAGGCAACAGGTAACTCGCATTATTCAACCAGGAAAGTCAGAGACAAGAATGAAAACAGCTTTCAAAAAAGACTGATGCCAAACACACTGTCAGATAAACATATGTATGTTCAAAATATCTGCTAGTACAACTCAAATTTTCTTTTTTCTAACCTTAGCAAATTGAGCTATTGGCTAAGACTTTGCACCTTATACACATGCTTTACAACCTTCCACATAATGCAGGGAAAAGGACTCTGGGTATTTCCTGTTACCAAGATACCGAGAATGTCCTATAGAAGTTATAGCAGTGTATAACTTACAGTGCATTGGCTTAGCTTATTAGCCATGAAAACCTGTTCTGACTTCTCATTACAAGGACACTTAAAACTAAATTCCATAAGGGCTCAAACTAATCAAGTTAAGACAGCCTAATACAGGTTCTCATGTCAGCTGAACCATGATAGCGGTCCATGCACACACCCAGAATCTGTGGCAATTGCCATTACAGCAACAGCCCAACTCTTCTGCATAGAAGGCTACATTAAGTAGCATCAGCATGTTTTTACTGCGGGCGAAAACCATACAGATGCTATAACTAAGCTGATACAGTAAACCCATTAAGTCATGATAAATTTAATAGTGAGCCTACGATGAATGCCTCTTCCACTTAACTGTGCTGATATCCATTTGTATATATCCTGGGAGAAGCATTAATTACAGTTCTGAAACTCTCTAACCAGAAGGTACTTTTGTCCAATGCTTGGACATTACCTTCATATAACACCTAATTAAGCCATGGAACGCCTTTCCGCAGGATGTTGTGGCTGCTAAAATTTACAAAGGCTCATGCACCAAAAATTCAAAAACATTGCCACTGGCTCAGGAAATCTGTGAGCCACCAATTAGTAAAGGCTGGGAGAGTGTCCTACGGAAGTAACACAACATGCTTCCCTGTTTTTGTACTCTCCCTTATGAGTCTGTACTGGCTACTGCCCGAGATAGGATATTGCGCACTGTGGATGTTTGGTCTAACCCAGTATGGCCGTTCTTCCAACAAGAATGCTCTCAAACAGATTTTTCTGTCCTAATCTCTAGGACGATAGCAATTAGCCAAGGTTCAGATTACATTCAGCCAGAGTCAATAGATCTTCTCCTTTCACTTATAATTAATTGGAAGTTACAGAACAAAAATCTTTTGATATGAGCAGCATCTCAGCAGAGAACAAACCAGTACGAGTCCCACTTCTTTGAGGAGGGAATAAAAAATATAAAGCTGGTAAACTTACACTTATGCCCCATCTTGTCACCCAAGCTCCCATACATTCAACTGAGTACTTCTGGCATCTTCCCAGTTTTATTACAATTATTTAGCAGGCATAAAGAGGTTGTAGGCTCACAATTCACATTTCTGGAACTTATTTCAAGCACTGAAGCACTTATGTCAAAACTCATTTTCCTAGCAAACCTAACAGATAATCATATAACTTACATTTTCCTGGTCAGAAGACAGAGGTGGCTCCACTAAAAGAAGCCTCTGTTCAGAGCTGTCCTCTTCAAAGGTTGCCTGTGCTGTTGCAGTGTCAGACATGTGTCCTCTTCTGAGCCGTAGACCTGGCTCTGGAGAACCAGCATTATCGAGTTCCGTTAGTTCATTCATGAGACGCTGGGAGCCTTCTCAAATACTCTCTTTCCTCTTGGTTCGGTCTGGCTGATTGTGTGTTGGCTCTGAAAGACAAACAGTTTTTGTAACTGAACTGAAGTTACAAAGAAGAGTGTAAGAGTTGGCTGGAAGAAGAGCATGCTTAAAAGCAACCAAACAGCTATGACAACTGCTTTTATATGTACCCAAACTCCCACAGGCTCAATTATATAGACATCTACACTGCTGGACGATGAATTCTCATCTTGTGACCACTAATACTTTCAAAGTTGCATTTAACTTGTGTTAGGATATGAAAGATGACAGAAAGTGAGCTCCATAAAACACTAAATTCACAAAAGCACAGAGATGTTTTTATAAATTATTTTTATTTTTACAAAGTTGCCAACACTGGGCTGTTAATACTATTTACAAATAAACTACTTATCACAGGCACTCTATCAGCTTTTTGTGATCAATCATCTGGGCTAGGTTTCACCAAAACTAGGACGCTAAGTACCAGTACAGCTGCTCGGGTAACAGCAAGCAAGCAGAGCTCAAGCAGCAACTAACTTTAGACAGACTGCAAGGAGGGTGATAGTACACACAACGATTATGTTTCCCTTGTTTAAATTAACATGTTCACAATTACTGCTAGCAATGGGTCTGTAACTTTACTTGTGTAAGGAATTAGACCAGACAGATTCAAACACCTTTCGTTCCATCACAGCAATCAGAAACAGGTAATTCCCCCAAAAAACCATAACCTATACTTTCTACTCAGAAAAGTAACTGTATTTTACACTTATAACACTGCAAAAAAGATTTGGTGTAAATTTAGCTCAAGACACTAAAGATTAATTAAATTTGCAGAAAATCACCTAATGAGGACCTGTTAATCTGAGCCCTCATCCAAGAGTACTATTGGTTACCTATTTATCTTGTACATCACTGTGTGGTGGTCACTTCAACAGCCAGTCAAGAGGTACCTGTTTGACACTGGTAGCCTTAGGAGGCACAATAGCCAGAGCACTTCACAATCAGAGTGCCAGAAACCATCAGAATGAATTAGCACTCAGCTGAGGTTTCAGAATCACTTTGAATGAGAATCTCTTTGTTTTATACTAATCACTTGGTGTCATTCTATTACTGTAGCATCTAAATACTTAGATGTGACTAACACATAACATTAAGATAACCCATCTAAGAAGTTTTAACTTGCCAGAGTGCATAATTAGATTGGAATTTTAGTGCCCAATAAAAGATGCCAAACTTTGTCATAATGTAGGAGGGCAAATTAAAAATATAAGATGGGGGATTGATATTGGCGGTCTTGTAATAAAATGTCACCTCCAAAAAGCCAATAAATAATGTACTCCTTCCTTTCAGGGACTAATCTCATTTACATATGATCACTGCAAGGTAATTCTCAGCTCTGACAAATGTGCTATAGTTAATTTTGCTGCAGCAATTTGTAATATTATATCCCCTCATCTGCCTGGCAATCCCCAGAGGAGAGAGCTGCTAATGAACAGGTAACAGACTGTGCAGAACTAAACGACACCTCAGTTGTCCAAGTTCAGTATGGCACACTGCTTTAATCACCCAAGAAGGTAAGTTTACAATATGACAGCAGAGCAGATGGTATGCCCACCTTCCTGCCTACTCCACTACAGGGTCAGTAACCTCCATCTGAGAAGTAACATCTAAAATGGCCACAGCTGTTTACTTGGTAAACACAAGAGCCATAGGACTATCACCCCATGAGAATTAAGCCAGGGTTTAACAACATTACACAGGAAGCCCAATGAGGAAGTTGAGCAAGTGGATTTTAAGACCAAGAACAAATATTTAGAAAGCCACGGAACAACTGAAATGTTGACTGTTTTTGTCATATTTCAAGCAGCCAATTCACAGTTGTATTTTTATGCGAGAAACATGAAGACATCGTCACATTGCCATTTGGCAAAACAGATCTAGGGAAGAAAGAAAAGAGTATGCAACAAGAACTAGTTTGAAATGAAACTTACTGGGTGTCTTAATTTAAAAGGCAACTTATAAGAGACTAATTTCAGTATATTACACTGTACCAATTTGAAGCTGTAGCTAAAACAAAAAAAAAAAAAAGCAAGTAAGCAGAGCAGCTGTTTGTAAACAACAGTTACAAACACACACACCCCTACCTGATATTCCACACAACATTTCAAACAGGTAGTCAGTTGAAACAGCCATAGTTAGTTTCACAGATTATTCAATTTGCATTAGACATTTAACAAGCAAGTTTTACTAGTTTTTCTTTAAACCAGCTTTAAGCAATAGAATTGCCATTGTGTGCTGCATTACCTGCTATATTGCCTAAGAGCATGTCCTTACACCGCCTCTATGACATTGTGGGAGCAATGCTGGAAGAGACACGGTAACAAACAACACAACAGGCTTAACCACATTTGGCCAAGATGCTTGCGAAAGGTTCTTCTAATACAAGAAGACAGAAGAATGCCAAGAGACTTCTTAAATCAGGCCTTGAAGATTTACTTCACTAGCCCTCGCTGCCAAGCAATCACTAAGGTTAAAAATAAAAGATGCATTTCACCTCCAGCGAGTGAGATTTGCACTCAGTAGTAGAGTTGAACTTTAGAGCTCTACATAAACAGAAGTCATTGTTTCTTGAAATTACAGTGGAATTGCTCAATGAACTAAGATGTTTCCATGCTGTCCTTCATGCAGGATCCTTTTAGTGCTAAATATGCTTGCCCTTACTGAGCATGCAAAGGTAAGCAAGCCAAAAGACAGTCCAAAAGCATCGCTACTGGTTTTTAGTCCTTTTTAAAAATGTACTACAAAAGCCAAAAACACGTGCCTGAATGCAACATGGAGTTGCCAAAAGAAAAGTGCTAATAGCCAGAACTATTTGTTCACAAGTGAAAGAAAGCAGTCTGAGATTATGAACAAGAAAGGCATAGATGGTCTTTAATTTCTATTATAAAGTTTCTATGACTCCACAGTTCAGCGAATGACTAGGATGACCTTTTCCTAAGAAAACAGTAAATCTAAGTACGGTCAGCAGCATCTAGCCAGAAGACGATGGTTGAAATATTGTGAAGAGACTTATTGCCCCATTCTGTCTCTAAGACTAGGCAGTTCATGAAAACAAAAACTAGAAAATGGAAAGATATAGAACACTCGAGGTCTTGGAAGAGATTGTTTTGTGTTTCACTGAGATTATAAATCATATATATATAAAGTCCTTTAACTTTTTTGTAGCATGCAACAAACAAAAAGCTTTCATTAAAATTAGCTTCCATTTAAAGAGGAAGTTGCCATGTACAACTTAAAATCTACTTAATGATTGCATATATAATAAGCATAATATCAGCATCTAGATCAATCAGTGAGTTCCTGCTGTGTTTAAAATCAGCTGAGAAAAGCATCTACAGAGTTTGGTTTGTTGGGGTTTTTTGTAATATATAAAACTTCTAAAGCCTAAGTCAGCTTTTAGAAAGGACTTATCAGTTTAATACTATCATAGTTCTAAACACAGCTTATAAACACAAAAGGTAGCACTCCATTAGTCAACTTAATATGCTGCTGCCACCACACAACCCACAATAGCCTAAGTGGTCATCACTCCCAGCTGCTCATTCCATCCCAGTTCAGAAGAAGTCAACCCCACAGCAAGGAGAGTCAGTGCCAGTTTCAGGCTGTAGAGAGACACTCGTCATCGTACTGAAAACAGAATCAGAAGGCAATAGTATTGCAGCAGTTCACCGCAACTGTGCAATGTCAGAGGAGTCAACATCCACAATTACCGCATATTTAGGATACTGCTTCACTCCTCAAGATGACAAGGAAAGAAGCACCACAGGATGATGCTACTATTCTTTGTATGATCTTCCTGGATATTCCTCAGCCCTTTTAACCTCCCAGAATTCAACTGGCATGAGGACTGGTTTTCTACCTAAGCTAAACAATGCCACATGGTAGCAAAACAAAGGAAGCACACCAAGGGTAGTGTTTGTAGTTAAATTATAGAGATCTGTTGCTCTCTTTATAGGATAAAACACAATCCCAGATGGTCAGGCTACCTCCCACTACCCCTAAGCAAAGCAATCTCTCCAGTTTTCAATTCTTCTCAGTACATTCCTCCTATAAGCAGCACAAGAATGATCCCTTCAAAGGTATTTCATTTCTGTCTGTAGCCGGTATTTGGAAGAAGAATGAAAATTGCATCCCCCTCCATTCCCCTCTCATTGATCCAACAGCCTTTCTGATGGAAACTTTCCTGTTCAGGAAGGCATGGCATCCACTGTATGCTCTTTCCTTGCTAATCCTCGTCAAAGCATCCATTACACTAGCATAAGCAATGTATACACACCGGACGAATCTTCGTAAGATTAGCTCATTCTCCCTAACAGAGCTTAGTTATCAAAAGAACAAAAGGTCATCATGAAAATTTCAGGCTACATCATTTCTCAGAAAATTCATTAATGTTTAATGAAGGGCTTGGGTGCCTGAAAAGTCTTGTAAGAGATACTATCTCAATGTACAAACTTTGCCTTGCCTGTGTCCATGTACCATCACAGCTACAACAGCATCACTAGTTGGCTAGCTACATCCATGCCAGCAGAAAGGCAAAGCTAATTGAACAGTAAACCACCTATGGGTTGAATAACATTACCAAATCCAAAGTTGTTTAGACTAGGCCTTAGTAACAAAATAGGCACAACTCCATTTCCAGAACTGTTAGCACAGGTACAAATGGCAAAGCACTTCCAGTACAACCCATGGGCAGATTGTTTGTGATAAGAACACAGCTTATATAGGGTGATGGAGGGGATTTCTTGCTTATAAAATAGTTGATTCTGGCTACCTTGACTGAAATAAGGTATAGTAAACAAAATGTAGCTTTCTTGGCACATTGTATTTCTACTACTATCTTCTGGCAGGGAGGTTCTGTCACAAGTAGTCCCTCCCAAATGGTATAGTAACACCAACAGTATTCAGTAACATCACACAAAAGCTTAAATTATTCTCAGGTGACACTGGCATCACCCTATCGCCCATCTGGTTCCCTTACTCCCTAGGACCAGTACTGATGCTCAGTTGAGTTCATCAACAGTGAGCTGTTGGCAAGGTGTTGGGGTTTGTGCCTTGGGGTTTTTTTTGAGGGGGAGGCGGTCTTCTTTGACTTTCTGCCTACGTGGCACCCTGGTCCACTTACCGTGGAAATCAGGCAAGCACCAGTGCCAATACAAGGCAGGCGTATACAGTTTGGGTAAGGGAAAGAGGAAGAGGAAGTCAGACAGAAAGTGCTGTGTCACATGAGTTAGGACTGCTGTTGAGTGTCACCCATACATGTGGCCTAGCTAACCCATGCTGGGTCACTTATAAACTATGAGGTATCCACTGGTTGGCTGCTTTTTTCATTATGTATAGAGCAAAGCAGAAGAGATAAGAAATCCATACATTTTAAGTAGATTTGTGAACTGCCCCTAAGTTAGAAGGCCACAGCTAAGAAGTTAACAAAACAGTAATATTGAAAAATTCAAGAGTATAACTTGAAATAAGGGATTTTTATCCTTTTTTTTTTTCCTTAGAGTCTTTCAATGATTGAGCTGTCTTTTTCAATTAAGGAGTTAAATATCCACACCAACATTCCAAATATTCTCCAAAACTACAGTCAAAAACAAAGCAAACAAGGGTATGTATGAAGGGGGAAGGAGGAAATCTCACAGAAAACCTTGTTTTCTCAATGTACCCTAAAGGAAAAGCATGAATCAGGCTGTAAAAATTCTTTGGAGGTCATCTTTAACAATGAGGAACAATGAGGAAGCAATCCAGCACCTCTTCTCTTAGATGTAATTTCCCTAGATAGAGAGACATCTACAAAACAAAGATTAGACTCCCGCAGAGGGTCAGCAGCCAAAAAGCTGTCTTTGTAACTTGTAAACTGTCACTGGACACTTCAGCCTAAGCTATTTCACAGCAGGCTGCAGAGGCAAACAATCAAGCACATTCTGATGCATTTGGATCCAAAGAAAGGGAACAAGCCAGCAGCCTGCCTACATTAACAAAATGGTTCCATTTCAGAGGATCCTATTACATTGTTACAACATTTGTCCAATTTGTACTGCAAATTGGACCCCACTTTTGTAACTGGGTTAAGCATTATGTCAGAGGTTGGCCCACCCCCAGTGCACAATGTCCGGTTGTTACAGACTGGATGACTGCTGTAAATTAGTTTTACTCTTCAATAAACCAAAACCAAGAGAATTGTCACAAAAGCAGTACAAAATGAAGAGCAGAAGTTCAAGTTCTTTTCACATCGCGTTCCACAAAAATCCACAGCCCAGACCTGGAAAACCTGCTTTTGGTTCATTTTTCATTAAATGGCTCAGTTTCTCCAAGTGAGAAACGTTCCATCTTTGTGCCCTTTTATGATTTTATTTCTATGGCATGTTACTAACCCACACCAACTTACTTCACGGTTGCCAACAACAAAAAGATGCAGTTGATTTTTGTTAGTAACACTTTGGATCACAGACTGTCTAAAAGTGAAAGACTGAAATTAGACATTACTTTCCTCTTAAGTGAAAATTTAGAATAGATCCTTTTAACTACTGCCTCAAGGACATCCAATTCACAGAATTGTTGGGTGAAAATGAAGAAACCAAAGACTTTGGAGCAGGCACTAAAATCCAGAGCTAGACTACTAAACTGAAGTTACATTCATTTATCCCCCTCTACACAGAGGATCTTTGCATGAGAATGTAAACCTCACGAAGATCAATGGCAGCAAACCAGAGAGCAAACATTCCTCTACCCTGGCAGGTACAACACTCTCCCCCTAGGAAGCATAAGTCTGAATCTCTCTAGAAACTGAACCGAGATCTTTTACAACTCAAGAAAATGTCCAAGGTCTGGAGCAATTGTACAAACACTACCGCCTTGCTTTTAAAACCAAAGAGGAATACACACGTTTTAGGCTGCAAACATCAAGCAGGAAAGCATTTAAGACAGTTGCCTTCAGTGCTTCTTATTGGCTTGCTTGGACATCTCTTTACTTAGATGCCACCACTGTGCAGATTTAAGGGCTGGCTGGTGCCAAGAGGGGGCAGCCCCACTCTTCCCTGGGTGGGCATCAAACAGCCCCACTTCTCATGGCTGCCCCCCCAGAGGCACTCTGATGTTTGTCACAACCCATTCCAGGTGGCAGTCTGGAAAAACGTTAACCGAGGGAGGAGAATGAGATAATCATTTACTATCAAACCAGCAAACTGAATTGGCTCAATATACTATCATGGAAGCAGCATGGACAACATGACAGAAACAGTAGGACCACACACCCAAGATTTTAATTCTTAATGTATTTTATAGGCAGTATTTTCCAATCTGTTAAGGACTGACAGTTATCTGTTGGCCCAAGCCTTTGATTGTCATATATGTACATACCACGGCCTTTATTATGACCTGTTGACCAGCTGCAGACCACACCTGGCATAGCAAACCAGACACCTTACCAAGACTACTGATTTTAATACAGCGGTCAGTATCTCAGAAGCTTGGTTGCAAAAAGCTGACCATCACACTCTTCCCAGTTTTTCGAAGCACCTACTCTCTAGTTTTGCTGATAATCTTGATAAGCTTTATTCATGAAGTTGTGAGCTTGCTCATCAGTGTTTTATTTTGTGGCTGACATGGTCTACAAAATATATTTGCATCCCCATATTTGTAAAAAATGAGAATAAAGAAAACTTACTCCTTTACTTATATTCAACAATGGCATTTCTTCAGTTGAAAACAGCATATAATCCTCTCCTCAAAAATCATAATGTTGTTTTGCCACAAGTCAGACAACTCTAAAAATTTGCTACTTTTCTGTAGCAAAAATGCTACAAGAACATTGTAGGAATAACCAACATCCACACCCACAGCATTCTACCAGTCTAAGATCAAAAAAGCAGTGCAGCATCTTTTTCAGATTCTTTCTTAACCACCAAAACTCAAGCAAGAGAGACAGATCTACTGTAACTAGACTGCACCTAATTTACGTCAGTCAGAAGCAGATTTAGTCAAATGGCTGAAGTTCTAGATAAGACCAGGTAAAGCTACTTATTAATTACATATCTTAACTTCCTTAATGCCATAGCCAGAGAATAATTTGTTTTTTAAAAGATAATCATTGTTGAGAGTTAAGAAATAAGCTGAAGTGAACTTTTAGTCTCCTCTACCATTTAGTGCCACTCTTTCAGATATACATTTCTTTCCTGGTAACATTGTTTGAAATCATCTCAAATTCTGAAACAAGACCAAGGACACTGATACCACAATACATCACTGATGCAATTCAAAAGTAGAAATGTTAAGTTAATCTTTTACTTTCTACTGTCCTATAACTAAGGAGAGATAGCAAAACACCCACAGCCTACTTATGACACTCTGTGAGATTACTGCTAAAATTCTAAGAACCAAAATTATTATCCGTATGCATGCAAGCCCGTTAAGTATGGAAGTAGCTTAAACTCAAAACACATCTACAGGACCTAGAGCAAGACACTCACACAAAAAGTCATCTTGCTGTGGTTTGTTTTACCATCTTGGCATAACACTTTTTGCTAGTATAACTGTGTTCCCTGCAGAGGTTTTTGCTAGTATAGCTGCAGCCTGCAGTCTAATCAGCACAGCTACGCTAGTGTAAATTTTAAGTTTGAAACAGTTTAAGACCATAAACATGCTCCAAGTTAATTTTCAAGTAACCAGGAAGCATTTTGAGAATATACACATTAGATGTTTTGCATGACTTAATATCACTTATTGATGCATTCAGATAGCCATACGGGGCGAGGGGGGGGTGTGTGTGTGTGTGTGATCCACGTCTCTTCCAACTCCAAAAAAACAAAACAGCCCCCCAAACACGCACTGTAATTGTCTAAAAAAAATGCTGTAAGTGAGCTGTGGCAACGAGGAGCACTTCGTTTCTATATACTTTCAGTGAAAAATATACTGTCCCTACTTTGAAGCATGTAATTGCAATCCACCCTTTGATAAGAGCGCTACACTGCTTGTTTAGTAAAATGAGGATTGGCTGTAACACTGGATGAATGACAATCAGCACCATTAAAGGAAAATAAAGATTTTGTTATGTCAAACTATTTATAGTGGATAACTCACAACAGAAGATAGTGACAACAGGAGATTAAGCAAAAAATTCCTCAAAGGAAATAGACACAATATTTACACTTATAAAAATACCTTATTACAAAACAGGAATAAAACCATAATTTCACATAAAACAGAAAAAGTTGTTAGACATCCACGTTGCCTTTATCATAGGTAGAGTACAGCATTTACTGTAATTATAAAATTCGTAAAAGAAAACACAAGACTGTTATGTGAAGCACTTACACTAAGTAACGATGGCTATATATCACAACAAAGCACTACTGGCTACCTTCAGACCTACACAAGTCACCACAAGGCAAAAGAAGATAAAAAAGAAAGGATGCCTCCAGGATCCTTTACTCTGTCCCACTCGGGAGCCTGGAGTCATAAGAGGGTTTGCAACACCCTTCCTGGACTTGTGAGTGATAGGCAGGGATTTGTGGACATCGAACGGGGGTAAATCATAACCATGCAGCCCTGTAAATACAGCACTACCAGCAGGCCATAAGCTCCGCGTCGAGCCACGAGGCCTCAAGACTGAGGCTTGTCAGGCTTGCTCTGTCTGAACTTTTCTTGACCTGCCTTTTACTCAGTTTAGCTGTGACAGCAGCTTCTTTAATTGACTAGATGTCTACAGCTAATTTATTTTACTTTTGTTTACCTTGGTGTGATATAACCTCCAGTTATCCTCCACAAAAAGAGGTATTTACAATGATGTTGAGGAAATACTGGCCTAGTATGACAACAGAGGCCCTGAGAAGTGGAGACAACAGGATGCGGTACAGAGGAGTACAGGCGTGTGATAAGAGATGGGGCACAGGCTTGCCACCAGAGACCCCATGGCTATAAACAACTCACTAATGGTCAGTTAAAAAAAAATGCAGACCTGGAGCTGGACAAACCTGGCTTCTGGGGTAACAAAGAAATAGTAACTAACATACATAAAGGGCACCATATATAGTAAATTCAGACATTACCTGGAGCTGTAGACCAATGAAGAAAGAAAAGAGGTGTAAAAGCATGTTAGCAAACATACAAAAAAAACCCCAAGTGGATCCTAGAGGGAGGAAGAAGAAACAGGCAACATCAACATCATACTCCTCCCAACAAATGACTCCCAAGGCTGATGACCTGCCATTGTCCTCTCCAGCAGTCCAAAGCTGCTGACTGAAAGACCCAGAGCAGCAATAGAAGGGTGAAAGTAACTCCAGAAGGGACAGAAACTAAAGTGTGCATGTTACAATTTTAGCTGCGTTTGGCAGCATTTTCCCGTATGTAAGTACTCTAACTGCAATATTCTTCTTAATTTTTCTTTAAGAATTAAGTCTAGACTAATGATTCTTGTGTCAGACTGTTAAGGTTTCCATTATACTAACAACAAATTTTTGGCTTTATTTACACACACGTTATTTTTATGTACACAGCACAGGCACAAGGGGTGCTTCCTCTTTGTCCATAAACAAGAATGTAACAACATGGATGGAGTCCTCCATTCCTTCTCCCGTTTTGCAACTCTGAAGAGCATTGTTAGCCTTTAAAGTGTTACAGGAAAATTACAATGTAACAACAAAGTCTGAAACAGCCCCAGGAAAAGCAACCAAATGGGCCATCTGAACTTGTAACACATTCTTTCCCCAAAGGGAACTCTTTGTGCCAGGGTGACCTGGCCAATGTTGTTTTGTACCAAAGGGCCTTTCATACATGTATATACCTCCTACAACAGCACCTGAACACAAAAACCAGTGAGCTAAGCAGTCACTGTCTGCACTTTCTGTTTGCAGAAAGAAGTTCTAGACATCATAGAAGACACTCGATTTCTTTAAGAAACCCGAAGAACAGGAAGGAAACATGGCCAAGTTGATAAGCATCCACACTCTTAAGAGTAGGAAGGGTAGGAATTTGGGTTGATATCCTGGACAAGGGCCCAGACAGGAGGAACACGAGCAGAGAGTAAGAACTGGGTCAGCAAACTACTGAATAGTTACTTGTCCTAGTTTTCAAATACTCACTGAAGGTACTCTTACCCTAGCCCAACTGCATCTGTAAGGGGTGTTAATACATGTAGAACTATTCAGATAAACTATTCTGGAAAGAAGAGAAAATACCTTATGCTGACACAACACCTGCTGTCATTGGAGTTAGCAAATAAGGGATCTCATTCTCGTATGAGTTTGTTCTCTTTCTGTAAGAAAAATAAGCTATCTACTGTAATTTTGATGCGAAGGCTAACTACCATGTCCATGCCTGTGACCGAGAGGCAACACAGCTCTTCAGATTCATCTGATGTGCACAGACAGACAGCTATTATCAATACTGAGAAAATGCAGGCCAAGCTTCTCAGTAGAGATCGAGTGCTACACGTAGGAGCCAACCACTAATCTGTATGCCAAACATGTACTTGGAAACCTAGCCGAGAACTCTATACAGGGGGTCAGATGTAAACAGAGCATAAACACCGCCTTATCCACTTCTGAAATCCCCAGGTATACTATTATGAAAAGCATGAAAGGTTCTTCCAGTATTGACAGCACAGTGGTGGCACGCATGCTTTCAGAAAAAAAGTAGACACTGACAGATTTGTAAGTCCTAAGAAAAGTCAATAATCAGTGTTGTGAATTTAGTATGTTAGAAGAGAGCAGAAGTAAAATCTTGGAGGACAACTGACCTGCCCAGATAACCAGGCAAGTCCTGACCTATGTAAACAAGCAAATAGCTGTAGCTAAGGAAACAAGAGTACAAAGTGACACAAGCCTTGCATTTAAGTAATACAAAATCTGGTATCTATTTTTATCATGTGCTAGTTAATCAGTTCATAAGTTTTACATCACATTTTACACATTTACTAAATGATTTGAGAAAGGATTTGCTTTCCAACAGCAAAGAAAGTTTTATTTAAAACCAGAGATGACCACTCAAAATTGCAGTAAGATTTCAACACAGCACAAGGTTTCCCAATCTTCATGTCTACAACAACAGCACCACCACCCAAAACAACAACAGGAAAAAGTGAAAATAGCAAGCATTGCCTGTCAGCCAAGATAAGGTCACGGAGTTAGCAGAAGGCGACCTCAAACACAAAAAGAAGTTGTTCTTGACACAAATAAGTAGCAAAATAAGTAGACCCTGGAACTCCTTGCTACAGGGTGAGGATTCACAGGAAAACTGGACAAACGCACAGGATAAATCCATCAAAGGGTGTTAAGCACATGAAGCCACCTCTAGCTCTAGAAGCCCCTAAATACCAGTGCATGTCTATCATACATTGCTTGCATATTCATACTTGGAAGCTATTGTCTTCCTTAGGGGATGGGCATCCTTACTAAAATCTTAGAGTCCTCTCTGAGGAAGGACATTAAGGGGCCTAATGAATAAGAACAAAACAAAACAGGGAATAAGTCAAATGATTGAGACAGAAAATGAAAAACCCCACAGAAGAAAGGATGGGGGTTGAAATAGAAAACTTCTCAGGGACACCAGGCAAAGCACCCTAACAATGCCAGTAACTCCCCAAAGGCATCCAAGAAGCCAGTAGACACTACCCTGAGATGCTCTGGCGAGCGACTTTTTTATAAGAGGACAAGGGAACAGAAAAACCCTATAGCTGCCAGAATCTCATTTGCCAAGTTTCTTCCTACTCCTCTGAATGGCCAGCTTGGCTGGGAGGTGGTCCTGCAACTTGGCCAGGCTTCAGGCTCAAAGGGTATAAATACAAAGGTTAGGGACAAAGTACAGTCAAAGCCTCAGTAAGAGGTGCTGCAACGTGGCACATTTGGCACACGCACGCCAGGATTTCACCCTGCAGCAGAGGGACACATCAAGTGAACCGTACCGTGAACACACCCATAGCACAACCCTCACACTACCCATCAACTTATCCCCACTGAAACACAGAATCTGCTGAGCACGAGCCAGCCCAAAGCTTCTTGGTCTCTCCACTTCAGGCAGGAGGTCTTATTACTTTGTACATGGGTGGGACACAAGGGCAAGAAAACTGAGCAAGTGGAGCACAAGAATGTAAAGATGTTTCTGTAGCACGGCTTGGAGGCAGACTGGGTGGATATCACACAGCCTACTTGGGTTACACACACAAGGGTGGTCAGAGAGTCTCATGGGGTAGAAGCTTAAGCAGCAGCTCCACAATGAAGGTGGGATCCTGAGCCAGAGGGATTTCTAGTTTGACCCAGCCTGGTTTATGTTGGAATTCCAAGTTTCAATAGAATGACTCGCCTTTTTCTAGAGATTCAAGGAAATCAAAACGCTCAGTGTGCCCCGATTTTGATTCTTACATACAGATTAGATAAAATCTGTTAACCACCGATTATGGTTGTTACCTTCTTCTATGAATAGTGTTTAAACTGTCACACAGCAATTTGATGTCATTGATTTCCATTGCCAAAGTCAGAAGAGTAAGAGCAAAGGTTTAAGGAAAAACTAAAACAACAAACCAAACCCCAAAACCAAAAAAAACCCAACCACAAAAAAAAAAAAACCCCAAAACAAACACGACACAAACCTGAAAAAAACCAAACCACAAAAAAACCCACCCAAAAAAACAACTCTACCAAATACCTGACACACTGCTACGGTTTCTCTCCTGAAGAGGAAAAGAATGACTAGTTCAAGACCTGTCTCTGGTTTATACTCTCATGTGTGTACCTAGCACTCACCTCAACTATCAACTCCAATTTGGAAGCCAAGCTTGTCACATTAAGTGTCACCTCATTTCAGAAACATACTAATTTCTTGTAAGCTTCAGTCCTGAGAAATACAACTTCGACCAATGAAACAAACAGATATTGTACCTTCCCTGTGGAGTATCACACAGCAGTTATCTTAACCACTAAAATACATTTCCCAAAAACACCCAGTATTCCTAATCTCTAATTTGTTACTGCTCTCTGACAAATAGCTGTGCTACCTATGAGGAAGCATAGATCAATTTCTCTCACCTCAAACTTGCCACTAGGTCTTGATGTTTGTATTCAAGCTTGGGAAGGTTACAGTCCAAGATTCCTACAAGAAGCATGTAAAATCAACATGAAGGCTGTTTCTCCAAGTTAGCTTAAACCTAGATCATAAATTCACCCAGGCGGGGGGGGTGGGGGGGGGGGGTGGGGTGGAATCCTTAGAGTATACATGCTATACAGCAGCTATTAAACATTTACAGTGGATGACAAAATGCACACATTCCATTTAAATTAGAATCCTTTGACTTTTGTAGGCTCGCTCACCAAGATAACAACTTTGACTTAAATAAAACTCCACATAGTTACAGCTAAATTGTATAAAGACGCATCAGCACAAAACCAAGGAAAGCAGGAAATTTTTTTAACCATCTCAGCTACATCATTCTCCATAAAATGTTCAATGTAACTCCAGATACCATATTTTATTCAAACTCTCTGCCAAACAAATCTCTGCCTTAGTACTCGTTAAAACTGATTTATTACTGTCAAATACATTAATCTGCATGTTAATCTGCCTCAGGTCACTTAAAGTTAGGCAGAAAGGACTTCTGTCAAGCCACATACAATGTTGCTTTTGGTCCACATGGGAGTTTGAAATCAGACCTTGGGAGAGATCCTCTATGACATAAATATTACAGCATGAAAACAGCAAGGAATGTAGAAGACTTTTTCTGTAATCCACTTCCATTTTCTCTGCTTCACTTCATGGCATGTTGTTAGAGCCTAAAAATTTCACTAAATGAAGGCTGAGTTTATCTTAGGATCTTGTGTCACTGGAGTTGTAAAGCATACAGCACTCACATGCCAGCTTCAAACTGACATTCATTGCACTCCAGCAGAGGAGGGAAGGTTTGTCTCCATACTGCAAGTAGTACACAAGACAGAAAAGCCGGCTGAAACATTACACGTATTACATTACGTACAATAAGTGCTGGTAATATTTCTATACTAAGTCTTATATCCAACAGTTTAAAGCCTTCCAGTTGTATGGCTTCCTTATTCAGTATTTCCAACAGAAAGCAGAATCGGTTTTCAGTAACAGACCACTTGCCTCCTAGTATAACCAATTCTCTAGACAACTTACCAGATGATCCAAGATTTTCAGCACAATCAAATCAAAAGTTCAAAGACGAATAAAGACAGTTGGACAATCACTGAAGAGAAGCAGTTTTAGCATACACATCCTGCATGTTTGCTTAGCGACTGGATCACCATCAGCACAATATGCTGATACAGGTCTATTGCCTGTCACATCCCCTGAAGAAGCAGTCTCCAATGCAAGCAGCAGTAATGCATACATTCTACACCTTTCCTTTTTATGTCTGCCTAGTAATTAATTTTAAGTGCCAGTAATTCTCAACTACTCCATCATTAGTATGACTAAACATCGTTCTACGATAGGAATTATGCAATTATGCTTTGGTCAACCCCAAATACCACCTCTGTTACCTGTGACTTTGAATGTTGTAACAAATAGCATACTTATAAACTGTTCATTTATTACAAAGACATTACTTAGATTACCACCCATTTCAGGAGTCCCTTTGGCTTGAAATGAGAAAGTGTTCAAATATTCTGTTACCTCAGAACAGGATCTCCAAGAAGGGAGCGCCAAGTTTTAAGGGAGTTTTAATCTACATAGGATAAATCCTCTCAAAAGGTAATAAGATTTCAGGTTGTGCTCCAAGAACTACTGGACAAATTATACTCACTGCTAAAAGAACAGGAATGTGGAACTGTACCTTTTCAAGGATGACCTTAGATTGCACAAAACATTCATGTGAGTCTTGCAGGCAGATAAGCCCTCAGGCACTTACATAATAACGAACTATTGAAACAGAGCCAAGACATGAGTTTTCAGAGGAAAACAGTCATGGGTTCTGTGATCATGCTTTGTTTTTCACAATGACTTTACTGTGATGTGTAACAAGGGGGTATTTGAACTGGTTAACTGATACAGAAAAAGTCAGCTGGAAAGGGCTTACATGGAAGACTGAAAAACAAATGTCCTTCTGAGAGCATCTTGTACCACTTTTCCAATAGCATTTTAAGACTCCACTGCTCAAAAGCCAAAGCAGACCTAGGTTACCCACAGTCATGCAGAGCTGTACTGTTACACCAACCCTGACCTTATCTGAGTATTTGAGATTTTTCGGTATCGTCTCCAACAGTCTTGTGTATCATCTCCCTTTCCCTACACTGACCCGTATACTGGAGTCCTTCCAAATTAGTTGACATAACTGGTATTTTCAACAGCACCACGCACTAGTTAGATGTTTTGGACAAAAACATTTACGCAAGTGCTGTGAAACTTGGTCAGCCTCTCTCACTCTCTATCAAGGACCAGCTTAACTTGAAACTCTGAGTTTGCCTTCACAGCAGAAGACAGGAAATATCTTATCTTTAAACTCCAGAGTATAGGATCAAGGCCAAATTAGAAGAAGAGTTTTACAGATACAGTAGCTAAAACCAATACACATCTTCTCAATTATTTTAGCAACAAATCACCTCCTACTGAATCAAACATTGGATTTTTGTAACCCAGAAAGTTTTAATGTTTTATTACTGATCTTCCTTCTCTACAGTCCTAGTTGATATAAGAATGCCAGAACACCTATGAAAAATCCTAATAAAAAGAAAAGGAGGCTTTGGCAAATTATGCTCCGTGTTTCTGGAGGATGACCTAAAAAGAGAACAAAAAAACCACCACCAAAAACTATTCCTTTATATCCTTCATAGGAGTGAAATGAATAATTCATAATTATTAGGTGGTCAAAGAAATATTCTATTCCTCTTCTATTTCAAAAAACTATTTGAAAATTGCCCCTTAAGAAATATCTTACATATCAAGTCTAAGCTACCTAGCAACTTCCTTCACTGCATTAGTGAAGCTCGAAAAAAGGAAAGGTTTTTTTATAATACATCCATTATTGAACTATTTCTGTAATGCTGCAGAATTTATATGGTTGCCAGTTATTAAAAAGTCACAGAGCAGGAAGTCAAAGAGCAGTAGCACTTAACCATGGACATTAAGATCATCAGGACACAAGCCTTTTTTCAGCATCCTCCTCTTAGCTTGGACTACATAAAGGTCAGAAAACCACTAAGTAAAGCTTTTGTTGACTTTGTTATGCTTTTCTCAACTCTCAGGACACCCACCTCAGAAAATAATCCATTCTGTTCCCCACTGAAGGTACAGCAGGCAGAAAGCCAATAGTTGGCACTTTGTCACATAGCTACTTTAATAAGAATTATGAATAGGCTCTTCCTTTTATTTCTATAGTCACATTCCATTAAAACAAAAAATATTTGCCTAAAAGATTAATATTAAGAACAGCAGAACATTGCTGTTATCAGCCTTGCACTGCTATATGCTGTTCTAGGGAATACATAGACACACAAATAATTGCTTAAACTAACGTAATTTGCAAAGCACACTGTTCTTCACAAGCAAATTGGTTGTATCATCCCATAATGTCAGAAAGTACCAGATTCCACCACCACTAACTTATCTACACAGCACTAGTATTTCTCTAAGTAATACAGGCCCACAAATTCCACCAGCCATGGAGACCAAGACATAAATTAAAGCATTAGGAAGGAAAACAGAAAAAGTACATCCTTCAGTTTACACCAGGGAATGGCAACCACTGAATCTCACAGCAGCCCAGTAGTAAATGCAGTGCAGTATTCTTCATAACAAAAGCATACCTAAACTGTCAGCTGAGAGAAGCTGAAGTACATATTTGGTGGCTCTTCATCTCAAGTCCTACTAGCCATCTCCTTCCTTGTTCCAAATGCTAAAATCCCTTTCCCTGCAGGTAAAAGCTTGCCAATACTCTCAGGACTGAGAGCCAGTCTCAGCTATACTTATCTTTGCATTGCATGGCTTTTTAAAACAGCTCCCACTGCAGACTGGGAGACAGATATAAGTATTTCTAGTACAAGCAGGAGTTAAAGATTAGCTAAAGGACTTTTACCACTAGCTAAAGGAATTTTACCATTCAGATTTAATCTAAGAAGCCAGAGGTGGTATTTGCTCTCAGAAGGCAGCTTTTACTGCCTCAATTCAATTATTCCATTTTCATCAGAAGTTCTGCATTTTACAAGAACCCAGAAACAATGTATAGACATATGCAGGCTTTAAGTCCTTATCATGGTAACAGGTCCCAAAACCTAGTATCAACCACCAAGTAGTTTGTACAAGAAATCAAAAGAGCGCAAATAAGTGCCTTTATTAAAGTCTGCAGAATTACGTGAAGAAAATGTTTCATACAGCAAGAAGGTCCATGGCATGTTCCCTCCAGAAGAACAGCCTGTTTATTCAAATATCCATAAACATCCAATTTACTAAAACACACCTATGACAACATTTTGAGAAAATCATACTAGTCAAGCAATAAACATATCCATCAGTAGGGAGCTAAAACAGAAGCCTCACCAGAATGCTGTCGTTAAAACAGAGAAAAGCCCACTAAAGGTTTCTACCAACAAAATGACCCTTACCTAAAAGCTGTAGGAAAACTGCTGAACACACCCAGTGATCTCCTAACGAAATCTGTGGCATATAAATTGTCATCCTCTAGACTTAAACAAAGCAGCACAATTGACCTCGGCTTCAAACAAGGAACAGCATTCTCTGCAATCCTCTAAGCAGATGGAACCAAACAGGCTGGGAAAAGAGCATTTAATTTGGTTAAGAAGAGAAGGAGAAAAATTGGATGAACAAATATGAAAAATGGCTTTGGTGTACTTATGGTAAGTCAGCCTAGCCACACCTTACCTTTGAATGTATGCGGATGATCATAGCTACATTTAGAAAAACAACAATTCACGCTGGCAAAGACAGCCAGACTTTTACATTACCCATTCAAATGCAGGTAACGTTGTAATGTTATGATATCTATATCTAGTATAAGTTTGGTTTTCAGCATTAGATGAAGAAACATGAATGCTAACCATTTGGAGATAAAATACTATCAGAAAGAAGAGAATAAGACAGGACAAAAAAAAGGAAGTAGCCTTTCCTGCAGCAGGTCTCAACATTAGTTTGCAATGTACTTAGATCTGCCGGCAGAACACTGCAATACCCATTTTAAGTACTCAGACTTGACTGTCAACTCATTCTGCAAGTAAATTGTCTACTCTCTTGCTTACTGCTGTCTAAAGGTACCTTAGAGCCAATGATTATAGCTCTGCCTGTTCCAACACTTTCTTCCTGTAAATAGTGCCTGACTATTTTCTGTTCTCACAAGGGCTTAATTAGTCCTGTTCACAGAGCGCTACAGCAGCTGGCACATCCCAGCAGACTCCATTGCATTTTCACAGCTACTGAAATCCATCTGAACCATGCTGCGAATTTTTCTACACTGACAGTTACATGTCCTGTGAACATGTATCTATCTATCTAGATATACATTTGAAGACACCTTTCGGCAAGCAATTTAACCACAAGGCAGCCCTGAGAAGTCCCGAAACATTCGCTGACACACGTACAGTTCACAGCAGGCCAAAGAATCCTGTATGGCCAGAGAGAGAGAGGTCACTCTCCTCCACTAACAGAGCAACAGAGATCTGTAACTCTAGAATACAAGGGTAATCATGACTACATGCAACAACAAATACAACTGCTATCTAATTTTATTTTATACCCATCATCCCTACAACATATTTCACCTGCTCAAGAGACCATTAAGCTACAAATAAAAAACCCAAACAAAACCTGGACAGTAATTTTCTTCCTACCCTGGCCATACCATAACTCAAACAGATGCCACTTAACAAAAAACAGTGAAGGACAGAGATATTTCCAAGAGGTTCCAAAAATTCCAAAGTAGTTATAATTGAAAATCATGTTAAATCAGAGGGCAAATTGGTATTAAAGATATAATATTTTCTCTTCAAAATTCTGAGCACCTTAATTTTGCCAACACCTCCTTGCTTCAAGTTCTTTGCTACTTCTCAAATCAAGCAGCAGCAGCATAAGCTGTGGCACCTCCTTTCCTGAGAGAGGCTGTCTGCTTATCACCATGCCAGCTGCCACGTCACAACATGGCGAGCAGTCTTCTGTATACAAAAAGATTGTCACTGTGTCCTGAAAGGAAACCTTGAGGTTCATCTTCAAACTGGACTAAGATGAAGATTTTATTTTTATGTCAAACCATTGAGAGAAACTTTCCAGAAAACGTATGTAATCACTGGGCAAGTTAAATTCCAGCTCAGTTTTACAGTTACCTGATGATAAAAGTCTGAATCTCTCACTCTGCCACACAGAAGGCAGGAGGTTGTTCTTTTCAAAGCACTGCAACAGGAACTATGTGGAAACAATTCACCTCCTGCTTCTTATTAGTTTACATACTGATCTGCAGCATCCTACTCTAAAAGTAAAATGTTCTGGCAGTAGGAGCATATTCAAATAAACAAGTGAAAGTTAAAAATGTTTTCAGAAATCTGTTTTCTGAAGAAGCAGAACTAGTACCTTGTTTGTCTCCATATTCTTAATTTTTGAAAACCAGTTTCTTTATTGAACTTGTCTTGACAAACATATTGCTTTAAAAAGCAGAGGCAGCCGGTCACCATGTTAAGTACAACCAGCTGAAACACAATGTCTTGTAGAAAGGATAAGGCATTTAAAACAAGTTTTATCAGAGAACAATACAGTTCAAAGTAATAGTCTTCCCCTTAAACACTGTCCCAAATACTTTTTCATAATCACTACCATTATCTTGTGTAACGTCTTTTCAAATCTACCAACACTGTCTGCCAGAAAATTCACTAAATGACTCAGACACAGACACTTTCAAATCATAAATACTCAAAACTGCTATTTCCATTTCAGAACTACTTCTATTTAAGCATGTGAATTGCTGATGGCATAATCCAACGACCTCCTGAAGTTTCCTTATCAAGATTGTCCTCATGCACAGACAGCATCTCCACTGACAAAAGCAAGCCTTGTTTCTTTGCAGTGTCTTGGACAATATGGTTACACAACCGGAAACCTGTAAAACTTGCAAAATTTTTAGTGGCTAACATTGAGTATCTTTTGTGCATGAATGCTTGACACAGCTCCTTGAACATGCAACTGAAGACATAAGATAACAGCAGAGATCCAAGCATTAAAATCACTGGCATTACATGCCCTGCCAATTCCCATTAATTTTCCTTCATGACAAATCAACAGAAACTCTTGCCTAGAGCAAGCACAGGCTTTTCAAACTCCAGCCTCTTTATCCTGTACCCAGGAGTCAGGCTTCAAGTCTGAATCTCACCCACATTGCCAAAACCACCGCTCACTAGTCACTTGAGCAAACTAGTAATAACGCCACCAGTTCAATAGCACTGATACAACTCCATCGGTGCAGAGACTGGGGGGGGGGGGGAATGTGTGTTAAGAGGGAGCCCTTCATTTGTGTCTGGCTCTCTTGAAGACCTGATACAATTTAAGCTCCTATACTAATCACATTTTATATTTATGTTTGAGAACATACATATAATAGATAAGAATCTGTTCATGGAATTTTCACCATGAAAGGTTTTGCTTAAGAAGTATACCAAAAATACACTCTTGTCCTTCACACCAGATTATTTTTTCGTATCTGATTTATTCTCAGAAAGCATCATTTTGAAAACCTGGACTGAGTCGGGATGCAGCTTTTAACTCCTCCATCATTCATTCTGATTCTGTTTTCCACATTAGCAATTATTCTCCATGGTTTTCACCATGAAGCTGCCAACAACCTTATCCACAGGCTTATTTAACCATACTTAGTTGTCAGCTTGGACAAGGGAGTCATTTCCATATTTTATCTATCAACGAATCTTACACTTCCAACACAACAATGAACTTCTTTCAAGTTGCCTACTAGCACACACTCACATTCTTCATATAGGATTAAGTGTCACAATACAGATGAAGTTTACACACAATAAGTTACCCCTATAACGTTAAGAGCCACAGCATAAAATCTTCATAACTGGAACTGGCTAGTACCCCTCCAGGAAAAGGAAAGACAAACCCAAAACACAACCACTTCCTTTCTTGTATAAACAACATTAGCTAATAGCTGAAGATAACAAGGAAAACAGGCTGTGTTTTATTGCTGCACTGCACCCATAATTCCAGGACACAACATCTAGTTGTCAATCCTAAACATATTTTCCTCTGTTACAGCAGCTACCACTAAATTTGAAGTACTCTCATTAAGGTTCTGTAGAAAGCAAGCACTTCGCTACTGAAATGCTACAAAAAGGCCTCCGAAAGCTGAGGATTTTTACAATGTAACTCAGAGAGAGGACTGTGCAGTACACAGCTCTTCACCGACTTCCAAATCTGTGAAGATCACAGCCAAGACGTAACCAGGAATTTAATACGCCCTGACACTGACTACAGCAAGGGAGCAAAAACAAGAGTTTAAATGTCACATTAAGACCTCAACTCTTGAAAACCAGATTATGCCCAGAAGGGTTTGCCCAGAGAACCTGGTCAACTTGAGAAAACACAGTCCATTTTGAAAAAGATACAACACAGTTGCGATACACAAGACAATTCAACTGGCTGAAGAACTTCAATGCTGCACTAAGAACAAAATTCATCTTTAAATAAGGAATAATATCTAAAAGCTTTTCTGCTATGTGACAGGTGCATACGATAGTTGACATACACATAGTGACAAAGCCTGTATGTCAAATAAGTTATAATTCAATAATAATGGTTTTCTTAAACATACGCCAACACACACATCTACCAAAGCCACTAAATCAACTGACTTGTAAGACTAAGACAGACACAAAAACAAACCAACACTGCTTGAAAAGCTCAGTAAGAACAACAGCTGTCACACCTTCTTTGTCTTCTAGTTGATTACCATATGCTGCAAAATTTTTGTTGCTCATCCTAAGCAAACAAGAGATGAATACCTGATTCTCTCAGAAAAAAAAACACCAAACTTTTTAAAAAAGTTTATTTAACTGTCACCTGGGAATATGCAAATTGTGGTTACACTAGTGTCAAATATTTACATTGTCCACTGTTGATAACTCCAGTGTTTATAGATACATACACATAAACACACACACACACACACAGAGTGCTCTGCGGGCAAGGCAGGGTTCCCGTATTGTGCAAGCACAGGAGTTATTATCGCCTCCGTAACAAGACTTTAGGAGCAGCAGCAGATTTCCCTGTCCTGACAAGCAACAAGTGTACAGAAGGCTGCAAACCAGACCCACTTACAGTGCTCTTGACCCACTTAGAGTGCTTCACTGGCCTAAAGCCTCCTCCAGCCGAGCATTTCCAAGTGCTCCTTCGTGCCCCTAAGCAAACACTCCGACCTCAGGCCCGGCTCACTTCTGCCCCCAGCCAGCCGCCCGCAGGGCCCGCTCCCCGCCGCGCCGACAAAACCCGGCCCATGGCAGCGCCCACCGCCGGCCTTCCCCCAACACCCCAGCCACCAACCCGCGCCGGGGGCAGCCGCGGCCCCGACCCCCGCCCCGCCGCCGTCCCCGGGAAGCGGCGGGAGGGAAAGAGGCGTCCCCGCTGCCGCGGGGGCTCCCCCTCGCCGCCCCGCCGAGCGGGCGGACGCCCGGCCCCGCGGGCAGCGGCCAGGCCCCGCAGCCCCTCCGGTGAGGAGCGGGGGCGCGCGGGCCTCCCGGGCACTCACCTGGCAACGGCCGGCGCCCGCGAGGTGCTGCTCGCCGCCCCGCGCCGCCCCCCTCCTGCGGCAACCGCTGCCGCCGCCGCCGCCTCCCCGGCCTTGTCGCCTCCTCCTTGCCCTAGAGCGTCATCATCGCACGAGGCCGCCGCCGCCAATGCGGGACACCCCACCGCGCCGCGCCTGCGCAGGACGCGCCGGAAGGAAGCGCGGGGAGGGCGCCCGGCTGCATCTCGGGGAACGTAGTCAGGAAGGGGCCGCCGCCGGCCGGCCGCGCAGGCTGGGGAAAGGAGGGGGGCGGCCCCCCCCCCCCGCCGCGCCCGCCGGCAGGAGCCGGCTCTGATTGGCTGAGGGAAGCCAGTGACGCTTGCGCGGGCTTTTGTTCTGCGCTGGCCCGCGCCAGCGCGTGTGTGGGGCGGTTGCCGTGGCAGGGGCGGTTGGTGGCGGGGGGAGGGATCCGGCAGCCCCTCAGGAAGCGCCGGGTCGGTCGGCGGATCTCTCGAGGGGGGCCGCGGGGAACGGCGGGCGGCGCGGGGGGCCGGGGGGTTCTCCTGTGACACCGCTTCCTCGGGGCCCTGAGCAGGTGGCAGAGCGTCACCCTCTCCTACAGAAAGCGGTGTCACAGGAAACCCCAGGCCACGCAGCCCTTCCCGCAGGTGTGACGGAAAGGGGCCCGGGGGGGGGGGGGCACCCGTGGTGACAGCTCAGAGCCATCCAGGCTGAGAGAGGCACTGTGAAACTCACTGGGGTGGGGAGATGTGAAGCGTCCCCAGGGGCCGCGGCAGCTGCCGCAGGTCCTGCTGAGGGGGGAAGAGGCCTCACTGGACCAGGGTTTAATGCTCGGGACTCAACTGCGTGCTCTGGGACATGGAACGGGGTGGGGAGGCCACAGCCGGTGTAATACCAGAAAGATGAAATACCAGACAGCATTACCAGGCCTGATGCTGCTGGAGGCATCTGGGAAGCCTGGCTCTTGTGACAGGGCCTGAACACCCGTGTCTGATGTAGAGGCACGGAGAGGGAACACCAGAGAACAAGAAGTTCCTCGGTTAAGTAATGGGAAGTGTAGTCCAAACAGCAGGAAAACCTATGTGACATGGAGATCTCCGCTTCTGAAATGGTATCCTTGGGGAAAATGGTGGAAAGCCTCCACCTGCATGTTGTACGGCGAGACTAGTCAAAACACTATGGAAACACTATCCTGTTAGAGGACAACCTTGAATTGCCCAGGAGAACAATTGGCTGATCTGGGAGGACTTGCCTGTCAGTAATGTGTGTGCCTCTTTGCACTTCAGTGCTTTGCTGAGCTACAGTCCAATACACTTGTATCCACACCCAGAAATTTTAGCTCAAACACTTGACTGTAAACAAGATAGGTAATGGAAGCAAAATTATCCCTATAAATTACTATTTGAAACGTTTTGGCCCCTAATAGCCAGCAACATTAAAAACAAAGTGCCCATTCCTTAAAACCCTGTTCATAAAACTATGATTCCCTATCATCTCCTTTAAAATTTGTCCCATCTCACGCATCCACTAAAATCTCTATTATTTTGAAAGGAGCAAAGTAGTTACTGAACATTGCAGTTGCACTATTACATGTATTTACAGTTTCTCTCATCAATCAAAATGTATTTCGACAGCCGTTGGGCAGCAGCACGGAGAGTAGCAGCTGCAGCGCCTGCTCCAGCTCCACCCCATGCCTGTCAGATGAAGTATTTCCTGCCCCGTCTTTCAGTATTTCATCTGTAAAATGGCGCTAATGATTTTAAAATATTTTGAGCTCCATTGACAAAAAATATATATAAAAACTGCATGTCATTTTCATCTGTCATTTCCTGTCACCATAACTTAATATGTACTCAGCCAATTAAGAGGGAAGTTGAGATAGGAATACCGTTTCATTAAATATTAAATAAAAGTAATTAGGGTGGTTTATTCCGGTTCAAGAGCCTGGGAATCAAAAAGGAAAGCTGTGCTCTGCCATACGGGGCAAAGCATTCATAAAGACACATTTTAAAAAACTGAGTTATGTACTTCCTGGGCATTTATAGGTAATTCCTAGAAATCGTAGCATTAATGTAAAATGTCCATTGCCTTAATTCCATCTCCAAGTGTTTTTGTCCTAAATACATAGCCCTGTGCTTTGTGAAAGTTGGCAGGTCGTTAACTCCATTGTTGTTCCCGAGCAAGAGAGAACGAATTTGTGTGTGGTAAATGAAACTGAGACTGGCCAGAATCATCACAGTGAATTGCAGAGGGCTGCCACTCTAAAAACCTGGCCTAGATGTTTTCTCAGCCCAGGAAAGGTAATGGCTAAGCACTTGTGCAGCTCCTTGGGGCTGTGAACGAGGCAGGGCTACAATTAGCTCCAGCACAGTGACCATGATGGTCATTAAGTGACGCTGGGTCTACCCCACATCTTTTTTTTTTCCTCCCTGAAAGGCGGGATTGTAATGTGTCCTTGCACGGCAATGCCTCATCCTGCCCATCCCGCGTGATCATGATGCTCTTGCAGTCATGCGAAGGACTGACACAGCTATGTGGATGGCACTCTAGGAAGAGCCAAAAGACAAATTATGATTCAGAATAAAACTGCCCTAGGGTAAGGAAGAGCCTGGACCTTTTTTTCTTGTTTTTTCAGGATATGTCTTATTGCTGCAAGCCTTTAAACTGCTTCATCTCTATTGGCAAACATAGTTGAGCAGCTCCCTTCTGAATTCCCCACCATGGTTGCCACCATGTGACAGCACCATGAGGCAGTGCTAATGGGGAAAGGGCCTGGGGGAGGTATTATAATCTCCCTGCCTCCCAGTAAAGCAGTGCCTGCTCATTCTCTTTGTATTTGCTTCCTTATCAGAGTCGTCTTCTCCTCCCAAATCACCGAGGGCCTGACCCTCACCACACGCTCCGTCACGCTGTCGAAGGCTGGTGCTTGCTGCAGCCACCACGTTCTAAACAGCCGGAGCTGTTGCTGGTACCACAGGGCCATCAGACCCAGCTTGCTTTGGGCGGGCACCATGGAGAGGTAACTGTGACACTTAGGGCAGGTGTCCAACTTGAGTGTCACAGGGCAATACTTAGTACTCCACTTTATGGCTGCTGCATTTTATCCCTGCTCACAGGGAGAACTCCTGACCCTAGTGTTTGTTCCCCCTTTCTCTCTTTCTGTCTTTAAGGAAATGCTATGAGTAGGTCATGCCTTTTTGAAGCCTAATGCAAAAAAATAGATTTCAACTGTCATTTAAACAGAGCTCAGAAAGGAGAGCGTATAGTAACAGCTTCAGGCCCTGCAGGAGAAGATTGACAACGGGTTGAAGGATGAGCATGCTGTGTTCATTGTATTATGCTGGGGTTTTTATTATTGTTATTTGAGGATTTACAATGGCTGATCATGATTCTTTTTGTCCTTTCTGGTATGTGTCCTGTTGGCCACGGAAATCTGTTTTGCTTATCTTTGAGGCTGGTTATATTTAGACTTCAGAGCTGGTATGCTCACGACGTGGCCCAGTCCCAAAGCCACCAGCTATCTACACTGGAGCTGGAGCTGGAGCTGGAGCTGGGACAGGCTACCCGCTCGATGGTCCCTGCATCCATCAGCCTTTGCACATGGGGTATGGGTGCCTGCAGTGCCCTGGCAGGGAGTCAGGACATGGCCAGGATACACATCTGGACCAAGGAGATGGGATGCTTCTCTGGGTCCCATGGATTAGACATAGCCAGAGTCTACCTTTGAGGAGAAGGGGATCCAATATTATGTTCCTATCTGCTCACTGTCTGTCCTACGACAGTTCCTTCAGAGCCTGCCATTAGTGAACTTGATTTCATAGAGTATCTTCTAGAAACTGTTTAACCTGAAATGTAGTTAAACAAAAGCTAAGTGAAAGTGAATGACCATATAAGCAGTAGGTTCTGGAAAACCTTGTGACAGACACTTGAGAAATGCCCTTTAGTCGCTGGAAGGTATTTCCCAAGGTCTCCTTGGGATGTTCTGTGTCTGTGTCAGCTGATGAAAACACTGTCTATATTTCTGTAGCCACAGGGGATTAGGAATTGCTCCCACAGCGTAATTTAAACCTGCTAGGCTTCTCCCTGGACATGGTCAAGTGAGCAAAGCGAGACTCTTGCATGTTTGATTTTATATGATTGAACAAGATCTGCTTCATTTGTGCTTTGTCAGGGCTAAAAAATTGGGTCCATATAGAAAGTGTAAGTTACGCTCACGCTGTGTGTCTGCGTTCAACTTTGCTGTTTCCTGAATTGCAAAAGGCAGCAGTCTCTCCGTTACATTGAGCTCTGGGTAGGCACAGACTTTTTGGGGACAAAGAATGGGAGCCTCCAAACGATGCAAATGGCCTAGAGTCCAGCAGTGTTAAAAGGTTCATTAAAATTTTCTCACAACCCTGCCACTAGCTCTTTACCGTAATTAATATAAAATGAAAGTTTCTGTTTGCTCTGGGATCAGCTATTGCTTAGCTTACCTCGCAGCAGAACATACTAAGGCCTCATTCATTCACGTTATAACTTATGTATTACTAGCCAGTTGGAAAATGATGACAGATTTGCATCCTGTTCTGCTCCGTTTAGGAGCTGATGTTCACTGACTTGCAATAACCGTATATTTGCATAGTGCCTTTAACTCCAAAATATTTTAGTTTTACATGACTTATGGGTGGTCATTTCTATCAGCCTTGAAGTGCAGTGACTTCAGGGTTGGAATGTGGTGGCCAGTTACCAGCACACACTATATAATAGCGTATTGTGTGAATATCTTATCCATATGAACTGCAAACAAAATTTGAGCAGGCAGGTATTTGATTCAGAAACCAGGCTAAGTTCCCTAAGCCTTACCCTTGCTACAAGATATTCAATACCCATACATAAACAAGCCCCAGGTTCACCTCTCTTTTGTAGAACAGTCTTCCCTCCAGTGTTGTGCCGGAGTAGGGCTTCGCTGCAACAGACTCTCCGAGGCTCCTGCTGAGCCCCCCAGCAACCACCTCCGAGCATCTGACCCTCCGAGGTGCCGCTGAGCCTCTTTGTCCCAAATTGAGCGTGTCCCTGCACAATGGGGATACAGCTGTCTGCCTGCCAGAGTTAATGAGCGTAGAGGGTAGGCCTTCAATTACATTTTTTTTCAGCCATATTTCTCAAAGAGCTTTACAGAAAAAGGAGGTATTCTGCTCATTTTATACAGGAGGAGGCTGGAGGCTAAAATGCAAAGAAATTAAGTAACTTGTTGAAGATTACAAAGCAGATAATTGGCAGAGCTCAGAATCAAGCTTAGCTCCCCACCCCAAATCCCTCTACCACTTTGTGCATCCAACAAGGCACAACTTAAAATCCACCACTTTTGAACTTTCATGGTAAAGAAGCAGTTCTGCTGCAGCTTTCTGTTTGACTTTCTTTGGCTTTGCATCAAACCAAACTGGCTGTGCTCTTATTTTATACTTACTACCACCCTAAGGAGGTTCTTTTATGTGTGGGCGCCATAGAAATTAAGTTTTAAGCTAGAGTTTAGCAGGATCAAATTTTTGGATACAAAACTCCCAGAAAGTCAAAAAGACTGAAACCTAGCTCTTGTAAAAAAAGGGGGGAGGAAAGAAATCCAATGGTCACTTCTATCGCTATATGGTCCCAGTCCAATAGGAACTGCTGGCTCCAAGCAGGCTGCCAGAGGTCCGGAGCGCTGGGACAAAAGGCTAAAAATCATCTTTTTTCCATCCAGGCAACATTTTCGGTGGAAAAAGAAGGACATATCCAGGGACACCCAGATGAATAGTAGCCCTAACAATGCCAACTTTTCCGCTCCCAGAGTTGTTTACACCCACAAAATTAATTGTGGTGCCAAACTGCAAGGAGAGTTGCGACTCCCTTAAATGTGTGGTCTTTACTGGAAAGGCCAAATGAAATAATTTCAAATTATTAGACACGTTAACAATGCCTGAGGGTGTCATATACAAATAGCTGACACCTTTAAGTACTGACGCAATAAGGATGGACAAGAACATGAGGTGAGGGTGGTGGGAGGAAAGATCTTTTTTAGATGTATCCAAGGTAGAGTAAGTTTTATTACTGGGCTAGAAACATATAGTATCCCAGGAGTGAATAGCTCACACATTTGATCCGATCTTGGGCTCAGTCCAGCTCCCACTGAAGTTTAATGGGAGTTGGATCAGGCCATTGCACTCACATTTTTTCCATGCATGGAAAACTATTTCCGTTACTTTGAATTACAATACCACTGGCTTTGGATTTTATATAATAAAATAAATCTAGGCCACTGTTTATATTCCAAGAAACTGCATTCTGGGATGCCAGCAAATATATTGCCTGTTGGATTAAAAAAAATAAAATAAAACCTGGACACATTGGTTTAAAAAAACAACAGCTCCTAATTATTAAACATAATTTTTCTTCCTTGTGCTTTTCTGGAGTCCTCAAATATTTGAAGTATGAAAGGTACATATAAATTCTTCTCTGGTGGTTGAAATGGTGGAATCTGTAAAACTGCAATGCTTTATAAGAAACAGAGGTTTAATATAAAAATAATAATCTTCATGACTGGCTCTTTGCTTATTGGCATATTTTGCGCATTTTAAAATTTACAGGAAAAAAACCCCAACACCCTTGGAATGTCAGTAACAAAGGGGATGTATATTAGCAAACCCTTATATTTTGGGGACTGGCTTCTCTTGATTGTTCTGGCTGCAAATGAACTCTGCAGATGCTGAGAGGCACAGGAAATGTCTTGTGCTAGAAACAGCATTTGTTCCCTGTTTTATGAATTGGATTCTACTAAAATCCCAACGTGGTAAGACTGATTAGCAGACTTTGGTAATGCCTTCTACCCTAGTACAATTTTATTATACTCTTCTATTACCAAGGAAAAACACAGAAAAGACTTCCATCGGTGAACATACACCCACGTGCTGGGAGCAAACGTATCTGTGGTTAGCTTATGCTGGGGAAGAGCATGGCCCCTGGACTCTGAAATACAGAGCAGCAAAACAAAAGATACCCCACCAAAAGAATAAAACAAACACACACATATACACAAGCAACAGAGGGAAAGAAATGTCATCGAGGGGTGTTTAATGTTAAAGAGAAACTATACATCTGGGATGGTGGTGAGGAGGATTTAATAGAGCTGAACAAGGTGACCACCTGCATCCACTTCAAAGAGGAAAGCTGGCAGCGGTATGAGGAGTGCTTATGCAGTCATGTGCACGTGTGTGCATACAACGCTTCTTTCTACTGACCAAATATGAAGTATATTGCCTTTGCAAACATCCCTGGACACCGGCAGCTTCTCCTCAATATTGACAAATTTAAGTTTCAGCATGGGACTACAAGGGAAAAAAAAAAAATCTCCCTCATGCACATAGCCATGTAGTCTGAGCTGGACAGATTTCCCCTTTGCCCAGGCGGTACAGAAGAGCTAGGTGCTGGCTTCACGGGGCCTCCCAGGCTGTGCACTGGTCAGCCACAGGTCACACCTTCCTTCCTCGCAACAGCAGGTTGTAAACCTTCCTCCACCACATTGTGGTCTGTGTAGCGTCCAGGAATGGTTTACAGGACTCTGGATTTTAAGCCGTATTCTTGTAGAGGAGCCTTGGCTAACCTTCCCTCTAATGTGACAAAGCCCCTTAGAAGGACCAAGAATTGGTTCCAAATTCCCCAGTGGGTTTAGTGGGGTGGCAGGGTTTGAAACTCAGATAACTAGGACTCACCCACGTCTGGCTGTAGTTTCAGATGTGCAATAACTATGCAAAATGCTGAGATTTACCGATCAGAGAGCAGAAAGAACCCACTCTTCTCCTTCTCGCCGGCTTTGTTTCTGTAATGAAACAGTGTGTGCTTGTGTGCAGAGGGGAGTTCACTTTGTCAGCACCTCCTCTGCCTCTTCACCCTGACTCAAACTTCCAAGGGGAGATGCACCCAAAGACAAACTCCCCAGCAGAACTGAAGGAATGGCAAACCAGCTGGCCTGATGGGGGAAATTTCAAAACCAAAATGTCTCTTAAATAAGCTTCTTTAATTATTATCATCATCTGTTTATTTATACAAATATAAAATATATTTATATAGATTTATATAATATAGATTTGTTGCTTTGGTGGCTCCTTTCATTTACAGACATACTGGTCGACGATCTCTGTGCACTTTTTACACTTGACGTAACAGCACCAATGGAACTTGCAGTGGCAACGCTCCACCTGGACGCTCTTGAACTGGTCATAACCCCGTCCGCAGCACATCAGCTCACACCCATCCATGCCCTCTGAGGTCTTGTTGCACAGTCGGCCCTGGGTGCCCAGAGAGCCAGTGGTGTCATTGCGCAGGCAATAGTCCGGGCTGGGGTCGACGTAGACCAGGTCCTCTTGCGTCGGCATGTTGAAACGGTTGTTCACCAGCTCCAGCTTGCCCTTGCGGCTGATCCTCATGGCAGCGGCGCTGTCGTACTTCTCCTTCAGCAGGTCGCCCACCTTGCGGAAGTCAGCCAGCTGCAGCCAGCAGGTCTTGAGGCTGCAGGAGCCCGACACACCGTGGCATTTGCAGGCCACGTCCGCCAGCTTGTACACGGCCTGCGGGAAAAGAAACGCAATCAGGCAAAGCTGAGATTATTCCTGCTGCACTGGCAGCTGGCTTAATTACAATGAATTCATCACGTTTTCGTAACTGCTTTGATTATCCCCCAATTTCTGTTTTTTCGCCCTTCTCCTCTTCCTCCTGTTGCAACTGCTGCGTTCCTGTTCCCTACATATTTCTATTTCTGGTCACACCCCCTCCAAACATGACTTCCCCACCCCACCTTCTTTTCCCCTGGCAGATTTCTGACTTGACAGCGGGGTTAAGAGCAGGAAAGAAGAAGAGAAAGAGTCCTCTCCGCGTGGACTCTGGAAATTTCCCTAGTCTCACGGGCCACTGAGATATTGTATGTTTTTCCCTTCAGAGCTGTGAAAAGGGAACACCTGGGAACCTGCCCATTTCCTACCACCTGCACCAGGAACCAACGCTATCATTGTAGGGATACATCTGCATCCTTTTGAAATAAACCCGCGGACCCACACCCTTTCCCTCCGTCTCCGCTGAGAGGAGCTCGTTCAGGGGCAGGGTCCAGAGGAGTCATTGCTTTCCAGAGAGGAGCAAGCAGCGGTGGCAGTGATGATGAGAAAGATGAACACCTCTACCCTGGAACGGAGCAGCTCACCTCTGCTCGAGGTGTTAGCAGGCGCCCTCCTTGAAGAGCAGGGCTGAGTTGCAGGCCCAAACTGCAAACCTGCGCCATCTTGTGTCCAGACATTTCCCTGCACTAACAGGACTGTCGCCACGCAGCAGGGCCTATGTTTTAGACGGCA
This sequence comes from Gymnogyps californianus, assembly GCF_018139145.2. Classification (NCBI taxonomy): domain Eukaryota; kingdom Metazoa; phylum Chordata; class Aves; order Accipitriformes; family Cathartidae; genus Gymnogyps; species Gymnogyps californianus. The sequence goes on from NC_059471.1 coordinate 150,363,399, forward strand.
AACGCAAGCTTTCGGTGCTGTCTTTCCCGAGATACTTTCAGCTACGTTTTCAGGAGTCTACGGGGGCTGTAGATGCATCATACCCCTGAAAATCCGGCATCAAAATTAAAAAATAGTCTTGAAAATTCAGGCCAGTGAGCGTTAAACCCTGAGCAGAGCAAGTACATCATGTAAAGGATAATGGTGGTTACTCCCTCCCCACACTAGCTGGGAGGAGAGACAAATATTGAAAAATATTCTAGAATAAAAAGCTCAAAAGAAATCGAAAATGCAGGTTGGGTTTGTTCTTTCCATTAGTTTCAGAGACAGGTACAAAACTGCATGCTATGTGAGATCCTGTCAGCACTCATGGGCACTGACAGAGTTTCCAAAGCGAAGAGCTGGCATCCCCACACAACCAGAGCTACTCCGTGTGGCAGCAGCTTACCCCCCCAGCCCTTGCTCCTCATGCTCTCACCATGAGGCTCACATCTGCTCTCCCATGACAGTCCTGCACGTTCGCAGGGCAGTGCCCCTGCCAGATCCCACGTGCCAAGCAGAGCTGTTTGGCATTAGCTGCAAAATTACCACCAGCTGTATCTGGTGGGGGAGATCAAGGAACGTGAGAAAAAACTAGGATGTTCTGAAGGAGATGGCAGTATGTATTCTAGCCAGGTTTTCTGCTGAAGAAAGCAGCCAAACACTGAGGTTTCTTTTCTGCCTCACTCACCAACACAGAAGAAAGCTCCCCAGCTCTCTGCATTCACTTGCCAAGGAGTAGGTGATTAAGGCAATTGAGCATACTGCAAGCAAAACCTTCTGCCTACGACTACGTTCTGGACCAGCAGCGAGAGGTCAGAGTTCTACAACAAATGGTTGCTCCTGGTCTAACTAACGTCTAGTGCTTTTGACAGCTAGTGAAGATTCAATTTGGCTTAATGGCTAAATCACATGGAGGCCGATCCAGCTCCCAAGAAAGTCAATGGAGTGAGTCCTTAAAACAGAGCAGCTTTAGTTCTGCTCCTCAGAGCTCAATTTACAGAGGCAATCCCTCACGGCTCAATGTAACAGCTACAGGCTGGGAGCTAAGCACTTGTCTTGGATCGAACTACAACTGCAGAGGACCAACCACACCGTTACTTAAGGATTCCTGCTGTACTATAACCAGACAGAGCTACAGCTGAATTTCCCGAGCCCCAGACACTTACTATATCCTCACTGCATTGCCAGCCTGCTTGTTATAAGCTTGTGTTAGCACTTTTTGGTTATGGTTCTGTCAAATCCCAGGCCACTCGTGCCTCTCTTGCCCTTGCATGTGTTTTTATAAAGTATTATGATTCTTCCTAATCCTGGGCTTTGTTCCTTTAGAAAAACACTGCAACTCGATCCCTCTCAGTTAATGTCATGGGACTGAGTTCACTCCGACTTGGCTTTAAGGAACTGATGCTCAAAACATCTGGCTCATGTGGGTAGTAGCTGTGCTGGGGAATGCGAATGCTACCAGTTATCACAGGTAAGCATGGTGCCACTCAGCCCCCCGCAGCTCCCACTATCAATGTCCCATGGAGGTAACCATAGCTTCAGCCGCTAAATGGCTCTCCCACTCTCTAGTCGGGCTCAGGTCAAGGTAAAGAATAACAGACCCCACATGCAGTTCTGAGGGCAGGGTCTGATCGATGGCCATGCCACTTAAACAGGGTGAAAACGCCTCTAATGGAAAGGCTTAAAGCCTCTTCCCATAAGCCCAAGTTCTCTTCCAATTCTTTTCTTGCAAGAACGGGAACAGGAAGAGAATTAATGGGGAATTCCTATGTGGTCAATTAGCCAGACCCCCTTCCAGGCTCTTCTGGCAGTGGCTCGAGTGACTGATGACTGAGGCCTGCCATATGCCGACTGGGTAAACAGCATGGAAGGACTGACCGCCACAGTCCGCCAGACAGGGCGACAGATAAGGAATGGGGGGAAATAAGAGAGGGTAATGGAGACCAATTGGAAGAAAAAGACAGATGGAAGGAAAGGACATATTGAGATAACAGCCAAAGACAAACAAACAAGAGCAATAAAGCCAGGAGCCACCATCACAAGGATTCCGACGTGGAGTGAAGGGGTGATGGGGTCAGAACTGCCTGAAAGATGAAAGACCTCTGGTCCCCTCCCATCCCTCTCGGCTCCTTCTGAGAATCATGGAGAGCAGGGACAATCTTCTCTCCTGCCACCAGAGCTCCTCAGGGTTCAAGGAGAACTTTCTCACCCACAGGAAACTGAGTGAGGGGACATACCAAAAGTCTGCCTAGAAATCAGAAGACATCAGCTGAAACACTGGCTGGGAAGGTGGGGCAAGGCTGTATGTGGGATGGCACCTGGCAGTCACTTAGCAATGCTCACTGCCGTGTCTCCAGTACTCCTTTCTTTCAGCACCAACTTTCGGGAGTATGGAGTTACATGTGCACCTTCCTACTTCCAAAACCAGAATCTCAGAAGTGAAAACTTAACATTTAGGAATGCAGGACTAGACGGGACCTCCTCGGTTATTAAGTATGATCTCTTGCTGTTGTAGGCGCTGCTTCAAATAATATTTTCCTTAAATGTATGGAGTGCCCTTTTAAAAGCAATTAGGTTTTCAGCCACCATTATTCTGATCACTATTCCAATGATAAAGTATTTTTTTCTAATTTCCAGCCTAAATGTATTCACTTTATGCCCATTTGCTATTGTGCCAAATGGGCCTTTTGCTTAAAAAGTACTTTTCCTCCCCTATTATTTCTCACACTAACACAGACATCAGTCATATCCTCTCTCAACTTTCACTTTGCTAGGCTAAACATGGCAAGCTATTCTAGCCCCCTTTCTTAAGAAAAGATTCCTATCCCTTGGGTCAACCATAACAAGCCTTTTCTAGTCTGAGGTAATTTTGCTTGGGAATATGAGAACATACAATATCTGGGGGCCTCACGAGAGCGTAATACAATGGCATTAGTATTCCCTCATGTTTTATGAAAAGACTTTCCCTAGTACATTATAGGATATTTACCACCTTCTGATCCACATTACATCTGCAGTCAGCTGCAGCTGACTGCTGCGCCCAATTCTTTTCTACTTGTTTCCTCATGACTAAAATGTTTTTCATACAAGACCTCAAATGATGGTCTTAATGTAGTTTTATTGGATGTCATTAGCTGCTGTACAAAATTCGGATTCTCCTCTGTATTCATAATACCTGCCACCTTTGCATCATCAGCAAATTTCATCAGCCCATTCCTAATTCTTGTTTTGAGGCTGAGAAACAAAAATAGTAAGTGTTGGTCTTGAGGCAAGTCCTTGAAGAACTCTGCTAATTAAGCTCTGTCAAGATCAAGATATGTCCTTTCACACAACTTACTGACATCTTTCCTTGAACCAGTTTCTTGTCCACCTCATAGCTGCTGCATTTTTCCTTATCTTTCCGAATTTAACCAAGTGTTTCCCATGTGGGAAATACATTAAATGTTTCACAGGAGTTCAGATAAATGAGACTTATCAGATCTATTTTGCTTTTCATGAAATCAGTGATGTTCTAAATGATTGTGCGATCAATCTTTGAGAAATTCTTCTCAAATTATTTCCCATTTTGCCTCTTCCTCTGAGATATCCGTTCCCCCAGGTCCTCCTGTAAATGCTGCCAAGGTCACACTGCCTGCGCTGCCAGGTGTCAGCTCTTTCAGAGTGCCAGGAAAGAAAGTGGGCACTCCCTGTGACTTGAGAGCTTTACGCTACCTGAGTTTTGCTTCCACCTTGGTTGTGATAATTTCCGTTTCCCGCCTTTCTCCTTTGCTCCCATGCTAATATATTTCTAATAGCCAAGAGGAAAGGCTGCCCTGTACTGGCCAAATACCACCCTGACCAGACAACCCTGGAACCTGTAGCAATGCCATCTCAGAGCCACCCCAGGTCTCATCTCCATCCAGATCCTTTCATGTTCATCTCCTTTCCTGATCCCAGCATCTCCATTCCTCACTACCCCCAAATCCTCATCCACTCAATCCACGTCAAAGCCCCACTCACGTGTACTCCAGAGCCCTCTGTTCTTCCAACCCTTTGCTGCCACTTGACTCCCATCTGAATCATTCAACCTGATCCCAAACTCGCCTCCATCAGCAGCCCCCTGCACCACTCCACCCATCTCAGGTCCGCTGGCCCCGGACTTCAGTACTTGCTGCTCAGCTCCTCCTCCTCTACCTGTCTTAAAATGACAGCTGCCTCCTCATGCCTTCCTCGCTCCCACAGGGTGCCAGCACCATCGGCCACTGCCTACTGCGATAGACCTTGCCTGCCCCTAGGGCACCCTGCCTGGTTTCCCCCAAAAAACACAGTCTCGGGGGGATTTAAAAATCTACATTACAAGCACTTATTCCCCTAGGCAGAAGTGTTGAGGACAGAAAAAGACATCTTCATTGTGCAGCAGACATATGGTACCCCTCCCCACGAGCAATGCCCCCCATTCCAACTTGAAGCCCCAGGTAAAGCACTTGCTTACTTTGGGGACCAAAACTACTCTGTCTTTAGACTCAGCCCCATCCTCATTGACTAGCAGTCTCCTTTCTTCCAATCTCCTCCAATTTGCAAAGTTTAAAAAACTTTTGCTGTTTATCTTACTACCCTTTGCAAGGTCTGACTCAGCATGATTTTTTACTGTTCTCACTTCATCTTTACACTTCTTGACCTCTAAGACAGAGATTTTCATTATTTATTTGCTATCAGTTCTTTTTTTTCCATTCTTAGTAGGCTCTCGGTCTATTCCTAACAGCTTCTCTGTGGTAGTTATTCATTCAGTGAGGTCTGGATATTCTTCCTACAAGCTTTTTCCTCTTGCTTGGCATGCAGAATTGTAATGGCTTTAGCATCTTTGACTTGAAAAAGTTCCAGACCTCCTCCACATTGAGTTCCTCAGCTGAGTTTACTAACCGGCTCCCTTAGTTTATCAGAGTTTGTTCTTTGAAATCCACAAGCTTAATTACACACTGGTTTATACTTCCACTTAATTTAATCTAAAGTGACTTGTGTTCATTTAATCTAAGGTTATTTTCTACGGCCATCTGTTCTACAGAGTCTACAAAAACCAAGCTTGAAATAACATTGTCTTTTGCTGGCCCCTTTGGAAAGCTTTTGTCCAGGTCCTGTGTTAACTGGAGACATAAAAATCGCCTTGAGAGCTTGTCTATGTAGTCCAAAGAAGCATGGGCACTGTAGCATTCCAAGCACAATTTAAACAACTTTCTGCGCTGTAGTAAAGGCAGGACATAACTGGTTTTAGCTCTGTCCTTAAAGCAGGACAAAGATTTCTTCCATCTAAAACCGTATCATCATCTGAAATCACAGCTCAGAGATTCTTGCCCATATAACAAGAATAACAAGACAGGGTAGTGTTTTACCCATGCGGTGGAGCAAGCACCTTCTGACTTGATCTGCTAATACAGATGTTACTACAGTTCAACTGGCACCTCAAACTATTGGCAATATTCTGTCTCTGGATCCCTCAAGGCAATAGGACTGGCTGTTAAAAAGTCTCATACCATATTCACTCCCTATTCTAGGCCAGGTATTTATTTGTAATAATCCAAGTTCATGACTCCAGACGTATAAGATGTTCAAAGCAAGTAATGCAGAGAAGAATGTCACCTTCAGGCTTCTACTCCTGGAGGAATGCCCCCCCATTTCTAAGCAAATGCAGACCCTCTGCCCTTCCAAGCCAAAAAAACCCCAATCCCAAACCAAAACCCACTGAGTTCTACAGCTTTCAAGTCCGCAGTTTTTCACCTACTGCAAATTTACCCCAATTTGATTTTGCAAAAGAACCATGGAGTATTTGCAATGCTTCAACCTGACACATTGCTTTCACAATCAAAAAAATAGAGCAAATCTTCTTTGGCGGCAAAATGAAGCCGAAATCACATGCAGAAAAGACAGACATACATGGGAAAGGGAAAGATAATTCAGTAACAATTAGAAGTAAGAAAGGGCAGAAAATTGATAAGGAAACAAAGGATATTGGTTAAGAATGTGCAAAAGAGCAAGGCTAAGTACACTTAATAGGATTTTTTAGTATGCATTAGAAATAAAATTAACGTTAGAAAAGCTCACTACTAGGGAAGAATGATAAAAATTTTAAACACCCCGTGGAAAAGGCACAAATGTTCAAAGTAAGTATTCCTGTTCTACATTTGGAAAGAGGCAGGATTACACAGTTGTATCACATATGAATGATGCTACACCTTCCAGGCTATTAATCACAGACAGAGGAATTGCGTAAAAAGCCAATGTGCATACACTGAATGCATACAAAGGGGGCAACTTCACCTACGTTTACACCATCAGTGAGACCAAGACCAGAACCCAGCATGTCATTTTGGTATCCAGTTTCTTAAAGGATATGGCAAACTGGAAAGGGTACACTAAAGTGACATAAAAATGATTTGATGGCTGATGAGAACCTCTGAGAGAGTCTTCAGTGCTCAATCTAGTTTGTCAAGAAAGCGTGGCGAATAAATTACAGTAGATAAATACTTCTATGCAGAGGAAATTCTGATTACTAAGAGGCTTTTGGATCTAGCTGTAACTGTCAGAAAAAGAACTGATTGGAAGCTGACGCCAGATAAATTCAAATGATAATGAGGTACAGTGTTGAAACAGGGTGATTAATGATGGTAGCATACTACAAAGGGAAGTGATAGATTCTCCATCCCTAGGGGTCTCCAGATCAAAACTGTGTATCTTCTCAGAAAATGTCTGTCACCTAGATGCAAATTACTTATTTTGCCCAATACCAAGGTAACAGCAAGGCATAAATTTCAGAGATAGCCAGGAAGCCTGATTCGATGTTTGCTTCTGGCCTTATATTCGCAAAAATCTGAATGATGGCAGTAGAAGAGAACTCCACATGCCAACAGATTCTTCTTTTCACCACCAGCCTGTCACTTTGGCAGTTCTGGGAAGCCAGTTTCTAAGATGTAAACCAAGACGTAGGCCATGACAGCACCTAGTTTATTTGGAAAGGGCTTACATGTCTGCACAAGTGTGCCATACAGTATCTCAACAGACCCAAAAACTCACTGGCTTTAGCTGGCAACAGAAGCCTGCCATTAAAACTGGAATATAATATTGTCAATATTGTCTGTAATATTCACAAAAATGCAGAAAATGTGACCATACGCCATTACTGGGGCATCACTGGACTATCCCTCATCAAACCTCCAAGTAATTTGATATCTAGCTATCTCAAGCCTTCTGAACCTGCCTCTGAGAAGGAGGAAAGGGTCAGCATTCGTCTTACCCTGCGACCAGCCTCGTTGTTCTGCAAGTTCATCAGCATGCGAGCCTGCTCCTCTGAACCTCTCACGTAGTTCTTCTCCCTCTCCTTGGCATCCACAAACTCCTTGGCAAAACGATATCCATACTCCACGTTATCCCCGCAGCCACCCCACAGCCAGTCTCGGGGCAAGTCCTTGGGCCGGGCCGTCCGGCTGCAGCCACAGCTGGAGAGCTCTCCTTCACGGCAAGCCCGGCTGATCGCGTTCACCACCCCGGCAGCACTGACGGCGTAGGTGAAAGCAGTCTCTCGGCTCCCTGTGAGAGAGATGTGAGAAGCAAATTAACGAGAGACAGATCTCATTTAACAAATGCAACGTGCAGCGAGGAGCAAGCAAATGGGCTCCGGACAGTAGGACATGGTGTACTCTGAGAAGACACACAGAATTAACTGGAACAAAGGAATGGGGTGGTCAAACACAAGGGCACCACCCCGTTCTGGTACAGGGGGGAACTGTCCTAACACATGCTTGCATCCCATTTTTGTTTTCATTTCACAATAACAGCTCCAGTCAATCGACTGTTCAGAGCTGGCAGTTTCTGCGTAACCAGGATCAAACCCAAATCTGATTCTCCGACACACACCAGGGAAGGGTCTGAGATTCCTGCTGTCGCCTGGAGTAATGTTCTTGGTAAGTGCATGTTCTTCATGAATTTGTAGGTGCTGCTCCTCAAAGGTTACTATTTTTATTACGCCTATGTTTACCCGTTTAAGGGCCCTGGAAACTCCAGGCCTTGCCCAAAAGAAATAGCAACACCGTCGGCAGGGACTGCTCAGCCTCTTTCCCCTTCAGTATCCTCTCATTTTAACCTGGAGGAAACTCTCAAGCAGCAAGAGAATTCACTTGCTGAAAATACAGCTGCTGCCTTAGCCACTGAATTTGCCAATAATCATTGTGAACAACTAATGAGGTTGGGTCTGTGCAAAAGGAGTGTTCTGATTAAGCCAGATAACACTCTGGAATGGTTTTCATTTAATTGGGACAAGCAGTCTTTATGGGCTCCTCAGTTCATCGACCTTATTTTGGTTTACATCAAGTCAGCTGAGAATTTTTTTGAGACAAACTGAAGGAAACCCATTTTTACACTAAAGCATCAAGGCACAGGCTCTCCCAACGCCTGCAGAACCGCAGTGCTGGAACAAGTAAAACTTTCCCATGTAGACAATAATAAATGAAAAGACTTTCCATTAGCAGGTTTACTAGAGACTGCCCTGCTTGGAGCGTATACTCCATACAGCTTAGAGTCTGAGCCAAGCAGCTGGATCAGGTCTCCAGCTATGTATTCCTGGCAGTGATTCAGCCCCAATTTGACCGGGGCACCAACGCAGCCAGAACACTGCATGAGGCCAAGCATGCTGCACCAGCGAGTGCTGTGGGTCTGAAGTGGGGAAGTAGAGGGGGATGAGAAGGAGGAGGCAATCCACACCTGCACTCTCACCACACGGTGTAATAAATAGCTAAACCAACACCTTCAGAGTCATTGTGTGCGTCACCAAACTTTCAGGTGATAAAGAGAACAACTGCCAAAGCTTCATTGGAATAAGCAATCTGATTGTGAAGAGCTACTTCCACCAAACCCCAGCAAGATGTTATCAAACAAATTTGAATGACTTCAGAAGGCAGATCCTCCAAGAACAGTTTGTCACCAGCCCACGAGGCTCTCAGTGCCAGCTCCCCCAGCAGGACTGAGCTGATGCTTTTGGTATGCTCTTGTTCCAATTTGCATGTGCTGACAATCTGTAATTAATAGCAGCTTATCACCAGCTTAGTGGTAATGACCCAAGACAAAGGCAAGGCTGTGAATGGCATCCACCTTGCAGAACAACTTGTGATTTTTTTCCAACCCCCAAATGAGAGCTGTACACTAAGGGCTTCTGCTCTGGAGTACAGCACGAGGCTGATAAAATGCTACAGGACACATAATATAGAAGGGAGGGCCTTACTAGCAGGTTATGAGGGAGAGGACTACGCCCCCCAAACCTCCCTGGTCCGAGAGGTAAAGAGAAGTGACTCCTAGTTAAGGTAATTCAGCTGAGACTGGCCCATAAGGGAGTATGGTCATTTTCCAGCAACCAAAATCAAGCTTTTATTCATCTGGTTTGTTTTGCACGTTATGGGTGTTTTAAGGTGACGGTCCAATGCACAGTTTTGCCTCTACCAGTCTGTGCCTGTATGGTGAGAGCCCTGCGGACACACCAATCATCCTGTTAAGTAGAGCACTCTCTGCATCTATAGAGATTAAAACACATACAACGAAAGGACCTCCCGGTGTTACAGCGTGTGCAACAGAGCCTGCATGACTCCAGGTGCTTAGCATCCTTACAGCTTGATTGAGATCCCTGAAAGCACTGACTGGATTTACACTTTTACTGTCCATGTTTTAACCATCTCCACGTTTCAGATGTAGCAGCACGACAACTCAATGTGCAGCCCCTGGATCTGCATGAGTTGTTCAGGCTGCTGAGGATGGTGGTGGGAGAGGCTGAAACAAGTCACAGTGGTTTTTTTTTCCCTCCTTGCTGCCCACAAAGCAGAACAAACCACGGTGCTCTCGTGGTTTTCTCTGCTCTCCTGCCACACCTTCCAGCCTTGGAAAAGTATTTGGGTCTTCGCTCATCATCTCGAAGTTCACTCCAGTTCCACACCTCTGTGCTGTCATCTCAAAGGACAGGGGCGTTATTCCCCAAATTTGTGCAAACGTGAACAGAGATTACAGAGACGGTCAGGCAGTAACCCCCCTTCTGCCCTCTCCCACGCCTCTGCCGAGCTCTCCCAGGCGGTGGGCCGGAGTCACGCCGGGCTGCCGTGCCCTGGGCAGGCTGGGGATGATGCCGGGGGCTGCGGTCCCCGGGAGGCTCTGCCCCCCCCGCGTGGAGTTCCACGGAGCTCTGCTGCTCTCCTGTGCCCGCCGCCACCAGCAGCAGGACAGGGAGCCCACGGCCGCGGCAGCTTTTGGGGGGCACTGGTGAGGATGCCAGGGTGAGCTGTACCCAGGTAAGGTGTCGGTCCCCACGGCTTGCTTTTCTGGAGCTGTGCAAGGAGACAGGAGAAGAACTGACCCCAGTGGGGAGACTGATGCAAAGATGACAAAAATGTGTTGCTCCAACTGTTTTAATGAAAAAGTTTTAGTTTCAACTGATGCTTTTTAAAAAGCATTTCCCTAAAGTTTGGCAGTCTTGAAGAAAAACGAGGAAAAATATTTCTCTTTGTTCTCTTCTTTTATGACTCCTTTTTTTTTCTTTTTGCATTTGAAAGGGCAGAAGAGATAAGATCTTTGGCTCCAGAAATGACTGGACTAACCTGGAAACCCCAGCCTTGCATTTAGGATTGCGCTGAAGGAGATATATTCTCTCCTCCTCTGAGGAAATTCTAACATGACCTTTTTGGGTGCTCTGTCCTCTCCCTCATAAATGTAAAAGTAAGGAATGTGTCTGTATATAATGTATAGAGAGATATATACACACACGTGCAGTCTAAAATCTGTATTGACAGAACAAGAAGCAACTTCAGAAGGATAATTTTTGTACATCATGAGATATGATTATTGAATAAACCACATGTAAAAGGTAAGAGTAATTCTCACGACAACACAAACACTAGGAAAAACCAATTCTAAAAAGCAGCCTACTTCAGTGCTATGGATGCCTCCACAAAAGCTTTGTATCATTGGACTGCCTCACCTCTATGAAATGCACAAAATGAAGGTGTAATGATTAAACACAGACCGACTGGGTCTCCTGTTTCTGAACTGAGCCAAGTTCTGCGAGGGGGAAAGGAAACAAATCTTCCAGGTTTCTGAGTGAACGCTCTCATGAGGATCTCCCAGGCTTTGGACTTGGCCAGGGCAGGTTCTCCTTCCCTCTCACAATCTAGAGCAGCTCAAGAAATCATGTAATATATGCCATGCCTGCATCAGTGGGTGGGCAGCCGAGGGTTGCTGGCACTATACACCTTCTGGGTCCTTATCTCTTCCCCCCCCCGCCCCTGCACAACACTCTGGCATGCCTCTGCACTCTTGCAGATATTCTGGTCTCCAGACCTTTCTCGTGCCATTGGCACAGAGTACAGAAAAAGGGCTGTGGTCCAGAGTTGGGGCTCAGAGGCTGAAAACAGGAGACAGGCACACAGTATGAACCCAGGGAAGAACGACTTTATAGTTGACACAACCTGAGAGATTGAAAGGCTTTGTCTTCTTCCCCAGCATGGAAAATAGATGTGCTGAAATGATGAGCAAAGAGAATAGGCAGCATCCCCCTCCACAGCAGCTTATCACTGACATAGACAACAGCGATGAATCACCATAAACCCTGTACTACCCCAGGACCTTTGGTGACATTTTTCTTACTTCTCTTCTGTGCTTGTCTTGTGCTGGAGTATAAACATCTGAACACGCTCTAACTGACCAGAGACTCTAAAGGAGACGGGTTCAAAACTCTTTGTTAGGATAAGTTTTTAAACAGCGGGCAACCGCAGGCAGTCACCTCACAGACACTACCATCAGCAGATTCCTACTAGAGATACAACAGTACTCCTAACAAACAAATGCGTGCACACACAAACTAAACAACAGCAGCAGGACTACTGAACATACCCATCACATACCCACAACACTTCTTTCCTCATCAAAACCCAAACCTACTCCCAGTCTAAACTAACAGGATCAAATTCATTTTAGACAGCAAGAATCTTCCCTCTTCCACTATCCACTCTAGTCCCTTCTTCCCATACAGCCTCTGATCCTTCCTGACGGCTTTTCATCCTTCAGCTCTGATCTTTGCTTTCTCTTAGTTCACCCTTACTTCTTTTCTCCAGGTGTGGACTCATCCACTGGACCAACCTGGGGCTGCAGAAAGGTACTGAAGAAGAGAATGAGGTTTGCTCCAGAATAGTAGATTCCTATTTTCTTGTGTCCTTGTGGAGCCACTAGGATCTCTTTGGGGATCCGAAATTTACCCTGTTCTTTGGGATAAGTTACATGCGAGGGAGGGACACCGAAAGGGAGAAATGGAAGTGTATTTTCTGTCCTTTCCCTTTGGTGGCTGAAATTTCAGTTTTCATGTCCCAAAGCACAAGTTTTAACAATCTGGGAGTGCATGCAGCCTCCTCTGGCCATCACCCTTGCTATCAGAAAGCGAGAGATCAAGGATGCGCAGATGCCTTGGATGCGTGTCAGGAGCTGAAAGTATGTGTCAGGAAATGACATTTCCCAGGGGAGCACCTCAGAGAAGTGGGGATTTTGGGGTGTGAGCTGGGCAGAAAGGGAGGAACTAGAATGGCTCTGGTGGGCTGAATTAGGAATTCTGAAAGGTTAAGTAACACATGTAGAAATATCCCTAAAATTCTCTAGAATGACACATAAGAATTTCAGGATCAAATGGAAGGGATCACAGGACTTGGTTACCCTGGTGCCCTATCGCCTTGACGCCCCAGAGGTATTAAAGATGCATCTCTTGGTGTCCTGCTGCCTATGCGGTTTTTTTGAGAGTGAAGCCAAAAAGGTGCAGGCAACGCTGGGGGCTGCTGGGGGTGCAGGAGACAGAGGTCTTTTTCCATCCCTTGCTAAGTGTTTTCCCTGAGCTCACAACTGAGAAACAGTGCTGGTTCTTCAGTGTAAATGATCAGCTTTGTGGGTGGGAAACAAAACCTCTTCACACAGAGGCTGGAGAGCGTGTGTGTGTGTGTGTGTGTGCGCGCGCGTCTGTGTGTGTGCGAGTGGCTGTTTTAACACCTTTTCTTTATTATCCTGGCTGTCGGACACATCAAACCGAGCCCGGATTTCTCAGTTTCTTGCCATCAGATGACTGCATTTCAAAAGGAGCTAGGACAATGTAGCTAGGTCACACCTCAATTCAAGTGCAGCAATGGCCTGTCAATGTGCCTCTTACGGCCAGCAGGGCAGGAATTATAAAAATCTCTTAGGTTTACACACAAAGTGGCAGAACGGGGCGGGGGGGGGGGGGGGGGGGGGGGGGGAGATCCCATGCCAGGGGAGTCCATATTTCCCACTTCTCAGGGCTGCATTCCCTGTCCGAGGGCACTCCAGATGCTGGGAATGATAACACGGGCCCATTGTTCCTGGCTCCAGCTTCTTCCCTCCCTACCTTTAAACAAGCACACAAAACAAAAGCAGCCCCCCCTCTTCCTGACCTTCCCATGCCCCCCTAAAGAAAGTGTGCCCCCCTGCTGCCCCAGCTAGCTCCCGCTGTGGCTCAGGTGCACTGCTGCCACCCGCTCCGGTGCGGGCAGCACACAGGCAGCGCTCAGGCAGCACCAGCACGCCAGGGAATGGAAAAGCTCGTTAAAGGCAGCTTTAGGAGCGGTGCTAATGGGGCTCATCACTCCTGCATGTGTATTTGAAGAAAGGGAGAAAGCTGCACAGGGACAGCCGGCCTGCGCCCAGCACCTCCCTGTACTGGGTGCTCCTACCTATTTTCATGACCCGCCCAAAGACAGAGGTGTTGTCCACCGTGCTGCAGTTCCACCGCCGCTGCCGAAACTGGTACTGGCACTCCTTGATGGCACTGCGGGCCCCTTCCCCGATGAACACCATGTGCTCCTGGTAGAGCTGGCAGAGCTTGCGCTGCCCGGGGGAGAGCCCCGGCAGCTGGCTGCACACCGGCTGAGCGCCGATGATGTACATCTCAGGTCTCTGGATGGGATTCATGGCCAAAGACCTACGATGAGAAAAACATCCAAGGGAGTCTGGAGGGAGAGGCCCCCTCCGCGAAACGCCCGGCACCTTTCCCCGCCAGCCCAGCCCAGCCCAGCCCCGCTCCCAAAGCCCGGGCGCATTTCTCATGTCAGCTGCCTCCCTCTACGGCTCTGCCAGATGGGAGGCTTTTCCAGGGCTCTAGCGGGAGAAACACAGCTCGTTTGTAACCTGAGTTTAAACACAGAGGACACCCGGGATGGGGAGGGGGCAGAGAGAAAGCTCAGCAGTTTCTCTGCAAAAGAAGAAAGTGAGCTGCTTTTTTACAGACCGCCAGCGAGCGATGCCTGCCTTCAAGCCAGGCTATTTTCCGCTCTTTAGGGGAAGGGGGCTCCGCGGCTGCTCCCAGGGCTTTTGGCAGCGGGTAGGAAACCCTACCCATCCTCTCCTTACGCATTCCCCACATCCTAAAGCCCGGCCGGGATTTCAGCGAGCCCGTACAAAAGGAGCCCAGAAATGCCTGGAGGAGAGGGGCTGCGTCCCACGTCCCCAGAAACTGGGCAGGGACAGCGGGAAGGGGGAACCTGGAAAGAAGCGAGCCGCTGCGAAAGAAGCGCGGGAGGCAGGAAAGTTCTCGCGGGGAGCGCAGGGCAGCTGCTCCGCTCCCGCTCCGCCGCCCGCCCCCGGACGGTCCCCGGTCCCCGGCCCGCGGCGGCGGACAAAGGCGCCGCTGGCTCCCCCGCGCCCTCACTCACCACCAGGAGTTGGCGTCGGCCACCGGTGAGGTGCAGCTGCAGAGGAGCGCGGCGGCGAGGGCCAGCCTCGGCCCGGTCATGGTGGGCTGCGGGCGGCGGCGCTGGGGCAGCCCCCGCAGAGCCGGCCGCCGGGACGGGGCGCCCTGCGGAGAAGCGCCGAGGAGAAGCCCTGAAGCGGGGCCTGCGTGCGGCGGGGGCGCGGCGAGCACAGCCCGGCTGCCGCCCCCTCCCACCCCGCCCCCGCCGGACCCTCCCCCGGCCGCCGCCTCCCGGGGGCTCCGGCGGCGGCCCTGCCTCCCTCCCTCCCGCCCGCCCGCCCTCGGCCCCGGGGCAGGGGCCGCGCTGCCGGGGCTCCGCCGCCACCGACGGAGCCTCCCCGTCCCGCCCGGGGGGAGCGAGGAGAGGTGTGGGGCTGGCCTCGCCCTTAGGGGCGTCGGGAAGGGCCCCCGGAGCCTCCGGGCCGGCCCCGGCTTGGCTGCCTTTGATGCGCCCCCCGCCCGTGGTCCGCCGGTGCCCCCGCGGGCCGTGGCGTGGCGTGGCGGGGAGCCCCGCGGCCGCAGGTGTGCGGGGAGCCGGCGGGGCACATCAAAGCGCCGCGCTGGCCCCGCTGCCTTTGTAATGCAGGGCCGGCTCGGAAATGAGCTGCCCCCTCCCCAAAACGACCTCCAGAAGGGCCCCACGCCATGGCCCCAGCCCCGCGCCGCGGGCGGGGGGTCTGCGAGGTTCGGCTGGGCTGCCGGCGACGAGCGCAGATAGGGCTGGCACCAGAGCCTAATGGCTTTATGGGCAGGGGAGGTGGACAGGAGAAAAGCTTCAAAGGCTCCTCTTGTCCAAACACCCCTCTCCCTTCCCTGCTCGACCCACCGGGAACCTCAAAGGCGGCGGCAATCTGGCAGCTCTTCAGCCCTTTCCCCCCCAGACACCGGCAGAAAGCAAACGCAGGCATCCCGGACCCGTGCAGGTACTTGTGCCAAACGCTCCTCGCACCCTGCCTCCCTCAAGCCGCAGGGAAACAGCCACCTTATCACACCATCGGCACCGCTGCTGCTGCCTCCAACTCTACACGGCCTCCCACCGTCCTTGTCCTACCCTGCACCACACGGTCCCCACCTCTTTGCCACAGACAAATGCCCCCCCCTCCTTTCCCACACAGCCTCCTCGCCAGGCCCGACGTCCCCCCGACCCTGCCCCTGCAGCGGTGGCTCCCCAAATGCAGGCTGAACGTGTGGGTGCCCCCCAAGGTTGTGGCCACGGCGTACGTGGTCCAAGACCCGCAAGTACCCGGCCTTTCACTCTGCCTCACGAGCAGCGCCTGAGACATGAATCACCAGACTCGGCAGCTCAGACTGCTGAAGCATATTTTTTATCGAATTCCTCGCGCCCGCCACGGTGGACTTGCTGTGTTTGTTTGCAGCACGCTTCGCTTCCTCCCCCATCCAGATGTGCTGTACCTGCAGCTGGTGGCCCATCTCACCTGGCAGGCAGATGTGGGGCTGCAAGTGCCAGAATTAGCCTCAGGACAAAAAAGCCTTGTGTGACCCAGAACCTCGGTGGGAGGGGAGTTTTACTGCTCGGGCACAGCAGGATCCACGTCTGAAGAAAACAGGGTGACTTTATTCACATCTTCTATATCCTCCCTTTTCCTCCTCCCACAGCCCCGAGCGTGACGGCGGGATGGCGAGGTGTATGTGTGTGTAGCCACGCATACATGTTTTGGGTCTGTTTCTATAGGGAATAGACAGAATGGAAAGTTTATCTCCGGGAGTCTGGGGAGGAAGGAAGTTGTGTATGGATGAATGGCTTTTCCATGACAAACAATGAGTCTGCACAGACATGGTGTGATGTCACCCAAAGAATTTCCAAGCCAGCCTCAGATACAGAAAACCTTCTCGCTGGCAGAGATGAGAGCGTCCCACCTTTCCATCTCACCACAGCCAGAAGGAAGAACTAGGGCAGAGGAAAAAAAAAAAAAGCCCTCACTGTCTCACACGCACACACAAGGCATGCGCCATGTAAATAGATGACACGATGGGAGCGGTGTATCTCCAACCTTCGCCCTCACCAAATCTCCTCGCGGATTCTGAGAAAGGAGTAAACTGTGGCAAGCCGCCCCGGTGCCTCTCCCAGCCAGGAATGTGAGACGGCACCAGCCGATGAGGCACTTCCACAAATACAGGTGATGTCAACGTCCGTGTTCGTGTGAGCTTCTCCAAGCGCATGTGCGCAGCCGCAGCACTCCACGGGGCAACGAGGATGTGCCGCCACGTGGCGCTGGACTCGTGGTCCACCTCCAGCACAAAAACCTTTCCAGCTGGTAAAGCCTGGGAGATGCTCACATGAAACTTGGTCCAGAAACACACAGCATTAATTAAATATCTCATTTTAAGTATGAATATGCAAAGGCAGCCAATGATTAACAACAGCAAAGCGTTGTGAATACTGCTAGTAGCAACCCGACCGCCAACAAGCACAAGCAAGGCAATGATCTTACTTTGAAACACGAGGCATAAAAATTGCCATATGGGATAAGAGCGCTTATCCAGCCAACCTAATATCCTGCCAAAGGTGGCAACTAACAGAGATGCTTCAGCGGGAAAGGTCTGAAACTCTGAATTCTACCTAAATTCTGCTGCTGGCGACAGCGACTGCCATTGAGTTAAGAGGTGAATTATGGAAGCGAGTCCTTTTTAAGGTGCTGGAAATAATTTCTTCACTGGCTGTGTTTATGACTTCAGATGATAAAGCGGTAATAGCAGGTGAGGCATTGTTGGAGTGATTTAGCCTCAGCCAGCAACTTCCAGACCGAAAGCTGCAAAGCACTTGGCTGGTGGTCCGAAGAATACTGTCTATCCCTCTTCCTTGCGCCTGTTTCTACTTGCCACCAAAATCTTGAAAGCGAGCTTTCGATTTTGTAAATAAAAAGCTTGGGTTATTTTCTAAGTCCAACTGCAGGGCTGGTTCAAACAGCTTTGGTGAGCTTGTTTGCCAAAGCAGGGCTGGGTGGGAGAAGTCAGGGAAATTTTGTGAGGATGAGAGGTGGGGTGAAGCGAGGCTGCTGGTGGGCTGGGATGAACGGAGTCAGTGAAGCTTCAGGTAAGAGAGGGGGGTAAGGAGCTGCCGGCAGGTAATCCCGGATGACCGACTGGGATGCTGGCAGGGTCATCAGGACTTAGGGGGGTCAGGGGAAGGAGTCCAGGAGTGAGCAGGATTTTGGGGTGGCTCCATACAAGTGACATGAAGGGGGTCACTACGCTAACAGGTATTGGGAAGGCCCTGGAGAAAGCTGGTCTCACCTGCCTTTCTGTTCCCTGGTTAACCCCTGTCTCAGGTCCAGGAGAGCCTAACCTCACCCCACGCAGACCACCCCTCCTGGCCATCACCCTTGCCCACCCCCTGCCACCCAAGTGACTCCTGCTTTCATCCCAAACCATCTCTCCTCTGCAGCAGCCCACTTACACTGCTCCTGCTACAGTAGGGGAAGAAGGGGCAGTAGAAAGAACTCCAAAACCAGGGGTTGCTCTTGCTTCTGCTGAAAAGGGCCCCATTCCACCCTTCCAGTGGGCCTGGCTCACTCAAACAGCAGCAGTGAACCCACACTGCAGCTCGAGCACTGCAGGTCTGATGCTTGCACCCAGACCGCTGATGATCACCTGGGCCAAATAGGGAGCTGTCACCTGACAGCTAACGCTCCCTTCTTAGAGAGAAGAGCAGCGCCAGCAAGCCTGCATCTTCGTAAAGCCTTGGCATTCTGCTGCATTCAACAGTCTGCTGCCCTAGGCAACTGTCTACTGTGTTGCCTCGCTGCCTAAAATTAGTACCTGTGTTTGCCTTTGTTCAATTTTCAGAGGTGACAACTGCGCATGAAGCACAAATTTACACATCGAGTTCCCAAAGTCACGGCGGAGCAGCTGGAGAGCTATCACCGCTTTCCCAATACCGTCCCTGCCGTGTTTGCTGGAGGGAAGCTGCAAGACTCCAAGAAGGGGAGGTCATGTCCATGAGATCATTTGCAAAGATTTGGCAGACTGTGAAAAAAGTTGAACCCTGGCTGGAAGACAGCCCTGATAAATGAGAAAAGGAGAGTTACTCATGCAAATTCCTTGTCCTACCCTTATTGTTTTTCAAAAATTTGGGATGTCCCCAAGTGCGACACAGATCTTTATCAAGTGCTAGAAGGAGTGTTGAAAGAAAACGTAGGTCTCTTTCCATGTAACTCCAATGATCCTCATTTCTGCAACTTGTCTGGATTCTCCCAGGCTGGGGAGAACTGGACATACATTCTTTCTGTAATGATCAAGAGCTTCTTTCAAGTTCCTGTTTATTCTTGCAACTTGACTGTGGTTCAATGCTTGTTTTTAATGCCTTGCAATGTCCAGTGCATCCAGAAACATTTATTGCTCTCTCTGGCGTAAGACATTTACTAAAGACAAGAAAAATACTCACTGGAGTCTCCTCTACTTAAGGAGCTAGTAGAGATGCATTGCCTGGGAAGGAGGGTTTACATATGCTGCTTGAAAGGGAATCCCTGCCCTCTGGTTCTGTGCCATGGACCTGCTGGTTGACAGCACCAAGAGATATACCATGATGTCCTGCTACACATCTGCTTCTGGCAGCCAGGCTTGGTTTTAACCACCGTTCTTACTAAGACTTCAGGAATCTCATTAAAGTCACATACTTGCCCATTCAGCTGAACCAGTTTTAGAGGGAATGTAGATTAAGAAAAAAAAAAAAAAAAAGTCCCTTGAAGCTAAATTGCAGCCCTCACACAGAAACCTAAATCATCTTTTAGCCTACCATCCCCCACTCGTTTGGTCCTGTGCTGCTCCCCTGCTGCCAACCTGTCCCTCTCTCAGCACTGTACCACCATGTTGCTGTACTGGTGTCAACCTTCCCAGATCTAAATGTGTTATTTTATTTGTACTGTGATTATTACTTAAACAGCAACTGGAGTCACCTCCATAGGTCCAGATCCAGCTGAGGTGTTACAGAAGGTGTAACAAAACCTCCTCAAAGTATCCCAGCACATCAGTCCTTTGTGTCTGCCTCTTTTGTCTTGACATTGCCTTGCCTCGTTGAATTGTTACGTACCATCTGTCTCTGCTGGAAGGGCAGATATTCCTGCTTATGTCCTGCTTGTTTCTTTTGGTACTTACAGGGTCAGTTTTATCTCCTGATGTGCTCATGCACTACCTTTTTCTGCATCTCATCACCTGTCACCCCTGCTGACAGATCCAGATTTCCTTTCACCACTACCTTGCTCTTTCATTTTTCCATGACTCCCCTGGCCAATGACATCCAGTCTCACTGTCACCAGGGCATGTAGTGCAGCAAATGCCAAGATATACCTGCCAGTCTCAGCAGACCCAGTGACAGCTGTCCCTGAAGTGCCTCACCAAGGAGAGCAAGAATGGAGGAAGGCTGCAAGTAAAGCAGAAGTATTAGACAACAAAAGAGGCCAGATACTAAATATTTTCACCATTTAAAACCAAAATAGGTATAAAGGATAGTGATTCTATGAATAAAACAGCTTCTCATTAGTGAAAGATACAGAACATATGTAAAGCATTATGTCATTTATGCCACAATATTTCACATGACAGGCAACCAACTCACCTGGAGCCAGACCATCTCACCTGCTACAAAAAAAGGAGCAAACTCCAAGGATAAACCAGGACATGACCCTCCTCCCTCTCAAGGTGATTCAATGATAGTTGTACTCTTACAGCAGATTAAATCCCAGTGTTGAGCCAACCTGGTCCACTGCAACCAGCACCAGACGTCCCAAAGAAAAGTGCAAGAGACTCAGCAGCGACCTGTGGAGCACCTGCAGAAGCTGCGTGTGCTGAAACAAAATCGATTTCGATTTCTCGAAATCGAGAAGGAAGCAACATAGACCCATCCCTGCAGGTACATAGCTGCCTGGAAACTGTGCATATTTACAAAATTCCCAGGGACAGATCCAGGCCATCTGGTTCCCTTTTCCATGGGAACTCTATTTGCACGTTGGCAACCTCAGTCGAGAGCCAGAGACCTGAACCGGGACATGTCTGGCCCAAATTTTGCACTTCTTGTTCCCACGACTACTAGAATACCAGGGTTTCTGGGGCTGCAGCAAATCATCCGTAATCACAAACTGAAACCTTCTTAGTGTCCTTTATTTATATAGGCAAGCCCTATAAGAAATTACACCAGCTCCACTATGCGTAATCATAATCTAACAAATCACTAAATACATATATTTTGAAAAAAGTACCAAGCATTATCTTCTGCTGACCGTGCAGTGGCTTATTTAACATGCCCACGGTGTCACAGCTTACTTGCCAAACAGGGACCCCATCTCCTTAATTTGCAGTAACGATTTCTTCTTCAGAAATTGTTCCCCAGACCCCCTCGAAGGAGCCACGGGATGACAGGCTGAAACACAAGCCCAGGCAGGGTTAGGAAGCCCACACTGCTGCTCCCCAACATCAGAGGTTTCTAGGAATGAGACTCCAACTCTTAAGGCCATCTAGCTTTCCCAAGTGTTAAATTTACATGAAGGATTAACCATCCTAGAGGGGAATAAAACATGAGGAAAGGGAAAAGAAGAAAGTACATCCCTCCTTTATTTGCTTTCCAGGGGCCAATCCTGGGAGCTGGTTTGTTACCTGCTGCAGCTGACAGCAGCACGGACCCCTCAAGCAGTGACAGGAGGGCAGCCCTCGTCCTGCTAGAGAGCTGATGCTGGCTACAGGATTTGCGTGAGAACTCTGGACTCAGATTATGGTGGTTACGAGCACGTATGTCAGCCCTCCTTGAAGATTAGGAAGGATAAGAGGACAAAGTTCTCCGACAGCGTGAGCAAGGAGGCAGCGAAAGGCAATCCAAGTCAAAGCAACTTCTCTGCAGAGATTTCAGAACAGGCCAGGGGGTGGAAACAGCTGGATGACTTCAAGTGTTTTCTTCCTTGCTCTGATCTTGCAAAGCACGGAGCACCCTTCATCCTCCCTAAAAGGGTGTCTAGCTCCCCCAGTCGCACTGGAGTCATCCCAAACTGACAAAATTCGTGTCTCTGAATCTCACAGGCCTGCACCTCATTTTTGCTGAGTATATATTCCTTTTAGTTTGTTCCATACTCTGTAAGAATTACATCAACTGCCAAAGAAAGTCAAATATTTAAAATACAGTTAAGCTGCTGCTGCAGTGGTTCTCAGCTCTCCAGGAGCGAACGACCAGGGGAAACAGGGAGATGCACGGTTACTGCTCTGTCTTGGACATTCAACACCTCGGTGTACGTCACAGGGACCGGTGTCAGACTGACTCGGATCAATAGCCTCCTGTCAGTTAAATCATTGCCAGCAAAGCTTGATATATACATTTCCAAAGGAAACAGTAAGCCATGGAATAAATTCAAATTGAATTTAATTTCTCTCCTTCCTGTTAGAGTCTTCAAAGATGTTCTTATAAAGTCCAGTCTAATGAAAATAATATTAATGATCAGCTCTTCCTCCACTCTAGAATTGCAAAGCAAGCACATACACCCCATACATTAGACCCCACAACTCTTAACAGCCACTATTTTTCCCTTACGTTACAGAAAGGGAAAGAGAGGTGCAGGAAGGGCTCAGTAACAGGTTCAAAACAGTAAATCTGTGGTGCAGATTTACCTCCATTCAGCAAAGCATTAAACCAGGTGCTTGAAAGTAAGCATACACCTACTCGTTTTTGCTGAATCAGGATCACAATTAAAATCTGCTTGCTTTTTCCATTCTTTCGACCACCAAATACTTCTGCCATCAATTAAATGTTGTTCCTGCTCAAATACAGTGCATTCAAAGCACAAGTAATAAACAAAACATTCTGGGAATAATGTCCCCGTCTATCAACTGTATCATCTACATAGTTAGCACAGTTTCCAAACCAAAGAAAAAACATTTTGCAAGCATGCTTATTATATTTTAATATTAAAAAAATAGAGAGAGAAAAGGCTGAAACACTATAAATAAAGCCCTGTCTATATCAGAAGATGACACTGATTTAACCAATTTCAGAACTTATCTTCTATACTGTCCCACTTCAGTGAAGGAATTTCCTGTTGATTCTGGATGCAACAGATTTAAGCTAAACCTGTTCAAACTGTCTGGAGAATAGACTGCATATACATTTGTACCAAAAAGAAGACCATTTTATATCTCACCTTTATTCTAGCACCAATCACATATGTGCAATTCTAACTGCAGAAAATAAAGCATCCTATTTTAGATCTTGTTTGTAAAATGCTATTATAACATTATTACCTGCTTAAATAAGGAGTTTCCAGATACAATTTTTCTGCAAAATGTGCATTCATGCAAACCTAATATGGAAGAGTTATATCAGTATATCAGTGTTGTGTAGGTTAGTTACGCTTTAAACCAAAAGCAAAGCCTTCAAAATTAAGATCGGTACTGATTTAACTAGGCTGTTCAGTTAAATCACTGCATTTTCTTTTTCTTTTTAAGTAGATAAGGTCTAATATTAGGAACAAGGGGTTGTGCCTCTTTTCAGTGACACATCATATGATCCCATATATAAACTCAGTGAGCATCTTGAAAGCCGTGGTTTATTTGGGGTCCCTACTCTGTCTGGCATCTCACCATGCAAAAAGCTGCGACGCTTTCTCTAATTTCCAGTCTAAATTTATTCATGGTCAGCTCACGCCCATTTGTTCATGCGCCAGCTTGTCCCTTAAAGCTCAGGATGCCAAAACTGAGGCCGGAGCCTGACAATATGGTTCTGCTGGCAGCATTACCAGGGTAATAAAGACCTCTCTCTCCCACCCTGGGGGCCCATCCTAGCCCTGTGCCGCAGGACACTGCTCTTTCAAGGTGCAGGCCCTTGACAATATAAGCAGTTAAAAAGACGATATAAGGAGTTAAAAAGATTCAAAATGAAACTTACAAAAAGAAAAGACCAGGTTTTACTTATTGAACTGCCTGGACTGGTTCACGTGGGACTCAGAAGCACGGCGGAGCGAGGCAGGAACACGTGGCTGGAGGGGACTGAGCCACGACAGTACCACCTTCACCCGAGTTAAATTCACACGGAGCCGCACCAGCACTTCAAGAAAAGTTGTATTCCTGGGAGGTTTTTTGATTGTGGATCCGTTCCCTGACTGATTTCACAGCTCAATGCCACAGGCTGAGGGCACAACTGCACAGAGGGTGAACATCAATTTCTCAGACAGGAACTACTTAAACCCATATTGCTGCCAAAGCTCCTCTGTTATCAGGGCAAGGCCTGAAGTGCAAGAACATAGTAGTAAAAAAGAAAAAAAATTTAAATCTAAGTCTTAAAAAATTAGTAACAAAGCATTAATTTGAAAGATGCCTCTGTGTAAAATTACCTGTGTTGGAACAGATGAGGTTTCCAGTGTAGCAACTAGTATTTGCTGCTTTGTAAATCCTTCCCTGAGCAGAAAGAAAAAAGAACTGGAAAAGTAACTAAAATTGCTAGCACACTTTACTCAAATTTATTCCTTTTCAATAACTTTGAATTTGACTCAGTTTTCAAAGCATATTATATAGATATTTTAACTGCCAAAGCTATCCAAAAGCTTTCCAAAAAAAGCTACGCTTTTTTCCTGCTTCTCTCCTCAACATGAACTGCAATGTAACATTTTTGCTGGTGGTACAGACACTAGAATAGCACCCATCTTCTCCTCCCACAGCTCTGCTTGCCCAGCAGGGCTAACGAAAGTCGAAACTTGCTTTACATCAACACAGCCAGTGCAAGTTGTCACCAGACCGGCTTTCCACCCATCGTGAGGTTTTCTGAGCACATCCAGCACTCCACCGGTGGGGACTTTATCCTCCAAAGAGCTCAGCCCACACCTAGGCTTCAAAACAAGGAATCAGATTTCAGAGGTGCCTGTGGAAAACTGCGCTTTTCCTTTCCTTTCCTGCTTTTGACATGAAAAATGTTGTAACCACCAGAAGCAAAACTCCAAGGGGTTAAATTATCTGGAAAATGTAGGTGCTTATCTAACACCTCATCTACTCAGAAAGTAGTGTACAAGCCCATGAATGATGGACACCAGAGAATTTGGCCCTAAGGTGTTCTGAGAGCCCAGCTGGTAGTACTCACATTTTGCAGCCCTTCAAATACGGATTTAAAAGTCACCGTTCCTGCAGCAGGTGCAGCCGGGCTGGATAAGGGTACCCAATTCAGATCCTTATGATCCTGCAAACTTCAGAAAGGCACTTGGATATTTTGACTTCCAATACCAACCAGTTTTTCAATCCAGTTTGCTATCAAGAGCTGAGGGAGGGCAGGACTGCTTCTTTTGACGCAATGTGGGTTGATGTAATCTTTGAATGATCATACACCTACAGCGTCAGATGGCGTGAGATTGTCACCAGGTCTCAGAATCACACTTGAAGAAGGAAACAAGTAACTACTGAGTGATTCTCATTCCTGGTGAAAATTCAGGTATGTCTACGATCATGCGCTAATTTATCAGAGGGAAGGGCGTTTTCCTCAGAAGCAACCAGAGCTTGGAAGACAGAGACTAAAATCCTCTCCTGTGGCCAAACTTTACTCTGGGCACAGGGTGGACATCAGGTCAGGTCCCCTGCAGGGACAGCTTGCCTCCCTTCCCCGGTCACCGAGGCTGCATCACACCTTTATGCTAATGGTACTCTTTGGCCATAGAACGCGTGGCACTTAAATTGCACTGCACTGGCATTTCCAGCGAGGAGCACGTACAAAGCCAACGATTTGGCACGAACAGTCCTCGCTGCGGTGACTTCGTCTGGAGCTCTGCTGATCTAGGCAAGGTGGGGATCTGACCCTGTGTCTGGTGACTACAGCAAGGGCTCAGGTCGAGACCTTGTCTTCCCAGCACCACTGCCGATTTGCTTAGCCACCTCGTTTTGGTTGTAACTAACTGAGACTCTGAAATTCAGTTTCTTCATCTGCCAGGGGGAGGTAAATTTATTTCAGGACCAGTATTGTGATCTTGCCTGTGGATGCTGTGATACGTTACAGGCTCTAATGCATTTAAAGATCCTTCAGTGAAAACACGTAAATACAGTTGTTATTATCGAGTCCATGTTCACAGTCATACCTCAGGCAGAACCTACCAAACACAAGAGAACAGTCTATAGGAGACAGCTTTTTTTCAAAGAAAGAAATGTGTTTATTCTTCCCTTGAAGCTAAAGGGAAAACATGTACCCAGTGGGAGAAATCCAGTGGGTTAAGTTCTTCCAACTGCCACTCAAATAGAGAAAATTAAAATGATCTATTTTATGCGACCATCCAAAAGGACATTTACAGTACTGGAGATTTTTTCCCCCATTGGCTTGCACATATTTATTCTCTCTGGCAATATGTTATTGAATATGTTGACAAGACAGGACTAGGGAATTTCTGTAGGTGGAACGGCTGTACATCTGGAATGCGATCTTGGCTTTTTTGGACAAATACGAAGTTCTGGCAGTGAAAAATGTGTTTGTCCTGCAAGAAATAGTGTATTTGTAGAGAAGGTAAGGATTGCTCATCTTGCAGGTGAGGGAAGCACGCTGCATTGCATGGAAGGGTTATGTGCGTGGTGTCTTGCACACTTGCTTGCGGGTGTGGACCACAGAAGGCTGGTGTATGAGGACATATGCACCCATCCCTGCAGTGGACAACATGTAGGAGGAGAGAAGGAATTGCCTGAGTCTCTGTATTGCAGGGAAAGCAAGAAATCCTATTAAGGATTTATGCTGTTCCAGCAAAATAACTTCCCTACTTGAAGCAGAAGGCAGCTTTTTCATTGTCTTTACTTCACTTGTGCTGACAGCGTGCAGTTCTTCGGTCAAGCCCAGCGCCGGTTTTGTACCGAGAGATTCATCACTAGGAAACGGGCTACCAAGCCTCCTAGCATCTATTCCTGCTCTCAGTCACAATTTCAGTTGCCTTTGAGATGCATTTCCAAGACTTTGTGTGAACAGCCCTCATATTGCTGAACACTTATAGAGTGAAAGCAGTTATTTATTACATGAATGGGTTTGAAAATACAGTGACGTGCACATTCAAAAATATGTTCTAGAGGAGGCATATATGGGAGATGTCTGAGAAGACATTTGTGCGTGGTGTGTAATAATTATAATATGTTTTCATTTATACAGTGTCTCCTCCACGCACAAGGGAATATAACAAAATGTAACTAAAACCGCATATCCTTACAAATAAAGGGGGAGAGAGTGTTTCATACAAAGGTTAAACAAAAAAATCTGTTTAATGTCACTTTGGGGATTAGAGGAACCGGAGTAAAACAAACATCCAGAAAAAACTTTGAGGGGTTGCTTCAGGAAAAGCACGTGTGAGAGTGTGTGCCATCACATCTGCATATTCAATACGTCTTGCTGGGACAGCTCGGGGAAAATAGGAAGCTGGAAATTTTCAGTGTGGGAATTAGATGGAAGAATGTGAACCATTCTAAACAAAACACAGTGGAGTTGCCAGCTGACTTGCTAAAATGCCAGTGCTCTCTAGGATCCCTTGAAACAGAGCTGAGGACTGGCCTTGCCGTTCAGGCAGTGGTTAGGGAGCCAGGAGATCTGGGCTGTATTCCTGGCTCTGCAACAAACCCAGCATGTGACACTGGAAAGTCATTCAGCCCTAAGTTTTCCAAAAACTGTTTTCATGCCTATACTTCTGGGCACCTAGTGTGAGACAGCGTAAGCCCAAACATCCAGGATTTCAAACAAAGTTAAGCTGCAGGTACTAACTTCCCATCCATGCAGAAGATACATTTTGGGGCTCAGTTTCATCACAGATGTGATGGGGCTAAAACCTGCAAAGCACCCCGAAATGCTACGAAGCTGCAGGTGTTACATGATTACACAGACCTCTCATTTTGCCAAAGGAGAGGTGCTACGGATATGCAAAGGAGTATTATTTAGTTACCTGTTGTTTCCCATGTCCTGGCAACTATTGCCATTCTATAAATATTTTCACAGGTTTCAATACATCTGAAGATTTTTGTTTATGTTTCCTGCTTCAGGGTATCAAGGAATAATCTTCTTACGAAAGGATTTACTGTTCCAAAAGGAACATAAAGAATACAGACCGGGATTGCTGGCAAAAAGTGTGGAACAACAACACCGACAAGACTAGGAAAATACTAGATCTCAGGGGTGAAATAGTGGAAAGAAAGCGGCTTTTCCACATAATTTAGTCAGCATGTATGCTGGGGGAAAAAAAGGAGTAAAAGCAGTATTTCTAGCTTACGTTTTCCTATGCACACACATTTTTTTAAAAAATTTGGAACCATCTGGATTAAAGAAAGTTGTGTTCTCATTGTACATGACAGGGTCTGGTCACATAGAAGATTCATTTACATTATACTGTAGGCAAAGGATTATTGTGTTTTTTCTGAATGGTGTAGAAACAAGTTGAACACAACACAGATCTTGTTTTACCCATTTATATTTCCACTTGCAACACGGTGAACTCTACACTTTCTTCCCACCCTGTTTGCATCTGCCCTTAATTTTACCCCCCCCATTTTCAGAGCGGATTTTCAAGATTTTTGTCGTGCGCAGGCAGGTAACACGTTGGTGAATTTAGCAGTTTGAACGGGGTTTTAGAGTGTCCACACGTACCCAAGAACAGAAGCAAGAATGAAAGCAGTTTCTGAAAGGCACCCCCTTTTGCCACCACTTCTCTGTGCATCCACTGGAGCCGCAGCAGATAACTTTCAGAAAATCAGGGGAATTTAGCACCGCCAGTTTCTGCGCTGTTACTTTTAGCAACAAGATGTTAAAGTAACCTTCCTTTGGCCAGAACTAATGCAAATCCTCCATTAAGTATAAAATTGTATTTTGTATCTTTATCCTGCCTTCCGTATAAAACTGTATTTTGTAACTCTCACCTGCAGTTTGTGCTGGGCTCTAACTGTGACTCTGATTTTCACAGCATGTTTCCAAAACAGTACTGCCCTATTTTTCAGTTCTCCTCTAAGAACTTACTTCGGAGCCGATGCTCGTAGGACAGGTGACATAACTCGGTCCAGTTCTAGTGAACAGCCAATTTTAGAATGCTATTTACTACCTGAAAATGTGCTGGTGGCCACGGTCCAGAGAGGGAGGAGTTAAAAGTAACGCTGCAGCAATCCATGGGTACAAAAATCCTGTGTTTTAAGAACCACACAGCTACATCTGTACCCTCCCCAGGCCGAGCTTACCTTCTTGTGAGGTTACCTCTAACTCTTGCCATCGCAAGAATATATGAATTACCTGTCCCTGGACCTTGTTCCTGGGGTCCCATGCAAGGCTTCACTGGAGAGGGACAAGCCCGGGTACTGATGCCTTTTCTTCCTTGGAGCTTTTGACAGAGAGGACAGCAAGAAGCTTCCCTGATAGCCGAATAACCCTTACTCACAAGCTGGCCAGTATTGCTACATCTGCCCTGACTGCGTGGAAAGCTTCGGCAGAGGGGAGCCTGCACCCATTCTTCTCCAACCTCAGCCAAAGGCCAGAACATCTCCTCCGTCCCAGGCTGAATGTGCTGGCTGTCAGTGGAGCTACACACACAGAGCATCCGGCCGTCTCTGCTGGGTTTTGGACTAAACAGCTGTTACAGAGGAAGATTTCACAAACCTGCTGCTGTAACAGGTAACACACAGCATGTCGGACACACATGTTTCTACTGTAACTGCAGGGGCTGCCCCTTTTAGATCAAGTTGTAGAGGTCTCAGAGTTCAATCCCCAGGAACGGCTTATGAAAGCAATTACTACCTGAAAGGTCTCTTTGTTTTTGTGCCACTGCTTTTAATAATAGTGATTACATCAGATATTTTCTGCCATCTCGATCTTCTTTGGTACTGCTAATAAAGACATGACAAAGCCCAACACTTAAAATAGCACCCAATGCAATGAACTGCAAGCGCTGAGGTTTGAGATTTTACATCCTGCCTTCCCAGAGCACTTTCTCTTTGATGATTTTAACCATTGAGTACTGAGCTTCGTATAAGCCACGAAGGGTGTGACATGCATGGTGGAGTCAGAGAATCGCCTGCGGCCAGGGGCCCAGGTCGCTTGCTTTAACCACCAGACAGTCCTGTCGCACAAGAGCAGACGAGACATACATGAGAGGTACACGGCATTCAAGTGCAGTTGCCTGGACCACAGTATATTATTTTGGTTCTTCAAGCGACGCTTTCATTTATGCTTGGTTCAATTTGTTACAGCAGCAACAGTCGCTGGCCAATTTAATGGCAAAACTGGGAATACAATCCAGACCTCCCACGCTTACATCCTCTGACCATTCCTCCTCATATCAGCATGGTTATATTCTTGTCAGCTATTGACTGACAAGTAAAATCAAAACTTGAATACCCAAATCCCAAAGGTATTCAGGTACATCAGCTCTGAATTTTGCCCCAGCACCTAACCACATATTCACAGTACAGTGTATTTTGAATAAGCCACCCCCGACACCAGGAAATACACGGCAGATCAGAATTACTTGTGCAGGAGGAACCATGTAATCCTAAAATACAGTCTCATGTAGCACCTACTAGAGACATGGTACCTGCAAAGCACAGAAAAAACACCAGTTTTTTATTTTTAAGGAAAGCTTCATAATGGCCTAAGCTTTACAACAAAGCTCTGCATGCAAGAGGATCCTAATGTTACAATTTCCAAATAACCCACTGATAAATTACATTTTCTTTATAATCTCTGGTCAAAAAAGAGATCATGACCAGCATGAATTCCAAAGGGAATCCATTCACTTAACAGCCCTATCCTGATTTTTATATGTGTGTATGCATGCACATAGATATGTATATATGCTTATGCATCTAAAATATGCACATTACACAGCTGTTCTGCCTACACTTAAATGCATAACTCTTAATAGAGATCTTTGTCATGTAATTACTGGTTGCAGTCACAGACAGGTTCTAGGGGATCATTTTTGCTTTACGTTCAACAAAGGAAAGGAACCTCTAAAACACCCCAGCGCAGCTTCTCTGACACCTTGCTAAGAGCAGAAAAGCTCTACGGTAGTAGTCAGGAGTCCACTCAGCATGAAACGCTGATGAGCACCACGTTCTCTCCACGACAAGCTGGCACCCTCATTTTGCTGAGCCACGTCAGAAGATGGTGGCTTAGGTGTCAGCAATGCAAAAGGACCGTTGTGGTCTCATTCATACACAAAAACCATTCCCCAAATTGACTTTTAAGAAGTTCCACTAAACCAACTTTAAACCCAGTTTAAGACCATGGGCTGTATCAGGCTTAGTTGATTTTTGTGGACATGCTTCAAACCTGATGAAGAAGGTCTGGAAGCCAATTTGTGAAGGACAACTGTAGCCCTCTGGAGCGTGGCTGACATTAGAACTTGAACCAGTCCCAAACCAGCGTTAGCTGAACTACTCGTTAAGCCAGCTGCATTTTTTGGAGAGGAGAAATTTCCCCACTGTAGCTTAGACTGCGGCGAAACGCTTTAAACTGAGAAGTAATGTAGTGGTGGGCTGGACAAAAGCACTGAAAACCCAACATCAGCCAGTCACAGGAAATTAGCTAACGGATTGTATCAGGCTACACCCCAAACGGCACCAGCCCACAGCCTCTGCAACAGATGAGGGAGGCTGAGGCCATCCATGCCGTGTTTTTTTCAAGGGTGGGAAGTAAAGCACCACCGTTTTAAATGAAAGCCTAGATCTCCAGAGCTGTCCGCATGAATGAGGACCCCGCTGGGCTCCTACCTGCCTAATATCCCTTTGATCATCAGAGCTGCACCGCGTGGAGCATGCGAATCCGAGCTGCCCGTATAGCCCTTCCCTGCAGTCTTCTCTGCTCCCTCGGATGAAGCTGCCTCCCGTCTCTCAGGCGCTGGGATGTGGGACAGCGTGCTCAGGTGGGGCAACGGGAGGGATGAGCGACTGCAGGGCACAAGAGAAGGCAAGAAGGAACACAGTCCCTCAAGGAGCCAGTTCAGGGAAAGGAGTACGGTTAGCTAGGCAAGGCAGAGAAATATATTACTCTAGGAATTAATTTAAGGTTAAATGGATCAAGAGAGAGAGGGAGAAGAGTTAGCGGACCACGGGCTTTATTGCTCGAGCGGTTTTGTGTCATTTCTGTCCTGCAGTCCCAGTGGCCACCGCCCATAGGTAAGGAAAAGCCAAATGCCAAGCAGATTCCTGTGGGTAAATTCACAAGTTTTCCATCCCATGGCTGAAGCCGTAAAAACGCCGAAAGCACAGAAGTAGGGTGGCAGAAGAAAAGGAAGGGTAAGGAAGGACTCTGTATTTGTTATCTCTTAAGTGATGAATCTGAGCCAAAAGTTACCCTGCAAATTGAGAAGCAAAAGAAACAAATAGGGACAGACTGAGATGGGAGCTGTACCAAGACCTGGTGGACGTTACGCCCAATCATGCAATAAAAGATACAGGACAGACGATGGTGCAGCTTTATCAGCACGAATTACTTCCAATCGCAGAAGCCACAAGTGAGTTATGCGGATCCTCCTGAACCCCTGCCAAGCAAAACTGTCCGGCCTCTGCTGAACACCGGTGTAATTGGGGAAAAAAAAGCATGAAACATTTATCTGGCAAGTGCTTTCAAAAAGAGAAAAGCGGCTGTTGGGAGCTGCTCAAGGGGCTGGAATGCTGGAGACGGTTCCAGGGGGACGGATCAGCCATCAGAGTGCATACAAGGCAGGGAGGGATTTTTAATAAAATGCAGTTTATCGCACGGTGATTACCACCTCCTATTTATACCATATGAGATCATGAAAAACATGGCACGTACTTCCTTACTCCTGGAAACACAAAGTCAACTGAACAACCATATGATAAACTGGCCCTTTTCATGCACTTTTACTTTGTCCTTCTCAACCTCTATTTCCAAACATCTGTCACTTAGATAAAGTGAGCAATAAAAATCTACTAGAAAAATACTTTCTGTGCCACCCCCAAAAAAACAGCACAGTAGATTAGGATTATGAGTCCAAATTCCAGGGCTGTTCCATTTAACATGCAAATCTTAATTGTTCACAAGGAAGCACAGACGCTCAAAGTATTTAACATGTAAGAAAGGGAACTTCAGGGTCTCCAGAAAATGCATCATCTATTTCTAACCTTTGCTGGTTACACACAACAGACGTTACAGACACAACGTGCCAAGACATAAAGAAAAAAGTATTTCAGGTAAGCTTTTATGCCTTAAAGAGCACGCCTTTCCCCACTCCCCCTCAAATGTGGTTTGAAGGTGAAAGGCTTAGAGAGAGGAAACACCGCATTATTTCCACGGTACAATTCTGCACTCGAATTTGGGGTAATATGGTAAAAGACTTCATTAGCACTCTTTCAGAATGACTTGTTTAACTTGCTTGTAGCTTTGCCAGTTATGAGTAATGCAACAATCACTAAGATATACCAACACCACCTTTGTACCACATTTCTTTCACACGTTGCCTGATGCCTACTGGACTCAGCCTTCTTGTAAGTGATCCCGCTGTCTTCAGCCGAGCAATCCTCGCCGAGACAGGCCCACGCGGCCCGCGAGACGCCGCACCTTTCACCTGCTCCTCACTTCACAGAAATGCTCCTTTTCGGCTGCAATGCTCTACGACTGGTCTCAGCAGAGTAGCTCTGCAGTGTGGCTGCTCAGCAAAATCTATTGCCCCTCATCTTTTTTTTATTAACCCGATGGTTAACCACCACCACCACCGCCCCCAACAGCGCAAAACTAAATAAATAATGCTACAAAGATAATTCATACTGGGTGACACCCCAGTACAGCGTCTGTGTGGGACTGCACCTCCACGATCATTAAAACGAGGTCTACACGTTGCTGGATCACCCAGGAGTACAAATTTGATCGGGATTGGGCCAAGGCACGTGATCACGCTTCTGCTGAATGAGCCAGAGTGCACGATACAGAGCCAACGCCAATTTTACGCTGGCCGTATGCCAGCTGCAGGGGTGCAGACGATACCTGATCTGGCTGGAGTTGTGTACAGTGATACCTGATCTGGCATAAAGTCTGCTAGTAAAAAGTTAACCTGTCAAAAACTTCTTGAATTAACTTAGGCAGGCAGAGTGAATGAATACCAGGTCAGCGCTTCACATCATGCGGCCACCCCATTTTTGAGCCAATAATAGGAGTTGTACTGCTGGCTTTTCTCCGTTGCCAAAGCTTAATGTCGATAGTGATGCTTATATGCACGGGGATCTCATTGCAGGATCAGGGCCTGAGAGTCCTTCAACTCGCCTTGCCTCCAACTTAAAGCAAAAAGGAAAGAAAAAAGCAGAATGAAATCTAAACATTTAGCCTCTAAGTAGTCAAGAGAGTCTACTAATATGGGACCTGTATGTGAAGATGGAGCCATGGGCATTTCTGTAGCAGATAAATTTAGATGATGATTAAAATAGAGCCTGTTCCTTCAGGTTAGTGAAAGTCTTGGTACAGCAAACACGTCAGTAACCAGGCTGATTTTTGTAGTATTTTAGTAATCCAAACAGTATTAGAAATGCGCCCTGTCGTGTTGAACAAATGTGAACTTTATTTTTTTCTTTACAGCCCTTTGGCACAGAAGGGCAGTCCTGCTCTTTTGAAACTGTTTTGAAAAGCCTTACCTGATCTCTGGTAGAACTTAACCCGTTTTTAACACTGCCGCAATACTGCCCGGTGTTGAAACATGCAGTTACCATTATACGAGGCTACAGACATGTAGGAAATGTGGATTTCAAACATTCTTTCTTGAAATTGCTGGAAATCACTGGAAATGGCTCGGTTTATGTGAGTACTTCAAATATTTTCAGAGCTAGTTCAAGGAGACCATTCGCTGAAAGCCATTTTCAGTTGTTTTTGCATTTCCTATCACAGAGGCCCTAAAATGGTCCACCCAGTGGTCTAGCAACCTTGACAAGTTACCCAGATCTCCGAGCTACAGCCATGCTCCTATCGCTCCTGCAGGGATGCCTAGACAGAGGGTTCCCAAATTTTGGTCCTCAAGGCCATCACGCAGTCTCAAGGGCAAGCGGCAGATCGCAGCAGCCTGCCCTCCAACAGGCAGGGGCGAGGCAGTGGCCAGCTTTCCCCTTGCCACCCCATGCAGCAGCATGAGCCCCTGTCCCTCCTCACGGGGTCCGGTGGCCTGGGGCTCCCCAGAGAGCTCAAGGGTTTGTTTACCGGCCGGCCCAACGCGGCCCTTGGCAAACCCCGACGCTGAGGTGGGCCGGTGGCAGACGCCTGGGGCTCACGGGGAGCGGGTGAGCAGGGAGGCCTGAAGCGAGGGGGCTGGCTGGCCTGCGGTGCGGTGCGGAGCGGAGCTGAGCTGCAGCGGGGCTGCCACCTGCGGTTCGACCCTCCTCACGGAGCGCTCCGCCGCCCCCGCCCAGGCGGGGACAAGTCACCCCAGGGTGACAACGCAGCGCCCAGCCACGGCTTCTCCACACTGACAGGGCGGGAAGGGGGAGACGGGGGGGGACGGGGACGGACGACGTCCGCCGGCGGCGCTCGGGGTGGTGGGGAGGTGGTGGGGAGGTGGTGGGGGTGCCTCGGTGGCGCCCCCGGCGGAGGGGCGGCGGGGGCGGCGGGGCGCCGCCGGGGCGGCGCAGCAACAGTTAACGGCGGGGCGCAGCGAATGGGCCGCGCTGTTTCCAAGGGCGACGGCTCGGAGTGTCCCGGATCGTACCATTGCGCAAGCGGCGCGGGGAGGGGGGGGGACGGGAGGAGGGCGGAGGGAGTGCGAGCGGCGCCGCCGCCGCCAGGCCCGGCCCAGCGCCGCCTCCTCCCTCCCTCCCTCCTCCCCCCCCCCGCCTCGCCTCGCCGCGCCTCCTCCCCCTCCCGCCCGGCCGGAGCGCGGCGCCGGGGCCCAGCAGCGAGCGGCGCGCGGCGGAGCGGAGCAGGCGGCCGGCGGCGGCCGGGCCCGGAGCGGCGGAGTCGGTACCGGCGGCGGGGCGGGCCGGGCCGGGCCGGGCCGGCGCGAACCCCTGCCCTCGCTGCCTTCTCGCCGCCGCGGGATGCGGGCGGCCCGGGGCCGTGGGCTGTGAGCGGCGGCAGCGCGGAGACAAAGGGAGGCGGCGGGGCTCGGCGGCCGGCACCAGGGACGGAGCGCGGGGGCCGCCGCCGCCGCCGGGGCGCACCCGCCCGCCCGCCGGGAGGCGGCACGATGCGGCACGGGGCGGCGCGGCCGCAGCAGCGCGGCGGCAGCAGCGGCGCGGCCCGCCCGGCGCGGCGGTAGAGGCGGCGGCCGCAGGGCGCGGGGCCGGGCCGGGCCGGCGGTCGCGCAGCAGCGTCTCCCGCGGGCCGGGCCGCGCCGCCCGGGCCGGCGATGTGAGGGCGGCGGCGGCGGCGAGGAGGAGCGCGGCGCGGCGCGGCACGGCGCGGAGCGGAAGGCGGGCGGGCCCCGAGCGGAAGCGGGCCGGGCTCGGCGGCGAGGAGGAGCGCGGCGCCGGCGGGGGCGGCCGGGCGCGGGCGTGCGATGGAAACGCACATCTCGTGCCTGTTCCCCGAGCTGCTGGCCATGATCTTCGGGTACCTGGAGGTGCGGGACAAGGGCCGGGCGGCGCAGGTGTGCACGGCCTGGCGGGACGCCGCCTACCACCGCTCGGTCTGGCGGGGCGTGGAGGCCAAGCTGCACCTGCGCCGCGCCAACCCCTCGCTCTTCCCCAGCCTGGCGGCGCGGGGCATCCGGCGGGTGCAGATCCTGTCGCTGCGGCGCAGCCTGAGCTACGTGATCCAGGGCATGGCGGACATCGAGAGCCTCAACCTCAGCGGCTGCTACAACCTCACCGACAACGGGCTGGGCCACGCCTTCGTGGCGGAGATCAGCTCCCTGCGCTCGCTCAACCTGAGCCTCTGCAAGCAGATCACGGACAGCAGCCTGGGCCGCATCGCCCAGTACCTCAAGGGCCTGGAGGTGCTCGAGCTGGGGGGCTGCAGCAACATCACCAACACCGGCCTCCTCCTCATCGCCTGGGGCCTGCAGCGCCTCAAGAGCCTCAACCTGCGCTCCTGCCGGCACCTCTCCGACGTGGGCATCGGGCACCTGGCGGGCATGACGCGCAGCGCGGCCGAGGGCTGCCTGGGCCTGGAGCAGCTCACGCTGCAGGACTGCCAGAAGCTCAGCGACCTCTCGCTCAAGCACCTGGCCCGCGGGCTGGGCCGCCTCCGCCAGCTCAACCTCAGCTTCTGCGGGGGCATCTCGGACGCGGGGCTGCTGCACCTGTCGCACATGAGCAGCCTGCGCAGCCTCAACCTGCGCTCCTGCGACAACATCAGTGACACGGGCATCATGCATCTGGCCATGGGCAGCCTGCGGCTGTCCGGCCTCGACGTCTCCTTCTGCGACAAGGTGGGGGACCAGAGCCTAGCCTATATCGCACAGGGCCTGGACGGGCTGCGCTCCCTCTCCCTCTGCTCCTGCCACATTAGCGACGAGGGCATCAACCGCATGGTGCGACAGATGCACGGGCTCCGCACCCTCAACATCGGCCAGTGCGTCCGCATCACTGACAAGGGCCTGGAGCTCATCGCCGAACACCTCAGCCAGCTCACGGGCATCGATCTCTACGGCTGCACCCGCATTACCAAGCGGGGCTTGGAGCGCATCACCCAGCTGCCCTGCCTCAAGGTGCTCAACCTGGGACTTTGGGAAATGACTGAGAGCGAGAAGGTCAGGTGAGAGGAGGGGGGCGCCCCGAGACCTCCATCTGCTCTGGAGGGACTCACTCACTGACTGACTGACTGCTGCAATGGAGGAGAGAAAGAGAGAGAGGGGCACGCACAGAGCCATGCTACCCACGCACCCTGGCACCGGAGGGAGGAGCGTAGAGAAAGAGAGTATATCCTCGACCCTTCTGTGCTGCCTACCTACCCTTGCTCTGGAGGAGGAGGAGGAGGAGGAGGAAGGGGGGCAGGAGGAGAGAGAGAAAGCACCTATCCTTTTTCCAGGTCATGCCTCCAGCTCCATGCTGGGGAGACAGAGCTCCCCCTTCCCCCACAGCATCCTTCCCTGCGGAAGAGGTAGAAGCCCACACTCTTATGCACTGGGGCTACAGACACCCCTCTTTATCCCCACTCCCTCATTCCATCCCCTCATGCACTAAGGATGGATAAAGAAAGACCCTTGTTCTGCCATGAATTCAGAATAGATTATTTTTGGTTTATATAAAGGAGAGTGGGAATGGAGATGGGAACAAACAATAACAACAGCAGAAAAGGCTTCCTAGCTACACTTATGTACCCGGCCACCCAGTTATCCTGCGCTGGGCACAGATACAGCTTTTGGTAAAATAACCATTCCACCTCTGCGCTTGCCCCTCCCCTGTCAACTAGGAATTGTGACAGAAATATTGCTCCCTAGGTACATTGATTTTTTTTCTTTTTTTTTTTTTTTTTTAAATCTGTTTTCAATCTCCAGTTCCATGTTATTCTTTGCTGTGGGCGGATACAACCTCCCACTATTCCAGTTCTCCACTGCACTGAGACTGGGGATAGCTACAGCCTCTCCTGTCAGTATGTTTCCATGTCATCCTGCACTATGGTTAATGGAAAAGCCTAGGCACTCCATTCTCTCTCCCCATCTCTCTACTGGAGATGAAGATACCATTTCCTCCTCCTCACGTCTCTGTGGGGACTGGACACGGACCCCAGTCTCTTAGGCCTTCCCGTGCCGTGGGGGACACTGAGAGTTACCGAGACTCGTCTTCCCTTTCATCATTCTCTCTTTTTCTCCCCTCCTTCTTCTTGGCAACAG
Organism: Gymnogyps californianus; assembly: GCF_018139145.2. Classification (NCBI taxonomy): domain Eukaryota; kingdom Metazoa; phylum Chordata; class Aves; order Accipitriformes; family Cathartidae; genus Gymnogyps; species Gymnogyps californianus. The sequence continues at coordinate 150,401,847 of NC_059471.1, forward strand.
GGACAGACATATCCAGCTACATATCCATTCCTCTTTGGGTCGAGGGTGAGCGGGTAGAAGGGGTGGCTAGCTCCCCTCTACCCAGGGGACTTGAGGAAGAATCTCCAGCTTCATTTCTGCTTCATTTGAGATACTGTGACCTGTTTTTATTTTGAAATGCATAAAAAAAATTACTGCTACAAAAACAGCCTCTTACTCTCCCATCTATCCCTTGCTTATGTCCTGTAACTGATCCCAGTTTTCCTCACTCATTTTCCTCTTTACAGTATTCATTTTCTTACATGGTTTTATTTTAAAAGACATTTGAAGTTGCTGTTCTTGTGGATTTTTAAGTACATTTTTTTTCTGCTGAATATATTCTATATATATAAATATATATATGATGTCTGGCTACCTCGTTTTAATTTGTTACTCCCCTCCCCCCCCCTCCCCCCAAGCCCTGGAATTCTTACAGGAAAGAGATTTTGAGACTGAAACATTTTTGTGCCTAGACTGGAATAATGCCCCTTGGGTTTGTTCTTCTTTTTCTCCCCCTCCTCTCCCCCCTTTCTTTTTTTAAATTTTTGTTTTTAAGCTTACCCTACTGTGTCCCACCTTCACATTCTGGTTGTGCCTCTCCCTCCCTCTTCACTGGGGACTGGGGACCCAAACTGTGCTTCTGCATTTTTACTCTTCTAGCACAAACATGTAACGTGAGAATCCATGCTGAGGATTAGGCTACTGTTAACAGAAATGTGTAAAATGCAAGTTCGTTTAAAAAAAATTTATATATATAGATATATGCAAATGCTTTCCCCTCCCCTCCCAAATCACCTACAAAAGGTCACTATGCCAGGCTTCCTGTTTGTAGGTGGAGAGGAGCAGAGCTGGCCTGCAGGCCCCGAGGCTGCAATGTGAAGGGGAGGAGACTGAAGTTCATCTGTCTTATCTCTGTTCTGTCAATAAAATGGAGCTGGGTCTTTTTTTTTTTTTTAATTATTATTTTAAAGAGGAAGAGGTGGTGTTTTTTGGTTTTTTTGTTTTTTTTTTTAAAGAAAAATATCTTGGCTTTTTTTTTGCTCATCTGTTCAAAATCTCAAATCCTCCACAGTAACAGGCCAGACCATGGAGTTAACGCAAACCCAGAGACCCCTATGGATTAATTGTACTGTTTGTGAATTTGTATAAAAAAAATAACAAAGATCCTCTTAAAACATTTTATATTCTTACAGTAAAAGGTTAAACATATTTATATAATAAAAGAGGAAATATGAAGTATGTTTTTGAAAAAAAAAAAAAAAAGCCGTATCTGTGTTGTCTGTGCTTTTTAAAGACATCTATCTGTCTATCTGTTGGGTTTGGTAAGTACACCGTGTGGCTCATGCCGGGGGTTTGGGGCTGCTTGCTCTTGTTCCAGTGAGTGACAGAGGAGGAGAAGGAAGGAAGAGAGCCTAGTGCCTCCTGTGCAGGATGTTGAGTAACATCATCATGAAGAGTTTGTAAGGAAGGGGTTTGGTAGGACCAGCCTTGTCTGCGAGGGCGCTCACAGCATCTGTGGGGAGAAACCGAGTTCAGTTGCCCATCGGTGTGAGGTGTCAGCTCAGTTTGAGGTCGGACAAACCGAAAGTGCTGAAGCTCGCTAGCAAGTGAATAGAGTATTCAGTGGTAGAGGAAGACATTTGGGAGGGGGGACAGAAGGGCTGTGTTTCTTAATTTTTTAAAGCTCCAGGTAGATGGCAGAGGTTTTTTTGTGATTTAAATTGAGACCCTCCCTGGGTGGAAGATCCATCAAATAAAAACATTTCCCAGCAGTGACAACCACCAAAACCCATGCCCTCACCGGCACACAAGGACTTGGGAAATCCAAAATGTCTTGGTTGGTTTCCACTGCCCAGATGAAGATTAAAGAGGAAGTAAAGTGGGAACGTGTTTTTTAAAAAAAAAAAAAAAAAAAAGTTTGAATAATCTAAGGTGTCCTTTGTCCTATACCATGATCTTTCTCCTTAATGTATGACTTTTAACCCAATGGGGTCCCTTTTTAGCCTTCCACAATGTCATTTTTTTATTGTTGTTGGAGATGGAGCTTAAGCGGTGTTTACAGGGCAGTGACAAAGCCTGTCTCCCCCCGGCCCAGCGGCGGGGCTCGCTCGCCCCGCTGCCCCCTTCCTGCCTCGAAGGAGGGGGAATGCGAAATGGTGGAAGAAGCCGGAGCCATTGTTCAGGAAAGTTAAAAGAGGAGCTGTCCTTGCTTGCTTGCTCAGTCATGCATACTCAATCTGGCCGGGCCCGGGTCCCTATGGAAAGGAGGAGGGCGATTCTTCCCCTCTTTTTAACATTCCTCTCCAGGCCTGGCTGTATTTAAGCTGCTTTCCTCCGCGCGGAGGAGGAGGAGGGAGGGGGATGGTCTGAAGTTCCTGTACATTTGCATTTTAAGCACTTCCAGCGCTGAGCAGGCCACTTTGTTCCCCCCGCAATACCCCGCTCCAGCAGCCCTCGCTGGCGTGCTGCTCCAGGTGGGTCAGATGCCCTACCAAAGGAGGTCCCCTCCGCATCCGGGGCCGGCCTGCCCCAGGTGCTTAGCCTCTGCCTCCACAGGTATTTTTGGTTGAGGCTGGACTGGGCGTACTTCTTTGTTGCCAGCTCTAACCACCTCACCCCTTTTATGTCAGTGCCGCATTTCAAAGGAGAAAATAGTGCCCAACTCTGGCCCTCTTAAAAAGAAACACTATCATCTCCTCCGCATCCTAAGGACCTAGACTACCTCAAGGTTTGGACTTCAGGGTGTGTGTGGTTTTTTCCCCCTTCTTTCCAAGACTTCCAAGCTTTCTGCTGGGAGTCCATCACAAAAGCTGCATTGTTCGCTTTAGGGAAGGCCACCACAATTGGATCTAATTGAGCCTGACACTATATCCATCTTCCTCTACTTGGAGGGAGGTGTGGGCTCTGTCTTTCCTGTGTTAAGAAAAAAGTTTACAGTAACTTCTTGACCGAAAAAGAGGATGTATGTATGAATGTTATAAACAACGGGAATTCCAGATCAGGTTCCCATTACCGCTGAGAATGTAAATGTTCCTGGGGTAGGCAGCAGTTCCAGCCAGGGATGGGGAATGATACATCTCTCATAAGGTAGGTTTGTTTCTGCTGGATTTGAGTGAAAATGGCATCTCCTTATTAAGCCCCATGTTCACACGGATAACGGTGGGACATCTATGTCTAAATATAACGTGTGTGCTCATAAGCTCTGTAATCAGAACTAGGACAGGATTTTTTTTGCTAAAAAAACCCCCAAACTTCCTCTCCCCACTTAAAAAAACAAGCCAAAAGCATTGCCCACTTGGCCTGGCATGCTCTTTAAGGGGAACCCAAGCCAAAGGAAGCTGCCGAAACCAAAGCCTCCCTGAAGCCTAGCATTTAGACACCCTGGGCTGTTCCCGTAGATGGAGCAAGTGCTCCTCATGCCTTCCTCTCATGCCCCAGCGTGACAGCACCTCCTCAGGCACAGACGCAGGCCTCCCTGTCCAGCGAGGCCAGGGCTGGGGGAATGCATGTGTTTACTAGTAAAAAGAAGGGTTTCTTAAAATAAATAATCCATTGCCAACAACCATAGACCAATTACCACATGACTCCTCAGGGTAACAAGGAAACTTAATTTTCACTCTCTAGCCGCTCTCAAATTTTTGAACATGACTCAGTTGGCAACGGGGGTAGAAAACCATAAAAAAACCCACCACTATTTGGAAGCGAGCTGGAAGTCTCCCATCTGTGTCAGCGAGCCCGCGGTGCCCCAGTGGTGGCTTTGGTGCCAGCCTTCACCGCTGTGCCCAGCAAAAACGCTCCCAGCCCACCCAGCCACGCCGGTTGGGGCAGCAGGGTCCCTTGCCTACAGCCACGCAAGCTGGGGCACGGAGGATGCAGGATGAACCAGGGACCCACTTTATGGACCGGTGGCTCTGGGGAGCAGAAGGGCCATGCTCAAGAGGAGGCGGCAGAAAATGGAGCAGAGCAGGAGCGACGCAAAGGGGGGATGAAGGGACCGGGCAGGAGAGAAGGCGGCCGGGGACTGAGGGGCAGTGGCGGGGGACGCCGGCTCTCAAGCTGCAACGAAGTCCTGCGTGTGCGTGGGGGTCCCTGGTCTGCTGCAGCAGCTGCTCCCCTGGCCAGAGCCAGCGGCTGGCTCCTCTCCCTGGGAGATGGGGAGGAAAAGGAGGCTCCACCTGGGTCCTACTGCCCTTGGACCAGCATACGGGAGGTCCGTGCATGACAGATTTATACGTTTTATACCTTCCCACCCCACGCTGCGGGTTCGACTGAATCAGTTTGTCGTGGTGATTCTGGGGTCCTTTGTTTCCCGGATAATAAATAACGGGGTCACGGGGCAGCTGTCACGCAAACTGCCTGGGGCCTGTGCTAGGACGAGAGGTGATCTCCATGCTAGATAGTATAGAGCTTACTACTGAACCTCCCCTTTGGTGGTCAGGGAAGAGTTAAAACGAGAGCTGGGTGGCCAAGACACCCAAAGTTTTTGGAACCAAAGCTAGAAGTTAGCACAGGCTGCCATTAACAGCTCAAGGGTAGGTGTCCCTCGGATCTGGCAGCCTCGCTACCTACATACGCAGGATGCTTCTAGCAAAGTGGAACCTTATTTTTTTTCCTCTCTCTCCCTCCTCTACCTTAAATCCCACTCTTTTAGCCAGCAGCTCTTTAATAGTGCCTTCTGTGGAGGAAAAAGATAATCGATAAACTCAGCTGGGTGGTGTGGGCTAGATGTGAGGACCCCTCAGGACATCAGCGAGGCCCCATGCCAGAGCTGCTGGCTGGGCTGCATGACGCTCCCCGCCATGGCCAGCCAGCGAGCCCATCCCGCTCAATTCCCCAGCCCCAAGCTGCACGAAAGAAAGAGCTGGAGCGGGTTCGTCGGGCTCCTGTGCCAGAACTTAGACTCCAGCCACATTTGGCAGGGACGCTAGTGCTTCTCCCCCTTCTTTAATTAAATCTACCAAATACATTAGCTCAATGGCAGCCCAACCTGAAATACCACCGTGGAGATTTTGAAAGATCCAAATCCGATCTGTCCTTATGACAGAAAGATGAGCGGAAACGGGATTTTCCTAAAAGATTTCCTAAAATCTGGGGCGTGTTTTGGAAAGAGTGTCAAAAGTTTAATACCAGGGCCTGGACACATGCCCTGAGCAAGTATTTCCACATGAGAGGGTTACTGAGACATAAACCAAACTCCTCTTCTGCTACAGAAACGAACTTGGATCTAGAAATGGGCAAGTCCTCCTAGTTATTTTCTTTCCTTTAAGCCTTGTGTCTCTGGGCGCAGGTTAGTGATTTGAAGAGGAAGCAATTTCCCCTCCTAGCTTTAAAAAAAAAACCCAAAAGATTATATCTGAGGTTCATCCTCTTCCTCCCTCTCCTTCCCCTCTTTCTCCCCCAAAACGTCCCAGCTTTACAACCCCTGGGCAACTTAACCCTGCTCGGCAGGTCGGCACCAAAGGTGTACAGACAGCACCACACAGGCACGCCGATTGCGGCTCTGCGGCCAGCAGCCTCTCTCCTTGTTTGGTGAGCTAACACGCCAAGCACCCAGCAGCAAGAAAACCCTGCCATCATCTCCTTTTGTGACAGCCACAGTTGCACGGCCGGCACCCCAGCTTCAGCGCGAACCACACGGCAGGCATCCTTCAGCCCTGTGAACTCCTCCTGCCGCATGTTGGGGAGAAGTCCCGTAAGGCTGCTCATGCCACAGGCAAGCCAGTTTCCTCTATTCCTCCAGCCTCGTCGAGCCACCCGGGATGCAATGCCTGCCTCTTGGCTCCGGCAAATCTCCGTCCGCTTGGCCAAAGCGCCCTACGCGCCACCCATCCCTATGCGGGTTGGCCAGAGGCGACGGGGGACGACGGGATCCCTCGGGCCACCCGTCTGCCAAACGCCCGGTAAAAACCCAGACGTAGACAACACGGTAAGTACCGAGAAGCGAATGCTGCCTATGATACTGGCGGGGCTTCTGCGTTGGCTGGGTGAAGCATCCTCACCCTCATCCCCATCCCCGACGTCCCCATCCCCATCCCCTATCCGGAGCCGCACAGCCACCGGCAGTCCCCAGATTTCACTCCCCAATCTCGCAGCACCTCCGGGGATCCGCCGGCTCCCCGCCCTCCCCGTCGCCGTCGCTCCCGGGCCGGGCTCCGCCTGCAGGTGCCGCGCCGTTCCGCCAGGCGGCAGCATTGCCCGTCGAGTGCCGCCGCCCGCCCGGTCCCGGCTCAACCCGACGACCCCCGCCCCGGGGAGCCGGGGCTCCGCTGGGGCCCGTACGGGCCCCAGCGGAGCCCCGGCTCCCCGGGGCGGGGGGTGTGTGTGTGTGTGTTTTGATTCATCCCAGGCCAAGGCACCCCACCGCACACATTAATTACTTCAAACTCCACACGTTAATTAATGAAAATTAATTAATCCTCACGGTGCTGCTGTCCCCGTGCGATGTCCCCAGCGGGGTAACGCGTGTCGCTTGGGGGGGGGAGGTCGCCAAGTGAGGAGGGTGAGAAATCGGATGGGTGAGAGGGCCCGTTCGGCAACCCTGGACCACGGCTGCATGGGCACGAACCGGTGCGGGATGGCCAGGGTCGAAGCTACAAAGGGATGGTGAACTCCGTTCCTGCTCATCATCATCACCGTCAGTACTTGATGGTGGTGAAGGGTCCTGAGGGTTTGCACCATAAACCAAAACGGGAAGCCACAGCTAGCGTAGCTGGACGGGTGGTGGTCAACGCACCCCATCGCTGTGCGAGACCCGCACACCTCAGCCCGAACTGGCTGCCTTCTGGAAAACATCCATCCTAGACTTAGTACTTCTACCTGAAGTCTGCATCTCTTGACATCTATAGCTTGACACTAAGAAAATGATTTTGTTTATTTAATCTTTTTTAAAAGCATGCAAGCGTGAGAATGGTAATGGAGCAGGATCGAACTTAAATTAATCCTTGGATTATTTTAGTTCAGTTTTGTTGTGCAGGGCTTTGCTATGTTGTTGGCACGGTTACTCTGTGGGATACCTTAATCACTACAGAGGTATCTGGAGCTGTATGTGCATGTCCTTTTTAGCACCTAAACTTGAATATTTTTTTTTTAATCCGCTTCTCACACTGCTGCTACAGATACAGCGATGGCATCTTCTTCAGAAGCAGCTATACCTGATAGTTTACTAGAATTAATAATTAGCTTCTGCATGGCTCATTACAGGCACAGACGTCAGAAAGGGAAGTATCATCGCTAATGGGGAAAGAGAGGTGAAAGCAACTTGACTAAGGTTACGTCCCAATCCGTGAGTGGCCAAACAGCGCCTGGCATCCACCTCTCCCATCTCCAGTCCTGCTGGCTTCTGCCACTTGGAGCAGCAAAAACTGAAATGAGTTTTCCAGCCTAAGGTAGCCCTGGAGAGGGAGGGTCAGGACAGAGAAAAACTAAGTGCAGAGGACATCTTCCTACTCTTCCCACACCATGGTTCTGCCACCCAGAGCCCCAGAAGCGCTGGTGTACAACTGTGGGCTGTGGCAGAGCTCCCAGCAGCAGGAACCACTCCAAAAAGCCATCCCTATCTGTTCAGACTCTTCAGCCGTCGCAGCTTTTATTTCAGGCAACAGCGAGTCTCACCAAACAAATGCAGAGCTGACAAAAAGCACCGCTTTGACAGCCCTGAAGGCCCATGTCCCGTCACAACAACAGGTACGGCTCGGATTGCAGCTCTCCCAGCTGCTCCATCTCCGTCTTCACCAGGACTGTCCCTGCAGCAGCTCGGGGACCACCCATGCGGATCAAAGGCGTGGGCAGTACACGGTCCTTAAGGCTGCAAATGCTATTGCCCCTCATGGTTTTCCTTCCCGAGAGGCACCTGTCCATTAGCAAAAACTTGCCCAGACCACACCAAAGACTGACCAAGCGACAGCGACTTTTGGTTTCCAGACCCAGACCACACGGCGTGAGGACTTGCGCCTGGGCTGCCCGCTCCCTTCCCCTCACCTCCACCAGTTTCAGATGCAGTGTGCCGGGGACATCGTGGGGGGGACACGACACGACAACACACACATCGCGGGGGGGGGACACCACATCGCAGGGGGGACGGACATCGTCTCCCGCACACACCTGCCGGGGAGTCAGCGAGACAGGGGGAGGCTGCATGTGAGTGGCTGGGTGTAACTTCCACCCTGTCCCTAGTGCCAAAAACAAGCATGTTAAAGCTAATCTACCCCTGTCCCAGCTCAACTGCTTTTCTGTAACTAAGCCCCTTATAATGGTTTTACTAAAATCCCCTTTTGATGGAAAAAATCCCAGCTGGAAGTTTCGGGCAGCAGCACAATGTGCAAGTCTGCGTGTCCCTTTCCCTGGCTTCACAAAAGCCTCTAATCGAGTGGAAAATTTGCTGGAGGCCAGAGGTTTAGGCCTGCAATTATTTTTTAAGGGATTATCAGGAGAGAATGGGGGTACTTTCGACCCTCCCTCTCTTTGTGTTTTGCTCTGTGCTGCTTTCAGACAGACTGAGCCAGAAACCTAAACCACCGCAGCTGGATCCAGCGAAATTGGGGCTTGGCTGGGCGGCACGCCTCCTCACTGTCCTACGGGACGGACCCCAGCGTCCAGGTTAGAGGAGTCCCACTCCAGCACCATGCAACAAACAGAAATGCTTCTCTACAGAAGCAACACTAGAAGTTTTTTTTAAAGAAAAACTTGAGAGAAAGCAACCAATTCCAGTTCTCTGAGCCTCACCGAACTGAAAAACCAAGGAGCAGGCAGGGATGTGTGCACCAGACAGGCTAGGCTTTGGCTCTGCAAAGCCATTATGCAGGAGGTCTTGCACAAGTTACTTGCAGCAAGCTCCAAAAAAGACTTGGCACCAAAGACGTGTGTGCTGCAACACCCAGCTTTTAAGGGCCTTGCTCCAAGGGTGGATCCCGGGGTTAGGGTCCTCGGTGCTTTTGCAGCCTCCAAGAAGAGTCAGATACCACCAAGGCTCCGAAACAACTTCTTGCCAGGCATGGAGCCACTTACTGTCAGCATGCTTAGCATGGGCTGGCCAGAGAAGAAATGCCACTGGCTCTCCTGCCTGAGGAGCTCCGTACCTTGCTCAGAGCTACTGTGAACTGCCTACGCTTACACGTGACCCAAAATTAGGTGCTTCTCCTCTGCTGTCAAATTGCCACACTCCTGCTTGCATACAAGCAAGCAAGCCAGCCATAGCCGGAGGAAGCAGCGGCGTGCCCTGCTTTTAAACAGTAGCCTAAGGAAGCGGGAGACCTGCTTTAATTCCTCCCTCCCTTCATGGCACTTCAAACCTACCCCTCCTGGAGAAGGCACTAACCATCAGCCCTCAGGCGAGGGCCAGGAGAAAGGGCCACTCTTCATTATTCCCATATATGCTGCGCTACGGTGTGGATGATTATTCCAGACTCGGTGCAAGAAACAGAGTACATGAAGGAAGCAATGGCTGTAGACCACGAGTATTTACTCTCGGGGCCAGTCTCTCCTTCTGAAACCTCTTGGCATGTTGCATAAAGCAGCTGTTGGATAAAACAGAGAAGCAGGTTTTGATCCCTGAGCCTTCCAACCATTCGGCTGCTGTATAAGACGTTTCAAAAGAAAGTGGCAGCTGCCACTGGCTTTGCGATCTTACCCTGTCCGTGTCTGCTAGGTGTGCTCTGAAAGCACCTGGGGAGGCTGAGGGGCCAGGGTGCTTTCTTTCTGAATCATGATCAGAGTCAAGCAGTTTGGGGCAGGCACGTAAGTACAACACTCGGCACCCAAGAGGTGTTAAAATAAAAATAATTTTAAAAACCAGGCAAACAAACACAGAGAAAAAGGCAAATGAGGCATCTGTGGAATTTACATGCCTCCAGGAGCTAGGTGGTGCCTAAGCTGGGGATTTTGATTTTGCAATTTTGAATACTGCCAAAATATCATTTGTTTTGTTTTTTTTTCCTTGGATCAGGTCTTTTCCCCTTCTCTACCTCATTCTCTCCATCCACATGGACACTGTTTTTGAGAGTGTTAAGACAGTAAGATAAAAAGACGAATGGCCTAGCCTGCTCAAAATTGCTCATTAAGGCTGATGTGCTTTAAGATACTCTGTACATGTCTAACTTCTGGAAGACGGATGAATCTGCTCTCCAAGATAGCTTGAGAGCTTCAGTGTCCAAAGATAAGGGATGCAGAATTGCCAGTAACTAGTAGAGTAGGATGTGACCTGTGTGATTCACTAGCGGCACTAGAAATGTAAGGTCAGGTGAAGAGTCAGCTCCAGCTCCATCTTCTCACCCTAATAAATTGAGTGCCGGGCATAGCGCCACAGAAGAGCCATCCTGTACTACTTCCAAGGAAGTGGATCTTTCCCCCAGCCTGCTCTTCCTGAGCGCTGTCGGCGAGCCTTGCTCTTGGAGTCCCGAGTCTTTCTGTTTATACACAGCCTGCTGTCCACAGATAACCTTGAAAAGCCCTACTTACAGTATCACTGAAACACTGGGGACTTCCAGAGATCACCGTCCAAATTCCGCACAGAGGCAGGATCAAGTATACTTGGATCATTCGTGACAAGGGTTTATCTTACCCATTCCTAAAACTCTCCCTAGAGGCATAGCCTGCAGCCCTCTTACCCAACCACTTCCAGTTTACTTCTCATAATTTTTCTCCCTAACCACCTTAAATATTCTATTTTTTCCTCCAGATTAAGCTATGCTTTTAATGCTCTCCACAACTGGCAACAGAAAAGAGTTGAGGACTTTTCTGTTTAGGGCAACCTCTTACAGCCTGGTCCACAACTCCTTTCCCTTAGTCCTCATGCTCAGCTCCCTGTAAATGCACCTCGGATGCACCATGCTTCAACTCCATGTCTGTGCAGGGTTTGCCTTGTGAAGAGCCCAATTATCATGCTGCGTTACACAGACGGATTTCTAGATGTATGATAAACACGTCTGGAAACTATTATGATCGTCCCAAATGCTTGTGGCTTGTGAGACTTGAATCCGGAATTCCGACAACGTAAAGTGATTTGCTCACTGAGATGTCATAAAGATTTTATATTTTACAACATTATTATAATATACACCAAAAAGATATTATAAAGATACAACTTGCCACTTGTAAATTGTTAAAGCTTCCTAAGACATGTAGGTAACTTGGTATTTGCCCTCTGTCCCAGCACTCCCACTACTTTCTTTTATAGATACCTGCCAGCCCCGCTTCTTTATCCTCCTTCTGGGTACTCTCTCATACCCCTTCATCTAACAGCCGCGTTCCCCACAGGAGTCAACAGGGACTGTATTTCTGTCCCCCACCCAGGGGCCACTGATGGAGACACGAGGGATGTGCTCAGTTCAGTAAGACTGAAGACAACCAGCGTTTCACATGCAGCAGCACAAAGTAGAAGGATCTTATTTTTCTAACGTAGCTTTCCGATGCAAGTGAAAAGAGGTGACTGACAGGCCATGACAACTGGAACCACTCCTGTTCGAGTTGGACACTGCAACAAAACTGACCTAGCATGAGCATTACAGACCTTTGAACTTCATGGGCTCTTGTCAATTCCGTCACCAGTATAGGATGTCCCACAATCATAAACAGAGTGAAAAAAATCCCTGTCCAGCTCTCAGCAGAGTAGTTGTGCTGATCGTCACTGTACTCAAAGAAGGCATGGTGCACAGGCAGGTACTTGTTTCCTGCTTGCACTATCACTACTATTTTCGAGACACAATTTCAAGCTCATCACTAAACAGAACAGAAGTGCCGAGCTGCAATACAATACAGAAATAACGTTGCTCATCCAGGAAATGACAACTCCATGTCTTACACAGTGTATTGCCCTCGTGTGTAGCTATGCAATGCAATGGGCATCAGCGGCAGCGGAGTGAGGCAAGTGAAGAGGCTTATGGCTTGAATTTTTAAAAATCTAGGCACTCAGATGTCCCAGAGCGCCACGGGAGCTTCTGGTGACTTGTACCTCTCAGGAAAAACAACGGAGTGGATTCTGTTCTGGGCTCACTGCACGACTGCGGGCAAGACCTGCCACCCCTCTGCATCTCAGCTGCTTCATGCTTAAACTGAGTAGTATGTACCTATGAGAATAGAAAAGCTTATTTTTGGAAGTTCAAAAAAAAATACTCCAGACCTCTGCATGGAAGTCATCAGAGAAGTCTCAACCATAATCACCAATATTCCTGTGCCCAGGGCACAGTACAGGAAATTTGTCAGAGCCTCCCAACAATGCTCGAGGAGGTCCCAGCGCATGTTCATTTCTGCCCCCTCCATACCATTTCCCTGAAGAATGGGCCTTGTAGACAGAAGGGTTTCAAAACACAGCTTGAGTGCAGTAACTGCAGACATATTGTGTCAGACAGGGGCTTGGTGTTGAAAGAACTGTCTATATATTCAGCTGCATATTGTTACAAACATTTAAAGAAGCTGCTGTATCCAAAAAGGAAGGACAAGTTCTTATTATTATGAAAGCTGGGGGCTTTCCAGGGTTGCTGGTGTGCCAGCAAACGATCCAGAGCCAGGATAGATAATCACGGTAGAAACGATAGGAAAATCTACAAGCACCTCAGGACTACCTACGCAACATCTGCACGTCTCATAAACCAGGTGTTGCTCCCTGGAGCACATAATTTGGGCATGCATTCAGCGTGCCACTCCTACCACCTCCTGGCTCCCACCAGAACAATGTCACGCACTGCCTACAGCTACGTGCAAAGCGTGTAGTGCCAACCCCTGTTCAGAGAAATCTGTCATTTACCCAAGACTATGTTGTGTCAGTACAAAACTAGCCCACAGCTGGGAATTGGCAGGAACATATTTGAGGTATCACACTCACTGAGGAGGAACAGAAAAACTGCTTTGCCCACAACTGCCCAAAAGCAACTGCAGCAGTTTAAGTCAAAGACTTAAAGGGAGGCACACAGAGAAGTCAGGGGTCAGGCTCCAACAGAGACACAGATTCACACTCCAGAAAACAGGCTACAAAGCACTAAACGCAAAGAGGAGTTTATCCCAGCAGCAAGCTTCATGCTGCGCACAGACGTGCTTTCTTTACAGAGGCAAATGCATCTCAGTACACCCAGCATCTAGTGCGGCTCTGGTCACTTAGTCCATTGATCCTACCACGCTTCGAGGATAGGAGCATCTCTCCTTCGTGCACTAGCTGTTCTCAAGAGCTAAGGCTGAAGTCCTGGCAACAGTTCCCTCCTCTCTTTAAAAACAAAGAAAAAAACCAGAACAACAAAGAAAAAAACCAAAAAAACCCAATCCCTAGTCAGGAGCCTGCTACACCACAGAATGAAAAAGTGCTTACTTTTCTTCAGGAAGAGATTGTATTTCTTATATCAGGTTGAAGGTGGTCGTGGAATGGGGTTCAGCACCTGGATGCAGTTCTGGAGGATTTTTATTTTAATAAATATGCATAACTCCAGAGGGAAAACCTCTGTCAATACAAATCCTATGGAAAATATTGCTCCTGTAGACAGAAGAGAGACCAGTTCTGTTTGTGTATTCAGGCACTGTATATATGAAGATATTTTAGAGGCCTCTATACTTAGCCATTGTGGTTTCGATCTTTCCCAGGCCAGAGGTAGCTGTGTAAGCATATAGTCAGCATTGGCTAAACAAGTACTTTTAAAACCATACTGTTATTACCAAGTTAGTTAAAGAAGGCTTTTTTCTTCTTTTTTTTTGGGGGGGGGGGGAAGGGGGAAGATCTGTAATTCAAGACAAAATCATTAAAAAAAAACCCAACAAAAAACCACCACCCTTCTAGCCCTTAGAGTGAGATGTGTTTTTTTCAGTATCTCTTTACATTTAACTGCAGCCAGACCACTTCAGGTCATGATTTCATCTGATCTCAGCAGGATGGCATCGCTGGGTCTCACCGATACTCCCAGGGAAAGCAGGGTCCCTCAGGAAGCGATGCGGGTGACTCAGGCAGCGGAGCTCCTTCCTCTGAGTCAACACTGACCCAGTGTTTCAGCATCATGCTGGAGGGCGCTGACCTGCTCGGCGCGTTGTCTTTCAGAGGAAGTAAATGGGTGCCTGACCGCGCTTGTGGTTATTAAAGACAACATGTCGCTTTACACAAACATTGGCATTTGGCTACGTGACCGCTCCCTATGTGCGTAATTACATTTCTGCCTTCCTCCACTTTCTGTCCTGAATTGTTTCAATAGCTGCTGTGTTTCATCCAGCCCTAAATGCCCTTCGATGCTTGGAGGGACAGTTCCAGCAGAGCCCAAAACTAAGAACGTGGAATTTTATTGCTGACCCCACCTTTGGTTGGCCGCATTACCTAAGCGTGTCTCTTCTGCCTTCCCCTCTCTCTTGCTTTCCCCATGTGCAAAAGGGGGATCATGAGAAGAATCTCTTCTGTAAAATGCATTGAGAGCTACCAGAGGAAAACCCCATGTAAGAGAGCACTATAAAGATGAATTATGCGAGACGGCGCTATTAATTAGGCATGCTGATTAAACATTCTGGGATTTTTTTCAGTAGAAAAGGCGTTAGGGAAAATAGGAGAGATTTGTAAAGACAGCAGTGAAGTCTTCTGCATTTGTTATAATCATGACCTATGATCTTTCTTTAATCCAAGAGTGCCTTGGATTACAGACCAGACAGGTATTTCCCCCTTTGATGCAGAGGAGTTCAGTGATGCCTACTCTACAGTAAGTGCTCTAAAGGTGCTGAGCATTAGCAGGATTTTTTTTTCCACAGGCAACTCAGCTGCCTATAATTATCTGAAGAAAAATTCCTCCTCTTCTTCCCTAATCCCAGTGCTCTGATCACATGCTACATTTGCTCTGGGGACTCCATTTCAGAGCCATGTGACATTTACAACACACAGTCCTAAAAACACATGAAAAATACATCTGGTTCTGGGATTTGGCACAAACTCAGCCCAGGTTCACCGAAAGGTTTGTGACCCTTCTGAGCACAGCTGGGACCAAGGTACAGTTTTGCATTGTACCTTGTGGCTTGGACAAGAAAAAAATCTGATCAAACGTGGAAGCTTTGACCAAGATGCACTTGGAGAGTTTGAGTTCAGTTTAGGCATAAACTCGGTTCAAAGCTCAGAGGCTGGAAACTGCCTTGAATGGAAAGCGGCTGGAGCATCTGCACTCACCTGCATGGCAAAAAGGATTAGCTCGACACGGGTGACAGGGACTCAACAGCAGACCTGACCACTACCAACACCGAGACAGCCATGAGAATGCTAGCATTGTACTTCAAATAGGGATTCACTTCTGAAGCAAACCCCCCATCAATCCCACTACCCATGTGGCGGTTTGCAACTTGGAGCAGCCTTAGAGCTTGCAAACTGGATTCCCTCTGGATGAAACTGCACAGGAGACCGTGCTTGAGGAGGACACCTCACACACCTCCTCCACATCCATGGGACCAGACAAGAACTAGTCCAAAATAACACCCCCCCCACCCCACAGTGCTATTGTGCGGGTGCCAGGTCTTCAGCACCAACTGTTCACCCTCCAGACCCGCTCCTCCTGGCCCACTCTGACTGCTAACACAGCCATGGCCACCAAAAACTGGGGCTCGGCCGCCAGAGAACTGGAGTGCAGAGGTACCAGTGGTACCTGATTACTGGGCATATCTGTTTATGAGCACCCTCTGCTGGATATTACAATTTTTTCTTCCCTCCAGGCCAGCGAGGCTAGCAGGCTACCTCCACTAAATCAGCAAAACGCTGGGGTGTAGAAACAGGGAGCCTGTTCTGGGTATCCCCGGGATGCCCCAGCGTACAACGTGCCCAGTGCACTGGGGGGGACTACTCTGCACTGGTATATCCACAGCAGGATAAATCAGTGTTCACTGAAAACAATCAGAGCCCAAAGACATACTCATAACAAGGAAAAGTCAAACTCAACAAAAGCCTTCCCCACATGACTAAGCTGCTTACAACTCACTTCAGTCTGAACAAAACATATTGCTGAAAAAAGATGCCAACGTAACACCTAAAACGCATTGTTCCCCAAGAGGATGGGAGCTGTACAGGCTTTGATGTTGTAACGTTTCCTACTGCAGCTCAGACCTGCAGAGGTCATCTATCCACCGCAACATTGGGATGGATGACTAGCAAAGAGGTAAGTGAGACAAGTGGGTTGGTGGTTTGACAAGGTGGATAATTTTCATCTTGAATCCATCGTCCGGGAGGACGACAACAACATCCTCATACGCCGCATCTCAGCCTTCAGGCGATTAGAAAGTTGTGGTCACCTCTGATCCCAGCCAGGTTTATAGTAATCATTCAATGGAGAGATGTTGGGGAACGCAAGGCTCAGGCAACAACTCTAAGCTAGCGTCCACTGTCAGATGTTTCAAAGGAAGGTATTAGAGGTTTACAGGGCCAGGAAGAGCATTTAACCAGCTGCAGCTGGAAGACCGTCCAGGAGCAGGAGACCTGATACCTTCTAAAACAGCTAGAATAAAATTCATAAACTGTGCGTAAGATTTTTATCCATATAAATGTCTAATCCTTTCTGCATTCTACCATGTTCTTGGTCTCAATTATTTATGTGCTGTAAGAAAAAAATAAGTTTCACCTATGTCAGATGTTTTATTTCAGTTTCATTGAAAACCTTGTATTACGTAAAAGTATACACAGGCATGCCTGGTTTACTTCTCTGTACTTCTAAGTTTATATACTTCTGTCATGTTGCTTTTTATTACTCTTCACTCTAACTAAGGATGCGTAATCTTTTCAGTCTCTCCACACCTCTAAGCATTTTCATCACCTTTTTCTGCTAAATATTTGTAGCAGAGTGATCGGAAATGAACGTATGATATTTTAAGACTGGAGTCCCAGAGAATCACTCATCTTTCCACCACAGAGATCCAGCACATCCCCATTGCCAGCAGCCTCCTCCTCACCCAAAGCGAGGGGAGCAACGGAGGAAGCAGGGCTTATTACATCGGACCCTTTCACACTGCAAAATTCGTGACTACTGGAGGAGTTACGTGCTTCTGTACCATGCCAGCCAGTGTCGGCTGTGGTAACGCAAACGAAAAGGCATTAACCCTGCTCCCTGCTAGGAAACAAAGTCTCCCACTCATTCCTTAGAAAAGTTAAAGGTACTCATTTCTGAGGGACTTGTGGGGTGGGTAGATATGCTCACTGCAGTTCTCCAAAGATAGCTCAGAAATAACCTGGGAGGATCCCAGATGAAGGCTGGGTGTCTTCTTACATCTGTCTGGTTTGGGAGATGGAGTGTAAACAGTGGCACATTAGCTTAGATTAATTACAGACTGCCGGTATTTTGCTTTCATGTAGCGAGCTCCGGGAACATAACACCGCTGATAATTAAATAGCGCCTTCCATCAAAAGGCTCCAAACCACCCAGCAAACCAGCCGAGCTGTTAAGGTAGGGCTGCTGGAGCGGCACACAGCAGCGGCTTAACAGGACATAGGAACACAGCACGCTTGTTTAGGAAATGAAAAATTTCTACTGAAACTACAGAAGGAATTATCACGTGTTTTACATTACGTACTGCTCAGTAAAGCCTGGACAGGATTAGTATCAGTGCCAGCAGACCTTCACTGGTCAGACACAAAGTTTTATATCCCACGAGGCAGATCGTTTCTCCCATGACACGACACCCTATTTTTTTTCTTTTTGCCTGGAAGATTGGCTCAGTAATGACTGAGGAATAATAATAAAAAAAGTTATGTCCTACTTTGTTTTCTGCAGCTATGCAGTTTCTTTGCAGCTTTCCTACACAGGATATGAGCAACGCATGGGTTTTATTTGGGAGATGACAGCCCTCAGGTAAGCAAGGGTGAGAAAATACAGAACAGGGGAGAGATGCCAACAGAGAAAAGCTGACAGCAGTGGGGCTAATCTGTGTTACCACAGCCCCTCTTTCCCCACACACCACTGCCCGTTGGTTACGTGAGATGTTGTGCCGGGGTCACCAGCGTAGCACGCCAGTGCAGTGTCAATACTGGGAGGTGGATGATCAAACCTGCACCCTCCTTCTCATGCGCCATATCCCAGCTGGGTTACCACATGCTCTCTCCCTGTTCATTTCCTTTTCTGTCCCTGCTCTTTCCAGTCCCGAGGCTGCTTTTTCCTTCTTGGCCCCCCCCTCCTCATCCCCTTGCAGTCAATGCCCACCAACGGCAGGGAAGCTCACGGTTACTCCAGCTGGCATGGCTGAATGAATTGCTGCTCTAAGGCCGGGCTGCTCCCCAAAACTGCAGCCCTGAACCCGTCAGCTGTTCTCTCAAAGGCACCAAAATGAGAGGCCCATGCAGAAGCCGAAGGGAGAGCGGGGGCTGCCAGGATCTAGCCGCTACTTTATGTTCACGCTTGCAGCAGGGAGCAGAACTAGTGGAGAGGTGCACGTTTTTCCTGCCTACCACATCCTCTGGTGCTATCTCGCATCCCTCTGCAGAGGGGACTGGGAACCTGCAGTTCGGGAACTCAGTATCTCAAGATCAGCTGCCCTTTGCAGGCAGTTTCTTGCCCTGGAGTCCCAGGATATAGGGACTGAGGACATTAACGTCCTGAAACACAGACCAAATCCCTTCAGCACTCCCAGAGTCACTCTCAGGAACTCCAGCTTGAGCATCGGCAGCGTAACTGATGGACAAAACCACGTGCCGTCCTCACGAGCACAGTGTTACCACTCGGCGGTTTCACACGACCTGCCCTCTGTGCAGGCACAGCAACTGATTCAGCCAATTTCAGCTTCCGCAGCTGGATTCAAGGCAAGGCCGCAGATGCTCAGACTGCAGGGCTGTCTCAGACACTCAGGCTGCAACCTGCCCCCTGATACTAGATGGCTGAAGTGCCCAGCTGGGAGGCGATCCATAGTGATAACGGGTGTAGGGAGTAGGGCTTAAGGAAGGGAGTAAACTTCACACAGGAGCAACACTTATTTTTGAATGGTTAATTGCATGTTATTATGGTTTAGTTAATCTGAGGTGGACTAGAGAGAGGCACACGCTTCCATCCAGCACCTCCTCACCTAACAGAAATATCTTTCTGGCATATTATGCAGACAGTCTTTACTTTTCATATAATGGTTGAATAAAAGCCGTGAGTATTAAGTCTATGCCACAGCATGTGGTACAGCAGCTGGAGCACATGGCTGTGAGACAGCTATTTGTGAATTCTGCCTACCCCTGCCAGAAAAAAAAACCCTTCCCCAAGCACTGCCATCCCATCACTGAAACAAGGTAATCCCAGCTACAGAAGCTGTACCAACTCCTCAGGGCAGAGGCGGGGGTACTGATGGAGGGGAAGAGGGAGGGAACAGATCACTTTGCAGATGTAAAGCACCAAGGAACAAAGTACAGGAAAGCCAAGGAGATACAAAGCTACCAAACTTCTACAACAATATCTGCTAGGATTGTTCACTTACCTACCACCTTCCTAGGAACCACTAAACAGTCAAAAAAGCAGGACCAGACACAGAGCCCACGAGGGAAGTTAAAGAAAAGTAATTCCCATCTGCTCTCTCAACACTCCTGTGTTACAGACAGGATAAACTACACCTGGGCAGGTTCAAATGGCAATGGTAATCGTCTGCACTCTCTGCTGCTCACAGCCATCAGTGCCCAGGTGAAGTCCATGAAGTAAAGGAGGCACTCCGGCTTACCAGAAGTCACAGAGCCTGGGTTAACCCCAGAAATCCCAGTGCCCAGCCCTCATCTTCACAACTGAATCCTCCAAGAGAAAGCTGGAAGATTTTATTGTCATTAGCATGAAGCACACATCCTGGAGCTCTAGGATCCCTTGATGTAGACCAGGACCCCAGCGTGCCAGGAGCTCTATGCCAGCAAAGCTGTACAGCTTTGGTCTGCAATGTGTGGCTTGTGCCGCAGTAGTATTCAGAGGCCCCAATGTGCTAGCCACTATAAAGCACAAGACAGAAATTACTTTGCATCATCATTATTCCCCTAGATAAATATAAAACCTCATACTGAAGAGTTTTCTCATCTCCTTTTTCAGTAAGACAGCCATATAGCGACACTGGCATTCCTCTCACTTATAGTGGCATAAGGAAGAAGAGAGAAAAATGTATTCAGCAGCCAGAGATGTGACTGCAGTACATCAGATGTGCAGGCAGGCGATCCTGGCGAGCTCATGGAGAAAGAGCAAGGGTTTCCACCCACCCGTTTGCCCGGGTAAGTCCCCGAGAGTCCCCAGCAGGTTTGTGTCACCAGTGCGGCTACACTTGCCCTGCTACTGTTACTTGCGTGTGGCAAAGACTAAAGCGAGCTCTAGGTGTGCCTCCTTGCGCTGCGTCCGCCCCTTGGCATTTCCACACTGTGGGAATACCTTCCCTTCCCTTGAAATCACTTCCATTGAGCTAGCAGAAACAGCAGAGGAAGACAAGCCGAAAAGCAGGACTAAAAATTGCAAAATCTAAGTCCTTTTTAGTCACCAAGTTGCATCTGTTCCTCACACATTTCTTGGAGGTATACATTTCTGTCCCAACATAAGCAAAAGCTCAAGGACTCCAGTTGTCAGTGTGCTGCCAGCGCTGGAGTTCTTTCTGATATATTTAGAGCACGCAGCATCACACCAACTCCTCTACTCATTAAGCCGTGTTATTTGAGCTACGATTTTTTTTTGCTTTTTTTAAGGTGACCTATCTGAAGAAGCTCTTGGATCGTAAATCTGGTTGCTGAACAAGAAAAATATGATTGCCCCAACGTTATTCTGTTGCTGCAATTAGCATGGCTTTTTATTTAGAGAATAGGGTTTATGTCTGTCTTGCAAGGACAAGCTCCTGATAGACACTAAAATTCTGGGTGAGATGACTGACCAATGCATCTGACCCAAGGCTGAAAATAAAAGCTGGCTTCCCACCTTAGTTTCCAAGTAAACTCCACCAAATGACGCAGCACTCCATACTGCATTTCATAGGCAGTGCAGATATATTTAGCCCGGTACGCCCCTCCCAAAGCACAGCGTGGGGCACAACCGGCTGAGTAGAACCCAGGGAGGAATACAGGAAAATGAACCAGGCAAACCATCCTCTCCTATTCAGTAGCATGGCTTTTGTTTACTTGCTTTGTTTAAAACAAAACAAACAAAAACAAAACAAGGAAACTTCACAAGAGGAGTTTTATTTTCAGGTCAGGGAGCAAACCCAAGAGCTGTAATTAGGTCCCGGAAATTAGCAGTTTAATTTATTTGTGTTGTCAGATGTTCTTTGTATTTCCATCTGAGCACCAGACGGGAATGCAGGGAACGAGAATGGCATCTACCCTTCCTCCTCAGGCTTGTTGTGGGAGAAAATGGTGTAAGCGCCACAGGAGCATCACAGACATATGAACATGCTGGGACTCCCCTTTCATGGATGTGAAACTAGGGGACAATAAAACACTTTAACAGTGATATTTGGGTGCCTGAAGAAGCACACTGGTTGCTTTTGGGATCTAGAAAAGTGCCTGAGGGACATGAATTTCAGTGGTGTATAGCCAGCTAACTTGCAAATGACTTGGTGCATTTCAGCAGACACCTCCCCGGAGAGATGCCTCCGGGGGTCACCCCAGGGCTGTGGGAGGGTCAGAAAGAGAGCTTAGCTCTAGGAAGCCCAGGTTTTGCCCTGAGGGCCCTGGGAAGTGATCTCCTTCTCAGCCTCCATCAAATCAGATAGCAAATAAAACAAATCATGGTGATCAGAACAATAAAAGGCAGTGGCTGCTCAGAAGCATCTGCCAACCTGTTGGGTTTTGGCACCAGCAGGTTGTATGTGGTGATGATGCTCTTCCACCCAGAAAGCTACAGGGAGGGCTCTCTGCCTTCTCCAGAAGGGCTCCCAGCTGCAGCGCAGGAACACAGGACATCTTCCTGGCTTTCATGCTGGACAATCTCCTGGTCTCAACTAAAAAACTTACACACCAAAGTCTTAGTTGTAAAGGACTTTCTTTTCTTCTCAAATCAGGAAAATAAACCATTATATACTAGAAATGAAACAAGAAATCAGGGCAAAACCTAATGATGAGGTTGCGTGAACAGGAGTATCCAATCAAGACCCCTAGCCTGCAGCTTTCCCTAACACGGCTGGTTTTAGTTCAAGCCTTTGGGAACCTTTCACTCCATGGGATGAACTTTCAGTTCAGAGCTGGACTAAGCAGTGTGATTCATTAGGGAGACCTCACTGCAAAACACAAAGCAATTTCTCTTACTATTTTCCTCATCCCCAAACAGGAGGTAGGGTAGGGCCAGGGAAAGTTCGTGGCCATGAAAAGACTTTAATGTCAAAAGCACAAAGACTTTTGATTTCTCAGAGTTGCACTGCTTCATCCTCTCCTGTGACAATTTAGGAGGTTGAGTGGAGTAGCTGTCTCCTAGATTTCCCAATCTTTTGCTCCCTTCCCCTAAAGAGTGTTCTCTCGAGGCCTCCTTTCCATGGCCTTCCCTCAGCCAAGAAAGGCCGAGCACAGCTTTTTGCTCCCAGCACGTGTTATCGCTGCCCCAGGCCAGCCGGCTAAGAGAGGAGACTATTATATAAAGAGGTGCAGAAAGGAACTGGGATATGATCATAATCACTGACCCTTGGGCACCCTAAAGCACAGCACCCCGATGTGCTGAGACCTGAATAACCCTCCTCCTGCGGGACAGTTGGGCACTGCCGCTGTGCGTGACCACTCCAAGAGCTAACCACGTTTAGAAATCCCTGCACGTCGGTGTCCTGTTTCACAGTCCTGCAACCGCAGAGACGAATAATAGTTTATAACATACAGCTTGAGGAAACCTCTTTTTCTTATCAGATTTTTAAAAAAGCAATATACGATTTTTCTCTAATTTGAGATAAAGAATTGTTTACAAAAACTCCTGCAAGTAATTCCTGTCCCGTAGGTTGCTTGTGTACGTACTGCTGACAATATCTGCTACCTGAACACACAAGAATGACAGGCATAGCTTCTTATCCCTGACTGGGTGAGCGCAATTCCTGGAACCAAATTTATGATGCAAATATTTGAAGTTAAGATGTCAAAATTTAGATCCCTTCAATAGCGTTTGCTTTAGCATGCTAACACTGTATCAGTGAGCGTTTCCATTACGAACATAATTTGTTAAAATACTCACAAAGAGTGTGGAAGGCTCTTCAAACACAATCAAACACCACTCTTCCTCTGAATATTGGCCAATACTAGCCGAAAAATTTAAAATATTCACCTAGCTCATCATTATTCCAGTGATGTAATGTTTGTAACAGTCCCGCCAATGCCGTACACAAGGGAGGTTTCTGTGAGAACCAGTCTTTCCTCCTTCAAGAATATGTCTCTTGCTCATTTAGATTAATTGATTTCACACACAGTTGTTTATGTGTGTGGCCTCCCTTGGTTTTCTGAGCTCTCTCTGCTCCAAACAAAACAGCTTAGGGATGTAGATGGAGCCAATTGCATTTTGGAAGAGGGAAGATAACACCTCAAAGCCAAACAGAAAAGGACATTTCTTGCTTCAGAGACTTTTCTCTAGATTATGCTTTGAGGCAGCTTGACAAAAGTATGCTTCTGGGGAACACCATAAAACTGCTTCAGAGACACACTGCACAGAGCCCGGCAGGAAAAAGTTCTCCACAATGGCGGGAAGGGGAAAAAGTAGCTTCTGAGCAGAAAGATATATGGGAGTCTGTGAGATTGCAAACAATAGACGACCAAGAAGCTGTCTCAAATTTTAAAACATCCCGATTTCATATAAGACCTCGTAGCTAGACTGAAAGAGCACCAGAGTCCTCATCTGTGCATGGAATATGTATCAGGCAGCTGCGCAGTGCACTATTAAATGCTGGTTCGAAAGCAAAATTTATCTTGGGAAAGAAACCTGGATATTAATTTGAAAGCAGAACACAGAGCAAGAAAGATTAACTGCCCTCGGCCTCTCCAGACCAGCCATGTGGACATGCCACGGATTCAATCTGCAGTGAATTACAAGTCATCACACACAAAGTATTGAAGTAGCCGGCCAGCAAAACCAGTGGAAATATACTTTTGTGGATCTGGTTGGAGAATGGAATCTCTGTTCCCCAAGAAGGGCTGCGATTTCAACATTCGCCTGCATCCCAAATAAGGATGAAAGGTCAAAATATTATACTATTTCATGCCATGAACAACTCCAAATGCTTTTGATTTGAAAATGCAGGGGGAAAAAACCCAAGACATTATTGATAGAAACAAAACATTCAAAATGTTTTACCAGCATTTTCTCTGTCTTTACGAGCACTGTTGGGCCCCAGGCCTTGGGAACAAAAATCCAGGTTGATGCAAACACAGACCCACCGTCAGTGAAGGAAGAGTTGGTATGTGAACTGTTACAGGAGCTTGACCCCTGCAAATGAACGGGCCCTGACGTTATCCACCCGAGGGTGTTAAGAGAGCTGGCTGATGTCGTTGTGAGGCCGCTCTCCATAATCTCTGAGAAGTCGTGGACATTGGGGGACGTCCCAGAAGACTGGAAGAAGGCTAACGTCACCCCCATCTACAAGAAGGGCTTAAAGGAGGATTCGGGAAATTATAGGCCCATCAGTCTTACTTCAGTCCCTGGGTTAGTTACGGAACAAATCCTCCTGGGGGCTATCGCAAGTCAAATGAAGCACATGATTGGGAAAAGCCAGCATGGATTCACCAAGGGCAAATCATGCTTGACAAACCTGATCGCCTTCTACGACAAAGTAACCTGCTCGGTTGATGTGGGGTGAGTGGTGGACATTGTCTACCTGGATTTCTCCAAGGGTTTCAATACGGTTTCCCACAGCCTCCTCCTAGAGAAACTGATGCGTTACGGTCTAGACAAGTGGTCTGTGCGGTGGGTGGGGAACTGGCTGACAGGCCGCACCCAGAGGGTGGTGGTAAATAGCTCCTTTTCAAACTGGCAACCTGTCACAAGTGGGGTCTCCCAGAGATCAATATTGGGCCCATCGCTGTTTAGTATCTTCATAAGCGATCTGGATGATGGGATCAAGTGTACCCGGATGAAGTTTGCCGATGATACCAAACTGAGTGGGGAAGTGGACGCTTTGGAAGGGCAAGCCACCCCGCGGGAAGACCTGGATAGGCTGGAAGAGTGGACTAACAAGAACCTTATGAATTTCAACAAGGACAAGCGTGAGGTCTTGCACCCGGGAAAACATAATCCAGGAGTGCAGCACAGGCTGGGATTTACCCGGCTGGGGAGCAGCTCTGTGGAAAGGGACCTGGGGGTCCTGGTGGACAACAAGCTCAATATGAGCGAACAGTGTGCCTGCTGCGGCAAAGCAAGCCAACAGGATGCTGGCTTGCATCAACAAGGGCATCACCAGCAGAGATAAAGAAGTCGTTATCCTACTCTACTCAGTGCTTGTCAGGCCACATCTGGAATACTGTGTTCAGTTTTGGTCCCCGCTACGCAAAAAAGCTGTGGACAGGCTGGAGAGGGTCCTGAGAAGGGCCCCAGAGATGATCAAAGGACTGGGAAGCCTACCATATGAGGAAAGGCTGAGAGAACTGGGTCTGTTCAGCCTTGAGAAAAGAAGGCTTAGGGGAGACCTTCCAGTATTTAAAGGGTGGCTACAAAGAAGATAGAGACTTCCTTTTTACAAGGAGTCACATGGAAAAGATGAGGGGTAATGGGTACAAGTTACTCCTGGGGAGATTCTGATTGGACACAAGAGGAAAATTTCTCACAATGAGAACAATCAGCCATTGGAATAATCTCCCCAGGGAAGTGGTGGATTCCCCAACATTGGACAGTTTTAAGATTCAGCTCGACAGGGTGCTGGGCCATCTTGTCTAGACCGTGCTTTTGCCAAGAAAGGTTGGACCAGATGATCCTTGAGGTCCCTTCCAACCTGGTATTCTATGATTCTGTGAAAATGAAATGTTGATCCAAAATGAGACATTTTGGGATGTTGACCTGAAATGTAAATTCTTGTTTCAGGTTTCAACTTACAATGACATCTAAGTCTGAATGTCAGTTGGAAACAGAAATCATTAGGTTTTGAAACATCACTATGGAAAAATATGTTTTTCTTCTGAAAATTTCAATTTATACTAAACCATGTTTTCTTATGAAAGCCTTTTTATTTTACCAGCTCCATGTTTGTTTGTTTTGCTGCTTGAGGATTGGGCATTTGATCCAAGCACATGGATGTTCACAATGGGCATATCCACACTGGGGACACACCAGAGATTCCTTATAGAAGTCCAGGAATTTGGCATACCTGCACCTAGACTTGTTTAGGAACCTGAAATATTACAGAGCAATTAGAGATTTTAATTTAGGGGAAAGGGTCCACGGTGTCAGATAAGTACTGGACAAACAGAAACCTGCTTTGCACACAGATGAGGAGTGGGGTCTGAGGATACTCCTAGATGCCCTCCAAAGCAGCATCTCTTCATCAGCATACAAGATTACAGACCTCTTTCCAAAGGTCAGCTTTGCAAAACCTTGGAAAGGAAAAGGCAAATGGGCCTCTGGAAACAAAATTACCTCTAATCACTTGTTACTTATTTAATATTAATTCTTTGCAGAAAAACACAAACAAAGGCCTAATTCCAACTCCAGGAATCCACAAGATTTCTGAAGACATCTTTAGGCAGACGTACGACTACGAGCAACCTCTGCCCTGCACAGAAATAACCAGCCAGAATTTTCTGTGGAAGAGGGGACAATGAGAGAAAGCAGTGTATCCCAAACACGGGGTTGTAAACTTTGACCAAAAAGGCAACTACACCACTAACATCTGCTGCTTCGGACACATGGGACAATGGCTGTGAACATGCAAGTCTGTGCAGTACAAAAACCACACAGCAAGTCAATTTACGGCGACTAGTCACAGATACAGAACCTCAGATTACAAGTCATCAAGACAGTCTGGAAGATCTACTCAGCGTGATGCTGAGGTACACTGAAAGAAAGCCCTACCAAGGAAAGAGTGACAGGATCAAGTGATGAATTTGATGTGACGATGTTGGTCTTAAAAGCCAAAGGCTCCTGCACATTCAGGCAGAGCAGCTGAAGGGAAAAGTAAAAGGTATTTAGGTGGAGTCACAACCGTGACCGAGCAGAGCAGCAACATCTGCCTGAGACCCAAACAGGGAATGGATCGTGTTCAAGCGACTCCGTGGCTTTCAACATCAGACCAGCACCTGCTAGACTGGACCTTCTGGATGACAATCCATAACTTGGGAACGGGTGTTGCTTTTGAGCTCTTTCAATCCCAGGCTGAGTTTAGAAAGCTATGCCCGCCCCATGGCAGCTTCTGATGCCTGTCCCAAGATGCAAGTAAGCCACAATTTCCACAGGGCTCTATCCTCCCCCATCCCTGGTCCAGCTTCAGCATACCCTACAGGCCAGCAAACACATGTCCTCTTGCACACAGGTCTGCTGGATAATCCTTCCCTGGCTATGGACAAAGGTTTTGGGCTCTGTGAAGATCACTACCTCTTTTACCAGGAGGAAGAATGAGTTACTGGACCGGCTGGGAAATAAGAGGATAATCTTCCTCAGGGAGGTGCAAGAATTGGTACAGGTGACAGGCAAAGCTGTCCCTGCTGGCTCAGAAGCATGCTGTGACGGTCACCTTCCATCTGCTCAGCTTGGGATCAACTGCATGAAGAACAAGGTTTGCCAACTCAGGCCTCACACAGGTTTACCAAAAGTGGCAATGAACTGACAGAGCCTTATCTCTAATGTATTTAAAATACACTTCCTAGTTCAGCCTTGTCCACAAGCTAAAGTTAGGCTTAGCTAACACAAACTAACTCTGTCTAAACGTAACCACTTTTCCTATTGCTTGTAGCTTGGTTTTATGCTTGACTTAGAAGTGTTACCTGGCATCTATAAGTAGGGCCTGATCCGGACTATCAAGTTTACCCTACAAAACTTTGTTAGTTCATGGAGTGAAAAAAAAATACAATAAAAACACACGCCTCCCAGCACCCCAGTGAACACTGTTGTACTGACAATGATGCCTGTGTGGCCACAGCAGTGCCCGCAGAAGGAGCTGCTGCTGCCTTCATTCATGGTCTTTGGAAAGGTGTCACAGCTATGTGGGCAGAAAAGCCCGGCACTGCCCAGCCATGCCGGCACTGCTCTACCATAGACGCGACCTAACACAAGCAGCCAAACGCAGACAGAGATTGATCAGAGTAGATTGTTCCTGGTGTGCGAGTCTGACCTGAACGGCACCATTTTCTTAGAAGATACAGAAGTTTTACATGCCTTGTGGACAAAAAGTTTGGTTGTTACATGCAATGGGGTTTTATGCCACTGGAGTGCAACTGTCATTGTGCAGAAATACAGACCCACTCTTAGATCATGTCAGCATGCTACGGAGAAGACAACCAGCTCTCGAGCCTTTCAGGATTGCGCAGGCTCCTTGGAAAACGGCAGAGATGCTGAAAGAGCCTGTGCAGCTACAGTAAAAACTGAACATAAACAGTGCTGCACTTACCAAGCTTACCCAGCTGAAAACTTTCTTGCCATTAATAAAAAATTAATAGAAGTTCATTTTGTACTTTGGCAAAACTCCCAAACAGCTTGTTAAGAATAGGTGGAAATGGGGAATAGTTATAAAAACAGAAAAGAAATTGGGACAGGTAATTGGTCGTAATTCACAGGAGCACTCACTCCACTCTACCTGTACGGCAGGCTGCGAAATCTCCGCAGGTGGAATAACAGCTGCAGCCACCCGCAAGGCTGCAGATGTCGGTGAGAAATCTGGTTTGTACACACCACACACTGGAGCAAGAGCTGACATTTTGGTCCAAAACCAGAAGCCTCCACTACAGCATGTAGAGTAATGGGGCTACGCCATGAATATCTGCAGCATCTCGATACAAGATTGTAAAGCTCCAGTTAGTTTTCAAAGATGCAAAGCCGGGCAGAATTGACAGCGATGACAGCCACAGGATACTCCAAACCTTCCCAGCTGTGACACAGAAATGATAATGGCAAAATGTTTACTAAACAAAACCCTGGCATTCTGCCAGGACCAATATTTACAGTAATTATTAACAAATCTGGGCCACAGAATATAATAAGGAAACCTCTAGAATTGCTCTATCTGTAAAAAGAGGAGGAAAAAAAGGAACTTCATTTTCTTTTGTACAGCATCAATTTGTTATGATTAGAGACAACTTTGGAGTACTTAGGAACACCTCAGAGAGTAATGAACCCGACAGTCACAAAATGATTTTTTCTGAAAAATGTTCCATTAATGAAGACATATTTGGGCTCATATGTTTCTCTTGCCATTCTTTGATGCATAACAAAGCTCAGAAATGTTTTCACAGCTAAGCAAGGGAGATTCTCATTTAATTTGCTTTAGAACTCAAACTTGTCCATAATAGAGGTGCTACAACGCTTCAGGGCTCACTGAAACAATGATACCAAACCAGCCAAGAAGCTGAACAGAGAACAACTGGGAAAGGAAGATAAATTTAGGGAGACCACTGAAATACTAGTATTGGTATGACTTTTGTTAACCCTCTGCCCTTAATGATGAAAAAAACAACCCAAAACACATGCTCCACCCAACCACTTCAGTCTCCTTCATCTCCAACTGAGATGGAAGAGTTTACAGAAAACATCTTATATTTTCCCCAAATCCTTCAAATCAAATAAGACTTAAACTTCATGTATGTATACACACACACACACAGAGCGCGCTATATGTAAAGATACAATGTTGCTCTCCTTTTCTTTCCCTAAGAAAAAACTATCAAACCCTTCAAGCCTTTCTCATGAGCTGTTGAAAACCACAAATTAAAAGTAAACCAAGAACTCTTTTTCAAACCCCTGTACACAACAGTGCCATGAGCTCTCCAGCCACGAACCAATTCCGCTCCAGGAAGACACACTCCATTTGAGTATCCCTGCCTAGAGACCTACATTGTGCATTATTTAATCTCATTTCGTTTTGCCTAATCCTGCTCCAGATCCTGAGATGAAGATTTGCAAAACGAGCTAGTCATTTTGAGTAATCAAGTCCAGACTACTTAAGCCTGCCCAAGCGTCAGGCATAGCTGAACCTTGGAAAAAAATTGGGACCTTTGACAGTGTTTCAAGTTGGATACCCCAAATCACTAGTCATTCCTGAAAACCTTGGCCTTCATTACCTTTCCTCTGAATATGAGAGCACTAAACACAAGGCCACCGGGTTAGCTCAAAGAGTGACAGAGGAGGCCAGGATTCAAACCATCTCTCTCATGTGGTAGACCACAGCATTAGCTACACGACAAGCAGGCATGCCCGGAAAAGCAGAGATCAATTAGGGGTCTCTTGCAGGGTTATGCAGGACACGAATGGTTTTATCCTGACGGTTTTATTTAGATGAAGGTTGGGCCATATTTACTGTCCCAAACTCTGAAACTCTAAAGAAAGTGAATTCTGTCCAGCCCGACAGAAACAGGAGCACTTCCTCTCCCTTGCTTCTCCCTCCCTCCAGCTCCTTTGAAGCCGAGGGGCACATCACTTGATTCCCAAACAAACTGGGATGAAAGCCAGCTCAGGGAAGTCCAGCTCTGAACAAAGTGAAATGAGGAAGATGCCTCCACAGGGAAGCACCTACTGACCCCACGGCTGGGGTCCCAACGGGGGCAGAAAGAGGCACCGTCCCTGTAGAGATGGCCAGGGAGCTCCTCCACATACCTGGTCTCCATTTGGGAGCAACCACAGCCAGAAGGAAAAAGGGGAGATTTCCTGAAGCCCACTGCAGAGTAAATACTCAGAGCAACCAGGGATGAGAGAACAAGGGACCCTCCAGTCCCGAGGGCTGTGTAGCCAGATTTAAAAATAAAACCTTCAAGCGGGGAGGACTGGCTTGCCGAGGACCTCGAAAGAGCCAGCGTCCACCGGAGAGAGGGAGCAAGCAGCAAACCACCAGCCTGAGGCAGCCAGGAAACGCTGCAGCAGGAGCCAGACCCACAGCTCAGCCACAAGAGAACAGGTCGGCTTGGGATGGATGAAGCCGGCTGGGGAGTTAAATTTAGACAGGTAAACATACCGAGGGGAAGAGATGGGGTTCACAGAGCCCTCACCGTCTGCTGCTGCCAGGCCCTGGAGAGGACCCCCCCAAAAAACTACTGGGGGGCTGTAGCCGTGGGCTGGGGCACCCC
Source organism: Gymnogyps californianus (assembly GCF_018139145.2). Taxonomy (NCBI): domain Eukaryota; kingdom Metazoa; phylum Chordata; class Aves; order Accipitriformes; family Cathartidae; genus Gymnogyps; species Gymnogyps californianus. The sequence goes on from NC_059471.1 coordinate 150,432,928, forward strand.
AGAATAGGGCCGTCAGGGGCAAGCAGGTGGGGGAGCGCCCGCCTGCATGGACATTTTTTCCCCATCATTTGCTCCAAGCACGTCCCTGCCAGGGAAGCACATCCCCAGGAAGCGGGAAAGCTGTTGAGAGATGTGCGCAGGACACTGCAGCCTGAGGAGAGCCGCAGTCCCGGGTATGCGCAGTGCACAGGGGCCATGCAAAGTAAAGGTACTAGGGAAAACCCAACCAGAAACATGAGGGCCACAGCGTCGGTGTAGCCGTTTGAGTACCAGAGCCCTGCTGAGCTCCCTTTGTGAGGGAAAAAGGGGTAAAAGAAGAGGCTTGGCGATTGCTTGTGACACTTAATTCAAGAATAAGGAGTTAAAGTCTTGCAAGCTCAGCCAAACTCTAAGTTGAGTTGTCCAGACCCCGAGGACTGGAGGGGACACACAGCACTCCTTTCCCCGTGCTGCCTGCAGCCCCGCTGCAATCCTTCAAACCTGCGCATTTCACAGCTCCCAAGGACAAGTGAAGGATCCCCACATACGGACAGCCTGCCATCTACAACGCTTTCGCGGAGAGCGGCCATGCAATTACAAGGTTCACAAGAGCATCCCTACTTTGTGGAAACAGCTGTGCTGAAAAGCGACAATCTGCTTTCAGTGACCCCATTGCTCTACCTCACGCAGAGCAGGGGAAGGCTTGCGTAAGCTTTATCAAGGCCTAAGCCAAAGCTTGGAAGGGGGCAGCGGATCACAGGGTCTGGTCTCGTCTGTAATTCTGTCCATACGGTCTCAGCCAGTTATCTCTGCAGTGGGCCCAAGAACTCGCGCTCCAGTAAAGCGTCTTTTCCAAAAAAGCCATTCGGTCTTTATTTGAAGATTTTTAAGAGCTGGAGAAGCTAACGTTGCCTTTGGTCTTTTGTTCTGATGGTTAATCACCCTGCTGTTAAAAATGTTGCCTGTTTCTAACGTGAATGCATAGAGCTTAAACACACAGCCACATGCTTTAAGTTCTCCTCTTGAATTAGAAAGCTCTCCAAGTACCAGCGACTCTCAGTGCCGCTGAAAGCGCTGAGGTATCACACCATGCTACCTCTTAATTTTCTTTCTGAAACGCCACCACATTCCTTAAATCTCCCATTAGAAAAGGATTTTTACCAGTCCAGGAAAAATTCTTGTGACTCTTCTCTGTGCTGCCTTCAGTTTTAATGAAGTCTGTATGCCTTTTTCCAGCAAGCGAAGGTCCCTTTCTATGCAAAAAATGGAAGCAAATCGCGGACTGCCCTGTCTTACATGACAACATGCCTTGGCTATCCGCATCCTGATTTTAAAAGTACTGTGTTTAAAAGTGTCTCTGAAATGCTTATTGTGTGTGTGTCCAATTAATTTGGAAATGATGAAATGGTTTTCACTTGAACTTTGATCAGCCATTAGAAAAAAGATCTTATGAATAGAAACAATTTATATTCATTTAAATGAGCAATCATGCAGTTTTCAGAAAAGAACTGGTTTCCCTGCGCGCCTTGAAACCCAAACCCAACAACTTCAGGACAAAAGACTCAAGATCTGAAGCAATCCAGAAACAGAGAGGCCTACTGGGCTAGAGAAAGGAACAAACAGCATTAAAGGTGACTGCACTGATTTATTCATTTTTTTTAAATTTCACAATATTTGATCTCTTCCTAAAAGTCCAAGCTCCTGGAGACCTCACTATATAAGAATGTGAATTTTTCCTTAAAAAGGTGTGTTTCTGGTCTTTGCAGAGTACGTCTGGAAAATACAATTGGGACATACCTTACTACCTGAAAAAAAAATAGGAACCCCCAACTTTTTAGACCCAGTTCTTTCAAAACTTCCATTTTTTTCAACTGATGTAATGAATTCTGGCAGACTGGGAAGGAAGGGGCCGAGAGAGAAGACTTCTCAGGGCTGCGGGCCTGCAGCCATGATTTCAGCTTCAGCTTCCCCTAAGCGGAGGCTAGTCACACATGGAAGGACATTTTCGTTGTACGTGCACTAAAGACAGGGGAAAGGACACAGGGCCTGCCTACAGCTACCGAGAGGAGAGGTGCGCTAATACTGAAGGCACAGAAAGAGCTAGGGAGGGACCTCTTTCCAAAAGGGAGGAATCTCTCACGGACACTCCTGGGCACAGAAACACGAGCGAACGATGGAGCCTGGGAGCAGAGGAAACCTACGGCTGGAATGGGGCCAGCTCGCCTCCCCAGCTCTGCCTCCTACCCTGCACTGGCAGTTCAACCTCATGCTTTTCTCTTTATATACTTGGCTAATTTCTTTAAAGAAGAAGGAAAAAAAAACAAGTACTTGGGCCAGCTTCACTGCCACGCGGCAACTTATCCCTTATGTTGGACGCCTGGGGTAAAAAAATTCCACCTGAATCCCTGCAGTGCCCAACCTTCACCTTGGACAAACCCAGGTGTCCATGCATAGGACACTGGTTTAAGAGGAGTCTGTCTCTCCTGCCAACTTTGAGAAAGCCCACTTCTTTCTCTTCTGGGAAGAAGAGCATGTACCCAACTCGGTTCCGCATTTACAACAGCATCTGTGCGTGTGACGGAAGACAGGCACCCGCAGGTTAAACCTGCCACCACCAGAAAAAGCGGTTGCTTCAGCTCGTGTGTGGATGCCCAGCAGCAAATGTGGGAAGGAAGGGCAACGACAGGCTTACGCCCGAGTGTTGGTGCCCCCCCGCAGACCTCCCACCTGCAGGGGAAGGTGGGGGAGACGTTAGAGATACGCATGTACCAGACAGGCTCCAAAGGGACAGATGGACAAAGATGAGCGTAAAGGAAGGAGATACCTTGTGTACCCATTATACATATGTGCCTGAGGCTGTGCGGACACAAAAGCCCAAATAAAGGGCAAGAGGAAAGAGCCCTCAACATTTAGGCAGACGAGGAGGCATCGGAGCAAAAGACAGTCCGCATGTGCGGGTGAAGTGTGGTAGAGCAGATGATATCGGAAACATGCAGGTGCACACGAGGAACATGATACACCCGAGTTTTTGGCTATAAAGAAAAAGAAGCGAGAACATAAATGCTGGTACATGTGTGAGAAACAGCTCCATCACAAAAAAACACCAACCCCAAAGATGAACAGGTGAGTACGCGGGTGCAGGCAGCAGAGCAAGGGTGATGATGATCACATGCTGGAGTGCTGGCAGGAAAGCATTAAGAGGCAGGTAAGAGTTGGATAGAGAGACCGACAGGGACGCTCATCTGGTGGCAGAGGAAAAGTACGAAAAACATGGGGCAACAAAGTGCGTCACAGCACACAAAAATATGTTTGGGGAAGTTATTTTACCCATACCGCTAAGGGAAGTATTGCACCATAATTCCCAGAAAAAAACCAAGTTTCATAAAACAGTGTGTTTGTTACGGACATAAATGGGATGCTCATGCCCTGGTACCGTGAGACCGGGCACACCATTGCTAATTGTCTGTGTTTCCAGGCGCACAAGCACCTTCTCCCATGCCACATGCCACGGCCCGTGACAGCACATGCTGCCACACCGTGGGCACGTGGGTGAGAAGGACAGCATGGGCTGGGGACTTGGGTGCTCTTGGGAAAGCCGCTGTGCTCACAGTCAGGGAAGGGGCCCTCATCCGAGAGCAACATCCCTCCACGCAGAGTAACGTCCATCTTACCGGAGTAACATCTGTTTTGCCAAATTCATTTCTGTCATGCCCGAGGAACATCTGTTTACCAGCACAACGTCTGCCACCCCAGAGGAGCATCCCTCGCACCCCAGCAACGTCCCTCGTGCCAGAGTACGGCCCCTCACGCCCCAGCAGCTTCTCTCCTGCCAGAACAGGTCTCTCCCACCGCCGTAACACCGCCAAGGCCACCCCGCAACCGGCCCTAGCCCCGTGCTCCGGTCGCCCCTCCGCTGCTCCATGTCGTGGGGGCCTTACCCGGGGGCTACCGCCCGGCTGCGGACGCAGCTCGGCCCCCCGACGGCCCCGGCCCCCGACGGCCCCTTTCCCCGGCCAGGGCCGCCCGCCGCGGGGGCTCCGCGCAGCCCGGACCGCCCTATCCCCGCGGCCCCTGCCCTGCCCTGCCCCGACCGGCGGCCGTAACGGGCCGGGGGCGCCCCCGGGCCGCGCTGCCGGGGGTCGGCGGCGAAAGGCGGCCGTGTCTCCCGGGCTGGGAGAAAGCAGCGACCCCCCGGCGCTGCCCGCGCCGCCTCCCGCCCCTTCGGGGGCCGCCCGGGGAGGCGTCCGGCCCCGGGACGGGACGGGACGGGACGGGCTCGGGGAGCCGCGCCGCCCGGCGCGGCGAAACGCCTCCCGCCCGCCGGCCGCCTCCTCACCCCGCCGCCGCCGCCGCCCTCCCCGCCGCCGCGGGCCGGGGCCGCCTCCTACCTGCATCTCCCGGGCGCCGCGTCCCCGGGCGGCGGCGGCGGCGGCAGGTGAGCGGGCGCCCGCGGCGGGCACGGGGCTCCGCGCCCCCCTCCGCGGCGTCGCGGCGGCCGGAGACCGCGAGGGGACGCACCTGCCCCGGGGGCCGCGGCCCCTTCGCCGCGCCGGGCCGAGCCCCCCGCCGGCAGCGAGAGGGGAGCGGAGGGAGGCTGCCGGCGCTGCCCTCCCCGTCGCCGCGGCGGCGCTGGGCTCCGGGAACGGCGGCACCGAGGGCGACTCCCGGCCGAAGTTGGCGGCGGCGGCGAGTGCCGGGCCCAGGAGGTGCCGGCGGATCCCGGGGGCTCCGGCCGCCTCCGCCCCGCCTCCCCCGCCCCGCGCCCGCCCCCCGCGCCCTGCGCCCGCCCCGCCGCGGGCACCGCCACCGCCGCCGCCGCCGCCGCCGCCGCCGCCGCCGGGATGGGGCTCGCTCGAGGGGGCGCGGCGGCCTCCCCCGCCGGGGCGGCCCCGGGGATGGGGCGGGCGGGGGGCTGGCCCAGGGGGCGAGCTGCGGGCCCGCTGCCGTCGGGGGGGGCCCCGTGCCGGCGGGTGGGGAGGGTGGCGGGGGGGAAACGCCGCGGCCCTGTGCGGTGGAGGGGACCGGGCTGGCTCGTCCCTGCGGCCCCTGCAGCCCTCCGGTCACTGCCGCCCCCCGCCGTGCCCGGCAGCACAGCCACCGCAGGGCCACTCAGTCACTCGTGGGTTGCTCCCAGCGCACCTCTGCAGTGGTCGCTCCCTCCCTGGCTGCCAGGCCCCACCAGCGCCCAGCCCGCCAGCGCCCTGTGCAGCAGACAGCACCCTGCCGTACATTTCCCGCCGTGGGTGCTCACGGGCACCCTGCTCGTGTGGCCCCTGGCCCGCGGACCGACATGCTGGAAGCCAAAGCCCCTCCGGCGTGGGCAGTGGGGTTTCTGGCTCCCGCCAGAGGAGGGGTTTTGACCTGGTGACCTGCTGCTTCGTCTGAGCAGGGATTTTTGGCATCCTTCTCCCAGTGCGAGCCGCGGCGGGGGGGGAGTTGCAGGGAAGGTGCGAATGAGGCAAAGCCTGTTTCAGGGACGCTGTTAAAAAAGGCTGGCAAAGTTTGGCAGAGAAGGAAGTGCACAGCTTGCATGAAGCTTTTGATGGGGCTGGCTCTCAACAGGCACATCCATCCCTTGCCTGCAACACCAGGAATCACACCGGGGGCTCTCCCCCGCCTCTCCTCCCATAAAACTTCACAGATTCACGGCCAGATCCTGTTCTCACTTTTCCTGGCAGGAGCAGGGAGTAGCTGCACAGGCATTAGCAGGATCACCGCAAACTGATCTTGGTGTAACTGAGAGCGGTGCCTAGCCCTGGGGATCGTTGGGCATCTCAGCACATAGGGGCAGGATTTACATGCCCGGCCTCCGAGCTTGGTGGCAGCTCTGCAGCAGCCAACGAAGCCAGGATTTACACTCGTTGTGTTGGGATCCCCATTTCCAGGCCCCACAGCATCAGGCATCCAAAGTCTCCGCGCAGCAGGGGCTGCAGAGCCTCACGTGCAGTGCAAGGAGCGCCTTGCTGCTCCTGCACATGCACTGCTGCACGCAGATGAGTATCTGAAGGGAGTTACATCAGGGAGGCATTTGGCCCCCTGGAATTACTCAAATTTGTACCAGGTTGGGACTTAGTGCAGCTTGAGGCACGCACCCCTGCACGAGTGCCTGGTTTCAAACAGCTCTGAGCATCCGTTCAGGTTCAGAGTGGAAATACTCACGTGAGCATTTTTAGAGGAGCAGGTAAATGTTTGAATACAGGCTACACGGTACAAATAATTGAAGGCTCCGAGTGTCTTAATTTATGACCAACTGTTCCAGTGTTTCCCATCACTGTAGTCATTAATGATACTTTCTTTTAATGGGAATAGGAGATAGAGGAGGTATAGCTGGAGGTAAATAGTAACCCAGTGTTTGTGGTAGGAAATAAGGAGCCATTGTCCTCAGCACTATGTAACTAGAAAGATAATAGTTGGTACAGCAAATACCAACTAATTAGAGGGCAAAGGCAGTCTTGAAGTTGCAGCTGGCTGCAGGAAATTTTAGGTGCCAGCTTTTCTGCTCCAAGGTAAAGCCTGTTTACCATATGGGCTGTTGTTCCCTGCTTGTCTGTCGAACTTCTGACTTGCACATGAAGGCTCCGGAGGGCAGGGGCAGGGTGCTCCTTTGGGGACCTAGCAAGCAGCAGGGTCCCCTCTTGGGAACCTGGAGGTGTGAAGGGGAGCGTCACAGAACAGAGGCTTGGTAACAAATTGCTTGGCCTGTTGAGTAACACGCTTTTCCACTTTTGGTGCTAGAAGGGACAGCTGGCCACAATGGGTCAGCAGGCCAGAGATCCTCATCGGTCCTCACAGGAATCCTCCTGGGGCTGGCACTGCTTCACACCCCGAGATGGTGTCTTACATCAGGGTTAGAGGTGGCAGAAGGGGAAGGCAGAGCCACTGTAGGACCAATGGCAGAGATGGACGTGCTCCTTAAAACCTCCAGCTATGAGCTGTGTGGATTATTCAAAAAAGATCCCAGCTTATTGAAAGACCACACTGGCTTCAGTGTAGTCCATGAGGAAGCTGGGACTTCCTGCAGCTTTAATCCTTCCTTGCTGTCTCCACTCCTGCTTTGGTGGGACAAGGAGAGCCGTCGGGAGGCATGTAGCTGTGTGTCGGTCCCGTGGTGGTGCTGGGTGCCGGAAGGGCAGGAGGGACAGCTGAGGGTGCGCACCTTGGAAGGTGGGTGGGAGTGGGCCCCTGGCTGGCAGCTTGAAGGGCTGGAGAAGAGGCAAGAGGTCCTCAGCCAGCAGTGACGAGGTGCATGGCCCATCTGGGAGGGTGTGTGTCTCACAAGGGGGAAGACTTGGCACTCCTGCCAGCGCTGAGGACAGAAAACACAGAATGAGTTGGTCATGGTGCTTGCATGAGTGGGTGAGGACAGGAGACCACCTATTGCTTTACCTCACTTTGTCCTCTCTGCTGAAATGTCTTTGATGTTTTTCTCCTTCCAGGAGAAAAGTTGGTTGCCTTCTTTTCTTATAGTTTCCCTCGCAAGTTTGCTTTATCCTCCACCAAAACACCGCCCTATGAATATCATACCATCCTTTTTGTCCACTGAAGCTATTCCTCCATCTACAGAGGAGGATGGACGAGGAAAGGGCACTTGTACCTGGCCACGGGTGAGTCTCACTAGGTACCGGGGGCACCAGCTGCCAGTAGGAGGGGCTCCTGTCTAGTCTTAGCTGCCCAGATGTTCTTTAGAAGATGTCCTGATATGATTAAGCCTCACTGATTTAAGAGTGAGCAGTGTCCACAACTGGAACTGGGCAGGGTGTGGACTTTACTCTGCGACCAGAGTCTCGGATGTGACTAGTATTGATGGGAGACACTGTCACAGCACACCCAGGGAAGATGTTACATCTGATCAGTTGTGAAAAGTAGCTTAACCCATGCAGCCCCCCGGGCACCACAAGCCGTTTTACTTCTCTTCATCTCACCGAAACATTCCTATGGCTCCACTCGCCCTCATGCTCCTCTTTCTCTTCTAGTACAGTAATGGATGTCATGTCTCTCACCTGGCTGGCCCCTGCTGCTGGGGAGCAGGAAGAGGGTGGGGAAGTGCTCAGACTGTTTGAGATGTGGAAATGCTCAGCTCACTTGGCAGAGGAGAAAGGCGATTTAAAATGTATAAGAAACATACGTCCTTCTCAGTTAATGGCATGACCCTCCAGAATATATTCAGAAGCAGGAGACCTTATCACTAGAAAGTCAGCCATGTGGCTCCAACTTTTCTTAACTTAGATATAGGCCCAGTCTAGCATTTCTGTGATGCTTATAAGCTCTGATCTCTTGGGAAGTTTCTTCCATCCCTGTTGCATCTGCACAATAAGCTTCCCCCTAGTCAGATGGTCCTATGTCCTCTCTGCATGCAGGGCAGAGCCGAGGCCGAGATGATGCCTATTCTGCGACAGCTTTCAAGGAGTACTCACTATGCTTCTTTCATTGAGATGGACCTTTTTTTGTCCTTTAATTACCGCTGGCCCCACACTCCTGTGGTGGGATTAGTAGCAGTAGTAGGAGCAAGTCAAAGGGAGTGAATTTGTTGTGAGGAACTGGACACGTTTCCAGCAGTGAGATTTTTATGAGTCAAGGTGGAATTCATGGAATAAAAATCTGGAAATGGAAAAAAAAATAAATCTTGAGCTCCTGCCAAAGGAGGGCTCATTCCAGACGAGTTACCTGATCTGACCTGCCTCACAGGTGTGAAAACCTTCATTGACCCACCCCCATGTTCTCTACCTGCCCCTGCAAACACCAAAGAAAACCACCACCTTATTCCCAGCCGCTGCCCTTGTGGGAAGCAGCCAGTTTCCTTGAGGCGTAAAGCTCATGACCTGAGAATTTGTGGCACTCCACAAAAGGAAATATAGGCTAAACTTCTGAAACATTTTATAATGTTGACGTCTTTCAAGCGGTGGAATCGTCTCCTCAGGGACACGTGGATGCTCCGCTCCTTGAGTCAGGGAGACAGGACCGGACAACGCACAGGGAGACGTATTGTTGGGAACCTTACTGCCCCCATCCCCGGGAGAGACAATGAGGGGGGAGAGAGGAAATAAATTAGATGACTTGAATCGTTTCCAGCTCTAATTGCTATGATCTTGCAGTAGTTTTCCCAGCCCCAAGTATAACATTAACCATTGAAGCACGATTTCACCCACGGTCAATTAAACCAGGATTCATCTGGCCTGACATCACCAAGTAAAATCCAGCCTGGACTCAGGGACACGCCGCTGAGAAGAGACAGGAGCCAGACAGGGGCTCCATGGGACAGACAGAAGCTGCTGCCTTTGGAGGTGGACATCTCCAAGCGTGTTCTTCCCCTCTGCCGGCACAGGGCACAAAGGGCAATGCAGCAACTGTATGATGCGCGTTTGCCTTTCCTCACCTCGGTGATGCACCAGTAGGGTCCCTGGGAGTGATCCCCCTGTCTGGACGGTGCTGCTGGCTGGAGGGTCGCTCCAGAGGTCAGATGGAGACAGCCCGCAGTGCTGGCTGATGTGTGCCGCCCTGCCAGATGGCAGGCTACCTCTTCACATTCAGTGGCCACAAATGTTGTCCTCTGTCCGGTTTGCCCCTGCCCTCCTGGTCCTCCAAAGCGCAGCTTTGGGAAGCCTGTCGGGTGCCCACAAGCGATTCAGTGTCTGGAGCTGCATTTCTGAACGTCGAGCTCCACAGGGTGGAGGGCAGATCAGGGTACGGCTCTCCTACGGCGGATCTCCTACGGCTGCAGCCCTCCTCCTTGCGACTCCTTTCTCTTCCTCCCTGGTCCTTGAACAAAGGGGTGAACCAAGCCGTTTACTAGGTTTTGAATACCAAGAAATCAGATAACAAGAAACTCTTGTGAAGACCCAAGGATTTAAAGGACGTGGCAGTAACCAGATGGACCTGGCAGCTGTGGTGGGGTGAAGTCCTGACTTGCCTGGCTCCACGTAACCTGGTAGCAAGGCTGGGGAGAGCACGCAGAGTTCATGCCTCCTTGTTTAGCACTTTAATCATTAGACAGACACTCCCGACAGTGGGCTCTGTGGGCTGAGCGAGTTAAACTGTAACTGCCCTCCTCGGGGGCCCCCAGCGAGGAGCTCCAGCTCGCGTGACCAGGGCAGGACCAGCCTCCCACCCGAGTCCCACCAGCTCTCGCTGCTGGCTCAGGCAGGGACGTAGGGTTGGCCCCGACCGCAGGCTGGCATGGGGGTAGCTGCCCCGCATCCCCATGATGGCCGTGGGGATGGACCAGGACCCTGTTAGGTTTTGTCCCATGGAGCTGGGAGAGCTTCCCCATCCCTCCCTCCCATGGGCAGATAAGTATCACCTGGCCCCATGGCACTGCCAGGCGAGGGGGACAGGAGATGCCCCAGGGGCCAGCCCAGGGCACCAAGCTCTGTGTCCTGCCACTGATAAGGATCAGGGCTACGTGGTTTGGGGAGGCGCAGGGCCACGGCCATAGCCAGACGGTGAGGTAATCTGCCCACCGACTCCCCTCCTCTCAGACCAAGTCTCTTGGTCTCTTCTACTTGGCTTAAACCCCGAGGCGAAGAGTTGTACATCCTTTCCAAAATTTTTATCGGCATGAATTATGACAACTGTGGATATTCTTATTGTCTGTTTGAATGGCCGATCCCGTTCTAAAGTCTTACTTAATTCTTGGCCTCGGCTGCTTCCTGTGGTAATGAGCTCCACAGCGTAATTAAACATAGTCTGTGATAGCAACCATGCGATGGGTTTCACCAGCAGCAGCAGCACATGGGTGTGCATGCGTGTGTCTCTGTGTGCATGCGTGTGTGCAGGCTGGGGTGCACGGGAGGTGACAGCGCACCCCTGCCTGCTTGCAGGCAGGGCAAGCATCGCCTTGCGAGGACAGGAGCAACCCCAGGGCGCAGCCAGGCTGGGGCATGGGGGCACTGAGGCCACAGAGCTGGGGCTGTTCACCCTGGGTGCTGTGACAGAGGGCTCCCCCCAACGCCTGACTGTCAGGGAACCATGAAACCCAAATTCCTGCCCCGCACAGTCTGAAAGGAGCGGCTGCCCCGCCAGCCCCCTCCCTCCGGATTAGTGGAGTGATGCTGAAGTCCCACAAATCTGGCAAGAAGATGTCCCCAAACAGCTGAGCATCCACGGGTGGTGTTGGGGAAAGTGCACGCAAGGCTCTAGCTGGGATCTGTCAGAGACAGAGGAGCCCTGGCATCCCCCTCTCCTGTGGTCCATGGCTGCTCAGGGGGTGCAGCTGGGGTGGGAGGGGATGTGTGCCCCTCTGCGCTGTGCTGCTTCTCAGTGCAGCAGAGCCCCCTCCCCAGGACGGCACCAGGGGAATCCCGGCCGACGCTAAAGGTTTACCTCACTCCACTACATGCTCCCTAATTTCTCCATGTATTCCCTCCCTCCCTCCCTTCCTTTTTCTTCTTTTTCTTTTTCTCTTTCTTTTCCTTTTCCTTTCCCCATCACCTCCCTTTGTAATTTCTTTCTTCACTTGCTCAAACATTCTTCTGTAATTTCTTTCTTCAAAAGCAAGACAGGCCTCTGGCCGAATCTGGCACTGACGAGGTGAAAGGGGATTATTCTCCTGCTAATCACTGGGATTAATACCACAGAGCAACTTCAGCTAAAGGAGGAAGCAAACACAATTCACACATTACGTCTGGCTTTCCCATGGACCGTGCAGACAGGTGGGCTCACGCCGATGGGGAGAGGCAGAGGATGGGCTAACAGGGTCGAGCCCCCTCTCCTCTGCCTGGCCCCGCAGGCACTGCCACAGGTGGGCATGGGGGGCAGAATCCCCTAAACCCCAAACCCGACGTGAGAGCCGCTCCCTGGGCTTGCTCGGTGCCTCTCTGCATCACCGCTGGCTTGGGCACTCCCGGCTGCGGGGCCAGCCCGACGCCCTGCTCGGGCGGCCCCGGGGACACGCAGGTGACGCAGCTGGCTTCTGGGGCGGGTGGCACGCGCTCCGCGGCCTGGCAGGCGGCGAGGGAAGGGAATGAAATGTGCTGAGACACCAAGCCAGGAGGGTGCGACCAGTGCCACCCTGCCACCCATGCCACCCTACCACCAGGGAGTCAGGACAGTGGGCAGAGGCCGGATGGGGTCAGGAATGTCACTGCGTGGAACGGGAGGGTGACACAGAGCTGCCGGGACTGCAGGGCTGCAGAGGGAGCGTTAGGGCAGTGCGCAGGGAGGGATAATATATATGATATAATGTACGTCTGCCAGGCGTGTGATTGCTGGTGCCGCTGCCCGGAGGCAGATGCTGCCCTGGGACGGCTCTCACGCAGCCTGGGGACGGTCGCTATTTACAGCTGGTGAAACCACAGCGCATTTCCTGCTTTTATTTCTGGGTCCCACAAAGCCCAGGGACAAACTGAAGAGCGTCAGCGAGGCTTAGGATGGGCTCTGCAGCTCCTGGCTGTGCCACTCACAAGTCCTTCTGCAAAGCAACCCGATGACAATAAAGCATTTGTATGAAAACCACCATGTTTCGTAGGCTCCAAAGTGTCCTTTGATGACAAATGCCTTTGCTTAATAGTCTCACCTTCACAGTGCAAGCTGAACGGAACATAAATACAATCCTTGGACACTGTGGCTTCTAAACAAATATATATAGCATGGGTAATATATGGGCTTACACAAACATCAGCATTAAAGCAGGCAAAGTAGGCAGGGAAGGAAACTATAACAACTGAAGCACCAGTGCAGTCACAAGATACTACCAGGGAAGAAACCACGTGGCAACAGACTTTTTTCTTCTAAGGCACTCAGATGTTGTGTTGAATATGGTCTCGGTGCTCGGCCACCAGACAAAGGGATGCACATGGATACTGATGCTCCTGTGGCACAAGCAGCCCTTGGCACATTTCAAGGGCTTGTTCACGAACAAAGTGTGTGTGTATATGTATTTATACATGCAAGAAACTAAAGACTTATAAACCAATGAGTTCTAGTTCAGATTGCTGTCATGTACTCTTGCAAAGGTAAAATTAAAGACATAGAGTTCCCCCATATAATTTAAGTGTAATTGTGTATGTGTTCTGTATTTTCTGTGGTAGACTTCCTTAAGTCATGACTGAATTTTCAGCTTGAGACACTGATTTTCCAGGATGCACAGTGCACCTACCTGCTAACACCACTTGTGGCATCTGAAGTTAAGCCAAATCACTAAATGCTTCAACACATCCTGGGACTGTAATTATTCACACCTGCAAAAAGCCAAAGAAAAACTCTCCAAAAAACCCTAACCAAAAAAAAACCCACAAAAACTGAAGACACCATAATTCATGCCCCAAAACATATTTGCTCACATGCATAAGATCTTGTTTTTTACTCAGGAAGGCTTTTTTTTGGTGGATTTGATTCTTGTTTCTGAGCCTTTAGTGTTCACTGAAGCTACATTTTTCTTCATTTCCCTCCAGCAATGGGAGCTGGAATTCTTTTTTTTGTAAATGCAGATGGGGACCCTCTTTCCATCGCAGGGCTTCAGGGGCTGTGTTTGGAAGAACCAAATGTCACAGAAGATTGTAATGTTGTGTTCAACACCCTTCAAGATATGGCTTGTATATAATCCCTTTTATAGGAGCATGAATAACATTGTGCACAGAGATCTATGGAGAGCGAACGAGCTTTTGTGTGGTGCAGAGGTCCCAGATCTGCCTCTCTTGAACCTTAATGGGTATATAAAATTGGGTTCTAGGGGTGACCACGTCATTGATTGTCACTGAGTTACGGGAACCTTCCCAAGCACGCAGCAGCTAAACCTCTAGGCATTAGTAGTCCTTTTAGAGGCCTGAACCGCAGCTGGTACATGCTGACAGAGCTCTACTGAAGACAAGGGAGGAGCTGGCCTTCAACATCATCTTTGGTTGATTTGCTCTCTATCTTTTCTTACATTTCCTTGGCTCTTCCTTGTTGAGACGATATTAGTAGTTAATGGTGTCAGCGCTACGGTGAGGATGTGCTTCGAGACACCTGGATGGCAGGGATCCGGTCAGGTTTGGCTCCAAGATGGGTATGAAGTGATTGCTATGCCACTGACTCCTCACACGTCCACAGAGGTTCCCAAATGATCCATGACACCCTCGCTGCACAGTGCCAGGCTGCAACACACCCCGCAGCGACACAAGCCAAAGGCCTCCGTCACGTCTGAACTTGCCGAGATATCATCTTAAGATTGCACATGTAACGATGAGCATAAGCGATACTGTTGTGCTGAATAAGGTCTCTTACCAGAAAAACAAAAACAGGGAAAGTTGGCGTCATCGTCTCTAACCCCTGTCACTACTCAGCTGTAAGCAAATGCAGAGGAAAGCTCTGGGTCAGCGTTAGGCTGGGTGACTTTGCTGTATGGATCTAAGACTGGTTTCCCAATGAAGTCATGCTCCGGTCTGTCACTTCACACAAAGGAAGCCTCTGGGTCATCCGTGGTGATATTTGTCTGCAGTTTTATAGATAGCTTTGATCTACTCTTCTGACAGACGAGCATAAATAATTGTGTTACCGCTCTTGTTTTCAAGAGTCATCACTTCATGAACAAAGGGACCAAATTAGAGCCTGCAACCATAAGGGTGAGGAGCAGCCTTTCACTGTCACCTTGAAGTCATTGTGCCTAACTTGGGCTACTGAGGGGAGAGCGTAGGGACTGTTGTTGCATTAGGTGCAGTACCTCTCCAACATCCACCGTTTGGCAAAGTGCTCGTTCCTGCAGCTCGGTGCGAAGCCAGCAGCCGCTGCCTCTCCCTGGCACACCGGGCTCATGGGCTGGGTGAGCGGCCTAACCCCTCCTCGGGTCGATGAGGAACCGTGGGTTACAAACAGAAAGTGGGTGTTTGAAGACATTAATCCCTCCCTGCCACCTCAGGCATGGCTGTGGACGTGGATTCCTGATGGAAGCTGTGAACTTGCATTATATTTTGCTGACAAATCCTGGTTCTGTCATGTCCTTGGGATTCCTCCAGACTGTTGCACCTCTCCTGCCCTGGGTCTAGTGAGGGATCCGCTGACGATTCAAGGTGTCGTGTTGCTGCCAAACTAACAGGAGAGGACCCTTCAGAGGGCACTGGTAGGAAGCACAATTCGTAGTGTGCAATGTCATCGTGGTGATGGAGGATTTTGAACGCTGGCCTAAACAGACAAGAGGGAAGAGTTTCTTTTATCTGTCCTCAAAACAGTGTTTCACATTTCTCGTGTCTTTGGGGCAGGACAAATAGGGACCTTACAGTACTGCATTAGAAATGGTCACAAAGGAGTTTGCAGAAGCCAGAGTGGATTGAGCAACTTAGTTCCTACCATCTCCTCTTGAAGGACCAGCAGCACCATGTGCTCTGGGGCAGTGGTTCCTGCGTTTGTCGCGCCCATCAAATAACTTTGCAGGCCATCCAAGGTAACCAGCAAACCCCTCGTGTTTAACAGTTTTGAATTAAAAAAATAAAGATAACAAAAATGGGTGCTGCTTTCTGAGACACCCAGAAAGCTGACGGTACTGAAAAATTGGGCGCTGCTGCCTTAAAGCATTTTGCTAGTTTGTCATCTGTAGAGACAAGGCAAGCCATCAAGTTACTACCGCTTAACAAATTGCTGCAAGTTAGCTGAGCTTTAGCGATTGGCAGTATGCATGCTCTTAGCCTAGCGCAAATCTAAGTCAAGTACGTCAGCTGAAACAGCAGCTGCCAGCTACCATTGTCCTCTCCTTCCTTGCTGAGTAGCAGAAAGACCTTGCCATGGTCATATATCATCTTCAGTGTAGATTCTTGGTTTTCCGTACAATCCCCTGTTGTAGGCTGTCCTCTTATGCAGACAATCAAGATACCAGCATGAATTCCCACTTATCCTGGTTCGTTTTACATCTCTGGAGCCCCGAGAGTCTGTAAAAACGAGAGTATTCAGCAGTCGTGCCAGGCGCAGTGAAGAGGACATCTTGGGAACAGAGCCAAGCTCTGCACAAACCCGTTAATATCTTTGTTACCACTTCAGCTGCATTCTGCTAAAAATGTTAAAAAAAAAAAAAGGAGAAAAGAGGATATCCTGTACTGGCATCATTCTGCTGGATTTATGCATAAGAGATTAGTCCCCCAAATAAACTCCTCAGCAGAGTCAAAATTACATAGAAAAAGCCACTCAGTACTGCTGGGTTTTTCCCTCTGCATCAGATCAGGTGAGAAAGCAGCAATGAAGACACCCATTTCTGGTACTGCAGAAGGAGAACCAAGCGATCTAACTCCTGCCTTCTACTGAACATCGGCCTTTAACAAGCCCAGCCTGTGCTGGGTATGCTCTGTACAGCACAGGCAAAGGCAGCCACCAGCTGCTCTCTTTGGTCAGAACTTTACATTACTCCCCACCGACAGTAACCTAACACAAAGCCACGTTTCCTAGGAGGAGAAATAAGGGCAGTTTTTACAGTCTCTGGTAAAAATCACGGTGTTTTCTGCTTTGGCTGCAAGCGTCTCCAGGAGGGTTTAACATTTAATATCAAGCAACAGCTGATAACACTCAGGTTGTAAGCTGCCTGGGCCAGGTGAAGTGACAGTTTTATTGTACTTGCATGTTTGATCTTATCTGCGGTAAGCGATGCATAAAGCGCCTTCCCTACAAACAGCTGAGCTTCCTTGGCTTTGGTGGGTGCCACAGGCCTCTGGAGCTCCCCGGCTGCTCCTGCCCTGGCTGCTGCTGAGCCCTGGCTCCCTCTGAAAACAACCTTACAGTTACCACTTGGATTGGGAAAACATACCTGAAGCCAAGATCGCTACTTTACAGCAATGAAGGATATCAGCAAAAGTGGGAATAGTTCAAAATATCCTTAATAGTCTCACCCTTTGCTTTCTCAAACTTTAATGACCACCACCACCAAAATACTAATAGGAACTATTAATGCTAAATTAATTAATTCATAGAAGAATGGTGTGAAGTGCTGACTGAAGTCACATGGGGACCAAAAGATTAGATGCTGAAATCAAACTTACCTCCTTCTGTACTTCACACTTAGTCTTTAAATCCTATGTGCATGTATTTCACATGTCCTCCAAGTCATTAAGTATCTGACACAGCATCTTGCAGTTCTTAGCAACTGCAGTCTACAAGTGTCTGCAACCACGTGCCCCTTCTGTGATATGTCAGTCACTCTAGCTGTCAGGTAGAGTCTCAAATATTTCATACAGGACCTTGTGGGAGACTTGTGCTGCTGCCAGGAATGACCTGGCTGAGAAAGGCAATGTGTTTTGTGGACAAAAAGAAAGAATAGAGGAAGCACATTGCTACCTGGTAACGTCAAACCAGATCTTCCTCTATGTCTTTGACTCCCTAACAAGCCTCAGGCAGTCTTCGCTGCGTATGGTGTCTGATCATAGTTAATGTCCAGCTGTGTGTCTGATGAAACAGGAGTCGTCTTTGCTAGATGAAGATTTCAATTATCAAACCCATTAGAAATAAGTGGGGGCAATTAAAGTTCAAAGATGTGTCGCATGGGGAAGTGCTGGCATGCCCAGGGAGCAACAGCACAAGCTGCTGTCATTGCGGTGCCGGTCTGTGTTTGGGGTAGGTGTGAAGGTAGAAGCGGAGGTCTGCTCACAAGCAGCATTGAATTGCAGGTGCTTTGCGGCCTTAAGCACCCTTGGCTTTGGGTTTTGTAGAGAAGGGTCAGATATCTCTGTCAAGAGAGGGGGACGAGCACAGAAACAAACTGAAGGTTTGGGCAAATGCAGGTGTAGGGTTAAAGGGAATTAGATTGCATTTTTACACTTGCAAAACTAAACTGAGCCAAGTACCCAAATAGGTGCTTGATGCACATATCCCTGGAATAACAAGATTTTTCGTGTCGACCTAAACAAAGGAACATGTACAGATAGAAGAGATGAATCCAAATTTAGCTCTGGATGTGGATCATGTATATATATGCTGTGCTAGTCCAAATCCCCGGCTCCGGGCACTTGTGGGCTGTGGAATTTGAAGTCTGGGTCTTCCCAAATATCAGGATTTGGTTCATTTTAGAGTCAGGTTAGAGTAGGTATGAGCTCGTGTCTCTGGAAAAATATGGAAGGACTTTGAGGCAATTCCTTCTTTATAGGAGCAGCCCCCTTGATGTCTAAGCAGTCACTAATGGGAAGGACAATTTACAGAATCAAAGTAACGACAGGCTTGCAACAAGAACTGGTGGTCTTGGAAGAAGCATGGATGGCAGCAATGTTAGGGTTTATGCAATTACTGATTTGAAGAAATCAATTCATCCTCCACACTTAATGAAGGAAAGATCTGGCAAAAAAATAGTTACATAAATACATCACTGAAAATTGCATCATGGACCTATTAGGCATGAAGTCATCTAGATTTTCTAATTTCCAGACCTTTGGCATCGGAAGCTTAGTATTCTTGAAACATGGTTTTCAGTGTGCAGCTGTATATATTTATATATTATCACACAGATGGGCACAGACACAGAGAGATATACGCACACGTGCACTTCAATACAGTGGGCTACAAGATAATATACTCTTTAAAGCTAAAAACAGTTTCTATGCGTTATATAAGAGAGTTTAAGAGTGTTCATATACATTCCAAGACTTGTGGTTCCCCAAAATGGTGCGCCCTTACAGAAAATGAAGGGTTTACTCAAGCTGAACAAAAATCCTTCTAGGAGGGGTTTTGAGCTACAGCAGCAACCCATCCTTTTTCCCAATACATAAAGAAACCAAGTGTTTCTTTACTTGCCTTGTCACAAGGCGTGCATCCACAGATGTTCCTGGAGCTGAATTCCTGGTGAAGTGACACCTTCACACAAACGGGCTGCAGACAGAACCTGGGCCTAAATATTTAACTTCTTGGTCATTCATCTAGAACAGTTTTAATGTTTGCAATTGTAACCATTGGGAAAAGCTACTGATCATGTACTTAAAACCAGCTGGATTTAAAGCCCACACCCAGAGAATCACTTGCTGTAACCCCATGGCTACACCCAAGCTGGTCCCAGCCGTTCCACTTACGTTTTATAATACATCATCAGTATATTCAGAAATAAAGTCTACCAACACAACGTGAATGGCTCTGTTTGCCTGATAAGCAAAAAAATTGTTTGCAATTACTTTTATTATATACAGCTACAATACATTTAGTTTTCCAGGGCATATGCACTTTCTTGAGTTTGAGGGTTTTTGAAGACAGTAAAAAAAGAGGACTTTGGCCATTTGCCCAAGATTTCTAAACATCCTGAAGCTCAGTGAGAAGAATGGCTACTTGATATCTCAAAGTCCCAGTCTAAAGGTCACTAGTCATATGCAGATCACTTCATCAGCGCAGGCAATTAGTTTGTAATTACTGTCCTGGGTAATCCTGCGTGGTACAGCTGATGCATCCCTATAGCATCAATCCACGTAAGCAGAAGGCATCTGTGCAGCACAAGTGCAGCAGATCCTGCAGGAAATAGGAGATCCTAAATACGTTGCTCTTCCCAGTGGATCGCTGATGTGGTTTCAGCAGTTTCCCTGACTGGTGTAATTTAGAAGAGCAGGTTTTACAAAGTCATCCTGGCTAGAATACTGCAGAAGGCCCATGTTTAATCAGGACCCTGGGTTAACACAGGGGCTCCGCACACCCCTCTGAACCTATCTTTGCAATACGTGCAAAGGAAAACATTTTAAATTTCTGTGTGTTTGATCCCAGGGCTGACCATTCGCCGTTTCCACTGCTGCCTTGCCTGTTCTGTGTCACAGTAGCAGCAGTCAACATGGACAATTTTATTCAGATGCCTTGTGTTTTACTGCACAACGCAGAAAATGTAACCTGATAACGCACAAAAGGGATTTGGCATCTCCGCTTTGTAGCACGAACAGTGTTATTGTTACGGGCCATCCAAAATATGAGTCAGCCTGCGGGTATACGGTGGTGCAACACACCAAGCAGCCAGAGCCGGCGTAGGCTGCGGCGGCTCGGCTCGGCTCTGCCTGCAGATGTGCTGCTCGCCCTGCAGATGTGCTCTCCCGCTGGCGGTGGCTGCGACTCTTGCCTTTCACTTGTCCCCCTCTTTCGAAAGGACAAGCCATTCAGAAATGGCATTTGTACCGCTTTCAGACCGCCGGATACCCCATTGTACAGTAATTGGTTAAATTTATGTGGCATGTGGTTTCATTCAGCTGATCTGGACTGCGCTGCACAAGTCAGGCACACCCTGGCCTGACGGGAATCACGAATCCCCTTCTCAGCCAAAGACGCTCAAGCGAACATAAAACAGATTGGGAACCAAAAGGCCGATGGACTCGTCCTTTCAAAGCTCCTGAGACCCTTAATCCCCGCGTTTCCTTTTTCCACACGCTGCTTTACGTGCCTGATTGAAGCCCAAGTGATTGAAACCCAATTAGGAGAGGGAGGGGAACGTCCAGGCACTGAGATCAGGATGCCTGTTCCTGTCACACATGAAGTCACTTGTATGGAAACAGCGAGTTGGGATCTTAAGAGCCCCTTGAAATGATAAATCTACAGAAAGCAGAAGGGACAGGGCCAGCAAGAAAGCCCAGAGAAAAACTGGCTGCACAGAGAGACAAAAGGAGAAGGAAACGGAGAGGCTTTGAGAGAGAAATTGGTTAGAAAGTGTCCGAACTTGGGGAGGTCTGCTCTGCCAGGGCTTCAGGATAGCTGCGGAGAATCTGGTGGAGTGTTTTTAACATGGACATTGTTCTACCAGTGGGACCCAGTGTTGCAATGCTATTCTCTTCAGAACAGTTAAAAACGCCAGAAAAATTAGATTTTTATAGTGACATTACTCAGGCAATTTCCCATGTCCTCAAAATGCGGCTGGAGACTGGACGCTGGGTAGAGCCCCTTTCCTCCAGCGTTGTAGGGGGCAAAGCTTGCCTTACATCACGAAGTGGTGACTCTCCTCCGCTCCTGTGGGGACAGGACCTGCGTCCAGGTCTCACCAGGAACACACTCTGTAGGACAGTCTCGCTGGCCTTTGCACAGCAAGGCTTTCCAGGCACGTTATTCTGTAAGATGTGATCCCGACATTGACTCAACGTTGGATGCACATCTGGGATTCAGTCACCCGTTAGCAACGTTTAAGTCACACTTACTTGGAAAACAGGCACGAGAGAGACAAAGGGAACAGCTGACTGTAAATGCAGCTGCTCTATCTCCACTTACGTGACCTGTGAGGTCCCGGGGTAACCGGGACACTCCTGTGATTGACAGTCCCTCACCTTCACCTTGCAGGCAGCCCCACCTATGCCCATCAGCATTGCCAGGCACGTGGTGCAGCCGAGACCCCCAGTAGGGTTGTTCCAGTGGTGCGGCTGGGCAATAAATGGGACCTCAAGCCTGGTCTCCTGGAACTGCCACACAGCTGCTCAGCCCTCCTACCTGCCCTCCGATCCTGGGCACGCAGGAGAGGACACTGAGCAAGACACAGCGAAATTCACCGAAATGAAGACACGGCACAGAATTTTTAAATAATTTTATAATTTCCTGATGAACTTAGTCTGTGAATAAAAAAAGAAGAAAAAAAATGAACAAAGTGTTTATATTATCAAGGCAAAGTTGAATATAACACATTTTCTTTGCAATTTCATTATCCTGTCAGTAACATGACTCCAGCAATAAAACACATACAAGTTGAAGGCAGCGTGCGCACTTGCATCACAGACATCAATGTCTCCCGCTGCTGTTATTTCAAAAAGGAATTCAAGTATGCTAGATCCCATCCCCAAAGCCCATCGCCCCCTCTGCTAAAGTGCAACACGTCTCTTCCAAAGCAAATGAGGGATCCGTGTCTGTGGAGTGGATGGAGCATCCCGCAGATCTTCTTTAACCCCACAAACAATTTGTGAACCTGGTGTGCGGCTCTCCTCATTTACTGACTTGGAGGGAAACGGCAATATACTGTTTTAGTGGGCTTGGAGCAGCATGTTGGGCTAGCACAGAAATTATTCCCCTGTTCATGGTCCCGTTTCATTCATCCTCCTTCAGCATCTGAACATTTGCCACTAAAGCCTCCCCAGATATACTGTAATGAGCGTGTCAGTAAGGGCCAAACGCAGCCGCCTCTGGGCAGGCAGGGAGGACGGAGACTTGGCCATGACCACAGAGAGCTGGGAAGATGGGGTAGATTAAAGGAACAATGTCTACTCATAAAATTTGGCTTCAAATTTGGCTTTTAGATAACCACATTTTATAGCAAATAAGAGCACACGTGACTGATAGATCCATTTTTGCCAGTTTCCAAATGGAAAAACAATGTTTTGAACAAAAAACCCCACCAAAGCACTGAGAACCTAAAGTGGAAACATCTACTTAAAAGCAAAACTGATTGACTTGATTTTCAAGATCCAAACTAGAAGTGCAAAACAGGGACAAACAGCATACGATAAGTTTGATCTAAAAAATACAGTCCTTTAATGAAATTCTTTACCTGGTCTCATAGGTGAAGCGATTTGTGTGGGGTTTTTTGTTTACGTTACGTGCCGGTTTAGCCTCATGTTGTTCCTTTTAAGCAGTGCAAGTCTTTGATGCAACCCCAGCAGAAGGCGGCTGCTAGTCCTTTCCTGCCCCATAACCCGCTGTGGCTACGTGACCAATACCGGACGCAAAGAAATACAACTTTGCTAATGGGCCTACCCATGACTACCTGCAGCAGCCGATCTGCGCTTGCAGTGTCCCTGGTATTGACGGGTGCGACTGAGAAGACAGGGAAAATCTGGCCAAAGCATTTGGCCCATTTACCTCAGTGGTTCCTGTCTTAAGGGACACCTGGTGTTGATAACCGCTACCAGAAAAGATTGATTTTCAAAATACTGTTTCCTTCTGCCCATTTCTGTATTACACGTGTACAGTATAAACCTGGGAAAGCAGGAATTTATACAAGGTTTGTAACATTTCCTAAGAGGCCAAGCTGCCTTGGACCTCAAAAGCCTGTGAAAGGCAACTGGTTATAATTATAAGCCCACAAATCCTTTTCCATACAATCCCGAGAGGAGGAGTCATGGCTTTGTTGCTTCTTTACTTGAATTCCTTTTGATGAAATTTATTTTTATATATTTTTTAAAACACATCTTTTTCAGTTCTACTACTATCTTTTTTTAATCCGACAACAGACACACATTGTTGGTAACTGCCCCAGCCTTAGGACCACACAGACAATATCGACAAGCAGAAAACAAAACAGGAAAAAACACCCCTGAAAAAGTCAGGAGAGATACTGATGACAGGGTTACAGCACTCACCACACACACTGGAAAAAGTCAGGATTTCTGTGTTTATGCTTTTGACACTAAAAAGTTTTGAAACAGTTTTTCTTTTTTTTTTAAAAATAGTCAGCGGACACAGCCATTTTGTTCAGAAGGATCTGCTGTTGCGTAAGGTTCCTTCCATTTATGCGGAAAAAACAATTAAAAACATTATTTTGTTTAAAAAACCCCCCCGATACTCCTTTTCCTCGCCACGCTGACAAGAGGGGTTAGCAGAGTTGGCCTTGCCAGGCACGATGCCCTGCGATGTCCCGTGCCCGACCCTCCCACCCCGCCGGCTTCGCTGGGGCAGTATTAGTTATCCACAGCCTTCTGCATCCTCTCTGGTTCCCTCTTTCAGTGTGGGCGTTGAGATGAATAGAGGCTTCCTTTAAATATCAGGTGCCTTGATTGTACTATTTCCCTTTTGCATTTCATCGGAGTCATTTGAGGAATATAGGCGTTACGTAGTGAAATTTTAGCTTTAAAATGGTATCAGTGCGTGACTCTCTACATCCTTTGTAAAGACCCCTTCAGTGGCAACGATTGGCAATTAGTACAGGAGTGGGGACTCAACCCTGTCAACATTTATCAGATGCAGAAACTTCCCAACAAATTGAGCACTAGCAGCAGAATGGGTGGGAATTACAGGGCAAATGAAAAGAGGTGCCCCTTTGGTTCAAAAAACAGGGTTATGTCTACAAGATTTATGACATTAATGCTCCCTTGTTCAAAATACCGAGAGCCCCAAAGTACCAGAAAATTTGCTAGAGAGGGCATATTCCAGCCGTGCAACCAGAAACAGCGCACACAGTTTCGTGCATCACGTCAGACCTTCACCTTCCATCCCCTGGATGTGGCAAAAACGGGATACTCCAAAGAGGGTTTGGCATTTTCTAGACGGAAAGCTGGTTAAAGGCAGTCAAAATGAGAGAGAATACTAGAAGCTTAGAACTTTGTTTGGGAGCACGCCAGGCAATTCTTCTACCAATCGCAAACACTGCTCATGTCCTCACCCTGCAATTCTAGTGTTGTAATGTCCTTTTAGTGTTTTACATGAGGCTGGATTCAGAGGAAAATACGTACTTGGACTCATGGATATCATGAACAAGTATGGCTGGGGTGTCAGCTTTTACACTGCACGTGGGCTTCAGGCTCGCGTTATTTTTTAGCCCAAACCCAGCTAAAATGACCTATTTAATTTTCTACAGACAGCTCCTTAAGTCCTTACATCTCTCAGTTTCTCTACAAATGACAGCTTGAAAGAAAAAAACAAAAATTAAAGCAATTAAAACTTTCACAGTTCCCACAGCAAATGGAACTTCATTCAACAGGAGAAGAAAAAGCAAGTTTCCCCAGGCTCCCTGGGAAGGGCCCCTGATTTCGAAGAGCTGCTGCGTTGCAGGACCGCTGTGCTAGGAAACTGTCTGCATCTGCCTGGCTGCTGACACTTGGGTATAAGATTTTAAAAGAGCAGTAGTGGTGGGTTAGGCAACTGGATGAGCATCGCAGTATGTGCACACATATGGCCCTTCTGCCATGTGCCTGATATGCAATTTTGTGATGGATTACGGTAACAAAATCCCTTTGTTGCCTTAAGGCCAATGGTGCGGCACTCCATACGAGCGAAAAGAAAAAGCTTTCACTGGTCATGTTCAGCATTAAATTGTGGCCAGCAGTACCTCCCAAATCACATAGTTCCTCAAGCTATTCACCATGACAAGACCTCTGTCGACACAGGATCAGAGAGATTACCTGAAATAGTTCAATGGAGATCAAGTCGGATCAAGTCTGTTCCTAAATGAGACCTGCTCTCTCCCTGAAAGCACTTTACTGAGGTCTAAGATCAATGTTTAAGATGGGAAGCCTAGAAGACCTAGAAGATAACAGCGGTTAACGAGAAAAATTGCAAAGACCCAACAATCCAGATGGGAGGAACAGCAGGTGTGTGGCTGGGAGATAAAAGACCAAATGGCCAGCATGAAAATTAGCCAGGCTTGACAAATCCTCTCAGGGAAGAGGCCGGGAGATGTGTAAACAGTGAGATTCACCTGGCTGCTGACGCATGGATCCTGCACACGCTGTCATGACAGCACCGTGCCTTTGGCTGGGGCACTTTCAACTCTAGAAACGCAGCGACAGGCTGAGTTAAAGACGCAGAAGAACCAGCACTTTCCTGCAATGCGTGGACAATGCAGTAAACCAAGGGAATTGAAATGACAGCCCGAAGTAACCACCCCTCGTTCCCATCCCCTCCCCCTGCCCCTGCCTGCAGCAGAAATGCTATCAAGGAACATCTCAGTAAGAGGTTTACAAGCAGGAGTCATTTGAACCATCGATAAGGGAAATTCCACAGCTTCTCACAGAGGAGGGATTGTTTTACAGCAGGGAACCAGGGCAGCTGGAGATTTGACCATATAAGTTAATGAGATAGTCAGGAGTGGTGGCGGTGGCGCGATGATGTTACGCTGATGGCTCTGATGCTTTTACAGGCGGCATTAAATTCCTTGAGTGAGTAATTAGGGGTGATGAAGAAAAAGCAAGAGGAAAGATTTCAAAACAACAGCTCCTATCGAAACATGCTGACTCAAATAATGGGACCAAAGGGGTGGTTCTGGGATGAGGCGCAGCTCAGTGGTATGTACAGTCACCGTCTACATGCCTTCCGGTGTTCCCCCCTTGCACACATTCAGGTTCCCATTACTCTCCTCATCCATGACAAAAAAAGCTTCAGAGACAGGCTGCTACTACAGCAGGAACTAAAGCTACATTTCCTGATTTGCAAAGCACTGGCAGTTCAAAACATGGAAAAGGTGTGAATCACCTCTTGTTTGGAGACTTACATATTTCTTCCTAGTGGACACTATGGTTATGGATCCAGTTCCTTCTGCTGAATCATTACAGCAGAATGAATTGGGATGTGATTTATTTTAAATCAGTTAGTTTTCAATAGAGTCTACAAGTATATAAGGTTTCAGTTTTGCCCAATTTTCAGTGCTTGTTTGAAAAAACAGACAAGAGTACATCTTCCCTTACTCACTTTTGCTGATCTCCTTTCTATTGGAAGCAAGCAGTCACTTCTAAAGATAAAAATAAGGTGTGAAAGACCTACAGGGGAGCTGTGCTGTGAATTTGAAAGACATAAGAAATGGAGTTTTCCTGAAAGGGCTTGGAACATTTTCCTTAGCATAACAGTTTAGTGATTAAGCTCAAAATGTAATAAGTTATATGGAATTAAACTGCAGGCCCTGAATGGGAGGTTTACTGAGAGGACTCATAATTAGCTAGTGACTAGAAAACCAAGTTTTCTTCCACTGCTGTGTTGATATTTGGTCTCCTTTTGCCCTCCCCTTGTTCTCTTAAGTAATATGAGAAAGCTAAAGGGGAACAACTCCTTCAAGGAGCACATGGGGACGTGTTAAAGGGGTCTGTCCTGCAGATGCCCCCAGACACACATAACCACTGGTAGCCAGGAAAAAACATGTCTCCCCATTAATGCATAGTCCAAGAATGAACACCCAAGTCCTACTCATAAAACAGGATTCTGACTTGCTACCACAATGACAAACCGACCTGCTATTTCAGGTCATATTACCTATCAGCAGGGGCTTTAAGAAGCGTCAAAGATGGATGGGAACAAGACTAAGGCCTCTCATATACATGTAAGAATTGCACTGGTTTCACTAAAGCTGTGATTTTATACCTATCTACTCAGCTGGGTGCCAACTCCAGCAGAGATGCTCCTCTTTATACGAATGGGCTATTGCTCTGAACTCAAACTCATTCCTCGTCAACCTAAGCTAAACCAAAATAAATTAAATTATAATTATAGTAAGAACTATGTTACCAAGTTACCTAATTAGCTTTAAAATTATACTTTTAAGCTAAATGATGCAATTTTCTCATTTACAAAATGCCTAAGACTGTTCTGATGGCAGCTAGTGTTCACAAAGCTATGGCCTGAAAAATTGGCAATGGACAAACTATACAAGTTAAAGCTGGGAGCTGACCTGTTGACCACACCTGCTTGAAGGAAGAGAGCTCTCTATAAAATAAGAAATTAGGAGACACAGACCTATGATGAGAAACCTCAGCTAAAAAACCCAAGAAATCAACAGATGAAAACAGTTACCTGAAAAAATGCCCCACTCAGCACTTCAGAGTCAGATCAGTGAACAACAAAAATTAAAGTTAAGTAAACAGAAAGTACCAGCATGCCTACCTTGTCTCCCAGCTTCTAGATGAAGTGACTAACAGGAATGAATAGGGAAACTTTCCTTTCCTCTCTCTGTTATTTAAGAACATAAGAAACACCGAGATAGGCAGCGAGACCTGAGCTAGCTAGCTGATGCTGGCCAGTCATGAGCCATAATCAGAGCACACTCAGGTTTGGTTTTAGCACTATGAAATTCAGGCTTTCAGCTTTTATGAAAAAAAAAGAAAGAAAGAAAGAAAGAAGCAATAAATGAATGAAAGGCAAGGGCTACCCTTCTGCAACCTCATGGAGAACTAGAGCTGCTTGTGTTCAGTGGATCCCCTCTTCTTTGCTCAGTAGACTTGGAAGAGCTCTGCTTAGCTGTATCCAAAAGTCACCATCAACAAAGTCAATGGGGAATCGGATTCTAAAGTAGAAAGGCAGTGAGAAGATGAATGCAAACATGACTGATTAATCATAGACTGTGAGAACCTAGAGAGCATGTAGTTTTTAGAGGGTTTTTTTGCTTTTGTTTTCTTTGTAAAAGGTGCACCAGAAGTTTCTATTTCATTTTCTGTCTTTCACATTCCTCTCCACTCTCATGGCTCCTTGGACTGACTGGGCTTGGCCACTGGTGTGCTGCTCCAGTGGGGCTAGCGGCCGAGGTCATGATGACTCCTCAAGTGCATTGACGACTTGCTCCAGGATGTCAGGGCAGTGATCCGCTATCTGCTGTAAGATGGCATTGGCAAACTCCTGCAGCTCTGCGCTTTCCTTCTCGCCCTTTTCTAACTCGTCATGAAGCTGCAAGAAACACACAGAGGCATGGTCATTCTCTGCTATTAAACGTGTTCGCTGTATAACAAGACCTGCCCAGCAGGCTCAGCTCTGAGCTAAAACACCACTTTTAGAAAGGGAGCTAGCAGAGGTGTAACATGCTGGGCACTTCCAGGACCGGCATCCTCCCTTGGTGACTCCCTCACCAGAAACTGGATGTTATCCCCGCTCTTTATTTCACTTTTTCATTCTACAAGACCAGGCTTGTGACCTTCCCAGTTAAGGCCATGTCCACATGGGAAAACTAACTGGCTTAACTACTCCTGAATAAATTGTTCTATGATAAATATTAGAAAAATCTCCTCTGTAGAATGTTTTTCTGAAAGCAACCGTATTCCAGAAGCAATACAGCATTTTGCTAGTATATTATTTTAAATAGTTTGACTTTTACTCATGAACAACAGGATGTTTCATAGGTCATTACATCAGAATTATTTCTTAAATGAGATTAACAGGAACGTTACATAATTATACATAATACACCCAGAGTTAACCAGAATTCTAATTTTTCTGTGGAATTAATAATTTTCAGAGACTGTGTTTCCTAACTCAGTCATAAGATGACTATACACAATTGTGGTGGAACATAAGCGATTTTTGTTTAATAACTCTGCCTTTCCTGTTGGATCATTCACTGTTCAGATTACTACAATCCACTCAGAACGGCACATGGAACTTCAAAACTTTATCTTATTCACGCTGTCTACAGTCTACACAAACTGTTTTTCCAACAAGCTGTGTTACAAACCACGCCACACAACATACTGGAGTACATGCGAACATAGTTTTTAGCTCCAAGCCTAATGCCATTGCCAGAATTAGGGGCCTGCAGAGTCTTAATGAAGAGCAGGAAACATCTGCCTTCAGTAACCTGTTTATCTGCCCAGCAATTGATAAAGTCCATGCTAGCCTGTGAACTGTGCAGAATCCCAAGTAAGGCTGCAATTTGTGCAAGCATTTTAGGGATTACTGTACTCACAGTGGTCTACGGATCTAACACAACAAGGAGAAGCAGCATCTCTTACTAGACCAGATGATACAGATAGATAGATTGGATAAGCTTTCAAGCAGATAGCGCTTTCATATACTATATATCCAAAAAACTCTTCTGTTTTTTCACTGACATGATTTTCTTCTAATAACGTATATTCCCTATGAATGTAAGACAAGCATATTTGTAGCAGGTACATACACTTAGATCGATTCTGCAGTTTATTCCAAGCTTTTGCATCCAAAGTTCTTTGTCATTTTGAGCAGCTGTAGCAACTAGCTTATCTATATTTGAACCTTCTTTTAAATTTTTTTTTTCTAATATTATCTGTCAGACCTGTAACATTTCTTATTCCTAAGTGATTAATATTTTTATTGGAACTCTACTGTGTTAATATATGACATGGAAAGAATGTCAAATTGGATTTTTTCATCCCTGAAGGGATAACTGGTCATCAGTATATACGTTTCTTGATCTATGTTTTGTACTTCTGTAACACTGCTCATTGTAGGTTTTAAAAAGAGAGAACTGTCAGGCAGCAGGACAACAGGGATCATTTTACCACTGTAAGAGCACAATGCAGTGGGAAAGGTTATATTTCTACAATTAAAGTTCTAATCAGATACAACAGTATGTTGCTGTTTAGTGATGGTATCAAGCAAAGCACAGGAGATTGTCACTGCAAGAAATACTGCATAAAACCAAACAGCCTAAGAATGACTATAGAATAAATATAAACACTTTTTAAGGAAGTTACGGTATAGACTTCTATAGGCAAAAGTGAGAGAAAGGAAATTAAAAGGGTAAGCCTGCTACACTATTCCCTTTACTAGGCAGGGTAGCATATAGTAAATTATTTGGGCTTTGCATGCTGAATGTTAGTTTAATGTGTTCTTATGTGCTTTGTTCCTACTGGCTGCTGTACTCACAGAACAGCTACACGAATCCGAGAGGGGCTCATGCCAAGAATCACAATGCAAAAGCAACCTGATCCTGCTCTGCGGAGTGACATGAGCTGGGGAAGTGGGGAAAACGAGAGGGAGGGGAGCACTCCGGGCTCTGTAAAGGGCTCTCGGGGGAGAAGGGGAGGAATTCAGCAGTAACCCATAATGGCTCAGAAACGGCACGCTGTGGATAGGCGATTAGCCTGGTTCCAACAGCCTGGCAGAGTTATTAGTCGGAAACTTGCAATGGATGGATAAGCCTAGGAGAGGTCCAGTCAGCAAGCAGGATTGAAAGAGTCGGCACAGCCAGCTAGGAGCAGTGCCGAATATTAAAAGCCAGGAGACTGGGTTTCAGGGACTACCTCTGAGTCTCAGGTTGCGCAGCCTAGTGAAATCCCAGCGATTCAGGCGGCCCCAGTTACAGCAGTCTGCAAACCACCACCTAACCGCTGGTAAATTCACGGGACTGGTTTGAACGTTGAACGCTGAGACAGGGCTGCCTTGGCTTCTCGGGCCAGCGCAAAGATTTCACGGTGCCATTCATTAGCAGGGTGGGAGGTCGTGGAGGTCGGGAGAGACAGCAAGTGACGGGAGAAGAAGCCAACGATGTAATTCTCCTTTTCTTTCTCTGGCTCCTGTAAGGGGCCTCGGCTCTCGGTCCGCAGGAGGAGAGCCAGGAGAGGGCAGTGTTAGCAGGGAAAGCAGGGGCCGGCTCCCTGCGGGTCCTGCACCACCACCTGCCCAGTCAGCATCCCTCCTCCCGGTGTCTCAGCCAAATCCTCCAGGTAAAGCTCCAGGAAAGGACAAAGCAAATAATCAAATATAAAAGCACCTCAAAGAGATTAACCTTCAAAACTGAAAGGAGGTTGGTGGACAAGGGAGAAGCCTGCAGGACGTTGTCTTCAGAGGGGCAGTACTGCAAAGTCAGCGATGTCTCAGCTTCTTGCTGTACTAGTCAGC
Source organism: Gymnogyps californianus (assembly GCF_018139145.2). Classification (NCBI taxonomy): domain Eukaryota; kingdom Metazoa; phylum Chordata; class Aves; order Accipitriformes; family Cathartidae; genus Gymnogyps; species Gymnogyps californianus. The sequence continues at coordinate 150,464,008 of NC_059471.1, forward strand.
ATTTACGTATTTACAAGATTCCTTATAAAATCAAGGTAAGCCCAACAAAATAAGCCCATGCCAAAGCTAAAATAAATCAAATGCAATCAAACAAAAGTAACCAACTTAACCAGATGAAGAAAGTATTTCCAAGAACAAGTTTTTGACCATCAAGAGCCCAAAAGGAGATGGCTCTGAATGCTGAAGGCCAGCACGAATACTTTGCAAATTAGCGCAGACAGAAAGTCTACACAGCTGGCTGGCAGATGTCTGTGATGAAACATCTTTGAAAAAAGTAGCAATGATGGCCTTGTGTTGAGTTTGCTAGCTTCAGAACATCTAGGTTTAATAATGTGATTTCTACTTAAACAAAGACATCTTAATTGACTATGTGGCTGGTTGCAGCATTTCTGTATCATGTATGTCATCTCCGTTCACGTCATTCCTTTCAGAAACAGCTGTGAGCAGCATACGTCACTCCTCATTCAGACAAGCTCCTTAATGGGGAACATCCAGTTCTCCATGGTATAACTTGATTCACCTAGATGTCTGGCAGTCCAAATTTTAGGGAAGTTTCTCTAAAAGTATTACTATCAATTCTGCTCCTAGTTTCCTAGATTTTCTTCTTGTGAATGCAAACAGAAATGGTGTTATCTTCCCCATGCCATTTTTCTATGAAAATAAAGGACTGTTAACTGTCCTTTTTTGTTGGCATTTTCAGCTGAGGATATGAGGAGATTCATACACTGGCCTCATAGAAATGACCAAAAAAGAGAAGGCAAGGCCAGATATGTTTGCCTAGTTGATGACAAGTAAAAATAGACAGCTCAGAAAGAAAAGGATAGCAAGGACCCCAGAAGAGCTTCATAGTATTTATACTTTATCTTTGAATAGAAGAACAGAAAGGACCTTCACCATCTCGGGGGAATGGAAGCTTGCAGATAATCTGCAATAGATTCAGACACTTTTCACCACTGCTGCCTTCTTTCCTGGGTTTCAAGCAAGTCATGATAGGAATACTTTTCCATTTATAGTTAAACTCCATCAGTGAAAAAAATCCCAAACAATTCACCATGAATTTAGCTTGCATTGTGCTTCTCTGGTCCAAGATATTCCAGAACTTATTTAATTGACATTCAGAGGGAAGATAACTTCATAGTTAAGAAATAGGATGCTATGGGTTTATATGCACACTAGGTGAATTGTGGTGCTGCTCCGCAGAACCTTTGTGGCCTTTGCTTATCCCATAATGTAAACAAGGCAACATTAAGCTAAGATCCTTTAAAATTTATTTATATGGAGGAGGCTTACGCCCCAAAGTGTTATTTTCCTCTCATTAACAATTCCACAAAAACACTGATGAAAAAAGGCAAACAAAAATAAAGTAGTGTCTCATCTCAGGCTATGGACAGTAAAATTGAATACAGAATATGAGGTGCTTGTAGAGCAGCACAAAAAGAAAATTAACTGCAAGACTTCCATAAGGCTACAATACTGAGATCTGGATTTATGTTTCTCCAAAGTTTAGGTGTTTCTGGATCAGGCTATGGTTAGTCTGAAAAATACGTTTAGAGCTTAAGTAACAGAAATAAGCATCAAGAAGAAATTCAACTGATTTAATCTTAACCTTTGTTTTGTCTCAAAATAAGTTAAACTACACTGTATCTCAGGCAAATGGTCAAGAGCTTTTGCATCTTTCCAGACCAACCAGTGTAAATATGTATGTTTGATGTACTGAGAGCCCATTACACACAAACCTTTATTTCTCAACTATAGACCTATAAAAGGGCCAAAACAAAGGGTTAGGAATATGGAAATCCCAGCCTGCCAAACTTAAAAAAAAAAAAAAAAAAAAAAATTTGTTATGTAAACCCTTAAATATTTTTGCTCTATCTGGAAATTTTGTTTTTATGTTAGGTTTTTCAAAATATTTAGAATACATGCATTTAAAAATTAAAGTAAGATTTCAAATTAAACATTCTTTTAAAATCATGTAAACTTAAAAAATATGTTTTAAATATATTTAAATACATTTGAATATATTTTACAACCAATTTTGACAAAAAACCCTGAAAAAATTTGTTGAAGGCTCTTGCACCATATATTTGAAATAACTTTGCACATGGGATTTATCCTGCGTTCCTGAGCATCTCTAAGCTTTGTGAATAGCAGAAATATTATTATTTCCTTGGTAATGAATGAATTTCAAAATTATGTAAACGGGAAGAAGGAATAAAATAAAAGCCTGTAAGTTATATTTTGCATTTGGCTGGAGAAGTTTTCCTGCAAATCCTGCGCTTGCAGGTAATATGTCCATCCTCCAGCAACAGCAGCAATCATTTCACAGTCAGAGGACAATTTTCTATTCATGTAAATTCTGGTGTACGTTGTACACTGAAGATTAATGTTGCTATAGTGTACAGAAAGTTGTTATTCTGTGGCTAAGCAGAACACATAATAATTATTGCTTGTACCACAGGGCTATCTGCTGCTAGGGCCAGGCCCTGCTGACCTAAGCACGCGTAATGCCGGCAAACCCCACAACCCTAATCCCTAACAACTCGCACTTCTGCACATTAAAGGGACTGTGAAAAAGAGTTAGGTGGCTACTTCTAGTTTCAGTTGCAATGCATTACCTGAGGTGTCAGTTTACTCTCTTGAAGCCAGATTGCTAGACGCTGCCAGAATTACTCTGTGATGCACCCTTCGTGCTGGGCTTGTACCTTGCCCCTTGCTTTCTCCACTGATGAATTAGGCCTCTGCGTCCCCACAGGGACTCTGCCTGTTTAGTCAAGGCAGTACCTGATAGTCATAAACACAGGGAAAATTCACCTGTCTACAAGGCAAATCTTAAATGCCTCTCTTATATGTCTTAGCTGATGAGTTTTGGAATAACTTTTTAACTGTTAGGACAGAGGGTTGGTGGCCAGTTATGGTTTTGTATGTGCACAGCGCAAAACAGAGAAGTAAGGACAAAGCAGGAAGTACTTGAATGAAATGATGAAGTTATATGCATCCAGTTATTTCAGGATCAGAGCTGGAGCCCTTTCTACTCTTTCCACGTTACTTATTTCTCTTTAAGAGGAAGTTCATTTCGTTTATTACAAAGTCATGGAGAATCCTGTTAACTCTGACAGATATTCCAAGAAAGAAATTTCCATGGAATATTTTGGTCCATACAATCCAGCGAGCCCGACAAGCCAACAGAGGACCCCGCTGCTCCTGCATGTGGTTCCTTTTATCCAGGAAGGATGCCCACAGAGGCCGCCCCAGCGACCCCTGCACAGCCAAGCAGAATCCATAGCAGTAGCTCATACCAGGAGATGCTGCAAAAAGCTTGGACCACAGTGTCCGAGGAAGGCACAGAGTAACAGAACTTGTTACTAATAGCAAAATATACAGAGAGGTGAGCTGCCCTCAAAAAAATAAGGTAATAGCTCAGGTTGGTACACCGTCTGCTTGTAGGAACTGCATGAAATAAGACCACAGTAAATTTTAGACACACCACACACACACACGAAACATTTGACGATGTCCTGAAAGCAATGTTTTCCTTTTATATCTCTTTTCAAGTTAGGAATAGTTAACGTTACTGATTGATAGTATCTATTTTAATTAAAATTAGCAATTCCATGCACAAATAAAAATGGATAATGTTATGGCATTACGGATATAGTCAACTTATGGATAATGTTTGTGAATTCAATCAGTATTTAAGAACTATGACACTGATCCCAAGTTCTCATCCTCACCCAAAACATGAATTTAATATAAAAGGTTAAAATGCTATAAAATGTAATAATTTTAGAGAGTTCCTACATCCATTACTTTCTCAACTAAACTCAGGAAATACATTTGCACACAAAGAAGGATATAAATTGTTGCAATTATTACTTCTAATTTCTAACAGAGAGCAGAAGTGGGCTGTTTAACTTTAAAGTACATTATGCATTCCCATAAGATTACAAATTAAAAATAAATGACATAAATCAGGTGGGGAAGATAACAAGCTAATGGAAGAGCAGTCAGAGAAGAAAGACGGGGTAAACTCTGAAGTAATAGAGTAATTTAGAATGACTAAATGCAAAACACGGCAGAGTAATTTCTTTACAGAAACTAAATAAGCTGAGTAATTTCTCATAGATGATACAGAAGTAAGAATGCAAGCAGAATCTGAACAAAGTAGTACACAGGACGTTTACAAAATAGCTATTTGTAATTTAGAGTAAAGTTTATCCCACTTACAATATTATTTGTATAACAAATCAAAATGTGTGTTTAATACTTTCAAAATTCAGCAAGCATATACGCAATTTTAAAATGGAATTTGAAAGCTACATAAACGCAGTCTGGTGTCCTTTCGTATGAAAAGCTTAACATTAACTTTTCTGAGAGTGAAATGTGAATTATGTGCAATGTAAACTATGCTCCTTGGAACCAAGCCATGACTATTTAGCTGATACAGCAGGTTGTGACTGATACAGTGAAGCGACATTATCACCTTTTTCCTTCCTCTGCTTCGAGCAGCTGAGCAGAAAAGACGTTCCTGATTTCTTGGGGGAGGATTAGTAAGTAGGAATCCCTAGATGGTCTGTGCTTTGGCTGAAGCTGGTACACAGGGAGAGGGAAGACAACCTTTCTTCACTACAAAGGCTCTTCTACGACCATAAAGATTTTTTCAAAAACTCACAGCCGAAGCAGTCATAGGTACAACACTCTGTTAGTAGTGGGGTGAGATAAGCTCCCATAGCAGGTGTCTTCTGAGAGAATATCTCATGGAAATACATCTGCCCAGGTCTTAAAGGCTGCTGTTGATGCCCAGGTCACAACACAAATGCTGCCAGAAACACCTCTGGGGAAAGAGGAACATGTCAATTGTGTGGGGAAAAAAATGGTGCCTGAGGGCTAGCAGAAATAGGCACGACCCCCAGCAGCCTGGACGAAGGCAGGATGTGTTGGACATGGCTGGGAAGAGCCACCGATTGCAGGGAGCCAGGGAGCAAAACGCCTCCTCCTCCTACTCCTAGGGTTAAGAAAATTATTTTAATTGGATTGGTCCTCTTCTGTTGGAAGGCATATTTTTTCAGAACGACTGTTACTGTAGGACAGCTCTATAAGAAAATAAGAAGCTCTCCATAATATGAGGTTCTGCACATTTTAGAGCTGGATTTGAAGTGATAAGAAACATTTATAATAGTGCTTAAGCTATTAACGGAACAAACACTGTTGCCTACTACTAATATCTGGTTGCTCTCTTCGGTTGTCTCTTTTAACTTTTTCGCACTGCTGCCTTCCAACCACAGCACAGCACGCCACCACCAAGATACTTAAATGATGATTTTCAGCAAGTTCCTGTTTCTACTCCATTTTTTCCTTTTGTACAGATAAGACAAAAACAAAAACCAAACTATAAATAAAAATGTGGACCATATCATTATGTTCTTAATGTCATTTCCTTTCATATAGGAATAAAATCCCTCACTTAAAGGCAACCATCTGAAATGTGAAACGTAGCAGTAGTTCTACAGAGCCCAAGAATATTAACATAATGATACGTTTAGGACAAAGTGAAAGAAAATATTGTATTTAATAGAAATTGCTAGGATAATGCAATTATTTATAATGAATGAATGGAATTTTTATTTCTCAGTGTCAAGACTTGGAACATTCTTCCTTCCTTCTGGTAACTTCAATTTTTTAATAAGAAAAGTTGAACAGGACATGAACCGGTCGAAGGAGGACAGTTCCAGAAACAGTGCTGGTTAACTTCTTTGGGGACATTGGGTCAGAACTGACTCAAAGGAATGTTTTCCACCACATGAATAACTTAATGACATGGTTCCAAGCACCGTAGATTCTTTATTGTCCACAACTTAGTCTAGTATACTAGTTTAGATTAGGTTTTGAGATACCATATACTCATAAAGTACTGGCTTCAGGCCTTCATTACAAATGGACCAAAATTTTACTACAGTAAGTCAGCTTTACAAAATGTCTTTGATAAAATGCCAACGAAGAATGATATAGCATCTTGGCCCCATATTTTGATTAAAATCAGTTGAAGTTACTAAGGAATATAGCTGAACTTACTGGTAACATAAAGAAACTATTATACATGAGAGGTACCAATTATCAATCAAACTTTGAGAGTCCGCAAAATTATTTATGTGGCAACAAATTCCCCTTAGAACCATAGTGTTGATGCTGGCAGACGCTCTTCCTACGATGACTTGTACATTAGTTTCTGTGGGTCGCTGTGGACGTGCTGGCAGAGTGAAAAGCTTACATCTACTTCATATACTAGTTTTACCTAACAGAAGAAGCCACAGAAAACTCCTACAATTTGTATCTGAGGCTCCCCAGCAGGTATGAGAGACCTACAGGGTATACTGGCTATGGTGAAACACAGCGGGACCAACCTTCGCCAATAATAGGTGCTGCAGTGGGAAATCACAGCTCCAAAAGCAGCAGTATGGAAATGAAATCTCAACTATTTAAAAAAAAAAAAAAAACAAACAAACTAAATAATCTCATTGGTGAGAGGTGGATACATTGGCATCACTCTTAAATATTATTGGTGTTCAGTTAAATGTATCCTCCCTAATCATGTTAGCACTTCTTAACATTCAAGAGGATTAATTTTTTCCCACTGAGGCTTGTGAAGCATTATCTACAGAAGATCATATTAGAAGGGACAGGAGTGAATTTAATGCACTGGATTTGAAGTAATTTACAAAACTCATTAAAATTCCAAAGATGCAAAATGGGTATTCTGTGATGGGCTTCTGCGAATCTGGAGAACTGATTCCCACCCCCCATGGGAATACTTTAAACACAAAGGAAATTCTGCAGTTAGAAACAGAAAAGCTCCACGACTTAAATGAAAAATGTGCTTTGTAAATTGAAATACATTATTAGTTTGTATTTTTCAGCTGAAGCTTGTTAAATACAATTTAAGTGAGTATGGGAAAGCAGAAGAGTGCTACATTTTATTTTAGCAGATGTTAGTTACTCATGGGAATCACAAATGGAGTAGTAACTTTAAACAACTGTGGCGATAGCAATGCAGAATTAAGACAATAATGGGAGAGGATAGAAAAAGACATTTTTTCTCTTCTTCAGGACAACTTAGACAATTCTTTTTCTCACAATTTATACTTAAATGCTTTCTTTACTGTGTAACCCATAAATGTTGCTAATGGACTAGCAAAGTTTGAATGAGAAATATTATCTTTTATTAGACCAGTACACAGAACTGGAAAAAGCAGATGCTGTTTTGGGCCGACTGTCTATTCAGAAGAACTTGCCAAAGAAAGCCTCTTCTATTTTCTTTACCTACATTCTCTTGATCAAATAGAAGATATCACCTATCCCCACAGATCCTGTTTATCCTCAAAGACCATCACAGCTATAACAGACTAGTCAATTTATTTCAGGGATATCCAAACTTTGCCCACATCCAGCCTTTACTTTTTTTTTTTCAGAGATGCCTCCCATACGTGCTACAGGTTTTGTCATCCAATGCTTCATCCCAATCTGACACACAAGGCGGTTCAAAATGGTATGCCTCATGTTCTGATCTATAACGTAGGAGCCGTACATCTTTAACATATGAGGATGGCATGCATTATACTGAAAAACTTTTAATCCTGTATCAGCGATTACAGAACCCAAGAGGTAAATAAAACGCTGACTCTGGGTGCGTAGGGGCTAGCAGGCTCTGCAGGGAAGAGGAATGTGTCAGGTCTATAGAGGCAAATGTAGGTATCAAGTGAGGCACACAGCACATGCTGAATCAAATAAATGTATGAAGACAGGTACAAAGACAGAGATCAACTGTCCTGTACCATCTAGGCCCTGTTACAGGCATATTTAACTCCAGAGGTCTGCTCTTCTTTCTGAATTGTTAGACATGCTTCTGTTGGCTTCCTGTAATTTGGCTGCTGAGCTGCTCTCTCCAATTTTTGGATCAAAATTTAGCCTTGAGTTGAAAGTGCAAGGAAACAAGCTTAAACATCACAAAAGAAGAAAACCAGAGCTGAAGTGTTCAGGATAGGCTCAAGATAAGTGTTCACTGACCCGCAAATCCACTTTTAACTATATAGGCCTTACACTAGTTTGTGTGCATACTGGATAGAGTTTGGTATAGACATATAAAAGTGAATAATTTAGTGAAAGAATTGGCATTATAATCCAAAGGCAGGGTCAAAAAGACAAAATTAGCCACATTTATTTCTGGTATAAGTTCCTTATATTAGTTTAACTAAAAAAAAAAGCATTCTATAATATAGGAGTAAAATTAAAAAGTTGAAAAGAGAAATAGAAAGGAATGAGAAAAAAGGGTTGTAGGGAATGATGAATTATAGTATGAAAACGAAAGATAAAAACTGCCAGCGAAGGGATTAAGGAAGGCAAGACATCACCAGAGCTGGAAGAAAGGAAGATTATTTCAGTAGTTGAATTATAGCTAGATTGACAGTCTCTGTAGAGACTTCATCAGACAAGCTGTTACTAAACTCTTTCAATTCTGTATTCCAAAACTCCTGGAAATATGCTGTTGGACTTCTGAAATCACTCTGTGTGTGTGTGCATAAGCATGGGTGTATTGCATCTAGCACACTGGGTCCAAATCCCAATTTAGGTATCCAGGGAAGGTGGTAAGCAGAAAAAAATTATTGGCAGAACATACTGTAAAAGAAAGTAAGGACACTGTATACATTTACATAAAATGACTTATAAAAATGTGCCAATTAAAATATAAATGATTAGTGTCATTAAAAAAAGATTTAAGATCTCTATGACTACATTAAGTTATAAAGTGCAGCTAAAATTTGTTAATGGGTAAAACATGGCAAAAGTGGTATCTTGCAGTTTGATCTCCCATGAGTGTGTAGATGCATGGCCTCAAGTACAGATAAAAGAACAGATGAAATTCCATAATAAATACTAAATGGCAAAGATTCAAAAAATTATTGACTCCTCCTATCAGCTGAAGAGTGGATCTTCGCTACCTGTTTTCACCACTTACAGAATGGTTTCCCAACATTTTGGTGTGGCACATCAGTAAGACGTACATCAACAGTTCAGGCCCTTGTTCAGAGCTTCAGACCACAAACTCACCTGTTCCTGGGTCATCTTCTGCAGCTCTTTCTCCCAAGCTGCCCGGTCATCATCCAGGTGGTAGGAAGCAGGTGGGGTGAGTCCACGCAGAATCAGGGGGTCACGGTCATGGCAGAGGGCTGTCAGATGTCCAATGTACAACTTCAACTTGCTGCGATTCTGATCAAGTTCTAAGAGGGGCTGAATTATCTGAAAGAAGAGAACAGAGACAGTGAGGAACAGCCTGAGACCCAAGCAGTGGTGAAGGAAAAGATTAACCTCTAAGTTACAATCTTGTTCAGCTTCATGCTGGAAGAAACCTGAACACCCTCTCCCGCCCCTCAGTACTCCTACCTCATAACCCAGCAACCATTCAGCTGAAGCAGAAAGAAAGCAAGTACACTAGGGGAAGGGGATGTGGCGATGATAGCTGTCTGATTAGTATAGGAAATAATAATGATATGGGTGAAAAATGAAACAGTATTAAATTGAAGGCATTAACTCTACTGATCATCCAGCAGTGCTTCAGTCAACTATTTCAACTCCCTGCTTTAAGGAAAATTAATTTTTCTGATAAAAGGTGTCTGTCCACAACTAAGGCAATGCCAATGTAGATTTTAACTCGTTTTGCCAACGAATATTTCATTGTAACTTAAGTATGCAATAAACATGTTCTAAAGAGAATAGTTTCAAATGATGCCTTTCAGTTAGTTTCAAATAGTTTCAAATATTTGTTTCTAAGATGAACATCTCTCTACTGTAGAAACTGTATAGAGACGTATCTTAACCAGAAAGTTAAGATATAGTTTTCTACAATCTTTTCTATAGTTAAGATATAGTCTTCTATAGTTTTGAAAAGGCAATAACTTTCATTTATTATGCAAGCCAGATTCTATACAATACACTAAAAAACTAAAACCAAAGGACTTTAATAAGTAGTATTTTATTTCATTATTCTTTACCCAATCTAAATCTAATCCTTGTTCCTCAATGCAATACAAACTGGAGTCATCCAGTTCCAATAAAAAGTATTTGAAGAGCCATTTTTCATTTGTTTTACAAAAATATAGAGCTCGAGTGCATAAATACGTACTGGGAATCCCTCACTATGCCCTCCCACATGAATACTGCTTCATATTGTTCTAGGTGTTTGTGGGCATATATTCAAAACCGCAGTAATACAAAACTCTAAGGTTTGCAGCTGATGAAAAACCAAGGAAGAATTGGGCTTAGTCCCTCCACTCCATAAAATGAAGTGCAGAAGCTACACGTACTCATGTCCACCAGCTAGGAGAGCTGGAAAGCCTTGCCACAATACTGGCAACTTGTCTTCATGTTCCCAGGCAGGGGCTGCACCAACTGTTTGTTAGCTGGCTGGGGATATCTTTTCAATAGGACACCTCTGACCCTGCTAATGAATAAGGAGTGAGATAATCTCTGAGTCAACAGGAACAGGGTGCTGGCACTACTTTCAACAAAGCCTCTGGCTTCGACCCCTTTTAATAAGGCTGTCAGGGCTCACTTATTTTGCTTCTAACACTGCTCTACATGGATTAATTTCTGTAGAGTGAGAGGATCTGAGAGCCATAGCTAAGCAGCTAACTAATGTCAGGCTCCTTGTCCTGCAGAGCATAGCTGCACTCAGCAGCCTACACCAGAACATCAAGGTGGCAGCAGCTACGAAAAGCCACAGCGACACAGCAACCATGGTAGAGGAGACAGACAAGAAACCTGCAGAGAGAGTGAGCTCACGTGCTTTATTAAAAACCCTACTGCTATGTGCAGCTTTGGGACATCTGTTTGCAGATATAAACACACATATAAAAAGTAATGGTTTGATATGTCAAGACTGCAAACTGCAGCAGGGCGGAATACTCTGCTCTCCTATATACAGGGCAATAGGAAGGGATAGTGTAGTAGCACCAACACAGTCACATTTCACTTCCATCACCAAGCACAACTGTATTTAGCCAATTATATCCATCAGCTTTGGTTGTTTGCTCAGTTTGTGCTATTTACCCAAATTTCTTATAATTTGAGCTACCTAGATTATGATCTGAAAGTGTACTGCCTGTGCAGGTGAAAAAAAGTGATGCTTCTAATTTAACTGATGTCTTTCCTATCTTTATTACTTATCGGTTTCCCCACAGAGGGTAGAGTGATGGAATATCACATCTTAAAACAATACTGTTTTATAAAACTGTGAAAATTAAGTAGTCAATGTATAATGACTAGCTGTCCAATCAATGTAGCAGCTGCCTTGTATTCTTTTCAGATACCGTGGTCTATTGAATATCCATCAGATGTGCAGATTTCAGTCTGGAAAGAATCTGACCTGCCAACCCTCTCGGCTATTCTTTGTGAACAGAAACCCTCCCTGATAAAAGAGAAAGCAGAGTTATCTAGCAAGTAACGATGAAAGATTTTCATACAACAGTTGAATTTGATTGCTCGGGGACAAGTCCCCTTTTGGAGCACATTCCTCCTGTACCCTTCCCCCTTACCTCAAGCTGGAAACAGGCCAAATGAGGCGTGTGAAAGTTCTTAACTAGCAGTCCTCCCAAAGCTGTTCACAGAGCAATCACTCCTCTCACTTGGGATCCATTAAACCCTGCCAGTCAAGTAGGAAATGCCCTTATATCTGCGTTCCTGCCGTATCTAATTTGAACTAGCCACTTAGCAAGAGGCACTGTGCTTCCCACACAGCAGAGCTGCCACTGCCTTATCTCAAGAGGGTGTAAGAGCATTTGCTAAGTGGAAAGGCAGGGCAGTGCTGGATTCATAAACCACATCGCGTTCTCATGATCAGCTCAGAGCTGTAGAGCTTTCTAGGAAAACAACAGGTAAACAGATCAAACCCAGGAATATCTTCTAAAGCAGCCCTGATTCATGAATTGCTCTGATAGGTTTAGGCCATCCTCATCAATGCATGGAATGAAGTCTGCTTAATGTACCCTCAAGTTCAGAATATTGTTAATGGCCAGCTAAGTCTGACAACGTGTTTCACTAAAAAAGGCAATCACTACAACTCTGAAGCAGAAACATGAAATGCCTGACAAATCTCTGATACAAACCCAAACCATCCCTACCAACTGATAGACATTTGAGAACATATTCCAAAACAAATTCAACTCGGAAACAACATGTTCAGGTTTTTTGAGATTTTGCAGATTTTTTTTTATCTTTAAGCATGACAAATGTGAATCTAATTGTAGTTTTGCAAGTCATTGGGGCAAAAAAAATGCTTTAGAATTAAATTAATACTGCTTCTTCAGTGGTAGTCCTGCTGTTGCTGTACAATGGTCAGCTGAAATATGAGTAACTGTATTTAAGTGTTTTTTTATGATAAGAGTCTGCATTTAAATACGTATATATACGCTGCATAGATAAGAAAAGGTACTTGTAACTGAATGTGGTTGGAGAGACCTATCTAAATGTTTGGTCACTTTTTCTGTGAAAGATGAACACACCTTCCATGCAGAGACTGTAGTGTCTAAAAGTTTGTCTGAGCAGTGTCTAATGTAAGTACGCAAAAACACGTAGGTGGTTGTACAAAAAAGAAAACCAGTGAATGGGTGGTATAAGTGCAGCAGTGTTGATCCGAGATAAATGCAATATTGACTATCCATAGATGTCTGCAGAATAAAGTATGGTTTTAATCAATGTGTAACAGCACTCATTCACCACAACCACCAGCTTTAAATTATGGGTTCTCCAGGCAGAAGGGCTAATGACCTGGTCACCTTTCTCCCTGCTAACATTCCCTTCTTCTCTGAAGGAAGCAACCACTTTTCTTTTGCAGAACCAAGTAATTAACTTTACTTAGTTAATTTCAGAGAATACCTTTTAAATTTCTACTTAGCAATAAATCTGCAGCTCCCATTTTGAAGAAAGTCTTATATGCACCCCTAAAAGCTTGTCTGTTTTTCCAGATACATCAGCTGATCTTGTAAAAGTTATCTCCTTACATAACCTGCCTTACTCATCAGAATCATGCATCAACATGCATGTTGATCGTGGATCGACAGCCGTAATCTTTTTCTTACAGATACATGCCTGTAATTTCTCTGAGCAAGCAAAAAAAGGAGAAAATAGCATCTTCTTCACACAGCAATGCCAATACATAGTGCCACATGTACACTTGGCACTGGCATGACTACTGTCATACTCCCCTATTAGCTTGACTACCCTGCTTGCACGTATGCTGCGTGTATATATTCACTACAGAACACTAAAAGGCAGAGTAATGCAGATAAGTGGTCTTCATTTTGCAATCAAGTAATTCAGCAGATTTTTCTCAACTTACCCATAAATCTGTAAATATTTGAGAAAAATCCCTGGAAGAACAGCTATATCAAGGAAAAAAACCCCAGAATTGACAAGTAATCTCGGGGTCAAAGTAAATAACATGAGGTCAAAATTTTACTGGTTTTGTATCAAAAGTGTTACAAAGAAGTGTAGACAGAATGAATCTGAAAGTTTCCAAGGAATTAACTAATTTGAGAAATGCTCTAGCTTGCTAGCCTGCTCTACGGACCTTGAGTGTTCTTTGTAGATCCTGCAAAAGCACAAAAAATTAAGGAATTCTGAAAAAAACCAACCCCAAAACACCACCAAAGACCCCTTCAAAACTTCAGACTGGACATAACAAATATGCTTGGAAAACAAGTTAAATGGAGGTAGGCCTTTATCTCCTATCAATCACATTTTTCATGTGAGCGTGGGAAATTATTTTCAAACTTTGTTACAAACAGATGCAACTATGCTACCCAACAAAACCTACTTCCCAAACTACCATTACACAGGAGAAGATGGGCTCAAAGTCTGGGTAAATACATATGTTCGTTAAAAAGCAATTATTCCATGGAGGACCTGACAAATCTAAGAAAAGATGGAGTGGATCATAGTGGGTCCTCAGATGCCTGCCTGTATCTGGGTTTTATTATAGATATTACCAGACAAGAAAATTTTGCCTATATAGCAAAATATCTTATATTGGGAGATATGGAAATAAACTAAGATACCGAATGATATAGTCTGGAAGTATTTGCATAGCAAATTTAATTACGCCTTCTTGCTCAGACCGTGTTTGTTTGGCAACAAATGCAAGGGTTCAACTACAATCATCTTGTAACCATTGAATGCAATGGAGTTTTATGAGGCATGAATTTGGCTCAGAAAGTGCAAAGCTTTCCCAAATTCAGAACAATTTATCACTGATGTCTTCCCTTCATTATTTTAAATGGAAACAGAAGAAAGTTCTCAAAAAGACACAGCCTGACCTCAGTTCAGTTCAGCTCAGTTCACTGCTGCACAGAGATACTTGGTTTCTTCAGAAGACCACAACACAAAAGCTCAGGGACAGGCTCAGCTTTCTTTAGATTTGTTTTAAAGACAAAAAAATGGATTTAAATCTAACCTTCATAATTTTCTCCTCATAAACCAAACCAAACCAAAACAACATGCGTGAAGAGCTGAAAGAGATTCTGGCTATTTTGACAGAGCTGTCTTACTCAGTTCATTTCTGACAGAATCAATTAGGAAATCATTTTTATATAGCAAATTCTCTTTGAAATTTTTATACACCATGAACAAATCCCATGGATTAATGATTTCCAGAGTTCACGCTCTTCACCTTGGGAAAAATCCACACCAGAAAAAAAGAACAGAGAAAACACAAAACAGGGAAAGTAGTTTTTTCATTAGTTCCCTCTGTTTAAATAAAATATTTTCCCCGTAATGTAGGTGAAGTAAAGAATTGCAGTGGGTTGGTAGGGTTCCTAAAGCATTGAAAATGAGCGAGTAGTTAAAAAATATTTTTCTACATAACAAATCCAGAAGTGCTTTTTCATGACGCTCGCAACTTCTGCTTACATAGACTGTGGAGCAAAAGCTTGTGGGGAACCATGCGCGGAATAGCAGGGACTACTGTAGGTCAGAACTGAAATACACTGGCAGGACTGTGAGAAGCTTGTAACTGGACCATGGGGGAATACGAACGTTTTGGAATGAGGTACCTCAGCACAGCTGAAGGGGCTGTCTACATACAGCTTGAATTTTACCTGTTTCATCAATCCCTTAATTTCAAGAGCAAGAGCATTCGCCCAAACCCTCACCCCTAAATATAACTAATTGCACTGTGCACACATTGCATCTCTTTCTTCTCTAACAGTTCATATGCCTCTTTCCTAGCTGAGGCAGAGGAGAGAGATCTGTGGCTTAACTGCAAGATGAGATCAGAACACACAAATTGAAATGCTGTTTTATTTGCCTAAGTTTTTTTTTGTCTTCAAGATTTCTTGGGAATCCAGCAACCTAGCAGCTTGGTTCTGGAGCAAAACAGGATGGGCAAAGTAGGGTGAGATCTAAAGAGAATCTAAAATCTTCCACTTCAGTATATTAAAATCTCCTTCATTTGAGAATTTTGTTCCTGTAAGTTGTGTTAGTTATCGGGTTGAGCTGTGAAACTGGGTAGTCAGACTTATGATATTGACAATTAGAATATCATCAAGAAAAAAAAAAAGGATTCCCACAGCAAGTGAAAATAGCTTAACAACTGTTTGCAGCTCGAACATGACACTATGGATGTAAATAGCATCCTCCTGATCAAACTTTTGTAGGTGTAATTAGGCAAGTTTTGATTTCACAGAAGCCATTAGATTTTATGCTGATGAGAATAAGTAAGAACAACCTGCTTATATTTTTAATCCATTCAAGCTTTCTAGCACTTATCTATATAACAGTGAACAAGAAAGCACACACGTTCCTTGCTGTACTGTATTTTGTCTATTGCTTCCTCTTATTACAAGGAATAAAAGGAAACAGTGGCTGATATGCTTTTGTTTGAAAGCAGAACATTGCAGCACATACACTGGGAGAGTGTGTCCATGGGAATGCTTATGTATCAGTGACTGCATTCTTCTGTCTCCCTGCTGTCTGTTCCATTGCTAATAGAAAACAGAAGGTATTTCTTAAGTAGTCTACCAGAGAACACAATCAGTGCTTTTCCTGTTCAGATGAACTATAACCTCCCTGTCCGCAGGTGATAGGAATCTTTGTCTCGTCCTTCTCTAACACTGGGTCTTCATTCTGCTGTTCCAGCTCTCTACCTGCTACGTGACACTTTCAAAGCAAAGCCACATGAAGCCACCAAACGCCTAGTTTACCTGTCTTTAGGAATTCTTTTTAGAGTTGTTTGCTCTACATTCAAATGCAAAATCCCATTAATAAATACACCTATTTATACAAATATATATAGTAATTCATATCTATATGTTGCATTAAACAATCAGATGTAGTTGGACTGCCCGTGGTGAGCCTGCTATGAGTTGGAACTGTAAATCCTGACATCTCCATCAGTAATTATGAACTTTACCAGCCAGGAAAATACAGCGTCTACATTGGCTACATGCCCTTATCAGCTTTTATTTTAGTCATATTTCTCTTGAGCTTATTTTCATAGTTAATATGTTGGAAAGCAGGTTTGGGCTTGATTCTTTCTATACTCTAATATTGTTCATCTCCCCCCTCCCTCAGTTTCTTTCCTCCTAACTGACAACTAAAAGGTGCTGGCAGCGACACCCCGAGCCTGGCTGCAGCTATTCCTCTTCTGTCTCTATCCTGTCTATGAATGCCAGGGCTCAGCTCCCTCTCCTTATGTCACCAACAGAGTATTCATAGTTTGCAGAAGCTTCTGGCCTTGCACGCTTGCATGCTGGGGTGTGGACGAGTGCTATAAGAAATCTAAATGGCAGAGTAATTGGGAGATAGTACAGACTATCACACAAGCCGTAAGCAACAACTCTCCTGGAAGTGGCCAGAAACAAAAATGTTTGAGTACAGAATTCCTACTGGCTACAAAGACCAAGCCACTAGTAGAAGATCATATTCAGCTGCAAATCAAAAAAGAAAATAAGACACAGACCTGGAATAATCTCATTTGGTAGAAATGAATGATGGCCTTTTTGCAATTGTTTTGCTGAAAAGCACAAATCTTTACAAAAAGAAACCAGCCATCTGTTTTGAATGTTTTAGAATATAAGTATCTACTTGTGTTCTTCTTTGATCTGTAAGAATAATAGGAAGACAGTGATACAATCCAGTTACACCTCTGTTGTGAGTGCTTAATTCATCCCAGAGCTACAGATTACAAAATTCCATCTGGAAATCTTAGTCTTATCATTCTGGGATCAGAAAGAAAATGAACAGTGTATCAAGATCAGTTCTTTTGTGCTCGTAGATATAACATTCTTGGACAGAGAATATATACTTCAAACATAAAATAGTTATTAAGATAGCAAAATAATACGATTTTTTTTTAAAAAAACAAGCTAGCAAAAGAACTGTTCCCAGAAACATGGAAAGGACCAGGAGTAGAAGTTGACATCATTTTAAGGACAGCATTCTTCTCTAGGCTGGCCCATCCCAGTCTAACTTACTGGGTAAGATTACTCTGCTTACTGGGTAAAAGATTACATGCCAGTTTGGGTACAGAATAAGAGAGAAGGTGGAAAGGTGCGGTTTCCAAATTGGAATGGTAGAAGATTAATCGTAAAACAAAATATTAAGCTTTACTTAAGTTGTTTGCTCCACCACAACAGGATTGTTACTTACACTAAAGTGAGAAGGTCCCTACAAAAGACTCTCCATTATTCGGAGTTACTACAGCCAAAGGAGAAAAGGTTATTCTCTGAAAAAAGGCAAAGCTTGAAAAGGCTTGAAAAGAACAGATAACTGTATGATAGCTAAACCAGGATTTTGAATTGTACTTCCTCAGAGCAGTAATTGTCAATCCATGAACTCTTTGTGTCTCCTTGCCTGAACTTGACGGCACAGGAGTCTTTCAGTTTCATAATTAACGATGACGCCCACACAAGCAGGGCTCCAGAAAAGCAGGGATGAAAGCAGGTCCTGTGATTAACCGGGACAACTGTATTCAAAGTGCTGCCCTCATAACAATTAATTAGTTACATCACCTTATTTGAGTGCATCACATTAGAGTTCTTACTAAAGGGTTGCCCATCTGGAAAGTGGGAGTGAGGAGCCCTGGCTGTCACCAGCATGACAAAACAAATCTGGCACCTTATCTCTCAGTCAGGCCAAGTGATAATGTTTATGTAAAGTAAGATTATTTCATGTAGCTGCCTTCAAATTTTGCACAGGGTATGTCTCTAAGGCAAGAATAAGACACATTCTTTCACAGTGTTTTTACACATATGAAAGAAGAACTGTAACGGACATATTATAACAGATTATTATACACTACACAATTAGTTGGTAGATTTTGAGAGAGGGGAAGAAATGACCCTTCAGAGGACAAAAGATGACAATGAAGAAGAGGAGGCAGCGGTCTAAAGAGCTTTGTTCAGCATGCTGGAATGGCAGCTCCTTGAAATGTTTAACATATGGGTTATTTTCCCTTTTTTGGGAAGGAATAGGATCTTGGAAGGAAAAGTAAGAAGTATTAATAAATTGAGTCAAATACAAATCTAACATAATTTTGGGAACAAATTCAAAATGAGGTATTAGAATCACCATCATATCACTGTAACAACACTATTTTAGAATACTGTGTAATAATATTACCTAGCACTTATATAGCACTTTTCCCAAGCAGAACTTCCACTTCACAAAAACTTCAGCTCATTTTACAATTAGAAAATTTGAGACAGGGAGAACAAGAACAAGTGAGTGGCTGGAGACGATGCCAGGAAAGAATTTATCTTCTGAATCGTGGTCTAGTACTGTGTCCAGTAAATTACATTGTAATATGAGTCAGGCACGAAAGCTTGGTGGTTTTGACCATTCTGCATGCTCTAACAATTAAAAAGACCATATTGAAAATAAATTTATTTAAAAGGCTTATGAGGTCACAGTGTAATAAGTGACAATACTGAGAACCTAAAAGAAGTGTGACAGTAGGATGAGTGGCTCTCTACATGCTGCAAACATAAAATGTGTCTCATGGAGAGAAAGATCACATTTATGCAGTGAATGAATGCCTGTGTAATCATTTGAAAATGGAACTCACCATGAATGAGATATTTACTTTGCTAAAAGAAATCACTATATTAAGTCAAGCACCAAATAATGTAGGAAAAAATCAATATTCTTCTCCAACTTCCCAAATATAGACACTTTTAGTTCTGTAGTGATCTCAGTGAAAAGTTCATGGGGTTTGACAGCTGTGGCAAATGTTAAATTAAGTCCTGAGATGTCCTGCCGTCAATGTCATTATTTCTATCCCTCTTACTCTACCATCACAGTAGTCACAGTTCTTCAGACTGTTGCCTGTCACCTACTTCTGCTACTTTCCTCTAAATCTGTTTCAATAGCTATGTACGCTGGCTGACTAGGTGTCCATTTGTTGTGCATTTCCTTTTAGCTGTAAAATAGAATAATAAATACCCCCTCCACAACAAAAAGGAATTTCTGAATGCTCATTCTGGGCATGCCTAGGGGTGAGACAAAATTGCTCTGCAGATACAAGTTAGAAACACATGGCTTACAACCTTGAGCATTCAGTTGGTTTTTGCATGTGTCTACTAGTATCAACTTCTCTGTGAGATTTAACTGTTTCTATCATTCTTACTGTAATCCTGTTTAATACCTTTGTCCTAATAAATGTAATACAGAAATGTCATTCCAGCTCCATTACCCTTTAATAATCACAAATGGCTATTTAGAATGAGACTGGTTTTGGAAACAATATATTCATTAAAGATGTCCTTTAGAATATTATAAGCTCTTGATTAAAAACTAGAGTTAAGAAATTCAAACTGAATTCATTAAACAGTCTTCACATTGATGACTTTCCCTTTTATTTCAGTTCTTAGGTTTAGATGACTCTCGTCTATAGAAAAACACTTGGCAAAGTCGAATTACAACAATAAAAATGTAGCCTTTGGTACACAATGCATACTTGTAATCTGGTGATGTTGCAAATTATAATTTATACTGGTTTTGACAAGGAGTCTATGAAATTTACTTGAATTGGCCGCTTTTCAGTTCTTAAAAATGATTCAAATATTTTCCTGTTATGACTTACCCCCTCTTTCCATCACAGACATCACCTCTGAAATCTTAAGAGATGTGTTAAATTATGCTAGTGTCTTCAGCAGTCAACTCACAATACTTACCGCTTCTGCGTTAAAATTTGTCAAACTCAAGTATTAAAGAAAAATGTCACAAATAAGAGGCTTTTTGCCTTGCAATATTTTCACGGTAATAGGAACTTGCCAATATTTTCATCATCTTGAAAGATCCCCCTTTTTATGCACTCCAGTTCAATGCTAGCTCTTTGAACATTCCACTGTTTAATAAGCATAAAATTCATTTTCAGATTTTGTTCCTGGAATTCAAGCACAGCAAAACCAAATGTTTTGCTCCTTAGCAGGCATATCCGTGACTTCAGGATTTGTTGGCAATCGTTAATAGAAAATGCTTCCACAGAATGAGTTCAAAAAGCTTGCATAGTGACAGCATCTACTAGGCTCCAACTCCTACTGCAAGCCAGAGCCATGGAAGATGGGAAGAAAAATGCTCTACAACAGCATGCATACTTAAAAATGCACATACAGTATGTGTAAATTACATACCAGGATAAATCTCTCCTTTCTCAGAGTTTCAATTTTGCTCTTCCTCTGTTCTTGCCCTTACCACTTTTATTCTATCCTTGCTTTTCCCTGTGTCCTTTAATTTGATTGTCTTTCACTCTTCCAACAGTTTTTTGTGATCCTATGCCCACTACACCCAGTCAACAAAAGCAGTCCTCCTCATTTCTGATGGGCAGAGGTGACACAAGCAGATTTCTGAACCACACCCACACTTTCTCACATCATACGTAGCATGGCTGTGCTTCAGAACAAAATTAGATGAAATGAGCAGCTTGGGAAGTTTATGTATGGAAGCTTTGCTTCTCCTTTCCCCCATACAGCACACACATGGTACATATTTACAAGAAGATACACATGCATATACACATATCCTTTCATATGTATTAGGTATCATAAAGTGTAAATTCATATTATTTTTTATAAAAGTGAATAATAACTAATTAAGCCATTGGCCAGACCATTTTAGCATTTGCGAAAGACAAAGGGTCATCCTCATGAGAAAGCACATTGGAATATGCTTGGATATAGAGGAGGATAGAGCTCCATCTGGGGAATAAAAGGAGTCATAAGAAATTCAGACAGCAAGGAAACGAGCCTAGAGAAAAAGGCTAGAAAAGACTATTTCAGGATGAAAGATGGTATTTACATTGAACTGTAAACTGAAATGTAAATTACCATTCTCTGAAACCACAGGAAGGGCGCATATGTTTAGTACTCCATTTCAGGGGAGCGATATCTGATAATGCTGTCATGTACAGAACTGGCATAATTAAATATTAAATTCAGTCAATTCCAGAATGCTGGAGGGGAAAAGCCTTAAACCCCAAAACATAAAAATAAAACAATGTAGTTTGCTATTGTACATATTTTGATGGTCTCCATTTTATCTTCAGTATTGACCAGAGCTGATTACATCCTCAGACCTAAAGGAACTTTAAAAAACAAAGTTATCACCAAATCCTATGCTATTAGTCACTTTTTTATCATCATAATACATACATTTAACACATGCAGGTTAGGGACTCTGTGACTTACAGCATCTTCGCTTTTACAAAGAGAATAAGGACTTTTTTTTTGCATGTACATGGAATATCATGGTAAAAACATGTACTTTGTTGGGAATAACTGGCTTGGGAGGCATCAATCACCTTTATACTTTCCCTGTTGACGTATGCAAGACGATGTTGAGGCTGACATGTTTCTAAGATGAGATGCATGTAAGGCAAGGATGCTGGCTGCCTCATTATTTTGACTAGGATATTCTGTAACATGCTTTCCTGAGGAAATTGCCTCAAGTACAAAGTGGAGATATATGTTGTATTTAATGTGAACCACCCATTAATTCAGTAAACTAAGAGAAACCATACTCTTAGCACAGTTGCATTCATAAACGTATCAGCAGATGGGAGAGGAAAAGAGAAAGATCTTTCTATCAGTGTTTTCTATACAACCTCCATGTTTGCTCTAGAATGAAAATCAGAATTATTCCTACCTTCATAGTGAGCATCTTCTTCCTTTTCATCATTTACTTACCTGATCTTTCCTGTTTAATTGCTGTGTTTCAGCAGATCTTTACAAGCATTATCTCTAAAACTTTTAGCATCATATACTAACACACAACCATTGCAAGAGCAGTGATTCAAAAAGAATGTGAAATCAACAGCGAGTGTAAATTAATGAAGCACTTTATCAATTTTTCCACTAAAGAGATTTTCTCAGTTCAAACCCCAAGGCATGAAATTCAAGTTTGACACTGCCACAGTTGGATTAAATTTTTCAGATGGTTGACTTGAAAAGAGGGATCTGATCTATACAGTCAGACAGACATGTAAGTCTGCAGTTAATTGAGCAAGTGTGAAGAGATGAGAGAGTAGCTTATTCTTTCATGAATATTTTACAAATCTAATATAAAGTAATAATTTTCAGAAATTCAAGGGTCCAAAATTTCCACAGAAATTTTCAGAAGAGTTTTCTTTCAAATAATTGGTATGGAAAAATCAAATTCTGAGAAAAACTGCGAAGAAACTCATGTGAAATATTTTTTCTTAAAAGGATAAGTGAAGAAAGAAAAAGTTTCATATAAATTTTAAAAATACTGTCATTGCATCTCAATCCTTTAAAATATTTTAAGTACTTCAAATAAATTTATTCTGCTTTAAAGCTGATACTACAAGGCATAAATGAATCCTATGTACTGTAGCCTAATTATCAGTATTTGACTTTTGTAGCTCTACATCAAGGCTCCTGGTCAGTAAAGGATGTTTTCTTCTTTGCTAGAGAACAGGCATGAGAAGGGCTCTGTCCTGTGTACTGCCTTCTCTTCTGGAAATGGGGGTTGTTGTGGAGACAATTTGACAGCAGAAAAGAGAAAATTGTGGACGCAGACATAGAGAAACAGAATGTACTTTAAATGACAAATAGCTACCAATTTCTCCCCCATTGTTTTGAGAGAATGAGGGAGATGGAAAGGAGAGGGGAAGGTTAAGGGGATATTCCTCTTTGCCTTCAAATTTACAGAAAATTTATATTCCTAGTCCATATCAAGAATCATCTATTCTGAGCTGATAAATATCTGTGACTAGTTAGGTCAGCATGCATGGCAGCAATCTCGGCAGCAGATCTCAACATGCTTAAAACCTTCAGGAGGAACATTATCTTCAGGAGGAACATTATCTCTGAGCAAATTCTTTACTAACCAGAATTGAAAAAGCACACATAGATTTGGCTACAGTGCAAACTGCTTTGAAAAAGAATCCGACTGAAAACATTTCCTCCATGAAGTCAATGATAAATGATATGAGAGTAATTTCCTATTCTCTCGTACGCATTAAGAGCTTGCTTTGCATAGAAACTCAATTACATGCCCTGGAAAGTTCTCCCCACAACATCATGAAACAATGACATGATGATTAGAAGAAGAAAATCACAAACTGCACATAAACACACGAGAAACACCTTCATGCAGAGACTATGCAAGCAAGGGGGAAGGAGCACAACCAGGTTTCACAAAGCACACGGGAGCAAGACGTGAGAGTGACCGTCGGAAACTTTTCTATTGGCAAGAAAAGTTGATTCTCACCGTTCTGAACAAAATGGCTGAACTAAGAGCATCTGACTGGTTATGCCCAAATACCCTCCTCCTCATCCTAGCGGTGCAGAGGTGGCAATGGGAGAAAAGCCCCAGAGCAGCATGGGAATGAAATAAAGAGTTGGTTAGTATTTAAAGCACATATGTAAGTACAAATAGCAGTACAAAGCGTTTCATTCCTTATGCAATATTCTGAGCCACCTTGAGGCACAGCTTTCTTTGCTCTCTTGTAGGCTTTGTCAGCTTTTAAAATGCCCCTACGCAAAGGGAAAGTGCAATCAGACCCTCCTCCCACCCCCTCCTCCCTATTGCCCTCCCCTGCGAGGTCTTGGCATGAATTTCCTTAAATGTTTAAATTTTATCTTTTCTTTACATGTTATCTTTTCATTTCATCTGTGAATGCTATGCTGCATACATTTGCAAGCACGTACTACAGTTACGTTCTGGAAATGGCTTAATTTCTCTATAGACTTGCAGTGTAGAAACAACAGATATTCTAACATTTCCTCCAAATTAAGATTAGGAAAGCCATTTAATTTGCAGTATTAACAACTGCACTCTTCCGAAGAAGGTAAGACCAACATTTTCCAAAAACATTGCAGAATATTCAAGCTAGTCAGTTCTTTATTTATCATCTGGAGGAGGGTATTAAAACAAGATGCAAAAGGAAGTTGCTTTGAAAATGAGAATTTTTGTGTTCATTCCTTTGTATATACCCCTTCTTGTCTTCTGATACAGACATTAAAAGAGATTTTTAAAGGTCTATTTTTGCAAGGTGAATATGTAATTGTTTTTTGCCATTTTCCTCTGTACCTTACTCATAATTTCTGCGTATCACTAGGTTGGTGCTTAGAGGTCTAGAGTGAGATTCCTTCCTTCAGATCTCAACAATTTCTAGATGAGCCAGAGGGCAAAGAGGAGTGCCAAACATTCCTTCACTTTGTCAAGGCAGTGATTAATAATTGCTAATATTTTAATTAAACTGGAATGGATGAGATTACAACATGGGATATGCAATTACGTTGGCATTTTCTGTGTTACCCAAGGGATAGGTAATCTCTCTGATAGTTATCAAGCACACGGCTGTGCTTTGTAAATGACACAGGAGGCTCCTCACTGCCTTGGAGATGGTAAATTGATTTTCCTTCAGTTCACGGCCCATTGAGTTTGCGAGGGAGCAGTCTGTGCTCATTTGGCACAGAGGCCAGGATTTCCTCATGGGAAATGAAGGGAACTGCTCGTATGCAATCCATAGATCAGAAAGCCGATCCTGGAGCATGGTTT
Source organism: Gymnogyps californianus (assembly GCF_018139145.2). Taxonomy (NCBI): domain Eukaryota; kingdom Metazoa; phylum Chordata; class Aves; order Accipitriformes; family Cathartidae; genus Gymnogyps; species Gymnogyps californianus. The sequence continues at coordinate 150,489,073 of NC_059471.1, forward strand.
CCTGCTACTGAAGACAAGAAACAGTCCTGGACATTCCACACACTCAAGCAATAAACCCGAGTTACTAAAATCTGAATATGCCAGACAGGACTCCAATCGTGCATTTTAAGAGAGTAACGTTTCTTTCTTCCCTTTCATTGTCTGCCCCCTCTTCTCCACCCACTTAATAACAGCTTGGCACCGGGAACTGTTTGTTCACATTTCAGGAGTTTTCAACAAAGCCGACACAACAGCAACATCCATTTCTGCTTTATAACTGCAATCTGGAATGCTATTTTTGTTCCAAGGTACTGCAAGCATGTCAGGGAGAACTACATACGACTCAAAATAATTAGCCCCCATAGTAAAAATTACTTTAAAAGTGAAAAAGAGAGACACATTACCTGGTCAGGGGAGGGCTTGTGGTTGGTTTGGTTGGAATGGGATGAGGATTTGAGGTGGTCATCCTCGTAGTTGTCAGCCATCAGCTTCATACGGTTCTGAGTCTATTAAAAAAAAAAAAAAAAAAGAAGAATCTCTATTTACCTTCTAAAGTGATCATAGGGACTAAAGCGACTAGGGTATTTACACTATCCTGTATATCCAAAATCCATACATGGAAAAAAATAAGACATATGCATAAAACATTAGTAGGTATTACTGTAGAGAATTGGTAAAAACTGGGAGACACATTCCAACCACTTTACTTTGAGGTTAAATTAGTTTTGCAATTAAGTGGCTCACCTGACTTGTACCTACTAAAACTTGTGCTGTACATGTGTGTACAAAGAAACTAATTTCTTCTTATAGACCCTTGGGTTTAAGGTTGAAACACCAATTTGGAGAACAATTCATTGAAAACATCAGTTAGATGTCCCTAAGTCAGTTAAAAAAACCAAACCAAAACAAAAAAGAAATCAGTTTTTAAAAAAAGAGTAAACAAGCTGAAAATAGGTTATTACTTAAGAAGTCCATCCAGTTTCAATATGCAAATCAGTCTGCAATTGATATACCAAAGAGTAGGAAAAGTCTGAGACTGGTCAGAAAAATGTGAATTATAGAAAAGCCTTCCTGTGAGGAAATTAAAGTTAATAAATAAGTCTTTGGGAAAAAAAGGTGACATAATAAAGATTTATAAAATTAAAAACTGCATACAGTCAAGCAAAGAATTAACAAAATATGAAACAAGTTTCTTAGCTTTTCTTCAACTTCTCAGGAAATTTTAAGTTCCAGAGGATTTATAATTTTTAAAAACACAAAATATAAAATAAATTGTGTAAGAATAAATGGAATACCTTACATTAACATTACCATTCTAGGTAAGCAATTGGAAAGAACATTAAAATACATGACATGACTGTCTGCAAAGGACAGTGTTAGTGAGATAAAGCCCTTTTAACATACTATCCTGAAATGAGGTCCCCAAGCACCTACAAACACACACACACAAACAAGGAAAGAAATCCACCTGGGCAAAATGTCCCACCTCTCCAGCAGGGCTTACAAAGACCATTCAGGCAGCAACAACACTCTAGGAGCAGCCTAGAGGGGACTACGAAAGAGAGCTGGGTCTAGGGTCTTGCAAAGTGAACTGTCGTCCCTGTGTCAGCGGCTTCACTTCAAGTTATCTGAGTGCCACTGTCATTGGGCACTCACACCTGGAGCAGAACCAAAATGGAGTGATGGCATTTCTCCCAGCTCATAAGGTAGACAAAGCCCCATTTTGAGCTTTGTGAAATCCTTGTATTCCAAAAAAATAAAAAGCCTAGCCAGACCTATGTTAGATATGATACACAGTAAATTACGTACAGCTAGACATATTAAATCATCAGAGATGCACTAAAATTAAATGTCTTAAATGAAAGCTCAAAGATCACTGTAAAAATGCCAGCTGTTGATTCAATCCCTTCATAACTGCATGGTTTCTTACTGAAAACTCTTAATTTTAATGAGCATCTTGAGGCTAGAGAATGCAGATTCTACTTGACTGTACTCAGATCATTATAGAGAAGGTCCAGGGTTTGAATCTGGATTTGATCTTATTTTGGACTAATTTAACAAAAGCTAATAGTAAATTGAGGTTAAGCAATAAGCAATTGAATCATACAAAATCTTTATATTGTTTGCTCTGTTTTGTCAAACAAGTTCTGAATTCCAAGTCTGACTCATCATTCATAAATCACTACTTGAAACATGCTACATTAATACTTAAACAACCAGTTTATTGTAAAGGCACTTTCTCCATATTTATTATTTTATTATATTTAAGGTTGGCTCTTTAACAATTTCTTCTTTGCAATGAGCACTATTGATTTTAAATGATTTCACATTTCTTTGGAAATCTTTGGTTTTGATAATAAATAATAACTTCTTACATGACTTTCAGTGTGTATGTGGAAAAAACCTATTAAAAAGCAGAAGTTTAGCAGAAAGTTAGTACAACACATTAACTTTTCTGAGAAAAAGTAGCTCTTCCCAGAGAGAGACAGCATGTTTTATGATACTGAATGAAAAAAAACTATTTCAGCACTAATACAGGAAGAGAAGAATATAAAGATTTATAAAACATTTACATCTAAACATTTAAAGCACAGTATCCCTCAAAGAAAATTCTGAAGTGGAATTGAAGAGGTTGCGTACTTCTGTCAGTTAACTTCAAGTAGAGTAACCTACTATTAATACTTGGCAGGAGGTATGAAAAGAGGCTGAGAGAACTGGGCTGGTTTAGCCCGAAAAAGAGGAGGCTTCTTTAATTACTTGATAGGAGGAAATAGAGAAGATGAAGCCACACTCTTCCTGGAGGGGACAGGACAAGAGATGACAGATGTAAACTGGAACACAGACAATTCTTGTTAGAGATCAGGAAAATTAATTTCATAACGAGGCTGATCAAACACCAGAACAGGCTGCCAAGAGGCTGCGACATCTCCATCCTTGCAGATACTGAAAATGTGACTGGACAAGGCCTTGAGCAAGCTGCTCTAGTTAGTGATGCTCTCAGCAGGTGGTTGGATGCAGAGGTCCACTCCAGTCTAAAATATGCTGCAATTGTTATTATTTGGGCTTTTCATCTTCAGATAATTTTATAGCTATCAAGGCTGGAGTTTTCAAAAGAAGAGGGAGCTAACTTCCAAAATTCCTCCTAGTTGCTAAATATGATTTAGCTGCTTAGCTCCATTACAGCCCTTTGAACATTTTAACCCAGAACAATCTCTGCAGCATCCCGATGATGACAATCAGACAGGATCAGTTCACCTAGAAGGACATTTTCTATGTTCCCCCTTTAATCCAACCTGACCTTCCACTGCTTCTGCTGTTAATCTAAGAGTGCATGTTTGTGCTATACAAGTCTTGGCAAGAAAACACCAAAATCAGTATTGTGATTTCACTACAGGAACTAATTTACACACGTGTCATTGGAATTAGGCAAAAATCAAGAGATGGAAGAAAAGCAGTTTATTTCCTGATTGATACCACTAAAAATCATTTTCCAACACTAAAATTCCAAGCAGTGTTGCAAATATAATATATAATATAACAATATTTTTCTAATTCTCTTTATGTCGAACATGGAAATAAAAAGCTTCTGCTTAGGACTGGAATACTAACTGACGAAATTCTAACTGGAAATTTTAAAAATAACTGGAAATACATGAACTCAGTTTCTCTCCTATTGCTCCCCTCCAGAAAAAAATGTTTGAAAGGATGGAAATTTCTAGAGCATATGGCTGTTGCAATGATTTAAAAACAAACCGTTTACTTTACTGTGGGGAACCACTCCAACATCCTGCAGTCCTGAACTGCTTTGTCATGGTGCTATTATACAATCCGTTCCCACCTTATGAGGTTATGGCTCAGATCCTAGGGCAAACATTTCAACATCACTGTAAAAAGTATGAACAACAAAGTGGTTTAACCACTGTGTCCTGTGAGAAAATAAATGAGACAAATTGGTTGTGTCAGGAGTGCTTTTGTCTAAAACCTCCAGAGCTTGTAAGCAGAACTAGGGATGATAAGAACCGGATGTCAGATCCAAACTCTGCTTAAAAAACAACATGCGCCATTACAGGTACCTTCTTCATGCATGTGCTGATAAAATGCTATAATGAAAAAAACAGGACAAAACTCCACAACTCAATAGGTTTCTTGATTTTTTTCCAGGAGGCTGCTTCTTTTTTTTTTTGACAGAACAGATTTTGTAACCTTATTCCTTGCCCTCCAATCACATCCCCCCCGCAGAACCCCGCACCTTGTCAAAGCCCTTAACAATGCTCTTTAGTCTCCCAATAATCACTGTGCAAAAGAACAGTCCCAAACCCTTTAGACTAGTGTCAATCCTCAAAATTACTGAAGAGCCATTGCACACTCTCAAGCTCCTAACTGAAAGCCAGGAATGACTGTGGAGAACTTGCCACAAGAGGTCTGCAGACCAGAGTCTGTGAACCGCAGCTCTAAAGCATAACATTTGCAAGGGTATTGTATCTAAAAAAACTCCAACTTCCTCCGGTTATATATTAGACTATACTCTAGTACTTATACTCTAGTACTATCAGATCTTGCCCACCCTCCCTTTTTTTTCCCCCAGAACTTCTGCAGTTGTCCTTTTGCCTCTCTGATACACTTATTCTTACTGCCCTTCTTGCTTCTCGTCATTATTTAACCCTGGCCTCTGCCCTATTCCTTGCTACAGCAGGCAGTTATATTAACAGAAAAAAGCACCAGAAGAAAATATGAGATAAACTTGTTTTAATCATAAATGTGACTAGTCAGCATCAGCACTTCTTTCAAACGCGCTCTCTTTTCTTTTGTTGTTTTGTGGTCCTGCAAGGATTCCACTATATTTTCACCATGCTCTTCCTGGTTATCATATAGTTTACTTCTGCCTGTATTCTATAATCACTAAATGTTTGGGTAAACAAGGAAATTACCATGGAGTAGACTATTTCTAACACAGCCAACACCTGAAAACTTTCATTCCAAACAGCACATGTATAATATTTTAGCTGCCAAAACTGTAGCCATGGTGAATTTTGTTTAAGAATCACTAAGTTCCTCCTTCATGGATGTACTGCTTCAAAGCACACTCTCACCTGTAGGTTCCTAAGAGTAAGTTATTTTACGTTCACTGCAGGCTACACTGGTAGCTTGTTTGTGCATCTCTACCCTAAAGACCAAATTAATAGATTTTATCATAGTTAAATTATTACATGAGAAAAAACAGAACTGATGCTGATGCACAAAGTGTAGGGGAAAGTCAGAGACACATTCTGGAATATAGCTGGCAAAACCCAGAGGAGTCCTACCCAGGTCTGACAAACTCTTTATAGTGGAATTCCACATATAAATTTGAAACCCACAGATTTAACTACAGACGTTGTTTATAATATATTTTAGAGAATGTTTTTATTTGAAAGCTTGCACTAAGTTGTATGTTATAATGAGAATACATACCTTTCTTAAGCATTTCTGGAGGATAGCTAGTGTTCTGGTAACCATTACCCTGGCAAGTTTTTGAAACCAAATTTTATTCGCAGGAATCACACATTTCTGTATCTCTAGACAGGACCTCTAATAAACAGCAGATACTAGCTCATAGGCTGTGCATGCTCTATATTAATCTAGTCTGCTTCATACTCTCATTGCAGTAACTTATTCAAAGAGTTCACATCAAATCTGTTTCTCCACCATGCAACACAGCAGAAACCTTCACATCAGTGACTACTTTCTCATTTTTTGTGAAATATTTGAGTAGGGTAATTTCTGGCTTTGCTAACCAGTCTAAACAAGCTTTATTAATCCTTTAATGTAGAGTTTAAAAAGCCCCACATTAAGTAAACATTAATATAATGACTGTACTTGTGACAAATGGGTATGTCGTGGAGACAGTGTGTCAGGGAGTTAAAGGAGTCATCCCATTTCAATCTGCGTTGAATGTTTCACTGGAAGCACACACATGCAAATGCAACAGTTTAGAAACCTTTTCACCACTAATAACATAGAAATATAATGGAGAAATTCAGGTGATTTTTTTTTTCTAAGTTGTGTGCCAAATTCAGTATCTCTGAAAATTATGCTCTTGCAAAGACTTTCAGATAGTCCTTTTCTATTTGCTGAAAACACACAGTGAGCCATACTCCCTGTAAATACCCAACCAGCTCCCTGCTGGAATCTGGCTGTCAGAAACACAGAGATAACCCCTCCTTGCCTGTTATTAGAATGTGATGCCCTGTGTAACTACCTTGAGTATATCTATACCTACCTTGAATACACACCTATCTTGAGTGTCTACCTACCTTAAGCAGAGGGTCTCTGAAAGATTGTTTCAAGTATTTTACTTTATGCCCCCTTCCCATTCATGACATTTAATGATCCGGGAGACATTTTTCAAATTTGTAAAGAGATGGTACATGCTGAGTTGTCACTTTTGTTTTTAAGGTTTAAAAGACACATCATTAGTTAGGTTTGGCTTTCCTTTTGGCTATGTTTAAGATTAGCAACTGAGATTCCTCTATTAGCAGCAAACAAACACAATGTTCAGCTGCATACGTACGAAAACCATTCAGGTTACTACAGTTGCGTACATCCTGGAGCTTGTGCTTTTGTGAGCCCAACAAAGAGCACGTGCAGCATGCAGCTGCTCTGGTTTGTCAAAGCCTGCAGGATTTAACACAGATTCTACCAGAGATACCGGCTTCTGCATCGACTGTTGGCAATGTTACAACAATGTTACATTATAAAGTGAAAGACTTTATCAGCCCACTTAATTTCTCTGTTTAATGATTTCATTTTTCTGTTCATCTCCCCACATGTGATAATTACAGAGAAACTTTGTTCTGGAGAATTCATATTCAAAAACCTTTGAACTAAACTAAAGGAGGCAGATCACTTAGATATGGAGTCCTCTCTGAGGCTTGACATATGTACCTATATGTGGATGGATTTAAAAAATAAACTTTGAACTGAAATTTTCCCTGTACAGGAATGCGTCTCTTGGAGCTTTATTAGTTCCTTAGGAGATGAACAAATAACTAACTACGGGTTTGCCTGATGACAAAGTTTATTGAAATCTATTGCTCTGAATCCTGTAGAGAAAACTAGCGACACAAAAGACAACCCAAATCAGATCTTGTGTTTGGGATTCCTTATTGTGTTATATCACATGAACATTATAGTATGTGTTCCTTTAGCTCTCTTGTACTCTCTCTAGAGATACGTCAAGCTGTGTTTAAGACTGACTGATCAGTGGTAACAGAACTGCCTTTCTCTTATTTCTTTCACAAGAGCTAGAATCTGCCCAGTCCCAGATTTAAAAGGAAAAAAAAATAATTTAAAAAATCCTTCCTTCTGTCATGGCTAACTTCTCGGAAGCAAACCAACTATGTTAGTTCTTTGGCATCTTTCCCACTGCATGTAAGGGTCTTAGGCAGAAAGCTCAGTAAGGTGTGTTTTCCTGTATCTCAAAGATGTCTGAGCAAGGGCTGGACTCTGAGAACATTTACCACCATATTGTAAACCTAATTTATACTGACTGGGTGGCCTATGCATCAAAAAAACCTTTCAGGCAAGATCAAAAGGACAAATGGCATCCTGTGACAACAGCCTCAAAGAATCCTGGATCCCTCACACTAGACAAAACCAAAAAAATTATTTACTGAAATTGATCTGAAGACAGCAACAGCAAGCAAAATGAGCTGCTGTTATAATTCTTAAGATGAAATAAGAGAACTGGTTATACTCCCTTCCAGTAGTGAGCATATAAAACCACTATACTCCAGGTTTAAAGCAAGCAGGTAAGTAGTTTTTGTGTTATGAGCCTGCCCTATGGTGCATTTTGTTAGGGCAAGTCTGATCTCAGTTCCACACCATGGCAGAGAAGAAGGGCCTTACTGCAGAATTTCCTGCCAGAGAATATAAGATCAGTATCTTTTGCTGCCACATGCCCTGAAAGCAGAAAAGACACGTTTATTTAAATTAGCTTAACAGCAACTGGTTTTTGCTAAATCACGCTGCTACATCCACCCTCCATCTATTGTGCCATCTTCATTACTTCTTTCATCAGTTAAGAACTGATTTCTTTTGCAGACAGCATGGCTACCCTTGAAGACCATAGGAGTCCACTTTATTACCCATTTTATGCTGGCTAATGAAATCTGCGTGCTTTGGATTTGTATTCTACATCTTCTAAGCATGGCCTTCAACCCTACAATAATCTCTTTCTCCAGCCTGCCTCCCCCATGGTGTCTCCAGGCAAGAGTCAGCTGGGACCAGTGTGAAAGTATGTATGTTCTGAATGGCCAGCCATATGCGTATGTTACAGCCAAACAAAATATATCACGGCTCAATTCTTCTTGCCTTTCCCTGTGTGGGAGCACTACTTCGGTCTTTTTTCGCCTCTGCCCAGCTGTGGATGTTAATTAAGTTCCTACAAGTTACACAATCTTTGAGACTTCTTTCCCTCTGTCAAATTTGGTTGAAAATGGTCAATAAATCGAAAGTTACTTGGTGGGAACTACAGCTCAGCTAAGCAGATGGATAGCACTGTCATTTAAACTCTTCTTTGGAGAACTTTAGGATAAAAACTGGTCCAAAATTTGTTTTGTCCAAGTTGTAAGAGTTGGGATGTAGTCTCTCAATATATCCTTGCATTAAAGGTTGCATAGAAGTGGAGTTTTTTGACAGTGTGCTCCATGCCTTTCTTTAAGATTCTGTGAGGCCGAATTGCTACAAATTCTCAAACGAACAGCAGCAAGCCTCTCATGTTTAGTTCACGCGTCTGCTGAATGTTTAATATATACATTTTATTCAGTCTTTTTAACCTACTTTGATACATACCACCAAGGACAACTCACCTGAACAAAAAAGTGAAATCCTACTTCTATAATAATGTGAAAGGAAATACCAGTCTTTGTCGTTGTCCTCATTACTCAAACTGTTGAAAACTCCTGATTGTACTTCTCCCCTTGCTCATTTTTCCCCTCTCACGGTGTGTTTGTGGGTCCAAGCTAAAAATTTCATCTTATATTTTATCAATTGAGAGAAAAACAAGCTGAAATGTACTTTGGAGCATAAACACTCCCTAAAAACTTCGATAGGTTGGTGATACGTGTATTTTACAAAGTAAAATGTAAAAGATATCTCAGGTTATGCTAATGTTGGAAATGCATTCCAACATTATAACGATCCTGTGATTACTTTAAACTTGTGCAATTTAAGCACCTGCATTAAGCACCAGAGATAAGGTTAGTCTTACAAAATCTATAAATATCTGAAGGCAAAACCCCTAAATTACCTACATCATATCCCATAGAACAGGCAAATATTTCTATCAAAAATAGAACAAGCTTTGTTTGACATAGTTGACGGGACTCCTTCTGTTTTGTTATGACTATTTACTGGAAATTTCTCCTTCCCTTTTCACTTCAGCTTCACTCCACACCCTGCTCATCTTACTCTCATCTACCCTACTCTGTCCCTCTTTCCTTTGTTATTCTATTTGGTTCTCCTTTCCAAAATAAATCCACTTGCATATGCTCAACTTCACAACTGCCTTAGTCACTCTGCTTTTGTCTCTTAGTCTTTCTCCTAGTCTGGAATCAGAAAGTTTCTCAGTCCAGTGATACCTATGAAAACTGATTCGCAAAATCTCATCTAGGAATTTATATACAACATACATCCTATTGTAAAATCTTAAAACCTAGTTGTGATCCCCTGCTTTGACAAAATCATTTGTAGACAACCTGCTCACATATATCTACATACACCTTTCCCAGCTGACGTAATTTGGAAGTTTTCAAATCTTTGTCTATTGTGACTATGTCTTTACAATAAATATAGTAAAAGAATTTCTTTATCCAGGTATTTTTATTTTTGGAAGGTATATACCAGTGTTTTTACCACAGCTCTTTTAGCCTTACATATTTTTATTGTTATATGACTCACCATTTCAATTGCATTTGCCTGCAGCTTCAAAGAGTTGTTAATAGCAACCCCCCTCTACACGTGCTGTTCTTGGCAAAAAAAGTAGTTATGTACAGATACAAATTCCTAGATGTTAAAGTGATGTGAGCTGCTCAGTATCATCTCAACACAGACTGTCTGTAACTGCCCAGAACCCAGCTCTGGGTGTATACACGAATGTGTCTGTGTCTACATGATATAAACAGTGTTGATAGCAACTTTTTAAAAAAAACACACAATGAAACCTCAAGACTATTTATGTGTGTTCTGAAATTAATTTTAAAAGCTGTTGCGTATAAAAGAGAAAGAAAACCAATATTATTCTTTTTCTGCCTCACTTTCATCTTTGAATCTAGGCAAAATCCTCCGCGGTAAGTGCTGGAGGGAAGAGCTGAAAGGGCATTTCCTTTGACAACCAACAGAGCTTTGCTACCCCAAACTACATTAAAGCTAAGAATTTTCTCTGTATGGCCAATTATTAGGGTTGACATCCACGTAGAAGAGCCCTGCCTCATAAGATCCATACAAACACACAGACATTACATTCCTGTCTGTCCACACCATCTGTGCGTGTGGTCTGCAGACACAGGATTCCTGTCCATCCACACTGTCCCTGTGTTTGGTCCACAGAGGCAGGATTCCTGCCCGAGCACACAGCAGCACATGTGCAGTACAGAGTTGGACAGATGATTCCTGTCCATTTGCCCTGCTCTTGCACGCAGTACACAAGCAAGGAGGATCACAATAAACCAACACTTTTTTTTTTTTTTCTCCTTCCTGCAGAGGTTGATTTTTCCTATTAAGGCTGTATCAAAGCTTAGATAACAGTACTAGCTGGAAAGACTGAAGAAACATTCAGGTTTCTACTGTATTTGTGCCAAAATTATTCTTACCAAGGAAAGAAGTTCTCTTCCTTTCTACAAAATTCATGGCACACAATGTGTGCCAGTTCGGTTAAGATGAATTTCTCTAAGGTGTCTGCATTTCAGACAGTATTCCTGTCATTGCCTGCTCTATTCCTAATCTGTTGTCTTTCTGTGATTTACATGATATTATGCCATTACATATGAGTAGAGGCCCACCCAATGGGCACCATAAAGCACACTGTAAAGCTTAGAAAAAAACCTTAGAAAATTCCATCTCTCCTATAGAACCACCAAAAGAAAAAGGGTTGTGGAACAAGATGAAAAAACAGCCAGTCATACCTCTGGTGTTTTTTCCTTAACAATCCTGTTACTGCAAAGCCATTAAAATTAGATAGGTGATGTCATATGTTAAAGAGCCCTGACAAAGGAGAGGAAGAAGTAGAGATGAATGAATAGAAGGACAGGGGCAACCTCAACTGATTTATTTGCAACTAGAAGACCTAGGTGGAAATAAGGAAGCCTTCATATTTTTTAAGCCTCTTTGTATCATAAACCAGATTGCTGGCTGACAATGGAGAAGGACTAGCTTGTTTTGGTAATCAGGAAAGGGGGGAAGAGAGGAGGAAGGGACATCAAGAAATCTTTTCATCATCTGATAGTGATGAAAAGGATAGAGATGGACAATAAGGAACTAGTCTTAGTCTGCACTTCCCAATCTGTGGATCCTTCCCACCAAATCTGTGAATCCTTCTTTTTCCAGTCCAGAAAAACATACTGATATCTTGCCTGTCTCTCTATGAGATATGGAAGAGACTTGAAAGGTGCACAAAATGAAGATCTGTGTGTATAAATAAATATATCTCCCCTTAAAAAAAAAAAAGAAGAAAAAACCTAGAATGAGAAGGTACAGTACTTTTTACTTCCACAGAGCAAATAAACCCAATGCAGTCTTCCAAGTTTTAAACAACTTATGTATGTGTGTGTTCTTAAGGTTCACTATATTGTGTTTATTATTTTGTCAACACCGTTAATGTCAGCAGTTAGCAGAAGTTTGGGTTGCTAGCTGTAATAAAGGAGGCGAAGCCAAGGTTATATCTACTAGTGTTTTGGAGATGGACGGCACACTGGCTTGGTATCAGAAATTACAGTTATGTTTCAGGTTAATGTGAAAAAAGTGAGAAGAGTAGAAGAGTCATTTCTTAAACTACTAAAAGGATTAAGTGTGGTATAACAGTGAAATTGAATGTTTAAAAAAGTTAAGTTTCCTCCTCCCAGTTAAAAATCCACTGTAAAAACTAGAGATACCTAGGTTGTTCAGATCCTAAGAAGAACTTGGCTGGAGTCAGCTGTGAGAGCTCCATTTATTTTTTGTTTACTCAACTACAGGAAATATTTGTATTCACACTAAGACAGACAGGAATTGGTGGTAAACAGAAAGAAAAAGAACAAAAGACTAAGTTCTGTGACTGTAAAGTTGTGCTCAACAAGAGAACAAAACCCCTAATAAAATGGCTACCCCTTAACCAGGGCTGTATTCAAGATAAAAGACTGTTACTTCCCCCAGGCACCACTACTGTGATCAGAGTCTAATTTATACTTGGAGACTAAAGCTTTACAGAAGTTAAAAGACTAATATTCACCTATACTATTGACAACCTAAAATTGTGCAACACGTTATTGCAAAAGTAAATTTACTCTTATTTGAAACTGAGGGTGCTTGACCAGCAAATTGATCTTATATCCACATGATAAATGTTTGATTATGCCAAGTAAAATCAGACAGTAATTTTTTGATAACTGAGTTTGAGACTTATTTTGTCTTTATGCACAATCTTGGACTAATCCCTAAAAGCATTTCTTGGTACTGAAAAGACTCAAACCTTTGGTACCACATTTAAGGCACAGAAGGGCAGACAGAAACCATTCCTTTATTTTGTGTTCAATATAGGTCCACTCAGAGACAGCAGAACACAACTGCCCTAAAGATGATCTGCCAAAATCACTACCTCATATTTGACAGCATCGTCTGCAGACCCCTGTTCAAGGGAGGGACTGGAAGCAGGGTGTCCATCAGTATCAACTTTCTCATCTTTATCTTTTGGAGCTGGCAGCTGTTACCAGAGTCCTCACAGCTTCCCAAGTTAGCAGCCAGCAGAAAAATCTCCATCCCCTCCCTACACACATTCACAAATGTCAAGTGGCAAAAACAATTACCTCTAGGGAAAAATTACACACCTTTTCTTTCGTTGTGAATATTTTTTCATCTTAGAAAAGGGGTGTAGGAAACAGCATGTACTTATTAAGGAGTAAAATGCATAGTTTATTCAGCACCAAAATATGTATAGTAATTTTTTTAAGACTTGGATTCTTTAGAACATAAACCCATGAATTTAACAGAACTGAGAGGAATCTGCAGCCATCAGCACCCGTCCATTTGCAAGAAGCTATCATAAGTAACTGACACCTAATTTCATAAATCTATGTCTCCTTTTGATAAACCTGATATACTATCCTATCAATTTCCACAACATGGTATGTAAATTAGTGAAGGGTTAGTATCAAGAAACTAGTCCTAACTGACAGCATATATCTTAGATTTCAAACTGCAACATGAAACTTCTATTTTCCCCTGCATTACCTATTCATTAACCTGAGATATGGTGTACTAGACTAGGCTCAATCAGATTGTTTCAAAAAAGGGAAATTATTTTCAGAATTCTAAGGAGCTTAATACAGTGGATGAGAAAAATATCTGTAGACTGAGAGGCATTTCAGTGCATAAGCTCAAAAATACCTGAGACCACTGTTCATCAACAGCTCACTATTTGCTGAAGCTGAAGTTCATTCTGTACAGTTAAGACTTAATTTTTCCATTATCAACTTTTAAGATGGTGAGGATTAAAATTCTCTATTGCAGACTATGTATTTTTCTCTTCTTAAGCAAAAAACCCACTGATTTATTATGTTACCCCCAAAATAACACAGTAAAATCCCAAACACGCAGTATATTCTATCTTACAGAGCATTACTTTTCATTACTTATTTCTAGGTGCACAATTCTTTCCATCATTCCTCCTTCAAGTAAAGAACACATCACTGACATATTAAGTCATACAACTGTTAATCTGTAATCTACTTGAAACTTTCTACATATTTTGTTTATGAAACCAATCAGTCACCTCATATCTCTGACTTCACCTTCTCCTTACACGTTTTTGGAACACACCTTGCATCGTCTATCACCTCACCAGTTACAGAACTTCCACAAATTAAAACCAATACTAAAGCTGGTAAAACGCTCAGCTTTCTGACACTACCTTTCTACTGACTATCAATATGTGAATTGCTTTTTATATAAGATAGTTGTTAAAGTCACAGGTTCTTTAGGCTTTTCATCCAAAGAGAAGTAACCACAAATAAAGTCTTACTTTATAGCTTTAGTGTGAAACTGTTTAGTGCGTTTTGTGTTCCCTGGGGAATAAGGCCAATAAATGTAGGAACAGATAAGCATAATCAACTAAGTTAGCACATTTTGAATGGAGATGAGGTAAAGGGACACTTTTGTGTCTTCTAGAGAATTGTGAGTGCCAGGTAAAACAGCCCAAATGATCAGGAATAATTTAGTATAGAAAAAGCTGCATCCCATCAATGAAATATCAGCAAGGATGGTTACACACTCATCTTGGAAAATCACAGTATTTTTACTGAGTTCAAACAAGTCATTCAAAATCTTCCTGTATCTGAAAATTCGGTGTGAAATTCCTGTTTCTTCACAACAAAATAAATTCACGGGTTTATCTCATCAAGATTATTTACATGTTTAAGTGGAATCCTCTCTGTCACCAAAACTTCAGAGTTCCCTAAACAATGTGTCTAAATGACAAGATTTAAATGTAATCATAAACTCACTGTATTTTCCGGTCAGCCTTCAAACATCATCAATTCAGATACCAAAAGAGTGATGCCAAACCAACCCAGCCACAAGAACCGTTTGTCGGAAAGTCTCAAATACTTTACGCCTGAGGCACATCCTGCCGCTGGACAACAAACAGGGAGTAGATGTGTACGGGTCCTTCCCAACTACCCCACAAACCATAGAAGTTACACAAAAGAAGACGCGCCCATAATTTTATTCCTTGAACGAACAACTATTGGCAATCTTGAGCTCTTCTAAATCACTCTTTCTGAGCTTTTGCAACTATCTCATGAACACATCAGCTAACACAAAGACTGTCAGAAACTGAGGGAGGGGAACTGTTCTCAACATAAAATTTGGAGCACAGAAGTCTCATAGAAATAAATACATAAAGGCTCTGTTGGATGTATGTATTAAAAAGACCTGTTCTAATATAGTCTCTTTATTTAACTGAAAAACAGTGCCTATCAGATCAGTGGTTTGTGCCATGATAACTACAGAAAACCTCCATACGGTACAACTGCGATGTGAAATGACAGTGACTATATTTACATTGTACTAATGTCCAGAAATACTATTCACAGACTAAGGAATTATTATTTTTTAGCCACAAAATTACATTCCCTAGTGCAGTCTCCTGGAGAAACCAAGCTCACCCAGTGTTCTTAACTCTTTAATACCGCTAACAAGCCTGGTCCTCCCAGTGTAGGCTTAACAACTTTAACTGATATCGAACACCAGCAGGTTGGTTGTCACTTACAGAAATGGGATACAGGGTGTCTCAACTGCTAACCTAGACTTGTCCAGCAATCCTGATTTTCTAGTCAGGGACAACGTTACTTAAATAACTTAGTATAGGAGTTCATAATCCTTGAATGAGAGATACTGTAAATGTGGCAGTAGATGATGTCAGTAACTATCCAATTAATTCACATTTATTTGTGCAAAATTTTAGTGAATGAAAAAGCTGTAAAACCATAATATGAAAATCTTAATATAATCAATAAATGGAGGAATATTTCTAATAGACTGAAACAGGTTTTTGAAAACTGGGATCGAACTTGGGAAATATTAGTCCATAGAGTATTTTTTTAAATGTTACAAATGTCTAGAAAGGGTAGCAAGTACTGCATTGTCATCCAAGTTCCAAAGTACTTTTATAAACCTTAAAGCTCAATCTCTCAGTGAGGCAAAGAACCTTTCCCTTCAAGCAAACCTACAAAGCTGCCATTGCAATGCCCTAGAAACTACCGGCCAAGACACAAGTGAAGGCACAAACAGAAAGCAGACGTAGCTGTTTACAGTGGGGCCAACAGGCAGTTCCCTTCTCCGACATTATGAGTCCAGCGACAGCAAGGAGCTCACTTGAACATACATTATTATTTAGTAATACAAGAGGCAGAAGGTAAAGGTAAAAGGAGGAGGGAGAGGGGAACAAGAGTATAAGTAATACCACGGGAAGATGAAATGCTGCCCCAGAAAAGACTGCTGACGTTGCACTGAGTGCTGTTACTGCGGTAATCGATGATTAAAAATGATGGGAAAAAAGTCTGGAGCACATGGCAGGGAGAAGGTGCTTTCTTTTAATCTGCGAGGGCTTCTTGTGCTGTACTTCAGGAAGCAGTGTTCAAGGGCATGACAAAGCCTCTCTTTCTGTGCCTGCTCAGCTGCTGTCAGGGTGCTGGGGTCTGCTCCTGGCAGAGATCCGCCCTTGACAGAAACACTCACTGAGGAGCAAAGCCTGGCAAAACAAGCAGCGCTGTGATTAATAATCTGGGTGGATTACAGGCCTTCAGCAAAAGCCACGATGCTTAAATTTGACAGCTGGCAAGGCTTGATGAGAGCCAATTAGTGGATATATATTCACTTCAGCCAGAAGTTTCTTCTGTTTCTAGTCCAATAGGTTCCTGAATAGGAAGTGTACAGAGTGATTTCCCCCACTTCTGCCTGCTCACATGTATGCCAGCTACACTGTCAGTACAGCTAAGAATACAGTATAAAAACTACATGTTTTGGAACCTTTGTATATTAAAGCCAGTAGATTCAAATTTTGTAAAGCTGCATTTGAACCTACAGATAGTGGTGGTACAAGAACCTGAAAAAAGATGACTTTACACTGACTCTACATACCACACAGTGTGTAAATGAGGCTGCGACTGCACTATTTAGGTAACAAGTCCACTACAAGTGACAATAGTTCTCAAAATGCTTCACTATTCCTTGAAAATTTCCTGGCAAAGTACATCAATCTGTCTGTTGCTGTTTTGAATAGGTTAACCTGTCATTCAGAGAATACCAGAATTCAGAGTACCTTCTGTTCTGCCCAATACATGCAGGAACCTCTGACATGCAAGTCCCCCTCAAACTCGTCTGTCTGTTCTTAACTTTCTTATCACATAGGTTTTCTTTCTCCACTTTTGCATCTATGTCCACCCTTGCTAGTGCAAGTATGTGAGTACTGTGGTAAAGAGCTCAATAAACAAAGATGGATTCAAGTGCCCTGAATCTCATCACTTGTTTCAAACATTAACTTTTACTTTGTTTTCTCAGCTATAAAGAAGCCAACACCACCACACTCAGACAACTTAAATACATCTTCCTAGACTTCCCAAGTCCCCTTCTGTCAGTGGTTTGAGAAGTACCTCCACTCATTAAACTTCAGTGGGCACCATCGCACTGCTGGGACCTCTCAGATGCTCTCAGAGAACAACGATCGTTCTGTCACAGAAATAGCGTGACATTCAGCAATTACCTGCAGTGATTGTATCCATGTCACCTGAAGAAGAAATTAGTTTGCTAATAGGGTAATCACTCTCATCAGACATGGTTTCAAATCAGGGCAGCTAAGGCAAAAGACTAACTGCATGCCTCACAGAATCTGTATTATTTCATCAGGCAGGGTGGTAATAAAAACTGCCAGAAGTGTGGTCATGATGATACAGCTCCACGGCAGTAAGAGGAAAACGCTTGCCTGTCAGTCTCCTTTGTCCTGTTTTACATTCTCCTGTTACAAAGAGAAATGACTCCAACCAGTGGAACTTCACTTTGGAAAAGTTCACAGCAGAGGAGTGTCAGGTATCAGTGTGCGGGGTTTCCAGGGAAACAAGTAACAGTGGAAAAATAGCATTTTCAGGGGGAGAAGCTATTCTGGAATCTAAAATTCTTTCCTCTTCCTCATGATCCCATGAACCACATTTACTCGAGAAACAAATCTTTGCAGTACCTTGGCCTCATAAGGAAAGCCAGCCAAAACCTTTGCAGGGAAGAAGCACAAAGTAGCACAGAGAAAACAGCTTTGGGACATGCATGGCTAGATGAAATATATATTAAATATGGCATAAATGCTAACTATTAATACTACTAGTCATCACCAAATAATTCCTCTCAAGTTATGGGAATGGTAAATAACAGCCCCTCAAATTCATGCTGGCCCACAGAGGAAGGAATGATCATGATGAGGACATAGAAGGGAACAACAGGTATTAAAGATTCCTCTGAATGGCAAGCAAGCTGACTACATAACCCATACTTTGAATAGCATGAAGTTTCTTATCTCCCTTCACTAAAACAGAAAGGAGCAATTTTCACTACGTTAAGTATAAGCAAACAGCAAGAGTGTACATGGCAAGAACAGGAAAGGTGAGGGACCGTACTAAGGGACAAAAAGTAGACATTAGAAATGTACATTAGAATGAAAAGGAGGCTGAAGACAAAGGTTGATCTTCTACTCAGTCAAAAGTGAAAGCCATCAAAAAATAAAGCCAAGAAGCTCAAAGTGCTCATGCCTTTTCTGTGTCAGTCTTCACTAAAAACTGTACGCAGGTGACTAACAAAATTTATTTCAATACTCAATATCATTTTAGGTCAGAAAAGGAAAAGAACAAATGAGATGTCAAAAAAAAAAATCAGATGTCTTCAAATTTTCTAGCTCTGACTATACTATACTAGGAAAGAGTTTACTATAATGAAAGCTATTAATGGTTATTTTTGGGAACCTGTGGGAACTGGTGAGGTTTTGGAAGACTCCATTAAAGTTTCTGACACTGTCTCACATAACATGCTCATGAACAAGTTCAGCTAAGGAAAGGCCTCATTTTGAGCTTTGTCCAGTTTCACATACCACGCTTGGAGAAAGCAAAAGACAAATCAAATAAAATCTAAGAAAGAACAACTGGAATGATCAGATATCTAGAAAACAAGACACATGAAAACTGGAAGAACTGAGACTGCCTGGTTTAGAGAATTACACAGAGGAAATGCCTCTGTGTAAACCAAAACGGTTGCTAAAAAGTGCAAAGAAATAGCCTTTTTTTTCTATGCCTATAACAGATAGAAAAACTAGTAATCAGCTTAAATTGCAGTAAGGGACATTACAGACGCACAATGACATTATAATGACAAAGACAGATGAGCCATAGAAAAGACTTCGGAAGACTGAAGGTCTCCTTCACTAATAGTCTTTAAGAACAGATTACAGGTATAATTGAATAAATCAAGTGGGTTACACAGAGCTCTGTCCTGAGCCCAGTACTATTCAGTACTTTTCATTAACAATCTGTGTGACAGAAGAAAACATATGTTTATGAAATATGTGGAGAAAGCTTAAGCTGGGTGCTTCTGCGAGCCTGCTAAAGTATAGGATCAAAACTCAACATGTTCTTAAAAGACTGAGGAACTGATCTGAAAATTACTTTTATTTAGGAAAAGGCAGCATAATAAAAACGTACCCAGTATTAATCTAACCTGGAGTCACACCAGTTAAAATGAAAATTTTGAGATCCCATCATCAATAACACTGAATCAAGCTAGTTTCTGGTAACTTTTGCTACAGCATATTATATAAGAATCGGGAATAATTATGAAACATTACATAATAATACAAGTGAATACAGCAATTTACAAACAATTCAATTGAATAGTACTCCAAGCTCTCAGAAAAGAGACTGATACAGTTCAGAGCCTCCTAAAAATTTCACCACTATTACTTAACATTTATGGCATAGTAGTGCCCAGAGATGTTGGTCAAGTCGGGCCCCCACTGTGCTAGACACTGTACAAACACAGAAAATGACAATCTTTGCTCCAAACAGCTCCTGGTAGAAAACCCCAAGCATTTAAGACTCAAAGCCCACAAACAGGAAAACCTCAGCCCATTCAGATATGCCTTCCCTTTACAACTCAAAGCTGCAGAGCAGCGCGTCGCCCTGTTACAATAAATATATTCTGATGGTTAAAACTTAGCTTGACAAGGAAAGGAATACATGGCAAACAGGCTACTTTCTAACAGATGAGAGGTGGATGTGCTGCCACAAAACAGGCCAAAGCTCCTTGGGTCTCCGTCAATTCCAGCGTGACACACATCGTGGGGGCTTCTGTATGGCGTATAATCCGAGCACGCTGGCTGGCGCTCGCCACGCTACATCTGGACTTTGTTAGACAACCTTCAGCTCTGTTCTCTTGCATCAGCCCCGGCCCCCTCTGGTGAAGCAGCCTCCTAACCACTGCTTCTCCATGAACTACTCACGGAGACAAAGTACTCTGGGAGGAGGTAAATTGGGACCACATTAGCTGGTGACCCTCACCCTGCAATTGGCCTGCCTTTCCGATGACAGAGGAAATCCCTCATACAAACTGACAACCAATATGAAACAGGCAGCTCCATTTACTGGAAAGCCTGGTCAATGCTGAGTGCCTCATTAGGAAATGGTCTCTATATTGAGGCACATTCCTGCAATTCAGAGCCTAGAAACTCTAAATTAAAACAACATTGATGCCATATCCTCTTTCCGAAATGCCTCTCTTCATCCAAACTTTAATACACATACTTAAAGAAATTAAAGAACCAAAATGTCTTTGGCAGGACTCCTTCCCTCTCTTTCGCAGTAATACCCTTCCTGAGCGAGCGACCAGGAACGTGACACTGTTGGGAAGGGAGAAAGGAGAGTTAAAGCAAGGAATAACCGCAGAGTCCTCCAGAATCTGTACAACCTTTCCTTGATGAATCTATGTGTATTCAACAATATTTTAAAATAAATAAAAATCACCTGAAATTGCAGGGCTGAAGAAGTTGGAATTTTTTTTTTTTTAAGAAGTAAATTGAGGCTCATCAGTAGAATGAGTTTTTGTTTTGGGAGAGAGCTGTATCCTTCTACACTCTAAGAAAGGTCAATTAACAGTAAGTCAGTCTGCTAACAGCGGTAGCTATTGTAGCAACTCAACGATAACCAGCACAACTAATGAAAAAGGCATAATCTGAATCCTATCATACACACTTGGATCCATTCATGCTCACTATTGCAGGGTAGTCAGAAAACCGCTTTCCTAAAGCATTATCTCTGTCAGAGGCTCTTTCCAGTTCACAGTGAGATTCAGCAATCAGGCCTATGGTACCTACCACAGCATGCGTAACTCTTCACACAAACCACCCCCTTCCGATATTGCTCAGCATTTCTATTTGCATCCTATGTACATGGAAACGGGAATCTTTTAGTCAGCTGTGCCTGCCAGCCAACGGAAAGAGCTGCTTTCCCACCACAAAGTCTAAGCATTTCCTAGAAATGGGATGGACTGAAATACTGAATACTTATCAGGGAGCTCAACAGCTCTGAAACAATGTTAAGGGCAGAAGGAAGGAATTACTGAGGTCAGGATCCCAGCCCTGAAGCTGAAGAGCTGAATAAACTTTCTAGGCTCCAGAACTGCCTTTCAAAGTCTTCCAGAAGATCTTGATTAACTGGCATCACTTGCCTTTCTTGAACAGCTGTGTTCAATGCATCTGCAAGTCTGAAAGATTTTTCATTCACAATTTCTACTGTAAACTTAGGAATTACAGTTAAACTTTTAGGAAGTTCCTGAAATGCTATATAGTCCTGTGGAGCTGGCAAACACAAATGGACCTTTGTTCTCAAGATGTAGAAAAGGGTCCATGTAGAGAAAGCTTAACTTGATGGAGCAGCACAGTTGTTTTGTTGGAAAATATGAGGCTGGTGACCAGTAATAACTGCAGAGGACCACAAGGGCCAAGTACACAGATTATTTGCAAAGCATGTGGAAAAATGAGATTCTCTTTGACTATATCAGTAATGAGGATCCTGTAAAATCTCATAGCCTTCTCGTCTGACTCATCTCCTATTTCTGGAGCTGTCAAAATTGGTATGATTTGAATTGATGCAGAAAAAGTACATACCAAAACTATTGGTACTGAAAAAAATAAATGCGATTTCAGAACCTCTGCAACTTATAGAAGTGGTATTACTGTCCCATGATAAGTAACTTTGAGGAGCTTTTCTTTCAATGTGTTGAAAGCTGTACACAAAAAAGGATAAAAGATGATACATCCTTAAGATATAGGATAGATTTTAGGGAGAATGTGTCAAATCTCTACTAGGTCAAATAAATATTTCTCAGGTATGGTTTCAATATAGTTTAGATATGTTTATTAAACATATATTCTGCTTTGGGGACTGGGGATGCACTCAAGAATACCTTGCAGACCCATTATCTGTGATTTTATATTTATACTTATACTACTTCTAGATAGCTTGTATGTATACTACTCATAGCACAGATGTGTTGAGGAGATTACTTTCCATTTTCTTAATTTTAAGATGACAATCTTAAACAACGTTAAACAATGATGAGTCTTTATAGCTGATGGCAGTTTTGGAACCAGAAACTTCGAAGGCATTTGGATATTCCAATGAATTTTTTGAAAACGGACTATTGCTCCAACATCAGCTCAGAATTGGTCTCACTTCATAGCAAGAACAATTTCAAATTAATCTCCTTTGCAATTTTAGTTTATTTGGGAAATTAAGTATCCCACACCTATACCGAAAAGCACTTAGAATGGGCATCCTTAAGGAAATGGCCATGTCTTTTTAGGAACATAACAATATGATATTGTAAGGCTTATCAGCACTGAAAAACAATGATATGAACTACAACTTTAAAAAAATCACCTAAGTGAAACCTAAGTCACTACAGATAATCACAACCTTAATACATAAATTAAATATTAACAAATTTTCAGCAGAAAAAAACCTACCACAAAACACTAAAGGTTGTTCCATCTACCCACAAAGGATAATCAGAAGGAAACTGGGAAAGGCAAGTGGCATGAAAGCACTAGAATTTAAACTTAGGACAACAAGAACTGACAATAAAGTTCCAATTTCTCTTGGAACGAGTGGTAACATATATTAAGGCTGCCACACCTACAATTACATGAAGAAAGTAAGTACTTTACACTGCTGTGACCACTTCTGAATCCTGTTCTAGTAGGATGTCACCTTCCTGACAAGTGAAAGTAATTACAACTGTTGCTCAAAAGTAAGTAATACAAGACTGTAAACTATACTTTTGCTCATTTTGAAGCTGGTATAACAATCAAAATTACTGTTCTTAAATTAAACCTTAAATAATTAAAATAACCTTAAATTAAAAAATTAAATCTTAAAAATACATGGCCAATAACCTACTTGTGTTTCCTAAGGAAGAAGCAGAGAAATCCCTTATCAGAAAGCAGACCTGGTTTTGTCTTACTGTCTTTGACAGCAACAGAAATCATCTGGTTGACAGATGAAATGTTGCGCATAAAACTTTATGAAGATGGAAACGGTGGCACTGAAGAAGTCGATACTGGATTGGCAGCAGCATATGTGCTATTACAGGGAATGTGGCAAGGGAATAACTCAGAAAAACCCACCAGAAGTGCTGAAGTGAAAAATCTACACAGATTTTTCAGATCCTAAATCTCTTATTGCCAGGGATGCCTTTTGCTTCCTCTGTGTTTTACTGGCAATGTATTTTTCACGTTGCATTCAATACTGAAACACAATATTAAATGCTTGAATAGAAACACACTTTTCCTGATTGTTATGCCAACACAAAAAGATCTTAGAAATGGGAGAAGCCAGAAATAGGAAAGGACCAATCTCCTCACAAGCACGAGACCTCCCAAATTCCACTCTAGTAGGTGGCATTCCCGTATGGTGTTCCTGTCGCAGATTAGAAATCACAGTAGAGGCTGTGTGGTGTAACACATTCATATTTGAGCTTTACAGCAAGGAGAATTTTCTTCCATGTGTGCTTCTTCCCCGACAAGGCAAATACAGACCACCAAGAGAAGTATCACTACATTTCCCTGAATCTGTGCTTATTTGTGCGTGTAGAAGATAATAACCAATATCCTTTTCATTCACAGTTTCTTATACATTCTATCACACATTTACTACTCAGGCAGTGACACAAAGAAACTTCCCTCAACATTGAGACTTCTTCTTTCCCCACCATGTTTTACAGGTTTCATTACTGGTAGCTAGTTCGAAATCGTTATTTATGTACTTTCTATCCTAACATATGACAGGATTATACATTATTAGTTCCATAAATCAAGATAATAATCTCACACCAAATTATTAACCTGTTTCTCTCCTAGCCCTCCTCTACTCACCTGCTGCTTCAGCTGTTGCACAAGACGGTCCTTCTCTCGTTTCAGTGCAGCCACTTCATCTTGGGTCTTCTTCTTAGAGGATGAAAGTTCTAGCAGAGCAATATTGGCATCTTTTTCACTAATGGCAGCAAGAAGGGCTTCTTGTCTGAAAAAAACATATAAATACATTATTATCCTGCAAAACTTAGAGGAAGCCTCTACAAAGAGTTGAACATACCATAAATGCTGTACCAGCACGCAACTCCAAAGAGCAGTAATAAATATGTTTGTCATGGTTATATGTCCATTGGTGGAGCAGGAAGTCAAGACCCACCCACCTCCCCCTAAATAACTGTGCTGATACCAAATTATTGCTTATAGGATAAGAAAAACATATAATAATATGTTATTATTCTGCACTTAGATTCTCAGTTTTTAATAACTACCATTTATTATTACTTTGGCTGAACATTTTCATTCTTTATAATGTTCTAAACATTTCCAGAACAGATTTTGAGAATACATGCACAAATACTGGACTAATCATAAGACTTCTGTGTTAAATTATATTAGGTTATACTGCCTATTCATGCAGCTATTATAGAAGGAAGGTGGCATGTGACAAGTTTATTGAAATCACTTGAACAATACAGTGTATTCCCAGAAGGAAATGAAGACATAGACACTTTTGTGCTACATGACAGATGTTGAAATAGATGCCTTCAAGGACACTTGAGCTATTCTTTGACTTTTCTTGTGAGTAACCAATAGAATGAGCTTGTTGGATGCATGTCCTGAGTAATTAAGACAAAGGTAGGCCTGCCTCATCACAAACATTTTGTAGCCTCGCAGAAATGATGTAAGCAAGAACATTCTGTAGCAAGATCTTCAAGCTCAAGCACTATAATAACTAGATATAGAAACACAACCTTGCCATACTCTTTCCCAATAGCAAAAAACTCTTACAAATAGAGTAAGATACTGGGATACTGGGAAAAGAGGAGACATAGACAATAGCCCTGAATCATAAAACAGCAGTTCTCAAATGAACTCAAAGGATTGCTCTATGTTAGGGAAAACAACTATTTCTGTCCTTTGACCTTAATTTTCACCTTTAGCTGGTATGGCCAAATCATGATGTGCAACAGGACATGAAAGAAAACTTTGGCCTTACTGCCCAATAGGGGTGGCTTGTCCCACCTCTTATCCCCTTGCAAAGAAGGAATAAAATGAGGTCCTAACCATTTGTGGAGGTGTGAAAGATGGCATCATGCAGGAGCGATGATGAAAAACAAACTCTGAATACTACAGATTTCCTATCTACCTTTCATCTAAAAATTTAGTTGCAAATGCAGTTAAAGTAGTAGAAATTCCAAATTCCCAAATAATCCATATTTTTACCTGCTGTAGTTTATAAACAAAAGCATATTAATATTGCTAATTTCAGAAAATGATTTTTTAAAAATAATCAAATGTGTTAAAACTATTCTGCTAATCGTGTCAACAGCAATTATTATGCTAATAACATTGCCGTAATGCTTAGTCATTTACTAAAGATGTAAGAAAAGTTACAGAAGCTTAATGTAAACTATTAAGATTGCTTTTAATTATACCAATATATCTTTCTGTTTGTTGTCAAGATCTTTATTAATAAAGACCCATCACAATCTGGTGACTTAGGATCACACTGGCAAACTGTTGAGGGTAGCAGTGACACTAAATCTGCTTTTCCTAATTCACCTGTTAACACTCCTTGAACAGACTTCATTTGTAGTAAAATAGCTTTCTCTTTTTCTTCCTAGATCTTCTTTCTAAACAACTTAAATTAATCTTAGTTAGGAATTTGTAGTTGTGGCTAAAACAAAAATACTGGCTCCAAAAAGTACTCACTGAGCTCCATGTGAAAGAATACATGACCGAGAAAATTTGAGAACAGGACAAATGGACAATGCTTTTATTTAATATTGATGTTTTGAACATATGCACCTAGCATACTGGACTTTTAAACTGAAGGCTTGAAAAGGGAAAGGACTGGTACTACTGGAGTACAGAAATTTTTACCTGTTAAAATGCTGAAAACTTTACAAATTTTATGACCTTGGTGAGCATGAAAAGATGTATTTAATATTGGAATGTTTCTGAGGACTGAGAGTGAAATAGCTTCATCAGGTACTTCAGTGCTTAGAACAAGGGTGCAGGGAGATGCACACCTAAATATGTAGGATGTAGTCAGATAGCTTGCATTGGCTGCAGCTCAGCTGGACAAAGAACTTACTGTCCTGGATACTTAGTAATCCTTTCTCCAATCTGTAAGAATAACTGCATATATATTTGCTTCTCGACCTTGTTCTAAAAAGTCTGAACAATACTGTTTTGCCTCTTAAAAAAACCCTCAACACATTATTTTAATAGAATGGGACCAGGAAGCGACTACAGGTGCAGCCCTGCTGACAGATCTGAGAAGACGGTAGCCTCTGAGAAGCAGCTCAGGGCAACAACCTTTTAACCCAGCTCAGCAGTAGCCAGCACAGCACTTTTGCCCACAGAGTTATGTGAAAAGCACACCATCTCCACAGCCCCGGAGGAGAAACTGCCAGGTTCTGAGGTTGTTTCTCCTTGAGAGTTGTATGGGTGAGACACCACATTTAAAAAGCTCTTGTTATTTTTTACAGGTGGAAAAAAAATACACTGCTCTCACTTGAAAGGTGTGAAGTTTTGCTAAGACAATGGGTGAAAATTGACTCGACGAGAAAGTCCATGACTGCTTTCAGATGAGTGATAGCTGGGATGGAAGAACAACTTTTTCTTACACGTTATAGGTTTAGGGGAGAAGAGGGTGACTGATGTACGACCTGGCTTCCTTCTGATCCCAGTCAGTGACCGAGCTCTTAGAAACATTTATGCCAGAAGACCTCTATCACTACACAGCAGAAGAAACCAGAGCATAAAAAACCCCACTGCTAAGATGTGATCTCTGTTCATCCCCCCAGTCACTCCAACAATTGCTAGAGTTTTGCTGAAGCTACCCATACACAGAAGTTTGCTATTATCAGGATCTCAGCTGAAGCCATATATTCTGTATCAAAGAATGTGAAAGAGGAAAAAGTGTGTTTCAACAGACAAAATTGTTCACCATCTGATAGCAGAACGGACTCACACAATGGACCTTCTGTGGGTGGAATTTATCTCTGGATTTATACAGGTGTTTCTTGTACACGCTAAGAGAGTAAGCTTGCTTTAAGCGGACTACCAGCATATAAAAAATCTGACAGATCCAGTTTAGAGAGTGCTTGGATCCTGCCTAGATCATATCTAGAAAAACTAGCACCTTAAATTATTTCTTGTCTTTCAAGACATGATACCACAAAGTTAGGTAATTTTTTAGATACTGTAGGATAATTGAAAGATACTCTAAATACATTTATGCTATGAAGAAATACAACTATTCTGATGACTTAATGGAGATAAAGAGTAGAAGGAAGGAAAAGGTGCACATCAGATTGCCAGTTGTTCTGTCAACATTGTAGGTGTGGGAACGACCGATAATGGGCACATTATTATTGCCACCTTGTTTCTGTTGCTTTTGCTTTATGGAAAAGTATCCAATTTTGGAAGTCTGCCTGCAACATGAAAAATATCAATAGAGTGAAGTGACAGAACATGATCCATGACCTCTGCGTTTTTCTAGCTATCGGTATCCTGGGAAAGACAGGCTGACTTGGAGCTCTGGTCATTTTCACTTTCTTTAGAGTAATCTGTTTTGATTCTAAAGAAACACTTATTCTTTTAATAGTAAACCCATAATCCTTGCTGATGATTCAGGACCAGAGCCAAGAATATCTCTGTAACAGTATCTATATGGCCATTACTCTGGTATGGAAATTGGAGGTGCCTCAAATAGCACGTAAGGCATACCTTCTGCAATCAAATCCTTTGTTGCCCATCTCTGCTTCTTAAGTGAAAACTCCAGGACCAGGACAACAAGATATGGATAGCAGTCCATTACGTATTTTTTGCTGAATAATCTTCACCACCGTGCCTTAGAAAAAAACATCCTACTGGCCAAAACTTCAGTGTTACATCATGTGTGAGAGTGGGGTGCTGGTCAAGAAGTGGGGTGAAAGGTGTTGTGGCTTTCTGACTGTTTTCTGGAACTGAAACAAGATGAAGTTTGAACCAAAGTAAGAAAAATATCCTGTGACGTGTTACGTGCATTGTAGCTGCATTTTTGAATTCTGCAAGCTAAACATATACTGTTTCATATGGGAGAAGAGCAGGTGTCACTGTTAGCTCTGCTGAAAGGAGACATGTCTGTAATGGCGCGCTACTGTTCTCAACAGAGCTTGGAATTGCTAAAATGATTCTAAAAGACCACAAAAAGCAAATATCACCAAACAAAAGACAAGGTTTGTGATTGCAGAGCACTACAAAACTGACTTGTTTCCCTTCTTCAGAACTGTTATCCCCAGGGAGACCAGAAGAACATGCTGTAAGACAGGTGAGGTGGCAAGAAGGAGAAAATGGGCTGCTGTGTGAATAGTGCTAGTAGCACATGAACAAACCTAGCTGTCAGGAGTGCTGCAGTCAGTCGTAGAGGCTCAGCTTCAGTTTAGGTAACAGCCAGTGGTACAGGTTTAGCTTCTTCAGCAAACTGCGTGTCTTCAGTTCACAACATTGGAGGTCCTGAAACATTCTAATAGGCAGGCAAAGCATGTAGTTGCTGCACAACCCAAGATGGTTGATCTTTTAAAACGCTAGCTAATGCCAGAGTCACTACATAAACATAGCTCACTTAAGTTAGTTCGGGTATTTCAGACAGGGGTGTAGTATAGATGTGGCAAGAGCAACTCAGCAGGGGGGAAACTGCCTCTACATCTCTCCATTTGGGCAGGTTCTGTAGCCTGAACAGAGCTCTACAGCAGCTCACAAGAGGTAAGCAGACTTTAAAACAGACTGAATATTACCAAGGGAAACCTGAAATGGCAGTAGTGTAGAAAATCTAGTGAAAAGAGGTTTAGGATTAACTCTGTATTGGACAAAAAGAGGAGGATTTTTTTTTTCCTTCTATTTATGCTGAAGCCTTTCACTGAATGTGGATCATGATCACCACAGACTGGAGCGGTCCCAAGACCAGCAGGTTCAATTCTTAAGAGATAATGGTGGGTATAATCTGAAGATCAGTATCAACATTATTTGCTCTGTTTGCAGTTGTGCTGGTTTTGGCTGGGATAGAGTTAATTTTCTTCCTAGTAGCTAGTATGGGGCTGTGTTTTGGATTTGTGCTGAGAACAGTGTTGATAACACAGGGATGTTTTAGTTATCGCTGAGCAGTGCTTACACAGAGTCAAGGCCTTTTCTGCTTCTCACACCACCCCAACAGCGAGGAGGCTGGGGGTGCACAAGAAGTTGGGAGGGGACACAGCCAGGACAGCTGACCCCAGCTGACCAAAGGGATATTCCATACCATAGGACATCATGCTCAGCATATAAAGCTGGGGGAAGAAGAAGGAAGGTGGGGACATTCAGAGTGATGGCGTTTGTCTTCCCAAGTAACCGTTAAACGTGATGGAGCCCTGCTTTCCTGGAGATGGCTGAACACCTGCCTGCCGATGGGCAGTGGTGAATGAATTCCTCGTTTTGCTTTGCTTGTGCATGCAGCTTTTGCTTTACCTATTAAACTGTCTTTATCTCAACCCACGAGTTTTCTCACTTTTACCCTTCCGATTCTCTCCCCTATCCCACTGCAGGGGAGTGAGCGAGTGGCTGCGTGGTGCTTAGTGGCCAGCTGGGGTTAAACCACGACAGCAAAGAAAACAATGCAAAGAAAGATGGGTTTGCCTTTTTTAAAATAGATGGCTACAGAATAGCTATATGGCAGTAGAACTGCCTCTGGAGTACTTCTGATTCATCCACGGTCTCTATTCTGTTTGCAGTTCAGCTGGGACTGAGAGTTCTTATAGCCGATGCCAAGGACATAGTGATAATGAATGACTCCAACTCTGAGATACTGACAGATCCAGAGGACTGGAATGTCTTATGGAAGGCAGTGATGACTGCAGAGCTGAGAAGCCACTGAAAATTGCCATGACTGAATTCTTCTGATGCCATATATTGTGAGCCTTTGAAGCATTCCTGATGAGGTTGTCCTGTTGCATTTGCTGGCCATCCCAATACTTTTCTCAACACACAACAAAGAATAGTGCGCAAAGGCACATCTCCTTCAGACCTTGAATGGAAATGTCTGATTTTGGGAAGATAACTGGGCAAGACAGCAACAGTTTAAACTGCAGCTTGGTTTTCAATACAGGCTTTGAATCAAGGCAAAGCTTTAAGAATGTCCCTCAACCACAGAAACAGTCTTTTTTTTTTTTGAATGAAAGCTTAAAAATCAGAACAATGTACTATTATACTACTACATATTACTAATACTACAAACTGTAGAAATAGAAGGCATGCAGCAAAGCAGTATTTTCTAAATCTTTCTGTAGCAGAGAAGAAAGGGCTTAAAGAATTGTACAGCATTTAACTTCAGATGCTGAACAATATTTTTCTTAGAGAACACTTCAGCTGCAGTGACTTTAGTAAAAACGGCAGGTGCTAGCATCTCATACATACGCTTACAGAGGCTCTAGAAAAAGACATACACAGCACAGATGAGCTTTCTTGTATGGGCTTGAGTGAGGATAAATAAGTGATTTGGTAGTTTGAGTGACCAAGTATTTGAATAAACCTAGAAAATAAGGAACTACAGCTCATACAGATTCAGTTACCAAGCCCCAGTGGCACCGAAACACCCTAGTGTGCAGTGTAGTGAAAACCATAACACATCTCCCTGGAGTACTGCAGACACCAGTCTTGTTTCATTCCTCTTTTTCCTCTTTGGTGAACCACAGCATATTTTTGCAAATGGGGACATGAGACTTTCTAACTACTCAGTAACCCTCAGCACTGCAGGACTAATATGCTGTATTCCTGGATAATAAGCTGTAGCAGGATAAGTCCAATAAGTAGTAATAAAAAAGGTTCATCCACAACACTAAAAAAGTTTTAACTATCAGGGTAGCCAAGTTTGTCCTCTGGCTTACAAATACTAATAGAATCAAGATGTCTTTAAATGGTTCTCTACAGCACTTGGTTTCAGAAGACTATGTAATTCCTTCATAGCCCCTTCGTAGTAAAGGAGAGGAATCCTTTTGGTAAAACATAACAGAAAGTGAATTTTAAAAAGCAGTTTTGTACTTTGCAGCACAGTTCTCAGGGTCATAACGCTGGAATATTCATCAGCTGTATAATTAGAAAGAATAACAGGCTGCAAACAGTGCTGAATTAATGATGCTTCAAAACATAAAAACTATACGTATTCATTAAAAGAATATGTTTACATATGTCAGAGAGAACACAAATTCCATACAGAATGTTATAAATACGTTGTTCTATATGATTTTATTTCAAATTATGAGATTTCTTCCTGTGTGGAGTATTTCTGAAAGTGTGGATGAGATAATACAAAAGTAATACTGAGATGAGCAGCAGCTTTGATTTTAATGTCACCAAGGAACTGGGATAATTCCATCAGGCCTAGTTTCATTATAGGGATCAAATCTGTTTTCATTCCGACTGGCATTAAACTACAACATTTAAGGGTCTGACACAAATTTGGAGAGCTCAGGTAGCTACAAGCTCATAGCAATCCAGTCAGTTCCTTCAACAGAGACTGTTGCTCTTCCATGAGGGATGACTGACTTGCCAGAGTTTTCAACCTGGCATATTAAGATAACTGTAATTATGGCTGTTATGCTTTTAATATACAAGGCTTCAAACTGGAAAGGTTCTGCTGTTTCATAAACTGTTTACTCACTCCCACGGTAAGGGCATCAGTCGCCACAGAAAGAAAGAGCTGCTACTTGCGCAGTACTTGCTTCAGTTGTCTGATTTTTGTCCACTGCATTTACTCAAAGCCTACAGAAAATGCTGATCAAGCTTTTAATGCTTTTCTATCACAGGCATTTGTAAGACTTACCACAGCAAATCATTATTACAGTAAGAACTGTATTATTTGCATATGAATTAAAAAAAACCTTCCATGAAGTGACAACAACATAAAGAACTAGCAGGCAAAGAGATTCGGATAAGGTATTGCAGTATTATGAGAGCTAGACAGACATTTAGGCGACAGCTTAGAACATAAAGGTGTTAGGACACAGTACGTAGTAATTTCATGAGTTTGGTAGAATGACACTGTTTGGGTGGGTCACACTTGACAAACTCTTAAAAAGTAATTAGTAACACAATACACCAAACAGCTGATCCAATGGGACAGTTCTCCTGGTGCTAACATCACCCTTTTCATCATAAACTGTGTCAACACATCTACAGTGGTAGTTCCAAACTCAACAATTTTTTCTACTTTTTTGCTGGTTATAGAACATCTTCAGAAAATTAAGAAACTCCGACTGCTCTGAACCACGTGGAGAGTAAATTCCAGTTTCTAACACCCTGAGGCCCCGGCAATTAACAGCCACCGTCCTGTCAGTGTGGTTACTGAACCTGCAGTACCTCGCAGGGAGGAAGCAGTCCTTGCAGAGCTCTGGGTATCAGAATTTGGTTCTTAAAAGTAACCTTGAAAAATACTGGTAGTCAGACCAGAGAACATCATTTCAAGATGCTAATACACCAGTACCTTACTTAATATGCAAGTTGCCAAATTCTGCACCAGCTACAATTTCTGCAGTATTTAAGATGCAGCTATATGAAAAGCACAAAGTATCCCAAAGTGAGCAAAACATTTATCCAAAAGAAACAGTAGCAACCTCTTGCTGCAAGAGGGTGGGGAAAAAAATGTAACTTGGCAGTATGTACTACTTGCTTTTTTAATTACAGCTGGGAATAATCAAATCAGGCTGCAAATTAATTTCCCAAACACAGCCTTACACCCTCAGTCAAAAGGGATAATACCACACTCCTTCCATTCCTGTACTTGTTTCCTGAATCAGCAAGTTACCTTTGCCTTGTCTGGATGGCACGTCAGCAGTCTCTCTCACCCCTGATCTACACTCTCACAGCTACCAAAAAAGGAATTGCAAATTCAAACAAACCAAGTGAGAAAAAAATAAAAAGTTGTTTGTCATCAGCAAATTGAAGCCTCTTGAATTTACACCTTTTTACTGTTCTTTTCAATGTCATTACATACAAGTGACCACAACTGGAAAACAAGAGCTAAAACTATAAATTCCTTGTGAATAGAGTTGTGCAGTCAGAAAAGATATGCCCCTTTAATTTTGCATTATATGAATGGTATGGTAAAAATCAATGTTAATTTCAGAAGCATTACCACTTGTGCTGTCCTTGTTTTAAAAAAAAAAAAAAAGATACTGATAACATATTTAGACTTTCCTATACACATTTTCTCTAACATTCTAAATATCTAGAATCACAGAAACATCATTCCTTACTAGGACTGATAAGCAATGCTTTTCAAAGTCCTTTCCCTCAACATATTTGATATAGTCACAAGTAATCCTACAAATATTTTCTATTACCTTTCCCATCAATGTTTTAGCCCTTCTTTTACTTAAGCTTTCCATCTTAATTTTACCACTTTGGCACCTGAGGCAAAGATTTGCAATTCCTAGTCCCGCTTGTGTCTGAGCTCTGAGCACTCAGAATTGCAGTATAGCTCTAGACTGTGTCTGCCAGCATGTCCAGAAAAAAATCTAAAGCTTTCGCAGAGGGACTTTCCAACCCACTACTAATTTCCTGAACTATTTTTATTGGTTAATTCCTCCAGTGAAAAAGTGGCTGCTGCATATCACAGCTGCTAAACTGATAGTATATGAGCCTTGCCTACTTGCCTGTAAAGAGCGCGAGTTCTCGAAGACGGCACATTTTAGAAGGAACCTTCAATCCTGGCACCTGATGTTATGGGAGATTTTTCCCTATAAAGGGTAGGGTTTCTTTTTAAGACAACTTTCCTTGTTTTACCAGCCTTCGGTGCAGAAGCTGGGTGAGAGACAGAAGTACTCACAAGGCTCTCAAGTTCCACAGAGCTGGCTTTTCTGAGAAGGAAGTCCTGAAACTTGCGCTGTCTTTCTTCATCTGCAGTTTAACAGCAGTGCAAATAGAGCACAAACTTAAGGTATAATTTTCATCCAGGCAATACAGGCCACCAGAATACATCCACCAGATTTTGAAAAATGACCGTTTAAGAAAAGCAGCTCTTGTTTCTTCTCCTGTGACATGGTCAAGTACGGATTGAGCTTTAGCTTAGCATGTGGTTTCACAAGCGGCTTAAACTGACACAAGACAGGGCTCTTGCTGAAAGAGATGGTTCTGTCCTCCCATTTCCAGGTTCCTGCCCCCTCCCTGGTGTCAGCACCACTGACTGTGTATCCCTGCAGCCTGGCGATCCAGTTAAAACCTAGCCCTGAATAAACAAGAGGAACCCAAATCTGACCACAGGTTCCTTATCCCTAGAGGAACTGCAGTTCTTCAAGATGCTGTGACAGTGTCAAACCCTTAGTTGCCAAAGCCAGCGCTGCCAAAACATAAGAATGGAAAGTGAATCATGGAATTCACATTGATTATAACATATCAAACAACCACAGTTACTAGAGTGAAAACAATTGTTCTTTAATTATGTCGTCGTGAATCAGACCCCAGGTGAAAGATGGTAGAAAGAAATTTCAGCTGTATCAGTCAAACGATGACAGCAATACTGCAGTCTTAGTGTGGTTTCTGATCATGTGAAAAACCCAAGTCATGATTTATAACACAGTTGTTTTAAGAAAACTAGCCAACCTTTAGACCCTAATCAAAGATACAAACTGATAGAGAATCCACCTCCTTGCTAAATGACTATCATGACTGTTATTTCTGGATAGTATAATTCATCTCACTTCTTTCTGCATCTGTCTTGTTTCCATGCTTGACATACTCATTCTGATAGGTCATCACATCTTCCTTTCTTTATATTTTATCTTCCTGCTCATTGGAAACCAAGACAAAGGTATTAATTTAATTTTGGGACCATATGCATATTACCGCTAATCCTAGCCCTGTCCTCAGTGCATTGTGGTTCCACTTCTTTTCCTGATCTTTTTATATCTGTGGCTATAGAATGTTTTACTATTTGTTTTGATTTACTTTGGAAGGTCTAATTCAGCATGAGTTTTCACAATTCTCACTTTATTCCTGTAATTACTGCCTCCCAGAAACATCTGTCTGTCTTGACCTATTTTTAAGGCTGCTGCTAATTTCCTTTTGGATGCAGATACAGAGCCAGTTAGGTTTGTAACTCTTCCTTACACTTTTTCCCCTTTGTTTGGGATGCAAAGACCTCATAGTTTTGGACTTCTGATTGAAATAAATTCCCTGCTTCCTCTACACTCGAATCTCTCAGTCCTTCTGTCCAATTTACTTGCTACCTAATATTCTTAATTTTTCAGTTTACTACTTTGAAATTGAAAACTTTACTTGTTTAACATGGTTTTTTTTTTTAAATATAAGTGTACTCAATCCGTGGTCACTACAGCCAAAGTTGTTTTTGGTGATGATTTCTTCTCTAGTATCATCAACACTTATTACAATTCTGAAGTCTTAAACCAACATTACTTCTTGGTGATCTAGTAAAAATAATACAACCATCAATCAGAAAAAGGAGGGCGACAAAGGAAAATAATTAGGCTGTAGCTTCAATTGTGCATTCCTGTGCAAGGTGCCCCGACTCGCCGCAGCAATAGCAGTTGACTTCACTGGTCTTGCTGCAGTTGATGGCTACATGGCCAGTTTCACCACACCTATAGCATTTCACTTTGGTGCAGTCTTTTTGAATGTGTCCAATTTATGGACTAAGAAGTCCAGCAGTTTCACTGATTTGTATCCAATAAATAGATGTCTCCCATAAAACCACATTTCTCCATTGTTATTTACATCTACCACAACTCTACACCTAAAATCCATAGCAGGCTACCACCCACTCTCTTTGTGTAACTCCTTACGTTATTTTGACTCAAAGTAATGCTATTTCATTCATGCTATCACTTTTTTATTTCCTCAGAATCTCCAGTATCATTAATATATGCCACCTGTACTTTCATTTCTAGCTTTCCTGAACAACTTGTACCCACATTCCAGCTGTGAATATTATTCTACTTCCCATTAATTGCCATTATCCCTGTGACATCTGGTTTCATGTTACATACCAGATGTGTAGAGCTACTTCATTTTGTTGTTGTTTTACAAAAATCTCAATTTTCCTCTGCGTTTCAACAAATTTTCTTGCTAGAGTTACAGACTGCTTTCATTATTTATTATCTATCTGACTACCAACCTGGATGTGTCTCACCTAACTTCCTCTCCCCTCTTCTCTGAGGGTTCTTTCCTACAATAGTCCAAACCTCTCTTCCAGAACCACCTTGTCTGATTTCTAAAAAGATGTATTTCCTATAAAGTCAGACACAATATACGGGACTGCTTACATTAACTCTGCAAAGGATGTCTTAGCATTTGGCGGTAGTAACAACAGCAGCACCAATGCTGACATCTGTTCCATCCTAATCTTAATGCTTTCTACCTGAATTTCAGTCTTTTCTGGTTGCTGCTGCTGCCCAGGAGATGGATTGAAAAGGGAGCTCAAGAAATGCCAAGTGTCTGGATAAGGTCAGGAATAGCAGCATCGGGGAAAAAGAGGATAGAAGCAGTTTCATTCATCACTGAGGCATCACTTTGCCTCCTGCTCCTGGTAGCTTCAATGACCACTGCTTAAATAGTGCCAAAAAAGTGTTTCTAAGCAAAGAGAAGTTGTTGAAAGGGTTGAGGACAGGAATGGAGCAGGCGTCAGGGGCTATGGATAAAATTTGGGTGTGTTTAGTTCCATAATTGCAGCAGAAGGTGCCTGAGAGGTTTGATTTCATTTCCTTTTTCAGAGCCAGGTCTGAAATTAGGTGTAGATACTTGCAGTGTCTTAGTGCAGAAGATTTGATTGAATTGGCACTACAGTATATTCTGATGAGCTCTGAAGATAAACAACTTCCCAGATGCTTAAAGCAACTGGCATTCTATAGTAAGCAGGCAGCATCCTACCATCTTCTTTTCTGTTTTTATCTCTATCCAGTCCCTGTTCTTCATGGGAAGAATGAGAAGAAACTGGAGCTGCATGCTGTAAAAACAGTTTTAGGAGACTGAGCATGTGTACTCTGCTCCAGAACAAGCACTGTTAAGCGTGATCTAAACTGTGGAAACAGACCCTTGACAACCCTTTGTTATCAGATCCCTGCTAAACATAATGATATATTCTGTTATACAAAGCCTTTTTTCATGTACAAATTTAAAGAGTTTTTATAAACAAACCAATGAAGCTCAACAATCTCAAAGTAAGCTGTTATTGTCTATGTTTTGTAATGAGACACAAGTACATGAAACTTAAGCAACATGTTGAGAGCGCAAGTCATTCATATGTGAGGGAATTGGAAAAACCTCATTTTAGCACATTCCAGCTACCAACACCTTATCAACTGAACAAATCTGAAGCTGTGTTTACCCTGTAGTTTAAATGAAACTCCCATGAAAATTGCCTTATTGAGAAAACATTATCACATGTAAATTTACAGATAAAACTCTAGTGTCTTAGAAAAAGTAAAACACTCCTATTTCAAGGATATGAAATAGAAGAAACAAACTTAAACTAGCTTGTATCACACAGAGAGACTGGCTCTCATGAAAACCTGTCTACACTATAGATAAATGGAAGTTCCCATACCTTCTTGTAAGTAATCTCTTGCTTCTTTTGATATAGTTGCCCTTTAATTGGTTGTACCATTGCTAAGAAGTATCATTTGGCATGTCCTTAGGTATTGAGACTTGTGGCAAGGTTAACTTCTTGCAACAAAATTCCTTGCTACATTTCAAGATGTTTAAATTTTATCTACCTTATGGAAAAATTGTGCATATTTTCCAAGGCTGACTTCAGGATGAGACGGTCAAGGCAGAAATTCAAGCGTGTTGCAAGGAAGAGGACTGCTTTAAAGGTTACAGCTTCTTCATTCTAACAATATTATTTACAAACTATTAGAGGGAAAGTGGCTCTTTCTGTCAGTTCCCTATAATGTCTAAACTATTTAAAACAATTAGATTAAAACAGAGAAATTCATGGCAAGAATACACAGGGGAGATTTACACTGAACTGTATGGGGGTTCACAGGGGACAGGCAGAAAACAACTGTGAGGCAGGGTGAACAGGACAACTTTTAATCTTGAAACTATCCTTAAGAAATAGGTATTTTGCACAACATCAACAATAATTCTGAGCATTTTCTGAACTGAATGGACCAATTAATTTACAGGAAAATATAAGGATGTCTCATGCAGAAAAAATCTTTTATAAACTCAGATGGAAAGACCACCAACAAAGAAAAGTGTTAGATTTTTAAAACTAACAACTGCTAACTGCAAAACATGTAAACAAACATAGTCAATTGAAATAGAAACATGGTTTAGTGGAGCTGAGAGTCAGGATCTACTCTTCGTGCCTGTCACTTGTGGTTTGACCAAAAGCACATCATTTAACTACCTCTGTAAATGCAAATACTACTATTTACTTAAGAGAAGAATTGTACAAGTACATCTGGTAACATCTGTAAAACAGTGACATTCTGAGTTGAAAACAGTCAGGTCTCTTTTTTTTATTTATTGTTAGCTTAAAGGAAAAAGGAGATTACCAAAATCTTGCACACTTCAAGCTGCCTTATTTTTGCTAAAAGTACCACAATTGCACTGAGATTTTTCACTTCTTCACACAAGAAACTCAAGGAGCTGCAAGGCCACAAAACTAGGAAGGAAACACCTGAGAAGCAAGAGGATTCCCCTACCACCAAATCCCCAATAGACACACAGCAGAGAGCTCTTGGGCAGGACAAGTGAAACTGCCAGCTCTGAGCAAACCTGCGTTTATGGATTTATGGCAGCCTCCCAGTTACAGGCCCATCTGGGTTGGAGGCGGGGGGAGGCTGGGAAGACCATGCGCCGGTTACATTTTTGCCATTCCTGCTGCGGTATGGCGTGAATAAATCACAGGGCTGAGGTCAGAACAGCCAGCCCATAAAGTGATTCATGGGCCCAGCAGCACATTCCCCCAGGACTATGTACTTTATTACAGTAAACCTCAGAACAAGATACAATTTCCTGTCTCAAGGAGCAGCCTTTAAATCAGGACACCTGGACAGCCCTGCAACCACTTACAGAAACAATAGGTCTCAGCCCCACCGCTGCCTCTCCTTGCTGGCCCGCACTGCCTGAGGCCTGCTGCGTTTAATGCTAAATACCACCTTCAGAAACGACCTCCTTCTGCAACAGATTACTGTGGTGACAAGACCGTGGAGTCAACATACTGATATAATCCTATTCTTCAGCCGTAGCTCCCCACCCAAGAAATAAATATTCTCCATCCATTGTTTTTCATTCCATTTTAGCTTTTAGGTCTCTTCTGCACTGTAAAAGTTCGACCCAAAATGTTAAGGCAACAAAGGAATCGAAAGGTAACTCATTGGTTTCTCTGTTTGCGAGCAGATCCTTCACTGAGAGGGGTTTTTTTGCAAGCTGAAGAACCTGCCGTGCAATTTAGGTTGTAATATGGATGTTCTCACTGCGATCAAAGACTGTGATCTGAGTTTTGGGTTTGGCATCTGGAAAGAAATTGAGGTGGTGACAGAGATGACGGTATTGTTAGACTCCTGAAAACTCTCACTCTCAGCTAAGAGTAACGTTGCTCTTATGCCACAGGTTACGTTTTCAGGAGAAAGAACAACAGAAAACTCATTTTAAGCCATGAAACAAAGCAGTGGGTATTTTCTGCTCTAAATATTCTGGGAAGCCTTATCTCTAAACACTTAAATCACATAGCCTTTCTGGGCTGTAGAGGAACAACCCGCCATGACTGCACTTCTGCTGTTCTCCGTGGAAGCAATAGGACACTCTTCAAATGGAGGCTTCCCATATTCACACAAAGTGGGACAGAAGAAAAAATTGCTTTGCCTCCTTCAGATCCATACTGGAGTTATGGAACGAGAGTTTCACTCAGGTATATTTTTTCAGTATGCATCATTCAACAATGAGGAGCATGAATAAGAAAGGGGAAGGAAGTTTCCCTTTGAGCATTTATTGGCAAAAGGCAAGACTTTCCTATGGCTTTGCTGACAGCAAGTCATTCTGTACGATCACTCTGCAAATAGTGGAAGAGATCCTGATGATTTTCACTCTTCAAAGTTCTTTCAAATCTTAAAACTATAGACATAACAAGGTAACATGTCCCTGGGAAGCTGCTTCATGGAAAACATAGCTAGGAATAAGAAGCTTACATATACTGAGACACACCTGAAAGACTTTCAGAGGACAAGAACATAAGAGAAAGTGATAGAGGAGGGGAGGTTTTGGGGAAATTTAGGTGAGAATTCATCGAACACTGAAAGTTGAAAATGCTATTGAACTGGTCAAAGTAAAAAAAAAAAAATCTAGATAAGGAAAGAGAAAAAGAGAAGGACTGATAAAACAGATGTAAGTAACGCTAAACCCATCAGATTTGTCCAAGACTGAACCCTCCTGAAGCTATTTGTTTCATGATTACTTTTCCTACAAGCAAAAACAGATTTGTGGAAAACCACTTCTTCTACCTGCTGATTTTATTTTGTTTTATCCTACTTAAAGGATCTCCTTCATTTTTGTGGATTGTTTCAGAGCTTACAGTAGGCAGAATCAAGGCTTATTCATTGATTTTATCTAGTCTGATTTCCTGTACAGAACAAATACTTACATCATATCCAGTTGCTCCCATTGAAGCCAATAACTTATTCGGGGGAGGGATTGGAAAAGAACATCCACTTGTACCTGAAAGCCATGAGGAACTGGCTGCTATCGTTGTGAGTTTGTCCCGGTGATTAATAATTTTTGCTGTCAGAAAGTCGTATGTCTTTCTAATCCTAATTTTTCTGTCCTCAGTTTCTGGATAATGATCCTTGTTTTGACTGTCTCTACTGGAATAAACAGTGTTTTAATATCACTATTATCTCATTTTCTAGATATTAGAACTATACAGAGTATTGTGACAACTGTATCAACTATCCTATAAAATAGAAGTAAAATCCTCATTCTATTCGTACTCTTTAATCCTACTTTTATGTGGCCAAAGTCCTTCTGCTGCCAACATCACACTGCTTTTTTCCTTAACATCGCTACATCTTTTCCAAGTCATTCCTTTCAAAATAGTGTACAATAGACTCCATATTGTTCTAATTTATATGCCTATTGTTCAGATGCACTTTGTGTAAATGAGTTCACATTAAGAAGCAATTTAAATTGCCCTACATATCTGTTCTCACCATTAGGTAACACTATGCCATTTTCTTTATCACTTGCAGGTTCCATTGACTGTCATTTTATACTTACTTCCAGCTCACTGA
The DNA here is from genome assembly GCF_018139145.2 of Gymnogyps californianus. Lineage (NCBI taxonomy): Eukaryota > Metazoa > Chordata > Aves > Accipitriformes > Cathartidae > Gymnogyps > Gymnogyps californianus. The sequence continues at coordinate 150,530,671 of NC_059471.1, forward strand.
TAAAACGATTATTAGCATCAAGCCTAGTACCAAAATCTACGAAGCTCAAATATAAATATCACTGTTCAGTTTTAATTGTAATTGGTAAATGCTGACAGATAATGCTCACTTTAAGCATATGTCTACATAGTGTTAATACATCATGTTGGGAATTAGCCATTTACAGAAGTCTAACTATATTTAATGCAAAAAGTATTTCTATTAAACAAGTTAACTTTTTTTTTAACCAAACTTTGGAGATAATCAAGGAATCATATCACATTTTTTTGACATTACACATCTTACACAAATCAAGTTGACTGGTATTAATTAAAAGCCTATTCTTTATGTTATCAGAATCTTTTATCAGCTTATTCATTACTTTGCTCACAAATATTAACAGTTAATCAACTCATAGCAAGTTAGTCATCCTGCCTGCTATTCTGCAACACTTCCAGAACTCTAGCACTTCCATAACTTCTAGATTTCACCAGAATTCCAGTATTTATTAAACTTTCAAGGAGCCAAAATTCCCTTCAGCCAACTTCTCTTAGTGTTCTTAGATACCAGAAATCTTGGCGTGCCACCCCCAACACATGTATAACATCTTCAGCATTTTCTTATATTGAAAAGAGAGAGATATGGAATGCCACAGTGCCTTTCTAAGAAGAAAGGCAAAAACATTTCTCTTCAATTCCTGTGTGATCCAAATTAATAATAAAGGATGTCACAAACCAGTAAAATAATATTTTAGGCACGCTGCAAATACCTCAAATGGCTTAATGAACTGAAGAAAAAAAAGGAATAGATCTTTCTTGACTGTTTTTCCAGTAATTCTAATTATGCTGACTATTTACTATCAACAGAAACCAGCAAATTTTTATAATTAAACAGGTTTTTAATAATTGAATGCTGGCATTAAGAAAAAGCAGTGGTCATTTCATCACCACAGCAAATAGGAATGGTGTTCTCTCTGAAACCAAAGACAAAATTCCCATTGACTTCATATAGTAAGAGCTGTATTAAGGGACCAGATTCCCTCTGCCTTCTAAATGGCTTTAAATATTCATTAAATATTCCTGAAAAACTTTCAGCATTCCATCTATTTAAAAATACACATAAAATCATACTTAATAAAAAAACATTTCAAGGTTGCAAAGCGAAATTTGTGGAGGCTGAGAAATGTAATCATAACCCTGTCTACTTGTGGGGATGCTTTATGCTGTCTTAGTCTTTTATTAAACGAACATATATAGGTTCAACCATAGAACCCGTATGTCATTTCATCTTGAAAAGCTTATTTACACATAATAATAATACATTCAGGGACTATGGCAGGAAAGCACCTTAAGTTGCTTAGCAAAATCATCTTCAGATAAAATAGAAATTAGCACCAGCAGATCTCTAAGAATTTTCTAGCTAATCATTTGCAGCAAAGTGCTTAACTGTGACATACAGAATGGCTTCAAGGGTGGAGTGAAAAAGCAAGTTTTGATTTTTAGGTTTTATCTAGAATGTGTAATCCCCAATCCTCTTTTCAAAAACTCAGACAGGTAATGTTTTATTATTAACATGATTTCAATGCAAAACAAAGTAGAGAAGCAAAAGGAAATATAAGCTATATTTTTTTTCCCTCACACGTCTTGCTTTTTTACTTACTGGTGTGATAGGGACAAAGGGAAGATACTGGTAACTGAGTAGAATAAATGGTAGAAATGAGAACAATCTCCTCTGTCCTCTCCTCTTGATGGTGGTACTCTATATAATCTTCTATTCAAATGTAACAATATCACATCTGTGTCAATCAAGACATCTGTTTGTGGTGTTTAGACCCGAGAGCTCGTTTGTGCAACAATAGCAAACATGCCACAGATGCCATGAAAAACTCAGTAATGTGCCAAACACTCTGGCTTTTCCAGGTGATTTTTTTAGGTTACAGCAAATACCAAGGGAACTTTTTTTCCTCCCTTCCAGGCGAGCATGTCCTATGAAAGTGTTACCTGTGGTGTAGCGTGGTAACCAAAGTCTACCACAAGCCATAGCGAGGGGATTAACACCGCTAACTTTCATGTGGCTCCAGAGCCGTTGCTGCGCTCCTCAGAGAGATCAGCGCCTTTTCGTCTGGCTGCAAAGGGAACAGTGTGTTCAGAGATGTATGAAAGCCCCTCTTCCCCGTCAAGACGCTGACAGAGGCCAGCGCGTGTTCATAGCAGAGGTCACTCTGAGGGGAGGAAAGCAATAACAACCTGACTGGAACAGGCACCTTCTTCACAGAAAAGTCAGTCATTTACGTTTTCGGTCTTGTACACCTCACTGCAAAAGATTTTGAAGTAGTTCATTTAAAAATAGAGCAGGGAGTCTGCTCTCAAAGCAGAAATAAAGTACACACACTAAATATAACCTGTTCCAGCCTACAGAAAATACTGCTGAGAGTAATGGCCCAAAAGAGTCTCTGGGAAAAATAATGTTTTAGAACAAGAAGGCTATCACACTGTAACAGCTTTACAACATTAAAGTTAATGGCAGTTTTTCATTAATATGGCTAGTCAATATTATTTTGTTTAAATTAGCATTTTACCATTTTTTGATGTCTCAAGTTAGCTACCTAATTGTAGACATTTGCTTTTCCTTTCCTCTAGTACAGACTACTGAAAAGAGTGAAAGAATGCTACCTACAAGAGAATTTTTAGTTTCTATTAAACCCTTTCAGAGCAAGGAGTGATGTAGGCATAAATGAAAGCAGTGGAAGAAAAAAATGGCAGCTGAGAAGAGATCCCAGGTTCTCCAAGACAGACTCGAATGGGTAGCAGAGGACTGCGTGACCTCAGACAGTGCATTGCTTCCCCTCAAAAAAAAAGCAATTTATGACCAATGAGCAATTTAACCATGAGAAACAAGATCAGACAATTTGCCTCTCCAAGGGACACAGACAAAAGCTGTGTTTATATTAACTGACATCCTCTCCTTAATTTTCCGTACAGTTGAATCACTCCAAGCCCTCATACATTCTGCGGAGTTCTCACAATCATGAAAAAATGAATTCAAATCCAACAACGTAAAATGAGTGTGTATGACACCCACCCACACATATATGGGACTTCAAACAAGCACATCTGAATAAGACAGTAACTCTCCCTAATTCTAAACAGCATTTTCTTACAAAGTCTGAGAACTTTTTCAGATTCAGAATAGGTAAAGGAGGAACGTCCATGCTACACAGTAATTCTGGGAGGGGAGGGTGTGGGTCAAGAAGAAGGGGGTTTTTCAGTGCAATTTGGTTACAAAGCTTGTTTGCACAGGGCTGTGCTGGCCTCATGGTGACTATTCATAAGAGATCCCCAAAAGAGCTGTAAAGTCTGCCTATAGCCCAGGTGCTGTAATTGCTGTCTGTCAAAACAGAGCTGTTTTCTCAGCAAACATTTCAGAATGCCCAATGCTAAGTTGATTAGTTTGGGGTTTTCTGGGGAGGAGTATAAGGATGATGGCTGCGAGACAGAGTAAAATTGATGCCTCGGAGACAAAACTTTGATTTCATTAAAACACTCTAGAGAGCATTTAACTTCTCAATTAAAAGAGAATTCCTGTCCTTGGAAGGGAAGGGAAGCCAGCAGTGAGAAGGAGTTATTACCAATAACGTCCAATTCCCACTGTAAGAAACATGAATCAGTTCAAGAACCAAAGAGAGGTGTTATCAGCACAGAAACTGGGTCAGCTGCCCCTTGAGCATAGTTGTTCATACAGCGAAGCGACTCCCATGTCACAAAGATGACCCCCTTTCAGTACATCCGGCACCCAGCGCTGAGAGGTCTCTCTCTCGGTGAGTTTCCGAGGCTTCTCCTGTGCACAAGAGCTTTGAGAACCTCCACCTTCACAGCAAGCCTATTTCGAATCCAGCCTCCTCTGTGTCGGTAATGTGGAAAGAGAGACCCGGTTCCCTCAGGTGCTGGCAGCAGCGCTGACCACACAGAGCCTATTCAAACCACACCATGAGATCATCTACTGGATTTGTACACAGGCTGAGCCTGTGCAGGTCCCAGACACCTGAGTATGTGAACTCTGTAAAAACCACTTCTTGCACGAAGCCGCACACAGAAATGTCAGGGCTGGGAGAGAGGGATAGCAGGCGGAGCTGGCATGAGGGAAAAAGGAAGGAAATCAGGAGCATATAACAGAGCGAGGCTTCAGCCATCTTTCGCAATTAAAGAAACTCTTCACAGACCCTTAAAGTGGCAGAAGGCATTAGTTATGCGTTTAGGCTGTGACTTACAACTTCCTACCTCTATAGCAAGGTTAAGAAAGACAATGCAGATGTAAGTTATCGACAACCATAGCAGCCCCTTACAAACCCCTGTAGGAAGGACTTGGTGAAGCAAATTCATAATGGCTCTTCCTGTACATTATCTGCACTTCTGTATTTTCCATCAGTAATCATTGTTCCTGAACATCCACAGTATTAAAGCAACTTCATTTGTACTGCTCAGGTTACATCAATGTCAACACTTACTTGAAGTCCCAGGGTTGTAGGGGTTTGGAATTTTGCCATCAAAATCCACTCCAGGCTGAAAAGTGGCAAAGCGGGGCTCTGCCCCTCCTCATTTCCCAGGCAGTTTCATATAAGGATTTTTACAAAAAAACCTCCGCAAGCATTAAGATCTTTTTGTTTTTCTCAAACTAGAAATGTCTTCAATTATTACTATTATTATAATATTTGACAAAGGTTAATTGTGAAGTCTCAAAATGTACATTAAAAGTTCTAATTAAAAACAAACACCTTGTTAAATCCAGTGCAGCATACGTTCCTACTAGAGTGCACCTCCTTATTTTAGCAATAGTTGATACATCTAAAGACTACAGAGGGCATGACAATGGGTAATTACAAGGGTAGCTCAAATAGTACAGGCAATAAGTAATAACATTTTATGATTATTTAGAAAAAATATTGAATTGGTAATAATATTTAGGCATTGCAGTAATTTTAATAAAAATTCTAATAATGCAATGGACTGATTTAACAATTTCTGAGATTTAATGCTGATTAACTAATTTAATGTTTTTTAACAACACCCTGAGAAATACTAAGCAATATTATTAATAGATTTTTTCCAAGCTAATGGTCATTATATAGCACTCTGGGAATGCACCTGTGAAGCAGACATCATGCCAAAGGCCTTCAGCAAGCTCTCTGGCCCCCTTAAAAAGGCATTTATTTATGTTATCACTCTCAGCATTGCCTCAAACCAGGCACTTGCTCCACAAGTAGAATTTGCCACCCAGAATTACATGCACAGGTTCCCTTTGCAGCTAATGAGGAAAGTCACGCACCTCATAGCAGAATTAATATCAGGTAACAAAATGGAGGAATACGTTAATCAACAGGAGAGAGAGAGAGAGAACTTGTTTCGTTCCTAGTTTTAGGAATTAAAACTATTCCCATGGGAGGATATATCTATAAGAGTGGGATCCACAGCCCACAAGTGCTCCTGAGGATACACATCTAAAACAGGCATTTGCATACAACTGAGTGCATCAACTTCTTTTACAGCATGTAAGTGAGGAGTGAATGATGACAGAGGAAGGACACGGTAGTGACCACCTTATCTACAGCAATCTGTTTTTTATAACACTGCCCAGGAACTGTGAAATTTTCAGTCTCAGAAAGTTCAAACCCACACTGTAGGACAGCTACTGGAGTAACCAGGCTATATCATGTATTCTAGGATGATTTTTCATTTCCTATGCAGAAGGAAATACAAAACTGGGGATCTTTACTGACAATACTCAACAAGGTTCCTCACTTCATATTAAGCTATTTTAAATGGTATTTCATTTTTTTATTCTTTTGATGGTGCACTTAAGATCTTTATGTTGTTAAACAAGCTCATACCAGGTAAACAGAATGTCCTCTTTAAGAAAGTGTAGAAGACAGTTTTGCATTCAAGAATGGTGGTTTGCACATCCAACCAAAGATGAAGTTTGAAAGTTACTCCTCTGCACTCTGAAAACAAATGCATCAGATATAAGGAATTGCCACGGGAAATATTCTGTTCTTCAGGGTTATTTTCTAGATTAAACATTGTTTTATTGACTAATCCTTATGGATTAAGCCTTCAACTTCCCCACTTTGCTTCTAACCATAGCAACCACAACTGCATAACGAAAGCTGTTCCACCCAGCTCCAGAAGGATCATGAATGGCCTCTGAAATACCACATAGGTGAATCTGGACTGCCATGATGTAGTAAACCAAGCACTGACAAAAGTTGGAGCCAATGCCATTAAAAAGATGGAAGACCTGAAGAGTAGTCAAGTTATCAGCCAGTGTAGTGGACTTTATAAATGCCAAAGAACATTTTTGCAACAGGACAGGAGATTCTGTACTGCAAATGCAACTCAATAGAAAAAATGGATCCAGTTATAAATACAGAATTGTATTAGATAGATTCTAGCAAGTTTTGAAGAGCAATAGTCTAACATGCTGATTTCCATTCTAGAATTTGTTTTTCTTCCAGCTAACTTGCATACAAACATTTCTCTTTTTGAATCAAGGGGCAACCACACCAATGAAAATTTATCATTCTGTCTCCTTTTATATAAAGTTCCAAAATCAACCAAAGTTACCAGGGCAGCATCATTGGCAGTTGCATAATCAATGACAATACCAATATGTCTGAAATTGAAAGTCTACAACTGATTCCTGAACTGGCACAGGACCTGAGGACTACAGCTTTAACATAGCAATGTTCCAGCATTAAGTACTTTTATATAATGCAGATGAAATGTTAATCCGATCAAGACCTTATATTACATGCTAAGAAGCTACAGTATTCATGATTTTTGTGTGTCTCAAAAGAAACAAATAACAGACACTTGATATGGCTCTGTATGGATATCCTTTGTCTAAATCACAGGTTAGTGTATAAAAAGGACGACCACATGAATGATTGAATTAGTGTCTTATCATTTAAATGGCTGCCACCCACATCGATTTTTCTGTCTATTCCTATTTTTGTAAGTTCACCGAGTTCAAACCCTTGCCATCACAGACAACCATACCATATAATCACTTTTAAGTGCAGTACAATTTCCTCTTCAACCCCCTATGGCTATCAGAAGATTTCCAGAAATGACATCGGTCTGCTGTCTAAGACAACAGGATTCTAACTAGAACCAGACTGGGGCCCATAGCTTGAATGGGAAAAGATTTTCTGAGGCTTGATATACAAGATGGAGAGGTTTACCATTCAGAACTACTCTCTCCGAGTTTCAGTTTATGATTAGGAAGGATATTTCTAGTTAAAGTCACATTACACTGCAAGTTGGGGTAGCATCATACATAACAAGGGGAACAGCAGGTATGAGAATTTTTCTTATAAAGTTCCCTGAATAACTTAGATTCATATGCCAGCGGAGAGGTAATACTTCCCAAACACTCCAGAACTCTTAACTGGTGTGCAAATGGCAATTCCTCCATATGTTCGACAACTTCCAGTCAAAATTACGCAGCTTAAAATATTGTATACAAGAATCTGAAATACTGCCTGCAGCACCACTAATTTTAAGTACTAAAACCAAATAAATCCAGGATTGGGCTCCAGTCCATTCTGTAGCCCCTCTAGTATCATGGATATAAATTCTCACATTCTTACACTTCAGCAGATGAAAGGACCTCTGTGATAACCTTTTCTACCCTAAAGATGCTTCTTTTAGATACAACTTGCATCGGTTTTTGTATACACGCAAACAGTAGCAAACGGGGTATGGTGGGGAAAGTTCACCCTGCAAAAGCTGAGATGCCTCACTGCTGCAGCCACAAGACAATAAAAGAGATTGGTTGAGATTTTTACAAGTTCTGACGGCCAATTCCACTACTGCTGGCTGGCTCATAGGATTTAAATATCTGCATCTCAAGTTTTATAACTTGCCTCCCTAAGGAATTACTAAGCTTCTTTCCAGAGTCTGTTTAGAAGGGAAACCATTCACTTTGGAAAAGACAGGACTAATGCCCTTACTCCAGGGGCTCTGGTTTTGGCTTAGTCCCCTCTGTTCCCTGTCAAACACAACAAGAGTGAACCTGATTGCTGTGAGTCAACAATTCTAATCCATAAAGTTCAAACATCAGGATGCCAAGGACCAGGCTTCACTCACAAGCATTACTATGTCAGGCTCTTATTTCCTGAAATTAATGGAAAAATCTGAGGTAAAGCAAGATAAAGTTACAATAAGGAGGAATGAAAACAGTGATTGCAATTGTAGCAAGAGGGAATCAGATAGATATTTCCATTATAGGGAAACCTAAAGCAAACATAATTTTCAGGTTAAAAAGAATCACTGTGTGATCAAACTGCTTAAAAGCTATTTGTAGGCACTTCTGAAGAAACTCCAAATCTGCTTCCTCCAATCAAGTCTTGCTGTTTTTACTAACAATCAGGGTAATTGAAGCGATCTCAACTCCAACTAATCACTTAGATCTGATCCACTTCGACACTTGATAATATACAGAAGCATTGTAGAAACAGGCATTCTTAAGAGAAGCAGGATTAAAGCCATGTGACAAAAAGATCTGCAGATTTTTAGTGTTATACCACACCCACCTATGGGAGAAACAGAATTTGTCCGCTTGTCTTCTCAGGCAAAAAACTATGATTTCCTCAGCATCTTCCTTGAATCATGCCACTGATTCCAAATTCATTTGGGCTCAATGTTGTGTCCTTAATTTCAGTACCTACAGGGATCTACTCCAGCTTTCCCACGAATTTGTTCTCTTTCTATTTGGTAACTTCCCATTACGTAACACGAACTTTTCTTTCGCAGTCTAAAACTACTGTTCTGACTAGTATTCAGTTCCTGCTCCTTAAACAAGAGAGACTAATCTTCCCTCATTGCCTGTATCTCTGGTTCTCTTCCCATTTGCTATATTCCTCTTTAGATCTTTTTGACATTCTTTATATTGGCATTAGTTAATCTGGGTAGCAAAAAGAGAAACACATACAATGAGGTTTTTTTTTTTACACAATCTTTTAAAATCCCTCAGTGTTCTCCAGAATACTTTTTGTAATTGCAACCTTTCAGACCTCACTGTCATGCTTTTCTCTTAGTTGCACTTTTTCAGTTCTAATATAATCAATAATGTAGCCTATTGGTCTATTCACCTCACATTCTGCCATCATTGAGAATTACAGTATAAAGGATATTATAGAGCACATACCTGTCTAATCTCATTCTAATATCCACTTACAGACCTATGGTCCATGAATCTGTCTAAGCCACGTTTGATCCTGCTGACACTGTCTTTACAGCGCTCTGTGGCCACAAAGCCTCACTACCTGCTGCATAAAGAAGTATTTTTACATGTTTTAAATCGATCTCTAGTTTCACTGACTAAAGCCCAATTCTGTTGCAATGAAATGCAGTGCCAGCCCCAAGAAAGATCATCTGAGCTGAAAACAGACAATGCTCACCTTCACCTCAGTCCTCTACTTAGCAGAGGAGTACAGCCTCCCCACAGTAGCCCTGTCCTCCTGTACAAGCAGCCTTGTCTACATCTGTGCAGAGTTAAAGCCCAATGTGATAAATAAATTACTTCTTCCCATGAAGAAAACATTCTTCTTCACTCAGCAAGTGGCACAGCACTGCATTAGTAAGCATTGTTATACTGTCATAACTTACCCTATAAATAAAATTTAAAAAATCATTTGACACTCTATTGGGTGTCCATGGTGAGGTGTTGGCAGCTGGGGGATTGCAGGAGCCTCTGTGAGAAGAGACCAGGGCTGCCCTGTGGTGGACACAGCCGGTTCCTGATGGCTCCAACGGACCCAACTGCAGGGCACAGCTGAGCCCCTCAGCCAAGTTGGTGGCACCTCTGGGAGAACGTATTTTAGAAAGGGCAAAACTCGCCATGCAGGCAGAGGAAGGGTGGGGGGGTGGGAAGGGAGTGAGAAACAGCAGTGGGAACACCAAGGTCAGAGAAGGAGGAGGAGGAAGAGCTGCTCCAGGTGCCGAAGCACCTATCTCTTGCAGCCCGTGGACAGCCCACGCTGGAGCAGATATCCACTGCAGTCCTCTGAGAGCCCACGCTGGAGCAGTTTTTTTTCTAAAGGACTGCAGCCCCACAGGGAAAGTCCATGCTGGAGCAAGGGAAAAGTGTGAGAGGGAAGGAGCGGCAGAGAGAAACTATGTACTGACCATACCCATCCCATCCCTCCCTGCACCACTCAGAGAGTTGAGTAGAGGAGTCTGGAGTGATAGAGTGAAGTTGAGCATGGGAAATGGGGGAGGAAAGGTGGTGTTTTACTGTTTGAGTTTGTTTCTCACTACCCAAATCCATTTTAATTGGCAATAAATTAATTTTCCCCAAGTCGAGTTTGTTTTGACCATGAGAGTAACCAGTAAGCAATCTCTCCGTCTTTACCAGGACACGTGAGCCTTCTCATCCTATTTCCTCCCCCTGTTGTGTTGAGGAGGGGGAGTGAGCGAGCAGCTGGGTGGGAGTTTGGCCCTTAGCCAAAGTTAACCCACCATAGACATATTTTTATGTTCAAACACTAGCTTAGACACTTACTTTTAACACGAGAAGGTAAAGTCTCATTGGAAGTAAGCCTGCACATTCAGGTTCCAGAGGCGGCTTCTAAAGCTGTAGGTAAAGTTCTAGCTATGAATTGGGGCTCAAAAGTGGACTTGCTTAACTTTTCAGGTTGGAGGAGAAAAAGATCAGCTTTTATAAAAAGAGGCCGATTGCAGTCATGGGTATCATGGAATGTGAAGAAATGAAAGAACTGTCACCATGCACCCTGGCACAGAAAGAAAACTGCATTGGATCAAGCAAGATGCAGCTGAGCCAGTAGGAAAGATCAGGGGCACCTGCTCTACAAAATGAAACTCCCAAGAAGCAATGAACCACAGCAAGGAAGTGCATTCAGTCAGTTTACTTTTTACCCACTCTATGTATTCAGCAAGGAAATGTTATTCTTTAAATGCTGCCTCACCCAGCACCTCTGCCATGAAATACACTAAAAATTATGGTGTTAAAAAATTAGCTTCATTTCTAACATGATACAAAGATACAACAATCAACTTTTCAGTCTTAACAAGTACTTTTTTTTTTTTTTTGCCAAAAACATTTTCATGCTGTCTTTTTTCCTACTTGGCCAAAAGCAACAGTGATTTTGGCTCTATGCCATCACTATAATCAGCAATACCAAGAAACTTAATCACAATGGCAGCAATGTCAATAAAGCCCTGGAAGAAGCCAAAGGAGTTTCTGTACAGCCTTATTTAAAAGAAAATGTTTTCTAGGCTAAAGTGCTTCTCTTTAGCTCTACACCATGCCATGAAACATGCTTTTACACTATTCACATACTTGCCATGGACAAGTAGCCACCTTGGTGTCTGAGGATGATCTTCCAGGAGGAGAGAAACATTCATTAAACAGTAGTAAGAAACTAGAGCAGATTAGAATGGTTACTGGGCAGGATCAGCAACTCTGACACACCCTGACTCGTGAGTAGAGTCAACAAAAAAGAGGAGGGAGAATAAGAAAAAAAAAAAAAAAAGAGTGAATGAAAAATGATTTCTAGGCAGATAATAACTTGGTATTTTCCAACTCATAATCAAGTTTAAAAACAGTGCACCCTGGTTTCCTTGAGAGAAAAAAATATGGGAAGCTAAATATGAATGGGCTGTGAAAGTTTGGTGATACTCATCAATATAAGTTGCTACCTAGAGCACTAAGAAATACTTTTAATCAAGATACATCTGTTCTTCTACTTAATTTTTTGTTATAATATAGAGCTCTCCTAATACTCCCAAGAATTAGAAGACCTTACCTGGAGGCTATAAACCCACAAAATACTGAAAACAGAAAGAGACATTAGACAGAAGATAAAGCTGATTGCCTTTATGCCCAAGTCTTGCATAGAAGAAATCTGGAGTTGACTTTTGATTTTTTATGCAGTGGCTCCAGTTTCCAGAGTCTGCTTCCCCACAGACCTTGTACAAAGAGAGAGGAACGAGAAGACAAGACTCATAAAGATAATGTGATCAAGAGGACATCAGTATCATTCTGAAGTATACACGAATAGCTGTTTTTCTATGGCAAAAATTTCTTGTGTTCTCTATATCAAAATGGTTTATATTTTAGACATGAATAATAGGCACATATCACAAATGAGTGAATGGTCATAATACAAAATAAAACAGCAGTAATATGTCCTTACTATGTAATTACAGAACAGATGAGAAAATTTTAATTCTGTCTAGACAAGAATGTTTGAACCTGTTGCTCTAAATTATTCTGGGAGAAATTTTGACAAAACTGATCTGATCAAAAGAACAAAAAAAAAAAGCCCTTTCCTGTGACAGATTCAAGAATGCCATTTGATAACCTTCCGTCCATTCTATTAGAAGAAAAGGAACATTTAAAGATAGTATGGCTAGAATTGCTATTATTAGCAACTCTACTCAACACCACTGCTGGCTTTATTTGAGGGAGACTCTTGACAAAGGGTTGCAAGTGGACAGACTACTTTTTGAGATTCATTAGTGGGCAGTTATCAACCACATCTCATTTTATCCTAAATGGAGTAGCTTTTGAACAAATACCCTGCCCCTCCAAAACAAAAGAATGAGAACACAGATGTATTAATTTTCATTAATTTGAAAACTATGAACTACAACCATAACGTGCATAAAAGGGACTAATTTTTGCTAGTCATAAATAACAGTCCATGACACTAACTCCTTGCTACCGCTTCCAAAGATATCAGGTTAAAAATAATTCCTTCCTCTTCTGAATCACAACATTCATGTTATAAATGAGGCATCGTGAAAAGAGGCATTCCTTTGGTAGCGATGAAAGTTGTTAGAGCCCTGACTGCATACCATATGATGTGCACTGGTACAGCTAACAAACCAGAATAGTTCACCAATTAAGAAAGGACAGATCGAATCTGAAAGTGGTTAGTTGCTTTGACTGTATAAGCAGGACTATTTGCATCCCCATGTTTTCCTAACATTGCTAAAGGTCTATGTGAACAAAGCTGATGAAGTAAGAATTTATGAAATTCCTGAATTTCTTCCTGTGAATGGAGGGGCATATAGAGACATCAAATAAACTGTATGAAAATATTTGCTTCAATCTGTCTGACTGCTAACAATTAAACAAGCAAATGAAGTTTTTATAAGGTCTTTACATGTTTCCCAACATCCCTCACATCCAATCCCACCCATTAGAGCTGTTGTCTTTTCTCAAGGTTGAAGTTACTAATTTTTCCTTTTTGGACTGGTTTGTACCTACAAAATGTATCACTGCAATTGACATATGCAACCCCATGAATGCAGACATTGTTACAGTCATATAGACATACTTATGCAGAGACAGTTTGGGCCTATGGGCTTAGGAAAAGAAGCTATATCAATTTAAGTCATATTTATAATGACAAAATTGCATTCAGTCTAAGGGTCCTACTAACGATTGTGCTGAGTGAGCCCTTTCTGTTAGGACCAGAAGGGGGGTAGGGGAAGAAACACCTTTTACCAAAATAGTTAAAATGCTATAAAAAAAAGTCTGTGTATGCAGCCCAGGTCTTATAAGGAAGTGTTCTTAAACATTTATTTCTTGAAACACAAGGTTTCAATCAACAGCCACTGGAGACTCTGGGGTCATGATCTTCCCTGTACGCAACCCCCTCAATGTTCTGCACAAAGGTCAGAGAGGTTTAGCCTCTATGAATGAAGTTGCCTTCCAAACACTTTGACTATGGAATAAACAGTTTCTAACCCAGCTTGCAAAACTCTTAGCATTGTTTTCTAAGAAAAAGACAAACTCTTACTAAGAGATTATTCATACTCTCTGTAGACTCTTTACAAATTAAAGGCCTGTAAAATCTTGAACCTTTATTAAGTCTGTCAGCAACAAGTAAGTTGAGAAGAACACCATATGTTAATTTAAGAAGCCCATTGAGTGCCTACATTGTATTCCTCAGCTATCCGACTGGCTTAAAGTGTTTCTTACACCTTGATATGCTAGTATATCCATACTGTGTTAGCATATACATATAATGAACACTCACGCTTGGCATTAGCTGGACTTGTGTCAAAAGTAAAATATTGTGAGGTTACAGGGAATCTGGAATACATTCTGATGAAAGACAGAGGTTTAAAGAAGTAGTAAGAAAAATAACACTTTGTAGCACCTAAAGCAATGAGGGAAAACACAAAACAATGCCTGTAGGATGTATCTGCAAATCCTGATTTGAACACTTTAAGGATTAATTGCTAGGGTCAAGAAATGTTAATAAGTGCCACCGAAAGTCAGAACTAAACCGGAAGAGTTATCTTCTACTATCTCCAGAACTTCAGATAGTATTTTAAAAGAACTTACATTTTATTTTGCATTTGATAAACATTCTTGTTTCTGCCATTGCTCCTATTTGATTGGGCTGTCTGGTGCCTGAACCCTACAGAGCTGCCATGCAAGTAACACGATACATATTTCTTTCGTGTCCGCCGGTGATAAGTTACATTACTGAAATTCATCCAGGAAAGTATACCTGTTAATTTTGCTTTAGATGGATTCTATTAAAATGTGAAAATCTTGGCAAGAATGGGACTGAGACTTGCCCACTGTCTGGGTCCCTTTCCCACCCAGCCAACAGGGCAGACTTTTTAGTTCATTATCACCTCATCAGTGCTCCTGTCAGCTGCCAGCAGTGAGAAAAGACTAAGCCACTCACTAATTCCTGGCCTTCCCGCCTCCACTGAAGCAGCAGTAAATCCAGAACAGATGGATGCTCTTTAACCCTCTCAATCCAGACACCTACTTTAATCAGTCTAATCAACCCACTCAACTCAGAACAAGGAATGACTGACAGATGCAGAATGACGGAGGGACCGAACCATTGCAGCTCAGATCCTTAACAGAAAACACCACTCCATCTCCAATACTCTGCTGATAAGGGAGGCAGCTGGCCAAAGGCAGCAGCCTATCAGGTCAACAGTAGGACAGAACTTCTATTGAAGAGGAGAAAGCAGTAGCAGAAGGGATTATGAAGCAGGAGAAGATTATTAAACTTTAGGACCTCATCACAAGGATCTCATCACATCACACAAGCTATGAATGAAGACCAGAAGGCATTTACTCCATGCAAAGGTGGCTTTTGGTTTTGCAACTTAAGTTGCAGTTCAAGCCAATCTTAACAGCTTGCTGTCACAGTCTTTTCTTTCCCAGGACACAAGACATAAGTTTCAAACATTGCCTTGTGTTGCCTGAGACTTATGGATTGCCATTTCAGTGCACTAAGCCAGCAGAAAACTAACTTCAGAAAAATGTGAACATTTTATTGCTAGATTAGTGTGCTGAATTAGTTCAGTGGAGTTTTGTGAGTGCCAGATACAGTGTAAAGGAGGAACTGGGAGGGGGGAGCAGGACCAGATGGGTCAGAACCTCAGCCTGCTGTGTAGTCGGAACACAACTCCTCGTGTTCCCGAGAACATATTTTCAGTCTTTGCCTGTACACCGCAGAGCACAGCTTCATTCATACAATAAGGTAGAATCAGAAATTGCATGTGAAGTTTAAAATGCTTCTTAAAGGGGATTTTACTGAATCATAACATCAAGAGGAACTCTTCTGTTTATTTTCATATTCATGTATTTCAACAAGGCCTAAACAACTGTGTGGAGAACATGGCTAATTATAATATACAGAGAGAAAGAATTTTTTTTTTTTTAAGATTCGCTGTATGATTTTGTTTTCCTTAACCTGCTGCAGAAGACACGATTAAAGAAACAGTATTATAGTGCTCTGCCATCTCAAATAGTTTTACATACTTAAAGGCTTAAAGAAAGCCTTCACTGAGTTATGAGAAAAATATACGAGAAAAAGTAGTTGTATATTCATTTTAGAGCTTGGAAACTTTATAAAGTGACATGGCTAAGGTAAAATTGCACACCTAGAAAAATTTATGAATGCCATTTAGAATGACTACGTTTCAGTCTTGCCATTCTGGAGCATCTTATTTATAAAAAAGAAAAGACAAACAGAACAAATTCAAAGAGTAGTAACAAAATGATAGTGTATTTGTAAAACCAAAGTCTAAGCCTGGGAAAAATTCCAAAGTGGTGGCTCTGAATACAGATCAGCACATGGCATGAATTATTAGGAGCATCAACACAGCTTAATCATCCTTCTCTCAATCAGGCTGCTTTTTAACCTCAGAAGTCTTACTGGTGTGATCGCAGTTTCTCTCTTTTGTACCTTTTCTACATGTATATCGAAATCCTGTTGTAAGGACCAAGATAATAAAGAAGAGAAACAGAAGAGTCAGCATCTTGCCCTGTATCATGTAAACAATACCTCCTGTTTACCTAAGGGCCTAACTGAAACCAGTTTCCTGAACCCAGGAGAGGTTGATAAGCATGATATGGAAAACAAAGCTTTAAAAAAAAAAAAAAAAAAAATTAATTTCACCACTTCTACAAATATTCTTGATTAAACAGTATAAAGTCTCTGCATTTTTTGATACGAAAATTGTGCCCTTCTCTCAGTATTTCAATTTTTCAATTATAAGCCATGCACTCAAATTTTAAGCTAAATCTCCGTAAGTTTTTGCATTTACTTTTATAATTGACAACTTTAAAAATTATAAATGAGTAATATGTATATCATAACAGCCCATTTATTCACTAATGTAATGCATTTAATGCACGTCTTCATTCACAAAACTGGTTTTCCACATATCATTTGTTAAAATTAATAATTTTGCTCCTTAGCTAACACTGACCAAAATTTTCAGGATTAGAAGGTGGTTCTGGAATAATGGAACCGCCAGCCTTGTGTAAGCAGGAGAAAGACTGTTTCGGCAATTGGCCAATGAAACCAGAACTCACTCCCAAACACCTTTAAGGACAACTACAAAGCTTAGTAACTATAGAAAAACTCATTCAAAGCTAGCTTTTTCTTAAGTATGACTACAGTAACGGTCAGAAAGACAAAAAACATAGATGAGTTTATTGTAACTGTGAATAGAGTGGAAAAATATTTGTGCATGTTCCTGTTATAATTCTGTGAATTCTCACTGAAAAGACAATCAATGACAGCAAAATTATCTAGCAAAACCAGAAAAAAGTATTAGAATGACATTGAGAATCTACTGTTCTTTGTTAAATAATAATGTACTTAAATTAAATAAGAGCAATTTATTTTTTTTTTTTAATGTAGTTCAGTCATGGAATGAGGTATCAAATATATTGTAGCATTCTCAAACTAGAATGTGAAAGTTGAGTCAGCTACTAGCAATGTTTTAGGAATAAATTATTCTTGCACAATATGAAAAAGAAACAAGTCATTAAAAGACCCGTTCAGCCTCAGTGATTATGACTAACCTATGGTGTGGAAGGGGCTTGACTGCAAGTGTTTTGGAACTAATCATTCCAAAGCTTTTAGGAAAGTATGTGATCTGAAATGTCATGAGAACAATGACTCCTAATCCCAATGAGCCTGGGAAGCACTGTGTTCCTGAATAAGCAGCAGAGGATCTTGACTGAGAACATGACTTATCAGAGGGGCCAAAAGAGATGACAGAAGTTCAACTGAAACCATGAAGTCTTGCAGCATAGAATATGTTTATGGTGTCAAATTTGGGGATATTAATACTTTCGGCATCACTTCAAGATGATCTCTGTCAGTGCTGAGAAGCTGTCTGACCAGACTGCAGTCTTGTCTCTCTAACCAATGCTGATGGGAATCGTGATGATTCAGTTGTTCTTGCTGCCTGCTCTGGGATTCCATGGCCCAAACAATGGAATTGTTAATAATGTTAATATTAACAATATTGTTAATATTGTTAATAATGCCACATTAGCTGTCCTAGGATACAAGAGACAAGGGGCCAGCAATGTGACACAGAATATATGGAAGATCCATGCCTTTCTGAAGAGGCACTTGGAGGTCCAGGGGGATAATCTAGTGCACCTGAAATGGCAATAAGACTCCTAGGTTCAGACAACACAGTGCTGTTCTCCTCAGAACCAACAATTAAGCGATCAACAGGTGTCTCAGAGCTAGAAATGAGCTCCTTTCTTATCCAATGTATAACTTGTGTGTAAAATGGTGGAAGTCTTGAAAAATGTTTCTTGGAGTCAAACGTAAATCAGAGATGGTCACTGGTAGGCAGAGAACAAGGTTCTGAAGGCCAACCAAACAAAGAGGAGAAAGTGAAGACTTGAGGGACAGAGAAGATGGGAAAGAACCTAGCTGTGTATCTCCTGGTCTCTGTCCTATTCAAAACGATTTTCTATCATGAACAAGAAAACTAATTTTAATATTGCCTTTTAAACAATAATAACTGTCCTTTATTCATTTGCAGTGGAATATAAACTATTTATGGCAAAAAAAAAAAAATCTCATTTCCTAGCAAATGAAATCTTATATTGGAGTGCAAGATACAGTTAAACGACTTCAGTGCGGTCTGGAGGTCACTCTGCTACAAGCAACCCAGATGATTTTTTCATGCCATTTAAATTTTTCTGTGCTGAGTTTTCCTTATCCCTAAATAAGATACCTTTTTTTTTTCAGAGGAGTATTTTGAGAATTAACATGGCATTTGTAACTGCTTTAACATTCAGAGATGGAAAATGCTACATAATGTGAAGTATCGTAATGAGAACTGAATGCCACAGCATAAATTGAAAGTATAGAAGGCTGCATAATTAAAAAAAAAAAAAAAATCTATTCCTAGAAGTATTTTAAGGTCATGTGGAGACAAGTTATTGTATCCCATTTTGATCAGCAAACTCCTTTTGTTCATTAAAGGTGTAGGTGTGTAGTTCCAAGTCCCAGAAGACTGCCGCCAAGCTCAGCTGGAAGAGCTGAGAAGTTAGGTAATGAAATACTTCCACTAGACTATCCTAATTCCTACCTCAAATCAAAACACATAGTTAAGACACAAACTAGAAAAATGTTCAGTGCATAAATTGCAAAGAGGAATGTGATTTTTTTTTGGTGTTCCTTCAATTCATATTTTTAAAAGACTTTTTCTAAGACTTGTAGGATTTCCTTGGGAATAGAGCAACTGAAAAAGGCAGATTTTGTCCTTCACAATGCATGTTCCAGACCAGCAATATCAGTATATACAATGGGGATGAAAGTTCAACTGAAAATCTGTGACTGTTGGTCATGAGAAGTCAAATTTTCCATCTTTTCCAAGCAGGCATTTCCTGATGATGATCTGCTGATTTATGTGCAACTGCTTCAAAAATGACTTGGCAGTGGGAACGGGGTAGAGCAACTCTGAAAGAAGAGTTGAGAGTTTTATTCTATGCCTCATACTATAACCTGACAGTTCTTAAACAAGTATTCCTACCTTGCAAATACACTAAATTATCATTAAATCACTCATCTGCTAAGAAACTGATAGAGCTTATCAGAATCTACAGAAAATTAACTACACTTATTTATAACATAAAAGTGACCCATGCTCTAGGCAGGTTAAACAAAACACAAGTGATGCATGCACATTGCACACACATGAGTTTCTGCACCAGGAAAAAGTGTAACAGCAATTGGGCTAAGGTAGGTGTGTGCTAAAAAGCATGTATTTCATTATTAGGACTCACTGGTGTGAATAAAGTGTAACTTACTACACCATTTACATATTAATTCCACATTGCTATTTTATCAGTTAGTACAACAGAAAATGAAACCAGAACAGAGATTAAAAGATAATGCAGCTCCCATGTATGGGAATAAAGCTTTTATGTTATTCTTATCACTGAGATGAAAACCAGATAGTTACCCAGTGTAATTTCTGTCCCTCTAAAACTATTTTCATTAAAGGTCTACAAGTTCTGTTTCAGAAACAGGTAACAAAAGAAGAATTTCTTACATTTAGTTGTATTTAAGTTGCATTGAGATCATATTTGTCCATAAAATGGAACAAGAAATTCAGTATTTGTAAAAATAACATACTTGAGACAATGGAGATGTATCCATACACATCACGAAGTCATCTGGAGCACTCTGTCTCCCCAAAATGAGGGCACAAAATGCACAAAGAAAGGTGTTGTCAGCTACGGTGTCCCTAGGCATCCCTGACTGTACTTTTCAACTTCCCACACAGAGGAAGTGCTACTCCCATGCTCCATGTTGTAAAGGAGGCAAAAGCCACAGCAGTTGAGACCACTGGAGTGAAGCCTTGGTGAGAGGTTGCTTGAAGGGGCTGTGCATGACTACTGTGCATGACTCTAGTCCACAGGCTTCTTCTGTTTAGGCCAAATGCAACGTTCACACACTCTGCAGCTCAGCACCAAACACCTTTTCCATTCTCCAACAGCTTACTTGCATTTCTTCGTAAGTGCTGGTTTCTTTTGGCTCCAAAGACAGCTTCACCTGCAGGGTTTCATTTTTCTGTTCGACACCTTGCTGTTGATTTTCCCTTATCACACAAAAGAACCTGCTCTAGTGCCTCTTTCACAACTGCTTCTTTGTAGTAAACAAAAGCCTTAATAATTGTATTTTGATTGTAGAGTTGATTAATTTTGACTTTGTTTAATTTGCGACCTTTGCTGAGATCTTTAGGGCTGGGAATTACAGAGCACACTGTACCACTGTACTTTGGACATTGTGGGTTTGCCAATTTGTTTCATGCCTCATTTGTCACAAAACCTATGAAATTGTAGTCCAAAGCCAGCTTCATTTTTTTCAAGGCAAGGCAAAAATGTATTTGTTTTTGTTTTAAATTAACATCTCCTGGCTAAATTAATCTAGTTCTTCAAACTCCAAATCAAAGCTCTCACTAACAATTGGAATCTAGCAAGCAAGACAAATTCGAAGATCAGCTTAGCAAAAGACAACAGATTGCTTCTCTCCAATTACAGCACTAAAGTAGTAAGATAAGCATACTCAATTTTAGTTATAGACATATCATACAGAAAAAATGAGGATGTAGAAAGGATCTGTATGAGAACATGCTAGAAGAGAGAAATAAATGAAGTATATATCTTATATGCACAACATTTCCTAGTCAACTTTTGTGTCTCAAACATTAAGAAAACCTACAAACCTAGTATCTTCAGATTTTAATTCCTGACATCACTGAAGTTCTTGAGTCACTTCGTGGTTTTGTTTTCAGTTTACTCCTTTGAGGAACAATGATAGTAGTCCTCCGTTTTCATAAAAAGGAAGACTTTGACATGTCAGATCCTTCAATGAAAAGAACTAAACTGCAAAGTACTATTATCAATAGTTGCATTATTAATATTTTTGAAGAAAATGTGGCTAGCTGAGGTCATAAAGGCTTTCTCCAAATATCAGAAGATATCCTTGGCATTCTTTATAACCTAACCAGACCTAACGCTTTCAGATTTCCTGCCTACTGAGGGCTTGAAAGGGAGCAAGAATTTTGCAGCTACCTTGAACAAACAAATTGAAAGATGTTTACTTCTTCCAATTAAAAAAAAAAAAAAGTTTCCTTTGCATGAAGAATACTCAAAATGGATTACCTACAAGAGCAAAATTTCTCTTTAGAAATTGAATCTGCAAGCCAAAGTCAGTATTAACAGAGAGAACCGAGCCCACATAATATACAGAACAAGCTCATGTATATAATATATATATATTTACAAGATACATTTTTGGTTTTTACAGACATTCATTAAGGGAAGTATATGACCTGTGCTGAGGAATCACAAAAACTGCAAGATAACACCCTCTCTATCCTCAATTTCATCTAAACTACCCCCAAAGCACGTTCAACTATATTTAAGCTATTTGTGATGTGTTGGTGTAATTTGTCTGTAAAAACCTCCAGGGAACAGTATTCTACAGCCTCCCTAGAACCCCTCTTCACTTTATCGAGATCATTTTGAATTCTCATCTTGTTCTCCAAAATGCCTGAACACCCACCGTGGCATTTTGGCAATAAGTACCCTTTGGCTTGTCAGCCACCTCATTAATGGACATTTTGAACAGTAGCAGACTTGGGAGAGACCTCTAAGGAAACCATGTAACACAGGTTTCCATTTTGACAACGAACTGCTGATTTTTTTTTTCCCAGCTACCTGCTTACTCACTTTATGGTAGTCTGATCAGGAATATAATCCCTACTTTGTTGATGAGACAGTTCTGCAGACAATGACAGAAATCCTCCCGAGATCAAAACGTATCACATCTACTGTACTATCAAAACTATGACTTGGCATATGGGGACACCTGGTTGATTTGTCATGATTTAGTCTCAACAAATTTAGGTTCTCTGTTACTTAACACTTCACTATTTTCTAAGCATTTACAAATAATATTTTTGATCATTTCCTCCAATAACTTTCCAGTAAGTGAAGGTAGGCTGATGAAATCCTTGGCTGCTCAAAGCTACTTGCAGTAGTCACCTTTTCACAACAGTATTGGTGGCCTTAAATCTTTATTCATGAAATTAAACTAAATGATCAAATTAGTTGGTTATTAGATTGTACAGCAAATACCAGTTACATCATTTAGTTTAACCTCACATGCAAAGCTTGATTCCTAGATTACATAGTGGAAATAAACTAGTGTGATTCTTTAGTTTTCGATGTTTTCTCGACATCAATTTTAAAGTTGTAAAATACTAGCAGGCTGAAAAGGAATTATAGGTTTACAGAAAGCTACAGGCATATCTAGTGCTTGAGGAAGGGCTATAAAAGGGGCTGTAGGGAACACCAAATATGACATTGTGTCAAATAATTTTTCAGTTTTCCCTACAATCCTATACGTACTAGCTCCTAGTACCAGGAAAGATGGTTCTCTTTATCCTGTAATCTGCATAAACTATAACACTGGATATTGGACTGGGGAGAAGTGACTCAATATCAATGACAGCATTATACCTTAAAGAAACACAATTTTACAGTGCTTAGTGTAGTGTCACCTTGTAGGATTTCTAAATGAACAGTTCTGGTCAATTTTCCTGTTTTTAACTCCTGTTACATGTAGTCACTTGCGCTGCACACAAGATACCACCAGACAAACCAACAGCTCCCAAATCCTCTCACTATGGAGTTTTCTCAGAAATCCCATAGACTTGCAGACTGTGTTTTTTATTTTGCCTAAAAGAACTCAAAAGTATTGTTTGGGAAGGGAGGAAAACAAAAAGATATACTGAATATTCCCATACAGTATAAAGACGGAGATTGTAGGGACTACCAATGACTTGACTCATTTCTCCAGTTTTTCTTATAGAACTCCCATTTGTTGTCCTCCAGGATTGTAGGGAAGCAATTACTTGCTTCAGAGGTTATTTCTGTAATTAAAGCAAATTGACCTGACTCAAAAAAGGAATTTCTGTTCAACTCCAGAAAATAGTCTGAAGTTAGACTTTGCCTTACCTACACCCCGCAAAGCTACACTGTTATTTTAAAAAGAATAAAAGAATGACTTGCATATGCACAGTGGCCATATGAGCACATCTAACCTTTGAGATTTCCCTCCTTGTATTTTGAACTATGTTGACGATGTCCGGATGGGATTTACAATGGCTCAAAGCTACTATTGTTCACACTACATTAAATCTACAATATATGCAATGAGATACCATAATATTTTCACTTGGAACTTCTATTAACCCACAACTTGACTGTATTTAATGAAATATGTAGTGCTCACAGAGTTGATTTATATGCATCACTATTTACAGTGCACGTTTATAAAAGACGAAAAAGCACCCTAAGGAACTCACGGTTCTTTTGACTTTAACAGAAAGTAAAAAGTGCCTGATTTGGTTTAGCTCAGTAACACCCCTGGAAGCCCCAGAATCTTATAGCTGGATTAAGAATGGTGACAGAAATCACTGATGCAGCTGAAACAGCTAGCATAGGAAATGTACTATTGCTACCAATCCTGAGCCAAAACACTCCTGCATATTTTAAAACAAAAATCACAGTCATATTTATGTTTGTTGTGTATAGAAGTATATAGAAAAAATAAAAAAGGCATGCTGAAGACCTGGAAATCTATTTTTGTCAGTGTTGTTGTAGAAATAAGTGGAGTGGAGGATTCATAGACCCACAGGGAAATGACACAGATTCTCTTGAACAGATAAACCTTTACTTCTGACAGAATTTCCGAATGTATTTAATTACACAAAGCGTATGTTAGAATATAGTAGAACTGTGTTTTGTATTGGAAAAGGCATACAGAACTAGCTAGCAGAGGTATATTGGTGCCCTTAGAGCTATCTTACAAGCAATCTGTTCTATATGTTAGTCAAAATAAAACCATCACTCTCTCCATTCCTCTACCAGTTTAACATTGGGTTATCTGAGTAATTATTTCTAGAAAAAAGCATAATTCTTATTATTCTTTTAGATAAGATGAGCTGCATGTAGGTTATGGTAAAAACAAACTTTTCCCAAAGCAACGCCCTTTGGGCGGTAAAGAACATGAGGCACTAATGACTTCCAAGGAATTATCTTGTGCTGCACCTGCTCTCTAAGTGTGTTTGCAATAATGAACTACCAAACTGAGAAAAGACAAGAAGGGTATTCATTCACTAGGGCTAGGATTGTGTAAGCCTAAAAAAATTATACATTTTAGTACTCTGTGTATGTATGCCAACTGATGAGATCTTTCATGGCAATTTCTGTAAGAATGCTGTAATCCATTAATAGAAAAGAAAAACATAACAGAACCTGTGCATTCTTAACACTGAGACTATATGCTATGTTTTTCATATTCTCACTTGAAAGAGGTCTAATTTCCTTTCACTGTCTAGAAAACTATGTTCCAAGGACTACTGAAGGGATCACTTACAACTAAACCCAGACCCCGGAAAACATATCCAGGAGAAAAAAAAAAAAAAAAATCCCGTGGAAAGGCATGCAAACAAGAGCACAGTGTAGCTAAATTCTCAGAAAGTTCATGACTGGACCTCCTTTTCTCAACTCCTCCCTACAGCATTAATAGTCTTAGAAATTACCAAGTGGAACAAACCCCTTTAACACCACCTGGTGTACTTTTCAGCAGTTGGTCTTGCTTCCAGGCCTGTCATGGCTCATTAAGATAGTATAGTACCTTCTCTCTGCAAGACTGTTCTCGGGGACCATAGAATTCAAGATAAAATGAGATATGGAGGTTTTATCACAAGACACAACATCACTGTGACATATCGTGCCAAGATTTTAGTATCTGAAATAGCCACAGAAGAAAAAGTTTTTCAAGGCAGGTGAAGAGCAAAACCAAACCAGTTACAAAAGATAAACATAACTTCCCAATACTTAGAGAAACAGAGCAAACCACAACAATCTAATTCTCTGTGTGCTCATATGGGGCACCTCATTTATGTAGGCTTTGCTAAAGGTTCACTGCTTTGCAGTTTACCTTTCTGTGAAACTTTGAGATTCAAGTTTAATAGCGCTCTCACCTATGTGAATCATTTGACCGACGAGTTTTGTACTGCTGCCCATAAATGGGTTAAGCTTTTCTGCTTATTTCCATGATTCAGGACATCTAGTATCAGTTGTACTGAAAATGAAGTGGCAGGCTGTCTCTAATGCTGCCACAACACTGAGTGTCTCAGAGCGCTTAAAGGCTCATGGACAACGCAGGAGGACAGAAAGGATAACAGGCTTCATTCCTTAATTGCCAAGAGAAAAAAAGCGCAAAGAGATTATGTTTTCTCTCAAGCTTTCACCTAAATTAAAAAATAATAGCAGAAGCCACCAAATTTGAAGGTAACCAAGATCTACAATTACATTTCTGAAAAGTCTAATGTTTCATTACAGTGAGGAGAACTGTGGAGTTATAAAAAAATAAATTTTCTGGCCTTTCAATAAACTTTAGCCTTAAAAGACACACAATATATCTACATGCTGTATTTCAGCTTTCCTATTGGATTCTGTGTGATTCACTTGGAGATTAACAGCAGTTCAAAGGTCAGTTTATTTCCAATTATTTAAACGTAATGTCTGTATTGTTCAGTAATTACAAATGGATAATTTTTCACATTTCAGACTACTGCAACTGAACTTTTTACAACTTAAATGTAAAAATCTAACTGGGTAACCATATATAATTAAAATAAACATATATAATTATATATTTTATGCTTGAAAATTAAAAAGGACAAAACAATGGTAATAGGATATTGTTGTGTTCATTTGCACTGTGAGCCCTGAAAAAGACATTTTAAAGAAAAAAAATCTAAGCTTATAGAAGAAAAAAAGGGACTGATACAGATGCACTTGTTCAGCTTTGCCCCAGATAGTAAATCCTACGGACTTGGAGTGCCCCCTGTGGGATTTCGGCTTATTTAATTTCACACAAAGTAATTATAGGAGGTGCTTTGGTACCATTGCTGCGATCACATGATGGCCTGATATACCAAGTGGCCCACAGTCCAGTTCAATATGATGAAGAGTTTGCTTTTGGCCTAGAAAGCCATACCTTGCTGATGCAAGGTTAACATATTACTGCTTTGTAGCACTGACAACAAATATGACGTGACTTCAAACTAGAGAGACAACTGTTTATACACGTAGAACATACACGTACTTCTGCAACTAGGAATCACTTCTCCTCTGAAGAACTGTTGTTAAACCACAGGCATAAACCATCATTTTTCTAACAACCAAAAAAAAAAAATTCTTTAATTTCCAAGAAGACAATTTCTGATGAGCTGACAAGTTATCATCGGATGGACATTGATACTTTTTTTTTTTTTGCTGGTTCTGTTCACCATGGGTGCACATAACCTGAAATATTTTTGTTTGGTTAAACTGTTTGCTGTGTTTGAAGTTACTTCACACCTCATTTTGGATCAACTGAAATTACTTTTCTGGCAAATAAAATATGTGCCAATTAATCAGTTTCTTTTGGACTACTGTCAATTTCAACCTCATACTCATACCTTCAGACAATACTGCTTTATTGCGGAGAGGATGAACTTTTCAGAAGATAAACAACCTCAGCTTCCAATGACTTCATTTTCAGTTGTGAGTGTTCGTGTGTTTGTATTTTTCTTATCTGATAGCCAGAAAATGAACACATGGACTTATCAACCATCTACCATATATTTTTAAGTGACTTGCATATCATGCAAAAAAACTGTAGCAGAGATAAGGATGTACAGTCGTCCTGCATAGCACTGCCTAGGTTGGCATCTTATTTTTAATAGTAGCCCTCACGTAGCTCTCAGCCGGCCTTCCAGCTCCGAGATGAAATAAGGAAGGAATACAATAAACAGCTTCATTAAGCTACACAAGTCTGGTTCATCTCTGATCACCGCCTACACAATGTATCAAACGAAACGCTATCTGTGGGATGTATTCATGTAATTAGAGACTACTGTGATAAATATTCAGAAGAGCACTCATGTAAAGTCATGTAAGAAATCAAAAGACATTTTTTGACAGCTTCATTTTGAAACATAAATTATGTTCTATTATAACAATTCATTCCTCTGTAATATCCTTGATTATTTTTAAAGAAAAAAGAAGATAGTAAATTATTCTCGGACAAGTAATAATCTTTCTGTTATGGGCCAGCAGGATGAAGGATTCAACTCTGAAGTGCCAACTACATTATGTAAGTCTGCATCCCTTGAATTATAGGGCTAGCAGCAATTACAATTAGGAAGAGAAGGCATAATTCAGGCAAAGGCCGTTGGACAGTTTTCCAGGTCTGAAAGAACAGATTGAGAAATGCTTGAACTGGGACTTTTCAACCCCAAAGCAGATGACTAGGAAGAACCTTCTGGTCCTTGTGACCATAACAAAAGGCCTGCCTAGTCAAAAAAACATAAGAATAAAAAAAATCTCTTCTCTACATGCAGACACAGTGTCTGTTCCCCTTCCCTGTAAGTGCAGTGTCCGCTGCTACAGTTTTGGCAATTGCGTGAGCTCGGCCCCAGATCAGACTGTTTGTGCTCGGTTATTTTCACACACTGCCAAAATTTGCTGACAACACCAGGAGAAAAAAAAAGGAAAGGAAAACTGGTGATTTTCAACAGTTTATAACTCAGCTCAGCCTAAGCAGGTTTTTATGGGACAAAGAACAGAGATTTCTCTGTAGACAGCACTTTATTCCTGCCTAATTTAAAAGATTTGCTGTGAATGATGGAAACATTAGAACTTCTTAAAGAAAACATAACAAAACAAAAATCCTAGCAGTTCACAAGTATTTTTTTACAGTAGATCAGGTTTGGTGATATAAATAGAGACTATTATCTACCTCTCATAATTATTTACAACAAAGTTTTTTTTTAAAGAAAATGAAAATACTACACTTAAAGGAAGAGGGCTTCAAAATACATAGTATTTCTTTAAGGAGTGAAATTTCTTCCTTGGAATGTTTCACACTTGAGCTATTCTAGTGCCACAGTATTCCCTAAGGAGTGTGAAATGATCTTCTCAGGGTTACAGAGTCAGTAGTAAACACAAGTTCCACTCTAAGAAACAGTATTTTAAATATATTTTTTCCCTAACATAATATCTAACAACTTCCTATTAAAACCCAGAGGTAACTTTCTGGAGTCCTCTTGTTGTTTTAACACTTTCTTTCAGTCCATATCTAGAATCTCCTAAACCAACATTTCCTAAGCTATTTTTCTTGTATGCTCCCCTGCCCCGTTAGCTGACTGCAGGGCCCAGGCTGTTAAACTTACACCTCTATCAAATCTCAAATTTAATCAGTGCTGCTTTTGAGCACCTCAAACTTCTCCCAGTGAAGCATGTCCTAAAACTTGGGAAAAAATATTGCTTTACTGTATCTTTGAACAGTATCTGTACAACAGCTATTGTTTTCCGGTAAGGATACCAAAACCAGCTAACTGCTTCACAAAATTGACCACTCATTAAATTACTGTTATTTTTGAGTTGAAATAGTAGGAAACATCTTAACAACATTAGAAACTTTTTGCAAAACTAGAGAACAGATGACAAGAGTGCTTTTCATAAAAGGCATAGGCTGGGAAAGTATGGCAACAAAGAATATACTGGAGTTTCTGTATATAAATATATTTAATTGACTGGGAGTCCTCAGTAGAGACATGTTTGCAACAGAGCCTCATGGTGAGGGTGAGTTTTTGAAGTCTGGATGCCTTTGGCAGCTTTATAGAACTTTAAGACAGACCAGCCATGACTAAAACATGCTCAGCTAGTTAACTATACAAACATAATGTTTTTTCCATCTTTCTCTCCATGTGCTGACAGCATTACCATTCTCTCCAGTATTCTTCTTCCTTCTGAGTTACAATGCATCTACCAGTTTATGCAGTTCCTGATACTACATTTCAGTACAACAACTTTCCAACAATAACTTACTCAGCTAAGAGAGGTTATCATTTAGAAGAAGTGAGTAGTTATATTAAAGACTCTAGAGCTACACAATTCCAAACACATTTCAGGATATACTGTACACTACGTGTATATTTTAATGAGAAGGTTTGGCAGAAGAAAGTACTGCCAAGTGATTGGATATGGGATATATCTCCAGTTGCTTTGGATTCCCACATCACCTTAAGAGCTATTCTTCCCATCCCCCAATACACCAACTCTCAAGGCAGTCAAATTTATAGCTCAATAAATTTTTTTATTAAAAATAAAAAGTGTGGCTTTTAAGTACTGCAGTCTTCCAATGTCCTTATGCCAGGTCTAGATCAGACTGTTGTAGCTGAATATGAAGCTGGGGAGGCTTGGCCCACTTTATAGAGCACTCCTAAGTTAGAGTTTCAAGATCTAAGCCACTTCTCTTTCCATTTTGTAACAGCTGTTTTTCTATCCTTTCATTAAAAAAAAAAAAAAAAAAAAAAGAAAGGGAAAGAGACTAGCATAGAAAAGTTAAATAAATAAATAATGGCTCACAAAACCACAGTGGAGGAACCACTGCTGGTCCTGCCAATAAAAATGTTCCTTCTCTTCAGGGCTGGCTAAACAACTGAAAGTGTCTCTAATGAACTGCTGGCAGCACTATCCATCATTGCACTAAATGGATTCATGTCTCCCTAAACTAAGGATAACTATTTATCTATAAGGCACAGTCAGAAATTAGGAAGTATTTAAGCCTTGGAAGTCTAATTCCTCACTTCTCCTCACCTCCTTAAAGCTTGGTTTTATTCAGACCTCCTTCTGTAAAGATGACGAAAGAAGCCTGACTGATAGAGAACTTCAAACTCTGTTCCAGTGCTAATGAATCATCCACATGAGTTTGAAAAATACTTTAGCAGACCAGACATCTGCAGTCTAATTTTAGCATTACAACCACCTGACATTATGTTTATCTCTTCCCTCTTTCTTTTTTGTCATTTGTTACACTGACTTGTGTCTTACCTTAAAGTAGATTATAGGCTACTCAAAGCAAGATGGCACATTCATAAAACACACAAAATAACTGAGTCCCAATAATTGTTTAGGATCTTTGAAGATGCTATTGTGCAAATAATAGTAGTCTACTGCAAACAATCAGAAGGAAGAAATGTTTTGAGCTCTAACAAAACTGTGAAAGTCATGTAGGTAATCCCTGGTCAGAAGTCATTTTTGAAGGCTTGACTGATTACATAGATAGCTGCTATCTACAGAGATGTATTCATGCAGTGGTTGTCTTTAGAACACCAGGGATGAGGGGAGAATTCAGAGATATCAATAAAACATGCCTACAAATAATGAACAGAAACACTTACTTCATTTCCAGGACTTCCTCCAAATGTTTCCTTCTTTCAGCTCGTAGGTTGGTCAAATGGGTTTCCTTCTCAGCCAAAGACTGTTGTGTAGAGGACAATTTTGCTTTCATTGACTCCAGCTCTTGCTTAACCTTCTCCATGGCCATCATCAGCTCTTCTACCTAAAACATTTTTGGAGAAGACAGGAGGAGAGAAAAATAGTGTAATGTGATCAACTGGAACTTATTAAATGTCACGACTAAATTGGAGCACAAAGGTTACCAGTGCCTGTACATTGCATAACACTTCTGTAGACTGGAAGCACCATCTAGTGCTGTGGACAGTATGTCTATACTTGATTGAAGCAACATTACAGTCTGTGAATTAACATAGTCTGGTCACTGGAATGTTACCATTACCATACCAAATTACAAATCTTCAACTATTCAGTATTTCTATTTTAGAAAATGTACCACAAGGATAAAAGGATGGTCTGTATATATTAAAATTAGCCCACAAAAATGCTGGGTATTAAATGGAATACATTGATAATATACCAAAAGGATAAAAAACTTTCTCTGTAAATGATGCCTAAAGAGAAACTATGTATGCACTTTAAGAACGAAGGTAATGTTTCCGAAACAGGGAGAGGACTGGGTTCCCATGAATATGTAAGTAAGGCTACTTCCCTGAAAATATCTTTTGAACAATGCTTACAGGCATGTTTTGTGATTTAGCAACATAAAAGACTTTCAAGGAGTTACTGATGGCAGACAAATACAGCAGAACAACGCTCATATCTTGGGCAAATGGGAAAGGTTCAGAATTAACAATTGTAAATTCCAGCATAGATATTACACTGATGAACATAGTCATATTTTATTTTGCACTTGGAGCAGGTTCTGGCTCAGCTAAAATTTATCACTAATTAACATGGAAAAACACAAGAAATGCTCAAGTATAGCTACATATAACATGCAAAAACCTCTGAATATTCTTTTAATAATTTTATAATAATGCTCGATAGCACACATTACTTTCACTGACTTCTTCCATACAGATTTTCTCTTTCTATCACGACGAGGTGTTCATAAACAATTTTATAATATGCTTCAAATGGGAGAAACTCAGATGCTACTGTTACAAACATTTGTATAAATTTAGTTTGACAATACAGCACTGCATTGCATTTATATCCCTGCATAACAACCAACTTGTGCTCCATCCTGGAAGTGAATTAGTGAAATTATATTAAGCTCAATTTCTACTTACATGTTTTTACAAAGACAGTTGGGCAAATCACTCGCTATATAGGTGCTGGAGGATGGAAGGTATGGAACATAGCATCCCTTGCTTTAATAAATCCTGTACTCCTAAAGGCAGAGCTAATGACTCAAACACGGATAAGAAGATTGGTTTTCATCCTCAATCAGTGATAGAGCAAGAAACATTGCAATTCAGAATTACCAGATTTATAAAAATCTTAGCATAGACATTGTGCAGTGTTTACTGCAGAAAGCCTATCTACTTCCACTTAAATGCAGCTGACAACAAGCATTCTTCTTATGCCCAGCAAATTAAGAAAAATTTAAAACATGCAATTATCAAAAACTACTCAAAATGTACAGCCAAGAATTCATCCAGTAATCAACAGACCAAAGGAGAATTTCAGTGACACATAGTCCAAACTGGCTAGCATGCATATAATAACCAAACTTTTCCTGTCTCATTAGTGTTCAGTGTGCAAAACAAGATCAGAAACTCTGTCAATTTTCAAAACAAAGAGAAAACTCCATAAAACGAAATAGAGAAATATATCAGAAAAGAAGGCAAAGAAAAACTGCAGAAACAATGAAAAGCAAAAATACTACTAGGATGGAAACTGATGCCTAGAAAGACAGAAATAGCAACATGCTGGGAAAGTGAAGGTGTACTAGTGTATCAGCTTCTAGTATATCAGCTTCTACTTCCTTTGAGTGGATCAGAATTACCCACATAAACATTTTCCTTTCAACTGAGAAGAAAAGAGGCATGCCAACTACAAAACTCTCTGCTTATAACAGAAAACAACCTCAAATAAACAAGCCTCTAGCCAACTGCAACAATCAAAGCAGCTTGTGTCAATCTATCAGTTGCCAAGATAAAACAATCTTTGAAGCAACATCTTTTCCATAATCAGGTTTGAAAGATTTCTGACATCCTTCATTCCATTCCCAGTCATCAAGATTTGTGATGCTAACACTGAAGGACTGGTTTGCTTGATGCAGATCTGTAGTATAACAACTCCGTGCTGTTAAGAAGACACAACAAGGCTAGAGGCCGATATCTAGGCAAGGCTCCTAGTGCTAGGTGGCAAGATCTAACTCTGCAGGAGTACTCTGTAGTAGTGGTTATTGCAGGTACTCGATCTTTTTCTCATTGCTCTGTTTGCTAATTCTTTTCATTCTAAGGTTATATTCTGTATTTTTGCAGGTTAACAGAAAATTGATCTAATAACGTATTAGGAATGGCTGGAATGCAAGTGGCTTTCAAACTGTGCCAACAACTTAGTTTATGGAACTGTCATTACCTTCCATCCTCTCCAGCAAGTACCATTTGTCATACCACTTACTAAAGACAAAATTCACCAAAATAGTGATGACTGTATTCACAATAAAGATTTCACTGTTCAGATTCATCAAGTTATAGATATTCCATGGGACCATTTCAATTAAATTTCTACAAAACAAAACATTTTATTTGGCAGCTTATGAATCTTAGTGCAGACCTGTCTGTATATGTCCCAGTAAGCAACCCTGTGAGAAATGATACAGGAATATTCACTGGAAGCAAACTGCTTGCAAAGCACATCTAATTTAGCCTATACAAAAAAAACTTCAAATCTACCCTTGATTTTTTTTTTTTCCCCTGAGAGCAGCTAATTATATAATAAAGAAAAAATATTTGCCAAGAACCAGAGTTCTTGGCATGCTGAGACATTTTCAGAGACGCGCTGTTGACATTTTCAATTTAACTGCAGGTAAGCTTGTGCCCTGTGAGTTGTAACCAGAAAGTTTCATTTTTAGAAGGTGTAAAGAGTGCACTCTTGCTCCTCTTTTCTCTCTGCTCAAATGATAGCATATAAAGCAGAGTATATCTTTGACTGTCTATGACTTACCTGTGATTCAGTTCTCTGTAGACAGGCCTGAAAGGTCTTAACGTATTCTGAGCAGGATGGATCTGCACAGAACTTAAATGGAGACTATTTTTCCATTGTTTTTAGGCCTTAAGTGACCTGACCAGATGACAGCTTATCTTTAAGGAAGAACATGAAGTTGAATGAAGTTTCCATTAGAGGAGAGAGTTCCTGAGAGACTGAACAAGCTATGTGAAAGAGCGCAAACCATGTCAATTAGGTCAGTATGGGATTCACAGCAGCAGCAAAGGGAAATGTCAACATAGGACAAATTTTTTACATAGTATTACATCTCCTTAGAAAGCATGAAAGCAAGGTGGAGAGAAAAGGCAATACAACAGGAAAAGTTTATCCACCATGTCAATGGCAGCCTGTAAAGAAATAGAAGAAATGATGTAATACCAAAAAAATGAAGCCCTTTTCCGGAGCCTATCTGCCATCTTAACCTTCCTGTTCCTACAAATTCTCATTTCAGGCTCCTCTGATTCAACTGTAAATCAGAAAACAGGCTGCTGCACAGACATACAGTTACCACATTATCTCCAAGTATGTGGTGCTTCTGATAAGCTTTTCTGGCCATTGGGTAATGTGAAGCCAGGGACTTCCAAACGCTTGGTCAAGTTCCCCAAAAGTCAGTAAAATTGAGAAAGGGACTGGATATGCAAAATATTAATGAGGCTAGGGATCTTCAACCTCCATACTAGCTCCTGGAAAGATTACTGATGATCAGGATAGGCAAGCTCAAATTCCCACCTCTTATGTGAGGAGAACTAATGCACTACTGAAAATTTCTGAGACAATAGATATTTCAGGCCAGGAAGAAGGCTACATCAACTGATGTGGTTGGTATTGCTTGCCTCTTAAAATCAGAGCCCAAAGACTCCAGTACCTAAGGTCAATCCAGACAGACAGGCTAACCAAAGCAGCCTCGGGATTCCCAAATGCTTCAGTGTGTTTAAATTACAATGTAGTGGCAGCTACCTTTTTCTTCCCATTGTGAACTTCTTCCTCAGTGATGGAGGCTCACCTGAACAGAACTTTTCTACTGCACAGAAAATTGAAAAAGGCCTCCATAGCCCTCTCATGAAGATAGTTCTGGAGCTTCATTTTCTGCTTACACCTTTTCAGAGAAGCAGAGCAATTTTGGGTCATCATCCAAGCAACAAATGCATTGTGAACGCTGGTAACATGATGTAATTCACTACAGTGGTACTGTGCAAATATAAAGAGGCAATGGACCAACTCATTAATACGGCAAAAAGAAAAAAAGAGCAAAATGCTATGCACTTGAAAAAACACTCGCAGGGGCAGAGGATCTATTCTGAAATGGTGACCCATGCAATCCATGTTCATATGCTATCTGCATATAAAGAACAAGGAAAAGGCTAAAGAACACCCTCCACAGACACTGCAAAGGAAAATTTTCCAGTCTCAAGTGACAGGATATGAATGCATCCATAGTTCAAATGCATATGACTGGCTTAAATAATACTTATTAAGCATAGCAAATCACTGATACACTATATAAAAAATGTTCTATGTTAATGTTATATAAGGCTTTTCCCCACCTGTAGATTAACAATCTTTGCAGAAGAGACTGCATTTCTCTCTGTTATTCATTTTTTCATAGAATGGTTTGGATTGGAAGGGACCTTTAAATATCACCTAGCCCAACCCCCCTGCCATGGGCAGGGACATCTTTCACTAGATCGGGTTGCTCAAAGCCCCATCCAACCTGACCTTGAACACTTCCAATGATGGGGCATCCACAACTTCTCAGGGCAACATGTTCCAGTGTCTCTTCATGCTCATTGTAAAGAATTTCTTCCTTATATCCAGCCTAAACTTACCCCTCTTTCAGTTTAAAACCTTTGCCCCTTGTCCTGTCACTACTGGCCTTGGTAAAAAGTCCCTCTCTGTCTTTCTTATAAGTCCCCTTTATATATTGAAAGGTCGCAATAAAGTCTCTCCAGCACCTTCTCTTCTCCAGGCTAAATAACTACAATTCTCAGCCTTTCCTTATAGGAGAGGTGTTCTAGCCCTCTGATCACTTTTGTGGCCCTCCTCCGGATCTGCTGTAACAGGTCCATGTCTTTCTTGTGCTAGGGACCCCAGAGATAGACACAGTACTCCAGATGGGGTCTCACCAGAGCAGAGTAGAGGGGGAGAATCACCTCCCTCAGTCTGCTGGCCACGCTTCTTTTTATGCAGCCCAGGATATGGTTGGCTTTCTGGGCTGCAAGCACACATTGCCAGCTCATGTCCGATTTTTTGTCCACAAGTATCCCTAAGTCCTTTTCTACAGGACTGCTCTCAATCCATTCATCCCCCAGTCTGTACTGATATCGGGTATTGCCTTGAACCAGGTACAGGACCTTGCACTTGGTCTTGTTGAACTTTGTGAGGTTTTTCACTGATTCAGCTAAAGTTTCAACCATCCAGATGGTCCAAGGTATCTGTTAGCCTTGTTATTTTTCCTTTGTCATTCTTTTTTTTCTTTCGATCAAGCACAAAAGACTGCACATCAGTCCATAATTAAAAGTCTCAAAGGGCATGACAAAGGGACTTGACTATTACACTAAGAATCCTACTCCTAAACTGGACATACAGTACTTTAGGTGCAGCGACACATGGGAAACATAGTTCCCATGTAATGTTTAATTACATGCCTCAAAACAGACACATTTTTATGTTTCTGATTGAAGGAAAGCAATTATATTTCTTTCAATATACATACAGACACAGTGGGCTATGGGATAGCTGTTTATATTCATTATTGTGTCTCAAAAGTTCCAGGTGGAATACCAAATGATGAAACTTTCGAGAATACAGATACAAATACCAACACAAACAAGCCATTTTCAATGATCACTGTATAAATCAATACTAGAGATCTCATTTTCAAAACCACCTCAGCAGGCTAACTTGTATATTTAAAATTATTGGCTTTCTAAACATAGATCTTCCTTGTATAAACAAGAAATTAGCATTACAAGACAAAATGTACTAGAAATCTGTACTTTTGCCCAAAATTAATTAGGCCAGCAAAACAAAAAGTCTTGCAATTACAAGTCAGTAGTAAGAACACTGCAGGGACTGGAAAAAAAAAAAATTTAACATTTCTCAAAGCGTCACTCAGTCCCTCAGAGGACAGCTCCTACTTTTCTACAGCTCTTGAGTTTTTAAAGTATTTTTCATTTCACTGTGTACATTACTGAAATGACAAAGGGACTGCAAATTTCTGCATTATCTTTTACTTAGCTGAACTGATTAGACTGCAGGACAGAGAGAAGGAAAAGAAAGAGACATGAAAAGAAAGAAAAAGACAAGAGTTCTGGCTCCATGCAAACTTGTTTGGATCCCAGAAAAATTTCCCAGAACAGATGTTAAGACATGGAAAAAGCACAGGCCAGACTTGGGACTTAAGTATGTAATTTAACTGCCTCGAGTAACATATTACAGGGAGAAAGCATTGAGTCTGACATAACTTGGATTGCCAGCAGGACCAGATGGTTTGCTTAAATCATAAGCTAATAAACCTTTACACAAAATAAGAGGGAAATGAATTATGGTTTCATCATAGCTCCATTTTCGTTAAAGCAGTAGGATGGCTTTAGGTACTCTTAAAGACTATATCCAAGACACTTAACTAAATTCTTGGCTATTCTGAATTAAGGGAACAACTTTCAAATTCTTATAGATATTGGGAAAACTGTTAGGCATAGCTTTTTGAGAGCTAAAAATATCAGAGGAAAATGAGAGAAATAAGTAAGCAGTAACAAGAAAAATTCCCGCCCCCCCCCCCCCCCCGATAAAATTAAAATGTAATTTCTGATTCATAAGGTAAGGACAGCCCTCAACTAGGAGAACAGCTGAAAGCTCTGCCACACTGACAGCAGAAGGGTATAAAGCAGAATGGCTCTGCCCCACCACACAGGCTGGAGCTCTGGCTCCAACTCAAGCCCCTCTTATTCACCACCAGTGCATGAGTATGCATACGCCTGTAGGTGAACAGAGGAACGCATCATGGCTACTGGCTTCTCTACTGTGACAATGTGACTACCACTAATCCTTTTGAAGCAGATACATAAGAGGTTAAGGTCCTTTACCTTCATTTTTATTCTGTAATTGTAGGCACTAATACACTAAGGTGATAAGATACACTAAGGTGAACATCTGTTCACCTAAAGAGAGCATTCTTCTACTTATCACCCTATACAACTGATTCACTTGTTCTGTGTGGTCACTGTTTATGAACATTGCCATAAGATCCTATGCAGACAAGTGAAAAACTCTTTTTTTCTTTTTTTCTTCACAAGTTGGAATTCTTTAGCTGAAGATCCTATCTAAAGACACTCGGAAATAAACACAGCAGAATATTGTGCAACAATTAAGATGTTTCTACACATCACATTTACCTCCATCTCAAAGAGGATGCCAGATTTACAGCATCCTTTTGCCAAGGTCAACTTGGTATTAGAGGACTGTGGCAGGCTGCACACAGAGGAGTTCTGTTTTGTTCACAATAAAGAGGGGAGTTAGTGTCAAAGCTGTGAAAATGGCTGGTGGATTATCAGTTGTCCAGAGAAAAGGCAGGATCTTCTGATCATCTGTAATATACAGCAGTAATTTTAGGGATGAACTTTGTGTTTCTTCACATTAGTGTGCGACTTCGTGCCTTTGTTTTTTAGGTTGTTAGAATTTTGTATATCCAGCATCTCTGATAAAATACAGTGTTTTGGTGGCTTAACAGAACTGGTGCCACTGTCCCATTCTTACATTAATAATTGGGAAAAACGAGAGGAGAAAGACAAAGAGAGAGAACAAAAGACTATGGTCTGAAAAGGACACTAGTTGAATGCAAATTTTCTTATCACTGTGAAAGTGAGGTACTTAGCTGATGTCTCTTGTTTCCATGAGTTGGTCTCTCAACAAACACTTTCATTATAAAAAAAGCATCTAATAATGAAGAGGAGTTAATGCTCGGTATTGCTCCTCACCGGCTCCACTGATGGCTGTAGGCAATGAAGAGCACTAATATTAGACTGATCAGATATCTGTCATTACCATGTTACTCCTGCAGAACCCACAGAAATAGAAATATAGGAGTCTTTGTCAAGGAGTACGTTACTTGAGTATCAATCAAGAGTGCTTTTTGCTCATACTCAGAGCACTGAGCTCTTGTACGAAGGAGGAGGAATCAAAATTCACAGATGTTTGGAAAAGAGAAAACTCCTGAGCCGCCAGACTTCAGGACTGAATAAGTCACAGCTGTGTCCTGTTAGGACGTTTGGAGATAGCTTTGACAGTTGTATCTCCTAAATGAGGGCCATAAGCCATATAAATAAGCAACAGCCTACTGCTGGAACAAGAGCTCTTGAGAAGGAAGCAATAATTGTCTCTGCTTAACACATACAAAATATTTTAGTCAGGCCTGGAAAAAATAAGTGAAAAACCGGATTCTGATTTCTGTTGAGAACAGAAACCTGTTGTAGTCTCTGGTATCTGAAGACTATAACAAGTTATAGTTTTATTTCTGCATTTCCCTCAAGTAGAACCGTTATCCAATGAAATATTCTCATTATGCTTTTTAACCCTTGCAACCATACCGAAGGAAGCTGTCCTGTTTTACTTTACATGGATCTGTAGTCTTAGGAAACTGTCTTGTGTTTATCTTCTGTGGCTAGCAATGAATCTCCCCAGCCCCTTGGGAACGCAGCAGCAATCACTAGGGATAACAAACAATCTTGCAAAAATCTGGATTTTGATCACCTTTTAAAAATCTCTAGAGGCAGAGAGACTAGAATATAGCACGTTTAGCATGTTCTGCACAGTTTTGCACACACTCATTTACCACAATTTGTTACATCCAAACAAAATTCCCTAGAACTACTCACGATACTCCAGCCACAACTATAAACATGGACATCTTCAAAATAACTTGACCTTTCGTAGGGTACATCTATCCTGTGATTGCTGCTAAGGTAGCAGTAGCAATTGGGCCAAAGGAAGGCTTTCAGCTCAGACTAATTGCCCAAGGATTTCAGCAGTTTTTTTACAAGCCTTCTGTAGACCATGCTGATTTCCATTTTGCTGCACTTGAGACAGTTTCAGGTTAACTAGGATATGTCACCATGGCAGACAGTTTAGACATAACTGAATAATATTCAAAGTAAAAATTCAATGCTGTGCTACACAGCATAGCATAGATTGTCAATTTATATAGCATAGATTGATTTTCCAAAGAGAGAAATTCTGGGATGATGTATTAACTTACTACAAGTAGTGAAAAAATGGTATGCTAATTCCACATACAACTTTAACACTCTTTTCCCAAAAGACATTAAGGATCATGAACATAAATACATGAAAGCAGAGTTATTATGTGAAAGCACATGCATTGCCACATGAAGGTTGAACATGTGGCTAACTGAAGAAGTACAGTCTCATTGGCAAGCTCAGGAAAGTTTCCACCTCTACTAACTTGTGGAAGCAAATCTTTAGCATTGTAGTTAACAGAAAGCAAATAGCAGAACCTAACCACAATAACTAAAAAGTAATCCCACCATACTGAGCCAGCTGAGCTCAGGCTGAAATTCATTGAAGGTTTTGAAGGAATCTGATGGTAAAGAGCAGTACAGCAAAGTCTGGAAGCTTTTGTGTGAGTAGGAAATGTTGCAAAAAGAAGAGGCATCCTCAATTTAATGAACCTCAAGTTTGTCACTCTTCTGTGTTTTTCTGTATAGGAGAATGGTCTGGAAAGGAATACAATTTCTTTTCTTGCACTTCATGGATTTTGGGGAAAAATCGATTACGTCAGAAAGACTACATATTTTTAAATTTATGAATCTAATGTACAAGTCTAATGAACCTTTCTAATGCTCTGATCTACATATTATTGTATCACACTTGCATCTAAGATCACAGTTAAAGAACGCAACTGGAACATGGAAAAGAAATTCCAAATTAAAAAAGCACAGGACTAGCTTTAAACAAATATTAACACAAGTATTTGCTTGGGTCCTTACAATTCCAAGCAAGCATTAATGTAACCAAATCCGCAAGACTTTGATTTTCTCTTGGGCCACAACAAATAAAATACCATGTAGAGGTAGGTACTTGAGAAAATAATATAACAGGCAGAGAGATACCAAGATAGAGCTTTGTCTGGAATACTTCACTATAATAAAAGGCATAATGTGAAATCAGTATTCATCTATTAAACCATAAAAAAGGATAAAAATCCAGACAAAATTATCTTAAAATCAGCATTTGCACCAAATTTCTATATAACAGTTTCCATCAGTATTTCTCATTTCATTAAATGAAAAGGTGACTTACATGGAGAAATGCTCAATGTATATTTTGAATAGAGGTTAATTATCCTTTCAGTGTCCCCAATTCTCCTAAAAGTCATCAAATTTTGCCCACTTTGCAACCTTAAATGAGTGCAACAAATTAAACAAAAACAAAGTCACCATCCCTGGAGGTACTTAAAAGACGTGTAGATGTGGTGCTTAGGGATATGGTTTAGCGGTGGACTTGGCAGTGCTAGATTAACAGTTGGACTTGATGATCTTAAAGGTCTTTTCCATCCTAAACGATTCTATGATTCTATGATTCTAAAAGATTTAGAAGTTCTTTCCCCTATAATGTTAGAAAAAGATCTCTGTCTCAAAGTCTTTGGGCATGATTTTCTATTCATCATTTTTTTTTCCTATTCATTCTTCTCTACTGGAGGCAAAAAAAAAAATTTCCCAAGCCCCCAGCTTGGCACAGCTGAACACATCTAAGACAGAAAAGAGTAAAAATTACACCTCTTAAAAGGTACGTTACTGAATACAGAAGGAATTACATAACAAATCACCCTTCCTATGTAAGGACTGTGACTCAATATAGATGTATCTTTAAAGGAACAGGCTATGTAATCCATTTAAATACCTGGTGTTGTGGTTTAACCCCAGCCAGCAACTAAGCACCATGTAGCTGCTTCCCCCTCCCCCCTCCTAGTGGGATGGGGAGGAGGAGGAAAA
Source organism: Gymnogyps californianus (assembly GCF_018139145.2). NCBI lineage: Eukaryota > Metazoa > Chordata > Aves > Accipitriformes > Cathartidae > Gymnogyps > Gymnogyps californianus. The sequence goes on from NC_059471.1 coordinate 150,572,478, forward strand.
AAAAAAAAGTAAAACTTGTGGGTTGAGATAAGAACAGTTTAATAACCAAGGTAAAATAAAATACACTACTACTACTACTACTACTACTACTATTATAATAATAATTGTAATGAAAAGGAATATAACAAAAAAAAAGAAATAACACCCAAGAAAAGACAAGCGATGCACAATGCAGTTGCTCACCATCCGCTGACTGCTGCCCCAGCAGCGATACGCGCCTCCTGGCCAGCTCCCCCCTGTTTATATACTGGCCATGACGTTCCATGGTATGGAATACCCCTTTGGCTAGTTTGGGTCAGCTGTCCTGGCCATGCTCCCTCCCAGCTTCTTGTACACCTGCTTGCTGGCAGAGCATGGGAAACTGAAAAATCCTTGACTTAAGCACTACTTAGCAACAACTAAAACATCAGTGTGTTATCAACATTATTCTCACACTAAATCCAAAACCCAGCACTGTACCAGCTACTGAGAAGAAAATTAACTCTATCCCAGCCAAAACCAGGACACCTGGGGAGAAGTAACTTTAGGAAGAAGCAGTGCTTCTAAAAATGACTGCAAACATATTCATTGACAAGGACAGTGCACAGACAACTTTACCTAGCCAAAATGCTTTCTCTAACCAAAGGAAAAGAATCAGACAAAAGAATGAAAAAAATATATCTCTTGAAAAACAATGGCAAGACTATACTTCAGGCTGACAACTGACTTAAACAGCTCTTAAAAAATGTGTATCAGTAAAAGAAATTAAAATATAAGTTTTTAGCACAGATTTTTTACTTAGTACGAATTAAATACACAAATGACTTTGTACACGTACCTATATACGTACACTCAAAAATCAAAATGAGTTTGTCAGACTTTTATAGAAAGGAGCTATTCAAGAGGAGTTCAGCCAAAGAGAGTGTAAACTGCTTGGAAAAATCAGTGGGAAGGAAGCAACGAGGCTCCAGCACCTTCACGCCCAAACCATACCTTGGGTTACTGCCTTGATCTCCAATCTCTTGGTTTATCAAACTTCTCATTAGGAGATACAGAAGAAGAGACAAAAACATTAATTAAAATCAAACTGTCCAGCATCTGTTACAGAGCAGTCAGAATTCTGACATTTCTACGGTGCTCAGAAAACATCTATAGGTAAGCGGTTCATGAGAAATTCCACTTTATATTTTCCATTTACAGGGACCTGTAGGAAGTAACTTAATGTGTCAGAATTTGTGCTGTTAAATAATTCCAACACTCAACATGTTTTAGAAAATATTTTAGATCTATTTCAGTAACAGAATGCTCAGCAAAAAGAGTATGTGTTTTAATTTATTTTGCATTTTTAGAAGGTACTCAATAGGATAGGGTCCAATATACAATAATTCTGTTATAAATGTAGTTTCTATTCTTACAAGAAAATGTAGTCTAATATATGCTAGAAAGTTAAAACAGGACCAGAATGGTGGTCTGATGGACGTGCAAATGAGACGTATCATTTAAAACTTGTCCAGAATTTCTGTACAGTAACTTAAGTGTAAAAGAGAAAAGGGTCTTGGAGGCTGTACTCTACATTCAAAGCTCTGCACACCTTGTACTTACAGTAGGGAAATCCTGGTGAACAGGAGATGGGGAAAAAGGAGAGAACTGTGAAGGAGGTTCTAGTTGAGTTATTAACCTATTTCACATTTATTTTTCCTTAATAAACAGATATGAATTTTGAAGTAGGCATATATGATAGAGAATTTCAGGAGTCTTGTCATCAACATATTTTACATGTAATATGTACCTGAAAGAATATTAAATCCTGCTGAAATAACTTGACAGTGGGAGAAAGGAATTAGCATAAGAAAATACATTTAAACAATACATTATTATTACAATATTCAGTCTTTTATTTTTTCTCAAAAAGCAAAGCAGAGAAACCTGCCCTGTGTAGGATAAAAAGATACACTGTATGAACAGAGATATAGCTATTTACAGGTCTACATACTTAACCTCATCTAAAATTTCCCACTGAGAACCACAACTTCAAAAAAAGTTGATGGAAGGTGTCAAGATCAGACTGCTAACTCAGAAATTTCAGTTTAAGTAACTACTTAAGGAAGGAAGGAATGAACAGGTAATGACCAGTATTTCATGCGTTTATTTGCCATAACACTGTAGGGTAAGAAGTTAGATGTTAGCTAATACTACATAGAGAGTGCGTTTAAGCAGGAGTTGATATTCATGAGAGAATAGAGCTGCACTACTATCAGCAGAAATACTATTTAAATTTCTGAAACTTATTGCTTTTCAAATTTGAAGGAAATAAGATAGAGAAACATATGTTGTGGTCAGGCAGTGCACCATCTCACTCGTAGAAATAGTTGCCTATTGTAAAGGCCACAATAACAGTTTCAGGTAAAAATATTTTTAGTAATAATACTAAGCAATTCCTGCCTCCACTTCTCAGTCTTGCCCCCACAGTTCAATGCTTCCTCAGATATGCCTCAAGTTCTGCATGGGCATCCATGAACCAGAACAGCAAATTGGTTCACATGAAAAAATTCCTTCAAAAAATAAGATAATACTTATCATGAATTACTTCACTGCTCCATTTCCGAACACGGCCCCAGAAAGACCCAGGCTGGGAAAACTGATGGGATGTGCACTGAAGTATAGGGATGAAAGTGAGCGAAGAGAGGGAGGGTGTAAGTATCTTAGGTCAGTACACATTTGTGAACTATGCCCTCCAATAACGAAGGCTCAAAATGCAAGTAATTCTGATATTGTGCTCCTTGAGCCAAGGATCCGACACTAATTATTGATTGACAATGAATCACAGAACCTGAACTTCTGTTTCATTTTATTCCACAAAAAGGGCTTTATTCTTTCATGAAGGTCAAAACATGTTTCCAGCATTGTCCTGGGAATGGTGCTGATTATGACTAAGTCGATACAGAAGATAACCTCCTGCCTCCTGCTGCAGGAGAAGGGATGGTAAGATGCACCAGGACAGTGAAAGAACGTTCGTGAGCAAGACAGGGCCTTTTGTCAAAGACAACCTCCAGCAGTTTTTCCGAGGGAAGTAAAACTACCACTGTATTTTTGAGCAGGAAAAAACTTGTATTTAATTCTTTTTTTTTTTTCTGAGGAACGTAACAATAGCTTTACTGAAGTAAACTCAGATTTGGTTAATTCAGAAAAAGTGCCTGGATCCACATTTGTTTTTGCCATCTCTAATAGAAAGAACTTTATGATAGAAGTGTTTATCCGAGAAATCCTACCTTCAGCCTTATGGAGAGTACTTAAAAAGAAGTCTCCATACACCTTCTGACCTTCCACCTACAGGGCTGAACTAGGGGGATCAGCCACAGTAGTACATAACCCCACAGCTGTAAGGAATTTACAATAATATTTACATACAGAATTCAGCAGATGCACCAACAAAACCAGGTGAATATGTTAGAAAGAAAGAGCTTGAAGAACTTTCAAGTCTTTACATCTATGTAAGACTCCCTCATCTGCTTTCTGTTTTTTTTTGTGTTATACAGAACAATAAGGTTAATAAAACTATGCCCAATTCAATGGGTGCACTGCTCCCAGCAGGAAATGCTTGATTTTATTTTTGTGATAGATGAAAGAAAGAACAGGTCTAAGATCCTGAAATAAACAGAAAGCTTTAGTCAGCTGGAGACATCTTGCCATATATAGTGTATTAACACATTTAACCCACTGCCACAGTTAATACACACTGCCAGGATATTTTCAAACACTGGATTAAAGGAAGCAAGATTTTAATCTGAAACGGATATCTGAGAACCATGAAATCCTGAGTAGCTTCATGGACACTGTAATTTAAATCTGAAGCCTGTAAAATAGCAGGAAAACATATATCATGAGATGATGGAGGGTAGGATTACACAACACAGGGCTACAAAACCAACAGTAAATATTGGGGCAGAGGTACACACAAATGAGATGTCCTCGTACCTTGAACCACTTAAAGCCAAAATGGTTGACCTCATGCACTGATTCATTAAACAGCTTCAGACAGGCAGTGAAGAGGCAGAACGGTAGAAAACAAGATAAATAGAAGAGAGGAAAGAAAAAGCATGCAATTAAAAGCAAATTATGATCAGTTTGGACAACATTAACATTTTAAAAATCACACATATCACTCATACTTGGTCTAAGAATGATCCTAACCTATTTTTGTTTGTAAAAATCAAAGAATTTGCCATTAATATCATATAGAAAACAGACCCTTGCATTTTAAAACTCTACAGCTATCTAAGGGTGACTTTCACAATTATACAAAGAACCTCCATAGAACTTAGTAAAACCAAGGGGGCATTCTTTTGAAGTAATTGAAGGCATATGAACTGAAAAACACTTGAAGGAAAGTCTCCTCCTCACCTTGGAAAAACAGCTACTTGCCATCACTCTATTACTTGACTGTATTTAATTGATACCAAACCAAAATCCTATTGGGCAAAATGGGGCACAGCAGCTCTCCCAGTGCCGACTGGAACAAGACACTCCAGTTGCTTTTCCTTCGTGTTGTCTTGTTGGTTATATTTCAAAAACTATAATTGGTCAGAGCTGGCAGTTTAGTTCTTCTGTTGGAGAGAGACACTGCTATCAATCAGTGATGGTACAGATGCTGACTTTTCCCTCTTCTGATCCCACTGCTTTCAGTCCACCCTTCTTTCTCCTCCTCACTTCTGTACACACTACTACATCTAAATTAATTTCTTTTTCACGATGCTGTTGCCCACCATATTCCACCAATCTCTTCCCACAAATCTGACTCATCTTGGCTCTCTTCCTCTCCTCTCAATCTCTCACTGATCCTTATGGTTTATTGACCCTCAGGCTGCATATTTCCCTGCCTTGCTTCACCTTTCAGATTGTACACCCAATTCCAACTCTCTATTCACCAGCTGTATCCCTTTTTCACCAAGCTCTGACCATCTGATCTCATTGTATGCCTCTCATCAAGCTTTGCTGGTGAATTCTTTTGAAAAGCCTCCTTACTGCCAAACCTGAATTTGTGCATATTCCTAAAGCACTATTTTCTTTCCATATTCTTGTTTTAGGATGCTTTGTGTATAAATAAAACTTCACTTCTATGACAACAGTTCCCTATTTTACCAACCCAGACTTATCTCTTCTCCTCTCCATAATAAACCTGCTGCTAACAGCTCACAGTGGAGAGACATCTCTGAGGAGCTCATGCTCAACATGCTAAAAAAGTCCTGCTTTCCATCCTGTGACTGAAATCTTCCTCACTACTTCATTTCTTTTCATCTAGGACAGAACTTTGATATTTTTGTTAATCTTGATAGTATCTTTGACTCAAACCTCCTTTAAAAGGTTATTTTTAAAAACTTGCAGAATTTATTTTATGCAATATCTCTAATATAAGACTTTTCTGACTGTACCTATATAACTGAAGTTCTTTGGTAGGATTTCTTCTGTGTCTGGATCCATGCAAAAATCTTTCTTGTGCAGGTTGTGCCCATTTGTGCAGTAATCTCCTTGTCTGTAGCTTTGATCATGTTAATGCTACTAGCATGCCTCTGCTACTGAATCAAAGGTAAGCTACTCATCCTTTGCAAACTGTACTCCACCCACCTTTCACTTTCAATACTGAGATGACCTGTGATCATCCTCTAATACAAGCCTATGTTATGCGTGCATAAAATTTGTAAATGTTCATCTCTCTGCTTACTTCCCTAACTTCAGGAACTTCTAACACCTACAAAATTAACACACTCTACCTTCTTCAAAACCTTCCCTCAAAAAATTAACTAAGCCTTCTGCATCTTGTTCTGCGTGTCAAGCACAGACATCACAAAAGGGTGAGTTCTACGGGCTTCTAGGTGCTCAAAGAATATAAAAATGGTCACTTTGTCTTGTAACAAAGAAATTAAAACATTATGACATCCTAGGCATCAAATCACATACTATTTTGCTTACTTTTGCGTCTCAGCATAGAACTTCCTCCTTGTGAGATATATATTTTCCTTTCAAGGAGATCTAATCTTTGATGTGGTATTCACTACCTAATTAACATTTCTATTTCATGCGATTTTTTTAAAGGCTACAAGAAGGCATTCTTGAAAGTGAATTTCATAACTTTGTCTAGGATCTTAGGGTACAGCAACCAGAATTATCCTCAATACGTCTATCAGCAAACAGCTGAGCTTGACTCTAGCCTAAAGAGAAACAGTTGCTTTCTTCCTGAAAACTTGGATTATTACTAAGATATTTATATCTTGTTTTTTGTTAAAGTGTGTGATATAAGAATACTGTTGGAAAAAATCTCTTAAAATGTTTTAAAGTGCACTTAGAACTTTTTTTATTTAAACAACAAAGAGAAGGAGATCACTCCACTGCAATGCAACTGACCAAATGCTCCTGTTTGCTAATTACAGTCAAGTAAGGAACAGTGAAAAACACTGAAGAGGCTCCCAAAAAGCACAGAAAGAATGCCAGGTTCAGCTTCTGGTTCAAAAGCTTTATCAAAATCTCATGGAATTTATTGACTACTTATGGTATGTTTTCTTGATGATTACTTACGTGAGTTAAAATCAGGCACACACATGATTCTTCAGAGTATCTCGTCAGTGGCACAGAATCAATTCATGCATGAAAGTTTACACTTGTGGCTTCAATACACAAGTGTGTATTTTCTGTGTGTATGCTTGGCTCAAGCCAAGGGATTTGTTTCTTTATCCAGTTGTTTTGCAAGTGCAACAAGACTGTGGTCCATAAACACAACTACGCTAATAAAAATCATCACCTTTAAATACATTCAATGAACAACACAGTGAACCTAAGTATGCTTACACAGAGGAAGACAGCTTTGACAGGCAAGACAGATCAGAAGAGTTTCTACTTAAAATAATACTTTAAAGCTCAGGACACCTTATATTTCTTTTTAATTTCAAGAAAATCTTACCTATGAAATACAACTTATCATGAAGGCTTTGCAAACTTTATGAGTTCTGTCACCTAACGTTGGAACAGAGATACAGGATCATCAAACAAAACCAGCTGTGTTTCACAGTAAAGCAGGGAAAATAGTACTTTACTGTCTGGTTACTTTCCTAAGAGAACTACCAGTGACTTTATAAGATTGCAGACCTGTTTCTCAGCATTGATCCTGGCTGACTCCTCTTGTGCTAGCACCATTTCCCGCTCTGCAGTTATCTGAACACTTTCTCTGAGTGCTTCTTCCAATTCTTCAATCCGATCATCCTTTTTACGTAGATTGTCCTGGAAAATGACGGGAGACTAGGTGAAGATGACTTGTTTGGAACTACAGCCTTTTAATCAACCAAGTTTTAGGTCAACCAAAATGCGTTTCTCCCTCCCAAGGCGCAACTGCAGGCAAATTATCTTCATACAAAGGAAAGAAAGATGAAGTGATGCAAGAGTAGGAGGAAGATTACAGTAAAGAGAAGGAGAAAGCTAGCAAAGCAGGACCTCACAGCAAGAGTGCTTGCCCTCTGTGTTGGACATACCACAGTCCTGTCAGATTATACAGCATAGATAAGCAAGGGTTGTTCATAAATAAAGATTAGTAAGCAGTTCCAAAGAAGCATAGAAGCTGGAATTGGTGGGAAGGTAGCAGGCATTCAGCATTGCCCATTTGCTCACACATTCACCAGCAGGTGTGGTAAGAAGGGAAACATAGCGCTGCAGTTTGGAATTTGACATTTCCAGGTTAAGGGGGAGAAAAGCAAACATTAACCCAACAGAGTTTTCCATTGTTCACATTAAGTCTTTAAGGAAGTTTTTAATCAAAAACTCTCTAGGAATTATAAAGGATTCGTCTGGGCTGTCTGTATCTCAGACATTCAAGTATCAAGACTCCCTGAAAATTTATTCTTTGATTAAGAGCATCTTCACAGTTGCAAGTTCAGATGTCCCACATATATTCAAAGACCACTGAAGAAAACCGTATTGCTCCTCAGAAAATATACTGTTTTATTGGTTTATACAAACAGTATAACTTAAGAAAAATTATACACAAAATTAATAGTACTGTTATTTGCAAAGGAGACCCTCCTTACTTTAATATTGCTAACAAAATAAATGTGTATCTCCTGCTTCTGCCACAGCAGCTTGGACAAAAGACTGCAAAGCAGGCTGTCCTGACAGGTACATATGAATGTCTTGGATCATGGCTGCTTAACAAATCCATCAGAAATGAGCAGCTTGATGGAAGATTTCTGCATTTCTTGTCTTGCAGATTGGTTTAGATCATAGGGTTCAGATGAGATATTAATGCACATTTAAGTTACCATACGGGCTTTTTAGCCATCTCAGCAGCAGTGGAAGAATCAAAAATGTTTCCCTTTGTTTTCTGCATTTTGCTTTTTGTCAGATTTACCCCTTTGTCTTCTGTCCGTTTGTATTTAGGACTGAAATTTTCCACTGTTTCTCTGAAAGTGTTTTGCACCATATAAAGAATAAGGAAAAAGATGACTGACTTGGAAAAAATTTGACCTTGCAACCTTCATAATGCAAAAAGTAGTCACTGGAGTTTAAAGAACGAATGTGACTTATTCCTTAATTCCTGCTTTCTAGGACTTCGGATACATCACCAAGGATACTTGTTGTATGAACACCATTTCTGGCAGCATCAAAACTGCCAGTTTTAATGAGAGTGTTCCAGCAGAGATGCAAAGCTTTGTATATTAGACCAGTGCAAGACCTCTGACACCACTGCCCTTGTGTAAAGAGAGGCTAGTATTCAACCGCTAGCACAGGCAACGCTATTAGGCTTTGCAGGCAGAGGAGCTTTCTGCTGATGGTTACTTTCCAAAGTGGATTCACAGGGCAAGTAATTGCTGATTCCTAAAGAAACAAACGGAGAGATCTACATTTCAAAAACAGGAGTTGCAGAACATGTCTTCATACTTTTTGAATCTTTCTGAAACACTGATAATATCTTCCAAAACTACTTTATGGTTATGATTAGCCTAACCAAAGACTCATCAAAAAGATGAATAACAAGTTTACAAAAAACTCAGCACAGAATATTAACTGTGCCAGCCATGAAAAATAAGTTACTTGCCTATCTGCATTACACAATAAATATCAACTGTACTTCTTGATATATTATTCATGGATAGTCAAGGAAGTGTGGAAGTGTAGCTCTCCATTTCAAACAAGAGAAGTTGGAATGGTTCATTTGAACAGCTGCATGTAAAATGGAAACTGCTTTAAAATAAGAATGCAGAATAAAACATTCTAACACATAAGGTATGTCCACTCTTCATCCCAGTCAAACATTTAAGAGGTGAATTTGACACTATTAACCTTGACACCGTATAGTGCTCTATTCAGACAGGTGAACTCTTGAGGGACAGGAGGAAGAACAATTGGTGGTACCAAAACTGATCAAGACAGTGCCGCATTACCTGCACTTGAAAAATCTACATTCATATATAATTACTTTTCCTAAAATAATACACAAACTTTTACATATACGCTAGAGATCTGCAAGTTAAAAAAATCCAGTGTTGACTTACAACCAACTGCCGAGAAATGATGACCTTTTAACTTTAGTCTAATACTAATAACCCATCCAGTAAGGAGAGATTAGTTACAAGTTTTCACTTTCTGTCTCAGGCAAATCTAGTTAAAAGATGTGCAAGTTTACTCTTGTAATGGTGTCACAATGTGTGTAACCACCTTGCAAAACCACACCAATGCCTGGCAGGAGTAGCAGATCGCTACTTAGCCAGATAGCACCTCCACTAGTTCAGAATAGTCTCAAGACACTTTTAAATAATTATTTTGTTTCTAGCTCTTTGATTCATGACTAATTGGTTAGCATTTGAATTATTATTTTTTAAAATACAAGCTGCTGTTTCAAACAAAACATACTAATAGAGAAAAAGTAAATAAAAGCAAACCAGTATTTGCCTTTTAACGTACCAGCATGTTTTTCCAATTGTTTGGCTCTAAACTCTGAAACATGACAGGCTCATGCTGACCTTCAACCTGTGCTGCTGCTGCTTTCCTCTTTTTAGTTACATGAAGTATTCTATCTTTATTGTGATAAGCATTAAACTGGAGAAAAACTTCTGTTAATTATAACTACAGTTATAACTTTTTTCCTGCAGTGACTGATCCTCTGAAGAGTGGACTAGAGTACAACTTGAGTTGCTTCATATATACATTAGAACATGACACTGAGGGCAAATTTATCTTCCTGTATTTTGATAAAATTGCAGAATGATAAACAGTGGCAGTCTCCTTTCATGAAGCTTATACAGATGACTATTCAGAATAAAAAAAAAAAAAATTACTTACCTGTACAGTAACTGGATTCTTCAAGATGTATTACCCACCCAAATATCTCTGTGACCCTCCCTCCCTCTCCTCCTGAGTCCCATATGCATGAGATTCCACGGCAGAGATGGAATTAAACTGGGACAGAGGAGATGGCTCTGCCTCTACGCTCACTGGTGGCAGCACAATGAAAATGAAAAAACCATTTGACACTGTGGGAGTGCCAAGAGTTCAGGCACAGTAAAAATTTTTGCTACCCATGCTATGATCCTGTAGCTGATTTGTATGCAAAACTCATTCCAATACATGTCTGTCTGAAAGCCTGAAAGGAAAAGGAGGTGTGACTGACACACATTTCTAGGCTTTTTCTTTCACTTCAGGAAGGAAGTGGTAGGATGTCCAAGTGATGCATGTTAAATAGATGTATCAATTCAATCTATCCTGCATTCATGTGATGTGTAATCTGCTATGAAGTTTTATGAAAGTGCATGAAATAGGATATATGTTTTCACCAAGGCATTTAGGTTCAATTAAATCTGAGCTATCCTGGCAAACTTCATAACTGTGTCTTGAACTAGACTCACAAAGGTCTTTATGGCCTAATTTCACTCTTTGAATTGGAATTACGGTGGATTTCTCTAGTTAACTCTTGGGAAAGATTAGTTAACAGTTTGAGAAGGCAATGAAATCCTTCTTTTAACTGTTAAAAATATTTCTAGGACTTGCCAATCACCTAGGTAGGGAAAGATAATTTTCATATAACCCTGTAATTAATGCAATAGCACATTTTGCCTGTGTGCTTTCATAGACCAGAAGGGAAGAACATAGTACTGGAAGTGTTTCAAACTAGGAACCTATTTCTTAAACAGTGAAATCATTACATCATTACAAGCACTTATTCCTGTGAACTATTGCTCTTTCTCGTCATGTATTTCCTCAAGAAGCCATAACCTAGATAAAGAACCTGATAATAATGATCTCAGTCCATTCTAAAACTCTCCCTAGAAAGAAAAATCCTCCTTTGTGAACTGACCTTCCACTAGGTAAGTGGAACCTGGGAACTCAGGACAGTCAGCTGCCTCAAGTACTACTTAAAGCTTCTTCCTGGATACAAACTGTCATTTAGTTATTGATACAACAAATTGTTCACCAGCATTTGGAGGCAGCCCATCTACAAATGTTAGGAATTTTTCACAGTTAAAAAATATGAGGGTCTGATTAACTGCAACTCTAAAGTGCATGCTGGTTGATTAATATGAAAAATCGAAATCTTACTAAGTTTCTTCCATAAAGTTCCCTTGAGTCCTGTCTTCGGCCATAACCAGTACCAAATGTGAAGAGGAAAAAGTGGTTCTACTGTAGTCGGCCCATTACCGAGGACTTCTGGTTTGCCATCTCAGGAGTCTACCAAAAGATGCAAAAAGACTCTCACTAAATTATGGAAGGTGGGTCTCTGCAGTGTTGGTTGAACTACTGCACTGCTGAACCCAGAAGGAAAGATGCTATGCCAAAATCAGAAGGCTACTCTTCAGAAGAGGACAATTGATGAAAATAAATCGATTTGTTAATTAATCTCTGCTTTTCTCTGACAAATGCTTGTAAAAACTTGCAGACCTTTTTAAGAAGATCCTGAAGCTTTAGGGGAATATACAACATGGTGGTAGGAAAAGGTGGTATTACAGTGTCATTTGATTTCAGAGGCAAACAATCATAGGGCCTTAAAGCTCCGGTGAGCATGGTGGATCTCCTTCATTTGGCTCCACATGCTGATCAACTACTTGAAGAAGTCTCTGAACAAGAAAAGCATGCAAAATTGTCACTCATAAAAGGAGAAATACTTCTTACACTGATGAGACAATACTTTGACTCAATGGGTTTTCAAGAATACACATTGGGTAAACACTAAGGCCAGAATACCATGGTACATAACCTGAATGGTAGCTACCATAGAATCTAGCTCAAAAAGAGTGTTTGGGGTCCCTGTGCAACTCATCCAAAGCAGGAGATGTCCATGGTGAATCATTTATCTCTTTGTATTCATTACCATTTCCCGAAGAAGACAGCAATAAATAAAAAGGAGAAAAAAAAAAAAGCATACTGTCTTGAAGAGTGGAATAAAAGAAGATTTTATAAATTCCTGAAGAAGGAAATACTTCTAGTGTAGTGTATGGCTTGGTACCAAGATGTAGCACGAACCACAAATAAACATAGATCCAATACTAAAGATTCTGAAAATAAAGTAACAGAGAGGCAAACTACCATGTAAACAGCTGCTTCTGTATATATTGCTGGGCATGAACAAACAGTGGAGTTTCTAGAATAACAACAAATGCTAATGCTAGTATCATCAATGTTGCATACAGCTGTCTTGATGCCCTCAATTGGTAAAAGAACTGAAGTATTGAGGGTTACCTGTGATGGGGAAACCTCTGTCTACGCAGAAGCTGATGATATCCAAGTATTAGGCTTATACGAAGTCCCTATTTCACAGAGTGAGCCAAAGAGGGCCTTTTCCTAAGTACAACAACAGCATATGTAATTATCATGAGTTCCTGAATGAAAGGAACAGTCTGAGAGCTGAAGAGACAGAAACTGCCAAGCAGGAGCTCCTCGACCAATGTTTCCTCATCTTTGGAGAGACCAGACCTGAGATGCACGATGACTATCTCATTAGGACAACATACGTCAACATCTGGAAAATTGTATCTGCCAAATAGGACACGTGGGTTGGAATTCAAGCCTGACAAGTTGCATAAATGCAGAAAAATAACTACATGAGATAAAAGGAGAAAAACTGCAGTAGAAGAATTCATTCCACGAGGAGCTGAGAGGGAGGTGCAACAAAGCTGGCCACAGCACTGCATATGCCACACTGAAAACACGAGGGACAGCAGAAGGTGATGAGTACATTCTCCTAAGAGTACCACAATGGGAAAAGAGAAGACGTGTACCTCCAGAATATGCATGCACTTGTGGCTCATCAGTTGCAGAAAGAACAAAAATATATTTATAGAAAAAAGAAGATATGGATAAAAATTATTTCCAGACACGATAAATATAATTGAACCAGTGCACTAAAATTAGCACAGTGGAAAAAAAAACATAAGGAAGCCAACAGTTTATGAGAAATGGCCAATGAAATTTTCTTTTGAAATAGAAAGGTAGAAAATGGAGTGGTGTCCCTTGAGTATCATTGCTGCAGCGTAGGAGAACACTCAAGAGTGATGCAGGACTATAAGTGATGCTGCTGACAAAAGTATCTACTCTTGTGTACACGGGAAGGATGCACACTTTAAAAGTTATATGTATGGACAATCACTTGAAAGAAAATCATAAAATGTGCTCAGCTACAGAAGTTAATAAAATACAAAGAATAAAAGCAGGCAGGCAGCTGCTGTACCCTGCACAAAGTCCTCGTGGCTACCTACCTCATTACGGAGAAAAGAAAAAATCCCACCCAGATAGTAAAATACGTCTCTAAAATAACATGACAAATTTATGATGGGAAACATGTTGGTATCAAGATTACTTATATAGAAGCTAACTGAAGTGGTAAGCATCTGTAAAAAAAATGCTCTTCTCTACATGTTAAGAAAATAAATACAGAACTAATTCATCCATCAGAAGTTATGTGAACTCATTTCTGTTCTTAAACATATAGGTCACAAAGCAGAAAAAAAATACAGACAAAATGGAAATGCTATACAATGACATTAGCACTGAATGATAGCTATCACTAAAAGAAATAATTTTGAGGTATATCAAGATATAAATAATGTTCCATATGTGACACATGTATAATCCTAAGGGCAAAACATGCATGCATTTGTCCCTAAAACATATTTACATGGAAACCCCTCCCCCCACAAATCCATGAAAATTGGAAAAGAAATATATCAACTCTAAAGTCAGACCGTAACACATAATACTGAGATACATATATATTACTCTTAATGGCTCTAATTTAAATGAAAGGGAAGTGAAAGGGGAGAAAAAAAAATCTTAGTGAAAACTTAGTGAAGAGAAATGCTTAATTTTTCACAGTCTATTTCTTGAACACATATAAAGTCCCTAACAAAACCTGTGCATATTGCTATTATTGCCTGAAAATTGCTACAAATGTATTGTATACATATGTATACATTGTACCCATTGTATAATGTTTCTGAACATTATACAGTATGTCTACAAAAATGTGTGAACAACTCCAGCCATTCATATATTTTTCTTCCAAGATATTTTATGTGTTACCACTCAGGTGTGTTATTTTCAAAAAGTGTTTCCAAAATATATAGCAGTTTTGTTCAACATCAGGAGCAATCTGAAATACACAGAGCTTGCGGTAATGATAAGAAGGTTCCTAATCAATACTAGTTGAATTATGTCCATCATAAAGCTCTGTAATTCCAATATCCTTCTCTGCTACTGAAGAGGAATTCCATTGCAATCTAGATTATTTATACTTTTGTTGAAAGAGAACAGAGAAGGAGAAGAAAAGAACAGTTATAGACACTATTACACATGCCTAAAAGGGAAAGGCAGAACTGATTATTCCTATGAGAAACTGGCAATGTCTCTTCCTGATAGCTGCCATGCTTCTGACACTTCTTTCTGTTATGCTAAGCTTGGCGCTCCCAACACAGCAATCAGTTAGGTATGTTGGTTTTGTATAGGCACTTTTCATTAGCAACAACCTAGACAGACTAAAGTACCTTGCCAATACTAACAACCAGGTTTACCATTTAGCAGCTCATGCAGGGTGCCAACAGCTTTAACATTTCGCTTCAGCTGTTGCAAATTACCACATTTGTATTTTTTAAAACCTACAGGGACTATGCTTCTATCTAACCACAGTGGGTCACTGCACAGACTATTGGAATGAGACCCAAGGCTGACAATACAGCTGTGAAAATGTTCTGAAGTGAGCAAAAGCAATAGATATCTGTAATTGTTATGGGGTTTTGTGTTGGGTTTTGTTTGTTTGGTTGGTTGGTTTTTTTTGGTTTTGGGGGTGGTGGTGTTTGTTTTTTGAGAGGCTAATTGGGGAAATGCTACTGTAAAAAGATTTCTTCTTCACACTCAAATCAGTACTATGACTCAAGACTCCTAATGGGATTACAGCAAAAAACAGTGGCAGTTTTAACTAACTGCACTACTAATACGAAGCTCGAACCCATACGTTATTCCCTTGATACAGCCCTATTCCTCTGAACTCTCCTTGCCAATGTCAGTCCTGTCATCATCATTGCACTAATATATCACAGTAGTTGTAAGACTTACTTACCTTTCTTTGCTCATTTTCAATCATTCAGCAAAAAAGAGCAGCAGAAACAGCACTCATGGACAGCCAGCTATAAAAGTTCACTTCTTTTGTCTTTCCTCTTTTTCATAGCGGAACATATGACAAAAATTGCTAGTGATACAACACCACTGAGGAAATGTTTACTCAGCACTTGATGCCATTGAATCTCACCCACTCTCTCAATTTCAAAGGGAATTCCTGCAATCACCTCTGGTCTCATACATTCATTTTAGTCTCTGATGCCTCTTTTGTGATTTTCATCATGGTAGAGTAGCTATTTTATTTGTGCAAGGAACTGCTTCCTTTAAAACAGCCATCAGTTCTGGGATAGGACTAACAATCTAGCGAGATGCTATTGCTAACCACTATTCATTTTACTTAATGTAAAAAATCCCCAACATTATTACTTTCACTCCATGCAGATGTTCTCCTATCTCCCCAACTTCAAACTAGAGATCATCAAACCAATTTCACATCACAATTAAATTATCATCATTTCTCACACCATCTGGGAACACCTCAACCCACCCCGCAATCCCCCTGGAAGCCAGATGCATCAAGTGAAGTTAATTTCAAGGAAAAGATCTGTCTTGGTACAACCTGGATTCAGCTACTAACCAAATATACACATATTAATTTAGGGAAATGTTTTGCTTAAAATACTAAAAACCAGTTTCTGTTCTCAATACCTTTACCAGTAAATGCACAGATCAGCTTTACCACTGTATCTGAAGTCTAAGGATACATTTGAAGACAGGAAATAAACATACTTATGACTCGGATACAATAACAGAAACTTTAAAAAATTTCAGCAAGAAAGGATCAGGAAGAACGGAATGACTTAGGTGTGCAGCAGCAGTCAATTCATATGCATGTATGGAACATGAAACCTATTAGATACAATTGATAAGAACAGAATACTGAAAAGAAAAAGTAAAAATCGGACATTTAGATACTAACATCATCAGAAAATAATGAGTTTAAAAATATTCAAATGAAGTATTTGAAAAGAAAAGCTTCTTGTTGCTGTATTTTCAGTGTCACACTGATAGTAGCATTTAAACAGGCAACATAGCATCACAACATTCATAAAAATTACCATTTATATTCACTGGCATAAAAATCAAAAGGATGAGAAAGTGGAAACTCTTCACATTCTGAGAGATTCTCACTTCTTTGTATGAAATTCCAATTGTTTCTATAAAAGCCTGAACAAGTTCAGAGGAAAGAGAAAAATAGTTATTGTTTTTCTTTAGCCCTAAATATTCCAAAACGATCATCCATTGTTCTCAGCCTGCAAAGCTGGGAAAAGTACTCCCTGGCTCTTGTCTTCACTCATTTCTTTTCCATGTTCACGTGTCTAAATTCATTTAATATCTGTTTGAACAGAAGCTCATCCTTACGTTTACTATTTTCTTCCTTTTCTTTACCTTTTCTACTTTTGCCATACCCTTTCTGTGGTGGATGGCCCACATCGTTGCACATTATTCAAGAGGTGAATGCACTGCTGATGTACACAGTGGCACAGTAGTATTTTCTGTTTTGTCATTTAATATTTCTCAACAGTGGGGGGCTTTTTAATAGTTCTGCTAACCAATAATATTTTCCTGAAAATATTTA
This sequence comes from Gymnogyps californianus, assembly GCF_018139145.2. Lineage (NCBI taxonomy): Eukaryota > Metazoa > Chordata > Aves > Accipitriformes > Cathartidae > Gymnogyps > Gymnogyps californianus. Next base: position 150,589,678 of record NC_059471.1, read on the forward strand.
TTGTAATTCCAAGATTGTGGTCCTATGGTAATATAGCTAGATCAGAACCCATCATTGTGTACATATATTTAAGATTGTTTCTCCTGACATATATTAATATGTACTCATACTGTATTTCATCTGCTATTGTATCCACGAGTTACAGTTATGAGAAACCTGTGGAGCTATATAGGTTACTTTCATTTAAATAGCCTGAATAAATCAATAAATATAATTCAGAAATTTAGTCTCATTTACAGAAAATATTACATTTGCTGTTTTTAACCAGATACATTACCTCAGTGTAAAACAATAATTGTTCCATAGCACTGGGACATAAAGACATATGCACTTATAATGCAAAAACCATTTACAGTTTAAGAATACTCCATGGTTCTTCAAAAGGAGGAAGAGAAAAGTACATAGTTGGTGACTGGCATGGAGAAGAAAGTTGTGTCCTAGAAGGGCATGGATAACTGTTGTTGGGACACTGAATTCCTTTAGCTTTTATTCCCCTGCTTTTCATGCCCTGCTTTGGAAAACCATCTGACCTCAAAGATATCAAGACTTAGGTAGAATTCAAACACCAGCAACAAAACCAACACAATGTCCTAAACTGAACTTGTTGATGAATTTTAACTGACTATAGACATCTTTTAGAATGTCAAGGAGATCATCCTCCTTTAATCCTCAGTAAAAGACTAAGTAATACCAATATAGTTAGTTTTTCCCACCACCTGCATTCAGATCTGAGTGTACCTCAAACAAAATTCAACAGCTGAAAGGACTGGTGCTCACTTTTAGTATTTCACAACCTTTCGTCAGTTATGAATACACGAAGTGCAGCCTAAACCTCAATCCCAGCTAATATTTGCACATCACAGTAAGAGTAGTTGTTCTGATATACCCTAAGAGTGTGTAAATTTTAGCCAAAGAGGAAAATTTAATAGGAAAAGTGTTAATCAAAGACAGAATAGGCTTGTTTCTATAGGGAAGAAAAAAAAAAAAAAAGAGTAGTTTAAGGGTGACAGCAATTTGGGCAGCTTAGTAAGGAAGATTAAGGAATAATACTGAATTAGAATGAAGTGAATTAGGTTTATTACTACTTGAAATGAATTAGAGGAAATTTTTTAAAGGAAATGCTGAAGCATTTGTTGCCACAGGTATAGAACTAAAAAAAATTCCTCGTGTATTATTTTTTTAAAATAAATTCTGAATTCTGTCTGTCTTTAGGTCCCCATCATCACCCCATGCCCTTTCCTTTTCTATTGGGCAAAACAAGACTACGGCAGAATAGCAAATTTATTAAACAATGAGACTATGAAATAAGCCACAGCAATTGGGCATTTTTTTTCTTGGGGACAGATGAGTTAGAAATCATTTTCAACACAGCAAGTAAAAAAAAAAAGCTTGTGAGAGAGAGAAAGGAAAAAAAGAAACAGAAGAGGGAAAAAATGGAAATTTATTGCCATTTCTCAGGCTCATGAAATAAGACACCAAAATGAAAAGAGGGCTGTTCTTCCCCTTGAATGTACTCCTATTGTTTTGCTTAAATCTGGCCCTCAACGTTTTCTACTCTCAGGAGAGACCTCCTCACAGGAACCACACCATGTTGTCAACAGTTACATTAATCTCTCTGACAGTTTTTAGGAAAGGAGTTTGAACTCAGATACTAATCTTGGGGGAAAAAAAAAAAATCCATGCAAAAAACATCTAGTGGTTAAGGTTGTTGGCACACATTCAGCTGTCCAGTCTTCACTGTACTTAGTTTCTGGCATATCATAAAGGGTACCAACCCTGCTCTTTGCCAAACAGGCAAGAGAGTACAAATAGCAGGTTTCATCTTCCACTGACACCTAATGTTTCTGCAGAAAAGACTGGGTGAAAGTGTGTCTGGAGAATAACATTCCTGACGGATCACAGAGAAATGTTAGGATGTAGGGAGTCCTCTTTCCTCTATTAAAAACGCTCAAGCCATATAATGGCTTTCTCTCACTACAAATCTCAATTTGCAGTTAAGGAAATACTGAGATAATTGGGAGACTGCCTAATGCTAGTTGTAAATAGCGACTTTCACAAAATCTTTCCAGCTGTCTGTTCAAAACTGTAGAGCATTATAAGAAGACAGAGTCAAATGGTTCATCTTTTTTAAAGATGTGAAGGCAGTGAATACATCTAACCTGAACATAATAAATGTACGGTAAACTAAACCATAAAGTGAAAACAAATAGAGCAGATGGCTAAGTGTCTATCCAGGGATATGTGTATCCATTCCAAATGTCAAGTCTGTTCAAGCTTAGTTTCTGTACATGTTATGGTAACAAGTATTCTGTAAGGAGTGCTCTCTTTTGGTCAGACACAGGAGAAGGTAATTCCTTAACCATGCATTTAATGTCATAAACATCGATTACATAGAATGACAGATTCTGTCCCTAAAAGAACTGCCATATCAAATCTAAGAACAAGGTCATATATTTATTCTGATATTTAGAAATGTGTATTATATTTTAGATGAAGGAAAAACTTGCATCTTCCTTCTTTAATAACACAACTGCGCAATTAATACAGAAACAGAGAAATCTGTTTCTGAGACAAATCATTTTCGTGTTCAAAAGTACGTTATTTTTCTTGTTGCTTCAACATGCAACACTTCACAATGAGCACATGAGCAACAATGAAGTTAGTCAGACCTTGTAAACATTCATCAGAAAAAATGGCTTTACTAAAACTGGAGACTGGACTGTCCTCACAGTTTGCTCGTGGCTCACAGCTCACATTGTAAGAATGTTAAAACACCAAAATCTCACAAATCCAAGAAAATTAAGAAATGGGAGAGGTAAATTTACACTTTTTTAATGGTCACCCATACTACTATATACTCTGTCTGTATACAGCTGTTTGGAGAAACAGGTATCAGATTTCTGTATGGAAAACTGGTATTAGAAACAGACCCAGGTAAATACTCTTAAGGTTTAATGTGTATGAAAGCTTGTCTTGATGAGCTTCCTTTAAGTAAATGGCAAGTCACTATCTTGCAAAGTCCATCAGATCCACATGTGAAAGGATAAGAGATGAAAAGGACTAATATGCCTAAGAACAGGACCTCATCTGAGCAGATGCTGCAGGGCTTGACTTCATTCCTCCTTGTTTGTCAAGATATTTTTCCTACCTTGTTGTGTTTACTTTCTGGCTATCTGTTAGCAAGTCTTCATGCCCTTCCTCGCAACGAAGTTGTACTTTATGACTTCAATAGAGAAAAGGGAAGAAACCTTCCTTTTTAGCTAGAAGCTCATTTTTATGTGCACTACTGTCTTGCTGAGATGGAAATCCAACAGTGTAATTTTTACATGAAAACATAATTTCATGATATTGCTATTTCATATTATGCACTGATTTTTGATACTGTGCAGTATTCCTCCACTGTTCAATGAACTAGCATTTCTTTCCAGTCCTGCTTCCATGATGTTAAATGATAAAAATTATTAAGGTATTAACACTGTGAAAATGCCTAAGTCTTTTTTCCATCAGAGAGCATTACAAATGAAGAATACCTGAGTATTGTCCATAACTACTATATTACTTCACGCAGATATAACAAAATATGATGTGAGGCTGTCTATTCATCATCCATATATTATCTATGTCATAAAAGTAGATGTATCCAGGAATGCTTAATTATGAATTTTTAATTCCCCCAAAAAAGCTAAAATTCAAAGTAATCCACTCCCCGAGAAACTTCCCCTCACTATAAGTCACAAAAAGCCTAGCTAAAAGGTCATCATTTTTGGAACTTCTCCCAGACATCCAGGAAAGTTAGGAAAAGCTCTCTTGACAGGGAGAGTTATGGCATGATAAGAACAAGAGCTAGTTTTTCTAGAAGCATCTGCCAGCATTAAATATTTGCTTGTGTCTACAGTAACGGTACACACTGTGCTGAAAATCACAACCCTTCAAATAAGTATAGAATGCAACATTTGTGGAACACTGTATTTTCTGTAACTTATTGTAAAAGCTGATGGAAATTAAAATTGCTACTGGAATATTACATCACTAACAAATCATGATGGAAATTAAAGTCTCTACTGCATATGTATATCCTGTTTTCTAATGCATAGCCAGCTGTCACAAAATCTCTCAGAGAAAAGGTTGGGAGGGTCAGTTGATCCCAAAATCACCTACTGGTTACCACTGCATTTAGCCCGGATAAAATAGGAGGAACAATTTGCATACATTTATTGCATTTAGATTTTTTATGAGGTATGATTGTTCTTTAGAGCCTGTATTGGTTCATACCTGCTGCATTTTCATTAACAACAGTCTTATGTAGTACTGAGAGACAGACAGTACGAAACTGATTCACATCATCTCTGAACTCAGAAGCACATTTAGCTTAATTATCAAGAACCTGTAACAATGTTAAGTTTCATCCTTTATGGTGACTGACAAGAAAAAGTTATCCCTTCAAAAAATGCTAACAAATTTCTTGAAAACTGAATTGCAAAGTGAATTCATATCCTTTCAGTGCTTTCTGTCATGAGTTCTGTCCTAGAGGACAGAAGGAGGATGACCTAGAACAAAATATACCATTTAGTGAAATTATAGCCACCTGCATAGGTGCTAATGGCACCTAGTCAGGCCCAAGGAACACCAACACCTACAAGGCTGGGCAGCACAGAGAATTATACAGGGACAGGGAGGCCAAAACTTCTCCCTGATGTAATTAATGCTTAAAAAGCACTGGGAGGGGAAGGGAGAGAAAAAGAACACTTTGATCTGAATAATTCCCAAAGATAGATCTGAGCTCAACGAGAAAATAAAGGTCTGATACGTCAGACTGTTCTCTGGAATAAATCCTGCAGATGCAAGATGGCATTAAAGAATAGATTTCTACCAGGCTGAAATGGAGTAGCTGACAGTTTCACGGGCCTTAACATGTTGAGCTGTGCTATCCAAGGGATAAAGAAAGTACACTCCACTCAGCTGGCAGGCAAGGCTGGAATCTGATATGGCAGTGGTCTATATGGAAGAGAAATTAGCCAGGAACTCAGCACTTGAAATTCACTTATCCCGGGAAAACATGTAACACCATTTAACTAGCATAATCAATTTGCTTCAAAGCTGATGATGCCTAGAAAGTTATGGAGGAAATTTTGAACTTCAAGTTTGGAAAGCTTTTCTTTAAATCTAGCTGTTTCTTCAGAAGCTTTGTATACACTGTCCAAAAGCAAGTTCACAGATTAATTAGGGAAACACGATCTCTCTTTAGTAACAGCTGAAAGACGACAAACCATCATTTTCGTCATGGCATGGTATTACCATCAACAGATCAGATGAAAAAACTTCAGCCATCCTACCCTCAAGATCCAATCATAGCATGTCAAGAGGAAATTCTTCAGTAATTTAAGACCAGATGTACTGGGCTTCACTTGGGTTTTCAGATTTTTGAATGTTGATATTTACTTTGTGTACATGCTATGGTGCCTCATAACAAATAGTTAATTAGAATACAATAGACTATTTCAGTTGGAAGGGGCCTCTAATGATCATCTAGTCCAACTGCCTGACCAATTCAGGGCTGACCAAAAGGTAAAGCATGCTGTTAACGGCATTGTCCAAATGCTTCAAACACGACCAGGCTTGGGGCATCGAGGCTGATATTTAATGAATTTAGAAGGTTCATTTGATGAGATGGTATTTGGCTACCTATCCATTTCATTGAGCTTTGTCTGGATCCCAGTAAAAGCATTATTGAACAAAAAATTGCACATTTGTTTAGATTGAAAATTCAGTTCTTTCCACTAGAAGGATATTTTTCCTATTTAATGCTCAACACGATAAAAGAATTATATAATCACAAGGAACAAACAACATATACTTGCGTATATAATTAATGGATTAGGAATTATATATTATCTAAATTTGGATGTGGAAAAAGAAAAAAATGAATAAATTTACCTGGTTTTACAGTTGTTCATTAAAGCATTAAAATATATTTTACACAGCTTCTGGACATATAGTTTGTCAGCAGCAATTAGAGATTGATGGATAGCTGCTGCAATACAGATCCAATAGTACATGACTCCACGCCAGAAGATATTCTGAAAACTCCTCCTAAAAACTCTGGAGGATGCTGGAGTGATAGAACAAGAAAATATGCATGCTACCATCCAGAAGTCAGTTCCAAGTACCCATTCAAATATAATGAAATTTCAGTAAATGTTACCTTTCTAGGACAAGACAGGACATCAATTCCTTTTCACAATACCCAAGCTTTAGTTACTTGAAGCAAAAATTTTCTACTCCAGCCCAACAGCTTGGTTTTTTTATCCTGCTTATAGACCAGACACTCGTTAACCTCTCAGATCTCTGGAGAGTTGTGGTTTAAGGGAACCCAGGAGGAAAAGACAAATTTGGAAAGCCATTTATCCATCTCACTAGAATTGAGACATTATGGTTTTCATTCTTCCCCCACTCCCCAAAATACCAAATTTCCATCATCAGAGCTCTCTGAATAAACGAACATTTTGTTACTGGACTCAGGAAGAAAGAAACCACATGCCTGTTAGGGACAGAGAGAGGAGGAGTGGAGTATGTGCTTGGGAGCATGTTTATTTGACTGGATTGCAGACGGTCAACCAAAGAACATGCAGATCATATATTTTTAAGCATTTCATAATGTCTTATTATTAATTCCAGCCAAACCCACCAAGACCAAAATTATCTGAAATTGGTGCTTGTGTGTCCTGACCCCAAAGCCAACAATGGTTGCATAAAAAAATAATAAAAAAAAAAATCTACGGTCCTCTCAGGTTTAATTTTTTTTTTTTTTAATCGATTAGAAGGCAGTGCCCTTTAGAGTCTATGGAAAAGACAGGTCTCCATAACTAACAAATTGAAATGTGGTCCTGGGTAAATTTTACTTCCAGGAAACCCAAACGTTGAAGTCCTTGAGAGAGAGAGGCTATAAGCAGAGGGCTCTTCTAAAGGAAGGAGTTTTTATTGAACCTGTCACTTGTCATTAAACACTCCATATTTTACCTTAGCCTGATATTTTCATTAGAGCATACAGACCTTTTTCATCTGTGAATGAAAGCATTCCCTTCAGCCTTGTGTTGAATATGGGGAAAGACTCTCTAAAATCGAGCCCACCCAAACAGGACAATTAGGTTCACAAAGGCAGGAAAGGCACTAGGGAAAAATCAAGTAATATTAATAACATGGTAACTTACACACTTCAATGTTGACTATCACATCCCATTTTAATCTTAAATTCTTACATGCATTTAATAATGTCTATTTTTAATCTCAGAAATACTTGCATATAATTATATAGAACGCAACAGACACCAGTGCAGAATAAAACACAACATAAGGAAAGTGGAAAAAAGTATGTACTGCTGTATAGACATCTCTAATTGGAAAACCTGAACGTAAAAAGGTAAAGATAATAAAATTATACACTTCGACATCTTTGTTCCCAACTTTAGCTCCCCTGTTAGACCACCAACCTACAACAAAGTAACACTGGAGAAAAAGAGAAAAATATCAAACAACTTGGCTTCCTCAAAAGAGACAATTGCTTATTCATTTCTTGTTCCTAGACGTAAGTTGGTTACTTTGAAATTAAAAAAGAGGAAATATTTAGAGTAAAATTATGCTAACTATGCTATTCATAGTTTTATATCTATGATCTCTCTACTGCTAAAACACTTCGTAAGTAAAGAACTGGATAGGACATTGCAAGGACAGCTATACATTCTTAAAGAACTCTGATACAAAGCAGCACCATTTTTTGCCACCTAATTTCTGAGCAAAAGCTGCCTCACTGCTGCCAACAAAGCTGTACAATCTCTTTGAAGTATCAGAAATTGGTGTTAAACAGTTTTAACATGAGTTAAAGTTATCAGTAACCAGAATATCACTGTCTGTCCATTGCTATGTGTAGCTGTACAAACACATTACATAACGTACTGTTTCTTGGGGGCGGGGGGGGAGAGCAATTTTAGTATGCAAATAGGAGCTGAGAGAAAAGAAATTTCAGGCTTTTTCCAATGCATTCCGTTTGTGTAGAAGAAAGAAAAATGAAAAAGGAAAGAATAATTGTGGGGAAGAAAGCCAGAAAAGAAAGCCATACCTTTTAAAATCTGAAAGTGCTACATAAAAACAAAGATGATGGTCTTGTGGAATGGTGTCATTTGATAAATACACCATGCACATAATTGCAAGGCAAATGTCAAGTACCACTTATCTTTTCAAACTTAAAATATAGATTTACTCCAATGCAGATTAGCAATCTAACCAAATATTGTATTAGTTTTAGGAACTTTTAAAGACATTTCACTAATATAAGGAGGACTGTGTTATTTAACTTAAGCTGCCACATAACGAGAGCCTTGTGGATTGCCATAGCATTACAGCCACAAAACCCATTAGCAGATGTAGAAATCCCACATCCCCGCCTTTTATAAAAGTCTGCAGTTATGAAATAATTTTCATACACTTGGAAGTTAACTATTTCAGTGCCCTGCATATACAGGACTGGAATTGAGGGGGAAAACCACAAAACAGTGCATCTGAGAGCATTCCACATGGACACATGTTTCTGTGGTTCTTTCAAAAGCTCCTAAAGAGTTGAAACCATCCCCCTGGAATTCCACAGACAGAGTAAAGAAGCATCTGTCTAAATTAAGGAGGGAATTTATCTCTGCTAGTGAACTATTAGGACTTATTCTGAGTCTTCATTGTAGATGTATTAAGATATGTAGCTGGTAACAAGAAACAGGATTTAACCTAGGATAACAAAGGAAAACACCTAGGAGAAGGCTTGCTCTAAAGATTTAAAAAATAATTTTAAAGACCTCAAGGGTAGATTACTGTTTCCACGTTTATTTTCACTCACCACAAGGAAAGTTATTTTTGTAAATTAAAGAAATCACAGGCAAAATACCTATTATCTCCTCACTTAGCATCATGTATCTTTGCTTTATTTCATGACAATAGTTTAACATTTTTATGACAGCACTTGAAAACTTACTGTTTGATAAACCATCTACAGCTGATATCAACATATAGCACACTGACAAATATTTGACTTGCTTTCATATTGGTGACTTTCATATGCCTAGGCAGATTTGAGGTAACCAGATAATTCTGTGGGGCAGCAGCATGTTATCATTTCAGAATTAAAGCAAACTGACAAGTAAGCATACCAAGAATTCATGAGGTAGAGTAGGGTTTCACTGTCAAACAAGGATGAGTAAACACAGAAAACATGGTCCTCCAGTTACTCCACAATAATTCCAATCTACTATAGGAATACTTACTTGGTTATCTTTCATTTGCTGAAGAAAAGGCACCAGTATAAGGTAAAACCAGCTGGGAAAATACACAAAACAGCTAAAGAAAAAGGCTGTTAGAAAAGCAGCGAAGAAAGAAATGCCATACCAATCTCAATACGGAAATGATAAAATTATTTCAACGATGCACTTCATAACCGACTTGACAGTTAAAACTATTTTTCCCATTTATGAAAACAGAGTAAGCTATGAAGGCAACTGAGAGAGGCTGCTTTCTTTGAAGTGCTCTGGGATAGATGTGTCTTTTTAAACAATCAGTAACAAATTTCTTAGGTAACAGCTACGAAAATGGATCAGAAGGTACAGCAGAGAGCAAGGTAGCTAAGCCTGGCTGACTGGCCAAATTGCTTTAATTCAATTCCTGTGTTACCTGAAGCTGTTGGGAGCTGTCATTAAGATTATCCTCTCGTCTCCTGGCCTCCTCCAGCATCTGTGCACTCTTCTTTTTCTCCACTTGCTCTTTGTGCTTCAGATTTGCTACTTTCTTATTTTGATCTTTAACTTGCCTGTAAAAGAGAAGAGCACTCAGAGCGCAGTCCAGAGCACACTTCCCGTCAGCCCCAGCGCTGGGCAGCTGGACTGGGGAAGAGTGGAACCCTCAAGTACCATCACTTCGTTTGCAGAAGGTCACCAACACCAAACTCATCCTCAAGCGTTACCCTCAACTGTTAATTCAGCCAAAAGAATGCTTTGTTTTGCTCATTACTGTTAACCTAAATACGGACATTTCTGAAATGAAAACCTTAATTATTATTTGGTATAAACTATTAATCAAAAGATGCACCTGCCCTCTTCTAACTATGTGGCAGAAATCTGTTCTCTGTTCATACACACATGTAGATATAAAAAATGCAGACATCTAATAGCCTATTTTGCTTTGGGTACTACTATATCTAATGTGAGGAAAATAGGAGGATCAAAAGGAAAAACTAATGAAACATGACTTGAATATAGAGGACTACCTGTAAGATCTAGGCAATCTATTTCCAGAAGTAAAACTATTTCTTTTCAACCTCAAGTTCTACTTGCTTACTAGATATTTTGAGGGATTTCCTATGCTTTCTTTTTACAGAAACAAGACAGAGCAAGTAAGAACAAACTATTTCAGAAAGCGTGCATAATTTCCTTTTCACTTGCATCTGTGAATTATTTTTGATGATCCTGGCAACTACCATTGCCTGCAGACAGGGCTTGGCCTTTCTGGGCATTAAGACACATGGAGTATTGAATCTAATTACAGACCCTTTAATCTCAGCCTCCTGACCACAGAGAACTTAAGTCTAAACTTTTAGTCCAATCAAAACAAAACAGGGTAGCTTTGCTTCCTCAGCCCTTTTCTCCATAATTATATCTGGAGTTTGGATTTTGGAATAAAAGACAGATTCTTTGGTCGCAAGATTTCCCCAAAACATCATGCAAGGAGTAGACACGGCTCTTTAATTTACTGTTTAGAAAGCAGAATGATATACTAGCTTCATATCTGGTATGTTATCCATACAGAGAGGGAAGAATGTTTCTTCTGTATTTCAGAAATACTTTTAGAACAGATCACAAACAACTCTGATTTAATATTTTCTTCAGAACTCATAACAAAAGTATGATCAAGAACATATCTCTTTGCGATATATATCTTCAAATTATACAGCATATAGCTAGTCAGTGCTTTGAGTTCTTCCAAAAAACTGTAGGTTCAACACTGAGCTCTGCTTTTTGCAATGTAAGCCAATTGGAGCTGGGAAAATTGCAAAGACAGCAAATTTTCCTTGGTGCTAAACAAACTTCTATTAGTGTGAAAAAGTGCTGATGGCCTCCAGAGACCAAGAAAAAAAGGAAAGTCCTTTTCTGATGTTGTTAAAAAATTATTGGCATACTTAACTACCTTGTCCAACAGTTACAGCTGATTTGAGTCAGGATGCTTTTTAAACACAACCAGTATAATTGTTAAGTTATTCTAACCCAGTGCTGCACACTGGTAATGGGCGCACTGCCCAGTTTGAAAGCAGACTTGTTCAGTGATTATTGGAAATATTATGTTGGCACCAACTCAGCTTGTACAATACACGGTTCTATCTGTCCAATAAAATAAACATAGAAAGTACAGCTAAGTCAACGCAGAAAATGAAAATATGTCAGCCCAACACATTCAATTCCATATGAGAATTCTCATTCAACTTCTAAATTAAAATTAGGGGAATTAATTATTTTTTTATAACCTTGCAAACCTAGATTCACCTCTTGGGAAACTGGTCTGTGTTACTGTAATCTACTGGTTAGATAAGAGACAACAATATTAATAAAGCCATAACCCTCATCAAAATATGTCTGATGTAGATAATCTCCCGCATGGTCCATAATGTTTTCAAACAAAATACATACTTCAAAGAAAGGAGTGATTATAAGGATAGATACTATTGACATCCACCTTCTCATGTCTGAACACAAATCAATGTCTTTCTAATATATCAGGTAGATATTTTGAGACAAACTCAAGCTTTCCTAAAGCAGTTTAAAAGACAGAAGTCTTGAAATTACCTAGTGCTTGTAATACTCAGATCAATCCTCATAACTGTCATATTGTTTGGCAACTTGAATTCATGTGCAGGATACAACTATCACTCTATACCTTTGATGTCAAAAAACAACAAAAGTTGGGCAATAAACCTTTCAAATGATACAGGTATCTATGGCATTACCTAAAATTTCCCCAACTGTTTAACTATATAAACTGAGAAGGTCACATGAAACTTGAAATCTATAAATCTAAAAGGCTTGCAGTCATTTGATGCATGAAAACACATCTCATCTTATCTCAATGCCCGTGGTAACAAATGATAATTCTTACTTTTACAATACTTCATGGAGATATTTGTGTAAAAGGTTTCGCATATACAAGCCCAGAGCCCTTGAACATTTGCACCACGAAAGTTCTGTGAAACTGTAAAGAATCCATACTGTGATTCTGTAAAGAATCCTTTCTTCTCTGTCCTTCAAAGCCAAAGTCAGAATTATGTTTTTATATATACAAACAATATTTAAAAAATATTTAAGTATACACACACACACATTTTTAATATCAACAGACCTCAAAAGCTTGATTAATAGGAATCACCCAATTCACTGCTCAATAAGACAGTTCTGTTGCTATTTTGAACACTGAAATACTACTGATGATTGTTATAGAACAATTTCATCTTTACACCACCACTGACAATGTGCAGAATTAGACCACATGCTGAACTGGAACAATAAAATAAAATACAGAAAGTATGCGTCTTAAGCGAGCACACTGCAACTGGTACATTCTATGAGGGGACAGTCAAGAGGAAAATAAAGATTTGTCATAATATATGTGCACAAGGAAGCTAATTAGGACTGCAGAAAGAAACAAATCTCTGGAATTCCCTGAGTTTGAGAGATTCATTTTGTAAACTTAATGTTCTTTTAACTCTTTTGAATGTAGTTACACATATACATAGCACATAACCCTGTCAAAGGGACAGTAAAATTTTAAAGAAATCCTTCACCTGTGAAAGTGTTTTTATTAAAACTGAAAAAACTGCACAAGATTAAAGATAGCAAAAAGACAACGAATTAATTACAATGATAGCAACAGCTTAGAGATTTATGAGTGTTTTCTAGAAAGCATTAGTGTTAGCATGTACAGGAACTGAGTGAACAGCAATTTGCAATGTGCACGTGGAATTTGCATCATAAAATAAAGAGCACATGAATTTCTGAGAGATACAGAGCATTAAATATTACTATAAGTACATATTCCTACTGAAACATCTTTTTAAAATGGGACTACAGCGAGAGAAAGAATGCTGGTGATTCTAATAAAAATTGGAGAGCCAGTTCACATTCAATGAGATAAAGCTTTAAAGAAGGATATCACTGGAACCAACAGAAACAATAACGAAACTAACAAAAGCAAAACTACCTCATCTCAGATGACTTTTATTCTTAGATTCACCCTCAAATCAAATAATAAAAAATGTTCTAGTCACATAGAAGAAAAATCTAATGAGAATGTTTATTATGCTGAATTACAGTGAAGAATCCCACTCATTTTGGAAATAACAATTTCTTTTGCATTTTTTAATAGCAATTTTCAGATAATTACTTTTTTTTGAGATACAGCTCCTAAAAAATTTAGCACTCGAAAGTGAAAAATCTTTTCCTTTGCTTAGAATTTTTCTCCATTTCACAATATGTCATACCAAGTACCATTACAATGGAATATATTAGAGAAAAGGAAGTAGAATCAAAATCAGGCTTCTGATGTAAAAAAAATAAACCCCAGAGTCTTTCAGCTAAAGTAGGCCAAGATTTTCAGAATTAATCATTTCACATCCTTTGATTTTGGGTGCCCAATTTAAGCCATACGCCTGCTGAAAAAAAACATGAGATTTCTCAATCTGGACACTGAAAATAACTATTAATTTATATGACTTTATCCTTTTTTTAATGAAACAAAGCTGCATCACTTAAAAAACCCCACACCTTTCCACTTTCCTATGAAATTCCTGAATTTCCAGTGATGACGTATAGCTGAACACCATGGAGAATGAATTAAAATAATCACAATAAGCCATAAAAACTTTGAAATGAGAAGATTTCACATTTTAAAATAATTTTAAAACAGGAAGACGAATATAAGCAATAGAAAACCAGTGGACCATCAAGCACTCCTGAAAGTGGAAAGTGACTTTGTTACCTGTGAGTCCTTTGGAAGAGTTTTACTCCCTAATAAGATTAATTGCTTTATAGGCCCTATTATTTTTTAAGGCTTTTATGAAATTAATTTTTTCTGTACTAACCCAAATATTTTTTGCATTTTGATACTAATCTCATTATCTTTTACTGTAATGCACATCAGCATATATAGCTGTTAATTCTTTCCTCATATGGTTTTCATGCTACATGTTAATGCAATGTAAGCTATTATCTTCATCTGTTTATCTTTTCTGGCATAATTTCAGATGTTCTTCTTGTACAATAAAAGGTGAAAATATGCATAAGTTAATTCGAATTTTATAATTATATATTAATATTTTTATTTCACAGTTATGCACCTAACAGACAACAGTGTTTTTACAATAATCCAAGTATAAGTATACATTTACAATGCTTTCGAACCACCACAGAAGCTTACCTTCAATATAAAATGTACACACACATACTATATTTCACCTCATGAATACACATGCTAGGAAAAAATATACAGATCTTGTGCACAGCTATAGAAACAGCCTGTTTTATTCATCTGACTTAGGTACTCGGAAAATATTTTTATGTGTCAGTCAGCCATGTCAGAAAGATTGTTTAGCTCGAGCCTTCATTGATGTAGCATTACCACCACCCACAGGACAGTCCACTGTTGCTGCAGCTACTAATCCTGATGGACAGATGAACTTCATTTGCTTTAAAGCACACTTCGCTGCTCAACATAAGTTAAACTGATGCAATAGTCAACATTACTGAAAAAAACTGCAAAGAAAACTGTATGCAATGAAGTAATATATTATTTAGTTTGAAATTGCCAATATGCCTGCCGAAACCAGGACAACAATGTCTAATATAGAATCACAGAATATCTCAAGTTGGAAGGGACCCATGAGGATCAGAGTCCAATTCCCTGCTCCTCGCAGGACTACCTAAAACGAAACCATATGACCAAGAGCGTCTTCCAGACGCTCCTTGAACTCTGACAGGCTTGATGCCGTGACCACCTCCCTGGGGAGCCTGTTCCAGTGACCGACCACCCTTTCAGTGAAGAACCTTTTCCTAATGTCCAACCTGAACTTCCCCTGACGCAGCTTCATTCCATTTCCTCGTGTCCTCTCGCTGGTCACCAGAGAGAGGAGATCAGCACCTCCTCCTCTGCTGCCCCCCTTGAGGAAGCTGATATTGCATAAGACCTCAAAGCACTTTGCAGTCCGAAGAGACACAGAGGAGTACATTTATTCACTTGTGGAATGAAATGGAGCAGCCATCTGAAAGACTATAATACCACAGCAATTTAGGTCAGAGCACAAAACACTATAATGGGAAAAAATTCCGGAAGGAGATGCTGGAAGGCAGGAAACAATCAGCTGAGTTGTCCAGACCTTTATTAGCAGTCTTGTTCATTAATGATTAGATGAGTAAGAAAAAACAGGAAATTTTTAGTGAAAAAAAGATCAACATCATCAACACAATGGAATGCTAGTGATCCGAGTTGGATTGATTTAAAACTCACAGGAAAGTGTCCAACTTACTACATTACCCCCACCATTTCCTTCATCACTTCTTTGTTTTTAAGGTCTGCCCCACCAAATATTTTAGCTGGCCATATCCTTAACCTTAACTTACGAATTTAAAAGATCATAAACACAGCGACATAGCTGAGTTGTTGGGTTTTGGGGGGGGGTTTTGTAGTTTTGGTACACAAAGAAAAACATTTACATTCTGGGAAGTATAACAGAAGGAAGCCAAGGAGAAACTCTTCCCAAAAATGCTACTTTGTTTTGAAAATAAGAAAAACCCCTGTTCTGAAAGGTTTTGCTTTAGCTTTTATTTGCTCAAAACTCACTTCACCTTACCAGTGGCTGATCACCAAACCATGGAGAATAATGGCAGCGTCTGGAAAGGCTAATTGCTTAACCTCAAGAAAGAAAGTGATGAAAGGAAGCTAAATAAGTGATGAAGGAAACAGGACTGACCACATCACACAGTCCCATCACCACAGCTGGGTGTCTGATTGACAGTCAAAGGAAAGTTGCCAAAGGTTGAACAAAGTTCCCTATCTTACGCATTGAAAAATTAGGATCAGGGGAGTTACGCACTGCTGCAGACCTGCAGGGAATTTAGTATGGCTGGATTTATTTTTTTTTTAGACCAGTAAGCATTATCTGGGCCTCTTCCTTTGCTTTGTTGGGCTGTACCTAGCAATCTCAGCTTCTTAAGTAGCTTGTCACTATTCTTCAACATTCTACTAAGGTCAAAAAATGGTGCATTAAATTACTAAGTAAAAGAAACAGTAATTTCATTATGCTTTTCAAACAGCTTGGTTTAATATTACTGTCTCCGTTGCACATTGCATCCAAGCTAAAAGACCAATCAACATACTTTCAATGAGTTGCTCTTGTTCGGATGCACAGCTGCAAACTCCAGCACTCAGTTACCTCTTCTGCTTGTAAGCCTCTCCTCCCACAATCTCTCATCATTTTGTTACACTGTTCCTCGCTGTTCTGTGCCATTTATATGACAAGGTAACATATGCCAATGAAAATATTAACAGACCCTGAAAATTTAACTAGTCTGCTGTATGTGAGTCAAGAAGTCCCACAGTGGCTTTAAGAGATGGGGAGGGTGGACTTCATTTCCTGAAGCTAGGAAACTTATTTTTAAAAACAAAGTGTGTGTTCAGATCAGCACTGGAGGGGGCAAGGGATGAAGACTAGAGAGGCTATGGGAAACCAGCTTGTCCCGAATTTTAGGAACAGGAGCCTAACAGTGTCTGAATCAAGAGGTGTGGAAGTCAAAGACTAGAAGCAGATCGCAACTCCACACTGGTCATTGTCTTTCCTCGGTGTTAAGAATTATCTGCATGATATCAATGCACACTTCCTGATGCAGTCAGCACATTAGCCAGCACATCTTCCACTCTAGCTAAAACAACATTAGGATTTTCGTCCAGAAACAGCTGACAGGAAGATACGGGAAAGGGGAGCACATGGCATATGAATCTAGAAACTCAATACAATAAAAAATGTAACCCAAACCCTCCTATCATTTAGAAACACCTCAGAAAGAAACCCCATGACCTGACCTGTTAGCAATACATAAAGTTTATAGATAACATATTTCAAGTAGTGAGGTGGCACAAGTTATTACTGCTACATGGCATGTTTCATGAGAGGCTACTAGTAAGTCCTAACCAGAAACAGCTATTAGCCTGCACTACAGATAACTGCACTAACGTACTACCTTTAAACATAATTTCTTTAGGAGTAACCAAAGGCCTTCAAACTCGGGTCCAAGCTTGTCCGAGGTAAAATGTGTCAACTGTCAAACACAACAACCTCCCACATTTGGCCATACAATGGGTAATGATAGGTTAATAAGATTTTTTTAAAGTTTTTCCTCTTCTTGTATTAATCTCTCTGATTCAGTCTAGCAAAAGACCAAGAAATATAACCAAACCCACACATACTAAATCTGAATGCTACAGGTGCTTCCGCTGTCAAATGTTATTTCTCAGCGATCAGTAGGGAACACACATTTATGGAAACAATTTTCCTCATGATAGAGTGAAATGATGCAGCATCAACACTCAGTGAATTTAGAGAAAAATACATAATAAATACATTAACAGAAAGAGAAATGTAACTAAGGATGAGAAGCACATGTCTCAAATGCATGCTCTAAGCACTATCAAACTAATCTATTTCAGGGAAAATAGACTTACTTTTTCCTTCAATCCCTTGATCGAACAAAACCAGAATAAACTGGGCTACTCTCCAGTAGCCCAATTACACACAAACAATGGTGAAGTCAAACGCTGTTGTCTTAGTATTCTCAAAAAAATTGGAAGAAAAGAAAAAGGTGCCTTAACCAACTGGCTAAAATTGAGAGATTAACATCAGAGATTAACACAAGTGTCTCCGTTTTTGTGCAACAAGTCCATATCAAATTAAGTAAACCAAAGGTTTGCTTTCAGAGAGGGCCAGATACAACATACTAAAACCAAGACACTCTAAAACCTTCAGGTAAACACCTATAGCACCTCATGTTTTCACTAATCTATAATTCCAGTTTTGTAGATAGAATCCACTACACCTATTTGCCCCACTAATGTGAAGCTAAAAAAATCCTAATAAAACTAATGTGCAGCTTCCCAGCTATTTAAATTCTCAGTATCTATTTGCTAGGAAGCAAGTTTTGTGATGAAAATAATGAATACATTACCATAATTGCATAACTGATGTCAAATTCAAAATCAGGCTTCAGAGATTAAATATCAAATTAATTATATGTCAAGTTCTATAATTATTTTTGAAAGCTGACAGCACTTGAACTAGAAAAGAAACCTTTAACCTTAAAACCTTGCAACCTTTAGTTTTTATTGAAGCTAAGAGCATTAAAAATACAAACTCAAGGTGAACTCTGAAGTAAATCTGTAAGATAATGACATGGGTGTTCCTTTGTTAAGAAAAATACTAATGCTTTAAAGACCTTACTAAAAGCATTCAGTAGTTCAACAAACAAGTTTGTTCTGTTGTACTTTTTCTTCTGCTTTTGTTAATTGAGCAAACAGATGCAAAGCCAAAAATGACATTTATAAAATGGCTGATTAGGCCTCAGTGTGGACTCCTTCTCCCTGCAACACGCTGGGTTAGTTGAATTTGGCCCTAACAGTGTGGGAAGAAGTCCCAAAGGTGCTGTTCCTTTTACCTTTAACTCCAGTGCACAAGCCAACCGCCCTGTGAACAGATCACACGCAGCCAGTCACTCTCTGCTCAAGAGACCTGCACCGTTTGGCTGAAAAAAGTATTTTCTAAACAGCAATAAAATCTTCCTTATGAATGGCATTTTATTGAGGTTTCAGAGGGTATTTTTGTGATCTAAGATCACACATGTCTCTTTTAACTGCAGTCCCACTAGCCAGAAAAGAAAACAAATCACAATACAGCTATTGTTTTCTTTCATATGGGTATGCGAACTTTTCATTCCTTCTAGAATAATACCTGATACAACCAATAATTAAAAGAAAAATCAAATGTAAAAATCATCCATTGAAACAAAACCAAAAATTAAATACAATGTAAGGAGAATAAAATTTTAGAAGCAAAGCATTTAAGAACTAGGCTAGAGTAGCTTATGTTTGCCTTACAGCATATACTGAACAAGCTATCAAGAGAGAAAAGTCCTCTTCTAAAAATTTGCAGAAATTTGGGATAACAGTTTAATATTATCCTGTCATTTTGAAATAGCGTATGTTAAAGAATCAAGATACGTCTTATGCTTTCAAGCTGACAACTACTGAAAATCCAGTCTTCAGCAAAAGTTATTAAACCGAGCAGTTGCCAAGGACAAAAAAGAAAGCACAGTGAGTGTACCAACTCAGCGGAAGAGGATTTCTGACATAAAAGAAAAACATGCATGAGAACATTCAGAGTCTTGCTCTAAGAAAAGGGTGTGAGGACAGTGGTGCTAGCAGGACCATTCTGAAAAAATGTAAACCAGTCCATTTCAGGGCTAAAAGCCCGACGATTTTATGTCGTGGTGACGCCCAAATAAAAATCTTACATAATTTAGCTTATCTCCTTAAAAACAAAACTGTTTTCAAGAAGAATCTTTCAAACAGATTCTCTCTATAGATTTGAATGGAAAAGTGTTTACCCCGTTAGCTATAAAGAAGCTGTACCAAATCTGATCTGAAGTTGGCCGTTCCCAGAGACTATACTGGGGAAAGTATGCAAAAGGATGGGGTCGATTGAAAAGAAATGTTATCATGCTCATCAAACTGTGCCTCACTACAACGTCTTCATTATCATGAGAATCTGAGATGGGAAGTACACAGCTCTATTTTGGTATCCACTGGGTGAGACCAACTTCTGGTAATGCAGACCACAATGTCTCTCAGAATGGCATGTTTGGCATATTTCTTTCGGGTGCTTAGCAAACAGATTTATTAAGAGATATCTCCTCTTATGAAATACATTCTGTAGCACTGGCTTTGACAGCTCACATCAGGTTAATACGAAGAGTGCCTACAGAGATGATCTGTTTCAGACTTTTGACTGCCTGGAAAATGGGAGACAGCAGCATTATTTGTAATAAATATACCACATACAGGGCTGAACAGCCTACCTACATAGTTCAGATGGCTTAGTTCCTCCTTCTCTGATATAGCTGTAATACTGTCTTCTCAGTCTGTCAGCTGTAGGACTCCAGAATACAGCTAGGAATACTTTGCAAGTTGAGTGAATGCCACTTGGTTTCTGGAGAACTCAGTGAGTGTTGCAAGCAACATTTATGAGTATCTCTTCATCAGAGGTTTCTGTAATAGCCTTGGTAATGTGCATGGACAAGGTTACTGGCTTACGCATTTGAGGAGGGATTTCTACCATTTCACAGTAAGTGGATCTGCTACAGAACTAGTAAGTATGTTCATGAGTGTTTTGAATAAATACATTATTTTTTAATATATTCCGAGGGAGCACAGGAAAAAAAAAAAAAATCCAGTGACAAGATGCCCCACGTTTCAGACATCTAAAATATACTCTCACTGATATCCTCAGTGATCACAAAGTTTGTTAATCAAATTATCTCTAGTTTGGAGTATCTACTGAGGAACATAAATTCTTTATCTAGACAATTATCCTACTCCAGCAAACTACTTTTTATTTGGTGACCTTGAGACAAATGGGGCAAAAATCAATATTTTAATTGAGCTGGTCCCCTTACCAGGGCAACTGCCTTGATGTAGCCTGTCACTGAGATATTTTCTGCTTCCCTTCAATAAATTAATCTTCCAAGTAACTGGGGAACACTCATAACCATTAGGAAAGATCAACAAACAACAGCCTTTGCTGTCAAGAAAAATATTCCTAACAGTAATCTCAAATATTTTCTATACATTATCTGTCTTTTTATATGAAGACATACCTTGCAGGCTGAGAGATAATAAGCAGTGTTGAAAATCTAATACAGAATTACTGAGGCTATAGTCAAAACAGGATACAGAAAGACAAGAGGAGAGTTCAAGTCCCTTTCTACTTCAAAATAAAATTTCTCTACCTATAATTCAAAAAGCATCCTCCACTATTCCAAGATGCAGAAGAAAAGGCACTCATTCTTCTTTGGAATTTTCAAGAAATCAACTGAAATTCCTTTAAAGGTTTTGGGGTTTTTTTTGTTGTTTGTTTTCTGCTTGTGCAGACAGGTGTAAGGAAGAATGTAGCAGTGTACAGATCCTTTAAACTAATTACAAAAATTAAAAAGCCATGTTGCTTTAATCAAACTCTACCTCTTGGCTCAAGAGTAGATTTTCCTTGCAGATATCTGGAAACTAATAAGATGTATTTCTGTCCATTTAAAAAAAAAAAATGATAAAAAGATAAAAATGGATCTGGAGAAGATTACATCTGTAACGGAAAAGTACTAGCAATTCATATGTGCTCCCGAAACTGTTTCAGTCCCTCTGAAGGAGAGAAGACAACCAAGCTGATCTGCCAAGAATGCACCCCTGACGCGCTCTTCCACAATAAACTGCAGCTTTCCTCAGAACTGGCCTTCCAGGACTTCATACACAACCCACTCTTCCTGCATCTTCGGAGCAACAGTATCTTTAAAATCTTTAAAATCTTTTAAGTTCGTCTTCCACAAGGAAGGAAATTAACACAGAGCCACATGCACTAGCAAAACATCCAGCTTACTCAGGAATAAAGCCTTAAGCTTTGGAGAACCATGCACAAGACGCACTACTGAGACCAGCAAGTGGCATGAATTGCTGTATTTTTATAGGTTATGCAGCACTGATAGCCAAGGCTCCTTCTGGACTTCCCAAAACAAGGACACAAGAACATCAAGAAACCTTCACTGGTGGTGCTAAGTTTCAGTTTTAGAGGCACTGAGGAAATCTTTGGTTCTGATCAGGGTGCATGAGGAGACTGAGGGATGGCAGCAGTCTGGTTTGGATGGGAACTGAACTGCAGCTACTATAAGGCAAATTTTTTTTGCCTCAGCAGGTGTTTATTCTGAGGAGAATAAACTTAAACTTGATAGCGAGAATGGTTCTGAGTTCAGGGATCTGCTGTTTCTTTATAGACACAGAAAGGAAGTAATTTTTAAGAAAATTTAATGTATTCAACAAGAGTGTGATGTACCTGTAGAAGTAAGGGTGGGAAATTTAACCAAAACAGATGATGCTAACAGAAGCCTCACAACATAATGTAGGAGAAAAATTAGAATAAGTTGGGAATAGCATGTACTTACCCCTTCTATTTAACACTAACCAACACAGTAATACTTTAAAATGATCTTGCAAATGTTTGGCTTTTGTTCACACTATAAGGTTTTTGCCCAAGTTACAATAATGTTTGAAGCTTTAAGCATTTAAAAATACAAAGCAGACTCCCTTCAGCTACATTTCAGCTGTCATTTGTTCACGTGATCCAAGCATACTCAAAAAGAACATGGAAAGAAGCAGTCAAGGGAAACAAACTGTCAAAAACTGTGTGTCATGCCCTACCTCTTTGAGCAAAGACATCTGCATATTCCATATTAAAATGTGAAATCTGTGCTGAAAGCAAGAGATATGAGAAAGGGAAGAAGGCATGTCGTAAACTAAGGAGTAAAAAACAACAGTTATTTGCATCTCATTAATAATCTTTATAAAATGCCACTGCACGGTCTCTACAAAAACTATGCCTATTACTTATAATGTACTGAACAGTCCCTTTGATTGGGAGATATGATCATGAAACATTTCCTTTAAGAAGAAATTACACAAAATGTTGCAGTTATTGCATAACCTTTGTACTCCAAATGCACCAGAAAAATCCATTTTTTTCACATTCCAAGTCAGTGGTCCCTTTTGCAGTATAAAGTGTCATTTTGCAGTAGCCTAATAAAGTATTTACTAGTAACTTCATTTAATGCTCTCTTCCAGGTTTTTTCATACAGGATGGCCTAAAAGTAAATGACGAAAAAGAAAAGAAGATCTTCTGTGCAAGGTGCAAGAGAACAGGGAGCAAGCAAGCAATGCTGAAAGAAAAGACACCTTATGTTGATTAATGGGGTATCAACCCTTTAAAATACGTTGACATGTCAAACACTGAAAAAGTGTTTGCTCTTATATCCTTTATATATATTGCTAGGAGTTAGTAATACAAAAAATATGATCTATTTCTAAACTGTTTATTCAGGTCTCTATGTGACACATTGCTAACATATTCTGCTGGAATTATCTATGTAAAGTGAAAAATTACACACTGAAAAGTGAAGTGAATGCGTATATCTATCTAGTAGTTGGTTTCAAGTTAACAATATTAATGCTGTTACTTATTTGGTATGATTACCTGAGGAATTCAGGCACATCCAGCAAAACCAAGAATCCTACCAGCTGAAAATTAAAAAATATAATAGAATAAACTTTTTTTTTTTTAAAAACATTGCAGGCTAAAGGAACTAAGTGAGCGTATAATGCAGATTATTACAGAATAAGGCAGGCCTAGAGAAAGAAACAAACAACACTGAACACAATATTGGTAAAAGAGAAAAGGTATGACAGGAGGTGCCCCCAAAAGAATGTATTTTCAAAGATACAGCATCCCCACTGAAGCCTGCATGGCTAAGATTCTTTACCCTTTGTCGTGGTTTAACCCCAGCCAGCAACTAAGCACCACGCAGCTGCTCACTCACTCCCCCCCCGCCCCCCGGGATGTGGGAGAGAATCAGGAAAAAAAACTCGTGGGTTGAGATAAAGACAGTTTAATAGGACAGAAAGGAATGAAAAACAATGATAATGATAATAATAATATGACAATAGTAATACTAAAAGAATTAAACTATACAAAGCAAGTGGTGCACAATGTAATTGCTCACCACTCGTTGACCGATGCCCAGTTAGTTCCCGAGCTGCGATCCCCCCCTCCCAGCCAACTCCCCTGCCGTTTATATACTGGGCATGATGTCATATGGTATGGAATAGCTCTTTGGCCAGTTTGGGTCAGCTGTCCTGGCTGTGTCCCCTCCCAACTTCTTGTGCCCCTCCAGCCTTCTTGCTGGCTGGGCATGAGAAGCTGAAAAATCCTTGACTTAGTATAAACACTACTTAGCAACAACTAAAACATCAGTGTGTTATCAACATTATTTTCCTACTAAATTCAAAACATAGCACTATACCAGCTACTAGGAAGAAAATTAACTCTGTCATAGCTGAAACCACAACACCCTTACGCACACTTGTAGGGTAAAGTCGCATTACGTCACCTCTCTTTTAGTTCCCAGGATGTGGGACTTCATCAAACATGGCATGAACGACTCAAGACATTAAAAACGCAAGGGGAAGTTTGCAGACAATCTGAGTTTTGCTGGCATTCAGAACGGAAACAATCCGGTCAGTGCTATTAGTGCCAGTGGGACTGATAAAGCTTAAAGCTGGACTGATGCTGAAAGCTAAGGAAGACAACATATGCTTTTCAGAGCTACCATCTGGTGAGCTACAGTAAAATCCATGGCTTTGAGAAGTCACACGTTTACATGCTAGGGGGGAGCTGAGCAACACAGGGGAGTAGGAACTAGTAGGAAAGCAGCCTCAAATTTCTGTTGGATTGGCATCTTCTGTGTTCTTTTGTCAAGGCTGGCACTGAGCACACCAGCTTGGCAACTGCCAGTTGTTGGCAGTTCTAATTTCTAGGACCAAATGAGGCTCTTCTGGTCTATCTATAGAGAGTATTTTGCAACTCAGATTTCTAATTCTTTCTCACTCTTGGTTTTTAAAAAAAGGAAACAGGTTACTCGTAATGATCAAGTTCATTCCAGAATGCTTGAAAGAAGGATGCTGGAACTGAATCACTCCAACCCCACTGTCACTCCAAAACTGCCATCATGCTTGGTCCCAATTTCTATCAAATCTGTTCAGTATTGTAAACAGACACATAATAATGTTCCCTGTAAAAACACTTTACTTCAAACTGAGTATGCTGAGTCACTAAAGGGATAGGTGGCACTTTACCCCTTAGAGCTAGGAGTTAATTAGTCAGTCATAAACAGAAAGTGACAACTGGAAATATTTTGTTCTCTAAGGAAGTGAAAAAACATTTCTTTTAATTAAGAAGAACGGCCTATCTGCTGGATAAGAAGGAAATGAAGTAAGTTTCTGAGAGCATGATTAAATCTGTCTGAATTACCTGGGGTACTTCAAGAAGACTGGCTAGAAAAGCTGACATATTCCAGCATGAAAGGGGCCCTCTATTGTTTGCAAATGAAGAACATGTTATGCAGAAGGAGGGAATACTCGACTACACCACCCTGTCAGGACAATGAAATGGAAGACAGCCATAGAAGAGAAAGGAAAAGGGGAAAAAAAGAGCTTACCAATTTAATCTTAGCATAAGAACGTTAAGCATGTTTTTATCTTGCAGTATCTGTAATAGCCTACTTGGGATTTTATGGATAAGCAATTTTATTTTCATTTTACAGTAATGTGATTAAAAGTGATTTCAAATTGAATGATAGCAATAGAAGTGTGCATTCAATCTACAAACTGTATGACTGTAATAAATATCTATGCTTATCTAGCATATTTTTCATCCAAAAGATGAGAAATTATTTGCAGAGAAGATGCACAGGCCAGTTAGGAAAGCTGGTTTCACAGGAATCAGGATGAAAAATATTAGCTAGTGACCAGTAGTAATAAGAAACGCTCTTAATTGATGAGTAAAGTACTGAACGGCACAGCTGAAACACAAGGGTTCCAATGCCCTCATCTAAGGCAGTGAAGTCACCTTGTGTGCAGGTCAAAAATGGAACTTGATCTTCACAAGTAACACAAGAACAAAAGGTAACATTTCAATTTAGTCACGGGCGCAGACTAAACACAAAAGGAGTAACTTCCTAGCCAGCTGAAAATCTCACAGCAGAAAAATGCTGTCTCAACAAGGCAGCTGAGAAGAAGATGCAGAGTCAACTATGCTCTATTTTATTTGCCCACAACCCGAGCAAGAGAAAGGATGTGACAAAAAGGGATGTGAATACTGCAAATGGAAAACATTTCTTTCAACCCGAATGACAAGGCATAACAGCATACCTGGTAACTACAGATGCAGACTAGTAAAACCCCATGCTGTCAGATCTAAGGTCACTGTCCCAGCCTAAGCTCTCAGCCAGCAAGAGAAGCTTACAAAGAACATATAAAAACCATAGGAAATAGATAATTCCCAATTTTATCTTCTCTGATTCTATTAACAGCAATAAGGTTTGAGAGTATCTGTGTTTAGGTATGGGTAAGAAGGGGACAGAAGTAGGACGAGCTACATTAGAAATCTTGAAAGAAAAACATCTGGCTAAAATATTATTTATGAAAGAACAAGCCTGTTAATACCACACTGACACATATCACAGTGATGCATTATCCCAGAGAGCAGAAATTCTTGGGACTTTTTAGAATTGTTTAAAAACTGAGAATACAACTAGAAATTTGCAAGAAATAAAAGTGCAGTGGATCCCCCCACCGTATTTTTCTTCTTTCTTTTCTTACAGCTGCAGTGCTATGAAATAGCAAGACAATTAGTTTATGCTGTTTTTCAAGGTCAATATTATGCATCAAATTCTTACCAAAACCACACAAAAATTGTAGAGTCTGTCCTAGAATACAGATTAACTTACCATAGTAAGTTAGAATCATGGAGTAATTTGGGTTGGAGGGATCTCTGAAGGTCACCTGGTTCAATCCCCTGCTCAAAACAAGCCCAAATTAGAGCAAGTTGCTCATAGCTTTGTTCAGATGAGTTTTGAATATGTCCAGTGAGGAAGACTTCTCAGCCTCTCTGGGCACCTGTTTCAGTATCTAACTGTATCACCGTAAATTTTTTCTGCCATTATCTCATTGCAACTTAGATTGGAACGTGTTGCAATTTGTGTCTGTTGCCTCTCAACCTTTTATTGAACACCTCTGAGAAGAGTCTGGCTCTGTCTTCTCTGGACCTTCCCATCAGAGAGCTGAAAGACCACAGTATGATCTCCCATGAGGCTCCTCTTCCTAGGCTTGAACATACCCAGTTCTCTCCACCCCTCATTGTATGTCATGTGCTGTAGCATCTAGTCATCTCACCGGCCTGCCTGCTAGACTCACTCCGTTATCCTAATGTCTTTCTTGTACCTGGAAGCCCCAAACTAGACATAGTATTCCAGATGTAGCCTCACAAGTGCCCATCAGAGGGAAACAACCACTTCTCTTGACCTGCTAGCTGTGCTTCTGCTAACACAGCCCAAATTACTTCTTCACAGTAGTGTGACACTGTTGACTCAAGTTCAACTTGTCCTCAGCCACCCCTTGGTCCTTCTCTATGAACCAGCCTTCTAACCAGTTAGCCCTCAGCTGGTACAGATGCGGGGGTTATTCAACCCCAGGTGCAGAGCTTAGCACTTGCTTTTATTGAACTTTACGAGTTTTCTGCCAGTTCATTTCTCCAGCCTGTCAAGGTTAGTGTAAGAGCCCTGCCCTCCAGCATATACTCCCCATAACCACTCCCCTCAGTTTGCTATCACCCATGAAATTTCTGAAGGTGTATTGTGTCTCATCATCCACATCATTAAAAAGACATTAAACAGTGCTGATTCCCCTCTGAGCCAGTCATCTCATCACTGAAGGCAATCAGGTTGGTCAGGCATGATCTGCCCTTGTAAATCCATACTGGCTGGTCCCTACCACCTTCTTGTCCTTCAGGTGCTTGGAGATGGCCTTCAGGAGGATCTGCTCCAAAAACTTCCCAATGCATGAAGTTACACTGACTGGCCTGCAATTCCCTGGATCCTCCTTCTCATCTTTCTTGAAGATGGTGTGAAGTTTGCCAGTCATGAGGAACTTTCCCTGACAGCCATGAGCTTTTGAAGATGACAGAAAGAGTCCTCGCTATGACATCAGCTGGCTTCCTCAGCAACCTTGTATGTATCTGATCTGATTCCATCAACCTGCATATTTCTGATTTGTTTAAATGGTCTGTAACTTGGTCTTCCACTTCTGTGGGTAACGCTTCACTCCCTCAGACTCTGCCACTATGCTCAGGGATCTGAAAGGAGTCCTTATCAATAAAAAAAAGGAGAAAAAGAAGCTACTGAGCTCCTCATCCTTTTCAGTGACCTTTTAAAAAGGTCTCCTGCCCAACTGAGTTCTCTTTAACTACTGTATTATTGCTGAGTCCAGGGTCTGTTAAAGATTTTGGTACTGTCAGTTATGGAAACGTTGGCACCAAGACTATTTTACCATAGACACATAAATTCACTGTCTGCCCATATACTTACCTGGCTTTTAGAGTTCTAATAGAAATAAAAATCTAGCCATTTGGGGGGATAAATTTTTGCACAGAAGTTAGCCATTAAAGATGAAAAATAACCTTCAGGTTTTATTCCTTTGACTAAATGTGATGTGACACATATGGGTTAGTCAAAATGTTTAATGTTGCATGAAGTTTGAATGATAATTTCAGTTAATCTTCTGATGATGACATGCTAGGTAATTTGTTAACTTTGGGATATATGAACATAAAGACACATTTTAAAATGTCTTCTAAAAATAATGTTGTATTTTGATGCTTCAAATAGTATGGTAAAAAGCCACCTGTTTTGTTACATCTGAAAAAAGCAAATTGTGAAGTACTCCTCTAATCTCTCAGAGCATTTGACTCTGAGCTCTTCAAAATTCACAGCATACTGTTGACCCACAAACATCCTCCCTAGTGCCATATCCAGTCACATGTCTTTCTAATGCTACCTCAGTTTGAATCCCCACAGGAAAGCTGCGTGCTTTGTGAATACATGTACTGAAAACAGAGCAATAACACAAAAAGAAAAACAACTCGGTGTTTCATATAATTAAATTAATTTCAGCAGGTAATAGGAAAGAAATCAGATCATGCAAGGCTGCAGAAAAGTGAGAATTCTGAGATGATATACAGCTGTGAATAATTTTGCTTTGTTAAGATGCAGTGAAATGAGGCAAGAAAAGAGGACCTTTGACAAAAAAGCTACAGATTCCACTTCAAACGGAGGAAGAAAGCTCTGATAATCATTATACCTAAATTAAATACGAAAGACTATGCCAGTGACCTGTTTTAAAGGAAACCACAGTTCTGTTTTGTGCCCTACTCATCACCACCCAACCTTCACAGCCAACAAGTCTGATGCCTTCATTTCTTCCTTTCCCCACTATCATCTCCAAGATGCCTTACTGCTCCTCACTCACAAGGAATAGACAACTCTTACAGGCAGAGTACTTTTTAATGTAAAGAATCTCAGTAGAATTAAAGGAAACATATTAAATAGAAACAACTATTAAAGCTTGTTATTTTTTAGAGACATCCAAGGAAATTTAAATCAAAACTTCTTTGAACACAGTGTATCTGGCTCTGCTGAGCTAAAACTAACCATTACTGACTCGACATGCTTGGAATTTTTATCATTTCCTGATGTGGTTAATGACCAGCATGGTGGCAGAATGAAGACCTGAGTCTTCTAAAGGTATGAAACTAAAGAGCCAGCCACACTTCCAGTGAAATTTCTCCTGACTGCCCACGCACTCTCAGTGCTCAGATACACAGCTTCCTACAGATATAGTATATGACTAAAATAATCCCCTCAGATTTAGTATTTTGTTTTTACTTTGATTTTATAAGGCTACACTTGAGTTGCCACACTGACATTTAATTTTACATGGACACTCATAGCAGACTTTTATCTGGATTCATGCCACCAGCCTGCACTCATCTAATCACCAAGCCACTTTGCTGTGCAGAAATAAGGTTTAGAGTATTTTTTTATTACTTCCTATTGCATCAAATTCTCTTTGGTATAGCAAAGAATCCAGAAAACTTCTTTCTCTTAAGATCTGGATTACTTGCTTCAAAAGATGACAGACAGTACAATTAACCATGTGATGTAAACTGTTAGAAAAATCTGACAGTAGAAAGCAGGGCACTAAAAGACAAGCCTCCTGCGGGAGGCCTCCTGTCCTACTGTTCCAGCTATTTTTCCATTCCAGTACTATGCTACAAAGATAAATGGTTGATAAATAGCACGTTTAACGTTATTCAGCAGACAGGATGCAAAAAAAAAAAAAAAAAAATTTGAAGCAGTTAAGCTGTTTGTTTCCCAATTTGAAGCTAGAAATCTTGCTTTTGCTTTATCAATATAGCTCATTCTTTCCTTGAAAAGTATGCAGTTGCTCACTATAGCACCTGATTTTGTCAGTCTTGTTATCTTTTTCCGTCTCAACTTTTGTGACATGCATACATAAGAACCACTTAAAAGAACTGTAGCATATGACTTCATGGTATTTTTCTATTTTTTTCCACTGCTGCAGGTAATGACACCAGAATAGTGTTATTTGGCTTGTTACTCTTGAACTCAGCATTGGATAGTTCTTTATGTAAAGCTGTCATCAACAGAAATGCTTAGCAAAAACTCCTTATGGAAAACTGCTTTAATCCCCATGCCTTCCAAGACTATTTTATTTACTATGAATCAGTATGACATCCACTCTAGGCCCTTAGACTTCTGAGCCGTAAGTACATGTCATAACGGCAACAGTGATGACGATTACACTATGACATTCTGATTCACTGAGTTTATCAACAGGAGAGAGATGACGAAAGCTTTATAGACAGATCAGAAAATTCAGAGGTTTTGCACTGATTACAGTAAACAAAGCTGTTCTTGATGAGAACAGATATAATTCAGAGTATTTCTTTCTGTTTCTAGAAGACAGACATATCTAACACATTTTTTCACATATTCCGTTCTTTCCCAGGAAGACACATTTGCTTTGATGTCTGAAAAAAATAACTGCTTTACACCATTAATAAAAGTAAAAATAAAGTTATGGCTCCCATAGTAGCTTCCAATGTAGAACGTAACTTCACAGAACAGCTACTTCTTCATATGTTGCAGTTAATGGTAATTAGGCAAACACTGAAATGCATAGGAAAGAAAACGAGTGGTACTGCAACCCCTGTGATTTTCCTGCTTGTCCTTAGGAGAATCTTTTCCTTGTGTTTCTGGCCAGCAGGGATTTTGTAGTTCCAAGAGCAGTCATTCCACCTATTCCCTTACACTACTGATTTATTTGAACAAACATATGAAAATCTCAGCAACTAGCCATCATAGCAATCAATGTTAAAAAATGGAAAAAAAAAAAAAAAAATCAGTAAAACCACTAAGAAACTATGAGGACAGAACGGACAATCTCTTTAACGTCTTATCAGAAAACTCTTCAAAGATCCTAACACTTGGCTACCTCAAACCACAGTCATATCTTCTCTAGCCAAATTTTACAACATGCTCTAAATGAGAGAAATGAAAGTTATGGTTGCATTGTTTGGGGAAAGAGAAATCATGCCAGGTCTCAGAAAAAACACCGTCAAACCACAACCTAAAAATAGTTCCCCCTCTTGCTCATCACAAATTCCAGCATAGGTGCAGATACTGATAAAAACCTACAGCCACATGGATTGAAGCAAAAATGTCTTTGACAGACAGATTCTATAACATTTAGGACTTTATCGGCCAGACAAAGCACATCAAACTCCACTCATGCTGGCAACTGGCAAATATAGACTACCCAACAGAAGTCCTGTTCATGCAAGGAAAGACACTGTGTGTATTTCAAAGGAGAATGCTCACAGGGCAGAAAAGCTTCCTGGCAGTTCTGCTCTTTGGGATCTGAAGAAAGAGGGTCATTCAAGGACAGCCCTCCTCTCCCCAACAATTACAAGTATGCCAGTATGACACACTGAATATGGAAGGTATTGATGGACAACAACATGATTAACTTCCAATCTTTTTCCAGTTTGTGGGAGGAAGGAAAATACGCAGCCAAGGCCACAAGTGCAACGTCTGTGCCAAACCAAGGTCAGAACGCCGACACAATTTAAAGGCGTCAGCAGCATCGCAGCATCGTGGGATTCCACTCACCACCACATTTTTCACAGTGTTAATCAGGAATAGAAAAGTCGGATGTTGGTCAATAACTCAGAACTTTAGTCATTAAGTAGTGGCTTCCTAAGCAAAGACACTGCCTGAAACAATTATAATCATTCCTTCATCAGGAGTCACAGACGCTTTCTACCAAACAGACTTTATCAATCCAAAGTGGTTTCAGAGCCTTTCAAAGGCAACTGGGGATCATTAGATAATGTACTCTGACTTGTATTACATAGGCCACAGACGTTTACTCCTAGCTACTCTACTGAAGTCCCAAAATCTATGTTTAGCAACTGCTTTTAAAATATAAAAATAAAAAATCGAGCCATGGCTGAAAGACTTCAAAACATGTTGTCTCTTGGTAGGGTTTTTTCAGTAGTTTATCACTTTATGCCTTCAACAAATCTATCCTCTTACTAATTTACTTATCTTTAACCCTCAGCCCTTGGTTCTTTCTGACAGCACAACAAACTCAAACTGCACCAAAACTAGTTCTGCAACATCACTGCGAGGTTTCAGACACAGATGCAATGATAAAAATCCAACAGTTAAAGTATGTATGACTAGTATTTTAAAGGAACTGGTTTTGCACTCAACAGCACGTATCAGAGAATATGGCTAATGTTCAATGTTTTTTCTTCTTGAAGTAACAGATAACCCCCAATAATATTTAAACTGTCTTGCTTCAGCTTCCTGTTCCTGTAGTTTTTTCCCTTGAAAGGCTTCATTGGTAAGTCTTCCCCCTTCTTCCCAGTGCACTAAAACACTGATTTACAGTGGTTTGATATAAATTCTTTCATTCAAGCACAAGTTTCTTCTAAACGTGCACCCTATCCAACCCACCCTCCTACACAGACTTAACCAAATCTCTGAACTTTTATTTTGTAGATCATGTGATTTGATATGCAATCTTCTGTGAGATCCTAATTTTAGCTGAATAGACAGTAGTCTTATAAATACCCTTATTAAAAGTGAATACTGACCTTGAGGTGAGGCTGAAGGAAGCAGCAAATCCAGGAAGGAGATGCGAAAGAAAAAGAGTTAGAGTTTGTGAAAACAGTGTCCAGAGATCAGGCAGTTCAAGAATACAGGACAAAACAAGCAGATCTAAATCAGGTAATGACACACAGACACATAATCCATCACAAACACAGAGCTGCATGTTTTATAGACATCTAATAAAAAAAAAAAAAAGAAAAAAAAAGGACCTTTACATTAGATTACACCATTTCACTTAGAGGCAACTTTCTGTAGAGAAAATAGTCTCCAATACATAACAGTTCTTGGAAAAGGGAAATAAGCAAACTGTAGAAAACTCTGGATTTACATCACATCACTAGCAAGTATCCTTCTTCCAGAATTCTAACTAACATTTTGAAAATGTGGAGTTTGACTATCTGAGATGAACCCTAATGTGTTCCTTTATGCCACCTTCTAGGGACTTATTTTCCCTCCATGAGCAAGACACATGTTTTTTCAATTTTCCTGCAGATGACCCAGACTTGTCAAAAGCGAATAAACAGAAGGGCGAAAAACCCCAACCATGGAGTAAAGTCTTCAAGACCTGAAGACTTACAAAGCTATACGTTCATATTTCTTAATTTTGACATTGAAGTCACCCTTCCAAAGACAAACAAAAAAAGCATCTGCCTCTTCTTCCTGCAGTATTGCTGTCTTAATTTTCCCACATAGGTGCAATCTAAAAACAATAATGACCAAACAGGCGTATTTTTGACAGTTCTCTCCAACATTGTTCAACAGCAGGATTGATCAAGACAAAATGCTGGAGTTTCCTGTATAACATGAGGTCCCATAGGTTCATTATTGCTTTTTTTCCCCAAGTATCTCCAATATCTTTTCATAGGCATCTGCTGTCAATTTCACTGATAACAGCAAGGTAAGTCAACAAGGAGCCATAAATACAGATCTTTCTCATATGATTTTAGACTTAATTCTTTTTCAGTCAACAGAAGAGACAAAAAGTAAATATCCTTCTGTCCAAAGCGGCAATTTGGCTTCTACAACGTATGTTGTACTTCTCCCATGGCAAAATTTCACTCTAAAAAGGCAGGATATGGTCTGGAGAAAAATATTTCTATAGGAGAGGCTAGCTGCTATATGCTTTATTACTTTTGGTATATGTAACCATGTAAATGAAATGTGAAGTCCTTATTTCTGGCATAAATTTTACAAACAACAATGTAGGATATTGAATTTGTACAAGGAGCAGTTTCAGCACGAGGTACAGCTGAGAAGTGTATTGCTGGTTTGTAGCAGATAAACTAGTGTAAAGAAACGTTTTTTTGGCTTTTAAACTAACATTTTTCTAATCAAGTTCTTCAAGGACAGCTGTTGTAAAGGCTGTGTTATTTGGGGATTTGGGGAAAGATGAGACTTGCAAAATGCCGAATACCACATCTCAGTGTTTGATCTCAAAGTTATAATGTTCCAAAAGCCTCAGTTAATTCATATAGAAAAGCGTGTAACAATTCTGACTGAAATCCAAGAGTACACTCTCTAAGCTGAGCTGCAGAGCTATGACTGGTCAAACAAATTTAACAAAAGGGAACAAAAAATTGAAAATAAACACTTGGTTAGATATGGGAATAAATAAGGTGGGGGAAAAAAGCTTGACTTTATGACTGTTATTGAATCTAGATTATGAAAGTTTAAGACTTCTCATTTTGTTTCAGGGACTCTTTGTAGTTCCTGGTTCTATTGTAATGATGTTGTGACATTGTTTCTTTAATTTAACAGTGAAAAAAAGTACAGGCTAGAATTTAGAATAGCCCTGTAGAATTTGAATGAACTGTACTGCTCTTTCAACTGCTATTAAAGGTAGCATCTTTTGCTGGCACAAGATGAAGGCAAAACAGTACCTGAAATACTATGCTGAGGTCACTTGCTATTTTCTGTACGCTACAGAAGTATTATTTAGCCAGCTGCACAGGATTTGAATGGAGAACAATTATTGCTACATCTTCATTTTGTAATGGAATAAATTCTTTCTTCCAAAGAAATACACATTTTGTGTAACTGCTAGCCCCTTTTTCCATGTTTTTTTACAGGCATTTAAAATATTTTTTAAAAATGTGGATTTTTAGAATAATCATAATGTTTATCCAAACAAAAGTGAGGAATATGTCTGAAAGCGCATTAAACTAGAAAAAATCTGGAACTGTGCTATCACTCAAACTAAAAATGAGGCAGACACCTGAAATTGCCAGCTATTAGGAAGTCAATGGAGATCTGCTACGGACTGGAGGTGAAGCCTCAGTGCGCAGGGCTACATCAGTGAAATTGAGCAGAGGAGCACAGCAAGCATCTGCCCCAGGAAGCAGCCCCAAGCAAGCAGGATCAGATACATACCAAGACATGCTCATTACAGAGCAAAATAATAATTTTCAGTTTGCACTATTTCCCTTCGAGCAAGAACACACACTTGCAGCATTCCTTACAAGATCCAGCAGCAGCGTTTCTGCCCAGCCCCATTAACTGTGTACTCCGATGCAACAGTCACACAGGGAGACAATACAATTGTAACACCAAATGGTAGTCTCAAGAGAAATCCATTTTCTTTTAAAATGCCATCTCATTAATTTTAAAAATATAGCTGACTTAAATCTGATCACTGGGTGCAGATCAAAAAAGTTGGTGAGATGTGAACACGTTAGTATTTTAATTAAGAAATATATATATTTTAAAAGCTGTTGATTATTC
This sequence comes from Gymnogyps californianus, assembly GCF_018139145.2. Classification (NCBI taxonomy): domain Eukaryota; kingdom Metazoa; phylum Chordata; class Aves; order Accipitriformes; family Cathartidae; genus Gymnogyps; species Gymnogyps californianus. Next base: position 150,625,422 of record NC_059471.1, read on the forward strand.
CAGTTATAATTTTTTCCACATGCTTGTATATTATAGGGAGTGGAATGAGTCTGCTGTATTAGTCTCATATGTACTTAGGGAGAATTTTATGTAATGGTTTCTAGTCAACCTTTGAATTCCACTTGTTTGACAGTAAGTGATTGTGTATATTTACTACTTCATCGTTCCTTCAAAGCAGTCTGACAGGGAATAATACGCATTTGATCTTCCTTGTGTCAGTCAAAGCAGAAAGGCTATTTATGTTTACCACTTTTGACACCTTTTCTTGGTAAAAAGAATGATGGCTGGTCTTTTCTTTTCTTTTTAGTTGATATTTAGAGGGATGGGGAAGAGATGGAGAGACAGAGAGAGAAGGTTTGTATGTGCATCCTTGTGCGCATGCATGCATGGATCTAAGAGCACAAACATGACCACAGATGGCCATGGAGCACTAATGTTGCTATTTCACTGGCTTACTGGTGATTACTGGATTTTCCTTTTGTTCTTAGTGTACTCCAAGACAATGTTAGGATCTGACACTTATTTTTACTGTATCAGTTGTATAGAAGGGGGTTTTCAGTGTGGTGGGGTTTTTTTTCTCCTTACATACTAGTTTGTGAGTATGGATAGCCCCGTATCGCTCAGAGATGTTGACTGAAACAAAGCTACAAAACAGCTTTTGAAGAGATGTAGTCAAGGCAGGTAACAATGAAACCCTGATATGCAAAGTAGGCTCATAATTTACATGATGTTCTTTCTCCTCTGGTTTTATAATTATATCATAGCTCTTACACTCGACTGATCTAGCAGTTGGATTAGGAGATACTTGCTAAATAAAACCCATCATTGCTACAATGCAGGCAGAGTATAAATCATCAGATGACAACTCCTATATTCACTACAGATAATAGACTTAGGCGTGAGAGGGAGTGTTTGATAACCACCTTGATTTAATGATAAAAACAAACAGGACTTTAACGCCACAGGAAATTTGGCAGGAAAAGAAGCCTTCAAAAAAGTTCATAATCAGTGCTTCTCATTACTCGTGTTTCTCTAGTGTAGGGTCCTTCTTGGATGATCCAAGATCAGATCCTTAGTCTTGGATTAGTAGACAAACCCAGCTTTCAGCCCATTGCTGAATTTAGCAAAGGAGACGGTCTGTACTCAGTTCCATAGAGATGAATCACTCTGTTGAACAGTGTCAGTCCTGCCTGCTTGAGCATGGAAATAATATTAGGGCAAATACCCAGGCTTAGGTGGTTCAATGATGGGATAACACAGCAAGCTCATTCAGCCAAAGCTTGCACCAGCCCTGACCTCTCACCATGTCAAGGGCTGGACTAATTGGGGTTCTTTGACCTTGTTTTTTAGAACAGCTGTTTCTGCAATATCACAAAGTTTCAGTTTCTCCCAAAACACAGAAAAAGGGAGAGAATGGGAAATAAAGGACAGCTAAATAAAGAACAAATGGAAAAAGGATATCCCATTATATGAAAAAGGTGAGGATGGATTGAGGAGTCACCGTAAAATCACTATGATGGCTTTTTTATCTGGTGTTCTTTACAGATGGATTTGCAATTACTGGCAGTGTCTCTCTCTTCTCTTCTTAGATGTAGGTTTCAAAAGCGATTAGTGAGTCTGAGTGTTGATCTTAAGGCACTTCAACAAAGGTTGACTTTCAGAGGGCAGACACTTGCCTTCTGAAAATCAGCCTACTTTCAAACATCTCAAGTTAAATACTTGTAAGTAAAGGTGCCTGCATCTTATATTCTTATCTGTTTAGAGCAGTTATGTTGATATAAAATGTATTATTTTCTCCCCTGTGAAACTTGATGTTGGACTTCAGGTGTAATGTTCATTTTGTATGAAGATAAAGCAAGACTGAGAAGAAAGAAATGACTTCTTCATTTCCTAGCTTGGAAATGATGAAAATCTTTAATATTAAATAGATCTGTGTGCTCAGAGGTGGAGCTGGACTAACTACGGGCCTGACTACTTCTTTCCATTATGAAATCTTGTTCTCAGTTGCTTGCCAAATATTAACAAATTGTGCTGAAATTTTCCATGACAGGTGTCAGCCTCACCCAGGATTTTTTGGGGACAATTTGAGCTACGTTCTTCACACATCAAACGCAGCATTCTTGTGGAAAAAATTTGTTCATATGGTTAAAGGCTGTATCACTTTACTGTGATATATAGGCTCCCATGAGAGGTGAATTAAAATTACATGGCAATCTTCATTTTGGAATGTCCTAAGTTTTGAGTGATTAACCTTAGAATCTTAATATTCACTTAAGCTATGGATTTTTGAGGGAAGTGGATGAGAAACACAACAACAAATTCTGCCTTGTAATAATACCATGCAACCATGAGATAAATATATTCGATTTTCTTTTATGATTTATGGTACCAAAATGGATTAAAGTATTTTAAAGTAATATTTAATTATTTCAGTTTTTCCAATGCCTGAATCAGAGTTCAATTTCTTTTTGGAGTACTTTAATGAGTTACGATAATACAGAATTATAGTCATACCATCTCTCAAGGTTAACTTTAATGGTATATAAACACCTTTTGTTCTTTAATTTGACAACGTCCCTTTTACTTTGAGTTACTTCTTTGCCCTGATGTGGTTCTTGTTTGGGAATTCTCTAAAAAAATTATTTAAAAATTCACAGAAAAAAACAACTTGAAAACCAAAGACAATTATTATGAGATACGAGTAGTGGTTTGAAAATACGTATTTCAGCTTCAAATTGTTGACTTAAGCTTCGAGCATAATTTACTAGTATAGTTTTCTTCACACTATTCTAGGAAACCATAAAGTTGATGGAACATGCAGTTAATTTCTCTCTCCATCTATCCTTCACAGACTACTACGCAAACATATCACTGTCTTAAAGACATATAGAGTAAGATACTTCCTTCTACTGTCCACATTTTTCAGCGCTCCTTTGAGATCACCCTATGGTTTTTAATCTTTTATTTTTATTTACTGTTGAGAAGAAATATTTAAGATGAGGAGTATACCTTTTGGCTGCTACACCTCAAAAGTTTGAAGGTTTCTTCTTGAACAGGGCATCCTTAAATTCTTTTTAGAAAAACTTCCCAAAATCTCTCTCTTAAAATAGCCATCATTTCCAGCTGTCCTTAATGGGACTGCTGGTATTCCAAAGCCCAGTACTGGCTTCCTTTGTTCCCAAATCAAAGTCAAGTTTCCTTCAGGAAAAAAATGGTAGTACCTTATGTCCTTACAAGGACTACCTATCATATATAGCAAGCTTGCCAAATTAAAATCAATTTCAAGTCTGTATCTGGAACGAGGACTTCCATATATATTCACTCAGTACTTACTTCTGAAGCAACATATACATATGTATTTACTGCCACCTCTCAAGTACAAAGTCAGTTCTTATTTGCAGAATATATGCACACAAATACCTCTGTGTGTAAACTACCCATCTGAAGGCTGTGATGGCCATGTCCCAGATGATTAGCATTATTTTTCTTTCTTTTCTCTTCTTTGTTTTCCTTTTTCTTATTACAGGATAATAATCACAATAAAACTCAAGAATAAGTCAATACTGACCTCTATCAATGACACATTTTAGAACACTTGAGTTTTAGCTGGTTGAGGCAGAACTGATAGCAGAGATTAGAACCAAATGTAAAACACAGCAAGAGAATTAGAATAAAAAGCAACAGCTTCTGTTGAGTTTAAATCAGGGAGAACAGCAGCAAACCTCCTTTGGACTGTGGTCATAACCACCGTGACATGAGTTGAACGCAGAGACTGTTAGAGCTTGTACTTGACATAACTAGTTCCTGTTTGACCTAAGAAAAAAAGCATAATTGCAGCAGACCCAAACAGCAGCAGCAGCAGCAGCCGGGCAGCCAGCAGTGACATTCCACCCCGTAGGAAACAGAAGCCTTATAGAGCACTCACTTTCCCAGGAAGTCCCACACAAACCCCCCTACGTGTTGCGGTGCAGGGACCGACACCTGGTAGGGAGGGTGCAATTTGCGGGAGGCGTGCTTTCTGAGAAAAGGCATAGTCAAAAAAACCCCCACACGTACAAAACAAAACAACTCGTGGAACCAGGACGTGACAGTATAAATGGAAAGAAAAAGCAAGGAAGGAAACAAAACACAAAATGAAAAGTTACAGAGAGACAGGAGATTATGGAATGGCAACACAAAAAGCAAACAGTTAGTTATAAAGAAAGTGAATAACCAGACAGCTACAAAACCCTCTACACCACCACAATCTGGGGACAGAAACAAAACTTATAGGGCCATTCACCCACAGAAGAAATGTGAACTTATGGCCCACCTTCCCATAAGAAAAAGTAAAATCCTGCCCACAGAGAATATAAATTAATGAGGTTGTGCTTTCGATCTCATGTTGACTCTAGAGTATTTTTAAAACTTTTGCATAGCATGCACCATATTTAACACATTTTTTGGGGGTATCTTTCCTCCCATTCACAGCTGAAAAACAACGTCCCCCACCCAGTAATTGCAACAGTTACTGAAGAGTGGAAGCATTTCCCTCTATTTTAATTTGAGCTGAAGGCACCTTTGCCATCATTGAAAAGGCTTAAGTGAACAGTTTTCTGCTTTTCGTTTCACCTTCCCCTTCTCCTATCTTTTCTCCTTCTCTGTTCTCCTATACATACCTCCCTAACAGGCGACTCATTTCTTCTCTTCTGTGGATGCAACTGCGTTACTATTTCTCTTCTCCTGACGACGTATGGTCTAGTTGTCGCATATAACTAGCATAAGGGAAAACTCCAGGGAGAGACTCTCTCTTTTGAAAAAACCCGTTTTTGTTAGTACAGTTATTCTCTGAATGTGACTTATTTCTTCTCATCTTGCTCTGCATGGAATAATAACGGTTCCTGATAGGCACAGCAATATTCACTTTTTTGCTTGCTGACAAATGCTTCTGCAAGCACTAGGGTTGTTCTTTGCACGGCAGAGTTTGAACCGCTGCAGAAGCATTAGAAGTCAAGATAATTTCTGGCTCACTCTGTATGGACCACAGTTTAGGAAGGACTTTTACAAGGCAAAATTATCTATTCTTTTCTGGAAACCAAGACCCTAGCTCTAAAACATTCATGTAACATGCCTGGATATATCAGTTCAGCTGTGAAAGAATACTCTATAAACAAGCATGGTAGATAAAACCAGGACCAACCTATACATTTAATATGCATGTTAAAATCCCTGCTTTGTGTAAAAACTCACAAGAAGAAAGCAAGCTTCCAGAGAACAGGGGTTTGGGGGAGCAAGCAAGAACTTTTCCATTTCCACTTACAGTGGTTAGAGAACATGAATATTCTTAGAGATTTTTTTTTCCCTTGATTTACACAGCTGCTGGCAATGACATGATAACAAAAGTAGTCTTTTCTTTAACATAGCTGAAATACCTACTCTAATTACTAGAAATAAAAGATGACATATTCTATGTTATCTCAGTACTGGTAGAAAAGACAAAAAGCTAAAAAGAGAAGAGGACCACTATTTTTTTTATAAGAGTGAAGATCAGGTGGTAAGAAGGAATGGATAACACTGAATAGTCAAAGTATTCACCAAATTGTTATGGAGTGACGTCTAGTCATTTGGGGGTTTTATGCTTTCATTGATATAGTAAGAGTTTGATCTGTGACTGAAACAGCAAGAAACTACCACTGTAACATGAAAAACAATAAATGCTTTGCAGATCTCGGGAACTGCATCTTTTCAAAGAAAAAGTTCCTTTCTAACTCTTTGAAGATTGGGTGCCAAAGCTTTTATCTGTAAAAGAGAAGGAGGCCCATATTCATTTCTCTTCTTTGTTATTTTTGCTTTGTAGACTATAAACTCTTTTGATTATAGGCAACTTATATGTGTTTATTCAGTGTTTGACACTGCAAGTCCCAATCTTCATTAGAGTTTCTGAATGCTAATGTAATTAAAAAAAAATAAAAAAATCAGACTTGCATTAAAAGCGTGTATAAGAAAATTCTCTTCCTGCCATTCCAATCTCCTCTAGGAATCAGGTTGAGGAATGATGAATATTTCTGACTTGCTTTTCCTAAACAGTAATTACTTCTGAACACAGAAAAACTTCAGGCACTATGAACGTACTTCTTCCCCATACCTTACTTCTATTAGAAGTTTGTTGCTTGTTACTGTTCGGGCATGTTATTTCATGCCTGAGATGGGCACCTCTAAGGGACTGAAAAAAAATCACACAGACAAATATGACTTGTAACTGCTATTTAGCTTTTTCATGTCTATACTTAATGCTCCTACTCTATAAACCTATTGCCTGAATGTTCTGCTGAATGCATCGTGTATCAATGGGCTGAAAGTTATATCACTTAGGAAAAGAAGGGAAGACAGTTAAAAAAGGACATATCCCCACTTTTGGGTGTTCAAGCTCACACCACAGGTATAGAGAATTTTGGTTAAATAAAACAACAACTTCAAGAAAACTGACAGGATGCCGCTTACAATCACAAAGAGAGAAGAAACCCAGCTGACAAGTTGAACTGTTTCAGAGCTCTGTCACTTTCAAGGAAACAAGAATGGACTTCTTAAAAGGAGTTTTTCAAATCATTCAGAGGGGCCCATAATTTGACTATCATCACGCCAATGAACAATAACCACCGCCATCACGCAGAACCTGAAAGGTCCTCTGCTCAGTTGCCCTAATCTTCCTGACACTAAATGCAGAGCCGTTAAATAGTGATAAGACAGAAATTAGAAAGAATATTCTGGCACAAGGCAAATGGGAATAATCAAATTTCCATTTTGCTGTTCCAAGTTAGTGATTCTTCATTGCGAATGGTAAAGTAAACAAAAAACCCCAAACAGGTATTACTTCCTAGGAACAACCTCTTCGCCCACTGTAAGGTGAGAAAATGACAGAAAACAAAATCTGTTTCAGGTCTTTCCCAAGATCTACTATTTATAATTGTGATACAAATGTCATGGAATCATAATAAATTATCATTTTTGTTTGGGACATTGAAGTCTAGAAAAAAATATCTGAGCACCCTGGCTCCAACAGAAAGATGGAAAATGCTGAAAAGTGCTGAATCACATTTCATTTGGACAAAAGCAAATCTGTTCATTTGGCTTCATATGAGCCAAAGTTTACCTGTGTCCCTATCAGTACAAAGAGTTTCAATGCCACTTGTCAGGAGAACCTGAGTAACTAGTATCACAAGCTCTTAAAAAATATTTTTTTTTTTTTTTTTTTTTTTTTTTTTTTTTTGAGAACCATGCCTGAGGAATTTATTAAATCAAAAGAACAAATTGTTCTCCAAACACACCACAGTGTCGGCAACTTTTCCTACCATCTCCATTCCCTTACAGTTCTATCTATCCTTCTAGGTCTATCTATATCAGCCCTATTTTTGAGCAGCCAGATAATGAAAGCACACAGTAAGACACCTTTTTGCTTACAAGCTACCAAAATAAAGGACTGAAGGCAGAAAAACTCTAACAGACTTTCCCAAAATAGGCACTCTAAGGTTTTTAAGAAAAAAAAAAAAAAAAAAAAGGACTAAGTTATCTCTAACTTTAACCAGCTCTTTTGCTCTTCTAGTAACTTTATACCATTCTCACCTCTCCAGTTCTGCTATCTTCTTATCCTTATCATTCTTCTCATTTTCCATCTCTTTCAAGATTTCCAGAAGACGATCCACTTCAGCTTGAGCCTTGCTAGATTCTTCCCGATACCGTGTCACCTCCCTTTCCAGCTGCTGCATACGATCACTCAGCTCTGGGCTGGCCCTAGCCTCCAGTGTTGCCTCATGAGCCTGTAAGAAAAAGGTTCAAGAAAAAATACTTCATTCACACATATGTATTTTAGAGATACTATGATGACTGCAAAATGCTATCTAGATAGCTATTTCAAAATGGCAAGATTAATTATTACACAGAAATAAATATACAGTCCGTATGCTACTTTTAAGCATGGGGAAATACTTTATAGGAAAAGAAAAACTCAGAAACAAATTTAATTTTTTTAATGCAGTCTAAAAAAATCTAAGTGGTTTTTTTGATCTGAAACAGAATTGACAGAAGAAAGAAGTAAAAATATGAAAAAAGTTAAACTTCTTTGAAAGGAAAGAAAAAGAAAAGTGTGAGTGTATACAAAAATTCCTAAAATACACTTCTAAAACAGTGATATGACTGTAGAATTAGTTATCTGAGGTATTTTTAACCTAGATAATCTAGAAAAACAAATCACAGGTTAACAGCCTTCAATAATTACATCAGTATGCAAAGTGTCAGATAGATTTGCACAGATGGTGCTGATGTACTGAAGTCCTTGCTAGTTATCTGAGCTGTATAGACTAGGACTAATATGAGTACAGCTATGTACTGAAATTATCTTTGCCTAGTTATCTAGGAAATACAATTTTTCGAAATCAGGCTATGGGGACAAAAAACATCAGAGGACTGAGGATAAATGACCCCAATGAAGAGGTTTTGCTTCTTTTTTTTTTTTTTTTAATGGCTTGGTTTGTTTTAAAAATCACTAATTTATTAGTAAAATTAATTCAACAGTTCCCAAGCATATTAGAGACAAAGAAAAGGCAGTATTTATGCTGGAATTTAAATTAGCAGACTAAGGACTATCTTTTATCCCCCAGTCCCTCTACTCTTGGATCTTGAACTGCTATGTGATCTCAATTAAGGCTATTTCAGAATTGCTCAAATTTGCTTCAGTGAATAGTAGGTTTGGAAGGCTACTCTTCCAACCAAGATTGCCTGCAAACTCAAGGCCTTTCTCTTCTCTGAAACAAACCTACAACAGAAAATAAGACTACAGACATTTTTCCCCCCTGTGTGCAGTTGCGGAAAGTTGTTTTACAAGCTGCCAATGTTCTGCTCCAAAGCACGCTAGGTCTAAATCCAATAGTATAGGATTGCTGCTTTTAAAGGTAATTGGACAGAATTCCAGAAGCATAATACTCAGGGTTAGAAGCTGATGCTTCCAAAGAACCAAACAGCAAAAATACACTTGGCTAAATCTGTTTAGTTATTCAGTAAAATAAGACTGCAGGAAAATATCCATTCATTGACCCCAATGTTTTTGCCTTGAAGCCTCTTGTTAAGCTATTTCAGAATTGCTGAAATCCAGGAGGATCTCAGAGCAGAACATTCTAGGACTGAAGAACGTCTTGATGCCTGTCTTTACTGGAACTATGACCTTGGGATGCATCCCGGTTTCCCAAATACTGGAGTGCTTCATGTTGCAGGGCCTTGCCCCTGCAGCTCCTGCCTGAGGGTCGATGCTAAACTGTTTTGGTTTTCTTTTTTTTAAAGCAGAATTCCAGAAAGCTGGATAACTTGCAAAGTATTTTATCGTAGAACAAAATGCCTGGCAATCCCCAGGTCTCCCAGGTAGATCTCAGCAGGAGTGCCCAACAACCACAGATCCTGGAAGAACAGAACCCTTTCCTGAGGCAATGCATTTAGGAAGACTTAAAAGGCTCCCTACTTCTGAGTGACTTTCAAGTCAAACCCTGCCACTCCTCTGTCACCGAGCTAAGTCTTGAAAATCCTGCTTCTAAGCTTTGACCCGGCTCCGAGTGCATCCCTGGTGAGCCTGGAAACTTTGAGAAGCCTTTTGGAGTTAGCGCTGTCAATGCTTCCAGATTCCTTACTGCCCCATAAGCACTTCGAATTATACACTCTTGGAAAAGGCACGCTACAGCAAGCGGAAGCCTAATTAATGTGTCGCCAAGATGATGCAGACTCCAGGAGGACATTGCAGCAATGAGACTGACAAGCGTGTCGGTTCCATGAACAGCTGCAAGCATCAGGGAACACACTTTGCTTTGGAAGGAGAGTGTTGGTGGGTGTTCCTGAAATGCCTTATTAGGATTTCCAGCCTGCAGGAAATCTGAAATACTTGATTTCATTTCCTTTTCAACTATACCTAAATTTCAAACAAAAACTCCATCCTTCCCTCCCAAATACTGTTGTGCAGGAACTGGGAATACTGTTTTTGAGAGGCATCTATAAATCTACTGGGGGGCATCTATATTCTCCTAAGAGACACTATGTATAGAGTTAAGTCTGGTTTTCACCAGACGCAGAGCCTGAATTCTTCTGTACTGGATTTAGGTATGTTTCCAACACCTCAAATTGTTTGTTTTAACAAATACTCCTCCAGGCTCTTTGAAGTCATCCAAAATACAGAATCAGATAATCAAGAAACTTCTTTTAAAAAAAAGCAAAGCTAGGCTGTTAGCCTGCATTACTAAACTCTCTAATTCAAAGTAAGATATAAGACCTAACGCAATTCTACTGTCAGGAAAGTCCTGATTTATATTACTCTGTGCTAATAAAAGCATCTCCACAACAACCCAAGAGACACTACTGAGAAGAGGAAATCAATTTTCTTTTTTAGAAAATTAGCCAACAAGTCAGTGTGTCTGGTTCTTATAGAACGAAAGGGCTATTTACACGACATAAATTATTAGCTAAGACACGTAACACATGTTATTTGTATATAATGCACATAAGTATGGATACTTTCACCTAACACAAAGAAAACGTTATGTGATATGGTGTAAACTGGAGACCACTTCCTGAGTTGTGAATTACTGACTGAGTGACTTTGGTCCATTTTGTGGGTTATGTACAAAATATGTGTCGCATGACCATATCTAAAATCCTACTGGATTCATTTATTGTATAGGAGAGAAAACGAATGCATTTAGAGGTTTCCCACAAACTCACATCAAGATCTGGAACAGATGAAATTGGCTACCTTCCCAATGCAACATTGTGCGAAATAATTCAGCAGTATTTTTTCTTTAACCGAAAAGAAAGTTAAACACAAACAATGAATTCCTATATTCACAGTAGAAAAACCACATCCAACTTCCCCCACCCACCAAAAGTGTACAAAACATCCAAAATAAGGCAGTAATTTCATTTTCGAAACAGAATCGACATATAAAGTGACAAATGCACTAATCCAGTTTCTGCTGTATTAAAGAGACTATAGGAAGTGCATTTCGACAGGTTCAACTTTCAGCTCTGCCTAAGACAGTATTCCTAAACCTGCAACCTTTTAATATAGTTATAAGCAAATGTGAAAATGTGTAAGAGCAATTAACAAACATTAAATAAATTGAAAAAGCAGCTTGCTTAGGGTGAAGGGAACATTGCACTTTCTCCTCTGACAAATGAGAAATAAGAAAAGGTACGTTTACACAGGCCATTGAGTTTACCTGATTACAGGCTATTTTAAACCTCTTAACTGTTACTACTGTCCCTGTCATTAGCTCTCCATGTCTGTTCCAGTGTGGCGTCAAACAGGTGAATTTAAGCTACTTTCAAGAGCACAATCAAACTTGCATGTCTGATTCTGCATTGATCAGCCTAAGAAACACAGTCACATTTAGCTAGAAAGCAGCACCTTCTTAAGCTATGTTTTTATTAGCAAAGCTCATTTGATCAGTATTAATCCTTGCCAGTGTGAATTTAATTTCAAATTTTAAGTGGTTCAGGACCGAGAATAGTTTAAGCTTACTATTCTGGATATGCTCTCAAAGTTCTTAAGAGGGACTATAAACTAAAGAGGTGGTTTAACAGCTTTCTGCTTTTCTGCTCTTAGCCATCATTTCCCATCTGGAATGTGGTAAGTGATGGGGTGAGTGCTTCAGGTACCTAAAGAATAAAAGAAAGAGTCATTGTTCCTCAAATAAATGTACTATAACTTCTATTGCTTCCACAGAAAATCAGCTGACAAAGCCAACTTCTACAACCAAAACAAAGATGACCAATGTTTCACAGAAATAACCACTATTTACAGATGGAGAGGAGAGGAAGACAAAACACATTAAAAAGAATTTTCTAAGTTGATATTTCTCGTGCCAAAAAACTCTTTACTAAGAGGAAAGGTAACCTTACACAGCTTAAAGCATACAAGAGGCAGGGAAGAAAACAATAGCACAGATCTAATTTAAAGTTCTAAAATGTAAATAAAAATTCCAGACATTATGACTCAGATTCCAAATCAATATTCCTAAAAGATTAACTAAATCAAACAGCAAATAATTCACAGCAAACACTTTCTACTTTTACTTATGAATTGAGACAGTAAATTCAGTTTAACATTTCACGTACAAATGTTGCCAAGAACTTTTGGCCGCAAAGTAGAAGTTCCCAAGAATCTGAAACCCCATTTTAATCCACCCTCCTACCTCCAAGTGTGCCTCACATCTCCTAAAAATAGTAAATGCACACACAAATACAAAAATATATTATGACTATTTACTGCAAAAGACAAACACATACAATCATTTTCTTTATTTTTCCTATCGTGAAGGCAGCAATTCAAATGATAAAACGTCTGCTGCCTTCTATCATGGCTTTATTAGTTTCAACAAAATTATAAATTCGAAAAATAACCAGACTTGCTCCTCCTTTAGTTCCAATGCTCTCAACACCACATGCTGTAACGCAGCTTTTCAAACAGGCTGTACTGGAAGTAAAAGGCTCAGTGAATTCTCTGATATACTATGTACCGGAAAACTTGAGTCTGTCAAAGAGTTGTTTGTTATCTTATTAATGACAAAATCTTTTAAATGGTTAGTCTCTGTTAATGTCACTGTAAATTTTTGACACTGAATAAGCACGTATTTGGTTGGAATAATTTCATAAAGAAGGCTGAAAGTCTAAATAAGAGGAAGATGCCTTGAGAGAACCCATTACTGTAAAAAAGTGATCTCTTCAGAAAGATATGAGTTCCCATAGCCGTTATTAAACATTAACAATTTGCTCTCTCTGGACTGACACCAACACAAAAAGTGCACAAAGACAGGAGAGAAATGCCCAGGTGATGGCTGTCTTTGCAAGCGTACTTCAACCCCCTTCCCCACGCCTCATCTGAACCAGGCTTTACTCAGCTGACCAGTGGCTACTATTTTACAGAAACAGAGCTTCATTCAGTGCGCAGTAGGGATTTACTCAAGTAATGCTCAGACATTCAGTACTTGTTTTTTGATATTCAGTGTATGGCTCTATGCCTTGTTTACTCTAAATTACAAAATGACACCGAAAAAGGAATATTTTCCCAATTTTCTGCCATATTAATCATGACTGTAGGCTATTTCTTGGCAAATGGTAACTAACCACTTCATAACACCACTAGTGGGAAATGAGAATGCATTATTATACCTGTTGTGCAGGTGAAAAACTGAGATGCAAAAATATCCTGCCTTACTCACTCAATGCTTTCCTACTATTAAAAAAAAAAAAAATATATATATCATCATCTAATTTCTCTAGATGATTATCATCTTCCTTATATATCTCCGGCTCATTCTTGGAGCATTTGTCACACAATATTGAAGACTGCAAGAGTCTGGCAGACAATAATTTAGTTATAAAATGTTATAACAACTACCTCACAATGAAAAATGAGAAAGGCCACACAATGTTGCGTTGGCCATTTCCTAGCTTTTGGATATTTAATTTTTCAAAATGAATGTTGTCTTAACAAGGTTTCTGGGAGAGGTAGAATAGGTAAGTTTAATTTTTTAGGTATAGGAAAATCAGGGAGAAAAACCCTCCAACTTTCCACTGCATGAGATGATGCTGACGTTGTCATGAACCATCAACAGTACTGGAACTTTAATAGCCACCACACAGCCTCTTGCACCTTATCCTGTATGTTAGCTCTATCATACTGGGGAATAAAACACACAGTTTGTTCCCACATTTTGTATTTGCTGACTTCAGAGTAATGGGGAGTCTCAGAAATTTTGCATGCTATTAAAGATTTCGTAGAGAATATGCTCTCCTGGGCACAACTTTTCCTGCCTATCTGCACCAAGTACAACTCTTTTGTACTGTATCTCATTTCCCCAATCTTTTATCAACATTATTTAGCCAGGTTCAAATTCCACTCCTCTTATCCAGGCAGATTCCACTAATCTACCAGTTCTCCTCATCCTTTTCCTACCACTTTTTTTCAGGTTTGGGGGATGGTTTTTTGCACAGTTTGTTCTATCCAACAGTGCCTGTAGTCCCATATCTTCTGCTCATATGCAACCCCCTCCTCATACCATGTCTTCTCAGAGTCCCAGGTTTGGTACAATTTTCCTGGTAATCCTAGCTACTCATTCCCCCAGCAAAATCCAATCTGTTTTTCTCCTCCCAATGGCTAACTTTCAGTACCAGCTTCCAATCCTAACAGATTATTTGTCCTGATCTGTTCCACACACCAAGATGCTGATTCTTGCTTCTGCTGTATTTGTATCAAGCAGCTGCTTGGAACCAGCGTGGTATTTGGTGAATAGTCTACTTAGTATTGCTGCTGCCTGCTCAAATGACCAGACCTAGAAGAGGCTGTGGCAATGGAGAGAGACAATGGGAAGGTCTTCCTCCCTCTTCAGGATGGGGTACAACCAGTGCAGGTGGAATCTGTGGGAAGTTCCATTGCTAAATCTATCTTTCTACTGAGCATGTACAAATAGACAATGCATTTAACCTTTAACCAATTTAGATAGATTTAAACAGGGGCATCAAAAAATATCTGGTACAAGGAACAAATCTTTTAATAAAAAATGACTAGTGTTAAAAAAAAAAGATTAAAACCAACATATTTCTGTATTTTGTTCTTGAAAACAGTGGCTGAGAGTTTCTTTCAAAGACGCAAAACCAAACAAAATCACAGGCTGAATCAACAACGTAAGAAACTTCAGCTAAAAGATGTTTATGGTTTTGCAAAACCATAAACAATTGATAAAAGAATCTATTTAATGGGATGCATTAAACAAGTTTAGTAATGGACTGTACCAGTGTAATCTACAAGTTAGGAGGCTGGCAAATTATTTTAAAGTGGAGGAATGTATCAATTTACCAGAAAAATTTTGAGTCTGCTATTCATACCTGAACACACAAAACCTTTGGGGAAAAAATATTCTCTGTTGTGAAGTACTAAATAATGAAATCCTTCAAAAGCCACATCCACCAATCTTATAACCTTTAAGAAAGTTATGGGGTTTTTTTTCCCTAATCCTTGTGCACCAAATACCTTAGAATATTTATTAATGACTGTTTTTACATATAATAAATAACTCAAAATGCAGGGTAGGAGTTTTTATGCCCTAGTTGACTATTCATTGTTATTTCTGATAGTCCTAACAAAATACTTTTCCCTATTGCACACCACAACTCTTTTCCCAAATGTAGTCCCATAAATGCATCGTATTATCTGCTCTATTAAAATAATTTCTAATACGGGATGCCACAAAAACTGAACTATTACAAGCACCAGCGATTCTCTGACCTTCAGACAATGATTGTCAGGATAGACAGCTACATTTACCCCGAACATTGTCAAGAGTAACACAGATACCAGCCCCCTGAAAGTTTTGTAACAAGATTTTTTTTACGCACACAGTCACAAGAGAAATCTCTGATGAAAACCACCTTGGATTACATAATTTACGGTGTCAAGATATTATTATACAAACACTCCTTGAAAGGAGTGCTCTTTGACATCAAACAGAAGGCTGGTAATAGGATCCAAAATTAAACTGACATAGTACCAGTGAGCTTAATGCTTACACAAGTTTTTAAGCAATCTTTTACTTGCCGTAACTTAATTATTATTTCTAATGCGCTGCTGTACATGGTGTTACAGAATACTTTCATGCAAGAAGCTTGATTTACATGGAAATTCTACATTCTTGCTCTGAAAATGCATGGACAATGGAGATGAAAGAAAAGCTACAGGACACCTCAAGCAACTGCAGCAAAGGGAAACAAAAACATTGGCACAATATTAAGCTGTCCAAACAAAAATGAAGTTAGACCAACGCAGCCAAAATGTAAAAGCATCTTAGAAGGCTTTTTTGAGCATGACTGGTCAGACATACCATAGCATTTTGTTTGTATCCATACTATCCATACCCACTGCTAAAGTAATTCACCAGTACACTCTGTGTTGGCCCAAATATAAAAGCACAGGTGAATACACATGCAATACAGAAAAGTAAATGGGGTTGGCAATAGCCTCTCAGTTTGCCAGGGAACTTACTGGCTTGGATGGATGACTCAATAAAACTTCAGGGTGCTAAAGGGAGAAAGAAGATAGGAAAAGATGGGGAAAATTGGGGACAGGAACTATGTGAGAGAGAAAAAGAAAAGATGTAACAAGAAAAGAATTTAAAATAATAGCTGCAACATTAATTTACTAAGATGACAGAATCTTAATTTGTGGTTTTAGCATGCATTACTAACCAGCTTTTGAAACATGAGAAACATGGAGAGTTACCCTCGTGCAAGTCCCAAACTTGATCTCGATTTCTCAGTTTAACAGTTTTGTCCAGTCCTCAAATACTTAACGTAATCCTGTGCTTGGGTTTACAGATGACAGTTTTACAGGTTGAGCAGGACTTTAATTTCTAGTGCTTCACTTATATCAATTACAAGACAGCTAAATGGTTTAGAAAACTAATTCAGTAACTGACGCTATCTGAACGCGGAACACAATTGCTGGGTTTTTACTTTTATTTTTACAAGACACCCTGATTTCCCTGGTAGCCTTTTTCTTTCTAGGTTGCTATGCTGAATACATCATTTATGGTCCCTTCTTTGAAAAAACAAATCATCAGCTGAGAACAAAAAGTAGTATTTCTATCTCATCTACCAATATCGTCAGTAATATTTTCAGTTGTGGCAGGAAATCCATTTTCACAAAAATAAAAAGCACCAGAGCCTGTATTAGACGAGCCGAGCTAAATCTTGGGAAACAGACTTTGGGTCAACACTTCATTCAGTCATTCTTTCCTGTCTTTTGAAAGATACTGTCCTCCTGAACTTGAAGGAAGAACACCACAGAAGAAAAAAAAACATCCTCTGAGTGAGCCTGTTGAACCTAGAGGTATTTTCCTGGCAGGGAATCACTGCTAACATTCTCTGATGAAAAATTCCTAGAACTGCACCAAGGGGAAGTTTGTTAACATATGGTTTTGGACTCTTTCTTTTCTCTAACCTTGATGCCTTTCCAATAACGAAAATACCTATAGGGAGAAAAACTATGCACTGGAAATGAAGACAGACAAAAATCCGCTCATCTTTGCTGGAACAAATTCTAATATTAGTTGGTCTCTCCCAGATTAGAAAAGCAAAATGAAACAAAGCATATTGGCTGGGAAAGACAAGACGGAAAAAGCTAGGAAAAGAGTATCCTGAAGAACAACAACTAGAAGAAAACTTTTTCACTATAAAACTATTACATTAAAATAGAAGTTTGAAAAAAAGAATTTCCTAAGGAAAAAAACCCAACCACACAGCATAAAACCACTTCACAGAAAAACAGGGGGAGAACCCCCTGTGTGTGATTTCCCTCTAATGATTCCATCTCAGCAAAAAAGGAGACTATTTAAGGCAGGACACCAGGCCATGTAAACTCAACAGGGATTTATGGCTTGCTTTCAGCATTCAGAATCTCCCATAGTATCTCCTGCTGCCAGCAGGCTGACACTTGAGCACAGAAGCAATGACAGTAGAATAATCAGAACATTAAGTACACAGATTTGCATAACCATAGTACCATTATTAAAAAAAAAACCAACCCTGAATATGAAAAACACTGCAGTTCTATTCGCTAAGACAGCGATCAATATAAAACAGTCATTAGTAAGAACAGGAATAGTAACAATGAGAAGTAGACACCTTGAGTCAGACACTGGAGACTGCTTACATGGAAAGAAAAATAATACCAGCAACCTTTCAGCACCCCTGCACTCCACTTGGTTAATAATATTTCAGTTTAGGGTAAAGTTAAATACCTTTCACAGAAAAAGTGGAAGCTTGCACTGTTCATGATTTCTCAAAGGCTCACTGTTTAGAGATTAGCAAAAGTTTTGTCCAAGGACTGCCCAAATCTTTTTTATCTAATGGCTTAACAGTAGTCCAATTCAGTCTCTTATGTCAGCTTCTTAACTTCTAAGACTAATAGATATAACTGAAAGTACTCAAACTGTTCAGTGGAAATAAGAGGCAAGGGAAACAAGATTGATGTTAGACACATCTCTGTTCAAACTGTAAGGGAAACAACCTAAAAGAAAAAGCTTTTTGCCATTTGCTGTTAAGAGCTACACAAGAAAGGCCTTCCTGCATGTGTCTTATGCAAAACAGCACTAAGATAACGTAATAAAACTCAACATAATAAACCTCTAATTTGGTTTTAAACTGAATGCTCTTATGTAGCCATTCGTTTTAAGGTTAATTCTGACAGTTATTTGCAATGGTTAACAATGCAGATGTGTAAAACTGAGTTTTTAGAAGCTTTAAATTGGAGCTGGATTATCTATCATAATTGTTTCAAGGATGACAAGGAACTAATCCACCTTGAAAATGTCAAACAGCCTGAATAAATATCTGTAATGCATTTAAAGAGAAAGCCTTTTAAAAATACATTTTTCTGCTTTTCTGTGGGCGACAAAAAAACATTGGCAAATTAAAAACAGCTGAAAAAAAGGTTATTAAAGAAATATCTAAACTTACTTATAAGTATAAAACATATTCAAGTGGTTGTGAACTATATCTTCTTGATGACTAAAAGTAACCGTGACTTGGTTCTAGAAAGCAAGGAGGATCAGTGGTAGAAGTGGGCTCTTTCATACAGCTTGAGGAAAGCAACCGCATGGTTAATTACATGAAAGCATACCTGGGTCCTAGAGCTTCGATTCTTTTATAAAAAGCCATTGTGGACTGACTTCTTATCACCAAAAAAATTTTCCACTGAATTTGAACTTTCCCTTGAATAAGAATGCAGTAGCCCAACATGACACAGTATTTAAAAAAGAAACAAGGTATTGATGATTTTGTTTCAGTAGGACTAAGAGAGTACTTTAGGGTCTGCTGCACAGGAAACAATTGTCCAAATGCCCTAGTAGGCAGTAACGCCTGAGGCAGAGGAGCAGATATCCAGAGTATTATGGAAGGGCTTTATACTGCACATAGGTAATGGTAGGCTATCAATTTTCTTCGCTTGTAGAACTGAAACCATCCTGACTGAATGATTTAGGTAGCTTCTTCGGATGAGAAGATGCAAATCTATTTGTGTTTAAAATACAATGAATTTATATTCATTATTTTTCTCAGAACCACATTAAGAATACAGTTATTTGTCCCATAGCTGTCCTGTACAATTAATAGTGCTCTTTACATTTGAGCTATTTTCCCATTTTAACCCTCAGGAAAAGGATCACAGGAGAATAATTCACCCTCTTAATTATTTCCTGAAAAAAAAAAAAGAGATTAGATTATAAAAATATATGGTCTTATGAACTGGCTCAGTGTCCTTATGTAATGTTCCTGGATACCACCTATTAAGCACAATCCTTTCTAAAATGGAATGAACAGAGGCAGGCCTAAAGGAATTATAATGGAGAGCTGTCATCAGAGTGCAAATTAACTGCATGCTCGTCTTTTAGCTAGCAGTGCTTCACCAGATTTTGGTCAACCTCCACACCCGCTTACACTACTGATATACTCACTGCTTATAGTGAGGAAAGCAATCTCAGGGGAAGTAGTGAAAAGCAGTACATTTACAAATGCTGACTATACAGACACATTCCCTAATTAATTGAATTTCCACAACTGGTTTTTCATAACCTATTTGTTATGTGCTCTCCCAGTTAGTACTTTTTTTTTTTTTTCCTTAAAGTAATTGTAACAATGTTCTCCACCGCAGCTGTCTACCTACAAACTATCATCCAACTGTTATAACAACCTCTGGCAAATCTTAGTTACAATATATTCCTTAACTCATTATCAGTAACAGACTGACAAACGGTGAAACTGCAATTCATGACAGAGAATTCAAACGAAAAGGGTCCTTCAGGACTTCTGAAATACTCACCCACTGTATGGTACACTGAAAATGGCCTGTGAGACCAATTAAATGTGCACAACTATCTTTTCTTGCTATTGTGCTTTGTTGATGCTGAATAACAGAACGGTTTATCTTGTGTAAAAGAATTAAAAAGAAGGGCAAACATGGGTCTAGTTATGTGTATATGGAGTTTCACTTACACAGAGTTCTCAGGTGCATTAACACCCACACAACAGAAATCCTAAACAGGTCTTAACTGATGAGTCAAAATTTGATCTCACATTAATTTGAGGAACTAGGACACAGTTCCAAACTACAACGTGGGCGCTCCTTTTCCTGGGTAGATGTAAAGAAACAGCTAGAACTCCATAATCGAAGACTTAAACTTCTTTAAAAAATCGTGTTGCCTTTTGTTTCGTTCTAATTTTATAAATAGAACTGTTATCACTATTTTGGTTAGTGTGTTTTGTGCTTCTTCATCACTTGCTCTTTTAAAATCAAAAGTTAAAATCAAATCAATGTTCCTGTAAACAGTGCAGTATTTATGCTACTCACAGCTAAAATAAAGAAGGCTTGTAACGCAAACATAACCCAAAGATTCTGTTCAAATGAATTAGCTTCCTTGTAATACAGTATTATTCTTCTGAACAGCAAACTCTTACCAATGTATCAGCTGTGACTGGCAATGAGATTAAAACAAAAAGGTCACACACTTCACTGGTGATACATTCTCTTCATTTGTCTTTATGCATTCCTATGGTCCAGGCCAATCATGCATCTGAATTTATCACATTAACACCTACAAGCATTGATAATTGATACGTGAAATGTTTAGCTGTTAATTTTTTAGCTGTTACACCAGTTTAATGGCACAATTACTGCTATGAACTATACTGAGCAGACTAAGTCTTTAATTCCTAGTACCTGTTAAAAAAAAAGTCAACAGCACTGTTATTGCATGTAAATGAAGTCCAAAATTAGCACCAGTGTCTGAAAGTTACTTTCTGATGGGCTTAGCTTGTAATATGGCTTGCATGGACACAACTTCACAGTTCTTGCTGAAAAGCAATTCACAGAATTCAAACTTAAGACCCAAAGTTTTCTGTGTAGACATGGCCAATTTGTCTAACACTGAATGTTTACACCACATATATAAATATGAAGTAAGACTACCTTCTTCAATTGAGTTTCCATCTTCAAACATTCTTCCTTTTTCTGTTCCAATGCAATTTCCAGTGTCTTGAGTCTTGAATCTTTCTTCAGTCCTGATGAAGCTAAGGATGAAGCATGTTCCTTCAGATCCAGTAAGGATGACTAAAATAAAAGATGTAAAATAACTATCAAGCAAATACTCTTTACGTACAATAGCTAGTTTCTTTTTTGTCTTTATTTTCTTCCTATCCCTTCACACTATGTTCAGGATCCAACTTAGAACAATGTATTTTGTCAGGATGTTCATATCACTGACTTAAGACAGCTTGATTTAATTCAGGTTTTCAGGATCAAAATAAAACCTTGTCTAAATTATTTTAAAAATCGTTTTTAAATATGGAAGAATCTGTAAATGGAACTTGTGCTTCAGTGACTGTCATGTTTAAGAAAAATCGGTTTTAAATAAAATCGTATTTAAAAATCATACGTGGTTAGCAGATTTGGCCACTGTATCTAAAACTGAGAGCATTCAAAGCTTTTCTGTATGCAGCTACTATGGGGTGAAACTGATTCATGCTACCTATCTCCAAAAGACGTCTCAATTTCTTGTTTTCCGAACCATTTTTGTGTTGTTTTTTTCCTGTCAAATGTTGACTTCCATGTAGACAAAAATCTTACCACTTCCTGGGTGCATATTTTTTGTATTGTTTTACTTTGATTGAGTTTTGAAAAAAGATTGTAAGTAGACTTGAACGTTACAATTCCAAGACAGGAACAGAGAACGTGTATATTTCTCTAATAGAATAGGTCAATTCGTCTAGCCAACTGGCTCATTACCAACAACCAACTTGATTATCAAAAAGGGACTCTTCAGAGTCAAAAGAACTAGCTGTATTGTTTGCATAAAGGAATAACCATTATCTGCATACTTTTGGCACCCACAGTTTTGATCAACCTCTGTCCTTTCCTCCCTATATTTAGACAAGAACAAGCTTGTTCTCTGCCTTCAGTTGTCTACAAGCATAGCTCCAGTAAATGCTATCATTGACCATCAGTCATTCACTACTCATACGATTAACTGCTGCAAATAAGGGGACTGCACGCTATCCATGAAAAGGTGGTTCTGAAATACTTATGCTTTGAAAAATTCTCAAACAATATATTTTACTAAACAAACTTGTTGAAGGCCCATTACTATAAAGGAACAGTTTTCTTCATCTCGAATATAACACATACATATACAACAAACAATTCTAACAACAGATTTATTCTGCTGGTCAACCTCTTTCTCTGTGAGATCTCCTTGTAAAATGCTGACTTTCTCTTTGAGGTCCTTAATGTCTTTTTTGTAGTTGTCGATCTCTTCCTGTTTTTCTCGTTCATCTCTGTCACGTTGCTCCTTTAGGCGCTCAATGGTCCTTTCCTGACAAAAGAAAGCACTCTATGAAGAAAATCCCTCTTAGTCGGCTCAACTTCTGAGACTTGTTATCACAACACTTCTTACACACTGTAGACAACGAGGAGGAGGAGTGTAGGATATTGCCATTTTCTTTTCTTTACAGTTGTAAAACAGATCCTCAAGGAGGAGGAAACTTGAGAAATCTATGGATTCATTGCTAAGAAATACCAGGTTTTCTGTATCTCTGAAAGTTCACAGTACTGTTACAATGCAACACAATTTATCTGGTTCTGATAATCAAAATTGACCTAGACCAGGTCATATTGCTTCCTTACTTATTTAAATCTTATTTGTCCGAAATGTACAGTTACGTCTGTGGTCCTTCAGAGAGGAAGGGGTGTAGTGCATATGTGACACCAGGATCAATATACGGTAAGAAAAGGCAACAAAACAACTTTTTAGTACACCAGATATTAAATAGAGCTTTGGTTATCTTGGAAGCTGAAGGTATGCAAGTGAATTCCCCAACCTCAGGCAAAGCTTTACCACAGCTTTACATTTATAGAATCCGACAGACTAAAGGTGCGGTGACCCTGGTTGTCTGGGAATCAAGAAAAAATATACAGTAATTTCAAAAAGTTGCCCCACCAAAACAGAATAGACAAGGCTGTTCCCTCAGTCAGCTATCTCCCAAGAACTGGGCAAGCATAAAAAACATGTTAGTTATCAGGATAACTATTCATTTTGATTCAATATTGGGAACTAAAACTCCATTTTACACAGCAAAACTTTTAAGATAGATTTATTATTAAAGTATCTGAGCAAAGAAGATAAAATATTAGCCAGACTTTAAAAAAAAAAAAAAAGAAAGAAATCAAAAAAAGGGGCAAAAAGCAGAAGAATCCACAGCTGAAATGTAAGGCACCCCACAATCATACCAAAGATGCGCCACGTAAAGAGACGACAACGCGAGAACACCAATTTCTTTCACACAAAATGACGGTCAGTAGCTAACGACTAGAGCAATAGCTTGCGGCTCAGCTCTCCCCTCAGGCCCTCCTTCCTCATGGAACAGAAGCCGTACCCTGGGCCGGTTCTATGGGAGAGCCCCCCGGCTGCCGCTCCGCGTATCCTGCAGTGCCCTCTAGTGAGGGACGCGCCTCGGCAGCAACCCCGCTCTCCTGATGCCTCCTCAGCTGTCACAGACAAAGGATGTCACTGTGGCACTGCATCAGAGATGTCTTGTACACAGAGTCCAGGAAACACACGGAAAAGCCGAATTTAGAGAGGTTATTAGTAGAAGGACCTTTCGAAGGAAGGGGCTTAGGCTTTTTTTTTTTTTTAAACTCACTTTTTCTGCAAGTGCTTCTTCCAGTGTGGTCAAGGCAGTGTCAGTATTTGTGGTGTCAGCCTGCAAGGATTTCACTCGATCCTTTAAGCTGCTCATTTGCTTCTCCTTGTCTCTTAACTGTTCTTGAAGATTTTCAATCTTAAAGAGGAGGAGTAAATTTTAAGACAACAGCAAACAAAACCATCCAAAATCACTTAGGAGTATATTAAACTTTTTAAAATATTCTTAAAGCAAAGGAAGTAGGCAAGGGCCTAGTTCCTATAATCCTACACCAAAACATCAAGCAATGCAACCAAACCATCAAATATTAACAAGGAATCAGTAACCTCTCCAACAATCAGGAAAGAATTCAGAGCAAGAAAGTGTAAATAATATTTACAAGAACAACATGAAGAAAGGGTATTATTCCTAATTTCTGAGGATGTTGGGCACTGTTTGACTGAAGGATGATTAACGTATTAACAATATGAAAGGAAAAAAGCTGAGAAAATCATTACTGCATATGTAAAATAAAAAAGGCACTTGATAATTAAGAAGTTGTGAAGAAGTATTATTTTAAGTATTTCCTTTGGTACTGTTATATTCTTTACTGTATTAGCACGTTGCTTTTTCATCTTACATGGTGGTTTGCTATATGATGGACTAACACAAAGCACCATTCCCTGGGTAGAAAATATATATCAGCCTTGTTTTCTGTGGGTGTAGAATTCAATCAATTTATGGGTTCTGAATATATCTTTTGACAGACTGAGAAGACCTAATGCTAAACTCATTTTATGGATACATACACATCACAAGAAACAGACACATTAACATTATGATAACCTGTCAAAAATAAATTTATCAGCAAAGGATTAAACTGGGTACAGATTTCTCAGTTGCTTCCTTTTTGTTGTTGTTGCTGACAAGTTCTTCTTGCATCAGCAAACGTACATCATAAACTGGTGAATAACATGTGGCATGTAAGGCACCTATCTCCAAAACACTTGTAGCAAGATACTCTTTCAAAGACATTTGTAAGAAATAATGTAACCAGACAACCCCAAAGGCTATCTAGTCCAGTATTTAGTAAACTAAATGAAAGCATTAACTAGCCTTTTTGCTTCACCTGTCGAACAGCAGTTAGCAGCTCCTCGGTTAGTGGACCTACAGCAACTATCCCCAGGTTTTACTCTTCAACCCTGGAAAAACTGAGCTGCTGTGATTACAGAACAAATGGCTATTTAGACACATCAGCTACTACTTTGCTATCTCTATTAAAATTACATCTGGAACATAGTTTCAGAAAATGGTCTAGATCCATAATGATAAATGTAACAGATTTTGCAGGAGGCTGAACATCTAGTCACAAATAATGGTGGATGTGTTACAAGTGTAAGCTAAGAGGAAGAACAACCTAATTCAGGGAAACCCTTGCTAATGTTCCTCTGTAACCCATGGCCACAGAAGGAGTCTTCTGGTATAAGATTCTTCATAACAGGTTTTTTTATTTCTCTTATGCAAGCACATGTAAACTTATGATCCAGCTTTGTACACAATCTATATATTACTGAGAGCAAAAGAACTATGTAAGGTTTTTTGTTGTTGTTGAAGGAATGGACTGAAATTGGTTTTGGTTTATCTTTGTCATTAGTTTCTACTAGAAAAAAGTATTAGGCCTCCAAGTTATGCCTAAAATTTAAATGTGGGCACAACACAAATGACACTACAAAACAAATTTTAAAGAGCACCAAAAAACCATAACCGGTGGCATATCATGTGAGTCAGAAATAACTGTAAGAATCAAAAATTCCTTCTTTATACACTCATATCTATTATTTAATGCCTTATTAGCATATGCTTGTAGCCCATGGAGCTTCAGAAAGAACCCTACTAGTTCTGACTGAAAAGTTCTCCTGGCGCCCACACATACAGCTACGGAGGTAACATCCCCAGGAGTAGCCTACGTGGCTGCTTTTGACCTTATGAGCTTTCAGTGTCATCAGCTGTCTAGACAGGCTGGCTGTTTAGACAGCCAACCATGAAAATATACTACAAAGGAGGCTGGGCTATTCTTAGACTCGTGTTTACTTCTGGAGGCCAAACACTCTTGCAAAGGCTCCAACTGGCTGAAGAGGGGATAGTGTAGAGTGACTTTCTGCTGTGAGCAAACCACACACAAGAGACAGCTAAATAATTCAGCTTCAGCATACATTAAGATGCTTGCCAAGGCAGCACAAGTATTTGCACAAGCACTGCATGCATTTTCATGTTTCAATAACACTGTTTACTGTGACCAGAGTAAGACGACAGCTGTACAACAGTACTATATATGACTGCTGCATCTTCCCATTGCAACTGCACCCCTCTGTATTTAAAAAAAAAAAAAAAAAAAAAAATAATGTAATGTGTAGAAAGTGTGAACCTGTCTGTTCTTTCAGTCTACATACATGTTTTTCAGTCTGGAGTAATGAATGGTGGTTTTTTGTTATCATGCAGGGAACAGCAGGTACACTGAAGTGTTCTGAGTCACACTAATATCTAGGCACTACCTAAAAAACCCACTCTACCTACAACTGTGCCTTTTGCAGGGTCAGATAACCAATAGTCCCCAAACAAGGACATGACCCTTAAACTACAGAAAACTGGAACTGGCACAATGTGTTAAAATTGAAACATTTGTATAATAATAGATGCAAAATTTCCTTATGAAATCACAATCAACAATAAAATAATTGCCTTTATTCCATTTTTCTCCCAAACCTGTACTACTATAACAAATAATAACTATAGGTTCTCCAAAATGACATAATCTGAAGAAGAAAGCAAAGAATAGTCTACACTTTGCCCACATAGTTAATTAATGAAGAATTTTGTTCTTATGTCCTTGCAAGTAGTTTGAGAATCCTTTTAAAAAAGAACACGTCATATTTGTTTTACCATCCTTTTTTCCTACCCAACAAAAAAAAACCGCAACGTAATTCTGAACAAATTCTCAAATAACCGATAAAAATAAAACAGATAACCAAAATAGGGTCTTTCTTTTCTCCCCAACAAAAGACAAAACAAAATGCAATGGAATCTCCAAGCCCTCTGGAAAGCATAAAGTGACAAGGATTGAACCAGCACCGTTTAGTCTTGAAATATTCAGAAGATGACAAATCTCCTCTGAAATGTTCTACAAACCTAAGGACTAGATATATATTACTGTACCACCTTTCTAAAAAGGAAAAATAAAAAATATGTATTATTATTAGATTATTAACAATCTTTATTCTTGCCATATATACTTATTTTGCAGGGTAAAGACAGCAATCTATGGATAAGTTAGCAACACTAAGCTTACTGTAAAGGTACACATACATACACTGGAATCATCTGCTCTGCATACCAATTTCCTCATCAATAATGATTTACTGAAATCTTTTTTTCCAACATTACCAGTTGTCAAGGAATATCATGTTTCAACCTGGGTGATTTATTCCTAGTTGTGTGGAACTAATTATTTTGCCTTCCAGCCCTGAAGCACAGGAGCAGAGGCAAGAGAAGCTTCCTCTGGCATTCTGTTCCAAAGGCAAGGAAGCATTCTACTTTTTGCACATACCAATCTCACTGAAAACCCCAAGCAAATGCATATTAAAAACAGCCCAAGGATTTAAACGAGATGCATCTAGTTTAATACCCATCAAGGCCACTAGATTCCCAAATTCCTCTAGTTATAGGTTACTAGTAGATACTTCGTATCATGCTTCAACCAAGAAATCGTTCTGTAGTACCATCATCAACCCTAGGGTATGTGAAAATTGAACACTTGGAAAACACTTTCTATTGTACCAGTGACTTCCAAATTAGAATAAATTAAGTGGGTTTGTGAAAAGTGAAACAATCCTCTTAGAAATATGAAGATCCAATAATGTTTGGAAATATTTTTAAAATGCAAAATGTCTATTTTAAATTAAAAATCTTTTTCAACTTGAGAAAGTTCATTGCATATTCCACTGTTTGTATGTATCTCCACTATGTAGTAACCAGCTATATTACTTAACTGCAGACAAATCTTTCACTGTACTTTTTTCTATAAACAGGTGAAAACGCCTTTGCTTATACTCTGGCACTTGACTTCCACAGTGCAGCTCGGCAAAGAGATTGTTTTGATCAGTAACGTGACATCTTCATCATGATATACACTGAATATACAGAAGACAATCAGTTTAACACTTGATAATATCCCTTGATTGTATTACAGGAGCAGATGTACAAAAGAGTATCTCAGGGTACTGTTAAGCCTCCCACTTTTTCAATCCTAGCTTTCATCCGGTGGAAGCAGTACTGTAAAAAGGATCTAAATAATCAGGTGGGTTGAGAGGTTTTCTGTTCTATTCCTGTGGCATAGCCATCCAAATAAACAAAAACTTCACATAAGCTGTGAGCTTTCCAAACAGTTCTTCCTCGGTTTTGTAAAGGCACTATTGGTCACGTCAGCTCCAGGGTCAATGACTACAAGGAGATGATGGATTCTCACCGATCACAGGCAGAGGTGATTCTGTCCATGTCAGGAATATTAACACGAGGACAAAAAAAGCTATTGTGGAAGAGAGAGTGGGCAAGTAAGCAGGTATGTGATGATAGAACATCTACAATTCTGTCTAGTTGGAGACATGCCACTCCCTTCAAAGTAAGAATACTAATATCATGATAAAAATTTGATAGCCTACAGTCATACTTGATTTTGCTAGAATCCCACAGTATTTGAGAAGCTGAGAAAGGTGGGCTTGCATCAAAATCAGGATCAGAACGGTTACAATAGACATGATGACATTGTTGTATCTGACATAATAAAAAAATTGTTGCTTCAGAAGAAGTGGTAAGATGTTTACTCTAGAAAATTGAGATGGATCTGAATTCAAGAAACTTTGTTCCTAAAACGTATTAATGAGAGGTCACCTTAAGTCCTGAGAGACTGTTCAAGAAAGCTATACTACTGGATTTGCAAATGTTACCGTGTTTCTGAAAGTCATTTTTTTGGAGACCATAATGAAAGCCTATAAGCAGATATTACTGGTCAGTTTTATAAGATTAAGCTCCAGTTTTATAAATGTCACACTGAAAACCTCATCATTGTAACTGTCTTTCTATCGCAGATGTTGCAAAAGTACCACTACAACAGTCCTGCATGAATTGCAAAAAATCTATGTTTAGTTTAGCATTAACCAGTTCCTCGGGCGCGGGAAGTATAGCTCACCACTGCATGGATGGAAGCAAGATTTGTCTTTTGTATGTGTGTTGCCTCCATTTGAACCTCCAATATAAGGTGTTGCTTTTAAAGTCCCCAGTGAAATACAGTCTGTCACATGAGTGAATATCATTCATATTACTGTATTGAATCAATTAGACTGAAAGTAATGTTCTTGCTATTAATTTTAAAGGTTAAATTCCCAAGACTAGCCAGAATGTGCTGAAGCTGAATGAATGCTGAAGCTTCAGGCATACCATGTCTGTTGCAAGGGTGAGATTTTTTAAGTTGTTTTGGAGTTCAGGATGATCAAGCAATTTCCCTTTTTTCAGTAACATTTTGGCAAACACAAGTCAGAGTTCCTTCCAAAGTTCAGCTGCATTCAGTACGCTCTTTTTACGTTATGATCCAACCAATTGATATAAATATGGTTAAATTGTTGTCAAGTTATATTCAGAGATTCTTGTTCTTGAATCATCATACTAAAAATCACCTTCAAGTAGTTGGCATATCAGTTAATTTTGTAAAGTTTGTTAAGCATAAAATAAATTAAAGACACTATGAAATGCAAGACACCAGTGGTGGTCTCTCTCTCTCTCCTTAAAGAACTTTAAATTCTGGAGTTCCAGTTAACACTTCAGTGTAGAGATGGTGAACTGTTCAGTTAAGTAGTAAACATTTGTTCAGTTTACATTAATTTTGCTACCCAGTGAAGACAGGATTAATTTTTACTTTGCCTCCCAAGAAAGTTTTCTTCTTTTTACTGCTGCTCTACTTCAATGCTTATCTGGAACATTACTGTCTTTGCAACATCACATTGGAATATCATTGTGCACTTTGGAAACGCCCTGACATTGCTGAACTTAACATTGTGGGATTCTGTAACACCTTGAACTGGTATGGAGAATCTTATACCAGGAGATTCCTTCAGTGGCCATGGGCTACAGAGGAACATACAGTTGGCTTAAGAAAGAGAACCAGGCTAGAGGGGGTGGGGAGAGCATGGAGAAGGACAGGAAAAAAAGAGAATTTGAGATGGGGAAACTCCAGTATAGTGGTACATCTTATGCAGTCATCTACTGCTACTCAGGTCCAGTTAAAAATCAGAACAGCTCCCATGAAGTTGCTTGCTTTTTCAGAAGATAAAATCTTTTTGTCATTTTTACTGCAAAAAGTCCTTTGAAATTAGCATGAAGTTCTACAGTGTTTCATTTTACAAATAAAGCTATTGCTGTTGCTATGCAGCTTAGAAAGCACAAAGAATTTATTGTTGTGATTTCTACTTAAAATAAAACTTTAATTGTCAAATAAATGTATGGACCACAAACAGGCACATTGCTACTGCTTCAAAAGGAAGAAACTTGCACACAGAGAAAATAAAGCTTAAAAAAAAAAATCTAGGAACTGCAGGACACCTAATGCAATTAATGCTTTATTCTTGACCTAACTTTGCACACATACTTATGCAATAAGGTTGACTTGAGAAAAGAATGGTATGCAGGAAGAAGTGCTGCTACAGCAAAAATTGACTTAACTTGTATAGACAGTTAATTATTTTGTACCTTTGGTGAAGGAGCAACAAACAATTGACACTGATCCAAAAGACTATTCTCTTTCCAGTGCTTTTTCATACAAAGGTGCTTTGCAAGTAGATTTATATCAGCCAGAAAAATAGTTCATCTATGTTTACATAAATAATCTCTAAGGACATTTATTTCCATCCCTTTGTTTCCTTTTGTCCTCCTTTCTTTTGCATACCTAATCATCCTCTGGTAGCACCAGCTTGCTGACAGATCACTGCAACGTAGAACTAACAAGAACAGTCACCATAAACTGAATTGTAATTATAGTATCTTCCGAATAGTACAGAATTTTTTCTGTACTGTCGTACTCCCTATAGCAAACAGTATTTAAACCAGATGTTTCAAATCATATTATCAGAATATTACTATTATGTTTGCAATCCTTCTGTCCTGCTAGTAAATAGCTTGAATTTCCTTCAAACCTTCTAACACAATCCTATTGCTAAAGTTTGCTGTTTCTGAAAACTGATACTGACAGGCATTTTCCTTACAAGCTTCTAAGGAGACTCCAGCATAATTCAAGTCAGGGGAAAAAAAAAGGAAAAAAAAAAAAAAAAAAAAAAAAGAAATTAGGACCCCAAGACTGAAGATTGATTTTTGAGTTGGTAAATGACCTGAAATTCACATTTTCAGGGGAGCCAATGTATATGTTCTTAAGCATTGTCTCAGTTCCAAAGCATTTGCCTAGAAAAAATTACGCATTAGGAATGACTCACATCCTTAGACAGCTGTAAAACAGTTAAATTTAGTTAAGAAATCACGTCATTCTGAGGAGGTTCAATAATATCAATAGCCTAACCTAGTCAAAAGCTGAGTCTTTGAATTGTAAAATCCTATCATGGACACTGGCCAATACAGGAGAGGGTTTTGAAGTGAGGGGTGCAGGGGGGAGGCACTCTCCAACCTGCTGATACTGGTTATGTCTCAAAGCATACAGGTTTTAATATGAACGGACAATATGTAAAATGCAATTAAATAACAAAAGTATAAAAGCTGGTAATAAGAGATTTGTTTTGGCAGTATGTGAGCCAGTTTGTTAAGTACATATGGTTAATTACATAATCCACAAAAAAAATCTCTATCGCTAGTTTATCTTAAAGCTTCACTGGGTGACCCCTTGTTTTTGCTGGTATTCCTCAGGTAA
The DNA here is from genome assembly GCF_018139145.2 of Gymnogyps californianus. Classification (NCBI taxonomy): domain Eukaryota; kingdom Metazoa; phylum Chordata; class Aves; order Accipitriformes; family Cathartidae; genus Gymnogyps; species Gymnogyps californianus. The sequence continues at coordinate 150,657,118 of NC_059471.1, forward strand.
GAGAACGCATTCATTATCCACCACCAACAAGATTTCAACCTGGGTTGTTCGTTAAGACAATTTGTTGATTCCAACTGGAGTGCAATACTTTCACCCAAGTAATTCAAAACAGAACACTGCTATCATAAATAGCAAAACAAATTCATTTAGACTCTGCTTCTTCTTTTCAATGAAACACTAAGTTTATATATTACTCATTTATTTCATGTATGTTAAAATGTCACTTACACTGAGAACCATAACTGAAATCATCTGGTAATTTATTTCACAATCTAATTATGGATAACATCCATTTTGTTGAAATCCTGGCCTAATCATGCAGAATAACATCATGCTAATTCTCCTTTCAGCTTGTGTCCTGACATTATGAAGCAACCTCTGTGACTACGCTTTCCAAAGTTTTACTCCTAAGACCTACCAAATACAAATGGATTAAAAAACCCAACTAGTTTGGGGACATTTTCTCACTCCTGTTCCAAGTCCCAGAAAAGACTTTGTCAATAAATGTGCCCAGATTTGATTTAGGAAAGTTCATTACAGAAAAAATACAAATACTATAATTTGGAGTATTTTCATATTGATGGTTCCCAATAGTCAAAATAAGGAAAACCAAAACTATTTCATTGTGGAAGGCTGATAAAACAAGGGAAAAAATTGGAACCAGTAAATGTTAACTTAGATCTGATATTCTGTTTTGTAAGAAGCAGAATAAAACTAAGTTGTGACATTGCTTTTAGAATAGCTCAAGCTTCACAAGTTTATATAACATTTAAAAAGTGTCAAGTGAAAAACTTACTATACTATGAACTAAACTTCTTTACTTGGATAAACCAAGTACAGTGTTTCATTGATTATTACTGTGAAACAAACACTCTTCATTCTATGGCAACTTGATCTCATATACTGAGGAATACTGATGCTATTTTCCTGACCTGCTTTAGATTTTTATTTTCGTTCTACACAGAGTAAGGATACTATAACTACTGACACATTCCTGCTTAGATACGCCCACAGTACAGTGCTACATATCACACTCCCATTACAGAAAAAAGGGGGACGAGAAAAGACACGAAGAAAGGAAAGGCTTAACTCATCACAGCACTGAGATACCCAAGAATGGAAATCAGGGAGCAGAAAAGACCAAACATCGAGGCAGACCAATGGATAGGATGGGAACATGGGATTTAATGTTGCCTGTAAAGGAAATCCTCACAGCAAACTAGACTCCATTCACATTCTCATTTTGGATCATTCAAGCAGAAGGCTGTACAACTTGAACAAAGATTTTAAATGAGATTTGGATTCAGACACTGAATTACTTTGTCCAAATCACTGATTTATTAAAGCGATCAAAGAAATACTGTAAGGTAAATCTGCCCTAAACCAGAGAGGAGAGCTCTGGAAAGGAGCGATGCTTCTAATCCCAGTGTAAAACATGCCCAGTCAACTGTGATTGTCCTGTTTCATTCTCCTAGAAAGGATATGGACTGATGAATAGGAAGGGATTAGAAAATCATACTGTAAATACTAAACACAAGCGTGAGAGAGCAAGTGCAAGAGAGCAAGTGCAAGCATTCTTCAGTATTTAGCTATCACTGCTCTTACGGAGTTACTTCAGAACACACAGTGATAGGTGATAAAATATCAAACTCTCAAATAAAATTCTTTCATGGCCCCTGCTAAAAAAAATTCTATGAATTTAAGAACCCAATATATTAAATTAGTACCATCATTTGGTTATATTCTTTCCCATTTTATACCACACACTGATTTAAGCAACTCAACACTCCAATCTCTACTGGAAATGAAGGCTGGAAGGGACAGAGAGTGGTCCTTTTCATCCAGTAGTTCTGTGTTTAAAACCATCCGCCCCCATCTTTGCTGGAAGGTACGTAAGCCCTTCAACATGCAGAGGAGCATCCTAATTACCAAATGCATGCTATTCTGGGACAAGGTGATCTTAGTTTCTCCTGGTGACACTACTCCATACTGACCAGTTTTCTTATCCTTTGGATAAGTGAAATCACAGGCTTGAAAGCTATTCATATACTTGTGCCTTATGACAGTCCTAATGACTGTATAAATATTGTGCAGAGACTCAGCTTAGAAGACTGTCTAGCCTAGTGGATTCAAAATTCACTCTTGAATCCAGGAAATCATTGATTTAAACTGAAAAATTACTCCTTCCTTGTTCTAGCGAAGATCCCTAAGTTGGCTAACACAATCACTAATGTCTGTTCCAGACACAGCTCAGACAATCCCCCTAGGGGCAGAAAACGCCTAGACGCCTGGTGACCAAAGCGTTGGAAATTGTGAAGTCTTGCAACCCAGAGAGCAATGAAAAGCCACGTGAGGAAGACTGATGTAAGCAACCTCAAAAATGGCATACGCCCTTCCTTTTCCTGCCTCTTCAATCATAGGGAACTTTGTATTTGTCTAGTACGACAGTGACTACACCAACAAAGCTTATTAGCTTTATCTTGCCAGAAAAACTACATGTATAATTTATAATGAAGCCAAGAGGCCCCACAGTTGGCTGTTTTCCCAGATCCCTTCAAGAAACCAGAATTTGTCAGTCCCACTACCTATGAGTAATGTTCTGTCTTGCCAATCAGGAGGTTATCTCAAGGCACAAGAAGGACATAATATTAAAATGACTGCTCCTCTTTGAGGGATACTAAAAAAAAAAAAAAAAAAAAAAAAAAGATTCCTTCCGTATATGACAGATTTGCTGAATTGTGGTTTCAGTTTTCTGGAACGCTGGAGCGCAGATCATACCAGAAACTCCAATGGAGTTTTCTTGTAACTTCACTATTGCTATCAATCTTATGTGACACTGTTACAGCAATGTGTATCAGTTTAAAACCCTACATTAGCCAGCTACAATAGCTGAACTACAGAACTAACACTGTTAACCTCACAGTCCTGTTTTCCTCCTTCGTTTGAACCTACTTATCTAAAAGGAGGAGTGGCTATTCATTTCTTCAGGGGAAAAAAAAAAAATCAAGTACTTCAGTTACTAAAGCAACAGGCAAGATTCTTTAATAACATCAATATAAATTGAATGTTCCTTACATTATTAGATCTCAAAATAAGAAATTGGCTTGCTATCTTTTGCACACATCAGAACAACATTTGATTTTTTAAAAGAATATTACCATACATCTGGGAATACAGGTACATGCGCTATATATGATCCAGATGTTTTTATTTTTACTGTGGTATCACAAAATGCTCCAAGCAAAAGAGGGGGCTATATAAAAATAAAGCAGCACACTGTCAGTTTACAAATTCTAATTTATAATATAGGCAGGCATAAAAATTTATTTTTAATCCAGTAGGTTCCTCTAACATAGCTGCTGCATTGGTAGCCACAACTGTGCACGAAAAGTTACTGTAATAGCATAAAATGTTTTGTGTAAAATCAATTTTTCAAGTTTAACTTATGCCTCCTCCACTAGTATAGATGTCCCACATAATTTACTAAACAATCTTCAAGTGCATTAGGCACCTTAGGCACCTATGAGTAAATTCATTCATAGATTTCACTGCTCTGAAGTTCAATAAAAGTGATTCTTATGCAACCCTATTCAAAAGCTGTCTGGACATGGTCCTAGGCAACTGACTCTGGGTAGCCCTGCTTGAGCAGGGGGGTTGGACAAGATGACCTCCAGAGGTCTCTTCCAACCTCAACCATTCCCTGATTCTGTGAAGACAATTTGCCATAAAACTATAAATGCACTGAAGAAAGATCCTTAGGAATAGAAAGTCTCATGCTTCCTCTATTGATGTTCAATGCAAAAAAGTCTTACAGTGTTCTTCAGCAGTAGAAGTCTGTGCTTAGGACAACTGTAGTAAGTCTCTGACTTCTGGTTTAATGACATAAAGCAATTCAAACTCTTCACTATAGTGCCAAGAATGCCCAGGAGGCAATTTATTGTTTTCAATAAGTAAGTACGAAGTATCCAACAGACAAAAGGGAATTTCACCAATTAATACAAGTGATCATGTACTGTTTAGTATAACCTAAACAAGATAGCTGTTACTATAGGCTATGAACTCACTGGTGACGGCCATAACAGCACCAAAAAACTTAGAGCCATGAAATGCGTGTGCCTTTGGAAACCAAAAGCCCTTACAATGAGAATGCTGGAGTGCACTTCAAGCTACAAGGCATCTGCCATGACTGATTTGGATTAGGCAACAAGATCAAAAGTATATTCCTTGGGTCAGTCCCTGGAGAACACACTGTCACCTCTACCAGCACCCATAAACTATGGACTCTCTGCTGTTGAAAAATACTGTCTGAAGCTAAGCTTGTGGACCATTTAGGACCCATATTGCAAATCAGAAAAATGTATGTTATTATATGGCTCAGAAAGAATCAAAAAAGAACAAATCTCATGGGCTAAAGCCTCTCCTGAGAGGGAAGGGATCTTGCTGACACTGAACCTGAAGTTGCTGTAATAAACTCTAAGATCTGTATGGTAATCAGTCACCTTTAAAACTAAACTAGCGAAGAGCTGAAAAGCGGTATGAAGAAACTGAGGTGTTCCCCTGCCCTAATAATGTCTTATTAGCCAGACATTCATAGAAGAAAAAAAAAAAAAAAAAAGACACACTATGCCATCTGAGTTGGACTGCAATTGCTCTAAAAAGTCTCAACGGATTCTCAGAGAAGTTGAATGTCAAAACAGAAGGGTAAAGATCCTATTTTCAAAGTGGTCATGGCTCACTGTAAAGTGAAAATAAATTTTGTGTTGTGTCCTCATTTCCCACGTGGAAATTAAACAACTAATCTCCTTCCTGAATGGCAGAAATGAAAAAATCTCACAGGATAATTATGCTGAATTTGAACTCACATAATGAAACCTCTCCAGTCTTCTTTGGCACTTCCATTGCTACCACAAGATTTTATCTAGTGGTATTTTGATAGAGATGAAGGATTAAAAGCTTGTTTAATTTTTCTTATTATTACTCTAACTGAAGATAATACCTCTATCTAAAAATCCCATCCCACATGGTAAAGCAATTCCGAGAGGATATTCCTGAAAAGAGAAGGGACTCTAGCATATTGGAGACACAGGGTAACAAATTAGACAGAACAGCTTCTGGAAATTTCTAAGAGCCACAAATTTCAACTTTGTTGTTATGTTCAGTGGTAGTTAGCAAGCCTATTACAGAAAGGCTTGAATGAAAGAAAAAGCAGCAGCAGAAAGGTCTAATATCCCTTCAGGGACATGGAGGGACAAGTCCCCCATGACCCATCAGGACACTTCTTTGAGGTCACATCTGTCAGTTTTAATAAAGAAGCAGGCACAAGCCTGTGGGGACGTTAGGTCTTTCTGTGGTGTTTGAAATCTCTGAACTGGGTTTGGAACCAGTTCAGTGGCATGCCTTGAGACCTGGAGTACAAGGAGCAGAAGTATGGCTTTTTCTGACAGAGACACATATTTACAGAAATACTCTTGTATTTGCACTGCTTGTTAAGCCACAGAGTTCCTGAAGAAAAGTAGCTATTTCACCAGTCCTAGCTGAGCAGAAAGCCCAGCATATCTTCCTTCTACCTCCCTGCAGAAGCTGGGCTGATGAGCAGACTAATATCATCCTAGATCACTGTACGGTGCTCCTCCTTAAATGTTCATGATTCGAGCACATAAAAAGCAGAGAGTAAGCTTGTCCACAAGTATAGTAGAGATGCAAAAAATTACCCAGTCTTAAATCAGAGGGCATATGCTCACCCACTTTGTAAATGTACACACAGACCATCTTTGCTGGGACAGTCTTACTTTGTTCTTTTCTGTATAGTTTGCACAACCAGAGACCCAGACACACGCTGCAGGTTTGAACAGGCCATTGCCTACAGCGTTAATACTACAGGATTTTTAAGCACTAAATGTCATCGTAGAGAGTCTCAAAGGAATATCTAAAAGTCCAGCCTGCATTTTATTAATTCTTAGAAAACCATATATTCATTCATCTAGTAGGCAAGTTCAAGGTCACACCAGGGAAGATGAAACTACCATAAACTGAATTAAATGTTTGAAAATGCAGTTCCTTCTCTGTGCTCTCTTGTCTCTTCAGGGTTGGAGCAGAAGAGCTGCCTGAGGAGGTAAATCTACTTCACAGATGAGGGAATGGAAAGAAAACAATCTTTAAGTACAAACACTGAGTTTTAAAGTTCGGAATACTAAACAAACACTGCTGTTGTAGTAACTATGATCACTACTGATTTTAAACAGCTGAGTTATAGATCCCATTTATAGCCCCTCTCTCCTGCCACACAGTATTTCTTATCATTAAGAGTAAGATATTTATTTTGCTTTCTAAGCTTTGTGAAAAGCAGAGGGCATTTATTTCCTCTGGAGACAGGCAATGCTTCTTACCCAAAAGAGCAGGAAAATTGCATTTGGAGTCGTCCTGTATACTAGCTAAACAAGTCAGCACAGCCACACACACACACACACACACAAAAAAAAAAAAAAAAAAAAATCTGTGTTTTTCCTTTACTTTATCACAGGTCAATTATCACATGCGCATGGGGAGCTGCCAAAAAACACTGCTATGTTCAGACACTAAAACTTGCATTTTATTTGCCTGCAGATGCATTGCACAATGAAGGGAGTGTTAACCCCTCCTCCCCAAGACAAAACATGAACTCTCCCCAAAGCAAGGAGTGATTGATTCACTGCCTTTTTTTTTTTTTTTTTCTTTCAGAGTAACTGTTACTTATCTTTTGTCCCAAATGCTATTTCTCTCAAATGCTTTGATTGTAAAGTATCGATTCCACCCCCCCCTCCCGTATTCCTTTTCATCCTGGTCTACCAGAACAGATAGACAGATGTGGGAAAGAGAATAAGAAAGCACAATTTAATGTTTTTCAGATTCAGATTTCAAATTTGCCCAGCATGGTCCCTATTTTATTTTCTGACATTCTCCCCTTGCCTGGAGTTCTAACAACTTAAAATGAGATTTTATGCAAGATTTATTTTCAATGAAACGAGAAAAAAAAAAAATCCTGAAACTCTATAAAACTAAGTTTTTGCATCAAATTTTCAGACATAAAGCTAAAACTCATTTCTGTAGTCTCAAAATTTCTAGCATTTGGCCTATTTCTATTGTCTCAAAGGTGCTACCAAGCAGCATCACCGTAGGAGCTTAGAACTGGAAAGATTCCAGAATTTAAAATGTGAAGCATGTGGTTTCCTCAGCAACCTGGAAAATGTATTTTGGTGCCTACTGGGTATCAGTAGCGATGCCAATTGTCATGTTAATTTTTCAGATCTTTGTTGCTCATAATCTTCTTCTGTGTCTTCTATTTAATCTCTAATCGGCCAGTAAGCTTTCATTACTTTCTTCATCTGGATTTTAGAATGACCGCAAAGTATACTTTCCAGTTCACCACCTTTCATCAATACAACAATGATATTAATAGCTCATAAAACAAACTATGCAGTGGCCTGCATCAATGAATCCAAACAGAGACCCAACAGGGTGCATTTTAAAATCATTTTTGTTTCAACAACAGAAATTGCAGAAATTTAGTACAGCACAGTTTTGGGCACCACACCAAACAATTTCTTATCAGTGTCATCAGAATAGGTGATTACACATCTGAAACAGTCACAGAAAATAAAAAAAAATTATGAACAGAAGTCCAAATGCCCAGCATAGCCATATATCATTTGGCTATGGCTACATTACTAGTAGAGGTGATCTCTCTAAACTTCAAAAGAAAGTAAACAACTTTTCCTAAATGTGTAAGTTATGCAAGTTAATGATTTTTCAATAAATTCTTTTCTTTTCAACGTCTTTATGATTTTAGCTTTTGTTACAAATTTTCTTTTTACCTAGCATTAAAAAAAATATTAGTGTTCAAAATTAAGTTCATTAGAGTAGCCATTTAAAAAATATCCTCAAATCTGAGTATATGCTGAGGGAAGATTACTTGGTAAAAACTGATTGAATAGTATCTAATAATCCAATTCTTATTTTGGTTAAATTCCTTCAACATGCCAGCACCTGTACCCCGTACCTCCTCATAACTGCAAGCAGCAGTTATAGGATGCTGCTGCTGCTTCCAAATATCCATAGAAAAATATTTCTTACCACCACACAAGAGGAAAAGCTTTTTTCGTACCACATGTCTTTCATAGTCTTTCACTGTATTCAATTAAAATGCCTAAGTACCACTTAAATCACGTTGATAAACGTAAAACAAGCATTTAAAATCAGATAACTAAGCCAGTAAAAAAATACTACTATCTATGACCTTTGAAGATACTTTAAACTGTACCATCCAGATCTTCAATTAGAACACACAGATTAAAACCTGATCTGTCTGAACATAGCAGTTTATAATTGGAGGAATAAAAAGACTATTGTGCATGGAGGCAAAAGTTTAAAGGCTGCACTTTTTTTTTAATGATAATAAAATTCTGAACCGTCCTGGACGGTCTGAAAGACAGCACTTGGATAAAGCAGAAGACTTTCATAAGAAAGTGCACTCTAGAAATGCAAAAAAGAGAAAGTAAAATCACAGTTTACAAGCTTTAAGAGAAAAACATTTACATGAGAGGAGCTACAGGTTTCTAAAGTTCCAGGCAGAGGGCAGAAATAGCTATCTGTGCAGTCAAAAAAGGACAGGCATATATATCACAAAAATGAGACTTCATAATTTTCTCTAGGACCTGAAACAGATTTTATGCAGATTCTCATGACTTCCACAGTATACAGACAAAATCAGACCTGTCCTTCCTTAGGTGTTTTCTCAAGCTCTGCTTTTCTGTAGAAAAATGCTAAAGAGAACAAGAAAATGCAAAGCCCAATCTATAGAAAATCCCAAACCTAGTCTTAGATTCCAGGTCTGGAGAACCAATTAAAAAATTCAGTTAAAGACATCAATCCTAAAACTTTAAAGGACTGAATTTGTGCTCATTTACCCTAGGCTATACAAAAAAATAACAAGAAATTCCATATTGCATCACAAAACTTAGATAAAAGTATTGTCAGCTGGATTCTCCATAAAAATATTCTAAGTTCGCTAGTTATAGAAACTGAAAAAATAACCTTTGGATTTAAAAACCTCACAATTTAACTGTTCATGTTAAAGGAAATGGTTCCAACAACTTCAAGGCTGAAGCAAATTCAAATCTCTGCATGTGATTCTAGTTAGCAGCAGGAAATAGATATTTTTCTACAGATAGGTTATATGGTTTTTTTGTTTAAGAAGCTCAGAGACAGGTTTACAAAACAACTGAAATTGCAGTTTATTATGGTAGTGTTATGCTCTGTTGAGCTATCTAGGAGAACAAGACCTCAAAACCTTTACATCTAAAAGCCTCGGCCCTTACTTTCCAATCTGAAGAGACCAGGTACTTTTACTTGAAAGCAGCAGCAAACGAACCTCAAAAAATAGGCTAGCCACATGAAGAGACAAGATGAAACTGTCTTAATAGGGATTACAATGTTCTCAAGAAAACAAGTATAAAAAAAATGAGTAAAAAGAGAACCTTTAGCACTGCCTATAAATGAACCAATGAAAGGTCATTATGAAGAGTTAAGCAGAGCAAATAAGAAAACATGTGAAAAAACAGTGTAAGAGTAAAAGGAAGTAAAACAACCTTACTGACATTTAACATTTACACAAATGTCAGATTCCCCACTTCTTGGTTAAACATTCAGCTAGGATCTCAATCAATGTTTGGAGTGTGCATGACCAATTTTGAAAACAAAAAGAAAGCACAGCACAAAAATTCGAAATCTGTAAGTGTTTCTAAAAAGATGAACAGTCAAAAAATGAGGCCATGAAGACTGGGAATTAGGACTCTGTTTTAGAATTATTAATGACTTATTTATGGCTAAACTCCATGCCTGAACTTCCATTCCTGCATGACGTTTAATGTAACAGAACTGAACATGACCTAAACCCTCGTGATTCATAGCTATATACTAGGAGAAAAGGCATTGGCCAGGCGTCAGAAATTAATCAATATTGTGAACTATTAAAATCACAAGAATTCCATCAAATTGCTTAAAGGTCTAGAAATGCCCCCCCCATTCACAGCCTAATACATTGAATACAAGCTCCAAGAGCAGCTTCTCTAAAGATACAGAGGAAAAAATATTCTGTAAATTAAAATTTATTGTGATACATGCATTTCTTTTTATCATGCGTAGCAGCAATGTGGGATATATTGTGTGCAATTTGCAAACGATCATCCATAATGACATTCATTGCCCTAGGACTCAATGCCCTTTGGGAAACCTAATTTCTCTGACAGGGTTTACTTTTTCTTATCCAGACCTCCCCCATTTCACTGATAAGGTCTACATTTTCTTATCCAGAGAAATATGCAGGATAGTCTGGACCCTGATAATCCTATTCTAGCAGTTCCCAAGAAATATTAGGTATGATAAAACTTTCATTTCTAATGAAAGTTATACAAAGTTCTTCCTGAACTTTTCTCAGTAAGTTACAGAGGAATCATCCTAATTGCTTCTACTGATACAACCCCTCATTCATTTAGTCACATACTGAAGTCATAGTCACCCAGTGACCTATGCTTCAAATCAGTGCAGCTTTGTTAAGGTGCTGGGTGTGAAAGGATTGATTTTTCAGATGATGTGCCCTCCTACAAATACTTCAGTCATTGTTAATAGTGAAATGGAAGCAGAAGCAGCACATGCAACCACTGAAAGGCAACACCTCTGCTCTGAATTCTATTTTTCTCTTCAAAACTTCAAACTGAAATTCATCATCCACCGTCTTCCCATTACATGAATGGACTCAATCATTAATCTCTAAAATGTAAATTCTAGTTCAGACTTTTTGACAGACTTAGAAATCGAGATGCATCAGAGATGTGTATCTGACTTAGACCTCTACAATCTTACCTTCTTCTGAAGAACATTAACTTTGCGTTCCTTCACCTCTAACATGTCCTTGAGGTCATGGATCTCTCCTGCTTGAGTCCCCTTCTCCTCTGCCATCTCCTGAATCTGCTTTGTCTTCTTATTTAGCATAGTCTCCTTCTCTTCTAGACGTAATCGTAACGCATCCACCTAGATTCAGACATGCAGAAACAGGGTTTGTTTACCACTGAAGGAGAGAAATTTTAGAAAAGTTAAACTACACTTCCACAAGGGAGTGAGTGCTGTCAAACTACAAATAGATTCAGAAAACTAACATCCCTTACTTTAAGACTTCAACATACATAAGCTTGTGATAAAACAGTTATCACAAGTAGTAGGAGACTAAACAGTAAAAATAATCAAATGTTTTATTCCCAAATTATATAAGACTAATGTTCCTTCTTGGAAAATCTCAAATCATACTTCTGACATAACTCAGTCTTCTAAGATAGAAGTCTGGAATTTTTTTTCCTCAAAGTAGATGCCAACACAATCTGTTGTTGAGAAGTTCTCTCATATGTAGGGAAACTGACTCCTTTATTTGAAACATTACTAATGTTCAGAGATTTAAACATTGACTCTTAGTACCAAACAGTCACTTTATATTCTAGGTTTTAATCAGAGTATTTGCTGAGCCTGGAGGTAAAGAAAGCAGAGGTCTTTGCAGCCACTGCAGATCAAAACATGGAAAGAGGGTTACCTTAGGATGGCTAAGAATATTTTGGCTTAAATAGTAACATAATAGTTTAAATGTAACATGCGTTTTCAGCAGGATGCAGTTTTACATTAAAGATAAAATGGAACAAATGACACAGTACAGGATACTGTGGGTGCAATTCGGACACACAAACGTACTTAGAGCTCCCATGGCCTCAATAAATTTAGAAGCGCACTCTGGAAATTTTATGGTATCCTCAAACTTCAAAATTGCATGTTGAGAAGCTTTTGCTTTTCCTTCTGCATTTCTCTTACACAAATGAAACACAGAGCTCACAAGACAAAAGAAATGGGAGAAGGAATCAGAGCTATCCGAATATAAATTTGATGAGAAGAATAAGGTCACCACAGAGCACAGACTAATCTCAAAGACCATTGTGGAATAAGAAATCCAACACCACCAACCTGCTCAAGATACCAAAAGAAACCCACTGACCCCTATCCACTCAGCATTCAGACAGAGCTCAAATCTGCCAGCTTGGCTGCTAATCTTATTTGACAGTATCAGATTTGGTTCTTGTTAGCTGAATCCATTACAGGACATCAGTCACACAGAGTAAACAGGGTGATCAATGAATTTCTTGGTCCTTCTGCACAGCATAGGCTAGTAGAGACAAGAAGTGAAAAGATGACTTGGACAACTCCAGCTAGGGAAAGAATTTAGGTAGTCACTATGCTTACAGTATTTTGAGCAACACTTAGTTTTAATGTGTTATTCTAATTCCACTTTATTTCAATTTGCTAATGGAAAAGTTGCCTCTAAGGCTCTACATTTACAGCATATTATGGCCACAAAATCCTTTGCTGTTTTGTCTGATTCTTTTTACACAGAGCAATAAGCACTTGCCAGTGGGGAAAAGAACTGCCCTGCTCTCCCCATCAGCATTGCAATCCCGCTGCCACCTCTACGTCTGGAGCCTTCTCACTTACACATACGTTATTAAAATCACATTCCTGACCTCTCACCCAGCAAGTGGGGCATGCAGTATATTCTGCAGTGATATTAGAGTACCAGGTACTACCCAAATATGACTTATAGGATTGCCAGTGTTTGTAATGAAAAGTTTAGCAGGTGGATCAGGCTTTGTCTTCTTTTTAAAAACAGGCAGTTTTATAGATTGATTAGGTATGTTCTTCTCTGGATATCTCTAATATTAAAGCTAACAGTCACTTTTATTAATTCTTGAAGGGAAACTGAAAATCTCCCTCACAAGAAAATCCACATACTCTCAACAGTTGTGTTGCAAAATATTTGAGACAGTCCAGATGCCTACAGCACAGTATTAAGTGAAAAGAGAACATCTGCAAACAGAAATTTATCCACAGAATGCTTTCCATTTTCTGATTGATCATTCTCTTTGAACTCTGTATTAGCTTACGGTTTGGGGTAAATTGCATTCCTGGTTTTATTTGTGTGAGGTCCCTGCCTAGGAAACCACAGAAAACACTTTCAAGAGTATTTTCAAAGGCTGGCAGGACACACAATCATCACCTTAGCACTATTCCTGGCAGAACACTGCACTTGTTTATTCATGTCAGCTCAGTTTATGTATGGCATCCTCCCACAGTGACAAGAATTGAGGTCTGTGGGAGTCAGGTGATGCCAACTTCAACAAAGTCAGCTTAAGATTTTCTCTGCACATGGAAACGACTAGGCAAACAGCTACTGAGGTGCTGACGCCCCTTCTCCTGACTTCTGCGTCTTGGATGATGTTATCTTAACCCTGGGTTAACCTAACTGCTTTCACAGTAATAGACTGCCATGTTTTTAATTATGCATGGCAAGTAAAATCTTACCGTACAGCTCAGGCAACTGCTAGTCCTTCATATAACAATGGGCTTGCAAACTTGACCTGTACGTACCATCCAATTTCCCACGAAGCTTTAGCAAAATAACCACATTTGTTGCCACCTTCAACACAACAGCCTTCCTAGCTACAGGTACACAACAGGTACCTCTCTTCAGCTGGGTACCATACCTAAGACTTAAATTTCTTCACTGCAAGCATGATGAATGAAAAACTGTGTTCGGAACCATTGATCTGTCTTCACAGAATTTTCCAGTAGCAGTAAATAATACTCTATGACTCTGTTCCTAATATGTATAGCCATATACTAAGCATGTAGAATTCCAAATTTTTAAGAAAAACTAGTACATTAGTAGCTCCAATGACTATCAGAATAAACACAATAAATGACATAATATTTAATTTAAATTTATTCTTAAGCCTTTTTTAAAATCTTGAATTCTGTAATTACCATCTTAGCTTTCAGAACATTCCCAACTTATAGCTTAAGGAAATCACTAAAATTTTCAAAAATCCACAGTGAGTTTCAGAACTGACTCAGGAGGTTGAGTCAACAGGACTTAGGTTGCACACATGTTGTTTTTTCTCATTTTTACCATCATCTCCACTGTACAGTAGCAATCAGGGTATTATGACACTGGTGATTCCCACTCAGGTTTAGGAAGATGTCAGTGATGCCTAGAAAAACTAGTGCTCTAGTCTTTTCCTGAGACTGAGTGATTCTTCCCGTCTACCTGCCACCTGTTCAAACCATGGGTAAACTACAGATTTAGATCAGTGAACCAAGCCATACTCCATCAGTTCTACCAGAAGGTACAATCTCCCCTATGTCATATCCAAGCCTCGATTTCCCTGTAATGGCAAAATTCAGAATTTTTATTCTCTGTTGGTATGACTACATTAATGGCAGCAAAAGGAACAGACAGAATATCAATCCTGAAATATGTGTTTAGAGCTTGCTATGGTTTCTAACAAGAGCCAGCTACTTTTTAAAGTAGATGTTGAAGTAATTCTATATGTCAGCACTCAGAATTCAAAGATAACTGAGAAATGCACAGAGGAAGACATAAAATTATATTCGGTATGCGAGGTGAAAGTTGCTTTTACCCTACCGTAGATATTGCTAAGTGAAGTCTCCAGGTACCTGAAATGAGTACATTTTAAAAAGTATCAGGTTTTTAACATTCTATTACTATCTTGCAAACTTATCATATAAACACAAAAAGGGTTAAGCTGTTTTCCTGATAGCATAGTCTGTAATTAAGACTTAAAAGCTATGTTTACTGATTGATTTTGAATGCAGTGGTAGTTCACAAGACTTAATTCTCTATTTTTGACATTGATCTTTCTTATTAATTATGTTAGAGTTGACTCTTCACCTTCTTATACAAATTGCAGCAATGTCCAGTACGGTCTGTACAAGAATTGAGAGTGAATTCTTTATGAACATACAGCTCCCAGTTATCTGGACAACTTAGTCAGCTTACATCACTATGCCACGGAGCAGAGGCGCACACACCTGGCTTTGTGCAGAGCCTATTTGGTTCTTGCTAGAGTCATAAACTCAATGCAGGACAGAGGTACTGATTCCAGAGCCTGCTCAGGTCAGAAATCAGTTCAACTGTTCTTCCACTATCTCTAGCACAAGGTATTAAATACCTAAACACGGTGAACTCAGTTCTGTGAGCTGAGCTTAATGTTTGCAGGTGTCAGCCCAGGTCTTCATGTAGCTGGTGCCAATAAGTCTTGTTAGAGACACCCAGCTCCCATTTACACATTCGTCACTAAACATGATCCACTCCCTAACTGTCTCTGATTTGGGAGAGTCTACTATAGTTTCAAAATGCCAGTATAAGCCCCAATAAAGACAGACCCTTAGAGAATTTTATGTTTTACTGTGACCTCAGAGCAAATAAAACACTTCTAGAGGATTGGATTCATTTTTCTACTGAATATTAATCTGAATTTACTGTATGGAACAGACGAATTACAGTACCATGCCAGCTTGGGCAGTATACAAAAATAAAGGGGAATGCTCTCACTGATTAACTTAACCTCCCACTGAAGCCACATACCTTCTGGCACTGACCTAAGCTAAAGGGCTCATTGGGCAAAACACAAACTTTATATGGATGAAGTCTTAATTCTAAAATAAATATTGATCTATTTTTTGTTTTGTTTACAAAGAGATTGTACATTTTTAGAGCTATTTTAAAGGTTCCTTCACAAATTGAAAAGTTGACCATAATATCCTCTCCACCCAATAGCCCTCAAGATAAACACCCCACAAACAGCTCACTGTTCTTTGTAGTTCTAGTGTGGCAGATGGCAAATGCATTTTTGAGATATTATACCAACACCTTTTCCCCACCCACCCGCAGTTTTCTTTAACAGAAGACTAAAAGGCAGAGGCTTATGAAGGTATGCTCTTTTCTCCCAAGAGGTTTTTTTAAATATGACTTTAAAATACCAATCCCTTATGAAGATGTCTGCCAATATATGACAGCAAACGCACCTCTCTTCCTCCTCACAATTCTCTCTAGGTGTCTTGAGAGAAGCTAGTTATGTTTTAACATTGACCAGTGCTGTTAACAAGTGAGGCCAGGCAGGATCTCACATTCCTACCCTATTCCCAGTGAAAATTCTTGTATAGAAAGATACTTTTTCCTTAAAAAAAACCCAAATACATCACAGGATGCAATGACAAACATCTCAATGTTTATTTTATCAACATGTTTCAGTCTTATACTTGAGAGGATCACTTGTGAAGACAGAAGAAAGGTAACTCTGTATGATGATTTAATTGTTGAGCTTTCTGTCAAGAACATCAGCAAGGATGAAAAAGATGTGATTATCTTTCAAAAAGTATAAATATCTTCTTGGAATTACATAAAAATTCTCAGGAACTTAAGTGGATCATTCTAAATATCTACTCTGATACAATGGACTAGCCTGATAATCAACACTTTGTATGTGTTAAATCCATACCAGATTGCTACATCTTACTGTGGAGAACACGCTCGACTGTATTGAATCCATTAAATCTATCATAAAAACATCATTCTAAAACAGTATCGTTAATGTTTTAGCTCCACAGCAACTCCTTACTGAAAGACAGAAAATCATCTTTCACTGTTACTGTAGTTGTTACGTTTCACTTATAATATCTGGAAGCAAACTATGTGAATGACCGAAAAGCAGTAAATGGAAAATCTCTCTCTCTCTCTTCCACACCACCCCCTGCCTTTCAGCCACTTTTTATTAGTAAAAAAGAGTTTGCGCATTTCGGAGGAAGAATCCAATTTCGTGCTGTATTGTGGTGCTACATGAGAATCTCATTTGGAAGAACCCAGCGAAGAACAAATATTCTCAATGATTATTTAGTAATATTACAAGTTAGAGAGTAGAATAATTTTCTATATTAAAAAAAACTACTTTGGCCTTCAGCTAAAATAAAATAAAAATGTTCTGAATAACTATCAAGAGTATCTATCAATGGTATATAACCAAGTCTTTTTGGTTTTAAATATTTTGTTCAAATTTCGTACATTTTATTTGAATAAATATGTTTACCTACCATAACAGTGGAAACTATGACCATGTACTGAAGTCTTTTAACTTGTTAATAAAGTACATTCTTTCAAGAACTTCATCTCTCATGGACAGAAAAGTACCACTTTTTATTATTTAAAAGTAAGAAGAGAAATGTGTTTCTAGCTTTGTAGGTTTGTCACAATACTGCACAGTGATTTTGATTTAATATATCTATATTCTTTTCAATCACTAATGGATTGAATTACAGTGCAATTTACATTTTAAAACGTTTATTTACCTAATACCTACTGCCAATGATATTTTGAAATGTAATTTTTTTTTAAATAAACATGTACGAATCTAGGGTACCTTTTCTGACTAGCAAAATAATGAACAAATTTAACAAGAAGTTTATGATTGTAAACTAGCACACTATCCCAGTTATATTGACTAATGCAATTTCAACTTCTACATAAATCTGAGAACAATCAGAAAAGCCATCTTAGAACATCAAAAGATATTTACTATGTAACTTGATTTCTGCATGTGGACAAGGCCATGTGCACCCATAGATTCACTGAACATGGCTAAAGGAAAGCTACATGAGAGTAAAAAGTTCAAATAAATTCTCTTACACTCTTGTGGAATCTTTCTACCAGTGTTACCCATAAATTTTCTGCATGCCTATTTCACAGCTCCTTTGGCTTTTTACTGTTTTAGCTGTAACAACGCAAATATTTTTTTGATGCATGACCGCCATCTTTTGGACTTCTACTAACACTACAATTTTCCAAGCCAGGGGATTGAAATGCTGTCTTCACACAACTTTTCACGCTTGTTCTTCAAGAATGTCCAGAAGCAATAAATTTATGCTATACTTATTATCCATTTGATGTTCAGTTATACACTTGTGTCTTGCATAATATAGGAATTTATTGAGCATTTGTTATTGAAACACAGTTTTGAAAATATTTTTCCTTTATCTTGGAATATGCATCATAAAACATGAAAGCCCATATTTCAGATGTAAGCACAGGCTTACATGCAAGAGTTCCCATACATGCTGACAGTAGTAGTGAGGCCTCAGTGAGTTGTATACTACTGGAACGCTCTTCCTTTCTCTGCAAGGTCATTGAAAATAAATGCCCCCAGCTCAGGCATTGCAACTTCCAATTTAGCTGTGCCTAGGAAAAATAATATTAGTCACTGCATGTTAGTGGAGCATGTCATACAAGTGTGCATTCATCCACAGGAATATGTGTGCACTTATAGACACATATTTGTCTTTACGATCAGTCCCCTGGCCTAGAGAATCAAACATATAATCAAAGATACAACATGCTCAGAACGAGCAGTATTGAATGGCTATGGGATTGTATAACCTAAGTAAGAAGAAAAGAAATAATGCTTTTTATCTCTTTCTCTGTGAAAAGTCAGTAAGTACAGAATTGCCCATTTTACCTCTGTCTGCAGGATGGCAGCCCTTTGCTCTTTAGCTGTAAGAGACTCTTTCAGAACCTCAATATGCTGCTTGCTGTCAGAGAACTGATTTGTGAGGGTCTCCAGCTTTGTCTGCAAGGCCAGCAACTCAGTGTCTTTGCGTGACAGCTCCTGTTTCACCTGACCAATCTGAAAAAGAAAGAAAAGATGGGCAAAGGAAAAAATAATTTATACCTTCCTTACAAAAAGAACTATAAATTCACATAACTACCAACAAACAGTATGATACTCTAAACTTATCCCACGGAATTGTGAAGCCTTCAGTTATCCTGAATGGAAGGCCAGCAAAAACTTGTGTCATGAGCAAAAGATACAAGGAAAAAGAGGGGGGAGCAATAGCATCAATTTTTCAAGAGAGGTTCTTTTTAACAGAGTCAGTCTGTTCTTAGTCATGTTTCAAAGGACTGACCAAAACCACTTATTTAGCAGAGATAAGTTTTTAATGAAGATGAAGCAGAACTGTAATGAGAAAGTACCCTTACCCTGTAATATCAGAAAAGATGAGATACCTACAGGTCTCTCTCAGAAGCATGATGTTTGCTTTGAAGTGTCAAACCAGCGAGTTTCCGTCCATCTCTCCATCTATCAATCCAGTCTCATGCTTACAGAGTATGTACAGACACCTCTACTTTTCCCACTATTTACAAAATCAGCATTTCAATCTTCTAAGAAATACCTTTTAATTTATGGAAGCTTCTTAAAGCAGATGCAAATATACAGCAAAACAACATGAAAACTGTTTGTGGAATTGCACTTTGTTGAGAGGAATTTCCTAGATTTAATTTAGTGAATTAAATCAGTACAGAAATGCCAATTTATTTTAACAAATATAGGTTGGATTATTATTTAAAAAGACAAAGAGTAAGAAATGTTAAAAGTAAAGCACCGAAATGAGATGAAATCTCATTCTAAGTGCAATCATCATCCAGGACAATTTTGATGTAAATCTGAAGAACAAAAATTTTTTTAATTGAAGAGGACAGGGAAGTCTAAATATAGACTTATGTCCAAGTTTATAACCAACTTTCTGGTTTGCCTCTGATATGTCTCACAGAATAAAATAGCAATATTTTACTTTTACATATTATATAGCAGAGGTGGACATATCTGTAAAAACTAAACAGTTTTCCCTTTTTTATCTTGAACAATTTTGTTTGTGGCATTAAAAAAAAAAATCCCTCAATCCCAAAAGTATGTTGTCCAATGCTTCAAAACAGAAATTAAAAGATATCACAAACTAAAAAAAATTGTCCAGGTCATCCTTCATTTTTGGGAATGTGTCAAGCACAAAATTAAATTGATATAAGCTATAATTTACAATTTTTTAAATTTTTAATTAGAATAAATGCACGTACTAGCACAATAACTGAGAGGAAAAGCTTGGGTAAATGTGGTTTTATCTTGACAACGCTGTCTCAATAATGGGCAATTAAAGAAAGAAAACTCTTTACCAAAGAGTATTAAAATAGCATCAAAAGATATCATCAAGGACTCCTGCGTTCCAGTGTGAAACAGCGTACATGAGGAGATAATGAAGAAGGGGAGCGGAAGAAGGAGGACATGTATCTCAAAAAACCTCACACGAACTAATTTTTTTTAAACGAAATAAATTCTTCTTATACTCCTTCATATTAATTTATAGAACTATTCAGTAGTTTACTGTTCACTTAATTCAAACATACTGAGTTGTTTTTTTCATATTTTTACTAAAAGCAAATACGTCCACAGAATGATTTCACCACCTATTTAAATTAGATACAAAACTATTAATGTTAGCAGCACTATTTCTGCTGTCAGCTACTGGCCAATACAACCAGTTGCACAATACTGCTAGGCACAGCAGAACAGCTGGGAAGAGATGAACTACTTACTGCTAGTTATGTTTTCTGGAGTATCTAAACAAAAAAGCCTCCTTAAAAATTTCAGATGACACAAATTTTTTCAACTAGTAGGTATCCTGAATTATAGTAAAACTTTCTCAAACCAGTTTGGTCTTTCTTTGAAAAGACAAATTCTTTTTGGGGTCATGTCAGAAGAGATGTTTACCCTAAATACTTGTGTTTTGGTGAAATGCTCTCATCTAAACAAAACCACATTTCATTACATTAAAATTCCCAAGTAGCACCCTAAGATCATTCTCTCTAGAAATCCCCATTTCAGAGCTGTAAGCCCACACTGCCAATGTGCTAAAGCTCTTTGGAAGAATGTAGTGCATACCATTCCAAGTTGCAAGAGAAGTTAAGACAGCATTAAGTGCTCACATCTCTCTTCTTGGTGAGACACTATGACCGTTCAGCAAATGCACTAATTTCACAGCAAAGGAATAACCTAAATTCATGCTGCTAAAATTAAACAATCAGTTTTAAAAAGCATTCAGCATCCAGCTTTTGTTATTTTTTGTGAAACAATATTAAGAAGGTTCAGCACATGTTTTCAAATTATTTTTGTTCTACTAGGGAAAGCAAGTATCTTTGAAAGTCCGGCCTCAAAATGGATGCTGAATACTTTTGAAAATCTGCTTCAACAGAGAAGAATAAGTTACTGCTAAAACAGCTCATACCGTTAAAAAAACAGTAACAAAGCAAATATAGATGTTCAGTTGAAGAGTGATGTTATGGACACCAAAACCACGTGAACAAAAAGGCAGCTACAAGACTGAGCAGGCTGTTAGTTCTACTGTTATATCAAGTCATAAAGAAGGTAAGAGAAGAAAAGCTACCCCGAAAGCCAGAGAGCTAGCAAGCCCCAGTGAATGGCCACTGCACACAAAAGATAAATCTTACTGCAGAGACCTCGGCCTGGAGACCAGCCACTCTTTTTTTCAGGTCCTCCCCTTGGGCCTCTTTGGCACTTAGCTCTTCCTTCAGTTGCTCTACCTGTCACGACATTGTTATGCTTTTAAGTATTTATCATTTGTCAGCTTCTAGTTAGCCTGTTTCAATCCAAGTAACTAAAAGTGACAAAGAACTGAACAGAAGGAACAACATCGGTCACTCATTTTCTCTTCCATTCTTCGTTAAGTCTTCTCAAAAGTTTAATGTCTCTGTAATTTCATATAGGCTGCCAGACAAGAATTTGATTATGAAATAAAGATGTATAATTATGGTTATATATGTCAAGTATGGGGCACTTCACCCAATGGTTTTGAAACTGGAATTCATCAGAAAATTAGGACAGGAAAAGGGACATTTTTCAGTTTAAGAGAAATAAAGTTAATTGTCAAGATACAGCCACAGATGACTATACAATACGATACTGAAATAAAATAAATGTTGTGCAATTACAAAACAAGGTAGGACAGCAAGATATCAAGATTGGAGCTGGCTATGAGTCATGAGTGAATAGTTATTAAAATGAGCAAATTTTCTGCAGGAAAATAAATGAGCAGACATAATAGATAGAAGAGATCCAGAAACTGAGTAGCTGAACAGATCTATAGGCCCACAGAGGGAGAGGAGAAGGGGAAATTGAAGAGTTGCTAACAAAGGAAGAAGGAAAGGAGAAAGAAAGAAGAAAGGATGGAAAGAAGAGGTGCTAAAACCATCTCTCCATTCCTAATTTGAAGGGGGTATCCTTCAATTCCTAGAAGGAACTCAGTGGGATAAAGGGCAAAACTATAAAAGAACAGATGTGGCTATCTTGAGGTAAATCAGTGAGCTGGCATGAGGGAAGTGGGAGAAACACATACTTATTACATGTTTCTACTTTAGGGAAAGTAACACTTCTCCAAGAAACTTTTCCAGCATTCTTTTTTCGACAAATAATTTCAAGCAGGACAAATGCAGTAGGTTACTCCAAGGGGAGTGAATAAGCAGCTGTGTGGTGTTTACCGCATGCCAGGTTGAACCACGACAACCTAGTAGAGTAATTTTCAACCTCTGTTCCAGGGGATTTGTACACTGCTTGCAGGGAGTACGCAAAAGCTAACTAAGAAAGGCAGGACTGCTCACGATACACTTAAATTTACAGTAGAAGGTGGCCCGAATCTTCATTAGAAAATGTTAGGGCCCACTAAAAGACTGAGAAACACTTCTCTGGGAGAAACAAAGAATGAATTGACTTTTGACTATAGACAATTCAGTAGTCAGTGTCCATCTTTATACCTGAGGATCAACATGTCTCACTGCTGTATTTGTCCTGTATTCCCAATGGCATAAATTAATGTTGGCACCACCACTGTTGTAGAATCTACTCTCATTCTGACTCCACTACTGGAAAGAGAGTGTAATGGAAAGCCATTATAGTGACAGTTCATGCTCTTTTCAGCCTTTATACAATAAAAAGACCTACTAGTTATAGCACAACAGTTGCAAAGAGAAACACCTTTTTTTCAATAGACTACATTTGAAAGGACTCTAGACTAAATAAAACCTAAAACTAGAATGGATTAGCAATAGTCTTAAGATAAACACAAAATCCTTCTGAAATAAAAGAAAGTCAGATGTGACAGTAAAAGCAGAACTTAGGCCATTGACCTTTCTGAACCACCATTATAATATTTTCAAATTTCAATTTAAAATTCTCTTAAATATTTTTAAGTTATTTTAGTGGCTTCATGGCAGAACACAAATAAATTCTGTTTCCCAGCACTTGAATAGGAACCCAGACCTTAACTCCTTATTGAAGTATGAAAATTTCTCTCATCTGTTTGGTAAGGTCAGTGTATCTTACTTGTTGTAAGTGTAAGATACAGTGTATCTTACAACAAGGTCAGTTGTTTTCTCAATACCTTATTTTTCATGAATTTGGAATGACTACGGTACACCTCCATTTGCTTCATTTCCTCTTCACGTTCCTCTGTGCTCAGAGCTCCATTTGACTTCAACATCTGAATCTCCTCTTCCAAATCCCGGAGGCCACGCTCCATGGAAGAAATTTTTGAATCCTGAAAACAATTAGAAGAGACAGATAAAGATACACAGTTAGATGATTTGTTAACATACCATTGGAGTAAAAAAAAGGAAATAATTTGTTGGACATGTACCTGCCCTTGAAATTTACTCCTGAAGTTCCTAAAGAAATCAGTTTATACCTCTTTACATAGCATCTGGCTGAGTGCTCAAGTACTCATTTTTCAATTTTTTTATACCTTTCAAGGAAAGCAAGAGTTTAGTACTGAAAGAAAACATGGCTAGGGGCAGGGACACAGTATATGATGAATAAATAAAGGAACATGAAAAAAGGTTGCTTTGTAATGCAAAGCCAACATAAACCAGAGAAATTTAAGTCTAATTGAATGAACAGCAAAATGTGACTGCAAGAATGGCAAAAAAATGGGTTTGTGCTACTAGTAATTTAAGTGGGGTCACAAATAGAGAACATAAAAAGCTTGATAAGCAAGGAAAAGATGCAACAATCTAGTTTTGAGTGGACAATCTAGTTTTGAGTGGATAAAGCAGTAGAGGATCCTTCAAGTATTCTGGCTCATATATACAACATATAAAACACTTCCATGGTTAAAAAATATATATCTGGAAAAATAAAAAAGTCAATCTACCATTATCCTCATAGTTTTACAGGACAATCAGAGGTTTTCAATCTACTTGGTTTACTGTCTCTTTAGAAGTCTTATGTGTTAGGAACAGCAAGAACAGATTCATACAGCACATAGCTTCGTGCATAATCATGAACACAAATATGTCTTTATGAATTGTAATCTCTTAAAACAGTCTATTTTGTTCATTTCATTTCTCCAAAATATTTCATCCTTCCTGAAATACAGGTAGGATTTGAAACTATCCTCCATTCTTTCATAGACCAATCCTTTTTTTTTTTGTCTGACAATCAAAGCACAGCTAAAAAAAAGCATGAAAGATTTTCACATACAGGTTTTCATTCATGAGATAAGATTTTTCTAAAGGACCATTATGAAGATCTAGTTGGGTCTCCTGCTTAATTTTTGATGCTTCAGTTAAAAATCAATAAAGCGGACTTTTGTAACAAAAAATGAAGAGAGGTAGTAAGATGAAGTGATACGTTGTAATTTACAACAGTATTTCGTTTCAGCGCTCACATCATTTCCCAGAAATACTGGTGTTTCTCTTTTGATAGTAAAGACAGCTTATTGTTACCAGATGGTCAATTAGTTTTCATTACTATGGACCACAAAGATGACTAATAAAAGAAAGATGGTAAATGAAAGGCTCCAGAGTAGAAAGATGGGAAATGACTATGGAAAACATTGAGATGGAAGGGAAAGGGCTGAAAGGGAAAAAAAGAAGGTAAATAAAAGAAAAAGGCACAGATAAAGAAGGAGGGAGAAAGGGAGGATACAAAAATGGAAGAGAATAGTTTGCAAAGACAGTTTCCAATTTTTTAACTGTATTTGTTCAAACCCTGTCTGATGTACTTTATGGACAATACAATATGAAATATGATTGCATAAAGCTGTGTAAACCACACACTCCACTTGTGGCTCC
This sequence comes from Gymnogyps californianus, assembly GCF_018139145.2. NCBI lineage: Eukaryota > Metazoa > Chordata > Aves > Accipitriformes > Cathartidae > Gymnogyps > Gymnogyps californianus. The sequence continues at coordinate 150,682,010 of NC_059471.1, forward strand.
TGAGCTCTTGGCATATTGCCATTGTTCCATTAGATACTTGAGTTAATGGCTTAAGAATTCAATCACAAATTCATCTAGAAAAGTTAGGTCTACGATGACATATGGATATCTTTCTAGCTATACGACCCATTCTTTAAGTGGGTTTTGAGTTTGCAAGTTGCTACCTTTGTTGACACACAGAATGCAAAGCAGTATTTCAAATATTGATTCTATAAAAAGAAAATAACCCACATCATCATCAAAACCTACTAATCCATCATTCCCATCCTTGTAATACAATGGACTCTTGGTTAACTGAAAGAAATCTGTATATGCTGCTGCAGGCAGACAGAAGGCAGGTTTCTATTGTGTCATGAAGCAGCTCTGTCTCTTCACTGATCAATAATTAAAAGATAAAATAATAATAGATAATAAAACAGTACAAAACAAATATACTTATTTTAAATTAGAAGACTGACAGAAGTATATGGTATTTGGTAGAGTCACCTTTCATATGAAAACCCATTTTCCAGAGAACAAACTCTACTGCTGCCTATATGCAGTCATTTACCTTCATCTCAATAACAGTTTGCAGAGCCTTTGTCTTGGCTGTGTCAGGAGCATTTTCGAATCGACGATGGATCTCCTGTACCAGCAGAAAAGAAAGAAAGAGTTAGCCTAATGGCATTTTGCCTCACTTACCAAATAGAAACAAAATTACTAGAAGCTTCTCTTTCTAATACATAGCATAATTCCATGGTGCTTTCTGATGTTACCAGTTCATATGTTTCATTTTATCATTTCTCATATCAAAGAAAGGATAGGTGAAAGTTCATTCAACAGAATCACAGCCTCAGTTAAAAAGGCACAACAGAAACTGCATCTTTGACTACCTACTTACTCAAAATAAACTGTTGAAATGACAGCTGAGTCTACTAAAAACCCCTATCATCTGCCTACTAAACTAATCTAAACTATCACTAGTTTCTCATGGAAGACATACACATAATTTATTTGACTAGATGCTTACTGAAAACAATAATGCTGTGGTTTCTGTTTCAACAAGCTATAGGGTGCAGCTGTGTTGATAACTCATTTTCCAACTTTTTTACCCCAGAGTAGCAATATTTAATTATGCATGATGAAAATCTTTCTCCACTGGGCCTCAAACATAGCTGAAAGTACCTGACTGGATAGCACATTGCTCTAGAAGCTCAGAACACAGACAGGAGGACACAAAAGTCCACATGATACTTCTGTTGATGTGAATTCACAGAACGAGCATGCTTCAGACTGGTCACTAAGGAATAAAATGACAGAAAGCTGAAACAACTTGTTCTACCGTATAAAGTATTTAGAGGTTTCAAACTGACAAGTGGGAATAGAGGAGAAACAATATAGTATCTATTCCACTTTTTCATTATTTGTCTTAAGATAGTATTATCCTTACACCACACACTAATGTTAAATGTAGGAATGTGAATACTGTCGGAATGTTGATATTATTTGACATAAAAATACTTCGGTGCCCAGAGAGTATGAACTGTGATATCAGTTAACCTAACAACAAATTGTATATATGCACACACACAGAGTTTACCCACCCACTCCCCTCAAACACCTAAAAGACAAATCCAAAAAGCCATCCACAAACTCGTATTTTCAACAGAAATGGTGAAGAGATAACACATGGTAGTCATACACGCAACTTGCTCCGTATGATTAATTATTTGAATGAGAAAGGTAGAGTTGTATAGTGCTTTTCAAAATACTGAAAACCCTACTTACCTTGTAAGATTGTTAAGTGTTCTTACATAGCTGTGAAGTGAGCAAGATAGAAATGTGTAGTGCCACAAGAAGAATTTTGCATAAGTTTGGCATAAGGCCATTTGCATAAGTTGATGTCTGTGAATGGTAATAACAAGAAAATCCAGTAGCAGGTTTGTCTGTCTTTAAATACTGTACTTGTGTATTTCCTGAGAAGCTATTTTTACAAGTATGTTCGCAGTGTAGGGTGGTATTTTCTGAAAAAAATACCTCCTGAAAAAATAAACCAGAAAACCCCCTCTAAATATATTTGTTTCTCCCATAGTCAACAGATAACTTGAGAGGCTCTGGTCATGTATCACTGACACCGTATAGACCAGAGTGGCGCACAAACATTATTATTTTTCTAGTTACCTGTACCTCCATTCACAAAATGGATTTACTCAAATCTAAACAGTCTAGCCAGACTTTTCTTTTGGCCCAAGATGTCCTCTATCCGTCTGTAATGTACATGTCCAAAGAAAGGGCAGTGTGCATTCCTCTCTGCTATTCTTCTCAACTGATGTCTGAAGCACAGCATAATCAGTAATTTCTCATCACCAGCCTTCCACACTGTTGCTCTCTAGCACCCTTCCACTTTTCCATCTGCCTACTGGGTTAGGAACATGATTCTTTTTGTCTACAGTTAAACAGATATGGCTTCTACTTGATTTAAAACCTGTTGAATAGGTGAGGCAGCCATTTTACCTTGAATATGCTGATGTTAAATCTAAGGAGGCGAACATACTACACTGAGATGCTCTTTCCAGGGGGTTGATCATAGGGCCATCTAAAGACTGCAGGCTTTATCTCTGGATCATCTCCTTAGCAGAGCTGTAAGCTTTTTCGAAGCAGACAGCAGTCAGCCCAATCAACTGAACCTTTTTCTAACATTTCCTGTGCCCACCCTCAGAAGAAGAAAAAAGCAGCTGTCAGCACACAGGATATCATCAGTACAAGCTGGACCAACATTGTCATTTCACTTTTATTACCTACTCCATCCTCACCATTTTTCCTTAGACACATCAATTAAACTACTTTTCTAGTCTGTCTCCACTACTTACTATTCAAGTTGCCACCTCTTCAGAGGTAATATTTTAGAGATTCATTCGGTTATGCTGCTATACATAATATTAGAAAAGAAGCTCATCATAATGTTGAATTTGCTTTAAAAATGTCATTTCAACTAAGCATAGGACAGTCTGCCACATACTCTGCCCATAAGAAACTCGGAGCTTATCTTACTACCCCCAATCAAGGATTAGAGGCAAAAATCATAGCACTACATATTGCCTTAATAAGAACAAGCTACGATGAGCTTCTAACACTCAAGACCAGCCTGAGCATTTAGAAATATGATGGGGAGCAGATCCAACACCCTCCACTTGTTTCTCAGTGCTCCTACCAGTACCTGTCATGAAAAACATGACTCTTCTTCAGTGTCCTTGGTCTTCCTCCATAGGGAATGAGCTCAGCTGCCTTCCTTAAGGTACCTGTGGTATATTTTTCCCTGTTTCCATCTCAGCCAGCTCTAACATGTTGATTCAAGAATCACACCATAATTCCAAGATATTGTGGCTGTCAGTCCTTCCCATGAGCTCTGGATAGAGTGAGTTTCTGTCTTGCCACCAGCACAATGTTGTTACAGACACCTTTTCAATATCGTAGCACGTATGACTGTAGCTAGACTGAAGCCTTCAGAAATTTTCAAAGGGTGCTTTTGTACAACTCAAGTTATAGGAGTCACTTTGTCCTGAAAAATCTCCATATCTGAAGTCTGCAGCGTGGACACTGGGGACTCCATTCATGCATTCACCAAACAGCATATTGCTGGAGAGGCATCCAGATACTTTACTACTCTGGAAAAGCAGGCATGTATCTGTTTGGCTGAACAGCACTGCTTGGAGCGATCTATTGTACAAGTACACAAACATCTGAATAAGAAACATGACTTCCAACTATCCCTCTGGAGAGGCTCATACATGCCCCACATCCTCCAGCCCCTTCTCAGAATTCTCAAGTCTCTTCCTGCAATTCCCAGGCTGAGAGGAACTGAGAGGGTAAGACACACACCGTCCTTTTTGTAAATTCACATGAGGCACGTTAAGTGAGGTGGTATTTGATAACACTTGTAGCACACATCTTATATTGCTGTAATACCAAATTATTCTGTAATCTCTGCTTGGCTATGAGAGCACCTACTAAGAATATATATATAAACAACACAACTACATGAATGTCATTTAACTCCTTTGAGAGGAAACTAGTAAAAACAGTCCACAGTTGAAGACACCCCAGTCACATCTTGGTGGCATGCTCAAATTCATGTCCACTTAAAAAAAAAGTTATATGGGAGGGGAAGAAAAGAAGGTTTGAATCCCCCAAATTTCAGAATTAAAAAGAAGTTGCTTTTCCTAACTTCAAAACTCATGTATGAGGAAAAGGGAATAATTCTGAAAATGATTCTTTAAGCTTAAAAAGGTGAAGAAAGATCCAATAGTGAAAAGTATCCTATCCTGAATTGCATGAGCTTTCACTAAATGCAGAAAGTTCTATCTCCAGCTGTTCCTGTCACATCAGTTGTACAACCATCCAGGGACTGTTATTATAGAATAAAATGAAACAGCTTGATTATAGAAAATAAATTAAAACAAATTCTTGTGAACTTTTAGAAACTGAGAAAACAAAAGATAAGAAGGTCAAAAGATAATATGTCAAAAGTCAAAATTACATACTAGATCATTTCCAGTTGTGCAGAGACATGGTCTCTGACCTGAGAACATAAGAGCAACTACTACTATGGAAATGGAATAGATGGAATACACAGTAGGAGAACAGTGTGTCACTAAGGGATGCTGACAAACCACGTCTGCTTTTTACATTGCACAGCATTTTCCCAAGTAGAAAATTCTTCTAAGCTTTTTCTTTAGAAATGCCTGTATCTCCACTGTCTGAAGTGATGCTTTGCACTTCGGCAAAGGAAACGTCCTACTTCTATCATCTTAAGTAATTCCACTGTGATTTGGATGACATAACCTGCTGAAAAACAACACCTCCCTCCTCTCCACTGCGTAAGTAAGGACTTAATTTTGGCAACGTGCCTACAATTCTAAAGAGCCTGAAAACAGGGCCACAAGCAGGCTGAACCTCCCTAGAACACAGATTTAAGTGTGGCTGCCGAAGGAAGGTTGTGAAATACAGGTTATGTGCTTATCTTTCAGTGGCAGAATGGCAAAATATTAATATATCATATCTCTGAGGTATTCAGATTCTATTGTGGACACACACCACACAGATGAATGAAAATTAATATTTTCATCCTCAAAACAGGACCTTGCACAATAATTAAAAGCATAGGGCCACACAGAGATATTGGGATCAGAAAAATACAAAACTAATCCTTCATTCCTTGCAAGTTACCCATTCTGATAAAGTAATAAAGCATTATTCCCTTGTTCTACTTTCATACAGAAAGAACTTTCACATGTAACTGATACTGTTCCATAACAGACTAGAAAACTTCAACATCTTCCTACCTTTGAATGCAACCTAAATTATTATAAAAAGGGATGGCTCATATATATGTTCTATGTTTTTAATGTTTTTATACGTTCAATGATTCCTTTATTTAAAAAAAAGATAACAAAAAGGGTAAAAAATCTACTTGTTCCCAAGTTTTGTGCAACATGCATGCTTTTCACTGTTAATTATTATTACTATTAAAAATATGCACCATATTTCTTTTTCAGTTTAGCCAGTGGGAACTTCTAGCCACCAGATATCATCACAAAATTGTCAAGAATATTGAAGAATGCTTTATTATTCAACTTCTGTTCCAAGTTTTATGTTTAATAACCCATTATTAAAGGCTAGTAGAGTTTCTACAATTCTTTCATATAAACAAGAAAAGCTTCAGGTGGAGGGACACCTTATTACCCGTTTGGCAATAGTGCTACCACTACAGGTACACTGTGTCCACTTTTTGTGTCTACAATTTAAAAACAATATTGATATGTTGAAAAGAGTTCAAAGAATGACTGTAGGAGCATAATTTGTCTTTAGAAAAAAAATCAAAACAAAAATTATTGTGCAAATTGATCACAACTTTAAAGTACCTTCACAGGCAACAAAAATTCAAAATGGGTTGTTCCATCCAAAAAAGGTTAAGATTCAATAACTGGAAACTGAAGGCTAGAAAGAGTCAGAAGTTTTAAACAGTATCACCACCTCAACCAGAGTTGGGGTTGGTTTCCTTTAAAAAAAAAAAACAAAAAAACCAAACACTACTTCAAAATAGATAGAAACTAAAGGTGTGCATCATATTACCTTACATCTGCCAAGTAGGTCTGCAAGGTAGCATAGCACCCCTCTGAGAAACACTACTGTAATTTTCTGGTCAGCATAATTACATAGAACAGCTCAATCGTACTAAGAACATTGAATATGTAAAGAGTAGCTGTGATAAAGTGATTTTAATGCACCATAAAGAACGACAAATTCTGTGTTTTTTTCTTGACCAAGAAATGCCAAAATAATTGAAAGTTAGAGAATATAGTTTAGAATTGAAGGAGTCCTCAATACTGAGCAGTATCAGCACTATGTCTTTAAAATATTAATAAATCATACACATGTGCATAATAGTGAAGGAAGGAATTTAATCAGATCCTTTTCTTCCTTCATAACCTGGCCATATCATTCATTGTTATTCCCTCAGTTACTCCTGCCTCTGATTTTGCATGGGATTTGGAAGAAATGTGAAGGTACACTTTTAACCGATGACATTTTTATAATGGAGTAGGCTGTATGCTTAAAAATACAGCAACTTATCTTTCAGTAGCACTACAAGGTAACCACTTTCCAAAGCAAAAAAGGACATGCCTTCCATTTCCTGCAGAACCTAATCAGACAGCACGTATCACATAGAGAATAAGAAAAATATGCCCTTTCATACATGAATTTCTTTTTAAAAAAATTGACAAAAAATATGATATGCAATTAAAAACACAGCTGTAATTCTGACTTTTTTTTTTTATCTTAACTGGCCTACCCATGTCTTTATATGATCAAATACGATGTTCTTGCAGAATCTTTGCATCATTCAGTGGGCTGGATAGTTTTGGTTAACTAAAAAAATATTTGTTTTTATTCTCTAACATGTAGTTCAGGCCTTACTGTCATTCTTTTATAGTGACACATAAGACATTCCAAACTACAATGGTATTAAAAAAAGCAAAATGTATAAAGAATAAATTATGCATGCCCTCAAGTTGCAGTAGCCCAGTTTCTCAAATTTTGTTCTACAAAAGCTCTACATGTTTTAAACCTACTTCTAGACAAATCAAGTGATTCTAATAAAGACATAACTATTTAAATTATCTTGATTTAAATCACTTCTCCCTGCTATCCTCTTCTGAAAGGTCAAAAGAATGAAGCAGCAGCAGAAAAAGCAGAAACTTAATTTTTTTAACTCATCAGAAAGATGTCCCCTAGTATAATGGTAGTAAGAGTTCCAGTTACTGAATCAATCAATCTACTCCAGCAAACCAAAAATTCTCTCTAAAAGTGTGTCTTATGTTGCAAAATCTTGGAACAGGACAGAAGTGTTCTTTGAGATAACTCTAATTGCTCCAATTAAAACTTCTAAATCCTTCTCTGAGCCTGGAGCAGAAAAGGGTGAGAATTTAACACATGCATGGAAAAAGAACTTCTTTGCAAAACTTGTCACAGTTAATTAAAATCTGTTCAGATAAAGCAAACAACCCTTCTCTTCACTGTTCAACAGTGCTCCGATGGTACATCTACATGGCACATCCATCCTTTCTCACTAAGCTCTTTGCTGCTGCTCTTTGGCCATCACAGTATCAAGTTTGATAATCTAAAACTAAGTCAAGTAGACGTATGTTATAGCCTAGTGCATCTGCTTGCTGCTCTGACAGACATCTACCCTAAGTGAAGACATATAATAAAGAGTGCTCACAGAAATTTGGTGTTACTTCCTAGAATAAAGTGAGCACTGTTTGATTCAAAATAGCTACAAACAGGGATCAGTTCTTGTAATAAGGCCATACTAGATAACTGTAGTACAGTTCACAAACAGAACTTTGTGCAGTTGCCATTTCAACAAACACTGAAGATGAAAAGAAATAATAGCTTTTTCTGCCATAGCCTCTTTCCTTAAGCTCATTGTAAATGAGTGCCCTTATGAATGACCCATTTCAGTGACTGCTTTACATGAAAAACCACCCTTTATTTGTTAAGCGCTACATCCCTAACTCCTTAATTCAGTTTTGCTCTTGGTTGTATTGAAAATCCATCTTGTTTGAATGGGCCCAATTATTTAAAAAAAAAAAAAAAATCAAAACTGTAATTTACTACCAAACACAGTTTTTGTGACACAAAGTGCAAAGCTACTGTTGGTTTCCTTGTTGCACGCCACTATAACATGCAAACCTTGAACCTAGAACAGACTCCTCAAGAAACCTTCTAGATAAAGAGTCTACTTTCTGTTTCTGAATAAAAGGCTGTAGTCAGCCATCTGTCCCAGACCTAGATTCACAGCTGAGGGAATAATTGCCTAATTTTTGTCTATCAAATCAAATGGCTGTTTCATTCTTTATGATGAACTATGTTGCTATTCTATTACACTGATATTTCAATGAACACCTCACCCCACGTTCAGTACCTGCTTAGCCTCAAAGTTTGAGCCAACCACTCCCTTTCCCCAGGAGAATGCTACAGCTACAAGATCACAGTTTGACTTAAAGCGAGACTTGTTTTTGATGTCTTGCTGAAGGTACTGACAACAGCCACATATAGCCCATCACAAGTCACTTGCAGGACTTACATGTCCTTCATTATAAACACGTGGTAAAACCGTTATGAAGGAAGAACTAGCACTGTGTACGACTTGTACTGCATCTTTTCAGGAAAAGCCAATGGTTAGGGCCATGTACATTATCAGGACTCTGAATATATGTTATACAAGGCATGACGGGTTTGATAGCTTCATAGGTGTATCAGGTAGATACCAATAAGCACACTGGCCAAGCAAAAGAAGAGAATACATTTGGGAACTTCCCCTCATACATCCTCCTTAGTTCTTATGATTTGAGACAACAAAGGATATCCCTACCTGAGCAGGAGAAATGCAGCGATACGTCAGTATATCCTGGAGACTCCAATTAGTATATGCCATAGCACTGTTGTGAACAAAGATGTATTTGGCTTGCAGAGTATGTATGTCCAGTAGCAACCCACAGACAAACAGGTGATCAGATTAACTACTGTTGTAAAGTCTGTGCTGATATCCCTTGTGAAGGAGTAAGAAAATAGGACAACACTGCCAAAGTTGTTTGGCAAATATCTGACAATAATACACAATGAGCAGCTGCTTTTTGTTCGCCCTGGGTAGAACCAATACAGATAGTCTTGTTTTTATCCTTTCTTCCAGGCAGATGAGAAATTTGGTGTCCTGGTTTCGGCTGGGATAGAGTTAATTTTCTCCTTCGTAGCTGGTACAGTGCTGTGTTTTGGATTTAGTGTGAGAATAATGTTGATAACACACTGATGTTTTAGTTGTTGCTAAGTAGCACTTATCTTAAGCCAAGGACTTTTCAGCTTCCCATGCTCTGCCAGCAAGCAGGTGTGCAAGAAGCTGGGAGGGAGCATAGCCAGGGCAGCTGACCTGAACTAGCCAAAGGGCTATTCCATACCATGGAACATCATGCCCAGTATATAAACAGGAGGGAGCTGGCCGGGAGGCGCGGATCGCAGCTCTGGCATCTGTCAGCGGGTGGTGAGCAATTGCATTTGTGCATCACTGTTTCCTGCCCCCCCCCCTTTTTTGTTATATTCCTTTTCATTACTATTAATATTATATTTAATTATTACTATTGTTAGTATTATATTTTACTTCAGTTATTAAACTGTTCTTATCTCAACCCATGAGTTTTACCTTTTTTTTTTTCCTTTTCTCCTCCTCACCCCACTGGGAGGGGGGAGGGGGAAGCGGCTGCGTGGTGCTGAGTTGCTGACTGGGGTTAAACCACAACGTTTGGCCTAAACCTTTTTCTCCAAAAACTCTCAAGAAGTTACCTCTTTATTGACTGTGATGCTAGAAGTGTATGATTTCAGTTCTTTCTTCAGATATATATTCATAAAGACAGAGAGTAATGAACAATTCAAAAGAGAAAGTTTAACCAAGTTGGTGTAATGATGTTGGACTGTCCTTACAAATCACAGTTTTCCCGAAGTACTCCAAGTGTCTAGAACACCAGATGTGGATACAATCACACCATATTCTGCCAGAATTTGCACTGGTATTTGGTGTATCTATGTGTAGCTGAGAAAAACATATTTCTACTCAGTGCATCTAGTATTTGGGGGGGGGGGGGGGGGGGGCAGGGAGTAGAGCAAGGAGGTTGTCAAAAAGAGCACAGCAAGCTTCGTTATCTTTAGAGCTATGTGCTGTCACTGCCATCACTGATAATTCTGCAACAGGTGAGTCTGGAACAATGAGGTGGCAGTTAATGTAACTTGGGAGCTATTCTGGAAGCTGTAGTCCAGCTGCTGGATTTCGTCAAGTATTTCTTGCTGGTATGATAATAATCTTGTTTCTGAAAGTTAAGTCTAAAATACCAACAATAATATGAATAATTTTCACTAAGACTTAAGAAGGGGTATTCAAAATAGCAGCCATCTTTTTATAAGCTACGAAGCTTAGGCTTGTTTTCTAGGGTAGAGGAATGTGATGCAGCCACACTGTCATCTGCTGAAGCCAGGGCATCCAGATCCATGTCTGTGTTCAGATGTTCAATGAGACATTTAATTTTCCATTATTTTGTGTTAATGAAAGACCGTCCTCCATATGACTGAGTTGCCAAATACATCCTATGCTGGATACAGGATCTTTCCTATGGACTTGTACGGAAAGATTACTTCAGTTCCCCAGAATTCAGTACATTTGGGAAAAGCCCAAGAGAGTCAAATTGCTTATGGAGATACCTCTCACTACCTGCGGGAGAATCCATTTCATAACCTGGATATGGGAGACTGAGACAGTGCTCTGGGAGATGATCAAAGATATTGCATATCTTCTGTATGAGGAACAATTAAGGAGCATTGGACTTTTCAGCCTGGAAAAAGAGAGAACTTGCAAGGGATGTAACAAATCTAAAGTTGTGAGTGGCACACAGTCTTGGTAGCAACCACCCATTCACTGTGTCTTCCAGTGCAAGAGCAAGAGGAAAATGAGGCAGGTTCTTCCTGCAACAGAGAGCAGGCCTGTAGAACCACTTACCACATGATGCTACAGCTGCAAAAGTCTACATGAGCTCAAGAAGACACTGACTGTGTACTCGAATGGCAGATCCACGGAGGATACTAAACTGACAAGTCACAAAAAGTTCAAGAAAACCCTCATCTGTAAATAGTTGGGAAGATGGGACAGTATTACAGAGAAGTATCATGTTTGCCTTGTTCTTACCCTTTCCTAGGTGTCTGCATATGGCCATTATGTGAAACAGAATGCTGGACTAAAGGGATCGTTGGCCTGAACCAGTACAGCTATTCCTTGGTTATGATCTTGTCAGAACCACAAGTCTGGGCTCTCTAAGAATTTGTTTTCCCTAGGAAATTAGTGCAATCTTTAGTACAATCACAGTAATAGCGATAGCTGAAGAAATCAATGAATTCACATTTAATTTTCAAGGTCAGACTGCTGGCCACTGCACCTGCACTGGCTGTCTGAGAAACTATCTGATGACCTTGAGTCTCAGCATCATGCTTTGAATTACAAGCAGGCTTCAAAGTTGAAAAATGGAGGGATACCTTTTTGCTTCAAGATGCAGATCTTTATTATTATTCCCAGCAAAGATTTCTACCACAAGTCCAACACACTTGTAAAGTCAGAAACAGTACTAGTGGATTCTGACATCTCAGAACTTGCTTTAGCTAAGATGGTCAAAACTGCTATTAAAGTTTTTCTCAGCTTTTCTAATGTGTTAGAACATGAAGCATAAACACTGACCTCCCAAGCACATGCAAATCCCTTTGAGATACTAATGCTTCCTTTAACAGCAGTATTTAAAGAAGAGTTTAGCATGCGTTTCCAGATACTAGGAATGCTAGATATAGAACCATCAAGAAAGTAGATTGGTTTCTTCAAGGCAGCTCAAAAATTCCATAGTTAGTATCTGGGGTAGCAAAGGGCTAAAATAACCTAAAACTATGGAAATACAGACGAACACACAATAGAAGATTAGCTGAGGAGGGTGATGCAGACACTCCTAAGAGGTTCTGCACAGAGACAACTCCCAAGTGTGGAACAGTGATAGCAACTCTGAACCAGATCCTGCAGAGCAGAGCCATTTGGTACTGAGGAAGTCAGATGCAGTCAGCTACAGTTCAGCGACAGCCCCTGATTTTTCTCCAGCCTCCTGGAGCCCCAAGCATGAGACCCAAATCTCACGCAGACAAGCCTGAGTTCAGTTAGCTCAGTCTAGCTCAGAGCTTAAGGACAACACACAGGTACTAACAAAACCCTTCCTGATGTGACCCAGTTCCATAAGGAGATAATTTGGCATCTCTGCACATGGTACCATGTTTCCAAGGCTACTAGGGTGCTCATCTTCAAGGCTGGATCCCACACCATATCAATGGCTTGAGCTACAAATTACAGTATATCCAGCTTACCCTTCTCAACGTATTAGAGCTGGGTGAGCAGCAAGGAGTAATTAATTTTAAAATGTCAGATAAACAGCTTTTGCACTTTCAAAGTCAGTAAGTCATCTCTGCCTTCTCCAGGAAACCTTTTACCATAAAGGCCAGGATTTAAATGATTGATGATTTCCAGACATGTGTGAATGAAATAAGAATTCTTATCTCTCAACATCTACTCATCAGTAGCAGAAACAAACATAACCGCATTCCTAAAAAATTACACAGCTCCTGCCAGCTTTTCATTTATGTTACTGGACTTAAAGCAGAAACAAATGGAAGCCATTTGGGGCTCTTCCTGAAATAGATACAAGAATTGGAACAGAATTATCATTGGTTGCTAAATAAAGGAAAAACTGTAGTGTAGAAACTCTGGAATCATATTATCTTCACTCCAGACACTCAAGAGATTACTGCTCTAAAAAAATAAATCTGGCCTAAATCTGGCTCAGAAATGCAATGGGCTCTAGCTTTCTTATATAAATGCTTGCAAGAGCACAAGTACAATGGGTCAGGCCATGGAAAACATATGAATAAAAGGTATTAAGAAGTATTTATTTGCTGCAAACACTCATCTCAAAAGCCTCTGTGCCAGACCTTGCTTCCCTGGCTTCTTGGAGAGGGGGCTTAAATCTTGTGTATGCGTTAGGCTTTCAAGAAAGTGCTGAACCACAAAGTAGACATACAATGCCCAAAACAGGTCATTAGATTCACATACTACGCATACGTGTATAGCTACCAATTCATGCATTCAATCTACAGATGTATGTAAAATAATCTTTACAGAAAATCTTATCAGTAGTGAATACACGCATATACATACATACCTGTGTATGTACACAACACATGCTGAATTACTAGCCTTTTAGAAGTTAATATTAGAATACTTTAGGAGGCTGGTTGACAAGAGGAAAATGCATTTAACAATATCAAGAAATTTAATGACACTGGCTACACAACAACTCATTTATTTTTCTAAGACACTTATATGTAGCCTATATTTTATCATAATTCTTTTAGGATGATTAATAGTGAAGAATGCCTGCTATTGTACTCCTCTAAGGTGCAATACAGATATAACAATGGTTTTTCTTTTCTGTTTTCAGAGGGATGGGGGGAACGGGTTACTAAGTGTGCAGCGGTGTCCCTTTAAGTAATCTTTTTTTTGGCTGTGCATCCAGGGCAGCTAATAGTTTTATCAAATACCCTTCACAGCAAGACGACTGTTTCCATGGAAACTGTAGAGCAATCACCCATTACTCCTGCAAAGATTTCTCTCAGCTCTCTCCTAAATACAGGTAGCTACTTTCTCTCAAACTAAAATAGAACGGAAGAATGAATTTTACAGCCTGTGTGGCAATTCACCTCCAGAGCTTCATATGGAGACTATGGGGAAAGTGGGACCTAAAGCACAAAACCCCAGAAAGCACACACAAGGAAGCCATAAAGAAGTTTTAAAACAGGGACAAATTCTGTCAAGTCTCCAATGTAAAATACAGCTTACAGAGAGGATGGAAGAGTCTTTCCTTACAGCTGTGAAATATAGAGAAGACAGAGAAGAGGTTAAGATTGCAGATGAACCCAGAGCTTGGTCACTTACCTCTCTCAGCATGTTGTTTTCTTTTTCCTTCTGTTCGAGAAGGCTCTCCAAGTGGTGCACATGCATCTCTGCCTCAGCCAACCGTCTTGTTCGCTCATGATCTTCTTCAGTGGCTTTTGCTGACAGACCTTTACTCTGCAGCATCTCCAGCAGCTTTTTGATGGACTCATCACGTGCATTTAAGGTCTGTTTCTGCGTCTCAATACGCAGTTCCATCTCTTCTAAGGTTTTACGTAGCAGGAAGAGTTCCTTGGCCTGGCGTTCATGCTCTGCATGAAGTCGTTGGAAGTTCTCCTCTGTCAGCTCTGCCACAAAGGGCTCACTGGTTCTAGTGTTGCTGTCCTGCTGGAACAGCTGGTTCAGGTCCCGCTGGATCCGAAGTTCATCTTGGAGAGCCTGGATAGTCATCTGCATATGCTAAAAGAATAAGTAAATAAAATCAGAGGATTCCTTCCACTGGAGAAATAAAGAGAACAGTATGAACCACGTCAGGCCTCCTGAACTACTAACCAAGAGGAAACCGCAACACCGACAGACCAACATTGTTTTTTGAAAGCAGAACTGAGATGGAACTGGGTAATACTACAGAAATTGCAAATCCCTCCTTCTGTGCCTGGTAGAGGTTGCTTAATACTAGAAACCTCTTACTCGGGTGACTCTCCCACCTGCACCAACTTGAGTGACTCACTATTTCAAATGGGAAAATGTCCGTAGGCATTTGTCAGTAAGCTGAGAGCTTAAAATATTTTTTTTTTCCCCAAATGTTTGCCTACCCTATAGAAGAATTCTGCATAAGAAGTCCTAGACTAGAATTACTATCTCGACAAAGCAGAGGGACATGTGACTATTAGAATCTACGTACCATCTAATAAAATGTAATCAGCCATGAAGGCTTCCAAGGTCTTCAGTACTAACGCTACACATAGCACAGATTTCCCAGTTGACTTACAGAAGAAACTTCAGCATGTTAGGAAAAACTACAACTATACAAAACTGGATATATCCTGACTGGGGAGAAGGGTCACATCATACAATTTTATGCATGAGGATTTTAGTACAGAACAGAAATTACCACCTTACAAAGAGGAACGTGAAGTCAATCAAATGATCAGCAGTAATTTGTGGTTGTGCAAGACAATAAATCCTGTCTAAATGACTGTGAATACAGTGGGTTAATATAGTGGGATAATATAGGAGAAGCACAGTCTGCCTAGAAAAAAGTCATATTTATATAAACATTTGTTTTCTTCTCTGCAAGACAGAAGTATTAAGACAATAACAGAGAAGTACTAACACACTGAACAAAGATCTGATTACCAGGGATGAGATATGCACCGAGGGATACATCTCTACTCCCTTAAGAGTGGCAGACATGCTTACAATTTAGCCTGAACGTGAACAAGTCAGATGGACTGATCCCTGGAGTCTACCTTTATATTACAAAAATCAGTGTCTGCAATACAGCCATTTCCAGTATTCACTAGGACTAAAGTACTAGTTAGTATTAGTTATAATCTACTATCAAGCTTGACGCAGGAGACACACTGTTAATGTCTATAACGTAAAGATGGTGCAAATTAATGTTTGACATAAATCCAAGTATTTCATTTCACTCAAATATTTGTGAAGAGAGGAGATGTAAAAAGATTTGGGTTTAAGTATTACTTCAAGAATATATTTATCACAATTCTTATGTAAAATTCCTTGGAGATATTCAAAAGCTGTCTGGCAATGGTCCTGGGCAACCAGCTCTAGGTGGCCCTGCTCGAGCACGGAGGTTGGACCAGCTGACCTCCAGAGGTCTTTTCCAACCTCAACCATCCTGTGATTCTATGAAAAAACAATAGACAGAAGATAGTATTTGCAGCACAGTTACCTACCTTTAACCTGTTTTAGAAACTTTAATGGTTAGTTTGGTTGTACAGAATGGTGCATAAAGGCAGTCCGATCCCATTTTCTTTACAAAGGTCAGTACTTTAAACCAAGTACTTTCCCTTCTTTTGTGTTCTGGCCTAAGAAGAGCTTTTCAAAACTAAAGGTGCTGTTTCACAATCAGCTCACCTAAGTCCACACTGCCACTAAAATGAACAGTCCAGCGCTCTGTCTTTCCTTAGGTGGCTGGCAGTGACAACTGGATCAAAACTTCACCTGGCTGAAAATCAGTCCCATCAAAACATCTTTCCAGCCAGATCTTTGATCCAGTTGATGGTGTGACTACACCAATGCTGATCCTGGTGCAAAGCAGGGGTGGGAACATGCAGTCAAGGAGCTGGTGGAGAAGAAAATGGAACCATCCTTTACGGTATCAGCATAAACTGAAATCAGCTTAAATGCAGAGCTTCATGGTTGATTTAAGATGCTGTAATTGTCTTTTCTTGTATTTCAATAACACAGTACTTGGCAGTTACTAATTCTGTTAATCTAAACCTACACTTTAGGTTATAGAATCCGTGTGATAACATAGCACAAGTACATTAGGCAAGGGGGGAACTAATTACTCTGTTCTAAAAGGTACATTGTGTTTATATATTGGTGGATGCTTAGATGTATTTTCAAGTCAGCATTTAGCAGTATAAGAGAAGAAAAGAAATATTTCAAGGGAATCAATATGGATTTCAAAAATGTTTTTAGAAATAACTTTTTTTTTTAATTAAAGATTTCAATTTTCATTTATTGTCATTTCTCCAAACCACAGTCAAAGTGGGAATGTCAGACAACCTCCAAGCCTTAAAACTGAGGCACTACCACAAACATGCCAGCGTGCAGGCAGGCAATCAAAACTACTACATCTGTTCAATTAATGTATGTTGATCAAGCTGTAAGAGAAAACCTACTGCACTCATGAAAAGGTTTGCCTTATCTGTACCTATACAACACCAATAAAGTCAGTAGGACTACAACAGCAATAGTGAGAGAATATCCTTAAATTTCGTTAAACAATAATCTCACTAGATATAACTTTACAATTCCACACATGAGTTAATTCCATTTGTATTTGAGAAGCCCCACTTATCCACAGCCCAGCTGTGTGTTGTTCCTCCAGCTAACAAATTCCCACATGCTTCCACCTGCCTCTCCACATACTGCCACTTCAGCATTTCCTTTCTCCCAGGCGAGAAAAGAGCTGCTTCTGAACAACCACATCATCTACTAAATGAAATTACTTCCTCTACTCAGTGTTGTCTCAGAATCAAACTTGGGGTATTTATAAACACCAATGGACTAAAAATCACCACAACAAACTCCTGCGTTTTTACCATTTGATCTGCTGTGAAATCTCATTTCAGGTTACACAGGCAAAAACTGTGTCTGAGACCCACAGAAATTATCTCCCCCAAAGTTGGAAAAGCCTCCATGCAACTTCTGGGTCAAAGAACCACTATCTATTATATGATTCAGAAACATGATGTGAAAAAAAATTTAATACCAGTGACAAACAGTATTTATTGGTATCCATCAGTCTGTTAAGTAAGGACAAGAGACTTTGGAACACTCGACATAAATAGCCAGCAACTGCCTTGAATTCAGTTTCCCAGGAAAAATTAAGATGTGGGGTGAGAGGAAGGGTTAGCACCAAGCTTATGAATTACTATCACTGTTCTCTGAACTGCTCAGCTGAGAACAAACTTCATTATGTGCAAGGTAACTGGAAAATACGCCATAGAAAATTATTCTATGCTTTTGACACCCACTCCTTCCCAACATGCAAGATGTATGCAAAATGGGTTCTCTCCTCTGCCTTCCAAAATTTTTTTTATGATTTTCAGAATAATGGAACAATACCCTTTATTAGTTGGCATCATAAATAAACTACTTTTTCAGTTAACATAGCTCATCTTCTGTATCATTTCAAAGAAAACATCCTTTTCCCTCTGAAGGAGCAGGCAAGTCTTACTAGCTTCTCATCCATTTCTTAGACTTCACTTTTAAATCACTGATTATCCCAGAAAGGCAAAATATTTTCCAAGTTCATGCGATACTAGCCACTGATGCTTAATCCTATTTCTAGGACCTGAATAGAGACCTCAATCAAATTTGAAAACTACTGTTGAAATTGTCTTACCTAGAAATAAACAAGTAAAAATACTTTTAATACCACTGAGCTTGGTTACGTCATACTCTGCTGAAAAAGTACCAATCATGCTTTTCTTAAATAGTTTAATAAAGGTAAGATAATTAAAGTCAAAGCAATTATGTTGAATCTATACTTTGGTTGAAGCTTATTGCTCTTATTTCAGACCTTGAGGATTTCCTGTTTTTTCAAGTAATGAAAATTGGTCTTCAAGCCTCACTACAAGTGATAACTACACCTACAAATCACAAAGATATTTTTGTGAGCACAGTTCTCTAGTAAGTCTCTTGCTGGTTATGCCCAATGTACTTTTCTCTTGACAGAATTAAGCCCCTTCAGGCCCACCTCAAATGTAAATCCTAAAAGGGCAAGGTGCAAACATAACCTCTTACCAGGTGTTCCTCTGCCTGTATTACTTCCATGGGGCAACTTAAAGTTTGTTAACTGGGCTCTACGCAGGGACAGAGTTTGCCTTTCATCCAGCAGCACAAAATTTTCATCTGTAAGTAGCAGAATGATTCAATCTTCGCCTCCACCTAACAGGATTCAAATTCACATTTCCCACACCTTGGCAGATTGATTAGATGAGTTTCCAACCTACAGTATGACGACAGCTAATGATATGGGAATTCCTTATATTTGGCTCACAAAGCAGTCCTGTTGTTGCAGTCTCAGGATAATGCAACGTACCTATTGCTATACTGGTGAGTTTGGGAACCTTGCTGCAGGCAGCTCTTTTCATCTCTCCCTGTTGAAGCTTTTCAATTTTGCATGAAATATTTGAAGATTTAGTAGGCCTGACAGAAAATACTAAACACACAGCTTCTTATTCTAATTGGTGGAACACATAAGAACAGAAAGACCTGAATAGCAATACTTCCAATTAACGTAAATGTTTATCATCTTACCATTCTAAAGGAATTAGGGGATGTGCGTTTTAACATACTCAGACAGAAAAAGGAATTTAATTGATACTCTACAGCCAAGACCTGTATTCTAACCCTACATTTTAGATCAAAAGGAGGCAGCCATTGCTACTAGCATGATTTTGAAAGAAAGGATTAAATTGTGACATGCTTTTTAAAGAAAGGATTTCCACACTCATCTTTGCTAGACAGAGCTTGACCTACCAAGCTATGGTGTTTAAGGTTCCAATACACATTTGTCCGTTTGTTTTTGGTTGCCTGATTTAGGCTATTCACACTGCAGATACTGTCTTTGTAACTACCGTAATCTGATACATACCTCATCCTAAACTTTATTCAAGAAGTCTAAATGCTTAAATTAGAACTGCGGGTTCCGCAACACAAGCGAGGCACCTAGGCACTGAACACTTCTGTAGTTAAGTTCTCCTTGATCTCCTGGATTTAAATTCCAAGTAGGTTAACCAGGGAAATTACTTTAATTTTTTGAATACCAAGAAAAAATTCAGTACATTCAAGAGATGCCTGCCAACAATCAGCAAAAAGGAAGATAAGAACCTACTCTTTCCCAGCAACAAGGGAAAACCTGACATGCAATTATGACACTGTCACAGAAATGTGTCACAATGAAGTGGGAAGCATTGTTATATTCTGCAAAACTCAACAACTTAAAAAAATTCTCCTCTTACACTGGGAGTAGACTGAAGACTCTCATATTCATGAGCATATAGGGTGACAGAAAGGGCGGGGAGAAAGAGAGGTCCTACTAGACTACTTAGTGGTGTGTTAAAAAAGCTTCAGCCTGGGAGATAAAGGTTCAAGCTCTTACTCATCATCTTCATACATCCCAAATGAGGCTCTAGTCAGTAGGCAGTAAGCTGTTCTTGGGTGGATCTCTAACAAGATATTCTTACAGAAGGGACTGAGAGAGATTCTGCTTTGTACAAATATCTGAATATTGACTGACTTCGGAATTTAAACCTACATCTCTCACATCCCAGTGTCACAAAGGGAAGATGAATCTCGGCTCAAGGTCTTTGTCTAAGTTAGCCAAGAGATCCCTTAGCATCTCCCACACTCTAGTGAGCACGCCTGACCAAGTCTATTCCTGCTCAGGGGTTGATCTCATCTCACTCTTCTCTAATTTTTAATCAGAAATTCCACTCCACAGGGAAGAAATCTTTTCCTAACAAAAGTTTTGCTGAAATCAGCAGATTCAATTAAAGTTTCTTATAAAAATATCATTGACAAAACTTAGCTACTGAAAATTTCCTGATTACTTCTACTGTTAACCCACAACGCCACTACATCCTGTACTGAATGACAGCTTTATGATGTACATGTATTTGGCAGTTTTCTGCCAATCTGCTCAGTGATCAAGCTGTTCTTCATGTAGAAAACAGTAAGTGCTTGGAAAGACATAGGTCAGGTTTGCATTTTTTTATTACATATCACATATTTCCGTATTTATTTTTCAGGATTCAGCCCAGGGATAAATAAAAAATTTTAAAAGAGAGACAGATGTAATTTGTTAATTAACCAAAAACTAGGTTTCTGAAGATGCCAGTTTACAGCTAATCTCTTATTCAGCCAACTATTTTTACAGCTGGGAAAGAGAGACAAGCTTTCAGCTACAAAAGCCCTTCCAGGTCTGAAATAGATGTACTTGTAGTACCTACAAACACTGCCTTACTTTTGTCTTTAGATCATCATGACTACAATACTACTACTCTGGAAAGAAAAGATACAATAATTACAATACATTTTATTTCAGAAGGACAATTCAGTAAGGTCTACCCTCAAATGTACATCACCAGAAAATGACAGAACTTAAAGGTGCTTTTCTTGCCAGCAAATCCACATGCACAATCACAAACTTTTGCATTATGATGATTCCCCTCATGTTCTTTACAACAAAAGCATTTCAAACGTTTGTAAGAGGATGAACCACATTCAGCTCAAAAGAGATCACATGCCAAATGCTAGAATAGGATTTGGTCACCATGGGAAATCATTCCCCCCCATTCTCAAAGAGTTAATGTTTTGGCAGCGTTTCTGGGAAATAGATTCTGCTGAATGCACCACAGAAGCAAAGGCCTGGCTGTCTGAGGGAGTCCCTGCTGACATTCAGCTGCAGCCCACGCAAAGAAACTGAAAAAAGGGCTAATGTCAGGTGTCCAGCAGGGCTGTGATGAAACAGAACTTGCCGATTCCAGAAATGCTACATATTCCCTGTAAGATGGATCAGGAGCTTCAAAACCCTTATTTAAATGGAAATTAATGGGTGATTTTTATAATGTTTAGCTTAGATACAAAATACAGCTGTGATTTTAATAGGATTTAATTTGTAAGAGTCAAAGAAAGAGACTTGTATTTTAAAGACAACCATACATTGCATTATCTCTGAGACAGCAGAAGGGCAAGATGGTAAAAAAATGCTATAGATAAAGAGCTTAAGTTGTCAGTAATACATTTTTCAGCTGAACTAGACTCACACAAAATGACTCATTTGGTTTAAGGGGGCAGTGTGCAGCAGCCTAATTCCTTCACCCCTGTCTGTACAAAAAAACCACACAAGCAAACCAGCAGGAATGAATTTAAACTCCTAAAGTAAGATGATCAGAAAGAACTTAATAAACCTGTAGCCACAGAAGAACCAAAACTGCAATGCAATCACCTTATACTAAGTGTACAGGTACAGCCATAAAAAAGGCTGCAAGGTAAAACAGAATAAATGCAGTACACCAGTTATTCAGTGGTAAATGTCCACATGAAAGATTTTACCTGTGGTAAACATGAAGCAGCTTATCTTACAAAGAAAAAAGGTAAGCTATTTCTATTTTCAAGGAATAAAGCCTGTATATGGGCAGTTTCTATAGAATACCCGATGCACAGTAAAAACATAACTTATTCTGAAGAAATTTGTGCACATACCTGTGTGATAAGAATAAAAATTCTGATTAAGCATAGGCAAACCTAGTAAACTTCTGAAAAACATCAGTTCATCTATCAGGTTTTGAACTATGAGTATAATTCTGACCGTTCTCTGGCTCCTAATGGAATTTGAGCTCTGTGGCAGATACCAGAAATGGTCTAGTAGGCAACAGAATTCAAAGTAAAATTATTTCTAAAGTCATACCAGTTAGTCCCAGCTACCATGTGTTTAAATTTCGAAAGGTACATCTACATTAGTAGTTTAGTGTGCTTCAAAAGCTTTTTCTCATGTAAATCTTCCTAGCATCTACATTTCACACGCTGAGTGTCAGCATGCTATGATCCTGGAGCACAGAAACTGGATGCTTTTAAGTGCCCCTCATCTTTCTTGGGAACAGGCATTTTGGGATTAGGGCAAATGTTTAAAATTTCTCATCAGAATCGATAATTTCCATACTGATTTTAACCTCTATTTCCCACTAGGCTGTCCAAATTGGGTTAGCATTACACTACTTAAATATCATGTTTTATTTATATACAAGTATAAGCTTTGATTATTTGTTCTTATGCTGCTAAAGAAACAAGAGTCCTTGCATATATGCAGTTTCATACATTGCAGTAAGATAATTCTTCACAGTTTCTGTCTCCCCTGTCTGGCAAGCACAAACTTCTTTTGTCACAAGCTGTGTTGATAAAATGGATATTCATGTAAGAGGTTTCTGGCGGGGGGGGGGGGGCAACACACAAACATCAGACTGATCTCTATTCAGGCCAGCCATGATAGAACTTGTAGAATTCGATCTTATGCCATTTTGCATGTGTATACAACACACCCAATTTCATCCACAGTATAGATCTTCTAAACGTTGCATCCATGGAATAGGTGCTTGAGTGCCAAATTCAGCTTTTGTGAACCTCTCATCCCATGTAAGTAATTAGACATTATTATGGTACTTAAGGGAAGGAGAATTTTAACATTTACATATGTATAAATGTCTCATACTTTCAAATTAATAGCATCTCTATGAAACATGACTCATTTTGTTAATAGATTAGGAGCTTTTCTGCAAAAACATATTCTTATTAGTCACCTCTATTAGGGAGGTCAGCAAATATATCTTTCCATTAGCTGATGCAAGGAATCAATCCAAGATAAAAGGTGCTCTGCTACACAACCTTTGATCTTGTGTTCAGTATTTTCCAAGATATGAGCATATACCAACACTATGCTCTAAAAAGGAAAAATAGCTGATGATTTATAATGGAAGAGTACTATATGAAAAATCGATGCACAAGAAAGCTGTTCACCACTTTATCCACATCACCCTCCTCTTGCCAAACACCCCCCCCCTCCCCCAAATTTAAACATTCTTCTATACTAGTTGGTTTGGAGAGATTACAGTATTAATCTCAATGCACACATGCATGGGTCCCACAAGAATATTTTGACCAAGATATTTTGAATAACTGCATCTGTATGCATAAACCCTACACCTCTCATGTAAGGGTATAAAATATAGAGTAGACCTGATTTTTAAAGCTTTTTGAATACTTCAAGCTTGTGACTACTGAGAACTGAAGAAACAATTACAAGGTAGGCTGTGATACATAAATCGATAACATCTCAAAGAATTAGTTTTAATATAAAACAGTAAGCTTTTCAACTTCTGCTTGCCCACAATACAATACTTTGTTCTTCCTGTCAATCTGGAACACAGCATAGTGGCATCCTTCACCTGCAAGCAACAGTGGAAGATCTCATGAGCTACCCGATGCTCAGACACTATGAATTGATGACCACAGCAGGAAGCGTTCTTTCCAAACTTGTGCCTCCAGAAATTGAGTTACTGTCCAGATAAGATATCAAGAGCCCAATCAAGAGGCTGCTCAGCTGAAGAAATGAAATATTTGCTAGCCCCATCAGACTGAACTATAAAACATGGACAGTGGCTCACCAGCAATCTGAAAAAACCTGAAATGTACTGGGGTTTTGTTTGTTGGCTTTTTTAAGACATTTTCTTGAGCAAGAAAAGCATCAGATGACCAGATATGGTCATAAATGTGAGAAGACTGCATGAAGGACTTGATACTGTCAAATAATAGAACACGTGACATTCAGGATCTCAAACAACATATGGCTGTACTGTGACACATGGAAAGTTCTTGCCAATGGAGTCTTTGCACAACATTCAACCAAGACAGGGAAATAACCAACAGCAAAAACTAGCTGCTGCCTCTCAGCTGCACATACCATGCGTAGAATGAGGCCTTGCCAGCCTGCTTATAATTTTCCTTGTGCTGATTAGATGGTAACCTTGCAAGACAAAAGTCATCTTAGGGAGATGACTATAGTGTGGAGGCCCTGTACACCCAACACCTCATCCCACTGTTTCACAAAGAGATGGGACCAATTTGGCTATTTCATGGTAATACTTTCATTCTTGATTTACTTGTTCATAGTCTCTCCAATATGCCTTCCTAACTGCTTTTCATCCCATACGTAATTGTAAGCGTTGCATGTTCTCACATTTGCCATATCATCAATTCTTCAGGGAAAGTAAAACAAGTTTCCTGGAAAATAAGCCACAATAAGGAACAACTGCAGACTTTCATACTCAATTGGTTCAAAATCCGAAAGGCCTAAAATGTTAGCTGAAACAAGAGCAGTATCCAGGTACATCATCAGCCACTGTAGAGGACTATAGTTTGTGCACTGCTATATACAGAAAAATAAATCCCTCATTCATTGTCCCTTCTTGAAGTAAGTATGGGATTTTTTAGAGTTATCAATACACAGCAGTCAGCCATGATGGCAGCAATCATTTTAAGTCTATCTTGCAAGATTGGGGCTTGAAGTTCTCACAAGCAAGTCAAGTTCTTGCCAAATGGAAGATATGCATCCCTTCCATCTTCATAATTTTTCTCATTTTCTTTGAAATGCAAGGAGGAAGAAAATAGAAATCCATTTTTAACAACATTTACAATAGCAGCAGCCATCAGTGAGACTCAACTAAGCCTTTTCAAACTTGTGGCTTTTTGACATGATACATGTTATCTTCTCAGCTCTCTGCCATGAAATATTGGCTACACTCACAAAGCAACAGACTTGAAAACGTTTTTTTTTTCTGGATATACCAAGTCTTTTATGCTGACTATAGTTTTGGGAAGACAGGCAGATCATATGTGTTACTGGAATTTCAGGATAAATTTAGAATATGGCTGCAGTAATCATTGTCCCTGTGAAAGAACATACAAAAAAACTCTGATCAAAATGTTCTGGCACTTACCCTCATGCTGAAATGACAGCAGCACCTTTGACAGCAAAGCAGAACACAGCACATTACACTAAGTTCTAAAGGAGCTTTGTGTGACCTTTAAGAGGCAACACAATACCCCCTTGAGGGAGTTCAAGAGATAACTGACAGGAAAGCATGAAGAGGAACTTGGATAGCTCTGGAAATGAGGAAGCCTAGCACAACCTACCTGAATAGGAAGCATTTAAATTTCTGCTAGATGTGCCATGATAGTGATAGATGCTCTCGCACATGCTGCTTTGGAAGTACAAAGTCAAAGACTTTCATTATGAAAATCTTTACTGGATCCTAGAATGTGATGAAAATACCTAAACAGAAGAGTTCTTCCATTCAGAAGAGTGGTTCTTCCCCACAGACATCTTTCTGCTAGGTACAAGAATTTTCAAAGCAAGAGGCAATTCCCTCTGGCAGCAGTGCTCAGTCACCCAACACTCAAGCCATCAGGTGCAGTAAGTTGGGTTCTTAGTATGCATCAGAAATGCATCTGATCAGAATGTGAATCAGACAAGCTAAAATGGGTATCTGCAATAGGACTGACAGCTAGAATGACTTTTGTCAGTGAAAACCTTTAATACTGTCCTGTCTAACCTTGCACATCACTCTAGGAATCAAGGGAATAGACAGAACATAAAGGAGATCTGAGTTCATTGTAATAAATATAAAACTATCTAACACAGAATAGTCTTGCATTGCCCATGGATCAAAATGGACAGTTGGTATAGACTGTGTCGGTAAAATCCTTTAGGGTAAATCTCTCACTGAACGACTACTGGCTCTTAATAAATCTTTTCAGGAACTACTTACTCATGAATCATTACTACTTGGTCATTCAAGCAGTATGTCATGCTGCTAGGCTTCTTGCAGAGCAATGACTGAACTCCCTTGCTTCTTTATATACCAGACTGAGAATACATAACTGTTCAAGATCTGCAAAAATAGAGATAAAATGGATAGAAATGTTGTACAATACAGTCTTTTGGTTCTGGTTCAAGTGCATTTATGCAAATCACCTTGTAACCAAGTGCTCTGCATTTAAAAATTATTCAGAGAAGCATCTTAATCTGTTGATACATCTGTATGAACAACTGTCAAGACAGAAAGGAGAATGGAATTCCCTGTTGTGAGTTCGAGGCGTCAATCCACCAACGCCAGCAAGAGCTTAAGCATGGCACAAGTGTCTGAACACAGATATTAATCTCAGAGCTACATGTTTTATAAGAGTCTGTTAATTCAGAACTAAAAAAAAAAATTGAAAAGGGCTTGTAGCATTGAAAATCTGGAAAGCTCATAGTGTTATGCGTTTTATTTCAGGGAAACAGAACAAGTTGGCTTCTGAAGCCCCAAATTTTCCTCATCTGTTGGGTATGTTCTGGGACCTAGAAAGAATTAGGGAAAAGACTCCCTCTTTCTAATCCATCTCAGTGCAAGACTGAAGGGCCAATGGTGATACTTATTTAAATGCAAAGTTTAAGGCACACTTCAGAACAACTTGCTGTGCTTTCCCTGAGAAATAACCCCATATGGCCCCCTCTCCCCACACCACTTTCCTGTAGCTTTTGCACACAGTACTCATTAGTCAGGAAACAGACCAAAAGTTAAATAGAAGTTAAATAAGAGTTAAATGCAGCAGAGTTTAGCTCTTTTTTCACTCAGACAAATGGATGCCTAGATGAGTGTCCTGGTTTCAGCTAGGACAGAGTTAATTTTCTTCCTAGTAGCTGGTATAGTGCTGTGTTTTGGATTTAGTAGGAAAATAATGTTGATAACACACTGATGTTTTCAGTTGTAGCTAAGTAGTGTTTATACTAAGTCAAGGATTTTTCAGCTTCTCATGCCCAGCCAGCAAGAAGGCTGGAGGGGCACAAGAAGTTGGGAGGGGACACCGCCAGGACAGCTGACCCAAACTGGCCAAAGAGCTATTCCATACCATATGACATCATGCCCAGTATATAAACTGGGGGGAGTTGGCTGGGAGGGGGGGATCGCAGCTCGGGAACTAACTGGGCATCGGTCAACGAGTGGTGAGCAACTGCATTGTGCACCACTTGCCTTGTATAGTTTAATTCTTTTAGTATTACTATTGTCATATTATTATTATCATTGTTTTTCATTCCTTTCTGTCCTATTAAACTGTCTTTATCTCAACTCACGAGGTTTTTTTCCTGATTCTCTCCTCCATCCCAGGGGTCGGGGGGAGCGAGTGAGTGGCTGCATGGTGCTTAGCTGCCGGCTGGGCTTAAACCACGACAATGAGCTTTACTAGACAGAAGACGTGTACATCTAATCAACACAGAAACCCTGAACACATTACTAAGAAACCACCCCACAATCCTGAATTTCATAATCCTTGCATTCCTTTTAGCTTTCACCTAACATTAACATATGTTTTACTCATCATTAGAACAGTCTGTTGGTAACACTGCTTTGAGATACTTTTGCTATGGAGATTGTCAGCAGAAAATTTACAAACTCAGGACCGAAATGAAGTGCCCCAAATTCTTGAAGATTCATACGTGTTTCTCCCCTCTGATCAGACCCCCAAGCCACCTAACCTACTAGGACAAACATGTCCTAACCTAGTAGGACAAACCTCAGATTTCCTCATAGTCCCATTAATGCAGCTGGAGTCCATACATAAAATTTCCAGTAGCTATTTCTGACTAATGAGCACTGACCAGATATGCACCTAAGCTTTCAGGGCTGTTGGTATTGGTGTTGGGGGAAAACCGGGTTTTGTTTTGTTCTTTTTAGAAACTTGTCTTTACAAACACACAGTTCTTGGAGAACAAGATATTAGAGAACCACATTTAGTTTGCTTTATGAGCTTTGCTACTGAAAGCAGACATCTATTTGTCACCTTGTTCTGCCACAGACTAACTGATTGCTGTTGACATCTGTATCCCCAAACAAAAAATTTTAGAATATCTTCCCAAACTGATAACTGCATACATAATAGCTAGCATAAGTGACAAACTCCAACTGACAGGAATGCAAAAAGCTAATCTATATAGTTTCAGGATTATCTTCTGGTCAGTCCCTAGCTACTACATAGAGGTAGGCAGTAAAGCTGGATGGAAAATCCTTCCTCAGAAAGCCCATTTCTCTCATCAGTTTCCAAAATAGCAGGGGTAACATTGTAGAGGAGGCAGTGCTGAACCTGGAAAATTTAACTTTGAGATTCTGGGGATTTCATCCTAGACACCATTCTCAGAAAAGCAGGAACTACGCGCTAGTCCAACAAATGGAAAGCAGAAATCCATCATGCCCCCAAATCTGTCTCTCTGTTTCTAGTTACGCACACAAAAGATTTCTACAATTTTATCTTTTTCTAACATTTATTTCAATTTATCCAATTTTCACAAAAGAATACCTCTTTTGTCTGTACTTTAAATTTCATAGATTATGTACTTTAGTCATATCATTCTTTTTAACTCATCTGCAACCCTACATCACAAAATAAAAGCCACTTTTAAAGTTCAGCATTCCACTGCAGGCATGGTTTTGGGGTTGGTTTTTTTTTGGTCACAGTTAGTAATCTGTTAATTTTTTTAATTCTGATTTTGTTTTCTGAGAAAAACCTCATTAAAAATCCTGATATACAACATTCAATAAATGTAAAAAGATACCTGGTAACATAATATACTACTCTAAAAAAAAAAAAAAAGCCCCCATTATTTGATTAGTTTTACAATGAAAGGACAGAGCAGCTCCTCTTGATTAACCTATCATGAACAATTCAAGAAAAAAAAAATCAGTGGCAACTTAAGGGTTTTAATTTAAGTGATAGCAGTTAAAAAAAAGCCAGTTATTAAATGGCTTCAAACGGTATATTATGCAGAACAGGTGAAAAAAAGCGTTAAACACCCCCCCCCGCTACGTGAACTAGTGAAGAGTGATTTATAAACTCAAACCACAGCTACTGTCAGAAGAATGGACTATATAATAGGGGACTAAAACCATACAAATGTAACCTTTCCTTAGTCAAGATTAAAATAAAATAATTTTTAAAAATGCTCAGGAGAACAGCTAAGCAAATGATGCAATCACATTTCTATTAGTCAAAAATCACGATCATATCGCTTTCCCATCATTGCTTTCCTCGAACCTAGATTATCAATCCTTCAGGCAGCAATTGTGATTTTGATGTATGTGCTGGTATAACAACCAGAATAATACAACACCAACCCTTAAACACAACCACAATATAAATAGTGAATCAAACTGTTAAAGCAGAAAAGGATTGAGAGCAATAAATAATGAATGAATAAAGGCTTTCATGAAAGCATTACCGTTCTCATGGTCTAAAGGTCTGAGTACAAGATTTGTATGGAGAAGTGATAACTCTACCAGCTGAGAAACAAAAAACAGCTTTCAGCACACTAAGTCCTTCTTTAGGCTTTGCTGGTTTTGTATTATATCTTTGAATCTATATAGAAGCAAATAACAAATATGGTGAATTAATCTTGATTATGTACTTTAAAAACAATATTTTATCTAGTCTATGATTTTTAGAATTCAGTATTGGTTTACTGCATATTTTTTCCCATGTCATGCCCACAGCTATCTCCTCACTATCCCACAGACAATTCTATCTCACAGGAGCTAGTTACTGTAATGAACTCCCTCCATAATATCCCCCCTCTCTTATCTACAGCTAGATACCAGGCTTATCTACCAGCCAGAATTTTTTCTGCTGAAACTGAGTAGCATTACTCAGCACAAAATTTCTCAATTTGTTCTCAACTTGAAAGTTGCTGCTTCTGTCCCTTTTCCTCCCATAAAAAAAGAGGTTTTGAGTCCAAAAGTTTGTTTGCTCTTCTCTTGGCTACATCATTTAATCTAGCAAGATGTTTTATTTCTCTACAAGCCTTGCTGTGGTAATCAGCCTCTCCTTGGACACGTTTCTTCCCCTCAAAAAAGGGGAAGGTATTGTCATACAGATCATCAGAATATTTTATTGTACTCCGAAACAGTTGTACTACGGTAACACAGACATGAGTAGTACAACTTTATGACAATCTCTAGCATCTATTTTAAAGTAAAGTAAATACAATAGTTCAAGGCTATTGCTAATACAAGGTTTCTTTCTGAGTTCTCTTCTGAAAAATAAAAAATTTCCTTGAAACAAATCTGTGTATTACTGATATAATAATGAAGCAATACTTAGGCATAATGGCACCTAGACACTAAACATACCTTAATTTTCCCAGAAGACAGTCCGATAGCCTTACTGGAACATTTGATAATTTATTTTGAGGAAGGATTTAACCCTTGAAATCTATTTGCATCATTCTCCTTGCAGCAGAAGTATCCATGACTCACTGTTGACACCAGGCAGTAGCATGATACAATAACCTTCTTGTGCTTCTCAACTGCTAGGACTGGCAGTGACTCACCAGCAACTTCACTCAGGCCAAGATTTCCCGTGATGCAGGCTTCTGTGCACACCACTATTTCAGCAGCCTTGCTTACACTCTCAGTTCCACACATCCAACATCCACAGTCAGGTAATGAAGATGATACCCCATATCTTGCCTCTATTACATATAAGCACCTGTATTTATTCAACCCAAACAAAAGCTTTGGCTACGTTCTAATACTATTAAAATAAGTGGAAAATGTGACTCAAATCTTCAAAAAGACTAAGACATTTATGGATTCTCTTATTTCTTTCCTCCCCCACAGCAAAATCTGTATTAGGGACCATAGTTCAAAAGATGAACTGCATTTAAGATTTTCAATGAAAAGTTTCAAGGCATTTCAACTTTTTGTTGGTTTGTCTGCTCTAAGATTTTCAGTGATAGGAATATACCATGAACTAAAAGTCACTAAAAATAAATAACTATGCTGCTACAGTGTCTTAAATGAAAAAGCAAGTATTCTTGGTAAGTGATTTTAGGAGGAAAAAATACAATTATCCAAAATTAGTCTGACAGAAAAATTCCCTTTATTTCTTACGGAAAAAGTAACACAAGAACCTTGACTCCCTCACAACCAACAGATTGTTGATTTAATTATGTAAAATAAATAGATAACAGCTGTGTAATTAATCCAAAGCTGAACCAATGACTCCATTGATCCACTGAATCCATTTATTCATTTCCATAGCAGAGTTCTGAAGGCAACACTAAAATTTATGAAGAAAGCATTTCTTTTCCCAAGATACAAATAATAAAACTAGAAATAACTTAAAAAATAAAGCCATCTTCTATAAATTAGTGTAGGAAAAAATACATTGGCAAAGAATGATTTAGTAAGAAAAAATAAAGTTTAAAAAAAATTTAAAAGATGCGTTTGACAAAAATGCAAAACTTTGGAAGCAGTTGTCTTACATGAGAAAAGGTACTTCAATATCCTCAGTTCCTGTTTACCTATCACGCCTTAAGAAACAAAGTCCTACATACATATGTTTCAGCCTCATCACATATTTTAGAAGCATTTGTAATATAAGCACATTGTCCATGTATAAGCAGTACTCTTCAGCAGCAAGACTGGCTATAGCTCGAAGGAACAAAAAAGTAGAGAAAAAGCCAAAGGTTTAGTAGCCAGTTTCTCGATTTCAGTATCAAAGTCAACTCTAGAAACCATAGATAAAGCTCCTTAAAGAACAGAAGGATTCTCTTATGGGAAGTACTGAAAGAAGTTCCTACGTAGGTCCAGAAAGGATGAAAATAGTATTTGCAACTTACCTCTTTTTTCAAGGATCTTGATTATACTGGAAAATCAACAAGAAATGTTAGCCTCACACTGGACTTCCCAATTCTGGCTGGTGTAGAAGCTTCCCTGAAGAAATCTCCTCAGCCTTAGTCCCTACCACTCTTGCATGGGATATTTCGGTAACCCCTCTTTTACTTACAACGAGTCTAGTAACCACACAATGTGGTCAGTAAGAACAGAGACAGCCAGATCATATGTTTCCATCTATTTACAGGAGAATGATCCAAGAAAACTGCCTATAGGCAGTTTAAGAGAAGAAACAACATAGTTCTTAAAGCTGAACCCCCAGTTGAGTGTCTGATGAGTATAAAGACACAATGAGTTCAAAATTCCTCTACCTGATTCCGTTTTGTCAGGGAAGAGGTAAAGGCTAAAATACCCTGCCACTCCTTGCCAGGAAAACTGTATCAATACTAAAATTTTTATTTAATAGCTATGCCTTTTACTAGTGGGAACTTTCTTATGCTCCTTGCCAACACAGCTCTGCATGTAAAGTTTAAGAGATGACTAATCACTATTAGCAATTTTTTTGCACTGAAGCACTGTCTAAAGCACTCAAAGCAGAGACTGTTAACCCTAACAGAACCTTGTAAGTACCAGCCCAATCCTCCCATTTCCACCACTTGTTTTATGAAGGACGTCCACACTCCTCCCAGCCACCACTTTCTCCTCAGTCACATGGATATCCTATTTTAAAAAGATATTGTAAAAATAAGGTAAGGGCTCCATAGAAGTAGGTAAGACAGACAGGAGGTGACCATAAATACAGACTGAACATTTCAAATAATCTCCATTCATAATGTTCCTGTTTTCTTTAAATGATTGTCCATATGTATCGTCACACTATAGGTGACTGCATGCAGTACCTGCATATTGAATGGATTATCAGAAAACCCAAAGACTGTAGATAGTTAAAGCTTTTCTGTTGGCTGTACACTTCAATTAGTGTCATGCTTAAGAAAAGTATGAATGGAAGTCCACTTGCAGCTCTGTGGGTCTCCCAAAGGATAATTTCTCTGAAATGCTACAGAGAGAGTTTGTCCCCAAACTAGAAATTTCCCCCTCTGCTCTGTTACAACACATCCTAGTGACCCAGAAGAACAGACTCTGAGGAGAAACTGTCAAACCCAGAATCTTCCCACCAGGGAAACAACCACCAAAAAAAAGGCATGTTTTCAAAAAGGCCAAGTTATATATAAATATGATGATGAAGCTCATTAGAACATAGCCTGTGTAAAGCTGTCTCTGGTAAAGATGAATGGGATATTTTGGAAACAGGCAAAGGACAATCCTCCACAAAAAAACACAACTCAAACCACATGGGCTACAGGCTTCAGATATGTACAAAGTTCAACTGTATACTGAAGGAACAAGGCAGTGGGGATAAAGAGGATCAGTTCTCAAGTGCTTGAATTTCTACAGTCCTGCCTGCTGAGATAACAGCTATTAAGATATCCACTCCTGTGGACAGACAAAGAGAGGAAGACCATAACCTCAAATGGTTACTCTATTGTTAATATTTGTTCCATGATCCATTGTGGGTTTGTGTAACTGACTTGTGGTATCCACAAATTAATAGCACAAGACGACGACTTCTTTAGAAAAAAAATACCAAAAGGTTATTTATTTACTCCAAGCCTACTGGTATTTCATAGCTGAATTCCATCTGGATGGTAATCAAAAGCCAGTAATCAGCTACATTCATTTAGCATGATTTAGATATTTGTATCAAATACATTTGCTAATGAATAGATTGAATAAAAAAAAAGTTCAGGGCATGAAGACATTTACCAGGTGCTAAGTCTCCAAAATACATGTAGGGAGGAGCGCCTCTTACTGAGTCAATCAGTTGATCAACCAATCCAGAACAAGAGACAACATCTGGTCTAAAAAGCAACACTTACATCCTCAGGAAAATGAATGGTGCTTATTTTAGTTAGAGCAGTAGAACTTCATTAGAAGTTCTAAATAAATTTCTGAATGAAAGAATCAGCAAAGGGAAAATTTCAATCTGTCTGGACAGCACAGAAGACTTCAACAAGGCAATCAATTATAAAAACTAATGCTACACCAGTATTAATTTCTCCTTAGTGCATGCAAACTGAGGCATCAGGTATGCAGAGACAAACTACCCAATGAAGCACATCTCACCAAGAGGCAGGCCTTCAATGTACCAGCTGGATGTCTTGGCAAAGGAGATGGGGGGTGGAAGAGCTTTGACATTCAGCTTTGGCACAAACAGATTAAGAAGGTTTCTCTTCTAATTCTGTGCGTTGCTCTCTCATAAGCCATTTATAATGGTGTTATTTCATATTTATGCACAACATTTATTTACTTTTAACAAACCATTTTTGAAGTGTGTCTTGGAGGCAGCTTAGTTACAGATCATTCCTCACTTTAAGGCTGTAACAAATTGGTAAACAGAACAGTATTTTATGTAGGAATTGAAGTTGTGTTCAGCCCTTAGCACACTGCTCTGAGCATCAAAATGACAACTACTCTCACAGAACATGCATGGACAAGGTAGAGGGCTGGAAGAAAAATCTGCCAACAAGCAGTGATAACAGTGAAGGCTCTCCAGCATGCAACATAGCACTGAAGAACCTACCCAAGTAGACACTGAAATTTCCTGAGAGCTGGTCAGAAAGACTGTGAAAGAACACTTTTACACAAGAATGAAAGAAAATTGAAGTCCTTAAATGGCTGTTAAAAGAACCTGGATGAAGTTAACAAGCTAATGTTCTTGAGATCAACTTTAAAATCATACAGAGAAGGACCTTCTGAATAACAACAGACCTGCCCAGAAACCCAAAGAAAACCTTACCACTTCATGTTACCACTAACATACGGATGCTTTCCTATCATTCATAAAGAAGAAACAAGGAGCCTCTCTAGAATTCTGAGACAATTCTACTATAATCTTGAGTAAACACACTATGAGATGCACACATTCCACCTTTGGCCAGATTTCCTGTACTCCAAGTTCCTGAAAAGGAAAGCTGTTCATAAAAGCAATAGTCAAGACATCTGCATGAAAAGATTAAGGTTCCAAATCCATGAGTACCTCAGTCATGCCAATACAGCTGAAATCACATCAGACACAATCTACATTGCCTTCTGCAACACCCTAGGGCCTGCAGAAGATAGACACTTTAGCTGGTCAGCCCCACAGAACACAGAAACTCCAGACAACCCTGGAAATAGACTTGCTGTGGAACAGAAGAATCAACATTATTCTCCTGGATCTCAAAGATGCTGATCTCAGGTCCTCCCTAAATAACAAATGGGAAAACAAAAAAAGCACCCAGTAAAGGCATCTTGAATGCCTCACTCATGATGTATCACCTAAAATGTCTTATCATACAACTAGGATAGCCAGTGTTCCCTGCAAGCAGATTGCCAACCACTAGTTCCAGTTATAGATACGTCAGGAACTAGTGAACCTCCAAGTGTTATAAGAGGGGAAATTTGAATTCTCTTTATTTACTGAAACTGTTTTAGTCATGTTAAGTCATCACCTGCAATTGATGCCTTATGACAGAGAGAAACCCATGGCATGTTTTCCAAGCTCTTGTGCCTTGAGAACACTTATGCAAGACAAGCATCTTTAGCAGACCAGAAGTCGCAAGTAATATGACCTGACCTGGCAGGAGGTCAAATTGCCTGTTTCTTTGACACCAGTAAAAAGTAGTATCCTTTTACAGGATGTACAGTGTGATTCTGACTGTATGGTACATCTGAAGACTTATAGGAGGGGTCCATTAAAAGGGAGGGTGAGAAAGAAGCAGAATGTTCTGTGTATGACTCTCAGTATCCAGCAGACAGGATTCCAAGATAAAGGCATTTCAGCCAGAAACATGACTAACCAAAAGTGACTACTGAAGGGGGACAGAGATTGAGGCAAAATGAGTCATATGCTTCTCAATAAACACTCAAAACATGCCAATGAGAGAACGCAAACTGAGCAAGTGTCTGAGTTGTAACTGGTAGAGTGCATATATAGATCATCAAAAGATGCTGTTTAGCTAAACTGCTATGTCTTCCCAACATTTAAGAGGCTAAAGTAGGAGACAAGGTTGGCTTCTCTATGCAGTAGGCTGCATAGCAATATCTGCCCCATCTGAAACTGCTTCACAAGAGCAAGCCTTCAACTTGGGCTTATTTATGAGGAGCCTTCTCAGCAGAGGAATCATCCAGGAGTGCTTTGAGTTGATCCAATTGAAAGTAAGTATAAACAGGTCTGAAGAGCTTCATATGTTTTACAATCCTACACAGGATAATGCTAGAGGAGAGGGTTCCCCCTTCACCCCTTACACGTCACATCTCTTATGATCCATACTGATAAGACTTGTAAACCTAGTGAACTCCCTCTGATTTCACCACTGCAACAAGATAATTCAAGGACAGATGTGAAAAAAGAAATTTTGCTTCTATGTCAAGATTTAAACACACTGATCCACTCAAGGCCATATGGAAGCAAGAATATTCCACATGGAAAAAGCCAGTTTCAGCATTGTCTAGTAAAGCACACAATTTAAAGAAAATGTGCAGAATAGGTCAGAGCACTATGGAGGGAGCAGAAGGCAGGTTTCTGCACAGACTTTGATGTAACTAGAGTCCACTGACCACTTGCCATGACAGATCCATCAAGTACTCTAAACAGACATGATAGAGGATACAGGCATCCCCCAAGTCCAGGACACACAAGAAAAATGGTCTTTATCATTTAATAAGGTCATCAAGTCAGGTAGGAAAAGCTGACACAGACACAGAGTAATATTCTCTGATCCACCTCTTGGGCTTGCTCGTGTACAGGAAGAGATATGAAGGTTTTCAAAGACTGATGGCTGAAGCAGCAATCTCACTACCCAAAGCATCAAGAACAGAATGGGAGAAGGTTCAGCCATTTGTAGAGGCCTACAACCAGGCAGTAGTTTTCCACCTACACAACACCTGTATCACTTCATTCAAGATGATTGGAAGAAAAGATGTAAAAAGATAATAAGAGACTCCAGTGAAATATCTATGTCTTTTGTGAAAGGAAAACCCCAGTGCTCCAGAGCAGAGGACAGTCTAGAAATAGAAGGCAGCTCACAGGCAATGGGAAGCCACTATTTGGCAAAAGTAGCAGCTTTGTACTTTCTATCATCCTTCCTCTGTAGCAGCCATAAATGGAGCTGAAGTCTTTCAAGATGGAAGGGATCTTCTCTTGATGCCCTGGAAGCGAGCAAGTCTTGGGAACAAGACCATATGGAGAGACTGTCAAAGGACTAACATCATGCTAGACTCACTGTCTACAGGTTGGAGGAGAAATCAGAATTGAATGTTTATGTAAATCTCAAACATTCAAGATCACATTGACTCAAGGCCAAAGCTGATGGATGTATCCAGCAAATAATTAAGTAGTCTCTCCTCCTTTCCTTGAAAGGCATTAGACTTGAAGCCTTTGTAAACCAAACACTTCCTCAGGGATCTGGTCCTCCAAGAAAACATAAGTATTTGGCACTCCTGCTAGGTAAGGGCATAATGGATGCCATTTAAAATATGTCAGCTTCAGGAAACGAGACAGACACATGAAAGGAAAGCAAAGAGAAAGAAATACTTAAAACCAGCTAAAAGGCATAAAACCAAAGTCTATGCAATGCAAGCTGTTGCTCAGCCCTGTGCTGCTAAAGATATGTCAGCTGTGTGCCTGAGAGATGCATTACCTATTTCTTTTATACTTTACAGATCCAAAAAATACTTGGTCGGAACCTAGTCCAACCTCCCACTTAAAGCAGGGCTAGTAGCAACACTAGATCAGGTCAGCTCCTCTCAGATATTTATCCTTGTGCCATAAACTGTGAATTAGCAACTTCATACATATTTCATGCCTTGACATACGCCAATAGAATTTTCCTTTTAGTTTGTTTAAATAGAAAATAAATTGTATGGCATTTGTGCAAAGACAGACAAAAATTTCAGTCTTGCTTATATACACATGCAGTAATACAAGCTAGAATTCCAAATCCTGTATGTACTGCATATACGTAATAATATTAACCAGAGCGTATCTCTGTTCAATAAGAACTGTTCAAGGTAATTGTAATAAATTAAAGCTTTATCCTACAGACCTGTATTACAAAAGCCTATAACATAGCAGAACTGCCTCCATCTTAAAAAAAGCAAAAATTCTCACAGATCATAAAGACTATGAAAGTAGCAAAACATTAGAATATCGAGTATTCAGATTCTGTTACTCTTCTACCTCAGTGTTTTTCACAATTTATCTCAATTAAAATTAAACCAATGCAAGAAAAAGGAGCAAAGATATTACATGTAAAAATGTTCATAAAACCCTAGCAACAGCAGTATCCAAGTCCAAAAAAAGTAGCAAAAAACCCAAATCAGTTAAAGATTTATGCTTTCTAGACCACAACAATGCTGCACTTTTCACCAAAGATCAATAGTACCACATCTTTCAATGCACCGTCTCCTACTTTTGCAAAGGCCTCTGCACTCCCTCAGGTAACCTCATTTCCTTTTCTCTTTATCTGTTCGGAACACCGGCCAACTTCTATGCAATGGAAAACAGAAACCAGCTTAGCAAAAGACAAGTTTAACCGACTTAACAGGCAAGAGCTGAAAGGTAAAAAAAAAAAAAAAAAAAAAATCATTAGTTTACTAGAATAATGATCAGCAATGTTGGGATTTGTAGGAATGTACGTGCCCATAAACAAGGCAGTGCAAAAGGAAAGTTATACAAGCTTCAATACCGACAGTCAAGTAATTCTAAAAGAAGTCAGAAAAGATCTTTGCTTTCCTTCAACTAACATTTTAGGCCTCTTGTTAGAGATTAATATAATGTGCCTAAGACCTTGCTGCTCCCTCTCTCCCCTCCCAAATTGCTTTTCTAGAAATGTTTTCATACGGCAAGTGAACCAACTGAGTTTGTATTGTGGCACGGTAGACTAACTTAAATGAAATCTAGCAGGCCAGGCTACATGCACCTATTTACAGCAGCTATTGAGGACAGCATACTTCACACCACTAACTTTTTTAAAAATCTGGCAGCCCAGACTAAGAGTGCAAATGGGATGAAACTGGTCTCAAGGCAGCTGCTTTAAACAAAGGTGAATATTCTCTCTGCATAAATCCCATCAGGAAGAAGTTAATTAGTAAGCAATTAAAAACACATACAAAATATTGTTCCATCCTGAGAAGGGTCTGACTCCCACTATCACTGTGACCCTGAAGAAAAACACTGCTTTTTAGAAGTTCAGAACATTTCTTCTGAGACACTTTGTACCCAAGGAAGCTGATCCATCCAGTGAATGCACATTCATAGCAGTAATGGCTATGAGTAACGCCATGTAGATAAGGCATTTGTTACTGCTTCCTTAGTCTTTTTACACCATCTATTGCTTTTCCTATATATCCCTTCTACGAGTTGTTTAACTCTTCACCCGTTTCTCACACACATATATAAGAACAAAATTCACATATATACGTGAATAAAAAATAAAAA
Source organism: Gymnogyps californianus (assembly GCF_018139145.2). Classification (NCBI taxonomy): domain Eukaryota; kingdom Metazoa; phylum Chordata; class Aves; order Accipitriformes; family Cathartidae; genus Gymnogyps; species Gymnogyps californianus. The sequence goes on from NC_059471.1 coordinate 150,721,578, forward strand.
TATGCAGACTAACAATATTGTTCGAGAAATTTTATTTCTAAGAAAATGATGTTCCAATGCATGTTAAATTTCCAGTGCTTCTATTAGGCAGGTATACCTCAGGCATTTTTTCTAAGCCAAGACAGAAACTGAAAACCTTAATTTCTCCTAACCTCATCCATGAGGCATGAAGCTTTATTTCTTCTATAGCTTATGCAAAGGAAGTAGCGGCTAAAGAAATATTCCACTTTTTCCACCAACAGAAATGACAAGAGGACTTTGCTGGGACTCATTTGCTTATAAGCATTAACTTAGAATTACTGCCTGAGGTATTTTTGAGTCAAGCTCATTCTGTGAGATTAAGTACTTGGCTGATGGGATTTTTTTAGTATTTTTTTTTTATATTTTGGAAAAAAAAAAACCCTCATAGCTTCAATTCTAACCCCAGCAAGCTAGTGCCTGAATTTCAGCAGCTGCATACTCCCCACCTACAAACACAAAAAAGGACATTATCAGTTTCTTTGCACACAGATCTTCTGAAACCTACAGTTACTGAGGCTGCCTGGAATTGCAGGTGCCAGCTGAAAAGCCTACCACTCAGCCTACCACTTACTGATAAGCTAGGAAAATGCCTGTACATTAAAAAGTAGAACAAAATTTAATTTGTTCATGAATTAAAAATGCCATTCACAGCCAAATCACACAAACTCAGGGGAGACCACATGCCCTAAAGACCTCATTCAAAAGCCACACAACACATACCTCTATTTCTCTCCTGTTGGCTAACAGTTAGAGACACAGAAGTCAGGATAGGAAGGAAAGCTTTTGATCACTTGCCCATCAGCAGCTAATCTTTAACATGTGGTCAGTTTATCTCTAACTTACCAGAGAAAGAAGGTAACAGCTGAAAAGTTTGCACATTTTGTTTAACATTTAGTTCTGTAATAGGAATTAAGTGTCACATCACTAATGAGATTATATATATATTTAAAATTCACATGGATATTCTGAAATCTGTATAATTAATTCATAAAGCTGTATCTAGCATATGAAATCTAGGCCTTAGTATAAACAGTTACAATTACCTACATGTCCATTAATCATTAATTTTTTGCTGGTTTTTGGTAATTACCGCTGTTCATAAGCATGTCTCTCTTCTTTCTCTCATTTTCTACCAAGTTCGTAGAGCAAGAGTGACATAAAAGAAACATTAACTTTTAGATCACTCAGTCATATTTAGCAGTTAAAAGTAATGGTATGAACACTAAGAAGTGAAAATAACACAGTTAGGCCCCTGAAACACCACTAAGACATAATGGTGTGCATCAGTCCATTTTCAGTGGGTACTTGCATTTCTCAAGACCTGAAGAGCACTCTGACTCATCCACATCTGTGGAACACACTTGGATTAAGTCATTATGAAAACTTACATTCTACCACTCTACCACTGTGAGTTCCTCCCATAGAAAGATATTCATAAAGGTAAAAGGGTGTCTGCTAAAAATTCAAATAGAGCTTCAGCGTGCAGCATTATTTGACAGCAATGAAACATAATTACAGAGGCAACTGCTGAAAGAAGCACTCCTTTTCAATTAAATACCAGCATCAGGCTAACAGATCAATCAATTTTCTAGACTGTAATGAACAAGTATCCTTAGAAAAGCCTCTGCTCTATGTATTCATTGAAATTTTACTGTTGCTTTGTCACTTAGCTGGTAAACACTTAATGGCATTCGAAGCTCACACATTTCCTTTTTCTGCCACTTTGAGTATAAACTGCCACAATATTTTACTTCTTCAAGTTCGATGTCCTTATACAATAAATTGAAAGACACAGATCAAGAATTTTTCATTGCTGATAAACCTAACATAGAAGATCTTTAATTTTTAAATGTATTGAACAGCAAAACTCATACCTAAAGAAATACAGAATTAATAAGTCAGCGGGAGCTAGACAAAGGGAAATGCATATCCACAAAGTTGCCTCTGACTGACCTCCTTAGAGGTTGTGCTGGTTTTGGCTGGGATAGAGTTAATTTTCTTCATAGTAGCTAGTATGGGCTATGTTTTGGATTTGTGGCGAAAACAGTGTTGATAACACAGGGATGTTTTCGTTACTGCTGAACAGTGCTTACACAGAGTCAAGGCCTTTTCTGCTTCTCACACCACCCCACCAGCGAGGAGGCTGGGGGTGCACAAGAAGTTGGGAGGGGACACAGCCGGGACAGCTGACCCCAGCTGACCAAAGGGATATTCCATACCATAGGACATCATGCTCAGCATATAAAGCTGGGGGAAGAAGGAGGGAAGGGGGGGATGTTCGGAGTGATGGTGTTTGTCTTCCCAAGTAACGGTTACGCGTGATGGAGCCCTGCTTTCCTGGAGATGGCTGAACACCTGCCTGCCGATGGGAAACAGTGAATGCATTCCTTGTTTTGCTTTGCTTGCACGCATGGCTTTTGCTTTACTTACTAAACTGTCTTTATCTCAACCCACAAGTTTTCTCACTTTTACTCTTCTGATTCTCTCCCCTATCCCACCGGGAGGAAGCGAGTAAGCGGCTGTGTGGTGCTTAGTTGCCGGCTGGGGTTAAACCCCGACAGTCCTTTTTGGTGCCCAACATGGGGCTCAAAAGGTTTGAGATAACGACAGATTTGACTGGAATGTGCTAATTCAAATTTATAGCTGTTATTGCTGTTTAGCTATTAATTGGCAGGCTTCTGTGCTTGCCATGGGGCTTTCTTGCCTTACTGTATATTAGAGTCTAGTGCTCGTTAGTGCCTGCTTTTTGCTTTCGCTGCTTGCTGTACTGCTTATCATCTTACTCTGCTGCGCCTGGAAACATTTTGATAACAGCAATGGCGATGCACCTGGGCTGGCAGATGGTCAGGGCATTGCTGCTGCCTCTGTGCTGCTGTACTGGACAGGCTGGAACTCCAGTGTGAACTCGAGCCAAAGGGACTGTGACCTGTGGATGAGTCCATGAGGGAGCAGGACACCCCGAAGTGTCTGTGGCCACGGATAAGCCTACACCAGAGTAGGTACACGTCGAAGCATCTGTGGCTTTGGATAAGTCCATGCTGCAGCAGGTATACCTTGAAGCATCAGCGGCTGTGCATGAGGTCATGCTGGAGCACCTCAAAGCGTGTAGCCGTGGATAAGCACACGACAGAGCAGGTACACCCCTGCAGGGACTGCAGCCAGGAGTAAGGCTATGTTGGAGCAGGTTTACTTCTGAAGGGACTGTCGCTGTGGGTAAGGCCACGCTGGAGCATGTGACTCTCTGAAGGCATTGTGGGCCATGGAGAAGGGCATGCTGGAACAGATGCACCTCAAAGTGACTGTTGCTGTGGGTAAGTCTATGCCGCAATAGGTATACCCCTGAAGAGACTGTGGCTCGTGGATAAGGCTCCAATTGGAGCAGGTACACTCCTAAGGGACTGCAGTCTGTGGATAAGACCAAGCCAGAGCAGGGGCAAGGGGAAGAGTTCATTGCAATGTTAAACCTGATGGTCTGGTCCAAAGGGACCAGGGGTCGAGACTGTAATGGAAATACCTTTAAATTGTTGTAACCTGGGATTTGAGTTGCACGTTACAGGAATTACTACAGCAGGAACCCCTTGTTGCTAGCCAGGCTAGGAGCAAGGGGAGGAGTTCATTGCAATGTTAAACCCTATAACCTGGCCCAAAGGGACCAGGTGTGGAGACTGTAACGGAAATACCTTTAAATTATTGTAACATACAACTCATATCATGGGTTACAGGAATTACTATAACAGGAATCACCTGAACCAATGGAGGACAAGCCTTACAAGAAGCAGTGCAAGTGCAGCAGTGACCCGACCTGAGCTGGCTTTGGTGCCTGGTATCTCCATGCAACACACCACCTCTCCTGTCCTGAGTGACCACCATAACAGATGAAGCCTAAAGTCATGGACTAAATGAACTCAATGGACATTTTGTGGACATTTATGGACATTTTACGGACATTTCACAAGGGTGGTCCATAAACTAAGGGAATGATATCTGTGTATTGCATCAAAGGATGGGAAGGGGGGTGGTGGTTAATGAGAATGTATTGGACAGTGTAGGACCTGAGCATGACGTAAGTGGTATGGAATAAGGGGTGGAGAATGTGCTGGTTTTGGCTGGGATAGAGTTAATTTTCTTCATAGTAGCTAGTATGGGCTATGTTTTGGATTTGTGCTGAAAACAGTGTTGATAACACAGGGATGTTTTCGTTACTGCTGAACAGTGCTTACACAGAGTCAAGGCCTTTTCTGCTTCTCACACCACCCCACCAGCGAGGAGGCTGGGGGTGCACAAGAAGTTGGGAGGGGACACAGCCAGGACAGCTGACCCCAGCTGACCAAAGGGATATTCCATACCATATGATGTCATGCTCAGCATATAAAGCTGGGGGAGGAAGAAGGAAAGGGGGGGGAACGTTCGGAGTGATGGTGTTTGTCTTCCCAAGTAACGGTTACGCGTGATGGAGCCCTGCTTTTCTAGAGATAGCTGAACACCTGCGTGCCGATGGAAAGTGGTGAATGAATTCCTTGTTTTGCTTTGCTTGCATGCATGGCTTTTGCTTTACTTACTAAACTGTCTTTATCTCAACCCATGAGTTTTCTCACTTTTACCCTTCCAATTCTCTCCCCTATCCCACCAGGACATAAGCGAGCAAGCAGCTGCGTGGTGCTTAGTTGCCAGCTGGGGTTAAACCACGACAGATGTATCTGAATAATATTCCAAATATAATAGAGCAGAGAATATACTTTTAGCCTCAAATTTTTAATCAGTATCTTGAATGCTGTGAAACAGTTAGTAAATAAGATATCACTGTTATTTTTCAAGAGCTCATATATGCCTCTGAGGACATTAAAGAAGGAACTAAGTTCTCTGTACATTTGAGACTTAAAATAATACCTGAAAATTATTTGCTAAATAAGGTTTTCTTCTTGCAATATAATTTTAGAGATCCAAAGCAATATTCAGTAGTATACTGTTTATTTTCAGGACGGTCAATTTCTACCAAGGAAGTTTTTTTTTTCTTTTAAAATTTCAGATGTCTCTCTGAATTCAAACCACAAAGCTGCCCAGCCTAGCTAAATATAACATATAATAAGATTTTGTTTATACTGATAAACTGTCAAAAATGAAAGTAACTACAATAAAGTCACTATTACTCTAGAATATAACATCTAGATCACAAGATCCTGTAGAGTAGTTTCTCAGTACAGGTGTGCCATCCCTTAAAAAATGCTTAATTTTGCTCAGTTACAGACTGGTCAATTAGCTGCTCACAAAGTAAACGTTTTACTTGTGGTTACCATTAATTTATCAACAAGATTCTGCAACTGCTTCTCAAATCTCTTCCTGTTTCTGTATGGGCTCAATAAAATCACAAGTGGCATGGAGAAGGTGAATAGAGAACAGCTATTCATTGGTTTTTGTAATACAAAAATCAACAAGCATCATACAAAATTATTAGCTAGTAGGTTACAAAACATACCAGATCAGGTGAAATAAAAACTGTGGTACACATTGTCACAAGATGACACCAGAAATTTACCCAAATTCTTTCATGACAACCAGTAACAGCAATATCTACCTAAACACAAATTACACAAAATGAAGATAAAATGGGTCAACTTTTTAAGCTACATATAAACATTTCTATCTATTGCCAGGGTAACTCACAACAGAACTTTAAGAATAATAAGCTACATAAGTAATAAGAAAGCAAGAATTTCTAAGATAAAGTAACTCCAGTACACAGATAGTATCTGCTAGCATGATTATCTAAGGCATTTTTTTTTTTATTTAAAGTCCATAATGAATCATCTAAATGTTTAACAGCATATTAGAAGAAAAAGACTAATGCTAACAGTGGTTAAATGCATTTCAGTTGTTGGGATATGGCCATTATACTAAAATCAGCTAAAGAAGACATTAGTATAAAAAGAAGAATATTGTTTGTTAAATCAGAAACCAGTTAATCAGTTTCTTACTAAAGCATCAAAGCTTTCATTAAGCACGAACATGAAAGGTACAAAGGAATCCAGATCAGGCTTAACATGACTTATTTCCACCTTATTTTAATGTATTTATTTAAAAAAAATTATGTCCATTACATTCATTGATAACAATTCAATTAATTACTAGTTTATTTTCCAGGGCAGGGAAGTACTCAGCTGCTTTTCAGAGACTGATTCATTATTCTTTACACAGTTCCAAATTCTGCCTTTTCACACGTGCTTGATTGTATCACCTTATTCCATGATTTCATCACGACAAAATTGTTCGCAGTGAAGTCACTCCTATGTAGCCTGAGTCAGGCAAACAAAAAGTATCAAAAGTATTTTAGAAATAGAACTAGAATAGAGTTCAGCCACCAAGTAGTTCATCAAAAACGTGTTAGACTGAGGAAGCAATCCAGTCTTACATGGAATTGCAAGAAAGCAGAAGGCAACATTAGCTTCTAATAATGAAGTACTCATCATCAGTTAGTAGTAATATTTAGCCTAGCACTCCCTTTTTCACTTTTCCAGAATATTATTAACTAATGAGAAATACATGAAGTTCCAGTTATAACCGTATTGGGTGCAGGTGTCCAGGTGTGGGCAGTGGTGGGCTGCAGGGGTCTCTGGGAGGAAGCCAGGGGCTGCCCAGTGCCTAACACCCAGCTCCAGCAGCTCCACAACAGATCCACCACAGGACACAGCTGAACCCCTCAGCCATGTGTGGGGCGCTTTAGTGAAAACATATTTAAGAAAGGGCAGAAAACACCAGAAGAGGAGGGAACAACAGAGGGAATGAGAGAATAACAAGGTCAGAGGAAGAAGAGGAGGAGGAGGAGGAGGAAGAGAAGATGCTCCACGCTGGAGCAGGTACACTCCACAGCCTGTGGAGGACCTACACAGCAGCAAAGGAAAATAAAAACAAGGAGCAGCAGAAAAACTGCTATGCCCTGACTCCAACCCCCTGCACCACCATTTGCCTCACTGAAAGGACTGAGTGTACCCTGCGGTGGTAACAAGGGGGGAGGAGAGGTGTCTGGAGCGAAGCTGAGCCTGGGAAAGGAGGAGGGATGATTTTCCCCAAGTGTTTTAATGTTTGCCTTTTTTTGTTTCCAGTAATTAGATATTTATGTTAATTTGCAATAAATTAAGTTAAATTCCCCAAGTTGAGTCTGCTTTACCCATGACAGTAATTGGTTAGTGATTTCCCTGTCTTTATTTCAACCCTGGAGCTTTCTCACCCCTGTTCTCCCTATTTGCTCCCCATCCTGCTGGGGCAGGGACCGAGGGAGCCGCTGTGTGGGTGCCCGGTTGCTATCCAGGGCCAACTCACCACAGGGACATAATAACATTATAATGGTAAAATGTAACAGTAACATTGTTACATTTGATCCAATTTTCAGATGGGCAAAACTCACTATCCTTAAAATTGTGTTAATTTATTACCAAAAGTATTCCCATTAAAGATGAGATACTCTTCAGTGGGGAAATTGAATACCAGACAAGCAGGTGTGCTTGTACTCACTTAGTAAGAAATCTTTATTTCCCTGAGCCATGACTCCAAGGGCCTGAACATTTAAATTCTAATTTCTTCACAGTAAACACAGAGCATAAACTGCACAGAAAAGATACACATGTGGAAAAGTGCCTATGACAAACATCTCCAAAAATCATTCAAGACACCTGTCCACTAATGAACTAAATCTGTTCACTAGTCTAACCTGACTAGTTAGTATAAATAATGAAGAGTAATTGGGCAGCTTTACATTTCCACCAGTTTGGCATAGGCTTCAACCAGTGACATAAACATACAAGTACCTTGTTTCTAAATTTTCTTTAATAGGTGTGTGGTCTGTGAAATAAAAAGCCATAACTACACCAGAGCAAAATTCTAGCAAACTAAAGTGTCACTTGTTAAACATCTACACAGAGTACTATGAATGTAAGGATGAATTCAACTTTTATATGAAGTCAAAGAAAAATATTGTTTACCACTAGTTTCTTTTGAGAGAAGTGGTCTTTATGTCCAGGCACACTGTGGGTATGCATACATCACTAAAACTGGAAGTCAAGATTTACCAGATTGTATCTAGAAAGCACACTCACTTATTTTGCAAGTACAGATATGGAGAATCACAGAACAATATAGGCTGGAAGGGACACCTGGAATTTATCTAATCCAATGTCCTGCTCAAAGCAGGGGCAACAAAATCAGTTTGCTCAGCAGCTTACATAATCAAGCTCTGAACATGTCGAGGACTGGAGATGCTAATAAACCTCTTAGAGTGTTTAATTACACTAATGGTGAAAATGTTGTTCCTTGTACCTAGTAAGAATGAACTTCCCTTGTTGCAACTGGTGATCATTGCCCCTTCTCATCTACTGCACACCTCTGAGAAGTCCACCTCCATCTTCTTCACACCTTCCCATTAGGTAGCTGAGGACCACAGTAAGATGCCCTGAGCCTTATTTTCTCCAGACTAAGCAAAACCAGTTCTTTCAGCCTCTCCTCATATGCCATATGCTCCAGTCCCCTAATTATTTTGGCTACCTGCTAGACTCACTCCAGAACATCAGCATCTATCTTGTACTGCAAAGCCGAAAACTGGATATGGTACTCTAGATGTGGTCTCAAGTGCTGAACAGAAGGAATGATCGCTCCCCTTAATCAGCTGACTATACTCTTGCTCATGCAGAACATTATACAGTTGGCCTTCTTCACCACAAGGGCACACTGCTGATACATGTTCGCTTTGGTGTTCACCAGGACCCCTAGGTCCCTTATTGGAAAGCTACTTTGTAGCCAGTCAACCCCAGCCTGAGCGGAGGCGGTTTTCCCGTTCCATGTGCAGGACTTTGTGAGGTTCCTGTCATCCCATTTTTCCAGCCTGTTGAGGTCCCTGCAAATAGCTGTCCTGCCTTTTGGCATATCAGCTGCTCCCCACAATGTGATATCTGCAAATCTGCTGAAAGTGCACTCCATCCTATTATCCAGGTCATTAATATAAACATTGAACAATACTGACCCAAGTATAGCCCATAAAGAACACTGCTAGCGACCAGACATCAGTTAGATTTTGTGCTGCTGCTGACCACCCTTTGAGGCTGGCAGTCCAGCCATACAAGCGCACTTATCTGGTGCATATTTTGCCAATTTGACAATAAAGATACTACGGAACACCATGTCAAAGGCCTCCCTAAAGTCCAGGTAAACATCCACTGCAGTCCCTTTATCCACTAGGCCAGTCATCTCATCATAGAAGGTCATCGGGTTGGTTAGGCATGATTTGCCCTTGTTAAAACTATACAAGGTGCTCCCAAGCATCTTGTCCTTCACGTGCTTGTACGCGGCTTCCACAAGAAGCTAACTGACCTATAGTTCCCCGTATCCTCTTTCTTGCCCACCTTGAAGACGGGCATGGTATTTGCCTTTTTCCAGTTACCAGACAGTTCCAGTTATCTCCCTCACTCACTTCGAAGTGCAAAAAAGGTGATAGCAAGATAGGATACAGTTGGATAGAATACAGGTATGCAAATAAGATACAGATTATTTAGAAAGTGGTATAGGGTACAACATACCATATACCCCTCAGTTCCAAATCTCAGAATTTTAAGGTCCCAAACCAAGATCGAAGGGAAGCTAATGCCTACATACACACCATCGACTTACAGATGAGTGAATCTCTCTTCTGCTTTGAATGATAGCCCACACACATTCACACTGATTAAATAAGTATCAATGTCAAAATATCCACCAGTGTCCTTCATGTGGCACTGACCCTTTCTTGTAGAACAATACACATCAGATAAGACACTCAGAAGTCTTGGCAGGCAGACATCTGACTTTTAAATATAATGTCAGAAGCACTAGTTCCAATATCGATTCTCCCTCCACAGAGGAGATTGGGATTCTACACTTTATTTGTTGACATAAAACATGGTTGCAGTGGTGTTTATGGCTAACATTAGATAGCTCTACACACAGTAGCAGTCAAGCAACAAATGATATGCAGAAGACTACTGATCCTATGCCACTGACTTCTGATTGTGAGGCCCTAGAGAATAAGACAATAGCAAAGTAACACAAAAGGCAGAATAAAATCAGCAGTTCCCTTTTAGGAAGTCATCCCATTAAGGGTATCATCCCCTTCAAAGACAGCTAGCAACTCAGCAGCCCAGTAAAGATATTTGTTGTTACAGAGTGGCTGGAGGAAAACACTTTGAATTGATAAGTGGTAATCCTGAACAATGAATAATCGCAGATACTGTCTCAGCATAACTTTGATCATTATACAGGAATAAACATCCTGCAAGCTGAGAGAGATGAACCAACTCTTCCATTGGAGGGACTGTACTATCAGTGGCAATATTATCATTATGAACTTGAAATGCAAGTGAGAGGTACTCAATCCTCTTAAAATGAGGACAGAAATCCATCTTGGATTTTCATTCCAGTATTTGAAAACACCATAAATACCCGTTCCCTTAGAGCAGTTGTGGATGAAGAAGTTTTAATTTCTCAAGCAATGGCTGAGAAAAAAAAAAAAACTTTCAAATCCCGTCTCATATCTTGAGAAAGGTCCCTGGGGGTGGACAACCGAAGGGTCTGAAACTATGCAGTAACTTCAAATACTTACAAATACACTCTCTCTATTGAGCAAATTCTTTACAAAAATGGTCTACTTTCTTGAAACAGAAGCCTCTTTCCCAAACAGGGATTATAACTGGGAAAAAAAAAGGGGGTGGGGGGTGGGGTGGGGTGCGGAAGGAATTGTACCTCTTAGATACATCGAACCTGCTACTTCAATACAAAAAGCTTAGAAGACCAGGCATTTCCACCATTAGAATCTCTGGCACTAGAAATTAAATTCTCGGCAGAAACAAGCAAAGTTCCTCAGTGTCAAAACCAGTATGATCTCAGTACTGAAGGAAAGGGAGAAAGTAGGCTCTTTGAACAGATTCACTAAGCTGAACTGTTGAGAGGATCTCAGAGACATAACTATTTAAGTAGGTGCAGACAGGTATGGGCAATATACAGAGTGGGGGGTGCAACTGCAACAGTTTGTTTGTACCTGAGTGCTAATGGTACATGAGTATCAACAACACAAGAGTGAGCTATCACTTCAACAAATAAAAGACTATGAATGCAAAGGGAATTCAGACATGCAAGAAAGAATAACAAAACTTGTATGAAGAAGCTGAGTAAAGGAACTGAAAGCGCTTACCTACAAACCAATTTCACCAACAGACAGTGGAACTACAAAGGGGAAAATCCAAAAGGAACAAGCCAGATAGTGATGAAAACATACAACCGATTTAACAGAGACGTGCCAAATAGATTTAAAGTATTTAAAATGAATGTATGTTTTTATATATACACATATGCATACACACACACACATATAAACGTATTTAATAGAAAATAAACAGAAAAGAATGTCCTGACACACCCCAAAGACAAAGTTTGAGAGTCAGACTCACAAAGGAAGTTAAAAGGTAGCAGCAAATGCCTTTAAAGCCTGAAAATAAGACAGGAGGAAAAAAAAAAAATATTATCAGGACAGCAGTTCCTGATCAACACCAGGATTTCCAGATCCAGCTGAATGTTAGATTTGGGAAGCTGAAGATATCCCTATAAATAAATGAAGGTCGAGTGACCAAATAAAGATCTTTCACAGCATAAAATCAGGACAGGTATAATACTTGCAAGGTACTTACGCAAACTAACATTTTACAAGATTGTCATAAGGAAACTGAATCAATGGGGACTCCAAATTAGGGGTGAGAGATGCAAAAAAAAAAAAAGATTGCTTGCTGTATATTTACTTTACAAACTTTGAAAGTGTTTATGATAGCATGAGTAATTATCTGGAAAGTAATGGGAGACTGCTGAGATCCGTAATGACCTATTAATGCATAAGTCTTCTGTAATAAACCTGAATACTCAGAAGTCAATGACAGCACTCACTCTCAGGTATGCATAGGTGTACTGGGTTTATGTGGCAAGGTTTTGGTAGTGGGGGGCTGCAGGTGTGGCCTCTGTGAGAAGAGATCAGGAGTTGCACCCACGTCAGACAGGTAGAAGAGCCAGGAAGGAAGAGAGTAAAGTCAAGCCTGGGAAGAAGTGGGGCAGGAAGGTTTTTTTTTAGTTTTGTCTTTGTTTCACCAGCCTACTCTATTTTTAATTGGCAAAAAATTAAATTAATTTTCCCCAAGTTGAGTCTGGGTTGCCCGTGACAGTAATTGGTAAGTGATCTCCCTGTCTTTATCTCAACCATGAGCTTTTTCATCTTATTTTCTCCCCCTTGTCCTGTTGAGGAGGTGGAACAAGAGAGCAGCTTGGTGAGCATCTGGCAGCTGACCAAGGTCAGCCCACCACAAGAGGATGTGAAAAAAGAGCTTCTTTCACTATCCTTGTTCTAGTAATATCAGGATGAAATGAGAAAACTGAGTAGAACTTAAAGGCGAGTCAGACCCAGTGTGGTTCATCCTATTTGCTACAAGTTAAACACAGTTCATATCTTCCACGCTGCCCAGAGATAGCAAAACATGACGAAGACGGCAAAGACTGGAATAGGATGTTGTGAAATTAGAAAGAAGGAAATAAAATTTGCTGAAAATAAGTGGGAAAATTATATAATTTAGACAAGAATAAGTCTAAAGGCTATTGACTGTGGCGTTGGACAAGCTATCATCTTGGACACATTGTGTGCATTCAGGGGTGCTGAGAAAGATCTTTTCTAACATCTAGAAAGAATGTAGTGATAACCCAGCTAAATGAGTTTACTACAAAATAAAAAACTTGAGTTTAAATCCAGATTTCTAATAAGATGGGGTTTTTTAGCATATAAGATTTATATTCAATATAAAAAAGTTTTAAAAAAATCAAGTCTAACTTTTAAAATCTGATCATAGGCATGCATTTTATAAATGGGTTAAACAGAAAATGCAAGAAGAACTACAAAGTGTAGGTCAAAATAAAATGGCTAACTATACTCTGAAACATTAAACTGTAAGACTAGAGAAAACCCTCAGGAAACTTGGACGGCAAGACTATTGAAAAAGCTAACATGAAGATGGTCTGACCTGAATTGAAATTGAACAGTGAGCCAAAGGCAGAGCAGCTATAGAATTGTCATGCAGACTGAACACTCTTCTTGAAGTTAAAAAAAGATCAAGTGACAACATAAGGCTCACCACAAACTCTGATACTGATATGCCTACATGTTGATTAATATTTTAAATGTACCATTACCATCTGTAACATAACTTCCTCCCTCAGAGGCGTATTTAAAAATAAATGATAGTTATGAGCATTAGTTCAGCGCTTTGAAACACAAAAACTTTGTACATAGGTGTCAACATTAAAATTATAAAGAATTTGAGAAAAATCCATCTAGTAAAGAAACTAATCAATATTTAAAAATAAATCTGCAATAGAATCAAAGCTAGTAAAAAGGTGGGAGACAAAACAAATCAAAAAGATCTATGTCCTGAACCTAGAATTTGGAAAGATAACAGTTATACTTTTATAAATAACCTTGGATTTGTGGGAATACTGTCAAACATAAGCCTTGAAGTCATAAGCCCTGAAGTCAATCTGGATCTAACGTATCTGGACTACGACTCCTCCCTGAAAAGCCTGCATGCTTGACAAAGAAAATGAACATAGTGCTAGCAACAGTACAATAGCAATTGCCATACCTGACACTCTTTCATTTTAGTTTTAACAGACAAGGTGAGTATCGATGCCATTGACTGTCAGGCCAGAAGAGAACAGTCTAGTCGCTGACATGCAGAGAGCATAAGCCTGGGCAGCTGATACTCTCTCAGCGCTGGTACGTCCAGCAAGAATACGTCAGCAATATTGGAAACAAAAGCAGACAGGTTCCAGTTTTGGCACTGTCAATATACTCAATATAGTTTTGGGGTACAATGCTTTGGTTGTCTGAAAGTCCACTCAGTACCACTATATTTTATGCAGTGTTTTTGCAGCTAAATGTACGTGAGAAGCCCAGTCACTATGGAAGAACAAAAGATCTTGGGTTACTATCAAAGCTTAGACAACTGGAAAACTTAGGTCATCATTCAGGCTAGAAACCTAAGCACACATAATACATGATGCCAATCAGTGTTTCAAAACAGAATGATGACAGAATAATTCAGGTTGGAAAGGACAGTAGGAGGTCATCTAGTTTAACCTCCTACTCAAGGCATGGTCATCTATGAGACTAAACCAGCTTGCTCAGGACTTTATCCAGTCATCTTGAAAACCTCCAAGGTTTTTCTTACATTCAATCAGAACCTCTCATTTCTATTTATATCTGTTATTTCTCATCCTCCCACCAAGCAGCATGCAAAGAGCCTGGTTCCTCTTCTCAATAACTGCCTCATAGTATGGGAAGGCTGCTATTAGTTCCCCCCAAAGCCTCCTCTTCTCCAAGCTAAACAAGGCCCATTCCCTCAGCCTCTTCTCACAGGGCCTGTGCTTCAGCCCACTAACCACTTTGGTATCCCTCCAAGGAACTTGCTTGCTTATCGATGTCTTTTTTCAATTTGGCAGCCGAGAACTGGACAGAATATTCTACACATGGTTTAACAAGTGCCAAGCTGAAGGAGATAATCACTTCACAATAAACTTCTCCACTGTGAAGATGCACCCCTGGCTCATGTTCAACTTGCTGTCCACCAGGCCCCCCAAATCCTTTTCTGCAGAACTGCTCCCCAACCAGTCAGACCCTACCCTCTATCTTTCCAAGGGGTTATTTCCACTCATCCTTGTTGAATCTCCTAAGCCTCCTGCCTGCTCATTCCTGCAGACTAGGTCCCTCTGCATGGCAGCTCTGCCCTTGAGCATATCAACTGGTCCCCTCAGTTTGGTGTCATCTGCCATGTGAATGAATGTGGACCATGTCACCTCCATCCAGGTCATCGATAAGGATGTCAAACAGGACTCAACTTGTTACAGGCAACTGGGTACCAATTAACCCATTAATCACTACCCTCTGAGCCCGATTGTGCAACCATTTTTTTACCCATCTAGCTGCCCAACCACTTAGACCATAGCATTCTCACTAGAATGACAAGAATACTGTGGGAGACAGTGATGAAAGCCTTACTAAAGGCAAGGTAAATGATACCCACTGCTCCTTCCTCATCCACAAATCCAGACATTTTATCACAGAAGGCAATGAGATCAGGCATGATTTGTCCTTGATAAATCCATGCTGACTGTGCCCAATCATCATCCTGTCATTGACATGCACAGAAATGTGTTCCAAAAGGACTCACCCTCCCTATTTCTGGGGACTGAAGTGAGGAGCACCACCCTGTAATTCCATGGCTCGTCCTTCGGCCTGTTTTGAAGATTGTGGAATATTTGCCTTCCCACAGTTTATTGAGACCCCTCCCCAATTTCTTTAGTCTTCTTGTGGTTTAAGCCCAGCCGTCAACAAAGCACCATGCAGCCACTCACTCACTCCTCCCCCCGGTGGGATGGGGAGGGGAAAATACAATGAAAAGCTCGTGGGTCAAGACAAGGACAGGGAGGGATCACTCACCAATTATGGTCACAGGCAAAACAGACTCGATTTTGGGGAAAAAGAAACCAACTTAATTTGTTAACAACCAAATCAGAATAGGATGATGAGAAATAGAACCATATCTTAAACACACCTTCCCCTCCCCCTCCTTGTTCCCGGGCTCAGCTTTGCTCCCAATACCTCTACCTCCTCCCCACCAGTGGCGCAGGGGGGCGGAACAGGAGTTGTGGTCAGTTTGTCCCACATTGTCTCTGCCACTCCTTCCTCCTCAGGGGGAGGACTCCTCACACTCTTCCCCTGCTCCAGCATGGGGTCCCTCCCACAGGGCGTCAGCCCTCCATGAGTTTTTCCAACTCAAGTCCTTTCCATGCACTGCAGTCCTCTGCAAACTGCTCCAGCGTGGGCTCTCCCACAGAGTCATGGCCTTTTCCGAGCCCAGCCACCTGCTCCGGCGTGGGGTCCTCCACGGGCTGCAGGGGAGTCTCTGCTCCACCGTTAACCCCCATGGGCTGCAGGGCGACAGCCTGCCATCTCACCACGGGCTGCAGGGGAATCTCTGCTCCGGCGCACCTCCTCCCTCTCCTTCTTCACTGACCGCAGTGTCTGCATGGTTGTTTCTCTCACATCCTATTCCTCTCTTCACTGTAGCTCCTCTTCTTCTTCCATCTTCTTCTTCCTCTCCTTCTCTTTTTACTGTAGCTCTTCTTCTTCTTCCTCCATCTTCCTCCACCCTTTTTTTAGCAGTCTTCTCCCCTTCTTAAATATGCTATCACAGAGGCCCTACCACCATCACTGATTGTCTCGGCCTTTGCCAGAGGCGGGTCCGAGTTTGGAGCCGGGGAAGCTTCTAGCAGCTTCTCACAGGAGCCACCCTGTAGCCCCTCCCCTGCTACACAAACCCAACACAAGTCTTTTAAAGATGATACAAATAAGCCTTCCAGTGGCATCAAACAGCAATCTCAGCACCCTCAGATTCATCCTGTGGTCTTGCATGGACCAAGTTCTTTCAAGTAATCCCTGACTCAACTGTCATTCAATTCACCGCTGGTAGTTCTTCTCCTTGAATCCTGCTTCTGATCACAGAGGCCTGGGAGATCTTCTCAAGTACCTGAGCAGATTGGCATAGCACAGAAAGATGCGACATTTTGTTCAGATGTGTTATCTCTCTATTTGCATGCTGTGGGAGAATGTAGGAAGCCAAGTGGGAAGGCTGAAGAAATTGAGTAATCTGTCTAGGGGATCAACACTAATCTACATTCCACATTAAAAGTTCTTGAAGAAATCCCTCAGTTCCACAAGCAGGAGTTGAGAAAAACTTTCTTTGTTCCTTTCCTTAATACTTGCCCAAGAATGGGAATCTTCAGAAACTGAAGCATATTTTTAGTGAGTATATAAAATTGAAAGGAAAATTCAATCCTCATTTACTACTACTGTCCAAACTCTGTTCTGGAAATAGACATATTGAGCAGGAAATAAATGATTCATGGGTGTCAGCATAAGCAAGACTGATTTCATTCTAGAGTTCATTACAAAACAGATTTTACAGTAATAAAAATATCTTTACAGTTCTAAGGTTACATCTTTTAAGCTTATTTCCCTCAGCACTGCTGTTGAAGGAACAAAGTCATGTGAAAATTAGTCTTTTTGTCAAGTCACTCTTTAACCAGAACAGTACCCTGACACTCAGTTCACCCGAAGAATTCATTCAACTCACTAAAACTAGTACCAGCAAAAGGAGGCAACAATGACAAGTTATGTAAGACTAATGATAGTGGAAATACAGCATTTTTAAAGCAAATTCCATCCAAGAACTACATTAAAAATATGTGCAAAGTTCAGGACTTTCTAATACTTGGGTGGATTCATACTGAATTGATTCTGCTTTATTCACCATATGCTGAATATGTGCTCACATTATTACCACACCAACTGTGCCTCATTTGGGGCAGAGACTGATGGGTACTAGAGCGGAAAAAAAAACCATAGTGTTAGTAATTACTGATACTGCCCAACAGATCTAGAATTTTATTGCAGAAATTAAAGATGCGTCAAGAATGAGCAGAAAACTGAGATTAGTGCAAAAATACAGTTAAGACAACAGCTATATGTTTTTTTCCAGAGAGTTTGTCAGGTGTGATTGTCAAATTGGCTAAATGTTTCCCTACAAATTATGATGTCCACACTCTTCCGTTGTTGACCTGACTGTTGGCCATTCAGAAGATGCACAAATCATTTGCAACCATCAAGTCAACATAAACCGTGCTTTGAACATGAGGTATTATAAGAACTCCATGAAAAACAGGGTCCTTCTTGTTTCCATATTAGCCACGTAAATGAGTAGCTTGGATACATACATGTGTGTGCCTTAGGGCATAACCTGTTGCACAAAACTGAACTTGTGCAATTTAAATGATTCCAACATCGAAAGTGACATAAGAACAATTATGCTACTCATCTCCCAACAGCCAGCCCAATGCTGAAGGGGAAAAAGAAAGGAACTGTGCTTAAGGAAGAGGAAACCAGCCCAAAAGAACACAAATTAAGAGATAAGACTTTTGGAAGAAAAAACATCCATTTTAGCTACCAACTTAAGTATTGTATATGAAGGTACTTTTAATAATTACCAATCATTGACTTCTAATAACAATACATCTCTAATGCCTTATACTTCATGTTTTAAATCAAGACAATAGGAACTTATGTAAAGTTGTACCATTTAATAGCACCTTTTAATGACAAAAAACCTGATGTGATAGACAAAAGTTCTGAAAACAACTGAGATGTTAATTCAGAACGTGTTAAAACAAGTTAAAAGGGAAGAAGTTTCCTACTGGAAACTGAATCTGTTTATGGCAGTAATAGCAGTTTTGTAACTTGATGAAGTACTAACACAGTGTCATTCATTACTTGCAATTCAGGTTTATGACGTACTGTACAAGGGATGCAAAGTATCAGTTATACCTGGCAGAACCTCGACCAGTCACTTCTGGATTAATAGAGATCATAAGCCACCAAATTCAAGTAGTCATGTTCTGCCTTTTTAATTACAAAATACCTTACTAGTTACTCTACTGTGTGCAAATCTGTTGCCCAATTCAGTCAAGAAAGTGACTTCCACAAATTAAAGGTGGGCTTTTTACCAGGCCTCCCATTGCTCCAAAAATGTGAAGATTTATAAGAAATTGTTCACATGGTAAAAAGTTTTGCAAGCTAATCACCTCTTCTGTTTGCAATATACATAAATATGAATAAAAAAGTAGAAACGACTGATTTTCATAGCTTAAAAGAACAAAAGAAGCCTAACAATGGAAGATTAGGGGCAGAAATACTGTCCATCCAATGAGAATTTAAAAAAAAAAAATTTAAGAAAAATGTAGTATATTCCCTCTTAAAATGAAAAAGCAGTGACAATATAGAAATAGTGTTAAAATGACCCATTTTCATGGAAAAAATATTACTTCTGCATTTTTGTAGTAAAGTCTGCTATTCTTGAAGTTCTAATTGAGCAGATTAGAAATCCAGAAAATTAAAGTGCTCAGCAGCAAAACCTCATCTCATCATTTCAGTTATATATAAGCCTGTATGGCATATTGACCCTTCTTGTTATTGGTGCACTACTAAAATTAGTACCTTCGCTCACAGATGGTTAACAAAATTAACTGACAGAGTTGTTTATCACAGAGAAATACATCTCAACTGTGCAGGACAGCTGAAGCTCAACACGCTTCAAAAAAAGGTGGCAAAAATAAAAGATATCTTGCTTCCAGCCTAACCTAAGCATACTATAGAGCTCTTATGAATACATGTCTGAAGAGCTCCCAGCACTTAATATATCCAATTACTTTTTGAAGTAGGGGGCGATTTTGCTTTTTAATGGTTAACACGGAGGACAAAAATTCTCCAATATCTCAAACTACAGCAACCACTAACTGCATGATTTTGAATAATCACATTATCTCTAACCCAATTTACGGGTTTGGAAACATTTTACAATATGCATTCATTAACAGAAATAACACGTACCTTCCTGAGTGTTGAAATGTTTTATTCGTCGGTACTTAAACTCCTTCAGAGGCTCAAGCATTAGAAGCTGTACAAACATGACTACATAACCCAACAGTCTTTTATTTTGCAGCAGCAGCCCTGTTTGGAAGATCCTCAGATAGTTCCTACTTGTCATGTGTTGGCTGGTTTCACAAAACAGTTTTGGTGTGTGTGAACTAGATAGAAATCAGAGGAAACTAAAACAGAAGCTCTGCTCCAGGTGCACAGCAAACACACCTCAATCCCTAATGGAGAAATAAAGAAGTGAATAGAGTATCGCTCCTTCCGATAGCATAAAACCACATGCGCAGGGGAATGTTTGGTTCAATAGACCAGAATAAACCTAGTCAAGAGTTAAACAGCCAAATTATATACAGCATATAGGAAGGGGTCCCAGCATCAACTACTGTCTATCTATAATCCGGTCTTACTGCACCAAATAACCTGCTAACAAGTTCAACCTGTGAGGTACAGATCTACTTTTTCCAGATCAGTCTTCAAAGACTGTCTAGCATTGAGCAGTTCACAAAGAAACACTAACAACTGTATTAAGTATAAAAGAAAGTGAATTAATGATTTCTTCCACAAGTTCCCAGTCTTTTAGATTAAAGAATTCTGACATGAAACACTACAAACAGTTAAATAACAAAATAGTGATGCTAAATATGAATGAATGACAATTCTCACACAATCAAAAAAGAGACAGACCTCAGACTTCTTAAAGGCATACAGATTTGAGCTGATTCAGCCAAATGGAAAGGAGGAGAGGAAGAATTTCTGAATAAGTACACACTAAAATTGATTCTGCTTTGAGAAAACACAACATGCAGTTTTAGAAGGCTAGTCCTGAATGCATTCCTAGCTTTAGTGAAAAAAAAGTAACAGCTTTTCCTGGACAGAAATGATAACCTGGAACCTTCTTTAAATGGCAAACATTGGATTTTGAATCTTATTTCTAGGAGGATGGGGGAGAGAGAACATAACAGCAGTACAACCAAATTTGTTCAACTGTTATATGTTAAGTGCAAAGCCCAACTTTAAAGTCAAATTGTAAACATATTTAGTGACTTAAAACAAAAAAGCTCAAAAAAAGTAAGATGGGTTTTGTAATAGCAATTAGAAGGTATACTATTTCCAACTATAATGGTTTATAAAGGATTAATTGTGGAACTACTAGTAGGATCTCACCAGCATGTTACACAACTGCAAAAAGTATTACAAATCATAACCTGAGCAGACACAGTAGTACCCACACTTACTTCAGCTGTTTGGTCAAGTATGTACATGGAGCTTCTCATGAATCATGGCCAAAGCATACTTATTAAAACTTTTCTTACTGTCAAAACCATCTGCTAGTTCAGACCAAAATTAATTCAGTGTTAAGAAAAGTCTGGATGATCTCATTTTATTGCAAGGTGTTTTTGGGGTTGTTCCCCCCCCCCAAATAAATTACTGCAGATAATTCCATTCTTTGGAACCTCCCAGACACAGTGAAGTGATCAGGAGGTCCAAACACCCTTTGCAAAGAGCATCACAAAATGGTTGAGTTTTTCATTTTTCTTCACCTGTAAAAAATGCTGTTGACTGCACATATATAGCACACTATTTACTTTCTCATATGAAAGTATACCTATGCTTCCTTAGAAAGGTCCCTCCTTTGAGTAACTAGGCTCACAGATCTATTAAAGTGGTTACACATTAACAGGCTCACAACCATATGGGCAATCCTGACCCACCAGATACTGGCTGAAGGAGAAAGCCTTAAAAATTGTCCTCCAAATCAAAGCTTCCGTAGACAGAATAATTTGACTTTACTCAACTGATATATGGCTGATGAAGACTGGGAAATTCCTCCACCCTCAAAAAAAAGCACATCTATGGTTGTAGGCCTTTTGCACAATTACTCAGATCAAAGAATTATCTAGATTTTTACCTCTGCCCTCTCCCAAAGTTCTCCTCTCCTTCCTCATCAGGATTACTGAGCAGCATAATCAGAAAAAACACTGAAATTTTGGTGTTTACTTATGCTCCACCTAGTAAACACAACACTGTCATTTGTACTCCTAAACCGAACAGAGATGGACAATGAATCATTGAATAATCTGATTCTCCACATTTGTCCAATCAAGGGAAATAAGGCACTTACTTCCTAAGTCTCCAGTGCAGGGCACAGCATTTCCTAACAACCTAATTAAAAGCCTGTACTACGCTTGTTCTTTCTGTCCATTTCCTTTTCCTAGGATTATTCTGGGATTCATCATTTCACCTATTAGCACTAATCCTCAGCCTAAAGCTTTGGTCATCCTCTCCATGGATGTACTTCTCTCATCCAGCAAAGAAATACTGAAACCTCTTGCCATAGAAGCCAAAACCACTTTCAGGAACTTCATATGTACATTTTTAGTTGATGCAAAATCCAGACTAATAATTACTGTGAACTGAAGAATCTCTTGTAGATCAGATAAACAACTACGTCCCATAAGACTTCCATGAAACAAACCCTAATCTAAAAAGAGATAGGGGCAAATCTTATCCTACACGCTCCTTCACTCTTTTTAAGTCTACAATGCAACTAAGACCACCTTTTAAGTGGAACAGAAAAACCTCACAGTTGCTTTCCATTTGTGTGCATGAGATGCACCTTCCAGTTCCTGAAAAGCAGAAAAAGTAAATTCATTTTGTAGCACACTGGCAAAAAAGTGTTCAGTATAGACATGATATAGAAATGTTCAATCATAATATCTAGCTCCACTGGATCTAGCCTAGGCTGTAGAAGTATGACCACTCTTAAAGACAATGTCTTTCTCATCAATCTACTGCTTCTTTAGATCAGATCCAAGGCATGAATTGACTATGGAGGATTAGCATCTTCTACAGTAAAGCTTTACTTTTCAAGCAGGTTGGTGTTTCTTAGCTGTGTTGCTTTTGACATTTATAACGTTTCTAGTAAGAGCTTAGGAGCTTTGATATAATGCCCTGAATCCTTTAGCAAATCAAATGTTTAGTGTTAAATGCTTCCATCTCTCAAAAGAGACATAGCCAGAAGAATAAGCCTCATGGAGGCTTACAGCTGTGAGATCAGACGCTGGAATAGGCTGCATGGGTATCTTGCCTCTCTAATGAGGAACGCTCTAGCTATCTCAAGTTACTTTTGTTGCTTCATGGTTTTTTTCTGTTCATCTGAGAACTGATATCCACTTATAATGTGAAGTGTAATCAATTGTGCCAATAGTAAAAAAAAAAAAAAAAGCTTTGTTTTCTCACAGCAAGACAGGAGGTCTACTATGGGACACACCACTGTCTTCAGTGTCAGGACTTCTTCCTGGTCCAAAATAACTCAAGTCTACCAATAGGTTAAGCCTGAGATGAGCATTCTTGCACTTACAGGTCCTCAAAGACAACATGGTACAACACAAACGTATGTTCAGAAAGCCTTTTCCTCCCCTCAGTCAAAAATAAGTATTTGTCATCTGAGACATGATTCCACTAAAAACCAGACCATTACTCAGACAATTTCATTACTCCTGTAAGGGAAAAAGGTACGTAAGCCCCATCACACTGCATTAAGAAAGGTAGGATCTGCATTTTTTTTTTTTTTTTTTTAATGCCAGGAGCAATTAACTACTATGGAAGAACCAGATCCTGTACAAAGTACCTGAAGAAAAAAGATTTTCGTCTCTGAATGGTGGTAGTTCATGTGCTGACTTGTTTTAATTTCAGAAACAAGTGACAAAAAGTATCAGAAGAAATGTATGGC
Organism: Gymnogyps californianus; assembly: GCF_018139145.2. Classification (NCBI taxonomy): domain Eukaryota; kingdom Metazoa; phylum Chordata; class Aves; order Accipitriformes; family Cathartidae; genus Gymnogyps; species Gymnogyps californianus. The sequence continues at coordinate 150,744,923 of NC_059471.1, forward strand.
CCTGTATTCTTTCGAATCCACATCAACATATATTTAGAAGACAATCTGTTCTCAAAATCTAACAACCCAAGGTAGCTGGTACCTGATCATCTGACAAGATGGATCAAAAATCCATAGACTTAATGCCAAGCATACTTTCTCATGTAGAAGGCCTGCATCTGTGAAACATTTAGACAGCAAAAGAGTATTTAGTGAAGTGCCTACTCCTTGACAGTGCTGCTCATAAGAACACGATGATGATGTAGTAGGTATCAGCCAGGAAAAAATGCAACCATACTTAGCTTTGATACAGATACCAGTGAGGCTTAGTTAATTTCGCACTACCATTTATTACTTGCTTGTTTTTCCAAATCTAGGCTGTCTCCCTGTTTCTCTCCCCAGCCCACTAGAGCAGGGATGTGAAGGGGGAAGAAAAGAAGGGAAGATGCCGGAAAGGGTACCACTGAAGAAACAGAAATGCATAGCAACACACTACGGAACCTGGTAACAATGCAGGTATCATACAGCAACAGGTGCTGAACAAAGCACCTTTTAAAAAAGTAGAATTTATTCTCCACCTCTCTGCTATATTTGCAGAGAATTGAAAAAGATCTTTTTATTGGACAGCTGATCTCCATCCCTTTCTCACTCCCTCAATAAAAAGTGTATTGTCATTGTGTTATGCATGAGACCAGAAAAGCCATCACCCCTATGACCTGGTCTTATTTTGTGTGCTTGCAATGAACTGCCCAAGATCGTTAGAAAACTACATATTGCCTTTAAATTCCTTTTGATGTTGTCGAGTCAAATTCTGGAAGAATCTAACTGCCTCCAAACAATTGCTCACCCTTGTTGGCTTATAGTATTTATTTTCCAAAATAGTGACAACAATCATTAGATTTTAAAAGCAATCCATACAGGAACTGCAGACAGCATAGAGCAGCAAGGACTAAAATCATTTTTCTCTCTGTTTCAAGGGGATCCTGGACCAGTAGCCCCCACCCAGGGAAGAGCAAAAGCAGCCCACTGCACACACACTTGAGTCATTTAAATAACAACAGGAAAAAGTAGTAGTACATAAATAAAAAAAAATTAAAAGCTTGTATGTAGATGAATAAACACTTTAAATGCAACAGCAGTCAAAATCTAAGGTTTAGCAGTGATAGTACATTACTTAGCATTCCAGTTTACAAACGAAGTTGCTAAAATTAAACTGAAGAAGCCAGTCACATGGTATTTATTCCTGTAACTGTCATACATAAGTTTAACTCCTCTGATTTCTAATGCAATGATCACAAGAAGCACTTTTAATGGTGTTCTATGCCAGTATTCTGGCATCTATTCATGCTCATTTCAATGAGCACACATGCAATAAGAAGACTATTTTATGCTTTTGGGGTTTTGGGGTTTGGTTTTTTGTTTTGTTTGTTTTGGTTGGTTTTTTGTGATTTTTTTGCAGGGGAAGTTGGTGTGTTTTGAGTTTTTTGGGTTTTTTTTAAAAGAATCCAGTCTTTTCGTAGGGTGAATCCATAAGAAGACTTTCTTAACAGAGGTCAACTGACAAAAATTCAAATTATCATGAGATTTCTTCAAATACTGATCTAGATGTTGATAATGCATCCTTCCACGGATTCTTTCTTTTCTTTATGGTTTAAATGTAAATACTGACTCTGCAATTGCAAAACTTGATGTATATTGGTATGCCCCAATTTCTGCCAATCAGTACAGAAGTTTTTGGTGTTTAGTCCAAGGGTATAAATAGAAAAAAAAAAAATAGTATAGTTCCCTCAGGATAAATAAAGGAAAACAGACTATTTAATAGTCTTTGGAAGCAAAAGTGACTGTACAAAACACAATACAACAGGGCATGACTGAGCTACAAAGCATTTCAACAGTAAAAAGAACAATCACTAAATCAAGGGGGGTTTTGGTGATTTACTACAATCTCTAAGTTAGAATGGAGCTTTACAAAAACTGATCATTGCTACCTGCTTCTCAAGGCTGCTAATAGAACCAAAAAAACACATTTCTGCTTCGCAGTCCAAGGTACTACTACTGCAAGCACTAAGCAAATCACTTAGATATAACAACTAGTATTAACACAGATGGAAACTAACGACACTTTGTCCCTGTATTTTTTTCCACTACAAAAGGTGACTGGTCTGTCTGAGAGGATCCAATACAAATCTGCAAATACTATATAAAAATATACTTATGTAGACCTCGTGGGTTATGAAACGAAGTTTTGCTGAAAAGATTTTCTTTTCGAGGTCTAGTAATTGTTATCTTCAGATAAAAAAATGGAGATACAATTATGATCTGCTACATTTAGTGGATGCAGTCATTTTTCCCTCTGTTCATCAGATTATGCCAAAAACTATACAGAAAAACTACAAGGCATTATCCATGCAGGGGGAAAAAAAAAGTGTAATCCCAAATAGCTATGCTTACCTGCTGACAAGCCATTGTAATCGGATTTCTGTCAAGGAGCTGAAATCACCACAAATCACTATTACTGAAAACACTGGTATTTTATTGTGTTCACAAAACACAAGTGTATATACAAAATGAATTCAAAGGAGTTGTATGCTGGAATATCTAGAGCACTACCAAGTTTCTTCTCTTTTTCCCCTCCTGCCAGGTGAGGCTAAAGTGGCATTTCACAATGTTTCTTTCTTCAATTACTAATTCAGATAGCTGGCATGACTGCTCTTGATAAGTTATACAACACAGTAATCACTTTCACAGTACAGAAATGTCTCCTCTCAACTCTTTTGGTCTCTAGCTCTTATCTCAGAACATACATATATATATATATTTATCCTAAATACAAAAGTTTCTCTGTCTTACTAATGTCTTAAGTGTTATACAGACTGTTAACAGGATCTTAGGTACCTACTTTGCTGTAAAAAAAAAACTTCTTTCCAACTAACAGTTTAGTCATGGCAGCCCACTCTGCTGCATCATCTTCAAGTCTAGGAGGCTTTCTAATATCACCAAATTGAAGAGAGTTAAAAAAAGAGCTCTATTTCCATTTTTGGCCTTGGAGGCATACAGGAAGACTGGCATACGAATTATTAGTACAACTTCAATCCTTCATGGACTGGCAGTTCCATCAAAAGCGCTCCTCTCCTTTCTACTGAAATCAATACCACATAGAGTAAGAAAGACACATGAGAATACTGGATTTGGTATTAGAAAGCTATAATATCAGTACAAGGCCGCTGCTAAAATGAACTATAATGTGGGAGTATCTCTGTGCTATTACTATCATCTATTATTGTTCAACTGTTCACTGAGTGACTAAAAGGAAGCTTGTTCCAAATCAGAGCCTTACACAGTTTCAAGCTACCTAGTTCATACGTCAGAAAGTAAGAACACTTAAGGGAAAAAGAAAGTAACTGCAATACCAGAATTATGATAATGCCGAAAGAGACAATGGCTTCTAGAGAAATACAGTAATGCAGACAAGACTTTTCAGGAATATACATACTGAATGGTGGAATAATACACTGCAACTCTAGTTAGGAGTGTAATGTCTGAACAGTCTCAAAACATAGCGGACAAAGAATTATAGCAGAAAGAGTCTGCTATTTAAACTTCTGCAGGATTTAAAGTAATCCCTCCCCCAGCTTAATAGCAAAAAGCACAGTTAAACTACTAAGTTCAACAGTATCACTGACGTCACCCCTTTTATTACAAGCTGCTTTTAAGTTGGTAGTATTCCCCTTGTATGTTTAATGGATCAAGTAGAGACCAGCTGTTCAGCCTATGCTACAGCTCAAAGCAACTCAAGGTATTAGATTCTACCTCAGTAGGAAACATGGGAGAAAAGGAGCATTGGGGAACCTAGATAAGCACAAAAAGTCTAATTTTATTTCCTTATAGAATTGCAAAAAGACAGAACACAGAAGGCCCGTCTCCTGGGCGATTACATGACAATTTTTGAAGTCACTACAAAGTGCTGCAACTTGATAAATGCCTCAGATATCAAGCACTCTTGAGGAGATAGTTTTGAGTTATTCTAAAAGAGAATTAAGTTATAATTTCATGCTGCAACGGGGAAAAGACAGAGGGAACCTTAAAGCTGGCAGCATTCTAGAGAGCCAACAGACATCTGCCATTGAAAGAGTTATTTAAGTGTAATGCTGTGGGGTACAGATAATGCCTTTAAGCAATGACTAGAACCGCATATTGCACAATTAAACATCCATAATAGAGGAAAGTTTAGCCTTCTATCATCTAATAACCAACTCAGGAATAGTACTAGTATTAGAATGACACAGTACTAAGACAAATCAAAACTTTTTTTTTTTATTTAAAAAAAAAATTAAATCAATGGAGAAGTGAGAATTAATCTGATATTCAGAGGAAGAATGTACTCGTTAGAAGCTCAGCCAGTCTCACAACAGCAGCACCCAATGCATTTAAGAGGCTAACACATGGACAACTATATTTTAAAAAGTGAGGTGCTCATTCCACGCTACTATGAAATGGCGAGTACTTCTGATTCTGGAGAAGAACACTGATGAAATGCTGGAGTACATCCATCATACTTCTCCATCACAATAAAATAGAATGTTCTTCAAGTGCTTACCCCAAGCAAGGTGAAATTCCTTTCAGAAATATTTTCTTGGTTAAACTCTCTCAACTCAGACCTCCAAGGCCTCTAACCACAAAAAGACCACAGAAATACATCAAAGTAAAAAGATCTTTTCAGCAGTACCACATTATTTCAGCTGAAACATAAATCAGATCTTAAACGTAGATCAGTCAAATGTGGGAAATTTCAATGCAGGGCATTAGACATCAAATTTGCATTGGACTACTTATTTTAAGGGACAATCACCTTGTTATAAGCAAGTTTTAACTGAGAGGAGTTCCTTTGTTTTTGAGTTCCACATAGTCCACCGTGGTCCAGTTTTTAGGGAAATTATTTCTATCGAAATGCAAAAAATACTCACTGTCCTTCCCTCCCTCTTTTGGCTTCTGATGAAGAGGTTTCCAGGGAAACTTTAAACCACACACACTAAAAAAAAATATTTTTCAACTCAGAATAATACAGTTCCTACTAAAGCATGCTGAGGAGAGTGATACCATGCCAAAAACAAGCTCCTGTTTATTAGCTCCATCAGTTCCTCCTTGGATATGCATGGGTTTGTTAACCTTTGAGAAATCATTTGCACTCTCCTTTTGGCTTCTTGCAAAGTATAATTGGTTAACTAATCCACACTGCACTGAAAACTACTGTATTTTTCCAAGAACCTATGTTAACTACAGGAATACCTTCCATGTTTAGTTTTGAGCTCTTCAAAATGAGATGACAATGACATTCCTCATTTATGAAAAGAAAGGATTTTCTGGCTCTTCAAGATCAATAACAAAGGATGAAAATAAAGTTCAGCGTACGCTACACACCACAGCTGTAGTATTTGCTCAGAGTAGCTGATGAATACAGCTGTGCTGTACGACAACTGGTGAAAACACCACAACTGAGCAAGACTAAAGCACTCTCAACCCCAGTGAGAGCTATATAGGTGCATCTGCACAACATTCTCAGTATTATATCCAAGACATCCGTGCCCCCTGTTGCCCTAAGAAGACAACCAAACAAAAAGAGATGTGACTGCCTCAGGACAGGTAGCATGCTCTTTAATCTCCTTGTTCATTCCCTGATCTTTATTGAATCCAGAAAATTTCTTGGAAAACAGTAAGCAATACATCCATAATTGTGATTTATTTGCACATGTTCCCAAGAAATGGGAAAGAAAACCCAAAGACACCAGTGCATTTTTCACAGGAGGCTGAGGTAGCAATCAACCAGAGCTCACATTTTCACGTATTTTTAACAACTTCCAAAACCAAGAGGAAATTCAATCATTCAAAGTTGAGGTGACAAGAACAGCAATAAAAAAAGTACAGTCAGGGACAATCAAGTGTGTGTAGAGGAGTAGAGAGCCAAGACCACAGCAAAGAGATTGAGATGACTATCAGATAACGGCATGAGTCAGCCAGCATCTTGGCTCCATGAGTTGAGTTAATTTTTAACAATGCATTTGGCCTTAGCTAAACTTAATATAAAGCACAAGTTCTGCACATGCGAGAAGTCTTTATTAAAAGCGATGTGCTGAAATACTCATATTGAGGTCTAAAACACCAGTTCCTGCAATTATACTGGAACTCATTTTATGGGGAGGCTGGAGAGGTAATGAAGAGATTTTTCTGGTCCCCCAACAGATCAGAGAAATCCTTTGTTCAGTGTCTAAACAGAGAAGTCTGTTTAATTACAGTAAATCCTATTAAACCGATCCTCCTTATAAAGGGCTGAAGTGACCAACTCCAAAAGGCTATAGAAGACATAATGAATTCAGAGTTTAATTAGGACACACTGTTAGCTAACTATAATCTATTAATTAGCATTCTTAGTTTTTACAGCTCATTGCAATAATACTCTTTTACTTTTAAATTGCACTCTTCTTTTTTTGGACCAAAGTTATACAATTCTTCCAGTGTGGTAGTAATTATAGTGATTGCCTAGAGAACAGCGGCCTGAAAATATCTGTAAATGTTTAATTAGGGGATAAAGGAAAGACAAGAAAAAAAAAAAACCACTCAGATAGAGGAATCACTGTTCTCCAATCTATACATATTTAGTAACCGCTTAATCCATTCTAAACCATACATTCATTGCATTTTTCTTGCATGATTTCCACAGCATCCTCAAATGTCAAAACTGATTTCAGAAAAAATGTTATTATATTCCAAGACATTCTCTTCAGTATGAAAAAAGAACTTAAAAATGAAAAGAAATTGAGAATTAAAATACTTACCTGCAGCTGAAATACAAAGAGCATCAGAAAGCTGAGTGAATAGTATTCCATGTACTCATTATACTGGTACTGTACCACTGTAACTAAAATTTTCAGTGGATTACTCCTTCTAAAGAAATCCTACTTTTGTAATAAAAATCATTTAACTTCAGGTTTTCTTCACTCCAAGACGACGTATGAAAATGAATATGAAATGTCGCACACATTAACAAATCCCATGTTGTCATACTCACCATTCAATAAGAATACAGCTATAAAACTACATGACAAGTTCATTAAATTATTTCATACTACCTCAGAAAAAGCAACTTACTTTCTTCAACTCAGTTCTTTAAAAAGTGAAAAGAAAATCACAGACAGCTTCAGTGTAGCAGATTATCACTAACCAAAAGGAATCTACTATTTAAGCCAGGTCACCTGGAAGTAGAGTATTACATGTCAAGTACTACTAGCACTTTTTTTTTTTCCTCCAGCAGTTTCCTTCTCCCTTCCACCTTCTAAAGCAAATCTTAAAAACACCACTGCCTAAAATAGCAAGTATACCTTAAGAGCTTCAAGAACATGATCATGCTTGAATTATGGAAACTATTTCATTAAACTTTCTTGGATATTTAAAAAACTCAATAGGGAAAGTAATTTTGTCATGGTGAAAGCTGACTTACATTTCTGGAAACTTTTGGAGTTGGACGCTGGGCCTGTTTTCCATAAGAGTGGTGAGGTTTCTTACTGGAGAGTCCGAGAGATGCCTAACTCACATTTGGCCAGAAACAACTAAACAGGAGGACACTAACTCCAAGACAAGTAGTTACTTCAGGATTAAGCTAGCAAGAAGGTCTAGGTGGGAAAATTTTAAAAAAGCTTTTAATAAGTAGAGCTGACTACAAAGAAACCTCAATTTTAATCAACTTCTCAGTTTTATTCTAATTTAGGGATGCTTTTAAGAGGGACAAGACAAAAGAACTAGATGCCCAAGATTCTCTGTTCTTCTGCCTGTTCTCTAACTAGCCAGACCACTACAAAAAAACTGTAGGGTGCTTTATGACAGCTGCATAACAAGATATGCACAGCTTATGACAAAAGAATAGATGAGCAGGTATTAAACAGTGTTACTGAAATGTAGCCAAGAACACAATTTGTATCTGTTTGTGAAAACTGCAGGTCTGGATGTTTTAACCGGAGCTCTAAAATCAGACCAGTGTAAAGTGAACTTTGTTTTACTGGCAATCTGTCAACATTCAGCAACAGTTCAGTTGTATTTGGGGTCAGTAGTTAGTACATTCTGCATCTCAGAGAATGCTTCAAGAGGTAAGCACTATAGAAATACTAATTATGAACAGGGTAAAATACTTCCAAAAGGAAACCAAGTGGTTAGCGTCAGTCCTAGGAAAAAAACCACATGACACACAAGGAGAAATGAGCACTCAAGAGGTGGCTTACAAGTCTGACAAGAAACATTTAAAAAGAGGCTTGCACGTTGAAAACACATCTTACTCATATCAATTACCTGGGAAAAGCACCAATATAATCTAGCTGCTTAAATGTGACACGCAAGTTTAATAAACTCATTTAATCATGCTACTGCACTAACACAACAGTGACATTAGATGACAAACCTGGTTTGCTTCTTGCAAAACTCTATATTGTTCCTTCCAAATGGTGATTTTTGAAGCTTCATCCTTCCTCAGAGCTCTCTCCTTTTTTAGCTCAGGACTCCAGAATGTCTTGATACTGTTCATGGAAGAACTCAGCTTGCTTTCTTTCACCTCCACATCCTTGCGAAGCAGATCGTTTTCCCTTAATACTTCTTTGAGTTGCGTCTGCAGATCCATTATTGTGTTATCCCTGGCCTGGCGCAGTGAGTGAGGCACAGTGGATGCCATACTCACTGGAGGGAGATGGTGCTCTCCAAATGCAATAGTATCACTGGCAACTCCACTACTGGCAATGTTAGGGCTGCTACCCATTGCAGTCATCCTAACACCGTAAGGCAGCCGCCCCCCAGATCGGCCCAAAGTCATGGTGCTTTTTGGGGTGTCTGCACCCACGTTCTCATGGTCACTCAGATACATAGGGCCAGACGTAGCATAGGCAGCATTTAAGGACTGAATATTTTCCATAGAAAGGGTTTTCCCACTGCCACCCCCAGTACTACTCCCAGAACTGCCTCCTGTGCTGTTGGTTCGACGATGGCCCAAGCGTGGTGACCGTGGCAGCCTTGGTGAACGCCCTGGACTCTGGTTGCTTGGCTCAACCTTACCAACTGACCGAGCACTTCCATACATGATTAAGCTGGTGGTGTGAGGCAATTAGATAGGCATAAATCAGGAATGAGAGAAATCCTGTTAAGTTCTTCAATGGTTGTAAGTCAGCTTAAGGCCAATCACAACTTATAACAGATCCAGTTGTCCATCTTTGAAGTCACGTGCTCACAATGTTCAGGATCATATCTGTATCAATAAGAATAATATATTAAAATCTGTATCAATAAAAAGAACATATTAAATACCTAGTTTATCACCAAATATTTTGTCCCACATTAGAATAAAGTGTATTCTACTACCTTTACACTTCTCCCACATCTTTTCAATTCCCACTCGCAAAAAAGCAATCTTTTATTTAAAACCTAATATTTAAACTCAAAAAGGAACTTCTATTCTTGCTTTTCTGTTGTTATATTATCACCGTAAAGAGAGAGGAAAAAAAGAACCCATTAATTTTCAAGCCATAATTTTGTTGGTCATGACCTGAACTCTACAAAAGTCGTCTAACTTTTTTTCCTATTTCTAACTGGCCCTAATTCTTTACCTGTTACCTTTCTGAGTAAGAGAGACAATCAAAATTTAAAGCCCATTCAGTAGTATTTTTTTCCTTCAAGCACTGCTAGCTTCCGTAGGACACAGTTTCTAAACCCTGTTGCTGTGAAAATAATCCTGCAAATGGGAAGGTAGGATGGACTGAAATGATTTTGATCTTGATCTCCACTAGCAGGTCCCTTTAGTGTTACAGTCAGCCCCCTTCAAACTCAGAAGTCAGAACCGAAACTAAGAATCATCATGAAATCATTGCTGACCACAAAGCTTAAGCAAGTATAGATACAACTCCAAAAGAACAGCAATTGCACAGCAATGGGAACAATGAGGTTAAGAGGAACAAGAGAATCACACCTGCACTGAAAACTGGTTCCAGCCTTTTATTTTCTCTCGAACTGGGATTCAGTCCCAAACATGACTTAAATCTTTGTTCAGGTTAAGCAAAGATTTCAAACAAAGTATACTTCTCATTAACCAGCTCAGATTAATTCCATTAAATAATATCATTCCAACAGCAGGGACCTCTTAAAACACAGAACAGTACGACATAATCACGTTGCAGTTCCTCCTCCCCTCTACTTTTTCTTTAAAAAAGAACTCTGGTAGCATATGCAATAAAATTCCTTATTTTTGCACTGTAACATTATGCTGTTCTACAAGTGCTAGCAGGTAACTCTTCAGTACAGGGGCACTGGGCTGAGACCACTGTTAGTAGTCAAGGTCTAGTAGAGGAGCAAGAAACGGGGATGAAATCCACTCTTGTGACTGAACTACTCCCACTATACAGCTCTCACTTTTTTTTCTATTTTTTCCAGTGTAAACTATTTCAAGTCACTGTTGGGCTTAATTGAAATCAAAACTAGAACACTGAAACACTCCTGATCTGACCTCTCCCCATTAGATGAAAGAATACCAGATAGTGTCCAAAGAGCAGCAGCATTTTATGTATCCCAACATCTTTCCTTTCACACTAGCTTTCATCTAGCCTCACCTTCTGCTCGGAAGTTAGGTTTGCCAGATATTAGGAATCAATTTTTCCAAACCCTATGGCATGTTTATAAGATAACAATTGGGCAAGCAGATGAAAGATTAGGCTTAAAAGAGGAATACACTTACAAAAGAAATTGTAGACATAGTAAAAGTGGGTGGAGGGGAAGAGACCAAAAAATAATATTGCAAAAAATACTGGAAAAGGGTAGAAAGAAAAAAAGTAAAATCCTGATGAAGAAAAGAGACCTCATATTTCCTTTCAGAAACAAGTCAGTATAGGAAAAGATACAACAAGAAATAGTTTTGAAATGTGTAGTTTAACCCTAAGTTTTAAATGGAAAACAAGATCAGAGTAAGCCAGCATTTTTTTCATTTTCACAATATTTCATAGAAGATACAATAGCATGAGTAATTTTACAAAGCTTATAGAAGCTGATACTGTTTTGTGAGCAGTCCTCAAGAAGTTCAAGTGCTCGCTCTGTCTTTCTGCCACTTTCTCTTTTTTAAAAACGACAACCAAAGCTAGCAACAATATTGCTACGGAATATTTTAAAACACATATGTAAAGGAAAACAGGCTAAGGAAAGATAGCCAGCAGCATTAATAATTGAAGTTAGCTACCAAAATACCATCTACAGATTTATTTTTTTAATACAAGTTACAAATAAGTCATTTTTCTATTTCAGCTACATTTCCTTATGCAGAACAGTACAGAAATATAAACTATGTAACAAAGTCTACAGTGTTCCACTAGAGTTGCTTCAATAAGCAAGACACTGTGCCCCATATCTGGAAGAAAAACACTTCTTCCAAATAGAAAAGCTATTTCAGACTAATCTCACTGTTTGAGATTTCAAAAAGCTAAAAATGCTGCTATGACACCACTTGAGCACTCAAAACAAGTCAGATATGATTTCTTACACACTACATAAAGTACATTCAACTGAGAGCTTGCATTCACGAGGATTCTCTTGAAAATTAATCCAAATGACAGCACTTAATTCATTTCTAGAAACTCACCACAGTATATCAGTGCAAATACTCATTCACTTAATAGCTTGAAATGAGTTTAACTTGAACCAAAAGATTAGACATGTTTTATTCTGTGCGTTTTAGTTAAAGTACTTTCCCACAAAAACATTAAGTTTAAATGTTGCTGGAAGTACATTACTGTTGCACGCAGAACTATCACCTAGTAAAGGGCTCAACAACACACAAGAAGCGCACAAAAGATTTAGATCATTTCTAATGAGTTAATCACCCCCCAAACTGAAAACTCACAGAATTGCTTTCTCCTTGCTTTAGCAAATATTTTGTTAAACTATTAATAGTTTTTTCAAAGAATGAAAGTGACTGACGTCCTTGACAGAAAAGTAGCTTCCCAGGCAGCTGAAAGGAGCTGGTACCACAGCAGGTGCTGTGCAGTAACCATCTTGTAATATACCGGGCAGGCAGGTTAGCTCTCATCCACCTTAAGCAGAAACACCAGTCCCATGCTAATCCAGCTCTAAGCTTTGTTTCACAGGTAGGCACCATCCCCTCCGTTACCCCAGAAAAATCAAATAATTCAAGCTATGAAAGCCAACTGCTAGAATTAGCTGTTGATTAGGGTTACAGAAAGGATTCCCAAAGCGGGCACATGTGAAACTCAGGGAGAACAACTCCGACATCACTGCCATCACCGCCACGTGTTACACTGCACTCACTTTTCAAAAGCAAAACCAAACAAAAGCAGTAGATTAAGAAAAGAAAAAGTCTTTGGAAACAAGCAAACGTAACCCTCCAGTATTTCTCTTGAAATGAGAACTTCCATTACACCATTTTTAAACTTTAAAATTGTGAATATTCCAAATATTAACGAAATACACCCTTCCAACCATGCAGCCAGTTTCAGTATTTTCACTGACACAGAGATTTGTCGTGGTTCAAGAGGGGAAAAAAAAAAAAAGTTACAGATAAATCTTAACTTTTTTTTTTTTCCTTTTTTTTTCCTAGTAGCATTTATCACTGGCTATTTCACTTTGTTGCTATTAGGAATCCATAAGCAGAAGTAGATATTACGACAATTCACACTAGGAAAAACATCTTTCATCCTGGAAACAGGAAAGTGAAGGAAGTGACAGAAACGTCTTTTCTCATTCACAATACCAATTAATCAGGAAGAAGAAAGAGTTCTAGTTTCCCTCCAGGAGTCCAAGCAAAATTACATGGAAGATTTCTTTCAAATAGCAACATAACCAGAAAAGTTAAATTTTTTTCAATATTCTGACCCACACTAGCATTTTACTAGGAATCTCAGAAGTACAGTTTCTTATATTCTATGAAGCCAACATGCAGCATTGTTACTTTTTTCCTCTTCTACTGTGACCCTAAATTTAATCACAAATAAATTATCTCTTAACCTTACAGGATGGTGGTAACCACAAGGAACACTGTCCAACTGTGACATGAATGTATTGACCATTTTTCCTTTGCAAACTCTCCTCTAGGTTTCAAAAACCTTTGGTCCTTTCTGCCAATACAGGAACCCTTACCTAAGATTACAAAGAAAGAGACTATAAACTGCAAGTGTTTAAAAAACCAAACCCACTGAAGCCAGTGCTAAACCATTTTTCCTCAAGGTAGCTCGCATACCTTTACATTTGTGAAACAAAACTCTCTTGTTCACCGTTCACTAAGAGAACAAAAACTTCCATAGAGCATCCTATCTGCAAGCCAAATAAACAAATCCCAAAAAATTAATGTCAGCCAAAGTAAAAACTTCATATAGGTATCTAGAGATTGGCGTAGCAGCTTTGCAAGTACAGACGTACGATTGAACTGCTTTTGGATTAGTTGAAAATGCTATCTAGCAATTATGAAAAAGCTTGAAAGAAGGACTATCAGAAGCATAAAAAGAATAGACGAGAATTACATAATATTGTAGAAAAAGGTTTGAAAAAAAGGACAGTTATGAACACATTTTCTGTATGAAAATGCTAAGATAGATAACAGTACATCCTGCCTGAAGTGCCAGCTAAGAAAAATGTCTTCTAAGATCACAGGTAACTGTCCAAAAACACTCAGAGACAGACACCATGAACTGTGAAAAAAGTTTATAATCTGACAGTAAACATTTAAATGTACTACAGTGCAACTTGTGGCAACTAAAATGAATGTTTCATTACAATAGCCTAGTCATAGCCAGTGAAAAGCAATGGAGCATTAAGCCTCCTTCAAAACAGCAAAGCAGCTACCACTCCAAGAAGTATATATATCTAGAAACATACATCAATGAAAATGGTAATTCAAAGCAGCATGAAAGCTGGTAACTCCTGCATCAGAACCTAGCATGCTGAAAGAATAGTAAAATGCAACCTGCACAACTTCATGCAGATTTACTTGTAAGGTAATTATGAAGTGAGAGAGGGCAGAAATAGGTACACTTGTCAAAAGTACTGTACTAGTCTTGTCAAAAGATCTGGTGGTTTTCAATAGAAGAGTTGTATTCAGGCATAGTAGAAATGTAAGAAATTCTGAAGGGATCACATTAATATCAACTTCAGTATAAAGTATCCAATAAAATGAGATGTGTTTACCAACGCTGTCACACTCAGCCCCTATATCTAGTATTTTATGTGAACCAATGGCTCAGAAAGCAGACATTCCTGGCTACAGCTGACAGAAAATGGAAGATTCATTAACACAAAGTTTTGTTAACCTCTGGAGGATCTCTCTGTCATATAAATATATGATGCCTTTCATATCTCCCCCTACTCCAGGACAAATACTAATACCACAGTAACTACTTCTAGGTAAGTAAGCAAACCAAATACAGAAAAACATACTGCAGAAATACAGGAAAATCCCTGCTTATGCTTGTTAAAACAAAAAGAATTTTGGAATAACTTCTGCAGCCCTCAGCAAGTAACATTTCCTCTGAATTTCTTTTCTGCAGTTGCTGTTCAGGGCTGACACCGGCTGACAGACAGCAACATTTATGGTGTCAACTCCTTAATAGCGTCACTGCCTGACAGTCAGGAATGGGGCAGTTTGATCACGAACTAGGCAGGCAAGCACATCTTAGAGCACAGTGACCCCTCTAGTGCCTCCCATCAGCATAATGGAAGCCATATACCCAGCTCTCAAAAGACTGAACTTTCTTGTAGCACCAATCCCTGTCTGCACAAGGAAAGCTTTGAATGTCACTTCTATAATAGCAACAGAAAAGTCAGCCTTTACAAGAGCCGTCTTAATCTGATAAAGCAGTGTAACAGACACATTAGACTTCATTAACAGAGGTAGCAATTGTTCACATTTTCATAATTAATACCTTCGTTGTTAATCATGAATGACTAGATTATACAATGGGACCTGGACTCCAGAATGGAGCACAGAAAAAAAAAAAAAGATGGAATTCCAAAACAGGAAAAGTTTATATTCCAGTACAATCCTGACAAATATCTTTACCCTGGAATTCAAATAGTGGGTGCAATGAAGAATAGAAAGGATTCACAACAACTTAGAGGTGCGTCAACTAAGACAAGGACAAAAAAAATTGAATTCCTGTTACCTTATGGTGCACATCACAATTACAAAAGCTGCAGTTGCTATGCTACTTCACATAAAAAATGTGAAGTATCTATCTTAGGACCATAATGTAGATTTTAGGCGTGACTAGTTCTGGAAGGTAAGAAAGCTCACTACTTTTCATGTTAAATTAATGAATATTACACATGAAAATGACAGAAGAATGTTTACTTTGGAAATTGCAAGCCAGCCAATGCTGAACACAAGGCACTGAACCCACGGAATTCAGGGTTGTTTATCCATATCAAAATATTCTTATCCTCATGGCCTTGCGGCAAGAAAGCAAAAGGGATGAATGAAATTAAGATGGAAAGACGACAAAAAAAGGAACTATTCATATTATGATTGATTCTCTTTCCTAGATAGCACATGAATAGATGCCCAAGCACCGACATCTGTTTACATCCAATCCTTTTTAAAGGTAGGTTGGTTTTTTTTAAGTTCACAGACTTGCACATCTGCCAAGTTCACTGAAAGTAACAGTGCCCTTGTTCTGTCTCACTGAACATGAGAGATAGGAATTGATATGCTCTCCCCCCTATACACAGAGAAAGAAATCTTCCCAGAAAAATATCTCAAAAACCCCTGATAATCTTTAGGTGACTGACATATTGAAAACCATGTTTTGTAAAAGGTAGGCCATCAACCCTGACCCTAACATTTTGAGGAAAAACCCAGCAGTCATTTGTCAAAGGAGTGTTTTGTTTCTAAACATAAATTGACACTCCTGTTACACACTTTTTAAATTTGAAAGGTTAACGTAAATTGTACACATACACTTCAAATCACCACAGAACATGGAAACGTCTTGATTATCTGTCCTTTTTAGACACCATTCTTTTTCCCATTCTTCTCTCCCATTCCTACAAGATATCCAATCCAGAATACACTACCCGCTAGTTTCTAAACAAGAGCCAGCAATATTCATCAGCTTCCTAGTTAATTTGTCTCCCACAAGTATACATTTCCTTTCACGAGATCTACTTACTCCACAAGGAAGACATGAATAAGATGACAGAACATGCTCTACTCTTTAGCAGCTTCTTTGCAAAAGCAGTTTTAACCGACTTCAGGTTTTGTTTCTTATAATTCCCATACGTCTTGATATCAGCATAAAGGCTATACTTTCCCCACCACAGCTTCATTCCTTTAGATCTTCTTTCCCAAAAAATGAGACCACAAAAACAAAAAGGCTCACTATTATTATAAAAATGCATGTATTTCAGCTAAATCTTTATTAACTCATATTTATATACTCTTTGTGATACACCACTTGCTTATAAGGATTTTTTCCTAAAGCGCTGGAGGTTGGCCTCAACTCGAGGCAGAACATGAGGTGCTATCGATACTTCTAAAGGCCTTATCTCATCTCACTTAGCAGACTAAAATGGTTCTGCTCACAGTACACTAAGAGTTAACGTGGTCACTAAATTTGGGTGCACAAGCAAGTTCTTTCCCTTTATCAGGTTGCTGTGTACCACTAGAAATTTTTCTGTCTTCCTCCAGAGACTGGGGCACATATTTCTTAACACTGTCTGGACATCACACTTAAAGGCTTCCCAGATATGGCAGAAGTCTTGGACACTGTTCCAGCGCCTATTCTCTCCGATAGCTTTAAGTATTTCACTGGCAGCATTGAATTTGCTACAGGATGATTAGCACATAGTGCAGATATATTGTGGACCATTCTCAACTCCTGGTTCTTGCCCGGGTTTACCAGGGATTGGACCCAATGACCCACATGGTCCCTCCCTGTCCTACATTCTTAACACTTACATGTGTAGGCAAGGTAGGAGGGTGCATCAGGATTTGTTTTGTGCAATGAATGGGAGCTGATTATAAGTCTTTAAACTTAAAGCAGATAGGAGACATACAGCAAAAATTATGTGTCTTTTTCCTTTTTAAAAAAGTCCAAAACACAAAAAGCAACAGGAGTCAGAACATGCACATAAACTTCCTAGTGATAAACTGATTAAAATAACTCTCATTCTTCTAATTACCTAGGAGACTGAAGACCTGTGGACATTAACTTTCTGTCATTGTATGGCTAAAGAATTTATAGCCTGATTTTTAGAGTATGCAGTCAGTAAATACTATGTGTTCGTACGCATGGTTGTTTCTCTCTTCCCCCAGGTGGCATGCAACCAACAACCAACTTCCCAACAGTGGAAACACAATGTCAAAAGTGATAGATATTTCAAAAGCCCAGAAGTACCTAGAAGCACTAGTGAATCCACGTAGACAGCTAGCCTAAAGTCACCATGGGTAACATCACTGTGCAAAGCAAAGCATGCTCCATCTACAGAATTTCCATCATGATCTCGCCCTGACAACAAAGTTGTGTTAATGATATTGACACAACCCACATACTAGAAAACATCACTTTTCCTAAATCAGCATTGCATTTTCTAGGATCTCATGCTCTATGACTGCCGTAAGGCAGCCCACTGCATGCCACAGAGTTAAACTCTTGGCTTAAACAGGCACTAATTGATAGACTCCTCATCACCCAGAGTGCTCTTATGGCAGGGTAGCCAGCAAGGTTCAAGAACATGTGTTATTGTTTCTTAATTGTAGCAGTCGGTCTGATTATTTAAAAAGCTGCATGCATCCATCCATCCATCCATTTCTGAGCATGCCATACTCAGATAAAACAAGCCAGACCTAAACATACTGCAATTTTCAAGTGGCTTAGCCAGGTAAGTGTTCTAACAAACCTCTCACACAAGAGAGGCTTTTGGGGGAATAGGCTTGAAAATAGGGAGGGGTGAGGGGAGGAGGGATAACAATGGGAGAGTATCCTGCTTCACAAAATAAGGAATAATAGCAAAGAACTCGTGCACTGGTTACAATAGCATGGTGAAATATTTCTATTCATATAGCAACACAGATAACTGCTACCAGGAACTAGGAAAGTGGCAGATTCAGCAAAAAAAGCTAGGTTTCTTTCATGACCAAGATTTGCAATTCAATAAAAAGGCACAGGCCATGTAAATACCAAACCTGCTTTTTTGCCAGTCAGGCCATTAGCCAGATGTTAGAGATGAAAAGTTACACGAACAGAATCTCGTAAAAGCTTGTGACAGGATCAAAGAAACAATGCTAAGACTTATGCTTTAATAGAGCCCAGGTAACAGAAACCCAAACTGAAGAAAACCTGCTAACATCCTTACAGTAATTTCATTACAGCTAAATTGGTTTCCCAGAAAACGTGGAGAAAGTTCAAATTGTATCAAATATTACGATAAACTCATGTTTTACCCAGCAGATCCCAAACTTTTTCTAGCTGCACCCCCTCTTGCAGCTTGGTAGATTCAGACAATTCCAAATTTCTGGATGATACAGTAAAGTCACATACTTGTCTATTCAGGGAACTGCTGTTCTGTGATAAAGTTCTACGCTTCCAGAACTGAACTACATTCAGTACAGCTGCCTCAGTTATTTAATAACTAGTGGTTTAGTCCAAATATTTCATTACTGAAAAAAATAAGTTATTGTACTACCAATTCTGCTCATACTAGCATGGGCAAGGTAGTGATTTTTCTCTTTTAATCTTACTTGATATGGCTGTAAGGGTGCTGACTCATAAGTGACCCTGAATTGGGGCACACATCTGAGCTGCTGCAGTTTTCAACACAAGATACAGGCTGTACATCGTAGTAGCTCAGGAGGAGATGTATGTTCAGCCTCCTACTGCTATAGATGCAGTAACCTCTGGGAGAAAAGGAGGGCAGGCAGCTGGTGAAGGTTACTGCTGTAGACATCCTAGCTGAGCTGGCCATTGTTTAAGAATTACAACCCTGCAGTCAAACCAGACAACTTTTTTTGGTTACAACCTGTTGGATCTGAGGTAGCATATTATCCAGCTACAACCACCCCGCATACATCAATGTGGCCCCAAAATGAGCTTGGATAAAATGTTGAACATACATTGTTCTTCAGACCAATTCTATTTCTATCCATTTGCCTTCATTCTCTTGGCTTCTGTATTGCTCCCCCCCCCTCCCCCAGGTGTTTCTTTACATCTTTTCTTCATATCTCCTAATCTCTCCCATTTCCATTGGGGTTTCACTTTAAACCATTTCACACCATGTCAGCATGAACCATAATGTGAACTTCCAATGTGCATGCAACATTCCATATAAAATAAATTGTATACTTCATAACTAAGATTTAGAGTTCACGTTACAAACAAGACAGATGTGGAAAGACAGCAATTCCTGACACATGCTTCAGGATGGCAGCAGATTCAGAAACAAAGCATCGTGTCAGCTGACGCTTACTTCGTAGTAGATGTAACAAAAATAAATGAAACGTGACCATTCAGCATTCACAACGAAAAAAATAAAAAACCCAACAACACCGCAAGGTCTAGGTAGAAAGACACCGGTCACCATTACCTCAGATGATGTGACTAAGATAACAAAAGCGTGCGCTTCCCAAGGACGGACTAAATAAGTAGGGGCGGAAAAATACAATACGGAACGCGAACTGGAAGAGCATGAAGGACCTACTGTACGAGGCAAAACCAAACCCCACCCGGCGCACAACAGCCCGCCCCGGCGCACCACCACCCTGAGCAATGCCCGGCAGGACGCGGGCCCGCTCGCCTGCCGCCGGCGATGCGGCGGACAAGGTGATGTGGCCGTCCCCGCCGCGATCCCCGCGGGCCGGCCGGCCGGCCGGGGGCGGCCGGGTCCGGGGGAGGGCTGCCGCCGCCCAGCCCCCGGGCGGTGACAGCGTGCGCGGGGCCCGGCAGAGGCGAGGCCCCGCACCCCCCCCCCCCGGCCGCCTCCCCCGGCCGCGCCCGGGCGCCCCCTCTCTCCGGCCGGCCGACAGGCCATGCAGCCCTCGGGGGAGCCGCCGCCGGACCCGGACCCACCTGAGCAGCAGCTCCCCGGCGACAGGCCCCGCCGCCGCCGCCTGCCCCCTACCCCGCCGCCACAGCCCCTGCCCAGCCCCGCCACTGCCCGCAGCTACCGGCTCCCGCAGGCCCTGCCCCGCCCCTGGCTCCCCCCAGCGGCCGGTAAGATGCGTTAACCCCCCCCACCCCCGAGCCCCCCGCACCGAGCGAGGCCCCTCACCTGCCTGTCAGCCCGCGGGGAGGGGGTGCGCGACGGCGGGACCGGGCGGCGGCGGCGCCCCGGCGAGGTCAGCTCCGCGCCCGCCTCTCTCCGCCGCCTCCTCCGCCTCTCGCGCGCGAGCTCCGCCGCTCCCTCCCGCGCCCCCGGCGCGAGACACGCAAGCCCCGCCCCTGCCGCGGCCGAAGCGCGACGCCCCGCAGCGCCCCGCCCCTTCCACGGCCGCGCGGCGCGGCGCCCCGCCCACAGCGCGCGCTCACGAGCCGGGTTTCCCTCTCCCTCCCGCCGGGGTCGGGCTGCTCCGGGCACCGCCCCGCCCCGCCTCCCCCTCCCCTCCCCGAGCGTGGGCGTGGCCCTCGGCAGCCCCGGCGCTGCGTCATCGCCTATCACGGCCGTAGGAAGTTTGACTCCTCTCCCTTGCCGTAGCGGCTGCTCCGAGCGCCCCACCCCTCTTTTCGCCTCCTCCCCAGGCGGGAACTGCGAACCGCCGCTGGAGGACGGAGGCGGCCCCCTCGGCCCAGGTACTGCGGCCGGCGGCCCACCGCCGCAGGGCCGGCTGGGCGGGAAACGCTCCTCTCCTTTCCCCTCCCCTGGTGGTGGCGGGGCCGCAGGCGGGAGCAGAGCCGGCCCCTCCCGCGGACCCACCCGGTGGGCGACGTGCGCGCCGGGGGCGGGCGCTTCCTCAGCGGCCCGCGCGCCGGGGGAAACCGTTGGCGGCGCCGGCCGAGGGGCAGCGTCTCCTGGGGTGGATCTCGTCGCGCCAGCCCGGGGCCGCTGCCCGCCTCTCCTCGGGTGCCCCGCTTCCGCGGCGGTGAGGCGGCAGGTCTCCTGCCATCACGTCCCCCAGCCTCCCGGCGGCGAGGCTCGAAGTCCCGCGGCCGCGGAGCTGCGGCGAGTCGGCGGTTGGAGCCCCGCCCGAACGAGCGCGAAGTGGCTGGGGCTACGGGAGGCAGCGCGACTCTGCTCGGGTAAAAAAAAAAAAACGCCTGTCGTAGCCTGTGGGGTTCCCGCAAAGGCAATGCCGAAGCTGGTACGCTCAGCCCCGCTGCTACCTAGGCACGCTTACCCTGGGCGAACTTCGGTTTCCCTGATAAACGCTTCTTCCTTAGAAGACTTCCAGCCTGCTGTAACAGCCCTGCCTTCATCCAGGCAGGTAGAGCAAATGACCTGCTCAGGAATCGTTCTAGTTCGATTTTTTTGTGATTTCAAGGTGTAAGTAGCCAAAACCAACATTGACTTCCTTAGCCGTTATTCCCAGGGGACGCTAAAGTGAGAGGTTATAATAAATTGGATAGATCTGTAAGACTACACAAGGAATGACAGTTATCAACATATAAATTATCACTATTTAAATTTATATTTTGTTGCAATAAATAGTCATTCGCACCTCTCACAATTACAATAGCTGACATACATTGAAGTTCCAATAACCTGAACTTCCTTTTCGACTGTAGAAGCACAGAACCCATTTTAAATTAATTTCTGAAGAATAAGATAGTGCAGGTAAGTGCATGCTATAATATACAAGCCCTTCTGTCAAGCCTAAAGTATCCCAAAAAAGGGATACTTTACATTGCTGTCTAAGAAAGCAGAAGGATGAAAACAGATATAGGCTTGCCCATGCCTGAAGTATTCTGTCAATTTCAAATGTAAATTATTTTCCATGTAAAAATAAACAGTGACAACCTGCAGCAAAACAGAAAAACAGAAAGCTTGAGAGCTTTCGATTTTTCTTGGTAACTTAGTTAGTGTGTCAGCTTAATATGGTCTTGCTGCCAGAAGTGTCATCTGTGCCTGGAATCACAGTGTTTTTTATGATCTGCAGTTTGACGGATCTCCCACAGCTCTTACAGAGTTCAGATGTTTTAGATTCCAGCCTGGATTAATTTCTTGTCTAGTAATTGTATTTGGCAAAACTATAGGCTTTCTACAGTTACAGTTGGATGGGCTGCTTTTCCCTTTAAGTCCCAAACCATTACTCTTGAGTTAAAAAGCCTGCTGTCTTTTTCTTCCAATGACTAAAGTGGCTTATATATAAATGATGTGGTTATAAATCAGCCTGCCAGGCTTTTAGAAAGAAGTACCCACATAAATAATTTATGATATTTGAGTAATATTTCTGCCAGGTCTGGTCTCCAGAACAAGCTCTTTTCTTTTACTCTGTCTTTATAAATGTGAAACTAGTTGTTCAAGAGTGGATTGTTCACTTTTTGGTTTTGTAACTGTGAGGTGTTACTGTTTCACACCTGGAAAAGAGCTTGTACACCAAACAAGTTGTTTCTCTTTTCCTGCAGTTCTACCCCTTGGTGCAATAAAACAGAGCACTTCTTGCTACAAACCTAGCTCATTGTTTGTTGTCACAGGGATTTTTTTAATAACATCATTGAAAGATTATTTGTGAAGGAGTACCTTTTAATCCCTTTAATGAAACATTTTCTATACAGAATTGTGGATTGATGCAAAGAAATGAAGTAATGCGAGAAATTAAGTAGGATTTATATTCTTAGAAAGCAAATGTATTTCAAATCTAGAATTGTTTGGAATGATCTGTTTCATAAGGTGCTATTGATGCATTTTTAACTAATGAAACTTTGTGGACCCTTTGTAAGGTAAAAGTGACAATGGGTGCTGAATTTTAAAACAGTGAACAAAATTGTGTAGGAGAGAAGTAATTCACACATAGCACTGCTATTAAGGATCATGTTTGGAGGAGTAACCAGCAAAATTCGAAAAATATGCAGTCTAAAACACAGCAACACACGCGTTAAACTAACCCATTTGGACCGGATTTGTAATTGCTGGGGAAGTAGGGTCCTAAAACAACTTCCAATAGATATATTGATGTTTGATGAGTTCGTGACAAGTGTATCAAGGCTGTTATGACATGAAACTCAGCATAATGAGTAAGGAGATGAGTTCCTCATCCTGTGTTCCAAAAATGCAGGAATTGACCAGATAGGCTTCGTTTCAGATGTTGGGTGAATTCAAACATTCATAAATAGAAACATTCCCCCACAAATGCACTATGTTATTCTGCTTGTATAAAGATAAGGAAGAAAGAGCTTTACACTATGTTCATTAAAATGTTAATCAGTAAAAAGTGTAACCAGAATTAGTGTTTTCTGCTTAGTGCAGGGAGGGTATCATCATCCTAGACATACCAAAAGTAAACATAGTACTGCCTGATAAATCTAAGGGTTAAATTATGCTTTTGGAGCCACATATATAGATTCCACTGAAATAAGTGGGACTGTTTGAAGGTATGTCAAATCTGACACGCTGTAACTGAGAAGAAATTGTTATAGTGGTGTTCGTATGCCTTGAAAGCCAATATATTTAAACTACTGCAGATAGCTCAAACTTTCTATATTATACCTTTTTATTCTCTTGCTACAGAATGTGGCCTGAGTCAATACCAATAAGATGCATCGATATGGTATTGGCAAGCATCAGAGGCCACCTTTAGTCTACAATACACATCCAGTCTCCTGACCTCCACATGCATTTCATTGTTTAACCTATAAAACACTGAATATCTTTTTCTTCTGTTGAAGTTAACAGAACATTACCTCACTTTTCTCAAGTCATCAGGGTTGTTTGCCTAGAGATATTATCAGAAGTCAAAACTGAAGAGTTATATTGTATGCAATTTTTCCACAGCACTTTCGTAATCTATTTTCCACTCTTTTTAAACTGTGGTATAGCACAGGCCTGTCTTGATTAGGAACATCTGCCCCGTCATACTTAAAAGATGTACACCTCAGCTCAGTGTTAGGTAAAGCAGCCTTTGCATAACAGGTTAATCAACTTACAAAATAGTTTGGAGTTCCCAGAGGAGAGAATACTCCACAGAAATATAAAACTCAAAGTTTTTTGTATGTTTTGTTAGAGCAATATGAACCTTAGATTAAATATGTATTATCTTTAGTGTTTGCTAAATCACTCGTTGCTACATGCATAGCTGTTTGCTCTTGGTGGGCTCAATGGAATTGCATTCATTGAAAGAATGTTAAAGACTACTGAGCAAACCAAAGCTTCACTGTGAAGGAAACTTACAATATAGAGAAGGATGAGGCTGAATGAAAAGCCCTCTAAAAGTTCACAGTCTATGTTAAAGTCCTATCTTAGATTGTGTGATGCTACAATTAATTTCTTGAAACAGCCATGTTCTAGCTGAGCATTTCCCAAGTTGTGGTATTTACACAATTCATGGTATGCATCTATTTTGAAGTGGTGCAAAACTGCCTGCTTCTACGTTACATGTGAAGAGAACTGGGAACTGATACTCCTAGCACAGGATTAAGGCACAGTGCATGGTTCAAAAACCTAGTTTGTCAAGACAGAGGGGAACTGATAGGGAAAGAGGTGATTTAGGACCAAAATCTCTTTTTGGGGTAATGGACAGTAGGGTAGAAGGTGTGTGAGGACGTGTTAATTTAGAAAATTAGAAGTTATGTGCATACTATCATGGAAAGTGAAGGTGTTGCTGCCGTAACCTACAGTAGTAGTTGTACTTGAACAGATTAAATTCAGGATTATCTATTCTAGAAGATTGGCTTGTTTCCTACATGAGAATTTGTGTACACACCCAGATTTTTCTCAGCAGCTGCTCAGTTCACTACCACCATAAAAATAAATACCTACTTCTAGAGTGCTGTTGAAAATTAGTATTTTGTATCCAGTTTCCCAAAACAGCCATTTTTCTGATTGTGTACCTAATATGTTCAAATTTTAAACTTTTGTGTTATTCACTTTTTTTAAAAAAAACAAGATCCAAATATGGTAGTAGTAAACGCTGTTAAGATTCTTTGCCTGTTCTAGTCTATCAAGGTAATGTTTTGGAGCACAGTGCAACACCTGTAGTCTTGTGTGTGTTTTTTCTCAGTGATAAGAAAACTGTCTGAGAACATTACCAGCTAAACTGAAAAGAATTCCCTGTAAATAATAAATAATGGTCACAATCACAGAGGTAATAAATTATAATTCCTAGATGTCTTTAAAGTGATGATAAACTGCTTTTATCATCCTGCATACAGAGCAAGTATATTTGAACTTTAATTTTTACTATTTTATGATCGTTTGAAAATACAGCTTTTTTAACATGGGTTTATGAGTCAGGCAGTCTCCTAGCACTATCCTGGCCCTGGAGGGTGTTTGAGGCTCTTTTGTACTCTAGTCAATAGCTTAATATCTACTTCAGTATTAATGTTTCATGCGAGTTAAAACGTTGTGGGGAGAGGGGGTGGTGAGGAATGGAAGTGCCTTGCCTTCCCTAGCTCCTGGCTCTGGTATTGAGGTAGATTTATAACTCCATTTGCAGAATTAACTTTTCTCTCTTCCGAACTCCTACTCTAATAATTTTGAAATTGAAGTTCTGTCACTTTGAAATGCTCCAACAATTGCTTTGAGACATAGGGCTTTGCTGTGCTGCACTTCACCGATTGAAAAAAACCACCACATTGCTGTAATAGAATGTTTGGTTTAAACAAGGCTCACAGCTGAAGCAAACTGTTCCTACAGGCAAAGCCTGAAACTAAACTGGCATCATTTGTCTCCTTCATGCAAGCTGTAGACTAATACATAATTTGAATACAAACCACTGACATGTTTTTAAACTGTTTATTGCAAAGAAGTATATTGCTAGTATTCTCTAGCAGCATCTGATCTGTTGGATTAAAACCATATGATGTGAAGCTGTTTTCAGCAGAATTCTGTGCTTCCTCATTCTCATTCAGAATCAATTCCCGTATGTTACTCAGAGCTTCATTAAAGGTGTATCTCTTTAGAGAATTTAGACTGATAATGGTGCACACCATATAAAAACTTAAAGGACTTAATACTGTTTTCAGTTAAAGCAATTTCGCTTCAAAATGCCACCCACCTACTATGCATAAAGATTTGTGGCAAACTGGTAATAGGGTTACGTAGGCAAATGCACACATTTTGTGCACTGTTTTTTCCGAAGGGCTTTATAATGATTAAGATCTGATTTAGGCTGCTTAGAGTAGGGGGGTGGGGGGGGGAAGTAGTCTTCTTCAAACTTTGATTCCCTCTGCCACTCCCCACACATACTATTTTTTTCTCTCTAATTGTCTCCCTCACACTGCAATGAACTCTTTGCTTAACAGGGGAAATAGCTTGCGTAAATCACAAGTGTTTCTCCTGGTAATATTAATTTCTGTTTGTTCTCTTCCAAAACCAAATGTATTTACCACAAATTGCAGCTAACTTTTGATTGAAAGCCATTCAAATGTATAAACACTGTACAATTATACAACTTCTGGACTGAAGATTAATAATTATAGCCAACCAAAATTAAGGAGAATTTTAGCTACACCTGGCGTAATTACCAGTGCTCATACTTGCCAAGGAAACAACTAGTATCCTTTTTCTGAAAATTGTTTGCCACATTCTCATTAAACTTTGGCTTCCTTGTTTAGAGACTAGAAAAACAACTTGTTTTAAAAAGTGCTGAACCTGGAGTACCTTAGCAAAGCATAATACCAGCCAGGTTCCGACTGACTGTCAGACAATGCTATCTACTGAGGATTTTAGACTTTCTCAAACTTTTGACGTCTCCAGCTGTCTTGTATGTATATTGATTTGTCTTATATTTGTATTGCATACAAAATTCTTAGTGATAGACTACCAGTTTGACTCAGCATTTGTGCAAATACAATAAAAGATTGTCTCTATGGCTTATACAGAAGTGCTGCTGCAGCTCCCTTGCATGCTTGTTGTATAAGCTCTCAGCAAAACCACTTCTCCAGCAGCAGGGTGGAGTGGTAATGCGGTACTGGGTAGTTGTTGGACACTGGCTTGGAAAAGGGTGCCATCTACTGAATTATCGGTACAACTTAAAATTCTTACAGGTTCTGTATGTTTTTCAACTCTGCATAGTTTATATGATACCATCATAACACAAGACAGTATGATTACAGTCAAAACAATAATCTAAAATAAAGACTGACAAGTCAGGGTATAGACAAGTAAAATTTTAGAAAGTTGCCTCTGCTTTTTATCAGAGTCTAAGTGTTAATGGATATTGAAAGTGATCTAGGAAGACAGTGCTGAAGAATCTGAATGAGGGAATTATTTTGGTTTTCCTTACCTAGAGTGGTACAATGCATTCACATTTACCTAAAAGGGGAAAAGAAAAAAAAAAAGATATCACATTTGTTACCAGTGCAATATTTAGAATAAGGACTGGAGACATGATTCATTTTCTGTTCTAGTCTCCGATCTTATGCAGGATCCAGATGCTGTTGAATTTATTTATTTTTTTACTAGCAAGAATAATTTCTTTGTTCTTTAAATAAAATAATTGTTTCACTGTTGTCATATAATTTAATTTAGGCTCACCCTTACTGGTTTTATGGGTGGAAGACCAGAACAGTGCCTCTTCTTCTAGGATGAAACTAGCCATTTCTGCCTACATAGTATAACATATTTAAGAAGAAAAGTTTTGACTGTTCTGAAACAACATCAGAAAACAAATTTCCAACTGGGGCTGCAGCAGTTCCATGGAGTGAGAAGTATATTATCACTGTAATGTCCAACACATCTATTACAGAATATTGTTATGCTCACTGGGCAGTGGACTTCAACAGCTTTTTGGCATGTCTTCATACAGACTGTTAATTCTGTTATCTTCAATGTTTACATTTTCTCTTGTCTTTAGGGATGCCTGAAAGTCAAGGGAAAGACAGTGAAAGCTACACCAGCAGCAATAGTTCCAGCACTAGCAATTCGGTTGCTTGCTTCGGACAGGTCAGTTCCTTTTGCCTGACAGGGAAATAGAAGTTTTATGCTTGCGCTTCTGGAAATCTGCTCTGCATATTTACTCATTTTAAAGTTGGATACAATAAGGCCGGAGTCATATCCATTACCCTAGCTATGCTATACCTAATTGTACATTACATTTTCCCCCATGATAGCCTTGGCATGCCTCGAGTTATAATAAATTGCTCTGGATTCTTCACAAAAGGTTTTTAATTTTGTTCCTTCAAAATGGGGCTCATTTTATTCTCTCTTAATCCCAGATAGCCTGGATCATGCCTACACACATCCTCAGTACTGGTTCAGAAAAGTCAACTACTTTCAGCTATTAAAAAATAATTTAAAAAAAAATTAAAATAATTTGGAAAAAAGAAAATGGTATCTGGACTGAACAGACCTTTTAGTGGTGAATTTTCTTCTCCATGATAGGAATTTATACGTAGTTCCTGAATATGGCATAGGCATGTGCACTCTCCCTTTTTCCTTATGCCTTTTGGTTACAAGCTTGCATTCTAGCGTCAGAAAAAGACAAAGTTATTTGTCTTTATATGTCTTTAAGTTTAAATAGAACCAAATACAAATTCGAGAGGTTTGGCAGGCGCTGGAACTAATATGGCACGCACTCTGTTGAATTCTGTGTTCTGCTGAATGATAGGGCAGCCAATGCATGCATACACAATACTTATGATTTAGGTGGTGAAATCTCTGTTCTGTCCCACATCAAAGCATAGCAACACAAGATTTTTAGTGCTTCAATTCTTAAACATGCATTTAGGCTTCTCTAACCTTTACAGATTGTAAATTGTATTTCTACTAAGACAAGGAGCAAAAGTTACAACACTTTAGGCTTCCGGTGATGCTGGTGTTATCTAATGATACCAGTGATGTTGGAGTTTTCCAAAGGACCTCCCCTGCGTGAGGGGAATTTGCTGAACGCTCCCTCAAGAAATTCCTATTTTGACTGCTTGCCTGAGCTGCTGTCCTCCCTGCCCTGATGGCATATGGTGGTAGAGTAAGGTTAAACTTTGGTTTTGTTGGAGTTTTTAAATACACTTTTCTTGTTGGTCACAGAGATATTATGTTTTATTTTTGGGAGGTAAAATATAAGCTTATGTGTGTGTTCCTGGCAACCTTGACTAGGATTATGACTGCGTTAAGATTTCAATAGGATAGTAATAGGCCTGGCTCATCTCAGTTTTTCTAATGTAAGTGATGGTTATGAGAAATAAAAAATAATTGCTACAGCTCAAGAATTAATGCTTGTATACATATACTTCAAGAGTAAGAGAAAAAACAATAGAATGCACAAATGTAATGCACACACACCCCCTGAGGTCTTTCCTTGTCTGTTACAACCTGATTCTAAAATTGGATCATACACCTGTTGGAAGGACTGTATGTAGAAAAATGGGATAAAATAGGGGGAGTGAGAAGATTTGTCTTACCTTGTTTTTGTCAAGTATCAATACACAGCAAGTGAATATCAAGCTATTCAGCATGCTCTTCGTCAGAGACTGGGTCCAGAATATATCAGCAGTCGGCAAGCTGGAGGAGGACAAAAGGTATGAACAAACATGCATAGATGTTTCAACTCACCGTTTTTTCCAGGAAAACTAGGGTAAAAAAAGTTACAATAATCCTTATTTTTTTTGAAGTTAGTTTTCCACTAGTAGTTTAATACGCAGATACAAAAGCAAAGTCAGCATAGCATAAATTCTGGCTTTTACTTAGCCACAGGTTCCTTTTACACTTTAAAAAAAGACGTAGCTTTTCGGTGCTTCATCCTTTACAAGGGAATATTTATCTACTTGTGGAACATTGAGATGTTTTTCTTATTTTTCCCCAGAACTGGAATATATGAAGCATTATATAACATTGGCTGCATTTTACCCTCTTTAGTGCCTGCTAGCTCTGCCTTCTGTTGATTAAGTCGTATTTGTTGCCATATTAACCCCCCATCACAGTTGCTGGGAGAGGGCGAACCTAAAGCTGCACCATCATCCTTTTATTCACGTTATCTGAACTTTGAACTTAGCTGGGTTTCCTCAGTGCAAGATGATGTGTTTAAAATAAAGCATGTATAGATATGTGCACATGTGTATGTATTTATATATATATTTATGTATATATGCTTTTCTTTTCAGGTCTGTTACATTGAGGGTCACAAGGTAATCAGTCTGGCCAATGAGATGTTTGGCTTCAATGGCTGGGCTCATTCAGTCACTCAGCAGAATGTTGGTAAGTATCTCTTGAGGGTAAAGAAGTCTTTCCTCTTGTTTCACTGTGAGGCCCTGAAGGAAAAGTCTCTCAGATAAGGACTAGAGTGTCTATCCTAGAACTTGATCACTTCAAAGAACCTGGGGAGAGGCATGTGGAATTTCCAGGTGTCTTAGCAGTTGGTAAGAATGAGAGAAATTGAATAATAATGGAGCTTCTGTTTTCTTTTTAGATATTGCACTGGAATATGTCACAGTCATTATTCTAGGTGTGTTTATTCTTGAGCTATTCTAATCAAGTTTTCTGATCTCTATGGGAACACTCAGTCAAGAGTAATTACAATTAAAACTATTTAACACCCAGCAGCCCTAAGCCAACTTTCATACTCACCTGTAATTTTTATATTCTAACAAGTTCATATTCTCAGTTAATATTCCCCTAATCTTTAGGGACCCATCATTTTCTGCAGATTCCTCTTCTAGCCAGTACCTGGTTCTGAGATTTTTACAGCTTTGGAAAAATTCTTCTTCTAGAAAATGATATTCAGGTGATCTTAAAGCTTAAGCTTCTTCCATCTCAATAGCTGAAATAATTCCTACCAGAGGAGTATTGTCCTTGTTTGCAGATCCGCTATGCTTAGACTGAAGACTGGTTGTTGAAGTAGCTCAACAAAGCTGCTTAAATGTACCTCCTTCCTTCCCCCTCGCCTTCAGAAATCTTTTCTTACCTCAGGCTGGTAGATTCTAGACATAAAACAAGTTACTTCATGGCTTTCAATCTATTCTGTACCACTTTTTTTTCCCCCTTTTCAATCAAGAAAGGACTGACATCCTTCAAACTTCTGTCTTTTTCAAATAATGCCATAACAAGTCATTCCTTAGAAATTCAGAGACAGAGGATTCTGTTATGTTTGGTTTTAAATTCCTGGGTAGAAAAAGGGCTTGCACCTCCAGCAGGTTTACAAAACAATTAAACAAATAGACTAGATAGGTACAGAAGAACTTTTGGACCCTAGAGTACAGTTACTTGCACTTCAAAGCATTTCATTTCAGACATGTGTCATGTTTCTATCGGACTTGCAAGACTGCTAACTAGAGCGCCCTATGTATATTATATAGCATTGCTTTTGTTGTAAAATAAGGTAGATTAGAGATTCTGGATTGACAGTTGTATTGCAACCTGTTAAGCTCTTCAGGCAGTCTGTCCTGGATAAAACCTTGTGCAAAATTTCACAAACTGGAGACTTCTAGTATGTAATAGGAAAGAAATTACTTTTATAGACAACAGTTTCTTTTCCATTGCTGTTTTTATAAATTGATACTTTAAATCTTTCCTTCCAGCTGAAAAAATTGTTATGCTTTGAACATTTAGGATAGGTAGCTGAATGAGAAGTAACAACTCTTCCTTCTTTCACATGTTTAAGTTTATACATGTAGTAGCAGAGTGTGACTCTTTGGCAGGTCTCACCACTAATAACCAGAAAGTATCATGTAACATGCCCAGAGCATATATGCAAGTCAGCATTCTCAAACTACAGTTAATATTTTGTAAGTCATGCTCCATTTTATAGAAAATGATACAGTATCTTGGGCACATTCAGCCAGTATGGTACAGGTTTATGAATGTCTTCAAAGGACAAAATAAGATCTAAATGTGGATCAGAAGTCTTTTGTATTATTTAGGATGTTCCTTTTCCCTCCCCCAGACTTTGTTGACCTCAACAACGGCAGGTTCTATGTGGGGGTCTGTGCATTTGTGAAAGTTCAGCTTAAGGTAAGTGGATTTTTTTGTTTGCTCTGTCTATAGTTGAGCAGTTGCCTAGAGCTGTGAATGAAAGGTCCTGCGTAGGTCAGGCTGTGGTTCTCGAGTACTGTACTACACCAGAGAACCTAGGGGTGTCCAAAACATTGACCTTGCTATAGAACAACCAGCTAGGAGCAAGTAATCAGGCTTAGAAAACCACAGCATCTAACATGAAGTGCTGTGTGTGCAGAAATTCCCTTATACTTAGTATTTTTAACATTTTACTGCAGGATGGGTCATACCATGAAGATGTGGGGTATGGAGTCAGTGAAGGCCTAAAGTCTAAGGCCTTGTCCCTAGAAAAGGCAAGAAAGGAGGCAGTAACAGATGGACTGAAGAGGGCACTCAAGTAAGTAAAGATCAGTACTTGTACATTTTCAGAAATTAAGTGAGAAGTGTTATTTTCAGTCACAGTGAGCTCTCTTATTTCTCAGGTGCTTTGGGAATGCTCTTGGGAACTGCATCCTAGACAAAGACTACCTACGAGCCGTGAATAAGCTTCCACGTCAGGTGCAGTACATGGGCCGTTAGAGCAGGGACTGCTAGGTGTCTGCTGCTCCTGGTCCTTCATATTGAAAAGAATGTAAATAATGATATCAATGCATCTCATCCCTGAATGTTTCCAGCTATGAGACCAATAGCCTTTGCCTGCTAATTTGATTGTGTGAACTGTTTGTTACAGTTTTTCCCCAACCTTTTACCACAACTACTCTAAATTTTGACTATTTGCACTAGGCAAGGTTACTATGGTGAAGAAACAGTAGCCTACTCGAGATCTCATGTGTCATTTATGGCCACGTTGTCTAAGTCTCTCTGTCCAGTGCCAGTAATGCGTACATCTGTGTTCATAGCAGGTTAAATGTTACCACAGGAAGCAGTAAACTGTTTATACTAGCTCGTTCTAGGTGCCGTTTTCTCCATGTGCTCCAGTTCTTAGGACTGTTTAAGCTTTGTCAGTTGTAGCAACTCAGTTCATCACTCTCATCTAGCCACTTCTGCTTTTAAATGTGTATCAGCAATGATACCAGTGTCAAGTCATATATTCATCACATATGTGAAATGGAAGTCCTTGGGAGAATAGAGTCTGTCAAGGCTGCGTGCATGTTCTTTACTGTATGCTTGTGCCCTGTATAAGGCAAAAGGCAGAACAGATCTCTCCGTTTGTTCTCATTGTCAGTGGTAGCACAATCGAGTTTACTGTTATGAATTTTAAAAATCAAACCTACTTGTCATATTCCTCTCATTACCAGACTTTTTCAGGAATAAAAAAAAAGGATGGGAAATAACTGCATACAGTGACACAATTGCCAGTTGCTGTAATAGGTCATAAAACCAGAGGCTGCGGGTAGGGCAGAAGAATAGCCAGACAGTACATCTATTATCTGTGTAACCTACTCTAAAGTAGGTACAGCTCCTCTGTGCATTCCTGCAAAATCAGAACTATTTCATTTAGTCCTGAAGTCTCTCAAGCTGACAGCCTACACGTCAGCCAGTCGGCAGCAAGAAAAAGGAACATTCTTTAGACTTTAGGGAGCTCTGGCAGAAAATAGGAAGTTTTTCCATGAGAAAGCCTTCCTCCTTCAAATAAAGTTTTTAATATGCATAGCCTAAGATGATATCCTAGAAACAATACTAGGTGGGTCACATACCAAAGCTGCTTGTTGTAATGGGAACTTTCACTTAATTTTAAGCAAAATCCATACAGTAGCAATGTCAATATATGCATTGATAGTTGCTTTGTCCTTTTACTAACTGGTATTCAAACTCTGCTAGGTCCTAATGCACATCACAGCTAGGCAGAAAATAATACACTCAGCATGGTCCTTGTAACAGAATTTATAGTGTGCCTGTATTTCACCCTTCTGTGTTCATTGTTCTTGTTAAAACCATTAACAAGTAATTATTCTGTAACAGTGTTTTTGTACTGAGATCTCAAGCAAAGGTAGTTTCTAAGGGTGGTTTCAACTTTCAGTTAACCAAATTGGATCCTTCCCAAAAGAACACTGCAAAAGGCTAGATGTGTCTATGATACAAAGGGTGAACCAAACCATTTAGACTGGACCCACAACAACTTTTAGCTGTTGCCAGTCACTTCAATGTTTTACCACAGAACAGCAAAACAGGTAGCACTATTTTGTTTTGCTACATGAGGAGTGTACAAATGGCCCTGCAAATGTCCTCTGCTTGACTTCAAAATGTGTTGGTACCTGAATTATGAGAGCAGGATGTACTAGACCTGGATGCTGGAGGATGAGGAATAACATTAGGAAGATCTACACTCCAATTTATTTGTTTTAAATACCTGATACGATACTACTGGCAAACTGCAGCTCTTGAATGTATGAAGAATTAGTACGTGCAACTGATGTGTACTTGAACACTTATTTTCCTTGCCATAACCATGGTTCTTGTCCTTCCTGAACAATAAGAAGCCACATTACATCTTGTTTTGCTTTTCAGACTCCTTACCTTGTTAGGTTTCAGTTTGCAAGGGAAGAGGTGCAGTTACTTTACCCTCTGTGAAGCACTAGGTCAAACAGAGAACCTTCTGAGGTAACCAACACCATGCAGAAATGCCTTGTGGCAGTCTTTGGCCAGAGAGAGACAAGAAATCGTGATGTACATCTTCATCAGTGACAACCCTACTTTAACCCTGTTCTTTCAGAGCTATCACAATTTAGAAGTATGCTGTGACATAACACAGCAGTCTTCGTAGTGTTAAAGCTGTCCTGGCTGTTACCGAGGTTGCACCTCATTAATCTTGTTAGCTCCTGATGTGTACCAGTTGGGGGCAGCAGGCTTCTAGGTGGTAACCTACCTTGCTGATTGATTGAGGGAAAAGTAAGCCTTTTAGAACTGCTGATTCATGGAGTTTCATAGTAAAGTTGCCTTCATCGTACTAGGATTTACCAAATGCTGCTAGTCAGCCTAGAGCTGTGAGGCAGTTCTGTCTAGCTAACTTAGCCTGTAGGAGCAGATTCAAAGTGACACCTCTCCAAGTAAAGTTGGCACGCATCTCTGCTTTGCCAGGTTCATTGTCTATTAGCAGCATTGCCACAAATTTGTAAAATCACAGAGCCAAACCATCCCTTCTTTATTAAAAAGACAATTGTGTACCTTCCTCAGTGACCTCACGATCGCAGACCTGAGTAAAGGTCCGCCATGTGCTTTAATACAAGTGTGAAAATGGAAACGGCAAAACTAACAGACTCGGCAACAGACTTGGGTCTGAGCAGCTATAGAATTCTGCATCAATCACCCGCGCCTGTTCTTGTGTGCAGAGCGCACAGTATGGGGAGACATGGGCTATCAGCCCTGAAGCACTGAACTATTAAACTAACACAAAGTCGTATAGATTCAATGATGAACTAACTGAACGACTTTGTACTGAAAATGCATTTCAGTTTCCTAACTTACCATTCCACTTAGAGAAAACAAACTGGATTTTTTCAACAGTACTGTATAGAAAAAGCCTGTGCATATTTCATTAAGTTGATGAAGGAAATTTCTGAATATGTTTTCTTTTTTTCCTTTACCAGATACCCTCTGAGTTAGATTTGGTCAAAGCTAAAAGACAGGACTATGAGCCTGAAATAGAGAAAGCAAGATACAATAGCTGTTTGGAAAGGCAGAACGCGGGAGGGAGACAACATTGTGAGATGGCATCTAATTGTAAGCCTGGTCAGACAGAGGCTGCTGTAGTGACAGTAGATCAGAAACAGCCAAACAGTTCCAGGTGAGACTGCTGTTATACATTTATAAGCTATATTAGAAGTTACTGTACCTTTTAAAACACATGGACATCCCGATTTGGAAGATGCCATAAAATGCTAGTTTTGTGGATTTTCCTTGCTGTTATTTCTTTATGCTTTTTTTTCTTCATAAAATGTAATTGCCGAAATCTTGTTTAACTTTGTGCTTACTTGGGGGGAGGGGCAGAAATACAGACTCCTTCGCTATTGAGTGTGATGCCACTTACCAGCGGAAATTGCGACAAAAGCAGTTACAGCAACAGTTCCGGGAACAGATGGAGAAAAAGCATCAGGTTCCAATAGTTACTCCTAGCAGCAAACAGGGTAAGACTTGGCATTAAAACCTGACAGTTTTAATGATAGCTACTGGCAGGCATGTGTTACCCTCAATACAGGAGCCTGACCAGTTTAATTTGCTTTTGTACTGTACTATCAACACACCTTTGAGGCCAAAGGAAGGAAGATTATCATACTTTTTCCCCCACTGTGTTCTTAAAGTGGCAGGAATGTCAGCTTTAAAACAGCATCATTAAAACTGCAACTTTCCAACCACCCTAAAGCTTCATGCAGCACAGCGGCTGTTGTCAGTACCATTAACGTGCTGCACCCAAGCTGAGGCTTGCAGCGCTTCACTGAGATGGTTGCAGGCAAATAGACATTGCATTAGCTACTCATATGTTGCTCTTTACTCATGGGGAAGTCTGGACAGCTGTGTGGCGAGCAGGAACTTGGGGACTGGGTAAACAGGCTAAAAACCATTTTAAAGCAGTGCAGTTGCTCTTGTCAGCCGTCATCAGGTACAGAATCTTACCATTCCACATACTGCTACCAAAACATAACCAGCTCTAGGAAAAAAAGAGGGTACCTGGTGGTAGCTGCTGCTTATTATTTCAGACTCGTGCTCTGTTAAGAAGGAGCAAAAGGGTTCTTCTGTATTTCTAATATTAATCTCTTCTTGTGTTACCTCTGTCCAGCAACATCCGATCCTCCTGTAAAGCACAGCACTCCAGCAGCAGTACAACAGGAGCTAGCAATAGAAGAGGAGTTCTTTGCAGGTCAGCCAAAAAGCGATGAGTAATAGAGTGTTAAATCATTAGCATTTAAACCAACTCCTCAGAGTACAGTGTAAAGGTAAAAGTTCTGAAGAGGTTGCAATAATGGAAGTGTGAGTATGAGTCTGATCTTAACAATACAAACTTTGCTTGAGTGGCAGGGAAATTATGTCCATCACTATGAGAGGTTTCACACCTATGCTTTTCAGTAGAGTTGTTATACCTATTCGGTAAATCCTTTTCCTGAAGTGATATTGCACAGAAACAGAACATTTGGCGGGGGTAAGGGGGGGACATCTTTTCTTAACATAACCATGACTATTTGGGTCACACTTACATCATGGTGCCTGGACATTGCGTAAGTCCAGAGCACAAGGGGTAGTACCGTTTCCCTGCTGTTCACTGACATAAAAGATACTTTACAGTTTCACTTTTACAGTGGCCACCACTTGTAGGAAAAGAGTGGGCTGGTCCTGGAGTTACTGTCATTCCTGTAGTACAATACTGTCATCTTTGGTTTGATCATCTTTTCATCTATCCTAGATGATCCTGAACTTTGGGACATTTCCTTGGAGACCATTGATCTTAAGATAATGGGTCACAAAATGGCAGACCCATCAGCTGGACAGCGGACACCTGAAACACCTCGTGGATGTCATCAAATGACTACTCGTAACCGGACACCTCACAGAATGAATTACCACAAAGCTTCTGCTAGACTTGCACAGTTGCAGCCATCTGGTACAACCATGAGCAACAGCAGCTGTGCCAAGCAGCATATCCCAGGTACGTGCTACAAAGAAATGACTGAGTTCTGTCTTAACAATGGCTCTTGGCTTTGAAAGCAGCGCTGTTAGATTAGTAAATTGGAGTGGGAGAAACATTCCTCTTTTCTTGGACCTGGCTGCAGATGCTGGGATAGTGGGCTAGGAGAACTATCTGGTTTTTCCATCCAACTGTCCTATCAAGGAAGAGCTAGAAAAAGAATTGAGGAGCACTTTTAGAAGCAGAAGAAAGCTTTAAGAAACTTCCATTTCTCACTATCTCCCTGTTTGGCAGAGTGCAGCCCCCACAGGAGAAGTCAAAGCTTGAAGAAAAGGAGGCTAGAACCTACCTAAGACACCTGGTGGTATCATTACCTCCATGTTGGATTACATCAGAAGACTGCAGTTGGCTGTTCAGATTATGTGAGGAAGTCTAATGCATTCATGGATTTTCCTTTATATTATGATGAAGCAACACAGAAGAGTTTAATACAGCCAGCAAGAATTTAATGTACTTCTACGTTATTACATGTTTCAGACGCCTTTTTCTATAAACAAGCAATCATTTGTGCTTCTGCAGCAGTAGACTTGTGGCTGTCTTACAAGCTGACGTTACACGGAATTTGCCTGAAATGGTAACAGAATTAATCTTCAAAATGAGATGCAATTCATAGCTTCTTTCTCCCTCAGTGTTGCATTTCAGCATAGAGAAAAGAGATTTTCAGTAAAACGGGGAGAGGGTGGGTTATGGTCAGATGACAAAGCCTACAAAGCTGTGGTCGCCCATTCGGTGAGGCCGAGGGTGCGAAGCTGCAGCGGTGTCTGCCTCCGATGTGCAGCCCAGCTGTTTGCCCTGTGGCTGCACAAACAGGGTCAGAGCTCGTTGCTGCTCCTCAGCTTGTTCCTCAGCCGTATCGGATCCCTGTGCAGCAGCAGCACATTCAGCTGTGCCTGCGCAACAGGGCAGCACAAGGGCAGGAGCACGCTGGGACTGCTGCCAGAGTTGCACACAGCATCTCAGTCAGTGTTTGCTTGGGCCCTTTGTAACATGAATGGGAGCTCCACTTTTGTTTTTAAGTAAGCTTTCAACCCTTTTCAATATAAAAATAAACATGAAATTTGAAAAACAAACCACACTTGTAGCTGTTCATGCCTCTATACCCTTCAAACCATCACAACTCATTTCCTGTTTAACAAGCTCAAAGAAGTGAACACATTCTGACTAGTTGAAGTAGGAAGCTAAAGAGACTACCACCTTGTCTGTACAGCCTTGCATTTGCTTTACGATGGGCAACAGAAAACTTCAAGTGGGTTTTAAAGGTTACAGCAAAGCAACAGCTGTTCCTTCCAGCAAGGACGTCAAAGGAAGAATTTTTAAGCAGTATTTCACACTGGATACAGTAGTATTTTTCAGAAGTGCAGTGCTGGAGAGAAGGAGGATGACACCGCAGGACTGGAAGTTAGAGCTGAACCAGGAAAATTTACACAAGCTCTTGATTAGTGCAACCCTGAAATCAATGTCAGGCTTGAAACAGGACCTTGTTCCTGGGCTTTGCCATCACTGCTCTATCTGGGCAAGTCTCTTAAAGCCGTCTAAATGTAAATACATTGAAGTATTCAGCATTTATTCCTGTTCCTCCTACTTTACCTTCACCACTTAGTCCTTTTTCCTTAAAAG
Source organism: Gymnogyps californianus (assembly GCF_018139145.2). Taxonomy (NCBI): domain Eukaryota; kingdom Metazoa; phylum Chordata; class Aves; order Accipitriformes; family Cathartidae; genus Gymnogyps; species Gymnogyps californianus. The sequence continues at coordinate 150,784,227 of NC_059471.1, forward strand.
GATCCTCTACTATCCACTTACCTCCTTGACAGGACAAAGAACAAGGATTGACTTCGGTATGGAAAGATAGGACAAATTATAATTAACTGTAATAGATTACATCTAGAAAATAGTTTCACGTTTCACCGTACTAGTTTCTCTCCAATTCAGTGCTGCATTCAGAACAGCTCAGGGAAGAAATACATACCGCATGTTTGAGTCACGCACTCACTGAAATCAGATACCTGTTAGGAAGGGAACATGCAGACATTCAGAATTACTGTATTCAAAGCCGCTCTAAACTTCTACAACGAAAAAATTAAAAAGTCTCATATAAACACAACTGCATCAGCCTTCTTGACTCTGTGGACATAGTGCAAATGTAGCCACGCCTCTCTAAGAGAAATCACCGCAACATGCCTCTCAGGATTGGTCCCTTTGAAAAGGGCAGTAAAACTTATACTTGGAGCTTCCCCCCCCCCCCCCCCCTTTAAGGCCTTGCACAGCATGACTCATAACAGAAGCTGTTCTTAAAAGGGAAAGAAATGCAGCAGCAATTAGTGTTTAGAAATACCAAATAATTCCTGCAAGTCTACAGCTGTTTGAGAATGACCATGTAAAGTAGTTCCACTCTTCCACTCTACCAGTACAGCTGCAAATTTGGGGATGGAATTCCTATTATAGAGCTACACTAAAAAGTTTCTTCTCCCCAGCACCGCAGGTGCACATCCCTGCTCCCTTCCACCCCAGAGAGGAGGGCAAGGGACCCAAGAGGAAAAGAGGAGTAGGACTCTTCTGTGCCCTGGACCAGGGCTTCCCCAGCCCTTGCAGCACAGCCTGCTCTACCTTCACCCCCAAAAGGAAGCACATAACCACTGCTAGAGCAGCTCCACCTGTGTTTCAAACAGGGAGAGCCACCAAGCTGTCAACTGTCATAGCTGAGCATGTTTCTCTGCTATTTGGTAACTTCTTGACAGTCTCAGCCGTAAAAGCAATCGTACTGCTTATATGTTATCCTTCTCCCCTTCTCCCTCCCGCTCCCTTTGGCCGCTCCTCTCATAAAGAAGATTCATTCTATGAAGAGAAGATCCATTCTATGAATTATTCTTTACAGCACCTTGTTTCAGAGTATTCTATTAAAAGGCCAAAGGCCCATTATTGATCACTGCTTTTGAGAAGTTAAGGGTCTCGTTAAAATGGGTTTCTTGTACTTCCCTGTGATAAACGGATAAATTGGCTAACAGTTAAATCACTCCAGCAAGAGGACGGAGAGGTTGGAACCTGCTGTTCCACAAGAAAACCCACAGCTCAACAAAAGCAGGTTTGGTTTATTTGAATGACTTCATTAAATATTCTACAAAGGTAACAAATTGCAGCACAAAGCGCAATCATACAAGAAGCGCAGTGCCTGGGTTTAGTGCAAAACATACAACTAACTACGGCCAGGGAAGCCCGAAGTTTCAATTCATTTTATTTTTTTTATTTTTATTTTTTTACAGTGTACATTGTTAAATAATGTAAAGAAAACGCTTGTAATTCAGAAACAGATTTTATGTGGAAAAAGATACTCAAAGTGTAATATTAAACAAAATAATTTAACAGTTCAGTAGCATTAGTTTATTCCTCTAGACTTCAGTTATCCATCCATGGGGGGGAGGGGGGGGCGGGGAATCAATGGTAAATAAAACCAGTTCTTGCATAACATTAAGTGAAAAAATGACCTCAAACTTATTAGATCAAAATTAAATAACCACGTGCTGCATCCAGCTGATTGGTTCCCCTGCCATGAATATTCCCCTTGTTTCATTACTGCCTCAGGTTTGTCACTGCTCCCATTTCCAGAGCACGCTTCTCCCCTCACACTGGGCACGTTCAGGAAACGTCTCTGCACCCCTTCAGACGGAAGAGCAGAGGGTCGCCGTTTCACTTCAGCCGCAGGGACCCCTGCTTTCTCCCCCCCTTCCACCACACGCACACCATGCGCCTCCTCCCTCATTCTGTAGCTCTACTCTGCACTTCAGTTACAAAGAATAAACCCCCCAATCTAAGGAACTCGGAGCCCAGCCACCTGGCCACTAGCTTTTGCCCTCAGGCATTCATCTCCAGCCTGTACCTGCCCTTGCTGCCAAAACTGCTGTAAAAAAAGCGACAGGAAAGGAACGGATCTTGCGCATTTCTTTGTAAAAAAAAAAGAGTGAGAACATCCACAGACAAAACACCTCCCTATTAAGGCCCCACGGAGGAATAGCGCTCTTAGAAAAAAATTCAGGCAAGTGACGTCTCCGTGATGCACCAGCTTCCAGGATACCAGTGAGTACTCCCAAGTACCAGGAAGCAGTACTCTCATCCTTCACAGCTTTTGCAGCACTACATAAATACTGGCTGGTATTATTTTTACTTTGAAGAGGAAACCAGTATTTTTTAAATATGAAAAGGGAGAATGACCAAAGCAGAAGGTACAGTACAGCTACTAAGAAGTGACAGATAGTTACAGTCCTGGTACCAGCTTGAAATTTGTTAGAGTGAACAAAATCGTAAATCCTCCAGGTACGACAGAGGAAACTTCTTGATGCCGGCTGTTTCAAGTACATCCATTGCCGGCAATGGACGTTGCACCAGGACAGTCTATTCCTGGCTTAAATGGATTTTACCAAAAAAAAGGTAAGAAAAGCAATCCCAGCAGACAAGCCCATGCCAACGAGCAATGGCGCCTCTCCCTCAAGTCACATCCTGACCAACGTCTTTACCACTTTGCAGGTGGAGTCAAACTGCATCTTAAGTTGGGCCTTTCCCAAAGACACATGTTCTCCCCATCCTCTCTCCGCTTCTGATCCAGACCTCCTGCCTCCGCAGACAATATTGGTTAGTCTCATTTTAGCTTCACCCACAACCCTCCGTCCCAGCCCCACCTGGCCCCTGTCACACCAGCAACTTCAGATCTGCCCGCCTGGACAAGTTTCCCCAACACACGGAACGCTGTTCCAACCCGCTGCCTCAATGACTTCCCCCTCCGTACACCTACTCTAAACAGTAACGGTATCGCTAAGTAAACTCCAACGTCCCAGTCACTAGGTACAAACGATCCACCCTTCTCTGCACTTGCCCTCTGTCCACCTGGGGGTCTGCTGGGAAGACGATGCTAACTGCAGAAGCAATAGAAGTCCAAGGCACTAAAATATCCAGCAAGCATACTGGGAGAACAGACAAGTATTCAAGTACATTAATTTATACAATTTTACATTCACATTTATTTATCTAATACAATGAAAATACAAAGGAAAAAGTTAAAGTGTCTCCAATAAGTATAAGGATATAGCTAGCTTTTTTTCCCATTTTTTTCTTTTTAACTTTTTTAACCCTCTATATTCCACTCATTTTTAAACTACTGTTGTCCAACAACATTTATATATCACAGTGTTTCCACATCAAAACTGATGGTAAGTACATGTCCGCAGGGAACTTTTAAAAATTTTTAAACAATTTAAATTGCTCTAATGCTGCAGTCAAAGCTGTTAATATCTTACTTAAAGCAGTAATGACCTATCAAGCACGGGCTGCACTGCAAGTTCATTCGTGTGCCCCATCATTTCGGAGCCAGATACGATTGACTGGGGAGAGGGAGAGGAGGGGGATTTGGACAGCTTTTCTCCTGGTCTTGGTTCTTCAGGGAGGGATGAGAAGCGTGCTAAAGCCTCATGCTAGGATTCAGCTCTCCCACCCCAACACGTGTGGATTCAGCCTCAAACCAGAGAGAAATTTTACAGCAAGACTGCATTAACTGACCCCGTGACTTCTCTTCACAGCTCTTGTTCCATACAAGAGCAGAACCCCCTCGGTCAAAAGCACTGTCCCATCATAAGGATGCTGATCATCCTCCTCCCCCTTGAAAGCGTGTGGGGGAACTCCCTTTACAGAGAGCTGACAGCAATGGTTGGAAAAGAGAAATTCATTCCCAGTCTGGCAAGCTACCAGTTCATTGCAGCACTAGTAGGTGATACAGGGCCCCATCTCCCTCCCCACGTCCTGTCCCGAGGTCTAGCCAGCATGGCCTCCGAGCGCAGCTAAGTGGTCCGCAGGTTGGAGCCTGGAGGGTTGCTGATCGATTTTTGCAAATTGCTGATGTTGAAGCTTTGCAAAGATGCGGCACCTACGGGCTGGAACTGGCCGAGCGGTGGCTGTGCTGGACCACCCGTCCCACTCCACGGAGCGGCAAAAGACGCTGCTGGATAACCGTACTGCTGCGGAGGGCACATAGCCTTTGTGAAGGGACCTAAAGAGGTAGCTGATGCTGCAGAGATGGGCGTAGCACCCAGGGAAGATGTCATAGAGATACAGAGCTGACCCGGTGCCGAGAATTTTCTTGCCATTCCAGGGCCCTGAAAGAAAACCCAACCCCCAAGAAAAGTTACACAACTGTGCTTAAAAACCACAGGCTCACCCCTTGGTCCACAAGCCGTTCCCAATGGATCTTTACAAGAACACGCCACGGCCCTCCTCTTTAGTTACCCCCTTCCCTTCCGTAGCAGGTGACAACCCTGCGCATAAAAGATACAGCTAACAGTTTTCTAGCGCAGTTGTCCAAGCTACAGGGCAACTGTACTCTAGCTGTGTTTGACACCCTAATGAGATAGCGACGACACTGACAGTTTCTCACCATAAATGTTCACGGATTACATCTTACCTCATAGTTGCTATGCCCTTTGCCAACTTTCTTGCCAGACAGGTTCATGGCATCTCGGGCCCAGTTATCTACCAGCTTGTGCAGGTCATCTGTGAAAGTCCCTTTCCGGCTCGAGGCAATAGCAGTAGGCTGAGACTGGGGTGCTTGGCTGTTCACTGTAGCCCCGACTGTGTTAGTGCTGCTGGTCCCTACGAATACAAAAGACAGGAATCAAAACTTAGGTTAAAGATCATCTTTCTCTAGTAAGTTTAATAATTGTGGTAACGGTACATCGATAGAGAGCCAGTTAAAATGCCATGCAGATTAATTCTAAGTTTCAATTCCAGGACACACTGAAGTGGGAGCTACAAGGACTCCTACAGGCATTTTCTCAGATTAAGAGTATTTCATAGATATGTTTACTTTTCAAGAAGTGCTGCAAGTAGTCATCTTAAGAGGGGAATGGTAGCAGCCTACAGGTCTTTGTAGAGGAAAAAGGAGATTAGATTTCAGCACTGAATGACAGGACAGTCACGTCATTCTCTCATCCTACACCTTTTAATTAGCAGCAACCACTATTGGCACAGGTCAATTCCACCTTGGAGGACAATGCTGGATGCTGAACAAGGAGCAGTACAATCAGCATCGCCAGCTGCTCTGTAGCAAATTATCTCCACTTTGTAAAACGAAGAGAAAAATTCACCCAGATTACGCAAAAAAGCCACAGTGAGAAACAGCAACTGTTGTTTCCAATAGCTGCCATACTTATGTTCTTGAGGATAACCAGATGGGACTGTCTTCATCCACCAAACAGCCAGGATCAGCAGGGGAAGTCTGCACTGCATTAAATTTTGCTTTTTGCCTCTGAAAGCATTTTTTTGCCATTATGTTCAGATCTCCTATGTCAGAAGAACAAGCATTTCAGATGCAAACAACTAATACAGCTTAAAGAAGGCAGAAAGTAGTTCCTCAGACATGCTTTGACAAGTTTTTCTATTCACTGGGTTGACTGCAAGAACACAAAAAACCTTTCACATAAACACTAGGTTTCGGTTCTGCTAGCAAGCTTGCTGAACATTATCCTGTAGGGAAAAAAAAAATATCTAGAAGCTTTGTTTTGGATAGCCTCACTATCCCCCTCACACTTACAAACAAGCAACTGCACTCAAATTTAGGTTTTTCAAAGGCAGACCTCCTAACAGGCATCAAAGAAATTGTATATTATCAAGTATCCTAATTTCCCAGCAGTATTGTAAAGTATCCTCATTTACAGATGTGGAAGTAACGGTTAACCACTAGGGCAGACTTTTTCTGAAGGACATGGTAAAGGCAGAATGAATCTAGATTTTTCAAATCCATTTAGTACAAAACCAAACAACAAAATCAGTATCTTGCCACTGCAGTGCTAAACCCAGCGCTCCTTGCAAGCACACATCCTCACCTACTTGGTTCTCAAAGTTCCTCAAACATTTCTAGTTGTTCACTCTGAAGACTGCAACTGGGAAATCCAAGAAAACCTGAGTCTATGGCAGACATTTCTGAAGAAAACTGATTAAAAGTGGAGCATGAAAAATGCCAGCAATGAAAATCATCTCTCTATTGCAAAGACCAAATGACGGAGTCGCTGTCTCTTGCCTGACAGCTACTTCATCTGTTCCACTTTCCCTGGCTGTCAGCCACATTCCTTGCAACCACTGTATCAAAGAAAGAACTGGCTCCAAACCCCCGCAGGAATGTTTCATATTGAGGAGTGAATTAGGAAGGTGACGTACTTACTATGCAGGACAAATAAGCAAAGTGTTACTGCCTCTAGTAGTGCTGAGGAGGGAAGGATACGTATCCCTCCCACCAGGTCCAGCTCAAGCATGGAAGTGGCTCCTGGTCTGGGCGCCCACAGGTGGGGCAGAAGTTGTTACAGGCAGGCAGACACATGCAACAGTACACACGAAAAGGCAAGAATGGGGATCCCCGACCAGGGTGTGCAGCTGCAGCACAGATGAAGAGTAATAGGAACACACTGTAAGGTGGAAAGGAAAATCTACAGAGAAATGACACGAACTGTAAGCATGCATCATGTGGAAAGGGCTCAGAATACAATTATTTAATAAGAGCAATGATGTGAAAGGTGAAATTAAAGACAAATGAGGCAAAAGCAAGAAAGAGGTACTCGGGGGGAGCTGCCAAAACCAGTAATAATCACATTCCACCGTGAGGGTTCATGCAGGGATTGACACACTCGCTCTCATCCTCTTCACGATGGCCAGTATCTGCTTTTGATAGTTCACATTTCCCCTCTAATCAGTAAGCACGCTGGATCCTGCACCTACGCTGGAGGGCTTCCTCAGGCCACGGAAGGGAGAGAATTAATCAAGGTATATACTACGGTGCATTCAGCTGAAGATGCGAAAGATCATTTAGGAAAGTTTAAGTGCTTTGAAAAGGACTGGACTGGTTCAGAGTGGGAAAGGTGGGAGGTTGTGAGGGCTTTGTCTCCGAAAGTGATTTTGTCAGGGAGCTCCTATCTCAGGTCACAGACAGACCAGCCTACACCATTATAGGTGAGCTATACAATTACTAAAGCTCCCACGTATTGTCAATTTAAAAAGTGACTTCTCAGAGATTTCACATTTTAGCTCTGATGTAGTCACCGCCTGCAGAAACTGCCATCCAGAAGAGTCTGAAAAGGAAGTGCTTCAACTTGTAGCATTCAATGGAAACAATCCCCCACATTCCTGCTCGGTCACAGCAGCCGTCCCCAGTTCTGCTCTGACATGAAGGATCTGAAGTGAAACAGGCTTCTCTCTCTCCAGCCTGCTACCTATAATGCCTTCATTCTGCCCTTTTATTTTTCCCCCCCATAAACCAGCAGTCAAAAGACACCTTTAAAACAGTTTTAAATGACATGAGCACACACAGGCTTTTCTAAACATCTCTTGCTTTGGGAGACACACTGGAGATCTCTGATGGCTTACTCTTACTCTTTTAAAATGTTGAAGGAGTGTCTGCAATTGAATCCATCACTGAGGTGGCAAGCCCCATCAGATCTGTAAACAAACCAGCTGCTCAAAGGTACAACTCTAGAACATTACAGCGAGCAACTGACCCCGATGCTCAATTCACTCTCGTTAGCGATGAGCAAAGAGTTCCACAGTGAAGGTGAGGTTCTGCCTGCCTCCACTTGTCTGCAAGAGTAATAGCCACACTATTCAATATAATAACGACAGAGTGCACGTTAGAGGGCATAACATAGACAGACAGATGCTGTGCTGGAGACAGAGTCAGGGAGGTAAGGCTTCAGTGACCAGAAAAAGCTGATGAATAGCTTTACAATCAGGAATCGGAGATAACAGAAATAAGATAATTACTACAGAGCTGGTTGCAAGGACAGACTTTTTTCACCATCTTCCCTGAAGCACAAAGAGAGAGTCATTTGTTAAAGATAAGAGAAACAGTGAGAAATGTTTAGTATCAGCAAACAGTACAAAAAGCTTGGTGAGAAACAGAGGAGACAGCACAGCAGGGCTCTTGTAGTCACTACTGGGACATTCTAGGAAAAACCCAAAGACTGGCCTGACAGTTTAATAGGTTGTACTTTCAGACAGGGAAGAGGCCCAGCCTCCTACATTTATTCTTCAGAATTCCCAAACCGTAGTGAAGAATGTCAGGAGACATTACTGTCACAACTGGCTGTTATCACAAACAGAAAAGCATCTTCCATTTTTGTCAGGACATAGGAAGCATTTTACAACTATCAAAGTTTGACTGGTTTACAACATGAGAAAGATTTATTTGATAGGTCAAGTGCTTTTAGTTTGTCACCCTATTTTCTCAGATCCGTGGATCAGTTCAGACATTCCCTGCCAAGCTGTACCACTCTGTTTCTCCAGCTGCAGAGTTAAAAGCATCAATTACTGCACTGTTTCCTCAACACCGCTGATTCTAACCCAGCATCTTCTCCAGTTGTCACTCTCCACAACAGTCTGCAATAGCATTTCAAGGACAAGACTCCACGAAGCAAGCAACCTGCAATAAGCCAAGTGCCAGGCCAAGCTGCGCCATGCCAAGTATTAACCTGCTTTTACAGGACAGCTACAACACACTTTTCAAAAGAAATCCATTTCCCTTAGCACCAGTCCCATAAGCAAGAGATATACATGCCAAAGTACTCTTATAGCCAGATGATGGTCAATTTGCAGCAAGCCAAGGCCTCGTAAGTAAATGATACTCTCATATATTCAGTTCATTGTCAACTCTAGAAACAGAATGGCTGTTCTTTATATTCTGTACCCCAAAAAAGGACAGGCCAGATTAAAAGTTAGCTTTGGTAAGAATTTAACCTCTTTCAAGAAAGGAGCCATAAATCTTGAGATTGCAGGTGTCAGTTAGTGCACATCTGCACATTAATATACCTAGCAAAAACATTTAAAGCTGCTCAGTTTGAAAAACTAAATACCATTGGTACTTATATCCCCAAATCCAATGAAGTGGGATAGAGGTATCATTGCAAAACTGAACAGCCAGGAAAAAATTTCCCCTCCCTCTGACTCATTCCCTTTCTCAGAGGATGGAGCTGGTTGCATTGCAGCTGTCTCTGCAGAAGGCCAGGCCCAGTTCCTGCACACAACTCTCTGGCTCAGGTGTGCTAATGCCAACTGTAGCGAGACCGATGCTACAGATGCGTAGCACTGTCATGCAGTGCAATGACTGAAGGTCTCTTTACAGCACTTAAAGCTTTCCAATATCAAGTCATTCCAGAGGGTGGGAAAAAAATGTCAGGCATTTAAAGAGTCCAGCCTGCAGAAGCAGCATGGGAGATGTTGCAGTCCCAATAAAAAGCATCACATCAGCAGCCTCGGCTCAAGCGTATCATTACTTCAATCACATCAGAAGTTTGAGGCTCTCTTGTAAGTCTGGCCTAATGTAAGTGCAAATGAAAGGATTTTGAGAAGAGCTGCAAGGTAACTCGTGAGGGTTGACAGGATGTCTGAAGATGTCTATTTACCCACCTTTACTGCTATTTGTTGCACATTTAGTGTATCGCCAATTCACAGCAAAAACTTCTAAACCTGAGCCCATTAGTAGGTAAGGATCTTTTGAGTTTGCCTGAAAATATTCTCTAAGTATTTTTAAAACCCTCAACATTTCAACCTTTAGCTATCCATCTGCTAATTAACATAAGTCGTCAATATTAACGGCCTACAGGTGGCATCAATGCTCTGCACTGTAATCAGCACTAGTGCTGAGAACATGCAAAACACATCCAACTTGCACAGCAAGCATACTGCTGGAGGAAGTCAACATATTCCCCCCATCAGTTACAGTAGTGTCCAACAAAGGAATAATTTCGAAAACAAATCTTCCTTGCTGTTCCACTAGAAAGACTACCTCCCCTCCAAGTCTCATGTCAACTAACATACGCTGAAGCATAATTACTAAGGCAGGCCAAAAGAAAAAGCCCATGCACCCACAACTTGCTAACTCTCCCCAGTTTCTGTCATTTCACTGAACTGTCCTGAAAGTTTCCACCAAAAGCTTAGAGAAAATGAGTGCTTGTTATGATGAGTTTAACAACAGAGAATACCTAACACGAGAACCCAAACTTCTAAAGGTGTGCTAAGAGCAGCTCAGCTGAGCCATGGGATGGGAGGGAATACAAGGTGGCAGATGAGAATGGGCTGCATGAAACAGATCCAAGCAGCAGAAAAAAACCAAAAAGACAAAACAAAAAACAGACAAGGAAGGAGTAAAGGTGTTACACACAAAGAGCCAAGCAGGGCGTACTCAGAAATCGGGTCCTCCTGCCACCAGGCTTGAACGTCACTCTCTCAGATGCACAGTTAAACTTCGCACAGCCTGTGAGAAAACAAAAACGGGAAGAACAGAGAAAGGAGAGGAGAAGAGACAGAACACCACTACAAGATGTTAGCAACTTGAGGTTGGAAGGGTGAAATGCATTAACATGACACACAAGAATAAGCCTCAAAGTGTGGACCAAAGAGTATGTAGACAATATACGGAGTGAAGAGACTCCCTCTAATACCTCCAGACATTAGGCCAAGTTTGCAGTGTTACTCTCCAGTACATAACCCAACAATAAGGTTGCCATCTATAGGAAAGCCAAATCCTAGCAAAAGTATCCAATTATAAAGAGGTACTGCACTACTCTAGATACAGGGAGATGATCAAGTAGCTCCAAAATACTTGAAACAGTTAATTAAAAAAAAAAACCTATAGAATATTCTTCCAAAAAGTCTGTTTCCATTTTCTGTCTGAACTTCTCCAATTTCAGCAAAAACATGCATTAGAATTGATGTATTCAATCACTCTATGGCAAAGCTTTTCAAAAACATGTTCAAGGGGGGAAAAAAGACTGGAACAGCTAAGTTCAAAGTAAAGGAATCAAGCTATCATCCCCTTAATGACTGGCAAGCAAAAAAACCCTCCCTACCAAATAAATCAGAGCTGTGTCTGAGAAATTATTTGATAACATACTAAGTAATAACAAGCAACCCACAACTTGAGTAACTTGAGTAAATGAACAAATTATTATTACTACCATTCCATCCTCCTACACAAACTCTTCCTTCCAGGATAATTCTTCAACTCAGAATTGCAGAACATGAGCCTTTTTTACCTTTTATTGTTAAAAATTCCATTGACAGAAATAGCCAAAGCAGTTTGGAAGCCTAAAAGGACTCTAAGTCTCCAGAAATTTCCTACCATTTCAATTATCTGTTAACATCAAAGCTGCTCTGCCCCTTCCTTAGTCTCACTTCACATTTCCAACCCCCCATTCTCATCTGTCTCCTCATCCTTTCAGCCAACACCTTTCCCCCAGGTCAGCAGAACATTGCTTGCCACCACCACACTGCACTCTCTTGTAGTCTCCTTGGTGCTTTCGTTACAGCAGACAGGGCCATGTGCTATATATTCATTACTTCAACAACCTCACACTTCACCCATGCGAGAAGGTAGAAATCTAGTTGCAAAAAACACGCTTATCAGCCTCCACGCATAGGTTGGAGACTAGCAATCTACTTTACGCTATGTATTAAAAATCAAGTGTCATCAAGTTGATTGTTCACCAGTAACAAAGGTGCAAGACTCGACACTAATTCCGTTTAAAGTCTTACCTTGGCCTGGTGCCGAAAGGCTTGGTACCGAAAGGGCACCATCACTGGTAAAGGCGGAGTAGAGATTTTCGCTAGAAGGTGAAGGTTTGAGGGGCTGTAACAAATGGTTCTGCCCAGTCTCTGGCACACTACCAGGAGGATGAAGAGTCTGCTGTGGAGGCAAGACTGATGGTGCACTTTGAGCTGACAGATTGCCTAGAGGAAGAAGGAAGGCAAAAAGACGTTCAACGTTTCAGTTTCCCCACATCATTTTCGAAGTTTCTGTCGTTGTTCCCAAGGGACAGGATTAAAAACGGAAGAAAGTTTGACTGGAACATTTACTAGGGAGCGAAGTCACTACCAAGTAACTCAAATGATCAGTTGAGCTATTACGCTAGTGATACAGGAAAAAGTGCCGGGGGGGGGGGGGGGGGGGGGGAAGGACATCATCCTCTGGTCAAGCATGACAATCCAGGCAAGAGAGGGGGAGGGAACTACTCCAGTTTCTGTGAAAGCAGTAAGACTAGAAAAATTCTTATTTATTTAAGTTTTAAGGCAACTCTGTGCTAGCTCACTGTCACATGCTCACACACAGCTCCCCTATCATACAACAAAAGAGAAGTGAGCAGCCGGGGAGACTGGATACAGAAATTACGGCATGACGTGGAATTACCAAAGCCAACGTGCAGGAAGCAGTAACAAATATTTCTGCTCACAGTGCTGGCCCTCCAATATGGTTTACTCAGTGCTACAGGATTTGAGAGACATCTACAATCACCCAAACAAGCATCTGACATCCATGTCATTCAAACAGTAAACAGAACTATTTTTCTGGGTCCTGTTTATTATAAAAACAGTTTTAGTAAGAAAGGAAGCCTTGACAATTGAAAGTGTTTCTCAATTTGTAAGTACAAAAAAATTGCAACTCCGTTAAAAAAATCACTACCTTAAGATCCACCAATTGTGACTAAGTTTCTGAAGTGTAAGGACACTAGTAATACCATGCTTAAGTGCTACTAAAGTAGAAAAAAAAAATCTCTGAAGATGACTGAAGAGACCAGCCCCATTCTGCAAAATCAGTTTCAGGAGGCAACAAGAGCAGTTTATCTTTAAAAAAAAAAAATTAAAAAAATAAATCAAAGTTTTCCCCCCATACTGTAAATTTACACTTTTCTTCCTAGTCAGAGCCCTATGACTAGTCTCTTAAAAATACAAATCACAACTTTAAAAGTGCTCTTACAGAACAATGTAACAGTATCTTTCAGTAGATTGCCGAAGTCACAAGCAAGACTACCAAATAGCAAAAGCAACTTCAAAAATTATCTAGTAATCCAGGCAGTGGAGGAACTGGGACACATACACCCCTCCAAAAGACAAGACAGAGAGACAGAGACACAGACACAAGATCTAGGAACAAGAGATAGCACCCTGTCTGTTTGATCTACTCAAAGAATTGAAGAAAGTCTTACCTGATAGCTGAGGGCTTTTATTTCCCTGGGAGCTGCTACGACTGGACTTGCTGCTTTTTCCTTTAGTAGGTCGTCTCCTCCTTCCTGAAAGGGGTGCAGCTGGGGGAATAATTACCGCAGGTGGGGCCTTTCCCAATTTCACGTACAGTGACTCAATCTCCTGCTTCTGGCGACTCTGCAGCTCCTGGATCTCTTTAAGGTGCCTAACAAGTTACAAAAGAGTATGACTTACAAAAATTATATGTATATACATGCATGCACACAATCCCTCCCCTCCAGACAAGCTTGACCAGCTTCTTTGGTCAAACTCTCATTAACATTTAAGAAAGGAGGAAATAAATCTTTTCCACAAATAACCACTGAACGCACATGGCAGAACACTTGCCATTTTCCACTGTGCTCTAACCCTGGCTAGAATTCCAACACAAAGTTCCCAACATTGCAATCATAAAACCAGGATAAATGGAAGTACAAACAAGAACATACACCTACTGTAGAAGATCAAATCATTCAGCATTAAAATGCTACAGGAATAACCAGATTACTTGTTTTCAGAGACATATGGCCTTGGAGACTTCTACATTTGTATTGGGTTAGGTTTTTTTCAGAGCAGCTGCATACACAAGATTTAAAATTGCCAGCTGCCCTAAAAAAAGTTCAACTTTCAGTATAAATAAATTACGTCACATTGCTTGAGTTCTAAATTTTTTTCTACACCAACAAGGATTCTTCAGGAAAAGGAGAACCATTAAAAATGCCAGAAATGCATATCAGAAATGCAGCGAGTTGTGTGTCATTTTCAAATGAGACACCACTATTCCCACTAACTACTAAACTTCAGTGATATGCAAAAGCTTCTATACACCTGCAGTCTTATCCACAGTGCAGCAATCTACATATAAACACAGAGAACAAGGTTACAGGTTAGAAAATTAAGCACAGCAAACATGTATAGATCTTTTTTGTTATAACTGTGTACTACTTTCCCACTAAAGAATCTTACTTCCCACATAAACACTGACAACGGGTCCTGACACTTAGCAAAGGTTGAGTCTTTTAAAAGAAGTTTACTTTTGTTCTTTGTGAAAAGTGAAGTACAGATGAAATTCATATTAATCCTGTTACATATTTCATACACAACCACACAAGGAAAAAAGCCTTACTTCTCCCGTAACCGACGGAGTTCCAATTTCAAGTCTTCATCTTCAATATCCGACTCATTGTCACTGCTCATGTAGGAAGAGTTGAATGAGTTGCTAAGGCTCTGAACGGGGAGGCTGATCTTCGACCCCAGGTGCTGGAGGGAGTCTGGGCTCCCCGAGCCATCATCCAAATCCTTAGCCACTCCACTTAAGAAGGCAGCCTCCGGTTCAGAGGACGGACCATTCATGTGTGGGGACTGCCTTGACTCCAGCTCTTTCTTCGGAGCTGCGGCTGAAGAAGCAACTTGTTCCAAGCCCACAGAGAGAGGAAGAGTCATTGGCTCTTTCTCTGCACAGCTGACCTCATCCTGAGTCTTCGACACCGAAAAGCGCCCCACTTGATCCGTCGTTGTTGTTACCTGGAAGCGCCCAACCTTAGTAGGCTGACCAACATCTACTGGTAATTGCAGCACAGGAACTGTCTGAGGAATGCCATCTACCACATCCAAGGAAGAGTCAGCGACAGCCTCGCTTTTCCGACTGCCAGCCTGCTTTACCAGTGTACTCTCTGGGCTACTGCCAGAAAGAGATGAAGAATCAGTGGAGGTGGTTTCAAATTGCACTGGCTTAGTTTCAGGTTTGTCACCCTCTTTTAGCACATCATCCACTGCCACGGATACCTAGAATAGAAATGCAATCATGCAGTCTTTCTTAGTTCTTCCTTAACATGATGCTTTTATTTACCTGAATAGTAAGATGCATCTGAAAGGGGAAAATAACTCATTTCCTTGGTAAGCCACAAAGCAAGCTACTGCATCCCTCCAAGTAACACACTGCCACACAAAATAGTGCTTCTAAGCAATATGGAGGATTAACTCCAAGAAACACAGCAGATTCAGAGGGGACTTCCTTCACAAACAGGACATAATACAGTGAACATCCCAGCACTGTTAGCCAAAAAGCAGCTCACATTAAAGACCAAGGCCAACAGTTACACAGCTAAGGCCTGACATGATGAAATGCTGTACTCACAATTCTAGACCTGCATAATCTAGTGCAATCTCTGCCCTGAATGAAAACAGCATCTGCACAAAGCACAAACTCAACATGGACATTTTCTCCGGACAGAAAAGCCCACCATGAGGCACACTGATTTGGCAGGAACTGCTCCAAGATCCTGTATCAACAACCAAATCAGTTTAACATCTCGTACCTGAAACCGTCCCATCTTAAGAACACCAGCTCCTGCTGTGGTAGCCATAGCACTGCTCTCTCCACTCCATGATGCTGAAGCTAAGGAAAAGGAGAATGGGATTAAGAAGCAAATGAGCAACAAATTATTTCAACTCCAACCATTTCTTTTTATCTACTTCAAACTCAACTATCAGTTAACTCCTAACAGGCCTTTGGATTCATGGAACCTGATCTCTTTTTTCAACTTCACCATCTAGAATATCAAACTGCAATGTTAAAATGAAGTATTTTTCTATAAAGTTTCCCTGCACAGTACACTTGCTAAAAGTGCACTTTTAGATAGCAGTAAAAAAAGCACACTGATTTCAAACACGGATGTGAAATAGCCAAGGAATAAAAAGCAGAACTTAAATTTATGTAAGAAAAAGCTTATTTTAATTCAATACCCACACTACCTAAATTTCACAAACGCTGGGGACAATTTATATTAATAAATTGAAAAGTGGTAAGATGAAGAAATGCTATAAACCACATTCACTCAAAGCAGTCTCTCTGAAGCTTTGAGAGCTGGATTCTTAGGTGTCAGCTCCTAATTTTGTTGCTGTATGCAATGGCAGTATAAGGTTACAAAGCTGAGAAATAACATTCTATTTTTAAATCAGTTCTATTGGACAGCTTGCTGTGTTTATTAAGCCACTTCCCAGTTTGTTTACTTTTACCTTCTAAACTTTAGCAGGCAAAAACCAACTCATTTTCTAGCAGACAAATGAGTTCTACAGCATAGTTCACTACCAACATACTAAAACGGGAATATTTTATTTTCCTAATGGTTTTATTAGCTTTTGAAGGTTTGTCATTGAACTTCAGAGGCATATGCAAGTTAAATAATGTTTACTAGATAGTTCAGAAACAATTTTAGTATCACATTAACAGTTTTTTTTTTCAAAAAGGAAAATTTTTAAAATTAAAACAATTAGGGGAATACTGACAAGAAAGTCTCAGAGTATTTTGCAAGTTGTTGGGTTCCCCCCCCCCCCAACAACTGAACTCATTTAGATTTGAAAATCATTGATCATTCAGACTTCAATTGCTGATCACCTAACCTTCAGTTGTTCTAAAGCAGCCAGAATGGAGTCTGGTTTTCCTACTACCTCTCAAAGTTTTAGTAGTTTAACCTTCATTTCTCTAAATAGAAAGGAAACACTCTTAGGTTAGGAAGAGGTATCCTACATATAGAACACAGCACGATGATGCAAAATGAGAAGCCTTACTGTTGTTGCCAAGAACATAACACAAGACAGAAAACAGTTCCTTCAAATCCTGAAGCTGTACCTTAGCAGCATACTGGAGATTCTTTGCAAGTCTTAATTTAGCATTTTGGACAGCTCTAAATCCTAAATGAGTTACTATAATATGCATATATTATTCCCCCCTCCTGGCCTACAGTGGAAAATTTCAGTCTGGTTACTAAAAACTAATATGATCCTTAAGGAATTGCCATTGTACGACTTACTAAAAAGGCTATTTACTTCCAAATTGGTAGTATGTTCAATTTTGGATTGTATCTCCATGCTGACAAACCATCTAAAATAATCAAGGCTATCTTACCATCCTTCAGAGACTGTGTTGCTGTGGACACCAGCCCGGTAACCGTTGTAGATGCTACTGAGGGCACAGACTAAAGGTTCAAGGGATAAAACAAAATAAAATTAAGTTAAAAGAATCAGCAGTTTCACTGAATGCCAACAAATCCACCATACTGCATATTACATAATCTTTTATTTCCACCAGGGTCAAAGTATGACCCATGACAAGATGAATGCAAGAGTTTTTAACCTCCAAAGCAAGCAACATCAGGAAGAGATTTTGCACGCCTTACAACCCCAAGGCTGTCAGCAGAACATCTCCTTTTGCTTTGCAGAAGTAATGCATAAGTAGCCACTTGGAGATCACAATGTCAATCATTATCTTCATTTTGTATCAAAGTTTATTATTATAGTCTTTTAAAATTTCAGATCCACACTTTAAGCATCCCTCCCAAATTAAGACTGATATATCACACAGTGCTTGTCTAGTGCTCTTTCCCCTTATGCCACAGTCACTTCCCCTTCTAGTTTGGTGACATTAATGACATCACCAGAAAAGCTGATTAAGAACTAATACCAAAACCAGCCTCAGGAAATACATAATCTATCGCAAAATACAGATTTTTCCTATTTTGCTTGACTTAGTCCCACAAACTGGAAGACGACTCTTCATTTTTAGTTTTAAAAGTCTAAAGACTGGTATAGTGATATCAAAGGCAGTGACCTAAGAGCACAACCTCGAGAAAACACTGAAGTTTTTCAAGACTGCTAAACTGCCAACATTGCAAACGTACACAGGCAGGAGCAGATGTCACTGGAACGGTCTCTGGACTAAGGGTTCTTCTCAGCTTAGCATCCAGATCTTCCAGTGGCTGTTGGGACTGAGAAAGGAAAGAGTAAACAGCTGTCCCAGCTCAGGAGAAATACATCACGTTTGAGAAACAGCCGTATTTAATACTAAAATTTAAAGCAGTCAGAATAGCTTCCATATTTCTATCATGTTGCCTTCCTACATGTTTACATTTAACATGTGTTGCACAGTAAGACTGGAAGCAATTTAAGCAACACATTTGGTAAAAAACAGAAAAGAGGCATTAACTGGAACTTCTGTTTTTCCTAAAGCTAGCATGAAGTTTACATTCCCACTCTCAAGAACTGAGCAAAGATGCTGCAGGGCTCCCAAGTTCTAAATTTTTTGGTTAGAGGATAACAGAGGTAATTTGTATTATGGCTTATCTAAAATCTTGAAGAAAGAAAGTCAATGGGGGGGGGGGGGGGGGGGAAATCACAGAAAAAATAAAAAAGATGCCCATAATTTCAAAAGCAAGCATGGATAAAGCAAGATTGAGAATAACACAAATTTAAAAAAAAACACAACATAAAAACACAAATGAACCAACAAACATTTACAAGTTCCCCCAAAGAAGCTATCTGGATGGACTGACTTGAAGAGGAGGAAGGGAGAGGGGCAGAATCTCTCTCAAGTATGCTTACTACTTAGATTTTAGCTGTTTGAGTTGGCATCCAAGATGTTTTTCAAACTTGGCCATTTGAATTGGGGAGGGGAAGAGAAGAAGAATTACCTAAAAATATCTTCAAGATAAGAAAAGCTCGGATTCACTCAAAATCATTAATTAGGGCCATACCCATAAGATACATATGGAAGAAGAAAGTGTTGGCAGATATCACTAAGTTGCAATTCTGACTCTACAGAGTAGCAATTTCCATCCAAACTTTAGCATCATTAATCTTTCCAAGTCTTTTATATTAAAAAGCTAGATCTGTTTTTAGAACTGAAGCTGAGGTCACGGCAACATAACATTACCTTCCACTTTCAAGAAACTGAAAGTTAGAGGTACACAATAGCATAAAGATGCTTTCAACAGGTTGCCAGGATGACATTCTTCCTGAATTGTGGATTTCAAAACACAACCAAAAAACCTAAGAACAATAAACCCTGTATCAATTCCATTAAAAAAAAAAAAAAAAAGCACAAGATGCAGACTTCTATGACTCCATTCAGAAATCCAAATGCTTAGCAGACAAGTGAGCTAATTTAATACAATAATACTGCAAAATAAAGAGGACATTTCACCTGAAATACTATATAATTCTCATCACTCACACTCACAAGAAGATATTTGCTTCAAGTGAACAAAGAGCTGAGATATCAGAATGACCAGGAAATAAAGATTTCCTTATGGAACAAGGGTACCAAAATGAAGCTTGAAAAATTAATCTAAATACACTTTAAAAAGCAATTAAGGAATAAACAGAACAGGTATTTAAGACCAAGGAACAAACTGTGCAAAGCCAGTCTTGAGATGACATGTACTTCGTCTGCAAATTAGGAGTCTGGTACTAAGAAAAGAAAAAAACAATTGTGTAATGAGTTACTGACAGAAGCAGTAAGGAAGGCAAGCCTATCTACTTTAAGACAAGCCAGTAATTTTCCAGATAGTATTATGTGATAGCAGCAAATGCTCTTAACAGCCAATTAGATTTGATCCAGTTGGTCTCCTCCAATTTTGTCTCACTCCTAGACAGGCTTTAGAGTTCAAATGAGAAGTGAAATTAGGTAAGCTGTTTGCAAAGGACAAGAAGCAAGAGATCTATATTTGTGCCTCTTCCATACCACAAAGCCTGCCAGAAATACCTATGACAAACAGGAAGAAGCCTTCAGTGCCTTGAGTCACATAAGTGGCTACAAGTGCTTTGAGTTTGGGGGAAAATATTACTAGCATACCCAGTTCCAAGCAATGACAATAAAAAGGACTATGAACTTAGTGTGACTGATTTTAACCAGCTGCCTCCAGATCCATTTGCTACCCTTGCTCATGGTAAGAATGCAGATAAGAATTAACACCAAACTGTTATTGTCTCCTTTTCAGCAAAGCCATGCTTCAGAAAGAACTGGCTGAAAGGCATAAACCAGCTTCTGCCTCCAGGGGAAAAAAAAAAAAAAAAAAGTGTTGCTTGCTAACACTACCATCTTATAGCTCTACATAAGTCATTCAGCTTCTTCCTCAGTTTGGAAGCAGAAGACACCCATTTCCTGATTACTCACAGGGCAGGAATATGGCCCTCATTCAGCCTGCTAGAAAGAAACTGCATAAAACCAAATACAGCAGCACTCCTTTAATGACAGGTTTCAAGAGCCATACATTCACTTTCATACTTTTCTTACATAAAGAGCACAAATTTCTGCCTTTTCACACTGAATAATACTTTCCAAACAGTGGACTGATTCTCATTGCTTACAAAAGATTTAAACATGCTTTAATTAAAAAGAACAGACAACCAAGAAGTAGTCCTGGACACAGTGGCCATCTGCATGGACTCCTTGATTAAGGTCACTGATTTGCATTTGCTCGATCAGATGAAGACCAAGAAGGTAGTAGAGCAGGAATAGACAGGATGAGATGTCAACTTTAGACACATTGTAACTTAGGTCCACTAGACTGTTTCCATTCTAACCTCCAGGACATACTCTATGCAAACTTAGTCTAAGAGAGATTCTTAAGCGATCACAAAATAATGACATTTACTGGGAGGATTAGAGAAACTTCTGAACAAAGACAGAGCTTCTGCATAGACAGCACTGGAGGAAAAAAGCTGGAAAAGTTAAAAAGGGACTATTAATGTCATAACCAACATAAAACTCCACAAAAGCAGCTAACATGTCCTGTTGCTCAACTCTACTCAAGCTTTAGAACCAGGTAATACCATGGTTCTCACACCTGAAAGACAGAAATGGAAGTACTATTCCAATGGTATCTCTGAAGATTTGTACCCTAATACATATAATTCAGTTTTTACAGTTTTAGCTGTAGAACATGAGCCATGACAGCTCATTAACCAAAGTTGCCTTAGCACAGTTTAAAGCTGCAATTTTCTAACACTATTCCTTCGTATGACAGTCAGCTTAAATCCTTTCAGATAGAAGTTCTCATCAAGCTATTGTAAATCCCAAAAAAGGAACAGCTTGCAAAGAACTAAAATGACCTTTAAAGTTTATTTTAAATTCCCTTCCACAGGTGAAACGAATTCAAGAGCTCCATTGCAAGAGATGAGAGGGAAAATGTTACCAGAGTGTTACGGAGAGAACTTGATCAAGGTTAGCTCAGTCTGCATTAAAATTCTCAGTGGTCAAGAAGAAAAAAAAAAAGAAATCAGGCCACAATGCTAGTAAGTATTGTACAAATTTTCATACTGTAGCTATTTTATTGGAATTACTTTAAAATTAAAGTTAAGACTTAAGTGAATAATTCCTTTCTATAAAAGGACAGACTCCAATTCAAGTGTAGCTTTTGGACACGTATTCTAAGACTACTCACTGTGGACTTAAGCCACAGGTGGAAGAGGTTAATACTACAAGAAGCACATGTACTCAGGAAACACCAGATTTAAGACAAAATTACTCTGAGCCTTAAGCAGGCACCACTAGGTACCCACCTGAATCATATCTTTACAGGTTTGAATATAAAATTGGAGTGATAATTCTGTGCCAAGTGTACTTTAATATAATTCTATAGAAAGCCATCTTTGTGGTTATTCACAAACATCTTTCAAAAGTAGCACAACTCTGTCTCGTGGGTTTTGTACGGTTATTTTTTCAGCTTTTCTTTGCATATTGAAGTGTAGTGTTCCCATGTGTCCTGGTTTCAGCTAGAATAGAGTTAATTTTCTTCCTAGTAGCTGGTATAGTGCAGTGTTTTGGATTTAGTAGGAAAATAATGTTGATAACACACTGATGTTTTTAGTTGTTGCTAAGTAGTGTTTATACTAAGTCAAGGATTTTTCAGCTTCTCATGTCCAGCCAAGCAAGAAGGCTGGAGGGACACAAAAAGTTGGGAGGGGACACAGCCAGGACAGCTGACCCAAACTGGCCAAAGGGATATTCCATACCATATGACATCATGCCCAGTATATAAACTGGGGGGGAGTTGGCTGAGAGGGGTGGATCACTGCTCGGGAACTAACTGGGCATCGGTCGGCGAGTAGTGAGCAATTGCATTGTGCATCACTTGTTTTGTATATTTTTCCTTCCTTTCTGTCCTATTAAACTGTCTTTACCTCAACACACAAGGGTTTGGATTTTTTTTTTTCCGATTCTCTGCCCCATCCCACTGGGTGGGGGGAGTGAGCGAGCGGCTGCGTGGTGCTTAGTTGCCAGCTGGGGTTAAACCACGACACCATGTTACATCTCATTACACAGCATCTAGAAGATTCATAAAACAGTTTTGTCTTAATCCAGTTCTTTCAATTACAGGATTGTTGGGTTTGGGGTTTTTTTTCTATTTTTTAAACAGAAGTGAAGACAGATTTAATCTTTGTGGTCTTGAGCTGATCACCTGTCCAATTAACTTACAAAATATCCAAGCTAACTATTGCATACAAGGACAGAATCTGAGCAAGGGAAGCCACTGTTACATTTCAACTCATGTTTATGTTCAGGAGCTTCAAATACCTTTTGCAAATCTGAAAGCCTAGTGAAATCAGAGTGTAGTAACCACTGCAAAAAAAAAAAAAACCACCCAGGAATTCGCAAAGCCAGCAATTTTGCATTTTCATTTACATTTACTTGCAGTATGTACTGCTTCCCTAAAGAGCTATTATTTTGCTACTATACCCTTTTCAAGAAGAAAACAGGTTCAAGTTTTATGTACACATTCACCTGTGTTATGTTTTAAAAAAAAAAAAAACTCAAGTTCAGGTTAACACACCGAAAAACCCCAAGTCTGATTAATTGTTCCTGTACTTCAGACACTAGGTACAGCATCCCGAAGGGCAAGCTACATATCCAGTGCTGAAGTGACTCTGGCTACTGCTACAGTTACACAAAAGGGGTTACTCAGTCAAAAGGAAAGAAAAACAAAGACATTAATAACATGCAATGGAGAGTTTAATCAAAACATGCTCTTTGAAAGGAAAAGCAGCAGATAAAATCTGCCAAGTTGTGTAGCACCTGAGTTAGTGAAGGTCCTGGAAAAGGTGGCAGCGGCTCACTGGATGGAGTGCCAGCCGGAAGTTCAGAACCTACTGGTAGCACCTATGGATAACGAAGAGGAAACGCGAGTCCATCAGACAGGGAACAACAGAAGGATCAGATACCAAGCTACAGTCAGTCGTGTCATACAACAGAAGCCTCAACATTTTTTTCTGTAGAGACTTCCTTCCTGGAGAGTTAGCATAGAGTCTTTAGGAATTTTTCCAACAAAGTCGGGGGAAGCTGTTTGTTTGATTTTGTTTTATTTTTTAATCCAGATTATCTTTGAGCAGCCACAATTTCCAGTTTAAACAAGCTGCTGTGTCCACAAGCAAAGTATCTTGGGGATATTATTTTCAAGTCTGCAAGAAATGCTACAATAATTCTTCCAAAAAGCAATTACATTTCCAAGAAGCTTAATTTATAAAAGGGTGCAAGAATGCACTCAATCTCCTTACAATAGATCTATGTTAACTGCCCATTAGCAACAGCAAGCTGCGTGCTTCTGGCAAATTGTTCCAACCAACATGACTTGAGAACAGGAACTGTCATGCCTGAGGACGTCTCCACTTGTTGAGAAGCAGATTTATAGACCTCTCACACCAATTTCTTGATCCATCACTTTTTTTGAACCTGAAGGGTGTTGATGACCCACAGAAGATGACTAGGCCATGCAACTGGGTAGGGGGAAGTCATCCAGGTTATGTGGAAGAGGTTAGAGAGACTGGAAAGGTTAGAAGGAGGCATCAAAGCCTCTCCACCAGGTCAGATAGCACATTCCAGTTAGTTATTTCCATTGTTAGGGAAGTGGGAAGTTCTAGGAATTAAGTGATCCATTACACAATTTACAATTCTTATTCTCAGCTGTAATCTTGAGGCTTGACCGTGACTTTGAAGTTTGAGAAACACATGACAGCCTTATGAGTTATAGCGTTGGTCAGCTGGCTTCCCTTGTACGACAGCGAGCACTGCTGGATATGGGTAACTGGCCCAAAGTCTACTCCGGTCCTCAACAAGCAGAACTAGTTCTAGCTTGCAGTCATGTTACCACAGCTTAACTAATGGTTCAAATTGCAGTAATAACTGCCCGGTGAAGATGCACTCCATAGTTATCTATCCTCCCAAAAATGTTTCAGCAGGAACTATGCCAAGTTGCATTACCTCAGCTTTTTTATGCACTAGGAACATACAAGTGGATGTTACCTGTTCTAAGGCATGATGAATTTTTAAGCTGTGGTAAGTTAATCATTCAGTTTATAAATATGAGGCAAAACATATTTTAAATAAATTCGTAAGTCAAAACACATTTAACTGTCTAGGTTAACAGGTTGACCATAAACAAAATAAAATACACACACACAGAGTTTACTAAATCCCAGAAAACTAAAGCAATAAGCTCCTTAAACCTCAAAACCAACACAGAAAGTGAAACTAAAATTAAGCTTTGAAGAAAACCAAACTAATTTATAAGTGAAAACTTCAGAGAGGAGGTAGTTTTTCCACAACTGACAATCAAAAACCCCAAGCATTTATTACATTTAAACCCAAGCCTTTGTAATTACAGGTTTGCAATTAGCAGGTTTCTAACTGCTCCAACTGTTCCTGAACCAATACCGGTTTTTATTATTTTCTAATCTTTCTTTTCTAATTCTCAACTTCATTTCAATATAAATGAATACCTCTGTGTCTAGATTTCCTTCCCAACTTCCTTGACACATATTCCCACTCCTCCATGGCAGAAATTTTCTACTTTGTTTGAATACAAAGAGTACAAGGGAAAGACTACCAATGAATGGAGATGCTAGGAGCATTAGCTCAATTTGAATGCCCTGAAACTGGTTAATAGCAAGGCTGGCTAAAGAAGACCAACACAAAGTGTTGGTGAGTAGAAAAGAACATTACAGAAACAAAAAGAAGTGAGTATCAAGGTTTTTGGTTTGTTAAACACCTGAAAGTTTCTTCAACCTATTTCCATTTAACTTTGAAAAGGAAAGGGCTACCAATAGTTTAAAATATTGAAATGCACTGTCTCCCAACACAGGGAGCTGTTTAAAAGAAAATAGGTAGTCTAATTTCACATACCAATACGTCTAGTTAGTGAGCAGGTAACAACATCCACAACACATCTCAAGTAGTTACTATAAGTCATGACTATCTCTTTATGGAAGAGTTTGTTTGAAGAGCATGATTCAGTAAACAAACAAAAAAGGTTTTTTTTCAGATATAAAGGTATCTTTTAAACTTCTCAAAATTCTGTTTTCACAAATCTAACATTTGGAAGGAAAAGAGTATCCGGGCACCATATAAGCAGCAGAGGACTTTTTAAAACAAACAAACAAAAAAAAAAAAAAAAAAACAAACCAAAAACTTTTAGTCAGGTTCATCCTTGCCTTCAAGGAACAGGCTAATGACAAGAAGCAAAGCTCCGCTATCCTGACTGCTTTGTGAAACATACAACCACTCTGTCTCATTCTAGTGACCGTGTACACGATAAAAAGCTATTTAAAGCAAGCCTTCCAAATTCTACTTGAAAAAACAACCACCCACAAAAAAACAAAACCACAGTTGCTTCACTCTGTAGTTTAGGAGTAGGAAAAATTAACAGTAACACTAGAGAGCGCTCTCAGAGGCACAATATAGAATTGGACGTTTTTCCCCCAATATGGACAAACTAAAACACCTCTTGGGACACAAAAACAACCAGAGCATAAAACTTTCAAAATCATATTCCGTGAAGACACCTCTGCCTGAATAAGTATTTTGCTTTATAAAAGAGATTCTGCTTAAGAAGGCTGTTTCCTACAATACTTGAATATTCACACAAATGTTGCATTTCTTACCGGTACTCTGCTAAGAGGGGGCTTTGAAGGAGAGGTCCCTGGTTTCACTACTGCTGTTGCAATGCTGCTCGATGCCGAAATATAGCTGACTGGGGTGATCACTTGCCCGGGAGTGGCAACTGGTGTCAGCACTGGCAAGCCAGTTGGTCCAAGAGGCAAACTGCTCGGAGGTATACAAGTGCTAATGGATGTCAGGGGTTTAGTTGGTGCAACAACAGTGGTTGGTATCCCAGGAATAACTGTAGTTTCCATTACCAATGATGTCTCCAGAGATACGGATGGATGCGCTGTTCCCACATTACCATGTTCACTGAAGAGAGACCGCAGCTTTTCTTCCAGGGTCTTTATATCATCAATACCAGGAGCTTTAGACTGAGCATCGGCATCAGCCTCCAGACAGTGAACATGAGGCTGATTGGGTAATGGAGCTGGTTGAGGCTGGCTGTGTATCAAAGTTTGCTGTACTGCAGGCAAGTTAGTGACTGGTTGTGGTAAGACACCAGGTAATGGAACCTGGGGCAACATGGGTGTTGCACCTGGAATCTGGGGTAGGACAGGTGTTGATGTAATTCCTGATGGGACAAGTAAGGGATGTATCACTGGCTGAGTGACTGAACCACATATGCTTGTTGCTACTGAGGATGATAAAGGTGCAGAGATTGGAAGCGATAAGCCAGCTGCATTGCAGAGCTGTGATTTATCCATAGACTGCCCACTCTCAGGTAGTGACTGCGGAGCACTCACAACAGTTGTTTCTGCTAGACTGGAGACAGAGCCACTGCTACTAAGCTGAGGAAGCTGCAAAGCCACGTTCTGAGCCAGAGACAGGGCAACAGATGTCTGTGGTGCTGCCATACTACTTACAATCTGAGGAGTTGACTGAGATGTCACAGCTGGTGCAACTACACCAAGACCAGTGACACCAGGAACCTGGGTAGATGGCAGTGCCAAAGATGACGGTGTGCTGATACTGGGGGCAATATCTCCAGTTACTGGTTGAGCAGGCTGGGATGTGGTAGGTAAGGAGAAAGAAGCAGGGGCGCTCACACTGGAAGTGACACCTGTCGACTGCTGTCCAGATTTTGAGGCTGGAGGTGGAGAAATAGAGGTTGGCACACTTGCACTTGGTGCAACTCCAACAGCTGCACTTTCTGAAGACAAAGTAACAGATCCTGCAAGAGAAACACCTGTGCTGGAGGGAACAGATATTGAAGAAGCAGCCACAGATGCAGGAGGTGCACCACTGCCCCCCATGGTAGAAAGTGCAGGTGGAAATGGTGGTATTGTTTGATTGAACACTGGAGGAGCTGTACTAGGTCCTTCTGTCATTTGAGCATGCCCCATCTCAGAGAAAGCTTGCTGCAAGCTCAGTGATGATGCCGAGTGGGAGAGATTCATTCCAGGACCATGTAGTGGAGATGCAGCAACTGGAAGAACAGAAAAATGTCAGTCCACCTGGAAAAGTTCATCACAGTATTATTGTCTATTGCTAGACTAAGATCACATTTACCTCTCAGCATAAAAAAAAAAAATTACAAATCCAGGCTTACATTAAAATACAGAATTAAAGGTTTCAGCATCTTGCAGACAGCCCATCAGCATTTTCTTCCCCAAGAATCCTGCACAGTATCACTCAAATTATAATCACTTCTTATCAGCACAGACAGTTCCTTACTTCCCCAAGTATTTTAAGAGGTCTTTAGGAACAGTTTAGTTAACTAACTTCACAGTTTTGATGAACATATCTTAGCCATCAGATTTTAAGAGTTTAGATGACTTACCCATATCTGGAGTTTCTTTTCCTCCAGGAACAGCAGACGTGAAAAAGCCCTGGTCTTTTAACCGACTCTCAGGGACAGGGCTGACAATAAACCGTCTTCCTGCAGAATGGACAACCTGGGTAAAGGAGCTAGGAGGAACCCCTAAACAGAAAGAAGTCAGATGTTTAGTGATACATGGTTGTAACTAAATACATAACCTGCAACATGGAATGTGCACTCCATCATACAAAATAAAAACCTGGCTGCACCCATCTGCTGAAACAGAAAAAGGTAACTGTTGAAAAAAATCACAAAAGACTTACCTATTCTTTGTGGCATGGAAGATGTAGGATCTGGCTGTTTGAACTCTAATTTCTGTAAAGTAAGATAAAATGTAAAGTTCTATTCTGAAACAGAAACCCACAAGATAGTTCTTAAAATGCTAGCTTACTTGAAATGTGGGCATTTAAGGTAAGCAGTACCTTGGACCCAAGTACCATTACCAAACTAGTGGAATTCTTCCCAGATAAATGTCAGCTACAGTGCTTTTAGAGCTTCTCAGCTACAGTGCTTTTAGAGCTTCTCAGCTTAGTGACCATCAATATAACAAATTGATCTAAACACTCTTATGTTAACAGGCAGTCCAACTGATTTCCTTAAACATTCCACAGATAAATTGATGTTTCAAAGTAGTTCTTGGTGCAAATAAGGCAGAGATTCAGGAAATGTCACCCCTTCTTATTCCCAGCAACCAGTTTCAAAACCTGTGTTTCCTAACCAAGCCATCCAATCTCTTAGTAGCTCAC
Source organism: Gymnogyps californianus (assembly GCF_018139145.2). NCBI lineage: Eukaryota > Metazoa > Chordata > Aves > Accipitriformes > Cathartidae > Gymnogyps > Gymnogyps californianus. The sequence continues at coordinate 150,812,764 of NC_059471.1, forward strand.
TGGGTAGAGGGCCTGAGTTCAGGCTCTCAGTGTTTAGTGAGCAGCACAGAGCTGGGGGTTTTAGTGTCCTAACTCACAGTAACCTCAAATCCAAGAAGCCTAAGCATTTAAGACTGTCTGTTTAGTGGACTGTTAGGAGATTCAGCAGCTTCAGAAATGTTAGAACACGTCAAAAAGCAAGAGGTCTACGTTACTTAGCTTTCTAAATGAATTTTAGGCTCTCACTCTGATATGAAGCTTTCTGTTTGTCTCTTCATTTAATTATTAAGCTTTGATATTTCTCGTGAAAGAAAGTTTCAGTTTCTAGCTAGCTCTACTCACAAAACCATACCACCCAAAATGGAAAATACAAACAGCTAAGGCAATCTGTCCTTTACATACCTGCGACCCTGGAAAGAAGCCATCATCTTTTGTCCGCATACTCTCCAAACCTTGATCACCTTCTGGCTCCACACTTACATCCTCACTTAGCATTTCATCTGCTTTCTCAATAATCTCTCGTACCTGTTCTACAAATGAGTCTCTCTCAGTTGCTAAAATAAACTCATTCTGCACCTGTAAAGAGAATAAAGCAACAATAATTTTCCACGAATTATCTCAAAACAATATATTGAATAACCATAATCTACTTTTGGTGTTACTGTTTGTCCTCCCTTCACTGTTCTTATGCACAAGACAAAGATGGTGACACCTTAGAGAAAAACAATTGTTTCTAAAATTATCTCCAGCACAGAAGCATTTGCCCTGGTTTACTCTTTGCTGTGGAACAACATTCAATCTCACTTCTTCATCAAACTGTCACCTCAATCTTTGCTTAGCACAGTGAAATTTAAAATTAGCAGCCTTATCTTACTGCAGTTCCTCCTATCTAATGTAAATGTAAAGAGCCACATTTAAAGGAAACTATAACATAAAAAAATTTGAAAATTCTGTATTGCAAGATGTATTCTGTGCTTCTTTCTTTCCATACCATGTAGAACTTCTACTCTATGCAGGTTGCACATCACTAACTCAAAGTCTTGCTGTAGTACATAAATGCAAGTATTAATTATGTTCCCAATACAGGGAGAGGAAGATTGCTCAGCCTATCTAGTTTCAATACATTATATTGCTCTATAAAAATACATTCTGCTGCTTATGTTGGAAGAAACAAGCTTAAACAAGTATACTTGGCATTTAGAAAGACATTCGTAGTTTGGTTTGACCCATGAGAAAATTCTGTCTCCTGAAATAATGCATGGTAAAACTCTCAGAGACAGTTAGTCTATGAAACAGAAGTAAAGCTGTCAGTCACAGTACCCCTGCTGGGAAAGAGAGAGCACCTTAGAGGTAAAGCCTGAGACATCACTTTTACATCAAGTTTCTGGGATGCTGGTCCAGAAAAAGGAAAGACAAGCTTGATGTGCTTGTATCAGTCTTTGCAATGCAGAATACTTACTAGTTAAAGAAACCTCCAGTGCTTTAAGTTGAGCAATGACAGATACCTATATGGGGTATGCCTAATAGTTTCCTGAATAAAAGGAAACCAGAAAGTCTTACAATCAAAAGTTTCCTCAATATTCAGCAAGAAACTGATGAGCATAAAGTTCCAGATTCAGTTGTCTAAATTAGGTTGCACACTTTCAACTATGTGACTGCATTTTGGATGCACAGGTCACTTATTTTGCTTCTACTCATCTCAAATGTTTGTGGTTGTTGTTGGGGGGGGGGGGGGTAGTGTTGGTTTTTTTAAATCAATCATACTCTTTTATTCCTCCATAGGATCACTTTAGGTATGAGGTGAAGTAAGACATCTGTGTATTCTCTCCGTATTTCTTGGCACTTGACTTCGTGTTATTGACTTGTTTACACTGCCCATACATGTACATAGCCAAGAACCAACTTCTTCCTCTTTCTCGGAAAGCCATTAGTGGCGAAGAGATTTCTCCATGTCACTGATTTGGTTTCTTTTGACAGGTATGAATCCAGCACACACCACCTATTATTCTGCCACCTCTCTAAGCTAAAAGATGGATGCTACGTGCCCAAGAAGCTGGCAAAAGATACTGCTTTTTGTCACCCCCTCTCACTTCAGTAACACTAAACCAATTTTCAGTTTCATTCAGGTTGTACCAGCCCAAGAATATGAGTTTAAATTTAGGAAAAAAAAAAAAAGGGGGGGTGGGGGGGGGGGGGGGGAGGGAGGTTCTATTCCGTGCTATACAGTACTCATTTAAATGCATCTCTACAGGGCAAATTCTTTTCTATGCTTGACCATTATACATTGAATGGAGAGGTTTTTTCCTTTGAGGAAGTCCAAAGCAGCATCAGTCATTACTGACTTTCAGAAACCAGAAAGTGATTCCCATTCCTTCTTTAAGGGCAGAATCTTGCCATTTCACTTAACAGAGACAATAAACTCAAAGCTTAAGCATAAGTTTTAAAGATCTAGCAATGTTTGCTCTTAGAAAAGCAAATCAAATTTGTTTAACCTGGCGCTTTCAGAAAGTTGTTTGCAGTTTTTCAAAAAATTAGATTGCAAAAAACCAAAAGCAGATTTACTTGATAAAACTGCAATTCTAAGGTAAAAACTGATGCAAATTTTCATGTGAACTGAGCATCCAATATTAACTGTCAATTTGGTATACCACTCTGTGCCCAGAGTTTCTAGTTGTGCTTGCATACCAATAAGGCGAGCACACGCCATGCCACATGGAAGAGCAATTTCAAAACACAAATGAGAAAATAAGACTGCTTATATTACTACTGTGATTAAGAACGGATTCAATTCTTCGTCTCTAAAATATATCTTACCATAATTGAAGCTATTTCCTCAGGGTTGTCACCATCCAAATCAAATTTGAAAGTAACCATTTTCCGATTGTGTGTCTCTAGCTGGCATTCCACTACCCGATCACCTTTATTTGAAACCTAAAGCAAAGAAAACAATAGTTTCAAACCAAAAGCATGAGAATTTAAGACTTGTGCTTTAAAGCTCACAGAGACAAACCAACAGTACTGGTCTAATACAAACACATTCTTTCTTTCCAGTTTGATAACTGGCACCATGTACAGCATCATTTTTTCTGAAGATACGTCAAATATTCTGGAATAGTCTGTGGAATCACTGGTGGCTAAGCAAGCCAATTTTGCCATATCTAATGCTCAAAAAAGCTCTTAATAGATGACATTTGGAACACTGGCTCTAGAAGCAGAAGAAATACACTGTATAGCTTGTGTGCTCAGGCTGGGGGGGGAAGGTGTGGAACAAGACTGCAGAAGACACACATTCCTCAAAGGAAAAGAAACTTTTTGAAGCTCAAAAAAGGCATCATCACTACAAAACTGTCACTAAAATAAGAAATACTCACATTTAGAATTCTCAGTTTTGGCCTAGCAGTCTTCTCATGGCGAGAGCGACTGCGGACAGACCTCCGCATATGACGTTTAGTAGCCCTCCCTTCATGCCTTCCACTAGAAGCTGGAACATTCTCGTTGCCATCACTCAATCCTGAAGCAACATCAGAATGCGCACTAAAAAAAAGGCAACTTTACATTATTATCCATGCACTCCATAACTGCAACAATACAGTTACCCTACCAGATGGTATTCTTTTCTGGATAGCAGAAGATGTCTGTTAATTGCAGAGTAGGGGAGAAGATTCCTGTCAACACTTAGGGTTGCCTGAATAGCAATTCTAATAGTAATTATTTAGCTACATATCTCTTGCAAGCTGAGTTGTACAAATCTATCTTCTGAATATGTTTTCAAGCTATTTGGAGTTTGAATTCTGTTTAAGTGCCAAAAGGACAGAAAAACATCCCTTATGATCCATTTGACATGACAAATAAAAAAGGGTTAGAAGTTAAATCACTATACACAATCCTATTTGCTCCCTCCATACCCTGCTGTAAATCAAAACTTACTCTACCTCTCATAAGCCTATTTTTCCTCTAGGAAGTTTATTTCCTCACATCCTCAAGAACACCCTCAGTGAAAAAAATATCCCTGATGAAAAAAGATACCTAAAAATCACCCCAGGAAGAATAATCTAACACATGAATCTGAAATTCAGTTTGGTGAAAAGAAAACAATGCTTACCTATCCATAGAGGAAGCCAAAGGGGTAGACTGAGCAGGCTGTGTTGCTGGAAGAGTCTCTGAAGGAGCAGTCTGTGAGACTCCCTGAGTACCCTACGGATAGAAACCTACATCAAGAACCCCCTCCAAAGAATACCATTCCTTTTCAAGTAACCCAGCAGTCTGCAATGTTTCCTCCCAAATCACTTGTAAAGCTAAAAGCACTACCTTTTTAGAACTTCAAACAGCTGGCATCTAGACAGCTTTAATTTACAAAAGATTCTAGAGCAAACTGCAGTGAAGCAAATGATCATCTGGGGAGGGGTGGGAAGAAGAAATCAGCCATCCTTTCTACTGCTACGTGTCACTACAGTTTGCCATGCAGCCACAGTCTTACTAACAGAATGTGCAAAAGGCAAGCCAATGCAGAACACAAAGACAATTCAAATTCTCCCTAGCAAGAACAATGCTGCAGGGAACAGGCAAAACGACAGATTCTCAAAGGCTACCGGTTGCAGTTTGTCTTTGATATGGCAAAAATGTTCTACAGTACTAGCAAGAAGTGAAGTGTTAACAGGTTTTTGCCTGCAGGATGCACACTCACTTCCCAACAGAACAGCCAGTGGCAACAAGGTCCCCACATTGGCATGACATTCTGCTGTAAGAAAAAGGTCATTTGAAATATTAATTTCCAACTGAAGACAAGCATGGAAGGGATTAGTTCCCCCCCACACACACACTGTTGCATAATTCAAACACCCTAAATGTATTGTTACATTATATTCAATGTATTTACCTCCAAAACTGCCTGCTGCGAGGGGGCAGATGAGGCCTGTTGTGCTAAACTCACTGTAGGCTGGGGCACTTGAACCTGTCCTCCTAGGCTGCCCATGGGAACTAAAACGTTCTGCTCCACATACGGCTGCACAACAGGAGCAAGATAGCCTGGTTGAGCCATTGCATCTGTGGGTAAGGGAGGGGACAGCACGGCAGAAGGAATGCTAACAGAGGCCACAGCAGAGGAAGGTGCAACATTCGAGTCCCCTGGGTATTGAGGCGGCAGCCGAGATGGGAAGCCCTGTAACAGAAATGAGGGAGTCAAGCTAGTGAACGTCAGAGGTAAATAGGAAACGAGAGAGAGGGGAAAAAAAAAGTATCAGTTTCACGGGCATGTTCAAACCTTCTGTACTTGTTCAAGCACTCCCAAAATCTTCCTAGAGAAGCAAACTGCTCATGTAGCCAAAGCTCAGCTTGCAAGTCACCATGCTTGAACAAGCAAATTCCCACTCAAAGTTCCAAGTCTTACGCAAAACAATCTTCATCTCCCAACTCTTGCAGTTGCCTATTTGGCTTAATATTTTAAGGCCTGAGACTTGAACCGAGTTTGAAGAATCTTCAGGCTGAACAACTACTGCTCAGATGTTATGCAACTGCTGCTGATTCTTGAGACTAATAGCAAAAACGCTCTTGTGTTCTTCCTGTCCTCTAGTGATGAGCTGACTCAGGAACATTCCTACACGCTGTTTCTGTTCTACAGCACTTCCTATAATCCCAGTGCAGATACTTCTACATCTATACAATTTTTGTTCCAGAAGAACAATTGTATGCCAAGTCATTATTTTTGTCACTATTCAGATTGCCATTTTTACAGTGATCACACAAAGTAGCTGAAGCAGTCTGTGCCCACCAGTCTAGCATTTCATGACTAGCATCAGGTACTTACGTCGCGTTCAAGATCCACGCTGTCTGACTTATTTCTAGAAAATCCATGTCCCCCCCTCCCCACCCCTTCCCAGACTTGGAATGAAATACTGACATTGCTGAATACGCTGCCATTGATTTTCTTTCCAACACACATCTCCCATTTTTTTAAATTACAATTTTTTGGATTTTTTTCCCAAGTTGACAGATCTCTTGGATATATAGCTGTCCTCTTTCACACAGTGGTCGAACAAAGTCCTGCCCTATGATTCTGTCATTTTAGACCAATTCCATTGCCAAATATGAAAAGCTCAAAACACCAGGGTGTCCAAGGACTTTTTCTTCCCCTTCCTTAAAATGGTCCTTTACCACACAACAGAATTCATCTTGGTGGCTTAATGGCTCTCTTATGAGAAGTGAGTTGGCCAGGGCACACAGTTCAGATCTGGTACCTTAGAGGAACAGGTAAAAATGCGGAGAAGAGCTCTGCTGGCTTGCAACAATACCTGGTAAAGAGCATCTCCAGCAGGAAGCGAAGCTTCAGCAGCTTGTCCAATGCTGACTGGCAATCCCACGGACTGGACAGCCGGCTGCAGGAGCTGCGGGAGAACCTGGCTGGGCAACTGAGCCACAGGCTGCATCAGTGTGGGAAGCTGGCTAGGGACACCAGTTGATCCTACAGGGACAGCGGTTGCCGCAGCAGACGTTGCCAGTGTGAGCAATGGCTGATTCATGCCAGCTGCCATTGAAATGGGCAGTGACTGGAAACCTGGCTGAGCTACTGACACATGAGGAGCTGCTACGGGCAACTGAGAGACTGAGAACTGGGGAACCATGGAAGTTGGCAAGGGCTGTCCCATGGGTAGAAAATGAGAGCCAATGGGGACTGATGGGGCAACTGAAGGCTGAGGGAGAGAAGGTGCTGCAACAGGTAATTGAGGCTCGCCTTGGATGATCGACACTGGTTGGGAAACAGGAAGCTGGGGAGGTAAAGAAAATAGAGATAGATTTTTTTTTTTTAAAGCAGGGTTGCAGAAAGCAGAGTTTTTACACATTAGTCAAAGAAAGAATTATTCAAGTTACAGCACTCTGTTAAAGTGGGTGGGGAGCACAGTTGGCAGAGTGGCTGGGAAGTTGGCTGGAGTTCCAAAAGGTCCTCACTTCGCAACACTTCCCCTGAAGAAGTCAACAGGCTCTGGAAACAGACACCCACAGAGGGTGAAAGAGCAGCGTTCGAATACCCTGAAGCACTGACTTGTGCATAAACAGAATCGAATTCCCCTCAACTCTGTCCCCAGAGCCCAGCCTGCCTTCTTACAGGAAAGAAGTGCAAATCTTTCAACAAATCTGTCAGCTTTGGCTATGGGGACTAAAGCAACAGAGAATGAAAAGCCACTGTGCCAGCATTCAGAGAATGGCAGGGGATATGTCAATTAAAGCCAGCGAACAATGCAACTGGAAAGGCAGTTTAGATGAACAAGCAACAAAACAACAATTTTAAAAACAAAATCAAGGCTCACATGTTCAAGATAGAGATATGAGCCAAAATGAAGTAATACTCAGTTACAGAAGCTTCTTGACCAGGAGTAAAGGAGAAGAGCTGAATAAGAAAGATGACAGAGTGGAGAAGGCAGTCCTTACAGTTCACTACCTAAATAAGTGAACATGTTTTACACACTTAATGGTGCAGAAGATAGACACTGTACGGGAAGCAGAGAAATGACAAGTTCCTGAAAATCCATTCATAATATACCATTCATCAATATGCCTCATGATATTTTTGACAATTTAAAGATCTTTGTGCATGGAAGTGCTATCCCTGCCTCAAATTACTCACAACTGCCACATGTGAAAGAAAGGGTTTCCAACACATTTTCCAACAAAATTGACAGTTGTAGTACACTAAGAATACTATTATCTGGATGAATGTTTTGGAACCATTAGAAAAGATGACAAAAGTGAAAGTAGCAGCACGTTGAATTTGCCAGCTGTGAAGAAGAAAAAAAATCTTCTGCTAGAAAGAAGAATTTTGTTTACCTGTGTCCCAGCTGCTGCCTGAGGCATTGGCATAATCTGTGAACTTTGAGTTTGAGAGACAGTTTGTGTGGGAGTGGCACCAGCAGAAACTGATGGCTGCTGCAGCTGGTATTGTCCAGGCTGTTGGGAAGAGGCTGGCTGCTGTGCATTCTGTAGTAGGGAAAAGAGGCAGAAGCTATTTTTTCCCCCCACAGAAGTTTTTAAAGCATATCCTATTTAAATTCTACTTTTTACTCCTTCGTAAGTGACATCAGTGGTTCTTCTGAATATGCTGAGTCAATTAAGCTTTAGCAATTACTTATTAGCATTACTAATACAACTCTATTATCAGCACCAAATCTTGCAACGGAATTATTTCACCTGTGAAAACAAGAATGAAGATTCTATAAAGGAAGAAAAGGCAGTTAAGAGAAGAGGATGCTACACAAGACAGTATTTCCAGTTAGAAGAAATCATGAGAATGAGGTGTCTGCCTGTCTACACAGTCTGACTTGCAAATCCTGACACGCCTCCCTTTGAATGTGGCTGCCACTGCAAGCTCAGGTGGAAGTTGGGCAAGACAGACACATGAAAACAAGCGTTAACATGATTCTAAAAATAAATTTCAGAAAGTCAATGAAGTTAATCTCATAGCATGTTAGACTGGGTGAGAACCAGAGGATTCCTTTGGTCTTGTCCAAAACCATGGGTTGAAGGCAGGACAGAGGTAGGCAATTGCTCTTAAACGAGTCATCAAAACCCTATACCAAAAGTATTTTAGTCCTGGGTTTAGGAACGGTGATCTTACCTGCTGAGTGTGTTGGGTAGGCTGGGATGGCACCGATGCACTGCTTGAGGCTGACTGGCCTTGCACCTGTGTCTGGAGGAGAAAAAAAAGACAGAGAATCAGCTTAAAAAAACCCCTCTGGTTTCTACAGCAGGCAGTTAAAATAATTTCTGCCTGGAATGATCTGGTTGGAATACATTTCTAGCTGTCCTTTTGGACAAGCAGTCCTTTTGGTCAAATTCCACTACGACAACAAGAACAAAGCAGAGCAATCTGGAAAAGTACCGAAATCCATTTTAAGTCTTCCAAAACAAGCAATACAGAAAGTCTTTGCAACCCACATGCCCCTCAACATGAGACAGATCAGCCTACCAGCTTCTTCTTCCACTGATGATGCTTTAAGAGCAGGATGCCTTGGTATGATAACTGGAAATAGAGGCATTAATTTTTACCTTTACATGTGTTCTAAACACAGTTAGGTGGGGGGATAGAAGGAGGATAGAAGAAAATAAACCTATCTGTTAAAAAAAAAAAAATCAAAGATATACAGAATTCTAGACCAATAACAAAGTACTCAATACACACAAGTCATGAGTTCCCTTTGAGAGGCATGTCAAAATACAAGCTAGAAATCATTTCCAGACTCACTACCATTCAAAGGCTACCAAGAATTGGATATTGAAGAATATGGGGGTTTACGTTCTAGCTAAGACAGAATTTTTGAATAAGCAACAAAAAAAATGGATGACTGGCATACAAATGACTGTGGAAGATGCAGAGGAAAATGGAATGGATTTTCATTATTATTTTTGCGGCTGACTTTTTTTGATCACATCCCAGGATTTTCATTATTATTTTTGTGACAATTATATTTCTTTATCAGCTTCTGGGAGACAACTAGACAAAGACCTCCCAATGAGTTCCCTGAGCATGCACCACTTTGGTGAACTGCCTTTGTAAGAAACGTATCTAGTGCATACGTATCATATCAGAAATACCTAGTAAAATTCCTTAATGCTGTGATAGTTCAGCTTGCAGAAGCTTGTTAGGAACAAGTTTATTAAAATTACATACTTTTTTAATTATAGAAACTTTGGGGAAAGCAGACTGCCAGTGAAAAGAATCATTTTTTTTTCTTTGCTGTTTTAGAAGCTTGAGGCCCTTATTGGCTAGGATCTAAACATGTGCTATATCCCACTGCTATAACATTGACTCAGTTTGTGCTTCAAATTCTGATCTTTTAATGAATTAGATAAAAGATCCCAGAACTTATATTCTGTAAAATAATCGTGATCTCTTATTGTGTTTTCCAGATGTTTTTTACATCCCTCAGAATTCAATTCCTGAAGTTTAACAAAGGTGGTTTATGGACAAACAATCCCCACGTAGTTTTCAAACTTCTTGCATAGCAGCTTCACTCCACAAGTTCTCCTACAGCGCAGAAATTACTATCTATTAATAACTTATTAAAGCTGAAACAGCTTTAATAAAACATCTTTATTATTCCATACAGAAAGCCTTAAACACTTAGTTCTTGATCTTACCACGAAAAGCAAAAAGATTGTCCTCCAGCTCCTTCACACAAATCCCGAAGTTGCTAATAGTTCAGTAACTAAAATGTCAGAGCCCCTAATTCCAAGAACAGAAGGACTAAGAGAGAAGTCTACTTAAAGTAAATCCTCTCTTTTCACAAAAAATTATCTTATGAGAAGTTTCAGACTATAAGTGCAGACACAATGTATATACACATACACCTCACAGTCACAGTGCACAAATGCCTTACTGACTATTGCAAGTGCAAATACCATATATGCTGATAAAACATCTACCTCCAAACTAAGCTTCAGGCCTCAAATTTTGCTTTTTAAAAGGACACCATATTCTAGGCTTATAAGGAATCAATACCTATTAGCAACAGTTGTTTGTGCCACTAATTTACTACTCAGCTTGTTTAGTTTCTTTAATGATCCTGCAAGTACACTTCCAAATCCCTGTACATGTACATAATACAGCTCCTTCCATTCCCCCCTTCCCACTTTCTTCCCCTAAGCCTAGAGAAAGCTCTTGCATTTTGGACAGTCACGAAATTAACCTTTTTGTTGTCTAGTGAAACATTATTCATATATAAGTTCAACTTCAAATAACACATTCTCATTAAATGGCTAAGGAGCAACAACAAAAATACAAAGCAAGTTTTACTATCACTGCTGATTCAAACTGTGGAGAAGATACATTTCATTAAACCCACTGTTTAAAAGCCAATTTGGTACTCCAGCTATCTCTTGCCAAAAGAACAACAAGTCCCAGGAGGAACACTGACCATTTGTTACCCTTAACACAAAAGCCCTACCAGTATTTCAGCTGAAGCTGAACACAGACCAAGTGGTTGCTGATGCCTCATTATTTCATTGCAACCTGGTAAATTAGAGAGATCCTAGTATACTACCGACTTGGTGGAAAGACACCCCAATGAATACTAATACTTAGAACCACATGGAGCAAACCTAAGAGCAAGGCTCCCCTTTAAGTGCAAAGTATGACTTATAAAAAGCAGAGAAATTGTGGAAGGGTTTGCTCCTGTAACCTGAGGATAGAGTGCAGGTGGTCCTGATGAAAGCGAGGTGGACAAGGCCTGCTGAGTCGAGGCTCCCTGGGGGAAGCAGATGAAGAGCTGCGACTCTTGCAATACCTTCTGAGGCAGCTGAACAATGGGCAGTGAGAAGTCTGAACCAAAAGCAGAAGATGACCCCCCTGTAGGGGGAGGAGACTGGAAATCGCCAGTGTCAGAGGAAGTCAGCTGTGAGGAATCACTGGAGTATTCTGGGCTTCCTTCTGGCCAGCTCCGCCTGGCAGAGCCCCCTCTGGGACCTGCTAACTCAGGACCAAGATAGTTACATTGCTCCTCTGTCACAGGCTGAAGCCGACCATGCGACCCTATGCCTTGAGTGGATTCCTCTTGACTGGTCTCCATAGAGCCCCGGCGACTTCTGTAGACCCGCTGGGGTAAAACTGCCCCTTCTGCTGAAGCAGAAGTCGGTGTGTGCACATGGAACTCAAAGACACAGCTCGCTCTGCCATCACCACTGTGAGAGAGCACAGCTGGGGCAGAGTGCGGAACAAATACCTGGTGGAACGTCATCTGAGCAGGATCTGCACTCAGAGGAGCTGAAACACTGGATAATGGAGAAAGGGGACCCATCCCAGAATCCAGCCTCAGGTTCTGAACATGTCTTGCCAGGTATGTTTGCCCCAAATGAAAGTCGAACACAGAGCTTTGTGGAGGACCACCTTGCCCATGGTTTGACTCAGAGACCTGCTTCAAATGTTGTTCAGTCGCATGAGGGTTATAAGCTACTTGATCATACTGCTCCGATACCTGTGATGGATAGTGCATGCCCACCAAATATACAGCTTCTGGATGCATTCTGTAGTGAGCATCCTCTGGAGGTGTTGGTCCAGATCTATAGTCACTGTGGACAGGAGCTGGCTCAAACACAGGATTAACTTGCACATGCAGAGGCTCTCCAGCGACTCTCTGAGCTGGTGTGCCCAGCATAACGAATGCCTCTGGTGTCCAATTGGTGGGACTACCACCAGGTGGAACTAAACTCTGGCCAGTCTTCAGCAATGGCTGGAAGTGGCAAGTTTGGGCTTCCAAAAATGAAGTGCTCTTGCGCCGCTGAGCAACTGCCACCTTCGGCGGGCAGACAGGTGGTGGTGAGAAAGACACCGGCCGTTCATGAACGGTTGGGAAAAATATCTGTGAATCTGGGAACGTTGGTGTTCCCCCACGCGGATGCTGAGGCTGTATTGACATGAACAAGACAAGTAATTCATACATTAAAAGTGAAAGCACATCAACATGCACAGTTCACTAGGCAGTTCTGTGAAGTAACTTTATAGAATGACTATTCAATTCATGGTCAAAAACATACAATACTTAGGAAATTTAGGTGAGTCATAAATATCCATTAAATACATCCATGGCAGGCAGAGCTACAAATGGAAACATTTGCTTGTGTTAGAGCTGCTTTTCCAGTCCAATTCCAATAATTCACAAAAAGAAACCAGTTTTGCTCCTGACAATGGAAGGAGGTTTATTGTCGTGGGCTATCCATTGTGATCAGTGCTTGAAATCCAGTCAAACCCCTGAGGTTACTGCGATATGGGGAATATGAAAATTCAGAACTTGATAGGAGCAACAATGCAGAGCCTCTAGTTTGCACTTAGAAGACAAAATGACATTAAATCTTAGTATTGTCCAACACAGAAAACACAGTGCTAGTGTCCTGTATGCTATCCAGAGAGCTAAAGAGAAACCTTTTATGAGACAAAACTCAACCATTCCAGCCCACAGCTGGGGAGGGGGGGAGGAATGATAAAAACTGCAGAGCCTCTGGATTCTGCCAAAGTTGATCACCTCTTTTGATCCCTTTGATCACACCTTTTCACATAAAATATTAGCACTCACTGAAACAAACCTAACTCTTGCCTGGACAAAACATTCACAGGTTTAGGAACAGCAGAGTCCTCAGGCAATTCCACTCCATCTGATGTACTACTGCAGATGAGGCTCATCTTATTTAAGATTTGTAGGGAAAATTTCATTAAACAGAGTTCTATGTAAGAATACCAAACAATTTAATAATTCTGCATTTTTTCATCTCTGCCTCCAGTATGCTGAAAGACAATGTATTATCTACCCTAAAGGGAGAAAAAAAAAAAAAAATGCAAGAATCAGTAGCAAATATACTGTCTTTAAGACAGATGGCATTTATGACTTTTTCAAGTTGCTGTTTCCACATTGTTCTCTTTTTCCCCAGACCCTTTTTTCCAGAAAAGCAGCAGCAAATTTCCATATTGACCAATACTAACAAGAAGGTCCTAAAGGATGAAGAACTCTTCCTACATTCTGAAAACTGGTTCCACTTACTTCATTTACAGAGCGAAATGCTTCTCAAAGTTTAATTTTGTGTAAATTGAAGCCCAAAACTGAAAAAGAGATTACCTCCTCTCTTGCAAGCTATCTTGCATCTGACTTCTTAAGAAACATGAAACTATGGCTTCTTCCCATCAAGAAGCAGCTGAAGTGGCATTTCTGATCAAAACTTACAGAAAAATCCTGAAAAGTATTCATACTCTGAATTTCTAGTATCACTAGCACAGCTAGCCAAAGCTTTTAGAATAACAAGCCACAGCAATCAAGCTTTAAAAGCTGGTTGTTTTGTGCAGGGCTTAATTAACATTCAATGCTTGCTTAGAAGTTGGAAAATAAAAAGCTGGCTTTCTGACTTAAGGGAATAAGAACTAGTCTTCCCTTTACCTTCTGTGGTAAAACTGGGTAATTTACATTTATACTATCTTAAAATACAAAAAACCAAATGGTCAGCCACTGTTTAATAATGTTTAAGTGTACTGCTTCCCAGGGGGGAAAAAAAAAAAAAAAAAAATCAACATTCCAGCAGCACCGTATAAAGAATAAGGAATCAACTCGTCATTTTCTCATTTTAAAAATGCCCAAAGCCCAGGATGTATTTAATGATAACTTATCTTACTGTGCCAGGAGGCAAATGGTAACACATACAGGACTGACAGAGAGGGAGGGCAGGCTGGAGCGTCGATGCTTGCGTGGAGAGGCAGAGTGCATGGGCAGGACACTTTCCAGGGCTTTAGAAAGCTTTTCTGCAAAGGTTTCTTCAGGGACAGTCCGAAGGCAGAAAGGAGAAAGAGGTGCAGACAGCGCTGGTGGTGGGGTGCAAGGAGCACTGAGAGGGATGCAGGACATAGAGGGAAGAGCAGGAAGGTGGGGGACACAAACTGACATGCTACGACCACGTTGAGGCTAAAGGAGGAAAACAAAAGTTAAGAATTGAACACTTAAAAAAAATTAATAACAAAACCAGCAAAAACTATAATGAGGTAGAAAAGAAATGCAGACACACAATGAGAGGCCCAGTACTGACTAATATGTGTGCAAGAAGATATGAGAATGCTGAATGAATGCCAACACACACTGGGAACAGGCTATGTGCGCCTCTGAGGACCCAAGTTTGCCTTAGGTTACTGAGTAGTGTGGGAAGTTCCCTAATACCCTTACAAGAAGCATGTGGAAGGCAGAACAGACAGGAGAGAATATTTTCTCTGGAGGCACTGATGCAGCCCATACTGTGTGTACTCACAGCATCTGGTATTCTGAAAAGTAAAAAAACCTAAACAGATACTGATGAGCTTTCAAACATTAATTTTTAGTTTAGTGAGTGGATGTGTGTTTACACATATCACCTCACTCAGACTCTCTGCTTGGGCACCTCCCTGCCTGAATTAAGTGGACTAACTGTATGCAGCCGGCTCTTTATTAACTAAAACATTACCACAAAAATTTAAACATTACACATTCTACAACATGAGTTGTGGAAAAGAAGTTGGTTTAACGTGTGGAAAATTCAGTAAAATTAGTCTTTGACAAGCATTTTCCAGATGCTGGGCCAATAAAAGCATCAGGATTTTGTAATCTTGCCACAATCCAGAAGGCCATAGGTCAAAATCCAACCACATTGGAAGAATCAGAATTAGGTTTTGGGGTGGGTTTTGGCTTTTTTTGTTACTGCTTTTTTGGTGTGGTGTATTTTGTTGTGGGTTTTTAAGTGAATGGAAAGATGACATTTTAAAGAGGCAGTCTTCAACTGCGAGTTTTCCTTCTCTAATGGTATATGCCTCTTACGGATGTAATCCACAATTTAACATAACTGAAATCAAATACAGACCTCCAGGGAAAAAAACTCAAGATATCCAGTGGAGATTTGATTTTAAAGTTTTCTGATTTGAGAAACCTTGCTAGAGTGCTCAAAAATTTGTGAGAGAGGCATAAGGGAACTCAAAGGGTTAAATAAATACTTTACCCATAATCTTCATCTGTTCCAAGGCAGGACAAGTTATGTATGTCATTCCTGACTCAAATGTATCTAAACTGTTCAGAAACATCTCCAGTGATGGGGACTGCAGCACTTAACTGTCCTTGTTGGTTACAAAAAACCCCTTCCCAAACAATAATTCCACGCTGCAATTTAGTCCTATTATTTCTTCTTCTATCTGACAACAATGTTGTGATCTGACTAGCCTCCTCCTATTTTACAGCAGACTTTACAGCTTTCGCTCTCCTCATCTTTTATAGGCTCAGCTTAACTATTTCAGTCTTCCCACATAAACCATGTCTTCTGTCTTTCTGGTGGGGGTTTTTTATCACTCTCTGAATTCTCTCCCAATTCACCCGCAAATTCACTCAAGCAGGGTGTCCAGGATAGACTTACCAATGGCCAAGAGCAGAAGAACTATTTCATATAACATGATGTTTGCCTTTTTCACAACAATGTAATGTTTTTGACCATGTCCAGCTTGTGGCCCAATGTAACCCCTGACTTCTTTTCTTTTTGGCAGAATTGCTGCCTAGTCAGTTGTTGCTCATCCTGTACTTGTGCAGCTGATTATTGCTGTTTAAGCATGAACCTTGTTCTTGTCCCAATTGAACTGCATTCTATTTCTTTTTAAGGCCATTTCTTCAGTTGTCAATATCATTTTGACTTGTCATCCTCTCTTCCCAACAAACTGTTAGTAGTTTCTATAGTGTTCTGCTCCATTCTGTTAGCATCCTGGTACCACTGTCATCATCACAGAGCATGAGCACATTTTAGCATCGAACTAAGCAGCTTGACGATACCTCTGTCATATGCTGCTTCTCCATCCCCTCTCAAAAGATCATGGTCTTTCAACCTGGAAGCTAGCCATCCCAAGACAGTGAAATGGCTTCTGGTCCAATATATGCCCATACATCAAAACATGGCTTACCCAGAACAAGAGCTTATTTAGAGGGATTAGAAACTCATTTGATCAAGAACTAGCAATACCACACGCTTCAGGTTAAGTGCCTTTGAAAAAGATGGAGATGCTTTGCTCGTGAGTGACACCAGCATGTTTTCCGAAAAGCTAGTAACACCAATGATTCTGTAACAAAGCCTACAACCACAGGTACCAAAAAAAGGTGAGGACCCTCAGTCTTAAGTGTCCCATCTTCTCCCTTATGGTATTACTATATTATACCATAATGTCTCTGTCTCAGGCTTAGATTTTTATTTGTGTAAAAAACAAGTGACAAGGGAACAACTGAAGACAAACAACAGTAGCAGAAGGTCTACTCCAGAGTTAGAATAGATTTCTGCATACTCTCATACTCGGATCTAAAAAACATACCAAGGAAAAAACATACCAAAATAAAAGGGCAACACAAATGAACATAGTAGGAAAAGTATTTGTGTCCAGTGCAGACTTTCCAGGGAAAAGGAATACGCATGGCAACTGATGAGCAAATCAACACAAGCTAGAAATAAAATTGGGAACAAGGGTGTGGGGTCTTTTCAGTCTGGAGTTCTCACATGCAGCATTCTATAACAGTTAAAAAAAATCTTACCTGCAGAATCTGTAATCAAAGCCTCACAGAACACACAGCAATTTCATACTTATACAGTAGCTCAGATTATTCTAATCCCTTCTTCAAATCAAACCAACAGCTTGATCCCTGATAACTTCATATACACATACACACACCACCTTCCCAAGTGAGATTAAATGTTTACTTTCACAAGACAGTCTTGTTCTGAGGATGTTACTTCCATCCATAAAAAAACCTAACCCATCATTCTGCTTAAGTGCACTCAAGATTAAATAAAAGCTTTAAAGACAAATACGCCCTTGCACCTTCCCCTCCCCCACTAGACTCAGTCACCTTGCAAAAATATCCCCTTAACTACTCCCATGCAGAATTTGTATCACATGCAAAACAAAACATATATGGAAGGTTGCCTGGCAGACTTTCCTCTCACCTTTCAAGAGAAATACAAAATCAAATAAATCCATGCGTTTGCAATACTATAAGTTCTGGCTTACCGCTGCAGGTGGCTGATATCCTCCATGCTGTTGCGACTGCACTTGGCCAACTGAAGCTCCATATCCCTGGACTGCAGCTGTTGAGATTGACTGGTCATGCTGGGAACCATACGACACAGTCTGTTGACTGCTCACACATGATTCAGTATAAACAGATGACCCCTGGCCACTGTCAACTGTCCCATCAGCTGCAGAAGTTAGATAAAAATCTGGATTTTAAGAACTGCAGTCTGGATTCACAACTTTAAAGATATTATAATCAATCAAATATTAGATTGATGCTTGAGTCATGTCACTTGGACCTTACCAGCATTTTACCTCTTGTAATATTTAAGCTGGTTAAAAAAATACAATTTTTTTTCTTCCTTAATACAGTAATTCCTTACCAAAATGCCTTCACCTAACCGCTGAAAAAAAAAAAAAAATCAGTAATTTCAGGAGTTCTTTGGGAATGTACTTAATAGTAAACTATGCTTCCTATAAAAGGCTAGACTAGAAAGAGAAACTTAAATTCCACGTTGTTCTGAATGATCTTTCAGGGTTTTTTAATTATTATTTTTATTTAATTTTACACAGACATATAAAACAGGTCTGTTGTGCTGCCTGGCAGATGCACCTGATGTAGGCATAGTAGTGAACTTAAAATCCCTGTTACCTAAAGAGCAGATAGTAATTTGCTTTCTAACTTCACCATTCTAATACGGAAGTTCTCATCTACCATCATTATTCAAACACCAATTCAAATGTTGGGATGGCAGAAGAGGAAAAGTTAGAAGTGTTAATTCATCTTTTCATGTATAGCATGTCAAACAGAAAATGAAACCTGTTTTCAGAAAGCAAATTACGAGCTGAACTGCTAGTATATTAAATCTCATTTCCACCTTAAACATAAGTTAACAAGGATTCAAATAAGAGTTTCTAATAGCTCTAACTGCACTGGTGCAAGAGTATACAGCCTTCTACAGGGCCAGAATATACTGTCGCTATAGGAAGGCAGCAAAAACTAGGACATGTGTTCACGCTTCAGGTGCCACAGTTCATTTAGTGTATTAACTTGAAACAAAGGAAAATGATTTTGTGCTAAGACACTGGACTGTAAATTGTGCCAAGACTTGGCTCAGCTAAGGCACAGGAATGCATCTTATTTTGCTGTGCTTTCTAGCAGGCTAATGTTCTTCAGCAGACAGCAATGGCAGACAGCAACATCTTAAGATATTTACTGCTATACCCACGAAAAGTTTAAGACTCTAAGGGGGGAACTGTGTAAGTGCAAGAGTTCCTAAATAAACCAACTGACACACTTACAAAGAATAGATATACTGGGTTGCTGGAACTGCAGTTGTTGGTGTTGATCAGCTTCTGGTTCTTCAGGCTCCACTTGTGTAGAAACTGATGCTGAAGTAGTGGGGACAGGAGTAGTACCCGTGACAGATAGGGGATGCTTTGACCCTGCATGGGAAGCACTTGATGGCTGCTGTTGCTCCAGCTGCTGCTTCTGACTACCTTCTTCCTGAAGCTTCTTCTCCTGTTCTTCTCGCACCAACTGACGCTGCTCTCGCTTTCGCTTAATCAAAGATACCCTGTCCTTGATAGCTTTCGCCATTGTCTTGTGATCCCCTTCACAGACATAGCCAGATTCCACCTGAAGGAGGATATATTCACAGAATTCAGACTGTCATAGACAGCCACTGTTGTAGTGCTACAATATAAGCTACCACTCTCTGGCACTAAATTCTCATTCACAAACTTCTGAAGCTGTTTTATTTCTAGACAGTAACAACAGCAAATGCAGAGGCTGACAGACTACGTTTCACTGTCAGAGAACACCAGTACTTCCGATGCTTTGTAAGACCACCAACACTTACCATTTCCTGTGCTACGTCCTCTGGGACGTCTCTCTCCAAGTCAAAGGAAAACTCTATTGCCTCATTATCTTTATATTTGCCCTTGAGTTTTTTGATGTCTTCAATTCGCAGCCAGAGTTTAATGGCAATTTTTTCTCCATCATCTTCCTCTGCTAGTTCTACCCGTACTCCAGTCTCTTCTTGGAAGAAAGCATGATTCAAAAGGTCCTTAATAGCATATCTAGCATATTGGAAAAGAATGTAGAAAGCATACACAGTTATTCAGTTTTCATAAAATATTAAGGAATATCCTTGCCTGATGATCCCCCAAATTCATTCTCTACATTTCACGCTTCTCCCATGAATTATTTGACAGCCCATTATTCAAATTTCTATTTAAAAGCATGATGGAGAAACAAAATGCAACAATGCTACAGATGTACAAAAAAAAAAACACCACACACATTGGTCAGCAGAAGTACCAACAGATTTAAGCCAACTGAACAGGATATATATTAACTAAAATAATAAGAAACCTTGAAGAAACAGTTTGGTTTTACTGAACATTAAGATCCAACACACAATCCTAAGTCCCCAAATCAGTACAGTAATCCAAGTATGTGTTTCAGTCCGTTTCAAGATCTTATCAAAAGCCTCATCTAGTAAATTCAGCACTAGATAAGCACCACATGATTCCTTTCATATTTTATACTATTTTGAAGCACTTCAACTTGCATTCTGTCTGGCACAATTAGAAGCTTTGTGCTGAAGGTACAAAAAAGATCTAAGTTCATAAATGTACTGCATTAACAGTAGTAGTCTAGAAGTTAACCGCTTAAACTAAACAGCAAGAAATAAGTGATGTGCGGCCACAAAATTAACTTAAAATGGGAAAAAAATACAAAATTGTTTAAAACTAAGAAAAAGAACAGAAATTAAAAATACACAGCAACGCCATCAGATGTAAAACTTCAAGAGTTAACAGAAGGGGATGAATAAACATCCATGAACTGACAAAATGAGCTCTGAACAGAATAGCAGGAGGCTAGAAGAGGGTCGAAGGCTGAAGCATTCTTAAATCAGACATTCAGTAAGCAACAACTATGTAAAAGCAGAAAACAAAACAAACCCCACAAATAAGCCATCAGAGCAGTTACAAAGTTCCTGTAATGGTATAAGTTAATCACTTCAAGCAGAAGTCACCTTGCAGAAAATGTGGATGAAAATGAGCAGCAAGAATTTAAAAAATAAAAAGAGCCCTCAAAATAATCAGCCACAAAATGCCAACAAAATCAAAGGGACAGGAAAAACAAAGGATTACAGAATAACAAACCAACCAAACAATCCAAATACCTGGGAACCCAGAAGGATTGTCCTCCACTATTTTACTAACTACGTCAAAGTTTTAATAAAAGCAGTAGAATTTCTGAATAAACTGACGTGGATGGTTACTATAGCATTTGCACTTTTTCTGACACTGTTAATTCTCTAAAACAATCATTGAATAAGAACCTACCAAAGAATAGAAGCTGCAGAATTAATACTGGCTTCCCAGCTTTCATCAGAACACAGAAGACCTCAGGAACTAACTGGATCTGGTATCATCACAGATAAAAGACTCAGACAGCAAGTAATACCTCTATCTGAAAAGAAAGTACTTACCTTTCACCTTTGTTTTGCCGAATGCATCCCTCAATAATCTCCTTCACTTCAGGGATTGCTACTTTATCGAAGCTGGCTGGCTTGACACCCTGGAACACACCAGTAACAACAGAGAAACTGGAAGGCCCATTTGATTTAAGTTTTGATTGTGTTTACAGACCAACTATTTTTACTCATTAGATAACTGGCCTGAATTCCCCACTAGTGCAAATAATAGAGAAATCTGACCCCAACCTTACTGTTCATCTGTTTGTTAGTGACTTTTGCAAACATTTTTTTCCCCCCTATTTCTTAGCTACACTTTCATAACAGAAGGCTTTGGCAGTTAGGTTCTCAGTTATGATAGGAGAGCCGTTTAGTTTCCATGGAAGTTATGCTGGTTAGAGGCGAGTACACAGACTGGACTGAGAATGGAAGGAAATATTTCCTATGTAATACTAATGCACGAACCCACATGATTAATTTAACAGTCTTCAAAAGGATTCTGCTGCTTCCCAGAATGTTTCCAACATGCCATTATATGAAGCAATTTTGGCATAGATTGATTTTACAGGAAAAACCTTAGCCCAGAATGATCTGACCGGATCATTAAATAACTTGTCCAATGTTTTTTTTTTTTTTAAAAAAAAGGGGGAAATTTAAAAAAAAAAAAAAAAAAAAAAGGACTTTCCTGTATCTTAGCTCTCCCCAGAAGACCTACTATACTCAAACCACTCCTGCCTTGCTGCTGTTGTGAGTTCAGGAAAATGAACTTAGCAATGCAGACCTTTACAAAAGCCCTTCAACAACACACGACAATCCTTTCTCCAATACATGCTAAAACCATTGGGGGAGAGCAAAACAAAATCTACGTATGATCAGCTACTCAAATAGCTGAAGCAATCAGGCCATGAGATATGACCATCTGGGAATTCTGCAAAACATTGCAGGTAGAGAGCCAAGCTTCATCGCTTAATCATGGCCAGAAGCTCTGTTTCGGGGGCAATTGTCCACAATAGCAGAATTTGGCTCAATTTTACTTGATTCAGTCTTTAGCTTCAAACTCTGTATTTAAGACAGCAGAATGAGAGAGGATGAAGACATCCTGTTCAAATTCTGTTATATGAAGAGCCCACGTTTTCAAGCCGAACAATCCTGAAATCATACACTTGATACATCTGACCCTGTGTCACCGGTAAATCACAACTAAACAAAAAGTGAAAGCCATGGAGTCTGAAGTACAGAAATAAATGAAGTAGTAGTACAAGAATCATGATTTGTGTCCTATCCAGAAACTACTTCTCCCAATATCCTATAAGATACTGCTGCCCACCAAGTGGGGACATCAAGACATGACCCTTCTCCCTTCCTCTATTGTCAGTGGGAAACAAGTCTTGAAACTGAAAGGTTCGAGTCTCTGAATCAGAGCCCTTGCAACTACAGACCTTCATTTAACTGAACATGGAGACTTAATATGATGATAATTTCCATCTACATTTAGATACTTTTTTTCCCTTGGCCAGACATGGCAGTATGTTGACTTCATATGTTCACTACCTAAAATATTCTCTACCACACTATTCCAGGAGAGGGCACAGTCAACATCAACTTTAACAGATGCAAACACAAGACTGGGAGAAGCACAAGAGTCCAGTCTTTCAGTAGACAACAGTGCTATTTGTCACTATGGTTTACAAAGGTGTTGTATGTGGAATTTTCAAAAGGACAAAAAACCTATAGAAAGACACAGTTTTTCACTTGATAAAAACTTCCTGTCACAACAGCATCCTGGTTATCTATTTCTTTGCTTTAAAATTTGCTCTCATGAAATTCTAGCAATTGAAATTCACAGAACTGAAGAGTATATTGTGACTAGAATAAGCCCTGAAACACACTTTGTCAGTGAACATTAGCTTAATGCTTTTAAAAGCTTCACTGAACATTAAGACTTTTGGAGATCAATGCCTCAGCTGGCAAGACACCAGTCCCAAGGTTTGGACAGGTAAGTTTAATACTGCAGCCAGGTCATATCATAAATCTCCAGCTTCCTAGCAGGAGATTGCAGAGCCCTACTCCCTATAGGGATTTATAAAAATAGTTTTAGTGTTTACTACTGTCATCAAGTAACTGTTTGCACATGTCTCTGCTCATATAGCAGACTAGTCAGAGACACCCGCCTTTAATTATGCCCAAGCTTAAAATGGTCCCAGGAGTTCATATATGTTGAGACAGCTGTTTCTATACATACTTAAATGCTCTCCTATATACACATATATACATAACCTATGCAATAATTATTCAACTGCTTATTGTATATATTTGTCAAAGTTTAACACATCTAAGTCTCCTAAATAGCTCAAGCCCCAGACATAGCAGCAGCCTGCACGTATGTTCATTTACACTGTGGCAGCAGAAGGAAGATGTCAGATCTGTGACAATCTCATTTCAGAAAAATTAAAAGCTAAGATGAGCAAGACAACCGGTACAGCAAAATATTAACATAACGAAGCCAGATCATGAGTTTTCTTGATAACTATTTTACCACATGCTCTGTTCTTGCACGAAGCCTGAAAAGGTAAAGCTAAGAACAGATTTTAAAATCAGTGATTCAGTCTGCTACCCTGTGTTCCTCTATCCTGAAAGAAATAAACACCTGTCCAAAATCTTCAGGCCCTTCCATAGGGGCAATTTTACAATACCCCATTTTGTGAATCCCAAACCAAGAGTTCAGTTAAAAAGAGAAGCTCCTGCCAGCCTCCTCCAGCATAGCTTCTATGTTCTTAACTGCTCCTCAGAAAATCTGGGAGAACCTCACACTAGGGCCTAAAAACAACAGAGGATTCCGTGTTCAAGCAGCTATTTCTATTTCTCAGTTTATTCCACAGTCCATGAGAAAGGTTGCCTAAGCCTAGTCTACAGTGCTGGCCAAGCACACCTTACGCTGAAGTTCAGGCCACTTAAGTACCATCAGCTTTTAAAAACAACTTTTTTTCCCTCCTCCAAGCACTAGGGGAAGTGTCAAACTATTTTACATAACAATACAGAGGATACTATGAATGATAAAAATCAATAAATCAGTGAACCCTTTTCTACCCAGAGCTGCCTATACACCTTCATCTGCCATCACAGAGAAACCAAAGGGAGGCCAGGCCCTGCAATTCACATAACCTTGATGTGTCCTTAAGAGCACATGAGCTGTGCAGCCAAGCATATGTTCATTAGTTTCTGAACCCAAAGGCACTCAAGTACGTACTAAGCCATTCAGGATTTCCTGGTTTTCACCACACTTACTGCAAGATGGTCACATTCTTATATGCCTCTCCTGGTCCCCAAACTCCTTAGAAGAATCACAGGCCAACTCGAATCTTTTAATCTACTAGTGTTATTCCCCAGTGGCAGTTTAATAAGAACTAAACACCCAAATCCCACTAGCATTTTTCCTGAGTTTGCTAAAGAAATAGAAGGAAGAACTCTTGCAGAGGAGAAAAAGCATAGATAGGTGTAACAGGCACACATGAAAATCATCACCATTTTCTCAAGCTACCATCTAAAAAAGCATGAACTGGCAGCGCTGCTGAAAGCAACCGTTTCCTGTTCTCCATCTCCCATTCCTACACCAGTGTCATTTCCTCCCTTTTGCCAGCACACGCATTTATACAGCTGCGTAATGAACCAGATCACGGTTTTTATCAGACTTGAAACAAGTCCAACCAAAAAAGCCTGCAGCAGTTTCCAGTGAGATGAAGCTCCCCAATCTGGTTCCCTACACTGTTGCATTAGCTCTCAGGCTCACAGAAGGAAAGCGCGCAATAGCTAACAAGGGCAGAACTGCTTCTTTTGTAAGAAGTGCCAACTTAAAACCCACTGAACACTTACATTTTGAGAGCACCTCTAAAATATGGGCATATATGTAGGTAGCACAAAGCACAACTGATGCAAAACTAAATATTTATCTTACAGTCTTCATGTTAGGCATAAGAAGAGATTTCCTATTTCACTTATCTTAGATGTAGTAAAGTTTGTGATTTTATCAGATTTTAATCAGGTGAAAAAAAGTGTGTTCCAAAGTTCAACATCCACTTTTATATGGTTATTTGATCCATAAGGCAAGTTAGGTACTCTTAATAACACTAGATTTTCAAGATACTTTAAACACCAAAGTATAAGCTACACAGAACCCCTCTTCACAATTTTTGCCTAGAAACATGTAGTATTTTGCATTAGTTAGATCACCAGATTACTGGGTCAGTGCATCTTGTTCTAATGCAAGAGATACTGAAAATATCATTTACTTCATAAGAGAAGGTACAATAAGGTACAAGAAGGTTCTGTATAACTTTTACACCAAACCAAAATTAAGACAGAGGAAGTGTTACATACCCTCAGAAATCCTAAATTTAAATAGTTAGATTTGGAATAACACCACAGGTGGAAAATAACAGAATCAATAAGTGTTCCAGCCTTGTTGTTCAGGATTTTAATCTACATTTAAAAAATTATGGGGAAAAAAGTACAGTCAAGTTTAAAAGCTGAAGACCCAAGCAATGCAAATGTAAAGCAGTTCAGCAGATCTGTCAAGAATTCCCATTCACCCCCAAAATCCTTTCCTGTGGCTACACACACTTTACAGAGTTGAAATTCTTACTCACCTCTTTAGTGCAATCCTTGTGAGAGCAGCAACAGTGGGAATTAACAATTACAAATATGGGACAGATCTCTCTTTTTGTAAAATCCATCAGGAAAAAAGAGAGATGCACACACCAAAGAGTTAGGTGCTAGCTTCCAATGGGAATCCACTAGGCTGTGGACTTAACGCACAGCGGAAGGAAAGCAGACATCAAAGTTAGAAGGGAGCATTGTTTTCTGTTTGACACCTCTTGTACTTTTCCAAGTCCAGTACATGAGGCTGCAGAAATTTGAGCTTAATATCTGCTTTTGCCACTCAAATATTGAATAGAAAGAATCAGTATAAGCAACAGGTAAGTGTGTCCTTTTCTGCCTGCCCAGCTAGCTGTAAGGAGGAGGAAGAAGAGGCAGCGCAGGGATCCTTTACTTCCTGCATGTCCCCGCCCCCGCATGGCTACTCTGCCAATTCTCCACCCAGGTTTTCTGCAATAGTTTAAGGCTGCATCTAGGATCATCACCCAGTTCACTCCTGCTGTTGCAGAGGTACACTTTTAAACAGAGGGGAACAGGTCGGTCAGTGTGTTGTTCTGACCCAGGGTTGCTGGCGCTAGTTTTGTACTGGGGGATGAAAGCAGCTGCTGTTTCTCCTCTTATTTCCATGGAGCTACAGAAGCATACATACAGCTGACTACAATTTAATCCTAACAAAACACAAGTCAGCACTAGGATAATAGATTATATTCCACCTCCCTCCTTCCTGACAATCACATTCTGCTACCATTGGCAACATCATCTGCTTTCCTTTTACTGGGTGCTTAATATAAGGGAATAGGGATTTGATGGTGATTTTCCAGCTGTTGGACAAAGTTAGAAAGCCACATTGTTGCTTGTTTTACACCACACGCACACAAATAATCCACAGAGTTATATTTTCTAATACCTCTTGCTAGACTCCAAACCTAAACGTGAAGTCTGACTTTTTTTTTTTTTTTTTTTAACCCCTGGTATCTAGTTTCAAACAGCCATTCTAAAACTTGTTTACTAAAAATGAGTTGTCTACAGCTTCAGGGCTTTTGGGGGTTTTTTGGAAGGACAAAAGGAGCAATGCTAAGAAAGATCAGGTACACCATTTTAAAGTGTGAAGTGAGCAAATTAATTTTGCAACTAGTTATGATAAACTGTGATAAAATTCAATTTCAAATTATCAAGATCACTTGTCACCCCCAAATAGCATACTTAGTTCCTCAAGTTTACCACAATTATACCAGTGTTGTTGTTATACCATAGGACATCAATGTTGCAAAAGCAACACTTTTTGATCCTTTACCGGGCATTTTAGAAATCCTCTCCACCAGCTGCTGTGAAACTTTAGACAGGTCAAGGGAAAAGGGATCATAAAAGATCCTGCTATGTTGATTGGCCTTCCAACTGCTTAGCTAGACATTTTATGACTTCCAAGAAAAAAAAAAATCCACTAACTGTTGATTATCATCTCCATTTTAACAGTGCTTACTGGTATCATGAATAAAGCATGTTGGAATTTTGCTTGCCATTGCTTATAAATTTTTTTGTTGTTACAGTTGCACTCAAACCAAATCTACACTCTGCAGTCAAAGCAAATCTACTTCACTGGAATAAAAATCTAACATTTTGCACACCTAATTAAGGCTACACTTCTCTGGGGTACACTGCATGACCTGCAAAAAACATTAAATGTTTCAGCTTTTAACAAGCACAGAGTCTACCTGTCCCAGTCTAACCACAATTCTTGCTTGGCTCTTTTCAAAGGTGCTATAACTGCAGAGCTTCAAAGGAATTCTACCGTAACTGATTAATCTTCCCAAACAAAATGTTCTAACGTTGCAGTCCAGAGGCTAATAGAATCAGTAGCAAAGTCAAATCACACAAACAAAGTAATTAAAGTCTCTATATTTTCTTTTTGCTAAGTTGTTACCATTCTAGTTTGAGCCAGTCCCAGGCTGCCACACACCATTAATTCCAGGAATTTAGACAGAGCATATGATTCCAGTGGAAAACAAGCCAATGATCCTACCTCCTTCCCCATAGTCTCAAAGAAGCCCCCAGGCAATGGTATATATAGCATTTAAATTGGTTTACTCATGATCTTCTAAATTTCACCACCTGCTATTAGTTACCTACCCAGCCCTCAAAACCTACATGTTTAACCATTTCACCACCTTTTCCATCTCTAATCCTTCATCTTAATCTTTTTGTCTGTTCTAGAAACAATCTTTCAGATTTAGTTCTTACTTCACACAGGTTACACCTGCAACTATTTGATAATTCTTATCCCAGTCCAATCAAATACCTATTGTGAAAAGGAAGACTTCAGCTTAAGATTTACTCAGTTCAAAAGAGATATGGGTTGCCTACAGAAGATGGATTTTATTGTTCTTGTTAAAAAGCAAGCTAGAGTAGTTGAGACTGCAGGGAAAAAAATTTAAAACAATGCAACACATTTAACAGAGGTGAAAATTTAGCTTCTCTGATTTCAGTATTTTCATAGCAATTAATTCTGGACAATTGATAATTCTCCCAAGAATTAAATCAGTAAATCCTGCAGAATAAGCTCTGCACTAGATCAGTATCCTAACAGAGTAAATAGCATTACTGCAATACAAGCAGTAGGAGCAGATGAAAGCTTCCAGTGAGCTAGAGTTAGCTCACGAGGCACTATTTAGACTAGGACAGGCCTAGTTTTCTTCTCTTCTGATCAAAAACGATTGCACATTTTTAACTCAATACCTCTTGAACTTGACTGATCTACCATCATCCAGATCAAAATCCGTATCACAGCTATTTGAGCTCTATGTCACTGAAATAGCTTAACCAGTTGGTCTTCACCCTGAGATGCAGGTGTGTAAGTAACCTAAGCCCCATGATTCTTAAATTTCTCCCAACCAGCTGTCTTCATGACTTGCAACAGATAACCATGTATGCCCAGATTTCACAAACACATTGTAAAGACAATAGAGGCACTGTAGTATTTATACAGGCCTGCTTGCTGCAACCTGACTGATCACAATTCAGAAACTCTCTTCCTCCTCAATTTACCACCTACTCTCAAACAATTTTTGAGGCACTAATAAAAAATAATAGGCCAATCACAACAGTAAAAAAAAAAATTCCCCAACATACATGATTGAAGTTGTTATACACACAAGGTATTTTTGCATTTTGATTGACACACCCATACTAACTGCTTATTCCTAAAGTTTGTGAGGTTGCTTAAAAGAAGAACCTAGTCATTTATAGGAGATAATCTTTGGTGAAAAGAACAAAACAGACTCCTCATTTGACTAGCCATCACTGCTTGCTATCACCTCCACATCTGTATTCTACAACTGATCTCCAAGCCCAGGAGCTGCAGGACACTGACACTGCCTGCTTAACCAACTTCCTTGCCAGTGTCTCAATACTGTATTTTTACTTATTAAAGCCAGAGAATTTACAGCATTAAAAGCCTTACAAGACCAGTATAGTAGGCTACAGTTCTGTTGCTTTGTTTCCACACAGTTAAGTTTGAACAAGAACTAGTCATAACTCTTCCTAGAAATTGTTGGCTGCCATCCTTTCCAGCAGTCTCAAGTAAAAGGCTATAGCAAAGTAAAAAACCACTGTATTGGTGATAATACTGAAACACAACTTATACTATGCACTACTGCTGAATATATACTATGGCTTACAACTACCCCATTGATTAATTATCTAGCCCAGGACACAAGGCATTTTAAGTTTTTACTTCAGACATGAAAGTCCACTGTACTTCAGCACCTCCAGGTAAATAAAAATATCAACCTATTTCAAAAGTCCTAAGAATCTGGAGCCCTTATGACTAGCCAAGCAGATGGTTTTAGTTAAAAAGTAGATTAATCAATCACAGCACCTACTGTAACTGCAGCAATTCTAAGGAATAGAAGAAATTACTCAAGCTCTAGAACAGGAAATTTTGTAACTACAAGGCAGGACACAGGTCCTTAGTGTATAGCTGGCAAACAACTAGGATACTGGTGCATATAACAGTGAAAAGGGTCTCGTTTAGAAACACACAGTATGAGGACAGAAGTTCTTCTGAAACAACAGTAAAGTCTGATTGGACAAGTGGACCGGGCACTAACTTCTCAGTTTTTATTCTTGCACAAGAGCGTAAAGGTAAGATCAGTTTAATCTACCATGCACAGTTCTTTAACCTCACACTTAGGAGCAGGGATGCCACCTTTATCATCCAAACAAGAATATGCAGTGGTGAATATCTTGAGCTAGTGAACAACCCTTTGCTTTATTGGGACTTCAGCTTGGAAATCATTTTCAAAAAAAAAAATAGACATGCCTAGACACACATTTCAGTGCTATAAATTTAGAAATGCCACAGTGACACAATACTAAAAGTGTCTTCTATTTTAAGTATGGAAAATACATTTTTGAAAAATCAAATCATATTAGTTGCATTCTCTGCTTTAATCAGCTACCATTCTGACAGAAAAACATCCAGTACTCATTTTTAAATTCAAGTACAGCAACAGTAACTCAAAAGCCACAGATTAGTTCCAGTGGACTTTGAACTGAATTAAAAAGAATGATCCAACATGGGCTACAAGACATATTTGGTACCAGAACTAGCCCTTAGGAGAAGATATCTACTAAAAGGCCTAGGATAATGTTGCAAACACTGAAAATAGTGCACAATTCAGACAATGCACCAAAAGCCATCATCCCTTTTATTTTATGACTTACTCTAATAGGAGTGAAGGACTTCTATTTGCGTACCAGAAGATTTAACAGTTTCAGAGGGTGGTCCTAAAAAGTATCCCTGCTATGCAGAGAACTTTATGATGGTGGTAATGGGTGGTAAGATAGAAATATGTCTCTGAAGGAAGTCTACCTTAAAGTCACAAGCTCATAATGTTAGGAAGTTTCTAAATACTTAGACTGGACAGAGAAGCAACAGCTTTTTTTCCTCTTTAGCATAAAAACATTATGCACAATAAGCAGAGTTTCTTATATATACATTTTAGCCTGTTGTGTCTCTCTGGTTTTGGGAACAAACTGTATCTGCAAAATCACATTCAACTTTGGTGACCTTCACTCTTCTAATACAGGAACAAACAAAAGCCTTCAAACAGGCATACATACCCCCACGTCACTGCCTGCTCTAGCAACAGCTCTGAGTAACCTGGAGGTAACTAAATGTTTATGTAAAATTTTGATGGAGTTCTGGCCTATGAATCACATAATAATCTCAAAATAACTTATTATTACTCAACACCTCTGTGAGCTTCCACCAGACTAAAACTTTCCTGGACTTATCCCATTCCTATCCCTGTGCAACTATAGCAGTACAGTTGGCAGGACAAGAAAAAGTAGCCCATGCATTCTTGATATCAGTATTTTTCACTAGTGGCACTATACTGACAAACAACATTGAGCTATCAGTCTCCCCACAGTAATGCTTCAGTGATTCATTAATGGTTCTCATCACACTGCAAAGCCAGGCATTTTAAAAACACTTACCACCTCCCTGTTCCTAAGAAGAGCCACCTTCCCATCTCTTACTAAATTAAATTAATGTCAGTTAATGTAAGAGCTAAATAGATGTCAGTACAGGACAGAATATTAAATATTAGTATCACATTTTAAGAGGCCTGATCCTTAATAATGAACTTTTTTAGTTTTTGAACTTACATTGTTTACTCAGTATTCTGTGAACTTATTTAGGTTTCTAAAAACACATTTGGAAACTCTGCAATACAACCAAATTTTAGAATTTCAGATTTTAAAAAAATACATTAGATCTTGATTTTATGCAACTGAACTGAGGCTCACGCCCCTCCCCCCCTTTTAATTCCTGATCATTTTAAAATCATATCCAATTCAAAATTGCAAAGAGACACATTCCAGGCTCAGCAGTGAACAATAAGAAATATCTCCTTTCGCTTCAAACCAAGTTTGTTTTACAACACCCATACTGTCAAAACAGTTTTAGCTGTAATCTAGAAGCTTTTGATGCTGAATAGTACAAATGCCTCTAAGATCAACTCATACAAGTGACCTACTTTTAGAAAGGAATTCAGTTGAATGAGCCTTTTTCCTTCCAACTTCAGATACCATCTGCCCTAGCTGTGCAAACCATACAGCATTTTATATCTCAGTGTTCAAGCTGATCCCTGCTTTTCCTTACTTAGATCATTGTCATTTCTTCAAGAGGACTTCTAATCTAACATACAAAGCTTCTTAAGATATTAATGCTTCAAAACCTCGAATTCCCATCTTCCATTTTTAAGGTTATATATTTCTGAACTGATGAGTCAGTGACTGAACCTCCACCCAGGAAGATTCTTCACTCTTAAAGACGTGCCAGCAAAATGCTTGCAACTGAGCTGAACAGCTACGAGAGGCAAGTGGTAGAAGCTTAAGTATTCTTTAGTCCATTCAGTGTGATGCAGAGGAATTGCATCTGATGTGCAATTTTTTTCCATTTGATACTTAAGTACTTGAAGTTTCTTCTTTCAATGAATACAATTACAAGAGTTTGCCCTTTCTTACAATTAATCTGTTTTCTGTGCTTGGTTGAAGGTTCATGGCCTTTCAGTATCTGCTTTAACAAAAGACTACTTGCTCTGTTTGAGGATTACCTCCCCCTATTTTTCCATTTATTTTTTTCCAATGCTTTTTCCACTTGAAAGCTTGATAGGAGGAGTGTCTCTGTATCTATCTGAACCAGGCCAAGAAACCAAGTTATTCAAGGTAAAGAAACAGAGTTTTATGTACGCCTAAAAAAAGTCACATATTGCTTCCAGAAAGCAAAAGAGGACATTCATCAACATTCATTAAGCACTGCAAGTAAAATTAATCATAAGTCTAAAGGTTAAGCATTTATTTTTGCTGCCTAGGACCCCTCAGGAAGAAGTAGAAGAAAAAAAAAAAAAGAGCTGGGATACTTTGCCCATTGCATCTCTAGTGAAAATGAAGTAGTTGACTAGTGTAGACAATTATGATGCCTAACTTTTAAGACACTAAAGAAGAGATTAATTTCATCTCAATTGATCAAACTGCAGCACTTTGTAACTGCCTGGTTTCCAGCCAAGAGAATGACCTTCACTCTAACCAGTGAGCTTCAGGTCCCACCAGTTAGGGAAATTAAGGATTTTTAAACCAGTTAGACACTGCCTGGTCAGGTTACTCATTATGTACCTTGTTCCCTTGGGCCTTTTTTTAAGCTCTGTAGAACAGAGAAGAAAAATGTTGTGCCCACTCTGTGGAACATTTCAGTACAGAATAACTTTTTTTTTTTTTAAGTGAAAATGAAAAATGTTTTTTTCTTCCTTCTCATCTTAAGGCCAGCTCAGAAGGCAGACATTTGTTTACAGAGAAGAGACTGGACTTCTGGCGAAAGCAAGGACAAGTGCAAAACTTCACTTTGTCAAAGTAAGCGTGGAGAAAATTAAGTATAGAGCACAAGTCCATCAGAAGAACTTAACAGGTAAGTTTATATAATGGGAGGGGGCAAAAGAGAAAAGGGAGTTTTCTGCTTATACTCAGCTGATTAGTACATTTGAAACTGAGAATGGTCTTATTAACTTTTTTGCAATGAACATGTTTGGATTTTTATGTTAGTGGTAGATACGCAAGAATGAGACAAATCTGCATAATCAACCCATTAATTGTCTTTTTACTAGTCCTGGGACTAGTCAATCACCTAGAAAATTTAAGACTTGGGACATCGAAGTATTAGAGATTGAGTAATCAGTACCTCTACACACTTATAAAAGTAATCTCTGTGCTGCAAAAAGAAAGCTTGAAGGAAATATAGTGTAGAAGTAATCAAGGTCTATACTACATCTGTGAGTGGTAACTGCAACATGAGCAGGAAAAAAACAAGCTAGCTTTTGAGGCAACTGCATGGGTTACATCGGTCTCACCAGAGGCTGAGACAAAGCAGCTGAAGCTACTGTGGTTCGTTATGCCTTCACTGCATTGCTTCCCAAACAGACTAAATTAAGAAATCATACTTAAGATGTCTGTTCTATAAATATCTCTGTTTTCATTTAAATGCACATGTAGCCCATTTCAAATATCTCCTGTGACAAATTGTTTAATTGAAATATGCGTGGAACAGGTCAAAGAAAGAATACCAGTCTCCAGAGAGGAACGAAGGCAGACAGGGAAACCTTCCTGAATTTTACCAAGATCTTACACTCCTTTTTCTGTGCAGGTGAGTATGTAACAGAATTAAGTATCTTGATTATATTTTGTATTGGAACTGTCTGTATTGCTTTGATATGGTGCAGAATTGAAAAAAAAGAAAAAGGGGGGAACCATTCCCTAATCTAGTAGTGTATCACACAGACAGTTGTGTCTGCACAAGAGGGCAGAGGAGAAAAAAAATAAATCACAGGAGCAGGCAAGACTACCTTAATAGTGCAGCTTATTTTCAGTTGATTACAGGCTTAGATGTTTTTTTTCTGAGGCCAAGTAGGCAGCAAGAAGTGCCCGCTGGATGCATTCAGTCCCAGCTGAAGACACATACTGCTTAAACCTCAGAGGAGATTCCCCACCCCTGCCCCACCCCCAATAACGTAAAAATCCCAGGAGTTGCAATTTAAGTACTAACTACTAATTTATTTGGAACCATTTCCAAAGAACAGCAGAGGATAGCTTCAATGAAGAAAACAGGGGGTTTTGAGACAAAATTGCAACATTATGATTTAATGAAAACAAGAGGCTAGGCTCCTTTATGCTTGAGTGACAAGACATGCAGATCTCATTTTCCTTTCTAAAGAAACTGCTAGTGAAAGGGCCTGGACTGAGTACACTAGAGGATGCAAGTACAAACAGAGGTCAATACTCTGTGTCAAACTCCTGCCAGAGTTTACCAGAAGTGTAAAACAAAGTTCAGCATAACACCTTGAGCCCTACAAATTACAGACAGTTGGGTTTTTTTAAGCCAGGCATTTACCCAGATTCTTCTATTGAAAGGAGAATTCTTCTAGCTAAAGTGAGCCAGAAAACCAATTTAATTGCACTTCTGTTTCTTGGGCCAGGGAAAATTCGGGAACTTTACCCTAGCACTGCTTTAAGGAAAAACAGGAACTTCCCAGTGAGACAATGTAGACAAGCATCTTGCGAACAGTAGACTCATGCAGCAGTGCTGTTATCCAAGATGTGAAGCAACAATAACTGCCTGGGCCAAAAAATGTCTCATCTCTAGGAGGAACTTCAGCCTTTAGATCTGATATCTAGATCTTTGCTTACCTAACTGTATTATCTAATCAGAAAACTGCTTCCAACCATGAGAGAAAACCCTAAATAGAAGAGGTAGAGTACTTTGAGCAATCCTGGCAAATGCCCCAACCTAACACTGCAGTAGCTGGGCATCAGCTAGAGCAACCCTTATCACAAAAGGTGTAAGGTCAAAACACAATGCAGCTGAAGGCCATCCAAAAAAAAAAAAAAAAAAAAAAAAAAAAAAAGAGAGACCAACGCACAGCCACAATGGGAGAAAAGAATGTAAGCTGGTAGTACCAAGTCCAGTCCTGAGAGGACACCCTGGGCATTAAGACACCTTTTACGGGCTTCTGTCCTAAGCAATAGCAAGGATTTAAGCTAATGAAGCAACTCTGCTTTTTACTAAGCCTAATAGTTACTGCAAAGGGTGTGAGGGAAATAGATTAATTTAAATACACATTGCCTGCACTGAGTGGCTGCACATTTTGATCTTATTGCCTTTGGGGTTTCAGTGGTTTTTAAGCTCCCACATGGCATGATCTTTCCTGACTGTCAATAGCAGACCATTATTATTGTCTTTCCCTCTGGTCTCTGTGTATGCATGTAGATAAAATAATCCTTTCATTTAAGGCACAGAAGGACTACAGCTACTACCTCAAAATATTCCTAAACGTGCCTAGGAAAGTAGCAAACTAAGGGGTTGAAATAGATATGTTCCACAAACCACATTCACCTTCCAACATAGAAGGAAATGTGTTGGTAAGTACTGTTGGAGTCACCTACACAGGAAGTTTTCTGACTGCACTCTGTTATTGATGGTTCACACACTGTCCTTTTAAGTACTGAATTTCTCAACTGGTTCAGCCCTTGTCCACAACTGCAGACATTGTCTAAACTTCTGAAGTCTCCTTCAAAATGAAAGAAAATCTTATTTTCTTTAACAGGGAGCAAAGGACAAGGGCAGAAAACTATATGGCTCTTTTTCACATTGGTTCACAGAGCTTTCACAGAGCAGTAAAAAGAATACAATGAGTATTTTATTTCACTTCCATAACATTGTTCTGCTTTCCACATTATAGAAGAAACACTGAATTCTCCATTATCCGTTAAGACAGGTTTGTGCTTTATTTTCAGATAATATTGTTTTTTCTTCATTGAAAGCCTTCCTTGAAAGTTATTCAAGTTTTGTTTGTGGTTGTTTTGGTTTGGGGTTTTTTTGTTTGTTTGTTTTAAACAAACTGCTTTGCAACTACAATGAAATAAACAAACCCAAATATACCAAAAGCACACAGCCTTTCATTCTCTGCCTAGAAGCAGATAAATGTACATTTCATCTTATTTACCTTTCTGTGCTTTGCTCCTTCTGAAAGAAAACAAGATTTCCTTGATTTCACTTCAAAGTACATTTTAGAGCTCTCAAGCAGTAGATGAAACAGTAGAAAAAAAAATTCAACAATTAAATTCAATCTGTGAATCATCAGCAGCAGAGTAGAGTAGAAGGTGGTGTGGGACAGACCGAAAAATTACCAGTGTTTCTCATCCACTTAGAAGTTCAACAGTCAACCAAAAACAATGGGGAGAAAGAAGCATCAAGCACAATAAACAAGTGGTAAGTTGAACCGTGGTAAGTCTCTAGATAAGTTTGTCTGCTACAAGCCCCTAGAAGGCTTTCCATTTGCTAAGTACTTCACAGACCAGGGAAAAGACAGCTCTTTAAGACCTGGGGATTTCCAAGCCTGAGATTGTCTCAAAAGCTGATTCTCACCACAGCCCGGTTCCTAGCACTTTTTAAGGAATCGGCAGGGCAGTTACATCAGGTATCTGTTCTGAGAAAAACTGCCCATCCAAATTATGCTTCTTTGGCTCTGGCCAAGACACATACAGAAGCAGAGCAAGAGGTACCACTAAGACTGTTTTGGTAAGATACTTAAGTTTTCTTTCACTGATCCAAGTAGCTTGCAGATCAGATTATGCTGTAAGCAGAGTAAAGACTAGACTTTACCCTTGGTTTTCCTCTCTATTTAGAAAATTACAGGTAAGTCCACCCACACGCAAAAAAAAAAAAAAAGACTCTGCATGTGTATATATATAAAAAAAATTACTCTAGCAACTGTTAAAAAAATATGGCCATTTATCCCATCTTTCTTCCTCCTTCTGTGCCTCTCCAATATTCCCCTTCAAACAAGGGCTAGTCTTTTATTTCACCAAGCCTTCCTTCAGAATTCATTACTTCTGACATGAAGACCCTTCCTTCCACATCTGTAAGTCAGTAATTATATCTGCCTTTTATAGTGTGAGGCATCAGGAATAAGAGAATATTTTACTTTTCCAAAGCTAAGCAAGTCGTTTATTAAATCCTCAACTTCTCCAAGATAATACACACAAAAAGATTAACAGGAATTCATTTGCCTATGGATCAGAGAAAGAGGTAAGGTTTTTTTTCTCCCTTTGCATATCTACACAGGTATTCAGAGAAATCCAATGCAAGTTTTTACTTCCCCAAGTGGCCACCTCACTATTCTTTCTGAATGCTTAGATCAGAAGGTTGAACGTGTGCAGTTTGTTTTACTGCACTGGTATAGTCTTCATGACACTGTTTTACAAAGTAAATCTAGCCACAACCATTCTGAACATTTCTAGCACTACAGTTCTGCCTCCTACATTCAAGGTCTGTAGGTTCCACTTAGTCTAGTCAGATGGGCAAACTCAAATCTCTTGCTTGCCTTCTCAGCCTTATTTGCTTTCACTCACAATGCCTCCACCACCACCACTACACTTACCAGCCCTTTTCAGGGTGGAATACCTTCCTGCTATTTATCAAGTATTTCCACTGCATAATTATAAGAAGTGCACCCGACACACAGTAGTTAAGGGCCATTCGGAATTCAGTAAACTATTAACTTAAAATCACTCTAGGTAACAGTTTATGATTTGCCTTGGCAGGCAGCTAAGCCAAAGTGCTCTGAATTTGTGATTCAGCTTTATTTCAGAGAACAAAGTTACCAGCTAATCTTCAAGACTGAAAAACTTCCACCATCCCTCCAATGGCTTAGAAAATAATCTGTTATTATTGTAATGTGTTTTGTTGTTTGGTTTGGGGTTTTGGGGTTGTTTTGTTTTTTTTTTAAACCCTATGCAATAACTTCTTACATACTGAAGGAAGAGTATGAACACATGCAAAATTTTATTTCCATTCACATATTTTACAGGCTTTTGACTGTTTGGTAAGTTGAACCATCCTTTACCTTTCCACCCATCCCTCAAAAACCTCTTGTCAGCTTCACTTTTTCCCCACACACACTTGCACACTACCATGCTACCCAGCTGTACTCCTTTCCTGCTAATAGCAGTAGCTTTAGAATCAGTAGTGGGGAGGGACTTACACTGGTCACTCGACGGTAGATCTGCGCAGCATTTTGGCACTCGGAATAAGGATACTCAGACGTGGCCATCTCTAGCATACACATCCCAAAAGCATATACATCAACGGATTCATCATATTTCTCCTCATACATCTCGGGGGCCATGAACTCTGGGGTACCTTAAATTAAAAGAACGATTCAGACTCTAAATGTCTCAAAGCGAGCAGAGGCTGCTGGCGTTACTCACCGCAGGAGGAAGCGGATGGGCAGACCTGTGAGACAAGAGAAAGTGGAGGCAAAAAGAAGAGGGAGGAAACCCTTAGTCACTCTGTTGCATCAACATACTTTGTGAGTCTTCCATTGCAAGGCCTTTATGGAATAAGAATGGCATGAAAGGACTGATGCAATTCCTGTTTTATGCATGTTAGTTAACATAAGTATCAAAACGGACTGGATCAGGTTGGAGTCAAATGGAGGGGAGGGGATAAGAAGAGGGGAAAACTGTAGACTAGCCATAGGCTGCAAACCAAATACTAAGGAGAGTTAAGACACTTACCTTTTCTCCCTGTAAGAGAGGAGGCACATTAAACCTTGTTTCAAAAACTACCCGACTGCCCTCTGCTGCAAAAGAAGTAGTACTGGTAAGAGCCCACAGCTAGTCTCTGACCTGGTGCTCTCCATCTACTTTTTGAAGTAGAATGGTTCGGGAAAGGCCTTGCAATGAAAAACTCTGTTGTTACAAATATAAATCTTCACGAAAAAAAGATAAAAAGTAATTTTCTGCAAAGGCCACTCACCAGAGCCCTTTTCTTCATATACTTACCTTCCCACCTGCAGTATATTTATAGGCCTACTGCAGATACAGGCATTAGTGAGGGACACCCTACAGTCAAAAATACTCAGAAATACAGAGAGATTGAGTTACAGGCATAGAGCGTGAGATTCAACAAGTCCCATTTAAATAGTGTGCAGAAAATTATTGCCCAGTGAAGCATCACAGTGTCCCCTCTGTAAGCAAAGGGACTGCATTCTATGATCAGATTTACTTTAAGCCAGAGATGCAAGTTTGTTTTTTGTAAATTTAAGCACAGAATTATTTCCTGCAGACACCAGATTCAAGACAGTTTACAGATCATTCTATAGCCACATTGCTTGTTTTCACCACACTAAAAAAAAAAGAATGTAATTGCAGTCATTTATCCAAAGGCTAACCGTTAACAGATAGCTAGATATGAAGCGGTAATTTTCCAATGATAAATTTGAGGATAAGACGAGTACACTTAAGAAAAAAAATTATTTTTTTTTTTGACACTGTATACTTTTTTTTTTCCTATTAATACTTTGGCCTGGCTAAGAAGCAGGAAATATTTCAGCAACAGCTTGCAAGACAATTTATAGCTGTACACCATTGATCCCATCTAGGAAACTAGTATAGGACTGTTGAGTAATACTGCATTTTAGCAAGCTCTAAATACTGAGAGTAAGAGCAACTTCATTCCCTGCAGTCTATTCACCCAACTATAAAAACAAAGCTGATAAAACCAATTCTTTCAAGAATTCACAACAAATACTGTACTAGTTCCATCAAACCAATTTCTGAAAAAGGTTATTAGTGGATACACAAGAACAAAGCCAGCATAAAGGCAATACTTCCCCAACGCATCCTCCTAACTTACACAAATCCACATTCTATAGACTCCCTGAGTAAGGCATTATACCACAGTCTGACTGTGATATAAAATACAGAGAGAGAGACTCTCTTTGATATACCTTAGTTTCTGATTACTCACAAAGTTTAAGAGATTTAATATTAACCCCTGGTGACAATAAAAAAAATTGGCTGTATAAATTAACGCTACACTAAATACCAAAATGTTGTTTGGTCACCAAAATGCATTTGAACATTTCTTGAAGAAGCATCATATTAAAGCTGAGATTTATATGTAGTCAAGAGTGGTTTTATCAACAATGTTGCACTAAACTGTTGGGCAGGGCAATGAATCTATATTCCAAAATACTTAATGTCAATATACGAATATCAAAAGCACAACCAAAATTTCAACATATAATCTCATCAGGAACACAGAATGACCTCAACAGTCAAGAAACAAAGCCTACACGTTTTCAGGCTTTGACCATGTACCTTTGAAACTATATTTTTAAGGAAAGCTCTTAAAAGACTCAAGTTTTCAAATAGGTAGACTGGCTCACCAGCCTCCAAAACAGGAGAGGCTTACCTATCACACTTTTGGCAAAAGAAGCTCGTTTCAGGGTTGCCAGACCAAGGTCTCCAATCTTGACTGATCCAGTGGGGCCAGTAATGAAGATGTTGTCACATTTTAAGTCTCTATGAATAATGGGAGGAGTGCGCGTGTGTAGAAATTGTAAACCTTTCAGTATCTGACGACACCAGCTTCGTAGTACTTTAATTTTCATCACTTTAAATCTTTTCAAATACCTAATGAAAAAAGTAACAGTAAGTTAAACAGGTTCTGCTAACAAGTAGTAGATTATGCTATATCATTTGCTGTTCTGAAGTAAAAAAGCAGTAATTAAAGAGATGCACAAATTTCAACTTCATCTTGTATTTTGAAATCTACCTGG
Organism: Gymnogyps californianus; assembly: GCF_018139145.2. Taxonomy (NCBI): domain Eukaryota; kingdom Metazoa; phylum Chordata; class Aves; order Accipitriformes; family Cathartidae; genus Gymnogyps; species Gymnogyps californianus. The sequence continues at coordinate 150,853,587 of NC_059471.1, forward strand.
GCATTTCAAGACTTCAGAGGAGCTAAAGATGATTCCCCCTCCTAAAACCTACCCCCCTTCTTCTAGCCAGGGGACTATAACGCTAAAAGATAAACATGAAACGCTTGATCTATAGCTAATAACTCGTTTGCATACAAAGTCACCCTATGGTAATTAGGCAGTTGGCTTGCTAAGTTTCAAGGCACTGCTTCCCTGACAAAGAGTTAAAGGCTTATGCATTACAACAATTCTTTATCTATTCAGAGTTTTTCTTCTTCGTTTTTATCCTGAAACTGCTTAAATAGTTACAACCTTTTCCTTGATTAAATATAACTGGGTGGGAAGGTGGGGCACTAGAGCCAAAACGCTAATAACAATCAATTAAGTACAGAGTTGCTGCAAACTGTGTGAGAGCTCTGAAGTTGTTATACCTTAGTTATGAATATTAGTCCAAGTACTCTGGTCAAGGTTTCCAGGTTACACTTTAAATCTGCTTCAAATTTACTTGTTGAGTTGTCCAGCAAATTAGAAATTCTTAGAGATCACTTCCCTGGTGCAGGACAGGGTTTGATCACCTGAATCTGACGGGTACTACTCACTACTTCATATGCACAGATATGGACAGGGCAGGGAAATCTTTAAAAAGGCTCTGCCAAATAATGGACGTGGAAGAGTTCATACATAAAGTCAGTATCCCTTTGCAGGCAGAATGTGACCCAACCTTAATTGTTCTAACATTGCCGCTTTTTAAAAGCCCATGTCAGAAGAGTCAAATTTCATACCAAAAATATCTTCCAATGCTTGTGACCTAAGACTATGATCTTACTCTACTCCTTAACTTCAACAGATTAGAGATGCCACAAGGTGAATAACCTATGACAGTATTCAAGTGCCTTCCAGCAGAGTATTCTCACAACTTCTCTTTGGGTGAAACAGTTTGAAGTGAAGAGTTGTTGTTTTCTTCCTTTTGAAAAAGTATGGGCTGAAATATATTTAGAGAAAGGAACTAGCATGCTGTGTAGAGCAAGGACTTTATTCTTCTTCAGCCAATGTTACTCAAAGTCTCAGATAAAGACCAGTTTCACACTACTGCAAGACTGGTACTAAATTCTGTGACCAGCATGGAGTCTAGCAACTACAATCTTAAAATAAAACCAAGTCATGTTCAATTATTCCGTGGTAGTGTTCAGTCTCTTCTGCATACCCACTTAATCAGGAGAAAAAGTCTTGATGAAATCACTTGAATCAACACCAACATAAAAATGTAGTATATTAATCCCTTTTACTTTAATTTCTCCAGTTCAAAAGAAGATCTGGAAAATCAAGTTGCTAGCAATAATCCTGCTGTGAAAACAGATCTGTAAAAGCAATTGGGATGCAGTTCCAGAAGGAAATCAAGTCTCAAAACAGAATGTAAAGAGGCAGGGGAAAAGCCAAGCCAAGGAAGGAGACAAACTGAAGGAGGTTCTGAATCACATCAGCTACCACTTGAATTCTTGCTATTGACACAACCCTCATTCATCTCTCTTGAGCCTGTTCCAAAGATCACATGGCAGGGGCACTGCCGTTCAGCATCTGGAATCCCTAATTACATTCTTGGTTTCAAATATGCTAGTCTACTGCCAGCTTCTCACTGTTAAAGGACCTGGGTCCAACCATCACCCAGCATCCTGCAGTGTTGCTGTCATTTTTCCATAACACTGTCATGAACTAAGTCACATGTCACTTAAGGCAGAAACCATTTTAAAATGGAAGCATATATAAATACATAAAAATACACAGACAACCCTACTAGCTAGTATGTTTTCAATTTTCCTAGTATTATAGGATAATTCAGGCTTGAAGAGACCTCAGGAGGTTTCTAGTCTACGTTTCCGCTCAAGGTAGGGTCAGCCATGAAGTCAGACATGGTTACTCTGGGCTGTATCCAGTCAGGTTTTAGTACCTCCAAGGATGGAGCGTGCACATCATCTTGGGGCAACCTGTTCCACTGCCTGACTATCACCACTGAAATAGCTTCACCTTACATCAGTCTGAACCTCTTTTGTTTCAATTTATGCCTGTTGTCTCTAATTCTCCCACCATGCACCGCTGCGAAGAGCCTGACTGACTCCCTCATACGCCCTAGAAGGCTGCTGTTAGGTCTCCCCCAAAGGATCCTCTTCTTCAGGATGACCAAGTCCAGTTCCCTCAGCGCCTCCTCACAGAGCAGGTACTCCAGCACTTGACCATCTTGATGGCCCTCCAATGAACTTGTTCCTGCTCAATCAATGTCGTTCTTGTCTATTTTACAGGGTAGTAGTCAATTTAAAAAAAGACAGATATTTGATCTTTGCACAGAATACAAGCAAAGATGAGAACACGAGGCTTTCTTAATAGTTAGCTTCAATGAATAGAGAGAAACAGGAACTAGAGTTTGGCTTTCTGTCTCAAGGTTGGTTTTTCGCGTTTTTTTTAAGCAGGAAGGCTGCTGACCTATAGCATCTCAGCTCAAGGAGCTATAGGAAACCCTATTAAGTTAGCAGAGGTAGTTATGAAGGTATGTGTCCTACCAGATAGCTGACACATTCATTTAAAGTGGATCAGGAACACACACTACAACGGCCTTAGACAAAACTAGTGGCTGAGACCTAGGTCAGATTAAAAATTGCTATCTTCATTAGTAGTATAATTAAGACTTAAAATAGACAACTCCATTTTTTTTCCAATATTTTAATTCCATGATAGCATACAATATCAGAAAGCAGTTTAATTCTTTACAACTGAGTTGTAAAACTTTTCCATTGGTATGCAGAAGTTCAGGGACTTTTCTTTGTGCAAAATTAGAAATTTGCTGAGACGGCATTTGAAAAGAATGAGTCCACAATATTTTAACATTATTTTTGTGTGTATATATCTAAATGTATACAAATATGAAAAAACATGAGGAAAATTTACTTTACAATATCACCACACCTTCCTTCTGTTCCCTTTTTATACCAAGTGACAACAATGTTTATGTCCCAAGTCTCAAAACAAGGAATGTATCACTTGTATTAAATGCAGGTAATGTAAACATACTGAAAAAAAGATATGGAAGTAATACTCAGTCAGCCAAATATCATAAGCAAACACAAGTGTGCAGTGTAAATCTAGGAATATGACACAGGTACAAGAAACACTTAATGATATTAAATTTGGCACATCAGAAATTTCCTGTATAGTTTACCTGTCAAGTCTCAAGTGAGGTGGACAAGAATAAACTAAATCACAATTATAACATAAACTATGCAATAGTGGAGAAAAAACCCACTCAGAAGTCTACAGTTTGAAGATCTTCAACTAAAGAGCCTATCAGTTCTTTCTGGATAAAAAGACCTTCATACTTAAGAGTACAAAATAATCCTATAGCCAGCAAATCTGAGGTATTTCTTCCTACCAACACCCTACTTTGTAATTATCTGTTATTACTTTATCATCTTGCTTATGCCACCACATAACAAGCCAATCCAAATATTAAAGTCTGTGAGGGGGAGAAAGGAGTAAGAAAGGGAGGAAAAAAGTTAAAATCTAACACTACATATTCTAGCATAAAATTAGGTAACTTTATTTAAAGGCATCTGTACAGACCCGTAAAACTTTTACTTTATTACTGCTCTGAAAACAGCACATGAAGCAACAGATCTATTATTTTATCTGAAATACCTTAAACAACCTCAGAAATGTCTTCCCTGAATATACGGCTAAAAAGAAAGTTGCAGTATGTTTAGCCCTCCAGTACTATTTCAAGGGACAAATACTTCCCTGTAATTGCAGTCCAGACTCCCAAAGAGCCATTTTTTCCTTCTTTAAGTATGTCCATTTGTGGCTATCAATAAGCATTGTAAAAACACAAGACATTCACAGGCTATTTTAACCAAATAGATTGCAAAATGTTTCCAGCTCCTACAGCCTGCTTACACATTTAGGATTTGAATGCCTCTCCAAGACTTAAATGGGCACTGAATTAAGACAACGACCCGCAATCCCTGAATTTCAAATGCTGGCAGTTTTATTTCCAGTAGATTAATGGTGACTGGATGCTCCCGAACAAGCCCACAGTTCTGCAAGTTTCTACAGTGCAAGGCAAAGGCGTGATTTCAGTGTAACTCCCCGCAGGCTCCACATACCACTAGAGGGCCCTCGCAGCAGTTTGATTTGCTGGTCTCTACTTTTAACTCTGGCTTAAAAATAGACCTAGTTTCACTCAGCTACCTCACAGGCTGAACTTGCAGGCATCTGCATACTTTCAGATTTTTGTTAGGTACTACTTCATGAAGTTTCAGCTAAACAAATAGGTGGTGACGTTTTTTTTTCTTTTTACATATTATTTGTACTGTAGTAACACCCAAAACCTCCCAGAAGAGGTGAATTAATTGGTGCTTTGAACTTTACAAACCAGCTCATGCTAAATGGAAAGCAGCTGGAGAGGAAAATGAAAAAAATCTGGGAAATGAAAATAGAGCATTGTCTTCCTGAGCTCTCAAAATCTGAAAGTTTTCTGCATGTGCTTACTAGGATATCACAAGGAAGAATCTGACACACTTGCTAACTTAAAGGATGTTCTACCATACCCTGCAGTGTTCATAAGACTCGTCTTAAACAAGAACTTCCCTACAGAAGGTTGGCCCTCAGCAAAAGGGCTCTGTTCTTATCTGTTCTGAAATATGATCTATTTCTAGTGCTCTGCTTTTGTGCTAATGATTCTTACATGCTTTGACATGCCTTAATTTACTTACGTTTTCAATGTTCCAGATGTCATGAGTTCCGTCACAAGAACAATACACTTTTTTCCTTTGACTGTAGACTCCCAGGAATCATAGAACCTGACAATATTGGGATGCTGAAGTCCTTTCAGCATCCCAGCTTCCTCTTTAAATCTTTGTCGCTCTGACTTGGACAGCTTCCGATCCTAATGAAAAAGAAAAGGTACATCAGAAAGCTTTGCTTTATTTCTTACTCAGAGAAGCAGCAACTTGAAAAACAGTTGGGTACAGTCAGTGAACAAGTAAGAATCAGCAGTCTTAGCAGTCTTAAATGCCATTTGGTTTGCAATTATCCTTAAATACTCTATTTAGAAGACATTCTATTACAGTCTTTTTTATCAGATATTTTTCCTTACAATCTGATTGCTCTCAGAGGTAAGAATTGCGAGTCTGTAGATTATCTGCTCTTCCTGTTTCCTCCTCCCCTACTCTAATAAATTTAGTCATTGCCTGACTTGAGGTGAAGGGGGATACAGTGTCCTCAAATAGTCAAGTGTTCAAGAGTAGACAAAATTGGATCATTTAAAGCATCTCTCATGTTGTACATAACAATAATCTTTAGTTATTCCTATGTGTATAATACCCAGACCACTGGTAACGGATGGGATTAACCCTCCATATAGGGGGTAGAGCACCAAACCTCTCTAACATATAGTATGTACTTATAACTGTAGAAGAACAAGTGAGTGAGTTGGATTTTCTTTGATTAAAAGCATGACCTCATGATTGAGCAAGTTTCCCGTAATCTAGCATCAAGGAAAACAAAAACATAACTCGCACTAGAGACAGAAAGCAATCCTTTGGTCAGAGACAGATCATGAAAAAACATTCCTGGACAATACTGCTGTATTATCTACCAACAACTGGCTATCAGATATCGTCAAGACTCTGAGCAGCTATTACCAGAATAAGCTGCACATCTCAAGAGAAAACAGTCTCCTTGTGTCATTCAGTGTTCTCAGCTTACCAGCACATTACCAATGCACTGGTCACACCAGTCAGATTGGTCGACTGACATAAATTGGATCCATATGCAGTTTGTAGTAAAAAAAAAATTCAGGATATACTTAAAGCCCAGAATTTTAGAATCATTGTTTCTAACAGTTATTTAGGAATAACCAGTGATTTCTGTCAAATCTGAGTAATAATTTTAAGTCACTTCATTTCATATTTCCTTTTCAATTAAAAGGAGGTAGTAAAAACATGCAGGGTTTACTTATACCTCTCACAACCTCTACTGTCCTCCAGGCAGAAATTCCTCTTCCTTTGTTTATAGGTAATGTGTTTTCTCAATGCCATTCAGTCATGCTAATACCTAAACCATCCTATATTCACTTAGATCATTAACTTTTTCTAAGAGGTTCACAGAGTACCTTTGGGCATGGACAAACTTCATTTCCAGATGAAGCTCTGTTTTCAGAATTGTAAAAGTCTTCCAGGTGAAAGTTTGAAAACAGGTTTGAAATTACCTCAGGGATCAGTACGTTATCAGTGCCTATGAATGTCAATCACACATATACTTTTACAGTTCTTAGGAAGATGCTAAATTGTTAAGCCTCACAAATTTAGTCTATAGACATCAAAAGCATTCAATCCTGCAACTATTTCATTCTGCAGAAATTAGCACTACCACCTCTTCTCACTCCTTCATAAGCACACTTGCACAAACAAATTTCGATACAACATGTTTGCCGAGACACTCCGCAAACATTTAAGTATTCGCATCTGCTTAGCTGTTGGCGTTTTTTTTAATATGGAAGTAATACTTCCATTTGAGCTATCTTACCCATCTAATAGCTTTCCTTTCATTACAATAAAGAGGGCAGCACAAGTTCTGTTCAAAACCAGTTAATCTTGACTGCCACAAACAGCTGTGATACAGAAAAGCAGCGAGCTGCACCAGGTACATCAGTCAACAGACCATACACACATGCTTCTAAGAAACACTCAATGCTTCAAGCAATACAAAAGTCACAATAACATAATCAATCTTACAGTAAAGCAAAGCAGAGTCTTCTCAGCCTCTGCACTTGATCCATATAATCCACATTTTAAAACTAGTGTATAGCTGTAAATCCAATTATCAAAACAAGGCTGCAACAATTACTTTTATATCACTTTTAGATTTAGCTATGTAATATGAACACCTGCATTCATTTTTGTCCAAAACCTAGATTTTAGATATACATTTGGATTAAATTTCCTTTATTTTGTGCATTCTAACAAGTTATCTACCACAAACGCGACTAACCAGTTTCAGACTACCCCTGACATTAAGTTCTCATCTTAATCTATGTAAACCTAATCTTCCTTAAGGGCCTTATTCAGTTTTCCCTACCACTGTACTACTAGCCCCAAATAGAAACTAACAAGTGCTAATCACTCCTATCAATGAACAGACTCTTAACGGGCATGCATATTTTGACTCATTTCTCTTTCTGGTCACATCAATGGTAGCATCGTGTTCCCACAAACATATCTGTCACTTTCAAAACAGACACTCAACACTTCAGTGCTGGCATTAAAAAAAAAAAAACCAAACCAAAAAAAACCCCCAAAAAAACCACACCAAGACAGTGACAATATACTAAATAATTCAAGACTTCTTTGAAGGTCACAGTGCCCTAATGATCTGGGACAAGTCTGGACACAAACACAGGCCAACACATTTCACCCAGGGAAGACACCTATGTTTTTGCAACCAAGGAAACATCGCACCCTTCAGCAGCATACTGCAGCAGCAGCAAAAGTGAACATTAAACAGAGCTGCAAGAAAAAGACAGAGAGGCCGCTTGTTTCATAAGACTAGCAATGCATACTACCTTTAACTACCCTCATTTCCTTGGATACACAACCCCTACACTCACCCATAACAGTTTTTTTATATTCTTTCCCTAAAGGAACGCTAATGCTAGGTAACAGAAAAGGGTGAATAAAAAAACCCCACAACCCTACCATTCAGGAAAATGTTAGATCTCATGTACAATTATACCAACACAATGAATCTGTATACACAATGACTGGTTATACTTGTATAAACTACATTCTAATGCAACCTGCAAATAGCTAGCCTACAGGCTAACATGCAATTTAAAAATGACAAGTACACTTTCAAAACTTGAGTATTCCATACACCAGAACCTTAAAACATATTAGACAGTAAGATGTCCCAGACTGCATAGAGATGGACTAGAACAAAGCCCATCCCAAATATTACATTTTGGCATCCTTTGAGCTGTTAGTATGGGCAAATGTGACAACTTTATGCTCTTTCTTGTACGGAGATGCAATTTAAGCAGCTGCAGCTACTAAAATATTGAGATACGCAAGAAAATAGAGCACCATATGTAATCTGGGAGACTGAGAAATGGTGCTACCAGCCACGTTAGGTATGAATACTCTTTGTATCACATGAAATCCACACACAAAGTTGCTGTACAGCAGAGCTGTAGCAGAAAGAAGCCATCATCACTTAATGAGAATTTAAAAGAGCATTTTTCAAGAATTTGGGAAGGGGACAGCTTTCACAAGCCTCAGTTATAAATATATACTCCAAGAGACTGAAAAGCCCAGATGTGTCTTTCCACAAGGCAGCTTCTTGGGGCAATACACAGATTCTACTGTGGCCTTTGAGCAGCAGTCTGCAGGAATGCAAGACCCTCAGCTCTATCGCCACCTCTAAAGAGGTAGCAAAAAGTTTGTGGTATATCATTCAAAATAAGCATTCCATTTGATTAAATTATCTCAAGGATGAATCAAATAAGCAGATCTATCCCCTGCAGCCTTTTTCCTGTAACTCACGGTCTAAATAGATATAGAGATGATTATTTCAGCATGTATTTGCTGTTTTCATCTGGAAGCAAAAATAGAGGTTTTGCAAGTTGACATTCCAGTATCACAAAGTATAAGATAGCTTAAACAAATTTAATGTTTTCTTTGATTTTTATTTTTAAATCGAACAGACAGAAACTAAACAAAATAGAAAGACACATAAGATGCTTTTCCATAAGCCTGGGAAACTTGAACAATTTTATAAAGAAACCACCACTTTAAGAATAGTTAATAATATACGGCTTGATATTCTATCCTTCAAAGACCGACCTGTTTTGGAATTCCTACTAATAAAATTTTAAAATGGACACCCTCTCTCCTCCTCTAGTCTTTTTTTTACCATAATGAAGCAACTTAGGCAGACAAAGTCTTAAGTCTAGAAGTTAGCAAATCACATTCTTGTATCTCAGTTAGCACATGCTGAGCAGATATAGCCCAAATATTTAAAAATATACAAAGCTGTCAAACTGTAGGAGAGCTTGCTTCCTAAAATGGATTTAACTATCACATAAAATGGCCAGCATTGTTCTTCCTGAACTGATAGCTTCCCCTGAGGACTTAAGAGTCACATCCCAATCGCTAGGCTGCCCTTCGAACAAACTGAAACAGATGCATCAAGCCCACTCCGTTCATTTCATTCATTCCTTTCCACCTACATTAAATTGTTTTGACAAGCCAGGACAAACAGCAAGGCTTCCCAGCACGTGACCTGCAGTTCTGCAGTGCCAGGGGCCAGAACGGAGACAGGCAGCAAGTGAAACAATTGTTCAGCTCAGAACGATTCAATAAGCTTTTCTTGGCTGTTTCCATTTATCCATGTACTTCCCCTCTGACTTCTTTTGGTCAGGAAAGAGCTATCAGAGGCGTTTACATTATTCAATGTAAAACAGGGATCTTGGTCATTCATGATAAACCAGGTATAGGCTTACTCTTTCGCTAATGTACTTAATTTACAGAAGCATGAATTACACATAGAACTGTTACTACACTCTTTCTATCCCTGTACCTAGGTGCCTTATATAAATGCAAAAAAAGCCCAACCCAAAACCAAAACAACCCCCCACCCCCAAAATTAGTTATTGTACCAAGCCACAAAAAACAAACCTCATCAGCAAAAAATGCCTATATTCCTTTGGTGGTTTTTTTCAGCCAAGGCTTAATATCTATTCAGCATCCTTAATGAGGAAAGAAAACACAGTTCTGGCACCTAAATTAATCTTAAATTTCAACTGGGTTGCTCACATAGCCATTGAGTCTACTGAGTAATTTCTCATACGTTTTCCTTTCTAACTCTCCACAGTCCTTCTGAGTTCTGTCCTATTAACATCGTGACAAGAAATCACACATCTACAAAGCACATCACACTACCACAAGTGGTTGCAGAGCCTGGCTCAGACACCTGAAGCAGCAGGAAAGCCACCTTAGCAAGGCATCGTACTCTGCTCAGGCCATTTGAGTCTGCTCTTCATTCAGACCAAGCTCAACTAAGGGTCTGGCCTCCGCTGTCCATTTTTACTGACACCAAAAGGCCTGAGCTAAATTCTAGGACAATTCAGCTGGCATTAAATGGACACAGTTATGCAGAAGAGACACGCTGCACTTCACTGTCAAACACATCCTACAGGATACCAAGCAAGTGGATAACAAGAGAAATACTCTACATGCAAAGAACTAGATGTGCTAACTCATCCTATATATCCTCAAAGGTGATTTTCTGTTTCTCAATATCAAGTACATTTAACGTAGCCAAAGTGGCAGGGAACCTTTATGCACAACAGAACAAACCTGACTCAGAAATCTTCCCTGGTCTCCATCTTCTACAAATAAGTAGACTCACAAGTGATAGAGGTCAACTTTAAACTGGATTTAAAAAAAAAAAAAAAAAGTTCAACATGTGAGCTGCTACACAACTTAGAGAGCTGTTCCCTCTTCCACAGTATTAGGAAGATAGTCAATAAAGAGGAAACAAAGACTGGACACTTTACATACTACAGACAGGTTTTACTAGCTTTCTGCATATCCTACTGCTAGATCCAGAAATTCGACGTATCTATATTGCAGGGACCGTTAGTGGGTTGTTGTTTTGGTTTTTTAAAACTAGAGCAACACTATGTAGCTTTTATCCAAAGAGATGCACTAGAAAGCACACTAGAAAAATTAGTAGCAATGAACTGTCTTCAAGTGGTGTGATCTGAAAATATACAGCCATGACAGACTTCAAAGTGCCGTTGAATTATAGGTAGTCTGAACCACAACCAAGGTAAATTATCTATCTGTGCTGAGGTTACACCAAGCAGCATTTTATCAAGCTTTCCAAACATCTGAAAATTTGAGGGGAAGACACTGCTGCTCCCAGCCTATTATTCAGAGGAAGAAGTAGTATACAGAAGAGACAAATGTTCTTCTGTGTGCATTTCTGCAGTATATGAGAAAGGCTCTGCAAGCCTTTTAGGCAAGGTTAATGAGGGGTCATCAGAGGAGAAGCTAGCATGGCTGCACTCTGATATTCAGCACTGTTAATGGAACTGAGGCTTTGTGGGCTGCAGTGTTCTCATCCTGAAAAAATCTAGCAGTTAAGAGGAAAAAACAAGCACAGTGACCATTAAACTAGATTAACAAAATATCAACAAAGAATCCACTGAGCTTAAAAATCATCCAGCATTACACTGTTGGTACCTAGAAACGGAAGTCCCAGTGCATAAGAACTGCATCTACTTTTTGGTGTCAACACATAAACCACTTTCCAGTATCAAAGACTAGGTAGAGAGAAAAAAGGGAGGGGGAAGAGACTGTTCAAAACGCATCCCTACACAGCAACAGACATGAAAATTGATCAAGGATCTGCACAGATCCTTCCACCAGTATACCTTTCTACAAACTTTCTACAAATCACAAAAAACTGATTAAATAAAGCTGAACAGCTGCTGTTCCAAAAGTATGCATCCAGGCAAAACAACTCCAGTTCCCTCAGCTGCTCCTAAGACTTGCTCTCTAGACCCTTCAACAGCTTCATTGCTCTTCTGTGGACACACTCCAGCACCTCAACGTCTTTCTTGTAGTGAGGGGCCCAAAACTTTTCAGTCTGTTTCTTCCTCATCTTAATTTGAAGATGGAAGACAAAGTACCTGAGGATGGGTAGCGGAATGAAACACAACGCCAAGTTAACACTTACTTACTGAAAGTACAATTTCACATTGCTGCTTTGCAATTCTCCACAAGAAGAATCAATTTTGTATAAGCTACAGTCTGTCTTCATGTAGTATGCAAATAACCTTGATAAAGATAACGCTAAAGTATAATATACATATCTAACACAATGGAAAAGAGTAGGCTTAAAATAGTTATCTATTATACCTTTTAAAGTTCCTGATTAAGGGTAAATATTTTTTTGTGGGCTTCTTCTTACAGAAGGTATTAAAAATGCTTTAAGTTTCAGGAAAGTACACAAGTAGTCAACCTAAGTGAAAGGTTGAGGGATTATTCACATTAGTTGTACTGTTTCCTGGTGAAAAGCATCTACCTGTACATTCTGTTCTGTATTTTCATTTCTGGCATTTCAATGCACAATAGTAGCACAGCAAAAAATTCATTAGAAGATGCAGTTAGTTTGTTAAAAACACACCAAAAGGTAAAATTGCTTCTTGTCCTTTCTCTTACCATTGACACAGGTAAGCGATACAGCAAATGTATGCAAGTTTATTGCTTCTGCTCGAAGCTTAGAATTAAAGAAACAAATTACACATATCTTGACAGAGATGATACTTGGGTAAACTGATGGCGGGAACAAGAAGAGGACAGAAATGAAACATTCAATGATCACACAGAAGGGGAACAGACAGAAGCCTTCATCAGTTCGGATTTAGTCTGAAGAAGTCAGTTATACATACCCCAACAGAATCGATACTTGAGTAAGCTTCAGAAAGTAAGAAATATAACTTCGTCTTAACATTGAAGGGGGAGTATCTGCAACTAAAGCCTATGTATGTGACAAAGATACTAGCACCGCTCCCCATTTTATCCTGCAATTGTCAGTTTTGATGAAGCTATGATTCATCACCACAGGGGAAGGGGGGAGAACACCACCAATAATCATATTCCTCTGATGTGGTTGCTTCCCACTTTTACATATGCAGCAGCACCTGTGCCAGCAGTAGTAGTAGCAGCATCTAAGACACCTGGTGGCAGCAATGTCACAGACTTAACCTATGCTTGAAGAGACATCCTCAGTGAGAGTCTCCTGATAACAGAAAAGGCATCAGAACTGAAGTTTGTGCTTGCTTGCACCAAGTTCTATCATCATTAAACACAACTGACCTGTAACTAGTCACAATTACACCGTCCTTCCAGGTCTTCAGCTAGAAAAAAAGAAAGCTGGCTAAATCCTCAAGTTTCCAGGATCCCATAACTGACGAGAACATTCAGAACAAGTCTACTGCTAATATTGTTATTGCTGTACAGGAAACAGGCAGTAAGCAATAACTAGAACACGCAAAACCAAAGATGCTTTAAAAAAAGGAAGTTAGGAACACTGCATCAGAGATGAGATCACTAACTTGGTGAGATACGAAGCCATTCTGCCTCACTTTCTCACATTGAACAAATGGCAGAGGTGGGATCAATAGCAGAAGCGTAATAAGCATGCAAATACAACGTGCATCATGAACACAGCAGCAGAAAAACACTTTTGTTTCTCTGCAGGACAACAGTAGATCAGAATGCTTCCTCTTTATGTAAGGTCACAAGAAATCTTAAAGTACGACTCCCAATAACAAAGTTTATCTTTTGTCACAGTAGCACTGTGGGAATTTTTATTTTCAGCAATGCCAGAGATGACTACTTTGCTACACTAGTGCACTTCAATACCATGTGCAATACTAGATGGAAGGCTCATGCCCAGTGCTCACCAGAGACAGACAGATGCAAGCATGCTCCTTAGAGACTGGGGCAGCCAGCTATACCTCAAGTCCCTCTTGAAAAGCAAATGACAGAGAAGAGAACCTGTACAACTCCAAAAGGGCTAGAATAGTCTGTCTGGCTGACAGGCTTCCAAAGAAATCAGCCAGTGTAGATTTTTAGGTTTCCACTTAAATTTTAAGAAGCATGAATACAATGTACCTGGCAGTAAAGCACCTTGCTTTTCCCAGGAAAATCAACCATCAGCAAAATTGTACCACCTGTGAGTCTCTATTGGATTACTAGCTTGTTTTCCAGAGCTGTGTTGTGTATGAATATACACATTAATACAAGTCTATACTACTCCTCTCCCCCTCTCCAACATCAGCATAAACATTCATAGGCAAAGCAAGCAGGCCAAACTGAAGAACTGAACCAAATTCCACTTCTGCAGAAAACAATGACTAAGACTAATCAGTACATTGCCTAATCCCACAATTTCCTTGGGAAACTTGCACTCTTCAGAATACAGCCATGAAAACTACACAGCAGCTTCAGAGTAAATTAAGAACTATACTCATACTTTATCAAATCAATTATATATTTTCCTTTGCTCTCCACACAACCAGTAAGAGAAAAATTTTAAACAGTAGATATGAAACCTATGGCTTAGACATGACCTCCTCTGGAATCTCTCAGGTCTTCAGGAATCTGGCCTAAGAATGGCAAGCAACTGTTTAGGCTTCAGTCACTTCTATTCTAGGGTTGCTCTAGGCAGCAATTGTGTTTCGTTACACAGAAGTCTGGAAAAAAAGATGGCTAAAAGTTTTATTCAATTTATTCATCCTGAAAGGCTGAACATAAGGGACAGTAATCAAAATACTGGGCTATACAAAATTAATCAGTATTAGAAAGGAGAGCTCATCTATTTATTTTCACTTTAAAATTGTTATTTGATCCATGGAAGATAAATGGCTAAGTTTTCTATCTGATAGCAGTTAACAGTAAGGCTTATGTTTATTAAATACAGCTTATTACAGAATTCAAGTGTTAGCTGAACTGAATTCTTGATGAGCTATTAACCAGCTGGACCATCTTGTCACTTGGCTCAGATGCCTCATTAAAAGTTTTGAAGCTCACGTCAATTCTCATTTTGCACTGAATTGATTGCTTTGTCAGTGAGAGGGAAGGTACATCCAATCATCTCAGTTTAATTTTACTATGAAAATGCAGTTCTCCATTCAGGGGGCAACAATACCGCAGGAAAAAAGCCACCTCCACAATCCATTCTGGTTACCTCACAGATTTATTAACCCATTGCATCAAGAGAGCAATTGCAGCTTTTTTTGTTTCGCATATTTCTGTATGACCATAAGAGTCCTCTTATGAGTAGGTACATGTCTAGAACATTAGGGTGAACCCTTAACTGATTCTGATGAAGGTAAATCAATTTAGATAATCAAAAACATACAATTCTTCATCCTATACACTTCACAAAGCTATTGGCAAAGGGGAAGTTAGCTAGATTCACTTTTCAGTATGCTGAAAAGTTGCATCAAGATGCTGGTTGGAAACCATGCAGAAATGTCAAGATGACTCCAAAGACACACTAATAGCGATCAAAGTAGGAGGTACACAAGAACTAGTAATATTCCTGTGCCTCTGACTAGTTCCCTTGCAAAAATCCCAGCATAAAGCCTAGAGGCAATAAACTTAAATTGTCTACACAAGTATTTAAGCAGCAGTTGCTGACAAGGCTGCCCCCTGCACTCCTCCAGTTGTAAAATGAACTCACTTCAGCCTACAGTACATGTTATCTTCAAGTTTACACACAACATCGGTACATATATTGCATATGCAGCCTGATTACACTAGAAGGGTTATTCTTCCCAGCTTTACTTCTTTTTCTGCAAACACATCCAAAAAAAGTAGTTCATTTAATTTACAAAATTGTGGATTACTATCAATTATGACAGGATGACACACAAAGTGTAGGCCAAGTACTGGCAGCCAACAGAAAATCCTTACAATAATCACTAGAGAACTCCATGCCAGACAGCTCTCGTTCACAGACAGATCTCTCATTCAGTGATCCTTCAAGGATTCATCATAAACCCCTCAAATGATTGCCAGGTGTTCTGCATGTTCTTGCAAGACAGAGGAAATCAAAAAAGGATCTCCTGTAGGGAAAGACTAAAATGTTCCAGAAACAGTGAGTTTTATGGGGTGACCAAAATTTGCATTCTAGATGACATCTCAGGAATACCTTGCATAAATACTAGTATTAGCACTAGCATTTCACAAACATGAAAGTCCTAAAACATATTGGAGGGGCACTTTTTTTTTTTTAAGCCTCACTGCATGAATGATGCAGTCTTCCTGTGATCTCCCAGAATGCCCATCTTCATCTCAGGCTTCTCATAAAGGGAAGCAGTAACAATTTTTCCATGCTTACCTGACAGGCTGACTTATGAAATCAGGTTCTTGCATCACTTGCATGTTTACTGTAGACTTTCACAATGATACCATATACATGAGAGACACCTATGTTTACAACGCACCGTGCACATCTTCCTTGGCAAACACCATACAAGATGTAGATCTAAAAAGCTACTCACAAAGTCAGAAATATTTCAGAGAGTATCAAATGTACCACTAATATGTAAATTTAAAAATATACACATTACCTTTCATAGAGCAAGGAAATTGAGCATAGTTGAGTCAGGAGAAAGAAAACACTCAAATATTTAACAGTAGGCAAGTGGTAGGATGAACAACTAAGAATACTGGCATGATGAAGCATACTCTACATCCAGAAGCATAACTGGCTTTACAGTTCAACCCTGAATAATTTTAAAATGAGTTAAAATATAAGAGAAAACACAGTGTAATTGAAATGCAAATGGAAGGACCAGTTAGCTCCTATTACCTAAAGCAACACAAGATACAATATATAAAAACAGCGAGTGTTTTGCTGTACGGTAAATCAAGGTAATAATATGCACACCTTGGACATAAAAGGACTATCTTTATAGAAGTTGAAAAAAAAAACCTTAAGTGTTGGATTGACCTGCAAGAAAAGGCTTTGACAACTAAAATTTAGTGTTTTAAAACAGCTGAGATGAAAGATTATCAACAGAGTAATCTCCAAGGTGATTCAAAGCAGACAGATAGGGAAAAGTGCTAGAGCATGTTTAGGACTAATATTCAGGATTTTCTTCTTGGAATTTGGGGACTACATATGGTAGTACTGCCATTGGCAAGGCTATTCTGTATTAAACTAAGTTTTTTTTCTGAAGAATACTGCTGGGAGTATCCTGCACTGCCAGAAGACTTAGAAGACCTCAGATACTCACCACAACCTATCTATGAATCAGCTATTCAAACTGTCACAGCTTATCCAAAAAGTCTGTTTCTCATTACATTGGGCTTTAAGTCACATACTGTCTGTCCTTGGTCTGGTGCCACTTTATTTCAATTGTTTGAACAGGAACATGGAAGGAATTTCTTGAAGACAAACTATAATGCCTGAGGATGTCATGGTCCAAACGGCCTACCTTAAATGGGTCATCACAACCTGTAAACAGGCTTCCTTGTTTTCAATTTACCTCCTACTTTGTCACACTGAAGAACTCTACCTGCAGTTCAAAATTAATTTTAGTTGTGAACTGAAGAGCATCATCCAAAACAAAGTTAAAAAGATTCAAATACTCTTTCCATACAGTGAAATATCTGATGTTCTGTGCATCGTATACCAAAATTATTAATTATTAATCACATTTAACATTGAAAAAGTTTGCTTAGCCAAAAAGTTATCTGAAAACATTTTTAGCATGGCTAAAACATGGCTTAGTCTGAAACGCACTCTTATGTGTTCAGCAAGTCTGCATACACAAGAAGCCATTGAAGCTGGAATTCAAATGAAAGTGGTTTGTCAGAAAAGCTGCACAAGTGTTCTGGTACTGCATCCCTTGCTTCAGTGGCAATAACTACACTTCTGTGGGGATAAGAGTGGGTAAGTAGATTTGAGACATTCCATATTTCTGTTTAAATTAAATTCCTTGCCCTACCACAAAACCCCAATCAACATCCCAGTAAAACAATTTTAATTAAGCTAAAGACAGTATCATAAAGATAATAGACACTCAGACCTGGTTTTAATCTCAAATCCACTAGTTACTACTTTAACAAGTACACAGGCTTACTCTTGCTAGAAAGGTCAGTCAAGAATTATCTTTCCCCACTCTTGAAGGGAGGGGGGCTACACAAGACCCCTTTTTCACAGGCAGAGACAGGACCCAGATAGATCTCTAGACAGACGTCTAGTAGAGCAGCCATATTCATTTTCAGAATAAGAGCCTTCTGTCCAACCACCAAGCAACTCGATGTGAGTAAAAGCAGGACGAAGTCCATATAAGCAGCAGTCTGGAAGCACCTGAGAACCAATTCCTTTGCCCGTCCTCTGTTGCCACTCCCACATTTTCTTCAATTAACTCAGAAACAATCCAAGTGCCAAGATAAACTTTCCAATCAAAATTCTAACATTTGAATGCTTAGTATCCAGAGATACTGCCGGGAACCTCACCAATTCCTTCCAAAGAGTTTCAGGCAGCTTTGTAATTTTTTCTCTTTAAGACCCTACCACTACAATATAAAATAATTTTTCCACAGGATGGCTATGATCCAAATAGAGACCTCAGTACTTTCAATGGACAGCTGTGTGAAATAGTCTCTTGGGAGTCCAATTCTAAGACCTCTTTTGCTACAGGATCAAAAGGTGGAAGTGTCATTAGATAGTTTTAAATCCTCAAAACATGAGAAAAATCTTAAGACAGTTTTCTTGTTACCACTACAGGGTTTTGTGCTTAGACTGTCAAGTTCCTTAGTTTAGGCCATAAAATTGAATTATTACAAAAGAGGCAGAGAGGGACATAAGTACTTTACCCACTCCTCATTTTCTAATTGTTTACCAAATGTTACCAAAAATGAGGGCCAAGCACAAGCACCTGCTGCTGCAGCACCTCAGAAATATTGGAAATAGCCTTCAGGAGCCAGCAATAATATTAAGAGTACAGAGTAGCAAGTTTTAAAACTCAAAATTTATGATTAACTGCACCAGTATCGATACTTAACAGCCTGCAATTGTGAAAGACGGACGAGACCAACAGGCTGTCCAATAAGCAGAAGCTGGACAGATGAATCACAGTCTCAGAGTTACAGTCCTATCTTCAAAGCTGTTAGCAGGCTGAAAAATTTATGAACAGGCTGCTTCAGAATGAGTTGCAACATATCTGTCCATCAGAAACAGACATTCCCCCTTGTGATTTCACTTTGCAAGTAATAAAATCCAGACTGCATTGCAAACAAAGAACTGCAGTTCCCCCCCGCTTGCTCTTGCCCTGAGCACTTTGGCTACAGAGGCTGCTAGGGTTTTTTAGGCTATTTTAATCTCTCTTATGCTTCTAACACATGTTGGATCTCACAGAAACTTTCCTGTAATTTCCTATTTCAAAGCATGCTTTCTCAGATAGACCTGATCCATACTTAGTCACCTTCTGTTGAAGGTTCACATAACCAATCGGTTTGGCTCTACATCTGCAGAGCAAATTAATGCTCAATACAAACCAAACCAAGATATCCTGAGCACTTTCAACGTACTAAATTGCTGACTCAGTCCAAACGACTCCATTTCAGAATTAGTCACACATACAAGGCTGTAAAGTGGAAACTGAAATTTGTGCCACTATTAACTCTTCTTATCTCAACCGACTTCAGTATGCTTGCATCTAAATAAGGACTTCACAAGAGATCTATTGGCAGTGATCAGCTTTGTAGAAATAGGATGCTTTTCTCCGAAATTCATGTTCTTTCCACAGACAGACAGTGGAATAGGATGGTATCAGAAGAAGAGACTACGGCTACAAGCACCCAGAATTTCATTTTAAAAAACAGAGGGAACAATTTCCAGGTAATCCAAGGGATAACTGCCTTTTCCTATTATAAGCTTCTGCCAACCTTTCCTTCCAAAGCACTTTCAAGTTTCCACTTCCCAGGAGGGGCAAACAACATTAGACACACCACAGACCTGGCTCTGAGCTAATTAAAAAGGAATTCCCATACAGTGTGCTAGATACTAAACACTAGAACAAAACTAAAAGCAGTCAAGTACTACTCTGATTATAGCTATGTTTAGACTGTTTAGATTTTTTGTGTTTGTTTCATTTACATACATTTCTTTGGACTTTTGTTTTTCCCCCTCCCTCTGCACAATCATGACTACTATCATTAAAAAAAAAAAACAACCCACAAACATTTCTCTAACTCTGCAGTCTGTATAGCAACAGTGTTTGCTGGTGGCCCTATTTCACTTAAACTCTGAACATCAAGAGTCCAGTTTGATGTGAAAAATCCAAAAGGCATTTAAAAGGCCAAACTGTAAACATACAAAATCCTGTATTTTAAAATACATTAGACAGAAAAGGATAGATAATTGCCAAATCTAGTAAAAAAAAAAAAATATATATATTCCATTCTATCCATATCATCTTTCCCCTCAAGGCTTGTGGGAAAGCAGACAGATTTTGACAAAGGCAGTTGCTTTTAAAATAATAAAAAAATTCACTTTGCAAGATCTGAATTCACTATAACTAAAGCCATTTGAGCAGTATATTTTCATTGATGTTTGCATCAGACTAACTACAACATAGTGGTACCAAAGCTAGTTCTCCATCATCTGAACACTGAGGTTAATAGCTGCAAAGTTTGCTGCTTCTGCAAAAATAGAGGCTGCTGTTCCACAAAAGATTTTCTACTTGAAAACTTCAATTCCTATTCCTCCAGAGAAACTTACGTCCTGATGAAGCAAGCCATTTCTGAGGATATTAAACTTCACTAACTTAAACAGTTGCAACACAAACAAGGGAACTGAATTACATTGTACAGCTTTCTATCTTGCATTTCCCATCCTGAGGGTTTGACTTGCCCATGCCGTACAAAAAGTAATTATACATTTGTAAAACATAAAGCCAACATGCATTCTAAGTTGAACAAGCTGCTTCATATGGCATCATATGGATGCTAACACAGGCTACTGGCAGGCTAGAACATGGATCAAGTCTTTAGAGTTTAAAAAAAGATACAGTTTCCAAGTAAGTCTAATCTAGAAAATGTCACTTATTTTAAAGCTTTATTATCTGAAAACTATTTACTTGGAAATACTTCCTCAGGTAAAGACAACCCACCTGTCTCAGCACTGCTTTTAGGTCCCTGCTTCACAACTCTGAAGTACAAAAGCTTAAGGCACCAATGGATGCAACAAAGCAAGCGCTTTTCTCTGAAGCATCTGCACCATCTTGGCTGAAGCTTCTTAAACAATTAAGCTCAAGACAGACACTTGGCTTGAAAACTTGCAGCCCAGGTGGTTAAGGTACACACCGGTTGGGCAACTGAAAGCAGAATCTTATGACAGGAACCAAACTTCAGTAGTGCTACCTAACGTATTAGTCCCATGGGTCCTGGTAAAGAATTTAAAAGTAGATGACCACTATGTAAATATAAGCATTACCAACACGTTTCTTCCAAAGACAGCTTGCAAAATTACAGACCATTACAGATCCAAACTCCAGGAAAGTTACATACTTATGCTATAGAGCTGACCTCTCAATCTGCTTGATTGACTGTGCAGTCCAAAAAGTGCAGTAACTGAGTTCAGTAAGCAGCTTCCTAACACTGGATGAGTGAACTGTATTCACACTATCAAGAGGAAAAACACCTCATTGACATTTATGTTAAGCACATGCATCACCCACACTGCACTAACTCAGAGTATTACAACAACATATACAACTGATTTCTCAGCGCTGGGCTCTCAGACACAGACTCTCTTCATTTCACTACAGTCCAGGTTAAAACCAAAAGGTTTCATGGCATCAGACAAAATTTATTTCAAGAGTGTTTCCAGTCACTGACGAGGATAGAGCTTATCTGGAAAGAGATACATGTTGTCCCTTAGATTAAGGTCAGCAGTTTTACTGAAGGAATCCAGCCCATCATGAACATGAAAGACAAATATGTGAATTTTCATACTTCCAGAAGAAGCAAAGTAGCTATCAACTCGCACATTATGCCAACTGATGTGTGGTAATGCAAAGAAATTCAGTTATATACAGCTTAATAATAATTTTAACCACCATTTTAGGCATTGTCACCAAGTGTTGCACTCAATATTCAAATACTTAATTGTTGTGGTAGGATTTTTGCCAGCAATGCCCAGAGGGGCTGCAAAAGTAAGCAATATGTCTCTTCATGTCACTTCACCCAAAGAAGTCCCCAAAACAACTTCTCTTTTGCAACTTCATCTCACTGCTACCATAATGCTTGGATTTTTATTCAGCACGAGAGCATACTCCTCTAATGCTTTTAGAATAGAGTTATCGAAAAGAGCTAACAGCAACTATTGCTCCATTTGCAGATCCTCTTCTGAATAAAATCAGAAAACTATTAATGCTCTACAGTTTGCGTTTTCTAAAGGATAACACTCCAAATGTAACACATGAAGCTCAGTTCTTTGAACTACTGTTTAGTAACTCCAGAAGGTGTTTTCTATCCAAAGCTCCACAGCTGAAATATCCAAATTAGATCTGCAAGTAATCCAGTGGGGTAAGTTCACTTCTTAGGAGAAGATAAGAGGAAACAGCAAGATAGGAGACTAGACAATACACATCATCTCCTTGACCCTCAGGATCAAAGAAAACCACACTTGACATCCACAACGTATAAGGCACAATAACCTAATGTTGCCCCACATCAGTAACAGCTATGGAAAGTAGCTGCAGTGCCACTCACGTCTACTCATAAGCCTTCTTCTGTCCTTAAGTTTCCTCTGCACCACTTCTTTCAGGGAAAGTGGCGTACTTGTCATGGAATAACTAGTTGGGTCCCTACAGTTAGCTTATACAATATCATTTGTGCTACTCGGACATTGAGTTAGAAGCCAAGATACAAAACAGATGAAACCAAGACTCTTCATCTAATTAAACTTTTTTTCCATAGATGCTACAGCAGGAATCATATAGGAACATTGAAGAAAACAAAAGTCATGGCAAGTATTTCCATAGGAACAGGAAAAAAACAAACAAAAGTGCTATTATTTGGAGTCTCCAAGTTATACCATCACCAGTCATAGTCCTATTAGATACTCTGGGGTAATGTGGGCATGTGGCTAGATACGAATAGCCTCTGCACTTCCACCATTCAGGAAGAACTAAAAACCAAACAACAAAATAGCCACAGATGCTTACAAAAAAGTGAACCTAAACTGATAAAAAGGCAAATTAATTCAGCTTGGTTTCTCCAATAAGACAGTCAACCCCTCTTATCTTTGATGAATGTGTCCCAAGATGTGATATAGTGCATAGCACCACGACCCTTGATCTCTGCTTGACAGAAGTTGTCATTCAAGGCTCAAGATATTTTGTTATCCTACTATGTCTAACAGACTGTTCAAAACCCACAAAAGACAGCCAGGCTAACAGCTATACTTGCTATTTCCAAGAGCACACATTGATGAAGCCCAGACCCTCAAACTGTAAACCTGACACTAAACTAGAAAATGACCATTCAGATGAGGTTCGAGACAAATTACTTCCTAGTGCTTTGACACCAAAGCAGTAGATCACACGCCAATATATGGCTGAAAAAATACCAACATTTGTCAGAATATGACCTATCCCAGACAACTTATTTTATAGTAAGTCAGAGAACAGGGAGAACTGAAGTCCATTATGATTCTGAAGCACGGAATTTGCAGACTTTTTAAAATACATATCCATTAACACCATCAATATGTCAATGAAAAGCATGCTCTCAGTTCCCATTATCTAGACCAACCGCATGGATTGAAACACAACAGAAGTTCTCACAGAAGGACACATGCAATTCAAAGGCCACAAAATCCTCACTGAAGGACTCCAGAACAGCTTCAGCCTCCCTAACTGCCACTAGACTCCTCAAACCTCTAGAGCTGCAAATCACCTCTTTCATACTGGCTGCAAGGGCTTCTATCACACAGGCACTGCACTAGTGAATTCTACAAGCCAGAA
The DNA here is from genome assembly GCF_018139145.2 of Gymnogyps californianus. Taxonomy (NCBI): domain Eukaryota; kingdom Metazoa; phylum Chordata; class Aves; order Accipitriformes; family Cathartidae; genus Gymnogyps; species Gymnogyps californianus. The sequence continues at coordinate 150,877,174 of NC_059471.1, forward strand.
GAAAAACATTTCTGAAACACAACGTACCTGGAAGCAAAAATGAGATCTATGGAGACAAAGCAACTCAACCAGACAATGTTTTGGGGTTTTGTTTTGCAGGTTTTTTGGTGGTTTTGGGTTTGGTTTTTTTGGGGGGGGGGGGGCACGGGGAGTGTGAGGCCTGGGAGACTAGGAGCTAACAGTGTGGTCAATTGCATTTATTGTTCCATTGTCTAAAAGTGTTAACCATAGACATTAAAAATATCTTAAGTACCGCTTTGAACTAGCAAGCTTTTTAAAGCAACAGGCACAACTCCTCTCAAGGTTTGAGAAGCAGGTGGTTTGACTAAAACATGGCCAATTTCCCTGTTTGGGTTTTGTTTGGTTTTTTTTTTTTAGCATAAGTCTGTAGTTACTGCAAATTTTTGTTTTATTTCTAATTCAGTTTCAGTCCTATACACTGCAGTCTTCACTAGTCAAGAACTACAATCTTGCTTTACGTTAGTTTTCTGCAGAGAAGCTATTTTAAGTTAATGACCATGCCCATTCTCCCATTAAAGTGTTTTTTTCAGTCATGTACTTAGCACTCAAGTTTTTTTATGGCACTTTGTTTCACATTATGCTCAGCAGCCCATGCAACACATTGCATTTTTCAACCAAATAGCCAATGGCCGTTGGCAGACTTCCACACACCCCCCCCTCTTTCTCATTATTATTGGAATAAATCAAGGCTTATTTGCACATGGATGGCAGCAAAACCCCTCTGCAACCTGCAAAGTCAAGTTAACCCCCTTAATTATCAGTGTCAAGTAGATTTATTACAAATCACATTATACTTGATTCATTGTTAGCTAGGATCACATCAGGTATCTCAGCTTTTTTGCTAGAAATCCATATTGAAACACAGACTGAGGATTATCAACTGGCCAAAACACCACTGGGTAATAGTCTGGATAAATGTTCTTACCTAATAAAACTACAAAAAGAAAAGAGACAATTAGAAGATTTCAGAGCAATCCTTTTAGCTACTTTAGGAACAGCATCAGTAAAATCCAGCATCAGTGGCTAAAACATTACCATCAGTTTAAGAGGACTTCTGTAATACCCTAGAAAAAGAATTATAACTTCACCTGAAAAAGGAATTTGCATTTAAATGGTTCAACTTCATTCCTTCTTCTTTCAGTGAGTCTTAGACTGTTTCTAACAGTTTCATAGTACAGCTCTATTTCACATTAGAGTAATGCTTATGGCCCTCTAAACTAACAATTTGGTCACCAACTTGTGATCCCAGTGACTCCTGATAAACTCACAGCTGTTGGACTGAGTATTTATACATGAAACAACTGACGTATTTCCATCTGGTCTTCATGACAAGAGGATGACTATATAGAATGGCAAATCACTACTGCTTCCAAACAAAACTCAGGGAAGAGGAAAGGGAAACTGCTGAGTTGGACTGCCCTTGACCCACGACAGACAACTCAGCTGTCACTTATGTTTTGGTCATTTGAGAAGCAGCAGAAAGTATATTTGAAATGAGACACCCTATTCAGCTGAAGCTCAATCTAGTCCATGGATTTTTTTTTTTCCCTTCCTGGAAAGAGATTTGGCTTGAGAAGGGGGAAGGGAGAAGGCAAGAATATAAGGCAAATTCCCAAAAGAACCATAAGCACATTTCCATGGATAAGATTGAATTACCAGCTGGAAAATCTAAGTTTGGAAGAAGGCAGCTCCAGGAGTCAAAATTTAGATGCAAGTTTTAACCATGCTCGTTATTCTTGTATACAGGGCAGCCAAACACGGACACAGATACAAAGTCTGCTTCACTCCAGAGTGCGGGGGGGGGGGGCCAGAATCCTTGTTTCGCCAGATGGCTTATACAGGGACCACAGGAGGATTCAGGAAGGCCAAAGTTAGAAAATAAAGCAAAAAACCCGACATTGGTAATGACTGATACAGTGTTTTGTTGGGGGGGAGGAATGAGAATACTTCCTGAACAGGTAAGAAGCAAGAACAATTACCATTCCCACACAGGAACAAGAAAAACAAAAGATACCATTTCCCTGCATATTATTGCCAGAGAAGATAAGGACAGAAGTCAAAGGGAAAGTGGAAAATAGTTTTCTACATCGTCAACGAACTCATTCTTTCCATTCTAAATTCCAATGCCAACTTCCTCAGATTTCATACGCCTCTTAAGCGACAAAATATACTTAAAACATCACTATGCTTACAGCCTGCTGCTTTTTAACTGCACTCATCCACACCAACTTAGTTAACATGCCTATCAGTTGCATCATTACCTGGTATTTATCAGTGATTTTAGAGAAAGTAGTTGTGCTCCTTCAAATTTTACAAGTTTACCCAAACCATGTGGTTTGTTGCAAAAAGCTATCAAGATCAGAAGTTGAGCAACATATAGTCTTGGATGTGATACAACAGTAAAATCACACAGCACAAGCATACTTTAGAAATTCAGTATTATCTTGTAAGCTGCCACATTAGAAGCCACAACTGTTTTCTGACAGAGGTCAAACCACTGAAGAACTGTCGTGAAGCAAACCTTCAGTTAAACAATTCAGAGCACCAACCAGCAATCTGCAATAATAGTAAATAACAGAGGCTACCACAAAAAGAATTTTGGGAATTATTTTGCTGATGTTGAAAGTACAGCTAGCTGCTTTAGCACAGCTGATCCTGGCTTACTTCCTTCAGTTAGCCCAACCTAATCTAATGCTACTTAAGCTTTCTTCACAAAACTGAACCGTTTCTTTGCTTCACCATTTGAGACAATTACTGTTTGCACTAGTGTTAGTTTTCATATGTGAAAAAAGGACTACCAGAGTTCTTGCAGATTCTTCTGAATCAGTTTGTCAGCAACCTTGAATTCAAAAGCCTATCACTTACATGGTTTAGAATCTAAGGATGCTTTCTCCCAGATGCCAAGGAATAATGGGATTTTATAGTATGGGTTTATCAAGCAGAAACCATTTATAGCATAGGTACATTAGGAGTTTTCCCAACATCTCTACGTTTGGGGCAGCAATACTCTGCAAAGTTTTCTCACTCTTGTTCAACTCAACACTTTAGAGATCTTCATCTATGTATCTTAGAAAACAGATCCAGAAAACCTTCTGGAACAGCTAGCCATCTACCACTAACTAGGCCACAGATGCTGGTTTGGGATAGATGTCTCTCCAGCTCCAAAAAAACTCTTTCACACACCTAAATTATGGGCACAAAGTTTTAGCTTAGGGATGGAATGTGCAGGTTCACAATCTATTACAAAATACTAAAAAACCCACAACAAATAGCAACAAAATGTTCATCATTACTGGCTGCTGCCCTTATACAGCTTAAAGTCTGAATACATGCATAAAATGACTTCACATGTTCATACACGTTACACAAATATTTAATCCACAAGTCTGTAAAAAACTGAGAAACTGAGGTATGTCAAACAGTAGGTAGCTTATTCAATAAGATATTACTAAACTAAGAATACAAAGGCAGGTATTTTGGCAAAAAGCAGTGAAGAAATCCACAAATTTTAGTACAAGTAGTATATTAATGATACTTTTGTGAACTAGCCATTCATAGCAATGGGAATTTTCAGAATCAATTCATTGTTTTAAACTTGTCTGGTCCTAAAACTTTAAAATTCATGTCATGTACATCCTAAGAAACAAGGTTTTTTGCTATTCTTCACCTTTGTCTTGTAAATGCCTTTTCAACTGTCAAAGTTCCTTAGAAGAAACCACTTAAGTCAACAGTAATGACAGATTTAAGAGTCTCCAACGCCAATAAACCAAATTTCAGTTCTGTTTAGTTTTCTGGGATTCACCCAAATTTGAGAAGTAAGATTTCATACTGGATGGGAGGAAGAAAAACACTTTTTTTGAATCCTAGTCCCAAGATATAGACAAGACAACTAGCTATTTTTCCTATTTGACGTAAGTGCTATCATATACGTTTAGTCATGTTCAGTTACACTAATATGCTGTAATTTGTGCTGTATTACTGTCGTGGCACTTTTTATTTTACCCTCTCCATACATACACAGTTCCACAACAAGTCCCGTATCCCATTTGATGCATCTATGCAAACACCTTGGAAACTCTAGGGACACCAACTATGAGAAAAATCACCAGTCTGTCAAAAAAGCAAAAAAGGAAGTGAACAGTGTAAGATATTAAGTTATATTAGTCTAACCTGACTGTAGCAAGTTTTGCTTTATAGGCATACTACCTGAATAAATCAAGAAACTCATTTGGACAAAACTGTTTCATTACTAACACCCAGGTAGAAGGGACAAATTACAAACTATAGGACCATTCTTAAATAGTTGCATTACAATCTAAAGCAACAGGAAAGATTTGTTCTCCTACATAGAAAAAAACACAGTCCCTAAACAACAGGATGTTAACTACTTACATTTGTTCTGTACATGAAACTTACTTCAAGTACAAATGCAACTTGAACCAGAATTCTCTGAGATCTTTTCACTTTCTGCAAACACAAGATGACTACAACTTGAGAGGACAAAATTCCTTGTCTGCCTCCTCAGATTTCTCACAATTTTCTTTTGTTGCCACAATCACTGAAAAGCACTGAACATTCAAGCAGGTAGTCTACAAAACGAAAGGGAGTCCACAGGAAACACATGCACATTTTCCTAGAGGAAGCTTGAGTATTAAAGACAGGTTTTTTATGACAGATCTTGAGGGGTAGACCATGCACAATCTATTAATGTACTACAGCATTTAAGTCTTCAGCAGCAATCCAGAGCCTCTTCACTTTTTTTTTTTTTTTTTTTGTTCCTGAGAGTAAATATGGAGCCTCTCAGATACGTTCAGACTTGTATAATGAGATCAGCAAAAGAAATCATACCATCACCTGAACTGGCTCACAGTTGCCATCAAGAGGCAACAAAAATTCAAATTCAAGTGCCCTGTGTAATTTCCTCCCCCCCCCGCCCCAGGTACAGATAACCTGAAATGGATTCTGCTTTTGAGCCACTTGTCTGCAGAAAAAAGCGCAAGCTGCATGTAAAGGAAGTAGAGAAAACCACAGAAAAAACATTCTAAAACTAAACTTTAAGTCTTATTTTTGTATCAGACATTTCTGCAGTTTTTCCATTTTCAGCACACTGTTCCTGGCAAACCTAACAACTCACTAAGCCCCAAATCACAATAAATGCAAATAAAAACCATGCCCTTAAAGGCCATTCTACATACTGTCAATCTCTACTTGTCTACATCCAGAGAGGGCAATGTAAAAAAAAATTTCAATCACTTTTCAGACAGTATTTCTTACTGTAGGATACTTGTCTGAATGGACTGCTTCTCAAGAACTCTCCTATTCAAGTTTAGTCTCACTTATCATATTTTTTCTTTAGGGAAGACTCAAAGACTCTGAGTCCAAATCAGCTACAGCAAAACAGAGCACATTAAGTCAGCATCTTGCATTTTTATATAGATACACAACTCACATTTCCCAAATGAAAGCATACTGTAAGCAGCTGAATAAAGAAAGAGACAAACCAAAAATAGTTTTATGTTGGACAATTTCTGCAAGAATAGAAGCCACACTTAAAAGAAGCAGATTTGAAAACAGACATGGTAACATTTTGCAACATTTAAGTAAAACCTGCTAACAGTTCGGAAACTGCCATTAACAGATGCATATTACGTAACTGTACACAGATTTACAGATCCTTAAGATAATCAGCCTGGTTTGCTGAAGCTTTTAATACCAATATTTGTGGGTTATTGTTTCTATGTCGTTAGTCTTTGCCAGGACAGAAGCAGTCAAAGTACATTCAGATTGGGGTCATAAACTTGCCAGCAACAGTCAGTAAAGCAGAAACAAGTCACAGGGTTACTCTAAGAGAAGAAAACGTCCAAGGAAAACTGGGTAACACCATCAGTTGGATAGTCTTAAACTATCATGAGACTATATTAACTGGCCAAAACCAGATAAAATGCACGTAATTGTTGGTATCAGCTTTGTACTATCTTCCATTTAGCTCAGCATTCCTACACAGTTATTTCAGATTTACCCCAATTACATATAAAGAGATCAGTATTTCTATTCTTTTCAAATTCTTCTAAATGGTGGTAATAAACTCTCAATCACTTAAATGAGTTTTTCCATTTGTAGCTTTTTGCTTTCTGTTGCTAGCCCCAAATCCACTATCAGAACCCACTATATTCAACTACTGATGCAATGAAATTAGGAATGGCTGAAGCCATCCAGATGAAAAAGATTATATTTTCCACACCATCTGCTATCCTAAAGCAGAAAAATAGCAGTTCAGTGGATAGGTATGGGAAGTTTCTATCAATGACTGCTTATTAACAGAGGCGATAGGATCAGAACCATTCTGGACTATGGCTCAAAACACAGCATCCACATCACAAGTTATCAGAGTTGCCAAAGCTTCCTCTTTGCTTTAATCTTACTGGTAACATGCTAGAAGGAGTCCTACTTATCACTTGCAAAATCAGAAGACTTGAAAAACACCATAGTGATCCTGTCCTGAGAACAGATACTCCAGACAATCGCTGCCCAGACTATTGCCCATAGATGAACCAGATGATTTCAGAATCATGTTCTTGGGCACACTGAGTACGAAAAGAAATGGCATCCGCTACATTAAAACACACAGCCCTGGGCAAAGCATTCGTTCCAGTGTCATTGACACATCACTTAAAAGCTCATAGATATTTTAGTTACAAGGTAGATGGCCATCAAGTATAAACATACTTTTTGGAGGATTTCTAGATTCGAAGTATGTAGGTAGCATTCCCAAAGATTCTGCTTAGACCTAAAGTAATAAATCTGGACTTAGCAAGTTTGTCCCTCCAAGTGATTTAGAATGAGTTATCCTTGTAAAAACTGCTTACTGCTTTAGATACATATTAATACTTAAATAGCTTCTGGAAGACAAAAAAAAAATATCAACACCAGTCCAATTTTTGGCAGGCTGCAGTTTCCTTTGCTGAAAAATAAACTGAGAGCATGTTAAGTTGCTTGTGATCCAGGCAAAGTAACACACGGTGCTGCTTGGAATTACCCAGGCAAATCTGGAAGTGCTTTAGAATAATCTGGGTATGTGCAATGCACCTGTCATCACCCGGTGAAAACGACAACTGGGATGAAGTTCAGAAGTATGTTTGAGAACTGAATCTGAATTCTTCTGGTCACTGTATTGCATCCCAGTTATTTTACTCTGGCTTATTAGAAAGAGAGAAGATTTGGCAACATCTGTGATGATCTTTTTGCAAGGATCTCCTTTTGGGTTAAGAGGATAGCATCACATAACATAGAACATTATTAACACAAAGTTTATCCTTTGCAGCATGGAGTTAAGAAGTATTCTGCAGGTTGTGCCCATAAGACAAGAAGTGAGCAAGCTCCCTCCCTCAAAGATGACCTCAAGTGAGCCACAGATTCAATCCCAGTCACCTCTTGACTTCCCCCGGCTCTCCCAAGGGGAATGAGGGCAACCAAAACCACATATTGAGAAGTGCTGGCATGACAATTTCTAAATATGCTGAGGAAGCTGGAAATAAGGTAGAAAGAAGGATATCTGTAGTATCTTGACCAGAGACATTCTAACACTGTTTAAGGTTCAGTACATAGCCTAAATGATTCTCAAAATCAGCTAGAAGAAAGTCCTGGGGACTGTACGCAGCTTCCACAAAAATACTTATGAAGCCAGTATAAAATTTTAGTCTCATTCGTTAAGACAAGAATTTTAACACCATATTTGAAAAGATTTTCAGATGGCTCATGTTAGATAAAACCCTTCAACTACTCTGAGAAATCAATGTTCAAGCAGTACTACAAATCATGCTATTTAGAGTAGGAATTGTTTCAAATATACTGGAAGAGTGGTTTTCCAGACATGGTGTACACACATTGTGATCAAGTTAAAACCATGGAATCATTGTCTAAAGTTTTAAGGGTCAAAAACAGTAACTTTCTACCATCTGCTATTAAAAAAACCCATGTGCTCTGCCAAGAGAAAGTCCTATGCCCAGCTGCAGAAGCACTGAAAACTTGCATGATATTTATTCTTCTTCTTATAGCCCAAATGTTACAGCCATTACGCAGACTAAGACAAGCCTGAAAATGTGAACTTAAAGACTGAAACAGAAAAATACTCAACTTTTATTTCAACTCAACCATGATTTGGAAGAACCAATTAGTGATCTCAAAAAAAAAAAAAAGGTTGCTAATCTTTACAGGAAATGAGAGTTTCTGAAGAGATGCATGACAGGAAGCATCAAGTCTGCCACTGCTTAGCACAAACTTTGTCACACGCAGTATGGAGAACCTGGGTGACAGTCGGCGCTGTGCTGTTTAACAAGCTGCTGGTATGAAACAAAAAAACCAACAACAAAATAAGAAAAAGAACATGTGGCCCAGAGGGATGTTGCCAACCAAAAGGTACTGAATCTACACTCCACCATGCACTGCATCCATGGAGACTACCGCAGATCTATTACTTCTTGTTTTATTTATTACTCTGCTAGACAGCTCTCAAAGGACTCTATACAGAATGTCTCCAGGGAGTTTTATCAGGTGGGGTTTTTTTCCCCTTTCAAAGAAAGATTATAGTCCTGATACTTCTTCTTAGTCCTCAAAAGTTTAGTTATGAAGCTAAGTGTTTTTATTTTAAACCACAACAGACCAAACCAAATCTCATTTAAGAGATTTAATTCTGCAGCTCTCAAACCCACCCGAACTGACAAATAAGAACCTGTTTACTTCCATAAGAAATGCTGCATTTTCAGAATGTACTTATCCGATTATATTTATTGCCTCACAACCAGCCAATTACAAATTGAACCACAGCCATCTCCAAAAGTGATATCCCTTTGAGGTAAGATTATTTTCCTAAGTAGAGGTCTCCTAACAGCTGCAGCTCCAGAATGTACTTTAAAGCTCCCTTCTCTCTTTCAGGGTCACCTTTGTAAAGTCTGAGGGAGCCTGACCACTGTTTATACTTCTGCAGGTAATTAGTCTGGCTCCTTTCCCACGTCATTTATCAAGTTGTCAATTGTATCAATTACAGCACAAACACTCAGGAATATGGCTGGGTTTTGTTCTTTAGCCAAAGGAGAAATTTTCACATCAGAGATTTGAAGCCAGTAAGCACCAGTAACTTGTTCTACCCTATGACATGGAAAACCAACAGAAAACTTAGATTTTACTGCACAAAATGTCAAGCTCCCTACGTGTGCACACTTGAAGACACTTGGAAATCCACCGTAACCTGAAAGTGTTATAAACCTGTTATACGCTTATGGGTTTACAGCTTTTTGCTTTCAGTATTTTGGAATTTGTAGAGCTGAGAACAGAGAAAGAGCTAATAAGGACAGAATGATGTTCAGAGACTGTCACATACCTTTATTAAACTACATTTGTGACAATTATGCATCTGACCCAGAAGTAGTCATGAACAGGAGGCACACTGCTGCTGTTACAGTGGCTGTAGCCACATATAGTTATGCTCACAGACTAGTATTTTAAACACTGATGTGAAGTACAGGGTAGGCATGGGAGTCACCATACTGCATTAGACTTGAGCTTGATCTTTCAGTAAAAGTTTTATAAAATATATTTTAAAATATTCAAAATTAAACCACAGTTAAAGCTTTCAAAGAATGTATATTTGTTTCAGGATGTTGACTATTCCTCCAGAACTAGCAGAATGTAGTAGTTTTCCAACAGCACCTGACAGACAGATGAATTCCAGGTCCACACTCCTCAGCTTCCTCTCACTGCACAAAGGTTTTGATCTGGTTTTCCATTTTGCTCTAATGTAGTTATACCATTGTGCATCAGAGCTAGCATCTTTGCAGTCAGGCCTCCTAGTGAGCAATATGCAACCAGCTTTAAAAAAAAGACTACAGGATGCCACAGTTATGTGATACAAGACCTTTTTTGGTTGTCAGACTTGAACGTGCAGCTTCTGAAACGTTCCCAGCTCAGCCAGTCCAGAAAGCAAAGAGATTTTTAAGAATTATACTTTGACTTCAGTAAGCCGATATTTATCGCGGTGAGCCTGCAGTGGAGTCTATACTCCAGAGTATAGAAACTACACTCCATTGTTGTCTGCTGACCCAAAAATCAGTATTCAATATAGTTTTAAGTCTACAACATAAAGATAGGTATAGTTAAATCTGAAGTGTCACTAAAAGTGAAGATATACATCATATCCAAGGAACTTCCTGTATTGTGAGTTTTAAGTTAACTTCTATACATTGTTACACTCAGAAAAATTCTGACATACGGAAATATTATTTAGCACCTCACTACTTCCTGTAATAAAGTGACGAACAGTTGCATTACCATTCTTACTGGAGTGCACTACAGAATCTCATGGTTCACATTCGGTTATGGCATTATGTTTGTTCTCAACTGTTTTTTCATTGCTACTGCTTATGTAAAGAAAAATCCACTTGTAAGTTGAAGTATTTGTACCCTACACTTGGTCTATAGTTAACAGTCTGCAACAGAATTGCATACATGTAACCTACACTAATTTATTCCTCAGATGTTTTATAACTAAAGGTAACCAAATTCTTGCACCACTTTTACCTCTCAAACTTATTTCTTACCCCCAGAAGCTCCATCTCACTTAGAGACAGCCCTCAACCTCTTTTTCCCCTTCAGCAGCTCACGTTAAGCACAATAACCTGACTAACACTGCGCTGAAGCCAGAATAAGAATGGCAAAGTGACATATTAGCAAGAAGACACATTTATGAACTGTAACTGCTGACTGACCAACCTACCCTTTCTGACAAAGAAATACAAAGGACGGGCGTGATACAACACATACCAGACAAGTGGTGCTGTTCTCCAACACACACAGTTTACCAGGAATGCATTTTCAACTAATGTAAATATCTTTCTAATAAGTTTCTAAATCATGCTTCCTTTAAGAGAAGACACTGTCCAAATGAAAGAAGATAAGTCTTCGAATGCTTGACAAATACACAGTTCAAAAAAGAGCCCAATTTACCTCCATATCAAGCGCACTTTCATATTTGAAAAGTTACTAATTTGAATGACAGAACCCAGAGCAATAATTCTAGATACAAGATTTTGCAGTCCAGCAAGTGACTACACCACCCTGTATTGTTCTGTAAACCAGAAGTTAAATGACAGTCTTGATTTAAAACCAACTCAAACTGAAACAGGGACTCAGAGCATGACACATTACCCCTAAGATTTGTCTTTTACAGTCAACTATGTGCTTCTTGCTGCCTTTGGCATAAGACTATTACTTCGCATAGATAAACTTAATGCAACAGGAAAAGGCATCACATTTTAGCCACAATGCTACCTGAACTGTACAGAGGTGACAAAAGACTCACTGCTCAGAAATGTAATTTAAAAAGACTAACCTGTAACATGATTGTACAGGAAGAGTTGTTTTAAATTAAAATAGAAAACAGTGGCAGTAACAACTTTTGCCAACTTCTACCTACTTAAAGACCATTAAAGCAGTAAACCTAACTACTACTTCACTCAATTTATGAGATGTGCTAACGACAACAGTAGGAGGCACACTTGACTCAGAGTAACTAGAGCTGAGATGAATATATACAATGGGAATAAAAGTATTTGAAGGCTAACACTACACTAAGAATTTCCTTGCAGTAACTGAAGCTGAGTACTGGCCCTAAGCAGTTGCTGCTGAGCTCTTCACAGCTCCACTATGCTCACGGCAGGGCAGATACTTCACATTTAAATACCTGCATCCAATATTTAAACTAGGTTCAGTTACAATTTGCTTCATATAGACAGGCCACAAAGTAAACTAGGATAGTCCATCAGTCACACCTTTGTTAGGATTTTGTTACACATCTATAAGCAACCTTGAAATACTCAATTCCTTCAAATCAAATCTTCCCATCTTCCCCAGATGAAGAAAAACTAGAGTCTTGGCCAGGACCACCCTTGCTGGAGATACTAAGAACACCATTAGGTTGCCCATACAATTTCAGCTCTTTCTCCTTCTATTTCCTCCACAGTTCAGCACATCAAGCATAAGGGGCATTACAAGGCAGTTCGAGGGCCTTCTTAAGGATATGGAGCAATATTCTCCAGAGTATCAGCAGCAACTTGGGAACCCAAGCTGCATTTGATAAACAGCATCCAAACTCCCTTTGAAAGGAAGCATACTGATATTCTCAGATTTTACACTTTATCACTACAGAGCCCATACATAAACATCAGGTATAGCTGCATTATTCAGCATTAAAAAGTCATTCTGCCAGAGACCATCACAAAGTCTCCGGTGTTGCCCTTAATCCACAAGATTCCCACTACAGAATTTGCTCCAATATTGAAATGCTGTAGTTTAACTGAGCTGAAAGCAGCTGCCATCTTGCTTCCTTCCAAACAGCAGAGATTTAAAGAAACTGAAGCATGCTAGGTATGCTAGAAAAGCCTTAAAAGAACACACACCCAAAGACTCTGCAGAAGTATGAACTGTTCTCGCCCCGTTCTGTTATACATCTTGCAATCAAGAACTGTGATAGACCTTTACCAACTTCGGACAAGCCATGAGAGGAACCACTTAGTCTGCACAATCATGCTAAGCAGCCTCATTCTGGCAGCGCTACAGTAGCACCGTTTAGAAGACTCTAGAGAGGTGGGACACCTACGATGCCTATGCTTGCTAGCATGAATACACAGAAGAGAAGAAAAGCTCTGCTATTGCTAAGGAACATTATTTCAAGACAATTAAAAGTAACCATCAGTTACTTACGGTTAGTGTAATAACAGCGTGAAAGAAAATCATTCACATTTCCCTAATAAAATAATTATGCTTTGAAGGTTCACCAATCCTCAAATCATGGCATTCTGGAAAACCAATGACATCTAAGTTTCAGTCCATCTTTGTGAATCCAGATTGTATTTTGATCCAAATCACGCATAACGAATATCACTAACCTGTCAACAATTATATTTTCGTAGAGAAAGAAGAGGATGCACTCATCATACCAATAAATACCAAGCTCCTCCTTTTATTTCTAGACAAAAACAACAAAACAGGACTTAAGCTTAAAATATTCTACCAGCTGTAGAGTCTAGCTCCTTTAGCAAATACTTTCAACAGCTACAAAATTTATATTGTTGTTTCAAACTTGTCATTTTGTATGCAGTCTCCTTACAAGAGGAAAACTACAGCCTTCAGAATAATTTAACCCACAAGGCACTCCTGTAATGTAGTTTACCTCCAAGCAAAACATCAAATATTTCCCCCTTACCAATATTTTCATTCATGCTTTTTGCAATCTGTCATTTTAAATACTACTTATGAAATTCTTCAATCAATTGAAAGCTCAGCAACATGCCCTTTATAAATGAGCTTCTTTATTAAATTACTTCAAAGAAGGTGCTTCTTTAGACAGTTTGTCCACATAGTACTGATGATGATTAAGACACTTCAACAGAGGCAATGTCAGCGAAAAGTGACTGATGCCAAGCTGACATTAGTTTCTGATCAGTACGTAAAGTGTGAAAATTAAAATAGATTTCAGGGGTTAAAGTCAAGGAACCCCAAAATTGCAAAGATTAAAATTTCAAATAAAAGTCACATAATTTTGGTGGATTATTAATCTCCTCTCAGTTCAAACTGCACATGAAAAGCTTAAGCAGAGCCAAAACACTGGATCATTTCACCTTTTTAATTTAAAATTAATGCTCAAAAGACCACCACAGCAAGTATATAGCTAGCATGGAGGAGTGGGGCATGTTTAAGGGTCACAAAGAAAATTGGAAGCTTACTTCCACAGTCAGTAAGCACAGAATAATGGCAATAACATAATGAACCAAGATACTGGTAGAATGCTTGAGCAGTCATCCAAAAGCAAATATGAATACAAATCGAGAAATCTCTTAATAAATTTTCAGTTTGACTGGAATAGATATAAAACTGCTTTTGAGGGGAAGAAAGTTTTGGTGCAGTTACTGCAATCAGTCATTTGTGAGCAGCTAACTGTTTAAAAACCCCACAAAGACTTCTGGGATTTTGAACCAATGCTCTTTTGTCTGCCCTAAATTGGATAGGAACACACACAATAATAAAGCCATACTACATGAACCCCTCTATGAATTGCACCAAAACCCAACACTAAAAAACAAGCGCTATCCTTTTAATTTAATGCTGAGGCTTTGAAAACAAACTAGTACACCAGGTATTTGTTCCTGGTACTCCAAGCTCTTCCCACTTCTTTTAAGGTTGTTGCACAGCAACCTGCGTCTCAGTTATACAAGCTCTGACTCACGTGGAACTAAGGGTGTTCTTGCCATTGTTAGACTGGGCTGTACAGAACTCTGGCTCTGCTCAGGCTAGAAACTTGGTAGAAGAGTAGTGTCTTAGTCCAGTTTAATCCACTAGTCATTTGGAAAGGTTAAACTTCAGGGGCTATTTTTAAAGCTTCAGAAAGGAGACAATTACTTTCTTCCTTTCCTTCTGCCTGTATCAAGTGTGAACACTAGAACTTAGAGTGAAAAAAAAACAGCTTTGCAAAACTAAATGATGTGATGCAGTACATGACTTTGTGTATATTCTAGAATTACCTCCTACAAGAATCCATTGCCACAAAAATATGAAATGTCTGTGAAATTAACATTTTAGTATTTTTTTCTAAGAAAAACACCTAAACAAATTTTGAAAAATTAAAGCCAGCTCAAGTTGACATTCACTTACACATTCTCCCTCAGCCTCCCTGAAGCTGCGTAGAAGTATTTTTACAATCCTCCAATCTACCTTTTGGAGGCGTAAAATGCAAGACGCTGTAAGAAACAGAACTGTAGTACATTTTCTGATGATAAAGCTAAAAAATTCTTCAGAGAGCAGAGTATTTAGAAGAATTAAAAGGCAAACTGACTCCAAGGAAAGGCTGCACCTTTCTTCCAAAGGAGTGCCTCAGGTAAGGTCTGCAGTTCCCTGTCTGAATAAAGCAGACCTTGAGCTGATGGATTTTACCTCCTTCAAGCACACAGCCTAGCACCTGGGAGAGTGACTGTGCTTTGGTAATTCACAATTTTTATTTATTTATTTTACCTGCAGCTCGCACCAAGCGACTTCCACAGTGGTATCCGTATCCAGTCCTTTATACACAGTTTTGAAAGAGCCTCTTCCAATCTCGATGTCAAACTTCAGGAAGCGGCCATCCGGGGAGATGCCCACTGCCTTGGTCTCAAGCTCTTCGATGTCTTCCTGCTGTGTTCTCCGCTCCTCAAATTCCCGGCTGGCAGCTGACGCGCTGCCAGCGGCACTGGTGGGGGGTAGCGCGGTTGCCTCGTCCTCCTCCTCCTTGGGCAGCAGCGGGGCAGCATCCTTCGTGGCAGGGGGCTCCTGAGCAGACTGTCCTTCGAGGGGAAGCGGGGCAGGCGGCAGCGGCTGCTGCAGCAGCAAGGGGGCCTGGGTGGCGCTGACAGCGATGGAAGAGGTCCGGCTGGCACACTCGGGAGGAGAGACCAACGGAGCGGCGCTGCCTCCCGAGACAGGGGCCGAGGGCGCTGCGGGCTGCAAACTGGGTAGCTCCAAGGCCGTGGCGTTGGAGTCGCAGATCACGCTACGGCGGAAGAAGCGGTGCTCGGTGGCTGCCGCCCCTCGGCTGTCCTTGTCCATGGTGTGGCGGCGGCGCCGGTACTCCTCACTACGGCCTCCGCTCCCTGCTCCGCCGCCTGCTCCACCGGCCCCGGAGGCTCCGTGGTCGGCGGCAGCGGCTCCTAGCTTCTCCCCGATGGAGCTGTCCGAGCTGGAACCGTTCTTGGGCGGCGGCGGCGGGGGAGCCAGGAAGCGAGGGGCCGGGGTGCCGCTGTCTGCGGCGCCCCCCGACATCATAGCCCGGGGGAGCGCTGCTAGGGCGAGGCGGCGGCGAGGGGAGGCGAGGGAAGGGGCCGGTCACTGAGCGGGGAGCGCGCCTGTCCGGGGCTGCCGTTGCAGCTGCAACAGAGGAGGGTCCCAAGGCCTCCTTACGGCGGAGCTGGGAGACAGCTGCTGGGGAGGCTGGGCCGGCGGGGTGGGTCCCCGGTCAGTGTCTGCATCCATCCTGCAGCGGGGAGCCGGGCAGCGGGGCCGACATGGAGCACCAGGAGCGGAGACGGGGCGCGGGGATGGGGGCAGCGAGGGGAGGAAAAACCCAAGCACCGGACCCGGGCGGGGAGGGAGGCGCCCCGAGGCAGGCCCCCGACTGGGCAGAAGCCGGTGCCTCGCCCGGCTGCTTTAAGGCGAGGGGAGCGCGCTGCAATTATTCCCCGGCGATGGAGATAAAGCGGGGCCGATCCGGGCGCTCCCCGGAGCGAAGGCCTGCGGAGAGGGGAGGGGAAGGGGCCGGGAGGTGAGGTAGGGAGAGGGGGGCAGGCCCCGCACGCCGGCCGCGGAGGAAGCTGCCGCGCTCAGTCACTCGCACCGGGCGGGGGAGGCCTGGGCAGGCCCAGCGCCCTCACCCCGGCGAGGAGGTAGGGAAAGGGGGCCCGGGGGCTCAGCCCCGCCTCACAGGGGCGCCCATGGCGGCCGCGGCCTCCACCTCCCGGCAGGCAGCCACCGCCCGCGCGCGGCCGGGCCGCGCTCCTTCCAACAGCGGCCGCCGCCGCCTCGCACGGAGCCGGAAACCCTCCTCCTGCCCCCCGCCCGCGGCTCGCAGCCTCTCCTCACCGGGGGCCGCCCGCCACCGCCACAGGTGAGCCGAGTCCGGGTGGCGCCCCGCGCCGCGGCGGGCAGGAGGGAGCGGGAGCCGCCGCGGCCGCCCGGGGGACGTCTCCGCGCTAAATGGCGACGGGAGCCCGAAACCGACACACAGGACGGGGAGGGGAGGGGGGGGGGGGGGGGGGGGAGAGGGGGAGGGCCAGCGCCGCCGGCCACGCCCCCTTCCGCGCCCGCCCTGCGCGCGCACGCGCGCCCGCCTGCGCTTGGGCAGCGTCTCGCCACTTCCCCCCGCCGCAGCCTCGGAGAGGTGGCAGCTCCCGTCGTGCACCGCGCCGCGCGCGGAGCATGGCGGGAGTTGTAGTTTCCGTCGGTGGACGGGCGCCTCGCCTCGCCGCGGGGGGGGGGGGAAGCTGCCCATGGCTTCCCCCCGGGGAAGGAAGGAGGCTCCCAGCCTGCCCAGTAGCGCCCAGGGCCAGGGGACCGATGTGGTGTGGGGGAGCGAGGCTGCCTCCCAACTCCTGCTCTTTCCAAACTGGGGCGGCGGCGGGGCGGCACAGCCGCCCCCTCCTCTGCCTGCCCGGCCCTCAGGGCGGCCTGGGCGGGAGCCGCCGGCCGGGGCGTGCTGGGCCGCAGGAGGTTCAAAAGGCGCTGAGTCTGCTCCCGTTGCTTGTTTCTTCAAGTCCTATGTTACGCCTATTTAATATATTAAATAGTTAACTTCGTGTTTTCAAACAGCCTTTAAAATTATTTAAAGTTGTGGGCAACGATAACTCCGTGTACATGAGTACTGTATGAACAAGTGAGGGTTTACGTTTTTCCTCAGTTTAGGTCATCTGAAGAGGCATTAATTGGCCACGCAACCTAAAATGCAAATAACTGCCATGTAAGTGTGTGCTCTCCATTATTTAAAAGAAACGGGATTTGCAGCCTTTGCCCTGAAAATGATCGTTATCCTACGGCCTTTTCAGTCATGACTGCAGCTGCTGCAGTTGAATCAAGGCTGTACGGCAGCCAGAGGAGCAGAGAGAGCCCATGCGAACGCTGACACAAATTGGGAACTTTCAGGTTAACAAAGCATTGGCACACGCGAGTCATCTAGTTTATTTATATCATGTTCCTCTTTTGTATTAATAAACCAAAACCAAGCACTTTCCTTCTTACAAGAGCAGTCTTTTGAAGTCAACGGGAATGTACTGAAGGAGGAGCGAATGATTTGGTACCATGCCCTTCAGGCAACTGCAAATCAAAAGTTATGTTAAGGAAAAAAAAATTAGGAAATTTCCCTATGTAAATAATACGTTCCCAGCAAACACACTGGCATTTCAAGTACTTTTTTATAAGTTACTTTTAAACCACCAGTTTAGAGGAAGTTGTGTGTTGCTGATGTGAAGCCTTAACTCCTTCTGCACAACATAACACAAATGGCCCTTTCAGACCTCCCCAGCCACAAAGTACCAATCCGAGCAATTCTCACATACTTGTATTCCTCATGTATAAAATGTAGTACCACACGGTAATCGGAATACCATTGTTTTCTGTACATCCTTCTGTACTACTTCTCTTTGTAACAACAAACAGAATAATGATACAGTCTTCACAAAGAGGATAAAACGTACTTTGTTGTACAACTCATCAGTAAAGACTTCTGCATGGCTTAAGCCTTCTAGAGCTTGCCTTCACTGAAAAAGTTGATTTAGTTAGTACATTCGTTAGTGTGCCCCTTGAACCGCATTGGCACAAGAGTAGACACTCTCCAAAACAATGCTGAGCTGAACAGAGTAATTTGATTAGCAGCAAGGAGTGACTGGATCGAAACTGACTGACTCATAATTCAATCATCTGCCACATCCCCGTTGCGCTGCCAGGACCAATGGCACCAGCAATTGACCATCAACCTCTAATACCAAGCAGGGTTCAGCTTCACTCAACACTTGGCTACAGGTATTTGTGCATCTCGCTAGACACCAGAATGAAGATTCGTTTGTAGTATCAGCAGGCGTATCCATGCTGGCTTTATACTGTTAAGAGTAGTAGGACATAGTAGCAGAGCTCCAGCAAGGGCTGGCAATCAAGGCCCCATTACCTACCCTGGTCTGTGCCACTCCATCTTCACCGCCGTCGTTGCCTTCTGGAGCTACATTAAAGCAGAGATCTGCGTTCCTCTACTGTCAGCTGCATTTTTACTAACGCTTTGGATGGGATAAGTAGGAGTAGATAGCAAGCCTTGCTCCAGTTTGATGCCTGATGTAACTTCATGAGCATATACCTAAAATAATACAGTGATAAATCATTCCTTGTGGTGTAAGCCTGCAGAGCTGTTAGGTGAATTCCACTTGCATCATCAGTAGTCTTTGGCAAGCAGCTCCCAGGTCTGCACCCAGCCACGTACCACATATGATCTACTGCAAAAGGTAGATGGGCTGCAGCTGGGGAACCACCGCCCTGTGGTCTACACATGTGGTTTAAATGAGACCTTGCGTGTAGGCCCTCTCTTACTCAAGTGCCTTTCACCCATTGTTCTTAAATATATTTTCCCTTAGTTAATTAAGCAAAAGCTTTGCAGAAGAGACCTGCAGCCCAGCAGTGCATAGTCACAGGGGGCCTGAGGCAGTCTTCTACTAAAAAATTGTGGTAATTATGTAAAAAAGCACCTCCCCGGTGTCTGAACCAGCACATTCCTTAGTACTCTTGAAATTCAAGAAGGTTAGTCCTCTGAGGCCAACGTGTTCAGCGCGAGGTCCCTAACATCCAGCTCTTCTCACTGGCTCCTCTTCTGGGCAGAGATAGGTTTAGCAGCTATCTCGGTGGAAAAAAAAAAAGCTGAGCAGCTGACCTGGAGGTGGGAAGGATGGATTTTGTCTTCTTTGGCTCTGAAAAATGAAGTGGAATGATATTGGCAATTATATTTTATGTGGGTGTTGTTTTAATTTTGTCATTCTAAAAAAAGACGAATGTAATAAAGAGTGTGGGCTTGCTTTCCCTTCAGTTTTATTTCTTTTAATCTGTAAAACTGTGTTTAGGCTAAATGGAAAATTTCAGTATTGCAGCAAGATTTAATAAAGCATTAAAGTAAATTCTATATGTATTCTATGTTTAGAAACAAGTAATTAAAATAGTTTCGGTGCCAGAGTTCCTCAGCCAATTAAAAATATTTCTTTCGCCCATTGCTGTAAGAAAAATCCACAGAAATAAGGAGCCTGACTATACTTGAGAAATTACAGGCAAAGAGACTTAAACGGTCTTTTGATTAAATCCAACGGGCTGACACTTGACATAGTAAAAATATCCTCCTTCTGTCAAGCCTCTTTTAGTTGCAGTCATCTTGCTTGGAACAATAATAGTTTAAAAAATTACTCTGAATGAAGTGTGATTTTGAAGTTGACTGAATCAGAAACTTCTTTTCTGTTTTGCTTTCTCCAGTGAAATTTCATTCACTGTTGGCATTCATGACCTACCCATGTGACAAAGTATTAATGTGAAACAGCTATTCTCTATTTTCTCTTATGCAATACATTATGCAATACAGAAGGCTATGCCATAATTTTGATGCATGTGATTTTATTTCATAGCCTAAGTGCTTTTCAAAGCAAACTGTTTGTCTCAGTTTTATTGCACATTACCAGGTTGCAGCTACAGTACCATATAACGATGGTGACAATCCCAATTTTTCTACCACAGTTTCTTCTTTTTCCTTTACATTTCTCGAGTCGAGGCTTCTGCCACAGTGTTCACTTTTGTTTCTTAATGTTGGAAGTTAGTGAAACAAAGTGTTTCAAGACCGCATGCTTCAGAAATGAGAGTATTTAACTTTCCAGATATTCTGTTTTGCTTTGGTTTCCCCCCAGCAAATCAAATTTAATTGCAAACTTGTTCTAAAACCTTACATTTCTTTTATTCTTTTATCTTTAGTGAGGTTTTGTACTTGCAAGTAGCTCTGGAAGTCAGGTCGATTATGGAATCATTGTAACCATCTCTAGGACGTATGGGCAGTTTAAGTCTTCCGACTCCGTAGTAGGTGATCCATCAGATGGTGTTGGATGGTGAGTCCTGCCAAAACCTCTGAACATGGGTAGTCTCTTCACAAGCAGGGACCATGGGAATTGAAAAAGAGCAAGAACTACAAGTATTACAGGGCTCAAAACTAAACATCCCCCTTTGTGCTCTCCTGGCTCAGAGAGTCTGCTAGTTCTGCAGGAAGACAAGTCCACACTATGGCCAAGACACCTGAGCAAAGTATGAGCTCTAACTAAAGGACTAGTGAAAGAGGCAGCCAGACTGTATAAGAAAGACTGAATCCAGAGATGATGAATTTATGTGACATTTCTTATTATTGCTTGAGAAAATGTCAACAACCCTGCGCCATAAAACTGGAGCGTAGCATGTGCCTCTTCATCAGATTGCAACCTACGTTTCCCTTTCACCCACCCGTCCACCCCCATCCTAGCTACTAGAATAGAAAGCATAACTCTTTTTCTTTCCCTTCTTTCACCATTCTCTTGAGCTACATTAACAAATGTATTCTAGCCACATGAAAGTAAATCAGTGAGAGAACCAGTAGAAGGATATATCACTGTTTTGTTACCTGTGTTTTTTAATGACCGAAGTTCAATTTTCAATTATATTAGTAACCATTTTTAGTCTAGAGCTCATTGTAGGCTGTGCTGTTGGCTCCCTGTTGTTTGTATCTAATCAACTATTGTATTTATTATTAGCATATCTATTTATCTATGTACATTCTCTAAACATAATCCATTCAGATCAAGTCAAACGACAGGAACATGATAAAAGGACATTTACAATAACTCAGACACTGAATTTTATCAGAGATGAGACTCAGTTATTGTTCATGCACTATTTCAAACTGTATCAAGCCATAATGGCACGTACTGTGGCCAAATTCGATGTCACTCCTGTTGGGGGCAGAGGAAAATCATTGCTCACTTCATTCTTTATGTCATCTTCATGGCTATTCTTGCAATGTTTCTTTACACAACAAGTTTGTGAAGTAGTCTAACAGTGAGTAAGTGTTGTGGAAGCACGGATATTTGCTGAAATCAGCATTGTGTTCTTCCTTTTTCTGTGTCTTTAGTCATTGCTCAGGATGCCTCATTTATCTTTTTTCTCTCTAAGGCTTTAGGGAATTCTGTGCTTCACAGCAGTGTCATAACACTTCTAAAGCAAGCACAGAAGCAGGGACACTGCTTTAATGAAGAGGAGCTGTTTGATGAAGGTGGGTGGAGGGAAGTGTGAAAAAGATGGTGATGCTGTGTTTGCAACTGAATCTGTTAATGATGCTGTGCAGCAGTCAGCCTGCCCTGCTTGCTGTTCACCACTCACAAGCTGATGAAAACCAGTCACTCTCACAGCAGGTCCAGTTCTGCTCCTCTCTACATCAAAGTACAAAAATAAAATACTATTCACTTCAGTCAAAGCAGGAACAGGCTTATAGTCCAGCATAAAGAACTTCCTCATGTCCTTCAAAAGCACAGTCTGGTCCAAATGCAAAGCATTAGTCTGTTCCTGTGCTGTTTATCCCAGCTCCAGTACAGGAAGGTGCTCGTCATTTCTGAAAGGTGTTGAGCACTCCTGAAGGATAATGAGTGCTCTCCATGGCCACTGACGGCAGGGACAGCGAGAGCACTCAGCCCCTCACGGTGGGGCTCAACACCTTGCAGAATCGAGCCCTCGATAAGGCAGGAGTCCTAAAGAAAAAAGGAACATATGATCATTTGGCTGAAGGGAGCAATATAAATCCTGAGTAACCTCCTCAGATTACTTCTCTCCTTGCAAAATACTTAGCGTGAGGAGTGATTGGCATGTTGTGCACGTTACAGAGCTGTCCACTTGCGAACTCAGTCAGCTGGCTCCTCTTGCAGTCTGTGGGGACCAGGAGCGAAGGCACAAAGTTGAAACGTAACACATTCTGGCAATCTGCAGCTGATGCATGGCCTACCATAGTGGTTTGTCAGTAGTGAAAATGTTTATTGATGATATAAGCATGCTGGTATTAAAAGTGACTTAAAACAAAGTTGCTTACCTGAATGACCTCTGCTACACGTGCAAAGTTTTCACACTCATGTAGTTTCAGTGGTGTAATTACAGTCTAATGAAAAAAAAAACAGTGTAAACAAGCTCTGGGGGACCACTGCCAGACGACACAGGTCAGAGCAGCTCTCATGTTGCTCAAATCCATGTCCAAGGCTGCGCAGAGAATTAGGGAGCTGTAGCTGCCTCACAGATAGCGCTAGATCTTTTGCTGTGCTTGGTCTTAAGTGAAACGCTCCAGGGAATCTACTTCATGTTTATCAGAGATCTCAGGAGGCTGATGAGTGTCTTAAAGCTCCAGGTGAGAAGGGAGAGGAGATCTGAGTGTATTTGAAAACTGATATAAACTAGAAAAGCTTTCATCCATGTGATACTACCTAAATGCAGACAACCCTGACAGGACTGTCACAAATTGTTGATGACTAACTCCATACCAAAACACCGGCCTCCTGAAACTAATGAGGTACACAAGAACTCATCAAGTAGCCTCAAATAAAGCAGAATGGAAATTAGTAGTTCTACTGTCTTTGAGATGTGACAAAAATGTTTTTAGAAGTATTTCAAATATATATGTATGAGACATCTCTATTTTAATGTCTTTCTCTGAGAAACAGCTTGCCCAATTCATCTGCCTCTGATACTAACACAGTGGTTCTGCTGTTTCAGTCCTGAAACATCAGTCTTTAAAAATATTTCTGTTTCGTATTCTTGTTCTCTGAAAACAACTTCCCCTTCTTATACATCCTTCCACAAACTATTAACTGCCACTGATAGGTGGAAAGCAAAGATGTTGTCTTGTGGGGACGCAAACAACATCACACTAAAGACCAGACTATGAAGTATAGTAGGAGTGATGTCTTTCTGCTCAGACAACTCCTCAACTGCCTTAGGTAGATAGGACAAAGCCTCAGGAAACAGGTATGTTTAGATACAGCCATGGCTTCAAAACTTTCAGGTACACAAAGATTAAGTAGACAGATTGTCTACAGCAACACCAGTATAAAGGACAAATTATTAAAACTTTTTGAGGAGTCAGACTCATTTCCCGTAGTTTGCTCCACCCTCTTTGGGATGCAGTGCTTAACTTCTCCTGATGCCTGCAACGTGAACCGTGAGCTGTTTACTCCCAGCACCTTGTACCCCCATCAGTAGCCTCTCCACTGTGGCTGGAGACGGGCACACAAATGTGCATTGTCAGGACCCCAATCTGCAAATACTTCAGCTGGGAAACAGTACTTAGTCCTATGAACAGTCCCATTGACATTTTACATTGCACACAGCAGTAAGTGCCTGAAGGATCAGGCTCTTAGTGATTATGTGATTACAGGTACAGCAGTTAAGATTCAAAACAATGCAGGTCATGGAAAGGCAAATCATTCTGGTCTCTCCTAAAGTACTAAAAATCCCCAAACCAAACATCAGTACCTAAAATTAGATCCACAATCAAGTGACAGAGATTACACAACATTCATTACAAGGTTTGCCAGGATTTTCAAGCAGAAAAGACCCAGAAGGAAATATAGATCCACTCATTAGGACTTCTAATATCACAGTGAGTAAATTACTTTTTAAAAAAATCTTGCATTACAGGGAATATATAATCTCAGGGGAACCAAAGAGTCTCTGAGCAGCTTACACTTTTGGCAGCAACCCAAGATACCATGAGGCACAAATCACAAAAATGTCTGAGTTTGTGTAAATTTTGTGCTCAACATCTGCATGAGCTTTCTTCCTAACTGTAAAAAAATCCTAGCTGATGCTTTGTTTCTTTGCCCAAAATTCAAACATCATATATGTTATCAGACACATCAGACAAATTATGGTTGTTCCTTGAATCGGAATCTTTTGTGTCCCCTCACTCTACCGGATATGTAACATCGCACATGACAGATCATGTATTGACAGTCAATTGCAACATAAAACCAACAAAAAGGAGGACAATTACAATGCTGTGATGATTTCTTCTTTATGAAGTCATGATTTACCTCCTTAAAGGGCCTGAAGTTCTGTTAAAATCTAGGTATTATTACCATGCAGTTATTATCGAGGACTAGAAACGTGATTATTTGGGCATTATAACAGTCTATATTTAAAGCATTAAACCCCAGAGAGGGTTAATGTAATACAGGAAAGTAACATTAGAACTACTAGGGTGAATTGTGGAATGTGAAAATGGAAAAGTTTGAATATATTTGAATGTGGAATAATCTCTCAATAAGACAGAGCTGATACTGTGTTACTTGACATTGGTTCAGTGACAATCCCAAAAGAGCATTCAAAATCTACTGAGTTAAAACACGTAAGATGAGAGACACATTAGAACATGAAACTGATTACTTGCGCAAACGGCTGTAAAGAGAGTCCATCACCTGATACTAAGAGTAATGAGTTCATCATTGTCAGTAAATGGTATAGTTGGAAATATTTGGCTGAGGAAAAAAACCCACATTGGTTTACATCTCTTAATTTTCACACCCTGAATATGGACACTTTCTTGGTCATCCCCCCTCCTGTTGCAAAATCAAGACTTACACCCTCTTTAGTGCCTGTAAAACTGGTAACACCTGTACACCATGCCAGGATATTAAGCTGTTCATATCATTTTATCAATGCTGTTGAGATCTTTGTACAGGAGAGAGAAGTAACCGCCACTGTGGTGTGGTTTCTGACCTGCTTGTTAGCAGCTCAGCTAACTCGGATGGCTGGTTCAGAGTTTTTAAAAATGCAAGCTGACAACAACATGCTCTACATGTTGGACTAAGCAATTTCAGAGTGCATCTTTAGCTTACTGTCTTGACTCCTTTTTCTTTCAAGTTTGCTTGGTAAGAATGAAATATTTTGCCTTTAAAAAGCTGATCATAGACAGAAAGACAGCATTTATCTAAACCTGTAGTACGCAATGCAGGCTCTACTTGTGCAGGGGACGCTCTTAGTCTGGACCCATGATATTGGGAATGCTAGAATCCTAACATAATCCTGATTACTTTTTGCTTGAGTCTCATTTATATGGGAACTTTCCTTGTTAAATCCTCTGTTATCACTCAGAAATTTACTCTGTGGATTTTGAGAACATTATGCTTGCTTAGGATCCGTAGATGTCCCATATCCCTAAATCCTTCCCTTCAAAGGAACTTCTGTACGTCCAGGATTTTGAGAGGACCAACACAAAGCCCTTGGGAGAGAGGTACAGTGTTCCAGGTGCTATAGCAAGAGATGAGTAGGAAGTTCAAACGTGTCTGCCCAAGAGAAAAGTAGGAGAAAGGCAGCTCTCAAATTTCTGGGGCGTTGTGAATTCACGAGGAGGATGAAATACTAAGGCAGCAGGTGGGGGAAAAAAAAAAGTTATTGAAACCCTTACAAAAGGTTTTGAATTTTTTCTATTTAGAGAATGTGGGAATGTGGTTTTCATAGTACGAATAAACATCACCACTGACACTACATGGTGGATGAGATCTCTGTCAGAAGGACAGAAGATTGCTGAAGGCAGACCACTGCATATTTTCATGTCATGAGAAAGGAACAAGAGCAGCTTAGCTGAGCGCAAATAACCCACATTTCCTCCAGCAGTGTCAGTTTTTAGCTTCCAGTCTAAAAACTATGCCTTTTCGTTCTTCACACTTACCAGCGTGAAGTTGTCCCTCTAACTAATTCAACCCTGTCCCTTCTCTGTGGTCCTCAAGCAGTTCACATCTTATTCAGGTTGTTGAGACACCTGGTACCTCTCTCTTAGTCATCTATGGATTGTTTTCCTACCTGAATCCCAGATTGCACAATGGGTATGATTGCTGCTTACCCAATGTTTGTTATAAAACCTATGACAGCATTTTTTCCTCACTGCTCTACAAGAGGAAATAGCATTTTATTTGAAATGCTGTGCTGAGTGTCAACATAAGAGGTGTTTTAAAAGAGCTGAGAAGTATGCTGTCAGGAAAATGTTTCCAGGCCTACCTTCCCTCCCACATCCAACTGTGTTGAAATAATCAAATGCTATACCACTTGTACTTGGGAAGAAGATGACTAACAGCAGCTAATTACTGCTCAATCTGTTGCCCTCAGCAGCTATGGGTCTGAATCACACCTGCTGACATGGAGGGGCACAGTTTGCAGGGCAGTGCTCTGGAGGGAACTTAATTTTCAGGGTCTCCCTTGGGAGACAGCAGCTAGGACAAGGACTCCATATATTAAGATCCTATCACAGAGGCTGCTACCACCATATCTGACTCAGCAGATGGCCTGAACGCCCTGGCTCTGAGCCTCTCCGGGTCAGCCCTGTCCTGCTGGAGGCCCTGGACCAGCCCATGTCGTACCGCATGGAAAAGAGAAGGTGGTTACTAATTTCTTCCTGCTCCATCCCTCTGCAGCAGAGACTGAACCTAGCTCAGTGGTACTGGATATTAGTTTGTGCTTTCCTCCCAGTTTGCTGCCGCAGTAGCAAAGAGTTGGCAGAGGGCCTTCTGTATCATATTTGATCTGTTGACACTTGCAGCAGTGCTGGACTCTAACACTGTCGGAGTTTCCGTCTGGAGAAATATGGTAGCCCTTCCTGCCTCCTCATTCCACTCCCTACGGAAAACCTCCCTCTTGTTTTTCCAAATTCTGGGCCAAATAAAATATACCAAAATAACACTGGAGACAGAGAAGGAATCTCTTGCCTCAAACTTGGCCTCGGAGCAATACATGCAACCATTACTCGTCTCAGAAGTGAAGTCACGTGGGTGGAATCTAGGCAGGGTTTCATCAGCAGGGACTGCAGGTTCACCCTGGCTGCTATGCAAACAGATATCCCCCTTGTTTGTGGTGGCCAGAACGACCGCTTTTGTCTGTTTTCATGCTAGGTTGAGTTCATGAGAGTCCAGGCATTATACTCTTCAGCTGGCTAACTTCAAACTTTCTAGGAAAGAAGGGGCCAGAAGGTCTTGAACTGTGGCGGTGTAGCTGCCTGCTGGCCAATGTGCTGTGACATTTCACTGTGGCATGGAGAAGAGGCAGGAAAGCAATCCTTTTATCAGAGTTGTTCGAGATCCTGCCTCACTCTTAAAGCTTTTTATTACTTCAGGGATGTTCTCCTGAGTAATCACGTAATTCTGCTGCACTTTTTTAATATATTCAACACCTGACACGTGAGCCAGAGGATGGCTTTCTATAGCATAACCCGACCCCCACAAAGCAACCATTATTATCCTGCCTATGCAGAGCACAGCTCTTTTATAGGAAGCCTCCTGCATGTGGGGCAGCAAGGCCCTGCACAGAGATACTACAGAGCATCCTTTCTTACTTACAGTTCCTCGTGTCATTCCAGGCTCGAGCCATTACATCATCTCACCGTCGAAGAAGCTGGGATATGGCCCAGAGCTGATGATGTAGTATAGTACTGTGCTTTACTTAGAAGTAAGATAAGCATTATTATCAAGCTTCTGTCATCACTGTCTCACCTGGGGCACCTTTAATACATCATACATCCTGCACAGTTAGATTAATGGTGCAGTCCCTTTAAGACAGACAGAGGGGATTTGTCTAAAATGCAGCTTCTCTGTCTGTTTCTGCTGAGATGTGTGTTTGAAAAGTGTATTACTAAGTAAAACCCTGTTTAATTTACCCTATCTTATACAGATTTTCATCCTTGTGTGCAATCAGTGTCAAGTCAATATGTCTGGTGATAATGAATAGCCACATACTGTGTGCTGTAACTTCAGGTCTTTTTAGGGAGTTTTAATCTCTTCCCGATTTCCATCTGCCTCCTGTTCTAACAAAGGCCATATGGCTTTTCAGAGCCACCTATGCGCTGGTTAGGTGGGATGTGAGTGTCTGAAGTAGCACTGTTCTTCTGAGGAAATTTCCATTTCAGGTATAGGCTGAGAACAGGGTTACCGACTGGTTGTGGACACTTCTAGGATACATGAACTTAAAGGCCAAAAGGGATCATCACCACACTCTGACTGGACACCCTATTTAACCCGAGTTGTAGAATGACACCTGCTCTTTCACTCCCATATGATAAGCCTAACTGGTTGAACCACATTGGAATCATAGAGGTGTTCAGTATCTAAAGAAAGTCCTGAGGATGCCCTTCTGCAATTTGTCTCCAACCCTCCATGGGTGTTGTCAAGTCAGCTAGTACAGGCAGCAAGTTAATTTATACCAGGTGAAGTGCTCAGCCTCCATTTTCTCCTACTTTCTCTTACGTTCCTTTCCTCATCTGGTACTGGTCTACTGTTTTCAGTAGATGCAAATTGCTTGTAAAAATGTAGATATAGAATTTGTTATCTTAGAAAGAAGTTCTCCCTAATGGTCTAGCAGCCTCTCAGTGGCAGGATTATTTGGCAGACGTCCAGGAAAGAACTTCATGTTGCTAGCTAGGCTTTCACACTTGACTGTAATGTGCTCTCACCTTTATATGGAAACACTTCAGTGCTGATCATGAGACCCTTACTCGTGGATCTACCAGTTACAACAACCACCTCTAGATCACAGCAATTCATAAAGTGTGCTCTGCGTATCTACAGAGACTTCAAGGTAACAATTGCATGAATGTTCACAGGATCATTGGTTAAGCAACAAGAAGAATAATGTTTTAAAAACATCAAATAATAAAATGTGCAGGGAATCCAGCATTAGTCCACCTTTCCTGCTACCCAAGTCCTCCTTCTCTTACCTCACTTCCTCCTGTGTGAACTCCAGGTTTCCTCAACTAATTCCTGACAAACAGCCTTGCTCTGGCTTTTGTATCCTATGCCCCCCCATCTTTGGATTTTTCCTATGGATGTTATGTCTGAGATTTTTCACTTTTTTGCTTCTTTTCATCACATTCCCTTGCTTTTGCACCCAGCTCCTCCTGGTTAACTGGTTCTCCACCTCTGTCTGCCTTTCCATCGTGCCATCCCACCTTGGGTGTCATCACCACCTGCCCTCTGCTCTGAGCCTGCAAAGCCTCCATCAGTGGAGACCTTCAAGAACAGGTTAGACACACACTTACCAGAAATAGCATCAGTACAGTTCATTCTGCCTTTGGGCAGGAAACCAATTAAAGGACTTACCGAGGCCCCTTCCAGACCTGCATCTTTCTGATTCTATTATCGTTTGCATTAGTGGGAGAGCAGTAATGGAGCCACACTTCTTGGCGCAAATGTTGCCAAGCAATTGTTATCTTGGACTCTTGGGCTTGCAGCTGGAGCTCCCCTTTTGGCTGTCTGCAGGGTAGCACAGGCTGCAGCTACTGCCAGGGCTCAGGCTTGCCATTTCAGCCTCAGTGATGACTTAAACATCTGAGCTTCTTCTCTCCATAAAGTTATCAAATTACTTTAATTTTCAGTCATTCTATGTTTTCCAAGTGCAGCGACCATAGATACTTCTTATTATAATAGGGGTCTTTCCCTTGAACTTCCCTGTTAGTCATCAGCTATTCCCTTCCACTTTTATTTTACATCTTTTGAGGCAAACATCACTCTTGTGCCCTAAAACCGTGCAACCCCCACAGAGATCAGTTGGACTGCGGATATGTAACTGAGAATAGTTTCATTCTTTTTGTCATGTTGTGTGGGGTTTTTTCCTCATTGTTGTGCCATTCTGATTATATTTGTATTTGTCTTTTCTGGTAATTCTGCAGGTAACGTAGGCAGCATACAACACTCCACAGTACATCCTGCAACCATTTTGAGTATAACTACTCTTCCAATCAGCAGATGAATTTGCTGTCAGGTGTGCAGGTAGGATATCCCAGTTAAGGAACCCAGCCCTTCCAAAATTATTAATTTTCTCTTGTATTAAATTCCTTGGTAAATAGGTTTATAAAGAGTAAAAAAATTGCTTTACCACATGTAAAAACATTCTAGAATGAATACCCTATTATACCCATCCAGCTGCAAATTGCTGTTATCTATTCAGAACAATTAGCCTATTATACATCCTCTTAAAACCTGATACCAGCCCATCATCTTGGAGCCCAAAGTATAAAGCCATCCATTAACTTTCTTATACTTTGGATCAGCACGCAAAAAACAGCTTAGTGTTCCGGCATCCTTCGCAACAGAGTTGCTCATTATCAGCTATCAGCTTTTGTGCTAACAGTTCCACACTGAGTAGAAAAAAGATGCCAAAGAGTTTGCCTGCAGTTTTCTATTATTTTAAGCGCTCTGGACTGAACTTACATCAATATTGTTATTGGTGTACTTAAAATAATAGTCAAAAGAATAGATGAGTGGAAAAAGGTGAGGTGGTTTGGGGAGGAGGAGGAAATGCCGATGCTGCTGGAAAAACAATTTAAAAAAACCCCAAAGCTGTGTTCCAGTGAGGAAGGTTTTACAACAAGCACCACTGACTTCTATGGAGTTGCCCCTAAATTGTACTAAAAGAACTGGGGAGAGAGTAGAAATTTTATAGAGGTAGGAAACAGTTAAAGTATATAAAAAATTTCAAACAAAATGGATCTTTGAAACGATCAGGAGAAGTTTTCAGAACTCTGGTACAGACAGTCCAAAGCTCAAGAGGCTTTCAGGCTTGTGTAACCCTCTGAAGTAAATCCATGCAGCTCACTGGGCAGAGAACTCACAAAAGGCATTTTCAAAACCAAAGGTCTGACTA
The DNA here is from genome assembly GCF_018139145.2 of Gymnogyps californianus. Classification (NCBI taxonomy): domain Eukaryota; kingdom Metazoa; phylum Chordata; class Aves; order Accipitriformes; family Cathartidae; genus Gymnogyps; species Gymnogyps californianus. Next base: position 150,908,464 of record NC_059471.1, read on the forward strand.
CTGTATAGTTTCCTTAGAAAATTAGGTTGTCCCTGTGCTGTTGGCCAGTCTATTTCACCTTTAAAGTACAACATGAGGTGTACTTGTGGGTCATAGCAATTAATTTCTTTTCTTTTTGCCTATTCCTTGAAAGTACTTCTGGCTAGCCTTTAGTCTGAGAGGGAATTTGTAAGTGTAAAATATGATTTGTTTTTTTAGTTGTGCTCTATTTTGTTTCCTTACATTCCTTTTCTGTGGTTCAGTTTTCTAATTGTTTTTATTATCCATTGGATCTCTGTTATGCTAGAATACAGGAGCACCTCAGATACAGACACATTTAGGCAGGAGCAAAAAACCCTGAGAATAAAATCTTGTGATGTGAATGGAATTTCTCTTTTTCTCCCCATCGCTTCCAAAGAAAAGCTAATTGTTGTCACACCCTGCTCCGTACGTGAGACAGCACACAGCAGGCTGCCCATACCAACGAAGATGCTTCTCCACCTCCCAGTGCTGCTGGCAGTACCATCCCTCTCTGGGTACGAAGTCCCCCGTCATGTCTACTTTAGAGCTATTGAAAGGTAAATTGCAACTTTCTTTTTTAGGTAGGGGCTGGCAGGAGGACACACTGTCCTTCTCCCCCTGCTGCTGCTCATAGCAGGGCATGCTGGCCCTCTAAGAAGCCAGCAGAAGCAGCTGGTCCAGCTCTGTAGTGAAAAATGCAGAAGTGCTGGGAATTCGCCCGAGGGCATGGGTCCCAGATGAGAAATGCAAATAGGGAGAAGTAGATGCAATGCTTTGGTAGAGGATGGACACAGAGACCCACCCAACAGTCCAATACAAAGGCAGCCCTTCCCCTAGGGTATCCAACAGACATTTCTGCCTGGGCAGAAGCACGACAGGGATTTTTCCTATTTGATGGGTTGAATTGTTCCTTTCCTTTGATTCATTATGGGGAAAAAAGCTTAAATTGAGCCACTTTCAGGCTAGTGCCCGTGGTGTTCATTATCCTAAGCTGGCAGGAGGCAAGACTGTCCTGTGATGGTAAAGAGCAGGAACTTTCCTCTATCAGCATCACTCCATCCAAGTGGTTTGTAAGGCTATTCCACTTTCTTCCCTCCCTTTTCTCCTTCCTGACTGAGGGATGCACGCTGCCAGCAGCCCTCAGTGATGAGGGAAAACATCCAGTTGTGATGTTTCTAGTCAGGGAACAGGTAATGAAGGCTCAGAGCCCCTGTCTGCAGGTGACCGGGCTAAAATACCAGTTTCTAAGGATGCTGTTTTCATTCAGATGGCTGGTGCTGTCTGACAGGAAAAATTTCTAAACCAGTTTTCAAGGAAGAACAACTGCTCCTGAAACAGTAATTATACTATAAAGAGAGGGAAAAAAAAGTGAGTCAGGATGACGTTTGATAGTTATAAATAGTGGATTTTGGAAGTCCTGTTTCAGGCATCTATAAGCAAGATGGTTACCTTATCACGCTAACTCATAATCCCCAATATGCCTTGCGTTTGCTATGGATTATATACTGGGAAAGACTACGATTCTCCTTTGCCTGTTTAGGTCATGGTGACCTTGTAACTCCTACACAGTGGGCAGTCACAGATGCCTGATATAATCAGGTATCATGGTCAGCATTTCCACAAAACTGGTGATGTTTGTGAGAAATGCTTTTGTTGTATTTCTTGGCTTCCACAGCCCAGGCTTTTTTGTAAAAAATATAACAAAACAAAACACCCTTCATATTAGTTAATGGGCATATAAAAAAATAAAACTATTTTCCTTTGGGAGCAATTTTTTTCTAGCATAATGATAAATTTCACTAGGAAAAAATTCTGTTTATTCCAAAATAAACTGTTAGCATTCTAAGCCATTTCTGTGGGTTTCTATCTATTATAATCTAATCAGAACTATTTTTAGAACACCAGTGAATAATAATATTAGACAGCACTGATCTCTGAGACAATTTGAGACTCCCAGTTGAGTTTCTGCTAGAGAAGCATATCATAAAAAGCACCATCACAGATTTGCCCCTTTGTTACAGAGGCTGCCAGACAGATCAAGGACTTAGAGGGCCTGCCATTTGAAGTCTCTTCAGTTTGAAGATGTACTGTCAGGGATCAGTATGGAGTAGGCTTTTGTTCTGCTGCTCGAGTAAGTGTTTGTAGATGAAAGGAGAACGCCTGCGCCTGGGCCATCAACCTGACATTTTTCAAGACATGAAATTCACTTAGAACTAAGCATGGGATGGTGGACTGAAAAATAACATATATTTACTTTTCCTTTGCTTACTACCTTGAGGAGCATCCCAATCACTTTATAAAGGAATACTGATACATAATTAACCTACTGGAATAGAGAATTTACAGCATAAAGAGCAAACATTTGAAATTGCACAAGCATGGTAGCAGAGTGAAAAGTTCTGGGGCTACGTTATAGTCACTGGGAATGTTTCCATTACCTTCAGTGCGTTTCGATCAAGTCCTTAAAACTTCTGGAGCACAGGTATTTGGTCACCTGTCACTAAGATCCATGTCACAGAACCATCACCCTAGTAGACTTTTTTAAACATAAACAGGTATGATGTTGCCTCTTATTCCTTGAGCAACCCCTTCAGATCCCAGATGAAATACACTGGGTAAGACAGCGGAAAGGGGAAGTATTTTTAAAGCCACAGAGATTATTTTAGGTTTTTAATGTCTTTGACACCTTTTACTTATGCAATGGAAAATTCTTTTTAAATGCACTTTCTTTTTTAACACTGCAAAATTGAGTATGAAAAGAGGAGAAAGGATGGCTCACTGTAAGCCTTCAGCTTATGTTGTTAGATTCTCAACACTCCTGGCCTTCTCACTTCACCCATCATCCAGAGCCCACATATACTCCTGCCAAGGAGTGACTGACTTTATGCTGTATCCTCTGTCCAAAGATCTCCAAGCACCTAATGAAATTCACCACCTGATTATTTACTGTATACACAAAGAGCATTTTGCTCACCATTGCAATTCAGCCACCTTTGGGATGAAAGACTGTTTTAGGCAGAGAGCATATATTACCTGAGGGATCTAAGCATAAAGTACTGAATATCATATTCTTAATAAAACTAAGAGGGAATTTTAGACAGAAATGAATTAATTACCCATCGAGGATGTTATCTGAATAAGAGAGATTTACAAAGAAAGTGATGCAAGATTTTAACTGACCCAGTTAAGTCCCTGATTTTACTTCTGAGCTGAAAGCCACCACCATATAAAACACTCTGCCTGCTAAATAGCATGTTGGAGATTGGCTCAAAGGAAAGTACTGCCAACACTGTTTTCTAATATTTTTTAGGAGGAGAGGGACTAACCCTGTCTGCATTTTGAGTACCTCGTAAGAAGAATTTGTGCCTGGAGAAATGGACATAATAAATAACCATACGGATGTAACCCCACCAGTAGGTGTCTGCCACAAGGTCTCTGCTTTCTGCCAGAGGATCTGAGTCAGTTACGGATTCCCGGGAAGCAAGGCTAGTATCAAGGGTAGCACCTTTTTCCCCTCTCTTCTGTCTTGGCAGACCCCTGCTTCATGACTCAACCAGGATGGACACACTGTCACTTGGAAATACCAATACTTTTATTCATGCACATGTAGGGAAGGGTTGGATCTTGCTCCCGTTGCTTGATTTCAATGTGATTTAGCAGGTGCAGCAGAAAGTGGATACTCACTGGAGTAGATTCTGGTATCATTTGTACCAGTGTTAATTTGAGGCAAATTTCTGACATCAAGTGATCAAGTACAAATATACTGTGGTATAAATGAGAACAAAACATGACTCTAAAGTACTAAATTTACTGTTGCTGCCTTCATGACTGTCAATGCTTTAAGAAGTGCTTCAAAACATTTATCATCCCAAAAGACTAATTTAGCAACAGGTCACCCTTACAAACTGAAAGTTAATTTCTGATGGGATACACAGTAGAATGCTGTTGATGCTCTCTGGTTGGTTTTTTCCATTCATTTGTTTCCCTTACCTGCAGCCTGGTCTTCAGTGGCAATAGTGTATGAATGACTTCAAGATGGGAGAAAACAATTCCCTGTAACTTCCATAATCAGTGAAGATGCCTCAGACCTTTTAAACAGATGACTTTGTGAGTAGCTCGCTATAGCCTGGCTGTAGTAGCCAGATCTCAGGTTCAAGCACAAGATAATGCAGGTGATCACACACAGCCTTGGCTTCCCTGTTCACACAGGGCTTGGCTGTGCAGGTTGAAGAGCAGATGGGTCGTTTGATCACATTACTCATTCAACTAAAGCTCAGCACTTTGTTTAATGCTTTGCTGTTTAAGATTGGAGTGGCCAGCACTCTGCAGATTTGAGCCTGTTCTTCCTACCACATCAAAGGAATCTGGATACTGGGGCAGATTTGGATCTCCCACCAGTTTTAACTGGTATAAACTATATGATAACTGGTATGAATTATGTGTAATAACTATGTTACTTAAGATCTCCAAGCATCTAATATGAGCACTAAGTGAGTTAGTCTGTAGTGAAAGAGCAACAAAGCCCATAATACTTTGAAACCAGTAAGTAATATAGTGATTGAAATATTATAAAAGTGTGGAAACCCAGAATTTGTACAAAATTTGTGGCCTATGTTGTATATTAAGCATCAGTCATTATACAAGCTAATACCGAGCATAGCGCAATGATCCTGTTAAGGAGCTACTGTAACAAAAGTACTTATACTAGGAAGGATTTATAACTTCATTTTCCAGTTGTAATCAGAAACACTCCTGTAGAAATAAATGCAGTTATACTGGTGTAAAAGCCCAGAATTCAGACTATGGGACAAAAGAAGACCGTGTGTTGTTTAGTGAATCCCTGCAATCTGTTTTTTTTGCCATATTCCCTCATCTCACAAGCACATCTGGTGTTTTAGGAACATTGTATTCAACAGCGGTAAAAGGACACTAGGGCCAAGAATAACAAATGAAAAATGAAAACACTGGGGCCTAATGCTGATCTCATATGGGTGTAAATCAGAGGGATTCCAGCAAAGCCTTTGGAACCACCCCAGTGAAATACTTGTGTCTGATTCAGAATCAAAACTGTAGAGACCAGTGATTTTCATCAAGTAAGACTTACTGTCAGGCCTGAAATTCTCCCATTCCACTGGGAAATTTTACTGCAAAAGATCTTTAAAAGAGCTTCTCACAAATATCACAAATGCTGAGGAAGTGACAAAGCTAAAGCAAAAACACTTTAGTAGCTCTTGTGCTGCAGCACATAATGTAAAATGCCCATCAAACCAGATTAAGCGCAAGTTTTTGATTTGCAATTTGCAGCACAAAAGGGGAGTTTGACAGCAAATAAATATATATTTTGCACATAGTTACCAGATTAGTACATGGCTACTCTTAAGCCCTTTAAAGACAGAGAGAGTCTTTACACTGACTGCAGGGTGGGTTGTCCTCAGTAACATGACCCTCTGAATAATATACATTATTGTACTTTGTATTTCTGGTCTTGACCTGAGTCATTGCCATAACCACAGCACTTGTAACGCTTGGCAATTTAACTAAATAGACTGCATTTAAAATGTAAACAGATCTCAGCTGCTTGTTGACAAAATTGTTTGAAGACACCAGACATTAAAACCTCTTAGTCCCCATTTGTTGTAGGGAGATCCCAGCAGGGAGGAACAATGTATCCATAAATGTCTGTACAGAAACCATTTTTGAGCCTGAAAATTCTGTTTTCCCTTGGAACCCCGCAGCAAGAAAGCAAAAGTACATTCAAGACACAGATCCAATAACTGCATTAAATTTCCTAACCCCACCTTCCACCATAAAAATCAATTATGTTGTCTTGTTGCTGTACACTTCTCAGAGCTAAATCACATCAAATTAGAACTGTCATAAAAACATGGGTCTTCCTCTGCCTGGAGACATGATGCCAAAACATCAGTAAATTTTGTATGATTGTCAGGTGCTGCTGTTTTAATTTCATCCCATTGTACTTGTACTTTTACCTCCTTAAATAACTTCCCTCCTCTCTCCTGTTTCAAATATTGGCGGAATCTCCCCCTGCCCTGCTGTCTCCCTTCACGGCTGCTGTAAAGCTAACTGTAGACAAGAGGACTTTCTGTGGATTTAAAGAGGCTTTGTAGGAGGTACTGACTTCAGCTATCCTCCACATGCTTTGCTTTTAAAACACTTCTTTGCAAATTATGTCTTTCACTGTCTTGCAGTCATTGCTGCTTGAGTTGTCTGCAGTTCATCAATACTCAAGGACAAAGCAGCCCACTGAGAATGATGCTCCACGTCCTGCCATACAAAATCTCTCCCTATTTTTCTCCACTGTCCTTTAGGTGAGGATGCCCTTTTAATGTCCACTTTGCCAAAAGTCAGTATGCTGCTTGCTTTGTAAACAGAGGAATAACCTACTCAGGCTTGCCTTTTGTTTGACTTTGTATTCAATGAACATCAAGCCAAATAGTAGCTAGAATGCCTGACCTTAAAGGCTGAAGTTCAGTAAGAAACACTAAGATCTTGAGGCAAAGGGTTTCATATTACTGGCTCCTGTGTCTTTCATTGATTAGATGTTTTACAACTGATAGTGGGTTTCAAGGTTTATTTGGAAACTTTGTCAGGAGGGCAGAGATGGGGGAGGGAAAGAGTAAGCAAGGCTGAGGGTTTCTTTTATATTTAGTGTGTGGCATTAAGATGGGAATAAACAAAGGTGGCAGAAGGGAATGCCATTAACATACCATTTCCAGATCTACCCCTTGGCTTATCATTGGGTCAGTTCTCTGCAGCAGTAGGTGGGGAGATGCGGGTGGACACTGGAAGGCGGGAGGGTACAAGAGAGGGAATTTCGGAGTTGTTCGTTGAGAGGATTTGTTTGCTTTTTACAAAATGTATTCAACTCCAGCTGAAGCAAATGGGAGTGATTCAAATATTATGAATTAGTCTGTATGAGTAATCCACAATTGTGTTCGAGCTTCAAAATGGTCCTTGGGAAAACAGCATACAGGTGAAATGCCACATAGGGAACTTTGCAGCATTTGTTCACAGCATGCAAAACGTGCCCATGGCAAGATCTGCTGCCAGGATCAGATTCAGGAAAGATTCAGTTCAAGCAGAGATGAATGCCAGGAAAAGTACCAATACAGAAAGGAGCAAGAAGGGGAGATCCTTATTTTGCCCAGTTCCTGAGGGCCAGATTCAGAAGAGACTTCGAGAAGAAAAGCAAAGGTGCATGGAAGAGTGAGTCTTAATTAGATGAGCTTTCCAAGCTTTACCCTGGAAAATGGCTTTCAAGGCTGCCAGGCACAGCAAGGCTGGGAAACACTGCTGAGGACAAAGTCAGATATAGACCAAGGCCGTAAGCTCTGAAGTCAGCAGAAATATCCACAAGGAAATTTAGATAGCAGCAAGTTTTAGGTTCAGAAGTATCACGAAAGATGTTTTGGTAATCACTGGAGGACTCAGGGAAAAAGTATGTATTATGACTCTCTAAAAGACCGTGCAATGTTAACAACGATCATGTAATGGGGGGTGTGCCTGTGTGTGTGTGTGGGCATGCACGTGCGTGCCTCCCGACCCACTGGTGTTGAAAAAGCTTCAAGTATCAGTCTGTCTTGAACTAATGAGACAAAAAGAGAGCATGAAGCAACCTGTAATTTCTGTAGGCTGTGGCTGAGGTGTTAAAGAGAGGGGGTGTATACTGGAATGCACATAACCCTTTTCTAACCTCTCACACCTTCTCATGTAGAAGGTAAGGATTGACATCGGAGTTATTTGTCCAGTTGAGCTCTCAAAGAGCTCAAGGAAGTGCCAGTCAGGCTGTAGTCCCACTGAGCTCCCTGTTTCTTGAGCAATATCTTCTCCTGTCAGGCCTGTGATTAATTAATGTTCTTAATCTACCTTTCCAGTGCAGATGTTTGATTAAGGAAGACAAAAATCAAACAGTCTAGCTAGGAAAGAGCGTTCAGGCTTCAGAAACTATTTGCCAAACGGGACATGGTTTCATCGCTCCAAATCCTTCCTTTGAGAGCCAAAGCAAGTCTGGGCTGCTAGGATTTCTGGGAATTATCAGTAGCCGGTTACATGAGCTTCAGCTGGTGCTCAGGAGGTGACCTTGGACTCCCTACAGCCTGATCCACCTTTACTCTATTCTCACTCTGACTGTGGCTTACCACAACATTTAAAAAAGTTAAAGAGTGCTAAAAGAATCTGTCTTGTCTAGCATCTGTCCTGGCCTTCTAGTGGGAAGTAGTGATTTTCTCTCAAGGACAGACAGAAAACTCGCACTTAGTCAGACCCCACAAAAATTACAGCCTGTGCTCCAGACTCCCATTATCAATCCAAATACACAGAAGATTATTTCTCCATTATTTCTCTCACTTGCAACCCTGTGACCATTTTCACCTGTGCTAATGCAAACTGCCAACAGTTCAAAACTCTCCAATAATTCAATAGGAAAGAGTTCAGAGAGCAACAACAGCACTCAAAGATCTATGAAATATAACCTATGAGGAAACTGCAAAGGAATTTTTGTATTCTTAAATATAGAGAAGAGAAGACTGAACAGAGACATGATAACAGTCCTCAAAAATGTAAACGACTGCAGCAAAGAGGAAGGAAATAATCTCTCCCACGTGGAGAGGATAACAGGCTAAAATTGCAGCAGGGACGTTTTTTGATTAGATATTAACAAAACCATTTCTAGCTGTTAGGATGGTGTTACTGAAGCACTGGGATAGGCTGCCTTGGAAATCTCCACATCTGGAACACTTTCAAAGCAGGCTGGAGCAATGTCTGTGCTAACAGGACAGGTACCACTAACTTGCTGTGCTCTTGGAGCAGGAGAAGGAATTGGTGACTCCTTAAAATCCCTTCTAGCCTTGCTTTCATCTAATTTTATGATTCATTGCGTAAGTACATGATAACTTATCACCCTCTGGGAGAATTTTGGAAGTATTACTTGCATCTTTGTGTTCTTTGTCTCCAGAGCCTTCCTTAAGATTATTACTCTTCCAAACACTAGGCTATGCTCTGTGGTTCTCTTCTATAAAAGGTGAAGCTAGTCCTGTCAACCAGGAGCTATAACCCTACCATTAATTGAAAGACAATGGGACTAATGCTCCTAAAGAAATTACAAAAAATAGGCCTTTGGCTACCTAGTCACTTGCCTTCACTTTTGCAGCAGCATGCACTACAGCATTGCTGAGTTTTGCTCTTCAAAGACAACCACCTGTGAAACACAGAAAATAGGACCTGGGACAAGAATGGTTAGCAGGGTCAGTCCCCGGCTGTCACAGGCAGCCGTACCAGGTAATCCTTTTGGTAAACGCAGCAAACTGCATCTCCAGTCCGGTTCAGTTGCTTGTGCTTGCTACTCTCACTGGCTGTCTTCTCCAGAACATCAGCACTTAGGCAGCCAAGAACCTTCCTCTAATTTCTAACCTAGCATTTTTTCTTGGCCAGTTTATTAATTAGTTCCTGTGCTAATGCTGCATTTCCATCTCCCTAGAGTTTTCCAGTTTAGTGGATTTGTAGTTGGCATCAGTATCCTGCTTGGTTTTCATTCTGTAAGACTAGACAAGTCAAGCTCTTTTCATGTCCTCTCAGAGAATCAGGTGAATGCACCCATAATAGATGAGTAGCGCGCTTCTTTCCTGATGTAGTGAAGAGGTCGCCCAAAATTACAGGGCAGAGAAAGGGTGTCTCAAAACCAAACACAAAATCGAGGCCTGGGAAGGGTTAAGAAGTAAAGTTGCCCTGTTATTTGCTCTGTTAGAAGTGTAGTTGTCCTACAGAAACTCTTGCGGTCTTGGTTATGGTTCTCTCTTGAGCATCACAACAAATCTGAGAGTGGTGGGGAAGAGCAATTCTTGCATCAGTCTTCACACAGCATGGCCTACTTTCTGCTGCCAGCAGTCTCTACTGGCTAGTGCTGAAGCCCAAGATTTGCAGCTCTTCTTCCCATGTCCCCTTTGCAGAGGCTAGCCCCACTGGTGGTACCAGCACTGCAACGCTGTGGTTACACATTCAGCAGCAATGCTGCTTGAACCGGCTTGTCTCCACCCTTCTCCACTCCCAGCTGCTTTTTCCATTTCCCACCAGGCGCCCTCCCTACTGCCAGCGTAAGTGTTTGTGCAGTTATGTGCAGAACCAGGTCAGGGATCTGATCCCAGCCAAAAAAATAGCCTGCAAATTTAATTTTTTTCCAGCTGGAAGAAGTTCTTCTGTCTGGTTTCTTGGGTGGCTGCACAAGCACTTTGGCTGGCATAAGGGAAGGAAGAGGATGGGGGTGGAAATAAGGAACTTTGCCACGCATGCTCCTCCCAAGAGGATGTGGCTGATCCACAGAGCCTCCCCTCCACTCTCAGCTAGCATGGACTGATCTTGCAAGGAAAATCACGGACTTGTTCTTCATCATGCCCCAGATGCTCCCCACCGTCCTTTCAAGGAACACTGCTCTTTCCCCATCCGTCTCTAGTATGCATTACCAGAAAGACTCTAATCAATCAACATCCATTAGAACAGCCGGGTTTTGGAGGTCTCCCACTTGTCTTGAGTTCGGGGCTGTTGAGTCTAAAACTGGTGAGTGCTGCCACTCATGTCACACAATCCCTTTTAGAAGTTGGGCTGCATGTTGTATGCCTTAATCTTTGGACCATTACAATGGTGCATTCTTGCATCATAATTAACAGTTACTAGAAAGATAGTTTGAAAAATGTAGTTCTTTGTAATCATGTTAGTAACAAGTAAATCTCAGTTATAACTGTGTTTATTGAGGCACTCCTTTCTTGGGCAGCTATTACAATTCAAGTTAAAATAAACCCACTCCCCTCTCTTCTCACGTTTTTTGGCTCTGAGCTTTGCTATTAATGACATCATAGACAAATAATTTCCAAGAGAAATTTTATTATTTGAAGTTTTCTCATTCTAATGTGTTTGGCTCCAGACACTTCAAGGGAGGCTGATACAGCCATTGCTACTAATATGCTTTGCAGAAAGACTCTTTCATGTTATTCTGGGAGAAGGCATTGGGAACCTGGTTTGATTGAAGTGTCTGCAAGGACACAAGGGTTACTGTAAGTTTTGACTGATTTCTGGAGGTGTTCTAAGGACATAGTGCAAGATTATTACTCTTTGCAATACCTCTCTGGAGAGTGTGTTTAAAAAAAAAAAAAAAAGCCCCTAGCATAACATTTAGATATACTAAGAAAAAATAGTTTTAAAAAGGCACATTGTTATATATCATGCAGTCTTGTCTGAAATTTGTACACTGGTGATATTTGTTTATCTACTAAATAGAAGGATAGATACTTCATTCCTGTCTGACCGCTAGAAGATATTTTGGACTTGTTTTTATGCTTATGGCTCATATAGGAACTCAAAAAACTTTGGCCAGACTTCATGGGTCGTTTGCTGGAAGCCTGTTCACAAAGGACCTGCACAACATGAAGTCCTTTGAACTCCCAGGAGTGCCTCAACAAACACAGTGGACACCCACCCCAGTGTAAATTATCTATTAATAAACAATATTATTTATAAACTGATCAACCATAGCATCTTTTTATAGACTACACTAAGAAAAGTAAATTAAAACAGGCAATTATCTATATTAACATCTGTGCAATAGTATACTTACAGGGAGTTTTTAGTTAACATACAGATTCCCATCAGCAGAGCAAGTCAACAGCAGCAGCAGATGGCTGCATTTTGGGTTAAATGCGCCTTACATTAAAAAAAAAAAAAGCCAACAGGTGCTGAAGAGTAGCAATGAGTAGCCTCTTTCCCCTCACCTCCACTTCCCTGCAGGGTTCAAACAATCACTTCAGTGATAACAAGACACAGGGATCTAAATTTTCATTCAAAAGTAGGAACCATGAGGGTGGCTTTTGATTGTAGAATCAGCTTCATGGTTCCTGATGGGCTTTCAGCCTTAGGCCAAACCCTCAGGATGAAATGAGCTGTATCCTAGCCCTGCTTTCCTGCGTGACATTAGCCCGGCCCCTAAACACATCTCACTGCTTCAGCTCATACATCTGTAAGCTAAAAAAAAACCCAAAACCTGTTTGAGAGGAATGCAGAGAGGCTAAATTCATCAGCACTTTGAAATGAACTTGCAGTACTAAGCACTGGTATTTTCATTGCAAAATGAGGCCTTCTGCTGGGAAGCATCAATGCAACAGGATCGCCTACTGACAGACTTGTCAGCACTTTTAGTCAGGCTGGAGTTCTAGAACATGCATTCGGCTAAACTGTTTAAACAGAATATATTACTTACCATAAATTTTCTATGCTACTGTAACTACAGAAATTGTCCTTCAAAAGCCAAACATTCCTACCTGATCTGCAAGTAGCACAGAGTAGCAGAGTTTCTCTAAAATCTAGAGAATTACGCTGATTTTTCTGCCTGAGCGTTCCACCTAATAATAACAACGTATTTTTCTACACTGTGACTTGATTCTGGCTGCATATATTTCCATTCCAGTGTCATTCATAGTTGCTTTTAACTTAAGCAAAGAGCAAGATTTGATTTCAGCTAAGACCAGACATATCAAATTCAACTAAAAAAATTGTTGGGGAGGGGAAAGGAGGGGCGTTTTGGCTGGGGAGAAAAATGAGAAGAAGGGACTACAAAGAGAGTTAAGTGCAAATTTTAGCTGAGATGTAACAATATCTTTGCAGCAGTAGCAGCAGCAGCTAGCAGGCACAACTTTCTGGACCTAATCTCTTCAACCGTTAGTTTTTCATCCATACGCTCTGCTGTGGGCTGGTGAGAGAGGGAGAGATCGGGATCGCTGCTGCGGCTGCACAGCCCATGCCAGGAACCTCTTGGTACACTGGCTGCATCACCGCGTCCCAGCCCAAGTGAGCTCATGAGGCTCAGCTGGACTCGGAGAGGTAACACAGACACGTAATGAACACAACTGTCACGGAAAGTCTAAGAGGGACGCTTGTTCCACGGACTGCCCGGACAATGAAGAATTGGTGTGCCACCCCCTCTCTCGCCCCCCAGCTGATGCCAAGGCGGGCGGCCGGCCGCCGGCAGATGAATAGCAGGTCTGTTCCAGCAGCTGCGCGTCTCGGTCCAGCAAAGAGAGAATCTCCGGGAGCGCAGAGTGCCCCGCTCCGTGCGCCGTCTGCAGAGGAAGAGACCTGGGGGCAAAAGGATGGCCTCGGAAGGGGAGAGCATCAATCTTCAAGTGAGTCCATCTCGGGGAAATACCTGTGGGAGGGAGAAGCGGGAGGGAAGATCCCCGGTTTGGAGGAAATATCCACCGCTCCTATCATTTGCTCCTCAGCTTTGGCAGCCAATTTCACTTGAAAACTGAGCGCTGCTTTTTTCCTCTTTTCTCCTTTGACGAAAAGCTAGTGGCAGGATCTCTGCCCCGTTCTGCCAGGAGCTGTTATGAGCCTTTTTCCGAAAGAGTGAGGGTAAGAAGAGGGGTATTACTAAAAAGAGCTGCTTTTGGGGGGAAGGAGGAGCAGCAGGGGCAGAAGTTAGCCTTCAGCTCTCAGAAGGAGGCAGCACATACTTTACAAGCTGCAAAAATCTGAGCCGTTCCTCATCTCACAAAGCCTTTCTCTGTTTGGCAGAAAGTGCTCCCAATCTGGAGAGGAGGAAAAGAAATAAATACAGCAAATGCTGAGGAAGCGCAGAGGCCAGGGTTTCCTATGTAGGGTTTATAGAGAAACAAAACTTCTTGGTGAAGCTCTTTCAGTTCTCTGTGTTCCTCTTCTGAGTGTTTGTGTTTTTTAAGAAGGGTGTTTCTTGTGCTCAGTGTGTGTTCTAGGAAAGGGCAACTACCCAAGGGTTTGGAAAAAGAAACTATTAGAGATGAAATGGAATCAAAAGCCCAGATCACAAACACCCGTCAAACGTCAGAAGTTCAAGTCCAGATCTGCACTTCAGACAGCTCTGGAGAAGGGAAGAATATGAAGCATTGCCCAGGGCACAGCTTCCAGCCCTGAGTAGGCTGGCAGCAGGGTCCAAATTTTGCAGCTGATTTTTCTGTCTGTAATGGTCTTAACCATCCTTATACTTGAAAGTGGGGAAGTCTATCTGGGGTCTCAATTTTTATTTCTTTGGCCCATGTCAAAGAAAATAAAATGGAAAGATTTGTGCCCTTGGAAATAATCAGGACAATTATCCTTAACTAGAAAGAAGGACTGAGACTCCCTGATCCTGCAGAACGTATCTCCACTGAGATACGAGGTGCAGAGCAGTTTTTTAAGACCTGGGAACAGTTATGCTCAGATAAGAGACACGACAACTGAGGAAGATACACAGGTAGCTTTGGCAGTTGGTGAAAATGTATTCTATTTAGGACTGAGGAAGAGAGAGGTTAGACTTTCCTAGAACTAGATAACAAGGTGAAAATATAGAAATCAGTAAGCCAGGAGCTGGGGGCAAAGGGCAAAGAGGACAAGAAAATTATGCTAAATAAAAAGTCAAATTAACTCGTTGTATATGAAATCTTTCCACCCAATGGAAAGTTTCAGGTCTATCGTGGATTTGAAGCCCAGGTTTCATAGATGAAAAAAATCAGCTTCACCGATTAAAATGTTCATAAACTCTGAAAAATCTGGGGTTCAGATTTTTCTCTTTCAACCCATCTTGAGATTGAGGGAAGAGCCAAAAGTGATCCTCAGCATCTTCAGCTTTTACAATACTCAAATAAATAAGCCCAGGAGGTCAAAGGTTCCTTGAGTTACAAAATTGAAAAGAACATATCTATCTGTTTCTAGAGCGGGAAGGTGTGGAGTGTTTCTATCCACCTCTACAGAGGTTGCCACAAGTAAAATCATGCTACTGAGATTTTCTTTGTGACACCTTACAGGGATTTCATGAAGCCACCAGACAGTACAAAATATAGGTGAATGCACACAGATTCCTGCACGCTTATGACCAGGAAATATACAGTGATAGCAAGGGAGGGAAAGAGTGTTACATACAGCCACATACTGTGACAGATGCACTCGACCCCTTAACCAAACTAGCGATAGTTTGGTTCAGGCTCCAAAGGAGGTAAAGGCCTAAGCCGTAAACGGGCCAAAACTCCTCTAGTTTCAATCTGTTCTCTGAAAACCCACAAAGGAGCAGAGTGACACAGTGAGCATTGATGCATATGAGCTTGGAACACCAATCATGCAATTAACACATGAATAGCGGATGGCTTTTCCAAGACTCATTTATCAAGGAACAAAGAAAGTTGTGGGTACAAGGAGTCTCATGCATACCTTTTCCATTGCATGTAATTTGACTACAAGCCAATCACTTTATTCCATAAATATGACAGCCTGAGTGAGCCTTCTTTGAGCTCTCCTGGCTAAGCAGCCTGACTACATGGCGGTGATCTCCCCTTGAGCTGGGACGTCTCTCAAGTTTGCTCCTCGAGGCAGAGAGACCGTTTACCAACGGCACATCTTTGGTAAGCGACCAATATCGCGCATAACCTTGTAGTATGGTAACTTTGATTTGTGCCTTGGTAACTTTGATTTTGTCTTGGTAACTGATTTGTGCCTTGGTAGTTTTGAATTGTTGTTCAAATGATTGTGCCGTACAGTAATAGAGCGAACCTTGCCATCAAACTTTGTTACGTCGCACTTTTACAACATCATATTAAAACCACTTTCGCTAATAGCTTTGATGATGATTCTTTAAGCGATCTAAATCACCCATTCGCGACAAATTGGCATAGTCAGCAGGACCCTAAATCAGGATTCGTGACACATAGCTGAGACAAGCAGAGGGTCCTGGCAATGACGTGACTTGACAAGTGTGAGTTGAGGGGAGGAGTGATCAGTGGCGGAGAAAAAAAAAGAAGTCTTTCAGTTGAAAGTACATTTAAAAACCTCTTTTGAGTCCCTGCTCTGAGCACTGAATGCAGAGCAGGTGTCTTCTTGGAAGTTTCCAGCTGTGGGTTTAGGAAGAGCTTGTGGGAATGTGCACTGCACGCTCTCAGGTGGTAACGCATGACTCACTCCTCCTCAAAGAGCTCCTGGATGGAGTAGCAGGAACAGTCATGAAAGTTAACTATGACACAATACACAAATAGGAGTTTTTATTTACAGGGAGAGGGTCCTGTGCCTGAAGCAGCTGCACAGTACCTCCTAGCATTTCTTATACAACATTTACATGGCCAGGCTGGACAGGTAACAATAGAATGAAAACAATGTGAGCCTCTGGCCCAGCATAGGAGAGAGATAGAAGAGGCAATCAAGAATTAAGAAGGCTCTAAGGAGAACTGATCAGTCCCCACCTTTTTTGCTTATCCTAAAGCATGAGACCAGGAGCTCACTCAGCAAAATTGAAAGTCTCCATAACAGGAGATGCTCCCTCACCCAGCGTGTTGTCAGCCTGTGGAATTTGCCATCTCCTGGAGCAGGTTAGAGGTCAAATATTAGAGCAAGCATTGAGAAGAGGTTGGGAGGTCCAGTAACAATATTTACAGTTATGCAAGCTAAAAAAGGTACTTTCAAATCCCATAAGCCAATAGCAGGATAAAAATAAATACGCTTTTCAGTTCCCTACAGGCAGTGGCACAATTGCTGACCAGACTGCAAGTGGTATCTTGCATTAGAGAAGTTATACACCAAGTGTCCGTAAGTGAGACCTAGGACTGCTTTTTAACAGCAAGAAGTGTCTCCCATTAATCCACTTTCTCCCTTACAAAAATTCTCTTGTTCTGTGTCTTTCAAAGGAGTCTGTTTTCCAGTTCTGACTTCTAGGAAGACCAACAAAACCTCAAACTGTGCACAGAGAGATGCTAAAAGGAAATGGTGCTGAAATGGAAAAAAAAGCCACAAGGCTGTAGGGCAGCCTCACCAGATCTATGCCAGCCAGCCAAGCGCTAAGACAAAAGATAAAACTTGAATTAAAATCTTTTAATTAAAAAGATTAATTTACCTATTAAAAGATAAAACTTTAACATGAATTAATTTGAATGATGCATTTTTCTTCCCAGACATCTCTATTTGTGGCTTCTGAGTGAAACTTCCACCTTCCCCTATTGAGCATCTGCCATTGATGAGAAACCAGGCAGGCAGACCAGTAACCTGATGAGATATAACAGAGTACATCCTGAGATAGCTGGGATCAGAAAAACACATTTGGGATAGAAACAAAAAAACCAACCCAACAATGTCCCATCACCAGTTTCTTTTTACTTCAGGAAACAAAGGTTTATAAATTAGAAGTATGGCTTTGATAATCACACTCTGGCTGATTTATGCACTTCTTTATGCTATTATTCCCCCTGACTCTCGCCTCCAACCCTTCCATAGAGATTTGCAGGGGGGAGAGAGGAGGAGGGAGCCATACAGGACCGTTCTTTTCAGCAGCAAAAGCCCCATTAAATCTGTTTAGCTGTGTACCTCAGCTGCTGCAGTTCACGATCTGGCATCTTAACACAACCCTGTTTCATCGGTGATTTAAGCTAATGTACCAGACTTTGAATGGGAGCGACTGAGACAACATCCGTTCCACCACCCCCACCACAGCGGTAGTAACCAGGGGAAAGTCCGTGGACAGCTGAAATCAGTAACACTCACACATTATTGCCACGGCTAAGTCTGTCAGATGAATATTGCAGAACGGAGCAAAGATTGGGGCTGATTCTAAATGGCTCCAGAGTTTTATTAGGTTTGTATTTTTATATTTTCTTATTCATGAATGGGTGTTATGTTCTGTATAAATGGGTGTTTAAGGGATGTGCGCGGGATGAATGTCATCCATATTCGTGCTGCAAAAGAGGCTATATATTGTATGTTGCGTCTTTCTTTTTATAGTTTCTTACTCTTTGATTTAAAAAATTTACAATCCTCTGGGACGAGAAGCAGAAATAATACCTCACCATTTAAGGAATCATTCATACATCAAAAGTAAAAAGAGTAAACAGATAAAATAATCATTCTGGAAAACAGACCCTACACTGAAATTTTTTGGCAGAAGCTGTTTGGTGAATACTTTGAATGCAAAATACATCTGCGGAAATAAAGACAGGTTTACAAGCAACTTGCAAGGAAAAAAGATTTTAAATAATTGGATAATTTACTTCCAGTGCTCAGTTTTTGACCAGATCTACAGCAGGAAGATTTTAGACAGGCAGATAAATAGCGTTAGCTATAGGCCTGACAGTGGGGACTTTTCCAAAATGCCCACAAAACAAATGGAAAGTCCCACTTACCACTGTAAATCCCATCTCCCACATCCCACTTTCAGTCTAGGCCTGATGAGGGGATGCAGGGAGTGTGTTCACAACTGGATTAGATGTTTGGTTTTGTGGTTTTTTGTGGCTTTAACGTGTGCCTCGAGGCTGTGATGTGCTTACAAGTTCTTGGCTTGGGCACGTATTTGCCTGCTTCTGCAGCAACAGCGAGCTTGTGCTTTCTAGTGTTGTAGAACCTTTACTCTCCTTCAGCGATTTCCTGTAACGGTGGCAATCTAACATTGCCAACCAAGCAGTGTCCCTGCCCCAGTGGACTTCAGTAGCATTATTTGGGTTCTGTAATTTGGGCCTGGATAATGACAGTCTGCATTGAGAGAGAGAAAGAGCCTTGCAGTAAGAAAACCACAAGTGCTTCAGAAAGAGCCATTCCTGTGATTTCCCTGTATGGTGTATGCAACTCAGCCATCAAGAGTTTGAGGAACTTAGCTCACCGTGTTTTTAACTAACCCAATTACTACAGCCCCTCAAACAGGACCCCACTCCCCACTCCCAAGGGTGCACTCCACTGCCTGTGCCATTCATTTGGCCCTGGTAAAGCTGGTTCAGAGAGCTAAACTCAGAGAAAACTAACCACTTCTTGGCAGGCTTAGTGTCCTGATTTGCTGTCCTGCAGTGGTTCTCGGGAGGATCAGACAACTGCCAATGACTAAGACTGCGTGGCCATGAGAGCACGTAGAGACAGCAGGATCTCTCCTTTCAGTGGCAGCTACCCGTCACTTCAGATCGGTTAGCTGAAGGTCCAAGTCTGGGTGTAGCCAGTGAAAGAAGCAAGGAAGGCCCAAACAGTAGCAATGATTGCTCTCACTAGCGGACGTCACTCAGATTGCAAGATTTCGGACTGCTACTTGAGAGTAAAGCCTTTACAGGGCTAGCTAGAGGGTTAGGCAGAGATTCACCATGCCCTAGTTGGTCAAAAGACAGGTTTGAAATAGGGTATCACGCTTAGGAGCAAGAACGATCCTATGCTCTTCTCCCCCAGCTGCAGGGACCTGCAAGTCTGCATAGCATTACCCACGCTGGTCCCAGAAACCAGTAACACTCACACTAGCAGACAGCGCGATCACAACACGCTGAGAAGGAGGAGACTTTCTTACAGCCAGTACTAATTGGTCCTTTGTTCTATAGTCAGATGTGGCATTTCTCCTCTCCTCTACACATTCGTCCTGCCTGCTCTACCTGGACACGGCCAGCCTTCCCACTTAGGGTTAACGTTCACTTATGCCCTTCCCAAACATGGGGATGGTATTTCCTCATCTTGAGAAACTGGACCCCAGGTTTCAGAGTATCTGGGGAAAATGAGGCACATGTGGAGTCAAATATACCCTTGGAGTTTTCACATGGAAATCAGCGGCCTTACACTGGAGGCTGATCTGGTCCCTCGCACTCCACCTTGTTGAGGAGTGGTGAAAGAAAACTATCGATGCCTTTCTGAGAGAGGGAGCCTGGTGCCATGATGTGCACTGGGCAGGCCATGTCCATCGTGAAGCCCTGCATGTGAAGGCAGAGAAGGGAAAGGGGGCAAAGGGGCTGTTGATAGAGAGCGTATCAAATAGTGAATTAGCCTGACTGACCCATCGGTCAGTGAATCTGCTCTCACTGAAACAATAGGCATGCAGAGGCCTCCCGCAGAAGAGCACAAGGGACTGTTTTTAAATAGGATTCTCTGCTGGGTTTAGGGCTAGGGTAGGATTAAGATAAGCCTGCAACAGAAAGAAAATGGCAATGACGTGCCGTTAGAACAGTCATTTCTTCTGATATATCTAAAAAGTTGACTGCCAGTGCTATAAACTACAGAAAGGAGGCTGTGCTGCCAGAGGACACTGACTGCAGAGCATTCAGACCCCGGGCCTGCTGCGGCGGAGGGCGAAGCTGCCGTACAAGTGGTGCTGCCTCTTCGGCCTCACAGGGACAAGGGATGTCCAGACCTCCCCAGGCTCCATGAGAAATTCTGCCTGCAGTTGCACATAGGTCCACAGCGACAATGCATGCCAGTCTACAACATGTGGCACTAGACATATGAGTTTCACTCACAGCTAGGGCTGCCATAACAGTAAATTACAGGACTTTTTCCCCCACTGCCTTGTAGGGTTGGTTCATCACAGACCAGAGCACACAGAACCTTGCCTCCATGTCTGATAACCACAGCAGAGCCGGAGCTCAGGTCACAGCTAGAAACGGTCAAAGTTGCGAGGGAGGGGAAATGGGCTATATAAATTAATCTGAGGAAGCCCAGACATTTCTGAAGAGGAGATTGGGAGGGAGGGAGGGAGGGAGTCACTTGGGTTGCGGCATGCTGCCACCTCCCCTGAGGTAAGGGGAGAGGACCCCAGAGGTTGGCAGCTACAAAAACTTATTAACAATAACAACGGATTTCTGTGCTCGCTTTATAAAGCTTGTACAATAGAAGCAGGGGGAGCAGAGGGGGAGCAAGGCCCAGGAGGCATGGGGTCTCCCTGACGGGGTGGGAAGGGGGTGAAGTGACACAGGACCTGGGGTGACAAGATGGTGCCTGCACAGCACTGGGGGCCAAGGGGATGCTGAGGGCTTTGCATGGTGGGGGCCCCATGCCCCACTGAGAGTGGCAGCAAGTCAGCATGGCTGCACCCTGTCTGGAGGATGAGGTCAGCCAGCAGCTGCACCAAACCAGCCAAGGACAACCCTCCTGCCGCCCCTGTGCCACATCGCCAGCCCGGCTTGGCCTGCTCGCGGCACCCGTGCATCAGCCGCCAGCAGGACCCCTTTCCCTTTGTTCCGCCATCTCCTCCTCAGCCACAACCTTTAGGGGCACCATCTCTCACCACGTACCTGTTTCACGCATTGAGATACAGATACATCTCACCCACACTTGCACCTTGCAGATTTGAGCGCACAAGGAGTGGGTTTTATTTAGTGAGTAATCATAAACCCGGTTATGGTGGTGGCAACACATGGTTCTCCTGGCTGGCCAACGGCAAAACCTCCCACTGAGACATCTTTGTGAGTCGGAGTCCTCTGCAACATGAAGCACCTGCTAAACCACGGCTAAATCAATTTTTGTGTCTTTTGTCAAAAAGTTTCCTCCCTCGGCTTCATTCCAGCCCGTGCCTGAGAGCTGAACCACGTACTTGCTTCTCTGTTCGCCCTCAGCTGACAAACAGGTACAGCACCTCCACTCATTTAGCCACTAAAAATGGAAGCCTTCAGCCCAAGTTAGCATTTCTCAGCCCTTCCTGAAAAATATGTATTCATTTGTTATGCCTCTCTTCTGAGAACCGAAAATGGGCAATGCTGCCTGCATACAATAACCACACACAGAAGTGTGAGCTTCTCCAAGTACACGGGCATTTTCACTGCCATTTCCCCATCCCTGGCTTGTGAGTCAAATGTTTATAAAACTCTCTCTGAGAAAAGGCAATACAAGAATATTGTAATCTAGACTGCCCCAGGTATGTAAACACGTAACAGAAACATTTGAATTGGACACCAGAATGATGGAAGAGCCCATGTGCAGATGCTGCAAGATTCACATCACCAGTTACCATACACCTTGACACACTCCTTTGAACCAGGCAAGTTATAATTTCTTGTCAAATTACATGAATCAGATGTTTGACTCTATAATTACAGCTGTGAAAACCATTATACTCAGGATCTTAGAACTTTCTATCCAAAATAACCCTTGGGGAAGAAATTTCTCATGAAGCTGCTTAGGTCAAGGTTCAGCGAGTGCTGGAAATTCTGGGGGAATCCTGTCAGCAGGTTTAGAGAAATGAGAACAAGAAAATGAGATCATGTACTGGTTTGTGGATTGTTCAGGCTCTTTTTTTTTCTTTAGGTTTTTAATTTTTGCAAATATTTATGCATATTTGCAGGATTTTTCTCTTTGCACTCACACAACTCCAAATGGTATTTTTGGGGATTAAAAAAAAGCCCCAGATTCACCGCAGACCTTAGTTATGTGAGAAAAAGAACTGCTCCTACTGATCTAACAAGAGCCAAAGGGCAACCAACCATTCTTCTGTAGCCTACGTTTTACTGAAGGAATGTTTCTGCAGAAAATAACAACACAGCAATACTTTGTACTCTCATAGGACTTGTGTGAGAACCAAGTTCTGCTGTCCCTAGTTCTCCAGGCATTTTGTAAGTATTGGTGAATTTAATTTCATAATCCCCATATGGAGCAAGAGGTGTTTTCCTGCCTATTTTACAGATATTATGTCAAGGCAGAGATGGTTAAATGACCACTGGTGTACCCAAGGACACACAAGTAGAAAGTGACTGAAGCAGGAAGGAAAGACTGAGCATCTCTGTTTGGATGGGTGGATTGCCATGCAGCAGCAGTGTGTTCTGTGGTTTCATCTCTACTTCTCACTGGCTAAATTCTTAATCTCCATTATTTTTTTAAGAAATTGTTAAAGATTGTTTTATTTAGTCATCAGAGACCACTCTGTTATTTCACACAATGTAAAGAAGAACATTAATTGAAGCTGTCAGTAAGAGAACAAACACAATTCCTTCCCTGCTGAATGTAACTTCAACATCAATTGGAAACAAATTTCGACACACTTTCAAAAGTTCAGGCACACAGCTGTGTTTGCACCTCTTTCTTGGTGGAGCTACAGTCATGTTCAACCATGTTGGTGTAGGAAGCAAACCCCAAAGCCAAAGTGAAACAAGCTAAGTTATGTTAAACATAAATTCTGACTCAGAATGACCATACAAGTTCTTGATGCAACTATTCTACTTCAAGTTTGCACCTTTTTTTAGGTGATTCAAGATGAAATGTTCCTGCATGTCCCTGTGTGATTTCAGGCTGTGGCCACACATTTTTGCTGACTGGAGCTGAAGCGCTGAAGGGGGGAGGTTCATCCTCGTCACCACCATCAATTATTATTGCTGCCTCAATGCAACTGCTCAAAGTAATCACTCTATCAAGACTGTCTGGGCTCGGAAACCTCCATTACTGAGTGTCTAAGCTAACCTAGATCATTGTGAAAGAACTTGTTTAGGGAATATGCAATTATGTCTTCTAAGGAAGAATTAAGTCCCCTGTCTTCACAAGTCTGGACAGAGACAGAAATAGCAACTCCTTTAGATAGGCCTTCATCCATCTTATTGCAATGGGAAAATTGTTTGCATTCTTGGATATTTCTTGGCTGGTCATGTCAGCTGAAGATCTAGCTCTTCTAGGATGATCAGAAGACCATGAGATATACAATCTGGGTTCTTCTTAACTTACACGTAAAGAATAAGGAAAACAGATACAAACACAAATACAATAAAAAATATTCCTGCATAACATAAGCACCTGGGGTTTTTTCATCTTCTGCCCATGGTGATACCTTGACTGGCAATCCACACTGATCAGAGAGACATCCAGCAAAGGATTAATATGCTACAAGAAAATATAATATGCTGCTGTTTTCTTTTAACAGAAACAGATTTGAAGTCCATCTTCATCTTCATGTGTTAGATTCTTGGGAGTTGATTCTGGACCAATTCCTTAGCCAGCCCCCATTTTTGGCATGTGGCTGTGAAAAAGTTGCCGAAGGGAGTTGTGTCAAAGGGCTTTTACTTTGCTCTTAATGGCTCCACGTACAGTCTGAAGGAATCTGAAGCGCTCACGAAATGTGGTTTCCCCTCTGGTGTTTGCTGTTCAGCTGGCTCAGCAGCTCAGCCATTTAAAACCATTGTGAGTGGATTTAGCACTTGTGAAATAATGCTGGCCTATTCAGATCCGGAGAGGGATGGGCAAAGTCCACCAGCACAATAAAAGCCCCTCTTCCCTCCTTCTCAGATGAGGAGCCAGGGTGCAATGGAGTTTGAGGGAGAAAACTACTCATATCCAGGTGCAGCTACACAGATCTTGGGGGAAAGAGATATGGGCCTACCAAAATAAAAAAGCTAACACATGCTCAGAGGAGGCAATATCTTCAGCATCCCAGAAAAAGAAAAAAAAAAGGAAAAAAAAAAAAACCCGCATCAAAAAACAACTACTTAAGTATAGGAAGCAAATCATGAAGGAGAGAAAAGAAAAAAAAAAAAAAGAGGAATGCAGCCCCAGAAGAGAGCTCCAGTGGGGTGTCGTACACAAAATGACAGATTATGAATGCTAGTAAGCCAAATGGGGGGAACAGAGACAGAGAACTGAGAGTCCTGGAGGTCTCTGTCCACAGAAACCAGAGACAATGGAGCTCCCCACTTCATCCTAGCCTGAGCTACTAAGTATAGCAAGAGGTGTGTTTCATCTCTGAGCTGATCTAACGCTCAATTATTCTGCTGAGACCATGAAAAAAAAGAGATAACTAAAGCCATCTCTGATGTGGACAGCGTTGCAGGCATGCTGTAGATCTATATCTTTATGCAGAGATTTGAACTCAGGACCAGGCTCAGACAGGCAACTCAAGAGCAGACGGCAACAGGTCTTGGTGGCTACTAATTAGGTTAGCTTTTGGTTAGCGATGTTGAGCTGAGTAGCCCTCTGATTCATTTCCAACCCCCTCTGCAATACGTTCAGCCACAAGCCTCCAGGCATCACCCTGAGTTACTGAACTAGGTCAGTTTACGGTGTTCACTTTTTTGGGCCATGGCAAAATGGCAGTTCTCTTACGGATCCCCAGGTGGGGGAACGGGCTCAGCGTTCGGATGCGGGCCAGCGTGGTGGTGAACTCAGGTGGTTACAGCCAGGGTGGGGCAGGGTCGTTTTAAAGCACTTCCTCTTGCCTCACTCGTACAATGCACAAACAGGGACATTATCTCTCCCCTGGGAGCAACTGACTCAGATGCTTGGCCAGCTGCAGGGAAAGGTGTCCCCATAGCCGCCAACAGCAAAGACTAGCTAAAAAATAAAAAGATGCATCGCTCTGTGGCTGCAAATGATAATACATTCCTCTTTATTCTGATCCAAAAGCAATTTTTTCTTCCTTTGTTCCCCTCCCTGTTTTTTCCTATCTGATGAGAACTTGTTTCTCAGCTAGGAGCCCAGTCTGTCTGTTATTGGTGTGCCTAACATGATTTTTATATTCCTCCCATTTTTTTATTTTACATATTATCAAATGACTTATGAAAAGTAAAGTTCAGCCAACTAAACCTCAAAGGAGTTATGCAAGAGCAAGTAGCACTGAGCTTTACCATGAGCCCTGTACAATTAACCATGTATGTCCATGGACTTGATAAATCTGTTTATGAAGTACATTGTGGGTATATACTGTTGCAGATCTGGCTGGAGCAGTCTGAAAGTATACTGCTCCCAGTGGCTATCCTTCAGTCAGAAGACACTGTCTCTAGCACTGTTCTTGACCTCTCTGAGAAATAAGGGACAGTATCTAGCTGAGTAACTCCTCCAGCTATATCAGCCATTTCCATACACACGGTACATTTGTACCCTGCACATGACAAAGTACTTCTTCCCTTGTTATCATCTGATCAGTGGGCGTAATTATAAGGCTGATTCAGCAGAAATGAGAGCAAGACTTGTGGGAAGTTTGTCTTAGGGCCAGCAAAATACACAGGCTAAGAGAAGGCTGTGATTTACTGATCACAATCTTTGTATGGAAAGATCCATGTCCTTTGAAGGCCGCCTTCTCCTCCTGGTGCATTGTGAAGGGCAGGCAGGACTTTGTGACTCCTCTTGGTTGTGCTATAGATAATATTCTGTGGGCTCAGAACTGTGGGAATATTGTATCTGTTACCAAGCAGCATTCAGTCTGCCTTTTGCCCAAGGCACCTGTATTACGTACACAATCAACGCTAACATGTTGATACCTGTGAGCAGAGGGAAATTCACATTCTGTACTCAAATGCTGCAGGAGCTGAGGTGTTAGGAGGATGTATGAAATTAAGGTAGGGAGAGCAGGGAAGGAGAGGAAAGACTTCGCAGCTACATTCGAATGTAATAGGTGTAGCTGAGTGAAGGCCTTCAAGCTGGAAGATCGAAGAGGTATCCTTTGAGGCAGTATTTCTTCAGAAGGTAGATTACAAGGCAAAACGTCTTCAAAAGTCCCAACAAAAACAAGACTATTTCGTGCCAGGGTCAAGAACTGAGGAGAACAATTGTAATGATTTCACTAAATATTTATCTTCCTGTCAGTTAGGGATAAATATAGATTAAGAGTCACTGGTCATGATAATCATATTAATAGGTGGAAAGAAGTTTCTTTTGCTCATCTTCTCTGGTCATGTCAGCAGCAGCAGCAAACAGAGTATCAGGGCGTCCAAACAGGATATGAAAAACTGTGAATAAGAAAAAAGGGGCAGACTGGCATTTGGTTTTGTTTTTGTTTTTTCAGAAAGACTGTAGTGAGTGCACATAAAAGCACCACAAAACCCCTTCACAGGGCTGCTGAACGACATATTGACAATAAAGCTGAGCTGCTCCAATGACAGTGAGCTCTGCTGGGGGAGGCAGAAACCAGAAAAGGAAGAATGTGATCAAAAGTGAATAAACTATAGGGATAAACTCCTCCATCACTTTGTGCTAGGTACGTGTAAATGTTTCAATGCACAACTAAAACTGGGAGCTAATATGAGCTACTTCTCTGAGCCCATGCCAATTAGTGACCATCATAACCACCATGGGGCTCCAAACAACAGGCATCCAGTGCCTGGTCTGCCACACATGGTCCAGGGTTTTTTTTTCCTCCTGCTCCCTAACTCTTCCATCCCTCCTCAAACATTCAGGAGTTCATTTGGACACAGCTTTCTGGCTACCCCCTTATAAGAATCCAGCTCCAGTACAAAAAGCATACTGAGTGAACCTCACTTGAAATCCAGGGCATTTGTTCCACATCAGTGGTTCCCATTTCTTTTGTCCCTCAGCCATCTTGAAGTGAGAAACTACAGTATAAACACAAGATACAGTGACAAAGGAATCATAAAAAACTTCAGTTCCTGCAAAATTTTGTTTCCTACTCCAGAAACTTACATGTTTGGTGGCTGAATGTGAATGCATTTCAGAAGAAGACTATATTTGCAGAACTTGGGCATTCGATTGTCAGAGAAAAGGTTATTCTGCTTTAATCTCCTCCCATTTCTATTCTGGCCCAGAGGCATTTGCTTCCCCAATACAGTCTCCTAGGAAGGCCTCATTTGCTACACCCCTTCCCAAAAGTCTCTCAAAGCAATGTCTACCCAGGAGATCTCTGAAAAACACAATTGTCACTAAGGGGATTTGGGCCTCCCTTTAATTTCTGCCATGCTGTACTATAGTTCCTCATTATAAAGTTAGCTCTTAAAGGTTCTTTGTCTCTGCAGGGTTGAAAGTTGCTGACTGAATGTCTGGGTCCAATTTTCCACCAGTCTTCCTTTAACTGGCCATTCTCAGCTATGCAAAGTGTTTGCATAATGCTACAAGATCATTCACATCAATCTTATTTAACATTTTGAACCTGTTTTGCAAAGGGGTTAATGAGAAAACAAAAAACAACCTGTATAATAAGTCACCAGAAAAAAGCACTAGCCTAATCTTTTAATATAGAGCCTGAACAGCAGTTCTTTTCACAGAGGGAAGAGGACTGACATTTTTTCTAATCTGAGAATGTAATTCCCAAGGACAGTGTATGAGAAAACAGCAGTCATCTACAGAACACCCAGGAACAGTTGTTGAAAGATTCCCAGGGTGTTACTTTTGGCAGGACATCAGGTTCCAATAAAACCCACTGAAAACACTAGACTAACAACAATAATAGTAGTATTTTACACAGATGAAGTGTCTTTTATCTAAGGGTCACAAAAGGCTTGTGCAAATGGTGAACAAGCTCCTTGAGGAGAGGTAGATGAAATTGATGCTCTGTAGATGTTGCCACTGATTCATTGATTTAGAAGATAGGTTATTGTGTACAGAGTGTTAGATGATACAGAAAGAAAAGAGTTAACGTGTATAGGCAAGCTTGGGAGCATTCTTTGTAGTGAACTTGCATAGACATAGTAACCTATTTTTTAATGTTTTCAGTAAATCAACTGCTGACATTCCACATACACAATTTGAGCACCTGTACACAAATCAGGTAACCAAAGATTACACTGTGCAAATACACAAAGTACTAGGTGAGTTCATGCACAGCTACTTGACTCTAATGTGAAATTCTATATACTATGCTTGCAATTCCTGCTTGGCACGCTCTTGTATGTTTTCTGAGACCAGCCTGGGACTTCAAAAACGTATATAACCATATATAAGTGTGTGAAAAGTTAGAAACTAGAAATAAGAGATCAGTGTAGGCCACTTGTGAACTGCTAGAAGTTTTGGATCCAGACCCACACTTTACACTGTTAGCCTATCTCTGCAGGGGAACAATTCCACAGTGTGGCTACCTTTCACAAAACCCAAGATGCTGCATCACTCTGGGCCACATATGAATCTCAGCCTACACTTCATATACCATACTGTGAAGATGTTGCTGGTGGTGTTATAGTGGCAAAACATCCAGTGGAAATACAGCTTCTACTGCATCATTAACAGCTTTTATGGCTTAATTGGATTGCTTATGACTTTTTGGCACAAGTATACCATCAAGTGTTGCTGCACTGACCTTACTTAAGTGACCTTAAGAGGACAACATATATTGAGATAAGTGGTTCCTTTCCTCAGGGTCTCTCAGTGTGTGTTTCACATGAGGATTACATCTTGCTCTTTGTAGCCATTTCCAGAGTCAACATCACCCTTATTTCCCAGCCCAGCACTCTCATCAGACAGCAAAAGCTGTTGAGAAGTCATTGTCTGTGCCTTGAACACACAGACACACAAAATTCCTATTCACTGTTTACGTGAAGGAAATTATGTGAAACAAGTCATGTTTCCTCTGTGTCATAAGGGTAACAACAATAGCAACAAAGGTTTTGTCATGACACCCCCAGTCTAAGGCAATGACTAACAAGCAGAAAGATTAGATATCAGGATGATCTAATAGCCTGCTGCTCCCAAAAGGAGGAGGTCCTGCTCCTCTTCAGCCTACGACCCTTTGCTCCCTCCTTATCTCCTGCTCCCAGAGACACATCCCACCTTGCCCTTGTGCGGGCATTTGCCAAACCCTTCTCACAAACAATTCAGCTCATTAAAGCTGGAGAAAATGGTCTATTTTTCTTTTCTTTAATCTAGCTTCGCTTAATGAGCTGAATTGGCTCAGAACAGGGTCTTATGAAAGCGAGAGTGCAAGACTCATAGCAGGAGCATTTGCTCTGGACTCTTAGATCGCCATAGCTACAAGGTGTAACCCTCAGAATTAGGCAGAAGATACTCTCTTGCTGGTAGTTTCACTTTTTCATATAGATGACCATAGCTACTTTCTGAGATAATTTGGTCAAGTCAGGAAGGGGAATAGCAGAATAATTGGTGTAATTCAGAAGTTGTATTCAGCTACAAATGCAGAAGAGAGAATAATTCTGGCCTCTTAGAGCTGTACCATACAATACCACAAAAGAATGAAGAGGGGCTATTAGAACTGATGACACACAACTGGAATAACTTTTATGGGTTGAACATACCACGATGGCAAGGCATCACAGCCACTAAGAGATGCGTAACGCTTTGCTCACTATCAGATATACCCACATGTCTTCCCTGTGGCTTGAAACAGCATCTATCACTAGGCTAAAACATACAGAAGCACACCAAGCGTCATGAGTCACTGCAGAATTCAAGTCCATTTTCTCTGTCCAGTTTTGCTTGCCCTGGACCTGGAGGGCATCTTGTCAGAATCCTTAAAGAAGCTTCAACGCCACCGCCACTGGAGTGTCTTTGCCTCCCCACAAATGCATGTGCATTTGTTCCTTTCAGCACTCAGTTTCTGCACAGAGATGACAGATGTGTAACTGCTATCATTGGACACAGGTTAAAAGTTTACAAGTTGGTCTTAGCAGCTGTATTTGGAAGCTAAGTTCTGAGAAAGTGAACTGTTCTCATCTTTCCAGATTTTGGTTTTGAACAACCCCATAGTTATGGTCAGAGACTAGAGAGATTTTTGTGGTGTTAAAAGAACGGTTTGGAATTTCTTGTCCAGCCATCTGCCCTTAAAACTTAGCAGATGACTCACTATCACTCACCTCCATTTGGTACTGAACTAAAACTTTTATCTCCTCAGCTTCTTGTAAAGTTTCACTCTGTATCTTTTCAGAAGCAGAGCCTGTTCTAATATGAAAGAACAAACAACGTGGGAAGTGCAACTCAGAATTCAAGTTTTCAAAAGCGTTCACGTTAAATTCCGGCTGAGCTAATATGCACGTATGCACAGAGGCATTTGCACGCATAAATCACAGCTTGCTTACATCTGGCACACGTAAAGAGCACACTGCTTGGCACAATGTTTAAATGTGCTTCAACTACTGGACTGCATTCAGGTCTGCAGATAATTTTGAAAAAGTTTCTTTGTGGTCAGGAGACCCAAAACCTTACTGAGGATTTTGCGGATATTCTTATGTATCAAAGATGCTCACTGTTGCCTGCCATTTCCTGATGAAGCTTCTGCAGCCTTGCATCCACAGGATTATCAAAATAGGTGCTTTTCATTCTTGGGAAGTAGAAAAGCTATCTCCATATCCCAGATATTATTTATTTACCCTGCACAAGTTCAAGCACTTATAAGCAATCACAGTTCCTAAGCTAACTGCATAGTTTGACCAAGCTCCAGTTTCAAGTAAAGCAGCTATCTAAAGCAGCAAGTAGTTATACCATCTTACCCAGATTGAGTAGTTTATTGCAGTCTCACAGAAGCTGCTCACCATTTTGCTTGCATATTCAGCCCCAACTATAGAAGATATGGCCAGAGAAGTCCAAGCTAAAAATATCAAACTGATGCCACACCTAGATTGCTCTTACCACCTTGTACCAGATTAAGTGCACATCAAGTGAATTTTCCAGAGTGGTTTGTGAAAACCCATTAGTCTGTACCGCATTGATCATAGCTCTTTAAACTGTACTTTTTTTCCCCTGCAAGTGGGTCGGATTCCTTCTGGGTCCTAAATGATAGCTTTTGAGAAAGGAATATTTCTTTTACTCTTAACTTGGAAATTTACAATCTGCTCAGAACTGCTTTCGAGTTATGCAAGTCCAGATCTGTACTTCTTTCATAATTGTCTACCATGGTAACAAATAGGGCAGCGCCATGTCTGGTCCCTCAAGCTCTGTACTTCTGCCAAAGATAACCAGTTATACTGGCATAATTAATTTTGATGCATTAATAACACAACAGCTTTTGTCTTTACCAGCCAGCATATCTGCCAGTAAGATTCGGCAAACATAATTTAGCAAAGTCCTTTCCTCTGTTTAACAGGGAGAACAATCCCTGAGTTTAAAGAACAGAGGAGGAATTTTCATTTAGGGATTAATCATCACTTTATAACTCCTGCAAAATTCACACTCCAGGCTCTGATTTAGTTATACACAATAACTGTGGCTTGCTAATTAAGAACAATATGGGTATTAGCCTTTCTTCTTTTAGGTTCTTAAATTGCTGATTTAAAATTTCTCTCAGTGTGAGAAGCATTTCTAAATATCTGAAGTGTGAAATAGCAAGGACATTTGCATCTCCAGCCCACAGAGGTTGGAAAGAAAGGCATGATTTACGTTCAATACCTCAACCTATAACCCGGAGGACATCTGGAACTCTTCAACACCACCCTCTACTCTATGAAAGAGGGACTCCTCTCCCGTGGGTACAAAGCAGATTCACCTTTTGACTCTATTTGTTGTCACTGAGGGGGCTTTATCTTGAAATTATCCATTCCCTCCTATGACTTGTATATGAGAGAAAGCAAGAAGTACTCCAGAAACGTGTGAAATTGACACTTATAAAGTCTTTCTGAACTCATTTGAAATCTTGTCTTGGTCTTTCACTGCAGTACCTAACAGGTACCCTGCTTTTCAGCTCATGCAGGTTTTCCCTAAGATCCTGAGACACTGTCTATTTATTGCGAACTGAGATGAAAAGAAAATGGTTTCTCCACCTTACTTGAGACAGAAAATTACTTCACTTTAGAATTCCAAAGTAGATTTCAATGAGTCATGCTTACTTATCAGTCCCAATAAAGCTACTCTTATGTTAGAAAGAAGATCATTTACAAGGTTCAGTCCACCACATCTGCTGGATGTTAGTCTAGTCCCTTACAAGTGGAGTTTGATGGAGTTTGATAGTGCTTCTGAATGTCTGGGGTCATGAGATGATAGCTCATCTTAGCTTGATTAAGACAACATTTCTTCTAATCATGTATTATTAAGAAAGATGTGATTAACTTTGACTTCAGTACTCTGTAGAAATTTTTTATTTTCCTGATTCCTTTGAACCTGAGCTGGATTTGATAGCAGTTTTGACTTATGAAATTTGATGCCAGCTTTGATTCAGTTGCATCAATAGCCTTGACTTTTTTTTCCCAAACTTTCACTTTGTTCACTCCTTTATGCTACCAAGACTTGGTAAACCCTTTGTAGCTGCAGAATTTCTTTCTTAAAAAACAAAAAGGATTAAAAGCACACAAGATCACTTGCTGTACCAAATCAAAGCTTTCAAGAATACATGGCAGCATGGAAAAGGTGCAGAGATGTGAGTAAGAGGAGATGGATGATAACCCTGGAGGCAGTGGCAGAATGCAGCACGTGCACAGGGGCACAGCACCAGGAGAGGCAGTCCTGGAGGCAGACGCTAGGCAAATTAGGCACATATAAGCATATCCCCATCGTGAGGGGTTCCACAGGGAACCATGTGACCTTTTTCCTATTGACTTTCATGAAGGAATTCTGAAGATAGATAGTTAAATCATTTCAGCTGGGACATCCTCAGTACACAGTAAACATTCACACTGGAACGGTCTACTCCCTCTGTTTCCTCAGTGTCAAGACGCAATAGCACATTGACTGAAAACTCATTCTAAAGATGATTGTGGTATGTAGGGGTGACGGGGGAAAAATGGCGGTGGGGCAGCATCTACTTTATTACTCAGGGACCTTCAAACACATTTGCAAAGCATGCACATTGCATAGCCCCATGCCGTGGTAGCAGAAAGGGTTTGGGGGGGTCTTGGGAATGGAAAAAAGTAAATAGAATGAAAACCATTTGTATTGGACACTCTTTCTTTCTATGGGATCCTGGATTCCCAAAGGAAAAGAATTGCCAGGAAGGTCCTTTCTGTGCATTTTCCAGGTAGCTGCAATAATTTATTCATATGGAGATGTCATTTCCACAATGCAGTGATTTCTCAGTCAGTTCAAGTATATATTCCAGAGAGTACAGACTTGCAAGCTGTCCAGAAACACTAGGTAGTCCAAATGGGGCTGCTTGTTCATTTAACTGTCAAATATATAGCTGATGGAAGAAGTACTTTCTCCATTTCTAGATGTTCTCCAAGGGATTAAATGCAGTTTTAAAAGCGCTTATGATCTGTTTGCAGTAGTAGCCATCTCTTACCCTAGCTGTAGCTGGAAAAGCTCAGACCCACTGCAGTGATTTTGCTAACATTCCAGTGACCTGACTATTCACAGGGACAGGGTATTTTTGATAGCAAGCCCTTAATTCTTCATCTTGTAGACCCAGCTGGTCCACAGAGGCTGACATCATTTGACCACAAAATATAAGATACTAACCACTTGAGCTTTTGCCAGAGTAGAGCTTGATAGCTGAGCACCGATTAAAATTTCTTTTGGAATCAGTGTCCACTATATATGCTATTATTCACCAGTGGCATGCATTCAATGTCTTTATGCAATTGGCCAGTAGCTTTTTTTCTATGGATATATTTGCCAAGATGAAAAACCAGAAAAAATTTAAACCATCTCCAATGTGTTTCCAACTGCTGAACTATGTTTTCTGAACGACATTGTTGAGTCGTGATCTAAACTTAATGAATATTCTCCTGGGCAGCTGCTATTCAAACAGTGATTCTCCATTTTCTTTTTCAATTATGATCTGTAAATCATTGAACATTAACATTACCAAGCAGGGCTACACATATGCACAATCTGGGTTCATTACAAAGCAAGTCGTAATGGGCAGTTATTTCTTCCTCTCTCCAGGTTTAAAAATCTAGTCTGGAATGATTTTATAGTCATCTTTGGAATGAAGAATACTCTTGAAACAAAAAATGTCCATGTTTCCAAATATATGCTGGTGTTGCTATTGCTGGTTTGACAACTGTGACATATGCATATTTCAGAGCAAGGTTTTGGTTTTGTTTTGGGGTTTTTTTTTCCCCCAGGCAGCTCAGTGTTCTGAAAAAGCTGATGATGAAATATTGAACAAGCATTGTTAACATTTAGTTGGAGCAATGTAACAGCTTAGCCATAAGTTTTAGTCAGAAGAAAATCTTGATATGGAATTATTTTCCATTGGAAAAAAAGACAGTTCTAATAAATCTTTTCAAAACTGTGTTGATTGAATGAAAATTTGTGAAAGTTTTCCACCTAAATGTTTCAGAATGAAACATTTCATCTCTTCACTTCAAAATAGCTCTTTATTTTGAATTTGATTGTCCTGGTATTTTATGTTACAAAACATTTAAAATATTGTTGGATTAGTTAAAACATTTTCTCCAAACATAATATAGATATTTTTTCCCCTTTGACTTTTCTTTCCCAGACAATTTTGAAACACTTAGCACCATCCTTCCAGATCAGAACAAAATAAACTGTATGTAACCAAGTAATCAGTGCATATTACGCACTCTCCTCTGGATCTGAGCCACACAAGATCTGGATCAGTTACAGCTTTCTGCTGAAAAGCTTGGCTCTTCGCCTCAGGCTGCAGGGACTCACATGCTCAGCTTTGGACGTTCTCTAGTTAAGACTTCAGTGTCAAAGCGTTGGCTATCACAACAGTATCTATACTCACTGGATTCTCTAATCCTAGTGCTGTAAAACCCACCGAGTGTGTGGTCTTAGTAAACACAGAGCAAATTCCAAACTCTGTAGCAAGATATCTTGAACAAACACTTTGTACTTACAATACACCGATTAATAAAATGGGAGAGCTCAGGTTTTATGAGACTGTTGCGTGGTGAACTTTCTGCATAAAATGTTTCCCTTTCTTGATCTTGGAAAACACAGGAAGAGCTGAAAGCAGTCAGTTATCCACTATACAATTATTGATTATATATAACTATTGGTTGAGATGCAAGTTTTCTCCAGCTGTATACAACAATCTTAACTACACTACAAGAAGTTCAATGATGGTTGCTAGGGCATGTAATTGAGGTTGTTACAGGTAAACCCTGGAAAGTGTTGGAAATTTACCAGCCAAAACCAGCCAGTGCTCACACTGCTCCAGCGTATACCAAGAATCAACCCCTGTTCTAATCTGAAAGGTTAACCTATTCATGCATTGCTTCAGATGGCTTTGGTGCAGAAGAGTGAAGCAGAGGAATGTTTTGGTTCAGGATTTGACTCAGATAGCAGCCATGTCTCTGGCTGCTGTGTTTTTATGTTACTTCCAGATATGCAGATATCTCTGTTGATGTTTGTAATCTACAGTTTGGCAGGGCAGGCTTAGCTGCTGCACAGCAGCCAGATGGATATTGTATGCTAAAGTCTGCCCTCCAAAGGAAGATGTCACATGTACTGGTATGCCATGGGCTTTTAAGTAGTTATTCAGGTCTTCATAATTCATCACTATCTTGAATTTTTGAAGAAATTATTATGCTCATGGAGCCACACATAGAACATCCCTCTGGTGCTCTTGGTTATTCACATACTTGACAGGTCCTGCAGAAGGTCATGCAATGCTGAGGCCAAGAGCTGGACATAACTACACCTTCAGATGCTGTTCCATAGTTGTGTTCTGTCAAAGTAACCATTACAGGGAAAGACGAGACAGGAAGATCCTTCAGGTAGTTCAATACCCATCCAGCTTGTCATGCGACTGCAATAATATTAGTACAGTTCCACAGCCTTTTCAAGTGACATAAATCTATTTAGGCCTTGCATAAGCCTACTGACCAACCATTTACATCTTTGGGATTTCATTAAAACTAGGTGAATCAATCCAATAAAAGAAACTTTTTGGTGTCAGGACATAACCAGATCCAAATGATACACTGCCTTCACTGTCTATTTAACTCTGCAATATATTGTCTTTTTCAAGTCACACTAGATTATTTATAGAGAGGAAAATAATAAGAGATACGGATATATGGGAGAGATTTTAGAACGTGTGCTATTCTCTAGCAGGAATTTAAGCAAAAGCAGAGAAGTCACTCCAGGGAAAATACAGCTTCCTTAAAAAAAAAAAAAAAATCCAGTACTAAAAGAAATGTACTTTGTCATCATCACATGGCAAGGTCCTTATGAGCACTCTTGGTTTTGGAATCTCTTAAACTGACACTTTTTGACATCAATATCCTGATTCCACAGAGCTGTTTGAACAAAGATATTACACAGGTTACTTGATTAAACTAAAGAATTGACTAAGTCTAACTTTACCCCCAGTGTAATAGATTGATAGAATAACTGCTATATCAGCACCAAAGCTGACTCAAGTTTACCAGTGTACAGCAATACATTTCAAAATTTTAGGAAGAGTAATGGATACTCATGAGTCCTTGGGGATCACTGAATTATTCAGTGTCACCTTCTGTGTAAGGCTGATGCTGTATCACTTTGCTGCTTCTGTACTGAATCCAGTAACTGATGTTTGACTAGAGTATATAAAGGTGTCACATCTTGATTTGAAGGTTTCAAGAGATGGAGAATGTACCCCCTCTCTTGGCAAGTCATCTCACTGTCTTCGTTTCTAATTTAAACTTATTTCAATTCAGCTTCCTGTTATAGGGGTTTTTATATGCTTTCTCCAGCAATAATACAAAGTTGGTTTAGTACCAGCTAGACTCTGTGCTATTTATTAAGTCTGAATCAAGTCTTGTTTTAAGCAGGACAGCTGGATCTCTTTCAGTTTCCCATTGGAAGGCATTTTTTACTATTTTCATAATTTGTATGGCTCTTTTTCTGTGCACTCTCCAGATTTTATGGGTTTCTCAGCTGTGACAGAGTTTCTCATGTTATTCTAATATTAAACTAATGAATCTTATGAACACAACCCTGCTCCTGTCATCACTGTAAAACTGCCATGTCCCACAGCAAGCTCATGTTCAGCTCTATTTCCATTAGGACCCTTAAATCCATTTCCGAATCACTGCCTTCCAGTTGTATCGTTCTTAATGCTCATAAGCTGCACTTCACTTGTATTGTACCTAGTGATTAATAAAAAGACTAGATATGAAACTGGTTAC
The DNA here is from genome assembly GCF_018139145.2 of Gymnogyps californianus. Taxonomy (NCBI): domain Eukaryota; kingdom Metazoa; phylum Chordata; class Aves; order Accipitriformes; family Cathartidae; genus Gymnogyps; species Gymnogyps californianus. The sequence goes on from NC_059471.1 coordinate 150,945,858, forward strand.
AGTTACCTTTATCTATTATTTCATGCCAAATCGATGCAAACTGGCCTGACAAAACTACCTGGCATATGACTGTGTTGATTAGAATCAAGTTACCCATATTGGTTCAACTGAGGCTGGTTTCACTTTGTGACACAAAGTCGAATTATCTCCTCTTGCCTTCCCTATCTCCACAAATAAAAATGAATAGATTTTTGTCAAAAAATATTAGTCTTAGGTGCTCCCTTACCCGTATTTGTAGCCTCCTGGCCCATATGCCTTCTGTCACAGGCTACCTCTCACATATTCTATTCTCCAGGCTTGCAAGGGTCTTTTATAACATTTTAAGCCAGCTCTGGGCTCAAGAAATGACACAGATAAAAATACTAAACTGTCTCAGCAACCGTCAACACGTTGATCCTAGTTTGGATAGTTCCATCTCTAGCACTCAACATCTGTGCCAAATCCAGCTATAGCACCAACTAATTCTGGCCACCACAGCATGTCACTGGGGCTGATAAAGGGCTGTAAAGGGCAATAAATCTGGCAGGGTATCATATAACACAATGAATATTTTCAAATAATATCTTCTGAAATGAAAAATAATGCCAAAAAATCCAAACCTCACTTTATACTGGGCACAACATGGTATATTCCCTTTCTTCCTCTGCTAGTTGAATCCCATATCAAGCTTTCTCAGTATTTGCCCTCTAGTATCAAACAAGCTGAGCCAGGATTATCCAGGTCATCTTTCTTTGCCTTTCTTTGAGTTAACCCTTCTCTAGACTCAAGGGTTTCCTTATTGCTCAAAGTCTTATTACAAGTTAGCAAGAGAAGGCTACGCATCTCACACAACTTTCTTTTGCTTATCTGGTGCTACCTAGGCATGCTGGGTTTTATTTTTTAATTCTTTATGGTTGCTGTTTATCATCTTTCATAGTTGCTTGGGAGGGTTGGAAGGTACTTCTGCATTCCCATGATGCCCGATTACATCATCCTGCTTCTTCCTAAACACAAAAGGGAACTACTGAGTATTTCTGCCTTTCCTGAATCATTAAGACTTTCACCATCCTCTGCTAGTCAGCAAGCTATGCTATTGTGAGGAATTATTTTATTGCTGTTATCCTTTAAAATGCCTTACTGTCCTTAGGCTGCAAGGTAGAGCCTTCTTTTGCTCCTTCTCAAGGCTTTCCTCTCTATATATTTCCACAGTCTCTAATTTACATAATTGCTGCCTCTTTCCTCTTGCTTCTCCTCTTCCCCATTTATGATATACTTTTAATAGCTGCCTTTACCTTCTCACTTAATAAGAAGGTGCCGCTAAGTGAAGATGTCCTTATTCACAATTATGAGATTGTGGTTTTTAGTCATCTAGTAAACTTTCCTAGAATAATTTCCAGTTTTCATTCACATTTTCCTGTCTAAATCTCACTACTTCTGTCCAAGTTTCTCTTCCCAACCACTTTCACTCATTGTTTTCCTGGTTGCTTTGCAAAATAAACCATTTGGGAGCACCAAATACAGGAGTAGACAGAGATATAGTAAACAGAATAGAAAGTAAATCTTGTGTCTTTGCTTTGGCAGGTTAGAAGCAGGATGGAAAGCTCTTGGTTTAACATCCTAACAAGAAAAAAGGAGATTATTTTCAATATCTCTTCAGAATATACTGGACTAGGGTTCAGTGCCTGTTCTAATTTAGTCTAATTACTTAGTCATTAGCAGGAGTTACTAGGCTTGCCCTGGCAGTGTCTTTTTCTAGGAATTAACCAGCTCTACTCAGCCTGAAAATTATTGGAAATCTGTTATAGGCGCTATTATCAAAGAAATGAGAGGCTACTGGGAAAATTAGATTAAAAAGACTAGAAGTTCAAAGAAGCACTAAAATACTGAGTACTTACTCACTGCTATTAAACCTTTCAGAAGCTTGTGCTTTATTAACAGTAATGATGATTAAATGTGCTGTTAGTGAGCTGTGTTGGACTGGGGAGTCCTGGGGGAAAACACTAAGGCATAGCATTTGCTTGCCAGATTTTTTGGAGTACCTTGGTGAAGGATGCAAAATGTGTAGTGTACCCAAAAAACTAAGAACAGATGAATGAAGTTGCCTAGTTGATCCTTTTCCTTCCTGTTAAATGCTGCTCTTTAAGAATTATAGGGAAGCAAAGAGCAAGTGTTCCTGATGATACAGAAGTTTACTAGAACTGAAAGGGTGTCGTGGTGTAACCCCAGCCAGCAACTAAGCACCACACAGCCACTCGCTCACTCCCCCGTGGTGGGATGACAGGGAGAATCAGAAGAGTAAGAGTGAGAAAACTCATGGGTTGAGATAAAGACAGTTTAACAGGTAAAGCAAAAGCCATGCGTGCAAGCAAAGCAGAACAAGGAATTCATTCACCACTGCCCATCGGCAGGCAGGTGTTCAGCCATCTCCAGGAAAGCAGGGCTCCATCACGCGTAACTGTTACTTGGGAAGACAAAAGCCATCACTCTGAATGTTCCCCCCCTTCCTTCTTGCTGAGCATGACATCATGTGGTATGGAATATCCCTTTGGTCAGTTGGGGTCAGCTGTCCTCGCTGTGTCCCCTCCCAACTTCTTGTGCACCCCCAGCCTCCTCGCTGTTGGGGTGGTGTGAGAAGCAGAAAAGGCCTTGACTCTGTGTAAGCACTGCTCAGCAGTAACTAAAACATCCCTGTATTATCAACACTGTTTTCAGCACAAATCCAAAATATAGCCCCACACCAGCTACTATGAAGAAAATTAACTCTATCCCAGCCAAAACCAGCACAAAGGGCTAATGATTATGAGATTAGAGTCTTGATTACAATTGAGCATTGATTTAGCAAAGATGTGGTATGAATATAAAGTTAATTCTTGGTGGACTTTTTTTTGTTTAAGATAAGTGTGATAACACACAACAAGAGGAGCATCTAACCATGTATAAACAGAACTCCGAAATAGCTTTTCTGTTTTTTTTCTTAAATCAGATCTACTGCAATAGCTAGAGGGAAGGGGGAAAAAAAAAAGAAAAAGAGTTTTGGGGAAATAGTCTTCCTAATAAACATTATACAAACTTTGCTACAACATTAGAACTAATTACTTGATTTTAGTACTGCTATTTGTGAGGAAAATAAAACAGTTATAGCAGAAAACAGGTAAAAATGGCTGGCAGCAGGGAAAAATTGAATATAGAGCAGGGGGAAATCAGGGTTTTGGGGTATGCAGAAGTCAGGGGTCTGTCAGAAGGAAAATGACAATTGTTAACCTTAAGAAAAGGCTTATTCATCCCAGGCATGCCTACAGTTATACTGTTACTTCAGGCAATATAACTGATGCAAAGGCTGAGTTTTGTGTTTTATGTATAGTATTACAGGAGAAGTAATTCCAGTACAGGAATAAAAAAGTGGATTTTTTTCTACCAAACCAGCCTCCTTGTATTAGCTCATTTTTAAGTTTGAAATTGTGGATAAGAAGAGGTTCAGAAGTTTCTGACTTTACTGGCTTCCTTAGCTGGCAAAAATTAACTTAAAGGATTAGTCTCAACTTTCCAGCCTAAAATAAAACCCAGTGTCCTCTCCACTGGAGTTCAATTTAGTTATCTTGAAAACATGATGATTAAATAATACTGCAACTATTTCTCAGTTATGGTGAAACAAAGAAAGTTTGATGGAAAAAAAAAATTGTTTAACTGGGGCAGAGAATAGAACTAGCTACTAAATATTTTACTACAGAAAAATATCTGGAACATACACAATTTGGTGCAGCAGATTTGGTTTTCTGGGCTATTGGCAATACTTTTTTTAAAATTAGGTCTTTTTTTTTTTAAGAAACATTAGTAAGTGGCATATGTGGAGGTTATACACTGCAGCTTGAAAGCAATGTGCTTTTTAACAGTAGTATTTCACATCCTATGTACATTGTTTTTCAACATAAAACAGAAGATTTGTCAAATTGGAGTGGCCATATTTAGTTATATGTTTATATTTCTCTATAGTTGAATGCTAAATTAGAGCCATCATTCTCTAAAACACTGTTGCTTGGCTTCCCCCCCCCCCCCGTTCCGTTACACATTGCTTCAAATCATGGGAAAATCTACTTTGAACATAAGTATTTGATTTTTTTTTTTTTTGCTGGGAAAGGCTCTCTTCTACTTCAGAAACATAGTTCTTACATACCAAAAAAAACCAAGAAAGGGTACTGTGGATGACTATACGACACTTGTTCTCTACCTAGACTAATATAGATTTATCCTTACTCAACCTTGGACATCCATCTTTAAAACACACCTTTGAAACCTCTAAGAAAAAAAAAATCTCTATGACGGTGGTCAAACATTGCAATAGGTTGCTCAGAGAGGTTTTGGACACTCCATCCATTTAACACTTTAGTGATATGACCCTGAGCAACCTCAGGTATCTTCACAATCGGCCTAGCTTTGAGCAGATAGTTGGACCAGATGACGTCCAAATATCCTTTCCAACTTAAGTTATTCTCTCTTACATAGGAAAATAAACAAATACATGTTAAAGTATTCTCTTTTCCCCTGTTAAGAACAAAAAAAAACCAAACAAAAAAGAGACACTTTTAATGGTCTCCTGTTTAACATACACACCCTGACACAAATGTTTTGCCAGGACCATTGGATTTGCTTCTCCAATAGTGCCAGTGAAAGATGACAATTGGCTTTAGTACCAGGAGCAACAGCATATCCCATCTTAATTTGAGTCCCATTGGCAAATGTGAAGCACTGCACTCTCGTGCTAGGATCCAGCACTCTGGATCCACTGGCAGTGATGTCTGGAGTGACTGTGAAGCTTGGCAAGGTCAGGACTAACAGCAGAAGTGCAATGAGAGCTCATGTGGAAGGCAGTGCTGATGGGCGCTGATGCTGAAAGCATCAAATATGCATGCTGTTGCTTTGGGTGGAGAATTGTTCTTCCATAAGACTGGCCACAGAGGCACCTTCCCCTTGACAGAAATGCTGTTCTTCAGTATGTGAAATAATTATGAGATGAATATGAATTGAAAATGCACTTCCTCTTGACCTACTTCCCAGGCAGGGAAGCATAGCTTGATGCCCTCCTGTTTGGAAAGGTAAAATTATCTCTCCACGTTCCCTAGGCTCCGCATAAGCCTCTATTGTTTGGTATCAACCACATGGCTAATTATCATACCTACTATGCAGTCTCTTTTAATGATTTCCTTCCATCTCTTGTCAACACCCAGGCTGACTAACCAAACTGGTTTCTTTGGAGAGAAGTGTACCTGTTTACCCCGTCAATAAATACACCTCTTCTTTTGTTTGTACTGTGAAGGTAAACATTCAGAATTATAGTGTAAGCTGGCTTTGGGAAAGTGGCTGATCATTCTGAGGTGCTCCAGGACTGTGTGCATCTGAATCCTGCTTCATTAACTGAATAGAGCTTTCTTTGCTCACAAGGTTGCAGGATGCATCTTTTTACTTCACCACAAAATCAATTACATGTTCCATTAATGCCAGTGGAGTCTGGCTGGGGCCCTGAGCCTTCATGTACAAGTCCCACAGCAGCTCAAGGCTTAAAACAGGACAGTAATGTCACTTCTGTGACAATCTCCTTGCAGGAAGAACGTAAGCTCCAGAACTAGTGCTTTCGATACATGGACCTACCTGTCCTTTCAGAGAGGTCTATGGCTCTCATTCTGGTGTCTGTAAGAAAGTACAGAGGATGCCCCAGCACAGCTCTTGCGGCATTTCAAAGCCACCAACTGTGCTGGCACTCTGAGAACTGCTGAGAAGCTTTGTTGGGCTTGGTCTTGGGAGTCCTTGGATGGACAGGCGATGATTATTGCAGGCCATTTCCTCCTGTGGAGTCACTCCATGATTCTGCCATCAAAAGTAACTCTTTGAAAAGGGAGAAGCTGCTGGGATTTTCTGCCCTGGATAAGCATCCCACAAAAAAAAGGATTTATAAAAAAATAAATCTGTTTGCTAATACACTCAGTTCATGATTTTCTAGGTAACTGTCATAACTGACATTTTGCTGTAGCAGGGTATTACTGTGTCCAGGCTGTGTGAGCAAGCACCAAAAATATCAAGGAGAAAAGAAAGCTCAGCAATATAGCAGACAGCAGGCTGTGGAGATTCCCAAATAAGCACTGAGCCAAGTCAGTAAGTCTGTGCAGCCCCACATAGCGTCACGCAGCTCTACCAAGTTGGACTGGAAGCAGTAGAGAGCAGGGTGTTACTAAATGATTGCTCAGTTAATCCATAACCTGAATAAACCACCCAGAGATAAGCGAGAGATGATGCTGTGTAAATTGCCAGAACAAAATCTTGATTCCAGCTTCACAGGCAGAAGTCTGTAGGTCACAGTGAAGAAAAATTTATGCTAGGGAAGAATCTGATCATGGGTTGTGTTTTTTCCGCGTGTATACGACACCAAAGATAATACCTTTTGCTGCAAACTTCACCCAGGATGAATTGTGAATCAGTATACATGAATCACCTGCCAAACCCTTGAGTGCATCAGTGATAAAAGAATCACTGTGGCAAGAGAATACAAATTCAAAAGTGCAGGTGCCATAGCAGCAGCTGGAGTGGAGCTGACAGCACAGCTAGAGACAATGACCATTCCTAATTCCTTCCTGGCTATGGTTTGAATGTTTCATCTCACTTTCCACATTAAGATATGATGCATCTGAGTGATGCAACCTCTATGACAGATCTGGATGTCCCTCTGAGTTCTCTTGGCTTGTCAGCGATAATTTCATTCAGTTTGAGCATCCATAGTTGCTGCTATAATCTTAGACACCACTGACTAAACTTCCCATAACTACCAGGTATGTCCAGTGACCAAATTACAGTTCTAGATTTGTCTAATCTCCTGGTTTTTTTGGTTTTTGTGTTGGGTTTTTTCTTTTTCTCTCCAACGTACTGATGTAACACTCTTCTCCCAGATGACAGTTCTGTTGTTAGCAAGAATACTTAACAGGGAAACTCCTTGATGAGATTAATTCACAGGAAACCGTTTCAAAGACATTGTTTTGGTTACCAAAGCAAGCACAGCTTCAGCTGAACTGGGCTCTGATTTTCTTAATTTATTTCTGCAGCCTAATTAAATGCATCTTTCTTAATTAATTAATTACACTAGAGAAGATTGCCTCAAATGCACATAAACCCAGTCTGACTTGCAGAAATGCTGAGAGCGTGCCAAATCCATCAAAGCCAACAGGAGCTATTAATCAGTGCCCTTGGACAGAAACCCAGACCCCGGCACTGCCCACTGAATGCCTGCTCCTCTTTCCCCCAGGAAGTCAGTGGAAGCTTTCTTCCCCACGGCTTTCAATAGAAACACAGCTGGCCATCGAGTCAGGTACACGTCAAACAGGTCCCTGGCTGAAGCTAGTTGCAGCCAAAAGGCCATTCCACAGCCATTTGCTTAAATGTTGCTTTGGCTTCCCTGATGCAAAGCACTTCCTGTGACACTTTAGATATATCAGCATAATGAAGCTCAGAGTTTATTTCCATCCACCTCCTTTCAAGTGACTAGAAAGACCTCAGACAGTATAATTTTCAGAGAGCAATATTTTGCTGCATTGTTGCCTAGAACGGCTGCCTAAGCAAAGTGTTGTGGCTGACAAGCTCCCACTGGTTATTCTAGAAGTTCCAGCCCTGTTAGGCTCATTAAAAGGAACAGCACTTAGCTTAGTGGTTAGGAGAGACCACTATTAATTTTGAAGTGGAGGATTTATAGATCAGTTATTGCTTCCATGAGTCTGAGACAGAACGCTGGACTGGATGGGTAACAACAACAAGGTCTGATGTGCCCTACCGCTGTGATTGGAGGCAAACCCATACAGGACACCTTGGCTCCACTAGCTAGGCAGGAACCAGCAATCTGATCTTCCTCCCCACACACGCCTGCTGTTTGCAGAGCCTTCTCACAAGCACGACTTCAGCCACATGAGCTTTCTTAGTAGCCCATGAATGCCTACTTACTCATTTCTATTCAATAACCTAGAAAGCCCTTAACACTTTTGGAAGCATCAAACCCCATTCTCTGGGACACTGAAACAGTCTATTTTTGACATACCATTCCCTAAGCTTTGTTGTCTATGTTTTGGGGTAGAAAGTGATGGTGTATGTTCCTTCTCCTGCCAGATCTGAGACAAGCAGACCTTCACCATTTAAGGCTATACAGGAACACTCCCTTCAGAGCAAGATTGCTCTAAATCATTGTTTCAAAAACTGAAACAGGAGAATGAAGTCTATGCTTGCTCGCATTCTGTGCACTATCAGTAAGTGAGGTTGCACAGGATTTAGGTCAAGGCCAGTTTTATTTCTAAAACGCTATCTAATCTGACCCTCAGTATTGCTTTTACATAAAACTGAACAGCCACAGCAACAGCTGTATGAGAAACTGAGCCCAAAACATAACACCTCTCCAAGCCCTGCTGCAGTGTCCTTCCTGTGGTGCAGGGAAGAGAAATTTAAGACTTCAGGAGGCTACTATTGACATGCGGGGTACATAGTGTTAAAGCAGGAGAGACAGTTTTAACTGAACAGAAATTTTATTGGAATAATGTGTGTCAGGTGGTTGGTATTCAATATTCAAAAGAATACAGTCTAGGGCTACAGTGACCATTAAAAAATATACCAAATTTAACAAGGGCCAGTTTTACATGCATGACCAGCTTCTGAAGTAGCTCTTTTGACAGAGCTCCCCTCCTGAGCTTGGTTGTAAACATTACTCACTATTATCTTCCAGTCACAACTTAGTCCAGGGTCTTGTGTATTAGTTTAACACAACATAAGAGCACAAAATTATCTCTAAAATAGATGATTAATAGAGGGAAAAGGAGGGAGAGAGCACTCTACAGTTGCTGCATATTTCTTTTATTGCGTGGATTCCTGCAGCACTCTATCTTAAATAAGTTCTATCAGGCATCTTTGAAGACCAAACAATTACGCTTTCTGAGCTCTTTGCCCTTAGACTTCAATCCCTCCTCTGCAGCTGGTCAGAGAAGTTTCCAAATTATACAACGCACTTCTGCAATATCTCCTAACCTAGGACTCTATCTAGAAAGCATATAACCCCTTTTAGTCATGGTTGTATCTAAATTCATAATCCACTGGAAAAAAAACTGCTAGTATATTAGCAGAGGCATAGGATAACCGATTGCACTGCAAAAATTCTTGCTACCATCTTAACAATGGAGCAACCCTTTGCATTTACGGCTGAGCACCCCCTGCTGGGTATCTCACCTAATTTGGCTATTTCTCCTCCCCACCCTCCTCCCAGTAAATCCTGAAAGCAGATCCTAGATTTTAGGAAGACATACCGGTGTAGATGTCACAGCTGGGTGCTGTAACATGGGACCTGAGATTTCAAAGCGGAGCTGCTGAACTCAGCAAGACAGGAAGGGGGAGGCAGCTGTGATGCCACAGCTGGAGCGGCCGCCAGAGGGAAACAAAACTCTGCAGCCCCCTAACATGGAGGGCGGCGGGGCAACAGCCCTCCCCACTGCATCCCCTCCCCGCCCGGTCTCAGAGACCAACACAAAGCAAGCAACTCGCAACTAAAAAGCAAAAGCAGCAGAGGTCCTTTCCTCTTCTGATGAATTCCTCTGTGCCTCATCCTCCTCGTTTTAATTGACTTCTCCTGAAACATGTAATTTCGCCTTACTCTTTCCAGCATCCCCTAGTTGAAATGCAAGTTGCTGATTTTCTCACCTAGTTCCTCTGTTGTGCCACTGACCTGGTGATCTCACTTTAACATAAACTACTTAATCCAGTTAGCCAAGAGGAACAGGCCTGTTACCTACTATTATGAAAAAATCCTGATCCTGGCACTTCAATTCTGCCACTTTGATCTTACAAAGTATCTTAATGGAGATGCTTTCAGAGCCACACTGTTGGAGTATCATTTAATTTAACATTGTTAACTTAAGCTGAGATGGCCAAAGATAAGTGTTTTAATTGTTTAACTTCCATTGAACTCCGTGGAAGTTGGACAGGGAAGTCCCAGTACCATTTTTCAGATGTGGGAGATACCACTGGCCACCAGCTGTTTCACTTCTGATCTCTGCCCAACAGTAATTCACAGTTTATGTTTAACATACTGATATACCAATGGCCATTTTTATAGCCCACTATATCACTGCCCTGAGTTTAGTATGGCTAGCTGTTACAGCACCATCAAGCTGCACTGAAGGATGGAAAGAAAAACGAAAACCAACCTCATCCTATGAATCCTTCTGTCAACATAGCAAGCTATAACCCAAACAACAGGATGACCCCACCCTTGAAATTCCTCCAGGAAGACAAGAGAAGGCCAAACTTAATATTTCCAATTACCAAGGAAAACCTTCCACTCTATAACCACCTTAAACCTCCTCCCTGAGCTTTACTGTACATCCTAAGGCAGGGCCTTGGCCCAGCTTTCAATTAAATTATTAACAGGAACAATAGAGTCAAAGTTTCCCAACTCAGATGCCTCAAGCTGTTAAACCCATATAAAGCAACATGACACTAGATATGCTGATTTCAGATTTTCCTCCTGTACCCAGGGTTTTGTAACGATGTTGTGTTGGATCTTTCCTTTGTTCCGAACATAGGAAGGGCTCCCTTGGTGACCCAGTTAGCTGTGTTCCTGGGCCCCAGTGCTCTCTAGTGACAACACCTTGCCCAGGAATGCCAGGTCCCCTACAAGAGCTGAGCCTCTGCGGGGGCTTAATTACAGAGCTTGGACCCTCTGTGTGACATTGTTTGAGATCTCATTGGGTCTGTGTGGTTTGGAAAAAACCTGCACCAGGAGAAAAAAAAGAAAAAAAAAAGAATTCCTCCTTGCAATCTTTTTGCTGCCCGCAACTCCTTCACTCTCTCCCACTGTCAGGGTCAGCCTGCTGAAGCAGCTGCCTCCAGGGACTTGCATGGGACATAAGAATATCCCACAGAGCCTGGTGCTGCTGCCTTTCTGCAAGGGGACTCGCCATGTGGGCTGGTACATGAGCTTGGGTGGGGGCGCTGGGTCTTGCACAGGGCTAGTTTCTTCCAGAATAAAGTTCCACAAACACTAGTTGCAGCAGATGGCATAACTGCTTAGCTTGGTTACTTCCAATTTAATGTATAGAGACTGTAATTTGCATACTCCAGTAAAAAGGGCACAGCTGGGACACATTTCCCTGCTTGGGGATGGTGTGGGAGGACGGCTGCCCATTTGCCCTGTGCCAGCTGTTGTTCCCTTGGCCATCAGAAGGCTCTAGAAGAGGGGGAAGAGCACCCAGAGCACATGCCACAGGGCTATGCAGGGGAATGAGGATGAGTAACTCAGCAAGCATCAGGGAGAAGGCTCTCCTGGGGATTTTAAGGAGACCAGCAGGTTTATACATACCAGGTAGTCCATGGAAGCTGCTGGGAGGGAAACCAAGACTGAAGGAATAGACTCATCGTGCAAAGACACTTTTTGTTTTAAAAGTTAATGTGTCTCACCCAACGATTTCTCTAATTAAAGAATTACTCTTTTTTTTAGCTTAACAGACTGTTCTCATAACTCCAGTTTTACAGACTACAGGCTTTTTTTTGCCTTTTGATGTGAGGCGATTCCACCTCAAGGTTCTGGTTGCTTCAGGTTTCTGTCACATATGGCCAAAAAAAACAGGTTCTGGCACAAAACTCACCCTGACCCCATCTGGATTTTCCTGTTGGTTCAGATTCATGTAACTTCAGCTAACAGCAACAAGACTGCAGAGAAGCCTGAGCATTTCCTTTGCAATATCATCCCCAAAACAATGTCTGGTCCTCCCAAACAAAAGACACTAGATGTGCCAATGAAAGAGGCAAATTGGAGAGGAAGGGCCAAAGGGTGGGATTATTTGGTTCCAACAGTGGGCAAGGACTCAGCAAGCTGCAGTCTGAAGGAAGGGAGGTAATGCTGCATCTGTCAGAAAACTACATCAAATTCTGGGTTACTTCTGTTGCAGGCTGCCTGTGTGCTCCTAAGCAAGTTTATTTGTGCCTGTTGTAAGAGGACACCCATGATATGATGAGGTGTCTGCGTGCCACTTGAATCAGAAAACAATAGCATCCCCTCCTTGCGGGACATATCCCCTGCTTCTGCAATTCAGGTATCTCCTTCCTGACTTGAAGTACAGTGACAATTTTTTCCAGAAGATGAAAGGAGCAAAGAGCCATTGTATTCAACACCTTACCTGCTTACAGGCTTCAGAGGGGCAAAAGCTTAACCTTAGCTGCTTTGAAAGGAATACCCCTAGGCCTCTCTAAGGCATTTCACTGAGTGTTTTCCACTGCTTTAAAACCCTGAACTTGTGAATGTTTCCCACCAGACTGGCAGACTATTTCAGAGATATCACTTATATGTTCAAGAGCTGTCTTGCCTATATGAGCTCATATATGAGCTCACTTTTCTTAGCTGCCTTTTGAGGATGCCTAAGAAGCAGACATCTCCAATGGTCCACAGGATACAGGTGAAAACCAGCTGCCTTCCCTAGTGAGAATTTGTTTCAAGTATCTTCTTGATTCAGTCTTGCTTCATACTGACCCTTTTTGAAGCAATGCATGCCTAAATTGCTCAATGCTTTGCCATTCAAAGGAGAAATGAAATTTAAGCCAGTGAATCCATACTCAATTAAGAAACTTAAATATACAGCTTGAAGGGTTGATGTAGCAAGCATAGGAGACAGAAAAGCCCTGTACTGGGTACTTTAGAAATTAGCTATGCTCATATCTTGTCCTGAAAAAATAGAGTACTTCTAGTTGCTGGTAGCCATCCCTAACTGCTGTCAGGTAGGTGAAGCTGTGTAGTGAAAGCAAGAGACTCAAGGGCAGGACACCAGTCTCATTCTGTACTCTGCCATCCTTCACTGCTCTGTGATGATGTCCTTTGGCTCCTCAGCTGGTTCACTTATTAAAACATGCGTAATAGTTACATGTGTAAATGCTCTGCACAAGCTAACAATCAATCCTATTAAAAATTCAGTTAAACTTTGAGGAACCTCCTACCTTTTTACCTGTAACAGAGTTAGGATAAGAGGCTCTGACTGGAGCTCTGGTCTCATTGTGCTAGTTACTGTACACACACACACACACAAAAGGCATTTTCTTGGGCTGGAAAGCTCTTAACATAGGAGAATTAAAATAGTTTTATCCCCATTTTTACAAAGAATCCAAGACAGAAATTATACAACAGCTTAGAGCCAAGCTCAGACCTCTCTAACTCCTAGAAGTGCCTTTAACCACACAGTCCCATTCTTGTCCATTTTAGCAACAGCAGCAGTGAAACCCTCCAAAATGTAGCTAAATGACTTGCCATGATCAGTCCAAGAACAGGAGCAATAGCCTCAGTCAGACAATAACAAAATCACAAGCAGAAATGCTAATGTATTCACCCCACACAAAGCAACACTAAACCCAGAGCACACAAACATGACAGTTCTTCAGCCAGGCTCGGAGAGATGCCATGGACAGGCTCAGTGGTACTCAGAGGTGCTCCCATGCCTGCCACCGAGAACACATCCATGCTCCTTTCAAGCACGGCACCTCACGTCCTCTCCAGGTTACCCATCGCCCCAGCCCTGGCGAGGCAGTAGCAGCCTTCCTTGGCACAGCAGGCTCCCAAGCAAGAGGCAGCCCGGCAAGCCAGAGCTTAATGGAAGGGCGTTAACACTAATTGAATCTGAACAGCCATAGCCATGCATCACTTTGCATTTTCTCATATTAAAATGCAACAGCCATTTGTTAGAGCACTCCTAATGTGTTTAAAATCTTTCCAGTGACAGTTGATGTGGTTTCTAAGCCTGACATTCCCAAGCAGCCTAGCACAGACCTGAGATGCTGCTCTGCAGACTTTCCTACCCTGAAGTCCATTGCTGACTACAAGTATCTGCCCCTGTAACCCCAGTTACTACCTCACTAGTTTCTGTATTCAATACCTAGTTTGGCTAGCCTTGAAAAAAAAAACCACACAAACAATTGGGATTAAGGGCTTATGAAAGTTTACATCAGCAACAGCACCTTTTTTTTTTTTTTTACCTCTCCTGATGGCATGAGGCCAGATGCTCAGATGTGAACTGACACAACTCAGAATGTGCCAGTTGTGAACTAAATCAGCAGAATCAGCCTTTTTAGATCCAGAGACTGGCTCAATTTCCTGGCAGAGGAGGAAGCTAAGCCTGGCAGTTTTTGAAGAAAGAAAATACTATGCACCCAGGTGAGACTAAATCAGCAAGGTCTGTTTGGAGATGCTGATGAGCACTGCAATAGGAGACAGATGCTGACCCACAGGACAAAGACATTGTGAGTGTTAGTACACATGAAACTGGAAAAAATGGTTTGTGGATGAAAGACCTTATAAATAATAGAGGGACAAACCCCCCTGAGTTTCACTGTTTATGGATGTGATTTCATCAGCTCTGCCTCTGTTGAAACCCTCAGTCATGTTCTCCCCTCTTTCCACCCGGACTCTCACAGCTTCCTTTCTGTAGAGAGCCCCAAGCACTCAGAGGGTGACCAGGGACACATACATGTCAAAATCTGCAGATGAACCTGAACTCCAGTGCCTTAGAGTGAGGTTTACCTGGGAAATACTGAGATATGCAAATCCCCCTAGGAATAAGAAAATCACCTATCTAATTTCATCAGCTTCAGTGGCTTACCTGCATGATGAATTCAGTCCGTGTGTATTGCATACACAACACAGGCACATATCGCGCTTCTACAGTAGATCTTAGCCATCTCTCTCCCTACTCATCACCTATGTGAGCATTCTCATTATTTTACAGATGGGGAAACTAAGATCCACGGAGAGCAAGTAGGACACCCTAAGCCACACAGCAAATTACAAATTAACCTTGGGCTTCCTCACATGAAAAGCAACATCAGACCAGGGCTGGGATGGTTCTGTATACAGAGTTGCAGGTCACTGGGTGAGCAGAGCACAAGGGACCATTGCTGTGTGCTTGTCCCATTCTAAGATTTCCCCAGCCCGCCCCCCATCTGCTACAAACCACAGTCAGAGGGGAGCTGGACCTTTGGTCTGATCCAGTACAACTGTTACTATGTTCCCTCGGTTTTAGAAATCAACCTGACCCCTCAGCATTGGATGCTAACACCCTTAGACTTGGAAGAAGTTCAAATTTAGGACCTTGCTTTAGGAATGTTTTGTATTAAAATGATTTATATGAACACATTTGCTCTTTGGATCTGGCAGCAGCCTGCGATCAGGCCCAGCTTTTCTTAATATTTTGGGCCATAAGCCATCCAGCTTGGGGATTTATTCATCTTAACATGTTTAGCTTTGTAAGCACAATGCAGTAGTTACTGTTGTGCCTCCCGGCTGCTCTTCCATTTTTTATAAACTCATTTTCTCTGCTAACCTACTTTTAATTTTTTCTTGTAAAGCTGTTTTTAGTCTTCCCTTGTCTTCCCCCCCCCCCCAAAACACTGGGATAAAACTGCTCTGGGTGCTAAACACTAGTGACTTGAATAGGCTCCAGATTCTATATCCTGGCTTTGGAAATAATTGTTTCCACTAATCCTTTTGAGTGCACTCCCAATTCCATACATTCAAAGAGCTGTCCCTGCCACCACACCCCCCCCCCAATTGCTTCTGTTCAGCAATCAGAGATCATGCATCAGCACATTGTAATTGCTGCTGCCAAGCAGTTCTCGAGCCCCTAAACCCACCAACTGCCTCTGAGCTATGGATGGAGGTTCCTCCAGCAGTATCACTGCCCTTCCCGCCTTGTCCTCATCCCAGCTACCTGGAAAAGAAAAATTATCTTCTATTCCAGCTCAGCCCTGCAGCCTGCCAGTCAATTCCTGGATCCCTTCAATTCAGTATCATAAATACACTTAACGAGGGAGTTTAATATAGATTTGGTTAGACAGTTATTTGAGTGATACATAATTTATGTTGCCCTGTAGCATAGGAAGCAGTGAGTGGCGTCTGAGAGTGAACGGATTCAAGAAACTCGCCATACAGCAGCACAGAGTGCCAAAGGGGGGAAAAAGTGGGGGAGAAAAAGGAGACAGCAACCCAAGGAAGGGGGTGCATGAAGGAGGAGAAGAGCTCAATAGCAAGAAAAAGTGTGAAAGAAAGACAAGGTGAAAGGCACAGTGTAAGAAAAGAATGCAGAAGGAGAGAACGGAAGAAGAGGATGAAAGGAGAGAGGAGGAGCTGAACAGAAGATGCAGAGAGGGTCTGCAGGATGAATAAGAGATGAGAAGAAGCGTGGAAAGGGAGAAATGGAGAGCAGAGCATGCACGCTTGATGTGACAGGCAGGTCTCTGCAGGCTGTGAGTGCCGCAGCCAGCCGAGAAGTGGAACCGACTGCTGTGTCAGCCAGAGGGCAAGGGCAAGGAGAGGTGCCCTGGCTCTCGTGGGGCTCTGCTACCTCATGACTCACCCCCGCTCCTCTCCTCTGCTCCCCCCTGCCAGCCACAGCCACGGGACTGCCCGGCTTCCCTACCTACTTCCAACCCTTCAGCTCTATGTGGTGTTAGGTGTTGCTGTTAGGCTCCTGCTCTTGCATGGCCTCATTTCGGGAAGTTGTAGTGAGAATATGAGGCCAGCCTTTCAGCTGGGTAAATTGGAGAGGCCCTGCTGGCAGTCTCACCCAACTGCACTTTCATCCCTTGAGTGACAGTCGTGTCCTACTTCAGCACCCCTTAGCTCAAGGATGAAGGTCCTAAGTGCTGCACCATGCTGACATCTCTGCCCAAGAGAGCTCACCAAGTTTGCTTGCGGGTGTGAGATGAGACACAGGAGGTGGATAAAGCAAATGGAGAGTGGGAGTTTGGTGAGACTAGAGAACATGAACAGTGCTTAGCAAGCACACAGGATCAGTGCCTGCCATTTGCCTAGGCTTCCACTTCTGAAAAGGCACTGGCTCTCAGCTCCTGGAAGTTACTTTTTGGTTAGAGAGCTCTCATCCAAACAGGTAGTGTCAGTGAGCCCTCTGTTACACTGAACAGTGACCTGTCACAGTAGTGTAGGAACACCTCAGAGAAAGATCTCCATCAGGACCAGTCCCATACATGGGGAGAGCCTGAAATACCAGGAAAGCATCCCTGATTTATTTTCTGGGATTTGTCCAATATGCATTGAAGGCAACACAACCATTTGGCTCCAAACAGGACCCCTAGCGAGCAGAACAGATGGCTATATTAAAAGGAAAAAACCCTAAGCACAATTGGACTAGCTGACCGCCTCCACAGAGGCCGAAGAGGGGGCCTGGCCCTGAACACTCAGTTTTCCTTTTGCCTGCAGCATCCATGATGAGGTTTACTATTACTTTTGTTCATGGAATGCAGCCAAAATGCTTGCTGTTTTGCCAAATTGGAGAAAAACAGCCTTTGCCTCGCAGAGTTCGCGATACAGTTGGTATTGACCAAAGCGTTCCCTGTGTGTCCCTTCTCTTGCACACGTGTGGCTGTGCACAAACCTGCTTCCTCGCCTGCAGGCTGACACGTACAGCTCTGAGGGAAGTCCGACCCGTTGGGTGGGCAGACGTCTGGTAATCACTGCCGTTCCTGGTGCTGCCACTGACGCTGTCTGTGCCTACGCATGGCATGTAGGCCAAAAATATTAAAATTGGCTCCCTTCATCCCAAGTGAAGCGGTCAGGAGCTTCAGGGAGCGAGCTCCCCTGGAAAAGTAGAGTAGCTGATAACTGTGCACTTAAAAGCAGAACTATTGATTGAGAGCAGGGCCTTTAATCTCTCTGATTTCTGCCCGTAGAAAGGGAAC
This sequence comes from Gymnogyps californianus, assembly GCF_018139145.2. Classification (NCBI taxonomy): domain Eukaryota; kingdom Metazoa; phylum Chordata; class Aves; order Accipitriformes; family Cathartidae; genus Gymnogyps; species Gymnogyps californianus. The sequence goes on from NC_059471.1 coordinate 150,963,579, forward strand.
TGTGCTTGCTTCGTACCTTGCAAGATGATGACTCTCTGTGTGCTTTAACCTTCATCAACTGATGTTTACAAAGTACTTCAAAAGCTGCCAACTGGCAAATACTGTGGAAAAATACCCTGGATTTTCCCTGGTGCCTGATGCTGTGTGTGTGCGTGCCTGCATACGCTTGCCTGTGTGTGGCTGGCTGTTTATCAGCCAGGATCCCTGTGGCGGGCATCTCCGCACCTACCCCTCCGAGTGCATGGCCTGCATTCATGTGTCTGTTTTCTTTGGCATCCTCCAGCATTTCCCTTGGAACTAATGGCCAATAATATAGTTTCTCCTCAGGCATCCCCCTCTTCCAGAGTGCTCCCATGAAGAGGATTATCATTCTCGTACTTGCAAGCCTCATGCTGTCCCACTGTCTCTTTCAGGCTGTTCTCCCCTGGGGATAGGGTCACAAAACCCACAAAGCACACAGATTTGCAATTAGATCTGCTCTGTAATTTTTTGTTGTCTGCCCTGAAAAATACGACAAGAAAAACTGTAGGTTTTGTAGAAATTGTCCAAGTAGCTTTAAGAAAGCTCTGTGCTCCCCTTGGCGCAAAATCTGCAAGCTTTGGAAAGAAATATTTAGATGAACCTCCTCCAAAAGTTTTCAGAAGAAAGTAGCTATTTCTTGTAAAAATAAATGCATAATAAAAAGCAAAGAATTTCCCTTGAAAACTAATTTCAGTGGAAATTTTTCCGGTAGCTTCAGTGAGCTGTGGAGCTCAGCATGCCCTCTGGTGCCAGAGCCAGGTTTCACGGCCCCTGGGACCTGCCAGCTCCCTACAGCAAAACCAGAGATCAAGTTTAAAAAGAAAAAAAAAAAAAAAAAAGAAAAAAGAAAAAAATCCCACACTTGTGATTATATTCATCCTTCTTTCTATAAGTATTCCTACAAAAATTAAAAATAACAGTAGAAGCAAGAGATAAATATTTGTGTGTGTGTGCTTTGAGTAAGAATAAAGCCTCTGACTTAGAAAACATAGATGGGTGCCTCACTCAGCCCCGTAGTGATCTGTATGGCTGTGCCACGTTTACACAAAAGGAAGCAGAAAGGGGATTTGCCTGAGGTCAGTCTGAAGCCAGCGGAGTCTTTGCAGGGAAAGAAGTTGTCTCATACGGAAAGCCAAAACATCCAGCAATGGGACACAGGAGCCGAGCTCCAGCACCAGTTCAGCCAGCACTGTTGTGTGGCTGGGCTGTACTCTTTCAAGTCCTAATTTCCCTACCCTTAAAAAGCGGGCAATAATGATACATTCCCATCTTGGGAAAGTGCTGCATACTGGTAGGTGCCATTTTCCAGCAGACATGCTGGCTCTGCAACAACGCCTGCAAGATGAACTTGGTATCTGACTGCCAGATCCAGGTTTCCTCTCTTTGATGCAATACGGAGAAGAAAAGGCAGCGATCCCCACTCTCAGAAGGGGAACACTTTCAAAGTGACTAGAAAGACACCAGCTCTAGCCTGATGACATAAATCACCTCGATGAGCCTTCTGGTATGTCCTGTGACTTGATTTAGGGCTCTGTTTGCCAAAAGGGAATAATTTAATCTCCCCGGTGATCCCACGTAACCCCCCACAGCTGTCTGGGCAATCCTGCTGCAGGGAAACCTGAGTTGCTTGTGAATCAGCTCCTGAGCCACAGCAGTTTACAGGACTGAACTTTAAGACAAAGCAAAAGCAGAAATGGTCCCACTTTGAAAAGCTGTGCATGCATTGTGGCAGCTCAAAAAGAGTCACAGCCATGCGTTCATACCCCACAGATGCAGTGGTTAGCTGGTGACAGCTATGGCACCAGGCATCCCAAGCAAAGCCAACCTCCTGCATTAATTGAAATGCCAGGTCTCTGAAGACTCTTGGTTTGTTTAAGCCTCTTGTTATTTGAGGCTCCGGGCTTGTACTTGTAGCTGCTGGACTAGAGAGAATACTCTGTAAGGGCCAAATCCATAGAGGAGCTGGATTTCTCTAACTTTAGCTGGCATCACATAAGGACTCCATCATAAGGACTCCTGCACACCGGCTGATTGTTTAGCTGCCTAAATGAAAGCTTAGTGTCCAGCTTTCATCATCCAGTAACCTTTTGGCCACCTTTGTAGATCTACTAAGCCTGGGCTGACAAAACTTTGAAACAGGAATCACAGTTTTTCATTGCTCAGTATAAGGGTTTCCCAGATCCAGTGACTCCACATCAGAAAGCGTGGCTGTCCCTGCCTGTGGTATCATGTCCCAAACAGGGGAACATGCCATTGCACTCATCCACATGAGAAAAGCCCGTGCGAAAGCTGTCTATTTTCATTGCCCGATCATCTGGGACACAGTACATTGCAACTCCACCCCATTTCACACTCCAGGTAAAGGGGGCAGCTCAAAAGGAGGATGTGTTTTCATTCAACAAGAGCTCCTGACTTGCTTTATTTGTCTCCACATAAACAACTGGGAACAGATGTCTCAGCCTCCTTGTACCAGTCACTCATTTAACAAAAGCTTTGTCTTGTTTGTACAGTGTCCTTGTTCTTGCACCCTTAACTCATCATTACGCAGAGATAAACTGTCAATGCCCAGCCTTGTGATACTGCAGGGAGGAGGGCTGACTCTTCAGGAATAAGGAAGAAAACACATGAAAGGGGTCAAATCGCAAACGTTGCACCATTTGGTATGGGTACCACTCTGTTGCAACAGGATCACATGCTTTTAAGGCAGCTGAGAGGGGGCAGTACCTAAATATAGTTTTTTAAGGCGTGTTCCCAGGATCAGACCTTTTGCTGGCCTCCTTTCCCCGAGACACAAGATACCTCTATTCTGCCCCAGACACCAGACAGTAATGTTTAAGAAGTCTTGAACCCCTACGCACTGCCTTAGAGTCCTCACCGGCTCCCTAGACTTCTACTTTTATCTCCTTCCAGTATCTTTTAACTTCTACCTTCCGCAGCAAGAAATACAGGCTTTGCAAAGGAGCCGCTTAACCACAGTAACTCTACTGTTAGAAACCACAAGAATTACATGCTTTAACCTATCAAAAAAAAAAAAAACCACCCAAAGTCACTTTCCTACCCGAAGCCAGCCCCTTCTTAGGGATCACAATTCACCAATAGTTCAAACTGGACACGGTCCTTCCTGCCCGCTTTTTACTACGCATCTTTCTCACATGAGGGTGATCGCTGGCACAGGCAGCAACCCCCTTCCAAAATTCAGCTCCAGTTTCAGTATCAGACACACAACCACATGCAGTGCTCTCCCAGGATCGCTGGCTTTGCTCACACTCCCACCCTGGCACAGGGAAAGCCACTTTGCCTAGGGATACACAAAGAGACCAGAGACAGCAGCATGAAGCATTAGCTGTAACCCTTCCCTAGCATCATACCCAGAGCATGGAGGAAAGATTACATTTTGTATTTTATCTGGTACAAAAGGACCAAAATAGGACTTACCATTTGATGTAGGCACAGTCCTACTTCCAGTACGCACCTGGAGAAATCTCTTCCACCAGTCTGAGTAAAAGAGGTCACCTCAGGCCCACACCTGGCCCTTATCTCCAGATTTAAAGGGTTATCCATCAGACAGCGCTGAGGGCAAGGCTGCTGGTGTTCACTACAGCTGACAGGAGGCTGATTACCCAGAACTGAAGCCTGTCTGCTATGTGGAAGTGTTGTTTTTCTTTCTTTTTAAGAAAGAAGATCATAGCTTGCTGCAGATATATCCAAATCTTTTGTAATTGTTGCCTTTGTTGGTGGTTTATTACCAGCTGATGACACTCTGGGTAAATGGAAAATTATCGTCCCCTTTTCTATCTTTTTTTTTTTTTCCATCATTTGGGTCAAGACAGCTAACAGGGGAACTCACTTAACAAGAAAGATAGAGAAAAGGTGGATGGCTAAAAGCAGCCAAATGACCCACAGCTTTTAATTAGGTTAAGGGCAACCAGGTGATTTACCCCTTGTAAATACCCGTTTCTTTCCCCTGACAAAAAATATGCCTGAATGATTAGTTAGGTGTGATGGATCCTACCCCTTGTCTCAGTGCATTTCAGTGCCTGACGTTTTGAAGAAATAGTGCCCCTGGTTTCAGAAACAAAAATGTGGATTGCCCCATCTGCTCTAGCATCTTGTCTAAGACAGTAGCCAGCAAAAAGCATTCAGAGGAGATACAAAGCCCAGCCACTGACAGTCCTTTGAACACCCGACCCAAAGAGAAGATCTCTCTCTAATCCCCTGTAAGTTTGAGGCTTGCCTGTGCCCTGAAGGAAGAGAATTTAATATTCCTTGCAAAATCCCTGGCTCTGGGTAATGCACATTATTGTAACTCTGGACAAGCTTGTTTTCCACAAAAATACCCAGTATTTTTCTAACCTTGCTGAGCTCTTGATCACCGCAAGTATCTTGTGCCTATTAATATCACGAGGCGACTGTGAGGGGAAACTGGGCACTCTCAACACATTTAAAACACACAACTTTGACTCTTTCCCAGGCTTTCTAGATAAACCCCGTGGGGAGACAGCAGCCCGTTCAACACGGATGGGTCTGTCGGCTTAGCGATCATACCAGTTCATGCGGTTTCTCCTGTCTCCCCAGGGCGTGAATCCTCAGCTCCGGATTAACGGGCCGATGAACATCAACCACTACGCGACGAAGAAGAGCGTGGCGGAGAGCATGCTGGACGTGGCACTGTTCATGGCAAACGTCACGCAGCTCAAAGCAGTGCTTGAGCAGGGGGCTTCCTTCCAGTACTATGCCACCCTCATTGTGCTCATCAGCATCTCCCTCTTCTTCCAGGTGATCATTGGGATTCTCCTCATCATCACTGGTAAGTTGGCCACTGAGGCGTGTGCACCCTTGCAGGGTGCTGCAGGGGCAGGGCACGCCATGGCTTGGCTGGCACGGGGGTGGAAGGGAGAAGCCTCTTCCCTCAAATCATTCCCCCTGGCTCCAACCAGGGCTGCAGGAGGGTTGAAGACAGCTTGACACGGGTGGTGGGGAGGTCTGTGCTTTCCAAAGTAGTGAGTGGGTTGTTTTTTTCTCTTGCACAACAGCCCTGAGCACTACTCTTCCTTCACTTCCCCACCGCTGAATCCATTTAATAGGGAGAGAGCTGGGTTCCAGGCCTCTTGCTGCCCATCCTGTAACGTGCCCCTTCATGCAGCTCCTGCAGATACTACATTTTAGCTGTATCTTTTGCCTTACTCAAGCTGGGGCCTAACAGAACAATTTAGGCAGAGGTATTCCCCATATTAACCTCACATTTAACCAGTCCCACAGTTCTCCTAGTCCCATACAGACAGTACGTTAACACCAGCATTTCAGACAGGCTTGCCCAGTGCTCCACCTGATACAGGATTTGCTATATTTCAGCCTCCAACATGTGCCCAGTATGAAAACTCTGCAGAACACTGCCTTTTCCTGTATATCCCACATGTTTTTTTATGTGGGACACAGGATCGGAGGCTACGGGAAATCCTGTGACGTGTTCCTTCCCCTGCCCCACATGGCACAGCCTTTCCTGGTGGCAGCTGCGGCAGCTGGAGCCAGCTGTGAGGAGAAGGGGGACAGGGGACCACAACTGAGGGCAGGGAGCCACAAGGCTGCGGTTCGCATGGCTTATTGGCCAGACAGCCCCAGTAACCGGGGCATTCCCATGTCTGAACTGATCAATGCCCATCAGCTAGGGCTGATCCCATTCATGTACCCACATACCTCTTGCTCTGGGGGTGAGGAGAGGGTTGATAGCCATGTCAGCACATATGTGAAATCCGGGTGTCAAGGAGGAACTGGCCTCCCAACCTGAGTAAAATGTTGGTGACCTTGTCTCCCATGTCACCCAGCCTTCCCTTGCCATGTCCCATGGCCATGCAGTGGGGGGAGTCACACGGCACATGCCTGGCTAGCATGCAGCAGTAATTTGGCTATTTAGAGTTGGCCCGCTGGAGGGCCATGGCACCTCCATGGCAAAACAAAGCCATGACATCAAAAAAAGATGTTTTTCCTCTGCTCTGTCCTCCTATGTCGTCCTAGAGCAAGCTGTGGCCCCTGTAAAGTTCCTGGGACTATTCCCCCAGCTCTGTGGCCGCAGTACCCGGGGGCACCATGGACATTCACCAGGCAGGGAAGGACTGCAAGGGCTGGGGGACTTGAGTCAAGCTACAAATTTCCCTTTCTTCTTGCATTGTATCGCGCAGCTCGTTTGAACCTGAATGATGTTGCAAAGCAACCCCGCCTGAATATACTCAACAACACTGCCACAGCTCTCATCTTCATCACGGTCATCCTCAACATCTTCATCACAGCCTTTGGGGTGCAGAAGACTGGCCTCTACCCTACCAGGAATTTTCGACCTTATTAAGTCATGGGGCAATGAAGTCAGGTAAGAAAGGGGTGAGTTCCCATCACTGCCAGCCCCTGGAAGGGTTCTCAGTCTCAGAAAACATCATTGCAAGGGGGAGAAGGAGAAGGCAAAGTGGCACAAATTAACAAAGCCTTTCCAGAGGCATGTTGCTGTCCCACAAGCATCTGGGGCCATTGAATAAATTCCCTCAGAGGAGGAGGAGTTCTCCTTGCTTGGTCTTTAAAGCAAGAACAACAAACATCCCAACTGCTGGGATTTATCAGCAGCAAGTGGTTTTCAGAAGGCTGCAGACCTCACGCTAGATATGGATAGCAGTTGTGGGTGGGAGCTAAATTCAAGAAAGAAAATCAGGTGCGTTCTGGGAGGTATCAGAAGATGGCAGCGTTATCTGAGCAGACGAAAAGGAAGATGCTGGCGAGATAGGGGTGAAAGAGCTCTTCACAACAGCCAGAGTGGTTTGGCAGGGGCTGTTTTAAGAATCTAACTCTCATTTTCAAGAGAGACTTGTGAATAAGAGTCCAATCAAATGCTTGGGTTCCCATGTCAAGTCAATGAGGGAATGACATGTTCTTAGGTCAAAAGTTCTTTAGGTCAAGACGCAAAGTTCACATCTCTTGCTTACATGACCTGCAACATGTAAACATAGTTTAAATGCAATATACTGGGGCAACAGCAAGCAAGAAAGCTCGATAGACGCATGATATGATGAGGGAGGATGCAAAGGCCAAAAGCTTCTATAAAAACACTGCTGGCTTGGGATCCAGAAGTGTGCGAGCGCTGAAGAGCAGCACCCCACACCCATAGGGGTGGCCGTGGTGCCAAGTTACCCGGTATGCTGTGACTGCTCCTCTCTGCCCGTGCAGCATGGAGGAGCCTGCTGCGACCTTACTGGCGTTTCTTGTCTTCCCTGCAGGATCCAAGCAGCGTGGCTGGCGGGGAAAGCTCTCCTCCTCTACGTTTTCACTGACCTCAGCAGGAGCCCATCGACGAATCCAGAGAACTGGGTTAAACTTCCAAAACTGTGCGTGTGTCATGGTATACCGGCCCCTTACCGTAATGCTTTTGCAGTTCTGAAGGGGTGAAAACATTGCCTTTCAAAGCTAGAGCAAACTTTGCTAGAGAAAGCTGCAGGAACAGCAGCAGGTACACAATTTCAAAGCACAGTTCTGTAAATCTCATCTCTTATTTTAGTTGCCTGCTTCACATATTCAATATTGGCTCATTTTGTAGAGAAGACTCAACGATTTACTTTGTAGGCTAAATAAACAAGAAAAGTCCAGCTTTTTTGTCTCCAGCATAAGTTGCTATACTTAAAGCAACGCTATCTAATAGTTTACCTCCTAAATGTTGGAACAGATTTCTCAAACTAAAAAAAAAGTTCTCATGGGAGGATAGAAAAGTGTGTGTATGTCAACGTAGCTAAAACCAGTTCAAATGTTTTCCTAGTTGTTTAAAATTAAATGTGACACAGTTAAGAAAACAATCAGATATTTCCAGCATTGGAAAATTAACAATGACAGAAAATAGATATTATGGTCTGATGTCATCGCCAGGGACCTATCAGGAATGATGTCAGAATAGCCTGACAATATTTAGTAGAAAATGAAGAAACATTATACATAAGGAGACACTCTAGGCTTATTGCCACAATGAGAAATGACAGGTTCATAGTGTATTACTTTATTAAAAAATCACCATTATAATTTAAGGTCTTATCACTAACGTAAATGTTTTCAAATATATCATTTTTATATTGACAATGCTGGGAACTCTCTTGTGCTAGAACAATTTGTTTCTTTAAAAAAAAGTCTTTGAATTAATGATTTTTCAGATTTTTTTTGAAAGAGTAAAAATTTTCGATCCTAAATTTTGTAACTCTGTAGTCATGCTAAAAAATTGGTATTTTATTAGCCTGGTGTATGCCTATTTAAATAACGACATGCTTTTCTGATTATTAAATGATTTTTTCATTGTACAGCAGAATCAGAGTTCAATATGGATTTTTCATTTTGCTTACTCTTGCCACCACTGAGAAAGAAATGCCACAAAAATGTCCACGTATTGGTCTTCAGGAGCTACTGGGAGTGTCTAACACTTAAAAAACCCAGACACGGGCAGATTTCATTTGTACTCTATATTTGACTTTACGGAACTAAATTTCTGTTTAAGTCACAGGTGGTGCTTTTTTCTGGAGAGGGTGTGAATGATCTTGCCCACAAATGCTGGTGGGTAAGGCTACGGGCCAGCATCAGCTAGTGCCTGCAAATGACAGTGGCTTTTTTGCAGCTGAAGGGAAGTTGCATAGAAAGAGTAGGGTGGAAAATGCCAGTTATGTATTTACCAGAATTTAAATCAGCAAAGCTGAGGACAGTCTGGGATCTGTTTGGTGAAGCAGGTAAAGACTCATCCTCCACTTTGTCCGGGGGATGGCAGGTCTGGAGCGACACTGAGTTTGCTGCTTACCTCAGTTCTCGGTCTCTGCTGAGACCGACAGCAAACAGGGGTGAATGTTCCTGGGAAGCCTCTGTTATCCTGCTCTCCTCTAGAAAAGGGCTTCACTGTAGAGGCAGCAAAACTAGTTCTAGCCAATGCAAAACCACCGGCTAAGGGCTTTCAGCCACTACTGGCCGGCTGGGTTCATGAAAAGGTAAAAAATTATGCATCCCATGTGCAGATCCCAAATCCTGTGACTCATTGCTTCACAGAGCAGGAGGCAAAGCAATTAGCATTGATGACTGAATGTAAAGAGAGAAAAAAAAGAAAAGGTTCAGCTGGGAAAGAAGCAGTGAGGGGAATTTCATTACCAGATCTTAACTTTAACATCATCATCTCAAGAGAGCTGCCAGGTCAGGTACAGTGGCGCACGAGGCCTGCCCGAGCAGAGAGGGCTTCCCATCACCCAGCCCAGGCGAGCAGAAGACTGGGAGTGCGCTGGAATGCTTTTCCCCCGTCACCTTTAATAATCGTTTCTCATTATAATGGAATCAGACTCATTAGCAACCTTGGCTGCCTTTTTCCCTCTCCATGTCTGACTCCCTTTCCTGCCAAGCTTTTTATACTCAAAGGAGGCACAGTTGAAGCGAAAAGGGGCCAAATTTGAATCTAAATAAGCAGCTGCCGTGAAAGAGCCGACCTCCCGTTTGTGTAGGCTGTGCCAAGTACCGAGCTCAGGTCTAGGCTCTCACTTGCAGTCTTCTTCAGGAATTGTCCCCTGCTTGCGAGAGGGACCACTTCGGTCTCCGCATTCTCCCTCTATGATCGCATCGCACTTGTGCTTTGCTGGGACGTGTATTTGTCCAATGTTTCTACCTTGTTTCACATGATAAACCCAGGAAGACAGGAGAAAAACTGTTTTGTTGCCATCCCACTTTCTACAGCCCTAGAGGGGACTGAAACAGGTCTCGCTCCTGGCTAACCTTGCTCACTGCATCTCCCACCCACCTTTTGCTGCAGAGCTCTCACTGGCTTGGGCAGAGAGTGACCTGTCTCTCTGGTATTGCCTACGCCTTCGGTTATATGAAGCCAGAAGAGCAACACCTGGTTTCTAATCCCTGCTGCATGGTGATGCGGGTGTGAGTAACACACGAACAGAACTGAGCTCTTGTAGGAAGACACTGTATTTATAAAATGTGAGGGAGAATCAGTATATCCCCCAGCTCTAACAGAGAGGTGGCCCAGGAGTCATCTTGAAGGCACAGAGCCACTTTAAGGCAGGTAATTCAAAGGTACCACTCAGATTTTTAACACAAGGCATCGGTATCTAAAAAACAATCAACTTCAGACATTTGTAGGCAATGAGAAGAGGCAAGATGTTCATACCAGGCAAACGTTAAAGACAATGACAAAACAAGTCACATTACAATTTTCACACAATACATTTCTCTCAGAGTAAAAGCCAGCCCTTCTTCATTCCCTTCGCTGACCTGCAAAACAAGCCTCAGCCCCACAATTCACAGTCCTGAAGACAGAGTTGGCATTTGTGGGCAGAGCACCCTTGCCATGCACCCTGCACTTGGGGGCCCAGGGTCCCCAGCCTGGCCACATCCTGCCCCAGGGAAGGTCTCTTCTGCAGCATGGTCCATCATCTCCCCCACTGTCCCCAGCCAGAGACCTACCGGAGCAGCTCCCTCCTGCCTGCCTGCCTGCCTGCCTGATGCATGGGAAATCCCATGCAACAGATTTCCTCCTGCTGTCGAGGCAGGACACAGCCAGGATGCACATGAAGGCCAGAAACTCGGGGCAAACTTCACCGCAAAACTCAGGCACAGCTTTCTAAAAAGATCCTGGTGATGCAAACGAGATCAACTATCGGGGGAAGTCAGCTTCCCAGCCGTGGTGAAGCCAGGTTCCCTCTTGCTCTCCGGGAGCTGTGCTGGACCCAGAGATGAGCCCTCCTCGCAGCGGCAGTGCGCACCATGCAACGCTAGTGACGGGGAGAAACACCTGCCGATCAGAGACCACGGTGGCCTGGCCACCACCCTGGATGGCCACATCCTTTCACTGCATGGCTGCAGGGCTACCTGCTCCTGCCGTGCTCCCCCTCTTCATGCCTCTGTTTGGGGAGGAAAACTGCAGGTTGTTTTGGAAGAGGGGCAGCAGCCTCAGAGCAAAGCCTGGCCCCGCTCCTGCAAGATTTGCTGCTGGCCAGCAAGCTGGGGAGCATGTAGTCCCTTCTCTCCCTACAACCCGCAGCGGTCTCTCAGCGTGTGGGCTGGAAGACAGCTTTTGTCCCCTCTCTCCAAGCTCCTCCATGGAGGCTGCCAACTAGTGCCAATTAGTATTAATCACGTTTACTACTGCAATGCTTAAATACCAACTAAGAATCCCCACTGTGCTAGAAAGGGAACAACATTTGTGATTGCAGCTTTGACAGTGGGGATACTGGCCATCAAGAAACTGGACTGAAACCCACTAACTCCTTACATCTCCACCAAGGGGTCCTCATGAGGTAAACAGTTCCGCTTGCCACTGGCCTGGGTTACAAGGCATGAAGAAGGAGCACAGTCACAGCTAAAGCATGGGGGCAAAATCCTCAAATCCTGTTGGCAGTGCTGGAGTGAGGGCTGCACCCTACTTTCCCGTCCACTCTTTGCTGACTGTCCTTTCTGGTGAGGAAGAGGGGTTACTCGTATCATTTAAGCCAAGTGAGTTACCTTCTGGATGCACCTAATTGTTGCCAGTGTGTGCAGATGAACGCCAGCTGCTAACTTTAGGTGCTGCAGACCACATCTAAGCCAGATGTGAAAGCACACGGTACAAATAACCCTTCCTCCCTATGCGTGACATAAGGGCCGCCACTGAATCCATCAGCTCTCCATCTGCAAAACGGGCATCATGCCATTCTCTGCTTGATGGGACCAAATAGCTGGGTCCTGCTAACGCCTCACTGCATCCCGGTGCTCGCCCTCCCCGCCAGCCTCTCCCCATTCCACAGGGATTGCGTGACAGAGCCAGCCCGGACAGGCTGCAGAGGCACAGTCCCGCAGCCTGGAGAGCAGCTCACCTGCACACTCGCAGGGCTGTGCCTGTGTTCGAGTGAAGCACAGGCTCTGACATGCACCGAGAGCACGACTGACACTGCGCATTCCAGGCAGAAACAGGACTTACTCCAATATTGCATCACAGAGCTCTGGCCTCCTAAACTCCTGTAATACATTAAAAAAAATAATAGTGTTGACTGTTGTCAGCCTCTTCCCTCTCACCCCAATGGCAGTGTTTAATTTCTTGGTCTCTACATGGGGAAAATACTTTCCCTCAATAAAAAGACTGCTCTGGCTGGGGCAGAAGGCTAAGGCTGCCCCTTCTAAGATATTCAGTGTCTGCATTCTGACAAAGGCTCTGTGGACTCAGAGACACAGCCGTCTCTTGTCTACTTCTCACCATAACTGCACACTGCACAGCGAAACTTTCTGAAATCTGGTTGACTTTTTCTGACTCCATCAGTCACAAAACCTGGACTGAGGCAAGCAGAAGATTTGACAAGATTTCTCTCTCACGTGCCAGAACTTGCATGTTCAGTTTTCTACAGCAATAGTGGAACTTGATGGACTTGTCAAGCACCACAGAATTAATAATAAATGAATGCCTACTCTGAATTGGCATCCACTCCATCAGCGTATAAAGCAAACAACTCTGGTACCATGTCAGCATTGCTTGTATCCTGCATGCCTCCATTACTCACTTCTCAACAACTCCCCACAGAGCTGGGCGCCATGAGCAGCATCCTACGACACGCTCTCCCCTGAAGCTTGAGACCAGTAGCAGCCTTTTCAGCACGGTATGGGGACACGGAAGCGCCAATGTAGAGCACTGAGTGTGCTGGGATTTCTGGGTTTCTGTAGTCTTGTAAAATGGTTACAGGGGTAAAAAATCTTGCCTTACATTAACGGGAGTTTTAGGGGATGAGAATTCCCTGTAGCATCAGGCCAGCTGTGGGCAGGGGCTCTTTCCACAGTTCTTGGATCAATGCCAGCATGGGTCTGCCCATCCTTTTATTCACTCAGCCCTCTTCTGTCCTCGCTGTTCTTTGCACCCAGTGCAGGTGCCAAAGCCTGAGGCTACCTCCTCCATACTGGGCCAGAGCTCCCAGGGCTGTTCCAGAGATGAAGCACTGACATCTGTGTCAGTTCTTCAACCAAGAAGCCTGCTCTTTACATGAAAGTCAAACTATGACAAGACATAACTGCGAGGCCATAACTTATTAAATTAACCTTTAGATGCTGCATAAATGTACAGGATTTAAAGAGCAGAATACTCTGTCTCCTCTTTTTCTGACAAAATCACAATATTTCAACTAATAAAATATTGCCACTCCTTCCCTGCTAGGGTTTCCCTGATATCGTTAGGACAAACACACATGTCTGTCAGATAAGGCTGCAAAGTTCCTCCTGAGATGCCCTCCTAGCTTCTCTGTATAACCCCTCCACTATCCTCAGGCAGTGGATCAATAATTTAGGTGGAGTTGTAAGGTCAACCCCTGCCACCTTGCCCAGCTGCAGGCAAACGTGGCTCTCATAAGGGAAGTATACTTGCGTCTCCATCCATGGCCCATAATTTGCTGAATATGAGCACAGTTTTTCATAATGACTAAAGTGAAAAGCACAGAGAAACGTCTAAGCACCAGCAGCCTAAAGTGCCTATCAGCTCCTCCACATCCAGATTTCCCTGGGTCAGCACATGGGCATGTGGACACAATACAGTTCAGAGAACTTACTTTGGTCCCCCGTCCAAAGGTATGGATACTGGAGAGATGGGGAAGGAGGGGAAATGGGGAAGGTTGGTTTTTTTTTTTTTTTCATTCAAGTATTGAAAGAGAAGCTGCATTACTCTAAATAAACCGTTCTGGGCTTAGCCGGGATTTGTGTTTGTTTGGTTTGCACCATGCAAGACTCAATGGGAAATATGGCACGTCTCCCACTGTACCATCCGCCAGACTGCGGATGGCAGGAAATATGAGTCCTTCACTTGTCGACATCTCCCCCGCATGCCTTCCCAGCAAGACATGGATCCCACATCTTGGATACAATGGCTCACAAGAGAAGCTCCCGCTCCCCTAGCCTGATTCTCCCTTCCTCAGCTGTGCCACCCCATCGGAGGGCTCTGGAGGCAGAGGAAGAGTTTGTGTGCTCGGCTGTGTGCCTCGATAAAGTGCACGTCGAGACGAGACGGTGGACGGTGCTGCCGAGCAGCTTTGGGGTTGAAGGCTACAGTGTCTTCAGCTGGCGCCGGTTCCACATGCCCCGCTTTGAGTGAAACCAGTGGAAAAAGTTTCTCAGGGAGAGACGCTCCACTTCTAGCCCAGCCTGCAAGATCCTGGTAGAAAGAAGGGTAGATAGACTTAGGGAAAACTTGATCACAAAGATACTGGGGGGCTTAGCCCCCGGAAATCTCTTCTAAGTTGTGCTGTTGTCAAGAGACTGCAATCAAATTGAAGAGTCCAGAATAGCTCTGGGTTATCTCATATCCATAAGCAGGCATCTAATGACACTCGCTGAGTGTTTATGCACTCTTGAGAGCAGGACTGGTCAGGACTGGCCTGCACACGCCAGGTTAGGAGGAAAGACAGCTGGCAACATGGGATTGCACAGGATGCTAGTCTTTTCTGCAGTCATCTGACAGAAAAGACAGGACAGGCCCCAAAACCTAGAACTACAAACCCAGAGGCCTAGGATTTGTACAGCAGAGATCCCTCATCATAAACTTCTCAGAAATTGTAACTGTACCTCGTGATCTTTAAATGTCTTTCTGACAGTTGCTCTTCTGGGCAATCGCTATACGTAGTACGGAAATCTGAGGGACCCAAACTGGACCCACTGTGCACTGCACTACTTGAAGAGGACAAAGTCTTCACAGTCACCAGTGCCTGATCTGCCCGTGGAACAACCAGCAGCGTGGCTGAAAGGCACCAGGAAATGGCTCCTCTTTTGTTTTATCTGGGCCTGTAGTAGTGTATTTTGGGTCCACTCACCTACTAGGTTTGAGGTCAGGACATGCTCAAAGACTCTCCCTCACTGACCAAGCTTATGGTGGCATCAGTCACCTCAATCTCCTCAGATCCCCACTCCCCTGGTCATTGGTCCTCCAGTATCTAATGGGTCTCCCCTCCTCAGTGCATGAATTATGACAATGGATGCCTACCTGTCCAGGAGCTCCCAGTCCTCTCCTCCCCAGCGGTCCCGAAACTCTTTTGTGTTCATACCGCCGATCTTGTCCAGGTCAGACTTGTATATGCCCAGGAGACCAAACCCATTCACCTCCCAGTAGCCTGAGGACAGCACAAAAGAGGCACAGGTATGTTGGCCCTTCGAACCATTGATGACTCCAGCAGGGCTGCCGGAGTGAGATTCAAGCTATTTTTAGCACAATGTTGACACCAGAGAGTCAACTCAGCACCAAGGCAGAGCCAACCATATTAAAGCTTTGGGAAGCGAGAAAGGCTTGCGGACAGAGAGCATGGGCTGTCCTATGAACTTGTTAGCAGAGCCTCTCACATCTCCTGTCTGGCAGCATAGTACCTAATGTACCTGGACTGTCCTAGCTTCAAAGGGTTGTCCCTGTGCCTCGATGGCTCAGGATGGCCACCTCTGTCTAAAGGAAATCCTACACTCAGACGATCTGTGCCACTTTCCTCCCCCTGACTTGGGTTGGTTTCCCTCACCCCCAGGCTACCAGCTCTCCTCAGGACAGGCTGTGCCCTCTAAGAAAAGAAAGAAACAGACAGAAAGGAGTAAAGGCGGGGTTTTGCAAGGTCCTTAAATCCACAGAGAGCCCTAGGAGACGACCAGGAGAAACGTCATATAAAGGGCTCTGCTGGCTCTTTGACCTCAAATTCCAGGTACCTGGCACTGTTAAACCCCATCCTATGCCTAATGCACTCTCACCAAGTGGCCCTGGAAGTACCTTAAGCTCCAGACCTCGATAGCACCAGAGGAACAAATCTAGAGGTGGCAGGCACCCTCCTTCTTTCCCCATTCCCCAAGGTCTGAGCCCAAGAGGCCCCACTCCCTCTTACCGTCAGGCCACTGTGGGGACATGCCGCAGTGCAGCCTCATGACCATGGGTGCGAAGGCCATCTTGCCTTCAACGCAGTGCTTCCGGATCGAATCAATGACTCCAGCTGGGAAGTGGATGTGGAGGTCGCACAGGAAAACGATGCTGTGTGGGTCCTGGAACCGACCACACCAGTTGGGAAAAAAATAGGTTGACTTTAAGTAAGTCTTTCTTGAGGGGCAGGAAGACAGAGATATGGGAGTGAATTAAAGAGCCATTCATTGCTACCTCAGAAACTGAGATCCTAGGGGCTGGCAAAACGGCCATTGAGTGGCTGTTCAACGATGGGTGTGAAATACTATGACTATGACCTGGCAGAGTCCGTATCACAAAGCTGCTACTGCCGATTTCCCTCCTGTCTGATAGTCCCAGCAGGTGGACCAAGAACCAAACGGACCACACGCTCCTCAGAATAAAGGGTGAGGCCCTTACTCTGGAGGGACAGGAAACACATCTACATTTGATCTGGTCTGTTAGGCTATTCCCTTCCCTAAAAACCAGCGTGTTCAGTATGAAAGGCAGAGGTAGCACCAGACACATACTAGAAACTTCCCTGTCCGCCCCAAGGCCTCCCAGGCTTACCGTCACGAGGTCTATCCCCGCCTGCAGCCCAGCAGAACGCTCGAAATTCCCTGTCAGCTTCAAGTACTGATAGCTGGGGGTCAGACGGGAAAGAGAAGTTCAGTGCGTGCATGCCGGCGAGCACAGAAAGCACTGCTAGCAGCGGTACACTGCAGGCGTCATGCTGTGGAGCTGCCCTCGCCTCCGTGCACCCTCTCAAGGAGGAGGAAAGCCTTTGCTGTGTGAGTGCACAAGCTCAGCACTGCTCCAGGTCCCAGCGTGCCCTGAGGGTCTTCCTCCTTGTGCAGCAAGGACAGGGCAGTCCCTAGCAAAAGTCTTTTCAGCTCTAGTTCAGCTCTGTCCTAGGACTAGACCTGTTACTGGGAACCCTGGCACATAAAGGAAATGACCAGCCAAGGCTGGTTCAGATCAGAGTAGAGTAAGCCAGACAGTTATGCCAGCAAGCGGAGTCCCCAGAGGTCTCCATGCTCTCTGTCTCATTTCTCACAGCTTTCTTGTCTTCTCTGTCCTCCCCCTGCTCCATCATTGCAAGACTTGCTTTCTCTTCTCTCTTGCAAACTTGAACAAAAGCCAGGAGAAAAGAGATGCATCTGGATGGATGACTATAGGTATTGCCTTACAGTTTTATAACACTATTATATGCAGTATATGTGTATGTACATTATAACAACAATATATTAATGTATATGTTCAAGGTCTGGATGGACGTTATCTTTGGGTTTGCAGCTGCAGGAGGCTGTGGCTGGCCAATACACAGAGATTGGCAGATGTGCTGTGTTTGCAGGCATATGCATGTGAGCAGTTTTTTGTGACCAAGCAGTACTCTCACCTGTGCAAGGTAGACCTTTTCAGAGCCTTCTCTACATCCATGTCATCGCTGCTGTAGTCCGTGATGATGATGTTGAAGTACGGATCGTTAGTGACTCGGAACAGCTCTTCCATGTCGGAGATGAACTGCAGCACCCAACGTGCCTGGTTTTTCACTGGTTGTATTGCAAGAGGGATACAATCAAAGCAAAACTGATTTCAAAGATGGTGTGGCTTCTCAACAGGCAAGGCTTCTTGCCTCCCCTCAAACCCCGCTAACCTTGCAGGGATGCTGAAATAGGCCCAGGCTGAAAACCTGGACCAAAGAGCCCAGGAATCAGTGTGGGTTCTTTCCCAGTGCGTGACGGGAGTTTTCTTTGAGCTTACAAGCCATGGGAGTTTGGGCCCTGTCATATTTCTGAGGGGGTTTAACTTGGAGAGAACAGAATTTGGAAGTGACCCAAATAAGACGGCTGAGGCTGGCCCAGACCCACTGTTCAGCACTGCCCTCATGGGAACTGCCCACCGTGCCATCCCTCGATGTCCCGGAGAGGCAGGTCCCCCTTACCTGGCACCACAAAGTGAACCACGGCATGATGGTTCCAGGAAAAGCCCTGGGGCCAGCACAGCTCTGGCTCGTTCGCCACAGCCATCAGGTGCCGCCGGCGACCCCACGCCAGGTTCCTCATCTTCCTCTCCTCCTCCTCATTGCCGCCAACGCCCTGCCAGCCCCGCGCAAAGACGTACTCGGAGAAGCGGACGAGCCGCTCTCCCTGCTCCAGCAGCTCCAGCTCCAGCAGGTAGCGGCTGCCCCGCATGCGGTCCTGGCGTTTCTCCACGTTCACGATACGCCGCAGCTGGAACCGCCTGCAGGAGATACAGCTGGGGTGGGCATGTCCCCCGTACACCAGCCCCTCTCCCACCTCCAGCCCGTTCAGCTCTGCTAGGCTCTTTCCTCCTGGCTAGCACAAACCTTTTTGTCCCCAGCTTCCCCCTGCTTTGCTGCACCACTTCCAAAGTCCCATAGGAAGGTTTAGCACCTGTTTCCTAAATCCACAAGCATGTGGGCTTAGATCTGGGATTCCAGCCAAGAGAAAATAGTTGGCAAGGGAAATGAAATAAAGGTGACACAGAAAATAACAAATGTGTCTGAATGATTGTAGGGCTGGTAATAGCGAGTGTATTCAACACCTCCTACAACGATCTTGGCACAAGGAGTATGTTTGGGCTAGTGAAATTGGCTGATGACAGCTTATCAGCCAATAACATGGAGTAGGACTGAGCAATCATACAGTAAAAACTGGGGTGAGCTGTAGGTTCAGAATGGCCAAAACAAGATGAAATGCCAGGTCATGCCCTTTTAGATCATAACAAGAGTTTCTGCTGTAAAATGGATGCTCATCAGTTAAAAATGCTGAGAAAAGCTTGTGTGTACTGATGAGTTACACCGTGACTGTGACTGAAAAAACAAATGTGATTTTAAGATGCAGCATTAGAGCTACTTCCAGCAGGGACTGGGAACTAATAACACCCATTCTATCAAACATCCAGGATACTGGTCACTTATGCACAGGAAAATTAACCCAAACTGAAACCCACATGGAGAAAGACAGATAGGAAAATGATGGAAATAGAGGCCAACTCTCAACAGGAGGGTCAGGAGTTGGATTGTTTAGCTTATAGAGGCTCAGAGGAGGTACGTCTGTTTGCCAGAAAGGCAATCCAGATGGCAAGTCTTGAGAAGAAAAAGAACCGTATCAAGACCACTTAAAAACAGAGTACCAGCAAAAGCTGATCTCTAGTGGGTCATCAAAGAAGCAAGGAGCTGAAACATCTTCCCAAATCAGTACTAGGATCTAGAAATCTAGCTAGTTTTAAGATGGAGGTGCACACATTCAGGTAACAGTGTAGGGTACTTGGTTGTCTCTGAGGTCAGTGTACTGATCCACATTATCTGATAGGTCCCTTCTGGTCCTATGTCCTAAGTGATTCACAAGCTGAGATGTGGCAGACATCAAACCACAAGCACAAGGAGCTCCAGTACTACTTCATACCAGCAGGGTTTCTTAATCTTCAGCTGGTAAAATGCTCGTAATGTGCTCTCAATACCTACGCTGCACAAGGAGGAAGCCAGCAAAAGGCCAGTGATGCCAGCTGGATGGAAACCTCCAATCTTTCACGTTTACTGCCACCAGCTGTTGGAGGGTGATATTCAGCCCCCAGACATGGTCTGGTGTCCAACAATTGCCATTTCTCAGCCAAAAGAGGTATTTAAAGCCCAGGTTTTTACACAGATTCCTTGCCTGAAGTCTTATTTCCCACATCTAGTTTATCCTCCGATTCCCACTAGCTCCTCACACAACAGGTATTCCCTGTGCAGCATGGTACACCAGCTCCAGGGCACTGCCCCTTGGTTTTTACACTGTGCCTTACCCCTTACTCCTCTGGTTGAGCTTCTTCAGGAAGACGCGCGTGACTTCCAGGGCCTCCCTTTCTCTTAGCAGCAAGTTTCCTGATGTGTTGCATTTCAGGTCAATCCAGTCTGTGCGCAGCATATGGAAGTCCAGGTTGCTCGTGCTGAAGGTCTGCTCCCAGTTCACTGCCTGGTCAAACACTGGTACATAATCAAAATCCTCCTCATCTTCCTCCTCTGGCTCCCCATCTGCCTCTTCCTCTTCCTCTTCTGCTGCCACAGCTCCAGACTTGCCCTTCACAGGAGATGCCACCTGCGCCTCTCCCTTGCCCATGTCCCCACCATTGGCTGCCTTCTGCTCAGCAATGTAGGACTCCACTTGGTTCAGCCACTGCGGCAGCCCAAGCTGCTGGCTGGGGCTGGCAGCACTCACAGCGTGTCTGCCGGCTTTGCCAGAGACTGGGCCTCCTTTCCTGGCTGGCACAGTGCCTGCTGGCTGCAGCCCGTCCTTAGCGATGCTGAGGTCTCCTCGAGGTCTCACCCCTTTGGGAATTGTGACCCCTGAGTCCCTGGGGCCACCGAGAGGCTGCTGCCTTTGGGACACAGTGCTAGAAGGAGGGTTTGCCTTTTTGACAGGCGCTCTCCCCTGGACGGCCCTGGCGTGCTGCGGAGGGCTCCTGGAGTT
This sequence comes from Gymnogyps californianus, assembly GCF_018139145.2. Taxonomy (NCBI): domain Eukaryota; kingdom Metazoa; phylum Chordata; class Aves; order Accipitriformes; family Cathartidae; genus Gymnogyps; species Gymnogyps californianus. The sequence continues at coordinate 150,983,979 of NC_059471.1, forward strand.
GTCTTTGACGCCAGCTTTTAAACGGGGTCTCTTCATTGTTGGGTTCCCCTCTAGGCCAGCCTGGCTGAGGCTTTGGTTGGCAGAGGCCAGCGTGGCTGATTTGACACCAGACCTCTTTGTCCTTCTCCTCTGTAGCCCCTCTCCTATGTCACCACGCATCACTGAGAGGAGCCGACGACGCTCCCAGAGGGAATAGTCCTTGTGAACATTATTGCTGCCCACCACGCTGCCGGGAGCGTTGCCTGTCGGCTCTGCCCTCCCTGTGCCGGGGCGCTCAGGGGGACTGGTACTCTCCGCGTCCTGCTCCGTGTACTGCAGGTCGCCCAGGTTCCCCTCCTGGGAGCCTGCAGGAATAATCGCAGTTACACCTCTGGCATCCTCCCGCTGCCTTCCCCATCCTGACCCAGGTACTCGCCCCGCCAGGGGCAGCTACTTTTCGCCTCATCTCAGCATTGTCTCTCCTGCTCAGAGGGACAGGGATGCTCTCACACACGGGAGCCGTGCTCTTGCCGGTACCAACCTCCTCAGCACCTATTAGCCAGCATTGCCAAAGGCTGTGGAGGTGTCTGGCTTTGTCTTTAGCTGTCAGTCTGGCCACAGCTTTGCAGGGCAGGTGTCAGCATAGGCTGCCATGCTGCACACCTTTGGCGCTGTCGCTTCTGCCCACATTTTTGCTGGAATTGCACCTCAGCTAAGCTGCGGGCCTGAGAGGTAGTTGTCATGTTGTCCGCTACAGCCCACTGTTTGGTGACCTCCCAACCTGCCCTCAAGAGGAGTGAAAGTGGCAGCAAAAATCTCCTCCCAGCCACAGCAATCTGGCAGGGAAGGGCTGTGACTTCCTTGGTACAGAAAGTCAACAGCTTCTTTCAGCTGGTGCTGGAAGATCACACACAAAAGCGACAGATAAAAGGATCCTCTGGGCTCTGACATTAGGGCCCCTACCTGGCTGCTCTGTCTCTTCTCCAGAGTCCAGGCTCTTCTCTGGCCGATCCATTTTCATATACTTGTAGAATCCAAATCTGCAGAGGGAAGGGCAAAACACAAGTTTGATGAAAGTTACTTTGCCATCTCCAAATAGATTATGGCCACTGCTTCAGAGGTGATGGTCCATTACTCTGATTACATCTACCCAGCATCTCTAGATCCTCCTTTCCCAGCAAGTCATAGACTATCATCATCCCTATCTTTCAAATCTTTGGGCAATCAGGTCTTACTCTGCATTGTCAAAGACGTCAGCTTTCCTTGCTTATCATCCCAGTCTCTCAGACATTTTCTCATAAGCGTAGGAGGAAATCCCAATATAAGTACCCTGAAACACTTATTTAGCCTCCCTTAAACTGCTCCTTAAAGCTCAGTTATGATGTAGTGCTCACAAACACAAGTCATCATGCTGCAAAAGCATCTCAGGCAGGTAATTGCAATGATCTCCCTCTCTCTTCTCTCATACCACCACTGGCTGTGTACTGTCCTCATACGTCTGTGGTTCAAGCTTTTGGGAGGGGTTTCCAGGACTTTTTCCCTCCATGTGTGCTTGATGCCAAGCAAAACGGGCCCCCAGTTCCCAAATCCTGTCACAATACAAATGAATTGTCAAAGCAATAAACCTGGGTGGCACCTTCCAGCCCATGGCAGCCACCTTCTCCACCCTTCACTATGAACCCCAGTCCCAGGAGTTCCCTTCCAAACCTACAATACGATCTGTTGTTCCAGCCCTCAAAACAGTCCTGTAGGGAGGAAGAAGATCCTGAGCACAGGGAGGCCACCATCAGTTATGTCACTGGAAAAGTGACTCTCCTTATCCTGCAAAAAAAGTCCTCCTGAATGGAGGTGGGTCCTCACACAAGGTGTCTGCCTGTGGCAGCGGGGAGCATGCGAGTGGCAGTTCCCTCACAGGGCCACCGCTGGGAGCCAGACCCCAGTGCAGATGAGTGACATGCGTTTATTCCCCCAGAGAGATGCCTGGTGGTGAGCATGGTTTGGCTTTCACAGTGACAGCCATCAGGAGGCTCCAGCTGCTGGCAGGCAAAGTTTGCTGGAAATCTATTCCCTGATGTAGTGGAACAAACATGCTCTGACCCAGCTTCCGGGTTAATAGAACAAGAAAAGCAGCGGCAGTTTCCCCTTGAGACCTAAACCTATTTTCACTTAAAGGGAGCATAGGTTATCGAAAGAAACTATAAATGCTTTCATGTTTTGCGGAACTTTGGGGATCTTTAAGAATTAAGAGAGTCCTGCAGAAGTGAATATGAAATTCCACCCCAATTCCAGCCTTCAAACCATCTCTTCCCTCCCTGCTAGTAAATGTGCACTTGCAGCATCCTACCTTTCCAAGTAATAAGGGTTTTCCTGATAGAAGCATTTGTTGTCTTTCTCCATGTGGCTCAGGCGGCTGTAATCATTCGGGTAAACAAAGGATAAATGAACCTGGGAAGAAAGGAGGAAAATAAAGTAAAATCCTCATAAATGCCAGATATCAGTCACAAGGTGACCCAGACACAGTTGCAGGGTGACTAGCCCTTTTGAGAGGGAGCAGGGGCTGCTCACTATTTGCCTCTCCAAGGCACCCGGTAGCAGGCTGTGAGAATGGAAAACAGAAGGAAGCGTGCTGGGATGTGTGCACAGGTGTGCCTTTTTCTCTCTCTCTCGGCATCTCTCTGTCCATCTCTGTAACTGTGTGCTTAAGTCCTATAACAGAGCGAGAACTAGCTAGAAGAGAGGTGGATAAGTCCTCCTGAAGAGATGCAGGGGATCACAGGAGCCCAGAAAGTGTGTGGGGAGACTACCAGGCAAGGCTGAGGGAGCTGGGGCTGCCCAGGATACGGGTCCCCCAGGGAGTGTAAGCTTGCACTGGCATCCAGGGAGGGCAAACTGTGCTGGTGACCTCTCCCCAGCAGACCTCAGAGTCTGCTCTGCTACGCAGGGGATTAATCCCTGCTATGTTGCGTGCCCCACAAATGCGAACTCCCCCTCAAGACCAGTTTTAAGCTTGTCAGGGCTTTAGTAGTCCACACAGACTACAGTTCACCCCTTGGAGAATAAAATCCTTGGCCATTGTGAGGCTTCGTGTGAAGGCAAGCTCAGCTCTTTGGTTTGAGGTCCAAGGGGCTCAGTAAGACACACACACTTGTACCCCAGTGAGACCCGTGAGCAGTGCTTAGCACTCATCTCCCTTTTCTTGGTGTTCCCCTTTGGCATGTACCGGGATGCAGACATGAACAGCAAATGGTCAAATCTGCCCAGGAGCTTCAGATCGGTGGAGGGGCCCATGGTCAATGGGGTCTCCCTCCTTCCTCCTTGTGTTCCCCTGGGCAAGTATCCGCTCAAGGAATAAAACTTACAAACTGGAGTCCCTGGTAGCGCTGCAGAGGAAATCCATTCACCAGGTAGCTGGGCTTGTACGAGCAGTCTGGCAAGGCTCGGCGCACATGAGACTTGCTGAGCAGAGGCACTGAGAAGAAGAAACACATAGGCAAGCATTGCTGGAGGAGCCCTGCTGCAACCGATGCACCAGCTTAGCTACTTCTGTGCCTGGTTTCTATTTATCCATGTGAAATACTAACAGATACATAAAGCAAACTATCTTGCACAGCAGCTCATCTCTTTATCTTGCTCTACAGCACTTACACTAAAATATTACACCTGGGGATGCTGGGTGAGCTGGATGCCAAGAAAGAGGAGCTGGGTTTAGCCTGTGCTTTGTCTCCTACAGTGACTGATATTGTATGCTGCCCCTCACCTCTGCACTGGGGAGAAAAAAGCATGGCCTTTGATAACCATGGTATAGGAGGACAATCTTTCTTGGCTGTGCTACTGCACGTGCTGTGACAGGCTGCAGCTACCTCCTCAACTGCTTTGCAAGTCTTACCTTTGTAAAGAGTGTCCCGGGGGTCAGGCTTCAACATGTCAGCTGGGTGTGCCTTGCTGCCTGTGCTGTCAGCAGGCCGGCTCGTGTGACTGGCCAATGTCTGCGGGATATGCCCAACCTCATCCATCTTTAAAAGTGTCTCGTCTAGAAACCAGAGAGAGAACGGAAGGGGAAGGAAGGGCTAATTTGTCCCGTGTCCCAAAAAATGCCCTTCCCCAATATCAGCCCTTTCCAAATGGCATTGCATCCGTGGCACTAATGCTGTCTCTGGGACAGCAATGCCTAAATGGTGCTGATCAGGAGCTTCATTGCAAAGACACCATGGGAAGGAACGGCTTTGACTCAGAAAGCTGGAAATACAGAAGCTATGGGGTAGGAACATGGCTATCACTGAAAGCAAACAAACAGTGCTGAGTAATGGAGGAAAATGACCTCCTGCCTTGGACACGCCAGCAGTCGTGTGCTGAAGAAGCCCCATACTGGCAGGAATTACTGGACACATCTGAATTATTAGCATTAAATGCAGAGCTTTCTCCTGTGCTGGAAAAGGAGCAGGACCCTGGGGTGAGGCCTTCAGTGGCTGAGGATGATGATGCTCCAGCAGGGGAATGGAGACCCACAGTAAGCCAGGAGCAACAGGAAGCTTAAATTCAAGACTGGGTATTGGTTATGTTTCTTCTTGGGTACTACTACCAGAGGACTTCATGTCTCCATGGATCTTACTCTGAGATGAGGGGAACTGAATAAATATCCAGGAGGGAAAGGCAACATGCTGCCAAGGGGCACTGGGGTTACTGTTAGCAACCTCTGGGTACTGAACAACATGGGAACCCAGAAGGAATGGGATGATGTGATACAGCCAAAGGCTGATATGGGAGAGGGAAACACTGCAGCACTGTGCTCAACCACAATGGGATCTTCTGGGATGTGAGTCTTCCCTTCTACAGGGAATTAACGAGAAGAAAAGAGCAGAAGAAAAAAGGATGAGGACAGAAGACCTAACGGAAAGCCTAGTCCTGGCCAAATGTCAGGTTTCAGAAAATACAGCAGCAGGTTGCGATCCAAGGCACAGCAAACAGATGTCTTGATTACATCAGGGAGTCTTCCATGGGCAAAAGTGTTGGCATGGAAAAAAGCCCAGAGATGTTGGAAGGCAACAGTGGTAGATATGGAAGGGGGAATGCTGGCAGAGGAAAGCGATGCTGACAAAGCTAGATAAGGGTAAACAGGAGTAAGGAGCTCCTTAACTGGTAAAGGCATCACTTGATGTGCTAAGAAGGGTTTACAAAACAGGAGGGACTGGGCTGATATGCTTGCTGCAATCCAGCAGCAACCTGAAGAGACTTGAGGCTGATATAGAAGAAAGCAGCATCGCCCAATATCACTAGCATATCCCGTTGTGTCCAGCACCCAGAGTAAAATCTCCTGGAAGTGCTACAGCAGCCCCTTCTCCCTGGTCATGTCCAGCTGCCAGCGCACTCCCACAGCTCCCATGTTACAGGCCTCACGTTCCCCCTAGCTCTCTGCAGGCAACCTCCATCCCGTGTTACTCTCACATCTGGGACAGTTCTCACCCTTGCAGACTCTCCTCTCTGCCCTTCCTCACTGCCTCTAGATTTCCCTGAAATAACATTCCAATCCTACTTCCAATTATCCTATATTTAATAATGAGCCACACTCTTGTCCAGAGGTCTCTCTCCTGACCTGTCTCCACTTCTTTCTTGTAATGATCTGTACGTATGGTATTTGCCTGGCTAGACTATGATTTATGGTGAAACACCGCTGATATATTTTGGAAGAACGGGGAGGTGCTCAGGGAAACCTGTGGTGAAGATACTTACTAGCAAAAAGGGAGAGGTATTGGGAGTCAATGACTTTGAACTGTGCTTCTGGGTCATTCAGTCTCCACTGGAACAGAGAAACACATTAAAATGAAGTGCTTATGGAGTTAACCAAGCCTGAACAAAAGGAACGGGCACAAGATGTTTTTTCACCAGATGGGCTCGCAGCTTCCTCTTTCTCCTCACTATGACCGAGTTTACCTAGCAGCAAAAGACTGGGAATGAGCCGAGATCCCCCAGGACACATCCAAAGCAGGAAAGGACAAAGAGCTGCAACAGAGACCGGAGAGGGCAGAACTATCCCAAGCAAGCAGAGGAAAGGGTCCTGACACATGACCAGGACTATCCCACATAGAAGTAGGTAAGGGCTCTGGAAGGGATTAGATACATCTCATGCAAAGAGGAGCTGGAGCCTGGGAAAGGAGGGAAATCGTTACAAACGTCATTCCCGAGCTCTGCGGGGATGCATATACAGCACGGCCATTTGCACAGACTCACTGCTACTTCCACATGGTCTGTTCCTCTGTCATCCTGCTTGTGCAGCACCTCAAAATAGTACCTGCCTGCAGCTGACAACCTGTGAAGAACAACGTGTCTGTCACCAAAACCATTAAGGAACATTTCTTAGCTTGTCAGCAGACAATGAGTGGAGAGCAACCACACCCATGAAACAATCTAATTCTCAGGGTGAGCAGGGTTAGGACTGCCAAGAAAATCCAGATGCTGACAGTGAGATAGGTAGCTTCCCTTGTGCACCTGGAGCACTCCAGACCTTTCTCAGTTAATTCTGAATAACTCCCTTTCAGTCTTGCCTGCTGGGTTTTGGCCTCTGGGAAACATGGCCAGTTCCAAGGCAGGAAGCTCGGGATACAGTTCATACAGAGGAGTCTGGATCTGCTGGTGGCTGCTTCCTCCAGGGAAGAAAACTTCAGTGTTGCATTCCTGCAGTAAATCAGCAAAGCAACTAGCACAGGTGTGGATGTGTCACTTCAGCTTTGGCAATACCCCAGAGTAATCCCTTTCTCTATATTGCTAAATTCTTCAGAACAAGCCCAGGTTCCTTTTTCTTGTCCCTGCAATTTCCGGGCCATGTGCGGAGGTGGCTGGGAGAGAGGGGCTCTGCTCACTCACCTCACCATCTTTGACTGCTGGCTGTGAAATTTCCCAAACTCCCCTGGCGCGGTCCACTCCCTCCCTGTCTGTGAAGAGACAGAAAATGCTCTAGTTAAGATGAGTTTCTTCCCTGGTTACTGCGCCGGGAGTGATGAAGAGGGAAAACTGAGCTACTCCTTCTGGTAAATTGTCTGTGAGATCCATAACCTGTGGACAGATTTAAGTCCCTTAATCATGAACATGGGGCTCCCAACAGCACTGCCAATGTGTAACTGGCTTAAGGTATGTTGTGTCATACCCATCTGGCATCTGTGGTGCTACTGTCTGTAGCTGGGCAGGAAAAGAAACTTGGGTAGTCCAGGGAAGCATGTAAGACAGGAAGGTCTCCATCCCCACAGAAACATTAAAGCCTTGACGGAAGAAGCCATGCAGCATGCACTGTACCTTGCCTACACTGGCCAGCAGCTGGAGGCCAGAGGTCTTTTCATCTGGACTCAGCCAGAACTCAGCATTGTCATCCGCAGCAATGGCAAACTGAAACTCCCCTGTAGAGAGATGGAGGGAGTAAGTAGGGCTCTGAGGTAAGGGCTTGTGCGCAGAACAGATTCTGCTCCTCTAAAAAGCTGTCTTCACCCTTTTTCCTGGTGAGACCATACCTTCCCTTTTGATATTACCACCCCCACCCCTTTGAACCTCTCTGAATTCACTAACTCTGCTGTGACTGAAAACAAAACTTTACAGATGCAACTGGTTCACTATCCCTCCTGCATTGGCTTCAACTGACATGTAAACTGGAAAGCTAAGAAGTCCATGCAAAGTCTCCCTGCCTCCCCTTTTGTTTCCAAAGCAAATTTTTGTGTGAGAAGCTGTGTTTGGATGGAGGAATGTGCATCTGGAGCCACGAAGGGAGACAGAGGTGCTTGAGTCTCACTGTTCTGGCCAGGGTTATGGGGACAGCAGTGGAGGGCCAGGGGACCAGGAGACATGGGTGAGCGCTAGCAGGCTGCTCCGGGCAGAAGCATGCAGCTAGGCGATACAGATGTCAGCTGCTGTCAGATGGTATTCATGCACCCAGGGAGCAGCAGGAACATAAATGATGTAATGTACAGTCCTGTGCATGCGAGGGAGGGAGGAAAAGCTCAGGGATTGCTCGTGCCCACGTACACGCCATGGGGCTGTGCATTCATGACAGCATTGTTTTTTATCCAGCACTTCCCATCTGTTTTCTTCTGTGCTTTTCCTTTCCACCCTACAGGGGAGGCAGATGTGTTTCCACCCATGCCAAGGCCACGGCCAGTCACGCACAGCTAGCTGGGCCGCCCACGTGAGGGACCTGGCATTGGGCTTGACAGGGTGAGGGCACCAGTGTTCAGCACCAGGAGGGGAGGGAGGGGCAGGTGAGAAGAGACGCGAGCGGCAGCACAGCAGCCTCAGAGCCCTCACCGTCGGTGAAAGGATGCAGGTAGCCAAATATACGGAGACCATAGTTGGTCCATTTTGGGGACACAGCCAGCTTCTTCAGTGTAGTTCGCGTCTGAAGTGGAACAAGAAAAAAATAATAAAAATAATTAGATGTGACAGGAACAAGGGGGGACGCAAAAACCCTGGGACAGGTAGGCAGAGGGAAGTATGAGGTTTGCTCTGGGAGGAGGACGGGGCATGGTGTGTGACGGAGGCAGTGAGAAAGAGCAGGCCAGATGAGAGACGAACTGGAGCAAGTGCTGCTGCAGAGGGGAGAGCTGCATGGGGGATGCCGGTGAGATGGTGGGGATGGGACGTGGCGTTCACTAGCTACTTGGAGGGAGAGCACCAAGTACAGGGCTCCTTCACCCCGTGTCCGAGGACTGGCAGGCCAGCATGGGTAAAATGAGCCTCCCCTGTGCAGCAGAAGAGCTGCCACTGTTGAACCCTTGTGAAAGCTTCCTGCTCCCTCAACAGAAGGACAGAGGCGGTGATGGAGAGGGATAGGGACAGGATGTGAAGGGAGCAGGGGCGATCCAGCTGGGAAGCAGAGCTGGGAAGCATGGGACAGAGGGTGTCGCAGTCTTACTCACGTGGGGGAAGAAGGGGAAGTGGAGGTTTTTCCTGAGCTGCTCAGTGGAGCTGCCGCACCAGTCCTCGAACACATGCAGATTGGCCTGGCCCTGGAACTGAGGGGCAGAAGTGGGGCACCATGAATTGCTGTGTCCCTCCCCTGCATCCCTCCCCTGTTCTGCCAATCTCAGCCACAGCCCCTGGCACTGAAGCGCTTGTGAGAGCGAAGGAAGACGCCGCTGCTGCGACAGGCTGGTCTGCAGGATACGTGGGTCCAGATCCCTGTTTCTCATCTGCTGAGGGTTTGGGGTTGGCACAGGTGACAGTCTGAAAGGCACCGGGGAACTGCGATAATGCCGGGACATCTCAGTTAAGTGGCTGGGGTTCACTCCATTTTGCTCCATCAAGGAGGTGTTTAACCAGAGGGCTGTGCTCTGAGGCCATGGTGTGGGGCACACTGCAGGGTGGCAATAGCCCCCCATGATCCAGCAAAGAGAGTGTAGGGTCTTATGTCCTCCAAGAAGGTGTTTTGGACTCCCTCACCATTTCAGGGCTATTTTCCTGACCTGAGGAAGAGGGGACACCCTAGGGAGGGGAGATGGCAGATCTTCTTAAAGCGTGTCTGCAAGGTAAAGCTCATGGAGGACGGTGGGGACAGGGAGATGGAGGCTCAGCAGGGTGGGGAGCAGCAGCACAGGCTGGTCAGTGCGCAGCATGGCCTCTGTGTGCCCACAGAGACACAGAAACGCTGGGGGGAGCGGGGGTCCCCTCCTGGACAGCGTAGGAGAATGTACAGCGTGGGTACGACTGGCTGTCCCCGCTACCCAGCTGGCCCTGCCAGGAGAGGCTGTCGGTGCCCAACAGAGACCTGGAGCACAGCTTTGCTGGGAAAAGCTTGCTGGCTGCTGTTGGATTTCAGCGATACGCTCCTCAAGGGACAGACTTTCTTTCTGTCAGAGCCATTCAGAAAGGAGGGGCTGGCTGCCCCCCAGCAAAGTCCAAGCTCTCTGCCTGCAACCAGTAGAGCTGGATGCTGAAACCCTCCTCACAGGACTGACATCCAACAGCAGACAATAAATAAGCTGGAGACTGTAGAAGCTACCTTAGACAGGGAAATGTTGAAGAAAGGAATAGGTTGCCTTGGGACCAGGGAGCTTTTGCCGCGGCTGTCTTGCCTATATAAGGGCTGCGCGAGCAGGGCTGGGGAAACCGCCTGAACAGCACCCAAATGTCTACAGATGGCAGCAAATTCTTAGTTTTCACTGGGGAGTCTCTGGCAGGGCTGAAGCAGCACGGTGGAGTAGGGCCCAACCGCTCTGTGCACTCCTGGCAGAGAAACCGCTTCACAGAGTTATTTTTCCCAGGATAGCGGGTTGGGGTTTTGTTTTGTAATAAACCGTGGCTTGAAGGAAGGACGCGGAGCAGACTTGGCCTGGCACCAGCTTATGCAGTAATGCTCCTTGCAAGCTGTGGGCTTTAGTCATGCACGTGAAAACTATCTCTGTGTGCCAGGCAAAACACATTCACAACCACTGCTGTTCTTGAGTGGTCTCTCATCAGCCCTCTCTCACTGGTGTCCGCACTGCCAGGGCTTGACTGATGTCTGCAAGCCTGTGTCGTCCCCCACTACTATCTCCTCTTCTTTCCTCCTCTGCTGACATCCCTCAGCCTGGATTCTGCCCATCAGGCAAGAGGAAAAGCAGCAAGACAAAGTGGATGTAATTTCCCAGAGTGATGCTGCACAAAATCACAGAGAAACTACACAGAGGGCTCAGGGCAATGGATGCAGCCAAGAGAAACCTGGGACTCTGCAGGGACTCACGATACAAATAAATCCCTGCAAGCGTGACAAACAGTGAATTAGAATATAATTGCTGGGCAGTCCCATGCCCCTTGACCAAATCCAGGTTCACACCCAAGTGTTTTATACTACTTTTCTCAGCCAAATCAAATAATGACAATTGTTGTTTCTTGTGGAACATGAAATGAGGTGAACAGGCTGGGCTCCCACAGTGAGTCACTGCCAGAAACTGAGTCTTATGGCAGTCTGCTGCTATCCACAAGTGATGCTGGTTTTTCTTCTTAGAGAATTGTTTGCACGCTGCAGATAGCAGGCTCAGATCTCTATCAAATGTAGCACAACACTCCCACACTGTGGAGAGGCTGGTGCTGCAGTCCCCTCCTGGCAAAGACAGACCCAGGGGATGCTCCCGAGGCTCAGGACTGCAATGGAGTTGGCTGGCTTTGGCATGGGGTAGCCCAAATGCCAAAACAGACCTTTATGAGGGAGGTCCCAAAAAAGTGGCTAGACCTGCTTAAATGTTTGCAGAGGGAACTTGGACCAGTCCCATTCTAATACAATACTTTACTGCAGAGTTTGGCAGTATTAGGGAGAGGGCAGCCTACTAAAAAATAAGGCAGACACCACTGTACTAAGTGCTCCATCAATACTGTAAGAGATGGTCCCTGAGATTTCTAGTCTGACACCCCTGCCTCCAAAGTCTTTACAAAGCCACCTGAGAGGAGATTCTGGCAGGAGCTAATGAGATCGCTTCGCTTTCCTGTGCTCACAGCTAGTAGAAATAATTAACAGGTAAATAATAAGCATTTCTTGCATGCAGTTTCAGAGTCTTTTCTAAAGCAACAGATTTTCTCCTGAGCTAGAGCAGCCTAACTTACTCTCTGCTTCCTCTGAAAGGGAAAAGAAGAACATTATTGACAGACAAGTGCTGGCTGCCCAAAGTGCTGCTCTGGGACAGAAAACTGAGCTAGGCTTTAATTTTAGGCCCCCACGAGTCATCAGTGCAGCAGCTGTTTTGAAACCCTATCACCTCTGTCCCTCCAACTCAATTCACGGCTGCCCATTGCAGGCAGCTGAGAAATTCCTCCGTTTGCTATTTGGGTCTCCTCTGGAACATGCAGTAAAAATCTCCTGCTTGGGGCTTTTGCAGATTGCAGCAACAGATAAATGGCACTATCATTCCCAATTCATGCACACAGCTCCTGAGAAATGTCGATGGACTTTCTAAAACATGGCTACTGAGTTTGAATTCCCAGCTTGGAACTACCTGGCCCTGGTTTTCAAAGGGCTGGAAATTTAGGACCTGGTAAGCAACAAGTTAAGTTCTCCTTGTCCCCTTAAAAACATCTGAAACATTTGAAAATTTTGGATAGACTGATTTGGCCAGAACCAGGAATAGAAGCCAAGAGTCTGGGCTTTCAGTGGGAGCTGGTATTACGTGGTCTGTGCCTTCCCATTTAGAGGGCTCCTCCTGCCCCTTGGCTTCCTCCCCGGCCCAACGCCACCTCCCAGTTGCTTATCTCCACCCTGCTGAAATAGTAGCACTGCAAGAACCCAGCTCGGATCCAAAACAGGCACAGGTCGTGCACCAAGGGCACCATCAGCATGGCGCGAGTAAGGCCAGGAGCACACGCGCAAGAGCTGTTCTTCCCAAGGAGGTCTGGGCAGGCTGACACCCTCCTGGGCACAACACCACGAGCACAAAGCAACAGCGCTGCCTGAGTGAAGGGAGAGCTGAACCTTAACAAGCGCAGGGAGGCGAGAGCTGGGACAGGCCCTTGCTTCTGTGCTGACGCAGCAGTCTCCACAGCTTTGGAAGTGGGGCTGGTCTCCAAGCCCCAACACTGACCCTTCCCACTGAGCGTGCTGAATTAACACCCACCTGCAGCCCTGGCTTTGTATTAAGAGACTTTGGTATTTCCGCTTCCTTCTAGCGAGGAATTTTAGATTATCAGTTCCTCCTAGGAAAACAGACCGTAAAGGAGGACCAGGCACACAGAGAGCACAGACCTCTCTTCCCAGCTCAAACTCTATCATGACAAAACCACCCAGGGGGGTGGCACCACACACTCAGTGGCTCCTGGTGAGCAAGGAGCCGCAGGGAAGAAAGGCGAAAGCAGCAGCAGAGGCCGGGGCAAGCAGCAAAGCTGGGAGGATTGCAGCAGCGGAGACACGACGTGCTGCACTGTAACTGGAGCAGGATGGAGAAGAGAGGTCTTCCCTAATTTAATCCTGGGCGACTTTGGCATCATGGAGGCAAATCAGCTGTGTAGCTGCATGCAGCCCAGGGAATGCACAGCGCCGGGGATGACAAACAGGGCACAGAGAGGGCCTGAGCCAGGGAAGAAAGGCGACTTTGTGCTGCCAACTGGAAACTCCTGAGTTTATAAGACTCTTCTGTCTCTGCAGAGCGGCCGTGGCCCCTCCTCCTGCCTGGCCCAGCTCCCCTGACTTGGTGACATTCAGCAGCCAGCAGCTGGGCTTCGCTGCAAGCTCTGCCGCGCCAGGCACTTGCGGGAATCCATCAAGACAAGTTAGCAACAAAGCCGTCCTATCCCACCAAGCCCTGACACCTGATGGGAGCGAGCAGATGAGGAAGGGACGTGGGCAGGGACAGAGCAAGCAGCAATAGCGTTGTCTTTTAGACCTCTAAGGAAAGGACGCTTCCTCTTAGGGCAGGTTTGGTAGCAGGAAGATGCCCTAGCACAATGCTCTGGTTTTGTGCAGCACCTATGCACCTATACAGGCGCTGCCTGCAAGGGCTGTGCTCCTGGACGTCCCTCACACCTCCTTCCAGTGAGAAGGAAGTCCTGAGGCTGCACAGACATGAAGGGGAGGATGTTTTAAATGCTCCCCAGCACTGCCCAGACCTTTCTCCTCTCAGAGCTGAACAGAGGCTTGTGCAGAGGTAAATGAGAATGATCGGGCTAACCAGGTGCATTTCGGAAAATCCTTCCCCCACACCTACAGCAGTGCCAAATGGTGACACTCATGGTCCCACAGTGAAGGTTCGCCCTGGCAATAGCCAGGCACCTTTCTGAATTAATGAAACAAAATGCCCACATCTCTCCAGCCTGAGGAGGTAGTGGGTGACGCTGAGAGCTGGAAGACTTCACTCTGGTGCCTGGAAGGGCCAGTGAGGGTCAGGGTCATGTGCATGGGCACCTTGAGGAACCCAAGAGTGAGTCTGAACTGTGCTTTCCCCCATACGCAGGGTATAACCTCCTTAGGGATTTCCTACGCACACACTTTCCCACCACATTATCCAAGGCTGAAGACTTAAACCGCCGATTTCATCTCCTGAAACTGAAAGAGGAAAATTGAAACCTGTCCTTTTTTGGCCACGCTAGTTGCCAGCTCACCCTGCAACTCTCTTAATTATTTATGTTTGTCCAGAATATACCTCTCTATTCAAACAAAGCCCAGCTCCCCAACCTGTGGGAGACAACCCGCGCCCCTTGCCCCAGGAATCAGGCTGCAATTAAGTTCTTAGAGATCCTGCAGGGAGGGCACAATGGGATCATAGACCCTGGGTAATTAATTTGGGCAGAGTTACAGAAAAACTTAATCCCCAAGCTAGGAGAAATTTCAGCCGGCGGTTAAGAGGACAGCAAGTAGCTCTACACAGAGCTGTGCCTGTGGATCTCTCTCTACCTCCTGCAGCTGGTACTGGTGAACCGCTGGCCTCTGTGTGCAGTCAGGGTGGCTCTGCTGACCCTCTGGGTACGGACAGTGCCACAGCAAGGGCAGGAAATTTTGCCTTATAGAGACAAAGAGAAAACTGGTGAAGGAGGCGGGTGCTTCACAGGAGCAGCGTTAGAGAGCAGGGCTGATGGGGGAGAACGGCAGGGCGTGCAAGTGGGGCAAGGCCACGCAAGCCAGCTCCCCAGTCTGATATCTGTACGCCCTGGGACTCAAAGTCTTCTCATGGCGCATCTGCCGCACACCACCTGACACAGCGCACGGCCGGGGACTCAGGCACCCACAAACTCCCAACGCAGCCGGTCTGAGGCAACAGCCCTGCTACCTGGCAGAGCTCTCCTCCCCAACAGGGAGCAGTGCAGGACAAGGCAGGGGGCACGCAGCACCTTTCCAGGCATGGGGCCATCCCGCACAGCACACCTCAAGTCCTACCCCTTCCCCTTGGCCAGAACACCTCTCCGCTAGCTTTCCCCCTGGCAGCACCACACCAGGGCAGCAGGTTTGCAGGCCGGTGGGTGCCCTGCCCAGTGCCACGGCACGCAAGGGCATGAAGTTGCCCCACAAGCAAAGCAGAAGGCTTTGCACATCAGCCCTGTGCTAAACACATACCTTTGCCCAAGCCACAGCGCGTACCCCACCAGTTGCATTTCTAACCCAGTACAGGCTCATTGCACGCCACAGCTGGCAGGTTTCAAGACGAATATGCTTTTGAGAAATCACCCGTGAGGGGATGAGAGACATCGGGTAAAGCCTCAGAGAAGCTGAGGGATGTCACGCAGAGACTGTATCACCTGATGCTGTGGGAGAAGGGAGCAGTAAATGCTCCGTGTCATCCCTGTGCACAGCAGCAGTCCTGGCCCTGACATCCCACTGGCTCTTCACCAGCAACTGCTCATCTGGGAGGCAGCCCTGCACACACGCTGCCTGCAAGGCCCTGTGGCTGAAGGAAGCCCCCAGGCTCCAGCTGGGACCAGCACTCGCCAGAGCTGATGCAGCAGAACAGATCAATGGTCTGGTCTGGTTCTGGGCACTGGAGGGTGACTGATGCTGGCTACTTCCACAAAAGCTTTAGCTCATGCTGCAGGGACCTAAACTGCTCAGTGCGATGGCTGGAGGGAGGTGCTTTCCCCCTGCCAGCCGGTGATCATCTTGTGCCCTGAGTGCAGGGACAGAAGCCTGCTCCCTCCCCAGGGGAGCAGCAGAGGCCCTTCTAATTTGTACGGGTCTCTAATCACCTTGAGGAATTTAGTGAGCTGACTCCATTAGCTAAATGCCCCCTGGGTGGTGTCCCTCTCATTATCAGCAGGCTGTGTTGCTCCCTTATCTGAAGGGGAATGGTGAGATAAGGGAACAGGGGAGGAAAGAATAAACGAGACATGAAGGAAACAAAGGGAATGTTTACCCCAGTCTTCAAGGGTCACCAGAGAAGGTCTCTGTTCATCAGAAGTGTCACTGAAGTGGAGAAATCTCTATGTATGACACACAGGGGTTGGATAGCAAGCAAATGCCAGAGCAAGAGCAGAGTGTCACAATTCTGCATGCCACAGTAATGTATTTGCTCGTTGAATGCTTGGCCCTACGCACTCTCAGCCCTAAATAAACTTCACCTTTCAGGAAGGTAGTGGACTGCCTGCTCTCAGGGAATTGTGGGTGGGTGTTTGGTGCCTTGATGGCTGGTGGAGATGCCAAATTATCAGGAATCCGGACACTCCTGTCCTTCCGGATGATTACTCAGGTCTGTAAGTGTCATTAAGCCAGGAGGGGGTGATAGGGAATGGACTTCTAGTGAAGCAAATTAATTTCCAGGCAGAGGTCCCTGCCTTCCGTTCTCACTGCACAGGTCTCTAGCTACAGCTCCCTCACACAAAACAATGGAGAAATGCACCCACCTCCGGCATCCATGGGACCGGGTTGTCCACAGCTGCATAATTTGATTTATTCCTCCACCTCTTTGCAGCTCTTGGTTCTGAAATACAAGTAGAGGAAAGCCAAAATAAGCTGATAAATGACCTGGCACTGACACCTACACAAGAGGGCTCAAACCTGGTCACAAGAACATGTGAGAAAAAAGCAACTTCCCAAGCTCCCTTTCCAAAGGACAGGCCAGCTATCATGGCCATAGTGAGGTGAAAATGCTCCCTGGCTTTTTTGACAGCAAATTCCCATGGTGAGCTACTGAGGGGAAAGGATACCAGCACTTTATAGCTGTTTGCTAGCACAGAGTTAAAACTTAGGTCATTCTCCCTTTTTTTTCCCCCATCCTTGTTTCAAAAAGGTCCAAACAATAGTTCTTCCAACACTTCCTTCAGGCAACAGTACCAAGATGTGCTTCACTAGAGAGCTACAAACTCTCTCCTGACCTTTCATTTCTGCTTCTGTCTTGCTTAGTGCTACCTTCCTCTGCCACATACCCAGCCAGCTTCAGCCCACCGCTGCGGCTTAGTACATCTAAAATAACTTAATTCACTACAGTGGAGTCATTGTGCATTCACATTGCTGTGAGTCAGCTCAGATTTTGCCCTGTGGCATGCTCTCTTTCCTGCGTGAAGAGAGAGCTGTCTCTTGGGACCAGCATCAGAAAGGAAGGTCTGCCCTTCTAAATGTTCAGAAGACATCCCAAGCCTCCTCACCTGGTGTCCCAGCTTATGCGGATAGTAAAACAGAAGGCTTGAGTCCCCACGTGGCACATTAGTGTCTGCCAGAGCCTTAGCCAGCTCCCTCCAGCTTTCGTATCCTGCATAGAGGAAACAGAAAGAAATGTCAGAGTACAGGCTAAAAAAAGAAGCCGCAGCAGTTACCAGAATAAACTGGTCCTTTACAAGGCTGAGACACCTCTAACACTCTGGAACAGTCCAGCAGAGACCAGGAGTTGTTTATGTTACTCAGAGCTGGCAGACTGACACAGAGAGAGAAATTGCCTTTGTCTTCCTTAAAAGCTCTTCCCTCCTTCTTATTAATTTGTTATATTAAAGATTCATAATAGTTCTAAAATACATGTCAGAGATTTCATTAATCACCACAGGACTGGGAACCTCTTTGTAGATCCCTCAGATAATCCTATTGGTCAAACTAAAGAACAGCAATTTTTTTTTAACTAGCAATCCCAAAGAAAAATAAGACAATAATCAGATTACTAATTAGTTTAACCATCAAAAGAATATTATTCTGAATATGCACTTATTTGCACAATAAAAGCTTTCAATCTTCTTTTCTTGAAGGAAATGATGGCAAAGAATGCACCTGATGGGACATTCAGCTGTAATGCCTAAAATATTAGCAGTGATGCAGTGAAGGACGTCGCTATTTAAGTGAAGTCAGCTTCTAGGTTCAAAGCAACTTCATTTGACACCCCCTCCCCTCCCAGTCTGCTCGAGCCAGAAGCCAGGATCAATTTTGGTTTCCTTCTACAACTCCATTGGCCTCCTGGGCTTAGGAGGGACAAAGACGAGCAGATGCAGCATAACCTTGTAGCTCTCCGCAACCGCCGTCCGTATCACTAACGAGACAGTGCTGGCGAGCAGAGCTCACGCCTCCCAGCAGCGTTACGGCTGCTCACACTATGTGCTTTTCAGACCTGCTAAACATTTTGGCGTTGAGTCAGCAACTAACCAATCTGCCAGCAGCTCAGCGCTGTGCCCACACCACACGATAGCTTAATTGTGAAGAGCGCAAGTGCCAAAACCTCCGCGAGCACTTGCTTCTCCCAGGCTGGTGGCGGACCAGCTCAATATCCATGTACCAGGGAGCAGAGCCAGGCTCTCTGCCCATTTTCTTTAAAAATGGAAATCATCCCCAAAGCTCTAGGAGGTCCAGAAAAGTTGGCTGCCTTGGTATATAAAGGGAACCATCCCGCCAGCTTCAGATCTGAGCGCTGAGACGAACAGTCTGAGCCCTCTGCACTGCTCCTGGAGCCAGAAGTGGCAGGGACATGCTCTGAGGGGGCAGCACAGCCCACTGCTGGGGAAACCTCTACTGTTTCGGAGCCAGCATACCCATCTTCACCCTACCCGCCCATCTTCAGCCTGCCCACCCAACTCAGCCGCACAGGAGACTCACTGTGGCTTAAGTAGGAGCATGCTCCATCAGTTTGCTTTGGAGGGGGCATTTACAAGCCACACGACTTAGATCTGCTCCAAAACATCTCTGAGCTATGTAGAGGCCAAGGCAAACTCAAAACAACCCCAGGAACTAGAATTCACAAACAACCCTTTGACAGATACCCCCTCCCTGGCTGTGCAAAGCTCTTGGCCTGTTACTGCACCTACAAACAGGGTTGCAAAACTCTGTCTCTACTTGCTCCTGAATCTGGGTGCTGCGGGGTCTGGCAGAGGTGAGCAGAAAGCAAAGATGTTGAAGCTGCCTCCTGTGATGTGGTGAAAAAAGGGGACAATTAATGAAAAGAAAGTGCAAGAAATGTGGAAAATGTGAAAGTAAGTAGTCAGAGACACAACTCAGAGACAAGACTCAGAGGTGACTAGGGTGTCCTGCTTTCCTGACATGAGTGTTGGCTTGGATGTGTGGGTTTCATTCAGGCCGTGTCAGATGCTGAATAGCCACAAATTTCTGATCTAGGTCTTTCCACCCCCAGATTCTGATCTGAAGCTATGGGTTTAAGTCTATGACTAAAAATATCGACATCAATATTTATCTTCTGCAGAAGATTTTTCAGTCAGACACTCTGGGTGAGTAATCTACTGATTAATGCAGCTAAGCACATCTCGTGCTTCAGGGACTGACTGTCATGGGCAAGAAGCAGAAATTCCTGTGTTTTCACATAAAATAACATATAACTGGTGAGCTTCCACCTCATTCAGAGCAATGAGGCAGGAACCACTGTTTCTGAGTGTCCCGCAGCTGGACACATGGCTCCACTTGCAATGGGGCTGAAACAGACTTTGTAGCGTGAAATTCAGCACTCACTACTTTGAGGGCTCACCGTACTAGTAGTCAGAGAGGGGAGCACACTTTTTTCCAGAGCAGAGACTCAGAAGAGTGGGACTGGCTAAATTAGAGAGGAACCAAGTAAAACAGGAATAAAATTAAAAAAAAGGCGACAAAAGTCAGTTCACTCCTCGAGATTCACTGAGGGAGGACACCAAGAGAAGCAGTTTTTTTCTTTTGTGCGGAGGGGAGAGGTTATTCGGTTTCATTGTTAAGCTTGGGACTTCACTGCTCTGCAGAATAAGCTCAGGACGAAGTGTCAGGAAGCTGCCTCTCCTGGGAAGAGGATGCTGGCCACCGCAGCCGGCCTCCCCGCCGTGGCAACTCGCCGGCTTGCCTGCGCTTCGGATCCTGCGCACAGCTGGCACGGAGCCCGCCTCGCAGCAAACACAGACGCCCGGCTGCACACAAGTGCCAACGACTGACATTTCTGTGACCCTTGGAAAAGAGAAGAAAGGGGGGCAATTCTCTGTGTTGTACTAATATTTACCTAACACTTACATCAGCCAAACACGGAAGAGACAAAACAGCTAGGAATTAATCTAGAGGTAGTGATTTCCTTGCTGGGTAATTTGTACTTTGGCAGGCTAATTCCCCAACGTGGTAGGAAATGATTTTCAGAAAATAACAGGATAAACACTCCCCTCGGAGAAAGTTGTTGGCGCTCCAGTTCCTTCTCAAAAGATTGGCTTTTCCCTGGGGATCTCCATGGGGCACCCTTGGAGAAGGACCTGGCTTTGCCCATGCTTTCCTCACTAGGAGGAGGGAGGGAGCTATAGAAAAGAGACATAGCGCCTCCAGCTTCCTGCAGCCAGAAGACCTGCTGAGGCAAACTGCTGACCAAGGTTTTCTCCCCAGCACAGGCCACAGGATTCAAGACATCACCTTGCAGGTATCCCCTCCTGCATGACAGCTGGAGAGCAGAGCCCTGCGGCTACATCCACTGCTCTGTCTCAAGAGCACCAGAGCGAGGTGGTCTACCACAGGTTCAGCCCGTCCTCGAGCTCTCCATGAGCACTGCTCAGCAGCCCAGCTGGCTGGAGCACTTTCTTGATGGCTATTTAAAGTCCACAAGAATACGCCTGGAAAAAAGCAGTAGGCAGGAAGTAAAATACCTCAGCAAACACTTCAGTATTAGTAAGAGGGAACACCACAACTATTAGCTTTGATGGTTTTGCTCCAGCCCCTCTACAAAACCGGTTCTGGTTAGGATGGGAAAAGGCAAAAAACTGTAAAGGCAGAAATCAAAGGCTTGGGAAGAGCCTGTCTCACAACCAGGTGAACAGCTGAAGACGTTGGGCCAAGCTTTGTTGCCATTAGCCTGTGAGACAGATGCACCAGCCACCTCCTGGCTTTTCTCTCTTTTGGGCATCACTTCCCGAAGCGCTTCCCATCACTTCCCGAAGCATGCTGGTTGTTTTCCAAGGCTATTTTTTCACCCCAAACACCTCCAAGGAAGGCAACGCTGATGCAGGCACAGCTTGCCAGAAGCAGCAGTCAGCCTTGCTGCCACGTACTCCCCCTCCTTGGCATCAGGACCAGCCTCCCCACGGTCATAAGGGATGGTTCAGGGCAGCCATTCACCCAAAATCCAGCCCAGAGTAAAGAAAGGCACATGGCTTTCTGCTGGGCCAGCCTGCCCAACCGAGCTGGCTGGTGGCCACGCAAGCACCACAGCAGACCCCAGGGAGGGGGATGCCGCTGTAGCCAGGGTAGAGCAGCATCCACACTTCCAGCGACCTGCCATTATACCACACGCAGTGTGACACCAGACCTGCCCCTTCACTATCCCTGCCTGCGATGACACAGATGGCACCAGAGCGTGGTGGACGCGGAGGTTTGTACGATCTTGTGCCGAGAGGGACCCGATGAGCAAGGATATGTTCTCAAAGGCACTGTGGAGGGGCAGAAGGGCAGACAGATTCATGGCAATGACAGGGGTTTTGCACAGAGTGCACCCAAACTGCATTTTTTATCCTCACTCCAACCTCCAGCACATTTTCCCTATGTCTACAACCAGACACTTGGCTGACCTCCTTTCTGCAAGCAACCTTTCTTTCTACTTTTGTGCACTGGTGATCCAAGGTTCAAGCCTCATAGGGATCAGCCACCACCCAGAAACGTGAAGGTGGTTCTTCTTCAGAGAAAAGGGGTCCTTTTTCTCCCTGTTCCCCTCAGGCAGGCTGGCAGCTGCCCTTCTGGATTTGAGATGGGAAGCCCTCAGGACTTGAGCTTGCTTCTGGAAATAGGTGGACACAAAGAAAAGGAAAAGAGGCTGAAGAGGAGGCTGAGACAGATGCTGCATCCTACAGCAGAAACCCCTGTGAGAGGCAGCCGGTCTGGAGCCAGTTGCCCGCAGAGCCAGCAGACCAACTGTTAAGGGACAGAAAAGCTGTAACAAGAGGAAATAAGATGAAGATGTTTCTTGCCTTGGGTCCGGTCAGGGCCCAGGGCCGTGTCTGTCTCTTCTCAGCTATGCTTTTTACTGCCCTCAGGTTAAAAGCGAAGGAAGCTGAAGGAACAGCAAGTGGAGATGGGGAGATCTCATCCAGCAGCTACGACTCTGCCAGAGCAATGCACTTGAAGCCTGACTCAAGAGGAAAAAAAAAAAAAAATTAAAAAAGCAGAAAGCCGCAGCCAGAGATAACAGATAGCAGTACCCAGGGAGCTATCAGGCCTCGGGGCAGGAGCGTGACCAGAGCTGCTCTGTCTGTTTGGAGATTAGATCCATCAAGCCACTGTCGTGCCCCTGGCCCCAGCCAGCACTCGACATTTCAATTAGCCTGTGAAGGTACCTGGCAAGTGTGCAAGGGGGAAATCCCAGACCCACTCAGGTGATCAGCTTCCCCTCTGAAGGATGAGATTTGATTTCTCTGCTGTTGTTACTGCTGCTTACATAGCTGCAAATGCTATTAAAGCCCATATGCTATCCAGCCCTTTTGTAACCCTGCTAAATGATTTCACTCAGCAGCCTCAGAAAACAGCAGGTCCACAGGCTGCACAAAAAGCATTTTCCTTCTGATCCCAGACCATCCTCCTCCTCTTTTGTTGCAGGGACAGGGCAAGAAAAAACTGGCAGGTCTGAAGCAGGGTTTTGTTCTTCATTACCTGCAGTGCCCACAGACCCCTCAGCATGGCATGATGTTTTAACCCTCTCTTGGACAGTCTTATTTCTCCTCTTATCCTGGCTGAATTTTTTCAACTTGCTGTTATCCCACGGGACTTCAATGTGATTTGAGGTCTTTCCCAGTATTATTCCTGGCTGAACAGGTATGCAGGTGCAGTACCCAATATCCCCAAATATTACCATTAGGTGCCTTGCAAACATACTGATCCAAAAGATGCTGGGGAAGGTTGCTTGAAACTGAACATGACATAGGAGCTCAACTCAGTGAGCTATTTGCAGTCTCTCACATGCCTATGCATCAAGCCTCCTGCCCTGAACGCAAACCTCAACTCTACCTCCTGCCCCAGTTACTCTCATTCAGATTATACCCCACTCACACAGGCAGTGCACTGGGAGTGCCTTCACCCCACCACATGACGCTGGGTGTCACGGGCAGTGAGGTTGTGGTCCAGCAACCAAATACTTCCGGCCAGTGAGATCACGGGGACAAGCTGCCATGCTGTGCTGTGCGCCCCAGGCAGCATGGTTTTGTGGCTGCAGCCTGATAGAAGCCATCTCCTTGTCACCTGGCCAAGGCAGCGCTGCATCATGCTCTGGGGAAGAGGGTATTTGGAGAGTGTGACATGCCTTTCACGCACCCTGACCAGAGCAAACCCCTACTGCTAGTGCCACGCTGCTAGGGAAGCAATGCCCACCTCCTGGTCTACCATGCACACGTGTGCAGCCCCACAACACCAAGCATACAAAGCATAAAGATGAGGTGTAAACTGACCTCCTAAAAACAGGGATGTGGGGGAAGGATAAAGTGAAAAGGAACAGCCAATAGTTTCTGGCCATAGGGGTAAGTGAAGGTTAGGTCAAGTCATGAATCACAGACAGGGGGCCAGAGAAACTACCAAAAAAATCATTCATGGGTAGAGCTGGGCCAAGAGAGTCTCTCTGGTTACTTAAGTCAATAAAAGGCATAGGCAGAAAAGACTGAACTCCTTACCCTCAGATCAAGATCAGAACAACACTCTTGGAGTTAAAAGGATTCAAGAAGTTATGAGACCTGGTGTTACAGAGGGAGCCCTGCAAATCTTTCCCTTTCTGGTTAGCGCAGAACCCTGCAAATACAATTGCTGACCTCCTCCAGGGATCAATCACAAGTTAGAGGCTGTGTGTGCAGACATAAATTACTCCATTCTTCCTCCAGTTACAACTCCGATTCACTGCTTTGTGAAACTGCATGGCTTTGCTGTCTGTAAATTTGCAAACTCTGACAATAAGCTGCAGAACATTAAAAGTACATGAAGTATGATGGAGGAAAAGGCAGAGCACTGCACTCAGGAACGAGAAGAAAATGAGCAGATGTAACTACACAGGGCACTCATGTAGTCTCACTTCCAGACTCACCCACCAAATAAGACCTTGGTGCTATTGCCCTCTAGGTATAGGAAATGTATTTCATACAGGAAGGGAGGAATTGATAAGCAATGGCTGGGCCACTAACCTGTTTTGTGGAAGATAAAATTCAGATCTTGCTTCTGCCGCTAAAATTTTCCATTGTCCTATTTAAATCATGAAATAAACCCATGCCATAAGATTATCTGGCAAATATTGCCTGCCTCCTGAAAGCTCAGCGAGGATATGTATGTGAAGATGCATTGCTGGGTTTGAGTGAGAAAGCCCACGATGTTGCTGCCAGTTGCACTATCCTTCAAAATTATGGGGCTGAGCTCATGAATCAGCTCCAGAAATGCCTCTGTTTCAACCTAGTGTGTGCTAGAGTAAAACAATTGCAAAATATTGCTTATCTGCACTTGCCAAGCTGAAGGCAGAGGAGGTTCAGGAGCTGATGCCAGCATGGAAGGGCGGCTACGACCTGCAGCCAGCTGAGGTACCCGGCCACAGAGCCCCAGCTTTGGCTGTGCAGCTGTAATCCTCTGCCCAGGGCGATTACAGCCAACAGGGGCCCTGAGCAATGGAGACATGTCCTCTCCTGCCCATCCTCACCTCTCCGACCATGCAACTTAATCCCTCCTCACGTTCCTCTCTTCTGCCTCTGCAAAGTTGCACTAAGGAGCCCTGACGGATTAGATTGGGGAAGGGGAAAGAGGAGGGCACATTGTTTTTCAGGGGAAGGAGGCAACATTGACTGAAATGAAGCTTGAGAAGAGCACCTACTGCTGCTTTTAGGAACATAAGATAAAGACCACGATTTTGGCACTGCTAACTTCCACAGCAAAGGGGGGAGAAATGCTTTCTATTCTGGTACTCTTTCACAGTAACCCATGGGTCATCTTAACCACACAAAACACATGTAGAAGCTTTTAACTAATAAAATATGTTTTCAACACTACGGCCATAATAGCTGTGCAGTTAAAATTGTTAACTGCTGGCAAGTTCAACTCTTTAATTTACAGAACGCGTGGCAGTTGTCCTGCAATTACGGTGTGCTTGTCCCTGAGACGTTGTGCTGCACACAGGCTGACTCTCTATCTGCCCCCTTGTAAGATACTGCCATCAAAAGCAAACAGTCTCTCACTTTCTACATTCTTCATGCACAGCAACAGATTTCTCAAAATAGCCACAGCCGGTGTTAAAAAGAGCTGCTTCCAGTCATAGAATCATAGAATGGTTTGGGTTGGAAGGGACCTTAAAGATCATCTAGTTCCAACTCCCCTGCCATGGGCAGGGACATCTTCCAGTAGATCAGGTTGCTCAAAGCCCCATCCAACCTGGCCTTGAACACTTCCAGGGAGGGGGCATCCACAGCCTCTCTGGGCAACCTGTTCCAGTGCCTCACCACCCTCACAGTGAAGAACTTCTTCCTTACATCTAATCTAAATCTACCCTCTTTCAGTTTAAAGCCATTACCCTTTGCCCTATCACTACATGCCCTTGTAAAAAGTCCCTCCCCGGCTTTCTTGTAGGCCCCCTTTAGGTACTGGAAGGCTGCTATAAGGTCTCCCCAGAGCCTTCTCTTCTCCTGGCTGAACAACCTCAACTCTCTCAGCCTGTCTTCATAGGAGAGGTGCTCCAGCCCTCTGATCATCTTCGTGGCCCTCCTCTGGACTTGCTCCAACAGGTCCATGTCCTTCTTATGTTGGCGGCCCCGGAGCTGAATGCAGTACTCCAGCTGGGGTCTCACGAGAGCAGAGTAGAGGGGGAGAATCACCTCCCTCAAGGTGATTACACTGGTTACACTTCTTTTGATGCAGCCCAGGATACAGTTGGCTTTCTGGGCTGCAAACGCGCATTGCTGGGTCACGTTGAGCTTCTCGTCAACCAACACCCCCAAGTCCTTCTCCGCAGGGCTGCTCTCAATCCACTCATCACCCAGCTTGTATTTGTGCTTGGGAGTGCCCCGACCCATGTGCAGGACCTTGCACTTCACCTTGTTGAACTTCATGAGATTCGCACGGGCCACCTCTCAAGCCTGTCAAGGTCCCTCTGGATGGCATCCCTTCCCTCCAGCGTGTCGACTGCACCACACAGCATGGTGTTGTTGGCAAACTTGCTGAGGGCACGCTCAATCCCACTGCCCATGTCGCTGTCAAAGATGTTAAACAGCGCCGGTCCCAATACTGACCCCTGAGGAACACCACTCGTCACTGATCTCCACTTGGACATCGAGCCGTTGACCACAATTCTCTGCAACCATCCAGCCAATTCCTTATCCACCAAGTGGTCCATCCGTCAAATCCATGTCTCTCCAATTTAGAGACAAGGATGTCATGCGGGACAGCGTCAAATGCTTTGCACATACCAAGATTAAGAGTATTTGAGTAGTTCACATCACGGTATCACACTTACCAAGCCAGGCTTTTGCCAGTCATTGTCTTTAAAACATGGGATTTGTATCAAACCATTTACTGATGGGAGATCAAGATGTTTGGCTTGCTTGAACTACAATACTTGCAGCGCTTGGAAAAATTGGCAGGTTGACAGAAGAGCACAGAATCAGGTGTTTTGATACAAGTCTAAGCTTTGATTGTTATTCCTGCTTTTAAGATCAAAGTAATTTGCTACTTCATGGACTCCAGTTTCATGCTTTGCTCCCCCCTCCTTTTTTGGTAAACGGTAACATTTGACATTATTTTTGGAACAAAAATACCTTTAATCCTGGAACATCTACATGGGTTTCTACCAATTCACTCCCAGTGACCACATCCTCAACTGCTGACTCACACTCTGCAGCTCTGCATACAGTCTGCCTTTTCTTTTTTTCTAATAAAAATAACAACTTTAAAAATTCCTATCTGGCCCTCAAGGTGACTAGCATGAAAAGCAGATGTTCCACCTGGTTATGATCACTGAAAGTGGTATTCCTGGCACTCTCCCCTTTGTCTGGAGGCACTGGTGAAGCCATGCCCTTAGAGACGAGAGGCAATAAAGGCCTGTTCTACTGCGGTAACAAGTTAATTAAAGCTAACGTTTGCCTCCATATACCAGCTCAGTGCAGCAAATCATACACACTGCACTCGGAGACAGACCTGGGAGGCTTCCTGCCCACTTTTATTCATATGTACAGCATCGTTATTAACAGCAGTAAGGACTTCTTGCAAAAAGAAGCACATTTCTAAATGCTTTCAACCATGAACCGATCTGTTGCTTTGATGTCCAAGGTATCTGAATAAATGCAATGAATAAGAAGCAACGTATGTATGTGGCTTCCCTTACCTGAGCACAGGGAGGTACCTGCAAAAATAAAGAAAGAAAGAAAGTGGCAATTCTATGCTCAGCAGTCTTTGCCATCTGTTTTTCTTTTTGCAACAAGACTGTGCCCAAGAAAGTTCAACAAGGTCATCCATGCAGCTTTCAGAAAGCTTTGGTAAGTGCATTTGTCTCAACTGATCCAAACACTGCAGCACACAGACCACTCAAAGAGCTTTCCAAGAGATTTTTTTTTATACAGGAGCTGTCTAGAATGTGAAGCTGAACATCAACTGTGCAACAGACCTTCAAGTCAGCATTTGTTATTGCTTTACCAAACATAGCTAACACATTATTTCTTTTATCTTGGATGGGGATTTTCCTAAAGACTCAACAGCTTGCCACTTCCATGTAGATGCAGCATTCCCAAAATATCTGCTTGCAGCTTGATTTTCAGTCAAGTTCTGTGGAACTTTGTGCTGTAGAAAATGTCATCCACTGCTTCCATGAAAAAAACCCCACACCTTATTTATTTCTCTACTTGCCATTTTGCTCAAAGCTGCTGTAGCCGTTTTCTTCCCCTGAATTCACCTCAAAGGCAGTAATCCAATCCTGCTGAAACGTATTGTTTCCACGGTCTGTGTGAGCATTGCAACAAAATTATTACCCTACGCTATCAGTTTCAGTGCTGACTGGAGGCAGTCTAGGGATGAGACTAAAGGAAGAGAGGAATTAAGATAAAGAACAGGCTGGACAAACATCCGCCAGAAATGGTGCAGGTAAGGTTGACCTGACCTCGAGGCAAGGAAGCGAGCTAAATGGACACTCTTCAAGGCCACTCCAGAAATACCTTATGATTTGTTTAAATTATTTTCATTTGTCTATGTTCTTAAGGGTAGCAGGACAACTGGTCTTCCCAGGACTCTGCATGGGATGCCCTGCTCTGACACCGAACAAAGCCCTGAAGACAGAGACACCCCTAAATGTGAGGCAACACAACAGTTATCTGACAGCTATGCTGAGGAGGAAACAAAAGCAGGCATACTGATGAATATCAAAACCAGAGAAATATAACAAGTCTTCTAAATAATAAAGAGGAACTGACAGTGCAGTGGTTGAGGTACTGCTTTGGTATTGGCTTCTAGGTACATCAGATTAGAAACAATTTGATGATTGAATTTTGAGTCAGATGAAGTCCTCCTATTAATGTTAATGAGTTTTGGATGAGGCTTTAAAACTACTCCAAGAATTTCAGGAACTAGGATGCAATCCCTGTGTACAAGTTTACTTCCACAATTCTGATTCAAAATTCAAAACTACAGCTTCTGGTTCAGGTTTACATATGATCAAATGTTGATTAAAATGGCAGCAAAAAGCAACTGGAATCTCAGGATATTCTTCAAGAACATCTGAAATTTCTCATCAGATGCTGACAACACCCAATCTAAGCCCAAAGCTTCATTTGGCCTCTAACCCTAAATGCCAGCCTTCATCTCTCTTTGCGGAGGAACTGTGCATGCACATCTCAACCCAACACCATCATCTCTATTTAGCAAAGGTGCTATGTGTAACGCTGATTTCCTCTGAATCATCATCAAATACCGACTGCTAGTCAGGGCAGACAAACATGCAAGATGGACTAATGGTTTGGTATGTTACGGAAAATCCTATATACCTATGTCTTAAAAACTGTATCAAGCGTCAGAGTACTAAGGGGGCAAGAGCACACTCGAGCTCCTCCACGACACAGGCTCAAAATTCACATGGACAAAACAAGCCGCCAGTCCTCCCTTCAGGCATCCTGCCTCCAAGCAAACATATGTCGTGCAATGGGAAGGGCTCCAAAGCACAGACACTTGCTCCTGGGCCGGCTTTATTTACATAACATGGGTTGCTATGGGGAAGAATCAGGGTTGTGTAAAATCTCTTTATAGAGCTCTTACCCAACGACATAATTCCAAAATACCAACTTCTGAAATATTGTTTCTCCTTTTTCTTGACTAAATCCCACATCAATGTCCTGCTTTGGGTCTCAAACCAGCCTGCGCAACACACTTGACAAAAATCACTAAGAAAGTGGGAACCAGGAGGAGTTCACAGAAACCACTCTTTGTCCCAGAGAGAACAAACCTGGAGCCATTCACAAGCTGAGACGCAGCTGAACTTTTCGGAGCCCAGACTGCAGAGGCCAGCCAAACGCTGCTGCAGGGCCCCCATTCTCCGCAAGCAATCCCTGGCACCAGCAGGCATTCCTGAGGTCTTCCAGGAGGTGATCCTTCACCCAGAAGGAGACGGCCGGGTTAGTCGCCTTGGAGCTGGGCCAGCGTGCCTTACAGAGCGATCTTGTTTCAGTGGAATATTTAACCGTGCTACAGCTTTCTACCAGAGCATTAAAATTGCCCTGCCAACTGCTTAAGGTGGCTTGCGAGGACTGATCGCAAAATGATCGTTTTCCTTCCAACACGTTGGAAATTTCCATAAGTCAAGGAAGAGGGGTTCCTACTGCCCAGCACTCATCCAGCAAGTGCCTAATGAACTTAAGGACAAATGAAACCATAATGACTGTCCAATCCACCTCTTGTGTAATTCAGTACAGGAAACTCACACAGTAATTCCTGCACCGGCTCCAGAATAAATATCCAATGAAAATGCCATCTGACATTGGTTATTTACATGCTGACCTGAGATTTCATCCAAACTCTGTTCTCAGCCTCTTTGCTAATTTTTACTGACCTCTTCCACAGGCTCCTGGTGTGATTCCTACTGAGCTCCACTGACTGTGTTCAATTTCATTCCCTTTCCACGATTATGAGTGTACTGCCTTATACAACTTAACCACATATATCAAAATACCCATTTCTAGCACGTTCTGCCAAAACTGAAGGCGAGTCAAAGCAGCTGGCCTCTCCACTGCATTTTGCCAAAGGACTAGTTGTTCATCATCTATCCTTTGTGTGCCTCTGATCCCAGTAACTCACAAAGCTCCAGGTTTTACATAGCTAGGAGAGCATCAGACCTCAGCTCTGGTGCTCTGAAACACTACAGCACAGTTTATATGCTACACACTGTTTTATGGGAAAAGTTCCTAATGTGGTGTCTCCTGGGATGGAGATGAGGACTGTGCGTGCCTGTGACTTCCCAGGCTCCACAAATAGCCCAGGGCAGTCCATTCTTGATTACCCTTTTAATCTATTTTTTCTGTATGCTAATACAAAACCACAGAATTGCTGAGGTTGGAAGGCACCTCTGGAAATCGTCTAGTCTGAACCCCTGCTCAGAGCAGGGTCACCATCACCTAGATCAGGTTGCGCAGGGCCACGTCCAGTCAGGTGTTGAATACCTCCAAGGACAGAGGCTCCACAACTTCTTTGGGCAACCTATTCCAATGTCTGACCACCTTTACAGTAAAAAAAGTTTTCCTTATGTTTAAACAGAATTTTCTCTGGCTTGGTTTGTGCCCATTGCCTCCTGTCCTTTCCCTAGATGCCACTGAGAAGAGTCTGTCTCATTATTCCTTACTCCCTCCCATCGGGTATTTATACACATGGATAAGATCTCCCTGAGCCTTCTCCTCTCCAGGCTGAACAGCCCCAGCTCTCTCAGCCTCTCCTTGTATGTCAGATGCTCCAGTCCTGTAATCATCTCCATGGCCCCTGGCAGGACTCACTCCAGCATGTCCATGTCTCTCATCTGGGGAGCCCAGAACTGGACACGGTGCTACAGATGTCTCACATGGGCTGAGCAGAGTGGAAGGATCATTTCCCTCAATCTGACCTAATGTAGCCCAGGAGGCTGTTGGTCTTTGCTGCAAGGGCACATTGCTGGCTCATGTTCAACTTGTTGTCCACCAGGATCCCAAGGTCCTTTCATGCAAAGCTGCCTGTAACAGGGCATGGGGTTATTCTTCTGCTCCCTAAAACTGTCTCCCATGGGATTCTTTGAAGCGGGTCCCTAAACATGGCAAAGTCTGCTCTCCTGAAGTCCAGGGCTGTTATTTGCCTTGTTCCAAGTTAACTCCAGTCTGTTCACCACATGAGGCAAAAATCATTTGTGAAAGTAGTTTTAAACCAGCCAGTCACCTAAATACATTGATAACTCTGAACCCCAAAAGTTTACAACTTCACTGCTTTTGAAAAATCTGCCTGTAAGTACCTTGGAAGCAGAAGTCCCAAGGGAAAGTGCTGGGATTTGAGCCAAGCCATACATGTGACTTTTTAGAGCTCAACCTAAAATGGCAATACAATTAACTACTTCAGAGTTTGCAAAATCACTGTGAGCCTTACTCTGTCCTTCTGTGCTCTCCACCTCCCCATTAGAAATCCACCTTCTCCACAGCAAGTTTCAAGTCTGTGATCAAAAATCTTTGTGATCCTGAAAAATGAGAATAGAGGGACAAAAGAGAAGAGATTGAATGCTAGAAGGAATAATGCGAGGTCTTATAAGCCAAGTTTATTATTCACGTCCCTACTATATTAATGAGATACCGATTTTCTCATTCAAATAAAGCAACCACAGAATGATATCCAGGCTCCTACATCAGCATTTCACAGGATTTAGAAAACTTGGAGCAGAACGTAAATCCTGTTTGCTGCAGGATGTTAGGGCTTTATCTATTATATTTTATACTACACGTAACTGCCACTGTTAGACACGCTCTTTCACTTGGAGAATTGATGCCAAAATGATGCAATGCGATTGTCAGCAGCCTATTGTCTGGGAGCTTATCAATCCAAAAAAGTCCTGCTGTGATGCAATATGCTAACAGGTAAACTGGCAAACAAACAAAATCACTCACCTCTGCCAGGTTCATTTGTTTGCTGCTCTGCCCTGGGTCTTGGTGACAGTTAAGCCAGGAGGAAGACCTGGCATAGTGCATGAAATGGAGACAGCACCATTTCAGAACGGCCCAACAAGGCTCTCTTACGCCTTTGCTTTTTTAGCTGACACCAAGAGTGACACTCGCACAACATCTATCATATGCTTGATTTTTACCGGCTTTTAAGGATCTGCGCTGCTTGACTGAAGTTTATCATGCTTTTTTTGCAATACTGACTGAAATATTACGTGTTTGTTCAGCACTGGTTTTGACATCTCATCACTGCGAAGACGGGGCTTTCACCCTGTCTGAAAAGCAGCTGTGTTGATGTTTGA
This sequence comes from Gymnogyps californianus, assembly GCF_018139145.2. Taxonomy (NCBI): domain Eukaryota; kingdom Metazoa; phylum Chordata; class Aves; order Accipitriformes; family Cathartidae; genus Gymnogyps; species Gymnogyps californianus. The sequence goes on from NC_059471.1 coordinate 151,016,192, forward strand.
AAATTCAGTAATCCTAACGGCAGCACCGATGAAGTAACAGGACAAACATCGTGAAGAGTAAATATGGAATGAGTACAAGCCATTACTGCACCAGTGTCAATAGGGACGCAGTAGCCCACGAATGCGACAGCATTCACACAGTTGGTGAAATTCGGGCATGTCCTGGATGCCAGTGTGCTCTCCTTGACTGTTCTTCAGTCATCATTTGGTCGTGAGAATAACACAAATCCGTCTGCTTCCCAGGAGTACTGGGGGGCTCGATTATCTCACTTTCTAAAACACCAAAAATGACAAGGATGGAGAGTCTGATTCACAGGGTCTGTGCACTCAGGCTCACACAGACTTGTTACAGAAATGCTGCTAGTCCTATCGGGAAAATCAGGCCCCTGGGCACTCTGATCCTCATTAGAAATAAGAAAAAACACTTTCTAGTGAAAGAAGAAAAAAAAATTCTCATCTAGGAATCTCTGTGTCTCTCCAGCTCTGAAGCTGGCAAAGTAAGCCTCACTGGATTTAACTTCAAATGCTTATAACTTTGCATAATTGGGAAATGTCAGAGTAACATTTTTTATGCATCTTTGCATACGATCAAAAGCATGATTGTCACAAAACCAGATGAGACACACAGCATGTCCCAGATCCTTGGTGAAATCTGGTCACTAAAGCATTCAGCTGCTGTAAGCGACCCTTGCGGAGGGATGCCCTTTATGAAAATCTCTACTATTTTGGGCCGTCTCAAAAGAAGAGTTTAATTAGCAACTTTATCCCTGCTACAGACTGTTAAAGTTACAAAAAACTTGTAGAGCATGCATAATCTTCCACCAAACCCTACAGAAATTTTTAGGATGCTTCTAAATTTGAGCCCCAGAGCTAACCCTAGAAACTCCTACGGGTCTTCTTCATAAAACCTGAGTTCACTTATACTAGCAATGTGGTAGGGTCTCTGTGGTAGGGTAAGCTCTCACCCAGCAACAGCTCAAATGACAGGACAGACACCCCATGCATAACACTATCTTAAAATTATTAGCAAACAGGAAACATCACAGAAGAGAAAAAAAATGTTTTTTTCTACCAACTCTGCAATAACAAGATGACTGTCCAGTTTCTCCCATCCCTTCTCAGTTGGCCTCCCCATGCTTTTTATTTAATTTCTTTCCCTCTGTCATTCCCTTGCCCTCTCAGACTCTTCCAGCCTCTGACAGTGTTTGGGGAGCACCCAGACCTTCCCATCTCCCAGTGACCTTCCTGAGACTCCTCCTTCAAGTTCTCTCATGTTTCCTGGTGAGCTCTATCTCCTCTTTCATCGGCTGCCTGCAAGTCCTGCCCCAGTCTTACACCACTGGAAAGAAATGCAACCCGACATCATTAATAAATGATAGCTAGTCCCTCCTCTCCCTTTCGTCTCCTCTTCTCCGGCCGTAAGCAATCCGCCTGCTGCCGAGGCAATTAGCAAGCACCTGCCCCGGCCAGGTTGTGCTGCTGCCACATCAAGCCCAAGGCTGACTCCAGGCCAGGTCACCATCTGAGCAGATTGGTGAGCGAGCCAAGACATTGCTCTCCTCAGCTGCCCCAGCCTCCTGCCAGCACCTTGGGTGGAGAAGACCTGATGGGTCCAGCCTGAGGGACAACAAGGGCTCCCATCCAGGTCAGCACCCCCTGGGGGACACCTGCACTGAGGGGGCTCCCCCAGCAGCCTCCCACACCATCAGAGCTCGAAGCACCACCACATTTCATCTGGAGGCCATGGACAGCTTGTGCCTCCATCATAGCCCCTGAGAAATCAGCCACCACTCCCCTGGTCCTTCCCTGCTCGGTGCCCAAGGCTCTTCTCATGAAAACCCATTAGATTTTGTGACTCATCCCTCACCCCAGGGTAAAGCTAAGAAAACAAGCAATGACGAGATAGAGAAAAGCATAATTGTCATATGAGAAAAATTTATAAGCTATTCTTCCTGCCCAGGACTCCCCCATCTCAGACATGAGAAAAGCACCAATTAAACCATTTCAGCAGAATCCCAGAGCCCCAGCGAGGGCTGGGTGCGACGGACACCAAACAGCCCTGCTGACTCCTGACCTGCTACAAGGGCCAGGGGGAACCCTAATGTCCTTACAGTGTAGGGTCGCATTTCCTACAGCAAAGGAAGTCCTTTCCCCTCCCCAAGTCCAACAAGATGTAGCACTGAACTTGAATGGATTGGTGGGAGCAGGATTGGGGGAGACCCTGGTACTTGTGAACCTGAGATGGAAGACTAAATCCCTAGTGAAATGCCGACTGCTTCACCACCACGAGCAAGGCAGGAGCCGCAGCGGAGCACACTTGCTCAGCGACCTGATGTGCAGCTTTTAATCGGGACCCATGAGACACCAAAATGCAATTACAGTCAAAGAGGTGATATAGGACAGCGTCTCAGTATCCCATATTTTCTCTCTTTTAGTAGCTTGCTGGAGTTTGCTTAGTTTTTAAATCAAAAGGATGTTTTCTAACCGATGGTGCTGCAAACCACAAGCTGAAAAAACAAGCCACGTTATTTTTTGCTCTTTAAAAACAAAAACACACCACCCACCAGGGATCTTGCCCAATGGTCAAAACTGCCCAGCTGCTCGTTTGTGTGCACAGCTGTCTACAATTTGTACAGAGTTGTACAGCTATAGGAGCGGAAGGAACAGAGCAAAACCAAGTTGCCACAACCAGCAACATTAAAAAGATTCTTTTTACCACTCATCTTCCCAGTAAGTAAGGTAGCTTTCTCCCAGTTTTCTGGGCGACTGAACCACCCTGGAAGAATCAACCCCAACATATTTTCAACCCATGTTTTTGTTTACTCAGAGAGGGCCAATTTTTAATTCACTTCTTACAAGCATTCACAACAGGCCTGGATTATCAAAGAGCTAGCCTTAGCCAAATCAGGAGGAAAAAAAAAAAGCAATGCCCATGTAATGAACTGTTGCTAAACAACATCAAATACATGTGAGGAGATTTTGATCTGCTCCTGGAAGTTCCACGAGCAAACACACAAAGTGAAATAAATATGGTAGATTATTTATTGCAATTTCTTCACTCAACTCTAAGAGCTTCTGCCAAAAATATAGTTCCCGTGCATGGAACAGAAACCACAGAGGCCCGCCTAGGGCTACTCAGCAGGCAGATGTGGTCCAAACTTACTGAATGCTGCTGGTTTCAATTAGGGACCAGAGCTGGTGCTTTAATTCTGTCTTACAAAAAAGGTCTCTCTGAAAAGGCGCAGCATATGCACAGTACCTCCCTGTGCAGGAAATAAAAGCCTTACATAGGAATTTAGTAATTAGCAGATCAGACCACTGGTTCATCCCATCAGATAATCTACCTTTGACCAGTGGCCAACATCTAATGTTTAAAAGGCAGAAGAGAACAACCTTCAAAAGTACCTTTAGCTGTATTACTTTACAGAGGAGAAAAAAAAATGTGCTCATGACCTATGCAAACAGTCAGCTTATGCCCTGCAGCACAAATTGTGATTACTCTTCTCTTACTATGTGTAGTTGCAAGTGTTACTATTAGTCATAAAATTATCCAATCCTTAAAAAAAAAAAAAAAATCCAGCCATGCCACTTGCATCATTGGCTCCTGCAGCACTGAATTAACTATGCTGAAATTACCCAGCACATACACAATAGACTTATTTTACAAATAATGCTTTTTAATCTAATGGCGTAACTCCTTTATGCTATGGGTCTGAAGGAAACCAAGAGCCTGATTTAATTTCTAGAGCCACTTTGAATTCTGCTGTGGGACCAGCTTTAACTCTTCTCTCTTCATGGGGGGAAAAAAAAAAGTAGATCTAGATATCTTACATAAGTAAATCCTGTCACAAGTAAATCTCTTCTGCCTCAGCCACCTTTGCTGTTCCTTCCCCTTGGTCCTTCTCAGACCTCATGATATCCCTGAGCACTGAAGCACACAGAGCTAGCTGCCCTGCTCCAGACAGAGAGGTATCTGGGTTCAAGGGAACATCAGCGCTCAGTCATGCCTGTTTATGTTCTCTTCCATTTTTAAAACAAAGCTGCTCTGAACCATGTTGGCTTCAACCCAGTGGAAGCCCTTCCACTGGCTTCTGTGGGCTTAGGTCCAGGCCTTGGCCCTCACTCTACTTACGTTTTGATTAGCTGCAGCAAGCAAGGCAGACAGCTTTATTGCTTAGCCAATTTTTACCATGCAGCCTAGTAACTCCTGGGTCGTTCACCCTCCTGAGCAGCCGCCTGCATGACGATTTTTGAAAGAAGTTTGCTTGGATTTTTCAGTTTCAGGTAAACAGCGTCTGGTTTCACTGTGGCCTTTCCAGACAACTCCAGTAACTCAGTGGGATCCAGTTATGCAGATGAAGGATGTATTGGTTTGACCATATCAATTCTCATACTAGCCTGACTTTAATTAGCTCCTTATGGCCTGGTTTTGATCTCAGAAACACCATGGTAAATCTGGAGTAACTCCCCAGTGGAGCAGAGTTTTGAGAACAGCGTTTGGCCCCTGCGGTGAAGTTCTGACCTTCTTTTATGCCGCTGCGAGGGCTGATCAGTAAACAGCCATGAGAGCAGCTCTGGGCAAAACCAGACTCCCAGGGCTCACCTTTCAAACCCAGGTGCCCCAAAACCAGCAAGTTCGTCCATGTCAAGCGGGGCACTTCTTGCAGTCAGGACCTTGCTGTGGCATCCTACGCTCCCCCCCCGTAGGAACTCTTGGGGATGAGACCGGCTTGCCTAAAGCCAACCCCTGGGGAAACCCAGGCATTTCAGCCCGGCTTGACAACAGCACAAAGGACAGGAGGGTAAAGGGTGTCCCGCTGTGGAGTAGCTGAAGCTGGGTGCAGCCAAGGGGTGTTACTCCTCCCGGGTTCAGTTCAGTGCTAGCACGGACGCGAGGATCTCAGTGGAGGTCCACCTGCTCAAATCAGAGCTGTGCTTGGCCCACAGCCTTACAGGAGCCGCGAGCAGATCCCTGCACCTTCTTGTCCTTGCAGCACGCGATGCTGCCAACTGCTGCTGCTACGTGGATCTCTTCCTGCCACTCCAGTTCTGTCTTCATACAGATATCCAAACAGCGTGGGCTGCTTGACTGTTACCATGTCCTTGTGCACCACAAATAATAGCCTGGCTGAGGTACGGGCCTGCTGAAGGTCTGGAAACTACACGAGGTTCTTGGAAGCAACCGATGGCATTTGGCCACTCATATAGGAAATACACTTGTACAAACATGCTTGCAGACAGTTCCTCACCAGCTCCCCATCCCAAAAGGGGTGCCAGAGGTTAGTTCATCCACCTTGGGAATGGCGTTGACCTGCTGGCTCTGACTATCCCCACCCAGCTGCCCCAGTCCTAGTCTTTTCCATTACCCATTAATCCTGACTGCTCTGCGGTTGTTTCCTTGGATGCTTATCTGTAACCTTAATCCTAGCTCATGCTCTGGCTATTTCCTATTGATCCCTGGCCTCCCTGTGTCTAGCTCCCTTTGCAACCCCTCCGGGAGACACAGTCCAAGCATGGCAGCCTTCTCCTCAGTGCCTTCCCTATCAACGCTGCGAGCAATTTCACTTGAGACCTGTATCGCCTACAGTTTTTTCCCCCAAACCATGCAACTCCAACAGCGTCAGACTGAAGCACCTGAATACAGGTCTCATTCAAAGTAACCAGCACTGAAATGCTCCTACTAAGCCTGCATGGTGGACAGGCATGATTTTTGCAGGTTTGATCATCTGTGCTAGCAGCAGCCAAGCGTACCCTGGGGGAAGAAAAGAGCTCCATTTTGCTGTACCGGCCACCTCCCCTTCACACAAGGCACTGAAGAATCAGCTGCAGTAAGCTGCATCTTGCTCTACTTGAGGTCAATAGGATTTTTGCGACTGATCTCCAGAGGAAGACCATTTGGCTTATACCTTTTTGCTGAAGGATACGCATAGGTGCCTGGAAATGCATAAATATTATGGTTTATGCTGGCACCCAGTCCAGCTGTAACCCCTTCTCATACCGCAGTTTAGCATCTATCTATACCGAGTCCTTGATTACCCAGTTTCTTACTCCACCGCTGCCAGATCCCCAAGCAAAGTGCTCAGGATGGTTACCTGAGTCCCTGCACGCCTTTGCCCAGCAGCGTTGTGGCACAGGTAATGATTTGTACAGGCCAGGTACCTGGTGGGGTGCCTCAGAGCTACTGCTGCTTACTGGCACTGGCAGCCTGCGGCTGCACGAGGAGGTTTCTAGGAGGCGCCCCTGAAGCAAAGAAGCCCAGATGACCGGATAGAGCTGGCACCTGTCCTCGGAGATGGATAAAAACAACAACGTGCATATGGCCAGGAGGAAGTATCCTAAATTGTGGCACTGCCCATGGCATTGTTATTTGTGACAGGAGTAGCTCAAGTCCATGTGCAGCTGGCCCGGGAGCCAACTCCATCAGCTCAACTCCACAAGCTGAGTGGAAACAGTGGCAGAACCGAACTGGGGACTGGATAAGAGCAGGTGACAGTGGTCTTGTGGGAACAAGGTCTATCATTCACTTGCATTTCTCTCTGGGTCACTAGGAGACCTAGGTAGGTCCCCAGAGACCAGCAGCAACCCACCCTGAGCCAGGGGGTGGCTGGGGTCTGGATTCATCCCCGTAATTTCCCTGTTTCCACCCATCCTCAGCCAGCGTCATCCACTTCACATCCAGTTCCCTTGGCCATGACCTCTCAGCCTCCTCTCTGCAGCACCTCCAGCACCACAATGAAAGGCAGAGCGGGTTTGACATCGTGCATTTTGATAGATTCACAAGCACCCCAGGTTCTTTTTATTCTCAATTCCTAAAGCTAAATTTCTCAGGCGAGGCAGGGAAGGTCCATGAGCTAGAGTTGGGAGAAGGCAGAAAGGCTCCCTGTGACACCCTGCTCTTGGGAGCCAGTACAGCCTTCCCCGGCGAGCAGAGAGGCAGCACGCAATAACTGACACCAACTCCCCGTACAGACCTTCACATCAAAGCCTCCCTGCAGGAGAGCTACCAAGTCAGGCACTGATGGGCTGTGCCGGGACAGGAAATCTGGCAAATGCCGCAGAGCACGTGGGCTGTCAAGGAGACCCTCTGCACGAGTTCCCTTCAGATGCGGACAAGGCAGACCTGGCCCTCTCATGTGCGTCAGTGAGGCAGAAGGACACAATTCCATTGTGAAGTTTTACATAGAAAAATGGGGAGAAATTGTTACAGGGTTGAAATTTCAAGATCCCTACAGACTGCCTTGGTGCTGTTTGTGTGCTGCTGTGCCCTGTTAACGTCTAAGAAGGTCCTGCAGCGACTGGACAACTAGTAATAATACCTGTTATCTTGGCTAATGGGAGCACAAACAAGACTCTCAGAAATTAAGAATGATTTCTCAGAATTTTAAACTCTTTTTATTCAGCAACAATATTCTTTTCATCTGAGTGAGCTACAAGTGACAACTCTTTGCTCTAAGATCTCTGCCTGCTGAGATATAATAGTTTCTTTGTGTTTTCTTTATGAAGGTGCCCAACACCTTCAGGCACTTGCATACCTGCCAGCATTTGAAAACTAAAGAAACATCTGGGGAGAGAAACAGGAAGATCTTGCAGCTTTGATTAAGCAAAATGAGATTAAGAAAGCCTTTGTAAAACAACTGAGGAACAGGATGCTAAAAAAGAACATGGGTACACTCCCTGATTAACTACAGGCTCTAAATATACACGTGTCTCCGGGTATAGTTCTGGTCCGCAGAGGCACATATATGGTGCAGGAAGTCCCAAGGTGGAAAGAGCAAGGAATGCTGCAGGCCAAGGAGAGGAAAAGCCGTGTGAAAGCCCTGAGTGAGCTTGCACCGAGTAGCTGAGGGGGCCACAACGAAAATGGCAAATGACTGTATATTGCCAATACATTGCACGTGTTCTGCTGCGCTCTCCTTAGGGGCACAGAGGCTCCTGCCCCCTTCCAGCTCTGCTACTTCAGCCAACTTAGCTCACCGCAGCCAAAACACACGTCGTGGTGCAAACAGGCACATGCATTGGTACCCACGTACACGGTGGGAAAGGGCAGGACTAGAGAGAGAGAGTGACCTGTGCAGAGGAGGAGGAGAGGGGACTGCTGGTCTGCGTTCAGATGCACTGGCAGAACAGTGCTGGGGGAGGCTGTGATTCCCCTCCGCGGTGCACAGACCAAGTCGGTGAGGAGCCGGAGTGGGATAGTGTCAGAATTTGAAATGGAAATTCATGGTTGCAACCCTAGAAAGGAAACTTGCAAGTGCCATGGCCATGTCATGTCTTATTTATTCCAGGATCTGACCTACCACATTCGTGAACATTGCTCTCCACCTTAAAGGACCCCAGAAGGGAAAAACGCTGTAATATATAGCAAGCTGTGCAGTGCCAGGAGCTTGGCAGGAGAGAGCAAGGCTTTCAAGGTCATGAAAACATGCAGGGGAACACTATGAAAGAGCACTAAGTAGGCGAGGTCAGCAACATGCAGGTACTTGCATGCTGGGGTGGACAGGTATGTAGAAGAGGAGTGAATACATGGGGAGCATGTCTACACGCCCAGAGAGCAGAGGAGTGTGAAGCTGTGAGATGAGGCGGGTGGACAGCCTCAGAGATGAAGGGATGGAGCCTTTCGGCAGGAGGAAAGGTATTTTGCAGGGAGAAGCAGAGCAATGTGGGGCTTTGGGTGTGCCTCCATGCTGGTGCGGGTGGGGAAGCCGGAAGGTGAGGAAAACTGGTGTGGCAGCATATAGGAATGAGCATGTGCTGCAAGCACTGACGCACACGCTGGGGTTATCCAGGTGCTGCTGACTTCCCCTGGGCATGGAGCGGGTACAGAAATTGCAGCACACATCTGTGATGTGCCTACATATGTACAGTGATTTCTTAGGCCACTTTTACGTGGGAGACAGCAGCACCTATTAGACAAATACAATTTACTGAAGTCTCTTGCCTGTGGCGCTTTCACTGCATGAGTATGCTACACAGAGAGGATCCTTGGCTATCACCATGCATGAGGTAAGACGACAAGAGAGACCCTATGTCAAGGGACCAACACTGGAGAGAAAGCTCATTTAACACTGCCTGAAACCACTTGGTCCTCTGGTTGACGGCAAGTGCAGAACACAGCCCGCGTTACTCGGGGTGTTTTAACACAGCATCCAAGTCTGTGTTCTCACGAATCCCAAGCTGGGTCTTAACATTAACCCTAATGTTAAAACATTAGGGTAGAGTGTAATGAAGTGTCCCACACCCTGGCTCTATACAAAGGAAACCACTGCAGCCTGCAAGGCTTTTATGCAGAATAGTAAAGCTGGCATGGAAGACATGCCTCTGGTCTATAAAACAATGCACCGAGCATTGTCAGCAGGTCGTTTAAGAGCAGCAGCACACGGCTTAGCTGCTAAAACCCTCACCTCCACTTCACACCGTGGCATCCTCAGGCTCGGAGGGAGGAGGGAAGAACTGCAACTAGATGTTCATTACAGATCAACTCCATGCAGGCCACCTTGGGTCAATGAAGTGCATGTAAAATTGCCCGACTACTAGCCCAGCTGTCTGCCATGCAATGGAGCTCAGCATCAAATTCCCTGGCCACCTGAAACAACACAAAGTGAAGTGCAGGTGCTGCAATTCTTCTGCTGGGAAATAATCGTTCTTAACCCAGAGCAAACACATTTGGTTAGATGTGCTCAGCAAACACGAGGAGCACAGGTGCCTTCGGAGCACAGGACACTTAAAAGGCGCTATCATGAGACTATCTTAGCACATGATGCAAAATTAGGTTAGACCTTTGTTTTCTTGGGAGATTCAATTGCCAGTTTCTGGACTCTGGGCTGATTTGGTAGTACCTGGAGAACGCAGAGACCCTCTATATGTAGAAAATGCTACACATGGAAATGCCTTTAGAACCTGAGATACACACATCTGCAGAGTCAAGTTACAGCCATTTCTTTACAAAGCTACAGATCTGGACAGTACTATCACATATATTATAAATAATAATAATTTTTAAAAATGGGGATTATTTACAAAGGAATGCAAAGAAATGCACACAGGGGTTTGTACGGTTTCATTTAAGCCATATAGTGAGATGACAAATCCCAAGCACCCACAACAGACATAGCTGGTAAAATCCAAAAGCATGAAAGAAGAATCATAGCCTACATGCCTGCAACTGTACAAACATATCTACTACATTCATGAGAAAAAGCACCAATGCTGCATGCCTCTGCCTTGTCCTCGGAGCAGAGCAGCTCCGCTGGAACTGCCGAGGTGGCCAGGGCTGGACAAGGGCTGTCCTGAGCGTTTGCTACCAGCACAAAAGGTGGCTCAAATCCTTTCCTCCTCCCTATCACCACGTTCTCTCTCATTCTTTTTTTTTTTTTTTCCTTTTACTTGAACATGCCTGCTCTGGAAGAACCCCGGAGCACTGCCCGGTTCGAGGACCAGCCCAGTATCATTCACCTGCACCGTCCTCCCTCCAGGGGCCTCTGCCCTCAGCCAAGCAACGTATGAAGCCCCACTCTCCTGAAAAAAGCTTTCCAGTAACTAAAGCCTTAAGCTGCCTTTGCACTGCATCACTCAGCAATAGAGAAATACACCCAGATCTAACACCACAGGATATGGGGGTTCTGCTCAGCCTGGTAACGAACCACGCTGGTGAAACAGTGGCACGTCACCCCACTTGAACCACTCCAGTTTCAGGGTCTGAGACAAGAATTATAAGCAGTCTTCAGACCTGCAGAGCCCAAGAAAGGCATCTCTGTGGATTTTAACAGCTTGACTTTGAGAAGAGATCTTAGCAGACCTTGCAAATGCCCAGCTCTGCAGAGGGGAGGCAGCACAATATTGCAATGGTAGATTTTAAACAGACTGGTTGCAGAAATAAATTTATCACAGGGACATGGAGGCACCCTCCAAGTCATACTCCAGCCCTCCTTCCTTTGCCAAAGTGCTGGCAATGCATGCTGTCCCAGCTTCAGGGGAGCATCAGCCCCTTCCCCAATGCCTTCTCTGAGGCGGTGGGGGAGCCTCCATGCTGCATGGCACCTAAAGCACTTACTGTCATGGAGCATCTTCCCAGCAGCTCCGCAGGGCCTTGGGCAGGGATGCTCACAGCCTGCCTGGCATAGACAGAGGAGCCCAGCGCTGCAGCTGGAAGACAGACTCTTCCTGGATAGCCTCAGACAGCAAAGGCAGGCCACTTCAAGTGGCTGTCTGGTTAGAAATTAGTATTTCTGCCAGTAGTCAACACCAGAACAGAGTTCAGTGAGGGGAAGAGAACATGGAAGAACAATTTTCCCCCCTCCTCAGTAAATGATGATTATTAAAAGCAAGGAGGTCCCTCTCATTGTTACCAGCAAGTGCAGGAAAAAGCCACTTTTCCATCACAGAACAGCATTCAGCTGGGAAAAGACAAGTCCATCCTCTCAGGCTTGTGAGCCAAAGTCACACAACTGGCTTAAGCCCCCAGCACCAGCAGTGCCCGTGCCCCGCAGGGTCACTCCAGCCCCAGCCCTCGTGCATTCCCAATGCCAGCACAGAGAGGCAGGAGCTGCCAGGAGGGCGGAGTGCCAGCATCAGGAAGAAATCTTGTACTAGAGGACTTGCCAGATTTCTGTGAAGGGGAAAGAGCAGGACACAGCTGCCTTCTCCCCCAGCCTCCCAGTAAGTCTGCAGCTGGTGGTGCTTTCTTCACCTTGTTGGGTTTCAGGCAAATACAGTAGCCCTGAGCTGATCTGACATAGAGTGCAATTCCTCTTGCAGCTGCAGGAGGCATATTTTCCCATATATTTTATATTTTGCCTTTCTTTACCCATGCTAAAAATACCTTGATGTCCTTCACATAGACACTCCTCATTCTTCCTCCGGCAGGGAAAAGGAAAGGAAGCCGGGGACTCACTTGAAAGTTTTGTTTCCTTTACTTCACCGGAGTGAAACCACAGAGCGGTGCTCGCAGGAGGGAGGCACCTGTGCCTGGAGCTGAGATGGGAGCATGGACGGACCCTGCCAGTACCACATCCCCTCCAGTTCCTGGAGCTCTCTCCTTCCCGTACACCTAACGTAATGGAGACCTGGCAGAGGGCTAGCACACATCCTCTGCACACACCTCCAGACACAAATAGAGAGGCCACTTTCCAAGTTAGCTGGTCGAATGCATAAGACACAGCTAGTGCAGCCATCCCAGCTGCTCTTGTTTCTCTGCTGTTTGCAGGAAAAGGGGAATTTCACCTCGCTTTCAGCAGAAACAGTTGTCAGGCAGACCACGAGCTTGCCTTCCTGGTTTTCTTCTTCTTCCTGCAGTTGGCCCAGCTCTCCCCATGAGCAGTGCCTGCCAACCCTTGCTAAAAAACCAGAAATCTCAATGTAAACCTTGTTTACGTTTACTCTGACCTTTATTAGGCTGTCAAGGGGTGCTCATTTTGCTCCACCACACCCATGGTGTCCCTCAGACTGCCTCCATCTGAGCTGTCAGGACCGGTAACGTGCAAAACCCACGGCAGTTCTCCCTGCAACGGTCACGGTTTGCCGTTGTGCTGCCCTTGCACATGGTCCAGACAGGTCTTTCCAAAGGCCACGGATAAAAGGAATAGGGTTTAGGGACCAAGTCCCCACCTCAGCTGCATCCTTCCACCCATTTCTTGCCCCGGGCTGTGCAATTCAGGCAAGTGCAATGAATGGGAAAGGTCAGAGGTGAGACCTGTATTCTGGGGGCCCAGACGAGTTCCTGCCGCTGCGTTACACACACTAGCAAAGTTGGTTCTCAAAAGACAGGGTAGCGGCATGCCTGGGGCAGCCAAACCAGCAGGACTGTACCAGCAGGGCAGGCTGGGTCCGGCAGAATAGTCAATAGTGAAACAACATGCTTTACCCTTGCACTGAAGTCATTTGGAGCTCAATTAATGCTTTTCCATTCAGGGACATTAAGTATTTCAAAAGGATAAATAACAATTATCATCGACATCTTTGCCGTAGAGGCTAACTGAGGCACAGGCTGCTGAAGCAGCTCGTTCTGAAGCCTTGGCTGCTCAGCAGCAGAGACAGGGATGGCGTGCATCCCCGTTTGCCCAATTTGTGCTGTAGCCACCAGACCACAGCCCCTCCTGGAGCCCGCCCTGCTGGGAGACTGCTCTGTAATAGAGAGCGAACAACTGCTCATTTAGGGTGGGCAGCTACTGGGGGCAGCGAAATCTTCAGCAGCTTGTTCTGGCAGGGTGGGGGTGGTGAATACACACGAGTTTTCTTACAGCAGCCAAACCCCACATCTGCCCAGAAAACCTCTCCCTAAGCGGGGAGACGCCTGCAGCTCTGAAGACATCCAGGAGCAAGAATTGGCCTCCGTGACTGACTGTATGATATTCAAAGGGAGACCGAGAAGGAAACAGAGCTCTGAGAATCAGTATTTCCTACCGTGTCCCGAGACCGTCCTGGCAATACCCTGCTCTCCCGCACTGCTTCAGCATCCCCCAAGCACCCCCCCGCAGGCCATCCCCACCCCTCACAACGAGACCCCCGAGAAGCCGGCAGGCATGCCGGGCGCTCTGTGTGGAGAGATTTAAGACCGTTTTCCTCTGCCCCTCGCCAGGCTCGGCTGGGTCAGACGGAGCATTTGGCAAGAGAAGAGCTCCCTGCTAAATTTAGCCTCCGGCTCTCCACCCAGGCAGCAGCAGCTCAACCGCTATGGAAAGCTGGGCAGCACCGAGGTGAGGGCTGGGAGACGCTGCCTTCAAACGGCCCACGCGGCCACGCGCTGCCAGCTAAATATAAACCGGTGGCGGGCAGGGGGGAGCCGCGCTGGCTCGGGCTGAGGCAAATCCCTCCCCCATCGCCCAGAGACAGAGCAAGGACAAATTGCGGCTCCTGAGGCGATCTGCTCCCAGGACCTGGGAGCAGACCTGGGACTCGCAGGACTCGCTTTCTGCCCAGAGGGATAATTCAGGGGGCAAACTCGCAATAGGATCCCATGTGTTTTACATATTTTTGAACAGATCTGGAGCTGGTGCACCTCGGACCCCAGCACGCCATGCTGAGCAAACACCACTTTTTGCAAACACTGCTCGTACGAGAGCCTGGTCTGGCTCCTTTCCGTAATGGTCCCTTCTCCACCATGCTGCCTACTACAAAATGGTTACCCCGGGGCCGGGATGCCCTCGCTGCTGAGGCTGTTAGCTATAATGTCGCAGTCTCTGCTGTGGGAGTTGGTCCTTGGGGTGGGAGTCAAGTGGGGCGAGTTTTTCCCTGTGCCTGGATGCAAACTTGCACTGGTTCCAGCAAACAACGCCCGTCCCTCTGTGTAAGAGAAAACCCCAAAAGGGCATGGAAAGAAAGACAGAAAGGGAGCCCCGAGGATTACGAAAGCAGCAGAGGTAGCATGAACCTCAGCAAATCCAGAGAGTTTCTGGATTAAATGCTACCTGACGATGGACCATAAGACTATGCACAAACCAAGCATCTTTTCTTTGATTTTCACTGTACCTAGAGAAAAGGGACTTAACATCCTTCGTAAATAAAGAGGGACACTTGAAAAATTCCTGACTACATTAGCAAATCCTTTTTCTACAGAAACAACTGGCAAAGTGCTGAGCGTTTGCTAGACACCCAGGACAAAACAGGTAACCACACTCTGCAAATCAAGCGGAGTAGCTGCAGCACTGAGCACAATGCTCTACACAGGGAAACCAGATGTCTTGGCAGACACCGACTACAGTAAAAAGCCACCGTGGTACTAACTTTCAAGGCACCAAACACCCTTATGACACCAAATACGTTCTTAACCATCTCAGTAGAGCTGCTTATGGTCCCCACCAGCTTCTGTAAGTATTATCCCTGCATTTTCCTCCACCCCTTTTAAAACTCTGAGTCAGCGGTTTACTCTGTGCCCTCCGACTCCCTTCTACGTCTCCTCTCTTTCTGATCTCTGCACCTGAGACTCTTGATTCCAGCCTCTCTGCTCCACTGAAATCCCAAGTATTTGCTTCTAATTTAGCCTTCAGTTCCTCCCCCCTTACAACTTTTTAGTGGCCATTGGCATTTTCTGATCACACTGCTCCAACACTCATCTCACTATGCCCCATTTTGGCCGCTTCTTACTTTTGTTAAATAATCCCTGTCGTCTGTATTCCCAAATGCTGCCTCTTTGGTCCTGCTTGTCTTGTCTTTCACTTTTCTTTCTTCCTCTACTTCTGCATGAGCTGCAAGACTTGCTAAAATATTTCTTTCCCCTCCTTGATGTGCCTATGTCAGATACCTAATTCAAACACAGAGTTAAAAGAAAAAGGTGAAAACAGAATTTACAAAGGATCTAAGTTTAGGAAAAAACCCAACTAATCACGCCATTTGGGAAGCACAGGGTTTTGGGACAAATCAGTCAAGAGAGAGTACTGGAAGACCCAGAGTTAATTGGCAAAGCAATTACAACTTGCGAAGCAAAGGAAATTGGCCGCATGGCTGGAGCTGATGGAATGCAGACAGTGATCAGACAGTACAGACAAACTGAAATAATACTAGCCAGCCCGAGGCAGGGGGACAGTAGGAGTTCAAAGAGGGAGTGCATCCTCCCCTGCCCCACCAGCACACACAAAAGACTCTCGCTCCCCACTGCAGCGAGCAGTGCAAGTCAGTGAGACACACCTGGAAACACCTTGCAAGACCTGCAAGGAACGGTGGCGTGCTCAGAGGAATCGCAAGTGCAGAGCATGACTACGGGGCAGCAGCAGCGTTAGCATCATCAGGACTTCTTCAGAGGAGCAGCAGGGATGAAGACGAGGGCTCAGCGAAAAGGAGAAAGGAACATGAAAGGCGGAGGCATTTATTTGCTGCAGACTAGGTGCTGGTGAGCAGCACCATGCCAGCAACAGAGAAACTGCCAATGGATGAAAAGGCACTGGCAGGAAAGGCAAATCAAATTCAGGCTGAATGCTGGCAATCTTAGCTCCACTACTGGAGCAGGTGAACAACACGGACAAGTAAATACACACGATCGGCTACACCCAGTAACTACAGAAGAAAGGAAAACACCCATTAGCAAGGTTAAAGTCTGTCAAACCCTGGTCTCACAAAGCACGTCCAATTCCCTGAAGAGGCAGGAGACCAAAACAGCAGAGACAGAATTAGAATACATCTATCCAAGGACAAATAAGCTCCCAACATAGCACAACCAAGAGCAGTACAACTGTCCGTCAACTCACACACCTTAAAAAGCTCTTCCTGCCCTGAGGAAGTGGCTGCAAAAGAGCTGGACCAGGAACAGCCCTGGGAATTGGCGATGGAGCTGGAGCAGCCCAGGTGCCTGGGCAGAAAGAGGTGATGAAGCAACCCCCGCCATGCTCCTCCTCCCACAAACCTGATTGCTTAGGCCCTGAAGAATTGAACACCTTTATAAAGAGGGTTTTGCCCCTGCCTGCGAGGGGAGAGGAGAACGATGGCCGATACCAAACCACTTCTGGTGCTTGAGGTGCTCGCAGCTGGTGGTCTGGCCAGCATATGGAGACAAACCAAGTGTGAACTTGGCAAAACCTTTTTCCACAGACCACCATTCGGACGGTGTTTGGCACTGAAGCTCCTTCTAGGACCCATATGAACTTAGGTCCATGCAGATGTTTACTCAGGGCAGGGGGACAGTCCTAGAGGATCATCACCCAAGGCCTGGGAAAAGACCTGCTGGGTTTAAGCAAAAGGGTCTACATAACCTATGTGGCAAAAAGAAAAATAAAAATTGAAAGGCGAAGCGTTTGGCAACAGTAACGCTGAGGCTGCTGTCAGGGTGCCTGTCTCAAAATCAGCAGGAAGGAACACAATGATTCTTGGAATAGTGAATTATATCAGACAAATTATAAATGCTTGCAAAAATGTCCTTCAGAGCTAAAGCATCCTACAGGCACAGGGCTTGAGATTCAGATGAGAACTGAAAAAGAAATGATGCAGGCTTAGTGTTTTGAGAATAAGCAGTAATTCAGTGATCCACAGCTGACACATCGGTTGGTTTTGCTATACAAGCTTGTTTTACAAACTGAGTATAAGCCTAAGTGAGAGATGGCAATTGCAGACACTTGCTAACACAGGCCACAAAAATGCAGGGGAACCGAGCGCAACAGCACATTATACCACTGCCTGTCTCACAGGCTCATAGAATGGTTTGGGTGGGAAGGGACCGTTGCACCTAGTCCAACGCCCCTGCCATGGGCAGGGACATCTTGCACTGGATCAGGTTGCTCAAAGCTCCATCCAACGTAGCCTTGAGTGTTTCCAGGGATGGAGCATCCACAGCTTCTCTGGGCAACCTGTTCCAGTGTCTCACCACACTCGTGACCAGAGGCAGTTCCCTCAGCCTGCCCTCGTGTGCCCCAGCCCCTCACCATCTCAAAGGCCCTGGGCTGGGCCCACACCCCACGCACCAGTGTCCTTCCTGGACTAGGGAGACCAGGAGTGGACAGAGAAGTCCAGATGCAGTTGCCAAAGTACCAAATAAGAGAGGAGGAAAGCATTTTTACTGTTCTTTTTCTTGTTTTATTGTTGGTTTTTCAATTGTTTATTGCCAGTCTTGAAAAGAACTCCTAATGAAGCAGCCAGAAGGGACCTTAACGCTGAAGGCCAGCACTTCTTCCTGGCAGAACTGCAGTGTCTTGCTTCTCCACAGGAACAGCTGTCCCTCTAACTTCTTTGCTCTTGATCTGTTGCTATTCTTTGGGCACTGCCATGGAGGGTCTGGCTTCATCTTCAACCACCCATCAGGCAGCCTTCTCATCCTCAGACTAAAGAAACCCCACCTCCAGGCCCCAGGGACCTCGGTGGTCCTCCTCCTCTCGCCCTGGCGCAGCAGCCTGGCAGAAGCCAGGTCATCTCGTCCCCTTTTCTTGGGGCTCAGGGCAGAAGAGATGGCATGCCTTCAGGAGGGGTGGAGGATGGGAAAGAAGGGCTCGCACAACCTGTGGCAATCAACAAAATAATTGTTGATGCCAGGAGATGGAACGGGTGAGCCCGCAAGATGGCCAGGCATGGAGGCTGGGCCTCCTAGCTAATGCCGGGCGTGGAGGCTGGGCTGATGGTAGGGTGCTGGCTGGGCACTCCTGCAATGCCGCTGCTGTGCATCATGGAAGGGAGCCCTGGAACGGTGTAGTTGAGCCAGGTGAGCCATGCCGGAGGTAGATCCACTTCCATTGGTTCTTCTTGATCTTTGGGTGAATCCACCTCCATGGGCTCCACACCATCAACCACATGAGCGATGGCCATCACTACCATGCAGCTGATGGTGTTCCCCCTCTGACGCTGTCTCCTCTTCCTCCGTGTCTCCTGCAACCGCCTATCTGTCTTCCCATGCAAAAGTGGGCAGCCACTCGCCTTGCTGCTGTGGGACCTCCTTCTTCAAATCATCCTTGGAACCCAAGGGCTTCAAAACTCAGCAAATTGTGGGCAGTGGCCAGGGTCCCTGTATTTATAGAGCCTGGAACAGAAGGCAGCGAGGTGGCTTGTGACATCAGGAGGCCACTGTGGTGGCGATGCATGTGGCCAAAGATGGCTGTTCTGGGAGTTGGGGGGGCCTGTGGCCTGAAAGATGCCCTACTGTGGGAGAAGGAGGAGGGCTGGGGAGGCAAGGGCCCCCTTCCTGGGGATCGCTCCCCTGCGCCATTCTGCTGCACCTTGGGCACAGGGACTGCCCTCCACCTCCCCCTCACGTGCCCTAGGCTCCAGCCCGCTCCTCATCCTGTGCCCGGGGTCCCCTGGACAAGATGGTGGCCACGGTGTTCGAGGAGGGTCGGGGGTCCTCAGCGATCCCCCACCGACCCGGCTCCCCACAAGTGACTCAGCCCCCCATGCTCAACAGCGGCTGCAAGGGGGTGAAGCATCCAGACATCCTGCCAGCGGGAAAGGGAGGCGCAACCGGCCTGCGCAAGGCCTGCCAGCACTCCATAAAGCCATTGTTGATTGCCAAGTATTGCGTGGGCCCTTCTTTCCTGTCCCCTGGCCCTGCCCCTGGAGCATGGAGAGGTGCCATCTCCTCTGCAGGGAGCCCTGAGGGAGAGGGGAGGATAGGGCCCCGGCGTCCCTTGTGCCGCTGTGCCGGCACAACCTGAGGAGTCTGTGGGGCCTGGAGGTGGCAGGGTTTCTTTCCACTCCAAGGTTCACCCTTGCTCTATTCTCTAGTTTTAAGGACAAACCTTCTTACTGCTTTTTTTCCCTCCCCTCCCCCCAATAAGAAAGGGGCAACATACGACCTAGGAAAGAATGTAATAATGTGTTCATTCTTAACACCTTGGCTTGGGTGTTATTTTGAATTTCTAAGTAGATGCAACTACTCCCTCCCATTGGTATGAGAGTACAGACTACGGGTCATAATTGCTGTTCACAAAATTCCTGTGAAATATGCATTCATTGATGTTTTCAATACATCGCAACTGCAAAATGAGACTTCTTATATTTACTCCTTATGTTAGGCAGACAATTTATTTTCAAGGTACACCTCTGGAAACTATAGTTCAGTCAGGTTTGATAGGAAAACTTGTTTTTGGCAGACTGTTGGTTTATTTTGCATTCTTGATTGAAAACAAATAAAACCCTCCCAACTGGCATGCTTACAACAAAACATGGACTGTGGGAGCTAATGCTAAGTGAGCTGCCGCAGCAGGTAATTGAGACTATTAGTACAGGGTGGTCTGGACAGGATATTTTCAGCCCATTATAAATTTTGTTCTGCAGCTTAGATGGGGTTAATAGCACCCAGACACGACTACTGCAATTTCACAGAAAATAACATTACAAAATATAAATAAAACTAATTTAGGAAGTGAAGTATTTACGAGAAGGGCTGGAGATATCTTAACTAGGCTCAAATGAACGGCAGCACTGAGGAAGCTGTCACAGTTGCCAACACCAAATATATGGGCCAAGTCAAACAGCCCACGCTAATGACATGGAAATAAGTGGCCTCTTGAAGCAAGGCACAAACAGATTTATTTAGAATGGCAGGAAAAAATACACATATCATTAATGTAGATTATCCTCACTTCTAGAAAGCTCTACTAGGCAATTCTGCAGCCTACCAGGTGATGATGCAGATCAAATATTTTTACTGGTAAATGGGATATAACAGTATCTGACAATGAGCTACTGTTTAGTGTGTGAATTTACACAATTTCAGTGAAACACAAGCTTCCATATAAGCCTACTAGTTCCTAATACTCACAGTCCAGAGGGCTAGCAGAAAAGAAAGTTAAAAAGATAAAAAAATGCCTGTTAAGGAAGGCCCCATAGTCAAGTCTCTGATCTGTATTCAGTGTTTTCACATTACTGAGTAGCATTGGCTGTCAATTGCTCATATTTGGCTCAACTGGGAAAAAAACCCAAGAATATTTAGACTGTCTGAAATCAACATCAAGGTCACTGAGATGGAAACCAGGAAGGAAGAAAACCCCTATGGATGATGCAAAGGCCTGGGACTTACTGTTTGCATCTCTGATGGAAAACGGCGACACAGAAAAGCAAGAATAGCACAAGATGCAATACTTTTGCCACGTAAGGGTATCAGATAGACCTACAATGTAAAGTAATAGGTGACAGCTTTTCCAACTTCTAAAAACAAGGGGGATAAGCAGCCACATTGACCTCTTTTCCCCTCAAAAAAATCTCCAATGGGAAATAGTCACAGAATGCTGAAATAACTAGGAGATTATAAAATCAGAGTTAGTGACCTTTTGAGAGGGGCACTGATGCTTCAGGGGGACTCACAGGTCTACCCGACAATCTTTGGATTGTCTGAAATGATCCAACATCTCAAAGACTAACTGAATCTCATTATTCTGTATAGTTGATTTAAATTCTTTATTATGCCAACATGAATTATTGTTCTGAGCTGTCTTTGGAGAAGGCTGATTTACTTAACAGCAACATTGCCCCACACCACCTTAGCATCTCAAAGTGTAGGGGATTCTCTCCTGATCAGGAATATTAAAGCCTTTGTGCTTTGGCATGGGAAAGTCTTCTCAGGGAAACAGAAGTACAGAGGACCTCTGGTCGAGATCCCAGTGTATTTTGGTTTGGCTGATTACACACGCAGACTATGAATTTCTAACATCATGAAAAGCCTAAGTATCTAAGGACCAGGTTCACATCTGTTTCCACCCAAGGCATTACATGGATCTTTCCTAAATCTCACACCACATCTAAATAAGACAGCTTATTTCCTTTTCTGGAATGCCCTTCTCAGCTATTACTGCAAGCCTGAAAAAAGCAACTGAATTAGGAAGTGACTGGAAAAGGGAACATCAATGCACAGCAAGAACAAATAGGAAAGGGAAGCTCAAAGTACAACAAAATACATAATCCCATCAATTCTTGAGGCTATCGTTGTAAGCGCTGGAGAAAGAACCCCATCATCACTCCGTTGCCCACTGCCATGACCTACAAGGCAACCTCTGTCTTCAGGAAAGCATCCTGCCTTTCACCGTATTGCAGATGTCGGTAATTCCAAACTGCCAGATGAAAGATGATGTCCATCATCTCTCCCACTCTTCCTTCACATCTGCCTGAACTTGCAGGCGAGAGAAGGCAGAGCCTTCACGTTACTATACCATTCGCAGAAACACATCTCCAGAAGACAATAGGATTCCTCTGCCAACCCCACAGCACAGAGGAGATGCACAGGAGGGCACCACTCTGTGAGATCTGAGTCATCCTAATCCAGTCTGATTCAAGACAGGAAGGTGTGGTGCAGGAATACATGCTGTGTTGGCACTCCACTACACAAATCTGTCACAGGCAATGTGTACATAAAGCGCAAGAGTTTATTTATAATGATGATATGTAATCTTTGCAAATGATTTGGGGATTTTCTGGGGCCAGACAAACTGTGGGCCAGGTTCCAAGAAAACAAACACTCGCAACTCTCACTCAGTGTACAGGGACCCAGGCACTCAGTGCCACTCCACAAAAAGGTTATCTAAGAGTCAAATCCCTACCTGACTTCAAGACAAGAGGTGAAAAAAGCCAGGTTCACAAATTACCTGCAGTACATGCCCCAGCAGCAGTGAAAGGATACACTGGCCCAGGACAAGTATGGCATAGCTAGCATGAGGTCCAGGCATGCCCCAGCTGCTGTGTCAATGAACCTCACAACCAAGCTAGAGTAGGATCCAAATTGCTCTCAGTGGCCCTGGCTTCTCCGCTGAGTCTGTGATAGCAGCCTGTGCTGTGAATATGGGCCTGGGGATGTTGACTCGCTTTACATACACCAGTTCAGAGCAAGATGTGACAGCACTTCTGATCATCCTCCAGGGAGGCTGAACTGACCACCTGGAAGTGAAAAATCTGCCCCACCTGCAGTGCCCATCCTTCTCCCTGCAGCTATAGCAGCCCACGACGTGCTTTGGGGAACGGTGTTGCTTGGCACAGGTCCCCGTGAATGAAGGTCTCGCTAGTGCCTTCAAACGCACAGAAATATCATATGCAAAATTCATGGTATAGATGTTCCCCTCCTGCCAATACTTTTCTTCAGTCAGGATGAGGTGCTTTCGGGGTGATACCTAGTTTAACTTTTCCTCTGGGTTAGCAGTTTCCACAGAGAGGAAATAGATACTTCAGCCACCACTGGAGAGCCACACAGTCCAGTCTCTCCCCATGGGCGCACAGTAACCTTTGGCGCAATTAGCTACGCAAAAGAGCGATACTGTGCATGTACAGGCAAGTAACCTTGGGTGCAGGCGATTGCAAAAGGCAGCCTGTGCGCATGTGAATAAACCTGCATATGTAGGCGTGCTCACCCTTGTGCATAGGTGCTTCTGAGGGTGCCTGGGCAGGGAGGCTAGAGAATGAAGTCGATGCATTACATTAAATGAGCAACTTCAGCTTTCTGCCAGCGACTTTTCTAATACAAACACATGCACCTGCCCATTCACTCCAACACGCGGGTCAGTTTGTAAGCAACTCGCACTGCTTTGTAGTAGCCTGGATGCCTGAACATCAGAGAGCTCACCATGGCGGGGGGGTAAGAAACCAATTTTCTGGGGAAGGAAAGGGACACTAAAGAGGTACATACTGGGGAGGTGGAAGTCTTGCCATAAGGACCTTTTTACTCGCACATCTCCATGGTTTCTTCTGAACTCCTCCTATTTCCCACTTCAGAGAGCGGGACTGCACGCTACTGAGTTAGAAAAGCAGCAGTCTGAGACAGTAGAAGTAAGTCAGAAACCACCTGTCACAATCCAAGATAGGAAGATAACACACTCCCAGTGTTATTTACACGCAACAATAAAATGTGGAGGAACAGGGGCAGGTTGAAGCAGCCGGGAGAGGCAGGTTAAAGAAGGGCCCCCCAATCCCATGTTCCTACAAGCTGCACCTCCCAGCAATCTAATCTAATCCTGCACACCCTGCTTGTGCCTGGCTCAGTGTGACGCTCATACCTGCAATAAAAGAAATCAGTGCAGGTGATTTATAGTTTCCCGAGATACCATGGTCTTTGCAGCAGAAAAAACAGAGTCTGCAGAGCAACGGCTGGGAATGACCTCACCTCCAAGTTTCTTCAGGGACTGGGATTCACTTTTACTATGTTGACACAAGGTTTTAAAGCAAAGGGGGATCGTTGCACATCCTCCTTGCCTGCAAGCATGGCTCGCTGACGCCAGCCTTGTTCCCTCAGAGTCATACCTTTCTGCATGGGTGGGCGAGGTGAGGCACTGCTGGGCACAGAAGAGAAAAACAGAAGTAGCAGGAGGAGGTCCCCGACCCACCCGCCTTTCCATCCAAACAGAGCATTGCAGCAGCTCTGGGAAGAGGCAGTGTTTTGGGGTGGGGATCTTCCCTGAGGAAGACCTGCCCCTGCCCTTGCCTCTTCCAGCCGTGCTGCCAAGCCAACGGCATTACAGCAGTAAAGGCAGGGTGCAGGACTCGCTCTCCAGACCTGGCTGCTCTGTGCTTTACTGGTATTTTCTCCCTCCCCAACACCTCATTCACCCTTGAAATAAGAAAGTTTCCTGTCTCCAGCATTCACTTGCAGGAGCGAAGCGTGCTGTGTAGCAGCTAGTAAGGACGAGAAAAAACATTTCTACTGGAGAGCCCACTCCACAGAGGTTAGTGCCCATCAGCAGCGGGAGTAAACAGACTGTCTCCAGCTCCTCGGGCTTCTTGGCAGGGAGGCAGTGTCCTGCCTGTTACAACTTGTTTTGGATGACAACAGGCCACATTTCATGTGAGGAGAGTTGTGCCCGTCTTCAACTCACATCAGCCTGCTTGTTTTTCTTCACTCAGCTGTAAACATGTTTTAAGATTCCTATAAATACCTATTGGGCAGCAGACCAGCCAAATATACAGAAAAGAAAAGAGAGAGAGGAGAAAAGAGAGAGAGAGGAGAAAAGAAAAAAAGGCAAGCCCCACAACAACAACAGGAACAGAAACACCCTCCTGCCCATGAGAGACAACAGTCCTGTCAATAAGGCTCCCTGGGAAGAATATGTAGGAATACCTTGATGCAGTCACATCACAAGAAAAAACATTTTTTTTTTTTTACCAGACCGACTGCTTATTTCAGCATCACCTTCAAAGGAAACATATCACTCATGAGAGCCCATACTATCATCCGTTCCTGTCCAGCCCATCCCAAACCTCCCTGACAGCTAGAAAAGGGCCCAGATCAACTTAGGCACGCATCAGTCCCAACCCATGGGGGATACCGAGCACTAATTCTGCACCTCAGGCTGGTCCTTCAACCTTTGACTTTAATGTTACAGCAAAATGAACCTCACAGCCAGAGCCTCTCCCAGCATACGGTGATGCAGCACCATGGAAGCCAATGGGTACCAATGATTACAGCATATTCTCCTAGGCCCTTTGTTCTCTTTCATCCAAACTTATTTATATGCTTAACTTTGTTGCATAGCAGAGCTGCATATACATAAAGGGAGGAGAATCAGGGCCTCAATTTTTAAGCATCCCTTACTCAAACACTCACACCCAGGCCATCTGACATTTGCTTCCTCCACCACACACTGATCTGGTGGGGGAAGTGGAGGAGAGGAGCATGAAGCTGGGGAGAATCCACCGTGCCTGGAGACTTGCTCTAAGGCGCTGACCCGGGAGCAGGGGTGGCGTGGGGGCATCACAGTGGCTTGTGATCCATCCCATGTGTGGCTGAGAGGAAAGGGAGTATTTTCTGTGACTCCTTACAGCCTTGCAAGAGGAGGGCTCACCTCTCTGGAAAGAGAAAACATACTTGGCTTTCCATACACAGGCTGTTCTGCCATGCCTTTTAGGGAGACAAGAAGAAACTGTTACAGACATAGGAGATGGAAGCAGTGATCTCCTGCAGACCTCCTTCCAAAGCCCGGCAGCTCTTCAGCTTTCTGGCCCCAATGGAGGGAGCCTCTCAGCCTTTTGCCCAGAAAAATTACCCAATAAACAGCCTTTGTATTTTATCATTAATAACTGGGGAGGCTGTTGCATCAGATAAGTTGAGGTGGTAGTTCTTGGTTGGTCCCAGGTGTGACTTAAAGTAGGGTTCCCACCTGGGACACGTGCCAGAAAACAATGCAGAAAGGAGAGGGGAAAAGTATTAATTGCTCTGAGAGTCACTCCCTCCTACACCAGCTCCCTGGGATCTCTGGAAAGTCACCACATGGAGTCACAAACGCAGTTGCGCCAGTCCCCAGAGAAGAAAACATTACTTAGTTTTAACAGCCAAAAGAAAACAAATACCATTTGTCTTTCACTCTGACTTCTGGTTTCTCTTAAAACAAAACAGTCTTTTAGAGGTACTGGGGCAAGAGGAAGGGTGGGGAGGGTCACAGATTAACCTTCCTCCTGTTAGCAGGTTCCAGGATCCTGGCCACAAGGCCAGGAAAACATGACGCCAAGTGCCCAGCGCGCTCGCAGAGCCTCGGCTCTCCGGGCACAGCTGCTCTCCCTCCGTGATGCTGCAGAGCCACGAGGAGCTGCCTGCCGGAGGGTTTCACCCTCCCACCCTTTCCAGAAGCGTTTAAATGCCTTCTGCATGCAATGAGCAACAACGTCTCTGATGGATTTGGGAGAATCTGGACTTTTATATAATTGAACTTTAATATAATGTAATTAATTTTCCTCATCTTCTGTTTTAGTTGGTAGTTACCGTAGTCATGTCACTGTTTCCAGTTTCAGTCTTAAAACAGAATGACTTTTATAACAGAGATGTAAAAATAACCCTGTCTAAAAGCAAAGAGGAAGAACCCAATTCATAAGAAAAGTTGTTTGCTCCTGCGCATCTCTTCTGCCCTCATGCTCTCTGCCTGTTTCTCCCAACCCCTCCCTCTCCCTTTGCATGGCTGGCAGCAAAAGGACTGTCAGCTGTACGGCTCCAAATACCTGACTTGGCCCCTCTCTCCTTACAACCACTATTTTAAATACCTCTGAGTGGTTTGTTTTCTACCTTGCTGCACCGCAGAAGTCCTCTACATACCTCTACAGCCTTCTCTAAGGATCTTTGGGGGTATTGGCAAAGTGGTGTATGGTAAGAGGCTTGGCTAGATTGCATGAAAGATGTAACGCGAAGGAGACTTGTAGCGCAACCCATCTTTTCATGTCCCAGCTAATTCCACCAGGCATTAAAAGCAGATTATAACTAGAGGATTTATCTTAGCCAAAGAAATCAGATCTCTTACGCTGCTGGAACAATAAATACGTGTTTTTAGCCTCAACGTCACATACAATACGGAACAAATGGACAAGCTGAAGTTCTGTAATGGATTTTGTGGGAGTAGACGTTCGTGGAGCTCCTTGCACAGCCACAGTCTAAAGCTTCAAGACTGAAACCAAGCCTGACTTATGGGAATAAGAATCAGGGGGTTTATAATGTGTAATGAAGGGACCAAGATGCTGAAAAGTATTAATAGTTAAATGCTCACATGGATTTGAAAAACTACTATCAAATTAGATTGTCACCAAGCACTGATATTATTTTAAAAACAGCAGCAACACCACCATAGGGTTTTACAAGACCTTGGGCCATTCAAAACTTTCTTGTAACTGTAAAAAAGAAAAGCAGCATAAAGACCCACACGACACTGATAGAAATAACTGTTTTCCTCTACTTCGGAAAAAAAGAAGCTAACTGCACGTAGTATCAGCCCTACTTTACTCCTAAAAGTTTGCACAAAATGAACCCATTACTAGGCGAGTGGTGTGCATCTCCAGGGTATGCATTCCCTCCTCCTTTGCATACACTTCTTCTCTCATCAAAGCAATATTCAAAGCATCTTTGCTGTCTTCCAGGTTAGCACCAGAGCACCGAGAACAAGAGACACCTCAAAGCCGTGACTCCGGGCTCTGCAATTCCAGGAAGGTCACATTTTGACAGGTCTCCTGACAGAGCAGAGGGTGAGAGCCGACAGGCCAAAGGCAGAAAAGCGAAAACCCCCAACATCCATCTCCTTCCCGGGGGACAAAACCCACCTCCGTCCCCGAGGGCTCCCCAAGAAGCAGCTCCCGGCTCGCCGGCAGCGCTCTGCCGCCCGCCGCTGCAGCGCAGCCCCCTCTTCCCCGGCCGGCCTGGAAACGGGGCACTGCACCGTGCTCCCGAGCGGGACGGAGCGCCCGGGGGAGCCCGGGACCGCGCCGGCCTGCGAGGGACGGGACGGGACGGGACGGGACGGGACGGGACGGGACCCCCCCGCCCTGCCTTCCCCTCCCCTGGGGTCCCGCGGGGTAACTCACTGCGGTCCGGGGGAGCCCCGCCGCCGGCCGCCGCCGCCACCAGCTCCAGGTAAGCGGCCCAGAGCCCCAGGGCCAGCGCGCCTAGGGCCAGCAGCAGCCGCAGCAGCCGCCGCCGCCGCCGCAGCCGCGCCAGCAGCCGGCCCCGCATGGCGCCGCTCAGGGCGCCCGGCCCCCGCCGCCGCCCCGAGGCATGCTCCCGCCGCCGCGCCGCACCGGCACGGCTCGGCGCCGCTGCCTCGGACTCCCCCCCCTCCTCCGCGGGGCGGGCCCAGGTGCGGGGCGGCGCCGCGCCCCCGCGGGGGCAGCTCCCGGCCGGGCTCTGCCACCGCCCCCCGCACCTGCCTCCGCCCCGCGGGGGCCGAGCCGGGGGCTCCGCGGCGGCGGCGGTACTGCCCCCGTCATCCTCCCCCCGGCCGCTCTAGGGGCTGGCGGGCGCCGGGAGCGGAGCCGTCTCCGCCCGGGCCGCGGGAGTCCCGCGGGGTCAGCGCTGCCAGAGGTCTCCGCTCCCTGTCCGCCAAGGCGACAGGAAAGCCGCTTCGGTGGCGGAGGAGGCGGGCACGCTGCCCCCAGCTCCAAATTCTCCTCAGAGCCGGTTTTCGTGCCGGGGGGAGCTTTGGTGGATCCCTCCGGTGAGAGGACGGGAGATGATAACTCCTCTGCGCGGAGGGAAGCGGAACGAGAGCGGGGCGATTCAAATTCACAGTTACACACAGTTGAATCCGTTTTAAAGTGTCTTTCACCTGGTGCAACAAGTGTATTTACTTCAAAGCGCTTTGCTCAGTCAGGAGGAACAGGGCTGATGAAGCCTCCGAATCTGCTTTCTGAAGCAGCTGACCAGATGCGATGTTACACTGTTCAGACCCACCAGAGGGAGGACGTTGGAGGGCCACATGAAGACCAGGACCTTCCTTGGGGGTGCTTAGTGTTTCATTTCACATCTCAAGCGCGCTTTTGAAGTGACTCTCCCAGCTGTCCCCCCCATGCTGTTGGTTCGGTTCACATCGCCAAGCAGTCTCAGAGGATGCAAACTGGATTCCTCCTGGGTGAAACTAAACTGGAAGATGCTGTCTGGGATGCACACAATGCATCCAGCTGGGGAGCTAGTCCAGAATAACCTCTTTCCAAACATGTATGGTGCGGGTGTTGGGTCACCGGCACCAACTGTTCTCCTTCACAGCTCTGCTGCTGCACAGATGCAGCTGCTGTGCTGCACACAACCGTGAAGAGCAACCCTCAGGCTGAAGTTAATTTTTAAAATGCGTGCAACCATGATAGACCTTTTTTTGAGGGTCCAGCTTCCTTTCACAGCAGCCTTCTGAAGCGAGAGGCTGCACAAAAGGATGCTCGCCATTATTTAGCCTTAGAAAATGTGCCAAAGGCCTTTTGAACGGCATAGAGGGCCACGGGATAGCGGTCTGAGTCTCAGCAGGGACAGGCTGATATTGGCAGAGTGCCGGTATCCCAGGTGTTGCACTGGTTGGGGGCAGAAGCAGCATCTGTAGTCCCTGACATCAAGTGCTGAACACTGTGTTCCCGGTGCCCAGGCAGCACCTAGAGACCCTGCTATTACCCATCACACATTGGGATGGACAGACGGACGATAGGTTTCCTTTTTCTGAATGTCTCACAAAGGTTTCAGAGCCATCTCCCTTCAGCTCTGTGTTGGAGAGATTTCTCTTGTTTCAGGAAAGTGCATCCAGAGGGTTTTATACATCACTGTGGAGGTGGAAAGACATGACGGTTCTCAAGATGGAAAAAATCCTGGGGTGTGGGAGGCTGGTGGGCGGCTCTGCCCTCGTGCCCCAATGCCTCCCCGGGGACAAGGTCCATTCTGCAGCTTTTGAGGATGCAACACTTGCGTTCCTCCTCCCTACCTTGCCAGAGGCTGCGGATCCACGCGGCACCCATCCACGCCTGAATCATGGTGCCACTTCCTCTGGCGCAAACAGAAAGGGCTGCCGAGGCCCAGCCACCACCAGTACCCGTACGAGTAAAAACTTGAAGCTGTGCGCCAGTTTAATCATTGCAAGGCAGAAATCTCATATAAGGGTATGACACTCACTGTTGAAGTTTTTTGGTGGTGTGTTGGTTTGGGTTTTTTCCAGCACGAGAGAAATAAACCCATTTTTTCGTATTTGTTCAAAAAAAGAGAGAAAATACTAGGGAAAATGTGTAATAAATAGGGAACTAAACTAAACTTTATTTACCATTTAGAGAATGAGAATTGAATGATGTATTCTTACCAGGAAGTTGTCTGCATTTCTTAAATGAACAACCTTAAGTTTCAAAAATGGCAACTGCACTTTGTTGAAACTTTGTTGCATACTCAAATATTAACATAAGTAAGCACATTTTTCTCCTGTGAACATGGTACTAAAATGGAGGGGAGGGGAAAGTGAAATCATAGGCTAACAGTAGTGTTGTTAACTTGTAAAGAAACAAAATCTTTTTCCTGACAGAAATACGCTATAATGAAGATACAGAAAAGCTTGTCTCTGAAGAAAAAGGAAATGTGTGGCATGTTGATGTCTATCTGTTACAATATAGTTACAATGGAACAATATTAAGGAACAAAATTAATCTGGATGTGTAATAAATAGTGGAATGAGGAATTTGAAGAGCCCTACACTGTACTTGAAGTAATTTATTTTGGACCACTTATTCATCGCAGAAAGCACTGATGCCCAGGAGTAAGATTATCACTTACAGTAATGTTTTAAAAACACCTCACATAAATGTTTTTATCCCAAGTCTACCAGCAGTCTTGTATTCCCAATATCTCAAGCGTCCCAAGTCACACAAGTGCGTGCCCAGACCTCCGTAGCTCTCATCTTCACTGGGTGCAATACGGTAGCGGTGGAAACTACAGCTTGTAATAATCCCGTACGCTGGCGTCAACCCCATTAGGGAAAAAAACAGCAGGTGAGCTGGAAGCAGGTGATGCAGGAATAGGGTCCGTGTCATATTTAGGTGACTCAGACAGGGAGCTGACACCACTGATTGCCCTGACGGACCATCCTTGAACATCGGAGAGATCGCTGCTCGCTTCAGGATACGCCCCTCCTAGCCTACCCTGAATACCCACTTCAAAGAAACTGACGACTTGCCAGATGAGCCGACTGGAGTATCTTTTGCTTTGTTTGTGCCTTTGTTTGTTTTCTATTTCAGCTATGTTTCCTCATGATAAAAGCAGCCTTTGATACGAGTGCAGCACTTAACGACACGCATCTCCTGTTCCTCCCGGCTCCCCTCTCTAGCTCCGTCTCTGCGCATCCCTGCCTCTTCGTGTTACGCTTTTGCTTCTAGTTATCTAACAACTGTTTCTCTGTTCTGTAAATTACTTTTAGCTCTGTGCCAACATCCTTTCTCTGCAGGCTCCCCAAAGGTTCAATTATCTGCCGCTTGCTCCTTCCCTTCTTTCTTCTTGTGTAATTTTCATTTTAACACTAATTACCAGCTCCACACCAAAGATACCCAACTGTCCCTAGCTTTCACCACCCCGGTGGCTCCAGACCCCTCTTCCTGACCTCAGCCATGCTCTGAAGCACAAACAATGACTTCATCTCAACATTCATAATCGAAACGGCTCAAAGGCAGAAGTGTTTCTAAGAGGAAAAGGCAGTCTCTGAAGACACAGTTCCCTATTATTTCCCTTTGTGGCTCCTCAGGAATGGACTGGGCTCTACAAGGCATTACTGGTGGAGCTATCCCAGAAAAATCCCTGTCAACGCTGCAGCTTAACATCACAGTAAGGGAACCAGTGTGGTCCTGTGATTAACAAACTATTAGCAACAGGACCTTCTTGCCCGGTTACGTTGTGCTGATACGGTGGGTTTTCCTAATGCAGTTATATTACTCAGCAATGTGATTTTTACCAATACAGTTATGCTGCCAACATTTGTATGAACTGGCCTGAGCCGGGGTTTGAGACTTCCTCCCGCTTTCACTGTTCACATGGCTATGCTCCCTCCATTCCGACTTTGGCTGACAGCATCGTGGTCACACCATTGCTCTCCTACAACTCACCTGCCTGGGTGGAAAGCCTCATTCACGACTCTGTCTTTTCACCGTGTAACTCTCTTTTCATAGGTCTCAATCCCTTGCTGCCCAGATAAAATTACGTAGAAATGGCTGCCCTTCCTTTTCAGCTGTCCTTGTCAAAGGACACATTTTTACAGGAACTTCACCCAATAGCTCTAGGAGCACCTCCTTACTGCAGGTCCTGCCCCATGAATTGGCCTGAATCGCTTTCTGCACATCAGAACAATCTCTCAATATCTAGAGCACATGTTTGTACTTCCAGAAAAAAGTTTTTATATACTTTAAGCTGAGAACTTTCACAAGACTTTTCAGGGTTTTACCCTGAGGAAAGACATTTTTCCATTTACCATAAGGAAAGATGTATCTATGTATTTGATCATTTTGGAAATCCATGTTTTCAAATCTGACTAACGTCTTGCCTAAGTTTCCTCCTTCCCCTGTCTTAAAAATACCAGACTGTGCTCATCATCCTTAAGTTTCAAGAAGTTCCAAAGATGTGCCGCAGTCATTTTATTAGGGACACTACAGAACACAAAGCTGAGCAGCTCTCCCTGTGACGACACCGAGCAGACTTCTATGCACCCAAGCTAGCACTGAAGAGGAAAAAAAACTGTTTTACTGGACAGTTGAGAAGTGACTCTATACCGAGGTGTTTACAGTGAAAGAAAGGCAATTTGATCTCTGAATCAATACAGGAAAATCTGGCACATCCTGGACGTGCGTCACCAGGGTAAATCCAGAGCTTTTTATTCAAATCGAACCCATTTCAACAATGAAACCCTTCAGGCCTGCGTAGTTAATCATTGTCTTGCTTTAACATTGAAACACTTCTGTGTTGAAAGCCTCTCTGGGTTTTCTGAATAAAAACAAATTATCTGTACACATTTGTAATCTGTCCACAATCCAACAGCATCACAATTCTTAAAACATGCAATTTAGTCAGTATAAGTGAACAGTCAACCCCATTGAGGGCTCTGTTTACAAAGCTATATTTTTGGAGCTTACTTGAAGGGCAGCCACTCTAACTTGTATTCAAAGATGCCCTTTCTCCAAACGGTTCATTTGGTGCTAAGTGGGAAATATCAGAAGTCCACCCCACTCCTCTCAAATACTTCAGTCATAGCAGAAATGTTTCCTGCCAGTGGGTTAAATTCCGGCTACCTCCGATGGCCTGTTTCAGACACGAAGTCCTAAACTTTTGATGCAACATAAGAATCGAACCAAACTTTGTTCTTTGTGCCTAAACCCTACGAACACAGCAGCCAAAAGGAATCATTGCAGCTTCCACCTCTCACGCCTTCTATGCTGTATCCAAGTATGTTTTGGTACATAATCCCAGTCCACATGCTAAAAAATGCGTGTACTTCTACAGCTAGACTTGTAAATTTAAGAATAACTGTTTAGGGAGTAAAGGGGATATTTCTCACAATTCAAAGCAACTTGGGAATCTAAAAGCAAAATATTGTGGAAAAATGAGAAAAAAAATTTAAAGTGTCTCTTATATACAAATGACCTATGACGCCACTTTGAATGGGGACAAATGAGACATCTTTATTAGGATTTTGACTGAGCACGCACAAATACATTCTAGTGTAGCAGAATTAAACTTGTTTGTGGGCTGTAATTAAAAGTCTGAGCGACATCGCTTTTCACGAACATGAACAGATCTGCCAGAACAAAGTACACAGGGGGGTTGCTCCCAGGTAGTTTCAAAAAAGTATCTGATTATCAAAGAATTACTTCCTGGCCTACATAGAGACATTACAATTCCAGAATATTAGGCTGCCCACAGAGTCCATCCATACTGGTAAAATGTGCGTGTTTCTGAATTGATACTACTACTTACGTAAGCAATTTAAGTACAGCCATTGCATACAAGTATATACTATTATTTAGATTTATTCTGACAGCTATCAGAACTGTGGCTGCTGTTAATCTGCCTTTCTAAGCTTTTCACAGCATCAATTAATTTGGGAATTACTGCAAGTTGTGGTATAGGAAGATCATAAGTGAATTTTTTTTTTTTTTTTGTTTTTTTTACCTTGTGTAACCTCACTGTGTAGGGTGAGCTGACACAGCATACGTTCCTATAATTAAGGCAACTGCGTGAGCGCTGAAAAACTCCTACAAATATTGCATATAAATAAATCGTAGGTTTAAAGCCAGAAGGAACCATTAAATGATTTCCTGTTAGTTCACGTCATTATATTTCATTAAGTTCTAATGTGTCAAACCCAGTAACTTATTAAAACAAGCTACCTTCTCCAGAGATGCAATCATTTTTTCATTTGAAGATAGAGGCGGAGAATGTTACCTCCGCAAATAGTTTGTTATAACGAGGGAAAAAGCGCAATCTTCCTGTTAAAAATGTGTGCTTTTTTTTTTTTATTAACTTCAGGTTCAGGCTACTGGTTCTTGCTCAGCTTTTCTCTGCTGGGATAGAGAGGCCTTTGGTAGTTTTTAATCTTCAATACACATGTATATTAATCAGTCTTCTTAATGTAATACAATATGAGCTCTTGCACAACCTTTTCTCTTCTGCTGAATCATCTGTGGTTCTGTGCCTTACCCACTATTTCAACATCCTTTCTGAAATGTATGCACTCCTTCCTTACCTAAATAAGGCTACCCAATAATAAAGTTTTGCCCTACTGCTCATTCTTCTCCTATTTATGCAAGAAACATTTTAGTGTCTTGGCTTACAACAGGAACATTTGTACAGTTCTAACCTTTAATCCTCTGTAGGATAGTCTCCATATTCCTAGAATCAGCCATTTTGGAGATCTTTCAAATTCTGTGCTCCTACACATATAACCTGGCATTTAGTTGTATTGGAATGATACAAGTCACACATTACTATCTTAAATTAGCAAAAAAAGCTCATTAGTCTGTGGAGTAAATGCCATTTTTTGTATTCTACTCAAAAATTGTGGAAGAAAATTGACTGACATAGGTCTTGGAATCTTTCCCAGGAAACCCTTTTGGAAATACCAATAATTCTTTACTGAAATCTTAAAGGGTAGCTGTCAGTGGTAGAAAGCACTTGGCTTTTTAAAGCAGTTCTTTGCTTGAAGGTCCACATTTGTTTTGGCAACATAAAGCAACATTTCACGTCACACAGAAAGAGCATGTACAATACTTTGTGCTTCCTGCCCTTGGACAAATATTCAAGCTTCCAAATAAAATGGATTTACAGATCAGCACTACTGTAATTTCCCCCCACCCACCCGAACAGGAAGGGTTCATAGCGTAGTGACAAATTAAGAATAAAGTTCAAGCTGCACTTTGATTTTGACACACCAGCAGATATATTAGGAATGTTGTAATTTTATTTTGTTCAGTCTTTCAAGTAATAAGGAATACTGGTAAGGAAGAGAGGAAATTAAACATTTACATCCTTCTTCCCCCAATACTTCCTCCTTATCTTACAAACCTGAATGTCAAAGCCTACAGTCTTTATCCAAACATGCTTTGTGGCTTTCAAGTGAAGAAAATGTAATTTCATAGGCAATTCTTTATCTTGGATGAGTTGAAAATAAACAGAAACCCATTTATTTCTATAGGTTCAAGAGACCTTTTTGCTAGCTTCCCATCAGCTGAATTTAAGTAGACAGATCCTGCTGAATAAGTGGCTAATACTTCATTACATAGCAATTTTCAGAAGCAGCCTTCCAGGACCTGTGATAACTTTGATATCTTCAAACCAGTAGCATGTTATTTCACATACAAACTCACATTAATTAGCTAGACTTA
This sequence comes from Gymnogyps californianus, assembly GCF_018139145.2. Classification (NCBI taxonomy): domain Eukaryota; kingdom Metazoa; phylum Chordata; class Aves; order Accipitriformes; family Cathartidae; genus Gymnogyps; species Gymnogyps californianus. The sequence goes on from NC_059471.1 coordinate 151,051,643, forward strand.
TCTGAGAAAGTACTAGTCAACTAAGAAAGAGTGAGACTAAATGATGGATAGCATTATTTAATAACCTTCCTCAACTGTCCACATGGCATCGGCACTCAAGTTGTTCATGAATCAGTTTCTGAATAGTTCAGCATTTTCAGCTAAACTAATAGTGCAACATACTTTAAAACAGCCTCTTACAAGTTATAGTAGTAGTTGAGCTTCTAGGTACAGACTGTCCACCACCCACACTAAAGTCTGTTTGTGATGAATTTGACCTCAAGAACACATACAAAATAAAAGCCACAGTACAGGACCATAAGGGACAGCAAGCTTGTCACAGAAAGGTTACACAATCGAAGTGGGCCTTGCCTTCTTAAGGGAATTTCCTCTCCCGCATTGCTTTAGCTGGTGCTACAAAAACAATTATTTCTCCAAATCTTAACAGCACAAAGACATCTTTTGCATAACTACCTCTCCCAAACACTGAATGAGGATCTCCATGGCCACTACCACGTCCAAAAGAAACTGCCTGCTTTCACACATTAAGTTCTTTTCAAATGGGAAAGGAAGTGCTGGTAGCCTATAGGTGTATACTTCAGAAAGATATTATTCTGTTTTTGTCACATTTAACAAGGTAGGAAAGGTACAGTAGGAAACAGAGGCACTGAAATCCCTTTTCCAACACAGATCTGCTCTCAGTCTACAAGGTGGACAAGATCTGCTGATGCTACAGTAAAAGCATGAATACCCGCAGTTATAAACTGAGCTGAAGCCATGTTGTAACCTCTTTCACGATTTCATCTGTTTTCTAGAATTGTGATGTCCTGAGGTCTGGTACGAAGATAATCATCATATAGCTAGAGTTATATTTATCACGTAGCAACTAGACACCGGCTCTTCCCCCAATTTCAGTTACAGCTCAGTAGCAACAACTGCTGTAGCAAAAGTTGACCATGATTTGTTGGTAGGTAACCATGATATTGTTGAGAGCTACAAAGACAGATAATATGGTGGTTAAGGAAGATACTAGATGCCTTTTATTATGGACTTCCTCTGTGTGTTAAGATAAACTGGGAGGAAGGGGACAAGAAGATGACACTTGATAGTGTAGTATTTCCCTCCCCCCCAAACAAGTGCAGATGTTGCTGGTTCTTGCAGACGAGTTCTACAACAGGTTATCTTTTTCCACCATATTAAATGAGTCAGGTCTGTCCCAATGAGCTTAAAACCAAGCAAAGAGAAGCCATTTTAAAATAGTTATACTGTCAAGGGGAGAATCAAATGTAATACACTTTAGTACGTACTTTCTATACATGGACTTTTTCAAAGAAAATTTCCAGTTACATCCTGAAGTGCCTAAGTACCAAAACAATAATCATTTAAACCATTTTAAAAGCTGCTTCTCACATAGGAAAAGGTCAGTCAAGCAATTCAGATCTTGAACTAGATCCTTCCATGATTATTAATTTCATTATAACCATATATGTGGTTTATAATATGCTCCAAATAAAGGTGAAGGCCAGTATACACTGACCCCTACCACAGATATGAAGGTAAGATGAAGTCATAAGCATCTTCCTGATATATCAGTCATCATGTACTTTCTACATCAGTCTTATCAGGTGCCATCTCTCAGCTGAAACGGCAATATAATCTGGCACATTAGGAATGGCTCACGTACAATGTTATGACATTAACTGCAGATTTCCTCAAGCCTTCTGTCACTGGATGCCAGGAAACAGACAGGCAGGAGCCGCTCTCACATATGACTGTTCCAGCCTAGCAATGTCCCATTCCTAAAACTAGGATGCCAGCTAACACTTCAGCTTCAGCAGACCCGTAGTTCATTCTCTAAGCCATAGATTTTTGCTTTTAAGTTTTTTAGTTCTCCTTGAATTTTACGGGTTAGTCTGTTTCCTTGGCGGATCTCATGTAGAATTGCAAGATCCTGGTCTGGTCCAATATTCAGAGTCACCTAAAAAGAAAAACAGATTAAGAAAAACAAAGCTGTACAGAATACAATTTACAGAGTATTATGATGAGGATATGAGGGAGAGAACTCTAAAGGAGACCCTTTGTAGCTAGCAAAGAGGATGCTTAAGCTAATATCACTAGGCTAATGCATATCACTAACAGAAAGGTGCTCCAGAACCAAAAATAACGAACAAAGCTTTCATACATTATGGTGTTATATTACTGGCGAGGAAGAAATCTGGATAGAATATAATCAAGTTTACCCATAACCTGTTGACTCCTAATTTCTGTATTATTTAGAGACCCACAAAAAGAGGCAAGTTAAAATATTTATCAACTAACTTTTATCTAGTTCTAAGTACCTCACCTGATATGATGACATTTCATCATCTTTTGCTACTAGAACTAGAGGTGGTTTAACTGTCGTGTCCAACCTGCTGCCTTCTGAACTGTGCACGATTCAGAAGCGGTTCAAGTACAACGCCTAGTCTCAGGCCATGCCATATGGCCCATACTGACCTGAACAAAGGCTGCCGGATAATCAGAATTCCTGATGGCAAGATAGCCAGGGCTGCCATTTCCCGTCACCCTGGAACTGGATAGGATGCCAGCCCAGTCACTTTCAATGGCAGAGCAGCACAGCCCTCTCTTCTCTCGACCCTTTAGGGTGTCTCATTGTCATCATGTAGTTCTTGGTCAAAGATTTCAATATGCAAATCGGGAAATTTAGTAATCTGAAGTCATTTTGACCTCAAGTGATGAGAAGGATTTAAAGATCACACTAGAGACTTCTAGCAAGTATTTTGTTCCTCTGCCCTCTTGTGGTTAAAAGTGTAAAGAAATTAAGAACACAATTAAGAGCACACTCACAGTTACAAAACATACAGGTCTGTAGTAAAGGTGTCATAGGCAATTTCTCCCTCATTCACATATGCTGTCTAGTCCTTAAAGAATAAAGTTTAAAAACCCACAGCCCAACAAAAAATTAAAAAAAATAGAAGCCTTTAGTGAAGACAAATGCGTTAGTCTAAACTGAACTATGTGCCAAAAGTACAGAAAACAAGTGAATTGGTGCCACTGCCAGACTCCTGAGAGTCAACTGGACAAAAGCTATGCCTAGATCATCCTCTCAAGCATATCTTAGATAAATATCACATCTCATCCCAAACTCCAAGCAACATCAAGGCTGTGGCTTCCCTTCTAAGCTGTTCTGATGTTCATGTACACATCTGGAAGCTACTACAGAGTACACAGCTTCAACTTCCAGCCATTGTTTCTGCAGTGATTTTTTGCAGAGTTACAAATGAGATATTAACAAATGAATAAATAGAATATTCACAATACTTATGTCAATGATCTACCTCTTACTGGAACAAAACCAAACACTATGGCCCCAGAAAGAAAACCAATCATCATTTTCTTTGCAGGATATACCTCTGGAAACTACTTTACTGCCTTGCAATTTTGAGACAGCTGAGTGAGCTACAGGTATCAGATATGAACTTTCAGAGTTGCAACAAAAATACACAGCTGATGTATAATCAGGACAGCTCCTGGCAAGCTTGATGCCTGACTGATTAACAAAGAAATCTTTTTTGCTTCCTAAAATACATAAAAGGGCAAGTTTTGTCAAATATTAATATCTAAAGGATCACTTAGGAACGAAATTATTTCCTTAACTCTAGGGAAATATTGTATTTAAATACTGAGAATACACCTCTATAGGGTAAGCCCATAATAGCCTGCCTCAGAAATGCTTGGCTATTACCTTAAAAAGCTGCTTCTCTACATCTTTCAGCTTCTGCCGAAGCTGTTTAATGTCATTCTTGAAGCCTTCCACTTCCATATTACGACGTTTTTCCAAGGCCTCATATCGCTGAGTCATCAGCTTCAGGCGCTTCCCCATCTTTTCTGAGCGTTCCTATGGAGATGAAAACTCAATAGGGTATACAAAATAAAGGCTGCAAGATCATCACATAGCTAGCAGATGATTACAGACTAATTACCTTAAAGAGTTCTCTGCCAACATCTCCCTCCTCACGAATCCTAGCCAGCTCGCCTTCCAGGGTGACACACTGCTCTCTATACATGTTTGATAGACGCTGTTCCTGCATTAGCTGTTCTTGCAGTGACTAGGACATAGGAGGAACAGAAAGAATCAACTCAAAAGCCAATGCTCACAAAATTTCCCCTGCTCTCGAAAAGCAAGTGTGATAGATTGACAATATGACAGGCAAACAAAAATTAGCAACTGGAGCTACAGCTAATAAAATAACTAGGTAAGGACAATATTCTAACACCACTTCCATTACCAATACCTTTTAATTAGGTTATCAGTTCTGCATGACTGCTCATCATCAGTTAAAGAACTCTCTCCTCTTCCCCTTAAAAGTAATATTCAGCTAATGCTGTAATTCCCCTTTTCACAGCTGCTTGCCCAGTACTGCATTTCAGAAGCATCTGCATTCAGTGGTAGATGAAAACAATTCCCTGTTGCCTGTTTACTTTCCAATTCCTTATTGCCTGTTTACCCACTAAAGATCTCCCAGCTTCTCACTGGAAGTAAACTAGAAGTGGAAGAAAAATCCTGACTACTGTAGAAGAGCTGGGGGACATCAATTGAAAGGACTTATTCTCCCCTGACAGCAGCAAGGAACATATAAACACTGCATTCTAAGTCCATTAGCTGAAAGCATTTACCTAGGACAAAAAAGTTACCTTTATTTCTCTGCTGTGGAGTTTCCAAGCTCCATCATCTGCTCGAAGCATCTTCTTGGTATCTCTCTGCTTCTTCTCTCTTCCTGGCTCCCTGCTGATAATAAGCTGATCCAGATCTTTGTCAAGTTTCCTCAACAGACTGTCCTTCTCTGCCATCCATGCTTTCTCATTGGCTCGGGCATCAAACTTGAGCTGGAGAAAGTCACGGGTGCTCTCATATAAAAGATTTTGGGTCTTATGGAGTCTGTAAAAAGGGATCCCAGTGGAGTTAATTAACTTCTTTCCTAGTTCCTATCTTAATTTCCTCAGTCATCATTGCAAATTGGAAGAAGCATGGAAGAAAAAAGATAGGTGCTTTCCTAACGAGTTTAGTTCTTCTCATCTAATGAAGTGATATTCTTCCAATGTGAAATAGGATTTTTAATATGTAGATTACTCCACTCATCATCTTCCACACACGCTACCAAACAGATGGCTGCATAATTTGCTTTTCTGCCTGCTGCAGGAAGCAACATACTGAAAGCCAAAATTTTTCTATTGTTCCCCTCTCTTCTCCTCTCATGACTACATCATGGTTATTCTCTCACACTCACTTATCTGTTATAGTTTTGATCTTGTCCTGGTCCCTCTGATGCTGGACTTGGGCTTCGTCCATGTGAATCCGCCTGTCCTCTAGTAGTGCCTCAACTTGTTCCTTGGATAACCGTGTCTGTTCTTCTATCTGAGCTTGCAGGGCCTCCACCTGAATAAGCAAACAAAGACATTACTGAATAAGACCTCACAGCAGCTCTGCTCCTGTCCTTGCAAGTCTCTTAAATTCCAAGATTGAGATCAAAGACTCTACCCAATAATACCTTTGAGAGTTCTAATTTCTCAAATTTTTATTTTTTAATGCTAAGTATTTCAAACAACTAAAACATTTTAAGAAAAAAAATCATGCTAAAGGCAAGACAGGCATATTATAAGCAGCAACAATAGAGCGAAGATATTGGAAAGATTTAAGTTGCACACAGGATGTGACAAATCCTGTGGAATATGCAGAGACTTCTGTCCCTGTGCTACCATCTTCCAACGAAGCAGTGGTACAAAACCACCTAAATTCCAGGAAGGCAGCAAGTCCACATATCTTGAACAAAAGAAATTACTCAACCAGAATGAATTACGAAATGTAAACAAGATAATGAGTGAAGAAGAGAGATACAAAGAATCTGGATCTAGGGCACATAGTCAGGGAGACAAATTGGAACAAGTAATTGAAAAAACACGCATCTGGCCTATGTGTAAGAAACTATCTGAAAAAACTTGGCATGTATTTAGATCGCTTATTTTTATGACAATTTTGTATGATGCTCTTGCTCCAGAATAAATGTTGTTAGACAGCTAACTGGCCACTAGGTCAGTCACCACTGCCCTTCAACAACAACAACAACAAATATCTATCTGCTGTACAAGTTTGGTCTTTAATTTGCTTTTCTTGACTCATCCTTCCTCATGCTTTACATATAGCTTCTGGTATCTTCCCCAATTCCTGATTCTGTACATTTTATCTTTCATTCTGTCATGCTATCTATGCTTTATCTTTCACTGAAGTCTAGCAAAGGGAACATTTCATTGTACTAGTGTATCTTACTGGGGCTGCCTAATTCTGTCTCAGACACATTGCTGTCAGACTTCCACAAAATACCCAACCCTGCAGATCTTCTGTGGGTTTAACATAAATTCATAGCCACAATCAAATTATGGGAGACAACATCAATTACACATTCTATATTTAAGGGCAACACATTCCAGTTGATGTTACTGGAACATCTGCTTATGTAAAGCCTCCAGAATCAGACCCAAGTTCTTAATCTAAGCCTACATTCATCGCAAAGAAACAGCTAAGTAAACTGATGGAAAGTGAGAATCCCTAGTAAGGTGGGGGGGACTGATAAAATGGGTATGTCTACATCTTATCTAAGCAGACAGCATATTTGTTTATCATAATTTTCTGGACAGCCAGGAATTATGCCCATCGGTTAGCAAATGTTTTTACCTGAAGTAGAAGTGTTTGATTATCTCTCTGGTATCTCTCAGGATATTCTGGTTTCTCTCCTTTTGCTGCTGGTTTTGAAGTGCTCCTCTTGGTGCCTATTGCAGAAATTTAACAGAAGTAGAAAACCGTTTCCCAATCTACCTGCAGCGCCTTTCCAAGCATGAAATATTGTATGTTCTGGCAGGCCTCCAAGAACAGGAAAAAACTTGCCACTGCTACAGTCGCAAGGACTTCTAGGAGGGCTAGCTGGAAGAAAAGAGTTTCAGAACTTATGGTGATCGCATACCTTTATCCCACACTATCACACCACAATATTTAGGCAACCTACTAATTTTCTTGGCATATATAGAAAGCAAACTTAAATTTTCTTAAATAAATGACGAATAGGCAGATGACACAGCTGCACAAGCATCAAGCCTTGAATGAGTTTTGAGCTTGTTAGCTAATTTCAGTCAATTTAGAAGAGGCAGTTCTTTCAAAAGAGAAAATCAGTAGGTAGCCATTCAGACCCGCACTACTGTCTACACTAAAGGCAGGCAGAACCCCACACCCTGGAATGGCCGTGGCTAACTAAGGGTGCCTGTCCAGTTGGTACCTGCATAGTTCCAGAACAGCCATTCCAGTCATACCAGCCTCTTCCTTAGCTGAGCAGATCACAGACATGAAAGCCAACTCATGTTATTTTAAAAGATTTTGAAGGGAAGCCAAGAATACTCATGTATATGTATGTACACATGGATACATTTAGGGAACTTAATGGAGGTATACCAAAGTATTCACAGTAAGGAATTATTTTGGTATACTGGACACAAACACACACAGAAACAAGTATCAACAGCTGAGCTGCTGTTAATCAGCTTGGTGCAGTACCTGTTCTAGAAGTATCATTTCGTTCATGTGACTCTCTGGATTTAGCTGGCCTTTGCAGAACAGTAACCTATAGAAACAGGATTAGATATCTGTGCTGAACACGTGACTTCTCCAAAGTTGCAATGGTCAAGAACAAATCTTAAAGAGTAAAATGAGATATGCAAAAGAACAGCATTACCTTACTTCTACCACAAGACAAGGAAGACATTCACAAGTGTAATGTCCGTGTTGAAAAGTTTCCTTTATCATGGCTGAGTTTTGCCATTTCTGCCTCTATTTTTTTTCACCGAAACAACTGGAAAGTAATCCTGCCTTTGCTGGCTTCATTAGGATGAAAATCAGCACGCTCAGCAGGAAAAGGAGCATTTTGGGGACAGAGAGGAGAAGAGGAAGGTGAAGATGACGATTATGTTAATTCCTTCTTTCATACTCCTCCTTGCCTTAGCAAGACAGAGAAACATGAAGCTTGATTTATCAGCACATTCACTCAAGCTACTGAACAAGCCTGGGATAAAAGCTACCCGATAAAACTATTGAAACAACTAAACTGTTGAACTGAAACCCACTTAGAAACAGGAGGCCATGAGGGAGCAGGTTATAACCCAAATGCTTATCTTGAGGTCAATGCTATATAATAGGCCTAATTTTAAAGCTACCCTATATCAGGGAATTTTAAAGCTTCCGCAAGATTTTTGAACTGCTCGAGCAGTGCAGAGCAACCACAAAGTGTGGCATATTTCAGCCTTTTTCTGCACCTTATTCCAAGATAAATCCTATATTCCATCATAGTCTCCGTATGTCCAAATCATTCATGATTCATGACTTTCTTAAGTAGGTTCAACTACAATGCACTTCATATGCACTGCCATTTAATCAATTTGACATTATTTCTGAAATATGTGATACAATATTGCCTAGAGGAGATGGCTCTTCTGCAGTCTCCTGCCCAGGAAACTACTGCAGCAACCTCAACACTGCTTTATTCTTTACTGAGGCCCTAAGACATAAGCACTCTGAGACAGCTGATCTTCAAACACTGCACCTGGTCATCTTCTGCACTTCCTTTTTTTCTTTTTCTCTTTGTGGTGTTCTCTCCAACTTCTCAATGACCATTTGCCAGATGCCTTCAGACTCCTATCTGACACTTAGGAGGCTGGTCTGAAGGTACATTTTGAAGGTAGAAGGGGACTGATGCTAAGAGGACCTACTTCCAAGTGAGCTTGTTCCTACTTATCTGTCAGCAGCTACACTAAAACCTGATGTTGCTACAGATCCCTCCTGCCTTGGGGTCATTTAGCAACTTTTGACTTGCGGGACAGATCTGGTCTGTGGTCAGCCTCTGGGGTACAGATCTTCGTGTTACAACGAAAAGCAGAGTTCTACAGAAAAATGGAACTTGCCTTATGTGGAGGCTCCTTGTGAAAATATGTAACTTCTCCTTTGTCTGTTCCCACTAACGCCAGGAGATGCTGAATTTTTTTTCTATCCTCCAATTCCCTGGAATTCAAAGAAAGTGGTCAGCACATTGCTATTTCTAAGTACATCAAGACATTGTGGCACGCTGTCCTTCTAGTTTACTCGTTAATGCCTACAAGTTTTCCAAACTGTTGCAGTTCTTGAGAATACTGCTTTAAACAAACTACCAAAGACATTACTGATGTTGTCAATATAAGAAGAATACCACCAATTCCACTGACAATGGGGACCATTCCTCTTTTCAAGTATGACAATACTACATAGGCTGATACAGCAATAGCACATGGTGGTAAAGAACGTACATTCCAGAGTTATGAACTACCTAAAATCCTTTCAGATACTTCATTCAACAGATTGTAAGTGTCCATTTTTTTTTTTAAGCAAACTACATTAAGGGCTGTATCAGAGATCCCCCTGCAGCCCACGGTGAAGACCATGGTGAGGCAGGCTGTCCCCCTGCAGCCCATGGAGGTTAACAGTGGAGCAGATATCCACCTGCAGCCCATGGAGGACCCCACACCACAGCAGGTGGATGCACCCAAAGGAGGCTGTGACCCCGTGGGAAGCCCACGCTGGAGCAGACTCCTGGCAGGACCTGTGGACCCCGTGGAGAGGGGAGCCCACGCTGGAGCAAGTTTGCTGGCAGGACTTGTGACCCCATGGGGGACCCATGCTGGAACAGTCCATTCCTGAAGGACTGCACGCTGTGGAAAGGACCCACGCTAGAGAAGTTTGTGGAGGACTGTCTCCTATGGGTGGGACCCCATGCTGGAGCAGGGGAAGACAGCAAGGAGGAAGGAACGGCAGAGACAACATGTGATGAACTGACCGCAACCCCCATTCCCTGTCCCCCTGTGCTGGTCAGGGGAAGGAGGTAGAAAATTCAGGAGTGAAGTTGAGCCCGGGAAGATGGGAGGGGTGAGGGGAAGGTGTTTTAAGATTTGGTTTTATTTCTCATTATCCTACTGATTTGATTGGTAATAAATTTATTTCCCCAAGTCAAGTCTGTTTTGCCCATGACAGTAATTGGTGAGTGATCTCCCTGTCCTTATCTTGACCCACAAGCCTTTTGTCATATTTTTTCTCCCCCTGTCCAGCTGAGGGAGGGGAGTGATAGAGCAGCTTGGTGGGCACCTGGCATCCAGCCAAGATCAACCCACAACAGTCTGCTTCAATCAGAATCTCCACATTCAAACTGGCAACTCACAATTCAAATCTGAATCTATGTTCAACTTCTGCTCTTCCTTCTGCTACTGGAATAGTAGGAATAATAAGTGGAAACATATTTAGCAGCCCAACAGATTGCATTCCACCTCCAAGATTGGTACGATTTCATAGGAGCCCTCCCTGGGAAGTGTGGCATAATTGCCTCTCTGAAGACTCCAGATGTGGATGAGAACTAGAACATAATGCATGCAATTGCTATTGCCAGTGACCCAGCCCACCTGATTTTCAGCCGGTCATTCTCTGAGTAAAGACGAAGGACTTGTTCCCTCTCCTGGAAGAGGTAGACTTGCATATCACTCAAAGCCTTTTGCAACTCCGCAATCTCCTCTTCTCGCTGACGTACTTCCCATTGCAATTTGTGCTAAGTAAAGAGAGTAGGTACTTGAAATGATACAGAGCATTGGGCAAACTTACAAACTTCAAACTGCTTGTGCCCTGAGCCTGTAACGGGTAGAGAACAACTGCCAGTTCAAGTGAATTATTTTATTCTCTTACAAAATTTGACCAGATGAGGGCAGTATTGGAAACATTATAAAAAAATGTTTCAACAGGGCGTTCAGAGCCCTGAGAATCACTGTCACTATACAACAGTCAAATAAGGCCGAAGCTAGGGTCTCCAGTTTCCAGTGGTTGCACTTCTGCACTGGCAGTCATAGTGGCACAGGTATGGGGAGTCTGACATCAACAAAAACCTAGCAAAGCCTCTGTAATAGCACTTACTCTTAAAAGAAATTGCTGAAGAATAAACATTAAAATATCCGTATGGTTTAGTAGTGAGAAATCTGGCTAGTTACTAAGTTTCACTAATGATTTTCTACCTGGTGTGGAAAACTAACAAACCTTTCAGAAAACCATTCCTGTAGTAGAGAAGGCACTATTTTAGAACCTGCCCCTCTTTTTCGCATATGTTGAATGGAAGTAACTTGTACGCCACGTATTTCCCTAGGGCTTTCAGGCTGCTTTAAGCATGGCCAGTACTTGAGGCGGCACCTCAATCACCTCAGAAGTGATCGTTCTATTCCCAAAGGGCCATTCACAATTACAAAGATGACTACTGCACAGATGCATGCTATAAGGCATATCAGAGCACTGAATACCTTACAGATATTCTGTAAGATTTCTTCCTCTTAAAAGGTAAAGATTTTTAGGTTTTGGAGTTTCTTTTAAATTCGCATTTATTTGCTGTGTAGTATACTGCTTAATAGCCTGTGGCCAAGCTTACGAATTCCATTGCAGTAAATACAAATTATATCTGTATCTCAAAGCCCATTAAATTTGGACAAAAGAGCACTCATTCTTCACTATAAGAAACAAGGGAAAGAAGTTGGACAACATGGGAACTGACCATCTAAACTCAGGCTTTAACTTTAAAAAAACAGAAACAAACAAGCCACTGTGAAGATATAACCAAACTATAATAACTTAAGAATAGAAGAATATCCTACAGGCATGTTTCTGTTTGCTTTGACAGAGGACAGCCAGCTACATTTTACAATCAAACCCTGAAATCTACTTATTTCTTCTTAGCTCAGCTCTACAACATTACTGGTAAATCTTAAGACCACCTGTGCCGAGTTTTCAACTGAAGAAAAATATTAAGTTTGTATAAGGATACATAGTCCATCATCATTCAAAAACTCTTTTCCGAACCTGCTCATCATACGTTTCTTTGTATCTCTCCAGCCTTTTTACCAAATCCTCATGTTCCTCATCAAAGTCAGCAATCTTCTTGCGGTAGTATTCCAGCAGCTCCCGGGAGGGATGGAGAAAGGCCAAGCGCTCATTGATTGAAGGGAGAGGAGTAACGTCCTCCTGACTCGGAGACTGAGAACTAGCATATCTGGATGAGACATGGGGGGTTGCCAGCCTGGACAGAAACAGTTTCTAATGACATGTAAGCTTCAGACAATAAAATAAAAAAACTTTCTAAAATTCTAAAATCTAAAAATAGATTTTCAATTTTAACACAGGTTCAATTTCAAACACAGATTAGCTTGTCTGTGCTCTGTGTATTAACAGATCATAGCATTTAGGAGAACCAAAAGCTTTGATACAGAATAACTTGCAGGCTTACTATACTGTGGAGATGGGGCCAACCGATGGAAAAGGAAGAAAAAAAATGTTACGGAAGGAACGTCTCATAGGTTATTTAGGGAAGGTGAATATAAAAGGAAGAGGAGGAAAGAAAAGGAGAGAACAAAGGGGACAAGAAGTCCATTGTTGTGCAATCAGAAGGAACAGCCACTGTAAGATAAACAGGAAGACATAATCTGTGACAGAATCACTATCTGATATCCAGAGAGAAAAACACTTTCTAGAGAAAGACTGCTGAATAAAGACAATAATTCAGGTTAGCTGATGCACCAGCCACCATAATTTAAGGTGTAGGTCTAGGAATCTGCATGCTTTCCTTTCTGGTGTACCTGATGTTCTTATCCACATAGCTTGTCCACCCTTGATAGTGAAATAGAAGCTTCCAAGTTCTTGAATCCTATGTTGAGGTACTGGATGGAAAGCATGTCAATATTACATAAATCAAATCAAGAATATGTATGTGTAATTACATATCTGATTTTTCTTTTAAGCAATGTTTACTGCATTCAAACATTTAATCTGCTCAAACAAGCACCAAATTTGCAAATAGAGCTGCACACACAGTTCAAAATTCTCCTGGAACATGTTCTTTTCATTATTTATGTTGATCTGACAAACACTTTTTTTTAACGATACCATGAGTAACAGAATTAAAGGTAAGAAGCCTGTTTACTAAAGATCTGCTTAACAAAAACACAGTCCAGAATCTGATTCCGGAGCCAGTGCCAGAACTCTGATCATAAAGCGATCTGGCAGGTGACACTGAGGCAGCAGTGACCTTTATGGACCAGCTCAACAAAGCTGCTTAGATCAGAACCCCAGTGTGCTACATCCATGAAAACGTGCCAAGCTCCTTAACTCCTGGCACTGTAGGAAAGTGTTAAATATGCAATAATACCATTATTTCATGTAGGAACTTTCCTACCAGCTGTGCCCAGAAATGCCTTAACACACTTGGAAAAATGAATAACAGCAACAGAAGAAAACAGGTAACATAGGCACAAGGTGAATACTTTATTACTGAACTAAAGAACAGTAGAAATGGAAAGGCCTAAGGATAAGGAAGCACAGCAGGTACAAGAGCGGACAAAACGGTGCCTTACATTAAGCCTGGCTACCGGACAGAAAGGGAAGAGCTCTGGGGCCAGAGCCCGCAGAGCAGTTTCAGCGCGGGGTCACTACGGAGGCAGCCCCCACACTACCTTCTGGAGCGAGGGGAGGTCCCCGGAGAGCAGTCCGTCGCGCTCATGGCGCCCCTGCGGAAGGGCCGGGCTCACCGCGGTTAGGGGACAGAAGCTTCGAGCCGGGGCTCAGCCGGGCCGCCTGCGGCCCCGGGTACCCTGGGAAGCTGGCAGAGGTGGGGGGTGCCCGGCGGAAACACAAGCTAAGGCACGCTGCAGGCCCCGCTGGGAACGGCCATAGCCGCGCGGAAAAGCCCCTGGCGGGCCCCCTGCCAAACAACCCAGCGACAAGCTCCCGAGGCAGCACAGGAGGCGGCCGGCACCACCCGCACGCCGCCGCCGCCACCTCACGACCCTCTACCGCGAGAGGGCCCCAACGGCAAAATAACCGCTACAACTGACCCTCCACAACTTAAACTGGGAGGCAACCTGCCGCCCGCCGCCTCCTCCAATCACAGCCAGCCTTCCATGCGGCGCCGACCGCCTCTACCAATCAGCGCTCGCGACACGGGCGGCAGGGGCTCCGCGCCGGCGCGTCTGGGAGTTTGTAGTCCTTGGGGGGCCGGCGGGGGCGGGGTGGGGGCGCTGCGCGTGCGCGCCCGGCAGGGGTGGGCGGGGCGGAGGGTGCGCCGAGTGGCGGCCCTGCACCTCGGCCTACCGACCATGGCGGGGGGGGGGGGAGTTATTTGGGGAAGAAACATAGGGCCTTCGCTTAGTAACCCCGTTTTTATGATGGCGGGGCTTAGGACTCCGGGCAAAATAAATGCAACGTGCAGTGGGGACTCCTTTCATCAACAGCGGCACAAAAAACCCACCCTGACGTCCATTTGTTTTTGAAAACGAACCTAACGAAAACACAGGGCTTGCGAAGCAGTCACAGGTTCAAATTCTGGCTGAATATCCACCTGTATTTTTCAGATCATCTGGATGCTTTTTAGCCTCTTCATCCCCACATACATCTTCCCATACGCAGCAGTGCTTAGTATTCTTCTCGCAACTTAGGCAATGCGCTATTTCCTAATTCAGTTCCTAACTGTGCTGGAAAAAAACCTGCGCGCTAATAAGCCAGCTGTTTTTCTTAACCGTTTCTTTAAAGAAACTGACTTTCTGTATTACTTTACAAAAAAAAAAAAAATCTAGGCTTACTTAGAAAACTATGAGGTTCTTCTTCAAATCAATTTCCTCACTAAATAGAGACAAGAGCAGGGTAGATCATTTTCTGGGCAAAGTCCAGAAGAAAGGCTGCTATTATCCTCGGTTAGACTAGCTGCTCTCTCCACTCCTCATAAAGCAGTTGAATATGTTGTACAAGGGGCTGAAGTCTTCTCTCAGGGAAGTGATAAATACTTCCAGATGACCAAGAAGAATAAAGATTGACGTGGGGTGCACAAGTCCCAGCATGGCCCAGTGTTTCAGAGGCCAACAGCCCCCAAACCGGAGGGAGTAACTGAGAAAAGTGTAAAATTCTGTTTCAAAAAGGGTATCTCGCAGAACTGATAAAATGAAAAAATGCCCCCTCACGGGTTATTTGGGATTTTTAACTTTTTATTCTGTTAGGAAAACCTGCACCCTTCCCAGCAGCGCCTTCCAGAGCCCGCCGCTAGCCCAAACATATTAACACAAAACCAAAACAACCTTGAACAGTCTAGAAGGAAATCAGTAAAAGATTGGTTCTCAAAACAAAGCTTTTGCATGGATTAGGTGCTTTCTAGCATGGTTTTTTTTCCGTCTAGTACTCCTGGCTAAGTCACTGCTTATCTTGGAAATTGGGTACGTTGGTGATTCTGCTGTCGGGAATAGAATACACATACACATACATTTCTTCAAACGAATCTGGTACAGCTCATCAGAAGAGAGACACAACCCAATAATAAAAGAAAAAAAAATGCAGGAGTACGTAGAAATACAATTTCTAGATACTGGTAAGAAAACATCTGCACTCCACATGCTTTTACAGTCATAAAAGCATCAAGCATCCATGTCAGGAATCCCTGCAAAATATAAGAAGACATTGCAACAACACAATAACCATTGGTAAATTCACTCAATGTTTTGTAAGATCAGTCTGCTCTTACCTATAACTTTTGTCAAAATTAACCATTCGCATTGGAGCCATTTGTTTCCCATATGTAAAATGTGGGCGACACCTCTTCAATCTGCCAGGGAAGCGATGCAGATAAATGTGTTAGCCTGTCTGAAGCGGATCTTGTACGCCTCATGGTAACGGGAGGAGGAAATTAACTTTTTCTGAGACTGAAATAGTACACCAGGACCAAGGTTGGAATAAACAGTAAGAATAAAGTGAGATGTGGAGCACGGTGAACACTGAAGGCAGCGTTCTGGTTAAAAAAGAAACCCAACACGCGATTCTTTTTGGAAGACTATGTCATAATGGATAGGTAAAAGAGCGAGTCCCAACTTGTGAGTACTTGACTTTGGAAATAAAGCATTCTGTATGGGGAGAAGATCAGCAGAGTACCTATACGTAATGTAGAGGTTGGGGGCCGATTGTAGAGTACTTCACATAACCTTGTTATTAATTACTGACCGGGCTTCTGAGATCTTAATGGAGAAGCAGCGAGAGGGGCTAGCAGCATCTCCAGGCCAGAGATGCTGGAGCTGCCAACAGCGATGTATGCTGACTGGCATTAGCACCGGTTAACTGAGATTAAACTCAAGAGCGGCCAGAAGAGCCGCCTCGCAGGGTCACGCGTGCAGGCCTTCCCCTCAGGCACCCAGCAGACGCCGCCGGTGCCGGCCTGGGGACGGCTCGCGGCCCCGCCCTGAGCGCCGCGGTGCTGACGGCTCATTTTCTGCAAAAGTTAAAAACCAGAAGATAAGAATCCGCGTAAGACGCTGGGCACCAGCGGCCGGGAGACACGATCCGAGGGCTCGGGCAGCGCTTCCCGGGCAGCCCGGCTTCCCGACCCCACGGGCCCTGAGGGAACGGCAGGCCCCCCCTCCTGGGCCCAACGGCCGCCGCCGGGCGGGGCCTGCGGGAAGGGCGGGGCCTGCGGGAGGGGCGGGGCTCCCGGCTCTCCTCCTCCTGACGTCCGGCTCAGACAATGGGCGAAACGGCCCTTCAGCACCGGAAGTGAATGTCTCGAGTTTCGTCGTACATTCCTCCGCGGCGGAAGTGGCGGCGGGCCCGCCCTCCTCGACTCCCCGGCCCCCTCCTCCCCCAGCCGCGCTGTAGAGTGTCCTGAGGGGTGGCGGGCGGAGCGGTTCCGCTCTCGGATCTGTCGGAGGAGTGTCGCCGGGAGCGGCGGGCCCGAGAGGCGGCCGGCTCCTCGGCGCTGGGAGGTCCCTCGCCAGCAGCGTGGCGGAGGGACTACTTTTTGGATCGGAAGGCAACAGCGCCTCCCGCTTCCGGGGGAGGGATCAAAGCGAGACGCGTAACTTCCGGCGAGCTGGAACGCGAGCGAGAGGGGCTTGGTGCGGGGGGAGGCAGCCCCGGGGGACGGGACAACAACACTCGGCAGGAGCTGCCTCCGTCGCCCCGCACGGCCGCCCCGCCGCCTCCGCCCCCCCCGGCGGCCGTCCTGCCCGGCAGCCGCCGCCGGAGGATGCGCCCCGGCCACCGGCCCAGCCTCGCCGGCCGCCCCTGAGGGCCTCCCCCTCCCCCGCCGCCCCCGGCCGCACCTCTCCGCCCTGCCCCGCCGCGGCCCTCGGTGCGCTCCCCCCGTCAGCGGCGCCCTCCCCCTGCGGCCATGTCGGGGGGTGGTGGGTCGCGCTATGCGGCCGAGTTCGTGCCGCCGCCCGAGTGCCCCGTGTTTGAGCCCAGCTGGGAGGAGTTCAGTGACCCGCTCGGCTTCATCGGCCGCATCCGCGGCCTGGCCGAGAAAACCGGCATCTGCAAGATCCGGCCCCCCAAGGTACCGCCCCCTGGGGCCTGGGGTGGGGGCAGGGCGGGGGACCGAACTGGGCCCAGGGTGGCCGGGAGGGGCTCGCCGTGTGCCTTGGGCTCTCCGGGGTGCCCCGGGAGGTCTGAGCGGGCCCGGGGTCTCGGTGGCAGAGAGGTGGACGTGGGGTCCCGGGGAGCCCCTTCCCCCACTCCCGATGCTCGCTTGGGGTTTTGCGTGTCGCCTTCCATAGGCCTCGGTATCCGTGCCCGGGACGCCAAGGAACCTGTATAGTCTTTGATCTCAGAGCTGGGTTTTGTAGAGGTTGCTTTGGAGCAGGTGAGAAGCTAGTAGTGCGTGGCGGAGTCTGGGACTTCACGCTCTTTTTACTTTAAAAAAAACCCCAACAGTCTACTTGTGAAAACTGCGAAGGCATGGTAGGTGGAATCGGGCGTTTGCTCCAGGAGGGGGGAGAGGGAGGAGGAAAGGTATTT
Source organism: Gymnogyps californianus (assembly GCF_018139145.2). Lineage (NCBI taxonomy): Eukaryota > Metazoa > Chordata > Aves > Accipitriformes > Cathartidae > Gymnogyps > Gymnogyps californianus. The sequence continues at coordinate 151,069,536 of NC_059471.1, forward strand.
CTTTTTAATGGATCATTGTTTATAAACATAATCGTTAAACTGTTAATAGGAGTGCGGCCAACCTGTTTGTGCAGGGGAATTATGTTTATGCCTAGCAGTTTAGAAGGTCGAAGCTTAATCTTTCCGATGACTTGATCATTATTTTATGATGGCTTGCCCTGTGACCTGGTAAACCATTTAGATGAGAACATCAGGCAATTTGGCAAAAGGTGGTTAGATCACTTCATAATTGAAGTACAAATAAACTTTAAATACAGCTGTAAAGTAAGAGAGTTGGAAATACTGAGAGAGAGAATGAAAAAAACTGAAAGGAAAGCGTGTAACTGAGAACAGCTTGGATACCGGGGTTGCTGATTAGATTTCATGATCCTTCCTCTCCTTCTGACCTGTCTGGGTTGCTGGAATCTGTTTAGTTGGTTTAATGACATGGTGAAAACTTGACCTCCAAGGGGCTGCCCTTTCTAAAATAAGCAGAATGGCTTAGGTTGAGAGGCTACAAGAAACTGATCCAGATCCTGTTCATTGAGAATAACTAGAACTTTCCTGGCTGTTGAACGCATTTGTTTTTCTCCATGATTGCTTAGCTGTTTGCATTGCAGGGTTTTGCAGGATGCATGCGTCGGGTTGATTTGCAACCTGCAATAAGGACGAAATCAGACACTTTATACTAACCTTACTGATTTATTATTCTTTTCTATTATTAGAAGCTGTAAATATTTTACGATTGTACTTGAGGCCTTTATATGCTGCAGCAGTGCAAATAATAAATATTTAGTGTGGCTTGTCCACCTGGAATTGGGGTGTCCTTACTCTGTTGTATTTACTGCCAGGTAGACAATCTACTGTAACTTAAGCTTTCTTAAGAAGTACTAAAGAGCTGAATTATACTTGTTTTGGTGTTGTAACACAGTTTTGAGAGATGGGGCTAGGAGGCACTTGTGGTTGAACTGACTGCTGACTGTGCTGAGAAAGTCATTATTTAAGGCTGCAGTTCTGTTAAAGAATTGGACTCCCAACTGGTGGTCTTATCCTTATTGAAATGACTGCAGACAAACATGAAAAAAGTTAGATGCGTAATAATGTGCTTTATTTAATGTTTGTCACTGTTGACGGTGAGAATTTTGCGATCTGCAGGGTATATGGAACTTTTTTTAAAGTAAATAAATAACCAATAAGCTACAGGGTATCTCTCATATTTAAACTCACTATGAGGTAATGCATACTGAAATGCTTTGAACGTTATTTTCTTTTATATTTTTAATTCTGTGAGGATCTCTCTTCGAACTAAAATATTGTGGGAAGAACATTATTTTAAAAGCACAAGAATGTCATAAAATTGGAAAATGATGTCACCAGTTTTACTGAGAAACTCATTTACTATTGGGAGCTTGTTTACGCAAACATTGTTAGGGTCTTCTGTTTTGTGCATTTTTTGAGAAATTTCTTGAAGCAATAAAATGTCTTTCTGTCTCTGTTTAGGACTGGCAGCCTCCATTTGCATGTGAAGTACAAAGTTTTCGTTTCACTCCACGAATTCAGCGCCTGAATGAACTGGAGGTGAGCTTTTCCACTGTTGATATAATTTTGTGTTTGCACTGAAAGCAATAGGTCTCCTTGCTTGAGATTTGCATCTTGGCAGGTTTCTGGATGGGGGAGACTTTAGAAACCCATAGACCACATCAGTGTTTATACTTGGCAGTGGCAGAGTTCATATAAAATAACTCTCCACGGCTTTGAAAAAAGTCTGGGTTTTATTTTATTACTGAAAATAACCACAAGAGTTTTTCACATTCAACTGGAAATGTCTAAAATGTATGCCAAGTACCATGTTGTGTAGTCAGAGCAGCCAGTGTCTAGCCTTCAGAGCTCCACAGGCAATGAATTTTTTTTTCTTAAAATATTTACTGCTGTTTTGAAGCCCCTGGTTACCTTATACAGTCTTGATAATGCCTTTTAAGCCTTAAAATGAACTGTTTTTTTATAGGCTTGTTACAGTTGGTTAATTCTACGATTCAAAAATATATGGGAGCTTTCTTGAAAGCAGTGAGAGTCCCATTCTGTCCTGGTTTTTCCTTTTCTCTACAACATTTCTCAAAGCCTTGCTCTGTTCATATACCAAGACATCATGTATCATTTGGCTTGTAAATGGGTCTCCTTATGGAAAGTGATTTGAGCACTCCAAAAATACTCAAGGGAGGAGGCCCTTCTGCATGGTTAAGGCATATATAAAAACTGTTTGTAACTCTCCCCCTCCCCTCAATGTATATTTCAATAATTGCTCTTGTGTTTCTCCCTGGAATGCTGATCTTTCACAAGCATGCATTTTGGTTTCAAACCAAGAAATTGTTAGGTAGGAGTTTGGTTTATAGGCTCTTGAATGCAGAGAGAAAAGCATATACAATTTTCTGTTTGTAAAGATCTTTCTTTTTATCAATATTCCTATTTCTAGTGGTTTTTTACATGACTAAGAAATACCTCACTTGTCAAGTTGCACTTTGAACATGTAAACACTATAAAAACTTGTCATGTTTTTTCTCAGGACTGTAAGGTATTGTCACACTTGTTTTGGGACACATGCGTTTGTCTTCCTTTATTGATTGCAGGCAATGACAAGAGTGAAGCTGGACTTCTTGGATCAGTTAGCAAAATTTTGGGAACTCCAAGGATCCAATTTAAAAATCCCTGTGGTGGAGAGAAAAATACTGGATCTCTATGCTTTGAGCAAGGTGAGTAAGCAATTGTAGGCCTTGGTCAGACAGGGACCTCGTTTTTCATCCAAGCTCAAGAAGCCAAGCAACAGGGAGGGCTTGTTTTACAGCATTAATCTCATTAATATGGAGATAAATGAGAGTGGAAAAAAATATATAGTGAAAGAGAATTTTTAAATTGAATGGTTATGGCAGACATGTCAAGCACAGTTAAATCAATTGCCTTTGGTTGGATTCTATACAGCATGTATTTGTTACCTTGTGTACAGCTTGAACATCCAGATGTCAGCCGGCCACTTGCTTTTTAGTTCTCCTTTTTTACATATGGTAGAGCTGCAGGAGTTTGAGCTGGTTTTTGAGAAGGCAGCGGTATACTTGCGTGCAGTTCAGCTCCTGACCTAGCAATTCTGTAATGAATTGTTGTAATTGCTCCTTCCTCTCTCTTAATAGAGGTTCTGCACATGACATAAACATGCATCTTTGAGAGATTATAATGTCAACTTCTGCAATAATTATTTTAATTAAATTCCAAAACAGGCTAGGCTTAAGGCTGGCTAGAAATTTATACTACTATAATTGTGTTTGGTGTGGTTTTTTTTCAAAGTTTGCACACAAATAAAACCTGTGTTGGAATCTGCTTTTGCATTGGTAAAATATATGTAAAATAAAGTTACTAAGGATGGATTGTTAATATAAATAGGTAGATTTCTTCTTGCAAGGTAAGGAATTAAGATATGGTAGAGGTAAGGAATTCAGATAAGGTAGTTCTAGTGCTTCTAGGTTGGAGCATCAGTTTCCATTCCCCATCAAGATTTCTTTCTCTTAGGTAAGTAAAAATGTAAGATCTGAATAGATTTTATTTTTAAGGAAAGAAGCCATAGTCTTTTGGACAGTCTGGAATTGCTGATAAAATGCAGAGAAAAGCTGATAAAATGTCTTTCAGTATTTGTTTGTTTTTTAATTTCTTTTCATGTCTGTGGTGGTTTGCTGGGATATACAGAATATCATAGTGGTACTGGGAAATATCTGGGTCACTGTTATGAGCTGGAACGTTTTAGTTGACTGCAGATAGGCAGGTCTAAGCTTATTTAGTTACTTAGTGGCTTCTCTAGTCGTTGTTCATGTATAGATAATTTTAGAAATCTTAATTTATTTGTCACTGTCACAATTAGACTTTTGAATTTACCTCAACATCAAAAGTAAACCATAAATTTCACTCCAGTAACAAAAAGTTTTTGCATTGAGGTTTCTAACAGTCTGTGAAACATTAAGCATGAAATTTGGTCCTCATGTGTAAAGAAATTTAATGCAAAACTACACTGTTGTAGAAGTGCTGTTAGTCTTATAATAATATAAATGAAATTACAATCCATTTGGGTTTTAAGCTACTTGGCAGTGAAACTGTAAAGCGAATGGAGGCAATGGAAATGTGGCCAGTGTTTCTGAGGAAGCAATTCATATGCTGTTATGGTCATTGCTTGGAGGCAAATGGTCTGTCGTTTTTCATTCAAGGTACATATTAGTTACACGTAAGCAGTGATAGTTCTGTATGTGAATTAATAAACTCAAACCAATTGAAGTCAGTTGTAAAAACTGGACTGAGTTAATTGGAAGGTAAATGCAGTTTCTCCTCTTTTTACAGTAGTCTCTCTTCCATTCAAGGTTTTGTGAGAGTTTCTGTAACTCTGAAGTTGTGAGCTCCAATGCTGCCTTCTGCCTGGGGTCTGTTAGAATGAGCTTCGCTTCTGGCCAGACTTGTGTTTTGTATCAGAGTACAAGTCTGGTGAGAGTTAACTTTTCAGTTTGTTCTGATGGTGGGGTTTGTATTCTTTCCAACAAGTCATAAATCATAACTGTTGGACGACTCCTGTCTAGGACAGTACGCAATTTACATTTACTAGGAAAATTGTCATGTTAAATGTATTAGGTAATGAGGATAAGTAAGTGCCTAGTTATTAAAGTACTAGTCCTTCAGGAAACGAAAACTAAATTCAAGACTCCATCACTTTTTAATAGAACCTTTTAACATTTGGTTGGTTTAATTGATTCTTGGTTTATGCAAGGTGGTGAGAGCAGCTCACAACCCTTAACTTTTTTATTTATGCATTTCAGATTGTTGCCAGCAAAGGAGGCTTTGAAGTAGTCACGAAAGAGAAGAAATGGTCTAAAGTGGCAAGTCGGCTTGGCTACCTGCCAGGAAAAGGCACAGGGTCATTACTCAAGTCTCATTATGAACGGATCTTATACCCCTATGAGCTCTTCCAGTCTGGGGTCAGCCTTATGGTGAGATGCTTCTCTTTCATCATGTGAAGAGGGGACCCAATCTGCACGTAGAATGCTACTTGTTTTTGCATACGAAACTAACTTTTAGAAGCTTTAGCTATGTAAACAAACCTAGAATCACCCTCATACTTACCTGTGACAGAATAGTGCTAGAAGTTGTAGCATGACCTCGTGTAGTTATTTTCTGATAGCCGTTTCTTTACAAGACTGAGGCCAACCCTATTGGGAAGGAAAACAGGGCAAAAGATGATATGATTAATTGAAAAGATGTCTTTCTCTCTTGATAAGCTGGCAGTTAAGATTCAGTTTCCTTCTTTGAAGGGTGCATGAATTAATTGGCCTCTTGTCCAAATGGCATGTGTAATGCTGTGTGATTTCACTCATCCTGTTTCTTAGGAAACAGAATGATTCACAGACCATGGAATGATTAGCACTGCCTGATCAATCAACCTGGTGTTCTGTGCTCTGATCCTCTAGGGCATCCAAAAGCCAAACTTGGACCTTAAGGAAAAAGTGGAGGCTGAGGACCTCAGCTCAGATGCCCAGGCTTCCCCAAAGCAGGCTTCAAGAATGAATGTTGTGCTGAAGAGAACCAGGCGCGTCAAATCCCAGGTACGCCTATTAATTGGCTCTGACGGACAGAGAACACTTATTCCTTCCACCAGCGCAGCAGTGTTGGCAGTGCAACAGCCTTTGTCTGGCTGTGGGAGCCTACTTAAAAGCACCACCAGGAAGCAGTCTTCATTTAAATAAAATCCAGAGAAGGATGTCTCTCTGAGGCCTGGCTTGCTTATGGTAGATGCACTGTTTATCTGAAAACTTTTAAAAGCTGCTTTTTGTTTATTGACGAGCAGCCTAGGAACCTTTGTAGTGAATATATCTGTGAAAACTAAACAGATAAAAAGCCATTTGTGAAATGGTGTTGAAGCTTGTGCTTGTGCAAAGTTCAAAAAGGTTTTTAAAACTTTTTCAAATATGCCCTTTAGTCACACGAATGCAAATATGTGTAGATAAGTCTTTATTAATTGTGGAAATTGCACTTGGGACTAATTATCTCAAGCTGGACAGACTGTATTTCTGAAGAAATGAAACAGATACGTGGGGAGATGCTCAGTGATGACTGGAACTGTATAGGATTTCCACAGTTTTTCTACTGAAAATCAGTTTCTTTTCTTCTGGATTAGTGGTGTTATAAGAACTTCTGGTATTCTACTAGGTGATATTAAATCCTGGGAGTACCCCCCAGTAAATACCAGTTCAAATTGGATCACCAACATTTTAAATGCTACATCACTAGAAATAATCTTGGAGGCTTGTCCTGATGGCTCCATTGCTTCTATTGCACTATTTAAAGCAGGCCTTCACCTTTTGACAAAGATATCTGTTGCAGGCAGCATCCTAAGGCTCTTTGCAGTAGGTCTAGTGGCTCCCTGCTGGCCGGTCAGTGGAACATGGTTGAAAGCTGGATTTATATGCAACAAACTTACTACTTGCTTGATGCCGTTCTCAACTAATTTTAAGCACCACAAAGTTTTTTTCAAATGCTTTTAAACTGCTTTTTTTCAAATGCATCTTTCTTGTCACTGAGATGTTTGAGTATCCTTTATAAACTTTCATCTTTTCCTCTGATGTCATGATTGATTTAGACTAAGTTGTCTTTTTTTAGTCTGTTTTCTCAATTTACTGAAGCTGACTTGATGTTATTTATCATAGCCATATAACAGTGCATCACACAAGCAGTCCCAGGCTGTGATCTTACCGGATCTCTCAAATCATGTATTGTTAGTGAGTTATCTAGAAAAACTGAAAATGGTGCAGGAACTGAAGCAGTCATTTGTTATGTGGAATTCTGCTTTGGATTTGAACAAATCTTGTGGGATAATGCCAGTGTGACCTTTTTCTCATACATGGTATAAAAGTGTCACTATGTTATTAAGATCCTGTGGGATCTTTTCTCCTGCTGATTCCAGTAGAATAATGGTACTTCCCATTTCTCCTTGTTGGAAAAAATGATTCTGTGGTGATCTTGGCACAGTATAGCTGCTTCATTTCATTTCAAGGGGCTGCATTGCAGAAATGGGAGAGGTGATTTTACTTGGATCATCTGCAAGAAGTAAATATATATATGTATTTAAATGCCTTTTATTAGGCCTGTAGCCATGCTATCTTTTAAGCATTACAGTTACTAAAGTGGCTGAAATGAGTTCTTTAATGCAGGAAAAACTCAACCTACTTGCATAGTCAGGAGAAGTATTTTTTGGCTGTGTTGGAAGCTATGTATAACTCTCTTAAGTCAACTCTGGAACTGTATTTAGAAACAGAGACTTGTGCTCAGTAGCCCCAAATGGTAGAAGTGTAAATATCTGGGGAATGCTGAGAAATTGTTTTGGATTTCAGTGCACCTCCTTATTGTAGACAGGACTCTGTTTATTGTTGGAAGTGCTTACCTGGAATTGTACCAGAGATTGTCTAGATGGTCTTCAGAGAACAAGTAATATGCAAGTAATGTAAAAACCTGCTAAATAAATGTCATTCTGCTCTAGCTGAAACATCTGAATGATTTGTGTGTAGCGTGCCGAGTAGTCCAATGCCTGGGTAGTGAGCATGGATAACTGACCTCTGCATCTCAGCAGATTTCTTCCAACTGCTAGAAGTACTTTCCAAAAGTGCTCTGCATCTTCTTGCAGATAACTTACCTAAGAATGAGTGATGAATAAGAGAGCATAAAGGTAGTAATCAGAAATTACTCAAATAAACAAAGATCCTCAGCAGAAGAAGGCGGTGGCAGACTTTCAAAAAGCAAACTATTGACTTTTTAGAGAAAGTGAAAAATGAAAGAAAGTAGGGAATGAGAGTTCTCCTTTGTGAAAAATGGGCTGGGAATCTTTGGATACTGCAATCAAATGTCAGTTGAATACATTGTCTCTGAATAGGAAGAGGATAATTTGGTGATGAGAGATTCTGCTCAAAAATAAACTTAATGCTTCATTCTCTTTCCCTTTTCTCTGAAGAAAGCTATCACACATAAAAACTGGAGAAGGGCAACTGAATTACTGAAGGCTTGTAAAGAAAAGGACAACAAAAAGTAGAATGAATTCAGATTAGGAAAAGAGAATATCCTTAAGGAAAGGTTAAATTTAGGAGAATACTTCTTTCTTAGAAAAGAGTAGTATATCTTCATAGATGATCTGTTAGGGTGTATTTTAACTGGCAAGGGATTTGTTTAAGGAGGTTACATCATGATGATTTCTGGTAGAGAAATGCAGTACTGGAAAAAAAAAATTAAGTGCTGTCTTTTCAAAGGACATTAACTTAACGTCCAGAGAATTTTCTGAAAAATTAAAACCAGTTCTAAGTAGTAGATCTGCTTTCAGGTTTCTTTTACAAATGTGGTTGATTGCAGAATAACAGAATTAATAAAATAAGCTTCCATTTTTTTAATTTGAAAGATTTCCTTGCATGGGAATAGTTGTGTGAAACGAAAGAACTTTGGGAGATGCTGACAAATGCCCAAAACATGTAAATATTTTGATTCTTGGTTTTAACTACTGTGGTCTTGCGCATTGGGAGTGGAGGGGTGGGGATGCAAATGTTTCAGAGTTGATGAGGGTAGGACAACAGAAAAAGATAGTGCGTGAATCCAGTGTAACTGGATCATGTTATTAGGATTCACCCATACATGAGAAAAGCCTTTGGGTTGTACTTTCAGTTGAGAACCTAAAAAAACCCCAAAAATATGTCTGTATTCTTCAGGACAAAGAGGAGCTGAGAATAGAATCACAGTTTAATCAAGTTCAGTTCGCTTATATGGAAAAAATATAATGCAAAAGTGTGATGGAGTTTTGTGTTGTTAGCAATGAGAAAATGGCAAGAAATGCAAGATTTCTGCTTCCATGCGTTCACAGTTTTGAGTTTGGTGGTTTTGTACAGTCTTAAAGGACACCGTGGAAAGACTAGTCATTGAGGCTTCTGAATGCTGTTGGTATTCACACCTTAAACTATCAATATCCTGGCAGTGTTCCTAAGGTTATATAGGAATCTGATTTTTAAAAAACATTTCCTTTTCAAGAGGCAACCTGTTCTTTTTGAAAACTGTATAGCTTTTTCCACCTGAGCATGAATGGTTTGCATCCACTCAGGTTTAGTGGAATCCAAGTAAATCTGGGCGATGGAGTTATGAAAATATATTTAGGCAATGAATTTTTAAACAAAGCTATAAAACTGAAGAGAGGTTGCTGCAAGTTAATGATTTACTTCTAGTAAATACGATAGTAAAATTATTTTTCAGGTATCATTGAGAAAATTATCTTAGGTCACAATAGCAGGAGAGAGAAATTGTGGAGATTGTTCATAAATGTTGCTGAAATGATGGAAAATTGTACTGTGCTGAGAAATGTAATGTGGGTTGATTCTGTCAGGTTCTATTAGTTGAGAGAATGGATGAGCTGTTAATGAATTTCAAATGGGAACTGAGGGACTCTGAAGTCTCCAGGTGGTAGGCTTCCTTGTACAGCAAAAAAGTCAGTGTTTCCTTATGGCTTGTTAGCCAAAAAGTGAGGAATTTATGAGAAAAATTTGCCAGTTAGCGTGCAATTTCAGAGTGGGCTTACAAAGTCGGTAACATATATCTAAAGTGAAAATAATAGCAACATAGAATTCATAAATGTTCAAAATTAGAATACCAGCAATAATCAGTTTGGAAGGATGCCAGTTAGCATGCTGCATACACAGTTCAGTGGGAACAGGGACTCTAAATATCACTAAAAATTCCTTAGAGTAATAATGCCTAGGAAACAATATCTTTTTTAATGTGTTCCGGAAGCAAGAAAAACAACTGATTTAGGCTGAATAAATGGAAGTAGTCTTATTTCTTTTAGCTTTACTGCAAATGCATTTGAACTTATTTTAAACACTTTTTTTGGAAGAGTTTTTTTGTTTATTGATTAAAAACTGTGAAAGCATGTCACCCCGAGGGAGCTTGTTTCATGCATGATATATCAGGCCATAACTCTGTGGAAAATAACAGATGAAGTATCCTCAGGAAGTTACTTGAGGAATAACCGCTTTAGAATTAGATACCTGCCTTCAGAATTGATAGATTTGCTGAGATCTTTTAAGATTAGTGATTTTCAGGAGGAAGATTGTGAATGATGAGAGTTTAGTGGCCTTCTATACCAGGTTAGAAAGGGTTTTCAAAGTATAAGGAGGCAACATAAAGAAAAATACCATGGTGATTGCGTTGCAGATAAAAACAGAATATGGAGGTTCTTTTTGTTGTTAGGTTAGTGGCAATGATGTGGGAAAATGAGGTAGGTCAGTAATGGGAAACAGGGAGAAGTTCAGCTGAACAGAACGCTTCAGGAAACAGCACTGGCAGGGGCATGGAGTTTCGTCTCTGATTTAGAGGTTGCAAGGGCAGCATGAGTAGCAATGATCGCAGAGTTGTACTCATAACATTTCATCACAAATAAACCCAGGAGCAGCCAAGCTTAAGGAAGTAGGTTGGAACTCATTAGTGTCGTGTGTATGTGTCTACTCAAGGAAGCAGATAAAAAAAATCCTGTTGAAACAGTGTATGTGTTAACATCCAAGCACCGGACTGAATCATGGTGATTTTGGAAAATACTGCTGTGGCATTCTTCTTATTTATTTTTTGCTAAATGTCAAACCTAGTTCTCTTATTTGCTGTATAGGTGACTTTGTGTAGTTTATCTGTAATACTAAATGGGAAATAATTTGGAAAGTTGGGACAAAAATACTGTCTTTTATTCCATTTGCATTTGTTCATTGGCTTTAGGAACAGAAAATCGTGTCTTTTCATGCCTCTGTTTCCTTTCTTTTAATGAGCAGATGTTGTGGGAGAGTGGAATATAAACAAATTATGAAGAGACCTGGAGGGGAAATACTGATGGTTTGTGCTGATGTGGTCTTGTTTTTATTTTTAGACGGAAGCAGGAGAAATGAGTAGAAATACTGAACTAAAGAAGCTGCAGATCTTTGGAGCTGGACCCAAGATGATGGGACTGGCATTGGGAGCAAAGGATAAAGAGGGTAATTAAATCTTGAGCTCATCGCTGTTAAATCTTTCTGAATGTCTCTAGAGACAACATTAAGAAGTAAGCAAATCATTATAACTGGAAAAAGAAAGCCAAGTATTCTAGGGTTTCATTCATGAGAAAGATTTACAGGGTGCTTCATGTAACTTGGCATAGTTTCAGCTCTTTAGGTATTATATAGTAACAATAACAATTAAGCAGCTGTTGCATGAACTGAGTGACTGGAAGGGAAAACAGGATTTGACAATACTGAAACTGATCCTACCAGCTAAGTGCACAGATTATGAGTGTAATTCACTCTGTTTCGTGAGGCAGTTGGGATCACCTGTGAGGATAAGCACAATATATATTCCTAATCCCTGTTGATTTTAAATTGGCCAGGTATAACAAGGCATTTTTGCTTTCTTTGGACTGTCAGGTAGTTTCTGATGTGAAAGGCAGGGTACCAGGCTGGATATCTGTGGTGTTTTTGCAAGTTAAGTCTATCTTGATGTGATATTAATAACATTTAACTTTATTTTACTTCAAGATGAAGTGACACGAAGACGCAAGGGAACCAGATCAGAAGCATTTGGAATGCAGATGAGGCAACGCAAAGGAACTCTTTCTGTCAACTTTGTAAGTTTGATTCCTTTGCTGTGATTTCTGATAATAAGAAATTCATTGATTTACTAAGATTTTTTTTTTTCTAAAACACCCCCCAACATTCCCCCCCGCCCCAATAGATGAATGGATGGACACTGCAGCAGATGATACTGTTATGGGAAGAATGAACAGTATTTTGAAAAATAAGCTATGCTCTAGGTTTCTGTTTTAATCTTTCAGACAGGAAGGATGTTGCAACTTGAAGGTACTTGCTGATAATGGGTTTGAGGGCTTGCTTTGCCACACACTTCTTGCATGCCTTCAGTAGCTCACTTTCTATTTGAGCTCCCCTTTGTAGAACAATTATAATACTACTTCTCTTCCTTAAAAGAGATTTTGAGGTGCTCCAGTGCTTCAGGACTTTGTTTTTTAGCAATTCCAGCTTTCATGTCTTTTCTGTTTTGAGTTTAAACTAGTCATTATACAAGTCCATGCAAGAGAAACCCCTAAGGGGAAAAATGAAATGTTCAGCGCTCTGATGTCTGACCATGGAAAAGCAGTGTATAGTTGTTCTTGATGTCTTTCGTAGCACACGACTTTTTAATTTTAAATGTCATAATTTAGCATGTGTACGCAACCGTGAATGAAGATGCATACTTTTAATGCCTTAAGAATTAGACTCTTCACTAATAATTCAGCTGTTCTTTTTTTCTTAGCCTGAGAACACTTACAAGAGCTTATTTTAAATTTCAACCATAGAAGACCAAGGCAACTGAAAGTCTCTAGTAATCATATTTTTATATGTGGAAATGCCTCCTAGGGGAAAAAAATGTGGGAGGAGTTGGATATTTAAAAAACAGATCATTGTGCCATTGCAGCTAAGTCAGAATTTGTGTGACTTGACTTTTTTTTAATTGTGCTACTACTTCTGAGTATATGGTGTTCCTAGGCTCTGTAGGTGTTGTGACCATTTAAAGTATGCTTTAATTTTAAAACATTTTGTCTAGTCTCTGTTTCTTTATAGAAAACTATATTTGTTTACTCTTTCTATTTACTCCTATTTATAAGAGAAAATGAAAATACTGTAGCAACAGAACTGCTCTTTTGGAACTGTATTGCTGTAACTGTAATCTTGTGAAATTCTGTGACTGGGTATTATTTGGTTCCACACTTTTTTTATATTTGGATGAGAGATCTTCAAGGAAAGCAGTCTTTGAAGTGCACAGGTGATACATTAGCCTTATATAACTTTTGTCTGAAAAATACTGTGGTGCAGTTTTGTTTATACTTCTCCCTCATTCATTTATCTTTTTGTGAAATGCTAACTGTGAAATTTATCTGTGTGAAATGCTGACTGTGAAATAAAATACACCTTTTTCTTTTTATCCCCTCCCGCCTTGATACATATAGTTACATATCATCTTAGTCTTACTCTGTTTTGTTACATGACTAGGAGGCTTAGTTGTGGTTACTGCGTAATCACAGATCTGCTTGTTGTGAATATCTATTTCAGTGCAGTCTTTGTATTTGACAAATCATCACTTGGGCTAACATAAAGATTGCATTTGTTAATATGAATTTGGAGAAAAGAAGGTATTATCAGTGATAGGTAACTAGTGAGTATCATACAATAGCCTCCTCTTATGATCGCCACTTTAATGCATTTTTAGTTTTGGGAAGAGAACCTGGAAATGTCTGCTAAGGTACCCTCCCTCCCTTCTATATACTTGCAACAAAAGCAACTAGTTTGGTGTTTTAGACAGACATGATATTCCATGAGGGTGAGTGCATGGATTTTTTTTTCTAAAAAGGGAAAATGATATGTCTCTTAATAGAACTGCATTATTTTTTAAAATTGTTTCTTAAGAAACCTGAGCAATCTTCTTAAGAAGTATATTATTGCATAGCTAGGAAGTTGCATACTTAACTAGGCTGGTGTAACTAAGATGGGGTTGACACAACTGTGTGAACCTAGTCAGCTGAAAAGCACATGTTTTAATGACATCTTGATGAAAATAATAGACCCCCAAAAAACAACCCCACCGCTTCTGGTGTCACTTCGAGCTGCGTGAAGGAAATATGCATAGCCTGAGTTGCCCAGTGAGTGACAAGAGTAGTAGCAGAATTTGGAGCAAGTGTTATTCATGAAGTTCATGTTGTTAGTAAAAATTTATACATAAGATAATTTTTTAGCTGTGATAAAGTAATACATGGTTTCTTCATTTAGATTATATTACAGATCTTCAGTACTATATTAAATGTTTATATTAAATTAAAAGTCCTTTGGACAATACAGGAAGCAACAGCAAACAAAATTTGAAACCTGTTGATATGGTTTTCTCTTTGGTCCCTGAGAATATCTCCCAGTCATTGTTCTTGTTGAGAGATTATCTTGGACAGACACCTGCGAAAATTGTTTGCTATTGTATTGGGATTAATACTTCTCTCTTATCATTTGGAGTTTTTATCCTTTCTTTTGGAGAAAATGAGAAAGAAGTTGGTACCTTTTACATGCGGTTTCCTTCCCTTCCCCTTGGATTTTTAGATTGAAATCTGTAGGTTTGTGGATTTTGTTATCTCTTCTTTTCCATTGCAAAGATAATCACTGTACTATGGCAAGTGATGGCATGTATGTTTCTGAAATAGTTTTTGGAGATTTTCCTCAGCCATGTGCTCTTTGTAGGGATTTAGTTTGAATTGTTTTCCATGATAGAGGTTGAAAGAGAGGGGGAGCATGAAGTTCTAAAAACTGTAACCTACTCTTTTGCCTTAGAATAACGTAAATGAGATGCTACTTTGAGTTATATAGAAAACAATTGTCCAACTGAACTGGATAGTTATTTTGCAGCACCCAAAGTCCCCCTGCCCTCCATGTATTACTGCTTTGGTAAATTGAAGCATAATTGTTCATTATCCATGTTCCTCAAACCAGAGGAGACTGCGTTGATGTTCATAGATCGGACTTTAGAATTACATCCTTTGTTCCTTAGTTTAAGGAAGGCAAGTTCTGGATGAGGTAACTTTTTGTAACTTCTTTTTTTTCTTTCTATTCTTTCTTTTTTCTCCACAGGTTGATCTGTATGTTTGCTTATTCTGTGGCAGAGGAAATAACGAGGACAAACTGCTACTGTGTGATGGATGTGATGACAGCTATCACACTTTTTGCTTGATTCCTCCTTTACCTGATGTACCCAAGGGTGACTGGAGGTGTCCGAAGTGCGTAGCTGAGGTACAGTTCAAGAACTACTCAAGCTTTGTATGTATACTTGTGTTCCTGGAAAGATCAGAAGAGCAGTTCAGCTCAATGCCATTCCATCCAAGTAGAAGCCGTAGTTTTGTTTGGAATATTGTCAAGATGAGCTGTGAATCTTCAGCTGTTCTTGATTGATGAACTGTAAGGAGAGAGAAATGTTCCTTCTAGAGCTTGGGCATAACCTTTGTTTATTATACGGCCATGTGACAGCTAAAACTTAGGCCTTTGTATGCTAAGAGCTGAAACTCAATTTAATAAGCTGGTAGTGGGAAATTAGGGTGAGAAGTAGGGTTGTGATAGGTATTTCAGCATAACGATGAGGCATTTTGTAAACTGTGAAGTAATCGAAGTATGCTATTTGGGCATAACAGGGAGCTTTGATTATTGGGAAGTCATTATGGCATTATTCAGACTAGCTAGTAGCAGAAGGTGAAAGAACTAATTTAAAAATCTGTAGCTATTTTAGATTTGGGAAGCTAGTTGAATTTCATTGTTCAAAAAAGAAGAGCTACCAAGTTCCAAGAGAAGACTGATAAACAGCCTAGACATCATTTGGTTGGCTTGGTATTTGTCTTAAGAAAACAAATTTCGCAAGCTCAGGAAATTGGTAGATGTAGGTTTCAGAGCAAAAAAGCTTACTGTTTCTAAATGTGTTATTTTGTGACTGGCTTTAGCTTTTTAGACCGTGTTTTTTCCAAAAGGGGCAGTTGCACACACACGTGTATATGCCCATTTCCCCCCACATCCCCCACACCCTTCCCAGCTGTGGGCTTCTGCTGTTTTCTTTATGGTGGTGTATGAATACTTGTGCAGCCACATAATGAGGTGGATCAGCTTGCTGCTCTCTAACCCTTCACCAAGAGAGAGAAGGTTGTCAGATGAACTCAGGCAAATACTGTTGTGAGAGAGGTGGAAATTCATAGTTACAGGCAAGGGAAAAGATGCAACTAACCCTTTGGGTTGCTGCTCACAGAGTGGATTAAGCTGCTTGGTTATTGTTCCCTTAAGAGAGAGCAATAAAGGAGTATTAGCAAACTACAGCAATCCAATGTGGAGTTAATTTAGAGAATATAGTAGTAAATATAGTGACTGCAGTGGTGTAAGAATGTGGAAACTCACAAGAAATTTCATTACTACTACTGCTAGTAAAAACAGGGATACGTCGTTCCCAAGGAAAGAATATGCATGTAGGGACAAAATCAGGAAAGTTAAGGTGCCAGATAAGTTGTTACTAGCAAATGATACAAAAGTACTTGAAAAATTCTGCAAATACATTGAAAGTAAGAGGAAGAAGGGAAAAAAACATAGCTATATTATGTAATGGAGAGTAAACAAATAACAGCAGAAAGATGTTTGAAATACTCAGTAGTGCTTTTTGCCTCCGTTTTTACTTTAAATGTTAATTGTGCACAGATGCTTAATGTAATGTTAACAGCAGGGTGCTGGAACAGAAGCTAGGAAGAATAGGGTAAGGGCTCTTTATATGTATTCAGGTCAACATTGTTTGACAGTGTTTACAGATGTTGTAGATTCTCTGTTGCAGGCTCCATTTAAGAACGACTTTGATAAATTTTGGGCGTAGTCTAAGGATAGTTCCTCTTGAAGAAAAAGAAACTACTGATCTCTGGAATTCCTTTCCAGTCCTGTTTCTTTATGACTGAACAGCTGACTATCAGATAGTTCTATCTCATGTTTGTGTTCAAATATGTCTTGCATATATAAACATCGTGTCAGATACAAAGAGGGTGAAAAGGACACTGTAGAAATGGGTGGGCAGAGTAGCTGAAATATGAACTAGTATTTTTTGTACTCTTGGGATGAATGGGGATAGACCAGTGGAAGACTTGGAGGTTTTCTGTTAGATGGACCATGTCTGTTGTTAGCTATGTTGCATTGTTTTAATTTCCTTCTTCCTCTTTCCTTCTGTATACTTCCACAGTGCCAAATCCGTTGATGATTTGCTGACTTGATAAGACTGAAGCACTTGCAGGGTTTGTTCCTGTGCAGTTGTTCTGCAGGTGCTTGAATCCAGCGTGTCTAAGAAATGTTTTATGGCTGTCTAAGCATCTTGTGCACGGTCTTACTCTGTGACTGGCAGCAGTAGATGATGAAACTTAGTTTTGCACAGGAAAGCAGAAGTGTGTAGCATTGGGGTTTACCATGTTAGATAAGCTTCTGTACAATTAATTCTGTTCTGTTTCCGTTGTGGTAGGACTTCCTCAGCTGAGAAAAGCACTCAAAACTGATAGCTTATTGTGTTTGGTAAGGACTCAGATGGACACTAGGTTTTTTTGCTAAAAATGTGACTGTGTCATAATCTGCTGCCGCGAACAATATTTTTATGTTCCGTCTCCTAGGAATGCAACAAACCCCGCGAGGCCTTTGGATTTGAACAAGCTGTCAGGGAATATACTCTCCAGAGCTTTGGTGAAATGGCTGATAACTTCAAGTCTGATTATTTCAACATGCCGGTCCATGTGAGTTTCAACTTTTTGTTGTGATTCCTTGTAGGGAAAAAGAGAAGAGGTTTCAGCTGATCCTGGATTTTTCCTGAGGCATCTTAGCTTTATTTAAAGAGGCACCATAAGCTTCAAACATGTAAACAAATGATTTAGCTTTCTGGCATCTGGTCTCATTTCAACTTCATTTCACCATTTTCCTGTGATGGATAGATAGCTTTATTGCTTGTTAGGGTATACCTTATTGGCTGTACTCTAGTTAAGTTCTTGCCCTTTTTGATTAATTGAACCAATTAATCTTGTTCTTGTTTGGCAAAGGGGTCTTTCTCCTGCCCTTCCTATGGCTTTTGTCTTGGTTTAGTTTGTTCAGAGGATGTTTTCCTCCCTGTTACAGTCTTTTCTTGTAGACAAGTCGATAGACTGAGTCTGTCTGATAATCGTGGGTTTTTTGTTCTGCATCTCAGCAGCATTTTTAAAACTAGCATTTCTGCTTTGGCGCACTTCCATGATTCCACTGTCCTGTAGACTGCATGCAGCACCAAGCTCTTTCTCCTCTCAGGGTTCTTCGGTAATTTATGAGCATTCTTGCTAAAGCTTCTACTTTTTAAGGACTCCAATTTATGATACAACTTTGGGACACTGAGCAAAGCAAGGAACAAAGCTTATTTTACAAATAAGCTTCATAAATAAATGCATATAAGTAAGAGTTGTAATGAGCTATATGAAGACTACACTCTTGAACACATTTCTTTATCTGAGTTTCCTTATTGTTACTCAGAAGTTCTGGTCATTGTTCTCTGAAATAGTTTGGAATTTGCATGCTGTTCATTCTGTTTGCTGCCTGGCTTCTGCTGGCTGTCTCCTTCTCCCCTTCTTTTTAGCTGTACTTCTGGTAACCCCATCTTCTTTCTTCATTCCATCCCTTGTGATGTGGCATCCTATTTCTGTTACATTGCAGCCACTACTAAGGAATACAGACCAAACTATATGACTTTAAAGAGATAGAGGGGAGAGAGGGAGTGGCCTTGGTGTTTGAAAATTCATGGAGGATTAGTAATGATTTATTGCTTGAATGATAACTTTTATGTTGGGTCTTATCTGCACATACCCTAACAGCTTTTCTGCTTTCAGATGGTTCCCACTGAGCTTGTAGAAAAAGAATTCTGGCGATTGGTAAGCAGCATAGAAGAAGACGTCATTGTGGAATATGGGGCTGATATCTCATCCAAGGACTTTGGAAGTGGCTTCCCAGTGAAGGACGGCCGACGAAAGCTGATGCCAGAGGAGGAGGTGAGGAACAGGATATGCAAACTGATGCCGTTCTTTTCTCTGCATAAGATTTTACATTAAGAATTTAGGTCAGAAATCAGCGTGGATTTTTTCCATGAAGAAATTGCCTAAGGCTTTTGCATGCACTTAACATTCCTTTTGAGCAGGGCATTAATCTGATATTTTAGGTTCTTTTACAGATGTAGTTGCTGATAGCTAAGCTGCTTTTCATGGTTTAAGTCACACCTGTTTTGTATCACTTAATCTTAGCAGGCAAAGATGTGCAAGTTGTTACAGTATGTCCGAGTATGAGGAGACTGCTAAGATTTTTTTTTCTTTCTTGTTTCGAACCTTTTCATTATAGAGTTAGCTACAGAAACATGATTCTGACCTCCCTAGGAGGTTCAGAATAGGTAAAACAAACTCACTGGATTTAGCTTGTTTCTCTGACTGTGCATACTGTAAGAATGAAAAGATGTAGATACAGCATCCTACTATAGAAAATTTTATAAAGAACATCTGGTAAGTGTATTATCTCTTTTCCCTCAGACCTTACTGTAGCATATCAATTTTCTGGCTGCTTATATGTTTAAATTCAGACAAAATGAGAGTAAAGGTGTGATTTCGTGATTACACAGCCCCAAATCAATTTATACTGCTCACTGGAAGAGGTAATCCTGCTCACTGTTGTCTTCCACCCGTACCTGCACCTTCATACCTGTACCTTTGTTGGCTATGCAGTGATTGTGTAGCTGCTTAGTGAGTCAGAACTGCTTGTTGATCTATTTATATGAAAGTAGTAATTTAAAAAAATATTTTTCTAGCCAGATCACTTAAGTCATCTGACTCACTGCATTGTCTTTATAGTGTCAGAGCAAAGGAAACAGCAGGAACGTGTGGCTGAGCTGAGGGTGTGACCAGTCCTTTCAGCAACTATGGGATATGCCTAAGATGACTGTGAATCTGTGCTAACAGCTTTTTTTAAGGTGGAAAGTAGACTAATGTTAAAGCACAGTAGTGAGCTTTTAAGGCAGTCTGTTTGGATTCTCATTTTTTGTACAAATTGTGTGTATTTAAAAGTAAAGGTGGGATTGCTTAACTGGTGATGCTGTCTTCTCAGAAATGAGTGTGTAGGAATTTCTTCTCTTGAGAAAACTTTCTAAATTTCTAAATTAATTCTTCTATATTTCTAAAGCAATATATAAAGAAGATCAAGATAAACTGCAGTGCAGTAAAGCAGATCTTAAAAAAGCTGAAATAATAACATAAGATTCACTGCGATGTTTACAATCTTAAGTTACCCTATTTTATTGAAGACTTCTATCTTTTGTCCTTCTACTAGTGTTGCTGGTATTTTGTTCCACCAGAAAAGCATGAAACCTATAAACTTGGGGGGGGGAAATCAAAGCCTAAGTATATAAGCCTTGATCCAAAGACGATGGGGTATGTATGTTGAAATACTAGGATTGGCCTTAAATCTTAGTCTGATTAATTGCTGACTAAGGTATTTTAAGGAATGATTTCCTAGTTTTTGTGCTTCATTGTTGCAGAATATTACCCGCTGTCTACTATAGAAATGGATAGGCTGATCTCTTCCTTTGTACTTTCTTTTTCTGAAGTTGGTGTCCTTATGTTCTTCTGATTTGTTCAGAATTTTCTCCTTTTTTTGGCAGGATTATGCACTCTCTGGTTGGAACTTGAATAACATGCCAATTCTAGAACAATCAGTCCTTGCTCACATCAATGCAGATATCTCTGGCATGAAGGTGCCTTGGCTGTACGTAGGGATGTGCTTCTCCTCGTTTTGCTGGCATATTGAAGATCACTGGAGCTATTCCATCAACTACCTGCATTGGTATGGGCTCTCCTTTGTGCATCTACCTTACACTGCCCTTTTAGTAAATTTAGTACATTTAGTTTGCCATTAGTAAATTTGTAGTTCTACTTGAAAATGCCTACGCATGCTGATGACATTTTTAACCAAAAAGCTAAATGTGATGAGCGGTCCATATTCTTAGCTGAGGCTATTAAAAGCGAATACAGATACTGTTTTAAGCACTTTAGTGTTTTTCATTAACCGATTAGATATTCTTGTGTTGCCAAAAATCCAGTGTCACTGTAAAGTCATGCTTTACAGGCTGACATCTTTTCTAAGAAAGCTTTTGGTTTTGAACTGAGTTACAATTCACTGGTTCACTGCTTTATGGTTTAAAGTTGGTATGCCCCTATGCTGGAAATGGAGGCTGCTGCCTAGTGGCTTACACGGGTATCAGAGCTGACAGTTCAGAGGCAGATCTATGTATACACAGAAATACTCCTAGTCAAGAGAAGAGAAATTTGAAAGTAATTCTGATTTACAGAACAATCCTAGAAGTGTTCTGGTGTTCAGCTTTTGTGTTTGAAAAGGGGAATCGTGACAGATAAACTGTTTACATTGCAGTCTTCCCACTTCATCAGGTTCAGTCACAGTGGATGGAGCAGGGGGGAAGGAGGGGGAAGCTGTGGGAAGCGCCGTTTTAGAATAGAAAGTTTGCTGTACATCTGGTAAGGATGAGTTGATAGCCTTTAGACTGTGATTGCACATTTCTGGAGAAGCATGTTTGCTAGTAAGATCTGATCCACAGGCTCAGGAGGGGAATTAATTTTGTCTCAAGTTCAGTTATTGTCCTCAGCATGCTATTAACTAGATCAGTATGTGAGGGTTTTGTGTCAGCTGGTGAATTCCAGCAGCCCAGATGCAGAGTAGTAGTTATTTACTGGGGTTTACTAGCTGTGTCCTACCAGCAGGTGTCACTGGAGCCTGTAGGAACCACAGAAAATGCTGCACTGTGCCTCGTCTCAGTTTTGGAGTGGTTGGTGACAACATTATTAATACAGTTAAATAGTGCTATGTAAACGGTTTCAGATATTTCAGCAGACTACTGCTTGTACTTCTTAATAAAATAAAATTAAAACATAAACCTCAGCACTATAGATACTAGATCATTACAGTTTATTTTGGCTAAGACAGGGCTGGAAGGACTGGAATAATATGTTCTCAAGTAACTTTCTGTTTAGTTTTGGTCTTGTTAATCTTTTTCTTCCCTCATACTTAACTAACTCATTAGGCATTTTTTGTCTTAAGAGTCCAATGGACCACTATTTTTCAGTAATTGGTTATATATATTAGAAGGATTGCTTATATGTCGTTGCACTGTCTGGTGTTTTATTCTTTCCACTTCTGCTTAGCTGGTATACTGTTCTTTTGGTTTCAGGAATACAACTACTCCAAGCCTAATTGAGTGGAGCAGTACCATGATCTCTTTTCTCTTAAACATTAGCTGTGGCGGCCAAGGTTTTGTTTGTTAAACTTACTTTCTTCTTCCTAAAGGAAAATAATTTTATCCCTTCAGAGCATGGTAAATGACAATTATCTTCCAAGTTAGGCTTGTCATGGCAAATCTGCTGTCAGGTATGTTGAGAATTGTAGTGTAATTGATTTTTCAGATTAGAATGATAGCATCCTGAAGAAGACGGTTGTTGATTAAAGACATTTTTGTGTCTATATGCAAAGTATTTGGCTTGTGTGGACAGTGGTGCTAGAGTTAAGGGGTACTTTGCAGTTGGGTGGCACTGTTACTTTCCTTTAATGTGTTTATTACTGTGGTTGTGTTTTGTTAGGGGAGAACCGAAGACATGGTATGGCGTGCCCTCTCATGCGGCGGAGCAGCTAGAAGATGTGATGAAGGAATTGGCTCCTGAGCTATTTGAATCCCAGCCTGATCTCCTGCATCAGCTGGTCACTATTATGAACCCCAATGTGCTGATGGAACACGGTGTACCAGTGAGTAGCACATGAGCATTTTTTACATAAGTACTCCTATGTGCTCTCTTTTTTTCATTCTGTGCCAGATTTGTGTAACAATGGTTTGGCATAACTCTGAAGAATTTTTATGGTGGACATTTACATATTCAATTCATTAGTTATGGGGTGTTTTTTAAAGCTGTTTTCTAGAATCTTCCCTAGACTCACCATGAAATTTAAATTATCTTATATCAGAAGTGAGTGTGCCAAGTTTCTTACATAAAATATCTTATAGAACAAGTGTACATTGTGTGTTACATTTAATTTTTAATTAAAAAAAACCCACCCTGCCATAGCAGCAAGTTTGTCTGTGAAATGCTTTTAATATCTTTTGACAGTAAAATACTCGTCTTACGTTTGGTAGAAATCTCAGCATTACAAAATGCTTTTTTAACCAAACATAATTGACTGCAGACCTTTAAGCAGCAGTCAGTATCATTTGCTTTTGTCTTGGGATAAATTGCTTCCCTGGCAAATACCCCAACAAAGCAAACCATGAACTGTTTCCAGAAGCTTTTGCACTTTGTGGTGTGATGGATTAAATGATGATCGAGAAACATCCCTTTTGTGATTCATAAAGAGACTTTTCAACTGTTAGCTTATATATTCAGCTCTTTTGAGTGAGGCTGTAAATTGAGGATTCACTTTAAGAAGACAGAACCAATCCTTACCACTTTTGGGATAGCTACGTTGGCTGTGGTGTTCTATAGGTAAAGAAAGTGGTGTTCAAACGTCTTGTAATTATGTGTCTTAAACTCCGTTGCAAATTTAATTTTTTTCTTTTTTTTTTCCTTTATCTTCACTTGTATTAGGTATATAGGACCAATCAGTGTGCTGGCGAGTTTGTTGTGACTTTTCCTCGTGCCTATCACTCTGGATTTAACCAGGGATATAACTTCGCTGAAGCTGTGAACTTCTGCACTGCTGACTGGGTCTGTTCTTTTGTATATGTTTGCTATGTCTCTGCTAGGTGACCTTTGCAAGGAGTGTGTTAGTAACTTAATTATCTGAAGAATAATCTTTTAAGTTACATAGTATGTTTTATGTTTATAGTTCCTCATACAACAGTTAGACTGATGTGAGTTTCCATTACACAAAATAATTTTGATGAGTGCGTAATTTTAAGCAGCTTCAAACTGAAACTTTGGCATGTGGTCTTTCTTTTTAAGTATTGATCTAACCAAAAAGTGACATCTCACACTGCCTTTAGCTAGTATTTCTGTGATGCCTCTTTCTGAATTTGATACAGATTAATGTACTGTCTTGAACAGCTGTCATTTGAATGTTGGAGGTAGGCATATAACAGTCTTTTGTTCTCCTTTTGTGCCAGTTCATTGCACCTTTTAATCATATTAGTGCTTGTTCTAATAGCCAGGCCACACCAGAGCATAGCTTATGTGGATTCTTCAGTAAGTTGTCAAAAGTGTGTCCTATCACTATCCACGATTTACAGGTGGAAGTTATGATCTCATCTGTAGTTTATCTGTCTCTGACTTCTTCTTTGTTACGTTCAAATAGGAATTTTAGTCCTTAATCAGGGAATTTCGTTTATCAGAAAAATTGTCTGCAGGATTGACAATGTGTCAGTGTTCTTTTTTTCTCCTGTGCTCATGTAATCTGTGTATAGCCTCTGTGAAAAACTTCTAAACTCACGCCAACCGTGTGAAATTTCCTTTGCTTATGCAAAATGTAACCAGAAATATGTGTAGCAAATTAATCTAGTGTTTTATATTTTTTGCTTTAAAAGACACAAAATGAGTGAGATCAATTTTGGTTAACCCTAGGCATCTTGTGTTAAATGTCTATGTCCAAGCATAATAATATCCAGGGGGCAATACATTCACCTTAGCATAGACCAGATGACTTCTTTTTGGTGCCAGTTTCTTTCCACTGGAAGTAAAAAGAGCTTAGGACAACTCTTAAACTTGTGTCTGAAAGTTAGGCACATAAGGTTATGGCAGGTGCCTCCCCAACATGGGTATCCTCTTTGTCCTCATCTGTGACATGATTTAGGGTTATTATAATTGGCTCTGTCCCATACGATACAACTCCTTAGTCTCAGTCTTTTCCCAGGTTTTGTCAAAGGAAGGAAAGTGGGAGCTAAGAGATCATCTTAAAATGTCTTTTCACAGAATGATAGATGTTGTTTTTTTGTAGCTTCCCATTGGACGTCAGTGTGTGAGTCATTACCGAAGGCTAGGACGTCATTGTGTTTTCTCCCATGAAGAGCTGATCTTCAAGATGGCTGCAGATCCAGAGTGCTTGGATGTTGGGCTGGCTGCCATGGTCTGCAAGGAGATGACTCTAATGATAGAGGAAGAGACACGGTTAAGGGAGTCTGTTGTACAGATGGTGAGTAATAAAAGACAACTCTTACTTTGCTTGCAAAAGAACTTTTGCTTCCCCCTCCCCCTGCCTGGATTAGAGTTTTTTAGCAAGTGTCTGAATTTTTTTGTTAGGGAGTGTTGATGTCTGAAGAAGAGGTGTTTGAACTGGTTCCAGATGATGAACGTCAGTGCACAGCTTGCAGAACCACGTGCTTCTTGTCAGCTCTTACATGTTCCTGTAATCCTGAGCGTCTGGTATGCTTATACCATCCGTCTGATTTATGTCCATGTCCCATGCAGAAGAAGTGTCTAAGGTACACAGGATTTTTTTTTCCCCCCACTTTTCTTCCATATCCAATAGTTTGCCGGAGACCAATGACCAAATACAACATTTGGCCACCCTTCTCTCTTCGTTTATTTAAGGAGTATTTTTATCCTCTTTGCCTGTTTCTTGGTTCCAAGGCAGCAGGTATTATACATGTTCTGTCTTTCTAGCCTTGTAGCTGGAAAAACTCAATATAAGCAATATCCTGGCTTTTGTATGGGCATTAACACTCTTTCTGTATTGTCCTTCCATATCTCCAGGTACCGGTACCCACTAGAAGACCTTCCTTCTTTGCTGTACGGAGTGAAAGTTAGAGCACAGTCTTATGACACTTGGGTCAGTAGAGTTACAGAGGCTCTGTCTGCCAATCTCAGCCACAAGAAAGGTCAGACTTCTATCATTCATAGTAGGATGGCCTGAAACTCCTACATTTGTTCTGTGTTCTTATTTAATGAGAGAAACGCTGTGTATTGTTTAGTGGAAAAAAGAAATGAGCTAATCTGAGAGTGTAATGCAACTCATCATTGTGCATTTCAAATTGAACTAGCCTGTTGGAACCTTGATTGAACGCCTTCGTGCAGTCTAAAATCTCTTGTTTTTGCATACAAATTTTTTATGTACTGTTGTTACAGATGTGATCGAGCTGAGAGTAATGTTGGAAGATGCTGAAGACAGGAAATATCCAGAGAATGATCTTTTCCGCAGGCTCAGAGATGCTGTGAAAGAAGCAGAGACCTGTGCTTCAGTAGCACAGCTGCTTCTGAGCAAAAAGCAAAAACACAGGTAGGACAGGCATTTTTTTTCAACAGTTTCCATCTGTGTGTTCTGTTACTTGATTGGACCTGGAAATATAAGAACCCTGAGGTCTCACAGCCTACTAACTTCTTTCAGTGTTTCCTGTCCTTAGTGCTGTGACTTGTTGAGAGGTAGGGGAGGCAGATGTGGTGACACAAAGGGCCAAAAAAGTAGACTTGGTTGGAATGTGTTAAACATACTGTTTTCAGCTGACTTATGTACTGAAATGTGAAATCCTTTGGAGAAGTTGTGTGTTTGATTGCTGATCAGGTATTTCTCTGAATGTGTGGGAGAGTTGTAGGGAAAGACAACTAGAGGAGAAAATGTAATGAAAGTACGTCTTGACATGAATGTTTGTATTTTAGGTAGCGTGGCTAAGTACATAGCTTAAAGCTATGGAAAGAAAATCTGTTAAAACATTGGATTGCAAAGCAAAATGCTTGAAAAGTAGGAAATACCAATTACGGTTGGTGAGGCAAGTGCAGCTGTATCTTCTGGTACAGCATTTCTCAAGAATATTTATAATTTTGCCAGCTGTTCTCAAGTTGCAGAATGCGTTGTGATGCTGGTGGATTTACCGGAAGATGCAAAGGAAATGTGTCTTGCCAGCATTGACTGGGACAAAAGGATCTCGGGGAGCAGAACAGTGCAGAGAGCAAAAACAGTCCATAGTTTGAGCCAGTCTTTTACTTCTTGGGAAGAACCATGGGAGGCAGTGATGCGTGGCTGAAAAGTAGTGGCTTGCCTCGGTGACTTCTGCCAGTTTAGACTCCCTTAGTTCTCTGTGTTGCCTGCCTTGCCTGTGGCTGCCTAAGTGTTACTCTGTCCCCTGGCGCTACCTCAGCAATCTGCTGGATGTGTCCCGTTGTTCTGCTGTCATGAGCCTTCAGCAACGTGTTCTTCTTTCTGTCCTATGCATTCTGTGCGCTGAATAAAAGTCCCACAGAAAAGAATTTGATCAGGTGACTGTAATTCTTTTGCCAGAGGTTGTATGGTAAACTTTTATACCTTGCATTTCCTCTAAGATTTGGCTTTGTAGTTGGTTGGGTTTTTTTGCACGTGTAGTTTTTTGTGTATAACTTAAGACTTTTCAAGGGAGGGATTAAAAAGTAAATACCTTGTTAATTGTAATACCCAACTTTGCTACACAGAACATAATGCGTATCATAATTGCTTGAATTTGAACACTGAAATGTTAGAGTTATACCACAGATCCAAGTATAATACCTGATGTAGTTGGAAAGCTATTATAAAATAGAGAAGCATTTTTGCTGTATTTGAAGGGGAAAGAAGGCTCTCCTGTTTGGTTTTTATTGCTTGTAGGATCCCGCTACCACAGAGGTGTGGTCACTTAGAGCTCTGGTCTGGGTGAGGGAAGCAATGCTACAGGGGTTGCATTGCCCTGTTCCTAGTGAAGTGTAATTATTTTGGTAGCTCCCAGGTGTTCCTGGTCTGTTGCTGCTTCGTCCTGCTCCTGCTGTTGGAGTGTGTCAGCCTTCTTTCAACAGACTTGCCTTCAGTTGATTATTTGGTGGATTTCCAGCACTATCCCAAGAAACACAAGGGGCAGAAAGATTTGACAACTTTCAATGGTGTGTCTGATCTAAAGCTGAAAGATTCCATGAGGAAAAAAAAGGACTTGTATATACATCTGAGGGTTGTTGTATGCTAAATAGCAATATGTTACAAAATTGAGGTTTGAGAAAGATTTTTTTTTTTTTTTTTTTTTTTTGAAACCTCTTTGAACAGTGTTAGGAAATTTAAATACAGACGTCACGTTCAGTTTCTTTAACATTTATGTTCATATTTAGTACATTGAGAAGGATCACATTTACACAAAGGATAATGTTATTAAAAAAGCAAATTAAAAACGAGTACTCAAACAGAAAATTTGGCAGGGATTAAAGCAGCAATAAACTTGTGGTCAAATGTAGCAAAAGAAAATCTGATTATATATAAACCTGAAAAACAGGTAACGTGTAGCTGTGAAGATGTGTCCAGTATTCCAGTCCTGTATCTCTCCCTGCTGTTGAAAGTTGTGAGTTTCCGTAGGCAGGGATAGTTGTATCTTTTTGTGCAGCATCTTGTGCTGTGGCAGTCCATGGTTGGACTAGGGACAGAATGCCAGTGTGATGTTTCAGAGAGTGTGCCCTTCTGCAGTGGTGTCTCTTGGAGCGCCGCACCCCGTTCACTCTCACGCAGGAGTGTTGGAGGCACAGCAGGTCCAGTGCAACCGCCACTCCTTCTCACTGTCGTAGCAAGTCAAAGCCTGCAGTATTCTTTTTTCCCCTCTGAGTTTTAGATAGTGTGTAATTATATTTGATCATTAATCTAAATTTTACTTTTACAATTATATTTAAGTCCATAGGTTGAAAGATTGAATTTTGTTTTTCTTTAGTGTTTCCCTAGTAATAAAATGTAGATTCATTAGCAGGGAACAACTCTTTAGTGTTTAAAGTCTGTCCTGCTTGTGAAGTTGTGCCTGCCAGTGATATGTATACCAAGTGTTTAATTTGTGCAGTGTGTCATTTTTAAGTCTTTTACTGCATTCAGCGAGCTTGTTATACTTGCTTCAAGTGATATTTAATGGAAGTGTCTTTGCAGAACATGTCCTGCTCAATAGCAGTTTTCTCCTGTTGCAAGGCCAGTTTCAGCAGTTGTCTGGCTACAAGAGAGCGCTTTAGAAAATAAGACTTCTTTTCAGAGCTTGTTGCTGTTACCTATCTCAGACTTCTTGTCAGTGCCTGTCATGACAGTCAACTTCTTGAGCTGCCTAAAGCAGGCTTTTTGGGGCTATGTTCTTTTACCTATTTGGAACAAACTTAATTTGAAAGTGATCTAGACACTCCTATTTCTGAAGAGCAGGGTAAATTCTCTTGAAGATGCTTAGAGGAATTACATTAAATTTAGTTTTCAAGATTTTGGAATTCTTGTGGAGTTTGGGGTTTTTTTGAGTTCTCGAGTGATGAAATTTTTTTTTTTTGTAGCTTCTCAGTAATCTTGATAGCTTTCTGTCACTGGGAGTAAATCCAGGGATCATCATCTTACCTCTCACCTAATATTGTTTAATTATGTCCATTCATACAGCAGACAGAGCCAAGATAGTGGAAGGACACGGACCAAGCTAACTATGGAGGAGCTTAAAGCATTTGTACAGCAGTTGTTCAGCTTGCCCTGCGTTATCAGCCAGGCCCGACAAGTAAAGGTAAGTTTGCATCTGCTCCTCAGATAATGTCATGCTTTTTACTTTGTTCTGTTTTTGTGGTGGTTTTTTTTTTTTTAACAGATAATGTTGCCTGGTGTAAAGGATGAAAGGCTTTTTTCTTTAAGAATTAGTCCTGCACTGGCAGAGATGGATTGAATGGGGTGTTTCAGTTCTAGCTTCTAATGTAAAGCAAATAGCTGCTTTGCAATGATACCTGTGGCCTCAAGAAAGGAAGTAGAAGACTCTGGATACATCTAGCTCAGTGTCTCCCTGCTTACTGGGTAATCATGCTGTTGTCATTGAAGTTTTGCTGATGACATGTTGCTGTCTGTCCATAATGGTAACATCTATTTTCTGCTTATTTGCAAGCATGTCTCTAAGTGGGCAATGATGGCGTTTGTACTTTTATGCTAGTGTAGTCATAGCAGCTGAATATGTGGGGCTCAATTTGGTAGCCTAAGCATGGATATCTAGTGCCCTGTGAGATGCTCTAAAGTATTCCACCTGGCCTCTTGCCATTCTGGAAGAATACCTTAGCTCTTGTGTAGCAGTCTCGGACAGTGTGGGGTATTGCACATGGCGGTCAGCATTTAGGCGAATGAACTCTAAGTGACTATGCGTGCGCTTTTTAAGGTGCCTGTTGCAATGGGCATTGTCAGATGTGGTGGTCTCACTGTAGCTAAACCAAGATAAAAGATCCCCCCCACCTGTTACTGTCCAGGCGGCCCAGTTTTATCTCTCTGAACCAGTTACTCTTATTCCAGCATCATTAAATGCTATCTGTACTGGTGGAATTTCCGGTTAATCCTACCCTTTATATGTTTTTGTAGAAATTTCTGAAGGTTATATTGGTATGTTTCTTTAGGGGAGAGGGAAAGCAGTACCACATTGGCAATTGTTCTGTAAATACTTCTCAGCCTTGCTTTCCAGGTTACAGCCCCCTTAATCTGTATGCATAGCCTGCATTTCTTGTCCTTCATATATATCTTTGCACCTGTCTTTGAATGAATCTAGACTAATAAGTAATCCAGATCATGCTGATTCCCCTGGCTGCTATTATCGTTTATCACTCTGGCAGTCTGTATGATAGCAAGTGTTTTCAGCAGCAGTCTTAATTTGTTTCTCTGTCACTGGTGATGAAAAGTTAAATAGTGTTTTGCCTACTTAACCAACTTCTAGAAAACTCCTTCAATAAATATGTTTAATAAAGATTTTTCACCTTGAGAAATGGTTCTTGAGATGTATGTTAACCATTTATTAACACACATATTCTCTGTTGATACAGTTTTAAGAAGAATGTTCTATAGTGCTAGATGGAGGGCCTAAAATTCTAAACGTTACCGTATGTGCAGCTACTGCTACATAACCAAACATGTAGTTTAAAAATAAGTTAGTCTTGTTTGAGAAGGCCTCTTTTCCATAAGTGTTTACTAGTGTTAGTTATGTCCTTCATTCATGAATTCTGTATTAACTTTTCCATGGTAGTTCAGTGTTGATATCACAGAGACTTTATATTGGACTTTCTTCTTGTCTTTATGATAATTGGCATGTTGTCACTGAAAACAAGTACCTTCAGAAAACTATAGGACTCCAGGATGCAGATTTTCCAGGCCTGTTGATGCTAATCTTTATTCTTCAAAGATGTTCTTTAATGTGTTTCCCAGCAGCTAATAAGAGTGGAAAGTATATTATCATCCTCATATGATAGGATGATTTTACTACACTTCTTTCCACATACAAACCAGAAATTTTGCTAATATTTATTCATGAAATTTTATCATCGTCTATTAGTAGACCTATAAGATTGTTCTCAAAGGAGCTTTTTGTTTCTAATGTATTTAGAACCTGTTTCTAATTAAGACATAATTTGTAGATGACAGAGCTGTGGGCATGCAATAAACTGTTATTAGTTTTAATTTGCTTTTTAATTAATTGTTAATTCTAATTAACAAAACATTGTTAATTAATAACAGTATTTTTGTCTAAATATTTTCTCCCAACTAGTTTCTCTTCCCCCTGCCCCCCAGCCTTAGGAAACTGGTTCTGTTAAAGTACTCTGTCTGTGCATGTGTATGTTCCTGAAGCTTCAACATAATCACTAGCCAATAAAATAAATATTACCAGTTTACTGGTTACAAACCATAGTCTCTTAGTTTCTGAATGAAGTCAGATAATGATCATTTATGCCTAAGCACTCACTAACTTTCAGCATGGCATTTGAATGCAATTATCCATCATAATGAATTGCAAAATAATTGTCATGTTGGATGATGAGTATTTTCTAACACAAAAGACTTTATAATTATTAAACTGTAATAATTTACTGTTGTCACTATGAAGCATTCAGCATATGTTCCCTAAATCAAAATCTTTATAATGTGGATCTTGTTCTTTTTTGTAAATGCCTTCTGGTTTGCAGACAGTCGTGAAAAGCAGCATCAGACAAAAAGAGCAGTAAGCTAAGGGTTAGGAAATGCAGGTTTTGCTCCTCATTGTGCCATCGACTTGCTATCAGAAATACCTGTCTTTTTGTAAGAGACTCAGGAATGAATCAATTGAGTATACTGGTTGAATGTCCTTGAATGAATCTCCTGCAGAGATTCTTTCCTGTCTGTTTGCTGTCTTTGATTTTTTTTCATTGCAGTGCCAAAACATGAGGATGAG
Organism: Gymnogyps californianus; assembly: GCF_018139145.2. Classification (NCBI taxonomy): domain Eukaryota; kingdom Metazoa; phylum Chordata; class Aves; order Accipitriformes; family Cathartidae; genus Gymnogyps; species Gymnogyps californianus. Next base: position 151,101,309 of record NC_059471.1, read on the forward strand.
GACAACTGCAGCAGTGCAGTTGGATGTCTGTGAAATTGTCTCCTTTCCTTAGAGGGTTTTGCATTTTCATTTCTTTCCTTTGTACAATAACACCCTGATGTGTGTAAGTGGTGGGCCTGCTTTAGGAAATAGTAATTTCAAACTTGACCATCGTTATTTTAATGATCTTCTGGTATTCACATCCTCATCCAACTCTGGCTTGTTCTTTCTCCTCAGCATGTTTTGTTCTGTTGTGTATTACCATCATTACTGTAATGCTTCTGACACTAGATTGAAAGGACAATCTGTTTGCAGGAGTCCCCTTCCCCCCACTATTTTAAAATTGATGTTGACCAGGCAGTGCTTAATATTCTGTTGTGTTGGGAGCTGTAGTCAGTTGCAGTTGTACTATTTTAGGTGCAGAGTTTGATGCAACTAATATGCCTAGTGTATGAAACACTAGGCCACTGAATGAGTTTAGATGGTCTATTACTTAATATGTGTCAGACTTGATGGCTTGTGACAACTAGCTGGCATTGTGTGTAGAAGCTCTGACTGATTATGTGATGATCACATACAAATTCACAGCTGACTGATCCCTCAGTCAACTTTCCCTTTTGATTCTGTGGGCGTTTTTTCCTAATTGATTTGTACTGTATGTTACTTCAGAATCTGCTTGATGATGTGGAAGAATTTCATGAGCGTGCTCAAGAAGCTATGATGGATGAGATCCCAGACTCTTCCAAGCTGCAGGAGCTAATAGACATGGGCTCTGGCCTTTATGTAGAACTTCCTGAACTGCCAAGGCTGAAGCAAGAACTGCAGCAAGCACGGTGGCTGGATGAGGTGAGGTCCACCCTCCTGGATCCCCAGAGGGTCACCCTAGATGTGATGAAGAAGCTGATTGACTCGGGTGTGGGCTTGGCACCACACCATGCTGTAGAGAAAGCCATGGCTGAGCTGCAGGAGCTGCTTACAGTCTCGGAGAGGTGGGAGGAGAAGGCCAAGGTCTGCCTGCAGGCCAGGTGAGTGTTCCTTTGCAAACTGTTCTTATAGGTCACACGCTTCCGGGATTGTCAGCCTCTTTTGAGGAGTGTGGTGAAAAGTAGGGGCTTTGAAGCTGTAGTGTGTTTGGTTTGGTTTTTTTGGTTTTTTTTTTTTTACCTCCCAGCAGTTTGATTGCTCAAGAGTTGGATTTGAGGTTGTTGATGAGTTGCAGAAGAGTTGATTCCCTATCATGTTGCGCAGTGGCAGGAAGCTGTGAGTGTTGCCGCTGTCTTTGCTATTCATCCCCCTCAACAAAAAACACCGAGCGTGCTACACAGGACAGCTTCCTCGATGTTAAGGAGTTCTGATGCTGTGCCCTTTTGAACTTGATTGTGCAAAGTCCATCAGCTTTCTCACCTCTTCTGTTCTTTGGTAGCCAGTAGCGCCCTCCAAGAATAGAGCCATGGTATCCTACACTGCAGCGTAGTGATGAAGTTGCATCACCAGCCTGTCAAATTTATGGCTTTGTTTGACTGGCATTTTGAGAGAAGGCTGGAATTGGGTTTTTCTTACTCTAGACCACGCCAAAGTATGATGGCTCTGGAGGGCATCGTGAATGAAGCAAAGAACATCCCTGCTTACCTGCCCAATGTGCTGGCACTGAAAGAAGCCCTGCAGCGCGCTAGAGACTGGACAGCCAAAGTGGAGGCCATTCAGGTAGGGGTTACATCAGGGACTGGAATCTTCTGCTTGCACCTTTAGACATGTTCTTTATTTCTAGCCGCTCTACCCACAAAGGTGACCTGAAGGGAAGCCTTGCTATAGCTGTTAAATGTGCCTTACTGTAGCTCGTGTGCTTGAATTTCTTTTTGTGCTGCTGTTTCCCCATTGGCTATCCAATTTCTGTTTCCCTTCTTTTTATGCATTTCACGGGACATGTAAAAGCTGGCAAATTCATTATGATACAAATGTAACTCTCAAAGGGTATTTGGTATTGAAACTGTTCTGCATACTGTCACTGGAAATACTTAGTTGCAGCAGCAGATGTTCTGCTCACCGGTCTTCGGTTTTGGAGCTGGCTATGGAAATGTTTTTTTGTTTGTTTTTTCTCCCCCAAATGGTGTAAGATTTAATTGCCGAAATTTTCTATCTGAAATAGATGAAGTTATGACATCGTTAGTTCAGTAGCCTCGCCTTCTATTGGTCTAGCCTCATAACTTGATCCCAAAGGGACATGGCTTCTGTGATATTTCTAGGTGTTGATCTCTGGACTGCAACTGCTATTCTTATATCAGGTGTGTGTTGGGAACTGAAGTGAGAATCCCAATTGATTTCACATCAGCCCCTGTACAACTCTCAGATATAATAGCTTGCTGTTAAGCAGACAGCATTTAAGACAACTGTCTAGAAATGGAATGTTGTCTTACTCCCTAAGCCAGCTGGCCATGTCAGAATGACTGTTAAAATAAAAACTGTATGAGATAGTTTTTTAAAATATCAGTAAGATTGAAACATTGCCCTCCTTTCCTTTCCTATGGAACTCTATTTTAGTCAGTGACAAAATAGTGTATGGCTTGAAATTAAGCTGGCTACTGATAAAATGGTGGAATCGTTGGCTTAGAAAAATTTCTTTTACCCCAGAATGGGAGCAACTATGCCTACCTGGAGCAACTGGAGAGCTTGTCTGCCAAAGGCCGCCCAATACCAGTGCGTCTTGATGCCCTGCCACAGCTGGAGTCACAGGTAGCTGCAGCACGTGCCTGGAGAGAGCGCACAGGAAGGACCTTCCTGAAGAAGAACTCAAGCTACAGTCTGTTACAGGTGAGCAACAGACACTTCTGTGTCAGCCTTCAGAAACTGATTTTGATGGCCCTCTGTGGTCTGGAGGGAACAGGTGGTTCAGTTACAGTAGATTACAGCTCCTTTTGATAATAGAATATAGTAAAAACCTTCAGCTGTTCTCGGGTGAAAAGAATGAAAAAGGCAAAAAGTCCGTGTTTGGTTAGTCTTGTTTCATGTATAGACAACCTCAACTGTTACTTTTGAAGAAACAGATTAAAACTCTCCTTTTTGGGAGGGAAAGAAAAAGGATTTCTTCTTTGTCTAAGTGTAGAAATGTAGGCCTGAAATGGACATAGAAGCTGTCTTTAATGGATGTTTACCTTGTTCCACTGCTTAAATTCTAAGAAATTAGATGTCCTGGTTTTGACTGGGACAGAGTTAATTTTCTTCTTAGTAGCTGGTACAGTGCTGTGTTTTGGATTTAGTGTGAGAATAATGTCAGTACCACGCTGATGTTTTAGTTGTTGCTAAGTAGCGCTTATCCTAAGGTAAGAACTTATCAGTTTCCCATGCTCTGCCAGCAAGCAGGTGTACAAGAAGCTGGGAGGGAGCATGGCCAGGACAGCTGACCCGAACTAGCCAAAGGGATATTCCATACCATAGAACGTCATGCTCAGTATATAAACTGGGGGCAGTTGGCCAGGAGGGGCATATCGCTGCTGGGGCATCCGTCAGCGGGTGGTGAGCAATTGCATTGTGCATCACTGGGGTTTTTTTGGTTTTTTTATCTTCCTTTTTTTTGTTATATTCCTTTTCATTACTATTATTATTATATTTCATTATTATTATTGTTAGTATTATATTTTACTTTAGTTATTAAACCATTCTTAACCCACAAGTTTTACTTTTTTTCCCCGATTCTCCTCCCCATCCCACTGGGAGTGAGGGAGCGACTGCATGGTGCTTAGTTGCTGGCTGGGGTTGAACCACAACAATAGATTAGATATTTTTATTACAGTTAAACAGCTTACAAAATAAGTCAGCTACTGTTTATTTCACTTCAATGAATGTAGTCATTGTCTTTGTTTTAATAAAAAGCATTCATGTGTTTGAAGATTTGTCATATCTACTTGACAGGCTTCCTTATTCTAGGGAAAACAATTTCAGTTCCTTCAGCGCTTTCTTGCAGGCTGTATTCTTGCATACTCTTGTAGCTATTCTCTACAGTTTGTCTTCAGTTTTAGTGTGATGTCCAAAACCAGACAGAATCCTCTCACTATGGCTTCCCTACTGCCATGTGAAGTGCAATTATTACATCTTGTGTCTCAAAGGGGATACTGCTGTTTAATGTTTCCCAGTGGGATCTGCCCCTATTGCAACAACATCACACTGATTTCTGTTCAGTTTATGATGCACTCTACATCCAAATCTTTTTCTCTGTATTTTTTCTACCTAACTAGTTATTTAATATGTTCTGGTTTTGCATTTGGCTGTTTTCCTAAATGTATCAATTTGAACTTTCCTATATTGACCTTATTTTGCTAGATTTTATATTTAAGTATGCCTTCCAACTAATCAAGAGTACTTGAAATTTAATTCTTGTCCTTAAAAGTGCTTGGCAGCCTCTCATACTTGATATTAAAAGGCTCATAGCATATTTTTTAGTTTTGTTTCAGCCACCAAATTGCTGATGTAAACATGAAATCATGACAGATCTTTAAGACTTGCAATTGATGAAAGCACTTGAAGTGAATGTTAAACTACTGATATCTAACTACGTACAGTGTTTCAGTTAGCTATATGTATGATAGCTTAATCTGAATAGATTTTGTAATTTAATCATGACAACACAGTGGCTTTCAAGTTGACCTGCCACATCACTGTGGTGCTGATTACATTCAAATTCCATACGTATTAAATACTTGTATCCTTTTCTGTTTATTTCTACTGTTCCTAGCATTAATTGACAGATATCAAAAGTGTTAGATTGCTGAGTATTTTTTGCTCTCTGGTGACTCTGATGTAACTCCTTTATTAGATGTTCTCCTATCTGTCCCTGAAATCATAACATTATAAATTACAACTTTTTTCTGTTCTTGTCATCCTTGGCTCTGACAGTGTAAGTTTTCTTGGTGGTTACAGGTTCTGAGCCCTCGGACTGATATTGGTGTTTATGGGAGCAGTAAGAATAGACGGAAGAGGGCAAAGGAGTTGATGGAGAAGGAAAAGGAGAAAGATCTTGATTTGGAATCCCTAAGTGAACTGGAGGATGGACTGGAGGAGGCCAGGGACACTGCAGCTGTGGTAAGGAGCAATGAAAGGTAGCGTCTCCTGATTACGTGGGTTTAATTTGTCTCTAGTCTGTGTAGAAATCTTACGGAAGAACTGATAAATGAATCTCACTGAAGCAAATAACTCATAATATGATGTTTGACACAAGAATATAGTTCAGCTTTAATTGCAGTGAAAGTATAGGGAAGCACAGTTCAGAGTGTAAGTGCTGGTATTTAATATGTATTGGGCTATGTGTAAGACTTAAATGCTTTTGGGTTAATATCTGTGGCAACTCGTCTTAATATTATTAACATTTATTGAAATCCCATCAAAATAACGTGGAATGAGGTGCAGCTCTACCTTAAACAGTACCACGGCATATTTGGTTAGGTTGATTTTGAGGGCAGCCTGTAAGTGCTTGGTCATAGAAACTGGGCTGGGGGGGATGTTATATTTGATTCCTCCTTGTTGGGAGGATATTGATGCAGCTTACCAGAAGAATTTGCTGTCATCTGGCTGCCCTTTCCGTGGGAACAAAGGAAATATATGCAGGCTCATTAATGTGGCGCATACACAGTCTATTTTACCTTAGTATGCTTTATTGTAGTTACTTGAATGGAGACACCGAGAAGGTGCAAGTTGCTTCAAGGAGATATGTGGTCACTCAGATGCTCCTGGTGCTGAGTCAACATTGAAACAATGCTCAGCTGCATTGTCTTGGTAGACAGATGGATGGAACAGATTCTGACTTCTTTCCTGGAGTCAAAACCTGTTCTTCTGGTGGCCTTGTGACAGATTTAATTATGAGCTTCAGAAACTTTGTAGATATGGAGAAGGTTATCTAAAGTTTACATAGAATCTCTGTCAGAAGGACTCAGGAGTAATGAGTAATTGAGGAGGAGGTATTTTAGCTACAGTTGTAATTAGATCACACAATTCCTAAATCTTGGGCTAGTTTAACTGGGAAGATCTCTTGTATGGTTTTTTTTTTTTATTTTCTTTTCCTACATCGCTAATAAAATGTGATCTCTCTTAGCTGTGAAGGTCATGAACTGTTTTTTGTCTTTGCTGGGTAGGTGGCTATATTCAAGGAGCGGGAACAGAAGGAGATTGAAGCCATGCATGCTCTCAGGGCAGCTAACCTGGCCAAGATGACTATGGTGGATCGAATCGAAGAAGTCAAATTCTGTATCTGCCGCAAAACAGCTAGTGGATTCATGCTACAGTGTGAGCTGTGCAAAGACTGGTTTCATAGTGGCTGCGTGCCCCTTCCCAAAACAAGTTCTCAGAAGAAGGGCTCTAGTTGGCAGGCCAAAGAAGTGAAGTTTCTGTGTCCACTTTGCATGCGTTCTCGAAGGCCACGGCTTGAGACGATACTGTCTCTGCTGGTGTCCCTGCAGAAGCTGCCTGTACGGCTGCCGGAAGGGGAGGCATTGCAGTGCTTGACAGAACGTGCCATGAGTTGGCAGGACCGAGCACGGCAGGCTTTGGCCACTGATGAGTTGTCCTCTGCTTTGGCTAAGCTTTCTGTGCTCAGCCAGCGAATGGTGGAGCAGGCAGCACGGGAGAAAACAGAGAAAATAATCAGTGCAGAGCTACAGAAAGCAGCAGCTAACCCAGACCTGCAGGTAGGGATGTGGATATCTTGCTCTTTACTGTGCTTGTCCTTCTTCAGTGTGTTGAAATGCCTTATCTTTCTTGGAGAAGCTTGGGGGAGAGGGGAAGGCAGTTAAAGACTGAGAACTAGACATACCAAAATTACCTAGTTCGGTGCTCCTCAGGCTATGGCTGGCTTTGGTCGGTTACAGGCTGCTGCAGGAACAGGCCTGTTACTTTGTACTCAGTGTCAATAGCAACTGTTGAAGGTGATTGTAAGAAAGGTTGGTTCAGATGTAACAGCTGGCTAAGGGCATGAAGATGTGTAAAACAGTGGCTGCTTTGGTGTCCAAATTCCATTTCCCTCTTGACAGAATTGAAGGTCTCAGTATTTATAATTTCTCATGGATTGACATTCTCATGCATTTGGTGTCTTGTTAGTAAATTTCAGCGAGGACTATAGGCAAGCACTGGTATTTTTAGGGCTGACCTCTTCATCTTGAGATTGAGACCAGTAATCAGATGATACTGTGGTGAAGAAGTTTGTACAACCACAGGCTATAATTTGGTAGCACTGAACAGCAGTATCTAGATCTTTCTAGTCACTATTATTCATAAACATAGAAATAAAATGTAATAGAACCTTTTCCTTGGATATTTCCCTATTTTTCTTTACATCTTGCTGTAACTAGGCTTTTCTGTGACTGTCCAGGCAGTTATCCTCAGGCCAAAAGAACCACTGTTTTCTTTGTCAGTAACTCAGGTTTTTTGTAGATTTTTCTGGAAATTTTATTGTTTCATTGCCATATTCCATTCTTCTTTTAGGGACACTTGACTAGTTTCCAGCAATCAGCCTTTAACAGAGTGATAGGGAGTGTGTCCTCATCCCCACGGCAGACTTTGGATTATGATGATGAAGAGACAGACTCTGATGAAGACATCAGGGAGACGTATGGCTATGACATAAAGGTAAGTAGTCTGATGTGGCTTGTCTACATGGAATTAATCCAGAACACCTGTTTTTTATTAATGCAATTTATTTAAGAATATTTTTCATATCTTAAGCTATCCCTGTACATTCTGCCCGGGCTCCTGTTGCAGAAGAGGTACTTCTTGATTTTATCTGAATGTCTCAGCTCTGGACTATTGGGAAGTCTTGTAATGTTTTTATTCAAAATTTCCAAATGTCCTGTGATTAAGTTTCAAAAGGTGCTTTTTAGTGCCAAGGAAAAAGATACACTTCTCAAGGGATTTGTATGTATGATACCATGGAGGATGAACGTTGTCTTTATGCCCCATTCAGAGATATCATAAATATGAGTAAGTGTCTATATGGAGAGTTCTTCAACAGTTTTTGCTACAGCAAAAAATTAGTCTTTGAAAACTGCATGCCCTGTAAGAATTTTCCTGATGCCAGAGCTTCTTTCATGTTTCCATACCTCTCTCTTCATTCAACCCTCATATAAAGGAGGTACATCGGTTCAATTTTGGATGTGTGGAAATACTCAGAACTAGATGTCTGGATCGTGTTGTAAAATTAGTGTCTGGATTCAGTTCAGAAATTGTAACTGCAGTTACATTTTTAAAATATTTTAATTAGAGAAGAACTGTCATGAGAAAAGGCAATTGTAGAGATAGTCAAGTGTTTTCAGTGTGATTTATTTCACTTCAGAACTTCTGAAATGTCCTTTTTGATGTGTGTAGAGACAAAAGCAGTGCCACTGTTTCTTCTTGTGCAGTGTTTTCTTTTTAGTGATAGTGTTATATCTACCTTAAAAGATGCTAACTTAAAAGACAGTGTGGTCATGTAAATTCTTCTAAGGCATATTTTCTGGTTTATAAAGGGACAGTAAATTTTCCAGGTATGATTTGCCTCAAACTCTTATTTTTAGTATTTTGTTTCTAAGCAGCTTTATGCAAATACACACATTTGTCTTACAGTCCCATGTGAAATCCCAACAAGAGTACATTGCAATTGGATGTTACAGCTTTTAATTAAATCAGTTTTATATAAAAACAAAATAATTTCCAAACTGTTCTTTGCATCAGGAGTCATAATAAGGCATTTCTGAAAGATGTAGTATTTTCTGAGGCTGTGTTAAAGCATATGTCAAGAAAGAGGGCATATGCTTGTCAGGATCTGAGGGTTTTGCAGGAGTATAATTTCATTTGTTTAATGATTCTGTTGTCATGATTTCAAAATCTGTTACTTAACCCTTTTGATTTGGATGTCCATCACTATATGTAATTGTAAAAACCTAAAAGTAAAAATCTGTCGAAGCAAAGCTGATAAGAGACCAGAAATGTCTTTTGTTAGGTCAACTAACATGGTTGGAATAGAAGACAAATACTCAGGCAACCAAATTCTTCAGATCTAAAGTAGAAGCAGCAAAGTTCAAAAGAAGTAGCGAAGTTGCTCTGAGTTGAATTATTTTTTATGCTGTTGGCTTTCAAGGGTTGGGTTTTTCCAGTTTATGATCTATAAGCATTTTCCAGTGGAGTAATATGAAAAAAAAAAAGTATATAGATTATGGTGCATCATGTATGAATTTGCTCTTAATAACTTCTTGTGGACCGTGTAGAAGTAATCCTTGGATCCCTAAAGGTCCATAGGTTGTATTTCCAAAACCACGGTCTCTGACATCTGAAGTACAACAGTGGTTACAAAAACACATGTGAGAAGGCCTGTTTGGTTATATTGTGCTGATTCTAACTAAAACATGATTCTTGCCAGCAAATACTTCATTATGAGTGCAATAGCTAGACTTGTTTTAAAATGTATTCCAAACAGTCAGGCTGATTCACTGGTCAAATTTGCTGTAAAATTTCTTCACCTTTAACTGCCTTCATTTTTTTTCTCATATATTTTTTTCTCATTCCTTTGCACCTGTGTTGCCTATGGCCACCAAATGGTGATACCTTTTTATTAATTTCCCTATTGGCCCTGAACTTTCTTTACTCTAGTATAATATGGTATCCAGAACAAGATATTGTACAAGATATAACCTTTACTATGTAAGGAGAAATATCTTCCTCTTTCTGAATATATTTATCCTACCTTGTCATCTGGGCAATTTAAATCTGAATTTCGCACTTCTAGTTCTGTACTGAAATCATTAGTGTGCGCTTCACTTCCTTTTAAGAGTGTAACTGAAAGCTAGAGAGAGAGTGCCATTCTTAAACTCCCTTTTTATGTCATGAAATGACAGTGTCTGGGTGGTACAATTTCCTGAGTTGGCCATTTTGGGACCCACACAGCTAATCTTCAGGTAAATATTGTCAATAACTGCTCTACAGCCTTTCTCTTCTTTTAAGCCAGCTTCTTGTTTTTTATTGTTTTCTGAAAGATTTCAGTCTTACAGGGCATGCTAAGTATGTTTAATGTGTTGGCCAGTTTCATCACAAATGTGATGGGGTAGCTAAGTTCTGGAAGGTGCTGTGGAAATAGACAGCTGGTTGAGGAGATTATCCTTATTAATTTCACCCACAGAGGGAAGAAGAGGGAGAAGTTAGTACTAGGGAGCATCAGGGAATCTACTCAGATGGGCTTGTGCCTTCTCTGGGTTCTCTGCCTAATGTAATGCAAAGTTAAACAAAGCTTCTCCCACTGCTGAGAGATTCCTAATCCCTTGTCTCTTAATGGATCCACCTGCACCTGAAGGCATGTGTCCCATTTCAGTGTGTGATGCATCTAAAAAGTCAAGCAGCCATCCTACACAATGCATTGAGCTGAGCACAAGCCAGTGCCATCATTATTCTGTTCATGGAAGTACAATAGTCTCAAGAATTACAGCCCTCTTAGTGTTTGGTCCTATCTTAAAATGGTTCAAGACTGCCATAAAAGTCCTGATCCCAGGGCAACGTTTGATTGTTTGCCATTATGTTGATATTTGTGCTGGAACACCCTGTTTTTTCCTCACCTGTAAGATCTTTAATCATTCCTTTCTATAGTAAGTATTATTTACTCAGCACACCCCTGCTTTACTAAAGATGCCAGTCTTTATTGTCTTGCAGTCAAATTTTTCAAGGAAAAAAAAAAACTATGTAGGCTAAGAGTAAGCCTCTTTTCATTATGTTGACTTCTGAAGACCATGCTTGAGGAACTGAGTGAGGAAACTTGTCCAGTGTTTCTCATGCACTAGCTATAAATCTATTGACCTATCTCCATAGTTGCTGTGTTCATCCACTATTTAAGTAGGGATGTAACTTGTACCTTTTGCACGTGGTCTTGGCATCTCTGGTGGGGTGCTTCAAAGTAGGGTTTTAGGAACAGCAGACTGGTTGGTCTTGGTAGAATTTACTTTGAAGTAGGTATTTTCTGGATCCAGATGTTGCATGTTTTCTGTGGATCTTTTTCAGGACAATGCCAGTGTAAAATCTTCTAGCAGCTTGGAGCCTAATTTGTTTTGTGATGAGGAAATCCCCATTAAATCAGAGGAAGTGGTGACACACATGTGGACTGCTCCCTCATTCTGTGCCGAACATGCATATTCGTCTGCTTCTAAAAGCTGCTCTCAAGGTATCTGCTTTTGTATACATTGAGATAGAATTGAACAGATAGCTGGGATGAGCAGTCAGTAAGGAGGGGAACTGCTCTGTTACCTGTGCTAGTTGTAGAGGATACATTGTTTGTAAGAAGGTACAGCAGAGTTACATTGCAGTTAGTTTCCTGATGTCTGATATATAAACCTGTGTCAATGTTTTTTGCTTGGGGTTGTCTCCCTCCTTAGATTGTTGTTGTTTTAAAAAGTATGTCATTTCTTTTCATTTTGATCTCTTCCCTTTATCCTTATATAATTTGCCTCCTGTCTGAAAGGTTCTAGCACTCCAAGGAAGCAGCCTCGGAAGAGTCCACTGGTACCTCGCAGTTTGGAGCCCCCTGTATTGGAGCTCTCACCTGGAGCGAAAGCTCAGCTAGAAGATCTAATGATGGTAGGAGATCTACTAGAGGTATCACTGGATGAGACTCAGCACATCTGGCGGATTTTACAGGCTACTCATCCACCCTCCGAGGACAGGTTCCTTCATGTCATGGAGGTATGGAACTTGAAGAAATATTCTGGTACAGAAAAAAAAAACCAACCCCACATTACTTTGGTGGATTTTTTTAAAATATACTCTTGGGTAGTTGAGTGCTTAGTTACTTGACATGTTTGGATTTCAACTGGGGAATAGTAGATTCCAGAAAATAACAGAATAAGAAATCCAAAAATTCAGTTCTTGATCACTCATGCCATAGCACTGTCCTCCACAATTAACCATATTTAGAACAGTTTTCTCAGGCAGTTCCATATGCAAACCTTATGTTAGAAAATATAAGGTTAGGGAATGAAACGCTGTTCTTGATTATGCTTGGAATCAAAACTGATCTGCAAAAGAATTAGAAGAAACATTTAGGAAGACAGGAAGTCTACACTTAGCTTATATGACTTGATACTTGTATATTGCTGAACTTTTGTTGTTACTGGAGAGAGAACACTTTTTTTAATAAAACATGGTTTGGTAATGCAGGTAATAAGATTCCTATTCTTCCTCAGAATAACATAGACATAGCAATTTTTTTATTAATATACTGTGAAGATGTGCTCATCACTGCTCAGCTGACAATGAATGAGGCAGGTTTATCTGCTGATTCTGAGGTCTAGTCCGAATCACTTAGCCTCATTCATGCAGTGGGTAAGTGGTGTGTGCGAATGATGGGTGTGTGCTGGAAGAGAAGGTGAACTCTTGTGTTGAGGACCTGTACTGAAACCCATCCTTTATCATCTGTCAGCTGAAGTTAGGAGTCAGTTTGACCATGTGTAGTTCAGAGTACATGATTGCTTTTTGGGTTACTGAACTGCATAGGAAATACATTGAAGACGGTTCTTTTTTGACTTTTCGGTAGTGTACAGTAATATAAGATGGAAGGTTACATGCTGTGAACAGTGAGGTTAGATGAGCATATTAATCGGTTGTCTCATTTTCTGAGTGCCATCCATATACAATGGATAAGTCAAAGTGTTGCCAAACTGCCATCAGTTAGGACAGTAGTATAAAGCAGACCCTGCCTCCAAAGAAGTACTGCTTTACCATGTTTTGACCCAAGTACTTCACTTCATAAGCTTAATGTTTTTTTAATGTAATGGTTTTGGCATGAAATTGATTGAAGAACAGTTTGAATGCCAGCAAATAGGAATTTATAAATAGTATGCCAGACTGTTATATTAATAGTTAAGCACAGTGTTTTTTTCAGGGGAGGGTGTTAAGAAGGGGGTGTGTGTGTTATGACATTTTCTGGTTAACCCTTATGAATACTTGTTTGACCAGAACTACTCATTTTGAATTCAATACCTTTCTATGTCTACCTATTTTGCATGTAAATAGACTTCTGTAAAATAATCTTCAGAGGATTTGTTTTTGGGTGGAGTAGCTATATTAAGTAATGTACAGTAAACACTCTTTCTTTACTGGCTTATAGTATGTCCTTAATCTATTATTAAGGTTAAAGTATATAGCTGGATTAACTGAAATTGAGTCAGTCCTGTTTGTACAAAGGAGCTATACATGTGAATCTTTAAGATATAAGTAGGACTTTTCACTGTGAATGCTACCTGCAGTGACAGAGTTTGCCAATTTTAAGCCTCACTTCTGATCTGAATCTGCTATTTGAGTAGTTAATGACACCAGCGTATTTCAAATGTGTGCCAGTTTGGAGGCTATTCAAATAATGGATCTGTTGCTTTCTCCTCTTGCTTGAGTTGATGATACATTTTAAGAATTCACCAGTTGCTCTTTCTTAATCTCCAGAATAGCATTGCTTTCTCTCAAAAATAATTACAGGCAAGACTGACCTAGGATGAAAAATAAGCAGGAGTATCTAACAAATGATTAATCTTCTCAACTTTTATTAAAAAGCAATGTGAGAAGGGAGTTGTAATTATTGCTTATTCTGCCTCCTTACCCTTGCTGATGATTTATTTTTTTCCACTGGACATTTTTGATTCATTTTACTTTGACACAGTTGATACCACTTACGACTTTTTTCTAGTATGGTGAAAATAAAGTTTAGCCCCTTTTTGTTTAGAATTTATAACAGTATGTTGTTGAATAGGTTTCTTCATACCATGTCAGGGTAAATGATGGAGGTAAGTACATCTCAAACCACAGGTTTGAAGTAGATGGAAATTTGCATTTGAAAAAAAATCTCTTTTCTCCCTTTCTGTGAAGGATGACAGCATGGATGAGAAACCACTGAAAATGAGAGGGAGAGACTCTTCTGAGAGGAAGCGGAAACGAAAGCTGGAGAGAGCAGAGCAGTTCTTTGGAGATATGAAGCAAAAATCTAAAGAGCTGAAAAAACTAGAAAAACCCAAGAAGAAGAAGCTAAAACTCACCATGGATAAGACAAAGGAGCTGAACAAGCTGGCAAAGAAACTAGCTAAGGAAGAGGAGCGGAAGAAGAAGCGAGAGAAGGCAGTTGTCACAAAGGTGGAACTAGCAAAGGACAGCACAGAGAAAAAAAGAGAGAAGAAGGTTCTAGATATTCCTTCTAAGTATGACTGGTCAGGAGCGGAAGAGTCGGATGATGAGAACGCTGTATGTGCTGCACAGAACTGCCAGAGGCCCTGCAAGGACAAAGTGAGTTTTCACTTAGTTCTGTCATAGGCGATTCCATGCAAAGTTGAAAACCCCAGCGCAATTTAATAATTAGGTTGAACAGCATGAGAACGAATGTATGATCAGAAATGAGAGAGGATTGAGTAGTACTTGGGTAGGTACACAGATATAGTCGATAAAACTATAGAACTTCCTTATTCTCTTAGGTACTTTAAAACAGGAGAAGAAGATGGAAAATTAGAGTCTGGGGAAAGGTATTCTGTCTTGGTTGGGAAGTTTAACCTTTTCAAGCTGTGTAATTTTTTGTTGGCTATGTGCAACACGCATTGGCTGATTCAAAGGATTAATTCTTTGACTCAGCTAGAAATGTTCCTGACTTCAGTGTGTTTCTGAGCAGAAGTGGGATGTGCGATGTTCCTAAATGAAGTAAATTTTCTGTATTTTTTCCATACAGTCTGTGAGCAGTGATGCTGCAGGCTGAGGGATCTACAAACTGCAGTGCTTCACTTTTCTTGTTGGAGATAAATAATCAGTGATTTTAGACCTGGTTGGATTATTACAAAAGAAACTTGATCTGCCTCTCTCTGTGGTACTGCCTGTCCTGTTTGTCAGCTTTTAACATGGACTAATTGATGATCAAAAAAAAGTTTTTTCCGGAATGTTTTTTTCTACTTTTTAGAAAGAAGAAAAAAACCGCTCCCAGTAATAACTGTGGGATTGACACTGTACTGCACTGGCTTGCACAAGAGAGAGTAGGAACAACTACAGATACCAAGAATTTATTTCTTGTTTTGCAAAATTGAAACATGGAATTCAAGTGTTCATTTGAACATTTAAAAAGACGAGTTAAAAGACCAGTTTTGAAGTCTTAAACTTAGACCAAGGTTAGAAATTACACTCAATCGCTCAAAAGATGATACAGTCTTTGTACCACGTTCTCTTTACTTCACAGATGATAATTAGCTTATATTAGTACATTTTTACAGAAATTGAGATTGCAAGAGGGAGGAGAGTGCCTTTAAGTTCATAGTATAAAGCAGGTTGTAGTAAATTTGTCAAACTTCCATAAATGAAACTGAGTAAAATTCCTGATTGTGTAATCAAAGCTTTTAATGGAATGACTGTCTTGCCATAAGGTTGGACATATTTTTGTACATTCAACAGGTGAATGCCGTACAAGTCAAAAATGGCAGATACAGGAATGTAATGACTGAAGCTGTAGCTGTTAGTGTCCATTACTAGTCACTTTTAAAAATTTGTTCAGGAGTAGTTTTCCTACAAACTAAAGTCAAATCTTGAGCTGATAATGTTTCTTCATTTTAGATAGGTTGCCACTAGTGTTATTTTTCTACTGTATTTCATTTTCACATTCCCGTGTAAGGTGAAAGCAGAACTACAGCAGTAACAATTTTTGTAGCTGTACCAGTGCATGCCGTTAAGAATCTGTGTTCCTTATCCTGCAGATCTCAGTTTCTGCCCACTGACTGAAATTAACATGTACTTTTACTCAGGGAACTACAGAAATCTAATAATTCATCTTTCTTCCTTCCTAAGTTTCAGTTTACTTTTTATGACTTTTCCTAATTGTTCTATAGCAAGTTCAGCTCAAAGTTTGAAATATTTTAGCTTAAATGTTCTGACACTTTGGAGTTACAGTTTGTGTGCATTTTTTTGGCATTTGGTGGCCAGCTGTATGCGCAATATCTAGCTGGTAGGAAAGTGTTAAAGCTGCTGAGGTCATGTGGCTGCTTCCCCCCCCCCCCCCCCCCAAAGCAGTAATCAAGTCCTTTTGTTTTCTGTAATTTCTAAGTTGCAAAAGCTACCATTTGATAATGCAGTCTAAGGGGATATATATATTTTAGGATGTGCATTTGTAGGCTCTCATCTATGCTGAAGTAACTGTCCCTGAGCACGCTCCTATTTTAAATGTGTTCTAGCATACCTGTCTTTCATTTGAGAAGAGCCGAGCGTCATCTTCCTCAACAGTAGTAGTGTGTGTATTGTTGTGATCTAAGGATGCGAGAGGGGCAAGGTTTGTTGGAAGTGTTACTTTTTTATTAAACTGAAGCAGCTTGTTAAAACAAGCTCTATAGGGCATTAATTTGTGCCCAAAAGCTTTTGTGTTCTAGGTATATCAGGTGGGTTTAATAGAAGGTATTTTCTTCATAGAAACTATGCTTATCTGTCTTTCCTTGTGATGTGCTATATGTTGCTGATCTGATCTCTTGCAGGTAGACTGGGTGCAGTGTGATGGTGGCTGCGATGAGTGGTTTCATCAAGTTTGTGTTGGTGTCTCTCCAGAAATGGCTGAGAATGAGGATTACATCTGTATAAACTGTGCAAAGAAGCCAATGCAGGGACCAAGTAGCCCTGCTCATGCACCACCTCCTCCTTTCTTATTGAGCTACAAACTACCAATGGAAGATCTTAAGGAGACAAGTTAGCAACTACTTGATGCCTGGAACTTGTTGGGAAACGGACCACTGAAACCCTACAGAAAGAGAGGGTTTGAAGCTAATGTAGCCACTGAGCTTCACTTCCAAGGATGTACAGACCTGCAGCAGAGTTGGTCCCTTCCTTACAGCTGGCTTCCTTCATACAACGGGGACGTCAAGGCACAGCGGTACTGACTCATCTATGCAGACACCACCTGATTAGGAGCTTCAGCCAGTGTTTTTTGACTTGAGTATTTCCATCTTTGAGTGTGGCTGTTGCTCTTAGAGACTGAGCAAACCCGAGGCTGTTAGATTAGACACTTCAGGGTGTTAGAAGTACGTGTTGGCAGTGGAGCTGGCCTGGAATTGGTGGGCATAAGCTGGAGCTTTTAGGCCTACCAGGTTACCCTAAGGAGGTGACTTTGGAAGTTATCTTTTGCCTCCCCATGCCAACCCAGTGAGTAGGGCAACGTCTTGGGAGAGTTAAGTTGCCTCCATATCCAGGCAGCTAACACTACACTATAAGGATGGGAGCAAGTGGATTAATTTCTTTTAATTTCTCTTTTGTAGCTAAAGGGCAGAGGAGCTCATGATCTCAGAAATCAGCAAAGGTTCTGTTTACCAAAAAAGAAACCCAACTCTACTCCACTAGGCAAAATTTTTTCCTTAGTGGGGAACAGCTGATCTTCCTGTCCTGAGGAGGGCCAGAAAACATTGATGAAGATGTCTAGCTAGACCAGAGCTTGGGAAAAGCAGAGTGCTTCCCTTTCCACAGGGGCGCCCTCTCCTGTTCTAGGCTTTGCTTAGAGTTCTGCACTCCTGCACATTAAAGTTGTCTCACGCAGGATGGAGCTGGCAAGGAGGTACAGCACCCAGGGCACCAGCTTCTGAGTTCTGTACCCAGGGATGGGAAGGAAAGAAGACAGCCCACTTACCTCAGAGGTTACACTGACATGTGCTTCTGTGAAAAGTTTCACTCACAACTATTTCCAGTATCACCAGGCTACGGGCATGGCCTCAAGCGATACCAGCAAGCAGTCTGCAGATACTGTTCGCAGCGCAAGTCCCCCTCCCTGCTGGCTTTGCTGGATGTGTACCAGTGTACAATCAGCAACAGTTCTTGTTTGAAGTTGCCCCTGGCTTTGCCAGAGGACCAGAGGGCTTGGGGTCATCCTGGGTGACAGTTGTTTTAGTAAATCCATTTTTAAAGAAGGACTTGTTTTTACTTTTTTCTAAATGTCTCAGACTACTGACTTGTTCTATAAATAGATTATTTTTCTTTGATTTTTTTATACTTACCACTGTTAACCAGCAGCACAGACAGAGGTTCACAAAGCAAAAACCTGCCCGTGGGCTTGGGTTTTTTTACTCCATTCCTTCCTTGTAGTACAAGGAATTAGCAGTTACCTTCCCCATTCTAGCTTGACCAGCTGCCTGTGTTTAAATAGGTAAATACATTTCATGTGCTACCTTTGTGTTTGGGTTTGTTCCTATTAGTGGGGCGTCTGGGCCTTAATGACTCCAGTGGATGCTGGCTTTGTGTATGTGAATGTCTGAAGCCAGCCACTGGGCTGTCTTGTCCCCCTCTCCACTCGCTCCCTATTGTGTTTCCATTCTTCTGCAGTTCTAGGAGTGTTGTAAGTAGTGTCCAGTCTTACTAGGAGCTGGATTGGGATTTAAAGAAATATTGACAAAAACAAAAGTGTTCTGTCTTGACTGTTCTGTGTCCCTTCTCTTGTTCTCTAATATTTGGAAGTTTATTTATCTGGCAGAATTATCCATCCAAAAAAAAAATTCAGCTCAGGTAGACGAACTTTATTGGTTTGTTTTATTTGTGCCTGCTACCTGGGAAGAGGAAGATGTGCAAAAGAAAAAGAAGTAAGATGGAGGGCAGAAGATACAGGGTCTTAGGAGCTTTGAGTGCAAATTGGGCACAGACTTCTAATTCCTGCTCCTTAAAGACTAATATGGTGTTAAAAGCAAAAGCAAGCTGTGGTTAAGCATGTGGCTGAACGGGCACCCTAGCAAACTTAAGAGTATTATTTGTTTACTTATTTATGAAGGAGTCTATGCTGTAGCTAGACATACCCTCTTTTTGCCTCCAGTTACATTTTTTTTCTTCTCAATGTATGCTTAGTTTTGGTAAACTGGTTTAAACAGATGTTACTTTCCTTCAAGCTTTAACTGATGGTACTACATAAATGTTTCCCTATATGGAGTGGATAGACTATCTGTCACAGATGTTTAATCGTTCCAGAAGTAGACTAGTAGAAGATTTCTTAAAGAATCCCAGTGTTCTGTATTCTTTCCTGACTCCTAGAATCCGTGACACCACAGGGAAAATATGGTTAGCATATCCTGTTAGCCACTGAGCATATCCTCTTAACCATTCCTACATTCTCTGTTGCGATGAAGTCATTGTTATATGTAATTACCATCAACTGGAAAAGAGATCTTTTAGTAAATCTGCATTGAATGTTCCTGTTTCTCTGAGTAGAAGGTGTGGTGGAGAACATTAACAGTAGCACTAGTTACAACGAGAAGGAAACAAACAGCTATATGATGCAATGGTCAGTCATTCTGCTTGTAACAAGCATAGAAAAGAGTAAACAACAGAAAGAAATGTGCAAACAATGTGCAAAAGGTCACATTTTTAGAAGCTGGTTTTCATATTATCACACGGAGAGGCTCTTTATTACACTGTCGAAAGGAGGTTGCCACACTTTTTCTAGTTACGGATGTCTCATCTGCTTTCGGGTAAGGTGTTCATAAACCGAAGACCATTATTAGCTTTACATCTTATTGTTTAAGCTTATTTTTTAAGAGCATGATTCCTGTCAAAGGATTGCTGATAGTATGAACTTATGAATAAATGTTAACTTTTGGAAAAATCTGTAGATATGTAGTTAGTGGTTGAAAACCCTAAAGGTACAGCTGTGGTATTGTCTCCAGATCTTAGGGTTTTGAATTTTTATAAAAACATATGCAAAGAAGCAAGCCAAAGTTAAGCTAAGGAAATAATTTTCTTACAGGCCTGCTACAGCTGTAGGAAAAATCTCTCATTCTTTGGGGACAAAATCTCAGTATACACAAAATCTTAGCTCATGTGTATCTAGAAAGGTACATGTCTTAATGCTATATTCTACAAAGGATACTAGCCACTGTTCCTGTTATTTCTCTTCATGTGCCTGACACAAAGGTCAAAAATGACCTCAGCTGTTGTGAGGAACTAAAAATGGCCAGGACTTGAGTTGTATATCTTCCCCAAACCATGTGATTTCAAGCTTTTTTTTTTTTTAAGAACCAGGGCCTGGAATTGGGCAGCTTTACTCGCATAGAGATAAACGTCACTCCTGAACTTCAGTACCATTACTTTTAGGATTTATGCTTTTGGCACATCATCTGTAGCTGAATGCTTGTGCCGCCTGGACTATTTGATAATGAGGGCTTAAGGTAAAATTGATATTATGGAAATTATCTTAAGGGATTGGAATACAGTCACACAGCATAAGATAACAAACAGATGTCTGTGTGTTTTGTTAGCCACACTGTGAAGCTTGCATTGATCTTTTCAGTTTTTAGAATCATAGAGTAATTTAGGTTGGGGGGGCTTCTGGAGGTCATCTGGGTCAACCTCCTGACCAAAGCAGGGCTGACTTTGAAAGCAGGTCAAGTTTTTCAGGGCTATGTCCAATGGAGTTTTGAGTATTTCCAGGGACGGGCATTTGACAACCTCTCTGGCTTCCTGTTCTGGTTTTGTGGCATCTTCAGTGCAAACTTTTGTCTAACATACAGCCACTGATTCACTTGCTGTAGCTTGCCTGTTACCTCTTGAAGAGTCTGGCTCCATGTTTTCTGTAACCGTCCATTAGGTAGTTGAAGACTGCAGATCCTGCAGCCTTAATTTCCAAGCTGAACAAAGCCAGCTCAGCCTCCCTTGAACCATGTCATGAGCTGCAGCCTTCTAACAATCTTGGTGGTCCTCAGCTGGACTTGTTGCAGGTTTGTCCATGTCTGGTTTTGTACTGAGGAGCCCAAAACTGGCTATGTTACTCCAGATGCAGCTTACAAGTGTTGAATACAGGGGAAAAATAACTTCCTTTAACCTGCTGGCCATGCCTTTACTATGCAGCCTGATACAGGGTTGGCCTTTATAGCTGCAAGGGGGCACACTGCTGACTCCTAGTCATTGTGTCCACTGTTAGCCCTAGGTCCTTTGGTTTATTATTTCTCAGGTGCAGGACTGATGAACTTAAACTTTCCATCAGCGCATCACTCCAGCCAGTCAAGATCCAACTGAATGGGAGCCCTCTTTTCCCATGTTTTGGGTCGTCTGGCTCCTGTCCTCCACCATCATTCAGTTTGGTGTCATCTGCAAACTTGAGTGTGCTCTATCCCACCACACAGGTGGGTAAGACATAAAACAGTAGTCTCCAGTACCAGCCCCTGAGGTACTCGACTTGCAGCTGGCCACTTCCTAGATTTCAAATTGTTGACTACTAAAGTCTGAGCACAGCAGTCCACCCCGTTTTTCACCCCCATTGTAGGTTGTCCGTCCACTCCGTAAGTGTGTGTTTGCTGTAAGTCAGGGTAAACATCCACTGCTCTCCCCTTGTCCACAGGGCTCGTCACAGAAGGCAACCAGATTGGGCTAAGATGATAGTGATGACTATTACCAGTCACCTTAACCCTCATGGACCTGGATGTGGCTTTGAGGAGGATTTGTTCCATAATCTTCCCAGGGGCCAGGGTGAGGCTAGCTGCCCTGTAGTTTCCTGCATCCTCCTCGTTGCCTCCTCTTTGTTGAATGGGCATGACATGCAGAAGGGTTCATCACAATCCATCAAGAAAATGATCTTCCATACAGATGTTTTCCTAGGCTTCGTTCATCGTTGTGGCATATAAGATTTGAAGAAAAAAAAGCTATTTGAATTGCTGTTTGTAAACTGCATGGAAAACTAAATGGCAGAACCAAGCTTCTTCCAAGTGCTGCTCATACCTAAACTCCACGTGGGCTAGTGAGCAGTTGTGTCAGTCCCATACATCTAGATACAAGTCCAAGCTGCTCTGGTTGAAGTCAATGTTACTGATGCGTGGTCCTTTTGTACACAGTTCTTCACACTGGAAGAAGGGCATAATACGAATGAGCATGAACGGGGGCATCTGATCTTCCAGGAGAAATGAAACGGTCTACAGCCTTGTTCATTCAACAGTAGGCTGTTTACTAGGCAGCTGCCCAAGCATAGCTATCACCGTTATTTTGTGTTGTTCTAATAACAGTTATCAGAATAAGTGCAACACAGAGTTGTAGCCAAGTAAAGCAAAAAGTATTCAGATACTCATTAATTGCTTATCAGACATGCCTTGCTGTCGTTCTAGGTACACGTTGCATACCTTTAAAAATGACAACTGATTGAAAGAACCACTGCATGTTAGCAGTCATTTTGTATGTTGGAAATGAAAGATTTTAAAAGGGTGGAAAAAGTTTCTTAAAATCATTCCTGAAATCACTGTTAATGCCCCTGTAAGAAGCTGAGAACTGTGATCTGCTAAAAGCAAGATTTGAGGCTTCCTCAAGTTAGATGAAAATGAAAAGCGGGGAACTCCTTCAAATCCTCTCCAGCTGCGGTCACTAAGAATGTGTTTGGTCAGCCTGCCTAAACCAAACAGGAACTCTGCTTGGAGCACCGAGGCAGCGGGGAGATGCAATAAATCCAGCCCTTATCGAAATTCTAGCCACGCTGGCTTTGGGAGGGTGATAAATGCCTGTGCAGCTGGAAACTGCACAGCAAGACATTGGGAGTATTGAGCCTTATGTAATGAGATGGCTCGGTACAAATGAATGTTAAGTTGCAAGGTAAAGGCAATGAAAGTAGCAAGGATTTATTGAAAAACAGAAATATTTGTAAGGAGACATGCTCTGAATGCCTTTGAAACAAAAGCCCTGCTGCAGTGAATAGTTTTAATCCTAGATGGGGCATTGTGTCCCAATTGGAGGCTTTTCAGAGGCCAATTTTTTGGCAGTCTGTATATCACCCCCCACCCCTCAAAAAAAAGTTGTTTAAAGCCAAGTACCAGGGGGAACTGCTGTGGGTATTAATATCCGAGGAGAGCAGCCATCTCGGAACACTCGGGTCCTGAGACGGTTGATGTCACTAGCCAGCCTGGCATCTGCTTTTAATGGATGGGTGATGTGCCAGCAGATCGAACTGCCGCATCCGTTTCCAGGTTGACGCAGTCCGTGCTCAGTCCTGCACCAGCTCAAGTCACCCGCCAGGCGATGGGCACGCTGTGTTGCTCCCCAGAGAAATGAGGTGTTTGCTGCTGCTGTTCTATGATAATAGCAGTGGAGCCTACACAAATCCAAATTATGAATTTGAGAAATAGCTCAGATTTTAGTGGGATGTGAGATGAGTAGCACATTCTGTTTACTGCTGCCAGCTAATGGTTTAACTTTTCCCTTTATACAGCTGGAAATTTAGTTAGCCAGGTCTTGTGTGTGTCCCTGCAATGGCATTATCGGAGTGAAATACTGTAAAGATCAAAATCTAGACGTGATCAGTGTATTGATAACATTGCATCCCATTATTTCCTTGCCAGCTTTCCTGATAGTCTCTTATGCAGGAGGGAGGCAGGAGATAGATGCCTTAGCTTTGCCTAGAAACATTCTTGGGGGAGACAATCACTGCACACCAGTGTTTGAGAACACCTGGTAAAGAACTGGAATCATCTGGTAGTGATCTTACCTAAGGCTGATGAACCCCCAGGTGAGTGCGTGGTACTTCTGCTCCTCACCTGTTGCTAGAAGGTGGTGATCTACTGGTGCAGCTGCAAACCATTATCCAGGTTTGTATCCATACTGGTAAGGTTTAAAGACAGCTGGGTTGCTTGTTTTCTGGGCATTGCCTCACACCGTGGCCTTTTCTGTAGTTTTTAACCCAGATTGGCAGATCATCAGTTCTGGCTACTCCTTTTCGCAATTAGTGTTGTATGAAAGGAGACCGTGAAGTAGTTTGCCAGAGGGAAACCAGAGTCTTTGCCCTGAGGAGTGGACAGACTTCCCTGGTAATCAACATGTGTCTGGAGTGCCTACTGAATGTGAAGGAGGGAAGAAGCTGACATAGTCCGGCACTGATTCCCTAATCCCTGGACTGTCACTCACTGTGTCTGCAGGGAACGTAGGTGCAGAAGAAAGTGGATTATAAGTGGTTTTCTGAAGAATTAAGGAGTTTAGGAGAGTGCTTCCCACGATGTTTATGATGCTTTAGTGGCCTTTCATATCTCCAGTATTTTTGCAAGCTGCATTTGTTAGAAGGGAATGGATGATAGGTTATGAATTAGATAGTAAAGATGCAATACAGTGCTCTGAAAGGATCCTGCCCTGTTCCTGACTGCGCATGTGTGCACAGGGAAGGCTGGAACACTGATTTCCCCTGGCTTCATGTAGGAATACACTTGGAATGGTCACACCCCAGGATTGAGGGGTGTTAGAGAATACACAAAACTGAACAAATAACGGAAGAGAGCACACAGCAACAGAAAAGCTATTCACAACGGGTTTGTTTTGTTTTTTTTTTTTTTTTTTCTTGCTGAGTAAGGCAATTCTAGGAAGCTGATGGGTCAGATTCCTGGTTGGAGCAGAAAGCAGACACTTTTTTAACTTCTGTTTACAGAGTGTGCAGAGAGTGCTGCTGCACAAGCAACACCTGAGATTTCTGCAAAAAGAAACTTGCTTTGCTTTGCCCTAAGAAACAGCTGTTCTAAGTCCCTGTTTGTCTCTCAGCTCTGGTGATCTCAAAGGACACAATTGCTTCGTGTGCTTTTTGCTTTCTTCCCTCGGGCCTTCCCATTACACCTTGGGAAATCCCTGCTCCGAGGGAAGTGAGGCCAAAGGAAATCAGGACAAATTCCCTTTGCAGGCTCTTTTTGCTCCTCCCCAGCTGCTTTCCCTTCCCAGCAGGGGAGATCTCACCTCCCACCCTTCTAGGGCTGCCTGTCTACTTCCAGAGAAGCTGTGAGACTGCAGACTTTTCCTACCTTGCAGCTCAGTATTTCCTTACCCCTCCTCAGGGAAGCGCGGAGCTGTCGCTCCCCACCTCCAAGCCAGAGCATCCTCCATGCAGGTTAGCACCTTGCTGCTGTCCTGTCAGCCCTGGCTGATCCTCCAGCTTTTCCACCAGCCAGTTGCTGAAAGCAGAGAGGCTCTGTGGCTCAGCCTTCCAGGCAGCCCTGGGCTGAGCTTGGGAACAGCACGGGGGCATGTGTGTCTTCAGACTACTTTTGACAGTGGCTGTGAGCTATTACCTGTGCTGCCGCGGTCAACGGGCTGTGTGGGGCATCGCTTGGGTTCCTCACCGTGGCTGCACGGACAAAGCCCGGTTTTATCTCTCCAGTAAGTTCCTCTCTCCTGGAGTCTTGCTAGCCTCTGTCTTTCCTCCTCAGTGAGCCGAGTGCTATGTCCATGAGCATCGTTAGGACCAGATTTGGACTGCAATAAAAAAGGGCTGTTTTCTGGTTTGCTCTGGTGTAAATCCACAGCTGCTGTTCTAGCAGTAGGGTGTATGCTGGTACTGCTATGCAGTTCAAGCATTGCTGTAGGAAAATTGTAGGGTAAATACTATCAAAGACCAGTCTCATTTTCCCCCCTAGATCCCAGTTATGGTGAATACCGAGATTAAAGGTTTAATTGGCTCCATATTTTTAATTATTTCCTCCATCTGGACACATCACCATGGATGCTTGCATTTTTTCTCTGACTGCCATGAAAACTTCACATCTAGGCTCTGACTGACTTAATGAAACCACATTTCCAGCACTTGTCAGATGATTGGCAAGCAGTACCTGACCCTCTGCCTTAAGTTGCAGTGGCCAGGAATGAAGCGTGTTCTATCAAAAAGAGCAGTGATGCTCTGAGCCTGTCTGGCTGAAGGAAAGTAATTAATTAATTAATGTTCATGCTGGAAATACCTTGTGTTTGTGTGTATTTCTCCCTCTGACCTCTTGGTCAGATCAGCCCCTGTATATTTTATTTCAGGTGGCCATCAGTATTTGAATTCATGGTGGCAAGAGAGTAACGTGGCTTGGAATTTGGTATTCAAAAGTGACAAAGAGTGAAGCACGTGAGCAGCAGCACCCTTTTCGTTCCCTCTGGAGAAGGCTGCTCTCAAGTAATGCCAAGAAGCTACCTACTCCATGTAGCACGTGGCTTTGCTTATATCTCTGTACCTAGTGCCTGGGCACCAAGCCCCTGCTCCACTGCCATTCCTCCTCTTGACTGGCAGGGTTAGCTTTCTTCAGACATCAGTTGGATCTAATTGAGGCTTAGTTTTTTCATCTCTGGCACTCATCAATAGAAAAAGAAGATTGCCTTAAGTTATCAAAACTCGCAAATGACTCTCTACCTAAATTTTTGACAAAAAAATGTCTAAGCCTGAAAGAAAGAGACTCAGTGCCATGATATGTTGCAACTGACCACCAGAACAGGAATGACTTGTCAACAGGAGATCAGCCTTGATGTGAAGCTTGCTTCAGGCAGAATCCCTTCCGTCTGGGAAGATGTCTAAAGGCTCTAGGTCTTGCTCACGTTATGTCTCAAAGCCCCACCACACACTGAACCAGTTCAGCAGACGAGTGGGAGGGAGCACGTTTCCAGTATGTGAGCTCCTTTTTAATCTGTCTGCAGAGGTAACTCAGCACTCTGAGTGTCTGCTTATGCTACCTTGATGGGACCTCAGCAGGGCAGCCAAGAGGGAGGTTAGGGAAGACGGGCAGCACAGGTCCCTCCGCTTCCTCCTGCCCTGCCTCGGGCTGCCGGCGGCTGCAGAAGCAAAACAAGAGACTCGAGCCGCTTCTGACAAGCAGCAGCTGGGAGCAGGCGTGCTCTGCAGTGATCGCAGCAAAGCTCTGCAGAGCCTTGTGGGGTGCCTGGGAGCGAGTGGCATTTCAGGGATGGGCTCTGGATTCCCAGGTGGTGCTTCTCTGAGCACAGCATCCCTGTGCACTGCACTGGCCCAGGAGCTCAGCCAGGGCACTCCTCGTGCCGAGATGAGGGCTGCCTGGGATGTTTTGAAGAGGTAACGCCTCCTGGCAATGCAGGGGCTTTCTAAAAATCTGCTGTATTTCTGATTTTTGGAGGCTGGAAAAACTGAACCTATGTTTTATTTCTTATTGACCTTTTTCGAAATGCCAAAGTTTTTCACTTTGTCATCTCTTACTTAGAAAACTTATTTCTGAGAAACTTTTTAAAACTTTCTCTCATTCTGTCCACCAATGACCATCTATTGGATTTTCTCCCAGAATGGAAACTTTGTATTCTGAGTAGTTACCAGCCCAGTAGGTCTCCTGAATTTAAAAGTATCCTTTCACTTTTTTTAGAGTATGTAAATAAGCATGAACAGATGCTCTGAGAGCACTGCCCAGACCTTGCCTGTTTAAAACCAGATTATGGGTTTTCTGTGCAAGAATCAGTTAAGCGGGTGCGACCCTGTCTCACCTCTGAGAAAAGCTTTCCATTTTTCCTGCCAGAACACCTCTCTTCCAGGCAGACAGGGCGCAGGGGCATCTAAAATCCCAGCCCTATCAATGCCTTTGATTTCATTCTTTCTGTGGATAAATCTGTTTCAGATTTATCATCTTCACCTCAGAGGAGTAAGATGTGCAAAGCATAAGGAAAGACCATCGTCCCAATGGTCCCAATATACAGCTCCTCCTCTACCCCCCAATCTATCCTGTACCTAATCAATCTGCTGATCTCATACGTCTCACTTCTGGGCCACTTAAGCAATACTGTTATTGTTACTAGCCTGAAATTATTATTTCCTTTGGCATATGATTCTTGATAGGAAAATGCCCTCTGATTAGCTCCCTGGCTGCAATAACAAACTGGTGAGTATTATTTTCTTCATGCAAACTATCAATTTTCACATCAGGAGGCCAATGACTAGTCTTCGGAAGGGCGGTGATTCCTACCCTCTCCCTAAAATGTGCTCAGGCGCTGTTCCTGCAGCTACTCTGCAAGGGTTTGTTCAGGCTGCTCACTTGCTGGTGAAGTGGAACTAGGGAAGAGCCCTGAGGAACTGGTGGTACCTGATGGAGGTGGAAGGAAAGCAGAAGGAGACGTTAAAAAGATCGAAGACTCCAGACTCAGGAGCGTTTGCTTGCTACTCAACTCTTTTTTATATTATATATTGTATTACAAGCATATATATAGGTATCTATACATATGTGCTTACAACTGCATAACCTTGCAGTGCTTTTGGTTTTGTCCACAAATGAAATGGAGACACTTTTGAATTCTGAGCAGAAAAACCCCTGTTCCTTGCTCATCTGTGCAAAGGGCCAGAGCCTTTAACAGAGACAAGCTACTAAGCAGAAGTCAAAGCAGAGGTAAGATGCAAAGCACTGGAGATCTGCCTGCCTGGGCACTCCTGCTGCGCTTGTGCGTGCAATACAAATACCTGCATGTTCCTGCCTTAGTCGTGGGTTTGCTGTTCCAGACAGGCACGTGCACACCCAAGAAGCACTGCTGTTTCCATCCTGTTCTGGGGCAGAAACCACCGGCACTGGACGTAGCTGAGACAGTGGCAACGGGAATCAGCAGTTCTGTTGCTGCCCCTCCTTTACGCGGCTGGGAATTTGCATTATGGCCAAAGCAGGCCTAGGGGCACAGTCCTTTTGGTCTCAACTTATCCCCCGCTATGCTCTACCACTTTTGACCTTTGATCAGAGGTGCATAGAGAGGGACTCGCCAGCGTGCTGTCAGCCTACGCACTGAGCGCAGTGCAAGCATCACCCTTAGCTTCTGCGTGCAGAGGAGCAGGGGGTACAGCAGCAATATCTGCAGGCGAGGGTTCTCCAGCACTGTACTTGCTGTGAGCATGCCGTCCTGTGTTCAAGCTGGTCCCTGAGGCCTGGCTAGCGCAGGAACGTCACCCGTTTATCTCCTGTATGCAGAGCACGGTGTCCACAGACAGTTGTATCTTGCCCCACAAACAGCCTGGGCACAAAAGTGAGGCCTCTGCCGCTCTGCAGGCGTCTAGTGGGGTTTTTCTTGCCTCGGGATTCTGGTCATTCGGGTTGTTATTTGGAAGTGGGTATTTGCTAGGGAGGCTGCGTCTGAATGAGGCTGTCCAAATGGCTGCAGTAGGATCTTCTGTCACTGCAAGAACTGCAGGCTCTTGCAATGGCTTTTGGCTCCTGCCATTGTAGTTTCAAAATATATGTGCCTTTCTGTGGAGGGAGCTTAGCGGCTCAAGCAGGAGTCAGTCCTTTGTGCTTACTTTGGCTTCTTTCTCTGCTGAGCGGTCTCCAGGTTCCTGTAATGTGCCAGCCAGTATCAGCCTCTATTTATCCCCTTTCTGTGCATATTTGTGACAATTTTGCTTGCTACAGCCATGGTCACTTAAGCTGAATAACATTTTCAGGCTGAAAAGGCTAGTAGCAGGGTGATTATCAGATAGAGGAAATCCATTGTATTTGCTCTGGCCTTTGGTTCCGAGATAATATAACGGCAAATTGTGTTCCTGGAAGCTGGGAGGTGGCTTGCAAGACTACATGGCCCCAAAACGTATGGAGGCAGTTTGTCACGTGTGACAGAGGAGTGGAGGGGGAGGTGGAAGTGGGGAGTGTAGCTGCTCTCGGTGCTCAGAAAAGGTCAGACGCGGCTGATGGCTTCTTCATTGTGAATGCTGAAGCAGCAGCAGCAATTGTGCCCTGGCCACTCTCCTAAAAGCGCTTTGGTGGGTTAGGAACATAAGTTCATTTAAAAGTTGCTGCTACTTGCAGAGCAGTAAGAGAGTGTGCATGTCTCCCAATAACTATTTCCCTCTCCTCTTTTCCCCTCATCATTCCTCTAAGCAGGTGCGTTTGAATCCCTCCTCCTTTTAGGTTTGAACCACCTCTCCAGGTGGCTGGAGGTGGCTGGGTGCTTTGGAGGAGAAAAATCTAATGAACGCTTATTCCCTGCTCAGCTGGACGTAGACATGAAGCAAGACTAGACCTGGGAGTAGGTCCTGGGGTTCCTACTAGCAGGGCCAGCACTCTTGTGTGTGGGCTGTGCAGGATGTGGTGAGCTGGGGCCAGTTCTTGTGCACATCTGACCCAGAAAATGTTGAAGTACCTCATTATCTCTAGAGGAAACTCGTTCCAGGCTTGCTTTGTTTGGGCTACGAGCACTTCCCTGGGAGCACAGCCTCAGCTGCTGGTGGAAGACTGGGACCAAGCTGAAGACAGAAATCTTGGCAAATGTTGTAAAGTAAAGAGAAAGATGAGCAAAATGCAACATAAATTTCAAGAGAGGAACCAATAGCCTTTAGGATCGGGATTTTCCAGCCCTCGTCCTGGCTGAGGTGTGAGGTACACTGTCAAGAGACCCCCCTGGTCCAGCGCTCTTGCTCTTCTCCAAAACGGGTGTTGGGGAGAAGTGGCTAAGCCAGTCGTGCAACACTCGTGCCCTGTGCACCAGCGCTGTGCTGCTCTGCACCAGCAAAGGCAGCTTGGCAGCCTGCCCGGACCTGGAAGCTGCTTCAGGACCCGCTCGGGGAGGCATCGCTCCAGCACGGGCTGTCTCAATAAATGGCGGGTCACAGCCCGGCTGCCTGGGACGGGGGTGGGAGGAGCGCGGCTGCTCCGGCTGGCACTGTCTTCAGCCCTGTGCTATGGGGGGTTACTAAATAGGCAGCCTCCCATTTCATACCTCCAGCAGGGGAGGCCACCGGCAAAATAACTCCCTTGTGCCATTCTCGGGGGTGGCATGAGAGCAATGCAGGCGGGACGGGCACCAGCATCAGTGCTGCCACTTGCCGGGGCTTGTAGCATTGGGAGGAAGAAGCTCTGCAGCCGCCCAGGGAGGTTCAGCTTGCACAGCTCCAGGTGGCACATGCTGCTGCAAAAGCCCTTCCCTGGTGTTCTCCTTATTCATATAAATAAAATATATGTATATGTATCTATCCAAATATTTTTAAATGGCATTATCTCAGTAGAACTCAGGATGAAATTGTTTTCCTGTTACTACAGTGTGCATGTTATCTAGGCTTGTTCCCTTTTTTTTTTTTTTAAAGATTCACATTCTTCCATCTCTCTTATTTGTTTCTTGCAAATCTGTTTCCTAGGGTTTTGTTTGCGACTGTCCCCGTTCTTCCACTTGGCTTACATATGGTTACAGACTCAAAATCTTAGACATCGAGATTTCATCCTTTGCATTTTTCCCTTTAGATTTTCATTGCTTCTGATGGGCCAATTAAAGTCCCTCCCAGTTTCTTTGCCTTCTGCAATTTCAAAAATGTGTATTGAAAATGTCTTTTTCTGTAGTCTTAACTGATCCTTTGTGATATTTGTTGGTTCTCTTCCTATCTTCAGTAAAAAGATTGATTTTTTTTCTTTTTTTTTAAAACCTCTCGAGTAACATCTCCCAAAACCATATGGACTTTTTCTTGTTTCACCCCAGAAGATGTGTAAAGTGATGTTTTACTTTAAATATGCTTTGCTCAGGATTTTCCAGCTTGCTTTTGCACTTGTAGATTTAGTATTTCCCCTTGCTGCTTATGTTTACACTGAACATTTGTTTTCATTTTCAACTTACTGTTGTGTTCAGCGCAGTCTTATCTCGCTGGGCGGAAGTCAAATAGTTTGTTATTGATTACATGGTTTCCTATCACAGTCTATTAGTTCCTGCCAATTAGCTTGTCGTCTTGTTGATAAGATTATTGCCGTCGGTGCGCTGTAGTGACCGTGGTTATCCAGGGATATTTGAGCAGCAATGCTGATGCACACAACAGTTTTGAGAATCTCTAGAAATGTTTCCTTATTCAATCTCCTCTCTCCTTACACCAATCTGTTGCACAAAGCAAGGTATTATTTGACTTTGCTGTTGTTTTTTAATCCCTATATCCTTACCCTAACTATTTAACAACTACACTATTCACTGTGAGATGTTTTCTGCACAGGGATGTTCTCCGCTTCTCACTGTCTTGCATAATTCCTCCTCTGGAACATCTTCCCTGGTTTCCAACAATCACCGATTTGAGGACTGGAGCTGACTGTTGTATTTGAACCATCCTGTTTAATCGCTGCTGTGGAAGAGCAGCCCTTTGTGAATTTACCTAGTTCCTTTCCAAACGATATTCTGTGGAGAGTGGGAGGAAAAAGTATTTCCTTTTGTTTTAAATCTGAATATTTCATTGGATGCCATTAGTTGTTGCACTATGAGATGTAGTGAACAATATATTCATCTTCTCTTTTTTCTCATTTCCTAGACCTCTGTCACCCTTTTTTTATCCTAGGCATCTCTTCCCGAGATGAGGAGTCTCTCAACCAAGACGACTCCTTGGTTGAATCTGTTCCTTACCTCTGTCCATCCCTCTTCCCTTTCCCTGTTTCTCCTGTAGGAAGTCCGGTGCTGTGTGGTTACACCGCAGATTAATGAGGCGACAGCACAGTGTTTGCTACTTTGTTCCTGTTGTTTTCCTAATACCTTCTCAAACTGCCTGTACACAGGTCAGGTTTTGCTGCTGCTTTGCAGGCCTGATAGAAGGACACTGAACCTAAAAGCGTGATTTTTTTTTTTTTTTTGTGTTATCTCTTGCCCCAGATATTCATCAACAGATGTAATAAAAATATTTTAAAACCTTGCCTCACTTACATCCTTGGACTATCACAGCTGTAACACATCTACCATGAACAATACCCAGTTCTGTTTGCCTTTTTTATGGCCTCAAAGCACGGAGCTAATGTCATCAGGTAACTACCTGCAGTAATCCCAAGACCTCCTTGCTGAGCAGCCACAGTTAATTTTGCAGCCCAGTGTTGGATATGCACAACTAGGGCTGTTTTTCTCCCTGCTGCGTGATTTTTCATCTGCTGCTTGATTGCCTGCTCCCATTGCGGCTTCTGGAGTGATGTCCTGGGATGGGGCAGTGCTGCTCCTGGGAAAGACCAGCGGCAAAGATTCCTGCGTGTGAGGGAAGAGAGTTTGCAACCTGCCGAATTTCTGAATGAGGCTGTTTTGGGCCCTTAGTAAGAAGCAGCAGAGAGTTTAGCAAAGTTTATTTCCAGCTCAGAGCTCTGCTGCCCGCCACTGCTCCTGGCCGTGGCACAGCCTGGCTGCCCCCCTGGGCATTGCAGGTCGGACTGCGATGCAGGACCTTGCCCTGTGCCCATGTTCTCCCCGCCGAGGAGAGACCCCGTGATGGCAATTCACCGTGAATTCGTGTTTCGTCTCTTACCTCTTCCCAGCAGGTCTCGGGGCTTCGGCTCCCTCGGGCAGGGCTGCAGAGGCACCTGTGTGCGGTGGTCTCCCCTTTCTCCGGCGCCTCCAGGGACAGCCTTGGGCAGAGAGATGATGGGGAGCGGGAGCCAGGCAGTCCTTGGCCCGGGAGAGAAAGCACTGGCGGAGGCAGCGTGAGCCCTTCTCACAGGCGGGGGGAACGAGCCCCTTTGCACTGGCCATGAAATCAGTCATGTGTAGGTTTTTGTCCAGCCCTGGGGGGTGGGGGAAGGAATGTGGGTTGGGCGAAGTCTAGGATTACACCACCGCTGAATTTTTTCTTTCCACACTTTAAATAGCCAGCACCTTTCGGTCCTGCCTTCGCGTCTCCCGTCGGCTCGCGCCCCGACAGCGCCGTCCGCAAGGTAACACCCCTGCCCCTGTTTTCTTCTGCCTGGCTCCCCCCCGCGCCCCACACCCACCCGGGTCTGCTGTGGATAAGAGGTCACGGTGCGCTTTCTGCCTGTTTAATAATTTTCTAGCTTGGAGGGGTCCTCCCAGTCCTTCCTTGCGGGCGCTGTCAAACGCCTGCCAGCGTTTCTTGCTCCTCTTCACGTCCCAAAGTGTTTTATAGGGGACTATGTAGGGGGAGGGGAGGGGAGAGGTTGAAAGTGCTGCTTTGCCCATTTTTTTTCTCTCCCCGGATCGGGAGAGTGTCATTTGCTGCCAGTGCCTTTTCCTGCTCTCCTGGCAAGCGAGTTGCAGGCGGGAATGAATGGCAGCGTTAGGCTGGGGCTGGGGGAGCTGCCTCT
Organism: Gymnogyps californianus; assembly: GCF_018139145.2. Taxonomy (NCBI): domain Eukaryota; kingdom Metazoa; phylum Chordata; class Aves; order Accipitriformes; family Cathartidae; genus Gymnogyps; species Gymnogyps californianus. Next base: position 151,134,974 of record NC_059471.1, read on the forward strand.
GCAGGGCACGAGCAGGCTCGAGGGCTGGCACTGTGCAAAGGAAGGTGCCCTCCTTGGTACGAGGTCCTCAGCGATCCCAGCTTTGGCACTGGGCATTGGTGGGAACCAGAGTCCTCACCCTTTGCCCTGCAGGGCTCGGCAGCCAGGAGGGCATCCTGCCTGTGAGGAACAGGCTCAAACACGCCCTGAGCCTCCTAAATGGCTGCAGCAGAGCTGGTGCCACCCGTGCTGCCCATACTTGTCTCCTCGCTGTGCTCGAGGCACCAGCTGTGCACCAAAAGTCACTTATGCTATGCCCTGGCTTTCTTGGGAGGAGAGGTGTCCTCTTGGAGGTTTTTGGGAGAGTGGGACAGCGGAGAGGTGCCCACCTACTCTGTGCTGATGATCTAATTCTCTTAGCAGAGATCTGTTTAGAGATGGGAGAAGCTCTTGCAGTGCCAAAGCTTCCTGAGAGCGGTACTGTGGGGAGCCTCTGCAGGCAATCAGCAGATGTTTGGAGGGGCAGACCCTGGGAGAGGAGAGATCCCAGATGGCCATGGCATCTGCACCTTTTCTTTTCCTGCTATTAGAAGGATAGCACCATTCTGAAAAATCACCTTTTCTCGCAGCCTAGTAGATTGTCAGCAACAGTTGCCACCACTGAAAGCAGAAACTTGTTTCCCCCTCGTTTCAGTTTGTCCTCTTCGCACATCTAAGATTTCTGTGTGTTTTGTGGCTTTCATTGCATGGTCTGTAAAACCAGACCTTGGTAAGCAGCAACAGGGGAGAAGAGAAACCCTTATAAAATATCTTGTCAAGTATTTGATCGACCTTTTGCCACCCTCCAGCCCTAAGTCTGTTCCCCATACCTGCTGCGGTGGGAGCTCCAGCCTGGCTGAGCCGCTGGGTCTTCTGCGTAATGCTGTGCTTAGAGGATGGGCTTTCAGAAGCAGGAGTGTTTTGAGATGAGTCAATTAAAAATAATGAAACTGATAGTGGCTTTTAAGGACTGGTTTTGGACTAAGCAAGGAAAGCGCACACATGCTTTTAGTGCCTTGCTACCAGCAGGAATAGGTATAAGGAGCAAGAGAGGAATGGTTTGATGTGTGTGCGTGCACGTGTCCTCTCCCCTCTCTTGCCTCCTGTAGCCCAAATTTCTGCCTCATTGCATGGCTTGTGCTGAACGTAACAAAGGAAACTCCTTCTGAAGGTGGGATGGATTACAGAGTCCCCGGCGCCATCAGCAATGGCGAAACGGTGCCTGCACACCCCGGCATGGAAAAGGAGGAGGAGGAGGAGGAGGACCAGACCCTGGAGCGAGGGCAGTGGAACAACAAGCTGGAGTACGTCCTGTCTGTGGCTGGGGAGATCATCGGCCTGGGAAATGTCTGGCGCTTCCCCTACCTCTGCTACAAGAACGGTGGAGGTAAGTGCAGCCCTGGCCCTGGCCAGCCCCAGGGATGCCTGGTCACCGGCGTCCCTCCGTGGTCCCTCCTGCCTCTGCGACATCCGTGTCCGGCCCTGCTCACCCCTGGCAGCAGCTTCTCAGCAATGCCCAAGTCATGAGTCTGAAGACAGGATGCCAACCTGCCAGCGTGGTGCTGCCATTTGGGCCACAAGGAGGGGTTGTTTTGACCCAGTGGGACGTGGGTGACTGAGCAGCAATGTCCCAGGATTTCTGGTGGTCGTAGCCATGTTTCCCTGAGGTGTGTGGAGCCCTGGTCCTGCTGGTGAGGTGGGTGGCCATCTGCAGGGGGAGGCAGGAGGAGCAGGGTGGGGGCTCTGCTGTCTGAGCAATGTGACTCACTCCAGGCACCCCTTCCTTGAGGAGCACTAGGCATCCTGTGCAAATAAGACGGTGGGTCCCGGCGGCATAGCAGGGAGCGGTGTGGGAGGCCATGGGGCACCAATGTTTTTGCAGGCACTGTGAGGAGCTGCAGCATTTCCTGGAGTCTCAGGGGGCCTCCAAAGGGCTCTCGGCCACAGGTCCTGGACTGGTGTCTGACCATGGAGGGATGTCCCCCGGGTGCTTTAGCTGCGTGGCAGGGACAGGGCAGAGTGAGGGTTTTTCCTCACCTCGGTGCAGAAGCGCAGCAGCCCTCCTGTGCCCCACAGTGCCCCCTCAGCATCCGCCAGAGCTGTGTGGGAGAGGGGACCCCTGCCTCTGAGCCACATGGCAGGGCTGTGAGGCGTGTGGATGGACGTGCTTGATGGAGAGCGAGGGAGTGGGGCGTTGCTGTTACCGCCCAGGTGCTGGCACATCGGTGCTGCTCAGGCTGTGCTCGGCAGTGACCGGTGGCCGATCCCCTGCGAGGCTGGGCTGCCCGGCAGCTTGGCAGCAGAGCTGGGCTCGCTTTTGCAGGTGGAGGGTTGCTGTGGGCTTTTACAGGTGTTTGTGCCTGCTTTTAGTTTGTGGCTGCCTTTTAAGGGAGAAAATAGTTTAAAAAACCGAAAGCCTGAAGCCCTTCTCAAGTTAGGCTCGGTGGCACGTGGAGAGAGGGAGTTGCACTCGCTGTCTGGTGATTAATTGCTAATTGGGCTCTCCGGAAGGGCAGGGGAGAGGGGAAACGGCGCTTGGCTGGGAGCTGGCAGGGAGCGAGTGCTGGGGACCCGGGGCTGAAATCCCCTGGCTTGAGCTTGGGGTAGTCTCATGGGCCTCACTAAACTGCTTTCATCCCAGTGGCATAAAAGAGGATTAACTCCTGTTTAGTTACTTTCATACCGTGCTTTGCTCAGCGCTTGTTTCTTTTCACCAGGTGGTCTGGCATTTTCTTTCCCTGTTGAAAAAGGAGGATTTTTCATGTTCTCCTTTTCCACAGGGAACGTTTCTTGGCTGCTTGCTGAGCCATGTCTGCTCCCACTGCTGCACCCTTCCCGGGTGCCATCCTGTCCAGGGGGAGCGGGACCCAGGACCCTGTCCTGGCACCCCTTTCCTTGCTGCTCCCCCCACCGTGCCCCCCACTGGGGCTGGGGGAGACCTGAGGGAGGGCTTTGGGGAAAGGGGAGCCACAGTGTGTGGTTGGACAGCAGAGGCAAGATGCAAAGGGATTTCTCAGCCTCTTGTTCCCCCGAGAAATGGGCCTGAAGCAAAGCCTTGTGAAGTGGCAGAGACTACGAGGAGTTTGAAGTCTCAGGCAAATTTTTCCTCTCCGGCCGCCTTCCCATGAGGTTACAGCAAGGATGGGGCACGAGACTCTCGTGCAGAGAGAAAAGCGTTTCCTGTATGACTTCTCCTGGGGCAAGGCAGTGTCATGAGGCTGTGCAAGACTCGAGGCTCCCTCCTACACTGTGGAGTCCAGCCTGCCCCAGCTGGTGCTGTATCAAATCCCTTGTAACACCTTAAGATTAATTTTAAAAGCTGCTAGAGGTTTTGTCCTGTACTCCTTTGGGAAGGCTGATCCAGGCACTTGCTTCTCTGGTACTTCAATAAAGGTGAGGGACTTTTATTTAATTTCCAGCTTTGGGTCAATCATGGCCAGCCTACAACCATTTGCTCTGGTGCCAGCATTACTGTCTGGCTGAAATAGCTCTGCCCCACTGGCTGGCTTTTTCTGCCTCTGCTGAATTGTGTGTAGGCAGTGGTGATAACTGCTCTCAGCTCGTGCTTTGCTGCCCTAAGTGAGTCAGGCTCTTCGCAAAAAAGGTATCTGCAAAATCTGAGCTATGCGAAGAGGGGCAGCCGGTCGCTTTTCCTTTCGTTAGGGATATTTCCACATAACAAAGAAAGAGTAGTCCCTTACATATTTAGCGCTCAGTATCTGATACCACGGTCCTACATAGTGGGGAAAAAAAAAAAGAGCAAAATATGTTCTTTTTGCTCTTGTTCGCTCTTGCCTTTGCCTCCTGTGATGGGGTCAGGCCCTCCCCGGGCAGGCTGGCCCCACTGATTGGGAAATACCGGGGAAGCCTGTCTGGTGGTGTGGCTGCCAGTGCCGCACCCCCTCCCCAGCGCTCCCCAAACCGGCCGGTCCCAAGGGCCCACCGCCACCACCGTCCCTGCACTCACAGAGGGGAAGGGGCCATAGCAGAGGGGACACGCGCGGCAGCGCTTCTCCCTTCCCCTTCAGCGGGGCAAACCTCTGCCAGGCGTCAAGGTTCACCCGTAGGGAGGGCGGACAGGGCTGGGCTGGAGGGACATCAGCCAGCGCTGGGGTGCTGCTCAGGTGCACTGCTGGACCCCCACCCATGCTGCAGCCCCCCGCCATGGGCTGCCCTCCCTGCCACCCCCCAGGCCAGAGCGGTTGTGCAGGGCAGCTCTGCCGGGCACCTCTCCTCGGCTTTTCCTCCTTGCAGTCCCTGCCTGAAAGCCATCCTGCCTGCCACCCTTTCCTGCTTGTGTGGGCAAGCAGCAGCCCTCTGCCAGCTGAAATGGGATGGGGGGGTGGCAGTGGGTCTGGTGTCAGGGTCGTTGCACCCTGCCTGTCCCCCCACCTGGAGGGTGAGGGGAGCGGGGCAGATCACAGCCCCTGGCCCAAACATGTCTTTACAAATCCCATTTTTGCCCCACCATAATTTTGCATCATTTCACAGCCCCCATGTTGGGACCCTCCAGTTAGACTCCCAAAGCGTGCAACCTGCCGGCAAACCTGCCAGCAAACCTGAGGAAGGGGAAAGGCCAGATCCCAGGCTGGAAATAAGGGAAACTCGGGCTGGGGAGCTCGACCTGCCACCTCAGAGACCTCCCCTGGGGTCCTCTGGCTGCAGTTTAGTTAAGTACAAACTTTTATATGAGAATAATCCCTTGTGGAAAAAGACACCACTTTTATGATAATTGCATGCAAGTTGGGAGTTGAGGGAATGGTGTTGATACAACTGTTTCCCCTGCCCGTTGCCCTCACCAACTTCTGTTTACTGATAGAGGGAGAGCATGTGGGCAGATGCTCTTCATTCCCCCGGGGCTGCCAGGTATCAGCATCCCTTCGGCTGCTGTTTGCCCACAGGGAGTTGCTGAGATGCTCTTCCTGTCTATTTCTTTGATTGCTTTTTCTGCAGGGAGGGGAGAGCTGTGGCTCTCTACCCGGCTGGGATGAGCATGGGGTGGGACTTCTGGCCAGTCCCCAAAGCCCCCCCTTCCTTCTCCCCGCCCCTGCGTGCTAGCTAAGCTTCTTAATGAAATCTCGTGGGTTTTGAGTTTACTTGTGCACCAGGATTGTTATTCCCCATATACCTCCATTGACCTGATCCCGGAGCCAGTTTGCATCTCACCGGCACAGAAAAGGCCTGTGCAGGGAAAATGTGGTTAGTGGCTGGCTGGGTTGCCACCTCCAACCCTGCGTGACCCTCTGAGCCTGCCGCAGCCCAGCTGCTGCTCTCCGCTCGGGGCTACCCCTTTCCACGCCAGCTCCCCATCCTGCCCTGTGGCCCTGCCTTTGCAGCAGGGCTCGAGCCGCTTCAGTCGTGCATGAGTGCAGCACGGAGCGCGGACCATCTTGCAGGGGTGTCTCCTGTGCTCTGTGGGGTAAAAGCCATTACTGCGTTTAACATTAGCCTGGGGTAATCAAAAGCCTGATGCGTTTTATCTCTCCCTGCCTGGTTTCACGACAGGGCTTGAACAGGAGGGCAGCCCTGGCTGCTGGCATGAGGTACATACTTTCCTGCACTACTTGCTTTTCGTTTGCTTGTCTGCTGCTTTTCCGTGAGCAAATGATTGAGCAAACCCACAGACTGGGTGAAGGTGTCAGTCTCTATGTGATCCTCAGTGCCTTGGTGTTGTCATCCATGGCTTTGTCAGCTTATTCAGTCAGAATAATCAATGTGAAAGGAGTCACCAACTTGATTAAAAGTCACAATGGTTTTACAGCAGGGTGTTCTCCTATATTTCTATACAACTATTGAGAACTTGTTTCACCCTTTTCTGTACAAAAATCAGGCCTAGAAACTTAACTTTCCTCTCCATCTTTTCTAAATGTTGAGTTTCTCGTGCAATCACATCACTCCAGGAGATGAAATGTGAGGAAAATCCTTTTTTCCTGGCATTCTGTCTGTGGTCTTCCCGCCCCCGCAGGCCCCATCCCTCCCAGGCTGTCCCCCCTGGGAGGGACCTGCCCGGTGCCAGGTTGGAGACAGCCTGACCCTAGTCACCCCACGGGGCTTATTTTTCCTGTCTGCCGCTTGAATCTGCCAGGTGCCTTCTTCATCCCCTACCTCATCTTCCTCTTCACTTGCGGGATCCCCGTCTTCTTCCTTGAGACGGCGCTGGGGCAGTACACCAGCCAGGGAGGGGTGACGGCCTGGCGTAGGATCTGTCCCCTCTTCGAAGGTGAGTGGGGTGAGCCCGGGAGGGCATGGCGAGGTGGGGGGACCGCGGGGCTCTGAGGGGACAGGTGGTGATGCCTCTCCCCACAGCCTGGATCGTTACGTACCTCCATGCATCCACTGCCCACCCCTGGGGATCCCAGCCTGGGAGGGCCACCGGCTGCCCCCTTTCCAAAATCACGCTGGAAAAATGGATTGCCTTTCTTGCCAAACAGCTCCCATCGTTATGTTGCATCCCGGTTTCCTTCTTCATGGCCGTGGCTCTGGCCAGGAGCTTTGCGCCCAATCAAGGTTGTCCTCCAACAGCTAAATGAGGAAAATGCTTCTGGGAGTTATGAGGAACCTAAAACATACTACTATTTTTTAAAGTCAATGCTATGTCATTTTCCTGAGTTTGCAGATTGCTTAAAACCTTAGTGGTGAAAGGTGTCAGCTGTCTTAATAAATCGTTAACAGTCAGATCCACTTCTAGCACTGTTTCAGCACAGTCATCCAGCCTCAAGCCACTTTCCATGATTTCTCTGAAAGTCTCAGTTGCCTCCTCCCCACGTACCAAAACCTTTAGATGCTCCTCCAGCACCTCCCAGAGAAGGTGTGTGGTGTTAATACAAAAGCTTCCCAAAGAAAAGTGAAAAGGGATAAGCAAACAAAATGAAAAGTGAATTTTGGTAGAAGAGGTATTATTCAGCAGGTGAAGCACCGTCATATGTTTCTGTCCCTTTGGGTGGCTTTCCAACCATAATCTGCCCATCACCTGCCCAGACTCCCTCCCATTGCCACCCTTTCACCAGGGCAGGCTGCAGTGGGACGGAAGGAAGAAGGGGTCCCCGGGGCCCCTGCTTGGACCCTTGCTGATGCGGCACAGTGGGCTTTGGGGAGGGGAGGATGGCTCTGGCGGCCGCCCCACTGGCATTCATCTGGCAGCGCAGTCAAAATGCAGAGCAGCAGATGAAAGCGTTGGGTGAGCACCTCCCAAGGGGAGTCCTGTTCCCGTCCCCTGGCGCATGGGTCACCTGCCTTCGGGGCTCGCTTTCTGCAGGAATTGGCTACGCCTCACAGGTCATCGTCGTACTGCTGAACTTCTACTACATCATTGTCCTGGCCTGGGCCTTGTTTTATCTCTTCAGTTCGTTCACCATCGACCTCCCCTGGGGCAGCTGCGACCACGAGTGGAACACAGGTGGGTGTGGAGCCCCCATCCCAATCCTCCACCAGATCCTGGCTGAGGGAAACCTGCTGCTGCCCAGGGCTAAACCTCAGGAGAGTGGCTCGCCCCTGCGTGGGTGAGACCGCTGGTCATAGGGGTGGGGAGCACCAGGTCACTGCAGTGCTGCTGGCACTTTAGGGGAAGAGGCGCGGTTGATCTGGGTCTTTGCTAGAGAGCACTGGTGCCGCACTGCCCAACCACTTGCAGCACCTGGCCAGTGCTGTGCAGTGGTGGCCTCCCCGGTGGCTCCTGCTCTGGGCTCCAGCCACCGTGGGCACTTCCTTCTTGGCATCTTCCAGTCATCCTGTGCTGTGTGTTAACCATAGACCCAGTGCTGGTCAGGATGGCTCACCGTGCCCACTGGAAGGAAAAATTAAATGCCATCATCTTAATTGTCCTAGGTTTCTTGCCAGCCTTACCCTGGAGGGGACTCCTTTTGTGCATCTTTGGGACTATACAAAATTTGTCTTAGAGTCAATAAATGTTGACACTGTGGATGGAAAAGGAGGGAGGGATTTTTCAGATCCTCTGGTACTCCAGCCACTGCTGCTTATGCTCCCTCTCTCCCTGGGCCTCTCCCACAGGGAACTGCATGGAGCTCCAGAAGGCGAACTCGACGCTCAACGTGACCAGCGAAAATGCCACCTCCCCTGTCATCGAGTTCTGGGAGTAAGTAAAGGACAGCCTGTACCCCCTTTCCTCCGGGACATACCTTCCCTGGGCAAGGAACAAACCCTGTGGCAGCATGTCCTATTAACCCATCCTTGCCAGAAGAGGACACAAGAGAGGAAGCTGGGCAGGTCAGAGTGAGGCTCTCAGGGGCAGCATCACCAGTCAAGGGTAACATCGCTGGGCTCATGGTGTTTGTCTGGAGCTGTGCTGGCATGCCTCAGAGCCATCTGACTTTGTCCTTCTCTGACACTGTATTCCTGTCCCTCTGGACCTTTTGGGCTTCTCGATCTCACTGACCTCAGTGATGGCTAGCTGACTGTGCAAGACCTTACCTCACCGATGCTTTGCTTCCTCTGGTCCTTGATATTTCATTTATTGTGCTTTTCTCCCTTATTCCTCCTCTGCTGTTGCACTCTCCCTTTTTCCATATGTGCCGCTCCTCTCCCTGCTTCCTCCCTTGTTCTTCATTGCCAGCTGTGAACTTCCTTATACAGTTGTTTCCTCCTGCAATGTAGGTGAATTGGCTGCATGTTCCCCATCCTGAAGCTTTGGTTCAGACTTACCCAGGGTGCAAACCTCAATAAAATTAGTGGCACTCCCTCAGGGTATAGTGGCCATTACCTTATGGTTTGGATTACAGTTTATTTATCTGCTGGATTATCCGTTGCTCTTGTTCTGTTCAAGCAGTCTGCCCCATGCAGTCCTTGACCTGCCTGGTGGCTGCATCCAGTGTAGCCGTGCTCAGGACACGGGTGCCAAGACTATAGGTGGGATTGGGGTGAGATCTGTGGTGATCCACAAAGCAGCAGCTCTGCAAAGGGTTTTTGTCTGCATGTTTTGCAAGCTGTAGCGTGTTCAGCTGTTGAAAAGGAGACCTTAAAGCCCTGTGATGTACTGCAGGCGTCCATATTGGTGATGTAGTAGGTGATCTCTTTCCTTTGAATCCGTGCTACTGTGTGATACCAGCATGTTCCCAGGAGGCTCTGGCATGGTGGGTGGTGACTTTTGTATGTGGGCTAGTCTTCATCTTAAAAATAGAAAAAGAGGTGATGTTTTCACTTTAGAGTGACTAATATGCAAGCTATCCTGAGGAGAGAAGCTCACCAAAACCAAAATGAAGTGCTAGGGTCAGCTTACTTGATGCTGAAATTTGCTCCCTCGTTTTCATTGTTTTCTCCCCTTGTGTTAGTTACCCTGAGGTACAGAGTAGTTTTATTTCTGGCATGAAGGCATAGGCCTGTTGGCTTGGGATCTCTGATGATCCTCAGCATCTCCTGGGAGAACAGGCCCAGTTAAGCACTGAGCCCTGGCTAACAGACTGTGCAAGTAACCCCTCTGCTGCCACCGTGAATTTCCCTTGTGTGTTTAGATGGATGGAGGGCTCTGCCCTCGCTGCTCTCAGCAGTGCTGCTGGGTGCTGCCAGCGCACGGAGCACACAGTACCTCCAGGGCATCCCTGGCTCAGCACAGGGATGCTGTTTTTAAACTTAAAAGCTTTTAAATTTTCTTTGTCTCCTGTATGCTCCCTGAGCCTGCACTCTCCCTCTGCCTGCTGCTCACATGTGGTTACATGGTGGCCTGCCTTAGACTGCTTTTCCTGAGGCTGGCTGCTGGAAAAGTTGATGTTCCCATCACTGCTGTGACTATCCCTGTGTTACTGGGGAATAAGCACATGGGACTGGAAATTTCCACTGTCCATTGGTTCCAATGCAGCATCTGGGCGGGGAGGTAGGAGGCCACTGTTCCTTCAAGAAGCACTGACCTGCCAGTGGGCTGATGGCATGCTTCTGAGGCCTCTTCTGGCTGCAGTACAGTGCCCAGTTAGTTATGCTCTGCTGGCACCCTTTCCCCACTGGTTACAGAGTCCACATCCTTAGAAGCAAGCAAAGAGCAACATGACGAAATGTATCTGGTGGAGCAGCGTGATTTTTCTGACCCCTTTCTCATCCTCTCAATCTGCCATGAGGCTGTGGGGTAGGAAAGGAGGCAGTGTGTGTTAGACTGCGGTTCTCCAGGAGCACAGCCTTTATTTTAGGATAATCGCTGTCTTTTGGAGCAGGGCAGGCATTGCTGCTGGGCTCCAGGGTAGTGCATGTCCCTCTCTGCCTGTCTCAGGCTTGGGCTTTTGGAACTGTACCATGGTGTTTCACACCCAGATCCATCTGTGTGGTGTAGGAGATGGAGGAGGGTGAGTCCTTACTTCTGTAAGTGATGAGGAAGATTTGACATACACATGACATGGAAAGCTGCTATATGGCCAGGGTGAGACCATGAGACCTTAGCTGAACCAAGGTCGATCTAGCCCAGGTTCCTACCTCCACACTGGCTGAAAGAGGATGCCCAAGGCGGCCTCTTCTGACTGCAGTGGAGATTATTGTAGTTCTGGCTGCGTCTTTGTCATGGCATGGGATGCTTTGCTGCTCTGGGTCCTGAAGTGAAATATGTAGCTGCTCCTAAAGACAGAAGAAGAGTGCTATGGAGAAGGGGTTAGAGACCCTTGCTTCTTGGGTGGTCCTGATCCATTCTGCATGGTAAGTGCAATGTATCATTCACTTTGAGGTTTGAAGCATGTCAGATATGTAGGTGACCTTTGTAATGTGCATGAAAGAAGGCCTGAGTGGAGCTTGTGTGTGCAATGTGCTGCATGTTCTTGCAGAGAGAGAGCTCTTTCCCCAAAAAGGACAAGACAGATGAAGGGTGGGAGGAGGACAGGAGAAGAAATGTCTTGGCCCAACAGGCCAGCACTGGAGTGAGCTGAGAAGTGAGTGTCCATGTGTGATCCACCAGGCTGGCAGTACTTTTAAGAAGGGAGCACTGCTTGATTCCTCTGAGGAACCTTGCAGCTCAGACCTGGGCCTTGCTAGTAAGACATCCCTTCTCCCCAAAGCTGTCAGGCACTGTGGAGGTGCGGTGAGAACCAGCGTGGTGTTGGGAACACTGATGGCCAACATCAGCGACACTTGGATGCTCCTTTGCTTCCCCCCAATGCAGGAGGAGAGTACTAAAGATATCTGATGGCATCCAGCACCTGGGCAGCCTGCGCTGGGAGCTGGCTCTGTGTCTCCTGCTGGCGTGGATCATCTGTTACTTCTGCATCTGGAAAGGGGTCAAGTCCACAGGCAAGGTGAGTGCTTGGTTCAGATCAAGCCTCTTCCCTTGATCACAGCTGGAGTGCTCGATCTACTCACCTTTTGTACGCTAGGGGATCCCCTAGGAGCCCCTCTCTGAATGAGCTGGCAGGAGCTTGTGGGGCTCAACTTGCAGCAGGAGTGTGAGCCAGGCCCTATGTTTTGAGTAGGAAAGGGTGAGAGCGCTGAGACATCTAAGAGCATTAACTTCCAAGATGTTTATCCCCATCTGGTCCCTCTCCATCCACAGGCCCAGGAGACCCCACAGCCTTCCTATTTATGGGGTGGTTGCATGTTCCCTTCCCTCCCACCACAGTGTGAGCAAGCAGCATGTTTTCGCCTCTGCTGGCAAGGGCAGCTGGAAAATCTTCAAATTCATTAGGTAGTAATGAAGGTAACTCTGATGGCCTCAAAGCTCTCTCTGCCTCATCACCATGGGGATCTTTTTTTCTTTTTGTTCATCCCAGCTCCTCCTACAGTTGCTCGTATTCCCCAGCAATAAAGGTCATTTTTTTTCCCCCACACTGGTCACCGCAGAAGTATTTCTTTGAATGCTTCTGGGAAGGGCTGGTGTAACTGTCCAGCTCCATCTAATGCTCCCTCTGTTGCAGAGCATGCCACTGTCATTTGCACTGACCCTATTACTTAGTTTCTGCTACTGCCTCCTGGCCCATTCCCAGCCAGCTTTGTCTGGAGCCAGCAAGAACAGATGGAAATGAAAAGGTTTAGTATATTATCTAAATGGTGTCTTCTCTGCATGCTTTGAACAAGATATCATGTGTGATGGGGTGTAAATTTTAGCTGCATCCATTTCCATCAAGTTGATGGCATGGATGTTAGCAGTTTCTCCTGCTTCCAGAATGGTCTGGGATTATGAAACATGACGGGGAAATCAAGCAGCTTGCAGAGATGATGTTTTCTGGTTTCCATGGAGTAAAATTAGAAGAAAAGAGCAACTGCTTGCTGTGGTGGCCTGGTAAAAGAAAGCAGAGGCAGTATAATAACAGCAAATATGATACTAAGATACAGCATAGTGTGGGAAGTGCTGAGAACAAATTCAGTCTATTTTAGGTACAAGTTCTAGGTTAAATGCAAGTGCTTTTTAGCAAAAATGACTAGCGATGGTGAGATTGTATCTTTTTGAAAACAGAAACCTTTTTTCGGTAAAGCAACAGTGTCCATGGGTTTATCAACCCTCCGCATATTTAATAATCCAGCTAAAATGATGGCTGTGGGAATACAGTCCCACTGGGGAAGAGATATACCTTAGTTCTGTGGATTTGCCTGTGGAGGGGCAAACACCATGAGCTGAAATCACCCTACTCACAACAGCAGCAGGGGTTCGCATCCTCTGACGTGGGGACTGCCCATCCCCGAGGAGCGCTCGCAGATGCAGGAGGTTGTCACAGATGGAACCACTTTGCCGAGGCATGTGGATCAGATTCAAATAAAACCCTGGATGTTGTTGACCAGCATGTGACAGAATGATCACACTGATCCCGGCAAGGTTCCTAGTGATGTAGTTAGTGCTAACAATGCCTGAGAAATAAAAAGATTGGGTCTGAGCCAAGCACTGAGTAATATCTCATTGGATCCAGATGTTTGTGTTGTTAGATAGAAATTTGGCACTCTTAATACAGCAAAACATTCTCCAAATTCAGGCCTCTGGTCTCAGTGCAGATGTGAGTGACTGTTGAGTGAAAAACTTAACGCGCTAGTTTGCGCAGGCTGTAAGGCACACAGGACATTACCAAAATGTGAATCCAAATCATATGCCAGACAACTATCAGTTTGTATTCTGAGCTTCTAAAACTAGATGTTATTTAGAGATCCGGCCAAGAAAGTGCAACCTGGCATCCTGGAAGAACATGCTCTAGGGTTCAAAGGCAATGGGTTGTTTTTATGATTTTTGTTTTTAATCTTGCTTTCATGAGCTGAGAAAGATTAGACTTGCATCCTGCCATTTCCTGAAGGAAGAATTTATTTGTGTGGTAAATACAAGGATGATTGTTAAACTCGTGGGACCTGCAGATTTGATTAACTGTCACTGAAAAGCTCTAAATCAGAGACTGCTTGAAAACTTGAGAATGAAATGAATGATGGTGTTTGCCTGTGTTGAAGGACGCTGTCCCTGGGTTCCTTCAATGTTCAGGATGCAGATTCAGAGGCACAGGGATGGATTTGCTCATACAGACATCTCAGGCAATCATGAGCCCCAGCAAGGAGGTGTTTTTCACCGACCTCTGTGGCATTACCCAAGACTGCCGTGATATATAGAGAAGGGCACATGAAATGCATAGAAAACCTGGAGCTGCAGGCAGAGATGATAATCTGGTAGTGTGGTTTTTCAAGGATGGGATATCTCTCAAATCCTTCTGTCCTTCTACATTAAAAAACTGAATCACCAAATAGTGTGTATCTCGACTTAAAGGCGGACTCACGTTGCAGTGTCAGGTGCTTTGGATGTTGCTTTATTCAGATGGAGTATATCAGGGTGGATCCAGAAGAAATCTCTTTTTGAATCACTACTCAGATCATAAGGATTACCCAGGGGCAGAGCGAAAGTGGTTGTACTGTCCAGGGAAATCATACGCTTGTTCTTAGTAGGACTTCCTCTAACGCAGAAACTGCTATAGCTGTGGCAGAGCCTGCGACCCCTGCTCAGGGATGGTGGACTTTAGGTGGATTTTGAAACAACTCGTTCTGGATGGATGGGCAGGTGTGAGAAATAGATCATTTCACATCATTACATTTTGCGGTTCCTCCAGAGATGAGCTTTAGCTCTCTGGTGTGTAACTGCCCAAGCTGAGAAAATTGCTGTAGGGTAGCATTTAGGTGAAGCGTGCTGATGCGAATCCTCACTCAGCACGTCCACACAGGAAAAACCTGAAGGAGCAACATTTCTTTTTTGGCCTAGCATGATACAACAGACTGAACAACTTTTTTTCAACATGGTCAATAAGTCTTGAAGGTGCGGGAGCAATGCAAAGGGATTAATGACACTACTTGAATTGCTGGGGAGGCTGCATGAGCCCTTGATATCAGTTTGTTTGTGTGGGAAACACAGACCACAATGTGGTGGTGTTGTGGCATGCTACAGCAATTAGCCTGAACAGTCCTGAAAGTACCCCGGTAATCCCCAAATTGAATGTTATATTTACCAGACATGGAGTCCCTGAAAGGATTAGCTGATACTGGCCTGCAGCATTCCCCCAAGGGACATGGCTCCTTTGCTAGAGGAAGGGATTTCAACCCTACCTGAGCATATCTGCATTGCCCATGGGGCTAGGGGTGTAAAAAGCAAGAGGACACAGGTTAAAGGTCCTGTTCGGGTCTGCGTCCTTGGTGGCAAGTCTGAGGCGTGCTGCCCTGCTCTGCCTGAAGTGCCCGTGGTGGGTATTTGAACAAGGGTCAGTCAGAGGCAGCGGCTGCGAGTCACTGCAATGGGGACCGGTGGGCACAAGCCAGCTGCCAGTGCCAGCCCTGAGTGAGGGAGCCCCAGTGTTGTCCCTGGTGGTCCTTTGGTAGCAATCATGTTTGTCCTGGGTTCAGCTGGGAGTTTCAGGGTGTATCTCTTACCTGCACACCCCTTTCACCCTTGCCACTAAATGCTGCAGAGAAGAGACTGTGTGTGACTCAGACCTCTATTTGGGGTAAGGATGTGCAGATGGATACTGGGGGCAGCTCCTTCTCCAATGCACGTAGATGTTACACCGCTGGCTTCAGTAGAGCTACTCTGACTCCAGCCTGGTGACAGCCTGGCTCAGGTTCTGGATTGCTCTTAGGACTAGAAAGGTTTTCTCTGCCTCCAGACATGCCATGGCACGTCACAAGTTTCCTGGGCGCATTTTAAAATGCATTTCTTTCTACCGCAGGTGACAGCAAGGTGCTTGGCGAGGCAGCCTGACCTGCTCCCTGCCGCTGCCCATCTCCCCCAGCCCGGGGGTTGGTGCTGTGCTGCCGGCCAGGGCTGTGTGCTCTGGCCCGCGCTGCTCGCTCACGCTTGTCCCTTCGTCCTCCTCCCAGGTGGTGTATTTCACGGCCACGTTCCCATACCTCATGCTGGTCGTTCTGCTGATTAGGGGAGTCTCCCTGCCCGGGGCGTCCCAGGGAATCCTGTTTTACCTTTATCCAGATCTCAGTCGCCTTGGGGACCCCCAGGTAAGGTGGAGGGGGGACTGAATGGCTGAGCTGTGCTTGCATGGATGCCTGTGGCTGTCCTCTCTCCTTCCTTTTCCTTTTCTCGCTCTCTTTCTTCCAATTTCTTCTTTCCGTCTCCTCTTTTTCCCCTCTGTGGGCATAAGGCAGGTTGTGATATTGGTGCATACTCTGACAGTCCCCCGTGCTCTCTCGCCCTTAGCCTTCACCTGTGCTGTTACCGTATTTTCTAGTCTGAGTTGACTCTGAGTTGTCCAGGGGTATGGGCAGTGGGATTTAACCCTTCATCACGAGTGGTGCCAGCTGTTCCACTGCTTTCTTGGGGAGACTCCTCTGCTGTGGAGGCAGCTGGTGCACGGGGTGCCACTCTGCACCATGCTGGCAGCTCGCGGGGACGAGCCCTGCTCCTGGCATGTTTGCTCCGGCTTCCCTGGGAAGCATGCTGTGTGCATGGATGGCGGGAGCCGTGGCATGCTGTAGCAGCAGTCCCCGGGACCCAGCCAGCCTCCTCGCCTCCCCATCCCTGGTGAGAAATTCCTGCCTGTCTGACGGGAGGGTCAGTGCCCGACTGCTGCGTTTAATCTCTTTGGGACAAGTTCTTCCATGTTAAATCCTGGCTCCAGCTGAGCTGCTGTACCAGCCTTTGTGTGAAGGTGTTTCCAAAGGAGATTAAAGGGTGCCTGCCTGGAAAATAGGCCAGCAAAACCCTTCGTAACCCCATTAACTCTTTCTGGTCTGGCCCCAGTGCTGCCTTGGTTATTAATTTTGCAAACGGGGGCACAAGTGCTCGGGGAGGAATGGCTCCGGCTGATCCTGCCCTCCCTGATGGAGGAGAGAGGATCCCTGTTCCCTGTGGGTGGCGGGTAGCAGTGTGTCAGGGGCTGCAGGGCATCCCCAGGTCCCGCCTGTGCACTGTGCGATGTGGCTCTGTGCAAGTCAGTTTGACTTACGGCTTCCGATCCGGGGAGCTAAACACGAGTGTCTGGTTTCCAGCTCCAGGCGGTCTGGTTTTTATCATGGGAAGGACTCGGAGTTCCTGCTCAGCTTTCTGGAAGTCGCTCTCTGGTCAAGGCTGCGCCTGACCAGGGGGTGAAAAGCCTTGTTTTACAGTGCTGGCTGCTCTCTTGTTCTCTCGGTTTGCCTGTGGAGAGGAGGTGGGTAGGACAGCTGCTGCCTCAGTGTGAAGGTGCAGCAAGGCTTGGAAGGGGGTGAGGACAGGTCTGTGTTTGCAGTTTTTGTGGCTCCATTCGTGCTGATGAGGTGCAAGAGACTTCTGAAATGAAATAACGTTTTTGAATTGTGCTCATTCACTTATGAAAAGCCCTGTTGTTACAGTGGCTGTGTCGCCCAAGGGACTGAATTAAACCACTTCAGGCGTGGCATGGTTTTGCTGGTACTAGCTGTGTCCTCATTAGGTCCGTCCTGGCAAACTTTTCCAATTACAGCCTGAGCTTTAGAAGCACAGCTTCCTTCCAGCCTGGAAAATGCTAATGCGCTGGTGGAAAGGCAGAGTAACCCTTCAGAGCAAGAGGATGGCTTATCCTCGACTGGGGGAGGAAAACTTGCTCCTCCCTCCCCGACTCCATCATTCCCCAATGAATGCTTCACTTCTGCGGGAGAAAAGCAGGAGCTGGTAACAGTGGTTGCCTTCCTCCAGCGTGCTTTAACCATCCTACTGAACCGGCTAGCAGGGCTTGAGGTTTCTCTTGCGTTTTCCCATCAGAGAGGGAAGGGAAGGGTTAGTGCCCAAAGCCCCACACATGCGTGGCTGTGCCCCCCTCTCTCTGTGCAGGGACAGCGTGAGTCCTGCCAGCCCATCAGAGCCAAGTCGATTATAATTGATTTGTGCTCAGAGGACGACAAGCTGTAATTGTTTACCCGCAATCCTGCACTGCCCAGAAAAATGGAAGATTCTTTAGTGCCTCGGAAGGGATTCTGGAAATTAAAAGAAAAATTTAAAAATACCCTCTCCAATCTGAGCCTTATGATAAGGCATTTCAAGGGGAGGTTTAAACAAAGGGCAAACAATATACAAGGGGACAAAACCAAAACTCCTTTAAAGTACATGAAAAACTAGGTGAAAAGAGGGGATGAATTATTTAGCAGATTCTACCAGGGGAGCAGCAGCAGCCGAGATGTGATTAAGTGTCAGAATATCAGACTGGTGTGTGGAAATCATTGCTTTTCACCTGCCAAATGACCTTGGACAGAACTGGGAAATCCTGCCTACGAGAGCTCAGGCTAGCTGATTGATGGTGGTCTCTTCTGGCCATGAATTCTACAATGCCCTAAATCTTCCTGCACCTTCATTTTCTAAATCTATGGAATGCTTATAATTAAAACAGTAAATAAAATGCTGCCAGACAAAAGTTTTGAATAATGAAGTCCAGTTCTGCTCAAATACAAACAGATAACAGCAAAACTGCCAAAGAGATAATCTATTTTGAACTGTATGCCTCCAAACTAAAAAATCCAAAAAAGCAACCTCATAGTTTGTTTTTTATTTGTGTAATATTTAGTATTATGATGTTATCATGCCAGCCATTACTAGGCCCAAATTTTTTCCCCCCTCCTTGATTGCATTTTCTGTGCTCCAGAAGGTTCCTACTTATTTCATAGCACGGGTTGTGTTTTAACCAAAAGGGCGTCTTGGGGTTGTTCACCATTTCCACTTTTGATCACTCCGCCCTTTGCAACTATCTTTGTGGCAATTTTATCAATTGTTTATTTCAGTAGATAACGGTAGGGATTTACGGATGTGATTAAGGAGAGGGATGCACAGTGTGATCCACTAGCGGGAAGGTGAAATGAGAGGAATTCAGAGTAGAAATAAGGTTTAAGTGTGGGAAACTTGTCATTAGAAGAACTTTTCTCAGGCACTGGCAGGCTCTCCGTCGCTTGATGCTTTCATACCATGATCAGGCACCATTTTAATACACAGATTTAAAGAGAGGACTGGTGAGCTTGATGCAGAAAGTGCTGGCTGTATGTTTGGATTTGCTTTAAAGACAAGAAATGTAGTGGTCTCCTTTCACTCTGGTATCAAGTCTCAAGTGATTTTAGCTAAATTTCATTAGATTTAATGAGTGAGAATGGAGAAGGAGTTAAATTCAGCAGCCTCTGAGCGTATCCCTTTCTGGAAAAGCAGCAAATGTTTCTCAAAATCTCCCACTCTTGTTTTCCTCTTGAAATTTCCAGAAAATCCACTGCCTTGCTCTATGTGCTTGTACTTTATCTGGTCTTCATATAAAGGAACAACTTTCTGTGACGAGCTGCTTTCCATTTGGCCCAGATGTGCCGAAGGCCCTGGTGGGGGCTGCACCCCTGGTCCTGGGGGCAGGGAAGCACCGGCAGTGCTGAGGACCCACAGAGGACCTGCAGCTCTGCGGGCACCCTGTAAGCAGTCCCCACTGCCACACCAGACACCTGACCCTGCACAGCACCGTGCCGGGACACCCTGTCTTGCTCTGCGCAGCTAAATTCAGAGCACTACCTTCATCCAACCTCTGCTTCTCATTGTCTCTCCCTTTCTCATCTGTGCTACTTTTCAAATAACCTTCCCTACCTCCCTCTCATTTTCTTTCACCCATTTCCCTGGCGGTTGCTTTTTGGAGCAGCGTTTGCCCCTGCAGAGTCCCCGCAGGCTCCTGCTTCCCGATGGATGCAGCAGGAAGGGGAGGCAAGAGATGAAGATGTCCCCAGCTCTTCGGGGGGCTGTGCCTGTGGCTGGAGAGGGAGGCTGCCGGGGTCCAGCTCATGATTTGCACCGGAGCAGCTCTTGCTGCCGAGGCTGCACTGAGGATAAGCCCCTCAGGTCACCACAGGGAGGACAGGAGGTGCGTGCATCTTTCAGGGCTGTGACCTGCTGGGTTAACCATGGGCCCCCGTAGCCATGCTGGGGAAAGGGTCAGAGCCCCGAGATCCTCTCCAAATTCAGGCCCCTCCTGCTGCTGCTCCATGGCTAGCGAGAGCTGCTGCTTCCCAGCAAGAGGGGAGGGCGACTGCGGGCCTGCTAAATATTATTTGTTCCCCTTATTTATTTTTTTCCCAGCAAGCCTTTAACTTGACCCTGTGCACTCAGTTTGTGCTGTTGCCGGCCCCCCGCTTCCCCTTTCTGAAGACGAGTGTGTTTGTTTTCATGCCGGAGGGCGACCCGCTGCGCCTGTACGTGGACACGTGTGCTGGCGGGGCTGCCGCTGGCACCGTGCACTCGCTCCCGCCACGTGCCCTCGCAACCCAGCCCGGGACCCCGTGCCCCCCAGCCCCGACAGAGGGTCTGTGGAGGGTCTTCAAGCCCAGGCACCACTGCCCGCCCTGCCTAGGGGGCAGAGGGCAGGTACTGGGCAGCAGGGAAGGAGAGCTTGCGGCTCCTGCAGCGTGCCGGAGGGGCTCGGGGCTGGCATCCTCTCCTCCGCCTTGCTGGAGCAATGCATCCACGTGGGGTGAACCACAGCTGTATTTACCTTGCGGGGCTTCCTCCTACTCCTCCTCCTTCCATGCCTCTTGCCAGCCCTGCAGGCGTGAGACCCGGGCGGCCGGCCGGCCGTGGCCGCACAGCCCTGCTGAGTCTGATCTCAGCGCTGACATAGCAGGAAGGAATAAAGCCATCATTCTTTCCCCCCGCAAGCCACAAGGCAGGGAGGACTGTAAAGCCCGACTTCCCGGGCAGCAAGGAGCATCCCTCGGAGCATCCCTTGCCCTTCTGCACCACTCTGGGGCAGGCAGCTGTGCTCTTCGGGATGAACCAGAAACTTCTTTGTTTTCTTGCAGTGTTTAAAGAAACCTCAGCAGCGGGAGGGCCCTCCTGGGTATAAAACGACCCTGTGGGTCGGCAGGTGCCCTGAGGTGTGGGGGTTATATGAGGTTGGTGCTCTCTGGCAGGGTATTGTGGGGGCACAGGGAGATTAACCGGGGAACAAAGCCCCTGTCCCCCACTCCCAAGGAGCCCAAGGATGTATTTTCCAAGCAGCTGGGGCTTGGGGCTGGGTACGTGATGCTTGCCTGGGCGTAGGGTGGGGCAGAAGGACTGGGAACGCTTTACAGAAATGGCAGTGACTTGTTCCTTGCCTCATCTCTCCTGGGGTAAAGGAGGACGAGGGAAGTGTTGGCCTGGGCTGTGCAGCATGGCGGTGGGCTCTTTGCAGCAGGGCCCCGGGGCTGCACAGCCTTGCGCCGCTGCAGTGCTGTGGGATGTGGACTCGGCCTTTGGGTTGGGGCCTGTGGGCCAGTCCTGAATGAAGAGGGAAAGGCAATAATCTGGAAATGGTGCCCTGGGCGTCTTGAGGTGAAATCTTAGGAATCAAGATCTCCCCTTTTAAGACTGGGCTGAAGTGATGTGTTTGCATGGTGCAATGGGTGACTGGTGGGTAGCACCAGCGCCACAGGCTGACTCGTGAGCCATGATGCCGGGAGCGAAAGAAATGCTGGTTGAACTGCAGCTCAAGACTTGGGTGGTTTTTGCTCTCTGCTCTGCATTACGCCGAGCGTGACCCTCCACGCAGCATGTACCCACTCCGTGCTGTATCATCTCTGCTTGCTGATGGGGACAGTTTGGCACTTTTCAGCATGGCACCTGTATTTGATGTATGACATACACTGGGGTTCAATAACATTTTGCTTCAAAATGGTCTTTACTGTTATTTGTAAGTGCTTTGAGATTTTCCTAAGGAAGGATCTGTTTCAGTACAGGGGGCTATTAAATTCCAGTACATGTAATAAAGCGAATATTGCTGAGAAAATTAAGGGTTGAAGGAATATGTCCTCTTATAGGCCATAACCGTCTTGGATAACTGCAGCTCAGGTGTGAAGGCTTTGGCTAAAACCAGAGAGTAGGAGGTTATTACAAACTGGAGTAAACAAAATGTTCAAGGAAATTGAATTATGAATTAAATAAACTGGACGGCTTAGAAAACTGCAGACAACAATCAAATCAAAATACCCATGCTGCCAATGTGCCAGAGAAATCTGAACAGGATAAACTTTACCACTCTCTTTGGGAGCAGTGGCCAGAGAACAGCAACATGCTTTTATCTGCAGGGGAAAGAGCACCCTGCCTGACCCCACTGAGCCCCTTTAGTCAGAGTGGAAATATTAAAATAATGAGAGGCTGTTGATCAGCAGCACAGAAGGGAAAGGTGGGTCTTGGAAGGGCTGACAAAAACATTTCTCTGAGTCACTGCAGGGAGAGAAATGAGCACAGGCAGTAGATTGGGGAGGGAAGATTTGGGTTGCTGTTTTCTGAAGCGAGTGGTCTGTGTAGCCCCCGTGAACCCATGGGGGATTCTTCTCATGAGAGGCTTGAGGAGGAGGCTGGACCACAGCCGGGCTGAGGCCCCTTCCGACCCCGGTGATCCTGCAGTCCTGGGACTTGCTGCCACTGCTTGGCTCCATCACTAGTGGGTCAGGAGCACCCACGGCATCAGTCTTGTTGCAGTCCGTTGACCACCAAGCAGTTTGGGAACTGCCAGGGGACTCGGAAGGATGCAAAGGTGGCTTGGTCTTTGGCCCAAGAGCTGCAGTAACCTTTTAAAATGGGAAATAAAGTGCATGTAGTCCAGGCTGGTGCTCACAGTCATGCTGACTAAGTAGGATCATAAGCTCTGCAAGTGAAGCTTAGCTTTATTTACTGTTTCAGCCACAGGCTGCCTTGCTTCAAATGGGAGCATATGCTAAGGCAGGTCCTATATTCCCTAAAGACATCCCTTTGGGGCTGGGCTCCCACACAGCCCAGTGTGCGCCCCACGGGTGTTGTGTTGGGCAGAGCAGGCAGCGGAGCGGGGAGCCCACAGACCCCATGCTGGTCTCTGCTACACAGTAAGGGGTATCACTGGGTTTTAGAAATTAGCCACTTCATAAGCCACAGAGTTAACGAAGCTTGGTGTCTTGATATTTGGCTTCTACCATGGCTGGTAAAGCACCAGTTCTTTTCCTGCCCCTGGGATATTTCTCATGTCTCTTGCTTGTGTGATTTATCTGATATTTAACACTGGTTGACTCTTCCTCCCTGTAGCTTTCCGCTCAGTGGGGATGCTGAGTTCCTGGCTTTTTCCTGTTCCTTTGCTGTTGTGAAATTCATAGGTAGTTGATATCCTTGAGGTTTCTACCAACTGTTAAATCTGGTTGAAACTTGTCAACTGGGTCCAAGGTTATGGCAAGCATGGGGCAGGCAGTTTGATAGCAAAAGTCTTGTTATCTTGAATTGAACTACAAGGGCTCCAAAACCCATGAAAGGGTGTGATTCGAGCTCGAGTTTGATGAAAAACCAGAGCTCTAGCAACGAACAGCAAAATAAAAAGCAAACCTAACAAAACATTTCACCCCGATGCAAAGATGCTTAAATTATTGATGCAAAGGTGTCAGCTGGTCCAGTGCACCTCAGTGCCTTGCTGTGCCTAAAAAGTAGCTGAAAAGTGAAGGTTGTGCCCTTACTGCCCACAAGCACAGTGATGCTTTAGGAATCAATTATAAAACGGGCTTTGATTTTTTTCTCATCTTTTTGAAATGCAAAAATGAACTAATACCCTGCATTCTAAACCCACCTTCCCACGCAGCTCCTCCAAAAAGAGTAAAATACACTGAGGTCAATTACTTTTTCAACATCCGAGTGCCTCGAACTAGCTGTCCCAGTCCCACCTTGTCATCTGTCCCTTCCATTCTACAAATCAGAGATTTGATCTGACTCCCCGTGAAATTGTGAGCAGGGTTTCCATGGACTGAAGAGAAGGTGCTGGGGCCGAACATTAGCCAAGTTGCTTGCAGGACAGTCAGGGAGAACAGTTTCACCAAATCTAGCCCTAGTAGCACTTTGCTTTCTCTCCCCATGGACTGCGCTGCTGGGTCTTGCAGCAGGGGGCAGGGAGAGGATTTGTTCTGTGCAGCTGTTCCTTGAGCTAAAACCAGAATTTCCTCCAGAAAATCACAGTTAATGGGATCATAACATCCCTTCGTAAGGCCCATCAGCCTAGGAAGGAGAAGAGGTAAATACGAAACAAAACCTCTCACCGCGTGATTGCTCTTTGGCCAGTATGGAAGCGGAAAGGCAGAACCATGCATTGGTGAGGGTGGCCTGAGCAACAGGGGCGGTTGGGCAGGTGCTGCCCAGCTGACCATTGCCTCAAGACATGAGGTCTTGGCTAACAGGTACAGGTGTGATTCGGAGTCATCAAAACCGCTGTGGTGCTTTCCATTGACTTCTGTTCTTCTCAGAGGGGATCCTGGGGCAAGGCTGGTGTTTGTCCAAGGGCTCACCAGCACTGCTACTTTGGGGAAGGAGGGTATAGCCAAATGGAGACTTTTCTCATTAAAGTTGTCCCAGTAATACTTCTGCTCTTCTTTCCTGACTAGCTTCTCTTTTGTCTCTAGAATGTGGCTACCCTTTAGCGTTGGTTGAATGATTGTCTTATCTCTATTTTATAAACCCCTTAGGAAGAAAGATCTTAGAAAACAGAGGGTTTAATTAATAATCTTTGTCATTGCTTCATTCCTCACTGTTGGTTCCTGCTTTTGCTGTTCTCTGCAGAAGGCAGTAGCAGTGGTTGCATTGGTGACTGCACACAGCTAGGCTTTCAGATCAAATTTGGCATTGACAAATGTCAGCCTCGGAGCGCTGGGACATGTTATTGACAGTGAGAGCGAAGCAGAGTTCAAAGGCGCCTCGTGGGACTAACAGCATTCTTGTATTTTCTTTTAGGAGCTGTCTTTTGCAAACAACTCTGTTTATTTCTAGTACTCCTCTCCTCCCCAGTTAATTTTCTTTTAAGTTTTGGAGCCTTTAAATTAGGTCTCGGAGAGAAGGGCCACCACCAGAAGCTGTATGTACCCGTGCCACCCAGTGGGAGACGAGGCTTGCCCAAATCAAGTCCCCCTCCTCTGCTAGCAGAGGGCTCCTTCAGCTCTTGTGGAAAGTGTTCATCTGGTCTCTTGCTGCTGGGAGGCTCTGGAGAGTCACAGGGCTCTGCAGATTTGTCCAAGGAAGAAAGAGATGATGATGAAGAGCTATATGTGCTGTGGGTTTGCAAGGATCCTGGTGCATCCCTTCCCTTTGGCGCTCTTAGCACCCCCCGGGTGCCTCACTGGGCGCTGTAATTCCTGGCACTGTATAACGTGCTCCTAGAAAAGGCTTGTCTAAATGCTGGGTATTGCCGATGTCCTGATCACTGGCCTTTCTGATGGTTACGGCTGCCCCTGGGGCTCTGCCTCTTCGCATTCGTGCAATGTCTGCACGCTGCGCTGGCCTTGTCTTCTCACCTATGTTTGCATCTCCCTTGCAGGTCTGGATGGATGCAGGCACTCAAATCTTCTTTTCGTATGCCATTTGTCTAGGATGCCTGACAGCTCTGGGCAGCTATAACAAATACCATAACAACTGCTACAGGTAACTGGAGCACGGCTCTGCTGCCTAGAGCCTTCCCCTCCCTGAACATCAGTGTACGTAGGCTGGTGAACTGCTGGAGGCTACTGGCCTTTTGAAGTGTCGTGTTTTCTGTTTCTACTCAAGGCGTAAGAAAACTCTTTCCAGGTGTTTTCTCCCCAAATCCCAGCTCTCTGTGCTTTCTACCCAGGGGAACTTTCTGTCTGTGCCATGGATGACAAATCCCCTCTTCCACACCAGCTGAGACCCAGCAAAGTCAGATCCTCTTCACTAGCTTTGTGACCCCAGCCCACACCGCAGCCTCCCCTGTTACATGGGTGCATGAGTAGCCATAGGGGAAGCAGAGCTGTGAGATCTAATGGCTCTAGACTGCAGTCCTTTCACCTTCTGATTTATCCTTCCTAGGTTCAGTTGGACCTAGTGTCTTGCACAGCTGTCAGTGCTCTGGGTTCCTATGTGCTATCTATGATCTACATATACGCCTGCAGATACGACTTCTGTTTCTTGCATACTCTCCATGTGCTGGACTGCCCTTGAACAGAGATGGGCCAGGTTGCCAGACAGAATCAGGCTGTCAAGTTGAAGTGATCAGGTGAAAATAAACTAATTTTGCTGTAGATGTATCCAGCATCTGGAGCTGCATCCCCAGGGGTAAAAGGCTAGTGTGAGTGGAGGAGGCCACCTCTAGGTAAAACTGCCCACCTCGCTTCCCACCCTTTCTCTGCTGACCGTGTTGCTCCTGGCACTGGGTTCTCCCCCCACCTTTTAAATTCAAAATGGTGGTTGTTGCCATGGAAGGTCCAGGCAGACCACTGGCTACACAGTCCTTGCTTGGCATCTTTCTCTCTCTTCACCTTAGAAGTTCACTCCTGCTGTAGCCCTCTCCAACAGCAGCTGGACTGGGACTCCTCTTCCTTTTCATGTCCCTTCTCCCAGATGCAGTTTTGCTCTCAAAAAGCTCTGGGAAAAGAAGAGATAATGGATTTGGCTTTGGCCTGCTGCATGTCCTTGGGCACTAGCCGTCTACATCTCCAGCCTGGATGTGCAACATGGAGATGATGACAGGGGCTGCTTAGCAGCAAGGTTGTAAAGAGCTTCTGTAGCTGCAGCTGGGAGATGCTATAGAAAGGGGAGAGATGTCTGTTCACACACAAACCCTTTATGCTATTTGGCTTTGCTAGGGAAATTGTTCTTAGTTTTGGTGTCAAACATCTGAGCAGCCTGTTCCCAGGCATGGACCTAGTTTTAATGAGTTGGTTCTGTGCTCTGCAGCCTTGGTTTGCATAGGAAGACAGGACCAGGCTTTAAAAGGGCAGAGGGACACCAGCGTGGTGCCCCACTCAGTTATCCCAGGCCAGGTGTAACCTTGGGTGACCTGGAAGAGAAGAGAATGTGAGCAGGAGGGACCATTGTTCATATGGCAGCAGTCCAAGGTGGCACCAAACGGAATAGACCATTTCTTGTTTTCTGGGACAGTAAGGGTTATCATCAGGGCTCCCTGGCTCCCTTTCCGGTGAAAATCTGGAGAGACCTCTTTGCTCTGGCCATTCCCTGCATGTTACCCTCCACCATGACACCCCTTTCCACCTGCCAGGTGACTGGAGAGCACCTCCCAGCCCATGCCTTTCCAAGGAGGGTTTGACCTGTCATGCGTACATCCAGGGGAAAGAGGGAGAAACAGCGGGAAGGAAGAGGAACTATTTGAAATAAATGGGGATTTGTATAAAATGACTGAGAATGTAATTTGAGTGGAGAGCAGGTGGTTTATAGCAACCGGAGAAACAAGGTTCTGGCGTGGGCTTCCCACCGGGTTAGCTGAGCTTGGTGGAGCGTGACCCTCCTTACCAGCGGGAGATTCACAGGGACTCACTCTGCAGGCCTCTTTCAGACTCTCCTGCCTTAGAAACCAAGTGCAAAGGCAGAGCGATGGTGTTAGGTGCTGTGCAGTCCTTGACAATGCAAAGAGCTGTTCTTTGGAAGGAATAATCTGAATTTATACAGTGTAGGGGCTCTGCATGAACTGTACTTTCTCTCTAGAAATGGTTGCAGACCATGAATAGATCTAGTTAACATGCAGGGAGGAGCATGAAGCCTCCAAAATGCTAGATACCTTAAGAATGATACAGAAAATCACACTGGATTTGCAGAATAGCATTTAATAAAGTCAGAGTAGGCCATGAAATGCCAGAAGGGGTGCGTTCAGTTTGGTTCAGAATATCTCAGAAAGATGCTGCAAATGTTATTGTTGTCCCCAGGGTTGCAGTCACAAGAGGACTAGGGAGACTGGAGCGTGAAAAGGAATTGGATAGATAAGAGATGTTTAGTTTAAAGAGTAGATGGATGAGAATGAGATGAAACAGAGACAAAAGAGAATAGATCAGAGAAAATAAATTGGATGGCTCTGTTCATCTTTTTCTCATAATGCAAGGACCAGGAGATATCTAGTAGTGCTGAGAACCAAGAAGATTGTAACTGGTCTGAGAAATCTATTAAGGAAAAAAACCATGCCCCCTTTCAGACAAAAATAATCTCTGGTACTCTCTGCTACAGGAGGGACCAGGGGAGAGAGACGAAAAAAGAAAGAAATCAGGCATTTAGATGCATAGCAAGACTACCTCATGAGCGAGGAGCTTAGGTGAGGAATGCATATTTATGCTGTCCTTGGAGAAGGCTTTCCCTGGGGGAGATACTGCTGTGTTGCCCACCCTGGAGCATCCTCCTGCAGCTCCTGATGCTGAGCTGAGCTGTGGGGGTGCTGGGAGAGAGGCCCTGCTGTGGGCACAGTGGCTGGGGCGGGAGAACGGGTGCTGCCCCGGGGGTCTGCCATGGGGTGTCGGTCATACCTGGACCCCCACCTGGCTGATGCTGTGCCCCTTCCTCCCAGGGACTGCGTGGCCCTCTGCTTCCTCAACAGTGGCACCAGCTTCGTGGCCGGCTTTGCCATCTTCTCCATCCTGGGCTTCATGGCGGGGGAGCAGGGTGTGCCCATCGCCGAGGTGGCCGAGTCGGGTGAGTGGGACTGCAGTGGGATGGAGCCGCGGGGGTGCTGCCATTTCACCCCCCTCAGCAAGGGGAGCATGCCCACAGGTTACCCACCCTGGGGCAAATGATATTGCAGCTGCAGGTTCCCATCCTGGTGGGCAGCTCTGCTTTTTGCCTCCAAAAACCAGGGAGAAACAAATGCATGCTCATGAAATATAAAGATGCAATGGCCATGTCTTGAGGTCGATAATAAGCTGCCTATAAGGGTTAGGATTAGGCAGCTGCTGTCTCTTGGTGGGGGGGTGAGGTGCCTGCATGGCATACGTCCAGGCTTGTGCTGTGCTCCCCTGGGCTCAGGCTTTTCCTGGCTCCCAGCCCTCACAACGGCGATGCAGCCAGAGCTTGCTGTGTCCCCTTTCCCTCTGTTTCTGCTGGGCTCCTCCACCCCTCGAGGAGCCTGGGTTTCATGCACAGCGCTGGTATAACCGGAGCGAGAGGCTGCATGGCTTGCAGGCTGTGCCTTGGCCAGGTGGCTGCTTCAGGCGGGTCTGCACCAGCTGTGCCGCGCCGCTGCCGCTGCTATGCTGCTGCCCGCTCTGAAAGCCCTTCTCCCCGCAGGGCCTGGCCTGGCATTCATCGCCTACCCTCGGGCTGTGGTCATGCTGCCCTTCTCCCCGCTCTGGGCATGCTTCTTCTTCCTGATGGTTGTTTTGCTGGGACTGGACAGCCAGGTAAAGGTGCAGGTGCAGGGCGATTGCCTGCCAGACAAAAGCCACCGTCCCTTCGGGACAGGCTTGAACTTGGCTGAGGGGGGTGCAGTGGGGCTGGGGAGCCGGTCAGGATGGGCTGACAGAGGTGGGATCTCTGCTTTTTGCAGTTTGTCTGCGTGGAGAGCCTCGTCACAGCCCTTGTGGACATGTACCCCACCATCTTCCGCAAGAAGAACCGCCGGGAGACCCTCATCCTGCTGGTCTCCATCCTCTCCTATCTGGTCGGGTTGCTGATGCTCACAGAGGTATTTTGGGCTCAGACCGCCTGCGTGGTGCTTCCTGGGTCTGAGTGCCCCCCTGGCAGAGGGAGGCCTGGCGGGTGATGGGGTCCGTGCTGGGGCCCAGAGCTTGCTGGTGAGGCCTGTCCTGCTGCACAGTGCCTGGGGGAGGCTGCCTTTCCCTCCCCATGGTGTTTGCATTTTCCCTTCCAGCCCTCACCCCTTGTGCCCATCACAGCCCTGAAACTTCTCCTGCCAAGACTGATAATTGGAGCTCTGGACAGCCCATATTTTGGTTATAGATTTATCTTTACACGAGCCAAACCTTTACAGCTGTAGCCTGTTGCATGGTGAGGGGAGCGCTTTTGTCCTTCTCCTTCCTCCTGGATGGAGCTACATGAACACTTGGTGTAAGGAAACTTGGTGGGTCTGACTGCATCCCATATCTATTACATTGATTTCCTATATATTCCCCTTGTGATTAATTGCCTGGGAGTTAAACTGTTCTGGTTTAAAACCTTTGACTCCTCCTTGCAGTAAGCCTGTGGGGATTGATGCTGCCATGATGCTCTTTGCATCTTCAGTTTTCATTTGGGCATAATTTTGAAAAAGCTGCCTTCGATGTTGCACCTGCAGCTTTGTGCCTGGACTTACCCGCAGGCCCATTTTGTAGACAGCCTTGCAGACCTGGGCAGTGAACCAGCCAGGCTGCCAGCCTCTGGGCCCACAGCAATAGGTGCTTGTAAAGCTGCACGCACAGCTACTTCCCTCTGCAAATAAGGAGGCTAAAGTAAATCAGATGCATTGCGTCTCTTAAGGGCGATTTCCATCCTCACTTCCAGCTACAAGAGTTGCTTTGTTTTGGTCTACTCCTAAAATATCTCCACAATCTCTCGAAGTCACTTGCCCTCCCCTGCCCTGGAATGAAGGCTTGCAGAGACTCCTGAGAGCAAGGCGGCTGCATGTCTCCATCAGGCCTTGAGCACAAGGGATGTGGCCTTTGCTGTTGGCTAAAACCCTGCCCCAGAGAAAGGAAGGTGCCTCCAGCTCTGGGGAAGATGTTGAATTTGTTTCCTGCTCTGGCTGGAGCTCTTTGCCTGTGCCTGATTCCTCTCCCTTCTCTCCCTCCCCACCTTGCCTCGCTGCCCACTTGGCCCTTCCCAGGGTGGGATGTATGTCTTCCAGCTCTTTGATTACTATGCTGCCAGTGGCATGTGCCTACTTTTTGTGGCCATCTTCGAGACTCTCTGCATCGCCTGGGTCTATGGTGAGTATGAACCGGGGGGATCCCCAGCTCTGGTCTCTCAGGCTCTCGCTTGGTCCATCCTCAAAATGCTGGTCTGCAGCTCATCTTGGCAATTGCTTTGCAGTGCAAGGCAGACCATTAAACCCTTGCTTTTGTGCCCCTGGACTCAGCTGATGGGGGTTTCCTCACAGCAATGCCCCGAGGGATCTGCTTGGCAGACATACCCGGCATGTTCCTATGTGCCCCTGCTTTTGAGGCCCTCCTTCCTTGGGGACTTGGAGCTGGCTGGGAAATCTTTTCCCAACCTGCATATAGAGGAGTCTGAGACCCTCAGACATTTTGAGAGCCCTCTCTCAGCCTTGACATTCAAAAGGGATGGGTAAAACCTGGGTTCAGGTCCCAGCCTGGGTTCAGGTCGTAGCCTGGGTGATGCTGAGGGGCTGGCCCTGCTGACCCACTGGGCTGTTCTGGGATGAGAGAATGTTAGTCCAGGACAAAGACTGAAGCTGGCTACAGTCCGGGCGAGGTCCCCGACAGGGCTGTCGGCTATGCTGAGGTTACTGCCTCGTCTTCTGGGGAGCAACCAAACAGTGATGAAGCAGGACCCCAGACATGCAGACCCTGCTGCCCTCCTTCCCTGGGTGACGCGAGGCATCCTTCCCCTTTTCTGCAGGTGCCGAGCGTTTCTACAATAACATTGAAGATATGATCGGCTACCGGCCATGGCCCGTCATCAAATACTGCTGGCTTTTCATCACCCCGGCAGTTTGCATGGTGAGGACCCACAGGAAGAGGAGCTGTGGGGAGGAAGATGGGCAGAGCTGGTTGCCTGTGAGATATAGATACCTACATATATATACAGAGGAATGTGCATATGTATAGGTTACATGGCCTGTAGTATGGGAGCCTGTTGTTCTCCGTGTTTGTGGCTTTGGTGGCCAGGCGTGGGGCTAAACAACAGGGAGAGGGGCCCAGCTCAGCAGTGATAGAGGTGTCTGCTGGTGGGTGAGCTCCTTGCTGCCATGCCCAGTGCTGCACATTGGGGCTGTCCCAGCAAAGCTTGCTTGACTGGTGTCTGCTCTGTTGCTGTCCTAGGGAGCTCTTTGTTACCATGAGACTCTGCAGGTGTGGACTCACTAGGAAGACCTCTCTTGGCTAACGGTGTTGATTTTCTTGCTCTTTGTCTCTTGGTCTCTTCCACCTTGCCAGGCAACCTTCCTGTTTTCTCTGATCAAATACACCCCGCTGACCTACAACAAGAAGTACGTGTACCCGTGGTGGGGAGACACCCTGGGCTGGCTGCTGGCCCTCTCCTCCATGGTGTGCATCCCTCTCTGGATCATCTACAAACTCTCCACCATCAAAGGCTCCCTCAGAGAGGTGAGGCTGGTGCTCTGGGATCAGGGCATGGGCTGTGTTTCTGTGTTGAAGTCCAGCCTTGCAGGGGGACCATTTGTGTGTTGCAGGTTAATTAGCAGGGAGCCTAGAATAAATCGATTGAGTGAGTCCGTTGCTATAATAGACTCGTTTTTTTTAAGTTCTGCCTGGCTGGAGGGCTGCTCCAAGTTGGCTGTTGCCTCTTGGTGCCCTTTGTTTATTGCTTCTGTCTCTTTGCAAGCACCATTAGGAAAAAGTTCATTAGATGGAGAGGACAAAGATGATCTCCAGTGCCTCAAGTCAGTTTGGAGGCTGCCCTTGACTGAGGCTTGAGGACTTGCTCTGAGAAAGCTCCAGATGCCGTGAGCGTTGCGGGCAGCTGAGTTCCCCAGTCTATGCTGAGGCCATAGGTATAGAGTGGAGGGGATCACTGGGAGTTTGGAGTTTCCATCGCAGCCTCAGTGCCCTGGGCCTGCACAGCTCCCAGAGCTTCTGTGACCCATTGCTGGCTGCCCTGGATGTGCATTGGGAGGGCAGGGAGCTGGCAAACCAGACCTTGCTCCAGACAGGCATCCCTTCCATGGCTCATGGTTTCAGGGGGAGGTTTCACAAACAGTCCCAAACCCCCAGGATCCCACCCGTTCTCTGCCTCCTGCAAGTGCTCAAAAATGGGTTGTGATGGCAGTGGGCCCCTGACCCCTGTGTCCAGCACAGACAGGGAGGAGTGGGCACAGCTGCAGGAGCATGGCAAGGGCCACGCTGCATGACGTGGAGGGTAGCCCCTTACACATTTGCTGTCCCAGTTAAAGACAAACCTGTGTGCACAGGGTCTCCCTTTGCAGTCTGTGCTGATGGAGGGGATGACCTGGAGGTACGTGGGCACCAACCTTTCTTTGGACTGCTTTCTAGCCCTGGCCTGGAGCAAATGGAAGACAGAGCTTTCCTACCATGTCTCAGGTCTCTCACGTGCTCAGTGCTTGTCTTGGGACAAGTGATTGAAAGATGAGTT
Organism: Gymnogyps californianus; assembly: GCF_018139145.2. Taxonomy (NCBI): domain Eukaryota; kingdom Metazoa; phylum Chordata; class Aves; order Accipitriformes; family Cathartidae; genus Gymnogyps; species Gymnogyps californianus. The sequence goes on from NC_059471.1 coordinate 151,167,345, forward strand.
TATCCCTTCAGTTTCTGAAGTGCTGACTGTCCTTATTTGGGACTTCTCTGGCATTTAGGGACCAGACCTGCAACCCTGCCTGGCTGGCTGAATGATACCCATGACTGGAAGGACAGGGCCCAGGTCACCTTTTGTCTTTGCAGCTGTGTTCAATGCCTGCCTTTGCCTTCCAGAGGCTCCGCCAACTCACCTGCCCACTTGAGGACTTGCCTTCCAGGCTGGACACGGAACAGCCCCTTCCCTCCACCAGAGCTGGCCTCCTGATGCTGACAGAGCTTGAATCTCATTGCTAGGACCAGTGTGACTCTCCCTCCCTCCCCCCAGGACGGTTTCTATACAGCCTTTACCACCTGTTTGATAACGCAAGGATTCTTCACTCGCCAAGGAGAGAGGGATTTCTGGGCTGAGCTCCCTTCTCTGGAAGATTTGAAGGGCTGAGGAAGAGGCTGCCGTGGAGATGGTCTGCGTGGAGTTAGCAATGCACCTTAATCCTCTCCCTGGCGAGGGCTCTGAAGGGTCAGATCAAGCACCGGTGTTCCTGAGCATCCCCAGCATTCTGGTGGGCAGAAAGGAAGGACTGATCCTGGAGTGGAGAGTGTCAGAGAGTCTCAGAGGTGCGGCTCCAGTGTGGACTTTGGGAGCATCCCCATTCATTCCATTAAATCCTTGTTTTTCCCCTCTAGACCCACTCTGTCTCAGTTTTGTCTCACCAGCATCCCTCGCTCACAGCATGTTAGGCGGGATGTGTATTAGCGGAGATGTGCTGGGCGTTCAGGTCTGGATCTCTTGCACTGGCACATCGGTGTGGGAGGGTGGCCAGAGGAGAGGAAGCTTGGTTAGGGTAGGAAGGAAAACAGGAAACCCCGGTTCAGAAGCCCCCATAAGTGGTAGGCCTGGGGTGCCTAGGTGAAGTGGAGAGTGCAATGCCACCTTCTGCTGGAGCCATTGCCAGCTCCCAGCCAAAACAGTCATCTGGCTGATGAATCACTGGGCTATTCCCGGGGTCTGAGAGAAGCGCGTGGGTTTGCATTTTCTTCATGCAAGTGAAGGATCATGGGAAACTCTCCCTCGTCTCTGCAGGTCTATGTCTTTTTTGTGCTGACTGCCGTCCAGGTGCTCGAGAGCCAGTCATTTTGGTTTTCCTGCGTACGGAAGAAGGGCTGCGTGGTTGAAGCGGGATCTGCATGTCATGTCAACAAACAGGGCCCCTCGTTTCCAGGCTGTTTGGGTTAAAAAAAAAATAAAAATCAAAGAGCTTGTGTTTTAAGTGACTTAGCCCCAGCATCCGAGGAGGGCAGCCAGAGGACACGTAACCCCGGGGAGCTGGATGGCTCCCAGGAAACCCTGAGGAAGCTGGAGCCCGGGCAGAGCTGAGCGAGCGGCCGGAGGCGCTCGGCTTCCCGAAGCGCACATGGACACCGGTGGGCACCACGCTACGGCCGAGGCTTCTGGTGCCGCGGGGAGGGGAACACGCAAATGAAAGCAATCCACGCCGCTAGCCACAAGGTGGCCCCAGGACTTCACCTACCGCCGCAGCGCGGGCTGGGGTCCCTGCGGGGCGGGCCGGGGGCAGCGGGCACCCCCGCAGCGGGGCCGGGATCCCCCGCCCGCCGCCTCCCCCGCTTCGGAAGATCCTCTGAGCTGGGTGGCTGTTTGCTCTTAGGGGTCAGTGGCAGCCGGTTTACCGGCTGTAGGGCTGGGGAGGGATTTTCTCCTGGGTCTCGATGACCTGGGCATTTTTCCCTCCATTGCCTGCTGAGGTTTTCTCTGCAGAGAGCTGCATCCCACAGGGAACGGTGACCTCAGTTGCGGCAAACACTGGTTTAGGTCCCCGAAGACCTATAGGCGATGGCAAGTTATTTGGCTTGGGTTTCTTGGGCTTGGTTTTCCCCAGTTTAGTGTTGTTGGAGCCTGGTGACCTGAGATGGGAGACAGGTCAATGATGAAAAGGGGTCACAAGCTTTCACTCACAGAGGCTGTGAAACTCTGGTGAGCACCAGGTACTGAGGGGATTGTTGCTGGGAGGGTTTCTGAGCGTGCAGTTTTAAACTCCAGGAGGGAGAACCCACTGACCTGTGGTCCTCTGGGGCTTCATTGGCTCTGTTCCAGAGTGCCTGTGGAAACCTCATCTCATTTCCAGCCCGTTTTCCCTTTTCCCAGCCCATTTTCCATGAGGACATGAAGGTGGGCGGGTTCCTTTGCTAGGCTGCGTGTGCAACCATGGTTAAACCCCCCGTGGTCAGCCCTGCACCTCCCCTGTCAAAAGCTGAGCCGCTGGGTTTCTGCACGCCTCCCTTCCTGTCTCTGGAGGATGCTGGTGATGCTGAAGGCATAGGGCTGGGGAGCGGGAGGTCAGGGCTGAACTGGCTGTCACAGTTTTCCTGGGCGGCCTCAAAGTCTCAGAGCTCCAGATTCCCCAGATGCTCACACCCTCATGTGTGAGCTGAGGGTAAGAAAGAGCTTACTCTACCAAAGGGAAGCCCCTTTTGGAAGAGACCCACAGTGTGATGGAGGATGGAGCCGCCCAGCTGCCATGCCACTTGAATACGGTACTGGCTGGTAGAAATTACTTATAGAAATGAGTGAATGGAAGTTTAATACAGAGCGTTTTTTTCTGTTGGCTTTTTGAGTGAATCATATTAGAAGTTCCAGCAACAGATATTTTTATTCATGTCATTCTAATCTTAAACAAACTTATACTTTCATTTTCCAGTAATATCTATAAGGGGTTTGGCCCACTGGGAAGGTATTTTAAACCAAATAGAAAAAAGTAATTGTCCACAGCTATCTCCAAAATACGGCTGATGTAGAAAGTCTGCTCAGCAGCATGTAGACGAAGTGGGAGTCTGCTGAAAGGCTTGTGACTTGCTTTATTTCAAAATAGTCTGGTGTCCAGTGAATTGGGCATGTGGTTTATTGATCTGGTTATATATGAGCCAGGAAACCTCCCAAGCCTGTGTTCCTACATGACCCAATTGCTGTAAAGCTTTGGATGAGCTAGGCAGGTCAGATAATCAAGAAAGCCAAAGGTTTTTCTAGACATTCTTAAATAAATGTCTTATTTTTGATAGGACTTTAGGACAAAGTATTGGAACCTATGACGCCTGGCTTGAAATATGAATCAAGTATATTCTGTATTGCTCATTGAGAAGATTGATGGACTAAATCTGAAATCAATATATTTTAAACTTCCAGACATGACATTTTTCACAGCACTTTTTAAGACCCCATGGTTAGAGGGAATTTTGGTGAAATTCAGAATATGGAGATTTTGGAATATGGTGATTGTTCATGATTTGGAATATGGTGAAAGGGATTTTCATTGTATTCAAGATCAGCCCAGTACTGCTGCTCTTGCAGTCTGTGGGATTTACCCCACTCATACCTTCTCCACTTACGGACATGCTGATGTCCCTTGAGACAGGAAATGTGCGGTTGTTGGAAATTTTCCACCTTCAGAATCCAAATCTGCAACTCAGCCTGAGAATTCAACGCCTTATTTTCAGAAAAATGGGGTGAGATTAAAGATGAGATGAGATTAAAGACCCATTTTTTTAATGGTTTGTGGTTTGGTTTGGGTTTTTTTTTCCCCCCAGTTTCAAATGAGAAGTTCACATAAAAATAAGGAAGTCCCTGAGATTCTGTCCTGGGTTGTTAGTGCTTGAAAAGGATGACTGACCTTTCTGTTCATCTGTTTGCAAAAACCAAGCTCTGCTTTCCCATACTGCGGTGCTTGCATCAGTGGTGCCTGAGGAAGAGTCTCAGCCCCCTAATGAGGCAAAGAGATGCTGTTGACGCTGCTGTCCTCCTCCATGGATGGAGGTGCACACATAGGGCAGGAGAGAGACTTCAGGTCTTAGGGACGGAGCTGTGGGCCTGTGGAACAGGATGCATCTGTTCCTGTGGGGAGCAGCCCGAACCCTGGGGCTTCCAGCGTGTTTGAACACATGCCCTGAGGGGTCCTTATCCATTTTCCACTAGTGATATGTAAGACGGTTTTCTGTGGCTATTGAAGAATCATGCAGTGTAAGTTGTGTTGTACGTTTAGGTGACAGGAAAGGTGGATGTGTGGGGAGAAGACAGCCCTTGGTGCATAAATGGAGAGAACAGAGTAAGATTAACGTCTTAACACATGGGATACATAATCCTGTGAAGCAGAGATCCCCAAATAATCTGTTAAGTGTGTCCTACAGGCCAGTGCAAATGAGCATGTCCCTCAGAGCAGGGTTTTTGGCTGAGCCCTTGTCTGCTAATGTGGTTAGCAGCCTGCAGGATTGGGATCTGCACGGTGCAGATAAGGGAAGCGCGCATGGGGGAGCACAAAGACGGATTCGGGAAGTCGTTACTTCTGAGCAGTTACCAGTGACTTGGTTACCCCCTTCTCCATCTGACCTGTCCAGAGTCGCATCATTTTGGGCAGCAACATGCGCTTCTCTGTCCCCGCAGACCGACCTTGTGCCTTGTGCATCGGAGGTGTTTGCTGTCACAACACACGTCCCACGGCAACAGGCTCAGCTACCCTGAAGAAGCAGGGAGGGAAAGGAGGAGCAAACGGGGATGTACCCATCTGTCCTCTGCCTGCCTTTTTTCTGTGCTCCTCCTTGGTCTCTGATCAACAGCGAGCATTGCTGTTAGACTCAGAGAGGCTGTTAGACCACAGATGTCTCCCCAGCACCACTAATCCTCCCTCCTGACCACTTTTATTGCCAACATTGGGCTCCTAAGCCGTTTGCCCTTGCCTCATTCTCTCCCCAACCAGGGATGCTGTGAATAGGGAGTGTCTCACCCTGCCTGTACTTCCAAATGTGGAAGCTCCTGATAGCCTCTTCTCCAGGAGCCCGGTGCAGGAGCAGTGCTGCGGCTTCCGGAGCCCATCACAGTTCTGTGGGGCCTCGTTAGCACTTGTTACTTTGGTTATGTTCACTTGTGATTAGCTATGGTGAAACTGTTGTAGGAAGTCACAGGCTTACTTAAGCAGAAATTAGCCATAAACATAAAAAATAAATTATATGATTGCCTAGGGGAAATGCCTCTGCAAACATAGCATTCAGTCAGCTAGGCAAGTTCCCGACCAACGAAGCAGCTGCACTGTGCCCACGGGGGAACCAGCATTTCTCCTGTTTCATTAGCAAAGGTGTCAAGAGGTAGGATTAGTCTGGACCAGCGAGGGCAGTGGTGGCTTCTTCTGCAGGTGGTCCAGCGAGGGGGGGCAGCCAGGGCTGCAGGCTCCTCTGTCTCCCACACAAAACCCAGCACCCGCCTCCCCCAGCCCCTAATGTTTGGAAAACAGGAGCACATTTTGGAAGCACCCGTAGGGTGTCACACCAACAGACTTCTCCCAGCAGCTGGGCTGCGGGGAAAAAGGGTTAATTTTGGCTCAAAGCTCTGTGTCTTGCTGGCTCGTAGAGGAGGTAAGCATCCTGAGGCCCGGGGCTGGCTGCTGTGAGGGAGTGTGGCCCCAGTGTGGGCTGATGTTGGCAGCCTGTTGCTCTAGGCAGGCTCTTTGGCAGGCATGTCAGTGCTAGCCAAAAGGGAGGGAATGGTGGGGAGACCTAAATAATGGGAAAAGCCAACACGTGCTCTGAGGAAAGAAAAGGGAAGGTAAAAAGGGAGGGAAGGGTGCAGTGCCAGCTGGCAGGCAGTGAGCGGGGTGGGGAGGAAGAGACCTTTGTGGAGATCCAGGACGTCTCTGAGGTTGGGTTAGCCATCCGTCAGAGCAAAGGCTGGTGCAGCAGGCTGAGTCCTGGTCTCCAGCCGCCCTGGGCCTGGCAGGCTGAGGGAATCGGGTAATTTTGAGGAGAGTTTTCTCCCTCTGCTGACGGGAGGGGATGGAAACCTGTGTGGCAGGCTCTGGGCTGGCGGCTGCAGAGGGAGCAGGTCCCTCTGTATGGTGGCACAGCAGTGCTTTCCCATTCCTCCCGTGCACCCTCAGGCACAGCAATGGGGCTTCCTCTTGTCTTGGTTTTCCTGCCTGCAACATCAGATGCTACCATCCCTTCCTTCACAAAGTGCCTTGGAATGCACCGTGGGGAGGGCTACGGAGAGCTGGGTGCTGCCGGTGTCAGAGCCGCACACAGCGGGGGGGCTCCCAGCTCTGAGAGGGGTTCATGCTGCCTGGGAAGGGGCTGGGGAGGGCATGCTTTGAATGTTTCCAGGATTTATTGCAAGCAGCGCTTCCCTTTTGGGGATGGAGTGTTTAAGAGCAGCCTCACCCATACTATCCCCATCCCTGCTGCTAGCAGGGCTGCTTCTTCCCCCTCCAGCTCCCTCTGTATCCCTGTGTCAAGACACCTTTCCTGGGGTCGGCATTTATCCCCCCTGAGAAGCTCCCAGGGCTCATCCCTGCCGGTGTCTGTCCCCTGTGCTGGCTGAGCCTTGGCTGTGGCTCCTCTCGTTGGGCTTGCTTGCAAATTTGCATCCTGCCACGTAATTCCTCTGCTAGCGCCTGTGGGAAGCTGCCCCTGCCCGTGGCAATGGCAGAGGAGGAACCCATGCCGCGGGGAGACCTGTAGTCAGATTGCTGCATCCTTCAGCAGCCCTGTCCTACCTACACAGCTGCGCAGCCCAGGGTGCCTGCTCAGGGGCTGTCTCTGCCAGCGAAGGTGGCGATTAGTGGTCAGGGAGTGCCTCACCCCTTCCCTTGCCCTCTCCCGGGACAGGGCTGAGCACAGTCCATACCCCCACAGCTGAGCTGGTCAGAAGGTGATTTCTGGTTTTCAGTCTGGACTGTCACACTAGTGCAATCCCTCACGTGGAGGCTGCCGCGGTGGGATAAAGGTGCCCCATGCCTGTAGCAGGGTTTAAAAACACAGTGAATTATTGCCTGGTGGGAAACTCTGAAGCCTGAGTGTAACTTCTGGTACCTTCTGGGCTGGAAAGCAGAAATAGTAGCCTTTTTTCCTGCTGCAGAATGATTTCCACACATTGCTGGATAAAGTTTTCATTTAGGTTGACTTTATTCTTGTTTTACTTTAATGTCACAGGTCATTTCCCATCTACAGTTTTGCAAAAAACGGTGATGTTCCTGTGAAACACTTCAGTGTGGATAATCAAGTTTTTAGGTCAGCTCTGGTTACCTAGGCTTATCTCAATCCCCTTTTCCTATCTGGATAACCTCTGTTGCACCTTTTCCCCAGCTGTGCTGGGTCACAGCAGTCCTCTGTGGCAGGATGGGCAACGGCACTGTCCTTCATTTGTAGGGATGGAGGCAGTGCAGTGCCTGTGTTGTGTAGCTAGCACATGATGTTCACCCTGCAGTCTTTCAGGACTTCAGAGACAGCCCCCAAAAGGCAGAAGATGGAGCATGGCCCCTCTGACATTGATCCCAGCCCATGCAAGGGAAGAATCAGCCTGTATTTCTTTGGGTACGGGACCAATCCACTCAACCAGCACAAATGGTAGGTGAAAGCCAGGGCTTTGAACAATGGCACGCTTGGAAAGTTTAATCCTGGAAACACAGTACTACACGTTGTCTTTGGCTGCCTGTGAAGAGGCATCACCTGCTCCAGCTGCCACCCCAGCCCTCTGCCCTCATGGCCCTATTGCCCGACGAGGGCCTCTGGGACAGGGCTGGGCTGGCTCAGAGCTCCCCAGCCCAGGGACGTCCCCCAGCGCTCACCCCGAGCTGCTCTTCCCCCTCTTTGCACTCCCCAGCAGCGTGGGCTCAGACCAGCTGCCCCCAGTGTCAGCTGAGGTAGTAAATAAACACCCCCAAAGTAGAAGGAGCCGTTTTCCCCTACTGCCTCCAGTGCTGGCCTCAGTGGTTTATCCTGAGGATCCCGCCGGGCACAAGGGTAACTCCCTTCATGCACATCTCCAGCACCGCTTGTCCCCAGGGCAATCCAGCAGGCTCTGACGCAATCTGATTCACTGGCTTCTGGCACCCATGGAGGATTTTTTTGAGACAACATTACAAATGACCTGTATAGAGCATGCAGGCACGTCAGCCTACCACTTCCCCACTCTGCGGTGGTGAGGGCTTTTGTTAACTCCCAGGTTTCCCACTGAGGGGGCCGGGGGATGCTCATCTGGTGAGCTCTGACACAGGCGAGCAGTCGGAGCATGTGCTGGATGTGTCCTAGCTTCCATCCCACGTGCTGCTGTGGTTTGACCACATGGGTACATGAAAAGGTCAATAAGAATTTGGCAGGCACATTAACAGACAAAGCAAAAGACAAAACAATAATAACATTAAACATAACATTAAAAAAAAAAATCTGAGCTGAACTATCTTGAGAAAAATGGCATAACTGGAATGCCTGCTGCTGGTGTTGGTCACGAGAAGCCCTGGAAAAGTGCATCGGGGCTGAGGTGGATACAAGGAAAGCTGCCAGGGCAAAGGCACAGGGGGATTGCTCATTTCTAGCGAGCACACAGAGACTATAAAGATAAAGACTCCAGCAGTATCTCTCCCCGCTGACAGAGCTCTCTTCTATGAGCTTTGTTTGCACTCACAGCGTATGGCACAGGCACGGAGGGGTCTGTGTGAGCCCAGGACAAACGTCCCCCCTCCACCTGCTCTCTGCCTTTTGCTCCATCTGTCTGATGGTGTTGGTGAGCCTCGAGCTTGTCCGCTGAAGAAGGTTTAGTGTAGTGGTCCCTGGAGATGGAGGTGATTTGTTCTGCACATTTGCAGGATGATTTTAAGGGATGCCATTATCCCACTAAAGTACTGGAGCCCCAGAGCAGCGGGAACGTGTGGCAGCCAGCCTGGGCCATGCCACGGGGTCTGCAAAGGGAGCTCTCCCTCCCGCTGAGTTTGAGAGGACCTGGAGTCACTCCACCGACTGCTGCAGTTGATCTTTGCAAACTTTGGGCCTTTACCCTACCCGACGGTAGCTTCTTTCTTTTCTTGCTTTCCTGTCAGGGCCACAGTTCAAGGTCTGGAGAGGTGTATGTTGTAAGGGAGCTGGGGAGAAAGTTCTCCCGCCCTATGCACCTCCCTTCCCGCCCTCCCACCACCCACACGTGAGCTGGGTGATAGTTTGGTGGGGGGAGCTGGTGGAGGGGGAGGGATGGGAGGAGGAGAGAGAGAGGAGTCTTTGCCTTAACTCTTGCTGTATCTCTTTGGCACTCAGTGGATTCCCTGCCTGGACTCCAGTGGGACGAGACAGGACAGGACGGGACGGCCTTGCCTGCGGGAGACCTGCGTTGGGTTCAGGTGGGTTAGGTGTTTGCTTGTTGAGCAGGTCTGGCTGGATGTGCATGTCATGCTGGGAGTGCTGGTGTCTCTGGTCCTCCTGCAGCCAGCTGCTGCACACCAGCTGCCTGCCGTGCTCTGGGGAGTGGGCCAGGAAATCTGCAAGGGGAAAAGCTTCCCAAAGTTAAGCAAAGGAAGACAGAGCTGGAGGACGGGGAGCAAATAATCTGTTTGGATCAACCCAGGGAAGAGGTTTTTCTTGCAATGGTTCCTATAGGAAAGTACAGGCAGCGATGCTGCTGGGGGGCTGCCGGGAAGCTGCAGAGCAGAGATACCTGAAGGATGGGTAATTGGTACTGAAGCTTGCGGCAGCAGAGAGAGAGGAAGAAAAGGACTCAGACAGCAGAATGATTGAGAAGAGAGATGAGAGTGGGCCAGACAGGGATGGGGATGAAGGGCAGTGATGGGTAGGTGATAATAGGTACAGGAGGAAAGGTGCTAGGAGTGAGGTAGGCTGTAGGCATTTCAGCTCCTGCAAACACGAGGCAGTGACTCCCTCTCCTCCTGTACTGCCCTGCAGGGGTGCTGGCCCTGGCACATTGACTTGGGGGCTGCAGCTCTAAAAGATGTGCCTGGGAGAGTGCTCCTTGTTCTTCTTGCCTCAGAGGCTTCTTTGAATTTGTTCCTGTGTAGGGGTGGGGCAGGGAGACAGCGCAGTTTGTGCATGTGCTAAACTCTGGGGATCTGTGGGCATATTTGTGAACAAACCCAGGCAGAACGCATGGGGGTTTCATAACACCTGATCTGTGTCTCCTTAAATCAACAGTGCTTTTAAAGTAATCACTACTAATCAGTGCCATTGGAAATGCCATTGCCCCAGTTTTTCCTCTTTGACAGCTGCTGATACGAGAGGCTGAACCTTGGACCTGACCTTTGCAGCTCTGCAACAGCCCAACTTTACTGGATTTATGGGTGCAGATGTGGTCCTTGCAGAGGGCAGGCTAATGAGCCCTGCACTGTATCTCTACCTGCCTGTGCTCCTGGGCAGGGCTATAGGAAAGTTTTGGTGCCCCAGGAAAGCAGATACCTTGCCTCTCGGAGGGTGCAGGTGGGATGCAGTCCCATTGCATCTCAATGCAGCGTTACAGCAGTCACTGCTAGGAAGGGGTTACGGCACTGCTTGAGTCATAGTCTGCAGGAGCCTCTGCCTGTCCTGATTTCACCTGATGTGCCTTGTCCTGTGCACCAACTGGAGATGGCTGAGCCTGCCCAGGGTCAGCCAGGTTGATCCCCAGCCTGCACCTGAGCAGGATGCGGGGTGCTGGGCTCCCTGTGCAGGGCTGAACAGGGAGCTCAGTGCAGGGACAATCATGGCGGGGAGCCCGTGCGGCACTGCTCCACTGCTCTGCGATGGCTGCGCACGCATCTGTGTCAAGGCACCAGGCTCTGCCAAATAAGCTGTTGGCTCCCCTCATCCTCCATGCTGGGAGGCATAAGGTAATGTGTCATGCCATAACCTCACCTGCCTTTCAGAAGAGTTTTGCATGAGTACTCTTCCCCCGTGCTCCCTGTTTCTCATCAGTCTGATAGCAAGTGCCCCAGGCTGTGCTTTCGGGAGGTTAGGCAGGGTGTGCCTGCCTGGGGGAGTTTAGCTAGAAGTGCCTAGAGTAGTGTGATGCCAAATCCCCTGCGCTGCTCCCCCGCCTCCAAACCACAGACTTCTGGAGACGTTGGCTACCAGCAGTGCTGGCTCCTCTGCTCTCCTGCCCCAAAGCAGCAGCCCCAGGGAAGCGACTGCAAGGTTCAGATTTTAGGCGCTGCAGAGGTTAGGATTTTTGTGCGGACCCGCATGTACCTGCAGAGGCTAGCTGCTTTGCTGCCCACCCTTCCCTAACCCCTCAGCCTCCAGCCTCAGGCTGACCTGGGTCAGCAGCAGGCAGCCAAGCCGCAGCACTGGGGGCTGACGGCCTCCCTCCCTTCACCTGACCTGCCCAGGACGGCCGGGTGGCGTGCCTTGCTCTGTGAATTTGCGGCTCCGGTGAGATGGCAGCCCTGTAGCCACCGTGTCCCCTCCTCCGGACTCTGTCCTGTCCCTGTGGGGCACCTCTGGGCTGCACCACAGGTCACTGCCCTGCCGTGCCCCTGCTGCGCCTGTTTGCAGAGCGGGTGCCGGAGCAGCGTGGCTTTCACCCTCTGTGCCATTCACCTGCTCCACTCCTGCAGCCAGTGACAGGAGACATGCTGTCCCCACACTTTGGCTGTGCACAAGGACCTCTGAGCAAGCTTGACGCAGCTGCAGGACTTCGGCCAGACACCTCCAGCCACCAGGCGGGTGGCTCTAGGGGCTCCACTGGGGCCAGGCTGGGGCCAGCCTGGCTCTGTGTCTGTAGGAGACCTGTCACTGTGATGGATCCTGCCGTGGTTGCATGCTACAGGGCCTTCTGCTATGTGGCAGTGAATATAACCAGACTATGGGCTGAGTGGAGGTCTTGGGAGTATCTGGTTTGATGCAAAGGCTGGTTTCTGATCATATTTACACCCCTTTTATGGACTTCATCAGTTAGTCTTGATTTTTTTCTAGGCTGAAGTAGGAAAACATCTCTGTGTCTCTGTAGCCCAGAGCAGGGATGGTGAGCCGTGGACACCAACAGGAACTGAACCAGCACTGAGAACAACAGCCTACGCTGCTTTTAGCCAGGGATTTGCCACTGATCCGCAGGAAAGTCCAGCCACCATTAGGTACTTGGGAGGCTCTCCTGTCTGGCAGCAGAAGACAGGGCAGGAGCCATTTGGTCTCCTGAGCTGGGGGTGTGTGCTCTGAAGGATGATGCTCTATCATCCTTGCAGCTTATATCACAGATGTACGTGTCATTAGTAAACTCACAGTTGCTTCTTATCTCACTCTTGGCTGTGTCAGTAAGCAGCAAACTCACTGACTGCAGAAGTGTTGCTCTTATTTCACATTGGAGAAAATGTAAGCAGGATCTGCTTCTTGTGACAGCCTCCTGTGCCCCATGAACCTTGCTGAACAGATGCTTTGAGAATGCCCTGCAGCCCACACAACCTAGAAGTTAATTAGAAGGTGTAAAGAAACCAACTAGTTTTCAACAGCTTGAAATGAAAGGCATTTTAATTTCAACTGCTGTCCTGGAGTTGATCAGTTTTTCTCTTGCTACATCTTTCCTTGCCTTTCTCCTTTTTGCAGCTGGAGTGAGCCGTTCTCCAGCAGCATTCAGGTTTGGAAGCAGCCGTGGTTGAAGCAGCCGTCCCCGCTCACGTAGCTGCTCTTAGATTGGCTGGAAAGCACTGACTTCTACTGCTAATATTTTCCTGTCCATCTTGCAAATACGACCTATTCCAGTAGCAGCCCCCACGCACTAATCTAACCTGGTTTGTTCCTTAAGCTGTACCTTGGCACTGCTGTTCCTCACTGAGCCCTGATTTTCTGTCTCTGCTTCCACAACCACCCGCGCCTCCTGCCATCGAAATGCAATGCAGGATTTCAGCTGTCGACTAACTGCTGGCTCATATTGTGCAACCAGAGAATTTTCTGTGTCCTCCGGCTCCTCCTTTTGTAACACAGGCCAGCCTGCTTGCTTTCTGATTCCTCCCTCCCCACCTTAAATTGCAGTTTACGTGCTTGGTTGCTACTTGTTTCAAAATGAGACCAAGAAATATAAATGCAGTGCAGCTGTCTGCAGCGTCACCTGTGATTCTGCCTTCTGCAGCTCAGGCAGCACATACGAGTGTCCAAAGGTGCTTTAAAACTGTGCTTCCTCTAATAAGTGTTATCGGCTGCTTTTTAACGACTTCCCTGTTTGCTCTGTTTCACTGTTCGCTCTTGAGATTGTCCTCCTCTCATTTGCCTTAAGATAAAACAGCAGAAGAGGTCAAGCAGAGGATGTTAACTTCCCAGCAGCAGGAGCTCCTCTGTGATGGCAGTCGGGAACAGGCAGTAAGTTTGCGGGAAGAAAAGCTTTAGGAGAATCTAATGGCTTCTTCCTCTGGTGCCAAAACCCCAGGCGGCTTCTCTCTCGTCTCTCTTGTCTCTTTCTTGTTCCCTGTCTCACCGGAGCAGCCCTGAATAAGCCCTTTTTGCCCTGGGAGAGGCTGAGGATGCCACCATGTTTTGCTTTCAAAGGACACTTTCATTCTCCTCTTTTTCTGATTCCTGCCTCCCACCTTTAGTCGCAGCTTGTTCCCAAATAAAGCCAACAAATGCTGTTCTCCTGCATCTCTGCATCTTGCGTTCAGCACATCAGACCCAACTGGTGAGTGTCCACAGCACTTTAAAGGTGTTCTCGGTTTTCCTTGGCTTTTGTAGCCATACTTGAAGGATCCCATGGAGGCAGGAGTGGGCCAAACACAGCACAAAATTCGTGACCAAGAGGAAACTGGGCTACCTCATTCAAATATTGAAGAAGGGAACTTGGTGTGGTCTGTGTTTGTGGCTGCCTGCATGATGCCTGCTCTCTTTCCAGTGCCTGGGGCAATCCAGGTGTATTCTTATTTTCTCAGCAATAAATCTCATGGGGAAAAATGCGGCTGCCTCCATGCACCAAGCCCAGTACCAAGTTCAGTACCATTTCATACGGAGCTGCCTGTTGCACTGGGCACAGAGGAATCCCCCTCCTCTCTGTGGGAAGACGACAGGCTGGGAGTCGTGTCTGCAAAGGGTACTCCAGGCCTGGAAAAAGGCAACTCCTCAAAGTGCTGAGGGTTGAGAATACATCAGGGCACCTCTAGAAGAAACTGGCGAGGTCAGAGGGAGCTGAGGAGGGAAGGTGGTGGTGGTGATGGTGGTTGAGTAGGTCCAGGAAAGGGGTCGACTGTGGACTGTGTCAGGTGGCGTCTTAACAGTTGGAAAAACTTTATGGCAGAGGGAAAAAAGAGGCTGGGAATGAAGGAGTCAGAGGATTTTTCTCCAAACTTTGGTGAAGGAACAGCAGAAAAAGTGCAGGCAGACAGTGAGGGGCAAAGTCTTTTCTCTGGACTTGTGTATTAAGGAGAGGGGCATCCAAATGGAGAAGAAAATGTCTGCCTGTCGCAGAGGATGTAACACAGTGGGTGGCTGTGGCTGCTGTGGGAGAGCCAAATTGTTCCTAGCTGGAAACAAGAACTGATTTGAATCCCCATCTGGCCTGAGAATGTATAGGGCAGGGGCACAGTAGGACTAGATGTTCAGGAAAAGAGCCAGAAGGTGTGTGAATAGGCTTTCTCATAGAAACAGCAGGCAAAGCAGAGAGGGAAGTAGTGGGGATGTGTAGTGTTGTGCGTCACTGTCTGGGAAGGGAGAAGCTGAAGCTCGTGCCACGAAGGGCCAGAACTTTGGGCACTGGTTTAATCTACCACCTGTTCCCAGTTGAAAAGGTTTGATTCCATAACCAGGGTGCTTTCCCCCTTTTTAAAATATGAAAATGAAGCCACAAGTGCTGCATCTCCCCTCCCGGTCTGTGTTTGCCCCAGCCCTGTTCCCCATTGCAGTGTCCCAGCTTCTGTCCTTCGCGTTGGCCTATGCAGGAGTCAGAGGACAGGTGCAGAATCAAAGCCCTGGTCCAGGTCTCCCTGAGGTAGGGGCTGGTGACAGGGTTGAGGCTGCCGGCTGGCACTCAGGGCATTCCCTTCCTGGGGTTAGGTGAGAGGAGGTGACTCCCTGATTGTGATCTTCCCCTGCCCCCATGTGTGAAACAGGTCTAACACAAAACCAGGTAAAACACAAATATTAGTAGAAATAGGCTGGCTTTTGGAGCCACCTTGCATTAAAAGAATAAAATCAAAGAATTAGCTAAGTCCTCTCCTGTCAGCTTCTCATGATGTCTTCAATAAACCCAGACTCAAGCATCATTGTACTTGATAATGTGCCCTGGACTGCAGCAAATTGGAATGTGCCAAGGACTGTGACAGATCAAACACGTTTCATTAAGTATGTGTTATTTTTTCTCTCACATTTGACAGTGCGTGGAGCTCTGCTCCTCTCAGAGATGAGGAGGCTGTGCTGCAGCATCTGAATGAACTGATTAGCCAGCTGGCAGGCCTTGCTGCAAGCAGGCAGTGGGGAAAGGGGCCTTGCCTGGGCTTCAGAAGCTGAGATAAGACTGGCGGGAGGATCTGATGTTTGTACCTCCTGATCCAACCCAGTAGGCGAGCTAAATGAGGTCGGCAAAGTTGGAACTGGGAGGACCTCCATGCTGGTGAGCTGTTGGTGAGCTGCAGAGCTGCTAGCTCTGCACCAGCCAGCATTTAGGGTGCATGCCTTGATTTCTGGGTTGCACCACCTTCTTTAAATGTGGGGTTTGTATGAGCCTGTTAGAGGACTGATTCAGCTTCACACTCAAGTGTAGATTCACACATGTTGTAGTACTTGGTGGGTTTGGGGCGGTGCAAGCCATACCAGTAAATTAGTGCCCTCCAGCATATGGACCATGAAGGGCAAGGGCTGGGGAAAAAAGGGAGGTTGCTTCCTTAGTGCCCTGGTGCATCTGCATTTGACACTGAAACTGGTTGTGCCCACCGCGATACTGCCCATATATAAGCCTTTATTGGAAATAACTCCAAAAAACTCTCAAATTTAATAGGGGACAAGACTTTTTCTGCAATGTTTTTAAAGAGGCAGCTATATAGCCTGGAGGATGGTCTTCACTGACCCCTGACTGCCCTCCTCCAGGGTTTATGCTCCCCTGTTCTTGCTGCAGCCCCTCTTACTAAAGGCAGTGTTAATGCTTTGCACAGGATTCAGTCCTCTGCATTCAGAGTCCATGGAAATCTGCTGCTGATTTCAAAGGGAATAGGACAGGCCCTTCAGCACTGTCGTGGTTTAACCCCAGCCGGCAGCTAAGCACCACACAGCTGCTCGCTCACTCCCCCCGCGGTGGGATGGGGGAGAGAATCAGAAGAGTAAAAGTGAGAAAACTCGTGGGTTGAGATAAGAACAGTTCAATAATTGAAATAAAATGAAATAATAATAGTAATGAAAAATTGTAATGAAAAGGAAAATAACAAAAAAAAGAGAGAAATAAAGCCCAAGAAAGACAAGTGATGCAAATGAAAAAAAATTGCTCGCCACCGATTGACTGATGCCCAGCCAGTCCCCAAGCAGCAGCCCCTGGCCAGCTTTCCCCCCAGCTTTATATGCTGAGCATGACATCATGTGGTATGGAATATCCCTTTGGTCTGTTGGGGTCAGCTGTCCTGGCTGTGTCCCCTCCCAGCTTCTGGTGCACCCCCAGCCTCCTCGCTGGTGGGGTGGTGTGAGAAGCAGAAAAGGCCTTGACTCTGTGTAAGCACTGCTCAGCAGTAACTAGAACATCCCTGTGTTATCAACACTGTTTTCAGCACAAATCCAAAACATAGCCCCATACTAGCTACTGTGAAGAAAACTAACTCTATCCCAGCCAAAACCAGCACAAGCACAAAGGCAGGTGGGGGAACAAAGACTCTTGTTGCCCTGGGCATTTAGAGAGCAATTGGTGTATTACACTGTGAGATCTGGCTTCCTTTCTTTACTTGAATGACAGAGGGAGGAAACACACCTTGTGCAAAAAACCTGCTTGTTTTGCTATGAACTTTCAGCAGAAGTTGTCTTTTCATATGCAAGCATCTTTCTTTGCCCTAGGGCCTGATATATCCAGAGGGTTAGCATTTAGGAAATAATTTCATTTGCACTGGGCGACTTACAGAAGCAAATGAGACACGGTGATAATGGTGCTGTCTTGTGTGGAGTAAGTGCAAGCATGGCCAACCAGTTCCTGCTCCTGCTTCCCCCTTGCCTCATTGAAAACTACACCAAAACAAGTGTCATGGTGTTTCTAGGCTGCTGGGCCAGTTTGATGTTAGGACCACACTTGCTCTTATTCTCAGTTAGGTCAGACTCCCTGGTAGTCCCTACTCGCCATGATATGGCTCATACCCTGATGCTAGCCCAGATGGAGATGACTGGAGAGAGACTAGGCACAAGGAGGGAGGGAATAGTTTACCATCATGGTTCTGGTGCACCATCCTGGTGTAAAAGGTTGATGGATAGGTTTGGTGGTCCTACCAGATGGAGGACGTCAAGGGTGATGAGGTCTTGCTCACCACTGACTTGGTGACTGGGAGAGGTCCCTGGCCTGAGCTGCCTCCAGAGCTGTGCTTGGACTTTGCCTGGGAGAGAGCAAGCTGAAGAGGTCCAGAGCAGATCCAGGGGCAGCGGAAGAGTTAAGTAGTGTGGGTGATGCAGATTGCTGTCCCTGCTGCTCCCTGGGGATGTCCCCTTAGGAGGCATGGAAGGAATTATGTGCTATTAAAAAACCTATCAAACCACCAGCAAACCGAATCTGTAAGTTAATGTGAAGGAACAAAGCCCTGATTTCTTAGCAGTCTCAGCTGGTGGGAATGGAAGCACAGATGCTGCTGCTTTGGAGAGGCTTGTTTCCAGTTTAGTTTCCTAATCCCAACATGGGAATGTGTATCCCTTGCTGATGCCAATCATCCCTTCAAAGGCCAACTTCTGCTCCATAATGCCACCAGTGAGACATAGCTAGAGTTAGGACTTCCCTGGCACAGTTCATCAGCTACCCTGCTCATGTTAGGTCTGTGCTTTCTGGCTGGACTCACATGTGCATCCCTACCTCAGGCAACTCATTAGAGCAAGCTTTTGAGGAGAATTTTTTTAGCCAAGTCAAAGGGAGCTTTCTCTCTTCACACTTTAGTTTCTTCTCATAATCACATGCCTGTAAACAATCCGAAAATGTTGTCAAAAAGAAGATTCAGTCTGGTCTGTGTGAATTTTGGCTGAATTTAAATTAACTAGCCAATTAAAGGACTTTGTGTATGATTGATAGAAAATTGTGTCTTGTAACAAGCAGCCACTAACTTTGCTTAATTAAGATGATAGTAAACATAATTCAGGATTTAGTATAGACCAGAGAGTGTCTTCCTTGTACCACCCTACCGGCCCAGTCACATTCAACGTGCCTCCTCCAACAGTGACTTCTCTCCGTGTTTCCACAGCTGGGCTTTTTCCTACTAACATTTTCACTGCAATAATTGAGCTTGTCTAATCTCAGTACTCCCTTGCCCAGACCTGAAACACCTCACAAGTATGAGGTCCTTTTGCTCATCTCAGGCACTTTGTTTCCTTGGTCTGTATTCTTTGCAGGGTTGGGCAAAGGTGGAGGTTTGGCGTTCATGCCTGTTTGTTACTGAAGGGAGCCTAAGTCAAACAAGCATTTTGCTGAGGTGGCAGGCTGTATGATAGTGTAAAATGGTGTCCAGGGGGTCAAAGACAGCGCTCCTGGCAACGCCTTGAAGTAAGATGGTAGGTCATCCATTCTTGTTCAGACTATTAATCCGTAACGTTTCTATCCTGCCCTCTGAAACCACTCCAGAAGGAGACAGTTGCTGTATAAAGCACATGGGGAAGGGAAACTTCTTCTGTCCCCATGCCCCGCTTCAGCTCCAGCTCCTTTTCTCTTCCTCTGAACTGCTGTTTCCAAAGTCCTGGCCAAGTTTCCAGCAACAATAGAGATGCAGAGCATTCAGTCAGGGTGCGGAGGGGCAGATGGAGGTACACTAAGGCTGGTGGTCTGGGAAGGATGAGGAAGGGGGCTGTGGGGCGGGAAGGGTGAATTCAGGGGCGAGTCCAGTGGAGGGGTGGTGCAGGTGGGCCCATCTCACCTGACGAGTGACCTTTCCTCTGTCCCTTCAGCACAGACTTTCTGTCCCACAGACATAACTTGGGGAAAATGCTTTGTGCTGATGCTAAAGAAGCCATTTTCCAAAGGATGAGGGAACCTCATGGTGATACTAGGAAGACATCTGTTGTGATGACTGGTCCCCTCCCTGTCTTCCCACCAGTGTGTCCTGCAGCAACTCCCTACATCCCATGCTCTTTTCTTCCTCTATCCCACAGAGCCATGACAAGAGCTGTGGCTAAGGAAGGAGAGCCCAATGGGGCCATCGCAGCTCCCGAAGAGATAAAAAAGGAGGAAATGGAAGAGAGAGGCCAGTGGAGTAGCAAAATGGAGTTTGTGCTGTCTGTGGCTGGGGAGATCATTGGTCTGGGTAACGTGTGGAGGTTCCCGTACCTCTGCTACAAGAACGGTGGCGGTAAGTTCATAGCATGCATGAGTTGTCCTAGGTCTGTAGGCATGACAAGAGATATGTGCGTGCCTGGACCCATTTCTCCTGCACCTCATATGCCCTCTCATGCAATCCCTTATTCTCTCCTCCAGCAAGTTAACTCCTGCCAAAATCAGGAGGAATAAAAACTGAGGAGTGAATCCAGCTCCCCAGCGGGTACTGTTTCTCAAAGCAGCTCTCCCAAGTTCGGATGCCGAATTGAACTTTAGTAACTCTTTAAGGCTCTTGGGCATCTTGAGAAACAGGTGGTCTTCCAAAACTATCAAATGCTGCGAGTGGTCAGAAAGCCATCAGCAACCTCCTTCCACATAATTCCCTTTTCCCACTCTCTGTGTCACTCCCAGCTCTCTCAGGCCCTTGTTACAGAGGAGGAAAGGCTTTGATGGTGCTGGTATCCTTGCCAAGGCCTGATACCCCCTAGAAGGACATTGCTACCTTTTCCCCAGGAACAGTTCTCCCAGTAGTCAACCCACTGCTAGGCAAACCCGTGCCCAGGAAGAGTTCGTTGCCCTTCCCTTTTGTTTCTTGCGTGACTCTCCTTTTCCAATAACACTGCAATAAGATCATTACATGGTTAAAAATTAAATTTTCTCATAACAATAAAATGAAACGGGGAAAAAGGAAGGGAATAATTGACTGTCACTAACTTTTCTTGCTGAATCAAAGTCTAACTTTATAAAAGAAAAGGAGGAATAATAAATTACATGTCAAATACAGCAATAACTTCTCTTTTGTTCTTGTTCTCTAGAGACACCTTGAAATAATGCTTGGGACTTGCATGTTCCCCCCACTTTAAACTTCCTTTCTCTGCAGACCACACCACAAAGGCCTTTCTTTCCCAAGGTGCTGTGAGCTTTCACAAATGGATGAGTGATTCAGCTGTAGTTCATCCCAGGACTACCAAATTCCTGTCCCCTGTGCTGTTACTGGAGTTTATCCAAATCAAGCAGGAGTCAATACAATGTCTCCTCTGAACCAAATGGGGGTTGGATAAGAGGATGGTTAAAGAAAATGGAATTGAGTTTTTCTTGAACCTGGGACAGTTTTTAGCAGATCCTCCAGTCTCCTTCTCTGAGGTTTTGATGGTAGGCACTGGAGGCACCAACAGCAAGTCAGACCCGCATGGGTTAGTAAACACTAGTGGTACACCTGATTGAACAGCCCATTCTGCAGTGACATTTTGAGAGAGAAGTCATGGGTTTTGTATGGAAAATTTCTTCCTGAGCTCAGATGATATCTTTGTATAGTTTATGCCTATGGTATCCAGTTCAGTAGTCCTTGCAATTTGTATGCTAATTTGTGTAAGTGAAAAGGCTCCTTTTGTTCATTCTAGACATCTATTGAATAACTTTTTTTTTTTTTTTTTTAATTAAACTATTCTGGAATATCTAAGACTGTGATTCAGAGGCCAACAAGGCTAGGCTTGGGAAAGATTAGCATGGGAGAGTCCTTCCCTCACAGCTTACAGACTGCCTTTGCAGAAAGTATGCTACTACTGTAGAAGGTACATTTCTCTCTCTACGGCTCTAGGGAACCAGATGGCCGACAAACTAGTATGGGACAAGGCACTGTCTTTCCCATGACACTCAAAGATATTCTCACCATTGGAAAAGTCCTTGAAATTGCAAAAAAGACATTTTCCACGTATAAATGCCACATCTCTGTGTCGTCCCCCCCTCCCCCCAAACTGGAGACTGCTGTCTTGTCACCTTTCTCTACCTTTGGATGCAGTGAGATGGTTATAAAGCTGTAAAGACAGATGTCATAAAAACAATTGTGCTAACTTGCTGTAAAGCAATCAAGTGTAAACTTATCTATGATTGCACTTTCAAATTTGATCTAATTGCTCAGCATCCTGAACTTGTTATTGACTCACAAGGAAAGAGGGTCTGTTTCTGGGGGCCCCTCTGAGGGCTGAGTCTCCTCCAGCGGAGCAGCAAACTGGGGAGCAGATCACAACCGGAATTTCAGCTGGTAACTGCTCCGGGAAGGTTAAGAGAGACAAGACAACAGAGGTGTAAGAAAGCCCTCATTACTCAGAGACCAAAATGGATCAACCTCTGGGACAAATGGTATCAGAAGAGAGGGTCTGGGACCTGCTGAAAGGCTCATCTGTGTGCAGGATAATAAAACTGTCTTGCAGATTTGGCATACAGATAGATGTCTTGCAGCACCGAAAGCAGCAGCCGCCTCTAGTTCAACACATGCAGTTCCCATTCCCTGCTCTGCAAACCTGGACTGATGCTGTGAACCAGCCTCCCTCCCTCTGGCCCCAGGTCCCCTGCAGCTACGGCACAGCTGTGTTTGTTTAGGGGAAATTTGGATGTTGCTTGTTATTGTAACATTTTTGGCTTAAAAACAAAGGGAAGTGTTCCTAGCTGCTAATAGTCATGGGAAGGAATTTCAGTGCAAATGCCTGTGCTAGCAGGGGAGGAGAGGGCCTGGGGGACAATGCCTAGCTCGGCTGAGAAAGGGGCCCTCATCTTGGTTGCAAACAGCCGAGATGCTCTCCAGGCACTGGCGGTGGGAGGTACTCATGACCAAAAGTTTACTGCACGGGATGGCAAGACCTCGACAGTTGTTCCAGTGAGGAAGGCAGTCGCCTTGGCCTGTTTGGAGGGGAGTGAAAGTGTGAAAACCTACACTAATGGTGGGGGAGAAAGACTGTGAGGTGATAGAAGGAAGGTCAGCAGTGAAACTGAGATCTCAGGAGCAGTTTTGAGCAGAACAGTGAAAATATCAGGTGTTTCGGTTTGGCAGCAGAACCGAAACGAAGGAAAAAAAGGTTCAGACAGCTGAACAGGGCATTAAACCTTTTTTGTTGTTGTTTTGTCTTTTTTAATGTTTTGTTTTTGTTGGTCATTGTTTCTGGAAAGAAACCTGCTCTCTCCCCCTTTCCCCTTCCATTTCATCAAGGGTTAATCTGAGGGCTATTTGAGGCTGATTTCTCTTAAGACATTTCTCTATATTTTAATAAAAAATTGAATTTGAAGAGAGAAGTTAAACTTTTTCATTTTGGAAATGCTGGAAAGATACTGTGTTGCCCTTCCCCTATTTCCATTCTTTTGGTGCAAACTGCTTTTCAAATTTGATGTGAAATATGTCTCAAGCAAATTTGTATCCTGGCAAATTTATTACTTACCAAGAAACGTCACCAGCCTCCAGGTTTGTATCCTCTGGGCAAGTGGGAGTTTTGCTGTGAGTCCCAGGAAAGGCAGAACAAATGTAGTTATGTGAAACAAGGTCTCCTTTTGCTTCGCCTGACTCCTGCTGAAAGCTAGAACGAGGTCAGGAGAGTGAAGCAGGGAGAACTTCTCCAGTGCTGTCTTTTTTCATCCCCTTGCCTGCCTACTCCTTACCTCTAGGCGTTGGCCAAGACCAAATGCAGTAGTACTGCGGTAGCACAAGACAGACCACGCTTGTATTTTTTTCTGAAAAATAATGGTTTTGGAGACCTTGTTTTTTTAGCAGCGGTTGCACAGTTAATTCAGAGAAATATTTGTGTTTATCTAGCTGATTCCAGCTGTGGCCCCAGGTACCTGGCAAGGGGTGGTGGGGATAAGGTTTTAAAGAGATTTCTGAGGCAGCATCTTACCCCTCTCTGCAGGAGCCTTCCTCATCCCTTACCTCATCTTCCTCTTCACCTGCGGGGTCCCCCTGTTCTTCCTGGAGACGGCGCTGGGGCAGTACACCAGCCAGGGAGGGGTCACTGCATGGAGGAAGATCTGTCCCATCTTTGAAGGTCAGTCAAGTTACGGGGGTTACTGACAGCACGTTCTAACAATTAGTGACTCAGAGTCTTTTTTGGAAATGTTATTCTGTTTTTTTCTTTCTCCCTTATTCTTCCTCCCTTCCTCTCTCTCCCAGCCTTGTTACCCCTCCTGGTGACTGCTGTGTGCGTAGGGTCAGTGCCCTGACCCCCCCGTAGGTGACTGAGGGTGTGTGGTGCTGGCTGGGGGCCGTGCTGGTCCAGCCAAGCCACGATCTCTGCTTTGAGATGCTCAGAGCCCAGGAGAGAGGAGAAGCAGGATGGCTAGCAAGCAGGAGGAGGAGGATGGAAGTGTCAATACACAAACACCTGCATGTAGTCCAGGACAAATACTGAAGAGAGAAGAGGATGAGGAAGGCTGGCTGGCTTATGGAGCTTTCCCTGCCCATCGCCATGCCCAGGGCTGCTGTGGCAGCATTTGCCAGCTGGCATCCTGCAAACAGGGGAGAATCTCAATGCACGCACTGGTCTGACAGCCCCGAGATGGGCTGGGGTTGTGGTTAAGGCACAGGTATAAGAACCAGGACTCCTGGGGCCCTGGGGAAGGCTGTTTAATGGCATTAATATGTTAATGAATCTAATGTCCACAATTCTCCTGTCCAGAGGAGAGCTTATTACCCACGTTTCGCAGACAGAGAAACCTGTGCTCAGGCAGATTAAAAGCCTGGTTAGTTTGCTGAAGCACAGGTGTGCAGTGCTATTTCAAACTCCCTGGGGAGTCTGGGACCTCCTGCGCTGGAGACCCCTGCGCTCTGGCACAGGGCCTGGAGGTGGACAGCAATGGCATCTCAAAGGGCACTGACAACCAGTTTTAAACAAATGAATCGGGCCTTTCTGACCCAATTACTGTGCTGATGTCTCAGTGAGCAATGGGCACAAGCAGGACCCAAGACCAGAGCTCAGCTCCTAAGTCTGTGCTTTTGCCCCGACACCATACTTTATGCATGATGTATATCAGCTGTGAGAACCTTTTTTGCCTGAGTCTTTCCAGAAGGAAGAAACTCTTTTATTTAAGGCATTTCTTTTCTTTAAAGGCTAGAGCTGGCTTTCCTGCAGGAGAGGCAGTGCAATGCAGTGGCATGGTAGTGGTCAGAAAAAAGTTTTCGCATCAGTGAAAGGTTTTCTCTCTGTTCCACCCTAGACCTGTCTAGAGATACCAACAATGTTTCCTGTCTGCATGCAGTCACAAAATCCTTTCTCTTTCCCTGAGGTAGGTCTTGCCCTATTCTCTAGTGAGCCATGTGGTTGGTGTTGCACCCTTCTTACCAGGGCATGGTCTATGTCTTTGTTTGGGGTTAAGCCCGATGTATTGGGAGTTGGTTGGCAGCCCCATCCTCACCTCCTTTGTTTTCCTTCACAGGAATTGGATATGCCTCACAAGTCATTGAGTGCTATTTGAATATCTACTACATCATCATCCTGTCGTGGGCACTATTCTATCTGTTCAGCTCCTTCACTGCAGTGCTACCGTGGGCCAGCTGCAATAACCCCTGGAACTCAGGTACACCTTCCCTTGGTCGGCTTCTAGCTCTTTCGCAATTCCCAGAAATTATTTGGGTTTTGTAGAAAATATTTTTTATTCAGATAAAAAGCTTCCATGAGCTGCAATGTGGTTAGGGACGCCTGCAAAGGCGACTGTCTTCATTCACCACGGGCAAGTGTCAGGAAGGCTGAGTGGTATGACCCTATGCCTAGCAGCAGCGGACAGTAAAGCTATTTCCACATGGAGATGTTTTGGGCGTTGAGATTTCACTGAAAAATCCACATTTGCTGGCAAACAGGAGAGGTAGGTGGGCTGGAAGAGTTTTCAAGCCAATCTAGAGTCCTCCTCACGTGGCAGGAGCTTTTCATTAGCTCTGGTACCACAATTTATCTTACAGTTCCATTACTCTACCCCACTCCTTTGGAGTTACTGGGACAGTTGCTGCCACGTACTGAACAGTTTCCTTTGTGCACTCAGCTTTTGGCTAAATCAGGCCAAGCCTGCACTGGAGGATTTTGCCAGTACAGGTCTCCCAATGCAGGAACCAGTAACACGAAACTCTAAAGGCACTGTTTTTCTGGTCTAATCACATCCATACAAGCCTCTATACCATTACATTGGCCAGGGATCTCATCTCCTCATATGCCCAGTAGAGAAGACCTGGCTTTGGTTTTATTCAAGGCACTTGGGCTGTGCCTGGGAAGATGGGTTAGATGTGAGGTAATCCTCATGGATCTGGTGTCCTTGACAGGCTTTTTTTACCATGTTGAACAGGTTGCTTTGCTTTCAGTGGAAAGCCAGGCTGGAAAGAGCTTTGGTGAGAGCTCGGTTCCATCCCTTTTTCTCTTGGGTCAGATGATACATTTCTGTGATGTGTTAAAACTCTCCACCCCATGGGCCATTCACTCACAGCTTCTTCTGCCCCTTCACCCCAGCAGAGGTAACCAGCCTTTTAAAGAGTTGATCTGATTCCTTCAGCTCCCCCAGCATGGGTTTGTTTGCGAGGAAAGCCACAGATGTTCTCTTCACAGGCAGAAGCTTCCCAGCCAGAGCTGGGATTCCTCGGTTTTCTGGTGGATTGTCTTTTGCTTGCCAAATGCAAGATGAGGTGCATTTCTTGGATGCGTGGCATCTCCTCCGTTTTTAGTAATTTCATGCTATGTGACAGAGTTGGGGATGGCAGAGTGGAACATGAAGGCATCTGTGGTGTGTGTGAACATATGCATGCATGTGTGGACAGGGAATGGTGTGTGGTGTGGGAGGAGAATGGGTTTTTCTATCCTGGCTACTCATAGTGGCTATCCCTCAATAACCTATATTTTGCAGCCATCTGGTTTCCATTTGGCAGGGAATTGCTCTCTCCTTCCCCTCTCCCCTTCCCAAAGCCCTCTGGCTACTGCGGGATTGGGATTCGTAGCTGGGGAGAGCCAGAGTTTAACGAGATGCAAGAGTTTAATGAGATGCTCTGTAGCATGGGGTGAAGGGTCTGTGTGCTGCCAGAGTGAGGGTTAGGGTACAGAGGGGAAGGAGCATCCCTCATGGAGGAGCCTTGGAGAATTTCTCTGGCTCATCAGCTTCCTTTTCTTTTGGTAGATCTCTGTGTGGACATTCTGAATAGCTCCAGCCTGGACAACAGGACCTTGCCTGCGAACGCCACCTCCCCAATGATTGAGTTTTGGGAGTACGTGATCGCTTTCCCTCTGTTCAGGCTCCTCTCTCATCCAAAGGCTGCAGCTGTAGGAGTATCCGGGTGGAGGGCTGTGCGTCTCTGTAGGACCAAGTGAGGTGCCACATGTCAGACCCGAACATGGGGAGCACAATGCACCGAGCTGCCAAGGAGATCGGCACAGAGTCCAGGGGCATGAGGACTAGATACACCCCAAAGGCTGCTCGCAGTGTGCCTGCCCAAGGGTGCTCGTATGCTCACTTACACAGGTGTATTCCCTTTCTGGCACTGAGGTGCCTGGGCGAGTGTGGCCACAGAAAGAGGCACCAAAAGAAGATGAGGACTTGCTGTAAGGAGGGGGTACTTGTGTTGAGTGTTGCAGGCTACTGTTGGCCGGCAAGCATGAGAGGCCAGGGCAGACTGAACAGTCCTCTACAGTGAAACAAAAAGGGACAAAACTGCCTTTTCCCTTCTTCTGACCATGTCTTGCATGGTGCCTAAGGGAAGTGGTCCATCAGGCTGCTCAGGCTCATCCCTGGAGAGCAGGGATCTGAGGCACATGCATGAGATGCCAGAGAGGGGCTCGGGGAGGTTTGGTCATGGGGCTGGAGGCAACAAAACACCTCTGAGGGAGGGGTCCTGCAGCAGGCCAGGCAGTGTCCCAGAGAGGGTCATCACTGTAGCCTGGAGAGGTTGAAATGGCTACCAGGGCCACACTACCTCTCCACACTCAACTGAGGAAGGTCTCTTAAAGAAGAGGGGTGCCAGGGGGTCAGCTTCAGCAGTATTTTTTTTTTTTTCCCCATTTATGGCTCCTAAAGTGCCTCTGAGAGGGTTGAGTGTCCTTTGTCCCTTGCAGCCACCACAGGGCACATAGAAGATGATATGCGCCCATGGGTGCAGAAAGAGTCTGCACAGTGCTGGACCCCCTCTCCCACCCTGTTCTTTGCACATACTACTTAGCGAGAGCTGTGACCCCTCTGAAACCATTGTTCAGGTTTTCTGTAGAGGTTGCAAGGGCAAGGGGACCCTGAGGGGACTGGTTTGGAGAAGGGTGTGCAGAGGAATCCTAAGTGTGGGGTTGGACTTCTGGAGACTGCATGAGCTGCAGTGCTGAGCTCTCGTGTGGCCCACCTTCATGACTGAGTCTTCATGGAATGAGGCTGAAGGAAGGGCATGGGAATCATAAAGGCCATTTATGCTTATATATAGGGTGTCCGTAGTATATGGGGAGACCAGAGGAAGAGCGGTGGCCATGGGGTGATGATGGCATTGGTGGCCTGCTTTGGATTGAGTAGTGTCTGCTGGGCAGCTGCCGGGGTGGGGGAGCAATGGGGAGCAGGTGGTGATTTTGTGTTGCGTGGCTCTGACGGGCACGGCGCCATGGGCTTGGAGAGTGGGAGGGCTCGGGCCAGTGACAGGACACAGTGGAGCAGCATCAGCAGGAACGACAGAGGGGGGAGCCCTAGGCAGAGCTGGGGTGATTCGCACAGCTGGGAGCCCTGGGCAGATGTGTTGTGGATAGTCTGTTAAGTCTTTGGATGGGGTAATGTGGGAAAGGTCTGTATAGATGAGTGGGGTCTGGGGTGTTAACGCTTCTCTCCCTGTCCCTGGACACTGGCAGGAAGCGAGTCCTGGGGCTCACGGATGGTATTCACAAACTGGGCACTGTGCGCTGGGAGCTGGCTCTGTGTCTCCTGCTGGCGTGGATCATCTGCTACTTCTGCATCTGGAAAGGGGTCAAGTCCACAGGCAAAGTAGGAACGGAGATTGTCCTCCTGGTCCATAAGCCTCCTTGTACCCATCTTACATTTCTTCTCCAATCTCTTTTCCCTCTTCCTGAAGTAGAGGCAGGAGACACACAGCACCAAAGTCAAACCTAAAACCTGGTGGGGCCATACTGATTTACACCAGTTGTGTTTGACCCATAAGAGGAAGAATAAAAGAGTAGGTCAAACAGGGAGGGGAGAACAGGGAAAGACCTGGGAACTAAGGGGAGTCTTGGGTCACCTTTTCCCTTGCAGATACCCACAGTGGCTGATGGATACTCCCCAAGTGCCCTTGGGAATCATCCACTCACCAGGGTGTTGTCCTGGTGTGGCTTGCTGTTGTTTTTAACAAGATCCTCTGCAGTGGCAAACTTCCTATCCCTGGCAATAATTAAACACTTGAGCAAAGCAGACAAGCTGCTGCCTGTAACCAGCTCAGTGAATAGATAATGAATCTCTTCTGCTTCTTTATCCTGCAAAATACTTGGGGTGGGAGAGGTGTCTTTGTGCTCTCCTTTGTGCTCTCCTTTGTACTCTCCCTGGCTCTGCGGTTTTTGGCTCAGTGGGTCACTTTCTGCATTTTGCTAGTGAGGCTGGAACCAACGCTCCCTCCTGATGTTCATCCCGTAGATCAGGTGGACTGGTTATCCTTCTGGAGTGAATGAGTGTGTGTTGCCTTGGGGTGGGTGTTAGGGACGCTGCTATGGCCTTGACTTGTTCAGGACCTCCTTCCTTCCTGGAGCTGCAATGAGATGGGTGGGTCATTAATGATGGTTGGGTCTTGTGGGCGTCCAGGGGATATCCCAATAGCAAAGGGAGGGGAACCGATTTCTGCACCAGACTTCTTCCTTCAAATCGCTATCCCTAGTATTGGCAGATGTTCCCTGTAGTACTGGACACCCGTGTTTCAGTGTCAAATCCCATCTCCCACCTTAAAACCGCACTGGGCACCCATTTTAACAGAGCAAGACAATAGCTTGCTCTGCTCGCTAGGTTTCTCCCAGTCTTTGCTGATGACTCTGGCTCTTGCTGGTGCTGACCTGCTGTCCACCACTTCTCAAGGAGGGAGAGCCAGACTCCACATTTACGGGGAGAGGGGATGCTCCACATTTTAAATCTTAAATCTCTGATGCTCCCTGCTTTGAATACCACAGTGCCATCTTCATAAGAAGTATCATTCTGATCTTGGGAGATTGGGTCTGAGAGGCTGTTTGAGCCGCATGGAAGTGTAATTAACTCATTCCAGGTTCTCTTCAGCTCTCAGCTCTCTCCACTGAGTCTCTCCTTTGCCTGGTGCTGCCCTGGCATGCAGAGCTTGCCTGCACAAGGAGAAAGCTAAAGAAGTTCAGTCAGGCTGGTTGGGATGATCGGGTTTGGCAAAGTCAGACCAGAAAGTGAGAGGAAACAGTGAGTGCATGTAGTAGCTGGAATGGTTTTCCTGGGACCACAGAAGATTTTTCCATCGCAAGTTTTAGGATACAGGGCTTGCTTTTTACCAGCCAGATGTTATGGACATGGTGCAGCAATACAGGGTGGGTTTTTCTGTCCCGAGACATACCACAGGTCAGACAGGCCAGTTGTCTTCTCTGCAGGTAGTCATTTTGAGTTTTACAGGGGCACTGTCAGAAAAATCAACTCCTTCCTTCTTTTTCCTCACTGACTACGTATTAGGATAAGCAATAGGGAGGTCCCAGGAATTCTGAGTAGGTGCATAATTTTGTTTAACAGCTGCAGAGTAAACAGGATGTTGTGCTTGACTGAGAGGCTGCTCTAATTGGATAACCCTGCCAGACCCTTGTGTTTACGATTCTGTGATTTAAGGAGTCCAAACTTAAAGAAACAATAGTGACCTTAGGAAAATAATTTCAAATAACTCCGTGAAGACTCATTTTCTTTAAAAGCCTTTTTCTTTTATTCATTTTGCCCACTCTTGTGCTCTTTCCATGTTTCCTTTCCTTATGCATTCAGCTGATGTGTATATATAAATGTTCCCCAGAAGTGATTTCTGAAGGTAGATTTTAGTACTTGTGCCAAAAGCGCTCGCATTCTCATTCAATTGGGGAACAGCAAAAGTACCACCTACTGTGACTTATTCAACCAATTATCACTAACCAGAAAAAATGTTATTTTAGGCCCCTCACTATGAATCCATAGAGTAAACAGCCTTCACATTACTTGGATGAATTTTAATAATGAATAAATGTTAGGAAGTCGCAACTTGCTCACGGATATTTTGCAAATAGAAAAAAAAGTATGTTACATAAGGCAATGGATTAGAGATGATGATTAATTCTACTGTAATATTTATTTACATCACACACAAGAAGAAGTGAAAAGAAGGTTTTACAAAAATAATGCTCTACATTTTCTTTAAAGGCTTTGAGGTGCCCCCATTTTTTACCTGTGAGCTCAGAGGCATTGAAGGGATGAGAGAGCCGCATGAGCACCCCTGGAAATGAGACCCCTCAGGGGTGTCTCAAATTGGACAGCAAAAGTTGCTATCTAATTTGGAAAACTCTTGCTGGGAATAGGACCATTTTAATAACTCCTCATTAAAACTCAGTGACAGGAAGAGATCTGGGTTTCTTCTGCAGCTCTAGAAAGATGAAGAGAACAGCTGGAGAGCAGGGAAATTACACTGACTGGAAAGAGAAAATAAAGCAGAGCAACCAGTGGCAGAGTCTTGGGTGAGGAACAAAATGTAGATTAACTAAATCACCGGTGAGATGTAACCTTGATTTAATTTCTTTCCCACCCCTCTTCTACACTAGCAGTAGTAGCTATAGCCAACAGCAGAGTCCGGGGACGTTTGCTGGGGTGGAGGCCTGCAGATGAGATGAGACGAGATGATGCCTGCACCCCCTCCCCGCTGACCCTCTCTCCTCTTGTTTCCCTGCACCCACAGGTTGTTTACTTCACTGCCACCTTCCCATACGTGATGCTTATCATCCTGCTGGTGCGAGGCGTCACGCTGCCCGGTGCTGCCGAGGGGATCATCTTCTACCTGAAGCCGGACATTTCCAGGCTGGCAGACCCGCAGGTGGGTGGGGGTCAGGCAAGTGCTGGCCACAGGAAGGTTTCCAGCTCCCTGGCCCTCGGATCTGCTGCTAGCTGAGGATCTAGCTGTCTTCTCTGAAAGGAGACCAGCGAACAAGTGAGACCTCCTTAAAAGAGCTGAGAGGGGTCTAGTCCCCCTGCACAGCACAGCCCTTTTGCTCATGCATCTGCAGCATATGGACATATTAGGTCATTTCCACTCATGGGCTCAGCAAAACCAGAAGAGTATATGAAATATTCAGCATGTAACAGACGGTTTTGCTGGGTCTTAAATGCAAATAATTAAGGAAGGTGGAGGGAAATAATCTACCTCTTTCTTTTTTTCTGGCCTGGTTAGCACTTTGTTTGGCTCCAACAGGGCCATCCCAGGGAGTGCAGGGCCCCTGTGCTTCAGAGACCAAGTGCACACAGGTAGCGCAGGCTATGCCCTAGCTGGGCAACAGGTTCCCTTCACCTGTCCCGGGGGCTGGTCCCACCTGCCCAAGTCAGGGGCTGGCCAAAGGGTCAGTCCTTGCCACCGCTCGTTGGAGCTCCTGGAAACCTCCCCCCGGCAGGGAGGGTGCTGTGTACCCAGGGAGGGCAAGTCCACATTAGGGCAGAGGGTACAGCCAAACCCAGGACCTGCAAGGTAGCCCAAGTTGGCAGTAGGTGGGCAGCACCCTTGGGGGCTGCTCAGGGCAGGCAGCAGGACCCCTCCTTGGAGGATCCCCCCGGGGTGTCTGCTCCAGCACCTTTCTGTAGCAGCAGGTTGCTTCCCTTTCCCATGTGGGCTCAGTGATGGTGTGCAGGCTGCCTCCACCATCCCAGGGAGATGTTAATGCAGACCCTCCCCAGAAGAGCATTTAAATGACACTGCTGCTAATTATTCCACCACTGAATCTTTTCGTGGACGCAGCCAAGCAATATGCTTAGCCCACAGTCTCAGCTTACCTCCCGCATCTTCCCAGATGGCCAAAGCCCCAGCTGCTCCCAACCCAGCTGCCAAACACACTGTCTTCCCCCACATGGCTTTCAGATGCAATTATGTGTTGTCAATACAAAATCTGTGGTGCGCTGAATGCAAAAAGCCAGCTGAACATAAATGGCATTTTAATATCAAAATAAATAACAGGGTATGACTGGGGCTGAGCGTGTTTTACTCATGGTCAGAGCTTATTCACTGAAAACCTCCCTATCTTTCACAGCCTAACTAAAGCTGACATGGTCTTTCCAGGCTGCTGCAACCCAGCATAGCAGGCGTGAGAGATCCTGCTACTGAGTTTAGGCAGAATGTGGGGCTTTGGTGTAAAGTGGGATGTGTGCCCGTGCCCGTGCCTGAAGGGCTCCCATGTACATGCCTATCTGTGAGAGATTCGTGTGAATTTAAGCAGCAATGCCTGGGCTGGGATATTTTGAAGGCTGCCAAATTGCAGCTGCCTGGATGTTTGCAGCTGGGGGCTGCTTAGAGGAAAAAGAGAGTGAGAGGGAACACACAGACAAACAGAAAGGTGGGCTGTTTTCCTGCCTGTCTGCTAACTCGCAGCTCAGGGCTTTCCCTGGGACAGCGTGAGAGCAGAGCTGCAGTTCAGCCCACAACACACGGAGTGAAGGGACTATTCCATGGGGGAGAGGGCTGGAGCTGGAGCGGTGAACAAGCCCGCTCAGCTTTTCCCATGCAATGCCAGAGCAAAGGGTAACCTGGGTACATGACACCCCACTGGCCTGAAATCTCTCAGCCCGGCAATTTTCTGCCCTTCACCCTGCACCATGGCCTCAGAGATGTGGGAAACTAGATTGGGGAGCAGGGAGGGAAGTATATTGATCATGCAAAGAACTCGCTGGCCCTCATTTGGGATGACTAACCAGTGGCTCTATGAACCCTGAGCCACGTAGGGACCACAGACATCTGCAGTGTCAACTTCAGCTGGAGCCATGCTATCAGGGATGCCATCTCCACCCAGAATTCAAAGGCGCGGAATGGAGAAGTGGTGTCACCTTGAGTGGGATGTGAAAATACAGTCCCCTCAGGAGACTTTCCCTAGAGGGCTTTCAGTCCTATAGCTCAGTTTTCCCAGAGATGTATCCCGGTTTCTACATCCACTGAACCCCTCTCTGTCTCTTGTTCTGCATGGATGGAGGGGTTGTTGCTAGACAGGGCACAGCCATTTGTTTATTTTGTTGCCAGGTCTGGAGACCACTGACCTTCTCTGTTCCAGGTCTGGATGGATGCTGGCACTCAGATCCTCTTCTCTTATGCCATCTGCCAGGGGTGCCTGACAGCTCTGGGCAGCTACAACAAATACACCAACAACTGTTACAGGTAAGAGGAGCCTGGACTCCTCGTATCCTTCTGGAAATCTGCTCAGAGACAAACAGCACAGAGCTGCATCTGAGGCAGGCTCTGTCCCCAGGGGAGACCTTGGATCATGCTGCTTTGACTAACAAGCTGCTCAGAGTGTGGAAGCTGCAGAGGACACAACGTAGGGATGGAGAGTGGCTGAGGGAACACAGGAGCTCCAGAAAATGGCTTTAGTAGTGCTCTCCCATATGAGTCAGCTTGGAAATGGGAGAGATTGGAGTCGGGGATGGGGAATGAAAATGGAGAGTGTCTCCAGCCACTGTGGAGACACCATGGGCTATTTTGACAGGGTGAGTGAGCAGGGGTGGCACAGCCAGCTCTCCTGTCACTTGCTAGGCAGGGGAGATGGTACTAAGATGATGGCTGGGCCCCCTGTCTCCAGTGCTTTACTACCATCAGGGTAATGTACTGCCAGTGGCATTTTGATCCTATCAAGGAGATTAATCAAGTCTGTCTGGCGTCCTCCTTGCCCTTGAATTACAGATCTATTTTATCCATGGCCTGACATGTTGCTCAGTGAAGCCATCAGGACCGTTTCTGACACCTTCCACAGAGCCCCGAGGAGCAGGAGCTGTGTTATTCCTTCATGTATTGCTCCAACATGGATGGGAAAATGTAATGGTACTCGGGAGACATCAATCATCACTCCTCTTCTGTTCTTCAATAGGTGCTGCCATGGCTGTTGGTCAGGCAATTAATACTTTCCCCTGGCTCTCCCGAAATGTATCTGTCACCAATGGAGCAGTGCACTGACGCCTTCCTCTAATGCCTTAGGTGCCTTGGACTGGCATCTTAGCTCTGGGTGGCCCAAATGTGCTGGGTGTCCACACTGCCCCATAGCAGCTGGCACTGTGGGTCAGCTCTGGCAGCTGCCCAGGCAGGATCCCGGGGTGTGGGGTTTCCAGCCCAGCCAGCTCAGACTGGTGCCCCATTTTTGCAGGGAGCAAGTGCATAAGCGTTTCAGGACAAGTAGCATAGCATGTTCCAGCCTCCGTCTGAACATAGTTAATAAAGACAGTGTAGACACAACCCTTGTCAGGTGAGGATTTTTCGTTAACCCATTAGTCCGTGTTTTACCAGACCTGCTGAACCTGTACATGTTCATGATTTCAGATGCTCCTCTTTCTTGACTATGTTTACTTTTGCAACTTCTTCCCTTTTCTAATTTGTTGTTTTCCTCATTTTGTCTGTTGTTTTTCTTATTCTCTTGACTCCTGTCAACCTTTTTATTGCCATCTCCCTACGTATATCATTGTGGCATCCTATTCATAAGCCACTGGTGGTGCCCTACGTCTCTCTTTGTGCCATGTATAGTCCCATAGCTCTTGAACAGTGGGGTACACGGTAGGTAGGCTGATTTCTGGCTCTGTTCTGAGCTTTTTACTTCTGAGGGAGTTCAAGAGCAGCATTGCTGTTCCTTGGTCCATGCTGTCCGACTGGGGAAGCTGAGTACAGACATGATCCCAAATGGAGCCGTTCTGCAGCAGGAAACATTGATTTCTCTCTGGTCTCCCCCCTGCAGGGACTGCATCATGCTCTGCTTCCTGAACAGTGCCACCAGCTTCGTTGCTGGCTTTGCCATTTTCTCTGTGCTGGGCTTCATGGCTCGAGAGCAGGGTGTACCCATTGCAGAAGTGGCTGAGTCAGGTAGGTTTTTTTGGGAGACTTCAGAGCCATGGCAAAACAGAATGCCTGAAGGGGAGGGGACTTTTCTGATGTGAAGCCCAGGATGTTATCTACATCCTCTATCGCTATGGGTGTCTGCAGTGAGGTCTGCAGGACCAGTGCTCCCCGACACAGCTTTCAGCCCTGTGTGGGCAAGAGGCCATGGTGATATGAACTTTGAAGCAGTATGTGAGCTCACTCTGTGCTGCACGGTGGTGGCGGCAGGCGGTGGTGTGCGGGTCACACGTGGTCATCCTGTGGTCTGTTGGCAGGTCCTGGCCTGGCTTTCATAGCATATCCAACGGCAGTAACGATGATGCCTGTGTCTCAGCTCTGGTCCTGCCTCTTCTTCCTCATGTTGATCTTCTTGGGACTGGACAGCCAGGTACAGCAAACACCCCCTCCTCATCTAACACCCAGGTGCCTGTCCCCATCCTGAGCACTCCCCAAGGCCATGGGAAAGGATAAGGTGGTTATGTACTTTGCTGGTACCTCAAATACATTCTCCACATTGTCTGCAGCACTTTCACACTGTGGGATCTCAGAGCCAGGGCTGATGGGAGGCCAGTGGTTATGTGTGCTGGCATCTCTCTTCGGCATCCTTCTCCCTGTGTGTACATGAGGGTGTTACAGCTACTTCCCCTCCCACCTCTGTGCCAGTACCAAAACAGTGCACACTGTGGAGTGACGCCCAGCACAGAGCTGGCAGTCTGGGAAGGGGAATGGGGCTGTTTTCTCCCAGCTGCATCTCACCAGAGCAATCCCTGTGTGCTCTCCTTGCTGGTGTGCACATCTCTCACCCTCCCATACTCCTGTTATGCCAGGAGCAAAACCCAGCAGAGCACCCTGTGGAGCGCAGTGTGCAACCCTGGTGTGCTAGCACGAGGGAAGCAGGGGATGTCCTGGCACATCTGCCAGGCAGGGTGCTCTGGTCAGGCTCTGCTTTGCAGAACCTCAGCCCCCGCACCTGGAGAATGAGGTCTCTTTCCTCTGTTTCTCTGGGTCGAGGTCCCCTCCTGCCTCATCTCACCTATGGCTCTGCTTCATGCTGGCTGGGCTGCCCTAGCAGTGGCTGATGTTCTCTTATGTACACCATGGGTGACGTGCGCTGTGGGACCGAGAGCCACGCAGTGATGAGCAGGCATCCTGCCCCACAGTCAGCCCCAAAAGCCAGCAATTCAGCGGCAGGACCCCTGGCCGCCTGCTCTATTGGGTTGTGCCAGGCAGTTGTGGCATATTTTGCATCCAGTCCTGCTGTACGAGGGGTGTGCTTGATGTTAGGGCTGAGCTGTGCCCCCACAGTCACCTGGCTCCCCTTAGCTTCACAGTGGCAGGGGGAGCTCCCCTCTGTCACAAGGGTTCCTTGTGCCATCTCAGATGCTTCCTCACCCTACTTAAGGGGCACAGTCTGCCCCTTGCCTCCCCATAACTTGATCATTCCTGCTGTGCAGCAGCATGCTCTGTTGGGTTTGAGGCAATTCCTTGTACATCTCACTGTTCATCCCCCCAACATGGAGCAGTACTTTTAACCCCTTTGGTCTGCAGCTCCAGAGGAGACCTCACTGATACACTGAGCTGTGTTTGGGTCCCTAGCAGCTGCAGCTGTCCCTTGGTGGAAGCAAGACAGACAAAAAGAGAAAACAAACAAATAAGGATTTGGGTGGCTGGAGGAAAAAAGGACAGTGAGAGGGAGTCTGTGCTTGGGGAAGCAGAGACACTGATTTTTCTGACCTGTCTTCTTCTGCAGTTCGTCTGTGTGGAAAGCATGGTGACAGCTCTTATTGACATGTTCCCGGAAGTGTTTCGGAAGAAGGGGCGTCGGGAGCTGCTGATCCTGGCCATTGCAGTCATATGCTACCTGCTGGGCTTATTGCTGGTCACTGAGGTAAGAAAGGAGTAGGTGGGGTATACAGCCAAGCACCAGAAACTCTGCTGGACTGCTCTGGAGGAGTGGGTAGACACAGCAAGCTCGTCTTTGATGCTGTTAATTATCCTTCATTCCTAATGCATTAGCTGGTGTCTCTCATAGCCAGTGCTGCTTTTACCCTGTGTGATGCTAGTGTACTCGCTGCATAACTAAGCCTTCCAGAGAGACAGTCCCGCAGCCCAGAGAGGCTGCCTGACATACAGCTTTGTGCAAATACCAGGCCTGCTGGCTAAAACAAGCTGAGCTGCACAAGCAGAAGCTCTTCTAAGGGCAGCGATCGTTTGCTGGCTGCTTTCCACAAGAAGCAGATCAGCAGGAGGGGCGGCTGAGGGTAATGGCTGCACCATAACCCTGCCTGAGCCAGTGGGAAGCCTGTGATCCCTGGGACTAGAAGGAGCAGAGCTGTGTTGGTGCGATGCTATGTGCATGGTGTTTGCCCTGCTCTGCAGCTAATAGCCAAGCACCTCTTCCTGCACAGTGGTGTGGTGTGGTGTGCTGTGCTGTGTGTGCATACTGTATGCTTGGGCAGGGGTCTTAGCACTCCTCTGTGTTGCCTCCATGTGCTGTGTAGTTACAGCTAATTCCTGCTAAACCTCTTAGGCACTGCTGAATGACCCTCCAACAGGATCTTGGCTAAGGATTTGCTGAGGGCAGCTCCCACTGTGATCGAGAGAGCTTTGAGTGAAATTGCATTAAGGGTTCCCCTAGCTTTTGCATGCCCCCTTGCATGGAGGCATCTAGTCCCATCATCGCAGGATGTCACCTCATACGTGGTGGGATGAAGGGGTAACTGCTCTGCTGCTCTGGCAGTGTCTAGAGCCCTTCAGCACTATTTGAAAGCATCTGCTTGACTTGTATTGGAGATGCTTTCTCTTTGAGAAAACACATGAAAGTATGAGAGAGGAGTCATCCACTGACCTGTAGAGGTAGCTGATGGCAGCTATGCAGGTCTCAGCTCGAAGGCAGAGGCAGCAGGGAAGCCACATGCTTCTGCCATTGCAGGGCTTGGACCCTGAGCAATACGTAAAGATGGATGCAGCTAAAATGAGGTGTCAGAATGTCCTGATCCTCAGGATCCCAATTTCTTGGGTGCAAAGTTCTGCACTGCTACATGGTATTTTGAAATTATGTTGGAAACTTGCTAACTGGTTTAAAACAAGCACACAAACTGGCTTCTGCCTCTATGGACATAGAAACCAGCCTAGCCCAGCATTATCATAAAATGGGCATGAAATGCTCTCCTGCCACCAGGCCTGACTGCCTTTTTAGGACAGAGTGGGGGCAGCCCCAAGAGAAGGCTCTTCTCCTTCTCCCACCTGCTCTAGGTGCAGTGCTTCTGCTGCTATTCTTCTGCTTGCCTCAGTCATTTTTCCCTCACATGGAATAGTCCTGCTATGACTCTCTCTCCTCTACCTCTTCAACAGGGTGGGATGTACATCTTCCAGCTCTTTGACTACTATGCTGCCAGCGGCACGTGCCTGCTCTTCCTGGCCATTTTTGAAGTCATCTGTATAGGATGGGTGTACGGTAAGTGGAGGACAAAAATCTGTGTTGCTCTTTCTCAAGGGAAGGATGGGGAGTTGAGAAGTGAGAGGAGATAGAAAAGATCCTTAGGGGGCAAAGAAATGCTGTAATTACCCTCTTTCTTGTCTGGTTTCCACTGTGTTTCCTCACAACATTTCTTAACTACTCCACATTTAGAGTAGGAATGGCTTTTCCCTCTATGAAGATCCCTCATGTTGAACTACCTTGCTGCTCTTCCCATCTGCCCTTTGAATTAGAAAATCAACTATAGAGACTAATACTGCTGTTCTTTGGTCTCTGTTACTGTCTGCTTACATTGTGCCTTTAGTTTAGTCCTGTCAGTTAATTTAACACAAAATGCTGGGATGCAGACTTGCTGTGTGCCACTTCTGCGACAATACCCGCTTCCTGTTTGCATGGGCTGTGATGGCACTCCTAAAAAAAATGGGAGGGACTGCTTTGGCTCTCAGTGAAGTCTGTAACTAAGCTACTCAGGAGTAGGATTAAACTGAGCTCCACGAACTATCAGAAGGAAACCAACTGCTTGTTAGTCTGTGCAGTAAGAAGAGTATCCTGTGATATCCTACGGGAGATCTCTTCCCTGCTGAATGGTGCCTGAGCACACAGGCTGTAGTTCATCTCCCTGAAGCTCGCGTCGAGGCCGGTGGTTTTCGGGCAAAGGGTCTAGTTGTGTGTGATGCAGAGCAGCTACTCTCTCTCCTTAGCTTCATGGAGCTACAGGAGTTCGGTACCTCTAAGGATCATGCAAAGCTGTAGTAGATGCCAGCTTAGACCAGATCCTCAACATCCCACAATCACGGATCTGCTGCCTCTAGCTATGCCAAGCAGCATGGCCATCCTAAGCTAAGGAAAAGATTGCAGGCATGAGCATCATGTTGTGTCTCTTTCAATGGCTAGGAGTGGATGCTCAGGAAGGAGTATAATAGCAGAAAAGTTAGCAATAATACTTTCTGTGAATATTCTCCCAAATTCTAACAACTTATGATAGAACCATAGAGTGGTTTGGGTTGGAAGGGACCTTTAAAGGTCATCTAGCCCACCCCCTCTGCCATGGGCAGGGACATCTTTCACTAGATTAGGTTGCTCAAAGCCCTGTCCAACCTGACCTTGAACACTTGCAATGACGGTGCATCCACAACTTCTCTGGGCAACCTGTTCCAGTGTCTCAACACACTCATAGTAAAAAATTTCTTCCTTATATCCAATCTAAATCTGCCCTCTTTCAGTTTAAAACTGTTACCCCTTGTCCTGTCACTACAAGCCGTAGTAAAAAGTCTCTCTCTGTCTTTCTTACAAGCCCCCTTTATATACTGAAAGGCCGGAACAAGATGTCCCTGGAGCCTTCTCTTCTCCAGGCTGAACAACCCCAACTCTCTCAGCCTTTCTTTACAGGAGAGGTTCCAGCCCTCTAGTTGTTTTTATGGCCCTTTTCTGGACCCACTCTAACAGGTCCATGTCTTTCTTGTGCTGGGCGTCCTGGAGCCAGATGCAGTACTCAGCTTGTTGTCCAGGGATTTCCAGAGCCAGAAGTAAAATCTATTTATTTCTCTTCTGTTAATTTTTCCAGTTGACTCAGGTAAGCATTTATCATCCACAAAATGCTGCAGCAAGGAGCTCGATGGCTTGGTCAGGTGTTGTGTGAGGAGTCACTCTCTTTTCCTTGTTCTGAATCTGCCACCTGCTAGTTTCATTTGGTGCCATCTTTGTCTTATTTTAGAAGAGACAGTGAACAGTCAGTCCCTGTGTGCTCTCTTCGGTGCTTACAGTTTTATAGAGGTTGCATTGGCTGTAGTGCAGTTTCTGATGAAGGGGTTATCAGTTTCTTCAAGCCGTTTATGTAAAGCAGGAGCCAATTGCTAGTCTGGATGGACTCCTCCCTTACTGAAATGGTAGCAGGTCCAGCTGCTTGGGCTTGACCTCCAGGGAATGCAAGAGAAGCAGATCTGTAAGAGAGATTTATTTTAGAGAGGTGTCCTGCAAGGGAAGCTAACCTGAGAGCTTGCAATACCAGACCCTGGCCAGATTTTAATTTAGAGTTGCCTTCTACCCAGTCCCTGTGGGATTTACAGGGGGATGGAGATTCCCATCCATCTGTGACATGCTTCATCATCACCATGTTCAGTTACATTAAACTGAGTTATGCTTTAATGTATAGAACCCCCCTGCCATTTTTATGGTCACACAGGCCACACACCTTTTCCGACGACCCATGGAGAGGAGCAATGGGGGACAATGAGCAGCAGGAGAGGTGATGCTGCCCCCGCAGCCCGGGAGGGGGACAGAGCAGCCGGGGACTGAGAAATGGCCCTTTCCCTCACCACCATGGGTTCATTTGCCCCACTCCACACAGCAGGATTTTACCCTCTTGATGTTCTACTTTGCGTCCATTG
The DNA here is from genome assembly GCF_018139145.2 of Gymnogyps californianus. Classification (NCBI taxonomy): domain Eukaryota; kingdom Metazoa; phylum Chordata; class Aves; order Accipitriformes; family Cathartidae; genus Gymnogyps; species Gymnogyps californianus. Next base: position 151,208,212 of record NC_059471.1, read on the forward strand.
GGCTGATTCTGTTCCGAAATGTAGTCAGAGGGCCAAGGTGAGGCATCTTAGTGGAAAAAAAAGTGCCTGGTGCCAATCAATGTTTTTTTCCCCAGCCTCAGAATTGGCAGGGCTGAGCCTCTTGCTTACACTGTGAAGAATTACAGCATTTTTGCTAACACAAATATGCGTTCTGAGTTTCCCCTCTCCCAGCACATACGCCAACCACCCACCACTTGGCAGCTTCCCTCTGCTGCCAGGCAGCTGCTCTTGCAAAGATCTGAGGATTTCCTTGTGTACTGCTCTCTGCCTGTGAAAGGATCGCACAGCATCGGACCTGCTGATCGTGTTCCCTAGACGGGAGTGCTGGAGAGTCTGGGGTTTTTTTTTCCCCTCTTCTCCTCTCTCCCTTCCACTTTGGGACAGGCAGCCCTCATATAAGCAGGAATGGGTTTTGAACACTGGGATTCACAACATGATGCCACCAAAATGTGCTGCAGGGAGGATATTTTCCAGGCAGTCACAGCATGCACATTAAGATTAGCTGTTCCAGGAGAAAACAAGTGCCTCCATCGCCGCAGGAGAGCTGGGGCTGAAACCATTAGGACTGTTTACAAAACTAAAGCAAACTGATGCCAGCAGGTACCCGTGGGTGGCTCTAGGGTGAACCCGTGTTGTGCTGGTATAAATCTTTCTCTTGCTCTCTTGCTCACATGCAGCATGGCTACCAGAAGCGGCAGCCTCCTTCTGCCTGGATCCTGCCTGTCGTACTTGCTCTGGCTGCGTGTGCTTTATTCCTCTCGGACGCACCAGCTACAGGCAATCTTAAACAGTTATTTATGGGCCATAAGGGGCCTGCTCTGTGCAATAAGGGGCCTGCTCTGCGCACCTGGTACCCAAAGGGTGCGCAGTTGTTGCAGTGTAACGACTGCCTCTGCTGCTGGCATTTTGCACAGGTTTGGCGCAGGTCTTGATGCTGCAGGTTTGAGACAGAGAGGGAGCAGATACAAGCTTAGCACTATGGCATAGCGCCGGGGTCATCACCTATTGAAATCCTGTGGCTGAAATTTGATACAGATGAATGCAAATAAATGCAGCTTGGGAGAAAAGATTTAAAAGGGGGGGCTTTTCCATAGATTCCAAACTAGCAGCTCTGTGAAACTCACTGTTTCTGGATATTGTAAAAATAAAATAAAATCTTTGTCCCTTTCAGTTTGGGTATCACTTGCAGCTGTTATAAGCTACGTAAAATGAGAAGGGCTCCATAAGTACAAGACATAAAGTTGTAAACAAATCTCTAGTTGGGTTCATGTGAAATTTATTCCCATGAATTTATGTAGCAAAATTAAATGATTTGTCAGAAAAGCATGCAACAGCTTTGAAGGTATATGGGATTGCTCAGCACAAGAGAAGTGGTACCAACATGCATGGATAAATGCCCTGTGCCTGCATACCATTCTTTCTTGTCTTGGGATATTGGGGATAACAGCAAACATCTTTGTTCATTCCAACAAAAATCTCTTTGGGGAAATCTTTATCATTTTCTCTGCAGGAGCTTTATCTAATCCTTCTAATGTGCTGGGAAGGAGGGGAGACTGCACGTGTCCTCCAGCTTCTAATTTGCTCAAAAAGCCAAATTTGAGTGATTGAACTGATGACTTCTTAAGCTTGATTACTTTTTCATCTGCCTGCTAAATGTAGAACATGTAAAACCTCCTGTTCATATACTCTCTGAGGACGTTCATGTCAGTCCCCATTGTATTTCATTACATCACCTACCGACTGCCACAGTGGCTGTGGAAATGCAGGACCTGATGGTTGTACTACAGAGAATAGGGATAAGGACAGGTGGAGGCACACTGTAACTAACAACATAAATTTTGGGTTTTTTTCTTGGTGGAGGATGGATGTCTGTTGTGTCTTTCTTTTTGTTTGGCATCTTTGTATTTCTTTAATCACTATGTCTCTTCCACTAGATCCTAGATCTAAATTTGCAGTGAAACTAGCTTCCACGAAGTTGTATTGCAAATGAATTTATCCGTCATATGTCTGACATCATAGTGTGTTTCTGTGGAAACACTGTATGGTATAAGAGACTGTGCTATCCTCATGTTCTAAACTGCAAGTCACATAATTTACATCTCTCTCCTTTTTTTCTCACCCTGTGGAAGATTTTGGCTTTTTGGCAGAATAAATTTTTTATACCATCTCCCTTTCATCCCCAGTATATTTTCAGAAATGCTATCTGAAGTCTCATGATATTTACAGCTTGGAAGTTTTAGGGTTCTGTTCTCTGGTGTACGTTGGGCTCCCACAGAAGGCTACCTGTCCCTTGATATGCCACAGCTTGTTGTCTTTGCTTGAGGCTACTTGTTAACTTGCCAACTCATGATGGGAACCATGGGCTGTTCAAAGAACCTGCCCTCCCCAGCCTAAATACTTCAAAAAGCTGTGTTTAAAAGAGCTTTCCTGCAAACATTAGTCATGGGATATAGCAAATAATGCAAGGAATTACAAAAAAGAAAAGCACACATAATGTGCTTTTGTAGAATTCATATATTTAAAGGAAACGTAATACGGCAATTTAATTCTAAGACACAAAAACCACAAACCAAAATAAAACTCACCAAACCCCAAACACTTGCAAGTGTGGCCAGTCCTCTAGGAGTATTTTTTGCCCAGCCCAGCCTTTTGGTGTTAAGATGCAAAGAAGCAAGGTCTCATCATGCTTGCAGGTGGGAACAGTGGCATGACCTTGAGTTCACAGCGGGATGAACACTCCTAAAGGCAGAGCCCTTTTTTATCAGCTAAGCACTGTGATTAAGCTTCAATAAGACAAATATGGTATTATTTCAGCCCAGAGGTGCTTAGTTGGTATCCCTTTCTATGGACAGTCTAGCTCCGTTTTTTTGTCTAATATTGTTACTCTTTTTTACCTGAGGCAGTCTGATGTAGTACCTCTGGTTAGCTCTAGTTAGAAAGAAGTTAGGGCATCTTATGAATGACTTTTTGATTCTTCTTCATTTTACATCTCTTTTTGGCCAACATTAGGCTCTTGTTCCTTGAAGACATCTTAGAGCTTACTACAAGGTCTGCTGAAGTCCATCTGCATTACGCCGTCTCCTCTATATACTATTGCATACATTTCCTCTCTGTGCTTTGGGTTGGGAAGAGTCAATGGATAGGGTCTGGCCAGTGGCAGGACTTTTAGATGCTCTTCAGAGGTATATCCCACTCTGGTGCACCATGAGATTCAGGTGGGTCCTGCATACTGTGAACAACATAATCTAGGAAGTGAAACTAATGAAAAGAGAAGAAGGAGATCAGGCACCCACAGGACAGCTCCCATTGGACAGTACAGCAGCACTTGCAGATGGAAGATTTGGTTTCCAGCAGAATTTGGATTGCCAGGTCTTCTGGATTTATGCCAAAAATAAAATATTCTGTGGAAAGCAGGCTCTTGATAAGAGGGGAAATGCCCAGCTCAGTCAGGATTCTTGACATGACTTCCCTGGTGTGCTGATCTTGTTATAAAGAGAGGGTTTTGTTTGGTGTCCCCCACTCTCGTTGTTCTTTTTAGCACTCTGGGCTCAAACAGTTCCATGTGCTCAAACTGCAAGAGCTTTCCCTTGCTGACCTATAAACCAGGCACCTCTCCTTGCCTTGTGCCAGTCCTTACCAGCTCTTAGTGGCACGTGGGCTGCTGCTGTCTGAGGGACAGGGCATTTCTTCTATGATGTCAAGCTTTCTGATAACTTATGGCTGAAGTTAAAAACCTCCATCTGTATTTAGCCACGGATGGGCCTTTTCAATGCCAGAAAAGCCCGTTACCTGCTGTTATATTATTAGGATAGCCGTGTTTTTGCCAGGAGTAAACACTGAGGATAAAGAAAGTTGGGATCTGATGTGAATAGTGGTTGAAGGAAACAACAATGATCTGACCTCTGACTTTGTCTCTGTGCTGGCTGGTGGCCAAGGTGCCAACCGCTTCTACGACAACATTGAGGACATGATTGGTTTCCGGCCGTGGCCCTTGATCAAGATATGCTGGCTGGTGTTCACCCCGGGTCTGTGCTTGGTAAGTGTAATTATGACAACATGGCATATTATTCTGGGTCCCTGGGTTCTCAGTAGGAAAGGTTGATTTGTCTTCAAGGTGCTGCTGTAATTTTTTCAAACTGCTGTGGAGTAGCAGAAGCTTGTCCATAGCTGAGGCGGCAATTTATTTCCTTTATAAAGCCTTATCTTTTGCCTGGAAAATTAATTGAGCCTCAAAAGCCACTTGTTTACTATGAAGGCAAAGGGAAACGTATCCTCAAAGTCTGGAGAGGTTTGGTCAGATTACTTTTGAACAGAAGACCAGTGAGAATTATCCTGTTCTGAAATACTTGCTTCAGCCTGTGTTCCTGTGACCTCCCGTGGTTCAGAAATATCTTTCCACAGCCATTTGCTTTCTATGTTATTAAATCTCTTTTAAAACTTCTGTGACAACTGTGTTTAAAGAAAATGCACCCTAAATCAGGCAAGTTCTTGCTTGTTTTGAGTTTATGTCCAGTCTTGCTCCACTGACTTTTACATGAATTCTGAGCCAAATTCTGCTCCTGCATCTGATGTTGAGAGTTGTTTTCTTTGACCTCAGTGGGAACACAGATGGGATCTATAGCTACAGCTTACAAAAGATTTCTAGTCCTCTGTCCTCAGGCTCCAGCAGGAGCTGAGTATCAGGGAAATTTTCAAAGCAAGCCTGATCCAGCCCAAATCATCTGAGAGCTCTGTGGCCAGAGAGCCCCGAGAGGGGTAAATCTGTGCCCGTGTGGTACTTCTGGAGGGCTTCTGCCCGGGACAACAACAATTCCTGACTTTGATATGAATAAATGGCTATCTCAGTGTTGCTGGACCCTCAAAGCCGCTGCCAACTTTGCTTAGGTCGAACCCTTAAGAAGCCTGAAGGCTTTACAGTGCAGAGAAGCCTGGCCCTGGCTCTGAGATAACTCCTTGTGTGGTCAGCATGCACCAAGCTCTGCCTCGCTGCAGCTAACAATGTCCATGCTAGCTCATGCAAGACATCACACTCATTGCCATCCAGCTGGTGCTTGCAGGGTGGCCAGGCTGCCTGGCTTTGCTGCTCCCTTTGCTCTGGCTATGTCTGTGTTTTCTGCTCCTCAGGCCGTCTTCCTGTTTTCCCTGATCAAATACACACCCTTGAAATACAACAATTCCTACGTGTACCCGCCCTGGGGCTACGTGGTGGGCTGGCTGATGGCACTCTCCTCCATGGTCTGCATTCCTCTCTACGCCATCTTCATCCTCCTGAAAACCAAAGGACCCCTGAAGCAGGTACTGGGATTGTGGTCACTGGGTGAGTTGCTGCTGCTTCCCCAGACAGCTCATGGGAAGGGTGCCAGGGAAGATGTACATGGCACATTTCTCCTCTGAGAACGCAAGGGGGGTGAGAATGGCCCTTACCCAGAATGCCCCGTAGCTCTTGCTGGCAATTTGGAGGGCTTGGAGAGTCTCAGCACAGCTTCCAGAGTGACCATCAAATATCCAGAGTCTCCCATGAGACGTTGCACCACCATGCTCAGTGCAATATATAGACATATGCAGAGCGTCTCTTAACGCTGGCTCCACTGGATGGCAGAGGACTCCCTCAGTGTGGGCTACCTGAGGCCACAGGCTGATTGGTTTGGTTTATGGTTCAGGTGGTGCTGCTGGCCGTGTAAGTAAAGATGGCATGCCACCACTTTTGCCTCCTCTTTCGTTACTGACTAGTGCCAGTGCAAACCAGGTGCAAAACCAGGATCTGTTTTGCCTTTACCTCTTGTCCCTTGCCCCTGCTCCCTTTTTAATCCTGGGTCAGGACTGTGTTATTTTCTCTGAAGAAATGACATGTGGCTATTAAAAAGGACATGCTCACAAAGCTGTAAAGGTCTACCCTGTGCCATGCCCAAGCCTGTCTTCTTTCACTGTAGACACCTTGTCCTAGGAAGAAGCGTGTCTAGGAAGATGGTGTCATAGAGATGACACCCCACCTGACCCATGAAGAAAGACCTGAGTGATGTACAGTGCACATAAATTTCTGCACAATTTCTCTTCTGGTCCTTCCCCATCCTCACTGACTATAGGCTCATCTGCAGCTGGTTGGGGTGGGGAGCAGGTGAACAGGGGACGGGAACATCCCTGTGGCTGTGGTGTAGGTGTGACAGTCACATTGTGGGACTGTGGGGAGGAGGAACCTGCACTGCCAACACAGCCAGGGACGGGCTGGGTGCAGGATGTCCTCGTTGGTTCCATTGCCTCAGGGAAGGTGAATGTGTGCCCACAGGGGCTCTTATTTGCTGGCTGGGAGATGTGACTTAATAGGGAGTGACAGGAGTTGTGGCAGAGCTGGCTAATGCCCATCTCAGGCTCAGGAGAAGATACAGTGCAATGGCCAGACAGGAACAGTTGCGATGAAAGTCTTCAATGACACAGTGAGAGGGGCATAAGCCATGCAGGCAGGGAGGTGGAGTAGAAGCACGATGCTATGAAATAGTTCCTATTTAGCTGCCTTTGGCCCTTGGGCCTCCTGGTTGCTGTTGGTGGCCATGAAGAGATGACAAGGTTGGGAGGGAGCTGGGAGCTGTACACTTCCCAATATGAGGAACTCCAGGTGAATCTTGTGCCAAGGTGCTGTGATGTGGTTTGCTCCAAGTTCAGACTGTGAGTCCTGCCTCTTACAGCCCTCTGCTGTGCTCCGGGCCATTTGGTGGTGGCCATTATGGATCTGTCCTTTCCCGTGGCTGGTTTGCAGAGTTTGACTGGGTGGCTGACAACATCTGACTCCCCACAGCTCAGAGGTCCTCATATGTTGAAATGAGGACTTAGAGCTGTCAGTGAAGTAATTCCCCAAATGTCCTGCCTGCTAAACAAGCAATATTTCTCACCTGTTGCAAAGTGCTTTGAGCCTTTGGACTGAAATGTTGCTGTGAGTAGTGTTAATGCTTATTTTACAGCACACCCGAGGAACTGATTTCACCAATTTCAGATTGAGGTCTTTTGTATTTGCCCTGGTTTTGATGACATTAGTTGTAATTTCCAGGGACTTCTCAGTTATATCAGTATGAAGAAACTTCCAAGGATGTGGTTTAAGCATGTAGGAAGGAATCAGCTGCTAAGCCTGGGTTGATTCAGGGGACAATCAAAGCCAACCACGTGATACCTCCTGGAACAGTTGCTCCTGTTTTGAAAACAGGTTTTCTCAAAATATACCTGTTCCCTGTTTCCAGTCACACCCCAGAAATGTAGTGAATTAATTTCCTGACACAGATGCTTCCAGGAACAGTGCCTTTCAACTGAATATTGCAAACCATTCACTGAAAACAAGTTTGTAGTTGGTAATTATGATCAGTCACTGTGATGAACTGATTCCTCGTTACACTTGACTGACCAAGAAACACAAATGTTGTTTCCTAATGTGTCTGATTAAGACAGCTCAAGCTCTAAAGACTGAAGACTTGCAATGAACTGCTCACAGAGCAGCTGCAGGCCAAGGCCGATTTCAGAAATCATGGGGCAAACACTTTTGAATACATGAGCAAAATCCAGGATTCTGGCAGGCACTTCACAAGGAGTGGAAGCACTGAAATTAACCCAACGAGTCAGGGATAAATTGCCTGCTCTGCTTGGGATGCGTTCTGCAAGGGAGGAGCGTGCACTGGCCTGAACAGCTTGTGACGGAAAAAGTAACTCTGAAAGTTGGTATTCAGCAGGGAAGTGATACATTGGCCCATGGAGCCGGGCAGGTGGCTGTGGGACACTGTGTTACCTGGCTTTGGAAGGAGCCCAGGTGCTCAGGAAGGTGTGTGGTACCAGAGGGGCTTCAAAAATGGCATGAGAAAGACCAGAAATTCACAGCAGCTGTCTCTGTGGGCCAGCACCTTTTGCCCAAAGAGCTCCAAGTTCTTTGCATTTTTTAAGAATAAACTCGCCAAAGCTGACACAACACTAGTGTACATGTGTGTGGAACAGCTTGCAGCACCCCTGTGTTACAGAGGATGGGGGGAGCTAAGGGCAGGCAGCTGCCCCACAACCCCTGCCTGCACCATCGCAGTCTGTCTGGGTGGAAGAGGGGAGCTGGGATGGCTTGGGGGCCAGAACCAGTCTGCGGAGGGACTGCTTTACCAGGGAATTGCCACTGAGGTAGGTATCACCTACCGCCCTGTTTTGGACCGTAGCAGGAGGTGCCCAGCACTTTCTGATGGTAAGACCATTCGGAAGGCTCCACAGCTCCCACCAAAGTCAACGGGAAGCATGGCTACTTGGCATAGGGAAAAAAAAGGGCTTTGTGGTGTTTTTTCCATGGCCACAGAAAATGTTTGTGGGGCTAATCCCTAGCATCCTTCCTCCAAGAAACATGTCTGTGAGGAGCCCTGTACATCGGGTTGTCAGTCCATGGCCTGGGTTTGAGCCCAGAGGTGGAATAATTGTCACTGAGAGCAGTTAAAGCGAGCCTGCTCTCCTTCCTCTCCTGTTCACAGGCGTTTGGTGGGAGAGGAGCAGGGAGCTGCGAGCATTAGCTCTCTAGATGCCTTTGCCCCCAGCAATGGTTGTGCATCACTATTGGGTGTCAGTTTGTTTATCACCTTAATTAACAGGGACTTCCTCTCCGCAGCGGCTAACGCAGCTGATTTCCCCAGCGGAGGATCTGCCGCAGCCGAAGAAGCATGTGGCGGGGCTTTCCGAACTGAAGAGCAAGGGATGGTCCCCTCCGGTCCAGGAGGTGCTCAGCGTCACAGAGAGAGAAACCCACTTCTAAGGCACCGGGGATGTCTCCTCCATACCCCGGACTGATTTGCTCTCTCCTTCCCGAACTGGTTTCTTTTCTTTTCTGCACCCTTCCTTTCTCTCCTTCACGTCTGAGACAGAAGCATCTGGGACACCCTCTCCTTCCAGCCAGCTGGTTGCGCCCACTGGGGACAGCATTTCTTTTGATACCCTGGAGACAACTCTCCCTGTCAGCAGCCGGGGAGAGAGCAACACGTTTTTGTCAGAAGTGTCCTCCAATACTGACACTGGTGGGGAAGAGAAAAACAACGTATTAACAAAAAAAGAAAAGAAAAAAAAGCGGTCGTGTTGGGAGGAGGAAAGGAAACCACACTGGTGAGAGAGAGCAGAGAATAAAGGTGTGCAGGAGCAAAGTTAGGGATGCAAAGGCACAAAACGATGGGGCGTTAGCGCAGGGAATAAGTAAGTTGGTTCAGAAGTACATAAGAAGCTGGACTTGACAAAGGAAAGTGCATTGCTAGGTCATCTACGTACGAGGGAGAGGGAGCCAGGAACATATCATAGGCAATGATAAAAGGAGGCTGCAGCGTTAGTAGTTACGGCTTCAGTTGTCACTGAAAGGGAAGAGAGTGACAGGGTGCTTGATGCAATAAGAGTTATTGATAATGGATCTCAAGGCAGTCTCAGGCTGGAAAGGGGGTGAGGAATAACTATCTAAGGAACTCACTCTTGGTCAAAACTACATGGCCCAATGAAAATGCATCCGAGAATGAAACAGCTGAATATTTGAAAATTCTTTCAGAAAATTCATGGAGTACAGGAAAAGTCCCAGAACAGTTGGTAAAAAAAATGAGCTGCAGCACCGCAGGGAGAAATGAGACCCTGGGGACTGCACGCCCACACATTTAAGTACACTGCTGGGGCATTTTGTAGAGGAATTAATGAAGGAGTTGATGGGCCTGATTCTGTGCTGCAGAGTAGCTTTGGGGTGACGGTGGGAGAAGGATTGCGCTCCCTCGGCTTTGCTGCAGATGACTGCTCAGGGGATAAGGAAGACATAATCGGGCGCAATAATCATAAGCTCAGGCAAGATAAAGCAATAATTAATAGGTAAGATGGGTTCATTGGAAGCAGATTGTGTCAAATTAAAGGTCTGTCGTTGCCAGGGTAGTCATGAATGTGAGGCGATGGCTGGAGGGATTGCGCTCGGATGTGGCGTTTGGTGCGGTGCCACACAGCTCTGTCCTGTGGAGGCTGGGGCTGTAAAACTCCCTGACAAAACCTGCTTGAATACCTATCAGAATTTCACAGCTAAAACCACAGGAAAAGACAGTGGCAGCATCCCTGCAGGAGCTTTGCTGTGGTCGAGGGCATACGCGCTGGTGCACGGCTGAGTTGCAATAGTGGCGCATCAAACCACACCGGAGAATGGCCATTAAAAAGAATCAGAGATGCCACAGGCTCCTTTCCCTTGTTCCTTGTTCCAAGTAATTGCTTTTCCCTGTGCTATGTGGAGATAAACCACCAGCACTGAAAGTAAGCAGGAAAATCAGGCCTCATCTGTGCAATGAGGTACCTATTCCAATTGCTATGGGAACCTTATCTTTTGCAGTTTCCTGTGAGTTTATCTGGCGAATTAGCACAGGGCAATCTTTTCCCCATTTAATTTCCTTTCCTTTAAAAACTAAAAACTAAAAACTGTTTGTGAAATGAACACCGGAAGTCAAGTATCAAAATTTGTACCTCTCTGGGACATTATCGTTTGATTGGAGATGATTTACTGTAAAAGGTAGAGATAGCTGGCAAACCTCATTCTTGTTCCCTGCGAAGGACTGCAGCACCACATAAGATACCACTTACTTTATTTTTATTTTTTAAAGAGCTGAATGTCATATTGCAGCAATAGTCGTGGGAAGAGCTTAACATCCAGAGGCTTGCGGTCAGGCCTCATGGTAAGCATTTTGGTGTTTTTTCCTCTCCCTCCCAGCAGTGCTGCTCACGATTTGGTGGGGGGAGCAGCTCCCTGCAGCGGGTCTCTACATGCAGCTGGAGCAAAAGCCAGTACCCGTGGTCAAAATGGTGGTATTGGTTTTGAGAAGGAAACCTGCCTTCTCTGTTTTCAAGCAACAGAAAGGAAAGTTAAAAGACTGGGACTTGCCATCCAGAGTCTGTCTTAGGTATTATCACGGGTTTCTTGTACGACCCTTGGTAGGATGTTTAACCCCTTTGGTCCTGCTGCCATGCCTTTAAGATGTAAGGTAGTGTCATACTGCCAGAGAAGTCGTGGAGATGTGTTCACTCCTTTTTTTGAGGTAGTCTGGTAACACTGCAAAAATCTTAGATAGAAATAAATCACTTTTCAATTTTGAGCACAAATATGGGGCTGTGTTATTGAAAATAAATACTGCATGAACTGGTTCCTCTGTTGCTTATGTATAGTCTGATAGTAGCATCCCAACTCTGCCAGGAAACAGCATATTTTAATAAAGTCAGAGGAGGTATTGGTGTCCCCATTGAAAGCAGTTACAAAATTCCCAGGATCAGGAAATTCATCCAGACACTTTGGATGGGATTGACAGAGTCTCAGGAAGTTTAAGGGAAAGCTCAGTGACCCAGGTACACCCAGCTGGGGGAACAGGGGAAAATGCCACCAATGGCTGTCTTTTGCTATGAGACCCCCAGCATGCAGGCATGGTGAGAGACCAAGCGATGGTTTGCTAAAATGATACGAACCTCTCGGGCACTGCTGCATGCGTACAACAGATCTGACAGGTCTCCATCAGCCCTGGAAGTGGGCACTTTGGAGACCTCTGAGTCTATCTGATGGGAAATTGCTCCCTTCCTGTGCACCACCAGCATGTAAATATGCTATCAAAGGGGTGGTATGGAAAGGAGGGAGAGATTTTTTCCCCCCTGTAATTGTTGATAAGAGGCCAAGACATGATGCATTTGAAGCTGAAGTCCAAGGGAAGTTACGAGGTGGCCATACTGTGCTGCTCCTCCTGGTCGGAGGAAAAACACTGTATATAGAAGAAAGGACAGACATCCATCAAGCACCTAATGACCACTTTTGGGTTTTCAGGGGTTTTTTTTCATTAAAAGACCATTTTCACCCCTCTTTCCAGAAAGGAAAGCCAGGAAAATAGTCTGTTAAGAAAGAAATCAAGCCAAAAGGTCTTGTATTTTCCTTCTCCTTTCTTCATCCTCTGTTTCTTTTCTTCCCATTTCTCCTGTTCCCTCCCCTTTAGCCTTCTCTCCCTTCTTCCTTTGACAGTGGCAAATGGAAAAAAAAGGAGAAGGAAATGACAGTTGAAAACTTGTACTAGACAAAATTTGAAAAAAAGAAAGATAAAACAAATGGCAAACAAGCCAAACAAGTTGTTAAGAGTTATTTGCTTGCCATGCTCCCTGCACCGCTCATCCACCCGCCCAGCCAGAGAGGTTGTGTCCATCCCTGTGTGCACCAAACAAGCCCCTTCCCACGGCCTTCTGGCAAGTTTCTTTTTCCCAAAGAGAAACATGTCGTTCTTGAGCCTCTTCCCTTAGATCCTCATCTGAATGAAGGTGATTCCTGGTCTGGCTGGACTACTGCCTGGTCAGGTAGGGAGACACCGTGGTGTCCCTCACGCGGCGCCGGGGCTGCAGCCGGCCGGGGAGCCCTTTCCATCCTGGCCCTGGAGGGTGCATCCAGGCTCTGGAGGACTCTTACAGCAATTCTTGCACTTCTACCTTTGTCCAGCATGAAGTAATATGTATTTCTTCTCATCGTCAGGATATCTTCAATTTTCATGACTCCAACGCTCAATATATTTTGGGGGGGGGAGGAGAATTGCAGTGGCATTTCATCTTGGTTGGAGCTCGGCTCTCAAACCTTCCCCTGCGCCACGTGACCATGGTAGCCCTCAGGCAAAGGACGGTGATCTGCTGTAGCTCCCAATGAGCTGGAGATGCGGCTGTGCCCTCCCTCCAGCCCTCATCTTAGTTTTTTTGGTGGAGAGAAGCTATGCCCACGATAGCCCTAGCACAGGGGTTAGCTAGCAAGGATGGGAGCTGCAGCTCCATCCTGAGCAAAGCTCTTGATTTTCCCTTGATCCTGTGCATGTATTGCACCTTGCCAAGGGCCAGTAGAGGACAAAGGGCAGTAGGGACTGAGCTGGAGGAAACAGGGCATTTTCGTTTGTGAAAACCCTTAGAAGAGCAGGGGAGACTGGTTTCTCAGATGTCAGGGACCTTGGGTCTTGTTTGCATTGTGTGATTTACGGGTGCTCTGCAGTGGCTGTGTGGTTTGCACTTGCATCTGGGGACTTCCCTGAGCTTTTGCTTCCCTGGTGTGTGGCAGGAGGGGTTTGGTGAGGTGCTTTCCTGGTCTTGAAGGGAGGTGGGTCTTGCCCAGGTAGAAACAAGAGGCAGTAGCCAAATGACTTGGGTGCACAGCCAACAAGGGCCAGGAAAGAGGCAGTCTGCAGTCATGAGGGTATAGAGAGCATCAGATCATCTTGCTGTTCTTTGCTTTATTAGGTTACACGCGCTTATGTATGGTAACTTCTTACTAATTAGCTAAGTTGGGTTTGAACAGGGTAAGAGGGGAGTAATGTTCATCAAAGGAGAAGGTGATAAAATAATATAAGCTTTCAAAAAGTAAGGATTAAAATTTAAGACCTGGGAGGATGAGGCGATGTGTATATGCTGCCATCCAGTTCCCCCCGCAGGGCTGCAGGGAAGGGCTGGGGCATCAAAGTCAAAGACTTTATTCCCGAATCTCTTGCTGGGGCCAAGGGAAGAAAGAAACGTGTCTAACAGTGCTTGAGGGGGCAGTGGGGAGTTTGTTTTGTTTTGTTTGTTTGAAACCCAGAATAAGCTTTGCCCCCTCAACTGCTCTTGGAGCATGATCCTCGCTCTGTTTTGAATCCCTGACCCATGACTGTCTTTGCAAAGGAGGACATGTATTTTCAGAGCTGTCTGTTCTGGTTTGTCAAGCCTGTGCTTGGAAAGTTATGTGGAAAAGAAAGGGATTCCCAGGGAGAAATGTTTTCAATGGCTGTGCAAAGCCAGTTGTGGGTGACTCTGTCCCATCTTGCTTTTGGTGACATGCCAAGACCATGCTGTGAAACGGTCTCTTGATTTTTTTCTCTTTTTTTTTACAGGCTGTAGAATAGTTTCCTGCCCAGCCTGGGTTACAGCCAGGATGGGGGGCTTTACCCAGCTAGCTGTCTAGGATGGCTGCCCTGGACCAGAGGTGTGCTCACGCTCATTCGTTATTTGCCAGTGGCCACTAGACTTTTCCAAAATATGCTTTATCGAGTGTGAGGCTTTTGTTGTGCCATGGTATAGATAGTGGTCTCTGGAGAAGGATGAGTGATTACAGGCAATCTGGTGCCTTTCTCAACCTCATATTTCAACAGGAGATGAAATGAGCTTCTTTTTCTCATGGAGGAATAAACCCACCCCCAAACAAAAAAGCAACCTGTCACTTTCCCACATCCCATCTCCCCATGGAGAAGGGCCATCGCCGCGTCATGCAACATGAGTGTTCCTCCCCACGCACTAGCTTTGAAGTGGGGGTGACCTGAGAGCTGGAGCCCGGTGTTTCTTGACCAGGCTCTCTGAGGCCAGAGGGCTTTGTGCTGGGATGCTGCAAGCAGCGCACAGGTGGGCCCAGGAGCTGCTGAAGAGAAATCGCACCAGTGACAAGGCACAGCGGCATAAATCAGAAACCCTGGGTTAGCCTCTTCAGGATGGCAGGAGGCAGCCTGGCAATGGGAACTGGCCCAGTGCTGGGGCTTAATCTCATAACTTTGGGGAAAACATGTCCAGGCAGTGTTAGTTTTCTGTGTTATGCTTTTGGATGAGGTATGAATTCCCCAGACAGGCCAGGGGACTGTGGCTCCCATTGGCACTGGTGTGATGTGTACGTCAGTCATGTAACAGAGAGACAGCGGTGCAGTCCTCTCTCCCATGCCTCATGCAGTCCTGTCCCATGGGTATCTGTCCCATCACCAACACTGGGTTCTCCCATTCCCAGCTGCTTTTGTAGGGCTCAGCTTTACACCTGCTGCTTAGCTAAAGCGTAAGCTACCAGCTAAGTAAAACTGGAGCCCGGGGGCAGCCTCCAGTTGTCCTGTCCCATAAACCTCCTTGTCCAGGAGCCCAAGCACAAGAGTGCCTGTCTCCACATGGGCAAGTAGTGCCGGTCCGGCACAGTTAGTTTTTTTCAGAGCCTGTAGGTGGAGGATATTTGAACGCTTTAAGAACATATTGATTTTACAGTGACAAGCTGGGAAAATGCCAGGAATTAATTTCCTTTCTTTTCTTTTTTTCCTATGAGTTACCTGCCCTAGCCAGCAGTTAAAAGATCCAGCTTTTAAAAGTTATTTGATGCCTAAAATTTTACATAATGTAATTTTCAATATGACCCCCACCCCAGCTTCTTAGCAGTTCAAGACAGGGGTGACATCTCCCTTGCATATGGGGGTGGTCAAGCTCAGTCCCGCTTTCCTGCTCTCCAGGCAGCTGGAGTTGGGCTTTATTAGGGCAGGGGGGTGCTGACCTGTGTGGTTACTTCTGGTGGGTCTCTCCAAGCAGCTGTCACAGCCTGCGATCATGGGAGGTGGCAGCAAAACCTTTGCTGTTGGATCCTTGGGCTCCCACGGGGCCCTGCGTGGAGAGGAGAAATGCAAAACTTTTCAGAAGGTTAGAGATAGTGATCTGAGATGTTGCGCATCTCCACGTGGCTGCACCTGTGTCAGGGCATCTGGGAGAGAATTACACTTTGGTATTTTTTGTGTCTTAATCACATCACTGATGTCCATGTTGTGACAGAGACGGTGAGTAAATACGTTGCTGCCGGCGTTTTGAGTTTGTGAGCCTCCGGACCTTGACTATAAATAGAGCTAATTTGTAATCTTGGTAAAACTTTCCAAAATTTCTTCCCTCTCTGGAAGGAAGGGAAGGATGTTTTACTGACCCTGGACAGAGGTGTCAGCAGCACCTTCTGGTTGTTGTGGCCAAAGTCCCTCGGACGGGCTGACGTACGGCACATCGAACGACGGCAAAGCAATTTCCCACCATCCGATTCTATCGATAGAAGCAAATGCCCTGGGGATGAAGCACGATTGCTGCAAACAAGGGCTCGTTTTGGTTGTATGCATCACATGGGCAAGCAGCAGCAAGGCTGCAGGCTGGAGATGTTTTCCCTCACAGTGCAGGCACCGTCCCTTCCTATGTGGTGATAAATGAGATTGCACCTGCGTGGCACTTCACAGAGGAGCCACGCTTTTGCTCTTCCTCCTCCTCTTGTCCCCAAGGCCTGATGGAGCACCTGTGTTGGGCAGTGGTTATACTGCCTCTGTTAACTTGCCCTGGCTTGCATCTCATACCCAAATCTGTCCTCTTTTTCCTCCACACCTATCACATTTTTCCCCACACCCCTGTGCTTTTGAGGTCAAACACAGCTGCGCAATAAGGCATCTTCTCCCCATAGCAGAGTGTTGCCATACAGTTGTACTGGGAAGTGGCATAAGCTCTATCAGTATAACTGTACTTATGCTGATTTAAAGCATCTACCTCAGAGCTTTATCAGCATAAACCTCTTAATAAAGAGGGAAAAAATCATATGCTCTCCTGGCAGAGCTATACTAATGATGTAACTAGACCTAAGGGCACATTTACTTTAAAGTTAGGTTGGTTTAACACAGTATGTGATTTCAGTTAAATCTTCCAAAGTATGTGAGGACACTTCTATTTATGTTCCATTCACACTAATTTTAATTTATATTAAGTCCATCAGGATCAAGTTTGAGCTAAGTTGAACACTGTTACTTTTCACACTGCTTTGGATGGATTAGAAGCAATAGAGCTAAATCATCACAGCCCCTTGTGAGAGCAGTTTCACTGATAGAAAGATGCTCAGGTTTTTTCACCACATTTATCAAAACAGCCTGCAGACACAGGCACACTTTCATCAACATAACTATGTCCACCTGTCACCCAAATAGTCTTTAAACTGGAATAACCATGCTTGCAAAGTGGGCTGTTTTGGTTTAATTTAGTGTAACTGGTTTTGATTTAGATGGGCAACACTGGTTGCTTATGCGCAGACAAGACCTAAGAGAGCTCCCTGCAGTGGGTAGGTACTGTAACCCTGCTGCTACACAAGTCCTGCCAGAAGTCTTTCTCCCTGCAGAAATCCCGTGGCTGGTGTCCATCATAGCTCTTGCTTCTGATTCCTGGGGCCTCATGCCCCTTGTTGGTGTGCTGGCCAGGAGGTGGACCTCACAGGGACATTGGACACCCAGTTTCACTCAGATACCCCTGCGGCAGGGGAGATCGCCGGGAAGATGGGGGCAAGGGGAGACTCTGCAGTGCTCAGAGTCTACTCCCAAATCCCACCACGGACACCAGTGTTGCGTGGCCTCCTGGGCCCTCTGGGGCCCCCTGGGAACACCAGTGTCCCTGTGTCACCTGGACCCCAGGCACGCTTGCACTCGGGGGACTCCGGCCTTTGGAGCACCTCTGGAGAAAGCAGGGTATGGCAGGTGCCATACCCTTGCCAGTGCTTGGAGACTAATGAGCAATCAGCTCGAGAGCTTTCTGGCAGCTCCTGGGATGCAGGCGCTGGTAATTAAACCTCGCACTTTGGAAGGGCAACTCAGGTCTGGTTTTGCCCAGCAGGAAACTCAATCTGTGTCGCAGTGAGGTGCTGTAGCTATCGGCACAATCAGACGAATGGGCTGGGCTGCCCACAGGTGTGGGCCATCCTCAAGCACCATCGCCATTTTTGCTGCGGCCGGGGAAGGAGATGTTGTGACAGTGCAGAGGCCTGATCTTTCACTGTGCTTTAGCTGTCAACAAAAGGCATAGGCATGCTACCCCTTGTGCAGCAGTGTGTTTCTCTCCTCTCAGAAACTTCCATATATACAGCCCTATTTGTTTCAGTCAAATGGAAAAATTGGTCACACACCTAGAAGTACTCTACCCAAACAAACTGGAGGTGAAGGCTCTTCATTGAAAGAAGGAGTAGGGAAAATGCCATTGTGACCTCTTTGAATGCATGGATTTTATTTTAGTGGCCTTTTCTTTCTCTCCTACCTAATATCCCCCCTCCTCCCATAACACATCTCGGGACTTGTCAGATTGATCTTCTTCATTTTGTGCTGGAGGACTCTTGGTCCTTCAGGTCTCACTTGCTGACTGAAAGCTCAGTGCTGATAAATCTTTAGCAGAGGAAGCTTTTCTCCCAGGTGTTTCTCAACCACATGAATTAAGGTGAAGTGCACAGGACAAACAACAGAAAAAAACACTGAGCTTAACAGAACTTGGCTGTTTCACGGCTGATGAAGTCCTACTGCTAGTATCCCCAGTGACATTATCTCACTAGTTCTCCCTGTCTCCAGAGTATTCCAGGGGAAAAAAATGAATAGGTGAGCCCTGAACAAAAGTGCTCCAATCCAATCTATTTTCCTTTTGCAGGTCACCTTTAATCTCCTCCAGAGTGGAAATTCCTTTTCTTTTCTTGTACTTATTTTCAGTATTGTTCTTACTATATTTCTTTTATATTTTTTGTTCCTCCACCATGTTCTGCTTTGTTTGTGCTGCTGGCAGTGGAAGTGATTTAAAAATGCCCAGTCTTTGAAACAAGTGATCTCCAGATGAAATTGCTCCCAAGGGCTCCTAGCAGCTGCAGGGGCAAGCGGCATAAATGTAGATTTAAGACCAGTGGGTGAAGGCAACTGTAAATAAAAGTGCTAGCTGTGGAAAATATTGGACAGGTTTCCAGGGGAAGGATATTTCAAAGCAGCTGTGTGTCCCAGGAGCATGGCTGGCAGCCTGTGGAGAACTATAAATGTGTGGGGCAAGACCTGTCCCTATGTCATAGGACTGGCTTGTCCCAACTTGACTGGGAGTGATTGCACAAGGTGCCCAAGATCGGGAGCAGCCCAGGTTGTGGCAGCTTTCCCGGGGAGAAGAGGCCAGCGAGGCTGGGAGGTGATTACGTTACTGGGTATTAACAGCCCAGCCACTGCTGACAAAGCAACTCTAGATCCCACCAGGTGAGTTTTCAACAGGCCACCTGGGTTGGGAGTCCTGTATAGCACCTGTGGGTGGAAGCTGGGAGGACTGAGCACAGGAATTGTCCTGCCTTACCTACCCTGGTCTTACACATTTTCCCTGTCTATACCTTGCTGACCACCGTTTGAGGGAGGATGGCTTGGGCGGCAGGAGTCAGACCAGACCTGAGCTCTGAGCCTGCTCAGGGAGGAAGGAGGCAAGCCAGCTTGGCCCCCACCGCAGGCTGGCAGGATCACTGAGGTTGCGGAGGAGGTTGCCTTAGACCGGGCCGAAAAAAGCAATGCCTGCCAGACCTGCTGTGCTGGCCAGCCTTGCTTCCCTTTGGAGGTGGTGGACTTGGTGGGCTTAGTCAGAGCCAGGCAGCCTCACAGCTAGCAGCAGCTCTTTTCAGTGAGTGCAGCCCTATTCCTCTTTGCAAATTATCCTCGAGTGATTATACTTCTGCTTATTTTACAATGATTGTGCTAATGATTTTTGCAAATGAATTTTAAACCAAGAGATGCCTAGCCTGATTATTTGGCTGCATTTACTGCTGTCATCGCATCCAATAGCTGTTATTCAGAAAACACGCTTTGCACTTGTGTTTACTCACCCAGATTATATGGTGGGGTTGGGCTCTTTTGCTGGATACTTCCCAAGCCACCAAAAGCTTTGGAGGTGGCAGCCCAAACGCTTCAAATGCAAATACTCAAGCCAGCGAGTATTTGTTTGAGTATCTGCCAAGCTCCCATTTTCTGGGAACACACTGGTGAATCAAAATTTAGTCTCATGAATGTTTATGGACAACAACCAAGAGAACAGCTCCAAATCCCGCTCTTCCAAACAAATTCCGCTTCTCTCCTAAGGCATGTTCCCAAATTCATTTGGGCTTACCAGTCCGTGTCTGGTTCTAGCCAAGTATGAAATATCCATGTACTCTCTTCTTTTCTTGGTCCCACTTTCCTTTCTTTGGGAAAGGAAGGGATTGCTCAGACTGATGCTGAGAGACATTCTTCCTCCCCAGTGCCTTCGATACTCACTGCCTGCTTCTGCCTCTAACTCGCACAACACATGTTATACAGAAAACACTGGTTGATTTCAAAATCAATTTTTATCCCTTCAGTGGAAATGGCTGCTTTCTGGCCTGTTTTCTCTCCAGACCAGCAATGCATCAAGTGGGGAGATGGTTTGCTGTGCTTCCAGTGAAAGGAGTGAATGTCTTTACCTATGGCAACTGGTGTTTCCAGTTGACCTGTTGTGGTTCTCAGGTGGTCCTCAGCCAGGACTGTGTGGGGAGCTGTGAAAACACACATAACAGGCTGATTCCCTCAGGCCTGAGATCTGCACCTGCCCTGCAAACAAACTGCTACTGTCTCTCTCTGTCTTTTTATTTTAGGAGGTGTCACATCAGCAATGGGCCTTGAGGAGAAATTGAAGACCAAGAGGTAACAGTGATGGACAGGCTAATGCCAGGCACGGCATGCTGCGGAAAGGGTGAGTTATGATACCTTGGTAGCTGAAGTTTCATTCCTTTTGACAAAAGGAGGCCAGGGGCTTTGCTGCTGGCTCCCCACTGAAACTACCATCTGCAGGTACCTGCTCTAATTTGGTTTGTTTGGCCGAAGTAAATCTGACCTGGTAACACAGCATTACATTCAAAAAGCCCTTTCCTGGCTTGGGCCCTGTGGTGGCTGCAAAGCAAGCCTGGCAGATGAGGGAGAGCTGAGCCTCCTACATGGTCCAGCACATCCAGGGCTGTGCCCGCACATTCCCCAGGGGACAGGGGAAGTGCACCAGTCCTGCTTTCACCAAGAGCTGTGAAGAAGCTCTCTGAAACACTGCGAGCTTTGGCTCATGGGGCAGGGACTTGATCTCACTCCTGCAGGGCTCAACTGGCAGCAGTTCCAGCAGAGCTCCATGCCATGACGGGCGATAATGATTTCCCTGTCCTTGCAGGTCTGGCCAGTGCAGGCTGTGCTCACTTGCATAAACACAGAATGGGTTTTCGAGGGAGCGAGGGCAGCACAAAATTTTCACTGGCTGTTTTTTATCCCAGACAAGAGTCTAAAGGAAGGATTTCTGAGACAGATGTAGTTTACCTCTCTTTTAGCTTTATTAGCTGCTAAATAAGAGGTACTCAAGCTCACAGAGCGGCGTGGGGAACACAGGTTCCCTGGCAGAGGAGAGGGATCAGGGTGCTCTGTCAGACCCATGGCTCACTCTCAGAAGAGATTCCCGCTCACAGCATTTGCTTCAGCTCAGAGAGGATGCCTTTTTGTCAGGATGCCTCCAGCCTGCGTGCGATCCTCCCACTCAGCTCTCAAACCCTCCTGGGTTTACCCAGCAAAAATAATTTTCTTTCTCCATTTTCCCTCTCGCCAGCCTTGCCAGTCCTCCTGGCACTACTGTCTTTCTCCTTTAATGGTCGAAATAACCTGGTGGGGGTCTTACTGCTTCCTCCATGCTCCTCCAGTGGCCGCTTAGCCTGAAACGTGATCTTTAAATGTAGCCCATTGGCAGGATATTAGCACAGTCGTAGATGGGAACACGAGCAGCAACCTCAGCAAAGACATAAGGCAGCATGTTTTTCCTCGCATCCGTATGGGTTAAGGGCTTTGGCAGATGAGCTGCATTAGGTTTAGCTGTGATGGGTTATGGGTGTGATTGCCTGCTCTAAGGAGACATGGGGGACCTTTAAAGAAGGTGAGTTTTGCTAACGAGGAATAAAACGTGTGGGATTGCTGGGTTACCCTCAGCCCACCTGAGCACCTGGGGAGCTGGTGCGGGGTCATGGCTGAGGTGAAGCAAGCCCTTGTGTATGGGCTGGGGGGTACGGGGGGAATCCAGGTCACTGGCCACGTTGTCTCCGCAGCGCTGAAAGCCACTAAGTGTACTTTTATCACTAATTTAAGCATACCTAGCTCTACTTTCTCACAAAGAGAGGAGCTGGTAAGTGAGAAGGTGTCATTTTTGTCGGCAAGCTCTGGGCAGAATTATACTTTAATTCACTTGGGCTCCTTCCCCTGCGCCTCTGAAAATGCTGCCGCTAACGAGGCAATGCTCGCAGAGCCGGCAGCTCCCACACGCTGCCTTTGAGAGAGACTTCTCCGTGCTCCCAGTGGATGCAAATTGTCTGGGGCCCCAGAAAGAAAAAGAAAAGGGAAATAAAGGCTCCACGCAACCCCTTTTAGAGCCAATGACAGGATTTACATGCTAAGCAACTGGTCGTTCGCATGTGGCTCCTTCCCCTGGCTGGTGGCTGGTACCTGACACTTCAAACGAGAAGTATCCCTCTTCCTCTGCCTTCCCCCTACACCCCAAAAGCCTGACCACAGCCAGCAGTGCACCTGACCAGTGACACTGTGGTGTCCTTTGGGACGATTCCTCCTGAGCCCTGCCTGCCCTGTTCCCCCTTCACAGGGCTGCACTGTTGCAAGCCTGGCCCTGTGCAAGGGCTGTGTTTGGCAAGGCTGTGTGAAAGCAGGAGACGCTCATGGACAGAGACCCAACCTCCCTGCCGCGCATGGCATGCTGGACCTCTGCGTCCTCTGCATGGCTGCAACCAGCCCTGCTCGCAGAGAAGATGGAGACACCTGTCTGACTGCAAACATGGAGGGCAAGGGGTGTGCACTGTGCGTTTAGCACAGCCTCTTATGTACTGCTGCAGCTGTCCTTGCAGAAACTGCTGCAGCAACATGGGTGCAACCAACCCCATACAACCCACTCACCTGCTGCCTCCCCCCTTTTTTCGGTGCCAGGCCCTTTGCCTGCGCTCCTGCCCTCCCTCCTGCCCATGCCCTTGGAGCCTCTTCTCTCCCAGCGACGTGTGTTTTTCCAGTGGCTCTGGGTACCCCCCCGCCCCACACCCGCGACATGCAGGGTGTTGATTTGACTGGACGTGAGCTCAAAGCTCATTAAGGGCTCGTCGATATGGGCAATGAGAGGCTGCATGGGGTGAGGCAGGGGGAGAGGGCCCTGCGGCCGGAGGGGCTCATAGCTCCCCTCTGCGTGTGGGAGCAGGTCAGTACGTGCCTCCTCAGGCTGGTGTCTCCGTGAGCAGCTCTGCGCACCCCAAGGACCCACAACCGGCCGGCACTGTGAGGTAGGTGCGTCCACTGGGAGAGCAGTGTCTGGCCTTGGGGACGTGAGCGCTGGGGTTGGAGAAGGGAGCATTGCAGCAGTGGTGGGGAAGAGCTGCCTGCCTGCATGAGCATCCCTGGGGAAGGGCCGCTGCAGGTGCTGAGCTCTCCTCCATCCACACTGGTTTGGATGTGGGGCTGAGGGGCTCAGCACCCTGAGGACAAGGCAGGATGAAGGATGGTTTCTGCCTCCCAAAAGGTGCTGGAGAGGTGAGCAAATGGGGGCAGACCTGCCTGCCTGGTGCTCAACTGGGGCAGTGTGAAGCAGGTATGCTGCCCAAAGCAGGAACAGGAGTTGTCTATGCTTTACCCTCAGCTGCACCACTGCTATGCCTAGATTTCTTCTGCCAGTTGCCATTACCATTGGCATTGCAATGTCCCCTTGGTCAAGAAAGACACCAGTTGCTGGGAAGGCAGCATCTTTCCCATCTGTCACTACCACACAGAGCTAACTGGATTCCCCTTGGTGTTAACAGGCAGCTGCAGCAACCAACCTCCACTTCAAAACCCCCTCACCCTGAGCAAAAGCCTGGGCTGGGGAGGGTGTTTCTGCTGCAGTGGAGAAGCGGGGCACGAGCCATCACCCCCCGCATGCTGCAGTGGGGGTGGCTGGGGAGGATCTGCGGGCGCTGATCCCTGCCCTGCCGGGTGAGCAGCCCCTCGCTCCCATCCGGGGAGCTGGCACTGCCAGGCAGGGCGAGGGGGACGATGGCGGTCTCAGAGCAGCACCTGAAAGTGGTATTGGGGGCCCAGAAAGTGGAAAGCTTCTTACAGTGCCTATGGGCTGGGGGTAGATGTAGTGAGCTTAAATGATGGCTCAGTAAAGATGCTGTAACAGCCCTTAGGTGAAACCCCAGGGCAAGATTCCCTGGGGAGGGTCTCCAGTGGGTAGGGCTCAGGGGATGGTCTAGGTGATATGCATAGAAGAGGGATGGGTACAGCTGCCCCTCCCTGGGGCTGGGACAGCCCTTCCCAGCCTTGTGCGCTGCAGTCCCAAGTCCCAAGGATCAACCTGAAATACAGCGTTTCAGGCTCTTGGCACCCCTTTGTAGAGGTCCTGCAAGCTCTGGCGGTCTCTGACAGTGGAGCTGAGCTTCCCTGCCTGTACAGCTGCTGGGGTGTTTCAGGGGGCTATGTCTGTGTTCTTCCTTCCTATCTCCAAGAGACTCTGACCCTGAAGGAGGTGCCTCACTCCCTAGGTGAAGCCCTCCCCATCCCTCCTCTGTCTCCACAGCACTGGAGAACTGGCCAAACTCATCTGCCCCCTCCCTCCCTTCCTACTCCCTGCTCCCCACCTCCCGCGAGTGCTGCTTAGAGGAAGAGACAGCCGCAGCCTGGCTACCAAAGGCTCCCCAGTTCGCTGGTGCCCTTGCTGTGATTCTGCCAGCGCCTGGTGGAGACCTCCAGCACATTTAATTTCGGTTCTCATCCCTCCAAGAGAAGCTCTGCGACAGTTTGGGATTTTGTTCTGAGGAGAACAAAAATCAGGCTGAAGAAATGCAGCTGGAAATATGTTTTCTTCTGGAGAAACTTAATGGGCACAAGGAACAAATGACTAATGTCCTTATACGGAGGGTGGACCTCCCCATGACGCTGGGTCCTGTTCCTGGGGATAGAGCGAGTGCCGTGTCTGGCCCCTGTGGAGATGCTCATGCAGTAAAGGCTGTGGCTGGCCCTGGAGGGTCAGGGTCTGCACTCTGGTATGGACTGGCTGTGTGAGCTGTGGCTTGGGTCTCTAGCCAAGGCAACAGGGACAACAGCCTTTCCTTCATCTGCCTTATCTCCTGGTATCACAAGCCCCAGGAGAAGAGCTGCTCCTTCTGCACCACTGTATCGTGCTTAGCACAAGAAGTAGGGAGAGGAGAAGGAAGATCCAGCTGTTAAAGTAGTAGAGATAATAATGCCCAGCTAGTTGCAAGCTGATCTTAGATGGCGGGAAATTGTGCCCTTGCTGGGTAATGAGCACGTTTTCTGGGCTATTTCGTGGAAAACCTCAGCCAAGGGGCTGCCGGCTAACAATGCTCATGCGTGGTTCCTGCGGAGGGAGCTGGCTCTGCTATTCTCTATTTTCCTCCCCAAAACACCATATGAACAAATGGAGCCTTGCAGCAGCCTCAGGGCTCTGGGGCATGATTGTCTCTCCAGTTTCATGGAGAAGGAGAACAAAGAGTTTGGCATCTGAAAGTGGGACACAGATTTCCTCTCTGGCTTGGCTGTGCTGCAGCAGGAAAACGTTGTGCTCTGTGTGGTGAGGCTCTGGTCTTTCTCAGAGCTGAATACGCGTGCTAGAGTGGTGCCGGGCAGTTTCACAGGTGCCACGTTTTGAATGAGCTCTTGGTGACTTGATGCAGTGCTCGGTAGCTGCTGTGACCCTGCCCAGAAGGAGCAGGGGGAAGGTCTGCGTTTTGTCTCCTCCTTCTCCCATCTGTCTTCCCCTTTGTGTTTTTAGCTGAATGCAGGAGCAGAGATTTTTGAGGCAGTGCAGGGTTTCTACCTGCTCATCTTACTCCATGAGCAGCAGGTGCTGGCCAGTGTGGAGCGGGCTGGATTTGTCTGTGCCCTGCGGATGGGTCATGTCCCCACCTGCGAGCTTCCAAGTCACAGGGGACATGCAGTGGCTAGTCCTTTGCTCCTCTGCCATGCAAGGTGAGGAAAGACCGCTCCCCTGCCATGATCGCTCCCCTGCCATGCTGGACACTTCAGGGCAGTCTCTGGATAATTCTCATGCTTGTTTCTGCTCTTTTCTTGTCAATTCTTTTTTTTTTAATTCACTTTTTCATTATTAAATTGTGGCAACAAAGTCCAAGGGGACTTTCTCAGGTGAAGGTCATCACTTTCCATTGCAAGACCAATTTCACCCAATTTGCTCTGTTCAATGACTTCATTAAAAAAAAAGGAAAAACTAAAAAAAAACCCAAAACATATCAAGCCCAATACAGCAAATAACCACTGACATTACTTGCAACGTCTCTGGAAGTGCATCAAATCCAGCTCTACGTGTATGAAGTTATTATTTCCACTCCTCATGCACTGCACAGTCATGCCTTTTGCACAGTACTTGTGACTCCTGGTGAGAAGGGGAAGTTTACCCCTGTGAAGGCCACAGTCTCACTGAGGATGTTGCTGCAGCTCAGGGTTTGAGCTAAAATCTTAGCTTAGTGGCGCAGTTTTGGTAAGGTGGTGGCCAGCGGGAGCAGTAACTCATGCTGCATCAGCTGAGCTGTGACACTGCAGCCTCTCTGGGGGAAAGAGTGAAGGGGCCAAGGGGCCAGCGGGGATGCCTGCCTGCACTGTGGTGGCAGTGCCTGGACATCATGCTGGGCTGTAATGAAAGGGAACAGGAGGTATAAGGCAAGCGAGAAATTCCAGCTGAAATTGCCCTCTGCGTTCATTTTTAGGCATTTCTGCCCCAGCGATGTTCTCGCTGAAGTCACTGGAAGGTTTTTGCCATTAGCCTCCCTGGAGTGGGACTGTCCCTTAGCAAGGAACAAGGCAGGCAGAGGAGGCCAAAGAATGTTATTCCTGGGATGTGTGTACAAAAAAAGTGGAGAAATACATGCAAAACAGCAGCTTCCATCCTAGAGGAGGAAGAGTGAGTTGGGTTTTTTTTTGCTCAGCAGAACTAATGATACCTGCTTTTCTCTTCATAATGTCCTTTGTCCCTCCACCTCTCATGACAGGTCCCTTACAGCAGTGTTTACTGTCTCTCTAGTCCCCCACACCACCCCATCCTCAGTGCTCCTGCCTGTCTCACATGTCTCCAGGCTGCCCTCCTAGGAGCTGCCTCCGTCCTCCCTGGCCCCGTGCACGCTGGCTGGCTGGCGCATGATGCACATTGGGGCACTCCCAGGGTCACCCCACAGCCCTTCCTCAGCAGAAGCACTAACCTGAGTCTCTTCCCTCTCTCCATTCCCTACTTCTTGAGGAACTTGATGTCTTTGAGGGCTGTGCTCCTTTTTCAAGTATGGGTGAAACTCGCCAGTGAGCTCAAAAAGTAACTGGGATTGGGAACAGACAGATGGGTCTTTGTACAAGAAAGCTGGGCTAAAAATGTCTGTGTTGCTTCAGGCAGGGCAAAAGAATAATGTAGCAAAGCTGTATAAACTACCAGTATCATCAAACTGGCATCCCAGCATGCCAGCTTGCACTATATAAGAAAAGGAAAACGGTTCTTAATTTAATCAGCACATTTAAAATGGGCAGAAATAGGCCCTTAATCTTTTTAATGTGGTAGTTTTGCTGAGGAGGGTGGAGACAGGGATGCCTTTAAGCCACTTGTCTGTCTTTTCCAATCTCGAAGCCAGCGGGGGCTCAGGGAGCTGCCTGCAGTCTGCTCGGAGGCTGCCACGAGGGGAGCGGGACATGGCCCGGCATCGATCCTCATGCTGCTGCGGCCGCTCGGGCTGGGCCTGGGCAGTCTGCAGGAGCCGAGGAAGAGCTCTGCCGGGTCTCTGCTCCCCAGGGAAGCTTCTCAGGTGCCAGGATGAGCTTTAAATGAGAGCGCTAAAACAGCTCAGAAGCCGCACCGTTTACATCCTTCAAAAAAGGCACAAAAATCCCTCTTTCCTTAGAAGCAACGTGAGGCGGCCCCAGCCACCAAGCTGAGAGCAGCAGTGGTGGGTGAAGCACAGTCTGCGGCTGGGAGCAGGATCTGACCCCACTTCCCCCTGTGGGATGAGGAGCCAGAGGAGATTCAAGTGGGCATTCGGAGCCAGGGAGAGCATTGCAATAGCTGACCCGACTCCTCCTGCATGCATAATGCAAAAATCAACGTGCTGCTTGGCAAAGCGACCACGCAGTAGGCTGCAGCCAGCACCAGCAGCTCAGTGGTTCTTCACCTGTTTTTTTCAGGGCCATGAGGAACTGCCACAGCCCTCCCGGGATCATGGCCGGGGGCTGTGAGATGTGTTCTGGCCTCGTGTAGACGTTCTGTTTGTTTAAGGGTTTAAGAAACATAGCTCATGCCCGCCTTGTCCCCTCTGCTCATCTGGATAGGGTTGTGGTGTGGTGCCAACCTCACCTGCCACGTTATCGGGAGCGACACGGGTCACCCGGGGCTGCTGGCAGAGAAGGGAGGTTGGGCAACAGCTGCAGGTCAGACCTGGACATCAACAACCCAAATCTCATGCAGGAGAGTGGAAAAGGGGGGTGGAGGTGGAGGCCACCTGGCAGCTCCATCACCCAGGAGAGCTGATTTATTTTCTTCTCGTGTCCTCTGTGAGCGCTGGTTTCTCCTGTAACCAAGCAATCGCCTCTCTTCAGGGGGAGGGAGATGAAAGACTGGGTGGCTGCAGTGACTGCCTTTTGGGCAGCACGTGGAGAGGGCTGTGAAACACAAGCGCTGTCCGCCTGACCCGACTGGGCAGGACAGCGATGCTCCAGCCCTGAGAGGGCTCCACGTGGGGCCCCCAGCACCCCACCAGCATCCTCAGGCTCCCATGGGGGGCTCTTCTCCAGACCCTCCAGCTTTCATGGATGCGGGAAGCTCCAGTATATGCTGCTGCTGCAGCGAGCAGAAAATCGGCCGAGAGTCTGCTGTGCCCTGATCAACCAGTCACGGCTCTAAACAAGATGCAAAAGCATTGGGGCTACTTGGCTGTCATTAAAATGGTGTGGATGGAAGGAAAAGTCTAATTGACTGAACAACAGCCTGCGCCGTGTAATTAAACTAATTGTGGCTCTACCTGCATGGGTCAGAAGTGATTTGTGTTGCTGTTAAAGCACTGACAAATAAGAGGTGGGGAGGTGTGAAAGTATTTCTTACATGTGTTTCCACAGGTAATATTGCTGTTTCATTTCAGGCAATTCTATGCCCTTGAAATTTTTGGTTTCTGTCAAATTTGAGGAGACTGTTAATATTTCACACTGAAGCAGGGGAAAGCAAAAAGGTCGTTGTTAGCAGTTTCAGGCAGCAGCATTTCAAGTGGACATAATACTTTTTCAGGGCTATTTTCTTATTTGAAGTGAAATTCCTCAAAAAAAGGAGGAGAAGGACTGTTTTCCAGAATGCGTTTCAGCCTGGCTCTGCACCCGCTGGGGACCATGCAATTGTTTTTATTGAGTTGAGCAGCAGAAGACCAGGCCTTCTGCACGACTTGGTGAAACTTGGGTCACTACTTTAATGCCAGGGATTTATGACCCTAGCTTTTATTGATTGCTTTGAAAGTCTTGGCT
The DNA here is from genome assembly GCF_018139145.2 of Gymnogyps californianus. Taxonomy (NCBI): domain Eukaryota; kingdom Metazoa; phylum Chordata; class Aves; order Accipitriformes; family Cathartidae; genus Gymnogyps; species Gymnogyps californianus. Next base: position 151,237,317 of record NC_059471.1, read on the forward strand.
TCAGAATATGATGTATTTAGAAGAAGCCGAATGAGAAACCTGCTATAGTGTCATGTTTAAACTCTTTGACCTTGTTTTCAAGCCCTTGCGAAGCAGAGCCCACCTCCAGCTCATAGCTCTGTTCTTATTGATTATCATTTTGAGTCCTTCAGGCATTTTGCTCTGCCCAAAGCACCGTGTGCTTCTCAGAAGGAATAATGTGACATGACAGAGAGCTGCTGAACCGACTCTGCTCTCTCTAGGCTGTCAGCACAGGGCAGAGCCCTGTGCTTGCACTGGAGGAGACCAATGTGGATAAGTGGGGGGGCTGGTGCATTTTGTCCCAGTAGGACCACTTGTCCAGCATGTGAGCTGATGTCTAAACATAGGAATCAAACACTTAGCCTGGAGCAACTGATGCCTGTATTTTTCCTGGTCAGAGCTGCGTGTCGGGGGAAGGACATGGCGCGGCCGGGCTGCGGGACATGCGTGAGCCCTTCTGCCCTAATCATCCATCACTGTAGGAGACAGTGTAGGTGGGATGAACCTTCAGTGGATCCTCTTGACTGTTTTTCTGTTTCTTGACTGTGGAGAAACCTCTATAAATCTAGTTTATTCTTTTTGAGCTGGAGATGAAGGACCTCACTTCTCAGGTAAGAAGAAACTGCCAGTATGGTCTGCTGCTCCTCTATCATCCTACCCCAAGTATATGAAATACGAGGTGTGATCATCTAGCTGCAGTATCACTCCAGAACTGTGGCAGCAAGAATAGGGGGAAGAGTACAGGGAGAGCAGGATATATACATACTTTTTTAAGATAGCAGCTTACCTGCTTTTTTTTGTCTCAGAAAAAAGAGTGAGTCAAAATGGCTTCTGCTGAGCCTAATTTGTTATGTCTCCAGGCATAGCTAATTATCCTGACTTGGCCCAGCTCTGAATTCTTCCCAGGGGTTTTGGTGCTATTTCTTCTGTTTTGATTTATAAATTGTCTTTATTTTACTTTCCTCCTACACGTTCCGTATAATCTTTTTGCTCCCTGCCTTACTGAGGAGCCAGGAGCTGGTGTGACAGTGCTATCACAAGGTGTAGGACAGAAAGCGGATCCATTGACCAAAGCCTTTGCTTCAGGTGTCCAGCAATGCTTCCTTCTGGCGTCTGCTTCATGGGCTATGTGAAACAGTCTCTTCTTCCCAGAACGCTTTTTTGTGCTGCCACTTATTTCTGGGCTTACCTGCAACCGTGCTTGGGCTAGAGGAGTTGGGAGGCTCGGGGCTGGCTCGGTAGTTCTGAGGGCTTTGGTTACAGCCTTCATCCCACAGCAAGGAGTTTTCTGGCTTCTCCACTGATGCACCAGGATGAATTACAGTTATTTGCTGGTTCAGCCATTCCCTTCACAGCTGACACAGTTTTTCTAACCTCAGCGACAAATTCTGTGGGGGAAGGAAATCCATCTGCTGCAATCATGGGGTGTCAATTGTAGTAAGCAGAAGCCGATACTGCCGTTGAGCCTGGGCTTGGGAGACCATCTCTGTTCAGGACGCTTTAGAAACGCTAGTTAATGAGTCCCCCAAGCATCCCATGGGGCAAATGGGTGCTGTTTGCTTAGCAGACAAGACTGCCAAGAGTAAGCAGCTCAAGCAAGGCCAGCTTTAACTGCTAGAGCATGCCACCTCTTCATAGCATTGCTTTGTTTCCTGATATACCCACTTGGTTTTTCTTTTTCTTTTTTTTTTTTAATGTGTGCATCTGAGAAAGTTTTTGTCAACAGACTTCTCTGGGAGATTGTAGCACTGGTCACCCTTATGGCCCCTGGTTGAGGCTTAAATTTGGCTCTGTGTAAAATGGGCTGAGAACTGGGTGAGAGCTAATGCCATGCCAGTCCTAGACCCTGTCTTCTGTACTGTCTGAGGGCAGATGCTGAGGGGAGAGGATAAAACCAGGAAAAGTAGGCAGTGATACTTCCTTTGAAGAGTCCCTCAACGTTCAACAACTTGCAGCTCAGGGATTTCCTGAACCGCAGTGGTAGCTCCTGGTGGATTTTCCCTCCATTATTTTTCCTCTTAATTTCCTTTTAAAGTCATGTAAACTCTTAGCATCCAGCAGGTTCTGGGGTGGGGAGTCTCACTCCATAGCTGTGCATTTTGTGGAGTATCACCTTTTGCTCTTTTTAAACCTACCACCTGCTGTCTTGATTTAATCCCCCGTAGTTCTTGTGTCAGAAATGGTGAATACTCTTGTTCTATGACACTGATAGGTTTATAGGCCCCTGTCAGTCACCTCTTCCACAGGACGATGGATACTAGCTCATTTAGCCTTTCCTCATATGGAAGATGTTCCACACTTTTGAGCATCCTTTTGGCTCTCCTCCATGCCTTTTTCTGACTTTGCCATAGCTTCTGTAAGGGGAAGGGAGAACTGCACTTAGCTTTCAAGACATGAGTGCAATCTTGTTTTAGACACCGGTGTAATAACATAGCCTGTTCTCCCTTTCTTTCTGAATTGTTTTGGTGTGCTGGTTATATACTTCTTAGGGCCTAAAATCAATGGAAATATTCATTAAATTTTTAGTCAGACTTGTCCAACTAATCCTCAGGACTTTGGAGTCCTGACTTAGTGGGATTTCAGTGGTTCACAGGCTGGCTATATTCACTAGTGAGCATCATCTGAATACACCTGGCGATTACAATATCACACGCAACATGGTGTACAAGGAGGTGCTGAGCAGGTCAGCGATTTCCTTGCCAGGCATTGCAGGTGAACAGCTGTGATCACGGCTGTGTCGCTGCCATGACAGGGGATTAGGGCATGTGATTGCAATGTGAGGCATGTCCGTAGCGCAGGTGCCATTGCAAGGCTACGTTGTCACAGCCATGCATGGCTGGCTGGGCCACACGATCGCTCAGATGACTCCGTGGCTGGTGCACTCAGTTTTGGGCCCCAGCCCTGAGGGACGTGGCACCTCCATCATGCCCTTCTCCACCATCGCTTATATACGCTAGATATATTTCTCTGCCTGGACTCTTTTGTGGTGGGTCACCCACAGGCTGTGACTTCCCTGCATGCATACTGGTCCTGGAGCTTTTCTTGCAGAGCAGGTGTTGGGATGAAGAGGAGATAAGATGAGAGTTGAGGGGTTTGCTGTGTGCTGGTAACAAACAGGTCTGAGCCTGTTAGCAGTCTATGTGACCATGGCTCCTCAGAAGGGCGGCTGTGGAGCAAGGCAAAATTATCCTTCTTTTTCTCTCTGGGGAAAGTAAGGAGGCATGGATAGGCTGCCCTGATGTGCACCAGTCTATCCAGTGAGTCCAGACCCAGCAAGGCCCTCCCCTAAGCCTGCTACTCTAACACAGGATACCTTCTTTCTCTACTTTCTCATCAGGAGCTTTGCCCAGCGTTTCCCATTTCACCCGTGCTGGCCAGGGTGGAGGCTGCCCTTCCTGCTCCTCCAGCCCCTGAGCAAGAGTGGCCATACATCTGAGTCACGATGGGCAAGATGGACAACACCTCTGTGGAGCTGAGCTCTCCCTCCGAGGTGAAGCAGGCAGCTCTGGAGGAGTCGGAGCCCATCGCCCTCGAGGCCGTGAGCACCAAGAAGAAGAAGATCCCAGACAGAGGCTCCTGGAAGGGGAGATTTGACTTCTTGCTGTCCTGTGTGGGCTATGCCATTGGGCTGGGCAACGTCTGGCGCTTCCCGTATCTCTGTGGCAAGAACGGAGGAGGTAAGAAAAAAGCATAGCGCCTGCGCTCGTCCCTGAGCAGCCTTGTCCCCTGAACGGGCTTCAGTTTGGTGTGGGTCTGGGCAAGTGGCTGGTCCCCTGGCTGAGAGTGCTCCCTCACGATGTGAGTTATTAAGCTGTCGGGAGACTAGTTCCCCCAGTCTGTGGGCTTTACCAGCAAGTGCAAGTTGGGAAGAAGCAGCCCAAAGAAATATAACAAGAAGTTCGAGTTTTGTCAAGCTTCTGCAGTCCAAATTTGCAGGGCTATAACAAAGAGTGTCTGGGGACCTCATTTATTTACAAGGAGGGCTATGCACACACACACCCAGCTGGATGCTGGGACTTTCCCAGGGAAATCAGTTTATATCTGCTAATGGTGGGTTTCTCCTCAGTCTAGTGTATTCTCAAGGGGTAACAGTTTTGCATCTGAGTTTGGGTCACATGTCTGAGGAGTTTTGACTAGAAGCTTTGCATGGACCATAGCAGGGCCATGTAGACATATATACAAGCAGGCATACATACGTACAAAGGCACAGGTAAGTGTCATCATCTGTGGATGGAAATGAGCTTTGACTTATTACAGTGCTGTGAGAAGGGTCACAGTTATCATCTCCGTCCTAATGTTTGGAAAACAGAGGCCACGAGGGAAGGCAGCAGCTGGCAAAGGACTTACAGTAACTGTGATGCAGCTGGCAGCAGTGCCTTCCTCTGCGGACAGCTAACACCAGCTTTTTTAACTCTCTTTATTATTGCCCCTCTACATCCTTTCCTTACCAGTCCTTTGCCGAAACTTTGCCAAACCATTGCAAGGCTAGAGAAAGGCAAGCAGATGGGGAAACAGTGCTGGGCTCGAAATCAAGAAATCTGGGAGATCAGCTTCCTGCCCAGCTACAGACTTTCTGCATGTCTTGGATCCAGTCAGAAAATACACCCTTGTGCCTCAGCTCCCCTCTAAAATGGTGCTATTTCTTCAGCCTTGGCAGGGAGATGCTTTTGTGGAGGGGATTATGAGCTGCTTTGATGACAGTAGAGCAGAGGCTTCCCTCTTAGCTCTTTACTGCCCAGAGTCCCCATCCCCAGTGCCACGTTCATTCATGCTGCTCTGAGGGTTTCTTCTCATGCATATTCTCCACACCTTTTTTCTTTTCCTTTTGCCTTGAATTCCCTTTTCAAAACCTGCTTTGTCTCTGGCTCTTATGACTTCTCATATTGCCAGCCCACTTCTCCTGTCCATGCCGTAGGTGGTGTAGGATGCTCTTCTCCTCCCATCCTGGGAAAGAGGAGAGTGGTCTGGCTCCCTGCAGAGGTCTGTCCATGTAGCTCCATGGCATTTAGCGGGGTCTTGGCCCTTTCTCTGAAGCACATGGAGCGAGCCTCAGTGGGAGACCGGACAGTTATCCGTTTTGACAAGATTTCTAATTCAGTATTTCATTTTGTGCAGAGGCGCGAGTGTGCAGCTGAGCCAGGTGAGGTTTATGGGAATCAGCCAGGTCTACCTAGGGAAGCCTGTGCCACCACTCTGGAGCCACGGTGCGAGTCTGCCATTTTTATCTAGCTACACTCTGGCACCTCACTGCGCTAGCCCTCCTCATATAACATTAGCCCCGTGGCTAAGTCCCAGGACTGGTTTGTAGCCCAGTCTCTGCCCTGTGACTACTGTGCCATCTCAAACACACCAGATATGCGCTGCCCATGGCTCTGTCTCCTCACACATAAAGGTGGGGATGATGATATCTATAATTAGATAAGGGGTGTTTTGAAGCTAAAATCAATCCTATTTGTAAAGTCAGCTGAGATCCTAGGACAGAGGGTGCTGTGGAGGTGTGGAGCGCTATTATTAGCATTAGCAATGGCACACAGGGTGATCTCTGCCCCAGCAGCTGCAGGCACGCAGAGGGGTCAGCCGGCTGTGAGCAAAAATGCCGGACAGATGAAACACGGGAATTGGTGGCTTCCTCCTCTCAAACGCCCTGCCTCGCCTGCTGGTTCATGCCATTCGTGGCAGCCTGTATCACTCGTTCCTCTCACCTCTACCCAGTTTGTTTGCAGGCACGACTGTTCCCGCAGCCGGCAATAATGAGCAGCAAGTGGAGGCTGCTGATGCTGGAAGACAGGCAGGAGAGCTGACGCACGAAAGCGTCACTGGGAGCCGATGCGGAGCAGCGAGGAAGGGTCGCACGGCATCTGATTCGCAATCGGGTGGGCACCGTCTTGGCTCTGCCCCGACGGAGGCGCCTCCGGAGCAGAGCAGACTGTGGGTGGGACTCTAATTTTAGTGTCCTGCATGTGCGCTGCTCAGAGCATGGTCGTGTGGGCTGCTTCCATTACGCACAGGCAAATTGAACTGAATGGAAATATTGTCGTCTCACTTACCACTGTCACATTGTATCAGCTCACGGCTCATTTGCTCGGCATTGTAATCGGGCACATAATTAGGGGATATTCAGCCAGGGTAAGGCAGCCCAGCACAAGGCCCATCCGCTGCGGGGAGCAGGCTTTACCCAAAGTGATGCCTGGGCTCCCTGCTGGCTCTGCACACAGCTGAATGTGCTCAGCTATGACTAACGCTCCAGCCTCTACACTGATTTCTAACCTCATGCAGTCCTTCTGATGTCAACAGGATTTTACCAGACTCTAAATTGACTCTAAATGTGGCTCAGTAGGTGCTAAAAATTGTCTGTGAGATCCTGAGCTTGAATAACTTGAGAGAAGAACATTTCTTTAAATAAGGATCATGCATTTCTCATTTACACATCGAGACTCCAAGCAACGCCATGTAACAGCTTGTAATGCTCAACTTTTGATTCGTGGGCAGTGTTCACCATTTTAAGGATTAATTATTATTCCTTGCTCTACGGCATTAGGAGCTGGAGATGGCAGGCAGGTTTGGGGCTGCACAGTGAGTGCCAGGCGCTATGTGATCCTTCCCTGCCTCCAAGGGCCAGTGCCCTGAGCAGGCAGGGCAGGACCAGCGCCATCACCCCTTTGACCCAGGGACTTTGGAGACAAGTTTGGACTCTCCCAAGGTCACACACAATCATTTGTAGCAGGCCCAGGAACCGAACCAGACCTTTCAGCAGCCCATCCAGGGCCAGAGATTAAAGACCATCCTTTTCTCTCTGTGCCAAGGATTTAGGCACAGGCATGCAAACTTTAGGTACAAATTTCAGAACTGATTTCCCCTCTGGCTGTACAGCACCTGGGGATGTTATCCATGCCTGCTCTGGGACCTGACCCTCCAGAGTGGTAACGTCATTGCCAACAGTCCTCAGTTCAAGGCTGCGGTCTGGTTTGTAGATTTTCCCCTATTCTAGATGATTTTTGTCAAGCCAGGATAAATGCCTGGGTCCAAAAGTTTGTCTGTTTTTTTCTCAATAGTCTAATAAAATCCTTCACCTACAAACCTTCCTGGCCTGCCGTAGATGAAAAATGCGGGATCATCAGGGCTGTGCCCAAATTTCATTAGCTGCTTGCACAGGAGCGAGCGAGGCACTGTGACTGCTGATAAGCTCAGTCTCCAAACTCTACAATGAGGCACAAAGGTAGCGAGGCAGCATCTGTGTCCCTGGAGCAGACCCTGGCTTCCTGCAGGGCTCCTAGGAGGCTGGACCTTGCAGGCTGTGGCTGCTAGAGATAGCGCAGGGGAGGATGCCGAGCAGTCAGCACTCCTCCTGCAGCGATGCTCAAAGCTGTTTGCTCCTCCACGCCAGGCTGCTGGTGAAGCCGAGAGCCTGCACTTCCATGCCAGCTTGCGATTCAGGCTCATGGTCATCGAGCTGTTGGCCCGGAGCGAGTTTTCTCCCTGCCACCCGCTGCCAGCTCCGCTTGCATGCTGTCTCCCATGGACGCCCACGCTGGGTGCTGGCGCCTGCCTCTCCCAGCTGGGCTCAGCTCCCCGCTTGGCAGGCAAGCATCCCCAGCTGGGTGTCCCCTGAGCCAGCATCCCTGGCTGTGCCTTGCTGCTTCCCTGCCCTTGGAGAGCAGCTGCTGGAGCCTGGCTCTGCCAGGTGCAAGCTGGGCTGCAGCTCTCCAGAGTGGCTTTGCTTGTTGGCTCCGTGTTTGCTTTCCCACTAATATCTGGAGAAGAAGACTCTGACAGCTCGGCCCTCCGGCTAGTGCAGAAACCAGTGCCATTCCGAACACGGCCAGCTGCTTCTGAGCAAACTGAGTGTCCCCTCTTTCTCCCCAGCCAGCATCTTCTGCAAGAGTTTGTCCTCCTCAGGAATGATGGCATGCTCCAGCACATGCATGTTACAAGAGCACATACAGTCTTAGCCACAGTTTCCTTAAAAGACTGAAACAGCTATAAACAAAGAAAGTAGCAGCCAATGGCAGATATTCCTGTGCCCTTTTCCCTCAAGGTGAAGAATTGGGAGCTGCTGCAGGTAAGACAGAAAACATCAACAAGAAGAAGTTACCAATGTCAGTGTCCAAGCTTTTGGGTTTGTTGTCAGATTGGGCTTAGCATTGCCCAAATATCTAACAACAAAGTGAGACTGGCAGCACATAGCTAGTGATGCCAGTATATATGTATATATGATACGTATATATCCATAGTGACAGGAACAGATAAGGGGAAGGCAGTGGTGATCTCAATGGGAGACTCATTGAACACACTGATTCCAGTTGCAAACTGTCACCTCCGAGCAAATCTGCTCCTTGTCACGTGGGTGCTGCGGAGCAAGAAACCACAGCTGGAGGCATTTACTTCTTGGTAAAAGGGGGAGCTGTCTGATAACATTGCTCCTTCTTTCAGGGGCCTTCCTCATCCCCTATTTCCTGACGCTGGTGTTTGCTGGGATTCCTCTCTTCCTGCTGGAAACTGCTCTGGGCCAGTATACCTCTGTTGGCGGACTGGGAGTCTGGAAATTAGCACCCATGTTTAAAGGTACTGTACTGTAAGTTTGTGAAGGCAATAGCGCGTAACTACAGAAAAAAACCCCTTAATGGTCTGGGACGCAAATCAGCACATCCCTGGGGACTGGGATGGGGTGGCAGGTGACGGGAGCTTTTTCGCTCTGTCTTTATCAAGCTGTCCTTGACCCTGATGCCTGCAGTCACTAGCATCACTGTGCTCTGTTCAAGCAGTCTTGCATGGTGACAAGGCGCTTTATGAGCAGCAGTGACTGTGATGGAGGGGCTCTGGTTGCAGAAGACCTGCCCCAAGCCCCCCAAGTGGGCTCCCTTTAATTGCATGGGAAAGCTGTAGATAGGGGACGTGAATCTGTCAGCATGTCTGGAGTAGCAGCATTCTGGAGACCAGTGGTGATTTAGAAAGACCTTGGATGTGGGAAAGAGCAATTCTGTCAGGGAAGTGACCAGATCGTGTTTTCATGGAGCCCTGAAGTACCTGTAGCATACTGAAAGGTAGCAGTGTTCACCCAGCGGAAATGGGTGCGTGAGAGATGTGAGAGAACAAGCCTCCCTTGCTGACCAGTTCAGTGTAGCTGTATCAGGTGCTGCATTGATGAGCTGGTTCGCTTTTTCTGGCTCTGCCACAAAACTGGTTGTGATGTCCGTGAGCACAGTTGGGCACTGGAGACCTGGATTGATGCTGCTCTCTGCCTTCATTCGCAGGAGTGGGGCTGGCAGCTGTGGTTCTCTCCTTCTGGCTGAACATCTACTACATTGTCATCATCGCCTGGGCTCTCTACTATCTCTTCAACTCTTTCACCACGGTGAGTCACAGACATGTCTGCAGCATGGCATTGTCTGCGCTCTGGGTCCTTACTCCCTGCTTTATGGGGAGGAGTTGTTTATGCCACAACACGTGCACTAACTGCTTGTAGTTTGTGCAAAGAGCCTTCGTCAGCACCCTGCTGGACCCTTCCCAAAGAGGGCAGTCGTGTAGAAGATGGGTACTGATGCTTGTCCTCTGGAGACGGTGGTCCTCTGGAGCGGATGGTCCCGTCCCCTCTCTGGGAACTGTTACCAGTTACATCAGTCTTCAAAACCCACCCTGTGTCTCTGTCATATTTCTAGAGCTGTGTGAATCTAAGAGCTGCACATTTCCACAACTGGTTTTGTCACAACATGTTCTTATTACCCGGGACTTAGTCCTGATCTTAATTAGTCCTCATTTACGCTTTTCTTGATAAATGAAATCCCAGGGATTTTTTCTGCTGGGAAAATGTTTCAGAAAGCATTTAGACATCTGCTTGTGGCTGTCCCTTGGCATGTACTTTGGCATTGTGGTTTACAGTGGGTTCCTCTTCCATAGCAGAGTCTTCTACCGTACAAGGTCAGAATCACGCCCCACATTAACTTCTAGGTAGCTAAATGATTTATTTCAGCCCAGCAGCTGGGAAGAGCTCCCTTAACTTAACTCTCTGAGCAACCTGCAGCCTTAAAGACATCAACTCCATGGTTCAAATGGGATCTTTTTTCATTTAGGTATAACCCTGAAATGCTGTTATGAATGTTGTACATCCAGTTTCACGTTTTGTTTGATCAAAAATTTCAAGTATCTATCAAGACTTTTGCTAAAATATTCTGTTTGGCATTCCCAGCTGTGTTTCTACCGCCAACACCCACTGTAGGCTCCTGGGTCCAGGACAAAATTGTCAGTCGTGAATGATTATGTGGACCCTTGGGGGATGAACAAAAGTCTACCCCAGAGGAACCCATCCCCGTTCCGCCCTGAGCAGGATGCATCTTAGCATGAGGCTTTGATACAGTCAGGTGTCACAGACCCAACTGGTGACAGTGCTTGTATCTACACAGGCAGCTCCAGGTGTTCGGCTCAAGGCCTTTTCTTTTACCAGAGATAATTCCAGATTCCCCAAAGGAGCCAAGGAACAAATAAAAAAGCTAGGCTGATGCCTGTCCCCTGTTCCTCCTAAATTTGACTAGGAGTATTTTGAACTTCAACAGGAACCCAGCTTGCCTTCTGCAGTTTCTCTCCTCTGAAATTCAGAGGAAAGGGAGCAGCAACAAACCGTCCCCCTGCCTGCCCCTCCTTATAAGAGCTGCACAGCGTCTCTGATGTGAAACCGCTTGGCTGAAGGGCTGCTGCGCGGTGCTGCTTGAGCCATTGCATTTGCTTCAGTGCAATTAGCAAGCCCACAATGAAATCACTGGGTGGGTACAAACAGCCTGGGTGGCCACCGGGGTGTCCCCACCTGCCCCTCCCATAGCCCTTCTTCTGCTAAGCCAGCGTGAATGTTAGGAGGTATCACCTGCTGGAGTGAACTGATTTAGATGGGGGGTGAAGGCAGCACTTAAAGGTACTGATGCCGCAAAGCACTTAAAACACAGATAATATTTCTAAAGGGGTCTGTGTTCGTGGATGAACAGGAATGGATACAAACATCTTCTTAAAGCTTTGTTGAGCTGGAGCCTGAGGTCTTATCTGCAGAGGGAAATCATCCAGAATAGCCGTTCTGCATTTATCTACATGTACTGCACTCAGGAAATGAGATCGCTGCACATGGAGGCATATCTGAGCTGCCCTTGTTGGGCTACCTCGGCTGTGGCACTACACGGCATGGGTGAGTTGCCCTGAGTGCTCACACAGCCCCTGATGCTGCAGTTTCATTGCTTGCAGCGCCAGAGCTGATTGTATTAAATCTGTAGTGGTGTGCTGCCGTCACACTGCTACCTATCGTGTAAACATCTCCCAGGAATCCCTTTGTGCTGCTGGTAATCAGGCAGGGGACAGCATGAAATAGCCACTACACTTTAAATTTACTCCTGGGCTTATGTTGCAGTAGTTCATTCGTGTAGACAAACCGTTAGCCCCCATTCTCAATGCCACATTGCTTTTTAAGCATTGGAGCTTGGTATAAATGAGAGAGAAGAAACAAATCTTTGTGCAGGAAAGTCCAACCACTTGTTGAGTGAAGCTAGCCAAAAGCTGTAATGATTATAAACACAATATCCCCCGGTAGCTATTTTAATTACTAGCTATTAATTACCAACAGTTAATTGGAAAGGGCTTTCTATCTGGGGAATTGCTAACATTTTATTAGAGCTACAGCATTGCCCTAATCACGTCGTGATACTGTTTCCTGGAAAATATGTGTCACAATTTATCATTATTTTGGAAAATCGTTTCATGCTTTTGGCTGCAAGGTTCCTGCCCATCCAGAGGAGCCACCCATCCTCTTTGCAAAAAGAAAAAGGGGGTTTAGTTTAAAAGAAGCCAAATTTCACTTCTCGCCGCTGCCCTTGGGAGATGTCACGTTAATGATAGCCCTGTTGTCCTTGTGCCGGTGCAGGACCTGCCGTGGCAGAGCTGCGGGAACGCCTGGAACACCGACCGCTGCTTCTCCAACTACTCCCTGGGCGACACCACCAACCTCACCAGTGCCGTCACTGAGTTCTGGGAGTACGTCCACAGCCTGCCTACACCAGGTTTCTCCCCCTCGCCGTGGCCGTCACGCCTGCTCACCGGGGCTGCCGCTGTGCCTGCCGGCACATTTCCTTGGACAGCCTTGTCAGGAGGGCATCAGAGCCGGCCATCGGCCGGGGTGGGCATGGGCATGGGGCACGCTGTGCAGCCATAGGTCAGATGGATAGAGAGGATAACAGCCTCTCCACCTCTCTTCTCCTTCCTTTATCCCATCACGATGAGCCTCAGGTCCCTTCAGGGGTTTTTGCAGGCTCTCGTGTTTGTCTGCACCTGGCCCTTCGCCCTCCAGCCGCCTCTGGGATCTCTGATCCCTCTGCCCCCAAGGGTCGGACTTCCCCTTAACGCAGCCTCTCCCACCCCTAGGAGGAACATGCACCAGATGTCCGGGGGCCTGGGGGAGCCCGGCACCATCCGCTGGCCCCTGGCCGGCACGCTGGCCCTGGCCTGGCTGCTGGTCTACTTCTCCATCTGGAAGGGCGTGGAGTGGACGGGCAAGGTACGGTGCGAGGACCAGGTGTTTCGGTGCTGCCTCTCATTGCCGCGCTCAAGTCTCGGCTGTCGAAATGTCCTCCGGACTCAATTTTGTTTGAGTGCCTATAACTAAGGTTATGGTGTTTTGAGGCAGAATCGCAGTAGATGCTATTAAATTCCTGACATTTACCTTTCACGGTTGTAAAAATTGCTACAGTGTTTACGGTAATTTTCATTCTAAGCGTGGAGAATATCTCTTCCCTGTAAAGTCATGGGTCTGAGCGCTCAGTCTCTTTGGGAAGAGACTTGGGAAGAGATTTTCAGAGATTACTTGCATTTCCCACCTTGGGACAGCCCTTTGAGAGAGCGAGGCCTCTTCTGGGCTCTCCCTTTTGAAAATCACTGTCTCTTAAAATGCTGCTGGTGGAAAAAAACCGCACCACCTCCTTTGAAAATTTTCCTGCTGCCCTTTAGGTATTGGTGGGAGACCTTCAGATCAGAAGCACGTTGTTATTTACTGTGTAGCATTTCAGGCTAGCACAGCGGAAAGGTAATTGCTTAGTTTAGTGAAACAGCAATGCCGAGATACTGAGATGTGTTATTTAGAGCACAGCGTGGTGTAGCGGGACAATATTATGAAAGGAATAATCTAGAGGAGAGATCAGAAAGAAGCGCTTCAGGCATAGGTCACCTAAGCTGTTAACTTCCTCGGTGGCTCTCAAACAGGTTTTAGCTATGCAGCCACAGCAAAACCCCGACGATTGCCGGTACGGGCCCTGTGATGAGGGATGGCACGTACCTGCGAGTCCCTGAAACAGTGCTGAAAAGAAAGTGGTGGAGTCAAGACGACTCACGTGGCTTGATGCACTGGACTAGAGAAACACCAGCTTTAGCTCTGCAAAATAAGGATGTGATGACTTAAAGGGATTACTTCTGTGGACTAAATTTATCCCTGTGCAATTCCCTTGTCTTTGGGCAATTCATCCAGACTTTAGCATGCTACTTTTGCGATTAGTGCGCCCTTGCATGTCATTGGCAGGGAGAAACCTCAAACAGCCAGAAACATTACTAGCATGGGAATGGGAGACAGAAAACGCAAGGAAATGCTGCCGAAAGCAGCTGTGTGCGGGGAGCCTGTCCCCCTCACAGGGGGACACGCCGGACGCAATGCCACCGAGGGCAGGAAACCTCCTGGACACTGGTGGGCTGATGGCTTCTCTCCCATGGTGTCTTTTGCAGGTGGTGTATTTCTCAGCCACCTACCCCTACTTCATGCTTTTCATCCTCTTCTTCCGGGGAGTCACGCTGCCAGGAGCCAAGGAGGGGATCCTCTTCTACCTCACGCCCGACTTCAGAAAGCTCTCCGACTCCGAGGTTTGTAGCCTAGTGAGGAAAGCTCTTACCTCCCGGTTGTCTCCGCATTAGTCTTCCCTGGGCACTTCCCTTGAATATTTTAAGTATTAAAAAAAAACCTGGAATAATTCCCCGTTCAATCAGTCACAACCCTCGCAGGCTGAGACAAAGCTGAAGGGCAGGCCCTTCGTGGGTGGAAGTCTGTGCAGCAGCTCTGTTGTACTCAAGCAGTGTTATCCGTAGAGCAGGAGGGGTCAGAAATCACCCCAACGAAGGAAACTCCCCTCAGGGCTGGGAATGCCTCATTTCACTGACTATCCCAGGGCTGGTGATTTGGTCTTGATCTGGTGGTCCCAGAGAAAGGACGATGTGGTGGTGCTGGCATGGGGGCCTCAGAAGCAGCACAAGCACAACAGTACACACAGCAGCAATTTTTGGAAGTGGTTAAATGATGAGTGGTGGCTGGTAACGTTGCCTTGGTCAGTGGAAGCACAGAAGGGACCCAGGAGGAGCACGGAGGCTTGCAAAGGCAAAGTTTTTCAGGAGACACAGACTCTGCCTTTTGCAGCAGCAATGCTCCTGTGGGTCCAGAATCACCAGTCACGTGTGAGCAGGGACAACTGGACACCCATCATTTCCTGAGGGGTCCCAATGATCCCTCTCACAGGACACTCACTGTAACTGTACTGCCAGCTGCATTGGCTCTAATGCTGGAAACAGGGGTCTCAAGACCAGAAGAGTTGTTTCCATACTATGCAATTAAGAAATGAACAGTCCGCCCCTTTTTCTTGTGCCTTCTAGGCTTTAAGACCTTAAGGCACCGGGACCAGCTTTGCAAGCTGTCCTCTGCAGTTGTTTGCACAAGAAACTCCATGTTGGAAAATCAAAGACATGCTAGTGGAAGAGGAACAGAGGGGGTGAGCGTGGGATGTGGGTCTCTGAAGGGCGCAGCATCCCTTGGGGGCCAGCTGTGAGAAAGCAAGCACACACACACAAATTCAGACGATGCGCAAGTCCTTTCTGACCTGCACCAGGGGCTCAGGGACATGGTTCAGAAAATGGGATGCACGACCCTTCCTCCATCCCCATCCATCCCTGGAAGCAGCCTCAAGCCACAGGTTTCAGAGGGCTGGGGATGTACGTCTGGTGCTGGGCCAGGCTGCGCTCTTGATGTGCTTGCCGCATGGGAAGGATGAAGACTCCCTGCTCCTCCTCCTCCTCCTCCTCGAGGAGGCATTGCTTTCTAGCAGGCTCCCTCCTGACACTGCAAGCAGGAGAGGCATATGCCACATCCGTGACTCAGTGCCCTGTGTTAAAGGCCCCTGGCAGCCCCGTTCCCCTGGGGGGAGGCGCAGGGTCCCTGCTGACCCCACATAGCTGCAGCACACGCGGTGGCTCCAGGAGGCAGTGTGCTCCAGCCACATCTGTGCGACACAAATGCACAGCGTCACCACCCCGCAGGCAAAATGAGGCTGCACCAGCCTTCTCCGTTACTCTCCTCTCCACCTGCACCACCATCCCTGAGCTCTACCTCACCCTGGAGATAGATGTTCAGAAAGGCACAGAAAAAAGTCTGTTCTTCAGACATGTTCAGCCCCCTTGGCAGTAACACAGCTACAGGTTTCAAGGTGGCTCCTGTGACATTTCCAGCCACTGGCCCAAACATTTCCTTGGCGCTTGGGTCAGCAGCCAGCATCGCAGGCACCCATGGCCCTAGTGACAGGGTGCCCGCATGTCCTGACCACCCCAGTGGGCTGGATGGCCAAGCCGTAGCCCCACGGTCTGCGTCCAGCCCCCTCACTAGCCCTGTACTGAGCTGCTGCAGGAGATGTGTCTGCAGCACGGAGTCTCTCACGCAGCACTCCTCTCCGGGCTCCTTCTCTGCAGGTCTGGATGGATGCAGCCACGCAGATCTTCTTCTCTTACGGCCTGGGGCTGGGGTCCCTGATCGCTCTGGGGAGCTACAACACTTTCCACAACAACGTCTACAGGTCTGTTGGGTTTTTTCCAGCCTCCTGCGTGGTGGGGAGTGCTCATGGGTGAGGGAGGCGGTCACGGTGAGTCTGGGGTGCCTGATCTCCAGTGTCCCCTGGCTGGCAACATGCAGCCTAGGGGGCACGCTGCGATCATCGTAGCAGGGCTCCCCCACCTGCAGGACACTTAACACGCTACCCGCGCTGCCTCTCCAAGGCACGGGAACTGCTCTCGGCAGGGCTTGGTCTTTTGTTTACCCCACCTTTCGCTCCTGGCCTCTTGGTAGGGACCTGCAGGTGGTTTCTTTTCTTTCCTTCTCTCTTCCAGAGACTCCATTATTGTCTGCTGTATAAACTCCACCACAAGCATATTTGCCGGATTTGTTATTTTCTCTATTGTTGGCTTCATGTCGCACATCACAAAAAAGTCGATCTCAGAGCTGGCCTCCTCAGGTAAGCAGGAACCCAGGTTCAAACGCAAGAGCAACCTTTGAGAGCAATTTGTCAGTAAGCATGGGATGCTCCCAGGCCTGTCCTGACCGGGACCCAAGTGTGCAACCCTCTTTGCATGCCCTCCCACCAAGATGGGTCTCAGGCACCTGTGGCTGATATTCATTGCACTCTGGTGCAAGGGACATCTCTGCCTGCTTTTAATGTTCACCTTCTTTTAGTGCTGAAGTTTTATGTGCTTTTGCTGCAGTGAAATATTTAGGCCATTTGCTTTCTGAAACCTTCCTATGGAGAATAGATACTGCCTATGTTTTCAGTAGATGTGATCAAAATTTGGAGTCCCTTTTCCATGCGAAATTTTGAAATTGTAATCTCAGAATAATTTTTAACCAAGATGGGACTGTGTCTTTTTGCACAAAGACATATTTTGAAATTGCTGTCTTCCCAGAGAAAGCTTTTATCTCGAGAAACAGCATTTTGTGGTGGAAAAAAAAAGACATCAGGAAAGTTATAACCAGCTCTGAATATCAGTTTATTTTTCTAGCAAAGTGCTCCAGCTCCATTTGGTAGCAGTAATTTGATGACTTTCTTGCTTGCAGGAAGAGAAAAGGCAAAGCGTTTCTCCAGTCATTCCTGCCTCCCCACCCTACCCCTGTGCACCCCACTGGGTTGGTGTGTCATGGGCGAAGGCTCAGGTGTTTCTAGCTCCTATATTAAATACCTGCAATTCTTGACTGTGATCGTTGTCTCTCTGTTCAACTGTGGCCTTTAGCTCAGACTTGCCATCATATGCTTTATAAACATGGGCTCATCACTCTTTTCATTACCGCAGGCCCTGGACTGGCTTTCCTCGCCTACCCGCAGGTTGTCACACGGCTGCCTCTGTCCCCGCTCTGGTCAATCCTCTTCTTCTCCATGCTGATGATGTTGGGTCTGGATAGTCAGGTGAGACAACCCAGGGACAAAGTGGGATAAGGTACGAAGATATCTTCAGATATGATGGTGGTGTCCCCTTCTGCACCTTGGGACAGTGCTGAGCAGGGTCTTTTCTTACTCTTCATGGTGAGATGCAGCTGCATGAAACCAAACCTCCCATGTGGTCATTGCCTGTGTGCTCTTCCCTAATGTAGGCATACACTGCAAGTGTGGTGGTATCTGACCACTACCCAATGCACCAGTCCTTGTCCTCCTGCCAATTAAGAGTAATGACCTGCAGCAATTAAGAGCTTCCTGCAGCCCAGCAGAACCAGTCAGCCTTATAAGACAATCACCACTTCCCTGTAGGAGGAGAGGATCTTTGGAAAGCTTTTCTTCATTCAGATCAATTTTTGGCCCTAGTGAAGTGCTGGTGCTGCTGCATGGGCACAACATGTCCCCATCTTGCTGGGTGACCCTGGGGGCTGAGCTCACAGGCTCTAAGTAGAGCTAGTGGGAAACTATCCCTGCCAAAATACTTTGGGGCAAAGGAAAAAGGAAAAAATATTTCTTTCAAGTAATAACTGCTTTGTTCTTGTAAGACATGATTCCCCCCACCCCCAAAATAGGTATGTGAAATAAGGGCAATCAGTATTAACTGCTTTATTTCGTGCCTGCGTGATAACAGTTTGTGGTCATCGCAGCTCTCTTGGTATTTTGTGAGAAGTTCAGTCTGGATGCTTTGGATTTTCTTACTGTATCACCTTGACCAAACTGCATTTCCTGTGAGGCAAGAAAATGGCATTACTTTGGCTTACTTTCATAGGTTAGGGTAGAAAGTCTCCATCTTCTCTACACCCAGGAGCTGGGAGGAGCATCTCTGCACAAGGTACCAGTCCCCAGCCAGAGCCAGTGCTCTGGCGCAGTATCAACAGGTTGCGCTGAGAAAAGCAGCAATGCAGCGTTTGAATTAGGGCTCTCCCATGGTGTGAGGACGGTGGTTTGATGCAGCGTTTCGGCATTGTTGTTGATAACAGAAGTTCCCCTGAGCAGAGCTGAAGCACTCTGGCCTGGTTCGTAGGTGAGCAGGGGTAGGTCCTGGCAGAAGGAAGGAGCCATGCCTTGGAAAAGGCTGGTGCCTGGGTACCCTGACTGCCTTGCCATCAGGTAAGTCTTACAAGACATTTGAGGGGGAAGCAGCTGCATGTAGCAAAAGGTTTCTACCCTGCCCTCCTCCGAGCCCTCACAAAACAAAAGAAAATAATGATCTCTGTGTTTTTACAAGCAGTGATACTTTTTTTCTGATAATTCAGCATAAAAGTAGGTACCCAGTGAAGCAGTGAATTGCAGCGTCCCTCCCTTTTGAGCGCATCAAAATCAAAGGCTCCTTCAAAAGCCTGTGCTTGGTCTGTCACATCCTCCCCTGTGCCCGTGTGCTCTTCCCTTCCAGTGCAAACCACCAGTACAAAATGGATGCTCTCTTGGATTACAGGTAGCGTTCATAAACCCAAGTCTAGTTCATAATCAGACTCAGACCTATTCCTGAAATATCACACCTGGTTTCCAGGAAAATCTAATCAACCAAATCTGGTTTTCAATTATGGCACACTCCCATAAACACATCATAAAGCTCACGTCTGCATTACCACAGACAGTATTTGGCAAATAATTTCAAATAATGACTAAATGTTCCAAAAGAAGCTACATTTACAGAAAAAAATATTACTCTCCATGGATTATTCACTCAGCACTGGTAAATAGTTTGAGACATGACAATAAGCCCTCTAAGCACTGTGTGGAATTTATTTGCTGCATTTGCTTCTGAAATACCACTTGAAATTCTCCAAGTCCCTTCTGACAGCTAGGCTCGGAGGGCAGGCAGTCCGTGGGGGGCTATCATTGCCTGGAGGAGGAGGGGCGCGGGGGGGAACGAAGCATCAAAAGGAAAACAAGCTTTTAAAAAAGCACAGATAAATACATGTGAAGAAGCTTTCTGTCTGCATGCTGGAGCTCTGATTCAGTCAAACACACCATTAACAGCATGGTAGCTTATGCGCATAAAACAAATAACACAGGCTGCAACAATGGCTGCAATTGCACATGCATTTTGAAGCATCCAGTTTAAAAAAAAAAAAAGAGATGGTTTTTGCTATGTGCTGACTAAATATCATTTGTGGTATTTGCAGATGGGGAGCAGCCATTTTTCATTTGGGTCAGCAGCCCAATGCATGAGGCACGGCAGGGCCATAGGGCATTTCTTGCACCCCAGGGCTGCTGGGCTGGGGCTGCCCCTTGTCCCCTGCTGGTCTGTAGGCACAGCAGCGATGCTCGGAAGCCCGGCTAGCAAAGGAAGGTAGGGCTGAGATCTGTGTTTGCGATGCAGCGACAAGCCCCAACCCCTTAACAATGGTGGGAGTAGGTCCACCCGTGTCCATAGCTTCAATAGCGAGTCTTCTGCAGATGCAGCACAGCTACATCTGCCTCTTTCTGCCAGGGTGCTCATCTTGTCTGCCGTTACTTGAACGGGAGGAATGACCTATATTGATAGACACGCGCCTCCCTCCTGTGCCCCCGCTTGCCGCTCGTGTGCCTTAATGTTCATTCTGCCTCTGATCCATCCGGGCTTTAGCTCTCTTGCGTCTAGACCCTCTTGCATAATATGCTAATGCTTTCTTTTAACCTACCAGTTTCCAGGTCAGGCGTTTTCTCCCCAGGGGAGCTAGCAAGCCTTGTGACTGCAAGCCTGTGTCTGTCCCATGTGAGGCTGCCTCTCACAGGTTATTCATGAAGATTTCCAGCTGCCAGCAGCGAGACCCACTCTCATGGCTCTCTGCTGCACATCTGGCAGCTGTGGTCGAATGCCCCACAGGCCCATGGGTCCCGGTCAGGGTGCTCTGCGTGGCTGAGGAGGGAATAGCAAGCCACCTATATTGACTCCCAAACCCAGATTATCGGACCCAGCAGCTTGTGTAATGATTAAGCCCTTGAAGGGGAAAAAGATCAAAAGAGAGGAGTGAATGGAAATAAAATCTTTAGGAGAGAAACAATATCATGGGGCGAGGCATGAGGAAGAACAGAATATGTGCTAAAAATTGTGGCTGGAGACGGTGACAAAAATGAAACTTCTTGGAAAGCAGACTGAAGCATGCGTGTGTGTGTGTGTGGTGGGTGGGGTGGGGAGGTGGGGGGTGGTGACATGTGTGTGTGTCCACCCACACGCACAAGTGTGCACACAGGGCAAAGGTGAGACCAGGAGGCACCACAATGACCAGATCCTCATCACTCCTGAAAGCAGCATGCTTTCACTCAGGTGCCTACTTATGTCGTGCGAGCATCTAAGGTTGGGTATGCAGGCTGGCAAATGTGGACCCCAGGCCAGCCAGGGAGACACAGTCCTCAGGGTTGGAAAGGTGAGCTTCCTCCAGGCTGCATCCCCTCTGAAGCCTGAGGCTGGCATGAGGCAATTTTCAGTAAATGGTATGAAGGCCATTGCCTGTTTTATGGCTAGAAAAAGCAGCGTACCACCATTTGGTTCCCCACCTCATCCATTACACACCAGCTTAATTTTGATAGGAGACAAAGAGATTTCAGCTCACTTTGTAGCCTTGTTCCCCATCACCCGTCTCCCTGTCTTTCCCTCTGTGCTTTCCCTGACTTCGATCCCTCTGCCTGCACCAAAGGGCTGTTGGTGTTACTCCCTCCTGTTATCTGAGGCATCTTTTCCTTCGCTTCTTCTCCACTGGTCACCCCTTACATCCACCCTCTGCCCCCGACCACCGCTGGCCCCCCTCCGAACCCTTTGCCCTCTCTGCCTTGCCTGGTGCCAGATCACCTGGCCCTGCCCATGGCTCCAGCAGCGCCTCGCCACGCATCCATGTGGAAGGAATAGCTTTCGACAGTGTTTTTTTTGTCACGCCGGCTCTTCACACTGTGGTGCCAGCTCAGTCCTGACTCTTCCAGACAATGAGCCGGGTGGGGTGGGGTGAAGAGCTCACTGTCAATGAGTACAAAGGCAGCTTAACCCATGCCCAAATGGCAAAAGATGCTTTAATAGCACTTGTGTCCAACTTAAAAGGCTTAGCTCATTAAAAATTCGAGTTGAAGCAGTTGAGCTTTGATGCTCTGGGAATACCAGCTTTCCGCACTGCACCGTGTGGATATAAAACCCTGGGCAGAAACATCACCCTGTGCCTCGCTCTGTGCCCAGGTGGAAGCCAGCCCCAGCAGCCAGCAGTGTACAAGCTCTTCCACCGTCGCTGCCCAGCTATAGGCACGGCTCAGACTCCTCGCTTTTCTTCCATACATCTTTCCAGCCCTCTGTTGCTCTTTTTAGTCTTTGTACCTCTACCTCCACCTCCACTGTAGGATTTTTCCTTCTTGTCTCCCTATTCAAAGCTGAATCAAAAAATGCCAGGGCTTTCTAGAGCACTCTCCCAGGGACAGGGAGGTCCCTGACATCCACGAGCAATGAAAACTCTTTCATTTTCAGTGCACTGACTTGTACATTTACTGAGAATGACCAGGGAAGCTAGGAGCTTGCTGCCCTCATAAACTTCCCAGGATTTTTGCTAGAGGCATGATGTGCTCTCTGAGAGCTGTATGTTACCAGTGGTTTCTGGGAGTGAGATATAAAAGCGAATCTCACAATTCATCAAGAAATAGGAGGGAAGGACGCACTTCACATATATACAGTCAAAATGTCCTCAGGCCATAGGGCAGAACTATTAGGAAAACTGATTTGAAGGTAACACTCATGGGGACTTCTTTATGTGTTATGGTGCAGACAGCAGTAATGTACTGTTCCTGGTATGGCACTGCACAAGCCATCCAGGTGTTTTCAGCTCTAGAAAGACCATGTGCCGTGAGGATGGGCTTTTCATGTGCTACATGCATTTAATGTAGGGTGCTTGAAAAAGTGAAATAAAGTCAAGGACTGGGTAGTCAGAGATGTTGTTATTATGCACATGCATGTGAGACTGAGCAGGGGGTAATGCAGCTCCTTAACGAGTGTTTTAGATCACTGAACAGCACAAACACTGTTGCAATAGGCTGAGAAGAGCACACATGGGAAAGGAAGAGCAAGCAAGGTCCTGCATGCGTTCCAGCAGCAGACAGCCGCATTGCTGTGAGAGAGAGCCTGGCAGCATGGGGGAGCAGGGCAGTGGCGGGGAGGCCCTAGAGAGTTCGGGGGAAGAAAGAGGAGGCTTTCCACAGGAGGCAGAATCTATCTCAGCTGATTTTAGGTATTTAACCCTGGTGCTTTTAGCTCCCTCTATATTCAGTGGAGGGAAGGAGGCATCTTTAGAAGATGGTTTGGACCAATTTTGTGCAGAGGTGCCTCCTTTTCTAGTGTCTGCAGAGAGCATTTAAAGCAATGAGGCTCTCAACACTGGAGTTAAATGTAGGAGGTGATGATGTCAGGCTAAGATACTTATATATATGTTTTTGCTGTATACTTTTTCCTGTAGTTCTGCACCGTGGAAGGCTTCATTACAGCCCTGATGGATGAGTATCCTCATCTCTTGAGAGCCAGGAAGAAGGTCTTCATCGCAATAGTCTGTTTCATCTCTTATCTCATTGGATTCTCCAACATCACCCAGGTAGAGATAGCCGTGCTTGTATCTCCATTCATGGCACCTTTCTAGTCACTTTGGCATAGCACACCAGCACTGAAAGCTTTGGGAGAAGTGACAGCATCCCTAGGAGCCATCCTAATGCTGGATAAATGGGCTTGCTCATCCCTGCTACATCTCAAGTGACTTAGGATGCCTCCATAATTTTTACCAGCATCCTGTTGTCAGTCTGGCTTGGTTTTTTGCTGTTTGCAATAAGGGCTCAACCCAACAGAGCCCAAGCTGAGGGAACGCTTGGTGCAAAGGGTTAAGATAACATAAAGAAGACCAGTCTGTTGGGGCCCTGAACCTCTAGGGCTGAAGCCAAGGTTCACATGTGTGGAGGTTAGGGCTGAGTGGTCTGGAGACCATTTGTGGAGCACTGTAGGTTCATGAGGAGGCAAGGCAGCAAAACTCCTGGGAGGGGCAGAGCAGACTAAGTGAAGTGACTCCATCTAAAACAGAGAAAAGTAAGAAATCCTAGTGAATCTCTCCTTTTCTCCTCACCCTTGACCATGTCTGAACAGGCTGGCTAATTGTCTGCAAGAGCACATCAGTTCTGCTGCTGGGAACCAGACTCCAGTGGAAACATTGCAATGCTGGCTCTACTGTCCAAGGAAATTAACATTAAAGACAGCAGATGCAGACAGTAGCAATCCAAGCAGCCGGCTGATATTGTCAACCATTATTTATAACGAAACACTTTGACCCTGGTTTTGTCTCCTCAGGGTGGCATTTATGTCTTCAAGCTGTTTGATTATTACTCAGCCAGTGGCATGTGTCTTCTCTTTCTTGTCTTCTTTGAGACCATCTCAATTTCTTGGTGTTATGGTAAGCACAAAAGACCTCATTCCTTTGTTTTCTCCGTGGGCATGGTGAGTTATTTCAGAAGCCTCCCACAGTGAAGCCAATGAAAACTTTGCGACTGAAAATAGCTTAGGCTGATAACTCCAGAAAATCAGGAGCAGAAGGCTGTTATCTCACTTCTCCAGGCCACCACAAAGACCTCTGCACAAACTGGCAGATGCATAGGGTCCTGCCCTCTGGTCCTTCAAGAGGACACCAGGAACATGGAAGCTGCTAGCACAAATTTGCTTTTGTGGCCCTGTACCACATCCCCTCCAGATAATGCTTCTCATGCCACAGCATTGTGACCCTCTTGCTGTGTCTGGCCTGTGCTGTGTTGTGAGAAGAGGTGATGACCGCGGTGCTGAGATGGGACGTTTTTTTCAAAGCTCATTTCTTCTTGTAGGTGTGAACAGGTTTTACAGGAACATCGAAGAAATGATTGGCTACAAACCTTGCATCTGGTGGAAGATCTGCTGGGCCTTCTTCACTCCTCTTGTCTGCCTGGTAAGAGCTGGGGCATCCTATCTGCAGGAATGGATCCAGAAGGGCCTTTTAGTTTGGATGAACTACAGGGCAAACACTATGTTCTCGACCCAGTATAGGTCTGGTGTAAGGTGGTCCTAGGCAGACTTGAGATGGGTAAAGTAATACAGGAACATCTTTTACTCTGCCCGCTGGAAATCACCCATAAGAAAAGCTCTAGATGATTGTTTTAATCTAAATGAGGCCATCAGTTCTTCATTCCTCTTTCTGAGATGCCAAAAGATAAGCAAATAATTTACTGTTTTAAAAAGATATTATTGGTTCTGGGGAAGGGTCTCAGCTACTCCAGCTCCAGCCTCAGCCCCTGATAGGCTTGTCAGAGCAAAAGCCACCAGCAAATGCAGTATAACTGACTGCAGAGCAATTTTGCCTTTGCTGGTTCCTGTGCTTCCAGCAGGAGTAGTACAGGGAATGGTGTGAGAAGGCCAATGACAGGAAGATGAAGGCTCCTGAGAGCAGCTGTGAGGATGCTATTAACTTACGAGCTGGTGTGGGGGCACTGCTTGTCTGAGTCGTCTAGTGAAGAAGGAAATCAGGGGTATTCCAGTTTCAGCTTTTTACATAGGATAATAAGAAATAATATAAAATTACCACTTGGTGGGCTGAGAGCATCTAGACTAGTTTAAGGAGCTGTCAGGTTGCTGTAAGACTGTTGGGAGCTAAGCGGATAGTGAAGGAAAGAATGGATGGATGGACCCTGATTTTGCATGCCTTCACCTGTGATGGCTGGTGCTTTTTTGCCAGGGCGTGTTCTTCTTCAGCGTGGTGGAAATGACCCCTCTGACACTGGGAAAATACATTTATCCCGCGTGGGGACAAGGCATTGGTTGGCTTATGGCTCTGTCCTCCATGGTACTGATTCCAGGATACATGCTGTACTGTTTCTTCACCTCAACGGGGACTCTCCGGCAGGTATGAACAGCTTCACCACTCCTCTTCTGCTCTCTGCTTAGGGTAAGCCCCCTACTGAACAAAGCCTAAGAAGAACCAAGCAGACTCTGCTCTGACAAAGCTGTCAGAGTATTTCAGGTTGGTGCTGCAGGATCTCTGCACACCCTCCCCTACAGGAGGGTTCAAATCAGCCCCAGCACACAGAACAGCCTCCGGCGACACGGGCTCGCTGGAGAAGACTTACTAGCGCAACTGAGCACTAACATGTCTAAATGGCTGGGAGTACTGCCGGGCAGCACACGGCTGGCTGCATCTGGCCAAGTGGGTAGACCTTCAGGTAGACTCTCCTTAGGTCAGTCCGTTGTACCTCATTGAGCTTTGTGTTGTCATCATCGCAAAAAGGGAGTCCTCTTTCCCTGGATATCTCTTCGGTGCAGGGGACTGGAGCCCTGGAAGAGATTAGGAAGAAATCTTTGCTGTTTCGTAACCCAGAGAAGTCCCAGTTCCCAGTAGTCCCTGGCTATGAGTGTGGTTACCTGGCATGTCTCAGCAGAGAGATCAGCATCCTTACATCTCAGGGCTAGGACCTGCTAGTGAGAAACATGCACAGCAGTAGTTTGTCCTGTGCTTTATAGAGGGCACTCAGTGAATAAGGGGTTAAGAAGCAATGCAGACTTTTATGCAGGACCCACAATACCCACAACTCTGATCTTGTTTAAAACATTTTTTTAAATAATTTGAGCAGGGTTTTATGTAGCAGTGAATCATGAGTCTCTGTATGTCATACCTAGTAATTACTGTTAAGATTTTATTTACAGTGTTGACATTCAGTCTTGAGAGCACTGTGCACAAAGTCCCTGGCTCGATGCTGTCTGCTGCAAGCTACAGGTGTAAGAAGTCACCGCAGTGGTGCAGATTTATGGCTTTCCCAGCCCAGCTGCAACAGCCGCCAGACGCCATCTAAATCCCATGAGTTTATTTCATGGATACTGTATTTTGAATAATGTTTAATTCAGAAATGTTTTGGCTGGAATTGCTAGACTGAGGTCAGCTTCAGGCTCTCTACCTCTGAGGTCAAGTTGCAGGTGAATTTGACTTTCCTTTCTGCCAGCTCTCCATTTGGATGGGCTCTGGTGGGGGAACTGGCTGGGTTTGGTGTCTCGGATCTGCTTTCAGTTGCTGGCCTCTCCTCTGAGGTTGAGTTTAGGTTCTTGCCATTTTGTGTTGAAGGCCAGCAGCAATTCCAACAGTAGGTCCTTTCTCAGATGTTTTGAGGGCTCCTTATCCCCTCATAATATGAGCTGGAAAAGAGGGAAAAGGGAAGACTGCAAATACAGATATGGGTTCAACCCTTAGCTTAGGCTCGATCCTGTTTCCACCAGGGATGGTGAAAGCATGTCCTGGCATCCGGGGGCAGCTCATGAGCATGTTTCCACCCATCCCCTCCGCACCTCGTGCAAACCAGCAGTGCCAGTCAGCAGCGTGAGTGGCTGGTGTGCACGCTCTCTGTCCCGCTCTCCCTCTAACAGCACCCCCACACATCAGGAGACCCAGACCTAATCCCCACTGTTCATAGACCCAGGAGTGAGCAGCAGATGGCAGCAGGAAGAAAGCAGGCTTTTTGTGTGTGTGTGTGTTGGTATCAGAGAGACAGAGAGAATTTTTGGCCTCTTATATGCACAGATACTGGATTTGTTTGTAATAGAGCTGGAGCTGGAGGGAAATTAGATGCCAATGCTGAATTAAGTGGTTTTGACAGACAGGAAAGATTACAAGTCATTTTGATCCTACTGAGCATGAATGTGAGGGGAAAAAAAAGAACATGAATGGCAGAAGCAGCTCAGTGAACATTTCAGGGACTTCACCCAGCAACAGCCACTTCAGCGGTATTGGAGAGTAGGAGCTTGTTTCCCTTTGCTGGAAAGAGCTTCTTCCTGACTTAGTGATGTCTATTCAGGTCAGGCTCAATCCTCCTCTGCCTTTTTTCCTGCAACTTAGTCCCTCCCTGACAGGCAAAAGTGATTCATTCTTCTTCATCACTCCTGATGCTCGGTCCACATGCCTCCAGTAATGACTTGCCCCTCCATATTTTCCTGGGTTCTTGCTTCACTTTGCTTGGCTCTGCAATTTTCATCTGATCAGCTCAGGGTGACAGGAATTGCTGCTGGTGCAAAGGTTTGTGCAGGCAGACTGGTCTGATCTGCATCAGCGGCACAGACCGTAACCTTGTCAGCCTGCTGTAGCTAGTTAGTAATGATTTATAATCAACCCTAGTTGAAAAATTATGGAAACTGGGAAAATGGGTCTGCTTTGAAGCCTGTGACATTGCAGCTCTCTTGTTCCTACTTGCAGCTGGTATTGCCTGGTAGCAGTTTGCCTGTGTTATAAGGGTGATCCCTGTATTTCAGATCAAAGGAGGAGCTGCTGCGCTGTGTGCAGCACCAAAGCAAAGGTGACTTGCAGAGGCGTTGAGTGGATTGCTGAACAGTGCTGGAGGAGTAACTCCTGACGCATGCACTGTCCCCTCGCCCTGTAACTAGGGCCACCTCTGAGGCTTCGGACGAGGGGTCCCAACCCTCAGCTGCTGCCATGCCCTGGCTGTCCCACTGCTGCTGCCCCAGCCCCCCAACTGACACGCTCTCTCTCTTCATTCCCGGGCAGCGTTTGCAGCAGATGACACAGCCCAAGCCAGAGGTGCACGCTCAGAACAATGGCCTCCAGCCAAAGACGTCCTTGAACGGGAGGGTCTCGGATGCCGCCGTCTAGGAGGAGAGCCCGGACCTCCTCGCCCTGCCCTGTAGCTGCTCGTGCCACGTTGTCCCTCGAGCTCCTCCAGTACAGCTTGCTGTCCCTGGCTCCACGGTGGCTTTCACTTGTCAAAGAGAGGACCTGGCGGAGGAACCCTCTCACGTCTCTTCCTCACGGCCCGGCTTACCAAGGCCCTGCACGAGCTGCCACCAGGGCGTTGTGCGGTGACTGTCTTCATCCTGCAACATCCTGGTCCAGGCTCCCAGGGAGGAGCAACCGGTGCCCAGGTCTTCCTCCTCCTGATGAGAGGTGATGTTTCTAGAGAGCTTAGACTGATCGTTGACCACTTCTCTGTTCTTCTTCTTGCCTTTCCATGTGAACCTCCGCAGAGCATCCCATAGCAGCCACCGTGCTGTCACCCCAGAGAGCCAGCTGACACCAGGTTCAAATCCCAGACGGTTGTCCATTGATCTAGCATAAACCAACACTAGCAAATGCATAACTGGAGGGGATGTAGCAGAACGAGGGATTCCAGTGAGGAGTTCAGCATGCTGGTAGCTGTAGGACATCGCCCCGAAACTGGAGAAGGGCATCAGGACAGTGTGTGCTGCTCACAGGTGCCGTGTTTCAGCCCTGCGCAGTCGCCAGCCATTATCACCGCATCCATCAGGGCTGGCACGGTGAGCCAGAGCCTAGCAGAGTAGGCAGCCACTCCTTGACCCCAAAATGCAGTTAAATGGGTAAGTGGAGGGCTCTTTGCTAGAGGCTGTCCCAGTCTCCTACACTGACCGCTCTCTGCTGCAATCAGCTTTGTGCAGAGGCAAGAGGTCTGCTGTGTGTCAGGGAGACTTTCCAGCACTGCGCAAATCTCCCCCCCAGCTGGAACAGGGTAGTTACTGCCAAACACCCTCCCTGGCTGCGTCCCCGGGTGGGAAGCAGTAAGATGCGGCATAGTGCCCATGGGTGGTTTAGCTTACACCTTTTTTGGGAAGTGGCAACACCTAAATCCCAGCCGGTGGAAGGCAGGAGCTCCTGGGGGAGCTGGTAGGACGTAGCCACCATGCTTAAACCCACTTCTGTGAACCAGTGCTGACTTCTTTTGGGAAGTGTCTGTACAGCCAGCTGCTGGCGCTGGCACATCCCAGTTCCCAGCACACACATCACACGGGGCTATGAGCTGTTGTAGATGATGCTGGAGGAGTGTATAACACCTCGAAGAAGGCTGGGAAGTGTTTCAGAGCAGTCCTAAAGCAGCAGCATATTTCTTGGTTATAAAGCCTTGAGAAAGGAGGTGGCTCATCATAGCGTGATGTGCAGGTGTGACAGTGATGCTCCCGTTTGTGACAGCCTCCCAATGAGCCCATGCGGAGATACCCATGTACTCAGAGCATTTGATGAGCACCTGTCATACACGTGCACACATGGTGTGACTTAGTGCAAATTAGTCTCTCCCCTCCCTTGGCACCCTGACAGCGTTGCCAGGTCTGCTCGCACTCCCAGGTTCAGCTCAGAATCAACAAATGCATACACGAGTGTCCAAGAAAAGGTATGTCCCGCTCACGCTTCCTACCAAAGGGTCTGGTCATGTAGGTGGCATGCTGAAGTCCCCCGGGGGTCCCACCGCAGGTGCCAGCTGAGTGAAGAGCCTTTGCGCAATTGCCCTGCAAACTGATGCAGGTTGGCCCCGTGCTGCCTGTCCCTGGGACCAGCCGGTGCACGGGGCCAACCTGCTCTTCCACTGGTCTCCCAGCCTGAGGATCAATAATGTAAAGAAGAAAGAAGTTGTCTGGTTAAAGCTGAAGTCAGTCACCTTTGGGGCTGGGTCCCCTGCCAACTCGCCAGTGCATCTCAATTAACGTTGCTTTAGATGTGTAACCAATTTGCATTTGTACACATGGCACGTGCTGTGTCCTGGCTCTTAGTGGTCGTGGCTGCCAGGCCTTGAGTGCATGTTTTGCAGTCTCCAACACCACAAGCTGAGATCATGCCCTGTCCCTCATCTAATCATTAGGGTGTTTGCATCAAAAAAATCGCAGCTGTTAAATAGACATGAGGAAACGCTGAATTTACAGGCTTCATCTTGTAAAGCCAAAAGCCAAACACTGAAAGCTGCAATCACAGTTCATCACAATTAATCTCAGCCAGTCACAGACATGTCATCTTTCCTTGTCCCGTAATTACCAGCACTAGTATAGCTGAAATTTTCTATTCCACTTTCACCTATTTTTATAAACCAGGGGATAAAGGAAACCACTCTTTATATACACGTATGTCCTTTCAGAGCAACATCTGTGTTGAAAACAGACGTTAACCTCTGATCTTTGCAGTATTGACCTTTACTAGAAACCTGCTTTTGCCTGTGCCTCCAGGTCACGTAACCTCCCTCCCCTTAAATGCAGACTGAGAGTTACGCAGGTGGGTGATGGGCAAAGGAGTCAATTCTTGAGCGAGGCCTTAAAACCATGGAAGACCCCTATTTTTCCAACTTCATTGGGGGAGCTCGGGTCTGAGGTAGAACCAGCCTGTGTCAGTGGTCACTTTTGAAACTCTTGGCCAAAGAGCTTGGTTGCTGGGAGAGCTGTTCAAAGGGTTGTACCGTCCAGGTTGTTCCTCCAGGGGAGTGGAGAAGGAAGGATCCAGAAAATAAAGTCCCTTCCCTGGTGGCTGAGGAAGTCCCTAAATCTCCAGTTCCTTTTTGCTGGGATTTTAGTCCCAGCATCTCTCTGACTTGCGGCATTGCGTGTGGCAGGTGCAGAACATCACTCCAGGTGTAGCAGCAGGGGCTACCCCGCACATGGGCTACTCATAATAACGATACTCGATGAGATTTAGCCATTTGCTCAGTTTCCTGCCTGTGACCTTCCCCTTCAATCTCCCTCCTGCCCTGCTCCTTTTTGCTCTCTTGCCTCACTTCCCCACTATCATCCGTCCAGTGGAAATTATCTACCTCAGCTTGCTTCTTCCTGCTTTTTTGCTTCTACTACTGTCAAATTACAGCTCTCCCTTCTTTCTCTTCTCCTTTCTAGTCGTTCCTCATTTCTCTCTCTCTCTATTATTACCAGCCTCACTTCCCTGCTTCTCTG
Source organism: Gymnogyps californianus (assembly GCF_018139145.2). Lineage (NCBI taxonomy): Eukaryota > Metazoa > Chordata > Aves > Accipitriformes > Cathartidae > Gymnogyps > Gymnogyps californianus. Next base: position 151,268,253 of record NC_059471.1, read on the forward strand.
ATGTGCTCTCCTTCCAGCCTTATTACTTATTCCTGCGTGCCTGTGGCTCAGCCACTCGCTGTGCACACGCTCAACCCTTCTGCCTGCTGAAAGCTGGAGCTCAGGACCCCATGGAGGAGCTCAGCTTTTTGCAGGATCTGGTCCCTAAGAACCAATTTCCATCCCAATATCAAAATTATAATGAAGTTCCAGCTATCTTCTCTTCCTCTTTGCACCAGAAAGCGCTGTGCCAAGCAATGCTATCTCTTGGTATTACTAGAAGAGGCATTTCAACTTATATTCCACCAGTCTCTGCAGAGCTGTGCCTGTTCTGAAAGATTTTGTGGCCTTTCCTGGTTTTGCACTATTTTATTTCCACCGTGAATGTTTGGATCTGCGAAGTCTGGCATTTGTAGCCTTGCAGGGAGAAATTTGCCCTTAGTCAAGCTCTGTCTTATTGACTGATTCCCTTCTCCAGCATTTCAAACTCATCCTATCCTTAGTGCTGGAAGAGCCTTCCCACCTCCATCGCATGCAGGTTTCCCGTCTAGTGAGAAGGCAGGGACGGGGACGGCCCCTCGAGCTCACTCCATGCCTCAGAAATGCCACTATGTGCAGGTCCAGTGAAGCAGCCATATCTGCGTGTTGGCTTTGTGACTTCAGGCTTCGGATACCGGCTGAAAGGCACGTGCCGTGCTCAGCGCCAGTGACTCCTCTGTAAGAACCGCTTTTGTGCCATTCCCACGGTGCGTCACTGCTGCTGACCACCACTCCGCTCCTCATTCCTTTTGGCCCATCCAGTAGAGAGGATACGTGCACGGCCAGGGAGTGGGGTGCTCCCCTCTCCCCGATGCTGCGGTTCAGAAGGGGATCCCACTCCCCTGTGCTCACCTACAGCGCTCCTGCCTTTTCTCTGCCCCCTCGCCCCCCCGGCACCTGCCAGCCTCTCCCTCCTGCCACGGGCAGCTGCTCAATATAATCCCCCGTGAAACCTCTTAATTCTAAGGAGCTATTTAGGGAGCTGTGCTCAAATCCCTCTGAAATCCTCTTTTTCCTGAGGGCTGCGAAAAATAAAATAAATGCCATTGCCTCCACCCTCTGCTGCAGCAGCGGGGGCTGAGGGGGGCGATGGGAAAGGCAAGATTGCTTCGTTGCTGCTCAAGCGCTGCTTCCCCTGGAGATGCGGGTGCGATCTTCTCCCCCGGGAGAGGGGAGCTCTTCCTGCTGCCAGTCTCCCAGATGTGCTCCAACAGCTGGCAGCTGGTTGTAAAACACGTGGGCAACATCCGCAGCACAATACCGATGCCGTGTGGCACTGTAAGGCTTTGGCTAGCCAACCGCCGCGTAGCTTGTAGTCTCTCCACAACTCTATTAAACGATGTCTTGGGCGCAGTCGTGCTGTGCGTCAGGGGGTGCCCTTAAAGCCGGCGTCATTCTGGATGAGCAACTTGTCCTTATCCCTCTCCTATCCCAGGGGGATTCTCTCTGGATTGGGGGACCCTGATTGCATTTGGTGGTGATGGCCAAATGGAGAGGGGGTCTGCCCCACTAAGGGGCATATCTGCTGTGGTTTTGCTTCTGTTGAGGGCTGCCAGCCCACTCATGGTGATGGAGCTTGCCCCAAGCACACTGCCTGCTTTCATCAGGAGCTGAGCACATGAAACACGGTGCTGAGTGTTGGATGCCAATACTGGCACTGGAGGCCACGTGCTGTGCCCACACAGCATGGTTTTCCTCTCCTGATGTCTGATCCTGTCTCTGTACAACTCCAGGTATTGGTCAGAGTCCACCTGAGCAGCTCAGGGGTAGGAAGAAAAAGCCTGGAAACTCTGAAACCTACTGATGACACCTGGGAGCTAGCTCTTAAAAATGAGTGCAAAGACCATTATGATCATTGCACCCTTTCAAAGCCCTTGGAAAGGGGAGAGAAGGGATGTCAAAGGAGGATTGAAAGATGGGGTGTCCCATGGCAGCTGGCTACCCTCTCCCCCTTCACCATCTTGGCCACTGCAGCAGCCCTTGGGTCAGATACCCGTCACTTCTTTCTCCCTTCTCTGCTTTGCATCCTCTTGCTCGCCGGTTTCACCTTCCCTCCTTGGGGAGAGGCTTGCCTGCCCGTGCCAGCTTTTCTCTCCTCCTCAGCCCTGCTTGGTGCCAGTGACCTGTCAGCCCCGAATCGCTGGAAAGGTGTGCCCGTTTCTGGGCCAGGGGATGGCCGCGGCGGGCAGTCTGGCAGCGAGCGGCAGGTCAGGCTCTGCACAGAGGCTGGGGCTCTGACCCTTCCCTGCTCACCCAGTCACCCCTGTGCAGGGTCCGTGCCTCCTTCCTTCTCCGGAGCTTCCCACCACTTCTGCTAGCAGTGCTTCTGCCTGGTGCGGGAAGCCAGTGCTGTTTCATTGACATCTAATGGGGGTGTCAGATGTTTTCCTCTCCCCTACTGACAGCCCTCCATAGCCTCGATGGAGCAGAACAGGGGTGCTGTGAAAGTGAAAGCCACAGCGCTGTACACCCCATGCGTTTTAACAGCTTTCCTCCACTTTCTGCATCTTTAATAGTATGTTAAAGTGGTGCTTGCGGTCAGAGGTCCAGGCAGGCATCGGACCTGCTCAGAGCTGCACGATGGCAGTGACATTACCACCATGGCCCTCAGGGTTTGTTCACCCCCGGGGCTGGTGTCCCTCCCTCCAGCACATCAGGTGCCCTATCCAGTATAGGTCCTCACGTCCCCTCCCGTGCCCCAGTGGCGTGTGTCGGGAGGGCTGCCTGCAGGGCTGTGTGGCGTTTCCCCCAGCTTCAGTGCTTGCCCTGGCACATCCCAAGGGGCTGGGACCCATGTGCAGATGTTAACCACTGGATAAAGGGTTTTGAGCCCCAGGGCCATGCCCATGGGGGAGCCCCAGGTGGTGGCCCCGGGGCAGACACCCAGGGGGTGGCAGGGGACAGGGGTGGCATCCTGGTGCCCCAGGGGGTGGCTGGGGACAGGAGTGGCATCCCCGTGTCCCCACCACAGTGTTGGCTGAGGCAGCACCGCTGAGGGCAGCGCGGGGCTCCTGCCAAGCACGCGTCCATCATCCCCACGATGCTGTCAGCCGGGAAGCGTCTGTGTCTGGAAACGCTCAGGAGAGGTTAGTGCTCCCCGCGCCAATACCTGACGGCTGTGACGCTGATGGAGATGCCTCCCGACAGCCCAGCATGATGCCGCTGTGCTGCCAAGAAAATGGCACCACCTTCATCAGGGCCCCAGGGACCAGCCACAGCCCCTCGTGGGGTGGCACGTGTCCCTGCCGTGGCCCCTGGGGACCAGCAGCCCTCACCCCCACAGCTGCAGCCCCATGCAGAGTGGCCGTGGAGGGGTTCATCCTGGATGTATTCATGTACCACAGGAGCTTTCTCCAGCAGATCCCAGGCAGGCCGGGTGTTTCTGCTTCCAGACGGGAAACCCAGCCCCGCAGGAAGGGACTTGCCCAAGTCACTGGTGTAATGATAGCGGGGGGGGGGGGGGGGGGGGGGTGGACCGGCCTCAGAGGGCCCCATAGCCACAGCACGGGGCAAGTAACCTGCCCGGGGGGCACTCCTGCCCAGACATCACATCTCCTGTGAGCCCGGGGGCCGCCGGCAGAGCAGGGCACGGCTGCCCAGCTGGATGTATTTCTCCCTTTGAAGGCTGCGTGGCTCAGAGAAGGCTCTTGGCCGGTTTGCGTTGCATCACACTGTTTGGGAAAACACAAATACCCCTGCAATGACCCTGTAAAGAAAAGCACCCATGAGTTTTGTGCTGATGCTGCTGACCCGGCTCTAGACAAAACCTGCCTCGTATTTGTCCAGATACAGGGTTCTTCAAATGCAAACTCAGCCCTTGCCGTCGCCTGGCGTGCTGCCTCCCATCTGCTCAATGCTCAGCTGCATACAGATTCGTGGAGGTGCATCACCCCTGGGCTGGCCCTGGGGGACGAGGGGCAGGACACAGGGGCACCCGTGCCTCGTGCCTCAGCATGCAGGCAGCGCTGGCCCCCTGCCCTGCTCCCTGCCCATCCCCAAAAGCTCATGTGCCTTTCGGCTGCAGCTCGCCCTTGTCTGCATAGCTAAGCCTGACCACCCACCACCCATCGTCTGTGTATCCCCCTCCAGTATATGCCAGAGCCGACTGACATGCCTTTAAAAATAACTCCTTGGTGGGGACAAGGACAAGAGACAGAGAGGGATGAGTGCTCTTGGTGGGAGGGGGACAACGTCCCCCTCTGCCTCTCCCGACAATGCCACAACGTCCCAGCCAAGCAGCCACTCCGGGTTGCTGCCTGCCTGGCCCATGGCACGAACACTTTGATGTGTTTTTGAAGTGTGTTTGGTCCTGCACGAAGGAGAGAAAGAGAGCTGGCATCTGTGTCCCCTCTCTGCACTTACTGCAAATGAAGAGATTAGAAATTATAATCCAAGATTCTTATTTTAAAGCGGCTTTTCAGCTCTGTGAGGGGAACTTCAGTGTGATGCTCCTAGGGGAGCTGGGTGACAGGGCAGCTGTCACAGCCCCAGCCACTGCAGGTGCTTGGCCAGCCCAAGCTTGCAGTGCCCTCCGGGCTCCGGCAGCGGCTGCGTGGGGTGACATTTTGGCAGAGAGGAGGGTGGGGGGTGGCGGGGTGCTCTGTAGCCCAGGGTACAGGGGGTGTCCCATGGCTGGGCACCTGCCTGGGCTCCGCGGAGTGTGTCTGAGCACTGGGCAGGTGCTGCCATCAGGCTGCGCCAATGGATTTTCAGGGGTTCCTGGATGCTTTGAGCTTTAAAAAGAAAGAGGAGCTTCTTTCTTTGGGGGTGGAGGGCGAGTCTGTATTAGCCATCACTGTTTAAATGGGAGCAAGGTGGGTGAGCAGCACAGCCACGGTGAGGCGTGTGCAGCAGCACAGTCCCCCTGGCAGCATCCCAGCTGCTGCCTGGTGGGGTACCACATGCACCCAGCCCCACTGGGGCTGCCCCTGTCCCCGGCAGCACCACAGACCCCAGGATGCTCCCTCAGCTGTGGGGACTCCTCTGCAGGGCAGAGCCCCGGGATCTGAGAGAGACTGGCTGCTGCCAGTCCCCCCACGGCAGCATCTGCTCCTGGGATGCCGAGTGCCAAATTGCACCAGCCCGAAGTATCCTGCAGCCCCCGGGAGGCTTCTGCCCCACGCCATCGGCAGCGTCTGCCCTGGTGAGGCACCGTGATCTTTCCTCTTTTGCACTTTTTCCCCCTGCTCCTTCCTCCCACTGTGTTTGTGGCAGACCTGTGCGAAATGTTAGCAAACTGCTGTTTATTTCACTGGCGTATCTGCTGCCTTTCCCTCTGCTAATTATTATAGCAGTGCCTCTTCTAGGGCAAGTTGACAGATGGCTGGGGTTTTATCTTTGAACAAGCTATTTAATAAGGGCTCCTGCTTTTCCCTTGCACATTTCTTTCTTGGCTGCATGTCCTAAGCTGCTGGATGGGTTCTCCTTTTCACTGGGGATGCCAGAAGATGTGAGCTGAGGCTGAAGGCCGAGGTCAGATCCCAGGGGATGGGTTTTTTCTTTCCCTTTAGAAAGGGAAGATAATTCTGCCCGGGTTCATGTGACCCTTACTGAGCAACGCTCTCCCTCCCTGAGGGAGGGTGATGATGGAGACATGATGGAGAACTGGTCCCCACAAGGAGGTGAGAGTGGCTGTGTCCTATGGGACGGATCCTAAGTGTGCAGAAAGCCGATGTGACTGCTGAAGCCAGCATGCTGCCCGCTCATGCCAGCTGAAATCCAGCTCGCAGGGACCAACCTGTGCTCTGGCTCATGCTGTCATCGGCTGCATGGCTTTGCTGTGGCCCACTGGGTGCGAAGGAGTTAATTCCTTCTGTAGGTGGAGGGCCACAGGCTGTGACTGGGAAGACACAGAGAGCTAACGGTGGCAGGGATCGGCTGGCCAGTAAGTGGGGCTGCCTTGGATGCGCCACGGAGCCGCGTGTGACATTTGCTGACGCTGACTGATGACTGCTGGTCTGCCTGGGCTTTTGTACTTGAAAGCCACATGGCTGAAGTCTGAGACGAAATCTCAGCAGGCCACAATGGCTGGGATCTTGTCCTTACTAGGGCAGAAGCAGCTCTCAAGTGCTGGAGAGCCGAGCAGGGCAGGCAGCTCGTGCAGCCGGTGTGTGGGCACAGGGAGGGCTTGCTGCACCCTCCTGCCCTGATGTGCTCAGCGGACACACCAGGTTTTGTTCCAGAAAGCTAAAGCTGGGATTTCCCCCCACTGTTGCTGTCTCCCAGGCTCTGAAGGGGATGTACAAGGACCCAAACCCTTATGGAGCTGCTCCTGGAGGAAGGGGAAAGCTTCCCTTTGCCTGAAAGCAAAGACCAGGGAAACAGGAGGGGGCATTAGGCACCAGCCGCTTTGTGGCAATGCCTCAGTGTAGACGCCAGCACCAGGCACTGGGCCCTGGTACGGCCAGGCTCACTTCAGTGACTATTTTCTCTGTTTTTAGCAGGCTTTCTCTTTACTTGGTTTTCCTAAAGAGTTTTCAAAGCCATGTGTCCTGGGGACTTGGTACCATCAGCACTGAGCTGTTTGGCGATGCCTGCCCCAGTGAGAGGGTTAGCACAGGTCTGGGGTCCCCGCACAGCAGGGCTGCGGCACCGCTCATTGTTTTGTTTTCCCCTCCCTTCATTTCCCCCTCCCTAGGAAGCTGAAGAGAGTTTTGGCGGCTTTTTTTGCCTTTCACTTGGATAGTTACAGCAGTTGTAACATCAGCTGTCCCAGGTCGCTCCTATTCCTGCCAGGGCTGCTTGTCCTGGCGGGGAAAAAGCCCTGCTCGTAGCATCCCAGGAGGGCAGTGTCCAGCTAGCTGCCATCAGAGGCCGGCTGGCAGCCCCCCGTGCTGTGCCCTGCCTGCCTGCCTGTGCCAGGCTTAGCTGTTTTGGGCCTAGCTGGAGCCAGCACAGAGATGTCTGCTCAGAATATATGGATTTGTGTCTTCCTACAGGGAACATGTTGTCCTCCTTCTCCCATGCTGCCCAAATACTTTTCTCCAAGTTTTTCATGAAATAATACAATGAATAGCTCGTTTCAAAAAGGCGGTGAGGGGAGGAAGGGGGGAAGCACTTCCCCTGTCGCAGGCAGCGGCGGGAGGCAGGAGGGTGCGGAGGCAGCTGCGGCCGGGGCGTACCAGCAGCGAGACGGTGGCCGCGGGAGGAGTGAGCATCCCTGTGCCGTCGGGCTGCGAGTCGTGCGGAGGAGCGTCAGGGCACCCACAAAGCCGTTGCCTTTTCAGCACATGTCGCCCTGGACTGACCCAGCTCTTTCCCAGCCAGCCCTGCAAACGGCACGGGGTGGCAATGGGAGGACACGGGCGGCTTTAGCACCCCGTGGGTGGACACCAGTTTGCAGCAGGGCGTGGGAGGAGGCTGCCCTGTTGTCTCTGATTTAGCATTAGGAAATTTATGAGAGTAGGAAAGAGGGGGCCACCAGCTCAGGGCAATCCTGAGCATGCAGCTGGGTGAGTGGAGGAGAGGGGCAATTTCTCCTGTTGCTGGCACTGCACGAGTCTTGTTCGATCAGCAAGTCTATGAGTAGTCAGCATGAGGCTTCTGCACATTTGAGATGAAGAGCTGAAACATACTGAAAAAAATCAAGCTTTCCGTAATGGGAGGGAATAGGAAGGTGTGTATGGAATATCAGGATGGGCACATTCCTCTGTCTGGCACTTCAAGTGTTTTTGCTGCTACAGCCTTGGCCCTACAGTCCTGTAGAGGAAGAGCCTTCCCTCTCCCCTTCCACTCCCTGTTTTTTTGTTAAATGCACTTGGTATTGTTTGGGAGAGACTACCCTTCATGAGGAGGAAGGCTTAGGAAGACAGGACTCTGTGTTTTCAAGAAGTCACTGATGACTATGCCTGTTGTCAGACCCCAAGGCTAGAGCATGGGTGTTACATAAAACGAGATCCTACCCTACATGCTTGCGAACAGTCCCAGCTTGTGGATTGTATGCATTAAGGCAGAAAACACAGCTCCTCACTCAGCTTTTAACCTCAGTTGCACTCACTAGCTGCAAGAAAGATGCTCCAAGACCAGCCCAGTGTGACAGAGCTCCTAAACTGGTGAAATCCACGGCCCTACTCCCCAGTCGTCCTCAACCTTGAGACACCGGCTTACTTTCAGCCACCTATCTTAGGTCAGGCAGGAGTATGCGCATGACTCCAGGTGGCTAGACTCAGGATCTGGGCAGTGACTTTACAGAGGGGCACCTCTCCCCCAGCAGCTGGCGGTGAGGGGAAACCTGAACCTGTGGGGAACGGTGGAGCCTGACTCTGTGATCAGCTGTCCCCCAGGCACCCCCGAGGCACCAGCACAATCTTTCCAGAGTCCCCCCAGATGAGGCGGAAAGAGGCCCCGCGCACAACAGTGACATTGCAGGCACTGTCCCCTCGCTGTCCCTGATAAGGGACTGTGACACGGCAGCTTTGGGTTTGTGGTGACCTTCCTGCCACCACACTGCTCCCTGAGGGCTCCTCTCTGTGTCGGCTTTGGGATGGGTATCTGGCCCCAGGGACAACGCCTGCAAAGCAGGAGACAGCGGGCTGTGTAGCATTGAGTTCAGTGGCAAGGCGTCCGCGTCTTGCTTGACAGGGGGTGGGTGGAACCCACTTACAGCAAAGCACTTGAGGGATGTGCTTAATTTAAAGTCCATCTTAAGTTTCAGAGAAAAATTGCGTCTCAAAATTCTCTGTGGAAAAGAGCAGCGTATTTTGATCAACTCTGAATGTGCTATATCTATGTTATTGCACATTATGTATACTGTACAGATGCAATGTGACAGTTGTGGTATATGCTTTTTGGATTGTAATCTCTTTGCACCAGCACTACCTATATCTGTCTACATAGTATCCGTCCCAAAGGGACCTGCCATCTTGCGATTCATAATAGTATCTGCACATTGGAGCAAGTTAGGAGTATTCCACATATAGACAATCTGTTTTTATTGCTTTCATCTTTACAGCCAGGTGTGTGATCTAAACATCAGGCAGAAACTTCTCCAATAATCTCCTGTTTCAAAACATCTTGGAAAATGACTGTTTGGGATGGGCTGATTTATAATATATCTGTGGCACACAAAAACATAAATGGAAGGCTCTGAATCCCTGGGAAATTTCCTGTCTGTGTCCCTGTTTTTTTCCCTCAGAAATCTGAGGGATTTCTGTCCTCCCAAGTGTTTCACTGTGGGCCTGGGGATCTAAGGGATTCTTTGAAGCCAGCAAAGAGATGGCAACCTGCAGACAGGTTTTTTTAGCAGGTGCAATCTGAACCCAGCATCTATTCGACTCAGCTGCAAAGATGCAGGTTGCCTTCCCCCATCCATTGCAGAGGAGAGCTTGCTCTGTGTGCACGTTTGTCTCTGATCATCTCTCTCATCCCTGTGCAGAACTTCACAAAGGTCAGTTTCATTAACCTTGGGGTTATGCTTTGTGTAAATATGCATGTATATCTGATTTGCAAGGGAAATGTCATTTTCCTTACGTGTCTCCCATCCAAATGTTAACCAAGCCTGAGCCTACATAGCTTGTGAGATGTGCTGCGATGGTAACTGCAGCCAGCACAGCTGTCCTGCTCAGGCAGTGCGTGGCTGCGTATGCCTGACACTTTTGTACAGCATGTTCAGCTGTGTGGATAGTAGAGGTGCCTACATGTTATCTGCCATATAGTCCTACATGTTGGCAGATGGTGTGTGCATTAACACACTGTGTGCTGATGTCTCTGGGTGCACGAGTTTCTCGGTGGCCAGCTGGCGTCCAACACGTGCACTGGCACATGTGGCTTGTGAAGTTGCTCTCCTCGCCGCAGCGTGCACACGCAGCAGCATGCGCTTTGCATGGGTGTGCAGGCCCCCTTCCCCAGAGGTGCAGAGCTACACATATGTGAGCAGAGGGTTTGGGGCTGGCTCTGCTGCGTGCCAGCAAGATGGAAAGGAAGGAGCTGCAGCACAGAAGGGCTTTGCCTCACTGTTTACCTCTCTCCCTCACTGCAGGGGTGAATTTCACATTGAGTTGCCGTCTCTTGGACAAGATTATTTCTTCCTGGTTTCCTCTGCATCTGATCCTCAGAGAGCCTGAGCATTGAGCTAGCTCCTGCTGCATTCGACGAAAAATCGGCAGTAGCCGCAGTGGGCTGCCCCTGAGGCCAGCGGGAAGCCACAATGCTCAGCACTCCTTGGGAGCACACCCTTGGTGTGTCGCCCGTGCGCCTGCGCACGCCACTGGAGCCCAGGGACACAGGAGGGGGGGCTGAGGCAAAGAAGACATTAGCGCACAAGTGACATATCTCAATATAATTTCTAAAACTCTATTAATTGAACAGATAAAATACCTCTGATCTATTTTTGTTATTTTGTTACAAAATATTAGCCATTTGGACTCTTTGCTAGGTGTGACCACACCACTTTTCCCAAAGGAAGCTTTTCTTGGTGATATTTACAGCAGGAAACAGGTACAGACAGACAGGTGCTTTCAAAAGCCTACACACAGGTAACACTTCTGTTGTTAGTTTTTTAAAAAGACACATTCAGATGGGGTTGTGACTAGTGTTGAAGAGCTGGGTGACTTCAAAGCTGCTGTCCCAGACATGGCTGTGAAAGAGCGGGCAGGACAAGGACAGCTCTAGCTCACAAAACACTGCCGGCAGTCCCTGGAGCCTACACTAGCACAGTGAGGCAGCTGGTGGAGTGGGAGATGGGGGAGCTTGCTCAGCAACTTGCATTTCAAAGCAGAGACTCTGCCAAGCAGCAGCTTCCTTGATTTAGGGCTCAGATTTGTTTTGGAAACCTCGCAAACACATGCAGATAGTTGCAGGTTGAGCCTTCTGAAAAACATGTAACAAAACTCAAACTCTTACAGCTCAGAGAACCTCAAATACTTCCGAATCTGGTGGTACCTTTTTGTGAAGAAGTTTGAGTATTGATGAAATTCTGATTGTGGACCATACCCACACCTTTCATCTACAGGGAGGAGAGAAAACGTGAACAGTGGGATGCTCTGAAGGTCTTGCAGAAAGCACTAAGTGTTGCTACCAGAGTGGCCCAGACTATGGCATTAAAAGTACTACAGCAGCGGACAAACTGCATTAAACCCAATTGTTTGCACTAAGCTTGATTCTCTTGTCGCATTTTTCCATCCCTTTGCTACTGGTGTAAACAGATTAATTTCCTGGATCTGCACTAGCATGAGCATGAGAGAATCAGGACAGAGCTTGAGAGTTTATATAATGCAGCTCTGTAGACCTCAGTAAAACCTTGTTCTCTTCCACCATCCAGCAGAGCCACCTTCTTGTTTGGCCACTGACTACCTGACACTCCCTGCAGAATACTTTTTACTGGGTTTCTCTTTTCTCTCTCCCCCCCGCTTCCTTTTTTAATATAGAAGGATATGAATTTGGCAGCAAAAAGCCACTGGTTCATTTGGGTCTATCTAATCTCTGCAGCAGCTTCCTACCCGATTCCTCCACCTGAAAGATTGTGCTAGGTTCATGATCAGAATCACTGCTGTCAAGAGCTGGTGCTTTTTCTTTGGGCTGGTCCCTCCAGGCAAGCTGCAGGATACATTTTGTCCTTCATTAGGTTGTCACTGACATGCTCCTTCTAGCCTGCACCCTGTCAATGATCAGTCTCTGTGCAAGGGTGTCTATTCACAGTACTACAGCTACACTGAGTCTGTGTGTCTTGCTTGCGTGTGGGAGGGCTGTGAGAGCAGACAATACAATAGATCAGATGAAGTGTAGACATGCTTTAAAGTGCTCGTCACCCTTCGAGACCAACCTTCAAAGGAAAAAAAAATACATATTTTGAAGTGAAGTCTGAAGGGCTCAGCTACACAGTAGAATTTAGAGCAACCTGTTCCACAACAACCTGGAACAGAGTAGCTTGGTGTCTCTCCAGCTAAACCTGACAGAAGATATTGTTGCCACCAGGCTAGAAGACAGCAAGGGTTATCTATGTTTGCTTCTCTGTCCAAAGCTCAAGGCCAGCATTAGCCTTTGCAAGGTCAGGGAAAGGGAGCCAACTTGCCCTGAGAGACTGCTGTGCCTCAGGTACCCTGGCACTTCAGTTAACTCGCTTCTGCCCTTCATCCAGCACAAAGAAGGGAGTTTCACAGAAGCTTCCTTATTTCTTCTTTAAATTCTTGTAGCTCTCCCAATCAATTATTAAAGCAGCAAACCTCTCTTGTAGGAACTTCATAGACATTGTTATAAATATTTTATCTAAAAAAATTATTTCATCAAGTATCTTAAGGTTTTTGTTGTTGTCACTTCATGTTAAACGTCGAGTAAAACCTAATTTATTTATTTTAACACACACACAGACCTTCAGTGGCTCACTGCACTCTGGGGAAAAAACAAACAAGTACTGACATGCCTCTCAGACAGCGAAGTAACCACTGAGAAGGGAGGGCAGTATCAGTGCCTCCTGGATACCACCCCTTCCACTGCAGCAGTGAGTGAAAATAAAAAGGCAGCCACACACTACATTGACCGGACAATGGCAATGCCACACGTGTGCTTTCCCAGGAAGCTACAGGCAGGTCGGATGAGATCCTGGCTGCCGTGAGGTGGCGGGGTGTCGCTCTGGAGGGAGCCGGCAGCAGATCAGGCCAGCTGTGCCTCACAGCTGGCTGGAGGGTGAGGGGCTGAGCCCTGGCTGGGGGTGAGGACCTCTCCCTGGGCCCGGCTTTGAGATGTGGAACGTCCTCACTGCCCTGAGGGGCTGGCTAGAAGAAAGCTTCTCTGGTCTGGAGGGAGACTGGGCTTCTATTCAGGGTTTTCTTACAATCTTTTCTGTCTTCTGCTTCTGCAGTCCTCCCTTAGGCTGTGCCTGTTTGTTCCTGGTCAGTACATTTGCTATCATCGTGTATACAAGCGGCAGCCTAGTGCCTTGCTCCGGACAGCTAAGCAAACAACTTAGACAGACCTGTTGGCACACCTGGATACATGGGTCAGGCTCAGAAATAAGGGGACATGGAAGTTAGCAGGCTCCTGCCCTGGAGGGCTGGCCAAGCACAGGAGACCCTTCACCCTAGCCCCTGTCCGCTTCCCTAACCCCAGCTGGGTTTATGCCCAGGTCAAATATGTGAACTCTTTCATCTGAACATTTCAGCAGAGCCAGCAGACGTCCAAAGAGCACTGAGGGGAGCCAGTCTCTGATGCGCTGTGGTGTTTGTCACTGGCAATAGCCCCAGAGATGAGCATACTGGTGCAATCCCTACGGAAATTGCTGTGTGGCTTTTACCCCACAAGGCAAAAAAAGAGTTTCCTGCATCTGTCTTCACTGTCCCCCTTTCCCTGACATTTTGCACATCCTCACCACTGCCAACAACTCCTGCCACTCCTCACGCAATGGCTGTGTCATCAGCACCCAGTGCTCACGTCTCAGCCTCGCATGGGAAGGAAGAGCATTTCTTTCTTTCTTTCCCTCTTAAAATAAAACAAAAATAAAGGCCCTAAAAGGCATTCTGTCCTATTTTAAAACCCTAAAGTTGATCTTCTTAAGCCTTGAAGGAAGATAGAGTGAGTGAGCGAGACCAAAGCCTTTAAGCTAATTAATACCTTCCCCTCCCTACTGCTCAAAGAGATTTTTTTTTTTCTAAAAATACATCCATAGCCCATTTTTAAGGGCATCTTCCTTCACATCAATGTCCCCAGTAAAGCAGAGGAGCTGAGCTGTCATCTCTATCTCAGGATCTTCCCCTCCCCTCACTTTGAAGCTGGGATAGGGAGGGAGAGAGAGGAGGCCTCAGAGTCTGGTATCTGGGCAGCTGTCCTATAGGAAGGGCTGATGGAGGCAAGAGTACAGCCAGGCAAGAGATACAGATGGGACCTCACACGGGCGGTCTCCAGAAAGCCACTTCCCTCTAACACAGGAGGAAGAGCCCAAGTGAAGGGAACATCCACCCCAGAAGGTGAACGTAACACTTGGCTTTGCTTTCAGCATATAAAAAAGCAGGTGGGCAGGAAACACAAAACCAGCTTGAAGGAGGAAAGCAGAGGTGGGTCTGTTTTATGCTAGAGAAGACAATCTTTGTGTGTGTGTGTGTGCGCGCGCACGCACGCGCGCGTGTGTGTGTGTGCACGTGTGTGTGTGGTGTGTGTGTGTTGAGGTGGGAGGGTACCTCCTGGTGCCGTCTCTTTGGAAAAGTACTCATCCATTCCAGGAAGATCCCTGGGCTTAATCCCTCCCTTCTGCTCCCTCAGAACTGCTTGGTGTTTCCTTTAGTAAGCATGCGCCATACATACGCTACCATACAGGTGTATTTACATGTGATGAGGTCTGCTAGGTCTCAGCAGAGGTCTCTAGTACACTGCTCCAATATAACAACAGAAAGAGTTTTGGTGTTCAGAGTGAGGCCATCGTTGTGTTGTACTGCAGCTCAGGACAGTCTCTCCTCCTCTCGAGCTCTCGTTCACTCGTGCACTCCTTCGCTTGGAACCGGCTGCTGCAAGGAGATAATACTTGAAGAGCGATGAGGAGAAAGCATGGCAAGTGGTACAAGTTCTCAGCTCCAGCTTAGCAGGCAGCAGCAGTGGTGGCAGGGGGAACTCCACCCCCGGGAGTGCCCCAAGGTCGGTCCTTGGCACGGGTGAGTCCGTTTCTCTCCGAGGCTGGCAAAGTTTTGGGGTGGGTATAAACCTATGGCCAGGTAAATGCAAGGCAGAGAAGGAGGTCAAGGAGTAGCAAACGGAAGACACAGTGCCTAGAAAGCAGCAGGTCATCAAGCCTCTTGGGAACAGGGCAGCAAAGTGCTGCATGGGGACGGCACGAGCACAGGAGGCCAGCTGGGCTGGCAGGGCGTGAGGATGTGTGAGCATGTAGGTTGGCAGTTTCTATAGATGGCTCCTCACAATTAGCATCATCTTGAGGGGAGACAGGGTAAGAGTTAGGTCAGTCGGCTTTTTTTTTTTTCTTTTCTTCTTCTTTTACTAAAAAATAAATCACAAACTAGATCTCTGTAGGCAGAAAGGGTCCCCGGGAGGCGGTGGGGAAGGGAAGCGGGGAAGTCTGTGCTGTTTTGGTGCTGGTGGTGTGGCTACACGAGGCTGCGTGAGCCACTGGAGTACCTGCGCCTCTGAAGCAGGGAGCTAGGGGGGCAATACTGGTGGGGGTGGTTGTAGGGAGGTGGTGGAGGTGGGAGGGGAGGCTGATGGACCAGCTTCATGGGTGTCCCGGGGAGCCCACTGCCCACACCGCGCCAGGGGGTGGAGGTGCAGGAATCAGAGGTGACGTAGCGTGTCAGAGTCTGGTTGAGGGCCGGCTCCATTCGAGCGAGGCACGGCTTGTCCAAGACAATGACTTTGACAATCTGCTGGCACTGTACAAGTGTCCCCGCCGAGGCGGGGTGCGAGGGCACCAGTGCTGTCTCCAGCCGCTCCCGTGGCATGTTAAGACGCGTGCTGGGCTGCATTCCACTCTCGGGCCCCAGGGCGGAGTTGTGCTGGTACGTTTGAAGCCTGTTGTGAATTGACACCTAGTTTAGAAACAGTCAAAGAAGCATTAAATGTTACAAGACTTTACCCATCTGCTGCTACTGGCTGCCCTGAACCCCCCCACCAGTCAGCCTCACATGCATTAAAGCCTTCCCCCCTCAAAAAAACAGAACAGGCACAACCCTCGGCTGCACAGCCCCCCCCCCCAATAGCCCCATCATCCCCATCTAGGCCTAAGTGCCCCTGTCCTTTCCATCGTGTCAAAGGCGGCAGGGCCCACGTTCCCAAATGCAGCGCAACTTTGATTATCCAAACGGCACAGGGAACGCAAATCAACTCTAGGAGTGGAGGCGTCCGCGAATTCTCATGGTAATGAACAGACCTCAGAGGTCATGCCCTTGTCCTCACCAGCAAAAAGGAGAGGGGAACCAGACAGCAAGGTTTCAGATAATCGAGGTTGTACGTTTCAGGAAAATGACAGTAGCTGAATCTGAGATAGAGAGAGACAGAGAGACTCAAGCCTTTCCCAGCTCCCTGCCTTTCTGAGTAGGAAGGTACACCACATGACTGGCTAATCTGTTTACAAAGGAAAAAGCAGAAATCTGACATACTCTAGCAAAAGGCAGCTCCCTCTGATCCATTTGATGGTTTGTCAGTGAAAGGAAATGATTTTCAAAACAAGAAAAAAGAAAGAAAAAATGCCCGTCTAGCTCATACAATGATAAAAGAAATTCATGATGAAATGGCAGCAGATTAGATAATCTCAAAGAAATGGAAATGCTCCTCTGCTGGCAGAGTATTACTTGGGCAGCTGAAAGGGGGAAGGGAAGCAGGAGGTCATCAGGGTCCCCACAGAGAGATGCTGATAATGAGTCAAATAAGGGAGCTCACTGAGTCCAGTTTGAAAAGGAGGAGCTGGCCTGGACTGGAGATCCCTGCGGGGGGAAGCGCAGCAGGAAAACAGTGCTTCCCGAATGGTGGCTGAGGTTATAGTTCCTCCTGGCAAGGACATGGGCGGATGGAGACCCCAAACCAGAGCAAAGTTGCCCTTTCAAAACAGAATGTCAGTCAAGTGAGATACCCTGGGTAGGAAACAAGTGCTTGCAGGTTGGCATGGCTTTTCCAGCTAGGCAGGGGTACAGATGGGCAGATGGGACTGTGTGGGTGCCCTGATGGTCTGGCATGTTGAGCAGCAGCGCCAGCAACTGGGAAGGAGAAGCTGTGGAGTGGCCAAGCTTCCCACCATGCTGGAACAAGGATGAGCTGTCTGTCCCTACTCAAGCATGGAGGTTGCTCAGACTCACTGCACAGCAGGACATAATATTGTATCAATATTTATTCAGGCAGTGGAACATCCCATAGGAAAAACTGGTTGCTGGGCCATGAAGTGCTAATGACATTAGGATACATGGAAGCCATTCTCCACAAGGAAACACTCCTCCCAACAGGAATAGGAAATTGGCTGGGAGAGGCACCTCCCCAGGAAAGGGGTGTCTGCAGGGAAATGGGGTGCTCTTCACGGCAAAGAAGCAGCACCCACTCCCCACAGAGAAGCTGAACTCTTCAAGTAAATAAACTATGACAAGAGGGGAAAGAACTACCCTGGAAAAGGGCAAATTCAGGACAATTGAGATATTCCAGACAGGGAGAGAGTAGGAAGTAGTAGATAAGATTTTCAGTGTGAAGACTGCATTTTCCTGTTTCCTCACAGGCAGTGGGAGTATGGGTGTCTGTGAAGAAACAGGCAACCCACTGGATGCTAGACATCCCTGCAAAGATAGATGTACACAGGACAGCCAAGCTCCCTGCCTAGGAAGGTGAAGCTCTAGGGAAAGTCTCTGATATAGAAAGGCCATGCTTAATCCCCTTCAAGGGGGAATGGAGAGACAGAGCTGCAGAGATTGTGCAGGAAAGCTGGGCTGCGGGGAATTTGCATGTGATGCTGCATGGAGTTAGCATGTCAGGGAAGTCTTTAGTGGGGTTCTCAGTCTCCCCATAAGCAGTGGGGTGGGTTAGTCTACAGCGTTTGGGAGCTTGGTCCATGAGGGATGTTACAGTTATAAAAACGGATTGAAAATGCTTTGAAGTTTAGTTTGGATTTGAAAGTTGTATTACCCGTCCTAGCAGTAACTTTTAATTGTATCTCTGGAAATTGGTAAAATTGTCAGTCTGGCTGGGGAGGCATTGATTAAAACCTGAGAAAAGAAACAACAGAGAATGTGAGAAGAGCTGAAGTGAGAGAGAATTACTTACCTCAGCTGCTCTGCACTCTACTTACCTCCACTGTGCTGTCCGAGACCTTCTCCCCCAAATCCTTCTTGCCTTTGAAATAAAAGAAAAGATCTCACTCATGAGGTCTGTACCTCTATGAGCTGGCCCTCATACTGTGGACTGGAAAGCTAAAGGGAGAGGTGCAGGGCCAAACAAGACTCTTGACTGCAAGAACAAATCCAGACCCTCTTGCAATCTGATAGCTGCTTAGTGGGGTAGGAGGAGGCTCCTTTGGGGTCCTATCCTTAAGTCCTGATCTCAGTGCCATTCTAGTGAGTTGGTAGCCACTCACCTCTGCACTTGATTTTTGCTGGCGTACAAACCACGGTATGAATGGACACAAAGCCTTTGATACAAAGAGGCTGGTTCAAAGTGTTGGTGAAGAGGATGGAGGAAGTTAATAGTGCAGTTACTGTGTTGCATCGGTTCAGGGAAGAAAAAGTGGGCCAGGTTCTCCAGCAGTTACCTATGCTCCATCAGTAATGCCTCCTTGCCAGATGTTACAGCTACAGACTGGGTAATGAGACTTTAATGGCTTTTCTAGGGTATTTGAAGAATGCATATGTTCTCGTATTTCCACTATTTCCCCAAGGCTAAAGGACACAAAACTGAACATTTCTTTTTGCAGTTATTCTCACAGGAATGAATAAGAACACATTTGCAAAGGCAGCACTGCTTGACTAAGAGAAGTTGGGTGTCCTCTCACCTGTTGGAGAGCCTTGCTTAGACTGCAGTTCCATCTGGGCTCCGTTGGTCCTTAATGAGAGAGTCTTTGCCCCTTGCTGTTTCTCGAGCTCCCCTGCAAGACATACGGAAGTGAATGAGGAGAGGGATGGAGGGAAGGACACCAGCACATTGAAGGAGCAATATGGGAAGTCAGCAAGGAGAATTAATGCAAGAAAATCACAAGAGAGTGTCAAGAAGGAAGGGAGAGAGGAACAGCCAAGAAAAAAACAGAACTGGAGAGGACTTGACATGTGGAGGAACTTAAATATCTCCACACGACCTTCTGTGTATGACCTGCATATATACAGAATAGGTTACTGCTGCACAGGAGGGGACCACTGACGCTGAGCTACTTTGGCTCATCAGTTTATACATGGAAAGGCCATCAAAGGCTACATGGACATCTAATCTGTGTAAGACAGGCGACAGAGGGACACAGTACAGACTGCTTGTCCCCTAGATGTTCCTGGAGTGAAGGACAACTCTGCTAAGGCTACTAGACCTGTCTTGTACTTCCCAGCTATCTACAGATCATATTTGCACAGTCAAAGGAGTATGGCATGGCGAAGAGTCTTCTGGGTCTGACAGTCTCAGCTTCGCTATTCCAGGCCACTGTATCATACACCCTGTTTCATAAGCATCATAAGCAGTTAAGTTCTTCCATTTCTCCTGCTGGTGGGTGGTCACAGAGCCTGACTGCTTTTTCACCCTATCGGTGAACACAAGAACAATCCTGTCCAGACTTGTGCTACTCATCCTCTTTCCCCCTGTTCCTGAAGAACCCATTTCCTTTACCCTTTCTCCCTTGTAGACACATGCAGTCATGGCATTGGAGTGTGAATTGTATTAGAGGCCCTTACATTCAATTCGTATCTGCTCCAGCTCTGTCACTTCTGCTATTGACTCTTTCAGATCTTCCACAAACTTCTGCATTTCCTCAGCACCCAGAGCACAGAAGTGTAGTACCTGTTTCTTCTCTGAGCCCGAAACTGGAGTCACCAGTGTGATGCCATGGGGGTAATCTGTAAAGAAGATGTGTCAACAAAATAAAGAGGCAGGCATTCTTGCTGGAGTAGTTATCTTCTTTGGTACCTCTGCAAGACAGAGTTTCCAACATGAGTCCCAAGGAATGGCACACCTAGAGTTTGTCACACTGCAAACTGTGGGAACCTGTGGCATTGCAGCTCTCCAAGGGAACAGAATGGCCAAGCTGCAGCAGCAAGGCAGGTGCCACCAGCACACGGCGCTGCCAAAACCAGAAAACTCTAGCTCTTAGTTACACTTAGTGCAACATCGGCTCTGGGAACCTGAGCACAGAGGTAGGACTGTAAAGGCCTTCTGAATCTGTGGAGGAGTAAACAGTATATATGAGGCCAACAACACTTTTTCTCCTGTGGGAGATGCAGCAGGAGAGGTTGGTTCCTGGAGTCAAAGCCAGAACAGCCATTAACATCCACAGTGGCAGGACTTCTCCCCAGTCTCTACTTCCATGAGCAGAGAACGTGGCAGGGGTGTTACCACAGCATGGGTGGGGAGCTCATTGTGCTGTGCAGAGAGAATGGTAAAGAGAAAGACGTGGGTTTGTAGGTCTCTGCTTAGTACTCCCCAACAGGCAAAACACATGGGAATGTAAATGAAAGGACATGCCCAGAGTGTGAAAATATCACAGCAAAAGGCCTTGTGTTTTAAAGATCAGGTTGGGTGCAGGGAGGTGGTGGCTGGAGATTCAGCCAACAGAAGCAGGAGAACAGGAGTGTGCAGAGAACTTGCTACGCATGTGACTGGACTTTCTCTACCTTTTGCTCAATGGCCAGTGGTTTCAATCCCTTTTCTCCTCCCCTCTCACCTTTCTCTACATTTAATTTCTCTCTTCCCCTGTCCTGCTTTCTCTTCTCCTCCACTCCTCCTGCATCTGCCTGCCTTCCCCACCCTCTTCCGTTATCAGTCTTTACCAAACAAGTCAAAGGACCAACCTGCTATTTGCTGCCAGCCCTCAGCTGCCCCCATTTGTGTCCCAGGCCCCTTTCCCACCCTGTGTCTGTCTCGTTTGTTCAGATCACAAGCTCTTTAGGACATCTGCTTTTCTGTCTCTGCAGGGGATACACAACAGGATGCCTTTGCCAGAAGATCCTTGGGCACTCCCAGGATAGTCACAATACCCCTGAAAGCTGATCCCAGCTCTGATGGTGTCTCCTGGGGATGGATGCTCAGTTATGAATGACTCTTTTGTACATACAGGGATGTGAAAGCCTCTGCATGCTGCAGAGGGTAGGGTGTTGAGAGAGTGGCTCATGCTGCCAACAGGGTAGAGGGAGGATGTAAAAAACTTAGTATAGCCACAGTGCTGCTACAGTCTTTCTTCCTTGCAGCATGTTCTGCAGGTGCTCACAAAAACCCCAGTGGGCATCAGCCATGCTTGCCCGGGGCTGCTGTGCAGCCCCTCTGCCTGCACCAGCAGGAAGCCTGCCTGTTTCTGGAACTCCTCCACTGCACAACCAGCCTCAATCATGACACGTCATGGCTCTATTCCCAGACCATCAAGGTCAGGCTGACTAGGGCTGGCCTCTTGCCATGCTTTGGTGGGTGCTGTTCCAAGGGCTCTGCTTCTGTCTTGGGAAGCTTTCAGCACAGCACAGCATGGCACAGTGTGGGGAGGCGGCAGCAGCACCTGAGCTTTTATCGATGTCAAAGGTAGAGGTGGGAGTTGTGACTTTGGGCATGAGGGGAGAGGGGCTAAAGCTGGCAGCAGCAGTTTTGTCAATGAGGTTCTCCACCTACAGTTGGCTCCTGAGAGCTCAGTGAGATGTATCTGAAGATTGATTCCCTCATTCCTCCCCACTA
Source organism: Gymnogyps californianus (assembly GCF_018139145.2). NCBI lineage: Eukaryota > Metazoa > Chordata > Aves > Accipitriformes > Cathartidae > Gymnogyps > Gymnogyps californianus. Next base: position 151,289,526 of record NC_059471.1, read on the forward strand.
GTGCTCTCCCTGCCACCATGACAAGACAGATCCTTCAATGAGCTTAAGTTCAGCCCTTCTGCAGGTGCTCAGACCTAGTGAGAGGTACCAGGAGCCTCTTCTCATCACACTGTACCTGCACAGTGATCGCCTCAGCACCAAGCCTCAGTTTTCTCCCCTCCACTTTTAACCCTGATGGTATCTCTCTTCTGATGCAAACTCACACTGGGTGACACAGCCCCTTCCCTCCTTCTCCTTTTCCATGCCAAACCCCTCCAGGTAACCAAGGAGTAATGGACTTACATTCATTCTCAAAGAGATGGAACTGCATCCCTAGCAGGCCAACCGACTTGCAAAATGTGTACGTTGAGGAGCTTTTCTTCTTGGGGCAAAGCTTGAGGATCTGTTGGAGGGAGAGATGCATCATTGGGCAGGGTGCTGGAGAACAGTGAGGCAAGAACAATGCAAACTGCTCAAAGCAAAAAAGCTTTTTGCAAGCTCTGTTAATTGTACATGGGAGTAACACTTGGTAACTGACAGGCTCTTTGCCCAGAAAGCTGCCTGGCATGCTGCACTTGTAACAACACTTCGGAAATTCTGTATGCATAGCCCTGGGGCCCACTCAGCACTCTCTCTCCCAGGGGTGCTGGCTTTTTGATGCCCACATTTCTGACTTTGCAAGGGTAATTCTCTTCACCAACGGCCAGATCAAAAGGCGAAGAGAAGCCTGTCAGAAATACCTTAGAGCTGGTAACAAGAGCATATGTGAATGCTGTGCTGCCCTTGCTCCCTCAGCACTAGTTCTTATGGATCTGATTTATCCCGTGGAGTAGAAGGATAGCAAGGAGCAGACCCTCTCCCCAGGTTCACAACTGTACAAATGGGTGCAGAGGAATAGGTGGGGAAAGCTCTCTTGTCCTCTGCTCCTACAAAAGGATTTGGTTTTAGCCTTGCATTTGCTCCACAGTTTCCTTTTGCCATTAAATTCAGCAGAACTTCCATCTTGTTTGGCCTCCTCCCAGTCTCACTGTACTTCTGCCCTCCCTTGTATCTGTCTGAACGCAGCTGCAAGGTTGCTGGGGCAGGACACTTTTACAAGTACTGTACACATTTGGGGCTCCAGTAAGTAATATCTACTCTCCTACAGCCTTTGCAATGTTAGAAGGCAGTGGTTTTAAAGCATCTGGCAGGAAAGATTTAAAGTGCATGGGAGGGCTCTGTCTACTATAGTACAAACAGACAAAGAAATGAACCTCCCTTTCATGAAATGAACCTCCCTGCTGGCAAAGGCATGAGAGAGAGCAATGACATTGCTTGGATGGCTGTGGGATGTGACAGTTTGTTTTTTCAAGGGTTAGAGGAGTTTCAGATTTGGTAGGTTTTTAACAGTGAAGGATCCAGAGCCGCGTCTTACAATGTTGATGGACCAGGAGATGGTCTGTCCTTAGGACACGGGGAAAATGGATGTTGTGGACTGGTTTTAGATTTCTTTATAGAAATCAGGGCCTGTTTTATCACTGCAGTGCCTAATTGCCACAGCACACTCACCACCAGCAGGTCATTGAAGAGAAAAACTTCCCTCTGGTGAGCTGCCTGCTTCTGCACTTTGTTCACATCAGTCACTTCGTACAAGCGGCTGCAGCAGACTAGCCGGCGATGGGGCACAGACAGAACCTGCAGAAGACCCACAAGAGCATGTAGAGGCTGAGGGAGGTGCCATTGTGGGTGTCCCCCACCCTCAGCCTGCACAACCCTGGCCAGTGACAGTAGCACAAACCAATTCTGCCCACTCTGCCCACCCAAATTGTCTCCTCACCACCACTCCTCACCACCACTTTTCCTGTTGGTGCAACAGCAGAGACAGTTATGCCTTTGCGATCTGCATAAATCAGAGGAGTGGGACAGGCTATAGGCAACCCTCTTGCTCACACATCCTATCTTCATATACCTCTGGCTTCCAATCACTGGGTGACTGATCATCCTCTCTCACCCCACTGAACATCTGCAGGTTTCCTGAGTTTTGACAAATTATTCTGCTCATTTTGAGTAAACAGTATGTATGTTTTTGCATTACAGATCGGTTATTGCTAAAGAAGCTGTCTCTGCATTTGGGGGTCTCTTAATTCCAGCAATCCTTAGGGAACTCATTAGAGACAGATGGGTGAAATTGTTTTCTATCACTTTGCCTTCCGCTTCCTACACCCTCACAAGGCCTGGAAGTTTGAAACACTGCAGAGCTATCACTGGAGCATTGGCAGGTAGGACCTGCATTGGCAGGCAGGACCTGCAATGAGATTCTTGGGCAAACAATTACCGCACCAGATTCTGTAAACTCTGGCCAAGGAGATCCCCCAAAATTAGGAATGAATGAGATGATAGCAAGGAAGAAAGTGTTTGGAGAAAAAGGAGTGAATTCATCAAGACAAGCAAGGAAAGTATTACAGAAGAGGAGTAGGGGCATAGAGAAAAAAGGCAGAAAAGAGGGCAGTGAGGGAGGTGTGGGTGAGAGGGATGAGTGGGTGCCAGCGGGGTTATGGGTGCTCACCGTTTTCATTCCAACTATGGACTTCTCCACTTTGGTGACATAAGTCACATGGTCCTCATTGGATTTTAGCTCTTTCTGCTGAATCCTCTCGTAGATCCCCACCACCAGCTCCCGTGGGATGTCAGCACCGTCATCCACCCCTGCCAAACACAGAAAATGTTGGGCAGGCTAGGCAGGGAGAAAAGGAAAGGGAAGAACCAGTGGTCCCTGACAGGCAACTACTGCCTCTGCACTATGCAGTGCTGGGAAGGCTGAAGTGAAAGAGCAACACTTTGCTTTAGGCTGTCTTCTTTTTTGCTCTAACACACCTAATGCACCAGCAGGAGAGACTGACATCTCTAAGGCCAATGCAGAAGATTTCATTATTCCATTGCTCTGCATGGTGGCTCCTTTCCATATGTTCCCTAAGGTTTTATAGCCACAATTTCACATTCATATATCTTGGGCCACTCAGCAGCAACCCCTGCATTGATTTCATATCATCAGCAGTGCTAGATGTGAAGGAGATCTATGATGGGATTCAGCTGCTCCTCCTGCCAATGCAAGCGTCAGCTCTCCTGTTTGCTTGGTGGCATCCACCATTTTCTTTCTGTGGTGTCTCCTAGGAGTAATACTTTCCTGTTACTCTGTCTGTGATATCTCTGTCTTGGCCCTGTCCCTTTCCTCTTCTACATCTCTTTAGATAACTTTCCAAATTTTGCTGTCTGACCCTTGCAGAGCCTGGCAGAAAAGTTTTCTTTCACCCTTCCCTGAGCCAAACACCAGAAATTAAACTGCCAGTCTTTCCTCTGAACTGAATTCCTTCAGTCATTTTATATGGATTTTCTCTGCTTTCCCTCCAGCTCCCTGGTCTGAGATGTACTACCCTGAGTGATCCAGGTGAGGAACTGCTGAGGAGTGGAGAGACATTGTCATCTCCTGGCTCCCTCATCCATGTCCTTGCAAATGTAGCCTGAATACTCTGTCTTTTTTCAGACACAGGCTGGTGAAGCTACTGGCCTGGGCATTGGCCTGCAGGCGAGTCTGGAATGAACTGTCTCCCCTTGTCTGTAATGGGGTGACATTCACTTGCTCTAGTGAGATGTGGTGTGTTACACACTGGAGGTGAGTGATCCTCATGTTGGCTGAATTCATTGCGATGTGAACTGGCAGATTTTCAAGCAACTCTAAGTGTAAGTTAACATAAAAAAACCTTTTGAGTTAGTGCTGTCAGCTGTAATACCAAAGGGGATGATAGCAGGTATCAGCCCCATTCATTATCTCAGGAAATAACTTGAAAGAGGGCCTCTGTCACATTATACCAGTCTGAAGTGGATGACAAATTGGGGAAGGTGTGGGAGGCTGAGATGACACTTTCTGAACAGCAGTGAGGACAAAGAAACAAGTCAAAGGAACCCACAGAAGTTCAAAATCTAGACAGGGATTTACACTGGAAAAACTTTGAGGGAGGTTCATCTGAATTGCAGATGTGCAGTAAGAGACACTTGGAAGATGGCTGACCTAGGATGACCTTAGGAGTGAACACAGCTGGGAAATTAGAAGAGAATTTGTCTAGACATGATGTCAAAAAGGCCAAACAATACTAAGCTGCATTAGCAGATCTGAAAATAAGGAGGAGGCAGTGGCTCTATATATGAGTATGTTGTGACCACATCTGAAAAAGTGCTTTTAGCAACCTATTACCAAGATGGGAAGGACTGACCTTGAAAAACAGAAGAAAATTGATTTGGGGAACTGATGTATCAGAAATTGCAAAGAGGTAATGTATGCATGAACTCTGTCACGCCTACAGTTACTATAAGTAATTGCAAGCAATTAAGAAAGGGAAGATTTAGCCTGAATAGAAGGAAAATGTGTTCATACATTCAAAGCTACAAGGAGGGGAAGGGCTTGTTTAGCACAATCCAGCAGGGTCTAAGAAGGATGGAGCTGAACAATAGGAAAACGTAATACAATGGACTGCTTCCAAGCAGTGAGATCTATTAAAAGACGAAACCATCTCTCAAGGAAAATGGTTGGTTTCTGAGAAGGCTGGACAGCTTTCTGCAGAAGACAAAGCTTAGATTTTCCCCTTACCCAGCATCCTAGAAGACACCTGAAAGGGCCCTCCATGTCTGGCTCACAGGGAGCAGCAGGAGCCCTGGAGAAATACAGCTCCACTAGGTTTTTGCTGCCTTCACTGAGGCAGAATTTAGAGCAGCAAGAGGGCAAAAAAATCAAACCAGGACCCTCACCTCTCAGATTGCGAATGAAGTCCTCCAGCATCATCTTCCTGTCAGGCTTGATGTTGGGGCTGTACATGTCCGTATTGAGGAGGATGATTGCAAAGGCCAAGATGAAGATCGTGTCCGGGTTGTGAAACTGCTGGACCACATCTGGGTTACACATGCAGTACCTCTGGCTGCAGCAGGAGGGATGCACACACTTAACATGGAACATGGGAGTCCTCTGCTCCAGGGTGGCAATAGCTTCATCACAAGTGGATCAAATTCCTCCTTTCACTCCACCTCTCACACAAATGAGAAGGAACTGACTGCTCTCTGAAGGCAAATTTACCCACCAATGGCTGAAGTAGGCCACTGAAACTTCAGCCTTCTTGTCCTCAAGAACCAAAAGAGCAAGTGAGACTAGAGAGGACTACTCAGACTGCTGTCACTATGTAAGGGTAATATAGGAGGTGTCTACTCCAGCCTGCCTTGCTAAGGGCAAAGCACTCCTCTGGATGCACCAAGGGAGTAACCCAGCACCCCTGCAAGCCCCAGTGCTGCTCCTTCTGTGAGTCACCAATGAACGGTGAGTTCCTTGCTGGCAGACATGTCAGGACTGGCCTCACTCTGGCCCTTTGTGCCCTTCATGCCACTGAACATCTGACAAGGACATGGCTCTGCCGCAGCAGTGGCACAGAGGACTCCGTGTTTCAGAAGCCCCTCCATGACCACCTTCTTTGGAAGGGAGGTCCCTGGCCATTCACTCCATGGCTGCTGCATGTTTTCTGCCTTGGGTGTATTCTCTGCTTCCACCTGGTTGCAGCAGTGGGGCTGGAGGGCTCATTCTCTTACCTGAAAGCCTCAATTAGCCGCTCGACCTTCTGCGCCTCCCCCTGCACGCGGATGTGGGCCTGGAATTTCCGCAGGGCTTCGTCCAGCTCCATGCCTGAGAAGTCCATCTCATCCACCACACAGCTGTGGGAGAGGGACACAGCCTTCATCAGCACCCCCTCCCATGGAGGACACCAGGTAGGCTCCTTCACTGCGGTGCCAAGGCTCAGTCCCCAAGGGAAATACCATGGGAGAGGCCCTGAGACATCACTACAGCTGCCCAGATCATACTTAAAATGGGCAGTAATTTCAGACAAGTGATTCCTGCATTCTACAGCAGGTGAGCAATTCTTGTGCCTAACCATATGTCCTGGTTTCGGCTGGGACAGAGTTAACTTTCTTTTTAGTAGCTGGTATAGTGCTGTGTTTTGGATTTAGTGTGAGAATGATGTTGATAACACTCTGATGTTTTAGTTGTTGCTAAGTAGCGCTTATCTTAAGCCAAGGACTTTTCAGTTTCTCATGCTCTGCCAGCAAGCAGGTGGGCAAGGAGCTGGGAGGGAGCAGAGCCGGGGCAGCTGACCTGAACTAGCCAAAGAGGTATTCCATACCATGGAACGTCATGCCCAGTATATAAACAGGGGGGAGCTGGCCGGGAGGCGCGGATCGCGGTTCGGGAACTAACTGAGCATCGGTCAGCGGGTGGTGAGCAATTGCATTGTGCATCACTGGTTTTTTTCTTCCCCCCCCCTTCTTTTGTTGCATTCCTTTTCATTACTATTATTATTATATTTCATTATTACTATTGTTAGTATTATATTTTACTTTAGTTATTAAACTGTTCTTATCTCAACCCACGAGTTTTACTTTTTTTTTCCTTTGCTTTCCTCCTCCTCACCCCACTGGGAGGGGGAGGGGGAAGCGGCTGCGTGGTGCTTAGTTGCTGACTGGGGTTAAACCACGACAGCCTTTTTGGCGCCCAACGTGGGGCACGAAGGGTTGAGATAACGACAGATCTGATCAGAGTGTGTTAAAACAAACTTGTTATAAGTATTCATTATATTGGTTTGATAGTTACTGGTTACAATGTGGGTTCGTTTGCTCTCAAAGTTGGTGTTGTGGTTCTTGAAATTGCGTTATGTAATGCCCTACTTGCAGTATATGCTCCCTGTTGTGCTGTTTATCATCGGTGGGAACCGGGCTAGAGTTATCACGTTGTTGTTGTTTGTAACACTGGTTTATGATATGATAGAAGTGCAAGCCGTGAAACTAATCGGGTGTTTGTACTCGGCATTGTTGTCACCTCTGTACTTCGGGAGCTGCCTATGGGAGACTATTAATAATTGTACCTTTTACCTTTTCTCCTCTGGGAACCAATCTGTGGAGGAGAGATCTCCGTACTTCGGGTGCTATCTCCTAGAGAATATTAATAACTGCACTTTCTACCTTTTCTCCTCGGGGAGCCAACCTATTGGGGAGACATCTTCCCACATCTTCCTTTTCTTTACCAGGTTAATTGCAATAGCATTGAAGGAGTTTGTAAATTTTGAATATCCTTGGGATGTTGAACTTAGTATGGTCGTACTGCTAGGAATCAGCCTGTTCCTGAATGTGATTCAGATCTTGCCTAGGGTTAAACAACTATTTAAAAATACCACCCAGAGATCAGCTCCCATGACTGCAGCTACTTCAACTCTGGTGACAGGCACTACGGCTACTCAAACTCTGGCGACAGGCACTACGGCTACTCAAACTCTGGCGACAGGCACTACGGCTACTCAAACTCTGGCGACAGGCACTACGGCTACTCAAACTCTGGCGACAGGCACTACGGCTACTCTAATCCCTATGACAAGCGCTGTGGCTACTCAAACCCCAGCAACAGGCACTGTGGCTACTCAAACTCTGGCGACAGCTACTGCAGCTACTCTAATCCCTATGACAAGCGCTGTGGCTACTCAAACCCCAGCAACAGGCACTGTGGCTACTCAAACTCTGGCGACAGCTACTGCAGCTACTCTAATCCCTATGACAAGCACTGTGGCTATTCAAACCCCAGCAACAGGCACTGTGGCAACTCAAACCTTGGCGATGGATGATGCAGCTGAACTAGAGGATCAACCGGTGCCAATATCAATCGCCCCTATACAGAAGAGGAAATATACAAAAAAATCAGCTCGCTTAGCGAAGGATGAAGGTGAAGCAGGGCCATCACGAGAACAGGAGGAAGAGGCAGAACCGGAGATAATCACCCGGTCACTATCCCCGAGTGAGCTGCGAGATATGCGAAAAGACTTCAGCCGTCATCCAGGCGAGCACATTATCACCTGGCTGCTCCGATGCTGGGATAATGGGGCAAGTAGCTTGGAATTAGAGGGTAAGGAAGCCAAGCAATTGGGATCCCTTTCTAGGGAAGGGGGCATTGACAAGGCGATTGGGAAAAAGCCACAAGCCCTCAGCCTCTGGAGGCGACTTCTATCGGGCGTGAGGGAAAGGTATCCCTTCAAAGAAGATGTTGTATGTCAGCCAGGCAAGTGGACCACCATGGAGAAAGGTATCCAGTACCTGAGGGAATTAGCCGTGCGGGAGATGGTTTATTATGACCCAGACGATGGGCAGTTACCCACAGATCCAGATGAAGTCCAATGTTCACGACCCATGTGGCGGAAGTTTGTACGAAGTACACCATCATCGTATGCCAGTGCATTGGCAGTAGTGGACTGGAAAGATGAGGAGGGACCAACAATAGATGAATTGGCTCGCCGACTTCGGCAATACGAAGAAAGTCTCTCTTCCTCCCTCGTCGCGGCTGTGGAGAAACTGCCAGACACGCTAGCCGAGAAATGGTCCCAAGAGTTCCAGCGATTTGAGGATAAGTTCTGCCTTCCACCTGTACGGACCAATACCTCAGCTATTAGGAGAAGGTATTCTTCTGGGCAAGAGAGAAGAGAGAGAAGGTATATACCACGGGGTACCCTGTGGTTTTACCTGCTTGACCACGGAGAGGATATGAGAAAGTGGGATGGAAAACCTACCTTAGTCCTAGATGCACGGGTACGGGAATTGCGAGGAAAAACAACTACAAATGAGGGTTCTTCCAGGAAAATGGTTGCTTCAGCCTCCAGTGAGCACTGCGAGCGGTGTGGCCGACAAAGTGGAAGGGCTGATCTTACTCTTGATTCTATGAAAAGGAATTCTAATCCATTTTTACAAGTGAGTGGAGAATCCTATGACCAGTACTAGAGGGGCCCTGCCTCCAGCCAGGCGGAGGAGAGGGACAACCGGGTTTACTGGACTGTGTGGATTCGATGGCCTGGCACATCAGATCCACAGGAGTATAAAGCTCTAGTAGACACCGGTGCACAGTGTACTTTAATGCCATCAAGCTATAAAGGGGTAGAAGCTATTTGTATTTCTGGGGTGACAGGGGGATCTCAACAGTTAACTGTATTGGAGGCTGAAATAAGCCTAACTGGGAATGAGTGGCAAAAACATCCCATTGTGACTGGTCCGGAGGCTCCATGTATTCTTGGCATAGATTATCTCAGGAGGGGGTATTTCAAGGACCCGAAAGGGTACCGGTGGGCCTTTGGTATAGCTGCCTTGGAGACAGAGGGAATTGAACAGTTGTCCACCTTGCCCGGACTCTCTGAGGACCCTTCGGTTGTGGGGTTGCTGAGGGTCGAAGAACAACAGGTGCCAATCGCTACCACAAGGGTGCACCGGCGGCAATATCGCACCAACCGAGACTCCCTGATTCCCATCCATACGCTGATTCGTCAACTGGAGAGCCAAGGAGTAATCAGCAGGACTCGCTCACCCTTTAACAGCCCCATTTGGCCAGTGCGAAAGTCTAATGGAGAATGGAGACTAACAGTGGACTATCGTGGCCTGAATGAAGTCACACCACCGCTGAGTGCTGCTGTGCCAGACATGCTAGAACTTCAATATGAACTGGAGTCAAAAGCAGCCAAGTGGTACGCCACAATTGATATTGCCAATGCATTTTTCTCAATCCCTTTGGCAGCAGAGTGCCGGCCACAGTTTGCTTTCACTTGGAGGGGCGTCCAGTACACCTGGAATCGACTGCCCCAGGGGTGGAAACACAGCCCCACCATTTGCCATGGACTAATCCAAAATGCACTGGAAAAAGGTGGAGCTCCAGAACACCTGCAGTACATTGATGACATCATCGTATGGGGCAACACAGCAGAAGAAGTTTTTGAGAAAGGGGAGAAAATAATCCAAATTCTTCTGAAAGCCGGTTTTTGCCATAAAACAGAGTAAGGTAAAGGGACCCGCACAGGAGATTCAGTTTTTAGGAATAAAATGGCAAGACGGACGTCGTCACATCCCAATGGATGTGATCAACAAAATAGCAGCTATGTCTCCACCAACTAGTAAACAGGAAACACAAGCTTTCTTAGGTGTTGTAGGTTTTTGGAGAATGCATATTCCAAATTATAGTATGATTGTAAGCCCTCTCTATCAAGTGACCCGGAAGAAGAACGATTTTAAATGGGGCCCTGAGCAACAACAAGCCTTTGAACAGATTAAACGGGAGATAGTTCATGCAGTAGCCCTTGGGCCGGTCCGGGCAGGACCAGATGTTAAAAATGTGCTCTACACCGCAGCCGGGGAGAATGGCCCTACCTGGAGTCTCTGGCAGAGAGCACCTGGGGAGACCCGAGGTCGACCTCTAGGGTTTTGGAGTCGGGGATATCGAGGATCTGAGGCCCGCTATACTCCAACTGAAAAGGAGATATTAGCAGCATATGAAGGAGTTCGAGCTGCTTCAGAAGTGGTTGGTACTGAAACACAGCTCCTCTTAGCACCCCGACTGCCAGTGCTAGGCTGGATGTTCAAAGGGAAGGTCCCTTCTACACATCATGCAACTGATGCTACGTGGAGTAAGTGGATTGCACTGATCACACAACGAAGTCGAGTAGGAAACCCCAGTCGCCCAGGAATTCTGGAAGTGATCACAGACTGGCCAGAAGGCAAAGATTTTGGAATATCACCAGAGGAGGAGGTAACGCGTGCTGAAGAGGCCCCACTGTATAATAAACTGCCAGAAAATGAGAGGCAATATGCCCTGTTCACTGATGGGTCCTGTCGCATTGTAGGAAAGCATCGGAGGTGGAAGGCGGCTGTATGGAGTCCTATACGACAAGTTGCAGAAACTGCAGAAGGAAAAGGTGAATCAAGTCAGTTTGCAGAGGTGAAAGCCATCCAGCTGGCTTTAGACATTGCTGAACGAGAAAAATGGCCAATACTTTATCTCTATACTGACTCATGGATGGTGGCAAATGCTCTGTGGGGGTGGTTGCAGCAATGGAAGCGGAGTAATTGGCAACGCAGAGGTAAACCCATCTGGGCTGCTGCATTGTGGCAAGATATTGCTGCCCGGCTAGAGAATCTGGTTGTGAAAGTACGTCACGTAGATGCTCATGTACCTAAGAGCCGGGCCACTGAGGAACATCAAAACAATCAACAGGTAGACAAGGCTGCTAGGATTGAAGTAGCTCAGGTAGATCTGGATTGGCAGCATAAGGGTGAATTATTCATGGCTCGGTGGGCCCACGACACCTCAGGCCATCAGGGAAGAGATGCAACATATAGATGGGCTCGCGATCGAGGGGTGGACCTGACCATGGACACTATTGCACAGGTCATCCATGAATGTGAAACATGCGCTGCAATTAAGCAAGCCAAGCGGTTAAAGCCTCTTTGGTATGGAGGACGATGGCTGAAATACAGATATGGAGAGGCCTGGCAGATTGACTATATCACACTCCCACAAACCCGTCAAGGCAAGCGTTATGTGCTTACGATGGTGGAAGCAACCACTGGCTGGCTGGAAACATATCCCGTGCCCCATGCCACCGCCCGGAACACTATCTTGGGCCTCGAGAAGCAAATCTTATGGCGACACGGTACCCCAGAAAGAATTGAGTCAGACAACGGGACTCATTTCCGGAACAATCTCATAGATACCTGGGCCAAAGAGCACGGAATTGAGTGGGTGTATCACATCCCCTATCATGCACCAGCCTCTGGGAAAATTGAGCGATACAATGGACTGTTAAAGACTACATTGAGAGCAATGGGTGGTGGAACTTTCAAACATTGGGATACACATCTAGCAAAGGCCACCTGGTTAGTCAACACTAGAGGATCTGCCAATCGAGCTGGCCCTGCCCAATCAGAACTTTTACGTACTGTAGAAGGGGATAAGGTCCCTGTAGTGCACATAAAAAATATGCTAGGAAAAACAGTTTGGGTTACTCCTGCCTCAGGCAAAGGCAAACCCATTCGTGGGATTGCTTTTGCTCAAGGGCCTGGGTGCACTTGGTGGGTGATGCGGAAGGACGGGGAAGTCCGATGTGTGCCTCAAGGGGATTTGATTTTAGGTGAGAACAGCCAATAGATTGAATTGTATGCTATTAATTGCTATATAATCCTGCCACTGTATGTCATCATTATTATAATTATTATGTGCTATATTAATGGTATTATAGTAAGAATTACTTAGATTAATGAAGAATGAACTTTGACAAAGCTGAGTGAAGTGCAGCAGGGATGGAACCAGGACTGACTGCAGCATGCAACAATCCGACACCACACACCATCCTCCTGCTGCGCCCAATGTCACCTGCCTGCCACATCACACCGAAGCCCAATCCTGTTCTACCAACTGAGCGGACTTTGCATCATCCCTCCTGCCCAGACAGACTGTTACGATAGATGGAGCTCAAAGTCATGGACTGAATGAACTCAATACACATTTGATAGAGATGGCCCATAGATCGCGGGAATGATATCTATACGTATATATTAAAGACAGGAAAGGTGATGGTGATTAATTGGAAATGTATTGGAAAGTGTGGGATCTGGGCATAACGTAAATGGTATAGAATAAGGGGTGGATATTGTCCTGGTTTCGGCTGGGACAGAGTTAACTTTCTTTTTAGTAGCTGGTATAGTGCTGTGTTTTGGATTTAGTGTGAGAATGATGTTGATAACACTCTGATGTTTTAGTTGTTGCTAAGTAGCGCTTATCTTAAGCCAAGGACTTTTCAGTTTCTCATGCTCTGCCAGCAAGCAGGTGGGCAAGGAGCTGGGAGGGAGCAGAGCCGGGGCAGCTGACCTGAACTAGCCAAAGAGGTATTCCATACCATGGAACGTCATGCCCAGTATATAAACAGGGGGGAGCTGGCCGGGAGGCGCGGATCGCGGTTCGGGAACTAACTGAGCATCGGTCAGCGGGTGGTGAGCAATTGCATTGTGCATCACTGGTTTTTTTCTTCCCCCCCCTTCTTTTGTTGCATTCCTTTTCATTACTATTATTATTATATTTCATTATTACTATTGTTAGTATTATATTTTACTTTAGTTATTAAACTGTTCTTATCTCAACCCACGAGTTTTACTTTTTTTTTCCTTTGCTTTCCTCCTCCTCACCCCACTGGGAGGGGGAGGGGGAAGCGGCTGCGTGGTGCTTAGTTGCTGACTGGGGTTAAACCACGACACCATATATATATATGTGCGTGTGTATATACACCATGATGTGTATATATATATCATACCATATACAGCATATACATTTAAATATACATATAAGGAGAAAGTGTATATATATGTATTGATATTTATCTGTATCTATACAGATACAGATATCTAGACATCTATATTGACATAGATATTTAGACACCTCTATCAATACCAATATCAATATAGATATTGATCCATCTATTTCTGCCTTTCCTATAATCTGGTAATCCTTCACACATCATCCGTTCCTCCCTCCCTCTCAGCACATGCACTTGTTCACTACCCGCTTATCTGTCCTTCTCTTATCTCTATTCACTGGGCTGTTCCTGCACTTGTCCTCTCCTCACCTTTCATTCTGTCCAGTATACATCCCCATTTGCAACCTGTACCTTCTTCACCGCTCTTCACTCCCACCCAACCACTGCGGCAACAACGTTCATTATGTCTTTAAAGACCAGAGCCAGCTCAGAGAAAATAGGAAATGGAAGCTGTTGTACAGAAATAACATTGCAACATCAGCTGGCTTGTAACATCAAGGCTGGGTAAAACTCTGCCTGTGTAGTCAAACACCAGGAGTCCCCAACAATTCATTCTGTCCAAATCCCTATTCATTTTATACATTTCTACCCATTCCACACAATCTTTTCCATTTCCACCATACTTCACTGCCATGCTTCCCTGTTATCTGCTGGAAATCCTTCACCTCATACATCTGATATCACTTTTCCTTTCACAGTGATGCATTGCACACTGGTAATTCATAGCCAATTTAGATACCCAAAGAAGGGAATGCCACCTCTCTTGTTTCCCACTAAAGCATTCTCAGCTTATAAAAGTCCTACTGTTAGTCTCCAAAACCTGCTACTACAGTTCTTGCTGTCTGTATTAGTCAAATAATCTAGTTCTTCTTATTCTTACTGCATGATATTTTGGTCATTTGTAATGACACCACCTTCCCCATGTGGCTTCAGCACATTTTGTTAGCATATTCCTACCTTTTGTGTCCAGGTCGTTACTGAAAGCATTAATCAAAAGAGTAGACTCAGAAAACTCTGCTCATAACCTCCCTTAGGTCCAACTTCCCATTTCAGCAGAGCATGTAGGCACTAATGTCTGCATCAGCCAATTCTCTCCCCCGTTTATGATTCCTCTGCTAATTTCTCTCTCTTCCACTCTCAAGTAACAATTTCTCATGTCAAATGCTATGCTGAAGTATAGAATTACCTTCTACATGTCCCTTGTCTAGAAAACCAGTTATTTTAACAAAGACAGACATTTAATTAATCTGCTCTCCACTGGCTTTGCTATGTACCATTTACCTTCCTGTCTGCCATTATTCTTTCCCATAAATAAATTTTCAAAGCTGACATTCTATCTGACTGACCAAGAAATTCACAGGTGTCAAAATCCCATTTTCTTTAAGCCTTCCTTAAATACAAAGTTACTAATTTGCTAATCTTCAGTCATGTGGCACCACCTTGACCTTACAAGTGTATTAAAAATTCAAGGACTTCTTATTTTCCGCTTCTATATACCTTGGATGCTAATTCTATCTCCCCCTCCCCCCATTTATTTCATCCTCAATACAGTGTTTGGTTTGCTTTCTCATGTTGTAGAGAATAAACTGACCCCAAATTTAAGGTTAGGAGGAAATTTTCCCCAAGACAGGCTATCTGGGACTGTATGAGGAGTGGTACAGGGAAAATAGAGGGGGAGGGGATTAGCTCTCTTCTGGATCCTTCCATTTCCTAGGATTATCTGGAAATTTTACCAAACAAACCTCTGCTAATAACGGCATGTATTGTCACCAGTTTCTTCTTCTTTCTTTCTGTGATAAACTGGAGATGTGTCTGTTGGTCTTTTCTACAGTGCTGCAGTTTGCTGTAGGCTGTTGGGAAGTGTTTTGTGAGCTAGGCTGTTGAATGCCATGTGCAGCCTTGCTAGAATAAAAATCTATTGCATGATGTCTCAGATGGGTGAGGAACAGGGTTCAAATGCTCAGAGACCTCTCTCCAGTCCTCCATTCCCCTATTGATTCAAGAGTTGAGATATCATTGCTTAACTGGAGTGACACCCACAGAATAACTTACCAAGAGCGCTGGCTGAACACAGAGTATTCAGTATCTTCTAAGGTTGGAGTCGTTACAACCTCAACTAGGAAATGTGGGATCTTTCCCTGCACAAACTCCATATAATCAAAATGTAGGAACAACTGGTGAGGAGCAAGGGCAGAGAATCAATGGGGCTGCTCTCATAGGAAATCTTACACAAAATCTTTTTTTTCCTCTCCAAGATGTGGACTGCAGAAACACTCACAAATGGTTTCGGGCAACAGTAAAAACTTCCTCCACTTCCTCTTTCCTTTGTTATTTTTATTTTTCTCATACTTATACTCACATGTCCCTTGGGTTGACATCAAGGCATTCTGCTTCTTGGAATTTATCTTTGATAGTAAGAAAAGTTTTTCTCTGGTTAGTTGTTATTGTGTTCACAGCTGCAACCACCTCTGCAGTTGGACTTCTTTTATTATTTTTTAATCCTTTCCAGTGCGTGATGTTTCTCAGCATTGACCCCAATGATTTTGCTGTTATTGTCTGCTTCCAGAGATGTGACAGCAGAGTCCTCGCACACACCAGTGAGACCTGCTGAGGTCACCCTAGTAACCCCAATCCACCAGCATTAAATCATGTATCTTTTGCTCCCTCCCTCATTGATCAATCCTTCCCCCTCCACAGAGGCTGCTCTAACATGTCCTCCCCTTTGTGTACAACCTCAAATAATAAAGTCAATGCCCTTGATACAGAAAGCATCAAGCCTTTATTAGGACAAGTAGGACAAGGCAGCTGTTCATAGCTCTTTTCAAACTCAAACAGGCATTGCTACATGAGTTATGCTCAGCTTCTCCTTTGAGAGTTTCTTTTACAGACTGACAGATGCAGGTTTACTTTGTAAATTCTAAGATGAACTCCTGGGAGTCCCTTCCATTTGTTTCTCAGCCCAAAGAAGGGTGCCCCCCATCCTGCCTCCTGAGAAAAGTTGACCAGGCAGAAAGGACAGGTTAGGAAGAAAGTTTGACTCAAGCAAAGTCAGCCTGAGCTTGCATTTGATTTATCTGACAAAGCCTGTGCCAAAGGCCTGAGGAATAGCTCCTAGAGGAGCCATCAGCTATGCTGCTACTTTCTGCTGCTAGACAGAAAGAAAGAATGGTGGATCATAGTTGTCTGATACTTTTTGTGAGCAAATTTGACACAGCAAAGTCCATTCAAAGAGATAAAAAGCCTTGTGCCATGGGGCTGCCATGTTCCTGCTCCTCTTCTGTGTGGCTACAAGTTTTGCTGCCTTGCCTGACCTCAGATTCCCATACAGACTCCTGTTAACTTTCCGAATGCACTGTGTCAGAGCTCCCCTGAAATCCAATGCAACTTTTCTTTGTGAAACCAGAGCAAAGAGGTCTTTTCTTTCCAAGGTAGAGACCCTGGAAGATGACATAGGATATCTTGGCAAGTATACTGCAAAAAGTACATTGATCTCATCAGCCTCCAGAGCTGCAATGTAAAAGGCAATGTAACCGCATGCATGAGGGGGTTGTCTCTCCCCAGAACTGGATTTGCCAGTGTAAGAGACAAAGGTTGAGCTGAGAGCGGATGGCTCTCTGCATCCAAGGAATAAACCAGCAGCTTAAGTGCATGTGCCAAAACAGTGCTGAGTTCATTTTTCCACAAACAGCAGAACGCTTGTGAGATGCCTATTCCAGGACCACCAGGAGGCCTGAAGGATAACGAAGCAGAGGCAGAGTAATCACCTTATAAAATCTTCTCCTGTTTCAACTCCTTCCTCCCCACGGACTTGCAACAAGCCACGTAAATTGAGCTCACAGTGCATCCAGAGATGCATTTAGCCCAGTACCCGCAGGGATAGGACTTTGGATGTTTGGATCATGTTGCTGAAGTGAGCAGGAAAAGTGCTGACACCTTGCCTCATAAACAAGGTGGTGGAGTTTGAGGGCTCTTGTGCCACCTGTATGCATGGGGAGCTTGGTCTGTCCTGAGGCACTTGGCAGACAGGCACCTCAAAACTGCAGAGAACTGCATGCCAGGTGACAGGTGACAAGATCAAAGGGTGGGCTCCTAGTTGGATCATTTTGCTCAACTATTACCTCTGTGGCAGCCATACTGCCTCCTAGGCTGCAGGGCACAGATCACCCCAAAAGGGGGTGGACATAGTGGCATCAGAGCTGTGAGGATTTAGCACAGGGCTAAGCATGGCAAAAAAGCCTTGTGATGAAAGGGTTCAGTGAAGGCAGGAAGCAGCTGTATCGTGTGGGGCTGGGATCTGCTCGCCCAAGTGTAATGACCTATTTTCCAGCTTTTCCGCTCAGGTGACAATGCAGCAGGAGCTGGGCTGCAGCTAAAAGCATCTGTAATGAACCTGCAGCCCACAATCAGGGAGGGAGCAAGGGGGGAGGCAGCCAGGTGGAAAGTTTAAAACCACAAGGCACAAAGATATTAATAAAAAACATCCCTCTTCTCAGCTTCCCTAACCCTATGAGCTTTCTGAAGATGATCCAGGCTTAGGGTGGACTGCAGAGGAAGACCTCAGCTCCCAGGGAGGCGGCTGCCCTGCACATGTTAACTGAGGCTTACAGAAAGAAGAGTGAGCAGGACTCACTGATTCCTTGCACCAGCAGGCACGGGCATGTGTCCCAATCCTGCCTTCCATGACCTCCTTATGCGAGGGTAGTCTCTACAATGGAGACCACAGCCCACACCAGTCTTCCCTTTTCTGGAGGATGCTGCACTACATGTATTGCCTGTTTATTTCTTGGGCTGAGTCATGCCTACTTGCCCTCCCAGGGCTGTTGGGAGCTCACATGGCTATTCACTTGGGCATCCACTCCTTCCTAAGCAAGAAATTGCCTAGTGTACCATGTCTTGCACCAGAGCTGCCTCACAAGCTGTTCCCGCTCCAGACATGTTGGCCATGCAGGGGAGGGTTCTACCCAGCCTTCATCTTACCCTCCAAGGAACATTGGGAACCCTTGTCCCACAAGGGACAAGGGAAACCACTGTTTCCCTGGGCACCTAGGCAGGTTCAAGCTGCACCTTCAGCCTTTGCAAGCCTCGCATGGGAAAGCTGCTCTTGTTCACAAGTTTGATCATTGCCACAGCTCTTCTTGCAGCAGGAGCTCAGAACTGCCTATCATGTTCTTCCCTCTGTCCTGTTTCCATCACATCATTATGTATTGCTCCACAGCACAAGCTGCAGCACTGTGCTGCTCAAACCCTCCTGTAATGCAAGTTCCCTATTGATCCTCTGTAATGTCCTCAGTGAGAAGGGGAAAGGAGGCTAGTTTGGGCTAACCTGTCAAGTTCACTCTGCCAGTCCAAGAGGAATCTAACACTTCTTTGAGAGACAGCCTCTTTGCTGGGCTTCCAGCTCTGCGCTTACACTCCTAAGAGCAGCTTTTTTCTCTCTGACTTCCCATGAGAGAAAGAGAAGACAATACATGCTTGACAGACAGGAGAGCTGCTCACCCACAGGGAGAGTGTGTCTAACAGCCTAACACCAACCAGCCCCTGACTTGGCACAATGTCTCCTCTGCTTGAATCCTTGCCCCTTTCTCCTCTGACAGCAAATGCACCAGGACAGCCACTTCTGCACTTCCAAGTCCCATGACCTGAAAACAAGCCATCCAGTACCAGCAGCACAGCCGACTCCATTCATGGCATCACTCACATTATCTTGTTCATGCATGAACTATAAATGGAAGCAATTCCTGAGTCAGAAATAGGTGGAGGGGAAGAATGAACTAAAGTGAAGGGACGTATGAATGAAGGAGAACAAAAGCAACAAATAAACACAGAATGAAGAGTGCACAAAAAGAAATAAACAATACATCTGAGCATGTAATACAAAAGAAAGGAATGAAGAAAGGATGCAAGAATGATGATGTGTCTCATATTAAAAGTATGTGTTAATGCCTTGGGCCTGACTTTTTCAAAGTAACAAAATGATTTTTCTGCGGTACTTGCCAAGTAGATTTGATAAAAACTGCTCAGTACCAGATCAGTGCTTTAATGGCCCAGGCTATCTCTCTACAGCTGTATTCCCTGGACCGGTAGACATTGAAACCCTGGGGTAGGTCCCCAGTGACTCCTCCCAGATGGCTGCAGGGCAGGTTGTGGAAGCAGATTCCCAGGAGAACAGGCTGGATCCTACTGTGGGATGCTGGATCACAGTGAGTGGTTGTTACTGTGCGATGCTCAAAACTGGTTACAGATGGGATTTATCCCCTGTAACATAAAATGCCTAAAAGCTAGATGTCCAGCCTAAACTAGCACATTGAGAAAAACAACACTCTTGAGGGACCTGTGTCTCTCCGTTGACTAGAAGAATTCATAAATTGATAGAAGACACTAAACTTGGTGGTGGCTAGCAATAGGTGAGATAAATCCTACTTTTAAAGATTGAAGCCTTTTCTGCAAGACAAAATGACATACTGCATCTCTCTGAACACACAGACCTGAGCAGTTTAGTGTTATCAAAGAATGTGTGCCAATTATAGTCAGATACTGTTGAAAATCTCCTGCTCTCTACCTTGTTCCTCTGGCTGGCGTGTATAATTACTTGTGAGTTATCCAGACACCTTTTCTGGGTTCCAAGAAAATCAGTTAAAGGTTGAAAGATAGAGTAAGAAGATGGAAGGGAGAATATAATTTCAGGGCATTTAGGCACTGGGCATGCAGGTGTGGGAAGGCAAAATAGCATACCAAAGTGCTCAAGCCTCATATCATGCTTACCCTCACTCACTCCCCTGCCCACGTACATAAGAGGCTTTGCAACAAGCATGGCACTTCTCTGGAATTTCGCATTTACTAGGTGGGCAGTAAAGAGGGATCATCTTCACAGTGCCAAATGCCACTGTGCACTCCTGAGCTCTGTTGCCCGACTCCAAGAACAGGCAGTGGTTGGCTTGTTTGTCAGCCAGCACAGCTTCAATATCTATGGAAGCCAAGAGAAGTTTGCAGAGTATAGACTTATGGCTGGACTTACAGCTGAGTCTGGAGTTTGTAACCTGGGCAGCTCTGCCCCGCCTCTAAATGCACAAGGGAGGCTGACACTTTTGCAGATGTTTTAAAAGCTGTCCTATTATTTATTCATGCAGCTGGGTTAATTCAACCTAGCTGCAATAGAAACAATGCTTACAATACACAATTCTAACACAAGTTTTCACATCAAGCAAAAGCTAAACTAACACAGCAAGGGGCATCAATAATTGAAATTGCTTTCAGGAGGGAGAGGATGGGCCAGGAAGGCTCCAGGGCCAGGTCTGGGATGTGAAAGAGCAGAGACATCTCCCCCTGCATACAGGTTTGCTCACTGCATGTGGTCAGAGCCTGTCCAACAACTACTGCCTGCTCGTGGCCACCCTGCCTGGGCATTTGAGCTTGCCAGGACTAGCAGTGCCTGTTCTTCTTCTACCCACTTGGGCCACGAAAATGACTGTAGCATGGGGCAAATTGTGCAGAAGCTACTGTAGGAGCTATCCTGTCTGCCACGTGCTCTCCAGGGAATACCATGCACCCTAACACTGGCTTGCTAAGTGTGGGTAGATGTGGGGACTGCGAGACAGCCCTTACAGAATCTGTTCTCCTAACCTGTGCCAGTGTTCCTGAGCTAGTTTGATTGGAGATGGAGGGGGAATGAGAACCAGACTAGGTCTTAGACAGTTCTAAAATGCCAAAAGGTCTTTGAGCTGCCTCTTGCTCCCACACAAACAGCTCAGAAGTTGTGACTAGTCCTTGAGCTGTAGTGCACTGGAAATGCCAGTGCACTATACTACACTGCCAGCCCTCTTCTTCCTGCAGCATGGACAGGAAAAATATCCAGGATGATAATCCTGGGCCAGAATTTCTCCTAGCAATGCAATGTTTCCATGCATGTAACACCGCTGGGTGTGCAGCCACTGCCCAGTCAGCTCTCACAAGCAGCTGATGAAAATTTGCTTGCAAAAACCACCAACCATTGCTATGCCCAAGCTCAGAACTGACACAGGAAGAGAGTGAAAGTACCCGCAAACAGCACAGCTACAACCTGCTGAATGTGTATCGTTTTTTCCTTCCTGTTTTAGAACATTTTGTGTGTAATTTATGTCTACTTTTCTTTGCCTTTAAGGAAGATGAATCAGCAATTTATTGCGAAGAGGGGATGGCACCACAGATTGTTAGTGCAAGAACATCATCTGTTGCCTGGAGAGATCAGACACAGGTCTGAACCCCAAATTCAGACTCAGTTGCTTGATATACATCCATGTACACACAGTCCATGTCCAAGATATGTTCACGTACACACAACCTCAACAGCTCAGTTCCCATCTTTGAGCCTTGCTTTCTACATCTTTAAATAGGATGGCAGGGTCACTCTTTCATTGAACATTTGGAGTGCTACATTGAGAGGTGCAGTGGAAACTGAGAGTAATGAGCATGATGGAGTAGGGCCACCTGTGTTAATGGCCCTCCTGCAACATGCAGAGACAAGACAGGCAACCACAACATAGCAGCTCCTGGGCATTGAGGCTGGGAGGCAGACACTAGGGACTGTTCCGAGGAGCTGCTGACACAGAGTTTGTAGTCACATGTGAGGCAGAACATGGTCATTTGCAGGGAAGATGCCAAATTTAGGACTACAAGGAAGTGCCAGCCTATTGCTATTGCAATATTTCCCTGTCTATGCAGAGGCTAGGTTTGGACTTCAGCAGAGCATCTGTCAGGGGAAGCAGCCCACACATTGCTTGCTGGAGAAAAAGAGGCAATTACTTTTAATTGTACGTTTCAGCATGAAGAGACTGGAGAGCACATGTGTCTCGTTGCTGGCCAAATCAATACCCATACAGTATATTAAAAAAAGAGCTGGACCAAAGGTCAGGTACCTGCAGCAATAAGCAGCAGCAATTGCAGCAGGAATGAATTTTGAAATTTCGGCCCAGATTTGTCACTTGAACTGGCATCCTCCAGTCTTTCCCCGAAGTAGAAGTGGTGTGTGTATTGGATTTAGGGTTTCTGTTTGGCTTGGTTCAAGAGAAATGACTGCAGAATTCAAGGGAGATAGAGAACATTTTGGAGAATGAGAGAATATAATAAAGGATCCAGTGCAAAGGACTTCCTGCCTAATGAAAAGGCAGCTCTCACTAAGAACTGTGCTTCTGCCTAATAAAAGAAGACCCAGCTGAGTGCTGGTCATCCTTTGTGTCGTGGTTTAAACCCAGCTGACAACTAAGCACCACACAGCCACTCACTCACTCCCCCCGGTGGGATGGGGGAGAGAATTGGAAGGGTAAAAGTGAGAAAACCCGTGGGTTGAGATAAAGACAGTTTAATAGGTAAAGCAAAAGCCACGCACACAAGCAAAGCAAAGCAAGGAATTCATTCACCACTTCCCATCGGCAGGCAGGTGTTCAGCCATCTCCAGGAAAGCAGGGCTCCATCACGCGTAACGGTTACTTGGGAAGACAAACACCATCACTCTGAATGTCCCCCCCTTCCTCCTTCTTCCCCCAGCTTTATATGCTGAGCATGATGTCCTATGGTATGGAATATCCCTTTGGTCAGCTGGGGTCAGCTGTCCCGGCTGTGTCCCCTCCCAACTTCTTGTGCACCCCCAGCCTCCTCGCTGGTGGGGTGGTGTGAGAAGCAGAAAAGGCCTTGACTCTGTGTAAGCACTGCTCAGCAGTAACAAAAACATCCCTGTATTATCAACACTGTTTTCAGCACAAATCCAAAACATAGCCCATACCAGCTACTATGAAGAAAATTAACTCTCTCCAAGCCAAAACCAGCACACCTTGAAATGGGTCTCTGAATGAGCTTGTTGCCCCCTGACTACACAGGTCATATCACCCTGCATGGCAGCCCTCACATTCACACTCTGGTGCAAACTCGCCCTGCTTTCACTGTAGCAGTTCTCAGGGTGGGAGAGGTGGTGTCCCCTGTTCCTCATGTCCCCTTTTTATCATACAGAGAGCTGTGCTTTCTCCTTTTCCCTCATCTGAAGTAGATCAGGACCAAGCGGGAAACAAAGGCTCATCTCAGTTCCCCAGGCCTATCTTTGCACAAAGCCTGTCATCTTGGACAACATTCAGAACAGCAGGTAAGATGCTTTTCTTCCCAACACTTCAGATCCCGCTCCTGCGATGCTGGGGGCTGACAAGATAGCAATGGTTACAATGTGGAAGGCAGACCAACAGGCAGGCGCTGAGGTAGTACAGGTCCCAAGCATTCACAGGATTTTGCAGCCCAAATTGCAAGACTTGAAAGAGGAGAGAGGTGTAAGCTGAGATGCATGGCTTGTGTGACCAGGAGAGGGTCACAGTGAGAGAATTGAAGAGAACAATCCAGCAAAGGCAGCCAGTGAACAGAAGCAGGGAGGAAACCTGAGATCTTGTTCAGAAAAGGGACAGCTCAGCCCAGTGGAGTTTTTGGACTGGAAATGTTCCTCAGTGCTCTGTGACTGCAGTGCTAATGATAAACCCTTAGTAGCATGCTTCCTCATGCAGGTCTCTTCACTACCACAAACAGGACCAACTCCCCTCTTATTATCCCCGTAGTGCAGTTGGACAAACTGAAAAGGCCACCCATCTCAAAACTGGACAGAAAAAGAACCAGGTGTGGAGCCAGCATTCACCGCTCCCTGCTGTCTCACAGCAAGGAGCAGATATTTTTCCTCCTCTGCCTCTCTTAGTACTTCCCAGAAAGCATCAGAGGTGCTTTAGCTGGATGGTGTGAGACCCCAGTCACAGAGTTTCCCAGCCACAAAACCTCCCAGCATCACTAGTTCTACCACCCGACGGTGCTGAGCTCCTGCTAGATGATTGCAGGCCCTCTGAGGAGAGACTGAAATGAAAGGGCTGCTGATATTAAGGGGGGAACACATTGCTGAGAAATGCATTGAGAGGTGCCAGATAGGGAGTGGGAATGGTGAAGTTCCTGCAGAGTAGGGATGGAGGGGCATGGAGGACAGGGCGCTCACTGGTGCAGCCAGGGGCAGAGTGGGCTGGCAACTCCTTTACAGTGCAGGGAGGAGGGGAAGAGGTTTCCACACTTACTCCAGGACGTCCCTGTTGAACTGCTTCTTGCTGTTGCCGAGGAACTCCCCAATCATCTGGCGGCTGAGGCCCTTCCGCTGGAGCAGGAAGTGTGCCACCCCAATGGGGGTGTCCGGGATGAAGCCTCGGGAGATCAGGAACTGGATCCCTTTGTCAGGGTTTCTGAAAGGGAAGGACAGAGACATGGTGAGTTTGCGTGATCTCTTTGAGGCATTTTTGCCTCTGGCTCACCTCATGGCTTCCAGCAATGCAGCCCTCAGTATGTGCATGGGCTCCTATGAGTTCATGTGTGTGGCAGGGATGGGACTGGTGGGGGCAGGGAAAAGTGACTTGAGGGAGTCCCCCCCAGTTGCCGCTGAGGACAAAAGGATGCCATGGGACCTGCTGTGTCACTTGCAGCACCTCCTGTCACCTGGCGATCACAAATGCCATCCCACTGCCACAAAGGATCCTGCTGCACGATACCAGCCTCATCAGTGACCCTCTTCTGCCATCCGTCTGCTCCAGAGTCAAAGGCTCTTGTATCCTCCCTGCCCCAGCTTGGTTTGTTTAGGGTCCCTGTGAGGACATGATTAGACTGTGTCCCCCACACAGACAGCACAGGAAATATCCGTATGTTCCGCTGCTCCAAATGCAACCCACAGAGAGCTGTCCCCAAGGACCAGGGGTGAGAGCTGGGCACATGACCCTTTGCTTTAGGGGAGCCAGGCAGACAAAGGCAAAGGGAAAAACGTGGCTGCAAAGAGACGTAGGAGACATTGCTGCCACGGTCTACGGGTAAATGAGGCTCAAGACACAAAGGAGGATAATGAAAGGTGGGCACTTTTTCTGTAAAAAAAGTAATTCTCTTTTTCATATATTTTTAGTGCTCAGTGTTGAGTGACACTTTCTACCTTCCTCACCTGAGCCTGGTGCTGGCTGCCTGAACAGAAATCCCATGCTCAGATTTGCTTATCTCTTCCTCCACTTCCCCCACCTTTAGCTGTGTTGTTCTTCCCTTCTCTATTGATTTACCCCCTCAGGCAGAAATCTCTGTGTGTGGGTGGATGAGAGCACGCACCTGGAGAATGCCTTGTCAGAGCTGGGAGCTGCGTGCAGCTCCCAGACAGAGGGTTTTTCTCCCTCTGTGGCTGTGAGTGCCTCTCTGAGAACAGGCCTGGTGCTGAGTGGGCCTGACTGCCTGGTTGTGGGAGTGATTTTCTGCTTGTTAGTGTGCCAGTGTCTGTGCCTGCATACGCAGCTCTTGGGGGGCAGTGCGTGTCTCAACAAGCACAGGTTTGTGTGTGTCTATGTCCTGTACATGTAGATTTTTCTTGCAACATACATGTTCATCAGAGCCCATGTGTCTGCATATTTTGGCTTTGTCCTCATGTCTCCTACAAGTACATGTGCTTCTATGTATCCTGGGAGTGGCTGTGAGCCTATGTGGTGCCTGTCCCACGGTACAGACAGGAATGAGCATGTATGTGTGTATTGTGCAGGAGGTTTTCTTCTTATATTTCAGTCTGCCCCACTGAAGGGTGTCTGTCATGATGCATTTTTGCTGAGGGGAATTAGTGCCATGCCAGGAAGATTTCCACATTCCTTTGGTTCTCTGAGCTGGTGAGTGGGGAAAGGTAAGAGGGTATCTTCTTCATGAAAGGATGCCATACTTCCATCATTAACCCAAATTCAGGGACCTTTGTCAAGGCTCAAGGAGTGAGTTTGCTCAGGCAGTTTCCTGGGGTGAGGAAAGGATAGGATGAGATCTCAGAGCACGTGAATGCATGATATGCACAGGCACAGACTGTGACACTGTCAGGTGGTGAAGGATGTGGGTGAGCAACATATGTCTAGCTATAAGGGGATCAGCATTCAGGAGAATGGCCTGCTCCTTGCAGGGGCCTCATGGGTATACAAAAAGTAGATGGGCTTGAAATAGTTCTGCTTACTCTGTAATGTCACAAAGAAAATATCCTGGGCAGTGTGGTATCCCTGGGGAGAGTGGCTGGGAGAACAAGTCAGCCTATTAAATTTATTAACAGGAGAGTTGCAAGATCTGATATTGAAAAACCCAGGCCTTCTTCAGGGAAAAGTAACAGTGCACCTTCTCTATTATCACACAGATCTCCTGGTTCACCTTTGAAGAGCACAGGCATAGTTCCCTGCTAAGTGCAAAGGTCATATGGTCAGGACTAAAGCCAAGCTAAGCAACAGAGATTCATAAAATGCACCTCCACCTGCACACTTCCGTATTTGGCAAGGGACAGTATGGTGTTCACAACACAAGGATGATCTCAGCTACACTGGCGTGACTCCAAAGCCACTGGACTAACTTTGGATTCTCTTCAGAGGAGCTGGGAGCTGAATATGGCCAGAAAAATGCAGCTCACACACTGGCATGGATGTGCAGATTTCAGTAGAGATGACACACACAATGCAAGAGGATGCAGGATAAAACAGTCCAGCTGTGACAGCCCTCCTGCACTGCCTAGACTATAACTCAAATATACTTGCACACACTATTCTTCCACTAACAGCAGCCTTGCATCAGTTTTTCCCAGGATTCAATTTGTTCTCCACAAAATCCTGATAGCAGTGCAGCATCTCTGCCACTGAACACCTGCAGATATATCACATCTACTGTAGCATGCAGCTTTTACCCAGATGTGCAGCAGACAAGTTCACTTCCATCTCTCCTGAGCCTGGTCCCTGCTATTTTCTTTAGTGTTGCAGGGGTGTTAAGCACGGCCAGCAAATGCTGCGGGATTCCTCACGTCCTGCTGGCTTTCCCTCTGCCCACACAGCCAGCTGCCCACACACACTGAGTTATTACAGCAGCGCTGCATAATGAAGCACTCTCCATTCCAGGGATTCCACCCCCTCACTGTGGAGTGGGGATCGGGAAAGTGCCACAGCAGCGCAGCATCGATGTGTTCCCAGGGGCCTGCTCCGAGCCAGTGCACTGCTTTCTGAAAACGCAACGCAAGGCCAGATAGAATATGGCAGATGCTGCTAGCAACTGGAGGCTTTCAGCTCTTGGTCCAGGGGAGCAGTCAGCAAAAAGGATGTGCACACATGCACGCACGGCCTCAGCTCCACGCCCTACGGATTGGTGCCCACATTGCAAACCCTACAATGGTAAACTGGCTCCTTGCTAGAAATTGACAGGGAAACCAACAACCAAATAAATGCAGAAAGCTGAATGGCCTTCCCAGCCCCTTGGATGGACATGCACTACGGTGTCACAAGGGGAGCCATGTGTCCCTTAGATCCCGCTCAGAGACTAATAAAAAGTCTTCACTCCCCAGAGCTAACAGATCAGTTCCCTCCCTCCCTGTCCTCCAACGTTTTGTCAAGAAAACTGAGCCTTACAGGTCACCACACATTATTTCAGCAGCTAGTTTCAAGGGAGCAGGGGAGGCCTGGCTAGGAAGTTGTGTTTCGGAGCTCCACAGTAAGTCTTCTATCCCACAGGGACCTGCAAGATGCAGTGAACCCAGGTCACTGAATGAAGGAGGACAGCAGAGCTGCTTCCCTAAAACAGACCTGGTGCTGCTAATCTGTCACATGAATGTGTGCCAGGCAGATTAGGGGAGGAGGAGAGGCTGGGAAAAAGCATTTTCACTCCTGCTTTATCTTCACATCAGTGCTCATGTCAACTGTGCAGGAACCAAAGGAAAACACATGGGGTGGAGGGACTCCTGCCAAGCACGGCTGAGAATACTGAAACACTTAGTAGCAGAGACGTGAGCCCCACGTGCCGCTCTGGCAGTATACCTATCCCAACACCAACACCAGGACATCTGTGTGGACCGGGAACTATCTCTATCATAATCAACCCCCACCTGTGTCTCATGCCTACCTTCTCTCCTTCCAGCCTGCTTCTGTTCGTCAGGCAAATCTGTGTGCACCCAGAGCCTGACTTTGATGTATACACGTGGACCCACCTGTTCACAACCTGATCTTAGAGCTAGTAAAATGGCCCCCTCAGTTCTGTAAGAGTCCCAAATCTGTACACTCTAACATCACTTCAGTTCTGCACATGCTCTGAGCCCAGGCCTAAAAACCTCTCTTCCAGGTTCCTGCCTCCTGGACTCCACAGCCTCCATACTACACATATATAAATTCTGTGCATTGCCCCCTTGTCTGTGTAAAACTTCTGCCTAGGACTGCATAATCTTTAGTCCTCGCTCTGACCAAAAGGCCCATGCTAATGTGTGGCAAAACATTCTTCTAGTATGGGTGCATTACATCCCCAGCATCTTCATCGGGGACTCAAATGGAAACCAAGACAGCATAAGACGAGAGTGTGATGATGGAGCAAAACCCAGTATTTCTCATGGCTTGATTTGATGAGAAAAGTCTCATCAAAAGGCAACGAGCAAATCTAAAGCTCCTTATAGGAGCTCAGCAGCTTTCTGCTAATCCAAAATAGACTATGTGTGACCCCTCGAGTTAACCTCTTCTGATGGTAATCTCTGGGCTGCTCTGCTTTTCCTTTCACACCTACAGCCTTTTCATAGGATATCAGACTCAGATGTGTGAGACACTGAGATGACTAAACCTGGTCTGTCAGGTGAAAATCCACCCAAACACCAGAAGGAAAATGACAGCCAGAGCACTCATACTGGGCCAGCTAAGCTCAGCTCTACCTCTGTCTCTCTCTCTTTACTTGGAAATGCCCCATGTTAAGTAACCAGGGCTGGGTTTACAGTCCCAGCTATGCTTGTTCCTTTGCAACAGAGTGTAGCCGGAGCCTAGATCCCAGGCTCAGCTGGTGGATGCCAAATGGACAGCAACTGGGACTGAAGGTTCAGAATTCAGGAGAGCATGGGCACTACTCATGGGGCACTGGGCTTGTTCCTCTGTTGGGCAGAAGATCAGGACAGCACTTGGGGGACTTCAGGGAAAAAGCTTCTGGGCAGCCAGCCTGTGGTCTGCATTGCATACCCAGATGGTCATGCCCTTGAATATGAAAGAACTTCCCCAGAGATGGAACTAGACCAAGAGCCTGCCATCACCGGTTCCTGTGAGGCATGAAATAGGCTGGGAAACACAAAAGAGGAAAAGTCACTTACATATTGAAGAGGTTCAGCCCAATGCGGTAGAGGCGCTTCCTCATGGTGTCTGTGGAAAGTGTGGGGGACTTGCAGCTAGCTGGGTTCTCGCAGTGGTACCTTGGGAGGCTGAGGATCATGGCCTGCAGTGCTTCTTTTGAGGACACCTCAGAGGCTGACTTGGCTGAAGTGGAGGTGCTGCTGCTGCTCAGCTGCTCTGAGTTGTCTGCATTCTCAGACTCAGAGCCTTTGCTTTGCCCTGTCTCATTGCTAGCATCAAACTGGAGCTTCTGCACTGCCATCTGCCCAGGCTCAGCACTGCTGTCTCCCGTGCCATTAGTACTGACATTCACCTCGGTGAAAGTGTGGCTGTTTGGGAGAGCTCTGGACTCAGGTAAGCTCTCGGGGGCAGCCGGTGGTTCACTGGCTTCTCCCTCCCCTTCTCCTGGGCTTTCTTCAGCCTTGGTAGCTTGAGAGAGCCCAGCCTGGGCATTGCTGCTGAGGCAGTTTGCCATGGACACCGAGGTAGACGATGAGACAGAGATGTTCTTGTTGTCAATCTGGACTGTGACATCTCGAAAAGCCATCATGAGAGTGCTGCTGCTCTTGGGTAGGGTATCTGGCAGGAGCCCTTCTTCCTTCTCCTTGTCCTGAAGCTCAGCTTCTAAGTCTTGGTTTGGCTGCATTGAGCTAGCACTGAAGGTCTCCCTTATCTGGTATGAGCCCCCATCTTGCAGTGAGCACATGGTCTTCAGGCTCCACGTGCTGAGGGCATCATCAATAGACTTGGCCAGGGACTGAACTTGTTCTGTGAAGGAGTCCTCCAGCTCGGTCAGTGCCCCACTGATGGTGGCTGGCAAAGATGGGGACCTCACCAATGGGATGCCCACAAAGTTGTACCCCTCCACCAGGGCTTTCTCAGCAGAGAAGCTCTCTGAGTTCTGGACCCGGACTTTCCTCAGAGAAATGCGGCGTGGCATGCGGCTCTCCAGCAGTGAGTTGCGGATCTTCTCAAAGTTCTTGCTGAGCTGGTACTGCCGGAAAGCAGTCTGGATGGTGCAGGCTGCCCTGCGAGATACCAGGTGACCGCCGTATTTGTGCTCTAGCATTTCGATCTGAAAGACATAGAAACAGGAGACGTTATTTTTTGCTAATTGACTTCTGATGGCTTTCTGTTACCCCGGTTCCTACACTGATTACTCTGTAATGACTGTCAGAGGAACACTGAATTAGCTTTTTCCTGCACTGCTGTGCCCCTGATTTCAACACAAGGCTGCCCTTTGGGCATGGCTGGCTAAAGCATCAGTACTGTGAGCTTCCTCACAGCTGTAACATGATCATGCCTCTTCCTAGAGTGCCAGCCATAAAAGCTGGAGCCTGGAGGTGCCCTTCCCTTGCAGACCCACTTGGCCTTTAGGGCAAGCTCATCACTGCAAATACAGTGTTCCAGCAATGTGTCTTCCTGCTTAGCAGTGCTCTGGTAATGTCAAGCACTATCCCTTGTCTCAGAGTGTTACTAATGCTCCTCCCCTCCTTAGTCACCTTAGGAAATACTCTCAGGGAAAGGAGAAACCATTCAGAAAAAGGAAAGAAAAGTTAATTTTTAAATGCAGAAAATGCTGGCTTGATCATAGGAGCTAGTGAGAAACATCAGCTTCCGTAGAAGTTAGTGGAGGCTGGGTTTGTTCAGTGTCTTTTAAAATGCACTCTGAATCCCAAAGTGTCTTCCTTTCTGGTATCTGAGTTTTTCAGGTGTCAGCCAGCAATGAAATGAAAACTACCCAAAAACAGAAAGACTCTCAGTTTTGAAAGGTAAAGAATTCTGATTTTAAATGTTGAGACAAGATATTAAGAACAAGTAGAAGGGGGATTTACTCCTTCCTGAGCTGGTAACAACAAACACACGTGTAAATACATAAACACACAGCTAAGTGGCATCTCAACAGGCTTCAACAAAGCAAGTATGTATGGTAATTTCTATTCCATAGTCTAGTATTTATATTTCCTGGTAATCCCCTCACTCTTCCTCTGCAGCTGGGCCTTCACTAACATGCTATAAGAGAATGTTAGATGACTTGGTTCCAGTGAGTGACTGACGGAGGACAAGGGGGACAGTGTGAAGATGATGGTGGATGATGAGACTGAAGAAAAAAGAAGGATGAACTCAAACTACCTTCACTGAGGTTTTGGCTGAACTATGAGCTAATCTCTACATTGTTGGCACTTCACAGGGCAGAGCACAGGTGCAGATTGTAGTGTTTATATGTGCCTGTGCACATGTGGAAAAGCCAAAAAAGGTGAAGTGCAGGACTGGGAGTGCTGGTAAAATCAGTCCTGAATTAACAGAGGATTCACTACATCATTCATGTGGTGAGTATGCGCTCATTAGCAGATCCAAAGGATGAGTTTTACTGACTGCATCCTTATCCCCAGACAGATACCACTTGCCCCTCACCGTGCCTTGCTGGCCCAGTACTCACAGGATGAAGGACTGAGCTCACAGAAGTTCTGAGTTTAAGTGCAAACTGTTTTTGTAGTCAAAGCGAGACTGAGGCATGAGCCTCAGCTTGCAGAGTCATGTCCTGTCATCTGCTTTCTTCTTCTTTTCCTTTTTTGTAACACTATGTAAGTTGCAGATAAAACCATCAGTGAGTGATCTAGGTACAAGTGAAGGCCTGGAATGACAGCTGTGAGAAGTGTAAATCACCTCTGGCATCTTTCCAATACTGACTCCTCTGGAAGTAGGGGAAGACAATATGACCTAGGGAGATGACAGGAAGAGAGGAACAACATGACCCCAGCCATTCTGTCCCTGCACTGGTATCCTGGCTGCTGGAGTAAGTACTGAAGGCCTTGCCCACTGGCACCCCATCACCTCAGGCAGCAACAGGTCTAGGGATCCTGCTGCACTGGATGGGAGGCTGCCATTTCTGGAAGGGAGCGGGGCGGGGGGGCACATCCTTTCATATTTCCCTCTCTGGAAATGAAGTAGGGACCCTTTGCCTTGTGCTCAAACATAAGGTAGGCTTCTGTTTTCTATTTGCCTTGCCCTTGAATTCACATCTGTCCAAAGCAAGCATCAAAGCCCAGCACCGAGAAATACTAGCAATTTGCTTAGCAATGGGGTTGGCCACTGCAGTTGTAGAGGCAGCTGGCTCAGAGTTCTGCTTACCCCTAATTTAAAAAACATTGGCCTGATACTTGCCCTGCTGCCCTCCCAGAAAGGGTCAGCAGAACTGGTGCTAAAAATCACCCACACAATGATCATGGATTCAGGTTCATTTACCACAAGACCTGTCAGTAGGCTTTTTGGATAAACAAGGTCTCTGCTTATCCCCAGAGCTTGATGTGGCAGGAGAGAGGAATACAAGGACAATAAGAGATTCTGGGTAGCAAGCAGAAGGGTTTTGCTGGGGTTTTTTGTCCTTCTTTCCAAAATGACCGTCTTAAATCCTACCATAAAACCAGCACTCCTGCCCCATCTCTTCAAAGTTGGCCTCCCTGGAAAGAGACTGAACTATCCCTTGGCCCTTCCCTTCAGGAGGAAGGCTCACGCAGATAAATGCAAATTGAACCAATAACCTGCACAGGCCCAACCCAGACAGTTATTACTGACAACTGACTGTAAGCACTTAATATAATGGTCAATATAATGGTCTGGTTAATGAAAATGTAGAGTTAATTGTGTTGGGAGGGAAAGAGAAACAAATGGGAGGGACAGGCACAGCTATCTGAGGGACAGAATAATAGTAAAATGCAAAATAAGGCAGAAGCAAGAACCTTACAATTATCTGACGTTTCCAAGGAGGTGACAGCCATTCTGAAAGCATGAAATTCATGTGCTCTGATCTTATTAGAGGCCAAGACAAGATGTCATTGCTGATCTGAAGTAAAAGGCCAGTTTATCTCATGCAAGGACAGTTCCCAAAAAGGCAGACTTTAATAACTACTAAGAGGAGAGATCCTTCTAAAAGGTGCAAGCTGTCAGTACCTTGATAAAACACCACTAGCTTTTTGCAGTCCATTATCTCAGTCCTCCCAAAGGGCTAAGGCATTAAGGAGCAGAACAAGATGTAAAGTGAGAGGACTCCCAACCTAGTCTGTTCTCCAGCTCATACCAGGTGTGCAAGGACTGGTTCTGCATGTGGTCTACTGCCATCCAGCCCTGTCCAAAGCAAGGGGAGTCCTACAGTGTCTTGTGGCTGAAATAACAAGGAGCGGGGACTGGTCCAAAGGATGCTTGAGAAGACTGGCAAAGCCAGAAGCAGCACCCCCATAGAGAAGTGCCCTCCCCACCCTTGCTTGGTATGAGTGGGTCTTTGTCTCTCTCTCTCCTTGACGTAGCCCAGCCATTTACTGTTTACTGATGTCTGAGACATTCACATTTGCTATCAGGTCGAGCTAACTGACACTCCAGAGGAATTAAGGATTTCACACAGCTGTGACCTGTTTTCTTCCTCTCGAGAGGAGGAAAGGGCATCCATTAGCACCACAGCAGTCACAGGTAATGGAGATGTATGTCTGGCTTGCTGGAGGAACCATCTCTTCCCATTTGAGAGGCGAGAAAGGCCAGACATGATTGGCCTTCTCTCATTCCTAATAAACCCTATGAATCACAAGTAATTGCCTACTTAAAGCTACTTTTCTCTGGGGAATGATCTGACAGCCGGCGCCAAAGGAAGGGAAAAGCAGGAGGGGGGTCAGGGGGATTTCAAAGAATAATTAGCTTAATACATTTCTGGGCCTTAATATGAACACTCAGTCTGAGCAATTCAGGCCTTGTGGCTGAATTAGAAATGGCTGGGAAATATCCATTGCCATGAGGGATTGCACATGAAAGGAGCTTTAACAAGGTCAGCCTAAGGCAAGCCAAAGTGCCAGGCCTGGATATGGCCAAACATTTGAGATGCACACCCCATGGCTTCGTTGCCCATAGGCATAAATTCATAAATCTGCCAGGAGAGAATGATCTTATTCTCAGTTAGCACTGGTTTTCCACCCAGGTTGCCACTGAGCATGGCGACATGCCACCATGTTAGCAAGAAGAGAATCAGGCTCAGTGACAGCATCTGAGTCACTCAAGTCAATGCATGCATTGTAAAAAATTAAAAAAAGACATACAGAGCATACATGTTCTCTATCACCCATTCTTAACGCCTCTCCCTCCCACCAACCTTTCACAACGGAAGAACATTGCTATAAGGGCCATGTGTTAATGGGACATTTTCCTTCATCCATGGGACATCTGCCATCCTTCAGCACAGCAGAAGAGTATGTACAACTGAAAGCATGCTCCTCTCTCCTGTGATCCCCTCCATTTTCCCAACATTACAATAGAGTCTAAAAATAGGGGAACTTTAGCACTTGAGTTTCCTTTCCAACCTCCCAGCATAGTGTACTTCTGCTCTGTGCACTGTCAGCATGCTCTGTTTCATGGGCTAGAGAGCAAGGAGAGCCATGACCCCTCTTACCAACCCTCTAGTATGATGCTGAGGGGCAATGACTGGTAGATGACCTGCACCTCCAAGCCCTACAGAGGAGGCTGTATGCTACCCTCCTTCCTTACCAGCACTCAGTCCTCTCCTGAAAGGTAAATGTGACTTCAGCTGCACTGTGAGACTAAAAATGTCTCCTTCCACCTGTTTTTCTTACTGTAAGTTCTATTAGTGTATTAGTTTGTGCTATGACTAGGGAACTACTGGGGCAGTGCTGTGAGGGTCCTATCACCCTTATTCCCATTCAAGAGAACTACCTGACAAGTAAATTGATAGGAATACCTATGAAAACACATACTAGAGTGCAAGACTGGAAGAATTAATACTCTTCACTCCCTGAAAATCTCCCCTTCCAGAGCTGGAGGCAATCCACTGAGGACATCCATCAGGCTGGAGGAGCACACATACTGTAAGCCCCCTTTGCTGTGAGAAAAGTGGTTTCACCTATGAGATAGATAGATAGGCTAGGTCTCTGCAAGGTCAGTACTGCAAGGCACCAGAATTTAATGAACGAGCAGCTAACATGTCTCTCTGTCTCACATGCATCCAGGGCAGGTCTGGCCTCTGTTGTGAGAACAGTGATAGGACAACATGACCTTAAAGCTAAAATAACACAGGATAGACACTCCCCAGGACAAATTACAGCAGCTCTAGGATATGGAGGAGGCTAAGCCCATATATAGCAGCCAAGATCTGGCCCACCCTGAGGATACGTCACATTAGTTTGTGAAGCCAGTTAATTAGCCTGTCGTTTCTTTTCCTGGTGTGAAGCAAGAATTCTGTCCGAATTGAGTATGCAGTATTTTGAGAAGGACAGAGCTAAAGAGCCAAGGTCTCTTTTCTGCTCAGGAATTTATTGGGCCATTGATCTGAGATGTACGTTTAGGAACAGCAGCAATGCCTTGAAGGAAGTGGCAGAGAGATGCCCCAGAAGCAGCAGCTTCTTCTGTGGGAACCTCACTAGCTGAGACCCTTCAACTGCAATAGCACAGCTTCCACTGAATTCTCCCACTGAACGTAATCTGGACTCTGTCACTAGCGTTTGCTTGTCCTCCTCATCTCACATACTGCAGGGTCTGCATATCAAACAGCCTCTGGTTGAGCTGCCATCCCAGGGAAAAGTCAGAAACGGTTCTTTAGGTTTTGTTTTGCACAACAGGTCTCCTGGGCTGTAATCTGCAGACACACAGGGTGGGGAGGGCACATTCCACGTCATTGCCTTTGAGTAAGGAGGCCAGCTGCTGTTAGCACCTGTCCCGCTACCCCTGCTGGGAGACCATCAGGAGATGCAGCTACAGTGGGTACGCTTGTGCTCTGGAGCTAGGCTGTAGCCTTGGGCACAAGAGACAAGGCTTGCAACTTCAAGAACTGAATCATTTTCTCTCAGCCTGGTAAACCTGCCTGTCTCTTCAGCATCCATCGCTGGATTGAAGGCAGTGATGCTAGCAATAAACAAACATCGTGGTAGACACTGTGCAGAACACTCATTGAATAAACCCCACTTCCCCTGAAAGCTCATGCTTTGAAGAGGTTAATGTGGAAGTGTGCTGGGGGCCTGCCCAGCATGATCCCAGAGGTCAAGATGGCTCTTGGAGACCTCTCCCATGAGGGAGGTCTTTTGGGACAATCAGTTGCTGGGAGCCCTACAGGCACTGTACGCTTGTGAGCAAGGCAGTATCTCTGGATGCCGCAGCCTTTGGCTGCCCACAACCCGTCTCTAAGCCTACAGTCACAACTGAGTATCTGGGTCCATTTTGGACCACAGAACCCAGGCAACAAGGAGCAGAGCCCAGCAGGTTTGGGTGAAAGTGTGTCGCAGTCAGAGGTGGGGAAGCTACTTCCTCCATCGGCCCCACGTAGCCAAAGGGCCAGGTCTGCTCAGGCAGGGAAAAAGCTCAAGGTGAACAAAAGGCTAAAGTATTTGCCGAAAGACGTCCCACCACAGTGCGAATGCAGTCCCACCCACCCCATCCCCTTCTCCCACAGCCTGAGGAGGAAGCCTCTGTACCTGTTTATTCTTTAGGTCAAGGGAGAGCTCATAATCGGAGGCAGCTGCATGGGAACACGAGGCCGTCCCTTTGCTGCGCTGCACTCTCACTGGGGAGCCCGTGTGGTGAAGGCTCGCCTTCTGCACCAGAGGGGAACACCCCGCTGCCTGCTCTTCTTGGAGCTCCGCATGCTGGGCTTTTAGCGTCAGGGTGTCGGACCTGCCTTCCTGGCCACTCTGTCTGCCGGCCTCCTTCGGATCCTCCGTTTCACACCCGGCTTTCTTGCTTGTGGAACCGCTGGGATCGTCACTGTGAACAAAACGCAACGTTTCGCTTTTTTTATTTGTTTTTATTATATTTTATTTATGATTATGTTTATTGTTGTTTGCTATACTCATTTACTGAGCTGCATTTTAAATGTTTAGGGAGCCTGGGCTGTGAGGGGTCTCTCTCAGTGGTGGATCAGGACTTTAGGTTGACGCAGCCAAAGCTCTGATCCTCCTCCCTCCCTAAGAGCAGGCACCTGTGCTGCACACACTGTATGAACCAGTCCTGTGACTCCTCGAGCTGCCCGGCTGTCTCTGCTAGAGGTGCTGCAGTTGGAGGTGAGGGGCCAAGGAGGGTTTCATGGCCTACGGACACCTCTCCTGCTCTCTGGAGCAGCTAGCAGCTGGCAGTCACCCCTGTGCCCTTGCTGCCTATTACTCAGCATCTCCCTGTGCATCCCAGAGTCCCATCTGGCATGGAACCTGGATCCAAGGATCCAGTTCTCCCCTGGAGTTTCTAAGGGCATGTGGGAAATGGGGCAGGGGCAGCTGAATGTTGCAGAGGTTCCAGAGGAACTCTTGGAGAGCTAAGAGTATAAAGATGCAATAGAGTCAGCCAGCCCTGAGATCCTGACTCTTTAAAGCCTGTCCGCAATACAGCATAGCAGACCGCAGAGCTTGCATGAAAGAAGCCTTTTCTTTCTGACCCACAGATTGCTGTGCCACTGAGATCTTGCGGAGAAAGGAAAACACTCTTTTCTCCTGTCAGCCACAGCAGTAATTGTGTGAAACCAGGGCCTGACAACAGTGCACTCTAAGAGAGCTGACATGTTGCTCCAGACAGGATGGCATTAGCATATGTCTGATCCATTGAAGTGCTGAGGAAGTCTGTTGTTAACCTCTCTTGCCAAATATTTTCCAAAATCATCCCATTTCAAAAAAGATTTTGGTATTCTGGGGGACTGTTTGAACCATGAGAGTCTTTGTTTGTTGTTACATTGGTCTCCTTCCAGTGGCTACAGAGGAATAACTTATGATTTCCAAGAGTGTGCAGGCCAGCCCTCATGGACTCTGGGTTCTGCTGCACCGTGTACATCAGATAGATACAGCTCCACTGGTTTCCAGGGGATGAGTATTTAGTTGAGAGCAACATCTAGTTTGAAAATAATTACTACAGAACCAAGGCATTTAATTCCATTGAAACCAAGGATGTGTACTGCCTCCCATATTTAAACACCATTAAATTATGTAATTCACTTCTGAATCACATTTCTTTCTCTTGGATTTGCTCCACATACGATGAGTTCTGCTGTCATCTAGATAACAAACCATTTTATGATTGGTGTTGATGTCAGAGCAAAATCAGGGAAATTAGATACGATTTTCTGTAGTGCCCAAATTACTTAGAAGCATTTAAGTCTCATTTTCAAAAGTGCTGTAAGCACTTAAGAGCCCAAGTCTTCTAACTGTAAATAGACTTTGCCTCCTAAGCCTCGGAGCACTTTTGCATACTTACTAGTACTTTAAAAGGTATTTTATTCTCTCCAATGGCAGCTCTTCTGTTCAGTAGATTTAATGATCAAATTTAGAAATATTCCCACAGTTTCTAAAAGGGCTCCAAATCTGATGAGCCAAAGATAGTACAACTTCAGAACTAAGAAAGATGAAGGATTTAAAGGTAGAAAGTTTCTTCTTTTATACACATGCAGGTAGTCACCAGTTAGACTTAAAAAATAAAGTCACAGAAGAAACCAGTCTCTTACATAAATGCTATATAACCAACTTTGTCAAAGCATATTAAAATGACATATCTGCATACTCATCAATCAGGAAATACCACTATTAAAATGAGGCATAAAACTGTCCTTTTAGGTTGTACACCTTATAAAATCTTCTCTTGTTCTATTCCTGATACTATATAATTGAACACTCTTTTTTCTACACCTACAGACGTACATGTAAAGTATGTACCCATTTTTAACTCCTTCTGTTCTATGTCCATCCACATTGCAGGAAACATTAATAAAAGACTTGTCCCTTACAGCTCTCACTGTAACATTTTTATTGGCAGCCTCTGTTCTATCCATTCTCATTTTAACCAGCAGAGCAGTAATTTTTATCCTCAGCTCAAGGGATGACTAGGTGAACATAGATTTGATCACATTTTCACTGAAGTGCGTGCCAAAAGCCTCACAAGTATTTCAGTGGCAACCGGACTGTGCCCAATAAAGCAATTTCAGCTAGACGCATAAGCTCTGATTCAGCAAGACACATATCCCAAATTGCTCTGCTGAGTCAAGGCCACAGTGCACAGTGTGCTATGCAGACTTTCTTTAGGGCAGATCAGGGCCCGAGGCAGTAGACTAGAGAGCTAGTTGACTTCCCTTAGAGCATGAATGGACTCTAAATGCCAGCAAATATTCCCTGACGTGATGGTCCTCTAAACACTCGCACATATGATTAACTCTATTTTTCTGAGGACCTCCACCGACTGCTCATGGTAGAACGTGAAGTGTGTGCATAAGAGTTTGCAGCATTCAGGTCCATTGCTCTGTAAGGCTGTACATCACCTCTAGTGTATGCTACCTATTTGGTTTTCTGTCGCACACAGTTTAAAGTCTGAGTGAGTAACATTCATAGTGACAGGATATCCTGCATGCACTGATAATATAGAAGAAAAATCAGCAGGCTTTGAGGAATCACAGAATAACCTAGGCTGGGAGGGAAGGCTGGAGGTCTTTATTCCAACTCCCTGCTCAAAGCAGGGCCATTTTCAAAGACAGATAAGGTTGATCTGGGCCTTCTCCAGTCGACTCTTGAATATCTCCAGACATGAAGATTCCCCAGGCTCTCTGGAAAGCCTTGTCAGGGCCCTTAGTGCAGTAATAGACCTTAATGGCCTGACCAGCCTCACCAGTGGGGGGTCCCCACAAATATCCCCTGCACAGTTCCCCCTTGTCAGCCCAGCCTGGAGCAGTCAGTCCCTGCCCCAGCAACACTGTAAGAGTGCTGGTCTCCAGCTATGGCCATGGACCCACTTGATCTGGACTCTGACCTGCAGACTCCCCGGCTTGACCTTGGACCTGCCTCATCACCTACCCATTGATGACTGGGCTGTGTCTGATCCTAGGTACCCTCACTGGACCTGATTCTTACCCTGGCCAATGAGGCAGAGGGTGTTGGACCAACCTAAAACATTCAGAAGCCCCCTTTAACCTCATTAGGCATTTAGGTTATTCCTCAAGACACAGGAGGGCCCTAAGGCTGCAAGCACTAAGTGCACACATTCAGTCACAGATGTGTGAGAAGCACAACCAAGCTCAGTGCTCCCGCTCACAGTGAAGCCCCTAAAGACACTGTGCTAGGATAAGGATGTAAGCTAACCACACGTACACGTATAACCTTGCCTTCCTCCTCTATGCATGCTCTGGGCCTAGTGAATACACCCATACAGAATGTATTGTGCTTATGCGTGGAATTTTCTGAGGGTCAAAACTCGGTCAAATCAAAATCAGATTCCACTGAAGCACTCAAAGGCATTTTTCAGCTAGATGTTTTTATGCTAAATATAAACTTTTTAACCCCCTGCTGGTTTGGCTGTTGTGCTGTTCAGAAAGCAATAGCAAATACTCGTGCTGAAGTGGGAATAGCTTCTACATGTTCTTTTGTGAAAAAAATGGCTGAACCACTCTTACTTAGTGGGGAAAAAAATCTCTAAAAGACAAACCTACTTCACCTTTGGACAGGAGATCAAACCTGGGAAATTTCAGCCTCAGCTGGTAAACATCAGTGACTTATAAGCAATGGAAAAAAGGGGTAAAGACAGTTTGCTTAGCAGCCTGAATGTTACCATTACAGCCCTATGGTTCCACTTACCACCCTGTATTCCTCCCAGGTTTACTCCCATCTTGAGCCAGTTTCTGAGGAAGTGTTGTGGGGAGGCCTATTCTCTGTTGTCCAGTAGCAGCGACTGATGAAGCCCCCATATGAGAGACAAAACACACTGCTAAAGATCAAAACTGATGCTGTGGTGAAATATAGGCTAAAACCTTTAATCATCCTGATTTTTTCCCTCTGTCCTGAGTGACACAGTTGATTTGCATTGGCAAGCACAGTTTTTGTTAATAAGTGAAGGCTCAGGAGCTATTATAATCATAGTAACAAAAAAACCTAACAGTAAGAAAAGTAAGTAGGGCAAGGATAGACACTACTGCATGGAAGATCTCCGTGAAAAAAATGTTGTTAAGTAAATTATGGGGATCCACTTGCTTTCCCTTGGCCAGTGAGCAATCAACCTCCCTGGCTGTGGGATGAAGGAAGGGAATGGAGCTATTGCACATTCTGTTTCTTGGATGAGAAAATTTTTCTAACCAGTTGTAATAATTAAAAGTCCCATGCAGAGTCTAAGGTGTGAATCCCAATGTCCTGGCCACACTCCAACTAGGTTAATTTAGTTCTGTATCCCAGCATCACCCCTGCAGTTTCAACTGTAATCAGTGTTCTTTACTTGCTGTCCTAAAGTATCGTATACCACCATCTTTCACAGTTTTTACAGCTACTCTTGCATGATAAATGAAGCAATTTTCTGCTAGTCATGCAATCAGGTAGGGAAGGTTTGTAATGTCTTTGAATTCTGTTTGATTGAAAGTTGTAATATTAATGTAAATCACTTGCAATCAGATAAAAAAGGAAGACTACAAATTCAGCTGTTCTGTTCTTCCTAGATGTTCCTACATGACTTTCATGACCCACAGCAACTAGCTTAGTCATTATTACAAATAGATTTCATCTGCTGTAGAAAACATCTCTCATGTTTCAGCTATCTCCTGCTACTTTTGCACTGCTGACTTGTATATGCCTGCTGCAGACAGAAACCAGTTTTGTTAACAAAGATGGTGAATACGATCTGACTCAGGGCTTATATGAAATACTATAGCTAGTCTAGCATTTCAAAACAGGGATATTGGGGTTCTGGGCTGAATCCTAGTGTTTGTTTCAAGAAAGCAGGATAGCGAAAAAGTTCTCATTGAGACAATTCAGCTGGGCACCCATAAATATTTTTGTGTAGCACGGGTAGGCGAGAATTCTGATATTTAGCTTCCATGTGCAGATTTCTCAGGAAGATTTTCTATAAGGAGTACACCGAGGGAAGAATGTAGGGAGATGACAGAGGAAAATGGTATTATGTAGAGGGTTTTTTATTACTTCCTTTTTTCTCCCTTCCTGGTATTTTGGAAACCTAAAGCCCAAATCAGTGATACTAAATTATCAAACCAGAGAAGCCCATTCGCCCATTCCTAGTAGAATCAGCTCCCCATGTCTGTATAGAGCTGTTGTATCATACTCTGTCCCGGGAGATATTCGACTGCTTTTCAGTTCCTACAGCATCAGGATGGTGCACTTTCTTGCATACTCCTCACCACCTCCTTGCTGCTGGAAACACACATTTCCAGCTTGGCAAGGATCTGTGCTTCTAACTGCCAGCTGTGGAGCTGAACCATGATTATCTGTTGGATCTTGACTGTCAGGCTTAAAAATTGCCATACCTGATGACTTGAGAAAGAACATGCAGCCTCTTCCCCCCAAATATTTCAAGACAATTTCAAGCTAGACCTGTAGGCAGGAACACAGAAGTTGGATGCTCCATACATTACATTCTATTGCACCGCTGTCAAATACTAGAATCAGTTCATGGTCTAAGAGTAATTTTCAGAGCTCTCAGAAAGGTGTTTACAGGGTAGCCAAGTGACTAAACAGAGCTCTAGGGCCAGGAGAGCTACTCTTCTCAAGGACAGTAATGTTAGTCCTGTAAGAAATTAAAACTGAGCTTTCTCACTGATCACTCCAGAGCTACACAGCTCCCATGTGGTCAAGACACAAAGCTCATCTCTTTGCTCCTTCTCTCCTACAAGAAGAAAAATTATTGCAGATAAATAAGAGCAATAACAGAGTAACAAAAATAGCAATGGCTCTTCTGGACTTGGACAGTGGTGTAAGAAACCAGTCACTCAAGAAGAGGATGCTCAGATGCCCTGTTGGCAGATATAGTGGTTATGCAAAAAGATCTAGCTAATTGGATAGGAGGAAGCTATGGGTGTGAGGTGTTACAAAAGTACTAGAGGCTGATGTCACCTCCTCTTTGTGTCCCTGCATCACTCCAGGAGAAGATCACTTTGCTGTTTCCCGTGTATAACTTACCAAATGCCACCTTCATGGTATTTGAGGTCAGTGTGCAGGATTGTGACCTATAACTGAGGCAAAGACTACATGGACTAGTTGTGAAGGACCACAAAAATTTATGAATCCATTTCACAGAGGTCCTTATGAGGATCAGTTGGTTATTGTATATATGCTGCTCTAAAGTGCTGTACGAGATTAGTATTATCATGGCCTGAGAGCCATATGAGACCTCAAAGCTTCAGAGATGTCAGAATAAAAAACCCTTACAAAGTGCCATATGGAGAATTAGAAAAAGAGGTCACTAGCTAATGCCAAGAGAACAGAGTCCAGACCCCAAGTCTGCAAGAACCTGTGCTCCCTCTGTCTTAAGACATTTCAGCATTTCCCCTGTCCTCTCTCCTCTCCCTGCTCAGGAAAAAAAAAACCAAAATCAATTGCTGAGTTAGCAGGGTCCAAAGTGCCTTTTCAGTTTATTTCATTTCAGTGTTCCCTGAGGACACCCATAACATATGGTGAATGGGTTGATCAGAATTCAATGAAAAAAAAGGCTGAGACAGGCTTGGTAATATATTATGGGATCTTTTCAAGGTTCAGAGATTTCTGACATGCTGGGGGTCTGAGTGCAAAAGAATTGCTTCTGATTTGCTTTTAAGTTCAGGTTTTAGGGTGACTTGGAGGCAATGCTCTGTGGGAAGATGGAATGATGGAAGGCAAAATCTCTCCTGCCAGAGAGGCAGGGAACTTGGAACTTGATCTTGGCAAATCAGCCCCTGCCAGCCGAGCTGCAGCTTTCTCAGACAGTCTCCCCCAACACAGACAAATATAGGAACAAGATTCTGATTTTGTCTACATTCATGTAACACCTTGCAAAGCAGTGGCATCAAGCCATCTTCTCACACTAGTTTTACCCAAGAGGAATTAATGATAATTAGCCAAGCTTATTACCCATCCCAGAATATATTACTTGTTTCATAAAAAGGCTGGCACACACACCTGTAAAATAGATTTGACAGTACAGTACGGTAAATATATTGGAAATCAATTAAATTTAACATCCTTTAGCACAGACTGAACCAGGCAACATCTTTTCAACATCGCTTAAAGTGGTTTCGGTGAGATGTATATTAAGCAGACAGAAAGTGTAATAATACTAGCAAATGCCTCACGTCCCACAGGGTCCAACATGCCAAAGTCAGGGCCTCCATTTTGGATTCGGTATTTAAACATGATCCCCATGTGCTGCGTAATTCCCACATTGTTGTGGTGTTGTGCCTTTTGCTACAGAACAGCACTACAGGAGCTAAACTTCTCTGATGCACCCCATGCCCCCATGGTGCAAAGATGATTGTCCAGGTGTCAGTCTGGGCTGGCTGCCTGTCTGAGGGCCAGGCTCTCCATGACTAACTTCAGCCACCTGAGGACTAGGATCTCTCCTTTTTCACAGAGACAGACAGGCTCCTCCAGAGGGTGACTTGGAACAGCTAAGGCAGCTCCTACTGTATGAGAAGTGGTGTTTATGGTGCAAGGCTGGCTGTGCTGGGTGCTGTGGTTGTCACAGTTTTTTTCGTATAGTTCCTATG
The DNA here is from genome assembly GCF_018139145.2 of Gymnogyps californianus. NCBI lineage: Eukaryota > Metazoa > Chordata > Aves > Accipitriformes > Cathartidae > Gymnogyps > Gymnogyps californianus. The sequence continues at coordinate 151,334,291 of NC_059471.1, forward strand.
TGTGTTAGCGTGACACCTCAGAATGACACCTGGGCCACCCCTCTGGCATACCCCTCTTTCCTCCTCCCTTCCCGGCCATGCCTCCTGTTTCACCAGCTGCAGGAGGACAGGGCTCAGCTTAGGAAGTACAGCCCCTTTCTCAGCTGCCCGTCACACCTCGGTGCTTGATGCCCCAGGCTGGTTGCTGTGCTGTCTCTGCAGGTTAGACTAGGAGAAGGTTCCACACCCTGTCACTGCAGAGAGGGTTACTTGTGGCTGTGTCAAACAGGGCACCTGTGCTTATCACTGAGGTGTGAAAAGCACCAAGTGGACAGTGAAGGCATAGGGGGGCCCTGCTCTGCAGGGTTTAATTACTTTTACTTTAACCCCAGACCTCTCTTGCCTCTGCAATGTTTGGTAAACACGACCTTTTAGAGAAGGAAAAAACAGATGGCATCCTGCATTAGTGTAACTGCCCGCTCAGCACCCCAGGAAAGAGAAACTTGGCTTCTCAGCAGCAGTCTTTCTGCCACTTCGACTCAGATCTCTTGGCTCCTCATCCCTGAGGCAGGTTTGAACATTACTAAATTCGCTGACAAAAGCCTGCCGGTGCAATCATGCAGAAGACAGAATTTCACTGCTAAAATGAGATGAATTCAGGGCTGGGAGGCAGCAGAGCCTCTACAAGGCAAGGAAGCCTTGCATATCCCCTCAGCCCACTGCTCTCCTATTCCAGCTGCCTGTGAGCCGGGTGAGGGACACAACTCTTGGCATTTATAGACTTAGGCAAGGACTTCTGTGGTCTTCTTTTTCCACCTGTTGTGACAAACCCTAGGTTGGACTGCCCCTCTGGGTTCCTTCCTAAGGGATCAGGGTAATTGATTTCTGAAGGCAGTGAGCGAGCCGCTTCACAGGGAGATCTTTGTGTAACCCAGATAAATTTTGTTTCTGTTCTCAAGTATCTCAGCTATTTCGTCTCTTGTGATCACTGCAGCCCAGCAGAAGGTCACTGTTTGTGTCAAACCAAGGAGAAAGAAGCCTGGTCCTCCTCAACATAAAGAGTAACACAGCCTCAAATCACCGTCCTCAATACAGACAGTCCAAATACCATTCATCAGCTTTAGGAAATCAGATATGATCCAGATTTTAACTTTGCCAGTGTGTTCAGATCTAGGGTTTTGAGTTGGCCTATGGCTGAAGACCAAGATAGAAACAGCATGGTTAGCATTCCTTCCTCCTTTCCCCAATCCAGTGACCACCCCCACAGCCTTATGCAGCAGGCACAAAGCTCTACTTTTCCACGTTCTAACCTATTTTGTCAGTGCTGCTTCACTCACACTCTGATCTACTTCATGTCACTTCTCCTCCCTGAGGCCTTATTCCCTTTTCTATCTTTCTTCATTCCCATTTGGAAAACAGGATGACTTAGCAGCTTACACATGTGGTCATACAAGCTCATATTCCCCTAAGGCCACTTAAACTTTTCTTCCCTATGAGGAATGAAAATGATTCCCATCCCTATACTTCATACTTAGACACGGACATTTTGGGGCGAGATCATTAAGAAAAACAGGGGTTTGCCTTGACACAACCAATCCTACTGTGTTGTTGAGCAGAACTATGGCTGGTTCTACATGGCATTATGCCAGTGGATTGCACCAAAGTCAATGGAGGATCTAGCCCAATATGCTGTATTTTAAGACAACCTGTAATATGCTTATCAGATCCAGTTGTGCTGTAACAGCATATCAATACTTTTCACAATGCCATTCTGCACCATTCATTTTTTTGCATCTTGACCTACCACTCTCACATTAGTGTATTCTGGGAAATTATAGGCATCTGTTATATTTTGCCAGTCACCCTGGAAGACATGTGCAAAAGAGTACCAGCAATGTGTACACAGGGTAGCCTATCCCCGTCTTCCTTCTTTCCCCAAAAGATGGAATGAGAGAGAATGCAGTCAACCCAGACACACAGGCAATAATAACAGCATCATAACCTGTTTACAGGAAAGCAGCAATATACCAGTGTGGGACATGACGAAGGTGACACATGGCTCTAGTCACTAGGCAAATACAGTTCCCGGTGGGATGATGGTACAGTCTGTGCGTGGAAAGAACCAAGGTGCCAACCAGAGATGGTTAATAGTTACTAGAACACACTTCCAAATGGTGTGGCCAGAGTTATGTTCCTCAATCTCAAAAGAAAAATCTCACTGAACTCAGCTCCTGCTTATGTCTTGATGCTTTTCTTCAGGATGATGTTTCCTCACAGAAGATGGAGTGGTCTCCAGCTCTTCTGCAGTTTTTGAACAGGCCAGGTGACAGTCCCAAAAATCTCTGAACTTTTTTACACCCTCCCCCTCAACTATCTAGCTGTTTGCAGAGCCCAAACAGAGTGGCCTGAGCAGCTGTACAGCGTGCTCCTCTTCAGCATCTCAGATTCTTCAGTTCTTCCTGGAACATACAAAAGCCTGCCAGGGCCACAGGCAGAAGAAGGAACTCTGGAGCACAGACATGCTTTTCCAAAAGGAAAGCTTATTGTATTTGAGCACAGAGCCTGCCCCATGGGAGTGGTCAGAAGATGAACATGCATCGGAGTGAGTTAGTGTTGCAGAGCACAGAAAAGACAAAAGGCCTTTGGACTGACATTACACTACAAGAAAATGTGTAATAAAAGGCCACAGCCTCATTGCTGTCACTGCCAAAGAATGCTGGCATGAACAGCCAACAGTCCATTCCAGCCAAGGGACCTGCTCATTTATCTCCTGTTCATATGTTCTTATTCCCTCCAGTTTCTTCTTTCATTTACACTATTTTTTAACTTCCTGCTTTTCCTGCTCCTTCTCTCCTGTCATTCTCCTTCTTTGTATAGCATGTTTGCCGTCCATTTTCCTTACAGTAGCACTGTTATCTTTGTTGGGGTGAGTCTGTCTCCCTTTCTTTCTCATTGGCTCTTTTTTCCATCTCTTTGCCTTACCTGTCTCTGCCTTGTAAGCCATGAACAAGTGTGTGGAGAGAGGGTCCACAGAAACCGCCTGTCAAGTTCAACAGAACACACCTTAGTGTACAAAAGATCTGGAATGGCCCAATTTTGGGGGTGCGTGCATCTTGACTGATGCAGATCAGGTCAGATAATATCAGTAGAGGATTAGAATGAATGGTGTGAGCTCCACCACAGTCCATCTGCTATTACTTTATCAACCGTCTGTGCCCATTTTCCAGTGCTAGATACAGGACTATTTCCAAAGCTGTCATAGCCTCGTCTCATGCATCTCTGTGGCGTTATCACACAGAAAACACAGGATACAGCAGGTGTTTATGTTGCATTCCACTGGTACCAGGAAGTTGCTATGTTATGGGCAGGGAATTCTTTGCAATATAGCAGAGAGAACATGAGGATCATCTGCAAGCCATGAGTGAATCACCTAGTATTAAAGCAACTAACTGAACTTAATACCTGTTGAAAGTGGCTCTCACAACTGTAAGGTTGGCTGTGATCGATTCTCTTTCACTGACATTACCGCTGCTGTGGCCCAAGAAATGGCAACAGAAGCAACAGGGGAAAAGGAAGGACTGGAAGAACATGTGGCCAGGCAATGGCTGGATACAGCTTCAGGCTCTCAGAAAACGTGTCTGATGGGTATCTTCGCAGTTTCAAAAGAGGATACTTCAGACAGATTTTCTTTGGCATCTCTCTCCTGCCTTCCTCCTTCCTGAAGAAAGGTGTTGATAGAGGCAAACAAAGCAACCAATGTGACAGGGAGACTCCAGTTTCTGCCAGAATTTTTTTTTTCCTGTTGAAGAGCCCATCTATTCCTCACTTTACTTCCCCACCCTCATGTTCTCCAAACTTGCCTGAAAGTGACTGCACCAGCTGTTGGAGAGAAGGAGCAGAGAAATGCCTATGCAGGACATAGTGCCAAAATGTCCTGGTGGATCTCCTTTACAGAACTGAGAAGCTGCATCTGAAACGCACCTCCTGTTTCTTTGGATGCTTCCAGAAAGAGCCATTCCTCCCAGGTCACAGTACCACAAGAATTGCCAACTATACCTCCCTGCAAGAGATTCCCAAGGTTGTTGGTAACTATGATGTTAAGGATGTTCTCTAAAACATTTTTTGCTTATAATTGTGTTTCCATATTTCCCTTAAATCTACATGCACTAAATACCTTTGTGGTTCTGGACCTAGGCTCCTGCAAAGCAATTAAAGCTGCTAGCCCTGACTGTACAAACCACCCATAAAAAGCGAGGAATCTACTCACTCCCAAGTTTAGGAAGAGTTCAAATCTGGGTCTAGACATTACTCCTCGCCCACATCTCTGTGTCAGACTAAAATCAAAACTCTGACAGCTGTGAGCCTGGGGAATATTTATGTGAACTTTGCTGACCCATCCCTGCCTGTTTGCAGCATCACCACAACCTCCAGTTGTAATATCTTGAACAGGATTATTAAGTCTACAGGGAGGAAAGAATAAGAAGTAGATGAGCTGTTAAGAAGCAGAAAAAATCCTCTCTTCATGCCTGTGACCTCAATAAAGAAAAGAAATGAGAAAAGAAGCACAAACAGGATGTGCTAACAAAGCAGAAATGTTGCTCAAACTTCTCCTGTGTGTTTTCAAAAACAGTGCTGTGGAGGACTTTAGCACGAATGAAAGAAGTCAGACTGAAGAGCTTTGTATATGAAGTCATTTGTCCTCAGAGCACACAAGGCACAGACCATGGGTGTAGAGGCTTGCTTTGCACTGACATGTCCAGGTGCTGTAAGCCTGACCTGGAGTGTTCTCCATTAAGAATCAGACGAGAATTCAGCCTCCATGGTCCACTAATTGTAGGAGCTTCCACTTGACACTGCCAGCTAGGGGCCAATTAGTCAGACTTGTTATGCTGGTTTGTGTGGCAGGTTATAGATCTGATTTGGTACAGACTAGAATCATTATCATGTTTCACACCTGGGCCAGAGCCACTGAGTACCTCTGAGCTGAGAGAAAGCACTGACCTCCAGATTATACATCCAATGACCTGACAGCAATCCTAAACCAGAAAGGCTAATTTCCCATTTCATGAACTGGATTTGCATTCTTTCTGTCAGGCAAGGTTAATCTTTTACAAGCTCAGACAAAATGTTGGGTAGTTCAGTTGTTTTTCTGTAATGCTTAAAGAGTGATGGATACTGGTGGAAAATCATCATTTCCCACCTGATTATCAAGATGCTTCAGTGCTATCTAAAAGGAGAATCGACTTGGAGAACGGTTCAGTTCTCATCAACTTCATGGGCCTCAGCCTTAAGGGGTATTGCATTCACAATCCAAACAAAGTCTTGTGGATTTCTCAGGAGGATCTAACTGTTAGAGGGCCTAGAGTGACCCAAGGGCAAAGTGAGAGCTGTACTGGGAGGAGAGATGCTCCTGGGCTACAGCAGTGGGGAGCCAAAGAGGGACATGATGCTGTGACTGTGCAGTGGATAATATTCATGGCTCTTTTGTGCCAATGCCTTCCAGCATGACTTCATAGGACAAAGAACAAACGCATGTTCAATGGAAACAGAGAGTTCAGGTAGAGAGACATGAAGAGTCAGAGACAGCAGACCTCCAGAAGTAAATGAAATCAGACTTTGTTTTTTAACCATGTGCTGCTTAGGGTGTAGCATACTCTTATGCAACTCAGAGAGCTGGGAAGAGAGATCATAGAATCATAGAATAGTTTGGGTTGGAAGGGACCTTAAAGATCATCTAGTTCCAACTCCCCTGCCATGGGCAGGGACACCTTCCACTAGACCAGGTTGCTCAAAGCCCCATCCAACCTGGCCTTGAACACTTCCAGGGAGGGGGCATCCACAACCTCTCTGGGCAACCTGTTCCAGTGCCTCACCACCCTCACAGTGAAGAACTTCTTCCTTACATCTTATCTAAATCTACCCTGTTTCAGTTTAAGGCCATTACCCCTTGTAAAAAGTCCCTCCCCAGCTTTCTTGGAGGCCCTCTTTAGGCACTGGAAGGCTGCTATAAGGTCTCCCCAGAGCCTTCTGTTCTCCAGGCTGAACAACCTCAACTCTCTCAGCCTGTCTTCATAGGAGAGGTGCTCCAGCCCTCTGATCATCTTCGTGGCCCTCTTCTGGACTTGCTCCAACAGGTCCATGTCCTTCTTATGTTGGCGGCCCCGGAGCTGAATGCAGTACTCCAGCTGGGGTCTCATGAGAGCAGAGTGGAGGGGGAGAATCACCTCCCTCGACCTGCTGGTTACACTTCTTTTGATGCAGCCCAGGATACAGTTGGCTTTCTGGGCTGCAAACGCACATTGCCAGGACACGTTGAGCTTCTTGTCAACCAACACCCCCAAGTCCTTCTCCGCAGGGCTGCTCTCAATCCACTCATCACCCAGCTTGTATTTGCACTTGGGATTGCCCCGACCCATGTGCAGGACCTTGCACTTCACCTTGTTGAACTTCGTGAGGTTCGCATGGGCCCACCTCTCAAGCCTGTCAAAGTCCCTCTGGATGGCATCCCTTCCCTCCAGCGTGTCGACCACACCACACAGCGTGGTGTCCTTGGCAAACTTGCTGAGGGTGCGCTCAATCCCACTGTCCATGTCGCTGTCAAAGATGTTAAACGGCGCCGGTCCCAGTACTGACCCCTGAGGAATGCCACTCGTCACTGGTCTCCACTCGGACGTCGAGCTGTTGACCGTAACTCTTTGAGTGTGACCATCCAACCAATTCCTCATTCACCGAGTGGTCCATCCATCACATCCATGTCTCTCCAATTTAGAGACAAGGACGTCGCGCGGGACAGTGTCAAATGCTTTGAAGGTTTGATTTCAAAGAACTGTCCAAAATCCGCCCATCCGCTTTTCACCCTCCCACATACAAAAATGGAGCAACAAGCACAAAGGACCTCTTCCAGCAAGAACACATACTTCCATTTGACTGCTTTGGTAAGTCAGAAGTGGGGCAAGAGGGAATTTCACCAGAACTGCAAGGAAGGCTGGCTTGGAGATGTAGCCAATGGCTTACACTTCTCCTTACCACTAATTGGTGCTGTGATACCAGGCAGTAACCAATCTGTGACGGTGACTAATACAGCAGGCACTTTAGAAATGAGTACACAGCTGTTTGAAGTCTAAACTATATTGAGTTACAATTTAATTGGTCTGTACTGATGAAGTAAACACTTGCCAGTTGCACTAATCGTGTTTCAGCCCTGATCTAAGCAGCAGTCTCCCTACTGGAAAGCGAGGAAATATTATGGGAAAATACAAGCAGAGCTTGCCCAACTTTTCCACAGATGTTTCCATAGATGTTTCAGACCCTAGCCCTTCTGTTCAGTACACATCCAAGCCCTTCCAGAAGACTCTGTTCAGATCCTCGACCTCTCCTCTTCCTGGGAGGACCTCCTTTGCCTTAAATGCAGGTCAGGTGTCATCTGCACTTCTTCCAGATAGGAAGGACCTTCTCTCTCCCACAAATGCAGGTGGAACATCCTCCCTTCCCAAAGAGCTATTTGGGATCTGATCCTGCCCTTCACACAAATGTACCTGGATCCCATCCAGTCTCCTTTGTGACATGATCCTTCAGCCCTCCAGTGCTATCCCCATGTCCATTGCCAAAGTGAACCTGCCCCAGGCGCTTAAAGTTTTATGTAGAACTTTTCCCATCACTGGAGCAGAGATGATTTTCTGCTGATTTCCTAGCACCACAGGCGAGCCAGAGACAGGCTCCGAAAAGCCTATGAAAGGCAACTGAATGAATATACTGTTCCCTCCAATTGTGACTCCATCATTTCCTCTCATTACTCTAATAGAAACAAATCTTTCTCATCTCAGCCCTATTACCTCACACAAAGGAAAATGGTATGTAATCCTGTTAGAGCTGGGCTGCTGCTGGACACATTTTAAGGCCATTGTTCTGGGATGCCAGTCTCCACTGTGTGAGACTGGGAGAAGTGGGAAATGCAATTACTAGGCTATTCAAATCCCTAGAATGAAACCCTGCCGTTAACAGGCAGAAGCCAGCAAGAAAAAGAGCAGTTGCTTTATGAAATTACAGGGTTTGGCTAAATCAGAGTCTAATCAGCACCTCAGTAAAGGAGAAGGGTTAGCTCCTACTGCCATCCATGGAGTCTCCTCATTCCCCTCAACCTGATCTTTGACATCCCCAGTGGAAGCCCAACTTGCAAGATGGGTTATGGTCATGAAGCCAGTGGTGTACAAGTCCAATGGAGACAATGGTGGTCCATGTCCAGGATTTACACTGTACTTTGAAATGGGGAAGCCCTAAGAGTTCAGCAACAGGAATCTGCCTGCTGCTGCCATCCCCTCATACTGTACTTTGGCTCTGAGCTTCTTGGGGGCAGATTCGGGGATCAAATCTGTCTCCTAATATTCACGGCCTACAGCACCAGTCTTGCTGATTGCTGGTGCAACCCAGCTAAGCAGCCAGGTGGGAAATTCACATTGCTAAACTCATGGAACTGTAACACCCCCCCCAAGGAATTCACATGCTGGAGGAGAGAAGGGGGCTAGCACTGCTTGTGGCAGTCAGTGAAGCAAAGCAGAACAATACGAGTGGGAATAATTGCAATCGCCTCACCGAGTTGGCTTCTATTGAGTGGTTAGACACTGACATGTTCCTAATCATTCCCACCCAGGTGATGTCAAGGCACTTTTAGCTGGACAGGTAGCAAAGAAAGAGTCAGAAATCTTGCAGGACAAACATTAGGGAAGACCACACAAGAACAACGACCATCACAAACCACAAGCAGAGACAAACTTTTGTGCCAGACTGTTCCTGACAGCCAACCTCCTACTGTTATGCCCTGTGTTTCCTTCTCCTTCTGCCCCACACTTGAGCTGTATGGCTGCTCTTGCTGGTTTCTCCTGCAGTCAGGCAGTCACACTTCTTACTGCCCTGATGCCCCTCTTTACCTTCCCTGCTGTGTCACCCTCCTGCTGCCCATGTTCCCTCAGTCTTCCCAAAGGATTTCTGCCCCACAAGATAAGGCTGGCTTCCTGCTGAAAGCAGGACCATTCTTCCAGGTCCCAGAAGGAAGTGATGTGGGCTGAGGTAAGGTTCCTGGTAGAGTAGGAGAAAGCAGCCGATCACCACTGGAGTCTCCAAGTCCCTTGAAGAGACGAGAGTCACTTCCCTGTTTATGCTCTTTATTAGTCCCTATTCTCTTTAATCGGCTTAGACTGATGAGCCGAGGCAGCAGTAGGGATCAGCCGGGCTGTTTAATTAAAGGATTGCAGCTCAGCCCTGCAGTTTGGGGGTTTGTGTAAATGAGCTGCAAGTACATTATTTAATCTGCTGCGCAGAGAGGAGTTGGGGCATTAATGAAGCAAACTCTAATTAAAACTAGACGGCTGATGGTTATTAGTGGCATCAGTTCTGACAGGATTTATCTCACTTAGGGAAACGCCTGATCATGGAGGAAGAAAAGAAAGAATAAACCCAAGCTGGTTTATCAAATTCACCACAGCACCACTTGTGACTGGCTGTCCATTCAGCGGGGCTCAGGAGAGCTGCACAGGGAGCCCCTGTGTCCCAGGCTCTTCCATCAGGAGCCCTGAAGAGCTTATTTAGGGATATGCGTAGCTCACCCAGGAATGGATTGCCTATTCAGGCTGTCTGACCCACATATTTCAGTCTTGATTGACTTTTATTCTGCCTTGGTTCAATGGGGAGCCTGTTCATGATTTGAGCAGGGTGACAGGCTGTGTAAATGATCTGATGAGCTTCTCCCAGCAGCGTACTGAGCCATTCCAGAGCAGCATAGCTATCAGCTATGGACATCAGCTCCACAGTGGCCCTGTGTTTTTCCCTCTCTGCCATTTTTTTGCCCTCCTCACTGCATTGTATATGTAACTTCAGATATGAAGGAAGCCCATGGCTGACTGCAGGACCTGGCAGAGGCTAGGAGGTGTTTTCTGGCCAGCATAAAGCTGACAGGTGAGTTTAATAGTCCTGCATGTGGTCTGCCTTTCTTCTGGCACAGCGTGGGAAGTAGGGATGCTCTTCTCACCTGAGACAGTCACACAGAGAGATCGCATATAAAAGCTGCTCTGTTTCAAAAAGCAAAAATTCTGTGTGCCTGTTTCTCACCTTCAAATAGTCACGGTGGCTTCAACCATCTCTGTCTCTACATAGAATATTGTGTCACACACAGACAGATTCAGGACTGCTATTGGGGTCTGGGGGCATTAGAAATGGAGAAGACAAGAGTAAGCCTTGGGAAAAAAGTAGGAAAGCGGGAGGCCTGCAGAGTGGGACAAGCTACAGAAGACATAAAATGGACAGGCATAGATCAGTATGAGAAGCCCCTTAACTGGAAGCCCAGATGCAACACGCTGTAGGGGTCATTTTCATTCATTCCCACTTCTGACTTTCCTGGCTCAGACTCATCTTTGGATGCAACTTGCCAAAGTTGTTAAATTACGGAAACAAATGATTGCTTCTTCAATTTACCTGCCAAACCCCAGGTGAGAAATTTGGTGGTTCCCAGCACAAGGAAGACAGGCAAACTCAGGCTCAAGGGATGGGTAGGGCCTTTGGGAGTCACTGGGACAAAAGGAAGGCCTGACAAACAAGGCCTGACAAAGTGCATGACAAAAACGACCCTAGAGCTTAAGACACTGTAGGAGTGACAGCCTTGTAGGATAAGAAAATGCTAGAAACTAAGGGAACTGATCAGAAATATGATGGAGGCTGGGACAAGAATGGGGCAGGGTCAAGGATCAGGGTATGAAGACAGAACACTATGGCAAAATTGAGCTTCAGTTCAGACAAAATAGAGCACATCATAACCAAAATAGAGCACATCATAACCAAAACTCTCTCTCTCCAGAAATGCAAGGGAGAGGTGGCTGTCCCTACCACAGAAACCTCTGCTGTCTCCTCCTCTTCCTGCCAGCATTTTCCTATCTGCCACAGAGGTGCAGCTGCAGATGTCCCACAAGGCTGTCACGCAAACTTTACCAATGTTTGAAAGCCCTCAGCACAGACATCATGGGGGTCAACCCTTCCATCTTCATACACAAATGGGCAGGAGGCGTTCTGCTTCTTTACCCTGTCTCCAAGTGTGGCTGAACCCTACTTTTGAACACACACACACACACACACACACACACTCCCACCACCCCGTTCTCTTCACAGTTGTCCAGCACTCACACTTTTCCTTGGAAGGAAATCAGAAACCAGTCTGCTCCAGTGAGCAGAACAAAAAAGAGAAATATAATTTTAAAAATGCTGTAGCCTCACTACTGCAATTCAGCTGCCCAATTCTGTTCAGAGCCCTCCCTAGTAACTCAGGCTTGTTACACAGATGCCAAAGGTGGGATGTAAAAGTCTAGCAGTGTGATGAGGGAAATCTTTAAAGAGAAACTTGTTTGGTGTTGACAGAAGGGTGATGAGGCATGAGAAAAAGGAGTAGGTCTGTGAGATGGTGGTGTAAGAAGTTGCGAGAGGAGAAGGAGATGGCAAGAACAGAGGGATAAGGCTGAGCATGGAAGCTATATGCAGTGTGTGCATCTCAAGTATTTTTGAAGCTCCTTGGACCCCTTGGTCTTGTCACTGATGTCATTCACTGATGAGGGAGAGCTATCACAATTGCTGGTGTACCCACACCTGGCTGTACTGGATACTAGTTGGTAATAGTTAATAGTACCTGTCTATAACTGTCCTTCATTGGCAAGCTCAGACCATTTCACCACATGTAAAACTGTGCCCCCTTCCCTGTCTCCGGGTGTGAGATCGAACCCTGAGTTTGTTTGGTGACTTTTGCTGTAGCTTAAAGGTTATGGGTCTACACTGGTGTGTGTCCAGGCACCTTATAATGTGGGATAACTAATTTGAAGGAGAAGAATGAAGCATGTGTATGTCAGTGTCAAAGTGATGCAGAAGGGTAAAAAAAGGTAGAAGCGGGTTGTGGGTTGATGGAAGTAGATGTTTGAAGAGAGGCTGAAATTATGTTTTTGGAGGTGCATGGGTATGTGTGAGTGGAGGCCAGAGCGGGTTTGTGAGCAATTACACAACAGTACAAACAGTAATCTCTGGGAGGGAAAAGAGAGGGACAGCAGTGCTGGGGACATGGGACATAAAGGAGGATGGAGGATGGGCGTGTATAATATGTGAGTTTTGTCTGAGGCAGGAAGATTAGTGATGGATGATAAGGAAGTAGGGGATGGCAAAGAAAAGGTCTTGCTGGCAGCAATTTCCCACCTTGGTGAGGAGTCCGGAGATGAAGGCTTCTGCTCTGCATCAGCTGCTGGGCAACAGAACTGGTGTAAAACAGTTTCATTCCTGTAAGAAAAAACAAACCGTAGCACGTCAGTGTTCAGCTCACTCAGCAGAAAACTCAAGGGAGAATGCCTTTCCCAGGGCTGTTCCAAGGGGACAGTGACTCCCAGTGATGCTGAAAGAGAAATCTGATTATTACATGAACGTTTTGCACTCCGAGGTGGTGGGGAGCAGGAGAGAAGGCAGCTGAAAATTCTATTCCCCTACCTTACCTGTCCTGCTGCTGATGTCAAGCTGTAGAGAATGGGGCAAAAGTGCCCAAATAAAAAGTTTTCCTTCTATCAGTATCTGTCTCATAATCCCATACATCTCATGAAAAACAGTTTTGCCTGTCTCTAACTTTTATTTCTTTTGGGACAGAAACATCTCCTTAGATGTGTTCCCTTAGATATGTTTCCTATACATTGTAATGCAAAGAAGTTGATTTTTTGTTGACAGTGGCTAAATTAACTCTGCAGACATTTCTCCTGAAACCTCTCTAGACCACAGAAATGGCCTCAGCACAGCAGCACTGGGCATTACCAGAAACAGTAGCAGAAAACTGACAGGACAAGCACAAGTAGGGGGCTGAGATCATGACAAGAGGAAGAGATCACAGCAAAGAAAAGCAAAACCATAAGAAGTAACAAACCTGAGCAAAACAGGAAAACAAAAGGCTAAAAATGTGTTTATTAGATAAGAAAGGCAAAAGAATTAATCCAAAGGAAGAAATCCTAGACCAAACTTCCAAAACTGCTCACTAATCTTGAGTGACTTGTTCTTGGGTCCCTCGCCTGGAAATATTTGTAAGGAGCCTGGTTTTCAGGGGTGTTGGGCACTTATCACAGCATTGGAATCCAGTAAGAGCTGCTCAGCACCTCTGAAAATGACATCCTTTTAAGATACCTCCAGGGAGGCCCTTGATGTGTCATAGGCAGCACAAATCAACAATCAATTTTGAACACATTGACCTTCATCAATGAAAAGGAGTCACTAAAAAGAGACACAGTGTCAACGGGGGAAAGTACTAGGGGAATGGAAAAGAAAATTAAAAGAGAAGAAAAGCAGGGGAGATAAAGCAGGCTGAATCCTCAGATGGCATAAAATCACCCTGTCTCCAAGTCAGTGGAACAGCACTTAGAGCCCTGTTCTCAGTGCTACTGCAGAGACCCAGGGCTCAAATGGAGTCATCTCCTTTTAAAAATATTTTTGCAGCTTCTAACCCAGACAGAAGTAGTAAAGCTAAGTCTCCTGGATTGTCATGGGGTCTCAGATTCTTCCAAAGGCCCTGCCACACTTTCCATCACTCTGAAATGGGAAGCTTATCACCTTTGTCCTTCTCAAAATCTGACAGACATGGCCACAAAGATAGCTAAATTACAGACAATAATGATACTGTTCCCAGCCACCTCCTTCCAGCCTTGCAGCTAGCTTAATATAACAAACTGCTTAGTTCTTCTACTTCCTTGGCTTCCAATGCATTCTCAAAAGGAATCTTTCCTTAGAAACAACAGGATTGGCAGGAGCAACACAGCAGGGGGAAGACAAAAGTGTTAGCTTTACCTCACTGACCTCTGCCCATGCCCTCGGTCCCTGCCTGTGACATGCAACCTGCTGGAAAAGAGCACATGTTTGTGTGACATATCAAATTCATCTCCTTGTCTTCCATTTCTGCAACTACCCAGCTCACATCTCTTCTCTCCTGCCAGCCTGGTTATTGCTGCTTCTCACTACATTGTTTCTAATTTAAACTTCTCAGGTGGCAAGTACGTATCTGACTGGTGTGTCCATAATTACTTGTGTTGTCTTTTTACTGAAGTAAGTGGTGGGATCACATTTGAGTCTATGTTCAAGCAGGCTCAGACAAATACTCCAGCTCCTACATCTTGTCACTCTGCTTCCAGCTAGAATCCATCAGGAATTTTCTGATAAAATTTTGGTTTTGAATAAAAACACTGATTCATCAGATTTAAACTGTATCTGGTGAAAACGTCTTGGGTTTGACAAATTACAAGGCTTTACCTGGATTTCCTGGCTGGCTGCTGGAGAGCCATGCCTCCAGATCTCACATCTCTAATGCAGCCATGTCATACAAGTAGCCCCTTGGAGAGGGGCCATCAGGTTTTCCACCCAGCTCTTTGTTCTGCCCAACTCCCAAAGCAGCAATGCTGGGAGCTGGCTAGCCCAAGAGGTGTGGAGCACCTGCACCAAGGCAGTCGGCTCTGCAGAGCAGCCCTGGAGTCACAGAGATCGTCAGCTGCAGTGTGGAAATGCAAAAGGCTCTCAGCTGATTCAGCAACAGCCGGCATTCATTCTGAGGAGCATGCTTGGTTTCAGAAGTATTATATATAGGCATTTCCTACTGAATTTCGGGTCTCCGCAGGAACCCCTGGGAAAAAAGGGCCTACTTCCAGATAAAAGTAACAACATATTTTGAAATCATAGAATCATAGAATCATTTAGGTTGGAAAAGACCCTTAAGATCATTGAGTCCAACCATAAACGTAACACTGCCATTTCCACCACTAAACCACGTCCCTAAGCGCCACATCTACACATCTTTTAAATACCTGCAAGGATGGTGACTCAACCACGTCCCTGGGCAGCCTGTTCCAGTGCTTGATAACCCTTTCAGTGAATAAAATTTTCCTAATATCCAATCTAAACCTCCCCTGGTGCAACTTGAGGCCATTTCCTCTTGTCCTATCGCTTGTTACTTGGGAAAATACCAAGACTTACCTCGCTACAACCTCCTTTCAGGTAGTTGTAGAGAGCGATAAGGTAACTCCTGAGCCTCCTTTTCTCCAGGCTAAACAACCCCAGTTCCCTCAGCTGCTCCTCAGAAGACTTGTTCTCTGGACCCTTCACCAGCTTCCAAATGGAATCTTCCAAAAAATGGACATCCCAAATTTCAGCCATTTCTAATCTCAACACTGCCCTAAATGAACTACACTGTTCTCTGCTTTTATTCGAACAGCAGATGCACCACTCCAATTCCTAATTACACATGAAGAAAGCAAACAACAGGGAGGGAAAACATAGGGAAAAAGAGGACGGAACAAGGACAGACAAAACTGAGAAACAGAAGCCTGTATATAGATGAAATGCCTTGCTAGTTAATTATCAGGATAGAAACACAGAGAAAAGTAAAGGGGAAACAGGGAAAGGAAGAGTGGTGTGAGGTTACAGGACTTTAGGCTCAGTCTCCTGTGGGTGTTTTAAGAAAAAACACCTCACAGATACTCTTCAGAGTATCAGTATGGTCTGAGCACTGCAGCTGCACAGTCAGCTGTTGACTCTGATCCTCATAATTTCTCACGTGTGTTTAACACTAACCTTGGGTATTTTCTGCCCAAACCAGAGTCCTCTTGAACCTCTGAGATCCCAAGATCTCTGGAGTAGTTGTGCACCTTACATACCATTACCAGATGTTGATCATGCCCACAGGCAGAAATCTGCCTCCAGGCCATTTGGGATCCTTGAGTCCCCCTCTGGGGGCCATGACTCCCATGAAGAAGCCACCAGGGAGGTGGTGAGGAGCAGGCACTGCCTGATCGAGGTACATATATGAGGTGTAAATGGGTATTCCAAGACTGTGCTGAAAGCTCTTCCCCTGACTGGGGGCAAGGAAGGATATCTTATTACTCCTATTAAATCTGAGTTCCCCAAATGCCCAAGAGCAGTTGGAGCTCTGGGTCTATTTACATTCTTCTTTTACAGCTTGCTTCTCTTTCTCTTTTGTGCTACCCAGGCATACACCACAGGGACTGGGTTCCACCTTGGAGACTATCCCTGTTCATTTCCCTCTTTCTTTCCATCTCTTGATCCTGCATATATCTGATATTTTGCAAATCCATGCCCTCGCCATTGCAGCATAGCATGCATAGCCCAGACAGGAGCTGGGAGAGGATTAACTTGCTATGGAAGAAATGGACCTGTTCCCACCCTGAAGAGGCTGTATTAATTGCTATCTGAACAAAGCAGCTCTCATCTGGGTGCAAAAGGCAAGTGTCCTAGGGCCTTGCTATCACTTCCAAGCCTAAAGTAAGTGCTCTAGGAAAGCAGCTGTCTTCTCAACAGTGTGAAGTCTTCAGGTAAGATGTTATTTTTATTGCTGTGATTCAAGAGCGCCTGGCAGGGTTGTAATGGCTGGTGGCTACCTGGATTTCATTCTCCTGTGGTGTTGTCAACCTTTGCAGCTTTAAAGTGAGTCTTGAGATATTTAGTATCTGTCTGAAGCCAGTGTAAGACTTTTGATGGTGATTTTTTTTTTCCTTTCTGTGCTTTCTTTTTATTTCATTTTTAAACAAATCTTACTTCATAAGTCAGAAAAGCTACATAAAACTTGAATGTGCAGCCTCTGAGGAACTAAACACCAGAAAGCATAAGGCTTGTTTTGCCTTTGAAAAACAGGGAGGAAAACAACGTGTCTTCAATCCAATGATAGTTGATTCAGACTCATTACTTTGGGGTGCTGATCTGTAATTTTTTTTCTTTTTAAATACTTCAGGTAGGTGGCAATGGTCTACCAATTAAAAGGGTAGGTCCAGGGCTTGCTTTTTTGCCTTTCTGTCTCTTCCTCTACGTCCTCTACCTTGCCTTCCTCAGACTTGCAAACCATTGCAGAGACTGCAGCTAAACAAACACTGTTGTGGGCAGATCACGCAGATCAGGTGATTGTGAAGAGAGATGTCTCCCGTCTGTCAGGATACTGTTGAATGGTTCTGTTTCCAATTTATTGCTTTAAAAACAAACAAATTGTTATCTCTTGGGCTGCACCCTAATGAAAGCTTGGAAGGGAAAAGCCAGCAAGAAGAAAAGGTGTTCTGGGTGAATGAAGAGGAGTTGCACAGTACAAAAGAGGAAGAGGCTAACAGACAGGAGGAGGCATGCTGAAGGGCCTATTGAGCTAAATGTTGCCAACAGTATGTGAGTTGTGTGTGGAGGAGCAGCAGAGGACAACGGCAAGCATAGATGCAAAAGAAGCACTGGGAACAGCCCAAGTCTGTCAGTGCCTTGCTCTTTCTAGCTGGGACGCACGCTCCAGAGGCAAGGATTTGACAGTCCAGACCTATCTTAAATGCAGAGAAACCTATGCTTGGCCCAGTAGTAACCCATGCTGTCAATTGAAATGTTAGCCCCCTCTCCTCTGAGAGAAAACAACTGACTGAATTTTATTCAGTTGTCTTTAACATTGCTCCTGACAAGAGGTATCCTCCAGCCAGCTGCCTGCAGCCTCAATGGGGGTATCTGTGAATGAACTGTCCAGCCACAGCAATTCCTGCTCTGTGATGAACTTTAGAGAGGCCTGTGCCAAACCTCCTGGTAGCACAAGCTGTCTAGTCAGCTCAGGAGTTAGCTCTACCTTTCTGGCTTCTTAGAAAGTTGCAAAGGGGCCCCCTGACTCATGCTGCCTTGGTCTTTACAGCTATGGATCCTAAAGAGCCAAGCCTTTTTTCTCTTAAAAACTGGTGTTGTAGAGGGTACAAGAGTTGAGCTCCAAAAATTGAAAGTCTCCGTAGCTACCTAGATTGCACATCACAGGGCCAAAGGAGAGCAAACTTTCCTAAAATTGCCTTAATGCTGTATCTTCCCTTTGGACAAGTGCCTGGCGCTTTATGTTTATTCAGTGTTGTTGCCCATCCTAAGCATCAGTGCCCACTAGTTTAGCACTGATGATAGCTGTCCTGAAATAGAGATGCCTGTCCACTGAGAGCTGTATTATGGTAAACAAGTCTAACTGCTTTTTCTTCTTCTCCTGGCCCCCCGCAAAAGCAAACCCCCAACCCAGACAGCATATGGAAAACGGTGGTGCTCCCTGCTCTCCAGCAGCCAGCTTTAATTAAAAAAATACCCAGTGTGGCCTGTTCCCATAGATAAAGAGCAGCTCTGTGTTTTTCTGCATGAATGATTTTAGACTACACGAAATGCCAAAACAAGACAGAATGAAAATTGCTCTCACTAAGAGTACACAGAGCATGCCTCTCTCTAACATGCTGCGTCACCCGTGCATCCCACCATGACTGCTGCCCTGGTCAGTTATGTAGGATAGCTGGCATGGCCCCTACTGCAAGAACAATGAAGATCACTGGGTCCTCCAACTGCCAGTACTTGCTTAACCTCTGTAGCCTAGTACTTGGGCCCTACTGGCCTGCATATTCAGCAGCCTCGCCCACTGCACTCGTCCCAAGTGCACATCAGTTCTTAGAAATCTGACAATGCTGAAAGGCAAATGGTGATCCCTCAAGCAATGTTCTATCAGTAAATAACTAGTCCAACTCACGTAGCCTTTCTGGTTTCTCTTTAAAACTCCACCTTTTGAAGAAATGCAGAGGCTTTGACCAAAAGTCATTGTTTGTAGTGCTGGATATCTCAGCTTTCCTGGAGTCTTTTGTTACTTGTCTCTATCTTGCATTTTTTTGGATGGCTGCCAAGGGAACAGATGGAGTCACAGAAAATTATGGCCTAGAAGGGGAAGATTAAAGGCAGAGTCAAAGGAGAACTGAATTCATCTCAGATGAAGTTTTACCGGCTGTTATCTTTCCTAAGATAAGGACTGGAGAACCACAAACAGGAACTATTTAGCAATGCTAAGGTTATGAAAGGCCGGTTGCACGGTCTTCTGACTCCCCCAAAATGTATAGCTCAATGCTACCTCTATCTACCAATGGAGCTGTGACACAACCTAGCTAAGGTTAGCTGCAGGCCTTACTCCTTCTATCATCTCCCTCCTGTGCTAGATCTATTTCTGACTCCAGTCAACCTGGAACTGACAGTTGAAGTGAGATCTGAAAGAGGCAGTGTTTCCAAAAGAGCACCTTCTAGCAACTAGCTGTTTCTCCCCCAGTTCTTCACTCTTCACTCCAAAATACCCTCACTAAAACTTTCTAGCTGTCTTAATTACTTATCTCAATTGTAGGTCATTAGACTGGTGTTTTAGGGAGAGCTGAGTATGGGCAGAGTTTATGTTGTAGGGAAACCATACATGATTAAAAATAAATTCAAGGTAATTTCTGGAATTTAAGTTCTTTAACTCCTTCTAAGTCTGATGGCCTCCTCATTGTTATGCGATACCGTTGATGGCAAGAATTTGACAAGATTCAGAGAGGAACCAGACATCTTACAGACTATCCTATAAGAACACTTAATGCAGATTCTTCCCAAAGTCAATGTATAGGACTCAAACTTTTTAGCATTAGAAGAAGGCTTTTATGGGTGTCCCATGGCTATCTACTGTGACCCTTCTTGCTCTTCCCTCTAGAACATCTGATGTTGGCTATCGCTGAAAAACAGCTACACAAACCAGATTCACAAATCTGACTGAGAAATCCTGTGTTAAAGGGCAAGGGGCTTACAAACTGTCATTTTATTTTACATTCCCAGTAACTACAACAATCCCAACCTGAGTGTCCCTGTGCATCTTAGGAATGGACTGATTTGGTCATCTTCTCTAAATTGTCAAAGACTTCTGTATTCAGTCAAAAAATGTCCCAGTATTAATCCCCAAAGAGGAGAACAAGACTGAAGCAGTCTGGAGTCAGATTTGCACAGTAGATTGCTGAGGATGAAACTACAACAAATGAAGCAGGGGGAAGAATTGAGCAAAAGAGGATAGGAAGATGATTTGGAATTTGTGTGTGTTGACCCAGCAAGCTCCTACCGATACCTTTAGGCTACTTTGATTTTATTTCCCCTTCCCTAACTTCTTAGCCTCTGCCTCTTCCTATACTCCACATCTGTTGGGTTTATGGCTATAGATTTACTTTGCTTTCCAAGTCATCACGGCCTCGACTCCCTCATCAGAAACATCCTCTCAAGTGGCAGTGACTATCTTTAGTCCTTTAGCTATCTGGAAGGTCAGTGTGATATTTGTAAAGGGCTTGCATATGCCACTATAGTCTATGCAGAACCACTTTATATCTGTTCCACACACTTGTCATTGACTCTCTGGCCTGTTGTCCATAGGGGTAGATGTTCATAATGTATCTATGTGCAGAGTGCCAGTTACATCATCCAGACCTAGGACTTCCTTAACTTATTTCAGACCAAGGACTGTCTAGCTCTGCCTGTAACCCTTCACAGGCTTAGATAACTAACTAATTGTATGAAAAAAATGAAGATGTGTCTAGATGATGTCTAGATGCCAGCACGTAACTACTGCCTACAAAAACAAATTGCTGAAGAAACCCCCTGGCAGTGTCAGAATAATGGGTGAATGTATAACATACACATACATGCCCAGGCTTGCCAGGATGCATGGTAGCTCTTCTTTCAGTCCACTCAAGTGCCTAACATTCCACAGCTCTTTCTTTAGCATTCTCAAAGCTGTTCTTCCTTCTTCCCTCCTCTGCCCCCCAAAGTCATGCTGGGAGGAGTGAAGAGGGAAGAACTTACCAGGAGCATCTATTCTCTCTGCTTGCCTGCCAAAAATGAAAAATCAAGTATGTTTTGTAGTCTGGAACTTGGCCTGCCTTGAACACCTCATGAGTGTTGGAGAAAATGTCTTCTTCCATGATGTTTCTCTAGAAATTTGATGATCAAAAGATCAGAGCTCATCCTCTAAAACCTACTTAGCACCTGCTTAATCATCATATTGTTTCTTGGTACAAATTCATTTTAAGTCATACATCCTTTGTATAGCATTATTATAATTTTGTTTTTCTAGTGCTAGGGGATGGGATGAAGATGGGATTCCCACTGACAAAGTATTTCCAGTTTCTTACCAGAATATGTTGATTTTAGATACCGTATAAAATATCTTAAAACAAATTCACCTCGGTAGTATAAAATACCATATGCATACACTACTGTTTGGAAAGTGAAAATTCAATGTGACACGCTGACGCAAATGTGTGTCTTTGAGCTATTGTGGGTTCTTCAGAACAGCACAGCTTGGAAGGATAAGCACAAGGCACCGTGCTGAGGAAATGGAATTTCCTGTGTTGGAGGAAGAAGATCTGAGCCAATGCTGCTGTGATCTGATCTTTTTTTGGTTAACTAGTTGGGTGACTATAACAGATATGTCAAATATGCCATTCGTTTATCACCATCTGCTTCTAGGGTTGGAGATATTAATGCCATATCTTCCTGAACAGTTGGTTTCTCAGCTTACTTTAGTCCATATAAGTGGCAGGCATTTCTCCTGTACATCCTCACTCTTACTTTGAAGAAATTCTTGGGGAAAAGTGTGGGCATGACTGGCAGATGAGTGCACGGATTTCGGAAAGAATTTGGGGTGTTTTGCACCAACTTCAGTGCGAAGAACATGACTGATGAACAAATGTGTGTGGATGTGTACTGAAGAGGGTCTGAGCATGAAGGGATAGCGTGAGCTGGCATTCATGGGCTTAGGGTCAGAGTCAGCAATGTGTCTGGGAGATGGTGAAAATGAGCTGTGGCCTCTTGTGTTCTGGCTCAGTGGGGTCTGCTCCTCTGCCATAGACCTACACACTCTCTTTTCTCTTGTTGGTAACAGGCTACTTGACAGAAATTTCCTTACCTGAGAATCTAGGCTCCAGACGTCACTAGCAAGAGTGAGGAAGACTGGAAAGATGTCACTTGTGGATTCACTATATTCAGTGAAAATTGCTGCTGCTAAGTCCATTTTGTTACCCAGAAACACTTGAAGGAAATCTAATCCATTTGTTAAGCCTACAAGGAGTGGTTGGGCTAACTGCCAGATTTCCTCTATGTGCTAGAAATGGGCAAGAGCAGAAAAAGAAATGGAACACGCCCCAGGGATCAACTGGAGGGGGAGAGTCCATACTGGCTTCTGGGTCCAGTCTGCCAGATAATCTCCTTGTGACAGCCAGAAGCAAAGTCTGGGGCCAGGTTTTGGACCCACTTCCAGCACTTCTCATGCTAGGTGGTACATTACTCTTTGTGAAGTTTTGTAGCTCTTGGTGCTTCAGCTACAGCGGGATGAAATAACTTACTTAAGGTGAACTAAGGATGATACACTCACTCTCAATTATCTGTGGACTAACTTCATTATAACCAGAGTCAGTCTAGGTGACAGAAATTGTCCACAGGAGGAAACTTAAGATCAAGTATCTACTGTACAAAGAAAGTTTCATCCTTAAAGCAGTAAACATAATGTATCGCATACGCATGCAGTGCCTTAATAAAAGGCAGCAGCTTGAAGAGATTTGGAAATAGTACTCAACTTGGACGGAACAAAACATTCAGATTTGGGACACATGGATGGCCTGGGAGAAGCTAGCATTGCTGAAAGATCTCTGTAGAGGGGTACTTGTATCTTTGATGTAGCTATGTTGGTGTCTCTTATAGAATTACTAGTTGAGGAAATACTCTTTGGGTTTATGGGGGATGCTTCTCATGCTCTCATATTTGCCCAGCAGAAGTGATTCACGCAGAAGCTTCTCTTCTTGCTATTAATTTCTTTCCTAAGGCACGGTAGGAACAGGGATGAGGGAAATGATTGTACTTGCTAAGCAATTCCCGGGAAGAACTGGGTGGAAGAGAGTTCGTCATCAGCTGCTAGAGGTGTTAGGGGGTGTCCTGGTTTCGGCTGGGATAGAGTTAATTTTCTTCTTAGCAGCTGGTACAGTGCTGCGTTTGGGATTTAGTATGAAAATAATGTTGATAACACACTGATGTTTTAGTTGTTGCTAAGTAGCACTTATCCTAAGTTAAGGATTTTTCAGTTTCCGATGCTCTGCCAGCAAGGAGGTGTACAAGAAGCTGGGAGGGAGCATGGCCAGGACAGCTGACCTGAACTAGCCAAAGGGATATTCCACACCATAGAACGTCATGCTCAGTATATAAACTGGGGGGAGTTGGCCGGGAGGGGCGTATCGCTGCTCGGGCATCGGTCAGTGGGTGGTGAGCGATTGCATTGTGCATCACTTGTCTTTTCTTGGATTTCATTTCTCTCTTTTTTTTGTTATATTCCTTTTCATTACTACTATTATATTAGTAGTAGTAGTTAGCGTTTTATTTTACTTTAGTTATTAAACTGTTCTTATCTCAACCTATGAGTTCCACTTTTTTTTCCCCGATCCTCCTCCCCATCCCACTGGGAGGGGGGAGGGGTGAGTGGTTGTGTGGTGCTGAGTTGCCAGCTGGAGTTAAACCAGGACAGGGGGGCTGCCTCTCCTGAAATGTCTTTGAATCACATGTCAATGGGGAGTCTATTCACTCCATTTAAATTGGATTTCCCTCTTCCAGAGGAACATCAGCCACATAGAACATGGCTGTCTGCTAATTGGTTTGGTGCTTTGTAAGCACTAAGAGGAAGAAGGCAAAGTGGCCATGATGGGAGGAAATGCTGTATGTTGGACTATGCAATAGCCCAATGTGCACCACCAGTCTTGTTTAGGTTCTCTGTCCATGGTGGAAACAGTTGATGACTTATTGTGATAGACAAGTCACAACATCATTTGCTCTGACTTGCTAACAAAGTGAATAGTTGTACTCAGGAAAAACAGCTACTGTATAAAAGAGCAATCTGACATTCTAAGTGTATGTGCACTGTTAATCATGTGGAGGGGATCCTCTAGTGACACAGGCAACACTCACTGGGAGTGAGCAGAGGTTTAATAAGTTGTAGCCAAAACTATACTTCACATACCACAACTAGGAAGCTGCTATGTAAATCTGAAGCATGTGTGAGGGGGAGTTTGTGTAAGTCCTGAAATCATTTCAGTTAAATAATTACCATAAACAGAAGCCGTATCGATTAATTTCTTAATGGAAAGATGGTATATTAATACAAAACTACTTTTCTAAGACAACATGTGACATTTTCCAAGACAGCATCCCTCACTTCCAACTATCTTCAATACCATCATTTCTTTTAAAGGTTATATATGTAATGGAATAATTACATGTCTGCAAATGCATGCTGATAGCGACCTTCTGTAGCTTTGAAAAATCTTTTCATACCTCTTCCGTCTTGTACTATACAAAGGCCCTTTCTTCTTTGTTCAAATAATAGATCTATAACTACATAAAATGGAAATAGCTGGCAAAAGCTCACTTTTAATTACACTGATGAGCATTCTCCGCATACCCTCCAGTTCTTCATATAACAATTATAGTTTGTCAGCCTAATACCAATGAGTACGTGGTCCTCCTAAAGAGCTCCAGAACTAGCACTCTGCCTGAATGCTCTGCTAGCAGAGTAAACACCTTTTTTCTTCTCTCCTATTTTGGCTTAATATGTATGAACACTATAAAAAAGCTAAGGCTTGTGTTAGTGGAATTGGCAACCCTTTTCATAATTACTGGGACTGTGAGATATAAACGGAATTTAGGTCTCTTCCTCAGTAAGAATAAATTATTTTTACTTTTTGAATAAGTGTCAGAATTGGACTCAGTAAAAGGATTTTTGTTATGACTGAGTATTAGATCTGTTTTTAATCAGGCTTAGACTTCTTACTGGCTTCTCACTCATGTGGCTTATGTTTAACCCTTTAGCACAGGAAGAAAGTCCTGGAATTTTCCAGAGGCTAAAATCAAACTGTTCCTCAGCACTGGAGAATGACACAAAGCTATATGAAGGAGTGCTGTTCAATAATTCAGAATCCCATGAACATGCAAATTAGCTGCATACACAGAAATGGCTCACCACTGAGCTCTTCATGCACCTTAGCAACACTGTCTTCTGTAGACTTGCCCCTGCATGGAAATGCATGGCCAAATTTGCTGTTTGTATCACCACAGTTCTGTGCCCTTGCAGGCAGCTCTCTATTCAATGCTGGATACCAGAGTAGCATGACAGTGAATTGCACCAGCTATTAAAGACAAGCTTAAAAGCTTGTTACTACCACATTGGGCTGATGCACTAAATTTAAGTAGTGGTTTTATTCTGTGTACTTACCAAAGATTATCAAGATTGTTCTGTGGGGTAAGTCCTGCTGCCTAGTACTGAGCTGCTCAGACTTGACTCTATGTTGAGGCTTGACACAAAACAGTATAACAAGAGGAGTGCAGTTGAATGCAGTGACAAAGATCATGGCTTGGCTTGCTTGGCTTGGCTTGGCTTGGCTTGGCTTGCAGAAGGCTGCTTCAGGCCCTTGGTTTGGGGCCTTGGCTATGGAAACCCAGTTACTACCAGACCTGCAGGTATCTGGGGCTGTTGCATCAATGACACCTACAACTGAAAGTGGAGTGGTTTCCTAACTGGGAAGGACAACAAGGAGAATTAGGAATGCAGAACCAGATCTAGGCTGCTTGGTGGCATACACAAGATTAAATTTTGCTGTTCTCTGATGCTTCAGAGCTAAGCTGCTTCTGCTGTGGGAAGGGGAAGAGCAGAGGAAAAGGGCAGGACCAGTTGCAGAGCTGACTCTAATGCCTCAGGTGATGGATAGGAATAGTCACCAGTGTTTCAGGGGAAATTAAATTTCCCCATTTCCCTTCCACGCACACCCACGTGCTTCCACCAGGGCCTTGACATATGGAAAGTAGGCAGTGTTCAAGACTGTTTGTGGACACAGCAGCTGGTTGACACCCAGAACAGCTGAATTTGCATATGTAATTGCCCTGGAAGGAAAGTATCATTTGGCACTAATGCAAGTGGGGAGAGGATGCAACTTGTATGCTCTCAGCACTTGACCATCATGGATACTTGGTTTTGGGTTAAGAGATTTCACAGTTTCTTGAGGCTTCATAAACTCCTGACCTTGCTAAGGTAGCAGAAGAGCAGGTGGAATTAATGAGGTATCCTAAGATTTGGAAAAGCTTGGAAAGTTGTTCCCTTTCCCCATCTTAACTGCTCAATAATTCCTGGGATTTAAAACCAGTAGGACATACAATGTATTGTCAAGTCAATTTATCAAGACAATGACAATTTAGGTTAGTCTTAGTCCCAGGACCTGGATTATTTTATACTCCCTGTCTGGTGCGCCAGTACTGGGAAAAAATCACCACAAAAATGGAGAAGACATCACTTCTTAACCTGATGCCTTGCATACACTAATTGTTCATCCATGCCCTATCTCAGAACTGAGATACAAGTGTCAGCTTACACTCATATACCTGGCCAAAAGAGCAGTGCTTCAGTCAGTGATGACTATAGGAACCTATATAGCCTGCGTCTGCAACCAAATGTACAGCTCATCTTGAATTAAATGAGCTGCTTATGTCTGTCTATACTACTGGATCTCTCTGTAGTGCCTTATTGCAGCTAGCTTGTGCCTTGTCAGGAGTCTTGCTAAAGCATCTGACTTACAAATCCATTACTGTTCTCCATTTAATAAAGCTTTGAGCTTCCCACCACGTGCTGAAGTCCTTTGCTTCCTTTCCTTTATTTGGGGGAAAAAAAAAAAATATAAGGCGTGGTTCTGGAAACATAAACGTAAGAGATTTTCCTGTACTACAGGAGCCTGATTTCTGCAGAGATATTTCAGGGAAGTTGCAAAAACAATTACTAGAAATCAGAGTGAGGAGCTGTGGGACTGATTATGTTTCTGCTCCTGAAACAAGATGGCTGATGCAGACCTTCTGAACCTTGTGGTATTTGCAGCTGGGCAATCTCCTCTAACAACTGAGATTTAACAAGTTTGCTTCAGTACCCTGGTGCCAACAGGGCTGTAGCATAAACTGACACCATGTGGCTCAGCATAAGCTGGCAGTGCTATTTGTACTTTCACACTTCAGCTGTGAAGCTACATCAGTGATGGTTCCAGACCCTAGATGCTGGGATGTGACAATACTTCCCATCTTGGGAAGAGACGACAGCAGTGGCAGTATCTGCATCTGTGGTTACTTTAGCACTAGGAGCTGCTGAAATCTTGATTCTTGTGATGAACGGATTCTGCCTAGACTCTAGTTTAGCCTTGGAAGCTGTGTGGTGGGGGAAATTCCACTTTTGGCAGCTGTATAAAAAGTGTGTAGTGCATGAAGAGATCCCAGAGCTGTAGAAAAGGTGTGAGAAGCACAGAGGTAGAACTCTGGATTAGAAAGGACAGCCATCTTCCTTCCTAGTCTCTAAGCACAGGTATGAGTAGGTGAGAGCAATTATCACACTCCTAGGCTAGGAGGGTCAGCCTTGCTTGTAGCTGAAACACAGCCCCCTGCATCTAGGGAGTAGCTACACATAATAGTTGTTCCAAGGGTGACTCCAGAGCAAACAAAGTGTGACGGAGATTCATTAATCAGTGGATTTCTTTCATGGTGATGAAGTAGAGCTCACTCAATGTGCCAGGGAGACTAAATACCCTCCCTCCTGTACTAGGAGGGGTACTCTGTCTCCAGGGTCGTCAAGTTCTATGCTGTTTACATGTGGCTCTGCTGCTCCACCCCAGTCCTACCCTACAGGGAGACACGATTCTTCATGCCTTGTGTCTTGATTCTGGATTGCCAGAATTCCTGTCTTCCCATGGCTACTTCCTCTTCTAAAGGATTAGTACCCGATTCCCTACACAGTTAGCAAAGACCAGCATGCTCACACAGCAGAAATACTCTTGAAATGTATGAAGAAGCAGGAATGCTGTCCTGGGCTCCTGCCTGTGTGCCCTTGAGAAAGGCAGAATTTGAGTCGCAGCTGCAGACCACTATTTAGTGTCTACAGGCTGAGGCCTTCAAGGTCATTTTGAACAGTGATCTGGGGACCATCTGTAAAGTGAAATTCTTGCTAGACAGTCAGCAGTTACTTGATTAAAAAAAAATCAGAAGTGATTCATAGTGGAGGGCAAGTAATACTGGATAATGTCCATCCTTGCAGCAAAGTGACAAAAACACCTAAATAGGGTGAGAAAGGGGCATCCTCTTTATTTTTGAGATAAAAGTTGTTCTGCCTTGCTTGCAAAACCAACAAGTAAATAACACTGAGAGGCAAATCTACCTTTTATACAGTTGCTTTCTATTTTAACTAGCAAGGCATCTCCTCAGGACTTTCCTTATCCCTGCCTCCTTCCTGGTCATGATTACTTCAATACAATGGCCAACATCATATCCAGACTAGATGAGAATAGTTGTATTGATAGCTCCATGTTTCTCAGCTGACCTCTCCATCAAATAGCAGATCTTCCAGCTCAGTCTAAAGTTAATTCTCATTGCATTTTATTCCCCTTCTCATTGTACCTCTCCTAACAGTTGTTTCTCAGCCGAATGTTGATTGCTTTCAGCACCACTCTAGTCAGTGCTCACTCAAGCCTTATAAACTCATACTTCATTGATGTGTTTGTTTCTCCTTCTACCCACCATATTTTCAAATTAAGCTTGATGCTAACAGATTAGTCTCTCTGGTCTGTGTGGCAGCAGTTACACCCACAATACAACAGGGATGGGGCTCAGCACAGTGGTCCTTGCTGGGATCTGAATCATCATAAGCAAGAGATACTTTGGCAAGAGGACAATAACGTGGTCACTACAGATTATGTGGTGGGGTACTCTGATAGGCAGTTTCTATCAGGAGAAACTTTGCTTTTGCAAGCAAGGATGCATTATGTGACATTTACAAAATGACCAAAGAGATGTCATTAAAAGTACCAGTGTGTGTCTGTATGTGGTAGAAAGAAGCAGTATATTACAGTCCTGAGATCCAGGCATTTTGTATAAAGCTGAATACTGAAAAAAAAGTTAAGATGATTCTTGCAAGTCACAAGTTTCTCTCATTGATGGCATTTTTTAATTGTGCTGCTGTGGAATTCCCTCTGCTGGTGCCAGGCTCCCTCCTTTAAGGAAGCACAGCGGAGTGGGGGGGCTGGGGGCAGCAAGTCCATAAAAAGCTTTAGGTTTGTCTCTTTAAGGAAAGGGCAGATTCTAAAGCCTGTTCTCTTCCCCTTGCAAAATCATCCTCTGGTTAACTGTGGTATCTACTGCTTTGCTACTTCACTCCATGACTTTCTGTCTGTAAAGGGCAATGTCATACTTGGCTGTGTTTTATTTATTCTGTTTCTGCTTTATTTCATTATTTGAAGCATATCTTCCAAATTCCCAAGCTCAGGGTAGTTGATGCCACTGTGAATTGAGGGCATTTGCTTGGGTTTTGCACCTTTGTGCAGAACAATTGAATTCTTCTACCCTTTTAGGCATGTTGAAGACCACCATCTCTTTTTTCCAAAGTAAATTAATGGAATAACTGGAATACATAAGACATTTCAGACCCTGTTTCTATGTCCTCAGTTACTAGGCACTTTAATTCCTGTATCTCTAGGAACAACCACTGCTTTAACAATTTTCTTCTTGTGTACCACTTGTCTCTGCACTATACAGTACTAAGACTGTGAAGATCATACTGCCAGAGTTTTGACCCAGCACAGACACGGCTTACTGGAAGAGTTTGTTGGGATGTTCCAGAGGGATGTTATTTTGGAACCTGCAAGGTCTTAGAATAGGAGTAATTTTTCTTTTCTTGCCAAAGTAATGCTCTTCAAATAACTTAAGTGGAAGAGACTGTCTTTCTCTTCAGGTCTTATGATAGCAGGACTTGGATTCTGTTCCCACATTCACTTCCAAACAGTGACCCATTCTTAGTTGGATGGAGACAGAATTTCCCATCTTGAAAAACAGGTTGCATTACTGATTGGAGTCTCATGGTTAGGCTGCACTTGGAATGGACCACTCTTTTCTAGCATTTATTGAGATTTCATAGTGGTTACTGTCATAGGACAGCTCAAGCCTCTTTGCAAAACAGTGCTGAATTGTACAAAAGGCATCAATAGAGAAAAAAATAGGGGGTTTTAGCTGCTTCAGCCACAAGGTGTAACTGTATGCCATGATTCAATTGTATGTTTCAGGTACATTTGTTAAGATGTTGTCTGGCATAGTAAGCTTTCACTGCTTACATAGCTGAAAATGCCTAGCTGGTTTGTGTGTTTTCAAGGTATGAGGCTATTTAAGAAAAATCAATAGTCAAACCCAGGGTGAATTTGCGTTACAGTGAAATTAAAGTACCAATGGGAGACTGGATTTTGTGGAGAAGAGTCATCTAAAAGGACAATTAAGGCAAAATACAACCCTACTGTAAATTTATTGGCACCAATGGCATTTACATAGCCTATGCATAGATGGATCTGGTTTGGAGACTTGTAGCTCCTATCTAGTCAACAAGTTTAACGGGAATGTCAGCCCCTGATATCAGGAGAAGCAGGATTCTGTTCTTGTACAGTAGCTAGGCAAATGACATTGAGTCATTTTATAATTTGTTTTTATTCACTCTGTAGCTGTGTGAATAAAGTGAAAATCAGTTAATAATATATTCAATGAACTTTGTGATATTTCTTACTCTAGAATCAATTTGTCCAGCTCTATTGGAGAACTTCATAGGTGCCATGATAATGTTTCCATGCAATCCACTTATCAACAGTTCTGAGACAGGATCAGAGATTCTGGCAAAGGATAACCATATTAGAAGATACCCCATAAATAAAACATAAGCAAAACATAAATATACTAGGAGATTCCCCATAAGCAAAAAGACTGGAAGGATTCCAGAAGACCGAAAGGTTTCCAGTGATGCACAGGGAGAACTCTGTATAGAGTCCAAGGTACAGAACATAAGGGAGGAGTTTGGAGGCCTCTATGCAATTCTTACTCTTTTCAGAGGAAACATATAATAACTGCTATCAATACACTAGCCAGAAAAGGGTAAACAAAGCTTGTAATGTCTTTGACCACCTACTTCCTTGTGCAGGCATCAATTCTACATCTAATCATCTTTTGTCCTTTAAGTTTTCTCAAAGCAGGATGGGTTTGATTGAAACAGAATGTACTCTGGCTGGCTATATGCAATCCTTTAACATCACACTCTTAAACCACAAACCCTGGTCTTATTAAACTGTTAGCACTTCTAGTACAGTGAGAAAGACAGAGAATGCCCCAGAACTGTGATAAGGCATCACATGAATACTGTTTCCAAACTTTGTAATCTTTCCCAGCACATACAAAAGAAGCAGCTGGCCAAGAGTAAGGGTTGAAATGGAATCTGATTGTTATTCATCTGGGATCTCCTCCAACTCCCACTAAAACAGTATTTCCACTGAGTTCGTATATGATCTGATTTCAAGTCCCATGCAGTGAATCCTAGCCAATTCAGCTCTTAAGGGTTGTCCTGACTCAAATGCTAACTATCTGCATTCAAATGAAGGCTCTTCCTACTTATGAACAGATCTTATTCTTGTGTCTGTTGCATGAGAAATGTCATTTATTGCCATTTCAAGCAGGCGAATCAGTAAACAATATGGCTTCTCACACAGCAGCCTCCCCTAGCAATGCCTATGTTGTCCTCTCTGTCTTCAATCTTTTTACATTTGTAACTAAACACTTTCAAATGGGAATATTTTTCTATGGGTAGCAGAATCAACAGCCTGATCTTAAGAGCCCCTAACGATTCCATGCTGAATACTTCTTGAACATGGGTTTAGAGAGAGATTATGTGTGCAGGCATGCAGTTCTGAAAAATCTGTGGCTCACATATAATCCACAACATATGATCCAGCATGAGCCACAAAAAGACTGAAGCAACAGCAAGAGAGGTGTGAACTGTCCCACTTATCTGTACAGAGTCTGCGTGCCAGTATTACAAAGTTCTACATGACTTACTGTGTCCCACTAAGTTGATGCTGAGAGCAGGCACAGCTTGCAGTAGAAGGCGGTGCGTGCTTCACTTTTAGGAAAAAAAAGCAGTAGTTCTTAGCTGCCCCATCTCCTCACTGAGATCAGTGAACCTCTTGCAGGTGCTAGGCACATCATTTAGGAATGTCTGGAAAGACCTTTGGTCCTTGGGCTGAAGACACTTTGAAAGAGCGAAGTGGTGGTGGCTGCAAGGATACTATCCTTGTGCTCCTGCGGTACGACCCTTTGCGTGAGGGGTGATGACGATTTGTTGAGGCACTCCGTGGAAGCCTGACCTACCACAGCCTGTGCTGTACTTGTTTTCTGAGGTAAACAGGAAATCTCAGACCTTAGTAATGTAAATTGTGAACTTCTCACCAGGGCTAAATTACATTTGAAGGGAAAAGAGCAGCAGGAATGATCTCTATGTTTAGTTATCTCATATCTTGTCTTACATTGTCCTCTCATGTGTGCGCCAGAAGGCCAAAAAGAGACCTCTGATTGTCATGTATGACCTGCATAACGGGCTTTTCCAGTTGTTGATATGGCATGTGGAAGACTGAGTGAGCTTTGTTCCTCTTCTACCTAATTCAGAGTGACTGGAGAGGAAAACCTTTGCTCTGAATCTTCAGGGACTTGAATCTATGCCTCTCTCCCTTCCCAAATGAGCTCTGAATCCAAAAAACTTACCTGCAAAAATGCTAAGCTGGATTTGAATTTCAGCCTCCAAATTTTTTTCTTAGTATTCTCACTGGCGAATGGTACCATTGCATTTGGAATACCGTACCCATCTACAGATTTAATCATCGAAACATATTTAAATACCAAAAATTTTATTAATCTTTGTCAGAGACTAGCAGAACACTCTCACTGTTTTTGTTTTCCTTGAGCTTTCCCAGGCAACTCTTGCCTCTTTTCAGGGTCCATCTTCCACCTGTTGGAATAGGAAGTTGTGTTGTCACTCACATGTCTGAATCACTGTGCTTGCTTTGAGGTGCTGGAAAAACAGGAATGTGGGTAAGCAATTTAAAACTGCCATCCTGAGAGCTCTCTCACCAAACAGTGTTTGTACCTTAAACTGCTCCACTTAACCTGACTCGAAGAGAAAATGGAGTTGTTAAGCATAGTATGTGACCGTCTCCATCAGAGGCTCTCAAGAGCCAAAGCTCAGTGCTGGCTTTGGGGCAGCACTAGGAATGTTCCAGTATGGCTGCCTGATTCAGCCTTTACTCTAATTTTTGAAGTTGTGGCACCTTGTATTGTGTCTAAATTAAAATATATTCTTGCATTAAAATGATATATAGAATTCAACTTCAAAAGCTGTCTCAGAAACTGTCTCCCCTTTGTGACAATAATGCACAGGCCCACTCATTTCTTTGCTCCACAAAGTGCTGTCAAACATGTCCAGTCATCCAGCGCTCACTGCAGCAAAACTGTTCATCTTTCAAAGGCAGCATTCTCAAAGCTCTTTACAAACCCCACTGGCAGACACCTCGTGCTACCCCCTGCAAGGGAAATGAGTAACACTCATCTAGTCACACAGGGGGATGCTAAAGTAAAGCAAGGCAATACAATTTGCCCACTGTCACACAGCAAGCTTGTCTGTAGCATGAAGCTCCTACCTTTCTAACACCTCAGTCCTAGTTTCTAAGCAATAGCCCAAGCTTCCTTTCTATTCAGCAGCTCAAACTACTGCAAAGGATTAAGCAGGTACTTAACACCATATAGAACAGGAGCCAAAAGAATTAATTTCACAGGAAAGGAAGAAACCAGCACAAAGAATTCAACAAGTTGGGGAGTAAAGAACGTGTGTACTGATTAAGAGACAGAAACAACGTACACGTAACTGCTAAAGTTTGTAGTTGTCAAATCTAGCCCTCCCATACTGCTTCCCCCTGCCCTGACTGGCGATAATTTGCAAGGCAAAAAGCCTCTTTAAATGAGGGAGGAAGTTTCTAGAGAACAGAGTGCAAGCCACTTCTGCCCAGTAGCTCACCTGGCCAGGTGAGGTCACTAAAGGTCCCCATAAGTTCCTTTACTGGACAGCAGCCCCAAGGACCAGAACTGGGCACCTCTCCCTGAAAAGAATGGCATCTGAATCCTGGTGCTCTTCTATGTAGCCTAAACTGTGGTCCCAGAAGAGTATGTCTGTCTCAGAAGCACTATGCTGTGCCTATCTGAATTAAGTATTATCCTTGCTCTGGCAGGGCTGCAGATGCTATGTAACCTGTCACTGGGATAGCAAATGAGCTCACATAACCAGAAAAAGGCCTTGAACTTGAGCAGTATAAACCTGGTCCTTCCATGCTGAGCAAACCAATCTATTCATTACAAGTAGCAAAGGCAACGTATAATGAACTGGAATGAAGCAGTTCACATCACTAATAAACCACAGGAACAGAAGTGAAGCTGACCTGTACTGCTCAGTTGTTACTAATAGGCTAGCTTTACAGGTATTTTAACCAGTCTCCTCCTCTCCAGAAGGAACATATAGCCTCAATAACACAGTGAGAACCTCCAGTTATTTGTCAGAACACCAAATAAGCAACACCTTTCTGTTGAAATCACCACTGAAGCTCATAAAAGTCTTGCAACAGTGTACAAATGGGCACAGCAGCACCTGGCTAAACATCTGCTTGTATGTTGACAGTAAAGAAATGGAGCCCCTGATGTCTTCTTATGGAGAAAGAACCCTCTCCTGCTTGAGCTAAAAGAGGATCTCTGTAAGAATGCGTAGGTGTCATTGGGGTTATTTCCTCCAGTCTCCAGGCTTACTTAAACCAAACATTCTCCATCTCTCCTACTACACCACAAAAAGCAGATGGCACATATGCACAAAGAAAACTAGAGATAAAGGATATGTCTAGAACTTGAGTCTATTTCATGGGATCATTAAAAATCTTAACTTCCCCCAAGGCACACATTAACAATCTCAAACAATTGAGTCCTCAGACCTTGCCTGCTTCCCTTCAGGCAGAAGGTATATCAGGAGGTGGGAAGTGCAGCATAAGCAAGATACTTAATTTGGGTTGATATAATAAAATAATCAGACTGAAGAGTTGCAACATACCCTAACAGGCAACAATAAATCTCTTTTACTCACTGATTGTCACTAATAGCTACTGCAAGCAAAGGAAAAAATAAAATGGAGAGGCAGCAAAATGGAAGTCTCAGCCAGCCAACAGGAACAAATACCAACAAACTTTCATATAAGCATTTGAGACATTCTCTCCTTATCAAACAACATAGACAAACAAAATGCAGCCCCCACATAATGAGGTTTGTCCCCTTCTGTGATCGATCCCAACACATATTCCTTTATGTGGAATTTCCAGTATGAGGAAAGAACATGAAAGCAACAGGCCATACAATGTACACAGAATGGAAAAAGCAGCCTTTTTCCCCCTTCCATGTTGTTCTAGCATTGTGCCTTGTCTTTGGTTTTAGGTTCGAGAAGGTTGTTAGCCTTTGCAGATTCCCACAGGCGTGAGTTCTTCTGCCGAGCCTCCCAGTAGAAAAGCCATCTTGCTATAACTGTGCTTACTCATATGGAATAGCTAGGAGTTTTCATCACATTGCAACTTATGCCATCAGTCCTGAACACATCACTGCTGTGCAGGCTCCCTCCTCCTGCAGACTAATCTTGCTGCTTGGCGTCAATGGAAGAGCTTTCAGAGTTGAGGAGTACTGGCACACTTGAAATTTCAGCTAATCCTCTTTCAAAAGGCATTGTTGCTATTCTTGGAATAATGAGTAGGAAGTTTCCTTGCTCTGTTAATGGGTACAATTAGAGGCAAAATCATTGAGTCGTTTTCTGACAGCTTGCTCCAAAGATGCCATGACCCATATCACTTCTGGTTGAAGCAAAAGAAGTCAAAGCATTCAAGTTTTTGTCTGAATGACAATTCATTAAACAACAACTGGCCAAAAATTGCTAGAGTCCAAACATTATCCTGACAAGAAGTGCTTTTTTGGCCCAGAAGGAACACTTAAAGATTTTTAAATGTTGGTTAACTTTTTTTAACAACCTTCCAATGGAAAATCTAGGAACAAAAAACAGTTTGCTGATTTTTAAGCGTCACATTTTATTGAAAGATACAGGTTCTCATGAGACCTTATCATACATTGAAAATGTGTGGGTGGTTTCTTAGCCAGTTTTAGTGTTCATAAATATTCTCAAATGGTGCCAGAGAGAGATTACAAGAACTCCTTATGCTTGTGCTCAACGGAAAGGGCTTCTGAATTCTAACTAATCTGTGTTACTTCTTAACATGGAGAACCTATCCTCTTGGAGACTAGCCACTAGATGCTGTTATTCTGGTAGCACAATTCTATCATCATGGACTAAGTACAGCGTTTTCTTCCTCATTTGGTAGCATGATCCATCTCGGTTTAGGGTGGCTGAACTTCACCTGAGAAGTGAAGTTTACCTCCCTGTAAAACGGTGTTAGTACAGTTCAAAACTACCTGTGAAGACACAACTGCCTCCTCTCCCCTGCCCACCCCATCTACTGGCATTATGATGTCTGCTTTCACGCTGTAGCTGTGAGAAAGACATCGCAACGCTATTCATTGATCGGGACATATCATGTGCTCTTTATCATGCAGTAGTGGTGACCATGGATACATATGTGACTGCATTCATATTGGGGAGGGGAGAATGTTAGAAACTTGATCGCTGGAGAAGATGTGAAAGAGATAAAAATTAATGTCTTGATGCTAAACTTAAGTGTCTTGAGTCCCCAACCTGTGTGAGGGGCATAGCTGGGCAAAGAAGACAGTGAAGATACCTTGCCCTCTGTGGTGCTACTAATATCTTGTAAAATTAAGGTAGAGTAGCTGTTTGGAATAAGAACAATAAGCAACTTTCTAAATACTTCCATTAATCCCCTCAGAGCTTTATAAGGGCGGTAGGGGGGAGAGAGAAACAGAGGGAGTACCACTGATGTCTAGCCATCTCTTAGGTGGGATTTGGCAGTCAGTATGCTGCAGAGCTGTGTAAGGAGGAGCTTGGAGCCAGGGATATCTAAACAAACTCTCTTGCAAAATATACTAGAAGATCATTTAGGGATTCAAGTCTGCCTAGGAGGATCTAACTGCTCCTCTTCCATGAGTGTTAATGGAAACTAAGCACCTGAAATCTCTTGGTGACTTTGGAAGACTCAGCCTTTTTAAGTCATTCAGAGCAGATGGGAACACTGCCATTCAGATTCCAAATCTGAGATTTGCTGCTCCACTGTGAGCTCCTGAGAAGCCAGTTTATTTGCCTTTGAACTGAACCCCTTTTGAAAATAAATGCTCAGATCACTAAGCCATTTTGGATAGGAACTAAGAGCTGTCCTGCTTGACTATAGGTAAGGTGAAGGTAAGGTGAAGATCCCACATAAGACTGCAGCATGTCCTCAGAAACCAATGTTCCTTGAAAGATGACTGGTTTCCCTAAGCTTATTCTGCTGTCCTAGAGGAAGTGTACAGGCTCGATTATGTGAGTTCCCACAAGGTATATCATTCTACTGCTTTTAGACCATCTGTAAGCTTCTATGTGATTCTTTATCACTTTGCACTAGTCTTTCTGCACTTCTGACTAAATTGTTGCAGTTGATTGGATTACAAAAAGGGAAGTTACCCTTTCGCTTGTGTTTGATAGCTTAGTTTCCTCTCACCAGTAGAAACTGCAGCATGAGGAGCCATTATATAAGAAAAAATGTGAAAATACTGAGAACAGGCACAAATTGAGGCTCATCTAGTTCAAGTCTGGCAGTTAGAAATGTTTTAGGAATAAGACTGGGCATTGCTTGTGTCATATTCTTGCCACCTGCAAGGATACATTTCTCTCCTTTAAAAAGAATTGGAGTGAGATCCTTGTGTTTAGGATGACAAAATTCATAGCAAAGTCAGATTCAGGGTGACTCCAAAGCAGACAGACTGTGACAAGTTTT
This sequence comes from Gymnogyps californianus, assembly GCF_018139145.2. NCBI lineage: Eukaryota > Metazoa > Chordata > Aves > Accipitriformes > Cathartidae > Gymnogyps > Gymnogyps californianus. The sequence goes on from NC_059471.1 coordinate 151,372,006, forward strand.
CGCTGCAGTTGCTAGACCTCCTTCACCAAGTTGAAAAAGTCTGTTTAGCAATGCTCAGTGGCCTACAGCTATGCTTCCTCAGGCTGCACTCATGTCAGCTATTATAAACTAAGTGAGTCAGTCTAGGCGTGCAGTTGGATTGAAGACTTCCAATAAAAACTGAAGGGGGTGCTGCAGTAAGTGGTAGTCTTCCTTCTGAGTCATCATTGCACCAGTGCCATGGCATAGTGCTATAACGTTCAGTGTCCCTAGCAAGATGTAATGCTGAAGTCACTTGAACTCCTAGTAAGACTAAATGGATTTTTTTTGTTGTTGTTCCATGCTTGCATGTCTAAACTTGGAGTCTTCTGTCAAACTCCATTTGGTTAACAAAAATCACTGGGGCTATTGTCATATGCACCAACTAATGGCCTGGTCTCAGTTGGTTAGCCTAACACCTGCACAACAGATTTTGTGGAATAAATGGCAATTCTGATCACAGGGGACTGCTGCCTTCTGTCCCAGAGGCAGCTGTGTCTCAGTAGCAGGTAATGGTCAGTTTGAGTGCTCAGAAAGAAGAAGCGTTCTGTAAATGGAAATTAATATTCTTCTGGCTTGGAAACAAAGTAAAATGTCCCTCAGAGCAAGAAGGAAATTCCAGTCTACGGCCATTATTTGATGGAACTGTTTCCAATTACATATCCTCTGAACTCCTTAATTCACAAACTCTTTTTTTCCAAGGGGAATAATGCTTCTGAAAAGCCTCGTTACGGCTGTGTATGGAGGGAGAGAATTTCTTAACTGCTTCAGCTAGTGCTTTAGTGCAGGGTATGAATGCCAAGAACCCCTCTGATAAAGTTCATGCAACTATCAGAAACTAATGGAAATTTAATTGCACTGCTGTGTAAGAGCCCCTGTGAAGTGCACACCAAAGCCTCTAGCAGACCATAGAATCGGGATCGTAGAGCAGGAGAAGTGGAATCCATTGGAATGGTCATGGGCACCTTGAGAACATGCTTGGAATAGAAGGTATAGCATGGTTGTGTCAAAGGGATGCTCTGTGGATGACCTGTGGGGCTGGGCACAGCTGAGGGCCATGCGCAGAAGGGAAGTGCATGCCAGACTTTCCTTAGGAAAATTAAATAGCAAAGAGACTAAGGGATGAGCTGAACTTTCACACGTGTGTACAGTTCCACATTACACTGATTCTGGAAATCTGACTGGACATCTAACGGTGGTTAGCTGGAACGGGTAAGATATTAGAGGTTGGCAGGATATTCCTCAATATTCTTTATTCAGCAGTTCAGTGTCATAGCCTTACATTTTCCTTCATGATCCTTAAAATGGGAAAGACATTATTTGGGTCCTTCCCTATCACCCTCTTCTCCATAACCCAGAGCTGAACTCTTAAACCTCTGAAAGTGTGTCTGTAACTAGACTGACTCCTCAACTTTTAGAAGCTAAAACACAGCTGAGGGCAGGAGGTGCTAATGAGATGCTAGCAAGCAGAGAAGGAGTGATGGTGTTTTGAATCTCTATAGGGTTGGGTTTTTTCTCCTTTATATAGTACCCAAAGTTTCATTGTCTCTATGTAGACATGAAAGATGCAGGCCATCTTAGTCCAACTCAACAGGATGGTCTTTTCATGTGCTAAGTGCTCTGAACAAAATTCTGTGAGTGCCTAGAAATAGACTTAGGTTCCTTAATTGTGGGCTGCTGAGGTGTTATGGTTGGGGAGGGATTGATTATGTGTATTTAAGTCTGTGCCACTCTCTCATTTTTTCTGGGACATTCTAAATCCAAAGCATTTGTCATATTCTTTCATGCCATTCCTCAGCCTATCATTATTTTCTGATCGTCACTCTCTCCAGCAGACAGCATGGCTTGCTTTCTAGGGTCATTGAGTTTGACTTACCACACCTTACTTCTACAGTAATTAAGACTTGTGTAATATTCTTGATTTCCTTTGCTCTCTTTCTGTGACATTTTCTAGTTCCGCCTTTTGTGCTTTTGCTTTTTTGCTAGAGGCTGCAAGTTTGTTGGGAAGTGTTTTGCTGCCTGCAGTGCACATAGAATAAAAGTGCTGTGGATTTTTGTTACTAGATATCTACTGCATGGCTGCTTTTGTCTGCAAGGAACTAGAATCAGTGACTTAGTAACAGCTGGTACTGAGAGCTCCAAGTGTCAGGATGAAATTAGGAGGTGCCTGCACTTCATTCCCCTTCCTCAGCCTTTCTCTTGCTTGTAATGGCTCAGAAAGACTGTGGCAGCCTCAGCACCTCAAAAAGATCAAGGGGATAGCACTTACATTTATTGTTTGACCTCAGACAAAATAAAAATCCTCTGTCTTTCTGGTTACGTGAAGTTTTTGACCAATGGGAGATTCATGGGAAGAAAAACCTACAAAGGAGCAAGACAAAAAAAGGAAAGGAACAGAGCGTGATGGAAGTACAAGAGGTGGATGTGGAGTGTTATCATGGGGTTTGGGCATCCTAATTCTGCCTTGGTGACTAATTAAGTTAGGGCTTTTACATCAATCCAAGGAGTGCTCCAATGAAAGGTAAAAGATGAGGAATTGTTAATAATGGAAGGAGATGGAGGATACAGTCAGGAAGAAAGAAAAAAAGGGAATTGTACAACCTTATAGAATTGAAATTCAAATGCATTTGGAGGCTGGTTCTCAAAGACGAATCTGCAGGCTCCTCCACTGATCGGCTCCGTATGAAATACAATAAGCTGTGAGGTAATTGTGAATCGCCAGTATCAAGCAATACCAGCACATTTGAGAATGGGAAACTTGCCACATCACCCTTAGCTCTCCACAAAACAAACAACAATGCTGGCATCTGAGAATAGACTGCTCAACATGCAACAGCAATAAAGCCATCTGGCCCAGGAGCAGAAACTTTTGATGCCCAAACGCCATCTTGCAGAATGTGCTGAGGCTTCGTGACTCCTGGATGGCATGCACCTCTGAAATGTAGCAGGTCTCATCAGTTGATAACATTAGCTACTACCTCATCTTCTTACAGCTGTTTGTTATTTTGCTTTGTTTTGTTTAATTAACCCAGTCTTCTGAAGGAGAGGGCTATGCAGCAGTCACTCGTGTTTAACTTCCTTCATAAAAACAACTGCTGTCAGGCAGCGTTGGGGTTGGAGTGATTACAAGATCCTTTACATAAATCACTCTCCTGAAACTCATTTGTCTTAATAAGTTCTTGTATCAATGTTCTCTTTATTATCTCTCCTTGGGAAGGCCTGCAGTCTGTCTCAAGACCCTCAGTCTGTTAAAGGAGGCGGCAAAACGAAGGCAACTGAGTAAGTATACGAAAACCTATGCGTGTATTACATTACAACAGACTGACTGTTGCACTCGTGTGCCCCTGTAAATGCTTTCTGGGGAAATGCAAGGCAAAATAAAGTGTTTTGCTTCTTTAGCATTTATAAAGGCTGCCTTTGTATGACATCATTGTATTTTTAATTTCATACCTCTTTTCCTCTCACAGTTTTTATTCAACCTTACCTCCTTTTTCTTTTGTGTCAGATCCTTACTGAAGGAACCTGGCGCTTTTGGTCTTGACAGTGCATGTCAAGGAAGAAGCAGGGGATGAGGGATAAAGGTAGGGTAACTTTTACTCCATTTTGGGAGGGTTTTGATGATGATGATGATTTTCTTTGAGGTTTTTTTTATATTTAAATACTGGAGTGTGGCAGGAAAGAAGTACTGTCAGTGTTGGCTTCATGTGACATTCCTATTTGTGATTCTCCAATATCCTTGACTGAATTCAACAAAAAGGAGGAAATAGGGGAACAAAGACTTCATACTTTGAGTGTTTGGAAAATAAAAATCTGTTGGGGCTAAAAAAAGCAAGTTAAAAGAAAAAAAAGTTTCTTGATGCATCTTTGTCTCACTCATGATAGAACCAGGATGGGCATGAACTTTGAGATATGCAGCAGTGCACAGAACAGCTGCTGTGGCATTGGGACCCACGCCATGTCCATTACTACAGCCAATTGTTCTCTTACAAACAGCCACTGTTGACTACAGCGCTACCCTTCTTCTTGTTTGCTTATTCAAGATATTTTTTTAGTTAGCAATGCAGCCTGTATTTCTACCAAGGCTGAAATAGCCTTCCCTATTAACTGTTCAATCCAGCTACTAAAAGTTTAATTAAATCTGCATCTGTTGCCTGCGGGCCCATTAGAACTCCAAGGGCCTCTGCTCTCTCCTCACTTATGTCTGTTCATGGCTGTGGGCTTCCACTGGATTGGTTTCATTGCCTTCAATGGTTAGTCTCCATTTGTGCCAAGGTAAACAAAACAGGAATTATACACTAAGCGTCTAGGAGACATTGGGAACAGACAAAATATGTGAGCAATTTTCTTGTTTAGATCTATAGTTCATTCTGTAGAAAATCTGTTTTGGAGACTGGTTTGAATGCTGTTTGGAAGATGGCTTGATCTACCTTTTCTTAAAAACCTATTCTTATGTAATTAATAATTAAAACAACAACAACATCAAAAGCCTAATTGAGAAAATTGGTTTGGATTCTTCATAGTCAAATCCCTAAACAGCCAATGAACGCACACCCGGAAATCCTGTGCCACGGAAAGTCAGCAAGTCTTTCTACCCAGGAGATTTTCAGCTATCAATGGAATTATTATGGTCTCTCCACCATCATAATTATGGTTTGGTGAGCAATGTGGGGCATCACAAGTTCTCAGGGGTGCACAGGCTGTGTGCAACATGCAGCTACACAAATGGGTGCAAGCATTCCCACTCATGTGCCAGCATTGTGCCATTAAAATAGCATTCCTGTCTTGCAAAGCAGGCCAGAAATATCCTCAGTGGATGGGTTTGCTATTATTAACTAGAATACCTATTAGCAAATGAGGTGATTTCTGGCTTGGTGCTAGTGGAAATCACAAGGCTGTAAGGACAAAGAACATCCTGAACTGTTCAGTGAAAAGGAGTTCCCTGAGAAACAGAACTTTACAAAGGACGAGGGAAAGGGAAGGGTCAGTACCAAGCAATCAACCCACGCTTGCACTCATCATCATGATGGGCAGGATAAAATTGAGATGTCACTTTTCCAGATTCATATCAAGTTCTCTTTTATCTAAGTTCATAAATATGAAGCTAAAGAGCCTTTCCTGCTGCATTTGAGGAACTTTTTTTTTCTTCATAATTTATATGAATATCAGTGCTTGGGGAAGTGAAAGATTAATAGCAACTGCTTGGTGCCAAGCACAGTGCAGGCAGGCTTCCTTTGTGCAGCTCTGCAGTTTCTCCTCGCCTGCAGCACCTCCATTAGCTTAGTCCTGAGCACCTGTGCAGCTGCCAGTACACCCAAACCCTTCTAGCCCAGACCTATTCATCCACATAGCTCTGCTGCTGATGCAGAACGCTGCCTGTGTTATTGCTTGTTATTCCAGTGTGGATTGTCCATGCAGCTCTGCTGATGCATTAGAATCCTGTCTTACTTCTTCTCATGCTATTCCAGTCTTGCTCCTTCACCTGTCTCACCACACGCAGCATCTGCTAGTCCTTTGCACAACACTCAGTCTTCGTCCGAGTCCGCAGCATTACTTCCTCCAGTTCTCCATGTCTCTGCCTCAAAATGCAGACCTCTCGCATTCATCTCAATTCTGCCCAGCAACTCCTACCTCACAAATGCAGTTCTAGACTTGCACAGCAGCTCTGATGAGCAAACTTGGGTTTGCCACCTGGGGAAATACCCACATAAAGGGTAGACAAACGTCACCAAGCTCATTCTAGTTTATCTTAAGGCAGACCCATGGTAGCCTACTGGCATGATAGCCACTGTATGGACTGCTTGCCATCAGAGATCTCCCCACCTAGCAGAGGGCAGTGGTAGTAGACAAAATGTACTGTTTCAGTTTGAATAGGAGCATCCCCTGTTATGGTGTTAGTATCAATAAATACATCTCTAAAGTTTGTGTCAAAACAAAGCTGTGGCTGATGATGATCTTACAGCACCTGCCACACTGTCTGCTACAACAGCTCAGAAATGGAGTGGGCAAGAAAGGTTGATATGTCTTCTAGCTCCATAGACTGTGGTCTGACAGTTGATACTGAGGAAGGCTACACTCGATTTTAGTAGTATATGTAACTATGGATCTTTGTTTCAGTGTATAGCAGGAACTGGGTAACAGGTAGACAGTCAGCATTTTGCTTGCCTCAGTCAGCATTTTGCTCGCCTCCTGAGTAGTCCCACCTGTGGTTTTTTGCGCACTGTCAGAAGTTTCCCAAGCTCAACATCCTCTTGCTTAGAAGCCTCTACTTAGTTCTTCCCTTCTTGTAGCGTGACTTCTTTTTTGCTTCCTCAGAGCTTCTTCTAAGCTATCTCTGGAGCCTTCTTAGTCCCAAGTTCAGAATGTGGTCACTTACTCTTTGAAGCACAAAATACAGGTCAAAAGAGCTGATTTTTTTTCTGTAGTCATCACCACACCACTAAACGAAACAATTAAATGTTAAGTCCTGTTAAAAAAACATTGGGCAGATCTTCTCTTCCATCCTTCCTTATTGATGATTTTGTTAATTCAGTGGGTTTCTGAAACCTATATAAGTCATCAGTTATAAAAACTGGATACATGTGACATAAAGCATATCTCACTTAGACAGTTCACCCAGACAGTTGTGAGTGAATATATATGCTTATGTACTTTTGAACCCCTCATTCCTTCAGACTTCACTTCTCCACACAGAGACGTATATCTAGAGGGAAAGGAAGACATATTCTCACAGGGATACAGGTGTGTCATTCACATGCCACTTCATCCTACCCATTCACTGTTCAGTACATGCAGACATGCCATGCTCCTCGTCCTCCCTACAGCTATCTGGGAATCCAGCAACAGAAACCTTCATCACAGCCTTGTTCTCAGCAGTGCTGTATTCATATGCTGCCATTGTGGTGTAGCTGCCACCTACACTACTCTCGCAGCAGAGCTGTAGAATGGAGGTTTGGGGGGAAAGAGAGGGTGCAACAGCAAGCAAGAAAGAGCAATAACGGTGAGCTAAGTAAGGATAAACAGGAGGTGCTGTCTGGAAGGAGCCAGTGAAGTCTGGAGAGGGGCTCCAAGCTCTTTTCCTGAAGGCCAGTTTCATTCTTGCTGATATCTTTGCAAATGCCGCTGTGCTATCAGGAGCCACTCAGGTCCTAACTTCTCTTCATGACTTTAATAAAAGGAGTAGTAATACAGAAATGTCATGAAATCGGTCATATTTTAGCTATTTTTTGTGACGTATCTCCAACTAGTGCCATACTAGATCCCAAGGGAACAGTTACTAATTGTGCCTCTGGTTAGTGTTCACCTCAGGGAATTCAAAACAGCAGCAAATAAAACCAGAATGGAGAAATAAAAAATAGTGCTGGAAGATGAAGGAGAGTGAGGCCCTGATCCTTTGAGGTGCTGAGTCCTTTCAAATTGAGGAAATCAGTATACTCCTACAGTACAAGCTGAGAGGAAAAAGTAACCCACATAAATAGCTCCTTGCTGGTAAGAGAAAGGAATTCCAGAAACATCCAAGGCACATTCACATCCTGAAGGCATTCTTGCCCTTGTTCCAGATCTCCCTTGCCATCTCTGTCATTACCAAATGCAGCCTAGGTCTATACTGAATGCACCCCTTGACTGTGGGAAATGTATGCAAGTTGTATAAGAATTCCCAGAGTGTGCCCCGCTCTCATACGTGCACGAGAGTGTGCCAAAGAGCACCCTTCGGGTTTGTAAAGCACTGGGGCCTGCCCCAATACTGACTGAAAAACCAGGCAGGACGGAGGATCCCTGTCAAAGTGATGTCCCCAGGTAACAGCTAATCAGACTGAGCTAATGAAACATTGTTACCATCAAGCCCTGTACCACAAACAGGAGGGATAGGGGAACACAAATGGTCTTCTTATTACTGGAAATTAAAACTTCAGCCCAGAACCCATTAAGCCACACACAACAGTCATGCAAGAGTTCTCCTTGGGTGAAGCAGGAAAAATCTGACAGAGCAAGACTTTGCAACTGTCTGCAGGACTTGGTGATTGCATGTACTGCTGTGATTGCGTCAGGGGAGGAGGGGATGGAGGCAGCAGACCCCAGTAGGGCTCTGTATTTAATAGGAGAACAGGGGGAGGGAAAATATAGCTGTGGGAAGAAGAAACTGCGTCTTGCTAGGCAGTGATTTTTGGAGAAGGTACTCTGTCAACTTATTCACATGCACAGATGTGATAATTACTTTCCGCTTCCCTAGCTCACATGCAGTGCCTACCTCTGTGGGAGGCTTTTCCTTTTGCTCCCACGAGAGGAATATTTTTGGTGTCTTCCACGTGCTCGCTGAGCTTTCTCCCATCAAACCAGACTGAAACAGCAGAGACTACAGACTCTTAGCCTACCTTCTCTCGCTACCCCTCATCATTCTGTGCAACTCATAACTGGTTCATTGCTGCAAGAAACAAAACATGCTCCAGCATGTGTGTGTGGTTTCTTGCACTTTTTTTACTCCAGCCCATTTACACCATTTTTTTACTCCGACACATTTTCTTGCTGGACTAGTTGCTTTTGTAAACCTTGCTGGACTTGCATGCAATACATGTTTACAGCCCTGCCAACCTGAAACCACATGTCTCAATTCCTCCTCAAATTCAATATTCAATTTTATCTCCAGCCTCCACTGCTCATTTTTTCTAGTGTACATAACTGACACCAATCATGAATGGCTGTTAAGGATTTTTGGCCAAGTTATAGATCTTTAATTGGCCAAAACTCTTCCTGATATCAAGCTGCCCGGGGAATGAATCAGATTTCAGGATTTAGAGCAATGTTATTTATGCCATAGAAGTGACCTCATAACATTTAACACTTCTTGTCCTGTTTGTCTCCTTCTTTCAAGGCACTGTAGCCTACTTGGCAGATCAGAGCCCTGGGACATAGGTTTTACTCTCAGCTTTGACTAGCTGGGTGAACTCAAGCAAAACATTTCCCATGTCTTCATCCCCTTCTGTAAAATGTGGACTACCTTTGTAAGCACTGAAGGGTCTACTGATAGAAAGTAATGCAGAAGAGACAGTAGTAGTAGTATTATTACCTATTTTTGCACAGTGTTTCTATCATTCATCCTGCAGCAAGATTGTCGTGGTTTAACCCCAGCCAGCAGCTAAGCACCACGTAGCCGCTCACTCACTGCCCCCCCACCCCTGGGATGGGGGAGAGAATCAGGAAAAAAAACCTCGTGAGTTGAGATAAAGACAGTTTAATAGGACAGAAAGGAATGAAAAACAATGATAATGATAATAATAATAATATGACAATATCAATACTAAAAGAATTAAACTATACAAAGCAAGTGGTGCACAATGCAATTGCTCACCACTCGTTGACCGATGCCCAGTTAGTTCCCGAGCCGCGATCCGCGCCGCTCGGCCAACTCCCCCCTGTTTATATACTGGGCATGACGTTCCATGGTATGGAATACCCCTTTGGCTAGTTCAAGTCAGCTGCCCCGGCTCTGCTGCCTCCCAGCTTCTTGCACACCTGCTTGCTGGCAGAGCACGGGAAACTGGAAAGTCCTTGGCTGAAGATAAGTGCTACTTAGCAACAACTAAAACATCGGAGTGTTATCAACATCATTCTCACACTAAATCCAAAACACAGCACTATAGCAGCTACTAAAAAGAAAATTAACTCTGTCCCAGCCGAAACCAGGACAAAGATCTTGCCATGGTTAGAGGTGTACTAGAGGAAGAGCTTACATACTTGCTACTTGCTGCACTTTTACATATTGGTAGGGACATACGCTAGCAATATTCCACCTGTGAATAAGTGCATTACTTCCCAAAGCACTTCAGAAAATGTAACATTACTGTGTACATGTGCTCATCTCTGAAATGCAGGTGTTTCTGGTGTTAAATCTGAGAGTTGGCCATAGCAGCCTGCAATGAAGCCTTGTAAAAAACTGCAGCAGAAGAATGGCCCTGATACCTTATGCTTTATAAGTCATATTATCATTTGTGCTTGAGGTAGTGGGACATAAATTGCTCAGTGAGGATTTGCTAGCATCTCAAACCCATGTCACATGAAAGAAAACAACTTCACAAGAGGAAGACAATGAAGAATGGGGGCTGTTGTCAATTAAGCAAAACAGTGAGAGGAACGTGATGACAAATTTACACCAGCATGTGAACAGGGATAACATCTTTGCTCTCTGTGTGTGTATATCCTGTGAAGGGACACGGGTGATCAAGGTCCCCAACATCTAATCTGAAAAAAGAGGTGCTAATGCCAGCCAGAGATATCCTGAAAATGATGCTATCTGCAGACATACTCCAGTGTCCTCTCCTACCACCCTGGGTATTGCTTGGAGATCTCCCAGACACTGCCCGACCAGATTAAACTGCATTGCTTTATGAGATCTGATAAACCTCCCATCCCACAGTGATGAGAACTAGTCACATACACTCTGGGCATATAGTAGTGGGCTCCTTCCTTAAGGCCAGGAGTCGCCTACTGGGGAGGTGGCTTCAACCAGTCAGTATCTGTTAAGGATAATGTTCAGTGTGTGCTGTTTATTATTAATCTCTCCTGAGTAAGAGGCTTCATAAAAATAGAACATAAACCCCTGTCATTCCTTCCCTCCCCCCAGCTACACAGAAGCATCATTACAGTCGCACATGTAAATGAACCAGGCATTCAAAAACTTCACAGCCTCTGCAGGATAAGGTTATGGGGCTCCTGTCCCTCCTGCATTCTATAGTTTCCACTGGGCCCTTTCCCCTTCCCCTTGTAACTCCTCCCCACTGCTGTCCACTCTTCCACCAGCTTGCATCTCCCTGCACAGACAACCTCTGCAGAACCCAGAAGTATGGTATACCCTACCTTATGACTGCTGCAGAGGCTTTGGATGTGCAGATGTGCACACTGCTGGGATGTAGTCCTGAGGCAACACTCCAGCCATGCTTTCAGGCTTGGGATTTGAAGAGTAGGTTAATATAGACTTAAAGCCAGCCTGAAGGTTGCCCTTAGCAGAGAGTAGAGACATACTGTAGATGCCTCTCATCCTCTTCTTCTCCTCTTCCCCTGTCACCAGTACTTCCTTTCTTCTGCCTACCTGTAAAATAACTTGCTGAAACCAAATGGAGTTTGGCAGAAGTCTGATCCCTCCCTTAAAAACGAGTAGATTCTTTCTTCCACCTTTGGGAGCCTAAATACCTTTAAATGTCTGAGACTGAAACTCTTTGCCAATGCTTTTTATCCATCAAGGATACAATCTGGTATTCCCTATCTGCTTGGCTGTGTAAGAGCCACGGCAAATGAGGTGATAAAGGTGGTATAATAGTTCCAGTCAGAGCATGTCTAGTGAAGTCAATATTTATGTATTCAGCTTGACAAAGATGAGAAACTCACTCCTTTCTTGGCAGAAACAAGGGACCAGCAGCAGATGTTGCTGCAGCTAACATGGAGATCAGTATTCTCCCAAATGAGTAATAAGGAATTCTTGGGGGAAACATTACAGCAGTTGGCTGTGCCATCCCAACTGATTGCCATGGCAAGTATGCACAGAACCTAACAGACTAATAGCTAACTCAAACCAACTAGCTCCAGTGGTGGGACAGAAGTCAGTTCAAGAAGATCCGTAACACCACAAGTTATGTATGAGTGTTATCTCACGTCTCTTCAAAACTGAAGCCACTTAGCTAAGTGAGTTCAGCCACTCAGATTTACAGTTAAGTGGTAATAGAATCCGGCTCTCAGACTTACCTAGACTGTAAAATAGTGCAAATTACTGATCAGAGCCATGCAGTCTATCTACATCAGGAGTTTGACTGGATATAGATTTATTGGCATAAAACATTATAGAAGAAAACTGCTTGAAGAGAGGTCTTTGGCATGAGAACCAGGGAACGCTCAGAGAAAAGGGAGGAGATTCCTCAGATTCTTTGTTAGTTCAGATGAAGGTTAGTGATCCAGTGTACATGGGTATCAGCATAGGCCCTCAGGACAAATCCAGATACTCAGTTACTATGGTGAAGGGGGCCATGTGAGTACCTAGGCAGACGCAGGCAATTTACTGGTGTCCAAGTGGGAATGGATTTGCAAATTAAAAAACCAGCAAATGAAAGACAAGGACATTTGTGAGAATTCTGAACTGACTGCAGAGCTGAGACTTCTCCTGGAACAGCCCAACAGAGGCAGAAACAGTATTCCTCACAGAGGGGCAAAAGCAAGGAAAGACAGGTCTGAGCTTGGTTCCATAACTGAAGTAGAAAGAAAGGTAATAATCTTTATAAATATGGAGAGGTACCCAGAGGTATCTTTTGGGAAATGCTGTCATGTATAAAGTCTGTTAAGAACCTCAGGGCCAAAACCACACTGCTCCAGGAGGCAGATCCGAGGATGTTCCATGGAGGCAGTGCCTACCCAGGCACAGCAACACCAAGATGCTGGACGCTGAGGCTGAAGGAGGTGCTGTCAGAGCAACTCTCCCACTGGAGCAGGATAGTGTGAACCACTTTGGAGGACTGCCTGGAAATCGATGTCACAGAGACAAACAGATTCACAGCAAGGTCCTGAATTTTAATAGAAAGGTCAGAATTTGAACAAACATCCAAAGTACAGCAAAACCTGAAGAAAATCCCAAGCCTCCTTAAGATCTATAATAACTTCAGTGTCAATTTTCTACTACTCTTGAGAACGACATAGATGCTCTAGCGTGTTTCAGCAAATATAAACTAACCTCTCTAGTAGTAACTGTCTCAGCAGCAGCCCATGCCCATGCAAATGTTGGCAGGTGGACTAAGACGATCCACCAGCTTCATATGCAAAGCCAGGAGGAGCAACAGACTCCATTTGCCAATGGTAAACCTCCACCTAGGTGCCCCCTGAATTCCTACAGTAATTTCCCAATTCTTTATAACTTTAATATTCCAAGACTTTTAAGAGGCTATTACACATAGAACACCAGCTCCAAGAAAGGGTCACAGATTTGAAGTGGACTGTTCAGCCATTTTGATGTACTGGTGAGCTAATTCAAAAAATTACCTAGGACTTGGTCTTTATTGCCTGGGTTCCTAAGCAAAAAATGTTTTCTGTGACCACATCATCTTTTCCTTTTTCCTTCTATGCATGTGTGTCTCTCCCTTTCTCTGTGTGTGTGTCTATGTTGGTTCCTACTTTGTAACTGCAGATCCCACTGTGAGTTTCAACCAAGTTTGAGTAACAGTGATCTCAGAGATACTAACCTCTTACGAGTTCCATGAAAATAGCTGGCGGGGTATAACAGAGAGAACTTTGTAGGTTCTCCACTGAGGGAAAGGCTGCTGAGTGAACTGAAGCCATTACTCGACACAGAAGTCTCCATGTTGGAGAGAGATGCTATAAAAGACTCAACACGAGGAGAAGCTTAGATCAGAACTCACATCTTGTTAGGCATGTTAGAAACTCACATCTTGTTAGAAAATGTAACCGTGACACAAATCTTCTGGAAGCCAAGCTTCATTAGCTCTACAAGCTCATAGACCCTCTTGTTTACAGCCAGAAGAGGGCAGGAAGGATAAGGTTTGCCATTTTTAATTTCTTATTCAAAATCACTTCAGTTTCACCAAAATGTCCCCTCTTAGATGTGACTTATGATGGAAAATATTGATCCTCTTCTATCCCCCTCAGAAAGTGCAACTTCAGAGCACATGAAAATAACAGCTGATCAATGAGCATCATCTTAGCAAAAGCAATAAAAATAATACCTGTGTGAGAAGCAGACTGAGGGTGCATGCACAGAGTAAAAAAAAACCATTATCAAACAGAGCAAATATTATCTTTATAACTCTGCAGCAACAAAATTTCTACCACCTTATATTAAAATACCATAAGAAAACATTACAAACCTATTATACGAAGAATCAGAATGTTGCTTAATGGTTTTCTCATTGTTCACTGTTATTTCTGTGATGAGTTGCTATCTATTGCTATCGTCAACACTCATTTACACTAGTGGATATATGTGTATTTGTGTGTGAGGACAGATACACAAAATCTGGTACAGATCCTCAGGTGATGTAAATTGTCATGGCTGTACTGACGTCAGTAAAGATACACTGATGTTCTCCAGCAGACCATTTGCTTTTCTGTATGTAAAAACCCACAGAAACTAGGTGCTGTTTCAACTTTGCTCTTAAGACACTTGCTGTAGACAAATGCTCATGCAAATACGTTCTCTCTTCTATGTGCAAATAGACATATTGCCTTGCAGTACACATTGCAAATAATGACAGGAGCTTTATGCTGCTTCCTATGCTGAAATTTATAAAAAGGATCGTTCCTGATCTGCCCACTCTTATCTGTAACAATAGATCTCCAACTGCTTTGCTACAGATCTTAAAATACACAGAGATGAAAGGGACTGTCCAGCATCACAAGTCTGTTAAAAATAGATTTAGGAGGAATTAAACCTTGATCTTAAGACTGTTAGTCCAATGCTCTAACTAGGAGATCTGAAACAGAGCCACTGGGCAGAACAAATCCAATAGTCAAGACTCATTTTCTCACCTAGGGCTTAGCTAAATGAAATTACAAACTCCAGAATAGATGAATACAAGAATATTACTAATTTGTTTCAAGATACACCTCTTTGAGGGAAAAAAAAAATATATAATTTAAAAAAAAAAGTATGAAAAAGAAAGGGAAAATGGTCACATTTCAGGCTCTGTCTTCATAAATGACTCTCTTCTTTTTTCCCTATTTGCTCTTACATGGTTCCATGGAATGTGGACCAAGTAACAATCACAGGCTACAGGTCATTTTATAACAAATGAAATATTTTCCATCTGTTAAACAGAGGAATATTTCTGGCTTTCTATAATGTTTTCCTAAGGGTGAAACAACAAAAGGTTTCATAACTGAGAATGGAAAAAGAGAAATAAACCACTTCTGAACTAGGAAAGAAAGGAGAAAACAAGCAACCTAACAAGGCATTTATAGGGAAAATAACAGGAAAGCAGAAGATGAATAAACTCTATGTACAGAAAGATTAAGGTAGAGAGACAGTAGCTCTTTTTTACTGTTTCTACTTGGATTCCAAGGCAGAAGGAAAAAAAATAAACCTGGGAAATTTCTACCATCTAATACATCTGTTTGTCTAGAGGTATTTTTGCTTGCAGAAGTGTACTTCATTTTATCACGTGAACGCTTTTTTTGAATGAGTAGGTAGAAGCCATAATTAACAGAAGACCAGACTTCTAGCTGACAGGCTCTGGTCTGGTACCATCTAAGGACTAGAAGAACATCCCAAGGCTAGATTTCTCTGGCTTACTCTGACTAAAAGTGCAAATAATTTCAGGTATGGTGTACGTCGGAATGTGTACAGTCTATGCCTCAAATAAGTAGCCACTTGCTGCGTGCATAAACTGTATGAACCATGCCTAAATTGTATATTCCTGCACGCACATCATTTTATGAAGGACATGGAAGTGTCACTTGCTTGTTGCAATCTCAGAACAACGGGTGTCCTTCCATGCTGTACATGCTGCAAAGAATGGGACAGCCAGCCCAAGAGTCACCTGGCACTGAGTCCCTGGCAGGAATTCTCAAGGGGGTTGTTAACACCTATTCATTTGGGACATTTTTCCATTAATACCTCTTCCAAACAGCCATGCATGAATTCTTCTGAATGCTAACAGTGTTGCCATGTGAGCCCATTGCTCCTAAAGTCCTCTCATAGAGCCTTACCTTGGATCTGCCTGGGAAGTCACACCAAATGGGCCAATACAAAGCATATGGAAGAAAGGTACCCGTGCTGCCAGAGAAGAGCAGCCTGGCTGCAACAGAACATATAGCTGAGTGACATAAAAATATCACCATCTTATCAGAAAAACAAAATAATGCATTTGCATCCCTCCTTATTTAAGCATTAAAAAATTCACCTTTTTTGCTGTTGCTTTCAGCCCTTGGCTTCTCTTGTTAAAAGATTAGTATGAGTCTTTGTTACTCCAGGTACTGCTCTAACTGGGCTCAGGACACAGATACGCAGGTAGTATCTGTCCAAAGCAGCGCTAGGCAGTATTTCACACAGATTCCTTCCTTGTTATTACTTCCTGATGCTCCCATCCCGCCAGTGAGATTTCCCACACTAGTATTTTCAGCCTTGACACTGTGTTGCTCTGCTGGGACTTTATACAGCATCATATTGAGGTGCTATCCCTGTGGGTGGAATTCCTCATGCTGTCTTTACTCAGCAATTTTATACCTAGAACTTCATCCTGAACCCTTCCTAAGCTGAGACCTTTTCCTTCTCTCACTTCATCTGTTATTTCTTAAATATTGTTGTGAATCATTAATTCCATATTCCTCTGCCTGGGATTTTACAGGCCCTGATGTAGATACAATGCAGGTGTGCTCATGTCAAAGTATGTCTTAGGCTGATTACAATGTGAATGGAACCAGTATGGATATATCTCTAAATGGGGCGTAGTCACAAAGGGTCTACTTTCTTTTTTCCTCTCATTATGCTCTTTATTTCAAAATCATCTAAGCAGGGCTTTAGCATCTCTGTAGCTATGCCAATGCAGACCATTTGAAACCAGCTTACAGCACTGTACTCCAAATAACTTTTGATGCTGAAATGGCGCATTGCTAGCAGGGATTTGCAGAACCCAGGGCAGCACCAATGCAACTATTTCTGATGTGTCAAAGCTCAAGGGAGTTAAACCCTGAAATACGCTGGGGAAAATCTGAAAGAATGAAAGCAGAGGGCAAATGTAGCATTCCTTGTGCGCCCAAAGTGAAAGGAACGGGTATCTGGGGTACACAAGCCATTCAGAGTTGTTTTTTTTTTTTTGTGCTGGTGCAATGCGCAAATATAGCAAAATATGTTAATAGTAAGCCATAATATTTACAGTTATTGTTAGTATCCATTGAAATCAGTGGGATTTTGTCTAATGCCTTTACCCTGGAGATAATCCATAGAATAGAACATTAATGCATAGTTAAAAAGAAAAATTATGGAAAACAGCACCTCTGCATATGCAATATCTTCATTTTAAAGTTACATAATTGAGCTTTTGAAATTAAACAAAAATATAGCAAACAGCCTCAGACCACAACAGCAACTAAGTGACTCTAACATTGTCTTTTAAAACTTGACTCTTTACTAAGATAAAAAATACTATCCTAAACCAATACAAAATAAAATAAAATAAAATAGTTTTCAGCCCAATGCAAATCCAAATGAGCTTTAAGACCTCTGGGAAAATGTGATTTTAGAAAATTTCTTCCAAGAGTTCTAAGAGTTTGTTTTGCGTGAGGAGATATCTTGTAGAGCAAACACAGGCTAATAATTTAAAGGCAGTACTTAGATTCTTTATGTCACGCTAGACGAATACTGTTTCTATGCCTTGTTTTCACTGTTGGTGACATGGTTAAAAGAAGACTTTAATGCCACTTTAATGCAGAATGTTTGTAAATTGCACCCATCTCTTTTGATGGAAGGAACTATAACGGATTATTAGCTATTATTCTAATTGTATTTATCAAAGTGAGTTTTCCAGCTAATGCATGGGCTCAAAATCTGAAGCTCTTCCATAGGCAGAGCTCCTACTGAGAGTTTCACTGATAAAAACCAGCAGGATTTGGGCCATTTAGACTTAATCCGCTAAATTCAACCCTGTGGCATTTCCTTGATACTCAATGAAGGGTACTGGGGATTGGCAAAGAAGGTAGTATTCCGATAAAGAAGGGAAGGAAAATTTATACTTACAGGATTTGACGGTACTTTGGCATGGTCCCTTAAGACAAGAGGCTGCCTAGTAAGGGTGATCTAAGCTATGCTAATTTGGCAACCTGTATTTTTGAAGCAAACATTCCATGATGAATGACCTTATTTTTTTGTTTTTAAAGCTGTGAGGTGCTTATGCAATAGACTCCTAAGGTAGAAAGAGACAGATGCTGCGGAATAATAATCAGCCTAATTCTTGCTGAGAATCTCTGCAAAAATCTTTCTCCTTGCCTCTCCTTTCATAGGTAAGCTCAGTGCTACCTTTCTCACACAAGAACATGCAGCAACAATTAGTGGGCCTCTGCATAGCTCAGGAATTCTTCCCTTTCTAGAGATGGGCTTGTTTTTTTTCTCTTTTAAAATGTAAGCTTTTTTTTTTTTAAAAAAAAGGGCTTTAAAAAAAGAAAACTTATCAGTTTTCTGATAAAAGCAAACAACAAAAATAAGACTGAACTTTTCTTTAAAATAATAGAGATGCTTCAGTTGTTTTTTCTTCCGAGCCCCTTACAGAAGACTGCCCCAGTGTGTCCAAAAGCTCAGGTCTTCACATCTATCCAGGGCTTGAGGTGGCTGGGCTGCAAAAAAAACTCAATCCTGACTCAAAATGAGCAAAATCCCTGGGCTGTGTCTGAGGTGAGAAGGGCCAGCACAAGTACACTTAAACATGCTGCCAGAACCTCCTGTTTTGTGAGAGGTGGAGGAAATTCCATTACTGGGCAGTGACAGCCGGGCACTGCCTGGGTGCTGCTTTAACCCTTGCTTTTAGCCACCGCATCCTGACATGCTAAAATATCATTTCTGTTCTGTTTAAAGTGGCTATTTTCTGTAGTGAACAGTCAGTTCCTATGCTCTCGGCTAAGAGAAAAAAATTTAGATAACATTGAATTTCAGGGTTTATAATATAGGGAAAAACATGTTCAGGTGTGGGGAGGAAGGAAGAGAGTACAGATACCTAGTCTGTGTAGGTATTAAAGTATATGTCCCCTGCTGTCACACAAAGGCAAAAATACAACTTTTAGGTTGGCCAGCTGGATCAAAAGGGATATTGGGCATGCTGTCAATAGGTGGTGAAAGATTCCCCCCCGCTCCATCCAAGTTGTCTTTAAGTTAGATTTTGCAGTCTCTTTGATTTCCTTCTAACACTCAGAGATGAGAGAGGATGAAACCCAGTATATACAATCAATGGGGGGGGGAAAAAGAACCTGCAGGACTGAGAAATGTAGATTGTTTTGCATCTCTCATATTTCCTTTTCTATACAAAGATTTTGGTTTGCCTAAGCTATAGAAGGAAACAGAAGCAGTCTATTTTAATCTTCCTGAGTGAAGAGCGCTGCAGGGATTGCTCTGTTATCCCCAGCAGCAGCCCTGACTTTCCACAAAAAGGCTACATCTATCCAACCATCCATCTATCTATCTATCTGAAATATAAAGATTATCGTATGACATACCAGCGATCAGCTGTGTTCTTAACGCACTTCTCTTTGTGCATTTTAGTATGAAGAAAAAATCTACAATTCTTCCCCCAATCAAACCCCACTGCAAAAAAGCTCAGATAAGAAGGAGGTATTTAGACTTATGCATAGAAATTGATTCTTCAATCTGTGTAATGACGTATGTTAGAAACTCTGTTCAGAAGAAAGGAAAGCCCTTGCCGATACGATGTTTCTAACAGAGCCTTCACTGCAGGGATTCACTATTGAAAAAACAATGAGGTTGATTATGCATTTTTATATGGGTTTCTTACTGTCTTGACTTCAGTGACTTAAATTATGGTATTTTGGATTTACGTCAGTCAGTATGAGTTCAGGATCTGGCCCTACATCTTTTTAAAACTCCCACCTATTGCATGATGAATAAGGGCCAGATCCTGCAAATGCTTACTACCTGTATTAATACTCTGAGTAGCCCACTCACTTCGTTTAAGTTGTGATTGCAAAATTGAGTCTTACAGTGCAGTATTTTAGAAGTATGGATCTGTCTTTTGGGATTCAAGCATGCCTTGACCATACATATTCCTTTAATAGTATTTCTTTCAATAGTAATTTCTCCACTGATTTTCATAGAATCACGTGATAGATGCTTAGCTGTTATGAAGTGGTGTAACTCTACTTACACCAGCTGAAAATCCAGCTCCATGTTGTAGCTATGCTTGTGTATTCAAAACAAACATGAGAGAGAAGGGGCCCTTTTATTTAAAGTGTCAGACAAGGAAGACGTTTTGGGCTATACAGTGTGCTGCATACTTCATTTGTTTTGACATTACTATAACCAAAACAATACAGTTCATTCTAGGAAAGAAATTTTGATCTAGTTTTACTAGTTATATTAGCTTCTTTCTTACATAAAAGAAGCCACATGAGGAACTATGCTCCTTCTCTTCCTAACTTCACTAACTCTGGCTTTCAACCAGAAAATATTCCCCTGCTTTCAAAGTGTCTAAACAAAGGACAATACAATACTGAGTGCAGTTGTAATTACCAGCTGGTGAACTGATAGCATATACTGGATACGTAATCCAAGAAAATGTGACTCTTCAATAGTAGCCTCTTCCAACACCTATAGTGCTGGAATGCTCATCCTTGTTTACTATACATGCATGCACATAGACCATCATCAGTATTCAGTACTAGTAGTCATGCTTTCTTCACTGAAGAGGAAAGACCAGCAAAAAATACTTTGTCCTTTTGAAGAGCTGGATCATTGTCAGGTGCCACTCACAAAAAAAAAAAAAAAAAAAAAAAAAGACAGCCCCCACACAAGTGCGATAAGCATCCTAAATGTCAAACATATGTACAGCATCTGTATCTCTATGAACATATACACATCACGTGCAATATAATGCATACCCTAGACCCCTTACATCAGTGAGGGCCGGAAAATCCCAGCTCATTCCAGGGATGATGGGGTTTTTTGACAGATACCAGCGACTTAAGGCAAACAGAAGCTGCCACAATGCTGCTGCCCTTTGCAAAGCTTCTCCCTGCCTGGGCTAAACCACACTCATCTTTCATCAAAGACTTATTTATGACAGACAATGAGGGCACGATGCTGTGTGTGAGCACCGCGGGTGAGCAGCCCGAGTGGGTTCAAACGGGCCACGGACACTTGTGCATAAAAATAAAAGCGGTGAACTAGGAGGCAAACGCCTCTTGGAAGCAGCATCCTGGCTCCTCTTTGCACTCTGCCTGCTCTCCCCGAGAATGCATCGAGGGAGGGATTCCCCACCCACCCACACACTGCCTCTCTCTGTGCAAGGCTGCAGGGGAGTATAACCCAGTTCCCTCTTGGATCTGGGCCCGGAAAGAGCCCGTTACGCTTCTGTTCCCCCACCGCCACCCCTGCCCGCCCCCTTTCCCCCTTCTCACTTACTCCGGTCTCCTGCTCAGGACGCCTTTGCCGATGGCCTGAGGGGTCTTGTGCTGGAGCAGAGCGGCGCAGCAGCCCTTCTCCCTGCCGTCCTTCTCCGCCGGGTGCTGGTGGGGCTGGAGAGGGGGGTGCTGGTGGCCGGGAGCCCGGCCGCTGCCGCCGGGGCCCGCCGGTGCCTGCTTGCCCGCCGGCGGCGGCGGCGGCTGCGGCGGCTGCTGCGCCGGGAGCTGTTGGTGGTGCTGGAGCGGGTCGGGCTGGCCCGGCGGCGGCGGGGACTGGTCGGGCGGGGGCCCTGGGGCGGCGCGGGGGCCGCCGGCGGCTCGGCGGGGGCCGGCTGCTGCCCGCGCAGGTTGCGGTTCTCGGTGCTCAGCTCGTCCAGCCGCCGCTCCAGCTCGTCGATGCGCTGGCGCTGGGTGTGTATGAGGCTCTGCTGGTTCTGCACGATGGCGGTGAGCTCCTTCAGGTAGAGGACGGCGCGCACGGGGTTCTCCAGCAGGCTCTCCATGCCCCGGCTGCCGGCCCGGGCCCCCCTGCCCGGCCGCCGGCGCTCCGGCGAGAGCGGCGCGGGCTGCGGGGAGGCGCCTCACCGCCCCACGCGCGCGCGCGCCCGCGCCCGCGCGACCAACGGCCGCTCACTCACACGCCGCGCGCGCGCGCGCGGGAGGGGAGGGGAGGCGAGGCGAGGCGAGGCGAGGCGGTGCGGTGCGGTCGGTGCGGCTCGCGCGCCTGCCTCTACCCCCGCGCGCCACGCACGGCGAGGCCGGGGGAAGGGGAGCGGGGCGGGATCTGCCGCAGAGACCCCGCCCCCCCGGCCGGGCCGCGCAGGCGCGGGAGGGCGCCGGGCGCAGAGGGGCCGGGGTCCCGTCCCGATGCTGGGGCCGGGCCGGCGTTTCCGAGAGGGAAGCTGGCGTGGCGGTGCCCCGCCGCCGCCGCCGTCCCCCGTCCCCCCCGCCCCAGCGGGGCGGCGGGCGCCGCTCCGGCCACGTCTGGGTGGTGCCGCCTCGCTCCGCTGCGGAGCGGCCGGTGCTGAGCGGAGCCCTCGGCGAGAGGCGGGAGCGGGCAGCGCCTGCGGGGCCCAGCCGTGCCCCTCTGCGGAGCCCTTCGCAGCCTCTCGGACGCCCGTTGTTCTCCCCTCCCTGAATGGCACTTCTAGGTGTTGCTATTCTTTTTTTTTTTTTTTCCCAGGGTGACTTAGTGATTTCTTTTTTCTTTTTCCAAGTGACTTGAATAATTGTGGCTGGTTTTGGCTGCCCTGTTGAGAACGGTCCTAGTTTTCACTTACCTTGTTAGCATGCAGAAGGCAGGGCTAAATCTGAACCCGAGGGAAGGAGCCGAGGAAAATGGATGTTACAGGAATCTGCTGCTTCCTTGCAAGTTTGTCACTCCTTTGAGTCTTTTGTGTCCTTTAGGTTCTTAGGAAGAAAACTAGGACTTGTGGAGTTTTGCTGGGGGGTGTGGGGGCTGTGGATGTAATACCAGGGAAGTGACAGGCAGGGCCTTTGCTGTTAGACTCCGTGCAGGTTTTCTTCGTTTCTCAAGAAATACCTTCCCTTGCCCTTCCTCATCCACAGCCTTAAGAGCTGGCAAACTTATTTGGGTCTGAGAAACTATCTGTGTGCTTTCTATTATATTCATCAATAAGTAACCTGGCTAAGGGTAATAAACTTACTTTCAGGAACTCCTGTGTAGATCCATGAACAATGATGATTTCCGTAAAGGGTAAAAAAGCGGTATCCTTTCCAATCACTGTGGGCGGTGAAGATCCAGGAGGTGTAACCAGCAGTCAGACTTGGTTTTAGGCAAGCATGTCAGTAGATTTGACTGAGTGTACAAAAGGTGTAAGGCCAAAAAGCAACTGTTTTTAAGTAGGTGATTTTGAGTGTAGAACTACTCTTGTTTTGCCTTTTCAGATCAGCAAAACTTGCACTGTAGCAAGGATTTCCTGAAGTGAGGAACTGAGCAATGTAAAGGAGAATCTCTGTTTCAGATGAGCTGAAAGGTGTATTTCCAGTCCTTTCTGTTCACAGATACCCCTGGGAATGTAAACTGATGCAAACAGGATCACCAGGATTAGAAGCTGTTCGCAGACTCCTCCTAAAAAAGAACTGCTATTCACAGTTCTTTTGCAAGCACTCAGAGATGGCTTTGGGGGATCTTGAAACATTGCCGTATGTCCCGTGTGTTGGGGGAAGACCCCGAAGTGAACTCTAAGGAGTAAGAGCATTCAAATCCCACACACGTATGATTTTATTGGAAAGTTCTAGGGGAGACCTTCCTCCATCTCGTTGCCTAGTGTGTCATTAATGTTTTGTGACAGGGGATTGACTGAGCAGGAACTGGCATTATTTAGCAAGGGGAGAGAGAGTTATAGGGGAATGTGAAAAAAGGCACACACAGAAAGACAGGGGAGGTGAAAACACCTAAGCTATATTTGGGGAAGAGTGGAAGTGATCGTTTGGGAAATTGTGCTGGTATGCTGTCTCCTTTCAGAGACGCTACTGAGCAGCATCATTTCAGCCTTGCCTCACAGGAACAGGGTCCAGGGACACCAATGGAAATAACATACTTTTGGCATTAATACATTCTGGGAAACAACCAGAGATGGCTATGGGTATGCTCACATATGTATGTACACACACACACAGAGCTACCTTGTCCTTGTTAGGAGAGACTTCAGGCAGAGACTGTTTATCTTGCAGAATAGAGGAGGCTGTTTTAACTCTTAAGGCAAGCCCTGCGCAGAGTTCTTGTCTTTGCAGTGGACATCACGTTCCTTTGCAGCTCAGCTGGATACAAGCAATGAAGAAATAAGGGTCATAGACATCGTACTGGCCTATCCAGGTATAGTCAGCCAGGTTGTGGCATGTATTCTTAAGGGAATACTACCTGAAAAGAAAAAATCATCCTGGTTTGGATGATTGGGGATGGGGCAAAACAGCTTGGAAGTCTTGTGTCATGGTGCTTGAATGCCTATCAGAAGATGTGACTTCCACTGGGTGGAGTGGACCCGATGTATTCATTCACTGTTTCTGCACCTTTAATTTGCTTGACCAGCCTCATTAGCCTAGTTTCTACTAATAAATCTTTGTCATAAATTAAACAGAGACCTACAGCCATGGATCGGTAAGCTAAAAACAAGCAGGCTAGGAGAATCAGAAAGAAACCTGTTTTCTGTGCGGGTGTGGTGACTGGTGGACAAAAATGGTAAGACCAGCCCTGACCTTCCAGGTTTCTACAGAGAGCATGTGCCAAAGGAAAATGCAGCAGAATGCTTTTGTGCCTAACATGAAAAACTATGCAGGGATCTCTTTACAAAACTTCAAGAGGTAATAGAGTTGCATAATCCTCCATAATGAGAAAATTCAGTGAAGATGGGGTGTTCATTCAGGAGGAATCTGCAAGGATATCAGAAGAAACTGAATGTCTTCTTTCGCTCAGTAAGCAAGAATCCTGCATAGCTAGGAAACGCCTCCTCTTTTATCCAGCCATCCTTGTGTCCCTTTGATGATGCTGCCACAATACCTAGCATACATCATTTGCAAAGCTCTGCACATTAGTGACTAAGCTTTACTGTTCCGTAGAAGGTGAATGTTAGGATTGTAGCCATCAGAAACAGGGAAATAGGGACACAGAGTGGTTAAATGACTTGTCCAAGGCCATGCAGGAAGCCGAAGGGAGAGATCTCTGATTTCAAACATCTTTGGCATTTAGCCCAATCTTTAGGTCTTTAAATGCTGCTGCTTCTCTCTTTAGGAGAGATGATATCTAGACGGAAACAATGGTGAAGATGAGGAAAGTATGAATTCTGTTAAAATTATTTTTGCCATAGATAATTTGTTGGTATTGTATTTTTCAAAGTCCTGATTCTTTTCAGCCCATTCCAGAAAAAATAACAATGAATAATAATGGATTAATTATGTAATTATAGAATAAAGTGCTTCCCTTATCCACTTAGCAAGGTGCTTGGGCATCGCACAGACAATTACAAATAAAGTGCAGCAGTAGTAATTAAAATAAGCATGCATTATAGAAACAAAACAAAATGCAAATGAGTCAAGCCCCAGGATTTAATGGAAAGGTCTAATACTACATGATTTAATTTTATATTTATTTAGCTATTTAATTTAGTCAGAGGAAAGTGAATCCATAAATAAGTGTATACTAATAAGCATACACCATAAGGAAGGTAGTAACATCTTCAGGTGTTTCATCTGCAGAGAAATTTTCACTGCAGAGTGTACTTGTAACATTTTCTGAGAGGTCCTAGTCCCACTTTAATTTGCAACAGCTCACTGAAACTTGATGCGAATAAATCACTCCAGCCTTCTGACAGGTAGAGACTTCCCGTGTTTTTCTGTCTGAAATTCTGTTCAAGGCATTTCCCTCCTCTCAGTTACACTCCATCTCCTTCTCCTCAACAGAGGCTCCTCACAGCAAACCCAGGCAGTCGTCTCCCCAGTTCTTGCATTTGACTCCATTCTCCTCCACCTGCCATGCCCAGGCCTTGCAAGGTAAAAACTTTCTCCTGGTAATTCAGTATCCAAAGTGCTACCAGTTTGAGATGCAGGGCATATAGCTTAGGTTCCCAGCTATGATTTTATGCTTTTATTATCATAAGCTTATGAGCTTATGGTAAGGGTTTTTTACACTTCTATAAGACATGTATTTCTATTGTCTTTCTTTTAGGAGAAGGACAATTGTGTACAAGTGCACCTGAATACAACAAAGATTATTGGTGTTCAAGGTCAAGTCCTTAGTACTCAAGGAAAGGCAGATATAATGTTGGCCAACCCACCTTAATTAACCTAATGTTTTCTCCCTGTCTCTCTCAAAACCATGGCAGAATGTCAGGTGAAATCCCCACAGCCAGTGTTCCCCACCAGATCCAGTCTCATCCAGTTCTTAAGAAGTATGCACAAGGAAGCTAACACAAATCATATAAAAAAGACAGAATTAAAGTAAAAGATGGGAGGGAAGAGACGCAAGAATCACGGTCTTGTGTTGCCACCTTCCATTCTGATTTCTGGGGGAAGACAGGGCATTTTCAGCCCCACCTGGAAGTTAGCAGCTGCTTGAGTAGAGATTCTCAGAACTGCTTGCAAGCAGCCTACAGACCAAAAAAATTCTGCAGGAATTAGATGAATAATTTCAAAATAGAGGATAGAATCAAGACAATCACAACGTACTCATGCATAATTCATGGATGGGGAAAAAAATCTGCATCTCCTGAATGCTTCTTTCACTTGAGGCCTCATCCAAAACTATTCAGATCAATGAGAGATGTTTCACCATCTTGAGTCTAAGCCAAGTCACTATCTGCTTACACCTGCTAAACAGACGGAAAATTAAGATAAGACCAAGTAAAGTGTGTTGCCCACAATCACATAGGATGCCACTAAGGGTCTGTGATCAGAAAGCGTTGGAGTCAACAGCAGTGCTTCCTCTGCATTGAGTAGAGGCAGGAGGAGTCCTCTGGCATTTTCATCTTTAGTCCTGCACCTAAAAGCCAGGTGGCATGGTCTGCAGTCCTACCTACGTTCTTTAAACTGAAATCTGCAACAAGGTAAAATCTCTCTCTCCTGTTGGGGCTGTTGAATTGTTAATTCACACTGATATCACAAAATCAGAAGCAAAGGGAAAATACCTTGTTCTATAAATCAAACATAAAGAGCTGAGAGGTGGTAAGGACAAATACTTCAGTTTCTTTCAATGTTGGGTTTTTTGTTTCTCTTCAGTGGAGTACAGCTAAGCTAACATATAAATATTTTAAAACAGCTGCTCATCAGGAAAAAGGTACAAATTCTGTATTGTAGCCTTAGCTGAGATGTGTAGTTTTGACACATTTTAAAATCTTGACTGTATTTGAACTGTGCTGTTGCAGCCTTGCATTATTTACTGCAAATTAAAAGGAATGAAGGTCCCTCTTTAGAATGCACTTTCCCTTTTAATGTTGTTAAATGTTATGCTATCTCCTGTCTTTTTCATGAAATTAAGCTTTGACCACTTAATTGATTAATTCTAGAGAGCAAAAGCTACACAGAGACATTTTCTTCAGAGTCAGGTTTTTATTTGAACTGACAGTTGTTCAGTCTTTTGTAAATACTGCGGTAAAATGAAAAAATTGAGTATGAGCTTGATTCTCCAAATCTTATCTGACTAGTCCCACTGAATTACATGGGGATTTTCAGATGGGACAAGTTTTTGTGATCTGACCTTGCATAAGATACACAGAAAAAAAAGAGAGAGAAAAAAAAAGAAGAAATGGAATAATGTTAAGTCTAAACTCATACTCCAACTAGAAGCTTTTTCTGCAGTGGCAGAGATCAAGTACTGTCAAGAAAACAAAAAACATGCATGAACAGTATACATTTCAGCTAAGCCTACAATATACCATTTTTCTGATGAGCAGCTGTTTAAAATATTTATATGTTAGCTTAGCTGTACTCCACTGAAGAGGAAACAAAAAACATGGAAAGAAACTGAAGTATTTGTCCTTACCACCTCTCAGCTCTTTATGTTTGATTTATAGAACAAGGTATTTTCCCTTTGCTTCTGATTTTGCGCTTTCAGCGTGAATTAACAATTCAACAGCCCCAACAGGAGAGAGAGATTTTACCTTGTTGCAGGTTTCAGTTTAAAGAACGTAGGTAAGACTGCAGACCATGCCACCTGGCTTTTAGGTGCAGGACTAAAGATGAAAATGCCAGAGGACTCCTCCTGCCTCTACTCAATGCAGAGGAAGCACTGCTGTTGACTCCAACGCTTTCTGATCACAGACCCTCCGTGGCGTCCTGTTTCACCTTGAAAGCGTGGCTTGTTTGGTCTGTGCTCCCGTTACATAACAGGGGTAAGCAGATGCTAACTTCTCAGGGAAATTAAGGCCAGGACAAATCAATAACGCATCTGGCCTGACGTGCTACATGCCATATAATCTCATGCACCTACTGAACCTGGTACATGAGTTTAAGAAAAACCTATCTCCAGAAATGCCTCTGGTACCACTGTGAAGATAGTAAAAGCAAGAGCATTCGTCTCATTCCTTGGTATTTTGTCACTATAGTTAATCTCTGTCACTGTTGACAAGTTGGAATATTTTTCTCATTTGAATTTATCCTTTTTACTTTCCAGCCATGAGTATTTATGCCGTTCTCTGCTAGGATAAAGCGCTCTTTAGTCCTAAAGCTTTTCTCTCCTTGAAGGTGACTGATCAGATCACCTGATGATATTATTTTTAGCAAGCTAAACGGACTGAACTCTTTAAATGATGCAGTTTTTTTACAACTTGAGTCTTTTTTTTTGGCTTTTGAGGTAATCCGTCAGACTTGCTGATACACAGTGTAGTCCAGCTAGAGGCAGGCCAAATATTTGCTGAAGAGGTCGCTGCTCAGATGTGTTCCTGTCTCTTGTTGCTCATTATTTATGGGGTCAGGCTTCTGCTCAGGTTAACCTTTGCCTTCAAATCTGCTTACAGACAGGATCCCTTGTGCTCAGACATCCTGACTTGTGATAAAAATTTCTGTGTTCTATTTTGGTGTCTGAAAGCATTTCAAGGAGCAAATGAAGAGACAAAAAGGATCCTGTGACTCAAAACCAACAGAACTTGCTGCAGATTCTTCCTTGAGGAACACGGCAGAATTGCTTCAGACAGCTACCACCATCCACGTTCCTGCAACTGACTCCATACAGTAGGACCTCTGTCTGCACAGCCTCTTGGCAAAGGACACAAAAGACCACTCTGTTTTGGGAGGCCCAGATGTAAAGAGCAGGAGATAGGTCAAATGGTGGCAGATCACAGGTCTAGTTTTTGTGTTGCATGCATTAGCTTAACATAAGGTTAAGCTCTGGGTGCAAGCCATTCTGTCTTGTGAATTTCTTCACAACTGCTGGGATTTTGGCAATGGTTGAAGCCAATCTAGCGACAAGGCAGGCAGCTGAAACCTTACAATATTTAACTTGGCCAGAGGGAAATTCCCCACTGATTTGCTGGCTACTATATTTGCCCATCTCCCAAGTAAAACACTACACTTATTTTTAAAAGGGAAAAAAGAAAAAAAATCCCCAAAGCTCACAGCAGCACTGCTCTTTCTTTCCATCCCATGCAGAGATGACAGTTCTGTTACTCCTTCCCTCTGCAGCACTCTCTGCAGCGCTCACCTTGGGAAGGTGGAGAGAGAAATGGCAAAGGATAAGGGGTCTTGTCCCTGGAGGGAGGGAGGACTTAGGAGCCAGAAGCAGTAACAGTGGCTGGATAGTGGGGAGAGAAAACTGATGTGAATTGGGAAGCATGATACATAGGGAGACCAGCGAGAACTGACAGGGGGCAGGGAACTGAGGATGCATAGGCTGTTAGTCATTGCAGTGGGCAGATCTGAGGCAGGGGGAAGGCTGATGTTTGGTCTGCAGGCAAGACTGATGTGGAAGTTGTGGAAGAGAAGTGAATGTGCAGAAGGAGGCAGAAAGGTGGGAGGGCAGGAGGTATCTGAAGTGCTTCTCAGTAAACTGAAGAGAATGGATGAATATTTGTTATAAAGACATGCTGAGTGTGGTTGAAAGGCAAACTCAAAATCTGGAAGTTAGGTTGCAATCCACTATGTAAGACTTTAAAAGCTTATAAATAACAAAAATCAGATGCCTAGGAAAGAGAATTACAGTGGGAGCAACACAAAGTGATACTTTCCCAAAATATGCTTCCAACCAGACTTCCTGAGTCAGAGGTGTTACCCTTGCATTAAAAAAAAACCTCAATAGTTTTCTCTTCTATCAGTTTGGCGGGTCTCACCTTGAACCTGTCTGAATTTTTAGCATTCACAGCACTCTGTAGCAGGGAGTGTCAGATCTTTGCTCCAGCTGTACTTACCTCTCTTTCTGTGCACTACTGAGGAACAAGGACAGCATCGCATACCTGAATGAGGGAACAAGGCCACATGAGCAAAGAGAGTCCTCTCTCCAAAGATGTCACCGTGCAGGAGCATGTAGGTACCTGGGGCTTGCTCAAAAGACAAGGCCAGTCTTTCCATTGACTCTGTCTTAGTTTCAGGTCTGGATCCTAAAGTAGCCAGAGTTATTTGCTGATGCCTTCAGTTATGATTTGTTTAAAAGCTTCCCATCTGTTCAGGTTTGTACTCTGTTTCATACACATTTAAATTACTGCTGGATGGATGTGGTAGAGCGGTGATTTTGGAAACATTCTCATTGTTTTTTAATTTCTTCTGTATGTGCTGTGTTTTTTACAGACATCAGCACAAAAAGGCAAAACACAACCAACTGTGACAGAATATATAAAACAGCAGGAGCTGCCTACAGATAAATGAAAACAGTCCAAAATAATAGAGACCAATGTGAATCATGACCAATAAGCATATTTGTAATAATAAACGTCATCTATGTCAGATAAACAATTCACAAATATTTATTAAGATAACAAACAGATTATTAATAGAGAGACATCCCAAATTCAGATCATGTCTTTCAGTCCTAGTAGATATGAATTAGCAGCCAAAGCTGCCAAAATAAATCTGGCACTCTCACAGAGGTGCACCATACCTAACAAATTTTTAAAAGGGAGAGTACAAAGAAGAAGAGAGCAGACAAGCTTTTTTTTTTTTTTTTCCTTCTACTAGTATGACATAGTTTAGAGAGATCAGGCTGCATTAGTGCTACTAAAGATGATATAAGCATGATGATGATAAGAAAAAACTGGAGGCAGGGTTGAGGGAGAGGCTTCCCCTGGTAGCTGCAGTTCTGACCCCAATCCTATAAGCTGCTCCAGGCAAGCAGGTGCATGAGGCCTCAGTTTGAAATCAGTGGGTTCAAGCCAAGCACAAAAATCTGTCTCGCCAGAGCATCAGCCTGCAGTTACCATTTACCTCCTTTTGCCAGTCTTTCAGATGCAGATAACATTTTGTTGATATGGCATGAGTTTTGATGTCATGAAAAAAATGTGACAGAGTATTTATTCTTCGACTCTGGTGGTTGCAGAATGAAGCCAGTCAGCTTAAAAAGTGAACCAAAGTTAATTTTCAGGAGGAGCTAAATAAAACCCGTTGTTTCTTAATGCAAACCTGGCACTAGTGCATCCTGCAGGTGATGGCAAGCTTCTAGAAGTGGAGAGGCTGACGTTGTAGCAGCAGTGGGAATTCTTCCATAACGTACATTCTGTATGTTTCACAGCATAGATTTCAGGACATAAACAGTATTATACCAAACTGAACACAATAGGCCTACAAAATACCGAATGTGACTGAAACAGTATTGGTTTTGGCATTAATTTGTTGTATTTCCTTCCCTTCTATGAAGGTAATGGTACATACTCAAGGCCAAGCTCCTGCTGCCTCCACACAAATATATTCAAAGAGGAAAAGGAGGAACTCATAAAGTGACAGTCTGCCTGTCCTGGCTAGGTCTCCAAAGAGGAGTAGGAGCAAAAACTACCTCATCACTGCTCGTGCTAGTTCAGGTAAACCCAGGGAGTTACTGTGATGGGAGCCCACATAGAGATGTTCTGGCAACTCTGGGCATTTGTACCACCCAACATGCTAATTAAACCTCTTCAGCCTTGCTGGCACTTCCAGTGGTGTCATTGCTGCTTCAGCTGAACTGGTAGGTAGCCCCGATTGGAACTTGTCCTGCTTAAACAGCTATGCTGTAGCCAGCAGACTGTTTGTTCAGTGGGCCTCTGAAAAATTAAAACCCGCTCTTATGGGTAAGAGTCGAGCTATGTAGAGCTAAAGGCAAGGGTTCACTACATGCTTTCAAAGTCAGAGAGTAAAACTCCCATTGACTTTAGCAGCAGCCAAGATTTCACCCTGCATGACGTCTATGTTGCTTTTCTAGTGGTTCTGGGACAGTGGTGAATATGAAGTACTTTGCAGTGATAGAGACAGGGTGGAGTATTGTGCCACAGTTTGCATGACTATAGGGAATAAAGCCCAAAATAAAATCAGGAGCTCTCAACTGTAAATACCAGTCAGCACAATAAGAGGTAGGTGCTGCCCCTACTCCCCACTCGAGCTAGTGCCATCACTGCCAGGCCAGTCTGAATTTTAAGGAATATTCTTGTAGCTGGTTTATATTTTCATTTGCCTTCTGATAAGCCCTAGTTACTCATTTTGACGGACCCCAAAAAAATCCTCTTCTTCCTTTATGTTTATATATTTGGATCCTTTCAGATATTCTTTCCCACCCACGCCAGTTGGTTTGTGAAGGTCCTGAGTCCTTTGACTCTTTTCCTTACAAGCCAGCTTCTTGCTCCTAATGCTCTTTGACTTATGTGTCCTGGCCATCTCTGTGCTTAGCCTACTTCCCTGCATGCCAGAAAGGTCAAGTCTGTAAGTCCCCCGCACCGTACACGCACACATCCACAACTGCCCGCTTTAAAGGCAGGAGCACCCCAAGGCTTTGCAGGCAGAGGACACCTGTGCTGTCTCACCATTCAGAGCAGGATGCAGCTTGTCTTTAGCGATCCAGCTCCGCACCTCTGCCTGGCAGCAAAATACTTGGACAAAAATAGATAGAGAGGCCTCCTCGAACAAACTTACGGGATTTCTGGGCTCAACCCTGATTCTCTGCGTTCAACGGGAAATTCAAGGACATATTCATGATCCGTACAGATTTGAGAACACATCTTTCGTTGTTGATTGAAGCTCAGCCTGAGCTGAGAGGTTAGGAGCTTGGCTGTGGTCCTGTCTTCCTTCCTGAGGAAAATTCTTGGTTCCAGGCTCATGTCAGTGGATGTGCTCATCTACTACCGAAGGCCATGTTGA
Source organism: Gymnogyps californianus (assembly GCF_018139145.2). NCBI lineage: Eukaryota > Metazoa > Chordata > Aves > Accipitriformes > Cathartidae > Gymnogyps > Gymnogyps californianus. Next base: position 151,404,889 of record NC_059471.1, read on the forward strand.
AATGGATGTAGTGAATTGTTTGTCATAAATTGTTTATTTGCCAAAATAAACATTCAGTCAATGCAAAATTATTTGTGAATTTGAGATGCACTCACTGAACATTTTTGACATTTAAAACAACGAGGACAACATCATAGGAATGATGAAATGCTTCTTTTCGACGTATTTTTAAACAAATTGTTTGGATGTCCTAGATGAAGTCATAAGGTGGTGGGGACAGAGGGGAAGCCTACACCATCACCCAGCTACCGTCCTTCTGTTCAGCATCTCCTGGTCAGGATGCTCACATGGACCACGACAGAATGATGTCACATGCCACAGGGGTGCACAAAGGTAACCCATTTCTCAGGGAAGAGGCTTTAACATGGGAGCATAAGGCGCACCCCCTTCCTGCTTTCCAGTTCGTATGAAACTCCCCAGACTTGTGAGTTTTGAGGGTGGGTTTTTTTCTAAGCCCTTTGTCTTCTCCCAAGGACAGGGAAAAAATTAAAACCTGGAGTAGTTATTTATTGATGCTTAACTTTACTATTTTTTAAAAAAATGAGCTATGCAGTTTAGCTAGCACATAGAAGTACTATTAGAAATATTTATTAAATAAATGCACTGGTTTTATTATGAAGCTGACAAAGATACTGTTAAAACGGATGTTGTGTTGCACACAATATTATTTTTGCCTGTTCACTTCTCTCTAAAATGGAGGGGGGAATTAAAGGCTGAAGTGGGAGATATATATCCTACTGCTATGTAAATGAAAAGGAAGATTATATCTGTAGGTCTTAGAAATAGAATTAAGTAGGGACCTGATGTTATAATACAGATGCAAAATAAATTCATGTTTCTAGAGAAAAATCTTGTGAAATTAACATGGCACCTTGGTATACAGTTATTACAAGGCAGTTAATATGGCATAATTTTAAGGACCACCAGGAAATCTGGCCTGCAGCACAGAGGAATTATAATAGCCTGATATGGTAAGCTTTGAAATTAAATAACTTCATGTGAATACTTAACAGCAATAGAAAGCATTTGAAAGATTGAAATGCAAGAGTAATAACATCACTGGAAATGTTTAACATGTATTTCACCGCTCATTCAGAAAGAAAATATTTCAGGTAAGAATTTCAAGTTTTCACTAGATTTCCAGTTGAGTAGAAATTGGAAAAACATCTCTGAAGGTGATGCCTAGGCTCTTCTATGAATCTACTCCTTTGCTTTTATTGCATATATGTGGAAAAAAATGGCAGAACTAAAGGTGGTCCCAACCAAACAAACAGCAAATAATTTACCCTAAAACTATGGAGTTTTCATTATTTACCAAATACATTGAAAACAGTGTTTTGGGGTTGACTTCGGAAAAAAGCAGAGTTTAATTTTTTGGTTCAACAACTGAATCAAATAATCAATTATTCACACAACCCAGCCATTTGAACACCCATTTAAATCCTAAAATAGGAGCTTGCCATTAACAGCAAAGAGTATGGATGAACTTCTCACAGGGATGAGTCTCATTCCCAGGGAATATTGATTTCTGTTATTTAGTTTTTATATTTGAAAAGATGAAAAATTGTTTCCAGCTTGAAACTAACTCTGCAGGAACAAGCTTTTATTAAAGGAATTTTTTCAGTGCAAATTTTTCTTTACAATGTATTACTTCATTTTCTGAAATATGTTTCTAGGAGGCAATGTCAAAAGTACAATTAATTCATGCAGGACTGAGTCCTAATTGATGGTGACAATAATTAAAATGAATTATTTCATGAAAGCGTCTTTTTTTTTCTTTTTTTTTCTGCTTTCACCCCTCATTATTCTGTTTGGAAACAGACTGTCCTAAAACGTATTGAGTGTCCTGCTGTCACTATTTAGACAAGCATTTGTCAGTACGTTCTTACTATGCACTAATATTTTCAGTAGGCTTTTAATAGAACATCTTTCTCTCTCTCCAGTTATATTTAACTCTAATCTTTAATGTAGGGTCTTGCATCTCTTTTCATGCTTCTCTTTTTATTAACTTTCCAGATATATTCAGAAATCCCCTAATTTGTATCCAGCAATGACTTATGTCTTGAAGCATTAAAATGTACATTTAAAAACATTGAAGATAATGCAGGAAACTGATAAAATACTATTAAAAGTTCCTCTTTTAAATATACGTGATTTGAAAAATATGAATTTTTAAAAGAGCTATTTTTTAAAAAGGAAGAAATGTTCTTGAAAATTCCATCTCTTTTTTTTTTTTTTCTTCTTTTAGGAATTAAGAGTCCAGAAGATTAAAAAAAAAAAAAAAAAAGGCATGTCCAAAGCCAGGTAGGGAGTGCAGTGAATTTTCATCAGAATACTGACATTTATTTGAGCCTTTCAGAATGGCAAAAAAAAATTAAACTTCAATTTTTTTGGAAACAAGTTCTAATATTTAGCACCCACGTTGTTCTAAAGGAACTTAATGGGGGTGGTCAGAATCAAAAGCAGAGCGATGTTCACGATGACTTACTAACACAGCAGCCGGTAGTTGCAGCCGGCTCCTTCAGCTCTGGGTTAATGTCCTCTTCACGTGGCAGAGGGGGATTAGTCAGTTCATGACAACTCCTAACTTCATTATAGCAATAGAAGAATGGCCAGCAATGGGGTTCATGTCTGAAACAAAGTGGAGAAGGTTTGGATAGCTGGGTTTTGGTTTGATCCCAATGGTAACTGGGATTGCATGGCAAATAACTGGGTGTCTGGGAGTGTCTGTGAGTCTTGTATGTGTTGACTTTAAAATTAAACAAGGAATTTGTGCCTGTTAGGAGCATGGTTAAGTGGACGCCTTAGAATACTTGTTGCTTTTCTCTTATGGCCATGGCTGTTCTTAATATTTCTCCCTTTCCTTTTTTTTTTTTTAAAGGCATGGTATGGGATGTTTCATCTCTTGCCAGGTAGCCTAGCAGGAATATTCTGTTCAGTTATGCAAGAAGCATGGATTTGATCCCTAACTCCCGTTACCACGCTCGTAGGAATACACAGTTACAAAAATAAAAGCATTAGCCTGCAGCCATACTGCTGTGTGCTGTGCTCTTGTCAGATCTCACGTGTTCGGCAAGGTCAGCCCTGCTCAGGACTCACAGAGTTGAGGATGCTGTGGGGATGTGGAACGGAGCCACAGAATAAAAGAACGTGCGTGAAACACTGTCCTCGTCTGTGCTCCACTCCGGGGAGTTCGTACTCTCTTGTTGTCTATTTTTTGTTACCTTTTTTCCTTCATATGTACCATTATTTCATAAACATGCTTTTTCTTTTTTTTTTTTTTTAAGTCAACAAAGGCAATTACTGTGAGTATGCAGAACTGTGTGGATGCAATGCTAAGAATGGCATTTTGGAATTCATAGCCAAGAGTCTTCCCAGCGACAGTTAGGACAGAGACCTTCGCAATCCAGCCTTCCCTCAGAGACCAGTTCAAGGTGCACCAATACGAGACACTAGTTCAGTGCAGCGGTACAAAAAGGTACCATTTTAACCTACAATAGTAATCTGCGGGTTATTTGATACTCACGTGTGCATTGAAGAAGTTGCATTATTATTGTTAGTCATGTTTTTTTTTCCAGCACTGCCTGAGAACCAGCCACAGCCTGAGCCCTGCACAAAACACTGCAGCACGTTGTGCCCTGGAGAACTCACAGTCCGACGGGCAGTGCAGGCACAGGATGTCAGAGGGGCTCTGGCACTCATGGAGAATACGTGACGTGATGCTGGCAAGTGATGTTTAAAGCTGTGAGTCCAGGGCTGAGGAGGAGGCTTGGATGATAGGGAAGAAAGTGTAGAACCTGAAGGGGTTGAGGAGGGGACTTTGACAAGAGTGGCAGAGAAGGCAAAGGGGGACAGATACGGTGCTTCTGTCAACTTCAGGCTCTAGTTGGTTCCACTCCACTGCATCTTACCCCAAAGCCCCATTACTACGGGAAGAGGAAGGCCACATGTTTGGGGGGAAGTGTGTGGGAAAAGTGTCTGCACAAACCTGAGTCAGAAGAAAGCTGGTGCAGAAGGACAGGTGGCTGTAGCTGGCCCTTATTTTATCCCCCTGCAATAACACCACCTCAGAAGTAATACAGATATTAATGTTATACTTAGAGCACCTATACCTCGGGGGGGGGGGCGGGGGTAGGAGAAGTACTGAGCATATTCCTTTTGTCTCCCAAACGACAGAACATTGTTTAGTTATGTCTAGTTTCAACATCCTGTGAGCATATACTGATCGTTAGCGTGCACTCAGAGGAGGTGCTAATTGTCACCAGACACAGAACAAGGGACAGATGTTCAAGGAGGATCCTGCCTGTTCTTCTAAGGCGATGCTATGAGCAAAACATTAAGAGTCAGACCTGAAGCAAAACCTGAGGTCCAAACACTTCTAAACGTTAGGTGAGCTCAACCCTACATCCAACTGCAATAGCAAAACATTCCTCAGATCTGAAAAACTGCAAAATGAGAGGGATGTCTGGAGTAAGATCTGATCTGTTTTCTGGCCCTCTCCTGACCTTGTGCAAAAGCGACTCAGCCAGCTCTGCCTGAATGTTTGACAAAAGCTATTCAACAGACTACAAGAAATTTCCAGCATCTTCAAAACACACAACCACAGCAGCACTCTGTATTCTCCTCACCTTCGCTTTTTACATTTTCCCTTCAGGTTCTGTGTTTTATGTTATTAAATTTTGGTCTAAAACATTATAATAAATAATAAATAGCAACATTTTCCATCCTGAAGATATCAAAGATGGAAAAAAATATTATTGTTTCCATTTTTCTAGTGAGGAAAGTGAGGCACTAATTACTTGCCCAAGGTGACTTTGCTCAGTAAAAGATTCTGCAGCAAGAGAAAGAGCAAATTAATTTGATGTTTTGAAGGTTGGGTTTGTTGGTTTGGTTTTTTTTACTTGAGAAAAAGCACTCTGGTGGGAAAATGCAGTTTCAGAAAAGTGAAAATGAGTTCAAATATAATGTGAATCTAAAAGGGTTGGCTCTTGCACGTGAATTTGTGGCTCTGACACAACAACAGATGAGTGATCAGTTTGTGTATAGATAATTGCAATGAGTCTAGCCTACAGGAAAAAAATGTCTATGTGCAAGAGTTCTGGACACGGTGGAAGCGCTTGAATATTGCAGTGACGGAAAAGCTAACAGACAGAATAAGCACTCTAGACAGTTAGCCAGAGAGTGGCGTGCAAAAGCACAGAAAACATGACATGCCCTGAGCTGCTCTGGATCAGCCAGTTGCTCCCAGTGAGGATTCTGCTGGCAACGGACAGCAAAGCAGAGCGTGCAAAGCCTCCGCACAGCCCGCAAGAAGACCGGTGGAAACATCTGGCTTCATTTATTCAACAGGCCAAGGGCAAAAGCAGGTTCCGACTGAGGGGGGTCCAGGTCACTATCTTGCCACTGCAGAACAAAGTGACCAGAAGTGGCAGTGCCACCATGCATAAACAGGATCTCTCTGCGGCCCCCCCCAACTAGTGTTTCCCATTGGTATCGACTCGGGCAATGGCTCTGGGAAAGACAGAAGGCATCTTCCAAACCAGCAGTCAGCGCGTTTCCGAACTGCAAAGCCTCTGCCACGCTGTCATGCATGACTTGGCACACCACAAGGCGCTGCTTTTTGCACCCTATGAAAAATCATGTCTTACTGACTGCATGGCAAGAAGGACCTCTCTCTAAATCTTTCCGTACCTGGGCAACAGTGGGTAGTAGCGCTCCTTTTGTTAGGGGAGAAAAATACTGTGCGTGATTTTGGTTTTTTGGCCGGAACTTGCCAATGCAAAGCAGCGGCAGGGCAAGCTTGGTGGCCACAAGTGCCAGTCGACTCCCCAAGAGCAGCCCTTGCTTAAGTAAGAGGATCCTGTCCTCAGGACCTCTGAAAATGAGCCAGTGAAAGGTTATGAAATGTAGCCAGTAAACATTGTTCTGGAGAGAGAAGAAATTGTGTCCATTATTCCACTGGCTGGGAATGGTGTCACTCGGTCTCCACCAGCCAGTTGCGTGGGCTGAGACATGCAGCCGGCCAGAGACTAGTGCCTCTGCGGTTGAATTAAACACTGTGTTAAGCAGCTGCTCTCCTGATTTGCCTCCAGACTCTTTCTGTGCTGTTACTAACACCTACTTGTGCCCAGTTAGATAGGTCTTGTCTGCACAGGAAAGACGTTTGATATATGACAAGGTTACACAGGAGTTCACTACAGTTTGCAGTCCCTCACCTGCTACTAGGGTCTTCCTGGTGCTTTGTCCAGTCCACTGCTACCCTGCTATTGCTTCTCACGTGGGGCTCGCTGTATCCCTGCGGCTCCATCGCCTCTCTGCCTGCCCGGCCTAAGATTCACTGTCTTCCCTTTCTCTCGCTCTCTTAGCTCTCTTTTTGCCTTTTAATGATGGATTTTGCAAACCTGCTGTCTCCTCTTCCTCAGGGTGGCTGGGAGGGGGACATGGGAAGGAGCTGCGTCAGTCTGCCATCACCTCTTGCTTTCTCTTGAATTTTATAAATTCATTGAATTGGATTTTTTTCCAAGCAGCAGAAAGCATTTGGAGGGCTTTCCGTCAGCAGTATATAAATAAAAATGGATCAGAATAGATTGGATTGTTGCTTCTTACATCCGCTTCCCTATTTTGTTTTTGACAGGTCCTGACACCCACACATACGCTCCTTGCTCAGACTTGGCTAGATCTACTTTTTTGTCTGCTTTGAGTTTTTGGCAGGATTTTCCATTCCTCATAACCTTCTTCCCTTACAGAGAGTTTCACTAGCTATTACCCTGGTCCTTAGCTCTTAGGCCTTGTGCCCTTACGCTCTCCATACTGATGGGTCTTACCAGGCCCGTCACTAAAACATCACAGGGGCAAGCACTGCACCTTCTTGCAGGCTCTGAAATGCGGAAGCTGCTGCTGCTGGCTCCTGATCTCCTTTGCAACTCCACCAGTCTAACATTGCTCCCCCGCTTCAGTCCGCGCTTCCTACTGCAAAGGAGTGGAACCGAGCAAAGAATCTGCAACAGGTAATTTATGTAATGGATTTACCCTTCCCTCCCCCTCCCCCCCCCGAGTTGAATATGCATAAGCAGGTCCTGATGTCTTCAAATGCATTCACTGTTTGAAGAGGCTTGCCTCATTTTTTCCCTTGTGCACTGTTTTTAATGCTACGTATCAATCACAAATGTTCCCTGTGTGCATTCAAAAACTGGTATTTGCTATTCAAATAGTGTTAAGCTCTAACTGTTTACATAAGTCTTGAGAAATTGTTTCTGATCCTAAAGCGGATAAGCATGCAAATACCTCTGTCATGTGTAGCACATACACATGGAAGAACTTGGTTGCTTGAATGCGTGCATAAAGGGGAATATGAAAGCGACACAAGAACAAACTAGTAGAACGTACTTAAAAAAAAAATCCACTATTTTATAAATTTGATTTTTAAATTCCCCAACTCTAAACATGAGCACTGGAGAGAAAACAAGCGAGTGTATGAGTCAGAGATTTCCCCTTTTGCTTGCCATGCTCTGTACCAGATACGTGGAAGCAGAAAAGCAGCCAGGCGCAGAAGCAGGGCTCAACGTGGCAACAAAACAACATCTGTGGGATTTTCTCTCAAACAGTGACTCTGCAACACGTGGGCAGGGACCAGGCCGAGAGCTGTGCCAACACCCCCTTCTCTTCGTGGTGGGGTACTGCTCACAGAACCACTGTTCTCCAATGCGGCTGCCATCTGCAGAGGCATGCTGGAGGCCCATCACCTCCCTCGCGAGGCACCCGGCAATGCTCTGAGGAGCCTCAGCGGGGTCCCTGGGCTGCCTGTGCCCTGTCATGGGGCAGGCAGACCGCCAGCTCCTGCTGTCCACCACCTCGGGATGGCAGGCCACCCGGGGCCCAGGCCAACACAGAGGCTGAGGCACACGGGAGGGTGGCAGTGCCGGGGAGGGGTTCAAGCGGGGCAGACAAGGCAACACCTGGCCCAACAGCGCCGGGGGCAGGGGAGCGGGCAGCCGGCCGGAGGGCCACAACATGGCCGACGCTCCCCGCCGCCGGAGAGCGCCTCACGCCCCGCGCCCCACCCTCTACGGCGCGCATGCGCAGCCCCGCCCCCGGCTCGGTCCAGGGGCTTGCCGCGAGACGCAGTAGCTCCCTCACCGGGCGGAAGTGACGCACAACTAGGGGCGGAAGCGGTGCAGGGCGCCGCTTCCTGCTCGGCGCCGGGGCGTGGCTGGCTCGCGGCAGGTGAGGGGCGCGCGGCGCGGCAGGGAGCGCGCGCTGGGCCCGGCGTGGCCGCGGGGGGCGGGGCTGGGCCCTCCTCCCCCCCCCCGCCTCCGCGGTTCTGTGCCCGGCGCCCGGGGCGGGCTCGGTGCGGCCTGGCCGGGCCCGCGGGGACAGCGGGGGTCGGCGGTGCTGGCGGAGGGCGCCGAGGAGGGCCGGGTGCGGGGCCTGTCCCCGCGGCGCAGCGTGGAGGGGAACGGCTCTGGCTGGAGTCGGCGGCGAGGAGCCGGGGCGCGGGGGGGTTGCTTCCCGCTGGGCCTGAGCGGGGCAGCAGGCGCTGGCAGGGCCCTGTGAGCGCCCGTGAGGGGCTGCCGCGGGGGCTGCGGCCTGTCACCCACCGGTGAAACGCTTCTGGTGGCCGCAGGCTCTGTCCGTCGGGGGCCCCGTCAGGTCTTGGGAAGAAGAGCTTGGTAATGAGACATGAGAGTCATACAGTACCTGTTTGGGTGGGATAACAGGTTTAGGAAATCTTTTCTTACACTTCTTATGCGGTGCTTCGGTGCTGAGCCATGAAATAGATGGGAAGACCTGCCAGGCAGGCATGGTGCGTGGAAATCTCAAGTTGGCGGTGACGTATGGGACACTTGGACTCAACGTAGTGCTTCAGCAATTGGGAAGGGCGATGCCTTCTCTCCATGTAGGTTAGGTACCCTGTAGGGATAGACAGCTAGATGCTGCAGCCTGAAGGGAGTCAGGAAAAAAGAGAAAAAAGTGTCCAAGATAGAGAGTCGGAGGACTCTGGGATGTAGGTTATGTAGTTTTTCCTCAGCAAGTTAGCTAATGGCTTGTAATAGAGTTGTGGGGGTTTTGTACTATTCCAAGTACTGATTGGTTACTATTAACTATCAGCTAATTCAAAGAACACCACAGATTATAAAAAATGTAACTTCTGGTCCATCAGTGCATCGACACAATCTGGAGTACTGGCAAATCAGTTTTAATGTGGATTGCCTTTAAGATGCAAAAGGGCATGTTCCTCACTCCCAAGCTGGTAGCTGTGGTGGTGTAATGAATTGCCAAATAAAAACACGTTGTCAGTGTTTGTAAGTGAACCCAAATGCTGTTGTGATAAATGCGTTTATTGTATTAACTTTTTTCTATGTTCAAAATAAAGAATGAGTCAGCCAACAGTAAAAAGACCACAGGGCTACTAGACCTAGCTGTACACATGAAGAAAGGCTGCTGATGGACGTAGTGAACATTGTGAATCCACGTCCAGCAGTGATGATCATTGTTAGTGTTTATTTTAGTAATCAACAGAAGTCCTGTTGTGGTGAGGTTTTCCCCTCTTTTTTTTTTTTTTTTTTAAAAATGGTGTGGTTCAAATGTTGAGTGGTGGGACAGCACCTGGATTTTCCCAAAGGCCTCTTTCAAAAGAGGAGGCTTTTCATCCCTGGGGAGAGTAGGCTAATTCTCAACTCTGCTCGCTTCTACAGTGCAGCTTCCAACAAGGAGTGTGGGATAGTGTCGACTGTGGCTGTGGCATTTCACGTGATTCAGGCAAATGTCAGCTAGGAGTTTGCTTGAGATGACCTATTTATTTCATTTAGGTTGCACAGCGGGTGTTGCTGGCAGTGATTTGCAGACCGGATTGACCTATCCTGGATTGGATGAGGTAGACGCTAAAACTGTCCCTATTTCTTGCCAGTTCTCTGAAATACAGAGCCTTCCTTGAGCAGTGAAAGGAAGCGGAGCAGATAGTGCTGCTCTTGCCAGAGGCAACAGCTGGAAGCAAAGTGACTTTGGCATGTCCTTGTAGAGGTTTTCTGTGTTTCAGTTGTCCCGGGAATCGGAGGTGCTCCAGTCAACTGTCCCTTGCTTAGACTTTCTTTTAGGAAGGTTAGCTACGGGCTGATAAGTTCATCCTGATATTTGATTGTTTGTCTGAGTAGTAAAGCTGGAATGTAAAGGTTGCCTGATACACCTCTGTATTCCTGGGATGCTTTGGTTGGGGGGAAACAGCCACACCTCCAAAAAGCCCTCAGGCAGAAAAATGCCTGAGGTGCTCCCAGAGCAGCACAGGCTGCTAGTCTTAGCATCTGCCCTACTTCTATCACTCTGGATATTTAAACTGAGTTTTTAATCTTCATTCCTTCAGATAAAAAGTGCTGTTCTCTTTTCTCAACTCAGGAGTTCATTGGCAAGAAAACTGAAAGCAGATAATCCCTGGGAACTACTCTGCAGTCTTGCTTCTGGGTTCTGGTAATACCAGGTAACTGTAGTGACTGCACACTCAGCCTGAGCACTAAAAGAGAAGGGTAGAAATTGAGGGCTGGGGAATAATAGTACTGAGATAAGCCTGAAAGCAAGGCAGATTTTTTTTTAATTTTTTTTTTTTTTTAGATTAAAGGCAGTGTGCAGAGGAAGAAGAAGATTGTGTCTGAAATTGTGATGTTTCCCATGGCTGTGGTGTATGAGCTTGAAGGGAATAATTTTTATCACTCAAAAAGCAATTTCTATAGCTAATCAGCTGTGCTTAGACCCCTTCACAAGATAACCTTTGTGAGAAAATAGTCCATCCAGCAGTCTGTTTAGTGGGTTATTGATTCCCCAGGTGTCATTCTTTTGACCCAGCTTTTTTGTCAGCTCCTGTCATCCAGGCCACCCTGTAGCGATATTCCTTCTAGCAAATGTGAACAGGCATGAAGACACTTCCTTATAGCGAGTGAGTTCCCCTCCTGTCATCTTGCAGAAATGCAAGCGTTCCCTTTGCTTTTGAATGTATAAAACGGGCAGGAACTGCTTTGGTTGCCAGTTTGATTTGGTTGTTGCCTTCATTAAATATCTCAGGATCTGTTGTAACACAGTGCGTGTTGGGTACGGGCGCTGTAAAACTCCAGAACTTTGGAGCAGAGGGTACTGAATGTGGATGTGAAAAATAGGACATTGCTAGTTAGGGTTTGTGGCAGTGAGATGTGGCAGTGGTTAACTCTACAGCTAAGGTCACTCTGCAGGAGGCTGAAGCTGATTTTGCATCAGAAAATTAGAGAGAAAAATTAACTGGACTTTTTTTTTTTTTTTTTTTTTTTTAGAAAAGCTCTATGTTTTTGGAAGTATGGATTTGTTGCTGTGGTCTGATAGTAAGATTGAGCAGCTCCTCATTTTTCTGAGCCAAACGTTCTGCAGGAAGCTCTGCAGCAGCCTGCTTTTGAAACTCTAGTATTTAAGAGAACTTACTGCAGGGAAATGGCCCTCCAAGGGACTTTTGGCATAGCCAGTGGCTTCTGTGTACTTTAGGCATACAAAACCAAAGTGCCCCCATTTAGGAAATCGAATGAAAAGCTGTGTCTGGATGTTTGGGCTGGGATTCTCAGCATTACTTTTGATGTCTGTATTGTAGCTGTAGCTAAGCTATTTCTTTAGGCTTCTTTTATAATAAATAGTGAGAGGAAGGGAAGGCAGGCAATTAGCACTGTGCTTTTGATCAGTTGTAGATGGCTGCCTTAGAATCAGATCAATTGTTCGTTAGAGCGCCTGATTGTCTCCATTAATGATGAGAGCCAAAGGTGACAGTTACAGAGTGGGTTATCTGATTAACTTCAGATATCAACATCTGTCCGTCAAAATGAACTTTATGTATCCAGCTGAAGGAAATCAATTTCAGCCTGTGCTTAGAGGACAGGGCTTTCTCAGCAAGGTGATGTAGCCTGCAGCTTGGTGCTTCATGGCAGTGAGGGCTGCTGTCTGTGCTTCGCAAAGCAGAGCTCTGTGTTGAGAGGGAAGATTGTCTTGAAGACAGTAGTGGCTTAGGGGCCATCTTAGCTTGTGGAGCTGAGAGGATTGAAGTGCACCCCTAAATTCTTTTAAGTCTCTACCTTTCAGATTCTCTTTAAAAAATAATTTAATGTAATAGCATTCTGTCTTCTGGAGAGTTGATATAATTTGATTTTACATGATCCATTTTTTAAATGTCAGGTATTTTGCAATTTGCCAGGGAGTTGCCGTATGCTATTGTAAAGCTGGGCTCCGAGATCTCAAATTTTGATTCTTTCTCTTTAGCCTAAGTGGAATAGGGCAGTGTAGTGTGTGACAAACCAACAAATCTAAGTGGCTCTGAGTAGTTTTTAGGGAAAGGGAGGGTCTCCATTTGAGAATGATCACTGAGTCTGTCGATGTATTGGTTCAGGCCCACGCTAATTTGATCCAAGAGACAATGCTGCTGGTGGGAAACCAAATCCTCCAGTTTTGTGTGCGTTTAGTTACCTGTCAGTAATGTCTTTGCCTTAATGTTATATTGCTCATAGATTTTGTCTGTCTTTAGTAAATGCAATAGCTACTGTTTCTTTCAAAGCAATGTGTCTGAGCCAAAGACGTTAACAGGCCCTGGATTCTTGAGAAGGGGCTGCCTTAATTACTGGGCTCACACTTTCAGAAGTGGATTTTTGACAGGCCATTGCTTTTCCTTTGGTAGGTCTGAGCGCTCAGGAAGGATCACATACAGATAGCCTTTCATTCCAGAAACAGCAGGATAGGACAAACACATAAGTAGCAATGGGTGTTTGTTGGTCTCTGACACAGCCCATGGTCCAGGGAGACATGTTGCTATCGGGCACCCAGTTTACAGAAACTGTGTCAGTAAGCCACTCTTTTGTTGCAAAGCAGTCTATTTATTGTGTTCCCTCTGCAACTTCAGGAATTAACTGGAAAAAAAAAAGTTTTGGGGTTTTGGATGCAAGCTTCATACCAGAGTCTCTCTTGCTGTTTCCAAAAGTGAGTATCTTCATAGCATTACCTTAATACCTTTTTCTAGTACAATGTTGGTAGTCAGTAGGTTGAGCGAAACATATATTTCAAATTGAATGGATCTGGGGTAGCTTTCATGCAGATCCCAACGTATGTTGGGTTGAACTAAACAGCTATCAGTAGTACGTAGATTCAGCTAACAAAAAGGCACCTAGCACTGTAGCTGACATCGTGGTGCAACACGATATGCTTGTGGTACCCGGATGTGCAAGGTACCACATATGTGGTAACTGCCAGTAATCCCACACCATTTGGATATGGAGAACTGAGTGGTGTTATATCACTGGGTAGTTAGTGGCTGCCTACCAGTGCAGCAGAAAAAGCTTTTCCTTTTCCCGCAGCTGCTGCTAGGACAGATGAGGTGAGACTGCTTCAGTGATGGAATCCACTCCTGCCATTTCCAAGCTGAATATTGGCCCACGAGGCTGGGATGCGCAGTGTGTGAAATGCAGTGTGAGCCCCCAAGTCCTGCTCAGTATCAGGTCAGGCTCCTCAGTGCTCTGCTGTTTCTGCAGGGCCGTGGTGTGATGTGGGAGGCTGACTCCTTTTGAAAAGATCTTGGCTGTTCGGGCAGTCCCATATCAATGAGCGACTTCTGGAAGTATTGGCATGTAGCAGGAGATGCCTTGTAGGATTCATTTCCTACACGGACTTTTTTTTGTTGTTTTTCTTCTGAGGTAATGCTATACTGTAAGGACAGGCTGAAAGTATGAGGTTGATGAGATTGAGTATCTCTCTCTCTAAAGCTGGAGCAGAGGGGCAGAAGTAGCTTTTACAGCTGTGGCTAGGTTAACTTTGTGATGTAGATGTGACCATGATGTTCTCCTGCTGTTCTGAGGGGGAGGGAGAGCAACAGCTTCTAAAGCTTCTCACTTTCCTGCACCCCTTGCCAGTCTCTGTGCCTGGGAAGCTCCAGCTGCCCAGTTTAATTCACTCATTGAGAGTGGGCAGGGTGGGACAACTGGAATGGAGAGCTCTCTTGCTCCATAAATGGTACTGGGAAGTAAAATCCTAACCGATGCCAGGCCCTCCAAAGATGGAGAAACCCCACTCTTCATAGCTTTGTCTAAAATAGCTACTAGAGGTCTCGAGACCCAAAGCAGTAACGTCTACAACAGAGTTTGAGGATGCTACTATAAGAGACATCTAGTAACATGAGCACCCTGGTGGAGTACAGCCTGCTACGGGGCCTAATTATGGTCTTATTAATGCTTTCTTTCATCACTGCCTTCCAGCCTTCAGATGGTGATTAGACCTATTTATAGGGGCAGAGTTCCTTAATATTCAGCACACTGCACCTCTTGCCAATCAAATCAGTACCATCTGCATCTTTGATTGCTGCTTAATAACACTGTAGAACATGGTTAATTAAAAAATATAAATAGACTTTTCATCCTCTTAACTTATCAAAGTGCTTCTCTCCTCCTCCCTTCCCCTCCCTGCCCCCCCCAAAAAGGTAAAGTTGGCTTAACACAGGCACTGTGGTGAACCTCTCATCTCACTGCTGGAAATACATCCTGCTCTCCTACCCAGGATAGTTACCTCTTGTGTGCTCTGCTGGAGGACTAAATTTCAACCCCTCCAGTGAATGTCAACACAGGGCAGAACGATCATTTGCTGCATAAAATAGGACTTACATCTAGGCTCTTATGCTGCATTTACCACCAGTGTAAGCAACTTCTAGCTTTCATTTCAGTTGCATGTCTACATCTGTGTGAGTGCATGTGCACACGCTGCCTTATCCTGTCCCTTAACAGGAGGAGCATATGCAATGACGTGTTTTGCTTTTCTAGCATTTTCAGTCTCTTTTTTTAAATACAGTTCCCTGGCTTTGCAGCTGGTAAACTCACAGGAGGGTGCTTTATCTGTGGAGAACAAGGTGATACAATTATCTTTTTTTATTATTATTTTTTCCTTGGAGAAGTTCCTTCTGATATTTTGTTGGAATGGCCTCTAGGCAAGCTTCTGTTACAACCAAGGTATGACTTGAATATGCCAGCAGATTTGATCATGATTTGAAATTCTGTGGGAAGCCTGTGTGGAAAGTAGAGAATGAGAATGATGTAGTAGTATATAAAGTACAGTACTACAGAGTACCGTAGTTAAGTGTACAGTAGTAGAAATTTGTGATGAGACACGCAGCAGACATTGTAGCACCTGGGAGCTTTGTGAGCTATAAAAGCCACATTTGGGTATTGCGAGCAATGTGCTGATGTAGTATGCTAGATTGGAGCAGAGGAAAGTGAGAGTAACAGAGGTCTGCTATTGTCAGCCAGGATGGGACAACATTTGTCCAGGTAAACATGATAGAAAGTATTATGTGTAAGAAATTACTGTCAGTGAGGAATTTGGGATGTCTTCTCACTGTGAAGCAAGTTATAATGTGACTTTCCTCTATCAGAGGAGACAACGCCTTGTGATAAGCTATGCCCAAAGCCTGTCTCAACTCCATCTTTTGAGTGTGTTTAATCTTAACCTGTAGTTTATTTGTGACTTGGTCTGTTCCCACTGTGGAACCATTCTGGTGGTAGTGGTGTGTGGTGAGGGATATGCAGACTTCTGTTTTATTGCATATTGCTAGTCTCGGCATCCTTGCAGGTGGCTACAAGGCATTGATCTTTTATTAGGGTCCTACGAAGGAGAGACATAGGGCTAGAGATAGTGTCGTGGTTTAAGCCCAGCTGGCAACTAAGCACTACGCAACCGCTTCCCCCTCCCAGTGGAATGGGGAGGAGGATCGGGGAGGTGAAGTAAAACTCGTGGGTTGAGATAAGAACAGTTTAATAACTAAAGTAAAATAAAATATAATACTACTAATAATAAAAATATTATAATAATTGTAATGAAAAGGAATATAACAAAAAAAAGAGAGAAATAAAATCCAAGAAAAGACAAATGATGCACAATGCAGTTGTTCACCACCTGCTGACCAATGCCCGAGCAGTGATCCACACCCCTCCTGGCCAACTCCCCCCAGTTTATATACTGGGCATGACGTTCCATGGTATGGAATAGCCCTTTGGCCAGTTTGGGTCAGCTGTCCTGGCTATACTCCCTCCCAGCTTCTTGTACACCTGCTTGCTGGCAGAGCATGGGAAACTGAAAAATCCTTAGGATAAGTGCTACTTAGCAACAACTAAAACATCAGTGTGTTATCAACATTATTTTCATACTAAATCCCAAACGCAGCACTGTACCAGCTGCTAAGAAGAAAATTAACTCTATCCCAGCTGAAACCAGGACAGATAGCCTGTCACTTCTTCTTGGAGATGTTACTGCATGTGGGAATTAAAGGCCTTTAGTTCATGCTGCCTTTCCAGTGTAGTGACAGAAGCATCAGCACGATAATTGCTGAAGCAGCCCTTGTACCTTTGAAGAATACACACTGATTTTTTTCAAAGTATTTAGGCCCTCTTCTCCCCTGAACCCCATTTTTTTAATCCCTTGAAGCACGTTAAGGAAGCAAGTATTGTTGGTGGCTTGCTTTATTCTCCCTTTATTTTCATGGCAAAGTATGCACCTGGTAAGTGCTTGTATATAGCTTTACAGTCTCTGCCTGTGTTGAGGGCAGCCAAATTATTTTCTTAATATCGCCTTTGTTTACATTCCCTTGAAAAATTAAGATATTCTAAGGTTGTGGGGTCTCTTTCTTTGTAGATAATTATCTCAGTGATTGGTCCTCCATAGAGCAATGTTTTCTAAAGAACTTAGAGGAGTGTTGCTTCTTTTGCAGACTCTGTTTGCTCCATAACAAGTTCTCTTGGGTCCAGGGGGAAGTAACCCAAGAGGTGAGCAAAGTAGGTGGAGTGTTCCTCTACGTACCCAGAGCACTGAATTGTATACTTCCTTCTCTGGGTTCGGAGGTGCAAATTTCCATCAGAGTATTAGACTTGCCTGTGATGATTGAACAGTATGACCAGTTGCTGGTTCCAGATACCTGAAAGCCCTGGAGTGCTCAGCCGGTATCTGTCCTGGTGTAAGTCTCTTGGAAAAGTGAGACAGTCTGGTGGAGGCTGATGTGTTTCCCACTGCTGTTGTTTCGTTCAGCTTTTGCTAGTGTGAATGTTGGAACTGAGAGGGAGAGAGCAGCTTTGCGTGCAGAGGGATAGCCACCAGCCCTGATGAGCTTCATACCAGCTTGCTTGACGTTAAAGGCATAGACAGCTTGAGGCAAAAGCGCAAATCTGAGCAGTTGCTAGCTCTAGTGAGAACTTCTAAATCAGGATATAGCACTTGTAAGCAGGTGGTGCAGTGAGAAAACAACCTTCTTCTCTTTGTTTGCAATTTAATAAGGCAAATGAGGTTATTATATAACACCAGAGCACATTTGTGTTGATCATGAAAGTTGACATCGAAAAAATAATTGAATAAAGAGTGGCTGGAGCCCCCAGATGCTGCAACTCTTTCCAGAGCCTCTTTGATCACAAAAAAAGCGCCGTGTTGCTGTTTCTTCTGCCTTGTGTGACCCACAGGTGGTCGTACCACTAATGATTAAATCTCTTGGGTGATCTGACATCTGCTCTTCTG
The DNA here is from genome assembly GCF_018139145.2 of Gymnogyps californianus. Lineage (NCBI taxonomy): Eukaryota > Metazoa > Chordata > Aves > Accipitriformes > Cathartidae > Gymnogyps > Gymnogyps californianus. The sequence continues at coordinate 151,422,418 of NC_059471.1, forward strand.
AATCATACTTGCTTTGAGGTTTTATATGCCCATTTCTCGCTGTAGCATCTGAGTATTTCATTTCAGCTGTCATAATTCCAGGATGCTGTACTTTCTGCTGAAACACGCCAGCTCCCTCTTTAAGATTCAGGAGTGATACTGGAACCAGTTTGTTGCTTTGCTGGAAGTCACATCCATATGTAAGATACGAACAGTTTATTTGCACCTTTGGTGTTTATGTTACATGAAGGCTTGGCATCCATTGGGCAGGGTGGGAGAGTTGAGATATTTCTAATCTGCAGCACTTTGTTTTTATGTAATGCCTAATTCTGATAATGGAGCATGGCAAGGAAGTGTGCTGCTTCCTTCTCAGTGCGCTGGAGGTTGAGATAAAGGAAGAGTCAGTCTTGCTGAGTGACATTCAGTCTTTGCTTTCCTTCCTGACTTTTGTTGGGAATATTTTGAATTTTCCCTGTTAAAATCATCCTTGTTCCTGCAGTCCCTGTCTGTTGTGGGAAGCAATTCCGCTTTTATTCTAAGCATATGGTCAGGCCTTTACTCAAAATGTTTGTAAAACTAGCTTGTTTCTCCAGTTAGTTTGGTCACAAGAGGTAATAAATAGCAGCTGTAGCATGGGATTTTGCCCTAGTCTGGTCATTTAGAAGGCTGTTGCTGTTTTTCCTCTTTCTTGCTATAAATCTCTAATTTGTTACCTTGCACAGAAAGAATTATCTCTTGTATCTGTCTCTGACAGCAGTTCCCACAGAGTCTACCACATTTCTCTAATGTGTTTTTTTAGGAAAGGTGAGAATCTGGAGCTCATGGGAGAGGCTGTGTTGAGAACCTGTGAAACTGAAGTTTACTGACAGCCAAACTGTGACAGTGTGAGCCAGAGCACCTAGGGCTTTTCCTGCTTTGCCCCACTATTGTGTACCCCTCTCTTTGCAAGGAAGCAGTGGGTCCTGAAGAACAGTCTGTAGCTTCTGCGTGCGAGGGAAGAAACAGTTTGGTAGTGGCTAGCGGAGTGCTGCTTCTGAGTGTGAGCGTCTGTCAGTCAGCAGATGAATTGATCTTGGCTTTAGAAAGGTCACTAAGAGAACTAGGATTGGTGAGATTCTGGGAAATCATACTGGGGCTGTATAATCTCATCTGGCCTCAAGAGGTGAAAAGCTTGGCCTTCTCATCCTGCGGGGCAGGGTTACCATTACACGGCAATGGTTTTGATAGTGAAGCAAGTTTTAAAAAGTCCCCTTCTTGCCCCTGCTTCCCACTCTGTTTCATGACTGGGCAATTACAGCTGTTTATCTGGCTGTGTTAAATGGGGTATTGAACTGATCTGAGTTAAAAATAGGCATCCTAACCATCAGCAGCATTGATGCAGCAGAAGAGTTGTGACCGGTGACAGAGAGGATCGTAAACTTGTTTTGCTGCCAGAGCCCAAGTATGCCATAACTGCGCATTTGCTGTGTTATCTGGTTGCTTTGTTCCATGTTGTCAGTCAGATAGTAGATTTGAAAGCAAAAGGATTCAAGCTTGGTTATGGTCAGCAGATCAAAAAGTGCCATCTCAAAATTAGCTGTACTCCTCTCAGATTAACTTGTATGCTTTACAACTCTAAATAATTTCCTGCCTGCTGAATAGGCCCAGTCAAGAAGACTAATCAGTGTGCAAACACTGCCGCTAAAGAGTGTGACTACAGAGTCTGGCTGCCAGTGATGCATGAAGTGAAACAGAATAGGTCTAGGCTTCCTGCAGCAGAGCCAGGTCTTCTGATGGCTGGTCTTGATTTTGCAAATTTGTTATCTGTGGAAAGGCTCCTAGGTTTCCTCCTTCTTTTACCTCTCATATGATTCGCAATTTAACCCTTCCCCAACCCCAACCAGCTTCCCCCCCCCAAAAAAAAAACCAAACAAACCCAGAACAACAGCCACATCACATTTACAGAAAGTCTTTCCTATCCTGCTGTGGTAGGATGAGAAAGGACAAATTCGGAGAGGGTGGATGGTGTTTCTTAAATGTACAGGAATAGCTGCAGGCAAGTCTAACCTGGTATCTTTTCATTTTGTGAAGCAAGATAGGGAATTTAAAGACTGTGTGAAGACCCCTCTAGTTTTCACCTATTAAACTGTTGTTTTATACTGTAACTATCTCTTCAGGCTCTTTTTTTGTGAATTTCTCCAGGATAGGCTGTGTTTCTATGTTATTCTCAGCCTGCTCTGCTATACAGGCTGGAATACAGTTTGCACACAGCAGTGCTCCCTGGATGAGCTCCTGCAGACCTCCAAGTACCATGGAGGGAATGTGTTGTGTCCTGAGATATCTCTGTTTCTGATACCTTACTTTTTGATCCTCCTTTGTTTTTCTTCTCTTCAGCTTAATGAATATTTTCTTATACGGATGTACAGCGCTCTGCATGATGAAACCCTGTAATGAGAAGCTGTAGACTGTGGTTTTTTACAGTTTGAATGAGCAAGACACACAGAGAAAACAAGTTTGAAGGGACTTGTGTAGGCCTAGCAGCAGAGTTTGGGTTAGAAAACTGTATGGACACTCTACTCTGTTCATTAGTCAGGCTGTCCTAACAGTAATGTATTTGTGAGTTTACAATTTCTAATGTGCTCAGAGAGATGGATTTCTTCTCTATACTCTCCTCCATGTCCCGGGAACTTTTTTGGTGTTTTTGTGAGTAAAAACATGGGAGGCAGACTCCTTGGGAATTGCTGAGGGAGAGGTGGGCAAGGCTGGCAGGATGGAAACATGGGTGATGCATAGCCTTCTCCTGGCTGAACTATAGAGCAGTGGTATTGGCCCAGCTGCATCCAGGAGCATGCATACCGCTCCAGTGCATGTATTGAACACAACTGAAAGATTTCAGTGACTGTTTAGGTTTTATATTTGAAAGGATCCTAAAATAAGGAGGCTTCTTTCAAGATAGTTACTAAGGAAAAATCCAGTCACCAGAAGCAACGAGCAGCTACTCAGAGTCTCAGAATGGAAGAACTCTCATTAACCTACTTGGAGCAAGGTCATGTGTGCACATGCATGCCCTGTAATTTCATAGCTGCTGTTCTTGGAAGGGAGCAGTGGTTGTGTTTCTTGGAGCAGAAGTATAAGATGAAATACTGCATTTTGCTAATAGGGTTGAATGACCTGAAATATATCCACCTGGAATATGGGGATGGGAGGAGGGACAGCGTGATTTCTGACGTCCTATTGCCACCCTAAACTGACTTTGCTCCAAAGTGTGGTCTTTGTTTTCAGCACAGTACTGAGCAGAGATTTGTTAAGTATCATGCTAAAAATAAAATTATGGTTCCCAGGAGCATTCAGATAAGCAAGAGACTCCCACTTCACTGTAGCTGCCTTGGATTTATTAAAAATCCAATATGTCAACCTTACTACTTGTGCCTTTCTCCTCAGCTCACCGATTCCATTGCAAGCACTTTCCTAAAATAATTAGGGGAGCAGAGAGCGGAAGTCCCTGAATAAAAGCTGTGATAAAATGGAATTGTGTTTACTGTAATGACCTATTTGCTCTTTCCTTTAGGCACAATGGCTACAGTAGCCCAGAAGCACTTTTTGGAAGGGCAGACATACTCAGTCCCCCTGATCCAACCGGACTTACGCAGGGAGGAGGCTGTTCAGCAGGTGGCCGATGCACTTCAGTATCTGCAAATGGTGTCAGGCGATATCTTCAACAGGTATGGTGCTGTCACATGGGAGTTAGGAGCTTAGCATTCAGCAATAGGAAGCAGAGTGCTGTGATAAAGTTGCAGCAGTGAAAGGGCACTGCATTGGCAAGCAATGGAAGTTCAGCAAAGGGATAAAGGAGGACCAGATGCACTTCAATAAAAGTTTATTGGATTCGGGTCTGTCAAAGTTAAGCATAATGAAATGGCTGCAGTTAGCCAGAGGTTGGTTGTTGTTAATTTTTTATTCAGTGGCAGACTCCCACAAATTGCATTACTACTTCTGCTGCAGTTATCCTTTATTCCTTCTTGCTCATGTTTTAAATGGGAGACTTTCTTATTTAGAGTATCCTGAAGATACGTCTTTTTGAGTCATTGTACTTGGAGCAGTGGAGTAGAAAATGTCTCTTTGTTCTGATCTCTGGGACTTACAAACTGTTCTCTTTGGGCTTCTGGTGTTTTGCACTTTTCTTTTTGTATGCTGGGAGGGCTGAACGCATGAGAGTGTTCTCGCCACAGTCTCATAATCCATGTAAACTGATCTCTTCAGGGATTCGGCCGAGACTTGCCACCTCTTGCATAATGTCATCTTTAGGATTGGATCTATAAGACTACCAGTATAGCAGATGAGATTGATTCTTGTGTTTGCCTGCAAATGATGGTAGATAATGTGGTGCCTTTTTTCATCCGATGCCATCTTTGATATCTCAGTGCCCTGAGATGGCGTGTTGTATCATTGGTATAGAAACAGATCAGCATTTATCTTCTTATAGCCTGATTAGCAAAAGCACTTGCTTTGGTTTCAGTGAGGATCATGCCTACCTAGTTTGATTTATTATGGCGTGAGCAGGACCATGGCATTCTTTCTTCTTTTGAGTTTTTTGGTTTTTTAAGAGCAGATTGAAGTTCTTTGATTTTTGATAGTGATACTTTGAAGGGCAGCGTCTGGGGAAAGGGTAGTCACTAAGGCTGAGCTCAGGTCATTGAGGGAAATAAAGGCTCTTCATTGGAATAGTCTTTGTTTGGGCAAGGGCTCCTGGGCAAGGGCTATGTGTAGGCTGGATTAGGTTGAACACAAGGTCTCATTCTTTTGTGCACTTCTCAGTGTGGGAACCCTTCATGATATAAGGCTGGGAGAAGGCTTTCTCAAGCTGCCAGAAACATGTGGAAGGCACCTTTCAAACTTGGGACTGGTTGGCAGTGCTGTCCCTCTCTGTGGGGCAAATAAAGCTTTTGATAAAACAGGAGTGGTTCTTTCTCCGTCTCTTTTTTTCTTTTTTTTTTCCTCCTACTCACTGCTATGTAATGCAGTACCCTGTAATTTCCCTGGGGAGACAAGCCTGCTGTTTTGTATGCAAGTCACTCCTGAGTCCTGAACAGTGACTGTGATGCTGTTCCCTCACTCTTTGGTGCACTCATGACTTTTAATTACCAATTTTTTCCAAAAACAGAGGAGGCTTCATTGGGCTCTTTGTTTGCTTTGCCTTTCCTCTGAGGTCTCGGCTCTCTGATATAATTAATAACGATTTAGTAATTATGCAGACGTCTGATTAAAAGTTCCACGACCTTGGTTGTTCCATGCCAATCAAGGGGCAAAGCTTTCAAGGTGAGAACTTTGCCACCTAGTGAAGAGTGACCTTTTATCTTCCCTTTCCTGAGATAAGGCAGCTCTGTCTTCCATTTCCAGGAAGGAGTTGCGTTATCTGGGGAAGCTGACTGTTCTGATCTGCAAAACAGCAGCTTGCAGTGTTGATGGAGAGGAAACTTGTTCAGTGTGGCAGACTCAGCTGAGTGTGTCAAACTCATTACTTCGGTACTACAAAGATGCAGATGTTCTGGGGTTGTTTTGTGGGAACAGTTGGATTGGTACAGTGCTTTTGAGAGTGGCAAGCCGATTTGTAATTTGTTGAAGGTGGAGTGAAAGTGTCTCTCTTACTCTCTATGGAAAGAGGAATCTTTCCACAACCAAATCTTTTTTTCCATGTTAGCTATCAAAGCTTCTGCTTTGAGTTGTTGCTGACATGACAATGGAGTAGGAATTCTTAAAATGAACATGTCCATCCATTGTGCAGGGAAGGTGAGCTTTTTCTCTTTATTTGGTAACTGGCTGAAGGCAACTGTGGTACTGTTGTGGTTGTGGAAGAAATATTCCCTGGGCCAGTTAGTGGCTGTGCAGAAGCAGCAGTGGTGAAAAGTGCCTGTGGATTCAGTCTTCTCAAGGGGACACAAGAAAAGACACCTTTGCATTTGAACAATTGGGAGAAAGAAGATAAGCAGCTTTCTTCCCCTTCCCCCCCCCCCGGTTTGGGAAATCTGGAAAATAACCTATGAGACAAGTCTCTGACAAGCTGTCTTCTTTCCAAATGCTCTCAAACAAGCTGACTTGCTATTAAGTTTAACTGTGGCAAGGTACATGGTGAATGAGGCACTTTGCAGAGTTCATTAGTTTGTAGAGAATAAAGGGATGTGCCAGTGCAATAAACCAGGTAAACTATGGCTGAGACCCAGAGCAGACCCACTGGGAACAGCCTTGGACAGTAGGTCTAGCAACCCATAGCAGCTAAACAGTGCACCTAGACTGCGATCTGGAATCACTAAGAAAGAGCAGGGGGTAGCTCAGCATCCCTCTGTCATATTCCTAACCCTTGGGAGAAGGGATCCATCCTGGCCTCTTCCACATGGAGAACAGCAAAGTACCACATCGTGCAGAGGGAAAGCACTGACCTGGGCAGGCTCTTGGCTGCTGGGCAGTACAGGTTGATGTCTTAGGTCAGTACTGTCAACGGTCCCATCCTCTTAGGAAGTCCTGTCTTCTTGGTGTCTGATATCAGTACTGTGAGGAGATCAAGAGGCTGTACGTACTTTTCAGGGTTATGTTTTGGAGTAATGGAAGTTTTAACCTTGTGTATGTTAACTGAATTCATGTAATTAATCTGCTGTGGAAGCTGCAATAAAGATCAGATTCATTGCCTGTAGCTACTGAGATTTTAATACATATCATTACTGCTCTAAAACATAAATATTCTAACATAGCCAATCTGACATAATATCTATATGAGTTTAACTCCTGGACTTTTAAGGAGAGCTTTTGATATAAGTCATAGAAGGCAGAATGACCAGTTTAAACACTCAATTAACTAGTAGTCTTTCATCTATTTGTTTCATTGTTACCAGCATTTTCTGGGTGAGAGCTTGTGTTGGAATCATGTGCTGTGGAATTTTTTACAGGAATGTTGTTGTGATAAGTACTTCAGTTAGGTGATGGGTTTAGCTTTCCCGAGATGCCCCCCTGGTTAGCTAGGCTTGCCCTTTGGGATTTCTCAGTTTTTGAGGAGAGTTTTTGTTGCCAGGAGATGTTAATAACCTCTAATATGTCAGTTCATTATTCAGAGTGTACACTTTTGTATAACAGATTTGTGGAAAATTGCCTATGCAAGTTATCTCATGGAGTGTTACAGCAGTAGAAAGAAAACAAATACTTGGGGTTGGAATGTTGTTATCAAGGTCCTGGTCTCCTTTGCCTGTGATCCAACCACAAGTTGTCCAGTATACAACATTTCTCATCTTCTTTTTTTCAGTTTATGGAAGAATTTCTGGGTTGATCTTTTTAAAGATCCTTATTCAGTGTATTTTGCTTCTCTGGAATAGTATTTTGCTAAACAGGCATATCCTTCTTGTTCCTCCCAATTGGATTCAAATTAATTTCATATTAAATATTTGAAAAGGGCTTTTATATTAAACAAAGGTTTAACTGAGAGCCACACTTCTGAAAGCTGTAGTTGGAAAACAAAAGCACTGTGGAAATGCTGTTAAGCATGGGGACGAAGTCTGGTAAGTGTGTGATTAGGAAGGTAAGGAGTGGCTGGCTGGGCAGCAGAGCCTTAAGGGATGTTTGGGACAGGAGCAAGGTTGAGATGCGAGTAGTCCTGAAATTAAAAATACAGACAAGACCTTAATCATGAGGTGCATTTGGGTGTTCTCCGCCTTGTTTTAAACTTATTACTGTGATTAGTCATGATGATCAATAATGGAAATGGGTGACTGAATATGGCCATAAGAATGTACTTGATTTAGGAGGTCTGTGGAATGTATTATTAAACTTTCGTGGAAACTTGCAAAGAAGGGTCTTGCTGCAAGCTGTACTGTGTTGTTTGTTGTGCACTGTGGCTCTGGGATGCAGCTTGAAGCTTGGACACTGCATTGTAGTTGTTCCTCTGCTGGCTGTAAGGGTTTGATCTTACTAGGAGGAGAGCTGTCAAGAGGGCTCCGTCGTGGTGGGTCACCATTCAGGTGAGTTTACACCAGGAGGCTGGCTGTAGCAGAGGGAATCAATTTTTCTCCAGTTAATTTGACAGTGATACGGCTCTTGTTAAGCAACAAGTCACCTCATGGTACTTTAAAGTTGTCCCGGAGGTCATCTGAGAGAGGATGCTAGGTCTAGTTTAGTTTCAGATACCTCTCTTCAGGGGCTGTAGGAGCAGTCATTCGCTGCCAGGAAGACTAAGCAGAAACAGTGAGGTGAAGGAGTGAGTGGATGGTCCTGCAAACATGAGGCATGGAGCATGGGGAAGACAGGGAGGAATTTTGCCTGCAGATATTGGTTATTCTTGTAGAGGCATGTCCAGGTAATGTGGATTTTTTGTTTTTTATTTTAAGTGTAGCACACACTTTGTAAGAAACCGCTCATTTGTTTTAGCTCTCATGGTCCTCTGGAAGCTAAATTTGGAGGTTTGTAAAGATGTAGTTTGAGAGAGGTTCCCAAACTATTGGGAAGACTTTAGGAGGCGACATATGAGGGTCAGATCAGCATGCCTGGAAGGTTGGTGGCAGCTGGCAGCAGCAAGCATCCTATGCCCTCAAAAAGAGGCAAAGGGATAGTGACTGTTCTGCAGGAGTCCAGATTACAACTCTTTCTGGATACTGCTAAAATCCCTGAACTTAAAATCTTGTGGGATCTGAGGCCCGGGCTCAATTCAGATGCCTTGACAGCCCATGGAGTGGGGCAGCGTGTGGGAAGGGGCACAGATAGAGCTGTTACAGCTTGAAATGATATGGGAATAGTAGGATAGAGGAAACTGAATGGTATTAAGTCACTAAAAGATTATTCCTTCAACATGAAACAAACATGGTGGAGAATTAGCAAGACAGGATTCTTGCTCATCTCAGCGCTGAAAATCTGTGTCTTTTGGACTTCCAGAGATTAAATGTTTCTTTTGAAGGAGAGGAACAGAATGCTAAATTTGATTCTGCAAGCGAGATGCTTTTTATGTTATTGTCATTGAAATGTAGTGATGCTTGCTTAAGCCCTTGCTCTAAGTCTACTAACAACAGCTCTTCCACATCAGTTTCTTTCACTAGCAGTCTGTTTACCTTTGAATCCCATTCCCCCAAAAGGAAGGTGATCAATCTGTTCTGCCTTAAGTGATTGACAGGCAGGCTTGAAATTGATAAGAGAGCTGTAGCCTTCTGTATACTAACAAGGCCTTCAGCATTGTTTAAAATGAGCAATTTAAAGAAACGATTGAAGTGCTTCACCTTCAATATCCTCCTCCAAGCAGACTTAAACTTTCTGCACCTAATAGCAGGTCTGCAAATAGTGGTACATTTTGATGAATAACTAAAAGACGCAGTGCTGGCATTAGTGCAAAATGTTTCTCAAAGCATGAGAAGAGTTTGCGTTAGCTACAGAAAACATTCTGTGAGGAGGAAGGGCTCTTAATGCTTGATTCTATGTCTGAAAAGAAAATGATGGAATATTGTGTCCAAGATGCTGAAATGGCCATCCAGGAGCACAAAGGAAATACAAGCCTTACCCATATCCTCAGTCACTAAAAATGAGTGGTTTAGGTGCAGTCATGCTAAACTGCTGATATATCAATTTGCTGTAAGTAGTAAAAAAGTGAAGGAAAATGCAAAAGTTGCAGGAGAGGTGTTCTTCCACTTCTGGAATTGGTCTCAAAGCTGCTTAGCAAAAGGAGGCAGGCAACAATTTCGGACTTAATGGAGCTCTTGAGAGGATTCTCTCTACTCTTACAGGGCCTTTCATGGTAGTGGAATATCTAGTGGAAATGTGAGACAGTTTGATCAAAACAGATGGCATGTGCAATAGGAAAGGCAAACAGTAGAGAGAAACTTAGGTGACTTTGGTACGTATGGTTTGTTGTTTTATTTTAGTTTGTGTTTGTTTTAACCCTGACAGGGTAGTGTCTTGTTTGTACTGTGTGCCTTTTTGGAGAAAATTCAATATTGAGTAGCAGCTTTCAAGTTCTTGTGAGCTAGTTCTCTCCCTGGTCCTTTAAGACAGGACAAGACAGACTCCCTGAGAAAGCATGTAAGAGATTCGAAAGCAGGAAGAAGTGTAAGATGCACCTACCTACGTAAGTGCAATTTGGTAGCTGGAAAAATACCCAGTAGAATATGCATTGTGGCTTGACCATCCTGAGGCCTGAATCTGTTCCTTCCTCTCTGGACAACTTTCATTCTGCTTTCACAGCTCTAGGGAGATCAGATCCATTTGCAGAAGGAGGATTTGCTGCTCCTCAAAGGGTGAAGGATTGATACCAAAAGAGAACAGAGGAACGCAAGGTTGCTGTTTCAGTAAAGGAGGGCTTTGCTTTGAAGGTATTTGGTTTATTTTCTTTGGTCATGAGCAAGGGGAAATCCCACCTTAGCTTCTACAGGATTGATTATGGCAACACTGATCATCTGTAACAGGGATGCTGCTGTCTACAACTGTACGAGTTGGATATCCTTAAAAGAGGTGTCCCAGAAGAGTCTGTGATAAATCTTAACACGCTTAATAAAAATAAGTTCTTGATAGCATAGGAACTTCTTGCTGTACAGACTTTGTTCGTGCAGCAGAACTTTGCATCTTGAGGAAAATCATTAATCAAAAAAACATTTGGTCCAATCACATGCAGTTCATAGTGGCTTTCTGACTTAATTTTCTTTGCTTTTGTTCATATTTTTATGTGTCTGTAGGCTAAAATCAGTTTACTACCATCTATAGACTCCCTATGGCTCAGCAAAACTTTTCTAAAATGTTTAGAGAGCTATGATTTTAACACAAGAGATACCATATGTAGTAGCTACCATTGTTTATTATTCAAAGGCCATGTTCTAAAACAGATAAAGCCAATTTCAAAACCATCTATGGAAATAAAGCCTGTAGCAGCAAGAGGCAAAAGAAACAAATGTTAGACCCATTTGTGGAGGTGAGAAGTAATTATCTTGATAAACATTGCCTTCTTTCACCAACGATTATTTTAAAGCACAGTCAATTTGAGGACAGAGCTGTGACTAAGTTGAAGGATGGATCACTTTGTATACCCCCAACTGCTATAAATTGGTTTAAACTTTTATAAGCTATCCTGTAACAAAAAGTACAGAGGTATAATTACCCCTGCTTTTACTGCTTTAAGAAGTGGAAGCCCAAGAGGACCTCTCTGCTATTGACAAGATGTAACTTTTTGCTTACTGAACTGTTTCTGGATTGAAAGGGTAGTGTGTGAATAGCCTGGAGCCCAAGCACTATACAATTGCAGTGAAATAACCTTCTTTGAAGTTGAGTGCAGCAGGGTCTGAACCAGCTGATGTTGTGGAGGCTTACGGACTTCAGAAATACTGTCTGACACATTAATGCAGTGAGGTTTTAAATGGCTGAAAGTTGTAATGTGCTAGAGCATGAGAGTAATGTATCCAGAGACAATAATGGTGATGTTGTATCCATAATGGTATAAAGGTATGTGAGAAGAGAATTCCACACTGAACCCTAAAGCAGGCTTTTCTGCATAGCAAGAGCACTGAGAGACCTTTGAGAAAGAAGTCAAAAAATTTGGCAGGGGATGGAAGTGGTGGTGATCCGTCCTTACCACATGCCAAAAAGACTTGTTCCAGTGGGCAATGCAAGTCTTTACAATGGGACCAAGCATCCACCTTTGCATGTTTATTTTCATTTAATTCTGAAGCCAGAGCTGTGTGGGCATGTTGACACCTTTTCTAGGCTCATCTCTTGAATGTTGTTTTAGAGTTTCTACCCGATTCAGACAGATGTTAACATGTGAATCACTTGCATGTGGTGTTCAGCACTGTTCGGGGGTGCCTTAAAGGTAGTGTTGGGTTGGAGGTAGGCAGCAGTTCAGCGTGAGCGTGGTGGGAAGACATGGTAGGGAAATGAGTTTTAGAGGGTAGGGGGTAGACGAGTTGGGCTACAGTGCGTCTCTGGCTGTGTTTTGCTAACAGCCATGCTGCCAATCCCTCAGGCGGTTAGTGGGATGTCAGTGTCAATTCAGGGTGCAGGCAGTGACCTGGGCCTTGAGGGCTGCCCCCAGAGCAGAGGTGAGACTGACCTCCCAGCCACACCTATGAGTGACTAATGCAAAGAGGTCTTAAGGCTGCAGTCCTTTAGCATGGGAGTGTTAAGGGTGCTTCCCTAACGTCTTCCCGCAGTTGTGGTGCCCTAGAAGGTTCTCCAGGAGAACTCTGAAACTCTGCTCATTGTACAGCTAAGTAAACTTCCTTTGCTTGAAGTACTCTGGATGGCTGTGGGTTGGAAGGATCCAGATCCACTTGATTGGAGATGCAGTGGCTGAGATTTTGTCCAGCAGTAAGTCATGCCTATAAACTACTAGGGCAGGAGGTGGCTGTTAATTAAGAGAGATTTGGAAAAGATCTTACGAACTTCCCCATCCAGAGAGGCATTCGCTTCCCCACCAGCCCCTTCCCCCAAGTGGCTGTAGCTATTACTCTCTGGAAATATCCAAGGAGAAGCAGATCATAACAACAAGTCAGTGTGTGCCTCACAGCAAACGAAATGTTCCCTTTTTTCTAGTTTCTTAGCCCGCAGGTTTGGCAATATTGTCAGATTCTCCCACTCCCACTCTTGACACAATTGCCATGTCGTTCTTTTCTTGTACAAAGTGATAGCTCTACCTTCTCAACCACCTTCAGACGCTGGACTCTCACACAAGTGTTGAAGTCATTTTCTGTTCCTATGGATGAGTTTTGTCTACTCAGTCAGCCCTGGAGGAAGAGATGGAAATAAGTCACTTTGTTTTACAGGCATGACTTCCATCAGGGATCTAGTGTGGAGAAAACTGTCTAGAAAATAACACTGAGTGGCTTGAAATGTGTATTACAGGCTCCCTCCTATATAAGTGGGAGTGTGCACAGAGGGGAGAGTTGCGGGAGGAAACACCAGTGCCAAAGGTCTGTTCTTCACACTTGACTGGCAGATTAAATTCTCTTTCCATGGTCCTTCTTTCTGACTAGCTGTGGTGCTGTCACTGAGCTTTTCCGAATGGGGTAGGTTAGAGTTTGTGTGTAAATGCAACTGACAGCTAAGACGGAGCAGCACTTTTGGAGGCAGCAGATCCATTTGCAGATGCTAATGAAGGAGTTCTTTTTTTTTCTTCCATCTAAATCCTCCAGACAATCATTTTATTGAGGGAATCCACCATCCACCATTAGGGAGAGGAGGGGATAAAAATTATTTTTGGAGCCAGGGATGAAGGATTTGGATGGTAAAGTGTGTTAAACAGAAACCTCAAATTACTGAAATGGGTAATTTAGTATCTTCTGAGTTGGATTCCGTTCTTAATTTATCCAAGAATATGATCCTTATTCTGGATTAATATACATTTTAAAATGCAAATACCTGGTTTTATTATACTTCTAGGACTTTCATTTTAGATCTACCATCAAAGCTGAAGAAAAAGACATGCTTGATGGGCTTAAGAGGCATAACAGGACATTCCTTTTAGAAAAGGAGGTAAAGCTGTTGAACTTCTGCTCTGTGGTAGTGCAGCAGGAATAGCCTTTTTGATTATCTATGAAATATATATAACGTGCCAGTCATTCCAGTAGCTCAACACCAAGAAACTAGAAAGTTTATGGTCTCCACAGTTCAGTTCTCTCTGTCACTTTGGCCCGATGACTGGGTTTCTTTGTTTTTGCTTCAACGACAATACTTTTGAAAGTGACATTCTGGATTTTATTGATTCCAGAACAAATTCAGACTTTGTCTGACTTTTTTGAGGGAGGGAAGGTGAGAAGCTCCCAACTCCTGTTGGGTTACTGAGCACCAGGCAGGGTTTTCTTTGCTCTTTCTAGCACATGGGTGATTTGGGGGGGGGGGGGGGGAACCCAAACAACCCCACAGCCAAAATCATGCCCTTCATTACGCTTCATGCTTACTTTTAGCTGGGATGAGGGATTTAGCTGCTGCTAAAGGCATTGGTCCGTGGGAACATTTATTGTGTGAGTATGTCACAGGGCAAGTGGTTGGGCTATTAAAATTTATGAATTTACAGTCCTGGCAGCTTTGGAGTAGGGAAGGAGGTTTAAAAAATATACTGTACAAATTTGTTCTGGTATTATTGCGAAGCTAGTATTTCCATTCTTCATGACTATTTGCGAGTCACTACGTGAGGAAGATGAGTTTTAAAAGGACAGTGAGGAAAATGAAATCATGTGTCTAGAACTGCTCTAAAGGTGATGTCTGAGTACTGATGTGCCACAGACTGTTTCACTGAAATGACAGAGCAGCTGTCAGTCCAAGCAGAGAGGCATGTGCTCTTTGATGCTGTAAGAAAAATCTCTGCCTGAGGCCCAAATTTTTTTGGGGAAAAGAAACTAGAAGTCCCTCAAGAAAGTAAGGAAGTGCTATAATCAGTCAGGAAAGGTGTTAGATGGATAATGTGTCATGAAGAGTTACTCTCATTTGTTGAAGAAGCACTTATGCTCAAATTAGCTTGTTGATAGGCATATCATAGAAGGTGCCTTTTGAGATTTGAGTGTGACTGCAATTGATTGTAGGAAAATGAACAAGTAACACTAAACAACCTCTGTTTCTGAAGAACAAATATTATGAAATAAAATGCTCAATTTGCAAAAAATTTAGAAAGAAATCTTTCTTTTAAGAGAAGGAGACCTGTTTTGAAAGAGAAGGATCTGTTACGAGAAGAAGTTCAAATTGGAAACATGGGTGAGAAAGGGAAAAGATGTAGTTAGCAATGAGGTTTTGTAACTAGCAAAGGACTGATAACTGTTTCTGAGAAAGTGTATCTTACGTGGTTGGGTTTGTTTTCATTGTAGCAAAATTTCGGGGGAACCTTGGGAATTGGCGGGATGCTGAGGAGGATTGTTGCTGAACAGAAGCAGCAAGTGGCAATGCTCGCACGGGCAGAAGTATCTAATTGAAGGAAGAGTGGAAGGGAATAGATGAAATTTGATTGAGTTGTAAACTGTTGAAAGTACAGTGATCACTGCAGCAAATATGATGAGCAGAAACACAGTATTGAGAGCAAAACAAAATGACCTGGATACTCCAAGTCATCCTTCAAAAGCTAGGTAGGTCATTTACCAAAGTATCTGATGACAACCTCAATAGGTCAGGACAAAGTGAGGAAAGACCACAGAGTCAAACTCTTATTATGTGGTGGAAGTCAGAAAAGGACTAAGAGTTACAAGAAGAGATGAAGTGCAGTTGTCTTTGTGGGTTTCACAGTTGATGAAAGAGACTGCTTTATAGTAGCAAGTCCTTTTTCTTGGTTAGGCTTTCCTTCTCCTGAATATGCAAGTGCAATTGTGCAGGACAGTTTATAGAGACTGATTTTAGTTAGTGACTGTTGTGTGAGTACTAGCTTGTAGATGGTAGCTCTTAAGGATCTGTTATTGAAAAGGGGACTGAAGGGTTCAACTTGTGGCGCACAAGGCAAATTCTGTGTGATTGCCATTAGCTACTGGGAAGTGGGGAAAATTTAAAGTCAATGCAAAAACCTTTACCTTCAAACTTGTGTCTTAAATGTGGGGAGAGGCTATATTTTGGATCCAGAGAAAGAAGTGGTGTTGGAGAGAATGGTCAGTGTTTTGCATCTGTGCTTGCTGGCTGTAGTTTATTCTAGAGAGCAGCAGTGGGACGGATTTGGCAATGGGGAGGCACTGAAGAGTGTAGAAGTATTGCACAGGTGGTCTTAAACTCAGTAAAACTGAAAATTAAACAACTACTGAAATGTATGTGTTAACTTCTGTGAATTAAAGCAAAAATTGTTCAAATTAGTGAATGATGGACTGAAAATCTGGTCTGCTGGAACTGTACTGTGAATTTCCCCAGATTTCCTTTGTCATGGGGGACAAACAATTCCACTCTTGGTTTCACAAGCAACCAACACATAATTAACACTTGGAAATTGCTTTGAGATCTTTGGGTGAAAAGCTATGAAGTTCTAGTGATATTTGATTAAATGCAAAGAAAAGCAATGCTTTTCTCGGAGAATGATTAGAATTTGAACTTCTATCACAAGGGATCATTTTCCGCTCCAGAGGCGGGCGTGTTTTGATCAGCATTCTTATTCTTGATGACAATGGCTTGTTTTGGTAGCGGAGATAAACAGACTAGGAGCAGCATTTGTGCTATGGGCCATGTTGGTATAAAAAGCCTCCATCCCAACAAACGAGCGGGGGCTCAGCTTACCTCGTACGTTCAGCCTTACATTAGGGCAAGCCCTGTAGTAGAACCTTTAGGGATGTTCACTAAATCACTTCTTATCACACGTATGCAACTGCGTGCTACTTACCTTGGTCAAGAAAACTGATTTAAAACCACTTGGAAGGTATGGGGGAAAGCTAGGAATAAATAGGAACTTCCTGATCTTCTGCTGTCAACCAGGCTGTCCTCTTGTTCTGCAACGTTGAGTTGATGTGGACTGCCTTGCCAGTGGGGAGGAAGACTCTGCAAATGTCACTCTTCCTTCCCACATTGTCATGGCAGTGTAGCGAGGCATCTTTGGCTCATGTGAGGCACAAGCTAAAAGGGCTGGGGAGGCTGCTGTGGACTTTTCAGTGCTAGTCTCCTGTTGTTGCTACCTTCAGGTGAAGCTCAGAAGAAACATCCGTTTTGGCTGGTGGCTTATGCATTTCTCTTGCAATCCCACCTGGGAGAAGGCACAGATCAGACCTTTAAATCCAGGCTGATCTGTCTCCTGTGACTATTGCTATAGGAAATGTAGAGTGTAATGTTGATTAAGAGTGAGTTGTGTAACAGAAGTGTTGTTTGTGTAGAATTGGACACGGTGCCCAAATGAAGGCTGGGAAGGAGTTTCTTCTACACTCAGTGATCCAGAGGAATCTGAGACTTTTTTAAAGGCATTAGCTCTCCCTGCTCCCGGATATAGTTCACCAAAGGGTCACCTGGGCATTTCTTCAGGGTCACCTGGGCATTTCTTCACTGCTTACGTTTCCTGTGACTCTGGTGATACACATTTTCTGTTCAATGGGGACAGGGAGGAAGATCTTTGGCTATTCTAAGAAAGGAGTTTTGATGGGAAAAAGAGAAACCTAATGTTTGTGTACACAGATGATTAATTTAAGGTTACAAGGTGCCAAAACACCTGCTCAAGCTATCTGCCAAATAAGATCCATAGCTTCAAGCAACTTGGAAACAAAATTTACTTCTGACAGTCTCGTAAAATTCTGTCCAAACAGGATTAGCCTTCCTTTCAAAAGTGATTTAAAAAAAAAAAGAGGAAAAAAAAAGAAAAATGAAAAAAAAAACACTTAAGGCTATTAACTGCAAAAGTGTGAGCTTCAGTGAGTAAATACTTGTGAGAATTTTGCAAAGATAAGTGAAGACTATATAGATAACAAACCAGTTACTAGTACTTTACTAGTAACTTTTACTAGTTACAGTACTAGTACCAGTTACTACAACACCTCTCCTATGCAGAAAGGCTGAGAGAGTTGGGGTTGTTCAGCCTGGAGAAGAGAAGGCTCCAGGGAGACCTTATTGTGGCCTTTCAGTACTTAAAGGGGGCTTATAAGAAAGATGGGGACAAGCTTTTTAGTCGGGCCTGTAGCGATAGGACAAGGGATAGTGGTTTTAAACTAAAGGAGGGTAAGTTCAGACTAGATATACAGAAGAAATTTTTTACGATGAGGGTGGTGAAACACTGGAACGGGTTGCCCAGAAAAGTGGTAGATGCCCCATCCCTGGAAACATTCAGGGTCAGGTTGGACGGGGCTCTGAGCACGCTGATCTAGTTGAAGATGTCCCTGCTTATTGCAGGGGGGTTGGACTAGATGACCTTTATAGGTCCCTTCCAACCCAAACTATTCTATGATTCTATACTTACAGCATCTGCTGCCTGATATATCAACTATTCCTGTGGCTGCTGCTCTGGGAAGCAGTTCCACAGTGGTGTTCAGTATCTGCCTGCACACTGCCAGCTGAGGAACTCAAAAGGTCACCTATGAAACTCCAGCAGTACTGGTAGAAGAACCAGTTTTTCCCATTACTTCTTTTAGAGCATCCTTCCCAAAAGTTGTCACCATGATGGTAGAACCTGTTGTGTTTATATATCTTAACACTATTAATGGAGAAGCAGTTTGACCAAAAGTAGCCTGTATAGTTTAAATAGAAGATCTAATTGTGTAATTTATTTGCAAACATGGACTAATACTGTGTATTAGTATACACAGACTTTCTACTTAGTATATTTTTTTTCTAAAAAAAGGAAAGCGTGTCTGCTTTCAGATCAGTCAGTGGTGGGAGGCAGATAAAAAGTTAAAGAAGAACTTGTTTGTGACTTTTTTTTAAAAAAAAAAAAAAAGGAAAGGAAGAAAAGCTGCTTTTCTGGGGAGGAGAACAAGCTGCCGGGGAAGAGGGAGGAGGGTGCTGTGATGATAGGTCAAAATTCTAAGTTTCCAGTTTTACATAAACTTAATTCACAGTAGCGGGAGCACCTTGTGAAATGAGAGATAAAAAATCAAAACAAAATTATTTTTGTGTGAGAACATGACCTGTGGAGAGTGATGTATGACAGATCGTGCTGAGGATAACCTGGCAACCTTGATCACCCTCCAATCTGCAAAGCCGTTTGGCATCACAGGAGCGAGGTAATATGTGAATGCTGAAACACCTGCAAATCAGGCTCAAGGAGCAATCAAAGTGTGATAAACATTAATTAGTATAATACCCAAACCCTTAATGGAGGAAGGAACGTTGATTACACTATCTCACTTGGGATTTCTTTCTGTCAGAGATGGTGTATGATGACAGTTTCTGATTACACTTACTCAGACATGAAGTAACACTTTAAAAACTGCTTAAATGTGGAGAGAGAAGAGCAGAAAGCAAACAAGTTGATCTTTCTTTGAGTGGTTGAATGTATTTGGCTTTTTATAAAAGCATGCATTTTTGCTTTTTGCCTTTCAAACTTTTGAGGCGAATTGGCTTTGTGAACTGGCTTTGAATGCTTCCCTGGATCGCTGTAAACTGTAAATGTCTTAGCAGCCTTTCCTTTGCTCTCTCCATCTCCATCCTGCGATGTTGCCAGCTGCTGGGGCAGAGGCACCGCGTGGGAGTGGGGAGAGTGGGGCTTGGGCTTCTCACAGTCTGTTTCTGACTGTGCCGGTCATTGCTGCATGAACTCTGAGCTGGCCCACCACAGTGTGTAGGAACATCCATATGCGGTAAGGCTGTTTGTAAAGCACACTCTAGTGCCTCATAAAACATTACCCTTTGTTAGCCAGCTAGAACATGCTTAGATATTCTAGCCTAGCTCTCTAGGCCTGCTTCAGTCTAGTGGATTGTGCATCAAAGCCCTGAGTTATGGGTACCAGGGGCGATGCATTGATGTTTCCCTATCACTTCAGCAGCCTGAGGAGCCATAAAAGCCCATGGCCTTTTTTCAAGAAGATTCTTGCACAAATTAAAACTTGAAAAAGTTTGAGATTTTCTTCTTCTCTGCAGCATACAAGTAGAAGAGAGCAGTGACGTGCCTCTGGGTCCCAGGAAAGAGGCGGGTGAGGAAGGGGCTCGGTAGCCTGAGAAGAAAGGTGGACATTTAGCTCCCTCAGCACCACCTTCTGCTGCTTTCATCATGGGATGATGTCTCCCCTCTCCTGGGAGGTAGTCTCTCCTCACGTCAGCCGTGGTTCTCTCACTTTTGGAAACCCACTGAAACTTGTCCTAGAGGTTTAGTGGTATCTCATTCATCTGTAGTGGTATCATGCCAGTTTTGGCACCAGTACTGTGGAAGGATGAATGGCAGCCAGCACTGTTATCTTCCCTTGTTACCCTGCTCCAGCACCAGCCACTTGGAAAGTCTGGGGATGTAATAAAATACAAGAACCATAAACTCCGTCCCTTCTAATTCATGCTTCCTGCAGTAAGGGAGGAATTTAATAAAAGCACGCTTTGTTGAAAAAAAAGCAGCTTGACTTTTAGGCAGAAAGCCAAGGTTTTATTGAACAAATTTACCGTATGTACCCTGAAGTTTAGAACAGCGATGCCGAGCATACCCCTGCTATCTCTCAGGGCTGGAGCTTGGGCTGGGAGGAGACCAGAAGCCTGACTTGCTGTGATGTGTACAGTCCTCATTTAAGGAAAAAGTAATTTAATACTTCGGCTGCCTTATCCTCCTGTGCAACTTCATTTCTCGTTCTGTTCCGTAATGTTCTTTCTCCTTGGTTGATCGCTTACTTTTGTACTTCAGACATGAAACTGAAGTTCTTTGGTATTCTAGAGAGGTTTGCTCTCAGCCTCTGCTGCCTTGCCTTTCTTGTTCACCTTGGTGTGGAGCTTGCCTCTTCTCTCTCCCACTTCTCAAGTTTTGTCATCCCTGTCACTTTTGGATGATGTGTATGCTCAACATAGACAGCAAAGGGTCTCTTGCTGCTGTGATGCTTCCTTCCAGCTGAATTCTGTCTTGCTCAGCCACCTTTCTGGGAATCTGCCAGCCTGTCTTTAAACCTGCTCTGATTTTAAACTTTTTTCTGATGCTGTCTGATCCCTAGCAAATATAGATGATAAAAATCACAATTCTTTTTTGGCATTGTGGAGTGCTTGGAGACCCGCATAGAAATACAGTATTGTTGCCAGTGCTGACAACTGACAGGCAGTGTCCAGTCCTGGATGCCAGATTCCTAATGCCCCAAATCTTTTTTCCTATGGGAGTAAGAGGACGGTAATTTTTCCCTCATGAGCAGACAAAGACGCAGCAGAGGAGGTCTTTCAGTAGCCGAGGAGGTCTTTCAGTAGCCGCCTGAATGTGAGATTTATCGGAAGAGTTACAAGGAGATAACGGGAAGTGATGTGCTCCATCACTGCAGATGGGACAGAGGATACAGGGCCGGCGAGGGAAGCAGTGAGGTGGGAGGAAGTATTCCTGGGACCTGCTGTGGGTGTTGGAGAGGGTTGCCTCTAAAATGGAGAGGAGCTCAAGGCAGCAGGATGAGGGCTTTAGGAGAAAGGAGAAACGAGATCTAAGTTGGGGGTGAGGCGCAGGGGGCTTGACTGCAAAAAGATTTCAGAGTGACAAGAGAATGTGAAAGCTTGAATCAAAGCAGCTGAAGGATTGGCTTTAATATCTGCTTAGATAAAAAATAAAAGTCTGTATGGATTAAGAGATAATCCACTAGATAGATTTAATCTGCCACATGTATTACTTCCCCAAAGAAAAGTATTGGGAGGGGAAGGTTGGTTTGGCTCAGTGCCCAGGATTTGAAGGCAGGTGATATATTCTCCTTTCTTCTGCAGGCCGCCTTTTCACTTGTCCCGAAGCATGCATCCTGCCCAAAGGGAGGGGCTGTCGCTGTACGCCTCTTGCTTCTTTGCAAGTCGCATTGAATCTAACTAAAGGGGTTTCTCAAGCAGAAAGGAGCACCACAAGCAAAATAACACAGCAATGACTAATAGGATAGGCACGGGGTAGGTTCAGATGCTGATGGTGATTTTGGCTGTCTGAGCACAGGGTTCTGAGGGGCAGTAACCGGCCATTTTATTAACACTTACCCCTCCTGTCCTGATTGCAATTGCCTTTCAAATAAACGCCACTCAGTAACACACTCCTTAAATGGAGGTTGAGGTCTGAATGCCACCTTGCTCCAAACACTTTGCCCCTGAAATCCATAGCAACAGCCCTCTCCATCCCTTCCTGTTCCCTTTCTTTACAAATGGCAGGTTGACTCCTTGGAGTAAGTTCAGTTTCCACAGCAGCAGACATACTGAAGTTGCTGGAGGACATTTGAACATGACGGGTTTTTTTCCATGTATTTTTTCAATATCAATATGGTATATTGTCTCTTTTAACCAACACATGCAACTGTATCTTGAACTGTACATGCATAACAGTCATGCACTTTTAGGAGCCTGTACATGTGATGGAATTTGGATTAGTTGGATTGAGGGGGTTTAATATTTTTTTTCATAGTTATCTTGCTCGGCAACAAATAAATTAATTCTGTAGACTGGTGTGTATTCCTTCTGTGTTGTGGGCCCGCATCTGTACCACCTCAGGTGAAGGTTTTTGGCAGATCTCTTAAGGTCAGTGGGATTTGGTTTGTCAAATCCTAGAGTAGGAGATCACAGGAGAAAGTACAGTGTGCCTCAGAGAAGAGCCATCGTGGTTTGAAACACCTGAGATGGCACTGGACAACTTCCCCAGCTTGTGCTGGGAGCAGGCCGTCTGCCTGAACTGTGCTTTTATGGGTGAATGTAATCACTCTCGGTTATATTTGGTGGGCAGTAGGGATGGATGAAGCTATAGATGTCTTCCGTCTTTCCCTTCTGGATGCACCATTACTGTTGCAGCTAAGGCACAGTAATTGCCAGCCATGTTCTGTTTTTAGGGATGCTTCCTTTTTAAGAGAGGTTCTGGCAAACCTTAAATGAGAAAGACGTATGCAGCACTGTGGGCTGAGAGGTGTTTTGTTTTCTGTTCTTCCCTTGATGCTGCCCATGTGCTATGGGAGGCGTTAGTACCCTTGGACCAAGAAGCACTTTGTAATAGCCAGTGCACTGCCTGTGTTTGGTGGGGGCGTAAAGGGAGTTGTGGCACCGTTCCTCTCCTAAACTGGGTGTCTTAGAGGATGAATGCTAAATGTGGAAGTGGTTAAGGGTGAAAGGTAAGGATAACTGGGATTCCTTGGAAACTCCTTTGCTTCTTCACAGCTAGCGAAAGAGTGAGTGTAGGAAGGGAGAGGAAGAGGTTGATACCTGGTGAAGCATTGGGGATAACGTGGGGCAGGAAATGGAGTAAGGGAAGCATTTGACTGCCTCACTTGACCCACTCACATTCATGGAGTGGAAGGGAGGAGAACGGTTACTGGTTTCCAGGCCTGAGCTTGCATAACTGTTTGCTTAATGCGTCCTTCTGGGAGAGAAATATGTGCCTTCTCAGCCCCTGAGAATTGTGTCTGGGAGTCAGCAGGGTACTGGCTAAAAGGCAATTGATACCTTGCTTTTATTTGGACCTTCAGGAGGGCTTTGTTGAGTTCTTCTAGGGTCTACTCACAGGTGAGAGGGAAAATTGTATCATTGATTTGAGGGAGACTGGCAAAGCAGAAATAAATGACCAATTTTTTCAGTTTTGAAGGAAGTAAAAATAGTCAGATGCCCCCAGGAGCAGTACTGGAAATAGTGTCAATCAATACAATTATGAAACATCTAGAAAAGAGGTGAACTGTGAGGTGGGAAAATTTGCTGGGGAGAGCAGTTAGGGAAGACTTAGGTCCTTCAGAGGCATCTCACACTTTAACAAAACAAGGCAATGGAACAGCCCTATGACACATGAAATTTGCTGCAGACAGGTGCTAGGAAATGCACACTGAAAGGAACAACGGAAACAACTCTGAGAACCTATCAAGTGTATAACTGATGTGGACTTACTCCACTGAGACAGAGGGAGGGTGTGGGAAGGAAATCATGAACAGATTTGTACATAGTGTTGGTACAAAATACAAGCTGTTAGGCTGTGTTTGAAATAAAAGGATGGGGAAATGGAGAATAATTCTGAGAGGGGGAATCTCATGAGGTTCAGTTTTTCTCATCTCCCACTCCAAAAAAGAATAAAGTAGAAACAGGCTGTGTGCTCTCCTGTCATATGCATAAGGAAGGATTTTCATGCCTCCAGAAAGAGGGGAGCATGGCTATAAACAAACAGAAACACTTAAAGCTGTTTCGAGAAAGAAGTGGGGGTCTTTCAGAATGATACAAGGTGAATAGGCTGCTTGTACGTGCTGTTTTTTCACTACCTACAATGGAGGGGCTTTAGTGGAGTCCATTTCTGTACTGTAATAGGGAATGTGCTGCACAGCGTGAAAATACTTGAAAAGACGGGTTTGGTACAGTTTGAAAATGGGAATCATGGATCACTGCTGATGTCAAATTTGTTGCTAAAAGGAATTATACAGACAGAGTGGGAAAAAAGCATAGAAGCTCTCTACTCAAAAGCAGAGAGGGACTTTTGGTAAAATTTAAAGACAATACTTCAGATTGATTTTTACAGGCACAAAATGATCCAATGGAACTCATTGGTACAAAATATTGCTGAAGTGGAGTGCTATCTCTCCTAATGGGTTGTATAGCCATAAAAATATTCTTTGCTGGTTTTATTAGAGGGGTGAAGATTCAGAACAATTTTCAGCTTTTGAGCTTGAAGCTAGGGAGATCCTGCTAGTTATGCATGGGGAAGGAAGGTCTCTTCTGAGAAGGTGACTCCATAGTTACCTGTAGCTGATGCCTGGTCCCGATGTCCCTCCTAGCCTCTGGTTGAACCTGTGTGACAATTCCTGCAGCGTGGTAGTGACTGTGTACGACATGCTGGCAGTTTCAGTCGTGTCCCTGGCTGCAAGGCGTCTCCTATAAGCTTTGTGGGAAAGCAGTATGTCCACGGGGTGAATGCAGAGGTACTTAACCAGTGACCACTATCCCCTGCTGCCACAGAGTGCTTTTCACCTCAGTCCCGAAGCATTTTGATGCTGATCTAGTTACGCAAAAATTATGCAAGTTAGTGTGCTTTATTGCTCCAAATGAGGACCTAATGTTTAACTGATGTGGAAACCAAATCACAAAGCTGTGAAGCAACATGGAAGAAGTCATGCAACAAACTGATGGTATAGTAGAGAACAAGACAAGCCTTGTGAGTCCTGAACTCTGCCCATTAGCATGTGTTGCCTTTCATTTTTAGCAAGTCATTTTTATTAAAAATATGTTGGCAGTTGATAACTGGCTGTGGCTTTCTTGTCAGCAGTACCTACAGAGAGGCGTAGGGCTTGTGGTACTCTGGTGTCACAAAAAAGCTGCAGTTCTCCGTCTTTCTGTGCTATGCCTCAAACAGCCATGGGAACATTGTGCTGTGAGTCACGGACTAGACCTACCTTCATGTCAGAGTACATAAAGCTCTCAATGGGACCGAGACAAGCATATCTCAGCCAGCACTCTTTTGCCCTATGAAACAATTCACTCCACTGAGATTCCTATTCTTCCCTGAGGGCTTGGGCACTGGCTGTTGCCAAAAAATCTCTGGCTCTGGATTCTTCATCTTACGAAAGGTGCTTGCCTCCTAGGATCTCTCAGCGGGTGGAGGCCAGCCGGGCACAGCTTCAGGCAATCGGTGAGAGAGTCACGCTCGCCCAAGCAAAGATTGAGAAGATAAAGGGCAGCAAGAAGGCTATTAAGGTACTGACTTCAGTGAAGGCTGCATGGCCTCCCTTCTTCCTTCCACCTTCTCTCTTTACTCCTGATATAAGCTCTGGAGAAGAACAGGTGCTCGGCTGCCGCAGCTGCTGCCTGCTCACCTCTCCATGCCTTGCTGCTGAGCAGGGCTGTGATGAGAATCCCCTTCCCGAGTCAGTCAATTGATGATTTTTAGACCCATGAGCCACACAGCTCCAGGTCTTATGAGGCCTATATAGATTGCTGCCCCAGCTGTTTCCTGAGAAAGAGAAAAGGCATGTGCTGAGCTAAGCCCAACACCCTCACACTTCAGGCTCGTAGACACTTTGGCTATTTGAATGAAAGCTGCTGTTAGAGAGCCTCCCCTTCAGTGCATCTTAATCCCATTGAGTCATGTAAAACTGGTGAAAATCCTTCTTTCCCCATTCTTGCTCCATTTTGTACAGTATTTCCAACTCCCTTCCTGCCAGTGGAAGCCTTTTTGCCAATGATCTTCTAGTACTTATATAGAGAGAGAAGCTCTGGCACTTCCAGTTTCAGAAGTGAGAGCCCATGCGTGTTTGGGTCTGTGCAGACAGCCCTTAGGACCCTGGTGACTCCAAGGCGGTCCATTCCCACTGGCAGCACAGATTGTGTGCTTATGCCACTCCACATGTTACTGTATTGTAGGATTGCCTAGTTGTTGGGATTTTTCAGACCCTCGTTGTTTCTCCACAGGTATTTTCCAGTGCTAAGTATCCAGCCCCTGAACGGCTGCAGGAGTACAGTTCAATTTTTGCTGGTGCAGAAGACCCAGCTAAACAGAAATGGCCAAGACATAAAATTCAGAGCAAACACCGAATGCTGGATGAGAAAGCTCTGCAGGTAAGGAGGAGGAGAACAGACCTTGAGATGAACAATCAAAGAGAAGCTGGGAGGCTGTTAATCTCTTTGAGGAAGTAGACCAGCGCTTTAGGATATAGGCTGGGAGCGGAACATCTTTTCAGCTTGGCCTGTTGGTGGGTGTGTGTGAGGTCAGGCTAGGAAGCTTGCGGAGCTGCTAATTTGAGAGGGCCACATCAGTACAAGACCTTGCCTGGGTGTTTGAGTGCTCTGGGTGGCTGTTGGCTGCCAATTCTCTGGAGCAGTTCTGTTTCCTGAAATGCCACCTTTCCTGCAGCAATGCTGGTGGGTGCTGCTGGCTAGGCTTAAGGCTTCGGCTGTGCATAGCAAGGCAGCTGGGATCAGGGTCATAATTGTTTGAAAAATAGTTTCTGAAGGCTCTAATATAAGTGTTGGTGAGAAGGGAAAGGTAAAAGTGCTTGTGAGTGTGTCAGGAGAAAAAGGAGTCATTAGAGCATTTTTCTGTCCCAGGAAAGCATCACACTTGGGTATTGTCCCTCCCTGGTTCCCAGCTAAGTTTTATGTCTTGCAGGGGAAAGATCATTTTGCTTCCTTACATCTTTTGTGCTTTGCTTCTCCTTTGCCTTGTGTTCAGCTATTGTGGGTTGCAAGCCCTTCAGAGGGGCTGAATCTCTCAGTACCCAGCACAGCTGGGGCTTCCAGGTGTGCCCATAGGACGGATGTCTGCAGCTGGTGGTGTTGAAGGAGGTCCTGAAGTATTGAGTTCCTTTTTAGCCTGTGGATTGAGTGGCAGGGAGGGGCTTCTTAGGGAGGTCTGAGAAGTGGTGGGTTTGGCAGGAAATGCAACCAAAGGATTCTCCAACAATTTGGGTCAACATCCCCGGGTCGGAAGGAGAGGAGGAAGAGTTGCTGTGCTTAAAGTTTAAAAGTTGCTGTGTATGTGCTGTGCCAGGAGTAGTAGATGTGCTCTTCCTGGCAGGTTAGGGATCAACCTGACAACTTCCCTGCTCTCCACCCCTAAAGAGACTTCCTTCCTCATCCCTGTGTGCCTTGGCCCAAAAATAAAGCTGCCACTGAATAATTTATCATGCTAAACTTTCCTGAGTTTTAATGGAGTTGAGACCTCACACAGTGAGGTAGTTATGAATATTTCAGCCAGGCCAGGGAAGCAGGGTTGCTGGACAGCTGGCAAACTCGAGCAGGGTTCGTGCTTCCTTCGAGCCCTGGCAGTAGCGCAGGGCAGAGCTGCGTGGGGCCTGCTGCTGGCCGGCCAGGGGAGGCCAATTACAGTTGTGCTATCTGGCTGCTGGCCCCATCCCATCAGAGCGTGTCGGGGGAGCAGAGGCAGGCGGTGAGTGGGCAGGGGAGATGCTCTTCCACCCTGAAGGGCTGGTGCCAATGTACAGCCCCTCTTACAGGGAGGGGATTGAGAAGAGCATCAGCTGGTAAAAAGCAGTGTCCTGCAAAGAGCAAATGGTGTGCCCATCCAACTGGCCTGCTGGCTCCAGTAGGCTCTGCATGCCCTTGCCCACAGCCCCTGCCATCTGCCTGTGATGCTACCTCTTCCCTGTCCCAGGCGGTCTCAGCACCATTGCCATGTTCTGCCCTTCGTGACCAAGGCTGCCATCACCACAGGGACTTTGTTGCAGGCCCCGGGGGATGTCTGTATTTGTTCCTCCCCTCCTGTGACCCATCTTTCGATCCTCCTTTGGTGTTGTTGATCTTTCTCTGGCTTTGCTGACCCTGCTTCATGCAGCGGTCTTGTTACTCTTGCCT
Source organism: Gymnogyps californianus (assembly GCF_018139145.2). Classification (NCBI taxonomy): domain Eukaryota; kingdom Metazoa; phylum Chordata; class Aves; order Accipitriformes; family Cathartidae; genus Gymnogyps; species Gymnogyps californianus. Next base: position 151,450,159 of record NC_059471.1, read on the forward strand.
AGCTCCTGCAGCTCTTCTGTGGGGCAGGGGGATGCTGCTGTGCTGGTGAGTGGCTGTCAGCTGATGAACGATGGAGGGGCCTGCGCCAGGAGCAGCTGGTGTGCTGAGTGGGGCTCGGTGCAGCTGAGCTCTGACCACATTCCGGGGGGACAGGCCCTTCTCGGCCATAGCTGAGCACGGAGCCTGATGTGCCTTGCAGTAATGAAATGTGACAGAGGGAAGTCTGATGTTTGCATTTATGCCCTCCTCAATTATTCAGGGCTTTCAGCAGAGGCTTGCTGCCTGTTTTCACTTCTAATGAGGCTTCTTTGCTGGGAGCAGTCGCAGTGGCCTTTGCTAACTTCACTCGCGCACGCACACACATGCCCCACCAGGAAAGCAAGCCCTGCTCGTGTCAGTTTGAGGGTAAGTGGTGGCAGCCTGTGCTCAGCGTTTAGGGTTTGTGCTCTGGGGGCAAAGCAGCTGAGTTGGAAATGTGCATGGTTTTGCACTTTATTTAAAAATGCTTCCCTCCTGGGAAAGTCTCCTTTCCCCTTCCACACCCCAAGCAAGTGAAAACTCAGCTGTTGAGAGGACACTGTTTAGGCTGGTAAGGTAAGCACTGATGGATAAGAGTGCCAGAAACAAGGTCCTTGCGGTAAGCCTGGAAAGCCACTTGCTTTGCACGTTGCTGTGGTAGCAGCTAAGCAGGGTTCAGCAGTGAGTTGGCTGCAGCCCTGTGGGGCTTCTCAGGCGCTGGGCACTGCCTTTGAGGTGGGAACTGTGTCTGGGTGCTGCAAGTGCCCCTCAGGAGACAAAAATGGGGTGGGAGGCATGGTCTGCCTGGTCTGCCTGGGCTTGGGAAGAGGTCCAAGCAAAAGTTACAGTCCGCTGCTGGAGTAACCTTGCTAGGCTTCAAAAATGTCAGTAACTTGGCATGTCCTTGTGAATTCTGCCTCTCTCAGAGTCCACCATGGGCGTGGGGAGTCTAAACCAGGTTTTTGGCACTTGCTCATCTTCAAGTGCTTTTCGAGCTAGCCTCAGCATTCCATGGGCATGGGGGGAATGGGGTTTCTGGTGTATCCCACCAATTTCATTTGTAATAGTGGGTGCTTAATTAAACTTAAGAACCAGGGTGACTATATTAACTGTAGGCTCTTAGGAAGAAAAGTGCCTGGAAATGCAGCGTCCTTAGGGGTGTGATCCTGCCAGGTGCCAAACCCCAGGTTGGGGTGCTTGAGCGTTCAAGTGGCCCCCATGACTTCAGTATGTTGACGTTGCTGAACCTTTGGCTTAAGGCCTCAATGTCCCTATAAGAAAACTAATTTTTAAATGGCGTGTTAACTTGTGGAATTCACAGTTGCAGGACATTATTGACGGTGTCTAACTGTTCTAAATTTCAAAACAGATCTAGGTACTTGAATAAGACTAGCACTTTGGTGGCATTTAAATTAAAAGGATTATGTAGGGCCTCACGTTTCAGAGTAATACTCATGCTTAGTGCTTTTATAACTTAGATGAGACTTGTAAGTAAATGTAGGTAATGGTTGGTTTCTCACTACGCCCTTAAAGTGATGCACAGTCTTCCAGTGCTAATTGAAGTCTACAAAGAGAGAATTAAAAAAATATATATATGACTTGAGGGCTCAGTGTGTGTGAACACTTCTAGCAAAAACGTCAGTACTCCCTCATGCTTAAAAAATTAAACATTGGGAAATGAATATTAATGATCAAAAGAACCTTTATTTTTTAATCTCTGCTTCTACAGTCTCTAAATAACAATTCATGTATTTTTGCCTACTTCTGTAAAAATTCAGGATGTTTATTTCAGTGTATTTTTCACAAGTTGGAACATGTTATTTGGGGGGAAAAAAAATTAAATCAAAACCTCCCAGGTCTTTGCTTATAGTATTTTATAGACTCAGAGCATCATACAAACTCTTAGTGGATTAACTGAGCTGTGACTAAGCCATTTTCCAGGATTTCTGGCTAACAAATTCAAGACTGAAATTTCAATCTGCAGGAACTGCTTATGTCGCTGAGATGTGGTCTTAAAACTGAACCAACGGTGGTCTCCATTTCCCCCATACAAGTACAAGGAGGGAAGAAGGACTCAGAGAATGCGATAGAGCAGGGATGCTGGAAGTAGTGAGGCAGTAGGAAGCTGTGGACAGTGTTTGAAGTGGTCACCTTCTGGTGACGGAAGAAAACCACAGGAGTGTGGCCAATTATTTAACCTGGCAAACTGTCCTGGTTAGTGCTTTGGTTTCTTCTGGTATGAATACTTACCACCTCGCAGCTGCTGGGCTGCTGCTGGTCCTAGTTTGTGAAGAAAGAACAGGAGTTGTGAAGGGTCTGACGAAAGGTGTGGGGAGGGGTCTGGGGTGGAGGTTTGTCCATCCCAGGCTGTCTCTGGGTTCAGGAACTGATGCCTTTCCTCCCTCTACAGCAAAGTGTGCTGTGGGCACTGAGCTTCATCCCCCCGAGCATCTGGCAGCGGGCGCTGTCACGCTAGCTGAAACACTGCTCTGATCTGGGATGGCAATTCCTGTTCTATATAAAAGTCAAGCAGTTCAGATGTAATAAGTCCTTTTCTAAAGGGAGCTCTATATATTATGCATGAAGTTTTAGAACCAAGAGAGAGGAGATTTCAGTTCATTAGAGTTGAAAACTCCTGCAAATCCCTCAGGCTTTGCAAAACCATCTGGCACATGTTCCACCCTGCACACTCCCTTCTGCCTGATCTCTTGCCTAGTGCAAGCACTCTGTTTTTTCCTAACCTCTTTTTCCTTTGCCTTCCCTGCATACCCCACCGGTGGGATCACATCTCTTAAAACATCAACTGAAGGCAGCAGAGGGGAGGTAATAGAGATGTTTGGGGGACTCTGCCTGCATGAAAATGTCTAGTAGTTAGAGACACCGTAACAAATGCCTTTTAGACTGCGGTGCTTGATCACTGCCTCTGGCTATAGAGCCTGAGTGGTTGTTTTATTTTGGTGGATCCTTGCCACAGCAACACCTGTTCAATATGACCCATCCATGGCACCAAAAGCACATGCCATGAGTCTGAACTGCTGAGATTTGCCATGAGTGTGGGGTTGCAATGTTGTCTGTGTGCTTCCTTGCTCAAAGGGAGGTGGAGAGGGAGCAGTAGGGTTCCCGGACCATGCAGTGGATCCAGCAGTGTGGGTTGTGGTGGCTGGGGAGAGCTGTCTCAGCAGCTGTGGTTTTAGTGTCTTACCACCTGTTATCTGTCATCCTGCAGGAGAAGCTCAAGTACTTCCCTGTGTGCCTGAACACCAAAATTCACCAGGAGGATGATGCAGAAGAAGGCCTTGGCAGCCTCCCCAGGAACATCAGCTCCCTTAGCTCCCTGCTGCTCTTCAACACCACCGAGAACCTGTGAGAGCTTGAGCAGTGCTGTGCTGCTCATCTGCCCCTGCTTGTCCTCAGAGGAGCTTTCCCTTCCCCAGGGGCAGCAGTAACTGCTTGCTTTCCTGGGAGTCTTAGATACCAGGCTCCAGTTAGGACAGAGTTTGGTACCTCTCTGCTGGCTTCCAGCTAGCAACCCTTTCTTCCCCACTCTTCCCCTTGGGTGGAAGGAGTTGTTTTGTCTGCACCTGATCCTCCACTCACCTGCTTTCAACCCAACTTTGCACTTCCCTTCCCTGACTTAGTTTTTCCTGTCATACCCCTGTAATAATTTCTCTCCGGCCTTGAGAGCTGCTGTCACTCCTGCCCTTCTCTGCCCCATGTGCCTGCCTAGGTTCTGCTCCTTCTCCTGATGGTTCCTCACAGCAACACTTTACCGCTGTTGCTGCTTTAATAGCTGCACGGCCTCTCACTGCAGTTCCCTTTCCCATTGGGCTTTGCCTCATGCTTCCTCCTTGTGCCCATACTGAAGAGCTTCTTTAAGCCCTTCTTGAGCTTTCAGCTGCTGGATCTCCTCTTTCTTCTCCTCAGCCACAGATTATTTCCCCTCTTCATCTTTCCTCCTGCCCCTTGAGTGACAAGTCACCAGGAGAGACTCGTGTCCTGCTGCAGGTTGTAGGACGGTCTCAGGCCAGGCGGTGGGAGGGGGCAAGCTTGATAATGATGGCAGTGCAGTGGGGCTTTGCTTTAGGATGAATGTGGAGGCTGCACTGGCAGGGTGGGGAGCTGATCACCTCCTGGTTGTGGAGGGGAAAGGCAGGAAAATGGGGCTAGAAGAAGGAAACTGGAAGGCCCAGTATTTTCTACCTGCGTGAGTGAGTCGGGAGGTCTCCACCTCCAAGGCTGTCTTGGGTACGCTGTTTCTTCTGGCCTTGGCTCTCAAGGTGGCATCACTGAAATACTTGTCCTCTACCCTTAGGTACAAGAAGTATGTTTTCCTGGATCCTCTGGCTGGAGCAGTGACCAAGACCCATGTGGCTCTGGAAACAGAGACAGAAGAGAAGCTCTTTGATGCTCCTCTTTCCATTACCAAAAGAGGACAGCTGGACCGACAGGTGAGATGCAGCTGTGGGGATGCAGCTGCTTCCCCTTCAGGGGATTGTGCTCAGCTCTCTGAGAGGAGAGGGCTTCTGTAGGGTGGAGAGCAGGGAGGAGAATGGCCTCTCATGGGGCTGCAGGGTGTCTCACTTATCAGAAGGACCTTGCCCATTTTTGAGCTTGAAGTCCTGGTTTGGGCTTGATGGATGACACAAAATCCTCAAACTTGGCAGGTGTTTCTCTCTGCTCAAGCCGTTGCTGGGTGGTGTGACAAGAGTAATGTAATATTGATTCATCGTGCTGCTAGACCTCAGGGCTCTAGAGGATTTTGGAGGCTCCATCACTTGGATAATCCCCCTTGTGCTAACTCCTGAGCCTTGTGAGGAGTGTGAAGGTGAGGTGCCATGGCTGGAAGGTACCTGGGAAGAGGCCTGTGCCCCATTGTTCCTGCTGGGAAGGGGCGCCTGCTGGTGCAAACAGAAGGACCAGCCAGCATGAGCAAAGGGTTTGTGCTTGGTGTGGGCATGGGGCAGGCAGTGCACCAACCCAGCTGCCCCAGCATATGACTGACCTTGTCCCCAACACCTCGTAGTGGCCATACCTGGAGCTTTGCTGGTACGTGGTTGAATGTGTGGTTTGGTGCTGGGGAAAGAAGCCTGGGAGCCATTTGCTCATCATGTTGTACTGGAGGAGATAGATAGCAGTGTGTGTAGCAAACAAAGCCCTTTATTCACAGTGCACCTTTAGTACTGTTTTGCCTGTGTGTTAAGCACAAAACCAAACCTCTAACTACTTGGTTGTGCTTCTTCTGCATCTTAATATCAGAACTGGTTCAGGCACCATTCTCTTCTGGAGGAGAAGAGACTGCCCTATGTAGGCTGCAAAAGTTGGTGCCTGAGACCTTCAGGGGATGATAGTGTCCACTTGTAAGAAACTAGGAAGAGTCCTGCACCTCTTCCTCCTGCAGCCTGCCTTTTCCAAGCGTGATCTGCAGGGGGTAGCCTCCAAGCACGGAGAGCTGCTAACAGGACAAGAGCACAGAGTTGTAGGGGTAGCTGATGAGCAGCCACTGTACCAAGGCACACAAGCCCAGCTCTGACTGCCGCCCAGGCTGTTCCCTGCAGTTCCCCTGCTTGCTGCAAGGGAAAGCAAGTGTGTAGTCGGTGCCTTATCTTTTTGTTTTGGGTTTCCTTTAGGTAGCTGAAAATTACTTCTACGTGCCAGATTTGGGCCAGGTCCCCGAGATCGATGTGCCATCCTACCTGCCAGACCTGCCTGGCATTGCTGCAGATCTCATGTACAGTGCTGATCTGGGCCCTGGCATCGCACCATCTGCCCCTAGCAGTGCTATTCCAGAGCTGCCCACTTTCAACACTGAGTCGGTGGAGCCTTTGCAACCAGGTATTTCCAATCCCTGCTCCCAGGACCCTGTGAAGGAGGAAGGCAGGGACTGCTAGAAGGTGGAGACAAGGCAGAAAGTCCCTTGGTGATTTCAAGATGGATGTTGGAGATACCTCTGGCTTGTGCTTGGGCCTGAGTCAAAGCTGCAGCCTGCTCAAGTGCTGGCCAGACTCCGGGCCCATCACCTCCCTCACCCCCTGCATGGCTAGGGAGGAGGGAGTGCGGTGTGCAGGGACTGGCCTTGTGGCAGGCTGGTGGGATGCCCTTGGGCAAGCTGGGCAGGCCCAGTGGGATGCAGCTGGGGAGGGCAGAGTAGGGGAATCTCAGAGTCTGCCTTGGCCCTGCCTGCTGTTAAGGGATGCTGCACAGGGTGGGAGTGCTGTGCTACACGGTGCCTGCGGAGTACTCTGATCTGTCGCCACTGAGGCATGCGAAGCTCTGAGCTGAAGCTCTCAGTGTGCTGTCCTCTAGGACACTTCAGATGCAACTTCTTTCATCTTTCAGACCTTCAAGATGCTGAGCTATTGCCGCCGCCCCCACCACCACCTCCCCCACCACCTCCTGTTATGCCAACTACTGTGCCTCCTCCGCCACCCCTGCCCCAGCCCACAGCCCCCTCTGAGCCAGCCCGGACAGCGAGCGAGGAGAGCAGCAATGCAGTGCCTGTAGGTAAGGGCTGGGCATCTCCACACCTTTACCAGCAGAATCTAACTCTGACTCCTTGGCTTCAGCCAATGTCCTTGGTTCCCTGTGGCTTCCCAGCCTTCCGGCAGAGGAGGGAAGCTGCAGTGGGAGGGGAAGCTGCTCCCACCTGCCTGGGAGCTGCAAGCCTTCGGTTTCCCCTTGGCGGGGCTCCTGCTGGCTGGGCTGAGCATAAGCCCATCACTGAGAGGTGTCTGAGCTGGGCTCACAGCCCTGAGCAGAAGCTGGCGGGGTATCGGAGCAGCCCTTTCCATGGGGATTTGGCTGGGCATGTGGCTGGTGCACTGACCCGTGGCTGCTGCCTGTCTTTCCTGTCCCTGCAGCTTTGGTCCAGGGAGCCCCGAAGGAGGTGGTGAACCCCTCTACTGGGCGTGCCAGTCTCCTGGAGTCCATCCGCCAGGCCGGTGGCATTGGGAAGGCCAACCTCCGCAGTGTCAAGGAGAGGAAGCTGGAGAAGAAGAAGCAGAAGGAACAAGAACAAGGTGCTGAGGCTCTTCAGCAGAACTGATCTTCCTTGCTCTCTGCCCCAGGCTGGGGAGGTGTAGGTCTGGGGGGAGACGGGCAAGCCAGGAGGACAGTGAACATACGTAGAGCAGAAAGGTTGTCTCTCCTCACAGGCTGGTGTAGGTCTCAGGTGTTTCCCATTCAGCCAAAGCTCTGTGAACTTGCTAAACCCCATCTGCCAGAAGGGTATTCGTGTTCTTGATGGAGAACTGCTCTGTCTCAGGGCACGTGTAGAAGTTTCACGTGTGTTGCATGGCGGGCAGACACACAAAGGAAACCCTGGGGCCAAGAGGGGCAGGGCTGAGCTGGTTGAGCACGTTGGTTTAGGTAGCTGGGGAGGATATTGATGGAGCTGGTTTGGCAGAATGAGACTGCAAATACCCAGCCCCTCAAGGAATTCCACTCTTGGATTTCCCCAGAAGATGCCATTACCCTGCGGTGCCTGGTGTTTTCCTGCCCTGAAACTGGAGTATAGTGGGAGAGATTAGGGGTGTGATACAAGATTAGACGTTTGGTTTCTTTTTCTTTAATCTGAAGGCAGTATTGCAGGAGAATGCTTTTGCTGTAGTACTAGGTTCAGACTGATGCTTCTTCTTGTCTGACTTGTTTTGCTCTGTTTCAGTGAGAGCTACAGGACAAGGTGGAGATTTGATGTCAGACCTCTTCAACAAACTGGTGCTGAGGCGCAAAGGTACTGTCCTGCAGGGTGGGCTGCTCCTCCCCCCTAGGAAAGAGGGAGAGCACTTTCTGGCACCTCAGTTGTGTCAGCCACAGCCCTAGAAACAGGAACAGAGACACTTTCCCCGGTGAGTGTGCCACAGCGTGGCTGGGAGTGTCTGTACAGAGGGTGAGCAGAGGAATCTCCACCTCAAGTCCAGCTGGAGGCACTGGAGGAGGTTGTGACTCCAGGGCAGAGGATGGACTCTGAAAGCTACCTGTGAGGAAGCTACAGCAGTGTCTTTTTTTAATTCTGTACTGGGGCAGCTGGGCCGCTCGCCCATGGGGGCACCTGAGTTGCCCCGAGGCCTTGGCAGGTACCCAGGGCATTTAGGGCCAGTGTCACCCCTCAGAACCTGGCAGAGGGTGGAGGAGGGCATGGACTTGCTCAGCTGGAGCTTTAGTTAAATGAGCCCTTGGTGCAGGGCTGTGGTGGCATTTACGCATTGGCTCTTCTGCTTGCCTGCGTCACCTGGGTGCTGGGAACAGCGGTATGAGGCACGGTTTTTGGCATGGTTTTTCCCCTCCCCTTTGCTGAGCTTCTGTGTTCTCTAGTCCCCAGGTGTCACTCACTGGTGCTTTTCCTTCCCTCACAGGTATTTCGGGGAAAGGGCCGGGAGCCTCTGCAAATCCCGATGCTCCTGGAAGTCCTGCTGGTGCCTTTGCTCGTATGTCGGACTCAATACCACCCCTCCCACCCCCACAGCAGCCCGTGGGTGAGGAGGATGAGGATGACTGGGAGTCATAGATGGGGTCAGTTGAGCGTCAGACTCTTGAACTAAGCACCTTTGAGAGACACCAGCCTGTGAAGGTACCTCCTAGAGCGTGGGCACTGGCAAGAGACCCTGTCATTTCTTTTTGAAGAAGAACAAGAGCAACAGGAGCTAACTGCTGCTGAGGTTACAGTTATCAATGAGGGTTTTTCTTCTGCTGTCTGCTATTCTCCACCCCAAGTACTACATTCCATCTCAAATGCTGCTGCGGCTCACACTGGCGCAATAAATCCTGCCTTAGCTGGCAGGCAGTGGGGGCTGCCTGTGCTCAGAGGATCAGAACTAACTTTGCTCCTGATTTAAAGGGCCCTCAGTCTTTCCTAATGTGACTGGTGATGACTGCAAAAGCATCTCTTGCAGGCAAACAGCCCTTGCCTCATTTGTCTCCTTGTGCTTGCTTGCTGAAGCTCCTGTTTGCTTGGTTGTTGCTAGAAGAAAGTGTGTATGTGTCCCTTCACAGGGCTCTAATTCCTGGTGCCTCTGCACTTGATGGTTTCTTTCTCTACCTGGCTTATGGTAATTCTTTGCCTGTTGCCATCTGAAAAATTTCAATAAAGTTGAAGGAAGCAGGTCCTTGCAGCCTTCACTTTGGTAAAAGCAGGAAGCGTGCTCAATTAAGAGTCTGTTAACAGAAAGCCCAGCTGTCCACTCTCACCTCAGGGGAGGCTAGCCTTACACCCCAGCACCACCGGCCACAGGGCTGTTACAAGCAGGTGCCCCCCCGACTCCCACTGCTGCGTTCACCAGGGTTAAGGATGGCTTGTGGCAGACAGTGGGGTTTGTACCCACTGAGGGTGCAGGAGAGTCACAATGGAAGTTTCTCAGAAGCAGCTGTTTCTTTCCCTGTGGGGCTAAGTAACATATAGGGAGTGGGTACCAGCTCTGTGTCTGATTATAAGTGCTTTCTTCATTGTGAAGAGCCTCGAGAGGTAGCATCCAGCTGCTGAAACTGGCAGGGAGGCAAAAGAAGCTCCTGGGAAGAGACTTGCTCAGGGTGACAGAAAGAGCTGGGGACGGCCATGGGATTACATAGCCATCCCTGTTGTTATCACTGCCCTCCAGCACTGACCCATGACCTAGGAGAGAAGCCCAGGAAAGTTACACTAAAAAAAAAAATTAAAAAAAAAAAAAGGTTTTACCATTTTCCACAGAAAGTTACTGTGAATTCAAAAACATAGGCATTAAACAGAGCAGAGCAATCCTGTGCTTAAGCATGATCAAAGGAGAAATGCTGTGCTGTATTATGGCCATATATTTATTCCCCTTGAAAGAATGAACCACTCCTTGAATATATTGACTGCTTGAAGCAAGGTAGAAGAAGGGGATAAGAAATGTTACCCATAGTAATATTTACCCATGTCTTACCAGTCTGACTGTGTAATTACAACATGACACAAACTAATGGCCTGATAGTTTACAATTCTTGTGAAAAGCTCTATGTTTTCATTGGTTATCAGGCCCCCTACACTTGGTGGTTGATGGGAAAAGGCAGATGTGTTCAGTCAAAATAATTATACTCCCCATACTTAAGTGTTTGAGTCGAAAATATTTAATCAATTTAAATAAGACCTTAACAGCTGTAAACAAATAGGAGCCTGCCACTACTACCTTCACCTGCCTCAGACCTACAACCAGTTTCCCTCCTGGTTATGGTGCTGAAGGCTGTCTCACCGTCATAGTGCTCAGATACTGAACAGCAAACATCCACAAAGGAGGCAGAAGGCAGAGATTCACAAACTCCTTGGTACAGAAAAGCAGGAACTTCAGGTGTTCTTCAGAGGTGTAGTTCACAGAGTTGACCTACAGCCTGTTCTCTGGTCCACATCACAAAGCATCCAACTTCCCTCGATGGAACTAGGAACACACAAAACCAGACAGTTTGTCCCTGGCATTACTCTAAAGTGAAGGTTTGAGAAAAGTACAAATTAGTACAGTGGGAAACAGTTTTGGTAGCAGTACATAAGATGTAAGTTCTGACCTTTCTTAACTCTGCAAACGCTGATCCAAAGGCAGGTTTCACCTGGGTTCTCTCCCTGATCCACTGCGGCAGTTTGTTAAAGACAGCAGGGCGTGCATACCTGTGGTCCAGGAGAAGGATGCTTGCAAAGTCCTTCTGATGGCGAATGGCTCTGCCTGTACAGAGTGTAAAATCACATTAAAATGGCCCATTCAGGTGTTTGTTCTCAGGGAAGGAAGCTCATGTTCCCGTCATCTGTACTTAGACTGATTGGAAATGCATCCTTTTTCCCACCCTCCTACTTCAGTACAGTCACATTTCGTATCCCCTAGCCTGTCCAAGGAAGGATGAATTACCTATCGACTGGTTTACTGCCTTCATGCACAGGTTTTCAATCAGCACTCTGCTAGGTGCCTGGCCAGCAGCTCTGGGCTGGAAAGGAGAAATAGGTAAGACTGAATATGAGGCAGATGTAAACCAAACTAGGGCATCTTAATGACAAAGTGAGGCAAATGCTTTTACCCCTGCAGAGTGAGTGGGTGGCCAAGAAGACCCCAAGCTGAGAGTAAGGAGGGACAGAAGAAAGGTTGCAGTCAGAAAACTATGTTAGGCATTGACAAAGAGCCAGCCCAAGGCCCCCTTGAAGGCAGAAAACTTGTCCCCAGCTGCCCAGGAACAGCATTTCCAGTGGGCAGCGAGAAAGAACAAGTGAGCCAAGAGAAGTGATCCTGGCAAGCAGCTTCTACCACCCTGGCACCTCCTCTGGGGTGAAGGGACCTTGCTCCCCTTGGAACTCAGAGTTCCCAGCGCGCCCCGGGTGGTGTTTCCCTCCACTGAGCTTCTTCCCTGTGTTTAGGGCTACCTGTACACGTGCAGCGTGGAGAAGGCTGTGCTTGCAGTACCACAGTCTCTAGGAAACAAGGGCAAGCTCAAAGAAAAAAAATCTTCGAAGGCAGCCCTGGGACTCATGTGCTGGGGGGAAAGTTAATATTAAAAAGCAGAAGTGAAACAGGCAGAGGTTTAAGTGTCTCTGTTACCATTGTTTTGTCAAGCCAAGTCATTTTTTCCTGGAGCTCTGGAGATTTAATGTTGGGGTAAGGCATTCCCACCATAATCACACACCTGCAAGGGGCAAGGGAGGACTGCATTATTCTTAATGTCTCATCCTAGAGCACTTTGCCAATAGACTGATACATTAGAGGTCACTGCACTCATGAAAGACAGCCAGCCCTGAAAACCAAAGGCAGCAATAAAGCACAGCAGTCTGACAAGCATGCTCTGAACGGAAAGCTGCAGAGGGATTCAGGGTGCCAGAACAAGGGCTAATCTAGCACAGCAAGCCTAACTGCATTACTCGCATGAAAAGTAGTCTGGACAAGCGGGTTTTACACCACCCAGCAGACTTGGTCCTGTTGGTTTAAGCATCAGCCCAAGCCATGTGCTCCCCAGGATTTTCTATCTATGCAAGTACTGACATGTCCATCCTGCTTGGAGTCACCGCACCACAAGCCCAGTGCTCACCTTCCAAGGAGCAGCCACCTTACCTTCCCAGGTCATCAGAGAAGTTGATCCCTTCGCTCATTTTGCCTCCAACTACAGAAAGCAGCAGGGCCCCCGTCATCTGTCCTCCTGCCTGGCTGCAGCGCTGCAGGAGAGGGACCAGCAACTTAAACCAGAGTAGGGAAGATTTCTGTGCTTCAGAAACGCTCCCACACCTGGGCTAGAGAACTCTTTCCTTGTTAAAAGCTGCAATGCCCTCTTTAGCAGCACTCCCATACGCAGTTGGGATGCCACACTCCCACCAGCCTGCCAGCTCAGCTTACCTTTATGCACTTGGCATATTCCACCAGCACCTGCTCCACCTGGTTGGCTTTCTTAGGCTCCTGAAAGATCTGTCACAGACACAGTGCATCAGTTGCAGCAACAGGAAGCAAACAGTTTAAAGAAAGCAAGTAATTTTACTCCCCTGCCATTAAGCAACACATGGAACTAAGATCAGGGAAGGGCAAATTGCCTGCAAAACCAACTTAACCAGCACCTTTCCCCTCCACCCTGGAAATGCACTGCATGCTCACTACAGCACTTTTCAACTGGGCTCTGAAGGGAGCAGCAGCTGCTCCTGCCCCTCCAACATTCCCTTTCAGCTTTGGCAGACTTGTCTAATTCTGCAAGAAGTTGCAAGTCATCTGAGAGCTGAAAGGCAGGAAAGCAACGTGCACCTCTTCCACCTTTGAATAAAGATCCAGCAGGGTGAGGAGACCCTCCAGCTGCAAGATCTTTGAGAACAGTGACAGGAACAATCAATTCGAATCACCAATTAATTCCAAGTAACACCTCCTCTTGCCCAGTGAATGAATTAGTTTTCTATGCAAAGCATACGTAAAGTACTATTTCTTTATGTTATTCTAGCATGCCTAATTAGTTACTGAAAGCCCCCGCAGTTAATTAAGCTGCATTTTGATAGATGCTGCACCTTGGCCTAAATCACAAGTTGTTTTCCTAGTAAACAAGAGGTGCAACATCTGTCTTTTCTGTGACAGTAAAGAGCCTAAAATATGTGTTTTGTCTTGGTTATCAAGAAGTACTATCAAATTTTACCAGCCAGAACCAGTCTTTCAGTAGAAAAATAACTGGCAATTACAAATATAAGCCAAAACTATAAACAGTAGCTATTTAATCCTCTGATTTAAATTAATTTTCCCTGTGTAATTTATATATAATCTCAGTGTGATCTCACCACAGCCACCTCAGGGAAGACTTTAACCTTCCTCTGCTATGATACTATCTTGTGTGTGGGCAGCTGAAAGTCACACTTGGTGCACTTCTACCAAATTGCTTTGCTAACGCGTGTCCAATTTGCCGGAGACTGCAAAGGCCAAACAAGAACAAATCAGAGCTGAAAGGCAGAGCAAGCTGCGTGATTGTGGCACAAAGCCTTGGAGGCACCAGGCAGACCACTGGGACCCCAAGAGAACACACTTGAAAGGCACTATGAGTGATAGCTGTACAGACACATGGAGAAGCTGAAGCATAATGCTTCCACCACAAAAACCTACAGGCAGATCCACGTGCCAGAATGTCTGCGCCAAGGCTGTGAAACGTCTGGGTCTGTGCTCTCCTAATCCACGTGGTAAGTTATTTAGCTTTTGGTAAACAGAAGTCACAGCCAGGGTATATGTAATTCTTTTTTTTTCCCCCCCCGGCCCATGATCCAAGATCCCTGCCCCACGCCCTGAGACAGTCGGACTGCCTGACCTTCAATACCCAACCTTCAAATACTTGTGAGAGTCATTGCAAAGATTTTATATTTGCAGTGATCTCCCTATTTAATGTTTCTCATCGCTTCTTCAACAGGAGTCACCACTGCTAGTCTTTCCATTCTCATCTCTACACTTCTACCAGAAAAAACACCCACCATTTGTCCTATGAACTGCAGTCTGGTCCCACTCTGCCTAGCCCTTAGTTGTGCTGGTCTGTGTTCAAGGGACACATAGCTGAGCCTGGGAAAAACAAATTCCGTATAAGAGCTCAACCTGAACAGCCCCCCCAGCCACACGGGAGCAAGCTTGCTGGTTATGGAAAGTGAGGATTGTCTCCCCCCATGGCCACTACACAGACTGTGCACTTAAAGAATCTATAGCTGCATTTAATCTAATTTAGATCCCAGCTCAGTGATCAGCCACCTGGGAAGTATCATTTATTCATTACTGGAGGGATTGGCTAGATAAACATCCGCTCTGCTCTGCTGTGCAGAGTATGAGAAAAACTCAGTGAGAGAGGCCTGTAATGCATAGATAATAGTTTGATTTTTGAAACCTCCATTTAAAGTACCAACTGCCCCTGGCTGCACAATTACCTTCTTCTTAGTTGCCAGGCGGGTGAGCAGACCCGTCTTCTCCCAGTGTGCATACACCTGCTTCTCATATTCATAGGAGGGGAAGAAGCACACCACACCCCCTGGGACCACGTTGCACAGGTTGCAAAGGATTCGACCCGTCTCATCCATCTGCAAGAGAGACAAGAGCATATTGCAGCTGACAGGCGCTCCAGCTAATGCCGCTCCAATTCTGTGCTCAATCCCAGGGTCGCACCTGCCCTAAGACATGCCTTAGGGGAGGCAAAATGTGGGAAATATGCCAGATCTGAGAGAGCTCTCTAGGGGAGCTGGGCATCACCAAAACCACTCTTCACTGCTTGGCCTCTCCTCCTAATCCAGGGTTTCTGTTACTGCTGTGGAGCAGTGGTCATTAGGGAAAGGAGGTTGTATGTCCGTTGTCCCAGCGGATGGGACCTGTCACACTAGAACAGATGTGGAGAGATAGCTAGCACATCTGGTAGAGATTCAGCAGGGGCAGAGCAGATGTAGTGTCTGGCCTTAGGTGCTTACTGGCCCACCAAAGGAAGAAGGAAAAAGCGCAGAATCATCTGCTGCCGCCCCTATGGTTTGGGCTGCACTCTGCAGGGCTGCCACGCTCCACTGTCACTGAGCCCTTCAAATTGAAGCACAGTCAGAAATCTCCTGATGCCGAGCACACAAATGCACGATCTCAGTACAGCCAAACAGGAGTTGCTAGCATTCCTTGTCTCCAAGAGCTACCTCTGAGCAGGCAGCTCAAAATCCCTTTTGCTGCTACTCTTTCCCAATTACTTGGCAACACACCTGCCCCAAATCCCATGGATTTCCCTTGCCATGGCTTTTGATCAGCCCACCTTTCAAACAGGGAGCACACTGTCCTATGAAACATAAGCATGTGAAACAAAAAAAGAGATACCAAGGAAGGGAACAAAGGAAAGACTGACCATCTGGGGCAGGTCTCTCGTCTGGTAGGTAAACTCCAGCTGCTGGTTGGAAGGACCACTGCAGAGGATTATGGGCAAAATGTTTTCTGGAGGAATCACATGTCCTGGAGACAAAAACAAGTCGTGACAGTCAACATCACTGCCGTTGGCACAAACCCCACTAGCTGAAGAGCTTTACCTGCGTGCAGTGACAGAGGCACACGTTTGCCTGGCTAAGCCAAAGTGGCTAAGTCACTCAGCTGCTCTGACTTCCATTCCCTGAGCCCCTGGGAAGAAGGCACGGCACACTGCCTGCTTATACTGACCAAGACCACTGAGGAAGCTCAGAGTGGAAGGGAACTAGCAGCCCTTTGCTGCCATGATTTCTAGGAAAGATGCCATGTTGCTTAGAGTACTGACAAAAAAGCACCAAAGGCAAACCGCAACACTCGGGTCTCGCGGAGACAGATTGTGATCCCTCCCTGCCACCCCGGCACACTCACCACAAGAGAACTCCACGACACGTGCAGGCTCCACACCAGCACAGGACAGCAACTGCTCTCGGAAATCAGCCACCTACGAACCACAAGCCAAAGAGAGGTAAAGCACTAGCATCCCAAAAGACGCTACATCAGCAACACCGGTACTGCCCCTTGAGCACCAGTGTTGAGGAAGAGCTCGTCAGCTCTGTCCAGTGGGTTGCTGGCACAGGGGAGAGGAGCTCCCTCCGTGATGAGAAAATGAAGGGCATGGGAAAGCTGAGCACACGAAGCCAGGGCTGGGCGGCGTGCTGGAGTCCAGGGCACGCAGAAGGAAAAAGGGCCTGCGTAAATCCCGCAAGGTCGGCCACGGCTGCCACGCGGGGAGCTCATCTGCCTCGGCGACGCCGGTGCCGGCACGACCGCCCAGCCCCGACCGCTGCAGGCGGCGGCCCCGCGGAGCAGCCCCCGGCCGCCCAGCGCCGCGCCCCGGCGCCTCCTGCGGGCGAGGAGCGGCAGCGCCCCCTGCCGGCGGCACGGCACGGCACGGCACGGCACGGCACGGCACGGCACGGCACGGCACGGCACGGCACGGCACGGCACGGCACGGCACGGCACGGCGCTCCGCCCCGGGGGCGCGGGGGCCCGCCGGCGCCCCGGCCTGCCCGCCCTCTGCCAAGGCCAGGCCGAGTGCCCGGGGCGGACCCTCAAGCTGGCCCAAGCACAGCTGGCAGCGTGAAGGGGGCAGGGGGCCAGGCTCCCCTTTCGGTGCCCATGGTCCTGAGCCTTGCTGTGGCCCTGCCTGGAACCGCCCAGCCTCTCCGGGCCCAACACGTTCCAATTTCAGACTTCTCCAGGCCCAAAAACCCGTTACCAGGACTCCCAAGCACGGCACAGACCACAGCCTGGACTGCAACTACATCCTCTCTCTGAGTTACAGTCTGAATGGTTCAAAGTTGGAGTGGTGGCTTTCCAAAAAGGAGGTCTTGCACTTCACACCCTCCTCCCCCCTCCCTTGTCACCACAAGGGCAAAGAGGAAATTTCAGGACATTCGTGTCCAGGAACAGGATAAATGTAACTTAACTGGGATATCTGACACACCCCACTGCATCTGTACAACACAAACACACTCTCAGGCACTAAAGCAATGGGAGAAAGATGATAAGCTACCTGTCACCATACCAATCCTGAATTCTTGATTTTTCTGAAAGATCCCCTATGGGATGGTCCCTGTGGGATCCCTGTCCATTTAGAAGGTCAGATGGTTTTACAAGGTCCTCTGACTGCTATCCGTGCTAGTTCCAACCTACCATGAGCTCAGCCTCGGCCTGTATCATCTTGAGGACGAGAAAGGCTGACAAGGGCAATCCTGCCCTTGCACCTACAGCTCTTTGCATAAACAGGCAGTGTGACACCTCATGCAGGGAAACCGTACCAGGGAGATAAAAGAGTGGGTAGGAGAGGTCGTTTCCCACACACACCACGGGAAGTGAGAAGACGAGTACATCCCAGTGGGGCCAAGCTGCTATCTTTCCATGCCTGCTTGCAGATAGACCTCCTGAGACCTCAGCATAGCATCCTTATTCCCTCACCGGCTGCATGGTGCCCCCGGCAATGATTACAGCACGGCATTCTTCCACCACCTTGGCAAAGTGGACAGCTGGATTCAGCAAGAGGAATTTGAGGCTGCTCTGACCAACTGTGCCTGGGAAAAGGAGGGAAACAGCATCAGGAGCTAGCTGTGACACACACTCAGGGATATGAGAGATTCTCCCTCCTGCCCTGGGCACTCTGGTGGGGCCCCACCTCTCAAAGCAAGGACTTGCTAGTCAACCCTGCCAGAGGCAGCAGCAGGTAACGCCAACCTGGAAGTTACCTTCTGCTTCCTAATCTTCTTGGAGCTGTAGAAGAGGTGCAGTAAATTGCAAGACCAAAATTGACATCCAAAGTGGGAGCAGAGCTCTGCAAACCCTGGCCCCAATGCCCTTGGTTAAGAATTCCTTCGGGTTCATGCGTGTCCTCAGACAGACCAAGCCTGCCAGCCTGCATCACAGATGGCACAGATATGTTGCTGCAGGCTCTCCCCAGGCTTAGGATCTCCTCCCTCGCTGCCAGGGAATCGCCCTGCTTGTGACTCATGCCACCTCTCCCCAGCTCACCCTTTCCAGTACCTTGCCTGTTGAGAATGACTCTGCCATCTTGGTTTGCATTTGTGAGGGCTGACAGAAATCCTTCAATCTGCATCAGTGGAGAGGCAGTTCGGAGCTCGTCGTTCTCAGCCTCCACGGGAGGGATCTGGGGAGTACCTGCTGGCCCAAAGAGAAAAGGAGAGGCAGGCAACTTAGGCCACACTTCTGAAGACAGGGACTAAGCACAAATTATAGATGGGTCCTTTCTACAGGAACATGATAACTGGTCTACATATGCAGGCAGAGAACAAAGACCCAATAAAGGAGAGAACCCAAATTCTGTCTCATTGCGGGGGGCGGGGGGGAGATGTGTTTTTTATAGCTGGCACCACTAAACATCTACCCATGGTAGCTCAGGTCCCAGAGCCAGCAGGTCACAGCAGTGCAAACCTTGAGTGCATGCAGCATAAACATGGAATAGCATCATCGTTCAGCTTGAAAGGGACCTCAAGAGATCTTCTAATCGTATGTATAGTTGCCTAGGTCATCTAGTCAGATATATTAAAACACACCTGTGCAGGACAGCTTCTGCAGTCTCTCGTTCTTCAAATCTGCCTCCCCCCTTTCCTCATGCAGATAGATGCAGGTTCCACATCCTCACTTTGTCCGCAGATGCACAAGTGGAGGATGTCTGAACTCACCCTCTTTATCAGATCCCTGCTGGAGGGTCAGAAGAAAGCTCTGCAAACCAGCCAACTTCTGGTTCTCCTTGTTGGTCTTCACAGCTGTGGCAGGGCCTCCATATTGCTCCACAAACCCAAAAAGCTGCCAAGCAAAACACAGAAAGACTAAGACTACCAACAGCAGGAATCAGACAAGATAAAAACAGGTTTGCTGGCCCGCCACAGATAAAGTTCCTTGGTAGGTGTTCGCAAACTAGCCCAATCAGAATCTATCAGCGCAGCCCAGAGCTCCCATTACTTTCCTCCACCCATTGAATCAAAACCAAAACAAGTCTCTGATGTTTGTTCCTCCACTGCAGTGCAGCCTACCAGGCTGGCAGCTTTGAGGCCAAGCAGCACAGAATTAGCACCCACTGGAATACACTGGTACACCATGTTGTACGTTTCTTTGCTCTATAAGCAAAAGGTAATCTGCCCATACAGTGTTTTTTGCAGGAACCATTTTGCTTGCAGAGCAGGGTGGAGAAGACAGGCTCCCACCCCAGCTGCTGCATCTTCCACTTCAAACTCAGTGTGTGAAACGGCATTTGAACGCTGTTGACCATAAAGCCTCAGGGGCAGTACCTTCCTACTGATGAGGCTCTTCTCGCAGTAACGCTGAACCTATTGGAGGAAGACGGAAAAATGAACTGGCATTCAGCATCCCTTCTCCCATCCTGCTGCCCTTGATCCCTGTCCAGCAGGGATATCACTTGCTGTTCTTGCTGTGCTCTTGGGGAGGGGTGCACAGTTCTTCGTGAGCGCTGCCTCCCAGACAACAGTTTATTACAAAGGCATTGCTTCCAGAGTGGAAACAGACGGTGTTACAGTGCTGTGTTTGGAGGTTCGAGGGATGAGTTGTTACTGGAGTAGTATAGTTTCTTCATCCTCAACCCTTACAGTTTAGATTTGCCTACAGACAGCCTCTGCACTCGTACATGTTTAATTGCTTGCTTCCCTCTACCCCAAGACCACCTATCCAGCTTTAATGCACTGTTATCCAGACAGCAGCAGCAGAGATCTATACAGTGGGGAGGTGAGGAGAATCTGCTAGAAAGCAGATTCTGCCATGTGGGCCTTGGCTCTACTTCCAGCTCTCACACGCTTCCTGATAACCTTGAACAAGTCACTACCACCTGTGCCCTAGCAGATGACAACATTTGCATTACCTTGAAGAGGTTGATATTGTCAATCTGGCTCTGAAATAGAAAGTCATTGATGGATTTTAGCACTGTCCCTGAAAGAAAAGGGGGGAAAGAAGAAAAAAAATTATTAGCAAAATTATTAGCTCCTGGGCCTGCAGCCCCTCGCTGCCCACACTCATGTCCCTGACTGATGGCTGCATACCCCAGGTGTTCACTCCAGTCTTACCTGTTTCAGAAACTGCCTGACAGCTAGGATTTTGATTCACATTACCTGTAAAACATGAAACCGATTCAAGGATGGCTTACAATGGGTCTGTCTTAAAATTAAGCAAGAGCCTAACAACTGAGCTGAAAGGGACACCACACCAGGACAAGACCCAACAAATAACTATACATCTGCAAAATGTAGCTATACAGACAAAACATCAGCTCCTGCTCAGTTTTAATTTCCCCTGTAGGGTAGCCCTGCATTGTAGGACAAGTGTGCTGCTGCATCCTAAGAAACACCACCTACATTCCTTCTGTAGCAGGAGGCAGCAGGTAGGGTGGGTGCATACAAATGCTCACACACTACATAGTCATCATGCTGCAAAGATGAAGGGACAGGGACTGCAATGCATCCCTCACCCCTCCTCAATGCAGCAGCGGGGAGCTGGGAGGCGCATAGGCTGGCAGGCAATTGGGAAGAGGGGAAAAACTGAGGACGGCTCCACGCCCAGACCCCGGCAGCCAGAACAGGATTAACTGCTACCACTCACTGCGTTTTATGTCTTAGTGTTTAACACCCACCTCACATCTCACTTTTGCAGCCTCAATCATGAAGCTGTACACAGGCT
Organism: Gymnogyps californianus; assembly: GCF_018139145.2. Lineage (NCBI taxonomy): Eukaryota > Metazoa > Chordata > Aves > Accipitriformes > Cathartidae > Gymnogyps > Gymnogyps californianus. The sequence continues at coordinate 151,470,753 of NC_059471.1, forward strand.
GCATTTTCTAATGAAAGCCCACTAACTGAGTGTGGGGAAGAGAAGAGTGGCAGGAACAGAGAGGGAAGAGAAGTATATGTTTGAGAGAAAGGCAGAGAGCACCACCAGGCCCCTGCCCCAAAGAGCTGCATTTACTCTGGGCAAGGAGGAAGTTCTTTATGAACTTAGGACAGGCTCTCCTCAAGACACACTGAGGTCTAGCAAACAGATCATTAGAGGATAGGAGCCCTGCGAATTCCAGTGGATTTAAAATCTCAGCAAAATAGTATTTTCTCACAAAGGAAAGGCACCAGTCAAGAAAGATTCATTCTGCAGGGGCACGCCTGACACAGGTAGAGGCCTTGCCACCAGATGACCCAGGAGATTTATTCTGTGCAGCTCTTGTGCTGTCCTGATCACTGTCACACATCTGCTGTATTCCTCACTTAGCATCCTACCTCGTCCCCACTCAAATCAGATCTGAAAACCACACAGAGAGAGAAGGAAACTGCCTCTACCAACTTATGATGTCATCTGCTGCTCCTCAGATAATCAAACAAAGAGAGGGGTTCAGGCAGACACCAGTCAACATCCCCATGTTACAAAACAGCCCGACAAATAAAATTACTGGCATCTGAACCTATAAATGAGCAACACTTCCCCACAGTCTCTGCAGAGGGGGAAGGGGGACAGTGCCCTGAGGAAGCACCAACTAACTCAGAGCCTATCAGCATCCCTGGACATAGAATAGGTTTGCTTACCTCCCAGCATGGCCACAAACCGCTCCAGCAAATACAGGATCTGCTTAATGTACATCAAGTTCTTTGCCTTCAAACGTTTCCTATGAAAAACAAGACGGGTATTAGGCCCCAAAACATCTTCAGGGACTAACTCAAGCAACTGAGCTGCAGAAACAAGCACCTGAACTCCCCTTCATTTGGGGGAGACAGGAACCAAGAATGATTTCTCCCAGGCTCACTCTCCCTATTTGTGACAGGGCACAGACCTCTGGATATCCTGCCTAAGGTCACCCCAGAGCACTCACCCATGCATCCCACACTGTTCCTACCATTGCCTTTCTCCTCACACAGTAATTACAGTTTGTTTATTACAACAGCAGTGACGCCTCAAGTCCCTGTTGCAATAATGCTCCACAAATTCAAAGTTATTAGCATTGAGCACAATAATCAACCACTGCAGGGATGACAAGACACAGAGCCAAAAACCACATATAGCTTCCTCCTCCTCAGAGCTTACTGCCTCTGCCATAATGCCAGTCAGCACATGAAAGACTAAGGTCCAGGAGAGACATGAAAGACTGAATCTTTTGAAACTCTGCATCAACAAAGCAGGAGCGATTAGAGGGAGATATTGGGGAAGGAACAGAGATTATAATGGAAAGCCAGAATCCTCAGGGTATCCCCCTTCTCACTGCTTAATACCAGCCCAGGAGTCTGATTTAGATTCTAGACAGAGATAATGAAGCAAGTGGCTTTTCATCTGCAGAAGTATTAACGCAAAAAACTTCCCACCAGGAAAAGCAAGAAAGACCCTGCAAACATGAGACAAGCCATGGCATCCACACTGCCTGCCACTGTTGCGCTGTTTTCCTCTGAGATCCTCACCTGTATCGCTCCATGTACTGTAACAGCTGGGAGTGGGCACAGCACAGCTACACGAACAAAAAAAGGAGCTGTTATTACGAAGGAGTCAAGAAAGGGCGCTCTGCTGGATGCAGAGATCGCTCACGATTAACAGGCCAGGCTATGACTCACCTGAGAGCCACTGACTTCCGCACTATGGATACAGGTGATGGTGTCTATGAGGTTGTGGGCCTCGTCAATGATTACGACCTGGTCCTTCAGCTTGATCCCAGCAGCGCTCCTGGTAGGCTCATGCAAGAGCATCTGATAGGGCAGCACCACCAGCTACAGGAGAAGCACATACTGCCTGATTCTAGCTCTCATCCTTACAAACTTAGGGCACTTCCCAACCACTCGTTAAAGGTCCATATCAGATAGCCTCACAAAATTCAGTCAGGTTACTTACTCTTATTATGGGAAAGGTAGGAAGAGAGACAGGAGCACATGCTTGAGAGTGGCACTGGGATGTAAGCTGAAGAGAAATGATTATGCTACAATTGCATATTGGCTCAGGTTACCTTCTGAATCTAGTTTGAAGCACTGAAAGCACGTCTTCTGATAGAGAACCAAGCAAGGAAGAAGAGCACTGGCAAGAGCTAAGATGACACCCATGTGTCAGTATTGCTTCAGAGTTATTGAGCCTTTCAAGTGTTTCAGAATGCTGAGACATACTCACAGCCTCCCTATTAACTTCAAATGGGTATTCTCATTTTCCTTTGCTTTCTCAGCAAAACTACAGCAGACAGAAACACAGCCTGTTTACAAACTCCCACAATATTGAGTAACAGTACTAGAGGGAGCAGGCAATTGGTTTATTCTTAGAGCCCCTGGCATTAATTCCACCAAAAATGTGTACACCTTACCTGAGCAGCAGGAATGGCGTATCGACTCCCATAATATGGGCAGGCTTTGGTCTCCCTTCCCAAAGCCACCAACTGCTCAATATCCTTCACTTCCACTAGAACTTCATCGCGGAGAAACTGCATTTGCTCATAGGAATAAAATGGGCATACAGTGCGACTCACACGTCTCTTCTTCCCTTCATTCTCTTCATCACTCTTCTTTTCTAGCAGCAGAAATCAAAAGAAAGCTATGAGCAACACACACAACAGCCTAAAACAACCACCTTGCAGAACCTCCTGGATTTCAAAGCAGGCTTTGTCATGTGTATTTTTGACCTATCATCTATTTAAAAATTATTCAGCAGTAAAATTTCCATCTCCACAGTGGACACTACTCTTGCCAGTTAGATTTAGCCACATGACATTTTCCAGCATTTCTAGTACTGAGTTACAAAGACAAGTATCCTTCCATTGCAGAAGTCCTGGCCAACTTAAGACACTCAGAAAATACATACAGATCTCAGCATCCTAGCCTGGAGGACAAGAAAAGTAAAAGCGCTAAGGATCTCTAGCTCTGCTCCTCCAACCTGCCATTTTCAAGCTCCTACCACTCTCTTGCTAGAGCTGATTGGCAGAGCGCACTGCCTCCAGACTCTCATACCAGCTTTATCAGCGATTGCTTCCCCAGGCTGGAAGTGTTCCTACCGTGTTTGTTCTTTTGCATCTCCATGCATCGGTCATTGATGAGCTGGAGAGCCCCCAAGCGTCGCACCTCCTCATTCACACACAGGTTCTTGGACATGCAAAGAGAGGAAGCGGTAGGGGGTCATTAAGCACTGAGTGCCCCCCCCCCGTGCACCCTTTGCTGTAAAATAAAAGATTTCTTTAAAGCAATCTCAGGCCAGATTCCGAAATGGAAAAGTCTATCGGTCAGACATTGTGCATGCTAACTGCTACAAATATGCTTGAAATCCACAGAAATTTAGCAAGGAAGAAAAAATGAGAAAAGGTGCACTGAGATGGCTCACTGCTACGCAGCAGCTTCTAAAAAATGCTGCCAGAAGTAATATTAAGAGGAGCGCCTTCCCAGTGACTCAGACATCTGTAATATTCCACATCAGAAAAGGTAAAACAGATTTTTGCATTTACATCAAAGGGTAAGCGGCCAAAACACAGCTCACAGAAAAACGTACATCACACAGATCTGTGGCACAACCCATGACTCTTTAGGTTTTCAATGGGAGATTCAGTCAGTCCCCGAGATGCCTTCTGTGACGTCACATCCACACACTTCCTCGCAAAGTCTCTCACATTAAGTTAAGATGCGCTCTGGGTCCCTTGCGAACAATACCACATACCTGCCTGGATCCCAAGGAGACCAGACGTGTGTCTTTGCCAAAAGGACTTTTTTGCACCTCACGCACAAACTGAGACAGCTGGGAGTGGGTGCGGCTGCAGTAGTAAATCTGCAATGAGGAAGAACAAAGGGAAGACAAGAAGAACATGGAAGCCAATCCCCTACCTACAACCAATCCTGCAACAAAGCGGCCAAGCACCTCAACAAGGTTAATCTTGCTCAAGCCTTCAAAAACACAGGGGAAGACACATGTTTGAGTGTCACCTCACAACTGTTGAGGCCAACAGCCTTATCTTTGTTTTCTCCTATGCATTTGCCTTTGTTTCCATTTAATTTTCCGAAGTCCCTATAAAAACAGGGACTCACCATTGGAGAGTAACAAAAAAACTGTTTCTTGCAGTGTGCTTTTACAGCAAGCCACAGCAAAAATTCAGCAGCGTTAGCAGAGCAAGCTGCTTAGGCAGCCAGTGTAGTCCAGAAGGAGATGAGCACAGCACAACTGGTTGCTATTATCAACAAACTTGGCAGTTCTCAGATGCTAGTTCCTAAATCCTTCTGTACCACATGACTCTGGGAAGGGTGCAAGGAAGCCAAAATTCTGCTCAGCTCACTCCTACACTGTTCTGTGAGGTTGCACTATTTACTTTCCTCATCTCACCTTAGTCACATGCTCCTCTTCCAAATCATCGTCATCTTCTTCCAGCCTAAGAAAAGAGAAAGCTCAGTTTCCTTTCAGCAGATCACTGACAGTTAGAATCAAATGATGCTCTACTACAAGAGAGAGGTCTCAAGAGAGATGGTTATGTCATCTCAAGAAGAGCCTCAGATCTTAACTCAGGAGGTAAAAGAAAAATCGACTTTTTAAGAATAGTGTAAGTGTGCACAATCAAGTCAAGTCTTGCTCTTTAAAAGAAAAATGTCTGTAGGGCTGTGTCTTTAGCAACTTCAAGAATTTTTTTTTTTTCTTTTAAATCTGGGGCTTGTAAGCCGCAGGCATAAGCTAATCAGTGCTATACTATTCTTTGGTGAGCTTATTTATTTATTTTGGTAAAAATTTCCCTTTAGAGACAATTTACCACCCTCAAGCTATTGCATCAAGAAAAGCCTCAGGAAGATATTTAGCTGCCATAGAGTTCCTCAAAGGCAACAGCAGTTTAATGTTTGATAAACTACATATAAACAAAGTAGTTCAGTGGTTTGCAATTTTTAAGGCAGGAGGATCTGTCTAGATACTAATTAGTAAATTTGTATTTTAAATGTATTTGACTTTTCATGCTGAAGTATGGCTTCTGGCTTTCTGCATAAAGCAAATGTATGAGAGAAAAGCATGCACGGGGTTTTCACGCTGAAGCTCAGTCTTTAAAAATGTGAACATCTCTCCCTTTAGAGTATCAAAAGATGCCAGTGCTAATGTGCAGGACTGATAGCTTCCTCTGATGCCCTGAGTTCCATTTTGCTTTTCTGATGCAAGGAACTTGATCTCAAGTCATTCACTCAACATCCAGAGGCATTCTTTGGGAAACCGGGCATGCATAAAGGCAGGACATTGCCACACATTTTAAGAAAGATGCACTTTCTCAGAAAACACTTCAGGTCACTCTGATCAGTCTAACAAAAGCTTAAAAAACAAAACAAAACAAAATAAAATCCCCCCAAAACACCAAACGAACTAATTAAACAAACAAACCCCCAGAACAACCACTACCTTACACAGCTTGAATGGGGGAGAAACTCCAGATCTGCACAATCACAGGTGAAATGTCTTTAATCAAAGCAAGCCAAAAATGATACAGAAAACGTTTCCTTGGCATGAAACCCCCTCAGTCCCTGTCCTTACCCAGATACCACTTTCTTTTCTTCGTCACTCTCATATTCAGCAAGAATCAGCTCCTCCTCATTGTGATCCAGCTGCTCTAGAACATCCACTCCAGCTCCCTCTGAAAGAACCTCCTTGCTGAGCTGAAGAAGGCGCTTTGTCTCATCCTCCTCAGATCTCTGAAAGGAACACATGATCACGTTATTTCTCATACAGAAAGAGAGGTAGCACGCGCATCGCTTTATGCCACGGACAGGTCAGAAGACAGCACAGTCCCTCACACGTAACGCAGGGAATGGCTTGCTGGGTAAACCCCCAGCAGGACAAGCAAATGCACCAAGGGTGCCTGAAGCTGTTCAGCCCCACAGAACGCAGCTGTCACCAACAACCAAAGACTTGCCCACACAGACATATATGAAGGGGAAACATAAAGAACCTTCTGTGCAAAAGGCCCACTGAACTAACAGATCCTGAAATGACAATATCCATGTAATCCAGTATTAGCTGAAGTGGCCCATAAAAGATGTCTGCCTGAGAAAAAATAGTGCGTAAATGAACCCAAACAAACAAACATATAAGGACATAATCAAGCACTCTGTCCACACTTAACTCAAAGCTAGGATAAACTCACCACCTGTTTTAGAATGCAGAGCACAAGACTTCTCTTGCCTTTTTTTCTCCAGTTATGTGGTTCTTACTCTAACACAGGTCTACCCCTCTACAAAAATTCCATTAAACTGTTGAAGAATAGTTTTCTGATTAACTTTGTGTTCTGATAAAGAAGAGTTCTTTTTTTCAATCTGAAAACAGTATCTTCCAATGTCAATGAGCGTTTTTTTACCATGGCATTACGAAGAAATGCAGTTAGCACTACAGAGCAGATGAATCAGTTGCTTTTCCAAATCTCTATAATATTTCTCTCATTTGCTTTCTTGCTTTTTATCATGCTTGTCATTTCCCATGCTCTTCATCCTCTTGTAAGAGACAAAAGTTCTTTGTTCCACTTGTTTTTTATTTACCATTCACCTCTGAACCTTTGCTATTTCTGCCATATCTTTTTGACAGGAGTTGACCGAAACATAACACAGCACTTGAGATGGAGCACACTAGAAACTAATAGCCTGGCAGGCTAATAAATCTGCCTGTTTGGGGACCTGAAGTGGTTATTTCTGGAAAGTTTGACCCATATCATCAAAAAGCTCTTAGAGTCAAGAGTACTGAGGCCAGTTCACCCATCTAAATGGCAGGAAAATATATCTGTGAACTTTTTATATGTAGAAAAGAGACATTTCTGAACAATACAATCACGTTTGCTATGAAAGTAAACAAATACAATCGATCCCTAGCAGTGAGCAAAGTACAACCAAAGCCTGACCTGGCTTTTTTTTGGGGGGGTCTTCTGATCCCATGATCCTAAATTTAATCACTGTTCTACAGGTTTTATTCCAGAAATATAGAGTGTTCACACATGCTCATAAAACAGAGAGTTTTCAAAAAAAAAAAAAAAATCCAAGTATTAAAGCTTTTAAAACAAAAGCAGAGGGCCAGAAGGCCATCAGAACACATGCCCTTTCTATCCACATGCAAACATTGTCACAGGAAATTCTCTATGCACAAATTGTTTTTCACATCTGTACTTTAAAAAGAAAATCTAACCAAAAATTTTGGATGGCCAATTTCAGCAACCTAATACAAAGAGCTCCCCAAACAGACAGGTTGGAAAATTCAGTGTGAAGTCACAGATATAAGCAAGTATGAACAACACTTGAGGTAACCAAAACAGAAAGTTCTAATCTCTGCGGGATAACTCACCTTCCTCTTTGCTGCATATTTTAACTGCACATTATGGCGAATTTTCTCAAGACGATCTTCTCGCTTTTTCCTCCTGATCTGCTCTTCCTAAAATAAAGAGAGAGTGAAGGAAGGATGAAGTGTATTTAGTCCTAAACCCTGGGTATACTTACTTTCCTATGCCCCGCCTATAGAAAAAAATTAGCTCCGAAACAAAATTGTCAGTACACAGTCCCTTTCTCCTGGAGTGCAGCCTATTCTATGTTACTATGGTCAGAGTAACATAGTTTCCTATCTTATGCAACCTGCAGGCAATGCCTCATCCCTCATAACTGAAACAAAGTCCTGTGAAAGACAAAGACCACCACCAAAGTTTGCCTCACGTGTTCTTCCAGTCATCACCCAGGACATCAGCCTTTCTGATCCTCACACCTCGTTATTTCACCCGTCCTCTACATACGAGCGTTTCTCAACCTTTAGCCTGTCCACCATGTCCCGCTCTTCTTTCTTCTGCACAAAGGCCGTAACCCAGTCCGGTTCCCCGGCCGTGTCTTTGCTGTCTGGGCGTCCTGGCTCAGGTGCAGTCAGCCGCTTCTTCCCCTCCGGCCCTCCGTCCTCCAGTGCCAGAAGCCGCGCCTCCTCCTGCCGCTTTTTCTCCTCAAAGTCTCGGAGCCAGGAGAGGGCCCCGCAGATAAGACTCAGTGATTTTCCCTGCCACAGAAAATAAACAAGATGAGGCTCCCGCGGCGGGAGCACCGCCGTCGCCGGCACTCACACAGCAGTGCCACTCCACAGGGACGACCCACTCGGCGACAGCCCCTTCCGAGCGCCATCAGGCCCAGACCTGGCCCCTTCCCCCGGCTACCGCCGTCCCTCTCCACCCAGAGGGGCCTCCGTCCTCCTCCCGGGTGACGGCTGCCTGCCGCCGCACCCAGCCTCCCGGGCCCCGGCTGCCGCCGCCCCGCCGCACTGGCTCACCGTGCCCGTGGGGCTCTCGAAGATCCCGACCCGGCCAGCCTCCAGCGCGCTGTACAGCGCCGCCATGAACCGCTCCTGGATGAGGTAGGGCGTGTAGGGGAACGGGAACCGAGGCCCCCCAGGGCCCGGCGCTGCGCCGCTCGCCGCCTGCGGGCACACGGACCGACCGCCCGCCGCCGCCCCGCTCGCCATCCCGCGCGCCGCCGCCGGCCGCCCCGCTTCGAACCGAGCGCCGCAGACGCCCCGCCCCCTTCCCGTGACGCTCGGGTGACGGCCGGCGCGGGGCGGAAGGCCCGCACCTCCTCCGGGGCCGGCGGGCCCTGAGCTGCCGGGCCGGGCCGGGCGCTTCTCCTCCGGGAGGGGCGGCGGGAGTGCGTCCCCCCGCGCCGCTCCCGTGGGACGAGGGTGCCCCCAGGCCATGACGCCTCCTGCGTGACACCTGGAAGAACGCGGGTTATGCCGTCTTCACAGCCCGAAGCCCTGGTTCCTTCAGCCGCTGTTCATTACACGTATTGCCGTGCCGCCTCTGGTAGCGCCCCGCGCCTTTCCCTAAACATTTTCTACTCTTCAGCTGCTGCCGGGGACGTAACCGGAGCCGCACGCTGCCGGGCGCAGGTGCCGCCGAGGGCCGATAGCCCTGCGGTGGACGCCTGAACGCCCGCTCGTCAGGCCCGGGCTTGGAGAAAGCCAAGCCTTGCCACCACCGCTGCCTTCCGTCCTCCCCTTCCTGGTCAGATTGCCCTTTGCGAGCTCCTCGCCACACTGAAGTCAGTGTGGGGCTGAGCCCTCTTCCCAATTTCACTCCCGTCATACGCAAGGACAGAAGACAGGATTATACAGAGAAAAAAAAGGTTTTATTCAGGATGGAAACACATAGCTAGTAATAAAACATAGCAATATAGAGGAGGTTTATGTAATATACAGTCATTAGCATAGTAATAAATGCAAATAAATGCAAACTGACTGGAAAAGGGGAAACATAACCCCCATTTTTAGAAAGGGAAAAAAGGAAGACCCAGGGAACTACAGGCCCGTCAGTCTCACCCCTGTGCCCGGCAAGATCATGGAGTGGATCCTCCTGGAAACTATGCTATGGCACATGGAAAATTAGGAAGTGATTGGTGGCAGCCAACATGGCTTCACTAAGGGCAAACTGTGCCTGACAAATTTGGTGGCCTTCTATGACGGGGTTACAGTGTTGGCGGATAAGGGAAGAGCAACTGACGTTATCTACCTGGACTTGTGCAAAGCATTTGACACTGTCCCGCACAACATCCTCATCTCTAAACTGGAGGGACATGGATTTGATGGATGGACCACTCGGTGGATGAGGAATTGGCTGGATGGTCACACTCAAAGAGTTACGGTCAACAGCTCAATGTCCGAGTGGAGACCAGTGACGAGTCATGTTCCTCAGGGGTCAGTATTGGGACCGGCGCTGTTTAACGTCTTTGACAGCAACATGGACAGTGGGATTGAGTGCACCTTCAGCAAGTTTGCCAAGGACACCACGCTGTGTGGTGTGGTCGACACGCTGGAGGGAAGGGATGCCATCCAGAAGGACCTTGACAGGCTTGAGAGGTGGGCCCGTGTGAACCTCACGAAGTTCAACAAGGCCAAGTGCAAGGTCCTGCACATGGGTCGGGGCAATCCCAAGCACAAATACAGGCTGGGCGATGAGTGGATTGAGAGCAGCTCTGCGGAGAAGGACTTGGGGGTATTAGTGGATGAAAAACTGAATATGAGCCAGCAATGTGCGCTCACAGCCCAGAAAGCCAACCATATCCTGGGCTGCATCAAAAGAAGTGTGGCTAGCAGGTCGAGGGAGGTGATTCTCCCCCTCTACTCTGCTCTCATGAGACCCCACCTGGAGTACTGTGTTCAGCTCTGGGGCCCCCAGCATAAGAAAGACACGGACCTGCTCGAGTGGGTCCAGAGGAGGGCCACGAAGATGATCAGGGGGCTGGAGCACCTCCTCTATGAGGACAGGCTGAGAGTTGAGGTTGTTTAGCCTGGAGAAGAGAAGGCTCTGGGGAGACCTTATAGCAGCCTTCCAGTACCTAAAGGGGGCCTACAAGCAAGCCAGAGAGGGACTTTTTACAAAGGCAGGTAGTGATAGGACAAGGGGTAATGGCTTTAAACTGAAAGAGGGTAGATTTAGATTAGATGTAAGGAAGAAATTCTTTACCGTGAGGGTGGTGAGGCACTGGAACAGGTTGCCCAGAGAAGCTGTGGATGCCCCCTCCCTGGAAGTGTTCAAGGCCAGGTTGGATGGGGCTTTGAGCAACCTGATCTACTGGAAGGTGTCCCTGCCCATGGCAGGGGGGTTGGAACTAGATGATCTTTAAGGTCCCTTCCAACCTAAACCATTCTATGATTCTATGATTCTATGAAATATAGTAATTTCTAACTGTTAATGCTGAAGTTTATATGTTTATACTTTACAAACAATAGCGAGCTAAAGAAGAGTACTCTACCATAAAAAGGACTACAAAATTGCAAACAGTCTCTGGACTACCAGTAGGAACTCATCGTGTACCAGTTCAGACTAGGACATCTGGGGGGAAATACTTCTTTTGGTTAAGTAAGGTAAGGCCACATTTTTGCCCATGTTTTGTTGATGTCCCAAGTGGGAAGGTGTTTCAAACCAGCAAGGACAAATTTGGGAGAAGCTGCCACAGACTAGTAATGAGCAACATTCCAACTGGAAATGCTTGTGCATCCATGTTTTCTGGGAACAGCCACGACAGTTTTGCGTTACTTGGCTATCCTGTCACTCAGGCTTTGCGTGCAGAGGTAGGAATTCATTGTCCCATGTAAGATTTGGAAAAGAGGAAGAAAAGACAAATAGATTAAAGTTCAGCTCCGAAGTCTTAGACTCAAAAGATTTGGAAGCGCCTTGTCAAACACTGTGTAAACTTACTACATTCATGAAAAATAAGGGAAGGTAATAAAAAGAGAGTTCCTAAGACTACTACAGTGTCTAACAAGCCAAACTTTTGAGTCAGAACCAACCTGGAACCTTTTATTTTGATCTCTGCTTTAGCTGTAAAGTTATTTTACAAGCCTGATTCTCCCAGTTGTTATTCTACCGCATACTCACAGTCCCCGATTTACCCAGAAGCTGGTGCCTGTTCCTCAGGCTCTCAGCACTCTTCCTAAACCACCAGCGCTCGGCTCTTAGGACTAACTCCCTGCTTCCAGACCTCCTAATGGTTTTTGTGCTGCTGGGGTGAAGCACCCAGCCCTGGCACCAGAGTTACCATGTCTCCAGTCAGTCTCTTCCCACCGTGGTTCTCATCACCCACCTTTTTCAGGTACACTGCTTTTGTTTCCTGCTCCAAACATCCGCTCCAGCCCTATGGCAGAAGTGAGCGGGAAGTGAGTGTTCTCCTACCCACTGTACATTTATAAGGCTTCTTGGCCACGTGGATTTTCAAATGCACTTTAAGCGTCGAGCTTTTCCGGAAGCTTTTCCCACACTCGCCGCACTGGTAGGGCTTGGCTCCTGCGTGGATTCTCAGGTGGGCACCGAGGGCTGAGCTGTGCCTGAACATTTTTCCGCACTCCTCGCACTTGTAGGGCCTCTCCCCGCGGTGGATCCTCAGGTGCACGTTGAGAGCCGAGCTCCGCCGGAAGCTGTCCCCGCACTCCACGCAGATGTAGGGCCGCTCCTCGGCGTGCGTGGTCTGGTGCTTGGCCAGAGTGGAGCGGTCGCTGCACCTCCGGCCGCACTCAGCGCACTGGTAGGGGTTGGGCAGGAGGCCGCCGTGGTACATGGGCAAGGCCTTCCCCCCGTGGATCCGGCGATGAGTGGTGAGCGCCGAGCTCTGGCTAAAGCCCTTCCCGCACACGGGGCACTTGTAGGGCTTCTCGCCCGTGTGCGTCCGCATGTGGGTCACCAGCGAGGAGCTCTGCCGGAAGGTTTTCCCGCACTCTGTGCACTCGTACGGTTTCTCTCCCGTGTGGATCCTCTGATGCCGAATGATGGCCGAGCTGTCCCGGAAACGCTTCCCGCACTCCTGGCACTTGTGGGGCTTCTCTCCGGTGTGGACCCTCCGGTGTATGATCAGGGAGGAGCGGTCGCTGAAGCTTTTCTCACACCGGGGGCAATTAAAGGGTTTCTCACCCTTGTGGCTTCGCTGGTGGACGATGAGATGCGAATTCTGGCTGAAGCTCTTCCCGCATTCATTGCACTGGTAGTGTCTCTCTCCCGTGTGGGTCCGCTGGTGCCTGATCACATTGGACCTCTGGCTGAAGGTCTTCTCGCACTCGTTGCACTGATAGGGCTTCTCGCCGGTGTGGATCCGCTGGTGTTTGATCAGGTCTGAGTTACGGGTGAAACTCTTCCCACATTCGGAGCAGCTGAAGGGTTTCTCTGCCAGGTGGATCCTCTGGTGCTGGCTCAGGTATGAGCTCCGGCTGAAGCTCTTCCCACACTCGGGACACTCATAGGTTTTCTCTCCCACCTGCTGAATCCAAATGGCACGGCTCCCACACATGGGTGGGTCCGGCTTGTCCCCAGCAAGGATAACCTTGCTGATGTGGGCTCTACCACTGTCCTCGCACTCCCAGACTTCCATCCCACACGGAGTTACCATTCTCCGTCTCTTTCCAAAAGATGCCTCCACCTCACTTTCTGTCTCCAGCTCCTGCTTGCAGTCCTGTCTTTGATCAGCGTCCTGGAGGGTATCTCCTGTGAGCTTTCTGGAGGGGAACAGATGCAGTTCAGCCCTCACAGGACTTTCCTGATGAAGCTTGCCCTTCTGTGTGTCACCCATGGTCCTGTCACCTGCTGGAGTGAACAGAGGAACTAGCAATCAATAACCCCCCCGCTTCTCTGAGGAAGAAGTCCAAACAGGGCAACTGCAGAGACCTGCTGCACATCAGCCACCATTAGCTAACAGCACAGGAGCCAGCCCCTCGGTATCTTCTCTGGGCAGAGTGAGGGCACGGAGACCGAGGAGCGCGGGAAGGGAGTGTGACCCGAGGATGGGCGGCCACTGTGGCACAGATTGCAAAGAGGGTCCTCTGTCGTAAAGTTACAGCCCTAAAGGACACAACCTGTCACTTGCTTGTCCTCAAAGTTCCCATGTCTAGCGAGGTTAGAGGAACATCATCACTGCTCTCCTCAACAACCCCCACTGTAGCTGCTTCTCTTCCTGTTGCCTATGAATCACTGCTCTTCTTCCAGCATTCCCATGCTTAATCAAGGAAGGAAGCAGCCAACACCACAGGAGCATCCACCCCTGCCAAGCAGACTATTTTCTTTCTTCTTTCCAGTCATAGCCCGTTTCCTTGAAAAGAAAGCCCTACATATTCTGCAGCAAATTGTATCTAGATTTTGTCTACAGAACAGATAGGCAAGTGAGTGGAAAGATAAACTGTTTTATTAATCAAGCATGGAAATGAACATTTAGACTGAAACATTTAGAGGCTCCTGATTTTTTATTAGTTATATGGAGAACACACCTCAGAAATGGATGCTGGAGGATGAGGTAAGCCATTAGCTGGATGGCACTGCTTACAGAGTTAACATCGTCCTCTTATGTGTGGGAGGTCAGAATATGAGGTGAATGCAGCAGGATAAACCCCTCAGGTTTTGTTTCAGGTGATCTGCAGATTTTGGAAGACACCACCGCACTGGTTATACCAATTCCCAAAGTTTTGTTTACAACACTCAGGGCTGAAAAACATTTGTAGTACAAATAAAGGTATAGCACTGGCCCAAAGCATGCACCTCAAGGCAGCGAACTGACCACACTTTGGTTAGTTACGCCTTCTAACATTCTGAGTATAATCTTTGCTGAAAAATACACAGGATTTGATTTCATTTTGGATAGGGTCTTTTTGAAAGGGTATTAGACACCCCAGGAGTGTGTTTCATCTTTATCGTACCCTGCCTATGAATCTTCCTGAAAACAGAATCTATACGGGAGCAGAAGAGGAAGAATGAGTGCGGAGCGTGCAGCACAGTACACACCAAATTTTCAGCATTCAGCTCTTCTCTTCCCTTCCCAGACATGCTCTATTCAATTTCTCACCTTGTGAGCAATCTCTCTACTGTCTCGGTGTTTAGCTGCTTCTGGCCACAAAGCTGTTTCTCTTCACTCCATCCAGGAGGTTAAAGCCAAGTCACGGACTGCAGATCCTGATCAGAGGAAAGAAAACAGATGTAATAAATACCCATCATAGTAGCAGTGCTGTAGAGTGAGATTACAGGAGAATAAGTAGGAGACGAAAGCAACCTAGACCAGAGGAAAATGACGCCCAGAAACATGAATCAGGGTCACTGTCTGTTCTGCCACGCACACCGTGACACTGCTGTTCGGGTCCAATAACCAGGGCCAGCTCACGTAGCGAAGACGGGGTCAACTACATAACGCTGCAGAGAGCTGCCTGCCAGCTTGCTGCCTTCTCACAAGTGTCTGGATATTCCTCCTGCTGCACTTCCAGACCAAAAATGCCTCCTGCTGAGTTTTGTATAAGAAAAATATTGATTCCTCAAACCATTTTCTCTCCATCACCTTTCTTCCTAGTGAACTAAATGAGAACATAATGTAGTTAATGCAGTTCTGTTCTGGAGGCGGAGGAAAAATGCCGCCTTCACAACTGGGCTGCTTTCTGCGTCTTGTCTGGCGTCCCGTTTATTGCCTTTACTGAAGGAGTATTTTGCTTGGTTGCTCTCAGTGGCTCAGCCAGGCACACATAGGTCTGAGTGAGAGAAGAGACTTTGGTCTGGTCACACACTATTGACAGGAGCAGTCTGAAGGCAGAATTTCCTGTGTTGTGCTCCAGAAAAATGGCAATTTGGCTGCCTCATTCCAGACGGAGTTTACAGGGCTGGCAGTGAGCAGAAAAAAACCAGTCACACATACCTGTTTATGCACGAACACTGAGATGATTTAGTCAGCCAACATGCAATCCCACTTCTCAAGGACCTCTTTTCAGAGCAGAAGTACGCTGCGCGGGAGTGGGGTTTGTGGGATAGAAAATTAGGTCACCCATTTAGCTTTAGCACTACATTTGTGCAGTGGTTATTTGTACAGAGGCATTTTAAGATGCTGAGGGCTCAGTGACGTCCTAGAAATGTACAGGTTACAGAAAGAAAATGCTTAAAAACTGCACATGTGAATGCCAGCTCTGCAATGGCGTTGCACCATTTTGGTCACGTGGATTCCCACTGTGCCACTAGGAACAAGTGTAAAATTACTCATGACCGGGTGTTCATGAGAAATGAAAACCAATCTCTTCCTTTCAAAATGAGAAACAAACCGAACTGGCTGCTCAGTGGCGTACCAGAGGAGGGTATTGTGATAGATGTCGGTTGCCAGGTCCTCCCGAGGACAGAGGGAAGATTTCCCCACCTGCATAACGCCACCATGATAAAAGGCAGCCCCTGATAAAATGGAGAGCTGACATTTTGTTGGCTCTGCCTCAGCCTGCAGTCATGCCCTTCCTGCTCCCCGCCATCTCCTCCACAGTGGGTTCAGTGGGCATCACCCCTTGGGGAGAGGTTGTTTCCACTCCTCCCAGCAGCAGGCAGTGGCTGCAGGCTCTGATCCCGGGTAAGAGGCAAGGAAGCCGAGGTCTCCCTCCCCATACAACCCCCATCCACCTACGAGGCAGTGGGGCTCTGCGGGTAAGCCTGACTCTGCTGAACCATCCTTCTGATTTTAGGAGGAGAGAAATATCCTTCTGGTTCAGTCCCTTCCTGCTGCCGTTCAAGAGCTGCCACAAGCACATGGTCAACACGCACCCTAAAATGGTGGGTGAGAACCTACAGAAGGCAGAAGGCTGATGCAGGAAGACAGGCGATGCTGTGCAGAGCCAGGCAGGTTGTGGCATATGGCAGAAAAGCACATTGTGCGATGAGTAGTAAAGATCTGTCCCTAAACAAGATGGGAAACCTGAAATGCCACCGAGCACCATACAGGGACATGGTGCCAGTCTCCAGAGCAGCCGTGTTTGGACAAGGCCGAGTCCCCACGCAGCGTCCTGGCTGATGAGGTAACCCGGTCCTTATGAGGCTGAATGAGGAACGAGAGAGGTGACCTGTAGCATGGGGAGGTGATGGGCTGCACCCGAGCTCCTGTGATGACAGACAGACAGCGGCCCCAAAGGGTCTGCCCCATGAAGGACGTGGCTGGCCAGGGGTGGGCGAGCCACCACTGAGAGCACAAGTCTCGGGGAGACAGGAGAGGCATGGAGAACAGAAAGCTGCCATGGATGTCAACCCAGGGAAACCAAACATCGTCCATGAGGGCTTTCTCTGATTTTGGACCCGGTGGCACAGTGAGGAGGAGGGCGGACCCCGCTGCCGCAGGAGGTGGGCTGTGTCCAAACTCAGCCTCACACAGGCGGCCGCCGCTGCCTTCCCCGACACAGACCCGGCACCGGGCAGCATGCAGGCCTGGCGGTGGGGCAGGAGGGGCGCCGGAGGGAGGCATGGGCGGGAGGAAGCGGGGGCAGCGGAGGGAGGAACAGTGGGAACACAGGCGTCTGTGACACCAGCAGCCATGCCACCTCCCCCAGCTCTCTTGGGCAAACCCAGAGGGGGAGGAGGAGGACACAGGCAGGCGGGCAAAGCGGTGACACCTCTGGCAGCACAGAGGGCCCAGGCTGTTAAAGGCACCGCTTGCGATGTGATGGCAGCCACGTGGGCTTCTCTGGTTTTTGGTGAGTAGGAAGTGTCTCTCCTTCAGCCAGGTTGTGAGGAAGGGCGGCCAACCCGGCTGCTCTTTACCCCTCCCCATCGCTCCTCAGCTTTAGCAATTTGGAGGCGAGAGGAAGAGACGGGAGCACGCTCGAACGCATCAGGTGCAAAGATCTCAGGTGCTTAAAATTTTGCCAGTCTTCACCCATTGGAGCTGCTATTTTATTCATCAAGGAGAGCCAGAGAGTGACCTAGGAGCCAGGGAGGAGGACTCAGAGCTGGATGCAGTGGGCAGAGGCTGGAGCACAGGTGGAGACTGGAGACACAATGATGGGGACAGCTGGGCACGTAAACCAGACACGAGCACAAAGGCAGAGATCTGGACTTGACCCGCAAGGCTGGAAGGGAAGAGCTGGCCAGGTGAAGCGACAGGGGAGGCAGGAGAAAGAGGTCTGAGAGAGGACCTTGGTTAAAGACAAACAGAAAGGGATACAGCTAGAAGAAATGGATAGAAAGGCCAGGCTGTTCTGGCCACATCCTAGCGGGAGACCATGGAGGGGTCCCATATCCCCCAGTCTCGTCATTCCCCTGCTTTCTGCAAACCCTGACACAGTCACCTGGCAAAGCGTGGTGCTCTCCTCTCCTACTGCCTTCACCAAGTGCTCAATAACCCCTGCTGTGCTCTCAGGGGAACGTTACATGTTTTTGTTTGATTCTGCTGCATCTACAGACACATAGGTGTTAATAAGATGGCATAGATGTTAATAAGATATAGGGCATGAGGAAGTTTTTAAGTTTGTTTTTACCAAAAGAAAAAAAAAAGTCATAGATTAAGAGACTATTACAGAGGTTGCAAAGTCAAACTTGGAGCATGCCTGAATCACAGTCATTTTGCAACCTTAAATTTGTTCCCCCTCTGCCTGGACGTAATAACCGAGCTCTTTAATTACCTGGCTTCACTGTTTTCACATGGGTTTTGGCTTCTTTCATCCCTGGATGGACACTGCCTTTCTAATGAGCAGCTACTCAGTATGTTATGTCACCCTTATTGTTCAGTGTTTGACTCTGATTTATTTACTGATCCCATTTTAACTCTGCTATAGACAGAATGACTCATTTCCTCATGAACTCTTTACATAGTCTATGTTTTAGAGCTTCACAGCTATTAATTGGTTTATAGTGATTTTGCAAATGGCAAAATGAGGGCAGAGAGGGATTAAAGTCAGAAACATCCACTACTTTTAGAATCTCAGTTTGAGATATCTCAGCCCTGCCTTCTCAGAGTACATATGCTAATGTAGCACTTACTTGCCTTTCAAAATATACCGCATGCAGACTTACTTGCCTAGCATCACACAGGAGCCTCTGTGGTGTAGCCAGGAATAAAACCTACTTCTTGGAAGAGTATCCACAAAACTACCCTTGCCCTTCCAGCATCTTCCTGACTCATTCTTCCACACACCTTGCAAGCTGCGAAAAATGAGGCAGATGACGTCCTGAATATAGTAAGTGCCTAACCTGGGAAACCGATTCCCTGCTAGAGCAGGTCCAGTCTCTACACTGAAGGAGCTGCCAAGTCTTTAGGAAAGAAGAGTAGGTTGCTGTGTACTTAAAGAATGTATAAAAACCATATGCAAGAGCAAATGAAATTAAGATTGCACATGAAGTTTTATTTGGGCACATCTAACCTCCAAAGGTTTGATTTCACAAGCTTTCATAATGTTCTTTACAGGGAAGAACTAGCTTTAAGTTTTGCATAAGGGTTCAGTGAATGCTTGGACCATTGTAAGGGCATACACACATCCACTGGGGCATGCTCCATTAACTCAAGGGGTCTGGACCCACTTACCCAGAGGAAGAGAATTTGCAGAGGCTAAAGTCTGGAAAGGAAACAGTCTCCTTGCTCCAGCCCTGACAGCAGAGCTACATTCCCAGTTTCAGCCATGATTTCCAAGACATTTCTCCCAGTTCAAGATTTGAATCTCCAGAACTTTGGTGGAGGTCCCTCAGCCATGTACTGTCCCCAAAATAATACATCCCTTTCAACGTGAACAGAGCAGGTTTTCCCCAGGTTTAGACCCACCATCTTGAGCCTGTTACTGCATTTCCCATGTGCTGGATCCTGCACCCAGAGAAGGCAACAGAGATCTGGGTTCAGCCCTCCAGCTCTTCTGAGTGTGCCGTGGTTAGCATTTCCTTCTCCCTCTGACTCCTTGCATTTTATTTTTCACCAGTGCTCTTGGGTTGGGGCTGCACAGCCGGCCCTCGGGGCGGGAAGGCACAGCAGCCGGGAACGCCACTCTCTGACCACGAGTACCACCAGTTCTTCAGGTCCCTCCGGACCGCCCACCGCGCCAGCACTGCCTGCCTCCTTCGTGCGCTGTACGGCTGCCAGAACCCCCTGGTCCAGAGACTGGATGAGTACGAAAACCACGGAGTCATCCCTGAGGGTAAAGCCAACCATGACTCCCAAGGGCAGGCAGATGGATGGGGGTCCTGCACGGCCAGCACTGGACCTGATCGCTGGGAGGGGACAGAGACTCATGAGTGGTGGAGGAGAGGGGTGGGTAGCGATCCTGCGGTGAGGAGAAGACATCTACTCGTGAGCATCCTCTCTCACACTTGATTGCATCCAAATGTGTCCCTGGGACCAGCCTCCTCTCATGCCTTGGGTCATGGAGATGACCAAGAAGCAGTGGAGTTTCTCACCAAGGTTCAGGAAGGCATCTAAATGGCATGGGGGTTTTCATGGAGGGATGTCATTCGACAGTGAGGTTACTGCTGAGGGCTGGTGGGACCCCAGCACTGGAGCTTATCACTGAGTCTGTGTCTTTATTTGCCTCTTTCTAGGGCCCATATGCTCTGAACTGCCAGGAACTCCCTTCTTTCCTGACTTCTGCACCTTTTCTTTTTATCGCTGTACTAGGAAAAGGTATTTCATTAAGGTGAGTTATTTATCTGTTTCCTGAAGACTATGGTGTGCTCTGGGCAAGTAACAGGCAAAAGGGAGAGCCCTGAAAATGAGGAAGTGGGAAAACAGGAGGCTAAAAGACAGGGAAAATAGAAGAGGGCCATGGGCAGCCCACCTTCCAGGGGCACTCACACCAAGCTGACTAGCTTACACAGATGGCACCTGCAGCCACTTGCCAAAGAGGAGACTTTGCAGAAGGTATTCTTCAAGAAAATATACCTTTGAGGACCACCTCAGCCGTTATCTCCACCTCTCATTCCCAACCAAGTTGAGAGAATCTAGGTTACTGCAGGAGAAGGGGTGACTCATGCAGGCTAGAAGAGAAGGAAAGTAAAGAGAAAGACAACTGGGAGTCACAAGAAGAGACTTATGGGGAGACCTGACAAGGAAAGGATAAGAAGGTTTCTTTCCTTTCTTGGGCTCATCTTTGTAGGGAGTGGGAAAGATGGGATTGTGCAGTGAGTGCTAACCCCAGAGACCAGGGGGGTGGCTAGGTGCCTGCTTGTGAAGCCCATCGCCTCTACAGAGGTGTGTTTTCTCCTCCACAGAGGACTGCATGCCCAGGAGAGCGCAAAGCCGAGCTGGGCAGCACACGAGCCTTCAACGACATGACCATGAGCAGTGATGCTGTGTTGTCTGGCATCTTCAGTCCCCAGCCCCTTTTCCCCACGTCTCCCACAACCGCCCAGCCAGGCCACTCCAGCCCTGACATGGAAGTAGCTGTGATCCCCACCTCCTTACCTGAGGGTGCGCCACGGTCGAGGAGCACGCAACTAAGTCCTTCTGACCCACGTGCCACAGAGGCGACAGCCAGTGGCCAGCAGCAAGGACAGCTGCCCACCAGTGACATCCAGGATCTCCTCCTGAGGCTACAAGATACCCACGTGCAGAGTTCACTGCAGACACTTCAGCAGTTGTTGACCATGGGGAAGGCAGTGCGGGAGGAAGAGTTGCAGGCTGCCGCCCTGAAGCTGCTGGTGGCCCTGAACAATGCAAGTGTGTCTCAGTGGGCAACCAGCACTGATACAGGGCGCAGAAGAGAGAAGTGAGCAGCAAAGGAGGATCAGCCACTGTGGCTCTTCTACATGGTGTCGAGTCACACACTGTCTCAGAGGGGACATATGGGAAGACGGAAAGAAGAGGAGTCCTCCTTCCTAGGCTTGAGGCATCGTCAGGTCAACAGTGCTTCCCCAAGCCAACGGCATGGGGAAACAAGGGGAAAAGCCATCTTTTCCACATGCATGGGAAAACCCGGGCATGTGAAATGGTATTGCTCAGGATTCAAAGAGAAAGATGTTATCCTCTTGGAAATACCTGTATTGAAGAGATACTGTCCTCTCCCACAAGACCTGTTCACTCGCTATTGTTCAATTTGGGAGATGGCTATTCTTGAACAAAGCAAGATGGAAAAATAATTCATTTTTCCTGCTTGTGGTTGTGCCACCACGACTAGCTCTCTGTCCTGGGCAGAGAGATGGGGTTTGTTGTGTCATTCAATGAATGTCATGGGAGAATGCTGGCCTTTCTTCATCAAAAATAGGTGTTTCTGCTCAGAAGCATTAAGGGAAGAATCTTCTTTGGAAGTATGTGTGTGAATATACATACATATATACACAAGGGGTGCCCTCTAAATGCAGGAAAGCCTTACCCTGCAAGGGAACTGCTGGTCTAGCGTTCTCCTTGTATTGGTGTTTGCACATGGTTGTCATCTACTTCTGAAATGATGCCATGAAACACACAGGATAAATAGTCATATTAAGAACCTCCTCTTGTCTCTCTCAGGAAATCAGAGAGTCTGATTTATGGGAACTTTGGCTGAAGTGCTGTTCCTTTGATAAACACTGGACATACCTGTAAGTAAAACCATATGAAGCCATCTGGAGACAGCACTTGCTGCTAAAAGCAGAGTGGGAACTCTTCAGGAACCAGCTCCGGTTTTCTCAGTCTCTACTCAGAATGAATTCAGAGCTACCTCAAACCTACTCTAAACTCCAGTGGCTGGTTTCGGCTTTCAGGAGACCACCGTTAAAGTGAGAATCCCCTATTCACCTTTCCTCCCCCAGGCCTTCTCGTAATCTGTTCCACCGAGGGCTATGAGGAGAAAGGGACCAAAGGCAGTGCTCCTCAAGGATGCACCACACCAAGCACATCCCTGTGGAGAGGGTCGGGGACGTCTGTTCCCTTTACACTGCCTAAGTAAGTGACACAAACACAGCTGAGTGAAATACAGGCTCTGTCTCTATCCATTGAAGGAAGTCCTTAGAAGAAGAGCTCCTTAGAAGAAGATCTCAAAATTACAGGTCCTCCATTCGTCCTGGCAAGCGTAATCCTTCCCAAGGCCGAAGGCAGGTCACACACGGGAAATGTGCAAGCCCTTGAACAAGAATGCTTGCTTGCTTTCATGGAGGGCTGCCCAGTGCACAGTCCTTACTGGGTGGGATCCCTAACAAAACGCAGGCTGCCCTGGCCTCACCCTGGCACACCAGCTTCTTCTCTTCTCCCTAGAAAGAGCCCGAAGCTGCCAGAGCCCTGCCTGAGGCACCAGGGCTTCGTCTCCCCTCCAGCTGCCTGGGCAACGACAGCTCCTCCAGCCCCAGCAGCCGGGCGCCGCCCGGGGCACTTCTTGCAGCAGCCTTGCCCGCCGTCACCGCCCGCGGGTCCTGGCTGGCAGCCCACGTGTGGGTTGGTACGCACGTGGGGTTGCCAGATTTGGCCTCAGCGAGCCAAACGCTAGAGATTTCGTAATCAGATGGCTCCGGCCAGGCCCTCCACCATGCAACGGCCCCGTGCCGCGGTCCCTGAGCCACCCTTCGCCTGCCCTCCCACCGGGACGCCGCCGGCGGCGGGGGCCGAAGGCCGCGGAGAGTCGCTCACCCCCGCAGTGACCGCCCGCTCCTCACCGGCCGCGCCCGCAACACCACGCGCCGCTCGGGCGCGGTCCCCCGCCACCTGCCCGGCGGCCGGCCCCGACCGAGCGCCGCAGCCCCGCGGGGTGCCCGCCCGCCCTCCCGTCCCGCTCCCCCGGCCCGGCTTGGCTTGGCTTCCCCGGGCGCCTCCACAACGTCACGTGGTTTACCACCGCGACCGTCGCCTCGGAGCCCCCGCGCTGCCGGCCCGTTACTTCGCGGGGCTCCGCTCGCCCGGCCCGGCCCGGCCCCCTCCGCCCCGGCGCCGCCCCGCTTTTGTTGCGGCGGGCGCGGAGGAGCCGCGCTTCCCCCGGCCGACTTACCGGGGCCATGTGCGCGGCGGCGGGCCGAGGCCGAGGCGAGAGCAGCGGCGGCGGCGGCGGGGCCAAGGGGAAGCGGGGGGCGGCGGCGGGGCCGGGCGGCGGCGCTGCGGGGCCGCCGTGCGAGGGGCGGCGCGGCGCGCTCCGTTCGGCTCCGCTCGCTGGTGTTAACCCTTGTCTGCGCCGGGCGCGGCCCCGCCACCTCCGCCGGGCTTGGGGAGGGGGGGAAAGGAGGGGTCGGGTCTCCGGTGTGGCGGGGGCGGCGCGGCGCTGCCCCGTGCTCTGCGCAGGGGCCGCCGCCGGGAGGGAGGCTTCCTCTCGCCACGATGCGAGAGGTCGGCGGAGGAGCGGAGACCCGCCTCCGGGGGCCGGGGGGCTGCGGGGCCCGGCCAGGTCAGCGAGGTCACTGTCACCCTCGGCGCCCGGGGGTCCTGCCGGGAGGACCTGGCAAGGCCGGCGAAGGGAGGTGGCTGGGCACGCATGAAAGCGGGGCCGCGGCGTGGGTTTGCATCCTGTTAGGTACAAGGGACTCTCCAGACGTGAGAGCATTGCCAGCTCCCGTGCTGGAAGAGCTTGGGTCACATCCAGACATACGGTAGTCAGCAACAAGACACAAGTCCCAGGGAACCATGCCCCCCAAATTCTCAGTGCTCCTTGTCCATGTTTCCCAGCACTGGCGATGTTTTACCGTGCCTGCAGGCCCTGACAGGTAGGGAAGCACCAATGCTAAAGCTAAAGCCTAGAGCCGCTTTCCGTCACAAACTCTTGGTGACAAGATGGTATTTTCTTCCTTGGGGACACTTTCCTTCAGGTGAGTGGAGGCTTCGCTCTGCTCCTGTGCCTGAAAGTTTTCTGAGATGCTGGTCACCACAGCATCTTTTGCTGTTTGGATACAGCATAATACATCCCTGGGCATACACATATACAGCTTATGCCACAGAAAAGGATCCATCCAGACCATGCAAAATTTACCTGTTACTATACATCCTGCAAGTGCTGCTGATGCACAGGCGTTCAGCCGGGTATTTTTTCCCCAGAGGAATGCAGGAATGGGTGTTCCCTTTGAATGAGATACAGCAGTAAGGGGCTGAGGTATGTGCCAATGAGTTTCTAGCAATGACTGAAATATTTTCTGCGGGCTTTTGAGAAGAATGGTGGGAAAGTGTTTACCAAGCCCTCCACACATGCAGCTGAAGAAAAAGTTTATCATTTTTCAGGGGGCAACTGACTTCTCAGTGGCCCATGGATGGTTTGCCAACTTCTGCAGAAGTCTCCTGATCTTGGGCGATAGAAAAGCACTAATCACACAGGCAGAGAAGAACAACAACATGCCCTGTGGGCGATTTCAAGAAAATTAACTCTATGATTCAGGAACTTGGTAAGTACTGGGCCATTTCCTTATTTCTAATTGCCCTCAGCAACACTAAAGAGGATTCTCGTCTCCACCTTAACAACAAGAGCCCAACTGTCTTCCCGTGGATAGCAACTTTTCCAAAGGCAGAGACAGCAAGGTTATTCCTAAATACAAAGTCTGGCCTGAGCAATGTGGTTGCTGACTCCAAAGGTATTAGACGGACACAGAGCTTGAGCAGATCTCGACTTTGCAGCCTTCCCTTTGCAGAGGGAAGGACTTTGCACAGACTGCACATTCTTTCTCGTGAGCCCTGCCCCAGCTCCCTCCGCCTTTCTTTTGAAGAAGACATTCTCTTTTGTAGGATAGGCAAGTGAAATTAATACCACTGACAGTGAAAACCAAACCAGTTGTGCAAAAAGTCCACTTACCAGAGCATAGGTCCAAATAGTGAGAGGTAAAGGAGGGAAGGGGAGGCATTCTGGGGGGTGGGCAGAGTGAGATCTCCTCTGCCTTTTATTGTAGACAGTGCTGCGAAAGGCCACGTGCAGCACAGTGCTGATTGATAAACTCAAAGGGACATGGCAAAAATCTGTTTCAACAACAGTTTGTATCAAAAGGAAATTATGAAAGAGCTAAGTTGTCACTTATGACTTTGTGCTAATCAGTATTCCACAGTAAGAGCATTGGTATTATCAGAGTTTGCCATGTGATTTATGAGCCCAAGCCCAGGAAGCTGCAATCTTCCACACTGTCTACATTTTTGCCTTTCACTGGCACGTTGTTTTCTGCCTCCTGAGAGCATACCTCGGTGAGTATCCTGTACCTGACTGGCTCACGTCTTAAGTAGAACTGTTGGCTGAATTTTTCAAAGTAGTACCAGGGCATTAGCTAAATGTCCTTCACTAGTTTAAACACCACTCAGAAAACCTCCGTTTTTAAACTCAAAATAAAGACCTGATGGTCCTACCTCTTACTGTTCACCTGTTGCCCCAGTGTGCCCTGTAAACCTGGTTTCATACTAAACCAGTTGCAGCATTTTTTTGGCAGCTGTATCTTCAGCAGCCCAGCGTAGCGGGTCCCTTCCACAGACATTATCCATATGACATGAACGACGCTGCAGGCATACATGAAGGCAGAAATTGTGAAAATACAAGTCATCCCACTCACTAGCCCCATGAAAACCCACCTCTTTCCCCACAGATGCCCCTGTCTACAAATGAATGTTAAGACCCACGGAACTCACCCCATAATAAAGAAAATTTGCCACCCGTTTGGGCAGAGGATGCCTCCACATCTTTTCAACACAATTTCTGACAGCAGTCCCACCGAGGGCACATAACCGCAGGTCTCACCGGGGTGCAGCCCAGCAAAGCAGGTTTCATGACATCTTTATCAATCTTCTGCTGTTCCATCCCCTGCACAGGTAACAGCTGGTTGCACCAGGCAGAGATTTTCTTCACTGGGGATTCAAGAGCAGCTGCCGTTGCGCTTTCTCCATGTGCCATTTATGGAACATTAAGCTTTTGTAGGGGTTTAATTATCTCTGCTTTCTCTAACTCCTTCCTCTGTACTGTGAGACACCTGTGGCCAAAAGAAGTAGATTTTGCCATCAGACAACAGAAAATGGCTTTTCTGAGCCACGTTACCTCTCATTCCCGCTACCTTTATCACAAATCAAGTCTTAAAATATTTTCTCTGAAACTGAGGGCAAGGGCTATTAATTCCAGATAAAAGTGTATCACACATCAACCTTCACTGATTTTCTGTCTGCCTGAAGGTTGACAGCAACAGCAACTGTATTACACTACATGGTAATGAAAAAAAAGGAAAAATAACACATTCCAATTTAAATATAAAGGAAACTGAAATCAATGAAAAAGGTTAACAAGCCTTACTTTGCTTCTCTGTGACTGTACAAAAATGTCTGGATCAGTGTCCTCAGATTGTATTTCACAGTCTCGCCATACAAGTCCTCGCCCTCGTTTTCTTTTTCTTTTTAATCTCAGCAGTAATGGGGTCACTATTTTCTAGTTTCCTTGATGGTTATGATCTTTGGCAGTCTCACACATCTTAAGAGCATATTCCTTCAGTTAAGGACTCAAGCCCTTAAAAAAATCTTCTTTGTTAATTAAGAGGTGAAAAAGCCCAGCCTACTATGTATTAGAAATGAATACATTAACTCTGAAAACTGAAACATGAAACCAGAATCAACAATTCCCAATTCAGTGAGTCCAATTTAATTTTCTTTTTTGCCAATATTCTGAAACAACTGTTTAAGTTTTTCAAAGCAGACTAAACTTGAGTCAGTTATTCCAGCTCCCTCTGAAATGAACAGTTTTGTGGCTAAAGTTGGCTACAGTTGGCTGGAAATCTTAATTACTTGTTTGCTCATTAGGCACGGCCTTTCAAAGCAAACAAGATCTGACTTTGTAATTACAGGTATGTGACTTGAGAGATTTTCAGAAACCCAAGAGACACGTGGAAGAAGCAACAAGAAACTGGTTTCTTTGCAGGTAACTTTCAAAGAAAACAAAGCATTAAAACATTCTGAAATACACAGTACAAAGTCTCCCAAAGACCTTACTCTGCTCCCAGAGCAATGCTTTGAGGACTGGGAGAAAGTCAGGTTTATTTTTCCATAACCTTAAAATAAACAAGCTTGTTTTTCCTAACTTCTATTTGTGCGGCTGAGGAGTCTCATTACTTTCACAAGTAATAGAACAGTAAATCTCTGACTTGTCTATAAGACGTTCATATTCTGCCGCTCAGTGACCATGGATCCCTGATTATACAGGTGTCAGCAGCCAACTAGGCAGCAGTTCGTCCTGGCGAACACCTACATGCAAGGCTCTGAAGTCATACAAGTGCGAGAAAATGGTGCTGAAAGACAACCTGTTGACACGACAGCAGTACACCCAAAGACCTGTGATTTATATTCACATGTAACTGTAACCTGCAAAATTATTTTTGTCTTCTTTAATTTTAAGATGAGGATGAAAAGGTGTGAGGCCAAGTCTCAAACACAAAGGTCCACCTAGTCAAGCACGTTGTCTCTAGCAAGCGGTCAGTAAGCTGTTTGTAGGAGGAATATGACACACACAGGTACATGCTGTAAGTCTCCTAAAGGTGTTGCAGAAGAACATTAAGTGCAAGAGGGCAGTAGGGAAGAGGGAAAAAAAAATGCTTTCATTTGGAGTATTCACATCTGTGAGGTCCAGCTGTCCTAAAAAAGCTTACAAACAACTGACAAGCAGGCAGGGCAGAGTTTCTGAGGACCCACACGGACGTCCAATGGGTACCCTCAGCATTGCAACATAACCACTCCGAAGCTAAGGAAGAGAAGCCACAAGACGGAAGGAGGAGTTGAACACTCTAGTGGAGTTTCACGTCTAACACAGTGAAAACCCCATTTATCTCCATATTGCTTCAGTACAACACAGTGGCCACGGAGTTCATCTCTCAGCACTATCAAACAAAGGTACCCTTTGAGTGTATTTCCCCAAAGTACAGTCTGGTACAAATGGACATAGTTTCTTTTCTCTGTAGAGGTTCTCCAAAGTGAAATAAGATCAGAGATGCTGCTGAAGTCTCACCAGGTTCAATACACACTTGGCATTCAATTTTCTGACAACGAGAATCCCCATCAAATTCCTTCTGCCCCCCCTCCAGAAAGACTCACCCTTTCTCACCTGAACATTACCTCTGCATGAGCTGCTTTACTGGTACCTGAAAACAGGTGCTATAAACAAAGCCACCTTTCAGTCACAGCCAAAGATGAGACAGCAAAATCAGGCTAAATTTAAACATATTCCCAGCATTAAATGGTAAGCAGACTGTTTACTAAGACTTTTGTACCCTAACACCTTGCCACAGAATCCAAAACATTGGTCTTTTTATTTTACCAAGACGACGCACTTGCGCTGTACAAGACCCAACCCAACTCCTACCTGCTCCTTCCAGAGCTTGCCTACCCACCATGTCCGCTTGCTTCAGCACCCCCCAGCAGTGTCTTGTCTTCACCGGAGAGCTGCATCGGTCCTTTGAGCTGTGTGGGCAAAAAGGTGGGAAGTGGGAATGGCCAGGGAAGGAAAGAGGAGCCAGAGGAGGTGAAACAGGTGATGGCTGTGGAGACGGGGTGTGGTTGGGGTTGGGGGTGACTGAAGGGTTTGCTAGGCAACCACCACCCTCTTCTGGGCAGGGGAGATCAATGTGGCATGGTGTAAGGGACGAGACCCAAGTAACTGTACTGTGAGCCCCGGCAGTGCCCCCAGGGGAAGTTCGAGGAGTGGGAGGAGGAAGCCTGGGAAGGGGCCTGGTGACTGACCAGTGTCTCAGCCACTCCTGGAACTGGGGCAAGAGAAGGTTCCAGAAGTCCAGGGCCTGGGGCCAATAAATAGGGACAAGTCCGAGCCCCATGTGGAGCGCTCGCTACACCGAACACTCCCGTTGGCAGGTCCGATGCTGGATCCAGGACTGGTGATCTCCCTCTCTCTCTCCCCCCGCCCCTTTTCTCTTAAAATTGTTAAGTAACACAAGGCCTACCTTGGTTTTTCATAAAGCTGCATAGCTTAGGTGGATATAGTTGTAAGAGGGCCAACGTTCACAGAATATTTGTTCCATTAAAGTTGGTGTTTATGTACGGACCTTGAGTGTTATTTCACCTTAATCCACACCGAGGGGATTTGCGAATCTGAGCCACTCTCCCCTCCTCGTAGGTGGGACGTGACACATGGGCTTTCCCTACAGCAGGCAGTGGGAGCAGCAGAGGGTACCCAGCGATCCTAAACCGGTGGCTCCCAAAGGTCTGGGGCATTTGCTCACGAGCACATGTGAGCTCACGAGCGTGGTGAAACTCCAGCTGGAGAAATGGGGCTTAAGTCGGTCACGCATCTGCTGGGACAGACACTTGGGAGCTGTTGTCCTCCACCTGGTAGGGCAGGAGCTCAGGTGAGACAGTGCTTGTGCCAGCTGAAGAGCGCACCGCTGTGGCTAGAGATGCATCAGTGACATTAACACAAGTGGAAAGATACAGGCTTGCAAACACTTGCAAAGTTACTTTTAGCAGCTCTTTAAACCCTTGAACCACAGCTTAAAAAAAAAAAAACAACAACAAAAAACTCCAGACCAAGAGCACCCAATTGTACAAGTTCAAAATGCCATTTCAGTAGTTTTTGTGTTCCTTGGGAGGCAGACCTTAAGTAGGGTTTACGGTAGGGAAAGTTAATACAAGTATATAATACAGTAGGCAAGTATAGGTACCAGAATGGGCCCCTCTGCCCCAGTTTCTCTCAAGTCTGATTCTCCCAGGCCAGTTCTCACTGATCCTCTTAATAATAGCATGTATTACACCTCCCTCTTCCTTTTTTTTTTCCCCTGCTATGGTCCTTACAAAGAATGAAAAATAAAATGGCATTAGGTACTCTAACAGCATGCAAAATGTCTTTCAGGAGCTCTTACTGATCTCTGCTTGATTCAGCAGAGTCTTTTCAGCTGCTACTGCTCCAGGCTTCATCTCCATATTCTTCTTGTCTCCCCAAAGCCTGTCCTTCAGGTATTTGTACTGTGAAAGAGAAAGAAGCAATCTCCTTGGCAGGCAGAGCTCTGTGAGTCCACAGTGTCTTGTTTTTGTATGCAGGCTGCGTCTCCTTGCACTTTAGTATCCTTGTTCCTCACGTAAAAGTATGACTCTTGCATATCTTCAACCATATTTATAAGCACCCAGATTAGTCCTGTACTAGTAAGTCCGGTTCTCAACCACCTCTTAAAATAAAGGGAGACTGACTGTGTTTTAAAGGCAGTCTCTCAAGCTCAGCAGCAGAAGAATCTCTTTTAGATCCAGTAGCTTTTTAAAGAAATCTCAAGTATCTTAATTCCATTTTTCAGTAGACCTTTCAGTACAGGATATCTGGGACTAGACGTTACGTGGTGGAATCTCCCCCATCAGCCCTTGAAAATGGTTGAAAATCCTGTTCTTTGAACCACGGCTCATTACTCAACCCCCTTCTGTGGTTCTCTGCCTGGCAAATGCAGATATGATGGGCGTTATGAGATGCTCTAATGCTAGATTCCCTATAGCACAACCACAGGGGAATGCAAACAATGATCCAACAGTGCAATGTAGTCTCTGCCAGAAAAGCAAAGTATAAATGTATCTACACTTACTTCAAACCATGGCTGTAATGTGTTCTGATCTATCAGCCTGAGTTCTATTATTTTCTAGGCTGATATTTTGAAGAAATAGCTCATTTTTACCATTTTCTTTATCGCTGAGTTTTTATGAAGCTGCTACATGTACATAGCTTATGCTTACCCTTTACATTTTTCTATACCCATATGAGCCTGCTGAATTCTCCAAAGAATATCAGATTTCAGTGCACTTTGCACTGCTATTCTGTTACCTCTAAAGACCAGGCCATTCTTTAGAGCAAACTCCAGTTTGAATTGGTAATGTGAGCTTGCTGTGTAATTCCCTGACTCCTTTACAGTGACAGCCCTAATGCCTTTTTATAATCTCTCATCTTTTACTGTGCCTCTGCAAATTTATTCCACATTTCTGAGAGCAAGCAATTCCCTTTTCTCATATTTATCTGCATTGTATTTCTGGGTTCCTTTATCTTATATAAGTCATGTTTTCAAACCTAATATTGGCTCTTTGTTTCCAACAGCTATAATAAACTAAATATATTACAAAGAGTGTAAGACCAGGGCAAGTATATATATCTGTGCCTAACTTGCTTAGACCTCCTCTCACTGCTCCTCTGAAAGAGGCAATGTCGTCTTCTTTACAGCCCTTTTAGTCTTTTCGTCCCTGGCACCAGCAGGAAATTAAGGCCTTTCAAAACTCCCTCCTCAGCCCCTCTATATGCATATACGTTGGATAAAAACATAATTTTCCCTTTTCTGAAGGCTGAGATTCTTGTGTAAAATCACAGGATTTTAGACACAGAGGACTGAAGGAAAACCTAAGGTCTCGCAAGAAAAAATAATCCCAAAAGACAGAAGCACTGCTTCTCCATCCCATACCACCAGCTGCTTGTAATGCCATCCTTTCCTTCGGTCAGATCCCCCTGCGGCATGTTACTTTATATAGGGAAAAGCTGGTTCCCTCAGAGACTTACCATAACTCCATGGACTGAAGAAGACCGATAAGGGAACATGCAGGACAGGGGAGGTGCAGGGGCTGGATCCAGCTGGGAGACAGATGGCGCTTTTTTGAGACAAACAACAGCTATGAATATAGGTTTATAATTGCACATTCAGATACTCATTGCTTAATTATTACAATGCAGTAAGACACGTGGCAGGCACCTGTGGCACATTTCTATAAAGCAGCAGCATGAATGCTATGAAGGTCACCAGTGTCTGAGAGAAGTCCAGTCCTTGACTTGTGCTGATGGAGAATGCGCTTTTCTTAAGACTGAAGCCACAGGTTTATATATCTTACATACTCTCATGTGGACCACTTCAACACCTAAGGCACCACACCACAGTGTTACAGGAAGGTCTGTTTAAGTGGCCTGTAAAAAACCTTGACTTTTGGACCGTTTGTGGTTCCTGCCTCTTAGGTCACCATCTGACCAGACAGGGTCCAAACTAACACTGAGCCATACCCACCCCTTGGGGTAGGGAGGCAGTATCTCAAGCATTGGTTTTCCTAAACCTTTATCTCAAAAAAACAGTCATTCTATATGGCATTGCAGGTCTAATATATAATTTGCCTATGCAACAGTTGACATTAATGTACTTATTTGAAATGTAGATATTATTACAGCTGGGTGCAAGATTAAGCTTAATGTCCTGGTTGTTACGAGGACTATCCTAAAAGCACTTTCCATCAAGAATTCTGTGAATGATATTTAAGATTGCACACAATATTCTAAATCTGAACTCTTACCAAGTTGAATGGTTGAACTAGTAGTTAGGCTCTTACTGCTAGTAATATAGTAACATATATGAGACATATATATATATATATATATATAGCTCGGTGAGACATTCATTATTTCACTGACTTGGAACTAACCCATTAGTCTAAGGAGTCCACAGGTATATTTGGTAATACAACCTCTATAAATTCCCAAGGACAAAGTGGTATGAATCATTTTATTTTCTCATTAACATGTTAGATGTGCCTTATGTACAGCATCAAATCTGGGCTGAACAGAAAACTAGAAGCAGAAATGCCCAGACCACATCACTAAATGTGCAAAGTCCACTGTACGATTGTAAAAATGTAGTTGAAACTTGTACAGTAACTTCATCTCTGTGATACAGCCATTCACTGGGAATCTCTCTACAGTCTCCAAACTGATATATTCAGTAAGTCCCGTCTGTGTAATTAAAACCACTGCCACAGTTTCATGTTCCAGATATTGCAAGTATACAGCCAGATTTTCCTTTTCAATGCCAGCATCAAGTATGAAATCCATCTTTTTTCCTTCAGTTTGGTATCTGTGATGTAATTTGACACACAAGTCCTGCTTGTACTCCGCTCCCAGAATATGTCCCCACTGCTGTGTTTCTAGGGTGAACTTTGGTTTAAATCCCTCTGATTGATAGTTACCGATCCTGATCCAGAGTTTTTTCCAAGTTATGGGGCACATCTCTAATCTTTCACAGCAGTTTCTAATCTTAAACCACAAGAGTGACACATGGACCAAAGCAAAAAATACCATTGCAGGAGTGCAATGTTCTGATTCTTATTTGTATATACCAGAGCATTCTTGTTCTATTTTCACGATTATTCAATGGCCTATCTTCAGTGGTTTACTGCCTGCTGGGTAATGGCTCCTTTCTAATCAATTTTGGATTATTTTTCTCCATATTTACTCCTATCTTCCTTTACAGCCATTTTAAACCAAAATCAATTTCACTTTTGCCTCAAATAGCCCTCCTGGCTGTGCAAGGATAGATTCTTGAACTTCGTTCCTGGAATCCAAACTAGAGTCCACACCGTATTAATCCCGACCTTAAACAGAGAAGCACAGACACATTCAGCTCTTCCGAGATCCTGGCCAAGGCACATTGTAACCATCCGCAATTCAGTTCATGACTGCTGTGTCTGCACAGGGATCCCAGACAACTCCGGAGCTCAGATTTATGTTTCAAGCATCCTAAGTCTGCATTCACACCCAACATGATAAGCCCATCCCCAGGTGCTCTTCCGATGCTAACAGCAGCTCTGTACCCAGTTAACGTGCAGTGCCATGCAGAGCACTGCTGTATAGCAATATCTTACGATGCTCAAAGCACACTTATACTTACCCTGCCTTTGTGTTGCACTGAACAAGAGCTACATACAGCTTTCTGGTGGCTGGCACTTACTCCACAGAAAGCAAGCAGTGAAAGAACAATGTCCTTTACTGCTGCACATACTTAATTAAGCTCCTGATTCGCAGTCATCTCCCATCAGCTTGCTGACTATCCTCTGCGCTCTGCTGCAACAATACGGCAGACTGGATCTCTCCGGGTATACAGGTGCCTTTGCCCTGTGACTGCAGGTGGCAGGACCCACCCTACTGCCCCTTCATCCCCAAAGTGATATGGTTCACCAGGAGCACAGCAAAGAAGAGTGGGTCTCAGGAGGGAGGAGAGGACATCTGGCTTGTGGGGGAACAGACCAAGAGAAGGGGGGGTGAATGCATACATATACTGCTGAATAGAAGAGGAATTTACTCTGAAAGGAGGGAGCAATCCCGAGCCTGCCATGCCCTGTGGTGACATTGCGGAGCCATGTGCTCTCCCAGGAGGTATCTTCTACAAAAGGTCCCGAGTCCAACACCTCTTGCAGCAACACCCAACATGCAGACAAGCCACACGAGAGATGAGCAAAACAAAACACAGGCCACGGGGAAGGAGTCAGTATGGAGGCGTGTGCATGCCAACAGTGTTGCGCCTGCCTTCTGCAAGAGGTGCGTGCATGTGTGTCTGTGTCTATTGCTGAAGCCCAGGGAAGGGTGGGCTGTTGCAGAGCGATTCCTACCTGTGTTAGGGCATCAGCCACCCTCCCTCGCTTCTCTCCGCACTGCCTGTATCCACCTAGCTGTGATGCTTCACAGTATGTGGACGCTCAGGCTAGGTGGAAAGCTGTGCGAGGAGGAGCTGTTTTGCAGCAGCCAGTGACAGCTGGGGAGACTCTGGAGTACAGTAAAGAACTGCAGAGCACATGTGGACCTTGGGAGCCCTCAGGGAGTCACTGCTCACAGAAACCAAAAGGGGAGAGGATATAGATAGTTTGGAAACACCTGCGGAAGTGAGGAAGTCTGAGGAACTGGAATTGAGGTCTTCTCCTTGAGCAAAGGCTACCACGACAGCTCACAGACCATAATGGTGGGGAAAAGCAGGCCAAGAGACAGTAGTAAGGAAATATACCCAGCAGAAGAGCATATGTGGTATCTTCACAGGAGCTCTGCAGTTCAGTGTCATTATCTTTTCTTCTCTCCGAAGTCCGTGAGGAGGAGAAGGGAACATAACACACCCATCTGCAGCAGTACATCCTGTACGTGCAACCATCGCTGCATTGCAGAGAGGCTCCTCTGTTATTTGCTGCCAGGGCCCGTTCCTCTTCCTGGAGGGGTTGTGGGCTGTGGGTGTCCTATGCTCCCACAAAGCCCCACAAAGTGGGCAGATTTTTGTGTCAACAAGAAAAGTCAAATTTATCCCTAAAACCCCAATAGAAACGCTATTAAAGACTAATTCACACCCAAGGCAGCACTTCCCAAATATAATCTATATCTCAACTCTTACCATTCATATTTATGGCTCTCTCAGTACAAGGCAGTAGATATACACTAATGCAGTCTCTAACTTACCTATGGACTCTCAGTGGTGGGGCATGGTGATGTATGACATTTGAGTGAGTTGCATTCCCATATAAGAGCAGTGCTTTTTTGGAGGGTGCAAGTCTTTAGATGAAGCGGGAGAAAAACCTAAAAACCTGGGTTGTAGGTCCTAACGATTAGGAGCTCCTGGATGTCTCGGTGCTGGAGTTCCTTCCAAATGAAAGCCACTTTCTTCTCTGCAGTAGGGAAGTTACAAGAAATAACCAGCGGGTGAGGGAAAACACCACTGTTGTAATGAAAGATGAAAGAGAGAGTCTAGACACCAAAGCCAATGCAGAGAGAAATAAGGCAAATTTCAGATAAAGGATGGGGAAAGAGAAAGAGAGAGAGCGGGAAGAGAGCCAAATCTTCAGAGGTCTGAAAAAGTTAGTAGCAGAAATATTCTTTATGTGTATGCAGGTAAATCCTGTTCTTCTCCTCCATCAGCAATTCAATGTAATAAATTAGGGGAAATGGCTGATAACGTTTAAAAGTGGAGATACTTGATATCCCCAGTTCTTTTTCCTGGCTAGGCATAAAGCTGTCTGCATCTTGAGACAATGAAGAGATGAACTGGTTGAAAGGTGAGAAAAGATTTAGTGCTGACTTTCCATCTAAGCGCCTTACGCACCGCCAGGCCAGCCTGACAGCCTGTAAAACCTGAGAGCTCCTTTTGGGACTCTGATTTCTCCCATTTGGGTGAGGGAGCAGCAGCAGCTCAGAAGTGTCCTTAGATGGTGCAATGCATTAGTATGGGTGGGGGATGATGCTACAAGAATACTGTGGGTGCGTGTGGATCCCCGAAACTTACCCTGAGAGCAGCCAGTCTTAAGAAAAACCCCGTCATCCATTCAAACCAGGGGCAATGTGAGAGTCCCCAGCTGGCTGAACTGATGTCTCCCTGGGATGGTGTTTCCCAAATGTTTTAAATGCACACCTCCTCTCACCTTTTTTTTGCTTCATCTGTCTTTATGTGATCTCCTTAAGTGTTCACACCATGGCTAGACTTTCAATATCAGATTCCACGTAGTTTGAATATGCCCCTTAACATTACTAAATCAGGATCATTTTATTTTATTACTTAAGTTTTATAGATTTTTTCATTTTTGTAATGAAAGTTTAAAAATAATCTGTGGGAAGAGTGCTTTGCAGAAGAGAAAAGCATAAGAAAAACTCTTTTCTTAGAAGTATGATGCAGTAATAAATTTGTGTGTATAAAACTGGAGAGATCGTCTCTCTAAGGGGCTGTTCTGTGCTTGTTTAGACAATATCTTTTGAGGCAGCCAGCAGGTTTTCATTAAAAAAGAAGTATGATGTGGGCAGATAAGCCCAGGTTAGTGGTGCTCTGGTGGGTGCCTGTTTGTTTAAGCATCTTTTCATGTTATGGCTCCTTGGAGAGGAAGAGGGGTCATATTTAAGAACAACTGTTTGAGTGTAGTGCCCAGTGTGAAGGAAAATCCTGTACGAAAGCTTTAAATCTGACTTCTCTGTAGGAGTTCTTTTTTGAATGGCTGGATGTCATTTTACACCTGAGGAAAGGACAAAGAAAATAGAAAAGAACAAAAAAAAAGGGAAAATGAGAAATTAGAGAGGGAAATTGTGTAGATGCAGGAGGAAAAAAACAGGAGAAAAAACAGAAAAGTATTTTAAATGGGAAAACAACAAAAACCGGAGGCAGAAGATGGGTAAAAGAGGAGAAAAGGAAGATCAGCTTCCCAGGATTAGCAGGGAGCTGGCCAATACCTTTATGAGGCCACTCCATCACTATCAAATGTCTTGGAGATTGGGGAGGTTCCTGGTGACTGGAAGAAGACAAGTGTCACGCTCATGGTCAAGAAGGGCAGGAAGGACGATCCAGGGACAGACAGATCAGTCAACCAACCTCCGTCCCTGGGTAGGCTGTGAAGCAAATCCCAGCACATGAATAATAAAGTGATTAGAAAAAGCCAGCATGGACTTACCAAAGCCTGACCATGTCTATGATTGCTGCCTATGATGCAGTGACTGGCTTCTGTGGATGTAGAGTGTGGTTGATGCTGTTTCCTTGACTGTAGTAAAGCTTTCAACATGGTCCTCTGTAGCAGCCTTACAGCAAAGCTGGTGAGATACGGCCTCAATAAGCAGACCGTAAGTTGAATGGAAAATTGTCTGGGCCACTGTGCTGAAAGGAGTAAGATACCTGGTCCAAAATCGAGCTGCTGATCAGTTACTAGTGGTAGCACAGTCCCTGCAGGAGGGCAGGGCTGCCATTCAGAGGGACCTGCGCAGGCTGGAGAAATGGGCCATCAGGAACCGCACGAATGTTCAACAAAAGCAAATGCAGGTCCTGCACCTGGGCAGGGGTAACCCCGTGCACCAGCACAGCCTGGGGCTGACCGGCTGGGAAGCAGCTCTGCAGAAAAGGCCCTGAGGGTCCTTGTGGACAAACTGACCATGAGCCAGCAGTGCGTCCTTGCAGCAAAGGCAGCCAACAGACTCCTGGACTGTGTTAGGAAGAGCCTTGCCAGCAGGCGTGATGCTTCCCCTCTATACAATACCTGTGAGGCCACATCGGGGTACTGTGTCCAATTTTGGTCTCCCCATTGCAAGAAAAACATAGCCATACCTAGCAAGTCCAATGCAGGGCTACCAAGATGGTCAGGGGGCTGGAGCACCTGTGGCACAAGGAGAGGCTGAGCGAGCCGTGTCTGTGCAGCCTGGAGAAAAGAAGGCTCAGGGGTGACTTCAGTGCTGCCTGCAACTATCTGGTTGGAGGATATAGAGAAGCCAGAGCCAGACTCTTCTTGGAGGTGCACAGCAGCAGGATGAGAGGCAATGGACAAAGTTGTGACATGCGAAGTTCTGCTTAGATGTAAGGAAGAAAAATACCACCATGAGAGTGGTCAGATACCGGAGCAGGTTGCCCAGAGATGTTGGAGACTTTCCATCCTTAGAGAAATTCAAAAGCCGGTTTGGCAGCCTGATCTAGTTGGACCTGCCCTTCGAGTTGGTAGGAGAAGAGAGGCATTTCAGAATGGAAGTGGCAGATGACAGGAAGACGAGGCAGAAAAAAGGCAAGTGTGAAATGAAGGAACAACAGAATATAGTAAAGGAGAAGAGAGACAGAAAAAAAGAAACAAACACACAAAGAAAGCCTGGTGGAAAATGACAGGAGGTAGCACAGATACCAAAAAATGGACATAGTGACATTTCAGAGCAAGGAAGCAAGTTCCCTGGAAATGACTGACAGCAAGTGAAGGGTCTCTGTTACTCTGCAGACCTTCATAAAAGGAAAATGAGGGCAGGAAAAGCAGCCTAAAGCAAAACCTAGATCTGCAGATGCCAGAATGTGAATCAGGATAAATAGAAAATAAATCTAAGTTATTTGGTCCTCTTCCTTTCTTCTGGAAACACAGCAGCTTCTGTCAGCTGAAACGGCATCCCAAAGGCCATTGACACAAACAGCAAGTACCTCTGTGAGACCACAACTAATGAAGCTGAGTTTCCCATTCAGTCACATAATTTCCATTCCTTTCTCTTCCCATATATTCCTTCTAACCCTGTCATACCTCCTAATGTCCCTCACAGCGCCTTTTGCTCCCTCCTTTTTCCTGCTATTCTTCCAGCCTTTCCTTCCTTCCTTGCTAGGCTAGAAACCACATCTGCTGGGGGTGGTTTGAGCTGGGCCATACAGCTAATGTATCAATGGCTAATGAGTAGTAGGAAAATGTAAGCCTTTCCCTCAGTGGTGGCGCTCATTTGGATCTATCAATCAGAAGTACTATCATCATGTCACCCAGTGACCCAGACACCAAGATCTGCAGCGACTTCATAGTCGCCAAGTGTTGACCCTCATGCCCCCAAGCGTGTTCTATGCTGTTCTTGCCCAGATAAGAATAATTCTGGCTAACTAGAAAGTAAAATACTATTGTAAAATATTGGGCCTCCACACATGGTTAATAAATCATGTTTTATAGGGTGATTTTTACTGTGTATTTGAAAAGCACCATATATTTATAATAGCAATGGTTCTGAGAAAGGTTAAATGTGTCACTGCTAAAGAAAATGTATTACAAACCTGATATTGCTGGCAGGGCAAGTGCTCTTTTCCAAGAAACCAAAAACAAACTAAGGTCTTGAAAAATGACAGGCAGGAGCCGGGCTCTCACAGCTTTGTCCCTGGATGGCACAAATAAATTTGAAGAGAAAGAGAATTACTGTTTCACATGCGGATGCACAACAGCAGGCTGGGTTGGCCAGTTCTCAAACCATCACAGCAGCGGTAGCAGCTCTGTCTAAATATGCCTAAGCCGATCTCTTCAGCTAAATGACAAGATGGAAGACTGAGTTGCCGCTACTTAGGCAGGCCCCTTTTTTTGCATGTCTCAGAATTATGGTTCCATTAGGATTAAAAAAATTGTAAACAAGTCTTCAAACAAAATGCTCAAACACCTCATTCACTACTTTGCTACCAATAATGAAGTCAAAGCTGATGCTGTAAAGCAATTTAACAGCACTTCAAAATCTAGGATGCAGAGGTATTTTACAACCCACAATACTTCTTGCTACATGGATGTGTTAGCAGTGTTTACGTACCAGTGCTAACTGCAGCTCTCACAGAAATGTGTACAGCAGCCTTGAGGGTACGGCTACGTCATACTCCCGGAAGGCTTGGGAAACTATTTATGGGAAGTTGTTTTGGTTTTTTTTTTTAAAAAAGAGGTGCTCTGTCTTTTTAAGAAAAGAGACCATCTGAAAGCATCTAAATCCAAAGGAACCGTCAAGTAAGTTTATGGACGGTTGTTCACTGATGACATTTTCACAGTGACTGAAAGCATGAACCTGTCACAGAGAATCACTTATCAAACAAAAGACTACAAAGGTGGGGTGATTCGTGGTTATTTTTACCCTGAAGAAGTACAAAGCACTCATGCCAAACAGTATGTTTGCTGGACTGAAAAAGTTGTACCTCTAGAAACAGAAAAGGGAGAAGGCAGTGGTTATTGCTGAGTTGATTGGAATGGCTTCCTAAATCCCATATGTGGGAGGATATTTCCCATGTCTGCAACACTCGGATGCAATGCTTTCCAGAACGAACATGTAACAGGGAGGTTTCCATCACTCTTCCCAGCAAAGTCAGCACCTGGTTATTCCAACAAAACGCCAAATCTGCTTTTCCAGTACAGTTAGTTACACCCTTGGATGTCTTGGGAACCACGCGTAATGGAAACTATTACCAGCCCTATGACTGGAAAACACAGTTTTTCAAAATTTCTTATACGGGTAAGAAATAGTCATGGCTTTTGTTTAGTCCTCCAGGGATTACTTCTCCAATGTTTAACATGGCAGTCTGTAGCTTCTTAGCTCATCATCTGATGGATGATGTGCTTGGAGAGAAACTAACCTGAAAGCTTTGGATAGCACTTGGGCATTTTTCATCACATGTCATCCAATGGACACCACTGTATCACAAAATCCTTTATATTCCTTTTTCTGCAGATATTTCCAAAGGATTCAACTTTTGAAGCCATAAACAGGCACTGCAGAATACCAGTGTTTGAGGGGCTGTCTGCATTGCTGTTGCGTTGCATACTAATCCAGGACAAAAAAGCCAACAAGTTTGTTACCGCTGCTTATGACTATTCACATTATATTCCTGTGAGTAAACATCCTACTGGTACCACTTCACTGCAATAATTTCAGATCAGAACCAAGATATTTAATTTTTATTTTGGCAAGGTGATGATTGAACTGTGTCCCCACAAACCTCTGCAGAAATTAAAAAAAAAAAACCTCAGACCAACAAGTATTGTGATGGTGAAAATTATGGCAATCCTAAACAATTGTGTAGCCTGGATGGGATATTCTTCCTTAGTATATGGGATTCTCTGTGATCTATGGAGGCAAGGCTATTGTCCTTTTAAAAACTGCAGTTCGGGAGAAGGAGAGGTAGAGACTACTAAGTGCTGTATTAAAATAGCCATATAAAACGTTGACAAAGGTATTGTAGGTTACATCTTCAAAAGTCTTTTCAACAGTGGGGTGAACCTGCTATACAGAGGATTTCAAGAAGTCTTAATAAGAAATGCATCTTACCGCAATATACAGGATACTTCTAAGTCTCTCAGAAGAAAAGATGTGAAACATCTAGTCTGCTGTAGATGAAAAACTTAGAAGAAGCTGCGAAGAAAGACAAAGAGCTCTCCTGAGGGTGAAAGAGATGGTTAAAGATGGCTTTTCTCACTGTCGGTCTAAAGAGTGTACTAAATCTAAAGCAGATCTGTTCCAAATAACTCCCATACAGACCAGAAGAGAGAGAAAAAACTATGCATTGAGGTGCCAGTAATCAAAAAGATAGCAAAATTTAACTGTAGTCCAGTATACCTCCCATTATTTCACCAGCTGTTTTAAGAGAATAGCTTTTATTACTTGTACTTTTTATTAGGGTCTTTTTTTTTAGCAGCCTTGTCAAAGGCATGTTTTCTTTTAAGATGCTGAAGGCTGTTTTTGAAATGACTGCTACTAAATTGTCTAAGGCAGAACAGAATATAGCTTTCTTCTGTTGGGGGGTGAGCAGCTTTAAGAGGGTCATATTTCTCTTAATACAGCTGCACAGGCTTGCTTTCAGCAGGAGCAGACTTTAAAAAGTGTTGCTATATCATCTCATTTTATACTCAGAGATTGCTTTTCAGAAAATATAAACCAGTAGGCAATATAGAAAGAAAAGTCTAAAACTCTGGGGTGTAAAAGCATTTAACACCAATACTGGATATTTGAAAGGTTTCCTGCTAGCATCCTCAAAAGCTTCTAGAAGGAACAGAATGATGCACGTTGTATTCCCATGAACAGTGACTCTTTTAGTCCAAAAAATGTTTTATCAAGGGAACAAGTATGATACAGATTGCAGAGGTGGACACATCTGGTAAAGGCTGTGGTGTGTTTCCAAGGAATGTTATCAATGCATTGCGTAGTGAGATCTCAAGATCTGAGGAAAACAGCACGTGAAAGAGTTCATCAGGATCTCCCACACCAGCTGGGTTAGAAGCTTTATCCTTTGGCCAAATTTTCCTCTCAGATGGGAAGCAATGGGGCTGTTTGTCACTCAGCAGGCTCCATCCCTGTTGTGCAGCTCCATAAATGCACCTCATCGCACATATGGAAACCAACAGCAAGCTCATTTTCTTGTCCTTGATCTGTGCACTACATGCAACAACACACAGCTTCTGAGAGAGATGTGTTTTTTCTTTTTCCCCTCCAACTGGAGGCCAGTCCCTAGCAGCAGACCACAGGGGCTGATAGTGGGACCGATACTTTTTGACATCTGCATTAATGACCTGGACGAGGAGGAAGAGTGCACCCTCAGAGGATCCAAAATTGAGAGGAGTGGTTGATAGGCCAGAGGGTCATGCTGCCATCCAGAGGGACCTCAACAGGCTGGACAAATGGGCTGACAGGAACCTCGTGATGTTCAACAAGGGGAAGTTTAAAGTCCTGCGCCTGAGGAGGAACAACCCCATGCACCAGTACAACCTGGAGATGAGAAGACTCAGTGGGATCTTATCCATGTGTACAAATACCTCATAGGAGCGAGTAAAGACGACAGAGCCAGGCACTTCTCAGTGGTGCCCACTGGAAGGATGAGAAGCAATGGGCACAAATTGAAATACAGGAAATTCCAATTAAACATAAGAAAAAGCTTTTTTATCGTGAGAATGGTCAGACACTGGAACAGGCTGTCTAGAGGAGCTGTGGAGTCTCCATCCTTGGAGATATTAAAAACGTGACTAGACACAGCCCTTGGCAACGTGCTCGAGGTGACCCTGCTCTGAGCAGCGGTTGGACTGGAGACCTCTGGAGGTGCCTTCACACCTCAGCAATCCTGCAGTTCTGGGGTGATAATGGTCAGCCTGGCCCCAGGCAGCCAGATGCACCAGGCTCGCTCTCAGGGAATTTTCTAAGGCACTCGTGGACATCGGCCTTTTTAGAGCATTCCTGTGACAGATGCTAGCCCAGGGCTGAAATCAAGGTCAGCTCCAGAACAGCAAGGAAACCTCGGGTAGGTCTTTGATGCACCTATTTTTTGCTCATCTTAATTCTACCTTCAAGGTGAGTCAGAGCTGGAAGTTTTGCTGAATTCTAGATTAGGATGTCTCTGAAGACCAAAAGAAAACTCTGAATGCTTTATGGTTTTATTCTGTCGGCCAGTAGAGGGAGGAAAGAGAGAGAAAATGGAAAGAGTCATTTTTGATTCTCGGAGTCTGAATAGCAATTCTCTTTCATATTGGCACCAGGACTTCGCAGCCCCGGAGCCAAACTTGCTCTGTCAGAGCTACTGTAATGGATAAAACCACATGAGATTTAGTTATTCTTTTAGATACTGTAACCACACTGAACATCCTGCTATGTGGCTAATATCAAGGACTGAATCCAGCGGTGATCTGTCCTGACAGCTGACATACCACTGTGGACAACTGGACTCAGCACAGCTTTCCATACACTTAGAACTGCATTTGATGCATTAAAGTATGTGTCTCATTTAAATTTTTTTTCCCCTAGGAAGACTGTAAAGTGATCAAATGAGACCACTGCAGCCATTCACAAGGATGTTCTCTGATATAAAGTAAGAAGAAAGCACTCTCCGGTGTTTACTTCCAGCAACT
Source organism: Gymnogyps californianus (assembly GCF_018139145.2). Taxonomy (NCBI): domain Eukaryota; kingdom Metazoa; phylum Chordata; class Aves; order Accipitriformes; family Cathartidae; genus Gymnogyps; species Gymnogyps californianus. The sequence continues at coordinate 151,514,825 of NC_059471.1, forward strand.
ACCCCTGAACTGCATCCTGGACTGAAAGAGGACGGGGGAGAAGATCAGCCCCCCCCACCCAACCTACCTATTGCTTTCAACATTTCATTGCTGAGGGAAAGAGTACTGTTCTTTTCCCTTCTGATACCCTATCACTAGGCAAAGTAAGGACTTGCTGAGTGTTTTGCTCATGTGTAATACTGAGACAAATGAACCTCACAAAAGCTAAGGTTGCAGGACCTGACCCAGCATAATGCCACCACTTCTAACAGAGTTGCATTTATATGCTGCTTTTTTATATAGCAGCAGATTATAAATGATGAATTTAATGCTGAAGGTTATTGATGGAGAAATATAGGAAAATAAGTTATAGTTTGATCTAAAACTGTCACATCCTTGTCTGTGTCCAATTTCAAATACGGTTATTCACTTGGCTCTGGCCTGAGTAAGCCCCAAGGTGAACAGGATCCAGGTTGCACTGCTGCACCAATGCTGTTCTGTCATTAAACTGTATGAGCTGCACCAGACATCTTCATTAGTCCCTCTTCTTCTCCAGAACTCCATGTTGGCAGTTTTAATAGAGTTCTGCTCTCAAAATAGTATTTCCAGGAGTGCATAAATGGTGTCAAGTCCCAAGTGCAATTTTCAGAGCTGAATGTATGGCATGTAAAAGCCAGTCAATCAACCCTCGGTGACACAGATTCTTCTGCATATAATTGCCTCATAAACAGCCCTTTGGAAAAATTTTGCTCAGGCTTGAGCCTGGCTTTTGATTGAGATGTCTGCAAAACTTCTGTCTGAGATTTGTAACTTGCTATGCACACTCAGTTACTCTACATAACCTTTTCTAGAGTGTGAAAAATGCACACCCTTTGGAAGTCTTTCAATAGAAAAATGGGAAAGAAAAACATGATGGAAATTCTCTCTCCTTGTTTTGTTATTTTAATGTGTCAAATTCCTCCCAGCTGAATTTGATGGCAAATGAAGAGACATGTTCTGTACAGTTAAAAACTGCAATACAATCAAGGATGGAGCATATTCTTCTCAAAGATTAATACAAACCTTAAATGAACACAGAGACATGTCCACGTGGTGGCAGCAGAGGAGGAAAGTGAGGAAATAACCTACAGGAAGCCTGAAGATAAACATTAGTGACCTGAGCTGGAGCATTTCTTAGTTAAGTGTACACTTAAGTGCGTCAGCAATGTGGCATCCACCCATAAGGAGTCTCTCACTATTGCTTGTAACTCTGGGAAATAAAAATCTCAGCTTTAAGGAAACCTGCAGCTCACTTGCCTGTGGTCAAGCAGGATGGAAGAGCTGAGGGGGGAAAAAAAAAGTGTGGGGACCTGCTTGGACTCCTAGCCTCATGTGGGAACCACAGGACAAGGGTGGTCCATGTTGAACCCAAACTGTACAGCATCCTTCACACAACAAGCTGGCCTGACAGCTATTCCCCAGCTCCTTGCCGTGTGCATGCACACACTGATCTTCTCTCTCCCAGGAAGACTGTTTCAGCTGTCACAGGTCAGGAATAAAGAAAAATGAGCTTAATGAAAACAGAGGCAGACAAGAAAAACCCTCAAGCAACTAAATAATGGTTTTCTACTGTGACAAATACCTGGTATAATGGAGTCTGTTGCATCTTTTAAAAAGTTAGCTCTGCTTTGCCTCTTGCAAGCCAGGTGGGTGCATCCTTTCTTCTGCCCCACCACTCTGAAAGGCTCTAATAGCTGAACAAGGCACCCAGCAGTTCCCAGACTCCTAACTGGTACTGGACCATGCTGGTATTTCCAGCCAGGTCACCTCTGAGCAGATCTCCCAGGGAGCCACAAGGGAGGAGTAGGCTACAGCACATGCTTTTGCTACATTTAGTGCTTTTACTTTGGTGGAAAAAATGTACTGAATTCCAGCTGGGCTAGAGAAGGGAGCGGTAGGGTAAGGTGCTCCTCTGGCTTTTCACAGGAACTGTATTTCCTGAGAAACTGCTGGGAGAGGAGAGGGACAATTACTAAGGAATTCAACTCAAATTGCCCCCACTGAAGTGTTTTCATTTCCTGATCAGAAAGTGAGAATAGCTCCCTCCCAACTGGTTTCATTACCAGATATCCCAAGCAGTGCTGCGCTCCCAGCAGCGTAAGCTCCTTTTCCGACCCACGCAACGCCAACAGTAGACCAACAACAAAGGAAAGGCCCCAGCACCAGTTTCCTGACTGCTTCCAGTTCCTCAGTAAGCGGTGTCTGTTGGTGGTACCTTCACGTACGATGGGGAATGTGTCCCCGGGACACAGGACAGCAGAAATGTAGTTCTCTGTAAGGACTGGGGCCTAGTGCTGACGTTAGCGTTTAGGGTAGCTCTGTATCACGAAGATCCGAAACCCAGTTTGAGCACGATCTGCAGTTGCCATTAACTAGGATTCCTCTCCATGGTCATGGCAAGAAAGGGAGGAAGTAGCAGTGGTTAGGGACCCTGGGACACCTGTCGTTGACTGTCTTCACTGATGACCAACTGCAAGTCTTCAGGACCTAGTTCTACTCTCCAACCTACTGCTAGGGCTAAAGAGCTCTCACTCCCAAATAAAACTTCTTTGTCCTCCCCTTCTGGAACCTGCTGTCTTGCTTGCAAGTCTAAACATGGAGACTGTCATGATTTTAGAGCATGGTTTGCTCCTGCTGTCATGCCTACACATACGAGTCCCCATTCTCTGCCTACGGCACACACTCCTTGTGCCTCTTCTTTGGGATTATACACCGTACCTTGTGGTGTCCCAGGTCTCCTGTCCCCCTCTAAGTACTAAATCTCATATACAAATGCAAGTTAAATATAGTTCAGTGTTCGTGCTGGAAACACTTATCTGAAAACAGCGGAAAGCAGCACATCACTTGCCAGGAGCCTGCCCTTACAATTTGCTGTAGTGAGCAGACACCTACCCATAATACGCTGATTTCCAGAAGGAAGTTCAAAGTGCTTAAATCTAGCACAACTCCACCTTGCTGGTCAGAGGCAGTAGCAAAGTCCCATCTAAACTGCCATAGACTGGACCTCCCTTGTACACCAATGGGGGTGATATAGGGTGATAGCATTTCTATGAGATACCTTAGACAAGGGAGAGAAAGGACCTGGAGCTTCAGAGCGTGCTTTGGAACCACATGGGAGAAGGACAACAAGGCTGGACATAGCTTAGTACAGGACAAGTCAATTAACAACCATCTTGCTAAGTGCTGTCAATTTTAAAAGGCATTTTGAACAGAAGAGAAGCCAGTTCCTCCCAGCTCTGCTGAAGCCCCAGCTGATTTCCACCTTATATAATCACCTTTTTCAAAAGACCGGATCGAAGTTAGTATTTACTAAGCCAGAGACCACTATTCTCTCAAAAGTCACACACTGAAGCTATTTATGCTACCCTTGATACGCATGAATTTTAGGACCTGCTAGTCAGCAATAGATTTTTGCTGCTTTTTTTTACAGAAATATGGCATTTAATAGGTCCATTCAGGACTAGCAGCCAAGCAACTGTGAGTTCGTCTTGAGCAGGCAGGCCCAGCTAATTTCAAAATGGATTGCTCTGTGAAGGAAGGATAGCACTTCCCAGATCACAGAAATGGTTTACTGGCCCAAGTCTCGTATAAAATAGTCTCTTGGTGAAAAGCTAAACAGTTTTAAAAGGTGTCAGAGAAGCCATTAGGCGATAAAAATTCACAGAGCAATTTTGCCAGAGAAAAAGCATAAATAAAAAGTGCATCATTTCTCTCCCAGACTTTCTCGCAAGTCAGCTGCATTCAGAGATGTGCCACAGCTAGAGCTGAGCTAAAGGCAATTAAAAAGCGTTGGCTGCCTTGTGTCAAACTTTCAGCTTGTACTCATGCACTTTAATCAGAAAAGCAGCAATTATATAAACGGTGCCACTAAACGAAGGGAGAGCAGAGAGTACAGCAAGCACAGGTCAAATCCTGTATGTATCTTGAGAAGAAAAATAGCAACTGATCCTTATTTGTGTGTGGGTGCATTCATTCTGTATCCAAAGAAAATACACACACAAAGAACTGGCTCTTGCAAGGAAATTAGATGCTAAAATGCAGCTTCCAGCCAGTCCAGGCTATTTTGCTTCAAGGATATACTGATCTCCTTTTAGTTTATAAATTTTAGTTATGTCAAATGTTACAGATTCTTCTTGGAGGCCTTTCAGCCCATATACAAATATGACAGGCTACTTAGAGCATTAAAAGGAAGAAATCTGAGCCCCAACATTAAGCATGAGCTATTCTGGGAAAAGGGTAATCAAAATTTTTTTTGTTTGTGTTTTTTTCTTTAAAAAACAAACAAAACATCTCCCACTCATCTTAAACCAACACTTGCTAAAATTAAAAAAAAAATAATTGTTTGTACAATCAGCAGCTTGTGATTTCTTGCTAAACTACTTTTAAGCAAAGAGAAAAAAAGTCCATGAAGTAAGAACAGTGAACCAGGATAACATCTCCATTGCAATTAAGCAGAACATGCCTCTTTGATAGGACAATCAGCTTCATGCAGTAACTGCTAATGGAAGGACATTTCTAGAAGCATCAGGACATGCTGTGTTCTGGGCTACTTCAGAAATTTTAATGAGAAGCCTATTTGGGATTTCATAGTCCCATTTCTTGTGCCATAAAAATCTCACACACAGCATTCAAGCACATCCAGCTAGTGCCAGGCAGGAGCCCTCCCTCTCCCTCCAGACCTTACTACACAAACCTCAGAGCCCACGGAACGAGAAAGCCAAGTTAGCTTGAACTGCAGCTTGGGCTGATGGAGGAGTTGGTGGTCAGGAGAACTTCCTCCTGATTTTTAATTCCTGTGTTGGCAATATGGTTAAAGGGCACAGAAGAGTTACAACTGGTGCAGCATACACTTATTATGCCCTCTTTAAGCAGAAAAAACATCGGTGCTGTGGGATTTGTGCACAAGGTATTTCTGAAGGGATGAATCAGCAATAACATTTGCAGTGTAGTAAAGCCGCCGTCCTGGAGAGCAGAGCTATTCCCCCAAAAGGCAATGCTGTGTAGATTAATTTATGATCTGCTTTTGCTTCAAACAATTCTAGAACTAGAGAAGAGAACTCGTTAGGGTCCACGCTTTTGGGAATTACTTGTCACGCTCTAATTATGCAACTCTACTTTCTCCCACCATCTAGGCCTCCTTCTTCAGTATCTCAGTGCCTCTGCCTTCAAAAGGTGCAATTAATTCTCCGTTCTGCTGTCCCCTTTCCCCCAGGGGATATATTTGTAATATAAGAGCCAGACTTGCTTGTAAAAAGGTGGAGAGGGAAAACTCCTCTGTACAAAAAGTGCTGCACCTCACACTGGATCGGGGCTCTCCCTTCTCTTACCAAAAGTCTCTGCATCAAACAGATGGTCCAAAAGGAGAACATGCAGCAGATCTCAAGGGACAACATAAACAGCAGATACCCTCTGCACATTCATTTCAATTCTAGCTCTGCAATGGAAGTCCAAGTTATTTTATATGGTGACACTTTCCTTACCCAGTCAGTAGTTACCCCTCTTAGTACCTGGCTGCCCATTTCTAGGTCAGTAAAGAAAAAATGATCAGATGAATATTAATTGCTTCTCTTCAGCTTTACCAAAAGCTTTCCTAACACTCTTCTCCCAGTGAAATTTAAGGTACAAAATCCCACATGGCAGGCCAGGGGTTTCTGGTGCCACCACAAACGCGCCCCAGAGCCTGGTTTCACCCTGCAGCTCTGCCAGTCTGCCAAGGCACGGACAGGACCATGCCTAGGATGAGGCTGTCACTTCGCTGGGCAGCTTGTCCTCTTTTTGGATGCAAGAAGTGGTTACTGGCAGGTCAGGAGTCCTGGGAACAGGTTTCCTTCTCTCTAGCTCCCTGCCACCAAGAGCACGCATGGTGACCCATCCTACCCCCACATCTTTGAAGGTTTCAGTGAGTGTTATTCACCTAATGCCTCGCACATTTTCACAATAGGAAGCCTCCCTGGTCTGTGATACAGCACTGAATGACAAACCCTAAGCTGCTCTATTTGCACAGCTGAAGATATACTGGGGAAATCACATCTTTGAGCCAAAACCCACAACATATTTGCTGTCATGATGGCAGAGCAGTTTTTTAAAGTTAGTTATAACGTGACAAGTCAGTCATCAGCAACGGCAGCCTGACAAAATACTGCAATTTACAGCTCTGCTAGTTCAGGGGAACTATTATTTTTGTGAAGATTGTCTGATGTTTTCTGAATTGTGCTAGAATATGAGGTTTTCTTTCCAAAAGCAGCATGGGATGGGGATAGGAGAGAGAAGGGTTTCTTTTAAGCAAGAGAGACTAGTATTTGGTAAGTCAAAAGATCGTGTGTGTAACTTCTGATTTATTAAACTGTTGTACCTGAATGACCTGCTGTAAGGGCAGGCTGTAGTTCTTCAGATATTTCGGTTGCCAAGTTCACTTGGCTAGACAACAGCCATAAAGTTGTCTCATCACAAACACTCCTGTGTTTGTATTTCCATATTTAAGTGGACTGCTATATACAGCACAGAGATGGAAAAGAGCCTGCTATTGTCTGTTTAAAGGACAGATGCGTATGTAGTGCACAATAGTGCTGAAACCAGAGGAGATGGATGGAGGCATAGGTTTCCTGGCTTGTAATTCTCTGATACATGCTGATAGGGCTGAGCATTAAAACCCTTCTTCACAAATACACCTCACTTCCAAGTCTAGTTTTTAGCTACCAGCTCATAGGAAGCTATGATAAGTCAGACACCACCTTTCCCTCCTCCAAGAAAGTATATTTAAACCCTTCCCTTTCAAACAATAAAGCAAGCTTCTGGCAAATAGAATCGTGTCAGTATGGCCTTTCTAATATGAGAGGCAAGGCTAAGAGCTTGGCATAGATAAATCTCTCTGAAACCTGAAGGTATATTTACAATGGATGAGCCATCACACCAAATTCCAGATCACTTCCTTTTCAGCAAAGTAATGCTGCTGCTGAAGCAGTCCATTTCAGCTATCCCTGCTGCTGCAGCAGCTACTTCCCTTGGTAAATCAGGTTATCCGAGATGAACAGGGGGTACCAATTTTATTTTGACAGATGAGTACCAGCTGTGTAAAGGACTTGACACTAAACATGCATCCAAACACTGAAGGATAGTATTTCCTAGGCACCTTTCAGGAACTGAATTTATATCAGCGCTACAGCATGACAAGCTTTGCTGCAGTAAAAAGAGGGTTTCTGAAACTGAGTGCTCAAGTTTGAATTTCCACAGAGGAAGGGTCTGCAAGAAGGTGACCTGAATCACAAACATTTACCCAGTATACACCACAACCCTCTTTTTGAGGAAAAATACACAAAAAACTGAAAAGCTCCTGTTCAAGTTAATCAAACATTTTTGTTTGTGACTGATGAAATCCAGTGTCGGTAGGCAGAAACCCTGGCGTAGACTGTCAGTGACTCAGGATGGCACTTGTCACGGCCCCAGCTTGCAATACCAACCAGCTTGTAATGCCCATCAATCACACAGATCAGTGGCCACCCAGAGTCTCCCTGAGAGAAGGAAAAGAGGAAGGGGAGAGAAGGAGAAAGCAAGGAGTTATCAGCTGTCAGCAGTGTCAAAAACATCCAAATCCAGGAAGCTAGGGGAGGGCATGGCTGTGGGTCCTGGTTTTGTGCAGCGCACCATTCCCACCCCGTCGGTTACATACCGTGCAAAAAGCTGCCCCCGCAGCTCTCCTGCAGATGTTGGTCTCTTCAATATTCTGTTCCCAGTAGTTCGCACAAGCAGAAATCTCTCTCCTCTCCTACGAGGCCTGTTGGAGCCTGGCAGCCAGTTCTTCCTCTGGGAAACACAGCGGAGTCACGGAGGCTGCAGAGGTAGGAGTCATGGCCCTGTAACTGCTCCTGGTAGCCATTCAAAGCACTTTTAGGGGCAGACCCCAGCCTGGGGATTACTTCTGTTTGCACTTACGTTATCCAATATTACACAAAACAGAATTTCATATGCTTCAGGAGAAGGAGTCTCTCTCCAGACAGTTGTATGGAGCCACCTTGGCTTTTGCAGTCAGTGCAGCTTGGAGCAGGGCCTTCTGAAGATGGGAGGCATGCAGCTGGCAGGGGGAACCAAGCCCATCAGCCAGGAGCCGTAATAGAGTGGCAGTCACCAGTGAGAAGTGTGCAGGATATATTAAGCCCTATGGTCCCCATACCTCTCCCTTGTCTCTTGCAGGGGTCACCAAAAGACCAGAAGGGTTGGGGCAAGCCCCTAAGAGAGAGCAAAGGCAGCACACCGCCAGGGACAAAAGCCTCTTGCAGGGCACAGATGAGCACTCGCAAACCTTCTGGCAGCATCCCCAAGACTGTCATCACCTCGCCAGCTTTCCCAGATTAACCTGCAGCCAGCTAGTAGGGTGCTTCCTTGCCGCTGTCTGTGCTAGACTTTGGCTAAGGTTCGGTCACACAGGACGCAGACAAGCTCTGCGCCAGCTGCATTCAGGCACACGTACCTCATGTCTCCTGGCAGAGGGGTCAGTGGCTATTTTGAATGAGGGGGTGGTACAGGTCTCTTCAGTTTGAAGATAGGGAGGAACAGTTTCTCCTCCCCAGCCACCGAGCTGTCCCAAGGAGACACTGTCACCAGGAGGTATCTGACCATGCTGCTGAGCAGCGGGGGTGACATGGGCCAGGGGCCCCAGGCATTGAGACACCATGAGAGTGATCTCATCTCCCTTGAGTTCATTCCCCTTCGCTTAGCCTCCACCTTGGCTTTGCCTTTCCTGAAGTGGCAGCTTTCCGACAGAAGAGACCATGTGGCTCCTACCTGGAAAATGTTTCACACGCTGCAGGCAACATTTAGGGAGCAGGGGGAGTCTCTCCTGGCACTGCCCCCAGTCTGAGCTGTCACTGCCCTTGATAGGTCATAGGTTCTCTTTCATGTCAGAGTAACCCATACTTACTGCCAGCTCCCGTCTCTCGCCATCCTGCTGTTAAGCATCTTGCAGCAGTGCTTGCTTCCTCCCCGCTGCCTGGTAAGCAAGTTGTTGCCGCAGAACTGCCTGTGTTGGAAAGCAAATTCCCATCAACACCAGGTACAGCTTCCCTGCTCTTACTTCTGTCAGCTCCCTCAGCCCTAACTCACTGCTTCATTTCCCCCTCCTCCCAAATATCCCATAACGAGACTGCAAAAGAGATGAGACAGAGCTTTAATAATGTATATGTTCCCTCGCTGTACTCGCTGGATGCCTGAGAGCGCTGTTTTAATGAGTGAAATCTGGAGTTCTCCTAATACCACTGTCTGAGGCCACAGCACAGTCAAACTGAACATCTTTTGAAGGCTGTTTCAAAGAATATGAGAGGAGATGCTCCAAAGAGGCATGGATCCGGGGGGTTGAGGGAAGACACTTTCCTCTGGCCAGTTTGCCCCAGGACCTCACTCCTTGAGTGCAGAAGCCTCCCAGCATCAGTGCATGTAGTTAGGCAGTTCTTGGAAATACTGTGGCATTTTCTTTGTGGATACTATTAACAGGACATGGCAAGATCCATATGCTTATATAGCCTCCTTATTCACATGCTCTGTTCTTGTGCACCGTCTCTATTTAGATCATATTCCTGCACTGCTTAACATTTGTCTTCAGTTCTTCCCCTTTCCTTCCCCCAAGTCCTGCCCCAAGTTGCACATAACAAACTGGAAGGAGTAACTTCTCTCAGCTCTATCCAAGCTTTGCACTTTATTGTATAAAATCTCAAATTATATACTGCAGCAAAATATTCCTCTAACAAGAATATTCTGTGGTTTAGACAAAGGGTACAGGCAACTTAAAAGCTTTTTCTTTAAATTTCAGCCCCTGCTATCTCAGACATTACTTTGCTACCAGTACAGAGGTGCATATCATATTAGTGCTGTGCATACCAATCTTTATGGAGAAAAAAATAGGAACAGCTCCCTTGGGACATGCATGCTTATTTTTGCCTCATTAACTTTAATGGTCATAGTACAGCTGTGACAGGTTGGGAAGACAGGTAGAATAGGTGATCTTTGCTATTCTCTAGATTCTCTAGATCATGTCTAGCCTACACTTATACCTTAAAGTCACAGGCAAGTCTGCTTGGAGGAGCCTGATTCAAAGCCTGTTGACAACAGCAGAAGCATTCCTAACCCTCACGCTGTATTTTAACCGGATGAAGCAAGCCTCCCTGAAGGCTCACTTGTTCATTTCACTCTTAGCATCCCTTACTGTGTAAGATACCCAAAGGCCCTCCCACCCCCCTCCCCACACACACTAAACACTGTGCCCCATGTCAGACTCCAATCATAACCATTAACCCCAGTACAGCTGAATATGATGGGGCTCCAAACTGTACCTGGCTCAGTGGGTTTCTGCAGCTCCAGGAGTGCCAGGTCATTTCTGAAAGGAAACCCACCAAAGCCATAGTGTGTGTGCACGGCTTTCACAAGCATGGGGTTGTCATCCTTCACATTTGGCAACAAGTATTTTTTCCCCAGAACTATTCTGTCTGAGCACTGGACAAGGAAGAAGGAAAACAAATACATTTTTCAGTCTAAAAAAGCCCACTGTTTAGACAACAGGAAGAGTCCAAAGTTCACTTGTTACATTTGCTGCCAAGCAACACTCATGCTTCAAGACTTATAACCTTACATCACAGGGACACTTTTGCGAATCCCAGTTGACGTATCAGTGCTTTTTGTGCTGTGCTGACAGAGAACTTTGACTTGTACCTCCAAAGGTTTGCTGCTGTTACGATTAACACCGGGAGTCCAGAGGCCAGTCAGTTGCTCACCTTCTCAGGAACCAGGCCCCAACACAGATGGAGCTTACATCGAAGCTACAGATCTGGGCTGTGTAACTAGTTTGATGAAACATTCAAGAACTATGCCACCATCATGGGTGTCTACATACAACAGAGATGAAGGTTCAACAGAAGTCTGTGGTACCTCAGCCTAACTGAGGCCAGTAAGTACATAATGGGGGGCCAGAGACATAATATGGGCATCAGCAGCTTTTTGGGGGGCAGAGGACAAGCTCTCCCAGGACTGCATGCATACATTAATTACCAGGTACACATCAAAGCCCACACTCCAGCTCTGCTGCCACCATTGCTAGCAGCACAGGACGCTACACAGGAAGGTTTAAGCTGCTGGAGGGCAGCTCTGGATGTATGTAGACATGTGGGAAACAGTAAGCCCATCTGTATTTGCCAGGACTGACAAGATGGCTTAGAAATTGTCCTGTCTGGAGGCTAGCAAGCCCTCAGTGCTCTGGGGTGAGAGGTCATTGCCCACCTGAAGTTGCAGTGCGCAGCTGTCAGGACCCATTTTTCATCAATTAGAAAGCCTCCACAGAAGTGTTGACCCTCATACTGCAGGCTATATGCCAGGGCCAGGACACCAAGGTTGACCGGCCACTTTCATCCATCCTGGGCTTCCTGCATAGGTCTGCCAATGACTCTGTACTTGTTGCAGGCCCCAGCACAGGGAATGGATCCACCACTGGAAATCCACATTACTCGGGAATTATTTCCTCATTGTTAGTGAGGATTTTTAGGGTTTGGGGTTTTTTGGGTTTTGGTTTTTTGTTTTTTAAAGAAAATTGGTCACAGCTGTGTGACCCGATATGGTCCAACATCAAAGAAACACCAGACTTATTGTGGACAGCTGTGTCCACCAAAGGTTCCACAATAGCCTGCTGGTGGGATTGAAGCGTCTGTATTGGAGAGAGTTGGGAACGCTTTGCTCTAATTTTCCTTTCAAAAGAACAGAAGTTGTCCATACATGCTATACCAAAAAATAAAGACCTCAACTAATACCAGTTGAGGAAGGACTTGAATCTTGATGTCCCAGATGTGTACAGGCTGGCAACATGTCCCCGGTAAGCAGCTCTCCACAGATTTTTCAGGAAGTCAAATTCTGCAGGTGAGAAGCATTTCCTGACCCTTTCTTTTTAGTCAAAATTGTATTTATGAAGTGTTTCCATTACAGTAAGTCTTCATTTTCCAAAATTAGTTTGCTAAAGTGTTCCCAACTGTCTCCAGTAACAGCAAATTAAGCAGTGCATAAATAACCTGTATCCCACCACCACCAGCTTTCACTGATCACAAGAGGTGTTAGCATGAGAAAGGAAAGAAACAAAACTAGAAATGAACAGTCCTTACTTTCCTCAGAAACTGATAATACAGAGGGTGAGTCTAGGGGGATTGACAGAAAATAAGTCCATTAAAAGCTTATCATTGGTAGAGCAGGTTCAGAGAAACCTACTGAGAATTTTGAGGGCTGAGGTACAACACATCGTCTATTTCCCCTCTTTCAGTGGCACTCTGGATCACGCCATGGGAACCAACCGTTTTATAATAGGCTCCCTCTAGCCCTTCTGTGTGCCCTGGGAAAAGGCACAACCCTCTAGTAAGAGCAGCCAAGCTCTCAAGCAAGAGTTAGCACAGATGGATTAAACTGTTTGGCTTTCTGCTTCCTGTTTATAGTGTCAGGTTCCAGACAGTGGTTATTAATTAATCAGAGGTCAGTTACATGCTGAGACCAATCGTTCCCCCAATAAGCATCTGTTTTAAACAAAAGCAAGCCAACCCAAAACCTAGTTTAAATAAACAGTCATTCCTCAGGGACGTTTCTGTATTTGGCTCAGTGACAGCGCGAACTGCAGAGAGATGAGGACTACCACCTCGTGTGAAGTGCCTGGGGTGAGCACTGAATTAACTTGCTGCAGTTTTTGGATACATCAGAGCATGGAAGAATATCTTGAAGTCATCTCAGACAATAGCTTTAGGGGAAGCACATTCGGCAAATAAACATTACAAGTGTCCCTGCCTGTAACCTTCAATACTATTTTAACAACAGGATTGCTTTGTGGCATAGGCAGGGAAAGACCCAGAGCCTTACTTACATTGGCTGCTGCCTTCCAGCTCACTTTGTGCTGGCTGCTGATACAGCTCTTCAAGAAGGATTTTGAAGCCTCTGTATCCCACAGATTCATCAGGTTTGAAATGCAGGGTCATGAAACTGCTGCTGGAGAACATGCTAAAAGGTTTTTCTGGCCAAATAAGCTTACTGGTGGGGAGAAGAAAAAAATACTGCAGTTGTAGTCATTGCCAAGTAGTTTGAGACACAGCCCCTATACTTATTACCAGGGACAGACATTTTAATCCAAGCCCTTTGATACTCAAAGATATTAGTGGATGCCAAGACTTCTCTGAGGTCTTTCAAGAGGTACATTTGGTGGCCTATGCAATATCACTCCCTACCCCGGCTGAAGAGGTGAAGCCTAGTGCAATGGCAAATTTGTTCTCGTGCTCTATAAGAGTGCCTCTCATACTTTAGTGAGATGATTACTTCAATAACCAGTTCTCTTGTCTACACATACATGGGAGGAGGAAGGGGGGAGGCAGTAAGAGAACTAGGAAGGCATGAAGCCATTCCAGTGAACATTTCTGTACCCAAAGATCCTGATGTCTGTATGGCACAAGGCAGCTTTGGTACTCGCAGCAGCATCTGCTCAAACTATTTCAGACACAGACCAAGACAAGTACCAAGATACAAAGGGTAAGGAACAAAGGTTTCAAAAGAAGGATTGATAGAAGTATCCTCTCAGATACAGCCATGATGCTAGAATTCAAGAGCTGCAGAGTCCAGGCCACTTCTACCAAAGAAGCCCTGGGTGACAAGAGCTGCTCTCAACAGCTCTCAGGAAGCCTGCTGCCACTTGGCCCTGCCACGCAGGCACTAATCAGTGTTGCCCTCCTCCCTGCCTCCCAAACCCCACAACTGAAGGGAATTTGGTCACCTTCTTTCAATAAAAGGGGTCAGAAAAAGAAGACAGTAAATGAACATGTAGTTCAGCCTATCCAGAAGCCTTGAAGAGAGATGTAGTCCATCATAAACACTCAAATGATCCCAAATGCAATCCCTTGCATCCTCAGTTACAAAATCTTTAAGCACAGCCTTCAGCTTATTTCCTGAAGTAGAATAAGTTTTCCAAGAGCAGTTCAGCATGTCGGGGTAAATGCCAGGGTAATTGGGAGATGTTATCTCAGTGGCTCCAACTAGAATTAGATCAAAGGCTGGGCACTCTTAAAAGAAAAAGGTAAAACAATCATATCACAAAGAAAAACCTGTTTCTGCGTGAATTTCCGTAAGCAGGCCTATTAATATTGGAGAAAAAAGATCTTAATGTTGGGTTTTAAGTTCTGCTGGTTAAAGTGAAAATTTACATGGCTTCAAAGCACAAGTTCTACATGCCATTTACAGAGACCTGTTCAACCAGGAAAAGGGCTATAGACTTGGGAAACTACTTGAACTCTGAAGAGTGATCTAGAGGCCAGACACTAAGACCCTACATACAGGATCACTTGGAGTAACCTTTCCTAATGGGCCAAATTCAAACTTAAAAATTCATTAGCTGCTCCTAAAGTGTTTACATAGATGTTTCTTTCACCTTGCATTTATAGTTGCCACAAAGCTGATCAAAATGCAGAATGCCATGTTGTAGGCATGTTAACATTTTATTACACGTTTTTGTGGAATAGTCTGCATTGTTTTCAGGAGTTCCATAAATAAAACTGGCTACCGTCACACCCCAGTTTACTGGGGTGAAAGGAGAGCAGGGCTGACAGCATACTTCTTGGGGGGATGAGAGAGAGGAAACTGAGCCTGCTGGAAATATGAAAGGTGTAGAAGCTTGATGAGGCTTTTAAACTTCCACCTTGAGAGTCCCTCTGGCTGAACAGCTGGGAACATGCTTCAGGCAGGCTGGTCAACCTGGCTAAAGTTCAGGTCCTCATAGAAAGTGCAGAGAGAGGTTCAAGGATCTTGGATCCAATGTATTTGAGATTGTTGGAATTAGCTAAGGTTCGGGGTTTTTTGGTGGGGTTTTGTTTTGGTTTTTTTTCCCTTCAAGTAGCCATGCATTTCTCCAAGCATACGTAGCAGCTCTGGCAGCAGGAATTGAAAGAGAATGCAGCAAAATAGGGATGTGCTGAATGAAGAAAGTACATTTAGTACTGACATGGCTAACGTTGCTGGTGACAGCCTCATACCCAAATGTTCACACTTACCTGTGACAGAGATTAACTCTTGAGCCACAAATACAGAAGGTGCATAAAAGGAGGTGGGGGCACTTTTTTTTTTTTAAATAGGCTTTTTACTCCTTCCCTTTCACCAGCTTTATGGAAAGCTAAAACCAGTCTTACCGTTGTCAGCAGCCTTCATCTTTCCAGGTTCCAGACCTGAAAGGAAAGTGCTGCCTTACCTGAGGCACACAAACGCAGAGTAGGTTACAGGGCTATTCTGGGGAGAGGAGCCTGAGCCAAGAGGAGTTTTGAGCCAGGCTACGAGTGAATGGAAAAGGCATCTCCTGGTTTTCAGAGCTAGGGCTTGGATTGCATCTTGGAAATCTGTGTGTGCACGTGAAAAAGCAGACAGATCTATGTTGATGGTGCTGTAAGTCTGATGAATTTTAATATGAGAAATTTAAGTGCTGCGATTTACTTCTGAAGCCCAACAGACTTGCCTGATACGTGGACAAGCAGATGTGCTCATTCACACAGCAGTGAGGAGCAATAGGTAAGACAGGAGAAAGGGGGATGGCGAAAGGAGATTAAATGTGGCTCAAGTCGCTAGAAATGCAAAGTGGTTTGCTTCCATGAAAACAGAAGAGTCAGACTGGACGCATCTCTCCAGCTCCAAGTTTCTTTGATCTGAGGCATCAAAGTACTGATTTGCTTAATGGTGCCAGGGCAGCGCTATTCACAGAGAAAACTGTCCTCCCATGCCACCAGCTGTACCCTGGTCTGGGAGGCAAGAAAGTGAGGGAGGTTTCCTTTGGTCTTTAAGCTTAGAGCTCAATTAACTGCGTAGCTCCCTGGGCACGTGGCAGAGGTGAGGTTTGGGAGGGGGGGAGCAGTGGTAATGGCAGCACCCAACAGCAGTATTGCCTACTAGGTGAAGAAGCAGAAAAGAGATTATAGAAGTAATAACAAACTGACCATGGGGACAGGGGATTCTGTTTTTGTAGAGCAGAATGGAAAGGGGCATATAGAGAGCAACAGCTAAGTTAGTATCTCTTTTTTACGGGTTTATAGTGGGGAATGAGCACAGTAATTAGATCACTGCTTAGGCATTTAATCATCAGCACTCAAGATCACTAATAGATCTCTTATTCTTAATGGCCGTTTCTCTTCAGAACAGATAGTTTGGGGTTTTTTTTTTGATATAACAGCCATACTTTAGGCTCTCCTTCTCCACCCGTACCCCAAAATCATAATAGACTTACCAGATGAGGTTTCCTGAGTAGAGTAAGTGAAGAGAAAGCCTTTCATGGCTGCTTCAGCCCTGGAAGGGAAGGTCACTGTCACCACTGAACCTCGAGATTTTATGGGATAGAGGGAAGCGCCACCACAGAAGTTGCCTGCAAAATGGACCAGAATGGAATGTGAGCCCTCCACTTTCCCTTTTTTCTCTTGAGGGCTGTAAGGCATAGTCTTTCAAAATGCAGCATCAGAAAAGATTTCCCTTTCTAAAAGCCTCTTAACACAAAATCCTGATGTCATTCAGCTTTGAATTTGTGCATTAGACTATAGACATGGCCAGAAGATAACTTGCTATACTTGTAACCAGAATGGGGGCCTTCTTCAAACAGACAAATAAAGACATCCATTATAACCACTACAAATCACTAGTGGCAAGTGCCCACTGCCTGGACTACTCTGGTCAGAAGAAATCTCTGCTCTGAGAGGCAGCCCCCACCTCAGGCTCCTTTGTGCAAGACACTGTGCAATGTTCACAAGACTGCAGGACATCTGTATTCTCTGGGGAATAACTCACGTAGAGCCTCATGTAACTGAGACCTAGCACTGAAGAGCCTTGTATCTGTAAGTGCTTTAACAGTTTAAGTTTCCAGTCTATGCTTTCTTTTCCACATACAGAAGATACTCGCACAGCTTCACTTCCCCAGCAATATCCTACATAATCAAGCCAATAGCTCCTTAGTCAGGGTGGGTAGGTACCTCCCCTCGCTTAGCAGGGCAGTAGGAAAAGCTTCCCTTCCCTTGGCCCCATCGCTTTGACCTGCCGCCTTGTCTTTGGCACACGGCTTCAGACACACACGGCAAGTTGTCAGGCTGCAAGTTCAAGCCTGGGAAAGAGCAACCTAGACAGGCTCACATTGTTTCGAGGCACAGCCATGCCATGATTAGGACTTCGTATCCAATACATTTGATGATTGCAAAAGTATTTCTAGGAGGGGAAAGATACTGAGCTAGCTGAAGTAGCTCCAAGTATTATCAGAAATCCCTCCTGGAGCATGGAAGTGTGCCATGTAAAACTCCCTTTTCTGTCTGCAAAAGAAACTTAGTTCAGCTCCTCTGTTTCTCTCACTCCAGCATTAAGGTGAGCTCTCGCTTACCTATTAACACTTTGGTTAGTCCAAATCCTTCATACACCATCCATTGGCCATGACAATTAGACAGATTTCTTTCAGTCCAGAAGTCCAGGACTTCAAGCCAAATAATGGATTTTAATGGGGCTACAATTCTCCAGTGGCAGCTGCAGCACAAAGCAAAGAACAAAGTCACAATGCCGGCATATTTTACAATTGGCTCTTATTTCCTAGGGATAGCTATCAAAATGTGAGCAAAGGCAAAAGGGATTGTAATGCCCATTAAAAAGAGAAAAGAAATAAAAAATAAAATCAAAGATGGGATACTGGTCCCAATCTATTTCGGTCATATTATTCATTACTTCTAAAGTTAAGCTTTCAAACAGTTTAGAACTCTATGCTATCGCCACGTGAATAGAAAGTTATCTCTTACCCTAACTAAGCATGATAAGGGAGGAAGAAAAGGAAACAGATGAAAGTGCCAAAAGATTTTTAGTGACATAGTTTAGCATTGCCATTGTTAACCCCTCAGTTACACCATGTTCAGGCCTCTGACATGCTTTATGATGAGAGCTTTGCCCAGAGGTGTCAGATTTGTCTGCTGTTTGCTGGAAAGAAGGTACTGGTACCCCCCATCTTTCCTAACTCTCTTTGAGGAACTTGCCCAGTTTTTCTAACATGCACTGAAGTACTTATGGATTCATTAAAAAACACATCACAGATATTTGCAGATTTTCATGTGGGAGTTAAAAAAGCCAGAAGAACTCGGGTGCTCACCTGGTGGCATTTGCATATCTCGTGGGGTATCCCGGTGACCGGATCATTCCTTCCCAATCTGTAAGGATGACATCCGTGCATCGTGACAACTCTGAGCTCATCTCCTTGGGATTTTTTTGGGCATTGCCAGGTTTTTGTCCTGGAAAGAATAAGAATGTAGAACATTAAATTCTGCTTTAATATTAAGTTTTAAATGGACTTTCACGAGGGACTAGGGCAATTCCTATATGACATGTCACCCTCATGGAAAAGCATGGATCATGGGTGAGAGCCAATCTGAGGAGCAGAACCTTGAAATACTCATTTTAAAAGTTCGTCTGGAAAAAGATGTGTTCAATTAGAGGACAAACCAATTAAGACAGCTACTACATTCCTATTCTACCAGGCCAGACCTTGTTCATCATAATCCTACAAAACTCAAACTCACTTTAGCCTTGTTTCAAGCTTCAGCATTTAGCATATCAGTCAGTTTTATCCAGGCTAGAGCTTCGGAGAGCTCTGGATTTTCATATGTTTGGAGAACATCTGTATGTAGAGTCTCCGGAAAGCCCATAAAGGCATCTTGAAAACAAGTACATTCTTGAAGCTTCGGTCAAACAGGTCAGTTCGTCTTTAGGGAGAAGTGGTTGTATAGCTTGACTGAACCTTGGACCTGAGCATCAAGTATTCAATGCTGAAAGCAGCAGGGCCAATGGAGCAGAGCACCATCTTCACCACAGGTCCAGGCCTCTGAAGAACCACAGGAGACTGCATGGTACCGCATAGCACAGCTAGAAGCAAATCCAAGCACACCACCACCATTGTAAAAACGCTATTTGAGAAATGTAGGCAAAAGCCATACAAGTTACTCTGTGGAAAGGCAGAAACGTGAGGAACTATTCACATTTGAGAGGTGTTCAATGCCGGTAACGTAGCAGTCACCTCCTGATGAGGCAGCAGGCATCACCTCCAGTCCCTGTCCTGCAAGAAGTGCCGTACTGCTGGCCAGCAAGGATTTGTTCAGTTCATTGCACAGTATCAGCTGCCCCAAGTTTACCTACGAGGCTAGACATTTTGTTTGCTTTATCTGTCCTGAAAAATTGCTGGACTACTTAAGGGTTCATTCTTGGACTTATATTGAAAATGGGATGGGACAGGGAATTTTTACCATTACTCCATCTCCACTGATAGGTACTTCCAGTTGTTAAGCACGCTAAATTGTTTTCAGGTTACTTTCTGGCTCTCTGAGTTTTCCAGCCTCTTTCTCCCCTGTCATACCATCATCCTAAAGTTCTAGCTCATGCTGACATTAAAGCCAAAGTCTATGTTTTAGGTTCCTTAGTAAATGTAATTTGGTTTAGAGACAGGCACCCACTGACTTCTGTTGTTCACTGGCTCTAAAGAAGGAGGGGAAAAAAAAGAAAACAGGCTGTTTCAATATGTTGGCATATAAATAGACATAGGAATCTAGTTTAATATACCCAACCTTGAAAAACTGCCAGCCATAACAAATGCTATTACATAGCAGCGAGTCTGTGTGCTGGAGAACGCTCCAGGGAGCTATCTATTAGACTCCTATTCAGGGAAAAGTTTGACTGATGGCCCCATTTCTGATAGTATTTTCCTCTGTCCTGCATATAAATAGTTATGATAGTTAAACTGTTATTCTCAGCTACAACAGACACACTTTTAGAATTTTTTTGTGTGCTTTTATAAATAAGTTCTTGGAGGGAGATAGCTGTGGAGTGCTCCAAGAGCTCCTTAGCACATCCTCTACCTTTCTCCTCTCCTGTCCTGTCCTTTCACTCCCAACTCAGAGTTAACTGACATGCTAAACTTTAGATTTGGTGGGTGGGTTTTTTTTTTCTTAATGAAAAAAATATTCCTAGCATGTTCCATTACCCTAAAGGTCTTCATCTGGAAGCATTACTACTGTATTTGATAACAAAAGGGATTTCTTGTTCAAGTGTCAGCAAAAGAGAGCTATGATGATCATGCACATAGCCCTCATCTACACCCAGATAGAATTTAAATAGGGCCTCTTCTCTAGAGCATTAGCCATCACCACTGGTGTGAGGTAAAAGGATGACGGTCTACACAGAATAGCTATTATCCAAAAACTTTCTCCAGAGGCATCACTTAATTTTGAAAATATTTGGAGAACACATACACTAGAATTCACCTACAGGACTCCCAAAGGCTGATGGTGGATTTCACCACCACACTTTTTCTACCACGATATCAGTGTGGATACCTATCCAGGAGAAATGCTTCTGTATAACTAGTTTATAACATCTGTAATCACAATAAATTAAACCTATACAGAGGCAGAATAAAGGGGGATAAGAGAGCAGAAGAAAAAAAACACATTGAAGAGCTGGGAGGGGATGCTGGCAGAAGGAACATCTTCACAGGTCAGAGATCTTTCAGCACACACAATAAAACCTCTGCAAGGTCTAGCCTTCATGAGTTTTCCCCAACTCCTTTCCTATTACTTCCCCCTTTCCCATTTACATTTTGTGCCAACAAGTTCTAATTAATGCCTTTTGCTTTCAAGTTGCTGTCTGATACTTCCCTTTGATGTCTCTACCCCTTACCTTGCAAAAATTAGTGACTAAGCATTCCTTAGTCACATTTCTGTGCCATTCATAGCAGTCTATGAAGCCATTGCACTTCTCCATTATCTTTTCCAGCCTGTTGAGTTTATTTAATCTCTCCCTGTAGAGAGCCAGACCGACCCCTGGATACCTGTCATGCTCCTCTGTACTTCTAAATCCTTTTCAGAATGACTGTGTGCAGGAAGGGGAGGAAGTAAGTCAAACCCACACACAGTATTAAAAAAATTAGTTCCTCAGGTCTGTACAGTAAAGCATGTTTTATTCTTTACCACTTCAGACAGACACGTTGTTTTGTATTTTTCATGAACACGAATCTGCTCCAGTGACCCTACAATACTTCAGTGATAGTAGCTAAATTAAAGCCCATCACTTGTGTACATAAAGGCATGGGTGTTCTCCCTTCTGTCCCAAGATTTCAATACAGTGAAGGTAGAAATGATCTTCTTTATATATAAAAATGTTTATATACTACACATCTTGTACAGCAGACAAGAAAGTTGGCATTTGACTTGCCATTTTAAACAGATGTAGATGTTACTGCCCTGCATCTTATCTCTTCCACTTTTTCTCCTTCCTCCTTTTCCCCTACTCTGTGTATAGAGCCTTTAAAACGGGAAATGAAAAGCATTTCCTCCATGCATTTTGAAATGGAGTTACCTTGATGTGCTCCTGCTCCCTGCCACACTGCACTTCCAACTAGATTTTACTTAACTGCACAGTGTGCAGTACACATGCAAACATACAGGCCTCTAGAAACTTAAACTTTCCAGTAAACAACATTAAAGCTCTCACTTTCATTTTAATTTAGCTTTCTTTTAATTCTGTGGATTGTGTGTATCTAGACTAGTCTCTCAGTGACTGGATTGCACCTCAGCAGGGTCAAGGTGAGGAAGACCATGGCCTTCTGCATAGAAGATAATACATTTTCTGGTATAAAGAGTCACACCCTTGTTTCCCAGACACTAATGCTTCAGTGTCATTCATTCCACCTCCAAGAGGCAAATAATACGTACCATGATTGCATCTCGCATCATTGTCTCAGAGGGTACGGAGGAAGGGGGCTTGACTTTGAAAAAGAAGCTGCCAATACAGGGGGTCACAAGTCACTTACATAGACAAGTGTCCATAAGGGTTTGCCCAAATACCACAGCTTGATTCTATATAGTCTCTTTTACCATACTCTACTGTACTAAGAGGGCTGTTCTCCTACTGGGTCAATGCAGCGCACTGACACAGGGATTAAGGTCTTCAGCCAAGTTTACAGCCTGGGCTCTGAAGCTTAAATTAAGGCTGCCACACATTGGAGCCATGCAACTGGGGCTGGAAACCCTTTCTGAAACTGGCCCAAGTGAAAGTGAGAGATTTCTAGGGCTGAGTGTCCTCAGCTGGATTGTTTGTTGTTACCTAGCACTTTTCTTCCTCTCTGGCTCTCTTCATAAATCCCAAGAAACTCCTCTTGGCAGTTCAGTGATGATGTTATTGACAGATGCTTTACTATAATCTTTGCCATGCCCTTCAGAGACAGTCGGAGTATCCAAGAGCACTCTGTGCTTCCCACGTATCCTGACGAGGAAGGAGCAGAGATAAACCCCTGGGGCTCTTCTAACTCCACTTCTGACGCGCATTCTGTGGATTAATGTGCACTTTGGTGATAAAAGCATTAAGAAAAGACAGTAAGAGCTTTCTACAAAACCTGCCAGTTCTGCCCATGATTGAAGATAGTCTAGCAGGTCAATAAAGTTAGTGGGAAATGGTTTTCCAATATTTAGTTTTCTTTTCTTTTTTTTTTTCAGCTGGTTTCCCCACCCCCACCCCACCCCCCGGTATTACTGGACTTGCTGGAAGTTTGAATATCCTGATATCACTGGCAAGAGCACAGCTACTGCAGCCACCGGAAAGGTACACATTGAGTTGGCCAAAATGAATGGATCTGATAAATATATATATATATATATTTATTTAAATCTGCCCTATGTAGGGTTAAGCTTTTTAAAACCCGTTCCCATCAGTTGGATCATTTCTTAGGGTCCAGCATGCAGGCTGGTACAAGCCTGCAGGAGTTCTCAAAGCGTACAGGGTCACAAGGCAGTCCTGTCACCCTAGCCTCAGAGACACAGGCAGCAAACACAAGCTAGGCAGCATAAAGGAGTGACCTGCCAGGCCTTAGAGGAAAGCTGACTTGCTTGCAAATTTGCTCTGAGCTGTGCTTTGAATCAATGCCTGGAAAACAGATACTAGGTTGGTTAAGTACCTGGGCTAACAGGCCTACCAACCTCAAATGCTCACTCACTACTGAGGAAGAAATGTAAATTTTTTTTTTTTTAATTGACATTGTGACCAGCCCTTGACAAGAGTTATGAAATATTATGGTTTTGTCTATGCATTCTCTGGTTCTCCAGAAGCACAGGAGGAGAGCAGGCTTAGCTTGTAGCTGCAGGCACACACAATGTAGTCAGATTCAACACTTGTTAAATAAGAGACCAAATCAACAGGGAAATATTTGGAAGCATCTAAGTGGTTATAACAAAGCAGGAGGAGAGAAAACACATCACTAATGAGAACGGTATGTCCCTTTAGTACCAAGCATAATAGGGTTGTTTGCCTCCCAAGGCAGCAGTTTTTAAAGTCATACCCTCTGTAGAGCAGCTTAAATTCTGTCTAAGTGTGCTTCCTCCCACACCAACGTTTATGAGCTTTCTGCTCAGATTGGATGCTGACACCACACCGTGTCTCTGCGTACCTGCACGGGATGCTGAGAGTGGAGAGAGGGGAGAGCTGAGCCCTTCTGCTGGGTAGAAATCCTTCAGATCCAGAAGGGAGATGAGGAACATTTGCCTCCTGAGGAAGGTGCTGCAGTGTGAACAGCACTGCACAGCAACGCTTGTCAGAGGGCATACACAGGGAAGCGTGACCCACAGTGGAAGAGAGCTCGGCCAAGTTAAATTATGGGGAGGGTACCCTTCCTCCAGGATTGCTGGCCTTAAAAAAAAAAACCAAGCCTCTTCCACCACAGTCTAGGTTGAAAAGCAATGAGTTAATCCCAGAGCTTTGCACAAGGGCAAGGCAAGGGCTCCTGCCCGTACTCAGCACTGCTGGAGGATGCGGGCCCTGTGCTTGCAGCGGGGGACAGCAGGGAACGGCAGTGCAGGCATGGATACAGAGGTCTGGAAGGGGGTAAAGCCCAGCAGGCTGAGCCACAAGAGCTTGTTTCTAGGTTCATTTTAAAAATCATTTTTGCATTCAGGGTGACACCTCAATTCAGGTCATTATAGCACCACGCACTTGCCATGACTTTGAGCTCACCCAGCGATGAGCGGCTCAGCTGAGACGAACCCGCTCCAGTGCTGGCAAGAGACTTGTGTGAGTTTCCAGCCCCTGCTAACCGGCCCTGGAGCTGCTGTGCTAATGATGCCCCTACAGTCACTGGCTGTGCTGCACTTTCCCGAGGAGAGAAAGCATCCCCATCTCCTGTTGCTTATCGCTTCGGGGGATGTATTTTTATCTCAGTGGTGTGATGTCTTGGAGCACCAGCAAGGATGCCCATGGGAAGAGGAGCAAAGCACACACTGCATGCCAACACCCTGGCTACGGCACAAGTCTGCAAGCAGAGCCGGTAGCATGTCCCCTGCTGAACAGATTGCTTTTTAAAGCCGTGAGCAACAGCATTCTCCACTTTGTTGCCAGAGCTAGTGTCACCCAGTAATTCAGAGGTACTTCAGCCTTTTCATCAGTCTTCCTCCAACACTGTCACAATATCAGATGTGGAGAAACATTTAAATGCTTAATAGGCAGGAGGAGGCACATCAGTAAGACAGGGCTGTTTGCTGTGCTTTAAAAGCAGCAGCAAGCTGACAGAGTGCCTCACCCAAGACCACAGCTCTGGTTATGCTAAGTACATGCATAAGAGATAAAGTAACTGTCCCTGCCCTGAGAAACTCAGTCCAAAACACGGAAGATAAAAAAAAATAAAACAATACCTCATTCCAAGGATGGTAAGGGAGAGAGAGAGCAGATTAAGCAACATACCCAAGTGCACAGGAAACCTGCAGCATCAGCATTAATGGACCCCTGGCTCCTCCACGCGAGGCCACTGCTTATAGCTACAACACAGTCTTGCTTCCTTTGGCTCTGCTCACCGGCTTCTCTCCCTCCCCTCTCCCTGTGTGTACACGCACACAGACACACACACTCTTCCCAGGACAAAATCCAGAGAGCTGTGTCCACTTGCACCAAGACGTTAGGAGACTCAAACTTGTTACCAGGCTCTACCCAGAGCTGCTCCTAAACTGAACCAGCTCCACCACCTTCTGCAAATCAGGCACTGCAGGCTCTGGCAGGTGACAGCTCCACACAGTTCTGCAGTTACCCTGCGTGCACGCCTCCCCCGTTAGCTTCGTGGGCAGCTTCGCTGGCTGCTCCTGTGCCGAGGTCTCCGGTGCACTGCCACTTCCCTGCAGCACGCTCTGTTCAGCATCTGAGGAGAGGCACAGCATGCTTAGAGACAGTTTAATACAAAACTCAGGAACAGTCAGCATGGCCAAGCACTTCCCGCAATAGGAAGGCAATCATGAAGATCAGATAAAGGAGCCAATGGTCAGTATCTGGCTCAAAGAGCCCTCAGGGCTTTGAACCTTTTGTATGAAGCCATATGTAAAAGGTGTTTGCAATGCTACAGCCTCCACTTCTGGGAAAGATTTATAGCTACAGAGCTGAGCGATTCCCTGCATAAACTGCCTGACCTACAGTAAATTCATGAAAGCCGTTACAGCCTTTGGAGAGTCAGTGGTCAGCAGCCAGTTGTATCAGATCCAAGGGTACGGAAGATCTCCAGCCAGCTCCCAGCTTATCTGTGGGGATGGTCTGGCTACCATACAAGTGATGACTTGTTTTGTTAACTGGTTTTAGTTTACAAGAAAGTTCTCCCTTAGTCAGCACCTGTACTAACATTTCTGTTAGGTCAGTGTGGGACTATGAATGATGCCACAAGGGAGAAAGACCGGCAGCTGCAGCACAAAGCAGGAGAGTCCAAGTGCTCATCTGACCTGAGAGTGGAGCATTATCCACAATGTGCTCTTTTCTTTAATATATACTTTAATTTCCTGCTCATAACTGCAGCACACTTTATTCAGGATACAGAAAAAAATTAAATTTATTCCTGTTAGCAGAAGTCCTCCATTTTCTGCTGGCAGCAAGAGAATAAAATATAGCACGGGCAGGAACATGAGAACTCTGTCCAGGATTAGATTTTTCCTCTTTCTTAAGAAATGCTG
This sequence comes from Gymnogyps californianus, assembly GCF_018139145.2. NCBI lineage: Eukaryota > Metazoa > Chordata > Aves > Accipitriformes > Cathartidae > Gymnogyps > Gymnogyps californianus. Next base: position 151,540,846 of record NC_059471.1, read on the forward strand.
TGGGACAATCACAGCTATTCACTAAATGGAGAATTACATACTTGGCTGTATGTGTGCATATGCAGGGAAGGAGGAAGGATAAAGCTCTGGAAGACAAAGGTTTTGCATCAGCAGTTTCCCAGTGCAACTACTTTGAGCCAAAGTGAAACATTTCTCTAGGATGACAAATCAGTTTATTTAACATGGAAAAAAGACTTGAAGCTATCTGGTGGCTCTTTGAAATCTCTCAAATCCCATCAGATTAAACAAGCTGAAGTGGTGGTTTTCTCCTTTTGCCAATGAAACTATGAAGCCAAATTCACTTTGACCTGAGGAGCCTCAGCAGGAAAGAAACTTCTGGGAAACAAGAAGAGCGTGAGCTGGTGCAGGGAAGCAGTATGACAATGCTGGGTTCATGTGGAGCCCTTCAAACAGGTTTGCTCCCCTCATTTCTCTGCATGAGAGCCCCCCCAGTTTAAGAACAGGGGCCTCTTCTTTTTGTAAGATGTCATCACTTTCATGCAATCAGTCCTTATTCACTAGCATATGCTACTCTTTCTCTAGCACTTTCTCTGGCGAAATTTATCCTGCAGACTTCTGAATGTGGTGATAATTATTTCTAGATACACATACACACAAGTTCAGTTTACAGCATTATCCCAAACTATTCTGCCCATCAAAGCGTGGGGCTGGTAGGCATTTTCACAAGCAGACACTTTTTACTGAGAAAAGTATCTGTCCAAAGATTGTGTTCAAATTGAGAGCCAGAAGTGCTAAATACAAGTCTTATGCTTCTGCAATTCCCATTCTCATTTCCAGTAGGCTTTGTTTAGGGGGAAGGCATGAGGAAAAGGAGGAAGTGGAGACTTTCTGCAGGGAATCACCTGGATTTTTTTTTTTTCTTCCTCTTTACTCGCCTCAAAAAGTCTACCAGACAAAACCTCAATGCACTTGGGATATTTTATACAAAGGGGTTATATTCAGGACTCATCTCACTTAGACAAAGAAAACTCACCTTTCATCAGCAGTCTTATCCAGTCCAGGAAAATCCTCACCCTTGAATAGGCCCCTGGTTTCTTTGGGCTGGCACAGCCAACACCCCAGCTGACAACGCTGTAAGAGTAAATGGTCCGTTTTCCTTGTTGCAAACCAAGGGGCCACCAGAACCACCCTAGGAACCAAAAGAGAGAGGACTCGCAGTTATCTCATTTGGCCTCCGCACTGCTGCAGCTAAGAGAGCTGTCACAGATCAGATTTGCCCAAGAAAAAGCCTTCTGCAGGAACAGGGCATGCAGCTACTGGTGCAACTCAGCCCTAGCCTGCAATGAAGAGACTGATTTAAAGGCTTGCTTATCAGCATGGAATGAAGGCTGAGCACAGGCTGCAGACAAAATATGATTGAATAGTGCTCTTTAGTGTTACACATAATTTATTAGTCTGCCGTAAGATTGTGGTATTGAGCAGAACCTGCATTTTAGCTTGACAGTGCCTCAGTCAGAACTGCTTTGCCTTTTATTTACTCAGCTGTTCTTACCTGCTTGCCTCATGATTTCAGGGAGATTAGTTAGTTCTTGAACAGTGCTCTGAATACAAGAGTTTTATAAAAACAATAGAAGTCATCATAGTTTATCTTGACAAAAGAGTGCCATGAAAAAGAGTTCCAAGCAAGCTACAATGGGAAGTATTTCACTGGGATAAGAGATGGGACTCAGGAAGTGCAAGGGAAGAACATCCTCTCCTCCACAGGTCTCGTGAAAATTACCATCCAGAGAAAGATTACTAAACTGTGTGGTCCCACTTCCAAGCAACACTGCACATTGCATATATCTCCTGTAGAGATTGACTGCGTCTATTGCTCTTATAAGTACTGTCCACTCCAGGGGCAGCAAGTTGTTGGAGCTTTCAACTGTCACTTGCTACGTGCTGTTCTCCCCTCTGTCCTCCCCAGTCCCTTTCCCTAGATGATCTACAGACATCCATATGCAGACATCTTCAAGAGCACTAACCTTTAGTTTTACCTCACCTGACAGGAGTCCTGGCCTCCCACAGAAACAAAGCCAGCACAAAGCATCCTGGCTGTGATCCCTCCAGGGTGACTGAAGTAGTAATTTCTCTCACAGATTTCATTCTCAAGTACAGGCACTTTTGTCTGCTGCAGCTGCCTAGTTCGGCTCCCATCTGCTTGGGAAATCAATTTGAGGTTAGGTCTGGGCAGAAGAATAAAATACGAGATGGAAAAGTAAGTTCTGCTCATAATAGGCAAACATGCAAAATCAGAAGAGCCACCTTCTTCGATGGGCCCCCATCCAGACACAGTGCAGAGGGAAAAGGAAGATAACGTCTCTGTGCTGTTGGGCAGACACACTGGCTTCAGCAGCGTTGTACTCCAGAGGGACGTCTAGCTGCACCAGGGCAATGTCAGAGTCATAGCTCAGCATGTCGGAGTCATAGCTCAGCATGTTGAAGTGGGGATGCACCATGATGGTTTTCACCTGTCTCACCTGTGACGAGGGCAGAGAAGGAAGAAGCTGCCCTCTAAGTGCATCCTGAAAGCATGCTTGTAAAGGAAGAGGGCAAAAATCCCACAAGCAATGACCAAGCTCAAAATAGGTCATGAAAAGAAACAAACAAGGTGCGAGGGCTTTGAAGACAAATCCACCACTTCTCTGTTTTTCGGTTGAGAACATTGCTGGGACAGATTATGCAGGCCTCCTGAGCCTAGAGGCTCTGAAAGCGGGTCTCTCCCATCCTCTGCCCTGTGTCCCCGCTCCCAATAGGAAGTGCATGCAACCAGAATGGAGAGGACATACCACACATATGGAGAATGAGAGATGAGCAGCCTTCAGGCTGACTGCTTCATTGCGCAAACACAAGCCACTAAGGTTTTGCAGAAGACTAGTGTGAGTCACATGTGCTTCTTTTCCACATATATTTCTTCCTCCTCCCCATTAGGAAGAAAAAGTCAGCAAGCTTTTTATAGACAAATATATTGCTCAGCACCAAGAGAGTAAGATGCTGAGGACACTCAGTCATCTCTGTTAGATTTTAAGACTTTTTACTGCTAGTAATAAGAACGAGATATAAAACACACTTCTATAAACTGCAAGTTAGCTGAATGAGACCAAAGTTACTGGATTTCCTTTCTCATTCCTCAACCGGTGCTACATATCAGTCATTTTGCTTTGCTGTCAACATTGTTTTATCTGTGCATATAGATCTGTTTTGAGAAATATTGTAGGGGCAAATACACCAAAGTCAACATTTTTAATGGTCTTGCTTGGTTTTTACCTGTTCTGTTGACTCTCTCAGTGCTCTACCATGGTCTCCTACAGTCCAGTGCAAGGGTTTATTGGATCTGTATAATGAAAGCAAACATATTGGAGCTACTTACAGTCAGCCATACAGCTTCCTTATTCAGCAGTCATACATCCCTTCTGGCTCTTCTCTAATTAATCACTTATTCCCAGGACTGCTGAGCAAGAGCTTCTCACCACGACAAATGTGTTGCATCAGTTCTAGCTTTGCTACAGCTCTGATAGCAGAGAGTCCAATTAACTTTAATGGATCTCCTACAAGCAAGACCAAACTGTTGCCATCTCTAAAATCAGTGATCATGGAGGAAGGGCAGAAGGAAGGTTTCATAGAGGACAAGAAGGTGTGAATATAATTTATAGCTCTCCAGCTGTTTGTGCCCCAGCCTGGAGGAGCAGGGGGAGTGCACAGCATGGGGAGAGGAGCAGAGGTGGCCCAGGGACGCGCTGGTCACAGTCACAGCTGCACACAGTGGGCGGCTGTCAGCAGCCACATAGGGCTGATGACAGCCCCATCGCACTGGTAGTCTCCAAGGAGCTTCAGGGCAGTGTGCCATGGCCAACAGTGAGGACAGGCCTCCTCAGCCACACTGACACACTTGAACAGCCACTGGGGAGTAACTGGGGGAAGGCCACAGGTGTCTGCAAGAGAGCTAGAAAACTAGTCATACTTTCACAGGCAAGTTTCTTGTTTTCCTAGGTAACCTCACACAGTGGATACAGCAAGGCCAAAGACGCAGGAGAGACCAAATTTGTCTGCTCTGTCTGGAAGTGGTGGAGGAAGGAAAAACAGATACATGAAAGCTTGAATCCTAAGGAGGTGAGCACTTCAGAGAGCAAACGAGGCTCCAGCACTGAAAGCAGGTCTCTCCCATCCTCTACCCTGTGTCCCTGCTCCCAATAGGAAGTGCATGCAACCAGAATGGAGAGGACATACCACACATATGGAGAATGAGAGATGAGGTACCTGCCTATCACTTTTCATCCATGCAAGAAGTGCACAAAAGGGGACCTGAGGTCAGAAAGCATCTGCTTCACTGCATAATCCTCTTATATGTTAGAGGAAAGCTCCTCAGACTAGATAAACTGAGCAGAATTTAATTTCTTTACCTAAGGGGACATCCTTCAGAGGCAATATCAGTGCAGTAGTTAATCCTGAGTCTTCTCTTCCTGCCTCCTCTGCAAGAGAGGAAATAAGAGTTAGCTCCAACTTGGGTCAGTAGCTCTGGCTTGTCCCCTCAAAAAAAGTCCCCACTCTGGAAGGGAAAAGTTATTCATCCCCTCAAGCAGCAGCTGGCACACATTCATGAAAGCAGAAAGCAACAATAGCAGACTAGCCCCCAGGATCAAGACTCTCCTCTATAATGAGATTTTCAAGGGGAATATCAGACTGGCAGAATTAACAAAGCTGCTTGTTTCAGGTTGCAGAAGTTAGTCATCTTATTTCTCAGTGAGAAAAAAAAAACCAACTTGATTCATCTCCCTCATTCAGGGAAGGGAGCTCTGCCAAAAGTAGCTATTCTGTTTTAAAGTTACCTTGACAGAATGCAGCAGGATTAGCCTAAAAAATAAGCTCAGGTGTCTAAGAATAGCTGCAGATGATACAGACTTTGTTAGACACAGCAAGCATCTCTCTACTAACCTGAACGAACAAAAGTGAGCCGGGCTCTGAACCATCTGAAGCTGTTCTCCCCATCACTTTCAAAATGCACCAGCATGGTATTCCCTGGACTCAGCACTGGTTTGGGAGTTAAGAATCCACAGAGATTAGCTGTGGGAATGAACAAGAAGCTGTATTTCTAAAATGAGAAATGTCATCCTGTAAGTACTTGTGGCTTTAGCTAATTTAGGTTTCTAAAAAAACCCAAACCCTAGGGACTTGGTGACTTTCTGATTAAAACAAGAACTTTTGCAGAAGAGGTGCCTGCAAAGCAATGTTAATCAGTGACATCAGTAAGCAATAGCAGCCAGAATTAATCTACTACAGTTATGCTACAGGTACACAAAAGTAATCCTAATTTTCTCATAGTGGAATTACAAGTAATCTTCAACAGACAGTGTGAATGCCCTCCATTGCACAAAAAACCCCCACACTTGAGAATTGTATTTGCCACTGTTGAGGGGTGAAAGCAAAGTCTCTCTTGAATGGTCTACATGTACAGGCTGAGGACTTAGAGAACAGCTGCTGGACTTTTCTTCTTCCTATTGAGAGCACTCAGTTTGCATAGCATCTGGAAGTCCCATAATTGCAGCTGGATAGGAAGCTTGCACTTTATTCCAAAGGAGCTTTCCTGTAAGAATCTGAATTTCCGATGGCAAAGCTGTGCTGGAAAGCATTGAGTGAAATGCTCCGGGATGCTGAAAGCTCTCCCCTGAAAGATTCCAGATCCAAATTTGTCAGCCTTCTTCCCCCCACTTAAATACTCCTTTCCAATGGAAACCAGATTTCTTTTCAAGGGAACTGTAGTGTTAATACTTATTCAGCATTTGGTAAACACATGCAACTAAATTACCACCATGAAATAGATGGGGAAAAAATAGAAGCGGTTTGCCAAAAATCACTTGTCAGTGGTGAACCCAGGACAGTTCAAGCCTCTTACCCAGCTTAATTGGTGTAAAGAAAAGAGCACCAGCCCCTCATCACTTTATTCTTTCTTTTGGTTGACATACAGGCCTGTAAAGAGGCAATCAGAATTCAATTCAAATATCTTCACTTCTGAGCACCAGATTGCTTTTCACCTTAAGAATAGATATCAAGCTCTGCTAAAGTGAGTGTGGTGCCTGGAAGCTGTTTTTTAAAAAAAGCTGGGGCATTACAACATGCTTTCATGTCATCCAAGTAGGAGGAACATCTGGAAATATAGATGTTAAAAAAACCCGAAAGTTAAGAACATTTATTTCACTAAAGTTAAAGATTTTTATATTGATAAAACTGAAGCAGATTTAAAGCGAGGAATTAAAAAATATTTCCTTCTGAAAGTGTGGGAAAGCAATGCCTCGAGTTAGCAATTTTTCATTAATGAAATTCCAACAGAATTAGTTCAATTCATAAAGAATTCATATCCATTTCAGTGGAATTAGACACCCATCAACAACCACTCTTTTGTTCTGCCTTACTTTGAACATTTGTCTTCTTTAGTAACACTTAGATCAAAGTTGCTCTTGCGCTCTCCTTTGATAGAGAGACGCAGAGTGGAGGCCTGATCCAGCAGCACACACTCGCGTGCTCTGCAGCAGAATATGAGCCATGGTCCCATATCCAGCCCCACAACACCAGCCGGCTGTCCATGAGAAAGCACGGCCTTGGACCAGGATGTGGGATTTCCTGTGCCAATGGCGCACTTGGCCGCATCATGATGGGCAAGACAGATGGGCAAGCCTCAAGGCTACTGCAGAAGCCCTTATATTGCCCTTTCAGTGGTACCGAGTACCACGTTAGCAGAGAGGGAGTATTTTCATGATAAAACATGCCTGTTTCCACAGGGATTTCTAATTTAAGACTGAAACAATTAGTGCTCACCCAACTGGTTTTCTTCTTCTTCATCACTGTAAACAGTAACTGCATCATAAATGCAGCCCAAGCTAAGTGCCACAGCAAAGCCTGCAAACTCCAGCTGCAAAGAAGACAAGCAAGAGGGAATCATCAAGACTGAAACACTTACCCTTCTTAACCATGGGCTGGAGAAAAACTAGATTTTAGAGGAATCTGAGCATCCCTTGGTGAGGGTGTCACATTTTGCATCAAAACAGTCTGTTGGCAATCTTGGCCTGACTGCTCCCTCCTGTGCAGGGCTACAGACAGGTTTGCAGAGGATGAAGTTGGCCTAAGCTTTGCCTTAAGGGATTTCAGCTGTCGTCTTTACTGCAACACTCAATGCTTTGTACTTTTGAAGGGTCAGTGTCCCATATGGAGTGCCCTTCCAAGAGCTTTTCCTTCAAGCATGGAGAGTGTGTGATTTTTCATTTGTTTTGTTTTTAATCCAGACTGCAAGTTCTCACACCAACAGAGCAGCAGCAACCCAAGCAATAGGTCTGCATATCCTCAAGCATCCCTAGGTTTAACACTGTTTTTCCACCCCTTGGCCAAGGCAGCAGGGGAGGAGAGATGTTGCTGCTTTGAACAACGTATGACAGCAACATGACTCATCATGGGCTGGGATGAGCTCGGTGAGATGCTTGCTGCACACAAGCAGCAACAGGCAATAAAAATAAAGGGAGATGCTGGTACTATGAGTGGGAGCTATTATCAGACAGCCCATGCACAATGAGAAGCAGACACCTTGGTATGGGGCTAAGGAGTAGCTTGGGGGTTTTGACACTGCCTTGAGGAAAAGGCTGACTATAGTGTTTGCAACATGATCTCTACCTTCCCTTTACCACTAAATGCCTGTGCTGGACTTCAAGGTAAAGCTGTCTTGAGATGAGATTGGTGCCTACAGAATTCAAGCACTTACAACAGTCATAGCCCTTCCATACATGAGTTTGGAGGTGACGTCTAATTGACAAAATATGCCCTGCAAAGAATCAGTGACCTGGAAACCTTACAATTTACAGCCTTGCGTGTCACAGATGTTTCTGGCAGGATTTTATTGAATCGCTCCCCTGAACAGTTCTTAGTGCAGAGGTTTAAGTGCAGTTTCTCCTTTTATTACCTTTACGACATACTCTGCTGGAGCCTCAATGAGCCAGTGGCACTTCGTGTTCCTGGGATACAAGCCAGGCTAATTAGCAGTATCAATCTTCCCCTCTTCCACTATCGTTGCGACACTCCCACAACCCAAACCTGCAATACTCGGATGAGAAAGGAGACAATTTAACAGATGGGATTGTATGGTACTTTTAATAAACCCAAATCAACAACTTGATTTTTAAGGAACCCAGGCACGCTAAGGATAGTTGTTACTTTAAGGGGGTCAGGAAGGAGAGGAAAGGAGTTTCTACAGCATCAGCGAGGTCACCTGCTTCAGAGTCCTTATGGACAGCCAAAAAGGTGAGCTCAAAGCCGTGGCCAGTGTTGCTCCCATCAGAAAAAAACGTAACGGTGACCGGGTCCGACTCTGCCAGCAGAGGGGTTGGGAACACATCCCCGCAGGATTTACCTGAGGAAGACAAGGAGTTGGTGGTAAGGGTGGGCTGAACATACATTTATTCAGGCAAATCTCACAGCAGTTCATTAGGCTAGATCCCATTGAGAAGGTCTCTTGTTACATTGAGTGGAGAGACTATTTGGCTTCCGTTACCTATAAAATATTTAGAGGCGGCAGAGAAAAATTGAGGAGATGGGACTTAATACAAAACAACCATATGAATAACCAAATATTCCTTGAGGATGAATTGCATGGACTAAGGATTAACATTATTGTGAACACATCGCCATTACTACTAAATTAGAGTGCAGAGGCAGCCAGTATTTGCAGGAAATATTTGTTCTCTATCAGTTCAGTATTAAGCGCACCTTACAGAAGGACAACAGGCCACGTTTCTTTTGGTCTCATCTGTACAGTTACCCAGTAATCTGCATGCTTGTTGTGCCATATAACCAATTTTGAACCAAGGAAGAGCCAGCCTTCTGAGCTGCATCTCCAATGCAAGTGACACTTGCTGGCTCTGCTAACACATTGGAAACTTGTCTGGACATGCACCAGCTAAGCAAGGCTAAGCACTCAGTTTATTCTGATACCCAGGGTCCGTAAAATAGGTACACTGGAGACAAGGCAGAGGCGGCACAGAATTATGTACAGTTGAAAGACATTTTTGAGACACCCATTGCACTGCACTAGATGCCAGCACCAACATGAACATGTCCCTCAGTCCCACCTGCCCTGCTCCGTTTGGGTGTTGTCTCTAGCTCTTTAGATTCATAGTGCAAAACACAAAAAACTTCTCAAAAGCCAGCTAGATTTGCTGTTCTTCATGACAATGAATGACAAGAGATCATACCCAGTAACCCTCAATCCTCCAAGGCACCCAGACCTACTGATCAGCTCTCTTCCATTTGAACAGAGGGACACAGTCATGGTCACAGCCAACTTGGTACTCTACATCTAATTTGGTGAAGTGTATCAAGATGATTTTGTCCTCCGGCACTGTTATATTCCAGGTGCACAGGCTAGAAACAAGCAATAGTAAAGGCATGTATCTGCGTGGCTGAGCTTAGCCCTTGTCAGTCCCACCGTGCGCTGGGAGTCTCCAACGACTGCTTTCCTGCAAGCACGCACCAGAAGCTGACAATCGATGTCACCAGCTCCATGTAGTAAATTTTATCATCTTCCCTCTTGGCACAAGCCATCTGGGAAGAGAGTTACCAATAGCAGAGGACTGCTGTGAATTTGCTCAGCACTAGGTGGGGACTGACGCTTCCTTACAGCAGCGATAGCTTTGTGCTGTGCGACCGACGCACTGCCAGCCCAGTCCATCTCATTCCCCTGCCTCCTGCAGGAGCTGAAAGCTTCTTTGTGTGAGCTGACATCGATATGGCCAGACCAAAGGATAAAGGGTACAACAGATCTCTAGCCAGCCGCAGCCATTTCGTGAGAGTGGCTCGTACAGAATCTGTATTACAAATAGACTTTGTGTCTTCCTGCCTTCCCCCGCAGTGTTATCCTGCCCAGCAAGCGTAGCTGGGGATTTGCATTGCAGGGAACACACAACCTCTGTCATCCGGACACTGCTAAGAGTGGTGCCCAGGCCAGCGGTGTTGGGGCTTCCAAGCCCTGGGAAACACATCGGTGGGTGCCCTGAGGAAAATTCAGTGTTTGGCTACTACAGCCAAACTACAGTCACCTCTTGTCAAGATAATTATCCTCCAAAGCCCTGGGGGTACTGAATGCAGCCACTTTCCCCAAAGAGCAGGACGCCTTGGGAACTGCACTCCACTGGCGCAGGGAGAGGGCTTGGCACAGCAGCTAGGGAGAGAAAAGGGTTGTATGGCATATTGCTGATAGTACAGGCACTATCAGTCAAGGCACGGGCTATGGCACTGCAGTTGTTTCAAACACTAAGTGCTTGACACGCAGCTGAGAGAAGCGTCAGATGAGAGCACACAATTTCTTTCCCAAAGTCCTACTTAAAAATCCCCAAACTTTCAGAAGTTGTCCCACCGACACAGTGGGCTCGCATTCATTCAGCCTGCTAAGAGCTGACATGGCTACTCCAAGCTCATTTTTAATGAAGCACCACTTTTATGTTGGCCTTCCCTTCATCTTCTATGGGCATTTGGTCTGTGTGAATCCCGATAGCTCTGCTTTGCAAAGGGTAATGCACCCACTTTGTAGCCACGTGGCTTCTGCTCCTTGCAGTTACTGCTCCCAATTAAGATGCACCTTCTTAGCTGCAGACAGTCCCCCTTTGAAAGCATAATCATTAAGGATCCCTAGCAAAGCCATAATAGGTTGGGTATTAGTTAATACCAACATCTCAACTTTGATGGCTGTGACAGAAATAACACCATCTCCTTAATAACTTGTATTAGCCCTGTAATCATCTGTACAGAAAAATACAAGCGGCCAGCGGGGAGTCGCTAGACCTGTGCCTAGCTATAAAAGGCACTTCTGATAAGCCGCTAAAACTGCGGCACTTAATACAGTGCCCCTCTTCCCACACGCATTCAGAGTTGTATTTGATGAGGAGATAACCCCCGATCAAGCCTGCATGCCATTTCAGGAGCACAACAGCAGTTCAGATCTCGAGCTGGCAAGCGCTCAAAGCAGGCTTTTATTAGAGCAGGGCTGGTATGCAGCGCTCAAGGGACACCTCGCCAAGCTCGAAGGGCTGCATTCAGCCAGAAAGAGGGCAGCTTGAGTAGTAGCCTTCTGCTTTTCCTTCAGAGGAGGCAGGGGTCAGACCTGCTATTATAACAGGGTTTCTGAAGGGGGACTTATCTGTTTAAAACTTTGATTTTGCCATCCCAAATTAAAATATAATATACCTTGCTGCTGATGCAGCGGCTGGAAATTAAACAGAACTGCTGTGGGTGGAGGGCAGGGAGGCAGCAATAGCAGGGCAATTTGGATCCCTATGTTGCTAAACAGACAGGAGAGGAAAAAACCTCCCGGTACTCATACCTACCTGGTGTCATGTGCTGGGCAATGAAATCCATGAACGCAGCCACCCGGGAGAAGATGCCTGGTGAGCCCCAGGCCATGGTACACCTCTTGAGGGTATCCCATCTGGCACAACTGACCCCCCAGGACACCACACTGGCCAGAGTCCAGGTGCCAGCGGCCCTCAGACACGCAAGGGGGCCTCCAGAGTCACCCTGTCCAAACTCCATTGGGGAGGAAAGGTGCCATTTATTCCTGTGCCAGCAACCCCAAACTTTGACAGTGTTGCATGACAGGCCAGCCTTACCGCAGAAGCCAACACAACCTTGCTTGCTTCTCCGCAGTCACGGAGGCCTGGCACCGTCCCTGCTCATTCAGCTGTTCTTGTTTAATCTAAAACACACCAATCTAAGCTCTGTTGTTTCACTCCCCTGACCTGACTTGCAGTTTGGCAACCTGCCCTTCCCTGTACACAAACCCCTTTTTTCCGTGAAGAATGTAAAAATGAAAGCCATTTCACTAACATCAGCTGCAGCACTGCTTTGAAAATTTTCACACAAGGTGTGACAGAGGGCAAGAAGCTTCCCAAGCTACTGCTTGGTTAAAAAAATATTCATGCAAGTACACCCCAAGGAGACTAGTCACAGCCTGGTCAGCAGCCTTCCCTAGGGCAGGGCAAGGCTGGCCCCACTCACACTGTTAGGACCAGCAGAGAAGAGTCTGGTACCGAGCAAACTCCTCTATTTCAGCCCGTTGCCCAGTGGGACTGTCTGAGTGAAGGTATCAGAAAGCTTGAGTGGGTGTAAGGGGACATCAAGGGAGAGGTAGGAACTGCCTTCTTTCCAACATCCTGGTAGCATTGCCCATGCCAGGCTCCCTTGCCCATTGCCTCGAGTCCCACCACTGAAGGTCCCCCCTGGTTTCAACAGAGATGGAGGTCCTGCTGTTAGCAATGCCCAGGGCAGGTCTAGGCAAGGGGGCAATCACGCTTCAGTCTCCTGCCCACATCCATACTCCCACCCACAAAAGACTCCTCCTGCCTTCGTTATCCTGAAGCTTGCCCTTGCTCAGCAAAGTGCCAACAGCACTCTCTGTGCTGTCCCTTCCCTTTCTCCCCAGCAGAGAAGGAGGCTTGCGGGCGAACAGGACAAGCCTGCTGCCCAGCAGGAGCCAGGACAGATGAGCTGTTACCTTGCACGTGTCCCCACCCACCATTGGAAAGCCAGCATACAGCATGGAGCCCTGCACCGGTGGCAAGTTCATGCCCCTCAGCCATGTGCTGCAGGTTTGGCTGTCGATGAGGGGCGGCTCCACCTCCTGCAGGACAGGAGCCAGCACCCCAGCCGCTGCGGGAGCAACCAGGCCACATCCAGCATCTGCAAGACAGCTCACCCCTCCGGCCAAATGATAGCCAACAGCCCCGGAGCCTGGCAGCCGCATCCACCCCTTCCCCAACAACCCAGCAAGAGCGGCTGGGGGGTCCCGCACCAGTTGCCTGCCTGGGGTGGTGATGTTTTGAAGCAGTTTGGGATCACCGAGCAGAGACACCCAGCTAGGCAGGTAATGCATTGATTTGCCCCCAGCCAGTGCCTCAAAACAGGTTTGGAGCAGGTCATTGCCCTGCATGTTGGACAACAGCCATTGCTTTCTTCTCCCGAGCACCCTACTACAGGGCTGGAGACTTTCAGGGCCAGGACAAAGCCCCCAGTGAGCTGCTAGCATGAGAGGCCAGCCCTGGCTGGGAGACAGCGTGCTCTGTCCTGGGAGGGCTGCTGGGGAGTGGGGGACAGGCAAGTGTCCTCCATCTCCTCTACTGTGGATGAGCCCCAAATCACCGAGGACGTAAAAATAAAAAGCAACATTCACAGACATTCCCACCTCCTTTAAAATCTACCAAAACTCAAGCAAGTGCAATTCCTTTGAGGGAACAGTTTTCTGATATCTAGAGGAGAGAGTATAAAAGAGTATACTTTTTTACGTACAAGGGAACTATTCTCACTTTTGTAACACCTCGTAAGGACGGCTCTGCTTGCGAGAGGCTCCAATACGCATGCATGAATATGCACAGCAGCACTGCAAAGTGAAACCTTCCCTAATGTGCTCCAAGGTCCCATGCTACAGGAAAATGCTGATCTGCACATCCCTACAGGGGCCGGTCCTCTGACAAGCAGAGGAGACCTGATGAGCGAAGGGGTACTTGAATTTTCCATCTGGCAGGAGTCACCTTCTCTTGCATGTCTATTTCTGAAAGAAAGTGGCTCCTTTCCCTTATCCATTACCCTTTATTCTTGCAACTGTGACCAGAAGACCCTGCCATTTGACTCACCCTCAGACACCTTGCCTCTGCCACTAACCACACACACCGTCCCAGCCTGGAAGTCTTCATCCCTGTGGGGAAGGCAGATGGCCTGAACCTCATCCCCTGCACAAGTGGATGGAAAGGGTGCACAAGTGAACGCATGAACCCCATGCTTCCAGGAGCATGTCTGATTTACAGGCACAAACAGAATCCTTCAAGTCACACTGTTCCATTTCTCCCCTTCCCAAAACACCACATTCACATGTGGGTATTTATAAAATGAGAATACAAACTGAAGTTAGTCACGTGTAATTGAATTTATGCATGGCAAATTCAGAGACGGAGATCAGGAAGATTGTTAGCTACCTTTGAATGTTACCTTAAGCAGGAGGATACTTGGGAAGGGGACAAAAGAAGAGGGGGAACAGCATGGCAGAGATGAGGAGACCACGTTGCCTCTGTATCGGTCTCATTCAGTGTTGTGAGTGCTTGTGAGAAACTCTTCACATCATTCTCCCCAAAGACCAGTGCTGATCAGATTAGAGGAGTTATGCAGGACATGAAAAACTCAAAAGATTCAGCTCAGTTCAATCCAGACCCATATTGCTTAGTTTTTCCTTGATATTGGGAGAAAAATGGATCACAGTTCTCCTTGGCTGCCTCGACAGGGCATTGGCGGTGCCCAGGCTTCAGAAGGGCCAAGCAGGGAGCCCTGTAGTTTCCTCAAGGGTTGCCCATAGGGCTCAGATGCTGTCAAGCCCAGTTCATGCCTAGAGACATACCTGTTTAGCCACAGAGTACAGGCACACAGGCAGCTCTCAAGCAGCATTCCTCATGCTGCCTGCCAGGATGTCTGAGCCCTGAAATGAGCATTTCTTGAGTCTTATTTCCCTTATTCCTGTCATTATGGGCAAACTGTAAGGCTATCACCGTCTGAGCCAGTGATCTGAGACATGACAGTGACAGAAGGTTATTTTATGTTGGCTGATCTGCCATCCGATGGTCACAGGCAGTCATGGCCAGTTGGCTGTAACCCATGGTAGCTCTATACAACTCAGGGAATTGCCTTCAAAAAGCCTAGGAAGTTAGTGACTTGTGCCACTTCCCTAACAACTCCAACACCCTAAAGTTACCTCCAGAGGCTTTGCCTGTGCCTGCAGAAGTACTTGGAGCGAGCAGGTTTTAATCCAGACTGCTTCTCAGTGGGCAGGACCCTTGCAGCCTGCTGCTAGCTAATAGCCCAGGGCTATGGCCCAGAGGAAGCTGATGGCTTTCCAGCAGCTAGCCAAGAGCTAGCGTTGGCACAACGGGGCTGAAGGAAACTGCGCTGGTACAGCTTGTACGAGGGGAACCCACGGGCACGCAGGAATCTGGTGCACAAAGAAAGCATGGGCATAGCCAGAGCACAGACCCTGACCAAGGGATGAACTTCTGGGACAATTAATCCAAGCCTAGGACAAGAATTAACCCAATTGTGTTACTTTGGTAAGAATTAAAGGCGTAACTGAGGGGACATTTCTCTAGCATAGAGAGGATGGGAAGGGAAGGAAGAGGGGTGTTTTTTCTGGACCAGAGCATCAGACGAGGACTTTGCCAGCATAAAGCACCCTCCTGCAGTGGTGGCTCATCTCCTTGGGCTCCCAGCTTACTCTACTGGGCTGGGTGCTGCAGGTGCAGCAGGGCCACATCGCAATCCATGTAGTGCAGCCGGTTGAATGTGGGGTAGATGATGACATGTGACAGGGATGCTCTGCTCCTGCCCGTCCACCTGCTGGAGGTGACGCTCCCCCACTGTCACCGCCAGGCTCTTCAGGAGTTTCCTGGTGGGAAAAAACTAATGCCAGGTTGATGAGGGAAGGGGCTGCTGCTACAAAGCAAACCGTCTCCTGCAAGTTCTCACCCTGACACTGAGCCTGCAACCCTGCAACGTGCTCCTGCCCTGGGAACTGGGGCTGGCCTTCAGCAGCAGGACTTTCAGCCGGGCTGATTTCACATTAGCAGCAATGCAGAGGATTCTCTGAGCTCCAGCTGGAATAGCTGGACTTACTTTTAAATGGATAAATAGGTCTTGTTTAATCTGTATCCATGAAGCCACTGTTCATACCTGGGCAGCACGGAGCTGCCAGGAGGCCAGGGGAGGTGCCAGCAGATTTCATTGCAGCCAGCTCGGTACAGGGAAAAGGACAGTTTATCTTTCGCCTTGGGACTCACAGAACCCCTGTGCTGGTTCTGGCCTTGATACATCAAGCTCAGCCCTTGTTACCTGCAGTCTGGGATCCTAAAAGGCACATGAGAAACCTTAAAAGCAATGGGAATGGATTGCCAAGTCATTTTGGCCCTATAAATCCTCCTTTCTAATTTTGTTGTCAGTGCATGTAGGAGATGAGCAGAGGCCCACATTTGAGAGCTTCACAATTATTTTAGGCAGCTACATGTAGTTTAAATTAACACTAGACAAGTGTACGCCCATTATGGTTTTTCTGCATCTTTTATAAGCAATATAATGTCACAGTTAAACTTAGAGCAATCTGCTCCAGCAGTCAAAACACCTTCCAGTATTTCTTTTAGCAATTAGGTAGATAACTACACTATCAGAGCAGAGTTACCCAGTAAATAGGTGGGCAGTAGATCCCATCTTTAGCAAACCAGATCTTTAGCAAAGGAGTTTACTCTCCTCTAGGCACTCCAGCAAGCACACTGGGGCACGTGGTGGGACAGTTTTGCACTCAATGGGAGATATGAACTGGGTTCATCAACCTGCCCGGTACCAGGCACTGCCAAGAGACACTCACAGGAGCCACGCAACTCGTCTGCATTTCAGCTGTCAGTGTTTCCCGTTACCAACTCTCACAGCACAGGGCACAACACAATCTTTGCATTTTGTTGTCTCGAGATCTTTGCAATTAGGGCTGATTAAAAGGTCTGCCTGAACTATTATTGAAACAGGACAAAACCCAGACCTGAAGCAACTGCCTTTTTTCTCCAGACTATGTTCACTTGAGAGTCCAAGAAACCCCAGTGCTCAGACAAGAGCTTTGAAGCCTATTTATCACTGATTTCTAGTAGTTTTATAGTTTGGTTTGGGTTTTTTTATTGGTTTTGGTTTTTTTAAAACCCTGCCCTCAATCTCTTCTCTAACCTTCATGGGATTTCACCCCTTCATGAAAGTCCAACTGCTGTGAATTACCATCATGCTATTTCACCCACGCAGCCTTTGGAGGTGGCAAGTCTGGGCAGTCTGGCTTGATGGGGCTGGAAGGCGCACACACTTTATTATGACTCCCTGCCCTGAAGTGTGGCCCCGAGCGTTTTGAATCAAGGTATGGGGGGTTCAACCTGAGCCTTTGCTTCAATGCTTTCTAGTAAATTAAGATTTATTTTTCCCCCC
The DNA here is from genome assembly GCF_018139145.2 of Gymnogyps californianus. Classification (NCBI taxonomy): domain Eukaryota; kingdom Metazoa; phylum Chordata; class Aves; order Accipitriformes; family Cathartidae; genus Gymnogyps; species Gymnogyps californianus. Next base: position 151,557,865 of record NC_059471.1, read on the forward strand.
TCTCCCCACTCAGGGAAACCCTTCCTCTCATTTTCTAATCACTTCCAGCCATAAGTAACAGACCCACTAATGGCACAGCTCAGCTTTAATCCCAGGAGGCTGTTCACTGGAACTGGAAAGTTCCCATACTTCCCAGCAATGTCTGACACTGGGATTGCCGGACAATGCAAATGCTGCAGTAATGGGAACATAGGAACAGCATTGGCAGCATAACAGGGGAGACTAAAAGCACTGGCTAGTTTTGCACAGAATAGAGAAACAAGGAGGTGCCTCATTATCAAGGTTAATCTTGCAGATTGAAATTTTTATACCATAGCAACTTTCTCATTATTCAACATTAAGTCCTCAAAAATGATGCTCAAGTTGAGCAAGAAACAGATGTGAAGCTGACTGGTCTGCAATTACATTATAATGGATTAGAAAAGGGCTGGCAAAGGGGCCACTTATATCATTGTCCCTGCCCATTAAGAGGTCTTTAGCATGGCCTGTGAAGCTGGTCTTGCATTAAAAGTACAGAAGCCAATGTGACTGCTAGGAGTAACGGGACAGTTGGCAGGGCTGCTTTTATCAGGAAGCTGCATTGCTTCTCCTTCTGCCTCAGAAATGCTTCTCTGGATGCTCGCTTAGGTGAGCAGGGTCTTTTAAAGACAAAGCCCTTTAAAATTAGTGATTTAGATATTTAGAAGAACCATGGTAGCATGGGGATTTCCACACCCTGATCTCTGCCCCAGAGCTGCCCACACCTCAGAGCTCCTGAGCGCTGAACAGGACATATGAATCGGATTTGCAAACTCCATGAGCAGGGGAGCTCTCTCCCCAGGCTTTGGGGAGAAACATGCAGAGACCCAACAGCAGCAAGCAGGGTGCTGGGAGGTGCATGAGTTGCTCAAGGACCTGTGGCTCTGGAGTGACACATCCCACAGATCTGACTGTGGCAGAGCACTGGCTCCAGTGGGGCCATTTCCCTCCCTAACTGGGGACAACACACTTGGGCCCGGGAGCTCCCCATGCCTAAGGGGAACTTTTGCCGCAAGAGGTTCAAGAGCGAGCGAGGAGGTGAGGCCGACTTACTGCCCCAGGTTGACCACGCAGTGAGCAGCAGTAATAACCACGTCTTCTCGGACCACAGTGCCACCACAGAAATGGAAATGACCCAGTTTGAAGGACACCTTCAAAGAAAGGGTCAGGTACATTTTGAGATGACGTGACTCCTGTTTCCTCCCAAAATGTGAAATAACAAAGATCAGCCCAGCCCAGCAAACAACTTATTCCTCCTAGTATTACTGTGTGGAACGCCCAGCTGCTTGGAGCCCAGGGGAGTCATTTCCAAGCCGTGGCTGACCCTTGACAGTCACCTTCAGCCCCAGTGGTGCATGAGAGGAATAAGACCCTGGAGCATCCCGAAACAGAGGGGACCAGACAGACATCTCACTCCTCTTTCTTGCTGCTGCAAGAGCTTCCCCAGGGCTTGATGCGAGCCAGGGGTCCAGAGGATCCATCCCACTGACCCCAGCACCCTACCCTCTCCCTACACCAGCCCGTCCTGTGCCTTCCTGCACTTCATGCTGCTACCTGCATACATTTTCAAGCTGCTGCATGTGCAAGGACTGGGTTTTGGGAGGGAGGGAGGTGGCAAATACTGTTTTGCCACAGGTGCCAGCGTTTGCTATGGCAACATGCAAACAAGTAGTACTTTTCTAAATAGAGCCGTGCCCTGCTTAGTTACTTGTAAGGCATCATCCCACAATCATTGCTCAGTGCTTTTCCTTATGTGAACGCAAGACACTCGGCAAGGTAACTTTCCTCTGCAGCAGGGGACCAGGGAGGCATCCTCCCTTCCCACCTCTGCAACCTCTTTCTGTACCGTAAATCCAAAGAAATACTCAGCTGGTGCATGCCACAAAAGCTCTGCAGCTGCATTAGCTCACACCAACCAGAGATCTTGTCTTAACCATCAGATCAGCTCATTCCCTCCCACTTTGGGAGGGGGATCAGCCTGGGCAAGAGGGACTTTTAGACCAGCTTCCACTCCTGAGCAAGCAGTCGTCAATGACTTGACGATGAAAGAGAGATGGCTCCTGCCTCTCCTCCCCCTTCCCCAGGAGGAAGGCAGCGCACTGCAACACAGATCTGCCAGGGCTGCTCTCCAGGCACCAACTCTCTCTCTCCAACAATTTGAGAGAAGAATCCCAGTGGCAGAACATCCTTTGGGCTCTTCAGGTCAATGGGATGAAGTCCACACTTCAGGCCTACATAGAAGACAGACACAAGAGTTTTTTGTAGTGAGACAACCCCCCACATGCTCAAATGCATCATCCCAGGCTCTTCTGGCAGGAAGGGAATTAATGGGACAAATCCCAGGTGCCCCAGCTTTCCTGACTCCAGCCTGAGCTCCAAGCTGAAGGCAATTATATGGAGATAAATGAAAACACACAGAAATTGCATTTCTTGATAAGACGCTGATGTGTGCAAAGCTGAGGTCTCCTGTGAGGTATTTTCATGATGTGTGTGCGCAGTCATAAAAAAAGCAAATTTAGATTTCATCCAGTAGCCTAATTATTCTTAATGAAATGCAACTGGGACTTACAAAATTAAGTAACAAGTGCATATAATGATGCCACCTGACTTTATCCAAAGTTTATTATTTCAAAGCTTCCATATTCAAGTGCCCTGTGGCACTTAACCTGAGCAAGTTAAGTCATCATGAAAGATCTTGTCTCTGAACTGAGCTGGCCCAGCACACAGTCTTGGCTTTGGTCTGAAACACATCGCAAGGAGACAGAGCTTTCTCACATCGCTTTTGGCACCGCTTGTGCCTTAGAAATGCAGACAATGAGCATGGGGAAGTTTGACTTAGGTGTGGCTGGCTCTGATTAAGTTTTAGATGCTTCATTGAACTGTGCAGTTTGAGATAAATTCATGGCAATCCCATTTATGTTTTCTAGGGAAAACTCCACCAGTCCTCACCCAGCAGCGAGTGATGCACACACTGACAGGCCTGCCAGACCCCATGCTGGGTGGAGGAGGAAGGGGTGTGCTGCTCCCCTGGGTCAGCTCCAGAACATAATCATCACAGCAAAGACCACAAAGAAGGAGCGGTCTCAAATACTTGGGACACAAAGAAAAGGAACCAACTGCAGCTTCTCATACTGGAGGTCTGCTTCTCCAGGCTAGGTGGTTGTGGGAGAGGGGTAGCATCAGGGTTCTGGCTCCTTTGCTGAGAAGAGGACAGCAGCTCTTCCTCCACTCCCTTCAGCTGGCCCCATGTCTGCACCAGCTAAAAATCACTCTCTTAATCAGTCCTCTCCAATGCGTTTCTTAGGCCAATAGGAGGAGTTCCCTGCCTCTCCCAAGCCAAGGCTGGGATAAGAGTTCAGCTCCCAGCCAAGCAAACATAAGCAATATAATGCTCATGATTTAGGAGGTAGTCGCACCGTGTTTGCCCTGGTGAGAGCCTGGAATAACTCACTGGAGTCACCAGGAGACTGAGTCTGGATCCAAAATTTTACCAACTATCACGCCACCACCCCTCCAGCCCTCTCTTTAACTTTGGGTCCTATATCCTCTATGTAGGCTTGAAGGAAATGCTACTTGCTTAACCTTCCCATCAGGTTGACAGGCATTAGAAAGCCCACCAGTCTCTCACACCACTTTATCTGAGTGCCAGTGAACTGAGGAGCCCACATCTTTCTCCTCTACCTGGGTAGCCAACCACTCCAAGACCTCAGCAACAACAAGGGGGACTCACCCCACAAGGTTGTGGGGATCCTTGCACAACTCCTGCAGCACTCCTGGCTGTAGAGGGGCTAAATGAGCTCCTTGCTGCTCCGTTCAGCCCAGCCTCTCTCTTTCTCCCTTTTTTAATAGCATTTTATCATATTCCCAGGGCACTCTCTGGCCTCAAAGCATTTGACTACTGCAGAAAGCTCAGTCACAAAATCAGGCACAATTTTCTAAGCCATTGACCTGGACCAAGCTCTCCCTAGCCCTTGACGCTGACTAGCTTTTCAAACAAGAGACTGTGATGATTATTGCTATAGCAGCAAGTCTACTACTGAAGCAGAAAATAAATAGACTTTATCAGGGAGGTAAATGATGGAGAAAACACTGTTCCCTTAGGTGGGGAGAGAAATAACATTAGCAACAGCAGAAGGACCAGCATCATATTGGAGCAGGGTGGGAGGGATGGCGATTAGCTGGTTATCCCATCTATTGCCCCAGCTAGGCAGATCTTTTTAGCACTAGTTTCATTACCAGGAGCAAGTCACTCTGAAGATCACCATTCTTCTGCCCAACTTGACCCCCTTTGCAGCCTGCCCTGTGCTTATTTCCCTCTCTTACCTACAAGCATCCCTAGGAAAGGCATTTTTACATGGATGTGGGAGCAGGCCAGACAGGGAGTTGTAAATACATTAGCCACTGCAGGAGGATGCGCAAGAAGGATTTGAGAACACGCTGCCATTCATTGCTCTCCTAGACACTTTTCTGACCTGAGTGCCCCAGGGTCACCAGTTAGCAAGCTCAGTGGGACCAAGCTATTTCTCTTTCTTGCACAGCCACGGGACCACACCGCAGCTGAACAGCCTGTATGGGGAACAGCTCACTTGCCACAGCAACCAAGGAGAGGGCTGCGGTGAGCAGCACCCAGATGCAGAAGGTAAGAAAGGCTTCCAGTCCCAGCAGAGCTACAGCAAGGGCAGCCCAAAATCACTCACCAGAGGCAAGCACACCAAGCCCTGGCATAATTTCTTAAAACTGACTGGTTACGTTCACTTGTTTGGTACCTTAAAAGAGCAGATAACACCAGTGCTCGCTGCTGTAGCCCCCCACACTGGGGCACACCTCCCCACAGCCCCTGCCCCACAGCCCCCACACAGGACTCACCACGTGGAGCAAGAAGGGACACCAGCAGCAGCAGCAGGAGAAGCCCTGCTCCCACCATGGCTCAGGGAAAGCACCCAGTGCTGGATCCCAGCCTATGCTCTGCTGCACACAGAAAAAACAACCCTCCTCCTCCCAGCTAATGAGCCCCTTTAATAGATGAGGGGCCAATCATTTTTGGCAGGTGAGGCTGCAACGCTGCAGCTCAGGTAGGTTTGGAGGCTCTCCAGCCATGTCTCGCTGGGGGTCACTGGCTCCCTGGGCTCTCCTGTTTGTAGCTTGCTGCCCGCTCCCCACGGGGACAGCGGAAGGATCTAACGTTCCCCCTCACGGTTGCCACCAGCCCTGACCTGCCTCAGCCCTTGCGGTTTGAAACAAATCTCGTATTGCTTCTGCAGAGGAGGGTTAGCACAGGCAATGGCAAATCCAGCCAAGTTCTTTGCCCCATGGTGTCTCCTCGCCCAAGCCGGCCAGGGGGAGTGCCTTTATAAGGCATGGCAGTGTGTTGCTTCTTCCTTGCCAGAGGACACCAAGAGAGCTGTCTGAAACCTCCAGCAGCTTCTCGCCTGTGAAGCAATACATGGGGCTTATGGAGAGCCTTAAGTAGCTGCCGTAAGGATGAAAATTATTTGACCTTTTTTACAGGGAGAGCTGTTATCCACGTACTGCAAAAGCAAGCTCCATTAAGAAACCCTGCACTGTTGGGATCCAGGAGAACTTCAGGGTGTATGGGCTGACTTGAAAGTGAGCGTGCAATTATCCTACATGCTACAGAGGGTTTTGCACACACCAAGATGGCAAAACCCACTATGGCTTGTGTTCAGGGCTTTCAGTTCTCTTTCAGGTCCATTTTCAATGGAGGTGTTTATCACCATCACGATCCCCTGAGTGAACCCAAGCCCTGGGAGCATGCAGGAGCATCTGGGAATGTCTGCCAGGAAGAAGGGAATTAGAACAAAATGAGTTTCTTTTTCATTTCTGTTCTGTTTTTCTCTTTGCACTCTGTAGACTTCAGTTTCTTTGACACATTCCTGACAGATGTATAAAGCCTGACATGAAGAGCTCATGTCAGTATAACATGTCCAATCATCAAGACCGTGTAAGCACCAGACCTCATCCTTTCTCATGCTCAGGCTCCAGAAAATGCCTGCTCCAATATTTTCACATGGCCAGACTCAAATACATGTGCTGCATAGTTGCTCCTACATGAGCAATCACTGAGACTCCTTGGACAGTAAAATGTAAGTCAAGTGGAGTAAGAAACTTTGGCCCTTCCACCTCCAGAAGAACTTGTTCATGGTTGGTCGTAAGGAACAGAACCCCATAGCCAAGAGAAAACCAGACACACCACTTTTCTTACTTTTTATATAAAATAGACATTTACGTAAATTTTCTTCTGCAAAGACTTCGAGCATAACTCCTTTATGTGAAATCTAGCCATAAATCCCACAGTGAAAAAAGCAAAGACTTTGCAAATTCCTGTACCACTGACATACATCCAGCTGCTGCTAAGTGTGAATTTATTTTTAAAAGATTTCTAATCCACGGGCTGTTTTCTCTTTTTTTTTAAAAAAGATATGCACAACTGATTAAAAAAAAAAATAGATACAGAAATAAGAACCATATGAACAACAGGCAATGCAAACACCTCCCGCATGAGAGGAACACGCAGCGTGACATCCACTTCAGGCAGAGATTTCTACAGTAACACAGTTGTAGAAGCCATAACTTTTACAGAGGATACCACTAGCGGTATTTTCCAGAAGGAAAAATTTTCAGCAAGTCAGTACAAACATGGCAATGAACTTTTGCACAAAGCGATCGAGATTACCTGAAGCAACTTTGCCACATTGAAACACTACTGAATGCCAAGCGCTTTTTTTTTCTTTTTCTTTTTCTTTTGTTTTTTTTTGCTGCTGGGTTTAAATGTACATAAAAGCAAAATGGCGCATTTTGAAATTGCTGCAAAAGACTGAAGGTTGGGGGAAAAAAAAACCCTCCAAGGGCTAATTTTTTCCAAAGATTGTGCATAATTGTATATATGAAAGATAGAAATTGAGCACTTGGCCAACTGAATCACATACAGATTGAGGAGACCTAAGCATATACCAACTGTTTCACCGAGCTGGAGGACCAGTGGAGCAAAAGATAATACAACTATATTCTAAATTGCCTAATTATTAAAATTAGAATGACAATTATCTTCTTTCACTAAATATTGTACACCATATCTGGCCTGGTTTCTATAACTGTTGAGAGGCTTTCACAGTTTTTAGGTAATTTTAGGGGCGTCCAGCCTCCCCTGCAAGTTAGGCTCTTTATTTTGAATTTTTTTGACTTAGACTTCTTCCACCCATGTGCATGCATGCACACACCCCTGTTCTCGGCGAGATCTCTGGAATGAAGGCCACTTGCACTGCTGCATTCACTTACTGTTTGGCCAAAACAAGTTGCCTGCACATTTGTAGGAAAATCTAGTCCAAGGACTCTACGAGAGAGAGAAAATGCCCCCCACTGCATCATTTATCCCGGGGGATGGAAAAGGAATGGAAGCAAAGAATGCTGGACTTTAAATAAGCAATAAAATAAAACAAAATCCATCAGCTGAAAATATTATTCATGGGGAAAGGAAAAAGCAACACAATTATTATGTTTGTCATTTAGGATTAAAATACACAGTGAGTACACAAGAGTCTTGTCTAACCAGCTTTCCATTAATTCTCCGCTTTAATATTGGTGAGCACTGAGGTTTAGCCAGTGCAACTTGCAGAGAGAGCGAACTCTCCCCCACCAGGCAGAGCTTCAGCCATTTATTAATTTGTAATCTCTGCTAACCATGCTGAGCACTGGCGTTGGCAGAAAACAATGTATTTATAACTCATTATTTTAGAAGCTGTGCAATGCTAGAGGAAGAGGACATTTCATATGATTAATTAAGATAATATCCAGTTTATCACAAGGTAAGTCGCTCAATTTATCTTCCACAATAGCATTCCATTTTGGTGGAGGTAACCCATTTCATATCATACTCCATTCTTCTTCGCCTGCAATAAACCTTTCACAACATTAATGTCCTGAACAAACACCGCGTTTCAGCATGGACGCCAATGAGACAAGGAGTCAGCTCAAAACTTCACAAGGGTTTAACTGCTTTGGTAGCTCATGGTCTGAATCGTTCTCCAAATATGCTGCCAGTTTGCAGACCGTCATCCTGCATAGAAGGGGTATAAAGTGCTGGCTCAGAAAAGCCGGGTTCATTACCGAGCCCTCCTCTCTCCATAACTACCATAAACCCGCCTCCAAAATGTGGGGAGTCGGCCTTTCGGCATATAAACGTAATCCGGTTCAACTGGGATTAAACTCCGTGGATACGTTACCTGCCTAATTCAGGCGAGTGGATGAACACACGCCATGCCTTCCAACCAAACCGCCTCCCTCACCGGGAGGATGGTCTCATCTTTCTACATTATTCTGCAAGTAAGACAGTGTTGCAAAAATGGTAATCCTTCTCCAGGATCTGGGAGGGGAGCACCCAAAGCTATATTGTACTTTTATACGTGCACTGGTTTTAGGAGGTCAAGATGGCTTTGATCAGCTTCTAGGACAAGAACGAGACAATAATTTCTACCAGGTCTCTCAGGAAAGACAAACTAAGATTTAAGCCAAAGTTAACAACACAAAACCAAGTCTTCCCCCTCACAAAGCATTGCTATAAAAAATACAACTTCTTCTTTATTTGAAAAAATATGTTTCATTGGCCACAATTTAAAGCCACGCTGCTGCGGGGCTTGTAGAATATATAGTATTTATTTAATATATCTTTATGAGGCAAAGTTTATAGCTGATACACATTTTAAAATGAGACATATCTCCCCTCACGCCTATCCCCCACGCTTCGGCTAGCTGTCGGAGCACTCTGCAGATGCCTCCTCCGTGGGGGGCTTTGCATGGCACCGCTGTCGGGGGCTGCAACAAACACCCCTCTGCCAGCCTCCAAACTCGCTGCCACGTGGCGGTACCACAGGCAGCCAGCCAGCCTGGGCACACGGAGCTTTGGTGAAGCTGCCCCGAAGGCAGGCTCACCTTGGGGAGAGGCAGAGAGCTTTATGGTCCAGATACCCCAGTATGGTCTGAATACCCCAGTAATGAACCATCTACAACTTTGCAATGCATGGTGGGGAACCGACTGCTCTCAGAGGCCATTTAAGTTTTGGTTTCCCCATCCCATGGGACTCTGCCGGCGCGACCCCATCTCCTCCTGGCCATCCTGGCAGTGCCAGGGCTGTGCAAAGCTACTCCATGCGTGGCATCCAGCCAAGTGCCCGCACTGGGGACCTGCAGGAATGTCAGGTCAGCAAGTCCATGGCCATAAAAGTTGTGTGAAAAGACAAGGGTTGCTGACCCAGCCGCAGCACCTCAAACCTGCCCTCGGCCCCGGAAAGCGAAGTAGGCTGCATGGGCTGCGGGGAGAAGGGAAAATTCACCAGCAAAAGACTTACTTATTTTGGTCCCAGCTGCTCCCTTGGGAAGCTGGTTCAAAGGGAGAGAGCCCAGAAGCGTGTGTCACCACCTTCTCCTCCCGATGGTCTCTCCCTTCCAGCTCTGCCCAGCTGCAGGCACTGGCCAGTCTCCTTGGCCAGTGGGGACTAGTACCTCCCAAGTCCAGCCTCGTCTTGGTGGGCACACAGCCATGGCTCTAGCAGGTCCACAAGCCCTGGCAGAACAGACATCTGCACTAGTCTGGACTCCCTCTGAGCTCCAAATGCAGTTGGAGTCATGTTAATAATCTGTCAGTAATTTGACCACCAGCAGCAGCTAGACACCGAGCTTTTTAAGTGAAGCCAGCGGAGTCACCAGTGCATGGCTGTCCCATCACGCTGAGCGAATTTGGAGCTTGCTGAGGTGCCATGGCCAGCACCAACTAAACCCAGATGCCACGTGGGTCACTGCCACACAGGCTTTTCCTGACAGATGTGTATCAAGGCACCGCATACCTAATCTGAACTGTCCTCTACTAATAATGCCAAACCCTGGGCTGCTCTTCCGCAGGGACTGGCCACAATCAAGCTCAAATATAACAACTTTTACGGCAGTTTCCTGCTGCAAGAGGAACAAACTGATGACCTACCCTGATGTCCAAACCCAAAGGAAACGGCACCAAGCACGATCCCACTAACGCTCTCTGTGAACTGGTACGAACCCTGGTGGAAGCAGCAGAAGTGCTGTTATTGCACTGGCAGTATGGTCCAATGTGCTCTGCAGCCATTTGCTTTAGAAACATCATTAGGGGGAGTTATTCAAGCACGCCTCAGTGGTACTGCATTTTTCTAACTTCAGACAATACAAGTCACAACACCCAGCCATGTGGCCAGCTGTGAAGGATACTGCCCAATTCATATAAAACAGAGAAAATATATTAATTATTTGACTATTATAAGTTAAATAAATAAAGCTCAAAAATAAAAGCCCGAATTCTGAAGAGAATTTGTTTTCCCACTTCAGTATTTAAAAATATAGATTTATGACTGATCAGCTATAGGTCATTTTCTGTATCTTTTGGGGGAGGGGGTGACAACACTTTGACAAAGTGTTTTGTCAGTGTTACCACCATGATAAATGGGCTTTGTCCCTGCACACCCATAAAAAAGCCTCCTTAGTACCTTTCCAGGCTAGGAAATCTTCCCTAATCTCTCTGTGGCTTTACTCTACCTTCTATATTGGTCAGATCGGTTGTTTGATTTTTTTACTGGGGACTGGACAGGAGGACAAGTAATCCTAGAGCTTCCCATTGCCTTTGGATGCTTCCATTTTCTTCAGAGTAATAATTATTTGGCCTGGAGGGAGAGGGCAAAGGGTAAAGCCATATGATATTTGACAATACTGACATCATGAACCTGAATTACTATAAAATGACTATCTTATGAGTAAAACATTCAGGTGAGGTTTTCCCTCAAAGGATCATTTGTCCTACTTGTTGAATCATCCTTTTAGGGTGATATTCAGATACCATTTTCCCTTTCTTTAGAATAATTTTCAAGTCACATTTAGAGCTGTAAAAGTGGCCACCACTTCCTCAGCATTAACCCCTTGAAACCTTTTTATGTGACCATTACGACCATCTTTCCCGGCTCAGAAGGACCTGGCAGCACTTGCAATGAAGCCCATCAGTGGTACTTTACGTGGACAAGGTGAGCCTGTGTTGAGTAACAGGAGGTGCTACTTCACCCCTGCTGCAATGGATGAGTGCTTTGTCTCCATGGCTTCCCCAGCGACAACCAAGATATTGAAGGTACGTGTCCCACCCACACTCCCTGTGTGATTAAAATGGGTTCAGCCTAAACATAAATCTTGATTAAAGGGAGGTTTTCATTCAGTCTCCAGCACATCCCACAGGAGCCGAGAGTCTCCTGTAACTTTGGTCAAACATAAGCATGCATTCAAAATTTGCCTTCCATAATTCTGAGTCCTATCAAAGTTCCTTCAGCATCACTTCAAGCAATAGGCTTCCACCATACTCTTCTCCAAGGGGCATGAGTTTCTTTCCACTGGTGACTGAATGCTATGTTTGGTCTTTCTCCTGGACGTCCTGAAACCGTTTCTCCAAGCGATCCAGTTTGGCCAGGTTCTCCTTCAGCAACTTGCTGTTTGGAACCAGCTGTAAGGCTTTCTCATAGTAGCCACGGGCAGTGACGTAGCTCCCCTACAAAGAAAATGAGTGACAGATCTCATTCGCATTCCCTGACATCATAGAAAGTTCATTCCTTGGGAATGGCGAAGACCATAATACAAAGGAAAAAGAGTTTATAAAACTCAATATTGTTAGGTAACGGGAATAATTCTTCATTATGAAATGGGTCACCGAGTGCCGTTAGCCCAAATTTGATCAAACACACATGGCAAGAAGTAGATTTACATTTTTCCGTTATGTTGTACCAGAAGAGTTAATTTTACTCAGCAATAGGACAGCTTGAGGATATCACACAATGTGACTCCCAAATCATAATGATATGCTAAAGTATTCAAAAAGATAAGCAACCACAGAGCGGGCTGTCTATTTCCATAATTTCATGCCAGTATTCTGCATTAGACATCTTTATTAAATTAATTAGGTAGAGAAGAATCTTAAAAGTCAACTCACGGTGACATTTTTCTAAGGTAGGTCAACAATTGAAGCAGGAAAACTTTGGAGATGGGCAGGTTGTTCCTTGCAGCCTGCCCTCTTAAAATACGAGATTTACATTACAGGATACATATTCCCAAGCAACCTGGTTGGGAAATTCTAGTTGGGGTGGACAGACTTTCCTCCTTTTTGGATAAAATATCTCGGGGACACTCACTGTTCACAAACATGCAGCTCTTGGCAGTCTGAAACAAATTTAGCTTTCTGTCCTGAGTAGTAGTCTCTGCACTTGACAGCTTAAGGAAAAGCAAAATTGTCATACCTTGATGTGCTCAATGCCTCCCATATTCATCCAGGCCTGCGCTTGGTCTGGGTTGAGCTCCACAGCCCGTTTATAGCTCTACATAAATATGAAACATTCTTAGGTTAAGAGTCTGACTCTTCAAACAAAACCAGTGCTGGAGGGGAAAGAGAAATGAAGTTTCCTCTCCTTCTGAATCCATTTAAAATATAATTTCAAATTCTTCTCACATACAATGCACAAGCTGAATTTCAGTTTCTCTACAGCACAGGCAACATAATACACTGCTTCACCGCTGAGCTCACCTCACAGGTTTTCCCTGCCCACAGCACTGTACGAGGAGCCACGCCAACCCCTGCGACCCTCTCCCTGCCACCCTGCACCACTGGGGTCTCCTGCATGACAGGGTCGTTTCCTTGGGCAGGTGCCTGCCAACCACAAGCCGTGTGTGGGCTGTGATGCTCCTTATCTGCAAGGCTTTAATTTGGAGCTGGCAGCAGACTACGGTACAGCCACTTGCGTGGAGGTTTTACAAGGACCTGAGGGCAGTGCTATCCCTCCCCACTGCTTCTGCCACTGTGCATGGGAGAAGAAGCAACAAGGACCTTCTGGACTCTGTCAAACAGCACCGTTTTTATGGTGTCACAACAGGAGAGGATTCAAATCAGGATTAGACATCTCTAGGGATACTGAGAATATTCAGAACTGTCCCAATAATATTCTGTGCTGTTATTTAATGCTAACATAATTTGTGAGCTATGAAGCCCCCTGCTCCACAGGATAAGCCAATCTCTCAGCTATTAGGTAATGAAGTGAGATATAACAACATGGTAGCTCTCACAGGTCCCCAAGCTTCCAGCTGAGCCACCTGGAGTTGGCCATCACCAGCAAGAGGGGCTGGGGCTGGATGGACCAAGGGTCTGGTCAACGAGAAAAGGCCTAGGCTCCTCCATAATCCCACCACGACTCTGTACTTAACGTCTCAGAGCAGGGAGCTGTATTTCCACACAGGAATGAGGAAAAAAGTTGCAACTAATTCTGGCAAAGTTAGCTGCCCCATAGCTTTAGCTGTACCACTGGTGAACTGCTGAGCTCCCAAGGCCAACAGCCAGGGTGCATACACCAGGGAGTATTAGATGCAATGAGCTAACTCTATTTATTAACCTATAAAACTATCCATAGGGCTTAGAGCAGTCATACCTCGAAAGCCTTGTCAAGGAGATTCTGTTCTCTTAGCTGGTTTCCTTTAGTGAAAAAGAGCTCTGATATGACTTTTGGATCCTTTGGTTTTAGCTGAAGAGCTTTTTCTATAGCTTCAAGTGCCTGCGAAAAAGCAAGAGGACATTGTGTTGCTGTATTCTGCGCCTTTCCACTTCTCATGCTCTCTGCACCACTAGGGCCTCCCAGCATAAAAGTCATCTTCCTCCTTCCCTCGTTCGCCCCACACTGTTAACACATGTGGAAATGAGTTTTTTAGATGCCTGTGGCTGATGGGCAGTGGGGCTGACAGCAGCAGGAGCAGTAAGTGGTAAGAAAACCACACTGCTTGGCTTCAGTCCCAGTACCTAGATAAACAGAAGGTTTCAGTGAAAAAATAAGTCTACTGGATGTGCGCTAAGGCATGTGACGTCTCTGGAGAGATGGAGTGTAAAATTCAACCTGAGCTCTGTGTATGAGCCCTCGGGACAAGGGTACCCCGTGGCCATGGTACCTTGGCATAGTGCTCCTGCTTGCTGAAGATGGCTGACAGAAGGCGGTAGCACTCCAGACACTCCACATCCTCGTTGAGTATATGGTTCGTCATTTTTTCGGCTTCCTTCATCCGCCCCATCATTGCTAAAACTTGAGCCTACGAAGCCACATTATAAAGGGTTACGATCTTAAAAAGCTCAGCTCTCCTTAATACATGATGCTGCACCCAGTGGCTGCCGCTGGGCTCCTGCTTCTCCTGCTGGTGGTGTTAAGAGGCACCTCAAGGAAAGGCAGAAGGACTGACCCTTCCAAGCAAGTAAGGGGCAGGTCAGATTTTCTCTATGCCAAGTCCTGCTCAGCTGGAAAGGCAGTGGCTGAGACATGGGTCTGAGGTCAGGAGGGGTGAGGAGGAAACAAGGAGGATGGGAGAGACGGTCGCTGGATGGCCGGCATGGAGGTAGAACCAAGCTCTGAGCCTTGGGCAACATTCACACTAACACAGCCATCCCGCTCCACTTTTGTGGCCCTGCCCTGGCCGAGCTCGCCCCACACTCACCAGCGCCAGTCGGATCTCTTTGTTTGAAGGCTGCAGTGATGCCGCTTCTCTGTAAACCTGCAACGCTTCTTCATACCGCCCCGTGTTGTAATACAGAGCCCCGAGCGGAGACAGGATTTCAGCTTTCCGGGATACCTTCAGTGCCCTGGAATTTGGGAAAAAGAGATGCTTCCAGGTGGTGTGGGGATCAAAGCAGAAGAGCAAGGTGTGGCTTGTGCTGGGATGGAGCAGCGAAGCTCTGCACCCTGCATGGCACGCTCATCCCACCCTGGGGAGCACAAATTCAAGGTCCCAGGGAGGGATGAGTATGCCCACAGCAGCAATCCCTCTGGCCACCTGATAAGGGGAGAGGGCCACCTCCAAAGTGCATGTGAGCATACAGCAGGGGTGGGGATGGCTGATGGTGGCAGAGCCCAGGGAGCGTGAGCACAAATCAGGATGCCAAAAAGGAGGCAAACCCACCCCCCCGGAGTCCACCCTGTGGCATACTAGGAGTCAGAGCCTGCCTACTGGCACATTGCTGGGAAGGGCCGGAGCTCCTGATGGTGCCAAGGTTTTGGTGCTGGGCTGTGCAGCAGTTATGGCTGTTACTGGTGCAGCACCCACACATCGGCTTTGAGCAAGGTGGGAGTTGTGCTAACAACCTGCTTATGCCACCAAGAAACCCCTGACTGTTGTTAGAGCATCCCCCAGCCAAAAGCAGCAGTGTGTCCATCCTGGGGGCTTGGGAACAGTCCAGGGAAGTCAACACTGCCTGCGTCTGTGCTGCCTGTCCAAGAACTCCCACAAAATAGCCAAATAAGCAAAGGTAAATCCGATTTCAAAAAGATGGAGAAGGAAGGGGAGGAAACCCAAACATGCACTGACAGATTCACCTATCAGAGACTCTTTAGCAGTGACAGGCAGTACAGGGGGAGGAGGGAAACCTCTGTCTCCCATCCCAAATTCTTACCGCTTGTACCACGCTTCAGCCTCTTTGTTCTGCCCCAGGGAGCGGTGAAGCCTGCCCAGGTTCACCATGGCCACGTGGTGAGCGGGGCTCAGGTGGATGGCCTGCCTGTAGTGGGACACAGCTCGCTCGGGAGCCCCTGGAGAGGAGAACAACTGTTAAACTGGTGCCTCAGAAAAATCCTGTTGTGAATTCAGCATGCAGTAATGCTCTGGGTTTTCTTTCAGCTATTGCTCTGCGCGTAGGAACCATTTTGAGAAAGAAATCCCGCCTCAGCCTTTTGAGGGATTAAGTATAAGGAAAACTGCTGTCCAAATTAAGGTTTAGGATCCAATATTCAGAGACGATCCTGAGAAACAGATTTTCTAGGGGTGGGTTTTTGCAAGTCAAGGGTACAGTCACCAGAAGAAGACTCCTGACTGAAAGCCCCCTCCGATCATGCTGCAGCGGAATGCACCCCCCGTGCTAAGGACAGAGCCCACTCCAGAGATGGGGCTGGGGCACGAGTTCCATCTGGTAGAGCATCCTTCCACCCTCGCCCACTGGAAAGACGGGCAACAGAGACACGGAGAACAAGCCACCCAGTATTCCCCACAACGCCACCAGAGCTGCAAATAGTTCCAGCTCTTTCCAAACAGACTATTCCCTCCACCTCTGTTGCGTTGACCCTGCTCAGTCTCTGTGCATTGCTCAACAGGACTGGGAGTAGCTGCCAGTGACCAGCTAATTCCCACCTCAGGGCAATAAATCCCAGACCAGAGGTGTTTAGGTGCCTATTTTGGAGCATGTAGGCACCATCTCCGTGTTGCAGAGGAGCCATTGGGTGGCACTGCTTCGCTGTGCGAAAATGTCCACTGGTGCAAGGTCCCGCAGTCCATGACATCACCGAGCACCGGAACAAAATACAACACCATGCAAAAAGAAAGGTGCCAGACCACTAGCCCAAATAGTGTATTTTTCTTTATCTAAATAATGGCTTTCCTCAAGAAGGATCTTGCAGTGCTTTCCTCAGGCAGGGCCTGCTGACTACCTACTAAATAAATTAATGGGGCACAGTATAAAGTTCCAGCATTTCAGCGATGTGAATATCGTATTTTTAACCCCGGTTCTCGTTTAATTGGTTTGCACACTCTAGACCAGATAATCTCCTGATGAAAACCGATACTCACGGAGCTTTGTCCACCAACAAAGCTTTTGAGTATTGGCATTTTTTAAGCCAAATCACTTCACAACGTATTTAATTCCATTTCTAGCTGGAGAGCAGAACTTGAAAACAGCCTGCGCATGTTGGGGCACTGAATATATGCTACTGTGGGAATTTTATTTTCACAGCTTTTCAGATCTAGTTTGGTTTTCCTGAGACTATCTATGCAACATAAAAGTAACATTGACACTTCTCGGCGTCTCCTTTACAGGAGAGAGGAGGGATGTCTGTAGGGAGATTTAGAAGCACTTAAGATTCATCCAAGGCCAACAACGTATCTTTCAGGGTAAGACTTTTTCAAAACATCCAGCAGCAGCCTCGATCTTCTCCCACCGCTGAGCAGGCAGATGTTTTTGAAAATCATATCTACAAAACATCCTGGGAAGCAGCTAGGCATGCACCTCAGTCCATAAGTCAGCCATAAGTCGCCTGCTCAACACACAGGGGTAATGCGCATCGTTAAGGGAGACACATTGAGTGTCTATGACCACTGCAGAGCTGTCTAGAGTTATGGCTCCCCAGAGCTGGCACTTGCTGGAGGCTTGTTCCACAAAATCCTGCAAGTTAATTGGCATGGTTCTTCACAGCATCTCCCTGCGCCCGCTGGGGAAGAGCGCAGCCTGTGACAGGCTCACTACCAGCCACTTCCTTCACGCCTTGTCATGTCTCCAGGAGGGTTATTTACACATCATGCCTGAAGTATCAAAAGTCAGTGGGTTTTTTTCCTGTTGTTTGTGTGTAGGGAAGCGTAGGAGTAAACCAGGAAAAGTTAGTTTTGACTTTGGCAGAATACACAAGTGCAAAAAATAGAAAGTGCACTGCACTGAGTTTAAGCCACAGTTTTTGGCAGGAATAGGGCAGTTTATCTGGGTTGGGAAGCAAAGATGAGTACAACGTCAGAGTGAAATTACTGAGGAATTTTTATTATTTGCAAGCTTGAATTTTCCAGGGCACAAATTCAGAACCTCAACCTCTGTCGCTAATGCCACGATGCCTTTTTTGATTACGAATACTCAGTTTGGCTTCGTATTTATTTCACACTGGTACTACAGAAGAGCGATGGCTGAGCATCAGCTCAGAGGTAGGACAGCCAGCTGCAGACTGACAGACACCATTGTCCTTTCTTCCCAAGCACACCGGAGCTGGGCACAGTGTGAAAGGGGCAGAATGGGTAGCAACTTTAAGCCTACAATATTTCATCACTGAGTCTCAGCTCTGTTCTGGAGAGACCGGAGTGAGACAGTAGTCTGGCTGCCACTAGTTGTTTGTCAAACTTCGCCTTGCTTATAAAGCTGTCAATAAAAGGCAGCAATTACAGCGGCATTTTTTTGTT
This sequence comes from Gymnogyps californianus, assembly GCF_018139145.2. Lineage (NCBI taxonomy): Eukaryota > Metazoa > Chordata > Aves > Accipitriformes > Cathartidae > Gymnogyps > Gymnogyps californianus. Next base: position 151,575,901 of record NC_059471.1, read on the forward strand.
GTTGTTATGTGGATGCCAGGAAGTGCCTGAGTCCAGGGAAGTTGGATGGGAACCAGGAGCCCAGAAAAGAAAGGCTTTGAATGTCATTAGGAGCTCCTGAGAAAACAATTCACCCCACAGTATCTTAGGTTTTGTTTCCCCAGACGATTGTGGCTTAAAAGCCATGTTTGTTTTTATAGCGGTGGCACTCAACCTTTGCAGTCAAAGAGCTGCTTTGTCACCAAGTAGAGCTGCAAGTGCTCCAAAGACCATAACGATCCACTTATGTTTGGTTTGATGTGGCCATGCATTCCCGGAGAAACGGCAGTATTGTCAGGGTGCTGCCCAGCTCAAATTGAAGAGGACAACTGCCTGTGCAAAGATGGTGAGAAACACTGAAGGAAACAGCCGGGCTGAATGCCACTGCCGCACAGTGCCTGCATTGATTACGAAGTTCAGTACGCTGTGCCATCTCAGCAGCACGGGGATATTTATTTCCAAGCTACAGTGGAGGCACATCTATTGCTCTGGAAGCTTTTGACACCCTTTAAGATGTGTACTGCTGAATAGAAGAAATCAAAGCAAATAAGGCAGAGAGGGAAAATCCCTTGCTCCCTCTCACTTACCAGTATCAACCAAGAAAACACCATAGTTGTTATGCAGATCGGAGCTCTCTGGACAATTTTCTATGCCAGCCTTATAGACCTCCTCTGCTTCCTTAAGCCGTTCCTTAAAAGAGAAGGAGATTTCTTAGCCGTGGCAGAAAGGGTGTCAGCACCATTTGCCGCATACCTGCATTTTGTGACAACTCCCTCGCTGCATGGGGAGCTCGGAGCGCCAGCCAACCCCGCCTTCTAGGAGGCCAAAATTTTACCCCATGGCATGGATGCGATATAACTGCCGTCTGGTACCCCAGAGCAATTCAGACAGCTTTCCCCCATGCACTTGCAATTGGAGCTACCTGTGAAACAAAAGTAACAGCTTGAAAAGGTGGCTCCTGTGCAACATCAGTGAGCCCCAGCTGGGCACGCACCCAGCCGGGAAACACATAGCGACAGGGGTCGTGTTGGTTCTGTTGAGAAATATCTGTGATCTGGGAGCTGATATATTTTAATTTATTTGTTTAATGAGCATCTTGCTGGCTAACTTTTCCCCTCTAGAGCTCTGCTATTTGTTCCCTAAGCAGTGGGGAAAATACAAGGAACGAAAGCTTGGCATGTGTGACAGCTGGGGGACAGGGAGCTCATGCAGGGGGATGACGGAAGCTGGAGGAGGATGGGGGGCAATGAAAGAGTGGGGAAAATCTGACAGATTCAGATTAAAACCAGGCGTTGTCAATGTGTGAGACGTAGCTCACTGGGATTGACGGGACGTGCCACCGCACTGATTCCCATATGCACTGAGCCTTTACATTTTGCATAGATTTCAAGGAGGTTTGTTGGTGCTGAGCATTTCTGGAAAATACAGATCTTTTCTTTGGGAACACCCTGCCTACAGAAAGTGTCCCATGGCTGGGCTCTGTCTAGCGTGAGCTATGGGCAGCCTGGTCCTGAAACAAAAATAAGGTGCCTCGTTTGCGTCATATAGCAACTTAATAAGGTTTCCATTTCCCTCCAGCCAGCCAGTGCGTGCCCACTGCCGGCACGCTCGCTAGCACGGGTTATCATGGTCTTCCTCCCCCTCTAACCTCAGAGCTTTGCTGTTGGGTGTATTTATGGAAGGAGGCCGTGAACAGCAGAGACAAGCATGGTGCAGAGGGGTGTCAGGCAAGCCTCCAGCACCAAAGACGCTTTTTTCAATTCTCCCCCTTCTGTGGAGCAGCACAGCCCTACAGCGACAAACTCCACAGCCTCCTGACGATGCTCCCAAGTGAAATCAGCCATCCGGGTCTCCGCTGAGGAAGGCCTGGAGCCACCAAGGCAGAATTCCTGCTCAGGAGCTCAATCCACGTTGAAATAAGAGCTTGGTCCATTCCCAGCCATGGACTCTCCTCTCCTTGAGCCCTGCAAATCCCAGAGCCTCTGGGGCTTTCTCTGGATTTAAAGGGTGTACCTGATGGCAGCTTTTGCTCTGTAGCTGCTTAAATGTGTGGACTCCTTTCTCACCTCCTATTTCAAAACTGGAGAGCTGGAATTAATCTCATTGGAAGAGTATGGCTTGATGAAAGCACACGGTTTGCCACGGTTAAGTGCTTTCACATTTAAATGATAAAGGTCAGCCAGCAGAAAAGATAGTGTGTGATAAAACACAGAAACACATTTTTAAAAAGTGCTTAAGTTTGGACATTTTGGATATATTTATGTGACTTCGACATCATTATCCTGTGGGGTCAGGAAAAGTGTAGCGAACGTCAGAATTGAGTAAAATGAAAAGCAATTTTTTGAGAAAGCATCTGTATCACCGAGACATTAACAAGCATATTTTCAAAGCTTCCTGTATTAGTTTATTGCCCTCTGTATCAGTTTAATTTTCAGTCAAGGAATGTGGCTTTGTGTGCACCTATGTCAGTTTTCGTCATTTTATTTACTGATCATAAACCGATCTTTAAAGTATGGAAGGGCTGTGTTAAACTGGATTAGCAGTGTCCCATGTCAAACATTCACACTCACCGATATTGAGCACTTCTGGCATTTTTATCATGGTTGCATTGCTTTTTTGGCACCTAACATCCTGACCCTGCATGCCTCAGGCTCAGCGCAGGGTCTGGGATGATTTCTCTAATAAAGTGTTTGCATTAAGCGCAGTCAGAAATTGGGAAGGGTGGGACCAGCTTTTTGTGCCAGAGCTTTCTCCCTCGCAGCCTCTCCTCTTCTTGGGAGAAATGCTCTAAGTTCATCAAGGCTTGATTCTCATTAACACTTAATAATGCCACTCCCAGGCCTTCATGAAACATTCATCAACCTCACAAAATTCAGAAGATTGGCTTAAAAAATGTATGAGATTTTTATGATATTAAAAAATTATGCATGTGAGGATCTCTCAGTTGAACTTCAGGGGTTTTAAGTCTGTTTTTTTAATGGCTCAGTTTTTCAGTCTGGTTATGCCTGAGTAGGCTCTCCTCTGTAGCTAAGTGGGTTAAAAAGTTTCTTTTTCTTAGTGTAGGCTAATATTACTACACACACACAAAATCACTTGAATCCAGAAACTAGGGCCTGAAAAGAGCCATTAAGTAGCATGAGATGAAACTGCAAGAGCTGGTGGAAGAAGGTGCTGTTCAACTGCATCAGAGTAAATCCTGGTGAACCAGTGTTACAGGAGTGTTGTGAAAACGGCGAACAAAAACGTTTGATTTCTGATATTAGCACCACTGCACTGATCATGGAAAACAAGGAAAACAACAATACATTGCGACCGAGTTATGATACCAAGCAGAAAGAGCAGTAAGAAGGGCAAGCATTTATAAAAGGCACAAACAAGCCTAACTGTTTTATACGATGTGGCGGTGTTTTTTTCCATGTTAGCTCTGGCTTCAGAATCAACTATCAAGGAGAGAAAAGGGCAATTACATCAAGTTACAGGCTAATTCCCTGGTGCATGAGACATTCCTCTTAGGAGCATTTTTTACAGCTGTAGGAGGAAAGGACCCATAAGCCCTATTTCGGATTCATCGCTTTTAAGACAGGATGGAACACCCTGTGCAGGACCAACCAAGGCAATCCCAGCACTATTTCACTGAGCCGTGTCCACCCATTTCCCCCCTTCTTAGCCTTAGTGCAAAGCTGGAGGAGCAGCCATTTGTCATGGGCACGGTCGCCTCATGCGAGTTATTTTAATGTGCCACTTACGGCACTTCATCCCCTTTCTATCACATCCCAGCAAGAGGGAACCTGTTTGTGCTCCCTTCCCCAAAGCTCCACAGCGATGCTGTCCATGCAGCCTACTGCATACTGCCTGGTATCACAGATACCCTACAGCTGCGAGACAGACTCTGGGCCACAAGTAGACAGAAAAACAGGTTTGTAACTTTTAGCCATTTTGGACACTATTGCTTGGACAAAGACGAATATCCAAAACTGAAAAATGGGGTCCCATCATCATCCTTCAGGCTGAAGATGCCAAAACTTCTGCCTGTACCCTTCCAGGAAGCACGCAGCGTTAGGGTGTGATTCTGCAGCCCACAGCCACGGGCAACAGCATGTATTTGTAGGACAGCCCCTACTGCGGTCACTAGAATGGGTGTGCAAGGCAGGAGCTGCACAATCAGGCAGTCATCTGCTGTGGCTGAACATGAGAAGGTGTTAAAAGCCTGCAGGAAATGGCTATTTTCTGAGGAAATTGTACTAACTATCTTATTTCCCTACCACTTACTCAAGTCACAAGAGGATGAACAATCTATATGTAAGAATAGATGAATTATTGCTGGACTTACTAATGGCATTTGGGCTGAAGGCCTTGGGACTCTCTAATGATTTTATTGCTCTGTTGACCTTACAATCAATGGTTCTAATTAATAATCTCAATTAATATTAAAACCAGGTATTACTGCGGAGGACTCATTTCCTATACTTGCAGGAGACTCTTCATTGACGGGCTTATTCAAAACACAGTTCCCATTCAACGAGGCTCTTCTTTCAATTCATACACTATATTTCTAGGTCCCTGCAGCTGATATTGATAATATTCAAATATTTGAAAGTCACTTAAAAGGGAAAATAAAATAGCACATCTTTTAGTAATCCATATATATCTTAGGTGAGTTTTTCAGAGTGCCTACATCATTAAAGAAGCCTAAACCAGAACAAGACCTCTGCTTATAGTTTTGCTGAAATTTATCCACTTCCCTTACAGAGAGATTTCACTAACCAGATTAATGGAAAACAGTGAAAGATTACACCCTTTTGCTTTGTCTGTATTTGCATTGGGCAACCTTGTAAGAAAGCTTTAGCACCCCGTGCTATGGAACAGTTAGATCTGAAAGTTGGGGGAGAAAAAAAATGAGTTTTGAAAAGGTTTGCAGAGGTGTGCTGGAGCTGTGCAGTTATGAGGACCTCGTCACCCACCCCTGCAGCCCCAGACTGGGGCCACTGGTTGTGGCCGCAGTCCGTGGGAGCAACACCCGAAGCACAGCATCCTTCATCTGCTGCTGCAGGCATGGAGAAAAGCAGGGCTTGGTGGTCTCGACGTGGGCACCCACGCTGCGTGGCTTCTTCTGAACTCAGGCATTTTGTGCCTCAATTTCGCTTTTCCTCCATGGCGACAATATTTCACCTCACAGGGACCTTGTAGAAATAAATTACCTAACTACAGAGAGTAGGGAGATCCCTGAGTAATGAGCATGGGGAACAAGCCCAAGAGGAAATGAGTAATCCTGCCTCCAGAGTGCAGCCTGAGCCATGTGCAGTAAATAAGGCCTGGGGGCACATATTGAACAATGAGGTTAAATAAAATATCGAACAGCTGCTCATTAAGAGCAACATAAAGCTAGTGAGCCTTCCCACCCCCTGTACGTGATCATCTACCATGGTAATTAAGGGCCGTATTCCAATGCGTGCATGCAAGGGGCAGAATTCAGGCTGCAGAGGCCACCTGGTTTCTGACATTTGCTAGCTTTAGAGTGATTTATTACAAAACTTTAAAGTTATCTACGTAGGCGTGTGTGTCTGAGGGGGAAGTGCTTGCCTATTCTGCTGTCACAACATTCAAGGTGCAATGGATTAAGACTTCGCCATAGACACGGGGAGCTGCAGAGAGGGTATTTACTCACAACTTCAACAGTGATTTAATTCAGAGCCACATCATGTGGGTGTAATTACTCACTGCGAAAGAGCTGCCTTTCAGCCTGAAAAAGCAATCTCTAAAGCAGCCCGAGAGCTCTCTGCAGACAGCCGCGGACCCACGCCTGCCACCGCATGTGTGCAAGGCGAGAGTGCTCCACTGGGACGCGCAGGAGGTGTTGCGGCTGCGGCAGCAGTGCATACACACACGTAGAAGGTGTGAGAGCTCGAGCGATGCCAGTTACCTGTTCGGCTAGCAGCGAGGCCAGGCTTGAGTAAGCATCTGCAAACTCTGGGCCGTACTTAATGGAGTCCCGCAGTAAGATTACAGCTTCCTCCTTCTTCCCTTGGGACCTGCAGCACAGGGAAGGAGGGAAAAAAGAAAGAAACTTTCCAGTAAGCACATGTTGAGGTCATCCCACTGATTAACTACTTTAAAGAGATGTGAAAGTCCCCAGCTTGACCTTTTCAACAAAGACTAAATGATTCACTCACACCTCCTCTCCACAGTTTGCGTACCCAGCATCTCCTCAGCCCATCTCTGTTTCCACATGTTATTCTCAGGAGTTGGGACGACATAGGCTTTAACGAATCTGCCTTTTGGTCTGCTATGCTGGTGACCGTCATCCTGAGCACTATGCAATGATTCCAGTTGTCGTGTTAACCCCAGCCAGCAGCTAAGCACCACACAGCTGCTCCCTCACTCCTCCCCCCTGCCAGTGGGATGGGGAGGAGAATCGGGAAAGAAGGTAAAACTCATGGGTTGAGATAAGAACGGTTTAAAAATTAAAGTAAAACATAATACTAACAATAATAATAATGAAATATAATAATAGTAATAATAATAATAGTAATGAAAAGGAATATAACCAAAAAAAGAAGAGGGGGAAAAAAAAAAAGGAAAAAAACTCCAGTGATGCACAATGCAATTGCTCACCACCCACTGACTGATGCCTGAGCTGCGATTCGCCCCTTCCAACCAACTCCCCCAGTTTATATACTGAGCATGATGTTCCATGGTATGGAATACCCCTTTGGCTAGTTCGGGTCAGCTGCCTTGGCTATGCTCCCTCCCAGCTTCTTGTACACCTGCTTGCTGGAAGAGCATAGGAAACTGAAAAATCTTTGATTTCAGCGCTACTTAGCAACAACTAAAACATCAGCATGTTATCAACATTATTCTCACACTAAATCCAAAACACAGTGCTGCATCAGCTACTAAGAAGAAAATTAACTCTATCCCAGCCAAAAGCAGGACACCAGTGAAGACAAAACACCCCCAAAACAGTGCATTCCTCAACCCCACACACTGAAGAGCAAAAAGTATTTTATTTTGCCTATCAGGCAAGCAGTACAGGCCACATGCTCTGTCTGTTGAGTCATAGCCACTAGATTTTGTAAACTTCTCCAGTCCTACTGTACATCTCCTCTCAATATTTCTCTTTATGGCAAATCAAATTCTGCCCCATTCATCCCATCAGGAGTTAAAGATACATGAAGGACAAGATAGCAAAAGTGTCCCCAGGCATGAAGTACTGCACAAGACCCTCCCAGCAATGTCCTTGGGAAGTCGCATGCCCTACGGGAAGGGATGCTGTCGCGGTAATACTGGGTTTGCAGTCAGCGTCTGGAGGTCTGGCCCCAGTCATGTCACTGGGGCACTGACTGATCTGGGAACAGGACATTTACTCTCACCAACCCTGCTCACACATCAGTAGGTTGGAGACACCACAACATTTGCATTTCCTTAAAAAACCCCCGCAGAGTCTTTGCATGTTCCTAGACAACAAGTGCTCTTATAGATCCACTTATGACTTAAATGAATACTTTGAAATTAAAATATTGCTAAGTTAAATCTGCCTGCGATCTCTAAATAATTCCTTAGCAAGTTGATCGTTAAGGTAGAGGAGTCTGGTCTTCAGATCCTAGGGATTATGAACAGAGATAGTTGAGAGATGGCTATGCTGATGAGCTAGGTTTTTTTCCAGCATTGCGCTACATTTATTGCCATGGAAAATGGAAAAGGTTTCCTGAACAAAAATCTAAGGATGTTTATTTATTTGAGCTACAATTTCTCCAGTATCACTCTGTATTTCTTTTCTTGGAAAAATGAGAAGGTTTCCTGAACAAACATCCAAGGATGTTTAGCTGGACTGGAACAACATTTTCCTTGTGTTGGGTGTACAAAGAATATGAATAGCAGGGCTTACAAAAAGAAACAAAGGGCTCTGGGACACAGAAAATATGTGAACACCTTGCTGCTTTGGCCTTAGATTTCATCTGAGTGACATGGTCAAGTAACCAGATCTTGTTTATAAGGTGCAAATTTCAGCTGATAATATATGTGGCTTTGCAGATTTTTTCCCTTTCTAGTTGTGTAACTGGAAGAATATTTTGCCTGTGCATTAAGCTAAGTAAAACCAGTTGTGCTAGTCTCTTTCTTCTTCCAGTGGTGTTCCATATAAATTACACGAATGAAGCAAAAACAAATAAAGAACCACTTTTCTCCTACACTAATTAAAGACTAGCTAGCTTGTCAATTTATAAAACTTTTGGATCCCTTGCCTGGAGTTTCATGACACATTTTTATAAATCAAAAACAGATGACTGCTTTATAAGGGTATTGATGTTTGGCAAAAAAATGTAGGAAATGCCAGCTACAGAAATAAAAGGATTAAGTGATCCACTCAGCAGCAGTAAAAGTTCCCATTAACCACAAGCATGCACTCTGAACATGGGGCAGCCCTCTTAATTACTCTTTTTTTCAGAATGGCCTTTTTTTTTTTTCCGTTTGATCCAAGAACAATGTTTGTCTCCTGAAAGTGGGGGTAGAGAGGGAAAGATTATGGCATCTTTTTATGTGACAGACTGAATTATATTAAAAAAAGCAGATCCAGTAGTTTCTCAGAGGGCTCAGGCCTGCAAGATACCAAGTGCTCTGGCCAAGCACTTAAACGCGTACTTAACTTTTATGTATGCAAGTTGAAAATTAATTACTAGCTGAAGTACTTTCCTGGATCAAGGCCAACACTTCGCAGGATTGAGGCCATCGCTTATATCAATCTCATGCAATTTGGGAGAGCACAGAGCATTGGAAGAACAGTCCGATAACACTAATTTACTGTAAACTGGGGATGTGGAGCAGGAAAAGCTAGGTAATGTATACCTTTGCTATGACAGAGAGAGGAACAAATTCAACTGACATGAGGAGTCTAGGATCACTTAATCCAATTTTTCCCCAAATTACCTTGCCTTACAATGCCCTCTCCTGACTCCCTCTTCCACTCGAGCCCCTAGCCTCCCCTCTATAATCAGTGTGTCCGAGCCGAGAGCAAGGAACAGCTCTTTCCACCGGGAACATCTCTTCCATATTTTTGCAAGTGCCCCGCAGCTGGAGAAGCATCAGCTTAAACCACCCTGCAGAAGTCTGGTGATGCACAGGGCTGTGTGTGGGCTGTTAGCACTGGAGCAAATTTCATTTGCAACAGGAAGAGTAACCTAGGAATTAGTGCTCTAGAGGACTTTTTAACTTTCAAGATTTGTTTTATTTTGTGAAATTAGTTTGACTGCATTAAAGCCAGAAACACAGAACTCAACAAGGCCTCCACAACTGTTCTGAACATCTCATCTTGGTTTCACACCATAATCCAAGGGGAGCTTGCAGTGCCTAACTCTGCCTGTCTGAAAGGAAGCCTCTAAGTCTGTTTGACTCCCTGGTTTAAAACTGATTCAGATAATTTAGATGCACTCCTTTGCCATTCATCTATACTATGTGGATGACACCAAAGTGGGGGAGCAGGCAATACACTGCAAGGTAGGGCTGCTTTTCAGAGGGACCAGGTCTGATGGGAACCTCATGAAGTTCAACAAAAACAAATGCAAGTCCTGCACCCAGAGTGGGATAACCCTGTGAACAAGCACAGGCTGGGGGACGACTGGGGTCCTGGTGGACAAGTTGACCATGGGCTAGCAATGTACCCTACATGGCAAAGAAGGCCAACAGTGGGTCCAGTGAAGTCATCCTTCCCCTTTGTACAATACTTGTGAGACCACATCTGGAGCAACGTCTGTCCAGAGCTGGGCTCCCCCGTGCAAGAAAGGCATGGGCTTACTGGAGGAAGCCCAACAGAGGGCCACTAAAGAAGGTCAGGGCTAGAGCACCCGTTGTACTGAGGAGAGGCTGAACGAGCCACATCTGTGCAGCCCGGAGAAGAGAAGGCTCAGGGGTGACTTCAGTGCTGCCTGCAACTACATGGTCAGAGGATACAGAGAAGCCAGAGCCAAACTCTTCTCAGAGGTGCACGGTGACAGGACAAGAGGCAACAGACGCAAGCAGGAACATGGGAAATTCTGATTAGATATAAGGAGAAATATTTTTCACCAAGAGAGAGGTCAAACACTGGAACAGGTTGCACAGAGAGATTGTGGCATCTCTGTCTTTGGAGGTGTTCAAGATTCAGCTGGACACAGCCCTGAGCAACCTGATCCAATCAGACTTGCTCTGAGCAGCAGGCTTGACCAAATGATCTCCCGAGGTCTGTTCCAACCTAAGGTTTTTTTTTAATCTACTGTAAATTTGACACTGCCAGAGTTTGTTTTTTTTTATAAACAGGCTACAACGTATATGTGACTGACGGATAACTACAGCACTTCATGCAACACAGGGTATCCTAACCAGAGACCATCCAGAAAGCCAGATGCAGTATCACTGAACATTATCAGTCAATTTGCTTCTTTGAATGGAAGGGAGGAATGTTTCACTCTCTAAAAGATCTTAAATCTCAATACACGTTAATATCTATCTGATGTTTTTCAGCATCTTCAGACAGTTACACAAGCCTGTGTCAGCACATTCACATACATACCTATCCAGAAGCCTGTATCAGAGAGGGCAGACAGTCCTCCTTCCTCTGAATAGATGGGTTTGCTAAACTTGGACTAAATCACAGCAGCAAACACACAGGACACGTTGTGTGTTACTCTACATTCAGAAGAGATTCAGTCCTTCGAATAAACTCAAGATTTCAGTGGACATTGTTTCTAGGCATTTCACTTTCCCCTTGAAAGTGAAGCCATAACACTCTCAAAGCACGTAAGAGTTATGAGGCTTTTCTTCATAAGAAATAGTGTACTGAATATTGGAGTGCTTTAGGTATGGATAGATACAGTACCGCAAATAAGAAGTTCTCTCCCATTCTTCCTGCAACAGAAAGCCAAGATAAATATTTACTTCAAATGTTCATAATATTTTATTTCTTGTCTCTTTACAGAATATCCCACTGGCTATAAATTTCTGAGGTATTCTGAATGGTATTTATCTCAGTTTTTCAAGCTGTATCTCAACAAAACTGAATCTATATAGAGGAGTTAAATATTTATATAATGGGAAACTTCAAAACAGAACACACAAAAGCAGCATCAGGCTGCTCTGTGTCACTGCTCACGGACCACGAAAGCAGAGAAAGAGATTTCTCATTTTTAGGTAGGCCATCTTTTGGGTCTATTTTAACTAAGAAATCTGTTGGCATTGTTTAATTATCTACTCTCCAATATTTATATTAGGCAAGAAAATGATGACATACAACTTCATTTTAGGATATGTAAACAAAACCAGAGGCTTATTCAGCCATTACCCTGCAATGCTTCCTGAGAACATTCATCTTCTGGCACATAGCTGTCTTCATTATGTGCAAAGAGAAAATGGAAACATCCTTCTTCATCTAGGACTTCCGCAGAAAAAAACTTAAAAATTCCACCCTGCGGTCCTCAAAACAGATTTTTACTCAAGCTTAAATCACAAGCAATGGATGCTTAAATAGAGAGCTTATTTACAGGGAATAACGAGAGGCAGATTCCCACATGGGAATAGCAAACCCATCCTTCCAAACTCCTGGAGTTCCCCTTCTCAGCACTCCAGAGGAGGTGAAATCTAAGATCCGCCATCAGACTTCCATGCTACAAGCAGGAGTGGGTATAAGGATCTCAGCAGAATTCAACGGGGAATTCCCCACGCCAGACGGTTTCATTACGTGTCCCAGTACAAGTAGTGCTGTTACTGGGCATGCCGTAAGTGTTGCAGATCTGGCTTTTCCTGATCTGCACCATGCACTGAAGCCTCTGCAAAGAGGACAGAAAATGCTTTTATGGCTTGACCATTTATCCTCTCTCTGCCATATGTTCAAAAATCAAAACACTCTTCATAATATCTCATAGCACAGCCAGAAAGTAATATCTGTCTGTAATATTCTGCAGATTTTCATTTATTACCTAGATTATACTAGCATTTAGTGTCTGCAGAATACTGGTTGCCCTATATACATATATATGAAAGGACGGTTTGGAGAGCCAGGTAGAAAACATAAATAAAGACGAAGTTGTAGGAAGGGGGAGCTTGAAATCTCTGCCTCATTCCCATCTGGTCATCTCACAAGTCACCTCATGCTCCAGCATGGCTGATGATCTCTGCTAAGTTGAAGGATGATCCAGGAAAGGTCCTGGCAAAGGGGTTTGGGCTCGTGTTTTGGGCGAGACATTCATATAGGATCTGCCTGCACAGCATCTGCTTTATGTATGTGCTAATCCCTCCACCATGAACTCTACCTATTTTTTAGTAGGTTTTTTAAAGCTGAATAGAGAGATGAGGACACCCAGTTTCCATTGTAATTAATACTACTAGTGTGTCCAGATGCACTAGGTTGTTTTGGAAGCCTAAAAAAAATCTAGAAAATGGGAGCAAATGGGTGTGGGAAAAGGGCAGGTGGAACCTGAGCGCTTTCTTTTAATGAGTTTAGCACAAGCATCACACACCTTTAACATACCACAGTATATGGCACCACAGAAGGATGCAGAGCACATACAGTCCAACAGGACACACAATATCTTAACTATCACATTAGGAAAAACATGACATATTGCACACAAAACAAACAGCACTCCTGAGAGATTTTCCCACATGACTCCTTTGTGCTTTGCCAGTGCAACAAATCCAGTTTCTACCTATCTGCTGGGTCATAAGAGCCCATCAACAGGCCAGATTTAAGCGTTATTGACATGGGATGTCCTGGTGCTGCTTCTGGCTTACATCCTTTTGTACTAATATTTTATATTAAAAAAAAAAAATCACAGAGAATAATAATTAAGGCAAACATGATGGATTAAAAGGACAATTTGTATTTTTAAACACCATTGCCACCTAAGATTAATTTCAGTCAACCAAATCTGATGAATAATACAAAGACCTTCCACTTCTCTTGTAACAAGACTGTCTTTACCATTTTCCTTTCTTGTATTTCCAGTAAAGCACTCACCTACTTTCTATTTAAGAATTACTCATCTACCATATTCTAACCTCACACCATCAGGTTTACTTGTAATATTATTCTGATAACTTCTCCACTATCGAGCGGACCAGGCAGAACTTCAGCAATCCACTTAATATCCTTCATATAAACTCACACTCAAAGTAACATTTCAGAAGCAGAGAGATCAAGTATGTTTTGATGACAGTGCCACTTTAAAACCAGTCCAACACTAAAGCCCAATCTGCTCTAAAAGATTTACCAAAGACCTATTACCAGCAAAATAGGTGCAGTTTATATCAGCAAAAATATACTTTTACTGCTGTAGTTTATGCAGTTCTGTCAGCAAATAACACGCTATCCTCACAAAAACAAGGGGGTTTTTTTGCTGGTGCAAAATAGTAATGCAGGAATAGAGATATTTTACTTTTTTTAATTGCACGCCTAGCAGATCTTATCATACTAGCAAAGCTTCTTGTGTCGATCTAAGTTCAGTCTTCAGATATGGTTAGTCAAATTAATTTGCATGATTACGATCATCTGCTATTCTCCTTGCTAAAGGCTGACACTCTAAATAACGAGTGAAATTATGAGCTGATTAACTTGTTTTCTTGCTCAGCAGAGTAACCGATAAGGATGTAAACCAACTTTCCCCTCAAATCCAGACCCACCTGCTCTGCAATGGGATGAACCTTCTGCTGCTCTGAGCCTCTCAGTTAGGTGCTTATGCCTAAACTACACATCGACCTTCCATACAGCTAATGAGGAGAAGTGGAAATTTGCAGAGAGGGATTTGTTGGATCTGTGTTATTTATTAGATCTGCATCAGATGCCTGTCTTTGAACAACATGGCTTGCTCCACTGGAAAGGCTTACACCTCTCCACCGAGATGGGAATCTCAGGTGACTAGCTGGGTTTAGGCACCTCATTTTTGATGCCTGATTTGGAACAAGTGAATTCCCTCCAACTGAAACACAATTGTAAACAGCACCTGAAGTGATGTGGCAGATAGCATAAGGATATCCAAACTAAGCCTCACCTTTGTGAGCACTCTTGGCCGGCAATAAGAAATAACGCCATTCCTTCACCAGTTGGCAGAAAAAAACTACTTTGGTGATGTGTGTAGAGAGAATGTGAATTTCCTTGGTGCCACTTCTGCATTCAACTTACTTGAGCAGGTTGCCGAGATTGAAGAGAGCTCGATTGTGCTGAGGGTTTAACTGAAGGGCCCGTCTGTAGTAGTCCTTTGCCTCCACCACGTCTTTGGTCAACGTCCCCAAGTTGTTGAGAGCACTTGCGTGACGAGGGTACAGTCTAGGAAAAATGAAATATCAAGTTACAGACACTCATTAATTGACAAATAAAGCTGAGGTTGCTAATGCTGCCACCACTGCTGTTCGGCACTTGGTAAAGCGTAGGATGTCAGCTAGGAAACACTGTTTTCCCTTCATTTGCTGCTGGTCCTGATGGGATCCTGAGGAACCTTTTCAACTCCCAAAGAGATTGCAAATCAGATCTTCTCCTACAGTTCCTGTATGCCTCCAGGGCAAAAGGGAACACTGAACAGCTTTGAAAGCCTATTTTACCCTCCAAGCAAAAGGCAAAGTGACTAAAGCAGCTTGAACGTTTTTATTCAAAATGTTTTTCAAAGAAGCAAGAAGTGCTTTGTCAAAAATATGTTTCCAATGGAAATATGTTTTGACGTATACAGAAACCAACACAACACTGTTTAAATTGATCTGTTTTGGGTTTTTTTTTAAATCAGTTTTCCACAATAAAAGCGATAATAAAGTGCAAAAGAAAACTTGAAATCAGCTGTTGAACAATGTTTTCAGGACCAAGCGAAATGATAAAAAAATCTGGAAACAGACTGCTTAACAGTATGAATTCCCTAAGCTTCTAGTTGTATTTTCTCACCACTTGGTTCGGTTCTCCTTTTAACTGATCTGTTGATCTTTACATCTACCTGTTTCAGTTATAACACTACATATTGGGCCCAGTGCATCTCTGTTAAAACTCTGCATGAACTAAGAAGCACGTCATGGTCCATTCAGCTGCTTAAATTCTCAAAGTTGTGCTCCTACATTAATATTTTGATTTGCAGGTCTTTCATCAGAAAACTCCAGAGGTGAAAGCGATCCAGGGCAAGATTTAGCACCCAGGACCCTTTGTGTCATAGATGGGTGAAAACTGAGGTTCATTATGATAAAGAAATAAATCTATGACGGTACCCCTCAGAGGTCCCAGGCAAGCTGGGAGACCAGCTGTGTGAGTATGTCTGATGCTCTGGTATGAAACGGTGCACAGGTGCTTGCCCACTGAACTCCTCCAGATGATCACTTCATTCGTGATAGGGAGGAAGCGGGTTAAGATGATCAAGTCTTCGGTTTGAGAAGACCTAGTCGCAAATCCCACTGCCACTGCAGATTTTCTATTTCGGACGAGGACAAGTCATCTGACATTTCTTTGCCTTAGGTCCCTGTTCATGGGAAAGTGATGTGGATAATGACATTAAAAGTAGTTGGCTATGATAGCCCAGGGTACAGCATCAGGAGGGGCATTTAAAGGAAGAAAGGATTAAGACTCTCTAATATAGTCTGACTCTAAAGTTTGCAACTGTTTTTAATCTAAGACTTTCCATGGTGGGTTTTTTTGCCTGGAGTTTTTCATTATGTCAGTTCAGCCCTGGGATTTTCTGTGCTTAAATACCATGAATAATTTAGCATTTTATACACTGCTGCAACATTTGTATCAGTCATATTTTTGCTCCACAGCACATAAGTGATTTTGGCAAGATCTTACTTGGGGGTGAAGCTGGAAATGCACAAGGGAACTCCGGGAGAAATGGACGTGCACGGGTAACGAATCCAGGATGCTTCCTACAACTAAAAGAAGAGCCCAAAGTGCTTTTTCCACCCAACACCAAGCCTAGCAAACAAGGATTGCAAAGCCACATACTTGAGGAGAGATCGTTCAAGGATGCAGCCACATACATTTTTTAAAACTTAGCCTATTATAATGACAAAAGATAAATGTAGCGACCACCACTCATAGCAACTAACGACTAACATCCCTCCCATACAGATAAGTATCCAGTCTCTCAGAGGTAACCGCTTCTGCTGCTGCAAGCCCTCAGGTGTATTGCCCAGTGTCTCCATTCACCCACGCTACCTGCATTCGCTGCTCAAGTGATTTCTGAAGAGTCCCCTAATTGATCTTGTCGCAGAGGAGCAAAGAGTAGGAAATTCATGGTGAGACTGCAGTTGGCATAGAAATAGTATCACTTTCCATCACTGAAGCTACTCACTGAGCCTGACGCATTTGGGGATGTGAGAGGCTGCCTGCGCTTGGAGAAGCATCAGCAAAGGACAAGATGGTGATGAGGGTATAGTGTTGAGCCTTGACCTTGGCCCTAAAATCCACTGGTCACCAAGGCTAAGCTTCCCAGGCTGAAGCAGGCTGGGAGAAATGCTTTCTACAGTAACAGCAGGGGAGCAATGGAAAGGACCAAGCTTGCTTGCTCTTCAGCACTTGGGATGCAGCTCTGTGTGACACCTTGACCAGGATCTTGAGCGAAGGATGTCCTATCTACCTTAGGGCAACTGACCGAGGGCTCAGCTTTGTTTCCCATTTCTTCCATGGGATTTTGACATTGTTTTGGACCAAAAAAAGGTCTGGGAGTTATATTTTTGAGGCTCTTTTTCCAGTTGGCTATGATAAAAGTCGTGCACTACTTCTGCCAGTACTTACACATAAAAACAGCTCTAATATCTGACATGAAGGCGCCTGAGTTATGAGTGGGCACAAGTATTTCAGACAATTCTTGGGAAAGTCAGAAACAGATGAACATTTTACAGCCCTAAGCCTGATGGTTTTGCTCTCAAACTTTCAGAAATTAATTCTGTTCTTGGCCTCTAGGGCTCCCATGACATTGTAGGCCCAGCAGATTTGCTTGCACCGATTTGGAGAGGAATGAAAACTCAAGATTAAAAAAGAGAACTGATTTCACCTTTAAATTGCACAGTTCTGACCAGCAGCTCCGTAAATACACTTCTGGGCTCAGCGCTAAAACCTCTCGACAGCAAATCACAGGATGCAAGCACGTCTCCCATGTATCTTGGGCTCTATTTCTTGTGTTTTACATTTATTCATTACATCTCATTGCCCTTTCCAAGAAATATAAGTGAAAAACCAGAACCTCAGCTAGCACAAATTGTCAGCTTAAACCCGCTTAGCATCTGGCCTGAAGAACTTCTGACATTTGCAATTTTACATATCTGAACAAACGTTAAGAGAAAAATCTGAGCACAGTGAGATAAGGCAGTGGTGTTGGGCTATGCTGTTAGGGTTCAGTTCTTTACAGTTTTATTTGGAATACTACTTTATTATGGCAGTAGAGCAAGATGCCACTCAGCTGAGTTCAGCAGAGAGCGTAACCAAGCCCTAAGACAGCATCACCTCTAGTAAAGTAACCAGAGCCAGAACCTGAGCCCATGACCATCCATGCTGTTATACTGTTAACATGATCCCTAACAGTTTCACACCACCCTCAAATAGTTCCCAGGAGTGGCCCAGGGCTGAGCCCAGACCAGGGTTTGGTCCCAAAAGCCAGCCTGGGTTCGGCCATTGTCTCTCAGAGGATACAAACACTGAATACTTGCAGGTCAATTTATGCCAGTTCGCCTCAGGGCTAGAGAATGGAGACCAGACCCTTTTTTATTTATTAATACAGATGTTGACTAAAGGACTAATGGCCTTATTCAAACTACCCTCTGTTCATGCACACCCACTGCTGTTAATAACAGCTTTCTGGGGATAGAAACAGAGTAGGACAAAGTCTTGTGGCTGGATTTACAGAACAACACAAAACTTGACCACAGGTGATTAAATAAAGCAATATTTACTCAAGAACTCTCAAAATGTTTCTGCAAAACTTGCAGATACAGCATTTGTGAACTGGTTTGCTTTTTGCTTTATGTGATCTATTGCTTTAATGAATGGAGGCACATGTCCATTTTTTTCCCCCATTTTTATGTTATTGGGAGTCTTTTCAAGACTTTTGGAATTGGTCCCAATGATTCCCAATGTCTACTTTGCTTATTTTGACCATAAGCTCTCTGATGCAAAGATTATGTCTTCCCCACATGTATTTATTTCTTGGAAGGGTCAGAAACACATTACCAGGACAAGGAGGTCTCCAGTTAACCTGGAGTCTCTTCATGCCACAATAATGATAATACTCAGAAGCCAGACCTTGTTTTATAAATAGTTAGGACACTCTGAGACGCAAGGAGTCAGTTGTTGGAACGTGTATTGTTCCTTGTTTTGCAACTTCTCTTAAGAAACAAAGCTTTCTATCTGGACACACACGGAGCTGTATTTTCCTTGCCACCACCATTGATAATGGTAACAGTCTGCAGGCAATATCCTTCTTGCTATGCATCTGATTAGGTAGAAATTCCTCTAGGCTTCACCTAATCAAATGCAAGTGCTGCATTATTTATGAAAGAAAGCTGAATTTCATTAAACTTATTCTACAAGAAGCAGTTCATGCAAAAAAATCAGTTTCTCCTTTCTTTTAGAAATCAGAATAATCTTCTTTAAAAACCTATATTCACAGGTAATTATAATAGAAGTCTTGAAACGGCAAAATTACTTTTAAAAAAAGGAAACCAACCCATAAAAGTATATTTTAAATCAGACTAGGATTTCATTTCTAAAGAGAAGACAAGTGGGATGTTTCCTTGTTGCAGAATGAATAATTCAAATGATTCCTCCAGTGCTGTATCTGCAATTGTCAGAATAAATTTAAGCAGCTTTCCCTTTAACTATTACAGGTATACACTGCACAAGAACTCCTGCTAGTAATTATCCCCACTTCTTTTAGGCTAGCAAAATTCCCTCTAATACCACTGAACAAAAGCCTTATTGACTTGCACAGTCAAGAGATTTCCAGTTTCACAAGAAGACACCAGGCATAAAACATATATAGTCATCAAAACGCTGATGACCATTTATTTTGCTTTTTAATTTAATGCTGTTATTACCTGAAACATTAGTTAAGAAAAAAAATTGAAGGGTTTTGTTTGGCAACGTATCTGAACTACAAGACAATTCCAGAAAAAAGAGAAAGGGAGAGAATTTGTTGTCATGACTACAACCTATAATCCACAAAGAATTTTAATTCTTTTAATTCAGATCGAGAGAGACCACTTAAACAACTGGCAAGCTCTGCTCGCAGTCCTGCCTTTAAACGGCCCTTGGGCTGGCGCCAGAAGTATTCAGGGGGCAAAAGGCATTAGCGTGACAACTCCCCATCCGCTCTTAAGAGCATTATGTGGTTTTTGCACAGCCATTGCTGTGCAGGGGCAGAGAGCAACAGGGGATGGGGCTAGGCTACACGCAATTAGCTAGGGAAACTAGCAGGAACAGTAGGGAAAGGGCTGCAACACCGGCTTTCAGGGGTCCGGGCAGCCACCTACAGCCACTGCATGATAAAGGGGTTATCGAAAGCAGTCCAGAGCCACCTCTCAGAGCTGGGACAGCCCTGAGATGTCACGCACCAGGGTGACTCTCCCTGATGCCCCATCCCAGTGCCTCCCCGTGGCTCTGCCCAGCCCCTCACCACCCTCCAAGCATCGATGATAAGCCTGTCAAAAGCACGTTCCAAGTGACTTCTGACATGAGTCCTTAAAGCCATTATAAAAGCTGTAAGCAACGCTGGCCATCATTAACCTAACAGCCATACCATGGCAGCAGCAGCAGAAAGAAAAAACCTGCCTGCATCACCTTGTACAATATTCAAAGGGGCTCCAAGTGTATTCATTTCTGCTAGAAAGAAAAATCAGCAACTGATTCAGCTGGGGAGATCTAGCGTGCCTGGTTTTTGTTAATGCATCTTTTGATTAAAGAATGCGTTTAAACTTAGCACTCGCAGGGAATGCTCCACCTTTGAAGCAGCTGTGATTAATTACCACTGCTGCACCGCTGTGAGAAAACAGGTTGTGTTGCCTCTCTCGTGGTAAAAGGAGAAGAGGGGCTGAAGAGCCCTGGGACAGACCTCCTCTCACCGGTCCTCCATACTGCAGGACGCCTCCCCACTACCCGCTCTCGGCTCTCTTGGTGCCTGCGCAACCCTACCGCAACGCTCAGCATCCATGAGGCTCACTTCAGCCAGATTAAGCGCGCAGAGTCAGGCCTTAATTACCCAAGCCCAATTACTTGCTGGCAGCATGGCAACTTGTTTTTAAGGCACATTTTGCCTCATTCCAACGCATACCATAATATTTTATTGGCATCATTTTGCCAACACAAGTAAGAATGTTACGTGAATAATGTTTCATCTGTGCCAAATTTTTATACTGTCCATTTTGTATTTACTCTGGTATACTATTTCAAGCCAATTTTCCAATTTTAGTATTACATCACACTCATTTTCATGTATTTACATAAGTTCTCAATAAAGCTCCGTGTCAGGTTGAATTAAAACTTGACTTGATGTAACTCAGAGACCAGTGATTCTACAGGGAACAATCCTGCACTGGCAACAACTCAGGCCATGGCCTCACAATAGCGTGGTACCTTGTTCCAAGAGCTGCTCTACATGATGTGGAGATGTGTAGGTCACAGAGCCAGATCCTATGTCTTTCTCAAAAAGACCTTCAATTTGCAGCATTTGAATTTCTTTTATAGAAGAAGAGATGATCCTGCAATATTAAGCAGCAGCTGGTTTCTCTTGAAGAGTTTTAGTAGTTGCATCAATATTTCCTCAAAGGTAACACCCTTCAGCTTGGCAGAAGGTTTGTGGCAGGCTGGGATTTTTTACTTTTTTTTTTTTTTTTTTTTTTTAAACTGGAAATCCTGTTGAAAGTCAGGCATGTAAGACATCTAATGCTTTTGGGTTCCTTTGAAAGCCTCAGGCATAATCTTCTTCAGCAAAAGCATGACAAAGCAGCCAGACTTCTGGCTGTACGCAGCGTGGCCCGGCGTTGAGTATTACATCACGCTCATTTCCAGGTACTCAGCTATGAGATGGTCCGGCTTAGGGCCTGACATAAAGCTAGGAATAAGACAGGAAGCTATCCCACCCCAGCATGGTGCCAGGGGGCTCTCAGAGCATCCCTGAGCAGCTCTGCAGGTCCCGTTAAGGTCCTCACTGGCATTACATGGACCGGCTCAGGTCCTGATGGAGGTCCTGCTCAAGAAGTTGGGGGGGTGGGGGGGGGGGAGGCAGTGCCTGATCACCAGTGCCTACAACTATTTCAGACACCCACCCAGGGTGTCCTCCCCCTGCTGCTGAAGGGCAGTGGGGTCCCCCGCAGATGCCTTGTATACCCCAGCCCACCTCAAATGTCTTCTACCGTCTAGTGGGCAGAAGTCACCCACATTTTGGCACTGAGCACCTACAACGTGGACATTGAGAGACAGTGCTCATCTCTGCCACATTTCCCACGTGGCCTGGGACAAGTCTGTCACTCTTGATCTCAGCTGCGACCTCCAGAGGCCAATTCAGTATAAATAGTAAGTGCTGAATCAGAGCCAGGGATCGGTGGAAGGAAGAAAGGTCCTGGCTGTACGGCTTCTCCCCCCGCCCGGCAGCCCAGCTGGCCCATGGGTGCCCTGCCACCGGCAAACCCTTTTACTAGGGTGAGCCTCCAAGGCTGATGGGCAGAGCACAGGGGATGGCAGCCGTGCTGTACCCTAATATCGAGGGAAATCTTTCCAGGACAGAAACGTGAAAAAAAGAGAAGCTGAACAGATCTAATCTGTAAATCGACAAAAGCCCCATGAATTCTTTGAGCCTGGCATCCATTAAGAAAAAAAAAACCCACACCATATCCAGAAGCATGCCATTTAGAAAACAAACCTGTAGCACATTAAAAAATACTACAATTTATGAATTTTCATTAAATTTTCAAACTTGGGCAGGGGTAGAAGCTTAAGACTTAGAGTTGAGGAGAAAAAAAGGATTTTAAGTCAAACAATGTCACAGCTAAATATAAATAAACAAAACCTTTCCTGCTAAAATCACATGTTCCCCGCAGTGCTGAGGCAACATGAGGTTATCAAACTGGGCTGCCTACTTATGCTCTCACATAAAGAATTTATGCAGGATCCACGTAAGTCCTGAAAATCCCAGAAA
This sequence comes from Gymnogyps californianus, assembly GCF_018139145.2. Classification (NCBI taxonomy): domain Eukaryota; kingdom Metazoa; phylum Chordata; class Aves; order Accipitriformes; family Cathartidae; genus Gymnogyps; species Gymnogyps californianus. The sequence goes on from NC_059471.1 coordinate 151,598,034, forward strand.
CCACTCAAGCCCAACAAAGGACTAATAATTCACAACATGCCTGACTTACAGACAGCGCGAACAGTGCAGGCACCTCCATAGAGCCCACAGAAACTAGAGGGATACCACAGCAAACAGGAGACCATTGAGTGAGTTCTTCGACCAAACCGTTACATGAGGGGATTAAATAACAACATACATCTCGCCTAAGCAGATGGGGTGAAATCACACCTGTCATGTCCCAAGGTTCACAGGTGCCAGAGGAAGCTGTACAGCCCCATATTGCCACCCATGATCACAGCTGGCTCTGAGATGTCTGGGGGTTGCCTCAGTCTTCGGTGTAAATCAGAGCAGCCCCATTCCAGCACCGCCCAAATTGCTCGAAGGGGCCATTCAGAAGTCTGGGGATAAGCAGAGTGACTCAACTACTCCTGCCAAGCCTTCACAGAATGTCTTAAGGTTATCCTTGACAGACGTGCACTGGGAACCAATTTTTCTGCTGACTCTTGGTAAGGACCAGCGAAGGCAAGTCTCTGATGATTTAGCACGACAATAATCAGTGCTATCTGGTCATTCTTTTAGCAAAGTTTTCATAAAGACAAGGACAGCAGAGTAGGGAAAAAGAAATGCCTGTGGGAACGAGTAATTAATCCTTGGATTTGAGGTTCTCATGAGCCAAAAGTCAAAAGTAGACTTGAACACCTGCAAAATACAGCCATAAGTTTCTCTCTGCATAGCCCACATAAAAATCAAAGTAGATGCCTTGTCCCAATAAGACAACAGCTTTGCAGCTTCATTAGGAAAGCATTTTCCATTCCCCAGATTTTTAGCATCAGTCCCTGGTATGTAAGCAGTCAGAGCAATGATGCAGTGTCTGAGGAAGGCTATAGAGCAGTCATTCTCATAGCTGATGGGGGCTCTTCTCCAAGAAGATGCACTTGAAAAGCCAGCGAGTCCCTGAAGGACAATGTAGAAGGACCTGCACCCGTGACGGAAGCCACGGTCTAGGAGGGAGCCCTGCCTGTAAATACCAGTGTCCGGGGGTGAGTTATACATACATCTGTTCATCCCAGCAGGCACATCCAGCTTCCATCACTGTCAATGCAGTTACACTGCACACATATTTCCTCTGCGTCAGGGCTCATGGCTGCACTTACACCAGTTTGGTTTTTGAGTAAATAAAGCCCGTGCCTTGATTGGTTGATATTTGATCACTAAAAAGCAGAAAAACTGAGCAGAGATGGAGCACACCCCAAAACAGGCAGGGATTAGTGCTTTATAGAGAACAGGTTCAAAAATAAATTACACTAGCTGAAGTAATTTGGCCATCATCCCATACACTGTGTTGTAAAGGCCATTAAGTCTCTGATTCAAATTATCAGGCAGCCTTTTCAGCCATCAATTACTATTAAATCACTCAACAATTTTGTCTAGCTTCAGGACAGCCACCATATACGTACACAAGAGCACCAATTACCCCACAAGTCTATTGCCAAAGTGCGATTCAGAAGAACACCGCGCAAAGATGTTTCCAACTGCTTGGACACGATCTGCCTCAAGTCTGTAACATCCACTAACACAGGGTATTATGTGAAGTCTCTATGAAGATGTTTCATCAAATGCCTAACCAGAGGGCTTGCTCCAAGGGCCCGACCTAAGTAACACTAAGTGTCAGAAGGGCACTCATGGTTTCAGGAGCAAATGCAGCCCTGGCAGTCGCAGCAAAGCAGTGCTGCACATTTTTGACTCACTGTAAAAATAGGCTAACAAATGGTGCTGGTATTTTAATTCTTTCCAGAAATAAATCACAGATGGTATCCAAGGCCACCTGCAGTCCACGCTGAGAGGCATTTTCAAGGCACACACACAGACACACACACGCACACAAAGGGCTGTATGAACACAATTTTTTTACTGCATGGAGAGTGCAATTTAACTGAATTTAAACAACCCCAGATACTGTTGATTTAAGATATATAAAAACCCAGTGGGAAGGTGTGTGGGAAAGCTTAGCAAGAAACCTGAGTCCCCCTTACAGCATTAGGGCTTTATTTCTAAACTGGAGTGAGGAGAAAGAGCAGCCTCGCTTGCTCCTTTTCTACCCATTCCAGTGATGTTATGAACCAATTTTATTCCCTCAGTGAGGGATATGGTACCCACACTGCTTCCTCCTCCCTCCTCCTCCATCTAGCCTGTGTTCGAGTACCAAGCATACAAAAGCATGATCTCATGACACTTCTTGATGCCACAAACCAGCATTCCCAGTTTCCACGCTATGAGTAATGCCCTTAGCTGTATTATTTGCAAGCTCCGCAACAGCCAGACCACACATGTTGCAGCACCAAGTATTTTCATACTGGTTCATCTGTCTCCCGGCCCACCCTCTCCTCTCTCTCAAGGCTGAGCACCAGAGCAGCTTCCTGAGCCACAAAGAAAGCCAGCCCAAGGGTTCCTGCTTGCTGCCCAGAGGCCCCCTTCTCTGGAAGATGCCACAAGGGAGAACGGAGGTTTCTGCATGGCAGGCTGGTCCCCTTCCCGCTCTGTTTGGTCAGCAGCGTTTGGCAGGGAAAGTCCAAGGGGAGCTTGTGGCTATGAACCTGTTGATGGACACACACACACAGAGGCACACTGCAGACATGTGTGCGCTCTCATGTACACACACCAGTGCATTTATGTACATAAACTCACAGTATTACATATATAGTGAATACTTCCTGCAGGACACTCTGCTATCAGGTATTACACTGATGGTAAGAGTCAATTCACACACTTGCCCATGCCTCCGTTGGGAAAAAGCAGCATCCCAGAGAGCAGCTACAGGTTGCTCCAAGGTGCCTAATGCTTGCAGGGCCAGCCTGAGTCTCTCTCCCCCCGCCTCTGAGCCTTACTGTCTGTATTTCTTCCTTTCCAGCACTTTTCCTTTTTTAGTCCCCCAATCCCAGTTCATTTCTGTGACTTTCATCCAGCAAAAATCAGTTATGAAGAAATAACTCAGTTATGATTCAACCATTTTGTATCATTTGATGGTCACAGTATCTGCCTTCACACAAAGATAACTCTTTCTCCCCCACTATTAACTTAAACACAATACTCTACTGACATTTTTTAATTAAGGGCAAATCTATATGTTTTTATATCCAAAAGTGCAAACATGAATTTTTAGATGTTGACCTTTTGCCAGACACAGAAATGTAGCTTGAATAGCACAGAACTATTATCAGCACGCTTATTCACCCAACTCCAGCAAGAAATCCAGCAACCTCCTTCAGCCCCACCCGCTGTTGCTCACATTGATCTGCCATCCATGGGAAGCATGGCTCTGGCAACAAACACAAAGATAGACGGTAAGACAGAGCTGTTTTGGGAATTAAAATTTTGAATGAGTGCAATTGTAGCAGGGAAAGTGATTCCTCCCCCCCTCTTTCATTGTTAAAAGGGTTATTAAAGACATTACGAATGTTCATCAAATGGGTTTTAAGGCTCTGCTGTTTTTCTCTCTCTGCATGTGAGCTCATGTGCGTTCCTGAGGAGCAATAAAACAGTCTCAACAGCAACGTCAAGCAAACAAGGCTGGGGAGAAGCACGACAAAAGCTTGGTAACTATCAACAACAGCAAAAATGTCTTCGTTAGCACATCAGAGTTGTTCTTCATATCTGCGTGAGGCTGCACAACCTCATATTCTCACTCACAAACACGAGAATAGCAAGACAAGTTTTATTTCAGATAAGACCAGCACTGTTTGTTCTCCAGGAGCAGGGGGTCTCCGAAATTCCTAGCAACAGCCACAAATCTGCAGCAGAAGCAGCAGCAAGAATGTTAAGGCCAGCTTTCAGAGTAGCCATGGTCAACTCACATCTCAGACGGAGTATTTCTGGCCTTTACTTTTTGCAGGAAAAAACCCCCAAGTATCTCCTGGGGTCACTACCATATGTCAAGCAAACCAGTGAAGCAGTCTAATCCAGCAGTGTGTTTTTCTTGTTTTATTGAAGGTAAGCTGGAAGGTTTATAACCCACTGCTACAATTGTAGAACGCCAGCTGTTCATCAGGTCTGCTTTATGGGTAACTCATCTTGCATCTCTGAAGGGCTCTGCTTCCATTCCCCTTTTAGGAACCCAACATACAGGAGGAGCTTCTCCTACATACACACAATTTTTTTTCTTTTCATTTTCCCCCTCTCCAATTCAAATGTTGTTCTCCATTTTTGCATTTCATTTCAGTTTTCATTTCCCCTGCTCTTGGACAGCATGATTAGATTGCACTAATTACCTAAGCCTAAGTCAGGGTGTTATGTCACTGGTCCCTGGGCTGGGGTAAGGAATGAGTTTTTTAATGGGCCACCTGCAATGGCATCAACAGGTGGTTGTCAGGATCAATTGTCAAGTTTGCCTTGGAAACCTGCCCTGCAGTTTCACTGTCAGAGAAAACACATTCTTCTCCTCCACCATTTATCTGCCCTGAAGTTAACAGGGATACACCAACACGTGCCAGCAGAGGATCCTGCCTGCCTTTGAAAGCAGGAATGGGAGCAAGCGATTAAAGAACCAGGGATCAGCTTTCCCAGCATTTAGTCTCAATTACTATTATTTCACTACGTAACCTGTGTGCACTTCAACATCCTTTCCCACAGCTACAGCTACAATATCACCTGCCTACTTCACAGGAGCAATGGGTTGCTTTGCTAAATAGCTACATGGCAACCGACACTTCTGGCAGAGAAGCAGCACGTAGAAACGCATCGTTACGTTGGTGGAATGGTAATTGCGAGCGGTTCAAGCAGCCGAGTTTGGACTGACAGGATCACTTTTGTTTAGCAAACAGTTAGACTCATTCACCGCAGATCAAGCAGACCTACCTTGTAATTTGGCACAAGCTTTAGAAGCGAGCTGGAATGATGGATGAGCCATCATCCACGTGCCTCAGACGGAGATGGTACAGGGCGATGCCGCTCTCCCTTTCCTACCTCCCAGGAGCTCCCTCCCAGGTGGCGGTGGCAGCAGTCCATGTCCTTATTGACTCCATTTCCTTATTAATTCCCTTATTGATCTGCTCACTGCGCACTAGGCAGATATGATATTTTGATCTCCCGTACTTCTGATGGTGCTGCCGCTGGATTGCAAAGCCTCTTGAGTAGCCTGCGTTTTCTGTAATCTGGGCAGTGTGGATCCACCTGGACTCACCCAGAGAGCAGACACCCAGTGAGGGGTACCTGGGGGAAATCAAGGAAGCTTGTTGTGTTAGCACCTGAGCTGCTGGTCTGCTTACTCCCTGATGAGGAAATTCATGGAGTGAGTGGTGCTTCAGCTTCCCAGCTGTTCTTCCATTTTCAGGTCAGGCCAGTGGCCAAAAATACCCTGAACCATCAAAATCTGGTCAGGATATTACAGCTACTACTTCCTTCTCTCGAATTGTAGAGTAATTGGTCTACAATCAGAGCAGCAATTGCACAGCTGGAATTTGTGAGGATGGGTAAACAGCTTGGACATGAAATCTGTTCTTATCTGCGATACCTGTCTAGAGTCTTCCACTATATCCACCATCGTGTTGCCCATCCCACATCCATCACCTTCTCCAGTGCTTCAATGCAGCCATCATGTGTAGGCACCTAGTGGAGGCTGAAACGCCTACACACAACCCCAGCCATTTCAGGAGTATTTCTGAGGGGAAACCACGGACTGTAATTCGTAACAGGAGAACACACTACACTTTTTACTTACACTGTTTTACTGCTTATTACACAGGCCCCAAATAATCTCCCTGTGACAGGGGTGGGAAGAAGGGGTAAAAATAAGGAAAGCATAAGTGCAGAGAGACGAGGTACTGCGACCAAGTAATGCAGCTTCCCAATGATGGAACCAGAAGGAGACTCCCAACTCCTGGTCTGCACTGCCGGCTCAGAACGTGCAAGGTGGGGACAGGGCCTCACTTTTCAAAAGTGCCTACTAATCCTGAAATTACTGCAGCAAAGTGGAGCACTAGCACCAGTGCCACTGAGACACCGAGCACCTAGAGAAGAGCAGGGTTGGTTCTGTGCGGCTCCAAGCCCCGACAAAGCTTTGGATGGTCTATAAACAATACCATCAGCACAAACCATGCTATCTAATAAAGTTGAGGAAATGCTTGCAATCAGTACTCAAAACAGACTCTTTCATAATTGAAATACTGCAGAGCAGAAGACAGCATTATAATTATAATAAATGGGTGCTGCTGAGTTAGAGAAGAGCAAAATCTTAGCTAGCTACAGGAACAACTGGAGGACTGCAAAAACTCACATAACACTGAAAACACCAGCAGCTACATCAGTGGGTTGTATCAAGCAGCAGGTTAAGGGAGGAGATGATCACTCTATGGAAAACAGACTTTTGGTAATGGGATCTTCAGTGTGGAATTTAAAGGTGTAAACAAATCCAATGACTGGAAGCTGATGTTAAACAAATCAGACTAAAAATAAAGGAGGACATTTTCAACAGCCAAGGTAATTAACCTTCAATACGATTTATTGATGGTTGTGCTGGATTTTCCATTCCTGGAAACATTAAAAAATAGGATGGAGGTTTTTCTAAATGACTTCCTAAATGCCCAGCATGGTAAAACAGAACAGGATGCTGCTCAAAAAAGCTAAAAATCACCTTTACCCAGGTTCAGGCTCTCCTCAGTGACAATGAACTCCTGTACTCCCGGCTTAACCTGGGTGGGTTAGGAGCCCTTGGAGAGCCTTTGTTATAACCCTGTCAGCTGGCCAGAAGACAAAACATAGATGCAATTTCTGGAGTTTCCTGCCACAGCACGTGTCAGGAAAGAACATTTCTTGCACCTCCTGACGCGCCCTATGGAGCTGAGCTCTGCCCTTGCTGTTACTGTCCATCAGAGCCACTCTTCACCTTGTCTGTCCTTCACTTCACCTTGTCTGTCCTTCACACATATACTTTTATTCCCGAAGACATTATCTGCACCCTCCATGTTTGCTTTCCTGTGCCACCCCCCAGCCCCCCACCTTTTCCCTGCACTCATTCCCCTGAGGGGCTTGTCCCTTCTCCCAGGCCCCCAGGACCAGAGGGGAGAGGTTTGGCGAACTGGGGTGATCTGCCTGCTGCACCGAGCGCTGCCCAGGCAGCGGTGCGCAGCCGAGGCCCCGGCTGAGCTGCCCTAACAGCACCAGCAGGAGCAGTGAGCGGAGGGATGCTGCTCACGGGGAGTGACCCCATCCGTTCGTGGTCAGGAGAGTCCTTCAGAGATACCACAGGAGATGTCCCAATATTACAGCCCAACCCTGGGCCCAGATTTACCATGCATCTATGGGCAAGGCAATTCAGCCTCCAGCTTCAGCTTCCCCCTGCACAGAACCACAGTAATGATATTTACCCTGTTACTGCACAGGAGCATTTTCAGGATCAATTAGTTTAGTGTTCATGCAAAGCTCTGTGGACAGAAGCCTCAGTACAAGTAGTAAGTACTATTATTATTACCGCACTTCAGATGGCTACAGCACTGGCATTTTCCAGGCATGCACCATTAACAATTTACTAAGATAAACGGCCCAGGAACCTGAAAATGCATTTATGACAACTACCTCCTGCTTACCAGCATACATTCAGCTGCGTAAATGACACCTCATTGCTCAATGTGTAGCTATGGTAACATTTCTATCTCATATATTGAAGTGTGCACACACACACACATACATACATACACGTGGAGCTGGAGGGAAGCCAGGCTACCTCATTTAATGACATGCAAACACTGAGCCAGGGAACTCTCCCAGCCTCCAAAAGCCAAGTTGCCCGCGGGAGCAGGGGGTGAGGAGCAGGCAACTTGCCCCATGCCCGGCAGGGAAAGGCTGGGCTAACGGCAGGCTGCACCGCACAGCCGGAGCCCCACCGGGCCCTCAAGGGACTTACTTGAGAGCAGTTTTGTAGTGGTAGATCGCCTCAACGTTACGGCCCTGGTCTTTCAGAAAATTGGCGTAGTTGTAGTGCACCTTGGCATTGTGGGGCAGGGTCTTCACTCCTGAGCTGCAAAGAGGAACAGAAGCAGGACGGTGTTAGCAGCCAGGTTACCCCACCTTCCCCAAGGTCCACCTTCTTCTCACAGTCTCTTTTTCTGAAAGGTTTGCTTGGATTTTGAGTGCCTTGTCACCTCCTGCACACTTGTGCCAACACAGCTCATGTTACAATCCCAAGCTTGCCCCACGCACTGGTACGCCATGTGCCCCAGGCGGACATAAATATGTGGCAGCACGTCAACTCATCCTGGCCGCTGTCACCCCAGGCACCTCTAGCACCAACACTGCAACACTCCCTGTGGCCAGATGCTGTCATATTTCAAAATTTGAATTATTATATTGAAAGACTCTAAAAAGGCTAATATTTAGAGGGAAAGCATGTAGTACTTTATAATATAGCCATAACAAGCTCCCTGCTTAAACTTGAGTGTCACAAAGCGCCTTACGAAAATCTTGATTTAAATCTGTCAGCTGCAGGTACAGAAAGAAGGTATATTTTCCATATGCATCAGCCACTAGAGGGGATGCATAGCATACTCTGAGTACTGAGCCAGCACGTATGCACTGCTTAGCGCTGAGCGGAGTATGTCCAGGAGGTGAGGGCTAATGGGACTCTCGCCCTTAGCTGGCAAGCCATACACTCTGGCATACGCTCAGTCACAGCTCTGACTGAGGACATGTGCCTGCACAGCCACCCCATCCCTCCCCTTCGTCTCCCCTGCCACGTGTAGATTGGACTCAACGTTTGGAGTTAATGAGGGCACAAAGACAAAAGGAGAAGAGCAAGCATATGCTTATTTACTTGAGAGCACAGAAAGCAAGGTACACCTTGCACAGCTAGAGGAAATGCTGTTTCAAGGTTAAAGAGAGAAAGAAACCACAGGAGCACATACGCCATGGAAACATTTCCCCTGCAAGAATCCAGAGAAGTCGGTACTCTCTTTAATGGGGGAATCCTTTCCAGCACATAAATAGGGGCTCTCTGAGGTAATGGGAAATAAGGATGGATGAATCTTCACGTAAAAGCAGACAAAGCGCTGTTTCTTGCTCACAAGCAGATTCCTGCCAGCTGCTCTCTTTTCTCCCCCTGTCATCTCTGACCCTCCTACCTCAGGTAGGAAAAGCAAGGATTAGGAAATTCCCAAGTCTTGTTGCTTTGCCTTGTCTGTCTCTCCTGTTTAACTTCGGTGGGTGTGGAAGTTAATCATAACGAGACGGGGTCGCACACAGCCCCTACAGTAGGGTGCTAACCCTGTCCCATGGAGAGAATGCACTCACAGCTGCAGAAACCCTTTGTCGGGGATTTCATTGTAAAATGGTGCTGGAGAATCGTAGTGGCAAATATGATATCTTTTTGGTTATGTGCAGCCAGTGGTATCAAGCATCGCTAATGCCTACTTGTGAAAGCTTCCAAAGCTTCGCCCACACCTGCCTTACAGAGTTCAGCACAACACAGTCATGGTTTGCCTACTGAAATTAAAAATACACCTTGCATTTGGCTTCCTAATCATCAGGTATTTCCAAATTACTTACTGGTAGCACTACAGGAATAAGACATTTTGTGACTAATCGCTGAATTAAATCAGTTAATTGATGCTATTCTTAAGAGAATGATTTTCTATATTAGTTTTCACAAAGATATACTGCACCAGCAGCAAGTAATGTGTGACTGCTATGGCTGCGTTAATTTCCATTGGCCTTGGGAGCTATTAACTACACACTTACAACCTCTGGGCATTACTGGAATATTAATTCTTACACAGAGAGGGTTTCATTACATCAGCACCAGCGTTAAAGGCAGACACACAGACAGGCATTCAAAACTGCTGCTCTCTCAGAGCTACGTGCAATGAGTTGCTGGCTCTGCTACAGCCCCTGCTGAAATAGAGCAAACTGAGTTAATGGTGAGAAGTACATTACATATGCACAAGTACTTCAGTTGTAATGAGATACAGTTTTAACAGTAAGATGCATATGTTTCAATATTTTAATTCTGGACTGTTTCCCTTTAAATAGAATTTATTATTAATCCTGCTGGTCCCATTTATTAAAACGTCACTAATAAAGCTTCTTTCATCTGCATGCTTCTGCTGGAGGTGGGGGTGACATGGGAAAGGCAGAAATCAGTTTGGGTTCTTAGGATGCTCTCTTCTGCATCACACTGCTCACACTCCCTGACCTATTTATTCTCCTCGCACGGGCTGGGAGGGGGGTGTTTCATTTTGCAAATGCACATAGCAATGACTGAGGCTGCTTGGAGTCTCTGCGCTGTGGGAGGTAGTAGCAAACACGGTGCTGGACGCAGAAGGGATTTTTTAGGAGAGTTTAGGCAAACACTCCTGCTAATTCATTCTTAACCAGCTGAGAATGCTGTTTGCTCGTTGACAGAGGAAACAATAATGTCCATAATGAAAGCCAAGCAGGAAAGGGTGGAGTACAAATAACAAAGCAGAACACAATGTTTTTCCATTTCTGCTTCCCGCAAGCCCCTAGTCTCTCACAATCTCAATCTAATTTTCCAACGTGCTTTTCCAAACTCTCCTATTTCCCTCTTCCCCAGCCCGGCACACACGTGCCCTTCTGAAAACCTATGGCACCGATCTGGCTCCAGCCAGAAACATTGGACGTCACTTCTCCAGAGGATTTCCTTCCCTTTTGACTTCTACGACAGCAGTAAGAGACATAAATGGAAAATAAACAATAGGCAAACCCTTTTACGTAACACTTCCTCTCCATGGAAAGGCAAAAGCCTATTAGCCATAAATCAGAGAAATAAAATACCACTGGTATTTTCCACCCTCAGATACCAGCATTACTCAAATCCCACTTCAGTTGGGAAAAGTCTCCTGTGATCCCCTCTGTTGTTTTCCTAAGTGCATGTTCTGCTCTGCAAAGTGACTGGCTGCAGGGCAGAGGCTTCATTGATTTTCTGTGATTTCCATATGAAAAGTGCTCAGTTTACAAGGAAATGAGGCCACTCCTGCCTCAGCAGGAGCCCTGGGAGACCTATAGGGTCTCCTCCCTTTGGGAATCATTATCATCAATAAAGGGTCTCTACAGCAAATTATTCTCTGGATGACACAAAGAACTGCTTTCCTTGGCCTCCTACCCTTGTATTGATTTCACAGATACCAATGTTGGGTCATATTAAACTGTTCTATAGAAGATGCACAAAATGCAATAGGACTTGCTCTCAGCTGAGCTAGCTTTCAGAATTAACAAAATAACACGGCAGGAAATGCCACCTTTGGGGCTGGGCTGGCTTTTGCAAATTATTGAAGTCAGCAGACCTGGCTTGGGAGGGAAAACTGCTGACTAAGAAAGTGCCACTTTTATACAGTTCCTTTGCTGGTTACAACTGCGTTTCCAGGCACTGTCACAAACGTGGGCAGTGCATGCAGATGCTTTCTAGGAGCAACAGGAAACATGGCAGCTTGACAAACCTTGAAAAGGTCAGTACAGTGGATGCAGAGGTTAGCCCACAGCTCTCACCTTCCTCTCCCTGGCTTCAGATATTAACACTGACCGTGGTTGGAGCCTGTGGAGCCTGACCTCCTGGCCTGTGCATTCACTCTATAGGGTAGCTCCTTAAATATTTAACAAATAAGCCCTCCCTGCCCACCTGCCAATACAGTAAGACAAACTGCTTGAGGCTTCTAGAGATCTGTTGGAATAATATGCCTCAAATATCTAGATCTCTATATATCTGGCCACTTCTTATACTGGTGGTTCATTTGCTTCTCATTTAGTCCTTGCACATGTGCTTGTGCACCTATGCGTCGATACATCATTTCCTCAGACAGCAGCATCCTCCCCGACACTGCTCCTCTCAGCCAGGACCCGGTGGGATTTCTGCATCCAGAAAACTTGGCCCTTGGGCTGGAGACTGAGAGTCAGGAAGGCCCAGAGATGGGAGCAGTGCTGATGCACAGTGTCAAAGAGGGGTAAGCCTTGAAAACAGGACAAAATGGGGTACAAGCACAAAACTGATAACATACTGAGTATACAAACGTCTCCTGGACCGGCATAGAGAAAGCGTGTATAACAGAACAGGTCTCAGCCAAGGGAATCGAGACAGATTGACCCTGAAGAAACACATCCAAGCAAACAGAGGAATGGAAAGTAGAGGTGAAGGGAAAAAAAGTAAGAGGAGGGAAAAAGCAGTAATGAATTAAAGCAGCAACTGGAGAAAGAAGACTGAAGAACTAGGAATGGGAGTACAGATTCTCTCAGCACATACTTCTTAAAAAAAAAAAATTCAACACACACAGAGACTACCAAGTAGGTTGATTTATGTCTCCTTTCCCACATCTATAGATTTGCTCTGCTTCCTTATTATTTTCCCTCATACTTCTTTACTGTTCCTTATCTCCTCCTCCTGCTCTGTCCTTTCTAATTTATTGCTGTTGCACATGCCTCCATCCACTTCTCCCTCCTCTCCTCATCAGCCTATATATAGCCTCCTCCTTCTGCCCCAAAGAGGAGATCTCCCACTCCTGGGATGACATTATCTTCTTGCTATACTATTCTTCTTTTGCATTTCCTTCCCATCAACAAGAAGAGTCCTACCATATTACAGACTCACAAGAGATGTATAACACCTATCAAAGATGATCTTAAAAGGACAAAAAAAAGGCCAATATGGTTAAACAGCATAGTAAAGAAGGCTAGGAGAAATGAAAAACACCCTTTAATAAGTGAACGTCACAGCTACAGAAGGAAAAAGGAAAAAAGAGTATAAACTTCAGCAAGTTAAACATAAACCATAATTAGGCAGACCAAAAGAGATTTAAGGAAAAACTTGCTAAAGCCATAAAAACTAATAATGGAATACATCAGATATAGGAAACCTGCCAAAGATCCCCTAAGGCAAATAGATGATGGAGGTCTAAAAGTAGCGCTTGAAGAAGAAAAGGCCGTGGCAGAAAAGCTAAATGGATTATCTGCACCAGTGCTCGCTACGGGGGAACTGAAGGAGGCTGCCACACGGGAGCCTTTCTTTACAGGGGCAAGTCCGAGGCACTGTCTCGAACTCAAGAGGCAGTAAAAGAGGCTTTAAAACAAACCAAGACCAAGACCAGCTATAACCATTGGGCCTGGTAGTATGCAGCCAAAGTAAATCAAACATGAAGCTGCTATTAGCTGTGGTATGTAGCCTATCATTTAAATGAGGCTGGTGCTAGAGAAATGGGAGGTGATGAACATGACGTCATTTGGCTCCAGGGGAGGGATCTGGGGGGCAACAGACCAGTAAGTCTGATTTCCACTCCAGGTAATTTGGGGAAAACTGTAATAAAGACTAGCTCTAGCAAACTTCCGGATAACTACAATCCAACAGAGAAGAATTAACCTTGTATTTTGCAGACAGAAGTTAGCTGGGCAGACCTGTTGTTCTTTGATAGACTCAACAGGTACTTGGTACTAAAACTACAGAAAACTTTTATGAAAATCCAAATATAGCCCAGTCAGAATCACATACATCAATGTTGTGCACTTAAATGTTCGAAAAGGCTTTTGATAAAATCCTTCACTAAAGACTTCCAATTTCTTAAATGCATCATGGAGTAAGACGGAAGGTCCTCTCCTGAATCAATACCTAGCTGAAAGACAGCAAGCAAAGAGCATGAGTATGTGAACAGTTTTTACAACTGGAGAAGACTGCAAGCAGGGTTCCCAAGACACACACAGTGGCATCTGAGCTGCTTCATGTGTTCACAAGGGATCTTGAAAAGGGAGCAAACAGGGAGGTGACATGTTTGCTGATGACACCAATGTGAATCACACTGCACGAATTAAAGCTAACTACAAATTGTTGCAGAAGGATCTCACGGTATTGAAGGCTGGGCAAGAAGATGGCAGATGAAATGCAATTCTGGTACAGGCACAAGTATCAGAGAGTGTATACACACATACTCTAAATCTGCATAAATCTGCACACAGACTGATGTCTAAAATCAGATGCTTCCACTCACAATAGGTATCTTGGAGTTCGTGTGGACAGGGCTCTGAAAATATCACCCAGTGCTTAGGAGAGGTCACAAAAGGCAAGTAGAAGATCAGGAATTAGTAGAAGAGAACAAAAACCAGAAAGCAGTCCTACGTTACTTTGCTACACATATCTCTTGAAAGGTGATGCTGGTCTCCTTCTCAAAAGGACAGATTAGAGTTTGAAAGCATGCAGTGAAGACCGACAAGCAGGATCAGAAATGCAGAACAGCTTCTGTATGAGGAGAGTTCAAAACCAGCAGACTCCAGTGTAAAAAAGAGACAGCCTTGGGTGAGGACATGGGGGTAAAGGCATGAAAGGCAGAGGACAAGTGATGAGCTGATGGTTACTCACTACTCATTCAGCAAACCAGAACTAGGGGACAACAAACAAGATGATCAGGCAGGAGACTCACAGCACACAGAAGGGAAATCTTGGTGTGCACTCTGTGTAATTTAACGACAGAGCCCAGCGCACAGGATGCTGTAGAAGCCAAAACTAAAAATAGATTCGAAAAAGCAGTCAGAGACATTAAGGGAAGAAAAGTCCATCAGTGGCTGTTAAAAGCAAAAAAACCAAGTAACTCCTGACTCAGGAAGTCTTTAAACTGCAGATTACTGCAAGCTGGGAAAGGGCTGGAGAGAAGCGTCACTGTTGCTGGCCCTGTCCTTACATTGCTTTTCTAGGCATCTGCTGCTGACTGCTCTCAGGGGCAGGCCACGATACAAGGTGACCCAGCAGGAGCACACCTACGTTCTTGCCTTCTCCTCAAAAGCCCAGGGCAGATCCCTCTCCTGGAAATGTCTCCAAAAGACCTGAGCTGAAAAGCGAGCCAGCTCGACCCAAGCCACCGAGCCCTGTGTACCACCCTGGGCAACACCAAATCTCCACCTTGAGGCAAGGTGTATTAGCTCCACCTCAGTGCTGCACTGAAGCAGTGGCATGGTTTCTGAATTTGAGCTGGCTTGTAGATGGTCACCCTGCTTTGAATGGAGGTAGGATGGACAGAAGTCCATTTGCGTCCAACTAAGCAGACATAACCTTATCCTTCTCTTCTGCAACAGACCCCTGGCACCCCATATCACCCCAAGAGTGCTCCTTAGTAGGAGGAGATGCCCTCCTGTCATCCGCTCCAGTTTGACTTCATTGTTCTTAAACACGGGTGACCACAACTGTACACAATGCGATACCAGATGATGCCTGCAACTCAGCACCAGATGATGCCTGCAACTCGGCATATGGAATTGCCATCTTCCCACCCCCCTTTCAACAAGAGAGTCATCCAACTTGGAAAGGCGTCCGGCTTTCCTCCAAGCGGCCACCATTAGCCAGAAGGGTTTGGACTGGAGGTGCACTTCATGGGGATCGCTGCGCGAGCCCAGACTGGTCACCATGGCTGCTATTGTTTGAACAGCAAACAGAGTTTCAGGGAGACGGGCAAGGAATCATGTCGGAGCAAAGAAATCCCTATTCCAGATTTTTTTGAAAAAATCCCAATAACAGAGCTCCAACGATGTCAATAGTGTTTCCTGAAGACCAAAGGGTACACATAAAAAATAATTTCATACTCTTCAGTGCTGCATAAATTAAACTTTGCTCTGGCCAATAAGTTAGAAAATAAAGCTAAGCAACCCGTGTGCAGATCACCTGCGTTTCTGCAATTACTTCACAATTAGACAACTGCTGAAAGCAGCTGGAGGCAAATGCAATACATTTGCTAGCAAAACACAAAATGAAACAGTCTGTTTCAGTGCAAAAAAATATATAAATGAGGTTGTAAAGAGAGCTGTTTGGCAAAGAGTAATCAAATAAAATGAAATATGGTACATTAAGTTTGGCACTTCATGGCATTTCATTTTTGTCAGTAAGAACATCGCTAAAGAAAATTCAATATATTCAATAGTGTTACTATGGTGTTCTGGAGGGTTGCAATGAACTTTTGCTATGTCTTTAAAAAGGAAAGTGTTAGATTATTGGTAAATCTACAGAACTGAAGTTATTTAAAAACAGCGTGTCTGAAAAATGCGATTGCCAGAACCAAAGTTTGTGCATAAGCATATAAAGCGCTGACACCAGTTTTTGCACAGTTGCCAGAAAACAGAAAGTAGGTGTTATGTTATAATAATCAAAATGTTAATCACAGCAATGCATCAATAGCAGGACTCGTGCTAAAGAAAACTACTCCATGTAACAAGCTTATTTTAAACAATACAAAAATGCAAGTATTCTCCCGTGGTCACTCATACCTGAAAAGGGATTCTCGTGACAGCCAGATTTCATTCTGTTTCACGGTCTTCCAAGAGAAGAGCAGCAGCAGTAAAGCAAAGAGGGTCAGAACAGTAATTCTCCACTTATTTAACCATGTAGACAGCTTTTTTAGACCGTGGACAAAAAGGATGCAGTACCCCATACTGGAAAGAAAAAAAAAAAAAAAAAGGAAAGGGAAAAGGTACCAAAAATTATATTCCAGTACTCTGGTTTATATGCAACACCATTCAGTATTGCATTTATTACACAATTATAGGGTTTTTTGGACTAACTATATTTTCCGGGCTAACAAACTCCAATTCAACAGCAGTTTTCCTCAAGTCACTACACAATTTCCAAATTAATCTAAATGATAGACCCGGATGCCAGAAGTACAGTAGCATATATAATACCACCCAGCATAATGGTAGCTTACACCAGCCCGCGGAAGGCAGCTGCTTTTCTGAACAGCAAGCTAAGAAAGCATCATGTAATAACAGTAATACTGAGCACTACTGGAGCAACATGGAAGCAAAAAGCATTTTAACGGAGGGAAGTCTCTAAAAAACCCCAGTGGTGGCCACTACTAATTCTAGTTTACAAATTGCGAAGCTGCGGCAGGAGAGAGAGTGTTGTAGCCAACACCGCAGCAGGAGTGGGTGGCAGAGGCCACGTCAAAAGGCAGGAGAGCCCCTGCCTGGGTCTTGCACATCTACATCAGGGCCAGCCCGTTCCTTCTAATGCCTGGTCCAGAACAGCTGAGATGTGCTAGCAGAGCTTCCTCGCTGCTGTTCCATGAAACCACATGCGGTCTTCTCCAGCACCCAGCCTCCTCGCACTTTCACGGCTCTCTGCGCATAATTACCGAGGCATTTTCTGTGGAGTGAACTGCATTTTGAGCTGAAGTCTTATTCCTGTGTAACTTTAAATCAGTTCAGTAATTATTTACCTTAATTCAAGTGTTACGTTAATTCTTCCAATGATGCCCCTCTGAGTTGGAAATGGAGTGCTTTCAGTTGCTGTACTTAGTACACCGCTAATTCTACTTGGCATTTTTAGAAAGGAATTTCAATTCCTATTGCTCGAGGAATTTCATTAGCTTATCTATAACTCTTCAATGCAGTTACTTAGCACCTGATTTAGTTTTAGACTTTAAAGCTATCTTAGTCCAGGCAGCTCCCTCTAAAGAAAAAAGGGAGCAGAAGGATCTGGAATAATGCTTGGGGACCACCAATACATGGGGACAAAAGAGCAGCCCTCCCCAGACACTGGCACACCTTGAACCCCAGCTGAATCCCACACTTGAACGCAGGCAGGCTGGAGGCAGACCTGCCGGAGATCTACAGGCTTTCCTGGTCTGTACCGAGACACCCGAGCAACTTCTGGTAAGACCGCTATGAGGTAAGAAAAACTAAGAACACAATTCCCCTGTCAGAGGTGACCTTGCAAGCAAGCACGCAATATGGCGAAAGTCAATCTGGAAATCAGAAAAAGAAAAATGTCAGATCTTTGAGGAGCTGTGAGCGTGCTTCTCGGCACAGTTTCTCTGCCCTCTCGGAGGGCTAGGCACATTGCTATTTGCCTGGGCTTCCCAAGGATTGAGAGGGACAATAAGTCTCGCTTTTACTGAGGAAAAAAGTGCCTCTGTTGTACGTACTGATCAGCACCAGGCAGCGGTGCTGTCTCTGGCACAGTACAGGTGCCATATAGGACACAGAGAGGTACAGACATAGGGGGCAAATCCAGAGACAACCAGATCTGGCGATCATTCAAAACTTCTTCGTTGTTGTTTTAGAGTTCTCCCATTTTTCAGAAGTGGGTATCATTTTTTTTTTCCACTTAACTATGCTTGCATTTTGCTGCAACACATTTCTTATGGCACTTGCACTGTTTTTTTCCATGAATTCTTTTGCACATATGTTTATTGCACCTACATTAACTGCAAGCAGACATTTAGAGCTACAAACCGAGATGCTGGTGCCAAACAATCCAGCCTTTATAGCTATTGAACCCTACTTTAAAACTTCTGAAAAGCTAATCTTTGTAATAAGCCCTCCCTTTCCAGTAACAAATGCCTCAAAAACCTGCAGACAGTTTTCACTCTGTTATTTTGCCTTTCAGCAATTTCATCCTTCCCTTGGAATTAATTATCTGACATAAACATTATTTAATTGCTTTAGCACAAGGCAGTTTTCAAAGGAATTGCCCTACACCTTCACATTTTCAAGAACAGGCCTTTTCTAAGAGAATTGTGAACGCGTCCCAGAAAACAAAAAATGCAAACGTCAGTGTCTTGGTATTTATGTCAAACCCTGCCCCAGCTGTCGGGAATTTCTGCCTTAGCAGCAGCACTCAGTCTGCTTGTCCGGGGCACAGCCAGCACCACATTAGAGCTTACACAGCCACTGGAAAGGTGCTGCTTCCAGGGGTTATTCTTGAACACCTGCGGTGCATTGCCACAACAGTTACAGAGAGATGCTGAGTGCTACAAAGGAGTAAGGGTTCATCTCGGACCGCAGCTCCCATCCCAGCTGCACTGGCAATCACAGAGTGCAGGTACATAGCAGTGCCCAGCTCCCCGTGGCACTTTCCATCGGGGGCTCCCAAAGCACTTTGTAATGCAGGTCCGCTGCAATTTTCCTCTCACAGAGCAGGAACCTGGAACACGGCAATAAAGTGATTTGCTCTGCTGACAGGGGACTGGCAAACAAGGCACTGAAGCTGCAGTCCGGGGATCTACCCACAACACAGGGGAGTACGCAATGGAAACCAAGGTATCTTGCTGAAAAGCCCACAGGACTCCCTGAGAGATAAACAGGTAAGTTACCCAAAGGCTCTACATCCACACTCAGCAAGGCAGCAAGGCTACAGGATTCAGCAGTAAGCACGAATACAGAGGGGAATGGGTTCCCAAATGGCTGCTGGAAGGGGATCACATAGCTAACATACCAGAATCCCAAACTGCAAAGCTGCTAAGGGTAAGGTTAAAGGAGTGATGCTAAAGAGGGCAGGGTTGAAGCATGATTTACACTTTAATAAGATAGAGATAATTGTGACAACATTAGGACTGAGTTGTAGTTGTGCCACAATTATAGCCTGACTAGCCTACAGTCAATGTACCTGCACTATGAAGCGCACAGGAACCCAAAAGAAAGGAAAAGAAGACAAAGGATCAGAAACCATGCAGTAGGTGAATATTTTTATTTTCAGAACTTGGTAAGTTTGGCTTAAAACTTCGACAATTTCCTGCCACAGACCACCTAGGAAAGGCTGGGGAGGACGCACCCACATTATCTTGTCAGGGACCTTTCAGCACAGATGTCAGGTGGAGCCGCATCTTTTTGCGTGGCTTTTTTTATGCCATGGTCATTTCAAGCCCATCCCCTGGCTGAGGGCCGATGTTATATTCCTGGCTGCAGGTCTTTTGCAGGCCGAGGACTCCCAAAGCACAGAAAGCACTCGCATGTCCTTTGCCACCAGGAAAGCATGTGCGTTTGTGATATCATGCCACAAATTGTTTGCAAAACAACAACTCCCTGCAACATCCCCAAAGCTATTATCCCTAGTAATTTTTTCATCTCTCTTTACATTTCTACCTTAAGGCCAAATGATTATGGTGAAATCAGGGCAAATCCAGACCCTTCCTCCAGATCCTGTGGTCTGCTCTAAACAAAACAAAAAGGTGTCCACACCAATGTATTAAGCATCTGTCAAAAAAACATAATTATATTACTATTGTTTCCTAGTCCCAAAAATGCATAATCCCTCATACCCTGCAACACACTTTTTTCACACCAGACTCAACAGTCTCGGTACAGAAATTAACTTCAGCACAGAGATCATGAAGTTTTGAATCAGTAAAGCACCAAGCTTGCTAAGATGGAGTTGCTGCAGCAGCAACATGCCCCAACAGTCACTGGACCTGGAGAGCCCCCACACAGTGCTTCACCCACGAGATTCAAGTTCATCCCATTTCCCTTGATCCTGACCTCACCAGGCTTCAGATAAGCCATTTGAAGCTGCCCTGAGTTTTAGCGAGTCAGGAGCAGCCCAAGCAGTGGTACCGTGGTGGGAAGAGCCCATACAGGTGAGACTGCACTTATCTGATTAAAAGTAACTTGCCAGGTGACTCTAAGACATTTCTGATGTGGTTAACTCTGCCGTGACCCTGCCATCACCTACAAACACACAGAACATTTCGAATACATAAGCTTTTCTTCTCAGAGTGCCAGGGGACTCGACTCCGTATCAAACATTAGCGCTGGCTCGCCAGGAAATCAGTTTTTACTCAGACACATTTAGAGAAAAAAAAAAAGAAAATGTCTCAAAAGCACCTTTCATCAAAGACTCATTTGCCACTTGAAAAAATTACTCTAAATACTACATTCCAGACATCTCCATAGCTATCTGCATATGTATGGAGTTTTCAGGGTTGTGGGTTTGGGGTTTGTTTAGTTTTTTTGTTAATTCTAGCATTTCCTAGGGAGGGGAAGGGAGGGAACCATTTCTCCTGAAGGGCTTTTCTCTTGGCATTGTCATCCCCTGTCATGCAAGCACTTTTCTAAAATACTTTGCAGCCAAAACAATGGGAAACAAGCAAAATCCCCAGCCCACTATTATTTTTTAAAGTCCATTTTCCACTGGATTACCATAAAACTGCTAAGCTTTTTTTTTTTTCTTCTGTAGGATAAGCAACAGCCTGCTGCAGCAACTGTTCCCCGCTGTGAAAAGTCTATGCCACCTTGGTCCCCAGAGTCAGATGCAAGGACCTGAGGAACAGCCCAACAGGTTAATACGGTAATAGTTTTTCCGTGGGCTCACAATGAGCACACTTATTACGGGAGAACCTGTGGCTTCAGAAATTCAGTGACGCTGCAGGAGAGCTCGGCACACAGACCAGCAGGCCGATGGTTTCACGATTCCTCGCGTTTCAGACTCCTGCGGTACTAAAGTGTTACCTTAGGCATGTCCTGAATTGCAGCGAGGGCAGGGCCGCACTCAGCAGGCAAACCCTCAGCACCATTGCCATGTGTTTCTGGCAGATCACAGGCAGGGAGCTGTGCAATGACAGATTTTCATCTATAATTTCTGTGGTTCGTTAATATCGTTCCACCTGCAAGGCAGTGAAGTGAGAGGAGGCACAAGACCTTGTTTCCCATGGTGCGCTACGTGTATTGCCCGATTAAAACAAGAGCCAAAACAGCACATACTTAATATTTGCAAACACTTCTTGGGTAATTAGGTCACAAATGCAACCATTTGGCCATTATGGCTCCTTTCCCAAGGTGAGGCTGTTACTGACGATGCTTACACACAGCTCCTCTCTCCCTCTATGGATCAGGATTCTCACTTTTTAGTAAAAGTCAGCAACGGCTTCGCTGCATTTGGTTCTTGGCGACGGCATCTAATCAAAGACACGCGTGGTTAGTGCCGCGGCCCAAGATTATCAGCACATTCTGCTACAGCAATCTGCCTGCATCGGAAACCATCTTACCTCCTCCAGAAACTGCTTGGAGACCTACTGCTGCAGAAAGCTCCTGAAAACTGAGGCATGTTCTAGTCACGCATCTTACTGTATTTTCCGAGTTGTGACTTTGCACAGCGCAGGTTTCCACTCCACGGAGGAGTGCGTGGGCAGAGCAGGCTGAGCACTGCACTTTGGAGGCGCCGCGCAAGAGGGAACCAGCTGTACACCAGCACTGCAGCCCCAGCCTTTTCTAACTCACCCAGGTAGGGCTGTAAGCTCAGGAGTTAAAAAGGGTGAGAGAAACTATGCCTAAAAGATGCCTTCATCACAATTTTTAATGGTTATTTGAGGATGTCAAATCTTGTGAAGTAGTTGAGTTTTTTATAAAACTGATTTTATCTCAACTACACGCATGTAAACTTGGAGTAAATCCACTGATTTCATCAAAGCAGTTACTCCAGATTTCAGAGCTCAGCCTAGATAAGAATCCAGATGCATACATACATACATATCAGTTAGGAAAAGAGTTGCCTATAAGCAGCCTGTCAAAGCATGGAAGAAATACTGCCCTGTTCAGGGGCTGCTAATGCAACAAAAGGGATTATCTCAAAACTATACTGAGACCAGAAAATGCACTTGGCTTTGACATTTCACCCCGGAGGCTCTTTCTGGGCTGCAAACCTCCTTCTTGACTTCCAGCACTTATTTAAAATGACTCCCTTTCCCTCCATAAAAGCTAATCCTCACTTTCAAGCTGCTCTGAAGCAAGTTTAACCCTTGCGTGCAGGACTTCAACTAAGTGCATACTCTGCTGCTGCCCTTCAGGGGAGCACAGCCTTGAGAAAGACAGTGTCTGCTGCCAGGTCTAAATGCTGAACACAAACATTTGATTCTCTCGGTTTTATAGTTCCCCACAAGCTTCCTAGCCCCAGTCCCACACATATGTTACCTGGCACAACACGCTTTTTGTGCTCCCAGTCCAAGCCGCTCCAGCTCTGCAGCCTGAGCTGAGGAAACACACTGAGAGGAAGAGCCAAAGTCAGCTGAAACGCAGCTTGCAGGCAGGGCTGTTGCTGCAGGGGAAAAAGGCAGTTCATCCCTGTTAAACTCATCGGCTCTGCTCACACTTCTCTAATGGGGAGTAATTGATTGCAAAAAAGCGCGCTTGGCATGCCACGTGGGCTGATCCTGCCTCACTACGCAGCAGTCAGATGCGGAAGGGAGTGCTGGCAAAAACAACCATAGCCAGGGTGGCTCTTTCTGCCCCAAAAAGCACTCTCAGGCACAGAGCTCCTGATGATGAGCACAGCGATGAGCAGTGCTGGCAGGGTAGCAAAGATGTTGTTTTATGAAAAATGTCAAGTTTTCCAAGGCTGGAGCTGTTTTGGGCCAGGATAAAATCTGGACTTTTAAAAAATGTTTTCATCTGGAAAAATAGTGTATTTGTACGTGCACGTTAGTTTGCACCCAGGTCACCCGGAACAGCCAGAAACTCAGAAGTCAGGGCACTCCCTGTGACCTGGATCACCCGGATTCAAACCGCTGTGCCAGGTCAGGCTGAGAGCTGGGGATGCAGTGAGTGAGTGCACTTGTAGGGCTCCAAGTTTGGGGTCCCCAAAATTCTCCAGCCATCAAAGCCCAAGTGCTGATCTGGAATAACCACACTCCACTGGTCCAAATGTATTCCAGAAATTTTGAGAAGTTTACTTTGTACTGCCAAGCTTACTGCTGGATTAAGATTTTCTCTCACAGCTGGTACAAGGCTAGCCTAAATTCAGCAAGTTACAGGCTGGCTAATTTGACAGGAGTGCAAGCATGGGCCTAGATCAGGTCTGGATCAAACTGCCACCACCAAGTGATCCAGCAGGGTGTAGATCCAGCACTAACGATCCTGGAAAAATGCTGGTGTGTGGCAGATGGACCTTGATGTCCCAACTCTCAGATGAGCATCCCTCCCAAAGAGGCAATTCTGGGCCGCACCCATCCAACTGTCCATTTCTGTTGTCCATGTCCTTTTGACCGTAAACTCCATCTTGGGTTGGAGAAGGCCTTTTATTTCCAACCTTTTTATCTAAAGTTTTACTGTAGTCAGCACACCTTGGCAAAAAGTTTTGGGTTAACTAAATGTCATATTTTCCATGGGAAAATGTTGTATCAAAACTTTCTCAACCAGTCAGGACGAGGGAAAAACCTGTTGGAACAGTCACGTTTTTGGACTGAATGTCCAAATGCAAGGAGGATGCGGGATGTGTCTCTGTCACACTTGGACAGCCAGCAGCATTCACTATGCATCTCTGCTTCTTCACTGGTACTGAGTTTTGGGGGCAAAGGGAAAAGCGTTGTTTAAATTGCCTGTCTCCCAGTAATGATGACACGGAATTAATATCTTCTTTTTTTTTTCTTGGTTACTAGAGGTTTTAAAAGACTTCAGGACCACCATCAAGGTACAATATTTAGCATACAAAATAAATCCCATTGGAAAAAACCAAGCCTCACAGCTCAGAAATATCAGTGTGACAACCAAGTAACTGGCAGCATACTTAACTTACTACTGAGTCTGCTGAATAAAATGTCAAATTTTCACTAGAATTAAGAGGCCTTTTCCAGAATAAGGTCTGCAAGTCATAACACAAAGACATAGAGAACCATAAACACTGGCAGAATACATCTAATTTGGAAAGGTATGAGTTAGTGTTAGACTTTGTCCTTGGCTCTAAATTAAAAGCTATGCAGGCCTATATTAAAGACACTTAGACATGATCAGCTAAGTCATCAAAATGATTTATCTCCACTAGCAATGTGGTCCTCTAGTCAGAACATGATGTAATTAGAGAAAATGCAGGAACTCTTATTTTCCTTATTAGAGAGAAAATATGGACTAGAAATGAATGATTTCACTAACCTTTGAATGGCTATTTAACATTTGGACACATTTCCCTTCCCTTCCCTTCCTTCCAATAAGTGACATGATAAACAAACCTGCTTCATTAGAGTGTTTGAGTCCAAGATTTCACTTCCAACAGATTCCTATCTGAAATATTTACAGATAATACAGAAATTTCTCAGGCTTTTGATTACTATATGCATTATGGAAAGAAAACATTTTATAAATGCAAAATCCGATATAATTCCACAGGGATTCCATAGAAATTTCCCTAAATCTTATACACTTTACTGGGGAAGGGTCTGTATGCTACAGTTTTAATTAACTACTGTAATAACTTCTGGAATTCTATAGTAGGGACATAATTTCCCATTCAATTCCATCACAAGTCTTCAAAAACTTCATGTAAGAAACTATTTTCTATTAAATTTCACAGGGCATCTTCTTAATGGCACCATATTCCCTTGTAAATAAGAATTCCTCTTTTAATCAACATGACCAAGTAGATCATTTCTACAAGATGACATTAACTTAATTTATTACTATTTTTTAAAAGCAATATCCTCACATATCCGTATTATTTTCAAGAGCAGAATAAATGCGTTTGAAGGTTCTCCCTTAACCTAATATATCACAACGAAACCAAAAATCTTTCCAGTATAGCCATTAATGCTCATATTCCACACAAGTTTAGCTTTTTCCTGAATTGATTGTACATGGCCAAAACGCAACATGTTTCTCAACAGCATGTTTTAAATTTAGTTAAAATAACGCAAGACTGCAGTCTAGACCAAACGCGCCATGAGCTAATCTTTTTCAGCTTTGCAAAATCATTTCAGCTTTTTATTCCTACGTCCTTACTGCCTTTTGCCAAAATATATGGCACTAGCATCTCAGCACTTCTTGCCTGCATTAACAGAGGATGGCTGCTTTGACTTCTCCTTTAAGCGTTTAATAAGGGTCGGCAAGCCTTCAAAAGCTAGGAGCTTAAGTTTGGACACGCATCTGAAAAGTTGCAGTGTTTAGCCTTTCTACAAGCAGTTAATTCTCATTAATTAATGAGAACTCTCTCTGCCCCCTTCCAAAGGGCAGAGTGGAGTTATTATCCCTATTTAATAGATGGGGAAGCAGAACTGGAGTCGCTTGCCTCAGCCGAGGTCCCAAGCTCCTCGCCTCCAGCCACAAGCTGTTTTGTAGAGCACTGCTTGAATCAACACCCTGGAGCAGGGACAGGCACCCTTCACGGTAAAGAGGGACCAGGCTGGGGCTGAGGTCTGGCACACTGCCATCACGTAATGCCCTCCCAGTCCCCTCAGGTCCGCAGCCAAATTACAGGGAGTATAATCCAGTTTGCTCCTTCTGAACTTTGGCTGCTCCATGGCCCTCACAAGAACAGCAGCAATAGAGTAAGGCACTGAAGTCATGTTTGTTTTAAGTAAATGGAACAGGTGTAACTTGGATTCCATATCCGAATTCCAAATGAATTGTGGATTTAACTTGAAAGCAGGCAAAAAGCTTAATTATGTTGCTGAATTGAGATTGGGGAGCAGATAAACTGGCTCCATGGAGTCCATGGGGCTTTCGCTGCTGACTTTGCTGGGGTCAGGGTTTGACTCCAATTGAAAAGAGAAGCTTCACAATACAGGATCTGATCTAATGCTGAAGGAATTCTGAAAGGTAAACAGGAATTCAGCTCCTGGTGAACTTGTAGCTTCAAATAACGTTAAAGAAAGGGGTGGCAAAGGAAACTGAAAATACACCACCACCCCATCACACAACCGGTCTTTAAGAAAATGAAGGTAATGTGGAGACCATAACATGCTCCCACAAAAGAGAAGCACCAGTAAGTCCCATCCTCAGGTGGCTGCCTTGTAAGCAAAGGGGACTTCTGCTCAGGGATATTCAGGTTCAGAAAAATTACAGATGATTCCACTACCTACCAGGTTCTTTTTTTTCTTTTTTCCTAATTACAAAAGTTAATAATGTATGGAATAATAATTGGAATGAATGCATTAGCACAAACAATCAAAAACATGCTCTATGCAAAGGGAAAAATTCATATGGTCCCTGGTTTGCTATGGCACGAGGAAAGCTTCAAAATGATGTGTTAAGTTCCTGAAAAACACAAGTGCACTTCTTTCTGGATGCTGGCTTTCTTGCAGACTTTGAGATAGACGCTGAAGTAAACGCCATCATGTATATAGCAGTGATCTCATCTTCTAGTATTGACAATTAGGGCTGCAACGTCAACTCTTGATATAGTGAGGAGCTGGTAAAAAAAAAATGACAGCAACCTGTAATTGCCTGTGCTGGGAAAGAGTAACTGCGCACTCTGCAACCCACTCATTGCAGTATCCACCACGAATGAGTTGCCATAAAAATGGTTCAGGTACCACTGGATTGCCTATCGCTTTCAGCAAATTGGAAATACACCATGTAGCAATGTTTTGGTTGATTTGTTGGTTCATATGAGGTTGTGAAAACAGCTTAAGTTGTCCAGCTATGATACAGCAGCCCAGCCAGGAGCCACTGCTATCAGGGTAGCAGTGAAAGATTAGGAAAACATAGAAATTGCTCTGGTAGGAAAGGTCTGATCCCAGGAGGTGAGAGCAACTCCAGCCCTGCTGGTACATCAGTAGGGCAGGCAGCTCCTGGATGGCCCAAGAGTTTGCATTGCCTCTCCAGTTTCTGCATGGTGAAGGGCAACACAGACTAAGAGCTAGTGCTCCTGTTTATGTGCAGACAAATTGCTCACGGCTCAGAATACCTGGATGTACATAGTTGTTCTGGATTTTCAAACAATTAGGCTGTCTGTGGTGTTCTGAGCAGCATTAGCAGATATGCAGTAAGCATAATTACATCTACATTTTGAAGAGGGAAAAACCTGCAGTGGTTTAAGTCTTTCACTGATCCAGCTATTTATTGTGATGCCTCTTTGGAAAACTGCAGCCTATAGAGTTGTATCCTGTCCACCACTCCCAAGATATGTATTTCACACCCCTAGACCTCCTGAAAACAAGTTTTCCCCTCTTAAGGATAAGAAAACAACAACAAAATTAAAATTAGAAGTTGAAAGACAAGAAATTGTTTTCCTATGAAATTTTTCAGGCTAAAGTAACACTATTATTAAAAATTCCTGATTTAAACAAATAAGTGCTTGTAACCCTCAAATGAAAACTAAATACAAGAAATATTTTCTCCAAGTATTTCTGTTTTGCTAAAGATGATTAAAGAAAACATTCAACCATTCTGACTTAGCTTATATCCCTCTCCCCCCCGGCACGGCTGCAGACAGAAGAGGAATTGTTCCAAATACCCATCAATCCCCAGAAGGCAAGACCCAGTCATATAATTAGACATCGAGCAAAAGGCTTATTCCTTGCTCCTTCCTATTTACAACATCTTTTACATAAATCCTTGGGTCCTTACTTAACTTCTATTGAAAAGAAAATGCTTGACATTTTGCCCAGGTAACTACTGAGCAACACTGAATTAGGACTTCAGGCTGTGATACACATATGCAACTGTCACATCCGCAGATATTAATAAAAGGCTATTACTTGAAACAGAGATAGAAAAGCACCTTCCAGCACAAGCCCAAAACCATAGATCACCGAGTTCTCTCCATCTGATTGAGGACTTTTGACTAAATAAAGTTGAACGACAACCTCTGACTTGCTAACTGAGTTTTAGAGAAGGAATGGCAAAGGATAGGAAAAGCCTTTGTCAAGATGTAACATAAGAAAACTGCTAAAGGCTGTTCTAAATAAAGAACGCGAGCCCTTCCTAAAGCCATCGTTATTAAACTGCCATGCACCCAAGGCCGAGGGGGGAACTCACACATTATTTTTGTTCTGCCATAGTCATGAATGTTCGCAGAAGTCCCCCTCACCACTCATGTCCTTTTGCACCCAGACGATGTAAGAGAGCTCATTTCTTGGTAAGTTGGAGCCAAGAGCTCAGCTCTCTCCAGATCCTTTGGCTGGAAACTGCCCACCTCTCCTGCAAACTGCCACTGTTTGCCTTCCCTTTTCATGCCAGCTGCCTGCCAGCCTGGGGTAAGAGCAAAAACCAAATATTGCAAAGCAGCATGAGTGATCCGAGCAAAGTATGAGATCCAGGGACTCCGACACAGACTTACTTCAGAGAAATCATTTAACCCTTCCGCCCCAGTTTTCCTGCCTCAAAAACAGCAGCAACTATTAACTACCTCCTTTGTAGGTCATGTATTTGCAAAGCCCTCAGGGAGATGAAAAGCATTATACAAATGCTTTTTGTATATATGCACACATGTTAACGCTGATTAATTTTCTCTGCGCAAACATATCCTTTTTTCTTCTTCATTGCCCCTCCTCTCATT
The DNA here is from genome assembly GCF_018139145.2 of Gymnogyps californianus. Lineage (NCBI taxonomy): Eukaryota > Metazoa > Chordata > Aves > Accipitriformes > Cathartidae > Gymnogyps > Gymnogyps californianus. Next base: position 151,626,958 of record NC_059471.1, read on the forward strand.
ATATCAGCAGTCTCATCTGGAGGAGGATGAGGAACTGCTGACGGCTGAAGTATTTTCCGCAGTTGTTCTTCTGAGATTCAGAAATGCAACCACTCAACACAGCCCTGTGTTCAGCTGACTGTTTCCTTAATAGCTTTGCGCTTTCATGTGTTTCCTCATTTTCTGTTACATGAATTTAAAGCAATCTGATTTCCAAGTTAATTTGAAATGATGCAAGTTCCATTAGTTGAGGGTATCGTTTGCAAAATAACTCCGAGGGACAACTTTCACTCGCTTTACTTTCAGGTATACTCTCAGCAAACAAAAGCAGGGCTAGTGATGTGAATAAAGTCAGCAGGATTTGACCCAAAAAGCAAGTCAGTATATAGCAGAGCACAGAGATAGAGCCTAGCTGCATAAGAAGTTTGTAATAAATGCAACAGCTCCTACACAGCCTGAGTTTTACACCAATAAACAGCCCTTTTGTGATAATGCTTATACAACTGACAATCAGAATATGCATACATCTTTGCAAAAGACCACCTATAAGCATTTTTCTTAGGATTTTTGGATCCACATTTTCAAGGGAATACAATTTAAACATTTTGTGGAATAAAACTATTGTTTCAGTTATTGCAAAGTAATCCAGAGTGAAATTGAGGACTTGTGCTTTGTCAACAGCTCCACAATGGCAGTTCCCATTAGAGATAACAGATGCTGGACCCTCTGCACCCAAGGGTAGAATTGGGCTTTCTGACTTGCAGCATCCAAGAACAACCATTTATGCTCATGGCTGGAACAAACTGCACTGGCACAGGTTGCCCAGAGAGGTCGTAGAGTCTCCCTGCTTGGAGCTATTCAAAAGCTGTCTGTACATGGTCCCAGGCAACTGGCTGTAGATGGCCCCACTTGAGCAGGGGGTTTGGACCAGATGACCTCCAGAGGTCGTTTCCAACCTCAACCATCCTGTGATTCTGCGAAATGGGCAATGGTCTGGTGCATCTTGGATGAATGTCCTTTGACTGCCACTGCAGCCTCTGGTCTGGATACTGTGGAGATGTCAGAACTAACAACTCGAAGCTGTCCTTGAGTAAATGCAATCAGAAGCACCCAGGCTGCTGAAGTGACAATTGTTAGAGGCTGGAAGCTGAGGGAAATCCCAGTGCAGAGGCTGAGGGATGGAGAAGTGGCTGGATTTTCCTCATCCTCTTCAACAACTGCAAATCCTCCACTCATAGATGTGTACACAGTCATTAGTTTACAGGCAGGAGGCCATGCGCATATTCCACAACTGAAGCCAGCAGCCTTTTAAGACCGCAACAGTCACCTTTGGTTTTACTGACCACCTAATGTAGTGGGAAAGCTGAGCAATACCACAGTAGAAATATGACAGGTTAACTTTTCAGCTGCTGTCCTTAAGGTAAAGACATTGGACAATTTAAGTTGATAATGCTACCAAGAAAAAGAGTCTTGGAGGACAATCCTCAAGAAACAACACCCCATCTCTGGATTGAGCTGTTTCAAGCACACCAAAAAAATCTGTGTTAAAAAAAAAAAGAAAGGATTTGGGGTAGCTTTGCTCCTGCCAAGCAATCTGCTCTCAACAGACTATAAAATCTCTCATGCTATCACGCCAAAACTCAAAAGCAGAGAACACACTGACTAGCAATATAATGTTTGAAGTATTGTAAAAGGGAAGAAGCAATCATGCCTGCTTTTAGCAAATGGGATGGTGGTCTCATTAGAAAGGAATTCAATTGCAATAGTTACCTCGGCATGTAAAGGACTCGCTCTGCCACCACAAATCCCACCCTGAAGAAGAGGTTGCTGGCTGGGATGAATGGGAAAACCAGGAACAACAAGCCAACCAAAACTTCTTTGTGTTCCAGTTTCTGCAATAACACAAAATTAAACAAATATCAACTAAAAAATCCAACTTAATTCACCACTAACTTTCCCCTTTCCTTTTGAGAGTCTTATTTATAAAAGAAGCAACTTAGATTAATGTTTGATATGTTTTGTATTTAAAAGAAATTATTCCAAGACAGTGTTCTTCCATATTTACACACTGTTTGTGCTTCTGATATGCCCAGAAAGTGCACAAACACTAACCACAGTGTGTATTATTACCCTTGGTATCTTTTCCAAGGTCAGCTCTATTGTATGCAGCTCTCTTGAGATGGCATAGGTAGTACTTAAAAAATAAACCCCATATTGGTACTACGTGAGTATAGAATAGTGTGAATGTATACATTAGCATGTCTACCAGTGTGGCTGTATGTAAATACACAAATGCATATCACATACACCCAGAGTGCTGTGTTCAATCCTAAATGTTTCTAACTGAGAAAAAGCTGTTCAATCAGTCACATTCTGTGTAAAGAAAACTAGCCCCAAATGGCACATTAATGCAGTCATTTTATCCCTTTTGAGACATATCTAAACTTGAAATGATACTTTTGCACACGAGGTCTCCATACTCATACAGAGTTGGAAATTTGAGACATGCTATATGTTAAAATTAATGTCTTTCACTTGCACTCAGTTAATGCCCTTCACTTGAGCTCACTTTAATGTTGGCTCGCTCTTTGAGGAGAAATCAAATTGCCACATGCAATTCAAAACAACTGTGATCTGCACAGCTGACACAAGCATCTCGGAATGCCGTGATCATCAGCAGCCACCGTTCCTGCCTCGGAGAGACCCAAGCCTCCTCGGGCAAGTTGAGTTTCAGATTTAGCTCCACCCCAAGAGACTGAATCAGCTCATGCTTTCTGTTGATGATCTCATAGAATTACATCAGGCTAACAGAAGTGTAGCATTAGATCTGTTAAATCACCCAGGCAGACATCTGTGCTTTCCTGCCCTGGGATACCACTGCCTCATCAGCCGCTGCAGTGCCCTTCTGCAGCCATTGGGAGCAGCTTTGTCACACTTAGAAACAGATGCAATCAGAATCACTTAATGGTTGTAGCACTTTCTAATTGTTGTGGGCAATTTCTCAACTTTGGAGAGCAAATTGACTTCTCTTTACCGGAGAGATCTAAATTTAGAAATGTTCAACAAGATTTTTTAGTAGAGGAACAAAGCCCGATTGATGATGCGGGGCCAAGCAGTACAACCTGTCTTGCTTTTGCACAGCTACAGACCACGACACCAGTTACCGCTGCCCTAGTCAGTGGCTGAAATTCAGAAGTCCCAGTATTAAAATATATTCATCCTATTCTGTGGGAAAGACAATGAACATTTTCTATGGGTACCAAATGCAAGGGTACATGTCAGCAGGCTCTGATGTCGCTTTACAGGAGCTGAACCACAGGATCACAAAAAAGCACACAGGCTTCCCCTGGCTCAAAGAGGAAACACGAGGCAGAGGGGGGAGCAGAATTCACATCTCCAGACTTCTTTATCAATATCTGCTTTAAAGAGCACCACAGATACCTGCTTCTATTATCCACTTTTTCAGTGTCTTGGAATCACAGTTACTAGTGCCTTCTTGCAGTCACAACAGCACCTAATATACATTATTCCCAGAGCTGAAGCTGACACCAATCCATAAAGCTGATGAGCAGAGGTGCCCAGTAATGGTCATTTTGGCTTGTAATTGCAATAGAAAATTGAATAGGGAAAAAAAAAAGGATTAAAAATGATTTCTCAACTCTGAATGCAAATTATCAGTCCTAGTTCAACTCCAACTTCCCTCCCACCCAGCTCTGGACATATACTCCATTTCTCTCCTGCCATTTGACACTCTCTTCCCTTCCCACCTTGTCTGGCCTAATTATGGTGCCCATTTGCTGCCACTACTCTACCCCAGGGGTTTAACAACAAAGACCTGGAGGTACAAGAAGGTATGTTGGGCCAAAGGGAGCGCACTGCTAATGCATAAAATGTTCTCTGTCCCCAAGATACGCTCTTGCTTTCAAATGAACCAGCTATTAAATATTTCTCCAGTTGTTGTTCATTAAATCAATAATTGGGAAAGCAACCTCTAGTTAACATCTCTAGGAAGGACACGGTGTTATTCAAGGCTGCAGCACTGCAGATAAGCAAAGGGAAGTGAATGCTGGAGAAAGACAAATAAAACCTGTACATCAAATGGGAAAGAGGAAAATGTGGGAATTAGCTTGGCTGAAGGACAAAATGGTATTGTGCGCCCTTTCTCCCTCCACAACAAGTCACAGCTCTAGACTAATGCCTTTGAGGGCTGCCAGCTCAGTCCTTTGGGCAGGGCTCAGAGACGGGAGCCCAGCACTCACAAACCAGCCTCATGGAGCAGCAGAGCCCTCCATGGTGCTACTTAGTTCTGAAACAAGAAACATCTGGCAGCTGGCAGCGCCCTTTTTAAAGCATTTGGTTCAGGCAGAGGCTTTTGTGAAGAACTGGTCCTTGAAGGCCAGGCTTCGGCTGATTTTGTGCTACGCATGGTCCTGCCTGCGAGCCGGCAGGTCAAACTGCAGAGCTTGTGCTGCGGTCACTCCAGAGCTCAGTTTGGGTTTCTCTCCTCTACCCAGCCATTAACTTTTCCAAAATTTGTATGGACACTTCGTGTATTTGACACCTTGGCCCTGCGGCTGGGTCCTGCCCGGGAGGAGAGGCTGGGGAGAGCCCCTGGACAGGAAGAGCAGGTGGGGTCGCTGGTCATCTGAAACTCATCTGTGGCCATTAACCAGACGGCCTGGATGCAGCCTCTGGCACAAGCAATTCCTAAATCACTGGCTGCCCATAGTTTGGAATTTATACTGGAGGAAAAAGTTACCCTGTTCACAGCCAGATCTTATTTCTCACTTTCCTAAATAGTTTCTACTGACCGATTAGATACTGAGCAAAACTGGCCTTTGCCCTGACCAGAGAGCTGCACTTTCTTCTATTCCAGCCTTGCAAGGGCTGGAGGCACAGCAGAGCTGTCTGTCCCTGCCTTCCCAGCAAGGGCTAACATCTGCTCACCTAGGCAGCTCAGAGAAAACAGAAAAAAGGACAGAAATGCAACCACAATGTGTTGAAAGGATTGTGTGTACCACAGGTGATAACTGTGGACAGCTAAAAGCTAACAGCACAAGTCTCATAAGACACCATATTCTCCTTTATCTTTTTCCCTATCAAAATTTACTTAACAGATTCACCTTTTATTCCGCCTTCCCCTGGAGGGGCTGATAGATTTATAAATGAGTAGACAAGCAGGACAGAATGGCGCAAGAATGCCAGGGACTGATACTGTAGGGCTGCAGGAACAGAGGGCAGCAAGACCTTCCATCCAACACAAGCCATAGGAGACGCCCTCCATGTGTTTTTTAAATAAAAAAACCCCAACCTGTAGTTTGTTACATTTTTCGGGGGGGGGATGGGGCGGGGAAGAAAAAAAGAAATATTGGGACCATTTATTTGGTTTAACTGCTCTGGTCATATAAGCCCACTTAAGAGATAGCTGAGCTAAGGTGGCTGAACCAGCATCTTCCAGTTGCCCAGAGCCGTAGTAAAAGCTCTTAAAGAGTAGCAGACAATTTTGTTTGTTTTCCTTAAAATAAAAAAGCTAGGACTAGAAATTATAGATCACTTCATTCCTTTTACAGAGAGACATCTCCTTTCCTCTTAAAGATAGTGCTTTCTTTTGGAAACATAAAACTTATCTTCCTATCTGTGACAGAGGTCTCGGGGGGGGGGGGGGGGGGGGGGGCGGGGGAAAAAAGCACCTTTGAATTAACCTTAGAATAACTCCTTTTGTTAAAGACAAGCTGACTTCAAATCAAAATAGCATTCCTTATAGCAGACAGTTTGGTGGGGGTTTTTAAATTCACATCTACCTCTAATCACAATTAGGCCTTTATTATATGGTAACAAAAAGAAAAAAAAAAAAACCAAAACCCAAAACAAACTGACAAACCAAACCAAAAACCAGTAAAGAAGAATTTTTTTAACCTGCTACTTTTCATAGACTTGTCAAAGAATGAAAGAACACCACTTCTCCCAAAGGCAAGGCAAAAAATTGCCACACTCTCTCAAACAAAATAGCAAAGAATCACTCCAAGGCCAAAACCCATCAAAACAGCAATAAATCTCAAAAATAGCTTCCTTGGCAATTTGGGGGAAAAGGAAGAAAGTCTTGAGTTTACAACTGAAAGAGATCTTCCCATATTACATATAAGACATATTCCTGAGCCACAAATAAATATTTGCTGACTACTGTTAAGTCACAAGTCTTCCACAAGCCAGAGCCCACAAGTACGAGCGCAGGAGGTACGCAGATTACTTCAACATATCTGTCCAACTATGGACTTGCATAAGCCCACTGCAAATTCCCTATTTTTCCCATTGAGAAAGCATCGTCTGAGGTGCCAGATCCATTAAGTCTCACACTGTGATGGCAGGACTTACGTTCACATCCTCCGGCACCTCCAAGGGCTGAGGCGTTGAAAAGTGGAGCCGTGAGGACAACCTTCCTCCTGGCTGGACAAAGTTGCACCTCGGGGAAGACAGCAGCTGGGCAAACAAGTCCAAGCAAATTCCCTTCTGTTCTACCTTGGAATGTTTCTGAAGGTGTTTATACATGCTTGCATGTTTGATGAGAAGGTGGCAATCAAATGGGTTTAATTTCTTCCTCTAACAGTTTATTTTGAGAATGAGGCAAGTGTCACCTCTCCACCATTTAAAACCAACAGCTCCATGGAGTAAAGACTTCCTTCCTACCAAAAGCATAAATCACCCTCTGCCAGCAAGCTCTGGATGGTCCATTGCAGCCAGTGAGATGTTATGCTTGGAACTTCTGACTGCAAGCGCAGAAAAGCTGGTATCCAGGAAAGTTGGTAGTGCATGGCTGTATAGAAGCAATGATTGCTATTACACATTTTCAAATCCTTGCAGGCCTAGGAGGTAAGTGCATTATCCATCAAAAGAGACACAGAGATTCAAAGAAGCTACATGACTGTCTGTAGACCACAGACAGAGGATTACACTTCTTCAGTTTATTCCTAACATCCATTTGTGTAAACCCTTAGCGCAGACTGCACACAAACTTAAATCATATATTCCTGTTGTTCTAGTTACTCGTGAAGCCACAAGCAGCTTGGCAACATGACTCCTCACTGGCCTGCACCAAACCACTGGCAACATCTCACCTGGCAAGAGGTCAGGATCTGCAAACATCTACTCTTGCACTTTCCACATATACGGTATTAAAGATAAAAGGGATGTTATAGACACATGTCAAATTCATTCTGCATTCATGCATAAGGTGATAAAAAGCAAACTTAAGCTAATCAGGAATCAACCCCAGGGATTCATTCCTTCACAGGAAAAAAAAATCTGTTGATGTAAAGCTTGCAGAAGGAAGCACTGGGTGCTCCCAAGTGTGGGCAGGCACAGACAGGTCATGGCAGAGCTGTACCATGTTCCATGTACCATCAGCATGGTCTGCTTTAGGTCACCAGCAGAGATCAGGATGGGACACGTACATCCTGTGGCCAGGAGGGCACTGTGGAGCTGTGGCTGTTTCGCTCTGCTGCCTGTGCCACCACTTCCGAGCGAATGGTGCCAAAAGTCAGGTGTCAACAGATGGTCTGAAAAACTCCAAACGTTTGGTAAGGAAAATGTAACTGCCCAGCTTCAAATCTGGCTCAGACACCCAGCTTTATCAGCTTGCTCCTACAAAAAGAGCCACAAATTCTGTAATCACTACAATTTATCAGGAGTTTTATTTTTTCATCTCATAAAAAAAAAATTTTAAAAAATCAGCATCTTCAGTAGCGCCAGATGCTTGAATGCCAGACTTAACAACTCACTGTCTTCCTAAAATAACTCCATTTTCCTTGGTGATCATCTAGTTCTGATAAATCACTCACAGTTACTACTGACTAGAATTAAGCAAATTTTATACTTCACAGATAGTCCAAAGCCATGGAGCTTTCCAACACTATTTTGACCATCACTGCTGACTGCTTATTAACTACCTGACACATTGATCCTATTTCAAGCATTCGGCAACAACAAAAACTACTTTCTAGTTCACCAGCAGCAGCACCTATTCAGGAACTGGTGTACAGGCAAACATATACCAGTCAGAAACTGAATCAAAACCCTTGAAAGTATCATTGGCTTCCTAACCCAGGATCATCTGAAGCAAAATCCTTGGCACATATCTCAGACCACCCTAACGAGATCGTTCACTTTCTGTTTCCAGAAGGAAGCAAGTCCTGGTCTGTGCCACTTGGTAAAACAGCCTATTTTTCAGAAATGCTGAAAGTGCCTAAAAACTTTATTTACATCAATGGGAACTGTGGATGCTCAACAGCTCTGGAAATCAGGCTTTCAATTATGGAATAAAAGAATAAAGCAGTCCTTTCCCAATCCCATAACCCACAGCAGGGCACAGAAGTATATTCTACCAATATTTCACTCTTTACTTTAGTATCTTAAAGTAAAATTTTGATATCTACTACTTTCTTCTTCCCTGTAGACCTCAGCTACCCATCCATTCAGCTGTGTGTTTACGGTCTTTCTTACCCAGGTTTCTAAAATTCCCTGAAGATATAAGCTCATTTTCCTAATCCTTAATCTCTGCAACCTCTAATTCCACTTGACAAGCTGAGTTGAGCAGGATGCAGGAGCATACACATCTTTGAAAGAGAAGTGGAACATTCCAAAAGGAAACAGGAAAGTCAACAAATTGCTGCAGGAATTAGAATAATGCTTTTGACCTTGTGGTTGTTTTTCCCTCTTCCCTTTCATTCTGTGACTGCAGGGTCCTTCACTATGTGGTGGTGGGGGGAGGTAAAATTTAAACACATGCACACTGCTTGCAGTACGTAAAAGCATCTCTGTTCATGGTGAGTTTGTTCTTAAGAGGTAACATGGAACAAGAGGATCCTAACAAAAATCACACAATAGTTTGGCACTCTAATGTTTAACTAAGACCAAGTAGCCACAATGAGCATCATTATCTCCCCCAGCTGTAAGTTTCTTGGTCCTCATTCCACCTACCCTCTCCTACTCACCCCTACTATTGTGCCACTCCAAAATCTGAGTGGGCCTTGAAATATTAACTCAAATCAGAAGAAGAAAATGGTAGAAACAAAAAGAGTATCTTTAAAAACACAGTAATTCAGTGTTAATATGCTGAAAATGGCAGAACTACCTGCCGCTATGAAAATGACCTACCTAGCGTGACAAACTCCTGCAGGAGTTAAGAGCCCATTTGGTGAGATGCTGAATATCTTCATGGTGAGCCATATCAGAACTACTTCAGCTATGGCTGTATTTACTCAGAATACCACACTCCAAACCTGTTATTTCAAACACCTACCAAGAAAAAAAGAATCTGATGCAAAAGGTATTTTGTTGTTTGCTTTTTTAATTCGGAACAGCAATTGCATACAGACTGAGGAAGGTTTCTTCTTCCGCTTGAGCCTGTTGGCTGGCACAGCAAGCACCCTGGGAATGCTTTTGTGTTTCTTCCAGCCCCACCAGGGACCCACAGCTGATCCGCTTGCAGCACTCGACAGAGCAGAAACGCAGCCGGCGAGGCATGCAGGGCCCCCGCAAGGGGCTCCCCCCCTTCCTCCAGCTTTCACTAAACAGTCTCTTTCTGGCTTATTACTCTCTCCCCGCAGCAAACATTAACAACAGAAGCAGCACAGAAAAACCTCGCTGCTAAGGATTAAGAACATCAGTCCTGACCTTCTCTCTATGTGGAAGGAATTCAAGTGGGCCCTCAGGAAAATGAAAGCAGGATTTATTTTAAATGGACCTTTTATGAAAATGACTGTGGTTTCCAGCTCGTCAGATAAATAGCCTTATTCACCTTGCCATGCCTTTGAAGCAGGTATTGTTCTGGAAGTGTTGTGGCATATGAATTTTGCTAGGCATACTTTCTAACTGTGCTGATACTACTGTAGAATATTATAAAAGGCAATTGTTCCCCAGAAAGGTCCATAAGCTGTGATTTATTAATGAAATGCCAAACCTGGGAAACGAGGCACAGGTCTCAGGAGTGCAGGGTAAAGTAAATAGCATGACAGAATACACATAATGTGTGCTAGCAAAAACAACAGAAACATGCACACAAAGAGAAGACGCAAATGCGTTCCTCTCCTTGATGGTATTAAACATTGTCAGCTAAGAAACATAGTCTGTGAGTGACTGAGGAATATGCTTAGATGCTATTCATACATATAAACCACCGGATAAATGGCAACATGATGCCAATTACAGCACAAATTAAAATCATAATAATTTGGTATAAAATGCCTTGTCTTGGCTAAGAAGCAGTATGCAGAGAAATGAAGAGGCAGCAGTACCTTAAAATTAGACCTGAAGTAAAAAACAACCAACTGTAGCATATGAAAGAACAGGATAATAATATATATCTCAGTTGCATGTAATGAATATAACTTGAAAATCATCACCATTTCCTGTACCATATGTAGCCACATCACACACAGCAGCAAAGCACGTTCTTTAAAAAGATATATCCTAGAGGACACTAGAGACTTTTTTTTTTTTAATTGATGTGAAACATAAGTAGCACTCCCCCCTCAGACATGAGCAAACTGTTGCACATCATTATGTGTTCCTGCTGAACAAGTAGAAGGTGCTGTGAACCACTATAAGGTACCTCCATAGCGTTGGTCATGAGTATAAATGCAAGACAAGGGCCAAGCAGTATGAGCTGCAATAAATTCCCCCAGACTGGTCAGGTACAAAAGCTACTGTTTCAAATTAGCTTTCCAGATCACCTTGCTTTGAATTACCCCATCGCACACATGAGTTTTCCCACTATCAGCCCTCCATATAACAGGTACCACATAGGAAGTGGAATCTGATCCATCACGTGCTCTGTACATACCTTCACAGCTACAACTGCAGGACAAGCTGCATTTTAATCACACTGCTAATTAAGCAGCATTTGCAATAGCATCCCCAGGCTTTGTCACATCCCTGGCACACTACTCAAAGCCCAACCAGACTGGGTGAGGAAGTTCACCACAAAGAGCTGAGCGGAACCTGAGGATTTTGAGACACGCCGGTGACTCCTGGTGCCTCGGCTAAAACAGGTCAAGAGAGGCCAATTTGCAGAGTGTGCTGGGCATCTGGGTGGTGAAAAATCAAGTCTCAAAAGGTTTCAAAGAGCTGCTTAACAACGGACTGCAACTTTGCTACATTAGTCACTATGAAAAAATCTTGGCCAGAGATGACAGCAAGGTCCTTTACTCCTACAGTGGGAGGTGTGCCAAGGAGCAGGCCTTTTCTTTACTCCCGTCAGCCCTTCTGAAGACGGACATGAATTGTCACATGTGATAGGGATGGCTGCAGCAAGAGACGAGCACCTGCCTTGTGCACCTGAACTGTGGCTGTGCACCTGAACACTGTGCAGAGCAACAAGTCCTTGGGGAGCTGCTCACGGGGAGCTCTTTGGCCAATAAGCAAGAGGGATTAGCACTATGCCCATGAAATGACCCAGCGAATGAAAGTTATATACAAGGAATTAACAAAGCAATTTTTCAAGCGACTTCCTCATTACGTAAGAAGGAGAACAACAGTGAAAATGCATGAGGAGGACGAGGAGGGAGGCTTCTCTCTCCAAACCATAACGAACTGGACAGCTGCCTTCTCTGTTTTTGCAGTTTTCAGCATAAAACCCCCCATCTAGTAACAGACGTGTTCCAGCAAAGCACTGTTTCTTCTCCTTCTGAGGTATAATAATGTTCACAAAATGAAATGGAACAAGAAAGCTTCATGCCTTAGATGTCCTTTATCAGCACTACACATACATGCCAATAGGGTTATTACCCTAATCACAAACGTCAACAACAAATTAGCCCTGTTTAAAATTCAATGGCAACAAAGGCGGAAATCCAATACATACATTCTCTAATTACAGTCCACGTAATATATTCTGTGAGTCTCCTGTGAGCCTGTTTTGTGGATGCACATGCATTGCCTCTTGCCACTGAAAATCAGTTCAATGTTCACTGCACAAATGTCTTCTCTTCTGCCAAAATCATTTCTAGCATTTCCATTCTCCATGCCACAGAAAGGAAAGTGTTAGTGCCAATGAGAATGAATATGAGGTTTTGTCCTCTTACCCCTGCACACCTACACACTCAAACAAAAGGCAGACAAACTGCATGCCCATTCACGCTAAAACCATTCCTTAGAAAATTGCAAGCTATTGCTTCCAGGTTAGACTTTGCAATGAAAAAGGAGAGAAAAATGGCTCCTAAGGCAGTTTTGTGTGTTTGCTTCAAAAAGAAAGCAGAACATCTTACACTTTATGAAATGTGAAAAATCAACTGATTTGTCTTATGCTGCCTACAAGCTGCAAAATACTGAGAAATAGCCTGTCTGGGGCTTGACTGAAGGATGGTCCTTCTTAGGGGGAGCAATGTCGTATGAAAGGCCACTACTGTTGTGTTTGGAAAGAAGCTTTCTTAAGACCCTAATATAACAAACTGTGCCTGCAGTTCATGTGTCCTGAACTTCCCTCTCCTCACTGTAGAAGACACTCCTGAGAGTGTCCGAAGCCAAACGGGATAACTTCTTTCCAGGAAATGTGCCTCTTCCTACCGTTTGCTTTCCTCAATGATTCATACTACTCGGCTTAACGGCAGTACCACAATTGGGTTGTTATGAGAGTCATTGAAAATACAATAGAAAATAGCTTCAGAAATTTAGAATTTCCTGAAAAGCAGAGTACTTCAGCTACCTCTAATTATACCTAGGGCTGGGGGAAGCATGTCCAAGTTGACCCCCAGGAACCATTACCAGTTCCATGTTCACAGTGGGTTTGCTGGGAGGCTGTGACCAGAGACTGGTTAGAGCACTTTGTCAAGAATAGGTGATGGTTCTGGTTTTACTTGGGTTAGACACAAAAGCAGATCACTTCAGATCCAATTTATTCTGTGTTTGGGGTTTTCAAGGATAAACACAAGGGAATCTACAAGATGAATTTCAAAGCATCCAGTAAGTCAATGCCTGGAGAGCGAAATTCATGTTGCTTAACGCAACATTAACAGTGGTTAAGAGCAAAGCAGTGACCTTATTCTCACAAAAAATTAGAAGTTGCAGTTTCAAATCAAACAGTGGTATTCATAAATCCAGACTGAATTGTTTTGCCTTTAAGAAAAAAAACAGAAGGAATAAAATTATGATAAAATTAGACATTTAATGCACGAAGTGTTTTGAAATATTTTGTTTTGCAGTTTGACAGAAGACAAACAATTCAGCTACCCAAAGGAATCCTTCTGGATTATCATTTTAACCAAAATAAAATAACACAGAATGTCTTTGGATAATCCTGAAAGATTTTTTTCCCAGCAAACCAACAACATTAATCTTACACATAGTACCAATTCTGACAACAGGAGAAGAAATAAAAAGCGACTGAAACTCCTATATTTCCCATACAGCATCTGTCAATGTATAATCTAAATTAATGACTCTGCAGCCTGGTTCATTTTCTGTCTCTGATCGGGAGCACAGGGAAGACTGCCAGCGTAGACTGAAGCATGTACATAACCTGCGCATTTTAGTATAATATAGGTATTAGAAACCTGTCACTCCCCTACTATGCTTTTCAGCAATACGTATGTTTAAGGAAGAGAAACTTTTGTACTATTTCAAAAATTATTACCAACACCTTTCCTAAAGAAGCTTCCACAACACAACTGAAGAAGGAATACCTTGTAACTCCCTACGATCCACAAAAAAACCCCCTTCCACATAAGTGCGTATCTGATCTCTGACAAGCCTAGTACAACCTCACTTTCATTTCTGCAATATGATTAATGGTGGATCTGAAATGCTGAATTGTGAGGCATGGCTTACCAACTATATTATTTACGCTAAATAACAATTTCCAGATCATTTCAGATTTCATACATTCCATTACTCCGCTGATGGGAAATCTTCTCATCAAGATGTATCCAACGTTTAGGTTTTAGAAGCACAGCAAAGGTACGAATACAATAATTGATTTTATTTTCAAATGGCTCTGCAGATGACAGTTCCCAGTCCTGTTTGAAGCAAGTGACAAAGAGCCTAATGACTACGGGAGAGGCAGACACACTTAACAACTTCAGTGCGGTTTGGATCATTAACAGTAATTGAATGCAGGACTCCAGGCCAAGTTTTGCCCTCAAATCAGACCAATTAGAGACTGAGACATTCAACTAGAGGGACGTTTTCATCTGTTAAGCTTGCCTGCATTAGTTATGTAGCAGTATGGTTTTTTCACCTCAATCCAATGCATTTGAGAGGAAAACTTCCACTTACTGACCATTTCATCTGAAGATTAGGAAACAAAAGATTTTAAACAAAACGTTGTATTGCACATCTTTTGGTGTTACCTTGAATGCAGCTATGCAGTGTAGGCTAAGTAACGTCATCACCAGCACCAGGAACACTGTGGCTAAGTTCCTCGCATCCCAGACGGACTCGATCAAAGGGATGCTGCCGACCTGCCAGTCGTAGCATAGGGTGATTGGTGCCAGCAGAAGCCACGCATTGAAAGCCAGAAGGTAGGAGTAAGTTAGAAACCTGCAAAAGAAAACGGGTAACGCAATACATGGAATGACTGCCAACACATGATACATTTTCCTTTGGCAATTACCACATACTATATGTGAGGAGAAGAAAAGAAAAAAAACAAAACAAACTCACTCAGGCAATACCATACTTCTCTGTCAATAAAGAGATGCTAACATAGGTGAGGGGCACTTCACCAGGTCATTTAAAGAAATAACATAAGATCAATAGTATTTACGTGGTTTCTATGCACCAGTGTTTGGAAAACTAACAGATCTTCATCTCCCATTTGAATGGTAGATTTTTGAAGTGACTTTCTACCAGCTTCAACAATAAATGAATAATAACTAAGCAGGTACATAGATATATTGAACTGTTAGACAGTTCACTGCATCACTCCTGCAATACAAAATATCCCTCTGGCTGGGTTTAACTTACAATTTAGGATTTCTCCTATGTGCACAATATCAAGCAATTAAAGTCAGACCTTTCTGTCTTTTCTCTTTGCATCCCAGCACAGAGAGAAAATACAGAAGAAAGGAGGCACAGGGTGATTCTTGGCTGATCCCATCACAGCTTATTAGGGCTGGGGACAGCTTGCATGAGATGTGCCACAGAAGCGATGGAGAAGTAGGGAGCCTTTCAAACTGTCGTAATCTTCATTAATTGGTATTCTCAATAGAGAGGAAATTAATGGGGAATGGAAACAGAGAACATGCTGCCCCCTGGGAAGTGTGCAGGGCTTTCAGAAGACCGAACAAGAACAGCATGTGTGCAACTGGGCTAAAGAAAACAAGAAAAAAAATAAAAAGAAAACAAGAAAAAAATAAAATCAAACCAACATCCCCTTTCCTCCCCAGCCTTTTGCTGCTTGGCACCTACTTGCCCAAAAGTGCATCCCCCTCAAACCACATTTACAAAAGTTTAAATACTTTTGTATGCAAGAGGCTGGAGATTACTCCAGCAATCCTGAAGTCAACCAAGCAAAATTGCGACAGCCTTGGAACAGACAAACCCTTCCTTGGTTCACAAATGGAAAAATCCACATTGTACACAACAAAGACAGCAAAGACTCAAAAAGAAATGAAATTATGTTCTATCCTGCATAGGATTTCTTCCATCTGAGCCTGCTTTGGCTGTTGTTATCACACCCAGTTGCCATGGTACCTTAGCAGGTTTATTAAAACGATAACAAAGGATGCCCAAGAGATGTCAAGCCATGTAGATAGAGGATTGTTTCACTCGCCACTTACAAACATGCTTCTTTGGGGTCAAAATGCAGCCCCTTAGAACAGCATTTACAACATTGTATTATATTTGTGGCGGAAGCTGTAAGACACTGAAGCGAAATGTGACTCCAGGCAGGCAGGATGGGAGTTTCCAGAGGGGAGTTGGGCCAAGACATGGGGATGAAACAGGCCTAAATTTTTGTGAAAACACTTTTAAATAACCACATACAGTTAGGATATCAGTTTCTCTTCTCATCCAAAAACCAAACATCTCCAGCAGCACCGCGACCCAAACGCGGGGAGGCTTACAGAGCTGGAATAATGTTTCATTGTAAACAGTGGAAAAGGCACATTCTCATTTCCCTGAAAATCTTTCTAAGCTCCCAGTTCTGACTGAAAATGGAATATTCCCACAATTTTTAAGGTTTTCAGCCATTTGGTACATTTCTCTTCCATCCCCCCATTTTCCTCCCCTTCCCACCCTGAGGTACTAAACAAGGGGAAAAGTGAGAGAAAATCCATCTTCTCTTTTAACAGAGGTAGCGATTAAAAAGCCAGTTTCTATTGAAGAAAGCATCCCTCAAAAACATAATCTCATTTTACTCAAACTCTTCTTACAATTTTGATTGTTCACTATTTCTAAAGAAACAAATATGACTTTTCTAGTCACCAAGCCAATCTTTTCTGGCCCGCATTACAGAGAAACACAGCAACGCAAAATCTGGTGGAGTTTAATCACACCAAGGCTCTCACTCATGATGTTATGTGTGGCCTGGCCCCACCTCTGCTCGGCCACAATACAAAATAGACTTCTGTATCAGCCTCGATACAACACCAGCTCAGAAAAGGTCGCCAGCATTTATTTACAGCTACTTACTTAAAAGCCAAACTGAGATCCACTTCTAGCTTTACTTTTAAAAGAAAAGGCATGTCTATTTATGTCAACCTGAATAACGTCATGGCATACAATATTGTTACAAGTGTGTATATTAGACAGGATTTTCAGAAGCATTGAGTTAGTTTTGCACTTGATGCGTTACGAGAGCCCAGTTTTCGGATGGAGTGTCCTTTTATGCCCTGGCATATTATCATTTTCAATAAGCATCACAATATTCATGGACGTTTGTATGCAAACCACAACACACACCAGAAACCCTCCCCTACTTACTCAGACTGGGCTGCTGGGTAGGAAGGAACAAGATGACATTTGGGATCTTAGCAAACTGCAGCATTGCAGTTAAAGACGGACTAGTTGCTTTTCTGCATCTTCACTGATAAGGCAGGAGCTGATAAATCGTTACGCAGCACAGAATAGATAAACACAGTTTGCTGCCATGACAAATTGAGTCAGTTTAACAAATTTTAAGAGGAATTCAGGGTAGCCAGATTAGTGTGTGTTAATGCATTTCTGCTCGAAGGTTAGGACGAACTGCTGTTAAAGATGAGAAGACATGCTCCAGGACACGTGCTGATCACGAGAGGTTTGTAAACAAGTCCCTCTTTCCATGTGCTTGTGGGGTTTCCGTCTTCCTTGGGAGCCATGTTCACAACCTGCTGCCAGAGGCAGGTCCCAGAGGAGATGGACAACTGCTCCGTTTGATTACAGTAATAATTAGTGTCTTAATATGCTCTGCCAACAGCGGTGAACTATTTTAAAGCCTGTGACAGTTATTACCATCTACGTACGGTCAACTGGTTCGCCTCTTCAGACACCTTACTGGAGAACCTTTGGCCACATCTCTCGTCGTCAAGCCTGAACACCCTCATTGAACGTGCATGTGCCATCAGCAGGCACGGAAGCAAGATCCAAGAGGGCGCTGCCTGATTTTGGGAGACGTTTGTAAGCTGCAAGAAAGCCTTGAGTGAGCTCTGATCCCAGCAAAAGTTTGGATATGCTTTCAGCATTGGTAACCTCTCCTTGAATGCGATGGATGGCTGTATAAAATAAAGCACTACAAGCTGTCACTATTCTAGGTACTAGGAACAGAAAAATAACAGGATGCTAATAATAGTTACTGACAATTCAGTGCTGCTTTTTACTTATGGCTCTCAAAAGCACGTGATATTCCTTTACATCCGTGTGGCTCTCGTATCACAAGGCTAACCAGGGAGAAAGCTAAATGCAGGAGAAACTTTGGAAGAACCCTGTCACCGAAGCTGACACTGCAAGGAAATAATTTGCAAATTTTGAAAAGACTCAAAGATTCATGGAATCATTCCAGGAGCTACCCACATTTCAGCGACCTACCTGCAAATGGCAACAAAAGTATTCTCTTTTAATTAGTTGACTACGTGAATTACATTTTAAATTAATGATCTTCTCTATATTGCTGTTCATGTCTGCTGGAATTCCAAGGGAGAAAAATCCCTGCCTCTAACATCTCCTGCTCTATCAGTTAATCCCAGGCAAGTCAGAGTATTACTGGTGACATGACTGGAAGAATCTGCCTCTTAATTGGCAATCAGTTTTCCCCCAGGCTGGGAATTTGCATTACAGCAGAGTCATTTTTTTTTTTTATTTGCAAATTGAACATGGAAATCCAAGTTTCAGTGAGTATCAAGTGGTTCTTTTCACTTCTCAGCATCTCTGGCACGTTCAGAAAAACACAGCTCCTCCTGTAGCTAGCAGGTGTTGTCATGGCAATCCAGTTTGTTTAGTTTTAAATTTTTTAGTTTAAATGTACTGTTGTGTGCTTTGTTTGAGATAAATACAGGATGACTCATATCTAGAACCTGTTGCAGAAAACAACTATCTGAACTGATTGCTTCTGCTGCAAAACTGAAAGTAAAGGGTACTACTTAAAGCCACAAACAACACGACAGAAAAATACTTGAGGGATTGTCTGTTATTTTTTGCTGTAATAGAGACTAACGAGCTTGGAAAAGCCCTAGTCTCAGCTCTGCCAAACCCAGGCAATCAGAGCACGTGAGGATTGTGAGACTAGCTAAAAAAAGACAAGATTTATAGAAATTTATGAGAAGTTTCATTTGCTTTCTGATTTTGGAGCATTTTAAGCTTTTTTCCCCCAGCTCCCAGGGACTGAGATTATAGATTTTTTCCTAAAACTGTGCTACATGAGTGATCACAAGACTCAGTGCCCCACCAAAGCTGCATGGAAAAGCAGGGGCCAGTGACCCTATTCTTTCTAGGTGCATACAGTGGTACAACCTACCACCTACCCAGTTCTGCAACAACCCATCCCATTCCTGACAAACAACCTTACCCCCAAAGACCCAGCAGGGTATTCACCTGCAAGTGGAAGTTTTTGCTGCACTGGGGATTTTAGCAAGGCAAAGCAAAATATTCTCCTGGTTGGGAAAAAAATGGACCTATCTAGAAGACAGGTGATAACAGTGCACTTAACTGGTATTTGGGAAAAGAAGAGCGTGTATGAAGAAGGGGGGGATCTGAAACAGAAGCAGGAAGATAGTCGTTGCCCTTTCAGAACTCACAGACCTTGTTAATGCTCTTCTGAGAAGACAACCTCCACACTGCCAGGGACTCAGGGAGGTTTCAGTTCACTGTAAGGGTGAGAAGAGCTCCTTTATTAGGGAAAAGAGCTTCTCACTTGCATTAACAGCTGAACTGATTCCAGCTCAAGGCTCTCTTCATCCTCTACAAAGCCCTAAAACCAAGTGTGTTTGACGAGCTACTTCACAATAATGTCCTCCTAGGACACATGTGGCTGCAATTATAACCAGGTGGTGGTATTTAAGGATATTGTCTTAAAATTGTATATATTTGTGCTTCCCCTGGGGAACTGCCATTCTTTCTCACGAGTTTATTTTCCTGCTCTGTATATTGTCAGCCTAAACATTTTCTTTTCATAGCCTTGGAAGAAAAAAAATCACACTCTGTCTATCCAGCACATTTTGTGATGGTGGAGTAAGACTACACAAACAAGCAACAGACAGACTAATTCCAATTTAACATCCAAATGCAAGTATCAGCTAGACAGAAAATACTCATAACTGGAAAAAGTGCCTGTGCATTCCCTTTCATCAAAACTTGCATCTAGGGGAAAAGAGCTGCCAGTCGGTAGAGGATAGGAGTAGGAAAGAAAGATACAGATAAACAGACAGCTGCAGCTTGATGAATAGCAAGTTAACTCCTCTGGAAGGTGGGTTTGTGTGCACCAGGGGCACAGGGGGAAAGGCAGACTACATTGTCCTCTATAGCTTCACAGCCTGAAGAGCTTTGATCTGGTGAACGGCGCTCTCTCAGTTGTTTCAACTCTGTGGCTAAGAATCTGAAAAATATCAAATTCTTGAAAAGTAAAGACTTTCAAAGAGCCTGTGAATTTCCAGTGAAACCCGAGCCTGCTGTCAGAGTCTCAATGCTGGAAAACCTGGGATTGATCTCGTACTGTTTCTCCTCTGCAAAGCCCTGCATGCTGTGCCTTCTGATCAAACGTGATCCTCAGCTCGCCACCAACAGCAGCACGCTCCAGAAGTCACGCAGCCGAAACCCCCCAGTCACTGGTGGGCAACTGCTTCAGAAGAGGCTCACTGAGGCAGCAGGGGATGGAGGGTCCTCTGAACAGCCGCTGAGATACTGGTGGCTGATCCTCAGCAAGTTAAAAACTAGACCGCAGAAACCCGCTGTGATGTTTCTGGAAACGGTCCATTGTACCCCAGAGCATTACCTACCCCGCACCGGCGGGAGCCAAAGGGATGTCCTGGGCACACTGCTTTGCCTGAGAAACTGGCCATGGTCTAGCCCTCCTGCGTGGAAGTATTTTGAAGAGCAAAATGCATTGCCTATAGGAGCCAACGGCCTCTGCTTTGGCTACACGCACCCCCCCCCCCCCCCCAACTCCATACGCAGGCTTTTGGCAGGAAAGGCTTGTTGTGTAACCAGCGCTTGCATCAAGCGCCATGACCCATTAAAAATGCCTATCAAGCTGATTTCCAGAGCAGCACTACCTACCGGGATTTGTTCATTAAACCAAGAAAACTTAACTGAGAGAGATGCTGAAATCTTTCACGTGGCTCTGGGAACCTGCTACTGTAGGATGGCCTTTGCTTTGTAGCACTACCTTCCAGCCCCCTTGGAATACAGAATACATTTTACACTTAATGTATGGACTGTCTGGGCCCTGGGTGGGCTTGACAGCAATTCTTACCAACACTGTTGTTCCCCCTTTTGTCTAGAAGTGAGCCCTGAATGCTGGGTGCCTGCAGAGATTACATGTAGGGCTGAAGTTAAGCATCTTTGGGTACGTGACAGAAAGCACTGACAAAACAGGCAGAACTTTTCCACTCAGGAAGCATGTGCAAGCCTGGCTAATTAAGAACTGGTATATCACAGGGGTCTATTTTAATGCCAGTTCCTGGTCTAAGGTCAGTGAAAAACCCATACCAGAGTAGTTGTTGCACTTGACTTCTATTGCCTTGCCAGAACTGTCTGGCACAGGAACCCACTTCTCCAGCACCGGTCCGCTGTGTGCCTTTCCCTTTGAAGTTACAACTGGGATGATTAAATGCATCGCTCAGAAAACAGTCACAAATCTCTATGAAAAGGAGTATGTGCCAGTTTTTATGTATAAGCATTTCTTCAGCATTCTGCGGCACTGAATTCTCATTTACCTGATTGAAACAGCAAAGAAATACAGAAAGTCAAGCTTACAGAGAGAGCAGTTCAACCATAGGACAATGTTATCTCAAGGCAGTCTTAGTAGAAATGCATTAACTATTTAATGCAACACCACAAATAAGCCTGCTTCATGCCCAGAGTGATCAGCCAAGGGAGGTCACAAGGCAAATGCCAGCAGAAATTAATATAACTTGACTCCCAAAGATATAGTTTAAAAAAAAACATACTTTCTTAGTTTGAAATTACTGGTAGGATTTAATCTGTTTCACACACCTTGAGACATGCTGCACGATGGACTTTTCCCTTGTCTCACTACAGTGTTAGTAATACAATCTGTTTATCCAGAGGCCTCCTACTTCTTTCCCCTCAAGAATGGCAGAAGAAAGAAACATTGTGCAAAACGTCTGAAGCATGACAGCTCACCGCTCAACGCCCTGCTAACACTCAAGCTGCACTTCAGTACACTGTTTACCTAAAGCTGAGTAGCTCTCAAAACCTTTCTAATTGCATTCTTCCTCAACTTTCATCTAATACAAGCAAGAATGTTTTAACAGAGGTTTGGGATTGGTTTTTCTATTGCAACAGCTTACCATAGCAGATTTTGGGATAGCAAGTCACAGTGACTGGAAACCTGTGTTCTTTAAGGTAGGTCGCTGGGGAAGGTACGTCCTTTCTGCAGCGTACAACAGCCTGTATGGACAGGCTTTAATGGCAGTGCTTACGAATAGCAGGATTCCCAACACCTTCATTTCTGCCTCCGCTGAGAAAGGGAATGATGGACAGATTTCATCTTCTCACATCACCCTTGCCAAGCAACACACTGAAGGACATGGAAATGTGGCTTTCATTTATGTCACTGTAAATTTTAAGGTATTTGGGAATATTAGAAAAATCCAGTACCTTGCAGGGACTGAAGCATTCATATTCTGACTTCCAAAGCATTTATTTGCATCCCCATTCACTTGTAATTTTAAGGACAGTAATTTAGTGAATATACTGAACAGATGATTTTTTTTTTTTAAAGACTGAAAAACTGTCACTATTTCAGCATATTTCGTCTTCCAATGGTTAAATAAATCATTATGTATCTACTTGAATTTATACATTTGTGTTGTCCAAGATTGGAGACAGGTGACACAGAACATACAGTCATGTTCTACGGCCAAACTGGGCCACACCAAAAGTCTGTCCAGACCAGGATCCTCTCTCCAGCAGTGACCAAAAATCAATGCTAAGCAAAGCATATAAGAACATAATTTTTTCCAGTTTCTAGCTAGCATGATGTCCCAGAGTTGGATGTGGTTTCTGCATATTTAGTAGCCTGGATTTCTTTTTTTAACTTGGCAAATCTCTCTTTGAGCCTGCAGAAACTTTCAGCACACCCACAGCATCCTGCAGGAAGGAACTCCCCAGCTCAACTACCTGTTGCAAGCTACCTCCTTGGCTTGCTTGGAACCTGTCTCCTCTTGGATTCATTTGATACACCTTAATTTCTATATGCTCCCCTCCTCCACACAATCATGGATACATAGACCTCTCTCACACCCTCAGTCATCTAATTTACACTACAAGCATTATAAGGGCTGACAAAAATCTGACCTCATTACTCAATACTTTTTCAAACCCATAACTTACACCTACCCCTAATCTTAGCAACACTCCAATAACCCTTGCCAGCCTCGGGACAAACCGTGCCTGTACAGCTCACCAGCTGACACAGAAACCTTGCGAGAGTTAACAATATTCCTTTGGGTTCATCCTATGTCAGCCAAGACCCCAACTCCAGACCTAACTTTATGCATTTCACAAAGACTGCCCCACATTTCCAAACTACTGTTTTTCTTTTTATTCCACTTGTTGTCGTCAGCCTTCCTCCAAGCCCCACAGAGTTGGCCAAGTCTTACAATAACTTTCAACTCTGTTGAAAACCGTAACATTTACCCTGGCAAGAGATGCACAATAACCACATTTCCAGCTCAGTGCAACTAAAGACGACTGCTTGCAAACAGAAACTCCAATTTGTGCCCTGCATGATCTTCAGAGAGTTACAAAACAACTTGCCTGCTGCCTGAGCACTAACCTTTGCTTCAGCCATAGTTAAGGTGTTAGTAACCACCTCAAGATCACCACCCAACACTGGCCTTCCTTTTAGTTTCTTGGGGCATCTCCCTTCTGGTCTTGACACCAAACTTAGCTCTTCCACTCCCTCCCAACTCAACCCAAATTGCAAATAACGTCCTGGCTTTAAATTCAGTGCTGTGACCTAATTACTGCCTTCAAAACCTCATTAAAAGCTTCTCGCACCAACTCTTCATATGCTGCTGCTGTAGGTGTCCACAGCTGAGGAACACACACTGCTTAGCAGCTTCTCTGAGGCTGAACCATAACCACAAACTCTCCCATGTGACTGGACATCCACCAGTTGGGCAAGCAACCACACACACCAGCACATACTTGGATGTTGAATATCCTCGAGCCTTGATGTCTTAGGCCCTAACACCAGGGCCAGCAAGTTGTATCACCTCCAAATCCACCCTCAAGCAATTTACTCAGCTAACACCACTTCTTATTTCTACCCTGTGGAAATACCAGGCTTTAAAAACAATCTTATCTCTTCAGCCTCCCTCCTCCTTGCACCTAAGCTGAACGCCAGCCCTGCACCTCAGCCTAGCCTTCCCGCTGGCCAGACACACAGACCTTCCTGGAAACCAGGCCAACGCCACTCAACCTTGCTGGCTCCATCTGACATCCCAGTCCTGCACTCATGATGACTGGCACAATGTCAGTTCTGCAGCAATAGCTTCAGCTCTGACCAAGATAAAGTCTCAGGCAAGAGTTATAGTTTGAGTCTGAAAGAGGAGGTAAGGAAGGAAAAGGTTTGTTGCCAAGATAAGGGCTGTGGTCAGTGGGTGCATCATGGGCTGTCAGTTCAGAGACAGTCACCAGGTCTCTGTCTACTTGCAGGATTGACCACTCACCCATTTGGCAAAAATTTGCCACCTCAGCTGTCCAGAAACTTACCATAAGGTATCATCCACATTGACTAATTAGTCTTCCCACAGCTCCGTGAGACTGGCAAGATACAACAATAAAAAAAACAGCTCTCATCTCCGATTTCTTGTTTGCAGGTGGACCCCACAGGTCTAACATGAAGACCACTGCCAGCAGCGCAGCTGGCCCTATAACTAGCTCTGAGGCAGTCGGTGGGTCACTGACTATTCTGAAGTGAAGGGTTAGCGTTTGGGTTCAGGAAAGAAGGTGTTGCTGAGCAAGCCTAACATGCCGGCAGGTGAATCCTGCAGGCTTAGGGTGGTGCATAGGATCAGGATAGCCGGGTTTTGGCCTCTTTCAGGTTGTTTGGTTGCAAGTTCAAGGTAGCAGTCAGCTTAAGGTTTGAGTTCAGAGAAACAAGAATTGCAGAGAAGAATTTATAGACATATTCTGCAGGTACTTCACATCTAAGATGAAGGCTTATGCCAGGAGACTAGGGTTAAGGTCAAAGAATCTCAGGACCCAGCTTCTTTCTAGATCATACAGTGCCCAGAGAGCGAGGACAGGGACTATCACAGGTCAACAACAAGATCCACAGCAGGGAAAGTGGCAGGTACTGAACTGCAGCAACACGCTGTCAGGGCCCTGATGCGCCTCACCTGGCCCCATGCCTGATGCCCATTGCTCTAGGAGCCCCATTTCAGCTCAGCCCTGTCTCCTGGATGGACCTCGGACCTGTGCTGTAGGTAGCTTTTCTCCTGGATGGAGCCCCACAGACACATGTTCTCGCTTGTCCTTACTCCTGCCTCTCACCCCTTCTCCTGGATGGACTTTGGGCCAATGTTGCAGCCTTGCCTCCAGTCCCGTCTCTTGACTGGACCCTGACCAGGATTCAGCAACAAACCTACTTTTCAGCTTCTGTTGTCAGGACCCGTGCCTGAGCATCAGCCATGGGAGGCTGGTGCTAGATCAGCAGGGAAGGAACCGACCAGCTAAGTTTAACTCTGCATATTAGAAAGCCATGTAACGGCTGGCATTCGGGCTTGCCGAAAGGATGGGTTTTCTGGATGGAAGATACAGGCTTCTGGGTAAATTGGCTAAAGTGAGGATTAAGATCAAGCTCAGCAGAAGTGGAAGAGCTGGGATAACTACAGGATTTTAGAATCCCTCCAGAACAATACTACTGTTTTTTACTGGCAAGGGTTTCCTTAATTAGGTTTGGAGCAGGTAGGTGTTGCTGGACTGCAGGTGAAGTCAGGGCTGCTGCTGGGGCCAGGGAGGACCTCAGCCAGCAGCACTCTCACTTGCCTTTCATAAGGCTGTTAATAAAATCCAGTGCCAGTGGTAAAAATAGTCACTGTTTCATACCCCAAGAATGACTTAGCTTTTGGGTTTAAAAAACCTTCCCCTGTCATTACAAGATGTAAAGAGACAAATACACGAAAGACATTTGCAGCACAGAATACGTAATTGGAATCAGGCCAGGATCATTTATGACTTGATGACCCCCATCTCAGCATAAACATATCAAAAAGGGACAGCAGCAAATCCTTCACGCTGTGCTGCACAGAGTCTGGTATTAATGACTCTGCCAGAAATGCTGCGAACAGATCAGAGCTTTCCAAATCAGACAACGTGCTTCCTGGAAGCACTTTTAGCCTTGATGGTAATAGGAGCTGTTGTCACATTATCATAAAGGTCTCCCAAATGAGATCCAGTCCAATTCTGCAGCAGATGTTGAATAAGGATTGCTTGATCTCAACCCGTGTCTCAGCTGCAATTCCACTGTTGGAATGAGGAGCCAGCAAGGCCAGAAAGTGACACAGAGGAGGACTGTTCCCATTTTCATTTGAGACATCAGGAAATTCCTCCAGAAGCCTCCAAAGTGTCTTTCCCTGGTTCAGTAGCTAACCAGAGCAAACAGTTATGCACATGGCCCCATCTTAAGAGGAAATCAACTTCCTACCACCTTCTCGGAACACTGGTCTGGTTAGGTCTGGAGGGAAGACCTAAGTCGCAGCTGCCACTGCCTTGCTGGTCTGGCCCAGCAGAACCAGAGGGATGTGGTATCAGCCGACCTAACCATACACCGGGTCCCAGGCAAGGAAAAAAAACGTTTTTACCACATCTAAGCATTTATGTATCTTTAAAAAAAAAAAAAAGGTGATAAAATAACAAAAATCTGTTAACACAAATTTCAGGTTCTTTGTTTTTGCCACATCCATGGCAGCCCATCCTATGCTTAGCCAGAGCTGTGCAGTACTCTGTTCCAGCAGGGCCCTGCCTTCCACCTTCACTGATTAGCCACCGATATTCCACCAACAGGAATGGTCATCCCCTTTTTACACAAACTTCAGCTGAAGCAGAAACTCTGAATGCTTGCATCCCATACCTCAGGAGCAGGCAATTTTAAGGTTTAGGATTAGGCTTCAGTCACTGGGCTTTCCGGTCCTGTGCTCAGGCAATTAAACTACATTCTTTGGTCTTTGCATAAAAATAAACCCACATTTTTCAGTAAGAAAGCATCTGTAATATAACTCTACAAGACCCAGAGCATGCTTTGGGGTTCAAATAATGCTGGTTGCTTTCTATTCTAGACAGAGCAATAAGGAGAAGTAATTAAGTTAAGACAACAAAACAAGTCTTCTCATTTGCCATCTGTAAAACATTTTAGTGCAGGGAAAAAATAATGTCAAGACTACACTTTTGAAAACTTTTGTTTGATTAGTGGCATTGTACCTCGTCAGTAAATACGGCGAGAATGAAGCTGGATTGTCCTGCTCCGAAAACATCGGCATGGATCCTCCCATTATCCAGAGGCGGAAATACAACACGAGAATCACCTTCAAAGAAGAACATCTCGGTTAGCAATGCGCTACTAAGAAGAACTA
The DNA here is from genome assembly GCF_018139145.2 of Gymnogyps californianus. Classification (NCBI taxonomy): domain Eukaryota; kingdom Metazoa; phylum Chordata; class Aves; order Accipitriformes; family Cathartidae; genus Gymnogyps; species Gymnogyps californianus. The sequence goes on from NC_059471.1 coordinate 151,654,161, forward strand.
AGGCCTCCAGCAAATATTTTGTTGTGATAGCTCTCCATGCTCTGCTCTGTGCCTAGAAGTGAGTCAGCTCAGCGGTTTAGGCAAAATTCAGTTTTGCCACCCTATGCAGGGTGACAAACGTGCCAACCCTCAGCACAGAGAGCATGCCATGTTGTTGCGTCCCCCCTCCTTTCATGTGTGCATTACAGACAGCAACTGGCATATCTCAGCTACCCACGACAAAGGCAGCATTTTGAAGGACAAATCCGTCACCCTGCTGCGGCTCAGACTGCAGAGCTTTGCTATTGACCTCTACCTAAACACAGAGGAGAAAAATATGGCTGATGTCTTAAAAGCTGTTCACTCATGCTGGCATAGGTGTAAGGACAAGCTCCATCGGTGTTTCTCATGCTGTGTAATCCTAATCCCTGGAAGGACTTCTGCGGGCTGGCACTCCTCCACCTTTCTGGGAACTACTTGTCAAGGGACAAGCAAGGGGATCCGGCTCCTAGTGCAGCAAAGGGAGTTGCACACCCAGCACTCCCCCGTGGAGGTGCTTGTTTTCTCCCCTGCAACATGTCAAGTCCTGCTTGGAGCATGTCAAGCAGCAGGTATTCGCAGGCAGAGCTTTTCTTGTGACTCTTACCAAGCTGTGCACTGAAACTAACAGCATGCCACTGAAAAGTCAGCCCAGCGCCAGAGTGTCCCCCTGCATTTAGGGCACAGAATACTTGCAGATGATTACATGGTTTTAAGGGCAACCACTATAAATTAAAAGAAAATGTGAACTGAAAACACAGCAATATTCTTGTCTCTGCCCAGCTGCAGTTTCCTAGACTATTTTCCAAGACTAACTTTGTATTAAGATCTACCATCTAAGCTTTCCGAGTCTTTTGGGATACCACCACACAATGTTCATTCTCATCATACACAGAAATACATGGTCAAGTCCAGTCGTACTTACGTAGCTTATCACCAAAGCAGCTCTCTTCAAAAAAGGCCTTGCAGTATACAAGAAATTCTGGTTGTTATTTGCAGTCAGGTAGCTGAAATATAAGGAAACAAATATTTGTTGAAATACTTTGAAACAATAACTTGTTTTTCAAACTGGAAAAAAAGCTGTACATTGTTTTAACCACCCTAAAGTAACGTGCGGTAATAATGACATCACTCCTACTCTTCAAAGCTCTTTCCATATGACTTAAGTAAAATATTGAGACCACTTCAAATAATACACACTATAATACATTGCAGCTTCCCCATCAAAATCTGTTGTGGTTTTTTTTGTTTTAAAAAATCATCAGTTAACTCCTTAATCCTCAGAAAACCCCCACGTGTGTCTCACGAAGATTGCTGTCTTCAGAATCCCAGAAAACTACGCCGAGACACATTTTTAAAAGGTCACCCAAACAGAGCAATTCAATTTTAGGCCATGATTAAAATGCAAAAACTTCTCGTTGCCAGCTCTCTGCTCAGTCACTAGAGATAGGAATAACTGTCTAGCAGAACTGAACTTATTTTAAGCATTTTTTTTTTAAGTGTATTCTGCATACTTAAGTTTCATTACAAGTCTGCTGACAAGGTGTTATGATAATTAACTGCACAGAAACAAACACACAGGTGGCTTATTGTTGTAGGAATGTTCATAAAAACCTTCCTGTTTCTCAATGAGTAAAATTAAGCTGTATCTGGAGCCAAAACTACACATTTATTTTAATATAGAGTAGAAGCACTTGCCAAATTCTAAGGAGCTTTCTTAATATAACAAACGGTGCCATACCTATGACATTAATTCAATGATAATTCCATTTCTGTTGAACCTTACAGAGGCTTCGTCATTGTAATAAAGCAATGAGAAACAAAAAGAAATACAGAAGAGACAACAGGAATATTTTAAGCATATAGGAGCTAGAAAACTATTGAAAAAGTGACAAATAATTTTAAGAAGTTATAAATATCAAGTAAACAAAATAAATTCAGAAGGAAAACATTTGCAGGTTCCTGTGTGTAACATACAGTCAGTATCGGGATACTCTATTTAAATGATTTACAAAAACTGCAGCATGAATCACAACACCTGCATGCAAGTTACCTTTCCAAGCATGAAAGCATCATATGTTTCTCCCATGAACATCTAGCATATAAAACGCATCTTATTTCCTCTCCAAATTCCTCAAGACAGTCTATCATCTGATTGCTTCCACCCTTCAAGTCTTCGAAAAACCAAGATTGCAGCACTTCCTAATGCTGCCAAGAGTCTTTAATATCTGGGTTTTTGTTCAAATTTTCTATAGTAGGAAGTTTGCAAGCCTGGTCACCATGGCATGATGGAGAAAAGATTACACTGCAGACAAAAGCACCAGGGGCAGAGCCAGCAAAAAACAGAGGCAGCATTTACAAGGAGAAAGAAGTACATCTGGGTGCTCTCTACAAAATAACAGCTCTTCAGAAAACTTTCCCTAAGTGTTGTGCCTAAAACTCAGGAACCAAACCACACACTGTAAAGCAAGCCAGATGACTTTCAGTCTTTGGTGTCTACTTATTTACAAATGTTGACATTTAAGCACCGAATCTGACTTAAATGTCAGACTAGTCTTCAAGGGCTGAACTCCGCAAAGTGTAAAGTTTTTTGAGCTTCCACTGATTTTAATGAGGCTCCAGCAAGTACAAGTGAGATGAAACTAAGCCTTCAGCTTTCTCTCTCCATGAAAGGTCAGGTTGGCCTTCAAGTGTTCACCATGGCCCTGCTCCAAAGCCCACCGGAGCCAAAAGGAAAGACTCTCGGTGACTTTAATAGCATTTGGATCAAACCCCGGTCTTTTGTTGCCTACTGGAACCTTTTATGAAACTCAGCCCCCTCGTGATTTGCAGCAGGAACAAGTGTTGAGTTGCATTTTGTTTATATTTTTATGGGTGGAGGGAGGAGAGCCCTCTATTAATCATGCTGCCTGACTCTTTTCAAGAACCTATTTTCACTCGCTTGTAGTTTTAACTAACTGCAACAATTTGGGCAGATATTTTCCATTACAAATATTTGCTTTAGGTGGAATTATTCTGGGAAAAGATTAGCCAGAACAGTTCAGCTTTTTCTCCAAGACTTCAATTAGAGACAGAGGAGCACTTTTATCGGTGTCAAGAAGTCTGCCAACTTCATCCTTGAGAAACTATATCACCTCGCACGCCAGTGACCTAAAACTCGTGAGGTGGCCATCATCTCCGGGCCATGTGTTTGCCACCCTCCAGAACAGCCACTTGTGGTCGGGCAAGCTGCGAGCTCAGGGGACAGCACCTGCGGGGAGGTGGGGACATGCAGACCCCGCTGCTTTGCCGTGCTCAGCAGGGATCTGGGTTTTAACAGATCAAGTTTGCATCGAAGATGTTCCAGCTGGAACAACTGCTAGGGACAACACGCTATTTGTGAAGGTAGCCCTTCAGCCAGAAGGGTAAACTTCATTTTCGGCTGCTGAGGCTCAGGAAAGTGTGTCTGTGCTTCAGGGCCTTGCAAACACTGATCTAAGTCTGGAGACCACCATAAAGCACAGAGGAACCCTCATTATTACCATCTCTCTGTTCTGTCTCAAGCCTGGCCTGAGGAGAAAATTAAAGCTAGAAAATGAATGTAAATGGAAGGGAGTAGTTGCTCTTTCATTATTGGCAGTACAGTGCAGGAATGCTTACTCTTTAAACATCTTGATTTTGACTTCTTTTGTCTGCCTATGAGTAACGAAAATGCTGCCCACATCTCGCACCTTCCTTGCAGCAAGCATAACACCATGCAAGCTACCAAACACAGTTTCAAGGCATGAGTTTATCTGCAAGTCAAAGTTAATTTGAAGTGCTCCACTGAATTGAAGGGTATCTCTGGCCACTGCCGAGCAGGCCTTTTGAAAGCATTTCAGAAAATCCTGACAGGCCCCTCAGTTTATGTTGTGGAGCAGTAACATCTCCAGGAAAAAAAGAAACCCCTGCATTGACACCAACTGCAAATCACCACTCTGCTAGAGAGCAGATGGGCAGCAAGCAGGAAGGAACCAGAATGAAAGCAATGGGTAACTGGGAATGGGTGAAGCAAGAGAGTTCAGAGTCCTGAGCTTTCTGATCCTTCCTCCAAATGCTTTTGCTACTTTGCAGCTTCAGCTAAGAAATGTTTCTTTCCATGATAGTTCAATTAAGAAGCAAGGCTTTTTCATTTTGAGAAAGCTACTGTCCTGAAGTCTATCTGGAAACCATGAAAGATAACATGGTTCATTGCTTGGTAATCCAGCTGTCCGCTCATCACATGAACGTGCGGGAGTGGCATAAACGTATGGGTTATGCTCAGTGCATCAAAGCTTTACAAGAACCATGTAGTTTTCCAGAGTACCTTACTGAGGCTACTACTTTTTTCAGGGAAAGTAACTAGTAAAATGTCTCATGTCTGGTGCAGGCAAAGAACAATACATCGTTTATGTATTAAAATCAAATGAACTGTAAATGGGACCTGGACAAGGAAGTTTGCTAAATGTCAGTGACACGCTGCATGTAAAATGCAGTAGCATTTTACATGTAAAATTGCAGCTTGCAAACACATCTAAAGTTACATCAAGCTTTGCTCAGACAACCTTAAGATCAGCCAAAGCTTTGTTTTGTCTTTAGCTGGGACAATCAAAGAAATTACTATTACAACAGTTTAACTGTTTTATACCCATTTTAAACAGCTGCCTTGTATAAAGTCATTTACAGGTCAGATTTCCATGCATTTGCCAACCACACCAGGCTGCCAAACATCCCACAGTTCATGGGAACCACTCCCTATCACCTGCTCCACCCCGACCAGCATAACATGGCTCCCCATGCCAAAATACACACAAGCATTCATTCCCACATGAGAGCAGGCGTGGGATGTATGTAGAAAAACTGTATTGATGGTAGCTCCACGCAGCAAAATGCTACCTCCAGAGCAGGCAAACATTTCAAGGTGTGGGTCTCCCAGATTTTCATAATGCAATGATAAAATTAGAGGAGGAAATCCAGATCGCAAGGTTTGCTAAATGAGTGTGAAAAGAGCCCATTTGGGCAGAGGTTCCACCTCTGCTTCGTGCCAGTTTTCCCACAAAGCGAACCAGCATGTAATTGCCTACTTGCTATCTTTTAAAAGCCTTTCAGGAATACTCCCTGAAGCAACCAGAATCACAACAAACAATAAATCCAAGAAATGCTTAATAATACAGAGACTTCTCTTGCACAGTTCGAGCAGAGGCCAAGACAGATATTTGGCAGCTCCGGCTTCCTGAAAAGCACGGCTCATCCTGAAATCAATTACATCATCAGGGCACCCGGAGGTTTTATAATTGAAGACAGCAGGGTAGGTGGCCTAGTAAAACTCAATACCATGCAGTTTACAGGAATGTAAACTTTGCTGGTACCAGATGGACTCTGTGTTAATCAAAATAAACTTCTCTAAGAAGCAGGCAGCTTTTTTAATTTGCATGTACCGTTGGAGGCATCTAGAGTTTACAGAAAGGAGTGGGGCAGCTCCTCAGCTGCTGTTCATTGCCACAGCTGTCTGAGCTATCGAAGATCAGTATCGGCAACACGTTTATCCTATGCTGCAGCTAACTCAGCTTTGGTATAAAACGTGAACTCGCTCTTGTGTTCTCTTTGAAGGCTTTCTCAAGGGAAGCCAACAAACAATTAAGATTTATGATGGACACTCCCCATCAGGGACATCTAAAAGACCAAGATAAGTACACAATAGAACCAAGCTTTGGTGTTTCAAGAGCTTGTTTTGGCCAGGTCCCTCCACTATCAGAAGATCATTGCTCCCATTTATATTCTTCTCAGGAAACAGATCCAACTCTGAGCAACCGCCAGAGTTTTGAACTAGCACTTTCAAAACCTTCAATAAAGGCAGACATTAGAAGGATGAGTATAAAAGCAAGGCTGTTAACTTATTCTTAATTATTGGTAACAGTAAGACACCTCTAATCAAGACATTTTTAAACTTAGAAGGGGCTATTTTAAGTGAATGTCAAAGCTTTAGGCCATTGGTAGATGCACACCTAATTCCAAAATGGTTTGACAGACTCCCCTGCTGAAAATGCGCAAGTTCTACAGGAGCCATATTTTCTCTGTAGAGACCACCTTACCTTTTCTACTTAAAGATGACTTCCTTATAATCTGTCCAGCCCATACATCTTATATTGGAGAAGTATCTTTTCAACCTAGCTCGGTCTATATTCCTCCTTGAGGACAACCACTGAAGGGCAAGTGTATGTGATATCCCAGGGAGAAAACAGGAATGAAAATCCATCGTGGAGTAAAAAAATTGAATAAAAAAAAAGAAAAACCAATATATTCCAGACACGTCTGGATTTTTAACTTGCTTAAAATACCTGTCAATGCAGGGAAATAAAATAGCAGTCATAGCTACAGGTTTTGCAAGGGAGAAGAAAGAAAACCCTTCCTGCTTCCTTCTTTATGAGTAGTCTTGACATTCCCCACAGCATGTGTGGCATCCTTGCTCCTTATCTCCCTGGAGAGCCTTAAACCCCAGCCACCACTACCCACGCAGACCCAGATGCATAAACACACACAAACAGAAGCAGTTTTACCAACTCTTTACGGGGCCATGGAGAGATTTTATGAAAGTCACAACTGTTTTAACTCATTTGCACTGATAATGTCACGTATTCTTCGTGTACGTTTTCAGTTGTGACTACATTTGGAGTTCTTGCTGTTTATTGGATTTTTGGGGAAAGCAGAGCAGGACATAACTGCATTGGCATATACAGCAGAGAAGGTGATCCCACTTGTGGGTTTCCCGTATTCTTTTAGGCAATACATACCTCATTCTGTGTGGGATAAAAGTAGAGGAAGAAAACTGGGAGGAACAGGGAAAGGAGGAGAGAGAGGCACAGTAGGGGATCAGGAACAGAAAGAGAAAAAAGGAAAGTAGCAAAATGCACTTAACGGATCAAAGATGTGACCAAAAAGATGAAAAAGGGCTTCCCTTCATACCAGACATTCCACCGACGCGACAAGGAGACAAGGTGGAGCAGGGCTAACAGGAAAAATAAGACCTCATCAAAGCACAGCCACCTTCCCCCAGATCTCAGGAAACTGAAGCACCATGCCTGCAATTTAACGCTTCCATTGGTTTCTGCCATTTTATTTCCTCTGCATCACACACACACCTGAGGCATTCAAATCCACTGTTAGGCTTGTTATTCCCTGTCCTAGGCCAGTTAAGTGCTGGTATAGAGGTATTTCAAGCAACTGCATTATAAGCAGCACTGATAGCAGCTTTGGCTGTTCCACACATTCAACTACAAACCCCTATTTTCAGCTGCTTGTTCTTTTGACAAGCTTTATTCATTCAGGCTGAAAGTTTTCCCTTCCAGGAGCTTCTGTCAAGCTGAAATTGTTTTCTTCCTTGAAAGCATCAGGTAAAACAGTTAGGCTGTTCCTGAAAAAGCAATTAGAGAGATTTGCCCATATCAACAAAGTTGTGCAACCACTTTATTGGGAAAACGTCAGTGGTTCCATACTTTGGAGCAGGGATTTGAAATTTAGTAGAGGGACTGCAGAGATGCTCCTGTTGTTGCTTTCAGTGACAACTCGCTCTGCTTCTGGGCACATGACAAGCCACTGGGAAAAAAATCTCCATTTGCAACGCTCACTAGAGATTTGTATCAATTCCCTGTCGTCTCTAGCCCTACCAAACACCATCTAGCAGGAACCTGCAGGAACAGCATCAGACTCTCCTTGCATTGCTCCTGCAAAGCCACTGAGATAGGAGATTCTCTCCTGCAATGCCTGTACCCAACCTGGAAGAGACCATTTGCTTGGACTCCAGAGGGCTGAAAATTTGTGTCTGAAGAAGAGGCTACGTGAGTATGCATTACAAGGAAAAGAGAGAGATAAAGGAGAAAGGAAGGTAGGCACAAAGAGGAAAGGGACGGGAACAAAGAGGAGCCAGGAAGGAGAGAAAGGAAGAGAAAGATGGAGATACATGGAGATATTCAGACCTCTGCTGCTGTCAGAGATCGAGCGGCAGTATCCGGGAAATCTGCTGCCACTGGAGCTCCATTCACTTGTGTCCCCAGTGAGCACTCGGGAGCTGGACTGCGGCACCAGAGGCAGGAAAGAGCCCATCTTCCCCAGAGCAGCTCTGCTTAAGAAAGCAGCTGTGCTTTCGACGAACCAATCTAGCACGAGCAGATGGACCCAAAACCACAGAGGATAGCCAGGACTCTTACAGACTGACTGCTGCCTTTGTGTCTTTGCACAGAAAAGAGCTGGCAGCTTTCGAATACAGTCGTCTCCAAAAAGCAGCACAGCGCCCATGGGCCACAGTCACTCTGCAGGGCCAGGCTTGGTAAAGGGGTCAGCCTGCGCACAGGCAGGGAGTGTGTGGTCTGCGAGGTATCTATAACACGCTCCCTAATCACAAAAAACTAGCTGACTCGCCAGCTTTTATGTGAAGAGGGGAGGAGGTTATCCTCCACTCATGCCCAAGGCACTGTTATTGTGAGTGGAAATTATTGAGGTGTCCCTGGGAATCCAGTGTCCTAGTGAAAATTTACAAACAAGCCATAAAAGATGCGGAGGCCTGCTGCGTTGCTTTGATGGTCTCCATAACACATTTCATTTCAGTAAACACACACTAGTCCAAGTAGGCTGCTAATTTACAGAAGGAACCATGGTGGCTTTAAAATTATGTATGTGCAATTAGGGAATTAAGGCTCTAACTTTTTGCCATTGTCTTTGCCCAGGATCCCAGTAAGCAAACTTTAAAAAAAAAAAAAAAAAAATTTAAAAGTTTACCACAGGGCAGAAGAGGAAGAATAAATCCATTCTATCAGTAAAATATGGCAGAGAAAGAGCACAGAAATCAATGTCTGTGAGATTGTCAGTCTCTTTCTGGTGAGCCTCCTGCACTCTGCACAGGAGAGGAAAGATACACACCTTGAAGTAGGAAATAATACATACCACTGCTAGCAACAGCAAACCATCCTGGATTCAAGTACAGTGCCAAAAAAGATCAAATAAGGAATGGGGCGGGGGGGAACACCAACAAAAAGAATAGGACAAAACAGAAACCACCATATTCAGGCAGTCTACCTACTTCTCATGGACAAACACATGGCACCACGCAGGCAACCAGCCTCCAGAAAATACAGTGAGGACTCAGTGAGGAGCACAGTCCAGCGGGGTAAATATGCCCGGCGAAGGCAGGAGCCCCAGCACCCAGCCCCAAGGCGGGAGTGGATGCATTTGCCCCTACCAGAACCACAAGGATATGCTCGGAACAGAAAAGAGGTCCCCTAGGGAAAAAGGCCCATCACCTCCTGCATGCATCAGCCCTAAAAAAAGTGATAGGCACTGATGAGAAGCATAGGGGCAGGTAAGGGTCAGCTGGTCCAAATCCCAGCTCCTGAAATAACTCTTTAAGGAATTTAAATAACTTACTGGTACACAGTTTGACTTAAGGAAGGAGGGGAAGAAAGCAAACTTTTACAGCTGAGCCTGCTCTCAATCAGGGCAAATGCTCAGTTGTTTTTTTTTCTTTTCTTAAATATGTTTGCCGAACTGAATTATATTTTTTAAGTCATCATTTGGCATCAGCCCAAAAAGAAACTTTTTGCAATGCTTGGAGAGGCACATAATGTTTTAGTTGTGAGCATTTCTGGTAAATCAAGTGAAAGTGGTAAGTGAAAGTCTGGTTTCAGAAGGAAACGTGGGCACAATTTGCAAAGAAATGCAGGGAGAAAATAAGCGCCTGAAACCCCCTGTAAATGTGTCCTGAAGAGTATTGCTTTATTTCAAAACCTATTTGTTTTGAATTTTTTTTTAATTCTTCCATAATTTACTTGTAATCCAAAACTACTTGTCAAATTCAATTTAAACCCACATTTTTCATGTAATTGGAGAGGGGGGAAGATCACGCATCCGCAGTTTGAATCCTTGACTTTGAGATAAGAAGATGGAAAAAGGAGCAGTTATCACACTGCTGTGATGGGGTAGGGGGACTGTGGACCTTCAGGACAGTAAAACAGAGTGTATATGGGGAGTTCACCAGCCTTGATGGCCAAGAACCAATTTACAGACATTTAGAAAGAAACAGCAAGTGATAATGAGAAAATAAGTGACAACAAGTGATAGGCAACATTCAGGGGGGTGACATTCATGCATTTGATAATCTTCCCTCCTCCTCCTCCGCTGACTGCCTCTGCCTTAGGACAGTGAGCTCTAAGGGCTGGGGCTGGGTTAAAGGACCATGTTAGCACAGACTTTGTGGGAGCAGTGAGCAAAGGAGAGAGCAAGAGCTAGTGTACGAGGCACTACTGCAATAGCAACAGTTTGATTATAAGAGGTGTTAATGAAGACCGAAAAGCTTGCGTGGATTCTCCTGAAGATGCCCTCTAAATTAAAAGAGGTTATAACCTATTGATTTACAATGAGAATTTTCCCAAATTCACGCAATGGAAAGGGATGGTCCTTGTTTGGACTGTCTGTCAAAAGCCACCAGTGGCAGAGACACTAAATTCAGCTGTATTGTCCTCAAACTGAAGCTTGGCCTGTTTTCCACAAACTTTTCCTTCAAAATGAAACCCATGCATCATCTACTTAAAAACCAGTTTACTGGATGTCAATGCTAAATACTTCAGGAAGAAGGTATTTCCTTTCCGGAAAAGTCTTAATCTGACATTTGATCTGGCACGTCCCTTTGCTTCTGTCAGATTAAATAAAGCAATCCGTAAGTATGTCACAGCCATCTCTAAATACAAAATAAATGGTAAAAAAAACCCCTTCCTCACTCTTTTCTTGTTAGGAAACCGTCTGTTATTTTTAACATCCTCAAAAATAGCTTGTTCTTTTTAAATATGAATGACACGAATCTGTTAGCAATATAGCGAAGAAGCAAAATAACATTCTTCAGAGCTGGTATCCTTTCAGAGAAACTTTTTGATGTTTGCAATCAAATGCAACTCAATGCCAAAGTTATACTGCAACACAGAAAGAATCTGAAAGAAAAAAATTCAAAAATTGGCAGCAAATTACTTCTTTTGTCAGCAGCCCTGTGAGTAAATTGTGCCTGTGCTATTACTGTTGGCATGAAATAGCAAACGCTACACTTCCAACAACTTTTATCTCTGTCGCTTTTCCACACAATTATCTACACACAAATCCTTAAATTCCTCAACTTAAAAATGGACCGGTTCTTTCATCACAGGCACTCATGGTTTGGTTATGATAGGGTTCATCTGTGAAAAATAAAAATTAAAATCCGCAATAGCCAGTAAAGATTAGTGGCTTGCTTTAAATGGATTTCCTCTGCAAAGCTATTCTTTATAGCTCATCTAAACAGATAATAAATGGTAAAAGCCAAAAGCACATCAATAAAAGAATAACTCTGAAACTTGGCAGAAGTAGAAAAAATAATTACATTTTATCCTATTTTGACCACAATTCAGTCTCATCTATTGCCAGAAAAATAAGACCACAAATATTCCAGTCTTCTTTAAGTCACTAAGATATTTGCTTTGAACTGCATTGGCAACTTCCAAAAAGAAAAAAAAAAAAAAAGCAGTAGCAAGAAAACTACATCATTTTGTAGTCTCCACCTCCACAGAAGTGGGTTTAAATTCTGATATTTAAATGCCTGGCAAGCATGAAAGATCCTGCACAGTTGCTCACAGGAAAGTATACGGGATGTTGCACTCAGCCAAAAATACGAGCAGCTTCTGCCTTGGGGATTTTGCAGCATCCTGTAATGCACACCCCCCGACCACATCAAACCTGTACAGGGTGGGGCTGGAGCTGACACTCAGTAACGCTCAGATGCATATTTGCAGGGACAACCAAAACTTCCCACCTAACTGATAGCCTCTCTTCCCCAGACGCCCCACACTAGAAGGCATGTCACCTGTTTGGCTTGAGGGAAACCCATAAAAACGCATCGTGAAGTCTGTTCAAGGCTTCATCACCCTCCAACGTAGCCGTGGTCTGGGTCGTTCTGGTAAGCCACGACCAAGATCACTTTAACGAGGTCATCTCATCTCCTCCACAGCCCCACCATGCAACGCGTCTCCGCACTGCCGAAGGGACACCCGCGCTGCCTACCATGAGGGACATCCTCTGGCATCACACCCGTCCCACAAGCCAACCAAAAGGAGGGTGCGAGGGTGTGGGCAGACAGGCCCTGGTGGGGCAAGGAGAAGGAGCCACACATCATGGGAAAGGCTATAGGTCCCTCAGAGGATACTCCCATGGTCTGTGCCTGTCTGGACACCAAACAGTGATGGGATCTGGTCAAAAATGATGCAGATGTCCAGACAAGAAGGCACAGGTGACAGAGGAGGGGAAAGGTGAGAAGCTGTATCTGAGCTACCACAAACATGTCTGCTCATTCTTAAGGGACAGTGGTAGCTCTTGCAGGACCATTGCTGCACAGGTGCATGGACACAGCCAGGACCTCGGCCTCGAAGGCGACCAGAAGAGTTGCTACAGAAGAACGGTGGCACAGCCTCTGCTCCGCAGCATGGCGGCAGTCCCATTGTAGCTAAAGCAGGAGAACTGATTCTCCCAAATTCACTGGTAAAGAAGCCCCAGGACAAGCAATGCTGCAATAAAACTGATCTAAAGACTCTTGCATAGATTTGCTCACAGGAAACAGATATTTTCATTAAACTAACTGATTCTTTTTCTTTTCTTGTTCTCCTTTAATATTTGCACTGCATATGTTTGATCCTATTATTAAACAAAATAAATAGCCCCTTGTTGAATAATTAAGAAAAAAGTACCAGCCAGTGCGGGTAGTATTGCCAACCAAGACTGAAGACAGAGAGCTGCTGTTATTTCTGTATTTGAGTTATTGATTAAATGTAACATCCGTAAAGCAGCAATCAGAATTGCTATTCCGCAAACATTCCCAGAGAAATAATGACCTGTTCCAAGTGCCAATCACATATACTCTTGTGGTTAAAATGCAATTAAACAAGTAAAGCATCCAATATACCCACAAGCCAAACAAAAACAAATCACAGAAACCTGAACTGTGGAGCAAAAACAAAGGCAAGATTTTTAAAACATAATTCAAAAATGAGACGTGTCAATACAGGCTGTTGTTTGTAAGCCACTATAAAAACTTCCAGGTTACATGTATATGTATTATTTATACACAGGGAAAAGGGTCTTTTTCCAAAATACATCTCAGTAGGAAAAATCTTGTGAAACAGTAATGCTTTTCTTATTCCAGAAAACTTTCTTTTTTATGCTTCCTGGTTTACTTTTTAAGGTTTTTTTTAAGTGGTGAAATGGACGGGAAGAAAAACATTCTTGAATTAACTATGTAAAACTCTTGCCCTCAAACCCTGAAGAAGAAAGGTTATTTGAGAAAAATAAGACAGTAAGAATAATACCAAACAAATGCACTGATTCAGCAGTCTCGGTTTGATCGCCATACACTAATACAGACAGCAACAGCCTCACAAAAGGCTGTCAGACTCACCGAGAGTGAAGAGCCAGAGGCAGAAGCCATGCCGGGGATCACTCCGGCAAGACCCCGCAGCCCAACCAAGCGAGCAGCAAGCCCTGTGCACTGCCATCTCCCACGGAGGTAAGAGGCCAGGCGTTTTGGAAGATGACAGCCACACATCTTCACTGAGAGCATAAGCTTTCAAATCACACTTAGCTTGCGGATCCCGCACGGGTAAGAAAGGAGCAATCTCCAAACCAGCAGCAGTTTCTATTAAATCTGGCCATCGCACACCCCTCCTGTGGTGCTTAGCATAGGAGGCACCTACGCTATGGACACCAGCCCTGGCTCAGAGCTTCTCCTCTTCAGCGATGAGTCTCTAACCTGCCCTGCTCAGGGCAGGGGGTTACTGCAGTGTTTTCCGAGGAGCAAAGAAGCAGTGGAGTGGAGTTTACCTAAGTGGCTGCTGCCTGTCAAAGCTTCCTCCAGAGAGCACAAGCTCGCCCAAGTGCACTTTACTTGAGCAAAGCTATTTTGTCTGCTTCAGTTTTGTTTCCTTGAATTGATAGCTGAGGGCTATGATGAAGAAGACGGAAAATGGCACTGTTCACAAGGGCCAGAAAGAAACGGATTTTACAAGATGGATGGAGCGAACCAAGGCAAAGTGTTGATGAACATACTGTGCTTCAGGCAACTTAATAAAACTCACATTACAAAAACCACTACAAATCATCTGCATGAGTTTAAAGTCTTGACCAAACCACACATGCTGCATTACCCCGTAGGCTGTTCGCCTCAGGTAAAAAGAAAAATTCTGCCTAATTCACCAGCACCTATTTACAGAGCAATAACCCACTGCTCCCTTTTTTTTGTTTGTTGGGGTTTTTTAACCTCTGATAAGCTTGTTTTAGTGCCCAGAGCAGATCCAGGAGTTTCTCCCTTTGCAAACAGCCACGTGACAGCACGCCAGAGCAGCTGTCTCCAGAATTAGGACAGAGACATCGAAACGCACAGAGGCAAATTGATCCGATCGATCTCTTGGAGAGCTGAGAAGCACACGGTCCTCGGAGACCTTTATTTTTTTCAATCTGCAATGAAAGGGCCTGGCAGTAAACTGGAGAGAGCCAGTTTTATAAGCTGGGAGGGAAATGATTATAGAACTGTAGCACTTCAGGGATCTTCCAGCTGGTTTAAATGATTTGGCTTCCTTACGAACATACTGAAGGGGAAAAAAAAAAGAAAACTTCTGAAGGTCAGCCACAAGTGCTATAGGTACTGCGTGAAGCGGAGTTCCTAATTAATTCTCAAACATTTAATGCAGAGATGGGGACAGGGGGAGGAAGGAGGAATACAGAGGGGGAACGGAGGTTACTGCATCCGTATGCAAATACAGATTAAGGAGGCAGACCATCTCCTGCAATATCTTACACAGATGAGCAAAATCAAGAGAGGGACCAGACAGCAACACCATTTACCCCGAGCTCCACTGACTACAGCGGGCAGGTGCTCAGGTGAGGTATAAATTCAGATTTCCCTGGCAAGTGCTGAACTGACCCCACTCCACCACGGCTCAAAAGGCGGCTTTTGCTGCTGGGTGAAATACCACTTCCCGAAGGGAACAGGAGGTGATTCTTTGCCTCCTTCGTTTGGTTTTCCCTTTTTATTACACAGGCTGTATGTGCCATACTGATAGTTTTGCAGGGAAGCAATAACATTTCTAAAATGCTTGGAGAGGATGGGAGCATTTGTTTCAGTTGAAACTTTTTGGTTATTTCAACCCAGATTTGCAAACACCTTTGCCAGCCCCACACTGGACTTTTGTAAGCTCCACAAGAAAAGTAAGTGGAGTTGCATTGACCAGCCTTCAGCAATCCAGGCTGGTGGGCACAAGGAGCAGCATCTTAATAGCCTCCTCTTTCTATCCCACCCCTGGGAAAACTGTGACTGTTATTGAATCTAACCCTTTTTCTACATTTCTTATTTAGAAAATGTCCAAAATAGAAACAAAAAACATGCTGTTCACTGAGAAATGCCTTTTTTTTTCCTTTTTGTTTTGTGTTTGGTTTTTTTTTTTTTGCAGATGGTTAGGGTTAATAATAAAAAACAGTTCAGTTTAAGCAAAGCTTTTTAGGATGTCCAGGTTTTTTTTCATTAGGATGAATCTAATAAATTAATTTTCACCCTGCTGTGAGTCAACAGGAGCTCATTCTTGTTCCCTCCTTCCTCCAAGGTCAGCAGGCCATACTCTGCTTTGGTTCCTTGCTGGCACAGGCTGCACGCTCATTTTGGAAGCTCCTGTGCTGGCTGGAGGGCTGCAAACTGGAGGCTGCCCCCGCTGCCTGCTCGTCTGCTTGGGCAGGGGTGAGCAGGCTGGCAGCAGCGGATGCCTCCGGCACATGTTACAGCACCACTGGCTGCACAGAGGCTCTCCGTGCCCTTCACCCGTCTCCTGGGCACGGAGCAAGGCTTACGGCTGACTGCGTGGTTTTGACCTGATGCAAACATAGGTGCGCGTAGAAGTATTTCAAACATGTAATTGGGATCGTGTCTATGCCTCTCCGGTAACATCTCTAGAATAAGGACTGTATTATACCAGATCACACCCCTTGCCTCAGCCAACCGTCCCCCAGTTGCACACAAACTCACTTTAAAACTCAAAACATGCCAGATATTTCATTTTCTTTCTCCCTCTTACTGATCTCTCTTACTGACTCTGCAAGGCCACATCTGATATAAATAATATCAGCATCCACCAAGTTACGGAAAAGGAAGCCGAAACCCTACGGACTGCATCCCACTTTCACTTCTGTCAACGGCTGCCTCTTGCTGATTTCACAGCAGGAATCATAACTTCGTTCCACTTCTTTATTATTATTTTTTAAAACAACTTTTGGTAGAGGGCCAGCACTTGATGAAGAATGAGACAATCCCACTGGGTGCTGTTCATCCGTGTCCTGCCAGCATTCCTGGCGCTAACCGACCCACCGCTTGGGATTTACAACACTCATGCGAGCACATCACCGCTGCTCACAGCCGGGAGGGCATGCTTCCTCTCCTGCGCTCTTTGCTTCGCCCCTGCAACTATCACCGGACAGCATGCACCGAGAGTCTGACAGATCTGCTCTCCTGAAACAAAATACTCCAAGCCACGTACTAAAATCCTGGTGAAAGCTGTTGGAAACTCCTGCAAGAAGAGCAGCAGCAGAGGGGGTATTCAGAAAGGCTAACTTTTGCCAAGGGAAATGAGCCTCCCTATGCACCCTTTTTGATCAGCAGTGAAAGGGTAGGAGAGGGGAAGGCTGATGCAGAGCCATCCTTCCCTCTGGGGACCCTCTTTCTCTCCAGCTACAGAGGGAGCTCACCTTCCTTGGACTCAGCTCCCTCAAAACCCACACTGTCCAGACACAGCTCAGGCTCTAACAAAAATAATTAGAACTACTGATGGAGAAAAACCACCTTCTGGGTCTGGTATTTATTGATCAAAAGAGTGCAGGATACTTTCACCCTCTTGGCCACCCTGCCTTTGAGTTCCCAGCGACTGATGCCAGCTTTGATAGAAAAATATGTTGCTGAGCCTCAAAAAGCGTGGGGCTAGCTTTTCCTTTGCTGCTCTGTGGGTCAATCAAAGAGACAGATTCATAAATGGAAAAGCTTCTGTCATCTCACAATATCAGTACACAGACAGACTGCCTCTTGACAGGAAAAAAAATAAAAGAGACTACAAATAACGTTGATATGGTAACACATATTTAGAATCAGTAATGAGAAGGCCAGAGGAGAGCTTATCCAGAGCCCCAAGTGCCAGCTAGTCTTGCAGCACTTTGGCAGAGGCAACTCTGGAACAACCAAGGTGGGGATATTTGCTTTATGGCTTGCAGATTGTCTGTGTCAATGCAATCATACCTCAGTCATCGGCTCCAGCCGAGACCCAGAGACCAAACAGTTCCCGAGATGCTGAACTCAGACAGGCTCTTTGGGACCACACACCTCGGGTCTGAGAGGGGAGCGCCTGGCTGCCCCACAGCCGCTGCGTCTCATCAGAGTCCATCTCTCAATGACCACTGCTGAACCGAGCACGAGCTGTGCTGCTGGACTTCTCCTCGGAGCCAAATTTTGGTAACTATTACCTGTGTCTCTTTGTATGTAAGCAAGCTGCCCACCCTACAGTCTGCTACAGTACCTGTCAGGTGGCTCTCCAGAAATGTATAACCCGTGGTCATACTTCCCATCAGAAGTTTCAAGGACTTCACCTCCAGAATGGCAGAGTGAATTAAACCAAACAATCCATAGCAATACCTAGCACGGAAAAAACTGCAACATCACCACCACTGGAAATGAAGTGGGAGGGCACAGGATGGGAAATTCCTTGCGCTCTTAAAAAAGGAGCTAGTTAGTGTGCTTGGTACAATGCATCTTCACCAGCAAGTAAATATTTTTGTCAAACTAACATACAGCTTTCCATCCCAAATGACTTCCCTGCTTTCTGCAGAAGTACCAGTTATCTAGCCTTCCAGATGTCCTGAAGCTGCTTCATGGCCACTTTTCGGAGCAAGCGTGTGGAAAATGCAGAACTGTTCCCAAAACGAAGCTAACCATTTTACAGGAACTGCAGATGTGACCTAACATTCCTAACACAAACATTGGTTTCCTTAAGTGTATTTTGTAAGGAGTCACTTCATTCAAGTCAACCATGCAAAAAAATCCCCAAACACCCAAACCAACACTCTTATGAGAATGATAGCTTTAAAAAAAAAAAACAAAAAACAAACCACCAACACACCTGCCCAACCAGGTTTCTTCAGGACTTCTCTAGCCATGCTGTTACAGGGAATTTGCAAGACTATTTCACAGCTCTGTAACATCTGCAGCATCTGCTGCATGCATGCCCGGCCCACAGCAGCTCCATGCTGCTAGGGCACTGCAGGAGCCAGGGCTGTCAGAGACTCTGGGACACCACAACAGCCTCCCCGTTATGCATTACAAACTCCGTTCTTACATTTGGGTTTAACACTGAGAAGTGGGTGACCATTTCACCAGTTTTGTCCCGCTGACGACTTTACTCAGCACTGCGGTAACAGCCTGAAATGGAGACCTGTTTCAAAGCATTAATATCGGAGACGGAGAAAGAGGGCTGGTACAGATAGACAGACAGCCCTGGTATAGTTTATTTTTTTTTACATTCAGGATCTTTACCCCACTGTGGACTGACAGAAATCCAGAGGGTTTTGTGCTTTCTGTTCCTTTGACTGCTTAAGAAAGGATGCGCTCCATGTTTTTTAAGACAACAGCTGACATGTTTCAAAGTTTCCTTTTCATTTCTATCATGAGAACAGAAAAGCGAAGGGTAAGGCTGCATAAGGAAATACTGTTTTGGAGGTAAACCAGTGCAAAATGAACATTGTTCCTAAGATTTCAACAGGGATGACTCCCAACTCCAGGAGGAAAGACACCCCATTTACTAAAAAAAATGCTGTCATAAGATTAGAGCTTCAGATTACAAGAGTCAAAGAAAAGTAATTTTTTTAACCCCACTATCTTTTTTTTTTACCTGTCTATTTCTAACCCTTTAAAACCTGTTAGATTATTTTTTTTCCTAGACTCTAAGGCATACGCTTTTCTCCAGGAGACTGAACCACTGCCAAAACCACACTGCTATCCAAGGATCTTAACACGTTTTGCAAAAACATTAATTAAAACTCACACAGCAAGAAGAAGGGAGTAAGGCTGGATCTTTTGTTTCACAGCAAGGAAAACACCACCACCAAAAAAAAGGACAAAAAGATTTGACAACATACCAACCATCTCAAAGAAAACACGCTGCAGAGGACGGCACAGAGGTGATCCTGGGAGGGCAGAGAGGTGGGGTAGGAAGAGTAAAACCCAGCATTTTATCTCTCGGCAGTGCTTTTACTAGACTATGCTTCTGCTATGCAATATTAGGTTGGTTGAGATTGAAAACGGAGATTTAAGAGCCAGTTTTCTTAATCCCGGCCCTCCTCTGTTTTCTCACCACACCTACACAACTGCCGCATCCAAATACAACATCCAAACTATCCAAAACAAACCAGTTGCTAATTATTGTATCTCATTATAAGGACGCCTCATCTGTACTTCTTTCAAGATTTATCACAGAGTCATTATTTCTCTCTGCAGCATGATTTCCCACTCAAGTGTGGGAAAATGAAGGCAATAGCTATTTAAACGCAATTTGCAACATGGTCTGTATGTATTCATTTCTTGCTGTCTTCTGGGAGTATTTTCCTACATCGGGTACCTAATCCATAAATATACATCCATTTGCTTAACAAATTTGTGGACAGAAGAAAAGTAGAACTAAAGCAACAATTTAATTTCTACTGAATAGCACACATTTATTAGTTTATAATACACAAACACCATTCCATCAAAGTTAACTAAGGTTATGAAAGCCATTAATGTATCCTTACCAACATGGCAGGGCTAGAAAGTAAAATAAAGGGGACTTGTTCACATCAGATGTCATTTGCTGTTTTTGTAATTGTTATTTCTCTTAAAAATAACAACAAAAAGCAGTCTCTCAAGGAGCAGCAACTGATCAGTAGTTTTGCAGACAGAAAGAACAACCTGAAAAGCTGCGAGTTCAGCAGCAAAACAGCGATGCTTTCCCAAAGGGGGCAGGTCAGGGGACATCGCAATTCACCACACACTGCCACAGGTCTCTATCCAAAAGGCTGGCACATGTCCTGAGCAGAGATCCTCTCCATTTGAACCACCCAGAGCTAGGACAGCATGGGGGCAGGAGGGAGGAAAAAGGCAGAGGAAACAGAGGAGCAGAGCTATTTAGGCTGTTTCTTAACATAAATAGCTCCATATAAAAGATTTTACTGAACCAGAAAAACAGAAGACTAAAAAGGAAATCTGAAACCCCTCATGCTCATACATTTTCAGCTCTTTGGACCCCAGTACATAACTGATACCATGGCTGCTACTCAGAAGAGATACCGTGGCATCCATCCGTGAAGCCGTCTACTGCCTGACACCAAAGGCACCTCCTCACAACAGAAACGTTCAGCCTTCACATCAGATCTAGAGACTGTACCACACAGTCTATTTTTGTTATGGAAAAGAATGTTTTCAGATCAAATTTGTTTCCAAAACAAAGGAATTCACCTCCCAAAGCCTGCCAGGGAGAGGGGAGGACAACATTCCTTCCTCTGCTCTCAGGAAATTAAAGTTACCCGACTGCTGGAAGGGGCTAAGCAGCCTCGGTCTCTTCCTGATGCCAATATTGAAAGGTGTCAAATGCCTTCACCTCACACTGCCATCAGAGGATGGTGAGGGAGCAGAGCACCACACATCCAAGCTCATGCAGAAAGTTTATTTTGTCTCCTCTGAACCAGAAACACTTCAGACCACTAATATATGCAGCTCCAAGTTATTTTGTCTTTAGCTTTTTTTCCTTTAGCTAAAAAGGAGCTGGTACCATTGCTGAGTGATGGGTGCTTCTTAGTGCAGAGCTGGAGAGCCATTCCTCTGAACCTGTTGCTCCACAGCTGATGGACAGAACAACCCAGCCCATCGAGGACTTCCCTCGCCCAGCAGCAACCTAAACTACAACCCATCGAACAGCAGCTACAGTATTGTCTCATGTGTCCATAGAGGCCAGCTGTAGCCAAGGAAAGCCCCCAACTTCACCTAGTGGCTGAAGAAAGGTCAGTCAGCCATGGGGTTGTGCCAGGTGTGGGGATGACCATGCCTACACACCTTCCAAGGGAGGCAGAGGTTATAGAAGCGCACACCTTTCCCCTAGAGATCCAACAGCCCTTTTAGACTGTCTAGCCAAAAAGGAGCAAGTCACTCCTGCTCAGTAAAAGGCATCCTTTCTACGGGACTTCGTGGATGGAAATCCATGGCAAAGACAGCAAAATAGACAGACGTCCCTCTGGGAAGACATCTCTCTGGGAAGTACACTACCAGGAAAGGAAAGACAATCATCCTTTTCTTAAACTATGATTCATATTATCTTTGCTTACAGGCTACATCATTTTCACACAATCATTCAGACTCTGACAGAATGGGCAAGAACCCCATCAGCATGGCAAACGAAGCCTATGCAACATGCTTATGAAAAGGGAGCTGAGGTCTCCAAAAGGCCTGATATAATGACAACTAATGCCTCGGGGAGTCCAGAAGAAAGCAGGAAGAAGCAAGTTTCTTGACTAACATGACTGCAAAGCGTTGATATTTAAGTTTTAGATCCAGTTTAAGTTTCAGTTCTCACCTCACTTAGACTTGTTTTGCACTAGTGTACAACAGGGCATAAGCACGAGCCACTATCCAAAATAATTCAACTTCATTCTTCCTGTTCGCCAGTTGCCAAGATAAAGCAGGAGGTTCTCTACTGCTTCAGTCTCCTATAAAGGGACTTTAAACATATTTGGTGGGGATACTAGTGGCATGTTTTTTATCCCACGCATTTGCAGTTGCTGGTGTTTTTTGTTCTGTGCTTCCTCAAAATGGCTGTGAGTCAGAATGAAAAGCATAAGTTTCTGAAGCTGCTGAGATTTCATGGCACTTGACCAAAGGAAATAAATAAAAATAAAAACAAGCACTCCAAACATACCGTTCTCCTCGGCAAAAGCAAAGGCAGCTTCTCTGGAGAGTCTCAGCCTTTGTCACTATACAAAGCTTGCCTAGACAATGCCAGTAAGAAGGTTATTACATTATTTAATAACAACTCATGGCAATCCTCTGTGTCCCCTCCCTAGGAACACTTATGAAATAAAGAGTTGCTGCTGGATTCTCACACTTTAACACCAGCTTTGTACCTCACTTGACAGTCTCTTTAGTTTTGTGCACCCGCACATTAACACACAGGCACACAAAGGAAGGAAGACAAGAGATGCACATATGTTAAAAGAAAACGTCAACACAAGGGTTAAGCGGGCATAAATTGGCCATCGAGGCATTTAGGCTGGGAAAAGAAAGCTTTCCAGGCAAACTTGTCAGACTGTGGAGCAGCCTTCTAAGGGGAGCCATGGAGAGGATCCATCTGGACACAAGGCAGCGCTGAGCCGGTCTGTGAAAGGGATTAGATAACTGGCTGCGCATGATAAGAGAGAACTATGCCTGATGAGCCAAGTAGTCCCTTACCATCTGATGTTCCTTGACTGAAGGAAGGACATTAATTTAAGAAGTGACAACCTGCAGACTATCTTCTGGGTTGTGTTGGTTTGTTTAGGTTTGGGGTTTTTTTTCTGTTACTGACTCAGAGATTATACCTCTCCTTGCTAAAGCCACGACAACTCCCATCAGAGAAGCTATTTTTAAAAAATCAGCATTAACAGATTGGAAAAGGCTTTTAAAATTAATGGTCTAAAATTCACCAAGCCGAGTCTAAGAAGGTGAGAAGAATCCCACAGACAGGCTTAGCGAGCTGGTCAGATCTGCACTGTTAGCCATCCCATTCACTAAGCTTGCAGGGGCCTGAGTCTTGTCATGAGGATACTGGAGATGTGGAAACCTCAGCTGTACCGCATGCAAACAGAGCTACAGCAACTGACACCAGCTGTTCAGCTGCAATGACCCAGTAATCATTGTGATTATGTGTCCCAGTTACTGGGGGACTCTGCTAGAGGGATAAGCAGGTCATGATCGTCACACTAAGCTCTACTCAAAAAAGCATTAAATGTGAGGACTAAACATTCAAAATAATTTCCTGCTCAAGTACCTCAATGTTTGGGAGCCCAAGAGAAGACAAGTCCTAATTGGCAGAGAGCATTACTGCTTCAAGTGATTGCGCTGGCAATCCCACGTCTCAAAAGCAGGCCCTGGGAGCACCATCTGGACTCGCTCAAGAGCCCTGCAACTTTATCCAGTTGAAAACTAAAGTCTTCTTCAAATGTAACTTGGGGGATGACCACGCCATACTGAATTCCCAGGACTCCTGCCTCCCCAGAAGCCTCTTCCGTGTCCTGGCAGAATTACCAGGGGACCAATAACACACCGAACCACCACACTAAATCAAAGTCAGTAACCTCAAACTCTGGGCCATGGCAGGGAGGCATCTTTCATGATGATGCAAAACATTTCCCTTGACTTTGATATGGAAACAGCTCCCTTTTTCAAGCTCTCACATGTGTGTTTTCTTCCTTAATAGTTTTTTAAAGAAGGTATTGGACCTAAGATCTGCCACCTATTAAAATACAAGCTTTGAAGGTAGAAAACACTTCTAGAAATTATCTTGGGAATCTTGCTGAACTTTATCATATTTGGAGTCATCATTCTTTCCATACAAGTGTGCACTTCATTACTTGGTAATGGAACAATAATTGCTCTTCAGTTATGCAAGATGCACCTCCAATTTGTAAGGGGTTTCTGAAGAGGTAATGACAGATGCTTAAAAAAATGAAATGTGAGAATATGAAACTTGTTATGTAAAAGATAATGGTACCCACAGAGTAGTCTGCCAGCTGGGTCACAGTCTCAGCTGGTATAAAGGAACAATGCTGATGTTCTGTCTTATGTATTCTTAAACACTAAACCTGGAGCCAAATTAATCATATTACTTAGTGCTTTAATCTGACTAAATCTCACAAATGAAGCATCATCAGCGTAGGTCAACAGCTGACATCCCTGCTTTCCTGAGAGCTTCCTGCGCACTCTAGGTAAGGCTGCCTTCTGCTGTATTGCTGGCATTTCTCCCCTCTGAAATTATACTTCCTGATTATAAAACATACTGAGTGTGAAATAAAGATATCAATCTATATCTTTCTTGTTTCTAAAACTAGATTCAATATAAAACCTGCTAGGAACTATATTGTGAGGGACAATCTTGTGTTAAAAAGGATGATCTATCCAAATTTTCTCCATCTCCTTTTCTCCGACTTTACTGCTGTGAACAAGGGCTCAGTGCAGCATTTCGAAGACTGCCTGTTCGCTCACAGCCCTTCCAGACAATATGTGAACTCCAGACTCTGAGCACTTGCATTCCTTAAGGATTCCATGACAATTCTCATAAGATCAAGAGCAGCGCACCATCCAAATGTCATCTGTTTGTGCAGATGCAGTATCAAGTGCACCTCCTCATATGACTAATTTTCCAATTAAAATCAAAACACTGTTGTGCTAGAAACACAACAAACACATGGGAAGATCTCGTTCTTGTCCCACAGGGATTTATTATCAAAGATACGCTAATTTTACTCTGATCTACTTGGTTTTACTCAGCAAAGTACTGATTTTCACAATATGTAAGCTTTGCGCTGCAAAAATTAACTGTATTTTACTGTTTTGAAACAGTTTATCATGACATCCACTGGAAAAATTTCAAAAAGAAAGAAGACTGGCAAACACTTAGAAAGCTTGCTTCACCTACTCTCGTCTCCATGCCATTGAAGACATATTATTAGCAGGACCTAAATCTACCTAATCTGAGGCTTGCTCAGATCCAAGTACCTAAACTGCATCGCAACGGCGACTGCTGGGTAGACGTACCCTGAGGAAGCCCAGCCTTTCACTCTGTCTGGAAGAACGATAAAACAACTATCACAGACTGCAAAACTTTCAGCTAGGAGAGCCCTGTTTAATCTAGTGGAAAAAGACATAATGAGATGCAGTGCTTGGAAGCTGAAATTAGATAAATCAGACTAGAAATAGGCACACATTTTTAACAGCGAGAATAGCGTATTGCTGCAACCATCCACCTAAGGATACTTCAAATACTCCATCACATCAAGTCTTTAAAGTCAGTGCTGCACTGCCTCCCTGACAGATACGCGACACAGCTCAAAGAGAACTTCAGGCTTCATATAGTAATTCTTAGATGAAGCTCCGTCTCTTGTACCATGCTCCAGCTCAGATTAGATGATCATAAATGCTCCCTCTCGACCTTAAAAATTTACAGTGACACTCCTAGTAATGGTAAAAACGTCTTCAAGGAGTTGTAGCTCTGCACAACCCCGAGAGATCGCAAACCACGTGACAGTTTTGCGCCAACAGCCCGTGTCATTTCCATCCCGTACAAACTGTCTGAGGGCCAGGGACAGAGCTGGGCTGGACAGCTGGCATTCGGGAACCAAATTCAGTCCCTTGCTCCTGGGTCAGCAGCAGCTGAAAGAACTGTAAAAAACTGCCATATACCTTAATGAAGCACCTTCCCCCCAAAACATCAGCTGCCTGACAGTGTCAGGGACTTTGAAAAGAAAGAAAGAAAAACGGGTCTAATTTGCATTTCCCAGTGGAGAGTTGCTACAGTGTGGTCTTTATAAAAATGGCACAGCAGGAACGACAAAAAATTCTCTCCTCCCCAAATAACTAAGCAATTTTAAAATAGTTAATCCTGGAAACACTCTCAAAAGATTATCCGTGGCTCAACAAACTTTAAAGATGATCATTTTTAATTTAATTTAAAGTTGAACATCCTTGTGTAATAATGGCAGAGATGAAGGACTATTAGGGAATAATCTTGTTTACGGATCAGTGAACTCAGAAAATTGCCAAGGCACTGTGAAACATATTCCTTATTCACACCTCATAATTAACTGAGTGCTCTGCAGAGACAGGATGCTGCAATATTAAAGTCATCTTTATTATTAGAAAGCTGCTCATTTGGGCTGGGATGCCACTGAGGGGGTCTCATTCAGTTCTGGCATTTCCAAACTCCCAGGAGAAAGCACCTTCAATCCATCAAAACGGCAGACTCCCAAAGTGTAACGGAGGGCTGAGAAAGCCTTTGGTCTACGACGAAAGCATGGCTTGTGCAGAGAGAAAAAACACCTCTCTCCTTCCCTAATGCCATCTGGGAGAGTTTTTCTTTTAAAGGCAGTTTAAAGAAGAAAATACAGTTCTCTTAATTAATTCACATTGAAAGGTGCTTTTGATGGAGTCAAGAGGCCAAATCAGATCAAGGTAAATAATGCAACAAATAGTGACATGAAAGCCCTGGGATAGCAGCTATCATGGCTTGCACTGTCTACATCTTTGTACTTAACAACAACAAATGCTGAAGCTTTTGGCTTGTAGGAGAGAGGAGGGGAGGGGGATAGGGAGCTCTATCTTTTCAGCAGATTTTAAGAGAGAAATTGTCAATTTTCTGGCAAAAATAGGAAGACTTGTGCTGAGGTAGATCAGCTTAAGATTTGGGAAATCCTGGATTAAGTCTCTGCCTTACATCAGATTTTGTTTGTGAATTCGGGCAAACACTGGGAATTTCTGCCCTTTGGTTTAGAGAGGTATCGCTTCTCCCTTGCTGATAGAGCATAAACACTCAGACACAGACAACATGCACACCGCAGGTCCTGGGCAGCTAAGACACCGGCTGCAGCCCCTTTGCACTGCAACCACACTGCAGAGGAGAAGAGAAAACTGCTGAAGCTGAGAAAAAGCAGTGAGGACTCAGTCTTGTGAGTGGGTGCCTGAGGAAGCCCACGAGCTTTGCCCAAGCCGGGTTATTTTGAGTTATTCCTCACCCCCAAGTAGCAGTTAAGAAAGGGAGGAAATATTGTAAACCCATATCTAGGTAACTGAGGCCCAGACACAGGAGATACAGAGTTTGATGGTGTCCTCTCTGGCCCTGAAATCCGCCTGGCCCATCTTAGCTGAGTTCAGCGTCTTGCTCCAGCCTTTCCCCTGTAATGGGGAACAGGCCAGGCAGTCGCAGGATGCTCGTCAGCCAAAGCCAGCACACACAATTCAAAACACACTAATAAAAGATACTCAGATTTTCCATTCAGGTTTTTACTGTACCTCTCAATTACCTACACAGACTGCAGTCAGAACAAAAGAATAAATAATATTAAAAAAAAGGTGGTGCCATAAATCAGCACTGAAAAATGCAAATTTTGAATAGCACATTTAGAACAGAAACAACAAGCTGTAATACACTGAATAAGAATCCAAGGTGTCCCTGCATGTAGAGTACTGCATGTTATTCTGAGATCTCCCCTTCCTCTGCCCAGTTTTCAAAGGATCTAATAGAGATCGAAGAGGTACAGGAAAGGGTAATATGGCTCATCAGACACATGGAATGGCTTTTGCATGAGGAGATAATCAACAGAACAGGGCTCTCCACCCTGGAAAGGGAGTACATATAAAGATACCATAAAATTATGAAGGGCTTGGGGAAGTGAACCAGAGAAATTACTTTCTACTTCTTCTCACACAAAGTCAAAGGGCTCCCAATGAAATGATCAGTTTTCAAGCAAAGGGAAAGACTTCTTCGTACGGTGTATAATTAAATCAGAACTCATTGCGACAAGATGTCCTCAAAGTTGGAGGAGAGAAGGGTTCTAAAAAGGGAATTAGGCAACTCCACAGAGGACAGGTCCATGGAGAGTCTTAAACACAGTGCTCCAGATAAAGCATCCAGATCCATAGACTCTAAATCACTGACTGGCACATGTTCAGCATGCACAGTGAGGAAAGATAGCCCTGTACTGGCCCTGTGCCCATTCTTTTCTTCTTTGTAAGCATCTAGTAATGACCACAGTCAGAAAACCGATACCAGAGCTAGGTGGACCGCTGGTTTGATATGGTGTTCCCACAATGTTCTTCTATTCTCTTGAGTATACTGATATGAGTTCGATAGACAAATCCTATTATAAAGTGAGTTCTATTTTTTTTCCTGAAGAAATATCATGCAAAAATTCCTACATTCATATTCATGCATAGCACTAGACCAAATGCATGAACAAATGCCTTCTGGGTGGAAAGTTATCCATCATCTCCAAAAGTTTATATGGGCAATGAATGAAGGAATTTTGTTTTCCATATTGAGTAATTCCATGATGGAGATACCATTCAGGATCATAAGCAGGGTCATGATAGTGAATCCACAGTACGTCAGCCAAGATCAGCAAAGGAATGCTGATCTGTAATGGATAGATTAGAAAGACCGGCATTAGCAGCCATTTAGATCACAGACCAGGTGACAGCTTTCTAAAGATGAAAATTCCTGATGCTTGTACCAAAAACGTTTGTACTCTAAGCAATTCATCTTCTGAAATAAATGCATGACATAATTAACGCTGGGGAGAACAGGGGAGAAGAGGGAGAAGAACAATAACAAATGAATTGAGCTTACTACCAAAATACAAAAGAAATATCTCTGCTTCAAACATTTACAGATAACTCACAGGCGCAGCAGTGATACAAGCTGCTGTCATGAGATTAGGCAGAGATTACAGTAAATGCAATTAAATCAAGCAATGTCAAAATATTGCAAGAGAACCCAAGGCCATCATTTACAGCAGCTTTGTCTCTGCAGAAATTCCCAACATGGTCTTGCAAGAACGATACGTGTAATGGTGTTGTACGATCGGATAAAACTACATTTTATGGGAGGGAAATAAAGGTAATGTTCCCTCCCCCTTCCACTCCTGACTGATAATTACTCTTTCCCTGAATTTTATTTTGAACAATCAATAAAGTCCTTGTCTCCATGGAAAACAGAGAAGAGACAGTTTTTCCTTCTCATTTTCCTCTTCTAAAATGAACACCCAGCAGGTTTGTTGGCATCTTTCACAGATTAAAAGGAACTGTATTTTATTCCATAGTTTTTGTACTAGTACAACCAAAGTGCAACCATAGTTAGTTTCAAAGTACAAATTTTACACTTAATACTTCCTTACTCTACAGCTGATTTGCAAAAACAAGGGATTCATAGGTCACAAAAGGAGAGATCTGAGCAGACTTTCAGCCCCCAGCCTGAACAGAGGACCTATGGCAAACATGCTGCCAACCAAAGCTTTAAACAGAGGGAACAACTGCATTATCCACACGGCAAAAGAATGGTACTTTAAGACAACCAAACCTAACTTTGAGAAAGGAGGTTAAAAAAAAAATAAAACAACCACCACCACAACTTATTTCAGTGGAAGATTTTCGTTTAAGCCGCTCCATGATCAGTTGTGGCAGGTAATGAGAATTCATAAGGCAAAGCAGAGTGTCACCAGATGCTGCGAGACCTCTCAGACCTGGAAAGCAAACACTCGATAGCAGCGTTCCAACAGCCCAGGCACAAACCTTGTCTTTCAAGGCTCACTTCAGCCAGTATCTGAATTTCAGCACGGATGTTTGGGAATGTGGAATGCATTTACAACAGTCCCTTCTGTGCTGCAGCTTCCTGGATATTCACATTCTGGAAATTGCTTAAAAGAATAGCAACAAAAATCTGCATTTCAAAGATCTGCAGTTGGGAGAGAAATGTGCATTCCAGCATTTCCAAGCCAAGTAGAGGATTAAGGTTTCTAATGCAGTAGTTGGAAAAGAATATTGGGATAACTGAATTAGAAATGTGAAAGTGGATTTACTACTCTTCTTCTTTAGATTAAGTTGAAGATTAAGTTTCTAGTCAGGGAAGGATCTATTAATCTTGGAAAGCAGACAGGGAGGATGGGAGAAGCATTAGACATGCTAACAGATTTTGTCATTTTAAACCAAATATTAAATCTCAACAGCTACTTCACATTAAAAAAATCAAAGTAACACTCATCACACAACTGGAACCATCCACCTGAAGTTGTATTTCATGAGATTGGTCTCCTCATTGTTTTGAGGTAATGATTGCTTGTATCAGCCTGTGAAAACCTAAAGCCACGTAACTTAGTCCTCAGAGTCTGCTGTCCTTCACTGAATACATGCTGTGATTACCAAGTTCACAGAGGAGACATGGACCAGCTCAGAAAGCATCAGTCATTAATGAGGTAGGTAGTTACAGCTGAATCCTTCACTCCTGAGAACAGCCTAAAAGTTTCCACTAGATGTCAAAAAATGTGCCTGGAAGCCAAAGATGTAGCAGAGAAGCTGTTCAATTAGATTAGCTCCGGGGAAATACCTGCAATAATCTGGGTATCATCTATCTTCAGGTGTTGTGGTTTTGTTTGGTTTTGTGGTTTTTTTTTTTTTAATTTCCTGGGTGACTGAAATACCATTCTGTGTCAAACTAACCCAGATTTACTGCAAGGAAAATGACCTGGCAAGCCATTAAGGTTTTTCTGTTTCTCAGCCGCTGTTAATTCCTTGACACTGGTTTACAGGGCTTTCTGAGAAAGCCAATGAACACTGGCACGCTGCTATTTCAAACGCTGGTTTAATGAGACTGCCATGAACTGTGAATAGAAAGGCAGTCCTGTGAAGTAAGGAGAATGAACAGAGCCTCCTGTGAATCAGCTCTGGGACACAGACTGCACCTACAAATTGGGGATTTCCAATTAGCAACACAGGGAACAGAAGAGGCCAACGTACAATGAAGTGACTGCAACTGCAGGGCTTAAATGCAACTCCCATTAATGAGAGAAAAAGCCCCCCGCTCCCTCTGCACATGAATGAATAAGTGATCAGCATCTTTCAGAAGATGGAAAAAAAAAAAACAAAAACAGCCGTTAACTTTTCCTCCTGATTCTGTTTTGCGCAGTGTGGTTCTTTGTCCCAGGTACAGCTTCCACTTACGAATTCACAAAAATGGATTTTCATGGACTAATGAAAGTCTAAAAGATCTTTAAAAGACTAAAAAGTCTTTCCTAAAAAAAAAAAAGCTGAAACACATTAAGTCATCATCAGCTAAGAAAAATAGCATCAGACTCAGTCTTGCCCCTTTTTTCTGACATTTAATGTACATGAAGCCAAACTACTTAAGTTTATTTGCTGCTTACTGAAATAAACAGGGCCTTTTGATACTGTCACATATTAATAGTCCAGGGGATATTATTTACTTTCCACTTCCTTCTCGGAAGGATTTAAAAAGACGGAGAGGTGTTTTTCTGTACTGCAAGACAAAAAACACTATCCAGAATAGCAGCTAAAACCATCCAACGAAGGAAGTCAAATTTAAAACCAAGCCTCTTCTATTCAAACAAGTGCGTGCACAAGTGCCTGCTTTTCCATACACAAATAAGCCAAGAGTGCAAGCAACTGTGGCTCTGTGCCACGCTGAGAACCAGAGCAGAGCAGGCTCCTGGCTTTTGCCTGCCTCTCCATGCTCCCTCCTCCTCAAACCCAGGCAGCAAGCACAGGGAAAACTCCTGAGTTAGGTACAGGGCGGAGGACAGCCGAACCCCCAAAGCTGGAGAAAAGAGGTCAAAAAGAAACTGGGCTTTGCAGCCCATGGAGCAGAAACCCATGCAGAGGGGAGGAGGAAATAAGCAGAGACAGCGAGCGCTGATAGCTGGAAGACCCCAGAGGGACCTTGCCCCTAGCTGGGCAAAGCTCCCACAGCAGGAGACTGAACCTGAAAGACAGGAGGAGTGGGGAGCACATGGAGGATGCGATACACAGTATCGGGGACATAGGTGGGGGCCCTTGAATTGGCTGGGCAAGGACTTTGGGGCTAGGAGTATAGGAGGGACCGTGGGAGAGGGAGTTTATCACAGTAGCTTTTGAGGAAAGCCACAAGATCCAAAAGGCAAAGCCACAAGATCCAAAAGGCAAAGCCTGAGGAGCAAAGACTGGAAGCAATTAAATGACTAAGGAGAAGCAAGCCAGAGAAGAGATGAGGGCAGGCTGGAGTAGATGAGGCAGGACAACAAACTGGGGAGAGAGGAAGGAAGGGGCTGCCAGAAGCAGCTGCACATGCTGGGGTTTATTCCTGAGTCTGGAAGGGAACATCATGTCATTGTACCTCCTCCGTCAGCAAATATCTAAGGGGAAAAGTCCCCCATCTCTTAATACTGACTCCTATAGAGCACAATCTACTGCTGCCACCAGCTAGTCTGCTTGCTCAAGCAGCAGATGTTGATGAGGCGGATCCAAAGGTTTCAATCCAACTGTTCACACCCATGTGGCTCCCCACTGCAAAATTTCTGGCTATTCACTTTACCTGTTTTGAAAAAGCAAGGAAATTACACATCCAGAAACTATATCAAAAGTACTTTAAAAGATTACAGACTGAAGCAACAAACTTCAAGGAAATACCAGTACTTGGTAGTTTGTACACAGAGAAATTACCGAGAAGTTGTTAATCTGTCTCTGAGCAGGACTTGAATAACGTGAAGTAAATAGGGCATGGAACCATGCTCTGGACAAGGAAGAAACAAAATATTGAATAGTTGCTCATTAAGCGAGCACCATCCATTCTGCGCAATGAATAGAGCTGGGATCATGCAGAAAAAATGGTATGTGATAGTGTAATTAAAGACTGTCATAACATAAACACACAACAGGGCCAAAATTAAATCAGCCCTTTCTTACCTGATGAGTGCATAATTTTACAGCCTAATAATGTCTAAACATGTCTTTTTGTGTGTGCATGCAACATTAGTCATCACCATACCAAAGCAGTGCTGTTTACTTTAGTTAGCAAGCAATGAGTTCAGTTACTTGTATTGAAACAGCACTTGCAGATTTCAAAGATTAAGACACATAATGCCACAAGCATGCATAAGAGAGACAGTCCTTGGCTTTTTTGGAGGGAGTCTTAAAAAAACAACCCCATTGCACAAATGGAGGTGGAAAAGAAGCATGCATTACTGTGCCTCATCTTCCAGCACATGCCATGGGAACAGAGAGATGTCATTATTTTCCCAAGATCACACAAGGGTTCTCTAGAAGACAGTCACAGGCCAGAGCACATAAATCCTTGGCTGAATCCAAGGCTTTAAGTATAGGGGCACCCACCTCTCACGTGTTTCTAGACTCTAGCAGAGTCTTCTGGTGGCCTCAGGTACCACCTGAGCATGAGAATAAATATCATCAGTGACTGCAGGCGAAGGAGAAGATGATTCATGTATTATTGCTAGCGAACATTTCCTAAAAAGACAGGACATGGACACAGCAGTAGCTAGAGCTATTGCTCAGACTCACAATGGAAAAATGGTCTAAAGAACTGAGTTCAGAGAAGAGTGAACCACAGGCCAAATCCACCTCTGCAATACATCTCCCCAAAGGGGGACGAACTTCATTCGTAAATTAAGCTTACTAAGTAGCAAGAATGGCAGAGCCTTAGCAAACCTGCTACAATTTAAAAAAGCTTGCAAAACCATAGAAGAAGCATCCCACAGTTACCAGGATAACAATGACACTTATCTAATCTGTCATCTTTCAGCACACACTGCACCTTCCTAGTCCTTGGGACTCAGGGTCCTACTTGTCTTTTGGGGTGAAATTCTGTTGTCCTATTCTCAGTTCAATTTTAAACATCAATTCCCCAAAAAATCAGCCTACAGCAAGCGACAATTCAGCGCTTCCTTTTCTCTCCTTTCACAGGGAGGCAATCCAACGCCAACCTTTTCTCACAGCATCGCAGACTAGGAGCTTGCTCCTTTATTTTCAAAGCGTCACAACCCTCAGGACATCACCAGTGAGAGAGGAAGGAAGGGAGAAGCTTAGGCTGGCTCCACTGCTTAATGCTCCTGGTTACTCATTTTGCTTTCCCAGAGAAGAAAATCATTTTGACTGCTAGACTCCCTGACCTTTTTCACCACAGCCTGAATCCCAAACCATGCCACTGTCCTGGAATTTCTCCACTAACTATTGCTGTGGTGTTTGCAAAGCCCTGTATCCCTTCCTCACTATTTCACTGTTGCACGGTAAGGACCTTTAAGGCCAGCAACAGGTATCCAGGTTTTTATTTTGTTGTATGTTTACCCCTGACCAAAATAATACATTAATAATAGTTACCTTAGTGTTTTCTCAGAGGCATGCAGTGCTTTGTGTATGAACGCAACCACCACTGACCTTTGGGGTGCGTGAGTGCAACTAACAACTTAAAGTTTGAGAAAGTTGTACCAAATCTAACAGAAAGTGTCTTCCTTGCACTTCTGTAATGCAGGCAGTTTCATCACCTTCCTATAAAACTCCCTCTAACAAATTCAAGAAAAGGTAAAGTTTGCACACATGAAATCCCGTATCTGGGAAATCGGTCACGCTATTCTGCCTATATTGGTTATGAATCTAGGAAGTAGCATTACACTGTGTGCAAAGAGAAAGCATTAGAAATGCAGTGGAGACTTCTGGTTTTTGAACAGTAATTTCATGTTAAAGCAGAAATGTGCTATACTGTCAAATTAGTTAAAAAAAAAAATCATTGCTACACAAGAATTGGAAATAGAAGCACCCAGTGAGGAAAAGCCAAATCAACACCAAGCAATTGCTACAGTCGCACGTTATGCGTGCCGACGCTTTTCCCCTCCTCTCCCTCCGCTCTTCCTTCGTGTTGGAGAACAGCATCTGTTTCAGCTCAAACACTGACCGCTCGTGCTGCATGGGGACTCAGGGAAGATACGTTATGACCTCAACATACTTTTCCTCATAGTATATCAGTCTTAGGGCCAGCACAGCCATCCCTGGAATGCACCACGTTCGGCAGAGCATTTCTATTTTCTTTCCCCTGCTACTGCAAAAGGAAACAACATTGCTGCCGGTTTAATCATCAGATCACATTTATCCCTGCTATAGCCTTAAGGATTTCATTGAATTTTGGATCAATGGGGTTTTGTGCCTGGATCCCACAGTGCTAACAAGTAGCGAGCTCCCTCACTCTTTTGCACGTACACAGAGATTTAAAGTGATGCTGTTGGGCACAGCTCCAATTACACCTACTACTTCTCTCATTCTGTCACTTGGCAAAAAATTAAAAAAAACAAACACAAAAAACTAATGCAACAGTTCATGTACATGGAAAATGGCAGCATTAAACACCAGTCTATTGTCCATTCTAAAGGAAGAGTCTCAACAGCTAAATCACCAACAACAGACGCAATAAAAATCAGTTTCTAAGTCGCCAAAGATAAACAGAGATTTCAGTTTCAAAAGTATGCAAGCTATTGAGGAGTCTTGTTTTTCAAGAAGCTTAGACTGTGGGCCCACCACAGGCTCATTTACAAAGCTCAAAACCATCAGGGTGATTAGGTGGTATGAGGGTGTCCATGGGCTGGACAGCATTTAGCAATGCTGAGTGTGAGGCACGTACGACATGCATGACTACAACTATATGTAGGCTTAGAATTAAAAAAAAGGTCAAAAAATAGATCTTGGTTTTCAGTGGGTTCAACAAATCAAGAAAAAGAGAATGAGTGACAATAACTATGGACACAACTTGCACAAGGGACTGTGATGACGTTGTTTTACATATATCATACTTGTTAAACATATTCATGGATCTAACAGAGTATTGCTGTGGTGAGCAGTGAGGTGTTGGCACTGATATTGCTTTTTAATAGGACTTGTATATGTATACTGCACCGTCATAGTGAAAGTACTGAAGCTCTGGCCTTACCCCAAACACAAGTACAAGCCTGATGTGAAAGTTCCTGTCTGCCCTTCTCCATTTGTGTCATATGGGAGGGCACATACGGTCACAAGCCTTTCAGGTCTTAAAACTCAGGGAGATGGATCAAACTCATAAGAGATCCTAGTTACCTCGTTTCAGTAGTATATGCCAACGTCTCCCAAAATTGCAATAAATCACGGTGAAAAAACTTACAATTTCATCCAGACTAACTCATTCCTTACTCCTGAAGGCACCCAGGACTGCACCCCACACATTCACTGGATAGCTGAAGACAAGAGCAAGCGACAATAAAGAACAGAAATCTCTCTGCACCAAGAATTTACATAACTAGCTCCAGTTACTACTAATTAGACTGATTCCCTTAACTCCTCCATTACATGTTCCTGCATTTTTCAGTTAGCTCTAGTAGCAAGATACGTAATAAATTATTATTAAATAGAAACCTACTTGATCACATTACAAGTACTTAAAAATACAGATTAAGCAGTGCACAACTATTTTATTCTAATGAAGACCTTACAACTAGCAACCTGGTGCACTAGATAAGGTACCTGAAGCTACTTCACTGTGCCCAATCTGCCTACTCCAACTTTGGAGTTTTTGAAATATTTAAAATCTTTTCCCCTCCCTTTTGCCATGGAAAAGAATAAGTCAGAGAAACATCGATTGCAGTGAAGAAATTGTGTAATTAATTTTGTATATTTGACAGCAACTTCAATTTTTTTCCTTCTATCTTTTTTCATCTATAGCAAGGATTTACTACTTTTTTTTTAAAGATGGATTGTATTTTAATAGAGCAATTGCCTTGAGCGCTTCCTACTTCATATCGTATAATATGCCAATAGCACTAAAGAAAGACAGTGTACAGAAAGTATTATTTCAACTATTTTAATCTGTCCTGTGAGAGGAGTCAGCAAATGGAAGTAAGAAAGAAGACTGCAGTCATACAATCAGGTAGTGGTCCACAGACTTCCACATGACGTGGATGTCATTTTGAGAGTCAGTGAGCTGCAATACATTTAATCTTGCTGTTCCATACTACTGCAAGCACGCTCCGTGTGGTTCAGAATTGAGAAGATCTCTTGAAATTACAAATGCTGTAGCAGCATATTTATTTTTTATAGTGACTAGCAAACACTGACATCAGACAAGCAGGCACTGGTCAAATCGCCCAGGCTCTAGAAGGCTGTCATTCCATGCAAGAAGAAGTTATCCAGACTTATCCTGCCTTCAGAGGAAACAGGAATTCAGAGCAAGGGAAAAAACTAGCAAAGAAGGTTGCCAGCAGTTTTAGAAAAGTTTCTTTCAAAGCAGCATCCATTAACCCATCCCAGGCTTTCTCCCAAGGCTCTCAGGCACAACTCTAACACGAATGTGCGGCAGCAGGCTTCCCTCTCAGCCACTGGGAACAAGCCAGCTCTACTTTGGGCATCCTGCAGTGAACCATCACACAACAGGTTGTTGCAAGTGTGTTGTACACAGTCAGTCACTTGAAAAGAGAAGCCGAGCAGCTTAGACCATGAGAGCCCCTTTTTAAAAAGAAAGCAGCTATGTACATGCAGAGCTTGATTTGCCATGTGCAGAAATCCTTTACAACACTTGAAGAGGCAGCTGCCGAAAAGCAAATGCCAGTTGGCAGCATGGACGAGTTCCCTCTGAAGGCATCCCATGTGCACAGTCTCTCCAACACAACTTCTGCAGCCTCTCCTGAAGAGGCTGGAAAACCAGAGGCTTTCCCCTTGGTGTAAGAAAGGGACGTTCCCAAAAGCGGGGGCAGAGGGATGGTGTCTGGAAAAAGTACAAAGCAAAGGAGGGGGGAAAGAGCAGTAGGAAGAAAGAAAGAAAGAAACAAACGGGTAAAAGAAACAAGGAACAAGAAGATGGAGCAAGACAGGAGACATTTTTTACATTGATACGCTCCACCACAGTATCCATCAGGGAAAACGGAAACAAATACAAGTATCAAAGAGAACAAAAGCATTGAGAGAAATGTGGAGAGAGCAAATGCCAGGAATAGCAGCTGCACCAGTGTCGTGCTCAGGTTACTCCTCCCCACCAGGTCCTAAACTTTAGAGGCAAGATGTTAAACAAGGCTTTTGGACAGCCCATTCTGGCCTGGCATATCAGAAGGAACCAGGGTCACCCACACTTTCTAATTGTGCTACTCATTTGGGGACACAGGAGAAGAAATAAATTCAAACAAACAACTTTAGAAGTTGTTCCCAGCGGCCAGAAGAGTCTCCGTGCCGGAGCAGCTAGCACTTACCCAGTCCGAAAAGCCTTGACTTCCATACCATTTTTGTGTCACAGATTCCCACACGGAGAGGCAACACAACCAAACCCACTCCCTTCCTTGTTAAAAACAAAACCAAAAACCCAACCATCCCCAAGTCAGACCAGTCAGGCAAAACAGCTGCATGGCAGAAGCTCTCGAGTGGGTTGAACCATTTAAACTACAGGCAGAGGAAACAGACTTTGTGATCTCAGAAGTTACAGATCTCATGTAATGCCTATATACCATCAACCCTGATGCAGCAAGATGATTATTTAAAAAAAAAAAAAAAAAAAAAAAGAAACCAACAACAAACAAACAGCTCCTACTGAACTGATTAATGAGGGGTGTTATGTGGGAATAAAACACTTCCTCTCCCAGGTTTCAGGAGTGCTGCATGGGGCCCATTCAGGTGCCAACCATTAAATGATGAGAGAACTGCAGCAGGTAATTCCTGATCCATTTAAGGAACAAAACACTTTCTCCAAGGAATAGGTAGTGCGGGGCAATTCATTTTTACAAGTCTCCAAATTAAATAATATTGTGAGTGTTTTGTAGTTAAAACCAGAAGTCAGCAACAAAGGGCAAGCTGGGCAAGGGCTACCAGGGAGATTGTACAAAGGTCAAGGTTAAAAGAAGAAAAACCACCACACTGGCACAGATCCATGGGGTGGCTGCTGAGTCACACCCCCTTAAATGCTCTTACTAACTCAGTGCTGTTCCACAGGAATAAGGGCACCAAGTGCTGGTCCCATGCCGGAGCATGGCCCTGGAGGCCTTCCTTCCCCAATGAACATGCCAAGAACTGCCGGACGCGACTGGTGAAAATCCTTCTGTTACTGCCCAAGCCCAGCTCTCACCATTATATGCAAATTCTTAGGCATGAAGTGGAAGTGGGCATCACCTCTACTTTCATATACATACATAAATATACACACACACCTACATATATGTATATCCACATGCAGAAATTATACCTACAAACGTGTATATATAGATATATAGCAATATCACATAATACGCTGCTCACACTGCACTCACCTAACTTCAGGCATTATTGTATACATGCACATATTCCCCCTCTTCACATTCAAACTAGCATTACAGTTTTGGCTTTCTCCATGGAGAAGCTGGGAAGGAGAGCATTGCCTACCAATATCTTATTAGGATAGAAAGTCTTAGGACATGGATAGTCCTCAGATATTCTCCTCTTCCCAAGCAGAAGAAATGCACTTTTCGATTCCCTCCTCTTTGTTCCCTTAACCCTCCTTCCACTTTCTCCTCTCTTCCCTCTCCAGTAGCATAAGAAAAATTACAGCACATTTCAGGATAAAAATGGCTAAAACAAAGTGAATGACTTGACATTTTAAAGCAGAATCAGCTGCAAACTAAACCACAACGGAGCGGCAGGTAGCCAGCAGTACCTCCGAATGGCCCACATGGCTTTGCTGGGCACCGAAAGGCCACCGCTCCGCTGCTCCTCAGGTGACGCCGGGTGGCAGGAGCTCCAGGTGCCCCGGTGAGCAAAGCGATGCTTCCCGTTCTCCCGGCCGGCCAGAGGGACCTGCAGCGAGGCAGAGGGAGAAGCCGCGGGCTGCCGGGCAGGTCTCTGGTGGATCCCCCCGTTTCTCCTGATTACACATGCAGAGAAAAGGGAAAAAAAGAGGGGAAAGAAAAGGATTTAAGGATTTTTATTTTTCATGTTTACTTATCAAAAGGTTGAACATTATGAAAACAGCACAACATAGTATCTAACTGCAACCAACAACATTTTACTTAATCCAAAATACAAAGTCTTTGCGTGCTGGGAGGACAGGATTTATTAATTCATAACTAGATCTAGAGGAAGAGACCCGACAGCAACAGAAGATGAGCACTCCCATATCAACCTGTTCTCTGGACTTCTGGTAAGATGGGAAGCACTGTGAGGAAGAATATGGTGCCATTCCTAACTTTTTGCTGCAGAAAATAATTGGTGTTCTGCCTCATTTAAACAGAAAATGAATCTGTACAAGTTGGAGGAAGGAAGAGGAGGAGATGAATTTCAGCAGCATGTAGAAGGCTGCTGGTTTTCTGCTGCCCCCTAAAAAAGTCAAATACAGTCATAAAATCCTGAGCACCACAAAC
The DNA here is from genome assembly GCF_018139145.2 of Gymnogyps californianus. Lineage (NCBI taxonomy): Eukaryota > Metazoa > Chordata > Aves > Accipitriformes > Cathartidae > Gymnogyps > Gymnogyps californianus. The sequence goes on from NC_059471.1 coordinate 151,694,205, forward strand.
AGGCAGGAAAGTGCACAATACATGCAACCAGAGCAAATATGAAAATGTAGCACATCTGGACTACAGAGCTTCATTCCTGCAAGCTAAATAACTGCCACATCTGGGCAACTGGATGCCACTGAAGCAAAGAAATAACCTGAAGAATAACCTGAAGAGGCCACTGGAATGTGAACCTATGGGAAGGGGGAGATTGAGGGGAGGGGGAAGGAGGAGGGCACAGATTTTCCCCTGATTAATTAACATCTGTGTTATCTTCAGCCAGGCAGCTCCTGGAATACACCTGGCAGACTGTAAATGCAAGTGTTAACAAGCGTGCCAACTGTCAGTACCCCAGAAAACTCCTTGCTGGCTACTTGCCCACCAGTTACACTGTTATGAATTACTTATCCGGTCAAAATAAGAGAAATCCTCTGCTGATCCATTGTACCTGCCCTCTGATTGCTGTTGCTGCTAGAGGGGCCGGAGGGAAGGCAGGTGGGCCTGAAACGTGGTCCATCCCCCATTAGGGCCTAGAGGAAAGGCCGAAATGGGAGGGAAGCCAGGATGCTCCTGAAAGAGGAGAGTCCCTGTTCTCCTCCCTGCATTTGCTGCTCTTGCATTGTGCCAGCTCTGGCACTCCCCAAACTCTTCTGGGAGCTGATTTAATTCACTACAGCAGAAACATGAATTCAGTGTCCTTTTTTATAACCTAGATACACTAGCTCACGCAGGGGCATGACAGGCTCCAGAGCCTGTGGGGCAGCAGTGGGAACACGAGAAGCACTGGCAGGAGCAAGACCTCCCATTCTCAGTGGCAGTAAGCTCTCACATTCACTCGCCGATAGATCTGCACCAGGTATGGTTTGGGAGAGAAACGGATAAAAAACAACTTCTATCAAACAAAAGACTGCTGACTTTTAATGGAGATACAGAATAGAACAGTTATTTGTGACACTAAGTGGGTGAGGGATACAAACTTCAAAGTATTTGATTTTTCTCCAGTGACTGCTGAGAGCTGCTAATTATTCCAATCATTCCAGAATTGGCTATTTTCCCTCTTTTTCCATTCTGTACGGACAGAAAGGATCAAACCTGATTTTACTACTAAACATCGTATGATATTTCTACGACATTGACATTGTGAATGAATAATCAAGCAGATGTTGCAAATGGAAGGAGTTAAGCCAGAGAAATTTTAAGATGTTGACGCTTCAGTCAGAACTCCCACGGAAAAAATAAATGTTAGTCTTGCCAGAGTGAATTGAGCATTTTAGAGATCAGTTCTTCACATCTGGTCTGTCTACCCAGCAAAAGTTATCAGGCAGCAATAGAGTAACCAAAAAAAAAAAAAAAAACAAACCACCACCACCCCCAGAATGAAGTGTGGCCTCCAAATTTGTCAAATGTGCACCATCTAATTCAGCTGGGCAAGTCCATCTCCCACAGTGCTGTATATAATAATATATATTTTGCACACACAGGCGGCAACACTTGAAAAGTACAGCGAGCATAGCAAGTTACTTACAGTTTGAGTCCATTGCAGGAGAGGGAAAAGAAGTCATAAACCAAGCACACACCAAACACAGTGACTCCAGTTTCTTTCACCAGCATTGCACACGTCCCAAGGAATAAACTAAGCAGCAAAAAGAATGGGGAGGCAGTGGGAGGGAAATGTTCCCCAACATAAAGCTGATCCACACTCCTGAAAAATAGATTTGACATACATATTTTAACTTCTCTGATATTTTCATGTTTACTTCATTCACACAAATACTGAGACACTTTTCCTTAATTTCTTAAGATGCTGGTAATGAATGATGTGAACAATCTACACTGTTCGCTGATAAATGAGGAAAGGTTTAGACACAGGACAGGAAGAGAAAACACAAATATTGAGAGGTGCACCAAGAATTTGAGCAGAGTAGGAAAAAAAGACAAGCAGAAAGATAAAGTGGACTGGAAACAGTCAGAGGGAGGCAGAGTAAGTACAAAGACAGAAAGGGCAGAAAAACACCTGCTTTCTGTCATTTAGAACACATGCTTAATTCTCCTTATGTGACAAAATGCACTATGCAAGCAAAAATTCCTCTATCCCACCCACACTCCCTTGAGTCAAAGATGTGTCCTAATCATTAATGGACTGGGCAGCAAGCCTGTAGGAGAGTGAAGAAGGTAAGAAAGAACCAAAATCAAACAAGCCGATTCCTGCAGGATCACTACCAGTTTTACGCCTTTGAAACCTTGTGATGAAAACAGCATTGCGGATTTGTAGCAAACAGCCCAAGAGGGATATAAGCAGTTTTTCCATGTGGCCATGATGACACAGTGCTATTCCTAAATGAAATGACAATGCAAAACGGGCAGAAACCCCATCTGAGTAAAGCTATTTCTTTATCTATACTTGTTCAGTCACAGTTTTAGGACACAGACCAGCAAGCAGTGCCAAGTTTTCATCTGAAAAGGATGACTAACGGTCTAGACGCAATCCTTAACTCTCCCAGACCAGGTATTTCAGAGTCCCACAGTCACAGCATGTATTTCAAAGGCAGGCATGTGTCTGTCTGTTCTTCACTCTACACACAATTTGCCTTCAGTTGAAAACATTTCTTTACGATTTTTAGCTCTACAAGCCCTCCTCTAGTGTATGGTCAGCTGTAATGTCAATGGAAGAGGGGACCTTAAATGTTGACTTCTCTTTTTATGTTTATTTGTTCTCATAAGCATCACTTATTTGGCACCATGGCTTAAAGCAGGGACCAGGGCACTTCCATGCAGCAGTGCTGGGGCAAGTACCTCTGCCAACAACAACCGAAAACTTGACAGGTTTCCCCTCTGTCTCTTCCTCAGGCTAGAGCATCTCATGATATTATCACAACTGATAGCAAAGATCCATACCTATTATAGGAGAGAAAAGCCAACAGAAAGAGTAGACAGGCTAGGACATCCGCTCTGCCTACTATACCTGTTACCTAAAAGAAAGAGAGACACACAGGTGTAAAAGCACATATATAAAAAGGCATGTGCGTTCAGTGACTGTTTCAATGATCCATGCTAACTGCTACTATTTTAAGCTTTTTATATTTCAGTGTTATCCTCCCTCAATATAGTGAAATGTTACTTGGTTACTGATGGATATGCTCAGTTTTGTCTGCTGCATTTCTCACTTGGCAAAACAAATGAGTAAGCCAACAGTTAAGTCATTATTTACTTTCTTATTAAAATATTAATAAAGTTGCATAGAGAAATTCCAATTTTAGGGATCTGGTTTAATTTTGTATAATAAGGCTCAAATGAGAAACGCATCCAACTCCCAGAACTGAGACTTGTTAAAGAAAAAGACTAATGAAAGAGCAACTCTTTGGAGAAGACTTATTATATAGGAATGAGTTAATAATTAATATTTGAATGAACTTTATCATCAAAAAGTGATAGAGTGGTATGTAATTTATTCTCTTTCTGAATAATCTGAGTTTATAAGATTTTTTTCTACATATTAATTAACCAAATCTTTTTATAAGAAAGGGAATACTGAAGAAGAATGTATAAACACTCTTTTTACAAACTATTTCAATATTCCATTTCATAAAGATCTAAAAATTGCCCATAAAGCAAATAAAAGGCCCTTTGAAATTTCACCTCTTTTGAGATTACATAATTAAGCTATATTCAGTGCTCTGGCATTTATTTTAACCTTTTCAAGTTCTGACCCAGACAAAAATAAATTCAAAGAGTGCCTCTTCTAAAACCTCCCTTATAATATAAAGCTGCATTATCAAAAGGAGCCTAGCTGATTAGTTCACACAAGACAGCACAGGGAGTAACTGTAAAGCTCGTGGCTTTTTGTTATTAAGGTAATCTCTCCTCAAAAGTTCTCAGCCGCGGCAGCCGTTTCCCTCGCTCATTTACAAAGGCTCGTAACGAGAGCGTGTGATGCCAGTGGTATCTCAGCTAACGAGTGCATTTTTTTTTTTTAATTACGGGTAGCTAGACATTGCATTTCCTCCTCAAAGACAGCAAGACTTATCTTATCTACAGAAGTACCTCCCCATGCTAGCAGACTGCAGTTTTAGCATGACTATGTCTTTAAATGTTTCCTTATAACAAACAGAAAAATGTCCAATATGAGCTGTTGCTCTGTAAACTTACCATGATGTTTATTAAGCTAAAAAGTTTTTTCCGAAGATGATACTCCTAGCTTTTAATTGAAATCAATATAGATTAATCCATGGGTCATATCACCTCTATCTGAGCAATCTCCTCCAGAATACACACTAATGCTCCCTTCACTTTTTCTCCCTTAAATTGATGACTATAGGAGATGACTGAAGGCATGCAACGATGCCCCAGAAGGAGAGCGCAGCCTCACCGAGGTCTTTGGGTTTCAGAAGACTCGACATTTTCATCAGCTGAATGACTGTCCATTTATTCCTGGCATCGCTGATTAGGACCGTCAATTAGAACTTAGTGCCGGAGCAGAAAGATGGCAAGTCTGAATACACTTTTTTCTTAATGACTCCTGCAAATTATTTTGAATACAGTATATTCTCACCTTTGCTCCTCCACAGCAAAAATCACAAGTACCATATTCTGTATGACTCAGAGGTTTCTTTAAAAAAAAAAAAGAATTTAAAGTATGCATTTATTTTTAGCTTTCGTGTCACCGGGTTTTTTTTGTGTCACATACTTACAGCCTCAGTGTGAATGGGATGCACAGCAAAGAACAGCGCCGTGACAAAAGCAAGTCGACAGTCCTTGAACACAGCTTTGTCACAAGTGTACATCAGCACAAGAGTCACTAGACAGTGTAAAATTACATTCACTGCGTGGAAATAGAAGGGGTTCATACCAGCCAGCAATATGTTTAACCTGTAAGGAAACAAAATGGAACCATTACTAGAGTGGAGAGGTCTTGTAATAGCAGGACATCTTTCAAATACTCTAAATTATGCTTTTTGCCTGATTTGCAGTCTTCTAATGTAAGTGCTATTAAACTAATTAGTGAAAATCGCTCTGAACTTCTGGTTTATCTGATTAAAGAGAAACCACTTCCCCAATTTTTAAAATATGTGGTTGCATTTGGCAACCTTCTTGACACCAAGATGAGAGAGGCTTGTGCCCTCCCAGTACAGCTTACTGCAGTGAGACGATGTCTGTGCTTCTTTAGCAGCAAATAACACCGGCCAACGTCAGAAGTATGGCACTTGTCCTGTTTCCCTGTTGGCACCTTCTGCAGTTGTCTCAGCCACGTGGCAGCTTTACAATACGGGTAGTTATTTTCTACTACAGAATAGATGCTTATGCTTGGGAGCAAGGACTTGGTAAGGCGCTGGAGCATCTGCTTGGTGTTCCAGGTGCATTTATTCCCATTTAACTTTCAAAATACTTTCACATACTGAAGGTTAAGCATTTATTTAAATGCTTTACTGACATCGGGACTAAGAAGCTGGTCTAATAGTTCGCATTATTTTTATAAGGACATTGACGGTAAAGATAACTTAGCTAACATCACCCTAGACCCAGTGAGACAATTAGGGTTCACTATTTGTGTCGATCATAAAAAAAATAAAATATAACAAGCTGTTATGACATTTGTTTGACAGCGTGTATTAACACATTTTTCTGGTCACTGTTTTTTACAGCCAGCTTGCTTAATAGCTGCTGACAGGCTTTGCCTTACATGCAGTTGAAGATAACTCAATTCTCTTTAGAATTAACTGCATCTGTACATTTGGACAAATATATATATACACACACATACATATATACACACATACACATGGTGTCTCTATCTAGGGAAGACTCCATATATACACAAGGAATTTCAAAGCACTAATGTTAAAGGACATTTAAAAAAAAAAAAAATGACAAGACACCCAGTGAAAAGACGACTCAATCTAAATATTTTGCATGTAGCTGTAAACATGCTAAAGGGTCAATAATCCTTCCTGTTGTTACTAACAGACTCCAGGTCTCCCGTGACGTACATGATGCAACAGCAAAGCCACTGAGTTGTTGCTACTATGCAAACGCCTGAGTTTTTTTCGTAAGACAGAGGAGGTGTGGTGTGTCTGTGAGGGCCAGGCAACATATGCTTTTTATAAATACTCTCTACGTTCCTGACTCATAAGCAACAGAGTGCTATCTGTCCTGGGCTGCATTTTCCAGGCCAATCTAACTTTACCAGACCAGAAGTCTTACTTGTGCATTCCTACTCTGCTCCCACTGGAATGTTTGTGGAGGCAATAGCTGAAACCCAGAGAGTTTGGGAAAAGTGAGATTTTAGCATGACTTGACCTTTCCCTTTGAAGTATGGGTTGATGCAGCTACATTTTGACAAGACATCAGTCTGTGTGATTCAAGAATACATGAAGAGTTGGGGCTTTTTCTTCTTTTTTTTTTTCCCATTTCTCCTGCAAGCCACTTCAGGGCAGCAGCATACATCACTTCATTTCTACCAGCACAGAATGACAAACCACAGCAAATGCCAGTAACAGACATCCAGCCAGAGTTTCAGCTGAAATACGCTGCAGCAGCGGGAACCCCCAGGCCTAAATCTTGTTTTCAGCACGCTGCGGGGAACAAGGGGCAGCACAGGACCACCCTACCCCAAAGGAGCTCAAGTTCCTGCTCAGAGGCACCTGCAGATGTGTGCAATGGCAGGGACCACCTGCAGGACCCGTTCTTTCTACAAATGAATCGTTTCTGGCTGTAAATCAGCTGGATGGAGCACAGTCGTCACCATCGCTCCCCCTCAAATGCCAAAGCGTGCTCTGGCAACCTGATTTCTAGAGAAAGCACATGCGGGCAGGTGAGGACAAGAAGTGCTCAGGCTATCAGGTGATATGAACCCATGCACCAAAATGTGAGAGATTCTCATTTATTTATTTGGCCAAGTTGTGAGGACCAATCACTAAAAACACGACATCTGACAATACTCTTGAGAAATCTCTCATTAGTCTCCATGGATCACATCTGATCCCTTCCCATCCTGCAAAACAGGTCTACTGGCAAGAGAGGCAGAATCTTGTAGGTGAGGGATCATCCTGCCCCCATCAGGTCACCTATCCCAAAGGCAAGGTGTGCTCTTCACGACCCTTCTTGGGGCAAACATCAAGTCAACAAGGCTTGTAAGCTGTGAGTTACCTGATGTAAGTTATTGAAAACAGCTGTATAAAAGCATCAGCCTCACAGCTTGGCTATTCCCCTCTATATTCTTTTAAAAAAACAAAACAAAACAAACCACCAAACAAAAAAGCACAACAAAACACAAACGTAACACCACCATGGTATTCAGATAAGCCTTCCATTAAACAGCAAAATCTGACTGCAAGCATGCATTGGTGTATGTTTTAAATACCATCTTTGGTGGTCCATGAACACTAAACGTGAATGTGTGCAGGTGCTATATTCACACCAGTGTCTTTTGCTGCTAAAGTTCTTTGTCATAAGAAATTAGGCCACATGGCAATGAACGAAACATTCTTTTGTCCCAAAACAATCCCAGCAGAATGATTTTGAAATGTTAGCAGTGGTTGAATTTATTGTACATCAAGTGGGTGAGCAAATCTGGGGCTCCAAACAGCTCTAATCCAAGTCACAAGAACTTTGCAAAGCTCCCCAGCACGCTCACACCCCCATGGGGAAAAAAGGCAGCCTACTATGGAAAGTCAAATTTGCTCCACTGGGGAGCAACTATAGAGCAACTTCTGGGTAAGGGAGCAGGAGGGGATAGGTAAATCAAAAATGGCTTCTTCCTTCTTAAACTGTAATACTCTTACAGAGATTCAGTCTTGTCTTTGTTTACTGGAGGCAGCATTATCACGGAGTCGTGTAGTAATTATACACGGTATACGGCTCAGCAAACAAAGGAAGTAAAACAGAGACAGGAATCTCAAAATTAAGTAAGAAGTGGTGTTTCTCCAACATAATGTTCATGAACAGAAGCTCTGGCAGGCAACAACTGTACTCTGTTGGGGGGGAGGAGTTGTCCTTATATTTCCGTATCTAAACTGGCCCACAAATAGGGAAAATATTTCATTTTTTAAGTTGCAAGCCCCAAAGACACCAATACTACCATCATTTCTAATCTGCAGCATCATGTGGGCTGGAAGACCTTAGCCACTTCTGCATGAAGATCGTAACATCCGTCTGAGCTAAAGCACAACTTGTAAGATACATGTTATGGCCTTGGTAGAGCACACAGCTAGGAGAGCAGATGCTCTGGGCTGGCCAGGCTTTCTGAACTGACTGCTCATCAAATCAGAGAGGTGTTTGCAAATAGGATTCTAAAGATTTGGGGCTGAAGAAAGCAAGTGACCACGCACCTAGGAATGGAGACACTTGAAAGAGGAGACACCACCATCTCAGACAGGGAGGTCTTTCCTCAGGGGAGCCGCCCGCAAAACACTTAGAGAAGAAGAGTTTTGCATTGCTTCAGCACCTCTGCTGGAAGAGTCCCTGGAGGCAAAGAGTGTGCTAAGCCTCCTGAGAAGTGGTGAATGGCGGTCCAAATGCCAAGGCCCTCAGAAGGCCCATGGGAAAAGGAGGGGAAGAGCACGAATACCAAGGAGCAGTGTCTCAATACTAGGTGACATTGACAGGTATCTTCTAATGGAGCTGATCAGCATCACCCAAGCTTCCACAAAAACAAAAACTCATTACAGAAATCTCAGCATCGATCACATGCCCCGTCAGGGCAGAGAAGGCTGCACTGAAACATGTATTCAAGCAAAGACTCTTGTCCCAACACCGGTCTTTGTGTCCAAGTGTTGCAGCACCTGTGGTTCAGCATGTCACACCCAAGGCAGAGCACTGCCAAAACTACATGCCCAAGCAGGAGGTATACGCCTAACACAGAAAACCCTGATTTTGTTAAGGCTAATGGATGTTTTCCAGGAAAAGCAGTGTAGTTTGCCTTCCCACCTACAGCAGCTTTTCCATTCCTCCACCGTCCACTCTAGGAAAAGGAATTACATAGCTCCGCCCTGAGAAAGAGACTCTCACAGGCACCAGCTGTCAAAGGTCCACTGAGTAGAGCTTGTAAAAGAGCTCTCCAGGAGAAAGCAAATCACTCTTGCTCTTAAAAGGATAAGCAACATCTATCAGCACCCCCAGTTAACCACTTGCCCACCCTCCCTCCCTGCCAGCACAGCCGCCCCGTTTGAAGAATGGCATTTGTAGAGCAGGGACCATGCACCATGCTACCCTGAAGCCACGGGCACTTACTCCTCCTCTAGATAAGTCATCAGGCAGGGACACATCTCCTTGGGTAAGCAATCCCCCACACAGAGGGCCTGGAAATTGAGTGGGATTCAGCTAGTTCATCCTCACAGACCCAGAACCAGGCAGGTCTATGCCGCAAGCATACGGGCCTGCAGACAAATCCCATACATATCCAGTTACGGTATATAATCACCAGCACCCCCGGGCTCTAATATGGTGCTTTTTATCCACTTGTACACACGAAGACTCATTCAACATTTTTTAAGGCCTCTTATGATTTAATAATATTGTAAACCATAATTGGAGAGTTTCTCTTTTTATAGACTTTGTTATTATCCCTGGGCAGCTCTTGTTTAGTTTAATCTGTACTATTATTTTCAAAAGACTAACAAAAAACACAACATGTTATGAAATAGAAATGCACAGGATAATAATGGTAATTTGTTATAGCGAGTAACACTTAATGGAAAGTCTCAGAGCATCCCACACCTCATAAAACCCCCACAGTTTTTATAGAGGAAAGCTCACATGCAGATTTATATAAATTAATCTAACATACAAGGATGGATTAAGTTTCCTGTGATCTTCCCTTCCTTTTGGAACTGTGTGATATATATGGCAAACTTTATGCAAACTAATGCCCGATTTCAGTGCACAGTGGAATCTCCTTGTAAACTCCACAGATGCATCTACTGCGTGCCAGGAAAAAGAGCATTTGCACTCCAAAAATGGTGCAGCTGCATCAGTGGCAATAATGGTTAAAGCTCTATGTGGAAACAGCTCAAAGATTAATGAAAAACCTGCAGCAGTAAAAAGAAAATAAGCCCCCTTTGCAGCAGTCTTCGTGCAATGGCCAGCACAAGCAGGGCAGAGTTTCCACCACAGTGCAACAACACTTTGTGCTGATTTGTGCTGATAATCTTTTCCTAGTACAGCACAATGCCTCAGAATTAAATGGACAATAAGGCTTAAATGGTTTGTTACTTGATTTGCTATAACGGGGATGGGTGAGAAGACAGAGGCCATATCAATTCCCAAGCTATAGCAATTCCCTTAGAGCACAACAGTCATCACTTACAAGAGCACTAGTTAAATGCTGGCATTCAAAGCAGGTTATTGCTTTCCAGCACGGTTAGGAAAAGAAAACAGAGATCACAATTAGACTGGGAAGCAGCAGCAACTTGGAAGCAGCAAATATGCCAGGGCAGAAATTTCTAGTGAAACCCTAGAAAGCGTGATTTGATGATTATTCCTGTGTTAAGAATACCAAAAGCATCATTCATATGGCTTTAGATTTGTCTCCACAAACAGCCTTGGAAAATTTAAAAAAAGCCAGACATTGACAATTTACAAACTGACGAACCAGGTGGCATTTTACCTAGATTTTGAACAAAAGAGTTTGTCTTCAAAATTATTCTTGAGTAGCGTCTCAGCAAGAGCAATGCACTGAAGGAAACAAACATTTCACGAAACTCTTCAGCAGCGAACAAGCAGTCCTCTTCCGAGTGCAGAGAGAGAAAGAGATGAGATGTGATCAGGAACCAAGCTAGGACAGTCACTCATCAAGAAGAGAAAACAATGCTAACAGAAATCTAGTCTAAAGTTATTAGGCCTAATGAAGACAATATTTCAAACTGAGTACAAGAGTTTTCCACCAAATTTGAAATAAGTTTGGTAATCTTTCAGCTTGAGCTGCAGACCATGAAGGAAGTGCCATTTTAATTTATACAGAAGTAAAGGGGAAAAAAAAGTATAGTGAGTGAAGAGAGAACAGCCCTTTTTTTTTTTTTTTCTTTCTTTAAATCTGAGAGACAATAAATGAGAAAGCCCAGGAAAGCAGTCAGAAACAGAGCGAGTAAATGCAGAGAAATGCCTTTAGCTAACCAGCAGCAGCCAGAGCACTTTATTTTCACGGACTCTAAAGAGTATTGACAGGGATGCTCTTGTGGGGAAGAAGGTTGCTCCAAAGCTGAGCCTTTTAGGTAAAAGACGACAAAAGAAAATTAAGGGTGACATTGGTGCAAGAGGAATAGGATGCCAGATGAGAAAAAATCCCCAGGAATTGGTAGGTAGTAAACAGAGACAAAACACCACTGAAGCAAGCAGCAAACATAGGCGTGACTGGATTCACATCAGCCAAGTCTTTCAGGAGAATCTGCCTGGACCTTTTAGTGAACTCTTCCCCTCATAATAAAAGGCTTTTAATTCAAGAGACAGACAAATTTTATTGAGTATTAAGGACTGAGAAAACGTTGTGACTAGGCAGAAGTCCTACATGTTTTGTACACACCTCTCCTCCTAGGCAGATCCCCACCTCTGGGCTTGGCTGCAAGCAGCCAGCGCAGCGGCACGGACCCCCAGCCGGGGCTGCGCCCTCCCTCCCCGCGCCGGGACCTTCGCCCAACCCTCCCCAGGAGTCCTGTCCTCCTTCCAGGGAGTGCAAGCAACCCTGCTGGCCCCCCTAGAAAAACACAGCCCAAACCTACAACCAAAAACATTAGACACCTGCTACGAAAATTACACTGGGGGGGGACACAGATGGACTTCTGTGCACCTGGAACTGGGGGGGGGGAACCAAGCTTTGAGGCACACGCACCCTCTCCCAGACCTGAAATGGCAGCAAGGCACTCTGCTCTGGGTCAGAAGAAAAGCTTACATGCCTAGAAATGTGTCCGTATATTCCAGCTATAACACAACCAGTCTAATAAAAGCAACTGCCTCTCTTCACAAACTCCACCTCCCCCAGCGTGGCTACACCAGTACTACATCAATTTCATGGCAGGTATCACAGTATCAGTATGGAGAGTGATTGCTATAGCTAGGGTAGAAATATTAGACTAAGCTGTACAGGAGAAATACTGACACAATCTTAAACATTGTGATATTGCCCTAATATAGATGTACAGACTGAAGAAAATACTTGTGCGCTGTGTATTTAACCTGACACATTATAGCTCCACTATATTACCCTGTGATGTCAAACTGCAATACAGCATTAAATCAAGAACAAATAAAACCTAAGGTCTTTTTTTCTTCCCCAGGTTGTTTTGGTTTTCTTAAGCTCCCTGTCCTTGAAACTCATGCCACTGATACAGCTGAAAAAACAGAAGGATCAGCTGTAAGCAACTAGATAGATCAGAAGGTTGGCGGTGAATTATTGAATTAATTCTCTCTTTGGCTACGTATTTACATCTAACCCAAGCTCACAGTCACTTATGGCTTTGATCCTAAGCCACTGGTAGTCTTACACTAGGCTCTCAGTGCCCACGCAGAATACTGAACCGTTGCTGAAGGGTCCCATTTACTTCCTAGGCATGTATGTACCCAAGCCATCAGTGGCTAGCAGCCTCGGTGGGCAGACCTGGAGGGTCATCCATTCTGCAGTCAGCAGCTGAGCACAGCCTGGACTTTTTAATTTATCTTTTTCCCTGTTTTTTCCAGCCAGAATACTAGTAGGATGGCTCTGTGCACAAATTGTGTGTCTGTCTTTTCTGGTGGGAGAGTGGCGTTCCCCTTCACAGCTTGTCTCCCCCAGCTCCTCTCCTCCTGGGCCACCAGAGCCACCCAGCAGCAGCTGGAGTAGACACTCTTACACCCTTCCCACAGAACCAAGCACGTTCCCAGTGAACAGTCACTTCCACCTCCTTCGAGGAATACCAGCTATCTCCTGTGCTTCTCTGCCCGGTGTTATCCTCCTGAGTCTCTGTCATGGCTACGTGGCCTAGACCTGTCACTACCTTTTCCTTTTCGCCCAGTATTTTGTCCCTGGCGAGCTGTTACTTGAGGCACCTCCCTCACCAGCATCTGCCTTGGCAGTGCCCTCCATCCCGCTACCAAAGAGGCTTGGCAGGCAGGGCCTTCACTTCTCGACCACCTGCAAAACCAGCAGGCTGATCTCTGATTAAGAGTCTTTAAATCTTGGCATTGGGGTTTTTCAGAAGGCTTTGTTCTCACCATTTCCTACCACTGCACACCTTCGGGCTAAGTCTGCTGTGTTGCTGACTACATCAAACCTCCATCACCTGTTTGTTTCTGGGCTGAAAAGCTATCTAAATGGGGATTTGGCAGACAAGAGAAAGAGGGAGGGAGACAGCACTGAGGATTGCACCTTCTGCTTCAACAGTTGGGAAACATTTTTGCAAAACCACTGGAACCAAGGAATAACTTCAGTGCCACTGAGGGAATAAATGATTCACTGAACTTCTGTTAGTGGAGACAAGGTGTAAGACAGAAAGCACCCAGTTTAAATATAAAATCCTGAGTGAATTACAGAACTGGCAGTTCTTTTTTTTTTTTTTTCTCCCCCACCCTTCATCTTAACATTTTATAGGGAAGACACCAAGAAAGAGTATATCCTGAGTCCAAAAAGCCGCCTTCTTTAGAAAGAAGTATATTGAATCACTTCTTGGAGAAGAAAATAGCTGCAGGTAAACATCTCTGAGTGACAGCAACTGGAGAAGAGAGCATGAAGTAAGTTTTTCCTAAGGGCTAAGCAAAACTATTGCCTACCATCTCAACTCCTATGCAGATGAGGAGTCGTGCTAGACCTGTCACCTAACAGTTACCCACGTATAATAGGAATGTTTCTGAACCAACTAGTTTTAACACTCCTTTACTTTCTTGAAGTCAAGAGAAAAGGTGAGAGAAGTTCAAAGTCGCAAAGCACACATCATTTAATTCAACAGTCCATGTGCAGGCTTTTTTTCCCCTTCTGATGTTAACGCACACAAAACAATGCAGCAGTTCTGTGAATATTTTAAGTTTTGCTTAATGGTTCCAGTAACACGGGCCACTCTTTTTCCTCTGGTCATTCATACTGACAGATCCGGTGCGAATAATGTCAAATACTTGAGCTCTTTTCACTGTTTGGCTCCAGAGCATTAGTCTACTGGAATGAGGACTGTCACTTAAGATTCCCAGTTTGTCAGGGACACTGAACTACCTGTTACAAAATTTCAGCAATGTCTGCTTAAGATTTTTCTGACAGACGGGTGATAAATTTTTTTAATTGAGATCATTTCAGGAATATGTAGCATATATGTAGGATATGTTCAGCCTAATGAAAAGTCCACAGGGCATCATGAGTCCTTCCTCTTACTTTCCCAGCCACGAAGGACAGAAAAGAGACTGAGACAAAGTTTCTGTAGATGGATGGATCTGTAGATACAAATTTCAGCCCACCCTTCACATCTGTTCTGTACATGCAGTTTGGAGATCTCCCAGATTTTTAATCTTAGTACAGCAAGACTCAAAACAAGCCTTTCCAGATGAAGGTTTCATGGAACAGAAGCAGAGCCACTAGGCAGGTATAAAGCATCATGCTGCTATTAGAATGCCTTGGATTTGACCAAATTAGCACAACAAGAAGAGAAATAAAATAAAACAAGCAAGTAAAAATATAAAGAGACCAGAACACTTTGGTCCCCTCTTCCCTTCCTCAGCAAGATCCTGCAAAGCACACGTCACGCAGTTTTCTCAAGTGTCCTAAGTGGATGCAGTAAATTCTAACAAGAGTATTAACAAACAACGTTAATCTCCATTCTGTTAAAAGCCCATTTCTGTTGAGCATTTTACAAGCATCGGGGTAAATCCTTTTTCCTTCTGCAGGAGGACAGAGCGCAACCAGCAACCTCCTGCTGGGCAAGGCAGGGGCGGATGGCTCAGGCAGGCGGAACACGGCTCAACCACAGGCTCAGTGTTGCTTGGCAAAATCTCCCTGCAGCCTCTTTGGAAGCGCTGGGTTTGGAGGACCCACTCCACCCAGATCTTAACGTCTTCCTCTGACGCCCTACTGGTAGAAACGAAACGGGAAGAATGTGGAAACTGGAGGGCTGGAAGGACATTTGAGACGTGGTGGAAATAATCTTCCTCTGCAGCCAGGGAAGATAAACGATTCCTTCCCTATTCCAAATGCAATGCCAAGCAGTGAACAAATGACTCTGCCTTTGACCCTATGTCTTAGCTGTATGGTTATTATAAGCACTTGAGGATGAAATGTTGCTCACAAAATTAGTCTCACTAATTTCCAAAAAGGACTAGGTGGAGACACTTCATCTTTCCCCCCACCCCGCCTTTAAATAGAAAAGGCAAAACCAGTTCAGAGTCAAGACATATAAACGGGAACTAAGGCATTTGGTTTCCATTCCGTTATTAAAGTTTAAGATTCTTTTGCTAATCAGCATAACGTAACCTCAATCCTGCAACCTGATCTAGGAGGCCAAGTCTGGCATCAGTACCACATGCAGCGTGGTCAGCGGTGATCCATGCAGGTTCACTCACCTCTCACATTACCCCCAGATGTGTTGCTGGAGGAATGGATCAATCAGACGGCTCCCCGAACTGCAACAGTTTGGCTGGACACCCGATGGAGAAGGCACTCTGTATGCACAAAGCTAGCTCTGCCCGTGGCTGCCTACACCCCCTTCGCTCCCTACAGAAACCTGCTGAGAGCCCCTTTGAGGAGAAGTTACAAAACCTGTCCTAAACAATTCAGTTTACAAGGGTCTGTGCTGTTCAGTTTTGCTTTATCGGGGATATGCCACCCCGTGCCCATCCAGCCCTGCTTCCCCAGACAGCCGATACCGATGGCTCTCAGCTCCAAGCCCACCCTTACAGGGCGGCAAGCGCTCCGTGGGAGTGCTGAAGGGATGCTGCATTCCTGAAAACTGCTCTTGCCTCACAGAAACACACAATTTTCACATAGTTCATGAAATGTTATTTATAAATCAGGTATTTTAATGAATAGTTACTCAACTAGCAGAGTCAACCAGGTTCCAGTAACACCTCCTCCTGGCATACTTACCACTGTCTATATAGTTTGTTCCTTATGCCTGCCATAGGCTTGTAATGAGTATCTACCGACCACCTACAAACAGGACCCTAGCGCTAAGCACCACCCAGCTATACCAGTTCTTCAGCACAGTTCCCTGCAAACACCCATATCATTTTTAAATACTAACACGTGGTAAACATTCACCATCATTTATGTTTCATCAGAATAAATTAAAGAGAACAAGCTAATGGAAAGTATGACAAACTGTATGAATCGTAACTAAGCTGATGTGCTACAAATTATTCTCCTCGGAGAGAGAGAGGCATCTGGGTTTTCCTTCTAGGATTAGCGACGGTAACTGTCAGTTACTTTGCCGCTACTCAACTTCTCTTTATTCCTCTAAAACCGAAACTCCTCCTCAACAACTCTGCCCGGTACACAGGGAACATCTGAAGCAGACGAGGCTGGCGGAGAACTCCGTGACTGACATGAGAGGCTTGCAGCTGCCAGGCTGGCTCCAAGAAACGGCGCGGTACCCTTGAGGCAGACCCCTTCGCTTAGCGTTAAAAAGAAAGGTAGGGGTGGCTACGGGTCTGCTTCAGAACAGCACCGGGGAAGTTTCTGGCACGATCATTCAATCGCAGAGAAAAGTACCGGAGACAAAGCAGAGGAGGAACTCACGGGGAATTCAATTCGAACACCCTTCTCGGTCAAAAGAGCTTTCCGAAACGCTCGGTTTTCCCTTTTATCCCCCGGCAGCCCGGGGAAGAGGCGCCACCTGTTCCCAAACGGCGAGGGAAGCGGGGCACTTGCCGGGAGAGCGGCAGGCTGCCCCGGAGCGGCTCCCCATCATCCCTCTTCTCCAGTGAACTTCCACGGGGCCGGGCTGCGGGACCACCCCGGCGGCAGCAGCCCCCCCCCCCCCCCGCCCGCCCCCGGGGCGCACCCCGTCCCATACAGCTCCGGGCAGAAATGCTGAATCACGAAGCGGAGGACGCGGGACCGGAGGCGACGGTGCCGGGGGGGGCTCCCCCTGACCCTCAGCCGGGGCTGGCCGCCTCCTTCCGCCCGCTGCCCGGCTCGCCCGGGCACGGGAGAGGGGCCGGGCGGCGGAGGCGGGAGCGGCGCCGCCCGCCCCGCTGCGGCGCCGGCGGCGGGCACTTACTTGAAGGTGAGGACGCAGAGGGGCCGGTAGGACTTGTGGCTGGTGTTCTCGGCCATCCGCTTGCCCCAGAAGTCGTTGGCGAAGGCGGCGGCCACGGGGGCGGCCGCCCGCACGTCGGGGTTGTTCACGATGGCCCAGACGTCGTCGTGCACGAACTCGCCCCGCAGGGAGTTGCCGTAGCAGAGGGCGCACAGCCCCGCCAGCACCGCCGCCGCCGCCGCCGCCGCCCCGCCGCGCCGCCCGCCCGCCGACGGCGGCGGCGACGGGCAGGGGGGCGGCGCGGCTCGGTCCCGGCTGCGGGAGCCCAGCGCCGAGCCCGTCACCATGGCGCGGGGCGCCGCGCTGGCTGCCCCGGCTCCGCCGCCGCCGCCGCGGCGCGGGCAGGCAGCGGCGCCCGCATGGTGCGGGGCGGGCAGCGGGACCGCCGCCGGCCACTCGCGCTCTGCCGAGGCGCAGCCTGCCCGGCTGCAAATAAACAGCGGCCGCCTCCCCGCGCCATCCCTCCTCCTCCTCCTCTTCCTCCTCCTCCTCCCCCCCCCGTCCCCCCCCCCCCTACCCCGCACGCATGCTCCTTGCCGCGCTGTCACCCCGCCGCCACCTCAGCCCGTCGGCGGGGTGGGCTCTGCCCGGGGTGGCCCCCGCACACCGGGGAGGGAGACGCGCACGGCACGGCACGGCACGGCAGCACCCACGCGAGGCCGTGCTGCCCGCGGGTGGGGTGTGCTGCGGGGCTGGGAGCGGAGCCCTGGTGCGGCGGGTCGCCCCGGTCACTCGCGGGAGACAGGTGCAAGGCTGCCCTGCCGCCTGGTCCCGGGGCCTCCTCCGGCCCCCCGCGGGCATCCCCCTCCGCGGCCAGTCGCGCCAGGAGCAGCGTCCCTGTGGGTCGTGCTCGCCTGGGGAGTGGGAACGTCCCAGCCGGCTCCACGGCATCCACGCTGCTCCGCAGCATCCACAGTATCGATGCTGCTCCGCCGCATCCACGCTGCTCCACAGCATCAGCGCTGGTCCACACCATCCAGGCTGCAGCATCGTCTGCGCCAAACAGTCCCGCACCGTGTCCTGCTGGGGGGGAAGGCATTTTGGTGCCATGGAACTTGTTTTCTCTGCTCTGGTCCATCACCTGTCCCTCTTCCAAAATCACCTGAGAGCTGCCTTCTCCAAAGCATTATTCTGATGGCTGCAGTGTGTCTGTCCCCTCCCATACGCGACCTTTCTTGTCTTAGTGACAACTCCCAATAACTTTCGCTTAAGGAAAGGCCGTGTTCAAATCACCTACTCAGCCACGTATAAAAGGTATGTGGCCATGGCTTTTTCAGAAAACAGAAAAACAAAGACCCTATTAATGCTTTTTAGCATTTAAATAAAACCTCCTGCTTATAACCAAACAAAGAAATAACACCGCTTGGCAAAGAAGCTTAGATTCAATTAGGTGAATAAACATACTGGACATACTTTGAATTTGTTCTTGAAAAAAGATACACTGAGCATGGTTCACCACTAGCCTGTGCAGTTCCAAGCTGCTCTCTGTGTGTGCGTGTGAGCGTGCCTGCCTGCGTGTGGGAAAGAGAGGGAGCGGAAGCCATGAAGAGTTCATGCAGACTGTCCGGGGCAAGCCCTCTCCAGGAATGCTTTTTCCCCCAGCATATTTGGCACTTCGAGTGATGTGGTATTTTCCGAGTGCAACAGAACAGGCTTTTCAGACGTGCTTTTGTCATAGCTAAAAATAACAGTTAACTCCAACTAGGACAGCGTGTTTATATCCGGGACAGAAGGAAACTCCACCAGAAGCAGGGCCATCAACTCAAACTTTCCCTTTAAGTGGCTGATGACATTTTGGCAGTCAGCTCCCTGGAGCTTTCCCCAGCATGGGAGACCACTCATGGTGGTGTATTGGTATTCATTTTCACAAAAGTTTCAAAGCTTGGGCACATAAAGCTAGACTCCAACATCTGTGCCTGGGCACAGAAAGAGAAACAGCCCGGTATCCAGAGGCACTGAAGTACCGAAGCCCACCGGTGCCCAGCAGCTCTGGAAACAAAGTCACTATTGCAGGCATGCCTAAAAGGTGGGGGACTTTTTGTTGACATAAATTAAAATGGTGACAGTTACTGGAAGGGGGGATGAGGGGAAGGATGGACTGTAATGTTGATGAAAGCAAAAACAACATGTGTAAGATTTAAAGGTTGAAATTGCCTTACAGTAGACTCCAGGCAATATTTGAAATCCTAAATTACTCTACCAAACAAAATCTGCAGTCCCCTGTAGTTCTGAAATGGGCAGCTGAGGGTCTAACTATTCTCTGGGGCAGATGTACTGCACGTGGGTGAGCTAGGCAGCCTAAAGGGGGGTCAGCAGCACTGCTGATGTGACCCCAACAAACTCAACTCACCTGGCAGCCCAGCTGGGCCTCGGCAGGCTGTCTCTCCCAACAAGACCCCCGTACCTCTGGTCCACCCCCCATGGACCAGGATCCGCATAGCCTTTCTCACTGATGTCTTTCAGCCTTCTGTCCTTCTCCTTCATCAGAGGTTGCGGGCAGCCCACCGACAGCCCACTCCTGCCACGAAACGGGGCCGAGGGCTGCCATCAGGAAACCTGATGCTGGGGCAGGGGACAGGTGTCTCCATTCATTATCCAGGACTGTGGTACATGTCCCTGCTGTGTCACAAGTCCCACCGTCCACCCTTTGAGCTTAACTAGTTCCGCACATAAAGCTCACAAAAAATGCGGAGTTCTAAAACAGTAAATTATGAAAACCATTTTCTAATCAAGGGATTTACTGTCAATATCTTATGACAGTAACATACACAGCCATATAACATTACATAGTACAACAGACATACTCTATGGAATAAATAACGTCGCATCTATGATTTACCATTCACTTTCATAACCCACCATGCTTGACAACACCAAAAAGCGTGGGAAGAGATGGCAGTCCTGACCCATTCAGGACTCCTTCCCTCACCCTCCTTAGGAGGCCACTGACACTGACCATTGGCTTTCAGCTGGCATGGGAACCTAGAGTTTGCAATGGAGAAAAACCCTATTTACTTTCTCATCTGTTTTCTTATGCGCTTATCGAAATGTTATGCACAAAGTGTAGTTAACACCGATTTCTCAAGTTTCTTTTATGAGAAGAAAATCCATTCTCACTTCTCCAAGATAGATCTGATCTTTCCTTTCTTCCCTCAGGCAAACATCTGAAAGAGACAAAGTAATGCTCCTGTCACCACAGAGGAAGACCTCCTGTTCTTCACACCAAGACCTGCTGAAATACAGGCACATAGTCTTCTCCTTTCAGTCCACAAAGAGAAACATCACCTTGTCATGCAGCAGTCACTGTCATAGACTGAATTGAAGATGCTGTCTATTGCTAGAAGTCCTGATCACCAATAAAGAAACTAGCAGCAAGAAGTCAGAAATCAGAGAGCAGGAGAACACACATTCAACACCGCTGTACATTGGGTCTTAAGTCCGTACACACATAAGCAGGCATATACATAGAGGGAGAGGAAAGAGAGAGAGAAAGAAGGGAATCCAGTGATGGGATGGTTTGCTCCAAAGCTGCTTTCCCACTTCCAAAAATATCTGGTCTAATAAGAAGTATTTCCTCGTCCTGCAAGCCTTGATTCTTTCTCTACCTAAAGTAGCCATGTCATCACTTCTGAAATGTAAAGCCAAATTGCTTCTCAGAAAAGTCTAGCTGAGTTCTGGAATCATGTGTGCAGCTGAAGCACTCCAGCTATTTGACTGCCTACTTGTATTTGAATCACAAGCTTCGTGCCAGCTATATAAAAAGATTGTTAACAAATGGCTTTTAAAACTAGAGACCTTGAAACTAATTATGTGCAATGCTGAAAAAAAACTTGCTCTGCTAATTGAGCAGAGCTCGTTAGTTCTAAAGTGAGAAAGTTTAGCCTCCACTCAGAGTAAAACATACGGTAGGGTATACAAGGCAGTAGACACATTTGAACGGTTACACATTTGAAAGGGTTGAGCACTGATTGATCTGTTATTATCTGAAGATGGCAACTGCTCAAAGGCAGAGAGAAACTGCAAAAGTTTTGAGTTTCAAGCTTAAACGTGGAGCTCTGAAGAGTTTAGCTTTACATTGATTGATTAAAGTATAAGAATGTGGTAAATACAATTTGAAAGTTAAATTACCATATGGTCATAGCTAGAGGTAAATTTCAAAAGTAGCACATGTAAATAGTTTCTTGCTGTCTGAACAAATAATTTTACATTTAATCTAAGTCATTTGGTAACTGGTGCAATTGATTTCTGCTTGTAGTCAGTTACTGAGTGGTTTTGCAATTCATTTCAGTAGCCCCAGGATGAAACTCTGTATCTGCCACGCATATAATCTTCAGTTGATACAGATTATGTTCATATGGTTAAAAGCAAAAAAAAAAAAAAAAAGCCAGCTACCAGGTTCTGCCGGCTATTAAAGGAAATGATTGCCATCTTAAATGAAGGAGTGTTGCAAAACCTGGAACTGAGTTTGGCATATTTAATCCAGTGTGTTGTCTGTGTTGGAAGAGCTATGGAGAGACAGAGAGCAATCCATGTAGTCCAGAGCCCCTCCAAGGAGTTCAGTGCAGGCATCGTTCTGTGTAGCCAAGCAGGATTTGAACAGTGGAGTTACAGGGAGCACTGCAACGGTGCAGTGAAACACTGTGCTGTACTGGGCTGGAGAAATCTTATTTATGATCCTTTTTGCTTGTTACCAAATTGCTTCTAGGTCTACGCAGGCTACAGAAAGTTTCTCTTTGGTGAATTCTTCCTAAAGCCTAGTGAAAGTTCCTATGGTTTTGCTTTCACTTTCAACTGTGGCCAAGAGCCAGAAGTACTACAAGCAGGAGAGGAAAACATCTTGCCCTTAGTACCCTGGTTCTGTGATCCTTAGGAGACAAAGAAATCCAATATTCTCAGGATGACCTCTCCTTTTCAATAAGGATGTAGTATTTCAAGTTCAGCCCGCAACCCCCTAAAAAGCCGCCTCCCCATGGCAGTCACGGAGTGTGTTAAATATTAGTCCTGAAAAAACAAACCCCTCAGTTTTTACAAAGCAATATCAACAAGAAGATATCACATGGTAAGCACTGCTTGGTGGATCCCCATGGATGCACATTTCCCATCCCTGACACAGATGGCAAGTAACACAGAATCCTCCATGACCCATTTTCGGATCCATTTGTCACCTGTTTCATATGCTTGTGTAAAATGAGAGATTTCAAGCTGAGAAAAAGCTTGCCATAGTTGTTACTGGATTAGAGGGAATCTCTTTTTCAGCTCACACAACAAATGCATTTTCTGCCTTTGAAGAGACCCAGGTTAAGCTTTAGTCTATGGGCAGGATTGTACGGAGTCTTTGAACCCCCGCAGTGGATGGAACATCCACGATTTGACAGGGGAGAGGCATCCAGCAAATGGTACAGAGTGACTTGGGTTTGATAGTCGCAGTTTAAAGGTCAGGGACAATACAAAGGTGGGACAAGTCCCAGTAAGGAGAATAACGGGATTCTTCACCTAGAGAGCGGAGGCAGACTATGGCATAGGCTGCTGAAGTTGCCCACTCCAGCGGATTCACTCATCAGCTTAGGAGATTAGTACTTTCCATTTTTGTGTGCATGATTTGGGCATGCAGAACTCCATGATGGAATGGGGCGTGGAGGAGAAAAAGCATTTTTCTTTCCTTATTGAGCACAGATCTGCACTTTTCCTCCTCTAGAAGCATTGCAGAAATTTCCCAAAGCCAAAGAAAGTTCTCAGTCTTGCCCTTGCCTGAAAGATCTTTTTTATTGCAGCAGAGCAAGGGAAAAGTGCAGCCCATAGGGCTTGAGTCATAAGAGTTATCACTTGTAACATTCATCTATTTAATGCTGATTAAGTACAAGACAGTTTAAGTTGAATTTTTATGTACTTCACGGAAATCAGCTAATGGCTCAGAACCACAAAAATTAAAAAGGGAAAACCCAACTCAAGATAGTCCCATTTCTGGGTGAGTGAATGCAGGACTCGTAGATGACCCAACATTTTTTTCACTTACAGTGCGTAGCGGCAGACTGCATTTTTACTCTGCCTGGAACCTTGTTTCTGAGTACAAGCAGGTCAGAATGGGCGTGAGGCTGTTTAAATTGGGGATCTTGCTAGAGAGATTTTAAAAGCATAACTTTTCTGAGAAATGGACATTAGTAGTTCAGACACCATACACTTCCTACGAGGCTGTGCAAGGACACGTGTAAATTGTCACGTGGCTGTAAAGTTGGATGCTGAAATGCTGAGGGCACCAGAGTCAAACGCAGTATGAGAAACAGATTTGGGCACAGCACTCTGATCAATATTTAGTGGTTGGGATTCATATTGCTCCTGCAGGGAGGCATTGGATTCGGAAGAAGAATCTGATTTTGGCGAGACAAAGGAGGCATTTTCAGCTTGGACTGATCTGAATCAGTTTAATTTGACCCTATACTCAGCCTTCAGAGTTGGCTGTACGTTTCTCAATGTAATTGTCTCTTGGAAGTTTATATGTCAAAATAAGAAGAGAGATTAAAGACCCCAAGTCTGTTCCTTATTCAGATTCAGTTGGTTTTGTTTTCTGGGCATCTTTGAGCTGGAATTCAGTAGCAGTTCTCTCCGAAAAGTAACTGATTTATATATAAGATCTTCTGGCATTCCTAGTTTCGATTGAATTGCAGTCACTGCAAAAGGTCTGATAAAATCAGACAGTTGGATAAAATCAGGAAATCTCTACACTTATTCTCTGATTACTGAGCAAGCTCAATTTCATCATGGTGAAGTAGAAGCCAGTGGTTACAATTACTTTTCTTTCCTTTCATTTATTTTTTAATATTTGGGTTTAAGACAGAAAAATTACAAATGAATAAATCTGCACCAAGTCAAGACTTTCTCTATATAATAATAATAATCTTCATATCTCTATGATTAGCAACAGCTGGAATAAATTTTAGCAAAAATATTAATATGTATATTGTAGAATAAGCCACATCATTGTAATTTGAGGAGGGTGAAAGTTTCCATTAAAGCTACTGAGAAAGGAATACGACATATTTTTTTTCAGGTGACTTCTTTGGATTTTATTTTAGCAAGCAGATACACTTTTATTTTACAGTGTTTAACTTTCTAGTGTTTATGTTGAACAAACACTCCAGATAAAACAATGCATCAACACTAGAGGATCTGTCAATCGAGCTGGCCCTGCCCAATCTGAACTTTTACGTACCATAGAAGGGGATAAAGTTCCTGTAGTGCACATAAAAAATATGCTAGGGAAGACAGTCTGGGTTACTCCTGCCTCAGGCAAAGGCAAACCCATTCGTGGGATTGCTTTTGCTCAAGGACCTGGGTGCACTTGGTGGGTGATACAGAAGGATGGGGAATTCCGATGCGTGCCTCAAGGGGATTTGATTTTAGGTGAGAATAGTCAATACATTAAATTGTATGATGTTGATTGCTATATAATCCTGCCACTGTATGTCATCACTACTATAGTTGTTATATGCTATATCAATGGTATTACAGTAAGAATCACTTAGATTAATGAAGAATGAACTTTGATAAAACCGAGTGAAGCGCAGTAGTGATGGAACCAGGACTGACCTCAGCGTGCAGCAATCCAACACCACACACCATCCTCCTGCTGCGCCCAATGTCACCCGCCCGCTGCAGCGCACCGAAGCCCCATCCTGTTCGGCCGACTGAGCGGGCTTTGCACCATCCCTCCTGCCCAGACAGACTGTTACGACAGATGGAGCCCAAAGTCATGGACTGAATGAACCCAACAGACATTTGATAGAGATGGTCCATAGACTGCGGGAATGATATCTGTGTGTATATATTAAAAGACAGGAAAAGTGGTGGTGATTAATTGGAAATGTATCGGAAGGTGTGGGATCTGGGCATGATGTAAATGGTATAGAATAAGGGGTGGATATTGTCCTGGTTTGGGCTGGGATAGAGTTAACTCTCTTCCTAGTAGCTGGTACAGTGCTGTGTTTCAGATTTAGTGTGAGAATAATGTTGATAACACACTGATGTTTTAGTTGTTGCTAAGTAGCACTTATCCTAAGTCAAGGTTTTTTCAGTTTCCCATGCTCTGCCAGCAAGCAGGTGTGCAAGAAGCTGGGAGGGAGCATGGCCAGGACAGCTGACCCGAACTAGCCAAAGGGATATTCCATACCATAGAACATTATGCTCTGTATATAAACTGGGAGGAGTTGGCTGGGAGGGGCGGATCACTGCTCAGGCATCAGTCAGCGGTGCATCACTGGTTTTTTTCCCTTGAGTTTTTTTTCTTTTTCTTTTTTTTCCCCTTTTTTTGGTTATATTCCTTTTCATTACTATTATTATTATTATTTTATTATTATTACTATTATTATTGTTAGTATTCTATTTTATTTTACTTTAGTTATTAAACTGTTCTTAGCTCAACCCATGAGTTTTACCTTTTTTCCCAGTTCTCCTCCCCATCCCACTGGGAGGGAGGAGGAGTGAGCGAGCGGCTGTGTGGTGCTTAGTTGCTGGCTGAGGTTAAACCACGACAGAAGGGCAGTGTCAGGAGGAAGCGGCATGGAGAAGGATGCAGCTGGGAATGATTGGAGTAGCTTTTCAGTGCTCCCTTATCCCTCTCCGTTGTTTCCATAGACCATGCATCTAAGTGACCCTCAAACTGGTGGTAGGATAAATTGGACCCTCCCCAGTGATCCTGGCTCTTCAGCACTCATCTGCACTCCTGTAAGTCTGCTGTGGACAGGTAAAATATGTTGCAATACTTGATGAATTTTTGATAAAAACATTAGGACCATTCTGAATGAAAGGGATTATCTAGGTGTGGAAGCACCAGAAGGACCAGTAGAAGCAGTGCTGTGAGAATGGTAGGTGCAGATGGCACCTAGGGCATCAAGATGCCAGCACATCTATGTGCAGCTTACCTGGACCTCCCTAAACTGAAGACAGACTACACACAGAGTAAAACAGGGGACAGACTATAAACCAAAGCCTTAAAGAAGTGATGCAAGGAAGAAAAGAACAGGCTTAGAGCCATCAAACACCCAGATAAGGAGAGAAAAACAAATCCTAATCCAGGGGTGGAACAGGATGAAGAACACATGAGGGCGTGTGCAAATCCTGTTTTGTTTTGGGTAAAATCACCTCTCCCCCCAAAATTAGCTCACATTGAGCTTTGTTACATTGTTACTGCAGTGTTGCAAAATTAGTTTTGGGGCTACAAACCTGGCAATGTTAGAGTTATGAGCCATATGTGCTAACATACACCTTTTATTGATGTGAATGCAAACTCTTGGCTTGTCTGAAATGCTCTGGGGAGATGTATGTGTGATTCTTCTCAATTTTCCCCAAGACGAGTGCACACACATGAGCTCAGGATTTTCAGCTCCTCCTGCTAACGGGGACCACAGGACTCCCTCCTTTCAGAGTTTCTCTCCAAGGAGATGAGTCTCTCTTGCTTTCTTATGCCCACTCACACTCCCTTCATGTGTTTCACCTGATTTCTCCAGCCTGATTCCACTCCAGCTTTCTTCTCAGTCAGTAGGAACTAGTACCTTTTGATTTTCTATTGTTAAACAATTAAAAAAACAAGTTACTGAGCTTTGCCTAGTTTGGAGCTTACAAAATTTCCTGTGGCTTCAGCCCAAAGCGAAAAGTCATCTGCAGTTCAGCTGAAACACTCCTAGGATCCCTGCAATAGGGGTGTGGAAGTTTTCTGGACAGCATTTGGAGCCTGGAAGGTGTAGAAATCAAAATAAGCCACAGTTTGAGAGCAAATCTAGCGTGCTCACTGTTACTAAACCTGCTCAGCAACACCTCTCTGCAGGGTTTTCTGTCACCTCTAGAAGACCAGTTCCAGCACATTACACCCACCCTTTTCTTCCATCCCTGGGACATCACATCAAATTCAGGGCCTGGCTTGAGGTTCATCTGACCTCACTGCCACATCCTAGGTCCTTCTTAGGTTTTCCTGCGGGCTGTCTAGAGGCTTTCAGAGATGCTCCATGGCCCAGCATATCTTAACTACTACCGAGTTCATGCCACAGCTCTGTTCCTCAGGCACAAGGCAACCTTTCCTTTTGTAGATTAGAGGTCACGTATGCTGAGACAGAGCTTCCCTGGAAGCTGCTTCAAGAATAATGAGTGATTCTCTGCAAGACTCAAGGATTTTTGTGACCCTCATCATCATCTTCTCAGTGCAAAAGGCCAACACTCTCCAGTACAAACAAAAAGCATAATAATAGCAAACAAACCACTCTATCAAACCACAATAGTCCTCTGTACTCTTAATCTTTCATTGGGAAAAGATGGAGAGAAAAAAAATTAATTACCTGAGAGTCAACATCATTTGTATCACTACTGCTTAAACAGACCTGTTGATAAAAATGGTAAAAACATACCAAGCTTGTTCTGAATAGTTTTATAAGGAGAAGGACTAGAGAGGAGCCTGAAGGAAAACTCAGGCACAGCCCAACTTCAAAGAAGTGCTGCAGAGATCCCCACTTTGTAATTTGGGCCTATTTCTAGCTATCTCTGTATTTATATAGATTGACAATTGTGAAGAAAAGAAAAATCATAAAGACGGGGTTAGTCTTTTTTGGCATGAGGCTGGCGTCTGCCATGGGAAATTAATCCATGCTAAGCTGCAGTATGCTGAGCTGCTGAGTTTGTATTTGTGTCACTGAGACCGCTTATACTCACTGCTGGTCTATAAACCCTTATTAGTCAGACTTGACAGTGGGTGACATCTTGATGAAAAGAATACCCTATAGATTACCATCCATTCAATAAAGGTTTATAAAAATAAGATTAAATGAACCATTTTTCCTAAGACCACATACCAAAATATTTTGGGGAGATGAATAAAGCGATAGTGGGGGATTTTTTTTTGGAGAAGGGGATTAGAAGGTCCCAGGGCACTTTGTCACTGAAATAACCACATCTGTCAGCTAAATTGGCAGAGCTATTATATTTAGTTTCTAGAAAGAGTTCCTCAGATGCTGAGGTCTTGGATACCTCCCAAAAGATTTGCTCTCTGGACAGTTGAAGCAAAATAAAATTAGGAGGGAAAAGTAGTTCACAGCCACAGCCAGCATTTTCATTTTTTCTGAATATCACATGGTCTGAAATGTTGGTGAGAAAAGACGGGCTCATGAGGGGTGACTTGACAGAAATTACATTTTAATTTCCTTCATAAAATTTTGCAAGCTTTTCTCCCTCTCCAGTGGTCACCTTGCCGTTGTTGCCTTTTGGGGGCCCATATTATCCTCCCTATGAGGAAAAGATATCCCAAGGCATTTCCTTTTTTCTTTTGCAAGACATAGTCAGAGGATCCCATTAAATTTTTTAATTTGTTTAACTGGCTTCTAACTTTGCAGACTCCTGTTGTGCCATAAAACTGACTGATGAATGACAGGGCCCTGCTAGGTTTGGCTGGGGTGTAATGTGAGCTCCCAGGGCTGGAAACAATAAAATACAATTTTCTGAGAAACGGGGTTTTGCAAGGGACGTGCTAGCCCTGACTTCACCGCACCCTTTCATTTTGTTAGCTCCAGTTCAGCAAGTTATGGCTGGATTTTGTTACATTTTCTCTCATTATAAGCCCTCTGTTCTCAAAGGTAGGAGAGGATCCTCCAGGTAGCTCAAGGTCATTTAGGAAGAGAGTTGATGAGTGCCACGCTGGGGACTTGCTCTGCATGTATGGGAGCCCGTGTATGGGTTGCATAACGACACAGCCAAGGCTCATACAGAGCAGTTCGGAAGAGAGAAGAATTTCAGATGAATCAAAAGGCAGCCTCTCCCCTCCCACACTGACCTTCTTTGGAGCTGCCCTACACTGAAAATCCTCTCTCTTTCCGTCTATCTATACATTTTCAGAGGAAAAGAACAAAGAAAGAAACATTAGAGTTTGTCTTTCAGCTATCATTGTCGCATGCTGGTTTGGGGAACTAAGTGACGAGATGTTCATGCCACATTTCAGCTCACTGTCATTAACACAGTTGGGCTGTCCTGGAAGAGAAGCTTCCTCAAAACTCAGTACTGTTTCCTTGGCTTTCTAGGTAAACCTGATCAGATCTGACTCCCTCCTGCAGAATATCCTCCTCACCATCCAGGCAAAGGCAACGATAAACATTTTCGCCTTTTCAGGCTGTCTGCAAGTAATCTAATTGGATCTGGAACATTTTAATTCATAATGAATCGGTCCATCCAGCTGAACGTGTCACCAAGCAACTGCAATAGCGAGCCTCCAACTTTGTGGACCACCCTGCCAGCTGTGCCAGCCTGGTCTCCCAGCTGTGCCATCAGCTGCACAGGCACTGGCCTCCCATCTGCACCCAGGCCTGGCCCTTATTACAACCACCCACAGAGCTGCGGTCCCTCACACCTCCCCAGAGAAAGCCTCCTGGTCCCAATCTGGGCAGGGGAACAAGGCAAAGAAATGGTGGAAGAAAGCAAGCCTTGGCTTCATTATTGAAGCAACAGAGGTATAGGAAGGCTAGGAGATGTGCCCGAAGCTAGAAAGGAACTCAGGCAGAAAATAGAGGCAGGAGGTGAAAACACATCTTCTGATTGCCAGGCCATTTTCTGCCCCTGAGGGCACACAAGGATTGGGAAGAGAAAGATCTGCATGCAGCACAAAGGCTCTCCACTCCAGATTTCACTGGCTCTTGTGTTCTGGTTTGCACTGGGAGGAGGAGGTGGGAGCGAGGAAAGTGGGCATCAGTGTGCCAGTGCTTCTGCTAAGAGCTTCAGTAGTAGCTGTTGTTACAGGTCTCAATAGAGCCAGCTATTTCTCTGCCCTGGCCAAGCACCGCTACAGTGCACAGGACAGGTTGGAACAAGGCTTTCCCCAACCTTTCTGAAGTTTTCATACAGACTTTTTCAGTCTCTGCACTCCAGGATTTGAGATAGGAGTGAGACAGGACTTGCTCGGGAGGCAAAATCCCGTGCCCTCCCACTGCTGACCTCGGGACATGATTATCTGTAAATCAACCCCAGAGCAAAATCCCTAACGGGGAATATGATAGGATGTCACATCGCTATAGCATCTTGCAGCAGCCTGTGCTTGTGTCAGAGTCTGAGAAGCAGGAATGCATATGCCCTTACAGTGACAGCGTAGGAGATTTTTTTTTTTTGGTTTTGAATAAATGATTGATAGGGTAAAGGCAACTGGGGGGAACAGGTCAAACACAGCTAGTGAAAAAAAGTAGTCCCAGTCGTCATCCTGTTATATCACTTGCTAATAGAGTAGTGTTTAGCAATAGCTTGTGTGTTGTAAGGCTTAAGGTTATCAGCAGAGTGACTGCAGAGAGCTAGTTAGAATTCATCCTGCATCTGTGACTGTAATCCAGCAATTTAGATGAAAACATGTACGCTGCATAGGTGCATGACATAGACTATTACTATCATTAATACAGTAATAGTCATAATAAATCACATATTGAGTGTGTTTGTTATTCAGAGGAAAACTTAATTACAATTTCCAAGCTGGCAGCATTTGATTTACTTTTTGCTATCTCTGAAATTGTATCATTAGTTCCCAAGTTACAACTCCTCCGAAACCTCTGCATTGTTGGGGGTAGGAGATGTGGAGTTACAGCTGCAGCCATCGCTCTGGCAAAGATAGCTTTCCCTTAAGAATATTAATTTTTAACATAAAAATGAAAACCAAGTAAAATTCCCCTAAAAAGGGGGGAATGCTTGGAAGGTGCCTCTCAGGGAGCCTCCTCTCGCATTGCTGAGCTGTCTTTGGTAAAAGGAGCTCTCTAGTGTCCAGTTGTAATACTGCAGTTCAGGAAGAAGCTATGAGCACACAATCTAATCAAATAGATGTGCAAATGGAAGGCCTAGGTCTCTTCTTTCAGGTACTCAGTGCTAATGCGTAATGTGCAAAGTGCTACTTAAACATCACTATCACCCAAACCAATACTGTACTCAAAAGTTTTAAGGCACGGCACAGAGGTCGCGTTCATTCCCACCTATCTTTCTCCATCTGTTTCTTAAAGGAGCTTCTGCTGCAGTGATGAAGTGGCTCCTGCTTGGTCTGCGGGGCAAGGATGTGTGTCATGTCTGCCAACATCCAGGCCGTGAAAAAAAGGTTTAAAATTTTACTGTGCTCCTCTCCAGAGACAGCAAAGTGCCTGCCATTTGGGGATCTAAGGTCATGTGCACATACTCGTTTGAGCTAGTATATTTGGTACAAGTGAATGCCTAATTGCAACTGCTGACTTTTAATGCATGCACCTGATTAAGCGAAATTGTCTCGTGCCAGACCAAACAAGCCCGTGGTCACTAATCCTCGAAAGCAAATCACAAAAAAGATGCGTGGCTAGCAGTGTACAAAGGCAGATAGCCTCTCTGTCTTTCTAAAGTGAAGACCTTAACATTTTAATTGGCACTTATTATGCAGGTTTGAGTGCATGCTAGAATAACAATATATTGTCTTTACACTGCTTTTAACGCTTGCATTTTGTTTTTTCAACACGTTAGTGATGAGCTCACTAATGTTGATAAAAATGAATTAAAAAATCTATTTGGTTATCACTGGATATCACAGATGGAGAATAATGACTTGACAAATTGGCAAACTGAGATTATCTGCAAATATTATGAGAGACACTGGAAGCTCTATTAAAATACACCATCATTTTTAATAGCATTTTGCTATTATGGTACCTCCCTTGTGGATACTGTGGCTTAATATTGCAAGTATGAAAAACGATGCCATAGTTGAAGCTTTGCCACTGAAAAGCACCATCTTGTGTTTCCTATGCTCTGCTTCCCACAGCAAGGCTTATTCTAGAGTAGAAAATAAATTAAGATGTAATAATGAACTAAATGTGTTTCAAAGGCAAGAAATCCCACACAGGGCTAAGTTGCTCACCTTTAATCACTGCAAACAAAATGACAGTGGATTTCCTACAAGTTACTGTGAGCCAGAGGTTTAAACCTTCTGCCTTTAGATGTGTTCGCAGCAGTTTTTTCTTCTCCTGTTATTGACCTTCATTTTCTGAGCTCACCTTACAGAGAAGCCACAGTTTTAGTAGCTGAAAAACCATTTCAAGAATATAAGCCACAAGCAACAAAGAATCCTGCCAGATTCAGGTCAGTCATGACAATAATAGTTTTTTCTCCATGTAGCATTTTGGCTCAGTATTAAGGTGATCGCTCTTGAGAAATGCAAAACATATCAGTACATTATTATGTTTAAGCACCCTATGGAATATCTAAGATACAGCAGCCCATTTTCCCTTTATTTCTGCAAACCTGCAGGCATGGTGGCAACGGCTTGATCATTCTCATGGCTGTTTTTCAAAATAAAACAAACTGTTGATATTTTCAGATCAGAAAACTAAAGCAAAGTGTTTCTTGCCTCCTCAGAAAACTCTTTGTAAAAAAGTCCTCTGATGCTTAATCTCAAATGTGGGTCTCTTTTTCATTGAGATTTAGGTTAGAAGTGACTGCTAAGATCTTCTTGTTTGAACTCCTGCATAATGCAGGGTGCAGAATTTCAGCAAAGTCCATGGCTAATTTCAGTTTTATTTGCAGTGTTGGATCCTTGCAATGCACAGAGCCCTTGCTCCCCCCTGCTGAGGGGGCTGCTATTGAATTCAAGTGAACTGGAGCAGAGCCTTAGAGAAGAGAGCAGTTCCTGGAGTCCCACCACCATTTGTCAGGTAGAACCTGGTATTTTACACTGTATCATCTTCAAAAATGATAAACCAGAAGATGTGTAAACTGTGCTTTAACAAGAAGAATAAAATCCATAATTCAGGACAGCACAGAAAGCACCTGGTTTTATGCTTCATTTCCGTTTTTAAACATAGAAGAGGCTCAGCGAAACATCTGCTGAGCTTCTGAATGGGTTTGGATCAGCTGCAAGCACCCGTTTGCCAAAAGCAAGTCCAACTCAGACATGAAATCAGGCAAATCTCAGTGACGCCGGGTCAGTTTCACATTTACATCCCAAACTGATAGCAAGTCTGCATTGGTGGCAAGTGTATGTGACAAAAAAAAGCAGAAGTTTTGCATGTCCTTCACAACACGAGACTCCTAAATATCAGACAGTTGCAAAAAGGATGCACCTAACCATTTGGGGGTTTATTTCTGTTTTTCTTTCTCTGCATTTATGGATGCAGATTTATGGAATTCTTCATCAGATGAAGATTTGCAAGTGGAGAAGAATATTATTGTTCCATGAATAGTTTCAATCCAGTAAGGTAAGTATGTAGCTAATGTAAAACTTAAGACTCTGGGGTACCCACAGCATCTACCTGAGGGCCACCACAAATTCAGTAGAAACTCCAGAGAGCAAATCAGAATTTTTGGAGTGCCACTGAGCGTATAGAAGAAATGTCTTAATTTGGTTGGTGTGAAGGGCCTCCTGAAAAAAAATTACTTGGAGTACAGAAGTAACGAAAAGCATCCATCTTGCTCTCAGCTCAGCTGTGGGATTTTATTCTCCTCAGTAGGGTGCAATATTTGCTTCTCTGGTGGCTATCTAATGAAGGAAAAGACATGGCAAGTCTGGAATCACTTCTGATCTGCCATAGCCAAACCTGGCAAAAGCCAAGTTATTTGTCATCCCCCAGGGACTAATAAGGAGGCACCCACCTGCAGCACCTGCCACCACCCACACAGACACCCCCAGAGCCTAGGCAGGCTCAGAGGTCCCAAGTCTGAAGGGAACCGCTGCAAGCATCAGCCCAAGGCACACTAACAAAAGGGCTGGCAGGAAACAGCCATTGCTGCCGTTCCTTCCTGCCAGCATTGCCATCACGAGAAACAAGAGACTTGTGGACGTGGGCTGACACTGCTAAACACAACACCACAAGTATCTTCTTCAGAAATGCACAAGTCATACAGGGTGCCTCTGTGCTGTCACAGGCACAGAGATGGCGCGACACCCCCAAGGAGGCTGGCACAACCTCGGTATCAGCTCTAGAAAATCAGCAGAGTCATGCTGCCCCTGAACTCCCCATCCCATCTCACCGGGGCTACTCAGTGGAGGCACATAGTGCATGGGTGCGACCACAGCTTCAGAGCTGGTTTGGTCTCTGCTGTCAGCCCTGCTGCTGAGGCAGAGTTGTCTGGCGGAGCCTTGCAAGGTGTCTCTGCCCAACACTTCCCGTGCCTTCTCTTCCCATGGTGGTAAACGTTTGCAGATCCATAACATCCGCCTTTGCCCTAAGTGACAGCAATACTTTTGAAACAGGATTTAAGCTCCTTTGAGACTCGCATCCCAATACACAGTTATGCTAAGTGTGTCCCCCCCCATGCAAATAACACGTAAACAACATTAGCAAATCCTAAAACAAGTGCAGATGCTTTAAATTATACTAACTAGGAAGCCACTTCATAGAGCAAGAAAAATGTGAATTGGTCTGCTCAGACCAGTACTTTGGAAAAGCAGTTCACAGGTTAAAAACCTTAATGTCTAGTTAAAAACTAAATAATAATAAAAAAAGACAATCCAACTAGCTGGCTGAAAAGTTCTCAAAAGAACTGTGGAAGCTTTCCCTTGTCAATGAGCTAGACACAACAGCACACCCTTTAAAGCTTCTGCCCATCACCTTGCAAGCTTGCTTAGGTTTTCCTATGCTCTCATTTGGAGTTGCTAGGATTAGTGTGGGCATCGTGTCTGAATCCTTGTGGTCCTCAGCAGACCTCCCCAGCCAGCAGCACTGCGGTGGCAGGGTAGGTTTCATACTGTAGGATGGTGGGAGATGCCAAAAGGCAAAGGATCTGGCCTCGTTGCCAGTGTTGGTGTTGACAGTGAGTCACCCAGCTGCCTCTGCTGAAAATTAGTCTCTCTCTCTCTCCAGCCCTGATGAATATTGATGAACTTCACAGCATCAAAAGAAGCAAAGGCAGGACAGCTGTTTGAGGGGACAAACACTTCAGGTCTGGATTGGAAAAAAAGAGACAGACAGGGGAGTGGTTGTGATGAGCCAAGACAGTCTTCTCCCTCGTTTGTCAAAATGTGATTTACAGACACACTTCCATTCACCCTGTGGCTGCCAGTTTCCACATCCTATGTCCACAAATCTCTCTTGCTAATTGGATAGGCAATATGTGGGCTGCCTCCTCTATAAAAAGCTACTCTGAACTGGGATGCTTCCCAGCTCATTTTAATAAATCATGACTGTAATTAAATTCTTTTGCTGCATATTTCTGCAATAAAATCTGTATCATTCGCTTATTAGCCTTCTTTACTGTCCAGCTATCTTTTTGTCTTGCTTCTGAAGCTGCCTTTCCTGCCCGGTCATTTGAAGAACGCCATTCGCTTTGAATCCCTAGTCTAATTTAGCTGCTTTTTCCTTATCCTTATCTTCAGATCCTCGTTCTGTCTATCTCAATAGCCCCACTTGTGCCTCCAGCCACTGTCCCTGCCATCAGTGACCGCTTCAACTCACTCTCAATAGTTCTGCTGAATAAAGCTGTCCCATGGCCTCAAGAACCACTTCCACCAGCATGCCAACAAGTGCATCTGAGGCTATTCCTTCCCAGTGGCCAGCTGCCAAAAGCACTTGTTTACATAACAAAATCCCTTTGTTGATGACATTTGTTCCTCTCTTCTTCTTTTGGGGCAGTGTCTGTGCTCCCTTATGGACTTTCACAGGGTTTAACACACTGCAAGGGTTACTACAAAGCAGAATAACCATCTCCACCCAAGCAAAAGACTCCGCCCCAGAGCTTTGCCTGACTCTCTACAAGAAAGCACAACCTGGAACTGCATTGCCCTCAGGGCTGTCAGACCCTGGAGGCCTCCAAGTCTTGTCGTGAGAGGACATGGAGCCCCTGAAACTCTTGTGCTAGTTGCTGTGAGGAAGAAGTTGAGGTTAGGTTTGTCAAAGTTCCTCTTAGCTGCAATTTCTCTTGTGCGTGGGCAGAACATGAGGAGGAAGCTCTGAGCTGGATGCTCATGCTCCTTTTGGGTTTGGGGAAGGGACAAGGTTTGGAAAAGCCTTACCGGCTAAGCTGGTAGCTGGGGTACCAGCTAGCTACCTGCAGCCTAGAGCCATCTCAGAGCAAATGCAGCTGTCTCAATAAAAGGCCAGTAATGTCAGTCATGATGGACAGGCACTACTTTGACTAAGCAACATTTTTCATTATTCATTTTGCTAACTTATCTGGTCAGAAGCGAAAAATCCATGCATTTGGAAATTCTTCCGAATTTCTTCATGGGAGCTGCAGTTTTGAAGCCTCAGACGGCCAAGGGTTCCTGCTGGATTACATCTGCCGGGACGCACCACACTAGCTGCACCCCATGCCAGCTAAGCAAGGGGCAGGACGCCGGTGAACGAGGGGAGGTTTGTTCAGGCCCACACTCTATCCTGTATCGGAGACTGTGGCAGGAGGCACTGAAGTCACAGCTCTCGGAGACATCGCGGTGATGGTCCTCAGCCAGAGCTCTCAGCCCGCTGCAGCTTTTAGCTACAAATTTGAGGATTTGGACAGAAATTGATTTTCTTTTGTTTTTTTAACCACCAAAGTCAGAATTTCCCATGGAGAGAAAAATATTTTCTAACCGGTTCTGGCAGCAAAGACCTTGAGGCATCTAGACAAACTGAAGTGCAGACGTTTTAAGCAATTTGCCCACTGACCATGGCAAAGGCTGTGGGTGCAGTCAGCAGAAGAACCCAGGAGCCCTCAGCTCTAAATCTCACTCAGTCATCACCAAACTTCTCTTGGTTTTCATTTTCCTGAAGGTCCTGTCAATCCTAGTGTCCAGAGGTAACAGGACTGATCTTAGGAGCCATGTTTTGGGAAAAAAAGCAAAAAAATAAATTACAAAGAAGAAATAAATGAACTGAGAAGCTGGATGGGATGTGGGTCAGATAAAGCAGTGTAAACATCCAGTCTTTTCCTTGCTTTGAAACAACTAGTATTTCAAAGAAAGACATGGATTCATGAAGCAGCATCTTGTTTTGCACTTCTTCAGAAAACTTATTAACTTCTTTTTTTAAACAGGGTCATTTTTAAAAGGCAGAATCCTTTGTCTTTCACTGCCTCAAAAGCATAATGTAAAAAGTTTTAATGTGCAAAGTTATAATGTAGGGTTGGTTTTATACTGACACTTAGTTGGTTTCAGATTCAAAATAGATTTGCCTCTTTTTTGCATAACTCCAAGCTCAGCTTCAAATATGTAAGTGGGAGAATTAACATTAAAATGAATCCTTAAACTGCAATTACTTGGAAGATGCAGAGCATGAAGCATTCAAATGGCTCTCACTCAGTGACCCAGTTAAAATATACAGATCAGTACTGCAATTTGGTTGCAAGCAGTTCAGAGACTCGAGGATGTGGAGGCTCTACCCTGCTCCCAGCTTAGCTCTATGTTTGTGCTCTAATGCAGTCCAGAGAAACAAATGGATGTCCAGAACACTTTTCCCTTGAATGCATTTCCATTAGGTTGTGATCTTCCTCAGGCCTTACGAGGGAACAGCAAAATACCTGAGATTGCAGATGAGCTTTACAGAGATGTGTCAAGGCATCGTATGATCATTGGTCACACGAGATAGCTACCGTTTACTCTGGCATTGAAAATGCAACTGCTGCGCCATGTTATTATGAAGTCAAAATGTATTATATCAGATAAAAGAGAAATGAAATCTTGGTATTTTCTATTACATAAAAATGGCTTTGTTGAAAGAGGCATTGGTGAAAGTATCATCTAAATTCTAAGAGGAGAGAAAATGAATTCCTTTTTTTTCTATTTATTAGAAAAGGCATATTCCGAACACATCACCCAATGGAGTGAGCTAATACAAAGTGTTACAGCGCTGTGTTAGTATGAAAGCAGAGTGTCCTTGCTCTGCAAAAGGGTAGCAGAGCACACAATCAGTGTGAAGGGCCTCGTGAAACTTTGCCATCAAGATCCTCAAGTTGCTTGGCTTCCTCCAACAAAATTCACAGACCATTACCAAGGAAGCAAAAGTGACAAAGCTGTCATCTTGTCCCCTCTCTCTTTTGTCTCCTTGTGATCAGCCTTGCTATTTTTAAGGGGAAGTGCAGGAATGAGGAAAGCTTACAGCCACTGTAACACCCCTGGCAGAGGAACACAGGCGAGGAGGGACTCCAGGAACTCCAGCCTCAGACCTGTTAGTGAGAACTAAAGGAATAACCTCATCAGCTGACAGCAACAGCAAAGGCTTGTTTTCGCTGTGGATCACCTGCTAGGGGAAAAGGAGCAGAATATATGTGGCAAACGTAAAACGTTCTCAATGCAATAACACGTCGCGGCTGCATTCCCCTTCTTTTCATTACTGGCTTCGGGTTTCATTTCTTTTTTTCTTCCATATTCATTCGCAGCTGCTGGGTAGGGTCTGAAGGAAGCCTAATGCAGTAGTCACGAGTGTGACCTTTCCCGTATCACAGCAAGGATGAGCTGCAGCTGAGATAAGCAGCCTGATGTTCTCCAGGCATCTCTGCTGCAGCTCTCCCACTGACATCATTAGGGGACTAACGCCAACACCTCCCGACAGCTCCTGGTCACATTCATCTCAAAAAGCCCGCACTCTCCTCCCTCCGCTCAGCAAAGCAGGCTCTTGCAGCGCGCTTTTTAATTGCCTTGGTAAATGACAGATTGTCTGATACAGACGAGAGCTGTGAAAGAGTAACCTGCTGTCGTGCTTTAACCCCAGCCAGCAACTAAGCACCACGCAGCCGCTCACTCACTCCCCGCCCCGCTCCCAGTGGGAGGGGGAGGAGAATCTGGGAAAAAAAAAAAAAAAGTAAAACTCGTGGGTTGAGATAAGAACAGTTTAATAACTAAAATAAAATAATAACATTAATAATAATAAAAAATATAATAGTAATAATTTTAATGAAAAAGAATACAACAAAAAAAGATAAATAAAACCCAAGAAAAGACAAGCGATGCACAATGCAATTGCTCACCACCCACTGACCGATGCCTGAGCAGTGATCTGCCCCTCCCAGCCAACTCCTCCCAGTTTATATACTAAGCATGACATCCTATGGTATGGAACATCCCTTTGGCTAGTTCAGGTCAGCTGTCCTGGCCATGCTCCCTCCCAGCTTCTTGTGCACCTGCTTGCTGGCAGAGCATGGGAAACTGAAAAATCCTTGACATAGGATAAGCGCTACTTAGCAACAACTAAAACATCAGCATGTTATCAACATTATTCTCACACTAAATCTGAAACACAGCACTGTACCAGCTACTAGGAAGAAAATTAACTCCATCCCAGCCAAAATCAGGACACCTGCCTACTGATGCCCATATGGGAAAGCATTCATCATCATCTCCTTTCGTGGTAGTTTGAAGGTGTTCCTGCCTCTCCTCCAGCCACCTACACCTGGCCCTCACCACAGAGCTTTGCCCTTTCAGTTGGATCGGGGCCACACAAGCAGTTAATCTGACGTTTGGCACAGGTGAGGTGATGAGAGGGTTCTTCAGGGGAGCAGGGGCATACGGCGGGGCACAGTGGCTCACTGGGAACCTGCCAGAGCAGTTCCACAGCCCCGCTCCTTTTCAGCTACTTCTGATCTTCTCAGTAGACACGTACTACAGTCCTGTCTACTATTCCAGGGACTGGAAGACAAGTGAAGGAGTGGGCAATTATGGCTCAAATGGCAATTATGGTTACAAAGCAAAATGAACATACCTCATATGAAATGTATATTTAAGGAGCAGCCATACAATACTGTAAGGCAAAGGGTCACGTCTGAAAGCTTTCATTTCTGTAAAGAGTTAATTTTTTATTCTGTAAGAAAGCCCTAATGATGTCAATAAAAACTAAATATTAAGGGCGATAGACCCAACCTCTCTGAAGCCACTGAATATTGAACTATTGCGTTCAGTGAGGGCAGGACTAGACATACAATGCATAGCGCCAAGACACACCTAGGTGTTCACAGGCTTAGGTCCACACCTATGTTTCAAGAGTTATAGATCACACATATTTCCTTTGTAAAATACCATGAGCAGGTATAACTTGAATATCTAACAGTCTGATAGAGAAATCTGATGAGCTGGGAAAAGACTGAATACAGGGCCATTAAATAAAAGTGAAACATAGAATAATAGGGAGAACATTTATTCCAACCATTCCATTCAAAGCAGGGCTACCTTCAGAATTTGCTCAGCTTGCTCAGAGCCTTGCACAGTCAAGTTTTGATAATATTCAGGGCCTCCAGCCTCTCTGGGCACCTCTTCAGCTCTGTATCTCTTTCTGGGGGAAAAAATTCTTCCTTAGGCACAGTAGGAATTTCCCCTGGTACAAGTTGTGCCCGGTCTTGTCATATCTCTCTGGGCACCTCTCAGCAGCTCTGTTGTCTCTGTAACCTCCATTAGGTAGTTCAAGGCAGCAATAAAGTTCCACCTGAGTCTTCTCTTCTTAAGGCTGAACAAACCCAGCTCCCTCAGCCTTTCCTTGACCATTACGAACTCCTGCCCCCTGGCCACGTTAGTGGCCATCCACTAACGTTGCTCCAGTTTGTCAATGTCTTTCTCACACTTACTGGGAGCCAGAACCAGATGCAGTATGCCAGATGTGGCCTCACCAGTGCTGAATAGAGGAGAACAATCACTTCCCTCGACCTGCCAGCTGTACTGGTATTAATGCACCCCATGTCTGGTGTGCTTGGCTCCCATTGTTGAAAAGGCACATTGTTGACTCATGTTCAGCTTGATGTCCATCAAGACCTCCAGGTACTTTTAGGTTAAGATGATTTCTAGCCAGCCGGTCCCCAGCTTGTACTGTTGCATGGGGTTATTATTTCCCAGGTGCAGGACTTTGCATTCACCTTGAATTTCACGATGCTTCTGTCATCCAATTTCTCCAGCTTGTTCATGTCCCCCTGAATGACGGCAGCCTTGCCCTCCAGCATATCAGCTACTCCCAATATAGAAAATAACTGAAAGCAACATCATGAAAGAGATGATAGTCAGCTTAATGGTACTGTATAAACTCAGAATGGAGCAGGACTGACAGCTATGCCGCATTCATTCTTCTACTGGAAAACACCCTGCACTGCTGTCCTTCACGGGGTAGTTGATGCTCTTACTTTTGAAGATGAAACCAAAGGATGATGTGGTTTACAGAGGGAGCTTACAGAATTCCTCTGAGAAGATTTAGCAAGGACTAGTAGAATTAAGGTGCCTTTTTATCTCTACCTCCAGTCCCAGAAATCAAAATTATTAGCATCAGCCCAAAGCATGAAGCACATCATCTAATCTGGGAAAAAAGATGCACTTTCCTGTGACCTTAACTCAGTCATATAGGTCAGGCAGCAAAAATGAGTTGCTTAAAATAACATCTAAGCTGAGCTTCACTGCTCCTCTACATAGGCATTTGTCCACAGGGAAAA
Organism: Gymnogyps californianus; assembly: GCF_018139145.2. Taxonomy (NCBI): domain Eukaryota; kingdom Metazoa; phylum Chordata; class Aves; order Accipitriformes; family Cathartidae; genus Gymnogyps; species Gymnogyps californianus. Next base: position 151,735,712 of record NC_059471.1, read on the forward strand.
AAAACCAAACCACCAAACAGCTATATTTCCTCTTCAGAGCTGCTTATTCATTCAAATAAAAACCCAACAGCTAAGTAGCAACAAGCAAGAGTTAAAGGGAAAATAATGCTGCCTTCTTAGTCATGCAAAACCTAAATACCTATTGCTTAGAGTGAAGGGCAAAATGGTTCCTCTCCATGAACTGTGCTGACAGCACTATCTGCACCTTCCTCTTCCTGTTTTCACTCTTGCACACAACAGCAGTGGCTTTTACTTGGCCCATTTGGATTGTCTATCACAGCATGTTGAAACACCATGCAGCAAATCAATGCAAATCAATTCTTAAATCCATTAGAAAGAGTCAAGTGTGTGCTTAGAAAAATCCAAAGAAAATTAGGAGAAACTTACCAGCTCGAAGGGGAACATGGGGTAGCTTCCAATGTTAAGACCTGGATGGCAGGAAGAGCAACTCTGAGGACCCACCCATCTGAAGGAGTGGGTTGACAGCCTGTCCTAGGGATGGGGACCTCTGCTGTCACTGTCCATTCAATAGATGGTCCTCTCTTGAGAAGCGCTCATCTCTGCGCTGAGCTTCTCTAAGCCAGGAGACTCAACCCCATTTCCTTCAATTTCAGCAATTTTCTGGATTGAGGTCCAACACAGATATGCCTGAATTGTCCACAGCAAAGTGCTGTTGGAACAACACCAGCTAAGTTAGGCTAAACATACTTCCTCCTTACCTACAAACTCCCCAAAAGAGGTGCTAAAAATTGAATTTGGGGAAAATAAATAAACAAGAAAATAAGAACTCAGAGAAAGGGTCCTCAAAGCTACCATCCCCTTCAGCTCACACAAACCTAAAGGGCTCAGAAACCTGTAGTGGGCTTACAGTCCCAAGCAGAACACCAACCCCTTCCTGGCCAGCTCTGAACACCTCACTGCTGGGGGGTGGGTGGGGAGGGTGGGATTTTATGACTTTCTTGTGAGGGCTTCTGGTCTATGGAAACATGTTTTTCAATTCACTGACAGTGCAGGGTAAGGAACAGATAGGAAAGGGAGAAAGCCGAGGATGGTAACTATGCAGTTAGGAGAGAGAGGGAGACAAAGGAGGTAGGGCACGGAAGGAAAGCACTTGGTAGTTTGAAGAACAGTCATTTCATAAAGCAAAGGGCACAGGGAAATATTGTACCAACTAGCAAGAGGAACGGTACGGCGAAGGAGCTCTGTTTCTTAGCCTGGTAAACGCATGCCCGGCCAGTCTTTGAAGTGGGACATGTGCACCATTACTCCACACTGCCCTTTCTTTTTTTTCCTCTCTCTCTCTCCCAGAGGATGCAGAGCTGGGGGAGGGACTCCCCATCTGGGGATGACTGCAGGACCTCAGTGATTGCTCTTGGTCAAAGCCTGCGGGCTCTGGAAGTGGAGTAGTGGTTCAGGAATCACTGCCTCACGCTGCTGCGGCACATTGCTGAGGCAGCCAGACATCGCCTTGAGGGGCAGCAGCTCTGGATAACCCTCCTCTCTTCCCCCTCCTCGGCCTTCTCTCTCCCATGGCTGTTGAGCTGAATAGGGCAGGAAAATCTTGCCACTTTCAAAGCAAGATCACAGTTTTTCCTGAGCTCAAAACAGAGTAGGCACTTCGGATCCACAATCTTGCTGCTATGAGGGAATTGGCGGAACTGCATCAGCTCCACTGGGTAGCCTTGCCTCCGCAAATGGCAGGGACAACCAACTATGGTGCTCAGGCATCTGGGAAACCCTGCAAGCTATGTCAGAAGACCTTTGCACTCACTCAAGGCAGATCTTGTCTCTGCAAGAAGCAGATTCCTGACATCTGTCTCCCACTGATTTCAGGATTCAGCAGATCCCTGCCTCCCATGGCATCTCTCTGCTGTAAGAAGAAACTACTTTTGGCTGCCTGTTCCTGAAAACGTTTTCTGCTGAGCCTGAAGCCACATCCCCTCTCCAAGGCTCCTCATGCCAGCAGCACTGTACAATGCAGGATAGGACAGAATGAATAATTTTGCCACTAAAAAGGCAATTTCAGTTTCCTGGAAACCCCAGGACGTCTGCAAGCAGCTTCCACCAAAGAAAAAACCTAAACATAAATTTCAGCTTCATCAAAAGAAACTCTTTCTCTTAGAGGATCTCCACTTGCAACAGCTCTTGCCAGCAGTAAAGAAAGGAGATGCTGCCACAGACCACTTCAGTGACCAAGTGTTTGGCAGAGTCAGCTGGGATATGGGAAATCCCATTCCCTGAATTAGGGCTGGAGCCACGGACTCCAGTGTCCTTGCTGTACCCTGTCAGGTAAAGGGGGAGTTTTTGGGATCTCCCTGTTTTGTGGGACAGGAGAATGCTGCTGTCACAAAGCCCCACAAGCTCCTGTCCTGAGATTTAATAAGCCAGAGCTGGAAGGTTTGTGCTGCCTTTTGAGACAGTCTTTAATATTCAGCTGCAGGGAGTCATTCCTATGGTAGAAAACAGCCCTTCTGTTGCAGTCAGGATCAAAGCTCAGGTAGTTTTGCTCCACTGTTTACGCTAGACCGTTTCCTCAGAATAATTCTTTTGCGCATGGCCATTTCCTTGGGGTTCGTGCTTCCTTGGCTCTGCTTGCATATAATCTGAATATCTACCTTGCTTTCCAAAGAGCATCTCTCTCTCTCTCCGGAGGGCAAGCTAACTTGCTCATTTCATTTTCACTCAGTGAGCCATTAAACCCAGGGAACAGAGTCTGTGTAGTGGAAACTCACTGAAGTGCTGGCCGCTAGACCTGCCTGAAGGACACCTTTTGTTCCAGTTTAGCTTCTAGGCCCACTTTATTCTTTGGATGCAATATACACCATGCAAGTGCTGTTGGCTTGTTATCCCTGGGACAGAAAAATAATCAGCCTAACCACAGAGAAATGACATATACTGGCTTGTCAGGCATTTCCCCTCCTCCACAACTCCTTTAGTTACAAAAAAAGAGTGCCAAAATGGGAAAGCAAGCCCTTGTTTACCTTTCACGCGCAGTGAACATGAGCTCGCTTACCCACCGAACCCGCAAGGATACCTGTGTGTTGTTCCCTCCGCTAGCGCAAAGCCACTAACTTTGCTTGGTCTTTGCCCGACAGCCACCCAGAAGGATCCAAAGCAAGTGGCGGAGGCTCAATAAAATAGATGTTGCGCTTCAGTCTGAAATCGATACGGCAAGATGAGCTGGCGAGGAAGAAAGAGTCAATTTGTCTCCAGCCCCTGTAAAATCCCAGACTGTGTTCTCAGTAATATGATCAGATTTGGGGCTAGATGATCAGCTTTGGCAGTTGTAATAGAGTCTGTCTGCCAGCACTGTAATTGTAAACACAACCAACATCTGAATATAATAATAATAATGATAAAAAGTAATGTTACCATGGCCCACACCCACTGGGACATCTCATTTTTGCTTTGGCTTTAGGATAAAGGATGATGAGGATGTTTGGATCAACAGCTTCATTTCAGCCAGTGTTTCTGATAGTCTGTCACCACTTTTGTCTCTGGAAAATATTAAGCACAACATAGAGCTCATTCCTAGATGATATACAAGCAGCTTGTTTTTCTCATTTCACCACAAATCTTATTTATATATACACTGCAAATAGATTGATACCACACACAGAGCACTTCTATAGGGCCTGATTTTCCAGTGTTATATTAGATTTATGATCTTGTAATTCCATAGACTTTAATGAGTTTTACCAGAGTAAAGCTGGTTCATAAAGAGAAAGGATATATTATGAACTTGCACATATTACTGGTGTATCCACCCAGAAACGTTACTATAGGCAGACACCTGGCACAGATGACAATAGTTAAATTTGCCTCGTACTCCCTTTTATAAGACCCTGATTTCAGTTGCTTGCAACTGCCAAACGTTCAGTGTTCAGGCAGAAATTTTCCCTCTAATGTGCTTGCCTCAGGCTAAATATTTTCAGACAGTTCCAGCAAAATTAGTTCAGCCATTTTGAGGATGAATTTAGGGAAAACCACAGTGTTTCGCCAATATTAAGAAAGGCTCCTAAACTGCCTTATTTAGAAGCTCTTGAAGCTTTGAAGCAAGGCTTCAAAACACTGAAAGGAAGTAGTACGCTGTATCCCAGAAGTGGATGTGCTGCTGCCTTGGAAATCTGTCCACAATCCAAGAGAGACGTGCCCAAAACCAGCAGTTCACATTCAGCTGTTGATTGTGCACCAGGCCCTGAGTTACCCACGGGTGCTTGCACCGGCATGCTCTGTCGCAACAGGAGATCTCCGTGCTCGCACAAGGCACGCAGCAAAGCCACAGCGAATGTTTATAAAATCATTTACAAGGAGCTGATCAATGCTGCAAGTGTTCTGCTACACGACCACGTCGTGTTTGCTCTGCAGGCTTCAGCGAACAGAGGCTGGCTGAGTTCAGAGGGCCACAGAGATAGCAGTAGGGCAATATGGGCAAGCAGCAAACTTTAGAGAAGGCCAGAAAGGAGGAATGAGAAAGCTGTCCTAAGTTAGGGTTGTGAGTTTGGGGTGGGTTTTTTTTTTTTATAAACAGCTACTGGCAACGCCCTGGTTAGCACTGCTAAAAATCCCTTCTATTGTCTTTGCTTAGGCAGGGCTACATTCATTTCAGCTGCTTACCCCTAAGGAAATACAGAAACCACTGCAGAATGACGTGCTTTTCTTGGTGCATGTCTTTAGACAACACAGAAACAGAAAAATTTAGGGTGGACCAGGCCTCTGGAGTTAAAAGGTTCAACAGCCCACCACCAATTAAAAGCAGGGCCAAGGACCAAACAAGGCTTTTCTGTAATTCTCTGCTGCTAGGGATCACTGTGGCATAAGACAGAACAGCAGCATGCACAGATGGTACCTCTCCTTCTGTCACCTCATTCTTGGTGACAACACCCAGATTGTGCAGGTAGAAGGAAGCGACCATCTTCACAAGCAACAGAGTAAGAGATAGGAGCTGAGACAGGAGGGATGTCTGTGGATGCACTCTTCCACAGCAACTCAAATCAAAGCCCAGGTTCTTCAACCATCTGAAGAACTCCCTAGCAAAGAAGGTGGCCCATCCTCTTCTAGCAGTTGGCCATACAGACCAGTGGTTCCCAAACCCTGCAGCCCAGTGGTTCACTGTAAACCCACAGCACACCCTATGTTTTTCAAATAGGATGTTCCACCTTTAACTTACATTTATTTTGATGTTTAACACAACTCTTGCAGACTAGCTGCGGCCACTGACAGTCATGGACTGCAGACCACCCTGCCAGAGCGAATAGCTCTTCAGTGCTCTCACTGCACACTCTTAACTCAAGTGGAGGTCTCTGCTAAATCTCAGTCTAAATAGCTCAGCCATTTTGCTGACGCCTGTGAGGGTACATATGGTTCCATATGGTGGGAAAGCTGTTTTTTTCAATTTGCTCCTAAGACCAAGCGTAGGAAATGATATACAAGCCAATGTTAAGAGAATATTAAGGTTGCAGAATCAAGCAGTTACAAGCCAGGAACTGGCTGACAAAGTCTTAGTCACAAAGAAGAAAGACCTAAATAAATGTGTTTTGATAGTCAAAAAATGCTCTCTGAAAGACAGGCTACATAAATAGAAATAAAAGAATGAGGCCGCTTTGTTTGAGAACAGCTTCTTAAATCATGACCGTCTTTCCAGACCATTTCCTTCTCTCCTCCCTAAACTCCTGCCAAATTGCAGCTAGGTTTAACATGAAGATTTCACAAAAAGTTAATCTTTGCACTTGAGAAGTAAGCAAAGTTTGGGCTTCAGGGGTGATTTTCTTAGATCATTTTGAAGAGTTATAATGGTGTAAATTGAGTACCTTAAATTTACCACACTGAAAAGCTGTAACACTACATAATTCTTCCTGTAATTTTTCTTCCTCTATAAAGATGACATTCATCCCTGTGGTGGGTCCGCTACAGTCAAGGGTTAGACTTATCAGGGTGAAATCTGCTTTCAGCAAAAGGAGGAAAAAAGATTCGAGAACAAGCCTGTTTAGGGTTGTGCAAACAACCCTAAATTCCCCCCCCCCCCACTTCTCTGTCATCAGAGAAATCCCAAGTAAGTGCTGCATTTGTTCAGTTTCAGCATGGGAAAACCATTTCCCATAAACCCAAGGAAGGCCGCTGGCTGTGAGGCAAACAGAAACCTCCCCAGGCCAAACTGCATCTATTTTGGAGGACAGTAGCCAGTAATCAGTGAGCCCTGTAGCCTGCAATGGCTGAGGAAGGCTGACCGGCCACGCGATCCCCACCGTGCATTGCCTAAGCGTCAGCCCAGCGTGCACCTGCTACTTGCAGCGGAGTCCACATGGGCAGCAGATGTTCACGGGTTGGCACTCGCATCCCAGTCTGAAGCCTTAAATCAGCTCACGCCGGAGGAGAGGCGGGATGTTGCCGTTCTGGCTCCTCGGGTGCATTCTGAGCAAAATTGTGGTCGGGGTCCTGTTGTGAGAACTGCGATGAGGGCTTGAACAGAGGAAGGTGAAAGTCACACCGTAGGAGATATCTGTGGAGCCAGTGCTGAGGACCTATCAGGCCCCAAACTACAGGAGACACTGATCAAAAGGCTTTGACTACTGGGCAATACCAGTAAGGCTAAAAAAAATAAAATAAAATAAAAAATAAAAAAAAAAATCAAAGAAAGAAATGTGGCAAAACAAACAAGAAAGTCATATGAAATGAAAATAAATTCAAACCCTTTTCCCTGAGAAGAACTCCCGCACACTGCAAGCCCTGCAGCAGCCTGTCTCCAGCAGCTACAGTCACAGGCTTCACAGAGCCTTATCTGCAGGTCAGAACGGGCAGCTGAAGCAAACAGTCTCGAAATCTGATGATACTATTCACACAGACCCTATTGAGGAGGTGAGCAGGATTTTCAAATGCCAATCAAGTGGGAAACTTGTAGAGGAAATGAATACGAGAACAGCTTAGGCTGCAAAAGGCTAAACCTAAAAGGACTGAACTGTAGGATAGCCACAGCTTGAGGTGGGGATGGGAGTATAAAGGAGACGGTGATTAGTAAAGGAAGGCCCATTTAAAATGGGAACCAGTCTTAGTCCTACCTGTCAAGTTCTGTCTTTCACCGATAGAAGCTATGCTTTTTTCTCAGAAGCATTTTTACTAGACCCTCAAAACTGCAGACATCAGTGCAGGCAAGATCATAGCTCTGGAGAAGGGCCAGCAGAGTTCAAAGCCCCTGGTTGGAAACCAAAGCAATGCTGACAAGCATTGAGGGAAAATTTATGAGGTCCTGATTGCTAAAAGTGTATGTTTGGGATATAAAAAAGTAACAATTATGCCACCCACACTGTTTATTCTTTTCTTATGTGTGGAGCTTTGGGCTAGCATGTTGAAACATAAAACAATCTGAGCACTTTTTAGATAGGATTTATAGCATTCCCGGACTGACATTTAGTATCAGGGCTTTCAGTTGAGCATACCATTCAACAAGCCACCTGCCTCTATAAATGTCACTACTTGGGCTCAAACTTGGTTTATGTATAACTCAAAGGAACTCCTGTTCTTTCAGTTCCCGCCTGTCTATGTGGAGGCTTCATGGCACACAGCGCTGAAAAAGACAATTTGTAGAAAATAAAGGTTAAAGTCTTGGGTGATTTATCTTGTTTGGAAGCAGTAGAAAGGGGCATGTGAAATCTGCATTCCAGTAAAGATGCAGGACTGCCCACAGAATAAATTTGTCCTGGCTTGTGCAACCAGAAACGCTGTGAGAAACACAGAGAATGACCCACCTGCAGTGGAGAGCAATGGATCGCCAGGTGGGGTGGCAGGCAGCCTTAGGTTTTCACATCTGGAGATTCCTGAGCCTTTTAAAAAGCACCCGAGCTGCCCAAAGGGGCTCTGCCTGGCTGCAGGGATTCTTCTTCGGTGCAAGTACTGCAGAAAGGCAGTCATCCAGCCACATCCATGGAGGCAGGCAGAGAACTGAGCAGGGAGGCAGACGCATGTCAGGACTGCCATGTGCTAGAGTGCTCAGACTGCACAGTTGGCCACACCATGGTGCAGTCCCAGAAACCCTATCTCCGAGTGCCTCCACGCTCATCAGGAGAAACGAAGGCAGCACTTGGAGGCAAACTCTGCCCAAGAGCAGCTGCAGCAGCAATGGCTCCAGCACCGGTTGTATAAAGCACCCTTCACTGTGCCTATATGCTCAGGCAGCTCTATTAGAATCACAGAATAATTTAGACTGAAAGGGACCTCTGCAGGTCATCTAGCCCAACGTCCTGCTCAAAGCAGGGCCAACTAGATTAGGTAGGTCAGGGCCTTGCCCTTGTTCATTAGGATGAAACACACGCTGCCACACCTAATGCATTGCCTCTTTAATCACAGAGGCATATTACCTAGACGTGTGTTCCAAAACCAGAACATTTGCCACACAGTCTTAGGGTGGGGATCCTGTTGAGCAGCCGAAGCCATTGGTAAATTTACTGCATAACCTTATATCACAGTGAAGCACAGATAGAGCTCCATCAAACTCTCATTCCTTTGCTAATGCAAAACTGGCATTTTCCTCCTTTACAGGGAAGAAAAAGCACATATAATGTTTCCCTGGGGTCTAGTCACACAAGAGACCAGGGAAACTAGGAGGTTAATATCTCTGGAAAGGGAGTGGTATGTTGAGAAAGTTCAGAGAGCAATTGGGGGTGCTCCATGTCTCTCTCTAAAATCTCCATATCAATAATCAGGTCAGAAAACTTGCATTTTATAACACGGACATAAACAGATACTGCTCTGCTTTAATGAAGCTCTCTTCCACTTGGCAGAATATGCTGGCCTGACAGAATCATTTCTTACCTGGATTTAAACATTTTGGTGTCTGAAGGTATCTGGTATCTTTCTGCAACCAGCATCAATTAAGCTTCGAATACTGCAAAGAAGAGGGCAGCTAAGCCTACGCCTGCCACCTTGTGCAATCAAACCTAACCAAAAATGTAGGCTTCTGGGAATGACAAATTGGTGACATACAGAATGAAAATCATCTTGATGGCTAGCTAAGCTCTGCCTGACCTGATCTTCCTAACATGCTCACTATTAAAAAAAAATTGGAAGTTACATGTACATCATTCTTGAAGATCGTGGGATGAAAAATCATACATGACAGAAATCCCAAGGCATGACTTCGGGCATGTAATTGGAAACACTATTTGCGTTTTGTTGCAGGAGGTTTATAAATGGTTGTACACCACTCTTGGAGCTTTTCCTCTACAGTTGACTCTTCCTATGCAGAGAATACAGTTCTGCAGGCAAAGACCGGGTGATAGTACATCAACTGCAGAAATGAGTTCTTGCTCGGCACAGGCAAGATGAGTAGTCGTCTTTGTACAGCCATTATTTGAACATGTGGGAGGAGTGAAGCAGAGATTTCTAGAGTCATATGAATTCTAATATATATAACGTAAAATTGTCCCATGCTAACAATAATCCTGAGTACACGCCCTTATACTAAAAGCAAGATTGTTGTAGATGAAACTTCACATCCTTCCTGCAAGCGAAGGGAACAACACATACAGAAGTAAAGCTCTTGTACATCAGGAGTTGCAAAGCAACTTTGTGAATCTTACAACCAAGGTTTGCCACTCTGAATAAAGGCATTCTGTCATTCCCTGAAATACATAGAAACAGGGCCAAATGCGAGATAAAGGTAGGAGTAGGAGGAAAAAGTGCCCTAGACTGCTAACAAGGACTTTTCAGAAAACCACCAAAAAGGATGCTTGACAGAGGTTACAGCATCAGAAATCATGTGTATAGAGATCTAGGATCTTCTCCTCTCAAATACTCCTTCCTTGGACGCTCAGTTGGCCTAGGGAATCAAGGTGATGGTAGGTGTCGAGATTTCTTCTTCATTGAGCCTGACTGGCATACATACTCTGTCAGAAGGAACCCATGAACATGCCAACAAAGTGAAAAATAAATCTACCTTTATTCTAAAAATGTTAAATCTTTAAGTGTTAGCCACCCATAGAATGATATAGCTGAGCCCAATATGATCTTCTCATGGACCCAAAGGCTGCTGTAGACCAAACCACAGTGTCAGAAGTATGTAATAAAACCTATAGAAATGTCTTTTGCTATCAGCTTTCCTAGGAAATGCTGGACTTGAAGCAGCTTTCCAACACCATCAGAGAGGTTGCACCAATTTAAATAATCACACTTCACAAAGAGCTTTTAGTACTACAAAACTCTGAACCACAAACTGATCCAACAAGTTAGGTAAGTAATAAGGGAGCCTCTTTCTTTCAATGTCACCCCCGACTGTCTCTCCCTGCCTTCTGGCTCCTGTAGCAAGTCAGGCACATGGTGAAAAAACGCTTCAAGCCAGTGGGTGGCATCCAGTATTATATGCTGGATGTGTCGTTGATAGTTTGAATATATTAGATATTTTTAGCTACTGTAAGCAGTTCTAGGCAATCAAGTATTGTAATCAAGAGCATACAGAAGCTCAGCTATATCAGTTCAGTCAGGGTTTTAAGGATTCAGGTTTTGCAACTCTGTCAGTTAATGTGCTGGGATGGTACGAGCAGAGTTGCTCCCTGCTTTGGTGTAGCACAGCCATTTTCAGAAGAATGATCTTCCCGAGAACTCCCCACTGTGCTCAGCTTAGCTGATAGTTATTTCAGTAATAGTAGCTTCCTGCAAGGAAATAGGAAAGGTAGCCCTGGTTGGAGATATTCAGAGTTATCTGCCATGGGGAAAATGTCTGGGTTCCAGTGGGCCACGAAGTCACGCTGCTTGAGAAGTGACGCAGAGAGATTATAGACAGAAAGACGATAGAGCAGCCAACCTTTTTAAGACCAAGCAGGAAGCCAATAGAACACCTGCCATTTCTGCCCAGCCGAAGGAGCCTGCCCGAGCAGAAGCAGGAGGGGTAGCCAACACCCCTCCGCCTTTTCACCCGGCCTTGCCGAGCAGCGGGACCCTTCCCGGTACAAGGACGCGCCACCCCCGCCGGGCGGGGCGGCCCAGCGGCGGTTCAGCACCGCGGACAGCGGCACGGCCGCTCCCGCCCTGCCCACGCGTGTCCTGGCACCCACGGCGGCGGGACCGGCTCCACGGGCGGCAGCCGCCTTCCCTACCCCACCACACAGCTGGCGGGATGAATGAAACACTGGGACGGCGGCGAGGTCGCGCGTCTCAGAGCAGCGTCCCCCACGCCTGTCCTTTGGAGAAGCAGCTGCAGGCAGAACACCGAGATGCAGAGGAGCCGCTGGAGGAACTGCTGAGCTGAGGTGTTTCACGGCAGAGCTGTACCTGAACGTGGCAAGCTTCGGCTCTGTGGTAGTGACCTAGGCTTGGTACCGGAGGAAAAAAACATTTCCCCCACAAATGACACTGGGAATCTAGGAGAGAACTACAAATGCGTTCTAAATTGCTGTGGAAGAGAAAACATGGGCTCTGTAACTGTATTAATAGCTATCTTCTCCCTAAACTTGTGCATACCTGTGTGCCCCCTCTTCCTCACTGCCACATTTTTATCTAGGCCTTCCCACAGCCTGGTCTCTCCTATCTGGCTTCCCAGTACATCCATAAAGAGACAATACATCTGCACCTCTCCTTGATGGATCATTGCAAAGAAGCTAAAGTTTGATGGCAAAGCTTGAGACTGGAAGGCACAGTAGTGCTGGCTGCGCATCTCCATACTAGGGTTGAGCAAATAGTTTCAGGGTCAGGAATGTGCCTCTACTTTCCCCTACAGTAACACAAAGTAAATGACTGCAGGTGCCTTTCTCAACCTTCAAAAGCCAGTATTTCCCTGTCTAGCCTTTTCTCCTTCACCAATATGCTCTGTCACCTTGGAAAAGTTTAAGAACATGGGGGTCACAACCCATCTCCTTGAAACCTCCAAAGATCCCTCCATTCATCTGGTTCTCCCATGCTTAGATCCTTTGTCAGCGAGATGCTCCTTCTTCTCCTGTCAATAATGAGCCACCTGCCTCCCTCAGCAAGCAGCACCTACCAGACACCTGCTGACACTTTGCAATCCAAGCAGACACTGATTTCTCATGTAGGTTCTCCTTTTATACCTCCCCCTCCCACACAACTCTATAGTTCATGATAACACAGAACTCTACAGTTCATGCTTCAGCTTTTGGACTGCTCTGAGGAAGTGACATACCCTTGCAATTGAAGCTAATGCTACTTCAAGCAAGCTGTAGTTTCCAGAGTTACAAACTGCATGGTAGTGGGACTCATGCCTAATGCTTATTGCTTTTTCTGCTCATTTCCTTTCAAATGCAAAGTCTAATTATCCCCTAACTGTCTGAAGCAGAGCCACTTCATTCAAGATTTTTGCCATTATCACATCTTGAACAAGTCAAGCACCTGCCCTCCTAATCATCTCTGCCCACATAGCCCAGGCAAGCTATTCAGCCACTGCTAACCATGAATTCCCCCTGTCCATCCTACAAGAAAGAGCAGCAAGACTGGCTGGATAAAATCCTGAGCAATCTTCTCTGATCTCCAAGCTGACCCTGCTTTGGGCAGCAGGTTGACTAGAAACCTCCTAAGCTCCCTTCTAACCTGAACTATTCCGTGATTCTAAGTTCTCAAGCAGGAATAGTAATAAAAATTGATAGAAAATCCAGCTCTGTAACATACTCCTCCCATGGGTTATATGTTTCCCTTCTTTAGGGGTTCTCCCCTAATTCTAAAGGATAGGCTGATGGTCACCATAAAGCCCAGGATCTGGACACCACACGCCCAGGGGCTTGCCACATTCAGTAACGCATAATCACAGCCTTACCTACCTTTAGGTGCTTCTGTTCAGCAGATTTCCAAGCTGTTCCTGCTGACCGCCTTTTTTCAAGGTCCTACAACTTTGACATTCATAGATTATCTTTCATAACACTCACTGATGAACTGCTGACCTGAATGCAGCCCGACAAGTTTCCTGACTGCTGTGGTATCATTTACTTGGGTTAGAGCATCCACAGTAAAACACAAAAATAAAAAGCACAAAAAATGTCACAATAGATGGTGCAATTAAGGCAACATAACACACTGTAAAACAGAAGAAAAGCTATAGCTCAGCTCCTGGGCAAGGAAAGGCTGTAATTTACTGCAGCAAGACAAAGCATATGCATCAAATTACTCATGTTTCAGAATCTCTCTTATGTACAAGCATCAGCAAAACTGACTACACACTCACACACAATCAGCAAACAAGAAGTGGAAGAAGGCTTTTCTTCTCTAATTGCTGTTGGTTATAATGCTCCTGAGTGTTTCTCTTTGCCCTCCAAATAAACCCACTGGGGGCGTACTCGCATTAGCAGAATTACCCACCCAACCTGGATGGTTCATTTCCCTGAGCTCGCTTTATAAGAGAAGGAAGCAGGCTTTGCCAGAGGGTGATTTAGAGCATCCAATGGCTTAGGAACACAACTCCAGCTATCCCCCACTCTCCTACAAAAGCCTTACAAGATAAGCCTCCTAACCTAAATTAGGAGCCTCAAATCAGGTGGTGTGCTTATTTTTTTCCTTATCTCTGCATTAGCACTACATATACTAGTGCTCACCTGTGTGTCTTTAAAGGTCATATCCGCAGTTGGTGATTTTTTCCCCCTATTCTTCTTCAGTCAAAAAGGTGATATTATAAAAAACAGTAAGAAAGTGTTAATGTACAAAATTATACTGTGACACAGAAACCATTCAGGAAAGGATGAAATGCTTCCCAGTGCTTTGATATGGCTTTGGAAATTCATTAGATTATGAACTGTTAGCATCCTGTTAGGCAATCTCCTGCAGCAGAATAAATCTTGGACTGAGGTGTCCCGTAACACACGTGACGTTGGATGAAAGCCACAAAGATGGCAACAAAATAAACTAGCACATGTCCTTTGACATTAAGTACCTGGTGCTTTTTTTCCCTGCAGCAATACTGTCATAAAGTAAAATCTGGAGTTAAGTCAACTACAACTCCATACCCAAATGAAAAGTAAAAGAAAATTAAATCTTTTTTTCCTCCTTAAAATCAGGAACAGAGCAAGAATATGAAGCTATAAACCGAGTATTTACTGTTTATAAACAAAGCAATACTCTCTTTTTCTTGTCATACTTAACCTGGGATTTGTTTGCCTCATGTTTTCTGTATCTTCCCCAACCTGCTGTAAAGTTACAGAATTTCATTCAATCAGGATTTGGGCCCTGAAATGCTGAAAAACATTGCTCAAAATCTATCTGAAAACATTTTACACAATACGGTATCTAAAGAAAGAAACAGAATAGCAAGAGAATCTTGTGATTAATAATCCATGCTTTGAGGGAATATCTATCGACAGAAAAATCTGGCATCATTCCACAGTTCTTCCTAATTCAGCAGATCACAGCCACAAACCCCCAAGAGGTGCACATGTGAGAGGAAGCCAGAGGAAGCCAGAGGAATCCAGAATCACGATTAAGTGAGAATATTTCTTTGTTTACAAAAAGCAAAAGCCGAAGATCTAAGGCAAGATCCTGATGCCCTGGAAGACCACTGCATCCTAAAGCTATAGAACAGACAGCAAAGGGAAAGGGTAACAAAGCCTAATCAGAGCAGACGGGAGACGAACACAAGCACTCTCCCCCACCCTTCTGTGACAGGCAGCCAGGCATGATTTGCAACCACAAATAGCTGCTACTTCAGCCACGCAGTGGCAGTGGTTTTTCAGTATGTGTATTTTATTAGAAGAATATCAATCACTAAGTAATAGAAAATGCCACTAAACAATCAAACGTGCCTTTGCAACAGTTAGGAAGAAGCAACCACAAGAACTGAGGCAGCCTGAGACTGTGCAGAGTTCTCCCTTCTTGACAGAATGACCTTTGGCAGCCACGAAAGCCCTTTAGATCCTCCAGCCTGGTAGCTCAGACGGCCCTGGGTTCTGAAATCAGCCATACTTACAGATCAGAGGAGCACAGTGGGAAAGTATTAGCAACCTCCTTACCTTAGTCCTACCTTCATGAGATGAGTAAACCTTTTGATTAACAATACAATGGGATATATATTCTGTAACTGAACATCACAAGTAGTAACTCTTCCTTGGAGCAATTTCCATGCTTGCTCTTCCAGTGAAATCAATGCTCAGGGGACTTCTTGTGCATGGACTCTCTCTCGGGCAGGTTGGATTTTTCCCCTCCACAATGATGCAGACAGATCCTGTCAGTCTTTCTTCAAAACAATAATACAAATTGAGCTAATCATTCTGTGCACTCTAACGGAGTTGATTCTTGTTTGGCAGAATTCAACAACTATGATCCTTGTTGTACTGAGGAACTAGATCCCATGCATCTATTTAATCTCGCTTCATGCTGACACATTTCTGAGCGGTCTACACATAGAAATGGATGGTGATGATAGCTGGTTCTGTTCAGTGCACGTTCAGACGCACTGCAGTGTTCTCCGACGACTCTTGCTGCGGTTTTGTTTAACCCCCTGCATCCTCCAGAAAGATACTTATGGCAGGAGGAAAACACGACACAGGGTATGCTTTCTCCGTACAGACGTAGCTCTTCCAGAGCACAGCCACAATTGCTACTGAGGTCCGAGTGTCAGCCCCACAGCTGTGGTCAAATCCCTACACAAAGGTGCAGCCATTTGACTCCATTATCGCACTTTGCACAACAACCTGTCGAGGCAGTCAGGTGCAAGGCAAGGTATGTTGTGCTAAAAAGGACAGTACGGATTATTTATATTTAACAGAGTAGGGAGACTTTGAAGCTGCTTAAGGCACCCTTATTTGGTGCAGTTGCATACTCTGCTCTACAAGGCGCTGAGAGATAGGCAGCCAGTATCTTTAACAGAAAAGAAAACATCCATTATTTATATACTGGTATGACCTTTTCAGACTCTATGTATTTTACTCTGAATCTCATTTGTATGACTAGGGAGAGTTCTCCTGATGTGCACAGAAATCTATGTAGCTTGAGCTCTGCCAGAAAAACCACAAATTCAGTAGGAAACTGCATGGGATTGGCTGAAGTCCCAGTGATTTAATCAAACAGGTAATTAAATTATTTAAATTATTCATTTAACATACCTGATAACAACAGAAAGCGAACACCGATCATCTTTCACCCTTGCTGGGGACCAACCAAAAGAAATTACCATTTTAAGAGATTTGGAGTTAGAATTCAGCTTAAGAATGTGATTCTAGCTAAAAGAAGATCAATGCTCTGTCAGAGGGCAGAAGGCGGCATAGGAGCCATATATTTACTTCGGTAAAAATACACTCTTTAGAGCCTGTTAAAAGTGGCAATCACAACCTACAACTTCACAACTGATCCAGCATGTTTGTTAATACCTGCAGAGAGGCTATAAGCTTCCCAACACCCTGATACATGGTATAGATGATACTGCGGGTCACCTGGAGTTCTGCTCCCACGTCATCAGGTTCACTTCAAAGCCTCAAGAGGAATTAGCAATCGGGATGTCATTCATCACCTAGCCAAGAACCATTTTTCTACAGGACAGCTCATCATACCAAGCAACCCACACAAGATACAATTCAACAATGTCACTGCTAGATTAAAATTGCAGCTCAATAGAGGAACTCACTGTTACTAAGCAATTTCATAAATTAAGTATGTTCTGGCAGAGCTTCTCTGGAAGGTATTAGCAGGGATCCAAACACTAGGACCTAGCACATTTCTTGGGCGAAATCCTGGCTCCATTAGAGCCAATGGCAAAATTCCCAGGCACTTAGAGTCAAAATTTTAATTTCTCATGCCAGCTGCAAAACATCACTACGGCTTTGGGCAAACTACACTAACTCAACCTCCCTAGTTATAAAAATGGGCCACTAACCACTGCTTTTGGAGGTACTGTGGAGGATTCACAGAAGTGCCCCATATAGAAAAGGGCAAGCATTATCAATCAGTGCAATTTAGCAAACAGGCTACTTCAGCAACTCACCGTCAGGGAAATATTCCACTGATACAAATACCAGGCTTGCAGTTTCAGCAGGATTAATCTCTCGTCCTGTGGAGGCTTGGTAAAACTATCATTTTTATGAACTCGATGCACAGAAGACTGGCCCAAGCTCTGGTGCAATCACCTCTCTCAGGACTGCAAGATTACTATGTTCACTAGTTTGATATTTTGAGAACTGTATTTGGATGATCCACAATGATCTTATCTACATCAAATGTCAGTTATGTTCTTTCGCAGGCAAAGCGTGCATGTGAATAGTTGCCTTCACAAGTCTGAGATTAACAAACACACACTGCTACACAAATGCACACATTAACTCTGGATAACGCACACATTTGTTTAAAATTAATTCTGGGGTGTTCTTGCAAATAAGTTTTATGGCTGTATGAAGAGAGGCTATAAAATGAGATTGGGCTCCTTGGTAGGTGGCATGTTACATTTTTTTAAGAAATATTATTCCTCCCATATAAATGCACAACAGATGTAACACTCAACCTAAACAATAAGATTTATTACTATTTTTAAAGCAAATTCAGCACAGCTTAAGAGAACACTGTACAGAATTCTTTAAGCTAGGAAGTAGTTCTTCTTGTCATCGATGCATGTTTTGCATTTGTCAATTTTTGCCCTCAAAGGCAACCCACAGTTTAGTATTTTAGACTTCTTACAAAGGTGATGATCTGCAATTCAATTTGCTAATGTAGCACATAGCAGTCTCCCTCTAGTCACTGCAGGCATGGGCTCATATCTTTGTTTTTAATATCAAAAGAAATCTGCATGGCCTCTTTGGTCTCTTTTTGAGCCCAAAAACATTTCAGGTGATTTACGTTAAGCATACTACCAACAGCACATGCAATCAAAAGCAATTTTCACACATTGTTTGGCAATGAAAAAAAAAACATTACAGCTGTGATCAAAGAATGGAGTCTTGCTTATATTGTCTTATATTCATTTCTTTACCTCATGCACTTTTCTATAGATATTTATTGTTTCATATTTTCTTCAGATGCCGTAGTTCTTCTGTTTTCTAAAAATAACCTGCTTATGCATAGTCTTTTCTTTTCAAAGCACTGTTCTTCTTCCTTTTGTTAAGTTCATTTCCAAGATCTCTGTGCATGGAAAGTAGTGAAAGAGGGATATGTGCAACTTTACTAACAAATATGTTGAAAATATCTAAAAATGGGGAACAATTCTTGGATAAACACCTTCCATAGTAAACAGTCCTGTGAAAAATCAATAGGCCTCCATGGCATGTAGTAATTTTGTATTTTGCGTAAGGGCAAGAAACCTGAAAATTAAAACATACCTGAACATAATATTAAAATGTCATTTCAAGAAAACACTCATTTTTGTTGCTCAACAGCTTCAACTATCAAGTAATTTTTCAGTTTTTGCATTTCACTTCATCTAACACAATCCTGGATGGTCCAGCAGGCAGCCCCTGACCAACACTCTCCATTCACCTCAGGCGAATCCTGGAGCTGACACTGCTGTATTCACATTGGAGAAATCAATGCATCTGAAAGTTCATCTCCTGCTCCAGCATGCACATAGCCAAGCACTTAAAATGGTGAATCTCTATACAGCCTATAAAGAGAATCCTAGCATTAATATACCGCTTTCACCTAATTTTTTCCGATATGGACAACTACTAGCTTGTAATCAAAATTGCTTTCTGATCCCCAGTTCAAAGCATCGCACCAAATTTGGGGCTGCCCAAGCACATTCTCTTCCTGGAGAAAGGCATGGGACAAAGTTCTTGGACGCTCCTCTAGAAGATCCAGGCTACATCAGGAACACTGCAGATCCGAGATCATATCAAACACATCACCTCAATTTAAATGGATGCTTTCCCAATTCATCACAATTACATATGCCTGCAGATTCTCTCTGAAGTGCTGTTCCCCAAAACTCTTTAGTCAGGGAGTGGTTCATCAGTTAGCTTCCTGAACATGGAGCGCTTTAGGTAGCCCTTTAGTAGGAGGTATGCTGACAATCTTTAAGAAAGGCTGTAATCCCACTGAGTGTCTCCCGTTGGTGATTGCACATCAGCCAGGACAAGAGGTTCCCAGACTTTTTAAAGGGATGCATCTGTTTTCTGCCAGAGAAAAATCACATTAAGTCTTTACCTCTCATTAATGGCTGTCAGATTCAGGGTACTGATATCCATACAGATGTTGCATATTCTATTTGAAAAGTATCTGAGTGCATTTGCAGTGAGTATTGGGAAGTTTCTACCTGTCTAGTGCACAAGTACTGCTTTAGTTCTCTTTCGTTTTACACTGGTTTTGTCTGGTTGGTTTTACAAAAGTAGTAGCAGTGGAAGAGATGTCAAAACCAAGCAGCTTGGCCTGTTCGTATATCCTCTTTACAATATGGCTTTATGCTAAGACTTTCTGGTATCTGGAATAGTGTCTGGCTTCCTTTAACACACTGGGAACATCCATCTCTACTGTATCCCATCCGTTTGGGGTAAGATTTGACATCCAAGAGAAAAGAGTGCTATTTTCACTCATAAGATCAAGAAGTTGATAGCCATGCCTGCTGTATGCTTTGCTGCGATGAGGGAAATGTAATTCTCTGTCCACCTGCAAAGACAGAGAGTCTCTCGGACTTGAAGAATGTCCTCAATCAGAGACGGAGATCCTTGAGGAACTGACCACCAGACTGTCAAACATTATCAAAAGATTGACTAGGGCTTATCTCACAACTAGGACTGGGTACTCCATTACATAGTGCATTTTTGCCTATCCTTTGAGCAAATTTCAGTACAAGGTGTGGGGATTGCAAAGTACCCATGTTAAGAAGTAAATCACAGAAAGGCTCATCAAACCACAGGCACAAGTGAGGGGGTTTTGTAGTTCTGTATCATCTGCATATGTTAAATGAGAGACTTTGTTCTATAAATAGAAATGCAACGGATAGGTTGCGTTGCTTCAAGAACAACGGGATTTTTAAAAAATTCTTTAAGCTTTACCTTTTCAGGTATTTTGAATATCCCCTGAAATATCTGTTAACATAGTGGTTGGCAAACAGAAGGAAAGGAGGGAAGAAAAAAGCCTGAAAAGTATTCTGGAAACAAAAGACAGTTAATCATTCATGTTCTCTACAATTCCTTTGGCTCACAAAAGTCTCAAGACAGACTCCTGCTTTACAGTAAAAAAAAGAAAATCCTCTACTGTCCTACCTTCTCTCCTCTACAATGTATGATGGAATCCAGAGTCACAAACTGCCTGGACTTCACAGGCAAAGGGCATGTTCTAAAGCAGTTCATTTCATGCCTCCTTGACACCCCGCAGGCAGCCTTTCCCCCTAAAGCAAAGAATCTCACAATATCATTTTGTGTAACATTCTTTACATATTTTGACTTACACTCCCAAAGCACATTTATTTCAATCAGACTGTGCACATGTGGGTTTTGGGGGATTGCTGGGGTTTGGGTTTTTTTAGCTTTTTCCTTAGCTTGATATTCTGCACTCTTCCTGGCGCTGGTCATTTTGATTAAAGATTTTGCTTTGTAATGAAAGCAAACCAAGTACTTCAACTTTGAAAGACAGAAAGCAAAAAGAAGCAGCCAAAACATGTGGTGATTCTTATTTTCCTTTCAAGAGTGACAAAACAGCATATGCAATTCAATACCCAGGATCAGTCAATTTTATCTGAAAAAGCAGCTTATCATGTAAGTTAACATTTGCTATGATTATAACCTACATAATGCTAATTTCCTGTGTAAAGCCCCCACAGTGCCCATATGAGTCACCTTCACACTTTGGGAACATGGGCACGGGGCAACATAGGTCACCGGTTATCAGCCTTTGCTTTACTTTACAATACATTCCTGATTCTCTGTACTTCCAAGGGCAAATACATCATGCTCGGCTGGCCGATGCTGGTATCTGATATTCCATGATTATCTTGGCTTCAAAGTGAGACAGTAATGCACATTTGTGTTACTCTCCCTTTAATGTAGTACAAAGCTGGACACAGCTCAGAAAGAAATCCCTAAAATCCATTACCTATTTATGATCATGTACAAACGGATATTTATCATGTTAAAAGAGAACCATATGTTAAAGTGGAGGCTAGAGCCCAATAAATCTTTTTGGATGAAAACCCTTTTCAAAAAAAGGAATAAAATAATTAACATTTGCTTTTGCCAGTAGAAACATTTGCTCATGAATCTCCTGGGAAGGAAAGGGCATTTAACCTTTTTACATGCCATCCCCTCAGACATCTCTGACCCCCACTGCAAAACAGACAACAAAGATTCCCGACTCCATGTTGCTGATTAAACCTCTTGTAAGAAACATCTGGATGAAATTTTCTTGGCAGTTGATTTGAAAAGTATACAAGAAGCAGAACTAGGGAGCAGCCATAGTTCAGCTGAGTGACACAAAGATGATGCTATGCAAAAGCAGATTTTTTCCTTGAACACATTAACTGCTAAATATTAGCTTGTGACTGTGCAAGCAACCTCATTAGCAGAAGAAAGATAAATCCCTCTTCTACTCTGCATGCCAGCGTAGAGAAGGCAAATGGGCTTTGAAAGAAACCCAATTCGACAATCTCATTTTTTTAAATAAAATAATAAAGGGCTTAAACAGTTTACCTGCCTAATACTTAACTTCAATTGTCAGGTAAGAGAGAAATTATCCATGTCCTTAACTTCCAAAAAACATTTCTTAAATTCCTGAAGGATTTCAAAACTTCTATGGTTTCTGAGAAACTCACCAACAAACTGGATGTAATGCCTTCCTACCATCTCACTCAATACACCCCCAGGCCTAAATTAGCAAAAGTGACCTATAATTTTCACGGCCTGACGTTCAAAATAAAGGGTGTCCTGGCCCTCTGCTGCTTGAGCTTAAAGAGCCTGTCCAATGCAGCTCAATGTATTGTTCCCTTTTGGAAATACAGCCCCTGGAATTCTCACAGTCTTCCCTATGTACAACAGACCTAAAAGTGAGAAATTTTCGCTGTTGCCATTAAGCGAGTAGCAGCAGTGAAAAACCTACACGAACCAGGCCAACTTTACTCTGCAGCTGCTGGGGGGGGGGGGGAAGAAGCAACAGCAGAGAACAGCACCAGAGAGAGTCTGACACAAAGGTGCAGGAAAAAGGAAAGCAGCGGGGAACCTTCTGCCCCACAGCTGCCAGGCTGAGAAAATTCCAGGGGATGGGGCAAGGAACAGGCAGAGACACTTTGGCCTTTTCCAGAAGCCAAGGCGTAGAGTGCTTCAGATTTATCAGACTGAATTATAATTACCTGACATATAAAAAATGAAAGCTTCAGCACAGTACAGGGCCAGCAATCTATAATTTGCTACAGTCGTCGAAAATTTGATGGAGGATGAGAAGGGCTTTGACTTTTCAGTTGGGGCACTGCTCTAAAGAAATACATTACCAGTATGTGCTTAAAATTTGCCTGGTAAATATTTTTAAGTAAGTCATAAAGAAATTAACACATAGAGACAAAATCTGGTCTAAACATTTTATCTCCAATCCAAACGTCACATTCTAAAGCACTCCTACTTATTTTGGCTACACCACTGCGATCCCAATAGATCTAAAGGAGGGGTACCTATTCAAATTAGTACTGCTATCAGTTTCTCACTAAATGAACATATTCACAAACACCTTGTTATATGTGTTTCAATTTATGAGAAACCAGTCTTCAAAATTTAGGAAAAAATCTGGCAGATAATGAAATTTCAGCATGGGACAAGAACAGCCAAATGGAATGCAGACCAGAAATTCAATCACAGAAGTGTAAGAGTAAGAAGAAATAAGTTTGGAGCTGTTTTTCTTCTATCAAGATAAATAAAATACTGTAAATATTTTGTACCACATTATTCAGTACTACCACTGGAATGGTAATGAATGAATAAAAACAGAAAAGAGGTTTAGAGAATCCCAAGTAAAATCCAATATTCATCAAAAATAGTGGAAATAAAAAGTTGTCATGTAGAACATCTACATGCGAGGGCCACGCCACTTGTCCAGGCAGGAGGTAATCTCAGTGTAGATTTAGGGTAGCCACCTGCCACGTGTGCCGTCATAACTCAAGCGAGTTGATTTCATGGCTAAGAGAAATAATTTAAGACTACTGCATCAAGGGAAAATCTGCAATTTTGTTAAGACCCTTTGGCGTAACCAGTGTATGCTTTGCAACTCCAACAGACACCTCCCTCTACACATTTGGTCTGCACCAAATAGGGAAGATGAGATAATATTCTGAATCCAGCAATGTGTATGCAACCAACAAACAATTAAACTGAGTAGTAAAAAGCAGGTGACTGGAAAACATGGAACCAAGGCTTACAGTGTATCAAGAAATGTCCTTACACTTAAAAAATTATAATGCACTCCAAAATCCATTTGTTCAGGCAATCCATGTACAACAGAAGGCACTGTTATCCATATGGATCTATCAATTCTGCACAGCAAAAACCTGAGAAGTGCAACTCAATTAGATGCAGCCTGGCCCCTCCCAGTCATTCAGGTTCCTTGAGGACAAATGTTTCCTTTCAGTCCATCAAATTATAAAACACCACAAGAATTTGTACATTACAGTAGCTGGTTAGAAAGAGCATTCAGGTGGGGGAAGCACACTGCTATTTTCCAGAAAACCTTCAGCAGCATTAAATTACCCTCCCCTATCGCTCAGAAGTCACGATGATTTCAAGAAAATGTAATGATGAGACCCTTCCCATTGACCTTTGTAGCTGATCCTTCAGTTGCCACCAGGAGTACTTCCAGCAAAGTTAAATGCTGTGATCAGTCCTTTGTTGTCAAATGTGTAGCCACTTTGTTGTTCTATTGTCTTAGTCTCTAGAATTCAAAGAAGGGAAAGGATATGAAAAATAGTCTATAGAGAACACTTTTGCCAGAAACAATGCAGCTCAGCTAAGAATGCAAAGTTGTGGAAAAAACTCTCAGTTGAGTCAAAATTTCATTCCCTAAATACAGTGACTGTAATAAATTACACTTAGATTTTCTCTAAACGCGTAAGTGCACACACCTCTACAACAGAGCTGAGAAATTAATCCTCTACAGAATCAGTCTATGTTATACTATTCTGTGTGCTTTTTGATTAAATCTGAATTTATTTTCCACGATGCAAGCTTTCTAAACATCTAAAACCTTACACTGACTGTGAAGGCAATGTTAGCAGTTAAAAAGTTACAAAACTGTTAAACACATAATAATCTATAGTAATCTTCATCAAATGCTTGGCTGACAGCTAGATATTGCCTTCATTTGCTCTTCATTTCAAATGTCAGACTGTGCAAAACTAGTTCGTACCCCGTTGAAACAGCAACGCGTGTCAATGAGAAGGCAATTAATTAGAAGCAACAGTAATCTCTCTGAGTAACACACACTTTCAGGCAAGGGATAATGTAAGTGCAATATCCTACTCACACTTCTCAGGAAATGTTAATTAGCACAGAGATTTATTCTCTCTGTTGTTACAGATTAGATGCAGTTCCAATATCCCTGCAACAGATAAAATGGCCCCAGAGAAGTGACTTACCTGCAGCCTTTCGACGGTGTTCTGCTAATGTATAAATTTCCTGCAGCTGTTTCTTCTGATCCTCACTCAACGGTGCTGTCAGTGAATGGTACCAGGCTGCATCTCGGCTCTGCACCGCTGTCAGAACAGGAATGGATGAAAAGTGATTATCAGGTTACATTGCAAGTTAATTTCAGAAGAACAAAATGAAACACACAGAAACCCTGGTTGGTTTCAAAACAGAAGTTGCGCTGCAAAACAGGTTCAGTGTTCCTGTCAGTTTTCTTAGCACAGGATCCCCACTGTAATAGAGGCAATCCACTTTGGGGAACTTAATTACATCCTCTGCTTTCTGAAACAGAAAGTTAACCATGTGGCCATTATTCATGGACAATGATGAAGTGAATCCTCTAATTTAAAACTCATATCAAAACTAAAAGCAACAGAATTAGTCAAACACGAAAGGGAGAAAATAATTTCTCCACTATGATTTTAACATCTAGAAAGTGACAAATACTGCTATATATAGGAGTCCCTCTAGTGACCGAGTCTCACTTATTTAGGCTGTGATTGAAAATTTCTGAAAGAGAACATGATGAGAATTAATCTCTGGTTGTATTTGTTACCATTTGTTTTTTGCAGTACTTGTAAGCCAAAAAATCTTAGGGCTAATATTAGAAAGCAAGATCACATTTTCCAGTTTCAATAATCTAAATTATTACTCATAACAAAGGGTTTTTCCTGGTGATGATTAACATCTCCAAACTATTTCATCATGTTATATCATTCTGCCAACTAGCAAACACATACCTAAAAGTGCTTGTGTAAAAAACTGGTATTCATCAACACCATTTTCAAGATCAAGAGGTGTGCTGAACCCTTCAAGAGCAGTCTCTTCCAATGCATCTTCATCCCAGTCATCATCATCATCATCTTCATCCTCTTCCTCTCCACCTCCACCTCCACCACCACCACCTCCTCCTCCTCCTCCACCATGGTTCTCCTGCATCGCCTGGCTCACTTCATTTGTCTCCTCCTCATCACTCGGTATCTCTTCTGCAAAAGCATTGATGTGTTTTGTAAAACAAAGTTTTAAAAGTATAAGGAAACAATGATTTATGAATGAAGAACAATTAATAAATCCAGGGCTGGAAAGGGGACCCTCTGTTAACACCCTTCCCCCAAAATGTTAGAAGAATTGGAAAAATTAAGCTGTTAAAATGTTTCCTACATTCAAGATCAGTTAAACTTTTGTTTCTAAGCATGCCTGGGGAATGTGAAACTGCCACCTTTTTTCTTCTCTCATTTAGGCAGTCATTGTGCAATTATAGGATCCAGAAATTTTGAGGAAATGTGTCTTTGACAAAGTGTTCCATCACTGTACTTTTTTAAATTACAAACAAATAGAGACTTGCATAGACTTCACAAATTGACACAAAACAAAGAGAAAACCAGATGTAGACCAAATGTCTGCCTGCTACTCTTCAGAGTGCTCCTTTATTTGAACAAACTTAAAATAGCATCTTTCACTTAGCTTTACCTTCCATTCCACTTACGAAACAACTATTACACCCTGAATTAAATGAAACTCCAACATGCAATTCTAAACACTGCTATTTCTTACTTAAGGAAAAATATTTCTGACTTATAATCAAGATAAAAAAAATCCCCCTCCAATTCCAAACCTTCAGCTCTTCCTGTGTTAACAGTTTAAAAAGAATAAAGATGACTATATCTGCAACAAGCAGGGACTGAATCACAGGACAGAGATTTGAAAATTACCGTGCTGTTTCCATACTGTATTCCTATGCATTGAGGAGAATTCTGTAATTCCATTACAGAACAATCTTGTGTGAAATTTGAGTGAATTACATAATCTGCTTACATCCAATCTAATTTTCAGACCTCAAACCATCTATCTCCTGTTCCAAGTCAAATACAGCCACACATATCTGCCTGCAATGCTGTGTAAAATTCACTCCCCACAATTCCCCCCCCAAGGTATTCTTTGATGTTTTTTCTCTTCTGGCAGACACAGCAGTAAGAGGTCTGTCTACTCCAGGAACCTCAGCTGTCTCAAACCCCACTTTGCAAATCACTTTCCATTTGGACAAAGAAGACTTGCCAGGATTTCCTTCAAAGTTCAACCAAACAGGTCTTTCAAACAGTTGGGTACTAGGAACAGCTTCTTTCCAGGAATCAAGAATACAACCAGTGCAGTCCTGGCAAACTCCTGCTGCCTATGTGAGAAGACGGAGCACATTCACAACCCAGAAGAGTGGACTTGCAAGTTTTATTGTTACTCTTAAACCAATACTACCCTTTCACAAAGTGTTAGCTGTTATACATTTAAATGCTTTCATCACATTTTGGGAGGAAAAATCAATTCCTAAGATGATCTCTGAAGCACCCAGTAAGCCGAGCTATTTTCAGCCAACTAATGAGTCTTAAAAATGAACTGCCATTTCTTACCCCCTTTAAATTAAATCCAGACAAAATCCACAATGTGAAAAGGGGAGATTTTACCATTATCTTCTGCAACGTGTTTTTCATCTTTAGCATGATCCTCATGTTCTGTGAGTTCTCGTGAGGCGCAAACTTGTTTTAAGCCCAGGAAGAGGAGGAGAATTGAAGGGACAATCTGGGCAGCCACAGCATCCACTGCAGGCGGTCGGTTCTGCAATTCCATTAGGATGCTCAGTCCTATTATACACATCTTTCTGTCATGGAGTCTGAAACAACACACACTTGTTAGACAAAAAACAGATTTTCACTGCAAGGATATGTAGAGAGCATTAAAGTCCTGGTGCTTGACACAGCAGAAGACAATGTCACAGAGACTATGTTCAAAGTCTATGTTCAAAGCTCCTAAGCACATTATTTCCTTTGTTCTGAATGCAAGTTCCCCACTGGAAAGTACTTGTCCAATAACAATTAAATACCTTTCAAGCACTGGTCAAATTCCTGGAACAACTGTTTCTGATTACCAAATGCAAAATTTGTAATGCTAAATAAATACTGTTTAATAATTATGTAGAATATCTTGTCTTTAATAAAGCATTTGATACAGATTATCATCATTAAATACGATGGAAAATTAATTTGTCTTGGCTTCAATAGCAGTACTGTTGCAGGGATTGAAATTAGCAAAAAGACTATTAGTGAAGAGTAATGATAAGCCGGAATGCACTGAATTGCAGGGTGCATTTATGGAGTGCCACAGGGATAGCTGTATTTAAACATGTTTATTAAGAGTCCATCAGAATAGCTGTATTATACATCCAATTTCCGACACTAACTTGAGACACATTCCTAACTCCAGTGAAAGCAGGGAATTACTTCCACTATATCAAGAATAACTGGCAGTACACTCAAACAGGGAACTTGCAAATGAGTAGGCCTCCAGTAAAACAAACTATAGATAATTGAAGGGAAAGAAAATCATGATATTAGTAGCAGAAAGATTTTTATGTGACCATAGCCAGGAAACTAGGTAAGAGCCTATGCTCTTAAAAATAAGAACTGATTTTCACTTCCAGAAAGAAATAGAAAGTTATTTGCAAAAAAGACAGGGAAAAATTCTCTAACTGCCTCTGCAGATACTCTTTGGTTCTCCTTTACTGGAAACATCAGTAGTATTCAACTCTTCTCTAACATTATGGTATTTTGCTATTACGGGCTTGAGAGGAGCTTGTTTTGTTTGAACTATTCAATCTGATGCTGACAGCTTCTGTGCAAGCCTTCTGCAGGACAAGCAGTTCCAGCAAGAAGTTTCAGCAAGACCTACAGAAACCAAACAAACCTCCAGAGCTGGCAGAAAATGGCCATCCTCCAGACTCTCGGTAGATATTTTCGTTACTGAATCAGTTTTACTTTGGAATGAAGAGGATACAAGTTGAGAGAGAAGAAACCAATAAGATGTGCAGCACAGACTGCAATAAAGCTTACAGGGGAACAGCCAGCTCAATTTACCGCTTCAAAAATTGCTATAGAAATACAAAAAAAGTGCTTACAATTTCGTTACCAAAGATCCCATATAACATGCTACTGAA
The DNA here is from genome assembly GCF_018139145.2 of Gymnogyps californianus. Lineage (NCBI taxonomy): Eukaryota > Metazoa > Chordata > Aves > Accipitriformes > Cathartidae > Gymnogyps > Gymnogyps californianus. The sequence continues at coordinate 151,764,191 of NC_059471.1, forward strand.
CTATAATATTCTTTAAGTAATACAAGTGATCATGTATTACAGCTTTCTGAACTTTACATGTGCTTAAACAAGGCTGGGGATCTGGAGGGATTTCATTACACCTCCCACGTTGTTAGTCCTGTTAGGGCTTAGTGAAGTGATTCCATTCTCAGAGTAGTTGACAACAACAATAAATTACATATGACCATGCATAACATTATGATCACAGAAGACCTTCCAAGAAAAACAAAGTCAACTAGCATATCAAATGACATGCTTTGTCATGTTGGGTTTGGCTGCTCCATTACACGTGTTGAAAAATGTACCAAAATGCAAGTAGGCGAAGAGCATCCTTCCATCACTGCTAACTGCAATACTTTCTTTTCAGAAGGAATGGGGCACAAAAGAGGGCATACACATCAACCAAGGAAACTGAGTCAGGGGAACAGGATCTGCTTTCATGAAAAAAAAAAATTAAACTCCTTAGTCCTGTCAGTTTATCTATGTTGAAAACAAGCTCATTGCCATTTGCTCTCATGCCAACACTGTGAAGACCAAAATCCAAGCTAAAGATGATGCTACCTTTAAATGAAGCATAGCTGTTTTGGGAGAGTTGTCCTTACTGCAAGTAAAAAAGGAAAGAAGTTTCTCTACCTCCTCTCTCTGCCAGCATCTTCATCCAAGTTTGACCAAAGCTCTATAATCTATGCACAAGACTTCTATCCTGCATCTTGACACTGGGAAGCCATGAAATTTCTTCAAGCCCCAAATGCATAATGAAGCGATTTCAGTGTACATGCACCAGAGTAGTTAATGACACTTGGCACTACCTTTTATAATACATTTGAAAAAGCTACCGTTACACAATGCCAATTGCAAAATGCAACACAGTAAAATGTAAAAAAATCTTAGTAATTAGTGGCTTAGCTTCGTACTAAATTATCTTTTTCTGGACAGCAAACAAAAGTGCAAGAATCAAGAATTGCTGTTTAAAAGGGAGTCATCATTAGGAAGCAGCCCAAATGGCCAAAAAATACAGCATATTTGTCATGCTCCATTTTCAAGCTTCTAAACAGAGAAGTTGTAAGAATGAACACATGTCTTCAGAATATGCATGTTATTAGAAGGCCCAGCAGGACAGCAGAAATCCAGGCATCAAGCCATCTTCAGTGAACCTGAGCCAGAAAGAGACTTGTTCCTTCCACCTGCCAGCAGAGACAAACAGCAGGATAAGCATCTGCCTTGCATGAAGTTCAGCATTCTACTACACCCCAGCTGTATCAAGTACCCACAGGACTGAACAAGCAAAACAGAGTTTTATGTCATTTACATATTTTCGTAATGGCAAAGAATGGTTTCAGGACCATTCCTTTGCTATCAAAAGGCTCATTATTTCAGCACCCTTCCGTCTGCATGAGGGAGCCTGGACACGATTCTCCTTAGTGATTTGTGCTTCAAGATCCGTACTTACTTGCTCAGCAGCACACAACAGTCCTCCCTAACAATCACGGACTCTGCTTGCTCCCTCAATGGTATATCAAGCGTGGAGTGCTAAACACGCAACACATGGCAGTGCAATGCACAACTCCTAGGCAAGTCTATTTTTAACAAGCTGCGTGTGGTCTTCATAATCTGCAGGACCTTTTCTTGCTAATACGCTTCCTTCAAATACAGGACAAAAAGATCTAAGAATCTTTTGTATTTTAAACCAAGGTAAAAGTATTTCAAAGGGAAATCACTAAGCCTTTCCTTTACTGGTTTGCTGTGCTTCTTTATGTGAGGATCAAGTTGCTTTCTATTACATCAATCCAGTTCCTGGACAAACTGCAAATAATTAGCCATTTCCTTCTAGTTGCAAAGTTGGAACCAACCCTGTTTTCCCATATAAGACTGGGATTTTATATACAACTCCAAGAAAACTAGGATTTCTAACTATTTAAACTCCTACCAAATAAATCCCCCTATTCAGCTTCTAAAAAAATAAAATCACTTATTGAGTTTTTTTTGAAGCAAGTTAGATTTTCCTTTCACCCTAGTTTCCACAGAAGAATTTTTAGTATGAGAGTAAGCATAAGTCACACAGAAGCCTCACGCAAATTTCAGCATCAGGGAAAAGGTGGAAAGCAATAAGGAACAAATGTTTCTACAAATGGCTTTTCAGTTTGAGGTTACTGTAGAAAACATTTAGAAATCAAGAAATACAATATACTGTGGTACATGGGCATTATGGGCACACATCCACAGATATGTAATATCCACAATGACATACTGGATTTATGCACAGTCTTACAATGAGTTCTGAGCTCTTCTTGCCTGGATCATTTTTAATATCCCAAATTTCTAATCAGTTTTAAATAGTTTCCATATTTTTAATAACATGGAAGAACAGTTACCTTACCTTACTGTAACTGCCTTCCCCCCCAAGATGTATTATTCCCATGGATTCCATCTCATGCATGCACAAGTGCTGCTCAAGAAATACTGCATTCTTTTGGCAAACACCATTGGCTCCAGCCTGAGAGCATGCAGACACACACAACCCTACTGCTGGTGGAGCAGGATCTATGGATCTACTAAGACTTCACAGGAACAGAAGAAGGACAGAGGGGTGTGAGATTTATGTGGACAAAGCATCTTGAAGAGCCACTGTTACCAGTAAGTCACAGATTTCCAGCAAGGCTGACAAAGAAATGGCAGTAAGATTCACCTGGTCCTTCGCATCTGGAGGTGGATCTACCCTGATCTTCTCCAGTTTCTCTAGGATCTGTGAGTCTTCCAACTGGTTTGAATATAAGCCTAAAACTGGCTCTTGCTGGAAAGCAATCCAACTGTAAACCAAAGCAGCGGTGAATGATGGCTGGTGAGAAAAAGGACTGTACAAATTAGGGTGCCCACTGCTGTCTTCACTGATGAAGACACAAAGTCTGCAGGGGTGGACCCAAGGAAGGGTTTCAAGAAAGCCAGATTTTGTTTGCATTTCTCTCTTTTCCTGTTCAGTTAGGCCTCTGAATAGCTGGCTGCTGTTCAGATGATGACCCTTACTACCCTTACCAAAACAAATGGTCTTCTAGAAGCAGTGCTGTCCTGAGGGAAAGGGAGGAAGTCCCTTACATTACATCACATCACAGTGCCTGACAAGCAGTACTATAGCAAAAGCCCTACACCTGGAAGTCACATACTGAGGAGACAGCACTGAAGGAAGAGTGATTTTTAGATTTAAGCAATATTACACATATTTATTTCACTGCTGGTAGCAGCAGATCGAAGAGATACGTTTTAATCTTCTGCTGCCATTCAAGTGCAGAGCCTGAGCAGAATCTAGCATCACGATCTCTGTGTTTCATTTTCATAGGCTTTGTCAACTTTTGTCTCAGCTCTGAAGAAGAATTTAGTTGAACAGTAGTTGCAGTAGCTGATGCTTTTTGAAAAGCAACACAAAAGAACTGAAAGTTAAGCTGTAGCTCACAGGAGTACTTGAGGTTGGAGCCTAGTCAGATCTGCAGCATTTTTCCCTCTGGATTTGACTAGTTTCTCACTGAATGCTCCAGGATGAACTGTTTAAGGCTATAAATCTCTTTCATTTTTGATTTCTTTTAAAAAAGGAATGACAAGTTTACCACCTGTAGGGAATATCTTCTTTCCTACTGTCTCTGTATGTGTTCAGCATTTGATATGCAGTAGAAAAAATGACAGCACAAAGAGCTGAATCTCAAGAACTTTGCTTCAGCCATAAAAAAAAATCAGTGCTGTCGTGGTTTAACCCCAGCTGGCAACTAAGCACCACGCAGCCACTCGTTCACTCCCACCCCAGTGGGATGGGAAGGAGAATCGGAAAGAAAGTAAAACTTGTGGGTTGAGATAAGAACAGTTTAATAATTGAAATAATAATAACAGTAATAGTAGTAGTAGTAGTAGTAATAATAATAATAGTAATGAAAATGGAGATAACAAAAAGAGAGAGAGAAATAAAACCCAAGAAAGACAAGTGATGCACAATGCACTTGCTCACCACCCACTGACCTGTGCCCAAGCAGCAATCTGCCCCTCCTGGCAAACTCCCCCAAGTTTATATACTGGGCATGACGTCCTATGGTATGGAATACCCCTTTGGCTAGTTCAGGTCAGCTGTCCTGGCCATGCTCCCTCCCAGCTTCTTGTGCACCTCCTTGCTGGCAGAGCATGGGAAACTGAAAAATCCTTGACCTAGGATAAGCACTACTGAGCAACAACTAAAACATCAGTGTGTTATCAACATTATTCTCATACTAAATCCAGAACACAACACAGCACTGTACCAACTACCAGGAAGAAAATTAACTCTGTCCCAGCCAAAACCAGGACAGGTACATAGAAATCCTAAAACGTCTTGCTCCTTTCTAGAGTCAGTAGATATAAAAATAATTTAGTAATTAACAATAATATTACCACAACGTGTGGGAGAGGTAGACTTAAAAGTGCCATTTTTCAGCCACTGGCACTCCAAAAGAAATGAGGGACATTGGGTCCTTTATGCCTTCTTTGTCACCAACTCAAGTAACCCCTCTAATTGATAAGATGTGTATTTATGTTAAGATAAAGGATGTACTGTAGACATTTCATATACACAGCAGGTAGAAGAAGTTACAATGCTTGTGATAATACGAACTGTCCGTTTTTGTTATAATGAGTAAGAGATTTTTTTTCCCCAGTTTTTATCTGTTTAATTTAGTACTTTTAATTTTTTTTTCTTCAGGGAGAGACTGCTATGGTAATACCTTCAAATACAGACACGAATGGGGAATATGCACAAAGCCTGTATACACCAAAGCAGACAATTTCTCTTCTATCTCCAAGTGGTTTTCATTCTAGTAAAACAGACAGAATTAATGTGCAGACCTGAAATAAGGTCGTCTATGCTGCAATTCTACAAACTACTGCGCTTTCATCCTCATCCCACTAAACTGTGTACTTAGGACAGAGGAGGGAGGAAAACAATTTTTACAGTATACATTTGCTACATGTTTTAAAAATACTACAAAGGACATGCTGAGAGCAAAACCTGCATATGCCAGTTGGTCATTGATTGATTGGGAGTCACTATTTTATTACAGTTATGAAAAAGGTAATGCAGCGCTATAATGCACCACAGAGTTCTAAATTCAAGATGGACACTGAGGCAATAATGCAGCTATACCAAGATTGCATATAATTCTGTTCAGGGAAGATTAACTCAAATAAGAATTGGTATGGAGAAAAGCCATTTGGATAACTGGGGAGTGGAGAAACCATTTTATAAGAAGCCCCCTAGAGACTTGTTTAGAATGGGAAAGACAGGACCATACCAATAAAAAACACATAGGAAAAGAATGACAACCTAAAATAAGGTGTGCATCTATGGGTCAGGAGCTGCCTGTCTCGGCCCGTGCTCATTCATGGCATGACTCTTAATATGCTGACCCTTCACTTAGTCTGTTGGCATAGACTATGCACAGAGAAGACATGTTCTAAGCCTATCCATACACCTGCAGTCAGATGTCAGCCTCCAATGACAAAACGTAACTCATAGCAGGAAGGTGAGAGGTAGCTGTTAACTACATCTGACTGTCTGCTTTGCCCTTAAGTGGATTTGAAGCTTACAGTCAGACACCACATCTCAGCTGAGACGCAAGTACTAACTGTCAAACACTGGACTTCACATCCATCCAGCATCAAGTGTATGCTTAGCTATGCGATGACAGGCTTTGTCCACCTTCATTTACTTTACAAATGTTCAGCTCCTGCCCAAGTGCACACTAGTGCAGTGTACACACATGTTCAAGGGAGGTCAGAATGAAGTTTAAGTTCAGGAGTATGCTAAACAGTCAGTACATCAATGGCATAATGATAAATATGCAAGTTGATCAGGAACAACTTGCAGGGATTAAAATCAGAGTGTGGGATTCATTGGACAGAATAATGGTTTTTTAACATTAAATGGAGCAGTTAAAAATACTTTATAAAATATAGAACAGAAAATATGTATACAGTGTTTCAGAAAAAAAGTTAACATCTCGCTGAAATCCTGCTGGTCAGCTCTGACTATCACCCCCAATGCATGCTGGACCATCTCTTGGAGAAGTAGATAGTTTGTGATTAAGGAACTTAAAAGAATTCTGAAATATGATATGTATTGTACCCTTGTATCCTCACAACACAGAAAATTCAGCACGTAGCTCAACAGACCTGGAAAAGTTACATGGACATAGGTCACCTTTACTGGCGCCACAGCAATTAGACCTGGTATGGATTACTGTTATTTAGACTAACCAAGGAATGAGAACTCTTTCATCAACATGACTAGGGATACAAACAGAAGTGAACAAAAAAATCAAAACCATGGACTTTTAAAAGAAAAAAAACACAATACTTGCCCAAGAAAACAGTCTGTGTCATTCATCCACTGGTTTATGAACTGTGCAGTGATGGGCTCAGGATTGTGTGGAAATCTGATGTTCTCTAAGGTGTGCAAAAGTAGGTCAGGATTGTAGTAGAGTGCAGCTATGGCAACCTGAAGACACATGGTACGAAGCTCGCTTGTTTTAACTCCTCTAGTTAACCGCTCCAGAACAGCCTCCACAAAGAGTGGAATACACTGGGCATATAAATATAAAGGAGAAGAAAAGGAAAAAAAAAACCAACAAAAAACAAAACAGGCATTACACATGTTGCCAGACTATACAGAAGTTTAAAATACTTTTATCAGAATTGATCTCCAGAGTTAACTGAAGTCCAGGTATAACCTAGGAATGCATTCTATTCACTTCCTAGTATAAAAGCATTTTAAGCCTCTGATTACATGCTTATAAATCTTCCCCAAAACAGCTATTCTCTGAGCTAAAAATTGCCAATGTTACTCTCAGCACAGAGGAGAATATTTGGGGCATTTGGTGGAATTTGTTCTAGTGTGTATAAAAGGTTTAGAAAAAAACTCAAAGACATTCTCATCTTTGAATAAAGATATCCAACAATTTCAAAACTAACAGGCATTAAAAATGAAATTACCTAAATCTGCAAGAAAAAGAAAAAAGTTTTTCCTAATAAATGTAAAATTATGTTAAATTTCTTACAAAAGTTTGAAATGAGTGAGTTTATTCAGATAAAAGCAAGTATGCACGAATTTCTACACAATGAAATAAACATCTACATATATTTCAATGTGCAGGTTTATGCTTTATAATAATTTGGGAAGCATTATGAATGTTTTAGTTCATGAGTTTCAGTTCAGTGTGCAACCATTTTAATTCACAGAGTTGCGGAGCTCAATTAAGCCTTCCACCACATACTTACTTCAATGCAAATGCATACAATTCACTTTAATCCCTTCCAGATTTCTTTTAAAAATAAAATCTTTCAGGGAACATTTTTATCTTCATTGACTTCAGATTTACATTAGTAAAGTTATATTGGTTTCAGTGAAATTAACTGAAAATTTATCACTGAAGTCCATGGATTGCACTGTCGCAACATCAAATATGATATGTTAAAGTAATTTAGGCTGGAGCATTACATAAAACATGAGACTAGAAATTAGCCCATAATAGGAAAAAGACTACTATCTAAAAGTGTGTTCTAAGAAGCTCTGGAAAATTGTGATTATGTTTTTCCCAGCAATCACAATCCAGCCATGCTAAAAATTCTTCATTTCCAAATGCACTGAGTAATTCAAAATATTAAAAAGGACTAAGTCCATAATGCTTGGAGAAACAACTTCAGTGGTTGGATATGTATAGTTAACCTCTCAGCCACAATAGTTTTAACAACGTGTGTTTTGCACCAAAAGGGAAATCCTATTAGGAGAAAGCAAAAAAAGACAATCCTGCACATGATACTATATCCTTATTGTTCAGTCTATATTCATTTTCTGGTCATGCCCACTAATCTCTAATCTCAAAAAACAAAAAGAAAAAAAACAACCTTACAAACTCTCCTGAGCTCATTTACTTCTTTCTGTATTTCTCCCCATTCTTACACTTTACATTTCCCTCAAATTCTCTAATTCCAACTGTTTTTCTCAGGAATCATACATGTATCATTGGAAACCAGTAAATGAGAAAACCTGTTCAATATATATCACCTGGTCAATACCCCGTCCTTTGCATTGAAGAACAATTACTTCTAGGAGTTTGGCTGCATGGCACTCTGCATCTTCTCCTGCATCTCCTGTTAATACCTAACAACCAGAATGACAATTTAGTTTACCAGCATTAGTCACTGACAACTTTGAAAGCAAGTGCTCCTGTACCTGCATACATCAAAAAACCTATACATGGCATATACATATCTGTTCATGCTATATTTTGTGAGGAATTAAGACACATAAAAAATCATCTCTACAGGACATAAACAAGGATAAGTGGCTAAAGATGAATTTAAAAATTTAGAAGAAATTGCTAGAGTTCTTTATGAATGTTAGCATTCTTTGTATGTCATCGCTTTCCATTTTTTAAAGGAAATGTTACTTATAAGAATCATTGATGTCTTCCACATTCTGTTTCTGTTTTTTGACTTCAATTCTAATAGACACTGGCAGATTAACAGCCTGGCAAAATGAAGTCCTATCTCTAGGCTAGTTTCTGATTAAAAAGAAGATGTATGCAATCACTCCATGTATAAGCACATACATGTGAAACTGACTGCTCCTTCTCAGTACATTTCAACCCTATGGTCAGTGTCAATCAAACCTGACAAAGAAGCAGAATTCTCAAACACATTCAATTTCTGTAAGTTTCTTAAAAATAAGCAGGTAGCTAGATGTCTACCACTCTATGATGCCCAAAATCAGAGAAAGGCTGCAGCGTGATCTCATACTTTATTATATGTGAGAGAATCAGCATAGAAGAGAAACATTATAAATGTAGGAAGAACTTCAAATGAGTTTGCACCTTAGCTGACAACTAGAGAATCCAATCACAAGATACACAACCCAAGGAAATCAGGCTTCATTAATTCCTCTACTTACCAAAATAGCTGTTCATAGAAGAGAGTCAAGACAAACAGCAACTTTCTCCCACACAGATTTGTGCATGTAATTTTTTAAAAAGTATGTCACTTGAAAAGTGTGAAGGTGCCATGTATACTTGGAACTGAGCCGACACCAAATTTCATTTTGTTCCAAAATGACTGGCCACCACCTGGCATGTTCAGGTCACTCGCTAATTGTTAAGTGCCAGTAATAAGCGCAACAGTAAGAATCAGAAGCCTTACCTTTTTACACATAGCATAAATGATTTCTAAATGCTTTGGGTTAGACAGTAAAGTATCAGTGTCAATGGTCACATAATTATGCAAGAGAGGCATCATATCTGCAGAACAGGGAGAGCAAAAGAGAAAAAAATTACAAACTAATCCATGCAAGTGCTGACCAGTGAAGCTGTAGTCCTACAATGGAATTCATTAGCTCAGATTCTTGGATGTGGTTGGAAATTCAAACTCTGCAAAAGTCTATTCTAGCAGAATTGTTCATAAAGTGCACCATGCAGGGTGCATTCTCAGAAGAGGAAATAGAATAGGACTACATTTTAATTAATTCATTTGTAGTTTCACAATAACTTTGTATATTTCAGCTTTCTTTGAGCTCAGGACCTCCTACAATAACTGATCACACTGACAGATTTGAACATGCTTCTCCTACTTAAATATGCTCCTGTTATACTCCCACACTAAACAGACGGTCAGGGCACGACTCAAATGCATGATCATTTTAAACCAAGACACTAAATGGAAGCGACCCTTATTAAGGTGGGTTTTAGAGACGAATTCCCAAACAGTGGGAATAGAATAGAAGTGATCATACCTGCAAAATACTCAAAGCAATCCTGCTGGAAAACCTCATATAGAACACCTAGAAGCTGCCACATTTGAGGTGAAATCATCTGGCACGTCAAGCTGTAGGCCAAGGAGAGAATTTCTTCGTAAAACTCTGGAAAGGAGAAACAATTTGAAGTAGGATGCTTTAAAAAATAAATTTAGCTTGCAAATACCTTGAAATCTGAAACCAAGTCTCGAGTCATACAACAACTAGAAGACAGCAATTAGTAACTAAATCAATACATAGAAAAATAATACAAATTGGAAAACACTGTTTTAGATGGTCCTTATGTTGGCTATAGTTACAACAATATGCATAGTTCTTCATTATAAATACACACCAGAAAAATATATTACCAGCACATCAAAGACATTGCTTCTAAATGGTTTACTGAAAAATATTTTTATTTTCTCAACCTTTGCTTTTTCTTAAAGGCCTTATCACAAAACTGTGTAGCTCTTTATTGCAGGGTACTGATAAAGCAGTAATTTAATTGCAGACCATGTCCATAAAATACTAATGTAATTGTAGACATTGTCCTTTAACACAGCTAGCTAGAACTATAATCAGAACTGTGTCTTCTGCTTTTGAGTCTGACCTCCAAAACACAATAGCCAGCCTGACTAACGTACAAGAGGAGAGGAGGAGAAACTAATCATAACTGAAAATTAACACCTTTTTTTCTTTAAAGAAGCACACACAAAAAAAGATGAAGTTCTCTTCAGGAAGATTGTATTGTTTGCAGTAATTAATTTAAGAATTTTTAATGTAAAAACATGTAATGTTTTTCTAAAAATTATCTCTAAAACATACCTATAACGTGTTTCTGCAAAACGAGGCCAATGATCTGTAAACAAATGCTCTCGAGCTGTTGAGTTATCTGAAACAAAAACATACAGCAGTTTCTTTAAAAACTTAGAAATACAGTAACTTAATGTATTTGACTAATTCAGTTTGAGAAGTTCTTCAAAGCAAAAAGGCTTTTATCACTTTTTAAATGCTGCATAAACCATCACAATATTATGAAATAAGGTCTCACTGATGTAAGTACTCAAATTCTCAATAAACAGTATTGCTTTAAAACTTGTCACTTACAGCATGTTTTCTTTATTTTTAGAAAAATCTTATTTTATGGTTATTCTACAGATCCTATCAAAAACTGCATCTGTTGTCCTGTCTGGATATAAAGTAATACTGTACTCAAAGTGTTTGAGATACAGCCTCTGTCCAAAATCTTTGAAGTAGCATGGGTTAAAATGAAGAAGGGAAGAGATGCTTTTGCCTAAGGTCTATGGAGAGCTTCCCACAGTAGGCTCAGCAAGAGGAACACATGCAGAAATTGGGAGCATACAACTGTGTGGAAGTCAGGATTCAGCCTTGCCATGTTGGACAGAGAGACTGTATCTATGAATTAAACTAAATTACAAGGAGAACTATATGGCCTCGTTATAAGTCTAATTAAAACCAGCAAATACAGACATTTCATGTTATTACCACAGGACATTCATTACAGACATAATCTTGCAGGATGTCAGGCTTTCTGGGCTTGTTCTAGCAAAGGGACTAAGTATGTGACCATAGATTCATCCACTTACCTTCAGACACTTGACTCAAAAGTTATCATCCCCTAAACTCTCTCCATACTTAATGGTGAAAGGGAAAGGAATTTCTAAGGAGTTTTCAGCCTCATATATCATTTCTATATCATTTATATCACTTCTAAAATGATTTAAGATCCTGAGATGAAGAGCACTCTGAACAATATTTTAGTTTGTGCTTCACACAACAGAAAAACAAGCTGCTAAGTTCATACCAAAAATACCCCAACCCCAAAGGTTTTCCTAGGCTAAAACCTGAAGATCCACTTCAGACTATCATTCCTGATGCTCAGCTTAGCTACCAGATTTAATTTTAGCTTTCAAAAGATGCAAGGGGTTCTTGTAAAGGAATGAAAGATGTTTTGAAATCCAAAAGAACACAATGGTCTTAAAAGAAAATAATTAGTATTTTAATTAATGTATTTTTAAAATTATAAGCTTCATAAAAAGATTTCACACTTGCAATGAAACATTGTCATTGTAAATCAAGGAAGCAAAACAATCTAGGACAAAGCACCTTTATGCCAACCGAGCTTAAAGTTACTGACTGACTTTGCCTCTCTGGCCAGTCACTGAACTCCTTCCTACCTCAGTCAGCCCAGGTGGTATAAGCAGAAAGAATCTCTTTCTTCCCTGAATATGTGCAATGTAGACTTACATTGAAGCACAACTGGAAGACCAATTCCTAGGAATTCTATCCAATAAATTGCTGGGTAAACAACAAAATATGAGCCACCATTGTAAAAAATAAGCCTTATGCAAAATATTTCTCCCTAAAATCTATTTTAACAGTCTGCAATACAATTATCCGATGAAGTGTTTACCAGAATAAGGGCTAAGGATTTTACCCTCAGGATATAAATTCCCCTCGAAGCTGAGAGCTAAATGATTAAGAAATCACAAAAGTAAACTGGGCTTTAAATTCAAATTTGTCAGAGATCACTTGGTACTAATTCACTGTTCTGCTATAGTAAATGCACATTCATGTCAACTTAAGTGATGCAACATACATAGAAGTGCTTGTTGTCATGAATGAAAGGCATGAGGGAACAGCAGGAGAAAGATGTGTAAAAGAAAATCTCACCTCCTTGTGATCTTCCACAACTGTCAGGATAGTGTCAATTGTGTGCAAGATGCCCATGGCCATAACTGTTTTGTCCTCTACTTCTTCATATTCCTCACTCTGAAGTACTTTACCAAATATTTCAGCCTATGAAAAAAACCAACCAACTTGACATTCAAGAGCAAACTCACGTTTCTCATTTGTCATGCAAAACCAAGACAGCTAATGCAACAGCAGCAATGCCTTATCTGTAAGAGCTGTCAGCATTGAAAAATATGCTCCTTACTTTTGAAAGGGGAATAGAAAATTAAAAACTCCTCTTTTTTTGAGAAGTCTGGCTATATTAAGTCATTTGAAATGTTAAATAGTTAGAGCTTGGCTCATTAAAACCAGTGACAAAATTCAGTATCTTTGAAAAACCTATAGGTTTTAAAGATGCTTCATACAGAAAAAAAGACCTTTACATACCTTTATAAAGATTACTTTAAACAGCGTGCACTTCAAACAAAGTTCATTAAATGTTTACCAAACTAGGCATGTGCATCTGACTGGACTGTTATTTTCCTGTTGTCTCTTACCAGGTGTTGAGTCATGTCAACGGCGATAGTAGCTACTTCCTGACTGTACTCACAGATCATCTTCTGGATTACGTTAGTAAGATCATCATTTTCCGTCTCTCTAACAATGTGCAAGAGCTCTTGCATAACTGGCCTTACATAAGGCTTCACATATTCCTTGGCTAAAAAAACCAATTGAAACTAGGTGAAATCAACTATCCATAAACACAAATATACAGTATCTCAAAACTACTAAATTTTTAAAGTTTAATTTACTTAAAAAAAAAAAAAAAGCCAAAAAACCTACCCAAGGCACTTTTACAGCCCATAACTAGTAGCAGACTAACAAAGTAAATAAAATATACATTTACCACATTCAATACTGAAACGCCATCTACCACAAAAATCCACTGTTTTGGGGGAATACACGCCCTCATACATAGGCAGCACTCATTCTTAAATATACACACTATTTCACTTCACTAAAGAAAAACAAAGACAGGTGCTATTTAATTTATTAAAAGAAATATGTTGATTCTAACTTCTTTTGTGCAGAGACCTGCCGTAAAAACTTGAAGTCAGAATTCTGGGATGTATACAGTAATTAATGAGCAAGTGAAGCTGTCTAAACATGATAAAATGTTCTGAAATCTATGTCTTTAAATGGCAGAAATGTTTAGATAAATCTGCACCAACCTCCTCATCTCTACAACAACAACAACAACTAAACAGTGTATACAACTGATGAATAATTGTAGCATACCTTGCTCTTGATTGCTTATTAACGTTTGAAGAGCTATGGCTGCTTCTACTTTGACAGGCATTTCCTTATCATCAATCAGGCTCTTTTTTGCCAACTCTACTGCATTCCTCAAGTTTAGCTCATTGTGAAATTTCAAAGCACTGAATGAATGAAGTACCCAACACGACTGCATGACAAAAAGAAAAGCAAGTTAGGGACTATTGCAATTTTTAGCATTTTTTAATTGATTCAAAAACAATGCTAACTATCTCTCTGTTTGCATGTATTGCTTTTTTTTTTTCCCTTTAATTATGGTGTATTCGTACAGTAAATGTAACAGTTTTTGCACTCAAGCAGTTCTTTATTTTCCTTTCATAAATTCAGTATGCACATAATTGGCATTCACAGTTTTGGTCCTTCTGGGGGAAAAAATCATAACAGAAATTAAAGAAAATTAACTGTTTGTTTATGACTGATATGGGCACTCAGGGATTTTCTACAAGCTACGCTCAAACTGACATTATCTACTCTGTGGAAATCCTACCTATTCTTCACAGCCATCCAACCACTCTAGTTATTGAGATCTGCTAATGAAAAATGGTCACAAAAGGGCCACAACCACTGCTCAAATTCTCCAGTCTGATTGAACAGGTAAACAATAATACAACACAGACTTTCCATCACTTAATTTAACTGCCAAATCATTATTTAAATCAAAATGCTGAAAAATTACTGTACAAGGTTGTTATTTGAAATTTTACTACATATTTGCTTTTATTTCTTTCATTAACATTCAGAATGAAGTCAAACTGCAAAGGAAAGAATCATGGCAAATACTGAAATTGATATAACTGGTGAACTTACTCTAGCTCTGAGGTACCCCAGGTTAGACATGAACAATGGAAATACATGATTCTGTAACATCAGCTCCATTTGATCCTTGAAGACACTCTTCTGTTGGTGTAAATAAAAATTAATTTTGGAGACCATTCATTTTATATACTTCATTCTAGCCAGTAATCCATTTCAACTATCAACCATGGGAAACACAATGATTTGTCCATGTAATAAAGGTATTCTCTCACGAAGACATCTGGATCTCGTACCTTGAACTGAGTAAATCTCATAAGCATAGCAAGTTCAAAGCCAGATAAGTGAAAGAACTCTACATATAATATTCAACTCTACATTACTCATTACAACACTGTAAACTGGAATTTTCATTTTCTTTAAGGCGATTGATTCCAGCTGATTTTTCTCAAAAATTAATAAGGATCAATAACCTAGCACCTCCATTCTTCCTACAAAGGAGTACACACATACCTGAAGATAAATGTAAGCTTACTATGAAACAGATCTGAGTTTCAAATGACCTACTGTTACTATAAGCATCAAAACTAATTATTTTACACACTACAATGATAACTCACATCTTTTTTCATGTTTATTAATGGACTAAGATAATTGCCTTGTGATAGAGATCTCCTTGGCTGGAGAAGGACATTAGATGAAAATTATCCTTCTCCATTCTAACATTGGCAAATCCCAAGATATTCACAGGAAGCCAGGACCACCAGCATGGAGACTTGGGACTTCCCTAGCACCCATAGCCCCAGGATACTAGAAAAGATATATGCTGGGGACTGTGTTACCATCTAAAGGAATGATTCAGTGGCTAAGATAGCAAGAGGGTGAAAGGGGACATTCAGTGCAAAATGAATCTTAAGTGATCACACTTCTCCTTCACCAATGCATACATCATCTTCTCCCACACTGATTCCCCAACCTTCAGAGAGGCAGATGCAGAACTGAGCAGAGAAAAAACACAGAGAAGGGAAGAGAATTTTCCCTTGTGCACACAGGTCAGAGGTTTGCATGCATTAAACTGGAGCCGCTGTGGAGAGCCAGGTAGCTAAGGTAAGGTCATTGTGTCTACGAGCTCCTTACAATCTATATCTCAGTCAGCTCATCAGCCAGAAAGCACTTACAAATCAAGTATTTTATGCAGAAACAGTTCATGGAATTTTTCAATCTGCCAAATCCCAAACACAAGAAATTCAGAGTTGAGAGGAGTCTGCCGTGTTTGGGGATTATTACTCTTTTATAAAGTATATTATAACCTCATGTTTCAAGACTGAAAATTTAAAATAGGAGCAGTATACTGGAATAAATCCCTTTTATTTTTTTCCTCAGGACAGAGATAAATTGGTTAAGAAACCCCCAGTCAATACGAAAGGCTCCTCACAACACGAAAAACGTCTTCCTCTTTCACTGTTATACTCCAGCACGAAGGAGGGCATTTACAATCCAACATAATCTATAAAAATTCTGCAAGTTACTGATGTTTCAGGATTTCAGATCAGATCATGGATTGGTACATTGGTAAAAAATAGATGGTAAATATTGGTAAGATGTTGCTCGTAACATGAAGACACACCTTGCACAGAGAGACAACTCACATCATAAAACAAAATAAATTATTTTTAAAAGGAAGCCTCCAGCACAAGGCCGCCATTCTCATGCTAAAAGTGGTAACTTTTTGGCAGTTACTTTTGACATGGAGAAAGGCCATACTTTAACTCCCCTGTCTACAAAAGCGTAAGGGAAACTGTAATCAATATTACATTAGAGTGCAACAGTGTGGATTAAATGTGTATTCAAATTCCAGAAAAAATACTCAAAATTCTGAAGATACCGTCTATAAAAAATGGAGGAAGGATAGAAACTCCGTGCTTTTTCCAGTTATTTTCAAAACTCCCAGCTGGCTGATGAAATAAGACTTAAAGCCACACATTGCAGGGTAAGAAAGCTGGAAAGCTAGACAAAACATTCCTGCAACATGTTAAGTAAACATTTTTCTGGAACCAGAAGCCGCCCACAATAGTGCAGGCTGTTGGGGGGTTTGCTAAAGAATCATAGGTAATGTCACTGATGGAATGCACGTTTGCTTTTTTAACACCCTTCCATTTTACTAGTAAAGCAGGAGAGGACCAAGGGACTGTTCTGTAGCAAACAAACAGAGCTTTGAAGAAAATTGAAAAGAAAAATCTGTGTATAAAATGGCAATATAAAAAACAGGAAAGAACGTTAATATTTTTAAAGAAACAAACCCTCAGATTCTTCTTGCACAGTGCAACCTCTCTGCTGACTTTATAAATATGGCTAAGGGCTAGCCATACTTTATAAACTAAGACTTTTTTATTGGAAATGGCACTTGATAATAAGAATTACAAACCTTTTTCACTTCTTTAACCACTTACCTTCAGTAAAATATCTGCTAGGGATCCTATAACATGCAAAGCTCCATCTTTTTTCCTTGGATCAATGTTTGGCTCTGTCAGAATCTGGTAGCAATATGCCATCATTTTTGGTAATACCTATGCAAGACAGAAAATACACCATCTCCTTTTGACAAATTATTTTAATAGCATTATTTAAGTTAAAAAATTCATATGACATTATTAACTAGAAATTTTATCTTGGCCAAAGCAACTGTGAGGTACTATGTGTAGCATCTTTCCATAGTTAAAATTTAGAAGGTTCCTTCTTCAACTTTTCAGCCAAACTTGTCAAAATTAAATTAATCTCCTTGAAATTTCACATTAGTAATAGTAAATAAGGTATTTTTGTTGTTGTCTTGAGGCAAATCAAAAAAAAGTGATGAAAAGGCAAGAGGTTCAAACAGTACCTCACCCATTTTTTCCCTTAACTTCTCTTCTGACTTGTCTCACACGTATATAAATACATACGTGTTTATACGTCTATGTATGAACATACACATATTCAAGAACAGCTTGGACTAAAACCTCATAAACTTATTCTAATCTATTGATTTTGGCAGTAACTTCTGAAGTTGACTAGACTTCAAAAGGTTTCTTGGAAAAACCAATTGTTTAATGTCATTTCCACACTCATTATGTGCTTTTCAGATATTATGACATTTTGAAGGTCTCAGTACAAATTATGAAAATGAGAAGGTCAGTGGGCAAGGACTGTTTTGACAATAAAGAAGTAGAAAGGTCATAGGCTATTCCACCTGACGTAAAGAGTATGCTCTTCTCTGAAAATCCATCTGGAAACGGAGCTCCATGTTTACTGGATGTTAAAATGGTACCTAGAAAAATGTTTGCAGTTTGAGCAAACTGACATATGCTTTCCAGGGCTTGGCCGGGTACTTTTGCACAGATGACTGGAAGTATAGAAAGATCCACAGAAAAGTTATGTCCTCATTTAAAGAGCAGCTGTATGAAATCGGTTTCATTCTTGCTAATTTCATTGCTGTCAACAGGATTTTAAATAGCAACAGTGAAAATTAATAAGGATCGGGTTCACTTTTCCCCCTGCTACAGTTTGGGAAGCTCAGAACAGCCGTGACAGAGGCTGTTTGTAAACTTGGGAAAATACCAGTACATCTATTCCAACTCAGTTCGTAGCCGGCAGGTTAATTTTAAAGCTGCAAAAAGAATCCACTTATTTATTTATTTATACATACACACATATTTTAATTCTCCCAAAATTAGAGAGCACTCAGCCAGGAAAGCATATGACTATGTATTAGCAAGTAGATTTTTCAAGACTAGCTTCCTGTAGCATCTTCAAATTTAAGGGAAAACAACATTATTAAGGAAACTTCAAATAATTAAAACCCACTAGTTCCATACCTCTTTTCTCTTCTTCGCAGCAGTATAAAGGAGATTCTGTGCTGCTGTTGTAGTGGATGCATAATCCTCAAATACATCTAACACATTAAAAAAAAAAAAGCAAAAAAACTAAAATTTCCTTTTCAGAATGACATAATAATAAAATTTTTACAAACATCTTGTTTGTGGGATATCATAAAATCAGGGTGAATAAGTAACTTCAAAACTATTGACACATGGTTAGAGAGTCAGATCCAAGCTTATGTCACATAGCTTATGAAAGCATTTACTTCTTGCCTTCCAAATCTACTGACCACTCATCGTTCCCTTTATTAGGAATGCATTATTTATTCATTAATTCTTTTGAGACCATGTATTTAAGGGATGAAAAACCCTGGCTTTTTTTTAATTAAAACCACTATAGGAACAACAACAATACATTCCAGTACCATCTGTATACCATATGTACACATTTTTGGCTTGATTTTATTAAAACCTCGTGGGAAACTTTTTGTATGTAAAAACTACTTGGATCTGGGGTAGTTTTAAATCTGCTGAAAGCTGAAGCTTTTTAACTTCATTCATTACAAGTAAACTTCCTTTAATCATATTGAAAATATAATTTATAACTTGAAAAAAAGATCTGTGCTGCCAAACATGTTCTAATCCAAACAGCCCTACACAAATTGAATTAAATAAAAAGATCTAAAAAGGTAATCTTAAAATGTGGTTAAAATTTCACACTAACTTTTCCTGAGAACTTGAAGATAAAACACAATTAAGAAATACTACTAGACTACTGGAATTCTTGTTCCAAACCCAAATGTGCCTCATTAAACTTCAATTTAATGTACTTTCATGCTTGGTTTTTTTTACCTTCCACAATACAATTTAAATCTGTATTTAACTGTCTCAGCTACATATAAAAATAGGATTCACTAGTTACACAGAAAGAACTGAATACCAAAAATCAGCAACATATTTGTACCCCAGTGATCAACACTATATTGTCAGTAATTTTTTGCATAACAACTCTCCAAGTTTTTTTAATTATTCTATGAACATTTAAATTCTGTTTTCACATATGCTAATCCCAAATCAAATAATTAAAAATTCCCAAATGCTACATATTTCTGTGGTACCTGGCTTACAGGAGTTTTCCAGCTAAAATTGCTATATTTTCAAAGTACCTTTCTCTTTGTCAATGACATGACTCTTAATAAAAGTAATTATTCATAATATGGTCCTATGTGATATTCCCAAGATTTTGCACTGCGTCTTTTGAAAGAATACATATATCTAATTATCTTACAATTTAGTAATAATAATTGGCAAAAAAATGCTGAAGACTAACAATTTTCAATAGGGAAAGAGCAAGTCAGGCCTCTTCTGGTCAAAGTGAGAGCTGCAAGAACTTGCAGACAGCTGGCACATCTGCAATTCAGGATTCTGAAACTGGCATTAAAAAGTGAGCAAGCCAGTCTATTTGGGCTGTACTAAGTACATGTGAAGTAGAAAAAAACGTTAAGAGAATCATTTAGTTTAAAGCTACCAGCCAAATGGCCAAAACTCACTTGATCTGCCGCCATCTTTTAACTACAGATTGGTGAGATTTAAGAAACAAATTTTCTTCTTCCTATTGTTCAGGACACTGGTGAAGACAGAGACATTACAGCGGCCATGCTGTTAATTGGGACTATAGTGTACAGTTAGGATGAAAGCAAAAAATAAATGCTAAACACAAACATTTACCAAATTTCATGCGGATATATTCATATGGATCCTCTTGCCAGAGCTCTTCATCCTCATCTTTGTAGCACATTAGAGAGAATATCACTTCTTCTGTTATACTCTAATATTAGAGAAGTCAAATATACATAAGTACACATAAAATAAAATTCCAGTACAGCTTCCCTCCACTATGCACTAATTTACTAGACCCGCTTTTCTGAAGAGTAAACTTCTTTTAACCAGTGCTCTTTTTATTTTGGCTAACAGAAATAAACTTACAATATACATACTTTCCTTTTGCAATAGTCCCAGACAGCAGTAATTATATAATCTATCTTTATAATAATACAGTACCACACACAAAATATACTTCAGGACATAGTCTATAAACAGCAGAACATCGCATTCTGCAGAAGGATCTCACCAATGCAACACTTAACATGAGAATGGATTTCAGAGTCCTTTCTCTTAACAGTCATGGGATTAACTAACTACAACAGGGGAGCTTATGATATGAAAAAATAAAAGTATGAAAATCACTTTTCACTTGTTCTTAGTTCACTTATAAAACACGTCCTTAAAACAGGTCCGTTCCTCATAGTTCATGTTCTCTTTGCCCACTATCTTTGCACTACAATCAATTATGAATTTCCAAATCTATAGACAATTCTGAACACTAGCAACTAATAAAAGCCAGAACATTATGACTGTCTGGCAGATTTCAAAAATAAAATAAAGAACTTATGGAACAGAATCATTAATTGAGTCAACAATATCTGCAATAAAAGGTAGTCATAATACTGAAAAAACCAACCACATTAATCTAGAAATGTTATTTTTTGCCCAGATCAACTGCTGTATGAAAGATTCATGAAATCTTCTTTAAAACTGCAAAACTGGTGGGGTTTTAGGGGGTTTTTTAATCACTCTGATGACATGCAGTGTTTATGACTGGGTTTTACGCACTGACCTGTATGTGTGGCTTCATTTGCTTCCATGTTACAGAGTGAATAACCCCTTGGTTCAGATAGTTTAATGTTTGCTGAAGAACACGTGGCGCAACATAGTCTTTTTGCCTGTATTGGTCTAAGATTCTTAAGAGAACCTAAAGAAATGACAAATTGGTATTTTTAAATGAAGACTGAAAATTCTCTCTCATGCATAGACATGCAGTGCAACTCTTCAGTGAATGTACATGGACAGATTAATTAGTTTTACAGCAGAGGTTCTAGTGTTAGTAATCACTGTAATGCCTTTGATCCAAAAATCAGAAATCATTTAAATATTAAGGATCTAATCCTGCAAGCATTTATGTACATGTCTACCTTTACTACTAGCCCCACCATGTGATCACTTGTGATTGTAAACCAAAGATATACTTCAATATTCACAGCCTTACAGTTTACACAGGCCTCAGCAAAATTTGGAATAAGAAAAAGGCACAGTGCGATTTTCAAACTGGCTTCTAAATCTGTTAGTGGTGTCTGTGTTCATTTTTTAAGGACAGGCCTCTAAAGAAGACATATTACTTTGGAAGAACAGTGATAAGAATAGAAACACTAAACTAGAAAAGAAAAATAGGTTAGCACCTAAATCTGTGAATCAGAAGAGATGCAAAACCCTTAACTTCAATTATCTGTTGCAACCATCAGATAGTATCACCTAGCATGCTATCACAAACTCTATCACACAAATCCTCCTTAATATAAAGGCTTGCTCTACTAAGAAAAACCTACAGTACAAAGCCACTAATCTGCACTAATGGCAGATGAACTATTAAGTGTTAGTAAGTGTAAAGAATTGGCATGTACATGAATAACAATAAAAATTAAGGGCAATACATAACAAAATATTGAGTCGTATTTTCAGAAGGACAATTCTGCTTCGTAATTCTTCACAACATTATAATAAATCTTATTTTGAACATAATTCCTTCATTAGGAGTACTAAGTCTGATCTTAAGTCTTTTATACGATACGCTCCTTGGGCAAGAATTGTCTATATTGCATGTAGAATCTAGCACGATGTCAGCACTTAACAACTGATGAATAAGTAATGAAGACTTAGTAATGTAACATTCACAACAGAATTCTTACTAACTCTGCAAGGAAACGTGACAAATCAGCATTTAAGAGCCAGAAATGGAAGAAATGTGCAGATTGTCCAGTCCATTTATCTCGAAAGCTAAACTGCTCCCTCTGCTACATAGCCTAATCTCTTAACAGATGAACTTTAACTATTTCAAATCACAGTTGCCCATGGGACTCTATTTTTCCACTCAGGAGTTAAACATTGCAAGGAGTTTAGAATAGATATTAGACTGTTTCCCTTTTCATTTAATGCTTACAGCCTTACCACAATCATTCCTCTCCTTAGTTCTTAACATTTACATATTTACACAGAATTAATACACTGATGGATAAACTATCTGTTGTCAAACTGCACGGAGAAAAGTAATTTTGTTTTGCAGACAATCCTGGTACTTTGAAATCTAGTTTAAATTTGACTTGAAGTGACAACAACAGCCTGGCACCCTGCCTCAAAGACACTGGAAATTTAAACTGTAAGAAGCCTGCAGATGCCATGTCAGGGATATTTCATCTGTCAGCATGCTGAGGAGCCACATATTCTGGATATACACATTATCCAAACACTTGTCACTTGAAAAACAGCATTCCCAGGTGTTTTTCGAGGTTTACAGGCCAAAGGGAATCAAGAGCCCAGAATCATGAGCAGGAGAGCATACCGCATTCTCCTGGCTTCTTAGGAGCCTGTTTGGAATATGTAACCCAAAAGCCTGGACACTCAAGAGCTTTACCTGAGCCAAAAGCCTGGGAACTACCACTCCTAGTCATCTAGTATATGGCAGGCTGAATGAGAAACAGGAGGAGCTGTGCCAAAAACATGCGAGCTTGGGAGCCAGCACTCTCAGGGCTTTCAGGCACCCAATTGCTACAGCCATTCCACTAAACCAGGGAGATGCTGGAAGCCTGGAAGCCCATGTTCCCAGGGGCCCACAGTTCAGCTGGCAGAAAAACACAGAAAACTGACAGGAATTGCCTCTCTTCTGTGCAACTTAACTGTCTCCACAACACCATGTTAATCACAAATAATTAGCATTCCCTAACAAAAATAATTTCCTTGCAAACTGTGAATTTATGCTACATTTTCATAAAATACGCTTTCCAGCTATAAAATAACTTTTATTGCTGTTCTCCAGACACCTTCTAATCTGCTTGTATCTTCCTGAAATAAAACAGTATAATTGGATTACTGTGCCTAAGTTGTTTGCAGCAAAAGCACTTACTAAAGACTGCCCTGAAAATACACTCTTCTACGATGTGAGGCCTCTGCATCAATAGTTTTTTCTCTCAGCTATATCTAGAATGTGTATACATGATGACAATACTTTTTGTATCAGCACTCGCCTTTTCCAAGAATTTTCCTGCAGGGTTTTTTGAATTGCTGAAAATTTGTGTTATTATACCTCAGTTGTATGGCACTGAGTTCTAAAGAACTTCTCAATCACTAAAAGGAAAACCTGCCTGACTCTGTTAATTTTTGTTTAACGAATGAACTTCGATATGAGCACGCTGTTGAAAAGCAATATATTTGTTCAGCCAAAATGATCTAATTCAGAAACAAATGAACTGCACTTACCTGTTGTATGCCCACAGCGTAGGTTTTTAAAAAAAAGTCTGAGAATTCAAAGTATTCTTTAGTTACATTTCCAGGACTTCCATACCTTTATAAAGAAGAGGACACAGACATTTACATTGTGAGAAGTCTACTGTGTCAGGAAAACACAGTACTTTCTAAAACACAAAGGACCCTGAGTAGTCTTCCATCCCCTAAGGAATTCTTTCCCACAGGTTCCTTCTAAGCCATTATTTCCCATATAATGCCCCACTTCCCTTTTCTTTTCTTAGATTATCGTAAGGTACAATACTACAGTCAAGTAAATATAGCCACCTTTTTGTCACAAGCTCTGTAACTTCCATGTTTATGGATTTCTTTTCAGATCTTCCCCTGCCTTTATATTTGAGCATATAAGCACTTGTAGCTGGATGTAGTAAAATAAAAAAAAAAGTACTTTTCCTGTGGGGCTAGTTTCTTGCCATCTTAGAGAGTCAAATCATTTCACTAAGAGCTCAGACCAGTGGTTGTGCCAGTGCAAGGCACAGGACAGCAGCAAGAATACCTCTTCGGTGACCAAGAGCTGTTAAATCGACTAAACTGTCTAACTGCACCTCAAGTAATGTTACAGTTTTTAATCAGTTTGTTACCGTTCAAAAAGACGAGCTACGATATGCAATGCCCACTTCTTGCATTTCCACCACACCAGCTCCGGTCTATCATCTTCATCAATTTGCAAAGTCTCCTATAAATAAACACATTTATTTTAAATTAGCTGTGTGTACTGTTGAGAGAAATGATGCTTCAAACATTCCTTGCTGAGTAAATTAATACAAATGCACAGCATCGACTAAAGCTTTGTTTCTGTTAAGTTATAGGACATTCAGGAACTTTCAAATATCTTAATTAGTCAATATAACTGTATATGTGCAATACCTGTACAATACCTGTACTTTAATTTTCAAAATTATGCATATTTAAAAAACAGGAACTCTCACATATACTTACATACTACACAGTGGCGTGCACTCTGGCTTAAAAATTAAGCATGACACTAACTCCTCCAAATATATACACCTTAACCATATACTAATGCAAAAGCTATTAAAAGAATGTTAAGGTTGTGAAATAAATTTCTAAAAAACTTAGGAAATGCCAGTTAATGTTGTACACACAGAAACAAGAATTTAATTACTATTTTTCTTATTTTTTTCTTCCAGAAATGCAAAGGATGGATGAAAGAAAAAGAGGAACGGAGACAAATGATGGGTTTGTGATGAGCTTTTGATTCTTGTTTGAGAGAAACTGGCTAAAATATTTGGAAACTTCCAAAATATCCCAGATTGGAGTTTACATGGTGTCACTACCTCAGATAATTAAATTCTGACAGCTTAGATGATCTTCCTGCGTTTCTGTCAGAAACACCACTTATTCCAAGGATAAGAATCTTAAACAGATAACATCTTAAAAAAAGAACACTTAGAAGATCTTCACACTCACCGTTCCTCAAATGCCAACACACAAGTATCAGAGGTCTTTACAAAACTAAAACTTACCGGAGGTACATTTCTATCAATGATAGTACGGAAGATCTCCATCCACTGAGTCATAGTCTGGTTATTCACCAACTGGAGTGGCAATGCATACTGAAATAAGAAAAAAACCCACAGTCATGAAATACTAATTTTCTCTGAAAAACGTAAAGATGTTTCTACAGTAGTTACATTCTGAGGAAGATGAGGTTTTAAATAAAATTAAAACTAATTAAGTTAGATATCAATACTACTCTAATTGCATCCTTCTTGGGACAATCTACAGAGGAATTTCTGAGCAGACACTATTTGAGGAAAGTTCCTTGGTCTGAGAACTTGCTAACTCTCTTTGTTTCTTCCTCTTCTTCACAATAGCCCAGCTAAGTTTTAGGGACCACAGTAGTGTCTATATTACAGGGTTTGGGTAAACCAATAGCGTTTTTAGTAAGTGAAATGTACTCCTAATTACTACCTAGCTACTATCTAGTAAATTTTACTTCTTTACAAAATCCAAAGCAAAGTGATAATATTCAGGCAAGCTATTGAAAAGTAAAATAGGATCTTGGGATCTTCTTAATCCTCCCCCCACCTAATAACAAACTATTTTAGCTTTTTAACCCCCAGTAAGAATTTTCAGGCTGCCCCTTATGTGGGATCTTGTTTTCTTTCTCATTCTCTAAAAGTACTTCCTCACCAAACTCATCCCTGTAAGAGCCAAACTCATCTCTGTAAAATGCATGTGCCGCAATAAATAATTTCTGCCAGATCTTCAGAAGATAATGAGAAACACCACCTACTGAAGTGCACTATTTGACAATAATACTACACTATCCACTACTGACACTTTCAGAGGCCAACTAGCACAGTCTAGGTACCCATACAGTTTATATCAGGTTATGTGTGACTTTATAAAAATAGGAACATTTCTCCAGTAAGCTTACAGACAGGATGTGCAGAAGCACGTAGTTTCATTAAAAATTTAACCTGGGGGATCATGTGACCAGTTTTTAAGTAGAAAAAACTATAAAGATCATATTTTTATAAAAGCTGTTTATTGTACACAACTTTTCCCATCCAAATTGGTATTCTTATTCAATCACACCCAGGAGTGTACTGAAGGGGGTCATTGTGCCCAGCAAAGTAAAAGTTTTGGTTTTC
The DNA here is from genome assembly GCF_018139145.2 of Gymnogyps californianus. NCBI lineage: Eukaryota > Metazoa > Chordata > Aves > Accipitriformes > Cathartidae > Gymnogyps > Gymnogyps californianus. The sequence goes on from NC_059471.1 coordinate 151,790,653, forward strand.
CCCTACACAGATGCCAACCTGAACAAGAGCATAGAAGATTTTTAAGATTTGTTTCTGAAGCAGCACAGAGTAATGGGAGTTATCAGGCAGAAGCTGGATCATCTGCTGCTGAATCCGAGGCAAAAATATTTGCATTGCTGCAATGAGAGGATCTCGCTCCTCTGCTTTTTTGTATCTGCAAAGGAAACAAAAATGTTGGTCCAGGATCTACACACTGGAGATTCTAATGCCTATTCCCCACCAGCAATTTAATTTCTGTACCCTAAAAAAAAAATATATAAATTAAAATCCAGCACTCACTCATTCACTCTCCCCTCCTCTAGCCACATCTCAACAATTTGTGCAAATTTGCTAACCTATAAATAGAGAAATGAAAAACAAATGTTACCTTATATAAACGCAGCTATTGGGAGGAAGAACTAATGTTCTTCACTACTGAATCGTCAGCTCACAGGAGCAGGGACGTGAATTTCTCTGGTGTTTGTACCAATGCCAAACCCAAGTTGGGTGGTGAACAAATAGGAGTGAACAGCCATTGAAAGGGAAAGACAATTCCTTTGTTTGGAAAAGATTCTCTCTTTCTCCATTTACATTTCTTTTGTGTGGTTTATACATATGTTTCTAACAACAGGTGTTTGGTTTTTTTAAATGAGTGAGAGAGTGCTCACTACACTTCTCCTAATTTATGCTTTGTGGATTTAGACTATCAGGAGGATGGTACAAGTAACAATATGCAACAGGAGTATATGACAATAACAGTACTGTATTCATGACATAAATGTAGAAAATAATTTGCATTCATATATCCAGCATTTAGGGAATCTTCAAACAAAAGAAGTTATAAACACTTAAGAAATTTTTCACAGATGGGTCAAATCAGATCAAAAGTACAAAGCCTCAAGAAAAAATGTCAGTAAATTCATACAGATTATTGCTGGCATCTCTGCTTTCAATTCACTGACGATATAAAGATGAAGAATAGTTTTCATTTATTTGCAGGAAAGGAAGCATATGACAATCATTAATTCCCATTTTCTATCTGAATTCCTTGTAGAACTGCCAGTGCTCTTAAGAATGTCATTCTCAGTAATCAGCTGAGACTAAAAGTACTGATTCCTCATCTACTGATGGACATCAACTTACTCATAAGTCTTCACCAGCTGATACAGGCACAGGAGGCTCCCAAGCCAACTCCCACTGTTCTGAGACTGCAAGTAGTAGCCTATCTTGTCTACCACGGCTGTCCAATGGCCGGGAAAGTCATGTTTAATGATAGCACGGAGGCACATTGTCAGCTGGGCTCTATGGCAGGAGGGAAAAAGAAATACATTATAAGTAAATAAGATCATGGCATAGTGTTTAATATTAAAAGATAGCTCCCAAATCTTTGTTTTATTGGCCACAATATATGTATTACATCACAAGTATCATACATATTTTGACAGCACTGAAAGAGTTCTGGGAAATGGCAGAGGAAAAATAAGAAAAAAATCCCAGGGGATTTAACTTTAAGGAAGAAACTGATTTCAGAACATCTTAGCTACTTTTCTCCCTTCCTCCTCTCTCTCCACACCCATCAGGCAATATTTGAAAACAATTAATTGCTCATGAAACCAGCTAGCTTTGTACTTTGAAAATGAATGTTTATACTTCTACATGCTTATGAGGCTGAAAGCAACCACAAAAACACAAATTTGTACATTTTTATTAAACAATATTGGCCTGTGTTATAATCCAAGCCAGAGGTTCCTCATGAAATTACAGTTTTCCTGGGATCTTCTGGAACAGCACTTGCTCAACCTCCGAAGCATATGGCAGAACCAATTAGGTAAAAACATCTTACCATTCCTCTCCCTCCACCCCCTTTTAGATGCCACTCACAATGGTGAGGCAAGACAGGATTGTTGACTCAACTGAGGTGTGACTAAAAAAGCTGAGCGGCACTGAACTAGAGCTGTAAATAAATATGCTTGGCTCCGCTAAGGAATAATAATAAAAAAAAAAGTCTGCAGAAAATATTAGTTCTTCTGTATTTAGTTTTCCTTGGGTAGCCTCTTGCAGTCCATTATATAAGGAGCCACTATGACAAAGTAGTTCAGTAAGGGGCCCTCCGCCTACTGATCCTTTTAGCTTTGTACAAACTCACCTTCCCCCGCAAGCCTTTGGAGTTTGTGCTTGTTGCCGATTTGGTTCCTCCTCCCCCCTTATTCTCACAAGCAAACAGTGAAAAATATCAGCATTACAACATCAGACTAGTCCCGGTAAAGTTTCTTTGACTTTTTAACCTCTGACAAATCTACAAGTTTAGCCAGCATTTAGAAACCCCGTACTTTATTCCAGGTGATTGTCCTGGGGTTTTCAACAATCCTTTTAGATGTAGATTGTCATTGTAACATCAGGACATTTTGAATATCAGGTTATGAAACGATGCCTGAACTAGTTTGCAAAAAACTCTTCAAACTTCCATTATTTTATATTCTTTTGTATAAACTTAGCCTTGGTATTTATGACATGATTCCAGGGGAAACTACATGCCTTTATTACATTATCACAGAAGCAACACAAGTTTCCTGACCTTGCAGCACAACCTTGGCAAGGAGTACCTATCTCTTTCAGTGGAGATACTAATGACCTGCGTCAGAGCACGTTAGAAAAGCTGAACTGGAAACGATGATTTAGTTAATTTTCTTGTCTCAGTACAGGACCATTTGTACCCTAAGCATTCCTGGCAGGTGTTTGTCTAATTTATTCATAAAGACCTCCAGTGATAGCAATGCTATAGCAGTCTAATGCATTCTGGTGTTTCATTATTTTTTTAAAGTGTTTTCTCTAATCCCAATTTCAATCTTGATTGTAATCAACTGATGTAGTCAATCACTCCTCTTCCGGATATGACTACTGACAAAAAAGACATCTTTGGGCACCTAGCTGGTGGAGAGGAGGAGGAGAGAAGAGGAAGATTTTCTTCTGTTTTTCAAAGATGAACATCTGTACGCTACAGTCTAATCCCATCCTATCAGCCTCACTTTAATTAGAGTGGTGAACAATCACAGATTGCAGTATGCCTGTGAATCTTAACAATTCTTCCAACAAAAAGAGAGCAGCATTTCTTCATTCTTTTAACAACTTAAAACCAAGAATGCTAATACACATTCAAATACTGGGATTACATATAAAAATCGCAAAAGTAATAGAGAAAAGGGCTACTAGAAAAAAGAAAACAGATCTTGGGCAGTATGTCTCTGAATGGTTAATTCTGTATTGCAGACAGCCTTCTATACTATCTGCCCTGAATCGGCCAAATAGACAGCCTGTCACTACAGCAAATGTTATAAGACACTTTAAACAACACCATAAGAGGATAAATCCCATCACAGGGCTCTTAGCCAGGTTACTACATTTCTGAAAAATAAGTGCACATAAATATGTTAAAATTGATTATTATTACATTTTCAAAACAAGTACTTGCTGCTTCTCCCAAGAAACTGAGATTCTCACATTAACTACATCCGGACTGGTAGGTCTGAAAACTTGAGCTATAGAAATATCTCTACACAATGTAAGGTACCTCACTAAGTCGGGAGAACGAATTATTCCTTCTACAATGTTATCACGAATCTGCTGACGATCATTTTCATGAATGTTGAATGGAAATACTGCTTCTCCAGGAGGTGGTTCACGGTCCGGCCAGTACTGTGTCACCATGTTCTTCAGGTAAATGGCAGCTAAGTATGAATATTGGGGAAGCAATAGTTTAATTCTAACACATCTCCACATTACTCTGTGCTCAACGTGTAGTACAGTTGAAAGCAGAACAAAGAGTTGACAAGATGACTGAAAACCACTGCATGAGTTCTTAACAATCATAGGCACTAAGCACACCTGAGTCAGAAAAGCTTTTTTTTATGATTCCATACAAGATCAGGCTCAAGTGCCTGGTCCTAAACAGAACAGGATAGTATTTCAGTCAGCTTCTACCGGGGTACATTCTTTATTACAGGAGTCTTGCATATGGACATAATATTCCATCGTTGTAAACAAAAAACCAAAAATCCACTGATCTGCATTTTCACTGATCCCTAAAACGACTACTCAAGCTCAGTAAGTGAAGTTTTGGAAGGCTCGTGTAAACAAATCATTGCGCACGCAATGCTTGGGACACTCTGCTTGGGGAAATGGCCAGTATGAAACTGGCACACGGCCTACCTTCTATTCAGACAGAAATGTTTGTTGTGAATTCCCTAAGCTTTATCTCACTATTAGGATTTCCCATAATCCCTTAGAATTGTTCCCTTCTGCCTCACATGAAAAACCATGAAAAATAAAGTTAATCTTCAGCTGAAAATAAAGCAGCATTTATGCCTCAGTACTAAAATGCCTGTAGGCATTCTTTAGGAAACACAGGAAATATGGTGTAAGACATTAAAGGGATGTTCTTAATAAACTCTTATCCCTGTACTATTTTAGTTGATTACAAGCTAGGGTTTTAAAGTATAAATAAGATATCCTTGGGTACAATCATTTTTCTTGGTGATGACAAATTACAAAGTATGAAAACATGTAGTTTGTACAATATTTTATAGGAGCAAGAGGAAAAACAGTTCTTTGTCTATGACGTGCCAGAATATTCAGACAAGAAACAGGTCCAGAAAGACCAGCCCAAGACTTTAATTTACTTTGTCCATAGATCTTGTTGTTATACAAACTCTTGGCTTTTAAAAAATTCCCAGGGAAATCTGTTGACTTACAAATGTAATTTAAATGTGCTTTTCTATTTTATACCCCTACTCTGTAAAAAGTAAAAAAATTAAACAAAAATTTAAAAAACTATGTTCTACATACTTGTTTTTTTTCCTGAATGATACTGAAATGAGAGATGAATTTATAAAAATGACCTTATGGAGTCTACATTAAGCATCAAACTTTACTACAGAATGGTTTAACAATGCCATTCAAAGTTGGATTATCTTTGAAAAAATAAACGCCAGCATGACAAACAGCATATGTCAGCATGCCCCAACGCACTCAGGGGATTAATAGGATCTGTGCAAAAAAACCAGCAGTGCTTCTATGGGAAATGCTGTTCCATAGGATAAAAACAGAGCTGTGAACGAAACAGTATTCATCAATTTCTTGAAAAAGCTGAATATTTTCTGTATCTGTCAAAAATATTGTATGGGAGTAGTTAAAACAGATTATGAGAATTTAGAATGTGATCTTACACAAATGTATACCCTAAAGTTAACTGCATCACCACACCTGAACTCACACACACAGCTGGGCAATCTTTCTAGACATACTCAGACTATAAATTTATAACTTATCAGTGATGTGACCTTCCTTCACTTTTGTAAGCGGGCACCATAGATACTGACTAAGCATATGTGGCTACCCTTGACCTAGGGAATTATAGTTTTTTTTCATTTTTCAGAAACTTTCATTTTTCCAGGAAAAGGGATTCAAACAGAGAAATATGTATTCAAATGAGATCCACTTTTTTTAAAATTCCCACTTGTCTTGGCATCACTACTTCTTCAGCACCAGGAGAAAGAATACCTAAGACTCCCTGAGTACTCAGTTTTGAGCAGAAATCATTCTCTTTTCATATCAGTGTCACAGCAATCCAGTAGGGATCACTACAAACACAGGGAAGCCAAAGCAGGACTCTACCCTATACCCATGGTTTTATCTGACCCTCATGTAGGAAAGAAACAGCAAAGACAGATCCTTTTCACTTCCACATTCAGAACAAACGCGAACTTACTTACATTGCAACAGCTCAATACTCTGTCAAAATAACTAACAGACTGACTTTCTACTGAAAGAAAATGAAACAAGGAATTTATCTCACCTGCTTGACGCACTGGAAATTCAACTTGATCTGATACTATGATTTGCAGTAGACTTGGAGCAAAATTGATGATCTTATAGGACTGAAATACATATAAAACACAGTTAGCAAATCACTATGTTTAAAGAAGACTGTATTACCAAAAGCTGAATAAGAAATACAAACTAAGGATTTTGCAGTGTTCTTTGACTCTCCTCATGAAGTATGAAAGGTTTTAGCACTTGGATTTACCCAGATCTGCATAAATCCAAATAATTACTTGTAAACGCTGAGCGTATAACAGCACACGGGTGGAATAAGTAATGCGACAAGGCTGTCTATTAGAGATTAGCGATAATGAATATTTAAATAATTCTGAGAATGCATAATGAGAAGCACTACAGATCTGTCTTTGAATTATTTAACTTAGCCTCATAAGTCAAATGGATATTGACATGCCTCATCAATACATACCATTTATTTGCAAAACAGATTGTGGTATAATAGCAATACTGAATTTTGAAGAGATTAAGAAAACCATTTAAAATTATTTTCAAGTGTAAACAGCATCTGCATTAGCCATATATTATACAGCTATCTTTTAATGAACTAGATGTATAGTGCATCTTAACAGAAAAATAAAAACTGGGGAAACACAGTGGAATAACCATTCTTAATTAAAATCAAGCATAGACAGATAACATTTCAAAACCCACAGCCTTCCTGGGAACTTTTCAAACACTACATCAGTCATGCAGCTGAAGAATTTCAAAGAGAAAACAATGCTCACTGAACTTCTGAGCAAAGCATGCCAGATTTAAAAGATGTGAAAATCTGATAGCTTTATACTGCTGTCATTCAACAGGGGTCCTCCAACGTGAAGAATCATTGACTCAGCATGGTGCAGTTACCGCTAAGCCTTGGCAACATCAGTAGTTACTAGTAGGTCAGATCTTTCATCACTCAGATCCATGTGCTTTATGTTCAGAAAGAGATGTTTCTTGGGGCTAGATGGCAGAAGCTTTCTTTTTTTTCACCTTTTATGGTATTTCTTTCCAACTAGATTATGCCTGGCAGTTCTGTGGTTGTTTCCAGAGCTGTGCTTTAAGTACAAGTATACCACATCCTCCCGTAAACTTTGCCTCATTCAAAACCTGTGGAATAAGAGGTACGTTCTGCTCTTCATGTACCCAGTTCCTTGATCTAACATTTCCATAGTGAGGTAAAATTACATTGCTTTCATAATGCCTAAGTGTAACAGCTGCAACACAACACTATCATTCAATAACTTTACCAAATCACTTAACTTTCTGGCCCTCATTTTACTCATTATAATGATAGTGTAATTCTAACCTACGCTGTGCTCAGAGACTCATTTGATGTTTATAGAGCAATCTGAGATCTCAGATAAAAGCAGTAATGGCAAATCAAAAGCATACTCTCCTGCAATTCCCTTCTCTATAAACTTTAATTATCCATAAGAAATGCTCCAAATAAAGTAAAAGCTGTAACAGACAGCACAGGAACTCCATTTATCTACGGACATGCTGAAATACCAGCTTTCAACATCAACTGGTTGAAGCGTACTGGATTCCAAAGATGACCTTTTAATTGAGTATCCTGGAGTCCAAAGCTTGCCCTTCAGTCGCTACCGGACAGAATCTGTACAACGTTGCTGGATTCTGATGGGGGCTGCAGTAGGCTGCAGCATCCTCCAGCACTCAACACCCAACTGCCAGGGAGATAAGGAAAGCACAAGGAATCCCAGCAGCAAAGAACACCAAAAATGTACGTGAACTCTAATTGTCCTTTTTCTTCTAAACAGTGCCAATATGCTGTTCTCAGACCCAATCTACACACAGCTTTTACTACTATAAACGCATCAATTAAGAATGTAACCTTTTTGTGGGTTGTTTTGTTGTTGTTGTTCTCCCACAGTAATCCTATCAGTATCACATTTAGGGTGGACACAGCGGTAACAGTACAAATTATTTCCCTTTCTCTGTGCAAACAGCTTTTACTGAATCTACATTAAAGTCACTGCTACTCCAGGAAGCTTTATTGGTACCACTTGTGCTGGTGTACAACTGCTATCCCTGAAGTTTTGCCAGGATATATACAAATATGGTTATTTGGCCTGCACAGCAAATCCTCTCAGCAAGCGCCTGGCGTGACAAAAGACATATTACACAGAAGGTACGCACAGTGTCTCAGAGGGGGCCCCATCCCTACCAGCACACTGCTATGAGGGTTTCTTTACACTTTATGCACTGAAACCCCTAAAGAGATCACAGGGACACAGTATCAAGCTCCCACTAAATCCTTCTACTCCGTACTACTGTCGTTACCATAATTCACATTTTTACATAGCTTTGTTTTCTACTCTTTATCAGAAACACAAACGCTGTGAGATCAACAGAGATTGTGTGCCCATTTTAGAAACAAGACACCCGATTCTGTTGTATTTGTGAAGCTCAAATACCATCCTGCTCACTTGTGCAGCCACAAACCCGCTCAGGAAAACTACATGCCGCTTGCAATTTTTACAACAGAGGACTTTTTAAAAAGCTGCATGCAGCAACATTTTTCCTATACCAGCACATTCTCGTTGGTTTAGTTGCCATGCTAATTGTGATCTTGGGATGTATCCTTTCCCTGTCTTGCTCGAGAAACCATACAACAGGCGCCTGGACACCAGCAAGTAAAGCTGTATGTATCACACGAGCAGGTGCAGAGCAATTGTCAGGTGTGCATTGTGTAAACGGAAAGAGACAAGGAAGAGACCTCAGAGCCGGATGAGTTCAGCAAGACAGTTATTTATATCGTTACAGCTGCACCTCAACTTTTACAAAGGCAGAGCAGGAATATTGTCAGTCCCACGGAAGGAATGGAAAGCTATCTGCTGATTTCGAAGAGCCATGCCCAGGAGCCGCAGGGAGGCACCAGATGGCTGAAAAAGACCTTCAGCGCAACTCCCTGCAACGCTGCTTTGTGCAGTTTGTGAATACTTACATTGCCTTGAATTCACATTGTTGTGATTTGGTAAAACTTTCTATGAAGGTGCAGATCGACGGGGGTATTTATTTTGAAGGAGAAAGTAAAAGTTTTTGAAAAATAAACTTTCACTAAGTACTTATAAGGAACAATTGTTTTAAAGCTGTGTAAAACACATACTGACTGCTCTTGCATCAATCACAGATCAGAGCATTTATGCTAAAAAAAAAAGAAATCTCATTTAATGTCCATTGGGATTAAGAGGATGGGATACAGCAATGTGCAAGGCTAGCAGCTAAACTGGGAGAAGCATACAGCACTGGTAAGATACAATTGGGTAAATTTACAGCAATGGAGAAGAGATGCATATGTCCCCATGCATCTTGTTCCATCTGTGTCCACTGTCTCAGGATCTGTGCACTGCAGCCGTACAGCTTTCTGCGCTCAGTCCTTTCACCTTTGGCCTAACATGTATTCTTTCCCGCCTCAGTATCACAGCTCCAGTCTTGAAAAAATCAGAGAACACATCATTTTTTGCATATTTCCTCTTCCACTTGATTAGGTACAGAACAGATGACGCCCAAGAAAGCCTCAGATAGGCCACTGAAAAACAGCAAGATGAACACCGTCACATGTAAAGGACTGGAATGAAAGGAGAGATAAGCAGGAAAAAAATATAAAAATTTCCCCAAATGGATCCTACTGAAGCAAATACTTTTCACATCTAACATTCAGATTTGGCTCCCAGGTCATCATGCATTATATACTACTAAACTCATTTCAGTAAGCATTATTCTTGCGTCTTGCTTGCTGTCGCATTTAAAGCCCACAGCAAGCAACTGCTCCATAATCGCATTTGTCAGTAACCTTCCCACTGCACTGATGGCAACCACAGTGGCTGAGTGCAGAACAGCACTGGAATGTGCTTCTTCCCCTGCAGAACAACAACAGGACAATCTAGGACAATGGATATGTAAAACTGGAGCCTTCCCTCAGGTTCTGCAAGGGAAGCCAAGACCATCCTTCTTCCCCAGCAGTAAACATCTCTTTCTCTATACCTCTGAATCCAAGTATGGCACGTAAAAATTGCTGAAAAATCAAGGCACTACATCTTTGTTTGCAAAGACAAACACACAGAAGAAATTTGTACGTTGAATACATATGCAATTAACTGTTTACAAAGATTATTTTAAGGCTTACGTACATTTGATCTGGATGCTCAACTATCTGGTTTACTAAGTTTTATTTTCTGTTTGCTGTGCACCGAAAATGTGTTACTTAGAAATTCCATCAGTATTTGTCACACTTGGGAATATTTTTGCAGTTGTTAATAGTATTTTCTCTCTTGTTTTTTACACTGTGAGTCACAGACAGCTGTTAAAACAAACTAGAACTTCAAAAGACACTTTCTTCTTTCCCTGTCTACACGTAAAGGTATTGTTTGGGGAGGGGAAAACACACAGTGTTTTCATACACAGTGAAAATAAGCATGTGCAAGAACCTACCTGAGCTTCTTTCCTCTGTGGGTTCTGCTGCCAAATTCATCCAGTCTCAAACAAACTCCGCTTTCCACAGAACTTCTAAACATGCAAGTCAACTTCCTCATCAAATTGGTCTTCAATACAAATACCTGAGATTCCTTCCTCTAGGTAAGGAGTTGCTCATTGTCACTTCCAGAACGGCCTTAAGATCCCTGCCTACTATGGCAGCCAGCTCAACAAAGATGTGGAAGATACAGAAGGAAGCCCAACTTTATTCTGGACTCTTCTGCTTTTGGGCAATCTTCTCACACTTCTTTCTCTTCTCCCAGCACTGCTACTCAGTTCCCTTCAAAGCCAAATTCTGCAACTCCTTCTCAATATTTAAACAAACAGCTGTATTTCTGCAATTGTGTTCTCATTTTCCCCTTTGTTACAGGCCAAAGAAATGTATTACAGCAGGTTGAGCCAATGAAGGTTAATGCATAAAAATTGTTTGGTAATCCTATCTGAATTGGATTCAGAATGACTTTGTTCACATAATCAGACAGTACATTCCACAAGACTCCAAGAACTGGCACACGAAAGCAGTATTTAGCCATTAAAAAAAAAAAAATAAAATTAAAAACCAGCAAAAGTCCCTGAAGTCCATGAAGCAGACCTAACAAGAGTAACAGCCTAGAACAGATATCAAAGAAAGGTGCACAGAAATTGAGTATCTCTCTTGGTATGATAACTGACTGTTCTAATAAGTACAATGTGATTGATAAATATGATCATAAAGTGCATACAAATTATGCTGTGACAGAGCTGAAGAAAAAAGGGGGGGGGGAACAAAAGAAAAAGAGGGGGATGGAAAGATGTGTTCACTTAGAAAATCAACAGGCTAAAAGGGAAATGACAGCAGTTACGTGATAGAGACTACTGACCTGGCAGGAAATTACTGCTCTAGTTTATCAAGAATCACATTTCAGACAAATCCCACACTTACATTTGTGTTCAGGTCACTGAGAAGTGAAGTTTGTTGATGACTCAGAAGTAGCATGCATCATCCAAGGAGAAAGATCAGAAAAATCCTACAAAGAACTGAATGATCTTTAGAACTGCACCAACAAAAATGGAGTGGGGTAACAGGACAAAGTACATGGTCATGCACTCGAGGATAATAGGAATTTCTCCTAAAAGCTTGAGGTTTCTTAGTGAGGAACAACCATAGGATAAAAGGATCTCGGTATATTAAGTGATAAGAAATATGCAGACATCGGACACGAAGAAGATAATTGTAGTTTTAGGATGTATCAAATGAGGTATTAGTGGCATTGAGCATGAGACACTCTGGAATGCTGCAAACACAAATGACCAGATTGCACAAGACAGATTAATGCAAAGGGAAGCAAGTGCGGAGAAGAGCTGTGCTCTCCTATTATTAGATTTCATAAATTCAGTTTTATGATAAGGCAAAGGAAATACAGCCTGTTGAGGCGAGGAAAACAGGCCAGTAGGGATCAGCCTTTCACAAATGTCAGAGAGGGTACCAAGAAACCAACTCTAGTTAAGAAGTAAAATTGGCAGAAATGGATATAAATGGACCATAAATTAATTTTGGCTGGAAACCAACACTTGTTTCTAGCTGCGGGAGGAAGAAAATTCACAAACAGCCTTCCAATAGATATAATAAGGGCAAAAAAAAAGGAATCTTGATTCCATTTCTGAATGCAGTTAGGTGATAATCCAGAAGGCAGACAGCAACTTCATTGATTTAGCTCTATCTTTACACAGGCGCAGGAACATATGGAAGAGAAAGAGGCATTTTCAAACATGCTGGGACTTTCTACAGGTAGGCAAGCTTTCGTTAACTCCATTCCGCACACTCTACACTGTAAGCAAATTATGGAGTCGGGAATAGTATGATATTGTTCTGAAGGAATCTGTATTGGTACAAGCAATGAAGTGCCTACAGAGAGGTGCTATATTGGTGGACTAGTAGGATTTATACTCTCTGTGAAGCTCCTGTCACTACCTGGATTCAAACTTGAAAGCAAATGTACACTGCAGACAGGCTAACACAGAGAAGTTTTACCTCAATACCCATTAGCGTGTATCAGGAGCAGCATCACTTTAACTATTGCACAGAATAAAGGTGACCCCTGTTCTGTTTGGCCAAGTGTTATATTACCCCTTCAAGTACTTATTGTTGGAGGGTTTTCTGTTTGGTTGGTGGATTGGTTCCTTTGCTAGAACAAGGTAAACGCCAGAACAGCATGTGGATTCCAGTACTTGCAGGAACACAGTGACATGTCAACACTACCGTTAGATACATGGGAGTCTGACACGTCGCTTTGAAGTCTTGCTTCAAAAGCACTGAAAGGCTTCAAGATGTCAAAGGCCCACGTTAAGCGACATTCCTCAGGAGCACTTTTGTTCCACTCATCCAAAGAGTCATGTCAAACCCAGCACTGCATCAGTACATTATGTCAGTCAGATACATCATGCCTCATTTAGTAACAGGAAGCCTACACAGTAATAGGTATCTCTTAATTTCAAGATTCATTCTTTATAATAGTTAGAAAAATGTGTCAGCTATTTTAAATAAAAATCTGTATCTCAACCTGTTCTCAATAAATATACTTGCACGCTTGAATCTAAAACCTGTCTTTCATGAGAATTGCATTATCCATCACTTGAACTTAAAACATTTTACAGATCTCAATCTTAAAACGCTTTCAGAACTTTTCCTGAGCTTCACAGTACTTATTGGTGACGTTAAAATGACAGCGTTAGGAGCAGGACCCAGGAATCCAGACAGCTGCCTCTTTGTCCTGAGCCTGCCAAACATGCAGCAGTTTATTATTGTAGTTTTGACTTCTGTGCAACAGGCGGCTGACAAATATTTATAATTTCCCTCTCAGTCCTTAATAGTAGGGATAAAAATAGGTACTGATGAATTTTTAAAGTAACTATCCCAAATAAAGAAAAAAAGTTTTGCATTTTTATCTAACTATGCCCAAGAGCATTCTCAATGTCCAGCACTTAATCCACTGATTTACTAAAGGAACTTGCCAACTGCTAAAGCAAGCATTAGCACTACCTAATTCAGAAGGAGTTTTAAGTTGCCTAAATAGAAAATTAAACTGGAGGAGCAATTCTAAAGTAGCAGTAATTCGTGACAGCCAATTCTCATTGACCGTTTTGTTAACACACCAACACAGTCAAAAAATCCAAGTGCTCCAATAGAATTGATCAAATATTCCAACGACGTATAGAGGTTAAAGCTTTATTAACGCTGCGCGAGGGAACTTTCTCTTTTTTCAAATGTCCAAATCGAGATTGTGCTCACAGTTTTGATTCAGTGCATACTGCCGCTGCATTAACTGTGGGATGCTGTGATAAATACCTACCCATAAAAATCTAATGTGCCTTTCTCAAAGTTTTACTTGGCATGCTGCTGAACGGGACAAAATGAATCCCTGAGAGTCACTGCTATCTATCACCTATAAGAGCAAGAGAGAGATCTGAGCAGAGCGGAGCTCAATGTCATGCCTTCCAGCACCAAACACTGAACGTTCGTGCTCCGGCCACGCCGAGGATCAGATTGCCGCACTTCACTTCGGTACGCCCTGCTCCCAGGGTCACAACATTAAGGACAAAATTAAGTGAGGGCAGCTATCCCGCCCAGCCGCCGGGCACCTACGGCGCGGACCAGGGGCCGCCGGGGCCGCGCTCCTCGCCCCCCCACCCGGAGGCTCCGAGAGCCGGCAGGTCTCGCCGCGGCAGACCCCGCCCCGGGGGTCCCGGCAGCCGGACCGGGGCGGCCCTGCCTCCCGCTGCCAGGCCGCCCCCGCCCGGCCCTGCGGCCGAAGCGCCCGGGCCAGCGGCGCGGCGCGGCGGGGCGGCCGCTGACAGCCGGCGCGGAAGGGCCCGCTCCGGTGGGGGATGCCGCCGCCGCCCCCGGCCCGGCCCCGCTTTCCGCTGCAGCCCGCGTAGGGGGAGGGCAGCGGCGGGGGCACCCCCGCCCCACAGCCCTTCGCTGCGGAGCGGATCGGGCGCTCCCGGCGCGGAGGAGGGGGCGCCCCCCGGCGCCCCCCACCCCCCCCCGCCCCTGCCGGCGGGGCCGGGCGGCCCCGTGCCGCGCGGCGGCCAGGGTAGAGGCGCGGCGGGGCGGGGGCGGGGCAGGCCGCCGGCGGGTGCCGGCCGGGGCCGTCCGCTCCCCTCACCTGATTGAGCTCGTTCTCGGCGGCGATGCGCAGCTTGGGGTCTATGGTGCCCTTCAGAGCCTGGATGATCCTGTTGGGATCCATCTTCCCCTTCCCTCGCCGGCAGGCAGCGCTTCCCCGGGGGCAGGAGGAGGAAGAGGAGCCGCCCCCGCCGCTAGCGCCGCCGCCCCCCCGTGCCACAATCACAGGCTCGTGTCCCCCACCCCCCCCCGGTCCCTCTCCAGAGCCATTCACCGGTTTGCGACAGCTGGGTATCGGGAAACGGGCACTGCTTTACGGCCGCAGCGCCTCCTTCTGGCTTCGTGCGGAGGTCGGCGAAGGGTGGCCGCCATCTTGTTGTACGGATAAAAAGTCAGCCGGGATGGCCAGCAGTGGGCGGGGTTGGGGAGCGGTTTCCTAGGCCGTAGCTCCGTGGGGGGCGGCCATGTCGCGGTACGGAACGCAGGCTGTGGAGCCCGCCGCGCCCCTCTCCCTGAGGGAGAGAGCGGCCGGGGGCGGGGAGGCCGCTGTCTTCGCGGTGCGTGTGCGGCTGCTCTACTGCAGCCTGTGCGTCCGGGGCCGCCTGCCCTGTGCTCCATCCCTGGAGACGCCAACAGGAGACTCGGCTGGTAGCAAGCCGTCGCTGTCATGGCCACGGAGGGGAAGCCAGGCCCTGCGGCACAGGACCCCGGCGGGGAGCAGGCCCGGGCAGCCGCGCCAGCGAGGGGACGGCTCGGCTAGGGACAGCTAGGCCAGGGGAGGCTGGGGACCAGCACTGTTCCCAGCGTACAGCTGCCGCTGTTGCAGCTGTGTTAGGTGCATCCGTCCATCGCTGCTTGGTAGCCTCTTTTGGTACCTTACAGTGAGTGCCAGCGCTGGCTAAGGCACACCAGTCCCACAGACATTTGGTTGCCCAACCCACAGGATGCTTCCAGATCCTCTGCGCTATCCATCTTTGCCAGCATGTACTTTAATTGCACTTTAAAAACAACCCCTAGTTTTCCTTCTTAATAGTTTACTCCTGTTTCTTAATAGTTTACTCTTGTTTCTAGTAGTTTTCCAGCTTGCGTACCAGTGATTGTTCTGAGTGTGAGTTGTGTGCGCAAGAATTGAAGTGAGAACACCAAGACTGAATGGTGGTGAGGTCAGTTCCATGGTGGAGAACTGACATTATTCACACAGTTACCCGGGTACCTAAGGTATGTGCATCTGGACAAGAAAGACTTGCAACATGCAGGAAGACAGAAATCTGCTGCAAGGAGCTTCCTAAAACATGCAGTTGGGGGACACACTATAATTCCTACTATGCTTCTGAGCATGTTTCTTTGTGATACTTGTCCTCATCATTATGTAGATTAGTAGACCCTGAAACTTGCTTATCTTAATGGTGTCTGTGTGTGAAAGTGGGTGGAAGGTGCTTACCACTCAGGTTGTCAGGAATATACAAACACCACTTCTGACTGCAAGCATTTGCCCCACTGTAATTCTCCACCTCTATCCTCCTATTTTTCCCCTTAAATCCTGGAACATGCAGGTGAACCAAAGGAAGATTTAAACATCCGTGCAGGTGTAAGATGACTATCAAAGGTGCAGTTCACAGACCAACAGCATGCCAGAAAAACCTCATGACTAATACAACCTTAGTGAGCCAAAACCTTTGGTTACTTCTGCGGGTGATGTTTTACATAACAATTACAAACCAGAGACGTGTTATTAATGGGTAGAACGAACAGAAAGACTATTTGCTGTGTTTTGGAAAAGTCAAACACAAAGGGAATTACAAGATCATCCCATTATATAGAAGTCTTAAGAATACTGTTGGACAATATGTCATTTGTTCATTGTAATTACAGTATAAAACATCATTTATTATTACTGCTCCTCAATGAAGAAAACAGCAGTACTTCCCTCAACTTATATATTCCCTGACCTATACTGAAGAATACTCTTCGCAACAATGCTGAATGCACAGGAGTGCCATTTATGGTAGGGATACCCTTCTCTAACCAAGGGGACTATATGGTAATGCTTGCCACAACATCTTCACTGCCACTAAATAACTTAAGTTCCTAGATTGTTTACAAGGAAAATGTTAAAGCAGCTAATACTATAATGATTTCATACAAAAAAATTGTCCCTTAATAAGTTTGCCTATAATTAAAAAAGAATCTAGCTGTAAAAATGACTTACACCTACCTAGCATTTGGAGATTGTGCGCTCTCTTGTGGCTTTCATTGCTTCTTAAACTGGTGCAGAACACCTGATCATTATCACTCAAGAACTGTCTTTCTGTTCTGCAGTAATGCAGCTCTACAGAATCTAGCAAGAAATTGTAGGTACTTTCATTCACCTTCTCATTTCTTCTTAGAAGCAGGCAAGAGTATGTTCAGTAATCATAACATATAAACAAAAACCAATGTCAGTGTAAAAATATATATTGTTAACTATGGTAATTCTTTGTAATTTTCCCATTTTGGTTAAGATAGTAAATATGACTAGTCCAGTGAAAACTGCCCATTTTAAAGATCTTGGATCATGTATCATACTAAAACCAAATTACTTTAAAGGATTTGTAGTGTTCTCTCTTTACTTCCTTTTCCAAATTAGCATGTTATGGACAGTTTAAAAGCAGTTCTGTTTTATTCCGTTTCTGTGTATTCATCTGTGGTAGGAGAACTTGAAAGTTATGAAATTTATTCGTTGAAGGACTTTAGTCTTGTGGAGCTGGTGATGTAAAACACATCAATAAAGAACAAAATATGCTTAAAGACTATTTTAACATCTTCCTAAAATGTTTTTCGTAACTTTATTGCACTTACCACTTGTATTTAAAATGGCACTTTTAACACACAACATTCACTACAAAAAAAGTGGAAAAGATTTTACACCTAAGATTTTGCTTTTAGGACCCGCTTTTTGTGCACACAGCCATCAATGAGGCAATGCCAGCAAGTCTCTAAATCAAGTAACATCCAGTTCAACAATGCTTATTTCCTTTGTAATATGTCAGCAGTGATTTAGTTGTGGAAGTATTGCTGCAAGCATTTTAATCTACCTATGCGCTGGGTTTGATGTATGCCTGATACTTCTTTCTGTAAAACATGAACCTCCATAGATACCAGTGGCTATGTTATTCTAAAAATAAGTTTAGTCATTAATTGAAATCCTTTTATGTAACTTCAAAAACTTCAGGATGAAAGTAACTACTTATAAGCAAGAACTCATATGACTTTTTGTTAGAGGAAAGATTCTGTTAATATTTTGGGCTTCATCTACTTCAAAATAATGGATCTGGAACGGAATTAGAATGGTGGTTTGGGTTTTTTAAATCTGTTCTGCTACTCTGCAAAATAAAGAATCTGAGGTAAAATTCAGAGATTTTCTTGTCAGCTATCTAACACTGCTGGTAAGGAGAAGACCCAATGTGAAAGGGACAAGTGATATACAAAGAAACTAAAAACAAGTAAATGAAATCCAAGTTGCACCAGCATGCAAGTACAGAAAAAAAGGATGAGAATAAAAGGGAGGAGGGGAGATAAGGGAAAACAAAGGTGGGGTTTTTTTAAAGCTCCAAAACTCTCCAGGTGCACTATAGCAACAGTTTTATGAAGTATTTAGAACAAGCAATCATATTTTGAAACTCAGTTGCTGAAACTAAAGATTTTTAAAGCAATGTAAGTTTGACCTCAACGAAAATCAGACCAAGTTCCTGACAGAGTTGCTATCAAGATAACTTGATTAAGTTCAAGAACTTTGGGCATTGGAGAAAAACTAGAAAAGCCTTACACATTGCAGGTTACTTAGAATTAGTCCTTTGACTTTTGGTTGTTTTGAAATGCAGGCAGTGTTTTAGCTGAATGCTATCTGTAATATACTTTCTGCTGGCATAGAAAAACTGCTCCGTTATCATGCCAACCAAGTTCCTCTGGTTGTGAGCTGTAGTTAATAAGAGATACTCATGGAAGAGTATGAGAAAGAAGACAACAATCCTTTGAGTGATGTGCTACAAGCTAAAAGTAATCCACTGTTTTCAATATAGGCTTTACTTCATCACAGTAAACTAAGGACAAAGTGATTGGATCTGTACTTAGCATAAAGCCTTCATTCCGTATCAACCACAGCCCTTACTCGTCTAAGACCCCAACAGTCCAAAAGCTGTATGAACTAGTACTCTCCAGCCAAATTAGTACTTCACAGTATTTTTTTTTCCCAAGTACAACACCACCTGGAAATGTTCAGTCAGCACATACAAATTTATAAGTTTTTTCATTCTTTATAGAATTGTTTATAGTTGGGAGGCAAGACACAAAATTAAGTTGATCAGAGACTTGTGAATAAGTCCATAACTAGAGTTAACTCATTTTTGTCTGGTTATGGTACAGTACACCCCCAATTAGAATACACAACAGCCTTTCATATCCTCCACAAGACACTCAGTTTTTGCAAAAGACATGTATAGATTTGATAGAGAGCTAGCAAGGATGATATGCAGCAGATAAATGTATGCCAGGCCTCCAGACACAAGACTTTGATCAGAGTTAAAATTCCGAAGCCGTCTCCCCCACTGACTGTTTTGTCGGAGTAGCTGTAGATAACTTAGAGCAGTCAGGGAGGAAAAGATACGTAAACTGAACCAGTACAACAGAACAGTGACATTGTCTGCACCACCACTGTAGCCTGCAGGATGGAGGTTTCCTTAGCTGCAGGAAGTCAGCCATGACAATTCTGGTAGATCATTCATGGTACCCTCTCACTTCCATAACCTGGAAAAAACACAAAAGTCACAAGTCCATTAGTATTTTGAAAACTTTAAGAAACCCTTTGTCATGGTTGAACTCCATGAGTAGGCAGCTCAGCACCACATAGCCGCTCACTCGCTCACTCCCGGTGGGACGGGGAAGAGAATCGGAAAGGCAAAAGCGAGAAAACTCGTAGGTTGAGATAAGGACAGTTTAATAGGTAAAGCAAAAGCTGTGCGCTCAAGCAAAGCAAAATAAGGAATTCATTCACTGCTTCCCATCGGCAGGCAGGTGTTCAGCTGTTTCCAGGAAAGCAGGGCTCCATCACGCTTAACAGTTACTTGGGATGTCAGACACCGTAACTCAAGTGTCCCCCCGTCCTCCTTCTTCCCCCAGCTTGTATCGCTGAGCACAACATCATATGGTCTGGGGTATCCCTTTGGTCTGTTGGGGTCAGCGGTCCTGGCTGTGTCCCCTCCCAGCTTCTTGTGCACCCCCAGCCCACTCACTGGCAGGGTAGCATGAAAAACAGAAAAGGCCTTGGCACTGTGTAAGCACTGCTTAGTAATAACTAAAGCATCTCTGTGTTATCAACAGTGTTTTGGTCATAAATCCAAAACATAGCACCATACCAGCTACTCTGATGAAAATTATCCCAGCCAAAACCAGTACACCCTCCCATTTCAGGGTAGTTCTGGTATTTCACTGAACTCAGAAACACGGAAATTCACTCACTCCAAATCAAAACCTAGTGTTAGTTCCTTACCCTTATAGTTTATCTTCAGCAGGCTGCACAAGGTAATTAAACTGGAGAGAATTTAGGTGGTATCCGATTTGCATAGCAAAGACAGCAATAGGAAGTTAGCAGAACTATGATGCCCCTTTGTATCTTTTAATTAGACCTGATTATCATCCTTATATAGTTAAGGCATATTACCTAGTGCAACAATTCAAGCAAGTTCATTTAACTACTGAGGAAAGAAGTATTGGCAGACAGCATTTACATGAAGTCTATACCAGTGTTACCTCAAATATTTTCAAGTTGTGAAACCCACCTGTTAAATGCTTTGACCAGAAGTAGAAAATGGATCTAGGCCTTTAATCTGGACATACTGAGGTAGACTAAAACTGTGTCAGTAAAAAATGCACTGAAATCCTCTGAAGTGCTTTGAGCGGCTTTCAAAAACAAGTGTTAATCTAGAAGCACAAAGAATATCAACATCCTAGTGTTTATCATTATGGGAAATCACATGAAGTCATGTTTTTAGGTATTTTGAAGATTGGAATAGCAATTTTCTACCAGTGGATTTTGGCCAGCTATTGGCATGGCAAAAAGGTGCTTTGCTTGGTCTTTTGCAGTATTTTTTTTAAACATAGCCTTAGCATTTAAGGTTCAGTAGTAGCCTTTTGAGTCACCTCCAGTCTGAAAACTTTATGCCCGTACTTGTTCAATTGTACTTATATTCCTTTCTGTAACAGAGATTAGCTAGAGCTGTGTTCACGGCTCTGACTAGAAACAGTGAAAACCAATAGTTCTAGCTAAGAAGGTACTATGTGAGAATCGCATAGGATAAATTTGATCATATTTTCAGTTATTCTATGGGAAGAAAATTGTCCAAGTTATGTATTATTTTTAATAACAAATATCAGGGAAAAAAACAGACATTTTATTTTAAAGTAACTGGTACTGTAGAGATGATTCCAATTCAGGCTGATAAAACCTATAAAAACCCAAAGTTTTTTAAAGCCATCCATTATATGATCTATTGTCAAGTTTACTATTGAGGAATGGTATAATGATTAGATTTCATGTTTCAACGTATCTGCACGCTTCTGGCTGTGACAGTGTGTACTCCTTTAGTTTGGAATTTAAAAATCCATCTTATACAGATGGACAACCAGCTCTGAAATTGAGATGTTTACCTCACGTATCTTAAATGTATGCAAGCTAGAGATACATAAAAGCTTTGCTAAATCTGCCAGTGAGAAATAAGATTAGTCTCAAACAAATGGTAACATGGGTCCACCAAGCAGTTGTCCAGACTTGATTGAACTGGAGCATTAGAAAGCAATGTGTGCTTCATGTATTCAGTAATCGCATCTGAAGTTGCCAAAGGCTAAGCTTATTAGCAATGCTTAGAAGTACTCATAACTTGTTCTTAAAACATATGAAATCCATCATACAAGTACATATAATAAAACCAAGCAGGATAAGCTGCATGCTAAATAGAGCCTGCACTAAGGCAGTCTGAAATGCAAGGGATACCCTGCTATATGCACAATAGGGCTCATTTGTTTACTAGTCCCTATATAGACAGCCTGGGAGAGGGGTGACTGGGTCAGTGCTCTACATGTCTAAAAAAACCTGCAGTTGCAGGTCTGTTAGAAAAGCAATGAAGTCTGTTTGTCCACAGCTGCAAAGCTATTGCAAGCTGAAAATTATCCTAGCACTTAGGCCTACCTACCATATTCCCATATTAATATACAAGGAGAGTTAACAGTCTAAGAAAAAAGTGCTAAACTCCTGCCACTTATCCTCTATTGGGAGTGTTCGAGAAGTAAGCCTCTTTATTGGCTAAAGTCAGAATTAGCATGTTTAAAAATACAAAATACAGGCTTAGTATTCAATAGTTAAGGCTTGACATTTTTGTCTGTAGCGGTAAAAACTAGGTTCCCTAAAGCTTTATCCTACCTAAACTTCTCATCTCAGAACTTGCCAAAGGAATTAAACCAAGACCTGAAGTATGATCACCCTCTAAAAGTCTATATGAAAAAGAAATCTAAGCTTGGAATAAAACCAAAATCTTATGCCAGTAACTTTATGAAGTCATGCCAGACAACTTGTTTTGGCATCTGCATGGTAGCAGGGGAGAACTGCTTAAAGCTGGAAGTTGTGAAACCAGTTACCAAGAAACAGCAGCTTTATATCAGGTCTGAAGTTTATTTCATTTAGGTTTACTTTTATTTAAATAGGCAGATAGCTGAACTGCTTTTACTTTGCATAGCTCTAGTTCATCCTTAGATATACCAGTCAGGCTTTTGCATTCGCTACCTTAGTACACTCAAAGTACTTGCTACTGCTAAAACAAACTATTGAAGCTTTTAGAAGTAGAAAGAGCCAGTGACCTACAGTCTTCTTACTAGTTCATACTTCCATTTTAAACATTGAAATGCTTTATAGCATTGACATGCTGCAGCTTAGACAAAGACATACATCATGGCTTTTCACTTCTCAGGCCACAAGAGATTGCTGAAGACTGGTCACACAGGCCATTAGCTGTAAGAGGAATTTCATAAATGCCTCCTAGCATTTGTAATGAGGTTTGATTTAAAATGCAAGCAGCAGGCTTCAACTACAAATACCAAGTTCCTCAGCAGTTCTCTGAAAGGATTTAATTGCATTACAATCCACATCAAGTCTCATGGGGGAGGGAAGCCATACACATTTGTGCTTCACAAGGGTCAATTTTAACTTTAAAATATATTGCAGCTGAGTAACAGCATGAGCCAGCCCTTCAGTGACTGTTTTGAAGTTTAAGAATTTCAACTACATCACTACTGAAGGACAGGTGATGTGACAAAGCTAGATTTTGACAGGATATGCATTTGAAATAAATAGTCCTATTGAAATATGTAGCATTTCACTTCTAATTTCTAGACCTTTCAGTTAAAAAGGAAGCAGGTATGTAACTAAATCTCGAATTCATTTTCATCAAGGGAACACTCTTGAGAATGGCATCAAGCAAGAACTAAACAAACAAGTAATCCCATTTAAACTATAGTTTACCCTGAATTATTGAAACTTGAAGACCAGTTCTATTTAATAATATACATGTACACCCCACATCAGGAATAAGCTCAGTTTGATATATTTTTAAAATAAAGACCACTGGCAAGATTAATACTAAAATGCATATTAACTTGTTTTATTGAGGCACAACAAGGCATTGTGAATAGCCCATACTTGAGGCAATCAATAGTGTAGTAAGCTGGACATTAATACAGTTTAGGGTAAGTGCAAACAATATACATTCACAGCTTTACTAGCAAGGCTACATCACAACTGATAAAGTGCCAAATTAGTGCTGATTCAGTACCCCAACTCCATGATTTCACCTTGCACAACAGGACCATCATTTCCCCCAATAATGGAACCACGTATCTTCTATAAAGTCAGTAAGTGCAAAGCTAGTCCCACCCCCCTCCACCAAGGTGTTTGGAGCAGCTCTTTTGTAAACATCACACTGGATTTTAGTCCTGATAAAGGAGGTATCCCGAAAAGGTGGAGTATTTCCAGCTACTTCCATAGATGGCTCCCCGATGCAGACGCAACCAGATCTGATCTCCCTGGAAGAGCTGCAGGACTGCATGATTACTAGCTGTTTCATGATCAGGAGCCCCATCGTTTGCATATGCTGACACTAGGACCTCTTCATTCTTCATGAGATTCACATACAGGGGAACATTTACAGCCAGTTTCAGCATGTGGAAGATGAAGACATATGTACCATTCACTGGACAGTTGAACCTACCAAGCTGGATATCAAAAGTTTCTCCAAGGTTGTTCAGCAACAGATCAAACACAATTGGCTGGTCTAGAGTTCCAGGGGCCAAGTTAGATGTTCTAGCAGCAGAGAAGGCAACTCTCATCTGCTGCGGGAGGGGGTAGACGTGCACTGGTAGTATGGTGGCAGCTTGGCTTGTCACTGGCATATCAACAGGGGTGATGCTGCGGGAGTCTCCCTGCCCAGAGTCCCCACTGTTAAAGGTTTCATTGTCTCGTTCTGGACTGCTCACCTGAGAGGAATCACTCCACCCTGCTGTCAAAGATCATTAGCAATGATAAATAAGTATTATAACAGAAGGATAAGATTATGCCTGCAGGCATAATAAGCAGCAAGTGTATGGGCTTTGCAACAAATTTGTATTTCAGCTACAGGAAGTTGTCAAAGGACCCCAGTGAGAACAGAAGTTTGAAGCTGGTTTACATTCATCACACTTGCATTCAGCAAGATGGGCCACAATTTAACTAGGAACAATTACTTCCCATACTTTTAAGTAGGACAGGGCAGTAGCTTGCAATAGTTTTAGCTTTAGTATTTGCCACATACATATATCAGCATTAAAAAGCATATGCTAACTTCCAAGTAGAGATAAAATATAATTTCTGAAAAAATTGACAAAATTTTTGTCAATGACAAGAGCCAAGTAGTCATTTAGTCACCTTCAAGATCTGAATTTGCACTTCAAGCTACCTCAATACTGTTCTTCTGGAGTTGCATCCTTAGTAGGTCATACCAACTTATGATGCTAGAATATTTTACTCTAAAGATCTAGAATTGCTTTTAAGCTTTCTGCACCCCGCTCCCCAAAAGGAAGCCGTTTATCTTTTCAAATATCCAAATTAAAAGGGTCTAGAATGAAAACATTAATAGATCTGAGAAATTTAAAGCAGCCACACTCAAGTTGCAAACCATTGTTATTTCCACTGGAAAGGAACACCGTAAGATATCCAATAAAACTAAATAGCTATATCTTAATGCTAATGAGTACTTCTGTCAACTGTTAACTCACCACAATCTCTTATTTCTTTTAATTCTCTTCCTCTGAAGTATATTCTATGAGCCCTCCCTCAGATTGAGAGAGGACCTGCTTTATCCTAAAACAGTTTTCATGATATGCCATAATTTCCCTTTATTCTTCAAAGTAGCAATCCACAGTTACTATTCATCTCACTTTTCACCATTAGCACTGTAAGTCCAGCTTTTTCCAGCACATAATTAAATCTTGTTTACAACTTTTCAAAATACATGCTGTTCACACTTGGATTCAAACAGCTAGTCTTACTTATTTCTTTAGGTTTTGTACCCCAGCATGGAAGTACAGAGCAAAGCTGTATTCCCAAACTTTTTCATAAAAAAGTTATCTTACAAAGTTTCTGGGATCTGATAGCTTACCCAGAATCAGGAGAGACCACTCAGTTAAGGGGAGAAGCCAAATGCAGCAGTGGAACCACCCTGTGTGTTTTCCTAGTCAGTTTATTTGTGAAGAAAGTTCAGTAAGGTATCATTGTGTCAGAACTTTGACATGTGAAGACACCAAATTGAGAACAGTGAAATTAAATGTGCTGCTACACAATGCTAAGAACAGTACTTAAGCTTCCACCTAGCTTTTTTTATATCAAGCTTGATCTGTTTGATCAGTGATAGTACCCTGTTTTTCTCACTATTCACAATAACACTCCACTTCATCTGCTACACCCCAAGCAAATATATGTACCACTGTGAACCTGATGTTAGCCTTACCTCTTGAATTTGCTCGAGGACCACTAGTTATCCCACCTCGTTTATAGCACTGCTGGTAATTAACATCCTAAAAGAGAACAGAATATTAGGAAGTTGGCTATAAGCAAATCTGAAAACAAGTGGGGCTAACAAATTAGTACTTTTTAATTTGCACAATTAATTCAAGCTCTAGAATAGACAATGATGGAGTTCAGAATTAAGATGCAGATGAACAGCCTTATTTATGGAAAATTTACTTTTACAATAGCTTGTATGAAATTAAAGACTGAACTATACACTCACTTCAGTTCATTGAGCAATACCTTAAATCTCAGGTCTGTTGGAAGTCCATGAGTCTGCACAGAAGAATATATTTCGTTTCAAAGCTGAAGACCCTCCATGAACCTTTGCTTTCTTACATTGGTTTTTTTGATTTTTTTTTTGCCTAACCATGTTCTCAGACAGTCCATTTAGGAGTTCATTATTTTATACTACAGAGTACCAACTTTAAAATCCATAGTAAAATAGACTCGTTATACCACATCTTATTTGCCATCTGTTTGCATTTCAGAGATTCCCTTCAGACTAAAATCAACCTGTCAGAGGTGTTATCTGTCTGAACTGACTTCCTATTTCAGCTGCTGCCTACTGTTCCAAAAAAAGGGTTTTGTCTAGGAAACAAAACTAACCTCTAGCTTGTAAGGAATAGTTCACCTATGAAGACAGTGAAAAGCTACAGTATTAGAAAACTTAGCTCCTGTACAGTGCTCAAGAGGCTACTGGAAACAAAGTCAATACTTACCCTCTGAGAATATGGCATTCCAGCATAATCTCTACCAGGGAACTGCAGCTGGCCATAGTTGCCATTAGTTATTGAAGGTGAGCCTCTGTAAGCATCAAAACCTGTTCAAATAAAGTTGATTATTCCATGTCATTCATTGTTTGGTTTACAGTACAAGTCCAGAATACAACTAGAGCTCCCTTTTGGCAATTATCATGTGTATTAAGTTATGCAGTTACACATCTATTCCTTAATTCAGGATTTGGAGCAGAGTCTCACTACTACAAAGAATGCATTTCATTAGCTACTCAGAACTACCCACTGTGGATGCATCAAAATTACATGTTTAAAAGTATTAACAGACTTTAACAATTGCCTGTTTGATACTAATGGGACTTCACAGAACAGCTGAAAAACTTGCTAGATCCAGAGACAGGATTTAACATGGAATTAAGAAATTCTTTTGCTATTACAGATGCTTAGCTATTACTGTTATTTAGGTACTAAGTGTTATACATTTAGGTGCTACTGTAATATTTAGCCTCTTTAGCTATTAGACTAACTACCAAAGAGGAGCTGCAAGCAATTTAGTACCAGACACTACCAAAGCCTTAACTGCTGTTAAGTTAGAACTATACAACTCATTGTCTCGTATGTGTTCCTACAAGGTATTGAGCAGTCTCAGCCCAATAACTGAAACAGCTATCACAGACTAAGTGCCCTTCCACTTTGAAGTGGAATAGGCCACAGCTACCAACAACCTTAAGTTAGTATCTGCTTAAAGTCAGCTGAAACTTTCTATATTACTTCAGCTAGCAGTAGAATAGCAACTGATTGCAGAGACCAAACAATCTTCCTCTTAAAATTCTTCAGTTTGTTATTAATCCAGAAGGGCTCTCCACTACTGGGAACCTCTCCTCCATCCTGGTTTCTGCTGCTAATATTAAAGCCAGCAGTGCTAACCAAAGAGTATCTTGTTTGGGGCAAATACTGCAAGTGACATCTGAAGAGAAAATACCTGCCCAGAATGTTAGCATGACAGATGCCAAGAAAAAAGGTGATAAAAAGTTCAGAATGGTAAATGAAATAGCAAGCAGAAGAGTCTATACAATTATGTAATTTAATAACCTATTAGTGAAAGTTTCTACTTTCATAATTCAAAAGGCTATGAAATTGCTCTGCCAGTTCACCTGACACCTAAAGCACAGGGACTACAAGTCAGAATGAACTTGCCTAAATTCTACAACAGAAGACCCCATTCTCTGCACATGGCTCTTCAAGTCTTGTTTTAAGAAGTTTCACATACAGAACCTAAATTTAATAACCATGTTGTGTTAAATCATGTTCTAGTGTTACTACAGTAGATTTTTTTTAAGGTGGTAGTAAATACAGACATACCTTTGTACCCACCAGGGGAACGATATGAATTAGCCAGTGACCTTCCACCTCTAGCAGATCCTCTGACAGACCCACGACTGTTAAGGTAAGGCTGAGGGGGTCTGGGAATAACATTAGTCTGTGCTGGATAAAAGGCAAGGCTACCATTGCTAACAGGAACAGCTCCATCAGGTTGATAATTCACTGCTTAAAACAGAAGGCACAGATGAATTCAAAGCTTTTATAACTGTAAGAAGTTACCACACCTAGAAGCAAGGGCTGCATTAGGAAGTTCAGAGATTAAGCTGCTCTGAATATCCTGTTCTTCTGCCCCTTCATTACTTCAAATAAGTGAGGATCCTCCCCTTTGTTCTATAGAGTGTAATGCTGTTAAAGTATAGTGTAGACAGCCCAGGCTGTCAGTGTAAGCCTCTAATGCATTCAACAAGATTCAGTTGCATAGGTCAGAACAAGCTTGCCAGCAGCATCAAGAAAATAACCAAGCTAGAACAAAAATCAAGTAACACCTGATTAAGAATTTTCACTTAGAACCAACACTGTTCTACTATCAGATAGACCCCTGAGGTCTTGCTAAACTAAGTCACCTCAGTGTTGACATCCTTCAAAGCGATGAGACAAACTTATTGCTATCTAGATAAGATTAAAACAACTGTGGAAAGCTACATATTTGGTTCCAGTCTCTTGAACTGACATTCCTACCACATGTTATTAGGTAGTTCAACACCAAGCAACAGGTATCCAAGATGCTTTTCACTCACAGAGTGGTTGAATGGTTAAGCTTTAAATACAGAGCTTGCAGCCATGAATGTGTTTCCACAGGACCGTGCTTTATATCAATCCAAAAAGCTTAAAATTCATCTAGAGCAACAGTCTAAACCCCTTTCTGAAGTCTGCAGAGCACAAGATTAATCAAAATCATCATGTTCCACCAAAAAACTGTATAAAAGGCTGACCACCTGTAGTATCAGTGATGAGAAGGAGCATTCAAGCTAAACGTGCTTTCCTGACTGCTATACATTCTTTGGAGCTCTTAATCTTCACATAGTATCAGTCTATTTCTAGTATAATTCCTATGAAGATTCTTCTGGCAGAAAAACAGTAGTTTTAAGTGACCTTGAGTCACTTCATTAGTCAGTCTTATAAATCCAGATCCCTAGTTGTCAGCTTCCTTTCATTCTGGAACCTGTTTCAGGCATATTTAGGGGCTAGTTTCATTTCAAACTGTGTCAGCTATATAAATTCACATGGTACAGTATCTGAATGTCAAGCAGGTCAGTTGTGTTGAATAAGGCAGCTCAAGACCCCACTTATGATAAGCTTAGTATTCCTCAGGTCAGACTGAAAACTTATCCCAACTTTCTTATTTAGCATTCAGCAACTCCCAGCACTAGACAGCACTAGTGTCTATTAGCAGAGACCAAATTAATGGTTCCAAATAAGAGGATTTCATCATTGCTTCAATTCCAAGCAAACAAGTGTTTGACTGACAAGTACCACTGCATACTTGAATCTCCCACCTACTGGGAAATTCAGGCATGTAAGTGACACTGTCCATGCAACTAGTATAGAAACTAGTTTGAAGCAGCCTTTCATCCTGCTAGCAGTTTTGAAATTAAGTTTACATACCATACCATCAACTAGATTAGAGTTGATGTAACCCTGATGTTAACAGGTGCTACATAAGTGTTTAAGAATTTCACTGAGTTGGAAGAACTCACAGCACATGTTAATGAATTAAAATACTACTATAACCTGAAGATCTTTAAAGACTACTTGAAATACAGATACAAGTACAGTTCTCACCTGAAGACAGAGATTCTTGTGAAAGAGAGGTTTGTTCTGCAACATGAGAAGATTGCAACTGGCATTGAGGAGGAGTCTGTGTACTTGCTGTAGAGAAACTCTGGTTATATCCTGCTGAATATGAAGAATCCTCTTTAGTTTCCTGGTCTTTACGTGGAGGCAGTGGTGCATTCACTTTAAATACCTACAACATATTTCAAGACAAGTGCTTAACACTACCAGCTAAAGTCTCTGCCTAATGCCACCACCCTGCTATGCCATGATTTAAATCCATAAGCCTAGATCAGTTTCTAGAACACCGTTTCTTAGAAATAATCAAGAACATTGTACTTCAACCCATCCTTTTCCCTATCAGTAAACTTACAGAACTTATTCTTGTTTGCACAGCTACTACCCAAGAAACATAGCTTGACTGACCATAGCTACCATACTTCATCAACAGCACAGCTACCATACAATGAACTATTTTCCTTATATGGGAAATCCACTGTTAAATTCACTGACTACCTGTCCTACAGCTTTTGACCTGAAGCTGGGATAGCCTATACTGAAATGAGATATTCACATTTGGGAAGAATTTGGGTCTTTATACATGTCTTGGAACCCGATGCAACACTACTATCCACTCATACCATATTAGACAGCCTTCACCCCTTTGGTAAATTGAGCCTCAACTTTCCTGCTCATTTTAAGTTCCCTCAGAGTAAACATGTAATCTAAGTAATAGTCTTGTAATTCAAATTTTAATGTTATAGCCTGGGCAGTAAGGTGGTGCACAGATATTACTGTTAGTTAAATCTAATCAACCAGAGTTCAGTCACTCCAGTGACTGTATTGCTTTAGAGCCAAAACCCCAAAATTACCAGAATTGATGCTGTCAAAAGTGACAACTAGTATCAAGGCCAAACAGGAAAGTAGTCTATTTTGAGTAAAAGGATCTAAATTTCACATAAAGAGCTGTCAGCAGTACTGATACTGAGTCTAGAGGTGTATCTGACCATTTTCCAAGACTATAAACTGTCTGAAGACAGACCAGGGCAAAACTGCAGCTAGATGCACGGATCAGCTTCACAGCTTGACAATTCTTGTCATTTGCAGAAGCCTCTATAATTAAAATGGGAAATGAACACTTTTTCCAGGGTCAAGAAACCAAGTACTGCCTCTAAGAGGGAGCCAACA
Organism: Gymnogyps californianus; assembly: GCF_018139145.2. Lineage (NCBI taxonomy): Eukaryota > Metazoa > Chordata > Aves > Accipitriformes > Cathartidae > Gymnogyps > Gymnogyps californianus. The sequence goes on from NC_059471.1 coordinate 151,821,332, forward strand.
CAGAAACCCCTCATGATACTGAAGTGTTCAGTGTAAGTTTTGAACCATTATAAAACAACACATTCTTTTTTTTCACTTTACCAGATGAAGTGATCAAAGTGATCCAAAGCAATCCTCCTTCTAAAAGATATTTGAGGATGCTGTGCAGTCAGGCTGTCAACACCCACATCCTGGAGTATTTGTAGCAAGTGGACTACTTTTTCCTACAGTGAGGGTTACAGGTGGAATTCTAATAAGAGGACTAGGGCTACAGGTAGGATCTGCCTTTAAGCTTCCATAAGCACAATGGCAGCAATAGGATGTTCAGACATCTGAGGACATGTAATCAGATGCTTCCATTACTGTCACTGTACTATCACTATCTGGCAAGGAACCATCTGACTCCTGGCTATCTACTGAAATCTAATGGCTTTGTTTTCCTGGCAGCAATGAGAATCTAAGCAATGCAGGGAAGAAGAAAACCCAGCACTGCAAAGTTAAAGACTGCTACCACTACAGGAGGAATTAACATCCTAGCAATTTAGCAACAGATGGTTGCCAGTTTGACCCAAAAATCCCAAGAGAAATCTTGAACATTCAACAGCTCTGAAAACACAACAGCATTAATTCAAGTGAACTTTCAGTGGTAGCATTATGATCAAAAGCACTCTGAACACAGACGCTAGGTTCAGATATAATTAGAATGACTGAGACCAAGACTCCATATTTATATCATGACAGATGCTTATTTTATAGACTGGGTCCCCAGAAAAACTCTGGATTCCTTCATCATAGCATGCTGCTATTTCACCACTTTCATGCAAAATCACCACCCAGCCACTTAGCATAATTTAAAATAGATCTGGCTTAGAAAGAACCACCGCCCTACCACCACTTGCCTTATTTATAATGTATATCAAAATTCTGTACCTCTGAGGAAGGTGCTACTTGAACCTCTTCTACAAATACAGAAAACCAAGGAGAAAGTCATGGTAGTGATTTACTACAGACCACACCAGGATATCACAGATGTTTTAGTCACTAATTCCTGTGCTTTGAAAGGCTATTAGCTACCTTCTTCCACCAAATCCTACCACATATGTCTCAATACTGCAAGATGCAGATTGTCCAGCAAGTTGTGGAACTGCACTGGTACCTTTGTTGAAATGGAGAATGCCTTTGGAGAATCTCAACCACCTCTTTCTAAGCTTGCTTTTGAGCAAGAACATTAAGTGAAAGTTCCTAGTATCTTCTGAAGAAGGTATCAGAGGAGTAAATAAGACCAAGTACAGGGAAGGGAACATTAAGAACTAAATGGAGACCCTTCCTCTGAGTCCCTCTAAGCTTGCGCTACAGATTATGAGACAGTAGTAATGTTAGAGAACATTAGTAATGATGTAGGGCCTGAAAAAATAGTATCTATTTGCAAGAAACACCACTCAGTCTGTGTGGACTATTCCCTAGACATCTATATCAACTACATGTTAATGAGATAGGATAATGAGCTACACCAGTCTTTACCAAGGACACATTTTCCATGATTCCAGTGGACTGAGTTTTACCCCACTAAACCAAACCATTTAAAAAGCAGCAAGACAGGTTCAGGCTTCAGCAAGCTTTTAATCCTAACAGCTATATACTTCAGGATTCCCTCTCTCCTCTGCAGTCTTTATTATTTGAAATCCATGCATAAGAACAGTTTAAGTACAGTCAACTTTACCTTGGGGCACAGCTACAAATCTGTTAATTTCAGGTCTGACTTCTCCCTCTTAGTTCCTTGAGGCTAAGATATCCTAGTATTAGATTTTGGGACTATACAGAGCAAAACCAGGATCTCTGTTCTTAGATGATCTGTTTTAAGTTCTGAAGGCACTGGAGAACCAGAGTTCTAATCTAGGTTTTTAACATTAAAACATCAAAATGATCTATCAAGTTCTGTACTATATCAAGAGGAGCCAGCTCCCCAGTGTTAAGACTAAGTTATTAGCATTATTGTCAATTATTCTTCTGTGGCCTCAAGTTGCATACTTACAGTCTGCATAGCCTGAAAGGGAGCTGCTGTTATTGTGACAGAACTGCTACTTGCTGGAGGAGACTGAAAGCTTTGCGCTTGTGGTACTGGCGACATGGAGGTGCTTGAAGTAGGCAATGGTGACTGTGGCTCACTTGGGAGGGGAATAGTTGCCTGAGGGAAGAACAAATGTAACGAAAGGTCACTTGATAGTTATCAGGCAGTAACAGAAGCAGTTAATTTGTTCTAAAGCCTAGACTGACAGAAGTCAGCAGTTTCTACAGGATGACATTTGGACATAGTAGAGCTACAAAATAGCTTTTGCTTACAATTTCAAATCTTGCTGTGCATCCTCAGCAAACAGTACTTCTATTGCAGTCTCTGCTGATTAAGTGAAATGTGCCTATGAGCTACTATACATACCACTCATTGTAATAATTTCACAATAAAGAGACATTAGCTATTTTTTCCCACCACTAAGGAAACATACAATGCCTTCTGTTCCATTTATTGGGAGATGATTCTCTGGCTGATATTAAAAGTGACTTCTCTTTTCCAAAGGAACTCAGGAAGTTTAGGGGGTTTGATTTTTTTTTCCCCTCCCAACTTAATCAATTATGTTTCAGATTAGAAATAATGCTGAGTTGTCCAGACAAAGTATTAACCAGCATTAAGTCTCATCTATGCAGACAGCAAAGTGAACTGTTGATTTAGAATACCAATATTTATAGGAATCAAAAGTCAAAAGGAATGTAAGGCTCTAGATGCATTTCAGCAACCAATGTATTTACCTTACCTGTATTTGTGATAGCTCACCTGGGCAATTTCAATCTTTTTCGGTATCAGTGGCTCAGAAATACGTGAACTTGTCTGATACAGTGGCTGGGAAGTATATTTCTCAGTCTCTTGAGAAAGTGATGCTGTTGCCTAGAAGAAGCCATACATGCACCTGCTATTACAAGAAGTATTGCAGAAAGCACAAAGTTCTGGTAGAGCTATGAAATACCAGTGCATAAGTTGAAACAAGTGGATTTTGAAAGACCATGACAAACATTAAGTCTAACGTAAGTGTACTAAATAGTCATCTTAACCAAAAGCTTCAAGTAATTAGCTTTAGAGATTCAGACTCAGATTACCATTCTTACACAACAGGTTGTACAACTAACCCTGCAAAGTCAGGTAATTTTAAGAACTGTAGATTGCTTCAAGCAGTTATTTACAATGAAGTCTGTGACACACACCTGTCTCATTGAATTAAATGGAAAGACATGTCTGATGTTAAGCTTCTGGTAAGCTCTGTCAAACAAGGCTTCAGAGCCAAACTTTGGTTTGCTTTTGTGAAACCTGCATGTTCTACAGTTAGCTCACACCTGTAAGGCCAAGTTTAACAGTTGCTTATACTTAGATACACGGCCTAGGGCTAAAGACTACCAGTCCCATTCTCACCATGTATACCATCACAGGTGCAGACAGAACTGGTATGCACTTGCATACCAGGAGAGTGCACTGTCACCATGGAGTGTATTCCCTGGTTGTGCTGGGACCAAACTACTGCTTTCCATGAGAAGCAGGACTGGAAAAGAAAGACACCATATTTCAAGCCTAAGGGACTAGAGATATGCTGGGCACAAGCAACCCTAATTCCAAACAATAAGTTCGCAAAAACACTCAGAACATTCTACTAAATCAGATGTTCTACATTTAGTACAGCACAAGTCGTCTGGATGCATATTAAACAGCAAAATTATTTAATCCTTGTCAGCACAAGAAGTCTTATGACACCGTAGAAGTGAGAGAAGGTGTCAAGAACCAGGCCAAAACTGCTGATTCAAGAGGCAGCAAGACTATAACATCCCTGTCGAGACTGTTGTATTCAGCTATACAGTATATTAAAGAATAGAGTAAATGCTACATGCACAGTATACTGATAGCATCTACATCATCAGCAAAAACACATTTAAAAAGCATGAACATTTCCATTATAATCTACATACACTGTGTTAGAGAGTCCAACAGGAAAGAGCCAGCTGTGTTTCTGAACACAGCAACACACTTAGCAAGAGATCTTTAAGACAGTGATTTGCATAAATTGAAACACTATTTTCAGCTCTAAACAGTATTTGAATGCTAGTTGAAGACTTAACTGCACATAAATACAGTTAAGAAAGCAAAGTTTGAGGTCTTGGCTGAACATCAGGAAGTCAAATTCCCAGTATTTCTTCAGTTAGTGCTTGAGAGAACACCTCAGTCTTCAGCCTACACAGAAGTCTGCTATTTCATTACAATATCCATCCCAATTTATGCATCCTCTATGTTGTCATTAGAGGGAATATTCTACACTGTAAGCAAAGCAAATATTTATGCCACTCATGTTCCCACAAGAATATGCACCACACTTTCTAGCCTGCATTCTTCATTGCACACCCGTTCCATTTCAAGGGGCAGACTGTTCACTTTGCATTCACGCAGTATTAGGAAGACTTTTTCCAACCATCTTTAAGTATTCCAGAATGTAGGCTATACTATTGCTGTTACTTGTATCCCTGTATGTTGTTCAAGTATAGTTATTCAGGAGAGGCCCCACCACAGCTTTCTGTTAGGACTAGTTATCACACAGATCTTTGAATGCCAGTGAACCCCAGGGTATATTACCTGTGGTGTCTGTGGTGTCACCAAGTCTTCAGTTTCAGAGCCAGAAAGAGTCTGATCAGCAGATGCTAGGGAAGTATTTGAACCATGCAGTGTCATGGATGAAGCAGCAGCCTTGCAAGAAGAGAAAACTGAGATAAGGTTTTGAAAGATTATCTTAAATGCTTGGTTTCACCAGAACTCACGCTCTGGGCACTTCCAAGTAAACCTCAGAACAAGGCAGGAGCTGAAGTGCTTTGACCGGTTAGTCTAAGTTTCTTAGGAATTCTTGTTAGTGGCAAGGAAACCTATTTAAAAGCCAAAGTAGGAAGACATCCAAGCACAGTAAGTGGATTTAAGGTTCACTTAACCATGGCTACCAAAGCTTGAGACATTATCTTTGGCATAAGTGAGGATCTCAAAGATGAAGACACGCACTATCTAGGAAAGAAGCAGCATGTTCTTCTGCACACAACTATTAACTATGACTTGAATCTATGGGTTAAACATTCAAACTATTTCAGCATGTCTTCAACATGTTTTACTTCAGGAAATTTCAAACATTTGTTGCTGCTTTTCAAGCAGAAGAGCAACAATTTTGTCAGCATTTGAGTGATACTAAGCTACTAAGTTATCTGACATTTGTTACAAAACTACTGACAACAGAAAAAATTAAAGTACCAAGTCTATTCTAGTGAATAACCTCTATCATTCCTTGGCTACAGCTCTGCCTCCTCAGGGCAGTCCTAACTTCAACTTACTTGAAGAGGCTGTTGAAGAAAATCACTCTGACTTGGCAGTTTCTGTTCTTTTGAAGCTGTAAAAAAGAATGCGTTAAGCAACATTAACTTTTAAACTCAAACATTACATATAGTTTCAGTGTGCAGCTCTACTTTTTGAAAACATTTGGTGTATGAAGATGCACACTATTTTTAGTGTGCACTGCAAATATTTAGACTTAGCATCAGTAAACTACATCCAACTGAAAACTTCAGTTTCTTTTTTGTAAAAGAGGACAGGTATTCAATAAGAATATTTCTACCACAAAAGAGATACCCACTTTCCAGATTAAAAAAGCAATATTTAATAAACTGGGTAATTGTGTTTTACAGTACAAGAGCCACCCAAACAGTTTCTTATCATGGCCCATTGTAGAAAGTTCCAGGTTTCTAAGTGTAGCTAGATAACTGCTCTTTATCCTGAGCTCATTCACAGCTTGTGTCTATATGCACCACATCTAGACAAGTTTGTTACACAGATACAGCATGTCAGTTCTGCAGCTGGGTTCAGATACACATGCCATTCAGTGATTATACAAGCATTCCATTTCCAGGCAGATGCACCAATTTAAGCCACCTCCAGCAACAAATAAGCAGGTAAACTGCCTTTTTTATCAGATATTGGTATTCTTTATAATTAGACAAGCTGTCTTCACCAGGCCTACTGATCTACAGCCCAAGCAAACCCTGTTAGGGTTTGCAAAATCTTACATACAATTTACACTTACAGTATTACCTACCTACAGGACTACTTGCTGCAGTAACTGAAGGTGGCTGGGATGGACCAATGGCACTTGGTGAAGCTTTATCAAAATCCAGAATGGACTCCTTTTAAAAAAAAGATCATTGGTTGTGAGAAAAAAAATTAAACTCCAGATACAAACGAAACATTCTCATTTGACAAGTTGATGTTAGCTAATTAGAGCTAGATTCATTCATTTGGTGCAAACATGCATCATCAGCACTGTTTTCCCTAACCCAGTAGGAATTGGAGCTTTGTGCTGCAACAGCAGAGAAAAACATACTTGCATGAAGTTGTAAGTCCCTTGTATCTGAGTCATCAGATCCTGAAGTTTTTCCCTTCTCAATACTGGATCTTTTGGAAGAGTTGAAGTAGAGCAAAATTCTGCAGCTGGCTGATGTACAGGTTTAGGCACCTAATAAGGAAAAAAGATATTAAATCTAATACTGGAAGCAAGACAAGCTGTCTTATCCAATATACTTCCAGAGAAACCTATAGGTGTCACACCATGGCCCAAGGAGTTCTGTGCTGTTATTGATACTTCCTGAATCAAGCTTTCACTCTGTTTAAAAAAAAAATCAGCTTACTGTTGCCACAACTAGTTAAGCCACAGAATTAATTCACTTAATTCAGTTTCTTACAGTCAAATGTACAGAAGACAATAAGTTGCCTGCATTTAGTGCAAAATTAGGCACCTCCATCTAAGGAAACCCACATATTTAAGGCCACAACAAACTTAAAAATCAAAGCTGCATCACTCAAGGTTTAAAACATACTTTCTCCCAGTAGAGCCCACACCAATAAATACAGATCTTTTATTAGGACAGCATTTCCAGACATTCTGAAGAAACTGTGCCCAAGAGATACATTGCAAGCAGGTTACTCAGGATTAGACCTAAGTGCTTCCACTAACAAGCTGGATACTCTCAATGCACCAGCTCCCGCAGAAAGTATTACACTAAACTTTTCAAAGTTTGGCATAAAAATACACCTGTGCTCCCACATGGCAGCTTAACTTTGTAGCTAAATAAGGACTTTGGCAGGGCCTTACTACTCTTTGCTTGTTTCAGATGGTCCCTTAACAGTTCATCCCAACTGGTTCTCACTTCACTTAGATGGAAATGTTTTCTCAGAGAATAGGCAAGTCTAAGGTTACAGAAACATCATGATAGTAAACTCCTTAAATAGCAGAAGCCCTGTTATTTACAGAGTGACAATAATATTAGACTGTCTAGATAGTTTAACATGTCTTTTGAAAGCAGCCTGGGGAAGAGGTAGGCTTGTTATAAGTATTTTAAAACCATAATTTTTAGTGATTCTCTAAAGCTTTGCTGCTCTTATGTTTGTCTATGCAGCTAGAGGGAGGCAAATCTGAAGACATTAAGTAGTTGCATTATTTCAACTGGCCCAAATGTTGAGACACACAGGAACATGTGAAAGCCTTTACTTTCCTACAATACAAACATTTGTCTTTCTAATAGGAGGTTATTACTTCAATATACTGTATAGCAGTATAGTTGAGTATTTGTATGAAGTCATTAGAAGACTATGACAGAAGGACATGTGTCATGACATTTGTCACACTAAATTCAAAACAAATTGAGGGAATGTTCTTTGTCTAGTTTTAGGACAACAAGCCCAAAAAACACTCTTGCATTTCTTCAACAATTACCTGAAACTAATCACTAGCATTTGCAGAAATTCCAATAGCATGCACAGGGAAGAAGCTTGCAGGGTTTAGTGAGCTTCACAAAGCATAACCCATGTACATGCAACACATCATTAACTCTGGAGGACTCCATTTCTAATATCTATGTGGCCCACATGATAGCTACTTGTTGAGCTCTGAGAAGTTTTACTTTATCCTAGAGCTAGAAGAGTGCATCTTTGTACTACTCTATCTTAATTAGTATTTCTGATTTAGAAGCACTACCTTTAACTACTGACTATGCAAGTTTATATTGCTGTATAGTTTCCAATAATGAACAGGAACTAAAGCTATTAAGGATCTAAGTACAGGACAAAAGACACAGTTGAATAAAGTTAAATCTTAGCAAGTTATAGATTAAGTTACTAGGAATCTGAATCCTCCCGTCTATCACTATTAGCCCTCACTTACAAGCAGACTTAATCTTAAAACACTTGCTGTCATGGTAAATCCATTATGGGTCAAACTGAGTAATGCTTCTATTATCCTCTTCCTCCTCACTACAGTTTACTAAGACACAAGTACACTACCAAACTGGTTCTGTATGTTTGCAAATAGGTAACAGAAGCTTTTCACCTTTAAGTTACCTAACCAGGTCAAGTCTGGCAGTGTCTGAAGCTATTAAGATTGTCCACTACCTACATAAGTTAGACTTGCACATTAAGTGCAAACAAGACCAGCCTCAAGAGCATGTAAGCAGAAGAGACTGCAGTGTTTCACTTGTGGTTGCAAAGATGATCAATCTTCTGTATGCTTTTACAATTTGTTAGTCTTCATCTCCTTCCCCAGCTCATACTCTGTGCATTATACTGGTAGCATTCTTTACATCAACTAGAAGAGCAAGCATACACTGTTACATGTATGATATTAGGGCTTTAAGCCAGGATTGAAACATTGAGACTCTCCATTCTGTAGAATTTATTTTCTAATTCCTGCAAATATTAAAATACACCAGCCAGAAGTAGCTATACTGAAGTTACCTCATATTGATTTGCTGTTTTGCTGGTACTTAGGTGTTCAAAACTAGAATATTTAAGTGCAATACAGAGCATACACAAAAAAGTATCAGGTAGTTGAAGTATTTCAGGTTTTATGCCTTTATAAAAAGAGATGCTTTGAAAAAGAGCAGGTGCCTGACAACCTTAAGATGGTTTTAAACCAAGTTTTTTTCTAGCCTACAGTTAGATGCTGTTTCTGGAAGTCATTACAAGCTGGTAACAGATTGAGTTTAGTAACCTGTTAGTCCAGTTCACATCAAACTTATACATGCTGAGATCACTTAACATTAGTGGTTCAAGCAACATTCAGGTTAGAGTTTTACACAGCACTGATAAGTTTAGGGTCTAATTTGTCATAATATGTTTCTGAAACCTAACTTCAACACTACCTGGACATTCAGCAAAAACTGTTTTGACTTATGTCCAGAGAACTGACTAAAAATGGAGTTGAAACACCTAGAATTTGTTTTAGGACCTGTTAAACCATTGCAAATAAACCAATGTAAAGGCACACTGACCACTTTGGAATTTCACTAGTCAGAGTGCCAATATACTAGGTACTCTTGTTAAAGCTTGATTTTTTTTTTTTAGAGACTGAATGTCTACTTACACATAACACTACTCTAACATATATTTCAACCACCTCATATGCTAGTAAAACTGCATTCTATGATACAGGACCTCAACTCCTCTTTAGATTCGTTAGCTGTGGAGTACTAAATGAGCTGAAATGGTGATACCTAAGCTGTAATCACAAGTGATCACCAGCTGTGCCATGCAGATATACAATTAACATTTGCTTTCTACTCAGAGCAGCATTCACAGCAGGTATGAATGAAATGGTACTGGATGACAGCACAAGCCAAATTGTTCTGCTTTCACATAGCAGGTCACAACTTCAGCTCTAAGTCTGCTGGTCCACAGGTTGCGCAAACATTTAAATAGAATAACAGTTTAACAGGCCTGCACATCAGCTCACTCTGCTGTCTTAGGCTCAACTTCTTATGTATTGCACCTTATGGTACATTAAGTTAAATAAGCATATTTTAAGATCTCAAAACCTAGCAGTTTATTAAAAGATCTCAGAGCTCTAACAGTTATTTCAGGGAGTAAAGAAAGGTTAATTTCAGCTCCAGAAAGCAGCAGCAGGGACACAGGCCTTTTATCTACCATGCCTAGATCCCTGCACAAGGTCATTTATAGATTCTCCCTGGGAGTGAAATGGATCCAGCTATAGCACTGCATTGCCTCTTCTTTCTTCATCTAAGCAAAGGCAAGAGAAATTTCATTATCCAAAAAGTTTAATATGACTTTAATTGTTCTTTATATACACCTCACAAGCCAAAGATATCTTCATTTTGAAAAAATTGGTTATGGAAACTACCTAGGTTGACAGGTCACTATTTTCTATTCATTCAATGTACTTTTGATATTAGGATTTGTCAATAGCTACTAAGCAAAAATAAAGCCAGCTGGTGTTTCACTACGGTCTATGTAAATTAAAGTTTGAATACTTTAAAAAATATGCTTTGTTTACTTAATTCAGCAATCCAGCTTAACCAACCTCACATTCCATAATTTAGTTTAATTTTGCTGACATGCAAACCTGCACATTACTATGCAGATTCCTAGGCAGTCTGCAAGTTTCCCCAACTGACTGTAGACCCTCCTTTTTCCTTACTGCATCAAAGTTTTGTCCACCACTTAAGCCATCCATCTGTCCATCCTATATAAAAATAAGAGCCCCATCTCATTAGGAAGCATCTTACATTTAAGCTTTAAGGTAATCTGACACCAGAAATTCCAAGGCATCTTAAAGTGCTTGAGACTATTCCAATACTTCAGAGAGTTTTAGTTACAGTAATACTATGCATAGTCAGGTGCACAACACCTACTTGTGCTCAGAGTTACTTAGCAAGGCAACCAGGTTTTATACCTGTACCACCACCACCAGTGGACACAAGATTCTACTCAGCTTGCATGTAAAGATGAATCAAGCTGAAACACCTTAATCCCATTTTGTTACCCAGTGCTGCATGTTACATACTCTTTTAATTTCTTGTTCAACCTTCTGTTTGCGCTCCCGCCTCTAGGCACAAGAACATCCATTTTTCAGTTATGCCAAGTTTACTGACAAGATTTAAGCTTAATCATTTGCTATGAGTAATATGGAATGATTCTGCTTTCTTGCAGAAACAAGACAGTAGTGCTGACAACATCATGTAAAGGGGATTGCTCAATTCCCCATATTTTCTTCCTGAAGTCTAACTCTAGATTAAACACTGCTGTTAATGACATATGATGGTAGACAAATCAGAGCCCAGTTATCTGGTTTTACAGTTATCAGAATTGTTGCTACCCAAGGACAGGTGAGAAAGAACGTAATGTAACCAGAGGCTAGCAGCCTGCTCAGCTGTAAGCCCTGCAACAGCTTTCATTTTACATTTCTAAAACAAACTGCACTACTGTAACTCTCCAGAACAGCAGTATGGTTTATGCATTCATCTGGAAATACATATTTAAGCCCCTGTACAGTTAGTATTGCTTGATCTAGATGTTAGATCTCTCTTGAATCAGCAGCTATTTTAATCAAAAGCCTAAAAAATTACTGAAGTGCTATTTGCATGCAGCCACAGACAAAGTATTTGATCCCTGGATGAGTCATACCTGCTTTGTACTGATAACAGTGGACAGAGCCAATAGCTAGGGATGAACTAAGTTAATTCTTCTGTCTTATGCATAAAGCAGTTATTCAAGGCTCGAATACAGCAATACTGTGTTGATGTAAAAAGCAAAGCAGACCATCTTGCTATTCAAATATAAAGTTTAACTGTCAATTATTTCCCCCAAGAAAGAATGAAATAGGAGCCTAAATATAGGCCTACAAAATGCACCTTATAAAGCCTCTGCTAAGAGGTAGCTTTAGTCCAATACACTAGTGTCAAAAGCTTATGACAGGTAATACTACATATGCCAACTCACTTCTTTGGGTTCCATATCAAACTTCTTTGGCCCCATCTGCTCCTTTGGCCCAACACTTGCAGCTCCCCAGGACTTCGGAGGGTTCTGTAACTGCTGTGATGACAGTTGCTGCTGCCTGTCAGCTTTTTCCCAAGCCTCTCGAGTCTCCTGCTTCTTTTGTTCTGGCTCCTCCCTAACATGTGCAGCCCAAGCCTTCACAGGCTCCTGCTTCTTTTGCTCTGGCTCTTCCCTAACAGGCATTTCCCATGATTTCACAGGCTCTGGCTTCTTTTGTTCTGGTTGCTCCCTAGTTTGGGTTACCCAAGGTTTTGGAGATTCCTGCTTTTGTTCTGGTTCTTCCTTAACTTTTGTTACCCAAGGTTTTGGGGACTCCTGCTTTTTCTGTTCCTGCTCTTCCCTAACTTTTGCTACCCATGGCTTAGGTGATTCCTGTTTCTTCTGGTCCTGCTCTTCCCTAACCTTTGCTACCCAAGGTTTGGGGGACTCCTGCTCCTCTCGGACACGTGCTACCCAGGCCTTTGGAGCTTCTTGCTTCTTCTGTTCTTCCTCCTCAACACGGGTCTCCCAGGGCTTTGTAGACTCACGCTTCTGTTCCTCCTCTTTCACACGAGCTTCCCAAGGCTTTGGAGAATCTGGTCTTTTTGGTTCTTGCTGCCTAACACGAGCTTCCCAAGGCTTTAAGGTCTCTTGTTTCGGCTTCTGTTCCTGCTCTTCAATATCAACAAGCATTTCCCAGGACTTTGGAGGTTCTTGCTTTCTAGCACATTCAGCTTCCCAAGATTTGGGCTCTTCTGGCTTCTTCTTGACAGAGTATTCTGCTTCAGGCAAATAACGCCTGTTGAGAAACTATATAGACCAGAGAAACTTAATGGCTCCCAAGAAAACATTTTGCTACTACAGTTCAGGTCAGTTAAGTTAGGTCACCCAGCTATTGAAAATTTCTGACTAAAAGCAGAGCCTAGACAGTTTAAGCACTAGCCATAGAAACTATGTGGACAGCCATGGCTTTATCCTACAACACAGCAGACTAGCTTTGCTTGGCAGGCCACAGAGAAGCATGAAACAGTCCTCAACAGCACAAGTGAAACATACTTGAGCTAAGTGAATCTATTACCCTTATCCTCAAGGCTAACTGATGTTCCTAGGCAGTGACAATATCAAGTTCAATTGTGATTTTATAAAGGTAGCTCTCCTCCTAAGCATCTAAAATGCTGTGGTACTATATTAGTAGACATTCTGCTAAGCATAGCAGCACCATCTCCCCCAAAATCTTTGGCCCAGTAACCAAGTATAACCCTCATTCTTAATGGTGTTTAAATACTAAAAAGTCAGATTCTCAGATTTAGTACCACTGGACTACTACAACTCCAGGCTGTGTTTACTGTCAGTAAGTCTGAGAGTTCAATGAAGATGTTCTGAAGTTTTCCTGAGGTACCACTTTGTCATAAACCAAGTAAGTATGTGGAGTGAAAAATGTACAAGGCTCACTGGCTGAGCTTTTTTGTCCCTGACAAGTCACCAGAAAAGCTTTAGAGTCAGGTAACAGTGTTACCAATAGCTTACAAAAACTTGTTCTAGAGTACACCCTCTAGTGGGATACCTGGGAAACAGGGATTCAGCATTTTAAGAACCAGCATTTCCACTTACAAAAGGACACCCCTCCCCATCTTTTGAACCAAGTCTAATGGTTTTTACACTATTGCCAGTTGAAGCTCGAGTGCTTAACTCAGGAGTCTGAAGGGCTGCTGAAACAGGTCTACACCCCCCTATGCACACAAGTCTGTCTTGGGAACCCTACTTTTCTCACACATCAGAGCAAGACCTACATCATTCTCAACCCCACCAATATCAAGCCTACTGCAATAAGCTTAGCTTTTAGAGACAGCTTTAGTAGATGTGTATTTTCTCTCTCTTGTACTACACAAAAGATCAGTGTGTTTCCACTCTAAAGGCTGATGCTTTGGTTTATTCAGGAAAGTGCCAGAGCATTAAAGTACTATACTGCTTCATGTAATCCTGCCCCATTTATCCCAAAACACCCCAGAGAAGCCGTAAATTTGCAGTTAGAAATAGAAATACAACCAAGTCTTTAATGCTTCCTACGTAAAGCAACACCTAAGTTGCTGTTCAGACTCCCCTTTTAAGTTTAATAAAGGGCTGCAGAAGTGCAGTTATGCTTCTGATAAATCACAATACTAAAGGAAAGCAATTAGCAGTGGAGTATCTTACCTCCTGTGGCTGTATTTCAGACTTCATAAGCTCCATAATGGATTCTAGAGAAAGGATGTTAATTTGTTTCAACTGATCAAATGCAGAAAGGCAGACCAAACAGTAGCAAGTCTTTAATTCTATTTAAATAGTAGTGCCAATTGCTAAACCAGAGATTCTGAAAGCTCAGCTTGTCATTCAACATGCTATTTTTAGACAAGCTTTTATTTTCTGATTGTTTTACATTTGCAGAAGTTCAGTTAAGCAAGAAACATTTCATAGTATCCATAATTTGGTTATTGTAATATGTAACATTCCCTACACCAGACAATTCTCACATCTTCAACATTGAGACTTGCTCAGAATACAAAAACATCCTATTACTATGAATTAGATTTTTTTTCTACAATATTAGCCAGAATAGGGCTGCAAGCCTTGCAGGTTCCATTTTAGTTACTACATTGCAAGTAGGCTACAGCACAGGATTAGATTTAGCATCAAGCTACACAAAGTCAATGCTCAGTTCAAGCTTCTCCCAGCATTATGATACAGAAATTGAACCCTGTAATATTCCACCTGGTTCTTTGACAGACTCTCCTTTTGACATCTGTCTTGTTCTCTCAGATTTTCTATTTATTTCTTCTTCCAATTCTTTTACTGGCACAGTGGTGCGAGGAGTCGGAATACTTTCAAAGTAGCCAGAGTCTAGAAGTTTGGATAACAGGTCCTTCATGTGTTTATCTGAAGAGTAAAAATCCATGAAGTTAATACATGAAGACTTGAAATTAAGGGGTATTCAGATTACAGATCAAGACTTCTTACTTCCTCCCTTTATATAAATTGCAACTTCTCCAAGTTCACACATCTTACCAAGTTATAGCAATAAAACATTATTTGTTACACTGCTTTATATATTACAGCTGAAAACATCTTTGCAATCCAGAGGTAAGACTGCAGCTTTGTTTAAATACACACAAGGTAAACACTGAGCCACCTGGTCTCCCACATGCTTAGAAAGGGATTTGTTTACCATCTATAAGCCAGCCAGCATTGATAATAAAAGCATGTTGTGCAGACTGCAGCATATGTAAAGCTAAACAAAGTCACTATGGAACTGCCCTACAAGACCCTCTTCCCAGCAACAGGATGGTAAGTCTCAGAAGGAAAAGTTAGGAACTCCAAAAACAAGCAGGTATGGAGAAAGCAAGAGACTGTTCCAGACTGAACTTAATCCTCTGAAGTTTTGGAAAAGAGTCAAAGTTGACATGGTTGAAGAAAAACTTAACTATGTATTCTGAGAAGCACTGTCCAGTTTCCTCCTTTATGCAAAAAAGAGACAGCAGCTTAGAGTAGAGTGTAAGGCCTCAGAAGTATCAGTGATACTAGAAATTGTTCCAAAGGAGCTAGAGACAGGACACCCTTAAGAACAGGAAGAATATTCAGTGAAAGATCACTCCTACCAGTGACAACCATATGAACAAGAATAGTAGCTAGAATTTAATACAGATATAAGAAATTGTCTTCCAAGGCAGTGAATGCTAATAAGTCATAACAGCTTTATCTGAAGTTTAGCTTGCACACAAAAGGATGCAAGACTGACACTAAAGGGATAGCGATACTGACAAAATAGTCACAAAAGTTTAGATGATAGCCAAAAAGCTACAAAAGTTTGGAGTCCAAGATAACTAGGCAACCATCAATTCATGTCAACAGATACAAGGCTAAAGTTACCAGCCTGTAGCAATAGAAGGCCAGCTTACACTTTGTCCAAAACTATACGAAAAGAGTTAACACTTAGTTGTCAGTTCAACTATCTGTATGTGGAAATTAGATAGGGTACATTAGTGCTCTGGTCTAACAGTTTCAACAACATTACTGTCAATGACAAATGAAAGATCACTGCCACACAGCCATTACAAGATTGGAATAAATGGGACAAGCAAGGTCTGTCTGCAATACAAAAGACACTACAACTCAAGTAAGGACAGTTTCCTCAAGCAAGTTCTAAATAGGAACACAGAATGTGTACATTGGCTTACAGCCAGGTTTTTTGAAACTAAGCCACAGATGGAAGAAAATATGTAGAGTCCCACAGATTTTGGTGTGCTTGAAAAGTGAGGACACTTGCAACAGGTCAAAGACTGCACTGTGCATGATTAGAGATCACAGCAAGTTCCATTAATGATTATCCTTTCTTAGTGTGGTATCCTGCACTGTAGTCAGACAAGGGGTATGAGCCTGGAATTCCTACAAGGAGAGAGAATCTTCAATGCTGTGGGACCTTCAGCCTGGGGCCAATGAAGCTTTGTAATACACATCAGTATACTCAACTAAGAATTTCACAGCTGGGAATAGTGTTCCAATCTTAACCCATTTGCACATAACTATCCAAAAAGCTTCCCACTGCTGGTTATGTAAGGTATTATGCATCAGCTTTTGAATTACTACCATCATTATTCCTCAAAAAGGTGCTAGTACATTGGTAGAAGAGTAAGTCTTTACCTGGAAAAAGAAAGCATGCTGTATTATTATTGATCTGTACTTAAAAACAGAACTTCAAACAAACAGCAGTTCATCCTCGGATAACCGAGTTACACACAGCACTTGAAAGTGCTTAATTTAGTAGCCTTCCATGTAAAACCATTCACTGGTTTTAAGATGTTTAAATAGCACACAAATTTCAGATCTAAGTTATTTCTCTAGATGAGACACTCACATGTTGTTCCAACCACAGGTTTCTCACTTCCTTCTAGAAGGTCCCAGAAGTACAGAGATGATTGTTCCATCTGGTCTTCAACACTAAAACAATGACAGTTTTACAAGGTAGAATCCTAGCCAAGATCAAGTGTTGCAGTATCCCAGTACCCCTCAGTTTAAGACACTGACTGATGTTTAGCTTTCCAAATGAAGGCTGTATACATAGAGTGAATCCTAAGCCCATTATGCAGTACTGAAAGTGATTCATCTGTATCTGTTTGTACATGATTTAATCTAGCAAATGTAAGTTCTTTTGTTGGTAATTAAGACAGATTAGAGAGCCTAGCACTATCCCACAAGACCATATGGCTGGACTTCATTCCGAGTCAGGATTCCCAGACAGGGGAACAACTGCTGTTTAATCAGCTGATCACCCTGTTTATTGGACACACATGTGCAGGGGCAACCATCAACAGCTCCTGTCACTCTGCTAGTTATTGAGAAACTTCAACATAGGTCCATGATCCACCCCACCCCCTCCAGACAATGGATTTTTGAAGTCCACCATGATGAAATTCAGTATCCTAAACGAAAGGACTATGCTTCTTGTGGAAGTGTAATACAATGAGAATAAGCTAGAAATAAAGTTATTTCACTGGGATGAGAGACTCCTATTGTATAGCTTTTTATAAGCAGCTGGTCTTTAAAAGTTAACTTAAGAGCAACTATTAGGCAAGTTTAGCATACAACAAGTGATTAGAAGTTTTAGGAACTTAAGTCATGTTTGAATACGGAAATAATTACTCTTATCGATAAAGTGTTTCAACTTACCACCTAATAACTACTTTTTCTGTATTTAAATACAATTCTTACTACACTATCTTAAAAACAGACAGGCTGTCATGCTAAGCATAAGCCATCATAGTACAAGCATGGTGCCAAGTTAGTGCTGACATACATTACACCTGTTGACAACCTGTTACCTTAAAATGCATGACATTTAGTGCAGAGATATCAAAAATTTCAGTCAAATTTTTAAGACTGCTTTGAAGCTAATAGCAAGAGAGCCTCAGGACTACCACCTTATTTCCTTTGGAATGAAGAAGCACATCTGGATCATCATGTGAATGGAATATAGAACAGTTCTCCTGTGTTTACCACACTTTTTTCACTTCATGAACAGTGAGACCTCATGGAAGCAGCACACCACCAGCCTCCCTGCTTATGATGGTATTGGACTATCTCCCCTCAACCCCACAGGGAGACATAAGATGGCAGGGCTTGTACGTAACTTGCACAATTGTAATTACTGTAATTACTGCAGCTTCCCTGTAATGCTCAGAGTGAGGTAGATCTGCTACATCCCTAGTCTCAGACTAAAGCAAGTGTATTGAATAAATTAGTGTCCCAAAACATATTTCAAGACATGGCAGTATCAAACAGAGAACGTTTACTGTAATGAATGAAGCATACCAATTAGACAAAAATCTTTTACTTACCTCAAGTTCTCATTTCTTTCTGGACATGTCAGTTTTGCAAATCTTATGAGGTAGTCTAGTTCTTTAGAAGGCAAGTATATTGCACCATTCACACCACCTTTGAAATCTTTCTGAACATGCTCTTGAGTGAAGTTCTGCAGCACATACTGGACTTGAAGTATTGTGCGCAGTTTTTTCTTCTCTGCTTCAAGCTTCAATAGACTCTCTCTTCGCTGAGCCTTCCTCTGTGCTTTCAGCAGCTATTTCAATACATGAATTCAACAGTTAAACACAATGGTTTAGTAACAGGATTCTAGGATAAAACACATTGAGTTCTAGTATTGATCATCCTACATTGATCAAAATAACTATTAATTTTGGTTAGATAACAGAAGCTCCTAAGTCTCTTCAGATACCCAAGATCTTTCAAGCTCCTCCTCTGGAAGAGCTCCCCGTTTATCTACTAATTCTCTACACATAGCTTTTAGTCAAACTGGATACTGGTAGCTTCACTTGTGATATGCCTTTATGATATTTAGATCCTGATTATGCCTGCTAGTTGCTTTATTATAACAGCATTCACAACTGAATACAAGGAATTGGTACAATTGATACTAATGCAAAAATCCAAGCCTAGGTGACCTTTAACATTTATCACTTGAAGTGATGCAGAAGTTGTCTCAAATTTCTACTAGTGAGACAACTGACTTCACTTTTGAATACTCCAATTTAAATGATACAGCAGAATCCTACACTTACTCTTATTTCTGTTGGCAGAATACTGAAGCACTCATTAAATAAGCAACAATGCAAGTCACAGAACATACACAGCCCTCATGCATTTGAGAAGTTTCTCACCATGTACTGGTAGAATTATGCAGCATAAGCTATCCAAGTAACTACAGAATTTAAAATGCCTCAATACGGGGTATCTTAAGTTTCTTTGCAGGATCTACGAAAATACAGTTTTCTAGAACACATTGTAAAGGATATAAAGATGTTGTTGCCAGAATGGCCCCTAGTGTTCCAGTAATGGGTATTGGCTGTAGAATCCATACTGGTAGAAGTAGAGCCAAGGAAAAAACAAAGTGGGTTAGCCTTTAAATATAGCATAAGTTCAAGAACAAACATGAACTAGTAGAAGTTAATGCTGGATTACTAAAAATACCTACAGAAAGATACACTGGGTCACAATCCTTAATTTCTGATATTTTATGGGCAGCTACACAGAGGAAAGCAATAGGAAGCAATCCAAGTTTTGACATTCAGCACAGTAGTTTCTATGTTCAACATACAACGACTGAGGGAACCCAAAGCAGCAACACTGCTGAAAAGGCTCTTAAATCTCTGCTCACATAGTGCTTTGAGAGATTTACTGCACTACCTGGAATTACTACATATACAAGAAAAGCCTCTAGCAAAATTGTTTGGGTCTCAGTCAACACTGAGACAAGCCATTTTACCAGTCCTTCAGCATTCTGTAAGAGGCAGAGAAATAATGCCAGAGCAGTGACTAATCATGTTTAGCATCCCCAGCACTACCTTGGATCAGATCTTTTCATAAGGATAGTATTTGCTTGAGCCAAGAGACCAGTTTCTCCAAAGATAAAACACTTGCTTACATAAAAATAATGTACGTAGTGCTTTAAACCCTGAAAAAAGACCTAAATAAAGCACTAAATCTGACTTGCCATAATTAGAGACAAGTGCAGCAGAATAAGTGGCAAACTCCACAAGCTTCTGTAGAATTTTACTGAGAGCTGTACTTCTCACTGAAACTGAAGTGATTTAACCCCAGCACTTTCCCTCACTGGAAACATCAAAACATTCAGTTCAGAAGGGATCTTGGGATGTCATCTAGCCCAGCCTCCAGAAAAAAGACTACACTGAATCAAGACCAGACTGCTTAGAGCTTTGTGCAGTCAGGTCTTGAAAAGATCCAAGGACAGATTTTACTACTTCTCTAGGCAGCCTGCTCTAGTGCTCAATTATCCTCAGAGTGACCGTTTTCCTCCTCTCTAGTTGGAACCTACTATTTCAATTTATGATCATTCCTTCTCCTACCACATCTCTCAGCAAAAAGCCTGGCTCCATCCTTTCAGTAATCGCTTTGGTATTTGAAGGTTAATATTGCATCTCCTGCCAAGCCTTCATTTCACCAAGCTCAACAAGCCCAGTTCTTCCAGGCTCTCCTCACAGGTCTCATTTTCCAAGCCCCAGCCATTCAGAGGCCCACCACTGGACTCACTGAAGTTTATCTATAGCCTTTGTGTACTAAGTGACCAGAAATAGACACAACTGGTTAACAAGTACCAAATAATCAGTTCTCCTTAATCTACTGGTCCTCAGTCTAAGTCTAGCCTTCACTGCTCTGGGGGTACACTTAATTTACTTTGCCTGGTGCCCACAAGGACCTGCATGTCCTTTCCAGTAGAGCTGCTCCCCCATCAACCTGCACCTACACAGGGTATGAGCCCACCTCAGGCACAAGCTACCACCAAGATGGCTAATGGTTTCAAACCTAAGTAAACTGGAGTCATCTCAAACACAGCTGAGTTCCAATGACTCAATTTACTTAAGCACAAGTTCTTACAGGGGTACACAGTGAATAACAATATTGTGGAGGTCAGTGGTACACAGTTGTCAACATTTACTCTGCTCTACTCACTACTCCAGACAGTTTAAGCACATTGTTCCCCCAGGTTCCAAGATAGAAACTTCCTAGTATTCTGCATATTGGCATGCAAGTATACCCATTAGAAGAGTAGCACAAACTTTGCAGTTACCTCCTGACAATATAGGGAAGACTACTTTATACTTACATCTTGGCTAAGTCCTGAAAAAGTCTTCTGAAGCTCCTTGGCAAATTCCAAGTTGTGTACTACTTCATCATATTTCTCTACTGCCTCCTACAAAGGAATAGATAAAAATGTATTTTTCATGCTTAAGACTACTGGCTGCATCTCAATCCCCTTGTACTTAAATTCTCATTGAGAACTAGTCATTTAGTGTGTACTTCTCTGAAATTGTAATTTTTAAAGATACTGTGTCTTTAACTGGTACTTTAAATTTAATCATTAATATTATTCACCCATGACTGTCTGAGATGCAGTACAAAGCCAGCTCACACCACCACACAGATATCCTACAAGTTTCTCTGTATTGGACTTCACAGGCAACATCTTCTGCAATATTTGGTATACTAATGTTGAAACAGGAAAGCCTGGATACAGTTATTTCATTTTTCCTTTTGTTCCCATAGGCCTCAGCAATCAGAGGTAAACAGCTACTTAAAATCAGACACTGATATGAAAGCCTGGAAAGAATACAGGAGACAGACAAGTTCAGCACAGATCGTTTACCCTCATGCTTAGCTGAATGCCTTTACGGATAATTTGTACAAACTTTAGAAAGAAAACAATATAGAAGGCAAGTCATACTTTCAGAAAAAAGTCTTTCAAATTTAGTTTCCACAAATAAAGCAGTGTTCCCGTCTTCACTAATGGCTTTAACCAATATCTCACTAGCCAGCCTTCAAAAAGTCTACTTAAAGTAGATTATTGATTGCATTTTGATATACCCTATTTTTTATGAGTTCTTACCCACTAAGGAGTCAGTTCATTTTTATAAGTGCCTTTGACAGCTCTGAAGATAGCAAAATGCTGTAGTTCAGATATATGCTGCCCATATCCTCATACCATAAGGCATGCCTGGGAAGTAACAAGTTAAGTTTAATTTCAGTTGTTCACATGTGCTTTACACTCAGTTTGGTTTATGCTCATGACATGGTATCAGAATTTTTTCTAGAATTGGGCCACTGGTCTAATATAAATCTCTTTGAAAGCAGTGTTAGTGTTGATAAGTGTTTCATCAGTGCAGTGACAAAAGCTTAATCTACTGTCCCAATAGGATCTGGGACATGTGCAAATTCTGTATATGTTCCTAAGCAACTGGAAAACAAGTTACATGTTCATTTGTTCAATCAGTTTGATTGTTCAGTTACTTGTATTCACTTATTTGTAGTATACTAAACATTACTAGGTCTAAATGCTACTCAACACAATGAAGTGCATGAGTTACTGTAAAACACTCATCTGGTAGTTTAAGTTGTCCTCACACAATTTATCAAGCAACTTTTAAGAACTAATTAGCAAGTTCACTTAGCACTTGGGAGAATGACTTCTAAGACCCTAATGCCCACAAATTTGAAGACTCACAATTTAACACCAACTTACTAGCCAGATTGCTGTAATCGTGCTTTTAACAATGCAAATCCCAGAGTAAAACTCCCTACCTGAAAACATCAAGAACAGTTACCAGTGCTCTGATGACAAGCTATAACTCAACCTGCAGGAAAGCAATAGCTTTTTTTGTCACACCTGTTATTAACATTCATTAACAGCATGCTGGAGGAACAGTACTGAGGAAAGTCTGCTCAGCTTGCAAAACAGCACAATATTGCCAGTGAGAGCATTTAACTTGCTGGAAGCTCCTCATTTTTTAAACAAATGTTTCCTGAAGTAAAGCTAGCACACACAGTAGCTCTGGCATGCACCGTAAGTAATTACAGTTTAATCCAAACTGCTTGCAAAACAAGTTCATCACCAGATGTGCACTGCTTCCTCTGTGTGAGAAAATGAAAAATATAGATGAAATCCAGTTACATTAGAGCCCCACTGTATTATAGGCAGTTAGGTTTCTTTAGGCAAGTGTCCGAACTATTAAGCTCTGCTCTAGCTTCAATCATCAGGTCCCAGTATTTGCATATACACTGGGAATTTGCATCTGAAAGGTACAAATGCAGTACTTCTGCATCTTAACCACTGAAACAGCAGTCTTGACTAGATTATTAGTTAAATACTGAGTTGATACATGCTTCTACAATAGTCATCCGAACAGTTTGACTACTACTGGTCAGTTCACTAGCAAGACTGAATCTACTTCCCCATTTTAGAAGCCTGAGATATCCCAGAAACTGGGATAAAAATACTAATACTTAAAAAGTTAAGCTCATCTGGGAATACTGAAAGCCAGTAACCAAGTTAATTGCCATTTTCCAAAGTTAGTGCTGCTGGATGCATTTGCAAGAAAAACATCTACAGAATCCTTCACCTCTTTAGTTCCCCACATCTTAATTTCACTTTCACCTAACAGCTTTTCACAGTCCAGGGTGTATACCAAAGATAAATAGTCAAATTTAGAAGCAGCTTTAAAACATGTTCAAGACTAATCAAACTCACACAGAATACTGTTCAATAATCTCACTGTTAGTGAGAGAAGAAAACAGATTGTATTTAACCCCTATGATCTAAACACAAAAGGCTCTTGCCCACCTGATTCCAGACTGAGTTTAGACAAACTAAAAGGTCATCATTATACTTCAAACCATCAGATTTAACTCATTTACTTCTGCACTTGAGATGGCAAGAGACTACATCAGATTTTGTAGTTAAGTGCTAAATGATCATTCACTCCAATAGGTCTACTCTTAAGTAGCAAGTTATCATTTTCCCTCTTATCCCATTTATGTCTAGTTCTCATTTACAAATGATTCAGAGTAAGGAAATAGTATTTGTGTTCTCATACTGCACTGTGATAAAGCTAACAGTCAATGAAGTATGTTTCCAACTGGTTCATCAGCAGGATCAGCACTACCACTGAAGTGTTGGTGCCCTTTATTACACAATTCTTCTTTAGCATGTGTGAAGTACATTTTAAAATGTGACTCCTAGATGACTAGAGCAATAAATCCTTTGGATTATGTGATACTGCTACTCAGACATGCTTAAGAAGCAATAGCTTTCACATTATAGAAACTTGGTTTCAGTTCTGGAATCCATTCTAGTCCAAGACAGAAAAAAGCCAGAACCATTGTTTTAACATCAGGCAAGTTTCAGCTAGCTCCACAAAGTGGATCACATTTGTCGATTAGTGATCTTGCATCCTGGCATTCCAAACTCTAGCAGCCTTAGGTACAAAACAGACATATTGTTCTAACAGCATTTGAGAGTGCTGGCGACTCCCAGCCATCTAACAGCAGCACTAGAAGGACAAGAGAGTACTCCCAACTACAGTCAGTAACTCATAGCTAGATTCTTGTATTAGGGAAGCCTTTAGATCCCATGCAAGTTAGACCAGCATCTTCCTTTCTACCTACAGGGACTGTTTGTCAGTTATACTTCAACAGCTACCTGTAACCAACAGCACTGGGCAGCCAACAGGCAATTTCAAATAACACCTGTTAATGAAGAAGTCACAAGGATTAGTTAGCTACCCCAGAAGTCTTGAGGCTTGGGTTCTAACACTGCAATGCCATATAGATAAGCTGCATACAGACACCTCGTCAAGAAATAAAGGTGCAGGAGCACTGAAGCTGAAAGTCTACAAAGATAAACAAGGACCTCTATTGCTTCAGTACACAACATGAAGGTTTAAGTAGGAGACAAAGCTTGTGGGCTCACCATTCACCTTAATTACCAATAATTTGTCCATTTGGTTTTGTGAAAAATACCGCTGCAAGCCTGCAGGCATTACTTCTGTAAAACTACACCACCACCTCCTTCAGCAACCTATCTCTTCTGACATGTTTGAAGGTTTTGAGGCCATCCACTCCTGCAGAAAGCAAACTTACCAACTGGTCTTGATTGAGGGCTTCTCCCTTCTTCAGGCGATCTTTGTAGTCTTCTAGTTTGAGCTGCAGGAAAATCCAAAGTAAAATTTTTATATTGATTTCTGTCTAATGTGGAGTACGGGGGTACGAGTGAAGTTACATATTCTTTCTGTATTTTAAGTCATCCGCATACTGCAACAGAATAGGAATGTTACTACCTCCTCATTTTCAGGAGAAAGGAACATAGAAAGCTTTCCTATGCCTCTTATTTGGCAATCTCAGTCTCCAGGACTGTCTACTTCCCTTTCCTATCTTTGATCTTTCATTTCTTACTTGCTACCTTTGTTTTATTTAAGAAACACTAATGCATTGACCCTAGATCTTTAGGGGGCTCCAAACACATCCAGTGTCCTTGTTTTAAATTAGGCTTTTTCAGCTTTTCCAAGTCAACACTGGAATTCAGTTATCCTTGAATAATCCTACTTAATTTTCCAAAGCATGTCTTTCAAAATCTGGCTTCAGTTATGTCATCAAGATTTCATAGCACTATTTCCTAAGTAAGTGGACTAATGTCTTTAGGGAAGAAATAAGATTTCTAATACACTGAAACAGTCTTTAAAAGCTGATGGAAACTACACAAAACTAAACTATTAGGCATTACAAGCTTCTTTATACACATAGGGAAAAGAAAGGGGAGTTCACTGCCATGAAGTTGAGTACTATTTCATTTGTGTATCTACCCACATAGGGTTTTACTGACACAGTACCTATAGGAGCCTAGGACTAGGAATACTTTCTACTCATTTTAGTAAGTCACACTTTCATTTGCTGGTGAGGCCATATTGTCATTCACAAGAAAATCAAAGATACTTGAGAAATTCACAACAATAAGCTTCCTTGAACAGAATTAGAATACAACACAAAGCTGGTTAATCACACAAATAAAACATGCTTATCTGACATTATTCAAAATTACAGCATGATGCATGACATGAGACAGCAGTAATACTGCATCTCCTGCAGGAGGATCAAGTCCCCTAGCTACACAGCCAGAAGTCTGATCTACTCCCTCTCCTCACCCTAAGACATAACACATAAAGCTTTTCAGACATTTAGAGAAGCACAACATATTCATACAATTGCTTTACTTGTAATCCTGATCCAGTACTGAAAGCAACAGCACCATTATTTCTTTTATCTTACAGAAAATTGCATTTTCCCAATTAAAAATCATGCACACAGCCTTCAGTCACCTGCCAATCAACTGAAAAGTCTTAGAATGCAAAAGCCTGACTAGCTATAGACACCATATTTTAGGTCTATCTTTATTTCAGTTCTCAATAAGACTGTTCTATCTGCCCCCACCCCAGAAAAGCACAGTTCAAAGCAAAAGGGCAGGCTTTGGAGGCTTTCTGTATAAAAGGTTTCTAGTGAATAACATTCTTCTATATTTAAAAGTCAAAGATTTATGCAAAGTGAAAGGCAATACATATTTAATATAATTTGACATTTCCATGAGTCAGAGGAAACACTGTTCTAACTCCCAATTTTACATACATTTCTACATCCTAATATTAGATGCATGTAATCAATAGAAGAAATATGAAGATTTCTGCAAGACTATAAACCATCTCCAAATCAGTTCCAAGTTAGTTCTGAACTGATACAGTGTATTAGAGAAGCATTCCCAGTTTTGATCAACATTCAATTACTTTTGCTAACTATTGGGCATGCACTGTAAAGCCAGCAGCTGAGAGCAGGCTTCTAGTTAGCTGCATTCCTGATTCTGTGAAACAATGTTATGCTCACACAATGATGTCAAATGGAAGTGCCTCATTTCAGAACAGTAAGAGTAAAGAACACCATTCTTTACTATGCAGGGGTTATAAGTGATAACAAAAACCCACTAGCAAATCCACGTTTAGGTCCTTCCACAGGTTATTTTAAAAAAAAAACCATGATTACTCTCTATATACACACATAGCCTTATTCCAGCTATTATAAAATAGGCACTGAGTTTTACAATTAGCAGCTTAAATATGTGCCATACCAAAGAAAAACAAGTTACCTTCTTTTTCTCAATGTTCCTGATCTTGTGTTTGAGGCAGATAAGCCCATTATCAATGTAAGTCTCATATGCCTGGGAAGGAGAGGCTGCCGAGTTCAGCGCAGACTGCAGGGGGCTGGAGGGAGGCTGGCTCTCCCCAGACGGGTTCACCTGCTGCTTGGCCGCCTTCATGCTCTTATCCTCCCCCTCCTCTGACCGGCCTGAAGGTGATGATGGGCAACGGAAAGGGGCTTGGGAAAGCTGCACCATTGAAATGGATGGAGCTGCAAAGAAACTCCTTTTATTTAGCTCTCTCTCATCCCCCCCCTCCCCTTTTTAAAGTTACATCTTTTCTTATCACACATTCAGAATGTGTAGCCACAAAATCAAGCCTCGGTAAGAATTTATCACAATCTTTCACTCTTCTCCCTGCCCTTTCAAAATATCTGTAGCAGGAATTTCAAAACAAGGCAAACTTTGTATTGTTCAAGTCTCCCCACCCAACCAGACACCAGAAATGCTTTACATAGGCAGAATTAGACAGCACAGGGGATGATTCCAGAAACCCAATATAGTGTCCATATAAAACTAGGCAGGTTTCCTGCACACATCACCCACAAGGGAAAAAGCTGCAAGCAAGCAATTGCAAATCACGCCGCCAGCCTCGCATCTAGGCTGCAGCCTGAATGAAGATTTAGAAGTGGCATGCTTGAAGGTACAGCCCTCCTTCTCACCATTAAATTAGTTTTACCCCTTCATGACCTTTACAGCAATCCAATCGAGAATTTAAACTAAAAAGATTTCAACTGAAGAAGACGAAAAAAATTGCTTAATAAAGCAAGTAGCATGCTCAGTTACAAGAGCATCATTCTTCATGAGGAATTGGTCTCTGCCTATACCCATCCAAAAGATGTGCCTGTGCCATGGCAAGATACCAGCTTTGATGGGAGGGGCTGAGCTTTAACCTTGAACAGAGAATTTCTGTAAGAGATGCTCCGCCACCCTCATCTTCAACTACTTACTTACACCTGCTCCTGGAAAGCAATGACACCACATTTCTGCCTCCCTGCCCGCCAGGGAGGCCTGCGGCACATGACCCCGGCGGGCACCAGCCGCCCACGGTGAGGGAGGTGAGGGGCCGAGGAGGAGAACACCGGCCTTTCCCCAGAAGGCCCGCTCAGCCCCTGCCGCGGACCCCGCCAGCGGGCAGGGAGGTGCCTCCGCACCCCACCCCGCCCGCCCCGAGGCCCGCCGAGGGGGGAGGCCGGGGTCAGCCCTTCATCACGCCCTTGCCAGGGACGGCGAGGAAGCACCTCCCGGGGAGGGCACGGCCGCCGGCGGCCCCCCGCCCCGCTGCCGCTCCCTGCGCACGGCGGAGGAGGAGGGAGAAGAGAGCACCGGCGGGCTCCTTCCTGCCGGCGTCGCCGTCCCGGGGATTCACCTCCTCCTCCTCCGCTTCCTGCGCCTGCTCGCGCTGCCGCTGCCGCTCCCGCTGCGGCCGCCGGGCTGCGGGGGGCCGCGGCCGGCCCCGCACCGCCTCGCTCCCGCCTCCCCGCTCACCTCGGTGCCCGCACACGCTCAGGCCCGCCCCGCCGCCCGCCCCCCGCCTAATATAGCGGCCGCGGACGGGCGGGGCGGGGCGGGGCGGGGCCCGCCGCGGAGGTCACCGCCCGCCTCCCAATCGCCGGCGCCGCCTCACCTGCCCGTCTGCCTTCCCGCTCTGCGCCGCCGCGCCTCACGTGACGCGAGGAGGGGTGGGGACCGTTACTCGGGGCGGGCAGCCGTTACCCGTCAGCGTGTGCGAAGGGGCGGGGCGTCTCCCTGTGAAGGTCAGGGTGCCCCACCTGGGGGCCGCCCTCTGGGTTTAGGGGCTGAGGCGTCAAGCTGCCGGGCAGGAGCTGGTGCTCTTCCGGAGCCTTGCGTGGGCAAGAGACCTGAGCGATGATCCTGGCGGGAGGTGGCGAGCAGGGCGTCCTGGGAGAGTACAGGCTGCTGTCAGCTTTATAGGGAAGGGATGTATGGCGTGACATCACCCCGTGCCTTGCTCTGTCCGTACGGGGGAGGTTCGCACCGGTCCCCAGTGGAGCCATGATCCGCTGCCTAGTTGCGTGTATCACAGCAGCCTCTCAAAACAGTCGGCCCAGGACAGGCTGGCTTCTCTTTCCAGGCAGCCCTGAAAAAAAGGATCTCATCACCCCAGTGCAAGGGGGTCCCGGCCTCCACCTGTTCACAACACAGGGCCCAGTCGCACCCTTTCACTAGCGTGGGCTGGGTGCCCATGGGACAGTAAGAAATGTTGGTCTGTGCCTGTTTAAACCAGCAGAAGCGTTCCTCTGGGCCAGTACAGAGCCCCATGAGGAGACTTAGAGGACTGTGGGTCATCTTACGTAACAAAAGATGTGTATGTCCTCTATAAATGCAGCCCAATCAGGTAAACACTTAATAGCTAGTAAAAGCACTTAAGTCCATTGAACATACACAATAAAATAATCACAAACTTGCTTTTGTTAACCTCTAACAATGGCATCAGCGCCGCACAAGGTATCAAAGGTTGGAAGACTAGAGAAAACAGACCTTCCAAAGACCAGAGGACTAAGCTGGAATTATGTTTTCTGTGTTTCTCTTTTTGTGGCCATTACCTCAAAAAGCAACAAGTAATACAGCAATTCCAGAGAGATTCTGAAAGTTGTGAAAGTTATGAAAATAGAGACATTTTGAAAGAGACAAAAGTGAGTTGGTAAGGAAGGATTGCGAAGAGAGGTTTTATGGAACACAAAAGGTGCTTATGTAGTACACAGGATGGATGAGAGAACTGGAGAGGATGGGCTCACACAAAAGAAAGATTGTATTTAAAAGTAAAACCAAGCAAATGACAAGTGATTCAAACAATAAGGAGAATTCACAGAGTATTGCAGAATCGGATTCACCCATATGGAACCACCTGTAGCATCCACAGGCTTGCCACTTCTCCTGGTTTAATCACAAGTCTCAAAATACTTTATTTTTCTTAAAGCCCTAGCTCCTAGAATGAGGTCACTTTGTGAGGCTAGTTTTCATGACTGAGAAGAAATGCTAATGAATAAGAGACAGCTTGTGTCTAGGATCAGCAACGTACACGGAAAGTCCTGCCAGTAGATTTCTGTTCTTTGTGTGGTTTTGTTCAAAGCCAGCACTGATGGGCTAGATCCTTGCAAAGTAATTACAAAATGAATGATCGGTTAATGCATATATTAATAATAAGTCATAATTAATGTGCAGACACCTGGGACTATTCTATAAATCATAATTGCGGCTCGCAAACTACTTTAAAGTGCACTTTTACAATTAGGAAATTGTATAAAAGAGGAAAAAAAATGAAAGGAAGATTCATACAAGCCAAATCCGTATTTAAAATCAAAGGATATTTGAACTTCATTTTAAAACAAATAACTATCTGAGACTGATGCTATATACATTTATGGTATATGTGTGGTCTCTAGAGTACTTTAGAGAGCGCTATTAATGTGGCAAGGTCAAGCACACCAAAGTTAGGAAATGCCAGGATTAAGCGCAGCCTAGATTAATTAGTTTAATGCCATTTTGCAGATCCATTGTGAGATCATCTTTAAGTAGATGGTCGTAGGTTATCATAGTTTAGCCACACATTGATCATAGCCACGGAGTCCTAGACGCTCAGCATTCCCAACCCGGGGATCTGTGCCTTTTACTCCAGGATCAAAACGAGATTGCACTCTAATTGCTGAAGAGAAACATGCTGCTCATTTTTTCACGTTTAACTGATTCTGCTTATCCCCTCCAACTGGGACTGCCCCGATTTTTCCCAGTCCCAGCAGTTTATTCCACTCTCATTTTTCTTGCATTCCTATTTCTACTCCTGAACCCCAGGCTCGGTCTTTCTGCCCAGGTCTGCATGTTGTCTGAGTCACGGGCTCCTCTGAGAAGCAGTATCTCCTTTGCACACAATTCCAACCCTTTGCCCAGCCACTTCCAGTTTTCCACACCTGACTCTTCATCCAGCCTACCAAAACCCTTCCTAATCCCAGTGGCATCCAGTGTCAGCCTGCCTCCCTCCAGCTACAGGGGGTCAACCCCCAGCCAGTCGTGGTGAAGACTGAGACCAGGTTCCCAATTTCATTCCCTGCCATCCCTTTTATTATTGTATTGTGAAACTCCAGAAAGTAAATGGATGTGTAGAATAAGATCAGCTGCTTGTTAACTTTAGGAGAGAAAGACATACAGTAAACGTGTTGCAAAGATTATACAGCGATGGACTAGAGAATCCTGCTTCAGTCATGGAACATCTCTCAGAAAGGAAGGCTGCGGAATCCTGGAACCAACAAGGGATGAATATATTGGATCTCACAAAGAGGAATATTAGTCAGAATTACACCCAATTTATTGGAAGAACCTGGAGGATCTTAGGAAATAAGTTGCTGCAAGGCTATGCTATGCTGCAAGGAGTTTTTTCACGTATATACCCTGTGGCTACCTGTCTGCTGTTCAGAACTCAATGCCAAGGAGTCTGGTGAAAGGGTGCGTCACTCGGTGTCCAGCATTGCCTTGCACAAGCTGCAGCACACCACAATGATTTCTAACTAACTGTTGCAAATGCTTCTTAAAGATACAGTTCTCCCTTTACGCTCCAGCTCCTTGTCTTCTGTGTTTTCTTCACAGGATCCTAGCCTCAGTTTCCTTGTACAGAAGCTTTTTCTCCTTCCTTTTTACCTCCATGTTCAATCCTGCCTAGCAAACTGGTTCACATTCCTGCTCTTCTTGTGCAACCAGTGCCAGGCGCCCTTTCCAATTCCCAGCCAGTTTTAATCTCCTCACTCAGTCCTCACCTCGCCAGAATTCTTGATTCTGTTGACTCCTTTCCATTCCCCTCGTTTGGTTTTTTCCCTCCACTTTCCGCATTTTCATCAGACATTTTATTCTTCTATAATGTTCAAGGGAAAGAGGAAAAGGAGCCATGAAAGTAAGCAGAAATAGTTACTGTGCCTGGGAGCAGCCATTACAAGCTTAGTCAAATTTCACCTATGTAGCTCCAGGCCAAACAGAGTATGTTTAATTAAAGCCCGTGTTAACACCTGTAAGATCTGTGAGGGAATGGAGTTATGCTCTCTGGCAGAAGCATCTTTGGAGAACGTACAAGTTCAGCTGAAAGAGCTCTCTGTGGAGTGTGTGCTGACTGCCTGCATATAAGCATACTGCACAAAAGCCACTCCTTGACAGCAAGTTGAAATTCCTGTTCCCAGGCTGCGGCTTTCTGGAATTTCAGTGAAAGCGCAGAAAGGACCCCGGGAACTGCTTGTTTTTTCAGTCCCATTCTTGAAAATGGCTAAGCCAGTGGGTCTCAACTCAGTTTGAGGCAGACATCTAGAACAGAAGAGTTCATCTGGAACTGAAAAAGCTGTTAAAGCAAAAGCAAATTAAAAAAATAAATCGGGAAGTGCTGGGCAACCTTAGTAATAAGGTTGATAGCTGAGGAGAAAGATGTTGTGGTCCAAGCAGTGCAAGCAGCAGTACCTGCTTCTGTTAGCTTCTCTGTCCTCGCTTAGGACCTCAGCTGCAAAAGGGGAAACATTGCAGAGCAGGCATTCATATGGGATTTCTTTGGTTTTTTGTGTGCATGAGTGAAAATTTCAAAAGAAATTAACCAGTTTCCAAGGGTGAGATTAACGGGAACGTTTGCCCATAAATGCTTTGCAATAGGGACTGGCACATGAAAGTGGATTTGCTATTTGTGTCAGAAGCATTTCTTTCATTGACCCTATGAAAAAAGTTTGCCAACTCCTAAGTCTTGGAAGTTGCTACTCACACCTCTGCTTGTTGGTTTTTTTGGCAGCTAAACTCTC
This sequence comes from Gymnogyps californianus, assembly GCF_018139145.2. Taxonomy (NCBI): domain Eukaryota; kingdom Metazoa; phylum Chordata; class Aves; order Accipitriformes; family Cathartidae; genus Gymnogyps; species Gymnogyps californianus. The sequence continues at coordinate 151,854,054 of NC_059471.1, forward strand.
TCCAGAGTTTATATGCAGAGAACATGCCGACTGTAAGGCTTTGAATGGCCGCTGCACTCTGCTGAGAGGCCAGCCCTCATTTTCAGGACGGGAATCATACTTCTACATTTTCTGTGTTTCTGCTACTGAGCACATGGGCAAGAAGATGCTTAACTCAGATGCAGAGGAGATAAAAGGGAGAAAGATAATATATGGGACTGAAGAGTAGTCTGAGTGATAGACTATTGGGGAAACCTTGGAAATTTGATGTTAAAATATTAGTAAGCTTGTAAAATTAGGCACTGAAAAGTTAGAAAATGGTAGAAGTAAATTTTCCTTTAAAACCAATATTAATTCAGTTCATTTTATGTCTGTCTATTGGCATTTTGATAAATTGATAAATTAACACATTTAGAGTGTTATTTTCTCCATGAAACCTCTCCCTTCCCCCTCTGTTGTTCTGTGCCTGCCATGGATTTGGCCTTAGAACAAAACTGGATTGTGCATTAAAACAGTTGATGAGTTCAGGACTCATACCTAGTTTTTGCAGGATTTAGAAGACTTACAGTGAATGAGCAAAATAACTGAAGGAAAAGAAGATTTTATGGATAATGCAAGTGAACACTGACCTTTAAGCTAAATTTATCCCTATCTCTGCTACAAACTTCTGAAGAACTTCACATGGATATGATCATCATTTTCTAGATGACTTAAGATCTGGTTGTAGATACAGAGCATTCACAGCTGCAACTAGCATAAACACGGGGGATGCTTTGAGCATAATATAGTCCTTTGCATACAAAGTATTCTGGAGAATGAGGCATTATATGTCTCAAATTATGCACTCAAAGTTAGTAGCATCTGTGACTTTCGCCTGTAGAAAGGGGGGATAATCCTGCCTCCACCATTCACAGGAATGCTGATAAAAAGCTGCCCTGTGTATTTCCCCATTCAAAACCAACGCTGTTTCCAAAAGAGACCTTTATTATTTAGTTTTGGTAGTCTGTGGAAAAATATTTTCTTTTTCCTAAACGTAAAGGAGAGTTCTGTGGTGGGAAGAGTTTATTACAAATAGGAACCATAGAACTGCACATGCTCCCTGTTCTGCACAGGGATTAACTACATGATACTGTGAGCCAGGTGTGCTGCCTTCATCTGCTCCTCTGGCAGAGCCCGGATAGTCCAGTGCTTCTTTGCTTCCCAAGAAGTAGCTATAAATTGTTCAGTCATCCTGTCCTTCCATTGCAGCCCTGAAGAGCCCTTCGATGCTGCAGGCCTCCATTAAAATACTATTCTGTTATGTTGTATTTCTCTGGTAGAGCACTTTTTTGCTATGGTTTTCATCTCCATTGAAGTAGCTTCCCAATTGTTTTTTAACCATTTTTAACCTTTCTCAAACATCTGGGGTCCTTCTTTTTCAGATTTCTGAGTTCTTACGCAAACACATTTTCTTCTCACAGAATTTGATTTGCTTGCTTGTCCACTGACTCAGCTGCAGGATCCTTAATTACTAATGGCTCCAGTCTCTGCATAGCAGAGGACCTCCTGGCATCTCACAAGCATGAATCTCTGCTCGCTGTACCCTTATGACCATGGTGCATGGCTCAAAAATGTGTAAGTCAAATAGGTCTTAAAAATACAACAGCCTGACTTGGTTGTTTTCTTTTTCCAGTTGGTCATCTTAGGTGTGGTTTAGATAGTAATGATTTGGATGGCTTAGAAGCTTTCATGCTTTTCATCCTATGACCAATAACCCTAACTCCTCCAGAGAAGCTGATGGATATTTATTATTCCCAGGGAAATAATAATGACAGATTTAGTTCATTCTTATTGCTACCTAAGCACCTTTGATGTCAGGCTTTCAGGTGGACCTGTAGAAAATATTTTCACTTGTGTTTCCCTTTGAATTTTACTGTCACAGCTGCATTCTGGGACTCAATTAAACTTAATTTTAAAGTTTGATTTCAGACCATCACAGACTGTCTCTGCAATCTGGTACCTTTCTCTGCATCATTACCCAATATGTTGTGAGGAAAGAAAAAAATAGGCCCCACTTTCTGACTTTTTCTCATTAGAAAGAAAGGATGAGTAGCAGACAAATTGACATTCCTGAAATCTGTCTGGGACCTGAACTCAGGACTCAATTTCTGTGACTTCATTTTTTTTCTTCTGCAAGTTCTGAGCAATTTCATATGCAAAATGTTATGCACCTGTATGTAATTGAATAAAAAGAGGGACAGAATTTGGCAACTTCACAAAGTGCTATTATGAGATTCAGTCAGGAGAAAAAAAACCACCCAAAATTATTAGCGAACAAAGCTTGGAAACTGTAGAGATTTTTATTATCAGTTAGCTTATTTCATTAATCTGTGTTCCTGTAAAAACTTAAAATTTACATGAAATAATATGGTATTTATGTGGGGAAGATGTCAACAGAAGTTTAAAATGCATGGTAAATAGAAATGACAGGAAAAAAACATAAAGCAGAGACCCAAAACAGCCCTCTGATAGCTTTAATAAAGTGGAGAAGTGTTTTCTAAAAATGTACATGCATATGCTTAATTTTATGTTGCCCATTTTCTCACAAAATAAAACAATACTGATCACATGAATGCAAAAAAACACAAGTTTAAGTATTTATAGGATAGGGCCTCTGTTTTTTGAAGACCTCCAAAGATTCCTTGTAGAATTCAAATATGAAAAATAATTTTTATTGTAGTCCTTCATTTTCCTACCTTTTAATAAAATCCAGGCTGTTTATTAATTTGTATTCTAAAAAGATCTTATATTTTTCTGTTGCAACCATGATTTTCTTAGACTCATCAGCAAATAAACTGCTCATAAATCTATCAATATCTTTTAAAAAATAGCAATTCATTTTTATCAGAAATAGGAATATTGTTGGCAATTTATAACAGGGCTGAAACCACCCCAACAATTTCATAAAACTCTTAGATAGCTAGCAGGATGCATTTATCCAGGGATCATGACAACTTGGTTCTTAATATTTTTTATGCTATTGAATTAAATATTGGACATTGTTTTAATCACCTGCCTCACCTAACTGCCATTTTCATTTACTCTCAATATTTGTTACGAACAGTAGTTCAAACACTCCCTCTTAAAATGTCTGCATAGAAACTAATCTGTTTTTCTCTTACCTTATTAAGTTTTGCCACAAGAAGCAAGCTTTCACTTGGAACAATTTGATTCAGTACTTTGCATTTTTATGTTGGCTGTGTTGATATGAGTGCAGCCATTCACACAAGTGTCGGAACACGACAGCCCAGAGCCACAGCGAGTATAAACTGCAGTTCAGCCTGCAAATTATTTTTTTGTGCAGGACTCTAATTAAACATGTGCATAAGCCCATGCTTAACTTTGAGCATTTGACTAATCCCACTGACTTCATTAAGACAATATATTCTACAAATTTCATTTTTATTAAAAATTCACATTGAAAAGCATGGGGGTTTTTTGCATCTGCTGTTTTTCCTGCTCACAAGAATTGCGATCTTAATGGGATGGTTCATCTTCGTAAAGAGGAGCAGTAAGTGCTTCCTTGAGATAAAAATCTTGACAGCTTTCCAGTATAGTATTTGTATGCTAATGGAAAAGTAACATGAAAGAACTTCACTTAAAGTGTTCATGAATAATTGTTTACTCTCTGTATTATTCATATAATTCAGATACATATGTATTATTATGTTTTAAAAGTTATGAATACTGCTCAATTCACAGATCCTGTTTTTAAAAAAAAAAGGAAAACAAAACCCTAGTGTTTCTGCAGCACTTTGAACATGCAGAAATGTAGTTATGAAAAAGCAATAAATAATGTTGTCAAAAGCATACTGCTGCTATACCTCCTAGAGCCAATGGAACACGAGGAACATTTTCTGGTAAAAAAATACCAGAACCAGCTCTGAAGCTTGCCAGAATATAGGAGAATAATTTCAATTTTCCTGTTTTTCAACCAACTGTACACTAGCACGACTGAAGACAAAAACTTGTGAAATAATCAGAGCCTTCAGCCTCCAGTCAAGTTAATGGCAGCAGAGTGTTTTCAGATCCTCAGAAAAGCAGATCAGTATTATAGTCCTGCACCACTACCACTGCTGATAAGAAAACAAAGAGCCAGGGGTGAGCCTGGGAGAGAGACGGAGATTTAGTGACCGTCCTACAGCTTGGAAGGAAAACTATAAAACCTTGAAATCTTCTCTTCCAGTAGGGCTGAAAGGCAGCATGAACAGATGTGGTTATCTTCATGTTTCAGTGATAAATAAATATGCATTCATTTCACAGACTAAAATGACCTAGATTGACTCAAGAGTCAACAGCATGATACACAGGGTTGTTAACACAAAGTGGAAAAAAAAAAATTTCCCTTTTGAATGCTGCCCTGTCTTACACGCCTAGGTTAGGGCCACATTGTCCTTGCCACCAGCACGTCAACAACAGCACAAAACCCTGGGCCATGCTGGATGCCTGGATCGTGGCCACACTTCCCAGGCCTCAGAGTCCTTTGGAACCGCCTGAATTATTCAGTGTTACATGGAGGGGCGTGAGCTGATGAACGCTGGCCTGTTTTGCGCTTGAGTTTCCTTCCCGAGATAGCCAGTTGCACGTACCAGGGCAGAGGCTGGGCGCACCCCAGCACAGGCTGTGTGACTGGTGGGTGGATCAGATCTCAGATGCAGAACCAGGAGCCAGTCAGGCTTAACACCCTTCAAGTCCCCTGGCATAGGTCGGACTCCTGGTAGCCCTAGACTAAGCAGGCAACTTCGTAGCTAAAAGCTTCCACTTCCAGAAATGCTGAGCCACCTACAGCTCCCTCTGATGTCTGTGGTAGCCAGAAATGCTCACCCACTCTGCAAATAAAACCAAAAGCCCCTGGGTCTGTAAATATTTGTTCACAGGCTTATCTTTAAGTACATAAGGAATCCTGCAAGACAGTATCCAGCCTTCATTGAAGCCATTGGAAATACTGCCATGGGCTTCTTGGAGGTCAGTATTTTGCCCCTCACCCCCACTGGACTTCTCGTGCATTCAGTGGAGGCCTGAATTTGACTTATGTGGTCACAAAAAAAACCCCAAACACACCTGAATATTTGGATATATTTTATGAGAGAGATTTTAAATTAAAAACCTCCACATTCCCCCTTACCTTGTGATAATGCCTACCCATGATGCTGCTGTTAGTTTCACACTGCCAAAGGTTTACTAGTTTCAGCTTTGCATTTTAGTTTGCTCCTGTCAAAAGGTTTTTTTGCTGTGTAGTTCAAGTATATTGTACCATTACAGAAAGGTCCCTAAAACGGTGCCTGACTGGAGTTAGGTGGATATTTCTGCTCTCTGCAGAGAAACAGAATAGAGAAACGTACAGTAAAAACTCAGAGGATCTTAAAAATCCGTTAGAAACTGCATTACTCACCTTGATTTTATAAAGAAGATACTCAGATATGATGGCCATATGAAATGCCAATATAATTTATAACTGTTCTTTTTTTTTATTTATTTGTCTTACTTCAGTGGCTCACAGGCTGAGTCTCAGTCTCTCTTACTTAATAGCTGTGGGGGTTATTTTCAAATGACACGGGGGATTCACAGACCTGGCACATCCCCAAGTATAAAAGGGCTCCACGCAGGGCAATACAGTACTGCTCAGCTCCTCCTCTGCTCTTTGCTTTACATGGTGGCATGTAGCAGAGAAAACCCAACATGCCAAACCCCGACAATTATGAATGACCCTCAGGGTGGAACTTAAATTAGTTGCCTAAATTTCCAGTGCAACTTAAAGAAAATAGTTTTATGAAGCTTCCTCCCCCCCAGCCTCGCAGCAAATGACCTTTCTCACAGCTAATCACAGTATGATTATTTACTCTGAAATTCTGTGTACAGACTTCATCTTCAAGTAGAAAAATTATAGCAGTTTACTGGGCTACCAAACATTTCTAACCTTTTTTTTTTTCATGTTTAGCTGATGTTACTGTTGCAATTAAGAACACCGTTCAAGCCTGCAGGTGCAGTTGAACAGAACTTTACATGGGAACTTCCCTTGAAAATCGGCATCAAGGAAAAAAAATTATGTAAAGTAGCAGACTGAATATTAACAAATTGACCAAATGCCTTCTCAGCCTTCCAAACAGCCTGCGCCTCCGAATATACAGAGGAAGAAGAAGTTGCCATTCTTTTACATTGCAATCATCAGAAGAGGAACACGTGCTTCACTCTGTGTGTGGGGAGGTGGCGGGGGGGCTGTTCACATTTGGTAGATTGAGAAGAAACGGGGGTATTTCTGAGTAGATGCATTTTATGTGATTACTATGTTGCCAGTCCAGCAAAGCACGGACTTAAGTGCACAAGAAATTCATTGACTGCAATTTAATTTTAAACACCTTTTTTGTGAATTTTTAGTTTCTTGAGATTTTTTTAAAGTATACTGGTTCGCTAATAAGTGGTTTGTTAGGCTCACGTTAATCGTTCCAGCAAATCCTGTAAGTGCAGCGTTCAGGCAGAGCTCAGTTAATTTTATCCAGCACCTTTTATGGGAATCTCACAGTTGTCCGGAAGTTTCCGACCCTGGGAGAGAACGCTTGTAGTGACAGGTAGCATCCTGATGAGGGAGGGAAGTTAAACTATTTTTTTTAATCATCTGTTGATTAGTTTCATCATGTTTCCTTTTCTATTCATCCTCCAAATATTCCATTGTCCTTAGGGGGTAACACCTGTGTCCAACATTTTTTCATTGACGCTTCTTCTTTCTAATAGCCTCGGGCTACCTGCTTCCCTTCGTCATCAGACAATTACACAATATGAAGTGTGTAGCATGCAGCTGAAGTGTTGTGAGGGAAAGGATGTCTTGAACTCATTATTTGGAGAGATATGTAACAATGAACTATTTGTGATGCTGTTGGAATAACATATGAAATAAATTAAGTGGAACTGACTGCCATTTTGCATATGATAATGGAGAGTTTAAAAGCAATGTCTTAAAAAATTATGAAGTTGATTGAAATTATTATACATTTATTTTCTACCTCATACGTTAATAAGAGAGTTGTGACAGTGATTTCTAAATAGATAATAGAGAACAGTGAACTAACACACATGCTTTAAAACCATGATTTGAAAATTTCCCACTTTGTTGCATAGTCATGAGGCCTGTTACTTGCACATTTAATTTCCTCTGAATACTTTTAGCCCAGTGAATGATTATAATTATTAAATTAATGTACTGAAGACTGAATCATTTTTTATTTTTATTGCTATCTAGATACTAAGGCAGGTAGAAGTGATGATGAATGTGTGGGGTTTTTTTAAAGACAAACATTTTATTTATCTTGTTGGGCATAAGTTTTCAACTAATTTGAAAATTTAAATGAATTTACAGCTTACAACAGATGACAGAAAGGCAGTCCTAAAAACAGAAATCTCATTTTCCCTTGTGTTGGGTTGCTCACAACAACCAATGTATTTAAAAGGGCTATGGCTGAAAGTATGCAGTAGTGGTCAGCTAATATCCACAATTAATTTGTATGTTTGTTTTGTTGTGTTTTTAGAAAAGCTTTTAGAAAACCTGAAATAAAAAACAAATTTTGAAATTAGGTAGAAGTTCCAAGGGTTCCAGAGGATCTCAAGTACTAGATAACCCTTTACTATTTAATCTCACACTAATGCCAATAGCCCTTACTGACAAGCCATTTTACTTATGTTGATTTTAAGACATTTCCATAAATATTTTAAAGCTCTGTGCTAGACAGCTCTAATTCTGCAGATATTTAGAACTGGGTATGTGGCCTGATCTATCCCCCAAATGGTTACACACAGAGGCTATGATGTGTTTCCAGATTCAAGTCCTAAATTTGGTAGCTTTAAAGTTACTTGTTGTAACAAGCAAAACACTGGAAAAGATGGAGCAGAAATGATGGTACAGTGTCAGTCAGTCCTGTGATTCCCAAGCCAGAACTGGGATGGGACCTTCTGCGTGTGCTGCCATCGCCGGGTTTCCCCTCTCGCAGCCTTCTCCCTCGGTAGCCTCACCTCCGGCAGATAAACCATGACAAATAGCTTGTAACAAGCTTGTAATCACTTCCTGGACAGTAACATCTCAAACAATTAATCTGTTCGCCAATGCACATGCACCTAAGCCCTACCAAAGTTGTAAAAGTAAAAATACATAGTTACAGTGCACACCCCAGCGAGTACCTGCTTTCTGTGTTACGGTCGGCTTTGTTTGCATGGATGTTGTTTATGGAAGTAGTTAAGACAAACTGAAATAACTCATTCTTGTAACACAGCAAGAATGCCCTTTCAGTGGGAAATGTGATATTGTTATAACTCTGTTGTATTTTTAGATATATTACCCTAACCCTTGAACAACTCATGCTCTCTGACATGGATGTAATCAAGGGCAAAGGAACTAATGAGGAAAGAGAAGAGAAAGACAGTTTGAAGTCGGGGGGGCAGCTTTAAAGTTAGCAAGGGCCCTGGGTAAATTCCCCATCCTGTGCACATATGTGTATAACTTACACTATTGCTGCATTGCAACAGTGGGCCCTCCGCACATAAATACTGATTTACTATCTGTAAATTTTACATGTACATTTACAGCCACTTTAAAGGCCATTTATATTGTCAGTACAGGGTATTGTGACCTGAGTGTAAACAGAAATCAGATTCTTGGTCTTTCTTAACTTTTGAAATAGCCACTCATCTTCAAAGACTATAAAATGAGAGAAAAATGTGAAACAGAAAGAAGCAATTTTCACTTTGTTCAAGTTTAGACAAGAGCAGAGGTGACAGCATAATTTTTGAACTCTCTTCTCACTAGGTTTGGCCAATAACTTGGCAGTAACTGGCCAAACCACTCTAAACAAGGAGGCAGGCAATAATTTACACAGTTTAAAATACCATCTCTGTTCTCATTACAGAATATAGAGCTGGGAGGGGACCTGTCCTGGGTCATGGAGTGCGTTCCTCTGCAGCCACAGGCAGCCAGAAAGCATAATTCCTCATATAAACACTGCCCTTTTATTTTGGCCAACTCATAGGTACATAATCTCCAGGTTATAAAATTAAGAGAAATCTACCTCATAGTTCACAGCTTGCAGACATTGCTGCTTTTAACCTAATTCAAGTGATGTAGGAAACAATAAAGAACTAATGTGAAAGGGGAGACTTAATTTTCCTGAGATTTTTGTATTAGAAAATCAAATCTAATCTAATTACATATCAGACTGCCAGAACCATCTTCCAAACTCCATGGCAGAAATTTCACCTGCATAACTTCTCCCTTGCCCCTCAAAGCCTACAAAAGTCTGAATTACACTTCCCTGCATGGATATTAAATCATTCCTATTTAGTTTTAGTTTCTTTTCTGTTTTCCCTGCAGGGCAAACTGGGTCTGAGGAATCTACACAGGTCACTGCAGATGGAGATTTTGCTCAAGGGAGGACACGTGGGAAGCCGGCTATCTCCGCGCTGTTACTCCAGCGGATCTCTGCTCGGCTGCGTGCCTTCTCCTCAGCCCCGCGCTGTCACGGGGCAGCCGTCTGCAGCTCACAAGCTTCCCATCTAAGCCTCGGAGCCATACATTGTGTTGCACAGAGCACTATTCACATAGGCCCAAACAATAGCTGAGGGTTAGCTTGTATAAATGATGAGAGGTGATGCAGAGGGGATGGGCTCTTCACTCACCCGCCTTCAAAAGAGGAGAAAGTGCCTGCCTAGCAAACAGCCAGTCTCACATGGAAAGCTGGTAAAACAGATGAGGCGAAGCTCCTGCTTCCTGTCTGCTGACAGAGGCCTTCCAGAAGCAAAAGAGACAACAGATGGTTACTGTATGCTAACACCACTGAAAATCTGTTCAGGTCCCGCTGTTTCTCAGCTCACCTTTTATTCCACACTCCCACGTATCTCCATATTCTCTCAGACCTTTCCTAAAAGGCACATTCCTCACCTGCAATAGGAACCTGCATTATACTAGTGCCACTGCTTACAATTAGAAAAATCATCTTTTCCTTCACTTAGAAAACTTACTCTTTTCCATTTCTTCCTTAAGAGCCACGTTTGCTCAGTCTTCCTGTATTGAAATCCACTTGGATACTGTCAATTCCCATTTTCCATTTGATCTTTGCCTTAAACATTCAACTCATATTGGGACTCCCATCTGCTCCCAAAGGTGCAGAGTCAGGAACAAAAACAGTATGATCAGTTATCATTCAGACTTCAAAAGCGTGTCCAACAGGCTAGACAGAAATGACAGAAACACTAAAAAAGACAAAGTTGAGAGAGAGTGGGAAAAGGGGGGGGATCAGACTAAGAAGGTGATGTTACCTAGGGGAGCTAGTATATAACATGATTAGATTTTACTCAGTTTTTCTTTCTAAGGTACCTTGACCTCTGTTCATGACTATTGTAAAATTTCTAGAAGCTCTGTAACTTTTGAAGATTAAAAATAACAGAAAAAAGAGCAAAGGGGTTCCTATATTCCTGTTTTATTTCAGTCCAGTGTAAAGGAGGACAATAAATCTGCTGCCCCATCAGGACATAAAATAGCATGTTAACTCCAGTAGTCTCTATGCTACAGCAGCTTCAGGAACAATTGCCAGTCTTGTTTCCTCCCCTGGCATTTCTGTCCCTATGGCTGCTTCAGCAGGAGCCCGTGCACTGGCTGCGTGGCACTCGGGGCACATACGGCACTGCTGCGTCCCAGGCACACTGAAGCGTGCACACATATAGGACACTCCCGCGGGTATACCCTGTCACACTGATACACTTGCCATCTGCATAGCCGCCATCCCGTCCAGCACTGCATTGCAACCCCTGCCAGGTCCCCCAACGCAGTTCTTTGGCACAGAGTCCCCTGACCCCCAGGGGTGTGACGGGGTCGGACCATGGGGATTTTGATAAATCAGACATAAAAAGGAGGCTGCATTCACCATTAATTATTTACATAGACCTAATTAGCTCCTCATGAACTCGCCCTGTGCCACCATTACAAGGTGGTAGCCTTTCTGTAAAGGATTCTGGCTGTGGTTTGCTCTCCGATTCCTCACAAGGTGGCCTTGCCATGAAAGCAGTCCTTGCGAGGAGACATTAATGACTGATCTGTGATGCTTCACCTGGATTCGATCCGCTGCGTTTTTCCAATTACTTAGTAAGGTTTCTTAAGCAGGTGGAAGAAGATTACATTTATTACATTACACTAGATCAAAACTCTGCTTCAGTACCAAACTGCTGTGGAATGCCATGGCCTAATTAAGGCAATGTTAGCAAGTAGCAGCAGCACACGGCTTTGAAATCTCATTGGAGTGGAACAAAAGTTGTTGATGCTAGTTATGTTGTGTCTGAGAATCAGCTGTAAAATTCACAGCCATTTAATTTGCATCTGTTCTCAGATGAAAGAACAGGGTCTTTTGACTCAATTGAAATGGCCTGCATCCTTGAGCAGGATTTGGCCCTTGATACTTAGTGGATTCTGCAAGTGATAGATGCCATGCATGCCTCCTGCATGCCCTACACTTTCACTTCTTGAAGATAAAAATCACAGAAGGTATACCAGCAGCTTTAGGGGCAATGAAGAATGCCAGAGCTTCTTGATCTAGCAGCAAAGCCCACCTACTGATTTATGACCCGATGTGTACTCTCCCTAAAGCAGAGTTGAAAAAAGACTGTAGGTGGGTTTAAGATCTGTTTCTCTCACTGTTGTGAGGTGGGGAAGAGGTCATGGTTCCTCGTCAGCTCCCTTTCAGGCAGAAGGGGAGCCCAAAGATTATCTCTTGGAGACAAATACCAAGGGTCAAACTATGCCAGATCAGGCAGAGTCATCAGGGAGTAATTACTTCCTAGATGTCAGAAGGTGAAACACTCATGAGATGCAGCATTGCCGATCGCTAGGGCATCATGCTGTTTCACAGTTTAAATACTTAGGAACAGACCTGGCAGCAGGGAAGCATGTCTAGCATCTGTAGCCCAGCTTCTAAGAAAATTGCCTGCCGCGTGTACCAGCTTGCAGCGGCGGTGGGACCATGGCCTATTTTGCTGTGGAGGACAGCCAAGTGGAGCACTGCTCTCACAACCTTGCAGGGCCGCCACATACTGAGAACAGCAGCACCAGGGGCCAGTATTAGCATGAGCATAGCTACGGCTCTCACATCACGACACAGCACTCTGGCAGTGATGAGAAAAGACAGACATGAGCATCACCCGCTGAGCTTCTTTCCCTGCTAAATGATCCTACTAGCAGAAATTCCTCTGCACCTCTTATAGTCTCCAACTACTTTTAGCGGGCCAGATCTTCAACTGGTGCCACCTGGCTTGGATGAGACAATGGCACTAATTTACTCTGGCTGACAACCAAGCCCATCACTTCTGTATTTTGAATCTGTATCATATTCCGGGGCTTGATGGTTTGCTCGTGGGAGCACATTTACTAGCATGTGTACCGTTTGGGAGGAGTGCAGCCCCTGTGGTGCTTCCACCTCTGCACTCTGGAAGCATTAGAGGAGAGTGTGTTAAACCGTGCTCAGCTTCAAGGTGAATTACTGTTTTGAGTTCTTCTGTAATGATTATTTTCTAGCAATAAAGAATCTACCCCTGGGAATAGTAAGGGTGCTTTGTATCACTTTGGCAGTGTAAGGTTCCTCAAGATCAATGCACAGGTAACATACACGCTAAATTCTGTAAACTAGCCTAGAACAGCCGAAAGTTCAGGTACCTCCATAGAGTTCCTTAACCAGTCTTTCTTTTTAGTCTCTCTTCCTTCTCATCATACACTAGTAAACTCTTAGGACTAAAACCTGGCTGATTTTGTCCATCAGGCTGAAATAAACCCATAATTTTAAATACTGGCAATATAAACCTCTACACCTTAACAATTACTCACACTACCTTTCAATTCAGCAGAAGCACATTTGGGATGTGATTCCTCTGACTGGTTTTAGATTACAGGATAATTCAGGTTAGAAGAGATCTCAGGTGATCTCTACTCCAGGGTCAGATATGAGGTCAGACCAGGTTATTCAAAGCTTTGTCCAGTCTTGTCTTGAAAATCTCCAGAGATGGAGACTGCACAGCCTCTCTGGGCAACCTGTTTGAATGCCTAGCTGTCCTTATGGTGAAACAGTTTCTTCTTACTCCCAGCTTGCTTCAATTTATGCTTCTTGTTTCTTATCCTCCCATCACACACCACTGGGAAGAGCCTGGCTCCATCTTCTTGCTAACCTTGGGAAGGCTGTTGTTAGGTCTCCCCTAACCCTTGTCTTCTCCAGGCTAAACAAGTCTAGTTTCCTCAGTCTTTCCTGACAAGGAAAGTGACCATCTTGTTATCCCTCTGCTGAATTCGCTCCAATTTATTCATATTTTTCTTGTATTGCGGGGGTTCAAAACTGCACACGGTATTCAGGTACCCATAGAGACCCTTGTGACCATAGGCAGAGGTCCCGTGGGCTGCCTCTGGGCAGGACAGCCCGGGCCCAGGGTGGCAGCTGCCCTTCCTGCCCAGCCTGAAGCTGCCAGTCTCAGGGTGTGCGCAGGCAGGCACCAGTCCAGCCCAATGGAAACCAACTCAGGGCTCAGTTCCTCGGGATCAGAGGACCAGACCAAAAGAGAAAAGGTGGCAAAGATGGGACTGCGATGTGCGATCAGTGTTGCTGGTAATTTTTTAAAGGGATCCTGTTTTATTTAGATGACATCCCATAACCATCTTTTCAACTCCCCCCCCAGCATAGCATCTTCTATTTTAAACCTGTACCCTGTGCTATTTCTCAAACCCTTGTGGTGCCTGACGAATAGAGCCTGGAGCAGTGAAAACTGCAATTATGGCTTTTTATGTCCTCTTCCAATTTATAGGTTTTCAAATTACTCTACATCCAACACTTCTATTTCATTTGTCATAACAAAATGGGAAACGCTATCCACCTTAATAAGAGTTGCATTTCCATTCAAAAATTATTCCTTTCTGTTTGAAGATGTTGTTTCAGAAATGAACATCAGTGGAAGGTTTTCAGTTTCTCACCAGTGACTGTGAGTCAGGAAGGAAGGTTGCAGGGTTTGTATCTTGGCATTGAAGCCAGTTTTGTGGTTGGGTCCAAGGGGCGTTTAGAAAGTAAAGAGTTATTTCTTGACTGTTTTCAATACAGCTTCATTTTTGGACAAACATTTTCAAAATAGCACAGAAAGAATTAAAAAAATGTATATAAATGTCTGTCCATCAGACCACTGACATGATTTTGAAAGAGATCTCACGCTGGAGAGGGACATCAGGGTGGCCTCTGTTTGGGGACCTTGTGCACATCCAAAGGAATCCCAGTCTGGTGCTGCTCAGTCATTTAAAAACGATATCCAGGATTTTCACAGGGACTTGCTAGAGCTTCCCAAGGCAACGATCCTTTTGTAGTTTTCAAACTGGACTCCCCATGGCCTGGGCATTCCCTTACTCGTCCTCAGATTGGGCATTTCCTATTCCTCCACAAGGTGGGACCCTGAGAGCACACTGAAATGAATACAGAGGGGGTCCTCTAGCCAACTCCACCAATTTATGCACTTTTGAAGTATTTTTTGCTGACGGAGCGGGCATGGGGTGTTTTCAGGATAGCCCTGATTGATGCCATACAGAAGTTTTTCAAAACGTACCTGAGGGGTGGATTTCTGGACACCCTTAAAATGTTCCCAAGAGGGGATTTTTGGTGTATTTCCTAGAATTGCCTCCGTCAGATAATGGTGCCTAAACTGAGATGGCTATAAATGAAGTCTAGCATTACAGGAAACATGCATGTTGTAGAGCTCTGCCTTTAAGCAAATTAATTTTATCCTCAGTTTCTTTACAGCACAACTAAACATGCTTGTCATAATCCTTGTTCTCTTGGGATACTGCAAATACTTCACTATATGAGCTTTTGAGGGAGGCAAATAATAGAAAAATTTGCCAGGAAAGGTTTATCTCTAGCTGTGAACAAGTGTGCAAACCCCAGCTTGGCAATGGATTTTCACCTACCTGCAAACATTTTTTGTTAGTGATTTTTTTGTTTCATGGCTGCTCAATGACATTTTTTGTGGTAGCCCTGTACAGCTGTCTGTCCCATCTCCATCCCCTTCCCCTACTAAAAAGGCTTCCCTATCATCTTGAAAACAAGAGGCTGGGCTTCAGATGGGTCCTCAGCACCGATCAGGATTAGACCTGCTTTAAGGCCAAAAAAAATTAAAGTACCAAATCAAATACACCAGTTGTTCATTTGCATTTAATTTGGAAACCTATAGAGTGTGCACATTATAAATAATTTCACTCAACCACTCTGTACTTTAAAGCGCAGAGACTGTAAAAAAAGCAAATTTGAATTAGAATATGTAGGAGGATTTTTAGGACTTTGCTTTAATCGGAAATTTGATTGACTGAAGTGCTGATAGTCTTAAACCTTAAGTGCCTAGTGTCAGCAAGGAGAACTTTATGGCTGAGTTTTACAATCTGAAAATAAGAGTTTATGTGAAAACATGCAAGAGGTCCTTAATGAAAGTGTTGTTACCAGGCACCGCTATAATAACGCTAATGCTTCTGTGTTCTTACTTTTGACCTCCCTCCTAGTTAGACGTACAGGTGCCAAGGGAGAAGGTTTAGTACAGCACAGGAATTTTGGATGATAACTCTCAAAAATAAGGGAGTTTTTATTGTTTTATAATAGTGCCTCTAGTCCCTCCGATTAAAAAAAAAAAAAAATCTGTGCATTTCTGTCTTTTATCTATCATCTCATACACATCAAAAGCTAGATTGTAGCTAGGGGCAAAGAGTGCTACGGTGGCACCAGCCTCTTCAACAGCTTACCTCTGGGCAGGTGACAATCAGGCAACTGTGTCCAGGGGAAGGAAGAGGCTGCTCAGCTTGCGCCCTGTAAAGGGTAACAGCCTGGCAAGGGTGCCAACCCAAGAGCAATCATGCAGATGACTGGGGGAACAAAAATGGAAGGAGAATTTAGATCCAAAGGAGAGGGAGTCCTTGTGCCTAGCAGGACAGGGAGGGCACAGGGAATGGTGCTTGGAGAGTTTTAGCTGGTTTGCTTTTCTTGGTTCCTAAGTGGTCATTTAGAGGACAACAAGCAAAGGGTCCATGCAGGCATGAAGTCTGGAATTTTACTCTCCCTCTCCATAGTGGAGAGTTTAACACCCCTTCCTTCAGGAAGGCATTTAATGATAAGCATCTCCATTTCCATACAGAACACTAACCCCCTCACCTTAAAGTGTTTTTAAGCCTGTCTCATTCTGCCTCAAGCTGCCCTCTAGAAGTGGGAGGCAACGCTGGGAAGGTGGCAGGGACAGACTGAGAGGGGGTGAGAAGAAGCTGCTCCTTACCCACCACACAGGCCAGCTAAAGTTATCCAGAGAAAATATCCAGCCACTTCCTTCCCTGCCACGCAAGCTTTTCACAATCTTTTCAACAGACTGGAAGCACTGCTCCTTTCCTTCCCCCTCACCATGTTCTAGTTCTTAAGCTGTAGGAGAGGGATGAATGACAGAGACAAGACCAGGCCAGCAGGAGCATGCTCGAGAAGGCATGGTGGCTCTCTGACCTGCTTACCGCTACTCCAAACACCTGCGCATCGATTAGTCAGAGCATACAACACTGAGCCCGACTGAACAGTCAGCATCTTGTGGTGTCCAAAATCATGCTGGCTAACTGGGATCAGCCCTTGATCTGTGCTGAGCACTATCTAGGCTCATAATGCTTTCTGCTCCCTCTTCACCTCTTCTCAAGAGCCTTAGAGCCATGATGATGCTCACAATAAAACCCACATAAGGAACAACCAACCATCATTAAAACAGAATACAAACAAACAAACAATTAAACTAGAACCTGAACAGTTGCTTTATTCTGCTGATGTCAGGTAAAATCTCTGAGGCAACAAAGAAGCATCTCCCATAGCCTTGAAGCTGCTGTTGGAGCTTCTTAATAGCCACCACAGGTGTATGTGTAACCCTGGCAATATTACCTTACGGCCACAGTGGAGCCTTTCTGAGCCAGGCTGGTACTCTTGCTTGTACAAGTGCTCTGAAACTCCCTGTGGCCAACGAGGCTCAGATGCTGCCTCTTCCTTGGCCTCTTGCTCTCACTCCCTGTGTGCCCAGAGCTCTTTCTGGCCGCCCCTCCTCAGAAACGGACCCCACATCCAGCACTCCCCTCAAACTCCCCTCCGTTTAAGCACACACCAAGCGGCTATTCTTCACAGGCAAGAGATGACTGAGACAGATTAAATGCTTTGCTGAGGCACGCTGATCCAAGCAAAATAAGAGCTGCCTGTACCTACATGATGTTCTGCCTCTGTTTCCCCATTTCTCTTCCCCAGGGTCTGGCGCACAGCCTTTCTGGGATGCACTCTCGCATACTTTTCTTAACCTGGTCAGCAAGGTTACGAGCTACGAACAGCCAAGCTCAGCTTTCTGCAACTTCCAGCCCCATCTGCCAGCTGATTTGCCTGGTTGGCTTCAAACCACCACCAGGTAGTCCGAGCCCCGCAAGGGTACGATTTGTTAGCCGGTTACAAGCCCAGCCATTAGGCTTTCCCAGGTAAAAACATTTTTTTGTATTTCTTTGTCCACTAACTTGTCGCTGAGATGGAAAGCAATTAAAGAACCAGCCTCGTGCGCTCCTGCAGCAGTAGAGAGGAGCACTGGCCCCTGCCTGCGCGCACGAGCGAGGAAGAGGAGGAGGAGGAGGAGGAGGTTTACGCTCCTTTTTTGTGGCTCAAGAGCAGAGCTGGTAGGCCGTGTAGGTGCAGCATGGAGAGCCGAATACTACCGGGTGACTCAGCTTTTGCCAGCGCCCGAAGAGCAAAGGGGCCATGACCGAGCGAGGGCTCAGTCCCCTGGGTTGAGCAGGGTACTCCCGCGAGGCGCCGCGACTGCCATCGCGGAAAGGGACACGGCGCGTAAAACCCGTACCGGCGCTGCCGGCGGCAGCAGCTCGCACAGCCCGGCTGTCCCTCACGGCGCCGGCCCCTCAGCCAACGGCTGAAACCGCCGGTTTCCGCTTCCCACTGAACGCCCCAACGCCCCCCTGGGCCCGGGCCCGGGCCCGGGGCCAGCGCCACCTCGCGGCCGCCGGGAGAGCCGGGCCGGGCGGGGCCGGGCCGGGCCGGGCCGGGCCGGGCGCGGCCTCGCCCCGCCGCCGCGGCTGCCCCTGGCGGAGGGAGCCGCTGCCCCCCCCGCCCCGCCCCGCCCCGCCGCGGCGGGCCTCCGCGCCCACGCCGGCTGTCCCGAACCAGCAAAACGTCCAGCGGCTGCGAAACGCCGCTGCCCCCTCCCCGGCGGCGGGTACCGGGCGGCCGCTTTACCACCCCAGCAGCCAGGCCAGCTCATTTTCCCAGCTGGGGCGCACCTTTGACTTACCCAGTCTAAGAAGAGCTCCCAGCAGTCACGTACTGGGTGTAGCAAGGCCCCGGTGAGGCGGCTCCTGGGCACTGGGGTGTACTGTCTCAACAAAACCTACGACGGCGTGAAAGTTAGCGGCACCGGCGGCTTTGCCAGGAGAAAATCGCTTGTGGCACGAAAAGGACATAACCGCGCTAGCAAGTTGTGAGCTCCTTTCTCCTGGCAGGCCAGCTGTTTGGCAGGGTGTGCTTGCACCGATGCCTCCTGCAGTGCCCTTGGGTACTGAGGCTTTTAAACCTCCTCATAAATGTCCACATTTTCGCCGGTATCGTCAGGCCACATTGTAGAGGTCAGCAGTAAAAGCCACCCACACCACACCTCTGTGCAGCCTCCGAAGTGCCCAATTCCCGCGTCTCTTTCTAAGATGTCTCACCCATGACAAGCACATTTCCCAGTCCATTTCCAGCTCTCCCAGTACTGTGTTTGGCTTCAGCAGAGACCTGGGGCCGGGTCCTCGCTGAGGCTGAGACCGCTTGAAACAGCGTCTGTGGTGAAGAGACATCTATGGCCAATGGTGAGGGCAAGGGCTGAGCGGGATCACGAATGGTCCTTTCCCATGCCCAGAACTGAAGGCTTAGGACACCTGGGCAGTCTGTCCCTTTCCAGTCAGTCTTCTACTGGGCAGGAGGCTAGGGCAAAGCAGATGTCACGGTCTCCTTTAGCGATAACCTCTCTTGGGTACATTAGAAAATATCCTCCAAATAACTCTCACTAATAAATATAAAAGAAAAACAAAACTTAAATTCTTTATGATAGATGGCATGAAATGTTAGTGCCACGTTCCCTTCAAGTATATTCAGGACTTGGAAGTACACAGGTGTTTTGCGTACCATTTTTTCTCCCAGAGTATGTCACTCCCTCTTCTCTGTAGGCCTGTAACCCTGTAACTCACCTGTTCTGCACCAACAGAATTCGAAGCCATTGCAGGTCAACGCAAACGTGGACTTTCCAATAGAAATACCAACTGCAAGCTCTCCTCCCAACAGCGAAACGGGGTTTGCTGAAAAGACTGGATTTGCTACATGATGCCCATCACAACCAAGTAGATACCTTAATAGCTTTACAAACCCTATATATAATTATCCTGCAAGGGAGCACAGGTTTTGTGTTTGTTTACTGTAGACTGTTTATATGAAGGAAGCCAGCAGCGTTTTCCTGGTGCCATTTCCAGTGCCTGAAAAAGGGGACCCGGACATGTGCTCCCTTTCCCCCTTCTGGCCAGATTCCCATGGGAAGGAAAGAGAAAACAAGAGCCAGAAGGGAGTTGCGTCTCTGATGTTGGCAATCACAGGACCAGGTCTGCAGAATACATGGCAGACTGCTCTTACCCCTCATCTGGACAACCTAGAAATGACATTACGTGCTACAAGAACCATTTAGAAGGAGCTTCCCTTTTTCTTACATCATATTGAAACTAAATTTTTATACAGCTTCAGAAGAGTTGTAACTGTTTAGTCACTGGGGCTGGATGGCACCCTGTCATCTGCTCAGAAAGCAGGTTACAGGCTCAGTGTTGTGTAAGTCACAGAGAAAGAAATTTCCACATTGTACAAATCAGAATAAAATTGCTCTTCATGCAGCACCATACAAAAGCAAACAGCATCTGCCATTGCGTGTTTCACCAGCAGCACTGGGCACTCAGGCTTTGGAAATCATGGATCTGCTCCCTGTCCATTGGTGACCTCCAGCAAAACACCTTCTTGTCACATGCCTTGTTTTTCTCATCTTTTGAGTATAATACAATCCTCTGTAAAGCATCTTTATAATGCTTGCACCGTAAGGTATTTTAGCAGATGTCACACTTGTCATTGTGACAGCTGATTCAGGTGAAGCACAGGAGGGCTCTACCCAGGATTTTGCCTCCTGCTTTCATTTCACATTTGCTCTGAAGATGCCAAGTCCCGCCTCCCCAATGTTGCCATAGGAGCTTCCTCCCCCGCAGCTGTAGCCCTCCATTGGATTATCTGCCCCACGAAAAAAAGCCCTCTGTCCATCAACACCGATGTTCTCAGCACCCAGAGGTTACCCAGACAGTACCTGTAGTCACCAGCATGCAGCAGCAGTGTAAAAGACAGAGGGAAAAGTAATTAATTATTTGAAAAAGGGTGGAAGTTGCAAAGAGTGGGATACACACTAGGTTACCTGCTTTAAACCACCTTTTGGTGCACCTGCTTCTCTTCAGTGACTTTACCTAGAGCTTTTCCTTTTAGGTGAACCAAATCATGGCCAAGGTGTGTTTAGGCATCTACAGCAGGTGATGTAAATATGTCCAAAATAGATGCTATTGTATTAACATCATGTGGTCTTGCAGTCTATGCAGAGCTTTCACTGAAATGATTTCTACATGAATCTCCAGATATCATCGTGCTCAATTTGTTAGAAAATTGCCAGCATATCAGCAGGAATAAATCGGTGTCACCACTGAAGTCCAAAGTAATCTCTTGCAACAAGCCATCATGCTTAAGGTTGCAATGTTTTCCCCATTACCAGGGAACAGCCTCATCTTCTAAACTCAGTTAACTCACTGCCATCTCCTGCCAAAGACCTTGCTCCCACCAGTCTGCTGGAGCTTAGCCAGCTGACTACGCCTGTCGTGGGAAGAAACACTCCAGGCTCCAGCTTCACTAGAGGAGCGCTAGTCTCTTCCACTGACTCCGCTGGATCTGGAAAGGGATGTTTCCACATGCTGTCAGCACCAACCCTTTAACACCGTTGCTTCAGCTGGCCTTTGCTGAATGCCAGTGAGCTAGACAGAAAGCAAGCCCCCCGGGAACACCAAATGTCAGCACCACCCATTCCCAGTAAAGGAATGCCTGACACACACACAGTGCCAAGGGAAAGCTCTGTGATTCTGCCCTGAGACAGCTGTCTATCATAATAAACACCATCTCCTTCCCCTGCTCTGCTCTTCTTTCCAAATTAAATAGGAAGAGCATTATCTCATCCCCCCTCAAAAAGTCTTTAAGTCTTGTTCAAGTAGAAGCATAAGTTGCCTGGGCTGGTTCAAACACTAAGTCTAATTAACAGAACAGAGCTGAAATAAACAGAGGAGAAGTTGTTTATTTTCTAAATAAGTCTAAATTTATTCATTACCCTAGTAAAAAAAAGTTTGGATTACAAGTGTCTGAACAGTATAAAAGTACAAAACAGGTTCCATAGATTTCTAATACATTAATACAAAGTGCATGACTACATACAGTTCATTTTGCATTACTACCAGGAATGGAAGAGGTGGGAGGGAGTAGGGGAAGCACTTGGCGGTTGAAATCTAGCAATAAATAAATAAATACAGAAGAGATGATCCGTATCAGAGCACATCCTACCACCAATACTGCAGCCTTAGGTGTACAGAATTATTGATGCTGAAAACACAAATTCAAATGAAAGCAGGTGTCTGCAAAAACAGCTAGGACTCTTGCTCAAGCCCTTATTAGACATGACCAACCTAGTTAAGCCATTATACAAGCAAGTATCCATTGTATCTACGGTTGGACTCGATGATTTTAAAGGTCTTTTCCAACCTAAATGCTTCTATGATTCTATTTGGTTGCAGATGAAAGCAAGGTAGGCAGCTTTGTCCTCCCTTCAGAATCTCAGAGAGTTTAGGAACAGCAAAATAAGACCAATGAAAGCTCTAAGCTGTAAGGCTGTGATAAGTCAAAGCCCTGTTTCCCCGATGTTCTTTCTCTCCAGAGGCTGGCTTACCCAACGGAAGGAGAGCAAAAAAAAAAGAAAAAAGCTTTGAGGGTAGAGGCTCCTCTTAAAACCTGCATATCCTTCCCCACCTGTATTTTCATTTGCTAAGCATTCCCATTTCAGGAAGTGAGATTACACGGAAATCCAGTCCTAAGCCCTACCCACCACAGTATCATGCCAATGACTCTCACAAGAAGGAAAGCTTGTAGCAATCCATTGTAGAATATCCCAAAAGAGTAATAGTAAGAAAAATCTCCCCTCCCCCCGAAAACGGAAACAAACAAAAAAAGCAGAATTCCCAGCTTACACAAGTTAAACCTTCATAAAAGGAACATGAAGCAACTGGAAGCTAAAACTGCAGCACACTCTTCCAGGAAGCTACTTCCACCCTACAGGTGAAGTGAAGTTTGAAGGAGTGTCACAATGGTTTGCACCCAAGTTTGTCTGGGAATCCATGTAAAAAATACTATCTTTTGATCGCACATGCAAACAGAGCTGCCTCGATTCGGTACAGCACCATTCTTAACAGAACTTTTCGTATTCAGTATTCACAGAAGGATTGATCTGGTGGTTGTTTAAACAAACAAACAAAAAACCAAAACCCAAACGCAGAGAAGCACTGCAGGGGAAGGGTTCCGAAACAGCAATCAGGAATCCAGACCCCAGCCTGCAATCAGATTAAGTCCCTGGACCAGAGCCTGATTTGCTTAGTGAGGGGTTTGGTTCTATGTCAGGTCCAAAACCAGCAGGAAGTCTGGTCTGTGGTCACATTTCAGCTGCACTAGGCCAACAGACAGCAGTTACTCAGTTTTGGCCATCATCTACACCTAAGTTGGGCATCAAGACGTTTTCTTGGTCCATCTCTGATCACCAGTCAGTTACTACAAGAAGTCCAGGGTGTTTGCTGCTGGATTAAAACAAAGTAGCCTCCCATTTTGCTATGTTCAATTCTTAGGTAAATGTTCCTCCTTAGCTAAGGAGGAGAGCTCTCTCACCCCTTCTGAAGAGCACTTTATGTTGGGGCCTTCTCAGGTAACTACCACTTGTAGTAGAGATGTCTGCAGTTTACCAGTCTGTGTCACATAGGAGGGATGAAATATTTGTCTTTGTTACGTCAGTAGTATAGGGTGAGATCTCCACACCTTTAAAAAATATATATTTATATAACTAGAGAGGTGACTTATAACATTTCTATGTATTAGTTCATCTTATTGACTCATACATGTCTAAGAATGAAATATTTTCTTGGGGATTTAAGGGAGGTTACCAACCAACTTTAAAAAAAAATGCCTTACAACCACTGCTTCTTTCAATACAGAAACATGAACTACATATACTTTAATATACAAAACCCCATCCTCGTATTCACTTGTGAAGTGAGTGGGGTGTGGAGAGCCGGGGAAGATTAGACAACCTTGCAGCAGCATTCAGCTTTGCTAAGTGTTCCATAGCATCTTAAATATTTATGTACAGTCTTTCTGAAAGGATACAAACTGGCTTCAGAGTTTGTGGAATTGTAGCAGTAAAATCCAAAACAGTTCTAGGGAACAGTCTTTTGGCAGCATAGCAGGTGTCCAAAGTGAACAGTCACTTTTCTAGTATTTTTCCAGAGAATAAGAGGATCTGTATAACCTTCTGCAGCTATCCAAGGAAGTCACCACTCCTCTTGGGTGGAGATTGCTGGAGATTGTGGTCCTTCTTGTTCTGGCTTTTCAGTGGCAGACTTTTTATTGCTACAGCAAGGTTTGAAGAGATGAGTGTCTATGAGGACTTCCCCAAAACGCCCTTTGTAAATAATTCCACAGCAGACCTTTTGCCTGGAAGAAACGGCAGGGAGAGAGACAGGTAGTTTGTGTGTTTAGAACATACAGAATTTACAGAAATGCAAAAAATCAGTTTGACCCAAGACACTACTTTTCTGAGCCTCCAGCTCAGGGGATAGGAGGGAAAAGGCTGCTCAAAGAGAAAACAAGTCTGCGTCTAAATCCACAACACCACTGGGGGGGGGGGGGCGGGCAGGGAAGAGAGGATGTTAAAAAACACAAACCCATGTCTATAAAAACTAAGTCTCCCATTTTGCTTCCCAGAGAAGTTTCCAATACACAACTATCTGGGCTGAACTAACCTTGACTACAATGCACTTGCGAACACTATTTGATAGGAGGCAGCAGTCACAACAATTTCAGTAGAGCAATTAACTAAACAAGGAATTACTGTGTCACAACAGGCAATAAAAGATAACAAGCTCGTCAGCTCCCAGAAAATCTTGTGGTTTTCCTCCCACTCCACTTTTTTTTTTTTTTTTAAAATGACTACCATCACAGGTCATCCAAATCAAATGCTGTGTTTTGCTAGCAAGCCGAGAGCACTGTTGTACTTGGTAACACATCACGTCTACAGAGCACAGTTTTAAGACAAGATAATGACAGTCAGGAATATTATCTGTTACTCCCCAAAATGTAAAAATATTTTCCAGCAACTGTATTAGTATTTAGGGAACTGGAGGAAGATAGGGGAAAATGTCTTAAACATATGGCATTTCTTTCCAAAGACAGACAGATATCCTATAATACTCTGTGACTTAAATTATATCCTTAAAACAAATTAAGTGCAACAGCAGCAAGTTCCTGAAGAAGCAGAATCAAGCACTGTGTACGTGAAGTGAAATACTATCTGCACAGAGTGCACATTCTGTTGCTTTTTACCTTTTCCAATACGTGAGATCTAAAAAGGAGAAAACCGGTGTTCTGCTGGACCCAGCGCTCATCTCTGTGTCAGAGCCATCATCAGACTGGTTACTGTAACAGGGTGACTGAGCTGGGGAGGCACTCGAAGTGGTGCTGTGGGCATCGGAATCTGCAGGGGAAAGAATAAACGCAAGAATCAAGACACGCACCCAATGACTTATCCTCTTCCTGACTTGTAAAAGGTCGCATGCAGATTGGGAACAGAGACACAGACTTTTTTTAATTAACAAGAAAAACCTAACAATGGCAACCCATTTTTCACTTGCCCCTGCCGATTTCAATAGACTATCTGTCAGCATTTGGGAGACAGATGTCGGAACTGGAGGGGATCCTTGTACACGAGGGACTGGAAAGAGGTTCAGGATCAGGCTTCAGTTCCTGGCTCTCAAACATAGCCTGTGCAGGCCACACTTTGGACAAGATCCTAGCCCTGCTCTGCAATCACTGGAAGATCCTTGAAGACAATGGGAATCTGTGCTTCAGACCTAGTACTTTCTCTCTTACCGTAAATCTCCTTTCTTACCCATTCAGTTAGTCTTGCAAAGCTCTTCTCATTAGTGCAATGTGTTAGGCAGTATTGAGCTTTTGCTGGATCGAGACTATGAACTATGGACTCAGTCCAGATGCACACCTTAACAGAGGGTCTACTAGCCTACCTTTTAGTTATCATCTCTAGCACCTACAGTAACACAATTAGATTAACTATAGTACGTTGAATGAGGAGATACAAGCTCTTTGGGTCAGGGCCTTTACTGATTCTTTGGAGACCTTTTTCCTCAGGCCAGATAGGATAATTGAAAGAGAGAGAAGACCAAGTCAGCAACAGTTAAGAAGCCGGAGGGTTTGCTTTAGAGGAAAAACCTAAGTACCAACATCTATTTAGACCATAACTGGCAGATGGCTTTGTTGGAAAGCTATGAATCCACATCTATTTGAAGAGTCTAAGTGCTAGTGGAAAGAAATCACTGAGACCGGCAGAGGAAGGTGCAAGGAAACTATACAGAGGAAACATGGTAGGAATTTAGGGGGGGGGGAATCTAGGCTAAATAGAAAGCTTGGGTTGAAAACATGTATGGAAGAAAAAGACTGACAGCGGTATCAACAGAACAGTGCTTCTTGGGAAAAGAGCGCTGAAAACAGCCATAGCATATTACTGAGAGCAGGGGGAAACCTCTTCCAACTTCAGTTTCAATAAGGGTCTTGCCCAAGAAGTTCTTTCTAGAGACATGTCATTTAAGCGTGGGACATAAGCTACAATTGTCTACACGTTCAAGCCAGGCTCCCCACTTCCCCACCTCTGTCTCGCAGCCCACCTTGCACACAAGCTCTTCCTCCTCACTCCACCCCCTCCCCAAGCCCTCGGAGGATGAGAGGCTGTGAAAACAGGGAGCGCCCAAATATGTGAGTGTACAATTGAATCTAGATGGTGATTCAGCTTGGCGAGTTAACAGTAAGCTATGTTACGGGAGGCCAAAGTTTATTGCCAAAATCTCTTTGGATAGACTTACTGTGCCGCTTGAATTCCTTCTGCAGTTTGCTGATTTGATTGCTCTTTATTCTGCTTCCAGACAGAGTTTTCATTTTCTTTGGTTTCAATGTTGTTTTAAGACTGGGTCCAGCCCTGGCATCTACCACCTAGAACACAGAAAACGCATGCATAATACTTCTGCATCATGCCCAGATACTGCCCTAGTCAAGGTAGCTGTACTGACTTAGCTGAAGGTGTTCAAAACCAATTTAGTTAAACCAAGGCTGTTCTGTGCACCGACACTCTTATGTTTCATTTAAATCTGGTTTGTAAGAGGCTGAGTCTGTAGGAAAACGCAGCAAACTAGTTTAAAAAGCGCACTGAGTTCAACTTTTGCCTTCTTACTGTTTTTGACAAATTCAGTTTAGTAGACAACAGTTGTTTAAGCCAATACAGGTTCAGTTAAGAGTGTCTGCCAAGCATTTGCCCCGGAGTTTTTTAAAAAAATCACCAATTTAACTTCTGAATAAAGCTAGTGGTAGTAATAACCATAGTTCTGGCTCCCATTACCATCAAGGCTTCCTGAAAAAAGATTATAACATACACAAAGAATCCTGATCATCTTCCCAGCCCTAGGCCCAAACTGAATTAGATGTATCAAAACAGAATATGAGTGGGAATAGCTGCGAGATATTAGTCATTGTAATTACCTGACTAAACGACATTGATTTATGTGTTGCTTGAGCAAGTCACCTTGCTTGTTCAAATTATTAAAAACAAACAAAAACAAAAAAAGAAAACAAAAACAAAAAAAAGACCAATTTTGGATAGAAGCCAAATCTGAAATGTTTTGAGTGTCATAAGAGACTTTTGGACAAAGTTATGAGCTTGTGAAAACAAGGAATTACAAGGTAAGTTAGTCTGTGACTCCATCCTGGGCTTGCACAATCACCACTTGCACATAAGCCAAACGAAGACAGGTAAGAGCCATGTAACAGGAAATACTCCAGGAAGGATTTAGAGATGCTGAAGGTGGGAAGGGAGAGTGTGGGGGAAAGAGCAAACTCCAAATCCTTGCCAGCACCTCCCCTCTCTAGCAGGACAGACTAAGGCAGAGACGAGTTAGTTTCAGGGTGGAAGAGAAATAAATGACTAACGTGATTCCAGTTTTTTTTGGATCCTGCTGGCAATTTTTTCCATCTTTTCACCAAAAGGACACATGCATTGCAAATATCTCCTGAGCGGGCCTCATGGAGCCTGGTGAAAACAAAAGCAAAAATCACTTGACAACAGTTAATAAAAGCACCCCCCACTTGATAACAGCAAGAAGCATAAAAATTGATGGAAAAGAAGGGTTCTTAAGTTCTGTTTCTCAGGCATTACAATTCATCTGGGGTGCTCAAACATTGCCATTTAAAGACCAGGTCTCACTTTCAGAAAGCACTCTTCAATACAGAAATAAAAGGTGTTGTAATCTGCCTCCAGAGGGGCACTAGAAACAACAGTCCCATCACCTTCAGTTGGTTTTGTTTTTTCTAAAAAACCCAAAACAAACCAAACCACAACAACAACAAAAAATTCCCCAAACAAACAACAAAACAAAAAACCACAACACAGTTCCAGGGGGTTGGTTGGTTTGATTAGAGAAGGAGGGAGGAGGAATAATCGTATTCCTTGAATGTACATTTGGGAACAGACCTCAGAGATCCGACAAAAGCTTATTCAGCTCTTAACTTTCTCACAGAGCTTCAAGGATGAGTAAGAAATACCACCTAACACACTCCTGCATAAGCGTAGGATAAGGTTTCAGAAACAGCAGTCACTGGAATGACAGCAATACTCGCTCCCTTTAATGAGCTTTCTTCAGAAATCATCTCTACTGCTAATCCATGCTAAAAAAAATATAAAGGGGATACACTGTAGAATTTTTCAGCTATTTAAATGGGAAGACTTTGAAGCATTTATGGGTGAATGGGGCAGGCTCAGATAAGCCATTATTTGCTCAGTGTTAAGACTGCATTTTTACCTTGGCAAACATATTTCAGATAGCACAAGACCAAAGGCCCTGGTATAATGCAAGCTTCTTTACTGTAGTTAACAAAACAACAACAAAAAAGCAATGGGTCTTCACACAGCCTTTCCACTGCCAAGGACAGTAGCCAAGAAATATGATAAGGAAAAAATGTACAAAAATCCATGGTAAATACAAAGCACTATAAAGCTGTACATGAAGGAGTGTTTCTAGAAAAAGAGGGGGAGAGGGAAGTATTTCTTAAGATTGCAAAGATTTACACATATAAAGTTAAGCACTTGAGACAAGAGTAGCAATACTGATATGTATATATAGTTTTTAATACGATGCATGAAAGTTCCACTTGGACCTAGGATTTTGATGAGAGGTAATCCAACAACACTGGGGAGAAAAAGCAGAAAATATCTATCGACAACACAGACTTTTTCCAGGGGAAATAATTTCATGGAAAACTACAGCATAAACAGGAGAAATTCTTATTGCCTCAGAAGGAAGTTTCAAAATAAACAAAGTAAAAAATAATTACAAGCTATCACAGAAGAATTTGCTTTGCTGACAATTCAGGGACACAAATTTATACAGAATTTCAAAGTTCTTAGAAAGTATTTAAAAAAGTTAGAAGGTCACAGCAGCTGGTACAAGAAATCACTGGTATTTATAGTTTTGCTTACCAATGCTTTCAAGTAACATTACGTGCAACATTACCTAATTGGAAAGCTAATTACTTGATGCTCACTTTCCATCAGAATGGGTTTCCAATGAGAAGTTTCAGTAATATGTTGATATGCCCTATTTGAACAAAGGCACCAATACCTGAAACAGGGTACTCCACATAAACCCTGCTGGAACTGCTAAATATTTACTCATCAAGTTTTGTCTAACATTCTTGAATCTTCAGAGCCACAGAAAACCTCCATGGACCTGTGCTGTTTACCGTCTTGTGTGGGAATTTACACCTCTAAGGAACAAGTGCAAAACGCACAGTCTGAGAGGGGTCTAAATCTCTGCACATGCTGTCAGCCGGGAGAGGCACGAGCCTGACCCTTCACCGTCATGAACTACAGCAGCTCTCCATTGGCAGCAACAGCAGATCGACAACCAAATGGTACTGTACACAGCAGCAGAGGATCCAAACCCTCTTGGCCTGGCCAGGAAGGTTGTGAGGAAGCTGAAGCCAGCCTTTCCCCAACACCCACCTCTGCTAACCTAATCTTTCAGTCTTTCAGAGCAAGAGGGACAGCACGTCAGGTTCGTGGCTTGGAGATCAACACCATGACTGACCACAACGTTGACTAAAGAATCTTACCCAAAACAATTTTGGAAATCCTTTTCATAACGTTTGCTGTCAGTGAAACGAGAACTGGAGGACTTAGCTCTGCAAATACAGCAGCCCTCTATACTCCGATACATCTTCGGTTTGTGAAAGCCAAACATCTTTTCTTCTCAGCTGTAGCCTGTGAAAACAAACAGGAACTGGTGTTACTTATCACTGTTAGATACTGAAAGAAAAACCTGGGCAATTCACTGGGCAAACCAAAAGTAAATTGTAATTCAGGATGGGAAACTGCTAGATTAGGCCATGGCTTTGTCCTGCATTGCCTCAGAAGAGCAGATGCACCTAAAATGCACTTTCTTATTAAAAATAAAAATTATAATTAACAGCTGGAATATTAAGCAATACCCAGCAGGACTCATGACAAGCCCATTTACTGCACAATTCTACTCTAAGGGCACATCTGCAACAGCACAACCCAGAGGTGTGAATGCAGTTGACTTGGCTAGTGAAAGCCCTATGTATGTGGCAAAGCAGGCTGCAGGACAGGCCATGTGAACCTGCCCGAACCCCTGGATAAGTAGTTGGCAGCTGAACCCTGGCTCACTGGAACTACCTCATCATCATCATCACCAGCGTTTGTTGGAAACATCCCTGCCAAACTTTGTTGAAAGTGAGTAGGAGTCATTTTAAATGAGCTGCAGTGATACCTCTAGGCTGTAGGGCAGACATACCTGAAAAGCCACTCTAAAAACAGCAGGGTGGAGTCCCACTCAGCCCTCAATGGCCATGTCTGCACTGCAGTACCCAGGAGCACTTCTCAATTCTCAGGCCTGGGTGAGTATCCCAGCTCCGTGTCAGCACAGGCTCAGTTCTTGCCCTCCCACCTTCCCCGCCCTGCTTTCCATGGGAAGGAAACCTAGCTAGAAAAGGGCTGGGGAGCAGGACCCTGGGGCGCATTTCAGTATGCACCCACCACACATCCCAGCCACCGCCAATGATGCCGGAGCAAAAGGCACTCCATTTACAGGGAAGTTGTTTCTTCTTAACCACCAGCTCTGCAAACTCAGCGCCAGCTCAGAAAGCCAAAAGCCATGCTGCTCTTAGAGGTCTGCCTATCCCTTTCAGTACACCCGGGGTTGGGATTTGCTATCAGAGCAGGTAACGTACAGTGGAGGCGTTTTCCAGGCAGAAACTTTTAAAGTTAGTTACAAGTGGATTTACTGCAGTCACCACGACAAAGACCCCTTCAGCACATGATGTCCCCGCCACCGAATCAGTTCCTCCCCAGGCACCAGTTACTCCCCAGTGCAGATTCCTGTTAGGCACAGTCTGACATGGCACGAGAAGCTGTCAGAGCAAATAGAGCTTCCACAGCGCTTCAAAAAAACAAACCAACAACTGAGCAAAGCTGGTGCTTTCCTGGCGCTGGGCCTGGACACACAGCAAGTCCTCACAGGCCACACAGCATCTGTCTCATAACAACAGGCAGGGACCGTTCCAAGACGTTCTCTTTTAAAACAGACCATGGTGCGAGGTTTGCCTCAACCACCTGCTGCAGGGAGCGAGCGGCCACCTCTGCTGCTTATCACACGCTAACTGCTCAGAGAGGGGACAGGCCACCAGCTGCACGAAGCTCCATAAGAACAGGTTTCCCCTGCTGAGAACTTCTGCTTTTAAAAAATTAAAATTAGATGGAGCCACGCAAGTAACACAAGATTTCCCCCTCTTCCCTTAACAAAAGGCCAAGTCGCTATACTCCTGTAGAAGCTAACAGAGAACTACCTCTCCTCCCCACAAATACTACTGGAAGACCCAGTAGCTCAGGTAGGACTTTCGGGAAAGCAGCCATCTCCACCACTTGTGGGCCAGCCTGGTGAGAGGAAATTCCCAGTCACTTCTCAGTCCCAGGGACCGCCAAGTTCCAGCAACCCAACTTGGGTTACTGGTGAATGCATGTGGCACAGGGATCTGTCCCCAAATCTTCCACCTGCAGGAAGGTGAGGGATGTAATTCTAATATCCTCCAGAGGGACAGAGAAAATTAACCTGGAATCTTCAGTCTACAGCACCAAGACTTGCCACATCATTACAGCAATAAAATAATTTGAAAAGCAGGTTCAGGTGAGGTCAAAAATATGCTTCCACAAAACGACCATACCTAGCATCGTGCTTACCTTACTGACAGAAATTGCATGTGAGGGAAAAAGATCCTGCGCGTTTTTGCAGGACCACAGCAAAAGCTAGTGAACCACCCAGGCCTAGTCATGGTCCTCCACACAGAGGTAAAAATACATTCCCCACCCCAGAGGGGAAGATCAGAGCAAGGCAGCACTGCAAAATAAATACACAAGTTCTGCACAAGGTTCCCAGGCTCCTGAGAACAACAGAAAAGCAAAAATTTTATCTAATATTGTTGGTTAATACTCTTACACAAAATCCATTAAGGAAGCCATATCCAGCTGAAAGCGTACATGTTTACATTTCAGCATATTATAATACAAGACCACTTCATGCCCACTGAGGCTGTGTTTCTTTGCAATTACTACTGCACAAACATGTAGAAAGACACAAGTCAACTCTCCAAAAAGCTTGTCTTGAGCAAACCCCTTGCAGAGCCTGTTGATGGCAAGGGACTCGCGCAAGCTGAACGCTAAGGAGATCCTCCAGGCTTAGGAGAGAGATGGAGCGGATAGGTCTTCCCTTCCCTCCTGTCCCAACTCATGCTGTTTGCCACAGGCTTGAAGCGCTGTATTCCTTTCTTCTTCGTGCACATTTGCAGTACAAGGAGTTCACCTAGGGCTAGGTTCTCCCAAGGACGACTTGTGCAAATATCCAGCAGAGTCACCCCGAATGCTGCCAGGCTTCTTAGGAGATTCACTGCTCCCTCTATTAGCACAGCATTGGCCTGGAGGTCAGGAGCAGCTGTAGTAAGTGAAAGGTGGTATCCAACTAGTGACCTGCTGAATGGGCTTGCTGAGGGATGGTTAGACTCAGAACTACTCTCTGCTTCTGCTTGGATGTTTTCAGGGACATGTAGCAAATGAATGCACAGCCAAATCAGGTTAGTATCCCTGGACTGTCAAGACAAATAAACAACAGAGTGTCTAGGCAAACTCTTAAGATATGTCTTTTGTTTCTTAGCATCTGATGTGCTTCTTCAAGAGACAGTCTCTTGAGGACACCGTGTTCAACAAGCCTCTGGAGATCCAACAGCATGTTCACCTGGGAATTTTGAACTACCAAACAGCAATTTTAGATTTTGTTTGACTACCCCAATGTTAAGTCCGTGGTCTGGTGCTTTTCTTTAGAAAGTCAAAGACTAACCGCAGACACAAGGTTCATCAGTGCTGCAAAACTTAAGCAGCAAGAACACCTTGACTGTTACAGTGCAAGACACAGAACTGATATCAACAACGTGATTTACTTCCTAACCCGGTTTCTTCCAGAAATCCAGACGCTGATGAGATGATCTCTGTCACCAGCTGGTACTTATACCACAGTAGAACAAGACGCATGTTTTACAATTAATGTTCTGGCAAAGACTGGCATCAGACACATATATTCTGAAAATATTTTGTTTTGCATCGTTGCTGCCATTCTCACAGGAGCAGCCTTTCAACACCATCTTTCAATAGAAGGGAAACTAGTGCCATCTGTTTCCCACTTGATGAATGGTCAGCAACGGTATTACCATATATCATGCCTGAATGGGGAAGAGCTAGTAGCAAAACCACAAGTAAAACAGATTTCTCTGACAACTGCATCGAAGTGCAGTTATAAATGGAAGGCGTCAGTCCAGTTACACATTTAATCCTAAACAGTTGCCATTTGACCATTACACACTAAATATTCTGTCAGCTGGAGAGCTTAATAGCTAATGTGTACTTAGAAGTACATATGACTGTGCCCTTTAAAAGGTTTAACTTGAAAGCTTTGCAATTTAGATCTCAAATTAGAACCAGGGAGTTAGACTGCCGGCTACCATAACACCTGAATCTTAGCTGTGGAAGTTTAACCATGGGAAATTTGGGACAGATAAAAAGATGGCAAGTAAGAATGAAGTAACTTCCATAGAACTTAAAACGCATTACACAAAATAATTTTGCCATATTTAAGCATGTTAGTGTTATTTAAGCATGTTATTATTTGCCAAATTTAAGCATGTTATTAAAATATATAACGTCTTTTAAATCAGCAGTTGCACAGAAGTGAAAGGGACAGCTCACCAGCAAAGAATCAGAAATCCTACTGGAGTGTATTTGTCATTCTGCAGAAACGGAGATTTACCTGCACTAGTAGGGGAGCAGTACTCGCCCAAGTCAGGGGCAAAGTGGTCCTCCTCCTCCCCGGTCTCCCTGCAAAAGAAGAAGTTGCTATTCCCCCAAGTTCTGCTTTAAGTAACTGCTTTAGCAACTTGAATGGACTCGGACTGCAGGAAAAAGTTCTCTCCATCCCTCTGCCCTCTCACTTTTGGAAAAGAAGCATCAAAAAAATAGAGATTTGTCTTGCAAAAAAACTTGGAGTCAAGCAGAGAACAGTCAAGTAGGTGGGGAATAAAAAAAACACAACACACCCTGCTTATTACATTTGTGAAAGGCTGGTACAAAGCAGCATACATCATACGTGTGTGAAAATGGTTTCGTGCTTTCGTTACCTGTCAGGACTAGAATTTGGTGCTTAGTTTTCTTTGCAAAATTTAATTTGATGATCTAAATTAAAAGGAGGTATTGCTTCAGATGCTCATTAAGTTTTCAAGTTAGGGAAGAACTTCTGAACTCTTTTGGATTTTAAAGTAAGAAAAGCTGAGCCACTTCATTTGCTTTTCCAGATTCCTTCTGCATTCTTTCTGATCACCCAAGAAGAATGAAAACCCTTTATAATAGAAAGGAAAGAATTCCTAGAAGGCAAGCATGTCTCCCTTTGTAACACAATTATCAGGCCAGTCGGAAGAACATGCTCACCTGCTTCTTGCAAAGCTGAAAGAGAAACATTCCCTGGGGTTATGGGAGAGCAGAGGGATGCCAGTCCAACTACTCAATACCTTCCTCTCTTCCCATCTCCTCATTCTGACCAGGATCATTCATCCTTTGTGCAACCCAAAACTGCCAGCACATTGTCAGACAGGAGAACCCCTGCAAATAATTCGATTTCCCCTTCTGTGTACAAAACAGCCTTGGCACAACCTCCCTGAAGTTGGGCTACAGAAAAATATGATCTAGCTTGCATGTGTTGATGCAGCCAATTCCTGTCAGTAAAATCTCACAATGCTCATCTCTACAGCATTTCATTGGAACTAAGAAATATAGCCAAAACGGTACATTTTTTTTTCTTTTAAAGGAAAAGAAACAGATGCCTTAATATAGAAAGAATATACGTGCTCTGGCTTTTACATCTGCAAGCGCATACACCCAAGCACATGCACACACACGAAAAATGCTTCCAGAGCTGTCTATGGCGCCAGAAGCAGAGTTGCTTGTCTCGCTAATAAATTCTTGGGCCTGTCCCTCTGCTGAAATAAACTGCAATACCTCTACTGAAAATCAACTGTAGGACAGAGAATTGTACATCAACAGAGGAGCTGATCTATATCAGAGACTCAACGTAAACATACCTCCCCCCAAGTTTACATGCTGCAAAAAGAAACTTTGGAATAGAAGTTAAAATTGGACCCCAGAAAACCATATTTTAACATGCCGAAAGCCAGAATGCTCCAAGGAAGTAGAAGACCAAGCTAATTGGACTCATCTGAAGATGCAACTTCAGTATTTGCAAAAACATTTTTTACACTATCATCTGTCCTTATAGCTCAGAACAGAGTGACTAATTTCCAACAACCACAACCTTTGAATTGTGCATGCTGCACACTCTTCTGGTCTCCCATATCCTCAGATTTTCCTTCCACTTCCCTTCCTCTCTCCACCCAAAACAACTTTACTTGGAAGAAAGCTGTATTTGGCCGCTACAGCCCCAGCACATCTGAATGAAACAGCATTCTGTGGAGTTTTCACTTGATGAGCCGAGCAAAACCAGTAAAAGGTCAAAACTACATCTTCAGGAATCTTTCCTCTGCCAAAATAACTAACTCACTCTTCTGCTGGTAGTCATCCGCAACTACCGTTGTGTGCTCAGTGCTGCAGTGAAATCTTAGCACACCAGATGCAACTGGCAGCAACTACCAAGCACGTATCAAAAAAATCAAACTGGACATTTCTTTCCCATGTTTGAGCCTCCACAGCATCCTGGCTGGGTCATAAGCTGTTCTGAGCAAAGTTTTCAGAAGCAGTCAAGTCACAAAGGAGCCTACTTACCTGCCGATCTTCAGTGGGAAATAAGTACCTAAGCCATTTAGACAAGAGAAGTGAAAGGCTAAGCCACTTGGGTGTTCCTCTAAACCGCCATGCGGTTCGTGCTCCAGAAGGGATAGGCCAAAGCATGAAAACAGTAATCAGCAAGATTTGCATAGGGGTAAAAAAAAAAAAAAAAAAAAAATTCGCAAACCTGTCCCACCTGCAGACATTCCATCTTGAAAGAGAACCTCCCCCCCAACTCCTATTGCATAACTAACACCACACTCAGCCTGATCAGCAGCCCTACAAGGAAAACCTGGATGTTCTCAAGCAAGCGCTGGAGTTCAGTCTGTGATGCTTATCTGAGTACAGTCACTGCAGTTGTTATGATGCTGTTTGCAACCACCTGCTACTGAAAAAGCATCACAGACACTTGAGATCATGAGACACCAAACAGTTTTGGTTTGGTTTGTTGTTTGTTTGTTTGTTTTTTTTTAAACAGGGTAACATACCTGATGGGGACCTGAACAGAAGTAGTAGTAATTATTTTGCAGAACAGCTGAAGTGACTTCATTAAAAAAGATACATTTCCATGTCCTTAAGTAATATTACTGGTCATTTCACTTGGACTTTGGACTGAGCACGTTCTACAGAAATGCAAAGGCTTGAGTCATGGAGTCCCGCCCATGCGTTCTGCTTAACCACTCAGTTTTCAAGCCCCAGCTCACTAGCTGCTTCTTTCTGTTAAAAAGCAAGTGCTACAAGGGGTGCAAGTCTGAAGAAGCTGGTTGTTGAGTAGGACTATGTGTTGTTCATCTCATTATGAAAGAGGTACAAAGCATCAGGTGTTAAGAATCAATGCAAAGCAGAGGGTTTGGTGACACAGAAAGAGCTGTTCAGCATGAGTAAGACAACAAACCATCACAGTTTTAATGTTATTTTTAACCTGTGTGAACTTATCAGCTCTTTTAACATCATCTTCTACTAAGAAGTCAGTGATGTTTTCTTTTTAAAGGAAAGACTGCAAACGTAGGCAATGAGCTCCTCTTTGAGGATCTCTGGGCTGGGAGACAAGCAAGGAGGAATTTTTCCCAGAGGCTCTGGCACTCAATCCCACCTACTTTCAGTGGGAGCTGGATGCTGCATGCCTGTGGGTGTGTTTGAAAATCCCACGACCTGTTACTTGCTGATTCTCTACTACGGGCCACAGATCCCAAGAAACCTGGAATTTACCAGTTCAGTGTCCACTGGTGTCAGCAGAAAGGCCTCCAGTTCACTGTCTGCCCCTGCGCTGCAGTTTGTGCAATCTTTTTATTTAAAGAGGCTGTAAGCTACACAGTGAATCTGGCCATGTGCAGACTGGGGAGAAGGGGGTTTCCACAGCACACGCCCGGCACGTGGCTGACAGTCTCACCTTTGGAAGCAAGCACGCAGTAGTAAAGGGGTTTGCTGAGGAACTGTCACCCTCCTGGCTTGCCTTGTAAAAAGGGTTAAACAGATGCCTCTGTGGCTGTCAACCCACCACCTTGCACAAGTGCCGAATTAAAATTCAAAATGAAAAAAAGAGCATTACAGTTAGGTTGTGCTCAAGTACATTACTCAGCCTCCACCACAGATGTGATGCTGTTGAACTTCTGGGCTCAATTCAGGACACTGGGCCTTCTCCTCTCCTCTCCCCACCCATGAGGGGACAGTGGCAGGGGCCCTGCCTTCAGCCCAGCCAAGAGACACGTGCTTCAGGCACGCAGCAGCAGGTTGAGGGGCAGCATCCTGCACCAGCTGCCTACAGAGCTACAGTGCCGGGGCACAGCTCTGAACTTTTTTGCGATTATAATGATTATTGAATAATTTGGGTCCAAAAGACTGCCCGCCAGCAGACTGACAGGGACGAGGCTCTTTGTAGGATGAGCCGGGGCTGTTCCCGCCAGGAGAGAGCCGCCGGCAGAGCTGGGGGAGCCCCGGGGCAGACAGGATTCAGCCCTGCTCGCTGCGCTAAGGCACAGCCGAGTAAACAACAGGTTTGGCAGGTCCCTTTAAATCCCTTTAGCTACACGCATCCGGAGATGGGTGTAGGAGAGGAGACTGCAACTTTTATCTCATGAAAGAGAGACCGCGACTGGGAGCGTTTCCCTGGCGCAAACCTGCAAGTTAAAAAAAAAAAAAAAAAAAATATATATATAGTGATGAAAGATGCCCGAAAAAGTAGAGCCTGGTCGCGCCGCTCCCGCAGCCCCCGGGACAGGCGCAGCGCGGGAGGCGGCGGCCGCGGCCGCTTTCCGCCGAGCACCGCGTGGCGCGGGGGAAGCGCCGGCCCCGGGCACGGCGGGGCGCCCCGCTCCCGCCCGTTACCGCCGGCGGGGCGGCGGGCTCGCTCGGCGGCTGGGGGCCGCGGCGGGCGGAGGCGCGGCAGCGCTGGGAACAAAGACCCCCCCCGGGGCGGACGACCTACTTTCGCGGGCGGCCCCGCCGGTCAGGTGGAGCCGCGGGAGCACACACGCGGGGGGCCCCGGCCCCCCCCTACCCGGGGCTGCCAAGCGTTCAACTTGCCGAAAGACGAATAAAATTAAAAATAAATTAAAAAACACAGGAAGGGGAAGGCGGCGCGCCGAGGAGGAAAGCCCCGAGCGCGGAGGTGGGCGCTGCGAGGCGGCCCCCGCGCTGCAAACACCGCCCCACCACGCGGTCTCGGTGCAGCCGCCCCATCCGGCGCGGGGGGGGGGGCGGCGGGAAGCGGGGGTCGAGCCGCAGCAGTCCCGCTGGGCACCCCGACCCCAGCCCCGGCAGGGTGACGGCCACCTCCCGCCGCCCCCCCCCCCCCCCGGTCCGGTCCCGTCCCCCCCCGCCCCGCGCTGGTTCCTCATGGCTCGGCCCTGACGTAATTCAAACATGGCAACAGTTGCACTTCAAAGGGCCGTCGCAGACCTCCCAGCACCGCGGGCACGCCGCGGCGGGGGCAAGACGGACCCCCCGGACCCCCGAGCCTGCGCCAGCCCCGGGGCGGCCAGCGGCTCTCGCCTGCCCGCCCGCGCATACTAACGCCATGCGCGCAGCGCGGTACCTAAAGGGGGGGGGGGGCACGTGTGCATCCAAAGTTTCACCACCCCTCCAAAGTCCTCCAAAACCGGCAGCCAGCCGCTAAAAAACACCATCTCCCCCGAGACAAGTTTCACCCCACCGACACCCCCCCCCGGGGCTGAGCAGCCTCCCCCCCCCCCCGCGCGAACGAGCGCTTTCCCCCGGCGCGCCGGGGAGCCGCTGCGCCCGCAGCACATGCGAGCCCTTTGTTTTCCCTGCAGCCGGGCGCTGCCTACGTGCCGCGCCGGGGGCACGCCGGCCGCTCCGCGCAAACCCCGCCGCGCAAACCCCGCGGAAGCGGGGAGTTACAACTTGTTGGCGCCGGGCGCGGGCACACGCTGACGGGGACGGGAGCGACTTTCACTCGCGCTGTGCTGCGAGAGCGGCAGGACGCCATCGTCGCCCGCCGCACCGTCCCCACGCCGGCAAAGCCGTGCACCGGGCCGGTGGCGGGGCGCCCGCCGAGGCGGGGAAGGCCCCACGCCGCGACCCGTGCGACCGGCAGCACGTGTCACGCCAGCCCACAGCCGCACGTTTCCCCCGTCTCGGCGCGTGCACAGACCCCGACCCCTCCGCAAATACTAGTGATAACTAAAACCAAAACCAACTGCCTCCCCTCCTCCCGTGAAACACGGGGAGGGGTGGGGGGAGAGGGAGGGATCGCGGGCACCACCGTGCCCCACTCCCCTCCGCCACCAACTTGTGCGCGCCGACGCTACAGGTGTGCGGTGCGGGACGCGCTGGGGGCCGCACCTGCGCCACCCGCTCTGCACCGAAGAGGCACGGCCGGCGGGGCCGCGCCGCCCTTCCCGGCGGTACCTCGCTGCCCGCGTGGCGAGGCTGGGCAGCCGCGGCCCGGGAAGGGCGCCGTGCAGCCCGTCATCGCCAGGCAGCCCGGTTTCCCCTAAGCCGCTCCGCAGCTAGGGACCGCTTTCGGAGTTAAATCGTCGGGAACCCGGCTGCGCTTCCTCCTTAAGACTTAGGGCTTTAATCGCACTTGGGTGGGGGGCGGGACGGGGGGTTGAAAGTCAGCGTTCTCGGGATGGGTCTGCAACAATGCGGGAAGCGCTTCTCCCCGCCAGCACCTCCTTTAAACTCCACTAATTGAAGAAAAGGGGGAAAACGCCGCGCACATGAACCGTGCGTGTCAAACTGTTTCAGGCGGCAAAGTCTTTTCGCCGCGGCAGAACTGAAGACAGGCTCCGGGATTAACTTGCGTTTAACAGAAGCCACCGGCTGCTGCTGCTGCAAAAAAAAACCCCAACAACACAAAACAAACAAACAAACAAACAAAAACCCGGTTTAAACCTCCCGTTCCCTCTCGGCTGTACTTTTCTTTCCTCCTCCCTAAGCAGAAAGAAAAAGAAATCACTCACCGCTCTACTGCGCCCACCAACAACCGTGCGGTGCGGTGCGCGGCGAAGCCCCGCCGCTGCGCGCCCTCCCAGTCTCTCCGCGCTCTGCCTGCCAACCCGCGCGGGCGCGCGAGCCCGTCCCCCCTCCCCCGCCTCGTCCGTCCTCCGTCCTCCCCCCTCCCCTCCCTCCTCCCCTCCCCTCGGCGCCTGCCGCTCTGCGCATGCGCCGTTCCCACGGCTCCATTCTCCTCAATCAAGCCCTCTCGCTTTGCGCGCCCCATTGTCCTTTTAAGGGAGAAAGGCCGCGCGGGAAGCCTGGGAGGAGGGAGGCGTTGCCCATTGTGACGACGCAGATGACTTCACGCACGCGGCCCGCTCCCCCGCCCCGCCCCCGGCCGGCTGGTGGGCGGGCCTCGGCCCCAACACCGGCCCCCGCGGGCCCGTCCCGGGCACCTGCCTGCCCGGGGGCGCCGCGCAGCGCGGGGGCGGGGTCATCGCGCTCGCCTCCCGCGTCCCCATGGCGTCAAAGCGCTCAGCGGCGCGCGAAACGGAACAAAACCGACACCAGCGCTGTGACGACGACGCTCCTCTGAGCGTGCCGCAACGCGTCCCCGCCGTTCATGAACGGCGCCGCCGCGGTTCGTCACCCAACAGCGGCAACCGGCGCCTCTCCGTGCCCAGCGCGGCTGGCTTTGCACCGCAGGCACCGGCGCGACACCTCGGTGCACTCGCGGGTGGAGGGTCACGGCCTCCGCGAGTTAGAGGGCAAGTTTTTTTGCGGGTCTTGGAGGTTTTTTCCCGTGTAGGGTTCATTTTAACGTGCTTGAAAAGTCATCAGTGGCTCTCATAATTTTTCCTGCTGCGTCAGGATGAGTGATTTAAAAATTCACATCACCGCAACCTTTGGTTCACGCTTTTTGTGCAATTTAGGAAAAGCTGCTTCACGAAACAGCTGGTGGGTTATGTTGAAATAGATTTCCTTTAAAAACTAACGATGTCAGAAGGATGAGCATGTGATACGCGAGGTAACGCTTGGGCAGTTCTGACTTAGCACCGTTACGGCCTGTAATTACAATAAAACTGCAAGCTGCTCCCTCCCAGGCTTACACTCAAACCAAGCCCAAACGCTGAACGCCTTCTTTCAAACTATTCAAAAGATACAAAGTTTCCCACAGAATTGACAGCAGCTCAGGCACAGCAGGCAGTTGCTGTTGTTTAATACCCGAAAATACTAAACCAATGGGGATGAGTATTTCTATACCAAATTATTTTATCCTGATAGTGACCTTTTCGGTCTAATCCTAATTTAGGCACAGATTTAGCAACTCGCCGAGAACTCTCGCTGCAATGATCCTTTTGGTTCCAGCAGCAGCACTAGCTAACCCTGGGGGATTTCCAGGAGAGCAGGACAGTCTGCTTTTCCTTACCCTCACATCATCTCTACTTGCTTGTAAATCCTTAGTAATTCTACACCGTTTCCTTCCTCTGTGCTGCAAAACCAGTCAATTTGGGCACGAAGTGCAGGAGGATTTCTCCCAAGGAAGTCTCCAGGTTTATCTGTGAGGTGGGTTTGGTTGGTTTGTTTTTTTTGAATGATCATAGCGTGCTGCCTTTGTTACCGGTGCTTCCTTCCAGACACAGCTAAACCAAATCATATTCAACCTGTGAGACAGGAGTGTAGCTACTGCTGAATAATTTCTCAAAATACACATGTAATTTTACTTGGGTTTAACTAGTCTAGGGAACTCTACCAGCTCTTTTGGCAACTTTTGTTTGCATAGAACATGTGTCTGGTTTTATCTGCCTCTTTCTTTTTGGTTTGAAGGAGTGATTCTCCCAGATTTTCTCCCATTATTTTCCCAGTTTTTCTTCTCCACGCTTCTCAAGGCCCATCAGTGACATTCCTTTTAGTCCAGTGCCATCTAGTACAGTATTTAAATCCCCAAATGAGCATGAAATGGCATTTTCAAGGAGAATCCCCACAGGTATCAAGCAACGTGCTGCCTCTCAGCGCCCAGCTGAACAAAACTGATCTCCTGGTGGCTGTCAGTTGCTGCCCTCCCTTCCCACCATGCTGAACGTTAACAGAACGACTCAGGGTAGGCTTTGATGGCCTACAAACCAGGGCCAGGGCAACCGCTCGGGTATTTATTTCACAGCTTTATGTCCTTACGCTCCAAATCTCATGCAAGCCCCAAAGCTCAGTGGAGAACTTAGGCCTCTAACTTACACTAAGAAAAACAGTTGGTGCTGTAACCTGGGGAGGATTTGAGTTTCCGAACACTGTACTGCTCTGGCCTGCAAACGGCTCGGCCGTTCCTGCCCTCTCAGAGGAAAACAACTTCTATCCACAGAAGTCCAAATGGCAATGCGTAAATGAAAAACGTGGTCAAAACCTTCGTTTCTGAAATGTCTCCAGTTTCCTTGAAGCGTTTGCTGATGACATTTCAGGGCTACCCTGTAACTCAACAGTGGTTCGAGTTTTCATTTTTGGCTGACAGCCAGCTTGCAAATAAATGAAAGGCACTTAAATAGCTAACGAGCTTTCATCAAGGTTCCTCTAGCCCCTTCCCCTTGAGCAAGCCACTTGTGCTCCCCACACCATCAGAGGGATACCTTGTCTGACCTCACTGTGTGGAAAGAGGGCGATGAAGAATAATCCCAAACTTGGAACAAGCCTAAGGAGTTTAATTTGGAAAACGCAGACATCTGAAACAATGCATGTGCCTTTACACTACAGGTAAAGCCTCATTTGACAAGGCTCTTTTAAAAATTTAAGCATCTTCCTTTCTACTCAGAGCTTGGTATAAAGGAGGAATATGGGATTTCATGGAGATCACAGGTGACCTGGAATATGAGCTTTAGACCAGAGGATTTGTTCTCATCCAGGTCAGTTCTAAAAAACATTTACTTTAAGAATGCATGTGGTCTCTGGAAAACTAATGGGACTGTTGCTGCGTTCCAGTTAAACTGGTACCTTTCCTGGGTGGGATCTTAATTATTTTATCTGGGAAGCTAAATTATGTCAACAGTGTAATAATAAAGCTAACCACAAGGGGTTTTTAAATATAAAACATACGTGTATCATGAACGCTGAGGCAGAGGCGCTAACACAGAGGAAAAGTAGGGCATTCGCCAGCAAAGACATCTGATCCTATTGTTATTTTTCAATATTAATGAATAAGTAAACACAAACAGGCTACTTGTTGTTAGGTGAAGAGCAGTTGTCAAAAACAAATCCTGCTTTGAAATTTCACTGTAAAATGCTTTTTACAACTTGAGTAATTTGAAAGTTTGCTTTATTGGTTAAATGCCTGGCCAAAAGATTTTGAAAAAATTACCAGGAGTTCTTTCAGGGAAAAAAAGTGTTGATTGACTCACAGTTGTAAATAAGATTTTGCCAAGGAGTACAGTTTCAGAGGGAGATATCATCAACAGATCAGTTCTTTAGCTCCTGCCTGCACCAGTTGTCCATACGAGTAACAGCATATTAATTTTTTGAAGGTGCAAATGCTCACA
Organism: Gymnogyps californianus; assembly: GCF_018139145.2. Taxonomy (NCBI): domain Eukaryota; kingdom Metazoa; phylum Chordata; class Aves; order Accipitriformes; family Cathartidae; genus Gymnogyps; species Gymnogyps californianus. The sequence continues at coordinate 151,897,904 of NC_059471.1, forward strand.
GAACTGGTAGTTTAAAGCAAACAGGTTAATAAAGAAATGTGATTTTTCCCTCTTTTATGTTTTAGGCCAAATGACAGATGGCTACAAATAAACAGTGACAGCAAAGTTTGATGATAATAAAAACAGATATTATGATATTCATGCTGCCAGAATGAAGTACTCAAGTTAGGTGGCTCAGAGAGACAGGACCCCAAACTGGTTTACTCCTAGGAACAAGGCATATCATTTATAGTCCAGCCTGAGTAAGAAATCCATCAGGGCTTAACAGAGAATAATGACCTTTCTGAAGAGTTTTTAATTGGTATTTCAAATTCCTTAAGAGGAAGATAATTCTCTTAAATTCTTAAGGATTGCTCAAATTCTATAGCAAAATGATAATTTTCTATTACTGCTTAAACACCTGTAATGCAGCTTCTCATGTGCTACTCATTTCTTTGCAGCACTATTGCTTTCATCCCTATTAAAGCCAATAAGACTATTCTATGAGGATTTATATTAAGGCGATTTGAAGACGCCAGTAAGAAGATCAGCCCTCTCTGCCTGCCAGGCTGTTCCCTGTCAAGAAAGTTATCCCCCCGTATCCTGTCATTTGGGACAGTTCTGAAAACAGAGACCAAGTATTTGGAAATGCAAAAGAGATCTCTGCTCTGAACCAAGACTCCCATCTTTCCCAACGGCATGGGGAGAAGTTCCAGATTTTGTACTGACGATTTCAAAGTAATCTTTAGGGAAGAGAAAGTTATGAACTGCTTTGGAGAGTGTTGTGTAGGCCCGGTCTCACGTGGGATCATTTAGGGGACAGAATTTGCTCTTTGAAGCTTCTTACTGAACCTAAGACTCCTGACCAAGTGCATCCATCTCCTTAACCCTGTTTGGCACTGCATACCCCTGAACACAGACATAGCTGGCTGGGAAAGAATGAAAAACAAGGGTAGGTAGTTAGGAGAGCATCCATGGTGGCTAGAAAGCAATGCTTCAGCGTGACAGGCTTTTTCTCTTGACTTCTTTCTCAACAGGAATCAAGCAGGTAAATAGGGATGCCTGGGAATAGAAAGAGCTAGGGGAAGCTAATTGATTTTTGTTGTGTTTCAGCAATGAGCTCATACCCTGATGCCTGAAATCCTCTGCTAGGGAGCAGCCAGCATGGGGGGCAACAGGACTCCTAGGAGGAGCTGCCAGGCAGGATTTTCTCTTACAGGTGTAGGTGCTCTAGGCTCATACCCAGAACTCCGCTAAATAAAAACAAGCAACCTGAGGCAGTATCTTTCCAGGTTAAAGCTTCACCCATCACCATTCTTTCTTCAGAGATTTTTCTAGCCTACAGGTCTGTTCTCAGTGACACTGCTTTTTAATCTACAGTACCAGCACACAGAAGGTCCATAGGTTCCCTTTTCAGGAAAAAAAAGAGAAAAGGGGGAAGGAAAAAAAAAAGATGTTCCCAGATCAAGGAGGAGCTAGCTGAAGAATGAGATCAACCTAACACTGAGATAAGCCGTAGGAAAGGAAAAAGGCACTTTGAGGAGGTGACAGAGTTTCAGATTTAAGACTTTGACTGCAGGGAGCCACAGAAACTGTGGAGAAAACACGTCTCTCTGTGGGCAGAGTTTTTACTCAGCCAAAGCAAGGCAGAGGATAGTGATATAAACCTCACCAAGCTCAAGTACAAGTGACTAGTCTCATGAGGGGATAGCATCTTGCTGACCTTATTGCCAAGCTGCCAAAGACAGACACAGTACTTAGAAGTCTTCTGGCGAGGAAGAAGAGCTGTGGGCAGTCTTAGCTAACCAGGGGAAGGAGGCGGTGGGAGGAGATGGTCCCTGAAGGAAATCTGCAGAACCTGGAGTCTCAATCACAAGCTTTGAACAAGCAGCCAAGAACCAAGTGGAAATCTACCACCGAGATCTGGAGGGAGGAGCTGGAGGCAAAAATTTTTGCAAGGGTAGGAGGGAATGGAGTTGGCTAACAAAGCCACCACATTACACAGATAACTTCAGATAGCTTAATTGGATTGAATCAGCTAATTGGACTGCAACAAATCAACCAAATTTGACACTTAACATCCTCTAAAAAACAAACCATGGGCAGATAGAGGAAAAGGGCAGGCAGGGAGAAAGCAGCATGAAGGGAGCAGGCAGTGGGGAGGCTGTAGGATACATTCCCCCTTCCTCAGGGCAGAGGCATCCCATTCTGAAAATGAAAAGAAGATAAGGAAAGGTGAAAGACTTTCCAGGAGGAAGTCTTCACTCACAAAGCCATGTAGATAAGGGGAGGGCAGAAGCAGGATGGGCAAGCTTCAGGCAAAATTTGAGCAGATGTTGATCACAGGGATCCCCAAAAGCAAGTCACATCCCATAATGGATGTTCATGGTCAGGAATTAGCTCTACAAGGTGATGAAAGAGACGTAAATAAACCCAAACCAGGACACACATCTGACCTTAGCGGCTTCCCTCAGGTCTGACTGCCTGTTCGTATTGCAAATTACAGCATGCAGAGAAGTCAAGGGACCCAGATGCTGCCTCCAGGGCAGAAGTGACAGAGCCTGAGCCACAGAGCTAGTGTGCAGCATGAGCCCTATGTTGCACAGGCACAGAGTGATCTGATAGACATCCCAGGGCCAGCAGGAAAGTTCCTCTGTCTTCACTGACCCCGTGACACCCCGTGACCACCAAGGAAGCTAGCACCAGTGCCACGTGGGTATGGGAGAGAAGGGATGCAAGAGGGTACTGGCCCTGCAGGGCCAGAGGAGGTATTTTGCAACTTATTTACACCTCCAGGAAAGATTTATGAAGCCTCTCAGCAAGGAGAGGACAGTTTTTGAAGCAGGAGGGTTTAGGACTGCCATGCCATATACCTTTCAGCTTCCAATGAAATACCTTTGGTTAGAGCCACAGTTGGGCTTTTCCCTTCTCCACTGGGGTGACTGGGCTTATCTGGGAGGGGTTTAAGGCTGATTAGGTGCTGTGGGAGGGGAGATACTCCAGCTGGGACTGAGCTCACCTGAGCAGGTTGGGGGCTCAGCTGAGCAGCAGTGCCCTGAAGCATATGGGTTGTGCGGGGAGCCCAGCCTCCCTGCAGGAAGACAGGTGAGCATGTGTTGGGTGGTTCCTTGAGTGATGGCATCCCCAAGTGCGTTCTTGCTCCTCTTATGAGCCCCAGAGGCTCCTGGGGAAGCTGAACAAGAGCAGCCTGCAGGGATGGCCGGGCTGTGAGGAGGTGCCCTGGGATGGCATTGTCCTTCAGGCATGGGCACTTTTTGAAAAACAGCTAAACAAAGTGATTGCTATTTACAGAGTAACGAGCGTCAGAGACACTTCAAAAACTGGCCTTTCTAAAACCAGCTAGCAGTGTGGTTTCTGAGATGCTATTTTCAGCATGCTGTCAAAACAAATCTCTATCCATAGCTGAACTGACTGACTCTTCTTGTCAGGACAACTACCCTTAGCAGTGGCTGAACCAGTCCTAACGCAAGGTTTCAAAACCAAGAGCAATATTTACTGGTTGATTTGCGTTATCTGTAGGAGGGAAGTGGGAAAACTGGATAGCTATGAAAGTGACCTCTTGAGCTGATCCTTCTTTGCCCTGCGAACGCTGGGGCTGAGTACTTGCACTCAGAGTTGATTGGCGAATCATGAACATCTAATTCACACCATGTAATAAAAAAAAAGAAAAGTTTGAGCAAGGGCTGAATCCCTCCCACTTAGGCCAATTGCTAACTGCTTGATGGCGAGCAAAACAGTTCAAGATTTCAGGCACGTTTCTCTGTGACATCTAGTACCAGCTGTGGTCCCAGACAGACCCAGGACTGCAGGTCTGACTGGCCTGGTGGTTCCTCTACTTCTAGATCCTCAAGCTGTTTCAGAACAGAGAGGCCCAACACATTTAGACACACAAAGAAGGCAGGAGGAGTGGCTCAACTGCAGCCCTCAGGTGCAAGGATGTTTGTGGCCATCAAGCAGAGATGCGTGTGTGCTGTGAAGGCCTGGGTCTTTCTGAGTTGTGTGTGTGTGCAAGCGGTCAAATGCTTCTCACTTGAATAGCCGGGCAAGTTTACCCTCTTATAAAACACATCCTGCTGTAAATTAGAATAAGTAGCCATTCATAGGAGGCTTGCAAAACAGGAGGGGTTTTGTATATGCCATTCTTTAAGGCAGCAGCAGTCCTTTAAAGCCTCTTTTATAAGCTGTGGCAAATGGGCTCCCAGCATGCTCCTTACTCTAAGTCAGCATGCAGATGGTGACTGGGGCACTGGAAACAACATTTTGAGGATGTGCTGGGAGGCCTGGGGGACAGATACCAATTGCTAAACTCAAGAGTCCACTTCAAAGCGGTGGCACCTTTCTATCTAGCCCTAGATAGACCGTGATGTCAGGTGGGAACCTTGTGCAGGCACAGCATGCCAGAGACTCAGCTTCTTGGGGACTATCTCTGAAATAGGTCAGTGCCGTAGTCCACTTTACTTCAAGCCTGCTGCATAGGTCCCCCTGTCTTTAAAAGCAGACTATTTAGCTCTGGTAAATACCGTGTTGCTTTGTAATCTCTGTGCCATGACAGTCCCCTCCCATGCTCATGGTCCCAGGCTCTCAATGCCCTTGCCTTAAGGCTGTGATGCTCCTGTGCTGGCTTTTATTGCCTTCCCACCTCCTGCGTGGCAGCAGGACTCAGTGATGCTTCCACAACTTCTTGCCTTCCAAATATTTTGGTGTGTTTTCATGCTGGCCAGCTTCTGCTCTGCAACAGTACACCTCCCTGCTAGGTTTATATAATCCATTATCACTGCTTCCTGCTCCACATGTTTTTAATGCTTTAAATGCACAAAGACACAGACTCCCCTCCAACAGGTACATGCAGTCATGTTTCAGGCAAGCCCCACTCTAAGTGATCCAGGTCCCTTTATAGGGCAGCTGTTACGACAGAGTTATTCATTTTCCATTCTCCAAGTCTGCCATGGTAAGTAGACAGGAGCAGAAAATGTCATCTGCCTATCATCTGTGTGAAATTCATATAGGGTCATTGCCAAAACACTAGGAGTAGCCAGCTACAGCATCTTAACTACATTCCTCATCATAGAAATTTAGACTGAGTTGCTGGACTGCAATCTATTACTATCAATGTGGAAGCCCTACTAAGCGGTTAGTCTGACATGGTGGGGTAACAGCTGCTTTAGACTTCAAAACATCCATAAACCTCTTGAAGAAGCATGACATGTTCCCTTCACTGCTAGTTGGCACGGAGGGCTTCTAAAACTCACCTATATTTATGTGTGGTCCTAAGAAAGCAGGTGTTTCCCTCTCCATAGAGGAAATGGGAGTGCCCAACTTCTCTGAGATCAGTCAATAACCTGTTGCTGGAAAACTCCTGTTTCTCTCTCAGGTAGGAGTGATAATGCCCATGATAACACCAGTCACAGGAAATTAGAAGTAGTACTCGGATCTAACCAATTGCGTACTATATGTACCATAAAATGATCTTACAACAAAACACCTTCCAAAGTATTTGTCAAGTGAGTGACAGCATCCATTCCACACAGTTATCAAAAGAGCTATAAGACCACACATGGTGTCTGAAGCAGAGCGGAGAATCTCCTGTTCTGGGAAAGTAAGCTACGTCATTGTGTCCAGCAAAAAAACCCTGGTCTCTTATCAGGAAGCTGGGGCTGTCACAGAGACGATCCCTTGTTCTCAGGTTGTGAGGTGTCTCTGACCAGCATGACTACGTCTAGGGTGGCTAAAGTCAACAGGGATTAGCTTTTGAAGATGGAAGAAAGCAGTACCTGTACGTGTGCAGATCGGTTCTAGCGTAGACCAAGCTAAGCACACTCTGGTTATTCTCTGTTAAGGAATTGGAGACTGCTCTGACTGGATGAAAACCACCTGGTCTAGATTGTATCAGATGTAGCTTAGTAAGAAGGGCATAAACCACCTCCCAGCTTTTATGTCTCATATTGTTCACCAACACAGGATGCTCAGGGTGTGACAGAAAGCGAGAGTGATAGGAAGAGCAAAACTCACTGATAACTACTACCTGATACTGCTTCCGGACTGTGCAGCTTGTAGCTCCATGAGCAGCTTACTCTTTATGGACTCATGTTGGTTGTAGTGCAAATTCTGAGCACTAGACAAGGCTGGATTCAGACCAAAAAGCAATATCTTGGACCAAAGTTTTTCACTAGACACAGAGATAGAATCTTCTTCCATCACTAAAACAAAACAGAAACGGTGATTCTTGATTTGACAAAGGAGTACAATGATATCTTTGGCCCTGGTCTGATTGCAAGATGGATAAGATACTGACTCAGTAGGATATTTGTGCCTGTGGATCTGATACTCTGGGACAAGTAACTTAAACTGAGGTCATACGGTGAGATGAACTCCTAGACGATGCAAAGAAAATAAGTTTTAAAACATCAGTTCTCATGTTTAACTTTTCCAAACCCTTTATGAATCATTTGTTGCTAAAAGCTTGCCAACCATAGGAGTATATAGGCTCATATTTACCTGCCTGCACAAATCCTGCAAGACTGTTCAAAACATAGAGAGCAGAAATTGCCTCTTAAATAAGCATGTAGGCTTAATGTTTATTAATGCCACAGAGGCTGATGCTAGCTGTCTGCTACCAGTTTGGAGACTTCAGTGCTTCGGGTCGATAAATGCTTCCTGTTCAAAATAAATGATATGAAGTTGAATCAACCTATGAGGACAAAAACAGAAGCCTTACCCAAAAAGCCCACAACTGGAGGGCTGCCAGTCTTCTCTAACCTCTCAACTGGTAGCAGGTGTCAGAGCAGCACCTCCCTCACTGATAATGTGACTACCATTTAAAAGAAAGAACCTACATGAGCTGTCTATACTGAAGGGTTTTGACACTGGCCTTTCAGCAGAGAACAGATCTGGACTATGTTATTGATTGCCCTCATGACAGACTGTGTCAAATTGTGGTGGGAAGAATGAAAAACAAATGGGTAACAGGACCAGGAGGTTCCTTCCATTAGGGGCTCCTCTTCTTCCTGCGCTCTCGGGTCAGCTGAGTTGTGAAATGATGCTAGCTCTAGTACAGGCTTAGTTATTTCAAATGTAGAGTGGCGTGTGTGGCTCTGACTTTAGGGGGTAGAATAACCTTTCTGGCTAAGACTGCAGATGTGTTTGCTCTGGGCTGAGCTCATGGCTGGTCTGTAAGGTTGAATTACACACCCAGACTCCCAATGAGCCAAAGTGCATGAGATTCCTGCTTAGTCACCTATCGTCTTGGTGGACTTTTAAGTCTGGTTTTATCTTTGAATTTCAAAGGTTTCACTTACATGCTGTTCCACTGCTCAGCCATTAGGAAAGAAATATAAAGGTATGTCCTCACTCCAGCTCTCTCCTCCTCCTCGGAGGGGCCACCGCCACCTCTGTTGACACGCTGTTGTGGTCTCTGCTGCACTGTTGCAGCTCTTGGCAGTACTGCTGCACAACGAGCAGCACTGGGGGTGCCATGACAGACCCTTCTTCCCCGCAGCCAGGCCTCTGGCTTCTCCTCCAGCCACACGTGCCTTCATCGAAGTCTTTGACTCACGCTCCAGCACAGCAGCAGGGAGCGAGCACCAGCGTTTTGCCCGCTCTCCGGGCACCGCTTCGTTGCCCCTTGCCTTTTTCATCTTAAAAAAGTTGTGGGAGAGCGCTGGCTGTCCACCTGCGAGCCTCAGCCCTCTGCAAGCCCCCGGCCTCCTCCGAGCTGCCATGCCAGGGCTGGTAGCCATGTTGCTCTCTAGGCCATGCCGTGAGGTTCGCAGCACGGCTCAGCTATCCCACTATAATGTGAGATGGCAGGACTTTTTATCAGATGGTAAAGGGTATTTTTCAGCTTGACAGGGCAGTTCAGTGGCAGCCTTAGTCGGTGGTTTCTTCAGGCCAGCGCAGGGCCTGGAGATTCCACGCTCCTCTCCCCAGGGGCTCACAGGTTATCAACGCCGTGGCCCCTTTGCTACCTTGAAGAGGTTATGGCTCTGCTTTCCCCCAGGCGTTCACATTGTCCCTGTCATGGCCCTCTAGAATCCCCGCAGGTGTCTGCTGGCTTCCTGTGGGCTGGCTGAGGTGGGCCAGTGGAGTACGCAAGGCGGCAGCTGAGGAAGAGGAGGCGAATTCTTCGTGTTCCATTTGCTGTTTTGCTCACAGGCCCCAGAACTGCTGCCCCCCGAGCCTGTGTGGTCCTCTCCAGCCCTGGCTTCCTCAGGTCTCCTTCTCCTACTATTTATTTTGATTCTGTGCTGTCCTCCCACTTTTTTTTTCCCAATTTATTTTTTATTTCATTTTATTTTATACCTTCAATAACTGCTTGGCCATCCCACTTCTTTTGTAGCCCTTCCTCATAATCTTGTTGGTGAGCCATGCTTATCCGTACAGGTTTGCATAAAAGCAGAACCACCTCTCTAAATGTCTCCATGATTTCCACTTAAGGAATGGGGTGTTTAGGATTGCCACGCTCCAGCCCATGCTGTTCAGCTCAGCAAAGCTAAAGCATGCACTTGGCTTTACACGCTCATGTAATTCCACAGAGTTCTTCATTTAGTCATCTTTAAAGTCACTTTTAAAGGTTTTATTGACTCAGATTAGAGGGCTCAGAAGTTGGATCGAATCCTTTCAAGCCAGTCTGGCATTGCCACAACTGGAGAAGAAATAAATCGGGCCTGTTCTGTAGCGTCTTTATCAGGTGCAGGGAACAACCAAGAAGTTTCACTTGCTTGTTTTTACCCCAAGGATCATTTTGTGCTTGTACAAAACATGCTTGGGTTTTGATATAAATGTGAATACACAAGAGCTGTGTGTCCTGATATTGGACTCAACTTCGTTCTTGGCTTCACATTCACATTTTGTCCCTTTATTTTATGTTACGGCAAATTGCTCTTGAACACGCATTATGCATTTAGCCAGAGGTTCAAGAACAAACACTCTCCTGTCTCATCCAAGCTTTTTTCTCCTGCTTTAATGTGTTTTGTCTTTCTATTTCCTTGCTACTTATGCTAAGAACACAATGCCCTTGGAAAAATCTTGTTTCGCTGCATATGCCACACCCTTTGCATCTGTGCTAACTCCAGAGACAGGCAAAGCACAATGCGAAGGTGTTCAGACAGCTTTGGCCCCTGCCAGCTGTTTGTCTTTGTGCATTTCATGCATTTTTAATTGTACACACTTCTGTTTGTCCCCAGCTTAATGCTTTCATGAAGAAAGCCTGGCATTCACTTGATTTGCAGCCATCCACTTCTTCGCAAGCAAAATCCTGTCTCATAACAGCCTTTCTGTAACTTGGGTGCTGGTTATACCACAGAACAATGTTTTAATAAATGTTATTTACATTTTTCAGGGTAGCTAGAGGGGTTTTGGTTTTAATTAGCTGAGTAAGAGAACCATGAGTGATTATACAGACACAAACAGAGCTGCTACCATCATCTCCCAGCTCCTTACCCATGGCTCCTGTGTCAACATAGCTTAAACAAGGAAAAAATAGTACAGGCAGGCAAATATTTTTTGAAAGAGGGGGAGGGGGAAATCAATGAAGATGTTACAGTGTGTATTGTGCCTGGAGTCCTCAACAGTTTTTCCTTACCTGATTAATTGCCTAAGCCAGAGGCAGAAAGTCTCTTTTAGATTTGGGAGGAGCGAAGGGAGTGCGAGCCCTCCTGCCATCCTCCCCCAAGCAATACTTCGGTGGGGGGGGAGTCAGGGAGGTTCTTCTATGGAAACGCTGCCTGCTGAGAACCATTTCAATGAACTATGGGCTCCTTCTTCCCCCATCTTGCTGCTGCTTCCTTCTCCTTCCCTTCCTGACCCTTATTCTCAGCACAAAAGTAAAAGTCACTCAGAATCCCCCTGCTTATGAAACCTGAAAGGAGCAAGGTCTAAGGGACAGAGGGGCATCCCAGGAAGCTCTTCGAGAAGGGACCTTGCTCGGTAGCTCAGCCTAGGACATCGCCAGGAACGTGGCCAGCTTGGACGGCAATAGAACCAGACAAGGCATTAGGCTTGCAGTGCTTGGGAAAACTTGCTAGTAGCCCTGCATCATTTTTTGGATGAAAACTTCCCAACAATTTGGACGCTTGCTGGAGCTGGTCCCATTGCAAACAGATTTAACTTCCAATGTCAAAGGAAAGCTTCACTCAGCTACAGGCCAAGCACGAGTAAAAGATTGATGCATGCAGGCTCTAGCTGACAAAGTGCTTCTGGTAACTACAGCCTGGAGTGGGTTGTGGAGGGGAGAAAAGGGGCATGCCTACACTGTTGCCTTGTACTGCTAGGTCCTTCTCTACCATGGAGAAGGGCGTCTCAGATTTGCCCACAAACATAATCTGTGGTACTGGACCGGGTGGGATCTATCCAGGACATCCTGCACTTTGTGATAAGACAAAGCATGCTATTCACAACTCTACCCAGAGTCAACACCAGCAGTCTTCACGGTCAATCTCCTGCTTGTCAGACACTGTGTATTGCCACTACTCTCTTCCAGGCTATCTTAACCAAAGGGATGAACACAAGGCTTTTGAATATCTTCATTAGCACAAGCCTGGCCCTTCACAGAGATAAGCATTTGTACTTAAAATGCTGAGATCACCTAGAAGCAAACTCTTATGTGTAAGAGCGGGACTGGCTTAATAAACATCATGTGTTGAAGGCAGCAACAACAGTCACTTTATTATTTCCCCAAAAGAGCGTTGCTTCTCTTCTGTGCACAAACTGATAGGTTAGCAGACTACAGTGCTCATGAATGCCTGTCTAAACTCATTGGTTTTAGGAACTTCCACTGACTTCAGCAAGCCATGGTGGATCAACTTGTATTTGCACTTCCTAGGACACACATTTGAATTGAAGATCAGCTAGTTCATCCTCACTTCTCAGCATTGTGCAAGTTAAACACAAATGACTAAGCCCAGAACAGCTATCCTATTTCTCACTGATCACAGCTACCCACACTACCCCTGTCTAGCACAAATTCCTGCTGACATCTGAAATTCTCTTCTAACAAAGTCCATGCAGAGGATGAATTAAATAGCTTCTCTGGTCTGCAAGTTTTTCATAGTTCTCCTGTGTTCCTGTTACCATGAATGGAAACCTTTTCCACAGCTTCAAGAACATGAAAGCTGGGTAGAGCCATGGGGTGATGTTTCCCCTTACGTTCCCCGAATGCAGTTTTTCTGAAAGTCTTTTTTTTTTGGGGGGGAGGGGGGGGGGATGATAATGTCCTGTGCACCACACCCGCTTTCAGCCAGCTTCATACTATTTATACAGTCAGGAACCACAGACCATCTGCAAGAGGTTTAGATCTCAGGCAAGCCAATAGCCACACTAATTCCAAGCTGGTGGGTTCATATTACATGGTCCGATTTAGAGCACATCCTATTTATCTCATGGCGTAATGACAGTTCAAAAGCTGCATGTGCAAGCAGGTAAACTTAATTCAAGTGAGAGCATTGAGCAGAAGAAACAGGCTAAGGAGACGTAATGGAAGAATTCACAGTTATCTATCTCACGTACAGGAGCACAGTCTTTGGGCTGACTTCCCAGTTCATTTGAAATTAATTCCATGCCTTTTTTAAACAAACAACAACAACAAAGATGATTCTCAGTTGTACTGAGCATTTCTGACTACTATTGGAAATCTCTTGCTAGCACTTCATATGTCTTCCACCATGCATTTTCTGGTATGGGTGATGATTTATTTGGGCTTGCAATTAGCAGGGACGGGTTGTGGGGCAGAGAGGAGACAAGATTAGCTTGATGTTAATGGATGGCTGTACCTCCTAGAAGAGCTTTGGACTCAGGATGAAAAGCCAGGGAGACTTGCTCTTGCAAAGCATCTGTTTTCTCTTCCTCCCTTTTGGTAGGGAATGGGTTGCCATCCGCACACAACAGCCAAGCAAGTATTTATATGCATTTCTGTAGTGCTTAATCACATTGCAGATAGTAACCATAATCACTGCATTGTAGTTAAGTATGAAGAAAGCCTGTTCTTCTGTCCTAATGATTACAAAACTCTCTAACCATACACAGCTAGACAGACTTGCACATGCCCACAACACCACAAATCAACAGGTTTTACCAATGCCTTTAAACTGGAATTAACCACAGATGAGACCTCAGGGTACTTCTGTCACAGTAGCATTGAAAAGCTGCTCTCAGTCACACACCAATGGACACTGGATGAGCAGTTGCTAACCTCAAGGCTGAACAGCCTAGACCGGCAAGGCAGAGACTGGCTGAAGTGAAGTCCCACCACTCTGTACCTCAGCTCCCTAGCTGCAAAATGGGATACGCCCTCAGCAAATTGCTTAAAGCTCTCGGTGGAAGTCAGGGAGACCTAGAAATTGAAGCCACATTTTCTGGTCTCTATCCTGTGCCTCTGTAAGACAAACAAGGAATTTGTCTTCATATCTAAATTATTAGTATATTGTAAAAAACACAACTACCTCAGTCCATCCCCCTTAGATTTCACTCTTGTAAACTTTATTTTTTGGTGTGTGAAGAACATGCCCATATATCACTTGGATGCCTTTGAAGAAATGAACTCAGTATGGGAGGACAGTGCTGGGGGGGATATTCATAAAGATTAATGCTAGCTTACCCTCCACAAGCTGCCTCTGCTGGACTTCTCTATGCATAATTAAAAGCAGCCAAGTGAGGTTTCTCCTTGCAAGGCCTACTGAAGGAGCCCATCTCTTCCCTCCAGCCACGGGGGCAGGATAGGGAAAATGGCTTCCCTAGGCTAACACCAGCCTTTGTGAAAAGCTCTTGTTGAAAGCAGGAGAATGCAAGGATTGCCGAGCACCAAACCCAACATCTGGCTGCTATTGAGGGAGGAGTTTAATTTTATTTTAGTTTAGGCTTGTATCAGCTGGCTGTGGGAGCGGGAGACAATCTGGCACCGAATGTGCTGTGCAAAGATTGGGATGTCTCTGGCATTCTCCATGCCTGCCTCTCACTGGAGAATAGATGCCCTGTGATAAGCGTTGGAGCTCCTCAGGAACTACATCTGCTGCACAGTCCTGCCAAATGCACTTTGCAAATAAAACTCAATTGTTCATTTGCCACATTCACTTGTTTAGGACTTCACTCTACAGCAGGGCTTGAACACCCGAGGCTGGGTGAACAGACCACTTCACCCATTTTAACTTGCTGCTCTGGCCAGGTCTAAAAGTAAATGGATCATTCAGGAAAGGGTCATATAAAACTAAGGGGTCCGTATTGGGCAAAGGGCAGTTATTTTCCACAAAGAGAAAGAATTGTAAGTGTTGGCTATCTTTTACATTTACTGCTTGTGCAAGACCAGTAGACTTGCACAAGTCTTGGATAACCACTACAAACAGGAGGAACAATATCTTACAGATTACTTTATTACCCTTATTAGAGTAACTGGTATGAATACTTGAACCTCTCTGATATAAACCACAATTATTTTACATTTATAGATCCCACTGAATTAATTATTGAATGATAACAAGGTGGTCACTAGATCACATAGCAATGAGGTCCTTGACAGCAACATCTTTTGGAAAATATGCTGTGGGTAAGGATCGGGGGGGGGGGTTGGCTGGGCTTTTTTTTTTCCCCCTTTAAGACAAAGGTGGGCTTGGTTAAAGGAGAAAATAATTTGTCTGGTCACATCCTATTCTGACAGAAGAAGTTCCTTCAGAGGAGCTGAGATGCCCTGCGAGGTCTGCAGGGAATACAGATGGGCCCATTAAAGTGTCAAGCTTTCCTGCAGAACTACAGCTTTCCACTGACAAATCAGCTCTGCAGTGGCTTCGGCAGATAGTTTACCTTAACCAGCCACCGGATAGCAGACCCGTACAGAAATTTTTCCATTCCCTTCACATCCTGTGCTGAGCTCAAACCAGCTTATAATGATACGTGTCTGATGGAAGAGCAGGAGAGAAAACAGGAATGTCAGCTATGAAATGCTCCCTGACTGCAATGACAGGAGCCTCAACCTCTGAGCTGATGGAGTGACAGACGGGGAAGCAGCTTCACTCCTAACTTGAGCACAATTTCTTCCAACAAGCTGACCTGAAATGCTGGAAAGGAACAAACTAGATTGGTGAGCTATTTCAACTCCTACCTGTGCAAGTTTTCTCCGACGGCTTTCTTCTACTTACCCTTTGCAGAAAACATTGCAGTGTTCCCAGACTGCATCAATGACAGTGCAGTGGAGAGGAAGTTATTTGCACTTCCTCATCTGAACCAGTTTAGTCCTGCTTTACTTCAAGTACTTACTGCCTTTAAGATGTCAGATCCCACTATCTCTAATTTACATACTTAAGCCTAACACATGCAGTAAGGAGATGTATTAAGTATGGCCGCTCATCCTATTGAAATTTGACCGCAAGCAGCTCTATGGATTTTATTCATATTTATGGGAGCCTATAATTTTGCTGCTACACTGTTGATAAACATTAGTATCATCAAGCAATGTATTTCAGGATTCCCGTATATATGGTCCCAGGCTCTGAGACTTTCAGTCCTCCTGAGATTCTCTGCCGTTTCAAAACCAAGAGTTAAAATAAATGAACAGACATGCCCCACCTCACACACACCATATACACACACATGCAGGGAACTGCATTTCAACTATGCAGTTTTCAAAAATTCTCATATTTTTGCCAATTCCAGCAGAGCTAGAGCTGGGAGGAACAGGGTGGGGGGAATTTCTGAAAATCCAGTCCAACTTAGAAAAGCCTTTAATTACTAAGCAGGGCATTTCACTATCATACTTTTGTACCTTTTTTGTTGCAGGCACCCATCTCTCTCTCCTCTATCAACATCTCTTCTTATGGGACATGCTAACTGACAGACTGGAGGGCATGAGTTTCATTCCAGCTTTTTAACCCTGAGTTCAAATACCAGAGCAATCCATGTCAAGAGAGGAAAGAGACCCTTGGCTGCAGTTAATCCCACGCTTCCCATTTTGCTGCCAACAGGATCCCACCCCCCTTCTCCCCACTCCTCCCCATGCGCTCCAGATACTAAGGGAGAGCAACCCAGGCTGCGTAGCGAACGCCACCCTGGTAAGAGCTAAACTTCACTGCGATCCTATTTCTTCCCTTCAATCAGCCACGCTTTCCACCTAAGCCTTGACAATGAAGAGCTGGTCAGGCTCGCTCGGCACAGTCGGACTTTTGTGTCAGGGGAGGCAGAAGGGCAAGTTTTGAGAGCGGACCCTCACACCCCCTCTCCCCCGCTTTGCTCCAGCAAGTTCCCAGCACCAGGAATCACTATCAGCTGAATCACTTTGTTTGACTGGTTCCCTTTACGAAACATGCCCTCCAGGTTCAGATCAGCTCTTCGGCTTGAGACGCGAATCTCTCGGTTCCTCTGCAAGGAGAAAGTGACACCAACCATTATTCTCACAGTTTTATTTGTAAAGGACATAGCATGAAAAGCTGTATTTCAATGTACTTCAAAACCTGAAAAACCCATGTCAGTTTGTGGTATGTATGTTAAAGTGCTTGATATAACAATACTTTTACTAATGTTGTCTTGAAAATAATCCAGTTCTTATTCAGTTAATAATAATGTAAAGACAAAATATACTTAATGGAGACATTTAAGGATCATTTTAAGCTATACAGGGCACATTTGTACATTTCAAGTGTAACATACAATATTTCCCCTCAAGATGCACACCTTCGTTTGATTGAAAGAAGGAATTTTCTCAAATATGCCGTTGCGCAACTATTCTAAAAAGACATTTTTGAACAATGATATCTAATTACACAAACCAACTCAGAATAAACATGAGTAGATTTTTCACTAAACAGTAGAATTTAATTCGTTCCAGAGAATTATAAATACACATTTTGTACATAGTGAGGCATTTGATTTTCTGACTCCCTCAAGTTACCATGCTGGATGTTAGTATAACAGGACTATGCAAACTCAGACATCTGCAGATGGGTATTGGATAGGAATTTTTTTTTTAAAAGCAGATACCAGAGAGCTTTGGTCTTTTCCAAGATTCCCTTTCTCAACCAAAGAAGGTGCTTTAACACTGAAGTAAAAACTGTGTTAGCTTAGAAGAATCCTGATGGGTTTCTCACCATTCTAGTGGGTAGAATGATTTCTGTAAACCTTACAGAAAAAACCTCACAGTTTCCAATAAACAAAAGTAGTCTACTAAAAAAAAAATAAATCATACATGGTAGAATAAAAATTCACTATAAAGAACTGTACTCCCAAGGTTGTCAAATAACTAGTCTTCTAGGAATCTGAGGCACTCAGCTGTGCCCCTTTCAACATATCTTAGAGTGTTTTATTGCCTACAAGGAAATATTAGACATACATAATTTTTATTGTATTATTATTATGATGTGAAACCTGACAAAACCAAACAAGTCAACACTTGCTGAAAAAGCTGATGTGAAGTTGTGTTAAAGTTAAGTGCTACAGATTCCTTAATGTAGTTTGAAATGGGGGAAGGCCCTGTTTTGAATTTTAAAATTTCTCAGGTTTTGACTTTTTTTAACTTAAGAAAGACTTTATGTAGTTATTGCCCTTTTCTCTGTGTGTGGTTTATTCATCTATGCTTGACCTTTAGAGCTGCCTACATTTCTGCTTTATCCTGCGTGCACTTAACCTGTGTCACGTCAGATGAATGTTACAACTGCTTAAGTCACAAAGTCTTTGGAGAAGTATGCAGCAGTATACTTTTGAGAAGTATCCAGCTAGCAAATGCAGATGCTGCTGCGAAGAAATCCAAGGACTAAAGAGGTTATTATTTCAGTAAAATGAAAGTCACTTAGACTGGGTTGGGCGTGAAAAAATCATGTATAGCAGTCATTAGACATAAAAGGCCTGAGTTGTAATAGAAATCAAAACATCCTAAGCAGTCATTACTAAATAATGCTGCCACATGGTTTCTGGTGCTAAATGTATAATTTATTGATAGAGTTAAGTACTAGGGACGCATTTTCAATTGCTGCTGAAGGGTTGTCATGAATCTTCTGCTGACTTTAAGCAGACTTGCCTGGCCACACAGAAAACCATAACACCCCAAATTTCACATTTCTGGAAACGTAAGAGAGGTCACACAGCCGTGGGCTCTGGCTACTAACTCATTACACCATTCACAGCCTTTACGTTAGTTACTCACACCCACAGTAGTGACATGGCAGTGCTGCCTGCTGTATTTGGGATGAGTTTAGTCAGTTTAAGGAAGTACAAGCCCAGGAGGAAAGAACAGTTATTAAAAGCTGGAACCCTCATTAAAGTCAACGACTCCCTGACAGTGTTATTTTACTTCTTTCTTAGAAACAAAAAAACTTCTATAACATAAAACTCTCCCTTCTAATGAAACAAAATCACACAAAGAGTTTTTTTCTGGCTGGGAATATGACGTGAAACTTTGACACTAAAGTGAGTGCTGGTATAAGAATTGGACAGCAGAGGGACCACAGGAAAGTAGAGAAGCTTGACAAAAGGCAGGTGAGAAAGCAAACCCTAATTTTCATCCTCTTTCCTTTTCCTTAGCTCTCATCCCTCTCTCCACCATGTGCACACCATACTGAGACCTGCTACTGCCCACCACTCACAAGTCCCTCTTAATGCGACTTCAGAGCACAGTGCAAGGCAATACACTTACAGTACCAATTAGGGGCCTTTCCCAAGCCACAGCCGACAGTGAGACATCCACAGAAATCCACTGACGAAATGGCCAAGATCATAGGGAATAAACAAGTGAAAACAAACACCTATATTTAAACTAACCTCCAAAAACTAAAACCAGATGAAGCTAACTATGCCCTCAGATCCTTCCAACTCCCATCCACAAGAACGGAAAATACACTCTGTATTTGCTGCATGGTATCCACAAGATGATTTTAATGTAATCTCTTGTTAAATTTTTAGCGTACAGGATTTCAGTTGCTCCCAGTTCCTCTTCAAGAGCTGTATCTGTATATACACACTGTATTACTAACACATTAACTGGAAAGAGTGTAGGAGAGAAGCCTCAAAATACCAAAGTGAGATTCTTTTTTGTCCTCCTTTTGCTTCATTCCTTTTTTTTTTTTTTGTAGCTGGATAATTAAAAAAAAAAAGTAATCAAAGATCCTGTACTTCCTAGGAACACTCATTCTGTGGGATAAAGGAAGACTCATAACCTGTCAGCATTTCAAAACCAGCTGATACAGTTCAGTAGCACAGCAACATCGGTGTTTGTGGCTCTACAGCAATAATTCTTCTCAAGTACAGCAAGAATTTGGTACAAACCAAATTCCTCAACATGGGGTGGGGTGGGGGGGAAAGCCATCCACAACACAAACTGGCTGAGGGCGAGGGGGAATCATCAGAACATCTAGGCAGGCAAGGGACACACCGAGCGAGTCAAGCAAGCCATCATTCCCCATCTCAGGCTGCAGCAGCACCGCTTAAATAGGTCTCTCATACTCCCAGGCTCCGAGGCTGACAGCAGTCCTCCTCTCCAGTGTTTAAGCATTTCAACACTTGTCTCCCCTTTTGGAGATCAACAGAAGTGACACAAAAGACCTTACAGAAAAAAAATGACGAGTCACAACTTCTGTGCATGGAAAGGGCTGAGTCTGTGAACAAACAAAAAACTAAGAGACCATGTACAGTAGGGTAAAACAGCATATGCTTACAACATTTCCAAGAGTGAGACAATCACAATGGCTACATAAGGATATTTGCTGTATTAATTTGCAATACCTGAAAAAAGCCCTGCTGAGTTTGCGCTGTATTTACACATTGATTGGCTTCTTCCTTGCAAGCAAGTAGCGGCATCCCTTCCCACCTCGGTCCTTCCCTCCCCCCAGTCCTTCCCCTGGGTTTAAGCTACTCATAGTCAGAACAAGAACATTCAGTCTAAGAAAAATTTCTTAGAGTAATATAATTTCTTAAAGAAGATAGCATATTTACACACATCTAACACATGAAAATACTCTATTTTATACTAAATTTCTGTTTCAAATAAACTACAATACTGCATCTGAGCTTTCTGCAGCTTTAGAGGACAGTCCCCATCGGGCACAAACTGGGCTTCCCGCTCCTCCTTCAACCAGCAGCTTTGCCTTACAGTGGTGCACTACCATTGCGTTCAAGTCCTGACAGGTCTCCAATTGTGGTTTGCTTGCTTGGGAAAGGAATAATGAAGTTCTCAGCAAAGCCATGCTAAACATCCACTCCTTTAATGAGCGATCCTTCTAGGATGATGTTGAAATCTTGCAATGTCTGTAGGACTCGGATAAGGGAGTTGACAGTCATGCGGTCCCGTAGGAGAGCATTCTCCTCATACATCCTTGTAATGGGTGGGCACTCTGCCAGCAACGGGATCCACTGAGAGAGCAAGTGGTCCCTGCAAAGGGGATGAAAGGAATTATTTTGGCACCAAGTACAACAGATCTCAAACTGAAATTCTTCTCCAAGAACACAACCCAAAACATGCAGTCTCTTTTTGCGGTGATGCATATTGTTTGCACATAAAAGTTTCCTGTGTAATCATAACCCTTGATTTTGTTAGTAAAATACAGGTAACTGAACATACTGTAGGAATGACGATGGAAAGATATCAGCAGAATTGGACAACTGACTTTGGAAGAATTCAGCAATATCTTCAGATCAGGAACAGGAAAAGTAAAACTCAGGAAAAACCAACAGACTGTTTTCCAACTGGTTTTCCATGTATCCAGACAGACAAGGCAAAAATGGTACTTATTTCTAGACATACCAACTTCCACTCTCCAAAATACAACTAAGCCCCTCCCCTCGCCCCTCCCCAAATGCAAGACAGAAAGCATCCCATTAGGAAAGAAAGATTCATCTAGAATAGTTTTGTCAAAATTATAACAGACATCCCATTTTCATAGGCAAAGTGATTCAATGAGGCTTTAGAAATGCACCAGCTCTTGCAAAGGAACTCTGCGTTCCCAAAGCCAGCACTTCATCAAAAATACAATTTCAAGACAGATTTCATGCATATGACTGTCAAGCTAACAGTTCTAAAAGAGCTCAAAACATTTTTAGTATTTTAGACACTAGCCATGTATCATTACTGCTTCTTTGCTCCACTTTTTTCATGTAGTATTAAAGCTGCCTAAAATAGGTACTGGATAATAGATAGGTATGAGTTGTCTTAAAATGGAAAACTAAAGGTAGTAACAATGGTGTGAAAATATTCTTCTAGTCTAATGCAAGAGGACATATATAATGAAGAGCAGTTAGGTACCTTGTCCCCAGGCAAACCAGAATTTGGAATTTGCCATCCTTTCCAATGTTCCTTGGAGCTGTATTGATGGCATTCACATAATGACAGAAGGTTTTGCATGAAGATCTCTGAAGCAAAAGGGCCTCCTCATTGTCTCCAATCTGGTCACTGGTTTCAAAATAAGCAACAGCTTTCTCTGTGGTAGGGAGAAAATCAGAACCCAGTGAGCAGAAGTACTTCATTGTGACATAGAATTACACAAGGTTATCCTTAAAAAAACAACCTGCTGAGAGCTATTGCACAGTTTATATAGGGATTCCTCACTCTGAAGACCATAGGTGGTGATCTCCACCTTTGCTACATAGCAGTGGTCAGCAGACTGGTTGATGTCTAATACAGTTAGGTAACATCAAGGAGCCGCACCAGCGTACCTATCAATGGTTTCATTTTAAGTGATACCATCAGCTTTGATTTTTCACCTTTTCTGAGTAAGCACATACCCTTGGGCTAAGTATCTCAACTTGCGAGCATGTTTTAAGGCAATAAGTACGTCTTAAATTACCACAACATAGGCCTACAGATCAGTATCACCAGAAGACCAATGCAGTGATTAGGAGAGTTCTCATAAACAACCAGAAATCTAAATCTTTCACTCCCTGCCCTTTCCCAACTCTCCCCCTAACATTGATTGCTACTCTACCCCAGCCTCCAGCCTACCTTCTTTCTGGGTAGAAAAGCAGCTGTGTGAACATTCATCTATGAATAAATGACTAGAATTTGAAGTGCTCTTAAATTTCTGCACAGATTCACACTCATCTCTTATATAGAGTTTAGTATTTCTCATCTTCCATCTTGTTTCTCATTGACTTTAAGCAACCTGGAGCAGGTGCTAGGCAGGAACAAATCGCACCCTAGTTGCCTTGACGAGAATCCAAGGTCTGTGCATGAGTAGTCATTTTGCCCTAATCTTTCTTCTCCTTCTGCCTCCAAATCACATACCAGCTTACCTATGAAATCCCAGATGAAGACATTCTTATGAAAAATGCGAGCCGATTTGAATCCATGGTGGAAGACCTGCTCTAGTGCTGCGACCAGACCGTTTTCTCCACACAACAGAATGGTAAGGCTCCCTCTCTATGGGAAAGGGAGAGTCTGTAAGTACAACTTGCCTTGTTTGTATGCCAGAAGCTTCAAACCTAAAGGTTAACAGTCTCTACTAGTACTTCAGTTCCATTTCTGTTTATAAAAATATTTACATGCATTGTTGGTACCAGGCAAGTAATGAAAAGTAGGAAGTACCTCTTTCTCTGGCTTGTGAAAGTGTTTCACAATATTGTTCACGGCTTCCCCGATACCCTCTTGGATCTGTCCCGCATTAGGCTCTGTGAAATGATGGAGAGCATACTAGCTCAAGATACCAACTTTAAAACACTCATCAAATTCTTATGATGACATAGCTTGAACTGCAGGAATTATTCTGTATCTTTAACAGAGTTCAGGCAATCATTTGTCTTGGGTAAACCTGAGCCTTAATTACAAGGAACTGATGAGCAACCCTGGAATAGTCAAATAAATCGCCCTACTTAAAAATGCACAACCCAAGGATCTGGCTTGATAAATATTTTATTTGAGTTAATCACATCTTGCTCATCACATAGAGTACAGCAACCTTCACGTGAAGACACATGGGCTGAAAGGTTGTAGCCCAGTCATTTGACTCACTTCTACGTGACAAGAGGCCAGAAAACCCAGCACTCATTAATTCCTGACTTGAACCCCCAATGTTTTATTGAACCAAAACAAGTATCTATTTTGGGCACCTGTCTAGTCGTTGTACCAGTGTGAGGGGCCACAGGCAGAGAATATTCCTTATTAATGGTTCCAAGAGTAAGTTATCTTCCATGTTAAAATGTATGCCATGTTTCCGCTCTGAATCCGTTTAGCTGTATGCCTCTGCTACTGAATCATGCTATGCCTCCACCTGCTACCATTTCATCTTCCTATGCAGGTACCTGCAGAAAATTATCTAGTCTCTCATTCACTTTCTCATTAAAACAGACTGAACTTTTAAAACTTCATTTCAAGCAGATGTTTTCCAGACTTCAATCATTTTCATGGTTCTTCTATGAGTCCTTCCTAGTTTTTCAGACATATGTAAGTTGCTATTAGCTTGCCCTACAATTGTTATTTTGGAAGCATGGAGTAATTCAGTATCATTTTATTACATGATGACCTCCACAGTCTTTGGCAGGTCTAACACAGAGCCTCATGTAGCTCACAAGACAAATGAATTATGGGGCCTTAGTGTTCTCAGACCTAAGGAAATGGTGCCCAGTCCTCCAGCTAATATGGACTCACACACGTGAAGAGCTGCAGTGGTCCCGTGGTGGTTTTTAAATGCTGCATTACTCTTGGAGGCTGATCTTTCCTTGCTTGACATTTCAGCAGTCACGTCCTCTGATTTTACAGGAGCTGGACAGATTTATGAACAGGATCTACACTGTGCTTATCTGTATGCTTTAGCAGAGAATGCCTCACGTGGCCCTTACAGTCCCATGCCCCATTGTAGCTAGGTGCAGCTACTTGTAAAAGCTAATTTTAGGGATGTGAAGTTGATGTCCCCTAGGGTCCCTCTGGAGATGTGCTCCTCCAGAAGGCAGTCACAGCATCCGCATCAGGCTCTGAACTGCCCTTCGGAGAGGACTGTCTTCCCACTGACTGCAAAGTGAGCCGGGAAGCTGAGCAGCATCAGCTACTGCAAATTCTGCTGCCTCCTCCTCCCTCACCTCATATCTCCATGCTCCAAGGAAAGAGATTATTATCTCTGAACCGTCAAATGGGGACACTGAAAAAGGCAATGGGTACAGTCACAGAGCAAGCTGCAGACACACAAACCGGGGCAGGAAAAACTCATCAGCTCGCAGCTGTTCCTGTGCACCAAGCCTTGCTTCAGAAGGAGCTCTCCTGTTCACAGGAGCTTTATTTCTCAGTAGTTGCTGCTCCTTTCTTTAGGGCCCTGGGGAGAAAGGAAAGGACTTACTGGTGTTCTTCCCTGTGAGGGAAGTGATGCTCAGTCGTCGAGCCGTGGTAGGAGATTTCTGCTGGGGTGGGGTACGGCACTGCTTCCCCAGCTCTTCCTCAGATGTGGAGGACACCAGCTCTCCAATGAGTATTCGCTCCAAACTGCCATCGTCAACGCCCTTTCCCAGCCATCGCCCGCAGGGAAACCTGCCATGCAGCCAGCGCAAGCACAGATCAGCCACACAGGCAGTCTAGCTTGATCTCAAAGTTAGAGGGACAGCTAGCACCCATAAACACTGCTAATGGGCAGGGAATACTCTGTAGCCAGAAACTTTTCACAAACCAAAACTCAGCAGGCAGCATCCCCTGCACCACAACTGATAGGACCAAACCAGAAAACTACATTCACCTCCATCCTTAGGCAAAGGGAAATATGCAAAGCTTGCATGAAAGCACGGGACAACAGAAAGTGTTATACACATATTTCATGGGATACACCTTGATTTCTGCTGGGTTATTTTTCACTTGCAACCACAACTGATATTCAGCCTTTACAAATATTGTGATGATTAACAATTAAATCCCCACACAGAGTTCCCACCCAACTGCAGCTGTGATGTCTCCTCATACTCAAACCTCACCTCACATTTTATTGCTGTACTTTTTGACCCCACCCACAGTCCTGATGAAATCCACGCACGTGTCCATACCCCCAGTGCTTGTACCCCATTTCCTCCTGCTTTCCCCCATACACTGTGGCCAACCTTGAGCTCTGGAGGTCACCCCTCTGAATCATAGTTTTCCAAGTTTACATTTAGAAAAAAAATTAAGTCTGCTTAGCCAGATGTTTTGTAAAACCAATGATGAGTTAGATTATTTCGACACAAGATGTATGTACTCAATAGAAGATTAAGAAATCATCAAAACCTTTTATTTTCTTGTAATCCAAGTTTCTGTACATTTGTTATAGTACTTAGACATCGGAATATTTTTTAAAAGAAAAAGAAATCAAAGATTTGCCCTAAACTATCATTCCAGCTCTTGGGGGTTTAAAGAGTTCATTCGTGCACAATCTTACCACACTACTTTAAATCAAGAGATTTAATTATTAGACACAAACACATGAATCACTTCAGAAGTATCCATACTGTCTGTCCTGTCTCAGAGAGATGCAAAAAACCCCCTACATTCAAGTCTCATTTAATATTTATCAGATTATTTGACTTCAACTAGGGCTTCTGAAATGAGAGAACCGGGGGTGGGGGAAACCAACCCAACCCTATCAGGTACCCAAATCAGCCCACAGTGCTCCATCAACTGAGGAGAAGATGGATGCCTTCTTGCTTTCTCTAGATTTAATAAGTAAGAATTTCAGACAAAGAAAATTAAAACTTGTTGCTTACTTGTACGTGTGTCCTGTTATTTCATTTCTGACCATGACACAATCAACCAGCCACTTGGCTAGTAGCCCTGAGTTGTCATGACCAATCTGAACGGTCGTCAGCTTCCCTAAATTCTGGCACTGAAATGAGTAACAGTTTTTACTTAATTTAAAAAACAACAGACAACACAACCCCCCACCACATGCACACATATGGTCTCAAATGTATGTTTTTATTCAGTTTCCTTTGATTTATACAGCAAGTATTTTCAACCAAACATGCAGAGTGTTTTGAAAAGCAGAATAATTATTTTAAGTCAGGAGAAAAGAAAAACCTTGAAATAAAACTATTGAAAGCTTGTGAAGAGATTACATTCTTTGTTGTGAGCACTCACTCTGAATATTTCTGAGAAGTATTAATTACCAATTTCTGAGCTAAGGTAACAAGGTGTGCTTTTGTAGAAGAAATATATCTTCAGAACAAACAGCTTTTAAAAAATGCATTTTGAGCATACTGACCTTCAGTTGACTCACTCTACACTATGAAGCAGTCCCTAGATCCTTTATTATTTTCAAAGATCAATTTGCTTACCATTGGGCAAGACAAAAATCACTAACATGAGACTCTTAACATCACAAAGAGACAGAACAAGGAGAACAAGGGACCGTGAATTCCAGTGCAATATGTAATTGTAGGTGGGGCTGGCAGCAACATCTATTAACGTCACCTAAACACTTCCCTTGCAAGACCTTGCTTTTCATTGCTTCTAATACTGCCAAACAAGCAGCTTGGGCTGACATTTTCCATAGTGGGTGGCTACCCAAGCTGATATTTTAGAAAAGCTTCAGCCGAAGGAATAATCCAGAACAGTATTAGTATGGTCCTTAGAAATGTCTAAATATGTTATTTTGCTTGTTAGAAGCCTGGAGATCTTTTCTACAAAATACTAATATCTGAATCAGAGGCAGCCATGTATCACAAAAATACCCTCTCTATCTCTGTCAAAATCTACCTATATTTGGCAAGAGTTTTTTTTTACTATTGTTGTTGAAGATCAGTCTGCATATGCTCAATGGATGCAACTTCAATTTTAGTAGCAGATTTTCCTACGAAATCACTCCTTACTGGATATGGTACAGCCTGGAGCTACAGGAGCCTGGCGGGGCTTTCCCTGCAATTCCCACTACCAGCTGCTTTGGGGTGGCACCAAGCCAACCTGTAACTGACGGGTGGGAAAGCAGAGGGGAACGCCAGGTAGTCAAACGCAAAGAGAAAACCACAGCAAGCACAGAGAAGAGAGCCCGATGGGGACGGCGGCTCTATGGTTTCCCGGGAGTAGCACCTGAAGCTGGGAAGTTGAAGAGCTGAGGGGTTCGACTGGCTGGTTGGAAGGAAAGCAGCAACGCCGGACAAGGAGCTGGAGCGGGAGGAGAAGAAATTTGGGACTGGCCAGAGGTAGAAAGGGACCTGGGTGGTGGTTAACTGGGAAGATAGATTGAGAGAACAGAAAAGAAACTTGGAAGGGAAACGAGGAGTTGGAAATGAGGCCTGAAAGGGAAAATTAGGCAAGGAGTCATGGAAGGGAATGAGATGTGGAAATAGATTGGCTAGGTGAGAAGAGGAGCCCTGGGCTGGGACAGGGACAGCAGTGAAGCCTGTGATTAAAAGTGGCATGTGCTCACAGGAAACTTTCATCTAGCACAGGAGGGGCAGGCAGCACTATTTTCCTGTACATATTTGAATGTACAGCGACCTTGAAAACCTGGACAGAATCTGAAATGCTGTGATCTTAAGACAATAAACCTTCCCCAAATTAGTATTTATTTGGAAGCATGTTTCAAATTGAAAAGTAAAATGTAAAGAGCATATACTCACCTCAAATGTCATTTCTAGGTGATTTTTAGGAATCTGCATTACGCCTGTATCTCCTAGTTCTCCTGATACACAAATCCATGGGTTTGATGTGGTTATTGCATTGCTTAGTTTTTTGATGGGAATTATCACTGACCTATAAGGGATCACTAAGAACAGAGGAGGAAAAATAAGTTAGTCTTGACTTTTTTTCCCCTCGCAGTAAACGCAATTTCTGGAGTAAACCACGCCTCTCCCTTGAAGAGAAGTTCTTGTCCCATGTCTCGGCAGCCTAACAAGGAGAACTCCTCCCCTGTTCTCCCTATGAAGGCTGAGATAAACCCGCAGGGTGCCTTGCTGCGGCGGCAGAGACTCTCCTCTCACGGAGGCTCCCAGCAGCAGCCTCCGTTCCAGCCAGCCGTCAGCCAGAAGAAGCGGCTCCGCAGCCCAGCTTTCGGGCAGCTCCCACCCGCATTAGTCACTGCCAGCAGCCTCCCGCCGCTCTCGGTTCAGCGAGGGGCTCGGTGCTGCCGGCCCAGAGGCGCCCAAGGGCAGCGCGGGGCGGGGGGGGCGGCGGCGGCGGCGGCGGCGGCGGCGGGCAGCGCGGGGCGGGCGGCGGCGGGCAGCGATGCCGCACGGTGGTGCTGCAGCCCCGCGGCAGAACCGGCCGCCGCCTTGCCGCAGAGCCGGGCCAACGCAAGGACGGTGCCGGAGTCCGCCGGGGGAAAGGGATGAACCCCGTCCGCGGCAAGGCACCGCCGCCGCCGGCAGGCTGAAAGGATAAAGGGGGCACACGGAAGGTTTATAGGGGAAAAGGAATGTCAGAAACGCTGGCATGGCTGGTAACGGCACAGCCAAAGTCTCAAGTCTGATGTGTCTCTGTGGACATCCCCCCATTAAAAACTACATTATTATTATTATTATTATTATTATTATGCTTTTAAATCTGCACCACCCCTACGTGCTTAAGACAAGGACTGCCACCCACCCCGATTTGGATTTGACTCAGATACTGCACGCTAGCACTGCAAGACTCTCTCTCCTTACGTTTCACAAGCTGCCTTTTTGACTGGGTAAGATAAGCCAGCCTTTTTACTTTTTGTGTGCCATACAATGATACTGCACCGAAAAAAATACCCTCAAATTCCAAGCGCTTGTCCCGCAGGGGAAAGCTGTCAAGCTGGATGCCCCACAGAAATAAGGTAATCAAGGATGAATAAACCTCTTTGCGCTGTGCTAGTTCTGAGGGGATTTATTGCTTTAAGAGGAGAAAAAGTAGAATGAGTGCCTGTTTTGACAGCCATGTAAAACTTGCTTCACTTCACTCTGAACAGGCAGGGAAATGAAGACTAAGGGCTGCCAAGGTGAATCCAAATAATTAGGCCATCTCACGGGGTCCTGCCTTCTCCGCATTGCCCAGTGCTGGAGAGACAAACATTCATTTTCAGATTTCGATCCAATCTCTGCTCTCCTTCTTACAAGAGAGGAAGGGAGAGGCAATCTTTTGGGCATTTAAGGAGAGACAAAAAGGGATTTAAAATATACAGCAGAGCACAAAGTGCCCTGTATTTCATCCTCCAAGACTTCCATCTCCTTCTCAAGTCTGCGGAGAGCAGGCTGTTAGGATGCACACTTAGCGAAGGCCAGAAAGAGGCATTAGGATGTAGAGGACTTGTCTCGGAGGGAAGATGAGAGAGAACTATGCAACTCGGTGAGGAAAATCAAGCGCTACAGCGGCACTCTCTGCTGATTACTCTCCTTTGTGCAATGCTCTTATCCAGAGCACTCCCACACAACCTTGGCTCTCCAGCTGGTTTCCCAGAGCAACACCCAGCACCCATGAGCCCGGCAGCAACAACCAAGGTTTCCAGATAAGGGCTCAGCTACTCAGGCACCAGCAACAGCAACACCATCTTGTACAAATCATGACAGCAACTAATTTTTCTTCAGGGGGAAAAAAATTGATTCTCCAACTCACTGATTGTGGTGAAGACGCTTGTGAAGCAGAAGTAATCCACTGCGTTGAGTGAGAGCAGGTGATACAGAAACTGTTCCCGTTCTTCTTCACAGCGCAGGAAAGCGTAACGCTTGTAAAGTTTCCTGGTAGAAACAAATACATTGCTTTTTTTGTTGAAAAAGCACCATGTATCTTAAAAGGTGTTTGAATCTCAAAACAGCAAAAGAAGAGTTGATCTTAATGGGAGGTATGAAAAGTGAGATTCCCCAGCTAACACAAGCTGCTAGAAACCCATAAGGGGCATTTACCCCCAATGCTACACGTGTTTTACAGATCACTCTTGGCTCCACGCTACCATAGCAAGTCTACAGAGTTCATCCCATTAAAGGATCAGTTTTGGTTTTGCTGCAAAGCACAGATATAAAATAACACTACTCACAACAGCAGACCTGAACCAACGTACAGCAACCTCATTTCTTCCCCATATCTTCCCACTGTGGTATAGCCTAGTCTAATAACCTAATCTTCTTTCTACTCCATACTGCGACAGAGAAAACTAAGCAGAAGGCACCAAACCAGGGAAGGCACCGAGCAGCAGCAGGAGTCCTCCTACCACTCCTTCACTTCAGTGAACCGAGTGTACATCACCAATTGCCCAAAGCAGCACAAAGGCACACCAGGAGTTAACCTGGCCCTGCTCTGAGAAAGCACAGACCTTGTGACACTGCCTGTAGCCTGAAGGCAACAGACTCCCAAAAAGATGCTGAGGTAGATAGAGGTAGATGAAACTTCAGGAAAAGACAGGTCTGCCACCATGCCTTTAGCTGATCACCCAAGACATGACTGTCTCCAGCTACTCCTCTTTCTTCCCGTTAGCAGATTTAAGTATTTGGTAGCTTCCAGCATAAATCAAGCCTGTAACTCATCACAGAGCCAGAACTGCATGCAATAGCTAGGATGTTTTCTTTTCATAAGGTTTGGGTTTTTTTTCCTAAATGCATTGCTTCGAGAAAATGAAGTCAGGGAACATCTACACAGGCAGATTCTTAAGTCCCTGTGCTTGCAAAAGGAGGCAAAGCTGGGGGAGCTGCTAAGTGGCTGGGAGGGCTGGCCTCTAACCCAGCTCATCGGCACTCAGGATGGGGGCCTGCGTTTGGCTTGAGTCAACGTAACGCAGGGCTGCTGTGAGAAAAGGGGCATTCCTGCCCCTGCTGCTTCATTTGCACAAGATACAGTGATTGTAGGGCCGCAAAGCAGCTTGGATCAACGCACTGATCTGACCAAAACCTAACGCCTCCTTCCTGAAAATCGTGATCCGTTTTCCATGCAGATGAGCAGACTTCTGCCCTGCTGGGTGGGCAGCACCTCCTCCCCCAGCTACCCTCTGCCCTTCAATCACTTCTAGCTGGAAACCACAGTACCTAAACAGGGCGCCTGGCTGCGCCCCAAGCCTGCATGGCACCTTGACGCACCACTGAGGAAGCCGTGAAAGTGAAGCTTTGAGAAGAAGAGCCAGCTTACTTGGCAAGTGCCTGGTTGGAAAGCAGCTGCTTCAGGTGCTGAGACAAAAGCTTCTTCTCCAGAGAAAGCCTTATCCAGGCTCGGGCTCGCCCCACATCAGTCTTTATCTCACTCATGTTCTGAACATGCCTGAAACGGGTGGGGAAAAAAAAAGATAGTAATAGATGAATCATAAAAATCCTACATGCTTCAAATGGCAACATCCAGTGTGATGCAGCAGCTGAATTGGAAAACGTCTCCTGACATCGTTTCTAGAGAAAGAGGCCCCCAGCAGAGCCCTGCAGAGCCCTGCACTGTCGCACTGAGAGCCCCGGCAGCCCCAGGCTGGCCCAGGGACATGGGGCAGCCCTTCCCCGGCACGGCAGGTTGCAACCTGGGCGCACTACAGCCCGATTCAGCTGCTCTGTGTCCTGGCATTTGCTTGGCCAAGGTGAGCAGGGGTAGATCTGCTCATCCCTGCATTGCCTGAGGTAGATGTCCTCATGGACACTGGTAACGCTTAAAAAAAGCAGCCACCTTGTGAAGACCCAGTTATATCACAGTCTCTCCCTCAAGCTGC
This sequence comes from Gymnogyps californianus, assembly GCF_018139145.2. Classification (NCBI taxonomy): domain Eukaryota; kingdom Metazoa; phylum Chordata; class Aves; order Accipitriformes; family Cathartidae; genus Gymnogyps; species Gymnogyps californianus. The sequence goes on from NC_059471.1 coordinate 151,928,377, forward strand.
TGACACGAATGGGTATGTCTGGGCGGGCAGAGGACAAATAGATATCTTAAGAGTTTCTCCAAACCACAATCTACTCTGAAGGCTCTAACAAACCCCTTGATGGCAGCAGCAATGGGAAATCCAAGAAAAAGAGGATTGTTGGGGAAAAAACAGTGACAGGCAGTCACAAGCAGAATCACATTTCCAGGGATATAAGAGGCCCTCGTGTAAGTGATAATCTGAACAGCCCTCCACATACTTGGTCTGTAGGAAAGCAGAACTGTTCTATAGGGGCTTTCTTCTATGGTTTTGCTTTTCTTTTTTTTAAACTTCCCATATTTCAGTTTGGAGAATGCCAGAAACCCCAGTTTTAGAGCACAGGGAGCTTTAGAAGAGGAAGAGAACTGCCATGGCAGGGTGAAGCTGCTTCCAAAAACCCCCCACTTGGTTAAATAAACAGCAAGAAAAACGAATAACAGTTTCCAGCAGGGAAAAGAAAAGGCTGCAATTTCTTAATTTTCACGCAGTTTGCATGTTAAGTACACAGGCAATTCAGCCCTCCAAACCTCTGTGGCAGGCTCCAAGTACCATCAGCTGCGTCTGAACTGATCTCTGTTGTGATTTACTTTTCAACTCCTGCATCTTCCTTGAAGGCCCTCCGCGCATTGCTGAGTGTTAGGGAATGTGGCAATATTTACTCCAAAGAAAATCCAACAAAGTCATGCTGTGACTGATGCTTTTTATGTTGACTAGTATAGTCTCACTGTCTCGTGCTTTCCCCCATCTGTTATACCCAAGCGCGTGCTTTGCGTTATATTTAGACCCTGCATTATTTGAGAAAAATACTCTCTTGTTTATAGAGCTTCTAGCATAGCAGGACGAGGACCTTAAGGGCAAATTTTCAAAGTATAACTTAGTGCTGTCCAGAAATACGTGTTCGCTCTGCACAAATGAAGTGGATACCAGACATACCAGCAGCACCGTTCTCCACCAGGCTGACCTACCCAAATTCTCAAAATACAGGTCTACTTTTGCAGTCCAAGCTGAGATGTCTGTATCACACGGCTCTGTGCTGTAGGTACACATATGAAGCACCATCAGGAAGAAACAATCAATAGGAGTAATGATAGCTTGCCAGTGGCAAAACCCAGGTTACTTAAAAGCCCTTTAAAAAAAAAAGGTAGTGTTTTGGGTTTTTTTTAAAAAGAAACTTTCCCCCTGTTTCCTAATGTGACATATGGATAGTTCTCTGATGGATCAGGTGAGAAGTACTAACTTTCAGTGAGCTGTAAAACAAACCCAGGAGGGCACATTACACTCACATACAAGTCCTTGCCCTTCAAAAGCAAGCTCAGCAGCCTCCCTCTGTCAGCAGCAATGCCTACCAGCTGAATCACTGCTGAGAGCCTTGCTCCTAGCACTGGAAAGCCCTTCCTGGCTCTGAGCATGGCAGCCAGTGTTAGACCTTCCAGCCCAGACAGCTGGGCACGTGATCTGGAGTCCTTGAGAAACAGGATGCACACTACACTCAACTACATTGTGTTGAGACACTCTCCTCAGACATTTCAAGTCTTTTGAGATGGGAAGATCAAAGCGCAGACTATCATCTTCCTCCCTCCCCTTCCCCCCCAGTGCTCGGCTTCAATTACATCTAATATGAAACACTGAGTAGAATATGTTATTTTACTGTGAGAAGATTCAAGTACAGATGGACTCAACCTTATTCCATGCATGCTCTGCCCCTCTTCATTACCTGTTTCTGGTCCAGACCAGATTGGCATTAATTGTGCATTTGGGAAAAATAAGGATCTGCAACCACGCAGCTTACCAGAGACATTAAAAAGATTCAGTAATCAGTCTTGGTGTCAGCAAAAGTGGAGTGTAACAGAACAGAGCCTTCAGGAACTCAAATTTATTTCCCTCTCAGTTGTGAGAGTCAGAATAGCTCTATTTTTACCGGTGACCTAAGCGTAAGCACTGTATGCTCACCACCACACAGCAAACTCTTCTTGTCAGAGCACTGAACAGCAATTTCAATGCAACTCCCTAGGTTGGGACTTGCTTTTAATCCCATTAGTAATAAAGAAAAATCTATTTACCCTGTCAAATGTAAGCCTGGGGTATGGCGAGATGTACCCTCTGCAAATAGCTGTGCTGACAGAAGAGGTTACAGCTGCTCAGTATCGCCATGCCCCCGAGGATGGTGTGCATACTCCCCATCCCAGTGCAGTCAGAAACGAGCCGTACTAGCTTGTCCCATGTCGGTAGCAGGTCTTTGCTAACCCAGCTTCTTTTGATCGCAGCAGGTTAAGCACCACTGCTGTGGGCCCAGCACCCGGGGCTTGCATCCTCTGCTGCAAGCTCCCCGCAGGAGGGGAGGCACGACATGGGCATGAAAGCAAGCGCTGGTAGCAAGGAAGAGCTTGCCAGAAGGGGAAGGACCCGAAACTTGAACACAGCTGGACCAAAGGTTTCAGGGAGTTGCCTTTGCGCTGACTGGTCCGGCTGGACACGCAGCAATGTGCCCGAGGGGTGAGGCCATGCTGGAGGCAGGCTGCAGCAGGAGTCTGCCAGGGAGCTGGAAGAGGGGTGGGAGAGATGCTGCAGATCCTCACCCAGGGGAGAGGCTGAAGGGCATATCCCCAAACACACTTGTGCAGAGATTCTCCACGCAGAGAACCAAAATAAACATCTTGAGCATCTTCCTTACCACATCTAAGATGCCTGGCTTTGCGAGGGAGGCAGAGGACACACCACGTTACCTGTAGCGCAGGCTCATCGCACATTCAGAGCGTGACTGTGATTCAGCCCTGCTTTTTAAGTTGTTTACATAACCTTGCATGAGCCATCAAAAACAAGCCGTGCTTAAGGCAATGCTTAATCCCCTAGCCATTAGTTCAGTTAGCACCGCAACCCCGGCAATTTAACAATTACCCATCCTTCTAACTTCAGCATAAATCTGTGTGTGCAAACAAATATTAAGCAGCATTCCTTCCAAGCAGGAAAAAGTATGCCATGAGATTACAGATGACAAATTCAACTCACCATCTGCCCAGCATTTTCTATGACCAGACATGTTTGTGGACAATCACAAATACCCAAGATACTACAAAAGGTAATGTTCTGCTTCTGTACTTTTTCTCTGAAAAGCAGCAGAAACACTCTTGTGATTCAAGCAAGAGAGCTCAGATCCGTGCTGGGCTTTCATTACTGAAGTGGAAGTACGCGGAAGACAAAACCCATGCACGCAGCAGCGAGCGCACACAGCCTCCTCTGCCAGCAATCCCCTCCCAGCACGTGAGTTTCTGCTCCAGATCCTCCTTCGTCCTTTCCTCAGGCTGACCCTCTACATGCCCGTCAGCCTCACAGGACCGAATTAAGTAAATAGCTGCCACGTCCCATGAGAGGGATGCTAAAATGACAGACACATGTTCAAAATGACCTCTTGGCATTATACTCCTAATTACACTGTATATACTCTCCCTCCCTCTTTTGCATGTTGTTTTAGCCTTACGTGGCATGTCATATTCTTCAAAATCAGAGCACAAGGCTCAAACTACATAGCATCAAACAAAAAGGTTGCACACTGCAGGTGGGAAGTACAGTCATTTCCTTTCAGAAAAGTCTGACTAATCTGTGGGATCTCACATCAGAAAAAAAAAGTATCTGTAATAACGCACATGGTAAAAGTCACATCACTGTAATCAGATTTTTGTGAACTAACTACAGTTAATCTTATTTTTACCATAAGATTTTTTGCCATATTTTTACGTGGAAGAAAGACATGGTATTACAAGAAACAATATTCATGTTGCCTCACACATTAAATTGCTAGCAATTGCTAGCAGCTCTCTACAGATGAGTATTATTGCATTACTCCTCCCCTCTTTTCATGGCACTTTTAGCCCACTGCAATGCTTAGCCACAGCAAGTGAAGTGTCAAAACAGTGGCATGACCTGGCAGTGGCTTTGTCAAGGAGATGCCCTAGAGAAAACTGCCCAGTGCCGTCACATCAGCCTCCACCTCTTCTTACTCTCTATTCCTTCCAGTTCCCAACCAACACTTCCTAAAAAGCTCTCCAGAGCCAGGCTGTGGTCTCCTACAGAGCACCTGCCCTTACTTCACATTCCAACTTTAAACTCACCCAAATACTAGGTTTGATTACATTTCTAAATTTGTACATTTATTACTATTTGTCATAAAATGCTAATTGAAGAGAAAGAATAATGCTCAGGTATTGCGAGCAGGTTTTTATATCCCTTTGCTTTGTCTATCAACTGTACTTGCTTGGTCAGTAATTTAAAACAAACAAAAAGAAACAAACTCAAAGTACCAAGGAATTCAACATATCTGCTGTTATTTGTAGAAGTTGGCTTTATTGCTAGAAGAACCCCCTGGGGAAAACAAAAACCCCAGTAAAACTTGTGTGCTTTTCATTGTCTTTTAGCTAAAATAAATAAAGTAAACATGCAAAAAAGTTTTGTAAAATAAAAAGGCAGCACTTTGTAGATTTGAACGTGGGCTAAGGAGAAGGTTTAATTCTCCTTAGCCTTTGTAAACCCAAAGCCAGTGAGGATCTTTACCTTATGCTACACAATTAAAACCACAATTAATGCTTTAGGAATCCGTGTACCTCATATCTTGTATCAGGGAAACCCTCAAAGTAGGCAGAGTAATTCCTGTATCAGACTTTCGTCTTTCTGTTCCAACAGCAACTACAATGGAGAAAATATATTAAGTTAATACAAAATTACAGTAATGGTCTGAAATGCATTCGTTTTACATACAGCTGAAAACAATCTTAAGTGGCTGGTAACTGCAATGTTTCTGTGCATTATCATTAACTCTATCCTGGAAAAGTAAAAGCAGACAAAATGAAAAATGCTTAATACATTACCTATTCCTTCCTTAATCCAGCACTGAACTCGGAGATTTCACAGCTTCCTTTTTCGTATGTGAAATACATTAACATAAATCTGTATGGTGATGAGCTTTATTAGTAACAGGTTTTTATGGAAAGCTCACAACTGAGAAGGATGAGATAAAATTAAGCTACAGTAGCATATTCGATGCTAAGAATGCCAAGCATTTCTGTGCTCCGCTACTCTGATCAAACCGCTTTGTGGTGACACATTTTTGCTCTCAGGAATTTGTGCCTGCCAGCCAGATTGCTTAGTGCATTACTCATTGAAGCTTATTAAAAAGTCTTTTCATGAGCGAGACTAGTTTGTCCATAGATGTGTCTTTGAGGACTGATCATACAAGTTCCCATCTACAGGATCTGGAGGACTGGAGAGCCCTTGGAAGATGACCCACTCAAGGTCAGAGACTTTTACTACAATACCCAGCAGCACCCTGTGGGCAGGGAGACCTCAAGGTCATCAGAAAACCAACCTCTCTCACAACACAGAAGAAATTTAGTGATTGTAAAGGGCCAAGCCAAAGCATAAACTGAGCACCTAGACTGATGGATAGAGATTAATTACACAAATTCTGAACTGTACTGTCCACCCGTATGAAGATTTATTGAACATGGAGTTATTCACATTGGGATTCGAGAGACAGATTATGATCACTGAAAGAAAAATGTCAGCTGTCTTAGCCACAGCTCCACACCTTCAGCTCCTTCAGAAATCACCTATTGGGGAAGCACCGCTTCTCACACCTCACTCAATGCTGGTTAAAAGGGAATGAAGGTAGTGAACAGACATTGAGTGATTTTCCAGACAGGGATGTCATGGTTTAACCCCAGCCGGCAACTAAGCATCACGCAGCCGCTTGCTCACTCCCCACTGGTGGAATGGGGGAGAGAATTGGAAGAGGCAAAGTGAGAAAACTCGTGGGTTGAGGTAAAGACACTTTAATAGGTAAAGCAAAAGCCACACACACAAGCAAAGCAAAACAAGGCATTAATTCACCACTTCCCATCGGCAGGCAGGTGTTCAGCCATCTCCAGGAAAGCAGGGCTCCATCACGCGTAACGGTTACTTGGGAAGACAAAAGCTATCACTCCAAATGTCCCCCCCTTCCTCCTTCTTCCCCCAGCTTTATATGCTGAGCATGATGTCCTATGGTATGGAATATCCCTTTGGTCAGTTGGGGTCAGCTGTCCTGGCTGTGTCCCCTCTGAACTTCTTGTGCACCCCCAGCCTCCTCGCTGGTGGGGTGGTGTGAGAAGCAGAAAAGGCCTTGACTCTGTGTAAGCACTGCTCAGCAATAATGAAAACATCCCTGTATTCTCAACACTGTTTCCAGCACAAATCCAAAACACAGCCCCATACTAGCTACTAGGAAGAAAATTAACTCTACCCCATCCAAAACCAGCACAAGGGATAATAAGTATGTTCATTTGCCTCCAATGATGTCAATGTATTTTGTCCAGACATCAAGGTATCTTCATAATGATTATGAAACATCTCAAAATGTAAATGTGATATTAGCAAGCAAATACACTGAAAATCCTGCATGGGTTTTGTGTGGCTGCACTGTTCTTCCCTGTCCCAGGTTCAGCTATGGAGTCCCCTATGACAAGTTGCAGAAACTGCTGAAGGAGAAGGTGAATCGAGTCAGCTTGGAGAAGTGAAAGCCATCCGGCTGGCTTTAGACATTGCTGATCGAGAAAAATGGCCATGGATGGTGGCAAATGCCCTGTGGGGGTGGTTACAGCAATGGAAGCAGAGTAACTAGCAACGCAGAGGCAAACCCATCTGGGCTGCCGCATTGTGGCAAGATATTGCTGCCCGGCTAGAGAAACTGGTTGTAAAAGTATGTCATGTAGATGCCCATGTCCTAAGAGCTGGGCCACTGAACAACATCAAAACAACCAGCAGGTGGGTCAGGCTGCTAAGATTGAAGTGGCTCAGGTGGATTTGGACTAGCAACATAAGGGTGAATTATTTGTAGCTCAGTGGGCCCATGACACCTCAGGCCATCAAGGAAGAGATGCAACATACAGATGGGCTCGTGATCGAGGGGTGGACTTGACCATGGACACTATCGCACAGGTTATCCATGAATGTGAAACATGCGCTGCAATCAAGCAAGCCAAGTGGTTAAAGCCTCTTTGGTATGGAGGACGATGGCTGAAATATAAATATGGGGAGGCCTGGCAGAATGATTATATCACACTCCCACAAACCCGCCAAGGCAAGCGCCATGTGCTTACAATGGTGGAAGCAACCACCGGCTGGCTGGAAACATATCCCGTGCCCCATGCCACCGCCCGGAACACTATCCTGGGCCTTGAAAAGCAAATCTCATGGCGACATGGAACCCCAGAAAGAATTGAGTCAGACAAGAGGACTCATTTCCGAAACAACCTCACAGACACCTGGGCCAAAGAGCATGGCATTGAGTGGATATATCACATCCCCTATCATGCACCAGCCTCCAGGAAAATCGAACAATACAATGGACAGCTAAAAACTATACTGAGAGCAATGGGTGGTGGGACCTTCAAACATTGGGATACACATTTAGCAAAAGCCACCTGGTTAGTTAACACTAGAGGATCTACCAATCGAGCTGGCCCTGTCCAGTCAAAACTTCCACATACTGTAGAAGGGGATTAAGTCCCCACAGTGCACATAAAGAATATGCTAGGGAAGACAGTCTGGGTTAGTCCTGCCTCGGGCAAAGGCAAACCCATCTGCAGGATTGCTTTCGCTCAAGGACCTGGGTGCACTTGGTGGGTGATGCGGAAGGACGGGGAATTCCGATGTGTACCTCAAGGGGATTCGATTTTGGGTGAAAATAGTCAATAGATTAAATTGTATGATGTTAATTGCTAAATAACCCTGCCACTGTATGTCATCACTACTACAGTTGCTATATGCCATATCAATGGTATTGCAGTAAGAATCACCCAAATCACTGAAGGATGCACTTTGATGAAACTGAGCGAAGTGCAGCGGTGATGGAACTTGAACTGGTTTCAGCAACTGGTGCCCAACAACTTCCTCAAGATTCACACCTTCAGCCCGCAGACCGTGGGCATGGGCTGTGCCAAATACACCAGCCATGAGCTCCGGATGCAGCATGCAACATTCCAACACCACACACCATCTCTCCTGCCCTGAAAAACTGTTACAACAGATGGAGCCCTAAAGCCATAGATTAAATGACCTCAATGGACATGTTAGAGTGATGGCCCACAGACTAAGTGAATTATGTCTCTGTGTGTGTGTGTATATATATATCGAAGACAGGAAAAGTGCTGGTAAATTATTGGGAAGTGTAGGATCTGGGCATGACGTAGATGGTATAGAATAAGGGGTAGATAATGTCCTGGGTTCGGCTAGGATCGAGTTAATTTTCACAAGAAGCTGGGAGGGGGCGCAGCCAGGATAGCTGACCCCAACTAGCCAAGGGGATATTTGATATCATACTGACCTCATGCTCAGTATATAAGTGGGGGAGCTGGCCGGGGGAGGAGGAATCACGGCTCAGGAACGGGCTGAGCATCGGGTTCTGGGTGGTGAGCAATTGCATTGTGCCTCACTCTCTTTGTATGTTCTTTTATTAGTATTATTGTTATTATTATTTCTTCTCTCCTTGTGTTGTCCTATTAAACTGTTCTTATCTCAACCCACAAGGTTTTACCTTTTTCTTCTGATTCTCCTCCCCGTCCCACCAGAGGCGGGGAGGAGTGAGTGAGCGGCTGCGTGGTGCTTTGTTGCCGGCTGGGCTTAAACCACCACACTCCCAGGCCCAAGTTCATTCACTGTGATGGACCCTTCATGGATTCAACTGCCAAGTACTCACCTGGGGACTCTGCACTGTGCTCTTGCTTCTCTTCTCTCTCCTGGTACTGAAGTAAATGGGACCACAAAGCAGATTTCCCCTGAAAATTGAATACGTAGCATATAGCTTTAAACAAATCAGGCAAAAGAAAAGAGGCCAGTGAACACAGCAAAATAATGGGATGGCATTTCAGTGGGCCAAAAGTTCAGCAGTGAGAATCAATCCTTCTCTCTTGGGCCATGAGACCTCAGGAAGAGGAGAGGACCATCTCACTGACCTAGCAGTCACACCACCCGCCTTGTTTCTTTGTCCTCTCCCCAGGTTTCCCTTCTGAAGGTTGAAAGAGAAGAAACCAAACACCTATTTGACAACATCACTGCAATTTCCAGAGGTACCTCTCAAAAAAAACCCAAAAACCAACAAACCAGCCCCGCTCCTAAATGCCCAAAACTCCCCAAGCCCTCACAAGATATGAACCAGGGACTCTGAGCCCAGAGATACCTCCCACTTTAATTGGAATGACACCACTGAGTAGCAGCTTAAAAGGTAGAGATAGCATTCCGTATTTGCTAGAGTACTGTACGCACAAACTCTTGAGTTTCCAGTTACCAACCTGCTTGACCTGCAGACCATGGCTCCAGATTCTTTCTAGCAGATCACAGAGACTAGCAATCAACGTATTTTCCTCCAGACCTGTAATGTTGGCTTCTCCATGTCCCAGCTCGACTGCTTCATGGCCCATCTTCTCTACCAACATGCGTTTAGTCTATTAAAAAAAGAAAAAATCCCCAAAGGTTTCTAAGAATGTTATCCAACAAGGGACAGAATTTATAGATGAGTTTACTTAAACATGCTTAATCTAGAGACCATCGCTAATGGCCTGACTAGAGAAACTTCAAATCTCTTTACAGAGATTGTAAATTAAAAAGAATAATTAAAAAAAAGTTTGCACTATTACTCCATACTGTCCTATTTCTATACCCTTTATCTATTGTCCTATTCCTACACTGTTGATCTATTACCAATCGGTATCAAAAACAAGAGTATAGAGCTAGATACATTTTTGGTCTTAGTATCTATTTTTCTTCTTGTTACAGCTATTAAAGTTTAAAACTCAGGTAATACAGTATACCACCAGCTGCAATCGACACAAAGACACAAAGAAATTATATTTCCATGGCAATAAAAGCTTCTTCAATATTAGAAACTGCTATACTTCATTTGCTCTGCACAAACAACATGCACAACAGTCGCATGTGCTGAACGCTTCCTTTTTTGACCATGGGTCTCGAGCCCGTTATGTTTAGGCTACATTTACATATGAACAATTAAAGGAAATCCTCCCTAAGATGTCTGATCATGCTGATTCTCCTTCCTGCCCTTTTTACTTGTTTCACCAACTTTGCATAAACAGAGGAGGGATAATACGTTCCTTTCTTTCCTAGCAGTTGAAAAATATAACAGTAAAGGGACATCCACCCTGCAATAGCCTGGTATACCAACAGACCAACGGCATTCCAGCTGTGAAGGGCTTTCAGGACACCATCTGCAGACGCTATTTAGGCTCAGCATAAGCAAGGGGAGAGCAGGCAGCGGGAAGGGGGAAGACCTACCTTCATGCGACATTCCTTCAGTAACCCTTCCACAAATTTCCAGTTGGTCTGTGCAATCACAGCTGGAGAGAGGTCTGAGAGTTTGGGCTGCCTTAAATTTTTTCCTAAACTCCTCGCCTCCTGCATGTATTTCTAAAAATAAACAGAATAATTTTAGATATTACAAGCCAGAAGGACTCTCCTCACCCTAATCCTAGGCAAGCAAATGCTGGTGAAAAGGAATGAGCTAGTGTTAATCTAGGAACAACACCATGATTTGTCTGATGCTTAGGTGTCAGGCTGGAGGAGTGGAATGCTCCCTTTTGACAGCAGAAAAACAAAAAAATTTTCCTGCATGGAACCAAACCAGTCAACATTAGCTAGTGAACTGTGCTGTTAACCACTAGCACAAGGTTAGCCACAGCAAATGCATAAAAGTGCAATACCTTCATTCAGCAATAAAATAAAAATATCAAGTAAAGTTTCCTTCCACTGTTATTTGGTTTTCACTTAAAAAAAGAATTTAAAAATTAAAAGCCATTTGTCTAATTTGTTGCAGACTATACGTGAATGGAAAAAATCCTTTGAAAAGAAATCACAAGAAAAAGAAATACACCTAGTGAAGGAGAAAGATTTCATCCATTACTTTTTATCTGGACAGTTTGGGGGGGGGGGGGGAATCAGACTTGATTTTATTCTCAATTAACTTGTTAATTACAAGTGAAGCTCATTTTAAATGAAACTGACATTTAGGATCATTCATGTTTTTACTGTGGGGTGGTAATTGAGAAGTATGGACAAAAATTGGCATGCTTTTTAACAAAAGGATCCAAGGTATAATAAAAGACTTTTGAACCTTCCTGCTCCATTGCCTTATTGTTCAGGGCTTTTTTTACTGTTTGGTTTTTTTGTTAAGCAAAAAACCCCAAACCAATCAACAAAGTGTCCTCTGCCCCCAACATCAGTGAGAGGGCTACACGCTGAGCAAAGCTAAGAAGCTGGCCACATTTAGGTGTGCGAATATGAAGCCTATCAAAAAGTTGCCCAAGCATTATTCATAAAGTTTTTGTTAAAAAGAGTAAAATAATAGAATGTTGCCAAATAAAACAGTCTTGAAGCATAGTGCTCATAGCCTGGTGTGGAAATGCTCCATTTCCATAGTGTGTTTTTATCCAGTTAATGCTGCCTCTTTGGGGGACGGTATGTGACAATGACTGCTCTTCCCGCGAGAGGAGCGAATCACATCCCTCCAGCGACTTAGCGCTGCTGCTGGCTGGGTTTTCTGGGGAACTCAGAGGTCACTACGGCTGCTGCATCCTTAGAGCTTTCTGTCTGGGGAGAAAATAATTTATTTCATAGAATCATAGAATGGTTTGGGTTGGAAGGGACCTTAAATATCATCTAGTTCCAACCCCCCTGCCATGGGCAGAGATACCTTCCAGTAGATCAGGACAAGCAAAAGCAAAATCCAAACACACTGAAGTTAATTGAAATAGCTCCCTTTTTTTTTTAATGGGGTAGTACAGTTTTGCTGGTACAACTGAATTTTTTCAATACAAAATTTGGACAAGAACCACTTAACATCAGTCCAACAGGTCAGACAAGAATGTAGGATTCTGCCATGGAAAGCTGTGTTCAACAAAAGTGCTCAGCTAGGTAATTACAGTTTCACCAATACTGTAAGGACTTAAAAATAGTTGAAAAACTACATGTGGAAATAAAAAACCCCAAACCCACAGATGATGAAAGCGTGTTGTTCAGCAAGCAATCTCACAAGTGACTTCCATCTAACTCAGTGCAAAAATTAGCAACGAAAACAGTGAAAGAGTAATACAGGGAATATATAATTACAAAACCTAATATTTCTTTTTAAATGTAAAGGGATAAATAAAATGCAAAGTGCGGTTATATTCTGAAGAGTACAAAACTTGGATAACCTTACTTTATTCATTGTATGTCTTGTTATTATACTAAAATAAAAAAGAAAAAAATATTAATTCTTGCAAGTTCAAGAGAAGAATAAGGGTGGGATGAGAGAACCAACTGATTGCCCTTTGCCTGTTCATCAGCATCCACACACCACCACCCTCTTCCACACTGGAATGCAACGATCCAGCAGTCAGAAAGCAATGCTTTTTGGATTTGACACCCTAAGCTGAATTGCCAGGCGAGCAACATGGGAAAAAACGAAGCAAAACAAAATTCTTGTCTTTCAGCCTTGGAGCTGTCGTGTTTGCCAGGGAGCTGGCATGGAAGCCTAGAGCTGATTTCCAGCTACTTTTCCGATTATAACCACACTTCCAAGCGCTACAGGGACGTGCTTATACTCTACAAGAAAGGGAGAGGTTTGAGACGCAGTGAATACAGCAGTTCCTCACGCTAACCACATCTCAAAAGCAGCTTTCAACAAGAAAAACTAAAACATACCAGGCAGCATTCAGAGAAGGATTTTTTAGGAGGCCGTGCAGGAGGGGGTGGTCCCTGATCCCACTCCCAGAAGGCCATTGAGTTCTGACGAAGCAAAAGCTCCTCCGATGGCTAAGAGGAGGCAGATGCCCCAATGGCAGAATAGCCAGAAAGAAAGAGACAAAGCAAAAGAAGCATGCATATGATCCACAGCCAAAAAAAGAAGAAAGTAAATACATGACAAAGTATCGAAAAGGCTCTGCTGAGATAAACACACGAGGCAACGTTTAAAATATACTTGCAAAGCCATGTTAGCAAAAATAGCAACAAACATGTACAAGTGCTGTTTTGCTGTGTTTCCAGGAAACATCATTCGAAGCTGCGGTTCAAGAGTCCGCGCATCCATTCGGGTTCTTCCAGAGGGCAAATGCCAACATCAGCCAACACTATTCAGCAAGATTTACCACAAAACAGCATGAGTGTTTTATTTTTGCTAGTGACATACAAAAGAAGGACATAGACATCAATGGAAAAGTATGGCAGAAAACATTTAATGAAGGACGAGAAACTGAAAAGATGGGAAAGAAATGCATGTATGTAACTGACATTTACAAGATGCATGGGAGTTTCCAAGCTTTAGGCATAAAAAGGCCCCAAAGCCTTAACCTTTCAAATAAGCTTACTCATGTCAGGAATCTACGTAAGAGAGAGAAAAAAAAATTCCTTTAAAAAAAAGAAAGAGCCCTGCCTCGGTCTCCTCTACAGTGCTGACATTTATTCAAGGACTTGATTTTTCCAGAGACCTTCACCCTGGCCAGAGCTCGGCAGCTGCACCCAGGCAGGCGCCAGGGCTCTGCTCTCTGCATGCAGTAACATGACCAGGGTCTAAATCAGCAAACAAGCCGTTTTCCTGATGGCAAAGGGACTGTCTTATTCCAAAATAATAAAAGCATTTTATTTATGTTATATGCTTTGAAGTTGTACAACGTATACAAGCATTTGTGACAAGCAGCATCTAAATGGCTACAGAGACCCACACAAACCTTACAGTAGCCACAAAACTGCCTGAAGTAATAACATGTCGTTTGTCTAAACCTCACCTCCTGGATCACAAGCTCGTGCCACCCGCAGATGATGCCACCTACCTCCCTCAAATCATTGTCCAGCCCGATGTGCTCCGAGTGCTGCCGCAGGCGGTCTTTCCTCCGCTGCGCAGTGGCACTGCGACTGGCCCAGCGGCTGGGAAGTCAGAGAGAGAGAGAAGACACACGTGAGTGGAAAAAAATCAGGAGGGAAGGCCTGGGTCAGGAGCCAGAGGACATCCGACGGGTCTGCAGCAGGAGAAGCGAAAGCACAAACTTGGACCTTGCAGTAGATGCGGGTGCAAGCTGGCGCCTGACCTTCCTGTGGGAAACCGCCTGGCAGGTGACAGGCCAGTGCGCTCCCAAGGGACAAAAGCCCTGATGGAAACGTGCCCGCTGCCTGCCAGGGTCTTCAGTGAGAGCTCCTGTGTTACCTGAAATGCAGGTCATGCCACAACATTGATGGCACCACTAGGTAAATCGTTGCACTTAGTTACCCAACACCACCGTTGTTTGCTGCATTTGCTGAAGTTTGATAAAAATGGTGTCTGTAGGAACAAACAAAATACAATGATGTATTTTGAGTAGCAACTTCTAAGATTTTCCTCTTTTGTGAGAGGTAGTACTTCTCCTTTCTCCACTTTCTGTGGTACTTCCAGGAATTATTTCAGAGAAACTTCTCACTGCGATAGTAACTACTGTGATATTGGGTGCACCTATGTCTAAAGGCTATAAACAACATTGACATTCCTGGGATTAATCATGTTGCTGTCTTCACCATATCTTTTTTTGCATCGGGTTTCTAAATACCACAGAAAGCCTGTATTTTTTCTACATGTTCATATATGTCCAGTTGAATTTTTTCCTCATCTGAAGCTGTTGCCTGAAAGCAGCCACTGGGTATCCAGGTTTGAAACTGAGCAACCTTAAAGCTCCCAAGTGTCCAAACTCCTTTATGCCAGATACTACAACAAAACACAAAATGAGATAATTCTGTCCCAAGGAATTTCTAGTCTGATTGTAGGGTTTCTAATAATACCATAGCCTTCTGTCAAATCCTTGAAAACAAAAATGCTCAACTGGTGCAGAGAATAAAGAAGTTAATACATTATTTATAAAAGAAAGCTGAAATAACACTGTATAAAGCAACCTATGAAGCATTAAAAATAAGTATACACATGAAGGCTGTATCTTCAGAATGATATTACTTAATTACTGTGGTTGTGTTTATTAAAATTATCTCTCAAATGCAGTAAAAAAAAAAAGCCTTTAAGTGTATAACCTTTCAGTCGCTTCATGAAGTCAGCTGTTCTGCATCTCTCCTGCACTCAGAAGTTAGAGCAAAACCAAGATGAAGCAGAACACAAAGCCTGCCCAGGGCAGCGCTCCAGCTCCAGTGCCTGGCAGGATGTATGAATAAGGCTCTACCTATGGGAGGAAACTACCTGGAAGAATTTGAAGGGATAACCTAAATCTAGAAGAAAAAAAAGAAAGAAAAAGAAAAAACCCACCAAGAAAACAACACCCCACACTCAGTACTTGAGTCAAAGGGACCCTTCAAAACCTGTTTCCATCCTGGCCCCTCTGCTCCAGACTGAAGTGTCCATGCTGGGCACCACACCAGAACAACTGCTCTGACATGGCTTTTCTACAGGAGCTGTGATCAACAGGCAGAGCCCCTGGGGATTTGGGTTTTCTGCCTTCGATAGATCTATACAGAGGGAAACCTAGAGATGTCCACATCAAAGACAGAAGTGTGTGCTTGGGGAGCCTCTCCACACAGGTGGCATTGGCGAGGATAGCAGTCTCCAGATCCCAAGCCCATCTATTTCTGTGTGCACCCCAAACAGGAGCATATACAAATAGGATCTGGGATCTGAGCTATTTGGGCAAGGAGTTTCAGCTGGCGACATGTAGGCAGATGCATGCCTGGAGGAGGAAACCCTTGCACAGAGCTGGACTTGGGTCCTGACATGTCCAGCAAGCCGTTGGGGATGCACAGGGAAAGGAACCTGACCCAAGAGAAGTGCAGGGATGTGACCCTTGGTAACCAAACACTCCTGTTTCCAGAGAGAAGGACTTTGCATACATGTACCTAACTAACTATCTCCACCAATTCCTCCAGTGGGTCAACCGAAGACCAAATTTTGGCTAACCACACAGATAAAAAGGAAAAAAAGTCACAGGAACTATAGTTTTTATAGTCAAATCGAAGTCCCTTCCTACCTCCCAAATAACATCAAGAAAACAAGTACAAAGGAAGAAATAAACATCTGGGTCTGCATGTAATTACGTTTCAGCACCTCACCACCCCATATGACAAGAAATTTATTTTTAAAGCAATGTAGCCTCAAGTCTCTGGTAACTAAACAAAACAGCCCAATAGGTGTCTGCACAGCAAACGCTGATACCTTCTCAGAGGAATATATTACTGACATAAGTGTCTTTGCACCTCCTCAGAAGTCTTAAAAATATACAGCCCATGAGTTTAATAAGTCACCACTTTTTTTTTTTTTTCCCCAGAAGCAACACCCAACGCCTCATTAGATGACTGAGAGGGGAGGAAATAAAACCCTACATTTTAATAATCTCAACAAGTAGAAATGCAGCAGAAAAAACACCCCCTCAAATAGAGGATAGCAGATGAAAAAGTGACTTTAGCTACCTGGCTCTGGAGACCTTCCATTTATTGCAAGTTAGTACCACGCCTACATTTCACACGATAGAATGCCAATAATACATTTGAAAGTTAAGTTATAGATCAAATATTACCCATATCATATTTTTCTGCTCCAATTTATACGGTATTTTCTGAACTCTAGACAAAGCTTGGATCCCTCTCCACCTGCATTTCTGCAGTTACTGGAAGATGTAAGAATTGCTAGAAACGTCCTTTGAGGGAGCACGTCTCTCCGAAGGTGAAAGCAGAATGAAAACCACAGAATAATTACAAGTAATACACCATCATTAAAGCATTTTCAGTTAATTCCAGCCCTGGAGTCTATCTGGGAGACGGCACAGACCACTCTCCAGATTATTAATCAGAACTATTTGAACATTTTAAGCATACAAACATAAAGATCATTGGGCGTTTATGAAAAAAAGACTGCTGCTCATTAGCTGGAGCAATTACACATGCAGGGAGCTGCGTGCTCCCTCTTTCCCAACCTCTAAGCTGAGGAAGAGGACCTGCTGGGGTGCTGGGTGAGGTCTGTGCATTCGGATGCCGCTCTGAATCTCTCCGGGAGATTTCGTGAAGACCTAACAGCAGATAAGCAGGATTAAGCAGCTAAATCTTTTAAAGCCTGTTCTTTACTGGGCCAGATAGAATTTTCTCAAAATAAAGCTTCAATATTACAATAACCATTCCCTCCCCTCTCATCAGCAGAGATTGCATTTTAAATTACTCCTCCTCTCCCTTTGGTCACTTGAAGTGATTTTAAGGGGGGTAAAAGCCCTCCTCAGTGGCCACATCACCTCCTTTGGGTTGCTGAAATCCCATGCGGGTGCCTCTCCTGGCCCTGCCGTCAGCTGCTGCCTTATTCACACCTCAGTCCTGGCGCTGCTGAAGCAGCGAGGAAAGCTGTACGCACACGGGCAAACGCCTGCTTGTTGTCAGCCCTTAGTCTTGGGCTTTTCAGCTAAACCACTACTGCCCATGTCCCTGTGGAGCAGATGCCAGAGGAGACGAAGCCCTCCTGGCTGGTCCCTGCCTTGGGGGATGAGCCCCGAGCTGCCTGGCACCTGGGAGCGCACACAGCACTGTTGCCCAGCCTAGATGCTGCCTGAGTACTCCCTGACCCAAAAAACTCCCTGTCCCCTTTCTTTTTTGCCTGTAGAGCCATGAGCATGGACAACTGGCATGTTTCATTTATTCCTCACAGTGGAGGCATTGCTACAAGCACCAAGTCTCTGGGGACGAAGCAGCCGCAGCTCGGGCGCTGTGTTGTGGAGAGCCCAGGGACAAGCTGCCTACATGGAGAAAGGAGAAAAGGCTCGTTCCAGTAGTCTGCCCGTATCTGACTCCCATGTCCAAAGATGAACGCTCTTCACCTCCAGGGACTGAGAAAAAGCAGTGATATTTCAGAGGAGGGACCAGGGAAGACTGTGCTCTGTTCAATAGAGAGAAATGAAATGAAGGCACCTCCAACTAAGACCCTTTTAACATGAAGACAGTGAAGTCAGTGCTGTTCAATATTGAATTAGACCCAAAAAGCATAGGAATAGGTTTGCAGAGGTTGGAGGAAATGTAAATATGACACTTAGAAAAGATGATACTTAACCTGTGATGCTTAATTTCTGTAATAAAAATGATAAGGTAGTCAGCATCAAAGCTGAACTGTCAGAAACCAATCTAGCAAAACAGCAGCCTCACACCACGGACTGGTCATGCTGTACTGCAACCATGTGTACATATCTCTGTCCCTCTACCTTTCCCCCCCACCCTCCTTTTTAAAGCTCCATGGAGAAATGAAGACATGATGTCTACCCAAACCAGACGTGGGTGTAACAGGCAGGATATATACTGCAATATATGCAACATGCTGCTAGAGAACTTCATTCACAGACGGATTTAACCAATATTGCCATTGCCATGAAAATCAGTATTGTAATTTACAATCTATTTACAGTGATAACAGAGAGAAGGAAGGAGACAAATGCACTCGTCTGTAGGACAGAACATAAATCTCCTCATATAGACCATCTCCTGAGGCAGACTGCTATTTAGGTCTTCAAATGATGACAATACCTCTTTTACCTATATACTTCCATCAAAGTAGTTATCTGACTGCATTTCTGTATTCATAAATTAGCATATAGCTCTGCTACACCCTCCACTAAATCCTCCTAAAGCATGCATGCAGCCTGCACGCATTAAATACACACAGACTGCACATGTAATCTGCTTGGGTTCAGAAGTAGTTTGCATGGGACTACACAGAGATTCCAAGTCAAAGACACATTGAACTGAACAAATTAAGAGTAAGGTTGAAACCAAGCTCCAACCGATCATGGATGGGCTGACAGGGGAGGGATTCTGCACTGTGAATCTGCTCTACACACACTGCTCCATGGTAAGGAGGATTGTGCTGGTTTCGGCTGGGATAGAGTTAATTTTCTTCCTAGTAGCTGATATAGTACTGTGTTTTGGATTTAGGATGAGAATAATGTTGATAACACAGGGATGTTTTCATTATTGCTGAGCAGTGCTTACACAGAGTCAAGGCCTTTTCTGCTTCTCACACCACCCCACCAGCGAGGAGGCTGGGGGTGCACAAGAAGTTGGGAGGGGACACAGCCGGGACAGCTGACCCCAGCTGACCAAAGGGATATTCCATACCATAGGACATCATGCTCAGCATATAAAGCTGGGGGAAGAAGAAGGAAGGGGGCAACGTTTGGAGTGATGGCATTTGCCTTCCCAAGTAACGGTTACGCGTGATGGAGCCCTGCTTTCCTGGAGATGGCTGAATACCTGCCTGCCGATGGGAAGTGGTGAATTAATTCCTTGTTTTGCTTTGCTTGTGTGTGTGGCTTTTGCTTTGCCTATTAAACTGTCTTTATCTCAACCCACGAGTTTTTTCACTTTTACTCTTCTGATTCTCTCCCCCATCCCATGGGGGGAGGGGAGTGAGCAAGCGGCTGCGTGGTGCTTAGTTGCCGGCTGGGGTTAAACCACAAGGATAAAGGCTCAAATAGAGACTAATGCACCTTTTCCATCTCTGCTGTAGCGCTAAACAGGAAAGCTTTTAAACTGCTGATCGGGTGGACAAAAATGAGCAAAATGCCTTGCAGAGAGTGGTCTTGCACTGACAGGCTGTCTCATCAGATTATATGAAAAGAAGTGATTTAAAAGGGTGGTACCCACAACCGCCATCCTCTGCAAGGGACAGCGGTAGCAATTTGCCAGCATCATCCCTTAAGCCCTGACGAACCACTGTCCTAAGTGGTATTTAATTTGCAGACTCCCTTGAGACAGTAACACTGTTCAGGGGAGAGTAAATAGAATAGAGGATGCAAGGATTCGACACACATTTTTCCCTGTGAACTTTAATTCTGCACAGCTATTTTAAAATGATATATTAACTGAAAGAAGTTAATTGCCCTTTTACCACCTTGCACCAGTTGAGCAGAGGATCAGTACTCAGGAGACTCGCCCATCAGGTTCCAAGCCCCCATAGCACATAGTTCCTATTTCAGAAACCATTTTTAAGCACAGATTGTCAGTCACACTTTATTCTTGAAAATGAATGTATTTGAACACAAGTGGTTAGTATTTGCATTGCACCTGTCAGTGGTTTGCTATATTAGGTTACCTAATGTATAGTAACTGCTTGTTTCAGATTTTCATACATAAAAGGTGAGCTTTTACTACTCGCAAAGTTTAAGTAACATCAGCATTGTGTGTGGATGGCTCATTGCTGACTCATTTCTCGCTCATTTAGATTCACTGCAGAGATGCTACTCTATACTACTTGAAAATGCAATTGTTCGGCTTGATTAAAAAAAAAAAAAAGCTTAATTGAAGACAGCCAGCCTTAAAACAGCATCCAACAGACAGGGAGGTAGAAAAAGCCCATATAATATGAAGCACTCAGTACAAGAGACAGACCATTTCCCATACAAAAAATAATTGAGTTAAAACCAGAATGAATTCTATCATATAGAGATTCAGCAGCCACTTTGCATTATATATATCATATTTTCTTTAAAAACATTAACTGATGTTAAATGTTAGTGAATAAGCAAACAGTAGTCCTATTTAAAAATAAGGAGAACCAGAGCACCATGCAGATAAACCCTGGGCAGCTCACAACTTGAAGGGGGAGGCCGGTGACGGAGGCCACAGGACAGTGCCCACACAAGTCGTGCCATAAACTGGAGCACAAAAATGAACCCATTTTATACACTCCTAATGCATGATTTTTACAAATAAATACTGACACAGTGGTGAGGTCAGCAAAACACAGCACAGGAACAAATGCCTGGAGAAAGCAAACAAACACTTTTGAAATCTGCTTCATGGGTAAGAGCAACACATCACTTAGCTAAAGCCTGAGGTTAGGAGGCCAAGTATAGCGGGATCTGTGCTTGAAGACTTGGACTGTGTGCTCCTTTGGGGATCGCTGCAGGTCAGGTAGGACACAGAGGACAGACAAAAGCACGAAGCTCACAGGAAGCCCGGGATACAAGTGAGAGGGCTCGGGAGAGAAAAGTGGCCAGGGCAGGAAAGAGGAAACAGGCTGGTCAGGGAAGGAAGCAAGGAGGAAAGCGGGGCTCAGATAAAGCAAGTGGGAAAAACAGGGCTAAACAAAGAGAAAGGCAAAAAAGGATAATTTTAGCCATTTTGTAAATGTGTAACAAAGCAAAACCTTCCTTTGAAAACCAAAAGAAATTAAGAAAAAAAAAAATATCAGTTCAGTTGTTCTTTGCAGGCATTCACTACAAATTGCCAGAATGCAAATATATTCCCATGCTTGGTGTGCAATCAATGTTTTCCTCTGCAATATTTAATCTCATTTATCAAGCTTCTTAGTACAAATTAAGTTACAAGGTAATCAATTAGATTGAAAACACAGCTTGTTTCATTGTTTTAATTTTGCACTGTAAGCATATTCACCCTAATTTAACAATTAGCTAATCAAAAACCATGAAGTGTTTATGTAGCTTGCTTTTTGTCATTCAAATTCCTCTCCTGAATCATTGCAAATGCATCAGCCAGTGGAGTCCCAGCTACAATTTTAAAAGCCTGCCAGAAAATGCATGCAGGGAAGGAAGAGGGGAACATGTAGAAACCACAATGTGGTGCTGGGGTTTGAAAAAGGAAGGGAGGACTCTGGAAACTGCTGCTCATTTCCAGATAAATAGGCAAACTGCCTAAGGGACTGCAGCCTGTTTCTCCTGGGACGCTTTCTAGGAGGACTTCTGCAGAAGGCACTGTTTTACAAGGTTAGAGCAGTGTGGATGGGCCACTTTTGAACCCAGAGGAAGCTGCAGCGTCTGTCTGTAGATTCAGAAGGCTTTTCCCATGACGTGGGGGATGTATTGAAGGCGATGAGTGCAGAGGGAGTCCCTCAAGTGGGACGTTGCTGCCTGATGGGAAAGAGGAGAGAACTGGGTGGGGCTATTTTTTTTTTTTTTTTTTAATTGGTGTTAGCTGGGATGAATTGCTATTTTCTTTACAGAAAAATAATATTTCTTTTAATTTATAGAAATAGTTTGGATACAACAGTTATCATATTTTGCTTAAATTTAGATGTGCATATTCTGCAGTTAATGTCTTTCCATGTTCTGGTGGTTTTGTTCAAAAAGAGGATTAGGGAAAACATATACCTGGGAGCCTATTCTCCACTTTTATGGAGGTGGGGGTTTGGGGTGGGGTTTTTTGTTTGTTTGGGTTTTTTTGTGTTTCGGGGTTTTTTTGTTTTTTATTATTTGCTTGTTTTAAAACTTTTCATTTCTTTTCAGTAAAGTGAAGTTTGGAGTTCTTTTCAGTGAAGTTCTTGCTTAGCTGAGCAAGTCAACATTTCCTGACCACCACAGGGGAAGAGGTGAAGGCCAGCCCTAATGACACCAAGCATGCATCTCCAGTCTGAATGCTGGTAGGAACAGGAGCAAATGTAAGAGGAGTTGCTCTCCTGACCCACAAATGACCAAGCAGGTGAGAGAAAGCAGCAAGCAGTGTGGCGCTGGCTGGGGCCAGAGGAGCACAGGTTCACCCCCTCATCCAGTCTTTTAAAGGACATCCTGAGGGGAAGCGGGAGGAGGCAGCAGAGTGACAGAAGTGGGGCAAAGCATGCCGCTGAGCATGGCCGCGGGCCGACAGATGAAACATCATTAGACTTCACTTGCATGACAGACTTTGGTGTTTTTACACTTACACATGGTTATGTGATCAACATTTGTTTCCAGCTGTGTTTAGGTGGAAGTGATCCAATATGACTGTCAACCCTCTCTCTGTCGCCAAGCCCTGCTCTCCATGCCCAGCAAGCAAGAGCCAGACACCTCCTCTCCCAAACGCAATTTCTGCCTGTCTAGGCAACGTGGTTTTCTGGGATCACATATAGGATCTAGAACTAAAACTAAAAGTGTTTGTTCTTTGCATTATGTTTCTGATTTAGATATAATATATTATACATATAACAGCCCAGTAACTGACAGAGTACAGCAACTTCAGTGCTCCACCTGGTTACAGAAAAGGAATAGCTAGATAACATCATGAGCTCTAGTTATATATTTGTTAGTTTATCTGATTGCTGGCCAGTGAGGACAGGTTTTCATTAAAACAGCTTTGAATTGGTTTATTTGCTACTGTCCAGCAACAATTGACTGGAACATGGTAATGATTTCCCGCCCCCCCTGGCAAATACACTTCCTTACAACATTCAGGACAAAATTTGCTATGTAGAACTGAAGTCTGCAAAAATAATTCTCATCTACATAGCAATATCCTTTGCATTAACTTTATGCACACACACAATAGCTACATCTGAAGTGCCTGGGAATGTAGCTGAAATGTTCTCTTCCCCCATTCCCATACACAAAGGCCCAGTCCCGTATGCATGTATAACATATCTCCAAGAAGCATACACCGGGGAATTCAAATTAATGGAAGGTTATACTTCAATTGATTTTGTGGTCAAAAGAATTATGCTGTATTTGCAGAGAGCATGAAAAGGCTATCTGTTTTATACGTGGGTGTAAATTCAGCAGAATTACATGTCTTAAATGAGAGAGAGAGGGTCCTCTCAGCTGCTCACATAAAAAGCCAGGAAGCAGAAAGATATAAACAGATGGTCTTGAGATTTTCCAATTACAAACCTTTTTGGCAATATACAACTGGAGGAATTCCAAACATTTGTCACTTTGACACCGCTTTGTGGTAAGTAATGGGATTTTGGTACTTACAAATTCTAAAACGTGCTGCAATTTGAAGACCAAAACCAGTGATCTAAATCAAAATTATCACTCAAGGAGTTACAGTCACATTTTAGAATAGGTACCAATCTAACAGAAGCATCTCAAAAAGCATAAGGAAAACTATTTTTAATTGATGCTTATTCATAGATTCACTAAGATTCTGCAATAGAGCCAAAAGATATAAGCAACTTGGAGCAGGCTGGGCACGCTCATACTATTGCTGACACTGTAAAACTGAAACCCACCATAAGGATAAGAGGCAGACTGCTAAACACAGCATCCCACAAGATGAAGAAATCCTCCATTCCTCAAGGGAGCATTACCCGTAAACTTCTGTCTCGGTTTGCAAGAAGACTGCAAACAAAGGAACTTTGAAACATGCATTCCTTGTTTTGGTTGGCTTTTTTTTTATTATTATTTCTTTTAAAGAATTGCAATTCTTTAAAACATTCAGTGTTTAAGGATATCTTATTTTATCATTTGCAAGTCTTATTCCTAGTAAGTTATTAAAAAGGGATTAGCTAGCACTGGGGTGCACAAAAGGTGTATAAATAGAATTGAGTGGGCACCTCATACAGCAGCTCAGAGCAGCGTGTGTGCATGCACATGTCTAAAACAAGAGCTAGCTTTAACATTTGGACAATCGTAGCTTTTGGAGCTCTCAGATTTATCTGTTCTCCCACATTTTGACCTACCACGGAAACTGGAAGTGAGGGCTTGAGCTAATAATTTAATGAAGTAGTAATCATTGATGCACAAATCTTCCATTTTTGAAGGGGGAGAACCCCCCCCTCATTCCTGGGTTTTGAGGGAAGAAAAAGAAAAGTAACTTACAGCACTTACTTTATATTATAACTGTATACATGTAAAGTGTATCAGTACTCCAGGTTCTCATTTGACATTAGGTAAATTAACTATGTAATGACATGCTCAATTCAACAGCTATAGGTACCCCTACCTTCATATCAAAGTGCACCACAGAACCTTATCAGACTCAGAAGAGAAACCCAGGTACAGAACCACATACTTCCCACCCTCACCAAGTTATTCTTCTAGGTTATTCCAACGTGGAAACTGAAAGAGAACTACAAAAAAATCTTTGAGTCACGTAATAACAGCTAAAGAAAAGAGAGGAACAGAGTAGGCATTAATTTCATTCTGCACGATGGTGTGGAGGTTTCAATACCAAAACTTCTTTTAGAATCTGAATTTTGGCTTGGGTTTCCAAATTATCCTATTCAGTGCAAAACAGCACAGAAATTCATTTTAAATTTATTACAGCAATGATAAAACTAAAAATATGTATGAGAGGACACAGTACTTACCACTCAACAGAAAACACTACTGAGGAATCTTCCCAAAACCAGAGCTAATGCTTTCTAACATAACCCAAACCATGGCTATAACTTCAAAAATGGCAGCCCATATAAACCAGAAATGGAAAGAGTTGCTAGGGTTCATTAGACTGGTCGGAAGCCATCCAAAATTAGGACTTCTGTCCAATGATGTGAATCTTTTATATGAGAAACCTGCTTTCAAATCCAGAAGATAAAACTTGTGCTTACTTGTTATTGGTGGGTCCTGTTGCCAAGACATCCGATTGCAACTTTGGGAAAAATCCTTGTTCGTATTTCCCTTGGCCAATCTTCATATCAAGTAAGTGTGGGTGGATAGCTGTGTGATCGATCTTCATCAGCCGCTGCTCAATGGATTGGGCTGCAAGTTACAGTCACAGGTGAACAACCACGTTAGCGAACCACCTGAAGACACATGCTACGACAACAGAAGCGGTCATGCTCTGATCCCTGAAAACGCTCTAAAAAGTTAAACAGGGACTTCAGACCCAGAAATCTGTCACTTACAGAAGTGAGAAAACATCTGCGCTGTTATTTTGTTATTTTGCTTTTAGTTTCTTCACCCAACACAACTAGTATTGGCACAAACAAGTTAGCTGTTAAGCAAGCAGGTATTTACGGGAGCCTACGAGATGGGTTATGAATCGGCAAGAGCAGTGCAATCTTTCCCTGCAATTTGGTGTTTGGCTTTAACGCTCCTTCAGCAGAACGGAGACCTCTGAGGCTGGCTGCAACTCTCTGTGGGGTCAGGCACCTCGCTTTGCCCCAGACAGGTCTCCCTGGGCAGACGCACAGGGGGCGATACCTGAGTTTTGCAAACATCTGGCACCTATAATGATCCTCCTCCTGAAATTAGATATGCTATTAGTGGATGACAGGCCTTCAAAAAAGCATAGCTAACTGTAGCAAGGCCTGAGCAGCATCAAGATGATGAACAGATGCTTGGAAACAGGGGAGGCTACGGCAAGACCAGAGAGGACTCCCCGGGAATCTCGGCTCCGCTGAGACTAATGTGGTTCAGTCGTTTGCTTCAAGGATGTGAGGATTTCATCTCAAATCTCGAGCAGGATGAAAATAAAATATGTCACCCTCTCAACATTGAGTCAGATGCACTGTGAAGGAGAGGGGAAAGGAGGTGTATGGGGGAAATCAGCATTTAATTAGCAACTTTAATATTCAACTCTTTATAGCCCATCCATTAACGGTCAGGCCCGTTCTTTTCAGCATATCACAACTAGTGAATAAATATGCAAAATGTGGAAGCTAAATCCATTTTCCATTTGTCAAGAACAACACAGAACTCGTTTCCTATTTTATCAAACTGTGACAGGAAAGAAACTGTCATAAGATTTACATACATTATCATCAGAAACTCAGCAGCTTTTTTTTTTCCCCTCTAAAAAAAAAATTGCTTTGTATGGTTTTATTTTGGAGAAAAGAACTGGGTAGTGTGGGGTCAGAGGGTTTGAAAGGTTCCAAAAATAGTAGGTTAAACAAACAGGTGCTGGATCGGTGCTAGGGTCACATATATCGTGAATGGTAAATATGAAGGAAAGTTGGTATTACTATCAGTTTGCTGCTTTTCACAAGACAGAAAATGAGGTTCCGGTGCCACAATATCTACCAAAACTAGACGCTGAATAGACAGTTGACCTGCAAATTAGAATTGTTTTTAGATAGAGAAAGTTAAGCAGACACAGGATTTCTATTTCTGCCAGATTTGTAACAAGTAAAACACTCTGAAGGAATTAAACAACAACAAAAAAAACAACCCTGAGAAATGTGTTTGCTCCAGTTCATTAATATGTGTCCCAACAAATTTAAGAGTATAATTTCCCTATATTACTTGGAAATGAAATAAATACTTGCACAGTAAGAAACTCAAGTATAATTTGAAAATGCATCCTGTGAACGTAATGGGAAAAAAAAAATCCAAGTCTTCAGTACACAGCGTATTGTTCATTAACACTGTGCATCAATTGCTGGAGCTACTAAATATGCCACACAGGATTATGTCCCCGGCATCCCCCGCTGCCCTAACCAAATGGCGTAAGGCAAAAAAAGGTCTTTTTACAGGAAGGGGGAGACGAGGCCAGTGGAGCAGACACCAGGGCTCCGCTCCTCGGTGTGGCTGGCGCTGGTTCCACCACTACGGTGAAGGAAAGCTCTTCTGGCAATGGAACAGGAGGTGCCTGAAATGAGAAACGGCGAGCCCAGCTCCGTGGTTTGGTTTGTGTTTAGTAAAGGCACCAGCCTAGGAGAGCTCGAAGGGAAGGTAAAGGCTCCTGCTGTTTTTGGTGTTTAAAAGCACGCTGAAGCTTTTGCCTAGGGAAAATAAGGACACCGCTGAGTCCTCCTCAGCTAGCTCTAGGGCTTCCTCATCGGCTGCAACACTCAGATGACTGAGGACCTATATTTCTTTGTGGCTGACATTGTACTTTTGAATATTTTACTAGCCCGTCTGAACGTACCTGCTTCTTTCAAAGTGCTGCATTTCTGATAGTTGGATGTCCGCAGTGCAGGGGCCCTTACATTATATAGCCTTATTTTCTCAATTCGGGAGTCAAAAACTCGCAGAAAAGGGTCCTTCTCTTCCCACTGGGAGATTATCTTATTGTCTATGAAGGTTGCAAACATCTGTGTTTCGATGAAGTGTGAAAGGAATGGGAGGTAAGGCTCGGGTTGGTCCGAAAGGAAGGAAGCCTAAAATACAGAACAGCTCATTAGTGCCACATTCCCGCCCAGCGCTGACACGACGAGCCGTCCTGCGGCAGAGAACCGATCCAGCAGCCAACGGGAAGGCTTGGACAAGGCTTCCCCACCACAAGAACACCTCTCAGGCAGGACAGGATCCAGCTACGAAGGGGTTTGGCTCACAGGTCACCTCTTTGGTCACGACTGTGAGAAATAAGCAGTTGGGGAGGCTTCGTGACAGCTAGAGTAAAGGGAATATGGAGTTACTGAAGTAGTGCCTGTGCTGCCAGCTTTTTCAAAGCAGCCTAGCAGCTACCACCTGCAAGAACGAGCCCTGTGCAACCCACAGCAGACCACTGCCATGTGTGCCCGCTTGGGACCTCTGGTCTGTGCATCCCTGCTTGGGACCCCATCACTTACTAAGGTGTCATACATATCAAGGGGTGTACAATGCTCTTCAGCTAATGCTCTTTTGTGAAGCTAAGCAGGACAATTAATCATGAAATTCTAATTAAAATTGAGTGTGTGTCTAAGTCTCTAACTGAGCTTTGAAAACCTTAACAGCCCATTTTATCGTAGAAGTACTAGCGGAGATTGCCCAAACAACCCCCTCCTTTTGAATGCTGCACTGTTCAATGCCTGAATACAAACAGGACCAATAAAAGGCATGGCAGCATTTTTTTTGATCAAAACCTGACTCAAATCAATATTTAGTCTGTTCCTGATTGTTTACCCCTGTAGCATTCTCCTTGGAGAAGGATTTGTATCTGAAAAAGCGGATGGCTAAGAGTGCTATCTACTTTGCAAAGTCACTTGGAAATAATAACTGTGCAAGCTTCCAAATGTTTCTCATTCCTTTTGCTGGCCTACAGTCTATTTATTTCCCCATTTCTAATCTCAGCTTCCTTTTCACTCTTGTGTACACACTACAAGGGAGTCATAACAGCACTTTTCTGCCATAACGATGTGATAACCTTCTACAGAACAACACTACTCATTAACAAAAAGCCCTACTGTGAGATTAGGAAACAAGAAAGACTGGGTTTGGTTTTTGTCTCATGTGTGCACCTCTCCTCTCAGCAAAGAAAAAAGAAAGAAAGAAGTAGTCACTTTCCATTGCTACCCTTTCACCAAACCCACAGGAGAAGCCCCATCAGCTGGGCAGACGCCTGCCAGCTTCGTTCGTACAAGCCAGGACAGCTCTGACCGGCTCAGTGGATCTGCACTGATTTACTTTGGCAGGCGATCTGGCCCTGTGTAATTAAAACGGACAAATCTCTCAGTCAGGCAGATGAAGAACAGCGGATTAAAGAGTACCTAGGCTATATATACATAATATAGCTATTCTCACCCCCCTCCCAAAAGCACTTTCAGATGGAAAAATGAATACACAGCTATCTTTACTTTGTCAAAGTTTTGCATTTGTTCCCTGTTTGTCAGCCATGACTCCATATCGGGGGCAGCCTGAATGACGAAAGCCTCGTAGTCTGCGAACATCTGCGTGAAGCGGTTGGCGAAAACCTCGCGAAGCTGCACGTTCAGTTTGTAGTCCCTCAGCTCCACCTCCTCACATGGCAATTTCCCATCCTTCTCCTTCTCCGCGAGGGGAGCTGTGATGGTCATTTTTTCCATCGTCACGCCCGTTCTCTTGGCGAGGGCTTGTAGGCGGGCGATCGTCTCGTTGCCTTTCAGCAGCTCGTACATGTTGAGGGCATTGCCGGGGATGTTCCCGTTCTTCTTGTCGTTCACCAAGTCGCTAAGAACCAGGTTCTTGAGTTTGGTGGCGCTGTCGCTGCAGTGCAGGTTACCCTCCGGCGGGATCCCAAACTGCAGGAGAACCTCGGAGATTTCCTGGATAAACTCCAGCTTGTTGGGGAACTGGGGGAATTCCTCCGGCAGTTCGATGAAATGGTTATCGATGTCTACAAAGCACAAGTTTGCCTGAAATACAAAGAAAGCTTCAAAACGGACACTCAGCACTGAACTGGCTCCTCTGCTAAACAGCCCTATTTTCCCAGGGTGCTTCCAGACAAAAGGGTAAGAGCACACATATGCAGGAGACTTAAGCTGTGTCATCTAGCCTGTGACATTTCAGATTTCAGTAAAGCTGAGGGCCAACTGGATGGCAATGATTTAATGAATAAATAAAGCGTCCTGCCCCCTCCTGTTCTCCTGGGACTTGCAGATCCCAAACTTCCCACTACAAAGATTTGATATCCCCTCTCAGACCAGCCAAGGACACACCAGCAAGCTGGATGTGCAGCACCACTTCTCAGCCCATGTAAATACTATCTGTGTGAACTACCGCATCTCAAGGGCATGTTTATTTTAACAGAAGCCAACTACAGGAAGCCTCTGTAGCTGTGCTACCAAGGAATGAGATGTTCAGTGAGAAAGATGACACTGCTATGAGCAAAGCTACAAAGAGGGTCCCATGCAAAACCTTCAGGATCATGTCTGAGTATAGCTTGTCTGCTGGAGGTCAAGCCCTATTTCCCCACTCCCCCCTACCCCCTGTTTCCATGGAGGCTTTTAATCTTGGCAATTCCTCTGCCCGAGATTTAAACAGAGTGCTCTTAGACAGCTTTGCTACACATGGAGATGGATCTCAGCCCATAAGATTAAAGCTAAGTGAAGACATGAATCTAGCAGAGCAGATACTTTTACTGGGAAAGTGTCAATGGAGGGATGGAAGAACCCTACATAAAAATTAATTACATTGCAAACGCACCCTCAGGAATAATAGCAGAATGAAAAACAGTAATTGATCTTCTGAACTGCAGCTTACATCTAAAATTCTCTGTCTGAGCACACCGTTCTGAATAAAGTCTTAAACCAGGTCAGATTCCCAAGGTGCTGAGCTCTGATGGGTTTTACCCTGGCATCAAGGTGCAGAATGGGAGATGCAGAAACTCACGGGGCAGCAGCAGGTCTTTGTTAGCCTGACTTGGCCATTAGCACAGCTCCTCCGCCTTCTCTGAGGCACTTTTACTGTTCTTTACTTCTCACCAAACACTGTAGACTAATCTTCAGATTATGTGAACAGAAAGGACTTATTTTCCTCCTTTTCTGAAAAGGTTAACTTTCAGCAGGACAATACATTCCACAGCAAACATGGTTATAATATACTGGATATTTCAGGGACATGTTTGACATTAATCACCTTTCACATAGATACTTTAAAGGGTATTAGGATTCATTTGGTAAAGCAGAAGTGTCCCTTCAGCTCACTTTTTCATAATAAATTTGGGCTGTACAAAGAAAAGCATTTCTTCATACAAAACAATTTGCTTTACTTAACTATACAGCTATTAAAGAGTCATGGTATGCGTCGGTACGGTTCTTTAGCTCAGGGACTGTCTTCTTATCTATCAATATTTCATTTCAAAG
Source organism: Gymnogyps californianus (assembly GCF_018139145.2). Lineage (NCBI taxonomy): Eukaryota > Metazoa > Chordata > Aves > Accipitriformes > Cathartidae > Gymnogyps > Gymnogyps californianus. The sequence goes on from NC_059471.1 coordinate 151,959,539, forward strand.
GCTTTTTAATTTCAGCTCTGCATATCATTTACAAAATTTGAAAAATGAGATTTGGATTCAGAAAACCCTTGGGGAATTGGTCTCACTTCTCTCTTCAAAAACATCTGATGATTAAAGTTAATGCAGAGAGATTAGTAACCTTAAGACAGCATGATGGCCAGTTGTTAGAATTTTTATCTCTAACAAACAAATGGTTTATATTTAGAGCAAGAGCTTGAAAAGCTAGCCCCTGGCCTGAACAATAAAGGAATGCTAAAGCGAACAGCGCTTCATCACTGCTCGCATGTTGAAGGATTTTCTGTTTTTTATTGTCTAGAGGAATTTGAAATTCAAGATCTTCCCTGTTCAATACCCCTTCTTTCTTTCCCTTTCCCACAGTTACTGGACCTGTGGTGTTCATAAATGCTGTGCTGATATTTTTCACTCATTTGTTAAACATCATAACGTGGGGGGTTTCCACCCCACTGTTACTCTTCCCTCACTGGCAATATTTCATTTGTTATTCCAGCGATACTGCAAGCCCATCACATTAAAATTTTAATTTAAGGAAAATGACAGCTTAATCTGCTAACTAAAAGCATCTGACTAATAATTTTAAAAATTCCAGTAATTATGTAATATTAGCATGGTTTTACTGAAAAGCGTAGCTAGATACCAGCTTCGTTTCCATGCCAGTGCAAATTTCATGCGATTGGGCCATTGTATCCATGAGGTAAGACTTGATTTGCACCGTTACATGCTGCCTAGGCTAAGAATCAGTCACCTCCACCTAATACTTGGAACAGACCTTTATTAAAAACTATATTATCCTTGCCCTGTGTTTATTCCTCCACTTCCACATACAAACTCCCCCTCCTGCACATTGTCCTCTGCTGCTGCTCCCACCTGCTTTCTCAGTACGAGCACCTATTTGCAAGCCTTAGGGCCTCTGCCCCTAGGAGAGGTCCCCGCACGGAGCTGGGCACAGCGGTGCCACCGTCACGGGATGTTACAGCCATACAAACAGTTATTCCTAGGGTTCCCGCTGATTTTAAGAAGAAACCCAAGTTAAAATGCATGGCATGCTCAAGAGATGGGTTCAGTCACCATCTCGAAAGCAGTCAGGCTAGCCATATCCCAAAGACTTTGCAGTATGCAGAGTGATCAGTGGCCAGGTTAAAATGTGAAGCAGTTTTAATCATCTTGGTCAAATTCTGAGCAGAAAAATCTCCATTTCACTCTCTACCACCAGTGATTTTAACACCTAGACTAGGAGGACGACCTTTCCTTCCTTTTTTTCTCTGGGGAAAACGTGATAGACCAGGCAAAGTTTTCACTTCCCATTGCACAGGAGGTCTTCAGTTCAAAAGACCATCACTGGAGTGAGTCAATATTTTAAATGTATGTATGTATGCCTCTAAGTGGTTCACAGGCATGGTATTAATGCAAACCTGGCTCATTTGGGGCCAGGACACTGGTCTAGTTAACAGGCCTCGATGCAGCCAGGAACACGTGGGCTCACCCACGGGTGGAACGAGGCTGGCAGGACGGGGCACGCTTCTCATCAGCAGTGGGGAGACAGGGACAGGGTTATACCATCTAGCAACTGCACCCGAGACCCAGTTTCATAAGGACCATCCCCAAATGAAATGCTCTTTAGCCCTCTGTCAATAGGACTGTGACACTGACAAAGAGTAACAAAACCTCGTGAAGCGTGTGATGTAGGGAAAGTGGAGAAACTTTCAGCGTCACAGCAAGAAGCAGAAAGAGAAGCATTTAGAAGTCAATGCAATTAGCAGCACTCATTAAATTCAGAAATGGACCGAGAAGGGCTGGTGGAGACTTCCCCCACTACCTCACTCCTGCTGGCAAACAGCCTTCGTGGTGCCAGAGAAGCCTCCTAACACCGGGCATGGCATTTTCCAGCAGGGATTCACACAAATATTAATAACACGTTTCAGAGTAGCAACCCCAAAGGCGGAGACTGACCTCCTGAGGCAGCTCCAGCTTGGAGCGGTCGGTTCCCTCCTTGGACTGCAGCCCCATCAGGTAGGGAACGGGAGCGTCCAGAAAATGCAGGAGAGAGGCAGGAAGGATGGGGACGTACACGTGCTGCCACTGAAATGGGAACAGCAGTGTCGTGATCCCCTCTGCCACCGTCATCAGACGCTGATAATCTAGACAGGGGGAGAGAAAGAGAGAGACATTGAATTATCTTTTTGTGTTTCGCTTTTGAAATCTGGTTGGCAAGGACATCAGTGACAAAACAGGATAGAAGCCATGTTTATATGATAAGATGTTCTTTTGAAAATAAGACAGTACTTAAAAATCTTAAACATTATTTAATTAATCAAAACTCATTACCCCCAGGAAGAAACTGCTGAGCATAAATATTCATACCTTATCTAGATGTATTCCATCATTAAATTAATTTATTAAAAGGATACCAAAAGTTCTCTCTATAGTACAGGATAATAATACTTTAATTCTATAAAAAGCATGTATTTTTACAAGGAAAAAGGAGGAGAAAGAAGTGAACTTCAAGGAAACATTGTGGTTTCTTGCTTGCTCCTGCCTGCCTGCTTCTGCTCCACTTGCTACTACTTCTAAGGCTGAGTGTACTTTCCAGAAGACTCACCTTGGCCACATACCAGCAGAATTTTACAGTCCCTAAGTATTTAAAAGTACTGCTTTTAAGTAAAATCCAAACAGAAGCCTAATAGAAATTTAGTTCTCAAAAATATTCTGTATAGCTAGCATATTTATATTGCATTATTGTCCCAAATTTGTATTTAATCCACTAGTTCATTGCTTTGCAATGTTTTGGTTCAAGTAAACACATTGTGCATTATTTTTTGAATTAAAATTTAATTCGATCCAGCTGAGCTGCAAGAATATTTCAGAATTTGCATAAGAGCAAATTATTTCTCCAATATCCAGCTGGCATGATGCAATAACACAACCTATTTATTAATATAAATGAGGGAATCTAAATTTGAGAACACAGTTTAAAAAAAAAAAAATCACACATTGGTATTAAAGAGATGGTCATCCTTACAGCGAATCTCAAACTGCAGATAATCCATCAGGAAACAGGTAAAGACCCTCGGGTCTTGTAAGCTGCTGGTGAATGTGAAACCAGATGGTTGCTTCTACTCCATATTACAGCAGCTTCTGCATTAATAACAACTCCCTCTGAATTTCTAAGAACATGAAAGTACTTAAACCCCAATTCCTTAGAAATCTTAACTTACAATGAAGAAGCAGCACATCTCATTTAACGGTAGTGGTTAAAGACAGGAACACCAAAGTGCAAGTTTGTAAGTGACTTTGAACTTGGACGAGGTGCATGCCACAGACAAGAATGGGAATCAGTTCTGATTCCTATCCTGGGCCTCCGCCACTTGTGAAAGCTGCTCTTCACTATTTGCAAAAGGAGTTGTTCCCCCGAGCTCCAGTGCCTGGGTACGTCGTCAGTGACCAGCAAGAGTGGCAGAAGGGATGTCTCCTCTATGGCTGTATCCAAACCCAGTTCTCATCAGTGCCAGGCAAGTCTCACGAGCTTTGGCTTGAGCAACTAAAAGATTTTCACTCTCACCGAGGCCAGGCCCAGATCCTCAGTAACACTTGGGTTGTTGCCCTTCTCTCCTAGCCCCTCTGCCCCACTCCATGAAATTAAAGATATATGTATGAACACTCTGGTTTTGAGTCAGGTAAGAAGGTTTTTTCCCATAGCCCCACTGACTGCTTTTGCCTGGATAGGAACCCAGCCTGGCCCTTCCTGTTTCCTGAACAAGCCAGCCTGATACCCTGGCAGACATCAGCAACAGCAAAAGCGCTGTCATCTGACACTGCTCAGCTATTAGGAGGTCACTGGGAAGATGCACTTGAATAAACATGCAAATTAAAACAACAAATTGCATAACCCATTCTCCTTCTTGCTAGCACCTCTCTGTGGAAAACCAGCCTCTATCTGCAGAAGGTCAGCCGGCAGGGCAAAAACATTTTTCATCTTGTCTTACTAATAGCTAGTCACTCAATCTTCAAAATTATTTTCATGCATACAAGTCAGTCTCAAGGTTACACCTCAAAACCATTCCCAGCTACAGATCAGTCATTTATGAATCTCTCCCTACGCAATGGTCTATAATTATACACGTCCATTGGTTGACTTGTTGAGGAGCACTTATACAAACTCAATTTACAACACCTACTGGTGAAGCTCAGGTGTCTCATAACATTTCATAACTCTGAAAGCTTTAAAAAAAAAAAATCAAATACAGAAAGTAGCATGTCTTAGTATGCATGAGATGATTTCAAAGTCTGTTCTGATCTACATAGCCATGTGAAATAACAGGTCTTCACAGCAAAGTTGTAAGTATCTTTTTGGATAAGGGCATTCAACTCTGGAAATGCATGCTTACTTTTCTTTGATGCTACTGATAATATTTAATATGGTCACTAGCACAAGTTTTGTAACCAGCTTACTACGAGGAAAGCTGTTTTTAAAAAAACCCTAGTGATAACCAAATTATTAGGCTAATTGTTACCATCTAGCAATGCTTGTTAGCTATTAGCAGAGATAAAAACATTTATGTATCCAGCAGTTTTCACTGAAGAGAAAGAAGTTCCCAGGTTCCTCCAGACAAATAATATTAAAAAAACTGGAAATAGTTCTTTTGATATTTGTTTAATGAAGTAAGAAACTCTAGTTACTTTGTATTTACTTTCAAGTCTGTACAAGGTTAGGCACCTATCCTGTAAGGCATAAAGTCTTTTTTGATGGAGAGATTCTTGTACTTACCAGCATTTGAGGGACGCTTACGTGGTTACTGAGGACAACCTGGAAACAAGGGATTCCTCCATTTCCCCAAACCAGAGAGAAAAAGGAGAGGTAGAACAGAAAAAAAAGGAAGGAGGGAAAGAATGGAAGCGGATGCAAAACCCGGGGTTTGTATAGACTGTGTGTGCTTTCGTCAAGGGAGAGAACGTTTCCAGATCCTATCCCACCATCGCTACTAGACTTTGATAACAATCTCCAACTGCAAGCCAAGTGTTGCCTGTTATTTTATGAATGACAGGCCCAGGTAGGAAAACTATTCTCTGATCCTACTCCAACCTTTAGAGATAGAATAGGGGATTGGATAGTATTTGCCAGTTTAGGGAGTGTCTTTTGAGAAAGGCCTGTCTGTTGAGCAGAGCAAGGACACAACAGTCCTGTTTCCCATCCATCTGACATCAAGAAAGATCCAGAAAAGATACAAAAAGTAAAAACAGTGTCTGGGTGATAGCCACGGAAGGTCACAAACTCAGACTGATGAATGGCTCAAATCAAGGCAATTTCCTGAGATCTGTGAAATAAATCCCTTCCTCTTCTTGGGGCTCACCCCCCTCATGCGGTGTACACCATGCTGGACACAGTGAGAGGCCCTGTGATGCCAACAAGGCTACTACTGACTGTTTTAAATGCATGAGCAGAAGGTCACAGCCCATGGTGATGTCCCACAGCAGCAGCTGCTGCCACCAGAGCAAAGATCTGATCTGTGCAAAATCATCCCTGGGTACAGAAATAAGTGGCAGACAGTGGAGACCTAAGCCTAGGGCAGTGCCTCCCCTCCTCTTTGCTTTGCAACCTGGGACAGTGGAGAAAGGAGCTGGAAGATCTGGAGACTTACTGAATGTCCCAAACGCCAGATGTGTTCCTCTGCAGTGTGCAGATGGGTTTTTAGCTTCAAATTTCTCTTACCCTGGATCTCCTTTCCATCTGGTTGCTCCACCTCTCTTACACGCATTGCTATATCACCCTCTTACTTTCACTTTTCATTTCTCCCCATTCCCAAGTGATGATAGCTTATACCACAGTATTTATTTGCTTGGCAGCTATACCTGCAGCCCTCACCCTGCCTTCTTGGGACAGGGAACTATCCTGTGTTCTCCAGGACAGGGAACACCATCAGGCACAGCCCCTACAGCAAGTTCTTCATGTTCAGAGTTAAATCTCTAATTTGTACACAAGACATTTTCCAAGACAAACTGCTCAAGGAGGATAATCCCAGGACAACGTGGCCGCTATGGCTTCTATTGCAACTGCTGCCTCCTAACAACCGCTTAGCTGGATTTGGCACGGGTCTGTCTCTCACACTTAACCTTCTCCCTAAGTGAAGAAGAAGGCAACAGAGTCGAGTTCAAAGACTCTGGATCCAACCCCTTTTTCCAGCAGCATCTGCCAGGGGCCCTTGGCCAAGTCCCTGCATCCCACTTCCCTGCGCAGGACAAGTAACTGCAGTGGGGACCTGCTCCGCCGCAGGTCAGCAGTTCTGCTGTGTGAGCGCCGTGTTTCAGCCACGCTTAACAAAGGTCTGGTAGCATTTACATGGCTCATGATACAAAGTAATGCTTAAAATGCAAACCCGGAGAGATTCCTGTATAATTATGAATCACTATTTTGTGCTGGAGATGGAAATGGTTTCAGCATTTGAACATCAGTTCACTATAAATTTTTTTCTGAAAGAGGACAAAATTTGACAAATATTTGTCTTGATGTTGATTGTCCATAATACAATAACAGGACAATAACCAATCAGCACGGTATTACAACAGATACTATAAACGCAGAAATATCTGTCCCAAAGAACTTAAAGTCCAAACACAGGCAGTGACTGAGAAAACAAACCAAAATAATCCTTCTCCTTTTACTTTACGGATTGGGCATAGAAGCTCTGAGATGTGAAGCAATTCACGAACCTCAACATAAAAATTACTTGTCCTGCTACAAAGGAGTCTGATATCTCAAAATGCTTCCCATGCTGCAGCAAAGCGAAACCAATGTCCTTTGAGAGGGGAAAGGGACATCAATGTTACCCCTGCCCAGAACAGCTAAGGCCTCCCTCATTCAGGTGCTACCTCCAAAACAGGTTCAAATCTTTGGTCGTAATCAAACAGAAGAGAATTTCACCTGGGACCTTCTCAGCAAATGCCCAACCACAGGATTTTTGAGTATAAGGCATGTGTAAGAGTACACACATGCTCATTCAAACCAGAAACAGCATTCTTGCTGTGATCAGTACACTGTTATTCTGGTTTCAACACACTCAGCTTTCCTGATGAAAGAACAGTTTGGCAGTTTTCCAACTCTCTGTTCCAGTAACCTACCAAGGGTAAGGTAGAAAGCCTGCTGCAGAGCTGGAGTCTCCGCCTGGATCTTCTAAATCCAGTACGATGCTTTAAAAAAAGACTGTACTTCCTCTTTCTTTTCCTTTTTAAGTCCTGCTTTACATGCGATTTGAAAGCACTTGGAAGCATTTGAAAAGATGGGTTACCTGGACACCACCTTCCTTTCCTCTGCTTTTTGAACATGCATAAAGTACAATGGCAGCTTTGCAAAGCCACGTATTTAAATATGTATCCTGGAAGATGATAATCAGATGATGTTCTCAAAGAGTACCTTATCAAAAGGAACAAAACAATTCTAAGCAATAGTTTTAAACAAAACAAAGACAACAACACAGAGGAAAAAAAAAAAATCAATGAACCTTAATGAATAAGAGCTAATTCTTCAGAGGGAAACACCTGAACCGGCTTTAAAACATTCTTGTGACTAATAGTTTTTCCACATGCTACCTCTTCAGTCAAAGTAGTATAAGCAATTGCCGTTCAACTGCTACTTTTTGTAACGAGATATGGATTAGCTGAGCCAGGTATATTGGAAAAACTGGAAAATAAAAATTAACATTTTGCTTTGAGCTCTGAGCGTGAGTCAGGAATGGCGCACAACCGTTATGAGACCTGTCTAGGGGCTTGGTACCTTCAGATCTGTAATGCTGATGTATAGCATACTGCAGATAAAAAAGGAAATCTGAAATTCACATCTGAGACAAAAACTGTTTATGAAAGCAAAGGTTTTCAAATCAGATCTCAATAGCTCCACAGAAGCAACGCATGTAAGTGTCGCAGACTTCAAAGCGCCCTGGAAGCTTCCATCTTTCATCTGGTTTGTATACCAGCAGCTGTGATGACTGACAAGCCAGACCAGGTGATTTTTCAAGAGATGTTCAGATAAAATGTACAAAACCGCTTCAGAAAATGTTTATTCACCATAGAAATCACATTGTACCAGTGCTACCTTCAGCGAACTTGGACAGGTCAGTGACGTGGGGTTGTAACCAGCAGACCGTCCTGGGGAAACGACCCATGGCATCTCAACGCCCTTTATCCCTGACAGAAGGGTGGATTTACTGGTGAGTGACACAGCACACGAGTTACAAGATAAAGGCAGAGCAGCAATTTATGCAAATCTGAAAATACATATTTTCTTAAACAGGATGATCAAGATGAGCCGGCATCTAATTGCCTGAACTACGAACTGGCCTCTTAGACTAGGGGTCAGCTCTGCCCCAAGGGAAATACCCCGAGGCCGATATTCACCAAGGCCAATTCTTCCCATTTTTCCTTACTGGCAAACGCTTAATGGAAAAAAAATCACTTCCACTTCAATAAATTTCCGTTTATATGATTTATCCATGTCACAGCCTGCCATCAGTGGTTCAGCATAAATTAGTTCATGATTAAGAGCCACCTTAAAAATTAATTCACAGGAAAACTTGAATTATCTCCCATTACCAGCATGGTTAAGCCTCCGAGAGCAGGGCAAAAGTCTGTGACAAAGCTGACAAGACGGCAGCAGGACACATGAAGATGCCCCTGATGACACAGGGAGCCCCTTGCTCGTCCCCGGGGCTGCTGGGGCAGAGCAGCCTCCCCGGCGGGCAGCAGCTCTGTGCCAGGGCAGCAGGGTGGCGGGGAGGGCACAGATTCCAGCAGGCAATGACTTTGCTCACGACCACTTTTGACTGCCGTGTTATTTATCTGGCATTTGCCATAGTTGGAATGTAAAGGCCTAATTTAACTTTCTTCCCCTCGTTCTTGAAAGGTAAAGATGTTTTATAATGGAAAATAATAAGATCCGATTAAAAAAAGGGGAGAGGTGGTGGAGTGTGTGTGTGCGCGCATAGTGTTAAAAGCAGTTGTTCAATCTTCCTCTACAGTTCATTGTGAATACAAACAGGAGTGGGGTTGCAGTACAGACCTGTAGTAGTTCCTTCTTGTTTCCAGATGCTTTGAAAACTTGACTTTTCAGGCCGTATTGACTTCAGCTAACAAAACTGAGCAACTTTTAATTAAAAAATGGTTGTGTCTTTTCACCTAAGTTAAAAACGAAGAGTATATTTGATTCTCTGATTATTCTCTCCAATTACTTTTCCAGGGGAACACGCACTGCAGTCTCCTCTGACTGCGGTGCTGTTAAGGCCCTAAGCCCAGGTCTCTTTCACAGCATAGATACATTTTGTTCCCATGTAAATTGTTCTCTGCAATAGCTTCCCATTGGTTTTGATGATACTAGTGTGGAGTGCAACTATTTAAATAACGAGCAGAAAAGCAAAGGTTTTCTATGTAACTATTTGGTGTAAAAATGCTTTAAAAGGCAAACACATCATGCATGTATTCATTTTAAAAAATCTCCCCCAAAATAGACTTTGTAAGAAAGATCTTTCAGACACTACATTTTTCTAGGCGATGACTATATGTATGCATAGTCATTTGTATTATAATTTCTAAGATTGAAAAAAAATTGCAAAGAATATTTTAATCTTTGAGGAGCAATTACTCAAGCCCTTTGAAAAACAACTTGGGAAATGCTCAAAATTATGAGTAGAAACAGCCTAAGCTTTAAGAAGTTTATCTTGGTCTCATCCACACGTTCCCTCTCATGTTTAAATCCCTAGAAAGGCAGACATACAAAATGGATTGCCGAGGTTTCCGCAGAGCCCACAGTTTAATTCATCTCTCTCCAGCAGACATCTCACAACAGTGGCGTTTTGTTACTGATCCTTGGGAAATTGTAGCAGCTATCGCAGAGCGTTATTAACTCGGACACTGCTGGAAGCCTGGACATTCACAATACCCTTACATCTCTATGGTCGCATGGGAGAGCTGTGCTCTGAATAAAATCAAGGGCACTTGCAAGAATTTTAATTTCTACAATTGAATAAACTATAATAAAACTAAAACAGCAAGTCTGTTTCATAAATGAAAGTCTGTAAGCCCCAAGCTAACACAACGTTAGATGTGTGCCACATCGTATGCCTTGTTTGGTGATAACAAATATGACACTATATCAGTTTTTTCTGCTTTATTGGGAGTCTGGTAGTTCCTATGTCCTTCCTTTGAAAGCCACAGGAACACATCATAATCCAAGCTTTGATTTTTAGAGGACGAAGTTTATAAGGCTGCAATCCAAAGACTGCGCCCTGAAGAATTGCGGGGAAAAAATATCTAATCCCTCCCCTTGGTTTTCAAAGCTCCATTGTTAAAATTTGGCCCTATTTAAACTTAAAAGTATTCTCTATATGCAGGAAGATGTAACCTGAAGCCACAGGAGTTCTGCTTCTAGTGCTTTCAGGTACAGCTTTCTGTGTCACCTTTGCAGGCCAAAGTCGGCACTTAGAGCAGTCTATTACATCTACCCACCAACAGCGATTTTGGTTAACTCCCTGGAAGTCCACACTGTCTCCACTAACAGTAAGGACTTGTCTTTTCAGTCTTGCCATTCAGGGCGCAAGCACAGGTCTCTGCCAGTTCCCAAGCTATCCTCGCCTTGTTCCGCATTTTGCCTTAACGCTGCCACAGCACCGTTTGCTGCTCCCAAGCTGCACAGACGTTTCACATCTTCAGACTGAAATGCTTTGGTCACAGTGGCTTTTGCCCCAGAAGGACATAATTATCCACACCAGCGTTTCCCAAACTCTGGTTTGTAAAGCCACGGTGATAGCTCCTTAGCACCAGGCTGCTTTAAAGTTTAAACCATAAACTTGAGAGAAATTGAGGATTAAGGTAGTTGCCTGCAGTCCAAAACGTTTGGGAATGAACGAGCTTAAAAAGTAAGCTCAAAAAATGAGCTCAGCATTCTTCCACGTCAGTCTCTCCACCACTCTGCTTGACCACCACAGCTACAAAGTGAAGTTACAGTCCACTGCAATGCCTTCATTTTCCCAAGTGATGGGATACCACTCACCTGTAAAACACCATGAACAGAGCAACTAGATACCCAAAGTTGACAGTGGCAGCCATGGTACAAACAGTTACCAATTGGTCCTGTCCCCACCGCAGAGCTGTGCCAGACAGTCTCGTATCGTGCTGGGAACGTGTCCAGGGCAAGCTGGGTAAAGTCACCCAACACCCTCACCTCTTCATTTAGTTGGATGCCTTTGTTCAGGCTGCTGGAAACATTATGCCTCAGCTACAGGGTTAAAAATAAACTTTTTCATCATCAACTCCTAGTTCACTAGAGAAAAACCACTCCAGAAAAGCCAGTACAGTCTCTGTGCAACCTTCCTGCCAGCCCTTCGCTGCTGTTATCACCAACTAGGTGCAACTCCACTTGACCACCATCCTTTTGCCAGGCAGCCAACTGCCCGTGCTTGCCTATGAAGTTTGGAACTAAAGCTATTTGGCCAGTTGTTCCCAGTGTTTGCAGTCTTCATATCCCTCCTGCTCTTTCTTGGCTGCAAAAAGTAATCTGCCTTTAGTGGACAGATGTTTAGTAAGAAGTTTCAGGTTCTCAGCAGATGGCCAGCAGGCTCATTGTATGGTCAGGGTTGTGCAACAATCTATATTTTTCACTCAACTTTCCAAAAGAAGTCTTTATTCTTTAAAAAGAGGAACAAATTTTTTGCAAGCTTGAATGAAAAGCATCCTACCAACAAGGCTAGGAGAACCACAAAAAAAGTCAGCTTACATTTCCCACATGTGTTATTAGCAGCGCTCTCACTGAAATAGTTTGGTGAACTGAAGTAGGTTTTGGTCCAGTGCTCTGATTTCTTGAGTATGGTAGCATTTCAGTGATTTCTGACTTTGGGTTCATAATGCTGTCTTGCTTGAAATTGCACCCTGTGGATGCAAGACCGTCTTCTCCTAATCTCTTGTTGAGTTTGGGAAGGTTGCAGCAAGGCCAGGCCACTGGAAACACAGTCCAGCAAGTCCACCCTCTTTAAAGCAGAAAGGGAAGGAAGGACAAATTTGCAAAATCACTCTCTCGTTCATTACTTTGGAACAAGAGATACGTAAGCCAAAAACTTCTTTTCATCTTTTGCCTTGAAAGAACTTGGGAGTTAAGAAAGCATTTCTCCCTGATGGATCTCAAAGCTTAGAGAGGAGATTTCAGTGGTATCTAGCCTAGTTATATCCCAAATAGGAAAAGAGCTGCTTTGTTTTCCTCTTTCAGGAATCGCAAGACTGACATTTAAAAGAAGCCGCAGTGCACAATTAGCCAGGCACTCAGCTATGAGGATATGCCAAAACTGAGGCTTTGCACTTGACCTCCACTCCACATTCCCCACTGCTGGGAACCAGCTTTACGATGCTATTTACATAATCACAGAATTTCCCTAATAGAACTGTATGCTTTTCCCCATGCGCCATCAAGTTGTGTCTATATTAGATAGGGAAGTAAAGGTCATGTCAAGGACATTCCTAGATTCACCAATAAGGGGGGCGGAGGGAGGGGCCAGATCTGAATTTTGGAGGATGAAGAGGATTAATTCTCACTATCTCCTTTTTCTTTAAACAAAACCCCACAGTGAAAACAAACAAAGCAAGTAAACCCTTAAATTATAGCCAGTAACTGGAAGAAAAACACTTATTTATCTAACTTCTGGTGGCACTGAAAATTGAGACAAAATTATTTAGTGAATATTTTATATCTGTCTCAAGGTCTATTACAGAAGTAATGCATATGCAGGTTGCTCTCTATCTGCACAAGATATTACTAAAATGTAATCTGACAAGCAGATTTTTCCTAATGCTACTAGCTTACAGTAAAAAAAAGTCTCAGTTTTCAGTTAGTCCATAAGCAGGGACCAGGGTGGGAATGATGAGTGGGGATGGGGAGGCATTTCAGTGGTGTCGCTGCTTAATGTCGAACCCTGGTGTCAAGCGGCAAAAGCAGCATGATTCAAACCAAGGAAGAAAGGGGCAAGCACACACACACAGAAGCAGAAGGGAGGGGAAAAGCAGCCTAATCAAAACTAACAGCAGGATTTCTGCTCACACTTCAAACCAAGAGCAGATAAAGCCCTTCATTTTCAGTTCTTGAAAGCAAACCCCTGGAGTCCATGTGGAGAAGTGCTCCGCAAAGAACCAGCAATCCTTTGAATTCAGTCATTTGCAGAAGAACTACCCTCCTTCTGCCTCCCTGAACATTTTTCCCCATTCTCAGTCATTTATTCATTAGTATTACTATTACACGCTTACTGACCTTTTCTTTTATATGACGAACCCAAGCACTCACTTTTGGAGCCTGAAGGTTCATTACCCATACTCATTTTAGATGACTTCCCATCCTCTCTCTCCTCTCCATTTCAAGCTGTCTGTTGCTTGAACTACATCTCTTGAGAAGTCTAGGTATTCAGCATCTTTTCTTCTTTTTGTTAAAAGGTATGTGTACCTCCTGGCTTCATGTTGTTCATTCTAGCCTGATGAAACCACCCCCACCCCCCCCAACTTTTTCCCCGAGGCACATTTTAATAATTTAGGGTCAGCATCACAGAAGCCATTTGGGAACCCAGACAATATGGACAGGCATCCAGTGAGACTTAGAGAAACCTCCAAAAAGTCTGGACAACCCCTTGAAAGTCAGCAGGAAACTTGAACTTGACTTGTTCGGGCACTCTGGTGCATTGCAACAGTTGCAGCACGTACCTTTCGGTACCCAAATATCACCAGGGCCAGACTCAGAGCAACCAACATCATAGAGGAAACAGTAATAGGGGTGTAAAATTTCAGAGCATGCCCAGGGCTAAGTCAAGATTCCCTAAACTTGTAGCGGAATATTGCACTATTGCAGAAAGACACAACCAGAAGAGAAAAGGTACAGACCAGATTTTCAAAAGCTTGCTGGCATACTTCAACGTGGACAGGCTCTGTGCAAGCAACTTCTGCCAATGTAGCTAGCCTTCGCCAATTGCAATCTTAAGCGTCTCAAAAAGAAGTACCAGCATCCTTGTCAGAAAAGTTCCCAAATATCTCAAGTAGGACTACAAGGGGATGCCCTGTAACTCCACTCAGTTCCAAACCAGCATTAAAACTTCAGCCTCTAAGTGCTAAAAAACTCTCAGTGCTTTAACCAGAACATATCCATCATATGGGAGTGAGGAAATCTCACCGAACTTCAATATGCTGCTGAATTTTGAAAAAGAAAGTAGCAAGAGTGTCTTCTGCAAGATGTATTACTTTCTGCTGGTATTTTTGCAGAAGACAGGATTAGTTTCATGCTGTCTTGCAGCATGATCAAGGGCAATGTAAGGATAATAATTAAGTGAATTCTATTGCTAGCTGTCACAAGTGATAAATACAATGCATAATTAAACAAGTGGCACCTAGACTGCCTGGAGGAAACAATTATTTAGTGCTTTCATTAGGACAGACTCATTTCTCTCACATTTTTTCATTACATTTTCACATTTCACAAATCTGCTGAAAATCAACAGCTTTATATTAGTTCCTGTGGCTGCAGCTGCCCAGGAACTGCCTGCTGGGAACAGACCCAAGGTGCATCACCGGACGAGTGCTCACCTTGTGAGTACAGAAGGATTTGCATCTCCAGAAGAACGCAGGTGAAAACCTGGACCAGGTTCTCCAGGCCCAGCAGCTCGAAGACCTCCCGCAGCGGGTAGTCAGAGAGCGGCAGCTCGTTGGGCCCAGGTCTCTGGCAAATGATGGGCTCGTAAACCCCATAAAACTTGAGCGACCTCCCCGGGGGCGGCAGGGGCACCTCGTAGAGGATGTTGTGGATGTAGCTCTCCAGGGGCAAAGGCGGCGGCTGCTGGGAGGTCACCGCCTTATAGAGCTGGATCAGGAACTTCTTGCAGGCTTGCATGAAGGGCAGAGGGGTGATGAGGCATATGCATTTGGAGACATACAGCGTGTCTCTGCTGATGTCATAGGAGTTGTACCGCTGGAGCTTGGCGAGGGACGTGGCGTCGCCCTCATCGATGCTGCTGGCCAGGGAGTCCATGCTGCATGAGGAGGAGGCGCAGACGCTGCTGTATTGCTCTGCATTGTGCATCTGGTAGAGCGTTTGCATGGCTGTGCAGATCTGCTTGCTCGTGACCTCCTCATAGAACGTGAGCACAAACCCGTACGTACGAGAGCCATCTTCTCTGGTGATGATGAATGAATGGAGCTGTGGATCTCTGTTATCTGCCTGTGTCCTGAAAGACAGCCCTTTGGGCATACACAGCTAAGAAAAGAGAAAAGAAATAGATATAGTTATCTAAGCTACAATTTTATTTTGTTACTTTTGCTTTACAGGCACATTCTTTTTAACCACTGCATCATAACAAGCCATTTATCATTAAACATAATCCCCCTGAAAAGTAGCCCAGGAACAAATAGCCTAAAACTGATGCTACTTAAAAGAAAAGGTAGACATGACTGAAGAAAGGAAAATACCCTCCAAAACGACCTATCTATTAAGTCATTATGACTCATTTCCATTACTTTGTGAAATTATTTTCACTACCGAATAGTCTTTGTCTCATTTACTTAAGCATCATATAAAAACATCCAGTTTTGTTCTCATTAGCATATATCGTGCCCACAGTGCTCTAAAATCAGAGAGCCAAGGAAGCATCTTATACCACTGAATTCAAATTACACAGACTTCTTGAAATTCTTTGATCTTCCCTAATTTTCTTAAAAAAACCCAACAACTGACTGACAGCTATTACATTTACATTCTTCCTTAAGTGCTACAAAATAGGTTAGATTGGAAGAAGGGGGGAGGTGGGGGCGGGGAGGGAAACACCCCAAATCCATGAAAGCCTCATTTTTGATTTACCACTCAGCAAGATGTTTTGCAGTGATTCTACTACACTGGGTGTTTCTCTGAAACATAGCCCTAGTGATAAGTTGAGGCACTTTTCCAGGCATTCCTCAGGAATTCTATCAGCCATCTAATACAAAATAACAAACATCCAGCAAAACTTGTTTGAATGTGCGTCAGCATGAAACTCCTTATGTTCTAGCTAAATCAGTATGTTTATAAACGAAGAACTAAAGCTTCCTTTGTACTTTCCATCTGAAGAAATAAAAGGAAAGAAGAGAGGGAGAGCCTTCAAAGTGCTCCTCCTGTTCCAAAAGGCAACACTAGAAGCCAACTTTCCCAAGGGATGTGAACCTACACAGGACTGAGTGCGTCCCCTAATGTCTCACCTTGACCAGGACTAGATTCTTCTGATAGTAGAAAAGGTCAAGAGAAATATTTTCGGGTACATCCTACCCTGAACTTCACCAGTGCACCTTGCAGAGACCATTCGACAGTCTGATAAAGCTGCTACCAGCCCAGCTGGGATTTAGGCAAGTGGTCCAGACTCACTTCACAACGTGCTAGCAAGCCCCTAAGTTATCTAGGACAGCTCTTATGTATTGCTCTAAAAGGTAATGTATAGGGAAATAAGTAGCCTGGAGTTGGTAGAAGGATTTAATTCAATTGACGGGTTTTGCTGACATAAACCATGAAATTGCAGCTTGAACCGCTTTTGAAGAGCAGCCACATTTTCATTCAAAAGGTTTATAGTTTTTATTGAGGCATTAACAGCAGCGCCATGATTAAGGCTTCTCCAATAAAGAAGTAGTAAAAAATCCTTGTTTCACACTTTATTTAAATTTATTCTGCACAGTATCTCTTAACCTCATTTTTGGCAGACTTGCTTAATAAAAATTTATTTCTAGAATGTGGGCATTCAATGGCGGCTATAGCCTTATCAAATCCAATCAGGCCGAAATCACAGGTTTTAATCTCAATGCTATCAAAGACTATATTTTCATCACTTTACAGAAAAATACCTGGATAAGCAAATTATATGTACTGGTACAATGAAGAACAGATAAGTATCAGGGAAATTCAGACCAGCTGAGACAGTTTCAGAAGGTTGTTTTAAATAAATTTCCTCCAAGTCTTAATTATTATTCCCTCGTCCTTTATATACTGAGTATACACACACAAAGGGACACCCATCTATTAAGTTTCAGCCACAGCCCACCATATGCAGAATATCGACATTTTAAGTCCCTGGCTGCAAACCCTGGCACAGAGACTGCTGCTGTTGTTAGACCCACAAGAGGATGGGAAAAGGCAGAGCAAGAAAGAAGATGGGAAAGCACTGAGGCAGGGGAGAATGACCAAGAGTCACTTAAGAAGCTAAGATCAAAAGGAAGGGCCTGTGCTCATTTTCCAGCAGTACAGAAAGCTTCAAATTTGCAGTTAATGCATGAAAACTTTCATCTTAGTGCCTTGGACATCAATCACTTCCCACCTCGTCTGTGTTTGTCACATGCGCCACAGGAGAGCGTTGGGGAAGAGCAGCTTGGGACGTGCTAAGGGGGTTGAAAGCTTTGCCTGCTGGTGAAGCTGGCTGACTAACGGCAAGAAGGCAGTCAGTCACCTTTACTGCATCTTTGTATAAACACAGAAAACTATCCAAGATTACTGATCAAAGGACAGGATTTTGGTTTTCAGAGCACTTTACTATTTATATTTAAACACATCCATCAGCAGAAAAATGTGGAATTAAATCATACTTGCAATAAGGCTTACAGTCAACATGGTTTGTAAAAACAAAAGGAAGATGCACAAAGACAGACAAAAAGATACCAACTAATCCATACCCCATCTCTAGAAGTGATGAGTAGGAGATGCCTCTCTGTTTAGGAAAAGGGTGAGACACACACACACACACACACACACACTGTAATCCCCCCTCCTTCCTCCTCCCAGCCATTATCATTTGCAGATATTTCTGAACCAAAGGCCCCCCCTGGACCACTGCCCATTAGCATTGGTTCACCTCTTCTCCATTAGATCTTCTATTTCACTTTTTAAGCCCTTGTATATTTTTCATGTTCACAACATGCCGCGGCAGCAAGCTCCATATCCAAATTGCGCCATGGGTGAGGGGGTGGAGAAAAAGATGCTTTTGTTTGTATTAAAGCCTGCTCCTTCAGATTACACTGGGGAACTTTTAGTTCTTTTATTTTAGTACATGAGAGGCTAAATGGACAATGCTTCCTGGGACTTCAGAAATACAGGCAAAGATTTATATACCTTGATGAACCAGAGGGCTGAAATAGGAGGTTTATTTCCTAAAAATTTCACTTTCCTCTCTGCTGAGAACTTCAGTTTGGTACAACCCATTACTTCCAGAATGGCGATAGTATGTGACGTTAGGCAGGGATAATCACAAAAAGCAGTGGGGGGAAAGAAATACTTTCCTATGAAAGAGAACTCTGTACTTTTTGATATATACTTTGAAAGGGAGAGAAAACATGACTCATAGGCAGAGTGATGGCTTGGGACTTCAGGGGGTTATTTTTAAAGCGACAGGATGATTTCAGAAGGCAATTGAAATTCCTTAGGCATCCAGCAAAGCCAGAGTTCTCACAAGTTAACCTTCAAGGATTTATGCATTTTCTTCTCTGAGGAAAATTGCTTCTGGAAGCTCACATAAAGCAAACACATAGGCAGAACTAATACAGCAAAGCAAGATCAGAAAGGCCAATAATTGCCTCAAGGGACTCTGTGGAGGTGGATATTACTTTAAATGATGTTTCAGATCAAAACAATAAAGAAGTTTTCCAAAAGATGATTTAAAAGACCATTAAATACTGCTGCTGTTAGTAAATGCTTTTTTTTTCTCCAAGACACATTGCAAATGAAAGATGTGTTCTTCAGCTATTTGATTTCAGCTGAACGCCGCTCAGTTCAATTATTTTATTTTAATAGGTCTCTTGCTGGTTTTAGTATTCCATTTTTGTCCGATAATATGATCACACTTCATGAATACTAGACATTTTCAACTGTAATGTGAGAGACAAATAATGTAGCAATTCCAGCTATTACCTCTTGCTGCCATGTTCCTGCTGCACACCCCCCATCACTTCTCTGAACACCCCCAGTTCAAAGGCAGAACTAAAAGGCATAAGTAGCCTTGGTAGTTGAGTTATTACCATCTTAACTGTGCTGATGAAGCATCATTCTGAGTCCTTCATGCCTTCTGTATAAGCAAAGCGATGTGGAGACCTGCCCAAATACCGCACCATCTCCATCGGTGCACATTTGGAAGCAGAGGACTGAAATCCCCAGCTGTCAGTGGGCAGAGGGAGTGATCAGGCTCACTTCTGCCTTTCTATGCACGTGCAGTGCCACAGTATCAGCTCTCTGTGTCACTGCTACTTCCAGCTCCGGTGTTTTCATGTTAAATATTTGGCACAATGCTAAAAAATAAAATTCAGTGGAAATTGAGATGAACTTCAGATTTCTACATCTTCATGATTGCAGAGAAGTTCGAAATGCATTTTTGCATTTGCAAAAGCCATTTTATTGTGTTTTATGCATTCCCCGTCTCTTCATCTCCTAAGCGAGGGCCAGGAGATTCTCTTGACTTCATACCTGCACCACACAATGAGCTTGGTTCCGTTTTGAAGTAGCTAGTATGTAGTCCTACCTTCCTCAAATGAGGAGCACATCTAAACTAGATTGGGGGGAAGGGGTTCCCTAATTTTCCAATTTTGAATACAATACAACTCAATACACATTTTTTAAAACAGCTGGAAGTGGTAATACTGTTTAATGTTATTATTACAACAACTGGTTACTTTTAAGTTATAAAATGAATAGCATTTTCTGTACTGGGAAGCTCAAATACCAGTAATCTGTTGTCTTTGTCAGGATATGTTCTTAACAAGTGCTTTGGTGATTCTGGAAACATCCTTTGAATATCAGCTCTTTGGGAAAATTTCCAGTGGGTCATCGGTCTTTCAGTTGTCACCGCCCCCACTCCAGAAACATTTATCCTCCCTCCCCTGTTCATGGGACTCAGCCACACAGACGCTCACATCAAATTTAGTTGAGAAGAGATGTACAGAAGACGCATTGGTGCCATTAAAAGTGACTACCCAACAAAAGCTGTGATTCAGGTAAGTTCCAGCTTCTGCGTAAAGATTCCTCTTTCCTTTGCTACATGCAGCATCAAGGTTTTTTGTACTCAAAAATTTCACATGGATATTAATATCTTAAAAATTCCTTGGTTTGCCTCCTTCCCACCTGT
Organism: Gymnogyps californianus; assembly: GCF_018139145.2. NCBI lineage: Eukaryota > Metazoa > Chordata > Aves > Accipitriformes > Cathartidae > Gymnogyps > Gymnogyps californianus. The sequence continues at coordinate 151,979,680 of NC_059471.1, forward strand.
GGATATGTATCCTGGGTGACTACATCCCTTCTCACCCAGTCACTGAGATGGTGGTTCGACTTGTTTCATCACACAGTAGACTTAACTAGAACTAAGAAGGGAAATGCAGCATTTCACTTTTGCTGTGTCTGAAAGTATTCTGTATTTTCACAATACCTCTTCCTCTGCAGCTTTTCAACCAGCATGCCTAGTGGGTAATCTTAGTCCCAGCAGAAGCACCTTGTTCATCACATCACAAGGGCTGGTTGTAAACAACCCAGGAACCGCTTGAGAGCTGAAGTGGTCAGGAAATAGCTTGAGAAGAGAGTTTCTCTACCTACCATGTTGACGGCATCCTGGTCAAAGGGGTTCCACTCGATGTTCTGAGGATAATGGGCCAAAACTTTGGACTTGAAGGTTCTTCTTAAGGGACTCTGGTCGAAATTCTCTCCTGCAATAAATGAAGAAATAATGACTTGTCACCGTAGTGAGGTTTCAGAAAGAGCTGGCCTGGGCAGCTTGCTTTCACTTTGGGGTTTTTTTGTGAAATCTGAAGGGCATTTTCACTCCCAACAGATGTACTACTTTTAAAAGAGAAACAGAAAAGATGCACATTCAGTCTGATCTTACCCTCCTTCCCACAAAATTTTACTATAGTTGCAACACAGCTTCCAGCTTAGTATTTATGGCATGGAAATTTATTGTTAAGAGAAAAATTGCTGCTGGAGTTTTATAGAAAAAGACCCTGCAGTCAACTGAATTCTCCACATTCCTCTATAGCTTGAATATCTAGAGATGGCTTTACTTAGACGCTGAAAGAGCACTTTCCCTCAAGTTTGTTAGAAACTGTCTTACGGTCAATAAAAAGTATGAGCACCTCTCAGCTATTATAAATTATTCAAGGATTCATTATAGATCTTTTTTATATCACAAGTCCTGTGTGAAGATTAAACATTTATTTTTTCTACATCAAATTTCAAGGACAGACTTTTTCCACACAAAGAATCCAGCAAGTGCAGAGGAAGACTGAAATCAGACTTCAAGCAGAAATGCTTCCAGTTATCAGCATACAAATACTGTATTTCACAGCAATACTGTTAATGGAGTTTCCACCATTGGACAGTCTACAGTATGCAACACAGTAAACAAAATAGAAAGTTCTTAAAATCTGTTAATTATATTACCATCTACTACACTTTTCTCAGGTATCAGGTTACTAATTTCAGGCTTCTTGCTTTAAAGAAAGACTACAGGTGAGTCCTTCCTGTTCAGTTCCTTTCACACCTGAGAGAGATGAATGGGATGAAAGCCTTAAGTTCACAATGTGAAATGTTTTTCACCAAACCTTACTTTGCACTCAAAGGTTCTCTTTGGGACTTCTTAGTGTTACCTAGATACTTTTAAAAATATGTTACTGCAATAGAATTGGATTTCTTTTCTTTAAAAAAAAAAAAATTCTCTTTACACTTAAAGACAGAACCAATATTCCATTAATGTTTTTAATGAGAGGTTCTTTTGGATGAAAAAAATACTCATTCGCTTGGCAAGCTCTAAAGGCAACCCACTGTTCCTGCAGAAAAGTTAAACTACAAGTCACTAACCCCTCTCTGAAGGCAACATGGACCGTGGGAGTATAATTTGTGCTTGCTGAGTTATATATGACAACTCAACCTTCGCGCAGCTAGCAGCCTCTGAGTGATGTTGCAAAATTCACAGTTCAGCAGTTACCCGAAGTTTTCTGAGGCCACAGCCATTTGGCACGCGCCCTTTGCTCCTTGCAAAGCACAATCTACACAATCATTTGGCTCAGAGTGAATTAATCCAAGGAAATTTCTGTACAAACTGATACTTGAAAGCAGAGCTTCTCAGTCTTTGCCTGGCAGAGCTTAGGATCCGCAGATAATTGCGGGGAACACAAGATAACGGAGAAAAACACAGTGTCAATTCACAAGGTAAAAATTACCCAGGCAAAGTTTTAGGAGGGTTGAAAACCATTTGTTGTATGAAACCCTTAATATACATTCAACGCAGAGGGCAGAACCTGCGGTGTGTCTCGGGGGCTGCAGTGCCAGGGCCATCGCAGCGGCACCTGCACAACAGAGGCAGGTGGAGGAAGAGGAGGCGAAGGTCAGGCATTTCTTACACCAATGCCAGCCGCCCGCTTGGTCGGGAAGGGGAAGCGGAGGCTGACGCTGGAGCTCCCCTCCACAAGGATGCATGTAGGCAGGCGGAAATTCCTCGAGATGCATGAGTCAGCTGTGCTGGGACTGCACCTCGCCCCGCTGTAAGAGCTGCTGCACCGAGTGAGCTCGGGAGCCAGGTGGAGGAGAGCTAACCAGCTCTTCCAACAGCACTTGCTTTCAAATGCATTCAGAGAAAGGGTTTAAAATCTTTTCCTTCCCAAGACATCTCTGAGATTTTAAAGATACCGGTATTTTTATACAATGGCTCATTTTCAACACAGGATTTAGATGCATTTTTCTTAGACATTTTTTTTTTTCTAGCACTACATCTGTCTCACTTGATTTTGGTGGGCAACCATGGGGGAGAAAAGCAAATAAGCTTCTACAAGGGTATTTTGTGCTTGGCAGGAGAAAAAGTCCAAGATGATGCAACGCTGCAGCCATATTTCCTGGGGCAGGAATAAATGGAAATGGTAAGATATGAGGAGCTCTGGCAGGGGAATCCAGCCTGCTTCTGGAATTGCTCAAGGCAAACCAGAAATCCAGCAAAAGCGTATGCATCACAGAAATAAAGAAAACTGAAGGTATCAGCTAAACTGGATCAAATTAAAAGACATGTCGGGGTTTAGCTGATGAGCTCATCACATCTGCCAAGCTGGACCAGACTTGCCACTAGCTGCTATGGCAGTCCAGAGCACAAGCTCTATGAAGATCCTCTCCATGCTTGGTTACAAAGCTCAGACTGAAGTACACAAAACCAGAGACCATTACTCTATTACAGAACATGGCAGTAGAATAACCTCTTATTTTGGTCCAGAAGTTCTTTGCAGAGGCATTAGAGATAAAGATATAATGTTATCCACCGATTCCTAAAGTTTCACAAAATAAAAATCCCTACAAGCAAAGCCAGCAAAAATTCTCTCTCCAGGTATGAACTTAAACATACTTGGCAACATTTTTAATTCTTAGTATCAAACAGTAATTAATGTGCTCGCATAATCAAATAAATATGCATGAGGTTACTTCCTAATTACATCTTCAATCTTTCTCATATCTGACACAGTTTACCTTACAACTGTGAATTAGCAGAAAGGCAGATATTTGATGCTAAATTTGTTTGGTTGCTTCTACTGAAAGTTCGAGGAGCATCTGGATGACTTCATTAAGTTCTCCACCGCTAACAGCAAGTGATTGCTGGAGTCCAAATTTCTTTAAAGGTTTCCTTTTTCATGACAAAAAAACATTACTGTAACCTGATGGATGCTAATTGGGTAATTTGTGTGGTTCAGAGGCACTCATCACCTTGACGGGCAATACTCTGGCAGCATCTGGAACCAGTGGAGAAGAACAAGGCATATTTGCCAATAAACCACTGTAATAATGAAAAATGGAGGGTTTCAATCAGCTTTTGGAAATGACCAATAATTTGTATGCTGCTGCAAATACTCGTGCAGTTGTTTAGATGACAGACACGTCTAAAAAGTTTTGTTTATGAAGCACAAGCATTGCTTTAAGAAATCCAGCTTCCCAAAACCAGCAGTAACAATGTCCTAGTAGGCTGACAACATGGATTCATTTTATCCAGAAAAGTAAATGGCACAAATAACTTACCTTTGCACAGTCTCTGCAGGGTTTGCATTTTACTACTCCGGTAGTTTTAAAAAAATATAAATCAAAGGCAAAACACACACACAAAATACAATTTTCTCAATCAGTGATCACGAGACAAAGGGGAAGAGCCAAGAAACCACACTGGAGTGAATCAATCGGTCATTAGCTCGAAAGGACACGACATCACACCCTCCATACAAAGCTGCCTCCCGGGAAGCCAGGCAGGGTGAGCTTTTAGAGGAGATACATAATTTAGGAAAGAAACAGTACAAGGATACGACAGAAAGCAGCCCGCATGTCAGGGTGAAATGTCATCGTTTGGCCAAACTAGCAGGAAACACCCCGACTCTCACTGAAATGAGATGAGAGACGTGGACTGTGACAGCCAGCTCCACACTGACAAGCAGCTGGAAGAGAACCACAGGGAGCAAAACCTTCTTGGCAAACATGAGGGAAGGGATCTGGACCGAAGGGTACCTGATATTATCAGCTCTCAGCCTTGGTAGTTCTGAACTGCTGAGTCATATGTGGCAAACAAAATTTATTTAGCTGTTATTCTAGGCAAAGAGTGAATTTTCATTAAATCTACTATGTGTTTTTAAGTGCTTGCTTGCTAACTTCCCAAACAGGATTAGCAAGGCACATTAAAAATGAAGCAAGTATCAAATGCGAATTGAATCCATATTCTAAAATATTAATGGCCAGATAACAGTACCATGAATACAGACAGAAACATCGTATTCGATGCGTGGTACCCATTCATGCAAACAGCACATCTCATAGGGTAAGCTGCTTCTCAGAGGCAAATTAAAAATTTGGGTTTGAATGGAATCCTTTCGCTTTCAGGATATTTAAAAAAAAAATCATTCAAGTACTTCTCAAAGTTGTGTAAAATGTGTCAGAATCAAGTTCCATTTCAGTTAGATACTACATCCTATGTAATGGTACTTTTAAAAAACTTGTGCCTTCCCTTTAAGGCACTCATTTTTAAAGGGACATTTAGTTTCAAATGAGAAGCAAATGGTGAAGTGATGGATGCTAGATCAAGAAAAATCATCCTAATTTAATTTCAATATGAAAAGATTTCTCAAAATTAGAAAACAAGCCTGATCTGTGTTTTGGATGAAGGATACAATTACTAGGGAAATGCAGCTACAGTTGTGAGGTTGTCAGTCATGATGGCTTTCATATGAGTGATCATATTTAAAAATCTAGCGTTCTTAAAGTTTAAGCAGATCTGTTTTAATTAATTATCACCGCTACAGAGGCATACAAAAATATGTACCAAGTAGGCAGAGGCATCCTCCACCCACACCCTCTGGTCCAGGGAATGCGAGCTATCTGTCGCTCCTTCCAAGCTCTGGAACATAGACAGCAATGCTTGTGACCACAGAAATAAAAATATCTTTTATTCCTTTAGAGGAACGTACTGTGAGCACGACTGTGCACAGTGACAACCTCTTTGATAGCTATTTCTAATTAAAAGTGTTCAGCACATCCAGCTATGTTGTTTCTCTGCAGACTGAACTTTGTTAAGCATTGGGTAACTGGATGCACGAGAAGCAAGTAATGTACAACGTGCGAGTGAGAAAACAACGTGGGGACAGGAATAATAGTGCTTGGCTGGGGAGCAACTAAGCTGTTAATTGTCAGGTTCAGGAACCAGTTAGTTTAAGCAGTGCAAAAACTGTGCTCTGCTGCTTTTCTTCGGTGCCTCACCATGACACCAAAGTGGCAGTGGTAGGCTAGTCGGAGTTGAAGGACATTAATGCAAAGGCATTATTTCCGACCACATATTCTCATAATCTTACAGCGGAGAAGGGAAACGATATGAAAGGGAGGACTGGGACAAGGCAGACAAAACAGTTTTCATTCCAAAATTTTAAAATCTGAATTGTCTGTAAGATGGTGGTGGCTTTTTGGGGGGGCTGGGGAGGGGGGCAGGGTCTAACCTACCTCTTGCATGTCAATATGTAAAGGAATTGATGGCTCATATTTAAGTAGGAAGCCATAGTGGGTTGTGTACCCTATCAATACATCTAAATGATTTGGCTTTTTTTTGGTGTGTGTGTGTCTGTGTGGACCTCACTAACATTGCTATTTAAATCTAGACTGCAAAACATGCTTCCTTGAGGTGTCAGGAACCTTTGGGTCTCTTAGGCAGAAATTGGCGGAGCTGGACCTTCCAGTACCCTTTGTTCACAAATCCACATAACTAAGCCTAGCTGGATTTCTGGATAAGTATCCTCTACTACGGCCTCACGCAAGATATTGTTCAGTCTTTGTCAAGCACACAAAGATCTAGCATATCGCACATCCACCAATATATCTGACGCCACTAGTGGCATTTCGTTGGAGAGGGGAAGCACATCTGCCAAGAGAGCTTCAAGAAACAGAACAAAATTTACCAGATATTGATTTAAATTAGGTAAAAGAATGAAAAAGTCCAGGGGTTTTGGTTTTGTTTTTGAACTCCGACTCTTAATTTGATTCAAGGGGAGTTGGAAGACCGAAAATAAAGAGACAGAGAGGGTGTGGTGATTGTTTTGTCCTTAACCCCTCTTTACCTGAGGTTTTGTCTGCAGTATCTGAGCTCTTGCCATGGAGATCTGCTTCTAGCCATTTGTACAAGACTACACAACATAACAAACAGAGATAAAAAAAGCAAGTATGAACAAAATGAAGATACACAAATGTATTGGGGAAGGGAAAAAACATGAAGCAGACATTAAACACTCCTCCTTGCAACCTCTCTTCCCGCCACTACTGGCAAAGGGTAAATCCACATGATAAATAAACCCCTCCACAACTGTATTACTATAAAGGTGTTGAACGCAATGACAGACATGGTAGAAATACTTGTCAAAATTAGTAACAAGATTAAATTCTCAGTACTTCAAACAGCATGCTGCCATACAGCTTCCCTATTATGAAAGACATCTTTGTTCATGTATTGAGCCATTCCACAGCCTGTGAAACTCAGGGGGAAAAACCACCAGTTCTTTAACTGGTGTTGAACTAAACCCAAGAAGTTTTCTTCAGTGTAATACTGTTAGCTATGTTGTGTTGTTACACCTTCAGTGCTGTACTGCATGCCGTTTTCAGGACTTACTGAAGTTACCTAATAGCTCTAGTCATCACTTCTGTCTCATAATAGGATGCTTTTAGACTAAAATTTGAATAAATAAGCTATGTTTAGAACTTGGATGAACAATTTTAATCTCTTCCAGTAACAGCTACCCCAGTAGGCACTTCTAATGGAAGAGCTTCCTGCTAGCATGTCTGACTGAGGTTTCTTCCAACTGGTTTGCTCATCTCCTGCAGAAAAACAAAAATGTTTTCACAGATGCCATGGCATTCCTTTGTCAAAAAAGTCCCAGTCGTATGCTACGCAAAGGCATTACGCAATCCTCCTCGAGATAAATCTATCTTTATAGACCTGGAGCATATATTAAAGCTGCAATACCATTGACCTCTCTGGTCATTCAGTTTCTAGGTGTAAATTCAGAGTATTTCCACCATGACCTCCTACTTGAGCTGTTAATCCAGGCATCAGTTCAGAGGACCCAGATAATTCTGCCAAGGCTGTATTTTCTGGGAAGGCAGCCCTCGGCAGAGGGCACAGGAGTTCTTTCAATAAATATTTTTAGATATGAATTTGTATTTTAGGATAATTTTCTCGTTTCTTTAGGAGGCACCTGAAAATAACCCACATTCAAATCTGCAGGATGATGTTTTTCCACTCCAGGTGTCTTAAGCTATTTCATTCTACTTTTGAGCTGTTTGAACTAAAAAGTCGCATAAGTATTTAAATTAAAGGAAAAAAACCAAACAATTGCCAAAGTTGGAGACTCCCCTTGCTAATGGCCCATACTCACCCTGCCTTTACAAGCCTCTCTGCCAGGCTGCCCTCACAGCTCTCCCCAAAAGTCCTCTACAACATTATCATTCAAAGGGAATTTGGCACCAAGCTTCCACGGACTTAGCCACCACCTCTGCAATAGGAAGAGTGAAAAGGGAAGACACAACAACTCGCGAAGGGGTGCATAGACAGATGCACCGGGACAGGTTCTGGTTTTACTACCCATTTCAGTATTTTGACCATTTATCATTATCAATCATATGGCTAAACAGTCACAGAAGTTATGTAAAAACTCCTGCACAAGAAGTCAAATGACAGAAGATCATTGACAAGTGATATAAAAACAGAGCTACGAACACTGTTGTACAGCCTAATTCTTTATACAAACACAACGTAATGGAATACGACTATTGCCACAAACTAATTACACTTAGAAAAGGTTCAGTATTTCAAAAATCCTTTTAATGAGGAGATTTGTTCACCTAAAAGAGTTATTGCACAAGTCTAAATAATGAGAAAAAGGCTCTAACATGAGCGGTTTAGTTTGCCATCATCCCTTCCTTCTGACCTTGATTAAAATACTTAACTGCCTACAGAGTAACATTATACAGCACCAATACTGTCAGCTTCTTAAAATAGCCTCAAGTCCCAGCTGCCAACAGACCACAGACATCCCACTACACTAGCAAACAAGTATGAATTACACCATCCCTTTTACACAAAATTGCATCATAATCTTGTCAAATCCAAAAAGTCATGGCTTAAATTATGTCAGTTTGGGTGATTTTTTGCAGTGCGGTAGGGGGAGTTTAATAAACAGGTGTTTTATATATAATTTTTATATATATATATAAAATAATATATTATATATAATAAACTCGAGGCACAGTGCTCCCACACGATTACCTTGGAGTCTGTCCCCAAAGGCTGGAACGTATTAGCAGGAAACAGTGGAGTGGGTATAAAACTGGACCTATACTTATAAATATAGGCAATTATTTACGCCTCGGGCCTTTATTTTCTCTAGAAATCAACGTGTGTGGAATTCACTCATTCTGTTCATGCTGCCACACTGCCTTTCCAAGCACGGGCTCCCAATCCACTGCTAGGCGGTATACGGAAAGCGTGCCCCAGAGATCCTTGGTCTATCCTGTTTATATACAGGAAGTGGCATATTTTCTTTTTTATTGCATTTTTATATTCAAAGCTGCTGTTCATTTTGAATACTTGATATGGAATGAATGAGCATTTTTACTAATAGAGAAAACAATTCAAGCAATAATTAAAAGTTCATTTAAATTTAAGTTTCATACATCATTATTCTTAAATTGCCTGCTAACCTTCTGGTTAGTTACATAGCAAATGAGCAATGTACATAACCATATGAAACTGAAGGGTTTGAAATCCATCTCTCAGTTCCCAGGAGAACATTAACTATTGCAGAGAGAAAAATGTTCAAGCAAGAGCAAGACACCAGTTCAGGTCCTTAAACACAGCAGGATGCCAAAGGCCGTCCGGTGAGGGGATCCCTGGCTTTGGAGCAACAGGCACCTGACTGCAGGCTTGGGCTGAACTGCCAAGGAAGTGAAGGCATTTTCGACGCCGTCACGTCCTCCACGAAGTTTGGACAGCTTCCTGCTCATTGCAACGCCCGTTTCCCACTCCTTGTTTCACGTGTTCACCTCCCTCCACGGACTGAACGCAGAATGAGGTATCTAGTCGTGCCTTTTGCACAGGACCCCTTTCACGCTTGTGCTTTCTACTCATTTACAAGGACAGGATCAAGTTCAAATGTACCTGATTTCTGTGTTAAAACATGATGCCGCATTCTCAGACTCGTTTTGGAAACAGGCACTCACAAACATAATTTTCAATTCAAGTGAATCTTAAAGCAGGTTTTGTCCTCTACTCCACTGGGACAGAGGTAGTACAAGAGTCTTGTCTCAAGATCTGCTTTATTACAGTTGGTATTTCTGGAGATGAGAAAAGGAAAAAAAAAAACCAAACCACAAACAACGAGAACTGGTCATCCTAAAAATCCCTGTACTATTACTGTTTAGCTTTGTGTGCAAGAATGTAGGAAAGAAAGGGGAATTTTTCAGTAAATTTTGCTTTGTGGCTTTTTTAGTACAAGAACAAGCAGCTTTATTTTTATAATTACAGTGCATTCAGTTATCTTTTAAACCAGGCTGTATTAAGATAGATTTTTTTTTTTAAACCACTCTGCAATGCACATAATGTCATGCGCCACTATTAGTCTCCCTTGACTCATCAGGATGGCAAGTTTCAGGTGTTTTGTTACTTGAAGTTAGAAGCAGTTTCACCAAAGCTGCGTTTATACAACAGCAGAGTGTGAATAAATTCACTGATAACACCTTCTGCCACCCTAATTAAGCTCGGCTTGCAAATCAGTACAAGAAAAGAAAGAAGCTTAATTTGACCTGGACCATTTTCAGCACTAATCAACTTTGACATAAACAGAGCACAAAGATGCCCATACTGCAGCTCGAATAGTCAGCTATGCCTGATTTGGGGTTTTGCTTTTTAGCGGCTTTCTTTTTACCCATCTTGCACAAGCTTGAGGCCTTGGCTGCCTGGACTTAGCACTCTTAGGCTGGGCAATAGACTTCTCTGGTTTAAAGGAAGCCTTTGCTTTCTGATGTCCCCAAGAGCTGTCCCTTGGTGTGCTGAGCCACAAAGAGGATCCAAAGGACTTGTGGTTCATTTTTAATCAGCACTCTCCAGAAGCACAGGCTGTGGTGACCAGAAGGAAACTATCTCCAGTCTCTGAAGAAGGTTTTTCTTCTTCAAACAGCACAATCCACAACCCGACAGTGGCACTCAAGCTGGCTACTTAAAACACCCTGAGCAGGGACAGCCTCTTCACGCTCCGTGAAGAGCTGGCCCACACCTGCGAGGTTTAGACAACTGGTTTTATCAGTGGGGCAAGAGGGGGATTTAGAGAGGGCGGACTCAGAATTAGCTCCTCACTGTACTGACTTACTTTTTTGGCATACCCTTTACAAGCAAAGGGTTACAGCAAGGCAATGCTCGCCTGTCAAAGGCTGCAGCTGCTAAGCTTTATGAAAATTTAGTTATATGTGGTTTTGATGGGAAAAGGGTCTGGCAAAGAAAGAACGTCGCTTCTTGTAGTCAGGAAAGCTCTTTCACTGGCATGAAGTAGAAACACTCCCTTGTGTAGCACAAACTGATTTTGTTTAGGGGCTTCTGAGAAACTGCTGTTTAAGCTGCTGCCAACAAAAAATTGTCCTTATGACAGTCTCTAAGAGCCGGTCTTCCGCTAGTTTTCAACAACTGAATCCTTTTAGAAGAAAAGACAAAAACTTCCTGCACACTGAAAAGTCACAAGAACCCGCAGGCAAGGCTTGAAGTTACCAGAGCTCCCGGACAGAGAAGGGTGGTGAGCAGGAATGAAGATGTGGGCAGACAAGGATCCGCTGCCCACGCAGCCGTATTGGTCCTTAGAGCTGATACTTCCACTTAAGAGCTACCTGAGAAACCATTTCTATTTGGAGATTGCTCTCAGCTGCTTTAACCCAGCTGTACTACAATAATTGGAGATCAGCATATCACTGCAAATGCTTCTACTGTGGGCAAACCTGCCACTGGAGCAACAAGACATTTATACATGCTGGATGATGCAGTTCTTACCAGCTTTGAAAAAACAACAATGGAGTTTTGTCAACTAGAAGTGTTAGAACATTGTCAAGAGGCAAAATTACCATCGTATTGAAAGAAAGATCAGTTCTTGTAACTATTCAGTTAAAATACCTCTTCTGCCACAAACATCTTTGCAAGAGCCTACATGTCTTGGTCAACACCACCTGCATTTAGAAACTGTTTGAAGAATAGGCTGCTGCCAGTGAGTTTACACAAGGGATCATTAAGAAGCTATCAGTGCCCAGTAATTGCACATCTAAGCCACATGAAAAATATTCTCTATGCTTAAGTAAACCTTAAGTAAACCATAACTTGTTAGATACAGCTTTAGTTTTTTTCACTGCAGCAGAGCTCTATATATTTCAGACAAAGCATAAACAACCAGATTTATGCTTTATCACTGCTGAACATTTTGTGGCCAGTTTCCAAGTCTACTGAAAATACAGAAAGCTGACATCAGGACTCAATCACCACGCCACTGTAAAGTGTCAGGATTCAAATCCAAAGGCATGGACCAATACTAATTTCTGGATCCAAACTAGACTCCAGATGGAAAACTCAAAGCACAGCAGTGTTTCCACCATGCCTCTAGATTTAGTTCAGATCCCTACAAAGGGGAGCCCAGAAACAATATCCTTTAGCTTCCCTTAATGCCTTGGGGAGTATTAGGTGCCAAAGCATCTCTGTAAAGGTGGATGTCCATTGAGAAGGCCAGAAAAATAATTGTCTCTGGGTTCAGCTCACAAATGCCTCTGTACCTCAGACCCTTTCTTCCCTTGTCCCACTCGTCTCCACAGACGTCTGGAAATGGAGGCAATTCTGCAGGTGCGGTCCTAACCTTTGTGTCCCAAAAATACCACTTCAAGGCTTCTATCAAATTTCCTGTCCGGTGTATTTTGGGGTTGCCTGTTCGCCCAACAACTCAGCCTTAAACCCCAGGATACACCTTCCACTGTCATCAACAAGATCTCTTAAAGAACATAGGTAAAGTCCCACAAAACAATCAAAAGGGGTCAGTGCAAAGGACTCTGTATCTTAGAAGTCTCTCCTTTGCCAAAGCCCAGCAATGAAAACCAGTGTCTTACCCCCTCTCCCCTCAAATTTCCACTGCCACTCCAGTAAAAATCCCTCTGCAGAGCAGCAGATACCCATGTAAAAACAGTACATGTTTCAGGGATGTTTTTAGACCCTAAAGGTAAAAAGACCGTGGAGAGCCACAAAAGGGAACAGGGAACATTTCCTGGGGTGAAACAGGGTTGAAAAGAGCCAGTGAGACTCTGAAAGAGGAGCTGGAGAGATGCACAAAAAGGAGAGTAAGAAACTGTAGTCCACTTTCACTCAACGTGCATATTTTGCCTATTATTTTAGTGCCCTGCTAGTAGAGGTGGAAGCAGCAGAGAACAGAGATCTAAATGACCCTAAAATTACTTGGTGTTTAAGCAAATGTTTCCTCTTTACCACTAATCCACTAATCTTTTAGTGCCTGGATCCCAGGGTGATTGGCATGCTAAAAATACATAGGTAGAAGGCATGTAATTGCTGCTTTAATTTTTAAATAAGCGTGAGTTGTCACCGACTACAGAGAGGCTACTTCAAAACCAAGGCATTTAGAGCCACCCTAAACAGACACAAGAGCCCTCCTGGCCTTTGCACACAACTCCTTTTATTTCTGCATGAGATATGTTATAGTATTTTACACTTTCCTTTCGCATAAAGGGGAATTTTATGGAGTTAAATAGAATGCTTCACGTAATGGAGCAAGCCATACCATGCTGTTTTGGAGACCTCAGTAACTGTTTGAGCATACATTACAAATGGAGTATTTCATTCTGAGCAGATAAAGGCTGGATTAGGCATGGACTGCACCACTGAGGTCTGGGAGGTCTCATATATGCAGGGAAGTGCATGCAAAAGGAAACAGAATTAACAAAATGTATGGGTATAGCAACACGACTCTGAAAATGATGGTGTCTTGGTGTGACAATGTAGGGCAGCTAAATCTGAGCATCCTATTACAGAAAACAAGAGCATAATCGTTTTGCATGGAGAAAGTTGTTATTCCATCAAATCAAGACAGGAGAGAGTCATTTATGGTGCATAAGGATGGGTTTCAATAGTCCCCACTCACATTCCCTATAAAACATCAGCCTACCAACTAAAGAGCATTATTCTATGTAAGAGAGAGCACACGTATAATGTATTCACAACCACATACACGTGCACGCTCCCTCTCTCCCAAAGAGAGGGGACTGGCAGGAATGCTCCGTTACAGGTTCAAAAGCTGCCCCTGTACCCGGGGCTCTTCCCAGCTCCACAAAATGGCCTGAGCAACAATAGAGACGGTCCTCAAACCTGGACACCAGCTGGCTCGTAATTCCTCGCAGCACTGCGGTAGCATCAGGAGTTCCTGCATCGCTCCCATGGGTTTAGAATTCCCATCTCAAATCAGGCAGGATACACACATGCCAGATTAAAGAGACGCAGGCATTTGCATATCTCTTCGGGGTTTGACAGGTTTCTGGTGATTTATTCTGCAACATGCGAATGCACCGAGAGCATCCCTGATGGATACCTCCTCAATGCAAACGTTAACAGATCTGTGTGCGTTGGATTAAATATTTACATTAAGGAAGCAAATATTTTTTGATACTTACACACAAAGCGCACACAAGAGGGAAGACCCAAACTATAAATATTTGTGACAACAAATGATGCAGATCTCAGCAGTTACACAGCTGTTAGCAATAAGCTAAGCAGAGGATAGCTGAACACAAGTATTACTGGATATTTCCTTAAATAAAGCCTGCAGTTTTATTATCAGGCTGAAAAAAAATACCTTCTTGTAAAGGACTGTAAGATGATTCACTAATATTAGATTACCAGAGACTGTAATGAATATTTCAAGGGCTTCACACTTATACAGCGAATCAGTCCAACGGGGCTGGTCTCCAAGTCATCACAAGAACAGGCGGTGCGTGTGGGGAACAGAATTCCCCATTGAAATCAAGACGACTATGTATGTACATGAGATTAAAGGAATCTGAGCACTCACATACTTCCTACAGCTGCAAATTCAAGAGTCATGAAAGAATTACAAAACATTCAAACTTCTAGCTAAGCTTATTTATAAGCCAAAACAACAAAGCTTCCAAAATACACTCCTTTTGCCTCTGAAAAAGGCTGCTTGTTAAAGTAGGACTCCACCCCAGGCTTTGAATTCAGTAAGGTTTATTCCCTGTTTATATCAATATGACAGCCTAAATGTGACTTATTTTAATACAGAAACATGAAACTTCAACCTGAATCTGTATTTTGTGGCATCAGAGTATCAATTTATGAACAGCCTGAGGAACTGTTTGTTCTGGTGGTGCTTCTGGTTAACCCCTTCCCAAATTAATCCTTCTCCAAAGAAATACCCTTTGGCCACCTGTCCCAGAGATCTGAACTCTGGTGTGTTTATCCAGGTATGTCCCTCACCTTTCCTGCTCCATTTCTTATACCGGTGCTTTCCAACAAAGCTGGTTTAGGCTGCAGGTTAGCGCTGAGCCCCATTTCATTCAGGTCAGTAACACTTTTCGCTTTGCAGTGAGGGTGGAGGATGCACTTGCAAGAATCCTGCAATGGCACTATCCCACATCACCTTCCCACCTCTCCATCGCTTCCTCCATGTCTAAAGAGACGATGGATTTTGATGCAGCCCGCAGGGGTAGATCTTGAGCAGCTGACTTAATGGCAGCAAAACCCAAGCCCCGTACGGGTACAGCTTCTTCTCCAGTTTAGATCAAAGTGCAGTTGCCCTACCCAAATGATAACACACAGACTCACATGACTCCACAATAGTCATCCAGGTGGACTCTGACAGAGGTTTGCACTTTCTTAGGCAAACGACAACATTGCTTCATCTCCCTGAACTGTCAGGGCATGTCGAAGAAGCCATGCAATCAACATTGTCTAAAATAACTTATGTTTCCTAAGCCTTTTTAGTTTCTGCTTTGAAAACGCATTTAATCACAACCTTGTGTCAACCTGTAGAAGCAAAAGCACTTATTTCAATACGTGTTCTGTCCTGACAGAAGGTCAGTTTTTCCCTTTCCCCAATGCTTCTTTTACTTAATATTTTGGAAATTGTGCTCTTTTGAGAAAGATTGTATCCTATGCGATCGTAGTTCAGTAAGCAAGCTACAGCAGAAGTGTATTCCAATCACAAAATAACACAAAGCTTTGCAAAGGTCCCCAACAGAAGACTTCTACAGTGCCTTCTAAGAACAATCCACACCTGTAATTAGCAGAAAAAGGGGGGAGAAAATCGCCTGAGTTCCTCTGCAGCTTTAGCCTCAGTGGCTACAATAGAAAAAAGCTGCAATGGATTATTTCTTAACATTAAGCCTGTGTCAGCTCAGCCCCACACAATTCCCAGGTTGTAACTTGGTTGTTGCTACTCATCTGCCGCATGGCCTTTGGCGAGCCGCAGGCTGGCAGCCCATGGGGCAGGTGCTCCACGAAGCCACAGACACCCAGCAGCGGCAGCGATGCTTCAGGAACCGCAAGCAGCTCCCGGCTCCTCCTCTCATCTCTCCTTATTCCCGGGCCTGCATCCAAGCTTTTGGTTCATCAACTCAGGCGTTTCCAATGGGGAACCGCATGGGTGAGCTGAGCCAGCTGAAGGATACCTGGAGGAGGGATGGAGGGATGAAGAATGGAGGGGAAAGCGCTGCTTTCCACCCCCAAGCTGGATTTGTGTTTCCATCCAGTTCATCACATCTGTACAAAAACTGTAGGAGAGTGGGAAATAGTCAGTGAAGGAGAGCAGGGGGAAGGAGGACTGCACACACTGGCACTACCACCCAGAACAAGGGAATGCATTCCAAGTCCAACAAAAACCACAGTGCCTCAAAAACTGAGAAAACAAGCTGCACATCTACAAAGTGAACTTATAAGCACCAGCCCATCTAGCTCACAAAGAGTACAGGGAAAGCTAGGCAATACAATAGTAGTGCACTACGGCAAGAAGCGTAAATGTGCATGTGTGTGTATTTTTTTAATATATTATACAATTAATACAATTTTAAGCAGAAGAAGAGCTTTTGACCACAGCTGCTTTTCCCAGCATTATTCAGCAAGCAAAACTCCCAAGTCAGATCATGAACTTGGGAATTGCTGCACCTCCAGACATTTCAAGTCCAAGCTGTCCCTTTCTTCAAAGCCCTCGTCTATGCGAGCTGGACGCATACGAACTTGAAACCAGGACATGCTCCTTAAGATGGAGAAAGGAGCTGCACCAGGTCAAATTTTCCTGAAGAGCCCTTCTCCTCAAAGATGAATAATTAATTCCCTGACAAACAGAGCAGCTCTGCACTTCTCACAGGATGCCCTGAGGCAGAAGAGGCAGCAATGTACTGCAGGCTGCTTCAGCTCCTCCAGGACCAGCTAGGGACTTGCTGCCGTGTAAACTTGCACTGTGAAAAAGGGAGTTTCCAGCTGGGACAGGCTCAACAGGATTTCAGCCTTGTTTCATCTAGCGCTTCCTTTACAGCCTCAACTCTATCTAGAACATCAAGGTGCCTTTCTGGTCTATAAAGTAGACATTTTCCCATCTTTAAAATGCTACCTATTCTTTCTTCTCCCATCTTCTCACAATTTCAAAAAGGTCACCAAATGCAAAAATCCCCTTTTAGCAGACAATCATGACATTTGGAATTTTGCAGGGCGGGGTGGGGGGTGGGGGGGTGGGGATGTAGAAAACCAAAACCCCACAAAACTAAGAAGAGATTGGTTTAACATTACATGTGCAAGCTCCATAAGAGCATTAGAAATAGAGAAACTGAGATCTGGACAGGAGGGGGGCCCTGGACATAACGATCAAGCAGGAGAGCACGGCTAAGCAGGTAGGACCTCAGACCACAGCACTAGCCCTCAAAGGGAGCATCAAATCCCTTCCATGTTTGTCAGGGACACAGGATCTGTTCAAACAGATTTGCAGAGACAGTCTCGCCACTCTCTCCTGAAACCTGGTTTGTCATCACCAAGGTAGGAGTGAAATCGTTCCAGCATCCCTTTAGCTGCCATCTGCGCTCCCACAGGGAGGGGGCTCAAACTTGTCAAATGCCTTGAATTAAAAAAACAACCTCTTGCATTAGAAATGGCAAGAGGTGGCAATTTCAGGGTAACAGCCTGAAGCCACTGGCCGTCAGCAGAGCACACCGCATATGATTAAGCATGAAAAATAGGCCCCCAGAATCCAAATGTAACGCTGCATTTGGGAAAGTCACTTTTGAAGATCCAGAGACTAATAGAGAGATTCTGAAAATGTGGTAATTTGTTTAGGAAAAAATACCAGTCTTTAAGGATAGAAGATAAAAGGGGGTTTGGGTTACAGCAAATCTAGTTTCTGTTACTGGCCCTCCCTCTTTTAAACAGCTATTTTCGATCACTTTTGTCAGGGAAAGAATGAGGCGTATCATTAGCATGAACATGGCAGGTAAGTTATTGCTAGAAGACGACTAGGGAAAAGGAAAAGGAGAAACCTGAGAGGAGGCATACTCGACACGGCACAGTCCAGTTTGCCCTGCAGTGTGGGAGGTGAGAGCGACGAGGGACCAGATCCTGCCGAGTCCTCCCCATCTGTTCTACCCACCTGTAGCACGGGCAAAGCTCCCACACCAGCCAGGTTTCTCTCACCCAGGACCAGCAAAACAAAAAACCCCAAAACACCACCACCAAAAAAAAACCCCAACAACAACAACAACAAAACCCCTCTCCTTTGAAAGCCCATCCATTTCTGTTAGTGCCTAGCTGGATACCAAGTTTTAAAAAAATTAGGGTTTTTTTTGGTTGGTTGGGTTTTTTAACCTTTTACTCCCGCTTAAAGAGTATCCCCCAAACCATTTCACCTCCCTTTAGGAAAGCCATGTTTCAGAAAGCACTGCTGGTAGCCGATACTCTTCTGCCTAATTAATAACCTCACACCCAGTAAATGCTCCACGCCATCAGACACCGCCAGAGGAGACCTCGCCAGAGAGGCATTCAGGCTTTACATGAGCTTTGGTAACACAGTGCTGTGTCTTGTCACACCCTCAGGCCCAAGCAGCCGGAGTCTCGCCAAGATCCCCACCGGTCCTATCTCATGTATGAGTAAGCACAAGGCAAGGCTGGGGACTTTGGTCCCTTCTTCACCGAGGCCTGAAGGATTTTTCTAGTGATGAGAGCACTCAGAAAGCTGCTCTGTTGCTGGGTCTCATCTCAGACAGGTTTGTTGCTAATGATTTTTCCCTAAGAAGGAGGATTTCTTACGTTCCGTAGCTTATAATTAATTGGGGCATCTTAGACCAGAAGGTCTGCTTGCTCCCCCTAAACGAGCTTCCTAAATAACAAAAACATGCTTAACACGTGGCAGGGACATGGTTCAAAAGTTCATTTGGGCTTAGCTTTGTACTAGAAAACAGTTTTGACGTGTAAATTTAGGCAGACGCAGATTTACCTAGAGGTTTAGGAGGCCTAAAAAGCATTTAGAGCATGCCTGTGCCTGCTGTGAATGATACAAGAGCATACCCATTTTATGTGGTTATACAATGAACTGTTATAGTTACAGTCAGAGAAGGGATGACTAATGCTGAGCAGATACAAACAAACGGACCCCTAACAGAGTCAGAGAAGAAGCTGGAGAATCTTAGGTGCAGGATCATCCAAACCATGTACCTGCGAAAGCAGGGGAATCAGGATTGAGGGGATCAGAATAACCAGGTCGGAAAGGACCTCTGGAGGTCATCTGGTCCATGCCCCCATTCAAAGCAGGGCTGACTTCAAACCCAAATCATGGTGCTCAGGAGTGAGACAAAAATAATTTTTGAGGTGAAAAACTGCAAAGACAATTCAATAGCTATAGGGAGGGGAGAGCAAAGTAAGACGTCAACATTTCAGCATCTTCGGAGCAAAAAGTGTAAGTTGGGATCTCTCCGATTTAATGCTTTCAGTGCAAACCAGGAGGCACTCTTGAACCTGCAGTGTAAATACCAGGCAGGAAAACAGAGACTGTGAGGCATTAGAGCTATGAATCATCCCTTGCCAAGCCTCAGGTCTTCTTTCAGAAATATTTCCACCTCCCAGCCTTCATGTTGTTTAGTACTAACACATCTATTACGGTATAACATAAGACTAGCAGCAGCATCACTAACATCATCTTTTGGCTGGAGACCACACGCTGAACTTATTCATTCCCTGCCACCCTGCCTCTCCAGGAGAAGAAAGCCCAGCATGCTCAAAGGCTCCACTTGTATCTCTTGGATATTACAGCTCCATGGACACTGCACCTTCTCCAGGCTTTTGTCTTTATGGTCACATACAGCAAATCATGCCGATTTCTCGCTGTAGAGCCGCTTTTTTTGGCAGTTGGCTAGGGACTTTCACAACAACAAGGCCCAACAAAAATACTCCGTACAGTTTCGGTGCCTTTCCTAGCACAGCTGCATCCTGGGCAGGACTTATGCTAATCCCTCCTGAACAGCCTTGCTGCTCTTGCCTGGCTACAGGGCAGCCTGCCGCAGCCCTCCTGACATTGGTTTAATGCTGATTAGTCCCGACACAATTCTGGTGCAGGCTTCCTGCCAGGCAAGGGAATGAACAAAATTGGTTTGCGTACAGACCAGACGACAGCTGCAGTCACTCCAGCTCAAGTCTGTTGAATAAGGACTCTTTTCTTGTTTACCAAGATGAGGCTAAATTAGCCCAGCGTGAGACAGAAGGACAGAAAAATCCTAAAAGCCAGCGATGCCAACCTGGCTCTGAAGGTGCGAGATGCGACTTGGTCAGGCGCCATCGTTTGGGCTCAAATAAGCCATGGGGGAAGCGTAAGCTTTGTGTAAAGTGAACCCCCCAGCCCAGGTAAGAGCCAGAATTTTAAAAAGAAAGGATTCGGGGGCAGGGGGGGAAGATTACAAGCAGAATACCCTCAGACTTTTTTCAGAGCCAGAGAGACAGTCAGTGCATACTTTACTTGGAGCATATTTTTCCCCCCATCTCTTTTTCCTCCAACTCTAGGCAGAGGGAAACCTCCAGCCTCCATATGCCCCCTGTCCCCCCAGTGTCCTTAAGGCAGCGGCAGGCCCTAATCTCACTACCACTTTTTCCTCCTGTTCTGATTTTCTTCTATGCTGAAAGACTGGAATCAATCTGCATTTATCCAGCTAACTTAAGATGCTTGTATTATGGTATTGGGCAGCACTATAAAGCTTATCAGGCACACAGGCATCTCCAGACTGTTGCCAAAGCAAAACTCAACATGCTTTCTGAAGTCATTCTGGTATATATTTAAGGACAGACAGTCTTTAGGTGCAAAACCATTAAGACTGACAATATACTGTTCAGGCCACAGAACATAACTAAAATTAGGACGCATCAAGATTGAGAGAAGCAGTATAAGTAAAGACTCATTTAGATGATTGCTGCTCTTGGTTTAGAGATGGGGAAATAGGGAAAGAAGGAAGAGTTGAGAAAGATTCAATCTGAAGAGAAACAACCAAGTCATTTTTTGACAAGGTGCTTATATCTTCCTCGTTCACCTGTTCTCTGGTTTGGCTGAAACTGCATTATGCGTAGCTGCGGAAGCTGCCTGAATAGCAAGAGGTTAAGGGTATGCTTTTTGTTTGCTGGTGTAGTCTGAAGGGAAATTTCCGTCATCACTTAAGCATACACTTCTTTGTTACCCTCCTTGGGGAGCACCTTGGCCTACTGTGGCCTGGCTCTCCACATGTAAGAGATACTCACCAACCTCAGAGATGCTTTAAAGAGCATCTGCAAAGCTATGAAGGTTTCTAAAATAAGATGCCCTTATTAGCATGCTGTCAGTAAGTACCTGTACACCAGTATTAGCTACGATGCTTGTTTTGAAAATGCAGAGGGTATCCTGTTTGGAAAGTTTCCTGCTCAGGAGTGATCTATTGATTTGATCTGAAGCATCACCTCTGTTTGCAGAATGATGCACAGATCTCTTGACATGAATTACAGAATCCACCGTCTTCCCAGAGGCAGCACATGCACAGAGGCAACACTTGCATGTGAACTGCTTTCGCAAACTTACATCAGCAAGGCTCGTATTACTCAGGCTCTTACAAAATGGATTTAATGGAAAAGTAACACTGCTGAGCTCTCTGGCCTTTGAAAAAACTTTAAACCCATATCCAAAACTGGATACAGCACCATAGGATTTTCCTTCTATATATGTGAAAAGCCTGGCTTTCGGCACTTGCAGGGTTGGCTGCTTACTGATTGGGGGTTTATGAATTCGTTAAGTAACTCCTCCTTTAGCCTGAAAATTCCTTGGGCACCTCCAGCTCTGCAGGATGCTCCTTCCCATCACGTTTCCTCCCACAGCCGCCAGAGACAAAGCTCCTGCCCACGTCAGCCACAGTTCAGGCACCACTTTGACTGGTTTCCAGTCCCTACATGACCTGATCCAGCAAGCAAGCTTCAAGTGTTTTACAAGCATAGTATCCTCACAAAATGCAGCTATAGCTTCTTTCTAAGGGAAGAGCAAGGATCTGCTTTAACATGGCGTAAGAGGTAGAACACTTGCCTTCATGAAAAATTTGTTCATTTGGGGGTTTTTTTGCTTGCTGGAGTGGGGAGAGACTGGGTCTAAATTTCCCTCTCCCACCTCCCAGAAGAGGTGATACTAACCAAAAATGGCTTACTGCACAAAAAAAAGAAGTGCCCCATTAATATGTTGGAAGGAGACATGCAAGAAGGATTTCAAACGTAACCCAGTGGTCCGGATCTTCAGTCAGTGCATGAACACTCCTGGGGTCTGCTCCCTGCCCAGCTTCACGTGCATGGGGATCCTCCTAACCAGCCCTTAAATAACAGTGTGAGAGCAGGGACTGGCACCCAGACAGCTGTGGAGAAGGCTCTGGGTGGTATCTCCCAAGTGATGTGTCTAGCCAACAAAGGAGATCCCAGTAACTAAAGGCAGTAATCTAAAGAAAGATGTTCCTTATTTTAGATCTACTTTACATGTCACCTACAACACTCCAAAAGAGCAATATGCCATCTTAATTATAAAGTCCATTTAAAAAAAAAACCCACACTTTTTTTTCCCTGTTAACAGGATTTGGGTCCCATATGCTCTTGAACAGCAGAAAGAGCAAGTGAAGAAAAAATTCATCTCTTCAGTTCATTTTGTTCAAGACCATCAGAAGGAGGGCTGAGGTAGGGGAAAGGAAATTGTGTCTTTGAAAGAGTGAAAAGGAAATGCATCAATTAACCTTTCTTATAAGTTTATTAGTGGCTACAGAACTTCTGCTTCACATATACTAACCATAAATGAGTAAAAACACAAAGCTTATTCATTCTATTTTCTAACATCCTACTCATTTTAAAATAAGATGTCCCTCCTCTCCACTCAGGTATGGCACGCACGTTCTAGGACAACTGTAGCACCTTGACTAAAGGTAGCGCCTTTCTCCACTTCATTAAGAACAAATACAGCACATGCCTGAAGGATTTTGGCAGCTATCTTTGGCAATGAACAGTATCTTCTAGTTACCCGGGTACCTGCAGAAGAAGGCGGCATGTCACCCTTCGCAGGGCAGAGTAGGGCTCTCAATATCACAACAAGGTTCCCAGAGCTATTAGCTGCTACTTCATCATCCCCGCAAGCAACTCTCATCAAAATCCTGCCAAAAGAAGGAATTTCACTAAACTCGTTGCTGGCCCGTCTTAGACTTAAATCTTGCCCAGCAGGAAAACAGAAGGAATTGATATTTCTCAGTAGTTCTCAGTGTCTAGTTGTAGACCAAAAGAACTTTGCATTTAAAGCCGTTTGGGGAACTTGGTGCAGAAGACCTGGCCATGCAGAAAACAGCCTCAGGTCACAATCTAAACACCTTTCCCTCATCGGCGGTACAATAGACAGCTTTTACACACAGGGAAAAGAAAAAGCCAGTCTTACTGATGATGCTGAGAAGAAAAAAGAAACTTTGTTAAAAGACAAAAATGGACACAGAAGGGGAGGGGGAAGTACAAAGTGAACTTTTATATGTCTATATATTGACAAGACAGAAGTGTTACTAATTTTAAATTCAGAATTTATTCATGCAGTTAACAGCTCTTCTGAAGTTCCCCATTTTATCTCCAAGACTTACTGTGTTTACATTAAGATAACCATATCAAAGACTGAAGGACATTTTAAACATCTCAAGATGAACACCAATAAACCACTAGCTTCTGGAACAATAATTTCACTTCCCTGAAAGTAGCAGAATGGGGAGAAAGGCCAGTCTCTTAGCAGTCAGCAACCCTCACTAAATGGTTCAGTAAATTTACCATGGCAGAGTTATTTACTACACCAGTGCTGGAAATTCACCTCCGCTAAAACATTATTACAGATGAAGCTTAGCAGAAGTCTCAGATCCAGCACAGGACAAGCAGTGCATTCGTCGTTCCATCATCCCTCAGAGAACAGGCACTCAAATGAGTTTCTGTTAATCGCTTTGCTACGCTGTTCCCTATGACTAAGTTGCACAAGTTACCTTCAAACTGACCGTCACCCCCAGTGACTGACTACCATCATTGCTGGTCTCAAGTGAAACTTCATAGCATGCGAAGTGCACTGATCACGGTTATACCCCATATACATTTATAAGGTTCATATGGGAAACTCTAGTGATTTGCCATCAGCCCTCTAGCACAGAAGGCTCAGCCAGGTACCAGACCAGCACACAGCTGGCTGGTTCTTGGGGAGATCAGGGGGGTTAGAGGGATACGATGATCTCTAAAGCAGGGAGGGACAGCCAGCTGCTTGGCTGGCAGAAGGTAGTCCAAGAAATGAAAGCTCTAGTTTTCCTTTCATCCCTGTTCACCTATTTTTCTCAACTTTGCAACTGTGTTGTCCGCATTTCAATCTTGTGATTTATTTAATTAAAAAAAAAAAATCTTTTACGTTTACCTCAAGCTGCTTCACAATAGAGAAGATTTCAGGCCAAGTGATGGACACAAGATATTCCCCTTCTTCATGGTGGCTATCCCAGAAATGAGGGCACCAGAGCACCATCACTATGCCAAATCCTCTATCCTCTGGATATTCTGGAGAAAACAGCATGGTGCTGAGGAGGTGGCAGCTCCCAGGCTGTGCATGGCAGGACACAGCCAGGTTTGCTCCCTGGCAGCAGCAGGACAGGGGGTGAGAGCACCCCAACCCCCAGGGAGCCCCAACCCTGGTGCCAAGTAACATCCACAGGTCAGAGCCAAGCTGCTGACTCAGAGTCCACCACCAAAAGCAATTAATTTATCACAAAGCATGATTGAAAAATAGGTATATATTGCTACAGCTTGTTGCTTTGCTGCTTTCCCTCCCAGTGCCCCAACAGCTTGTTGCTATTTCTAACCCCACTGGCCCCAGGTATTCTTGACACTTTACCACTGAGATACAAGCAAAGATTGCTCCAGTAGGCACCATGCTATGTAACACAGTTTGAAATTATTCAGACAGGAAGCAGACCCCTAATTCACAATTTGTAGTCCTGCCACTTTCCCTTCAGTCCCTCCCAAACCATCTCTGTTGCAACTCCATATTTCTTTACTCTAATTTTTTCTTTGGTTTGACAATTCTTACAAATTGCACATGACTTGAGTCGCAAACAGTAGTACAAAAGAGAAAGAAAGCTTGCATTATGTGATTATGGTCTGATTTTCTTTGCTCCTCTTTTATGATCATCTTCTATCCACCCTTTACAGTAGTCTAAAAAGCAAGGCAAACTCACGTATCCAGAGAGCAGCTAGAATAAACATTCTTCTGTTTTAATGTGTCCTCAAGTGTTATTTATATAGATGTCTAATTATCCCGGGCTTTTTGCAGTACAAAAGCTGACTTCAGCCTGCTCTCATGCCACAGGGCTTGAGGATGTTTTCACAAGGGCAATGCTTTTAAACAGGCACCAGAACAAGCCCCAAGAGGTCAGTTCCCAAGCAGATAACATGCCTTCCCACAGCTACCGTTCACCCTGCTCTCCAGTGGAAACTCTGCATTCACCAGCGTTAGTGAGATAACAGAACCGACATCTCAATTTGCTGCCCAAGGAAAGTCAGGCAGACGACGGGGCTCTCTGGGAGAGGCAGCTCAAGGCAGACCCAAAGCGGGCAGGTGCCGCAGGAGCAGCCGGCCACCGGCTTGGCACCACCCTGGAGAGATGGAGAGGGGCTGGCCCAGCTTCTCACTAACGTGGGGAGGGTCAAGAGGGACACAGGGCAGTCCCATTGCTTACTGCCAAGCGTCTTCTCCCTTGCACCCCCCTCAGCGGCCACCCGGGCCCTGCTGTGTCCTCTCCAACCTCCAGGCAAGAGCAGCCTGGTACCCTAACCTCCCCACATGCCTCTCCAGGGAGGGCAAGGGATGAGCACCTGGAGACTGCAGTGGTGACCCGATACGCTCTTGTGCTAGCAAAAGTAGACGGTGAAACTGGGTAGGTGGGGAGAACCCTCTGCTCCAACCTAAAGGTGGGTGTAGAGTGGGGATGAGAGAGGGAGGAGGACACCATAGCTCCCACCAGTGCTGCTGTGTGTGCTTTCCCCCTGGAGACACAACGTGAGGGAAACACCACAAAATGCCCCAGCTGCAAGGAAAGGCTTGTGCTCATTCTCAGACCGTAAAAATCCATCATGCACAAGGCAAATCCACAGGAGACCTGGACTCCATTTGTTCCAGTGCTCAAGGAACTGCTGGTTGTTTGTTTTAAATATGTATTATTTCCCCACAATAGCAGTTAACGTACCACTTATTACTCCCACCGTCTGATAGGAAGGTGTAAGTTGACGCTGGTTCATAGTCTGCATGCAAGTCACCTACAGCTAACCCAGGAACTATCTCTTAGAATTGCACATAAAGAGCGCTTTGCAATTTAAGTTAACTCTGATATAAGGGGGTGTGGTGGGGGGGTGGGATAAACCCACTTGCAGGAAGAACAAAAACCTGTTTCCAGGGGGTCTGTCTCCATCATCTTCTGGCTACTATTTTCCAACAGTAGCAGCCACTAATCCTCAGGAAGATACGCTTCCACTTAAAGAGAAAATATTGCAAAGAAAATGAAAGAATAAATTGGAAATTGTAAAGTTGCAATAATAGCAACTGTTACTAGAAGATTTTCTGTGCCCTTCTGGCTCCTATTTAGCAGGTTTCTGTTCCAGTGTAACCATAGGAACAGCAGTGAAAAGTCTCATTTAAAAGCCTTCACTTCAGCTGGTAGGTTAAGTTATGAGACTGCAGTGGGCCTGAATATTAAAAACATTCAAACGGCTCTAAAAAAAGCTCAATTTGAATGGGAACTGTATGATTGTATTGTAGGAGACAGACATATGTGTTATAAACAGACACAGTGCCCCGCCAATAAATTGGCAAGGGGAAGCCTGACACAAGACACCCTAGAACAAATAAACCCTACTGACGGAGGTTACTAAAAATCAGGCTCAATAAACAGGTTAAGAACACAAATCGTGAATTGCTTAACACACTGTGCCACTAAAACTGAAACCATATGTTTCCTGTAGCTGTGGTTTTGTTTAAACGGACTGCAGCAAGACGACTGGATGAACAGTGATGGTCCTCAGTAATACAACAACTACACTGCCACATTCACCCAAACCAGTAAATTTTATATCCCAAATTTTACTTAATCCTTCGAAGTATAAAATGACTCAGTTCTGGTTTACCATCTTTCTTGCAAGAAATATGAACACAAGTCGGCTATCTTAAAAGAAATCCAGTCACAGGAACAAAGCCAACCAAATACATAGCCCAAGTAGACTAGGGATGTTAAAGGGACCACTCAGGAGCAAGTGAAATAAAAAATTATGGATCAAAAAGGCGTACCTATGTGCCCTGTACCTATGGACTTAGACCTTTCTCCTAAAGAACATTAAGATAGCCGCTACACTAAAACATCTGTTACTTTTCACACGTTAGCAGTAAGACTCATCTGAGAGCATATTTGGAGACACGTTGAAGTATTCAGTAACAGCTATTTAAAACACTGTACTACAATAAACAACTGGACAAAAAAAGGTGGGAACATGTTCATGTTGCATTCATTACAAGGACAGGCCTTTACATAATAGGAAAGCATAACGTCCCTTTTTTATAAATTAGTGAATACAATAACTTTTAAGCATTTATTATGTCCACAATCTAAAGAAAAAGTAAATAATCTTTTGGTACTTATCTGTACAATTTGCTGCCTTAATTCAGAAGGAGTGTTGAAATATTTCAAGCAGTTACAAAAATTACAGGGTCTCTGCAAGGCCACATCAGAGATGAAGCAGAATATAAAATGAAGCTTCAGTAACCATCTACATACATTTTAGGGAACAGGATTTGCTGTCCTTAAAGTGGTTGCAATCTTCTGCTTAGTTTCTCATCCGTGTCCCTGCTCCGCAGGCTCCGGCTGGAGAGGAGGCAGGAAGAGATGAATACTCTGTTCTCCAAGCTGCCTTAGCATCACTTGTCAAGTATTTAGCAAGGATCAGACATACCCATATTCTTTTTCTTATAACTTCAATCATTACCATTTTGCTGGCCTGTTTATGATTTTCTATCTGTCGCTACTGCTCAAACACGCTCTCCGGTCTGTCTTACACACATTCACTTTTAACTAACGCTGAGGCTTTGTCCCCACAGGCCACTATCTGCTTTGCCTGTAGTAATCAGATTTTCAGGAGTGATTGGGACCCCACGGGTCCCTGCAAAAGTACAGCTGATATGGTAAGTAACGTGGAAAAATCCCAGTACTTTTATGCTCTGTATAATGTTGGTCACCTCTAATTGCCTCAGAGCTGCCATCAGAGCTTCAGAATTATGATCTTTGTAGCATAAGAGAAACCGAATAAAAAGTAGGCTTGTGTCACTTCAAGCTCTTCACATCTAACTCAGAGCCAGCAGCCTTTACTGCTGGACTGTTGTCAGAAGACTACAGGTGGTCTACCAAGGTTTATACTGGCTAGAAATAGGCACCACAAGCTGTGCTTGTAGTTAATTTTGGCTTTGTTTTAAGAGAGAAATCAAAGTTTTCCATTTCCTGTGTCCTTGTTGTTCTAAGCACCTGTGCAGCTGAGTCGATTTACTTTGCTACCAGTGCCACAAAAGGATCTCAGACATCTCTGTTTCAGATTTTCACATTTCTTTTGACTAACAAGTCTCGTTATTATTGTAAAGCCCTGTCCTTGTTTTATTTACAGATGGTAAATGATACTACATTCAGATCCACATATAAAATTTTCATATTAAACATCTGCAAGTTAATTATGATATAAAAGTCTCCACAAGCTCCAGTGCGTTGCATGGTAGGCTAGCGATGCCTCAGAGATGGTTTCAGTCTCTTCTGTTAAAAAGACACCTGGAGGATGGGGAGGATATGGGGAAAAGGAAGCGAGCAGTACCAGCTTTAAACAGTTCAGGGAAACTGTCTCTGGTTTCACAGGCAAAAGAAGTTTTAAATTTCTGAATAGTGGAAATTTTTATTTAACAGAAGAAAGATTTCAATGTGCACTGATTCAAAAAATGACAATAAAAGACAGACATTCTCTCTAGCATTTTCGACCCCAAACTTGCAAAAGAAAACTGTTAGGACACAGAAGAAAGGAAGGGAAGAATGAAATATGTGAAAACCAACCTGAATGTAGGATGATGAAAAATATTTAATTACCTCTTTTTGAAAGAAGGTTCCCATAGCTACCTTAGCAAAATGTGGCTTACGAAGGGGGAATCGCAGGGTTTTCCAAATGTGTAGCCAGCGACTTCCTCTTAGGAGGATACTGCTCATTTCTGCCCTCCCTCCCACTCTCTCCACACACATGCTACTGCAAGGCAGTCCAATAGTACACTGCTATTTGACATGACTGCATTGATAATTTACACCAAGGCAACTACTGCAGTGAGAGAAGCCTGCACCTGAAGAGCCCGAGGCTCTTCACTGCTTTGGAATAGTCATCCCTGCAATGAGCTAGGGATTTTTTCTTTTTTTTTTTTTTAATGTATTCATTATTTTTAAATAAAGGATCAAATGAAGAGAACTACCAGTTTTACAGAACCACTGAACCGTAATTGCTGCAACCAAGAACAAAAGGCCCTCTTAGAGATGTACGCAACAGTGCCCAAGTTCTCCATATCAGAGACACGGACCACCTAGCTGCAAATGGGGTGCTCCAAAGCATTGCCAAGTCAATCACTACATACAGTCCTTCAGAGCCTACATTAAGGATTATGCATTACTTCAAATGGTGCCATGCCATGGACAACACTTTAGTAAAGGAAAAACATCATGCCTGGCTAAGCCAAGAAGCTTGTAAAATGACCACAGACAAGACCCGTAAGGTGACTGTAACTCTATAGTTCCCTGGTGACACTATTCATCTGACTGGGATGAGCTCAATGTTGTCAGGTGAAATACCTGACCGATCTTCAGCTGGATAAAATACAGGGACAAATCCTGGGAGTGTGGACAGGAACTTCCTCAATCTCGTGCCGAACCTTTTAACTGCGTTACAGAATCAAAGTTCCTCTTGTGCTCTGCAGCTTTCATTGGGTCAGAGAGATTTATGGACCCCATTAAGGAGAAGGTGATGAACAACTACTTTTTACTTCCTGGGGCAAGCTGTTTTATGGATACGAACCTAGTGACTTAAATCCATGCAGATTCCTGTAACTGGCACTGCTAATGTCACACTTTACTTTCTGATGCTCCCTCCCCACTATTCTGAAGGAGAAGAAGGGCAGGGGAAATCCTGTTTGCATGCATATTTCAGGACAATCTTCTCCTGCTTGAACTCACACATTGAACATCAAGTTCTAACATTTTAATGAGGTGTCTAAACCATGCTTGTTGTAATTAAAGTTTAACAAGTTTTTAAAGCAAGATTTTAAGTTCTGCATTAATATTTCACAATGTGCTGCATTACTTTGTGCCATGCCGTACCAAATAGTTTATGCAACCTGCAAAAGCTTCTTATTCAGCCAGGTACTGCAGTTCTCCAAGACACAGCAAAGCAGTGGCCTGTGTTCTGCCGTAGGAGAATGCATTCTTTCACGCAGCCCCTTAGAGCTGCTACTTGCCTTGCAATACAACCGAAGGGTTTGTCCCTGTAAACCAAAGCTGTGGTAGGACCTTGGAACAGGAACTACAGGATGACATTGAAAAGATAGATACATTAAATTATGTTTTATACTGTAAGGGTATTTAATCTTCTTATCAACGACAACTAGTCCAGGAGCAGCTACTCAGAAGTCACACAGCATCCAGTCCTAC
The DNA here is from genome assembly GCF_018139145.2 of Gymnogyps californianus. Taxonomy (NCBI): domain Eukaryota; kingdom Metazoa; phylum Chordata; class Aves; order Accipitriformes; family Cathartidae; genus Gymnogyps; species Gymnogyps californianus. The sequence goes on from NC_059471.1 coordinate 152,010,276, forward strand.
CCATGCCAGGTGCTCATACAACTTTTGAAGAGATTTCCCCCCCTCCTTTTCTTCCACAAGAAATTTGTTGTAGGCAACCACGATAAATATTGGGATCTTAAGCTTTCCTTAAACAGCCAAAGTACTTAACATCCCCTTTGTGAGGAGAGTTTTAGCAAGATGACTTTCTCCTTCCTTGACCCCACAGATGCTGTGTATCAATTCTCATCAGAAGACAAGGTTTTAGTAGCACTACTCCTCTTGAGGGACACCTGAGGGATACTGCCTAGAAAGGAGGGGGCAGAAGGGAACGGCAGGGAAGAGCATGCAGCCTGAGCACAGGACTCTGGAGTGGAGCACCCCCAAACCTCTTCTGTCAGCCTGTGCCACTGTTTCCCAGGTGCTCGGAGGTGCAGATCTGCTGACCCCTCAGCTAACCACAACATAAAACCACAAATTAAAATGGAACCTAGAAGCTCTCTTTTGCTCTTCCTAGAAGGATTCTGGGGGCTCTCGCGGGAATTTTCTATAGGCAAGCCCAAACTTGAGGCCTATAAACAACTACCTGTATACTTCATTGGCAGACCTGCAGTGAGCAAACACACTGATAAACTGAGTTTTGCCATAGCAAGTTGCCTCCTACAGAGGGCTGAGACTGTCTGGTGAGAAATAATAGCTACATAACAAATGAACTGGATAAAATGAATACATCGAAGAGCAAAGTATTGATGGAATCATTTGCAAATGAATGAAATCCATATTGATGAGTCCATTATTTTGTTTGTGCTAAATAGTAGGGCAGTTTTGATTAACACAGTGATTACATTGAACTTCAATCTGCTTAATATTTTATTTTTTCATATTCTTGCCTCTGTTTGAAGGACCATGGCTTGCTGAGCATGAGTAACCATGTACTGAGAGGCCACTGTATCATTTGAGACAGGTTTCCAAAACGGCAGGGTGCACTGGCTTCTTTTCAGGTGCAATGCATGCACTGCTGCCGCAGTTCCTTAGACTACTGGAGGGGCCCAGCATCTTCCTGAGCTGGAATAGTTTCCTAATACTGTGTAAAAAAGCAGTAAGCATATTCTTCAAAAATGCCAAATCTGCCTGCACTGGTACAGTCTTCAGAAAGTCAATCTGGCAGCCTCAAGGAAGCAATCCAAATAGCTACATCCTCCTCTCTCTCACTTCCAAAAATATCATCATGTCTCAACAAGCTATGACTCCCCCCCCACCAACTGACTAAACCACTTTCCAAAATAAGGTTAAAAGTTGCAATAGAAATGTAATACAGTGATGGGGATAAATCCCATCCATCAAACAAACAAACAAACAAAGTTATACAGGCATCATCTGAATTATTTCACAGGCTGGGGATGCTCATGAAGAGGAGAACTCTGGGTACATAGGAGATAGCAAAACAAAAACTCCCTTTGATATCAGTAGAGGATGAAAAGCTGACTGGCCATTGCCCATGTCCGCCCATCACAGCACATTGGGCTCAGCAGAAGGATGCACATGCACACACACAAGCTCCCTACTATTTCAGTACGTAAATCAACCTTTCCAAAGGGTAACCATGAAGATGCGTCCCCTTAGGGAGAGTTATTATATGACATTGTCAATGAATCATACTCCATAGCAACAGCATATATTAGCTATTAGACAAGATGGACAGTACATCTGACAAGGACAGGAATTTCCATATGAGTTATCCACCATTACTGGGTAATAGGAAGCACTCTGAATCCTCTTTGGCATTAGGTTGACCCTTTGGCGATCTAGGCAGACATGGACACACAGCACAGAACAGCATTTGCAGCTCAAGCTACTTAACACGTGGGATTGCCTGAATGAGACAACCTAGTTTTTAATTCAGCCTTCCAACTAAATTTAACCCAGTAATACAACATATGGCAACAACTACGATTAGCCGTCTTTCTTACATTAAATTGGTATGTTTCAAAAAGGAAACTACTTTTCTTTGGAGATGTAGCAAGGTAAGACAGAAGGCAAAGAGAGTTGTAAGACCTTTTTCCTACTAGACAGGTTAAGTATTGTGGAGAAAGACAAAGCTTGCAGAGCAGAGGACTCTTCTGAAGGGTATCATCTACTGCTGTCAGAGCAATTCCTCTGAGGCCTCTTCCACCACACTCTTGCAAAAAAAGCTTACAGGCCCTCAGATAACCCTCTCCTTTTTGTTAATACTCCAATACAAGAGTCAAAGATTGAAGAATAAGAAAACTTGTTTTGAAAATTGTTTTTGAAGGAAAGAATTTCAGATATCAGTGGATGGACTTAAGTCTTCGAAAACTCAAAATCTGTTCCACTCTCCCACCCATGAGTAAAAACTCATGATCGTTCAGCTAAGTCTTTTTGTGCAGTTAAGTGTCACCAGACAGGCCAGTCCTGATCAAGTCACACATCTCCCTAAAATTTGTCATGAACAGTTGCAACCCTCCTCTTCCTCTAGTCATTGCTTTGCCAGTGCTGCAGTAACCATCACCACCGCACCGAAACAGCTAACTCGGTCCTCACTCACTGCTCCAATAGCAGGACAACTTTTGCAGCCTGTTTCAGAAGCCACCCATCACCTTGCAGAACTATGTGGTACCTGCACTGCAGGGACAAAGACCATGCAGCCCTGAAAAGCACCACTTTGGCTGATGACACGCCGCCTGCTAGCTTCAAAAGGAAAGAAAAAAGAGACAGCTGTCAGCCATTAGTTGCTTCTAAGACCACTGAACATTTTGGTGAAGGTGGATGTAACTGAGCTTGTGCTTTCACAGCACAAACCAAGCCTTCTAGATAAGCTTGTGGCAAATGACTCTGCATCAGAGCCTTACCACAAGAAAAATGTAAATCCTGTACCCATTTAAGAAATACTGTGATTTGGTCTGTCAGAGGTTTAACATTAGTTCATCTTGTAGTACAACTATAGATATGGGGTAATCCCTATCCGTCACCTATCTCAACAAATCCTCTTAGCACCATTTATCAAAAGCACTCCCATTTATGTCTTTTTACTTCTTACCTCATAGATTTTGAAATATGGATTTTATATTCAGAGTCATAAGGAAGTGAAGAACATTATCTTGACTTATGAACACACACATACACACGCACAAACCCCCAAAAACCAAGAGACTGACTTCTTGTTTCATGTTTCCACAACTTTCCGTCAGTGAACTGAGGGACAGAGTGAGGGAACCAGGTGACAAAATTTCTACCATTAACATAAGTGAAAGTTTGGAGAGATTTAGAGGATCACTCCTGGTGGAATAACAGGACTTGTGGAATAATGAGGCTCTTGAACAAGCATTAGAATTAGTTGTCATGTACCATAAAAAAAAGCCACTGCACATTCTTCATCTGCAAGGGCCCTGGCACCAAATGAAGTAGGCTTCTTTGCTCAGATCACTGACTGGACACCCCATGCAAAAGATTATTATAGTTATTTAATTCTCAGATCTGGTGCAGAAAAAATACACACAAGAAGCCATTACGTTTCCATGATTCTTCTTGAAGCTGTACCTGTTGGCCATCAAGGTCATTGTCTCTCATTTAGGACTATCAGAAAACTCTGCTGAATTCTCGTCTAGCGAGGGGAAAAGGCTCACAGAGACTTGTGAGCCTGTAGAAACTTCATTTTCTAACAGCCTGGGTTATTTGGGGTCCCTTCAGCTGTGATGGAAGAGAGGAACTTGATCTGCACATGCATCTGTACATACACATACACACACTTCCCCACTGATCTGGAGAAAGAACAGCTAACACCACCCTCAGCCTCCTAAGCATTGTGCATCTTTGCTTTAAGGATTTTTGACAGTGTTGTAAAACTACTTGACTTTCAGCATCACCAACTCATTACTTTTCTGCTTGATAATCTTTTTCCCTTACAATCTGGAAAAACTATCAGGTCTCTTATTGGTTTTGCCTATTTCTTAGGCTACAGACTTCTCCCCTACAAATTTCTGCAAGTTCGCTTTTCCAAACAGCAGTCTGTATTCCAGTTTTAGTGTGCTTTTTAACCTCAAGCTTTGTATCTGGGCTATTTTAATGCGGTGCACCAAACAAAAAACAAACCTAAAAGATAACCTTAAGTTAGAAAGAGACTTGTGTTCATTGCCTCCTATTCTTCACCCCACCCATCCTATTCTTCGGAGGGGCGACCCCCGCCCGTCCTATTCTTCACCCCGCCAAACACTATTCATTGCACTTAAAGTAATTTCCTCTGGGTCCAACAGAACCACTACATCTCCCTTTATCCAGGGCAGGAATCTCACACACCCACAGAGGCACACCCATGCCCACAGATAAACTACATCACTCTTCCCCTGACTGCATTAAATTCCTCCTTTTTGTCAGCACATCTTACTAATCAGTATTTTGGATAGCACAAACAGATAGCTCTCATGCTAGGACGGAGAACACAAACCCAGCAGAGCGCCTGCCTGTTTTCACAAGGAAGTTACATAGTATTCTGTCTTGCTCTGTTGGTTGAAATTTGGCTTGTTCCTCAAAGGCATCTCAAATATATTCAAATATTATATTCAAATATACCTGAACAACTTGAGGCCTCTGCCTTTTTACCTTAAAAACTTTGAAGAGTTGGCATTCATCCCAAACCAAAGCAACATGTATTTTACACGGTTATTAAAAGAACCTTCCTGCTTAGGCTTGAGCCTGTGCCCTCCAATTTCCTTCTCCACCTCAGTTTATCTTCCTCCAATTGAAATCACTGTTAAAGCAGATGAGGTTTATCAAGTTTATCAAACAAAAACAGCAGCTCCTACATCCACAGCTCGAAATGAACTCAAATGGAAGGCATTCATTTGCACACTGCTCCTCCCCTTCCCAATTAAAGTAACAACTAATTTGGTAGCATGTTAGTCCCCAGCCATCCCACTAGGCAGGCTGAAACCACTCAGCGCTGAACTGGTTCAGAACCGTCCAACTGTACATGTAAATAACTGCAGCTTCATAGCCAACACTTTCATTGTCCTGTACAAATAACACATTTTTTTCCAGTAGACTGCAGGAAAGACAGAACATAAAGCTCCTTGGGACCTACAGTCAATGCCACGTCAGGATTAACATTTAGGATAAAATTACTCCTCTACTATACCCTTATTCTTCCAGACACAAATAACGCTCCTATGTAATGGGATGTGAAAACTCTTGGCTTCCTCTTGCAGCTCCCAAGTAATCTCAGTTTTCCTTCTCCAGAACGGCTTGATCAGATCAGATGCATTCTCCAGAGCACAGCTTGTGCAGGCACCCGCCCAGACAGCGCTGAGCACACACACGGACCTCCGCAAGGAAGAAAATCCCTGCGGTGGCAACCCGTGCTGTCTGCGGTAAGCAACTCATTTTTGCGCGTTGGACATGTGCCCAAATGTCCCAAACTGACTCAGACGAAGGAAATGACCCACCATCACCACCAGGTCAAGAAGGTGTTTCAGTGCTGACTCTCCAGTTCACACAGCATTTGCTCAGCGTTTTTCATCACTTCTCTGCAGCTTTGAATACTGCTGACTAGCAAAGGCAGGGGTTGAAACTGCTATGCCAGGGCTTGTTCCAGCTTGGCAAATTCAATTAAGTACAGCAGAAAAGTTCTCCTCTGATAGAGCCAAAGCTTCTTTGGCTAAACCGACTAAATCAACTGCTGTTTCTATGAATGGTTTCCACCATTTTTGTCTTCACTCTTCAGTATTTTATCCTGTCCCCCTCCTTTTTTTTTTTTACTTTTTTAAAGGTGTAGAAGATACAAAGACCACACAAAAAGAGACGATACAGAGGATCGTACAGCTACCACTGCAGCAAGTTCGATAGCTCCCAAGGAGCAGTATATACATATGTTGCCAAAAGCCTGGAGGTCACAAATGGACCATAAAGAGCATGTTGGCTTCTTAAACTCAACACTCATTTTAAATATATTACCTAGAAGTACTTGATGCATCATCGACTACTGCATCCCATTATGAAAATTTTTCTTAAATGAAACCTTTTCAATTTGAATCTGCTCCTCTTAAGCTAATGAAGACACTTCTGTGAAGCCTGTTGTGTCACCCTGTATTTTAGTGGAAGAGAGCCAAGAGATTCTCAGCTTTGGTAACTTAAAGTTAACTGCATGAAAATGTTGGGCTTCCTCAAGCATATTTCCAAGGGTCCCATATAGGTGTTAGGACTCGACACCGTGGCACTGTTGCACCTAAAAGGAGACATGAAGTTTTTCTGCTGCTTGAAAGGAGTCAGAGGAAGCTGGATGGGCTCACTCCTGAGGCATACATTTGATGGCTGAACCATCACGTCTCCAAAGAAAACCACCAGCATCAGCTATCCTGAGATGGCTAGATTACATGGCAGGACCTGACAAGCCCTTCCTTGGCAAAATATTTAAACTCCACAAAATGGCCAAGTAGAGCACCTAGGAGCCTGTATTAGTAGAAGCAGCCTGTGATCAGACTGCCCTACTACGTATCAGCTCTGGTCTTTATTTAAGAGCTGGGTACACCCTCATTTAAGTTAACCCCATTGACCAGGAACGCCGCTTCTTTGGGCCTCAAGTATTTATCCGGAGTGTTTTCCAGGCTTGTTGTGCCACCCTTTGGACCCTGAAGACCTCAGCTCCTCAGAAGCAAGACAGGGACTTCTGCTGCAAGCAGCCTTCCCTCAGCACAGGTGCTCCACACCAGCTGCAGAACCACCTCTGACAAAAAATATTCCTAACGTGTTTGAGGATGGTATCTCCAAGGAGTATAGATGCTCTCTTCACCTCTCAAGATGAAGCCTGAAGAGTCCCACCCTGGAGGAATAAATGTGGAGGCTGGGAAGAGGTAGAAGAATTGACCTAGGCAAAGCCACACCACTGGCATGGTTTCCACAGGCAGTCAGGGGCTGCTCTGCAGGAGCCATTAACAGACTTTGGAGGAAAATCTGGCAGAGGGGCAGGCTATCACCTCCTGTGGCAGAAAGCTTGGTACTGAACCAGGCCACCACATCAAAGGCAGTTATTTTATTCATTTAATTCCCTCACTAAAGTCTTCCTCTCTTCACAGCTGCCTGCACGGAAGAAAAGCCCTCCTTGCTCAAGCAGTGCCGGCTCAGGCGCAGAGCTGCGAGGAAAGCCAGGGCAGGGAATCGGAGCTGGTTGTGCTGCTCGCCAGCTGATGCCCAGCAGTGGGCAGGGCAGGGTAGGCAAGCAGGCAGCCCCCTCTCCCACACCAGCCCCCAGTGCCACGCCACTTGCCAGGGCTAGGAGCAAGTTTGGAGAAAAGGTTAATTCCAGGAATGGCCAGAAATATGGCACCCCGGCAACGAGAGCACGAGTCCCCATGCGGCTTGCCAGCTTTCTGCTAGTGGCTGGCAACCAGCAGAAGCAAAGAAAAAGTGTTGGTGGCAAACGCTGGTTTGCAGGAGGGTGCCGAGATGCCCTGGTTGGCTACGGAGGCAGGCCTTTCTGGCACAGTACACGGGCTGTTGTGTTTGGGGGCAAGCGGAAGGTGCCAGTTTCTTTTGGCTGCCACCACAGTCTTAATGTGACATTCATTGGCAGCATATTAACTCACTTGCCACAACGAGGGGAGCATTGCACTTCCAGCCCCATATTCAGTGATGCACATGTGTACCTGCACAGCTACAGCAGCCACACCAGTCACTCCCCTTAATAAAAAAGAAAAATGCACCATAAGAGTGTTAGGAAGGACTGGATCAACCCCCTCCATATTGCATCAGGAGAGCAACTGGCTAAATAAACAGACAGGACAGGACTGCGAGCCAGGACCTCTTTATCAGTGCTGGCAGTCCTGTTCATCTCCAGCTGGAAAGAAGAAAACTGCAGAGGCTTTACTCATTATTTTTGCTAAGTCCTGCAGCAGGATGTTTTCCTGCCCTCCAGGCCTGGACTGCGCAGCTCTGTGCTACCTCTAGTAGTTATACATAGCAACAATCCATTAACAGTCAGGTTAACACATGGCACATAAATAGATTGTACTTGTCAGCATGTCTAAGCCCTACAGGTCGGCTGGCCATTTTATTTAAGAGACTCTGCAGTGGAATCACTGCAGAAAAGTAGGACTTTCCAGTCTGGATTATAGGGGCGGAGTATGATCAACTGTTTTTCTGTTGTTTTTAAGAGAGCACAAGACAAAACTTCAGCACAAGTGAAAAATCAAATGAAGGCTAAACATTATTTCTTCTCCAATCTGTGCCTTATATGCTTATGTATCAGAATAAATGCAAACAACCTGAATGCAGCCAGACATTGCATTTCAGAGAGCTTGGGTGGGGGCTGGAGAGAAGATTACAACACACTTGGGGGATGAGTACATGTATTCTAAAATACAAGTATTTTAGAAGATATCAACCCATCACTAATGATATTTGGATGTCCAGCTTGCCTGGGGGAGGGCAAAAGGGGAGTCCTGCTATTAATAAACTGTGCTTAGTTTTAAAATTAAAAGCTCAAATACAAAGACTCAGCAGTTCTCAAGAAGAAAAACCCAACTTTTTCAGCATGCAAGCTGCGTCCCTTCTCCACAAAAACTTGCTTTTAGAAACAGATGGCAGCCTGCAAGACCTACAAATCCTTTGTCTGGAGTGGCAAACTAGGCCCTATTGCCCATCAAAGTCAACCGTCACATTGTGAAGCACTGACCCTAACAAATCCATTATGTTTCTTTCTACCACAATGCTAAAACAGACAAAATGAGTCAGACTTAATAGGAAAGGGTAAGGGATTTTAAATCGCTTTCCCCACCATCCCCACAAAAATAATGACAAGGGGGAGAGTCTGCATTGACCCTTCACTTAGGAGCCCCGCCAAACCCTGCCGTTATGGCTGCCCGTTTGGGCCAGGCTGCCCGAAGGAGGATGGATTTGGGTTTGAAGCATTTATGCAGCGCTGTGCAATGGCTTTGAAGTCAGCACACTATGTCAGTCAAACTACTCACGCAGTCAAGAGCAAATATCCCGAGCAGGAAAGAAAGGCCCTTATGCTAGCTGAATAATTAGGTCTGATGTGCTTTGTTGTTTCTCAGCCCTCCCTTCCCAGCTCTGCCGAAGTGCTGTGCAGATACACACAGCACAGAGACGGGGAAAGCTCTTCACAGGTAGCTGCAGGGAAGAGAATATAATGTTTTTTCTCCTGTGTCAGCTGAACGCAGGCAATGGAAAGAGAAACGTGAAGAAACAGGAGCTCATATCAAAGAGGTGCTGCCTTCAGTCAAGGGAGGAAACAACAGAGAAGCCTGCTGAGGAGGTGACGGACAGAGCGATGGTGTGGAAAGGATCGAAAAGCCTTTTCCCTGCTATGGGTATTTGCTGCATCTTGACACACAAAAGGAAACACCCATCACTGATACTGTCAGCAGACACTTCCCAGCAAGTAATACTTTTGTCAAAGAGAAAATCTCTCTCAATAACAGTGGGTCCAGTTTATGAACGATCCAACTGCTTTCGTCTTGCATATTTAAAAATGAGATATAACAAAAAAGTCAATGTCCTCAGAGCAGCAGACTGGTTGGATTCTTCACACTCTCATAGAAATTGCTTCCCATCCCCCTTTACTGGTTTTCTTTGGCATAAAACAATCTCTCAAGGACATGGCAACGACGACGCTGAAATTCAAAGCGTTGAGATCAAACACATGAAGCTGACGCTCATTACAGCTAAATTATGTCACTTATCTGAAGGCTCAAGCTTATTATTTAAGACAATACAATACTCATTAATCACAGCCATTGTGTATTGCTCGAAAGGCGTCTAGAAAGCTAAAGAATACAACGGAGATTTATTATACTACAGTGCTAGATTTAATTACATGGTTTTCTCCTCAGTATCTCACCGCTTGTAGTTCACCACCTGTTTGCACCAGAGGACCTGAAATAAAGACATGCTGGCCCTTGAGGCTAGGCATGCAAGAGAGGGCTTGTGCTGAGCTTTTGCTATGACTGTTGTAGCAGAAGACCAGTGGGCAAAGAGAACAGACCATTTCAGGGGCAGCTGGCAGGCAAATCACTTGTGTAGAGCTATTGTTTTTCTTCTGGAGTTTTAAACTTCCAGTTCCTTTTTATATATATTTATGTGCAGGAAGAGTACATCGTTGAGCCAGTGCGCAATGAGAAACAACTCGCCGTCTTCTTCCTAAAACTGCAGCGCAAAGATTCATGCCCTCACCAACACAACAATGTATTTAAACAGTACGTCTGTCTGCTGGCAGCCTTCTGAGTTTGCATTTTCTTCTGTAAATATTTAATGTAGAAGAACTGTTCATGTTACCAACTTTGCCCGAAGTGTTTTGACAGCCATGCTCACCACATGACAATGATGCTCTATTTAACACTGCAGCTGGAGACAGGAGGATTTGGTTTCAGTTTTATACAGTATTGTGAAACCAAAGACCTCCCACAAAATAAATCAGATAATACATTTTTAAGGAGTGGAACTGAAACGCGTTAGCAAGGCAATTATCAATAAGCCACTGCAAGAAAGTAAAACAGAAATTTAAGTCCTGAATGCAAGAGTTTGCTTAAATTTAGTTGCAATCCCTTTTTTATTAAACATATTCAGAAAGTCAAAATCAAAGACAATCAACCCTGCAAAAGCTAAGTAGCCTCCTGAAATGGTTTATCTTAAGGCTAGAATAATTTCCAAACTTTCTGGACCACAAATTATCGTCAACCCTCTGAGACCTCTACACACTTTTACCAACCAGTTAATTGAATCCGCTCAAAAGAAGAAGATGGCTCAGCGGACCGCTTGGCTGGCCCCAAGGGAGGTTTGGCCCCAACCTCTCTCTAACGTACTAAGACTCAGCATAGTCTAGCAGCGACTAACCAAGAGTCAGTCTTTGCCATCTGAAGATCACAACATTTTTCAGGTAGAGAAAGTTCAGGGAAACAAAAAGGCTTAAATAACCCAGCTGGTCAAACCCACACAAAACAGCTCTGCTACTGTTAGTGACGTGGAGAGGCATTTTAAAATGCTCACCTTAACATGGAATCACTTAAGCACTGCTTGGAAAAAATATGTAGAGGTAACATGAGAAAGAGAAACTGAGTCAGCAACATTTATCCTTTCTGATTCCCCCCCGGCTCCTGAGTGTAGTCTGGGGCTCATTAATGCATTCATCTATTACAAGCTTGCTGGAAGCATGCAGCGATGCCACTTTGGTATGAGCAGATTAATCAAGTGTGGATTGCCAACCTCCCACTGCACTGCAAGGCAATGCCATCTCCTTCTAGGCCATTTCAGTGGACAGATTCAGCTGAATATTGCCATTTACTTCCAAGACAACTCATAAATGCAGAGTGATTAGCCATCCCTTGCAGTGCCTTTTAGTGGAGTTACTCAAAATCTAATGCACTTAATACAGTTTTATGACTCCTTATGCATCATTAGCACTTTAATACATCAGAATACAGTTCTTGGTTCTTAACAATATTATCAGAAAGGTCAGAACAGCTTTTAGAACAATAAAGCATGAGGATGAGCTGGTTTGTTTTTAAATGTGGGAAGGGGTAAGATTAAGAAGGAAAAAGAAAGTAGAGAACCCCCTTCCCCAGCACATTCTGCTGCTGTATCTCCCATTCCGTGCATTTTGCAAAAAAAAAAAAAAAAAAAGTGCTTTTCCATAGACACATCTCTTGGATGCAGTAGCACCAACACAGCCAAGCTCCTACATCCTTTCATTGAGTTTGAGGAAGGAATTGGACCCACCAAACAATCATCCTTGCATTGCTATTTATTGCCAAATGTAGCTTTGCTCCCACTGCCTGTTATCACATCGTAGGAGCTGTAGCAGAATTGCTCCCCTAACAAATACTCTTCATTTGAGACCGAGAAGGAAAGACTAAGAAAGATTGCATTAACACAGCTGTATGATTTCACAGGTATGGGTGAAGAGCACTAGGAGTTATGCAACAGGACACCAGGACAGAAATCATGGTCCTCTCATCTGTAGCTCCTTTTGCTCACACAAGCTTGTTAGCTCTGATCTTCCCTCCTTCCCCCTCAGTACCACGAGTTACCCTGCATTCCCTGACCCGCTAGATGGGCAGGAGGCAATGCACGCTCTGCTCGGATCCCAGCTATGTGGCTGCCAATTAGCCTGCCAGGATACCCACGTGGAGGGGCCTCTCTTGATTTATAAAGTGCTGTTGCTTTTCCTGCAGCCTTTGTATTATTGGAAGGTTAATTAGGATCTCTGCTCTAGCTGCAGGGACTTCACAAAAAAAAAAAAAAATCCCGTACCTTTTCAATTTCACCTCTGACAAAATTAAATTGACCTATGGGCTCAGAAGTTGGTAGATAAGGATACAGATTGTTTTGGGGGGTTGGTCTTTTTACTTTTTTTTTTTTTTTTTTTTTAAAAAGGAAACGGGTCTAGTGCAATCACATTATCAATCACACAAGCTGAGTTTTGAGTGTGATAACACTACACTATTAACAACACAGATGGTCTCCTGCTTAGCGTGAGCTTCCCTTTTGAGCTATTCAGCGCACCACGAGCAATGCTGGGACACAGTCAGAAGTCATTGCCATGAAGTGCTGACAAAATATTAACCAATAACTGAAACCCAAGACAGATTTTGAATTGCAAATAGTTTTCAGATCTTCACCACTATCAAATATGATATATATTGGACACTCCACTGCGATAGTCGCTCTGAGCAATTCATTCTCAGCTCTGGGACAGACCTAAATCTGTGCCTTTTCTCCCCAGCTCCTGGACAAATGCCTCTTCCAGCATTAGCACAGACCTGCAGGCGAGGAGCATGAATACACCCAGGCCTCAAGACAAGATGTTTTCTCATTCTTATTCCCGCCGAAAGCACAAGAGCTGAACTAATCGGGGCCCCGAGCCCCTGGGTCACAGCCAGGGCACCCACGCCAGGGACCTCAGCTCTTTCTCACCTGCTGACAGGGACAAAGCAGGGCTGAGGGGTCCAAGCTCATTAAGGCAGAGTTTTCATGGCAAGTTCAGCCCACATTAAGCTAGAGGGGGTTTTTTGTTGTCGTTTTTTTTAACAGTGTGTTAGACTGAGCAATTTTCAACAGGGCTCTTTCTTCCCCCTCCCAACTCACCACCCTGTAGGCAGCTCCAAGAAAGAAAACAAAGACACAGGCATAGAAACAACAGTAAGTTATTAACCAGAACTGTTATTGTGAAAGTTAACATCTCCCATCACCATTCCCCTTTTGCTAAATATGACAGCAGACCACAGCTACAGCTGCCTCACCCTATGCAGATGTTCATATTTATACAGGAAAAAATGATTACTTAATAGCATTCCTTACACCGGGATTCTTTAGCTCTTAGTCATTCCTTGATTTGAGATAGAAACACTAGACTACACATCCCTGCTTGAATTAAGAGAGTCAAACAACATCTGCTATCACACTCACTAAAGCCAGAAAGAGTCAACATATTTGCAAATGCGAGTAAGACAAACCTATCTTGAATAGCATCATCTTGGGAAAAGGCTAAACACCTAATTCATCTGCGCTGAATAGCTGCTATCCTGATTTCCAGAGATAAATATTTGCCCTTAATAGATTCATAACAGTAGCCATTAGAGACAAAGAGGGTCTCTACACCCAAAAAGGGGTGCATTAGAGACACCGTAGTACCATTCTTCCTGGCCTTGACATTCTTGAAGGGTTTTCAAGGCAAAATGTACAGCAGAATACACTCTTCAAAGCTCTGTGACAGAGCATACATCCACCATCAGTCATTTTACAAAGCACCTGGCAGTTTTTAAGCTCTGTGAGTCATGACCAGCCATTTCATCTTCATACGATTACACCGAATTTTAGGGGTTTGGGTGCTTTTGGTGTTTTGTTGGTTTTGTTTGGATTTTTTTGTTTGTTTGTTTGTTTTAAATAAAATGTGAGAATTCTGCCCCAAATACTTGGTGCTGTGCATTTTCAAATTGTTATACTGGAAGACTAAACAAAGTGAGAAAGCACAACATCTACATTATAAAAAGTCCCATTCTAGAAACTGTGCAACAGTCCTTCATCTCTCCCACACCAGCCAGCATCACAGTTGAGAGAAAGTCTAATGTTAACAGAGCTGTTGTTTTGTTTTTAAGCATGAAATTGTTCTTAATTTTAAATTCATGTCAGAGTATTGCACAGCAGAAAACAAACAAGAATACCAAGTGGGAATACTGATGGAAAAATAGTATTGTGTGAATAACTAACGGATCAGCAAATCCTCCCCTCCCTCAACAAATAAAAGCCAAATATTTACTCAACTGTATATTGCATTCTTTGCTCAGATACTTCATAGTTTGAATTTAAAAAAATAAATCTCTGTTCTCTTTCCTGAGCATCTCACGGGAGACCAGAGAGACCAACAGAAGGTATTTACACCATCTGACTGGATTCATCTCAGCAGCAACCTGGAGAAAAAGCAGGAGAGGTGGGCTCCTAAATCAGGGATTTGGACCCTCCAGACTCCAGGCCAGCGAGAACCTGGGCTCCAGAACCCGTCAGACATCTAAAGTCAGTGTAAGCAATACCTATTTGGACTGGTACAGCAGCATCCTCTCCCAGCAGGCTCCAGCTGAATCCTGAACACCAGTCAGTCCAAAGCAGGCTGCCTGATGCATTTGATCAATATTTCATTGAGAAATTACCAGTTAAGTGAGTGCTTGGTTTCATTGTTTCATTACAAAGAGCTCAGCCCTCTTGTCTGTCAGTCACAAGAGACTCAAATCACCTCTTATACCTGGGCAGCCCCATGTAAGGAGCATCCATGGTGACACTTGCTTTTCCTTGTAACTATAGTTACTGCTAACACAGGTGACATTGCATTACATCGCATGCCACCGCATGCCAATCAGTTTGTACGTGAAAATAGCTATGCATGGAAATGAGCACAGGTTTATATAGATGCTAAGGGGAAAATGCAAATTTATACAAATAATTTCAGTCATCCATGAAAAGCAGCAGCCACTACACACCCATGACAGTTGAGCTTTGCTTTTTTTTTTTAATCCTGTCATTGTTTACACAGAATGGTGTTTCAGATTATGCCCCTTTACCCTTCCACATGTTAGTCTCTAACATGAGAAGAGAATACCAAGAAGGGGGTGGAGAGAGGATTCTTCTAGCTTTCGTGCTATGCAATCTACCACTCACACAGCTTCAAAGCACAATTTGACTCCATTTGATATAAAGCTTGGGGTTTTTTTAAAAAAATTGCTACTAGGTCCCAGAATTATTATTGCAATTTGATGAATAATATGACTGTAAAGCAAAGCCAAGTTCATGCTCGGGGGGAGGAGGGGGGGCCTCACTCTCCAAGACTGACATATTTAAACATTGCCTCTGAACACAAACCAAGAACTGCTGACATTTTTGTATGAAATTGTGAAGGCTGTTCTCCAGTGAGAGAACAAGTTTTCTTTACAGATCCACCAAAACCAGACCCCTCCCTCCAATATTATATTCCACTAAGAGTTAATTTTTATACTATCAGTCAAAGCAGCTCACTGAGCTCTAGCAAAGTCCTTCAAACCAACTCTACACGGAGTATATATTAGCAAGGGAATACTCTTTCCATTTCACTCTTTAAGCACCTGTTTGGATGTTTTCATGTTATTTTTCATGGATTGGGTTGGTAGGTGGAGGAAGAAGCAAAACCTCACACCTTGAAGGAGCATGGCTTCACGTTCCCAGCCAGGCACCTTCATCAGGCTTAGGACACCCTAATGAGAAAGCTCTCAACAAAGATATAATGATCAGACAGCTGAGTAAAACTATCTTTGACTCCAAGCAAGGAGCACAAATTGAGTTGTTTATATTTTTGTACTGGTAATGTAACAGAAGCTTTTTCCAGGTATCTGACACCTCAGCAGTCTGTCACACATTAGTCATCTCCGCAGTATGTGTCTTTTATTGTGATGACCCATCACCGTTTCTTCCCTAATTACTTTTGGGATTATCAATATGGCTAATGTGACCAAAATACCACAGTGAAGGCCTACTGTTTCCTGACCAAATTTGTTTTTCCTCAATGTAACTTCTCCTACCATACATATTTTTTGTTGTTTTCTGGTCAAGAGGTAGATAATGGGGGGGAAAAAAAAAAAATTGTAGGTTATTTATACTCACAGACTTTATGTAGGTTCACATAGTTTGACTGCTACAGTGCCTCTCCATACGCACAAGAGATGGCTGAACAAGCTACTTGTAATCTTCTTCCCATATATGTAAGTGGTCCTACATATATGTAGGTGGTGATCTCAAATAGCACCAGCCAAACACCACAGCATTAACTGGATCAAAGTGCACACGCTGTTGGTTTTTTTTTTCCTTCATTCACGTTTCTTGTTGACTCCAACCCTCATTGCAACAGAGCAGCAACTGCAGTGGGGATCAGCGTGCCAGCCACGTATCCAGCATCAGCCCACGCAGAGGCTTTGCGGGCTGTACGTTTGCCAGCATGTTTCAGGGACGAGCTGGCATTAAGGACAACTTGATTAGTCCATGACAAGCAGGTGAAAGAAGGCAGGCAAGAGAGCCCTGACACCCTTGTCCTGCTGGCTTGCATGCATCTCAGCCTCTCCTGAAGCAGCTCATTTTGGAGGCATTCCTACTGCGAGCTCCGCACTGGCATAGGAGAGCTGTGGGCAGGGTGTCAGGGCGCTGGCACAGCTCCTGCAGCGCTGGGAAATTGCTCTGGCGAGGACAGAAAGGCTTCACGGGCAAACAGCTGAGCAGAGAAATCAATACTACAGTCATGCACAGCCCTGAGCAATTCTGACATATTTACAGTTTCTGCTCTCTGGCTTTCAGAGGGGCAGGTATCGCCTTCCCACAGATGCCACCACCCTCCAGTGCCGTGAGGACCAACGTGGAGGTGGACGTCGACACGGGAGCCTCTCTGCTGGCAACAGGGACCTTCACCTTCCACGTAAGCTCAAAACCACCATCTCTCCTCACGCTCCCTACCAACACCCAGCCGTGGCGAGGCCTGACCCAGCACTGCTGCGCTCTTCAGGATGTTTGCCTTTCAGGGCTCTTCACTCAAGGCAAGCAGCTGCGGTCCCGGGAACCCCAGCTCTCCCCAGCCACCGCACCACTAAGCCACCAGGATGGGGCCAGCGGTGACTTCAAGCTGATGCGCAGGAACAAGATTAGGGTTGGATTTAGGTCGTTCTTATAAAGGACAGCAGCTCAGCCACTCTGGCTGCCAGCACTTTGATTACTACTGCTGTTTATGCTATGTGAAGGAAAAAGGCTACCTACTGCAATATTAACAGACCAGTTACTAGGATTTTCACTGAAAAAAAAACCCCATGTACACAGTCACACCTTCTTCTTCTGTGCTACCGCAACAGCCACTGGCAGCGAAACAGCCTCCAAGAGTGCAAGAGGGTTTAGTCTTTCTAAGTGGAAATTAAACCAGCAGCTTATCTGGCAAAAAAAGTACAAGAAATTCTCTTTGGTTTAGCATTAGTGAGTCAGTGCTATTGATACGAATAATGATGTTTTTCCAACCCAATCAATATCTTATTTTCAAAGGAATACAGTATAAAAAACTTAGATGAAGGCAAATGTATAACAGAATAGTCACATCAGGGTTGGAGGAGCATTTAAATCCAGTGTCTCTCTGGCATATATAAAGATAGAGAATGAAAGCACTACTACTAAAGCATAGTAATATATGTTACAGCCATTAGCAATTCCACAAATGGTCTGTTATCCAAGTAAGCAAGAGAGTTACTCCTTATTAAAGGTTATTGTAACTGGAGATGATACTTGTCAATAATATTGACAATTCTTTACAAAAAGCACTGTTTCCTTTGGCTGCAGAAATCCTCCTACAGGAGCTAAGTCTTTAATGTATAATTCAGAAATCTATTTAAGAAAAAAAAAAAAGTTTGTGGTGTTACAATAGAATTCAGTTTTTCCCCAGTAGCAAAAAAAAAAAAACCCAGACATGTTTAAGAATAAACCATTACAGCAGCTATCCATGCCACCACCTTTAAAGATGTAGAAGAGAGCAGAAACATTATTTCTATTTCAGCATCGACTCGAGGTTGTGCGGAAGCAGGGATTACCTCCGTACTCCTTTTAACTAGATACACAATACATTATTTATGCAGACTAAGATCAAAAGATTTGTTTTCACATGAACAAAATACTAACCCAGCTTAGATTTTTATCAAACAGGTTTCCTAAATGTATACCCAGTGTTTCCTTGTTTATTATGACAATTTACAAAAAAACAAGAGTTACCTCAATAAGCCAGCTACTCTATCCAGTCCCTCATCCATGAGACTTGCTTATTCCAGCCATAAAGTCAGAAGACTTAGTGCTGCATTTGAGCATCGCTTCTTAAGGGGGGCAGGAGAAATGCTTGAGTCCCATCCCTCCCACAAGGCCTATAACGATCAGAAATCCTAAGCAATCTATTACAACTGCTTCTGAGGAAGTTAAGTTTTGTTTAAGTTGTATAGCATAAGCCATCTTCTCCTCTACCCATACCACTCTCATCCACATCCAGGTTACTTAACCTGGACAATCCCTCCAAAAATGCTTTGTGCTACTCTGGACTGTACTTAAAAATGAAAAGCAGAACTCCTGTAGCCTGCTTTTCATTTGTGGCAATTGAGTAAGTCATGAACAGGAACCGCAACTGTTTAGATATTCCTTGGTCAAGGGAAATTTCTCAGACTATTTCCAGTAAGCTAGGAAAAAACCCAATTACTTGTTTTCAGAAAAGCCATGTACACAAGAAGTTATATCGCTGTAGTAATGCCACCAAGTTTTCTGGCACTGCAGGGTGACTTGGCGCGAAGGAAGCGCGATGGAGAACCGTGTGGGCTGCGGGAAGACTCTGCAAGGCATGAGCACGCAGGTGCCAAGCACACACAAGGACAAAAAAGTCTTTTAGCTTTCTAAAAATAAGAGCCTACTAGATAAGAAGCACAGTTAGCCAGACTGCAACATGCCCTGTTTGGTTTGCAATGTTATGAACTGCAGTAACATTTAATTGGGGGGAAATTAATTACCAATATCTGGATATTTGTAGGGAAAGAGCATGAGGTAGAAGTAGTGTTTATTTTCCCCAAGACACTCAACATTGGCAATGAGCATGACCAGTAACCACTCTCAGCTTTGCTGGTCATAAAGAAAAAAAAATGTCAATCTTAAAAGCAGAGTAATGAAGCTCTCTACAGCTTTCAAGTATACATTGAACCAGGACAATGAGATAGTGAATCTTTACGCAATGGCCAAAACTAGACAGTGCAAAATATGTTGCTGGACAAGATACAATGACTAGAACTATAAGCATAGTCTTGAGGTAATATTTTACAGTTTATGTGTGGAAAAAAGCTATAAAACTTTTCATTTCACACAGGAAGAGAGCTACCACAACTGGACCAATACTCACGTTCTGAGACGCAGAAGGCACCATCCAAGACGGTCCTTCAGGCCCCAGTTCCCGTGCTGGCTTACCACATCCTCCCTCCCTCCAAACCACTCTGGCAACAGCATCCTCAATGGAGCACAGACCAGTCCTTCCACTTGGGAACAAAACACCCATCCCTAATTCCCTCAATACTTTCCTCCAGAGCACTAAATTACTTCCCCAATAAAAGATATTTCATTTTCTTTTAATTGAGATAGGTATTCTGGATTTTTCCAAATTGTAGTTTGCAACACTGTAACAAGATACTACAAAATTTAATATGCTCTCAAAGCAAAATGTAAAAGCTGCTACAGCCAGAAAAATCTCATGCCTTGCACATACACTTATAAAGTCATATAGTATGACAAAATATGTAATAGAAACAATTTAATGAACTATTAGGTCTTTTTGTTTAAGGCAATGTTAAATATTTACTATAACGAGTTCATTTAAGCACATGCGATTCCAAGGCTGATAGTCTCAAAATGGCTTTACCTGAAAGAAGTAGGCATGAAGATGAAAGCGAACTGAAACATATTTTCCATCAGCCCTGAACATGAGAGAAAAGTTCCCTTCATCCTATTTTAGTGGAGTTCAACAGGGCACAGAAACCAATACTGAAATTTTCATGCTTTTCAAGATATTTCACATCAAATACCCTGCTTTTCTTTTCTGACCTCTCCAACTATTAAGTGCCAAGAAATCCTTAGATAGTTTCCTTTCCTCCCTCAAGTCCCTAGAAAGATTTTTTTTTTTCTTCCATCCTTGACTGAGAGCTTTGTGATAGTGCCACAAGTGTTTTGACAGCATTATAATCCATCCGCTACTTTGCTGAGAGCCTGGATACGCTACCAAGTTGAGCAATAGGTAAATAGCTTTTTACTTTTCAAAATTAATTCACTTAAAAACCCAAATGAATCCATTTGAAAAGCCAGCAATTTCCTATTAAAAAAAAATTAGGAAAATCTGTACCAGAAAATAGCATACATTTAAAAAAAAAAAAAGAAATCTAAGCAAAATGAACCATTTGCATGGTGGTAAATGCTCAGCTACCAAATTTATTTTAAGCACTGACCATCCACAGAACAAGAACTATAAAGCAAGTCACTCTTCCCTAAAAGCATGTCAAGACCTTATACAACTTCAACACCTTGATTTTATTTCATTTTGTGAACAGACCTAACAACCTTACAATAAGAATTAAAAAGGTAGTTAGTTCTTCACCCTGCCTCCAAGAGCATCATCGAAACATTTCACTTCATGCCTGATGCAGTAGATGAGGTTTTTTCGGTGTGGTTTTTTCAGTGTGGTTTTTTCTTTTTTTTTTTTCCCCCTCTTTACTGCGGAGGGTTTGCGTGGAAAGAGATTTAGGGCTTAAGCCATCAAGGCAAGGAAACCCTTCACACAGGGGTGGGTCCCGGGCTGTCCCCAGCGAAGGGAGGGTGCAGGTCAGGGAGCTCCAGATGATGCCAGAGCTGACTCACTGGCAGCTGTTTAGCATGCCACATACCCCGGTGAGGTGTCTGTGCCTCAGCTGATCACCAGCGAGTCCATCTGGAAGCTGAAAATCCCTCGAGGATTTTGTAACTTCTGCTTCTCTGTTCACAAGAGGCCCCGGGGCCTCCGGGGTGGCAGAGGAGCTCCTCTCCTCTCGTGCTCCTCTGCTCAGCCCTAGCGCAGCTCCATTCAGCCAGACCCGGCTTGAGCAAGGCGCTTTGTGTACGCTAGCTGCTAAGGGATTCACAGGTTTGGAGATAAGCAGGTTCTTGATTACTTTTTTGCTAAATTGGGGATGATCTGTACAGCGGCTTAAGTCACAGCAACTTTTCATCGACGCCATGACTTAACTCAACAAGCTCTTTAAGCACAAGGATAGCAAGATGGAAAGCTATCACAGCTACATAATTCAATACTGAAAGAACAGGATCATTTCTTTCTACAAAATGCTGTAAGAGCATTTTTAGAAAGAAATAGCCTTCATTTGTGGGTTTCCTGTGATACAATAGACTTTATGTTCCCTCAAGCATCTTTCTCCCCACCTATTCCAGTAATGAATTCAATCCTAGTAGCTCGGTTTTTGAAACCTGTAACACAGATTTCTAGATGGGATCTCACTACTGCCTGCCTACGGTGGCATTAATACTCCCCAAGCTTTAACAGAAATGTTTTCTCAGCTACATCTAAAAGCAGAGTTAATTTTTCCACAGCTGCATTATATATGTGGCTCACAGCACTCCCTGTTCCTCCCTAACATTTCCAACTGCTGAGCTCCCAGCTGATAGCAGAAAGCTCTTGTCACGAGTCCCTAAAAATATAACGTTGCTCAGTGGCAATATTAAGTCCCATCATATTTCTGTTACTCCACTTCTTCCTCTATCATATCCCAACCCTCCTAGGTATTGAGAATGCCTCCCAAATTGGCATTACCAAAAATTTTTGTATGCTCAAACCATACTGCTGGACCTTGCCTAGTTTAAACCAGTTACAAAAGACATTTCTACTTGTTATTTCCTGGGGGGGGGATAAAAAAAAGAAGCCCCACTTGCTTTAAAAATAACTACTTGTGGTAATTTCTCTTTGAAATTATTCACAGTTGCATTATAATTTATAAATGGGCATATCCCAGATGTGCCAAAATGTCTTTCTTTTACTGAAAAATGAAGAGGGAGACTTCCTTTAGCTTTGCAATCTGCTTAGTGTTGCTGGAGCAGTTCAGCTAAACCTCCTGAATGACCATAAAAGATGAGCCCTGTAGCAGAGCCACTACACTGCATGAACCCACCGCCTTCAGCCTGTCCTTGAGCGGCGCTCCCCAAGAACACGCCTGCACATCTCACTGGGAAATGGAGCAGAAATCAGCAAGAGACAAGTTTTAAAGTCTGGGTACACATCAGGGAAGGCACAGCCTGCCAGGCAACACTGCTTTAAAAATAGTTTCTTTGCAGATAGAAGAGTTAGAGATGACTCAAAGTTTAAGTAGCTGAAACCCCAATAGGTCATATTATGCAAATCAAACCCTGTACGCCATCAGCTGGGAGATGGCTCACGAGCCAGGAGTTTTCTACTAAAAGCAGCAAAACTGAAAACATACAATTGCGGTCACTATTATATGTGAAAAAGCAAACAGAGATTAAAGCACATTTGGCTAATGCTTCAACTCGGAGATCCCTAGGGCTACCTCCAGTGTGTGCTCACTGCAAAGGGAAAAGATTTAGGTACCCTGTGTTAAGATAACACTCCTTGGAACACCAGGTGCGCGTATCCATGCCTTTTACAGGTGACAAAAATATGAACTTCAACCAGGGTACGTTGATCAGTGATGTAGATCATCAAGTCTTTCTCTTACACAACCAGAAGGCGAGGTACTTCCTGATGCAATAGCAGCAGAGACCTCGCCAGGACCCCATCACCAGGCAGAGGTGCCCACCGTGACAGCTACAGCTGTCTTCAACTTCAGTCACGTACAGCTCATTCGCCTGCAGTGTGAATGCACAGGAATGGTCAAACGTATGCACTTAAGTGCTTTCAATCTCGTAACTCAGTGACGAAGTGTTTAGCTTCCATGCAATTATGCCCCGTTATTAAGCTTACAGTTTATCTAATTTTATATGTAAAAACCTCACTTAAACAGTTCCTTTTACACAAACAAAAGTGACATTTAGGAAGAAATACTGCCTTTTCCCAACATAATCAGCTCACATTCAGTCATGAATCCTCCAAAAATAAACATTTTAGAAAATGTGTTAGATCCCATAGTAATAATTTTGTTCTTTGATTCTGTAACATTTTTGGGGGTGGAGGGGGAAGGAAGGATGCAGGAAGGATGCAGGAAGACTATTTCCAAATAGACATAAGATGTGAATAAAGCAGCATAATTAAAGATGCGATTCCACTAATTTATTCAGTTCTTCCCAGATCCCTCCCCCCCCCCCCCCCTTTTCCAGTGCAAATAGGGAAGAAAATGCATGTGCCCCGACAGAAAGCTCGGTCATTCGGCTCCCTTCAATTCCGCAGCCCTCCGTACCCTTCTCCCGTCAGTCGCACTCCGCTGCCCGCGGCTGAGCCGCTGTACCCACCCGCCGAGGGCGGGCGAGGGCCACCTTTCCCCTTCCACCATTAGGGACCAGGGCCAACGGCGGGTCGGGGGAGCCCGGCCTGCGGGGGAGGGCGCATCCCGGCGGCCGGCAGACAAGCGCCCCCCGCCGCCAGGCGGGAGCTGCCCTCCGGGAGGGATGCTCCACCAGCCCTCCGGCGGATGCTTCATCCTTCGAAGTTGCTCCCTCCCTGCGGTTTCTGCCGGCTCGCCGACCCCCCCCTTCCTTCCCCTCCAACCTCCCTTCGCCCACTCCTCGAGGGGAGCAGACATTTTGAAGCAGCGGATCCCAAAAGCCCGCCGGGCCGCGGCGAGCCGCAGCGGTGCGGGTGCGGGCGAGGCCTCCGCGCCGCGCCCGGTCCCGGCGGCGCCGCCGCCGCTCACCTGCCAGCTCGTCGGGCTCCAGCCCGCTCTCCGCGTCGATGCCGCACAGCACGAAGTAGTGGGCGAAGCGGCAGGGCGCCGCGCCGGGCCCGGGGGCGCCGCTCCCGCTCATCCCGCCGGCGGCGGCTCCCTGCGGCAGCGCGGCTCTGCGCGGCGGTGGCGGCTGCGGGGGCGCGCCCGCGGGCCGGTCACGGCGCGCCGCCCCCCATCCCCGGCGGTGGCGCGCAGGCCGCGGCGGGCGGGCACCGAGCGGCGGCTCCGGCGAGCGGGCAGGCACCGAACGGCGGCTCCGGGGGGGGGGGGGCGGGCGGGCACCGAGCGGCCGCGCTGTCAGCTGAGCGGGGCGGGGGGAGCGGCGCCGCGCTGCCGGCCCGGCCCGCCCCCGCGGGGCATTTAAACCCTGAGCGGCTGCGGCGGCGCCTGCCCCCGCCCCGCTCCCGCTCCGGGGCCTTAGCGGGACATTTCCGGCCCTTATCGGCGTTTTGGGTGTGAGGGATGCGGGAGAGCCCCGGGCGGCTTTGCCACACGTTTGTTTTTTTTTTTTTTTCCACTATCCTCGGGATACGGGATTAAAGCTTCCCCGCCCCCCGAGGTGTGAGTAGGGGCGGCTGGCTTTTATTTAAATAAAAAAGGGGATGGTGCCACTTCCTATCGGGGATGTTGCTTCCCCCCGGCTCGGAGGGAGCGCCCGAAGCGCCGCAGCCGGAACGGGCCGAGCATCTCCCAGCGCCCGGGCTGCCCCGAGCGTTTTCTGCGGGAATCCTGCTGGAGGAAATGGCTTTTTCTTCTCCCGACCCGCATGTCGAAACAGCAACAACAAACCCACCCCAGTGAGGACGTGCTGACGGAGGGGGAGGGGGGCTGACGGATGGCTTTTGTGTGGTCTCCATCCCTGCGCCGTGACTGATGTCAATCGTACCGCGTTAACTTCTAGGGCGGAGAACTGTTTCTTTGCTACATGCGCTCTGTTTCAAAGCAAAAATCTAAAATGTTGCTTCATTCCCAGTTTATTTAAGATTTACTAACCATTCTGCCGCGTCCAGGAAGAGATCAGTATTATTTTATCCCCGTTGCTAAAAACCCTCCCATTATTATTACCCGATGCCAAAGTACTGGCAGATCCGTTCGGGAGTGGCACCTACTTTTAAAGGGACAGAGATGATTCTTTTGAAGTTCTGAGATTTTCTTCTCCCAACTGATGAGATCCCTGCTTATGTCAGATAATTCTGCCATCTGTGTATTTTAAGGAGGTTGTCTGCTGAGTTAAGTATGCACTTTCATCCTTCTGTGTTTATCTGTTTACTAGTCTTGGTCCATGCAGTCTGTAATAATTACAGTCTCATCCTTTGCTTACTGTGGACTCTTATGACCTCTTTCACTTACCTCTCAGCAGCGTGAGCCACATTTTTTCTTGCTACGATTTACGTTTGTCCTTATTCAACAAGTGCCTTTGATAAGGAAATGCCTGCAAGGAACCTGATATTTCATCCAGCATGGGCCATTTTATGGAGGTTTGTGGAATAACTGTTCCTTCCTAGCTGGAGGCAACTTAGAGCAGCATCTCTCTCTCCTATTCCCTTTGTATTAACAAGTTTTATGCCCTTTTACTTCTCAGCTTCCTCTAGTGCTCTACTGGAAGCAGACAAGAGCTAAACCAATTTCCTCACTTCTCAATATCCCCAATATCCAAGAAAAAAGAAGATGAGTCCTCTATCATGATCACTGATTCTAGTGGTTGCAGCACTTGGTATAACAAGCTGAACCTTGCTAGATCCACATAGGAATTTGCCAGGAGAGCAGCTATTTTCTCGACTTTGCACTGAGAGCTAGGTTATTTTATTTAGTTTGGTTTGTTTATTAACTTGTATGTATTTGCTTATTCAGCTCTAGTTCAGATGATAAGAGTTAAGCCAGTCTCTGACTCTCATTCAAAACTAATTGCTCTTACTGTGGAGAAGTACCATCTTGTTCTCTTATTGTAGGCTTCTCTTTTGGAGGCCTGATGGCATGGCTGTCTCCAGGCAGTCCAAGATAGAAGTTTCACCAGCCTCTCTAAAGGATGTATGAGTTAGGACTGCTTCTAAGATTAACCCAAAATTTAACACAACGGTCCTGACCTTTTTTCCTTGGGCAGCAGGGGGTTCTAGATTGCTTTAGTTTAGCTGTCTTCTGTACAGGACAGTATTTTTTGCTTCAATAAAGTTCAGTGCACAGACACTTCAATCTCAATAAAATCAGTAATACATATAGCATTAAACAAAGGGATAAAGCACAACACATGAGATTGCAGGTGTAAAATCTAATAAACTCACTCCTCTTCCTCGAACAGCTGCGAGGTTGAGCTCCCAGTCCTGTACGTACAGCTCCCACAGACGCTCTTGTTGGAGTTTCATGGGGGCAGTGATTTCTTCTTCTAAGATGACTGATCTTCTGGGCACAAACGTCATCCCAATGAGGCCACTCAGCTCCTGTGCAGTGCCAGCAGACCTGGCGGTGCCAAGTGCGTCTGGGCTCTGGTAAGTCATGTTATGTCCCTGAGCCTGGACTTTTCTCATCTAAACCGCTCCATCTAAGTTATTCCAGTCTTTTCCTCTAAGCTGGTCTATCTTTAGACACTGCATGCTCTCTTTGGGTAGCTCTTCTTCACTCTCATGTTTTTTTTTCCTCCATCCTGGCTCTCATCCCAAGGAATCAGTAACTTTTAGGAGATATTAACAGTGAAAGTAGGCTTGAAAGTTAGCTCACTGGACAACAACATCAATTAGAATCAAAAATTTCAGAGCTCAACTGCGGGATTTTAGTTACGTCAAGACCCTTTTCTTTCTGCCCAGTGGCAATACTTTCCTCCGCTCCAGGAGGTGGACTGGATACCCATTTACAGCTAATTTTTCATTTGTCTTCCTTTACTCTTCACCTACATTTATGTCAGCACAAAACGGATAGGAACACAACCAAGTCCGTTGTAAGCTGCTTCCTTCTTCTATCCGGGTATAAACAACTGCTCCCAGGACAAGGCAGCAGAGGCCTTTGCCTTTGGCTGGAGCAAGGCTGCACAGCAGAGCAGAGTCAGCTGAGTTGCGTTGGCTTGCAGCACCCAGGAGCACTTTGTGCCCATCCCATGCTCTGTTGTGCCATGAAGTCTCACATCAGGTGTGGGAGCAAAGTGCAATGGCACCTCTCTGTATCACATGCCATCACATGATGCATGCTATCTTATGATGTACAGCACAGGAAAGCACCGAGGTGTTCCCTCAATGTCCATAATTGCCTTTTCTCCATACTGAGATTTTTTGCACTACTTTTTTCCACAATCTAGGCATTTTGGTTGTCTTTTCGCCGTCCAAACCCACCCTGCACTGGTCAGCAGTGCCTCTCTAGAGGGGCTGCCCTGCTTTAGAGACAGACCAAACACTTCTGCTCTACTTGCAACATTGATTGCTTAAAGTTCACAGTGGTCACAGGCAGGTCCACAAAGGGGCTGTGGAGCTTCTTGCAAGAGCAAGAGGATAATGAAGATGAGGCCCCAAAGCGTCATGAACTGCTGCACATACTCACTAATCAGCCAAATGCCATGGAAAAGCATTTGTACAGCCTGGGAAGAGGCAGTGACTGATAGGATTGTGCCACGAGGCACATCTGGGATGATCAGAGGTAACTGGGTGGGATTACGAGTATTTTTAACTTTCATCAACAAAGGGTGTTAAAGCTCCACAAGGGGCATGGATGGGCTGGATGTCCCCTATTCAAAGCATATTAACAATAATCCTGGGGAGATAAGGCTTCTCCCTGGCACAGCAGAGCACAAAGCAGTGACGAAGCACTAGGAGCTTCTTACGTGTTCCTCCAAGGAACAGGGATAAGGTAGGATTGAGAATTTCAGACTGGGATGAGCACAAAAAACTTACTGGCATAGACCAGATCTGTCTGGGACCTTTCGCTTTGATCTGCTCTCCTGTGACAACAGCTTTGTCCCATCACCAGCTGGATTGCCAGTGGTGCAACACAGCAAGGGAAGGTTTTTGGCTTGGCAGATTTGTTCTTCCTTAGGTACTTGTGTCTTCAGCTGCAGTGAATATTTCTCTTGATATCAAGTGGGTTCAGCTTTCCCTCTCCTTAACCTCTCAGCAAGTCTTTGTTTCTCAGAACCTGTTAGCTTAAACTGGGTCAAATGCTAACAAGCGTGTCAGCCCCCCTGCCCTTAGGATCTGCCATAAAAGATCAAACTACAGGCCCGTCAAGCTCTTTGTCCTACTTCTGCAAGTAGCCAATGCCCTATGCTTCAGAGAGGTGGAAAAAGCCTGCTATTTAAAGGTTACATCCCTTCTCCTTGCTGTGACTCTGTTGCTTCACTTTTTATCTTCTTCAGCGTTCTTCAATGAATTGGAAATCCTGCTGCTGGTGATGGATTGCTCAACTCCTTCACACAGCTCTACAGTTCCCTGTAGAAGATCTTTCACCAGCTGCCAAGCCACATTGATTTTCCATTGAAAGCCTCTCCTGTTTTGCTGTAATATCCATGGGGTCATGAGATCCTGCAGGGTGGAAGAGAGGGAAAACAACTAAGATGCAATACGAATGTTTGTAATGCTCAGAAGAAGAGTTTTATGCTTTTGGCTGACTTTCAGTTGAGCAGTTCACAGTGCTGTGAGCTACTTCACAAGAAGCTGAGTGTGAATAGCCAGCTGAAAGAAATGGGATAAGGATGGACTGTAAGACTGAAATTGAAGTCATTCTGGCACAAAGCAGAGAAGAGCATATAGCAGAAGTGGGAAGAAAAACAACAACAGCAGAAGATTTTATAGTGAGGTTCATAAAGAAAGCGATTTTTATTCTCTAAGCTTACGCAAGAATACTACTTAAAGCATTGGAAAGGTGTTGGCTGCCACAGGGTTTAAAACCAAATAAACCAAATCACTAGCCATAAGGCATAAAGCAAAGAACATTTCCTCAAGTGCAGTTCATCGTTGCTTAGAAAACAGATACTGCGGGCAAGTATTCTAATATTAAATCAAATTATAATACCATTAAAGCAAGTAGCTCATCTTCTATACTGGCCTCATATCTATAAAGATTAAGCTTGAATAAAAGCACATGGCTTTCCTCTGTCACATTGTGTAATTATTATTCATACAGCAGAATTATAGATAACAAAGTAAAAGATGACTACTTTCCTGCATCTCTGCCATAGGATCTCTGAAGCTTCAGTGATTTAAAATTTAAAGGTTTAAAAATCTCTAATTCCCTGTTGTAGCTCATTGCATTTTATTCATTTTATGTACATCCATCATATGCATGCCCTTGCATTGCAAATGCATATAGACACATTCCACTCTTATCTGCTTTCAGAGAGGATCCTTGAGGGAGAGGTTTCATGAGGCAACTGAAATGATTTAATAGTTAATTGCACCTTCTTCCCCCCTCCATCCCAGGACTGGTCCTATGTTCTTGCTGTTTCCTTCACAAAAAATCTGTAGCCTTGTCTGCCTCCTTGGTGAGTGCATCCAATTCACCATCAGAAAACAGATCCTAAAACATGAGCAAGGATGGAACTACGTCGCCTGTCTTCATTCGCGTGGTGGTCGTGCTGCAAGCTAGGCTTCACAGCACACAGCTCAACCCTCTGCTGAGGAGGCACCTCCTCTTCAGGGCTGGCCTCATCTCCTGTGTTTCAAACCTCCCCCCAGCCTGAATCAGCCTTCTCAGGGGTTCAGGTCTCAGGGGAGAAGTGGCAACGACACCCCAGGCAGATAGGGCACACAGACTTTGAACGCGGTCTCAGAAATAACTCCCAGGCAAGTCCCGCAGTTGCCATGCCCGGTTTCTGGAGGTTTGTGTCCTTCGCCACCCTGCCCTTTCCTCTCCATGTGTTCAGTGGCACAGAATGTCAAAAATCTGTGGTGACTCCTGCCGTTTCGCTCCACTTCTGCCTGTGATTTTACACTGAGCTTGTGAGACGTGCCTCCTCCTGCCAAGCAACCGATTAGGTGGGCTTTCCTTCCCCGCCCCCCCCGTGAAGTCAGGAGAAGGATCATATGCAACCATTACCTTTTGTATGATTCAGTGCCAAGACCCTGAGGTCAAAGACCATATTTTGATCAGATTGAGGTATGCCTTCTGCTCTTTGGATGTGAGAGATGCACAGACTGTTCCAGCCGCTACCAAGATAAAACCTAATCATCAAAGTACGCTGCTTGGATAAATCACTAGCATGTCACGCACTAATGGAGGTGTTGTGCTGGGACCATCAAGCTAAAGCACCCACACAGAGATTTCCATCCATCTCTGACAGCATCACTCACTCGCTGCATGACCTTGGCCAAATCACTCATAGCCTGACTTGCAGAAGTACCAGCCTCCTGGAAATCAGGTCAGTGCACCCCCTGTGCTTCAACTGCCCTCAGGAAAAGAAAGCAAATACTGCTTCTCCTCTGCCCGAACATCTGCCAGGCACAAAGCTCTATTGTTCCCAAAGCCGGCCCTGATGGCGTCGCACCGGGAGGCAGATGCACCTCTATCATGGGCAGCAGCCCTGACGCCGAGTCCTTCCAGCCCACGCGTCCCAACGCCATTATCTGCTGACAGATGCCTTTCACACCAGGCCTGAGATGAGGTGGGTATTCGGGGTGGACAGCAAACCTCTGTTCTTCATTTTGGAATAATTTTTGCGCTCTGCTGAGGGTGTTTGTTTCCCTGCCTCTAAACTCCAATTCCTCTGTTTTCAGTGCTCCAAGGATCCCAGTACCTTACAATCTGTCTGCTCGGGAAAGACCCAAGGAGGTAAAAGACCCGAGGAGGTAAAAGAGTCTTGCAACATAATACACCTGCCCACTTAAAGCATGAGGAAAGGGCTGTCGCCTTTTTTTTTTAAAAAAGCACTAGAGCTTCATAGGTACATATTGCGGCAAAGAGAAAGACAGGAGGAGATCCTGGCAAGCTGCTTGGACCACATGCCCACAGCAATATTGTCTGTGGTGGCAGGGGTTTGGGCACAGCTGTGCCAGCGGTCTGTGCTCCCAGTTAGCTGATCTCTGGCGCTGGGAAAGCTTCCAGAGAAGATGCACTCAAGCTGTCACATCTACCTGAGTAACAGCGTTGTGTTCAAAGCCTAGTCAGAAATATTGTTTTCCTTTATCTCAGTTTCCAAAAATCAGGCAGTCCCGTGTCTGCCGATACCAGTGGGAGCGTGAACCAACCCGACATTTTCATGCGCTCTGGACAAAATCTGTCCATGAACAGCAGGTAAGCTCTTTGTCAAAATGCCTTTGGCCTCTGTACAAATGTAATTAGAGTCTCATTTCAACTTCCCTGATTTCAATTTCCCAACTTCCCTTTGAAGCCTTATTCAGTAAGAAGTGCCAGACACCCCGCATCTACATTACAATGCATCCTGGCACACTTGAAAGCCCAAGGGCATGCTAAAGAAATCCAAATCCACCGAATCCATAGCCAATATACAACATGAGATCAAGGACAGATGAAAAGTATTTCCTGCAATGAATATGCATTGTGAATTGTTTTGTCATTTAGCAAGGACTGCTGCTTTGCTGCATGCTCTGTTATGATACATGTTCACATCATTGCAGCGATGTTACATTATGAACCTAACAGCAGCAAGCAGTTGTTGCTAATCAAAGCACTAAAGAGTCTGTTTCAATTTCCCTACTAGTGTTTTTAGCAGAAGTCTAAACATTTATTTCCATAGGTTCAGCCATATCTCTCTGCCACTTATTCTTCATGCCTGATAACAGAAGATCGCCTTGAGGTACTTGCTGCTTAGGAGACTTACTACTGACAACAGCTAGATTGTCGCTTTTCTGCGTCGGCTTACTGCGCTCGTGCTTTACTGGAAATCAGCTCTGAGCTCACATTGAACAGAAGGACAGAGATCAAAGCACTTCACTTCTCAAGGATCATGTTTCTTAGTGACTTCCTTGCAAACCAATAGCTACAACTTATTTGAGCCCGGATCCATGCTGAGCAATTCCAGCCGTTCCCATCAAGCACATCCTTTGGGGGTGGGAGCATTTGACACTGTCTGCTGTGGCAATGGGCTAGCTCAGCACCTCCCTCCAAGCTGAAATGCAACTATTACTGGGAAATCCCAGTAAAAACTATTTCCCAGGCTAAATCAGAGCCATTGGCTTCCTGGTACTCAGCACTACCAGGCAGGGGTGAAGGCAAGAGAGCAGCAGCAGTCTTTGGTGCCAGACACCGTCAGTGTGTCCAGCTGCTCTGACATCAGCCCATGGGTGGGGGCCAGGATCAGGCCCAATGAGGGGAACCAGGCTGGGAACACAGCCCCAGGATGACCATGGGGAGGGGGATGGGTTGGTAGGGCCCATGGACGGGCAGGGCAGGGCTGTGGGGAGCCAGAGACCAGCCCTGCTGTGACATTGCTGGGGCAGGGACTGGCAGCCCCAGGGGTGCTGAAATAGGGTCCTGGGCTGTGGGCAGGGTAGGGGGAGCACAAGAGGGTGAGCAGGACCAGTAAGACCCATTAGTGCCCTCAAGGCCCTGACACCCAGCACATACACCCAAGACGTGCTGATTTCAGTCATGGAAGTGCTTACTTTCTTGTTTGGAAAATGCCAGAGCCTGTCTGCTCTGTTATCCTTGGGCCATTTATTCAGACTGAAGATTAGCCTGCCTGCAGATGCTCCTGCCCCGGCTTCCCCAGTACCAGTTCATGGTGCCACAGCCAAAGAGCTGTGCTGCAGGGTCACAGCAGCACTGCTGCTTCCACTCGAGCTGGATGCAGCTGCTTGCATGAAGCTTGACACCTCAGCTGATGAAACCCAAGATGCGAGATCAAACAGTGTGAGGTTGAGGGTTTCTTGGTGTTGTGGCTTAACCCCAGCCAGCAGCTAGGCACCGTGCAACTGCTCCCCCCTCCCAGTGGGATGGGGAGGAGGATCGGTGAAAAAAAGTAAAACTCATGGGTTGAGATAAGAGCAGTTTAATAAGTAAAATAAAATACAACACTACTACTACCAATGAAAAGGAATATAACAAAAAAAAAAAAAAAAGAGAGAAATAAAACCCAAGAAAAGACAAGTGATGCACAATGCAGTTGCTCACCACCGATGCCCGAGCAGCGATCCGCCCCTCCCAGCCAACTCTCCCCTGTTTTTATACTGGGCATGATGTCCTATGGTATGGAATAGCCCTTTGGCTAGTTTGGGTCAGCTGTCCTGGGCCATGCTCCCTCCCAGCTTCTTGCACACCTGCTTGCTGGCAGAACATGGGAAACTGAGAAGTCCTTACCTTAGGATAAGCGCTACTTAGCAACAACTAAAACATCAGTGTGTTATCAACATTATTCTCACACTAAATCCAAAACACAGCACTGTACCAGCTACTAAGAAGAAAATTAACTCTATCCCAGCTGAAACCAGGACACTTGGGCCACCTTCACTATTAGGAGCCCTGGGGCAGTGACAAGGAGGCATCCAAACAGCTCCACATGCAACCTGCCCAGCAGGTAACAGGTCCAGCTGGAAGTGAGCCCACTCCCAATGAGTCATTTGGGTGTTGCTGCACTGTGTCCTCTGCTGCGGTGAAGGAAATTGCAGTGCATTGCCAATGCACCAAGCTTGGAGAAGCTTGAAATGCATAAAGACATTATATATGGGCTAAAGTCAGTTTAAGTTGTTCTGTAAGAAAACCCCACAGAATCATAGAATAATTTAGGCTGGAAAAAGACCTTTAAGATCATCGAGTCCAACCATTGACCCGGTTGTGTGTGTATTTGAAACCTGTTGATACCAAAGTGACAGAGTTGCCTGTATCCTAATGTGGTTTAACCCATCAGGCACCTAAACACCACACAGCCGTTCGCTTACTTCCCCGCCCCCACAGTGGGATGGGGCAGTGAATTGGAAAAAAAATGCAAAACTCATGGGTTGAGATAAAGACAGTTTAATAGGACAGAAAAGGAAGGGAAAATAATAATAATAAAAGAATATACAAAATAAGCGATGCACAATGCAGTTGCTCACCACCCGCTGACTGATGCCCAGCCAGTCCCTGAGCAGTGGGCCGCTGCCACCCCCCAGCCAATTCCCCCAGTTTTATTGTTCAGCATGACATCATATGGTATGGAATATCCCTTTGGCTCATTTGGGTCAGCTGCCCTGGCTGTGTCCCCTCCCAGCTTCTTGTGCACCCCCAGCCTCCTTGCTGGCGGGGCAACATGAGAAACTGAAAAGTCCTTGACTTAGTGCTCAGCAACAACTAAAACATCAGTGTGTTACCAACATTGTTCTCATCCTAAATGCAAAACACAGCACTATATGAAAAACATAGCACTACTATGAAGAAAATTAACTCTATCTCAGCCGAAACCAGGACACCTGAAGAAGAGATGTGCCAAACACCCCTTTGGAGGTTACACTGCATAAGTATGGATGGGAAAGCCAGTGGAACTAACACTTTGTAGGATACCACTGAAAATTGATAAGAGGTCCTAAGACTGAGTCCTTTTCCAGCCCCTTGTGACCTTCCCATGGCTCCATGTGCATAAATAGTAGCTATTCTGTCCTTGGTCACGCTGGACTTAAGCTCCAGCCTGTTCATCATGTGAGGGAGCTGCTGGCTGCAGCGGAGCCGTGTTTCCATTCCTCTGGGCATCCTTGCAGTAGTATCACTTGTTTTCCATGTCCTCTGGATACTAGTGCAAAATAGTGAAGAGCAGAGGTCCTGACATAGCATGACCCTGACTCACAACTAAGTTGCTTGAGGAACCCGAAACCCTCCAAGATGCAATAGCAATCAGCCAAGAGAGGAGGCATATTGTATCAGGTCCTTGGCAAACAGCTTCCTCTAGGAGCTCTAGAGAGTACGCACCACCTGTCTGTCTTGTCTGTCTCAGATCTCCATTGTTTCCTCTGTCCCCAGGTCCCTGGAAGAGTCCAAATATTTGGCAGACTACCATGTGGAAGGCAAAAGGAAGAGTTCAGCTGGTGCCAGGCTCTGAGCACCATCGGGAAACTAATAAAATCAGCTGCTGTGAACTGATGCAGCTCCTTGAAAACTTGATTTGCTTACCTTATCCCTGGCACTGATGGCTGTTAGCATGATCCTTAAAATCAGGTGACCAAATGTACTATGGTTTCAGGCTTTGTTTCTGGAGCAAGCTGGAGCAATTGCTCTGCCTGGAGAACAGAGAAGGAATTAGTCATAGGTTTAAACACAGCAGTGAATCCAGCCTACCTGGCAACAAAGGGAGCTAAGCTTAGGAAGCATCACTTGCATTAGCGCCCCAACCTGTGGTCACGGTCTTATGCTCCAGATTAAACGTTGGCTTAGCTCTGTTGTTTGACATTGGTTTTGCCTGTCTGGGAAAAGCTAAGGTCTAATAAATACACAGAAGTTGTGAGACTTGCATATCACCCTTGGTATGTCACACATGGAGGCGACGTGGGACAAAGCCATGTGGGGAAGGCAGACAGGATGGATTTTCCTGTCACAGGAGGTCAGAAGACATGGAGAATGTCTTTGTTTCATTCAGGAAAACTTAGGCAGCTACAGGTTGTCTGGAGACCAGACCGGAGAGGCTCCAGAGTGCCTAAGCAGCCCCTTTCCCTGGCTGCCCTTTTCACTCAGCTTCCATCATCTTCCTCTCTCAGGGCTTTGCAGGAAAGCACAGAAAAAAAACCAAACCAAAACACCACCAACAAGAAAACCCTAATAAATGCTGTGACACCAGGCAAAGTTATTGCTTGGCTCTATTTATAGTCCTTCCTTCTTCACTCTGTACCTGTGTCCCACCTTGGGCTGGCTCCAGAGCTGGCCCAGACGCTGGGGATACCCAAAAGCTTCCTGCAGACTGCTGTGACCCCAGACCCCTGGCCACTCAAGATAAGACACTGGCATCCAGAAAGCTATTACAGATAACCACAGTAGCATCACAACAGCACAAGAAGTACAACAGAGATGGTTCAGTTTGTGGAAGACTGAAGGGAGCTATGAACAAAGCCCACTGCGCAATGCCCACCACCACCACCTCTTTCAGTGTGCCAATACAGGTAGTTGTATCATCAGAAGTGGCTGTGCCAACACGGTAGCTGCTTCCTCTTAGTTGCTGCAATCTTGTGCAATCGCTGTGCAGCTAAAACCACCAGAGCACCTGTTTTTACAGGACATATCTCCGGAGATGTCCATTAGCTACAAATATACTCATCAGGCTGGACTGCTTTCTATCTAATTTTCCTCCACAGTGAGGTTTTCACTCATGCTAGCTGATTGTCACAAAATATTGCTAGGACCTGAAACTTAGGAGCCCAAGTATCATTATTTTAAGACACATATGGGAGTCAAAGGTATTGTATTTCCCAAAGTATTTCAAGGAGACTTCAGCTATTCAAAGACAGGGCTTGAAAACACGCATCCTCTAGTTTTAACATCAAAACAAGTATCCAAACAATAAACCAAAGAGAAGCACAAGCCACCTGACTCTGTGTGTCTTTTCTGTCTTCATCTATGCTACAAAAATGCTCCCATGTCTGACTGGGCATGAACACAAGCAGCTAGCTAAGGCCAAACACACCTTAATCACACACATAGACAAAAGACAAAATCAAGAATGAACTCAGAGATAACAGTTTTCAACTTCTTGGTCTTACCATCAAGGCTCTTGCAGGGACTCTTCACGTCAGGAAGACTGAATCTGCAGTGGCACAAGGGTCAGATTAATACAGGTTCTCCTCATTTCATCACCTCACCTCCACCCCTCAAAAAAAAGCTGTACCTTGCAGATTCCCCTTGTTGCATCCACTGCTAGAAGGTACTTGATGCCTTCATCTCTGCCAGCCGCTGCTCCTTGCTGCTCCTAACCTAATGCAGCTGGCAAGGCAGCGGGGAAAGGTAATCCTATGAAAAACGGATCTAATGCTTTCAGGACGTATTACAGGTAATGTGTGATTTTTGTTATGTTAGGATATCTATTCTTCAACTGCAAAAGATGTGCTGTGATTCTGAAATGAGTAGGTGTGGATTGTAGCTGAAGGCACAACAGAATAATTGAATTGCCTCTTCCTTACCTAGCTAGAGCTCTCATCTTCAATTTTACCTTAGCTACTAGCTAATGCACCAGCTACCTTTTGGTAATGACTTGCTTCCACAGCCTCTGGGCAACACAAATTGATCCTGATGTGCAAAACCCCTGACTGTTGATATTGAGTTGTTGGGATGCTCTTTACAAATCAACAGTGCTCTGAATCCATCCATCTTCCCTTCTGTGAATTTCCACCAAGGTCCTTTTGCCACAGCAAACTGCGGCAGCTGGCCTTGCAAAAAAGAGGTCTGGAAATTGGGGCTGGAGCTTCAGCTGTGCCAGCTAGAAGAGAAGGAGTGAACTGGGGTGATCACCTGGCTGCCGAAGCGCAGGCCTGCCTTCCTTTGAGTTTAACCTTTGTATCTATGAAGATTCATGAGTCATGGGTTTGCTAATGTGAA
Organism: Gymnogyps californianus; assembly: GCF_018139145.2. Classification (NCBI taxonomy): domain Eukaryota; kingdom Metazoa; phylum Chordata; class Aves; order Accipitriformes; family Cathartidae; genus Gymnogyps; species Gymnogyps californianus. Next base: position 152,047,625 of record NC_059471.1, read on the forward strand.
GGTAGCTCCTCTCTGCCTTCCCTTTCCCTCTGTCCTTGTGCAGTTCTATTTCTTCGTTGTCAGTTGGCTCAAACAAGATTTCCCCAGAGACTTGGGCAGTTGCATGATCAGCCAGTAATCTGCTAATTCCCTTGGACACGCAGGAGTCCCTCGTGCTACTCTACAACTGCATTTTGCAAGTGTTGCACTCCTCCATGATATGCCAAATTGATGTTACATTGTGATCAAAGACGTCCTGGTCCTCAGAGCAAATTCCAGCAGTTATGGCAATTGGCTGCACAGTATACCATACATTTGAGCAGCAGAAATTCTCAAGATGTCACCATCTAAAGCAAAAAGCCTTTGGAAATTAAACATTTTTTCTCACAGGGGACAGGCTTTGATACTTTGCTGAAGTGGTCCACCTAGACTTTCACAAGGGAGATGGCAGCTATCATTGGTATCAGAGCTTTCTTCTGTCATGCTAGGAGTCTATACAATAATAACTAAATATATGTAGTTAGATAAGAAAGAGTGGATTTCTGGTTTTAACATCCCAGCCAATGTTACTGGGAAGCAAAGACTTCACCCCTCCTTTTTCACCTAAGCAATCCCTAAGATGGGAGCAGCCAGGGAACATTTTTTTCAACTGCCTCAGCATGATGTTGGTCTATATTAGACAGCAGTGACTTCACTGAGGCTCACATAGCTACCGAGTACTATCATATATCAGGAGTTCAGAAAAAATAGACCTGAGAAGTTACTTTTAAAAATATCCAATCAAAGAGGCTGAAGATCCAAGTGAAAAAGCTTTCCTGTCAGATTTCCCTGGGAACCTTCTCAGGCATAAAATAAAACATGCAAGGTAGAGGTGTATCATCACCTGTCAGTATACTTAAAGCTGTTACCACATCTTACATGGCATCCTGAGCTGATGTTGGTAATGATTTTCCTGTTACATTACCGAGTTCTTTATTCCTAGCATGGTGGTGAGTATCTAGAGGGCACAAAGACCTGTGTCCTGAATTGCACATTTTATGCACAGTTTTGGGTATTATGAGTGTTTTCAATGTCTCCCTCTTTGGAGAGGACCAGCAAGAGCTGCTGAAAGACTCAAGACCTTTGAAACTTCATGGTTCCCCTAAGGGCTCCAAGAAATAATGTCCTTCCTGAGCCTAAACCACAAAGGTCGACACCTTTATATAAATTTGGGGGATCACTTGTAAAAAGACTGAGTTTGAGTCCTGCTTTACAAGAGTAAAAAGCATGCAAGTATCCCTATAGCTTAACGTGTCTGTGGACTTTCAGGTTCCTTCATGTGGTAGGTGGACACCAGCTTCTGTCCGGGTCCTGGCCTCCTCCCAGTGCATCGCCTCCATCCTGGCCTCTCTGCAGCCCAGCATGGAGGGGCCACCTTCTCTCGAGACACTGGGGATCACACACGTTTAAAGAAAAGGTCCTGCTTTATAAGCAGCTTTCACACCCTGCAGAGCACATTTTAATTGTACTAAGCCAGCAGATCACTAGATGGCCTCATAACCTCAGAGATTTGGGCAGATCCAGGCTTAGGCTGTGTAATCGCCAGATTTATTTTTAGAAACCTGGCACCCTAAGTGCTGCAGGACTTAGGATCATCACCTCAGGCAATGCACAAAAGCCTTTTCAAAAAGCAGCATGTGAAATTTGGGACACTTTGTCCCATAGGGAAGCTAGAGAAAACCACTTTTGTCACTCTTGTTGTCAGCAGCTGCTTGTATTCCCTAAATCCCGGCAGATGGGACTGGAGATGGGGCAGAGACCTGGTGGGAGCTGCTGGAGAGCTGCAGGCGTCTCTCCAGCCTCCCTTGGCTGGAGCCAGCTAATCAACCCAGCAAAACCAGCCCCTGCAGGAAGGACGGCCATCGGATCGCAGCAGGGAACCCAGGAACCACCTCCAGCCCCGGCCTGGCCTTGCTGCACCCTCAGGAGGGGCTTGGTCCTGGCCCTGGCCCTGGGCCCACCAGGGAGGGAGGCGAGTGCCTGTCCAGGGGGATCCCTCTGTGGAGGACAGTGGCCGGGGAAGAGGGGACACGCAGGAGGGTTTGGTTCCTTGTCCAGCCACCAGCGAGTCACAGTCACTGCCTCGTGAAAGTGTATTTTGTGGCCTCAGAGGAAACACCACTGTTTGTAGGTTGTCAGGTGCTTACCTGCAGCAGAGCTGTGCCCTCTGAGTAACAACAACAAAACAGTGCTTTAAGGGAAGACACCCTCCTCACATCCACACAGGAGAGGGTTTGGGGAGGAGAGAAGAGAAGGCATCTTTACAGCAGCAGAAATATTAACGGGATGGACGGAGCATGGGGAAGAGAAACATGCAGAGGGGAAAAGAGGTGGTTCAGCTTGCCTGAGGAACAGACCTGGCACTGGAGCACTGGCTGGATGGTCTCTCGGTAGCTGGTACCTGCAACAGCTGTTGCTGTTTCAAAGAGATTGGGAAACCTTGGTTAGGCCATACCAGATTTGACAGTGGCCTTGATCTGATGTGCAAAGGAAGGGGAAAAAAAAAAAAAAAAATCTCATTTTCACTGCTGTCAAATTTGGATATGTGTTATTACTCCTTTTCCCATGTGGATTTTTATTAACATTTTAAAATACAGAGCTGGTTGACATTGACGCGAGTCTTTTAAAAAGTATTTTAAATGAAGCAGGAACAGAGCAAGCACATGCCACTGATCAGTGGTCTGCACTTAGAGAGGGGCGGGCCCAGGCCGCTGCCCCGAAGCGCTGCGGTATGGAAAAAACCAACCCCAAGCGAAGACTTCAGGGGCGAAGCTGCCGGCACCGGCACCGCACGCTCCGTGGCGCTGCCGCTTTAAGGGCGGGCGGGGAGCCCGGCCCGCCTCGGCCCGGCCCGGCCCCCGCGCAGCGGGGCGGGGCGGAGCGGCGGCGGCGGCGGCCGGCAGCAGGTAGGTGTGGGCCGGGCGCTCCCCGGGCCCGGTCCCGCCCCGGCGGGGGGCGGTGCGGCCGCGGCCGCGGCCGGGCGGGGGTGGGGCGGCCGGGCGGCCCGGCCAGGCCCGGCGGAGCGGCGGCTGGAGCGGCTTGGCTCGGCGCGGCCGGGCCTGCGCGGGGTGGCGGCGGCCCCGGCCGCGGTGCCGGCCTTCCCTTCCCCTTCCCCTTGCCCCTGCCCTTGCCGGCGCGCCGCTGGGGGGGCTGTCCGTGCCCGCCGGAGGCTAGCGGCCGCTTTGCAGAGCGGTGCCCAGCCCCGGGTGAGAAACCGGGCATGTCTGGATGGAAGCGGTGACTGTGCCGGTGGCTCGCCGCGGGGCCGGGTAACAGCGCGGTGGTATTTGCCTCCCTCGGTGAAGCGGGCAGCCTTTGGCCTTGGTTAGGTCTGGCTTCCTCCGATAGGAAGCGTGGGGTCGGTGTGGGTATGCTTTGAAAGGCACCTGCTGCTTTCAAAAAAAAAAAAAAAGCTTAAATTGCACAGGAATTGGTTTTTGGTTGTTGGTTTTGGGTGGTTTTTTTGGTGGGTTTTGCTTAGTTTTGTCCCCAAATTCTACTTGCCCACTGGTTTTATTCCCAATAAGATGGGAAGGCCAGAAGTGTCAAACGCGAGAATATCTATCCTGACGCCTTCCAGCACTAAATGCTTAAGCTCAGTTTGGCATTTTGAGCACAGAGCTCTTGGCAGATAGTTCTCTACCGACAATTAATTTAAAAAGAGTAACCATCATGACAGGCAATGCAAAATATATGCCACTGAATCTCAGCCCGGCTCATTTGCAGCAATTCAGGGGGAAAAACCAGCATACAGCAGTAGCTGACAAGATTTATATCTCTGATTGATTTCAGTTAACTTCATGCTTCCCTTAGGCAGATGAGGATTATATAGCTCTGCCTTCAAGAAGGAAGGCATTCGTTAATTACATTCATTAATTACATGGCTCTGCTGAATGGCATTCGCAAATGTGGAAAAATGCAAAATGTTTAGTCACATGTATTTATTTGTAATAAAAATACAAGTCTTTAGCCAACGATTTAAACAAAGACTTAACTGGACTATCAGCCTAAATAGCAAAGTGTTACGGGAGGGAAGTCCCCAGCTTAACATTTTAGTAAGCAATCAAACTAAACCCAGTACCTAAAGCAGAGGCCAGTACACAACAAAAATGCCACTAAACACATACGAACTTTTACTAAAGATACAGACAAATAAAGAAAAACTGAAGTCATGAAATACGAAGTGTTAAGACTTTGTTTTGTTAGCGTATTTTTCCTGTTGTCCTTTTGTCTAGTTTTTTTAAGGGCAATCTGCGCAGCTTTAGCTGTGCCACAATTCTGCTGTTGTGAAAAATTGGCAGGGGTGGGCTGCAGTTGATTTTCTTCATGCATTGTTCTGCTTTTTCATGAAAACCACTGCGGAAGAGAGAAAACAATCGCAAAATAGAGAGTGCAGTTACTCTTGTGTCTGTTCGTACTTGCAGTCTTGCTGTTGTGGAAGCACAGGCCTTAAATGCTGCTCTGGTCATCAGTTTAGGGGGAGGTTCAAAAGCTGTGCCCTGAAGCAAGTAAGTCTGAGTTATTGAAAAGAAATCAGAGAGCAAGATGAGGAAGGAAAAAAAGATATGGAAATATTAAAGGATGGATGAAGGAGGAGATCTGAGCAGGAAGGCAGGAAAACAGTTGCTCTCTCTTCAGGCCACCGCTTGGTAAGTATGCTCGCAGGATTAGTGTAAGAAAGACCCAGGGTCTGCAAGAGATGGTGGGTGAGGAGAGTATGGTGATGAAGCGCTGAGAGGCTCTTCTTCATTCACCTCTCGGCTGAGTGCTGTGGCTCTCCATTCTCCTGATTCTTGAATGAGTCTAAACTCTGACGTACCAATCTTCCATTCTCCTTTTCTTCACTGCTTGTGACCTGAAAACTGGCCTTGAGTGGTGTCAGAAGGCCTTTGAGTGTGAGCTCATCCAGTCTGAATGTCTCACCTTTTAGAAACTTAATTTTTTTAAAGGTGTTAGATTTGGTTTCTCTCTCCTTAGACAGCTTGGAGCACCTTTGTAGTTTCTCACAGGGAGTGGGCTACAGTGATGGAGGTCTACTTTCCTCTACAGCTGAGAGCATCCACATGAGACTATTGCACCGTAAGACTAACCGATCCTTTAAAATACAGACTGAAATGCAACAAATTGGGAGTACTCTTGATTAAGATCAGTTCTTGGGGGTTTTTAAATCGTTTTTTCATTTTGGAGCTGGCAGCCTGACAAATCTGAGGGAGAAAGAGGAAAGTCTTTTGAGGAAATCTTTTAATTGCTTGCCTTTAACAAGATGCTTTCATATAAAAGACTCATCACCATTATAAAACTTGTAATTAATGGCGTCTCTCAAACAACTTACTGATAACCTTTGCTACATCCATAGGCCCTGCAATGCCAGAGCCCTACTGCAAAATCTTAAGATTCAATGGAAGACCCTTAAATGGGAGTAGATTGCTGTGTGTATATCTTCAAGGCAGAGGGAGGGAGATGTTAAAAGGCTGCACATTTAATTTTTAGTTCTATCAGCTGTCCCGCTAACTGGTTGTTTCTCACTGGATATGGTTGCAGCACTCTCCTGAATGGGTCTCTTGATAGCTTTTTCCTGAAATACCAGTTCTTTCAGACTTCAGAGGCTCTTTGGGCAGGGGCAAGGCACGCATTTACGGTCACACAACAGCACATCGACCTCCTCTTCCTAAAGCCCTGGTGGTGCATAGCCTTGAAGTCACTGAAGAAACATCACTTACGTAGCATTGTTCTCCTTTCAGGAATTGTCATCCATCACCGTGAAAAACAACATCCTGTGAGTTTGTTTCAAGCTTTCTGCCTCATCACCTGCTTCAGATAAGCTGTGCTCCAAGCTCTCCTGGGGAGGGTTTGTCCTTGGGGAGACATGGCCTTCCGCAGCTGGAAGCGGCTCCTCCTCTTGGGCAGGCAGAACACCTTTGCCAAGGCTTGGAGGAGCAGGAGGGGAGGCCCCTCTCTGCGCTGGAAGCGCTGCTGCCATTGGAACGCCGGCAAGTCTCTGGACCCCGAGGTGAGAGCGTTTTTGGAGGAGAACACGGAGGTCACCAGCAGCGGGCACCTCACGCCAGAGATACGACTGCGCCTCCTCACCCCTCGCTGCAGGTTCTGGAGGGAAAAACCTGACCTGTGGCCTTATGGGGACCCGTTCTGGGCAATTTACTGGCCAGGAGGCCAAGCTCTCTCCAGGTACGGAGCATGCATCACTAAAGTTGATAAGTCCGGTCTGCTGCAGGCCAGGATGTCAGACCTGGCTCTGTTTGTAGTGATTCCTAGCCATGTGTATTTGCCGTGTATGAGAGCGCATTATCCATACTCCTCTCTGCTTATACAGGAGAGACGCAGTCTCTGCTGGTTGGCAGGGAAGTTTCAGCACTTACTGTATACAGAATAACTTACGGCTCTTAAGTTGAAATCTGTTGTCTTCAGTGGTGATGCATGTGTTGATAACGGGGCTGAATTTGGATCTGTGGAAGGGCTGTGCAGTTGCTGTCAAAACCTAGCAAGGTGTTTAATTCTATCACTCACTCGTTGCTCCAAACAGGAGGATTGCTATTTTGTCATAACACATGGGGGGTTTTTTTGTAGGAGACGGACAGGAGTGTGGATGTGTGTTTGGTCTGTGGAGAAAACTAGGTTTATGCTGATGCACTTGGAGTGCTGCTTAGCCTGAATCACTCTCCTCATTTAGGATTTCAGCAGCCTTATTGTCAAGCCTTATTGTGGCTGTCTTTTAGTTACATCAGAAGCCACATTTTGATTTTGGCCACTTACTGTCAAAATGTCTTTAATGTTCCTGACTCCCAGGAACTAGTTAGAGTTCTTTTATTCTGTAAAATCAAATCTCTCACTTTGAACAGCAGAAAAAGTTCATCATTGTTACAGCAAAGAACAAGCTGTCAGACATTCCCCACATAGATGAAAGGGAAGGATCTGAATTGGGGCTTTGCTGTTTTTCTGCAAGAAAGCATAAATAGGAAGGCGTTTTTGACCAGGAAAAAGATGAGTCTTACAGTTAAATTGCGAGTTGATTAGCCTGCCATGTAGATGAACTAGAATGCTCCTAAACATTAAGTAATTAAATTAGGTAAGGTAATCTCTACCTTTTGTTATCGTATGATTCATATGCCCAGATATTTGGGTAGCAATAATAACTATCTGGCACTTCACCGCTTTATTGACTTATTGTTTATGCACTTGTTTTGATGTATTGGGAATGTCAGAAATTAGCTGCATAATCTGGAAAAGTAAAAAGAAAAAGGGAGCATGGAAAGATGCTGCTTCCCTAACTGTGCTCATTTCACAGTTGGCATTTCCACAAGATCAGGGGTCTCCTATTGCAAGCTATTCCTCTTGGTGTAACCTAAGATACCTCGTTAACCCCGCATGGCAGACAGCAGTCTCCAACAGCGGCGTAACGCGCTGCGCGCGTGCCGGGGGTACAGTCGGTTCCAGCTGTCCTAAGTCACCGCCACCATTAGCGGTAACTGGAGAACCACTCAGCTGGAAACAGGGTACTTCCAGCATTAGGCCAGATCATGCTCTACGCAAGTTACTGCTGGACAGTCATTGCAAATCCAAGCATAGCCCCGAGAAAGGGGAAACAGAGCACTTTCTGTGGAGGTCGCACCCCTGTCCTCCGCTCTGTTGGTAAGCTAGGGGCTGTCCTCAGAGGCATGAGGGCCTCGGGGAGCATTGCCGAACAGCCGAGTTGCTGAGCCGCTGCACAAACGTCCTGCCTGGGTGCCCTCAGGAAAGAGAGCACCTGTAGCTCTTCAAAGTAGCAAAGAATGCTGCAACATTATGGTAACAGTGTAACAAAGCTGGGTGCCAGACCTCATTGCAGAAGGTGATTTTCATTAAAGCGGAGCCAGTTTCACTCAGTGGATTCATAACCACATACTGCAAAGCACCAAGCTCTGCACGTCCAAGCTGTCTGGTAAGGATTCCTTGTGATGACATGTAGGACAAGAGGCATGGGATGTCAGGTCCTCCTCATGTCTCCTGGGTTTCTGATCTGGGTATTTTGTATCTTCAGTCCTGGTCTCGACCTTCCTGCTATGGCCTCTTAATGGCTTGAACTGTTCAGTTTGAGGGTAGGTTGTCTTTTGTTCTCCCAGTCTGGGCTCTTGGGAATCTGTATACAGATGTGCTGGGATCTAGGTGCCATCAACACCTGATACTTATTAAGCCTCTTCCTGCCATTCCTGCTGGTGCTTCTAGGCCCAGACATTCCCATCCATCCGTTTGCCATTTACACCAATCTTAACATTTCCATTACAGTTCTCTGCATTGGAACCCACCTGCAAAAGTTGTGCTTACCAGCAGCCCTGCGTGAAGAGTCAGCCATCACCCTTCATGCCAGAAGACCACACAAATGTAGAATCCTCTCCTTGTTCTACTTTAACAGAAGTTATGGCAATTGGTAGTAAATTTATGGCAATTTGCAGTAATTTATGTCACCTAGGGCTCTCCCCCCATCACTTAGGGCCTTCCCCTTTGCAGAAGATTGAATTTCAAGGCAATTGTTAAAGTTCTGAACCCTCAGTAACGGCTATGTGATTCGTAGTGTTTAACAATAACTGCTGCTTGCCTTCTGTCAGTTCTTCTCTATTTCCAGCCTAGAGGTTTTTGCTTGCTGATTCCTCTTGGCAGGTGTCAGCAACTAGATGAAGATACTCTTCCTGCTCACCGCTGCTCTATTCTCATTTTCTTGTTGCTACTCAGGAACAACATTAAGCAGACTAGAAGTATTTGTGTCTGTGTCTGCATGGCTCAGGAAAAGAAAGAGGAGAAATTCCTCTTCTTCCAAGCAGTTCCATAAGCAGTATTTTAAGGCAATGGGTAGGCCTTTTCTTTTGAGGGGTGCAATATTCACTGCGAATACGTCTTCATGTTTCCTCAGTCAGATTGCTTTTAATTTCAACAAATCCTTACCAACAGTTTACTTTCCTGTTTCTGATGCCAAGCATTTTAATCACCTTGCAGTTTCTGTCCATTTATTAGATAAGCTCACCTGTCAGAGAAGGAGCTGATTGAAATAAAATGTTGCTTACTTGGCTGGATTTCTTTTGGGGGAGGGAGTGTGGGGGGGGGAGAGTAAGGGAGAAAGACGGTGGTTCTTGATTTTTATATCAGCAGAGACAAATGGAGCTATGTACCAGCTGCACATGTGGAATGTTTTTAAGATACCATGCTTCATTACATGTATGACAAGAACTCTTATGCAGTGTAATGCAAAGCTGAGAAATTTGCATAATCTTGTTCATTGCTTTAACAGTTTTTCTTTTCAGGTATATTTTAGATAATCCACGCGTTGTTAAAGGACGATCAGTTTTGGATCTTGGAAGTGGATGTGGAGCAACAGCAATAGCTGCTGTGATGAGTGGTGCGTCGCAAGTCCTTGCTAATGACATCGACCCTAGTAAGGCCTTTTTTTTTCATCTCTGTATAAAGATATTTATTATTTTTTAAAGCACATTTAACATTGACTTTTCTTTGCTCCATTTGGGAGCAATTCAGGTTCCAAACAGAGTTCTAAGAATGCTGAAAAGATGAATAGATTTTGCCAGTATTAGAAGCTGGCTTGTACCAGCCTCTCCTGCACTGAGTATATCTCCATAGCTCCTTAGAATGAACAAACAACAAAGTTTCTATCAAGTGTTTGCCTATACACCATCACAGCTGGTTTGGAAGAGAACTCCAAGCGCAGGCGGCAAGTTGGCTTCTCTGTGGGACCCTAGCATTTTCCTGCACTTTCGTATGTGAGGGCCTAGATTCTGCCTTTTTCCCCCAGACTTTGTTTTCCCATAATTGACTTATGAATTCAGTTTATTCATAATTTAATTACTCATTGGTTAGGGAGGAAGTATATCAATAGATTAGGGCAGTTGGATATTCTGGTTTGATTCCGTGATTGATTTCCCTTGGTATCCATTCCAGGAATAGTTCTTTCCTGTGTCATGGTGCAATGAGGATAAAATTCCATCACTTTATGGCAGATTTTGACCCATAATGAAAACTGTGGAAGTCTCTAGATAGGATAAACAAAAATATTTAAGAGATGAAATTGAAAGATGTGTCAAGGAAATTTGTAAGGGGGCTGAATGGCAGAATCCTAAAATGTAACTTTCATTTTACTTTGACTTTTCTTTAGTTGCAGGAATGGCAATGATCTTGAACTGTGAACTGAACCACCTGAATCCCTTCCCCATCGCCATTAAGAACATCATTAATTCAGAGGCCGGCAACTGGGACCTCATTGTTCTAGGAGATATGTTTTATGATGAACAACTTGCTGATGGCCTGCATCACTGGCTGAGGAAATGCACCAGGATACAGCAAACTGAAGTGCTGATTGGTGACCCTGGCAGGCATCAGTTTTTAAGCCACAGCATTCGCAGTCAATTGCACAAAGTTATAGAATATTCACTTCCCGAGTATACTAGACAAGAAAACAATGGATTAACATCGAGTATCGTCTGGAGTTATCAGCCCTCAAATAGCTTAGAAAACCGTTGAAGCTGGCTTTCTAATGAATTTTATCTCACTTGGTTGGCTTTTTTTTGTAAGTATGTAAAATGAAAATGGGAATTAAACACAGAACATATCTGTTGATGCAAAGTAGATTACTGTACCTTCACTGTACTGATTTCAGTCATACTCACCAAGGCTTTCGCTCCGTTTGAGGTAAAAACTACATGCAAACTGTATTCAAAGGGGTCTGCACTGAAGTGCAAATCCAAAGACAAGTTACATGTAAGAGTTTGCATGCCTGATGTTTTTCATGTATATTCAAGTCTTGCGCTCTGACACTATTGTGAAATGTTCTGGACGTCCAGCATACTGCTGTGGGGAGAAGGCAGTGGCTGAAAGGTTACTGCGCTGCTTTCACAGACTTTTGCAGCTTATTTACAGAGAAAATTTTGCTGTCCTTCGTAAAACTCTCCACTAGATTATTAGCTCATACTATGCTCAACTTGAAGTGCCTTGCTCTCTTTCTGGATATCTCTTCTGAATGTCAAAGTAACTAATTTGAATCTCCCCCTTCCCCTCTATAATAAAAATATATTCTTCCTTGAAGCTGCCAGAGTGATTATTTAGGAGTTGCATGCAAATCTAAAATATGCTTCTTGAACTCTAGCCAAAGTAGAAGTTTTTAGTAAGAGGAAAGTGACTAAATAGTAATTAGTTATAGGGTAACTTTATCCCCTAGAGGGTAGGGTCAAGTGATCTACATTCCCTAACTTCGCAGGGGTAAAAAAGGCAATCTATCACCATGGGAAGCTGGTGAGGGATGAAGAAATCTTTCCTTCCGTGATGTTTCTGAACAGAAGGTAACTAAATAAAAACAGGGAATAAAAGTTGGATATAATTATTTTTCTCTTCTCTTGAGGAAATGCTGGACAACAAGCTCCAGAATCGTTCTTTCTCAGCTACATCTATCAAGGAAGAACCCTACGCAGGGTAAAAAAAAAAAAACAAAACAAAAAACCCCCCACCAACGAAAATTTGATCCACAGTTAAGAGGCTGTAAATGCAGCCATTTGAAGAAGAAACCAACATTTTTCAGAGCAGTCTTGCAGGAACTGCCACCTTTAGCAGTTAACCATTGAACAAGCAGTGATGGGGAACTAATAAGTGCAGAATGGAACACAATGCACCTACAACTATTCAAATACCAGGTGATGTGGTGGAAGCTTATAAATGTGAAAAAGTATGTGGTACTCACTCAGAAAACCATGGTGTTTATGAAGAAGGAGGTTTAGGAGCACATTCAGATGTACGTGGTCATAAAATATAACTTAACAAGTTTTCAGAACTATCCAAACGGAACACTTACAAACTTTAATCTTCAGAACAATATGGGAATATTCTGCAGTGCTCACCCAACAATTTACAACAATAACAATATCCAAACAATACAGAATATGAAGTGATAAGTGCATACATGATGTTCTTCTCCCACTTCACCCAGTGCTTGTAAACATTTGTTGAAAATGACTGTCGTTTAACCCAAATCAAAAAATACTCCAGTAGAGTTATGCTAGCAATAAACACATAAGAGAGCAGACTCAATCTCTGACAGTGAAGGATTTAACATGACTTACATTAAACTTTCAAACCTAAAAATACAGTGTTAATTCATTGCAGTGTTGTACAGATTTTTAAGCACAAGGTGAGGATATACCACTAAGTTACACATTTAGAAGAGGCTATAGGAGAAGATGGTAAATCTACATGCACATTTAAGGATACAATGTAAGCTGCATTTGCCTTCAACGTGACAAATCCAAGGTTACATTAGCAAGGGGAAAAAGGACAACTTTGCCAGTGAGGTTAGCAGTAGCACTGTCCCATAGATAGACTTTTTTTAGGTGTCCTTTACTGTTATAGATTTTGGTGGTCTTCCACCTTTACCTGCTTTACATTATCTTCATTTATAATTTTCTTTCTGGATGTAGCACTTGAGATGAGAGTCTGGCGACCATCACCGCACTATGTTAGAGTTACATGTCTTTCTTACAATAACAGACTGAGGGAACTGGGCTTGTTCAGCTTGGAAAAGAGAAGGCTTCAAGGGACCTATAAGCAGCCTGCCCATACCTATGAGGCGGTTGTCAGGATGACAGCCAGGCTCTTCTAGCGAGAAAGGGTATAAGTTGAAACAGAATAGGGTCAAACAGGATAGAAGGAAAAATTTTTCCACCATTAATACAGCCAAGCAGTGGAACAAGTTGCCTCAAAAGGTTGCGAAGGCTCTGTCATCTTCAGTTTTTCAAGACTTGGCTGGATAAAGCCCTGACTAAGCTGGTCTGAGCTCTGAGCTGGCCCTGCTTTGGGCAGGAAGTTAGACTAGAAACCTCCTGAGGCCCCTTCCCACTTGAGTTACCTTACAATTCTACTTACTCTTTTTGTGGCACCCTTCCTGAAACCAGGGCTGGCAGCCTGATCCTTATGCTTTACTTATTTGACACAATTACTGAGCGTGTCATTGCCGCTGCCTAATCAGCTAGATGGATCAATATGAAAAATAGTGCAAAACAAATTTATTGCCAGCTCATGTCCAAGAGTTCAAAGGAATGATGGGCCCTGATTTGCCCCACAGGGCAAAACAATAAACTACTCTATAGCCAAAAAAGGGAATAAAACGTGGTAGATTAGGTTCTTAGGCCTCTATCTGGTCCGAGGATTTGCTGCAATTACAAACTTCGGATGCTAGTTGCTAATGTAGCAAAACCAACTTCTCCTGTTTGCAGGAATGGTTTGTACTGGTGCAGCTATTCCTATAGGTATCATAGGAACACATTCATCACTGGGCTGAGCCATGGTACTGCATGCAACAAGAGTTAGAGATTTAGGCACTGGAGTTTGAAAATTATGCTTTCAGTTACACTTGAACAAGTTTTCTAAATGCACTTGCTCTTCCATAAACCATATAACCAACAGAAGAACAGAGATTATTGTCAGACATCATAATATCCTTTAATATTACTGGATGCAACACATATTATTATCTTCCATGCAATTTGGCCTGAACTTTAAATAGATTAGTAGAAGACTGGTTTATTTCTGCCACAGTTAAAATGAGTGTGGCTATGACAAGTGTTAAATTATAAAGTAAACATATTCCTTATGGTGGCCTAAATTCATGGGTTTCTAAGTGTCATCAGATCCATGTAAGACCACCCTAGTTAAACCCTGCTACTTCCAGATGCAGAGTATCAACAGTGTGCTACCTGCCCTGTATAATGCTAAAATTGCTAGCATTTAAAAAAGTTTAATGTAGAAGTCATAGAAGTCTCACTAGACATTATGCTGTTTCAAGAACACCAGTGAACATGACTTATAATTATGATGAGACCACAGCTCCATCATGTAATAAACTCATTCTACACTTCTAAATTTTTTTTTCTTTAATATGACTACAATTGAACAATATATAAATGGTTGTTATTTTCAGCTTCTGGGGGCCACTGGAGATATAATAAACCACATACAGCAGAACACATACTCTACTGAACTCTACCATCCTGAGATTCATGTACTCAGACACTAAATTTGGTCCTATTTCACTCACAGCTATGCTTATAAGGACCAATGTTTTGTTCCCTAAAAGGATTTTCATGCAGGAACAAAGCCAGAGCAAATAAGTATTTGCCCATATACAAGATTATTTTATTGATCATAGCTACTACTCTGAAATTTGTTAAGTCACCACAACAATTTCAAAGCAAGTTTATGTTTACATGTTCACAGACTGTACTTTTGGATGTGTAAAAATCCAGCAAGTATTTGATGGTAAATAAAACCAGAAACCTGCGGCATCAGTAACATCCAAAGAAAGGTACCTACAGTTTTTCTTCCATACCTAGCAAAAGTACATGGTGACAGGAGATTGATTGTTACTACTTAAAATACATTTGCATTGCTGTTAATGCCACCTCCATTCACCAGTTCTGTCTGTTGACTTTTGTCAGATTAAAGTCCCAACTTTACAGACACTTCTGCATAAGTGTTAATACTATGTTTGGGCTTGGTACTTTTACTTGCAACCACCCTCTCAGACTACAAACTCAGAACACAGACTTACTTAAATTGGGTTTGTCTACGTAGCTCAGATGCTAAAAGATGCTAAGTAGTAACCAAATCTGATACTTCAAGGAGGCTGAGCGATGACAGTGTAATATTAATTATAGTTTAACTTTCCTCTTAATGAAGTATGATCAGTGATGCAGAGACAGACAGGGCTCTAACTAGAGACAATGGGGAAGCCCAGACTCACAGGCAAGGACTGGAATGGCGACGGAGACCTCTGGTGGGAACAAGGAGGGAAGCAATCCGGTGGTACAAAAGTCACCAGCTATTTCTCCAAGGTGCTTGTTTTCTGAAAGAGCTCTCCCATCTGTAAACTTGACACTCATACGTACACGATAGATAATCAGTAAACAGTCCATGTTACTTGCTTGATTTTGTTTGATATGACTAGCTGCTCTAAAACATCTCGGGAACGATCTGCAAAAGAACCAAGGAATTTCTTGTTATTCATTCAGAATATACATAGGTGGTGTTTAGAAATTAGGTAAACAGCAAAATAATTCAATTATATATCTGCATTTATGCTTATCTTGCTATTACAATGTCACACTTCAGATATACCTGTAGTAATTCAAAACCACTCAATTCTTTCTCCAATCACATAACTGTAAAGCATCACCAACCAACCAAACTTAAAAAACGCAATATAGATCATAACCTCTCTTAAGTTTGTTTTTTTTTCAGGCTGACCAGTCCTTCTCCATTCCACTGTTTCTTGAATGGATGCTGTTCCATACTTTTGGAATAGAGTAGGGGTTTAAGGTGCTAACATATTTTTCTGAAGTCTTATCATCAACTTTGGGTCTTCATCAGCATGTTGAGGGGGGGAAAAAAGGAAAGAAAAAAATCCAAACTCTAAAACAACAAAAAAATCCCTCTCTGAAGGTTGCCATGTTTCAAAGCAAAACTCTCACCTTGCTTTGAAAATCTCAGTGTATGATTATTATTTTATCTGGTAAGTTATTATTTGTTTGGGATTATTTACAAAGTATAGTGTGCGTTTCCAGAGAGCAAGAAGATACTATCAGGAAGTAATTACTCTTCTTACTCCCTGCATGATTTGACCTACCTGTTATCAATGGGCATCCATGGAACAGAAAAATGTGTATCTTCGGACAACAAGTAAGGACCGCTTCCACAGCAACATCAGTCAGATTCACACAGCGTTCCATGTGGATCTCCTGTTATGAAAATAGTAGTAACAAAAGCCTGTCAGAGCACCCATAGTTTTGGAGGCAGAGCTTTCCTTTGCCCAACCATTTTCAGAGATCCCCACTGTTCTGTTTTCAGTGGGGATAGAGTTAATTTTCTTCCTAGTAGCTGGTATAGTGCTGTGTTTTGGATTTAGCATGAGAATAACGTTGATAACACACTGATGTTTTTAGTTGTTGCTAAGTAGTGTTTATACTAAGTCAAGGATTTTTTCAGCTTCTCATGCCCAGCCAGCAAGAAGGCTGGAGGGGCACAAGAAGTTTGGAGGAGACACAGCCAGGACAGCTGACCCAAACTGGCCAAAGGGATATTTCCATACCATATGACATCATGCCCAGTATATAAACTGGGGGGAGTTGGCTGGGAGGGGCAGATTGCTGCTCGGGAACTAACTGGGCATCGGTCAGCGAGGGGTGAGCAATTGCATTGTGCATCGCTTGTTTCGTATATTCTAATCTTTTTAGTATTATTATTGTCATATCATTATTATCATAATTATTTTTCCTTCCTTTCTGTCCTATTAAACTGTCTTTATCTCAACCCATGAGGGTTTTTCTTTTCGATTCTCTCCCCCATCCCCCTCGGTGGGAAGAGTGAGTAAGCGGCTGCATGGTGCTTAGTTGCCAGCTGGGGTTAAACAATGACACCCACACAGAAGAAATTATGACCTACTACTCCTCTGTGCATTGACCCCATATGTGGTCCTGTACAGACCAGGAAAATACCCTCAGGAAAAATAAGACAGCTTTTCTATGAAGAGTTGAAACTAAAACCATAAACCCGAGTTTTCCCAAAACACATGTATCATTCAAGACAACTGAGAAAACTCTTCAATGAGATTCTACAGTGTTTGAGTCCCATCGGTTTTCCTATGACACACATTCTCCTAGTAATTTGTTGTCCAGGAGAACAGGACCCAAACTGAATTCTGGGGTTTCCCAAAACAGGCAGGATTCGTAAGTCTCTGCTGAAGTTCCTAATATCTATCTATCTATATGTCTACATGGTTCCTAAAAGAAGTCCAGGAACTTCTTCCAAGACTAGACTAAAACCTGCTGTCTTCTTCATTTCTGTGCAGTTGTAAAACTAGTACCTGTTGTATGTGCTAGAGAAAGAATAAACTCAGAATAAATTAACAGATCATTACCAACTTTTTTTTCCCCTCTAAACTGCCTTACATATTAATAAATATAACATACAAGAGGAAATGCAGAAAAGAGACTATCAAATCTAATGAAAATAGGATTTGGGAAAACATACTTTGGGGATCTTGGTGTAAAAATAAAAAAACCCCATTGTTTTATTGTGAAAGAGTGTCTTTCCAAATGATAAATTCCAAGGATCTTGAAAGAGCACAGAAATGAAAGGGACCTTTCGTAATAAATGCAACTTTGTACAGAATGATGACACAGAAAACAAGAACTGTATTCACAGAAGCAAGATATACAAAAGCTGATATATGCATAGTTTTTAGTTCATTTTAATAAGTAGAGTGAAATGTGGAATCTTAATGCCTCTGAATGAAGTAAAAAGATTTATAAATCTGCCTGCTAGTTACAGTTTGAGAATTTTAAGACTCTACTTTTTTCAACGTGTACCTGACATTAGAACACTGTCTATAAATTTGCACTTCGATGACATGAAACAGAGGTATGAGGACTGTGGCACAGACAAGGAAAAGAGTTACACTGAAGAAGAGATTGTAGCAAATAATTCTATATTCTCTACTAAATTTCTTTTTCTTACTGCTTGTAAACGAAGAGACCTAAACCATTCTAGCTGTTTATACTGACAGAACACAACTTTTGGTTTTAAAATTGTCATTCCACACAAAAACATTAAATTTTACCTTATAAATACTGCACAGACTGCCACCCCCCCACCCCCCCCCAAAAAAACAAATGCAAAAGCACTTAAATACATGGCTTTTAAGGAAGTGGAAACAAGTATTGAGCACAGGAAAATAAACAAGCAAAATCCATGCTACTATTCAGTCTGGCATGACTGAAATTTCTCAGTAGTTATTCTGAAATCAAAGCCCACCACCTCAACATTACTTTCTTGAACACTTATAGATGAAGCAGGTCTTATGTAAGCTACCTAACTTGTTCTTCCTGATCTAGTACAGCTTGCACAGGCATCCATGTGCAGCACACACAAAAGAAAACCTGTGCACTTTCAAAGAAATAGTAACTACAGCAATGTGACCAGGAAACACCAAAGGCCACATTCCATAAGCTGGAAATTTTTATTTAAAATAAATGGAACTGTGTTTCTGCGGTTTGAAGAAAAAGGGCTTACACACAAGAATATAATTCTCTGCGAACTGTGGACAGTAATAATAAAGAGGGAAGATAATACTGACAGAGTAATTATACCAACATTGCTGGAAAATAGTTCAAAACCCTCTAGGAACTTTAAAAACCCTGCTCTACTCAATAGCAAACCCAAAACTTATTACAATAAACTTATGAAAACTTATTACAATATTTGTGTTTTAAGACATATGTACTGAAGACTTTTGGGAGTGACCTAGTCTGAATGACCTAATCCAAATCACAGTGATTGATACACATTGCTTTACATTTGTAGGCTGGATACGAGAGGTGTCTTATGAAGACTATCTGCGTAGTCTCAGGGTTGTTTAGAAAATCTGGAATCAATGTTTTGCTACAGCTATAAGTGTAACCAGCTAAAAGACAAAGATATTTTCAAGTCACTTCTAGTAGACAAAAAAAAGATCTCTCATTGCTATTGTCTGAAAAATAATAATTTCATCTTGTACCCCAAGACTTATCAAGACTAAAAAGATTGGCCAAAATAGACAAGATCAGCTGGAAAAAAACAAAACCAAATCTAACTGTTCACCCTCCAAATAAAACAATAACAGTTCTATTTTTTCCAGGTTATTAATACTGTCAGTTGACCCAGATTTGGTATTTTGTTTAGGGTTGTTTTTTTAATTAAACACTATAAACTAGTAAAAGTATGACTTGCTTCCCATCTTAGTTTCTAGATTAATAGCTTGGATTCAGAACCAGCCTTTACAAAAGCAAAACCACACACACAGATAAGAAATGTACTATATAGAAAAGTAGATCATCATTCATGGTAAGAGGTATGGGATGCCTCTTCTCCATCATTTTATCACTGTCTCAGTGCCTAGAAATCTTTATGCAAAGAGAACTTCATTTTCACAGTTGCTTTCACAACTCACCTATGCAGAGGTGCTAACTGATTTCTTAAATCTATGAAATTATCCACATTACAAATTCTGCCTCAGCGTTCAACAGAATCAAGAAACAACTCCAAAGAAATCAAGGGAAAAAGTTAAGCATTCATTTGCATTTATTATACAGCACTCTAAAACAACATGAGTTAAAATAAGCATAGTACATTCAACAGAAGAAAACTCATTTTGAAAAGATTGAGGTTCTCAAAAAGCTGGTCTGGGGCACTGCTAGAGAGACAGAAAATACTTAATTCATAACCAAAATCAGGGCAAGTGTGTATACAAACAAACGCAAAAGTCAGCCAATAAAAACCATACCTCAGAAGTAATACTGATAATAATAATTAAAAAATGGAAGTATTTGCTTTTGTTAATTTCTTTGTTATTAGGTTAAGTCAGTTACCTTTAAATTCTTTGAACATGTTCCACTCACTAGTGCTACAACACCATCATCTGTCACCTAGAGAAAAAACCACATTGTTATTAACACAATGGATTAAAGCTCAATTTTTTCAAACACAGCTATTTGGGGGGACAAAAAAAAATTATATTAATTTATTTACTCCCTGCAGTCACTGAATACGCTTAACATTACAGTATTTTCTTCCCAACTAAGCTTGTAGAGAAAATTATCCAAGCATGTTTTTTCAGTCTATTAAACACTGTTGCATTTTACTGCCATGTGATCCAGCCTGGCTTTCTACCCAGATGTTTCCAACTGCGTAACTGCTATTTCTGCAGCTTGTCTCATTTAACAGTGGGTACACTACTTTGGTCAGAGCATGGAACTTCTAATTTGTAAGGCTTAAAGCACTTCTGCTCTACCTAGACCAATTTTTCTCCTGTTTTCAGAACTGCTGGAGATGTTCCTGAAGAAAGTTTCTTGGGTTGGGGAAAAAAAGTAATCATAGCAGTCTTTTATCCGCTATCTTACTTTTACTTATCTTGAAGCAAACCAGTTACATAAGACAAAAATCCCTCAAACAAGCAGTCTTACAGCAGTTGTCATACACTTGCACTAAAAGGTTTATCAAAGTGATAGGGTACAGAGAGCCACGAAGCAATGATTACCTGCAAGAGAGAGGAGAGAGACAAAAGACATTCCTTTCCTTAGAAAGGCAAGAAAGGCCAATTTATTCGTTTGCTTCCGGGAACCAAATTCATTAAACTTCCTCCCCACTTCAAAAGCTGGATTGGATATCAGATCCATCACACAGGTTTTTTCATAGAGCTTAAATTAGATGGCAGGAATAGTAGTCATCAAATACACAAAGTAAAGCTCAGCCAAATTTGACAGGTAGAATCCAGAGACCACAAGCTCCATTTCTGTTTAAAGACTTGATTATTCCCATTGCACAAATTGTCTTATTGCCTTCTGGCCCTCTATTGCAAGTCTGCTGTACAGAACTGTAATAGAAAGGGTCAGATCAGTGCAAATGGAGAATGGACAGGAATGTCCCAGCATGGAGGCACATGAAGGCCTATAAGAATGGCAGGTACTGTCAGTACCTAGCTTAGCAGGTCATCAAGACGACGGCACGTTTAGCTCCTCAAGACACCCAGACCAGGAGACAAAGGGCAGTAAATGAATAAATTCTACTAACTCCCATAGGTGGGACAGAATGGAGACAGTAATCACTGTCAGCTCCTAAAGGGTATGAAACGGCGCATCCAAAACCAGTGCATGGTCACCAACCTAAGACCAGCCCGAGTAAAGTGATTAAGATTTGATAGCTTGTGTCCTTTATCCTCCATGTCATCAAAACAAACCCGGACCAGACTGCCTGGCTGGAGCCTGAACACGGGAGAGACCATCTGAATGCTACTGTCTTGACGCTTGTGAGTGTATGGTTACGACAGCGTGAGAGCATTAAACCAGTTTTGTATTAAAATAAAGGCCCCTCACTTCCCTGTATGAGCTCACAGTAACCACTGCTATACTGTTACTACAGTGTTGCAGTATTGTTTCCTACCCTATTGAATGTCTACGTGCATTGTCTGTAATGCCACATCTGCCCACCCTCATCAAGGGATACACTCTCATACTGGGGATAAACCACCTGCAGTTATTACCAAGCCACAAATACATCAGCTTCTTGGTACAGAGCAGTTGTCACCAAACTCTGTATGCATCTCTAGCAAGGGCTTACGTAGCCCAGTACCAGCAGTTAAGTACATTAGCAACCCAGCTCTGTTCTACATGAGAAGTGTCTGGACAGATGAAATGACTAACCAGCAACACTCCTGCTTTTGCCAACACATTTTGCAGAGAACTAAACTGTCCCACACCCCACACAGAAAACTGCTGCAGTCTGCACAGCCCTTTCAGGCAAGATTCTTCCCACAACTATTTGCCATACACTGAGTCAATGAACATTAAAGAGGAAATGTACTGTTTAATTAGTGCAAGGATTTGGACTCTTGAGCCTGTGTTTCTACCTGTTAACACTGCTGGGATTTAGAGCACACTAGAAGTAGAGCAGTAAGTACAGGGTTTATGTATAAAACCTACCTCCTCAGAATGGTAAACATAAATAGATTTCTTATGCGGTCCTGGGTCAGTGTAGCAGACTTCTTCAGGCCAAGCTTCCACTCACACTGTCTGTGTGCATACAGGGGACACAGAGCTACAGCTCCTTCTTAGTTCAATCCTTCCCTCGCCTCACCCGCCCCATTTCTTGCTATTTTGTACCACTTCTATACCTTCTACTTACTGTACTTCATCTCTGCAGTCACCAGATGAGCCCATTTTTAAAATGGCTACATCACCTTGAGGCATTTGGCCCCTTTGTAGTCTAGCTCACATCTGCTTCCTTGTTCCTGCAAGTAAGCTGTGCCCGTCTTTGCCTGTTCATTTATTTCCAATGTTCTCACTGTTTTACTCTTTCACACAGCTTTGACAGTTCCACTTGATATTTTTACTATACATTCTGGCACTCAAACACAAGAATATGGTTAGGCCTTGCAATCTCTACAGGCATGAGCCATCCATAGTTTCTCTGCTTCATCTTAAACTTACTTCATTTATATCTAGTATATGTTTCCATTTATTTTTAGTCAAATGAAATTCAGAATTCTAGTGTATTATCACCATATGATTATCAGAAAGGAATAAAAAAATGTGGAAACATTTAGTTACTGAAGAAGCTTTCATCTCATTTAAAACATATACAGGGAAACTTAGCCATTTCCCATAAAGGAAGAGAGAGGCAAGGGAACAAAAAAGTAATGAAATAAGTTTGAAGAAATAGAGTTAAATGATAATAATAAAAATTACCAAAGAAAAGATTAAAATTACTTTTGATGCCCTACTGCTGGAAAAACTGAAAGAAGAAGAATAGCATCTAAAATAAGAATCTGCTATGTGTTTTCCAGATCTGACACTTCATTACAAATGCTCTGTGCTTGACTCACATTTAACAAAGTAATCACTCACCATCAGTCAACTGAATGCTACACTTACTGTAAAAAATCCTTTCCCTCACTTCATTATCTCACTGTAATTATGAAGTATGTTACAGTATTGCTGTTGCAGCTGATCTCCCCCTTCTCATGCTAAATACTAATTGTTGTTAAATCCTCTTACCTGCCCTTTCTGACATTTTAAATGTCATTCTTTCCGTGTTGACTCCATAACATAACTCTGACAAGCCACTCAGAAAGCACAGTCACTCTTGAACTAGAACTAATTATGGAGTGTTTACTTCTACTAGGGGCTTATATTGTTTGACATCCTATATTACTATTATTCAGGTCAGTTTGTCCTAACTGAAAGCAGACAATAATCTGTCCAAGATTCTACTTTCTTTAAATGAAATATTTTGGATTACTTTACAACTTGAAGAAAATGATTGCACTAAATAAAGATACTGAAAAAAACCTCCAGTATTAGGTAGATTTTAATAAAAGTTTCTCTTTGGTCCACAATACATGCTGTAATGCCAAAATGTGTATTTGTCTGGTTACCAAGATGCAAAATATATCTTTCCTTTTCCTTGAGAGGGGGAAATTGGAAGTGAACTGTGGTCCTAAATCTTGTCAAGAGTAGAGCTAAAAAGATCCCCTTTCAATTTTATCATGACAATCTTAAAAAAATAAACAAACAAAAGTCAATAAGCCAATTGCCACCATAGTTACCTGAGTAGATGAAAAGTCCACACTGTGAAGAAATTTGCAGTTTTCTCCTAGTGCCTGCAGAGATGCATCCATGATGCCTGAACAGCTACCCAAGTTCACTATTTGTAGGAACTGGCAGTTGAGCGCAAGAGCAAGAACTCCACTGTCAGTTATATCACAGCACCTTTTAAAAGACGCTTCACGCAAGTAAGGACAGGATAAGGCCAGCGCTATGACACCTGTCAAAGAAACAGAACAATTTAAAGAATTATTCATTTTTTAACATAACCACCATGCTGAATCCAACATGCTGTCCCCTGGTCCTTGACTGTTCAACGTTCATCTCATGCCGTGGTAGCAAGGCTCTGTACAATGAAATAATTTTGTGGTTGGTTTCTTTTAATTCAGGGATGAGAAAAAGAAAATGACAGTGAACAATGCTAGAGTTGATAAAAATTTCTAAATGCTGAATTCCCTTCCATATTGCAGAGGGATACCTGAGGGACATTATATACATGAGGTATCACCTCAGTGAGTGCATGAAAAAAAGCCAATGGCTTGAAAGCAGGCTGATGATAGTGCCACTGATGGTGCAGTGAATACAGGCAAAAAGCAAGGTAAGAGGTCATGTCTGAGGTCAATTCAAGAAATCAAAACAATAGTTCAGAAGCATGACAGGAACCAGGTACACCTATGACACAGCTCAGGCCAGGACTGAAGGTCCACAGACAGCTGGTGTAGGTGGGCATGGCAGGTGAGACCAGTCATGGCCATTAGGGTCTGTTGGTGCCCTCAGAGCCCTGACAGTCAGCAATAACCGAAATATTTGCACAGAAGTGTCGCAAGGTAGTCAATAAAATAGAAGTACATGAACCACAGATGCAATTTGTGAAAGGAACTTATTTCAAGGATGATGGAAACGTGATGATTACAGCGGTACAGAAAATTACATCACTTCTGGATAGATAGAAATAAAAAGTTGAATGTCATTAAGATATGTTACTATGTAAGAACTTGAAAGAAACATGGACAAAATAGTACTTGCTTGGGTCTGAACCACTTTGCAAAGAATGACAGAAGAGACAGTAGTGGTAGTTGAATTTGACAGAGAAATAAGTACTACCGAATATTGTATTAAAGGACACTAAATGTTCCACGTACAACCTACAGAGCAGAAGTTTCCTAGTAGTGACAGGGCTCAGACATTTCTGGATGTGGTAGCCACCAGGTTTCTTAAAAAAAAAAAAAAATCCCACCCAAACAAACCAACCAAAAAACCCCCACCTGTTACTGAATTAGTAAAAGATAACACTGCTTTAAAATGGGGTGGTTTGGGGTCTTTTTTTTCTGTATGTAATTGAGATGAGTGATAAAGAACTGTTGCAGTTTAAATTAAAGCCTTCATAACTGATTCTCAGTTTAAAAAGGGCTCAGTTTATAAGTAGGAAAGTTAGTAAAGTTGGATGGACTAGGAACTTGCCAATAAAGAACTAGACTTTCCAGTTTTAACTGCAAAGTAATCAGGAATCTCTATCCAAATAGATGAAAAGTGTACATAAAGAGCTCTAGGCTTAGCTGGTACCTTAAGAACCGCACTAGAAATCAGTGGACAGATGAAGGTATGGAGGGAAGACCATTGCAAACTATATCTTAGGGGTCAAAAAGTATAACAATGAGGTGACATTGAAAATAAATAAAATCAATTTTTAAAAGTTTAACCAATTATTTAAGTAAAAAGATAAGTGTATCACTATGCAGTGGTAAGAAAATACAAACCAAGACTGATCTAAAGTACAGTATACATTAGCTCAATACTAAATTAATATTTTGCCTCAATTTCCAATAAGGATGAGTTAATGATGGAGCAAAGGAGTAAGTGTAATCAAAAGACAAAACAAAACTTGTGGGAAATAAAACTCAGCAAGCTTAATTCTTTTAAGCTAATAGCTCCTGATACAACTTGAAACTGGAGGTTAAAAGTAACACCTGAAATCCTAAAGTCCTAAAGCAAGTGAAGTCTTTTAAGTCAGAGAAGATGCTATAAGCTTATTTAATAACAAATACATTTAATTAAAAAGGGTAAAAAAGTAATTTAGGAAATCGCAAGCCTGAAACTTCAACCCCAGTGGTACTGGTAAGGCTCTGGAACAAGTTTTGAGGAAGGAATAATTAAGATGAAGTGGAAAATACACTCAAATGTAGCATAGTTTTACCAGAAACCTAGCATGAGAGTAACCTGATAGCTCTCTTTCATAAGATAATCAGTGCTCTAGGCCTATAATTTACACCACTGAAGTGAGTTTTAATTAGTATTGGTATGGCATTGGGGATTTTTTTTTAAGCAATGTCTACCCTAGATATTTGTTGCAATTTACTCCAATCTAACAAGAAAAATAAAACAGAAATAAGATCCCAGTTATCTGTGCACAGATAACATACCTTCTGAAGTGATTCCCAATCTGTTTTCTTTGCAAGAATTTAAGTTGATTTTTTTCAGTTGCTTGCAGTTATAAAGCTGCAATAATGCATTATCTGAAATATCACAGTCTCGGAGGTCTAGAGACTCTACAGCAGGGTGCAATACCTGTAACGAAAACCTACCATTTCAGTCAAACTCTGCTATGTCATAGAACATGCATATTTTTATCTAAAATACTTGTAGTGTTAGACATCACATAGAACTTTTAAAAAATATTCACTAGAGGATGGGGTTACCAGTCCTAGAAACTAAAAACTCTAAAGAAAATATGGTATATTTGCTGCAACAGTTCATCTCGTACAGCATGAACATTCAGTTTCTGTGATCACATCTAGAGTAGGAGCACATTAACACTACTATTTAAACAGTGGAAGTACTATTTTGATGGTACAGTTGCTAACACTAGTGCTTCTGCCAGCACAGATACATTTACCAAGGATAATACCCTCAAACTTACTAGCACAACTTTGATGGCAGAAATCTGAAGTGTAAAAAAATACTGCCTGCGATCAAAACTTAAATCCGCTGAACAGATAAGGGTAGTATTTGAAAGATATTTTGCCCCAGAGTATTCTTCTCACCTACACACACACTCTTTTTCTCATAAACAAGCAATCTCATTATCATACCATAAGGAGGTACCAAATCCTCATTAAATAGGTACTTTCGCTCCCACAAGACCATAGGTTGGAGTTTTTGTGAAATCTTCCCCAAGAGGACATTTATGAAATTTAGACCCAAAGCAATGGAAGGCCTCAGATTTTAGTAACAATAGCCATATATCTTACCTCTAATTTAATTTTCAAGGATTCTCACTACTTTTTAATAAACACTGTTCATAGCCCCCTCTTGTGCAAACAATCTATACCTTTGCGGAGCTGTCCTTGAGACCAATAGGCAAACGTTAGATCAGGTTTTCACGTTACCTTGTATTACTCCCTTCAGCTTGTCATTCCCTTCCTTAACTCACAGGGATAAAAGCATACGGTAAATTTCCATACACAAGCAAAGATAACAGCATAGCTGACAGGCTTGTTAAAGGCCTATTCCTTTCTCAGGTTCACCATTCTAACAGGTACAATAAAGATATTACAAGGAATACTGTTTTTCTGTTTTGCAAATATGTAAGATGCTAAAATCTTTACTGACCAAGTCAAATAAGCCTTTTGAAAAAACGCAAAAACTTCTAGTAATTATCATTGCAAGCTTTCTGCAAAACGAATGGCAGACCTCAGACAGCTTTGACAGCTTTTTCTCCACAAATGCTAAAAGCCTCAAATATGTCTCTTTATGCCACAAAACCACCAACATATCCCACAATACACTGGTGAGTAGTTTTCACAAGATAACATTCAGCTCTTATTTCACTCATATTTCTGAATTCATATCTGAGGAACTAAAACAGCCAAACCCAGAGATGATGTGCTTAAAGCCAAAGTGACCATCAACACTTATTCAAGATGCTTGCCCCGACTGTTGGCTTTCTTTCACAGTTCCAAATTGCCTAGGACACAACAAAAGTGAGCAAACTGCTGGTTTTGAAGCCACTTGAGAAATCTTATGAGAAAAAGAACCATTAGATGCAAGGAAGTCTAAATGAGAAGCAACAATACTATCAGAATACTGCCTATATAAAGTAGCTAGAGTATTAAGCTTCCCTAGCCCATGATTCTTCACACACTCAGGTATTACTTAGAGGTTTGCTTTCTATTGTTATTCACAGATTCATATTCACTAAATGTATATACTAAAATCTAATCTGTCTCACAGAAGATGGAATTTTAGATAGAGTATGGATTGTTTGGATGCAGAGTACAGGAGATTAAAGTATAGAGTTATATCCTGTGGACATATGCTGAATGGCTTTACAGATTTTCATGGTAAAAGTGAGTTGGAATAAGGAGTTTAGCATGCGTGTCGTGGAAGGCTGCTTCAAATAAAAAGCAGAGTGAGGGAAAAAAATGCATGATAATACAAATCTGGGCAAGAACAGGGAGGTAAGAGATGAAATAGACGTTTATACATAAGTGCAGGTTAACAGAATGTCAACTGGAAGAAATTGAACTTTAAGCAAAATGCTTAAACACCAAAGAAAGGACATGCATAAAAACAAATGAGAGAGCATAGCCTGGAAAATTCCAAGAGAATAGATCTAGCTGCAATACTGTGGAGACTATGAAAGAAAAGGGCAGGATGGAAGCAATAGCAAAGAAAAAAAATTCCTTATCCGTATGGAAGATCCATTGAGACACTGCAAATGTGTCACATGCAGAATACTTTGGTTATACATGATGTGAGCAAGGAATAGTGAGAAGAGCTAAACAACATAAGCCATTTTTGCTATGCCAAGCAACAAGAATATCTGCAAGATGAAAGAACATGAAAACTGAAGAGCGAAATGGTATGGAGAAACAGTATGAATTCAGAATCCAAGAGGTGGCTAGCATTTTTTTAAAAATGCAAGTGAGATAAACCTGGAAACTGTTAGCAAAGAAAGTTAAGGTATAACATGCCCAAGAAAAGTGATGACAGCTAAGGATAGAATTGCAGGAAATTGCAGGAACAGAGAAAGGAAAAACACATGAGAGAAAGAACCAGAACAGAATATCCCAGTGTCAGAAGGAAAACAGGCTCCAAGAGAAGGCACTGATCAACTGCTGAATGAAGACAAAGACAGATGAGATTTTACAAAGAGACAGAGGAAAAGATTGTAACTTTTGTTTGTAGATTGTGACTACAATTGTGACAAAAGATTGTAACTCTCTAGATTATTTCCAGACTAAAGATATCCTAATAGATTTTGTGCATTTATACACACACAATCATATGGTTTTAATTATATACATCTCTTCGGATGCTTAGAAAGGATTACTTACTGAAAAGATAGCCTAAACCAAATTTTGTCAACTCATATTTTCCAAAATAAGATAAATAAGACTCTGATCTTTACTCAAAGACTTATTTTGTGCAATCAAAAAATGGTGCATACTAAAGATAAATTTTTTTGTTCGTAAGTTTTCCACAGTACTTCTGATTCTGCCTATAGTCTTGGCTTCACTATTCCGACTCTGAGAAACTAATACTATTTGCCTCTTCCGAGTTACATGTCAAAGCAGGAATG
The DNA here is from genome assembly GCF_018139145.2 of Gymnogyps californianus. Classification (NCBI taxonomy): domain Eukaryota; kingdom Metazoa; phylum Chordata; class Aves; order Accipitriformes; family Cathartidae; genus Gymnogyps; species Gymnogyps californianus. Next base: position 152,076,398 of record NC_059471.1, read on the forward strand.
AACAAGGAGTCATTCATTTTCTGTTTCACCAAGGCCAACCTTTAGCCTTCCTCAATTCTCACGCCTCCCTTTGAGGCTAAACAAGATAACAGTAGACAGGTACCAAAATAGATGTGCCCCATAATTTATAGCTAAATAAAAGCCATTAACTGGTTTCATTTTGAAACACTGACACACATCAGTGAGCAAAAGGGATAAGAGAATTTGACCTATCAGTTTCTAGCCCTAGCATCATCATATTTCAAAGAATCAAGGTTTAAATAAATTACATGGAGATCATGTGCATAATGTCAATAGAACTTAACAGAAATCTAACAAGTTCCTGAAATCTTTCCATTACTAAATTATGCACTAGCTTCTTGAAATATACTACATTCAGGAACAGAGACTGGTTTGCAATAAGAGTCTAGTTTCCCATACTGAAAAAGGATAATATATGTCAGCTGATTACACAGAAGTCAATTATCACTGAAGGGAGAATGTTTTTAATTTACTTGTCACTACAAACATAATCCTATTACTACTGATACAGGACTATTAATATTATGAAGTTTAAGAAAAAAAACTGTAAAGACATGGACAGAGTAAGCACGCCTGAATTTATCTGTTGTCTCGTGTAAACAGTTTTAGTTTAGTTCATCCTTTTGTATTAACTATCACAGACAGAATAGTTTTGAATGGGTTCTTACCTCACTGATATTTGAATCAGTTATTTGCCCTTGCCTACTCATTAATTTGATCAGTTTATCCTTTATGTTGGGTGGCAACGACTTAATATCTGCAGCATATCTGGAAAGGTTCTTTGTCAAACACTGAAGGCATCTGAAATAAAGGAAAGTTACAGTACAGTCAAAAATAGGCATTACATATTAGAACTAGAACAATCAAGCCATAAGATGTCATCTTCTGCATCCAGCTATGCTGCTTTCAAACCTTATCAGTTCCAGCTGTTCCATGCTACCACCAATTCAATTATTGCCCTTTGCGGTCAATCAGCTGATCCTTCTGTGCAAGTGTTCCCCAATCAACTGTAGGCAAAAATTAGCCTCATTCACTGCAATCACGAACCCAGCTCACAAAATGAGTTTGCTGGTAATACATTCACGAGCTCTAAGAAAAGCCTTTTCACCAGCTAAGCCTCCACGCGACAGGCAGTAAAATCTTTAGTTGGGACAGCTAGTTCCAGAGAAGGGACATGTCTCTTTCACTTCAGTTAAAAACATTAAGGAAATATTTTTAGATGTAGTATTTTGTTCACTGTCTAGTCTGTAGTACTCTTTTAATATGAATTGTGCTGTGTAACCCTGTGCTCAACCCTTTTAACTGTGCTTAAAACTAGATATGATCACAGAGGATCGTCACTTCAGGCAGAAGTTTTTCTGCCTTATTGGGGTCCAGGAAATCTCATATCAACAAGCTCAGGGTCCCACAAAGTAGATTAGGCAAATAAAATAACAAGTGGACACACAGAAAATAGAATATATAGGGGAAAGTGAACCCACTTGGATTTTTACAAGGTATTCAAAAAGCCTCATCAGCAATGGTTCTTCAAGAAATTAAGCTGCCCTGGGATGAGAAGGAAGGTTCTCACACAGATGGCTGAAATCCTATCACAATCAGAAACATTGATTGGTTTGACTCAGTATAGCCATTCCTTTTTTAATAGCAGTGTTTTAGGCCTCCTTCCCCCCACGTTTATTCATCAGAATGATTTATCAACCTGAAGGAAACAGCCTGATTATCATACACACTGGGCTAGAGATTTTGAACTAACAATAATGCCACCATACACTGCATTTTCTACACAGCATAAACACTCCCTGGGCACCTTTTGTATTAGGGTCAAAATTGTTTCCCTGTTCGGAGCAACCTGTTCCCTTGGCCAGACAATGAAACTTACTTACACAAAGACTTATACAAAGTTTCCATCATGAGATACTGCTGCATGAGAAATTGCAAACAAATCTCAAAGACACACAGGGTTTAAGCATTCATTTGAAAAGGAAGGACTAAGCAGAAATAAATATGAATAGGCCTACTAGAATCACAGAATGCTTGGTGATGCTTTAAGACAGGATTTGAAATCCTAGAATTTTATCTGTGTGAATGCAAGAAAAAGGGATCCTTTCAGTCAGAATATGTTAAAAGACTCCAGATGGAACAGAGCTTTTTGGGAGAAAACATTAAGAACTTTACTTAAGCAAAATAAAACAAAGAGATCAGTCTTATCCAGATATATGTGGCATAGTACCCAGGTGGAACACTTGAAATAATGCTTTTCAAGGTCAAATATACAGAAGAGTATTCACTTATGCAATATTGAGTACTACAGAGGGACACAAATCACGCAATCCTATGTTTTTAAGATTCCTACAGCACTTTAATGTATCATAGGAAACATAAAATGTTAATGTCCCAATCTCTGCAACTGTAATTACAATCACAGGCTTACTGAAACACCAGAGACAACTCCGAGAAGTGTTTATGAATAGCTTCTAAGCATCCTGAGCATACTGACCTCCAGAGCAATCACCAATTGTTAATATGCTAAAAGACAACTGCTGGTCCTTAAGAAAGGAATTGCAACTCTCTGAAGGGAGATTTTATTATCAAAAAACAAAGTCCCTAGGTAAATGAGGAACATAAACTAGAGTGAACCTAACCAACATTCAGAGATAACTGAAAAGGTAACACTCTCTCATCTAGGAAATGCCAAGACTTCAAAAAGGACTACACTACAGCAAAACTAAAATGGAAGTGGTTGAAATGGGGGAGGAAGGGTAACTCCTCACTGTCCTCCTCTTGCTTAGAAACCTAACGTGAGTCCATCATATAAGTGATGGAGTTCCCTGAATTGGAGGTTCTACTATCTATTGATCATAGCTACCTGAATTAGATTCCCTAGGCCAACTTTTCTTTTTAAATCCTATCCAAAATTTTGAAAGAAAACATTACTGTCCTACAAAACATTTTTCCATTAACTCACCCTACTAGTAAACTCAGAGCAGCTACTGTAATTGTACAGTAACTCTCTCTACTGTAGTTGGCCTCTATACTTTTATGTGATCTGGACACACACAGCAATAACTAAGATTGGTAAGTAAAGAGTATAACGCATTCACCTGGCAGACAGATTTTGTCCCAGTCTAACTTAATGAAAGAAACCATGAATCCTGTTTTTCATGGACAGGGCAAACTTAGTAGTGCTTTACTCCTGTAATGACCTGATAAAAGACCATTCCTTCTTGCAAAACCCCCAACTGCTTTTTCCCTGCTCCACATCATCAGACTTGTACATCAGCTGTTTAGAGTTCAGAGTCGTCTACAAAGTGTCAAATAGCATACTCGTTTGTTCCAAATGTGTTAAGAAGTGCAGAACAGAAAAGGCCTATGATTTTAACCTTAAGCTTTATGACCTTAAGGCCTTATAACAGGACAAATGTGTGTACTTCCAATACCTAAAACAGAAATTAGATCTTTATGACTAATTATTCTACAAATAGGCTAACTTACATCAAGGTGCAGCTTATACTAAGTTATGTCACATGAAATAGAAGTGGGACACATCAGAAGAAGAAACGAACCAGAAGAACAGATACTAAAATAGGTTTAATAACAACAAATACCAAAATAGATACATCTTCCCTCATTCTTTAGGGCTGGATAATTTATATTCATAGCAAGACCATAAAAGGAACCTCTGTTTTGAAACGGATGCTCTACTTCTGTCCTCAGTTTTTGTTCATGCAGATGTACCCATCTGTAAACATTCTGATGGCTTTGTAAGACCTTAGTTTTCCAAGACACTGACAGGTCAGGTAACGCATTAGTCTGCAATAGGCTGGCCCCCTGTTAATGATATCTGTTACACAGGAGCTATCTATCAATGACACATGGAATAATCAAACCTAAGCAATACCTAACTACATACTCTTGTGATGACTTACACGTGCAGCACACTTCTTTATCATGTAGTGACAATCTTAATTAAAACACCTTTAAATTTGATGTTTCATTTGTGTTGCTCTAAGAGTCTCATTTTTGATGGTAGAAACTCTCTTCGTTCTGAGCTCATGTCTGGGCATGAACAAGTCAGCTTAAAACACCTGCCAGGGCTCTGAGAAATTTGTAACAGCAGCCTCCTAAAAGTATGACAGCTAAAGCTGTTATATGCCCCAGCTGCCTTCTCCACCTCTCCAGCAAGCGTTGTGGCTGCCAGGCATCCACTCTATTTGGCAGGCCCTGCAACTCCTACACTGTCAGTTTTCAAACAAGCATAATTATGTAAACCAGCTACAAATTTGGCATACCTCAGCATGTTGGCCTTAAAACTGCATCAGCTAGGAGTGCCTGTGTAAGTTGGTCATTTCTCATCTCGGGAACAATAACTTCAGGAAACAGAAGGTAATGTAAGATATAACGTGAGCAAAAAAAAAAGAATGTTTCTAAATATTTCCAATATGATGCTCTTGTGCATGTGACCTTTTCTGTGCTAATTTCTCTTCTGGGGCAGGGGGAAAAGGCCATCAAGTGGCAGACAAGCAGCAGATACTATCAAGCAGCAGAAACACCTTAATAAATGCACTTTCTGTTAGGTTTGGAGATCTTAAAAATAATTACCTTATTAAAAGGACTACTCCACACATTAATAGATTTGTTTCAGTTTTTAGTTTCTGCTATAAGTTCTGCTAGTTAAACAATAAGCCTAAGGGTTACCATAACTAAGAAGCTTAAAGTGCAGTCTGGCATAAATAGATGGCCATCACCTGATCAGCATAAGAGAAGAAACAATACACTAAAATTACACACATTTGTTAAAAAGTTGTGTAATTACTAGTTTCAAGTATTAATCTTACTGGTATAATAATTATATTTTCATATTAATATAGAAAATCGCTGCAGCAGCACTAATAAAGTAATGTAAAAAAGATTAGTAACCAATCAAAAGTAGAAATTGTTTATGGTATCAAGCGCTACAGTACATGTAAAGAGAAATTACCAGGTCTAAGATCTAAGATTAATCACAAGAACATAAGCATGTAGTATAATACTCGTCTTAAAAATCATTTTAACAGATTAATCATGCACAACAAAAAAAGTATGGGTACTGTTTTAGCTTTGCAAAAAGAGAAAAGTTATTAGCAAGACAGAACCCTTGTAATTAATTTCTGTTAGCAGTCCAGCTGTCATTACACACCACTCTAACCAAATACAAAGTCCAAACAGATGTTGAAAAGGCTAGTTCCACACCCCCTTGTCTCTCCAACCACTCTTTACTGCGCCTTCCTCATGCCAGCTCTGAAATTCACAGCTGCAGTGTGAGGTGTTCGGCATCTGATCTGAATGACAATTCCCTTGACTAAAACTGTGAGGTCACAGAAACAACCCTGCCAGAACAAGTAGCTGAGGGCAGGGGGCAGCAGCAGCCTAGAGTTAAGCCAAATTAGATTTAGCATATAGCCACAACTCTGGAGTCCCTATGAACAATTTTTTTGCAACAGAACCTTGTCTGGCACCAGAATGCCACCAAATCACAGCAAATTAAACTCATACCAATTAAAAACTCTAGAGAGGTCAAAATCTTAAGGCTCTATAATCTGAAGTGTAGCACAGATTTAGGCAAGGAAAGAAGCAAGATTTCCAGTGTGGAGGAACATTAAAAAAAACCACTAAAGTTAGCACAGTGTAATAAGGGCGCCTGCAGCAGGTCATTGCAGAAGACACTGCAACGAGAAGACAGTGATTTCAAGCAGAATCTGGGCAGAGTTTAACCACAGGCCTTGCTTGCAGAGGCCTGTATGCCAGCATGAGTGACCATTACATAACCTGAGCACACACCATGATCGCCTTTAACTCATTCCTCTGGAGATGTGTAAGAATGCAATGTTTTCACCGTACCTCGGTGACTGCTGGATGAACTTGGCTGACTGACTGTAACAGAGAAGCCTGTACACAGCTCCGAGTCAGTATACGTACACGTAGATTACACCATCCACATTCTTCTTCTTGTCTTGAGATTAAACAGCGTATCTACATGTAACATTCCTTTACTTGACTGCAGAAATGAAGAATAGTTGTTTACTTCTAAAAAAAATCTTACCAAAGCTCTAAAGACCATGAGTGTGAACTTCATCACCTACGGGATCTGTGCAGCATGCTGATCAATGTGAAGGGGCTTGTCTCGTGCTGCAATAGCCAGGGTCCTCAGCATCAGAAGGGACATAAGATTGCTATCATGTTTTCTACTACTACTATTCTTTATGCAATAAACCAGTTAACTAGCCTTGAGAGCCCATGCCTTTCCTACTGAGATCCCAAATGAACCAGCACCTCCTTAGTGCAAAACAGCACCCTGCCTTTGGCTAGGATGAGTCAAATAGACTTTCTGAGCCTTTGGGGGGGCTATGTGTGTGCACCGACCATGTGACTGTTCCCTCTTCTACGATGGATGCCTATTGAGTCACGTGAATGGGCAAGCAGTCATTTGACATACAAGGGCACACACTTCAGTTACATGCTAAATACATATTTATCATGACACCTACATTTTGGCCACTGGGTAAATGAACTTTTCCGGCATTTCATCCTGAAGGAGGCAGATTGTCACCATATACTGTAGTACATAAAACCAGTTGTATCTAAAAACCTAATGCAAACTTAAGATTAATTTTTTTCTCTTGAAGATACTAAGTGGCTAATGCAGCCATGCTTGAATAGGGACCTGCAAATCTAGACCAGCTACTTAGTTCAAATTTGCAGTAAATACTCCAAAACCAGTGCAGATACATGGAAATCAATGTGAGCTATGTCAAATCTTCTAGTTACATTTAACTGTCTCTTGCCACAGAATTTTAAATTTATCTTGAGAGAAAAGCTTATTAAGATTAATCACATTCTTTTCAAAAAGCTGGTTGATATCTCAGAGTACAGTACTGATCTGCAGTTTAAACAATTAATCATTTAAATTATAAATGTCTTCACTGTTATTGTACTTCATAGGAAACAATAAAACACTTATTGGCTACACCAGGGCAACTATAATCTTATCTTCATTGCTTTAAAAGAATAAAAGTCTAACTGTATTGTTTGCTAACTATTTTTCTTTCATCTGTCAAATCAAATATTTTACCCCATGCTGTCTCTAACTCCCTTCTAAACACAAAGGAATTTGACATAATGAAAACCTCAAAGCAAAACACCATTCAGTGGATTCACTGGGGCCAGGTGAAGCCAGGGATGCTCAACCATCCCTCCACATCCAGATCTGTCACGGATCATCCTGTTATCAACCTGCCAAATCCTGTCACCCCCACCAAACTCTGTCACTCCTGTCAAACCCTGCCACCTGTCCCGTAACTCCTCCCAAACTGTCACCTCTGCCAAACCCTGTCACCTCTCCTGTAGCTCCTGCTGAACTCTGCCAAACCCCGTCACCTACCCTGCCACCACTATCGAACTCTGTCACCCACTCCACCACCCCCGCCAAAGGCCTGCCAAATCCTGTTCCCTGCCCTGTCACCCTGGCCAAACCCTTCCTCCGGGCTCCCCCATAGGAAGGCCCCGAGGGTTGCCTCGGTGGCGCTGCGTTTACTCGAGGCCGCGGCCCCGCTCTGAGGCCAGCGGTCTGGCCCGCCCGGCCGGCCCTGAACCGACCGGACTTCCCGGAAGGAAAGGGAGCCGGCGGGCACGGGGGCAGGCTGTCGGGGCGGCACTCACAGGTCCAGGAGGAGCTGGACTTCCTCGCCGGCGCCGTCCCAACCGCCGCTGAGGCGGCTCATGGCGGCGGCGGGGACCAGGGAACGCAGCGCCGCCCCGACCCAACGGCTCCGGGGGACGGTGCCGAAATGGCGGCGGCTCCCTCCGGGAGGCGGGCATGACGGGAGATGTAGTCCTGCTCCCGGCCCGCCCTGGGATCGCCTCAGAGTTTGTGGCGGGAAACGGCAGGAGTGCCTCATGAAGCAGCCTGAAATATTGTGAAAAACCCCAAATCTCGCACAAAGGGGCTGTCTCCCCCCACTTCCAGCGCTTAATATTTAGGACAGAGTGTCTTCCCAAGCCTGGAAAAAGTACAGGGGAGCTTGGGGAGGTTAGGGGCCTTCAGGCAAGGGGCACAGTTGTTTTAACCGCCGTTTCCCTCATTGCTGCCATCAGTGGAGTCATACCACAGCACCGGTTTTCCTAATCTCCATTTATCTGCAGAGACGAGAGCCTGTTACCTGCCAGGTCTTTCTACCTGCAATCCATTTGCTCTCTCTCTTTTTTTTTCCCTTCTGTCTTTTTACATTTCTGCCTGGATAGTGTGATACAAATTGAGACCACACAGTCTTTAGAAGCTAACAACATCATTAGCGTATAATTGCTGCATCATTATCTTCAGACCCAAGACCCATCACCTACCCCTACTAAAAAGAACAAGTGATCGACTAAGATAAGGAAACCTCTGTTCTCACAAAATTAAGTGAAGGATCTGTATCTAAGAGAAACATGGGTTGCTGATGATGCCCGATAACTTTGCTGAAGTCTACAACTGAAACATCTGGATTAACAGATAAACCACAAGGATGCTGATGGATGATGATGATGCAAGACCTGCAAAATACATTTTTTTATGATTGGATAATTAGAAATACGTATTAGTAGGTAATTGGATGATTCATATCATACCCTTATAGTGTAAGCTATAAAACCCCCCAAAGAAAAATCGCTTCTAAGTGTCCAGCTTGGCTGGGACACCTCATGAACATGAATAAATATTTACCTTTGTAATTCTATTCAGTCAGCAGGGGCCAGTTGTGAATTTTGTAACAAAAGCAGGAGGCACACGAAGCCAACAGAGCAAGCTTTGTTTTAGCTTTCCCCTCGACAGCACAAGCGAGGCGTCCCCAAGAAGCCTGAGCACCAGGGAGGCTACAGGAACAGGCCAGCCTCAGCTGCCATGGATGGGTATTTGTCCCTAAGGAAACGCAGGACAGAGCCGAGTTTCCCTGAGTGGCTGGTGGCTTGGAGGGCTAATTCCCTGGAAGGACATGATGTGGCCATGAACAAGAGGAAATGTGATGCTTGTGAAGAGGGTGACAGGAAGGAGGAGTTTCATAAAGCATGTGTGCAGGCTGTAGCTTTTTACTCTGTTACATCAAAATCATTCATGGGATTCTTGACAGTTTAGGAAAACATTTTTCCAACAAAACATGTTTTCAAATAAACACATTAAAAAATATTTATTTTAGCATTGGGAAGGTAGAAACCCCCATGCCGGTGGGAGGTGCTGGGTTGAGCAGGGAGTACTAGCAGGCCTCCCTGGAGATCCCTTTCCTGGGGTCAGGAGACATGATAAAGCTGCCGTAAACTGTGTGGTACTGGCAAATTGTGTGCCTGCATGATGAACCTAACCAAGGTTAGCAGACAAGCAACTGATTCTGTTGCTATTTTTCACAAGATTCTGTCTACCACATTTGCTTTTCCCATCAGCTAGTCTGGCAGTGGGTAAAGGCTAGTGGGTAGCAATGAGGCTAGGGCTGTGCTGAGGGTAGGTTTACTATTGCTCATCTTGTAGGCTGGAAATAATTACTAGCCCAGTGACAGCCTTTAACTGTTTAACCTCAGGAGTTGATTCTGAAGCAGCTCATGAACTGCAAAACTTCACATACTTGTGCTGTATCTCAAACTGAAACTGGCACCACGCTATCTCAGGGAGCAGTTACATGCTGCTCTTAGACCAATTTGACTGCAGGCAGCTGCAGAAAGGACTTCAGTCACATCAGCCTAAACATGGTGAGAAACTGTACTGATAAAACACCAGGCTGTAACCAGTGATTCAGGAAGTGCTTGAACATAGACTCTCTGCAAAGCTGCTTTTAGTAAGTAAAGCCTCAGCTTGTACTGGTACATGGGGTTATTCCTCCCCAGGTGCAGGACAGCACTTCCCTTTGCTGAACTTCATGAGGTTCCTCTCTGCCCATTTCTCCAACCTGTCATTTGTCTCTGTTCAGAGGGACACCATCAGGTACATCAACTGTTGTTCCCAGTTTTGGATCATCTGCAAACTTGTGAGCATGCACTTTGCCCCATTGTCGAGGTCGTTAATGAAGATGTTAAGTGGTATGACCCTAGTATTGACCACAAGTGACTGGTCTCCAGCTTGTCTTTGTGCTGCTGATCACAACCCTTTGAACCCAGAAGTTCAGGCTGTTTCCAATCTACCTCACTATTCCAGTCATCCAGCCCGTACTGGGCTGGATAGCAACCTGATGTAGTCAAAGATGTCCCTGCTCATTGCAGGGGGGTTGGACTAGATGACCTTTAAAGGTCACTTCCAACCCAAACTATTCTATGATTCTATACTTCATCAGCTTATCTATGATGTTATCAGAGACTGCCAAAAGCCTTATTAAAATAGAGATAAACATCTCCACTGTTGTATCCTCATCTATCAAGTCAGTCATGTCATCACAGAAGGCTATGAAGTTAGTGAAGCATAATTTCATCTTCATAAAAGCATGGTGACTACTCCCGGTGACCTTGTCTTCCACGTGTTTGGCAATGGTTTTCGGGAGGATTTCCTTTGTTATCTTCCCAGGGATGGATGTGAGGCTGTAGCTCCCTGGATCCTCCTCATTGCTGCCTTCTCTCAGGAACTTCTTCTAGCATACCAAGGCCCTTCAAAGATAATCAAGAGTGGCCTCACAATGACATCAGCCGGCTCCCTCAGTACTCATGGATACATCCCATCAGGTCACATGGACTTATTTATGTCCAGTTTGGGCATTCCCTAACCTTATCCTGCTCCACCAAGAGCAAGTCTTCCTTGCTCTAGAGTTCCACTCCGGTCTCAGAGAACCAGGATTCCTCAATGCAGGTCTTACCAGTAAAGGCAGGACCGCAAGGCAGGGACTGGGGGAGCAAAGTCCCTCCCACTGTAAGAGAAGATCAGGTTTGTGACTACCTGAGGAACCTGAACATACATAAGTCTATGGGACCTGACAAGATGCATCCCAGAGTCCTGAGCGAATTGACTGATGTAGTTGCCAAGCCACTCTCCATGGTATCTGAAAAGTCATGGCAGTCAGGTGAAGTCCCCAGTGACTAGAAAAAGGGAAACATTGCACCCATTTTTAAAAAGGGTAGAAAGAAGGACCCTGGGAACTACCGACCTGTCAGCCTCACCTCTGTGCCCAGGAAGATCATGGAACAGATCCTCCTAGAAGCTATGCTAAGGCACATGGAGGACAGGGAGGCAGCCAGCATGGCTTTCCCAAGGGCAAGTCTTGCCTCAGCAACCTAGTGGCCTTCTATGATGGAGTGACTACATCACTGGACAAGGAAAGAGCTACGGATGTCATCTATCTAGATTTCTGTAAGGCCTTTGACACAGTCTCCCACAATATCCTTCTCTCTAAATTGGAGAGATATGGATTTGATGGGTGGACTGTTCGGTGCATGAGGAATTGGTTGGATGGTCACATCTAGAGTGTAGTGGTCAATGGCTCAATGTCCAGATGGAGACTTGTGATGAGTGGTGTCCCTCAGGGGTACTTATTGGGACGAGTACTGTTTAATATCTTCATCAATGACATAGACAGTGGGATCGAGTGCACCCTCAGCAAGTTTGCAGATGACACCAAGCTGAGTGGTGCAGTTGACAGACCTAAGGGACAGGATGCCATCCAGAGGGACCTGGACAAGCTCAAGAAGTGGGCCCATGTGAACCTCATGAAGTTCAACAAGGCCAAGTACAAGGCCCTGCACCTGGGTCGGCACAACCCCTGGTATCAATACAGCCTGGGGGATGAAGGGATTGAGAGCAGCCCTGCGGAGAAGGCCTTGGGGGTACTGGTGGATGAAAAGCTGGACATGAGCTGACAATGTGCACTTGCAGCCCAGAAGGCCAACCGTATCCTGGGATGCATCAAAAGAAGTGTGGCCAGCAGGTTGAGGGAGGTGATTCTGCCCCTCTGCTCTGGTTAGACCCCACCTGGAGTATTGTGTCCAGCTCTGGAGTCCTCAGTACAGGAAATACATGGACCTGTTGGAGCAGGTCCAGGAGGGCCACAAAAATGATCAGAGGAACATCTCCCCTATAAGGAAAGGCTGAGAGCGCTGGGGTTGTTCAGCCTGGAGAAGAGAAGGCTCTGGGGAGACCTTATTGCAGCCTTTTCAATACTTAAAGTGGGCTTATAAGAAAGATGAGGACAGACTTTTTAGCAGGGCCTGTTGCGATAAGACAAGGGGTAATTGTTTTAAACTAAAAGAGGGTAGATTCAGACTAGATATAAGGAAGAGATTTTTTACAACAAGGGTGGTGAAACACAGGAACAGGTTGCCCAGAAAGGTGGTAGATGCCCCATCCCTGGAAACATTCAAGGTCAGGCTGGACAGGACTCTGAGCAACCTGATCTAGTTGAAGATGTCCCTGCTCAGTGCAGGGGTGTTGGACTAGATGACCTTTAAAGGTCCCTTCCAACCCAAACTATTCTATGAAGACTAAGACAAAGAAGGCATTGAGGACCTCAACCTTTTCTAGTCTGCTTTGCAGTGTGAGGTTCTGGTTCTGTTGGATCTCAGGAAAAAGGCACAATATGCTTAAGAGAAAAAGATGTTTTTAAAAGTTACAGTGACAAGTCTTACATGTCTTTTCCAATGCTGGGAAACATGCAATGATACAGCATTGGACAGTCCTCTCTGGTAGAGCCACTACTGTGCAGAATTCTTCTGTGGTGAGGTTCAATGGCCTCATTGTTCATCACATCTTTACAGTATTCTTCTAAGTAAAACAAAGGCATCAATCTCTTACTTGTACAATACTGAATGTTCTAGAGGGTACACTGAGGTTTGCTGAAAGCATTATGCTTTTACACATTCCCATGGGAACAAGCTCTTACACAGAGTACATACAGGTTGCATTGTTAATGGCAGCACATGCTAATGTCATATGTTCAGGTTTAGCAGTCACTCATGCTAACATATGCATCTCTACAATCAAAATCTACAGTTAAACTCTGCCTAAGTTCTGCTTGAAATCACTATCTCTTCTTTATAATGCCTTCTGTGGTGGCCCACTACAGTATTCTTTTTCACCAGGTCCCAGCCCCATTCAGGAGTGGGCCCATATTTTCTCTTGCAGAAGCACTTCTTGTTGCCCTTCGCATCCCTCACCAGATTCAACTCCAGATGAATTTGGCTTTCCTAACCCCCATACTTGCACACTTGGACAGTGGCTCTATTCCTTCTGGGTCATCTGTCCTTGCTTCCACCTCTTGTATGCTTCCTTTTCATGCTTGAGTTCAGTCAGGATCTCCTTGTTCATCCATGCAGGCCCTCCTGCCACCTTTGCAGGTTTTCCTGCACACCAGGATGGACCATTCTTGAGCTTGTAGGAAGTGATTCCCTGGGGAAAAAAACACCAACAACCAGCTCTCCAGGACCTCTCTTCTCTTCAGGATCATATCAAATGAATTCATCCAAGTAGATCCCTGAACAGGCTAAAGTCCAGCCTCTTGAAGTCCAGGACCATGATCCTGGCTTTTGCCTTCTTCCCTCCTTTCATGATCCTGAACTCCATTTCAAGGCTGCCCCAACCTTCACATCCCTGATTGGGACTCCCACTTGCTTGTAAGGATCACTGCCAGCAGAGCATCTCCCCTCATCAGCTCCTCAATCTCCTGTATTAAGAAGTTGTCAAAGCACGCAGAAGTCTGCTGGATTACTTGTGCCCTGCAACAGACACTGGGGTGGCTGAAATCCCCCATTAAGACCAGGGCCCGCAAATATGAGGCTTCTAGTTGACCAAGGAAGGCCTTATCTAGAACTCCATCCTGAAGAGGTTGTCTTTAGCAGATATGCGCCATATTGCCCATGTTGGTCTACCCATTAATTCTGAGCCATAAACTCTAATCTGGCTCATTGTCTGGCCCCAGGCAGGGCTCCATGCAATCCCACTATCCTCTCACATAAAAAGCAACATCCCCTCCTCACCTTCCTAAAAAGCCTGTATCCATCCATTGTAGTACTCCAGTCATATGAGCTATCCCACCATGTCTCCATGATCTCACTGATATTGTAGTCCTATAACTGCACAGTTCTCTCATTGCTCCCATTTGTTCCGCATGGTGCGTGCATTAGTGTACAGACACTTCAGAGAAGCACCCAATCATACTGACTTCCTAGAAAGGGTATGAAAGCATTCCCGACAACGCTGTCCTGTAGGCACTTGTTTGTATGCATGTACTTGGGTGACACCACTTCAGCCCTATTTAGTTGATGATAAAGTCCTCTCTATTCACATGAGCCCACACCTTTTGCTTGATAACCTGATCCATCACTTCCTCACTTGATTGTCATCCTCTTTCCCCTGTCATTCCTAGTTTAAAGCTCTTCTTACCAGGTTGACCGTCCTGTTGGCAAAGATGCTCCCCCGACACCTTAGTCCTGTGGATCCCAGCTCTTCCAAGCAGTATTCAGTCCTCAAAGAGCATGCCATGTTCATAGAAACTAAACCCCACCATTGTTGACCAGCAGGGCTGAGGAGACACCAGATGGGCCCTTATGCCCTTGACCATCACCCCAGAGCTATATGTATCATATTTGATACTTTCCAGGTCTCCCCCAGTAATATCATTGATGCCCATGTGAAAAAGCAGCAGGGAACAATAATCAGAGAGCCAGAAAAGCCTCTGCAGGCTCTCCACGATATCATAAATCAGAGCCCTTGGAAAGCAGCAAAGATCCCCAGACAACAGATCAGCAGACAGGCCTGTTCCCTACAGAAGAGAAGTCACCATCTACTAACCCTCAGTGCTTCCTTCTGGTGCTCCTGCATGGCTCAGGCTCAGCCAGCTCAGATGTTTCACTTGACAGAGCTCCCAGCCTCTTTTCTCCAACCATGGCACTGAACATATTTTGTAGTCACAAATCTACAGGCATGAGCCTTCCTCCTAGTACCAGGAGTCACCAGCTTCCACCCTGATAGACAGACTCAGCCTGCCCCTCCTTCAGTACATACCTCCATGGTTTCTTGAAGCTGTAGGGTCTCAGAGAAGATCCAGTCAGTCTCTTTCACAATCTCTGATGATGCATAGTGTACTGACCTCCTCCTGCAGCTCCTTTGCTTAATAAAACACCTCAAAAACTGCATATCTCCCTTCAGGCTAAAGGAGGATCTCCCCCTGCTCCAGACCAGGGCCCTCCTTCTGAAGCTTTCTCTGGGTTGAGACCTCCAACATTACAGGGGAAGTTTTTCCAACAGCTGCTGAAGATAGTACCTTGTAACACACCCCCACCACTGCCAAGGAAGCATGTGCTGTTATGAGGTAAGGCACTAGCCCTTCCTACACCAACCACACTCAAAAACCTGTGTTTTAGGCCCAGCTCTTATATAGGCCTCTCCTGTGCACAGGCTGAAAGGGTGCCAGACCCTCCCTAATCAGTTTCAGCTGGAACAAAAACTCCAAGGGCCCTTCAATCAAGGACAGCTGACAGAGCTCTTGAGCCCTGCTAGACCTTGCTAGAAGTCATGGCCTCCTGTAGGTATCTATTCCCAACAGCAGCGGGCACCTTCAAGCTCCTGAAAGTCTTCTCAAAAGGGTTCCTAGAGGTCCTTCAACAATGATCACAGAAGGTCCCAGAAGATCTAGAAGCAAGAGCCCAGAAACTGCTGCACCAACTATTCACTGCCTCTTTTAGCTGTGCTTACCAAGGAAGATTTTTGTGACTTATATGTTATTAGCAATGGTGTTAAATCTTGCTGTTGCTCAGTATTAACGTGACTGAGAAGCTGGCAAGGAACAAGGTACTAGAATGCATGTTGGAATAGCAATTTAAAAAAAAGCTAGTCTCTGTTGAAGAGGAAGAGCATGTCTAGTGATCCATTCCAGCAGATACCATTTTTATTCTGAACTCTGTGTAAGGATCCACCTAGCCCATCATGCCAGCTGATACTGTCATAGTGGGAACGCCTGCAGTTTTTATGCTACTGAGAGGAGTACTATAGCCTAATCTTGGCCAGGAGTTGAGCACAATGCAAAGAGAGGCTGAGGGTGGTGAGTCATGACAAACAGGATTGTGGAGCAAGAACCGAGCAGGAGCTGGGTTGACAACTGACAGGAGAACGTTAGCAGGAACAAAAGGTGTAATAGCGTATAGTGGGAACCATATCAGAAGACATTGTAATGAGGAGTTAGTGATTCTGAGGTATATGCAACTATGACTAGACGTTCCCAGCTGGTGCCCGTATGTAGCACTGAATGTCCTGCCTCACTTAAGTGAATGCTGAATGACCCAATCTGTTTTGAGCAGTGGCCCCAATCCATGTCCTGTTATGTTAGCTTACAGACATTACAAGAGGATGTACAGGTGGTCCTGTTTGATATTTTGACACATATGACCTGTCCTTCGTGGACATTTCTCATTCTTTGGACAACAGATTAATGGTTGTATTGTGAGGAAAAAGACTGGTCCGAACAGTAATGGAGTCTGACAACACGTTATGAAACAAAGCTTTACTGAGGCAGTGAGAAAGATGAGCCCATATGAGCCCAAATATGAGCCCCTATATGAGCCCAAATATGAGCCCCTATATGAGCCCAAATGCGCCCATACAGCGACTCGCCCAATCACCAATAGCAAACACGGGATCATGAGCGATGCCGTGGCTCCAGCGGACTGCCAGGGACACTTGGCATCCTGGTCATCTGGCAGCCACATCCAACTGTACGAATGCCTTTTGAATGTGGGTAAGACTCGTGCCGCCCCGTGGCTCCACCAATGGCAGTGTGATTGGAGAGAATCGTACGTCACCTGAGTAATGAGGGCAGCATCGTGCCTACGCTGTCGGTGTTAGTCAAGCGGCAGGGTGTCAGACGGCAGGGTGTCGGCAGTCTGTCTATGCCAATGATGTCAGTCAAGGGGCAGGGTGTTAGGAGAAAGGCTAAACGCAAAGCCTTTCAAAAGTCTTTGAAAAGACTTTAAAGACTTGAAAAGCAGTGCAAGTGGTGAGGTATTCTGAACCTCACCACACTTGGGAATTCTGCACAGCATGCCGTGGCCACCTTGAAGAGGTCTCAAATGCTGACACACCTTTGGCTTCACAGCATGAGAAAGGACATAAGATTGACCCATTACTCTTAGTTTCTAATTATTCAATAAATAGCATTTAACCATGTATACTTGCAAGCTGCCTTTTTTATTGAGATCTGGAAAGAACCTTACGCCTGCTTTGATGTAAAACATAGCATTGTCCAGTGGAGGATAGAGACTGTGAATATGCAAACATATATGGCGTGATCCTTTAATAGCCTAAGCATTCGATCACATAATTACTATAAACTATTTAAAGTGTAGCAACATATAATTATGATAAATAAGATCTCAAGTTCTCCCAACCTGTTAAGGTGTGCAGGACCCCCAGTGTTGACCCTAGGGTCCATGTTTCTGGCACAGTGGCTCCCAGGGTGTCCTGTCTGGCACATTGAAGTGCTCTGGAGGACAATATTTGCTTCCATAGCAGTTGGTCCTGAGATACTGGGGTTTTCAATGCTGATCATCTGCTGCTGCTCTGACTCCATAGTTTGTGAATTGACTTTTTATCCCCTTTAGTTTCTGTGACCTGTGATCTTTTTACTTTCTTATTTCACTCAGACTGATGTTCTCTGGTGAATCGCAGTCTGTGAGACTGATCCGGAGATGGCCAGTCGCTTTGTATCCAATACTGTCTTCCCTATGCAGCTGACTTAACTGTCACATTATCTACCATATAGCTTGCCAAATGCTGAATACATTTTTGCTAAATCAGCAATTAATTTCTGCTAAGTCAGTGACTCAGTTATTGTCTCAACACAAAAATTCTCTGTATTTTTGTGCTGGATTGACAATTTGCTTACTGTACCATCTCAGTGCAAAGGTTCCCATAACCATGAGCCTGTGACCTCCTGCTGCCTTTAAATTTCCTCCTACAGAACAATACTTGAAACTGCTGGAAAGGTATATTGCAATATCGTCATGAACTGATCTGACTGGCAGCCTGTGCTGACATCTGGGTACAAAACCCCCTTAGCAGTAGAGATCCTTAGGGGGCTGTCTGACACTGAGTACAGGCAGAGGGTGCGAGGTGGAACTGTTACATGCTGGAGCCAAGTTGCTGCCCAAGAGCCTGACATTGAGCCAGGTCAGACAGAGTGAGTGGCAGGTTCTCCTGGGCTCAACCGCACCATCTGGTCAGTGGTAGATGGGACTGGTCTCAGGTGATGGGATGTGTGTTTGTGTTTGTGTGTGTGAGAGTGAGAAGCTTTCCTTAGCACAGCCTATCCATCGCTTGGTCTGTTGAATTAATTGAACTTATCAGTCATGTTGTTTGGTGTTCCTTTCCTCTTCCTGAGAACTAGGAACTCAGTATTTTGTTTGACAGAGTTATCAACAATTACCAGGTTTCCCTGCTCCACTACTCAGAGATTTGTGTCTAGCTTTTGTAAGACCAACTTTATTTGATTAAAACCTGGTTTCCAAAGTCATTGCTACATTTAATTTTTTAAGACAGAGATTATGATTCTGGAAGACTTTGTTAGGTAAAACTGAAGAGATCAGAACTGCAGCTGTAAGAGAACATTTTAATCCATTGTGAAGCTATACCATAGTCCCAATGTATCTGTTAAGAAATATTAGTTGTTTAGCTTAAATAAGTAAACTTTAAAGAGCATGAATTGCTCAGAGCCAATCATTTAGCATGAGGATGCAGAGGTTACAGCATAATGTTGTGCCATTTGGTATACTGTTTGTTTACTTACTTACTTAGCATGAGTAGCTAGATTTGCTGAAGCCTTAGGCCACAAGCTGTGAACTTTCACGTAGATACGCTGAACTTTTACCTAGTTAAGCCAAAGAGGGCCTCCAGAGCCAGTGCAAACTAGAAGATAAGGAGGCTGCAACCATCAGCAGAAGCTGCATCTCGACAAGATAAGAACAGTTAACAGCCTGCCTGGAGACAGAGAAGGAATTCAATAAGACGTTAGAAGATCCCAGACCAGAAATCACCATTGGACCAAAAGGCGCGTGAAAGGCGCGTGAAGAGCACGTGAGGGGCGGGTGCATAGATTGTAAGGGTATAATTGCCCAGGGATTTCTTTGTCCGGGGTCCCTCTTCGGAGGCACCCAGCTCGAGCTGTTCCTACTGCCGTACCACTCAAATTATTTTTTAATGGAATCTGGTGCCTGAGACTCTGCTGCGGGAAACCTAGGGTCCGAACTGCGGGGAACTGGATGCCTGGACGGTGCGAATAACCTTAACAGTATCATAATCCAGTGTTGCACCCACATTGCAACAAGGCCTCAAGAGCCGGATACTAGATCCTACACAAGCATTTGTGGTTTGCTTTCTTTAATGATGGCAAGATAACACTTGCAAACAAAGCATTAAAGAATGCCAGAGCGATTGATTCTGCATACCTGGTTCTGAAACAATGGCATCCACATAACTAGTTCATTTTGTTGCAGCCTTGTACACAATCTAAAGATCGTGCTGTTTCCATTGGTTGTTATACAATTATTCTTGTTCAAAAGTTATGTGACTCTTGTACGGTGGTTGGCTGATTTCCCAACAGACAGTTCCTTTTTTTCTTAGATGTCCTTCAGGGTACACTTTTCTGATAACATAAAGAATGTTTTCCAGATGTGGCATCTTGACAACCTTTGCACATGCTACTTACGCAGAGCATACATTCTTGTTCTAGGGTCAGTGAATAGGTTGTGCACACATTCTCATCCAAGGTTCATTAAAAAGTTTTTCTACAAAACAATGGTTCATTAAGAGAATATATACACACACAATGCTTTTGCATTATACTTGTTATTACTATTCGTCTAATTATGGCAGTGTTACTGTCACATTGATCTATCAGGTTTACTTAAATGTATTCGATTCCCTTCAGGTTATGACACCAGATGGACCTATGTTGAAGTGAGTAATCATAAATCTTACTTCACTTGCACTTCAGAGCTCTGTTTAGTACTTAAGGAGCCAGGAGGTCACTGAACTGTAAAAAAGGAGGTTGACAGATGGGTTTAAATATCGGTAAAACAATTTTATAGTTTCTACTGTGTCTTGTTTGACAGCAATTTTTTTTTCACTTAGTGACAGCATTATGGCTTGGTTCTCCAGGCACAAGAGATGATGGGATTCTCTCAGTGAGGACTTTATTTTCAATAATTTTGTACATACATGCTGTGTCGAAGAAGATACCAGAGTATGTTTGCAAAAATGTCCTCTACGTGAACAACTCTAGCAGAGTCATGTGTACGTTAGTAAACAATTGAAAATTCCCTTTGTTTTCCCTTTCTCAAAACAAATGGTGCTGTGTACAAAGCTACTACTTCATCTCTCTTGTCTAAGACCTAAGAAGAAGCAGAAAAGGAAGGGAGACTGCCTTAATCATAAAAAATGCATGTTTGAATTTAGAAATATTTAGGGGTAGTGATAGATGGGTGGCAATTTTAACTTGATAAAATTTTGACAGCCTCCCACAACTGACCATATCTATCCTCACCCACAGTTCATTGCTTCATATGAGGAAAGGATTTACCACAGTGCTTATGGTGTTGTGCATGTATCCATGAACAGTGGTGCTGCAGTTCGTTAGGCGCTGAGGGGTGCTTACTGTAGCAAGAACTGAATATGCCACCTGCGAGTTGCCTGGGAGCCTTCCCATTCTATATGCAGGAGTCCCTTACTAAATATCCCATGACTCCTTTCTTCCTGTCTTATGACCATCTTTTTAAGAGGTGACACCGCTTCAACACTATGGAAGCACCACCTAAGTCTCTGTTTCCCAATAATTATTAAGAACACACAACATTTCCCTTAGTTTTCTCATCTCACCTTCAAGTGCCTGCTTTCTGTCAGTCCTTCCATGGAGAGGGGGAGCAAGAAGGAAACAGCAATGGTTTCTAGTGCAGATATTCTGTGTTAACGCTGCAGATATTTAGCCAGGGGATCCAACTAGTAGAATAGGACTGTGAAGGTGAGAAAGAGAGCAAGATTGCAGTGATGACCTGGATTCTTAAAAACAGCTACAGTCTTAGTTCTCTCTTCTGAGTCTGATAAGCAAGTGAGGGGTCTTGAGAGGTGAGCTGTATCCACCCCAGCGCAGCTGCAGAGCTTCAGCATGACAGACATAATGAGGGACCCATACAGACATCTCTGTGTGGGAGACTGCAGTTTTCAGACATAGTTAATGCATCACGTATACAGGGTGCCTTGAATACTTCATTGTAAAGGATGAAATCTTTTCCTGTCTCAGAGTAAGATACACAGATAAGTGCATCTGGCTAAATAGCCTTGAGGCAAAGAAGATGCATTTAGATATCCCAAAGTAATTTTCTATTGATTATTTATTTACAACTGGCAGACTTTTATTACACTGCAGATTACATCTTATTCATCTATCATACTCAGCTTGAAACCTTCAGAATGGCTTCCATTTTCTTTATACTACAGATCTTGTGACTGTTCACCATCTATATATTACAGTATTTTTCTTACATAGTGCCTTTTAGCCCATAGCATGTATTAAGGAATTTCTAATTTCCCATGGAAGTTCAGATTTTTCTTGGACTATCCCATATAAAACCACTCTGAGTTCTTCAGAGTGATGCAGCCAGTTTAACATGTTCAATGATGTGCTTTGAGGTCAAGCAGAGTGGTCTCACTTCATAATTTCTTTTTGAAAATAACATTTATGATGCTTCCATGGATAGTTCATCACAGTTCTTGTTAATGCAAATCACATGGCTGCAGCTGTGTTGGCCTGATGAATCAGTAAGGCAGTCCTCACCATCCCTAGAAACATCATTGTAAGAGAGTGCTTGAAGAACTAGCTGGAGTAGGCAGCTTAGTTTTATTTTTGTAATAAAAAATACAAACAGGTCACCCTATGCCTAATTACTTCCTATGAGCCTACAATTGCTCTCTTAGCATCAGTGTCCTAATGTGATCCATTATCACTTTTAATATCTTCTTAGCTCCATATTCTCTGGTCCAGGCAAAACTACATTGGTCCTGATTACAGTACATCCACTGAATCCACACTGACGACTTGAGCTTTGAGAAAGGTGTCACTCAGCTAGGAAGTGATTTCAAAAAGTAAGAACTATAGTAAGGCCTCTTCGCTTTAGAAGAAGAAGAATGTTGGTTACAGTTCCCTGTAATCTCCAGGAAAGGTCACGTGATATGAAGAGTGAAAGAAGGAAATCTAAAAATGTCAAGTCCTTTCCAAAAGTACCTGCTTCTTTATTATTGCAATATACAATGATACAGACATAGTATTAATCCCCCAGAAGAATAGATATTTACCACTGAGACAATGACAGTTCATAGGGATTTTGGAAGAGATTCCATTTTACATTTACTTAGAGAAGCTAAACACACATATAGGTTTATTGCTTTGACTTCCTAACATAGAGATTTGTAGTAAAAGAATAAGATTACTGTGAATGGATTATGAATGGAAACATTTGCATGTGAAAGCAGCAGGAAAAACAATAGAGGAAGGGTTAAAAGAATGCCTTGTGTTGGTCCCTAACTAGGGAGGTGACTAACAGCAATGAAACTGGTAAGCACTGAGGAGCATGCTGTTTGTATCACATCCAAAGACCTGCACTCCAACATGGCCATGACACATACAACTTATCAGCAGAAGACCTGCAGTGTCAGGGCCCTGAGGACACTAATAAGCCTTAAAAGACCTGCCCAGCCTCACCTGAAACCTCTTCCCCACAGCATGGGCTCAGGAGCTCTATTTAAGCTGAGCCCTGGGCATTTACTCCTTGTCTGAGCTGTGTTGGAGGAGTGCTGATCTTCAGCTCAGCTACAGCTGTGCCTAGCTATAAAGCTCCTGGATCTAACATTCAACCTATGGACTGGCTTAACCCTGAACCTGTATCATTGCCATGATGTCTCATGCTCTGGACTCTTGGTTGGACTTGGCTGCCATCTCCAGGTCTGGCCTGCTTCCCTTACTCAGGTACTGTGGGCCTGGGCCCTAGCTGGTGAAGGCTATGAACTGCTGGCTGTAGGATCCCCCTTGGCTCCTGGGTGCCTGTCCCCTAGGGAGCAACCTTGCTCTTGCTGCTTCCTGATATGCAATCTGGCAGCAGGATAGCAACAAGTTTATAGCATGCTGCGTTGTACTCTTTCTTTTCCTTTTAGACCAACATGAAGACAAACTATAGCCCTGATGATATTCCTATTTTTGTCAGGATAGGCCTGACAAAATAGGAAAACAAAGATGATAGGCAGCAACTTTACTGAAGGTGTAAGGATGCTGAAGGAAGCAACATTCCAAGGCAATTAATTGCTCTTGCTAGAATTACTGCTGACTCCTTTTGGACAGGTTCTGTCCAAAAAGCAACTAAAACTCCTGTCATAGTCAATCAAGAGGAGCCTAAGAGATGCAGAGAAGACTTAGTAGCTGTTTTGTGTCCTTCAGGTGACATGCAGGTGATCCTGGTGAGTCCACTCTGATACATACATCTCTGGTGCCTGAAGTATGAGAGAATGAGAAGTGAAATAACTTTTAAAAAGCACCTTCCCCTTCCATAATGTCTCACAGTGAGTTTAGTTACATTTATTTCCTGTATTAACAGCTTACAACAGTTAGATAATGTATGTGATAAATCATCTCAGTGCCTGGACACTTCCATAAGTTAAGGCAGCAATGTGTACCATAATTAATCAGGTAATCAATTCTTGAACATCTGTCTACTGCTGGGTGAGCTCTGTTAGCCTACCTTGCACTGACTCCCGGTTACTGATAGTTAAAGAGTATGGCATGTGCCTTATCTCTGAAGCCAGAAGGTTTCTTTGCAGTCACTAACTGTGACTAACAGTATCTAACTGTTTCTGCTTTCTGGTTCATTAGCCTGTATGAATTATAAGATCCTCTTGCCATGGTAACAAGTGTAGTATTTCTCTTAGGACACAGTATCTCATGTTGTGAATGAGTGTAGCACTTGGACTCCTTTCAGCAGTTTTGTGCTCACCCCAATGGTCCTGCACGTGCTGTATTTTGCATAATCTCCTTATAATGGTCCAATCAACATTTATCACCCTTGTGCATCTTCTTTAACAGACATTTTCCAGCTGTTCTTGTTACCTATTATTTTACAGGTGTTTGACCTCTCATGCCCTCACTTAAAATGCTCTGCCTCCCTTGAACACCTATGTTAGGTTCATTCACAAAAAATAGCTAGAAGTGCTCAATTGCTTTGTCTAGGTAGGAATAAGTAATTACCTGAATTTCCATGAGCATCCACTGATTCACAAGCCCATTGATTGTTTTGTGTCTGGCAAATGACAGTATCTCTGAAATGATGGTATGTAAGATGACAACTATCACTATCTCAGGGGTGGATTGCATTGTAGATGTTTAGATTTTATTTGAACCTGTCTGGGGGTTGATCTGTACAACCACTCATAAATCTTGTGAATTGTAACAAGGGGGTAGGAAATAAGGCTTTGCCACTAAGAATAACAATGTAATTGCCTGTAATGTAAAAGGAGAACAAATTTGAGGCAAAATGGTGTAAATGGGACAGAGGTGAGAAGGGGTGACATGGAAAGATGAATATCTATAAACATTAAAAGATTTGTGGTGTCCAGTGAGGCCTTGGAGCTGGTTGACATGTATTTCCTTCCCTCTGTGTGGTGATGGAAATGCTGGGGCTGCAGTGCCTGTCACCAGGAGAGCGCAAGAGGGGCAGCTCCACAAGACACTCCACTCCCTGGCTGCAGGAAGTGGCTTGGGTCATGGGCCCAGCTGGTGGACATAAGCTCCCAGTGCTGAGCAATAAACAAAGTTTTGTGTGCTAAACTGTGGTCTAGACGTGCCTAGGCGCTTCCTAATTTTTCTAGTGGAGTCACAATATATAAGTGCTTGTGGTTGTTTTATGAAGCGGGTTAACTTAAGCTGAACAAGATGCCCCTGCTGCTCAGGCGTTTGTGAATGACAGGAGGTAGCATTTAAGGAACTATTTGTGAGGCAAATGTACATCTTCTGGGTGGTTTGCAAGTCTCAAACACAAGCAAGGTAATGCTGCTTACATTGTATGCAAAATAAACATCTCCTGGGAAAGGACATAGGTTATTGCTAGGAACTATGGGAGCAAAAGTTAAAGATGATTGAATCGTTTGCACACCTCAAAGGCTCTCAAATGAGTTAAAACTTGAAGGGTGTACCATATAGATATGTGAAGGAAGTGGAGAGTAATTGGAGCAATGCAGGTCTTTTAAGAGATGTAATTGTAGAGCAACATGGAAAAGCATGTCTAAGTACAATTTGAGGGCCTGATATTGATCAAAATAACTCACCTTCAACCAAAGTCTTTGTAACAAATCTTTTCTTTATTCTGCTCTTTGTGCTTAATTTGGAAACTGTCAAAGATTACAAAGCTTGAAAATTCCTGAAAATGAAGTTCTGTTCTTTAATTAAACTTAAAATCAACATAAACCAAACTTTCACCAAACACCCTGGAATTTACAAGTGATTGCAGGGTAATCGCTGGCAAATTCTGTTGGCTGACCAAGCCAGGGATACTGGATGTGTATGTGAAGGAGAGCAACATGCTCTTCAACTTCATGGCTTCTCTGAGGACGGCATCCATCAGGAGTTGCCGCACTTGTCTCCACTCCCCTATTCTCTGCTTTGCCACAAAAGCATTTCTTTAGCTTAAGCTTAACTCTTTGAGACTGCCAGCCTGGCTATCATGTCCTTGTCCTTCCCTTCAAAATCCGATTAGCCCACATGTGTTATGTAATTGAGAGAAATTGCATAAGTATCAATCATACTTCCAGATTAATTTGTTTCTATTAAGTTGGCACCAAACTTGTAACACTTGCTGATGAGGAAACAACATACCAGCAAGACAGAGAGATGGATGCTCCTGCCTATTCATGCCATACAGAAGTAGGTATTCTGTGCTAGATCATTGACTAGTTTCTGGGATATTCTGTTTAAAGCAAAAGAAAAGCTGGCAGAAACAGCTTCCATGGGATGTTTCATTAATGGTTGCTGTAGGAAAAGCAGTTGGGACGTGCTTGTCAATAATCATGTATGTCCTACACCAGGTAGGAGACAACAGTAGAGTGTGTCATGGGAAGAAATCACAGATGCTGGAGACTTGAGGATGAAGGTCAGAGAAGGTATGCTTTTGGCTGCTTAGACATCTATGAGATCTGTAAGAACTAGTCTAATCTATTTTAGCTTAAATCAGGAGAAACTTTAACTACATAGTTACACAATAGTGAAACTGTTGAGAAAAATTTGTTTCAAGTGTCTTCCTCTTTGGTGTGGGGGAAAAAAAAGAAAAACTTAAGAACTAAATGCAGCTTACCAAAAACTAACCACAAAAAACAGAATAGAAAAAGGCTACTTCTACTTTAGAGTAGATTCAGCCAACCTCATTTTAGAAAAGTCTAATCTTATGACTTGGAACCGCGCACAGACTTCCTCACACTTTGCTTTATCTGCTGCCTAGTTTTGTCTTATGCAAAGCCACATTACCTGTTACAATGCTTTGTGTCTAAACTAGCAGAAATACTGATTTTACTTGTATTCTTAAGTTACAAGAGCGTAAATATAGTATACTCAGATATTCTCAGGTTTACCCTGCAGCAATGGGAGAATGTGACAGATACACTTGACTCCTAGCCATACTTTGGTTCAGGCTGACCAAGAAGCAACAGGCCTCACATCCTTGGGGTGCACTTGCGAGCTGGAAAGCCCCTGGCTCACATACAAGGGAATGAAGGTGTTTTGAAAAATATTTTGAAAGGTGGTTTCAAAACCCAAAGGTACAGGATAACCAAAAGTACAGAACAAGATATCAGAGCTAAAACAAGACATCTGTCTTGTCTATACTATTGACTAGCAGCTGACTACTTTCCACAGGCTGTCCATGTTTGTAGAGTAAAGCTTTGAGCTCTCCTTGCTGAAGCAGCAGGCTGCATGGCAGTGATCTCCCCTTGAGCAGGGACACCTCTCAAGGTGAGGTTGAGAGATCCCTTACCCATGACAGATACTTATAAAGTGACTGATAGCATGCTGAATTAATACTATGAAGCATTACTAATCTACGTAGCTACTCAGGTGTTATAAACATTGTATGGATAATTCCATTAGATGTGAACTATTGACGAAGTCTCAGACTAAGATTGGATCCAGCCAACCTAGGCTCCAAAAAGGAGTTTAGAAAGCAAGGGGTCCACTCTGAACCTCATGATTCAACAGTAGGGTCCTCTTTACTCTTCATGTCTCTGGTCCCTGTATGAGCTGTTCTAACTCAATTTTTCTTTGTATGTTTCCTCCATGCAGTAATTAATAAGGTGAACCTTGCCATCAACCTTTGTTGAATTCCATTAAACTTTGTCAAATCATTGTGTTGCCTAAACAAAATATATTACTGCTTCTCTCTTTTGACTGAAGTGCATCCCTCTTCCATAACAGAATCTTCAAATGTTTAACTTGGAAAGTGGACCTGATTTGCTAGCCAGTCTGTTTCTAAATGGAGGTACATGACACTTATTGTGAGCACAATAAAAGCAGTAGGTGAAGTTAGACATTTTATTCACCCATTAAAATAAAATTATTCTCCTTTGCTGAAAAAAGTTTTGCAAGAATAATCAACAGAACTGTAATCACTGAGTTGCAGAGCAGAGTTTATTGGGTGTTTTAATTAGTCCTTTTTTCCTAAGTATCTTAATTGCTTTTTAACAGTTATTACATATAGTAACAATGGCTAAAAATGGGGAGTTGCTTTTCAGTCATGTTCTGTAGGGCATGGGTCACCTTGAATCAAACAACTGACACCTGGTAATGTGGGGAAGAACTATCTGTTTTACTGATGGTGTCTAAACTTTATCGTATGAGCACACTGAAGTGACTTAGTGGCAAGAATCCATCTCCTGACATACTGAGTTCACTGTAAGATCAGGGATGGATTCTTCTGGGCTCAGCCTCTTTCTCTGGCTGAGGAGGACTTTATTTGATCACACTGTTATGTGCTAGAAAGGAAGGTTGTACAACGAGCATCCCTATTAATTGTTTTTCACTGTAGCTTGAAGCAGGTATTAATAAAACTACAGAGCTTAAAAATGACCTTCCTTCACTGACCCACCCCCCCATTTCTAGATGCAGTACCCAGAAATGTGTCCGCTGCTTTTGGTTTCTCATTTAGTGTTGCTGGCCAGCATCACATGTGCCCCAAGAACTTTGTACTTTTGTTTGACCATAGAAACACTGCAGAATACACAGATAGGCAAGGTCTATATACTTCTCAGTGTCTGTTGTCCCTATCTTGCTGCTTGTTTGCTAACATGTAAAATTAGATTTTAGGAAGGGAGCTACAGTGTGCAGCAGTGGACTAGAATCTGCAATTTTCCAGTTGATGTGAATATGGGGTAAATATATGTATGAGCAGAACAGAGATCACCAGTTGGAACAGAATGAAAATGTAACTAGTGCCAAACCATTTGCTAGCTGTGTAATGGATAAGTCTTTCTCTTTATGCTGAATATCAGGAAGTAGTCAGCTCTGGGTTTCTGATGCCTTCCGCTGATACAGATTAAACTGTTATAACTGACAAGTCATAGCACCAGGAGTCATTGCTACTAACAGAAAGAACCTGCTATACAAAAATAGAAGTAAAGGGTAAATGAAAATACCACCTTTTTCATACCAGTAGAGCTGTCTGATTGAATATAGATGGATGTGATGTACAGGCTGATTGTCCTTCCATCATTCAAAAGCAAGAACTCACACAGACTGAGTATAAACTTGCAGAATTCCTTTTATTTACCCTGTTTCCTTCTGGCCTTTGCTTGTGGATGTGTTGTCATATGTTCATAATACAGAAATACTAATTGAACTTCAGCATGGGGATACTGAGGAGTCTCCCCAAACCTGCTCCATTCAGGTGTCTTCTATGCTCAGAGCCCTGGTGATATCGTGGCAGATGCTCCTGCCACAGAGCAGCTAGGTTGCCTGTCCCCCACGGAGAGACCCCCAGATGCCAAGGGTGATGACCTGGTGGGTAGAGGCCTTGCTGACCAAGGACAACATATTAAACCTCTGCCTTTCAAAAATGAATGAAAGGGCTAGGACAACCTTCTTTTACCTTGCTATGTTTGGCTGTTTTCCTTGCAGTATTTGTTAATTGGTGTTGCCAACTGGGTATCAGGCTTCAGCAGTGGTGGTGGTAGGACTACTGATTTATCCTTACAGTGATTATTTCTGCATTTGTAAATGAAAAAGGAGGGAGGTGGCTTATACTTCTAATCTAAACACCACTAAAATCTTGCTTAACCTTTCAGAAGGTCAGGTTGGCACATAGACTTACCACTTACACTTGTATACTGTGAAATTCTAAACTTTTGCTTTGCTGATGTTAAACCTTGACTTCTTGGTGGGTGTGGAGCTCTTGGTATAAAATGCTAAACTTCACTTATGACCAATTTTTCTACTATGATCTCATCATGGGGCTACATACAGAAACTTAGCACTGATCATGTAATAACTGAGTATTTGAATACAGAAGTTAGCACGTAGGTAGCAGAACACTAACAATTATAAGAGAAGGGGATCTCCCTAACAGTGACAGAAGTGTCCATCAAAATGTTTCCTCTCCCACTGAAAAGAGGAGCATTTGGCCAATGTCTTGTTCAATTTGGGGGTATTGGTAAGGGAGTGTATTAAGCACCAATATAATGCACCAATTACAGCTGTTTTCTGTAATTTGAGGCATCTACCAGGCACACCTCCTTTATCTTCCAACTTCAGGTTGTCTTCTGTCAGAAAACAGTTCTTGGGGAACATAAACTGGTAGGTCAATAAATCTATTACCTAAATGGAGGCATTCTTCTTTGAGAATGTCTATCTTACAAATTAAAAAAAAATGTGGGCTGTCTTCTAGGGTGTTTTAAAGACTAAGCAAGAAAAAAATGATTAAAAGATAAGGAAATATTGTCCTTTATGTATTTATTCAGAGTATTCAATAAGTCTTATCAAGTATTTAGGTGTGGAAGTATTAAGGAAACTACAGGTGTGAGATTAAAGAAACACTATAGTATGAAAAAAATTACTGTAATGAAACACTTCCACATGAACTGATAGAACGATAGTATTAATATGGTTTCAACATTTTCTTTATTCTTAATGAGAAATTAAGAACAATATCCTCTTCTTTCCAGATGTCGCCACCTCACAGTTAATCTCTCAGAAGAATAGAAACAGACTTGTGGACAGAGTGAAAAACCCAAAACTCATGTGTATGTCTTGCATTGAAACAATACCCCAGTGCTTTTCAGAGCCCTTCTGTTTCCTGAGTAGCTGTACCAACATTTACCACTGAGTAGCTGAGATTTACTATTATACTGTAAATGTGGTTTTTTTGTTAGACCGTTAAATACTTCTATTATTGAGCCTTCTGCCTTACATGGAGGTAAGATAGCTTCCCAGTCACTATAGTGAAGTGAACAGGGTGGACATTAGAAGATTAGTCCTGTATTGCTTGCCAGCGAGCCTGTTTTTAATAGCCTAATGTAGCCTAGGCAAGTTCATGTCCTAGCTATCCATACTTATAATGCTAATATGAAACATGTTTTTAATTCCTCTCCTTAATAGCCTTCTTCAAAGATCTCAAACACACATTTGACAGAGCTTATTTCTTTTACTGCCCTATAACAGGATTCCAAGAATGGTGGTCAAATCTAGCCTTTTAATGGCATAAACAGGATCAAACATGTGCCTCTGCAGCAACCCTAGTATCTTCCTTTCTTGTGTACAGAAGGTTGAAATCTTTTCAAGGTTCAGTTCCCCACATGTTTCTCCCCAGAAAAACCCACTAATAATAGCAAAATTTAACAATCAGTGTGTATGTAAAACCCAGTTCCAGGTGATTAAATCAGTCTACTGCCTAATCTGTACTCACGGTAGTAAATTGTGAGAGATTCTGGAGCACCACTTTGCCAAGCCTGCTGTATCCAGAAAAAAACCCAACACCAAACCAAACAAACACCCATTTAGTAAGCATGCTCATAATCTCTTTCTGGAATTGGTAAGAGGGTTTTTTAAAATCTTCCTTCAGCAGCCACATTTGAAGTGCTGATGATATGATTGTTTCTTTTACTTAAATTGCAGCCTGACATTTTCCCTCCATGTGTTGCTCTTCTGAGTGTATCTGCTCTCTCTTCCTGCAGCCCAGGCTTGATGTGTTTTATTCTACAGCACACATTCTTAGCTCTGATTCTCTGCCATCCTTTGGAGTGAGCTGGCAACCAAGAGAGATCAAGGTAATGGAGAAATAACTATTTAATAACTGATATACAAATGTTAATATTTTACCTTCATCAGGTAACTCAAGAAAAATACAGAATGTACTAGACATAATGAAGTCATAAAAGACTACTTGGTTAACTTATTTACTTATTTTTTACTGGATGTTATGCACACAGCCTTTTTCTGACTGTTCTGGGGCTAAGGAGTAAGTTCTTCAGTTTGAGTGAGATCATCTCAGGTATGAGCTGATCTCCAGGAGAGAGATGCTGTGTTTAAAATGCTCTAGTTCAATTAGTTTATCAAGTAAAATTATAAGATACAGTGAAACAAATGGCCATGTATCAGCCTCTTAAAAGACTGGTAACAAGTGGCTGGATATGGCATGAATGCTGTGACAGAAGTCATAGACATCTCTCACCGACAAAATATAGGCATTTTCACTGTATTGCTTCAGTCCTGAAACACTTTCCTCTTATTTTGCACTCCAGAAATATTTATGTACTTTCTTCTTTTATTGTTGCAGACCTAACTATAAAAAGCTATCTATTTGGTTTGTTGCCTGCCGTTGTCCTCCCTTGGCAGGCACTGCAAATCAGTATTCAAGTCACAGCCCTGTATGATAGGAGTTTTAAGATGCAGCGCAAGCCTGAGAGCAGGTCAGTTCTATTAGCAGCATATTTCCTTTATACAGATAAGCACAAACAGAAAGCGTTGAGGCTACAGGTTTTGTGTGGTTTAGCATAAATACAGTAAAGGATAACACATTCAAAGATATTTAAGGTAATACAAAACTGGGTTAAGATAGTGATCTAAAGAGCAAATCAGCTCTATGGATGTGACCATTTAGAACAGTTATGAACACTTTACATACATACCTGATATATTCCTATTCCTTTTCCATCCACAATAGAAATCAACATGGGTATCTTTTTGAAATGTCACTCTTGCACACAGATATGATACAGCACAGGAGTATGGTTTCCTAGCCCATTTCAATCTCTTAACAAAGGCTTAAAAATTTAATGTTGAGGTGTTGATATCTTGAATACCACAGAAACTAATGGAGTCCGTGGTAAGAGATCACCTTGCAATGGGATTTCAGTGAAAAAGGTCAGAGAGGGACAATTAGGTGATTAATCTCTGACAAGGCTGATTTATCAAATTCGTAAAGACTTAAGAAACATGGTAAACCATAGCAAAGTGGTACGGCTGCTCTAATATTAATGTTTTGTGTAATGAGTTAAAGATAACCTATATTCCAAAAAAGGAAATAAAGAGTCTTTGTGCTCTCTTATTGTTTCTTTGTCTGGTATAAAGGATTTCAGTGTCTTCCCTAATTCGTTTTAGTTTTTTTACCTTAATACCATAAAGTTGCAAGATAATGATGGAGAAAGCACAACGATGACACAAGCAATATGCTAAAACTAACGTTGGGGGGGGAAATGTAAAACTTCATTCATAGGAATAACAGTTGTGTCATCAGGATGGAAAAGGGCTCCTCTGAAGTCAATTCAATTGAAGACAGTTGAGATTGGATTGACCAAGAGGCTTTGGTCACAGGAAATACTGGTGCAATATTGTATGAACAATGTAGGAAATACCCTTGTGAGACTTTATAGGAGGTGACTTTATTTAAAACAAACTGAAACAAACCTACTTTCATTCCCCGACACATGCACCAGTGTGTGGTGTCCAAGGAGTCTGCCCAGAATCCAGGCACCAGGGCATGAGCATTCGAGCTATCTGACCAGCAGTCAGGCACCACAATGCTTGTGTCCAGATGTTGTATTCGAGACCTGTCATGATGACAGGGAGGACAAGTGATGCTAGGTGTCAAGTCCTCCTCATCTCCTGGATGGTTCTTAGGTTGGTGACCACGGGCAGGGTTTGGATATGTCTTTCTGCAGTTTTGGATCATGCAGTGATCAATATGTTTCCATCCCATTTCTGTCTCATTACAGTTCTTTGTCTCCAGGTCTCAATGTCCTGTGAAACTGGATGTGCTAGGGTCTTGATGACATGCTAGTTGGGTGCTGTTAACACAGGCCCCTTTCCCTGGTGGGTGCACTTGGCTGCCTCCACACCCAGACATTCCCATTCATGCTCTGTTCACACCAATCTTAGCCTTTCCATTACAGTTCTTACAGTCAAACTCATGGACATGGTTGTTGTAGGTTAATTATATTGCAAAGATAAGACCTAAGGCCAGGCCTACATTAACTTTGCCCTGTAGCAGTGT
Organism: Gymnogyps californianus; assembly: GCF_018139145.2. Taxonomy (NCBI): domain Eukaryota; kingdom Metazoa; phylum Chordata; class Aves; order Accipitriformes; family Cathartidae; genus Gymnogyps; species Gymnogyps californianus. The sequence goes on from NC_059471.1 coordinate 152,109,947, forward strand.
TCATCACAAGGGTGCTTTTATTTATTTTTTTAGTGACACAACTGTATTGGCAGAAACTAACAAGCCTCAACTATACCAAGAAAAGAGTGATTCTGCCAATGTAATTATGCCATTCGAGGAAACCTATATAAACTATATATAATTGTCTTCAACTTTTATTCATCTTTCTCTTATTTGTTATAGCTATGCACTGCCTCTATTATAGTTCTCATAAATTGTTAGTTATCTGTTCTTGTTATGATAGTTATCTTCTAAGTATCCCATAGTTATCTCACTTTAACTACAAGATATCTATTAGATAATGATACTATAATAATGCCAAGACATAATTGTATCTGCTGTTGTCCTTGAGTTATTGTACTTACATGTTATAGTCTACATAAACTATTAAAATAATCATTCTTCCCAGCCAACAACTTGGTGCAGAATGTGAATACTAATATAACTTTGCTCAGGTAAAAACGCTGAGGATGAAGGGCTGTAACCTGGAGTGTGACTCTGGTCAGAAAAGAGGAATGTTGTATTGATGGTGTCTCCCCTGGGATCCGTGAAGGACTAGTGACTTCTTGTAGCACTGCCAGGCTGAGATATGGATGGGCAAGGTGTGATGCCCCTTATTGCCCAAAAGGAGAGACAAGAAATGCTGCACTACAGCAGTTCTTGTGGGAAGGATGCTAGCAGTCGTTCTTTCCAACAATGATAGGACAACACTTATGTATGTAGCAATACTGATTAGGATCCAGTGTTCTGCACACCCAGTTCTGAAGATGACAAGAATCCAAGTGATGTTTCTTGCGTCTCATACCCACAGTGTAGAGGCATTTCCACCTCTGCTATGAGAATGATTGGTTAAATTTTTACTGGGAGGTTGGCCTTTTCTTTAACTTGCTATCCTGTTTATCTGTAGATCACCCATCAAGGTAGCTAACAGTCTTCATGCATGCTTGCTAATCAAGATAAGTTTGTTTACTTCAGATGCAGATTAAGTGTCTTTCAGATGTTGTCATTCCAGATAGCCCTATTATATTCTTTGTCTTGTATATATTCGTAGTTTAGAGTTCCCAGATTTCTCGGGGTTCCTGAATGTTCCTGTTACACAACAATGGAAAACCCCTCTCTACATATGCATATATACACGGGTGTATGTTTAAAATGCATCTAAAACTTTATTATTGACATCTATTTGCAGCAACGTAATTGGTATGTGTGTGTTTGACTCTTTTGGGGTTTTCTTTTCAAAAGTTTTGAACCTTATCGGAGAAGGATGTTCAACACCATGGCAAATTAGATCCAATTTGAAGTAAACCTCGTGAACTGGAAGGAATGAGGAGGTGAAGAGCCTCAAGACCACCATATTTTACTGTTCCTGTTGCATTGACTTCCTTGCTAATGTAGACAAAACCTGAATCAACACCAGTTAATCTCTTTTAGATCCTTCGGCCTATTTTTAAAGCTTTCCAAAAGAAAACAAGCATACTTTGATCCCATTTGAAAAGAGCTATTAGAGATCTATTAATAGAATTCTGTTGCTTCGAGTGCAGAGATTTTACTGTCAATTCACATGATTTTCCTAACTGACTGTTTTCATTCAAAAATGTCAAATAAAAAATTTTATCAGTCTCACTAGAGCATCACTCAGCAGCACGTCTACTGTGCACAGAAAAGCACTGCCAGGAAACAGACCTTGTAGGAGCCGTGTAGGTACGTTTATACAGTGCATGGTCCTCACATTAAGTAAGAATGGAGGCAGGTGTACTAGAGGGATCACTCTCTGCCTGCGTAAGGGTGTGATGTTGACACACAGATCAGTATGTATTTCTGGTGCGAGGTGCCAGACTCTCTGAAATGCGATGGAAGATAACACACAATACCTTTCATCAATGTATAAAGGAAGAGCAAACAAAGCACGTAGTTTGTGGTGTTCTTGCTAGAAGCACACAAGTGTTGATGCCTTCTTGAGACAAATGTGTTTGTGCCTTGAAGCTGGCCAAGTGTTTGCCAGCAGAAAAAGCCTCCAGTTGTCCCCTCTGAAGACCAGCTTTGGAGTTTCCTGGCAGTGATCCAATAGTGCTGAGATCCCTGAAAGGAGTGTTACTCCTTGAATTCTGGTGCAGGACACCCATCATTATTAAAGAGAAGGAAAAAAGAATTACTGTTGATTTTTCTCATGCTTGCTTTTATTTTTAGTATTTGAGAGTCCTTTGCAATGCACTTCGTTCAATGGAGATGTTGTTACAAGCTTCCAGTTTTTCCATTTGTTTCTGTAGGGATTTCTCAGAAAAGTGTGTGGTGAAATAATTTTTGGAACTAAGATGGCTTTCTTTAGCTACAGTACTTTTAATGCTCCAGATTGTTTAGGACACAGAGATCAAAAATAGCCTTTAGAGCTAGCAACGCTGGTCACTGGAATAGGATGAAGACTAGGTGCCAATGGAAGTAGAACTTGGTGTAGCTTTTAATTAAATATTCCTTCATTAAGTTAACTTGACCAGTTTCTGTTCCTGTCATTCTGATTCTGTATCAGGAGAAGTCATTGTAGCTTATTTGAGTCATAAATCCTACCCTTGTAGCCCAGTAAATATGGTGATTCCTTCACAAGTTACAGGTGACAGGGTTTGTATTAAGATAACATTGCAGGTCTCGGGACTTGTCATGCTTTGCCTGGACTGATTATGGCTTGCCCAGAGCTTTCTGTTAGTTTTTTCTAATATGTAACAGCATTTTTCTAATGACCAGTTGGCTATTGCCCAATTTGTTTTATTTTTTCTTAGCTTTGTATAATTGTGCAGTATAACCATAGTTTTTAAACAGATGGTATTAACAAGTATTTATTCTGAGTGGAATGAACTATCTATGACTCTAGTGCAAAGATGTAGTGTGTAGGGGAGTATGTGCATGGGATAACAGAGGCCTTGAATGTGTGCACAGGATGGTGCTAAAACTACTCACCAGTGGCCAGTTACTGATAGTTAAAGGAATGAAAACTTGGGAGCTGGGCAAAACTGGTCTTAGGGGTGACAAAGGAAAAGGAAAGAGTATCCATCAAGTGTAAAATGGGAAATTCAGTTCTAACATAGAGATACATACTCAGGAAAGAAGAGCAAGTTGCATGTTAGAAAACGTATAAAATAGTGCCAAGCAGACTGTAGGATGAGGAGGAAGAAACCATCAACATATTCACCATCAGACCTCTTGTCCACCATCAACATCATATCCTTCCAATGAAAGGAGGGCCTGGAAGGCTGACAATTTGCCCTAACCTCTTCCCAGGCTGAAGCCAGCAACCATAGGAGCCAGATGGACAGTGAAAGGGAGAGCATAACACCAAAGAAAAGGGCTAAATGCTAGGAAGATTTGTGTAACAATTTTAATTTTAGTGACAATTTTATTGACATTCTTAGTGAGACTTCTTCCATACTAAATAGAAAATATAGACTGTGCATATGAATATCATTGTAATTTGGCTACACTAATAATAACCACGTGTTGTATTTTGATTAGAGTAAGGCTTAATCACACTAACAATACATTCTTGACTTTGCATTCAAGATACATTTTCTTTTGCCCATTCTAGCTTATCTGACCTGCAATAGTTCTAGTCAGAAGAACTAAACATCAGATTGAGGTAAAATGGGAGGAAGATGGAGATTTTGACTTTGCTATGACTGTTAGGCACTTGAGAAATTTCTGAATAATGTGAATTTTCTAATAATGGTTCACTTTGAAATGCAATCTATCATTCAAACAAAAAAGACCTGGGGTTGATTGCTTTCAATGTGACCTGTTTTGTGAGGGAGTTTCTATTCTTTCAGGTGCACTCCATGTAATCATCTTTCCATAACAAAGTTAGCACAGAATATGTAGTTATTTTTCTCAAATAGCCACATCTAATAACTTTATTCAGCATGCTGCCACAGAAAAACTGATTTTTTTTTTTGTTCCTACTCAAGTGTTTACCATTCTATTCCTTTTTGCTAAGCCTCACATTCTAGGATAATCTAGTTGTTTTACAATCCCTTTGTAAATGAGAATAGTAAAGGAAATGTTATTACCCATCAACTTGAACGGAATGAAGTCTTCACATTCCTTTTTTCCTTAATCTGAAAGAGTCTAAGACCGTGTTTCCCAAGCTTACACCACCAGCTCAGGAAAAGGGAGAACCTATATAGTCTTTCCATACATTGTTTCTATCCAAGAAACTGGTTGTTTTCTCAGTTTCTGCACACTTGAAAGGGTTTGGGGCATATCTGCGTGGGCGGATACGTTGTTCGCTGCAGTGCTGTCTCTGGTGCTTTTTAAGTGGGGGGATCCCAGCAGGAAATATTGTAGTAGACTTATATGTGTGCACATGCATAATGCGATGGAGTTTTAAGGGACCAATATTTAACAAAGGAAGGACAGTGTAGCTTATTCACTACCAAGCTAATACTAATGAGATTAGAATATTCATTACGCTGGAAAATAGAAAAAAAAAATGGCCATTACCTACCACATGACCTTGCAACTTTCTCCCATGAACCACTTTTCACACTCAGTCCGTGCTGTTACTTGTTAAACACAGTAATAAGTTTCCATAGACAGTTTTCATGAATGCTGTATAGCATGAGACGGCAGGCTCAGCACCTAAAGGAACTCCTAGCAGAAGTTACAAGGTCCTCATTATGGCGATAGCCTTTTTTTCTGTTTTCTAATGTACTGTAGAACTACAGAGAAAAATCTTAATGAGATTTCTAAAATTTAGGCAGGGTTGGACCCCCCCTATCCTCAAGGAAGGAAATGCCCCTTTCGTGTACACGTGTGGGCTTCATTCTCTGCTTGTGTCTCATCCTGACAAGCTCCTTGCAGCTCTCCTCCAATGCCGCAGCAATCTCACGTGGTGTCAGAGAGCTATGAACAACAAGGACTCTCCAGTGTTTCAGTCACTTGCATGCACAGATGACTCAGTAGATCCTCCTGCAAGCTCACATGGAGCATCTTGAGTCCCACCTCTTCAACTCTGTCAGCACGTCCCCCAGCCGTTAGCCTCTGAATTAGACTTGCAGAGAATTTGGCACCTCTAGCTGGCCCAGCACACAGCAGCAGGCTGTGCTGCCACTCCTGCCTTGCTTCTGATGTGTTTCTGTGTGTCTCTCCCTTCTGGGCTTCCTGGCCCTGATGCAGCATGGAGCTTTAGCCGCTGCCAGAAACACCCTGGCCAGTTGAAAGTGAGGTGGAGGGGTACCTTGAGATGCTTCTCAAGTGTGCTGCTTGTCTGTGAGGCTCTCATACTACAGCTGTATCTGGGGTGGCCTCACTTCTCAGGACAGAAGCATGTCTCTCACTTGGCCTTAAAACAGCTGCTAACGTCTTCTGCCTTCTTGCCATGCAAATCCAATACATGCACATAGGTTGAAGCATTTGCGCTAATGCAGCTCTCAATATAACCACTTATATATTCCCACTGTAAGATGCAATAAGAAGCTGCACTCTTAGGGAATTTCCAGTGACCCCTTTCTGAACTGAGTCTTCTTACCAGAGATGAGAGAGAACCAGGATCTCCTCTTGGGACCACCTGGTCACAGTGGATAATAGGCTGGATGAGCCTGGCATGTGCCTTCCTGGGGATTATCACCTCTTTCAGAAAATGCTTAAAGCATATGGGGGATGGAGGTACTCGAGCCTGTCATTTGCATAATCTAAGTAGAAGGGAAGATTTTGGGAATGATCAAAAAGCTCTTGAGGACTGATGTCCACAGCTGTTTATGATGGCAGCAGGAAAATACACTACTACTACCTCTTTTCTCTAGAGACAGAAACTGTTTTACTGGCTTCCAGTAAAGACTTCCTTGGATTTCCCATGGAGAATAGCAAGCAGAGCCTGAACATGTTTCTCTACAGAAGAGGAGACATCATTATATATTCACTCCAGATCGTTCAAGACAAGGCAAAGGCATGATCTACCTGAAACAGGTAACCCAGGCCAGTGTAACTCTGGCGAACCAACCAGGCAACACAGCAGAGTTGAAAAGGCAGATGGTCAAACGTCTGACAGAAATTGATGGTGCTGCCTTTTTTTTGGTCAAAATTAAATATAAATTGCTGAACTTGCTGTTACTACTTCTCTAAAGGCATGAACCTGTATAAATCCATAGATTTTACTCTTGAAACCTATCACAGCTTTTCCACGTTTTCAAAGTTCATCCTTGAGAAAGCAAGTTCTATTCATCTGCCTTTTATTCAGCGCTTATAAGAACATGTAATGCATCTTTGGGGTAGATTCTTCATTTGGTGTAGAGAACATGACTGTACACCTGCCAATAATTTTGCTTATTAGTTAAGTGAGATAGTAAAGGACTGTGAGAATACTGTCTATATATGCATTTTAGCATATGTGCCAAGCATTCTAGCAATGTATGACATTTGGTTAACAGAGTGCAAAAGCTTTAGGTGGATGGATAGATGGGTAAACACAGTTTAGCATGGACTAACTGGCTACTTAATCTATGTTTAAATTGTTGGGCTGCTTCTCCTTTACACCTATCTGACGAAATGCTTTTTGCATGAGAAAAATGTCTTGCTGCTGATTTGTACTGTTTTGATGGCAGTGCCTCCCTAATTATCTTCAGTGATAATATGTATCCAGGAAAACACTGGAATTTTATTAGTTTGTTCCCATGAGATACAAGTAAATCATAGCTTTGCTGTGTGACCTTGCCTCCCACCTTATTTTTCTTTTATCAAGGCAGAATGGTTTACACTGTGCTTTGAGATAACTCTTTTAAGGATGGATTGTGTTAGTTGGCCTTCAATGAGCTGCTTATATTCTGGCAAAAGAAGAGCTATTCACTCATTAGAAATCACAGCCAAGACCATGTCTATCTCTAGCATTACAGGAGACATGAGCTCAGTAGAAGAGGCCACCTCTGACACAGAGTGGTCCCACCAAATCCTCGGAGCCCTGTCTTTCCCCAGCAGATCATCAACTCTTACGTGTGGGGCTTTTGCATGTGACTAAGAGCCACATGTACACTCAGAGAGTGCAAAAATGAAACTGGTTTGGGGAAATTAGTTCAAATGGTGCCTACACATTTGGGATCTCCAAGGTCCTGGGTAGCAAGCACACAGGCTTAAGGTCCAAATTCCCAGTGAGACACACAAATCACGATAGTCAAATTCAGGGTCTTATTTGACAGAAAATAAAATACAGGAACATGAACGTACAAGCATACACAGTTTGCTACAGGGCTCCTTCAAAATCGTTACTGGTAAAACAGGATTTCTACTACGAACAAAGCAGCATCTCTTTAGTCAGTCCTTTGTCAATTTAGCAACTCTCTATTCTGTCAAATAGGGGCTGCATCCTCGGGAATTCCTCTGACAAAGGGTCCCCCAGAACCTGGGAGATTATCCAATTCCAATCTCAAGAAACTTACAGCAAAGGACAAGTGACTAAAGACTGAAGTCTCCGAGTGTTAGGAAGAGAGAAAGAAAGGGAGCGAGAATGAGAACGAGCCAGCTTCACGTTCTCATATGAGTCAAGTGAGGAGAATTTATACCTGTCCTTAAGTTGGTGGTGAGTGGAGTCAAGCTCCCTGGGGGGGGATTTGCACACGCCTGCTCTGCTGCCACCCTTCTTTTCTTCCACGTCTGTCTCTCACTCGCTCTTCTGCTCTGTGGAGACCCCATATTTATGGGAGAAACTTACACTCATGAAGCCTCTTCAGGTTTACATGCGTTAACAGAAAGGGGCTCTTCGCTTGGAAGCGGTGTTTGGGGCAGCACCAGCAGAGAATCGGGGTTGCTGTCAGTCCCGGGCCGAGTTGGGCACTGGGAGATGGCTGCTTCTCCTCGGAACAAAAGGGAGACACCAGAGAGCCATTACCTTGGAAAGGCCACTCAGGACAGGGCCATCAGCAGCTAACAACTCTTTCAGCAACTAACAGCTTTTCCTAGCTCACTCCAGGCACTTGTCCCCGAAGGAGACTGTGGTACCGTGCCTGGAAGGGGAACTGCACCATGATGCATCCCCAGCCCACATCCATCACAGCTGCTGGGATCCCTGAGCTGCCAGCAAAGAGGGTCCAATTGATTCAGAAGCACTTGAGCCTGACTGCCCACCCAGCCCATTTACTTTTCTTTATTGCCAAAGACTCCTGCCCACTCACCCTCAGGCACGGCTGGGCAACCCCTCCCGTTTCACCCTTGCTGCTTCGGATCTGACTTCAGGACTGTGAGCCAGTGCATCGCCCGGGAGCAACCTGGAGCTCTGCGTTACACAGCAATTGCTTTCATCCAGGGGTTTTGTGGGAGTGTTCATTTCCCCTCCAATAAGGTGTCTCTCCAGAATAGTGTTATCAGGATTTTCATAATTTCTCAGTTCTTTATTTATTGATAAACATTTATCGCCTGATCTGTGTAGCCCAAGTATAGTATTAACCTGGTGTATTTAGACTCACTTTTTATTCTGCATTACCTGGCTTGGCCCTAGTTAGATGCCTGTACTACTGTGAAGGGGCAGAAAGATGCACACAGCCAGTAAAAGCTACAGAAATATATACTTATGAAAAGCATTCTCACAGTTTTTCACTCATGTAACTAATAAGCAAAACTGCTGGCAGTTGTGAAGTCATGTTCCCTACACTACCAAATGAAGAACCTAGCCCAAAGACAAAAAAGACTGTGGTCTGGCCAAGATTACTTGCATATGACAAGGAGGATGAGGGATACCAGCTAGAGAGTGGTCATCATATCTCTTGAGTTGCTCTTGATTGGGGAAAACAAACTGGTTTTTGAATGTGCTTTTCACTCTTCAAGGTACTTCTGGAGTTGACAGTGATTGTAATCTTTTGTCTTTTCATCCTGTCCAACCCTCCTGAACTAACTTTGCTGGTTTACTCCTGTTTGTGTCTCCCTCTCCAGGTATTTTATGGATCAAATCCTGTTCTTTATCTTCCTGCCATTCTCTCTTCACATCTTCAGTTCTGTCATTCATTTTCCCAGTATGCTCACTGATGTGCTGGGATCTTGGTAACAATCTGGTCTGTATGCCACCAACAATCATCACTTTTTTAATCCTTCTGTTACTGTTTCTGCTGGTGCTTTCAGACACATATGTATATTTACCAACCTTAATGCTTCTATTACAAATCTCTGCATCAATAGATCCAACCACTATATAGAAATTGTTTTTTTTTTTCCTCTAGCTAAATTAGCAGTTGCTGTGTGTGGTTCCTACCTTTTTTCTTTTCCAGTGAATGGATCCAACTGTTGCGAATTAATGGCTTTTTGTTTTGGTTTGAAACAATTAACTACAGAAATGTCACTAGAAATGAATGGCTTTTTTGTTTTGTTTTAAGAAACCAAGGAGATTGTCATGGATACCAGTTATGCTGCTTGGAAATCCCCTTACCCTTCCCATTTTGATTTGAATATCAAGGATTCCAATCAGTAGAGTTAAGTGAAATTGACCAATGATTGTTTTAGGGTAAGAATATTGATAAGGTTATATAACTAATAAAACCAATCATAGTAAAGGTTAAATTTAATAGCGAGCATATTATGCATTTTTATGTAAAAGAACTTATGTAACAATGATTTGACAGTGTTGTGTTTTAGATTTTTGACCAAAACAGTTCTGGTAACACACTGATGTTCTAGCTTTTGCTGAACAGTGTTTACACAGCATCAAGGCCTTCTCTGTTTCTCACTCTGCCCCCCCAGTCAACAGATTGGGGGGTGCACAATAGGCTGGGAGGGGATACAACCGGGCAGATGACCCAAACTAACCAAAGAGATATTCCATGTCATATAACGTCATACTCGGTGATAAAAAGGAAAAGAGGGGGCTTTAGGGGGGGTTAGCCATCTTTTGCTCAGGAACTGGCTGGGCATCGGTCTACCCACAGTGATATCGATAAACATTAACTTAGCTTGTTTTACCCTACCAATATATGGCATTGTGAAGCTGTCTCAGAGCAGGAACCCCAAAGTGAATGATAGTCTGCTTTGTTAACGGTCCATGAAGGACCGCTTAGTGTTGCCAAGTTTAAGTGAAACTAGGGGAAAGGTAATTCCGGCAGGGGGAGATCACGACCACTGACTCATAGACCACCGACTCAAGAAACCCACAGACCCAAAAAGGTTAAGGAAGTAAAGGTCTCAAAAATCGTAGTGGGCGTGCGTAGTAATTTACATGGTAGGTGAAGAAATTTTAACCAATCATTTAATAGAATAACAATGAATATGTATTGAATGATTAAATATGTTAACATCTCGTGTATAAAAAGTGATGGATCTTGATGTGAAGGTGAACACGGTTTGGTGGAGCTATCCCCCGTGTTCCCAGCACTGAATTAAAGGAGTGCCTGCTTATCTGCATCTCATTGGTGTTGATAACTTCTTTCCGTCTCGTTTGGTGACACAACCACTTTCTTTCACAACAAAGAGGCAATGGTGGAAATGTTAAGGGAGAAGCCGCTGCCCTAGCATTCACACACCATTCAAGGAGCTGCACACACACCACCCGAGACTTTAACTGCTAGGACCGGAGTCCCTTTGCAGCAGGCAGCTCCAGTGAGCCGGCAGGTGCCCCTTCTGACTCCTCATACACATACTCACCTTCAGGTGCTTCCTCTTCCCTCAGGCTCGACCTTGGTTTCCCGAAGCAGAGTCTCTGACAGGACGTATGTCAGATGAATTTATTGAGTGGTACAGCGGTATAGCACAGCTCGAGCTGGGTGCCTCCGGAGAGGGACCCCGAACAAAGAAATTTCTGGGCAATTATACTCTTGCAATTTAAGTTCCCCTCCCCTCACACAATGGTTCAGTCTAATAGTAATATTTGGGTCTGGGGTCGTCTTGTTCCTCATTGGATCCTTCTTCTGTCTCCAGGCGGGCCGTTCCTTTTCTTATCTTGAGGATGCAGCTTCTGCTGACAGATGTGGTTACCTCGATTTTCACAGGATGCACCATCTTGGGGCCTCCCTCCATGTAACTAAATATAAGCTCAGCATAAGTTCACCGCTTGTAGCCTAAGGCTTTAGCAAGTCTTTCTATTAATGCTATACAATGGATTTCGTTTGAGCTAGGAAGTGACTATACAATGGATTCCGTTTAAGCTACTATAACAGAAAGATTTCCTCTTACTTTCCCACCTTGGATTCTCTGCCAACTAATGTGGCAGTTAATGAAACAAAACTCACTACAAGACCATATAGATAAAGTGATTTCTATTAAACTTCGTAAATCATCTGACTCTGTTTACTCACATTTTCACCAACAGAAGTATCAGTATGTGTGTGTCCAAGTAATCTGGCCAGGACAACTTGTACATGACATGTAGGACAAGACATGCTAGTACTGAATCCTCTCTACATGTCCTAAGATCCTCATCACTGCTGAGAACAAACTGCTTTTGGATAAGCCTTATATAGCCTTTAAGAGTCAACAGTTACTGTGATCTTTTGCCTCGGTATCTAGTTTCACTCCATGTGAGTCTTAGGCGACACTGCTGAGTCAATGCTCTGCTTTTGTTTTCCCTATCTAGTTATCTTCTGGCTCCAGGCCAGTTCCTTTATCTTCCATCTTATCTTATGGTTTCATTTTCTTGCTATCTGGTTATTGAATGAAACCATGTGTAGGTTGCGCTGTGATCCAGGTGAACTGCTGACCTTAGGTAACAATATATGCCATTATTTTAGTCCTTGTTCTACTGTTTCTTCTCATGTTTCCACTTGCCCAAGCACATTTCCACTCTCACTTCATTCAGAACAACCTGAGTATTTATGGTGCAAATGTCTGCATAAGTTCCATATAGAAGTTTGGAGTTCATTTGCAGATTAGGATTTCAAGTTGCTTTCTTTTAATATGTTATCCATCACTAACACAATGTATGTAAGTGAAATTGCTAATTTTATTTGTCTACTCTGTTATCAAACAAGTTCTAGCTGGACTCACCATAGGAAAGCTCTGTGCTTCTGATGGTTTTTGTCTGTTATGCTTTCCAGTTCTGCTGTATCTTTTTAGTAAGAATGCTTTCAGTACAGGCTAATATACTGTCATAAAGCTTGCTAAGACATATTCAGTATTTGTAGACCTATCAACCCAGGATCATGTAGTGTCTTAAGAGTTGAAGCTTATCAAATGCCCTAAATGTAGGCCTACAGTTTTCTTTGTTTGCCCCTCTGAAGAACATGTGTGTCATGCACAACATCATTGCAGAGAACTTAAAAGCTTACAGAAAGTTTTGTGACAAAACAAGAGCAAAACCAAGCCAGTGACTGTCAGCTACAACAGTCCCAGCCACCATTTGTTCAGCTCCTCTCTTGGGTTTCCATAATTTTCACATGGCAAAGTCCCAGTCACAATACAGTCTGATGGAAATACTTCATCTCAAAACTAAGCTGGTAATGCATTGCCTGTGCAGGGCTTGGTTCAGAGGTAACTTATAGATCTGCCCCTTTTCTGTGTACAAACCCTCTTTAACATATTTGATTTTTACTGAAATGCTAAACAGCATGCTGTCTTACACCTGTCAGCTTGCAGCCTAGATTATTTGCAAATTGGTCTCAGAGAAGAGTCTGAGGCTGTCTGCAGTACCCCAGCTCTGAAGGGTGCCTTTGCCACTTAGTTATTGATTCGAATAGGCTAAGCTTGGCTGAAGCATTTGTAGAGGCTCAGCCTTTGGGATCTGTGGTAATTTAAATGTTGCAGTTACCATTTTCCTTCAGGTTTTTGTAATGGTTTGATTTGATTTCTCTGCATTCGCATCAACTTGGGGATTATCTAGTACCATGAAAGTGTGTTTGATAACCTGTTATTTACAAATCAGTTGAACTAATTCTTCTGTGAAGTACGATTGGATTTTACGATACCGAAAGTGCCTCCTTCGGAAATCATGTATTCTGTCAGATATGGAAGTGCATAAACCTCTATGCTATCCCTTTCTAGGAGAGAGTTTCAATCAAGTTGGTTAATGATATCGACAAAGACGAATAAATAGTTATTTCCCCTTGCTGTAATTTGCAGGAACCGTGCATAAGTGATGCAAATGTCATGGTGATGACCATTGTTCTTGTGGTACTGAAGATGAATCTTTATTCTCCTTTGGCTCATTAAGGCTGTGCCTCATCTGATTAATCAAGCCTTGGGGCATTGGAGTATTTTCATTTTTTTCTGAGCATAGGTATTTAGTGCTTGTTTGGAGGATTTTCAGGATTATTGGATTAAGGCCTGCCCACAATACAGAATGCTTTATGGCCAGTACAGCTAGCTTCCTGCTTTTGTGTAGGGAGTACTGTTGCTTCTGCAAATTTCCTGCACTTCTATGGGGTTTTAAAATGATCTCTTATGTGCACATACATTATGTCACATAGCACATTTATGATGAATTCTTTTATATCATTTGACTAATCTTATGGTGTTTGTCACAGGCAAACTTAACCACAAAGCACCTACTTTAACCACACAGCTTGAACAAATTAGAGCAGTTATAAATGATTTAGGCACAAAGTTTTGAGTAGATGAGCAAGTGGAGGTGTGTGGGGAGGATATGGCAGGGTGTTTTATGTCTCTTGCCATGCAAGAAGTTTGCATGAGAGATGCCTTGCTCTGGAGTCACATCAGGGACTCATAGTGTTTGTGAGTTTGATGGTATAAGAGCATGAGTGTGAGTGAAAACAGTATTGTTTAAAACAAAAAGCACCTTCCCTTTCTCATTTTGCTACATTAGCAGCAACGTAGTCTGAAGGGTGGCTTATTGGATAAGGAAAATGATAGCTCTGGGCAGACCAGCTGTAGGTGTTGGCTGATAATAAATAGGTTTAGAAATAAAGAAAATAGAAGTTATGTGGTGGAGTACCCATCCATTCTCCTGAAGATAATTCAAGAGCAGGGGCCTAGTCATTGGATCGATAAAATGAGACCAGGCAGTAGAGCCCTACCTGACACTGAGAAAAGTTTTGATAGATATCATATTTTATACAAAATAAGTGAAAAGAAGCAAATAGCATCTGCTTTATGCCATCCAAAAGGGTATCCCCTCAGAGGAAAAGAGTATGTGCTTACTTTCAGAGATGGAATAGTCAAATAGGAAATAAAATAACGTAATAATTACACTCTGCAGGTACCAAACCAGGGAATACAAGATGAGGTTAAAGACCTGCAGGTACATTTAACTGCTATTCCACAGAAGATAACTGAGTTGCAAGAGTATCAGAAGCAGCTGGCAAGTCTGCAAGTTTTGATTTAAAAAAGTTGACCATAGAAACCCAAGATGATGGTACTACAACAGATAAAGCACAATGAATTTTTGCTAAATGAATTATATTATTGTGTCTGAGTAAAGCAAAACATAAGCTATAAGGAGGCTGATATCTTACCTCAGTTTCACCCAAAGCAAATGAGTCATTAGTCCGGTGCTGGTCTTTCTGTAGGGAAGGGCAGTTTCGTGACAAATGATTCTTCTGTTTCTTTTCTCTCTTCAGGGTTTACCTTCTTTTATTTTAATGTGTTACCACATATGCATTAACTCCTTTTTGCTACCTCACTGCATGAGTAGTCTTCTCTGTCAAGAGATTGCCATCCTACTTTCACGCTAGTTTCATATAAAAGTTTTCACATCAATAGCAGTTTCTTTTAAAAAGCTAATGACTATTTTGTATCAGGAGGTGTCAGTTCTTTTTGGTTCCCAACCAGAAAGGCACAAACACGCTCAAGAACAACAGTTATTTTATTAATAGCCCAGAAAAGGTGATAGCAAGTTATAAAATCTTACATCCTTCTGCTGTTGGGAACCCTGAGATGATACAGCATCAGATGGATCTCTGGTGATGGCATGGCATGCTGCACAGATCCTATCCATGGTGAGGTTCACCAGCTCTGTGCTGCTGGGAACCCTGAGATGGCACAGCATCAGATGGACCTCTGGTGATAGCACGGCACGCTGTGCAGATCCCTTCCATGGTTAGGTTGGCCAGCTCTGTGCTCACCTGCACTCTTATAGAGCTTTGCTCACAATACAGATTCATCAGCCCTGATAGCAATCAGATCTGGGATGTGGACTTAGCTGTGAAAAGTCCCTTGGCAATACACCCTAATATCCTTATCACATTAATAAACCTACAGTTCCTAGGATCAATATATGCAATTGATGATCAAAGATGTGGTGACCGATCCCGCCTTCCCTTTCCTCTCTCTAGGCTGGATGGTGGGCGCCGACAGGATGCACACTGGCCTACAACCACAAGCATGCGCAGAGGATGCTTAGGAAAGCACCTGCTGTGCCTACGTTGAAAAAGTGCCTAAGTTGAAAAAGCACTTACTGTTCCTAAAATCGAAAAAGCACTTGGCCTGTGGTTTGATGTTTGATTTCAGATCACAGCTGCAAGCAATTGCACGTAGGTAAAGCAACATTTCTCTGTAAAAGCTGACTTTAGGACAAAGCTACTTGAGGATCTCACTAGTGAGGTGACATCCTCCCGGCCAAGGATGCTTGACCATATGACACTGCCAGTTGCTTTAATTGAAATTGTAAGTGTTATCTGTATTATCATCGTTCCTGTTACCATTAAATTACTATACACTTTTATCTATGACTATCTGAATAAAGTTAGATCTAACATAGCAACTATTAGTGCATACCTAGATGCTTAATAAAACGTACACATATTGGCAATCCTGATGTTTAATTGGTTTAGTTCTCTTCCTATTGGAACCCAATGGGTACTTCTCTTTTATTTCCTATTTGCAAATATTATTTTGTGGACATTAGTTTGGTATTGGATGTATACCTGCTTTAAACAGTTGGGTGGAAGTAAGGCAGCCAGAGAGGAATCTGGGCATTGTACCATGGAAGATAACCCAGATCTGTCTCCTCGGCAGTCTGAACCTTTACCAACGCATAACCTCTCAGGGTACTTGGGTTATGACAAAAGACACACAATATTTCAAGTGGACAGAACAATATACTACACATGTGCTTATGATTAAACTCATTGATTAATTACACAATGATACACATCTGTTAGGGTTGAGCAACAGTCACATGATATTTATGATACGGGGCAAACACCTGGATTAGATATTATGTGGATCACTAACTCCTCTCACAATAGTCTTACAGGCTGCCCACTACAAATGACGTACATAAAAATCCTATACATGAGCAAAAGATTCTCTACAACTGTAACTGTAAGCTTAAAAAGTTTATGGGGCACATGGGAGACTGGAGAGGGCATCTGTCATAAGCCTGTGCTAAGGCACAGGCCTATGCAGGCAAAGGTAAGGCTTTAGCAGAGTTAGAGCTGCAGGAGATACAAAGCAAGAAACGTGAACAAGAACTAGCAGGGTGTTAGAACTGATCAAATAGAGCAAATTCAAAATCAATTGAAGTAAAGCCCAGTTAGTGCAGATGGATGTCAGATGATTGGAAATACAATTGTTACATCAGGAATGTCAAATAGTAGAAACAAAACAAAACCAAAACTAAAAACTTTGCTTGAAATGCCAGCCGCTGTAGGGGATTGCTAGGAGTGGTATTAGGAGAACTGCACCACCAATTTGCACCTGCATGCTTTTAAATATGCAGAAATAGCACATCTGCTAACACAGTTGCTAAAGAAGGAAACAGAGTGGGAACGGGGTCCAAAGCAGGAAGAGGCTGTAAGACAACTAAAATTGGCAACTTTTCAAGCTGCAAGGCTAAAAATGCCAGATTCAACACAACCTTCTTAGCTACCATGCCAACAGCACAGGCAATAGTCTTGCCATGAAAAACATCAGAAAGGCAAGCTGGTCCCAGCTACAAATCCAAAAAAACAGTCAGCACTGAATCAGATGATACAGTTCATGTTTGGAGATGTTTGGACAAAACAAATATTCCAGGTATATATGGTAAAAGATCCTAAAATCCCCTTTAATGCCTAGCTTATCGGGGTCATTGGCAGGAAATAGAGTTTCTTAGACTTGTATTGCCTGAACCAGCAAATACTCCTGAAACCTCATCTCTCAGCCTATTGTTGCATCCATGTTACAACAGGCTTCAAGTGGAAGTAATCAGAGGCAACACAAACATCAGAGGTATATTTGCCCTTAATAAGATAAAACTGCAATACATAGCACTGTAGAATGGCAGTGACTGATGCTGCACACCTGATTCTGAAGCAATGGTGCTCGCATCATACATAGTTATTATTATATTGGAGTTATAACCATTAGCCTGCTAGTGTTGTGTGGGTTTTGTTGTTGTTGCAGTCTTAGGTGCACATCTAAGGATGGTTCCAGTTCTGATATGTTACACGCATCCTCAACAGATTCTACACATGGTCAAATTACATGTCCCTTATGCAATGTTTGAATCACAGGTTTTTGGTTTTCTTCAACATTGGGCTGCAACATGTACCATTTGTGTGGACTGAAGAAATACACTTTACTAGCACAAACAATTTATTGTTTGCATAACTAAAGTCTTAACAGCAAAGCATTGTTATCAGTCTGGTGACAGTGCTACCAACATTAATAGTCCAATTCATATAGTTGTTACAGAAAAAGCCACATTAATTAGCAGTTAAAACAGTTGTACAGAAACTTCCTAGTACCTACCCCTGTTCTCTGGTGTTAAGACTCGCCCTTCCACTGCCCCTCTGGCCCCAAAGGTTGACAGTGACAACTCTTACTTGAAAAGGAGAGTTATGGTGATTCGTTGGTGTCCCTTGTTCTTCACTGGGAGGAATTTGATGTTGATGGTGGGGACTTCTTCCTCACCCTAGGGTCTGTGCTTGGATTTATTTTTATATATTTTGTAACATGCACCACATCTTCGTCTTTCTTTATTGCTTCACAATTCCTTATTATAACAAAATTCAGTATCTGTGGTTGACTTTATACTATGTTGGATACTTGCTCTTTGTTCTCTTTGTTATTCTTAAAACCGGTTTTATCCAGCTCCCAAGGCTGCATTCCTTTAGTGACCAGTAATTGACAACCGGTGATTTGTTTATAACCCTGGGCCCTCTGGTATCATCTGGTGCCTGTACTTTCAAGGCCTCTGCTATCATCCTGCACTTGTACCCCTCTACACTCTAGGTCACAGACAGTTCCCTCTACACAGAATAATGACCTATTTTCACTAACTATAGTTACAGAAATACATCAAAACTACTATAACAGTATAGCACACAATTGCACAAAGCTAACTAAAGTTAAAACAAGATAGATAATATTACAGGTAATCTGATTGTTAGGCAACTGCTGTTACAGCTAAACAAGCTAAGGCAAAGCCCCAGGCAGGCCAAGGCAAACCCAGACAAAGCAACTGTTGACAAATCCCAGCCTTGAAGCAGTACAAAACTAAATCACAGCCTCTGGCCTCTGGACCAGCAATGGCAATACCACTTTACCTGGGCTACAAGGCTACACCATCAAGATATAGTTTCCTGACAGCATTTCCATTTGTGACTCCATGAATTTTACATCTATCAAGATATAATTTCTTGGTATTATAGCTCATGTTTTCTCTGATGTAGCTTAACATACTTCAACATATAGTATCTTGATAGTGTTACCTGGGTGTAGAGTCCTAATAGTTTCAGCACATTCCAATATGGTCCTCTTCTAGGGTTAATGACTAGATACTTGCCTGTTCTAGCAACCTTCAAGATTCACTTCATACATTAATGGTAAAGTAATACATGCATGCAACACTTTCTTCAACTGCTCGTCTTTAATATCTATCTAATTATGGCATATTACCGGTATGAGTTTAAATCTGATTCTCTTCAGGTTATGATACCATGCCCTTAGTAATGAAGGACCAAAATATGAATGCCCAACCACTGTAAAAGAGTACCCTCTGGGTAGAAGGCTTTGAAGCATGAATGCATAATTTCAGCACAAGCAAATTTGGTTCACTGTTGGAAGTTTGATGTTAAGTGGAAGATGGCGCATTGGATGTGCAGCCCTGAACATCCATGGGGACAAACTCCTGGGCAGGTAATCCCAGCATGCAGGCCTGCAAGTGATTTTAGAGATCATGAGGTGATAAAAGGATGGGTGGTTTGAGATTCAGATTATTGTGTGCGGGGAATACGATTCTGGATATTTGCTTGAACCAAAAGGTGGTGGAAGTCAGGAGATGGGAAGATTATTTCAAATAAGGATCCATGTAAAGAGATTGATCGATGGATGAGCCAGTCTGGGAACCATTTGTGGATCAGCCATCTGAAAGCTCATCACAGGAACAGGATTAGGAAACTGAATGAAAGAATGGTGGATAAGCCCGTTAGAGAAATTGCCAGCCTGAGGCATGTGATACAATCAGTAACAGCAAATACCAGTGCTCAACAGAAACATGAGGATCAAGAAAACAGGAAAGGGAAAAGAAGACAGAGGAATAAGTATACATATAACGTATTACACAATAACTGGAAACATATCCCACATGTGCGACTCCACAAGTCACTGACTCAGCTGGAGGCCTTTGCTTCAAGGGTTTAGTGATGACAACTAGCCTCCAAGGTCTGAGGATGAAGCACAGGTTGCAAGTGCTGAATGTCCTTCAGTCATCCTGACTGCACAAGTGGTGCATGAAAACCAAACCATTACAGAGGCATTACGGAAGATAGCGAATAAGAGCAGAAAGGACTGAAATTACCAGTTATCCCTGATCTTGACAGTTTTAAGAAGCTCCAGTTGATTGGTATCTGGGATTTAGTTCTTCCAGACCCTTTTTTGGAATGAAAATGCTGTTCATTATGCCCTTAACTTCACTAGAAACTCCTTCAGAGGGAGATATTTTAACCTGGATAACTGAGATGCATTAGGAATGATCAGAGATACAAGAGAAAATAAAGTAGAAGATTGAAAGAGTAGGAATGATAGAAGTGAAGGTGCCCCTTTGAATATGTATATATGCAGAGGTTGGGGACACAGTTTTGTATTTGAAATTGTTGACAGAACACAATTTGCAGGATAAAGGTGAAGGTCCAACTGTGACTATAAATAGGATGGGTTCTCTGTCATATCAAATCAATGAAATGCCATAATGAAAAATGTGTATGTGCATCATAGTTCAAATGTATGGACTGCTAAGAATATTCTGCTGTTTTATATCCATTAGACAGCAATGTTATTCATTGCAAGGTGAGGACTCGGAAGATTGGCGAGGAGTCAAGGACATGGCTTGGTGCGCATGATCTAGTCTCAGTTCACAAAGCGAACATCCTGCCCCTGCTGATATTCATCAGTTCACAGTGATCCCAGCTTCTAATTACTGCAACATTGAATTGTTTGATGTGCAACCACGTGAGCGTGATAACACATAATCTGCTGTCAAAAAGAAAAGAGTATATAAGTGGAGGCAGGGACATTCCTGAGCTGAGCCTCAACTGGACGCCTGCCCCGACTGTCTGCTTTTCCCACGGGCAGCAGGGCAGGGCTGGCAGCCGGGGCCGTCCCACCGCCCCAGCTGGGGAGCGGGGCAGCCAGGGGCAGCTCCAGCCCCCGGCATCAGGCACCGCTGGGACATCAGCCCATGGATGGGGGTCGGGGTCAGGCCCAGTGAGGGGAACTGGGGTCAGACACAGCCCCGGGATGGGTGGGCAGGGCCCTGGGGATGGGCCAACGCTGGGCCACGATGTCGACCTGTGAGTTGGTGCAGCTCAGTGGGGCCCATGGCTGGGCAGGGCAGGGCTGCGGGGAGCTGGAGACCGGCACTACCGCGGTGTCACTGGGGCAGGGACTGGCAGCCTTGGGAGGGCTCTGAAATGGGGTCCTGGGCCATAGGCAGGGCAGGGGGAGCCCCTGGGGAGCTGGGCAGGGACACTCAGGGCTGCTGGTGCCCTCAGGTCCATGACATGGATCTAGGCAATAAGAAAAAATGGATCCAGTTTGACAGTATCTCCATCACAAGCGACACCCTGTTTCTTTCAGTGAAAACAGATTTTCCACCTATTATTGGTGATGATCATGGAAATAACGAGTGTGTCTGCCTTCACTACTCTGAGAATTATGGAAAGTCAGTGCAATGGGTCAGTAATATTGTTCGTGTTTCAAGATGCTGGGAACAACACTGTTACTAATGGAGGTTTTTGATTGGAAGAAAATGAACTCTGTGTGGACTAAAAATGATAGTAAGCTGACCTGGAGAGTTTATTCAGACTCAATCTTGTTAAAAATCAACATAACATAGAGCAATTATAATGGAATCTGGACATCTAGATGAGCTGAAACACATGAACAAAACATGCCATGGACTGAGTGTGAGACTCCAGGACAGAGTGGAAATTGAAACCAGGACATGTTTAGTCCATGGTACCTCCATTTCTGAATCGATAAGCACTTGCAGTCCTAGTGCCTAAAGATCCCACCCTTCTTTGTTCTTTACCTCATATTATACCTAATTTCCATTTTTTCTTTCCCTGAGCCCACCCTTTCACTGTCCCTACACGTACCTGCTTGTTTCTGCCCAGATTCCTTCCAAAATAAACAACACTCCCCATATGACTTCTTCCTCATTGGCCTTAATTCTGCTACTCCTGCTTCTCAACCTGGTGTTTCCAACACTGTTACCTAGACAATTTTGGCCCAATGCAGTGTAACTGATACAATTGCTGGATTGTATCAGCCTTCAAGTACAGCAGGCTTGCATCGTGACACTACCTTCCAACACTTAATTCATGGTGGTTATGTTTCATTTATGCTATGTGCTTTCTAAACAGAATGATTTCACTTTATCCTTGACTCCCTTACTTTTTCAGAGTGCTTTCCTGTCCATAGTTCATGTGTGCTTTCATGTCCATAGCACACACCAAGCCTCATTACACCCAGTTCCTGTTTGCATCATCCTGCTGGTCACATCTCATCATAGGCAGGTCCTGTTTGCATAGTATACTCAGCTCTTGACAAAGGAGAGGCCCATGCCTGACAGTGGATGAAGGGCGCAGGGATGCCACACAAACAGCACTAGGTTGGGAGGCACGCTCTGGTAGCTTGGAATCGGGAGAAGGCAAAGGTCAAGGATCCCCAAAAGATTAAGCACTGAGTGGCAAAGAAGCCATAAAGCCTTGGGCAACAAGAAATCCAATAAGTCGCAAGCACCCCAAGCCCATCTGCTGCAACAGATTCCTGATCTCTCTGCTGTAATGGGAAGTTCTTGTCGTGGTTTAGGCCCAGCCGGCAACAAAGCACCATGCGGCCACTCGCTCACTCCTCCCCGCGGTGGGATGGGGAGGAGAAAATACATCGAAATACTTGTGAGTCGAGACAAGGACAGGGAGGGATCACTCACCAATTATGGTCACAGGCAAAACAGACTCGACTTGGGGAAAAAGAAATCAATTTAATTTGTTACCAATCAAATCAGAGTAGCATAATGAGAAATAGAACCATATGTTAAAAACACACCTTGTCCCCACCCCTCCCTTCTTCCCGGGCTCAGCTTTGCTCCCGATTCCTCTACCTCTTCCCCCGCAGCAGCGCAGGAGGACGGGAATGAGGGTTGCGGTCAGCTCATCACACGTTGTCTCTGCCGCTCGTTCCTCCTCAGGGGGAGGACTCCTCACACTCTTCCCCTGCTCCAGCATGGGGTCCCTCCTACGGGGGTCAGCCCTCCATGAGCTTCTCCAACGCAAGTCCTTTCCATGGGCTGCAGTCCTCCATGAACTGCTCCAGCGTGGGCTTTCCCACGGAGTCACGGCCTTCTCCGGGCCCAGCCACCTGCTCCAGTGTGGGGTCCTCCATGGGCTGCAAGGGAATCTCTGCTCCACCGTTAACCTCCATGGGCTGCAGGGGAATCTCTGCTCCACCGTTAACCTCCATGGGCTGCAGGGGGACAGCCTGCCCTCTCACCATGGGCTGCAGGGGAATTTCTGCTCCGGCGCACCTCCTCCCTCTCCTTCTTCACTGACCTCAGTGTCTGCATGGTTGTTTCTCTCACATCCCACTCCTCTCTTGGCTGCAGGTTTTCTTTTCAGCAGTCTTTTTCCCCTTCTTCTTAAATATGTTATCACAAGGTGCTACCACCGTCACTGATGGGCTCAGCCTTGGCCAGAGGCAGGTCCGAATTGGAGCCCGGGAAGCTTCGTGCAGCTTCTCACAGGAGCCACCCCTGTAGCCCCTGCCCTGCTACACAAACCCCTGCCACACAAACCCAACACAGTTGTGAAGTGCGTGTAAGAGTGTGTGTATGTGTGCAAGGGTCATTAGAAACATAGCATGATATTCAGCTTGTCTTAATAAAGAAACAAGTTTGAATTCCTTATTTGCATTACATCTGTTGGGCTCAAGAAACCTGCTTGGCACGTTGAGGTGGCCTGGAGAAGGATATTCACCTCTATAGCAACTGATTTTCAGATCACAGAGTCATAGAATCATAGAATATCTCAAGTTGGAAGGGACCCATAAGGATCATCGAGTCCAACCCCCTGCTCCTTGCAGGACTATCTAAAACTAAACCATATGACTAAGATGCTCCTTGAACTCTGACAGGCTTGGTGCCGTGACCACTTCCCTGGGCAGCCTGTTCCAGTGACCGACCACCCTCTCAGTGAAGAACCTTTTCCTAATGTCTAATCTGAACTTCCCCTGATGCAGCTTCATTCCTCGTGGCCTATCGGCTGGTCACCAGAGAGAGGAGATCAGCATGTCCCCCTCCGCTGCCCCCCTCGAGGAAGTCGTAGACTGCGATGAGGTCACCCCTCAGCCTTCTCTTCTCCAAGCTGAACAAACCAAGTGACCTCAGCTGCTCCTTGTAAGCCTTGCCCTCGAGGCCTTTCACCATCTTGGTCTCCCTCCTCTGGACGCACACTAATATTTTGATGTCCTTCTTATATTGAGGCACCCAAAACTGCACAGTACTCGAGGCGGGGCTGCACCAGTGCAGTGTAGAGTGGCACAATCACCTCCCTCGACCAGCTAGCTATGCTGTGCTGGATGCACCCCAGGACACAGTTGGCCCTTTTGGCTGCCAGGGCACACTGTTGACTCATATTCAACTTGCCATCAACCCAAACCCCCAGATCTACTTCCGCGGGGCTCCTCTCCAGCCTCTCATCCCCCAATTTGTACATATAACCAGGATTACCCCATCCCAGGTGGAGAATCTGGCACTTGCTCTTGTTAAATTTCATACGGTTCGTGGTTGCCCAAGCTCTTCAGTCTACCTAGATCTCTCTGTAAGGCTTCTTTACCCTCGAGGGAGCCCACAGCTCCTCCTAATTTAGTATCAACGGCAAACTTACTTAATGTACATTTGACTCCTGCATCCAGATCATTTATAAAAACATTGAAGAGCATTGGCCCTAAAATTGAGCCCTAGGACACCCCACTGGTGACTGGCTGCCAGCCTGATGTAAACCCTTTTATTATAACTCGTTGAGGCCGACCCATCAGCCAATTGCTCACCAAATGTACTATGGACTTGTTTAGCTGTGTGCTGGACATTTTTTCCAGAAGGATACTACGAGATGGTGGGGCCTTCAGTGCTGATTCTCTGTTGCTGGTGTCACCTCAGTCTCTGAGCAGCCTTTTAATGTTTTTTTTTTTTAGTTTCTGTGACCTGTGGCCCCTTGTACTTCCTTATATCCTTTAGATTAATTGCTAATTGTCCCTGGCAAATCACAATTTGTATAACCAGCACAGAGATAATCAGAGATAATTGGTCACTGCGCCCTTATCCTGCAGCTTTCTTAAGCACAGCATTGTTACATTGCTTACCCTGTTGCCTTCCAGATGTTAAATAAGCAATCTTCTAAATGTGCTAAACCAGCAAGCTGGTCTTTGTCTCACCACAAGAAATGCTAAATGCGTTTGTGTTGTGCTGGGAGTTTGGTTACTGGCCTGTCGTGGCACATGGTCTCATTTCCCCTACTGTGGGTCTGTTGCCTCTGGCTATTCTTAGATTTCCTCTTACATGTGGGACCAGAGAAATTTGTAAGAGAAATTTTGAGGTTGTTTTGAATAAAATGGGGGTGACGCATTGTTACCTAAGGTCTGCGGTTCACCTGGATCACAGCACAAGCTACGCATGGTTTCATTCAATAACCAGATAGAAAGAAAATGAAGCCATGTGACCGGTATCCCCTGCTCCTGACACCTGGTACAGGATTATGCCAGGACATGGTGCCACCCGTTATGGAACAGAGAAGCGTAACAGCATGTGAGATATTCTGGATGGCAAAACTCATGATCCTGTGGTGGTCAGGGATGCCTCCTGTGATTGCTCACTCAACTCTTGCTCAGATTTTGTCTAACACAGAGCTCATGCTAAGGCCTGATGTATGCTAGCAGCAGCACCATTAGGTCAAAGCCAGAGCAACACCAGGTAGGCAAGACGCACTGGACAGGAAGAGATGAAGATCATTATGCAGCCATTACCACCAACCGCTTGCTGTCTCCTGCAGCCGAAATCCTTGCATATTGATTTTCTGGCAGCCTCTTCAGAATCTACTACTTCATGGAAGTGGTAAAGACCACACTCCCAAATTGAGAGGTATAGATAGATAAGCTTATCCAAAAGGTTTTTAAAGCGGATCCAACAGCAGCTAGACTGCTAAGGCATTTGTGTTTCCCAGTGTGATATAGGCACAGGGAACGTCGGCACCCTCACCGTCAGTGTCATGGTTTAAGCTGGCAGGCAACTAAACACCACACAGCTGTTCACTCGCTCCCTGCACCCAGTGGGATGGAGGAGAGAATTGGAAAAAAAGTAAAATTCGTGGCTTGAGATAAAGACAGTTTAATAGGACAGAAAAGGACAGGAAAATAATAATAATAACAACAATAATAATAATGATGATTATGATTATAAAAGAATTAGAATATACAAAACAAGTGATGCACAATGCAATTGCTCACCACCCGCTGACCGATGCCCAGCCAGTTCCCGAGCAGCGGCCCCCGGCCAGCCTTCCCCCCAGTTTATACACTGAGCATGACGTCATATGGTATGGAATATCCCTTTGGCCAGTTTGGGTCAGCCATCCTGGCTGTGTCTCCTCCCAACTTCTTGTGCCCCCCAGCCTTCTCACTGGCAGGGCAGTATGAGAAGCTGAAGAGTTCTTGACCACTGCCTAGCAACAACTAAAACATCAGTGCATCAACATTATTCTCATCCTAAATCCAAAACGCAGCACTGTACCAGCTACTGGGAAGAAAATTAACTCTATCCCGGCCAAAACCAGGACAGTTGGCTAGAGTATGGGCCTCCATTGTTCTTCTTCCTCTAAGGGTTGAGTGGTGACTCATGTACTTTTAAAAGTCAGAGTCTAGAGTATGATTATTATATCGTGCACTGATTATTAAGAATTTGACCAGATCTGCAGAGGGGGTCCAAGTGACTAAAAAGTCTAGTTAACTGAAATTTTAGGTAATCGGAAAGCTACGCCAATTGCTAGAAATTCTGTGTAACGATAAGCTACGCTGATTGCTAAAATCTTTATATAATAATAAAGCTCTAATTATAACTACAAACTTGTGGCCCGTTCTCACTACCAAGGATCCTTAAAAGAACCTGCCTGTGTCTGTAGAGGGTGACAACTGGCCTGGAGCCAGAAGGTAACTAGAAAGGGAAAACAAAAGCACAGCATTGACTCAGCAACGTTTCCTAAGACTCACGTGGAGGCAAAAGATCACAGTAACTGTTAACTCCAAAAGGTTATATATAAGGCCTATCCAAAAGCAGTTTGTTCTCAGCAATGAAGAGAAAGTTGGGACATACAGACAGGACTCAGCAGCTGCCATGTCCTCCGTCAGGTGCCAGTCCTTTATCCTACATGTCACACCAGCCTGCTTGGAGACATGCATCCCAATACTTGTGTGAGTGAGCAGTCAGCTCATTTATAAAGCTTAATAAAAATTACTTTCCCTGACTATACAGTTATATAATGAGCTTTGTTGCCCTAACTGCTACTCAGGATACGTAAGACCTATTCAGTATAGGCTTGTCACCTGTTTAAAACTTAAACTTAGACCTTTTAAACAGATCATAGCCTTCTGGTAATTTTGTGATGTGAAATTTAAGTACTGTACTGCTTACATATGTTTTCTTTGCACATTAAATATCTACCTTTTCCCCCCCCCCATCTACCTAGTTTTTACTAGAGAGCCTTTATATTTATCAGTCCCCAGTTCCTCTAATTGCAGGTTCCCCTTGAATTCCCAGCTGGTCCTCAACTCGTGGTGGGGGGTGAAAGAACCACTGTATTTTTCTTAGAAATTGTGATGTGCCTGAAGCAGGGAGCTGCAGGAGTTCTCTGGGGACCTGAGAAGGCAGGGAGGCCAGGCAGGGAGGAGAGGCTCAGTCTGGAGGGATCTGAGAAGCCAAAAGCCAAATTTCATCGCGCTGCACAGCTCCCTGTCAGTAGCCCGGTGAAACCATAAGCAAACTTCTGCTCCCGCCTGCCGAACTCGTCCTCCTCGGCGGCACCGGCCAGCCGCAGCGTCCGAACGGCACACCGCTGCCTTCGTACCGCCTCCCGCCTGGGCTGGCGCGGCCTGGCCGCCTCAGGCCCCAGGCCCCCAAGCCCCGCACCGCTCGGCCGGGGCTGAGCAGAGCGGCGGGGATCGGCGCCGGCGGCCCCGCCTCCCCTCTCCGCCCCCGGGCGGGCTTCAGGCCTGCCGCGCTGCCCCTGGCCGCCGGCGGTAGCGGCAGTGCTGGCGGTCGCGGTCGCCTTCCGCCTCTCACCGGAGCCAACGGCCGCTGGCTCCGCCTCTGCGCGCGGAGCGACTCGCCGGCCGGCCGCGCCGGGCTCGGTGAGGACGGGCGGCGGCGGGGAGGGTGGCGGTGGAGGGCCCGCGGCGGGGGCCGTGCATTCTTCCGCCCGCGGGGCCGGGGACGCGGCGGCTGCAGAGAGCCGCTCCCGGGGCCGCCGGGCGGGCGGGGAGGGAGCTGCCGGCTCGCCGGTAAGGTCCGCGCCGCCCCTCCGGCGGGGCTCGGGGCGGGTGGCGGAGCCGTTTCCTCGGGCTGGGCCAGTGAGGCCGTTCCCGGCTGCTCCCCGAGGTAGCAGGGGAGGCCGCGGGCGGAGCCGCCCGGGGCCGCTGGCGGGCGAGGGCCCCGCGGGACCGCGGCGGTGTGCCGGGGCGGCTGCAGGTCTCTCTTGGGGCGGCGGGAGGTCTCTCTTGGGGCGGCCGGCGGCTCCGTCCAGACGGGCACGGGCGGCGCTGGGCAGAGGCGGGGTGTGCCCGATGCGGAGCGGGTCAGGCACCGTGACGCGCGGTGGCCGGCAGGTAGGTTGCTGGTCGTCTCGCAGCGCCAATTAACATCGGTTACGCGTCCTGCGAGCGGCTGAGCAAACACAATGAGATCTGCAGGCGCACTTTTCGGCCGAACTGTTTGCCGCCAGAAACATCCCCCGCCCCGATCACCTTGAGCAGAAGTTTATTTACTGGCTTTCTCCATAGGGTGTGGCAACCCAGGGAGATAGGACTGAAAGATACTGTTAAAAAAAAAAAAAAAGAAGTAATAGCTTTCAGGGTTGTGGGCTCGCAGTGTGGGGAAGACGAGGTGTTTCGAGTCCCCTGTGTTTAAGCTTTGCGATGGAAGTCCAGTGTTTGCCTATGATTTTTGCTTCAGCCTTTCAGGTAGGCATCACACGGTGTGCTGTAAGGAGCTGGTGCTCGGCCTTGTGTAAGAGGGACATCTGCAGTCGAGTGTTGTGGTTGAACTGACAAACCTGTTTATATAACTAAAGAAAAAAAATATTTTAAAGAGGTATAGGTTGCTATTCCTGCTTTGCATTGTCTGAGTAGTGTAGTTGAAAGAATTACCTAACCTATTCCATCTGCAAAGGTGGATGGAAATGTGAGAAAAAAGACAAGTACCCTACCAATACTTCTTTATCAACTTTCTTCATATGCTCTGGAAAATATGCTTCATATGCTCTTGGTATTGGTGAAAACTAGAAGCATCAGGTAGAACACGAGCAGATTTTCCGCTGAAGCGCTGGATATGCTTCAGAAGCTCATAGGAATGCTGGAGGTTGTTTTCCTAGAAGTTGTTACGAGGTTGACTCAACTCTTTCTAGGAGCTCTGTGGTAATGTCGGGCCTTTCCCTGCTCTTAACTAGCCTCCTGGGATGACTTAAAAACAGAACAAAACAAAGCCAGCTCATCATGACTCCTGGTAAATATTTTCTAGCTCTTGCATCTGAGAATCACGGGAGTAAAACTTGTCACTAACATCAAAAGCTCCTAACAGGGCTCTTATTGCCCGATTTCCTTGAATTAACCAGCCAGTGTCCCAAAACATTTAGCTAGACATTCCTGGCAGAGAAAGCGGATTTGTGTTAATGATCACTTTTATATTGCTGTCCACAAAATTAAACCCTTTACTCTCGGTAGCTGTGCCAGTATAAAAGTTCCCCTGAGTCTCAAATCAAAGCCTTAGCCGATGTGCTGAGGTAGTTCTGAAGGTGTTTATCAGGAACCGTTAGTTCACTGTCGTCTTGTAGCTCACTGCAGTGAGTCAGGTGGCGCTTCGAAGTTAAAGGATGAAGCCTTCTTTGTAGTTCAAGCTTAGACAGTATTTTTTTTTTTTCGGGAAATAGCATATTGTCTGATGTTTTGGCAGAAAAAAACATTACAGCATGCTTCATATCAAGTCTGTTATGGAGTGTTGTGGTTTCCTGCTTCATAATAGTTAAAATTGTTTCTCCAGTTCATTGATTTGCCAAATTTTTAGAAGAACTTTTATTTTGTCATTTCGGTTCTGTTTTCTACTTAAAGCACAGATGCTTTTTTTTTTCTCCTCCCCCTTCCTACCGCTCTTCAACAAAAATAATTGTAGATCAGTAAAATACTCTGATCTGCAGGAGGCTGTCCTTCAAACACTGGCTCTTTAAAAGCCAGCAAGTTATTGACTTATGTGTTTTCTGCAGGTAGTAGAATATTTTTGTATGTGTTTCTAAAAATTACACAAAACAATGTTTCCCAGCTCTTTTGCTTGCCTTTTTTGGTGAGGAGAAATGATCAAAAGGGGCCTGTTGTGTTTGCTTAGTCACCTCTGATGGAGTAGAGGTGTGATGGTGCACTTGGCCAGGTGAGGGTGTATGATCCTCAGGCAGTCCTTCTTGCCAGGCCTTTTGCCCGTAATGGACCAGCTGAGCTGCTTACTACAACCTTCTGAGCCACCACCTGGGTCTATTGACTTTTGGCTGTGGGTTGCAAACAAGGGAAGTCGTTTCTTAAGTCCTGTATGTGCTGAGCTTGCTCAGTTTCATTTGCTGCCACCATGAGCAATGCATCAGTGGGTTGGAGATGTGTGACTTTGTCACGGTGTTTGTGGTCTCTCCTGGTCCTAATCAATGCAATAATTAACCTGTTAGTTTGATGTTGAGCCTTTCTTGTCTTTGTTGAAGACTAATAATCAACAAGTGGGCACAGGAGGGTGATCAATACTCCCCACCCACTAATTTAAAAGGAGTCAGGAGGGAGGGCTGAAGACAGCAAAGAAAGAGTAAAGGGAGCAGAAGGCCAAGAAGGTGCCATTCAGCTATCTTATTTCCTAGAGCAGCTCATGCTTTGCTAAGCCTCACTATGAGGGCTTGTGAGAAACTGTAGAGCCTGCTGGTGACTCTTAAGAAGAGGAAAGAAAAAAAAAAAGACAAGGAAAAATGGTGAAAACACACATTACGGTTGTTAGCGTTAGATGATTGCTATTCTTTGCCTTCATGAACTGATACTGGGCACTAATAAAAGGAAGCTGTTGCTTTGCAGCAAATTGGACTTCAAAACCTGCCAGGAGATCTTCTGCTGTATTATTAGTAATCAGGGACATAGGAGACTGTCCATTGATGTTGTTGGTACAGGTCATTGCTACTTTGGTGAAAGTAGCACTTGCAGCTTGATGACTATTGTCCCTTCTAGGAGCAAAGACCAGTAAGGAGCTTTTGCTCTTCCAGTGGATGCTACAGATCTGTCTGAAGGGACACACTAACAAGATTGCTGAAGTAAGTGATCTTACTTTTTTTTTTTAAAAATTGGAAATATGGAAGCTGTTTTATTATCTGTAGTCTGGTTCATCCTGAAGCACCACAAGTAGCAGCATCGGTGCAACTGAAGATGTAGAAATGGGGAAGAAAATGGGGTTGGGGAAAATGTAAACTTCTTAACCTGTCTTTGCCACTCAAAGTATTTCTAAGCTATACTTGTACTGTTACAGCCACAGTTTTTCGAAGGACTCTAGTACATTCCCATTGTGGACAGGAAGTGGATTTTTGCTTTTTTGCACATTTGATTGCTAGACACTACTAGGATCTTTCTCACTATTATTCGTTTCTGATAAACAATGAGAGTTGTAAGTTCTCAACAGTTTTGAAACTGCAAAGGGCAGTGAAAATGTAAACCAAAAAAAGCTGTAGGATTTTACGCTTGGAGGAATTGCAAGGAAGATCATTTAATGAGTGGAAGCATTGCTAATGTAACTTACAGTATACAGGAAACTGCACAAATCAGCAGAGAAGAAAGGCATTATCACAGATGTACTTTTTTTAAAAAACATTCCTGTGGTCTTGAAGCTAGTAACATGCCTTATTGCTGGTATAAATGGTCTCCATAAAATGCAGATATGCCAAAGAGCTCTTCTAGTATGTGTTTGTGAAAGATTACTATTATTCTCCATGACTGAAGTTCAATTAACTTCTTAATTTGCACTTCAGCCAGTATTCTGTACATAGACTGCAAACTTTTCTCCTGTTAGTAGTCATTAGGTGTTGAATGGTTGTAGAGCAATACTTTTAAAAGGAGATATCTACAGCTACTGGAGATGTAAGATAGTTCTATGTGCCTTAGAACTTGGAGGGAACTTGGAAATTCTTCAGAGATTGAGGCATATGTCATGGTTTCTCTGCCTTTCACAGTTGTTTCCATGAAGTGTGGTGGTAAGTAGAAATCTGCAGCTGTAGCATAGGGGTGTAGGTATTTTCTAAAAAATGTCATTCCATCCAAGAAAAAGCAACTTTGGACTCCGCTTTATTGTTAGCTGACCTCTTCCATCATAGTAATACAACTAGAAAAGCATGAGCTATAGATGTATACTTATAGGTATATATTTCAATTATGTACATGAACTATACTACAGAGGCAAGGACATTCCCACATAAAGGAGTCTGATGATAGTATTAGGAAAGTTTTCATCTGTACATTTCTGAATAGAATATTCGGAGATGTTAATTTGTGTGATGAATCCGATCCCTGTTACTAATGCCTTTTCCCTGCAAATCTTCTGATTTTGTGTTAAAAATTACTTTCTCATGCTTATGGCTGTTAGTCAAAAGTGAACATAATTTTTGCCCTGAGGAGCATAAGCAATAAATGCTTGGTTGATACCATCAAGCAATCAAATACAATCTTGAAGATTTCGTTTTGTTCTGAACAGTGACATCTCTCTTGCTGATGTTGATATGTTGCTTGGTATCGTGGAGAACTAGAATTTTAAAACTCCTTGTGAAGCATGGCTCTTCCAAATGCCTGGTGTCTGTGGTGCTTGCAGAAAATTCACTTTTATCTCTTTGAGCTCAGTTTTGATGCTGCTTATGACAAACTCTGATTTTTCTGTATCTAACACTTCTGATTGTTGATATGTGGCATGGTGTTTATCTATATTACCTCATTCCTGGTGAGAGGAACGGTTTCTTTCCTGCTGCCCTTCTGGCTGTGACCACAATTCCCATGACTCTTGCAGCAGTGTTGCTGGGTGCAATCCTATAGCTGTAGGACTGTGGATCAGGTCCATTGCCAAGTGCCATGGAGTGCTTTTTCCTTGTTTTTTGATTTTTGTACTATCTCTGGGTGAGTTTTAAAATTGAATTATATAATTGTAATTTCTCCACTGCAGAATTTTGAATTTCCCTCCAAGTTTTAAGGCACATTCAGAGACTGAAGCGCATTTCATGGTTTCTCTGTGTTTCACTGTTGTTTCCATGAAGTGTGATAAGTAGAAATCTGCAGCTGTAGTCCTGCCTCAAATATCCCTATTGAAACATAATTTCAGATTTGTAACATAAATATTAAAATTGCCATGACTGATATATCAATGGAAATGTGTGAGAAAGCAGCAGAAGAAATAGCAGACCAAGAGTTAAAAGAATGACCTGCGTTGGCAGTGAAAGAGCACCATTTCAAGGACACAGTTTCCAGCAATAAAATGGGGGAATGTGGTGAGTGCAAGGGTATGTGGAAGGTGAGAGCATCTGCTTCATTAAGGTTATCTGATCGAGGACCTTTTCAGTGCAAAAGGAGATAATAAGGGGGAAGGAATAAACCAAATGTTCAGAGACACAAACCTGACAGACAAACAATACTGGGGATAATAACAAGAAGCAAACCTTCTCAGCTACGCTAATTGATGGGAGTGTGTGGGATGTGAGAGTGTTTATTTCAGCAAAGTTATCTGATCATGGACCTTGTCAAATGGGATTATAGGGAAAAGAGGGAAGCAATAAAGAAAACTTGAGAGACAAACTTGACAGCCAAATGTGAAGGAAACAGAAGAAACAAACCTCATCAGTCTTGCTAATTGATGGGCCATTGAGAAACTGTAGGCAAACCTTGACTTTTAAACTGGTGAGAGTGCAAACCTATGAGTCCCAGGTGTGGGTGGGAGGAAGAGGATGGTGGAACTATGCAGAGGGGGAACAGATAGAAGAAGGTGTAAAAAGGGTCAGTTGTATGTAAACTGTGGCTGGTCAGAAGGTCTGTCTGACTGAGCCCTATGCCTGATCCCTGCAGCCAGCCCTATCTTCTTAACTCCTTTCCTAACTATCTGTCTGCATAGTCTCACTCTCTATCCCTTGTGTGTGAGTGCTGCAAGGACTAGGTGCCAGCTACTGAGGAGACTAGTGTGAGTTGATAACTGGGCCAGCAAGTGGAGTCAGACTGGAGGTGTAGGCACCCCTGGGCCATGGTGCCAGCAACTGGAGCGAGAGGGTGTTTGTGTCAGTAGTTGGAAGGACCATAGCTCTCAGGAGTGTCTCCACAGGTCCCACAGACTGTCTGTCTGGAGCGCCAGCTACTGGGGGGACAGATGTGAGTGGATTTGGTGCCAGCAACTGGGGTCAGACTGGGGTGTGGTGCCAGCAATTGGAGTGAGTGGGGGCCTCACCAGGGTGAGTGGAGTGAGGGGCTTGGCGCTGGTGGCTGGAGAGGGACTGTGAGTCCCAGCCTGTGTGCCCAATGCTGGCTACTGGTGAGGGTGTGTGGGGCATATCTTCCCCAAATTGGGTGTGTGGGGTTTGCCTGTATAATTTCCTAGCAGACTTCAAGGCAGACTAGCTGGTGGGTAGGAGGCCCTGGGTCCAGGTAGGGGTATCGGATGGGCAGAGGGTGCGTGCTGGTATTTAGGGGGATCTGTGAGCATGGAGTGCTTATGAAATAAGTGTATGAGTGTGTGCATCTGTTTGCTAGTGAGCATCAAGCTGGACCAGCCAGCAAGTAGGAGATCCTTTGAAGTGGGTAAGAGGGCCTGGGATCCATGCAGGGGTACTGGATGGGCAGAGGGGCTGTACCAGTACTTGAGGGATCTGTGAATGTCTGTGTGCTTGTGACTGTAGAGAGTGGGGGCGTGTGGGTTTTGAGACATTCAATCCTGACCAGCCAAAGAGGAGGAAAGGGACTTGTCTGTCTATACTTTCAGCCTCGCTACTGGTTGAACCTGCAAACAAGAAAGCAGCAGCAGCTGTGTCCATGGCCCTGCAACGGAGGCACCTGGGTGGGCTCCAGCCTCAGGGCAGGAGGAACCACCAAGCCACAGAGCTGCTGGAGGTGGTCACTTACCGCATCCCTCAACAAGCACTGGGGCTATGCTAATGAGATAATTTGAAGAGGATCATTTTGATGGGTTTTGTTTTAATGGCTGTTGCTTGAACTGAAAAATCTCTGTCCTGTTTCTTCTTCTGTTCTGAAAATGTCCTGTTTGTTCTGAGCGCTCTTCCTGCTGTGCTAGATTTGGGCCCTGAGGACTTTGAGAATGAAGTGCGTTCACTTAAAAAAAAAATAATCCCCAAATAAACAAAAAAACCCACTAACAAACTGACTCGGAAATATTGTTGGATAATACTGAATAAAGTCACATTAAAAGTCCTGGTGGTTGGAGGAGACAATGCTAAGAACGCAAAGGAAGGCTGGGAGGAAGAGCCTGATTCAACATGAAGTTCATGGGCATAAAACTAAAATGCGCCCATCCAATAACCGTTTTTGTAACACTCATCTGTAGCAGCAGATGGCATTAGGACAGCAAAGCCAACAGGTGAAAGTGAGAAATACACTGTTGGAAATGGTGGAATGGGAATCTGCAGAGAGAAGTGACTAGTCTTCATATGCTTAAAGTTACTGTAACTACCTTGTGATTGACTGTCAATCTGAGATATAGGTAATTTCTAACGAATTATCTCCTACGTAACTGCTAAGAATCCTTGTGGCAAGAAAACCCCTGTGTGCTCATGCTGCTGTGACGTCTAAAATACAGTTATAAACAGAGGAAAATGAGAATTCTTGGTGTGTATGTTCTCTTTCCTTTGGGCACATGTTTGGTTGATTCAGGCTGTCTTGTATCACAGGTGCAGGTCTGCCAAGCTGCTCTAATCTTTCTATGATACCGTATGTCAAACATACTGAATTCATTTTAAATGCTTCTGGTTAACTGAGACTGGCTGCTAGAAGTCCAGAAGCAGAAATGGGGGAGCAAAGTTGTGCTGGCCTGCAGCTGAACTTTTGTCCTTTCAGTTCTTGGAAGCTTATGTTTGCTGAACTCCATGTCACAGAGAGGTGGGAAACAACCGAGATCAGAGTGGCTGGCGTTGAAATACTTATGTTTGGTGTTTAGAGTTTTGGTCCAATTAAAGGAAGCTTTTAATAATGAATAAGACTATTTTATAACTGTTGTGAGTGCCACAGTTACGCTTGTTGCAGGGAAGATTTAGACCACTTAAAGAACCACCACCAAAGGTAACAGCAAAAGTGGTTTTATGGAAGTAAGATGTTGTAAAAGTGAGGCTTAAGAAGGTCCAAGGGCAAGGTTCAATCTATTACTTACTGTACAGAAGATGTAATAATAATTCAAAAATACAGATACAAGATCTTAATGTCGTATGATACAAGGTTATGTGCGGTATCAGTCACAAAAGACCTGCAGTTGGTAAGGGGTCTCTCAGCCTCGAGGAGTAACTGAGAGGCATCCCAACTCAAGGGGAGATCACCACCGTGCAGCCAGCTGCTTAGCGGGGAGAGCTCAAAAAAAGTCTCACTCAGGCTGTCATATTTATGGAATAAAGTGGTTGGCTCGTAGTCAAATTATGTGCGATGGACAAGGTAAGCATGAGACTCCTTGTACCCACAACTTCATTTGTTCCTTGACAAATTAGTCTGGAAAGAACCACCTGCTATTCATGTGTTAATCGCATGACTGGTGTTCCCGTTTCCCAGCTCACATGCATCAAAGCTCACCGTGTCACCCTGTTCCTGTGTGGGTTTTCAAAGAACAGGTTGGAACTAGAGAAGTTCTTGACCTGGTCATGGCCTAGACCTTTACTTCCTTGGGAGCCTGAACCAAACTATCACTAGTTTGGTCAAAGAGTCGAGTGCATCTGTCATACTCCACCCTGTGACTACAGTCAATCCACTTTATTGACTCAGTGGTAGTACAGTTACCTCTTGCCTCTGTGTCATAAATATGCAGCGTATTGCAGATTGGTGGTAAGGGTACAGTTATTTGATGCGTTGCTTAGCTTAAGCGTTACAATTAATGCTAATTATATACCATTGCACATACAGAATCAGTTGATTGCATATGTTTTACATGTTGGATTAATGTAATTTGTTTCATTATTTGCCCAGCTTTGATATACAGAATGATTATAAGCAATAAACACAATGAAGTCAAAACTAACAAAACTGCAACTATGTAACATCAAATTCAAAGCTCGAGTTGCTGTTGGTGACCATTCAAGATCATAAACATACACAGCTGTTGCCGACATAGATGAGTACTGTCTCAGCTTGTTTGTTGGAGCATACTGAGAAATGTCAGACTCCCCCAGGGGAATTCCCTTCACACATGAGCCCCATCCTAGATCAGGGATGCAAGCTTCAATGTCTACCTATTTTCTTCCTTTATTTCTCTGCCAGGCCTGTTGTCAATCCATGGGATGGATCACAGATCCGTTTTGGTGTAAAGCCAGATATATGATAGGGTAGATTTGTTCAGGAGTAGCATCTCCTATAGTCAATACATAGGTAAAAGCTAAGTCTGTGTTTGCATTATATGTAAAGCTTACCAAGAGCTGCCAGGCTTGCAGGTGTCGTTTGGTGTCAGTGGCATCATTCTGGACAACTTTTATGAGTTTTAGCAGGTGGGATTCTGCTGTCACCTTCTCTGAAGATTCCAGCTAATGCAGTTTGCACCTTTGGTTGGGCTTGAAGGCAGCTCAGAGCTGAGGAAACATTTGCTTGGATTACCCCAAAAGGTTTAGTAATAACGTGCAATTACTGCGTTTTGGACATTCCCATAAAGGTAGAGTGTGTGTCAACCACTGTCCTAGTCCCAACTTAAGTAATGATAACTGTAAGGGAAAGTGAAGATTTTGCAGTGAGGTAGTCATTGTGTCTAGCTTATTGGCTGAGGCTTCTGCATCCATACCGTTGAGCACTCCAAATAGCCTGTAAGGTCTCTATGTGTGTGTATGTTCTACTGAGGTAGGGTACAGCTGTGGAGCCAGGCTAGCTATCCTTCCTAAGTGGTAGACAAGAAGGGGGGGGCATACTGAGTTCAGTCTAGATACATTGGTTAGCAGTGTTAACTGTGCCTGTTTTAAGGACCAGTTCGGATCCAAAAGTAGCTGTTGCATATGATTTTTTCCAAATCATGTAAGGACCTGTTTGTCCAGAGGAGGGCCACGAAGATGATCGGGGGGTGGAACACCTCCCCAGTGAGGACAGGCTGAGAGAGTTGGGGTTGTTCAGCCTGGAGAAGAGAAGGCTCCAGGGAGACCTTACAGCAGCCTTCCAGTACTTAAAGGGGACCTACAGGAAAGATGGGGAGGGACTTTTTGCAAGGGCATGTAGTGATAGGATGAGGGGTAATGGTTTTAAACTGAAAGAGGGTAGATGTAGATTAGATGTAAGGAAGAAATCCTTTACTGTGAGGGTGGTGAGACACTGGAACAGGCTGCCCCAAGAAGCTGTGGATGCTCTCTCCCTGGAAGTGTTCAAGGCCAGGTTGGATGGGGCTTTGAGCAACCTGGTCTAGTGGAAGGTGTCCCTGCCCATGGCAGGGGAGTCGGAACTAGATGATCTTTAAGGTCCCTTATGACCCAAACCTACGATTCTAATCTATACTTTGGTAACAATGGAGGATGGAGTTGAGGGTGAGTTAGGAAGAATAGTTGGAGGGCTGGCTGCGGTGAGCTCAGGAAGGGAAGTACCAGTGGGACTCAGACAAGAGAATAGTATTAAACTTCCAGTGATTAAAGCCTTAACCTAAAGGCACACAATGTCAACAGGGTGAGAAGGTATAAGGGACATGCCACAAAAGGGTTGGTGCAGGCACGTGGTGCACTGTTGGACCAGTATAATGTCTGCTAGTATTTCCATAGGGCTGGCTGTGGGTGGCTAACTGCTGAAAGAGAGCAGTTCTTCCCCACTTGGGCCTGTGTCACAGGCCTGTGTGACACTTTGTGCCATGTCTGAAGCAAGATGTATTTCATAGCGTGCTGCAACCCTGACTAAAGCTTTAGCAGCAGGATGACCCCAACACTTGTGCAACCAGAGAGCTGCCACGGTGGTTCTATGGTCCAGGTTGGAGGCTTGGGTTAAAGCTTCCTCAATTTCATCTGCTACTATTGGACTGTAGTTGGCTTTATCATAGGTGTCAGTGTTTGCCACCACTGCCACCCCTCTGATCACAGCAGTGACATCTGCTTGGGCATTCCTTATGGCCTTGGCCATGGGACAAGCAGAATGGGAATCAACATGGCTGACAGCCAAAGCATATGAGGGAGCATAGTCTTGTATTTCTTCACAAGGAAGTCAGCCCCAAATTTCCCTGGTGTGGGTGCAGAAGGAGTGTGCTTTCCAAGAGGGAGGCCAGTGGGTGCACCCAGCAAAAACAGCCCAGGAGTCGATGTAGACCTGGTCGTCAGAGGAGTGAATGACTAAGCAAAGGGCCAGGAGTTCAGCCATCTGGGCACTATCATGGCAATCAGGTGTGACAGCTTGGTCATCTGCAGTATGAACAGCAGTGGCATGCCCAAACCAGGCATTATGGTGAAGGATTGTGGAGGCTTCTGTAAACCAGACATCCTTCTGTGGGACATTGAAAGGATAGGCTTCTGTAATAGGTGAGTCTGAGCGATCATCTGTAGCTGGAGGAGAGGGAGGTGAAAATTGTATGGTTGGGGCCTAAAGGTTGGATTCTGATGGCAGAGATACGAAGAACCCAACATTGAATGGTAATGGGTCGTGCATGTCCTTCAGGGAAAGGAATGTGTGAAGGACATTGCGAAGAATAGGTTGTAAAACTCTTCAGTGTAAAGAGGTGATCGACAAGGAGTTTGTCAATACCAGAAAGGGCAAGGAAGGTGGCATGTAAAGCGTGCTCCCATTCCCCATCCGAGGTTTGCGCATCTTTCCACCCCTTGCTGCCAAAAGGGATTGGTTTAGGGGTAGAGTCCTTGGGACCTGTTTCCTGGAACAGTCAGCACCAAGCCGTGTTCACTGTGCTTGACCCTGCGTTCTAGTCCACCAGTAGGAGTGAGGGGTCCCAAATACCAATACTGTTGAATACTTTTAGGAGAAGGGTTAGGGCCTGTTGGTGACTCATGTTCCAGTCCCAGGTGGAATGTGTGCACAGCAAGGAATAGAGAGGATGGCCTAGCTGACTAAAAACCGGGTCTTGTCATGACAAAAGTTTAAAGAGCCTAGGAGACTCTGATGTTTGTATTTGGAGGAGGGAGTAGATTGAGTAAAGAAAACAGATTGCAAGACACTTTCAGGAATACCTTTGGTACTGGCATACAAGAAGACTCCTTTAAAAAGAACCCCAACACCTTACATTCTGTGTAGGACCCTGGCATTTACCAGGAGGAATATAAAGTTCCTGGTGTTCTTTGAGGGCTGAAATTGAGGATCATATTTTGTGCAACAGATTCCCATCTATGTCTGCTAGGAAAATGTCGTCAATATACTGGTGGTGAGAGACATCAGGACTGGGAGAAATTTCAGCTAATGTTGATGCTAAGATACCATGAGCAGTGGTAGGACTATAGCAATACCCTTGAGGTAAATGACTAAAGGTATAATGAATGCCATTCCAAGTATAAGCAAAGTGAGCTTGGTCATCCAAGTGGGTGGGACACTGGAAGAACATGTCGTTAATGTCTAAACCTGCTATGCATAGGTAAGAGGAAAGGTAAATGGCATTGTTTACTTTGGCAGCTATTGAGACTGCAGTGTGAGGCAGAGAGGAGGCAGAATTTATGCCTTGGTAGTCATTGGTCAGATGCCAAAACCCATTGGGTTTGTCCGCTGGCTGGATGGGGCTGTTAAAAGGGGAGTGGGTGCAAGTGAATACTGCCTATTTTTCCAGTTCTGTGAGAAGGGACATGATGAGTTTTGGGGCTTGCAGGTTCACAAGGTGTTAACAGCATGGATCACTGGAGGTAGGGAAGGTGCTTCTCGGAGTACCTGAACTAGGGCGGGGGTTGGTTCAGAAGTACCGGAAGAATGTACCTTCCCTTGAGCATTATGAAAGGTCTGGTTGGTCTCTGAGTAGTTCCATATGTGGAAGTAAAATAGCTAATGCCTTGTAGGCCTTTGCAGGCCTCTCTAGTTAGAAATATCTGTAGCGTTACCTAATGGCCTTACTGAGTAAGAGTGACCCAATTATTGAAGTGAAATACTTGTAAAAGGATGTACTGTCTGGAGCTTATCTGAAGTAATCCGTATGTCACCATTCTTTGGTAACTTACTACATCCTGCTTATCTGACATGTAGCTGTAGTTCTGTGAAAAACAAGTCGTGTAACCCAGAGGTATATAAACTCTGTCACTGCCTCAGCTGGGCAGAGTTTGTATTAGCAGAGGCCATCACTCTGCTGCTCTGTGTTGTCCCCTGTAGCTCCAGTAATAAACTGCTGCTGTTCAGACCTGACCAGAATTGCGTTTGAGTTACTCCACAAGGGAGGCTAGAACCTCCCAAAAACTGCAGATCCTCGGGCCATCTGTCTGTTAGGGAAGTTGCACTTGACTGACTGTGGGAAGGGCTGAAGGGGCTCCTGTGAACCCCTGGACTACTGCAGAGGGTGAGGGAAGTGGTCCCCTCCAGTGTGATCAACTGAAGGCAGAATTTTGAGTGCCCACGAGGACACACAAATGATGGTATCATTGATGGTGGCATCTACCTCTGGATGGGAAGTCCCTATAAGCTGCACCCTCCATGCCACCTGAGAGGGATCAGCAGGTTCTGACTGGCTCTCCTGGGGTGCTAATTGTATGTCTGATAAGTTTGGGTAACCAAGGGCTGGGGGTTTTTCAGTTTGCAGCTGATGAAGTGGTGGGAGGGGCAGTAGGGCCCTTGCTAAGGCTCTCGTGGGAAAAAGATGCGGCATGGG
This sequence comes from Gymnogyps californianus, assembly GCF_018139145.2. Lineage (NCBI taxonomy): Eukaryota > Metazoa > Chordata > Aves > Accipitriformes > Cathartidae > Gymnogyps > Gymnogyps californianus. The sequence goes on from NC_059471.1 coordinate 152,151,516, forward strand.
GGGTTGTTGGCAAAAGCAAGTAAAACGGGTGTTGGGACTCTGTGGGCTGCCTGTTTGGGAATGCCTGGGGCCAAACAGACTTTCCACACTTCAAGACACTTTGGGTCAGGGCCCCTTTGCACAGGCTTAGGGGGATTTTTAACTAACTGGACACAACGGCATTTGGTGGTAACTCTAGCTGCATCTTCACAGAGGAGGGAGGATGACAGAATGAGCATAGCAGAAACTAACTTTACTAATAGTTGGGACCATGTGGCACTGGGCACTGTGCCTGTAAGCCTAGTGCCTTGATGTTAATGGGCTCTGAGTGGACCAGGACCCTTTTTGACTGGTGGGTGCTGCTGGGCCTCAGAGGGATGACAGCCTGATAGGGCTTCATCTGGCACAGGGGCTATGTCTAAAGAGTGATTGATAACAAGCCAACCTGTACTTAATCCCAAATCTGTGGGACTGGCCCAGGGAATAGTCAGGGGCCCTTGGTCATCTTGGGGTCTTTATCTTTGAGCATATGCTAGTGATGCCCGAAAGATACAGTCTGTATTTTCTGCTGGAGTTTGTAGTTGGATTCCAGACCCTAAAGGAGGGTCCAGGCTTCTGATTCTGAAATTCAGATAGTATCCCTCCATCATGTGACATATTTGCAAGACAGGTTGAATAACTCACAGTAACAGATTTGTGAGAGCGCTCGCTTGATTTGGCTGGGTCTGTGCCTGTGAAAGAGCACATAAAGACACGGTTGTGATGCCTCCATTAGCATCATACTCAGTTTTAATAGTTGGTCTGATTCGTAAGTCCGGTCAGGCTTCAAGAAGGGAGAAATTTGATGTATAATTGTCTGAAGTCAAATTGGACCAAATATTTCTCTCCCAGTTGTCTTGATCAATATATAAAGCTTTATGTATTTTTGTTTCAGAAACTTCCTTTCAGGCAGCTTCCAGCCGCCTGTCAAGTTTTTCCTGGGCAGGCACTGCCACCACAGGGACCATGTGGCCCTCGTTTCTCCACAGTCACCTGAAGGCTTCTAACACAGGCAGTGGCAAGAGTCTTATCTATCCCAGCCCAAGTGTCCTGCTGGGCTTGAGATACTCCTTTCTGTAGGGAGACAACTTGGGCTTCAGCTGCATTCGAATGGTGCTCATTTCCAAGCATTTCTAAGACCATGAGCTAAGAGAAATAGGCAGGGTAACTTTCCCTTCATGCTTTTGTCTTTCTGACTCTCTCTAATCAAAGAAGGTAACAAGTCGTTCCCTCCGTAAGAGCATCTGGTGCCCCAAAACAGTCAGTTTAGGCACCTGCTGCAAGGCGGGGGCCGGTCATGATGCTGTGTACTTCATCCATCTGTTGACATGAGTGGAGAGGCTTGAGGCAGCCTGGTTGGGTTAGATTCAGGATATGGTAACAGACAGTAGACCAACAGCTTTCGGGTTAAACAGTTTATCTCAAAATAACAGTACAGTAACAAATATCAATCAGTAGTACACTTATCTGGGTCAAAAATGACAGTAAATCCACTAATTCACTAATACTGGGCTAAACTTAATTCAGTAAATCCAACTTAATCCAAAACTTAATATTGGGGTCTGCAAAGACTTGCATGAGCATCGTTATCAAGCAGGCCAGCAGGAATCAGGTCAGGGATTCTTCAGATGAGCGACTTGACGAGCCAAGGGGAATTAAAAATTTTCTGGTCGGACTGTCCCGCTTTTAGTTGCGTCACGAAAGTGCTATCTGGACTTGCTGACCAGACATCGCATCCCACCTCTGCTCCCCTCTGTGCCGTTTCTTTCCTTTGTGTGCTCAGAAATGCCATGTAATACAATACTAACCCCTCACTTCCACCCCTTCCCTATGTGACTCAGTGGGGGAAAGCGTGGTCATCGTGTCCTGGCTGTGTGATGCCAGGACTGATGTCTGTGCCACACCCCCCCCAAGGGTGTCAGCTGCAGAGACGAGTTTGGTCATGAAGTCTCTTTGTCTATAGTTTCTCTTTGAAATGGAAATACTGTGTTCTTTTCAGGAATTGTAAAAACTCAAATGACTGAAACTGAAAAAACAGGGGAATGGAAGGAGAGTTTGTAGGGCTAAAGCTGGATGTTGCCCCAGAGAACTGATGTCTCTTCTGGTTGTGCTACAGAGTTCTCGTGGGAAGATATGAAAGTGATGCAACTAAGTGCATTGCAGATGTTGCTAGCCTTGTATATTTTGTGAGATTTTGTGCAGAGCTCCAGCTTGCTCCCGGGCGATGCACTGGCTCACAGTCCTGAAGTCAGATCCGAAGCAGCAAGGGTGAAACGGGAGGGGTTGCCCAGCCGTGCCTGAGGGTGAGTGGGCAGGAGTCTTTGGCAATAAAGAAAAGTAAATGGGCTGGGTGGGCAGTCAGGCTCAAGTGCTTCTGGATCAATTGGACCCTCTTTGCTGGCAGCTCAGGGATCCCAGCAGCTGTGATGGATGTGGGCTGGGGATGCATCATGGTGCAGTTCCCCTTCCAGGCACGGTACCACAGTCTCCTTCGGGGACAAGTGCCTGGAGTGAGCTAGGAAAAGCTGTTCGTTGCTGAAAGAGTTGTTAGCTGCTGATGGCCCTGTCCTGAGTGGCCTTTCCAAGGTAATGGCTCTCTGGTGTCTCCCTTTTGTTCCGAGGAGAAGCAGCCATCTCCCAGTGCCCAACTCGGCCCGGGACTGACAGCAACCCCGATTCTCTGCTGGTGCTGCCCCAAACACCGCTTCCAAGTGAAGAGCCCCTTTCTGTTAACGCATGTAAACCTGAAGAGGCTTCATAAGAATGAGTGTAAGTTTCTCCCATAAATATGGGGTCTCCACAGAGCAGAAGAGCGAGTGAGAGACAGAAGTGGAAGAAAAGAAGGGTGGCAGCAGAGCAGGCGTGTGCAAATGCCCCCCCAGGGAGCTTGACTCCACTCACCACCAACTTAAGGACAGGTATAAATTCTGCTCACTTAACTCATATGAGAACGTGAAGCTGGCTCGTTCTCATTCTCGCTCCCTTTCTTTCTCTCTTCCTAACACTCGGAGACTTCAGTCTTTAGTCACTTGTCCTTTGCTGTAAGTTTCTTGAGAGTGGAATTGGATAATCTCCCAGGTTCTGGGGGACCCTTTGTCAGAGGAATTCCCGAGGATGCAGCCCCTATTTGACAGAATAGAGAGTTGCTAAATTGACAAAGGACTGACTAAAGAGATGCTGCTTTGTTCGTAGTAGAAATCCTGTTTTACCAGTAACGATTTTGAAGGAGCCCTGTAGCAAACTGTGTATGCTTGTACGTTCATGTTCCTGTATTTTATTTTCTGTCAAATAAGACCCTGAATTTGACTATCATGATTTGTGTCTCACTGGGAATTTGGACCTTAAGCCTGTGTGCTTGCTACCCAGGACCTTGGAGATCCCAAATGTGTAGGCACCTGTGAGGAGACATCCAGACCAAGTAGGGCCCTGGGCTTGCCCGGCAACAGTGAGATGACACTGCTAGGTGGTGACAGCAGAAAGCGCTGAGGAGGGTGATGTATAAACTGCTCCCTAGGAGCCCTGATTGGGGCACTCCTGAGGAATGGCTGGCCTGCGCCTTGATCTCCCTTTACTTGGGACGCTGGGTGAGGATGCTTTCCTGGGAATTCAGTGATACCTATTAGGTAGATTATAAGGAATTTGGAATAGAAGCAGAGTAGTCCTTGCTTGCAGAGTGGTGTAATTGTTACCTACTTAATGAGTGCCATATCCCAATAAATCTCACTTTGTGCCTTGGAACCTCATTCCTTCAAGGGGTAGATAGCAGCAGAGGGTCTGACAGCGACAGCACCATTTGAACTAATTTCCCCACACCAGTTTCATTTTTGCACTCTGAGTGTACGTGTAGCTCTTAGTCACATGCACAAGCCCTACATGTAGGAGTAGTGCCTAGAGGGAGACTGCTTTTTAATGCCATTGTACTGGGTGTTCAGGTTAACAGTTTACATGAGTAAACTCAGAAAAGTTAAGTTGAAGATACTCTCAGTTAAGTTGAAGATGCTTATTCTTAGTTTATGTTCCTAGTTTTTTATATGTATGTATAAATAAACTTTTATGTCCAGATTGATTTAAGAAAAAAAAGTGGGAGCTCAAAACACAGTTTTAACTTAAATTCCCACATGTAGGTGAAATGCATAACACCGTTATCAGCAAAGCATATTGGCTTGAATGTGATGCCATGTGCAGTTACCTCCAGGCTCAAGCCAGATCCTATTTGGCCAGCTAAAAACACAGAGCAAGCTTAGGTCAGTCTGTACTTAGCCAAACAGACAAGGCTCAATACCTAAATGGAAATAAGTAGTATTTTTAGTTAACCCTTACATTTAAATCATCATCTTGCAAACTTGAGGCGGATGAACTACTTTTATTCACATTGCTTTCTATGCCATGCACTACTTCCTGAGTATTTCTGTCCCTGATTAATTTATTTATACTTGTGTGGTGTGGGGAAATTGTTGTAGGACAGTCTCAGTGCTGTCTGCATTCTCTATCGGCTTGTCCCAGGGCAGCCATGGTGCTGCAGCACAAGGATCAATTTGTAGCGGTCGATACCTTTAATGCCTTCAGCACGCTGAATTTCATCACGGTGTGCTGGGACAGTCGATTGATTAGCATGGAGGTGGTTATGCCAGGGAAAAAGGTGAGCCCTTAATTCAAGTATCTGTTATCTAAAACTAATAAACAGTAGTTCTAAATAAAGCATATCAGCCATGTGCTTTACAGCTCAATGCTGTTTGCAGCCCTGTACTGGGTGTGGCTGTGATGGAGTTAATTTTCTTCACAGCAGCTGGGTTTTGGATCTGTGGCTAAAACAGTATTGGTAACTCACCAGTGTTTTGGTGATTGCTGAGCAGTGCTTGCACAGCATCAAGGCCTCCTCTGTTTCCTGCTCTGCCCCCCCCAGCAAGTGGGGTGAGAGTAGGCAAGAGGCTGGGAGGGGACACATCCAGGACAGGTGACCCAGGTTGGCAAAAGGGAATATTCCATACAGTATAACCTCATGCTCACCAATAAAAATAGGTGGATGAAGAAGGGAGGTTTGGCTTCCAAGGTGGCTGTTGCTCAGAGACTAGCTGGGTATCAGTCTGCTTGTGGGCGGTGGTGGGTGATTTCCTTTGTGTTTCTTGTTTCCACCCCCTGCCTCCCCTTTCCTTTACCTGTTAAACTCTCTTTATCTCAACCTTTGAGTTTTCTCACTTTTTGTTCTTCCAGTTTTCTCCCCTGTCCTGCTTGGGGGTGAGCGAGTGGCTGCATGGGTGCTTGGCTGCTGGTTGAGGTCAACCTGCCACAAGCCCTGCTACAGTTACACCAGAGGAGTCGAGATCCCATGGACCTGTCCTGATAGGTAACTGGAGGGAGGCCAGCCCTATGTTGGCTGTTACACTGGTGAATATGAGGTTTTGCTGACCACAGTTCAAATCAGGGTACAATGCTAGCTTCCTCCTTATCAGTGGACCTGGTGGCCGTTTCTCCAGAGTGATCAAAGGATTTTCCACAGAGTTGGGTTTGATGTGCTGAATTTATATTACTAGTCTCCTGGTCCCAGTGTTACATGGGTCACCCGATCAAATACTCCTCATTTGTCATCATTCCTTTCATCTCCTGTTGCTGGTTACTTCCTCATGGTACTTTTGGGTTACTGATGTCACTAATCTTCATGTGAATATTGTTTGCTTCCTTCCACTAATCATGCTTAAGGTCAGTCTGTTAGCAGGAGCAAATGTATAGCAGTGTTACCTAGCGGAGGATAGAGACCATGACTATGCAAACATTACAGTGATTTTTTTTTTTACTAGCCCAAGCACTACAGTGTACAATTGCAATAAAAAAATTGCACAAATACAGTAACGTACGGTTATGGTAAACTGTAGTAGAGAACTATTCTGTTCATGTAGTTTATTCAAGATTGAAGCAGTTTATTAAGAACATGTAATTATCTGGCAATCACTCAACTAAATCTTCAGAAGGAAAATTGGTAATATAACAAATAAACCACAAAATGCAACACTTTAAAAATCTTAAGCATCTACAGTTTCTGGAAGCGCCCACTGTTTCTAAACACCCTTTTATCTCAGAAAGTTCTAATCTCTCTCTTTCTGTGACATGCATCCCTCTCTCTCCACCTTGTAACCCTGATTTGTGGGTTACAAGCAGAAGCCCTCTTCTTGCACACACCTTCTGTGGGAGGTGGGGTTGCTCCAGCTTTATCTGAGCATTTACTGTTCCCTATAACCTGCTGATTCCCATGCTGGTAAGAAGGCATCCCATGAGTTTGCATGCACACAGCTGAGGTGTGGGTCCCTACTTGTTGCACCCTGCACTGTCGGTCCTCTAGCTGGATGCAGGCTGGGCTGCTTGCAGCATTTGATGGAGAGGATGCTCTGTCTGGCACAGGTAGAGGTTGTGATGTTGGCAGGGTGACTTTGGGCAGTGTCACACAGGTCTTGACTACTGCTGTTTCCACTTCAAGGTGTTTTCCTCTTGTTAAAAATGTCACGCTTCTTTTATACTTCTGTTGAATCTTTTTTTTGTTTCAAAATTGTCTTTGAACTTCTCCAGTTACCGTTTAATCCAGGTGATGATTGTATTCCTTTTCAACACCATTAGTTGGTGGTTGATGACTATCTTCCCTTTTGATTTGATCAATTTTGGGCAGGTGCTCTCCCGATAAACTAGTCTTAGGCATGCACACACACACAGAATGCACACTTGTATTCTGACCTTACCAGGTATTGTTATCCAGCCCATTTGTCAGGGGTTGACTATAGGAGCAACCCCAGAATAAGTTCTCCTAGCCTGTTATGGTCCACAAGGTCCTTGTATTGGCCCTTAAGAGACCATGCTTATGGCATGGGAGCTCCAGGAACACCTGTCCTTGTGTGTTGACATAGCCTGGAGAAGGATGTTTGCCTCCGTAACTGTTGATTTTTCAGGTGGTGGGGATCTTCAATGTTGTGATCCTCTGCTGCTGGTCTTAGCCCACAGTTGGTGAGCTATCTTTTTATACCCTTTAATTTCAGCAACCTATTGCATTCTGCATTTGCTCAGTCCATTTGAACTGGTTGTTACTGTTCCCTGGTGAATCATAGAAGCCGATTGACAGGTGAGTAGTTTACCTGATGATCATCATGCAGGTGTCTTAGCTGCTCTCTTGTTGCATTTACCATTTAACCAAAATGCTGAATACATCAATGCTAAATTAGCGGTTTGGTTACTGCCAAGCTGCTCTTTGCAGAAATGGTAGATGTTTGCTCAGGGTTGGCCATTCAGTTACTGTCCAGTCTTGGCACAGTAGTTCCCACACCATGGTTCTGCAGCTTCCTGCTGCATTTATGAATGTGTAGGACAAGGGATGTAACCTCATGAGTCTATACTCCATGTCTTACTATCTTGACTGGTGACAGTGAACTGGTTTTGGGTGTGCTTTCTGTACCCTCTTAGGAGTCAACTGTTACTGTGATCTTGGTTTGCCTCTCACAAGTCTGACACAACATTGCTGAGTCTCATACTCTCCCTCTGTTTTCCCTGTTGAGGTGTTTTCTGGCTCCAGTGTGCAGGTGTACAGCCTTTAATGTTAAGCTACAGTGTTCAGTGAATGAAGTATTAAATCTTTGCTGGAATGTCTTACCAAATCCAATAGATCAAAAGCCTGTAACAATTTATTCTGTGTTTTAGGCTTCATTTATTTTCCTCTGTATGTATTTTCCTAGAGGAGGGCCTCAGAAGAAGTAATCAATAACAAACATTGCCAATAAAAATTGAGGTCTTTTCTATCAGAAATGAATTTAGATGTTTTGTGTAGATTAAGACTATTAGAAAACTGAAGGAGACGTAGCCTTCCACTGTTTGGATGTAGTGTTTCTTTTCCCCTAGAATAGAACCCCGTAAGAGTTGAACTTGCTGGTCTTTATATAGATGGCCCAAATTCCCCTCAGATCTCTCTCTGAGGTGAATATGAGTTGTCTCCACAGAGTTATTCAGGGACACTACGTAAGACAGAGGCCAGAGACATGCTGAAAACTATCTGATAGAGAAGTCTAGGTGTAGGTGTTTTAGTCGCATGATAGATTTGTTGAAGAGCTGTGCTGTTACTTCTGTGTTCTTTGGGGGTGTCTTTCCATTCCCTTTCTATGTGCCGTCAATGAAAAATTGGCAGTTGCTTGTGTAGTAGTTGCTGATGATTTCTGAGGCTTGTGGTCAAGGTGAGAAAGTAGCAGGTGAAGGAGTGAAGCAGGCATGTGTGAGGAATAGTCTTCTCTTTGTCTTTTGGAGTCTCGTACTGATACTGAACTTCTCAAATGTTCTTCCTAAAGCAAGCTCTTTCTGCCAAATATCACTTTTTAAAGCAGCATGTTTTGTTGTATTAAAGTTATAAAAAATGTTAAGGTTGTGATCACAGTTGCAAACTTAGTTTTCTTAATCCAGCTAATAATGATGATGAACTAAGGTTGTACTCCTCACTTATGGTCTTGACAGTGACAAAAATTGGGTTTTTACTCTTGGCTAAGTTGCATGTTGCATGTAGTCAAAGTTTCTCCTCTGTTTAGCAAGGATTTTACAATTATTACTAGTTGGCATCTGAATCTTGTTTACATATCTCAGTCATGTTTCTGGAACATATAAATGTCTTAATTCTTCAGCAGTTACCTAATTCAAGGACATGATTGTTTTATCCCCTGATTATTTTTCAGGAAATACCCAGTGTAAAACTAGCAGTCTGAAATCTTTAGCTTGGATGGAAAAGCCTGTTTTCTCATCTGAGATTCCTGCATCGCTGTAAGTGTTGCCTTAATACTGTTGTTGATGTTTTTTATGAATTTCATATGGGACTGTTTTCCTGTTTTCTTTTGTTGGTGGTGGTCTTTGAGAACAGAGAAAGTAAAAGAGAGCGTGAAGGAAGATAGAGCTATCTTTGAATCATCATAATAACACCTGGAAAATTACAGCTTTGTGGCTCTTGTAGGCTAGATCTGAATGATGCTTCTAATTCTTAAGTTTGAAATCAGGAGAGTCTTTAAAATCTAAGAGAGCCCATGAAAGAAAGTCGGGAGCCTTGGGTGATCTGGGAGAAGTGACCTGAAACTTTTTGTTGAGAAATTGTCTAACACTCCGCACAAAGCGAGTTCTGCCCTAGGTGGATTTGACCATACTGAGAGGAACTTACCGAGATGCAAACAGCATTCATGCTTGTAGGTTGTCATGGTTTTTTTGTGCTTTTCCCTTTTTGAAGACTGAAATAGTGTTTGGCTTTGAAGATGTTGTCTCTAACAACTTTCCAGAGGTCATTCAGAAGTAACATGCTCACCCAGTTGGGCTTGTTGGTAATCAGTGTAAATTCTGGAATATAACACATGAAGAGTTAGAGATTTGTGACTTTTGTCACCTCCTGGAAGCGTACTTGCTGCAATAGCAGAGGTGATGTCATCTCCATGCTTTGTGCCTTCTGCTGGCTGAGTAAGTTAATGCTATGAAACAGAGGTGGTTTGCTTGTAGCTACATGTGCTGTTAGAGTCACAGACCCATGTTTCTCAAAAATTAGTAACTGCCTACAGTGTCAGGGAAGAGCAAATGACATGTAGCATAAAAACAAGTGGGTGTCCTGGTTTTGGCTGGGATAGAGTTAATTTTCTTCTCAGTAGCTGGTACAGGGCTGTGTTTTGGATTTAGTGTGAGAATAATGTTGATGACACCCTGATTTTTTAGTTGTTGCTAAGTAGTGCTTATCTTAAGCCAAGGACTTTTCAGTTTCCCAAGCTCTGCCAGCAAGCAGGTGTGCAAGAAGCTGGGAGGGAGCAGAGCTGGGGCAGCTGACCTGAACTAGCCAAAGGGGTATTCCATACCATAGAACATCATGCTCAGTATATAAACTGGGAGGAGTTGGCCGGGAGGTGCGGATTGCGGCTCTGGCATCGGTCAGCGGGTGGTGAGCAATTGCATTGTGCATCACTTGTCTTTTCTTGGGATTTAGTTCTCTCTCTCTCTCTTTTTTTTTTTTTTTTTTAAAAGAGTGGTTTAATAAAATAATACTAACAATAATAATAGTAATGAAAAGGAATATAACAAAAAAAAAAGAGGACTAAACCCCAAGAAAAGACAAGTGACGCACAATGCAATTGCTCACCACCCGCTGACCGATGCCGCAGCAGCAATCCGCCCCTCCCGGCCAACTCCCCCCGGTTTATATACTGAGCATGATGTTCTATGGTATGGAATACCCCTTTGGCTAGTTCAGGTCAGCTGTCCTGGCCATGCTCCCTCCCAGCTTCTTGCACACCTGCTTGCTGGCAGAGCTTGGGAAACTGAAAAGTCCTTGGCTTAAGATAAGCACTACTTAGCAACAACTAAAACATTAGGGTGTCATCAACGTTATTCTCACACTAACTCCAAAACACAGCCCTGTACCAGCTACTGAGAAGAAAATTAACTCTATCCCAGCCAAAACCAGGACAGTGGGCTGCATTATTATGAGAGATCTTTACTGAACCCAAGTTCATTTTCTCCTTTCTTTTGTTGTATTTGAAAGTATAATTGAAGTCAAGTCTTCTTGTCTGAAAACTCTGACCTGTATTATATTCTGTAGGTGCTTCTTAAGCTCAGCTCTTAAGCATTGCTTATTGTATCACGTTACACAAATACATTGGGTTTTTTCCATTGTTTTTGGATGAGAAGGTAAACATAGCAATCTATTGTTAAATTAAAAAATTGAATGATAATAGAATTAGCAGAATAATGTGAGGATTTTGTTATTCATTAGACAATAGAATTGTTAGTTGCTGCTCTCTTTTTGTACTTAAATTATTTCCCAGAACACAGTTAATGCAACATGACACTGACAACATCGATGTCCACAGGATGTGCTAATGGAGTTGCTCTTCTGCCTAGCAATTCAAGTTCAATGGTTCTGTTCATAATGCATTCTAAATCACTTCTTGGTAAGTGAGAGAGGTTTTGATCAAAAGATTAAGGTTTGATTTTTTTTTTTTTTTTTTTTTTTTAAAAGCATTCTGGTTTTTGGCTGAAGAAAAAGAAATCAAGAAAAGATGGACTGGAATGTAAGACCATTCCAGAATGCTGATGCAAAGAAAAACCTACAAAGTGAAGAAGCATGTTACACTCAGTTGCTTTCTAATGCACATGCTTTTCCTCAGACAAATGCCTATTCCTCTAAAAATGCATGCACTTATGCTGGAAATAACCAAATGGTGTATCTGCCAACTAGCAATGTTGCCTTCCCTTTTGTAAATGCTGAAGGATTCAAAACTTCAGATCAGGCCTTACCAGGAGCATCTGTAGCTGGTAATGATTTTTTTATCTCGAAATACTCAGTTGATCGACGTCCACCATCCTGTGTACCAATAGCTCCAAAACCTACCAATCAGACATCACGTTTGCGGGCAGAGATGACTCAGACTTCTTGGCCAAACTCTAATGCCTACGTTTATTCCCTTACAAAGTTACCTCCCTTGTCTTCTCAGATGAATGCTGGAAATAATGTGAGGAATGTACTTCGGGAACCTCAGTATGTCACTACAAACAGTTACACTGTGCAGCCACAAATACCACAGCATAATTCTATGAGAACTACAATGTTATATCAAAGCAACATTCATTCCCAGAATAATTCTATGTCTCTTGGTACATCTGGGCAACATGTCCAAAACCAAATATATCATCCCAACACTCAGTTGAAAGTTTTACACTCACTGAATCAAAATACTGAAGCAAATGTACAGCTGCTACAATATCGACCAAGTCAGATGGGATCAGAAGCTCCTAGCAGATGTTCTGCACCGTCTTTGTTGCCTGCCAACTGTGATTCAAGAGCTGCAGCACGATCTTCAATAGGTATACCACAGGCAGTTCAAAATGTGCCTAATGGATACACCCTTAGCCAACAGAGGCACCAGTCAGATCCAAAAAATGCTTCTGGTTTTAACAGTGTTCAGCAACACTGTCAGAAACAGCAATCTGGAGAAGTTGGTCAATCAGCTAGGAATGTCTGTAATTCAAGTGGAAATTTGACAGCAAATCAGCCTTTTAATGAAAAGTCTGTGCCATCCCCTGGCATTTCCAAAGAACTGTATGATATTGTGCAAGAAATGGAAGCTCTTTCTTCAGTGGCTGCTTCAAAGCCACTGAGTGATCCTGCATCAGTTCAAGAAAGCCAGACTAGTAGTTTAATGAATGGGCATGTTAATTCTCAAATTTCTTCAGCAGCAGCAGCAGATGGAAGAACAATTACGAAGGACAGACTAGCTTGGGAAGCTCAAAGGCTGCTCACTATTAAAAAAAAATGTGTCCTGCTTGAAAGGATGCATCATTATAGAAGAAAACTATTAGCAGCTTCAGAACATGACAAAAGTACTCCCCCACTTCCTCCAAGTTATCAAGATGCTCTTGCTAATTGTCTTCTGTTGGTGCCCAACCGAAATGTACCACCTTCACCATCTGAAACAGCGAGGACAGTGTGTCCAATACTTAACTCTTCACCTGAAGAAAGACACGACAAAAACATAGCCAGTGCTGATAACAGAGGATTGGAGGTGACTCAAAGTAACCCTCAGGTGGAGCAGGGAAGCCTTTCATCAAGCTCTGCTCCTATTCCCTCTCAGAGCAAACTCCCAGCTCAATTAAATAATCCTGAGAGCATTCCAGTCTCAGAACAAAGGGATGCACATGCCTTGGCCTCTTCTCAAAAAACTGTGACATCCTTGAAGAATGCTTCATGTTTTAGTCAAGTGGATAGGTCTATCAAAATTGCATCAAAGAATGTGCCAGTTAACCCCAAGAACTCATCATTTCTTCAGTTTGTATTGAGCAGCACAAATATATTGAAAGAGAAGACAGCTGGTGCTACTGCTGATAAAATACTGACTAGTCTCCTGTGTAGTGAAAAACCACTGGTAGATACATCTGTCTCGGGTGGAAGCTTACTAAAAGACACTAGTGAGAAGAAAGTAGAAAGTTTGAAAGGTGAGCAGGCAGTTATGGTTCACACAAACTCTCCTGTATCAGAAAAAAATAAATCTGGTGAAGCTAAATTCCAGAGTGATGTAGCTCAGAAAAAAAAGCCATTTACTGAAAATACATCTTTTAAACAGAGCAATTATAGTTACTCTGTGGAAGAGCTAACTGCATGCCTGGGCTTGTGGAGAAAGCATCCGTCGGAATCTGTAACTGTGCAAAATAGCCAGTCAAATGAAAGTTCCACAGCAAATCAGATGCCACCTTACAGCCAAAACACAAAAAATAGAGAACAAAATGATGTTCTGGTTGGTACAGATGAAGCAATCTTGCCTATAACAACTGCTTCTGTAGGACAAAAACTTGACACATTGAGTTGCAATTTGATAAAAAGTTTTGAACTCCAAGTTGCAGTTGTCTCTCCGTTAGTACTTTCTGAACAGAGAACACAGAGTGAGCAGGCAGACAAATGTCCAACATCTGCAGGTAAAAACTATCCAGTGATTGACTCAGGAAGCACATGTAGCTTGCAAGAACAGGGGAAAATTGCTTTAAGTGCAGTAAATACTGATAAAGGAACAGTAGAAACTGCTTGGTCATCACCTGGTGATTGTGTTCAGGTACAGAAAGCGGACTCATATTTGCAGCAGACCAAATTAGCTGATGGAAACAGAATAGTAAAAAACAGTGTGAGTGCAAATGATTCATATGATGAAAACCAAAAGAAAGTTAGTCAATCTGCACAAGATGCTAGAGAAGATCTGCAGCTTGGATTACAAAATAAGCCTTCTCTTCCTGAATTGGGGCATAAAGACAAGCAAGCTGTGTTAGAGACAGGAGATACATCCACAGCTGTTTTGGAAGAACAGATGTTTTGTATTTCTAGTGTATGTTCTCTTGTTGAAGGTGATACATTTTATAATCCACAAATAGCAAGTATCTTCAGGTCGGTCCCTGAGACACATGCATTAAATGGTGCCTCATCAGAAGGAAATGCGTCTGACCCAAGGCAAAAGGAACAACAGCTGGACTTGTGTAAAAATGAGCTGAGCAATAACACTCCCCAAAGAGACAGCTTGCTGCAAAAGATGTTGGAAGAATCATCAAGCTGCATGAGTGAAGCAGGTAAGATTTGGGATGGTATCATAGCTAGTCATTTGGAGAAAGAAAGCAGTGGCAGTCCTCATAAAACAGTTTCTACCTCAGAACAAAAAACGGCATTCAATGCATCTTTCAAGCATCCTGAAAATGACTTGGAAATTCTTGCTAGTGTAAACCAGCAGTTAGCTCAAAATTCACTAGATTTCTCGATCAGTATAACTGCTGAAAGAAATGCGTTTACTGTTCCAAGAGACAACAGCGAACAAAACTACATGTCCAGTAAAAATAGCACAGAAAAAGAGATGAACCTTTTTGGAGCAGAACCTATTGAATGTCTAAACAATCAGCTGTCGGAACTAGTGAAAGAGTTTCCATATGGCATTGAGGGTGCTGATACGCTAACAAAAGAACCAGTACAAAATGGTTTTGTGGCTGAGTGGATGGAGAATCAACCTCAAAAAGAGACTCAGATTTGTGACAAGAATTCTCATTTGAAGGACCCAGTAGATCAGATAAAAATTGCAGTGTTAAGCTCTGATCAGCTGCAAGAACTGTTTCCTGAACACAACCGGTGTTCCTCTAGTGACAGCAAAAGAGTAGCGAGTCAACAGTCAGAAGAAGCTTCAGCTGAGGAGGAGAACCTTGAAGGCACTATTCAGCCTAGTCAAAGTCTATGTGAGAAGGAAAAAAACGACCAAAAAACCTCCAACCCCAGGGAAAAAAAAGAAGATTGTTCTTTAACGGGTTGGCTATCTGTAGCATGTAAAATGCCACAGTGCCCCTGTGTATTTGGAACGTGTGGTTCAGAGAAAAATGATGATCAGCTTTCAAAAGCTGAAAATACTAGCTCTGCAGAGGGACAAGAAAACAACAGTAAATCGGATGCCGTAATGAAGAACTGTGCAGACGGAAACCTGCTAATTTCTGAAAAAATCCTAAACAGTGTTGGCAAAAATAAAAAATATATTTGCAAAGACATCTCTGTAATGAACAAAAAAGTTAGGCTAAAGGAGAATAATGAATACAAACTGCTTACAACACAACAGGAAAAAATTGGACCACTTAATTCTTCTGAAAACCAGGATGTTGATAAATCTAAAAAGAGCAGCTGGAAGGAAGAGCTGCAAATCGACAGAAGAATCCCATTGTTAGGCAAAGAATTTCATTCTGACAAAAAAGAAAATCAGGCAGCCTCAGAAGAGTTGTCAGAGAAAGCTGGTCATACAAATGCAGACAACATGACAAAGTCGTCCAAAAAGAGAGAGAGAGTTTTCAAAATGGAGTCCCTTTCAAAAGATAAAACCAAAACAGGTTTGGCCGTGAAATCCAAAACAGACGTTCACAAATTTATCAAGTCAGAAACTGTTGAAATTAAGCATGCTGAAATCAATCAAGGACAAAATAAAACCTGTGAAGAGAACTCAGCTGAAGAACAGAACTGTAGGAAACAAAAGGAGATACTTGGGCAAGTTGTAGGAATTAACATCAAAGAGAAAGCCAAATTATCAGCAGAAATAAAACATAAAAAGCTGAATAGTTATCGTGCTGATGCTATAAAGTTCCCAAATTTTGGCAGCGTAGACTTAAAATCAAGAAACCCCAAATATTGTCAGCATAAATCTATGAAAGTTCATCCTTCACAGGAGCAGTCGTACAAACGGAAGAGGAAGGAAAATATGATTGGGAAGAGAGACCCTAAGAAAACAAAGGTAGAAGAGGAAAGACTGAAACAAGCTGAAGCAAAGAATTCCAAGCAGCTTTCACATAATTGCATGATAAATACTGAGAAAGCAAAAAAATTGAATGGAGAAAATGGCTGGAAACCAAAGAGTTCATTAGCAGATCGCTCTGTGCTTAAACTACAGAGAAAAAGGGCTCGATCTTCTACCATCTCTAAAAACTACTTTTCTAACAAAGAGAGACGTCTCGATGGTCAAAACAAAGACAAGTACTCTGAGAAAATGTTTCCTGATAAAAACCTGCTATACTTCAATAGAAGAAATAACAGATTAAAATTGCATCTTCAAAAGGAACCAAAAAAACACTACCTGAACAGAGTTGCATTTAAATGTACGGCACAGGAACGCATATATCTGACAAAACTAGAGACATCACCTGTCAGACCTGTCTGGCATATGAAGCCCAAAGTATCACAAAACAGCCCAGATGTGAAAAGAGATGCGTCTGTCTCAGAAGTTGAGAAATCATGTAATCTGAAAGTACTTGAATTTAAGCTGTGTCCAGAGATACTGTTCAGAAATCCAACCACTGATGAAGAAAGCTTGGCTGCAAAGAATTCCCTGGAAAGAGAGAAAGCCATTGTGGCAGGTATGATGCTATCTTGATTATTAATTTGTAAGTAAATTAAGTTGCAAGTAAAAAGTATGTACTCCTCTTTGAATTCATGTTACACAAAACTACAGACAGTGAAAACGTGGGACTCTGGAAGCTGAAGGTTGAAATAGCTTAGCTAGCTTTCTGACAGACTGTAGCTGTGTGTTAAGCTGAAAAAGAACATGAGACTTTTCCTTCAATTTAATGTTTCATTCTTTTTCCTTAAGTTTTACAAAATAAAGTTAGAGGAGTTTAGAGCATGGCAGTTTCAAGTAGCTTGCCAAGAAGGCTTTCTAACCTACTTGTAGAAGTTAGCTTGGCTTGTTTGTAGAAAGCAGATTCCCTTGGCATAGTTACCAAAGGTGATCTGATTTGTATTCAGTGTTCACCTGGTTGTGTATAAATCTGGCTGGGTAGGCCGCGGAGGGAGAGATGTTTTGCAGCATTGAGGAGGAGAGGGGGCTCGGGCCAGACATATCCTGCACAGAGTCTCCGTAACCTTTGCCATCTTTGCTTTAAGCTGCCTTTTTTCCTCCTCCTCTTCCCTATCCCCAATCTTTGCACGTTTTACGTGGTGCACTGTGAAGCATATTTGTGTCAAATGCTATAACTGATTTTAAATAAAACCAAATCTTAAGTTGTATATAGCAGCCCTTGCAGTTGTTTTCACATGCAAAGGAAATGTGCTTTTGCATGTGCTAGTATATGTATTAAAACTTGATGCTGAATAGAGACCAAACTTGTGATATAGGAACCTCAAAAACATTTTTAAAATTTTCTCTTTAGGTGTCAAGAGTAAAAAAGAAGATTGGTTAAAATGTGATCCAGTGAAGCAAAAAAAGCTGGAAGAGATGTCTACAGGTGAAATGACTTCTGATTATCTGTTTTGAAATATAAGTTAAATACTCTTTGCTTGGTTTTAAGTGTTCCTTTACAGTAGCAAATCTTAATAAAGCATTTATAACTTACTCTTTACTAGCTCTGCTGCTGAAATGGATACTGTAGACATATGAGTTTCAAAGATTTGTGGAGATTTTTATTGCCATAAGAATATGTTGTTGGAGATCTGGAATTTTCCTGCGTACGTGTGTGCAGTTGAATCAGAGGTAGCACTGGTGACAAGATTCAAGTACAGTTTTAAACTGTAGGTAAAGACCCAAGCTATCTCTTTCCCACTTTAACATGTAGGAAGTGACGTAACAATCTAGTGTAAGACTATAAAAGTGATTTTTTCCTTTTTATTTGGCTTTCACGGTAAGTTGACTCTGTCTGCACATACACCCATGCTCACAAGTACCAGGACCTGTATGTCCCAGTAGTCTGGACAGGATTACTTGTATGACACATAGAGGAAAAGTGGTGCCACTACTACATCTTCCTTGTTTCTCTTGATTGGCAAATTACTTTTTGGATGGTCTTTTGTACCCGTTAGGATTCAACAGCTACAACGGTGGCATCTTTCATCTCAGGATCTTGGTTAGTCCATCCTTTGTAAATCTTGGGTGAGGTTGCTCCCTGTTGTCTTTGTTTCTTTGCTTAGGTATCTTTCTAGCTGTAGTCTTGTTTTCCTACTGGTCTAACAGGAAGCGAAATGGTGCATTCAGCACGCTGTAACCTTGTTGCCATCCTCTTCTTATCAGAGTGCAAGTCCTCTGCTGACAAGGTATCTGTGTTGTGGTCTTGATGCAAGCAACACATTTTGCAACGTTTACATCTTTTATTGCTGTTGAGTGTGTCCTTGCTATTGGTGTCTGCCATTCTTTTAGCCCTTCCTCTTGTTTCTTCTCTTACTTTCACAAATACACATTTTCGAACACCTTTCTTAATATTCTTTAGAAATATCTCTTACGAAGACACTCAAATGACCATTTGTGCTTAAAGATGCATTGGAGATTGATTTAAATCTGAGGTGCCTGGTGCTTTAGGAAGGAAGTTTGTGGCATCCTTTTTGACAGCGGGTGACCTTAAGTACCACGTGTGTAAGGAGTAGAGTCATTTGAGACTCTTAGACTTTTGCTTTAACCTGCTTCTCTGTCTGTCTTTCAGCTGAGGACAGTATTCCACTTGATACAGCTATACAGATCCTGGATGGAGATGGCGAGGCTCTTCACATTCCAATCAAAGACTCAAAAGAAGTGTTTCAGACCTACAGGAAAATCTATCTGGAAAAAAAGATGCAAAAGCCTTGATAGCACTCCTGTATCATAGGTCTTACTCAGTATCACTAGGGAAAAAAAGCCAACACTAAAATGCTTTTTCCTGTTTACTTCATATTTTTGAATAATTGTAAAAAAAATTTTTTGGGGGGGTTTTGGCATTTTTTTCCCCCTATTTGCCTCATTTTTGTGAATGACTGAGATCTTATTCTGTATTTATTGCACAAATATGCTTTGGTGCTGAAAATGCCATTGTCAAATGTATTGTTTCTTTTTGGCGTATTTGAATCTTTTTTTTAAAGATACAGGAGTTAGTTGAACCTTGACCAAAAAACCTCAAACTCATTTAAACTGTCATAGTCTGTTTTCTTTTCTGATTCTGGAAGACTTCTACTTGTGGTACTTTCCATTGCTGGCAGTGGAAAAATATTCCTACTGGAAAGGGATTGCAGTGAATTCCTAAGCATTACACCTTTATTTTCTACTTACGCTAGTCTGATTGTTGTGCTTCTAATATGGCTTTCTATTTTTGTAGAAACTTTTTTTTTTAAACTGGGAATACAAATATAAAACCCTCGAACATACAGATCGAGGGATACCATAATATGCTGCTACCCAGTTTTCTTACATTTCTTTTTGTGGAACTTGTACAAATTGAATTCTCAGTTCTTTATCTGAACACAATGCTGTAAACTGATAGTTGACTGAAGACTTCTCTTGTTTTTCTCTCTCTCTCTCTGCTTTCTTTACACTTGAAAGAAAAGTGTGATTGTTGAAGTGCAGGGAGTTTGAATTCCGTCTTGTCTGGACTATGTTGCTCACTTTAACCAGACTGTAATTAATTTCTTTGTTTATAAAGTGTTAGATAATGTTTGACTACACATTCACTGTGACATAAGAGTTATATTTGTTGCTGGATATCTTTTGTTTAAGTGCCTTTTCATTATTGTTCAGAATTTTGAATTGAATCATATTTTTTCAGAAATTTGGTACTTGATTCTTTCTATCTGTTTAAACCTTTATACTGAAAGTAAAAACTCTGTAGATATTTCATTAAGCAATTTTTATACTTGAAATAAACTTTTGAAGGCTATGCCTTGTCTTTTTTTTTTAAAGTATAAAGTTCTGTTTATTGCAGTTAGTTAAATAGGCATTGAAGATATTCTTGTAGATGAAAAGCAGCTTTAAAATAAGTGCCAGACAAAAGCTTTCATAGTTGCAAGTGAGAACTGGACTTGAGTCCAAGCTTTTTCTAGTGAACTCCAAACAGCATGTACTTATACTTCAGAAAACACATCAGGAATGTTTTTCTCTTCAGTATCTCCCCCCCCACCAGAGCTGGAGATGGGAATTGGTTGGCATGAATACTTAAAAAGCCTTCAGTACTACTCCATTCCTGAAGATGTATGCTTGTAGGCATCTTGGATATAATTACTCAGTGGAGCATAACATTATAATTTACTAGCTCTGTATGCTGAATTAAAAATTGGCTTTTTTGGGAGAAAGAAGTCCTCCCCTTCCATAGTGTGTACATTTCTTCTCTCAAACTAGGGAACTATTTGGGAGGTTTTTAACTACCTTCCTGGCTGGCACAGCTGTCCTAATAACGTAGACTTTTTTCTGGCTGGGTGCCCAACTATAGTCTGTGGGCAATGTTGCCACTGGAGAATATTCTAATAATGTTGGCAACTCTGAGAAGGTTTTGTTTTGCATTTTCTTGGGAGTTTAGCACCTGTATTATACTGCCTGCATTAAGGAAGATTCATTATAGCCTTAAGTGTACCCAGTACAAACAACACACAGTTCCTGTCAAGAATTTGTTCTGGGTTTTGTTCTGCATAATGATACATGAAGCTGACTTAAATGCCTGAGTGCATTCTTTTCAATTGGAAATTATTCAATCCATTGACCCATGACGATTATATTCTAAATATTTGGAGAAGTTTGCTCACTGACCCTGTGCACCCAGTAAGTGAGAATGCCAGTTTCGAGTCCCAGTGGATACAGCTACATCTTCCTCTCTTATACCAAGGAAAGAATCTTGGCTCTGTGACCATGTTTATGTGGTGACTTGTGCCTATACTGCTTTGGTATGGCTACGATCTTTGGGATAGACTGGCCACATCCTTTCTGCTTGGTTCACTTGTTGGCTCAGTAGCTATCCCATCAGCCTTTGCACTTAAAGTACTTTGCACTTAAGGCTGGCCTCTAGCCTGTGCTACGCTTACTGCGTAATTGCTGCGTGCACCTCCGTACCAAGAGGACTGTGCCAGATGCTGTTATTCAGTTGCCGTTTCTCCTGCTCCTTATGGTGCTGACTGAAGCCACGATACTACAGCAAGCCCTTGGCCTTGGACAGGCAAGATGTGGCTACTGTGAAAAAACTAGTGCTATGTTGCTTGAAGTGAACTGACAAATGTGAGCATGAGGGCATTCACTAGCACTGAAGGTACCCATCATGGATGTGATATGTGCCCATTGTCTTGCGTGTTGCCTGTACTTGAAAGGACTTGTAATATGAATGTCACCAGTAGGGTTACTTTGTACAAACCATGGATCCTGTCACGGCTCTGAGAGCACTAATAGGTCTTAATGGTCCTGATCATCCATATGTGGGACCCACACCCCCTGCTCATGGGCCCAGGAACTCCATTTAAGATCAAGCCAGGGCTTCAGTCCCTGCCTGAGTGATATTCAAGGTCTACCTGTCTCTAGCTCTGTTACAGTCATGCCTGTGCGTGGGCATGGAAATTGCCCATTGATCCAGACCCTGACCTGTGGACGGTCTTCCTGTCTGGACTCAGATGTATGTTATTACTATGAAGCTGCCTGTCAATCATGACTATGTCTGACCCTGGTTACCATCGCTGCATCTGATCCTGGCCTGCAGATTGACTTCCCGGCTTCACATTGGCCCTCCTTCATCACTACAAGCTTGTCTGATGATCTGGACTCTGGCTTGACCCTGGTTACCATCCCTGTCCTGCTTGCGTTGCTTGGGTGCTGTGGGGATGGGGCCTTGGCTGGTGAGGCCCCTGCCTTGCCAGTCATGATATCTCTCGCAGCTTCTGGCCCCTGACCCTTAGGGAGCTACTGGTCCTTGCTGAGCCCTGACAGATACAGGACTGTAGGATGTGGGTGTGCAAGTCTTTCTTGATGGTTTGATTCCTAATTCATCAGCTTGTTGTCTGTTTAGAACGCTAATTTGGGCCTCTGTATCAATTAAGAATTCTAAACTTATTTGCCTTGGGCCCACGGGGATATGTATATAAGGTTCCTTGTCAGCAGACCATTGGCAGGAATTTACTATGCGGAGTGGGCGGCCCGAATCCCAAACCGCGATCTCTAGTTTTTTAGTTTTTTTAGTTCCTTTTGCAGAGGCGCGAAAAGGTTAATTGTGTCTGTGCTATTCGGGGGGGGGGGGGCTGTTGCCTGTGTTTCCCCCAGCTCCCAGTTTTCCCCTCTAGCAATTCCACCAGTTTCCAGATACAGTCGGTGAATTGCCCGTGCAACATGGCCCAGGGTGCTCCCAGCACTAGCGCCTTTCGCCAGAGATCATTCCCTCCTGGATCGTAAGTTCGACCCGATCTGCCTTGGGGAGGGGGTTCAGACCCCTGGAGGGGAGGCCGCTCGGGGTGGGGCTTTCGGCTGGCTTGCTGGACCTTTCTATTTCCATCTGCACCACCGCTCGGCTCTGCCCGTCCCATCTCGTACCCATGAGCAGCTATATTGTGTAGTGTCAGTCAATGCTGACTGACGTCAGTCCAAGTCAACGTGTACATGGGTGAGTTCTGTGGCTCTTGCTGTTTGCGCTCATTGGCCCTCTGAACCCTTTCTCTGAGGGACTGGACGTGTATTTTTAAAGCATCTGGTAGTCCCCTAATGAGAGGTCTAAGGTGGCTGAGGTCCACTGGCACAGCCAGCAGTATCCCTTGCTGCCCTCTTTCATACATTGCCTGAACACACGTGGTGTTTTGCACTCCTACCGCTAATTCCGACAATCCTTTTACCCAAATAGTAATAGGTTCTTCTCTCTCCTTGGGGTCCATACCCGCAGCCTAATAAGCTACTTGAGACGTTATCAACTGATCACCCGCCAGTCCATCGTTTAAGAACACCCCAAGGGCCCCAATATCCGCTAGCATTGTCATCACCTAACAGTATCCAATCCCTCCTTGTTAAAGAAACTCTTCACAAATACTCTGCCTCTGTTTCCCCTGGTCTGCACGAGAATTTGGCTTGCAGGTTGCTAAGTTTGGGACCCATCCAGGGGGTCGTGCAAATGGTAGTGCAGGCGTTGCCGCCATGGGGACCTGTATGTCTCCTTGTCTTAATAAGTGGCCGCACATCTTTTCCTTCCAATTCCTCCACCTCCTCAGAGGCCCTTTCCTCCAGCTCTCCAGAGTTATTTTCATTGGGGTCTCCCCAGATGTCCCCACCCCATTCT
The DNA here is from genome assembly GCF_018139145.2 of Gymnogyps californianus. Lineage (NCBI taxonomy): Eukaryota > Metazoa > Chordata > Aves > Accipitriformes > Cathartidae > Gymnogyps > Gymnogyps californianus. Next base: position 152,174,535 of record NC_059471.1, read on the forward strand.
TCCGGGTCCGTGCCCGTAATCAACTCCCAGATTTGGACGATACTGGGGGGCTTTTCTGCTTGTGCTAGCATGAGTTCGATCTTTTGTTCTAACAAACGCGTACGCTCCTCTTCTCTTCTTAATTTACTCTTTAGACAGTCTATCTCTAGTTCTTGTTTTAGATTATTTTTTTCTAATTTTCCAACACATTTATAATGATCTTGTGCCTGAGTTAGGCAGGCGCTGAGGACAGCACACACAGTTCCTTTTCCCTTGCCATCCCGACGTTTACCACAGCATTGTTCTATTCTCTTCGTGACCGCTGCTGGGTCATACCACTTCTCCTTCGCCCAGGCGAGTCCCGGGGGAGAAGGGGCACAGCTGTGTCTCCATAATAGTTCCTTGGTCGACATCCTGCTGACTGCGCCAATTAATGTTGCAGAAACACCGGACAGATAGCGATACATTTCAAAAGTCAATTTTCTTTAATGATATCAAGATACAGTCAAATTGAACAGGAATGTTATGTTGTATTAAGATATAACAGCCAGATTAGACGGGAACATTAGGTTGTAAACACTGCAACAAATACAACTTATTTACAGGTTCAGGATGTCAGTTGGGAACTATCACTACACGAACTATAACCAAATCTAAGCTTAGAATGATGACTCAAAATGCGCAATCACTCACCGACAAGGTGAGGCACTCAACCCAGGGCAGTTTCCTTAGATGGTGTCCCGATCTAAGGGGAGAGTCTCTGACTGCAGACTCGCTGCTCCAAGGAAGATTGGCTCAAAGGGGTCTTCTGGTGGGCTCCATTTATACCCTAGGTCGGATCGGGGCTCATGGTCATATATGGTCAGCGGTCTGGAAACTTCTCTTAAGCGAGGTGTTTCAGTGGTTGAGGTGTTTCTGGCAGGCTTGGATAGCTGGGGTACATCACTTGGGTCTCTCTGTATACGTGACTCCTCGACCCCCAAACCGCGGCTTCTAGTTTTAGCTGTTTCCTTTCAGCGGTCGAGAAGTTTCGGTCTTTATCGGGGTGGGTGCACCTGCTACGACGTGATTGTCATGATATGTTATAAATCACGCCCACTATCTTGCCATGTGTCCAGTCATACACTGACCTGGTCCTTGTAAACCGGGAATAGAGCCAGTCATCAAGAAAAAAAAAAACATGCAGGAAAACAGGCATTACAAAGTGCTGAGCTTGGGAACTTGGAAAAATATTACCACCTGTTGCGGATGGAGTCAATGTACTTCACTCATAAGAGAGAAGCAGCAATATGTTTATTGATATAAAACAGTGATTTAACGAAGTTTGATAGTAAATGTGACAGTGGTTTAACAAGATGCGATGGCAATATACACATGAGCATTTACTGCATAGAGGACAGGGTCAGATAAAACTGTGAGGGACACCCTCCCATTGAGTCATGAGGTTCAGAAAGGACCCCTTTGCATTCTAAACTCCTTCTCAGAGGGATGTTTAGGTGCGGCTGGATCCAGACTTAGTCCCAGACTTGGTCAATGGTTTGTGTCTAAAGGATTATATATGCGCAATCAATCCTTTATACCACTTAGCTAGGATTTCCACGTTTCAGCGTGCTTATTCCCAATTCACTTACCAAGTATCTGGTGCCATAAGGATTCTCTCAACCTTGAGGAGTAACCTTGAGAGGCGTTCCTACTCAAGGGGAGATCCTGGCACGCAGCCTGCTACTGTGCAGGAGAGCTCAACGGGCCCGGGGCTGTCCACTATTTATGGAGTAAGATGATTGACTCATAGTCATATTTGCATACCGACTACAGATGTTAGTTTCTTCCAAACATGGCTTGAGTCGGACATTGACCAGCACCGTGGTTGGGTGGGCGCATTGTTCAAATTAGCCCTTGGCTATTGTGTTGTTATCCATGTCCCCCGAATCCACTTTGAGCTGGATGCAGCCATCACGACCAGACACCACGACATTTGGTGTTGACAGTACTTTCCTTCCCAGGTGTTGTAAGTGATCTTTTTTCCTACTGATGCTTCATTAGGTGAGTGCTAGACAGGTGTGTGCTCTGCTTTCCAATCACGAGTGATTTTCTTGGTGGCAGACAGGTGGGTTGTAATCTAGAATACAGCCTTTATTCTAGAAACCTCGTCCTTTAAACTAAGTCTTCCTTTAAACTTGGCTGTAGTGGCCACACTTACTACCTCCCTGTATCAGTCCTTGTCTCTCTGCCTTCCTAGACCTAAATATTTTGCCCTTTCCTTTTGGAAACCTTGCCTTCATCCTCACTTTTTTGCCTTCCTGGGATTTCTTGTTGAATTTGCAAGGTTGCCACTGCAACTTTGTTTTTTAAAATCTTTTTCTCTTCTCGTCTTCCTGGGCTCCAACTTGTCTTCCTCTGCCTGCAGGCTCCCAGCCTGTTTTCATCCCAGCAAAGCTCACAGTCTTGAAACTTTTCCTGCGCTCTAGCTTCAGTGCTACCAGCTCAACCATGCAAATTCTACTTCATGTTTACACTTCTGCATTTAAGCCAGGGAGGTTTTTATTTTTACTTTGTTTGCTGTCTGTTCATCAGTATTAAGACTAGAAGGGGAAAATGGTTCCCTGCTTCCAGCTCTTCGGCTCATTACTATAACATCTTCTAGCTGACAAGAAAAGCAACTGAGAATGTTTCCTTGTTCCCTGGAGGGTTGGGCTGGAGCATGCCCATGGCAGTGGAAGCTTTGGAGCACTTAGCTCTTGAGTCTCAGCAAGTCCCCTTGGGCACATGCAAACGGATTATCCAGGCTAGGGTGCTCTGATTTTGTTTGCTTGCCCTTTTTTTTAGGGAGGTGGTGGTTCTGGGGGAGATCAAAAGGCACATAGCCACACCAGGAACCCAATGGTCCGGGTTTCCAGCCCTTCATCATCAATAGAAAGATGCTGAAATTTTCCAGTGAATGCAGCACAATTTTTCTAGCATTTTCTTTGAAATGACTGAACTATTTCTGAAGAAACTTCAAAAATAACCTGAAGCTAAGTTCCATTCATATGGCATTTCAGATAAGGCAGTTAAAGTTTGGTAGTCTGTGGTGGGTTGACCCCAGCCAGCAACTAAGTGCCCACCAGCCACTCATTTGCTCCCCACCTCACCCCCAGTGGGATGGGGGGGAGAATAGGAGGAACAAAAGCAAGAAAACTCATGGGTTGAGATAAAGACAGTTTAATAAGTGAAGAAAAGGAAAAAAAAAAAAACCAACAAGTGATGCAAAGACAATCACTCACCACCTCCTACCAGCAGACCAACAACCCGCCAGTCTCCAAGTGACAGCTACAGAAAGACTACCCTTTGGTTTTATTGCTGAGCATGACATAATATGGTGTGCAATATCCCTTTGGTCAGTTTGGGTCACCTGTGCTGGCTGTGTCCCCTCCCAGCCTCTTGCTCACCCCCAGCCCACTCGCTGTGGGCGCAGAGTGGGAAACAGAGAAAGCCTTGAGGCTGTGCAAGCACTGCTTGGCAATCACCAGAACACTGGTGTATTAGCAACGCTGTTTTAGTCACAAATCTAAAACCTGGCACCATATGAAGGAAATTAACTCCATCCCAACCAGGCACAGTATATAGTGAAAGATGGACTGAAGTTTTCAGTCCAAAGCTATATGACACTTGTCCTGGGATAACGAAGATCCCCGTGGCTCTCTGCAAGCACCTCAGTCCCAGTGCTGAGACTTTGTGAGGAGGACACCTTCTTATCATTAAGGCTGTGGTGATGGAAACCGGTGTCTGTTGAAGTTCAAATGAATGCGGGCCTTGCAGTCTTCAATGTTAAAGGTAAAATTCACCTCAGTGTTTTCATTTAATGAACAGTAGGAAGAGAAAGGTTTCTATCTTTATGGTTATATCATGGCATAAAGTGAAAGACATTCATACAGTGTAATGGTGGACTTTGCCAAGGTATCTGTTTTCTGTAATGTTGCTTTCTATTGCTACATGCATAAGCGTTTTGCAGTACTGATTAGTTCATATCACTCCTTGTGTTTCTCCATGCAGTGCTAACTGATAAGCTTTGCTTGTTTGATCATATAAAGCTGGCTTAGATTATTCATAAAATTATTTCAGTCTTAAAATGTAAAATTTTACACCTCAGTGTAAAATGACAGAGGTTTCCTGCTTCTGTTTCAGTTTTACGTTGCTATGGCACTAATAATTCAAGTGCATGGGAAACAAACCCGTGTCTGAAAGGGTGTTAGGACTGTAAAACGGAGCCTGCACCATTGTGCACCTCAAGCCCTCCCATGTCCCCCGGGGGACTATCCTCTTTCCTCCAGTCATCAGTGCTATTAAAAAAGTCATAAATAGCATTCCCGTTAAAAATAAAATTAAAAAGTCCCTCTGCCATAGCAACACTTGTTCAATAGACTACAAGCTGAAAGCCAGAAACTATAATCTTTGCAACAAAATAATCCCGCAGTAAGTCACCGCAGAAGATGGTCTTCAGACGAAAATGTGGAGATATAGCTAATAAGGAGTAAAAAAATACTCTGTATGTTAATTGGCTCATAGTGCCTTTCCCTTACATCCCATTAAGATATTTTTCAGAAATAAGTTAGCCTGCCACTGTGCTCTCCCCCAGTAACTTTGGACTCTGTTGACCAATATCAAGCAAAAACTGTAGAAGATAATATTGATGGCTGGTTTGAGATGAGAAAAATGATGAGTCCTTCCTTCCCCCAACACTGTGGTAAAGACAAGGAGAACTTAGCCCTCAGGTTAGCCCACAAATTAGCATACATGTGGTTACTAGCTAGCCGCAAGAGATGCTAACTTGTACTCTACCAGGAAGCGATGTGGGATGAAGTTAGGGTGCTGTATTTGGGCCAGGGAAAATAGGGTCTGGGCAGGGGATACTGTAGAGGGGTTGCTGATGGCAGCAGTGGGGGAGCATCTCTTTGGAGATACTGGATGCGCTTTGTTAATCTCACTGCTTACAGTACTTCTCTGCCTGTCTGGTTCTTTAATGATTTAACTACATTGACTAAAAAAATATATATCTCTTGTGCTTTAGAAGTACAGAGACTGTTCTGAATCTCAGGCACTGCAGAAACAAGATGCAGAGTTGCTGGAAGCAATAGGAGAAGCCTAGGCAAGGAGAATATATTGCAGGATTCAACTTTAAACTGAACCAAAATTAAGTTTGACGTTGAGAGGTGATTGTTCATGCTCTAAGACATAAGGAACTAGAAGGAGCAGTACCAATACAAACCTGAAAGATGTTGTTCAGTCCATAGTGTTCTCTCAGGAGGACAAAACAATATAGATTGGAAATAACAGACTATAAATACAATGGATATGAATGAAGACTAAGATAAATACTCTACCTGTGCATGCAATCATTCTGCAAGTAACAAGAAAAAAGAATGCTCTTCTTAGACCCCAGCAGGAGATAGATTGTGGCCCACCATGCAAATTCATCTTCTAGGACATTTAGTTAGAACCAAAAAAAAGTCAGAAATACTTGATAGGCATAGCAGACATATTCTGTAGGTGGATGGAAGTTTTCCTAGTACAAACCAGCAGGACCACGACAACAGCTCGTCAGCTGGTGGAACAGGCGTTTTCCTTTAAAGAGTTATCTGCAGAATCCTAACTGGATCTGGCAGTACGCTTTACAGGAAACTTCTGCAAAACTGTCCATAAATATAATGTGTAAGAGATTCATGTTCCTTGCGGTACCCAGTTCTTAGTGCAGGAGGAAAAGAGAAGTGGAATCATCATACCAATATTAAGAATCCCTGTGTCAGTAACACAGCAAAGATCATCTGTTTCCAAATATGAGCAAATATCAACACACTAAGAAAAAGATGACAGCAAGACAGCAAAAATCATACAGGTAGAAAAAAATGCAGGTTTTTTCTGTTCATTATCACAACTGGCTTGCCAAGGCATATTGACAAAGGGAAAATTGTCTGATCTCATCAACATGGAATAATTAGTTCAGTGGCAGTTATCCTCGAGGTACGTCAGGGGTTGTTATACATTTGTAATTTGTCAAGCTGCATAAGCAAATGTCCTTTAATGTAATTTCCAGTTTGGGTTCAATGACGCCATATTCAGCAGGCTGCTGTTACTTTAAACTGCTCTATGCAGTTCCAGTCTCCAGTGTATTAACTTCATAGCGATTTTGCCAATATTGGAATCTCTTTGATAAATTGCCATGACTGATAAATTGGCCACTGTCCATTCAGACAGTTGCTCAGAGGAAAAAACCTGCAAGGATCAGCATTATGGCTACAAGGAGTACCTACAGGGTGCAGAATAAAAAGCCTGAAGACCATCTGCTCCATAGAATAAGCAGTCTGGATACGTGCATAAATGTCGCATGTTGACATCAAACCTCTTACTGTGGTCGTGCTGGCTTGGCACAGACCTGCATAGCAGAGGACCAAACACGACTGTCTCTGGTACTGTCTGCTTCACCTGTGGGCATCTCCAGCAACTACAATATAAATGGGCAGATCGGCAGAAAAGCCAACAAGAAAAGCTTTCCGTAGGGAAACCTGATGTTGCTCCTCAGCATTTCTGCTCTGCATCTCATGCAGTTAACTATGGTTGAACCTGTTCTGATGTACAAGTACATCCAAAGCAAATTTCTTCTCTCATAAGACCTTAAACAGCTACAGACAAGACTTAAACATGCATGAGTCCCTAAACCTTAAATTTTAAAATGTTGTTATGACAAGAAGATACTCTTTATAGAAAGAGTATGGGAAAGAGAGCTCAAATAAAGCACAAAATTATGACATGGTTTAATATTTGGAGGAGACTATATATAAAAATAAGGTTAGTTCTAAGGGTTTAATGGCTCTGTAAACTTTGTTGCTTTTGTGATATTAATGTTGAAAGACATCTTTATACTCTGCTATAACAATATATATTCTAGGTAAGTCACTGCTGTCTCTCACATAGACATATTTTGAAAAAGCTTCACCCTGATATAATGAGCAATATGAAAGAGATGTTTAGTAATGACTGTATCGTGAGGATACTTGTACTAGATTTATTTGTGAACACTAGTCCCAGAATGCTTCTGACTTGTATTAATTTGGCATTGAGATGATAGGTTTCCATACACAGTGTAAAGAAAGGCTCTCAGGGAAAAAAACCTGAGTAAGATGAGAAGTCCCACTGCTGTCTGGTGGGAATGCACTCTGTGCTGGGTTAGTGCAAGTGGCTTTCAGCTTTTCTGTACTCCTGGGATGTTTTGTTGCAAGGGGGATAAGAAACTGCAGAGAGTTGTTCTGAAGTGTTTTGACGAGAGCCTTGCTTACTCCATTGGTCTGTGTGCTGGGAACAGGAGAAGGGTCAAATGCATAGCCAATGATGACTAGGTGTATGGATGCTATAGCTGCAAGTCCTGCTTCCTATACGGAGCTGGTCAGAGGTCTTCCTGGGATTTCAGCAGAAGAAATCCCTGCTGTCTTTCTGTAGCCCTGTCTGCTTTGTAACTCTTTCTTGGTTGTAAAAAAAGGTAGAAAACACCAAAGAGAGAGAGGACGAGGAAACAAAGGAGTGAGAAACAGCAGAGGGAACACCAAAGTTGGAGGAGGAGGTGCTCCATGGTGGAGCAGATATTCCCAAAGTAACGGCTGCCCATGGAGGACCCACAGTGGAGCAGATACTTCCTCAGAGGGACTGCGGCCCATGGATGAGCCCATGCTGAAGCAGGTACACCCCCAAAGAGACTACAGCCCATGGAGGACCTACGTTGGAGCATAAGAAAGAGCAGCAGAGAGAAACTGCTGTGTCATGACCCCAACCCCCTGCACTGCCTGTTGCCTCAATGAAGGGACTGAGTGTACCCTGCAGTGGTAACAAAGGGGGAGGAGAGGTGCCTGGAGTGATGGAGTGAAACTGGGCCTGGGAATGAGGGAGGAAAAGTGCTTTCCCTGTGTATAAATGTTCGTTTCTTTTTTTGAAAGAAAAATCCAAATCACTACTCAAATATTTATATTAATTGACAATGAATTAAGTTAAATTCCCTGAGGTGAAGTCTGTTTTGCCCACGACAGTAATTGGTAAGTGATCTCACTGTCTTTATCTCAACCCGACTTTTCCCTTTCTTTTTTGCTATTTCCTCCCCCATCCCACTGAGGGATGAATGTGCAGGTGGCGGTCCACCACAAATTTAAAGGGGAAAATCACTATGCCTTGAGGGAGCAGTAAACATCTCTGTGAGAGTAGTGTACAAGGAGGTGAAGAACATAAAATCCACTCTTTGCCCATGGCCAGGATGTTACATTACCATGTAGTCCATGTCCTCCAATCCTAGGCATGCTTTAGCTCCCAGGATGCCCAGAAGCTGTGACACCGGTGCTCAGTATGTAATGTTACCTATAACCGTAGCAAAAGGGCTGTTTATTCCTCAAAAGGGAAACGATAGCAGAAGCACGAGCACAAAAAATCATCATGTGATTGTATCTGTTCAAGGGTTGTTGAACTCGTTTCACAAGCAGAGCTCAGAAAGCCCCCAGTAATGCCTACTGTAGTTCCCACACTGTGAGCTCGTGTTTTCACACCCTTGAGGGTCTCTTTGTCATGTAGCAGTAGAGAAACCTCTACCTGGGGGGGATGGCAGCTTCTATTCCTGCAGTTGACTGTCCATTTTTCCAGCAAGTGAAGAGCCCAAAAGAAATATCAGGTCTTGGTTTCCTCTCAAGGCTGTGTTCACCACTTCTCATCTTTCTTGGTGATTCCATTCTCCTATCCCTGTGTGAAAAGCATTTAAGTTTCTTTTGTTCGCATGCCTAAAATAGAGAGGTTTCCTTTTTGTTTTGTTTTTGTGGGATAAGCAACACCTGTGAAATGTAATGCTTTACAGTAGAGTGAATTGGACACTTAGAACTCTACTATTATGATTTTTACTAATGATAATTTATAGAGGCAACACTTTTACTAAATTAGACCAAATCATACCAGTTGGAAATAGCGCAGTGGGACAAAGCTCAGAAATGAGACACTCAGAATTGAGAAATGGACCAAGACTTCCCCCCAAAAATGAGCTTAACCACAAGTAACAAAGTAAGTATATTCACTTGCCTTACTTGGGAGACTTGGTCTATGTATTCATGATAAGATTATAGAAGGAGAATTCTGCTCTGAAATAATTTTTCTCCTGTCCTGAATTCTGTTACTCCAGTGATCCTTTCAACAGGGACAGGTTTCTAGTAAGAGCTTGCTGGTGGGGCAGGTTAGCCATCATCTCCAGGAGAGCAGCCACCTGCCAGCAAGGTCTAACACAGGCTTAATTTCCAGCTTACATCATATCTAGTACATACACCAGTTTCTGAATTCCTTATGTCCTTTGTGCATCATATCCTGCTTAATTTACTTATTAACATTAAAGTCTGTCTAAATTCTTGAAAATTAATTGCTGAAAAAGTCAGGTTTCTCCAGAGCAGGTTGCTTGAACTCTGCACTTTTCTGCACACACCTTTAGTCTAGGAGTCAGCCGTGAATGTGGCAATGGATCTCTTTCCCAGCTAGATCAATACCCTAGCTTCTGGAACAAACTTTTTCTCAGACTTTTTGGCAGAGGGTCATCAAAATCATTAGTAAACTGGAGATTTCTATTAAAAATAACCTCAGAATGCCCTCATGCAAAACGTTTTTGATAGAGCCTCTGATGTGAATGCAGAAGCACAGTTTTAGAGAAGAAAAGCTTGTCTGGACTATTAGCTTGTGGTTTGTAAACTGTTAGACTAAACAATGTTTAAAGTCTCACTCCCCTTTCTGTTGCATGTCAATGGCCTCATATGCCTCCTTTGCAACTTCTGACAAGTCATTTTCCCTTCTCTCAGTTTTTGTAAGAGAAAAGCTGGAGGCAGTGGGGGGGTCACAGACCCTTGCTACAGAAAGGGGACCATTGAGCCGAGATGGGCCAGTGACAAAATTGTCAAACCAGCACAAACATATTTAGCATTTCTTCTGATGGGACAGTGACTGGCCAAATCACTGACTTAATATAACTGTAAAGCAGTAACAGAGTTGCTGACCTGGCGTTAATATATTTAGCTAATTGCTGATTTAACATCTGGTAGACCGTAGGGTTGATGTTGTAAAATCACTGTGGTTAAAACAGCTGCAGAGCGAGGGTGAAGTGGTCGGTTGTCTCTGGGTGAGCCTGGGGAGCTGACTCCTCAGGAAGGCAGCTGCAGGATGCGGATGGAGTGACGGGTTGCCTTTGGGATGGATTCAGAGCTGATTCCCCAGGGATGATGAGCAATCTGGCTGCATAAATGAGGAAGTACAGAAGGTCACAGGTCACTGAAACAGAGAGGATAAAAGGGAAAATCAAAGACCAAGAGGTAGGCTCAGCAGAATAGGATCAGCATTGAACATCCCACTGTCTGGGAATGCACAGCTACAAAGGCTAACATCTTTTCCAGGCCACCTTGACGCATGAGGTGGGACACCCCTCATGAGCATGGACCCTAAGGGCTAACAGCTGCATCTTGCAGACCTTCTTGAACTGGGAGAACTCAGGATTTTGGGAGTGCTTGTCATACTAATAACACCACTTTGCTAATATTTATTATACCTGCATACTGCTAAGTTTATTGTAGTTACATACTTGTTTGGGCAAACAGAGCTGGCATAATTGTATTTCATAATTTTCTTACCCCTGTAGTACTTGAGTTTATTGAGCCGTTTCTCAGAGTAGGAGGCTGCAAACAGCATGAAGCTGGAGCCTGGAGAAGCAGGGATGCCATGTGAAGAGACAGACAGACACCCAGTGTGTTCAGCCTGTAGAGCTGTCTTTGAAGACTGGATGGGGTATCAAAGGGCACCTACACCACTTACAGTAAATCTATAAGGGGATTTATTCTTTCACAGACAAGAAACTTATTTCTACCTTACTGTAAGGAAAAGAGATACTTTCCTAAAAGAAAAGAAAGAAGACATTCTGCAGTCACTGGCTGGCAGTGGGGAACTAGCCTGCCTGGGAATTACAGTAACCCAAAGAAAAAGGGATTATTGTACAAAGGGATTAAAATGGAGAGAATGAAATTATTGTAAAAAGGGGATTCGGAAGGGAGCAATCTCAAGAGAACTGCGTAAGAAAAGGCAGAAACGGCACAGAAAAAAAAAGTGTTTTAGCTGCAGTGTGTCCAGTGAAATTGCGGTGTAGAACTAAACTGAGCTCTGGATATCACTACTAAATCCACTAGATGACAGTGTGGAGACTGCATTCAGCCCCACAGCAACATCTGTCCTTTACAGGCCTGTTGGCATTGTCTCACTGCTCTGCTAGAAAATCAAAGTTTGCAATGTGCCTCTGCTCGTACCCAGGGGCTTCGCGTGCGTCTGTGGAGAGAAGGTAGTCTTGGTCGGTACTAACAATAAAGGTAACACTGGCATGAAAGAATCGACTGTCACTTCTCCAGCACTGGCTGTTTTTTCCTAAGCTTAGAGGTCTAGGGGCTTGGATTAAATTGGGGAGTGATGATGGACAGCGAGCTAAAGAATGAAGGGACAGCCACCATCTCTCTGCTGTGCCTTGCAGCCTTGCAGCCAGTCATGCAGGGGGACAGACTTTTTAGTAAGGCCTGTTGTGATAGGACAAGGGGTAATGGTTTTAAACTAAAAGAGGGTAGATTCAGACTAGATATAGGGAAGAGACTTTTTACGATGAGGATGGTGAAACACTGGAACAGGTTGCCCAGAAAGGTGGTAGATGCCCCATCCCTGGAAACATTCAAGGTCAGGTTGGATGGGGCTCCGAGCAACCTGATCTAGTTGAAGATGTCCCTGCTCATTGCAGAGGGGTTGGACTAGATGACCTTTATAGGTCCCTTCCAACCCAAACCATTCTATGATTCTATGATTTTATGCTTCTCTTTGCACACCGTGAGCTCTCCTCATTGCTGCCTCGGTGCATTCCCACAGCATGGGGTGCCTGGCCCAGCAGTCCCCCAGGGACCGCCAACTGATACAGCAAAGAAAAAGCTGTAAGGAAGAGACTAGAAGACAGCAAGTTGACAAGGATTAGATGCACGGTACAGTTTTGGCTTCTGTGGCTTTTCCAGATTTGTATGAGGTAATGGGCAAAGCAAGGTAAAAACACCTGGGGAACACAGCAGGTTTCCTTTGATAGCACGAGTTTCTCTACACAACCTCTTTCCAGCTAGGATGTGGTGTGACCCAGTGTACAGGTATTGTCAATGTAGCTGCAGTGTGAAGGACCACTAGAAGTTATGACTGAATATTTAATACTCAACAGGGATTTACACTACAAGAAAAAGAAAATTGAAGCAAAGACTGTATATGAATCAAAATCAGTGCAAACTAGTTTAATGTAAATAAATCTATATATATATGTAATGTAATTTATATGACAACATTGTCTGTTTTGAAAACATGCTGTCAGTATACAGGCAAGATATAAGTTAATGAGTCTGCAAACCTTGGTTGCTGTGATTAGCCTTGCTTTAAGGTGATAAATGTGATCTTTATTGCTTAGTCCTCTCAAATATCCTTCATTATGTAGGACACCACACATTTTCACCCCAATATTGTCTGCGTTTCACACCAGTTCCGTAGGTTGCTCTCTGTCCCTTTCTTGCAACGTTAATGGTTTTTAGTCGCTCTCCTGCAGTCCAGCGCAGAGAGGTTACAGTGGTGTCTTCTCGTGGTGGCCTCCCTGGGGCAGGAGCACTGCGGGGGGTACAAACCGCCCGGTCAGAGGGCACAAACCATCCGATTGCTGGCTGTGGGACTAAGGTGATCGCCCCCTTCCCTTTTGCTCCATCTCTCCCCTATTAAAAAATGCCTTAGTTCGAGAAACATGAAATATTAATCTGTTGTGCCATTTATTGTAGCGCAGCTTACCATGGACTGGAATCCCAAAGCGCCCTGAGTTTTGTCGTAGCCTGATACGGATGCCTTGAAGCTGGCACTTGGCAGTTGTCCTGGTGATTTTATAACACCCAGGCTTTTAGGATTTTTGATTCATGTGCTGCAGAAACTTGTCCTTATATGGGATAACATGAAATTCCACGAGTGAGAACGGATGGATTTTCTTTTGCTCTGCTTTTTCTTTCCATCGAGGGGAAGATTTGTCAGTCTAATTTTCCCTACCGCCCTTTCTGTAGCTAGAAAGAGGAAAAGAAATACTGTGAGTGATCTCACTTAATAACCACCGATCCATGAGTCTTTCATGGCCTTCGGATCAGGCGGCTGTGCGGAGAAGGATTTAAAATCAGGATGTCTGTGAATCTTCCTTTTCTCCTAAATTAACCATATATTGCAATTTCATAAACAATTATTTCAGTCTCTTTAATTCTCAAGCACAGTATTATTTATCATTAAAGGCTGCTTTGAACATAAAACTATTAGGATGCCCTTTATTAGTGGCTTACTGCAGCTCTCTTTCTAATGAATTTTCTGCTTTATGACTTGCTGGCTGAGTTTGGGCTCTTACTTTAAATCACACAATTGATTCAGTGTTCAAAGTCAGTTTATCAGACCGTATCTTCATGAAATTGCCTGCCAGCAGAGCAGCCTAGGCAATGAAAAATTAGGATGGAAAACAAAGTAACCTTGTTATTTTTTTAAATTGTCAAACATTTGGGGTCTGCTTCTGCAACCCTTAAACTGCGGAAGGGAGGGGAGCTTCTGACGCCAGCCCAACAAAGCCAAAAGCAAGCAATCCTCTGGAGTGGCGCCGCTTCCCTCTGGAACGGGCAGTGAACAGCCTGGGACTGCGGCAGCTTTCCTGACGGGTTCGTCACGTGGCAGGCTCCCCCTTCCTATTTTTCCAGTGAGATGTCTGCAAACGCCTGTGCGGTAAATTCATTTCGTCAGTGGAGTGTACAGGGAATGTGGTAGGCCCCAGGAAAGCCATTGTCTGTGCTATGAACGATGCGTGGTGAGTTGCCATGCCTGTCTTATAAAACTATGTAGCAGTAAAAGACATTTTGCGAGATATTGCAGTTGAAATGATGATGAGAGACGTCATCTGAGAGGACGAGGTTATGACAGACAACTTAAGGAGAAACAGTTGTCTTCCCTTAGCTAGCCTGGTCTTACCAGTGGTGCAGCAGACATCAAGGGACACTAGGAGGGGGACATTTAAAACTGTGCTGGACACAGAGCTGGGGGTGGTGTGTATGTGGGATATCTGCAGTCCTACAGTCAAGGGTAAAAGCTCACCTGCCTCTGGATTCGGCAATCTAGGGTCTCATCACCTGGATAATCAAGTTTATCTGCTTTTATTTTTCAGTGCATCAGTCACAGCAGCTCGGCTGGGCCAAGGCCTGGTTTCATGCACACCTCAGTTGTTTGTAGGCAGGAACAGAATTTGACCCTTTAACAAAAGAAAATGCCATGTTGTAAAACCTCTTGATACTTCTGGATTAAGAATTATCATGGTAAATATTTCCTGAATGTGCACGTGCTTAATTTTGGGTACTGGGACATTGCAAGGAAAGCCTTATTGTACTGCAGTGCAGTATAAACTTACAAGTACTTGACTGGACAATGCTGCCAAAATAATTTTTATTTTGCCAGCAGAACAAAGAGTTAAATAAGTATCCAGAAAATCCTAGTTTTTGAAGAAATATCTCATTTTACGTCATCTTTTCAGAGAAAAATTATTCATGTTAAATATGCATCAGATCGTTATACAATTTTTAGTCACTTTTTATTGATTTTCTTTTCATTCTTTTAGAAATATATTGAGGTTTGTTTAATAAAACTGCGTGTACTTCAGTCCCTTGGTGCTGAAATAAAAACCACTGGATTGCTATTTATGAAAATAACTTTAGTTGTAAGCCACAGTAGAAAGAATAATGACGCAAACCGCAGTAAGAAAAGCAGCACTGTAACACAGAGGAGAAGTCCCATAAAAATAAGTTACTCTAGTGAAGAGGAGACCAATAGCTACCTAGGATCTCAGGAAAAGTATTTTACTCATCAGTGGAGGCTCCAAGGCAAATGTGCAGGGAGAAATGTTGGCAGTCGCCTGGTTCAACTCAGATGGCAGGCTTTGAGACTCTAAGAGGTAATTTCTAGAGCTGGGTGAAAAAGAGATCGAGAAAACCTGATAATGCAGCATTAGTTTTGACCTAAATTGGAATACAAATATGAAATGTTTTCCCCTCAAGATTTTGTTCTAGAAATGCTAAAAATTTGCATCAAAACAAAGCAGCCTGACATTCCTGAAAGGGAAACACATTTTGCTGTAACTTCTTATGAAACTACAGTAACACAGACCAAATTCTGGTTTTAGATAAGCTAGTGCAACCCCACTTAAAGTCAATTTATTGTGACTGATAACAGAACTTGGCTCCACAACAAATGAACATTGCTGCACTGTATAATAACCATGTGAATAACTTCAGGACCAAGTCATATTATCTGAAAAATAGTTCTCGATTTTAAAAATGCTTTGCTTAGAGTAATTTGTCACATACAGCTTTTCCAGTATTGTGCATTGCATCTTGGATGTTGCTTTTGAGCAACCTGATGCTCACTATAATGCAGAATTTCCTGGTCAGACACATTTTCCATAGCACTATGAGAGTCCTGTGGCTCTCACAATGCACCATCCATGTTGTTTAAATAAAGAACACACTGAATTATGTCAGGGAAACCAAGACATTAAGAAAGAATGGAGTATGGCACTCTAATTTGTATCATACAATGCACTGCAATCAACAGTTGCAGTTTATTGTAGAAGTGCTTCAGAATGAAACATCTTGAGTCACTTGCAAGAATATTGAACTTTAGTTCAACTTAAGTATATTCTGCATTGAGTTCAATAAAGATAATAATTCATTTCAGTGACTCCAACTGTAAACTGAAATTTTTCCTAGTGGAAAATTTTAATTCTGCAAAAGTTGCTTTTATATCAGGAAATGAGCTAACTGTTCAATGCCCAAAAGACTTTGCAATTGACTGTTCCTGTTAGCAGTACAGGGCCCATACTGCAGAAAATATGACCTGTTGTCTTTGATCTTATTTGGGTTTCATCAGAAAGAAGGAAACACATGATCAAGACTACTCTGAACTGTAATTAAACTTTGTCCTCCTGTTGACCCAGTTATCAAAAGCTACTTCCCCATGTGAGCTGGAAAAATCAAAGTAAGGTTGGTATGACACAAGTGATGTAGCTGGGTTCAGAAACTAGCATGTAGTAACTATGCTATTCTAATGGGCCAAAAAAAAAAAAAATCAGAAATATATTACTTGCCAATTTGATGGTGCTTGATGAAAAATGTATCCCAGCAAGACCAGAAAGAGTTGTAATTAATTACTTTTAACTAGAACCTTAGATCTTTGGGTGTTGCTTTAATATTTTCTGAAGAGTAAATAAACAAAGAGCTAATTAATCAGAATAATTTTGGCTTCTATCTGAGGAACCTGTCCAATTATCTAAGCTTGTAACAAGCCTTGTATTACCTGGCAAGGCATGGAAGTCCTTGAGGAAAGCCATCTGGTAGCAGAAGACAGGGAATTTTTAAAAAGGAGGTTTTGATGATCCATTTCTAGAGAGAGTAAGAAGGCGGAGAACTGGCCTGGAATCAGGTAGAGCAAAGCAGAAGGTGGCTGCCTGGAAGGGTGAGGACTGGAGGGGTGGAATGTTGAAAAAAGCTGAGGAAAGGAACTGCATGCAGGTCTTGCTGTTTTTCCTTAGCTTTGTATAATTTCTTGACCAGTCTTCAGAGTAAAGCTTGTGTTTAGATATTCCTCGGAAGGCTCTGTGAGTAACTTGCTCTGTCACATCACCCAGGAACAGGGAAACCACACATAGCCTGGGTCCACAGCCTGGGGTACTCTCGGGCTGTGCAGAAGCTGCGGGTAAGATATGAATGAGCCAGTACTTGTTTTCTAGGTTAGGTAGCTGAACTACATCAAGTTGTTGGCTACAGAGCATTTGTTGGGCATAGGAACTAAGAGCCCTGGATGTGAAGGACACAATGCTGAGGAACAGCCAGCCCTATTTGCACAAGATACAGGAAAAACAAAGTTTGAGGTCAGCATTGTACCTTCTGCAGATGAAGCTTATCCAGGGCTTTACCAGTTGGATTAAAGTTTATTCATTCTGGTAAGAAACTGTGGGAGTAGATGATAAATAGAAGAAGAGGCAGGAGATGGCAAAGAACTATTAAAATCTGCAAATCATTATATGGGTGCCTGTTCTGGATTTAAATGTGTTAATATAAATTAATTATGAACTTGCAATCAAAGTGAAAAGACGGAGTATTTATGGAAGGGGTACAAAGTGGTATAATCTAAAAATAAAGTAGTTTGAGCTGAATAAGAGGAGAAATGGGGCCAAAAACTTCCAGTGATCTATCTCTAGCTTCCATGTTTTGATGATCATTTGACTGAGTTTGTTCTCCAGTGCTGCAGAATATTATGACATCAAAAAGGCTGACCCATATGGAAATTTCTGTTGGAAAATAAAACCTGATCCTGCTGCTTTTCTGACACCAGTGAGGTTTGATAACAATGCAAATCACAGAAGCATAGAAAAATGCAGCTGAAGAAAACTATTTGAGAAGAACTTCTTCCTTTTCCAACATATCTTTCAAATATACGTAAAGCCCTTCTGTCTGGGCACTGACACCAGGAATACAGGTCTATGGGGGCAGGAAAATCCCATGAAAAGAGGTAAATGGAATCCGTTAGGATTCCCTCTAAAAATGTATAAATGATCCCCTTCCCAAGGAAATATGCTGAAATATTGCAGTTGAAATATGCTGAAAGAAACCCAAATAAACTATCTACCACCTACTCCTTAGTTTTAGACTCTGAAAGGATTTAAAGAAATACAGGATTAAATGGAAGCAAAACTTTCCTTTGTATCTAGGCCAATTAAGTGGACATTGCATTGTATCAGCTACTACTTAGATCTTCATACGTGGTAAGTGATTTAAGTTTCAGTAATATGCGTAATAACAAAAATGATAAATAATCACTCTTTAAATAACAACTTTCTGAAGTTTCAAGGCTCAGTGGGGATATAAAGAATCTCTAGTATGTGCCTGCATAATATGAAGTAATTTTTAGATTGAAATAATTACTCCTAGGTGTCCTGTGAATGGTAATGAATATTAAAATCTTTCCTAGGCATGTATTATTTGAAGAATATTTTCTCTAAATCTGTTATAGAGACACTGAGGTAAAACAGTTTATTATTTTAGCTGAAGAAATAGATTTCTCTTCTAGTAATACTAATTTCTTACAGTACCTATCTGTCAGGATGGTCCTAGTAATTATCATTCCTTATCATAATGGAAATCAGATCTCTTGTTGATCGATTTCCTAATACGTCTTTGGCGTTGGCTGGGATGTGAGCTGGAAGGTGTGCTAAATACTGATGAATAAGGTAGTACTTTGGTTTAAGTCTGTCCTAAATTCCTTGGCATCACCTTTACAAACAATGTGAAGAAAATGACTGGGTGTACATGGGAGCTCCAGTCCTTAATTCACCTTATCATTTCTGTGCATTTCCTCAGTTCGTATAGTTTATCTATCAAATTCTGAGTTCAGTCAGTTTGGGGGGAAAAAAAAAAAATCTGATTTTTCCTCCTACCCCTGGTTAGAGAGAGAAATTACAGATCTGATATTGTCATCATTTTGCCATATTGACTCCTCACAAAATGTAATCCTCCACATGAAATCATAGTCTTGCTGCAAACAATGGAAAAACTTATGATTTCATTGGAGTGCTGATTTCAACCTCACAGAGGAGGTCTACTTCCTTGTGTTTTCTTTTTTTTCTCATTTGTACAGATTTCTATTGTTCTCATGTCTCCACTCCTCCAACTTTAAGATTTTGAACTTTTTTTATTATTCAAGATACGTAGATTTTATTTATGGGAGAAGTAGTGTTGCTTCTGCATGTTTGATGGTCTCATTGAAACAATCAACATGAATTATTGTAATATGATTTCCCATTTCTGACTACATAGCATTTGTAAATAGTCATTCTGACCAAATAGCAGATGAACAGCTGTACTATATTAGAACAAAGGTGCATATACCCTATCTGATATATCTCTACTATAGCCAGTGGTAAATAGTAAAGAAAAAGCCGTAAAACCAGAGCAATCTTGGATTCATATTTTTTCCAAGATACTCCTCCAGTTTCCAGCAATTTCTGATTTAGAGACTTTCTGATCTACATATTGTGTCTACATCATCTTGTCCAGCTGCCCTTGACAGACCTTTTTTCTATGAACCCATCTAGTAGCTTTTGGAATTTATTTATACTTTGGGCATCCAAACAAAACAGGATGTTATGTCCTGCAATGCAATTAGGCACTGCATGTGAAAGTGCTTTCTTTCATTTGTCTTTGACCTGCTGCCTGATGATTTCATTTAGTGCCCCATAGTTCTTGTCTCATGAAAAATAATGACTAATCGTTCCCTCACCACCTGCTCCACGTGATTTATGTTTTTCTAGACTTCTATCATGTCCTCAGTAATCTCTTTTCCAAGCTGAGGAAACCAAATCTCTTCACTTTCTTCTACGGTGGAAATTGTTTCCTATTTCTGACCAATCTGACCCTCCTTATCTGTTATACTTTCTAGTTGTAAAATCTCTTTTTTGAAGTGACCAGAGCTTCACACAAGATTGGGTACACAACGGCTTTATGGAGTAGCAAATGATAGTTTCTATTCCCTTCCTGGTCTTTTTGATGGTTGGGGAGTAGGAAGCTTCATCTTCCAAAGAACTATGTATAATGATGTAGGAGGATACTTTGCTTGGTGATAAAAGCTGACATGAGAAGTCGCTATTGGGAACATAGAATTAGGGTCACTCTTCACCATGTGCACTGCTTTGCATTCATCAGTGCTGCATTTCTTCTGCCACTTTGTTAGCCATGCAGTACTGGGAGATCTTTCTGTAACTCCTGCCTAGCAAGTTCAATTCTGTCACTCTGAAGCACTAGCCATTCTGGAAAAAAAAACCCAAACCCCAAAATGATAGAGGTTTTTGTGCCGCATCTCACGGAAGAAGTTTTTTTTTCTTGTGTTTGCTTCCAGTTGTTAAGCAGCCTAGAGTAAAAGAAACAAAAATAAATACAATAATTGGGTTTTTTGCAACTTCCTTTGCCTCCCAAATTGTCAGGCAAACCATTTTCTTGTTATAAAGCAAAGGCAGTGGCTACAGATAGGTTCCCCGACTGTGGAGTCTCCATGAGTAAAATTTTCAAGAACAGGCTAGACAGACAGCTGTAAGGAGTGGCGGAACAACTGCTGTCGTGGGGAGGAGATGTATGAGAGGTCTGTCTGAGATCTCCTCCGATGCTGCGACTAGAATAGCCTTAGACATGGGATCGATACATTCACAATGAGTCCTTGCTGGCTTTGGCACATTTCATTATACTGAGTGAAAAATAATTGGTCTCATTGGTATATACTTCTTTTATATGTGTTTTTAAGGATGGGGATACATCACATGTATATTTTATCAGTGTCCTGTCAGTACATAGCAGCTGAACCCAGCAGTGATGACAGTATTATTTAGATTAGAGTTTATATATAGAAATGCTGTGAATTTTTACTTTATTAACAGCTTTGCAGGAGACAGGCTTCTTGCCTTTTATTTTATGCAGTATAAATATGAAACTAAATTATCTGAAGAGGTGTAGCTTTTGTAGGACAACTTAGTATTGTCAATGGTATGGCGGCAGGAGAAGCCTGAGGAAAGCAGAGAGTATAAAAGGGAACAAAGAGAGGACAAAAAGAAGAGGAATATGCAGAACAGAGTGCTACATAGTGTCAAAGGGGGATTTAAGAAAAACAAAGCTGCTCAAAGACCAAACAAGCCGATTTTTTGTCTCCCAGGGAACCAAATGAAGTTGCTTGGGAACTATTGACATACAAACCCACGAGAAAGAACAGAGAGCAGAAATGTGAAGCATTGATGCCTATGGCAAATAATTCTTGCAGTAGGCATGAGCTGTCCCTGCCCGCTGCTACCTGTTGTTCAGAAATGTCTGCAAATGATGCAGTGGGAAGTGCAGAAACACATCTGGAATTTCCCACAGAAACCTAGCTTTGTCATTTGAAAGACCGAACACTGACCCTGGGCATTGTACAGTTCTGCTGTCCCTCTGTGTCAGCATGGAGCTGCTTTAGTGGTTAAGATGAGGAGATGGCCTGTGGTCTGTGGAACAGATAAATGTGATCTTTCATGTGTATCGGCAGGTCTGCAAGATTCAGCATGAAGTATTATTTAGAGAAGCACTGACTGATTTCAGACATCATTCCTAACTCAAGGAATAGACACCATTAGTACCGAGCCATCCAGTGAAAACATCAGATCTGTGTGATGTGGAGAAAATGAAACAAAAGGCGGCAGAGACCTTTATCTTTAAAGGCTTTTTTTAAAATTCACACTGCCAGTCAGTACCTCGCGCTCCAAAGATTTAAGTACTTAGTTGTGTAGAGGTTAACTGCAGTCAGAGGAAGCAGTTTAGCCATGCTAAACTAATCCTGAATTGGGACAGCCTGTCAGGTTTCGGTAGGAGGGTGTTTGGGGAGCGGTGCCCCGAGCAGTGTCTGCTCCCAGAGTCCCAGCATCCCAATCCTCCCTGCTCTCTGAGCCAGCCTGGCAGCTTGTGATGCTGTGCACTGAATGGGGTCAGGGAAGTGATCCACCGGGAAATTTTGGTCACCTGTAATATTTTTTGCTTTTCTCTTTAAGCAGATCACTGGTTAAAAAGAAAATGGGGAGTCTCAGAGCAGCTAATGTAACCTCTACCTACATTTATTGCATCCAATCATTACAACCACAGCTGATTAATAGCAATAGTTTAAAAGAAACTTTGCTTAATAGTGAGGTTTCTTTTTCCCTTAGGCTGCCAACAGCTTTCCCGTATATAATCTCATTTTTCAACAGCAAGTTTCATCTACCAGGCTGGCTATAATAGGCCTCTCACTTCATTTTTTTTTTTTAGTGCTTAGTCACCTAAGTAAGTTTTCTCTTGATATTTTTATTCAAGCCTCTCTATCGAGACAGTAGAATCTGGAGCGCATGAAGCCCCAGACTGAAGAAGAGAGCTGCGCACTGGGGCAGGCGGCTGGCTTGTCGTCTCAAGCGGCTCCTTTCCTGACGTCTATTTCCCGTGAGCATGGGAGCAGCAATGTACCATTGGCCGTGTTTCCTGAAGAGCCAGGAAGGGAGGACCCATTTCACTCTCCGGTCATATCCCCAGACACTGCTGACAAGGATCAGATGGCAGGTTGCCATCTCTGAAGGTTGTGCTGGGTGGACAAATCCCTACTGGCCTCGGTTCTGTCTCTGATCTCCTGACAATTCCCTTCTCAGACAGTCACTGAAATCTCACACATTTCCCATACATTTTCTGATTTTATTTTCTTCTTATTGTCATATTGCCAAAGTCATCCTTCCATCCCTCTTTCTCTTTTTCTCTTTTTTTCCAGTTCTCATCTGTCACAGGTGGAAAAGAAACACCAGGCAATGCGGTACTGCCAAGCTCAACTTAGTTCACCAAGCAAGGGACAGACTGTGTCAGGAAAAGCTACACACTCGGGCGCACACACACACAGAATTAACTGAGGCCTTCACCGTGCAGAGTGAGCTGGCACAGTCAAGCCCAGGGGAACATGACACTCACTCTGTCCAACCTGTCTCCGTGTCGGGCTCCGGGCAGCAGCTCAGCGCCAACATGTGATGATTCCACCTTGAGCAATCTGCTTCCATGAGGTGCTGGACATCTTCAGAGCAATGCCTCCCCCTAGTCTCTATTACTCGCTAGTGCTGGGGGACTTACAGCCAGATGTCGACACAGGCCACCAGCCAAATCTGTCTACAACAATACCACTTTCCCAGCAGTTTCAGATACTGTTCTCCAGTCACTTGTTGATCCATGGCCTGTCCCAAGGCTCATCAGACTCAGTCATTTGCATTATCCTATCAACCATAGCTCATTATGCTCAGTAGCTCAACCCTTGATCAAGGCAAAGTCATGATGCTCCTGTAATATCATTATTTATAAACAAGTACATAAATAAATGTGTGCCTGTGGGTGTTTTAAGTCTTGTTTTGTATTTACTTAACACCAAATCTCAACTGCTTGTTGTAAAAGACAGTGAAAAAAAAATATTCTGCTTGCCCTTTTCTTTGGATAACCTTGAAGCGTATGTGTGAGTGTGCGTCTGTTCCAGCTTTCCATGGATTGGAGTCAAAGGACTCCAGCTAATGGCCACAGAGGTCAGCCAAGAGACATGTCTCCCCTGACCATTCCTATGACGAATCCTTTGTTCAAAACAAGTCCCTCATCCTGCTAATTCATTTTCAAAACATGTTTCTACTCTGACAGATCCCTTGCAGAGAGAATCTGTGACAAGTTTGCAAATCAATCTTCCCTTCTGCATCTAACATCAGTAAATTGCCAAATCTCTTAAAATGGAGCAGCTGCCGTTTTCTTACAATGTTAAGGAGAGGGAATGCTCTTAAAGAAAAGTAGGGAGGAGAGGAGGGTTAGTATTTGGTGTTCTTTTAGCTGGGCACTTGTATTGTCTTCTCCATGCTGGTGAATTTTCTTATTGAAGGATATTTCCTATTTATTCAGTTGCCTGTCAACAGCAGCTTTGAGTGATCGGCAGCAGACATCAGAGCAGCTGGAAGTCAGGCAGAAGCAGGAGGATGATCAAGTGCCCACATTTATTTTCCCATGGTTGTACTGAATGCTCCAGAGTACCATCTTTCTTTCAGATAAGATTATGTCTCTATCTGTGTTTGCAGAGGTTGTTCCATTCATATCATATCATATAGATAAATGTGACGGTAATAGCTGCCTGAGTTTTCAGACAACCTGAAAACCAGAAAGATTCATGAAGTTACTCATCTTAAAAGGAATAATAAATGGTAATCATCAGGCATCAATGTTAAATAATATCAAGATATATTACCTCTTTGCTCATCAAAGCAGGCAAGAACAAGAGGTGTGATCAGAGACGATGTCAATAGCAGAACTGAAATGTTCTGCAGGACTGTACAGTCTGGTACCACAGCTATAGCATGATCTTTGCATGGACTTTGCTTGTAACTAGGTTTTCAGAAGATATTATCACTTGTGGGTTCAATGTGAGACATCAGGGAGCAGTTACTTTGCATGTTGTCCTATATAGCTGAGTTGTTTCGGCTTTTCGCAAGCCTATTTTGGGACTTATCAAGAGCTGAGCAGAAGTACAGCTCCCCTTCTTGTCATGTCCCCTTCCATGAGCAGACTTACTCTCTCTTCCATCTTCTCCTGTACAACCCACGTTCACATTTGCCATTCACTGGCTGTCTGAAGCTTTTCCACATAGTATCTCCAGGAGCTCATGGGGGAAGCAGTAGCAGATGGGTTCCTTGCATCAAAGGAATTACCATCTGTTATTTCTCTTCCCAACTTTGTACAATGCTGGCAAGAATTTGATTGTTTCTCCTATTCTCCCTTGATCCTTTGCTGCCCAGTTGGGCAAACAAAGGTAGGCAAATAGCAGCATCCCTCTTGCCTTTTCCGCTGGTTATACCAGGAACTCCTGTAAGCAACACTAACATTGAGCAGCCAAAGGTGGTTATACCCCCACTTCACAGACTCCCCATGCCAAACTCCATCTGCTGCACTTTCAGAAACTCCTAATCATCCAAGACAGGATGAAAAAAGCCTCAGGAGACAACCTCACAGAAACTCCCAATTAACTTTATCCCTCTCCCAAATGGTAGTACATATCAGGAAAGGCTCTGGCACTGTGATATTGGTTTACTCTACTCTTACACCATACTATTGTTTCGCAGCTAGGTACATTCGGATAGCTATTGTTAAAATACAACACGATACCTTTCTAGATATCCTCATTGACAAGACTTTCTTTCGAAAGAAAAATGCTTCACACAAAAACCTTACCTTGTTTCCCACCAGGAAAGCTCTAGGAATTCAGTCGTGTTTTCTGGTCTGTAAGGTCAGGGTTGGCAACTGCTGCATTCTCATTATGTCTTGCTAATTTGCAGGTTTAGTTACAGTCCATCTCTCCTGGACCTCAAAAGTTCATTCAGTAATCTGTTGGGGTTTTTTGGGTTTTTTTAAAATAAAGTTTTTGGTTGTAAGGAAAAGCTGGAACCAGATACCAGCCAGTTTTGACCTGGCTCAGAAAGCATAAGGCAAATGAAAATAGCCCAAAATATTGTGGCCAAACCAAACCACAAAGAAAATTTTTTTATGGGTTTCAATTTTTTTTAAGGGTCAGATTTGACAATATGGAATTCACATGAAATAATTTTATGCAGTACTTGTTTCAGCTATTCCCATCCTTGTCTGTGTGTTGAATAATGTGATTATTATAAGAAAAAGCATTTATAGTACAAATGCAATTATTGAAAAAAAGTTCTGGAGAGGTTTTTAAGTAGTTAAGCTTGCGATATCCTGCTTTATGATAGACCAGTCATTTCATCCAAGACGTACAAAGCGTGAGTGGGAAAATTCACGCTGAAGTCAATCTCCAGTTGAAGATCTTAATCTCTTAAGTGTGCTTTGACTCCTCTCTTACCTGAGGAAAATAATTGTAGCTTTGATCCAAATGCCTTCTTTGTAAGCCTTTATTTTAACGTTTTGAATACACACCACCTGTTCTGTATTAGGTATTTTGACAAAAATCTAATCAAACCCAAGTTTATAGGATAGTGTCATAAATCTGGCACCTTTCCCAGATGCCACACTCACTTGACAGAAATGTAATGTAATTTTCTTTGTGTTCTACATTCATTGTAATTTAGCAGCTGCATTTGAGAGAAGGCCACAACCAACCTGTTCCTGAGTGCTGAAATATTAGCTTATAGCTCTTTAAAAAAAAAGCTAAATCGTATGCCTTTTTTAGTATCTGAATAAAATTTTCCTAATATCATCAACACAGCATTATAATTAGATTCCACATAAAAATTTCAGTTTCTCTCTCAGCCATCATTGTCTGTAAATGTTTTTAGTCATTGATGCATGATAAGGAATGTAAGGCAAATGCTAACTTTAGCAGAAATAAGTGCTTTTTGAAGCTATATTTAATAGGTGCACTGCAGATCCTGGGCTTTCAATTTCAAGACAAAGCACATTGTTAAATACAAATTTGTTCCTCTCCCACACTAATCACTTCTGAGGAGAAAAATCAGTTAAAATGGGACCATAAGCTACAGTTTGGTTCTTATTTCATAGTCAGCTCCCATTTCAAACAGGGGATCTACCTATTAATCTGATTTTGCCAGCTGCTTTTGCCCATGCTGCAGCGGTAGGAGGAAGCCCGGGAACTGGGCAGCTCTGCACATCCACTCGCTCCAAAGATGTTGGCGAAGACTTGACATAATAAAAGGAAGGAGATCGGAGGAATAATGTATAGCCTCATTTCACTTCCCAGAAAGACACTACAGATGACTGAACAATTGATTTGCGAGCATCGGGGGAAAAAAAAAAATCAGGGTTAAAAAGTGCCAGGGTAGAATTGCCAAGAAAAGAGGGCATCGGACCCATCCCTTTCTGCTTTAAGGAGAGCAGCTGGCTGGGTGGGTAAGCGGCAGTGGGAGGCTTGGGTCACTGCTGCCTGAGCAAAAAGACGCTGTTGTGTGGAGGGACCTGGTGCTCCGGACGGCAAAGCCCCTCGTTGATCTCCACAAGTACTTACCCGTCGCGGGGGGTCGTTACTGACGGCTTGATGGCAGCGTGACTGCTTTACCCGGGGGTGCTGGGGAGCAGCGGGTGGGCTGCCTGGCAGCCATGGGGAGGACACCCATGTACCCAGGGCACCGGTCTGGGGGGTGCGAGTAGGGCAGAGTCCCCAGCCTGGTGCTGGGCTGGTTGGGACTACAGGCAGCTGCAGCGGGAGGGAGGTGGCCATTACCAAGCAGGGAGAGGTAGGGGCTGTGGCCAGTGGGTAGGCCCCAAGAAGTCTGAATTTCATGCAGGTTTTGGAGTACTTCTGCTTAAAAACCCCTCAGCTGTCGTGATGGCAAAAAATTAACATGCTGTTAAGAGACAGAATGGCTCGGGACTTCTCAGGAGTGAGCTGCAGGTGAAGATGCCAGGGGGGACCATATGAGGGAGGGTGAAGGTGTAAAGTGCAGCCAGCAAGCAGTGGAGACACTGTCCTGCTGCTCTCCTGAAGCTCAGAGGGGGAAGTGGAGCTAAACTTGCCACTGCTGGAAGGATCCAGTCTCCCAAATACAGGCTGCCGTGGCTCTCAACATCACCTGCCTCTCAGTGGGCGCAGCAGCGGGTGCCTGGCTTTCTGAGGCTCTGGCAAAAGTAAAAAGGTGTTTCAGGATACAGTTATTTTGCCCTCATCTCTCATAAAAATCTGCTGCCCTAGATGGCTGGCTACTTTGCAGTTTGCCTGAGCCCTGATTGTAGTGGTTCTCTGGGCAATGGATGCTTCTGCTGTTCATCTGAGATAAACCGTGTTCTCCCTTCTCCTCCTGGTTTTAAATCTGTCTGGTAAGGAACAGTTTGCACTGTGACACTGATTTATCTAGGCTAAATTGCTGAGAAGCAGTTTGGACAAAGTATTCTAAGTGGACAGGTCTTCCTTGTGTCACAAGAAAGTGCCTAGTACTTTGAATAGGCGTAATAATCCTTTCTGTGCTTCTTTCAACCATTTTTTTTGTACTGTAAGTCTCTGCATAGAGTGGAAGAGCTGTGTCCTGGGTCTTGAGCCCCGGGGCAAAGCTGTCAATTAAAACACTCAGCTGACGTCTGTGGAGCTGAATCAAGACCCATGTGCGACACTCACTGAAAGCAACACCCTTTCAGGCTGAGGTGGTATTATTCAGTTTAACAGAATAATAATTCACATTCTTTGCTATAGTCTGTAGTTTTTCTATACTGCAGGTATCAGTTGGCCGCTTAGTTCTTGCTGACAGTGTTTTCTAATGTCCTTACACTTTATTTTTTGGTAGTTTTCTTGTAAAACTCATTTTTGGTTCTCTAAGCCCTGCTTATTACACACAAAACATCCTGCCAACCATTTTTATAGTCCTTTTCTGTGATTTCCTTGTTGAAGTGTTCTGTTTTATCCAGTTCTTCCTTTCGGATTCTGTATGTTCTACATTAGTGGTTTTCAACCTTTTCAGGTTTTTGAGGCCCAGAATTATTCTGGTGGGGATACAGGATCCTGTACACCAAATTTAAGGCCACCTGATAATAGGCTTTTTAAAAAAAAAATTATTTATTTACCTCTGCAGATCCTTTAACGGTAGTTCACAGAGGACTTACATAAGGACACTACTGTTTGAAAGCCTTCTTCTGAATACTGACACTCATGTTAATCAGCATAACATCATTACTTTTCATTATATGCATTATTGTTTATGAGCTTCTGTGTTTAGTTTCTCTTAACATTCTCTATAAACTGATTTTCTTAAAACCTATTACCATTTCTATTGCAGTAGGTTCTTGAAACATCTTTTAAAATTTCATTTTCTTCTCAGTGCCTCCCTTTTATCTCTAGGCTGGTCATTCATTACAAATGTGGTGCTTGTATTCAGCGCTTTAGAAAGATAAAGCTTCGGCAGTATAACAGCCACTTGTTTATTTCCAAACCAGACCCAGCACAGTTACGTTACTGCCTTCCCTCAGTGCTTTTCCCCTCTTTTCACTTTCAGGAAATCAGTCCCATTCTTACTAACGACGACAGATTGGTCCTCATACCTTTTTTTTTTTCCTTTGGCCACTGTGGCCTGCCAAACACTACTAATTAGCAGTTGTTAGATTTGGGCTCCGGTCCTCTGGGATGCTCCATACAAATGGACTCAAAGCAATTTCTGTGCATGCTGTAGGTGCAGGGATTCAGCCATCTGCAATATGTAGTACAGCATGGCTTTTACAGCTGCATTTCCACTAAGATGTAGAACCAGTAGTTCATTTCATGTAGGTCATTAAATGCTTCTTAAATGGTTTGAAATTTGGATAATATTCTCTGGAGCAAGATTTGAACAGTATCATTTTGCCTGTCCTTGAATATCCGATTGTCTCAAAAAATGTGTAATCAGAACAGCATTTTTTGGTACTGGAACTTACTATCCTTAGTTTAAGAGTCTACCAGTGTCACATGCCAGGAATTCAAAGGGCAATTTCTGCCCATGGAATGGATGCAATCATAAGGAGGCTCGTTTTATGAGGGTATGATGTTGAATGTCACTAAATGACTAAAGACTGGTTTGAAATAGTCATGTGAAAGGGGTGCAGCAGGGCAAAATGAAGGAGAAATAATAATGCAGAGTGATATGCCAACCTTTAAGAAAATCAGGGCATGCTTTTTGAGCTGGGGAGGTAGAAAATGTAACAGCATTGTAGCAGGACTTAAACCAATGTGAGGTGATGCATATCTGGGCAGTGAAATTATTTTAAATGCCAATATGATTGTTTAGGGCTATCTGCACTGATAAGTAGGCTCCTCAAGGCACCAGATCTGTGACCGAGACCAGCAATTTGCTGGCACCACTGTACAGTCACTTGAATCCATAGATTATTATAGGCACTCCAGAAAGCAAGAAACCTCCATCAGAGGAGGTCCCGTTGCTTCAGTTATGCGATCCTCACTAGGGAATGACCACCTTTGGGTCATGCTGCAACAGTTCCTTCTTTAATGATGTCTTTCCCTATAACTGCGATGTTATTTGTAGGATCATCCATCTTTTCTCATCTCCACAGAGTCAGGAATGAGGCAATCCAGAGCTCCTTATATTGGGGAAAGGAGCTTGAATATTTTTCAGATCCATGAGTGGCCTTAGTAGTCCATTATAAATATAGATGGAGGAGTCTGGACAGTAGAGTGTAGGTGCCAGTTTTAAGCCCTAAGAAAAGATACAGATGTGAAAGGTGAGATTCATTTAATTAAATGTATATGTGTCCTGGTTTCGGCTGGGACAGAGTTAACTCTCTTCTTAGTAGCTGGTACAGTGCTGTGTTTTGGATTTAGTGTGAGAATACTGTTGATAACACTCTGATGTTTTAGTTGTTGCTAAGTAGCGCTTATCTTAAGTCAAGGATTTTTCAGTTTCCCATGCTCTGCCAGCAAGCAGGTGTGCAAGAAGCTGGGAGGGAGCAGAGCTGGGGCAGCTGACCTGAACTAACCAAAGGGGTATTCCATACCATGGAATGTCATGCCCAGTGGTTAGCTCAGTTGGTTAGAGCGTGGTGCTAATAACGCAGAAAGGTTGTGGTTCAATCCCCAAATTTCCAGTATATAAACTGGGGGGAGTTGGCCGGGAGGTGTGGATCGCGGCTCTGGCATTGGTCAGTGGGTGGTGAGCAATTGCGTTGTGCATCACTGGGTTTTTTTCCTTTCCCCCCACTTTTTTTTGTTATATTCCTTTTCATTACTATTATTAGTAGTAGTATTAGTATTATTATATTTCATTATTATTATTATTTTTAATTTTATATTTTACTTTAGTTATTAAACTGTTCTTATCTCAACCCATGAGTTCTGCCTTCTTTCCCAATTCTCCTCCCCATCCCACTGGGAGCAGGGGGAGGGGGACAGGGAGCAAAGGAGCGGCTGTGTGGTGCTTGGCTTCTGACTGGGGTTAAACCACGACAATATGTCTGAGTGTATACATCTGTGTCAGGTCCTCTGTAGTCTGTGGAGAGAAACTGGCAACTCTGGGACACGATTCATTTTGTCCTAAAGAAGACTTCTAAAGCAGTAGACTTCTAAAACAAAGACAAACATCATCAAAGGAGCCAGATTTGATGTTGCATATGTTGAGGAGGCAAGATGCAGAATAAATGGGTACTAATGACAGCAAATCATGGGCATGCTGGGTGTTTTCAGCTTAGAGTAGCTACAGGACCTCCAGTTTATGCAAACTCTCTCCCACAGCCACTGTGAACTTCTGCACAGTGCACAATACCTGGACTTCACTCCTCCTTCCAATTTTCAAAGGAAAGATTCTCCCTAACTTTCTTGTGAGGTATTGCAGAAAAATGACACATTTTAACAAGCCAGATTTCCCCTCTGGGGTGCGGATGTTTAGACATGCGGTTAGGCTGCCCTTGGGTTGTCAGTGAGCTTGTCAGCTAAATGATGTTAAGTGGAGTTACACCAAGGCTAGATTAGCTGTAGGCACCTGGTTGCTTCAGCCAGTTTCCACGCTGTGGTTGACTCAACCGCTCATTTTCAGCACTGCTTTTAAGCTGTTTGTTTTCTGATCCATTCCTGAACAAGTGTTCACAAAAGGCTTGCTTGCACAGTGGCCTAGGTTGAAAGCTGAGGAAAACAGCTAGACTAGAACTTGTAAAAGCTCTTGAGACAACATTTTGCTCCCGCTTTGGGTTTTGTTTTTTTTTTCTTTTCTTCTGATTTGTGGAATCTTTCATCCTCTTTTAAGAAAAGGATGTTGAGGTTACATGTACAGTTGGAATTACAGCTGGAGTACTGGTGTTTTCCTCTCTGTTTTGACATTCAGTCATCGATGAGAGCCACTCACTCTCCTTACCTATTAATATTCACACTTGTTTCTTTCCTATTAATATTCACGCTTACTTCTACACTAGAATTTATTAAAGATGTGCATTTTTGGAAGCTGCTTTCAAGCTACAACATTGACAGAACATCTATTACTTTGCTTGCTTCTTCCATTTATGTTCTCTAGGCAACAAGAAGTAGTGTTTATGCAGGCTAGATTACAATGTGTCAGTTATGTATGCATGCACGTATATTTATAAAATAGATGTTATATACTGTATGCATATATTGTATAACGAGTGTTAGTGCTTCCGTTTGCAGATCTCAGAGCACTTTGCTGAGGAGTCTAAACATTTTAACCTCTTTCTTAGACATGGGGAAGCTGAGGTAGAAAGGGGATGTGGCTTGTTTAAAACTGCATTAACAGCTCAGCAAGAAAGGGATGTCTTGTCTGTCTTTGATTTCCAATACAGTGCTCCATTGGTGGGCAGCAATATCCATCTTCTATATGTAACTTCTTTTTTTTAAAAAAACACCTTCCTTTTCCTGGAAATTCTAACTAACTCAACTGTTAGATTTTAAAGACCTAGTTTTTCTAGTATTTCAGAAAAAAAAAAAAAGATGTTTGTAAAGCATGAAAACCCGATCCTGCTAGTACTTAGGGCAAAACTTGGTTGATATCAATAGGATCAGGTCTCTGTTTGCAGGCCACAGTTTGAAGAAACAGTGAATTTGGGTTTAAGACTCCTCATGCCAAACACAAAAGGCTGTGACATGGGACATGATGACATTGATCCAGGATGAACTCACTCTTCCAGTTCAAATATGTAAAATGCCCCTAATCTGGTGTGTTAACTTTTTACTGGCAGGCTTTGCATGAGATCAGTTACTGTCTGTCTGCACCACTCTAATTTTATGCTGGACAAGTAGCATCTGTCTTTCTGCAGCTAGCATAAA
Organism: Gymnogyps californianus; assembly: GCF_018139145.2. Lineage (NCBI taxonomy): Eukaryota > Metazoa > Chordata > Aves > Accipitriformes > Cathartidae > Gymnogyps > Gymnogyps californianus. The sequence continues at coordinate 152,206,929 of NC_059471.1, forward strand.
GCCAGCATAAAACTGACACAATCTATGCATCAGGTCCTCCGGTTAATTTGACAGAGAAACAATGGTGTGACCGCATCTGATCTGAATCAGTTTTGTCCTGCTGTCTAATCAGTAGCGCAGAGGTCTTGCACTAACGGCCACGAAGTGTGGCCTCAGCTCAATGCCCCGATGCCGCTGCTGTTTCACATCCAGGTTTCCTTGCCCGTTCCCATGTGCATTCACCGGGGACAGGAAAGGGAGCAGGTAGCTCTTCCTTCCCAGTTTCCCGAAACGGCAGGGGAATACTTGAGGCCGTCCTCCTGCTCCCGCCGCTTACTGGGCTGCATCTCCCTTTCTATTTTTACCAGCACCGCCGCTGATGTGGCCATCGCTGCGACATGCGGAGAAAAACCAAGAGGCGCTAAAATTGCACCGCGGCTGGCCAGCCCCGCTCCGCTGCCAGGAGCGCGGTGGAGGGGGACGGGGGGGTTTCAGGAGCAGCCCCGCACACGCAGCACCGCGGCAGCGAGCACAAGATGACATCCCGGCGTGAGGCGCGCCGGGCTCCGGCTGCATCCCCCGCTCCGGGTGCCTCTGCCTCTGCCTGTGCCGCCGCACTTTAATGCTGTTCTCCCTCTTCCCCGGCGGGGAATGCCAAACCTGAGGACGCTGTCATCTTAAAGAGCGCAGGGGAGGGACCGTGTGGAAGGGAGGCGGAGGTGCCGGCTCCCTGGGAAGAGGCGGGCGCCAGCAGCAGCATCTCCCCGGGAGCCGCCGCACCAAGGAGCGCTCCGGGCCGCCCCACTCGCCGCCCCGGCCTCCAGCGCGCCGCCGCCTCCCCGGGCAGCGGGGGCTCGCCCGCCCGCCCGGCCCAGGCGCCCCCGCCGCCGGCAGCCGGGGCCGCCGCAGGGCCGGGGGAGGCGAGCGCGGCCTCGCCGCCTCCCGGGCGGCCGGGGGGGGGGGGGCGGCCGGAGGAGGAGGAGGAGGAGGAGGAGGAGGAGGAGGAGGAGGAGGAGGGGGGGGGGGGGGGGGCCGCGGCTGCGGCGGGGCGGCCCGCCCCCGCGCTCGGCGGCGGCTGCCGCAGGCGGCCCCGGCCCCCATCCCCATCCCATCCCCATCCCCAGGCCGGCGGCGGCGGGGACGGTGCCGGTGCCGCCCCTCGGCCGCGCCCGCCCCCTGGCTGCCTCGGCGGCGCGGCGGCGCGGCAGTGCCGGCGGGGCTATGGCTGCGGAGGAGGTGCTGCAGGGCGCGGACCATTACAAGAGCGAGATCGAGCGGCTAACCCGGGAGCTCTCCGAGACGACCCACGAGAAGATCCAGGCGGCGGAGTATGGGCTGGTGGTGCTGGAGGAGAAGCTCACCCTCAAGCAGCAGTACGACGAGCTGGAGGCGGAGTATGACGGCCTCAAGCAGGAGCTGGAGCAGCTGAAGGAGGTGAGCCAGCCCAGGCTTTTGTCTCTCCCCGCTGCCCCGCGCCTCGCAGGGGTGCGCAGCCCCGCCGGGTGCGGGGAGGTGCGGGGGCGCCCCACGCGTGTCCCTCCCCGGAGCCCCGGGCCAGCCCCCTGCAGGTGGGCGAGCAAAGATGTCCGGGCCCTGGAGTGGCTGCGGGGATTCGTGGCGTGGGGAGGAGGGGTTTCCCGGGGCCGGAGGATCAGGCGGGACCGTGGATCTTAAGGACGGATTACACCTTAAGATTGCAACCCCCTGCCCTGGGAAATTTCCCGGGAGCCGGGGCCGCGCTCCAGCCCCTGCCGCCGGGAGCCACAACTTCTGGTAACAGGCATTTGCGGCGGTGGAGAGTGCCTCCGGTCATACCTGCATCGTCCAAGGCTTTTTTTAGGAAGAGGAGATTAAACAGCCCGTAGGATGAGAGCTGAGCAAACCTAGTATATAAGGTCTCGGGATCTATGTGAACAGTTGTCTGCAGTGCGTGAGGAGGGAGACAATTCCTTTTGAAGTTATTTATAGACCTACTTTATTCTGCCAGTGAGGGCAATCGCTGCCATTAAGGGGGGGTGAAGGAGCCATACAATAGTCTTGAGGTCATCCCCCATCAGTGGAAATTAAACTTCTGCGTCATGCTGAAAGGATAAAATATTTGATTGGAGAGGTGGTTTTGGTTTATCTTTCAAATGTGTTTTTGTAACGTCCAAAGTATAAAGTAGGTGAGTGCTACACCTTACCTTTCAGCTTTGCTAAACGTGACTCTGAAAAATCATCACTCTTCCTCTGTTCATCATTAAGGGAAGTAACTTGAGATTGATACAGTGCACATACACGGGAGCTACAGAAGGGGTACACACATATGCAGCACTCATATCTCATTATGGTATTTTTATGCTATCTTAGAATGTAACTAATTAAATATTTTGTAAAGAGAAGGCAAAGTATCAAACAGATATTCTCCCAAATTTAAAAGGTATCTTTTTGTTATCTACAAAAATATATTGCTATATGTAATGTGCAGAAATTCTGTTCAGTTAGAAATCATGAACATATTCTATATTGGGGGAAGCCACTTAATAAACTCAGATTATATATGAATATATTCTTTAGAATACTAACTGATGCACCTTTAGAAATATTTTTAATAAAATAAAGGTTTCATTTTACTTGCAGGTAAATGAGTTATGCTACAGACTTGGTTCAGTGTCCAGAAGAGTTGAAAAAATTATATTTTCAATAAGATGAATAAAGCTGTTTTTCAGAAAAACCTATTGATCTCCTTAAACTTGATCTCTGCCTCCCCACCCCCCCTGAGCCTATTGCGGTAGGCTCAGGACTTTGAAACCAGTAATCACAGGTTGAGGGACAGAGATACATAACTTGCACTGGCATGAAGGCAGTGCTATTTGAAATGACCTGGCAGTAATAGAGGAACAGAATTAAGGGGGAAAAGTGCAATGCAATTTCGGGGCGGGGGGGAAGAAAGAGATAAGCAGAGCTGCAGCTAGCTGTTATCCCATCACAATAATGTACAAAAGAAGACCGATCAGAAACCAGGATGACACATGGGTGCACATGGCCACAGACAGAAGGGATAGTGCAAGAGGAATTGAGTTGAAATTATTAAACTAGAGGGATTGGTCAACATGATTAACTGAAATCAAAGATGGGCACAAATTCTCTTCCTGTTTACCTCCCCTTGAAGTCAATGGGATTGCATGCTCTGCAGCCCAGAATGTCTCCCGTGGGGCCATGCCTTCGTGCTGTGCCAACCACAGCATGGACACTGAGGATATCCATGGAGAGAGGAAGAGGAGAAATCCTGTAGCTTGCCTGATGCCGAGGAAGAGTGGAGCCTCTCCAGTTGCCAGTCCAGGCCCGGGGCTCTCAGTTCCAGAGCTCTCCTTAGCTGCAGGTAGGGCATTTCCATCCCCCACCTAGGCTGCAAGAGATTTTTTTCTTGCTTCTAACCTTTATAGGAGAAACCACACAGATTCTTACTGCACATGCAGCCCTGCAAAGGAGAATTTGCTCATATCCCTTCCTGTTGCTGTAATCTGTTTTCTAGCTTCTCTGTTACCACCTCCATGACTGTTCCCTGAGCGCAGATCACACTTGTAGCTGTGACACACAAGCAAACGGCGCCTCTGATGACACTAGCGAGGCAGAATTCAGGTGGTTCGGGAAAACTGTCTTATGAAGACTTGGGGGTGTAGATGTTGGGGCTGTAGGGTTCTGCCTGAAAGCTCTCAAAGTGGCAGAAGAAGTCCAAAGACAGCTTTTTTATTAAGGCTCTGTCCAAAACGTGTGGAGGAGGGTCTTTGTGTACCTTCTCCAGCAGGCCCTGCAGAGGATGTGCCGGGCAACGGCCTGGGTGTGGTCTGCATGTCGGGACATCAAAATGCCATGACTGACTAATGGGAGCTAGAAAGACTCCCAGTATGTCAGTGGGGATCTGTGCTTCTGCTTACCTCGCTACATCTGCAGCCTCTCTGACATCATATTGGGGTATAGAAATTTGGCCTCAGGTTTGCGCTGAAACAAGTTGTTTTATCCATTCATGAGGAACAGTAGGTGCGAGTGTGGGCAGGATTATGCTTAGGACTATTAGCTCTCCTTCTGCGGACCTTCTCTGAACAGATTCAGTTACTGGGCTCGAATTTTATTGAGGCAAGTCTTCATTTTTTAACTGTTTCATTATTAAATTCTTGTGTTCTGTTGTTAGGAGCTCATTGTATTTATTGCTCAGCAAACAGAGCTGCCCATCTTTAACTACTCAGTCATGGCTTAGCAGTCTTCTCCCATGCTCCTTGGCAATTCAAAACTCCAGTGAACTTCAGTGGGGCTTTTTCCATATAGATTGCAATATAGACCCTCAGCTATATGATAATTTCCATTGTTGGAGAGTGAGATGGGAAAGTAAGGCCATTATAGGATGTTGAGGTAAAAGCAAATTGCAATACATTACATTAAATATTAATACTTGTATACAGGATATATGCTATCCCCCATGCAATATGAATTCTTCTAGTAACCTCTGATGTTTCTTGTGCTGTATTCAGAGGTCTGTGCTTTAGCCTAAGACTTTGATGTTTTGGGCCATGAGGTTGATTTACATTACAAAACCTTTGAAGTTTTAATCAGTGACCTAATAAGGTCTTCTTTTTTCAAATTAGAGCCGTTATTACACATGTAAGCTGTCCAGGAAAGACTCGAGACATCTATCAGCTACCAACCTTATGTTTTCAAAAATGAACTGAATGATAGGAATGTGAAAAGGTATACTCTGTTGTGTTGACTTTAACAGCTTTCAGTGTTATGACATGCAGTAATTGTGGTCCTGATGCTAGGCAAGATTGTAGTGTTAAACAAAACATTATTATTTTTAAAGCTTTATTAATTTTCATAGGGTTTTTTTTTTCTGTCTGTAAATGATGTTTCTATGCCTCACTCAATTACATCTCAAACTAGTGGAATTTTGGGCCTTTGGTAAAAACACTATAGTTTTAGGGCCCCTGTTCAGAAAGTTACTGTAGCAGATGTGCCTTTTAACCTGCAAGACCATAAGAATGCAGAGAATAAGACTCATTGCTATTAGTCATGGGATTGAAGGTAGCCTGTTTGCACTGTCTTGCTGAGTTGGGAGTTTAATTACAAGCATATTTTATGGAAAACATTTTCCAGTGGTTTTAGTATCTGTGGTCTTATATGTTCACACTGCATTTGCTGTAAGCATAATGTTTGTTGTTCGTTTTCATTCTTTTAATGAAGTGTAAAATGGCTTCATATTGATTTTCTTGCCGGGGCTATCTGCTGTAGCTGTCCTTGCTGGAGCAGAGGGGATGGACGAGATGATCTCAAGAGGTCCCTTCCAACCTCAACCCTTCTGTGACTCTGTGGTTAGTTACTGCGCACTGGTAGCCTGTAATGTTTTTAAAGGGGAGAAATATCAGTCACATGCAGTCATGATAAAATAGGGATGGAAGGCAGCTTTGGTGTCCAACTCTGCAAAGCATTTAGGCCTGGGAAATCCTAAGCAGAGATTTCTCTGTGGGAATCAAGTCATGAACATAGCAGCTGAGTAGATCCTCAAGTCCCTCTCCTTGACTCCCTTTCTGACTGACTAATTTTGGCAATATCTCACTTGGCTTCTTGCCTTTTATGTATTTCATTCTATGGAGACAAACTCTTCCGCTGGATTACACATAGCGCTGGCTATCTGATTTCCAGGTTGAAGATGTAGTTTGGTGTTTGCTTTACTTTATAACCCAATTATCCTTGGTAAATTATTGGAAACCGGGCTATTGGTGAGCCGCCCTATCCTTAGCAGGTCAAAAATTCTTGTTTTCTTTACCTCACAGAGATGTTGTATCAACGATTATGAAGTGCTTAGTCAGTTTACTCATAGGGCTTCCACAAACAATTCTTGGTCTGTGACTGAAAAGGGTTTTTGAGGAATAGAGCTGAAGGTCTCTCTGGCATCTTCTTTTCTGTTCTGCTCTTCCCTGCACTACTTCAACGCAGGTGACTCAAGCTCCATCTCCCCTCTCTTCTGACATGGCGCTGCCCTTCCAGCTCCCCCACTGTTCTCTGAAGCCTCTTGCATGTCTGCTGCTGGAGTCACCTCTGCCTCTTCCATCTTTGAAGTGTACAGTTGGTGGGACTTCTCTGGATCCAAAAAGGGCAGAAGAGGGGGAGACTCCCTATCCCAAATGCAGCCCTGTTAAATGGGGATTGCTATACACACCTGTCTGCATCACAGGATGCTTATAAAAGTGTGAAGCGGCTTATAAATCCCAATGAGATGTTCTGAATTCTCCCCAAAGAGGAATGTGTCCCAAATACATAACTCAGGAGCTGTGAACTGATGCCATCTCAGTATATCTTTACACCTCCTTCCAGTGACAGCGTCTGTGGGCTTGTGCCGGATGAGGCTGAATATTTTCAGCATCTCATCGTGATCTCAACACTTTGTCCTTGGTGTCTGTTCACGTTGTGTCACTCAGAAAGGCCGTGCTGCCTAGCACCCAGCTCAAAGATGAGGGACAGGGCAAGGGCGAGTGAGCTGCAGACCTGGAGGGACAGTACTCAGACGGTCTCTGCAGTGTTGTCTCCTCCAGAGCCCAGCCAACACTACCTCTATCTCTAAGGCATACACTGCTAATGGAAGAGCATTTTGGGAGGTGCGCTTATAAGGAATGCCTTAGCAAAATCAAGCAGCAGCTTGCAAAGCTTTCATTCAGTTATTACAGGCTGGGGACTGACTGGCTGGGGATCAGGTCTGTGGCAAAGGATTTGGGGATCCTGGAGGACAGCAAGCTGAATGCGGTCCAGCAGTGTGCCCTGACATTGAAAAGGCTAACAGCATCCCGGACTGTTATTAGCAGAAGCATAGCCATTAGGTTGAGAGAAGCAATTATCACTTTCAAATTGGCACTTGTTAGACCCCATCTAGAAAACAGGATCCAGTTTTGGGCTCCCGTAATACAAGAAAGACATGGATAAACCGGACCAAGTTCAGCAGAGGACCACCAAGATGGTCAAGAGCTGAAGCACTTGCCCTGTGAGGAGAAGCTGAGGAGGCTGAGCTTGTTCAGCCTGGAAGAGAGTAGGCTGTGAAGGACCCAGCAGCAGCCTGCCCTGCCTGTTGAAGGGAGGTTATTGAAAAGATGGAGCCAGGCTCTTCAATGAATGGTGGGAAGACAACAGACAACTGACATAAATTGAATCTAAAGAGGTTCAGACTGGATTTAAGGTAGAACTGTTTCCCCATGAGGACAGGCAGTGCCACAGGTTGCCCAGAGAGGTTGTCCAGTCTCCTTCCATGGGGGTTTTCAAGCCCAAACTGGATGCAGCCCTAAGGAACCCAGTCTGAGCTCAGAGTTGACCCTGCTGTGAGCAGGAGATTGGACTAGAGAAGAAAGGAGGTAGACAGTGAGGGACCTTGAACAATGCAAGGTCTCTGAGGGTGCCCCCCTGTGCCTAGTTAAATTGCAGTAGCAGCTTGCTTTGAGTTACCCAATACGTAACAGCACGCTGCTTGGAAACAGTGACCATTAGCAGAGCTATAGCCTCACTTCATGCTTGAATTTCATTTTCTCTTGCTTGTCATTAAGCCTGCATTGACCTGGAGTTACTAAGGGTGTAGTTTGATGTGCTCATCTCTCAGCAAGACAACCCTGCATCTCCCTTTGTCATTCCTGCCCCTGTTCTGGCTCTCAGTGGTGCAACTGTTTGTACTATCACACCAGGGTAGAAAACTGACCTCAGTTAAAAATAACTGAGGAGGGGGTGTATGCTATCTGGAACCCAGATTGGTTACATGATCTGGTTCACAATACATTCCCGTAAACTGTTTTACCGGTATTGCCAAAAAGTCAGCACGAGGATAGGAAAGAATGCTGAGGAAAGAGGGGGACGGAATGAACTGCTTAAACAGGTACTGATGTTAAAAGAGATGCTCATCAAATTACAGCGGGATTATTTCCTCTAAGAGGAAATGAATCCTGTGCATTAGCCTACAGAAAACATAAGCAGCTGAAATCATCTTAGGGGAAATTAGGGCTATTGTTGGAGCTTTGGCAGCTTGCAAAGGAAAATGTAGATGAACCTTTTTTTTTTTCCCAGGGACCTGTATCGCCAGTTGCTCTCAGTAATTGCATTGTATCCTTATGAGCCAGTACAGATAAACGTGATTTTAGTCTTCTTACAATAGCCAACCCTTAAACAATGATAGTCAGCTTCGAACACGGGGGGCTCACATACTCCTAAAATAAATCTAAATAGAGTTCAATTTGTTTTCTCCCAATAGTTAATTTATTTTCTTACTTTCACTCTTTCATCTAAGAAATCTAAGAAATCCCTCTCTAATCTGAGGGATTCTGATTGAACCAGTCATCTGGGTTGAGCTCCTCAGAGATAATTGGAAGTTGCAACTGGATTTTATGTCATGGAAAAGTTAATTTTCCATAGGTTTTCTAGAAAATATTGGATTAGTACCAAATCTAAAATGACTGATTGAGGTGTTAATGGGTGAACCAGGCATTATTATTGTGAAGTCCTTTCTGTCTAAGGCTCGAGAATGTAAAATTAGGGCTCACTGAAGAGGTTTTAATCTAAAGATCCACATCTGTTTGGAATTAGGCCTTTTGTAATGGATTAAAAAAAATAATTTGCTACCATCTTTTCACCTTCCTTTAGGTGAAATATTTTTCCTTCCCTTCTGTATTGCGTTGTGGATTTTCTTTCTAAGGGATGTACGTGCAGTCTGTATGCACAACAGCAGTCTGATCGAACACCTGGCTTTATTGAAAGTGCAACTAGGGGCAAAACAATGGTGGAGAAAATAAGATTTGGCATAAAACAGTAATTTGTGAACATTCATCATGGTAAAATGAGGAGCATTCTCAAAGTCAGATGGATAGGGTAAATTTGCACCTGGGCAACTTTTATATACTTTGTGCAATTGGCAGTTGGAGGAAAATACATGCAAGATCATATGTTTTTCTGGCTGTACTGAGGGCTTCTAGAAAAAGAGCTTTCTTCTTGAACAACAGCTCAGTTTTTCAAGTGAGCCTGAATATGTTAGTTCTTCAGCACCTCCTTTTCTTTCATGTTTTTGCATTGGTGTTTCGTTCAGCATATGGAAAACGGGAATAAAATCTGATTCACTGTTTGTTCCTGCATCCCTCATGGCTCTGCTACATTGTAGGGCTTTGCTGCACAGTTTCCTTTGCTATGGATTTCCCTTCCATATTTGTCTGATACCTGAGGGGGTAATGTTTAATTCAACACAGTTCTGTACCATATATTTTTTCTTTGGGATGATTTTAATTTATAATGGCAGAGACTGAAAAGCATGCATTCATTTCTGCTGAACTGTCTTACATTTGTGACGTGACTTTCATAGCCCTCTTCTTTCCTCATTTCCTTGTGAACTCAACAACACTGTTTTTTGGGAGAGGAGAGAGGGTATTTTCCTAATTTAGAGGATTTGATATGGCATGTAGAGACATGAATGTGCCCTTTGTCCCTTTACCCACTTGCATCACTAGCAGCAGATGATTATGAGGAGAAACCAGCAATTTTTCATACTGTACTGTGAAAGCAGTCCATAAGTACAGACCAGCTACAGATGGAAGTAGTTAGGACTAGTCAGAAGGTGAAAAATGCATCTCAGCAAGGGCAGGTGCCTAAAGCTGAAGTAAGCAGGTAGAAATTAAGCTAGATTGCAGGTTAGTGTTTTAATGGGGACTCTACTTCTCTGCGGAGGGTAGTATTAAAAATAATTTCGGGATTATAATATATGTGTTTCTGAATTTCTTTCACTATCAAAGTTTAATTAACTTAATAGTTAAAAGAAAAAGCAGGCCACTGTCCTAAATCTATGGTTTTGGGACAGAGCTATGAAAACTGTTAACACCAAAAGGCTTTCACTAAGACTGAAATTGGTCCACTCCCATTTTCTTGTGGTTCTTCCCTCTCCGCAGCCCCTCATTTTCTGCCTCTCATTCTTGCACAGCATTCGTCTCCTGTCCATGATGGTTTATGTACTTTTTAATCTTCTTTTTTTCAGTCCTTGCCCTACATCTTAATTAGTGTTGATTTGCTGCTCCGTAAGACATGGAGCTTAATTTTTTATATTAAAGACCCTTTGTGTCATTGCGTGAATGTGAGAAGTCTGGCCATTTGTGGCAGACTAGACCTTCCATACCATGCTCAGATATTGCAATGACATGAGGGAATCCTCAAAATACTTAAAAAACCGTTGTTTTAACACAGGCTGAAAATGAAACAGCAGAGGATTTGTCAGCTCTGCTTTGTAGCAGCCTCACCATTAAAATCATCCTTGGAAAGATCACTTTTAGGGCAGCTTTAAAATTGGGTTGGCTGCATGTGTGCACAGGAAGAAGATACCTTTTCATAACGTTTTGCAAAAATCAACCCTCTTTTTTTAATTATTGTATGGTTTCTGGTGTTGTTTATTTATTTAACCCCAGACAGGAAAATTGATGCCCGGTGAAGTTAGATAATGCACTCAGTCCTTGTGATCAGCGCTGGGAGTGGGGCCCATTATCCACACAGTCGTGCCGTACCCTCTCCATCGCCCTCGCTCCCCTGAATCACACCTAATTTGCCTCTGTGCTGTACAGCTGTGGTAAGTCCATCTACACAGCAAGTAGTTTTCCAATGCTAGCAGTAATATATACAACACTGTGCTTAACCAAGAAGCAAAAAACATGTCCTCAGTTACCAGAGTTAGTCACCTTTCACTTCAGTCAATCACTTCTGGGGACATTTCAACTAAATTATATAAAGTTCATCTTTCGTTCCTGTTCTTTCTTGTCTGTGTTTCTTTATTTTTAATTTTGTTATCTCTCAGAGCTCACAGGTGACACACAGTTAGCGGGGGCAGTGCCATGCATTCAGTGTGCACTCTGGGAAGTTTATCCACACCGAACATTCTTTCCTTGGTTCCCCTAGTCACTTTGGATGGATTTAAATGTTGGTGTACTGAGAATGAACTGTGAAGTGCTGTTTGTCGTCACTGACTAATGGCTACATCCACGGAGGGAAGCTGGAAGTTGTTAACAGTTGCAGTTTTAACTTCTGTTTTGGATACTTGGAGGAGGAAAACCAGCTCCTAGTAGTTGTAAAGCTCAGATAGGAAGACGGAAAAGGATCAGCAAGCCTCTAAGTATACAGATAGGAATTTGGGTCAGGCAAAGGGAACAGATGGCTTGGTGAAATAATTCATTTATAAAAGCTTGGCTGTTGGCCAAACATGAACACAGCATGATTTGGATTTAGTCTTGCTCAGGACTGGTGTCTTGCCTACTCACATCCACAGGGCAAGATGCAGGATGACAAACTGCACTGGATCCTGGCCCTGTATTTCCAGCAAGACAGAGCTCTCAACCTTTTGGCATTTGAGTTTTAAGAGAGCTAGAGCATTTGATATGGGTGTACATGGGGAGTTCACAATTGGGTTAAAGTGTCTCTGTAGGCATAGCCTCTGGTTCTCAATTTGATGGCTAATCCAGGATACTTAACAACTATTGTCCCAACTTGAATCTACGATCCCTCTTATTAAAAATGTGCTCTCAATAGCTTGTAGTTCATATAATTCATTGTATTAACAAAGACAAGTTGGGTTTTCTTTAGGTGGGTGGGAAAAGTTTTTCTCATACCCTGAATATCTCACAGAGTTTTTACAGAGCATTAAAAGGTTGCACAGTTCTGGATAGTTCCAGGTGTCTGCACAGCAATGGCAAACATGCAGAGCTTGTCCGAGTTTAGTTGAGGGGAACATTTGCATTTAGTCCTTTCTTTCTTTGATAACTGCATGTGATTCCCACCTACAAACAGTTAGGAAAGGTTTTATTCAAGCATCTCATGTGAAGAATGCTATCTCTAACAATATACCCTATATTCAGGATTGCGCCTCAGGGTCATTTCTAGCAGGTATGACTTGAAGATCAACGTTGAACTCCTGGCGACATGGGTAAGTCAAAGATAAAATGGGGCAATGATTTGATCATTCAGTCTGTGCCCACAACCTGCTGGCAAACAGCACTGTCATCAAGATGCAAGTGATAAAATGTGTTATAAACTGAGAATTCAGATTTCTTCCCACCAAAGAAGGGAGAACTGGCATAACTATCATTACTGGGTCTCAAATGTGATCTTATTCTTGCAGCTTAATGAATTTTTATAACTCTGCTGAGCTTCAGTAACTGATCATGTCCGTGCACTTGGCTAGCCCCAAATGTGTAAGGGCAAGGTAAAAAAAAAAAACCCAAACCTAAAACCCAGCAGAAACCTGAAGGAAAGAGTTTTCAGCTGACATGTATCTTCCATCTGCAGTAAGCTAAAAATGTGCACTAGATCAATTACTAATTCATAAAATCTGAGTCCTTGAGTAACTGAGTCTGTGGCAGAGACTCAGTCCATAAATCTGGGTCCTTGGTGACAAATTTTTAAGTAAAATGTAAGGATATGGTAACAAGGAATCCTCTGTGAAATAAAGTGTATGATATGTAACTATATATAAGAGAAACAGTAGTTAGATGGAATATAATTGTCTATGTATACTAGTATGGGAGATGGAGGCACGTGATGTCTGTTAGGAGTGCATTACTTTGGGCATTAGGTAATTCCATTTCTTGGGCATTAGGTAAGTTTTTATTTTTTCTGCCAGTTAAGGGCTGCTGGTTGCCATCTGATCATAACAAAACTTTCACTTAAGATGCTGTAAGCTCAGCTGTGTAAAAATAGTGGCAAATCTGAAACAACACAGTTGAGTGCTAACATTTTTTTTTCAAATGTGCTGAATTTGAAGTTACAACGATGCTATGTATTCTTCGATGCTTACTATTCCTAAAATAAAATCCATATTAAAGTGATAGAACTGAATTATCAAATTTAGATACCTGGAAATTTGGAGACTAAATTCTGTATTTTAGTTATCATGGAAAACATTGGGTTTACTTCATTAAGCAGGCTGAGCAACCTTGTATTGAAGCCTGTATGACTTCTTTTTGCTCACATAGTTTGAAATTACAGATCACACTTGTCTGGGTGACTATGTGTAGATTTTGGGATACACATTTAGGCTCCTGGCTTTAAACATTTTTGCTGTATTCTTTAACATTGCTTCATGATTTGTGATTTCAAGTATTTTCTGTCTTCTTGCTTGTGGAGAGATAGTTATTCAAGAACAGAAAATGCAGTGATGCCTTGAGTATAGCTTTAGCACTTGGTGTTTGAAAAGTACTTTACTCACGGTTCCTTGGGTTGAGGTTAGAGACATTCAGAGTCATGCCTATGTTTTATGGCTGTTGAATTTGCTTTTGTAGCAGATTAGACTGATGAGAAGACACTTAAATCTAAAATGAGCATATAAGCCTTGTTTGGGTATAAATTACCCTTTCCCTGGGTATAAAAGGAAGAGTTGCAGTTCAAGACCATGCTGTGTACACTTTTTATTCTGTGAAGATCTCTTATTTGCAATATTCTTCTTGAAATGTGGCCCCTGGTTTCTTTACTGGTGAGAACTTGAGTTAGCCACTCACAGCTGAAGCTGGGCTGGGTACTGACAGTTGCTGCTTTCTTGCTATTACCTAAGGATCCGCTTGTTAATTATTCCACTCTGAAGAAGTGGGTTTGGAAAAGGGGATCCTGAATTTTGCCCCAAAACCCTGTGGCAGAGACTATTCTCCTGCCAGGTTCCTCAGCTCAGCTGTTTCCTTAAGAAAGCTCTCTGGTTAAGAGTGAGAGGCCTCTATTTCAAGTCTTTTATCACTTATTTTTTTAACAGAAAGTAATCTACCGCTTGAAAAGGAGTCCAAAATCTGATAAGCAACATTTTTAGGAGCTTGCAGTCCAATGCTTTGTGCTGTCTGTGGAGAAAGGAATTGCAGCTTTGCAAGTGACAGCGTTATGAATAGTCAAGCACTTACCAGAGCACTGGCACTGGATGGATGCGGGGGAAAAGCCAGAGGGAGTGAGTCAGCATGACCTTGGCTGCTGCCAGAGGGATGGGTACTGCATCCAGCCTCAACGGTCATCGACAGTGGTTGGGGTCTTTAGCGGGAAGAGCCTCCGGTGAAATAAAATTCACTAGGGTAACTACCACTGGTATGTGTCTGACAGGTGTCACATCTATATAGTTGTAATGAAAGCATCAGCATAAAACAGTTTGTAGTTATTAAAAAGTAATTTTGTTAGTAAACAGGTCTAGTTCTTTGTTACCCTGTGAAAGAACAGACCGCACTCCATTAAAGCGGAAACATTCTGAAAAATCAAAATGCTGCTTGTTTCATGAGCTGCTGTTTTGCCTACTAGGTCTCAGCAAGGTGGGAGAAATTGTTATTTATTGCATGATGGTAGTACCTGGGGATTCTGTGATGCCTGGCACAATGAGTTTCAGGCATATAAATAAAAGGTTAGAGATTTTACAGTGGAAATAGACAACCTTGTCAGGGATTTGCTATTAAGGAATAATAAGGGGAATTTACAGATGAGTAATGGAGGCCCAGAAGCTGTGGAGGGATAGGCTGTTCAGCCATTATTTCATAGGAAATCTGCAGCTAAATCACAAAGAATTTTTCTCAGATCTAGTCCAGACATTTATCTTCCAAAGATCCTTCCATTTTAAAAAGCCAGTCAACCAGAAAGCCAAAGCAATCAACTGCCCTGTACTCACTGACCACTGTGTGTACTGGCAGTGCCTCCTGCTGGTGCCAGTGTGACCAGTAAGGCCATTAAGGAATGGTGTTGCTTGTAGTTTTGCTACTGTAACATGATCAAAACTTAAGGAAAAATGAGGATGAAAAACTTATGGAAGCCTCTTTGGTTTCTTAATTCATTATTTGGCAGCGTTTCAGTGGCGAAGCCCTTGTCATCAGAGACCACCAGTAGCTCTTCGCCTGCATCCTGCCCCCTGTGGAACTGCCCCATTCGCCTTACTGTCCTTTTGTAGTTCCTCTCCCACGTACTCTGGTGATCCCAGAGCACATGGAAAGTACCTGGGATCTCAGAGTACATCACCGTCTCTCACCCCCAGCTGCCCTTGTTGCTCTGCCTTCTCCCCCTCTGGAAGCTGACCGCTCCTGGCTGCCATCCCAGTATTTGTAATAGTCTTCCTACTCCTTCCCACTTATCCCTTTTCAAACCATGACTCTTCTCTGCTGTGACTGAGATTTTAACATCAGCATTTTACTAATCCCTACAGCTGGTTGAAATGCTTCATTTTTCTTTGCTCTTTCCCCACATCTAGTTGTTCATTGCGGGGGGAGACCAAATTCCAGCCGCCTCTCCCTGCGAAGAATGCATCTTGCCTCTCCTCGCCGGCCGTCTCTGGTTAGCCTCAACCCACAAAGTACCCCTTGTTCCTATTGCTGCATGAGGAAAAGTTAAATGACACGCTTTACTGTATTGAGCTCTGGCATGTGGGATGCCCTTTATAATGAGAATATGTGGGAAATCTTCATTTAAATCTGTGAGGCGTGACTTTTGCAGTTCTTTGGGAGCTCGGGCCGGCTAAAATCTCACAGGGCGTGCTGAGCACTAAATCAGGGTTCTTGCAGAGCTGGCAATGGTTAACGTGGAGCTTGGACTGGGAGTTTGTAGAGAGCAAGCTCTGTGGGGCAAGGCCTGCCCTTGCCCTCCTGTTTGTATTGAATGTAACACACTGAGCCTCTATTATTGGCTGGGACAATTAGGTTCTATGGCAATATGAGTAATAATAATAATGGGGCCTCTTCTGTGGATGGGCTGTTAGAAGTAATTTCCTCCTGCCAGTTGCTTCTCTAGAATGTGGTTTTGAACTCTGAGATCCCAAAAGAGATAGTTGAAACACAAGCAGCTGTCACGAACCTTTAGCTTTGTTTGTCTAGGCAGTGGTGGGAATTCCCAAAACTAAATTGTCAGATGGCTCGCTGGTTTGTGCATCTTTTGTTGCAGGATCGAGCTTTTATGCAATGGACCCTTGTTTGATTAAAGGCCCTTCTCGCTAAGAGTAGGTTTCAATTTTTAATAAAGGGAAAAGAAGGAAAATCATGCAAAGCAAACCACTGATCCCCTGTTGCTCTGCACCCAATTCACTTATGGAGCACACAGAATTAGCTGTGCTGTGCACTGCCAATGCACTGCCGTCAGGGTGATCCAGCTGCTGCAGCTGCAAGAGGTAAGCTCTTGTTTCCAGATGTGGTTTATGAGATAGTGGTGACTCTGAATCCTGCCTTCACCCGCGTGGCAGCTTGGGCCTAAAGGCACGATAAAGCATTTGGTTGCTTTGGCATGTCACAGTCCTTCAACAGCCGTTCTCCATCCCCTTTGCAGGAGGCCCACAGGGCATCTGGCCTACAGGTTGCCATTTAGATGAGCCTAGTGAGTGGTGGTAGTACTATGTAAGGAGCAATGTAACATGGGTCCTCCTGTCCACATGGTTCATCGAGGTCTGAAGGCTCCTTCTGTCCATCTTCTTCCCCATATGTAAGGGAAGCTGAACTGTAGAGGCCTTCAGAGACCTCTTTCACAACCTTCTTTCTTTGTAGCCTTTGCCAGAACTCTGCCAAAACAGGCATTAAAGACTCTGAAATTTAAGGTTGGCTACCCAAAAGATACTTTATTCCTCCAAATTTTTTACTATTAATAAAAACCTTATTCCTTCAATGAACGCAAATCTGACTTTTTCAGGAAGCTGACAGCTGGTGACATGATGGTGAAGATGAGTATGACCGAGAATGTCACATTGTAATTCAGGGTTTTAGAACACTAGGCTACCAGTAAGCAATGCAAGAATGCAAGTGTCCTTGGTAGATTGTTGCTAATGAGGAGGATAGTAATTTCTGAATTATTTTTTTTCAATCCCTATTCTATTTCTACTCTGGTAGCCATAGTAATTGCTCTACAGTTTTGTGGTTTTAACCTATCCATGACCAAAACCTCTTCTGGTGACCAGTTTGTTATTATAAAGATCATGTTGTGACCTGCAGCCAAAGGCACTGGTACTAATACAGAATGTGATTATCTGTTCTCATAAGGTATGCAGAGCCAGGTACAGCAAGTATTTTTTCAAAATTTTTTTAATAAAAATATTGGGCTCCATGACAACACTGTGAATTATGATCTGAATTCTCTGCTGCCGCACCTCTCCTGAAATCAACAGAATTAAGCTAGCAAAGAGTTTGGTCCTTCGTAGTGTTAAGTCACACAACTCTAATAGCGACTGCCATGATGATGTTCCCAGAACTGTAAGGTGTTTTGATGGGAGGACTTGGCAGCAGACTGGAAGCGCTGGTGACTTGGTGGGCAGTGCTCTGCATTCTGAGTCAGAAATGAACTGGTGCCCCAGCAGTGCAGTTTGTAGTTTGGTTTTTGTGTTGTTCTTATGAGATGTAAACCCATCTATTTTCATAAAATTATTGCACATTACTTTTTCAAAAGGAAAATTAGTATTCTTGCTGCTTTTTTGTAAATTTAATATCAAGATAGCTACCCCTGGCTGTCTGTTTTTACAGAGCTGGCAGGAGAGATTAATCACCTTTGCAATCTTTATCCTTCAGTCAAATTTGGTCATAATTAGCCAACAGATTCCAAGTTACTAGAAAAGGTGAGACTTTAAGAGCCCATAGGAAACAGGCTAAGACTTTGTGCTTGTTGTTTGCCCTGGATAGTTTGGTCTCAATTTGTGTTACCGAACTTTGGTCACCTTCCATGCTGAAATGCATCCTAATGAGGTTGAAAGCCAAATTCCTTTCTCATTTTCAGGTTTGGGATCTGTTTGCAGAAAGGAGATTTTCTTCTGTGATAGTTGTGGGAAGGCTTTTGCCTCGGTGCAGGGTGGCATGGAAAGGGCAGCAGTACAAGTGTCAGCTTTTACAAACCAGGCAGCTTCTCACACTGGAACAGTTAAGAGCAGAATCTGGTCCTCAAGGCTAATCTCGAAGTTGTGCCTTTTTGCAAATGTTAGCTGAAACATTTAGCTACTATATTTTAAAACTCCCTCCAAGTGAACAAACGGTCTGCCAGCCAAATTCCTAACTCTGACATAAGAAGGAAACGTAGGCACATCAGTCCCCAAGTTAATCACCTGTTAGTACGTTGCACTACATCTTTCAGAATCTGTTCAACATAACTTGAACTAAGGGACCACCAGAAACATTGTGTAGCTAGTCTTTTTCTCTAATACCTATATTGAGAGTTATTATGAAAATACTAAAGTCTAATTTTAAGTTGTGCAAGCAGGGGGCGGGGAGCTAAGGAACTTCTATGTTATGTAGTTCATGAAAGATTATTTTACAGGTTACTTCTGAAACCCACTGACTGAAGAAGCAAACAGGGATAAAAGGTGCTCTTCGAAGATCCACTTTACCCCCAAAAGTCTCAAATAGATAAGGTTCCTTTAAGAGTCTTACAGAAGCAAGCCCTTTTAAAGCAACAGTAATTTAGCAAAGAAGTGTATGGTCTTGGGCAAAGAGCTCTAGGTGGCCATACTTGAGCAGGGGGTTGGACCAGATGACTTCCAGGAGTCCCTTCCCCCTCAACCATGCTGTGAGTCTGTGAGTCTAAGTAAAGGAGTTCTTAAAACTGGCTTCAAAACTCCAGGTGTACATGTGAAATCCATGGAGGATCTTTGCTTCTCCATTTGAATTCCCTCATCACTTTCACAAAGATGAAATAAAGGAAAGTAAAGCAAGAGATCGGATTTATAAAAGGAGCATCTTGCCAGAGAAAGCTTCACACTGGATTGTCCCCAGCAGAATTAGCTTTAAAAACCTGTGGAAAACCTCCTGAACTAGCTGGAGCTGAGAAATAGGTGTTAGATGAGCACAGTACATTCATTTGGTTTTGTTTGTATGTTCTCATTGCTAAAGATTTGTTTAACCGTATCTTTGATGAAGTGTGCTGGGCTTGTCTTTTTTCCTCTTAACATTATCTAGTAATAAGTGTAATCTAAATATGACACTGCTATGTATGCAGGCCTCTGATCCCACAGGAACAGAAAACATTAAGAGAGTAGATAGATACTCATGAAGCAGCAGGACCCCTAAAATGTACATCCTCTCCACCGAGCTGCACAGGGTTGTATTTGGCATGTCTGTAAACCAAGATCTTCTGCGGGGTCTGTGAACCATGACTGCCAGGAGCAAATGGAAAGAAAATGGAGAATGTTTGTTCTCTTCCCCTCAAAAGCAAACAACAACAAATAAAGAGCCACTCCCCTGTCCTCTCTATGTACAGTGATTTATATAAGTATATAAATGTCAGCAAGAACTGGAATGAGATGGCATCTCAAACGAATGTAAAAATCTTACTGTTTGCAGCAATCACTGCTATATTTGTGATCACAATCATTTGGGCTGTAATGTAGAAGTTAAACTTGCATCTGTAACTGGTTGAAATGAAGCAGTTTCTAAATTAAGCTTAAAACAATTTAAAATAAATTGCAGTATTTCCTTTCAATTCCAATGGAAGCCTTTTTTATTTCCCAAGCTGTCTCAATTTTGTCTACATATCTATGTCATTCAGAGTAGGCAGGTTTTTACCTTCTTTGTAACGGAGGTACAAAGTAGTTTGAGAAAGCGTGGTAGGAAAAAAGTTTGCAGTAGTTGTTCATTTCAAATTAAAATACAATTTGTATCTTCTACAACAGATTTTTTTCTTGTTTTGGCCATAATTTCCTGATTTTGGACATAATCACATAAAATATTTCTAAAATATTTCTCCTGTCTGTAAATATTTTTAGTGACTTGTGAATGAAAGTGAACTGCACTGCAAGGTTTTATTTTTTTATGATAGCCTTCATAAGATGTGCAGGTAATTGTGCTCTGTAATGTATGCAACAGAGGACGAGAAAGCAGCAGAAAAATAGTTGTAGTTTACAGCTGGTAAATTGGACTGCCTCTGTCAGCACCAAAAAAAGCTGTGTGGTTTTGTATTTGCTAAAGTTCTCATCCAAAATAATCTAATCAGTTATTGTAGGCTTTATAATATTGACATTTTAGTAAGGCATTTCTATGTAAATATTACATTTCTGCATAGGGCTGTATACCTGTAGTAATTACGCTGGCTTAAAGAAGTCTTGTTCATAATTTATGAATGACACAGACATTCCCACAAGTTCTGAATGTTGAAGTCTTTTATTATAGGTATACACAGACAGTCATGAAGAAGCTCATTTTCAATTCATATGGATTCAGTATTGCATAAAGTGACAGGTTTTAGTGCCAAACATGCAATGAAACGATGGGGGGAATATACCTACATGCATACATGAAATCTGGTGGTGGCTACTGCTGCATTGCTGAATGCCTTACTGGAGGTGAAGTCATTTGTGTGCTGTCAGGGCTGGGTCCCCCATCATCTGGATGAAGCAATATCTAAAGAGCCGTTGAATTTTGACGGCATTTTTTCTAGAGAGAGCACCTCAGGATAAGAGGCTGGTTCAATGCATTTGAAGAAAACCAGGCTGACCCAGTTTTTCTGCACGATCGGGGTTTACAGGAATGAATTTATGGCAGTCCAAAGAGACCAGGTATTCTCACTCTCCCTGAAATCTCACCACGAGAGCACAGGGATAATTAAGCCCGCAGTCATACACGTTATTCCTGCTGTTGTTTTACCAGAATAAGGGATTACTGCCTTTACCTATTGATCTTCCCTTCCTCATTCCTCCCTGCCCACTGCTGATTGCCCGATCGCTCCTTCATGCAGTTCTGGAAGAAGCATGTGAAAAGCAAAGTCTACAGTCCTTAATCACAGAGTTTTAGTAATATTGTGTGGAAAAGAGAAATGTAAGGGATTCCTTTTTTTATGGGCTCAGCATAGCAACAGGATCAGGTGAGAAATAAAATAGGCTGTAAAGGAGAAGGGAAAGGAGGTGGGTCTCGAGGGGTAGGGCTGTCCTGTGGTTACAACAGAGAAGCCATGTGGATCCTGATTAAAAAGCTATAGATTGATCTTAAGCAATATTCCCTGCCTCAGTTTTCACACCAGAACTGGTTAACTACTGCTTTGATCTGTATGTTTCCAGTGCTATGCAAAGTAAAGAGCAGCTGGTTTTGAAAGCTTTAGGCAGTCTATCTGGTTCAGCTGGGTGTCCCTGAAGGCTGGGCCAGCTCAATACAGGCCAGCTGACAGCACAGGAGCTGTGATTAAGGGTGTGTTTTGGCTCAGGGTCTGTTCTTTTTATTCTGGAGGTTTTTGATGCTCCAGGGAGGTTAAAGCAAATAAATAAACAATCCTGCCATGTTTGTGGTAGAGAAATGAGACAAACTAACTCCCAGCTGCCTGCTCTGCTCCTCTGCTGGACTTCAACCTCCCCATGCTAAAGTGATGCTGCAATGGCAGGGAGCAGCACTCTGGAGCATTGGCTCCTATTGCAGGTGAAAATGAGTTTACACTAATGCAGTGGGTTGTAAATTTTGCTGTCTCTTGCAAGGAAGGTTGTTGGGGCTGCCTGCTTTTTAGTGCTGGAGTCCTGGGGCATTTAAGAAGGTTGTGCTGCTTTATTAGTACTGGAACTATAAAGACCCATTTCCCTGTAAGAAAAGAAGCAGGGGTACCTAAGGAGAGTGGTGGGCCTGGATTTTGCTTGCAGCTGGGTAGGTGCTGGAGCAGTAGGGGCTAACTGAGTGGGATGCTTGTGGAGCAGCCTGGGGAGTCTTTTTAGGGCTGTGGCTCGTGCTTACCTTGGGAGAAAATTTTGCATTTTTATCACTATGTATTTATCTGGCTTTGTATCGCTTCCCATGTGGTTGGAAATACTCCATGTGCAGACTGTGGGAACTGCCTAGTCATGAATAGCACTTCTCTTTGCTATGTGTCTTTGTCTTGGCTGTATAAAATGTGCTGTTTCTGCTGATACATCCTGAAAGATATCAGAATCTTCTCACCCATATTTGGGTAAATAAGGTCTTAAATAATGCTCTTTCTTCAGTTCTACACCTTAGTAGCTCAGCTGTGGAAATATAACTGAGGTGGTAACTGAGCTTCTGGAATCCTTTTTTCTGAGAGTGTGTGGGAAGTGGAGAACTTGGTGTGACTTTCATATCTATTGGCAAGTAGTTGGGAGTGACATTTAGAAAAGTCTTATTTTTTCTTTTAAACTGGTAGCTCTACCATAAAATTTTAAGCACAGAATCCTAAAATGTCACTTTTTCTATCCTCTCTTCTGAGGGGAACAGAAGATGACTTGGTAATTCCACACAAAACTGTGCCTTTATTTTGGCTGCAGTCTTGGTTGATCCTATGGGCTGATCAAGTGTGAGACACATGGTAGAGCTGAGAAAGAGTCCAACTTCCGTGCTTGTTAGCTGATAATTTAGTGATGTTTCTGTGTCAGTGCATTAATTTGAACATTCATAGCCCATTCCACAAGAGGGAATATATGAAACTAAATATTTTGATGGATCAGTGTTTCCTTTTCACTTTCCCTTCTGTCTTTTCCTGCCTTAATCTAATAGATGAGGCTTCTGTATTCCATCCGGTGCTGGATGAGTTAGTCAAAGGGACTTGAGTTTAATGTTTAGTGTTATGGGTTTAGTGTTGCGTACCTCTCCTTGGCTGAACAAGGAGCTGGATGCAGCTTTCTGTTGATCATGGATGGTCTTCAAAGAGATCTCAGCTGATACTTCAGGATGAAAAGTCTGTTACAGCCACGAAGTAGTCTATATTATAATTAGTATATTATGTGTAGCATGATTACATCTGTTTCTGCCTAGCTGTGTATATTAAATATGTAAGGCTTGCCTTAAGGGCAGCATAAGCTGTTAGGTTCATGATGGTTTCTGCAAAAGAAAACGGGTGAATGCTTACAAATATTTAGAGTTATTGCCCAGCTGCAAATCTCTGTACTAGTGGCTCTGATTAAATGAAAAATATGCTGAAAAAACTGTTTTCTGTAGTCATATAAACACCTATTTTTATTAAAAAATTAATTGTTGATAAGACAGGGTATTCTTCATAGAAATGATACTACCAGGTTATGGCTTTGTCTCATTTTCCATTAATTAAACCTATGTTTTAGACTAGTCTATAGCAAAGCCCGAAACTTTTTAGTCCTGTCCTTACTACTTGCCTGCATGCATCAAACTGCTAATAGAAACCTAAAATGCAATCATTCTTCCAAATTACTGTTTAGATTAAATTGTCGATGGGCGCTATGAAGACCTCTAATACTGGAGGTATGAATTAAATGCAAATTCATCCTGTTTTCGTTTCTATTATAGCAAGTTTTGAAAAAACATCAGTTAGCAGGTAATTTCTCTAATCTCAGACTTGTTAGTATTTCAACATTGTTTACTGTATTGTCTGATTTCTTTTTTCCTGCCTCTCAAAAGGTGAGAGGAGAGATCACCTGCTAAATGTCAGCTTTTCATTCTTTGAAAATACAAAATACATTTGTAGCTTGAAAGGACTCAAAGAAAAGAATGTAGATTTTTGTGTGTGTTATTGTGAGGTTTTTTTGTTTGGTTTTCCTTCCCTGCCTCCAGTTCTAGCTGTATCCCAAAGCTGAGGGGCTAGAATTAAGAGCCCTCCCTGCATAAGTGCAGAAATGTATCCTCAAAACCAGATATGCTGTGACTGTTAACAGAACTGGGATTAACAGAAGACAATAACTTTCAGGTTTTAGACCTTGCTTCACTTGTCTCTCTTTGGTCTGAGGAAGTTCTCTAGCATGTCCTTTTTCAAACTTGTAATGCTCTGTATCTGTCCTTTAAAACTATCTCTAATTATCACATAAGACACACTTCTTATTTAGTTTTAAATCACAGATAATTACTGATGCATATGTGTTATCTGTCCATTTTTCCTGCTGTGTCACTTAAGTCTCTTAATTTCTTGTTCTTCAGTGGCTCTGTCCTCTTTTTCCAATTACTAGGCTTTTCTCTCAAGTGTTTGGAGTAAATATATGGAAAACTGTATCATGCACAGCTCTCTAGACTTTCCAAAATACTACTTTGGCTTCTAGTCAGAGACTACTTTAGTGACAAATAAATTTATGGGATTATTTTAGAAGAGAAAACATTTATTCACTAGCTATTTTTACATATGTAAAGGCATACTTAAAATTTTGCATTTAGCTTAATGAGTTCTTATAGAAATGAGTTCTTTAAGGCGGGAAAAAAAATCATAAGGCTTCTCTTGTTGGATTTCTTTTTTTGGGAGGGGGGTAGTTTTAAAAAAAAAAAAGAATTATCTAGCAGTTAGGCTGGGAATCTGAGGTCTGGTGATAGCCCATCAGAAAATGAGCTGTTACTTTGCAACATTACTATAGGTTACTGCTGTGAATTTTCTTTGTAAGGAAGCACTTCAGTTCAACTGTGCTCTGCTACATGTGTTAAATATTTAAATCTGTCATTGAAAAAGAAATTCAAATTGCACGATGTTGAAGTATTATTTTTGCTTTAATGGGTAATGCCTTGTAAGATGAATTCACCACGCATGTTTGGGAGAGATATTCTGTACAACTCTATGAGGAATCTCATCTTCCCTTCGGTGCTTTTCACATAGTGTTTCTTTGGAGTAACGCTGGTGCTGTTTGATGAACACTGTGTCTAACACATCAGCAATCAGTTCTGACAAATACTGTCTGATCATTTCCATTTGCTCCACAATGCCCCCACGTATCTCTCCACCAGTTCTTGTTTTGGACTCTGAACCCCCTGGAGCAGGGGTCTGCCTTTCCGCTCTGAGGAACACCCAGCCCCGTTGGATCCCAGGCATTGACGAAAAGACTAGTAGGTGCGACTGCCATACAAGTAATTCCTAATAGGGACAAAAGTCCTAGAGTCACTGAAGTCAAAGGCAAACCTCTCCTTGACTTAAGCCAGGCTGAGATTTCATTCCCAGCATCTGAGTAACCAATTCGTGCTTTTGTCTTTAACAGTGTTGCGTATTGTCATGAAAGATTGGATTCATCGTGCTGACCTTCTGCCACCCAAATGTTAAGCGCGTAGCCTTTGGGGCTCCCTTCTTACTTAATGGAGGGAGAGGGATGGACAGACAGACGGAGTGCAAGAGGTCACTTCTGGAAGTGCCTCTGCTGTGAGGAGCTAGTAGCTTTTTTAGGGTGGACAACAAACTTTTAGATGACTTGATGTTGGGGAAGATAAATCCCATCCAAAGTGCTTAGAGCTACACCATTCAGGTTTGCTCTTGGCTGGATGAACAAATTCATAGAGTTTAAGGGTGAAAAAGCGCTTTGGTTTGCATAGTCTGACCTCGGGAGTAAGAGCTGGAATATAACTCTCTTATTAGCTCTGTGCTGAACCTATGGTTTGCATTTGTCTTGTGGGTATCTCCTGAAAAGGCATCCAGTCTGGATGTGAACACATTAAAAGGTAGACTCTACCACTTCCTTGACAATTAACTTCAGTAGTTAACTCCCTCTGTGATTAAAAAATCTGTACCTAATCTCAGATTTCAGTGTGTTTGGTTTTAAATTCCAGCTGGAAGTTCCTTTTAATGTTTTTTCTCTGCCTGAATGAAAAGCCTCAAGGACACTTCAATTTCTGCCTGAGGTGATATTTTTTTTTTTTTTAATTTTTTTTTAGATGTCATAGTCAAGTCACCCAGCCATCGCCTTTCATCTGTTAAACAGAGTGAGCGCCTTACCTTCAATGCTGAGTTTTCATATAACCTTGAGACAGTATTGTAATTCTCGGCATCATCTCTAAATTTTCGCTGTCCTTTAAAAGAAACGAGTTATTGGAACTCTCAGTTAATACCGCATCCATGTAGCTAATGCCTTACTTGGGGAGAAAAATTGTATTCTTGCTTCTTAATTCCTTTCTATACATCTGAGGATTGCATTTGCTCTTTTCTGACATAGAATCGTATTGAGATTTGCGCTGAATTGCTCATCCTCTACTATGTCTCACTTCTCTTCAGAGCTTTTGTAGCTGCCAACATTATTCATAAAAATACTGAATAGCGCCAGACCTGGACTTTTTTAATTAGAAACAGTCTCTGCAGTCTCTACTCTTCAATAGAAAATGGTGGCAGAAGTTTAATGAAAAAGCATATTTGACCCTGTGTTTTATTTCTTGTATATCATATCATCTGCCTGCAGTTATGCAATTTTATCTGGATAATACTGTAAAATTAAGGAAATATGAAGATTTTGACAGCTAATTTCTAGGATTTTTTAAATTGCTCTTCAAAAGAATGAATTATGAAAAAATTAACTGCTTTATATCTTTGAGATATAATGGGATGAGTCTGGTAGTAAAACCTTTCAAACAGCAGCATGAAAAATACTGATTCACTTCTCCATTCTTCCTTATTGCATAGCTGCAGATAATGATTTTTTTATTTTTTCAGACTTTTGCAGAAATGCTGTATGTTGTAGAGAATTCCAAGGTTGCAGAGTTTTTTTTATAAAGGTACACAATGAATTAAAAAAAAAAAACAAACAACAAACCACCCAAAACAGCAGTATATTTATCTTCACAATCATATCACTGAAAGTACAGTGCTCTAAGCTGCTTAACTAAGCTAAGAGGGAAACAGCTTTTTGGGTACTAATGTACTTCTTAACCAAATCTGCTTTAAGATGAGGGTAGTGTGTGTCTGTGTGTGTAAGTCTGTGTGTTCATCCAATGTATTTGGATGTTAATCCAAAACATTGAGGAGGTATTAACTAGGGCTGTTTGGAAAGAAGAATTCAATTTTGTGAATATTGTAGCTTAAATCAGAACAAATCTGAGCTTTCTGAGCAATTGGGGGGGGGGGGGAGGGGGGCAGGGCGGGCGGGCGGAGAGAGAGAGAGAGAGAAGAGGTGTCAAATGAGCTAATACCATAATGGTTACGTCACTCCCAGGTGATCTGAAACGTCTAGAGTAAAGTACTTCAAAATTAAGCAAAGTGCCAGCCGGAAGAAAGGTTTCCACATACTACGTGAGTGGCTTGACTGGGTAAATACTTCAGGGCGGGCCCTCTGCTGTCCTCTTTTTTGGGTGGGAATCATTATTTTCTGCAGAGGAGAGGAGATGGGGTGAAGGTCAAAAACGGTTCTGACAGCTATTTAATGAGCAAGTTTGTTCACAACAGAAGTCCATCAGTGCTCATAAGATGCAGAATAATTTTTATATTGGAACTGTATCTGTTTCAAATCAAGTCTGCAGAGTTGAAAAGTATGGTAATAGAATGTGCAACTTCTTAAGCAGCCATTTGCTGAGAAGAAATGAACAGGAACAAGACTTGCATTATATTTGCACTGAACTCCTTCAGCACGAAGCCTCGGCATTTGGCTGTTAGTGTCTTGGGGAGGTGCAGTGCAGCCTTTGCTCTTCCTTAACGACCTCAATCTGACCAGCCTGGGCTACCTCAAATTAGCAGTTATGGTAACTAAGGTGATCAACAGGATGCTACCAGATTCTGAGTGGAGGGCACTTGTGAACGTTACTGGTAGGTAATAACCTGCCATTATAGCTTTACTGAGTCTGTCCTGGAGTAAAACCTCAGGGCCTCTTCTACAGTTAGGTATCACTTGGTGAAACCAAAAAAATGTGGTAGTGAACAGGTGGTGAAAATACACCCTTTTGCTAGTGAAGATGATGGCCTGGGAGTGGCACCTCACATGGCAGCAGATGCTTCTGAAGCTCTTCCTGCCAGTTGATGGGGGTCCAACATGGCATTGGCTCCCAGCAGCATAATGTCGTTTGAGTGGCATGAGTTGGCTGCTGAGTGATGTGATCAGCACTTGCTTCCCCACAGCTAAATGTGTTTCACAGATCACTGTGGAGAGGGTGACGTAGCTGCTCAGCCCACTGCGTTAGCTGAGTGCTTGTGAGCTCAGCATGGCCAGTCATGCCGCTTTTCTGAGGCTGAACACATTACTGCTCTAATGTTGGATCATCACCTCATGAAGGAGGTGCTGTTGCTGTTCTGCACTTTGCCTGAGGTGTACGAGCAGGATGTCGGCACCATGACAGGGCTATTTCACTGCTCTCCGTGTAGAGGTTATCTAATGGAGTTATGGGTTGTGTGAGTAGGAGGTCACCAGCCTCCTCTGGAGGTTAGCACATCTCATTATTTCACACCTACCATTTTCTGCTTGGGAAGGTATATGTTATCATCGCTGTCTATTACTTGTGTTACTATGGCCCATGTGATTCTTGGCATTGGAGTAGCACCTCACTGATCTAAACACTGTGCAGGCACAGAACCAGGAGATGACTCTTGTCCCTGAAATCTTGCAGCTCTTCAGGGTATGAACTAATGGTGAAAACTGACATAACTAGACTTAGGGTTTTTTGTATGAAAACATTTAAATTTTGTTGAAAGACTTTTTGCAATATCAGAGAAACCGCAAGCTGAGAAAAATCTCATTTAAAAGATAAAAATACTTTTTGTTCAGAAACAAATTCAAATATGCATTTGACTTTAGTAACAGAATAAATATATTTGTACAGGCAAGCACACAGATGTTAGATTC
Source organism: Gymnogyps californianus (assembly GCF_018139145.2). Classification (NCBI taxonomy): domain Eukaryota; kingdom Metazoa; phylum Chordata; class Aves; order Accipitriformes; family Cathartidae; genus Gymnogyps; species Gymnogyps californianus. The sequence continues at coordinate 152,235,304 of NC_059471.1, forward strand.
GGAATTTTGTTGAAAAAGCTTTCTCATTTATTCAAACCAATATTTTAGTTAAAATGTTATTACTTACCCCTCACCACCATCATTTAGTTCTAGTCATACGATTTGCTCCCAAGAAGTGAACAGAGGGCTGTAGGAGAATCACATTTCCTTGCAAGTCATCAGAAAGAATTTTTTTCTTGTTATTACAGGAACTTCATCAAAGTGTCTGTCCTATTTGAAGAAAGTTTGTATGGAGAAGGGTGTGGTGAATTTGTGATATCTACTTTGACATATATAGAGAGGAAGAGAAAACTTTTTAAAATAAAAAGTGCTGATACAGGAGGAAGAAAGATGAGGAAAATCTTCCGTAAGTTTAGAAGACAGTTGTTCTAGGTTAAAAGGCTTGTGGCCATCACTAGTGTGTACTTAGGCAAGTGGGCAACAAACTTGCTCAGGCTTTAGGATATTCCCATTCGGATATATTGAAGGCATAACAACTCCATTGTGCTTTCTGTCAAGAGACTGCACAGGAGGAAAGAAATAACAGTGCAGCCGAGGTCCACCGTTTGGCTCAAGGGAAATCTGCCTGTAAGGGGCTTGTGACGGAACAATTAATTGGAAAGTGCTAGAGATACCTTTGGGAAGATCTCTCCTAAGTGACTATTTGCATGGGAGCAATTGCTTCCCTGACTGAGTTGCAGAACAGGGTGGAAACAGAAATAAATCTGTATAGTTTATGAACCTATGATTGTTATTTATACCTTTGAATACTAGTAGTTATATACTGGGATAGCTCAGAGTAGGAGTCTGACTGGCAGCTGGTGAAGTGTTGCCATATTGAATCTTTTCTTTGCAAGGGAATGTACTAGATGTAACGGACTGTGGTGTCCTACCAATCCAGTGTGAATTATAATCCACTAAATGCAAGTGCTGTTGGTGTGTCTGGGTATCGCTACCACTGTGCATCACTTGGTGAATGGTAAGATGCGCATTCTCCCCGAAACTCAGCCTGCCTTTATTGAGCATGTTTGACTAGGCTCTGGAGTTGCTAACCTTGCTGTTAGAACAGCTTGTTCAATTCAAGTATCACCTTTTTTGATGTTTTGGGTTTTTTGACTCACTCATTGCAGATGATGTTACCTGCTGGATTTATATGCAGGTGCAATTTAGCCTGTGAGTCTAAAGATAACTGTCTAACTTGTTAACATATAGTGTGGAAACCCTAGTATGTTTTGACCTCTATAGCTAATGAGCTTTGCCATCAGACCATGGTTTAAATCACATAAATATGATGCCTTGTGGGTATTTTGTTTGCTGATTTTGTTGGTTGGTTTGTTTTTTTTAAATCTAGCATTCAAATCTGTCACTGAATTAAATATAGAATTTTAACTACAATGCCTTTTCGAATAGCCTGTTAATCATTATTTCTGCTGAAACGATAAAATATTGCAATTGTTTTGCTTCAGAAAGGATGTAAACAGTTTAATTGAAAACTAATTAGTTATTAGTTTCTGGCGTCGTGCGCTGTTGATCACTTAGAAATCTACGTGCTGCTGTTCCTTTGCGTTTCAGTCCCTTACTGAAGTCCTGGAGGTAAAGGGTGGGTGATCCAGCGTGCACCTTCTCGCACCAGTAATTCTGCGTGTCTCCACTGTTTTCAAAATATCTTTTACAGATGACCACTGCATGCATTTAATTATATTTTAAAAAAAAATGTTAACGTTGAATGGAAAAATACTCTCTTCCTGTGTGTGCATGTTTCTGAAGCAGTTTGATGTGTAACAATGCTTCAAAGGGTTTCACTGGCAACCCAAACAGGAGACATTGATATGTAACTCTTTTGTTGTGACAAACGGGAGGTGCGTTAATTTTGTAAACTGAGATTATCTCAAGTGGAAGTAGCACATTTCCTCTTCTAGTTTGGTTCAGCTGCAGCAAAAGGGGTTTTCACCTTGGCTGGTTTAAAACTTCAGAGTATTCCGATTTGGTTTTGATATTGGGAGATGTAATGGTTCCCCAATACATACAAGAAGCTTTCTGTAGTGCTCTTAAAATAACATGGTTATTTCAATGATTAATAGCATTGCACAGTATATTAGAGTTGTAATACTAGACAGTGTGATTTTTTTTTTTCTTCTGCAGTTTCAATGTTTTTGTTTGGAATTCCTTTTTATTCAAGTGATACTTTTGTTGCTAACAATTCAATTTTGCTGAATATAGACATTTTTTTCTTGCAAAAATGTTTCATAAAAATCACTGAGTGTAAATGCAGGAGTAATCTGGGTCTGATCTGCATAAATGCTCACTATGTTTCACCTATATCATGAAGTGATTGACTGCACAGGTAAGATGCACATCATCTCAGACTCCTGCAGAACAACTGTTTTTAAAAAAAAAAAAAACCACCAAAACAAAGCACAAAAGCAAAACCCAAAGCAACTGTTCTCAGCAGTTGAGTAAACTTGGGACATCCAGTCTCCATGGTCCAGAAGACCAGCAGAGAGCAGGGAACAAAGGCTACCCAGGAAAAAAAAGAACTCAGAAGACCTGTTTAGACATGCTGAGGTGGAGGGAGTATGTATGAGCTTTTTTGTAAAGGTTTTCCTCTCCTGGGCACAAACTGTTTCTCCCGTGACCAGGCAGGAGCAAATCACAGATTGGTACCTTGAAGGCAAAATGCTGCTCGATGCCATGGCTGCTACTGAAAGACCCAGCTGTGCAAGGTGTGGTGCCCCTTCTGAATTTGGCTTGTTTTGACTACAGTGACAGCTCATCTGTGGTATGGTCCTTGTGATGCTCCTGGAAAGTGTCATTATCAATTGTGTGGCCTGCATTTTTCCTTCTGAGAAGTGTTATCTGTAAAGGCATGATCTTATTTTTAATGGTATTAGCAGCCTCCACTCTGGTGCAGCTTAAGCTCCCTACTCAGGAGAACAAAAACTGGCACAAAACTTGCATTCTGAGCAGGCTGGAGACTCGGTGGATAAGATCACGGCTGCCAGTCTCCATCCCCTCTACCTTGCCCTGATGGCCAGCTCTCTGGGTTACTACTCCTAGGCTGCACTAAGTTATGTTAAGGTCTGACTTGAATGGAGGATGAAGAAGCCAAAAAAGTTGGCTTTAGTGTGCCTTCTCTCTAGGGTCCTGTTCCCAATAACGATTAGTAGGTAGAGCAGCCAGGGCCCAGCAGGACTTGAGGAGCAGGAATCAAACAGCCCAGGCTGTGCCGAGATGTTCGGCTGACCAAGAACGAAGGGGAAGTAGGCACCTGAAGTTATAGCTGCAGACATTTTTGTGATAGAGAAGTGTTCTTCTCCAGGTCTTACTTTTTGAATAGATGATGTGCTTGGTTATGTTTTGCAAGCACAGTTAGTGTTAATAATGTCATTAATATTTTAGTTATTACCTCAGAAATGTCAGTCCTGCAGCTAGGATTGTAATAGATTGTTTATGATTTGGGAAGAGCGATTGACTGAATCTTTATATCTGAATTTCTAGATCATTAGTGCAGCTGAAGGCAAAGGATATCTAAAGTATACTGCTCCTACAAGCAGTAATTAATTCCTTTCCAGTGGTTCTTGGCTATTTGTTCCGTATGATGTGCAGTCATTGATTTTCTGCGTTTACTGTCCCATCAGTTTAAAGACTGAAGTCAGGGAGAGACAGGTGACAATGAAAAATATTTTATTATTACTTCATAAAGCAAGTCTAATTATTTTTTCTTGTATGGAAACATATTTTGCTTATTAAATGATCCAATATGCTCTTAAGTACAGAACTTGATTATTTGCTAGGTTTTCATCATCATGGCTGATGTTAATAATACTTCTTAAGCGAAACTACCGTGAGCTTATTCTTTCTACTCTGCTGTGACAGAATGTGTTCAGTAGCATTGCCAAAACGTCCACATAGAACCGCAAGCTGTTGTGGTAAGTTCTGTTGGGACTATTTACCTGCTTACAGGTAGGCTTTTATTTAAATCAGCAATGAATATACTTGAGGCAGAATATAAACAGCTATGGAAACAAAGTATTAAAGCAACTGCATGCAAAAGTGTATACTATAAATTATTAAAAAGAGACCGCAAGGCAAATGGAGACTTTCCTACTGCGCCATGATGAATCGCAAAAGGGATCATGCATAGGTGTGGTGGTGGCGGCAGGATCTGTATTAGCAGGTTTGTACGTAGCTCCAGACCTTCCTTCTTCAGGCTTTGGTCAAAATCAACCATTTTAGCCCATGGGGACTGTGTGCTGTTGTCATCTGCACTTAGGTGGAAGTCTTTGTCAGTATTAGGAAAGACTCTGCTCCGTGAGGCTGGGCAGTGACTCTGTTTTGAATGGCGGTGTGACTCAAGTCAAGTGGAAGATAACAGGACTGAATGATGAATGCTTTAACTAGTTTATAGTTTTTTTCCTTAATTAGGGTGGATCATAAATATGTTAATTTTCTTTTTTGGTGGTGATATATCATTCCTATGCTGGAAGTCCTCATGCATCTGCGCAGAGGAAGTGGCTTGTAACGTGTACATCTGCAGTCAGACACTGGCTTAATGGGGCGTAACGGGAGTCTGAGTGCCTCAGATTTCTTGTGGAAAAGGCAGAATCAGTAACAGCTGTTCTTTGAAATATAACTTCTCCTTCCACCAAGATATGAAAGGGATGGGGAAAACAGTATGTGGAACTATAACCCCCGCCAGTTAAATCCCATCTCTTATCGTAGCTTATTCTACATTAAGCACCTTTGAAAGTGTGGATGCTTTATTTTGCCAGCTAAGGTGAACAGGACAATTTCCTCTTCAATCAGACTGTGCATTTTTAGTTAACTGGTGAGCTGATAATTGCTCTGCCTGCAGAAATCCCTCTCCTGAGGGGTGGAACATGACACCCTCAGCGGTCCTGGTCCTGGCTGAGGGCAGAGGGATTTGATCTCCCTTTCAGATGAACGGTTTGCTGCGCTTCTAGCGCAGGAGCTGGGTAAACTCTCTGGTTCTGCCCAGCTTTGTGTTTGCCTGGGGAGACCCTAATAGCTCTGTTGGTTATGCTTGTGCACTGGGGAGGAGGTGGTTCCTCTCCCTGGAAGCGGTGGTGCACACCTCACGGTGCTTACCCCAAATCCACACTTGGGTATGGGGCGTTATTTGCCAGACTCTGAGGTTCTGTGTTGCTCTTCCACTGGTGACAGCTCTCAGCTCTGAGGTCCCGCTGCCCCAACGCTCCTCTGAAAGGTTGCTGCTTCCACCAGCAGGTCGGTTCAACCGTTTGCATGGCTGTGCTTTCAGGGAGGGTCTGCACAAAGATCTGTTTTCACAGATGCTTCTCAGGAAGGTATTTTCTCTGAGCTGGGTTAAGACACAGCTCTCCGAGCAGCCGAAGCAATGCTGGTAGTGGTAAAGAGATGGGCCAGAGGGGCATAGCAGCAGGCTCCTATCCACTTCACCATTTGCTCCCTGAGACTGTTGCTCACTCCCACTTCAGCAGGAGGAACCCTGCCTGCCTGGGTGAACTCCACGCTTGCTCCATCTCCTCTGTGGAAGTGTACCCGTTTCTAGCTGTGGCTGTGCAAATGCTACTGGAGGGATAAATCAGAAGGAAAGGCTGAATTCATGAGAGATGGGAATAAATCTGCTTACAGCTCTGTTAATGAAGCTGCAGATAGTTGTGCTGATGCCTGAGCTAGTGGTTTTGTGTATCCGCACGGGGCTACAGAAATGGAGGATGGTAAAGCAATCATGGCAGCCTACCCCGTCTGCAGGCTTTCTATTTCTGTATTTCCTGGATCATTACCTAGCCCTGCCTGGATCTCTTTGCTCATCGTCCAAACAGCTGATTTCCTGAAAACGGTTCCTGTTTGATTCCAGCCACGTCCAGCTCTCTTGCTTGGATGTTTCTGGAGAGGAGCCGTACCCTCAGCAAGCACTTAAGGATTAACCAAAGTGGTGGCGGCTTCCTGCCAGCACTGGCTCCCCGAGCGGCAACTCCTCGCTTCCCACACCTTCAGCAAGGTTTTGCTTATTTCTGCCAGACGAAGGGCTGGCTCTGTAATGGTGCAAACCAGATCCAAGTCTTCAGTCTGGGATAGCGCAGTTACTCTTGTCCTGTTATGCTGGCTGAGAGTGGTCACAGGATTACATGCAGAAATAAGGCAGCTTCTGTTTCATAGCAACAGCTTGTTCTATGAAGTGTGTGCCTCCCATTTCTTTTATAGACTGGCTTTATGGAAAGCAGGAGAATTCAGCGATAACCTCCTTGTTTCTAGCGTTAACAAAAAAATTCATGTATCCAGTTATTTAAGCTATTTAGGAACAATGTGGTGAGTGAACTGTTTAAAGGAGGATGATTAATGTATGCTAACCACATTGTCCAGCTGAAATTTGTTTACCACACTAAAATGTCAATATTATTATCTGCTATTGTCTTGAAGTGGTAGTATTTCCATCTTCAGACAATGCAGCATTTCTAGAATACCAAAGAGGCAGATGCAGTGAGGAGACAGAGGACTTCTGAAGCTTGTAACAGCTCCATACGTAATTCTTTACCTCATACCTGTTACTTTGGGAAATAACAAATGAGGTTTTGGTGCATATTTCTTAAAGTACAGGCACTTTCTCTTCACTATTTCAAGTGTCTTTATCCACATAAGCAGGAATAAAAAACCCTATGGCATTTCAAAATAGTTCTTACATAGTAGATACAAGGATGTGATTCATGATCTCCAGGTGGTAAAATAATCTGTTTGTTTAAAATTATGGATAGTATTTAAAGTATTTAGGGTATAAAGTGGTGGGTGTGTGTGTGGCTTTTTTATTTATTGTTTTTCAATTCAGTCTTTGTCCTGGTTTTAGTGACAAAATGCTGCTCTGCTTCTTAAGCCTAAGCCATGAAGACACAGTCAGGAAACCTGTTGCCCGAATACTTGTTCACAGCAAGAGTGGGTACTTGCAGATATCTTAAGGGCTCAGTTATTTGAAGGTCAGCCCCTGTTTGACCTGTCAACACTTTAAAACTCTGGCCCGAAATAGTTAAACTAATGAATGGTCACAAAGGATGATAGTAAAATCCCAGTATGCATCAAAGCAGTCGCTGCAGTTGTGACAAACGTGTCTGTCTCTGCGGAGGCAGAGGGAGGTAAGACGGAGTCACTGCCAGGATCGACCGACTGCCGGATCCCAGGAGGAGAGATGAGGGCTGGGACAGAGCTCCCGCAAGCCCAGAGGAGGGTGGCTGGGAGCAAAGGCTGCGTGCTGCTTCATGGCCCGGGTGTCTGTGCTAATATGTTTGGCAAGAAATTCACCTGAAAAGGCAGAGGTTTTTTTGCTTGCTAATTTTTACCTTGGCAAAAAAACCCTGTAAAGGTGTATTTGTGCAGGATGGGTGCTTGCTGACTGAGCACTACTTGTTACCAAATGACAGAGGCCTAGAAGCAAATATGCGAAGTCTTTATTGGGCTGATCCCTTGCCTCCTCATGTGTCTGAGCACCTTGAACTGATTTGAAATAGTATTTCTGGAGATCAGTGGGTTTGGGGGGATTGAAGGGGAGGGTAGAGAGGAAGCATTTGAATTAGTTGGGGTCTTCTGTTGCTTTCTGTTCAGTAGCTTTGGCTGTTCCACAGTGCTGGATAATTTTCCAAGATCTTCCCTTATAATAAGGCGTTCTTTACTGTGTAGTATTTTAGGAGACTTTTAAACAATACTGGAAATTAATGGGAGACATTAATGGCTCATCTTCATTGCTAGTTTATATTCACTACTGTCCTGGTTTTGGCTAGGACAACTACAAACCAGGACAACTACAAAAGCCTCTCATACTAGATATTTGGAATCCTAGTCACCCTCTAACATGTATTGCCTATCTGATCTGGACAATAGAGACCAATTATTTGTGCCCATGGTTATTATTACATGCATATCTCCCAGCCTGATCTAGAGGTGAGAATCAAAGTTGTTTGGATGTAACACCTGGTTGCTGTGGGAATTTTGTGGCAACAAATTTTGCAAAAGAAAACCAAATCTTAATATCTGAAGGCTGAGCTGAAAATTTGAGCCCAGTCTTCTCTACCAGTGTAATTTTAAATCTTCTCAGACTTGTTTACCACAGTCGCTAGCTCTGGTGCAAAAGGCTGTGCAAGGCCTTTAAGTACTTGGTCCTCTACCTCCAAGTCCTGTACTAGGGCTGCAGTGTGAACCCTCTGCCAGCTGGTAATACAAACACCTGCAAATGAAGAGAATGTCAGACAAAACACCAACCCTCAAAACCCTGCAGACAGCAGGGCTTCTGAATTGTATGGAAACTTCCAGATATTTCTATTGCATCATCTCATCCTGAACTGGGGTTTCTTTCTGTGCATGGTGCATGAGATGAGCCTGGTGCTGGGGAGGAGATACTGGAGTGCTGACTGAGATGCTGAAGTGTGGTCTGAATTGCACAGCCGCTCCTGCAGCCCTCTTCAGTCCAGTCTGCTCCTTGGCAATCCCCCTGAGGTGCCGAAATAAGCTCTGCAGCCGCTGCTGAACCACCTCCAGCCAAACTCAGCAGTTTTAAAGCCTCCGAGGGTCTCTTGTAAATCTTGCTGGCTGTAGAGGGTTTTTTGATTGCTTGCTGCTTTTGTGCCTTTATGTTCTTAGCCCACAAACCTCACTGAAAGGACAGAGACAAGGGATGATATAGCTCAGTTAGTGAATTAATTTTAGAAAACACATCTTTCAGAACACTAGCTGTCATTGAAACCTTTGCCTTTTGGAAATATTTCATAGCCATCTCCCTGAATTGCCACTTCAAAGTATTTCCAAGGTTTCCACACTAATTTTGTTCTACCCGTAGTTAAACATCAGCTCCTGCAAGACAGCAGTTTGCTCTTAGGTGCTTCCATGGTTGCTTTAGGCAAGAATCAGTGTGTTTGAAATCAGGTGTTGCTATATGCAGTAAGGAGAATTGTGGGCATAAGTGGCCAGAAAACAACATCTTTGGTCTAAATATGAAGACTTAAAGTTCATTCTGGATGATGCTTCTTGGATGAAATATTGTTGCTTTAGTCTCCCTATATCTATCTTTTGATAACTTATAATGAAACATGGGACACTTTTTAGTTTTGTATTTCTGAATAGTGTCTAGCACATAGTGAGAGCTTCTTTGTGTTATAGTGGTCCAGCTAGCAGCAATTAATAAAACTTTCTGAGCTTCCCCCTGTTGCCCCCTCCAAATGCCCTGAGACACTGAGCCTTTTAAAAAAACTAGCATTTAGGTTTCCTTATTCCATTATTCTTTATGTAATATGCCTTTGCAACTAGTGATTTGTTGTCGTTGGGGCTATAAACTGTTGAAACATTTTTTGGATGGGCTGTTCTGTATGATTTGCACTTGGCTTTTCTTGGGTAAGAGATTACTTTGCTGAACTGAAATGTGTAATACCTGCCCATCAAAAAAGAGGCAGAAGCCTTAGGGATGGTGGCACACTGGGATTTAGTTTGCTATCTAAATCTGAATATCTGCAACATTTGGGAGTTGGGATTTTAAGGTATGATATACACTGGTATTTTAAACTAAAAGACAGGAAATGTTATAGGGAACTGAGAGGGGAGAATCTAATTATACGTTAAATCCGAAGCATACTGGTGTGACTAATCTATCCAAGATGTGCATGTTTGGATTACTGCAGAGTGACCTTTAGGGCATTCCAAGGGCAATAAATATTTGAAAACAAAATAAATAAAGCTTTCTGTTGTAATTGGGCATACCTAATATACTTTTAGCTGTGCATTGACTAGTCCAAATGAGCTACCTTCCGTGTTATAAGCCAAACAAACCCTTCCATTGTAAAATTTTTCTCTACTTCATCTTCCCTGTTGTCTTGCAGATGTTTTTTTGAATTAGACTGGTATCAGGTAACTTTGCATCAATGGTGAAGGGCTTGGTCCAAACTAGTTAAGGTCTGATGGTTTTAATTCGACGCAACTCTGTGTGGTAAACCCAAATGCTTGTTTGGTGGATGTATGTTAATTTGCAGCAGGTGGTGTGGTCTATTTGTGCATGCATTCAATTATTATTTAAGAATTGTAATAAGCTGAATGACACTTTATAAAATTCCTCTAATTTTTAGGAACTGTTGCAAAGAAATTGCTACTATCAGTCTTTAAAAAAAAAAAACAAACCACAAAAAGTAATGCTTATGCTTCTGGGACTAGCCAGGTATGCACTCTCTATATCCTAACCACAGCAGTATTATTGGATTTGGAAGCTGCACAAAAAAGCTTATAACTTTCAGTAGGTCTTCAAAGAAGGCCATCACAGTTACAGTAACATTAGTAAGGCTATAATAAGTGAGGCTAGGAAGGAAATGTGACAGCTTTTATTAGAGCAAATGAAAAAGTGGTGAAAAGCAAACAAGCTTTTCAAGACACAAGCCTTTACTCAAGTCTGAAATCAAAGCATTAACTTCAAGCAAGCTACTGACTGTGAACAGTTGTCTTGTGTTTAATTTAACTATCATCTCTTAGCATCCAGTCATGCTGCAGCAGGAGCACTGGGGGATGTGCTACCTGCAAACAAGGAAGATATTTGTAGCATCTGGCAGTATTTTTTACTGGTCTGACAAAACAAGGAGCTATGCTGTACTCTGTATTGTAGAGTGCCTTCATGTGGCATTGAATTTGTTGACAATGTTGGCTGAATCATCCACATAACTTTTTTTTTAAAAGGATATGCAAATTTATTAAAGTGCATTCATTTCATTAGAAAATTGTGACAATATACCTAGGAAGTTTTCAGTAGAGTTTATTTTGACTTCTGCTACACTTTTTATGATGTCTGTCAATGAAGCGGATGATCTACATTATGCTTAGACATGTAGTTAAGTGGGGAACCCCAGGACTGATCTGAATAGAGACTTTTTAAAATTAAATTTTAGGATCCAGCAGAAAACATTCTTGCTTACAAGTATGTGATAAATCTATGGGCAGAGAGCAAGTTGTAGTCTATTTTCTGTTTTTTGTAGAGATGACAAGAGGGGAAATCTTTAAATTCCAGTGGCTTACATCTCTGCTACAAATAAATGCAACTTATGAAATTGAAAACTTGCCAATAAGGCTGTTCCTAGGCTTTCCAAGCTGTATCACAGCAATCTGCAAAAAAATAGACTTCAGAAGAAATGGGTTTAAGTCAACACTGGAAGCACCTTACGAAGACACTTTGATCCATTGGGTTTTTAAAAAAAACCCTATAAACAAATAAAAAATAATCTGGTACTCTGCCTGCAACTTTTTCATGTGTGGAAAAGTGTAGGTGCAACTGTAGTATGGTTATTTCACAGGTGCAGACAGTGCTCTCATGTTTTAGTAGGTTGAGAAGAAGCCCCTTGGAAAATGTGCTTCAATCCTTTTATAGCCTTTGTGTTTAACACATCATGTTAAATGTATTTGTGACCGTCTGTATGGCAGTGATAAATGGCTTATTGGATCAGAGGTCTGGGATAAATCAATAAGGGAACTTCTCCTTCAGTATGCCTGTATCTGCTGGTACCTGGAGGGATATTATTGAATATCAGAGATGAAGGAAAGAACTCTCTAACAACTGGCAAACTGCTGGTTGTATCAGATAGGCAGACAAGAGTCTTGGAGGAATTAAAAAAAATTAATTCTAAGCAATTTAGATGTAAAGTAGATCAGTAATCACTTCATGTAACATCTATCAGAGTAAGACCTCTTGCATATTTCTAAAAGCAGAAGTTCGGTGTAGCTAGCTGAGGCTGGAAAGCTTCTCATCCAAGCAATTACCTGTGTCAGCACCGTTTTCTGCAGTCAGTAATATGAATAATTTACTTCTCTGGTAATGTCAGTAAGAACTGTTTTAAAAGCTTCCTTCACATTAACTTTCTAGTCTTTACATACGGGCTTCCCCCCTGCACCCCAAAATTAGGTATATAGAGCTGAAATCCTTCCTTAATGACAGCACTATTGCAATGCAGGAGTTGCAGGGAAAGAAGTGCAGTGGTGGTGAAATGAAGTCCAGCTCCCATGCTTATTCCCTGAAGTGCTGATGCTAGTGGAGAGGCTGTGGTTTTTCTCATAGCAGCTCGGCTTTTTCTGTACATTGCTACTCTGAATTGCTTGTGGAAGATGTGTTGCTGTATATTTTTAGGGTGGTTTTATGTTGTTCACAGTGATAGAATGCCACTATAATTTTTGTGAAAGATTCAGCATAGGGTGTTGTTGGGGATTTAGGTGTGTCAGCTGCCAGGTGAAAGTAGGGATATTTAATCTTTCATGTTTGTGCTTTCCAGCTTCACTGAAACAGTGAGAAATCTTCCCTGAGTATACTCATCTGGGTAAAACACTGTCACTAAAGTTGCATGTCTTGGTGCAGGAAAAGGAGAGGAGGAGGGGGGGGGGAAAAAGGAGCTTTGTCTTAAGGGATGAGAGTCTTGTTCAAGTTTGAGTTGGTGAACATTGCTCAAGGGAACAAACATGGTGGCAATGAATCTTTCCATGATCCTGAGCCAGATGAACTATGTATCTACATTGTAGTCTTCCAGCTGCAGGTAACATGATGCCTGCCTCTAGCAGGGTTGTTTTATTAAGCAAACCTAGGTAACCTGTGGAGATGATGACAGTTCAGCTGTCTTTGGTATTCTCCTTCCCAGTGTATGAGGGTCAGGTAATTCTGCATCTCGGACATAACCCAGCTGGAAAGCCAGTTGAATCCAAATATGGTGCGTGATCAGAGGCCAGTAAGTTCTCACTCCCCAGCATTGTCAATGAAACATGAAAAATGTGTTTAAAAGGATCATGTAGATGCAGACTAAACTAGCAACGGTCCCCTCTAAATAAAATGCAGGCAGAAGGCCACCAAGGGAGAAATAGATTCTCAATTTCCTGCTCTGAGTTTCCAAAACATGGTTTATCTTTGCCTCTGAGAACGGCTCAGGGCTCTCAGGGCCTAAGCTCTTCTGAGTCAAGGGTGGCTGAACTGAAGGGAAGTGGGGGAATGGAGGGGCTCACTGACACCGCTGTTACAGGGCAGGTTCGCTTTTAGCTGAGCAATGCTGATGTCGCTGAGGGAAGGGGGAAACGAGGCAGAGAAGCCCACTGAGAAGTGTGTCAGGGCCTAAGGATGGCAGTCCCATCTCTAAAGTAGCAGCACCAGCCTAATAGCAGGAGGGCATTGACATGGTGGTGAGGAAACTGAGTGTGATAATGAGTCCTTCTCCTTGTAACATGTCCCATTGCACTGAAAATAGCTTCCCAGGCCTTTTGAAGTAGGAGGAAATATTAAATTATGAGGAATATATTAAAAACAAGTTCTGTTATTCAAGGAAGGGACTACCCAGTGACTTGCTTGTTGGGTGTTGGGGTGATGGTGGGCATCACAAGGTGTTTGGACAGGTTCCTAGGAAGGGAAGGAGAGGACCCAGTGGTCAAGGTCTCTTGCCTGTATCCTTGGCACAGTGAATCCAGAGGTTCTGGAAACAAAACTTAGGCGGTAACTCCTCTGCCGTGCTCTCTGTAAGTCCTCTTTTGTCCTTTAGGTAGGAAATAGAAGGGAAGAGTAGAACCAAGCGGAGTGCTACTTAAATATGCACAGAGGAACATAAAACCAAAACATGGTATACATATTTCTGCACTAATACCAGAAACCTAAGTAGTAAAATGCAGAACTAAATGCTTGTCTTTAAAAGAGGATATTGACATAATATGCATCTTAAATGTGGTAGGAGGATGACAAATGCTGGGATAATGCAGTATCAAAGTACAGAGAAAGACAGAGCAGGCTGAGCTGACAGAGAAACTGTGCTGTATGCTAAAGCTTAAAGTCAAGTCAGATCAGCAGCCTGCCATAAGTAACATAAAATCCCAGTGAGTTTAGGCATAGAAAAGAATATGGTAATAGGACTGTATTATTGCTATCAGTGTGGTTATACCAACAGTGCTACAGAGGAAGATGGGAGAGACTGTAGAGGTATGAGGTACAACGGCCGTGTTCTACCTCATCCCATGTACCTTTAATGTCTGTCTGGATTGGGTACTTGTCCTACTGGGACAGGATACTGAAACTAAGCTTTAGATAGGGGCAGCTTCCTGGGCCAGCTACTGAGGGGATTCATAAGAGGACAGGCAGCATCTTGTTCCTGAGCATGCAGAGCAGTTTCAAAACGTCACGGTAGAAAAGCTGCCCTGTGGTAGTAACTACAATGTGCATAAATTCAGCATCTCTGCAGGGGCAACAAAAGCCAGAAGACTCCCTCCCGGAAGCTAAGGGCAACACTTCTGAGAGAGCAGAAAAGGAAGGTGTTTGTTTGCTGTGTGGATTTGTTTGGGTTTGTGTTGTGTGTGGTTTTTGTGTTTGGTGTTTGTTTTTTTTTTTAAACAAACACTGAAAGGTGTAGTTAAGGGTCAAACCTTAGTGGTGGTTTAAAGACGTTGTATTGGAGACTCCAAGGAAAAGAGTATATCCTGTTAGGAAATGAAATAAAGGAAAAGTGAAAACAGTGTGGTTATATAGCAAGGAAAAAGAGGGTATTGTAACAAAAACCCAAAACAAAACCAAAAAAACCAACAAAACAAAACTAACCCCAAAGACTCCTTTGAAAAGTGAAAGTTGGAGCCAAATGGGGAATGTAAGAAGTAACAGAAACCTGGCAGGTCAAATTGTAGATTTGTAAGAAGTATAAATAAATATACAGTATTTCCTTTGCAAGTACATTGGAAGTAGGAATACTGTCACTGATTCCCCTGCCTTGCCCCCTCCGCCCTGCTGCCAGGGCCAACAGACCACTGTAAGGGGAGTGGGGGCTGCTTTTCTTTTTTAAAAAGCATTCAGAGAAGATAGTTGCATTAGTAAAATCAATTTATTTTTTACTTTTGCCTTCCTAGTGGAGGATGTTGGAGACTTACATGCCACAATCCTCCTCTATAAGGGAGGGGGGTACCAAAGGATTTGTCTTGGTGTCTGTAGAAGTGACTGGAGGACACTTATATGGACTGACATTTATATGTAAAATAAAAAGTCATCACTATGATATGGTATGCATCAAAGAATGGAAAAGCTACTTGTGATAAGTAACTGCTCACTTTAATATGATTCTGCACCAGAAGACTGAAAAGATGGTAAAGCACAGGGAGGAGGCAGAGTTTCCAGGGAAGACTAAAAGGCCTGTTGTCTGTGTCGGGGAGATTAATAGAGGTTACCTTCAAGAATAGAATTAACCTTTGGGTAAACATGATGCATAGCAGAATAGTCAGTGTGGCTTTTGCAACAACAAGTTTTGCCTCGTTTATTTATTGGAGTTCTTTGAAGCACACGATGAACATGTGAACAAAGATGACTCCCAGGTGATGTGATATACTTGGATTTTCCATAGGTATTTGACAAAATCCCCTACCACTCTTCATTTAAAAATAAATAAATAAAAAAATTCAACACTGCAATGGACCAGAAAGGTAAGTCTTCATATGAATTAATAACGGATGAAAAACTACAAAGTGCAGGTATCAGTAAAATGGGCAAACATCATGGTGAAGATAAAGCACCAGTAAACTATTGCAGAGGTCTCTGCTGGAGCCTGTGCTGCTTGATATATTGATGAATAACTTGGAAAAGACAGTGAACAGTGAAGTGATCAAGTTGCTGATGATACTTAGGAATTCAGGGTAGTCAAACTGAGACCTAACTGAAAAATTGCAGACAGACTTTATGAGTTTGAGCAACTATGCAACAGAAGGGCAAATGAAAATCAATGTATTGATTTGAGCTGCCAGTTTCCCTTCAGAAGTGATGTCTTAAGGTTATAAAAGACACTTTACGAAAACAGCCTCCCAGTAGTGGTCCATAAAAACCCAACCCAAAACCAAATCAAATAGTAAGAGTTGCTAGGGAAGGAATGGAGAACCAGAAGAAAACTTCACAGTGGTCCTGTGCAGGGCAGTCGTGCACCTGTGTCTTGAATACAGTGTGCAGTTCTGGCCTCCCTTTCCTGTGGTCTGCCATTTCTAAAATGATACAGCCTAACTGGAGTAGATATGGACAAGAGTGACAAGGGTGCTTAAAGGCGCAGAATGATGAACTAAGATATGATTCTTCAGGCTGGAAAAGAGCTACAGTGGCAGGGATATGATGGAGGTCTGTGTGTTTTTGACTGTTGGGGGGAGATACCTAGGGAATGACTGTTCACTGTGTCCTCCAGCAGAAGAGCTAGCAGCATCAAGCATAACTGGTAGGCTACAGGTTCAAAGCACATGAAAGAAATCCTTTTCTGCACAATGTAGTTAGGCTGTGGAGCTTGCCACATGGCACTTTGCATTGTTTCACGAAATGACAGAACAGGTTTCAGAAGTATCTATTGAAGGCTGTTAAATAGGAAGATGGTATTTCTGGCTCAGAAAGTCCCAGATGTGCAAGCTAGCGTGTATTCTGAGGATGTCTTGGTGCATGCTTTGCCTCCTTATGAGCCGCTTCCCTAGGGCCCTGCTATTGCTGGCTGTTGGAGAGCACAGGTGGGCTTTTGCCTGGCTTGTACAGCCTTTCATACCTCACTGAAAATAGAAAACAAGTGTATGTATGGATAAATACCTGTAAATTACACTAATATTCTGTAGACTTTGGTTTTTTTAATAGCATTTACAAATAAATCCTCTCTTCATCCCTTATATTTCTAGGGCTGCTTTTAGAGCTGTTGCCTTGAAAGAAGCAGGCGAGAGGTCTGCTTTGCTGTAGGTAAAGCAGGTAGGACTCTAGATCATGCCTGTTGACCTAGAGCAAGCTCACCAAAGAGTAAACAGGATCATTGGTGAGTGGAAAGTGAATTAAAGGCTATTTTGTTTGGGGTTGGCTTTTTTGGATCCCTGATCTGGCAGTCAGCAGAGTTGCGTGCATCCTAGTGCTGATGGGAGTGTGAAAGTGGGAACGGGTGGTCAGGAGGAGGACCAGGGAAGGCTGTTCATGGAAGCAGACAGTGCTTGGCTTAAACTGTCAAGCTGTGCACCTTGGCGTGCTCATGGAAGGCATGTGTGCCTAATCTTTGCGCAAAAGTTGCATTTATTCAATCAAAGTTGCTTTGCTTTTTGGAAACTGATATAAAATCACAGGTAGAATTTCATAAACTTATGTGATCCTATTGGCTAATAGATTAGCTTGCATTAGCAAATAATATCTTTAAGTTAACATGTTGCTAACCATAACCAAATTAAAATTAATGACAAGAGATTTTGCAGCAGTTTTACAATAGGGATTTTTAAAAAAGTAACTTGTAGGTTAGGCTGCAGATACTTTGTTGTGTCTGTATTGCCACAGGGCTCAGAAGCGTCAGGAAGGCTTCTTTAGAAATCTTTCATGTTCTTTCATTGAGAATGTGATCCAGCAACCGTTTAGAGCTGAACTCTTTAAATGATTTCTATTTTGGGTGTTTTCAGGGCAGAACAGAAGAATAAGGCTGGCACCAGGAAATACAGGAAGAGACAGGCCATTTGTTTCATACAAAGTAGGTCAACATTCCCCATTGCCCAGGGTAAGCTCTTGGCTCCCCAGCATTCGTATCAGCTGCAGATGGGATGGGGAGTGTAAACTGTGTATAGCCCTCTTGGCTGAAGGAGTGAAGTGACTTGAGAAACGGAGAGGCTTGTCTGAGGATGAGTAGCGGATGATGGAAGTTCACTGGTTAGCTTAAAGAAAATTTGCACAATTTGCTGAACCTTATAGTGGTTAAAGAAAGTCTGCACTGAATTAACACATGCTTAGCAGTGAGAGAAGCAGCTTTAAATAATGCAAACATTGCCAGCAGCTAATTAGGAATGGTGATCGATGAAGCTATGTTTTTTTTATAGCAAAGTGTTTTCCAGTACAGCCTTGAAAAGCATATTGTCTTCCCTCAGACGTGTGGTAAAAGTCTGTTCCTGTTGGTGGATCTTCCTCTTTCTTTTCTCACCTGTATCAATGCCTTTGCAGTCTTCTGCTGTCTTCATATGGCACATGGGAGTTGGTGTTTGCGGTCCCTAATGATTTAGGGTACTGGAAACTGGCCTGTACAGGGTATGTATGTGCAAAATGGATAACTTAAAATCCTATTTTTGAGCAAACCTAATTACCATAATATCTTTTTTAAAGGAAAAGAATTCAAAATAATATGTATTTCTTCAAAAAGCAAAACTTTTTAAAGTATTGTAAAAAAAAATGCTGACAACTTTTACTTAAAGGTGATATCTAATAATGAAGACCTACAGAACAAAATATTAATTGTCCAGGTTTAAAATAGCCATTATAGTAATTCATAACATTAATGTTCTTAGTAGCTAATGCTTAACGTATAATCAGCTTTGTAGTGGTTTTTCACTAATTCCCCTAGTCTAATTTTGTGTATATTAATTGAGCTAGCATGGCTAATTCAATTTCTTTTATCAACTCTACCCACAGCAAAGGTCTGTGAAGCTATTTACTTTGTTGAGCTGGAATGTGAGGGAGAGCCTTCCATCTCCGTAAACCAATCGGTTCCTTTAATGCTGCAAGGTGCCCTGAAATCCATTACTTGTGCCGCAAAGTACATCTTGATTGAATTACACTAATTACATTTCTGCCTATGCAAGCTCTTTTGTTCCTTTTCAGCTGTCCTACGGAACTCCTAGAAATGTTTTCAGGTTTTGCTTTTTGTTTCCTCTTCAATTTGTGATTTTTTTTTTTTATTTATTTTTTTTAATCTTGTGGTTGCGTGTAAAAGGTGGGGGGCGGGGAGGGAATCTAAGGACTGTGTGGTAGGAGCTAGCCGATTCCTAGGAGCTAAGCTCCTTCACATGCTGGATGGAAATCTCCTTCATCAGTACTGTGCATGACCACAGTTTGGTGAAGCTCATAGCTTAAACTATTACCATGATGCAATAATTTGAGGGGATACCGCTGTCAGGAGCAGGACCCTGCATGCCTGTGAGGAGCCAACGCAGCTAGAGAAACTGTCCATGTCGTGCCTGGCCGTTGGCACAGAAATCCTTGCCCCCAGGACTGTATTCTCTGAGCTTTAGAGAATAAGTTTCCTGCCTGCTTGCTTAGCTTCTGTAGCATCATTACTGTTCATGGAGAGAATGGGAAGGACTTTTTTTTTTTTTTTTTTTTTTTATTCTGTAATGTATGCTTGAAAGGTGCCAGGAAGGTTGGAAATGATGAAAGCTCTGAGGAATTAAATAGCAAGAGTGAAGACTGATACTGCACTAGATGGATTTTTTTTTAAATTACATTAAACTTCCTTTACCATAGAAGCACTGTGACTCAGCTTCATAAATCGTGAAGGATAGAAACTGTTTAGAGAATCTTCTTGAATAAAGGTTCTTGTTTTATGATGAGTGAATTCATTTCCCTGTAGGTGTTGTGACTCTGTGATGACCCGGACGAACTTTTGTACAAAATATTTCAATTATTCTTTTTTTCCTATGCTCACTTCAGTGAAAAAGGAACGGACTCTTTGAAACACTTGAGTTGTGATACGAAACAGGAACAAAACTGACTGACCTAACTGAAATAGAGAGGTAGAGTGCATCTGAGGATTCCCTGGTATTATCTCCCACACAGGGAAATGAAAAAAACCAACCCAAACCAAAGCACTAAACCATTTTAAGATCACCTCAGACTTCAAGCACTTGGAAGCAGAGATAGTACTTTGCAAATTTTAGTGTGTGTTTTAGATGTGTGTTTTTCTGAGGAAAAAATAATTGCACATAAAGTAATGAGTAAAATGGCTCAATAAAATAAGGGTTTTTTCCTAAACATCACAAAAAAAATCTGTGGTTGTCATACATAAGATTGCAGGTCTTATGCTTGGAGCATAAATTTTTTTATATGAATCTTCCCTATAGCATCTTCAGTGATAACGTAGCTATTCGGATAGCATTTAAACAGCAAATTAGGTATTTTTTAATCTGTTTCCTAAAGTGGAGAGCATCAATATTATTACTTTTGCAGTGGAAATTCCTGGGATCAATGAAGATCTGATATTCACAAGGCTTTCTTTGCTTAAGAGCATTTGCCATCTTTAAAAAAAAAAAAAAATCCAACAAACAAACCCCCCAGAAACACTTCCCTGTGATAACACAAAGTCCGTGTCCTATGTGTTAAAGTGTGACTGCACTTGACTATTAATCTTAAATTATTTTTCTGTATGAATATTTCTGAAGAAAATAGTACAGCTTATGAATGGCATAGTTTTTTATGTACGTATAATTTCTAGTAGAACTACATTTGCATATTTAACTTCCCTCAGAGGTGAAATGTATTTAACCCACTGCATCCTTCATTTTGGCCATCTGGCAGAGGTCCTTTTACTAACAAGTAATGATTACTTTTTTTCCCTAGGCTTTTACCTGTTTGCAGCTGGATAAAGTGCAAACAAAACAAAGCAATCCTTATTTGCAGGGAACAAGGCAGGTTACTATTTTAGAAAAGATACAGATTTGGCAGGAGGGTTTTATCTGAAGGAAGGTTGTATGGTTTCTATATAAAGTTCCCAGCTTTGTGAATCTGACAGATGGAGGTGTCACTTCAGGATTATGACTCATCTCATATATTCTAACTATAGTTATAACATTTTTTGAGAGACATTTCATAATATATTCATTGACAGGAGTTTTCGCAGCTGTCTGCAGGATGAAGATTTTCTCAGCACTTCAAAAGTGGGGCAACTACTTCTTTAAGTGAGATCCTGCTTGGGGGCCAGCTCTGGATTTGGAAAAAATGGGTAGATGGACCAAAGGTGCATTGTTATAGCTTTTCTCATTGTGTTAGCTTTCCAAACCTGCCGAGGTCCCTGCTGTTTGCAGAGGAAGTCTATGACAGAGGTAGCATGTATCAAATGTGGGGGAGGAAGAGGGGAATAGCCTCAAGTACATTGTACTGAGGTGTATGAGATTATTCACCATGTTTTCTGCTTAATGAGCTCATTTACCTGCAGTTATGGTATAAAAGGTAAAGATGATCAATAACCATGAATGTTGCAATTTTCAAAACCTGGACAAAAGATAGTTCTTTAGACACCTGGTAGGGTTGCACCCAAAAAAAAAAAGATGCTTGTTACTTCTCTTTTCCTTATCAGAAACATGATTCTAGTAATCATGATGATACAAGAAGGTGTGAGATGGCAGATGAGAGCTGGCTGTGATTCGAGGGAGGGAAGGAATGGGACCAGAGTTTGTCCCTGTCTAACAGGGGATGGGGAGAAGAAAAAAGCAAGAAGAGGTTGGGGGTTTGGTGAAGGAGTCTAGTAGCAAAACCTTTTGCCACCAGAATTTCCCTGATCACCCCAATCAGTTCTGAGTTTCCTGTGTCTGCAGCTTAGTAACAGAAAGAATACAGCTCTCCTGAAATCAATAGGAACTGGTGAATGTTCAGCACATGATTTAAAGCGGGTGATCTTGACACTTAAATACAGTGGGCATACTGTTAGGCATTTTGGGAGAGAAAAAAATTGTATTTGACTTGCATAGTGAGAAGAGATGGAAAAAAGAATAAAACCTCTGACCTCACGAGCCTTTGAAATGAGCACTGAAATGTTGATTTAGTGCTGCAGCACCTTGTTCTGTAACTCCTCCAACTCTGCCAGCCTTGCCTGCTTGCTTAGGACATGCCTGCTGCATTGAGGTGTCTTCTCCTTAGTTGATGTAAGACACAATGACTGGAATTAGACATGACCTGTTTTCCTCTCAGTGCTAATAATGTTAGTGACTGCCTTTGAATGCCGAATTTTAAACACCTTTTGTTGCTTGGAAAAACAAAACAAAAACCCCTTCATAATGATATTGGCTATTGTACTGTATGACCCTGAGTGTAGTTTACTGTGTAACAAAGAGGTATTTTGCTTTCAGATGACAGCATGGAGGAACATTAGCAGAATCAATATCGCATTAAAGATTCAGACTCCATTAGGCTGATATGACAGATTATTTCTGAGTGCTGACATCACGCTTGGCTACGGCCATTCCTGGATCTTCACGAGGTAGCGATAGAGCTGACTCAGCCCTACTGCAAACTTGTCTCTCAGGAGATCCTCCCTCGTGCCTCCTCCCACGGTGCCATCCCTCCCGGCACGGTCACCCAGTTGTCTTCACAGAGGCTGCAGCCAGTGCTGCAGCCGTCGGGATGTCCTAGCACTGCGGTCTGTCCTGGGCGTGGTGCTGGCTGGAATGCTCGAGGCAGTTCTTGCAGGCCTTGCCAGGTGGCAGAGTTATCCAAAAGCGGAAGGTAGGTTGGAAGTGGTCTGTGGAAAGTCACCAAAGGAAGGGTGATGTTGGGGAGGTCAACAGGAGAGTGGATTTCTTCATTGTCTTTTCTGTAATGATTTGCATGATAAGATGTGGTGCAATAGCAGGGTACTGGAGTGGGACTAAAGAGCCTCAGCTTCACTCCTTAGTTATGTCTCTGGCTCGCTCTGTGGCCTTGAGCAATTTGCTCTCAACTTTCCCCATAGGTAAATCAGGAAAATAATGCTTATTTATCTTTTTATAGTACTTTGAGATGCCCAATGGGAAGGCAGTGAGCATTATTACTCATAGACTTGGTTCTTTTTCTCATTTCTCTCATTAATTTTTGTACATTAAAATTAAATATTTACATCTCTTACTCTGGGAAGATTAATTTCTCACTTAAAGATGATGTTGTTTCATGCTTGCCAAATTATTGCTTTAATGACAATTATGCCAGTGTGCTGCTGGAGATGCTACATCAAAGGAAAATGACAAAATAGTTTGAATTTCAAAGGCACAATGTTTACCGCATTGTGTGCAGTGGCTGGTAGGAAGGGACTTCCCTGACTGAGTATTCTTCAGCTGTGTTTCTAGGAAACTGTTGGTCTCCATTAAGACAGTTCCTTCAAAGCCCCGGAGTAAAAATTTGCAAAGTCGTTTATGCAATTAAAGAGTTTTCATAGTTATGTTAGCAGGTCTTGTAAAGCTTTATCAATTAGGGAAGTAAGGCGACAATTTGTAAAAGCAGCTGCATAACTTGTTCATCTACAAATACGATCAGTGATTTAAGTTTCTAACTATAGATTTAGATTGTCTAACTCTATACTCTTGGTATTTATTTTGGGTACGTCATTAGAAAACTTCACTTTAAAATGTGATTTTAAAATGTCTAATCAGCTCTTCCTTCAATTCAATTCTCCATCAATGTGTAATTTCATCTTCCCGCTCACTAATGAAGTAAATAAATCGATACAAATGACTTGCAGTCATAAAGTCTACTGAGTTATAAGCTTATGCAATGCCATGAAGTCTACAAATGCATCATTTTAGTGCCTCAGCTCTGGTTTATGAAGCAGCAAGTTGGTAGGGGAGGTAATAAGGCTGGCAGGAAAGTTAACAAGGCAAAATTTCCCTTCTGGAGTGGTCCATTTTTGGACTCTTTCCTGCTATTCTGTTTGGAACATGCTCTGTGGGCTTCCCAGCTGCTCCTGTCCTCCTCCGTCAGGAAGTGTGTGAGCCAAGGCTCCCAGGTCTGGTGGCAGTACCCGTGCGGCCTTCCCAGCGCTCTGTGCTTCAGGCCTCTGCTCCCGCTGCCCGTGTCCTGAGACGCTGGCGCTGCTGGGAAGTGCGATCAGTGTCGTTGTTTCTCTCCTCTTCTTTTGGACTCTTCCATCACTTTCTACTTCTGGTACCCTCAGTGTTTTTCCTTTTGAAAAAGGATGGCTTCTTTACAGAGAAATGGATTTAACACTCAGTCAGGAGGAAGCAGGTGACCAGTCACCATTATATACTATAAAACATATATGAAGTGTATGTATATATGTAAATTTTGAGTTATAATAGACAATATTTATAAAATTATAGATTATATATGTGTAAAACATGAGAATGGGGTATGTTTATATGTATGTATACATACATGTATATGTGTATATACATGTATACCCATACATACACGGACCATATATATATAAATAAAAGGTTTAAATCCTGTTCAGAAGAGGTTTAAAAACTGCTCAGATGAAGACATGTTCTGAATCTTATATAACTTGTCACTTTATTATTACTGATGTGTTTATTTTTTCTCAGAGCCTGGAGGCTCTATGCAAGATTATGGCACTGTATAAAATACATAGTAATCTCTTCAAGACAGAAACTGAGTAAACAAGGTGAAGTGAAGGTAGAGGACAAGTTGGCATGGAAGTGATACCTGGACTCTGCTGGCCTTTGCTTTTACCTACACATTTGTGTAGGTAAAAGCATTAGCTTCCCAAAATCAGGATATGACATAATTATATGTTGCTATGAAATAACAGGTGATGTTATGAGCTAATGTTTGGTGATCCTTAGTTGATTGATTTTTTTTTTTGTTTAGGTTTATTAAAATTGTTTACTAAACTTTTTCTGTTGTAGTGAAAACAGTTATTTTTTTTAATTCAAATTGCCTGTCAGTAAAGGAAAAACTAATGTTGTGGTTTTGGAGAGCAGTATGTTATTTTATTGATACTTCTGGCTTTAAAGATTAAATCAATGGGAATTATATAGTGCTCTGGTGAATTTACAGCTAGCAGTAACCAAGCAGGGACTTAAAACCTCCCCAGGCAGTTGCACACCTGCGTAAGGAGGTGGTGCAGTGCTGGAGGTGGAGCCCGGCAGTGTGGCTGTGGCAGTGCATGCTTGGTCTGCTAATTGGTCATGGTCTAATGGATTTCAATTTATGTCTAGATCAGATCAGCAGCAGAGCTGGGAAGGAAACTGAATTTTCAGTCTCATTCACTTAGGAAGCTTCAGCTTGATGAATACTAGAAATAGTTGGGAGCTCAGTTTGTCTCAAGGTGTTGTGATTCAAAAAATTATTTGATAGACTTGTCTGAAGGCAATTTCTCATTGCATTTAGTATGATGTGCACCTAGCAGAGCTTGTGCTGGGACTGCTGAACTGCAGCAGCCCTACTCTGTCTGCCGATGAGCTGTTGTCTCCTCTAATTTGAATTATAGATTTTGTTTCCTAAAATGGATGTTCCCTGACTTCCTAGGGCATGCCTTTATTTTTGAAGTTGGTAAGAGATGCTTGTGTTTGACTGTCTTTTGAGTTTCTTCCACAGTGCAACCCAGTTTGCGATATAGACAGTCATTTCCGTGGCCTCTTGTACCCTGCCACAAAAACCAAACCAAAAAACAAATCAGAAAGAAATGCTGATTTACCGAACCCTGCTCAGGAAGAGGAAAGCAAACAAGTGATGCAAAGGCAATCACTCACCGTGTCCCACCAGCAGACCGATGACGAGCAATGGCTACCTTGGGCAGACTGCCCTCCAGTTTTATCACAGAGCCTGATGTTATGTGATCTGGAATATCCCTTTGGCCAGTTGAGGTCAGCTGTCCCCACTGTGCCCCCTCCCAGCCTCTTGCCCACCCCACTCGCTATGGAGGGGCAGAGTGGGAAACAGAGGAGGCCTTGGCACTGTGCAAGTACTGCTCAGCAATCGCTAAAACACTGGTGAGTTATGCTGGTTTAGCCACAGATCCAAAACCCAGCACCGTATGGGCTGCTGTGAAGAAAGTTAACTCCATCCCAGCTGCACCCAGTATACCATGATACAATTAATTTGAAGATACAAATTGCATCAACATCTGTAAGCTAATATTTAATTGAGGGCGATTTTTAACATTATCAACTTTCATTGAACTTATTGTAACTGTGGGTAGTAGGCAGAAAATAAATACTTGGTTTCTTTTCTGTTGCTTTCTGAAATAGAGAATTGGGGCAGATGAAATCTAAGGAATAGAAAGAAGAAATGGTTCATTTTAGTAAAGGCAAGCTTTATACTTTTCTTTTGCCAAGCATGCAACTTTCATAGCTGGAATATTTTTCCATTCATGCTATCTTAGGTGCAGACAGACTGTTCATTGCCACAACTGAATGTCCATATGCCACGTATCTAACAGACAAATTTGGTTCAGATGGCTTTGTAAATGGATTTTACGTGGAAAGGTTCAGATGAAAGAGCCCTGTAGCACCTTCTTGAACACCATATTAATTCACCAGTATATGAGTTTGCCACATGTATGCACATATAAAATAAAATTCTCTTTCTTGAGGTATGCTCCAATGATGATAACACCTAATATGCTGTGTTTCAGTGACAGCTTTAGTGGGACACTGTTTCCACTCTTCAGTTCTCTGATGACTGGATATTACAGCTCTCTGCATGCTTTAACCAAGAAGTTGCACTGCTGTGGTCTTGGTCTCCTTCGTTGGTTAGACATTGAATAAGGATTAAATTGGAGTTTTGGATAGAGTGCTGTGTTCAGCAGCTGGATAGACTTCTATTTGGAGAATTGAAGATAATGTTTTCTGGAAGATGCCAATATCTTTTTCTCCCTTTTGTTGTTCTTTCTTCTATTACAATAGAAAAGGGAATTTGCATAAGGTTTAAAAAAATATAACATTAGTTCAGAATTCATAAGGTGAGAGAGGAGGATAGAGTTATTGGCTTTTGCAGATTTGACCTTGCTTTCAATCTGTCCTTCTGTAGATGGTCTTAAATGCAGCAAGAGCTGCATCAGAGGAAACATACCACATTATCTGCTCCTTCTGTTATTTATGCACTCTTTTGTTTCTGTTTAACCATGTCTTTTTAGGCTGCACTAAGGCGAATGGATAATTTTATTTGAGGGGAAGGAAAAAAAATTGTTTGTATTTTATTTAAGCTTTTCAAGAGAAGACTCTTACCTGGGGAAGCAGAAGGAGGTAGTTGAAAGGAAGGAGGAGGAAGTACATTTAACTCCCCTCCCAGGGATTCACAGCCTTGTCTAATCAGGGGTGCAGAGCAGGCTGATGCTCTGTGGATGTGAGAACCTGTTCTCCATATCTGTTCCTGCCTCATCCTCCCTGTGTTATTTCCCTTACATGGATTCCTATACAGGCAGTGGGGAGGGCTTCACAGGACTCCACCTCTTCTTGGGAAGATCAGTGGAGGATATAATGTCTCTCATGGGCACTGCAGAGGTCCTCAAGAACAGTTCTGTGGGGGGTTCTTCGACATGAATTTGGGGTAATTATACCTTAGTGGCTGGCCCTACAGGTTGACCGAGGCAGAGAATCTATAGTTGAGTAGTCTACCATTTAGCACACTTTCTACCACTTCCCCTGTTGAAATAGGACAGAACAGAAATTACATAGGAAATATATCATTAATCTAATAACTTTCTGTTACGACCCGGACCGGACAGACCAGAGGGCCGTAGAGGTTCTGGGATCCCCCTGGGCTAAATTAAGGTGAAACGACACCAAACGATCGCTTTGAACGCTTTATTCGAACAATCCAAACTGCGGAAGGCATAACGGTGGGCAGCGTGGGTTGCAGCAAAACGTTCACAAGAAGAGAGAAAAGAGAGGAATAAGGAAAAAAAAAAAAGAGGGGGAAAAGAAAAGAGATAGTCACCACCCTTGGATCCCGCGATGTCGGCGACGAGCGTGGCAATCTTCCCGCAATGTCGGCGACGAGCGTGGCAATCCTCCGGTGATGGGCGCGCGCAAAAATGGAGAAGGGTTCCCTTGTTTATACAGTCTCTAGTCCCTGCTTCCGTGTCGGTGTTGTGTGTGTGCCTGCGCCGGCAGTTGCTAGGTGGTTGTAGTCTGCCTCCTGGGGGTTGCTGGGATGAAGGCTGAAGTCTTCCTCAGCTGCCCTCTAGGTGACCTAGGTCCCACTCATGTTCTTGTGGAATCGCCTTTCTTTAGCCGTTACTCAGTTGTTTATTCTACCGAATATTTGGCTGTCCCTACCCCCACATGTCTTTAGATAACTAAAGAATGTCTCAACACTTGCAAGCGGACCCCCACGTGTCTTTAGATAACTAAAGAATGTCTCAACACTTGCAAGCAGACCCCCACATGTCTTATACAAGCAAGATTTGATTAACAAACAAACTCGGGTCACACAGACCCACCTTGGTTGCTACAATGTTTGAGACATTGACAGACATTAACTCTTCCAGTCCCTCACACTTTCATCAGCAAAAGTAGTAACATGCTGCAAGAAGACACCACTCTGTGTGGTGCAGTCGACACGCTGGAGGGAAGGGATGCCATCCAGAGGGACCTTGACAGGCTTGAGAGGTGGGCCAGTGCGAACCTCACGAAGTTCAACAAGGCCAAGTGCAAGGTCCTGCGCATGGGTTGGGGCAATCCCAAGCACAAATACAGGCTGGGCGATGAGTGGATTGAGAGCAGCCCTGCAGAGAAGGACTTGGGGGTGTTGGTTGACAAGAAGCTCGACATGACCCAGCAATGTGCGCTTGCAGCCCAGAAAGCCAGTCACATCCTGGGCTGCATCAAAAGAAGTGTAACCAGCAGGTCGAGGGAGGTGATTCTCCCCTTCTACTCTCGTGAGACCCCAACTGGAGTACTGCGTTCAGCTCTGGGGCCCCCAGCATAAGAAAGACATGGACCTGTTGGAGCAAGTCCAGAGGAGGGCCACAAACATGATCAGAGGGCTGGAGCACCTCTCCTATGAAGACAGGCTGAGAGAGTTGGGGTTGTTCAGCCAGGAGAAGAGAAGGCTCTGGGGAGACCTTATAGCAGCCTTCCAGTACCTAAAGGAGGCCTACAAGAAAGCTGGAGGGGGACTTTTTACAAGGGCATGTAGTGATAGGGCAAGGGGTAATGGCTTTAAACTGAAAGAGGGTAGATTTAGATTAGATGTAAGGAAGAAATCCTTTACAGTGAGGGTGGTGAGGCACTGGAACAGGCTGCCCCAAGAAGCTGTGGATGCCCCATCCCTGGAAGTGTTCAAGGCCAGATTGGATGGGGCTTTGAGCAACCTGGTCTAGTGGAAGGTGTTCCTGCCCATGGCAGGGGGGTTGGAACTAGATGATCTTTAAGGTCCCTTCCAACCCAAACCGTTCTATGAGGAGAAACAGATGCAGGGCTGCTGGAGGTCTGGGTTTACCATTCTGATATGTCTTGGGAACATGCACTATGAATGCTTGCATTCTTCTAGATGGTACTGCAAATCATTTAGGAAAAATTGGTCAGCTTTTTTTTTTTTTTACTACTATGTCTGTAACTGGTTCAATATAATGATGCAAGAGATCCCTTGAAATAGGGGCTTGTCGTGCATCTACTAAAGCAAATGGAGAATAAATCTCATAAGCAAAATCTTCCCTTATTTGCACCTTTTTGACTTTTATTGATAATTGATTTTGACAAGCATGTGCAAGAAGCAAGTCATGATGAAATCAATGCCTTGACGTATTGTCAGAAGCTGTTTATGGTACACCTAGGTTTCTTAAACTAGTATTTGAGTCCTGTGGAAAGATGTCAGGGTATATTCACACAATTCATGGGTGAGATAGAATGAGAAATTTAACCTGTTTAAGTATCTGTATAAGTCTCACTGGTAAGCTGCAACTTCTTGTTTCTCCGCCATCTATGTTATAATTACTGCACTTTACTGTGTGGTTGGAGGAGGCCTGTTTTTATTTCAATTCCTTGAAGAGGTACCATTGCTACTTCAGATCTGGTATCCTCAGTTAAATTGTGAGGAGCTGTTCTTCCTGCAATTACAAGCTTTTAAAATGTTAATCTTTCATATTTTCCTCTTCTTTCCTCTGTGGTCAAGTTCGTTGCTATCATTCTGGGCAATTAACTGTTTTATTAGCAAGCTTAATGTATGCCTTTAATTTCCTCTAAGCAGAAACAGTCCTTGATTTAAAGCTGCAATGGCAAATAACAAATGGGAAACCACTCCTTTTAAATGAAGATATATGGTAGACTTGCTTGGATTTATATCAAGTGTGGAATGATTTATCTTTTGGGACAGCCAATAACAATGCTATACCATGCCTTCAAGTAAGTTTGAGATGGTCAAGTAAGGAAATACAAAGAAAAATCTTGCCTGCCTTCCTCTCTCTCCTTGAAAGCTATGGCAATACTAGGCTGGACTTGAGTAACTCACCACCCTCCCACCCCCTCATTGGCTGTACTCTGAGGACAGCTTCAGATGACACGACTGGGGTAAAGCCTGCCTTTCTGTCTTTAGTAGTTTGGAACTTATGTTAGGCTTAAAGTGCGAATTTGACTTTTGACTTTTTTATTTCTTATGTATGTGACAGTGTTCTCATGCTGAAAAGACATGATCAAGCCAGTCTTTGGTCTCAGACATTGTTAAAACAGATGGAAGTTATTCTTTCAGGGGAAGCTGGAAATTACAGGAGACTGTAACTGTAGGGGAATATATATTTTGCAGGTGGTTATTCTTTAAATATAATAAATTCCACTAGAGAGATCAATTTTCATTGTATTCTGAATAGATTTTTTTTTTTTTTTTAAATCTGTCATCTGATATCCAGAACTCTCCATTTCATGCTCACCTGCTGGCTGGGGCCAGCAAGCGAGGACAACGCTGAGGCCTGAGTCAAGATCCTCTGAAGTCAATCAAAGGGCTCCTGCTGACATCCACAATCTCTTGATCAGGGTGTATGCAAGTGGTGGTGATATATGATGTGCTCCAGATTTAGGTGAAATCAGTGTTTTCAGGGACTTCAGTGGCATTTTGGAGTATACCTTATTCTATATGGCTGAAGTTTGTTTTTTGGTGTATATGTGTGTACATGTACACAGATATTGTTGCATGTCTCAATGCCATCTAAACTGAACAATCTGTGACTGGTTAAAAATGTTTAAGTTGAACATGCAAGTTCCATAGCTCAGCCTCTATTTCAAATTTTACTAGTGTTTTCCAAATGGTTAAAAGAAAGAGGAAACATTTCATTACCATGGCCTTGAAAGGAAAAAGTGAATCTCTTAATTGAAAGAGAAGCAAACAGATTATCATCAAAATCCCAGTATCGGGCTGAAGCAGACTTGAGTGAGCTGACTTTCATCTCTCCTGCCTTTTTTAATAAAAATTATTTTTGCCTGAGCTCTGTCACAGACAATTCTACAAAGGGAAGGACGAAGTGTCAGGGCTGAGACTACTGTGGGGAGCAATAGCTGAAACAGCAGAAGCGCTTGAGGTGTCCTTGTGACATGAGAGAAGCCCTGAGGATTGGTAAGCTTGCAGGGCAGGGTTCAAACCCAGGCACAAGCTAAATGCAGATTTGCAAGCAGTGCAAACAAGAAATATTGGCAGCTCCAGGAAGAGTAAAGGCGAGGAAAGCCCCGAGTAACGTATGACTAGAAGGACCCGAGGGATGCTTGTATCCTTCTATTCAGGGATGCTTGGAGCAGCAGAGCTAACGTTAACCGGGGCTGCCAGCTCAGATCTAATGTCTTGAAAACATACCATGCCTGGATTACCTTGTCAGAAGCCATCACTGCAGAGCCTCAGGAATTAAAATTGGATTGGCATTTTGTCTTTAGTGATATTGCAGGGTTGCATTCGTTATGAATGTGAGGATGTCTGGTATTTTGGGTATAAAGAATGGTACAGAGGACAGTTGCTCAAGAAATAAAAATAAAACACTCCCTAAATAATGGGATGTCTGAATTTTAGGCTGGGCTTCAAGATGGTTTTCCATGATAGTGTAAGTAACTAATTAACCTTGTTAGCTTGAGGAATCAGTGAAGAGCCAGGTGGAAGCCTGCCCATGTCATTGAACAGTCCTTGGCAAGGCATTTTGACTTTCCTTAGTCTGATTTTTATATGCTGTTGAGGGAAGGATTGCCAGTACAGTAAGAATTTGGGAGACAGAAAGAGTGACTTAAAAAAAAAAAAAAAAAAGCCCTCTACGTGCCAAGTCTATCATCTGCTTTATTAGTATGTAATTTGCTGTGTTTACTGAAAACTCCAGTCATGCTGGGAGTTATCAATCTGATATGATGCATGTGCTGTGACCGTTTCTCCTAAAAAATCAGATTTAATCAGCTCTGCTTACAATATGGAAAATCGTGCAACTTACACTAAAGCCTTTACTTAGAAAGAATGTCACAGTTAAGGTATACACTGGAAATACCAGTTCTGAGAAGACCTTAAGGATGAAAAGGAAATATAAATTTCGTCCTCTGAGTGAGAGGAAAACCAAGTCATTGAGCTGCAGCTAGTATAAGGTCATGCATTTCTCTCAGATAAATTAACTGGGAGAGATAAAACATAAGAGGACAATAGTAAGAGAAAGGGCTTCATCTTCAGCAAACAAACTGGAAACACATTAATACTGCAGTGGAAAGGATCAGTTCAAGAAAGCAACAGGCTAGGAGTAACTTCAGGTATATTCCATTGCCATGAACACCTGACGCATGTAGCAGAAGAGGGGAGAATGAAATACCCAACTCCTCATCTGTAAACTAACTGAAATAAAAGAGCAACTTGGGAAGAGTTTTGTGCAAGAAAGTCCTAGCATTATATTTTAGTTTTTCATCTATGTTACTCCAAGCTTAAGTATTCAGGTACAGTCTTTCAACTTCAAGACAGATTGGGCTGCAACCTACTTAAGGCAGAAGTTTATTCAAGACAATATGTGTGAGATTAGCCCGTCAGCGCTATAATTACAGAAGTGAATTCCCTATCGATCGGCCGTTCCACCAGCCACCGCAGATTTGTCCCCTGGACAGAGACTGCAGGGCTTACTTCCTTGCGTGCTCAGTTTTGTGCTAGTTCAGGCTAACCCAAGATCTTCGCTTGTGCTATATAACCCTTACTGCACTGCTTCCCTCTTGTTCAATATCTGTGGGTTTGTTGGATGCGTTTAAGTTTGTTAAATATGTGACTGGGCAGTAACTGTAGCAATCTAATAGTCAAAACCTAGGTTACAGAAAAGCTCATTATTCATTGTCTTATCTCCTCTCCTTCCAGACAGAAGAACTGCTCATGAGTTCCTCATTTCACATCTGCGTACTTTTCCTGATGGCTTCTTAAATCTTCCCCTTATACCAACTAAATCAAGGTTTATGCCTGCATCGGGTAACAGGGCTTTGGATTGTAATCAAAACCTTTTTCTTTGTGAGAATGAATTGTGTTTTCATCCTTATTTTTGTCTAGTGCTCAGACTCATCACAGAAAAAAACCTGACAGGTAGAGGGCATTTGGTTTTTTTTCAGAGGAGCAGCAAGGTTGACTACAGAAGGATGCTGCTAACCTCTGTATATGCACCATCCAGCACAGGTTTTGTTGCTCGTAGGATTTACAGCATGTTTCCATGCCATACTTGTTTCTACAAGCTTTAAGGACCAGTTTAGATATTAGTACTGGGTCAGTAGCAAGAAATCTCCCTCGAGAGCTGTAAATAATAGTCTCTGATTAGTGTCAGGTAGTGGAGACATTTATTCCCAGAGCTCTGTAATAAAGCTTGTGCTGTGGGCTGTGTCAGAAATGCAGTTATTTTAGCCACTGATTTCTCTCAATATTTTTACCTGTTCAAATCCCTTTATTTTGTTTTGAGTTTCTTTTAGTTGTCCTGGATCATCAATGTGATTGCCAGGCAAAGTAGTCTTCGAGCTGTGTTCAGTCAGGTTAGCTGGGGCTTCCCACACCTGAAGAAACTCTCAGGTGATGGCAGCCACTGTTCTTGGCTTTGTCAGCTGAAACACCTGATGGAAAGGACCATCACCTGTACAGCACTGCACCTGGACAGTCTTGTAGGGCATGACTCCAACCAGATGCAGGTTATGAAGCCACTTGCAGTTACACTGAGCATTTAAATAGTCTTTGGCAAGCTGAATGATAGCACAAGCGGAAGGTCTGGTATTTGTGCAGCTAGCGTGTGGGTTGGGACCAAAGCAGCCTCAGAGTATCCTGAGAGAGTTCCGCTTCTTTGCGAGGCGAGCAGCCTTCATGGCTTTGGACAGCCACAAAATATCTGACGGTTCAAGAGCCACAGGAGATCTGTTGAGTGTGTCCTGTCAGGAGTTTGTGCCTCTTTGAGTGGCTCAGTGTTAACATCACATCTCTCAACCCAAAGACGTTGACACTTAAGTATGTTATGAATACTTGGGCAATGTTAGAAATACCTTTTCAGGCTTTAAAGTTAGTAGGATGATTATATGATCAGCTGAAAAATGCAGAAATTCCATAGTCTCCTCAGTGCAGCTGGATGGATGTTTTGCTCTGGGCAGGACTCTGAAGATTACTTCTTGATTTACACCCCCCACCACGCCCCAGAGTATTTTATTGCTTTGTAACTGTAGAAAAAAGATTCTGACAGAGGACAGTATAAGCGATGAGCGTGAATGTTGCTTGCTTAATGTTCTTGGTAGTTTGTGCCATTTCTTGCGATTATAGGATCCAATAGATTAGAAGTTGTTCTGAAAGCTTTTGGTTAGGGAAACGGATGAAATGCAGTAGAAGTTTGTGCTCACATATGGCTACTATGTTTTTGATAAGTGTTTTTGTTGTGGTTTAACCCCAGCCAGCAACTAAGCACCACACAGCCACTCGCTCACTCCGTGCCCCGCAGTGGGATGGAGGAGAGAATCGGGGGGGGGGGGGGGGGGGGGGAAGTAAAACTCGTGGGTTGAGATAAATACTGCTTAATAGGACAGAAAATGCACGGTATTTCCACAAACAGAATGTAGTCACTTTTTTTTTTAATAGTCTCATGTTACTAGCATCTTACTTGAAAGATTAACTTTGTATAAGTTTCTTTTGCTTCTTAAACTGGCTGTTAATATAGATGTGGATCACTTCAAGTACAGAAGATTTTAGTTCCATAAAAATGCATAGCACATTTGAGTTTATAAAAAATTAGCTTTCTTCACTTTGAAGTTAGTTTCCACCCTGCCCCCCCAACCCCCAAAACCACCCCGCCCCCCCAAACCAACAACAACTTCAATTCTGTTTACTAGCAAAAAGTAAGATCTCAGTTGCTCACGTGTTACCTCAAAATGTCATCCTACAGCTTTTAGTTGTGGTCAGTCTTGGGGGCCAACCCAATGCCTTTGCTGGAGCTGACTGACTGTAATCTTAGGTCAGAATTCAAAAAATGGGCTAAAAATAATCTTAGTATAGATTTTTTTGTTCCCTTCCACAAGCCATAGAAGCAATACTACATGAATATTAGTTAGGTTAATAATAACAACTGAACAAAACATCTGAAATGGATTCATCTGATTTCTGTGATTTGAAATGATGAAGCATACAAGAATACTTGAAATCTAATAGGATGCTCTTGGAGAGCATGTTACATCTAAATGGGGTGGAATGCATGCATAGGCAGCAACTGCAACTCTGTTACTTGCTCTAGGCTCCTGAATTAAAGATACAAAGTAATCTGCACATGCTTCCTTGGAAATATTAAGGGACAATGATTCATTAAGTAGTTTCTGAAGAGAAAGCTTTTCAGATTAGACCACTGTCGAAATAGTAATTCTCTCCTGAAGGAATTTGTAAGAATCTGCTTTCACTTGTATATTTTGTTGCCTTTTTAATAAAGGAGGGAGAAGGAGAAATGTAGACATGTGCCAAACGTATGCAAGTTGAGGCATGCTGCCAGCTGACCAAAGGCTTTCTCTGGTCCTGCTGAATGTGTATTAGTAAAATCAGTGCAAATATTTCTCATGCAATTCTGTCTCTTAGCTTCAAGTTCCGTAATTTGGCTGACTTTAACACCAGAGAAACTGCAATGGAATAAATCAACTTGGAAAAAAAGCTCTCGTCACAGGTAGGTGTTAGATAACTGAGAGGTGCAGTAGAAAGAATCCTTGGACCGTGATCTCCAGGCAGTGGCTGTCCTTCATCCTCTTCTCTGCACTTTTAATACCCTTATTGATTCATAGAGCTATTACATTTTCCACATTGCTCACTTTGAATCTGCTGTAGTTTGGTCTATATGAGAGGTAAATGGATGATTGTACCAAAACGAGGAGCTTGATACTATTCTGTATCTTATTACAGGAGAAGTGAAATTGCTGTTTCAGGATATCTCAGTGAAACTTCCTCTTTTCTGTATATAAACAAGCTTGGATTACATTAGAAATATAAAATATTAATCAGCCACATTGATGCTGCTTTTATTCTAGGGATTTATTCTGGATCTGCTTGGTAAAGACATAATATGCATGTTAAGTGCTTTTCTCTTTAAAGTTAATATGTTTGGAATTGTTTCTGTCAAATACAATGCTTCAAAATACTTTTCTGCTTTATTAATCTACCTTGTGAAAATATGTTTATTTGGTTTGTTGTTATCACTGGAAGATGCCAAAGAGGAACTCTTAAGCTGTTCTCTCAACTACTGAGAGCAAAGTACAGAGGTTAAAGTAACCTTCTCTGTGTTTGAAGAGGCAAGCTGTTCTAGACTTTGCTTAAAAAACAACTCTTTTCAGGAAAAAAACATGCTCTATGAGTTCATTTTCCTGGATTAACAGTTAAAGATAGAAGGATGATGACAGCCTGGAATCATGTATCTCAGACCCAAGCAATGTACAGGTGTGAGTTACCCTGTGGAGGAAGGCGTGGGGACCCACCATGTTCTGCCAGGCCCAGTTCCTGATTAGGGGTGCTTTTGCTGGCAGGGCTGTAGCCAGCCTGCCCTAAAGCATCTGAATGCAACATGTTGGATAAGAGGAACGCTCTGTTGTGGGTGTCAGTCTGTTTCACTCTTATTTCCATCTTGCTTATCTACTCTTGGGTAGTTTGTAGAGGAGGACTGCATGAGGACAGCTACTTGGGACTGCTCAGGAGACTGAGGACCCTGAAATAGTACTTGGCTTTGGCTATGATGGCACAGTAGGATAGATTGAGTAGAAACTTGAGTACATGTTTTGCTCAGGATTGTACGTGTTCTAAATTTGTTGCTGAAGCAAAACAAGTTGATTTGTTTTGAATTTTTATTTTTACATGACTTTAGCTTTTTCTTTCAATTGAGCTGGACTAAGTTACACTTTTGATACTACTGCAGATGGCAAATAAAACTCAATTAGCCAAAAAAGATACTGTAATCTTATGAGATCATCTAGCATTTCAGTGATGTTACTAAGCTTGATTCTAATGAGCACTGCAGTAGCAGAACCACAAAAACCAGCTGAGGTTATCTGGCAAGTGTACACTTGTGAATATGTTGCTGCGTGATTCCACCAGTTCAGCACATCTTTAAACAGGGGTGTGTTACTGGTAGAAAAATGGGGGGGGGGGGGGGGGGGAAGGCAATCAGCCTTGGCAATGAATATGTGGCTGACTGGGGTAGATTCCAGTGTTCGGGAGAAATAAATCTGTGGAGCAGGCATAGAGTTGTGATTCAGATTCCCATCTCAACGGGCAGGGCTGCCCACTCGGAAGGGTATTTATTTTCCATGCTTTACTAATAGCATGGAGTTTTGTTAAAAAGCAGGTGTGTATTAATCTTTCTGTATTTAACAGAACACTAAGCCTCACTGGGGGAAACAGACCAAGAACCCATTCCTTCTGTGAAATATTCACTATGGTATATTACTGTCTCTAAAAGATAGGTGGAAGATTGACTGTTTTGAAATAAGTTAAACAATAACTGATCCTTCCAAAATACTATCAAGGGGAGACTAAATATAATAAAAGTACCCAGAATTGTGTTACATCACCTTTTATTTAATGACTTTTAAAAAGGTCATTTATAGTTGATACTGTATTACTTATATCATGTATTTAGTGTTTATGAAAGTTTCCCTGAAAATTGAATAACTGAGAAATTTTCAGTTTTAGGATTGCAAAATACACCCAGGATAATATATTGGTTGGTATATTGACTGGTCATTTTTTCAGTTAATAGTGAATCTGTTGAGGTTATCTGTGAATATCGTAGATATTATTCAGCCTGAAATAATTTCTTGAGTAGCTGCAAGGAGAAAATAAGTTCGGTCCTAATCCAATGAAACATCTTCTTTGTTATTAATGCCATGGAAACCTGAAGGCCTATTTACATGCTGAGGTTATCACGTGCTTAAGTGCTTTCCTGGATTGAGACCTCTTTTGCATCTTTATTGAAAATCCACTTAGAGAACATCCAGATCAATCTTGTTGCCATTTTGGCTCCTAAAACAGGGTTTGCAGTGCTGTTTTTCTCTTTTGCACTGCTTTTATTCTTTCATGACTTGAAGTGAACCAATTTCCTTTTTGCTAACTCCTGATAACTGATGTGACAGGGTGAAATGCCCCTCTGACATTTAAAGGATGATGATATTGATAACAATATCAGTGCGGGGAGCTTGGTAACTGTGTCTTTTGGATGTTTACATTCATCTTGCATGCTGAATAAAGAGTAAATTACCAGCACATCATATGACCATTTGTCCCGTCCTGCTCGGCGGGTTTAGGGAAAGGTAGTTCGATATACTCTGGGCGGTGCGTGGGAGAAACAAAGTTCTCAGGGGGTTTAATCAAAGCAACTTTACTTCCAAACTTTAAAATTTTTGGACCAAATAAGGCACTTAGGAAAACTCTGACTGGATTTCTTGGTTAGGCTTACAATATATTTCGAGAAGAGGAAGGAGAGAGGGA
The DNA here is from genome assembly GCF_018139145.2 of Gymnogyps californianus. NCBI lineage: Eukaryota > Metazoa > Chordata > Aves > Accipitriformes > Cathartidae > Gymnogyps > Gymnogyps californianus. The sequence goes on from NC_059471.1 coordinate 152,273,615, forward strand.
GAGGGGGGAGAGATCACCAGTCCGGGTTCCAGCATTAGTCCAGCCAACGGGGAGGGGGGGGGGGTGTGGTCTCTGGTCTGTGGGCATCTGCTTTTCCTCTTAGTTTCCCCCCTTTTTTGGCACTTGCCTTCTCCTTATATTCTTATCCTTCAATGTGGACTGCCTCTTATTTTAATTCGCCTCGCTTGCTATGTAAATTGCACGCATGCTTCTTGCAGGTGTGGGGGGGCAAGTCTTTTTGGTCTTGAATTCAGTGGTCGCAATCTCCCCCTGCCACATTTACCTTTCCCCTAGTTACTGCTGGCTTCGCAGCTTCTTGGACAATTCATCCAGCCTTTGACAGGCTACTCCCTCTTATCAGTCTTGAGCTCCTCTTCAAGGATCGTAAATTGCGAGTGTTTGAGACATTCTTCGGACAGGCTCAGGGGATCTAACATCCTCCCCTGCACCCTTATCAAGTTTTGTCTCCTGCCGTTATCCTTTGGAACAACCAGCTCTTTGTTCCAGGGTGTTACGAGGTTTTTTTTTTTCCAGTTCGTCTCCTACACCATTAAGTTTGTATATTTTATAAGTTAGGAGAGCAGATCTGCATCTTAAAACATCTGCTGAGATGTCTCCAGCTTCCATTTGTGTTTGGCAGGGCTGAAACTTCTAAAATCCAGTTTAGTCCTGAGTATGAGATGCTTCAGTGTAGTTGACATTCTCCAGGTCCAGATTAAGATAAAAATCATGTTTGACAGAAACATCAGCTATATTTGGGGGAGAGAAAAAAATTGGGGGGGGCAGATGAAAAGGAAGAATGATTAAGTTTTCTAACATGCAAAACAGTGTCCTGAAGAAGCAAGATTAATGTGTACATACTTATTCTTACATCTTGAGCCACTGGGACTTGAGCAGCTGTTTCACTATGGAAATTCAAAGCCTAAGAAGAGTTACTAGTCAAGATTTCTGGAAGTGTGTATGACCTTGCCTGTGATTAATGCTAGGCCTAAGCCAGCGAGATGAATCCAGCTCCCCCTAAAGACTTTGATCAATGTGTTTATTTAAGTGAGTATAGTAATTGCTACATCTGACTTGCTTTTGAAATGAGGTCTCTGTATCCACAAAAAACTTTATCTGCATATCGTGTCTATACAGTGGGGGGGAGTAGCTGTTTCTGTAGTAGAAAAGGAACATCTTTAATGGGAAGTTATCTGATGGGAGGGTGTTTTTTGTTTGTGGTTGGGGTTTTTTTTTGGGGGGGTGGGGTGGTGTTCCCCCCACTGGTAGACCATACCTCTGGAAAAGAATTAATCATACCTTAAATTGTGTCACCTGATCTTAGCAATTATTCATAGTAAAACTTTATTTCATGACCTAAAGGAAAACATAGCAAGATAAAATCTGTGGAGCCCAGTAACTTTTAAAAATTTGTGTAATAATGTTTCGTGTAATCCAGCTGCCTAAATGAGAGCTTGTGAGTGGTTTTCCATGCATGATCTAGTGATGCCTAGCAGCTCTGAAATGACTTCTCTTTAAGGGGTGAATGAGTAACTAACCTAAATGTAGACTTTTAATGTCAGTAAACTTAAATTCACTTTACAGCAAAGTTCTTATAGGGATCTGGAAGAAGATAAAGGCAGGAAATCACTTACCTAGATTGATTTTCAGGAATCTCCAAACCCTACAGGTAAATCTCCTATTCCAAGACAGCAATATATAGGGGATAGTAAAAAATAGTTTGAAATAAGCAATGAAGATATTTAAAACAGAGCAGATGTTCTATTTTCTTGTGTTATATAAAGTTCATATGACTGTGAAATCAATTTTGTGGCAGGGATGTTTTCTCATATAGCAACAACAATTGCCTGGCTTAATTCTCAACTGCTGTCTTGCCTTTCTGCAACTAGTTGGAAAAGATTTGTTTGAAATACCATTAGAAATTCTCTTTTCTTTCCTTGCCCCTACATTCAGCTGCTCTGTAGCACTGATTATTTCAGATGGGCAGATGCCTTTTCCTTTTCTAAGGTTAGGCATCTCACAGTCCATGTATCCGTTACCCTGACCCCTGTAAGAATGTGGGCTGTAGGCAGCAAAAACTGTACAATTTATCATTCACTTGAAAATTACTTTACCCAAGAACCTGGAAACATCTGTGGGTATGAAAGGGAACAATATACCAAGCAAAGCTGAAAGTAGGTTATATCCCTATTTTCTTTAGCAGGATAAAAGAAGGCTTCAGGTGTACCCATCTTCCATGACTGATTGTTGTACCTTGCCAGAACTGACTTGTTAGCTGACTCTCTCAGGGCAACCTGCTTTGCTTAATAAGGTCCAAGTGACTGGAGCAAAAGCTTTCATGAGATCCCCAGAGAGTGAACAAAGGTCTGGATTTTGTTCTTATTGGTTTCCTTGAGGTTGTCCACTGGTAAAAACTGAATCATTTGTATATCAGCTTTTCTAATTCCATGTCAGCTCTCTGGGAGACTTTTCTGTGATACATGCTCATGTAATGATTTAAGAAGCCAACTACGACAGCATGGGGAAAATGGCTGTCTTCATAAGCAGTCTCTCTTTATGGCATGTGTTATGTGCCCTCAGCTTTTAAGTGCAGGGATGATCAACATGCTTTTGAACATCCTTGGAGGTGACTTCCTTTCCCACTTCAGTTGGAAGAGGTTGTCCATGGGGAACTGTAGGTACATCCGCACAACAAAGAGGCACATTGACTGAAAGACACTCATGCTTCCTGGAAGCAGCGTGGTACAGTGATGTGGCACTCCACCAGGCAGCTAATTCATAGTGAGCTCTGAGTTGTGGCTGGCACATGCTGTGCACCATGCCAGCACGCTCACACTCGTTCTGGTGCCTGAGCTAGCTCATTCATGGCTAACTGGGTGCATCTATATAGCACCGGACGGTGTTTTATTTCTCACTTTATTGTGTGCTGTCAGAGTGATGTTCCCATGGACCCCATCCTGCGGGTGAAGGCTGATACAAGTACATTCTGTCTCTTTGAGCTATAAGAAAGGCTTTTGTGACAGTCACGATGCACCTTCTGAGGATCTCCCTTTATCTTTGGGATAATCTAAAAAATAAAAACCCCAAATACCCAAACAAACCCAAACCAAAACAGAAAAAACAAGCCTTCTTTGTCCAGACTTCTTAGCAGGAACTATACTTTGAGCATATTCATGTCATGTGCCAGATTTTTATCTGTGGGTGGCACTTCATGCTCATTCTTTCCTTGGAGCCTGAAGGATGTTCCTGGTGGCTGTAGCTTTTCCCAGTGCAATAGGTCATTCAGTTCTTTGGACCATGAGTCTCCTGTAGGCACCTGAGCAGGTACCTTACTAAGCTGCTTTTGGTTCAGTGACTTGTTCTTCCTATAAACACTTCTTTTCTTCCTTGAGACCTGAACAGCTGAGCTACTACCCTCTCATCTATCTGTGTGCTCCTTACTTCATCCACGGTCAAGGCACCATCTGGGAAGCTGGGGGCTGACAGATAGCACAGGCTGGCCTTCCTCCCCTGGCAGAGGTAAGGCTGTTTTCCTTTAGCAGGGCTAACCACACAAAGACGTGTAGTTACTTGTAGCCTGTTTGATTCAGGACAATTGGTTTGATTTCTTAAGCCATACAGAGATCCTTTTTATTGAACTACCTCATTCACTGAAGTATCAGGTTGTCTTTGTCACCTTATTTCTATAGCATTTATCAGTACATAAAATAACTTTCTGTCTGTCTTTGTATTCTTTCCTGCAGTTTAGCAGGAAGGGCATTCAGTCAGATTTGGTGTTGATGGCAGCCACAATTCACAGCTTCATTTTTCTTTGCTTGTTTCCCTGGAGCTGGTTTGTGTTACTGAACAGAAGGCTGATAATTCCCTGCTGAATTTCCAGGACTGCTGAATGAATAAATTGTGTAGGGGAGTGAGTGGGAGGGGAAACACTTCTCTGTGGTGGCTTTTTTTTTTTCTTTAATGAAAAATGTATTCTCTAAAATAGTGAAGCAAATCAACTATAAAAGTGAGCAGCACCAACTATAAAATTAGCCTGAAATGTGCAGGTTATAACTTCTGAGTATGGTTGTTTTGTAGATAAGCCATATGATTCTTTTTTCCCAAAAGAAGTTAAAAGCAATCTATCCTTAATATATGCATGGAAAATAATCTTTAGTATTTTGTTAGGCTACTTTGTAGCACAGGCTGTCAACTTGGACAAAATCCAAGCAGGGAGAGGAGTTCTTATAAGCAGTCCTTCCCCCATCTCCCTCCCCCAGCTCAATAGAGTGCAAGATCTAACCACCTAAATGTGTTTGCATGCTCTCATTGCAGTAAATATCCCTGTTCTTTATAATTACTATATATACAAACATATCCACACATATTAGTATTTAGAAATATTGAAAAGTATTCCTTACCATTGTCATAAAGTGCCTGCTCATGCTGTTACAACTTGGTTTTCCTAGGATGATGCTGATGTATACAAGGAAAAAAAAAAATCCCCAAACTCTGCAGAATTTGATGCTGTCAATCTGATGCTATGAAAATACAGGCTGTGCAGGCATGAAACCTCCATGCAATAATAAGACAGACCTTCGGAAGTAATACATAGAAAAAGATAGGTGATGGAAAACAGCTTGTTTAGTCAGGAAAGATGAATTCAGTCCCAGACCTTTATAGAAGATATCGTGAATAAAACCAGAGGGTACCTGCAAAAGGAAATGTTTTCTGGCTGATAGAGTAAGTGGAGTAATTAGGTGTGAAAGTACACTTATCACAAAGCAGCTTGAAAATATAATTAGTGGATCTCTAATTGGCTCCTAGAAAGGAAAGAAGAAGGGACAGTAAACAGAAAGCAAAATAACTGAAAGATTTTTTGGCAGAGTTTTTTTTTTTAGTGTTAAAAAAACAGATTGCAGGCTCACTTGCCCACCATGCTGACACTGTGGGCATATGTTCTATGTGATGATTTTTCAGCTGACCCGGATATCAGATGAAGTTTTAATATAGGAGAATGATCATCTCTGTAGGAGCTTTTCATTTTACATAGTGTGCTGTGAGATTCCAGATGTAGGTTTCAGCTACATATAAAGTCCATGACATGCAGGGAGTTAGTGGCATTTCATAACCAAAAGCAGAAAATGAGTTTGCAATTGTTAGAAATGCACTTAGAATTACTGAATCTTTTTCTGTTTATTTTTCCTCTCATATGTTTTCAGAAATGTGGTTCTTCAGTTCCTTTCAATAGGCTAAAACAAAGCAAAACCTAGCCAGCCTTGAAACTGAATTTCCTTTTAGCTGTCTGTCAGTATCTCAGGTGCTTATCAGAAGCTGCCTAGCTGCCCATCTTTCTGAAGAGGTGAGGATGCTTTTGTAGATGAAGAAATGTGACTTTAAATGTTTGAGCTTCACTCCTTATTCCACTTCAAAGATGATGAGAAATCTATGCTAAAGAGGGTTCTGGCATACTCAGCATTGATTGAACTTATTTAAAAGAGGCAGTTCAGGATGTTTCTTACAGATACAGTTTTGGAATGGGCAGCAGCTTTGTTCAATAAAATTGATCAAGACGTTAAGATGCACAAACATGCTGCTGTCTCTGTCATGTCAGTGGATGAATTGCTATTGCAGTGTAACAGTCTGTGGATTCTGGGTAAGCAGTTCGCTCTTCTCACAAAATGGATGTTAGATGCACTAAGTGAGAAAATGGGGAATGCAAATATATGGCCCTTGTAAATTCAGTGAACCTTTTCTTCTGAAGTCAAAGCTTATTTGGGGTTCTTACAGTACCATGTATCTTGTGTACTCCAAAATTAAGACTAGTCTTGCTCAGAGCAGCTGTCACGGCAGTGGGAAGGTTAAGGATCTGGAAGGATCTCTGAAGTTCTTCATCTCTTTCTTCCTATAATAGCATTTCCTACTTGTTTGTCTGTTGTCCTTCCCGCTGCCTGGTATTACAACCAATACAGCTAGATCATTTCCATGGGACCAGGAGATCTGGGTTCTCTTGCCATGGACACACAAGCTGGGAAGAAATTTGGGCCAATGTTATTGGTCCTTGGCTACGAAGAGATAGAAACCAACAGTCAAAATGTATATACTTAGACAAGTAGCCTGTTTTTAAAAGAAATCATTTATCTACAATCCTAGTGAAGAAAGTGAGGGAAGTCTATAGCTGGCACCCCTGGAACTCTGTCCTGTTAATGGGTTCAGGCTTGTTATTAACTTCCTTTTTTCCGTGTGTGTGTATATATGTTGTAGTAGAATTATCTACTTTTTAAAATACTGAGATTTTTTTAGGCTCTAATTTTGTGACTACTGAAAATATGGCAAAGGCTTGTGATATAATATTGAAGTATAAAATATAATTTTTTTTCCCCATTCTGCTTTCCTCATGGCTACTACCTATCTCCTTCTGAGTGAACCACTTGAAATGAAAATAAAGCAAGCTAATCCTAGAGAAACTTAGTGGAAAAAAGTCTGTATGTTACTTTACAGAATAATGTCCAAAGGTCAGTGATGGCAGCTCCAATAACTGATAAGTGGAGAACTGCCCTAACAAAAAAAAAATCAATAGCAAAAAAACCTACATGGAGCATGTAGCTCCTTGTACAGGTGTTAAACTGTATGTTAGGGAAACTGACTCGGTCTTCCTTTAATTTCTGCATTAAAGACCTACCTGTGTATAATAGTTGTGTAAAAGCAGGTGGCACCACACTGAAAAGCAGAGATAGCATCTTTTTTTTTTTTTTTCTGGCCCATTCCAAGATCATGTTTGTTTTGGATTTCTATTTTTTGCACCAGTTACTTGATTGCGCTTGAACATATTGTTATACAAGTTACGTAAGAGTTTTTGGGAAGCCTTGTAACTTCAACACTGTCCTTCACAATAACCCCCGGCTTGAATGTCACAAGTGCTGGCTTTTAGCACACCATCATCTGCTCAATTTTCAGTGGCCATTGTAAAGTCCTTTCAGATTGCACTAATGCATGCTCCTTATTACAGGTAGTGTCTTGTCTTAAAATGCTTCTAGTAATGTACTGTTATTAACATAAGGGTGTCTTTCTGGTTCAGCAGAAATAATAGGGCAAGCAGCCAGGCCATCACTCACTGTCAGTGTTTTAATAGCGCAAAATCTAATTAGTTTATCTCAAAACTGCTTTCTATAATAGGGGTTTGCCAATTTATATTCTGTGTACAGAAATGCACTAACCCGTATGGTTTGAGTAATAGTCACAGTTGACATCCACAGTACTTCGGGTGAAAAACGTGGATATTTTCTGCAAATCGGGAGGCTATTTCAGCAGCATTAAAATTGGCTGTGTAATTTTACTGTTGTGATTTTGCCTACTTGGACCACAATTGTTTCAGCAGAGAATTGTGGTAGCATTCCTGTCCTTCCTGCTATGTGATTTACCTTAAAATATTTATATGGATTTTCTGAAGCATTCTGACAAGTCAGTAAAAATACACAATTGCAGCATCAACTGATGATTTGTACACACACAAACTACTTATGAAGTGAAAAATTTTTTTAATCAGAGAGAAAGAGGCAATGTAATGTATCTGGCTTTTTTTTTAAGCTAAACGTTTTCTGTCATCTCACTTATAAAGAGCATATAACTGTTCTTTTAAAGTGTAAACATTTTGTAATTTCCTGCCATTGCCATTAATAATGCTTATAGCATGTGTCTGTAAGAACAGAATAAAAACTTTTGTTTCAGTACTGCCCTTAACGAAAGTTCCATAGAAAACTAAAGCAACCGGGTTGAAGACAGTAACACTGTCAAATCCAATTTGATAATTTAAACAACAGAATCAAAGTATGATAAATAGTATCCCCTATTTTGAGAAATAAGAAAATATTTACACAGCCCTGGATTGTCGAGATGAGTATAGGGAAGGGATTTTGATTCTTTCCCTTTGTCAGATCCCAGACTCCTTGCTCTTCAAACTGAAAAGTTAGTATGTTTTTTGCATTTAAAAATATGAAATGTCCTAGATCTAGAGGAGGCTTTCTGCTCCATTTTTGAGGGGAAAGAGTAACTAGAATTAATCTTTCCAAGAAGTTTTCAAAATAACAACAGTAATAAATTACTTATGAGTGCCCAGTTTGAAACTAGGTTACAAGGGACTTGATATTTAGAAAGCACTGACCTCTTGCCTTTTAAGATTCAAAGGCTGTTGAGGTATATAAATATAGGTACTCGATACTCTGAAAAACATTGGCTAGTGTCTTCCGCATTGAAAAACATTATCAAAATGATGTGGTGATGTTTAAAGCCATGATAATTGTGGTATCTACTTAGTGTATAAAATGAACATTGGTCTATCTCCACCATCCTCCTGACCAAATGAATACCATATTACTGTCAGTATGCTATTATTTATTCATATTGAAGTGGTATCTATAAGTTCCAGCTATCTAGGAGGAAAAATAATCTTTATTAGTTAATGAATAATTAACTTAGTCAAGTAGTGGAGAGGTGGACTGATGCACACAGAGAGGTAATGTGAAATGAATGTGGTTACATAGGAAGTTTTCCTGAGTTTACAGTATAGTTTCTTGGTTTCTTTTTTGCTTAATTTGTAACTCCGTCTAACTTTTAACTCTTTTCTGTGAAACCCGTTGATGATATCTCATTTCTACTCAGGAAGTATTCTTTGCTTATGAGTTATGTTAGTATCTAAGCTAAAAGATAGGCTTTTGAGGACAGTGACAGTGTCAGTATAATTACGATATTAAACCGCTGCTTTCAGTTAACTGGAGTCAACTCAGTAGTTACTAGTGTAGGGTTTTCTGTGTTAAATTTATGAAAAGAGAAAGGATAATGAGCTTTTCAGATATGTTTTAAAAAGGCCAAGACTATTAAGAGAAGAATAAATCTGAAGAGAAGAGACTGTTATATTAACTATCTTAATTTGCTATTAAATACAGGCTATAAAATTTCATAGTCACTTTTCTGTTGAGTCCAAGAGCTTATGTTTGACTAATGCAGTTATTGCATCCAAACTTTACCACCAGACTTCAAAGGCCAGGTGAACAGACTGACCAGGCAAACATAGCCCCAATACTAGAAACACATACCCCTTTCAGTGGTAATAGGACAATACATACATACGTAGCAATGCAGACCAGGATATCGGAGTACTGACCACATATCCAGTTCTGATGAAAAGGGGAGGCCAAACTGGTGTTTTGGCAGTCTCGTATGGACAGTTGCAGCTCTGCTTCTTCCGTCAAAGTGGTCAAAACGTGATATCTTGTTTTCTTTTCTTTTTTCTGGGTTTTCAACCACCTCTGAATATTATTAACTGGGTGGGTATCAGTTATCTGTGTATGTTGTGGTTTAACCCCAGCTGGCAACTAAGCACCATGCAGCCGCTAGCTCACTCCCCACCACCCAGTGGGATGGGAGAGAGAATTGGAAAAAAAAAAACAAAACCTCGCGGGTTGACATAAAGACAGTTTAATAGGACAAAAAGGAAGGAAAAATAATGATGATGATAATAATATGACAATACTAAAAGAATTAGACTATACAAAGCAAGTGATGCACAATGCAATAGCTCACCACTCACCAACCAATGCCCAGTTAGTTACCAAGCCGCAATCTGCCCCTCCCAGCCAACTCCCCCAGTTTATATACTGGGCATGATGTCATATGGTATGGAATATCCCTTTGGCCAGTTTGGGTCAGCTGTCCTGGCTGTGTCCCCTCCCAACTTTTTGTGCCTCTCCAGCCTTCTTGCTAGCTGGCCATGAGAAGCTGAAAAATCCTTTACTTAGTATAAACACTACTTAGCAACAACTAAAAACATCAGTGTGTCATCAACATTATTTTCCTACTAAATCCAAAATGCAGCACTGTACCAGCTACTAGGAAGAAAATTAACTCTGTCCTAGCCAAAACCAGGACAGAGTATAATTGTAGCATGGTAGGTGGACAAAGAGCAGGTGCACTTAAGAAAGCCTGTGGCACGTTAATAAGAATACTGCTTCCCTTGGAACATCAAAGCAAATTTATAGCGGCATTATTCTGCTACATTTGCTAAATGCATTGCTGAACACCGTTTTGCCCCTCCAGCATTCGTAGTGTTTTAGCTGCAACTGGAGCTGTTTGTGGAGTTATAAAGGTTAGGGCTCATTCTATTGGGTTTGGGACTATTCAGTATATTTAGGATTCAGTCTATTGCCTGCTGCAGCGCTGGCCAGACTGGAGAGCTGTGTGTAGCACAGGGCCACTTGCTGATCTAAACTATCCCTAATAAACTACAATCCCTCTTCAGCTTCTGTTAGATATCTGTACTGGGGATTGGGGCTGGACCAGTAATAAGTAATTTCACTTGGACATTGTTCTTCTTTGGGGCTGGGCACTATTATTGCCCAATATGGGTGAACCATAGAAATCCAGTTCTCACTAGCCTCATCCATAGACATCCATTAGCTAAATCGGCACCAAATTATTGACCCTTAAAACCAACTGCCTAATACGGCTTGTCATGCTCCTTTGGGTCCATCTTCATTTGAACACACAATGGTCCTTTCCCTTGCTAATAATCTTGTTTTTTTGCCCTTAGCAGCTGTAACACCAGGCCCTTAATATGTGCTCATGATCTGTTTGTGAACTACATCTCCCGTCTATGTAGTCCCTCTGATTCCCTTTCATACTCAAGCCTGTTAAATACTATTTGCTCTGGCCCTGGAATCAGTTAACATAAAGGGGTGGTTCTGGTTGGGATTTATTTATCGTTTTACTGCCCTCCCAAAATAACAATTACTGCTGTCCTCCTCTGATTGTAAAGGGTTTTTTGCTGTAACTGTGGTCTTCGGTACTTCATGTCCCTCATAGTTTTCACTGAGCCTCTTCACTAAAGCACTGGTTTCTTATCGCAGCTGTATCTTCTCCCCATCCCTCTAATTACTCTCAGATGTTACCTGGTGTTTCTGGTATCCTTTAAGGACATGGTTAGTCTTTTAGTGCAGGTTATAAGATATCCACACCTTTTTATTTTGGTTTCCTCTTCATCCATGAATTTTGCTTGACTCTCTAGGCCTTCATTGTAATAGATTACCACTTAAATAAGCTCTTCTTCATCCTTATTAAAAAAGCATGCAAAAGTTCATCTCAGTCTTCCTGTAAAAAGTTTCAATCTTTCAGAAATTATCTACGAGCTCACCCAAGCTAGCTGCTGCTATCTAGTGGGGCAGTAATCACCTTTAAGAGGTGACTTCATCCTTCATATACTGTTAGTTTGAAGCTATCTTCATTAAATTATGTTCCCTCTTGTTCTTGAGCACAAACGCAGCTCCCAGTAGTCGCTTCTTTGCAAAGAGCAATAAGAAAATGAGAGATCTGAGTGATGTATAACATTAAGGCAATCGTGATAATATAGGAAAGCCTTTAAAGCACTGTAAGACTCATCAAGTCCATCTTATTAGTTCATTTTTAGTTATTGGATTAGCTTGCATTTCTGAATTGAGCACAACCCTGTCATCTACTATTCTGGTTGCTCGAGCAATTTGATTTTGATCTATATTTTACCCTTCCATTGCAAATCACTCATGTCTCCCTGTTTAAACACCTAATATAATTTGGTACGGTTCTAACTTGATTGGCATCTAATTTCATTTCAGTAATAATTTGCTCATTTCTGCTTTGCTCATGATCCTTGGCTCTCTGTTTAATAATGTGCTCTGTCACAAAGTTTTTGCACTTGGTTTATTTCTTTTCTAATGGTGTGCAGGGAGAGAATGTACTATATTCTCCAGGACACTCAAAGTCCTGCAAAATATGAATCACACTAGATGTTTCTGTTCCAGTTGTTTGTATTTTCCCCAACTTTTGTGGCTGTTACTGTACCTGTTTTCCCTGCTAAATTTCTGAAGCTGGTATTTGCTCATTACCTAGTATGTGATCAGCAGTCTCCTCCTGATTCTTCTTCACCTCCAGCATGACTTGAATAGCCTGTGCTTCCCTTAATTTTTTCTATTTCATTCTTGTGTCCTTTCTTTAAAAAAGATGGCTACCCCTTTTTCTGCTGAAGCCTCCTTTTCCTGGACATCTCTTAACACAGTTGCCTTTCACAATCTTTCTGCTATTACATTACATTCCTTGGCTTTGTATTCCTCTACCTACTGTTGCAACTTCCACAACTCCTGCTCTAGGGCTTCAGGTTTTCTGTTTTTAATACTGTTTTCGGCCTTTTTATCTTATTTTTCAGCTCCTATTTTTGGCTCCTTTTCTCATACACCACAGTGTCCAAAGACTCTAATGCTGTTCAGATGCTCCTAACTTAATTCCCCACTTCATGTTTACTTTAATGCTCTCAAAGTCATTCTGCATTTTGTAACTGCCATTAAAAAATATCCTCTGTCCGTGGATTGGGACCCCACTGAGAGCCCTGTGCTTCTAACTCAGAATTTATTTTGCCTTGTTCTTGAGATGATAAGACAAAGGATGGAGATCCTTTCAATCCATCTTCCTGGGAATTTCCTGAGTATTACTGCTCAGGTCACCACCCCTTGGGTAATTCCATAGTTCTCAATCATGTAGATTACCTGGACATTTGAAACTATCTTACAGCAAAGCATTAAAAGAACTTCCTTTCCATTAATTGCTTAGGCTGTTGACACTGCTGCAGACTGGCAGTGAGATGGTGTTTTTCTCCCCACAGACTTTCAGCAGTCCTTAATTGCTTAGGCTGTCCACATTCTCCATCAGTTGTTTCATCCAAGCTTTACAACTAGTCTTCAGAAGTAAGTAACCAGACTGACCAAGCGTAAACGGCAAACTTAAGATCAAATACTTGAAATGTATTTTCCTTTTAATGATAATAGGACAATACTTCTGTGTATACTGATACAGACCAGGAACAATTCTGTGGACCCAGTTCTGAAAGAAGAGAAAGGAAGTGGTGTTTCTTGCAGTCTCTTATGAGCAGTCTAAATGTGCCATCAGACTGGTTGATTTGTTTTGTTTTGTGTTTTTCTTTTCTTACAGAGGTGCCTATTTTCATCAGCTGGTTTATCTGTAGACCATCCATCACAGTGCAGGAACTTAGTGTAGCAAAACTCAATGAGACACCTCATTGGAAGAGGAAGGTGACATTTATGCCACAAAAAAACCTTAATTGGTTGAATAATTAACTTAATTGGTTGAATAATTAATGCACTTGCACTCACTTTTTCATAATTATAACTCACTTATGCTCTCATACCCACGTGATGGGTACACCTGGATGTGTGTGCTAAGTGGTCTGGCCAGGACTGATTGTGTGGAGCATAGAAGACAAGGGACTCCAGCTATTCACCGAGTCCTCATCATGTCTGTTGGGTTCTTTATGACTGGTGTCAGCAAGCGGGTTTTTAGTCTGGTCTTTTATTTGTTTATTTATGATGTGATATTCCTTTGTCCTTTGGGGTTCTCAGATTTCTCAGGTTCCCTTGGAAATGCATGCTACACAGCAATATTAAAAGAATATGTATGTACATATGTGTATATATGTGTATATACAGACAGATTCTTCCTAATAACTTATTAACTTCTATCTAGATACTGCTATGATACTGGTATTTTTGTCCTTTTCAGGTTATAATACAGTGACTCTACAATTTCAGCGTTGAAGAAGCTGCTGTTCTTGCTAGGGATTTGTTCCATTGCTGTCACTTTTTAAAGTATTCATGCTATTTCTCATTTGGACTTGTCTAACTTTAATATCTTTCCTTTTCGATTAAATAGTTCTTGCTTCATGGTATTTTCTACCCTTGAAATAGGTTTGCTTCTTTAGGTAAACGACATCTTTTTGATAGACGAAGTAGATGAGTCCCCTTGCAATTGAAATTAATGGGGAGTAGTTTATAAGTAGTCACTTCTATCAAAGCAGAAATGAAAGGGCAGAAATGTGTTCCCCGGTTCTTTGTTTTTTTTCTTTCATGCCCTCTTTAATATAATGGTAGTCACAATGCAGTTGAAAAGAGGCCACAGGAAGGAAGTCTGGGTTTCTTCCAGAGGTGTGATGGACAAAGAAGGTGGCCAGTCACAGGACCTGAGTGACCTTCTCAGTCCCTTGGAAGAGGCTTGGCCAGGTCGCTGCTGAAACAGGCTGGTAGCTTATGTGCAGTGCTGCTTCTGCTTTAAGATATCAAGTGGGTAACATGTTTCCAGGTACTTAACTTGCTGTTTTCCACAGCAAGAGATCAATGTTCCTAAAATCAGGATGTCTGTCATAGGTGACCCCTCTACAAGGTAGCTAATAAATGACTTTTTCATGAAAAGTTTTTCATTAGAGGTGCACTTCTCCATGCCACCATTTAAAATATTTTATGTAGGAAATGTTTCTAGCAATGCAAGTTGCAAGTAAGAATCATTCAGTTTTTAATAATTGTTACAACAATTTGGTCTAATCTCCTGGGTAGTGCAGGACATATAAAACCTTGCTCTACGTTGAGCACATAACCTCAGTCTGAATAGTAGCAAATTTTATGATGGTATCACAAGATGAAATCTGGCCACTTTTTCTGTGGGTTTTTTTCAGTGTTTTTGTCCTGAGAAGCCTAGCCCATCAGGGCTTTCAAAAAATGGCATTATTCTTTTTCTACAGAAAATACATTGTCTTCTTACTCTGACCTTGCCAAAACCCCAGACCTTCCTCTGTGATATTTCACTGAAGTTAAAAGCCAAAGTCCCTGTTTTTGTTTCCAAATATACCTGTTCTTTGTCACGAAGGGTTGCTGTGTGCTGTCATTCTAATATTTGTATTCTGTGCTGTATTGCCAGGGTCAGCAATGAAACATGATTATCTTGGGATCTAATGAAATAGTTTCCTGCCTCCTGTAATTCTCGCAGTGGCTCAGACATTTAACCTTTTGACCCCTTGGGACTAGCCTCCTAATAAATATACTGCTATGACAGCAGAGCTGTCTCAATTGTTTGCTGTATTTCCAAGAAGTCAAATATTTTAAACATTTTAACATTTTGCACTACTTTTACTTTTCCCACATGATTTTTTTTGAACACAGCTCAGTAAATCTAGTATGTGTTGAATTTGAGTCCTGCATAGTATCTACATGAACTCCTAAAGTAATAAATTACATGCCAGGTAACATCTGGAAGAACTTTAAAAGGCAATAATTCAAATATTTTCTGTTATACTACATCATTATTTCTTTTTTCCATTTTTCTTTACCTTTATCATCTCTCTGTCATTGGCACATGTATTTAATCAGGACAGCATAAGTGGTGGACTTTACCCTAGACATGGCTATGACAAGGTTCCAGACACTTGATTCCTCTCACTTTTATTACCTTTCCTTTGATCTCTCTGGGCACAGTTTCAGCATGTGCCTGTGTTTCTCAGCTGTGAGATGGCATGCCACATATGGCTGGCCCAGCTGAGCTGCAATGCTGCTACTGCTGAACACACCTTCATAAAATTGCTTGGAGCATGTTAGCAAAAATGGATTGAGTAGCCCTGAAAAAAACCCTATGAGCTGCTATTTTCAAAGCAGCCTAAGGCTTTTGGACAGTCTTTTAAATCAAAAATCCATCTCAGTTTCCTGGAGCGTTCTGAAATAATCAGCACTGGTGTGCTATTAGGTGTATGTGCATGTAAATACACAATACAGTGTCTTGGTGCTATTTGTGTGATAAACAGCAGAGTCATGATGAGTTAAGCTGATCTTTTTTCTTCAAACTCTGTCCTAATTGATTTCTTTTAAGACATATAGCTTTATAAATCTCTAGGTTCTGTATATCACCAGCCTTTTCTAATTTGCGTTGGGGCAGAGATGTATGGTAGCATAATACTGGGAATGAAATATTTTTAGTAAACTTCATTCTCCTTTCCCTGACTTTTCCTTCCAAGCCATGCTTTATGAAATCTTGTCACAGCTCCCAGTGATGTGTTACCAGTTTTTGGAGGTTTGCAATTCATCCTGTAAAGGGAAACCAGTGCTTGAGAAACTCTTGGAGGTGGCTTGGATTCACTGCCTCAGTCTTTTGTGCAAAAGGGGCAACTGCCATGCAGGGCCAGCTCAGAAACCAGTATTGTGGGGCAATGCGGTACAGCGATGGCTGATTAGCTTTCTACAGAGGTAGCCTGGGTTGGCTTGGACAGTGTTGGATTGGGTGAAGAAAATGCTGCTGGCTCTTGCGGAGCCTTTTGACTGTGCTCTGCCATTTGAGGGCATTCATCAGCTCGAGCGCAAGATCACACGTCCTGGACCTTCTAAGCCCAGCCTTTTTGCTTCGCTAGCAAGCCCGTGGAAAACCTGAAGTGCTGAGAAACGTGGTGCAGAACAGGCCGGATGGAGCTGCAGTGGTCAGGCCAGGTCTGGCAGGGCTCGTTCATTCTGGTTCACTGCTGCCCACATCCCGTCCTGGCTGATGGTGCTGAGCCCCGTGAGAGTCTCTTCTCTGCCTTCCTAGGGATCCTGGTTAATGGGGCACTGCGCAGCCACGTAGAGTGTGTCAGTGTTGCTATACACACAACTGTACTTGCAGGATTTTCAAAAATGTGTTTGAGAAGCACCCATCCCTCCAGTTTCCTAGTGTCATTTAGGTGATGTGGCTTTTGTTTGTTCTGCGATGTCCCCCTTTGGGTACACAGAGCCTTGAGAGTGGTGAAGTTTGACTTAAACGTCATCTGCATAGATTTTATATGGAGTCACCACTGTCTTTAAAAGGCTGGCTTATAGACTTCCAACAGTAAAGGTAGTTATAACTGTATTTTGACACAAAGGACTATCTACGAATCCATTGCAAAAGAAACATGTTGTTTGACACAGTGTCTTTTTCACTTTGTGTGTCTTTTTCTATCGGTGTGTGTTTCCTACAAATGCACTTGTAGATGTGCTGCAGTTCAGAGGTTCAAGTTCAAGATGTTTTGTGGATATGCAGGCTTAAAACAAAACAAAACAAAACAAAAAACAGTCAACCCTCTCAGGAGTTGCCTCAAAGTGGGAGTCAATAGGGAGCTCTCTGTCCCCTTCTGATGTTAAAATACTTCAGTTAACTGACACATCTTCCCAACCTGGATTTGTTTGACACTCTCCAAAGGCTCTTTGTCTGTAAAGCAATGAATGGAAAACGAGCATCCCTATAGGCAGCTTCATCATCTCTGTCAGATGTCATGTTGTGATAGTATTTTTTTCATCTAATGAATCATCAAATATGATTCAGTGTAAATTGCAAATGTAGATTAGAAATGCTCTTCAAGTCATGGAAGTGTTTCATAACACAGAGTATGAGAGGCTAACAATAAGTGGAAACGGCTTATGATAACTTGTTTTGCACTAAGGCAGTCCTGGTTCTTTTGGGATCTCAGTAAGGAAGGCGCCCAATGCTTAAAGCTGGTTAACTAAGTTATTCAATAAAGGATGGAAATTATAGAGAGAGTGATAGCAATCTTGCATCCCTCCTGATGCTGGGACCCTGCCTGCTGTGGCATTGGATGAGCCCCGGGTGGCTCACGGCACACTGTGTTGTTCCCATCCATGGTGAGTGTCACCAGCCTTTCTGTTCACCTGGTACTCTTATAGGGTCTTGATCATAATACACGTTCATCAATCACTGATAGCAGTCAAGTTTGGAAGGTGGACTTAGCTTTGAAAAGTCACTTGGATAATATGCTCCACTACCTTTATATCGATAGAATTATAGTTCTTGTACAGGTGCACATAATATTTCAAGGACAAGACAATGTTTTATATGTATACTTAAAATTGAGTATACCTTGTGTATATATACACTGATTATGTATTGATTATTTGTACAGAGATTAATTATACTATTGTGTAGAGCAGTCACACGGTATCTGTGATACAGAGGCATACACTGGAGAAGCAGTTGTGGGTACTCTGCCATGGCTGGCTGGTATCACAGGCTACCCAGAGCGCACCTGCAGATGTGAGAAGGAAGCAAGGGTGTGGGTCACTGACTCCTTGTACCACGGTCTTCCAGCGGCACCACTACAGCATTGAAGGATGAATAGAAACTTGTGAATTGTGATATAGGCCTTTTGGCAAAATACCAGCTGTGTTGTTAGACTCATTTGCCCAGTGAAGCCAGTGTAGTTCAAGTAGTATGAAGAGGTCTTGTAACGAGTCGTTAATGTTGGAGGTATACTTTTTTTTTAAAAAGCCACCTCCAAAGTGAGGCAAACTGTTAGTGCCTATGGAGGGGGTAGGTGATACTCATTTTACAGAATCTCTAAGATGCCCGACTTCTACCTACTCACACTCATTCTGTCATAGAGTTAATTCACTCAGTCACATGCACATACTTTCAAGAACCAAGACGTGCACCAGTAGTCACATCAGGATCATTTGTGTGACATGGGATGGGGGACATCAGGTACTCATCGTGTGTCTTCAGTTCTTATTGACTGGTAATAACAAACTGCTTTTTGACTGTATGCGTTAGGAGTGGATGGTGGTCTTGATATGGTACCTTATATTTTGTTTCATTCCTCCACAAAAATCCTGAATTTCAGTTCTCTTTTTCCTTATCTGGATATTTTATGGCTCCAGTTCTGTTCTTCATTATCTTGACACCTTAAGTCAGTTTGTTCTTCCTTTTCTTTTTTTTTTGGAAAAAATCACATATATGGCAGTCTGTAGTAAATAACTGCTAGCTTTCCTTTTAACCCCTTTTTTGGTGTTTCTTATGGTGTACACGTGAGCACATGTACACATACACAAATAAATAATTTTTGTACTTCATTTGTACCAATCTTAATGCTTTTGTTTTAAATCTCTTCAGAAGAGTAGGAAATCATTCACCTTAATCATTTGTGGAAGGCATTGATATTTGCATTGTGATGTTGCAACTCTGCAACTGGCCATCTGACTCATACTGGAATACATTCCTTTATAGTTTGCTAAGTATCAAGTTCAGAGATGTATGAAATCTTCCTTTCTGGAAAAGAAGAGAAAAGCTCTGGCATCTAGTGCTGTGGCAGATTTAGCTTGCTAGCAAAGCACTCCCTTGCTGGCTGCTGACTGGGGTGTTCTCCTGTCTGTGTTTCTGATCCTCTGCTCTGTGGGAGCATGGTTATCGCTCCTGCAGATGGGCGTCAAGGGAGGAAAGAAGACTTTCCGTTCCATGAAAACCACTGTTGTGAGAAGGAAGACTCTAAAGGGAAAATTCTGATGATGCTGGTGAAGTAGTTTGAAAGCCTCTGTGAAAATAGGACTGTCTCTGAAAGAGCTGAGATTGACAGGTTTTGCTGATTTTCAAAAGTTAGTTGTTTAAACTGTTTGCAATTTGCTTGCAATTTCCACATGAGCAAATATAGTGAATCAGGAGCCAGAATACAGTATATCATCCAGAAATAAATACCCAGGGGTAAAATCTGGGCTCCACTGAAGCCAATGAAAGCTCTGGTTACTTTCTCAGTAGAAGTAGATAAATCATGGATGCTTGATTTGCATATGCTTATGCAATTATTTTACAGTTTGGAAGATAGGTCACCCTGAGACCAAGCTGCTGATAAAGCAAAAGCATATTATCCTCTTACACTTGTTATCCTTTGCAAATTGCTTACTGGGAGACAACTTATTTCACAAATGGGAGTTTTCATCATCAGGCAGTATTATGTATTTAACACTGTGTTACAGAACAAGGCTGAGAACTACTTAAGACTTTGGCTGAGGCAACACGGGCCCATCCTATAAACGTGCCTGCAACCCTGGATGTTGCCTGCTGATTCCTGATCTCACTGGTTTGCATGTGCCTTTCAAATCCCATCCTTGCTGCAGCTGCCTTCCTCTGTGTTCATGCAGTAGAAGGAAAGTAGTGCTATGGACAGCTGGGTCCTTAGGCAAAAGCACTGGGAGAGCTATGCCTGGACAAATGGCTTAGATTGCAGGTTTCTTGCTCATAAAGCTAAATCTTGGTTGGACTATTGTCTTTTGCTTATGTTGGGGTGACACGTGGGAGCCTGATTGGTCTGGAGCCATGCTGCACTACGACAAGTAGGTATACAAATGCACAGCATGGGGCATGGTCTGCCGTCTTCAATTTATTGTCAGGTTGGCTTTAGACACATTTGGTGTGACTGCAGTAGTACTTGAAAGAGTGCCAGGCCATCTACCTTCTCACATAGCCTTGTATGTCAGACAAGTCCTTCTCCTCATTAGTAGATCTGCTGGTCAGCAGCATACACCAAACTCCTTTCCTCACTGTCTTTACTTTGGTTGAATAAATGAGCAGGTTTTTTTTTGTTGGGTATTTTGGGTTGGTTTGGGTGTTTTTTCTTCTTACCCTATACAAAATGAATTGAAGCTCCCTAAGGTTTACAGTGGGGACAGTTTATGGCAATCCCATTCTTTGAGTCTCACTTTTTTTTTTTTCATTAAGTAGGCAAGCTGTTGTTGCTGTAACGTGATTATCAGTACCACCATATGCCTTAAAATCTCACTTGCTCTGGAGGCATGAGATTATCCAGCACTTGCAGTAAGCACCCAGCTGCAATAGCATTGTGTGAAACAGGTGTGTGCGCTGCATTGATCAATGCTAATGGAAGCATAAAGTTCCCCATGGTAAATCTGTGGCTGGTAGCATTCTAATTAAACCTTCCTTTGAAAATAAATGAGAGGTCTGTAATTTTGGCCTCTTGTTCTGAAGGGCATGCTTTTGTTTAGAGATTTTTCTGACTTAAATTTTTAGGAGGTTTTATAAATGCCTGAAGTAGCAGAAATCTCTGAATTGTCTTTCTTTCTCCTTTTAAACCTTTGGTTTAGAAATTATTTTTCTACAAGCTAATGTGTGCCCCCCCCTTCAGCTCTAGGAACTGGAACATGGATCTCTTTCCTTGCACTCCATTGTCCAAGCTACTTGTGCTAAGCCCAACTCTGGTTACCACATGCTGCCATTAAGTATGTCATGTGTGGTCATGAGGAGAGAGTCTATTCTTATTAATCACCTATGGAATAGTCAGAACTGCTGTGCTGACAATTCACAGAAAGAACTACAGAGAATAGGAATATAAGTTAAAGTTAAAACCACAATGGTCTTGCCTTTGGTCATCTTCATTTTTAGACTAGTGTTGAATGTACCTAAGAAAATGGCCAACCATGAGTCATAGCTCTTTCAACTGTATGGTCCATGAGAAGTGTAGTGCGTACCAGTCCTTCCAGCATATGGAGTTGCTCCCTTAATCATAACATAATTTAGTTTGGAAGAGGTTCCTGAAGATGATCTTCTCCAGCCCCTGCTTGAAGCTCAAAGTTAGGTGTTGCTCAGGGTCTTGTCCCCGATGAGTTTTGAAAGTCTCCAAGGATGGAGATTACCCAGCCACCCTGGGTGCTTATTTTGGTGCTGTGCCACTCTCAGGGTGAATTTCCTTTTGTCTTGTGAGAATTTCCTTGATTTCAGGTTGTGACTATTGCATCCTGCCCTTTCCCTGTGCACCTCTGAGAAGGGTCTGACTATGTCTTTTTTTTTTTTTTTTTTTTTTATCCCCCTTCAGGCAACAGAAGAAGGGGGGGTCTCCCTTTCCTTAACCTTTTCTACTTGTGCTGAACAAACCCAGTTCCTTCAGCTTGTCCTTGTATGCCATGGGCTCCAGATCCCCCAACATCCTACCCTTTGACCTACCTTAATCCAGGCAGTAAAGCGTGTACTTCAGCATTAAAAGTCTCGGACTCCAAGCATCAGTGAACATTGGGATTAATCCAAAAGTCAGTTCTCTCTCAAGTAGAGGTCAGCTGTAGGCATATAGAGGTTTCTTCTCTAGGAAACCTTTCAGGTACCCCCAGCAATGAAACTCACTTCACCTTCCTGACTGCTGCTCTTCCTGGGCTGCTTGTTTCACAGAGCTATTGACAATGAGCCTTAAATAGGGCCCACTGCTGTGTCTGTAGAGTTAGGTCTGCTCCTTCTACTCCCGTGCATTGCTTTGCATTTAGTAGCATGCTTTTAATTTACTATTTGATCACCCAGGGCTGCAAAAGCCTTCTGTAACTCTTTACAGTCAGCTTTTGGCTCGTACTTCCCGGAATAGCACGCTACTGGATGGCTCTGTAGTGTGAACCGTTGCGCATGCTGGGAGTGGATCTCCTGAGAAGCCCATCTGAATGCAGTTAGCTCTGCAGGTCTGTGCTTGGGTCATATTACAAGCAGGATAATAAAGAACTAGTCACAGCCACTTTGGTATTTTCCAAATCGAGCTGTTATGCTCAGTGTGTTGGGGAGAGGGGAAAGGCATCAAAAGAGATGCTTCTTTTTGAGAGACAAGTAACTCCCCTCTCTTCTCCCATTTCGTTTACAAAAACTATAGAAACCAGTCTTTTGAGAGGTTCATGAAAAGGTTCAAAGAGGATTGCAAATTGTTGGAAAAAATAGCACTTACAAAGACTGGGATATTAGTGTTTACCTCTGCACATGCTGATTATAGTCAGTTCTCTTCTTCCCCTGAGGTTTGGGGACCTCATCTAGCTGGTGGCTCATTGAGATAGACAAGCCGTAAGGGCATATTTTGAAAAAGTTTGAGAAACACGAAGACGGGTAGAGCAAGTCTTTATGCTTGTCTCTAAATGTCAGTTCAAGGATAAGATACTGCTGCTTTGATTATCGGAGACTTTCCTGTGGGTCCGAAAAATGCCTTAAAGGAGATAGGGGTTTTTTCCTTCTCTGTGAAAATGTGGAGAGTGGAAATGCTGATTTTAGCTTCTAGTTTCTTTTGTTTGCATGACAATGAGAAGTATTCTGAGCATAACGACTTCTGCCCGAGGGTGACGTTTTACAGTGCTTTGAAGACAAGATTGCACCTGTATTACTTGTTTTCTTATTCAGGAAGAGGAGTCTCCTCTTCTTAGAGAAGAAAACCTTTGATTTTGCAGCTTGGCAAAAATACTACCACTTACCATATACTCAGAATACATAGTTTTAGGTCCCTGCTTTTTTAACTGAAAGAAAATACTACAAAACATTAAAAGAGGAGGATCTAAATAAAATAGATGTTCTATTGCTTCAAGGATATATGTAAACACAGCTAAGTGTTTTGCAGCAGCAGAACACCATTTCCTTCTAAATTTGAGACCAAACCTCAGAATCCCTCCTAAAGTGAGGCCCAGCTAGTTTAAAGCTTTCAGGTGATTCAGTAAGCAGGTAACCTACGGGTATGTAAGTAGTTCTGTTCTTCAGGGATGATGTGGGAAAATAACAATTAGTTATTTTTTTAAATTGCATGAATGTACTTATGCACTTAAAATGTGCACGAAAGTTAGCACAAACCTAATATTATGACAATAAAACTACAGTTTTCCGCTCATCATTTTTTGTATCTATGTTGAGGCATACTCCTTACATCTGCAGCAGACACTGATACAGGATTCCTCCATTGCTTTTTTACTCTAATGTGCAAAGAGCATTATCTTCTAAGAAGCAGCTTTCTCTTTCCTTGCTCCATCCAGTTTCACTGGTCTGTGTGCATATGTGCCTAGGATGTGGTTGTGTCCTTACTCCTTATTTCCTCCCTTCTCTTCTAGAAGAGGCATTGTGGGCCTGCAGCCTCTGCCTCTGGGATAGTCCTAATTTGTTGTGATAGGAGTCCTTCCTTCTTCCCCCTTGTTGTGCCTTTGCAGCTGGAAATAACCTTTCCCTATACAATACTGTCACGCGTAAGCTGTCACACGTAAAGTAATCTTATCTTGTATGTATATAGAGGATTACAAAAGGGCAGCTGATCACTTCAGGATGTTCCGAAGGCTGGTATATCTGGTGCATCTTGAAGGAGGATGCAAACAGACAGTAGTTAATCAACTTTACTTAGATAACTTTGAAACAGACTCAGCAGTATTGTGGAGTTAAGTTACCCTTCAACGAACTGGCTTACTAGAATACTTAGAATTGTACCCACGCACCTAGAAGCCCCTTCCTCTCTGAGCATGCGCGATAGAAAAA
Organism: Gymnogyps californianus; assembly: GCF_018139145.2. Lineage (NCBI taxonomy): Eukaryota > Metazoa > Chordata > Aves > Accipitriformes > Cathartidae > Gymnogyps > Gymnogyps californianus. Next base: position 152,297,507 of record NC_059471.1, read on the forward strand.
GGAAACTCTGTACCTTTAAATGAAACCGAAGACTACCGAGACCAGTAAGAATCTTGAAAGATTACATGTAAACAGTATCGTCCTGATAACAAATGGTCAAACAGTATAAAATGTCCACCGTGTGTTAACCAGGTGTGCTAGCTTTGTGGAATTACCATCTAGCACCCATCTTTGCGCAAACGTGAAATAAATATCTCTGCTCTGTGTGTGAGATTGGATTATTGCACACTGGGTAGAAGAACCCCGATTTTGGGACAACAATACTAGCATTGAAACTTCTCTCCAGCAGAAAGCTATGGCAGAAGTAGTAGCAGCAATGTAGAATGCAGTTGGTATACTTCCATGGGTTGTTTTTATTATTTGCTAGCAACATGACTTTGCTTAGACCACTCCTAAAATGTGCTATAAACGTGCTCTCACTATGGAATGTGAGTTTACATATGGGGAGCTAATGTGAAATAACTAGAATGTCCCGGCAGGCCAACAACTCTTAAAGAATTGGATTTTGGCACACATTTTTTGCAGCTTTATTCAAGCAAGCGCAGGAGAAGGAATTGCAATTATCTTGGTCATTTCGTAGTTAGAAAAACAGAAAAAAGAAAAGCAGTCAGAAAAGTAAAAAAAAAAAAAAAAAAAAATCAAGTCTTGGGTAAACATTGGATTTTGCTGTTTACTGCAAAGGTAATAGAGCCTCCATGGAAGGCATGTTCCATCTCAGAATTCAGACACATTTTGTTAAAAAAAAGAATATCTTTGACAGTCTTCCATGTTTGTTCTGGTAATGCTTCTATTGGTTTTAATTGGAATTTTGTAATAGCAGGAGGTTGGCCTGATAGTAGTGTGAACTCATAAGCACCAACGTAGACATTGGTGCAAATTTTTAAGCCACCTTGTGTTTCATTAATAATTCGTGAATTATCTTGTTTATAGAAATAATTTAATTATTGGCCATATTCATTTTGAACAGAGCTGCTTTAAAATTACCAGCATGAACCTAATTAGTTGTGTTGTAGATAAGTGGTGCTCTTTGTTACAAGCTTCCCCTTTCTTGTGTTTTCTGTGCCTGGAGGGAATGCTCAGGACAGGGAATTTAAAGCCTCATCTAGAGTGCTGTTAAAGGCAATTAAATGGAAATTCTTATTCACTCCCCCTTTTACTGGATTGCTGATGAACAATAGAGGTTAGTATTGAATGTTCATTTTCATGGTAGTGCTTTCTTCTTCTTGTCTATAAGTATTTCCTAACCATCACATTTAGGAATATTTTTGTTCCTTATTTATAAAAAAAGCAGCATGGTTCCCTAAGGCCTCACACCGTGGCATATTGATTGAAATCAGCACAATATGTACTGGGACTGCAGAAGCACGGCCACGTCTGTAGCTGAGTTGAATGTAAATGCTCATTTCCTCCAGCACTTTCTGAAGGCTTTGTTGATTAGCATCCGATAAATGAATTTCAGCAGGCCTGTAGACACTGTAGGGATCTACTGAGAACAAACAGAAGACGTCCACATTGTGCACACTTTTATCCAAAGCTTCCTTGAGGAAAAGACTATGAATTGTTGACATTTGTCCTACTGCTCTGCATCTGTAAACAGTCTCAGTATTACTTATGTTTTCCATGTATCTGATCTCCTCAGTATTTCTGGCATAGATAAAACCTCCAGCACATTGGTTTGCAAGTCTTTTTTGCAAGTTAAATCTCTCATGCAGATATTAACTTATGTGACTTTACCATTGCACCAGCATTTGCATTATTATTGAATTGAGTTGATTAAGTAAGCTGGTATTTGGAAATAAAGTTGAATGCTTTTTGCCTTTAGGAGATAGTAAAATAGCTTCTTCAAATAACGTTTATGGATTTATCAGTTACCTATACTGTGCTCATAACTATAGTAATTGTATCTCAGATCATGAATGGGTGTATCATAACAGTCCTTTTCACTGTGTAGCAGATACTGTCCTCTAAGTTTTTCAAATGGGAAGTTGAGGAACAATATCCTTAAGGTCATATCAAGTGTCTGTAGCAAAGCATAAACTGAAAACAACTGTTCTTTAAAGTTTAACTTTCACCTGTTTCAGAAGGCAGACCGATCTCATGAGAACAAATAAGGAAACCCCAGTTTGTCAGCTTGCTTCAGAGTATAAAACATGTAACATTTTTAATCCAAGATGGGTCATATGAAGCAAAAGGCATGTTGTTGCATTAAAAAAAACCCAAAACCTCAAACAAACACACAAAAATCCTATTCATGTTGTGTGGCATAGAGCATAAAACTGATCATCTTGAGTTTGGAAATTATGAAATGACTAATGCTTAGACAGTTGCTTGGGTATAACTGAATTTTGATCAATTATCTCATATTCCTTTTGACAGGGGGACTAGTTAAGTCTAGGAGCCTTGTTTGCTGTTCTGAGCTGAAAGAGGAATTAGTGATGGGATCCAGCATCTTTCCATCTTCTGCCTCTCTGTAGGACAGTTCAGCATCCTGCATTCTTGAACAGAGGAGGAATCAGAAATGGGACACTTCTGTAGCTGTACAACAACAAGCTGTTTTCAGTTAGCCTGTCAACCCAAAAGTTCATGGTCTAGTTTTCTTGCCTATATGCCCATGCTGATTCAGGCTGTGTTCTCAATCTGGTTTTGAGTTTTCAATCTGCTTCCCTGCATGGGCTGTCCATCTCACATGCACTATCCACACAGTACCTATTAATTTTTTTCTTCTGTCATCATTAAGCATGCATCTGTCTGTGTTTTGATTGCAATATGCCTATTATTTGCATTTGAAGACTTTAATCCCTTCAGTATTGGATTCCAAAAGGAAACCTATTGACCTTTTTCAGCCACCTTAAATGAACATCAGGAGGTCATGTCAACTACATAAAGTTTTAGTCTAAATTATTAATAAATTTTAGAGGCATAAAACTTTCCCACTTTTAAAGAAAACATATGTAATATGACTGCAGCCCATCAGTCACTTCTGCAAGGGTGGTGGTGTTTGCTGTTGCACTGCAACGCTGCCAAAAAACACAAGTCGGCTTTAGGCTCTGTGCTACCTCCCTGTGTTCTTCAAGAACAAAACACAGTCCTTGTCCAAGACCCTGGACAATCTGTGTACCTAAAGTGTGAGGGAGCCGGGAATAACAAACAGCCAGGTGATCGGAACCGAGCACTGAGCATATGCCTGTAAGAAAGCCCATGGAGAGAGATTCCCAGTTAGGCTGAATGCTGGCTTAGATTTACTAGCAAAGAAACTGCTACATGCAGGTTGATTTCAGCAGCGTTCAGGTGAGCAGTGTGTAAATACTGGAGGTAAGTTAAGGAAGTAATGTGTCTAAATGGAGCCACATCACATCTCACAGGGGGTGTGGGGGGGTGGGGGTGGGGGGGGCAGTTTTGTACCAGCTGGTTTTGAGGGAAGGGCTAGAGCCTGCTCAGCCACTCGCTACCGTGCTCAGCCTTGCCTAGAGGGGATTTCCTCACAGACCTATGTCTGCCACTGATTGCTCCTTAGCAGAAAAATGTCAGAGAAGCCTGAGCTTTGGTTAACAAATTGTGAAGAAAGGGGGGGGGGGGGAAGTAAGCTTTAAAAAAAAAAAAAAAAAAAAGTCTCTTATCTGAGGGAGAGACTTGGAATTGCAAGTGACTAAGGGAATATTTAGTGATCGGTGGGCATTCAAGCTGTGCCATAAAATCAGCCCTGACCCTGACATTAACCCCAGTGAGGCATCTCTAGCAAAGATTTCCATCTGTGGTGCCATACTGATGTTTGCCTAAGAAATATGCTACCCTCTTGGATAATCCCAAACTGTTTTTTCACTGCTTTTGTGTTAGGATTGTGGAGGTAATTAGTACATAATACATTCTGCTTTGCAGCAAGTTAGCAGCTGAAATAGATAATCATTTGAACAAGTTCAATGTTGTTGCATTATGCATCAGAAAAAACTACATTAAGTGTCAAAGCCATAAAGGTAGGCTGCCTGCTCATCCTGATAGCAGTCAGGTCATGTTTTATTGCTTATTAACCATCACAGACTAGAAGAGTCAACGTCTATGCAAACATTTCAGAATTCCTGCCCCAGGAGATGGATAGTAAAAATAAAACTGAAACTCAGAAATAGTGTCCTTCATTACCTACTTATGTTTTTAGCTAAGCTTTTGCATATGTGCTGCTTTCTACACCTAAATTAGACATCTAGCTTCTCTTTTTTCCTTTTTTTCCCCCAAGTGCTAAATATTATTTTCGTTTTACAGGCATCATTTCATGTCACTCAACTGCACATTAGCTTTCTATTGCTGTTTGTATTTGTCATATAAATATTCTTACATATGTTGTTTGGAACAGTCATATTTTTCTATTGCTCTTTTACAAATATGTGCCCATTTTATTCACTGCATTATTTCTTTCATGCTAGTTTGCTTCTGACACTGGAATTTCCATCTGGGGTTATTTAGAGTTCAATGGTAAATGACCTTTTCCTCATAAGTTACACCTTTCTCCATGATCAGACTGACTTCTTACTTGTGTGTGACCACCGTTGCCATCCTTTATCATGCACTCAAACAAATACTGATCATTATTTTATCGTTCTTAAAGTTCAAATTTTAAGATACTCCTAAAAAGTCATGATACTCTTATACAATTCTCAGGTCTCAGAATATATATATAAAACGTTTAATGGCATCTTGTTACTCAGCTTTTATGGCCAACTTACAAAAAAAGTATCTCCTTACTCAGTCAAGAGCATCCTTTCAAGCAAGGTCTTGAGAGAAGTGATGGGACTAGTATAAGGTGAAATTCAGACTGGTCTCTGTTAGGACAGTCTTTGTCAAAACAATAACTGTGCCTCAGTCTTTGTAGCTGACTTAAGCTATTGTGCCTACACTGGGAGGGGGTTTCTCAAGGGAATAGAAGCCATAAAGGGCTATACAGCCCCCTCTGAGTGCCAACTTGAATTTGGAAGATGATGTGCTTTGTCAGAAAAGCTCTGCAATGTGATTGCTGAAACTAAGAGCCACCAAGGGACCAGTAGTGATTTCTAAGTGGTTTTAATGAGTAGTCATACCAAGCAAGGCAGCACCATACTGAAAAGAACTGTGGTAATTAACTAATGTGTCTGCGAGATATAGTACAGCACCCATTCAAAATATTATTATAGAAACAACATGAGCGCGTCAGTTGGGCACCATTTCCGCAGTTATAGCCACAGTTCCTTGCTTCTGCAGTTACTTCTTCGTGGCTAGGTCAGAGAACTCTGTAGCATACACTGACGTACTTGTCCTAATCCAATTGAAAAGATGGAATAGCATGGAAGAGCCTGGCCCTGCTTTTGCCATCCTGGCATCACCTGAAATTTGGTTTAGGGAGAAGCTGGTGTGGTACTAATATAGGTGACAAAGTACTTTTAGGCAGGAACAGCATCTCTCCAGGAGCCAAACTGTACACCTTTACTATAAATATCTGACCAAAGTATTGGTATCTTCTTCAGTGGTGAACACAGGGAACATCTGCTCCGCTTTTGCATGGTACTTCTTCCTCTCCCTTGATGTCACATGGTGTGAAAGGAAAGCTATTTCCCGAGTCAGGCTTCCATAGCAGGCTAGTATTTTCCCATATACAATACCGTAAGATATGTTCAGCAAACCAGTTTGTATCCAACACTTGACCCAAATGCAAGTGAACTTTCTTTAGCTTGCAGTCCAGGTTGCCACCTCCTCATGTTTTGAGCTTCATCTGCTGCTTCTGCCTTCCATACCTCATGCCAACACCAGTTGCATCCAGTTCTCACATATGAATGCCTCTGTGCCAAATGCTCCTCCAGTTCGTATCTCGTCCGTTACTGGCTTTCGCTAATACGGATTTCCCAGCTCCTGGGGCCCTTTTGACTCTTTACTGTCCAACATGTTCAAGAGGTAATTGTGAAGGATGAAGTGGGCTGTTCCAGCTCTCCCAGGCTGCAGCCTGGTCGTGCTGTTGGCTGGGCGTGGTGTTTGTGCGAAGCAGTGGTGTCAGGCGTATTGTCGCATCCAGGCCTGGAAACCGGTAGTTGTTGACCTGAAGTTAGTTGACCTGAAAAGTTTTTCAGGTGACTAACTTTTCCCACTACGGGGATGGCTTCAGTGAAATAAGTGAGCACAGTTAACTGAAATATTTATATCATAGCGAAGTTACAAGGTTTTATAAATAAGTAAACTTATTGAGCAAATTATTAAAACATAAAATCAAAATAGAACAAATATTTGGCTACCAGCTGAAAAATATTGATGTATGGCTTAATTTAAAAGCGATCAATCTCATGGAAGGCCTTAAGTGGGTATGTCTGGAAAGTTTAAAATTTTTGGTGTTCTATACAGACCATGAAATACAGAAGCAGGACTTCTTGCTTGCTTTTTAATTAAAAGACATCTCATGTTCCTCTCCTTGTTGCATGGATCTGCATAATTTCCATCATCTTGGGAAGAGAACTATGCTTCCTTTCTTTCCTTCCTGTGATTTTTAACATATTGATAGCAGTTTAAGAAAGAAATTGAATAGTATAATATACAGTAATGTTCAAATTTGGTTTCATAGGAAAGTTTTAAATTATTTTCTCTGATGTTTTCTGTAGTCATCGGTACAAGGAAATATTAAGTACACAGTAATTTTCTGTTATGCTGTGCACCCTGCCCAAAATCTGTATTCATGGCCATTGTCAAACATCACACATGCTAAAATGCACCTTCAAAGTACGTTTGAGGAAAATAATAGTATGCACCTGGAAGGCCATCATCACTGTGTACTGGTATTTATCCATAGTGCTTTAACTACAGTTCTCTGGTAGAGAGGGCTCCAGCTACCATTTCTTCATGAGCTTCTCCAGCCCTGTCAGTCCTACCTGCTGTTCTGCTGTGTTTTGATTTTTCCCCCGGATATTTGTCTTGTAGGGTCTTCATTAGACTGATGCTTTTTGCTCAGTCTCAAATTAGGAACAGTGAGCCATTGAATATAACTATGTAGAGTAAGATATAATTTATTAGCAGTGTTCCTGAAACAGTCGTCTTAGATTCACAGATATAGTCATTGAATCAGTGCTTAACAGTTTCATTAAATTGAATTTCTTGTTATTTGGAAAATCCTATTAGGCAAGTTGCTGATGCTTGCTATTTCAGTAACTTGCAGTCTTTTGAGAAGACAGCTGGGTTAATACATTATTGAATATTTTTAGAATCCTTTAATGCTGAGTTCACAGGATTCTCTAAGTGAAGTAGACTTAAAAGCTAAAAAGTTTTTGAACAGAGTTTTGCTTTGAAGTTTCTAAGGGGCCGCTTCAGTTCTAGTGCCAGTAAAACTTAGAACGTGTTCTGAAAGGCTATAAATAGCGGCAGTAAAACAATGGATTTCATTTGGCAAGTAGTTCTTATTGATGGGAAGGCAAAGGAGGCTGTTGCTTATAGTGGGTACAAATGTATACTCTGCTTTGTGATTTCATAGAACTGCGTAGAAATTAGGTTTTTGGGGAGAATTTCCCACTGAAAGAACATATATTACCATGATTTATATCTTTCTCTCCTATATCGGGGGAAAAAAAATTAAAAATAATGGTCTTTCAAACACGCTGTCTTTGAATTAAGATATATGAGAGAGCTTTTGCCTATGGTAGGCTAAATATTCTTAACATTAGAGGCCTTCTTTTGGCTTTTTCCGGAATTAGGCCATGTCATTTTCAACCAAATGTCTGGTTTTAAAGGTAATACAAACAAAACAGGTTTTGCTTTTATTTTATATATTATTTTATTACTATTTTAATTTTATTTTTATTGATATATTATTTTGTGTTATTACATATTTTTATGTTGTTATATTATTGCAGATTTCCCCCCATCTTTCATAGTTAAATGATATCTCCATCACTTCTACTATCATGGCTTGTACTTTGCTTCAGAGCTGTCCAAAATAACATCAGAAATTGTCACTGAGAAATACTGCCTTATTAAACTGATCACTCTAAGCCAGTAACAAGAAGAGGAAAAGAATCACTGAAAATTACCTATATATTTATAAATTTCTTGAATACTTAAATGTTGTTTCTTTTCAGCAGAAGCAGAAAACACTGAGTACAAATGAAATGAAGGGGCTGTCAAACTCCGTATTTAGCTTACCAGCGGTATAGATGGCCACTGCTTGATACTCAGCTTATTTATTTTTCTTTCAAGTTATGGGAAGCTTTTTTCCATACCGTGAAGTCAGCTCCTATAATCAAAGAATGTTGAAAATGGAAAGCAATTTAGAAAGATTTGTCAGCTATTTATGCTCTTTAAAACAAAACAAACCACACGTTTATTTTGCAGAACTAGAGAAGAAAGGAATTGACTGGAATATCAGCTGGCCTCATGCAGGAGAGGTAAACACTGGCACTAATTAATGGCTAGTTAGCAGAGCACCATCTTCATCTCAGTGGAGGTCGCCTGGATAGGGGCCATAAATCTATACTGCAAATGAGAACAGTTTCAAGATGCTTCATTTCAGCTAAATGAGATGGTGGCCCTCAGCTGCTAGGAAGCTGCTAAGGCAGTATTTATTAGGTCAGAGTTTGGGACTCGCAGATCTATTTCATTCCCGCTGGCTATGCAGCTGCTCGTTACTGTTCATAATTTTTCTGGGGCTTCAGTAGTTTTACACTGTGCACTGTTTTCCTCTTGCAGGCATTTGGACAGTCCTTCTCGATTCACCGCAAAGTGGCTGAAGATGGTGAAACACGTGAAGAGACTCTCCTCCAGGAGTCTGCATCAAAAGAAGCTTATTACCTCGGGAAGATTTTGGAGATGCAGAACGAGCTGAAGCAGAGCAGGGCGGTGGTCACCAACATTCAGGCAGAGAATGAGAGACTCACTGCTGTTGTCCAGGACTTGAAAGAGGTAAATGGGGGTGTGCAGGGAGCAAGGGGCTGACTTTTCTTGGAGTATCATGGGTGGCATGGCTCTGAGTCATGAAAATACTACAAGAAGTAAAAATGCTCACCTACCAGTCTGTGATCATCCCAGAAAGCACCTGGCCTGAGAGGACTATAATTTAGAAAGGAAAACATGTAGCTTTTTTTATTACATTTAAACAACAGCAAAGAGACCCTACAAATATAATAAAACCCAATTCAGGAAGCTATAATTGCCAAAGCACTCTTAGCGTTTTGCATTGTATTTTATAGCGCCTACATATAAGTGAATTTTACATAAACACATTTTCTGCACACTTCTGATATTCATGCAACTCCTCTCTTTTTGAACATTCACATCATTTCTTAGGTATTCTGGATTGGCTAGGATTAGATAAAGCTTTCACCAGTTTTCTTCTACTGTAGAGCAAAGTTAAAATGCATGCTCATGTTTAGAAAATAGGTAACAGCAAGGAAGCCAAATGTAGTTACTGGTCATATGGGACACAGTGGTTACTGATTAATTTCAATGGAGAATTTAGTAATATTTAATAACTTGTCTTTTTTTTCCTTGAAATCTGGAAGTTTAGACAGAAGTTTTTTTTACTTACTATTGTTTCTATATCCCAGTTAGTGGAGGACTGATATAATTTTACTAGTTTATTCTTTCTGTATTGATGGTTAGTTTGCACAATTCATGTAGCAAAGCTCAACACAAGACCATATGCGAGAGGAAGGTGACTCTGTTTCCTTCAGCTTTGCTAGCAAGTTGGCTCTTGCTCACTTTCTTAGACTCTTAGACACACACGTCTTGGACACACCAAGATGTGTGTGTCCCACCACTCTGGTCAGTGGTGGCAAAATGGAGGATAAGGAATACTGACTATCAAGTCCTCATCACCTGTCCTGGGTTCCTCATAGATATGTGACCATGTGCTCATTTTGGATGTGCCTTTTGTGCCCCTAAGGAGTCGACATTTATCGAAAGCTTTTGTCTCTTCAGCTCATCCCACTCCTGTGAGTCCCTGTGCAACACGGCTGATCTATTTGTTGCTCTCTAGTCTCCTTCCCTGGGTGTAGGCTCTTTTTGCAATCTGGGTGTCTGAGAAGTTGCACATGAGCCTGCTATGATCTTGGTGGCCTGTTCATCAAGGTGCCTTCAATGCACGCTTTTCTTTTATCCTTCTGCCATTTCTTCTAGTGCTTTCACACACACATTCATACCTCATTCATACCAGTCTTACTGTTTCTCTTAAAAACCTCTACAGATTCAGTTTTCTAAGCAAAGCAACTACATGCAGGGGAAGGCAGCACTTGGAAGTAACCCCACGTCTTCCCTGCTTTCCCCAGGAATGCTTGGACATAGGGGCTCTCCCCACTGTCCAGCTGCTGGAAGAGATCTTTCCTAAGTGATTCTGGAAAGTGATTCTTTCATGTGAATTTAACAAATTAACAAAGATTATCGTGGGGAAGTGGTGGAGTCACCATCCCTGGAGGTATTTAAAAGACATGTAGAGGTAGCACTTAGGGACATGGTTTAGTGGTGGACTTGGCAGTGTTAGGTCAATGGTTGGACTCAATGATCTTAAAGGTCTTTTCCAACCTAAACGATTCTATGATTCTATGTTTTCTGTAGCTGAGTGGAATGGCATCCTTTTAACCTACAGAAATGCCTGCAACTGGGTCTCCCTGGGACTGGGTCCTTTACTCCCATTGAACATTCTTATTTAATGGTTGCACTGGACTTGCCCATAATACAAGTCAGGTTTCAGTAAGAAGTAAATATATGCTATTTATTCACAAGTTCCAATTAAAATATCTGATTGTAATTGCTGTTGCGGTGGTTAACAAAAAAAAAAAAAATCAAGTTTATATCTACTCATCCTAAAATCACATCCTAAAATCTTCTTGGTAGCAGGCAACCAGCTGCTGACACACCTACCTAACCATTTGGTGAACGCTCGCAGGTCCTAATGGGGTTCAGTCACAAATGAACAACCAAGTTAGAGAAAATATATGTTTGTCTTTGTACTCGATTCCTTCCTCTGGGGTTTCCTTGGGATTCCTTCAAATGTAAATCTCCCTTCCATTTTCTGTCATGATTATTGATCTGTAAGTTATTCAGGAGGCAGCTTCAGTACCCTGTCCTCCCTAGAATATTGATTGTCCTCATTTCTTTGGAGATAATAGTAACCCCTAGTGTGAGACCAGCTGCAATTATTTCCTGTAATGCTAAATAGAAACAAGCCCTAGTAGTTAATTAAAGTGCAAGAAAAGAATTTACTTGAATAAAAATAAGGCTGACAACAATCAGTTTATTATTAAGATGATGTTGGACCCTGAGTATAAAGTCCTGGACTACACTGAACTTTTATTTTGTGGAACTACAATCAATATATTTAAACATAAATGGGATTAGTGCAGTCAGTCCATTACCAAGCTTACACCACACACTATTATGATTAATTACTTGAATATAGTAAGAGATAAGAGGGTGATTGACACCTACGACGGGCTTTTAGGGATCTTGTCACACTGAATTACACTGGTATTTCACCTTGTGCTCAAAGGAGTCTCACCCTTGTACCCAGCTCAGTATACCTTGGTCCAAACACATAAATCCTAAGGCTGTGATGTCCAAGTGCCTGCAGAAATGAGATGCCCTTCTACTGTAAGTGTTTATGAACTTTGTCTGCTTGGTTCTGGCTACTGCTAATAGGAAAAGGCAGACTTAGCTTACTCCAAATCTTGACAACCGCTGAGGTGGGAAAAAAAAATATGAAATGTCTGGTACATTTTGGGGTAAAGACAGTCATTAGAAGCTGCCACAGGCAGATTGCTACAGTGAGAAAGTAATTTGTCTCTTTAACCAGTATATTTGAAAATCTAGTTAGAGAAAAAAATGGAAGAAAAAAGGATCGTCTTTATGTGAGCAACTGTATGGAGTGATGTAAAGATAGATTCTGGATGTAAGTTAGCTGGCTGTATCCTGTCTCTTCCCCTCCCTCCCCCCCGCAAAGAGAATATGCTTTATAGTTGTTTTTTAAACCTTACTAAGACATCTTATAAACTAAACAAAAAAATAATCACTCCTTTCACCTTCAGACTGAATATAAAACGTTTGAAAAACTGCTGTGTGGTTCTGGAAATAGCATTTTTGCATAGATGACAGAAATTTATGGTACTTTATCCATGCATTTAGTCCCTTATGATACTGAAGACCAATAGCTAGGTTTTCAAAAAGTGACCCCTGTTATTGGTACCACATCCCTAAATAACACAGTCGGTGCTTTTCCATTCTCTAGTCTGTTGTGGGAGTTCTCTTCCAAATACGTTCCGCTTTCTGAATTTGCACAGAAATCCATAGTCATATGCATGTGTATGAGCATTTTGTGAACCATCAGAATACACTCGCATGAATACTGATGGCTTTTAGGAATCTTGGGAATTCCATAGCCCTAGAGTTTAAAAATTCATGCCTTTTTGCAAGTATCTGCCGTATAGTCACAGCTTATGTCTGCAGGGCAGCTTGACCTGGATCCCTCTTGCTATAAAAGCGAATGTGTCAGGCTCAGGTCTCTGGAGATTATGCATCTCAGTCTGAGAAAGCAAACAACCTGCTTTCAGTGCTCATCACTAGAAAAAGATGTATTTTTGAAGAACCTGAGCATTTGTTTCACCCTGATGGTGAAGGATGAACCAGGAATCTTTATACGCAGATGGCTTTCTAGATTCATGTTACAATGATCAAAAGAGTAAAACACCAGCAGCGTTATTTTTGATGTAATAAAAATCCCTAGAGTTTTGGACAGGAATATTATTAACTGTCACCCAACTAAATAAAATATACATTTTGGAAAGTCGGTAGCCCTTTTAATTCTTTTCTCCCACCAAGACCTCAGACAGGGAATGTAGAAGGTTATTTGGAGATTCTTAAAACTGCTGTAACCTGAACCAAAAAATACACTAATTTTAAAACTGAGGCCAGACAGATCATTTTTTTAGCAGTCGGAGACCAGATTTACAAAATCTGTATGTTATGCATCACACAGTTTATGGTAGATGGCCTCTCTGTGTGGAAAGATCAGTATGGTTATTAGCTCATTTAACCTTTTCTAACCATGTGTGAATTGCCTACCTTTATTATAAATGTTAAAGAAATACTCTTTTTAAAACATATTTTTAAAATACAATCTTTTATCATTTTCTAATTCTCCGATGTTTGTTTTTTCCCATTTAAAAACACTGTGTTTACTTATAGTCAGGAGATGAGTGACTGGTTCTTCCACTTGTGCCACTGAAAAATCTTTCCTTATGGTAACCATAAGCACTTTATAAATGGATAAAGAAGATGAAATCACTACCTTGAGAAGTTGATAACTGACAGAGGTGGTTATGCAAGCACAGATGATCCAGCTCAGAAGTTGGAGCATAAAGTTCTTGTGATGAGATCATACTCCTCCTTCATGAGGAGGCTGAACGCCTTGGAGCTGGGCATCTGACTCAAAACAGGTGGCAACTGGAGGGGAAAGAGCATGAAGCAAAGAGGGGACACAGGTGAAACTGTAGAAAACGAAGATGAAAGATGATGGTACAGTTTGAGTTTTGTAGGTGTTAGGAGAGTAGGATTAGGAGTTGGTGAGGTGGGTAGATGAATGCTTTTGTGTCTGAATAGGCTGGCAGGTATGGGTCAGCTCTTTCTTCCCAACAAGACTAGTGAAAAGGAGGAGGAATAACATAAGAAAGTCAGGAAGCAAAAAGTTAAAACTTAGTCTGTGCTACTAAATGTCACTGCAGCAGCTGCTGGGATTGCAGAAAGAAATAAGCACCTGGGTACCTGCAGTCCAGGAGATAACAGAAGAACAGGGAGGTTTATGTGATGGCAATGTTAATGGGCCATGGCAACAGCACACACCTGGGCTTCCAGAGGGCAAAAGCAGGGATGAGGGCAGTGGAAAAGTGGGTGGGGAGAAAAACACAGATTGGTGAGGCATTATGTGCTGAAACCAGGTGAAAAAAAAATCTAGGATGGAGTTGTGCAGCCCTGCTGCCCTTGAAATCAATAGCTAAACTTTTATTCGCTTCAGCAGTACAAAGATCTTGTACTTCACGTTAATCAGGAAATGTATGGGTGTGATAGCCTGGACTTTTTTTGAGGGGAACCTATGTATGATGTGAAGTGTGAGCACTTGTGCTGGGTGAATAATTATAAGAAGTTTTACTGCTAGCTATGGCCATTTCAGAAACATAACCTCATGCTACGTGGCCACATCTGCATTCTGAAAATACATGAGAAATGGAAAAAAATTACAGGCATTGTGTTCAATTGACTTTTATCTAAAACAAATAATATATAAGAACTGGTATTTCTATACTAAATATAATTTAAAAAAATTTCTAATTGGCTATTTCATGTTTAGATATTATAATTTCTCAGTCTGAAGAGTTAGGGTTTTTTCTCATTTTTGACGATTCAGAGTAAAGCCTAAAAACTTTAAATGTGAACACATATCTAGTTAATACCCACACCAATTTCAGATTCTTCTTTTGTTGCTTCAGGGTTAGACTGTAACAGGGTTTGGGTACATAGTGCTTCCTATTTAATGTAGGATGTAGTTAGGTCTAAAACTGAGATCCTTAATACATTCAGTTGTCATCTGCTCCTGGAGGCTCCTACAGTCATTAGGTGCCTAAGTTTCCACCTGTAAAATTTTCTGCCCATGTAAAGGTCTGTTTCCAGATGCATTCAGGAACACCTCTGGCTTGGGCTGAGGTCTATTACTACACTGTTGCTGGATATTGAGCACTATTGTAGGTGCTACTGGGATCCTCCAAGGAGATGTTTCCCTAGCTGACCTCGTCACCTAGTGATGTCCTTCCACTCTCTGGTTCTGTGATTGTGGCAAGGTTTGGGGCTCCAATTTCTTCTCTGCCTGAGGGATTATGAATCCACTTCTCCCTCTGAAGAAAGTGCCATAGCAGTCAGTTGGCAGGCTCTTCATTCCTTCAGATGAAGCTGTTCCACTTTGTTGGGGGATAGTTAGTATTTTGTGGGTCAGGGAGAGTGAGAGTGAGCACACTCATAAGAATGACTGTAGCCTAAAGGCTAAGCTGCTCAGCTGGGAATAGGGAACTAGTTCTAGTCCCTATTTCAATTAATGTTTAATAAGAAATACTTAAACATTAATTGGGGCAGAGACCAGAACCCCAGTCTCTCCTCTGTGAGGTGACAGCCCTTGGCAAAGGCTGTCTCCATCTCTCAGAGAAACCATGGTCTTTGGCCTGGATCTCCCATGGCTAGTGGTTTGACTACTGAGGTCTTGGAGGGAGGTAGCTCCAGGTTACCAAGTGAGGTAACTTTCTCCAACTCTGTGCTGAAGAAAGATGGAAAAGATAAGTCCAGGAGAGGAATCACTGCTATGAACCTTGTTCTGCGGGAAGCACCTTTTAGCAGCCTGGCCATAGTGACAAAGCTCTCTTAGTAGTGAACTCTCTTCAGTGTTATTAGCTTGCTTTCCCTCGTAATTGTCTAATTTTCTTCATGCATAGAATAGGGAACCTGTGATTGTGCTTTGACAATTATCCTAGACAGTGAAGTGATTTAAGTGACTGCAGTGTTGACTGTGACAATGCATGCAGAATCCTTCCATGATCTTGTCTGCTCCCTCGTGGTGGTGTCCTGTGCTTCCCAGTGGCGGCATCAACAGACTTATCCCCCTCAATCTACTGAAGAATGGAAGTTTCTTTTGGCATTTACACTGATTAAATAAAGCCTGCATTATAAATATATTTATCTTCTTACTAATATTATGCTGGTACTTGCAGCAACGGCTTCATTTCTAGAGGGAGAATGAGTAAGGAAATACGGTGAAGTATTCAGTGTGGCCATTGGTAATGGTATCTTCATCTTCATGTACCTTCATGCAAGCACTGCTTTTTGAAAAGAAGCTGTAGGAACGTGATGCTGGAGCAGCCCATGGAGATGACTGTGGGGGTCAGAGCTGCCTGAGAAACAAAGTGCAGCCAAGGCATGATAGAGAGATGGCAGAACTGTTCCTCCTGTCAGGAGAGCTCTCACATCACAATTTAGGGTAGTACTAGCATAATCAGTCTAATTGACTATATTTACATTCCTTTGTTTTGGAAGTTTCCTTCAATTGGCTAGAACTGGCTCTAAATTAGGCTTAGAGTCTAAATTTGTCACTTTGCCCACTGAGAGGTGTTTTTCTTTTCTCTCACCTGTTTTTAGAAAAGCCTGCTGAAGGGAGATTTTCCAGCTTGCTGGTGCCTAGCCCCCCTCATAAGTTTTTCTCCCTACTTTGCTGACAGTGCTAATGGGTGGTTTTTTTTGTCTTGAGAGGCTGAAAAGTTTGCTAAAAATGTATTGTTTCCTTCTGCTTTCAGGAAAAGTTTTCAGATTGACCTTAATTGACCTTAATCCTAATTATCATATGGTAGTATAATGTTCTGTAACATGGGAAATTTTATTAGATGTTGCTGACCTTCTTCAAATCAAACTCCAGTATATACCTGTGTCTTATCTAGACCTCTTTAAAAACATGTTAACAGTTTCTGCAAGCAGTCAGGTATTAATGCGTTTTCTATGAAGGCACTTAACTTGTCTGTGCTCTATCTAGACTGGAGAGCTGCAGGACCTCCGGGGGCTTTAGGCTGAACAGGGTGGAGAGTGACCGTGTCCTTGCTCTGAATTCCTGTCCTCTTGACACGGTTTCTGGAAAATCAGCAGTGCATGTTTCTAAGCGAAGGCCACCGGTCGGCCATCATTGGATTGACTGCAAGTAGTGCCCTTCACTATCACTTCAGGCCATTCCTTTAACCCTTGTTCTGTTTTTTCTTTCTGACGCTTAGACACACATTTCCATTCATACTGTGTTCATATCAGTCTCACTATTTCTTGTACAAGCACCTACATCTGCTCGCTTCAGACTGATGTGGACCAAGGTGTAATCCCTGTAAAAGAGGTCCACTGCAGAGTTTCTCCTAACAGGCAATAAAGGTGGTGTACAGATGGGTTTGGTGACTGTTGTCACCACCGGTTGCGATGGGAAAAGATAGCAGCAGACCACACTGAAGTGTAAAACCTGGCTTTGCAGCACGAGGCAGTCTGGAAGGTACAAAACTGTGGAGGTCATCGTCATTGGTGTTTGCTGACAAAGATTTTTTACTAATTTTTGCATAGTTTCTACAGTGGTTTTGTGAGGGTGTTATTTTGTAGAGTTAGATACTGATGCTTGTTAAATAGTTTTCTCTGCCCTGTGCATTTACTTTCCCTGTTCACAGAACTTTACTTCTGAAAAGAAACAAAATGGCTTTCTTTATGTCTTGGACACAGAAAAATAAAGCAAGCTGTGACTTGTAATCCATCAAATCTCTCCTCATGCAGTGCAAGGGATAGATACACTAGTAGCTGATACTGTCTATCTGTCAAAGAAAGAGCTTTGAGTATAGGCAGCAAGACCTGTCCAGCGTAGACTGCTTCTGAGTGCCCTTATTAACAGATAAAGGTTTAATTATAAATCTGCCATTCAACTTCATCTACTTAGTTACCACCAAACACTTTCTTGCGGTTCGTTTCACACATTGACTGACAAACCACTTGCTCCTGCAGCTGAAACCAAAGGTGGCTGTGTAAGATTCACCCTTTTATTTCCTGAAATATGGATTATAATCCTAAATTGCTATAATCCTATAATTGCTCATAAAATGATGGTGTTTCTAAGCACATACTCCTCATAAGCACCAACTGTAATGGAATAGGGAGGTCAACAGTGCAGGATGAATACATTTTGTTGTGGCACTGTTTTCTCAGGATAATCTTCAGCTCTTTGTTCAGCTGTTCTCGCCCTCGAATATACCTGCAAGCTACCAAAAGCGGCTTCGGTTGGTTGTGTTTCCTGTTAATGATCCCGGAACAATGACTTAGGATGCAAACTTGTGATCTGACACATGCATGACACTGTTTTCTTTGGCAAGGTTCAGGCATTTAGCTCTGCTGTGAATAACAGAGTCAAACAATGGACAGTAGGGAGGTCAAAAAAAGGCCAAGCGGGATAATGGAGCATAACCAAGGGACTGTTGCATAAATACATGTGGTGGTTTAAGCCCAGCCAGCAACTAAGCACCACACAGCTGCTCGCTCACTCCCCCCTGGCTGGGATGGGGG
This sequence comes from Gymnogyps californianus, assembly GCF_018139145.2. Lineage (NCBI taxonomy): Eukaryota > Metazoa > Chordata > Aves > Accipitriformes > Cathartidae > Gymnogyps > Gymnogyps californianus. The sequence goes on from NC_059471.1 coordinate 152,315,600, forward strand.
AGAGAATCAGAAGAGTAAAAGTGAGAAAACTCGTGGGTTGAGATAAAGACAGTTTAAGAGGTAAAGCAAAAGCCGCGCACACAAGCAAAGCAAAGCAAGGAATTCATTCACCACTTCCCATCGGCAGGCAGGTGTTCAGCCATCTCCAGGAAAGCAGGGCTCCATCACGCGTAACGGTTACCTGGGAAGACAAAAGCCATCACTCCGAATGTCCCCCCCTTCCTTCTTCTTCCCCCAGCTTTATATGCTGAGCATGATGTCCTATGGTATGGAATATCCCTTTGGTCAGCTGGGGTCAGCTGTCCCGGCTGTGTCCCCTCCCAGCTTCTTGTGCACCCCCAGCCTCCTCGCTGGTGGGGTGGTGTGAGGAGCAGAAAAGGCCTTGACTCTGTGTAAGCACTGCTCAGCAGTAACAAAAACATCCCTGTGTTATCAACACTGTTTCCAGCACAAATCCAAAACATAGCCCATACTAGCTACTATGAAGAAAATTAACTCTATCCCAGCCAAAACCAGCACAATACAGAATGTCTTATTATAAACACTCAAATTCCCAGCTTCTTCTTTCAGAAAGGGTCCTTTGCGGGCCTCAAATAGAAAATGAAAGAGGGTGTACTTTCAGCTGTGCTCTGTAATCTCTAGGCAGTAATTAATCAAATCGGTATCTGGCAGTGCTCGTTCTTACATAAGATCTGTGAAATAATGACCCCTTATTTGTGCCGAGGTAGCATTTCAAAGCTCTTTATGTAAACTCCTGTACAAGGTATTGTGTGAGAACGTGCTGAGAGGCCAGCTGTGGAGACCAGAGGTGTATCTGGGTTTAAAGAGGGGTGAGACAGATTTCATGGAGGATGGGGCCATCAGTGCTGCTTATACCTGAAGATCCAAACCCAGCGCCCAGCTCAGAAAGTTCCTCAACCCCCCGATATAGGGGGCTGGGAGGGGGTGCCGGCGAAAGCATTGTCATATAACGTCCCTGTTTCTGGGGTGTTACCCACCTGTGAGTGGCTGCTGCCAGAGGCAGGGTATTGGACTAGCAGCTCTCTGAACTGAGAAAATGTTAGTTTTGTGCGGCCTCTACTTTTTAAAAAATGCATAATTTTGCTGACTTATTTTTGTTTCTAGATGAGGAAGTCCTCATAAGAAGTCTTGTGCTGACTCACTCTTTTCAGTATTAATTTGCTGGTTAAGAATAACTTGGGCTTTTGTCTATTCAAGTGGTGTGGAGTAAGACGGTTTTTGGCAGTGCTGGGATTGGCTGCATTGCCAATTTTTAAAGAATCCTTGCAATGTGATCTGGAGACTCAGGAGCAAGAGCCCAGGAGCTGTGTTGACTTGTACCTTGTGACTTCATTTATTTGCCTGGGATTAAGAGTGAAAGGAAGAATACCCTGGGTGCCAGACTTTCTGAAGCTCGAGTCCAAAAGCTTAAGCACTATTCCAGGTAGAGACAAGACATAACAAGGAGAAGGAGAAATTTTTGCTGAAAGTCCTCGCTGCCTGAGTGCATAAGCAAATAGAGCATAAGTTTCAGTGACATGTGCCAATGATAAAGAATATTAAACAAAGAATGAAAGTAAGTTTGTTGTCGCTGTTCCAATTAATTCCCTTTGATTTTTTTAAAATATCCTGAGTGGTTTCCAATTTAAAAAAGAAGTGTTAAAGCTTCTCTGAGAGACTGATGCTATTCTTCCCAGTCATGCAGTGTTAGAATGTGCCTGGCAATCGTTGAATGTTTTATGCCTTCAGGACTCGTTGGGGTTGCAGAACAGTAATCTTGAGGTATTCCCAGTCGTCAGTACACAAGCGGTGCAGTTGTATTTCTCTTCTCCTGGGAGTCCCCACGTGCATTGTAGCTCTGCCTGACTTTACCTTCTGTTGTTGATTTTCTCCTGTTCTCTGCATACGGATGCATCACTGCCTGTTCTCCTAACCTGCTTCCTCCTAAATTTGTGACATTGCTTATGATTAAGCAGTGCAGAACTGATGGCACTGAAGAGTCATTGATTCAGAGATGAGATCCACCAAAAAAACCTGAAAAACCTAATGATCTCTTCTTGTGCTGTGATTAGTACTTGGACCTTGAGAGAAACTCATGCATGCTGATCACATGTGGACAATAGTTACCAGCCAAGGTACTTGAGCTTCCATATTTGCTGTTATTTGTTCAAAAACCACATTTATTTTCAGTGTATTTTTTCATGTCCTTTAATCAATACTGATTTATTTGTAAGGGTTTCTCCTGGGATTTACTAGGTAACTTTGGGAAATGGGATTTACCTTTCCCTGAGAATATGTCTTAGATACCAGGGCACAGAGCATTGCTGGTGACCTGACCCCAGAAGTGGATGACTTGTGAGGTGCAATCGGAGTGCGACTGAGCATGACACATCTAATATATGCCTTTGGATAGCTAGCAACTAGTAAAAACTTCCTTGGCAAAAAAAGCCACCAAACAAATAAAAAGAAAGATAGAAGCATAACCTATGAAACCTTGAAAAATATGAGAAAAGCAAGCATCCTTGGGGTTTATATTTTTGTGCTCTATATGTTGGCATCCTCTCATTTGGATTAATTCAGCCTACATCTTACAAAACTGAAGTCTGCTCTGTGTGGCAATGTGATGCCATCCTTAAGTATGGTCCTCCGTGGAGTAGGTTCTCCTGTTCAATTCCCTCTTCTGCCTCAAAACCTCAAACTCATTACCAGTTTGGCACTGGTATGAAATCATTAATAAGTTCTTGGCTCCCATCATCTGTGCTAATTGTGCTTTCTGCAACAAACTATTCTCAAGGGGAAAAATATAAGAGTAAAATGACAGGAGGGTGAACAGCAAGAAACTCAAATATGCCACCTCTTTTTCTCCCTTTGCCCTTATTAAAATATATGAGACAAGCTGGTTATTTTTAGTTAGTCTCAACAGTCAGTGCCAGTCAGCATCCAGGAGGAGGGCAGCAAGTCAGGCAGAGGTCAGACAGTGTTATCACCCTTTCATTGTGATGGTCAAATCCACTTTTAAGCTTCAGGATTGAGAGAAATGCACTTTTGCTGGCAAATGTTTTAGATGTGTACGTGCAGATGCTCATACATAATCAGAGCTTGTCTGATTCTGTGACGTTATTGTTCCAAAAATCCCATCAAATAGGTAGGACTAGTTATGAATGCAATTTTTGTCTTCACTGCTCATTCATTCTGCCTGTGTAGCCTTTCCTCTCCTTCTGAAGCACAGTATGTTGGCTCTTTCAGCCAAATGTGCCTTGAAGGCATCATCACAGATATGTGATTTTCACTTCAGTGAAACGGTCAGGATGTCTGTTCTGATACTGCCTGTGAACTATATGTGAAGAATGGCTGTGGCATTACAGTGTCAGCTTCAGAGTGAGGTGGGTTAAAAATGGGCCATTTCCCATCAGTCCTGCCTACCTAGTCACGAAAATGGGATGCAAAGGCAATACTGTTCACAAATGCAATACTGTGAGTTTTGGCTAATGATACAGGGTAGTTTATGTTTGTTGCTCATATTCCCTCCTATCTCATTTTCTCAAGGGAAGTGGCAAACCAACAGCAGCGAGAAGATACCAGATTCTGGTTCTGTGCTTAGTAGCTGTACGTGATTAAAATGGCAAGGGCAAAATTCTGGTCAATGTGGAGAAAGGAAAGTGATTCTTTCCCAAACAGCTTCTCTCAAGTGGTATTTCATGTGTGGTGACTACCTGCCCCTCTCAAATGAGGCATGCAGAGAGCTCAAGACAGATAAGAAAAGCAGGGAAGAAAAAGTAAAAAATCTAAAGAATTAGGTATAGACAGGGGTTGATTGGCAAGTAATTAGGAACATATTAAAGAGAGAAATTCAATATTTTGGCCTATATCAAGTCAGCAACAAGGTTTCATAAACTCATTCTGCCTTGGCTTGCTCCAAAAATCTGAGAGGAAAAGGATGAACGTGATCTGTTGTCCAAGACTTCAAACGCAACGAGGAAGAAGGACTGAATCTGCAGACCCCTTTGCAAGATGCCAGAAAAGAAGTTCTAATTCACAAAGACATCTAAGCATGTTTTGAAGCAGAAGCATAAAATGTATCCAAGAAAGCCTATGGACAGGGTTATTGATGATACTTTCAGACATGTTCATAGGCACTTTGTAGAACTGGTGCTCACCTTGTTTTGGCAGCAATTCTCATAAGCATTTTACTGCGCAGTAAGTTGCTAAGCAGGTAAGAAATAGCTATAGATGTAGATTTATGTGATTAGTGTGTTTTTGACGTTCATTTTATTGCAGATCTTTGAGTCATCATCAGAATATTTTTGTTTTGGAGGCTAGGAGGTACAGCTGTTTTTTATTCAACTTGGTTTGCCCATGCTCTATAAATGTCAGTGGTGATTTGAAGTCAGTCCCTTGACAGCTTTCATGTATTAGATTTTTGCATTGTTTTATGTTTTTATCCATTGCAAACGCTTTTAAAAAGCCAGTTATGAATTTTCCATTACCACTTTTCTTGCCCTCTAAAAATTATGAATGTCTCTTCCTCCTAACCTGACTACATAATTTCTTCTCACCAAATTTGTTATGAGATGGAGTTATACACCAGAGCCATAACTCTGTTTTAACATAAATCACTTTACAGGCTATAAATGAAATTGAACCTTAAATTGCTAATAGAGTTTAAAAATACTACTATATTGTTAGTCCACTTGAAATTGTATTAATGTCCTCAAGGGAAAGAAATAATGACAGGGCATGTTCTGAAGTTTAAAAAGTAAAAAGGTTTTAGAGCATTGGGAAGGAAAAAAACCCTTACATGGGTCTGGAAACTTAAAATAAGAAACGTATAACCCTGATGGTGTTTCTGTTTAGGAAATCCTCCTCCTTTTAGCGTGTTATCAATAGTAATAAACTCTTCTTGTATGATCAGCTTTAACACAGGGCAGCTGCACCACCTGCCTCCTACTGAATTCAGGCTGTGAATTGCCTGGATGAGCTAAGGACCAGTTTGCAGGAATTCAATGCATACTATTACCTAGCTTCTCATTGCAGCAATCAGAAAGGCAAGGTGAACCAACTACCAGCTCAGCTTCAGTAACATTTATGTGGATTAATCGTTCTTTCATACCCATTTACTTTGGGGAGCCGTATTTCCTTTTCAGACCCAATAAATGCATGTTACAAACTGAAACTCTGAAGTTCCCCTAACATGGTCTACATTTTTGTTCTTAGCTGAACTCAGAAATAGCTGAGATATTGATTCTTTGCATAGTCAGAATAACCAGTGCTACAGCCTCTGTAACTTTGTGCCTTGAGGCAGAAAGAGCCATGATCATCTAAAGGCAGGATAGTTAGCAAAAATGTTGCTCTTTGACTAAAACTGGAAAGCTCCTTGCTTCCAAAGGTAGCAAATTTATTGGAGATTATTTTCAGCCCTGTTGTCATTTCATTAAAAGTCATGGCAATATCTTAGAGTGAATTGGAGAGAGAACCTTTCTTTCCATCAAGAACCAAATGCAAAGACTGGATTATCATTGTGTTTTTCATATCATATTGCACTGACCTTTTCCCTGGGGGTTGTAAGCAAGCCCAGGACCTTAAAAAAAAAAATTGGCTGGTTTCTTCTTTATTACATGCCCCTACTTAAGGAAATTTAGCCATGACTATTTCTTTCCTGTCCACCACTGCAGCAGAATTCTAGTATGAGCTACACTATCTTGCAATGTTTGAAATATCAAAGCTTGTCTTATTACGGAAACCCAAAACCACAGTCAGTTTTTGTTACATGTATTTAAACATTTTTTTTAACAGATTTTTTTAATGCTGTACTTCATAAGGAAACTCCCTCTCTTAGCTGTGCCTTGAAGTAGTGGAGGCAGCTCTAAGCATCATTCCCATCCAAGGTCTGGAAGGTCAAGTTATTTTTAAAGCTAGTGCTGCAGCTGAAAAACAGTTCAGGCCCTATAATGGTGTCACACAATGGTGTGGTAAAATGGGTTGTGAAAACAACAGTAAAGTAAAATAAACCCATGTCACTTCCTCCACTGAAGCACATAACTCAGGGGCTGTTGGGGTGCGGAGCCGTGTGCTGCCTTCTCCTCTGGCTTTCTGCTTTCCATCTCCCATCTGTAATCCATTAGAAACTTTCATTATTTCAGCATGATTGGGGTTAACTTCTAAACATGATTTATTGCTGCCTCCTCTCGTGAATACACAGACAGAATCTGTGTTTTCAGCTATGCTGTTCTCCAGTTAGATTCAGATTTTTTTTCTTGTTGTAATTTTCACTTTATAGTGTGGGGTTTTATTGCACAGCCTTGACAGCCTATTATTGTTCAGCCAAGGGTGGGGAAAAATAATTTGGTCTGAGAGAGGTTGTATATGAAGCAGACGTTTTGCTTTCACTTGTTTTGGGAACAACTTTCATGTTCTTCAGAAGATAGATTTTAAAATTTATTTAGTATTTTCCTAGAGTTTTCCCTACTTTTCTTTTAGAAAATAACAAGTACTGAAGCACTGATTTGGCCCTTCAGCAAAGTGCACCTGTAATATGAAGTCTCTCTCTCCCTGCTCCCCACCTTTCCCCCCGTGCTGCAGCTTCTGCTGGTGCGTGTGGTGGCACCCTGTCCTTGCAGTTGGCCAGCTGAACAGCAAGTCCGTGCAGTACCGGTACCTTGCATTTTCACATACCTTGGAGTGAAAAGCTTCACTGAAAAATAAAAACGTCATTTATTTAAAGAACTGCTGTTATGTTATGCAGAATAGATATAGACAAATTCTTTTAATAGCAGAGATAGTTTACCCAAGGTGAACTTTTTTCTATATTTATGTACTTCATTTTTTTTCAGAAGAGGCCTCAGACTTCCTTTAAAACAAATTATTTGTCCCATATTATTGTCACACAGTCCAAGCCCCATTCTATCCCTTCTCTTAAATCCAGCCAGATTTAAGATGTAGTTGTACTGGGAGGTTTAAAAGTGACGATGGAGATGTGTCTGGGTGTGTGCTGAACTCTCTTGTGCATGGCTGGGCTTTCAGAGGGCACCGACTGCAATAAATGTGGTCGTGGTGGAGGTTTCCCATGCTGCCAGGTAGCTGGCTGGCAGCTAGCGATAGCACTTGGGGCATATTCGAAGAGGATTTTTCTCCCAGAGGAGACGGATGGATTTCCTGTGGCTCCAGCATGGCTTTTCTGGGTGCGGATAAGCAGTACAGCAGTTGAGTTATGAGGTATGTGGATATGAAAGAACGACCAAAGCACTAATAGAGCATCTTCCCTGATTAAGATAATGAACATTAAGGGGTTGTATCTGGGCCTTGCACAAGTGCGCTTGTCTCTGGATTGATGGGTTGGCAGGCTTTTGTCCGTTTGCCAAGATCACTGCTGTATAAGGTAAGTAGGATTGGTGGTTGTGTTTTAAGAAGAGCTAATAAGGAAAAAAACATTCAGAGCTGATACCACCAGGTGTTTTTTCAGCCAGGAAACGGGTCTTGCGGATCTCGCTCACTGTTGCTTCTAAGTAAACAGAGAACTGCAGATATGCCTTCTCTTGTGTACTCAAGCAACTTTTCCGTGCGTGACCTCCCAGGAGGACTGTATTCCTTTCTTACCTGTGCATTATCGACTTCCAGTATGTTTTGTAGCATTACACTTTCAATAATTTTGTGCCTTACTCAGGCCAGACACATGCATTTCGACTATCCTCAGTGTAAAAATAGCCTGAAGGCAAACTCAGGCATGTATTGCATCTTCAACTAAGTTAAGAAATCCCTTATAAGATTCAGGGAATGCAGGGGTTATACACTCCAGCATTGTGCCATCGTAGAAAAGTCACCATCCCTCAGCTTTGTGCACTTGCCCTGATTCAAGGACATTAAACCTCATAGTTACTGTGAAAAAATGAATGCAAGATTTGCATTGGAATAAAGTTCTGCAACACAGAGAACATTTCCAACCTTCTTACACTGCAAGAGTTACTCTGGGAGGCTTTTTTCTTGTAAGGTACAGACAGCTGGCTACAAGAAGCATCTTACTTGGTGCCAGATCAGGCTTTAGAAGCTCTGTTCCAGTCTGTGGCCTAATTTGACTTGCTCTTTTCAATTGCTTATGTGAGGGACAAGTTTCTGAGACCTTAAGTGCTGTGGGTTTGTTTTTTTTTTTTCCTTTCTTATTTTTTTCCAGAACTGGTCTCATCTAGGTATCAAGAGGCATCAAAGACCTGTTTGTCTGCATTGTATGTTTATAGACCTTGGCCAAAGTTAATCCCTAATGCATCACTGTTGACCTCAGCTGAACTATATCTAGTGTATATTTGCCTCATTGTTCACAAATTGCTACTAAAAATTGCTAAATATTTCTGTTTAATCCTTTGCATACTGGCATGCTAAGTCAAAGGAGAAAAAACCCAGACAAACCCTAAACACGGACTCCACACTGCTCTCTTCCATTCAGTACAACTGAGCTAATTTTCTTGGCCTCAGTGTGCAGTGCTGCACTTAAACTCAATTGTGAGCTCTAGCTATTAATGAAAATAGTGATAAAAACAATTCTTTTTCTGAAAAGGCTCTGCTCTGCTCTGTAGGCAGGGAAGTACTCCAGTAACTCCTGTAATTAAGACCTTTCTCCTTTGCTTTGAAATATATGGCAGGATGGGATAAATAAGCAGGAAGAAGGAAGCTTTATTTGTCGCTATGATCAAGGTATTTTTTTTCCCCTGTGTATTTCATAAGACTGTATAAATTTGAAAGTGCCCAAAACCAACCATGGTTTGCCTTCTGTGGCTAAGAGATTGACTCCCTATAAATGCTGTCATGCATGTTTTGGCTGGGCACACTAATCGTGCTCTAAACCAGTCTTCTTTATGGGCAAGATAAAGGTGTATGTGCAGTTCAAGATAATCTTATCCAAAAAAACCCCTGCTACAAAGAAACAAAATAGCCCGAGGCAGTTACCAGCAGACTGCAAGTAGTTCACATACATTCTGAATAAACGTTCTCTATCAAGTAAGTGGTCTTTAAAAAAGAAAGCCCACAAATTAGCAGAAATGGGGGATCTCTGTATGTGATTTCCTTTTAGAACTACTAACAGTATAATGCTGATGTCTAGACAGTCCATAATCTTCCATTCCAGGGGGAGAAAAAAGGAAATTTTCTGCCTCATCCTCAGAAAATTGTATTTCATAGGTGAGTCATTTTCCAATGTTATGGAAATGATAAAGATCATCTGGATAAGCGAGGACTAGCGATTCCTGTTGCTACCTCAGTGGTGCTGCCATCTGTTCAGCTCCCTGCATACTTGGTGAGATAATTTAACCAGTCTGTTCTTATAGCACACGTTAATCTTATTCATGAGAGAGATAAAATATTATGGAAATAAATTCTTATTCAGTAAGAATAAGAATATTCAAATTCAAAAATTCAATAAATTGCAATAAGACTTTTTTTTTAAACCAAGACATGTTTTACAAATTTCTTACCTCTTTATATAAATGCATGTATTGTTTTACATAGTAATCAAATTTTTGCACTGTGTTTTAACTGTGCTCTAAGATCTTAAGGTGTATAATTTGTACAAATTTTCTATAATTAGATGAAGTTTTTTTCCCTAATGGGGAAGTTGAGGCACAGAGGCTGAGATGCCAGTTTTTAATAACTGGCTGCCCTCTTGCATTTGTTGGTTCCTCTGACACTCGGTGATGTATTTGAGATGATGGAGGAAGTTTGTATTACATTCTAAAGCTCAGAAATTCGTGGGATTCTTGTATCCACAACACTAACTGAAATGTACTGTTTTCCCTACCCAAGGTTCAAATATTGTAATTTTTTTCCCAGTGCTCTTGTTATTCAAGAAGTTTTAACAGTGTTGGTATGAATCTATTGGGTTCTTCTTTATATCCTGCAAAGAAGACCCAGACTCCGTCATGTAGCAGCTGTCTTTCACATCTATTTTGCATGCTTAAATACAGAAAATACTAGCAACATTCTGCATTTTCCCTGATGGAGTATTTAAAGAACCTACCGTCCTTTTTGGTTTGCTATTAAATTATAGGGTATTACAACTGGCTTTCTCTTTAAAGAAAGGTTTTTTCACTTTCAGAAATCCCTTCTTCTACATCAACTCTTCTCTCCCATTTCCCAGTTACTCTCAAAGCTGCGTACTGGTGCTAAATCCAAGTTTCTAATTGAGATTCTAAGCAGGAAAAATTGCATCATTGGCTTTTGTTCTCCCGTGAAAGCCCATATTAATGGAGACTGCCTTATATAAAGCAGTCCCCTTTCACCTTTGAAAACAAAGAAGAGTTCCTGTCTGAAACAAGTACTGTGACATTTCAGTGTTTTCAAAGAGCCGTACTGAGCTTTATGCAGAGCCTTGACTGTCCTCCTTATCAGCGCAATGCACAATCAGCACCAGTAACATTGTGATGAAATACATGGTACAGTCAGAAAGTGCTCCATCTCCAGGCTGTTTCCCAGGGCTGGGAGAAGGGGACCCTTTGGTCTTTGCTCAGAGCCTGGCAGAGAGATGGTGCTTGACCTCAAGGCCACTGCAAGAAAATAGCTGTGCCCCAGGCTGGTGTATTCTTTGCAATCCGCTGCTGTCTTACCTACCCCTTCCAGTCCCATACTTGCCAGAAACGTGAGAACCTGTTCAAAGCTCACCAAACTGACAGTGTTTTAAAGTTTCCTATCCAGATTCTTCCCCTAATTACCCTGGATTTGGATCAGACTTAGGATTTCTGTGGAAGAGAAAGGGGCTGATGCTAGAGCTTGTGGCATGGGGTATCTCTTACCACAGTCTGTTACACCGAAGTAAAATATGTGAAGGTAATTCTGTAGTAGGAAAAAAACAAGATTCAGGTGTGATTAGTCAAGCTCTGACTAGCCTTGACTTACTACCCTTCACTTCAAGCAAACATTCAGGGCCTTGTCAAACATGACAGAAAGAAAAGAGGTATTTTTTCCCAGGTATTAGGTGATAAGTGTTAAAATCCTTGTGCTAACAAGTTACATTGGTAACACCTGATGAGGCTGAACTCAGCCATGTAACATGCAAGGATACTATGACTGATTTTCTCCATTGTATGCTTTTAATATGGGCTAATTAACACACACTAGCTAATATATGTTAAAATATGCATTTTCACCTAGGAGGGTCTGCACTGTGGAGACAAAAATTCATGTCCACAGTGGTTCCCCAGCCTCTCCTTCTGCCAAGCTGAGACCCAAGAATATCACAACTATTTTATTGACAGTTGGGTTTTCTTTTTCAAAATGATGATTTGGTTTGGCTTTGTTGGTTTGGTTTTGTTTTTCTTAATTAAGTTTTCCCCGTGAATATGAGAACATGATCTTAAAATGAAGGGGGTACTTGAGAGAAAATTTTTATTTAAAAAAAAAAAAAGAAAAGACTTTGATTGCCAGAAGGTATACTCAGGTTCTTAAAGCTTCAGGGGAAAACAGTATTAGAGACCAGTCTATCCCTCTGTCCACGAGACAGATAGCACAGTGGCATAGACTGCTGCTGTTGGTTTCTGTTTCTGATTTTTGTCATTGGGGTATGATATTTTCTTCTTTTTTAGCAAATAAATAAACAGCTTAAAACATAATGCACTTTGTTGATGAAGTTCGGCAAATGAGCAGCCTGCAAGATTAGCAATCTTTTTTTATTTTCTTGCCACTTTCAGTTTACCTATTATACATCACATTTGTATGTCTTTCATTAACCCCTGTTTAACCCACATGAGAGATATTTGAAAGAAATTAGTGTTTGTTGCAAGTTTAGCACACTCACGCCTCTTGTTGAACAAAAGGGGAGTAAGAAGTAAGGATTAGAGGGGCAGAAGAAAGAAACATTTTGACAGTCTTCAGTGGGGAGAAAAAGGACCACATATGGTAGAGGAGAGAAAAAATTGAATTGTTGGTGTTATTAGGCAGGGTGGGATGTTTTTATTGCTGGGTATAGAACAAGTCAGGGCAGGAGAAGCTTTCAGTACAATGTTTACATTTGAGGAAAATGGTTGGAAAAGATTCACTGGGCTTTCTCTGGGTTACCTAAACACTTCTCCAAGGGAATGAGAAGAAAGAAAATGAAAGCCTGTTTGGAACAGGAATGTTTAGTTTTGTTTGAAATCTGTCTTCTCTGTCAGGAAACTAGTATCCCTACTCTTAAGTGTGTAGTTTACTGAGTAAAGCAGTTTCTAAATAAAACACCAGCTTGGTCAGGGTCAAACAGCAGCCCATAAGAACAGTGCTAAAGCAGCTCCAGTCCCTTAATGAGACTGACTGAGGAAAATCTTTAGGCTTTATGCTACATTTATTTATAAGAGCAAGCAAAAAAAGGCCCTTTTAGAAGACACAGTTGTGATACCATAGAGTGCTAGGCTAAAAACAAAGAGTACATCTGAATTCTGTCTAGATGCTCCTGAAACTCAACTAACACGATCTCTGAGGGGCTCAGGAGTGTGGGGGAAAAACATTTAGGATTCAGAGGCTGATGTCTTATTCATCCTTTTGTTGCTATATGAGAGCTGTCTCCAAAAGCTTCCCATTTAGTGATGATAGCTGGTAAGGTCCACAGGGAAAGCGATGGTTCCTACTTTCTCAGGACCAAGGCCAGAAATGGATTTTTAACTTTAACTTGAGGCTTTAAATTGCACCTAGAAAGGAATCCATACTTTATGGAAACCCAGGGATTTTGACTTAGTACCTCCCACACCATTAACATCTCTGATTTGTCATGGGATGGTTTTTTCCTAAAGCAGGTCAGCTCTCTTTCCTGTTGTCCTGGTTTTGGCTGGTATAGAGTTAATTTTCTTCTTAGTAGCTGGTACAGTGCTGTGTTTTGGATTTTGTGTGAGAATAATGTTGATAACACGCTGATGTTTTAGTTGTTGCTAAGTAGCGCTTATCCTAAGTTAAGGACTTTTCAGTTTCCCATGCTCTGCCAGCAAGCAGGTGTGCAAGAAGCTGGGAGGGAGCATGGCCAGGACAGCTGACCTGAACTAGCCAAAGGGCTATTCCATACCATGGAACATCATGCTCAGTATATAAACAGGGGGGAGTTGGCCGGGAGGGGGGGATTGCTGCTGTGGGGCATTGGTCAGCGGGTGGTGAGCAACTGCATTGTGCATCACTTGTCTTTTTTTGGGTTTTATTTCTTTTTTTCCCCTCTTTTTTTTGTTATATTCCTTTCCATTACAATTATTATATTTTATTATTATTATTGTTAGTATTTTATTTTACTCTAGTTATTAAACCGATCTTATCTCAACCCACAAGTTTTACTTCTTTTCGATTCTCCTCCCCATCCCACTGGGAGGGGGGAGGAGTGAGGGAGCGGCTGCGTGATGCTTATCTGCTGGCTGGGGTTAAACCATGACACCTGTGCTTGCTGCAGCTACGCCGCTCCTGCAGCGGGTACCAAACTGCCGCAAAGTAATGCCCGCCGTGCTTTGGAGCACCAAAATGGGTAGCACTTTAATTTCATATACTGGGCTCACATACTGGGGTAGTTTGGCCACTCGATCATAAGGAGCCTCCGTCAGTGGAGGCAGGATGAGGGCAAAGAACAGACAGATGTGGCTGCAGGGTTAATTTTTCCTGCTCACAGTTGCAGTCTTTCACAAGAGGTACTTGTACTCTGTACAAGCTGAAGAAAAATTACCTGTGCCACAGAAACTTCCATGTGATCAAAGGTGAATGGTAGAGACTATTAAACAAGTGTGCAGTCTCTGACAGGGGTGTGCATTGCCAAAAGTTGTGATTACACCAGAATTTTTATTTGGGGGATTTTTCCCATTCTGCCATTGTATTTGGCAATGTCCTACATTACACTGCACAAAGAGCATGGTGCAAGTATATAGATGCGATGCACATGCCATGTCCCATATACATATTTGTATGTAGGCACACAAGATCAGGAAGACGCAAGGTCAGTTCTCTGGTTGAGATGCTGAGTGAACTAAAACTCAGTATAACAATTAAGAGCCCAAGGAATTGTTAGCAGTCTGGGTCATCTTCCCTATAGACACTGGTAGCAATGCTTCCAAGATGAAAAACCTGCAAATGGTCCACAACTGTGTAGGTATATGACATGGAATATATTGATCAATTAACAAAAGGGAGTTCATAAATCTCATCTTATTCCTGTTGCTTGTCTGAATTCTGACCTAGTTCAAGTGTGATGTTGTTTTTCCTCCCTGAGGACAGCTGTTGTTTTACTAGATTGATTATTCTGCTGCGCTTTTTTCACAGTGTATAACTGAATTCAGTTGTGCTGTATCAAGCCATTGGGCATACAACAGAATAAGAACTGAAAAACTTGCATTTAACTAGTTACTTGCTGAAACTGATACTGAATTTCATTTGTAATGATGTTACATCAAGGTCTTGGTTGAGTACTTTAAATGCTCAGAGGAAATTTAAGAACACTGCAGTGAGCTTGGAGCCATCCTGCAGTGTTTTGTTATATTTTATATTAAAAATCAGCCAGAAAAAAACAAAGGGAGCATGAGCTATCAATCAGCCGTGGCCTGCTGGGATGTTAGAAAGCAGAGGGAGCAATTAAGACTTTGGACTGCAATCCTTCACTGTCACCTAAGTTTCTTATCAGTAGCTGGAGATTTACAGTCCAGCACTCCAACGTTATACGTGGGTGCCCTTGCACCTCGGGGGATCACTGCCGAGGGCTAGGTGGGGAGGCCGTAACACTGCTGGCATCTCCCCCGGGCGGCCGAGCCTGCCAGGGCCAGGCAGGGTGGCCAGTCTGGCACCCCCGTTTCGGCCAGCTGTCACCGACAGGCTCAAAGGCTTGAACAAAGGCTGAGTTCAGAATTTGGAAACACTGATATTGAGATAGATAAGGCTTAGATGAACATGTCTTTGAAAAAAATGTTTCCCCCTCTACTTGTCACACAGGCATGTTGTTCTGGATTTCCCTAAATCTGGAAAAAGAGTAGTTCTTCGTTTATCAAGGTCCTTGAGCACAACTTCAGCAAGGACAAGGAAACTGCTTCCCTCTCTTGCTGAACTTGGGACTTTGCAGCCTGGCTCCAAGAGCTGCCGAGTCTCTTTGCTCATGGGTGCTTTAACGATCACCGAGATCGTTCGGTATTTGCCATGAGATACTGTCCTCCTCATGCCACAAGGTGTTTATAGAAAATTATCAGCGCTTCGGTGAATATTATCTTTAGGTAACTAAAGCGCTTTTTTAAGTTTTTTGTGGGTGTTGCCAGTTCAGTTCTTTTAACTGTATCTTATTAATAATTCAATAATCTGTTTCAGCAGAAGGCTCCTGTTATCAGATCAACACCCACCATGAGCTGGATGGAAGTCCAGTGGAAACAAATGTTGAAAGGAAAACAGCAGTGGTTTTAAAGGGGAATACAAAGGAATAGAAAAAAAAATAGATTTAGGCATCATTTTGATGCCTAAAGTCAAACAATCCCAGAACTTGACTAATATTTTACTCCCTGAGTAAATACGGCATTTGATAGCATTTTTTTCTGTTTTGATGCATTGCAGGCAGTGAATAATATTCAGTGTTTATTCAATCTCCAAAAGAATAATTTAATTCTAAGGCTGTGCTGCCATGAGCAACATGCTTGAATAATCTCTGTGAGAGTTACGGCATTAATAGTCAGCCCTTGCATGTATTACATTTGTATTTCTGTCCTGCGTGCCGAGCAACGAGAATCTTGTTTCCTCAGCCTTTTAAGGACAAGACAGAAAACTGTCAATGTAAAAATTACTACTGTTGACTGTAATATATATATATAAAAAGTAAATCTGTGAAATATGCAGTCCGTATTAAAATAAATAAAGGAAAGGGCAGATTATAAAAGCCAAGATCAGGTTTCAAACCAATTTCTATTGAACAGTCAAGAGTACTACAATGTTAGAGACACTTTCTGAGTACAGGTATTTTTGCTGTCCGTATCAATAACTTCAAGTAACCTTTAGTGCAGTTTATCAAATCTTCTATGTAGGCATTCATATTCATGAATCACCATGTGTGCTGTAATGAATAAAAATTATGTGTAAAATTCAGTCCTAAAGGATGTAGTTTACAGACAGATGAGGTACTTATCTTTGGCTATATTTGCCACGTAAGTTACTCAAATATATTACCTAAAATAAAAATGCTAAGTCTTTGAGGAAAAAAAGGCATTAGTCACAAGCCATTTTCATCTTTTTAATATTAATCAAGTCCTGTTTCTGAGTTGATGTTTCTGCTCACGCCACAGAAGAATAAGTGGGGGTGGGTGGGTGTTGTGCACACAAGGTCAAATAAGCTGCAGAATGCCGTGCTTCTTTTTGCAGCAGATGGGTAATGTTACATGGATTTTAATTATTGAAATTACTCCTGACTTTGAGGAAATACTCTCTCTTAATAATGACAGAATTGGCTGCATGATAACATTTGAATTTTGTGGCACAGATGTGTTTATTTAAAGATGCCATGTCTCTAAAGAAGAAGGAGAATTACTGACGTTTAACTTTCCTGTTGCTCCTCCTTTCTTAGCAACCTTTTTTACCATATTGATATTTTTCAAGGGGAACTTGAAATAGTCTATTGTCATTGGGAGGGCGGTGGGTGCAGATTCACAAAGAGCTTTTAAACACCTCTGCAGCTGGCAATCTGCAAGAATAATTTTGACAAGGGAAGCTCTGCGATGAGCATGGGCTTACAGAGCTGCTTTGATGCTGAGCTCTCACAGCTCCTCTGCAGCACAATAGAGAATGTCCCAGCAGACGACTATTTGAAATAGATTGGTACCTGTGAATAGTTTCTTTGTATCCTTCAGCTATTTATTCACACTACTTTCTAAAAAGTATTAATGGTTTCTTCTTTGTTTCTTTCAATATATTTCTTCTCTCTCAATCCACTGTGAGGAACCGGGTACTAGAGGGAATATGGAGTGTTAATTGGGGTCTCCTTTTTCCTCCCGACATCTAGTTACAGTTGTCGTCATCGCCCATCTCCCTACACTTCTGCTGTATTTCATGCAAGGACATCTAACGAGTTTGCTCTGTGGCAGGAGCTATCTGCGATCCTCACTTCTCACGTGCTCTTCTGCTTGTAGAGGAGAGAGGTGGCTGAAGATGGGTATGGTGGGTAAATGGAAGACTCCTGCAGAGGGGAATAGATGCATTTATTTTCCTGCCTTTTGTGGGTAGAAGAAATACTGTTTTCCAGTTGCAGTGTGAAAGGCTCAGGTTCAGATTAAACATTCAAAAGAGGTTTCTGACAAAGGCAAAAGTGAAGTCAGGAAGCAAGTTTCTGGGAAAGGTGATGGGATCTGTTATTGGAAGTGTTTAAGAAGAGATTAGACAGATACCAGGAATGACGTAGATGTAGTTACTCCTGGGAAAGACGAATGGACTAGATGCTGCCATGGGGCCCCTTTGAGATCCATTTTTCTATTATTTTTATGATCTTTTGTAAGCTGAGGATGGAGATTAATTGCATGTCTGATTAATTTGAACGCAGCCCCCTACTAATTTAGCTGCACTGTCCTGAGGACCAGATTTATTAGTACTGCTGCCCAGCCCTGGGTCTGTGTGTCGACATGCTCTCAGCTTCCTCAGCCCTAACACGGCACGGCAGCACAGTCCTCCCGCAGCAGGAGAAGGCAGAGGCACTTGCTCGCAGACATCAATATTGCTACTTCTAGCCGGTATTTACAAGACCGAGATTGGCTCAGCATGCAAATTGAAAAACCAGAGCTTGGATAGTATTGTAATGCAGTGCAGGATGGGGAGGCTGAGCTGAGAGCCCTGGCCCGGCACGTGCATCCCTCGACAGCATGGCTTGATTACTGGTATAAGGAGTATAAGGAATGTAGGATTGAGCTAGCAGTGAGCTGTAATTAAAATAGCTCTGAGTCCTAAGGAGGGGAGGCAGTTGCCATGGGGAATGGAAAGCTTACAAGGAGCGTAGCTCCGTGCCTGGAACATGGGAGAACGGAGTTGCTGCCCAGCACGCTCGGAGACGGGTTACCACAGGGAGCTCTGAAACCATCCTGACATCAAAAGTTAGAGTAAGACAGCAAAAAGCAAGCAGTCAATAAACAGGGACATATTTTTCCATACCAACCAAGCATAATGGGTCCTAAAATAGTCAAGCTCACCCCTCTTGTTTAGGTGCTTTGGCGTCTTTTCTCTTTCCTCCTTTCCATCCTCAGGAATTCACTTTACTGCTCCCTGCTCCTCAACATTTCAGTGCATACAGTGAAATCTTAGTCCTGCTGCAGGCTATATAAATTTTACAATTTGCATTAGTGGGGCTGAGTTTCTGCCACTGGTACTTGGGGTAGATCATATAGATGTTGCTGAGCAGCAAGCATATCCAAATAGAAATGGCATCTCTTCCTGTTCCCTACCTCCTGTGAACACCAGTGTGTCCACCCTGTCAGCAGTGTCAGGGAGTATAAATACCATTAAAACTAACTTTTTGTTTGTTTTCTGGGGTGGCTTACTGCCCCTGATCTGACTGACGATGTGAAAGCTAGCGCTGGCCCAAGGGAGGGTCAGGACCTGGGAGCAGCAGCTGTGATACTGCTGAGCTTAAACTGATCACAGACCCACACCCTGTTAGCACAACTTCTCTTTTGTTGGTTAGCCCATGCCCCTTTGGGTCTAGAAGGAAATTTGGCACTTTGCACCTGACAGATGGCCTCTTAAAGAGATACCTATAACTGGCAGATGCCTCTCCCAAGCGATCAGTTAGGCTTTAAAATCAGCTCTTGGTTTCTTGACGAGCTTGAAAAGGCCTGTGTGGCTCCTCCATCAAAAAGCCTTCCTTGAGGCATTGTTGTGTAGAATCAGTGCTGTTGGCTTCTTAAATTGTGGATAGGAAGTGACAACCTTCATAGGAAAGGTTGTAACTGGGGAAAAAAAAAAAAAAAGAATTGCCATTCAGTCCAAAATGCCCCAGACCCCCCTTCCTTTTTTTTTTTTTTTTCTGAGCTAATCCGGCAAGAGCAATTTGGGTTTGGTATCTTCATAATAGTACCCAGTCAGGCATGGGATAATCGGTGACATAGAGTGGACAACAGCCCTGCTTCAGAGAGTACAGTCTCAAGTATTTGTTACTCAGGCATTATTCAGTGCAGTGGGAATAATGAGGATGTGGCAAAATAATTCAGCTGAAGCGTGACGTTAAGAGGTAGTGGCCAGTCCACCCCTGGCTGCACGCTCCTGCCCCGTGCTCTTCACCCCGACCAGAGCACAGGGGTCCCGGGGGAGTCAATCCTGCTCCTGCAGCAATGGGGTTGGGCGGATGGCAGGAACAACACAGCATGGAGGAAGCTGGTGAAGGATCTAGAGAACAAGTCTTCTGAGGAGAGCGGCTGAGGGAACTGGGGTTGTTTAGTCTGGAGAAAAGGAGCCGGAGGGGAGACCTTATCACTCTCTACAACTACCTGAAAGGAGGCTGTAGCGAGGTGGGTGTCAGTCTCTTCTCCCAAGTAACAAGTGATAGGACAAGATGAAATGGCCTCGAGTTGTGCCAGGGGAGGTTTAGATTGGATATTAGGAAAAATTTCTTCACCAAAAGGGTTGTCAAGCACTGGAACAGGCTGCCCAGGGAAGTGGTGGAGTCACCATCCCTGGAGGTATTTAAAAGACGTGTAGACGTGGTGTTTAGGGACATGGTTTAGTTGTGGACTTGGCAGTGTTAGGTTTACAGTTGGACTTGATGATCTTAAGGGTCTTTTCCAACCTAAATGATTCTATGATTCTATAAGTGGGAGTGGGACTGGCCTTTGGGCTGTGGCTGGCCCCTGGGTGGACATGATTTTGTCCATTGGTACCTGGAGAAATTTGAAGGCCAGTATAGGCCTGAATAGACTGTGGGAAGTCTCTTCATGGAGAATGCTGCATTTGCAAGATGTTGTTATCAACCTGCTCCAAGGCACGTATATGCCATCATCTTTCTTTTACCCAGTCAGTGTGGTATTTAGAAATAAATCCTCTCACTTCTTAGAAATGTTTAATGCCACTAGAGCTGCAGGAGACAGATGAGTAGCAGAGTTTTAAGTTTAAACAAAATGACCTCCACAATGTCCTTCTCATGGCAAAACTTTCTCCAGCCAATTGATATTTTGCTATTTGCAATGATCCTATGTTAATGTATGATGTCATTCCGTAGATATGCAGAAGGATCTTATTAACTGAACTGTGCTATAACCCTGGAGTCTGAATTTCCTCTCCTGCTGTTTTAGTACAGTTTAGTTTGGTAAAGTTTCTCTTCCTTTGAAGGAATTAATTAGGAATATTACAGCAGTGTTTGCTACAGATTGTTAATTATAATTAATTATAATTAATATATTAACATATAATTGGTATACAATTAATGCATTAATAATGCGTTAACTGCTATAAATGCAGTCAAATCAAACGATTATTTTTCAGATAAATATGTATGGTTAGAGATTTGTAGTTTATATCAGTTTATAAAGAAGTCATTATAATATTATGTGACCATGACACTCAGCAGGAAAATTAAATACCTACACAACCAGAACATTCCTTAGTTCTATCTTTTTATATATACTTATATATGAAAGTCAATAAAATAGATATTTTATAGGGATTTATATGTAGCAGGATTTACAACGTTAAATATTATGGGCTTCAAACTTTGTGATAACTACATAAATGGGCCATTTAATTGCCCTTGATAGCAATTCACCTTACTTCTTTAGATTTAGCTATTCCAATTAAATGCGTTGAGCATTTCAGATGATTAAATTATTAGATGTATTGTAAATGCTTTATTTAAAAGCCGTTGCTGGTGAAGGAACTTGAAACATACATTATCTTGATCTGGCTTCTATTCAATATGCTATAGCTAACAAATATATGGCTTTTTTCATCCTTGTCTCTGATAGTGCTGTCATTCTGTACGTAAGTCCATGGAAGGGAAAGATTATAGGTACTTATGTTATTCTACAGATATATTTTCAAAAATATCTTGTGCACAATAGCACGTCTGCTTTTTTTCTGGTTTTGAGACAATGAATGATACATAAAGCTAAGGAATGTCAGAATCATACGTAATTTCAAAAGTTACTGGTTTCTGGTTTTGGACAATAGGAGCTGTATTCGTGCTTTTAAAGTGGTATGCCAATACAGCTGGTTAGATCAGATACAATATCATGAACTCTAATAATGCCACCTGAATCAAACTTTTTGAAGGATGAGATCAGATAAATTAATATTAAAAAAGAGGATGCAGACTTTTAACAATGAGGAAAAAGAATCTTTGAAGTAATTTATTTTGGAATATAGAAATATCTGTGTATTGAAAAGGAAGCAAAAATGGTTCCGCAAGAGATGCTCTATCCCTGCTTAGCTACGCGTCTACATCTATGAATCAGGAGGACTGGGCTGCAAATTCTGCAGAAGGGTCAGATCACGTCACACTAGGTCATCCACAAAATCCCATTATGGTTTTAAATATATCTGGAAACATGGAAAGTGTAATTCTTTCAGTTCAAGGTGAGTATTCCTGTATATGAGAGAGGGAAACTCTAAGGCTAGTCTAGAGGACCTTCTCTGGCGACTTAAAACAGTTGATGGTAAATAAAGAAAACGGTCCTCGCTCTTCTATTCCCCCTTCCATCCTCTCTTCTTTCAAATTCCCTCATCCCTTCAGAAGGAAAAATCGGGACCTGCTGGGGCAAACTGAGTATCTCTGCAGACCAGCCTGTGCTCCCTGGCTGCCTCCTCCCTGGCATGGCAAGTCTCTTTCTGGGTCTTTACCTTGTACTATTTTCCTCTCTGGATCCTTTCATCAGTAGAAAGGAGGAGGGGTGGCTTTCCAGTGGTGTCCTGGTGTCCTGCTACATCGTGCTGGTGAGAAGAATTCTCTGTGTGATGCAGAATTAGATTTTCCATTGTTTACAGAAAACAAAAAATGTACCCATAATTCACATTAGAGGCTTCTAAAGAGGAGATATAATTGGGCTTTAAAGTTTCTAAGGGTATATCTGTATATTCTAAAAGTAATGAATCAAAGATACTTTTTAGGGTTTGGTTATTTTTTCCTCATTAATTTCCCATGAATTTATTTACACTTGCACGTTGCCAAGTAGATAACAAACAATATGTTTAAAAAGAAGCCAAAATCCTTTATAAGTGGGGTTAATTTTGTGACAGAATGATCCTGAAGGAAGTCCCAAACTTGTTTTTGGCCCAAGTTGTGCTGGTAGTGCTTCCCCATGCAAAGTTAGCATGTTTGTGATTAAATTTGAGCCCCAGTTAAATTGTATTTTCTATGTTATGCCTATTACTGTTCTTCATAAAAAATATACCTTTTGTTTTCCTCTGCAGAGTAAAGTAAACATGACATACAAATTTACAGTGAGACTTGTCAACAAACACATGCGATCATGGATATTAGTCTGAGCATAAACTTTCTATTACATTCAATTTACTGCTAGTGCAATAAAACTGTCATCAGATCAGATGGGATTTTATACTACATCAGCTATAATACAATGCCATTAAATTGAAAGTACATAAATTTTCTATTGTTCTCTTACTCATGAATTATGAAAATTAGAAAGTTATGCACAGCATCATGCTATAGCTTGCATATTCCAACAGATAAGTAGTGATTTAGTCAGGGTAGTTTGGGGCATATAATTAATTTCTGATTATAAGGCTGTTCTGCAGTGTGAAAAATAGTATGTTTTACTGCAGTAAGGAACTGAAATATTTTCATGAAAATTTGTATGACAAAAATGTAGGGAAAAAGCCCAAACACTAGTTCCCCAATTTTGTTTGGGACAAAAACCAGAAATAAATAAGTCCTTTATGTACTCCAAGATAGGGGAGAACCAAAATACTTAATGGAACTGCATTCACTTTAAAAAGAAGGCTTCAAAACACCACCAGTTTCCAAGAAGTTCAGTTTATGGGTCCACAGTTCAGGAAATCAAGAGCCACCAGAGCTCACTTCTCACCTTGGAGATGAGAATACCCATCTTCAGGTCACTGTCCCTTGCCTAGTTTGCTTTCCTTAGGTATGTTGATAGGACACAAAAGTGTAACAAGTGGCTTCCTTGGGCAACACTGGGGGTGTTTTGACATAAAAATAACCCTGGGGGAATCATATATTTTTTCATAGTTCTTTCTCATCGTTTTCAACATCAGATGTTTCCATTCTTTCATTTTAAAGTACCTTCTCACTTGCAATTATTTGATATTACACAATGTATTACAACGTATCTACTCACACAATTAATACAACGTACTCTGTATGTAGCATATGGAATACAGCATTTTAAAAGTGTATGCTGAATCAAAAATGAATAATATATTCATATATATTGCATTTAATTTTGGTAAGAAGTACAAAAGTTTATTATTTAATATTTATATTCCACTGATGCTCAGAGACCTTTAAGGATTGAAGTGATGGTTGTACTATACAGATATGGTCCTTGCTCCTGTAAAACCTAGAGATGTCTTTCACTTTTCATATATGGCAAGTCTGCAAATATATCTAAGTACTAGTGGATAGGTGACCTGAACAGACTTTGTCTCAACTGAGCCTTCTGTTTTTCGTTTCTCATGGTCTGTTCCATTATGTGTAGGTTCATTAGACATGCTATGTGACTGACATCTTCCACAATTAGTGCTTACGTATAATTAGATGCAATGCTGACAAGGACTCTGTTGTTTTCTATAGTTTCACAGAAAGGCCTTTTCCTTCTTCTTTGGCACCGATCCATTAAAACCGTTGCACCATGTTCAGCTGGTGACTGGGATTGAAAATAATTTACAGCTATTAAAACATTACTCATGTATCATTAGCTCCACCTCTTGGATTAACTTGGTTTTTACAGATCCAGTAGTTAGTTCATAGGGAAATCCTCTCTGGAAATGTAAAAAGTCCTGAGGCAGTGCCCTAATAAAAGCATCTGGCTCAATTGCTCTATCCTGCAAGTTTAATGTTCAGTGCTTGATTACCAGTAAAGTTTAATTACAAATTATTTTACTAATAATTTGGGTTACATTGTCCTCTAGTGGCTCATATAGATAACTGCCCTGCTGACAGACTCCTTTTGCCTTGTGTTTTAAATCCTCTTATACAGTTTTCATACAAGTCCGAGTCACCTCAGAAGAAGACTGATGCAATGGCCAAATAAAAAGTTTGCATCTTACTGCTGCTGTATCTATGCAGCAAGATCTATCGTCTATAACTGTGTATTGTCTGCTTAAGAAATATATATTTAAAATAGTTCAAAATAACAAGAGAGTTGTGAGAAGATACTGTATTTAATCAGAGCATTTGATGGAAACAAATATATCCTGCTTCCTGACAGTAACAAAGAATAAACCCAGCATGAATTTTTTTTAATAGGTTGAAGACTAGTTCACTTCCACAAAATGCGTAGAGATCCCATACAAAGGAAAACAGAACAGCCCTCCAGCATGTCCTGTGGCTACTCACTTGTAAACCTCGATAACACTGGGCTTTTGCCCTGTAACGTGGCAGCACCACCTTTCATAGGAAGCAGTGAAAGCACTAGAGCGCTTTGCAGCTGGATGTTTGCCGGCATCATGCAGCTGTTTGCAAATAGGAGGAGGGATCTGGGAGCATGAAGAATAATGCCAGGGTGTTTGCAGTGACAAAACACGCATTTTACGTTACTTTGAAAAGGTGATACCGTATTCTCTAATGTGCTGAGTTTGTTTTGCCCCTGTGGCAGAGCAGTAGGATTGCTTCCAGTGGAGGCCTTGGCCCTAGTCACGGGAAGCACGGCAAGTAGCGCTGCAGCAGGCACGGCTGGTGGGATGCTCCGACTGGCAGGTCTTCCCTTTTCATACTGTTTCTTCCTTGACCAAATGCCGTGAGTAATGATGAGTAGAGGTCGCTCTGCAGAGATAGTTTCTGCATGTGTAAGAGGAGGAGGCTAAGTGCTATAAATGCTTCTGTTTATACCTCCAAGATAATGTAGGAGAAGGAGCAGTTACAAGTGGCAAAGGAATGTGGTTTCTGTTTTCTTAAAGAAATGGTGGTGGACTCCAGCAAGGTGATAGCCTGCGTTTTCTTTTGCTGTTTGCAGTAGTAGGAAAGACAAAGGAGTACTCTGACCTTACAGAGTTAATATGAGAGGCTTTTTCAAAGTAGCTTGCCTTGTACTTTTTCAGGGAAATAATGTATCAGGATTCAGTAAAAATTCTTTGCTCAGGTCCTCCGTCTCTGGCCACCTTTTTTCTTCCTCCCTTTTCGGAGAGGCCTTCCTTTCAACCAGCAGTGTGACTGCGTGCATTGGATGGATGTCAGCCGGTTGCTATTCATTCCCTGGGCCGATCATCCTCCAAACACCGGGAGAGTTGCAGAGTAGCTTAATTATACTTGACACAGCGGAGTCGTGCATTTGGTGTTCTCCACGTACTGCCTCAGACTCGCACATATACCCACACCTAGCAAGCGTCAATAACTGCCACAGCTGAGAACGTGCTGACAGAAACAAAACATATAAAGGCAGCCCTGAGGTATAAAATGCTTTCACCTTGTGAAATCATCTGCTGTGCCATTCTTACAGTTCACTCAGAGGGTTATTAGGCAGTGATGGATGCAGGAATATTTGCAGAGAGTTACTTTTATCTAGTGCTCTGTGACTCTTCTGCCACTGGGGATCTTTTAAACCAAAGGCATGCCTTCAGTTGAGAAATCACGTAGGGTCTTTATTTCTTCTTAATTAGCTGCCAGGAGGGGGAAGGTGATGGGGTTTATTTTTCTTTAACAAAAAGGCTTCATTTTAAAAAGTGCTTTTGTAACTCTTCCATCAACTTTTTTTTTTTTATGTTTTGCAATGTTATTTTCCAGGGGTTTATAATTGTTTATTTAACCTAGGTGCTAAGCAAAATTCTGTTTATCATCAATTCAGAATGTGGGGTTTTATCCTTTACGTACCAGAGGGTGAGTTGTACAGATTGATCTATTTAGAGCTCCCTGACTACAATTTCTGCTGTAATGATTTCTTAAACATTTGACTTTTTTCAGGTAGCTGTCGGGCCAGTGGTTGCCCTCCCTCCACACCGGAATGTTTTACAGAAACCCATTACAGTTTCCCAGTACTTCCATTACTCTTTCTGACACCCTAGCAGCGAGGGGGCTCTGCCCCATCATTAAGGTCGCACTAGTGCTTCCCTCCACCAGCTGCTGCGGCAATGCTCAGGTTCCTCCTGCAGGCAAGGAGAAGATGTGACCAATTACGCCTGTTCCTATTAATCAGGAAAATGCAGGTTTCCCTTCAAAGTAGAGGGGCAAGTTGCTCCTACCGACCACGTCGGTCACTGTTCTCTTCCAGCTGTGTGTTAACTCCATCTTCGCATAGTGCATTTTACATCGGCGTTACGTCAGCAGAGCCCTTCCAGAATAACCTGACCCTTGATGTCAAACTCAGTCAGAGCTGGAATCCAACGGAAACAATTTTTGGTGAAACTGATCCCTCGTGACCTCCCTCGTAAGGCTGTCTGGGAACTGTATATGCTAATGGGAAAATAAAAGTGGTGACCTTGTGTGTTCTCAGACTCGCAGGGTGTAATCCTGCTCAGCACAGCAATGCATTTGTCAGGTTTTTGACAAGCACTTTCCAGCTGTCTGCCTGGCAGGTCCCCCCCACCTACCTGTGTGCCTCTCTAATGCCTACAGATACAAGCACGTGAGTGCACCTTGCTCAGTAACAGATGTCTTTACAGAACAGATGCCGTTACTTATTGCTTTTCTGTATGGATGTAGAAAGCAGCCTTCAGTGGAAAACAAGTGGTAATTTTATTTAAATCCAACTGTATTGTAGAGCAATGAAACTAATGAGACCATAAAGCCTTGCCAGGTTTTCCGTTTCGATAAGCATCTAATCTTGAACCTGTTTTAATCAAGCTTCTTTATCAGATGTTCTCATTTCTGCATTGCCAGCACACACCTGAAATTACCACTTGGCCTCAGATTAAAAGGTGGTGCTGTTTTGATTTGCACTGTTAAATCATTTCTATTTGAGGATTAATTTTTTGTTTGGCCTTTTCTAAAGGCAGTGTTCATCATTAAAGTGGCCGTGCATGAATGGTAACATACTTGCATTTTTTCTCATCAGAATAACGAAATGGTGGAACTACAGAGGATACGAATGAAAGATGAAATTCGAGAGTACAAGTTTCGAGAGGCGAGACTCCTACAGGACTACACTGAGCTCGAAGAAGAAAACATCACTTTACAGAAACTTGTGTCCACACTGAAACAGAATCAAGTAAGCATCAAAGGATTCTAGGCGCTATGCTGAAAAATGACACTATTTTCTCAAATTTCCATAATGTGATCCTGCAGAGCACTTTGATAGAAGTTTCTTTGTATGGGGTTTTTTTTCAGTTGGGTTTTTGCTAAACACGTACTCTGAAACAGTGCTATTGGCCATTTTTGATGTGCGGAGAGGCCCTTACCTGAGTTTTAGGAAAATCCTGGTGGAATATTTTGTTACAGAACTTTGAAATAGCAGAGTAATTATTAAAATAGATAGAATTGCATCTTTTCACTTCCTGCTTTTCCTCTCCTCCCTCCCTGCACACTGAACTCAATGCCCAGCAGCAGAGTTCAGCCCTCCATTTCCTCTCAGTTTGTTTCCTGCATTTCCTTTCCTCTTCTGAAGTGGAGAAAAGGGGAAATAATCTTCTCCCTGTTCTCCTTTTCTTTCTGCTCCTTGAGTTTTCCTATACTGGTGTTGCTCTCTTCTCAGCCATGCTAACCCGCAAGTTCGGCAAGCTTCAAAAATAGGCGAAGGGATGTCAGATGTTGCTAGTTTGTCTTTTGTTTTCCTCATTACAGCAATTTGCAGCTGATGGCAAACCAACACACTGTAATTCTCACTGCAGTGCTGAATGCACCCTGAACCACCATAAACGACCGCCCCATTGCATCCAGATGCAAGCAGTCGTGGGGTCTGTTCCCTCCCCCTAACAAAAACACAGCTTCCTCTGCTGCTGGATATATATACAGCTGAGGAAGCAATCAAGAATACAGTTGTCCTTTAAATTGAACAAAAGAGATTTGTTCTCACGTCAGAAGAGTTAACTTGCTGTGATCGCTATTTAAATATCCAAGTTGGATGATGTAACACTTTCTGCCTTTTAGACACTGTCCAGACCAGCATAACATGGCATGCCATAACACCATTTCCTTAACTGCTAGCAGATGGTAGCAGCACTGCGTTGCAGCCCCTGGTTTATGTCCTAACCTACTGCCTGGTTCAGTTAGGGCTTTTATCAAATAGCCAGGACTGTCACAGTTTCTAATGGCAGCCTCGTGACAAAGCTGCCTTATTCCTGCAGGAATATGCAGTACTATTTCAGCTATCTTTTACTGCTATTTTACCGCTCTAGCACAAATGCAGTTGAAACATTTAAAACAACGGAGCTGGGCCGCAGGGAATATGCAGGTAATAGAAACAGGTACATCGTTTCCTTATTTATGAAGATACCCAGACTTTCACACTCCTGAAACTGAATTTATAGCAAATCGTCTTTGTGTCAGAGTTATTTACCAAGCCAGCAAATTCCCCCTTTGAGGCACGGATTTTTTCCTCACCAACCTCATAGGAGGCATTTTCACACTATCAGGAAATTAAAGACCCCTTTATGGACTGTCCTAGTTTCCCCCAGAAGAAAATCTGTTTGCAAGTGTTTATATTTGTCATAATATTTCATTCTTAATGAAACTGAATGCCAGTAGTCTGTGGAGAGAAAAAGCATCGCCACATTTTGACTGGCTTTAAAAATCAGTCATTTTGCATCACGTATCCATGCACTTGTGATTCGTAAAATAACTTTGATCTACGAGGTAAAATTTCAAGAGCATTTTATACTTTAATACTTTAATTTACAAAACCGTATGTTACAAGTCTTAGTGCTAAACTGTCGTTATCTGGGTTGGGGGTTTTTTGTAGCTTTTGTAAGGAAGAATCTATGAGATGGTAACCACATAGATAATATAGACCTCTGGCTTTCATATAGATTTAAAATTGAAAAAGGGCTGGTTTGGTTTTTTTTTCATGTCCTTAAGTTATAAACATAGCTACCTGATTGGATTTCATAATTTTTCGGATGGACCTGTCCCTCCAGTCAGAAAAGGTATCAGGTTCCTAAATGTAGATTTGAAGATATCATGGACTTCCCTTTTCTGTTTAAGAATTCCCAGTATGACTTTGGAACTTTCTTTGTTGTTTGATGTGTTTCCATTTTCTGGGTTTGAAGATTAGTGCTTTGGTTTTTAAGTTTGCCTTTCCAAAGGCTTATCAATACAAGACTTTTGACAGGTTGATAAATATTCTACTCCAATAGGAATGGTGGATATTTCTGTTTTCACCAGAACCTTATTATAGTTTGTTTAAACATCTATATATGTTAAATAAAAAAGTAATCTAGACAATGCCTTAAAATTGCAGATAGTAATGCATAGTAATGCATTTAAATTATAAAAGCCTCAATTGCAAAAAATTTTTTTATGGAAGCATGAAAATTCAGTATTTCTTTTTCTCTTTCACCAAGCTATTAAATTATTTCACCTGATACTGGGAATTTTTTGCATTTAGAAATGAAAAGGTAGATGAGTAACATGATTAGAATTAAATCAAAAAATCAAAGTGTGATCATTTTTACCAGGAGAGTTGGTCAAGCTTAGACATGGACCTTTACATACAAAGCTTTCCTTTTCATTGCTGTGGGATTTTCCAACAGTGAAAAGGAAGATGAGGAGGGCCAGCAAGGGAAGGCGTTCTGCAGTGGGGATCTGCTGCACTGTCTAGATATTGCTGAGCAACTGGTTTCAAGCTAGATTGGATTTTCCTAGGCTTTGCTTCTTGTTAGGTGCAATAGAGAGAGGACTGCGTAAACGCGGGAGCTGCCTTTAAAGAAGAGAGAAGAAGCTGTTGTTTTCCTCAGCCCACAATGCCCATAAATACCTTGATAAAATACTGCACCTCGGTGTGGGGCAGGGAGCCTGCCCTCTGAGGAGGAGAAAGACCAGTGAGTCCCTCCAAGCCTGGCAAGGCTGCACCAGGTCACTGGGACACATTTCAGGCAGCGCCGTCAGAGCAACAGGTTGCCAAGTGCTCCAGAATGGCACCCCTACATGCAGTTCAAGGACTGTGTGGCTGAATGAGCTGTTTACTACATTTTCCTGGTAGTTTAAAAAATTTCTAACAATTTGGGGCACCTTAGAGTTTAAACTGATTGTATGAATAGTTTGCTGTTTAATTTTTAAAATTAAATGCTTCTTGAATAATGGAGAGTCTTGTATGACACAGAGAAGAGAGTTGAGGCTCTTCTACTGTTTTTGTACCTTCCATCCATATTTCTGAAAACTACTAAGACACCAAGGTATTTGAGAGTATCTGTGCCTGAGTGACTTTACATCTGGTAAGAATTTAGATATGAAGTCATCTTCAGAATACTTGCAATTAATAAATCAGACTATATTAACCTGAGATCTATACATACTATGATATACCAACATTGCTTATGGCAATTCATAATAACTCTATGGTTACCAGCACATCTGGTACTAAACAGCCTTCTTTCCATGAAATACATTGTTTATCCTCATAAGTTACTCAGAAAAAGGTGTTATATTTCTTGATTCTCACATGCTGAAAAAGTGAGCAGCAGAGTATTTAACAGGCCGAGCTCCACTTGCATTTTCTGTGCAGCCAGTTCTTTGCAGCTGCAGGCAATGTCTGGTATTTCAAACTGTAGTTTCTGTAACACCTATTTCAATAAGGCTGATAAATGGCAGGTTTTCATGACTCAAGTTTTAGTATTATGAATGTTCTTTGTCTTGTCTAATTCAGGTTGAATATGAAGGCTTAAAGCATGAGATTAAACGATTTGAGGAGGAGACAGTGTTGCTTAATAGTCAGCTAGAAGATGCCATCCGGCTGAAGGAGATTGCTGAGCATCAGCTGGAGGAAGCCCTGGAAACTTTAAAAAATGAAAGGGAGCAAAAGAACAATCTGAGGAAGGAACTCTCCCAGTATATCAACCTCAATGATAGTATGTATAATAACCATATTAATATATCAGTAGATGGATTGAAGTTTGCAGAGGACGGGGGTGAGCCCAACAATGATGACAAAATGAACGGACATATCCACGGGCCTCTCGTGAAACTCAACGGTGACTACCGAACTCCCACGGGCAGGAAAGGAGAATCTCTGCATCCTGTCTCTGACCTCTTCAGTGAGCTCAACATATCAGAAATACAGAAACTGAAGCAGCAACTCATGCAGGTAAGAGCTGAGTTTAATCTCCCGATGTGTTTAGACACACATCCTGTGGACCCTAGTGCCAGCTTTTGCAATGATTTCCCCCAGTGACATTCTTGACCGCTGCGGTGGGTTGACCCTGGCTGGATGCCAGGTGCCCACCAAAGCCGATCTATTACCCCCCTCCTCAGCTGGACAGGGGAGAGAAAATATAATGACAGGCTTCTGGGTTGAGATAAGGACAGAGAGATCACTCTGCAATTACCGTCACGGGCAAAACAGACTCGACTTGGGGAAAAAAATTAATTTAGTTTATTACCACTCAAGTCGGAGTAGGATAATGAGAAATAAAACCAAATCTTAAAACCACCTTCCCCCCACCCCTCCCTTCTTGCCAGGCTTAACTTTACTCCCAAATTCTCTATCTCCTCCCCCTCTGAGCAGCGCAGGGGGAGGAGGAATGGGGGTTTCGGTCAGTTCATCCCACATTGTCTCTGCCGCTCCTTCCTCCTCAGGGGGAGGACTCCTCACACTCCTTCCCCTGCTCCAGAATGGTGTCCCTCCCATGGGAGACAGTCCTTCATGAACTTCTCCAATGTGAGTCCTTCCCACAGGCTACAGTTCTTCACGAACTGCTCCGGTGTGGGTCACTTCCACGGGGTGTAGTCCTTCAGGAACAGACTGCTCCAGCGTGGGTCCCCCGCAGGGTCATAAGCCCTGCCAGCAAACCTGCTCCAGCATGGGCTCCTCTCTCCACGGGTCCACAGGTTCTGCCAGGAGCCTGCTCCAGCGCGGGCTTCCCGCAGGGCCACAGCCTCCTTTGGGCATCCACCTGCTCCGGCGTGGGGTCCTCCACGGGCTGCAGGTGGATACCTGCTCCACCGTGGATCTCCATGGGCTGCAGGGGGACAGCCTGCCTCACCATGGTCTTCACCACAGGCTGCAGGAGAATCTCTGCTCTGGCACCTGGAGCACCTCCTCCCCCTCCTTCTTCACTGACCTTGGTGTCTGCAGAGTTGTTTCTCTCACATATTCTCACTCCTCTCTCTGGCTGCAATTGCTGTCATGCAGCAAGTTTTTCCCCTTCTTAAATATGTTATCCCAGAGGCGCTACCACCGTCGCTGATGGGCTCGGCCTTGGCCAGCAGCGGGTCCATCTTGGAGCCGCCTGGCATTGGCTCTGTCGGACATAGGGGAAGCTTCTAGCAGCTTCTCACAGAAGCCACCATGTAGCCCCCCTGCTACCAAAACCTTGCCATGCAAACCTAATACAACCACATATGTCCTGTTCTCAGACTTCTGCTTTGGGGTTTCTACATATCCAGGTTTTGCTAGAAATATCCCTAGTAAACAGAGTATCTGTCTGCAGAAAGTCAGCGTAATCTGAGCAGATGTTTAGTGCAAAGAGGAGAAAGGGACCTAGTTACTGTGGTTGCAGACGGTTAGATTCTTTTTTTCCTGCTTTGATAATGTGAAATGTCCCTGAAATTGCAAGTGGAATAAAGTACTCTTCAGTATGACCAAAGCTATCTGGAAAAAACCCCACTAAAATACAGACAGACTTGATTATGCTCCCTTGCAAGTCAGAGGGAGTTTTTGCCATTAAATTCAGTTTGAACAAGATTTGGCATACCATCAAGAGAGAACAAAAGGAGAGGAGCGCTCCTCTTAATAACTGTGCACTCGGAGAGCATGTGGCGTGTGAGATGTCACAGAGTGCCCTTGTCCACGCTGGCAGTCCCGGCGGATGCGCAGGCTGCAGGGGGTGCCTTGGGGACCATACAGCAAGCATTTGTTGTCTATTCATCCAAGCCCAGCCCAGGCTTAACCAGAACAGGAGCCTGGGATGCAAGCCAGATAAAAACTCAAGCTGCTAGCGCCGATGCTGACATCATCTTAGAAGGGGTACAGTGCCACACAGAGAAAGGGTCCCGCTGCCCAAGCTGTTGAGCATCTTCTCTGCCACAAGAGCATGAAAGGTTTTGGCACCAACAAGGAAACATCCAGCATTTTCTAGCTGTGGGCTTCCAAAAAGTGCCTCTTCTAAAGAGAGTAAATGTAAATCCTTTACTGCTTAAAATGTAAAAGGCGATTTGGAAGTGAAGTAGAGCAAACCCAATTTTCAGTGCTTGCTAGAGAACAATAAATCCCTATGTGGTCTGTCCTATATTTGCTGAAGAGTTAATTGTTTTATTTACTTCATTGCCAAACTCACCGTGGGAAGTTTTGATCTGAGCTGTTACATGGCAAACACTGATGACATCTAGTGCTTTGCACAAATAACTTTGATGCAAGACATACATAATTTAAGTGGGAAAGCTTGACATTTAAAATTTTATTTGTGTGAAAAATTCTGTCAAACTTTTCCAGTATTAAAATGTAAACAGTGTGTGTGTTTTGTGTATATATGCATATATAAAAATATGCATGTGTACATACATACACATTTAGGTATATAATATATGCACGTATATATTACATGCTGCTTTTGATTTCATTCAGAAATACAATGTTAAAAATTAAAAAAAACACAGCTTCAGAAGAAATGCTTTGAAATGTTCACATTTTAAAATACAGCATAAGCATTTTCAACCATAATTTACAATGAAGTTTATGCAATATAAATTTGGAGTGAAAGCTGCTTGGAAACGAAAAAAAAAAAGATTGTTTTGAGTATGTTTTGTCTTGATTTTATTAAATTTAATATTGAGATTGATGAATCAGCAAACTTCTACTTGAAAGATACTGCAACTATTTTTATCATCTCTGACTCAAAAACTTATTTATTTTACACCTCTAAAACAAAGAGGCAGCCTTCTGACAGTCACTAGCCGCACACTTAGGACCCTAGAAGGACCCTAGAAAATAAATATAACCATTTTTCGGTCACAACATTTTTTGGTGTTGGGCCCCAGCACCCTCACGCCAATAGTCACCACCATTGCTCAGCATTCTAATCCTGTTAAAAGGTTTATGGTTTAAAAAGAAAGACTAGAGCTATCTGGAAACCTGATTTCTTTAGATACTGAAAAGGCTTACTGCAAAATGCTGATGTGTACTTTTTATAAAATTACCATGTTCTCTGTAGAGTTGCATCAGCTCACCTTGGGTGACAGAAATTAAACGTGAAAAATTCCTCCAAAAATTTTCCTGATAGTAGATGGGAGATTTAATTGGGTTCAAGCTGACAAAAGGTAATTCTTCAGCAAAATTGGATTTTTTTCTCCTCTACAGTGTCTTTGCCATGTGCTGTTCATTCAGCCATATCTCAATATTTGGTATGTGTTCCTCTTGTTTTCTCTGAAGAGGCTGTACTATGACAGAGTTGCTGAAGGAACTGACCCTCTCTTGGGAACTGTTTTTGTGTCTATAGGACAGAAGGCTCCTTTTTTGAGAGGAACAAACTTCAGATTTGCCATTTTGTATGTGTGTGGCAATTTTTTTCACTCCTTAATCTCAAAAAGAATCCTTCACTAAAACAGTTAGTATGACAGATATAATTCCTTCTGCAGCTTTAGGATGCTGCTGCTCCATGATCTGTGCTGGTCCCTAGGACAGATTTAATTCTAACTGTTCCGTTTCCATCTTTTAAATCCACTAGGTAACAAATGTCTTGCTGAAAATTCTCGTATTCCGAGATTTTCTCAGAAAAGCTCAAGGCTTTCTGCTCTTCCTTCACATTTGTTGTCCAGTAGAAAGAATTCTCTATCTCATCTTTAAAGCCTAGGACTCCTCTCTTCCTTCCATGGTAATGCTTCCCCTATTCCTGAGGCCAACATCATATTTGGAAAACTTAGATTAAGTTCTCTTAAAAAAAGAAGGGGAAAAAAAAAAAAAGTCATGCAGCCCAGTTTCTGACACTGTTCTCCAGCTGTCTGGTACTCTCTGACAAATATGATGCAGGTGAGATTCAGGGTTCTTGAGCTGAGTTTTCCTGTTAATTTGTTCCAGTCTCCACTAGGAATTGTCCACTGATATTCTGAGGCTATTAAATAAAAAAAAGAGGAATAAATAGCAATGGTAAAATTGGTTTTCATAATTGCAAACTATAGAGCAAATTGGGAAGGAAATCTCAAGCTGAAATCTTTGAAGGGAAGGATGCATTGCAAAATAGGTACAGCTACTTTTGAATTGCTTGTATTTTCATTTTAAGATTATAAGGATCCTTACTGCAGCTACTAATTTCAATGTCAAAAAACCCCCCACCAACTGGACTGAAAAATAACTGCAATTCCCAAAAGTTTGCTGTGGGTGGAAATAAAAGTATAGTATTGTCTGGAACAAGAAATATAATTACCATACTTGGAAACAGCAGAGTCATTAATATGCAGAAGGTGTGCTCAGGGCTGAGTTGGAGCTTTGGGTTTTTTTTCCCTTGGAAGTAGGAGCATGTATTTATAACTTTAAACAGAGGCGGATTAACTTAATCCATAATTACTGGACCAGAATGAGTAAAATTTAGTAATTCTGTGTATTTCCTTTTACCTACTGTCCAAGTTGGTATATAGGTTTTAAAAGTTGCATGTTTTCTCTGGAAAAAATCCTTTCTATTTGTAAGAAGTATTTGTTTCCAGAACCCATTTATGTTCAGCAGAGAAATGATCATAAAGATCCCAATTAACTCTGTTATAGTTTTCCTTCATGATAGAATACGACAGCTGAGATCAGTAATCTGGCAGGATCAATTCTTCTGATTAATGTAAGCAGACACTGAAACACCATGCTGCTTTAACACCAAGTTGTTTTCTTGAAGGAAACAACTTGTGGCTGTAAACTCTATATTCATTTTTACACTAGTGCAATCTACAGTTAATTGCCTACTTTGGTGCGGACATATCCACAGTGGACCTATACACCTTAAAAAGCCAACTGCCTTTGGTGTGTAATGTATGGATCTTTATTATCCATACGACTTCTCACCATAAGGTGTGACGGTCCTTTACATTAACCAAAACTCAGATTTTTCATGCACATGTGTAGCTCACCTTACCAGCCTGAAGGAATAAATACCTTCATTATCTGATGAGGCTAATGTCATTAACCCCAAAGCCTGCTATACCAGGTGGTAACAACTAGAGTTCAGCTGAAAGTTTCTGGGGAGAGCAGACCTGAGGCAGACTGCTCAATGGAAAAAACAGAGGAAAGCTAGTGAAGAGACTTCTGCTGGATTGACCTCTGAGGCTCCCCAAGACAGGTCTGACTGAGAGATCTGTGGAAAGCAGTCACATTTTAAGAAGATGCCCTTGGCAAAGGGGAAGGTTGCCCTATTTTGGATTTTCTCAACAAGAGTGGGCTGGCATAGGGGCTGAGCAGTAAGGGGGGATGGCTGGCAGACTGAGGCAGGAATGGAGGAACAACATCAAATGGAGAAAGGTACCAATATACTCATGGTACTCTGTTGTCCTCTTCTGCACAGACTACGTAGTGCATAAAATGGGGCGCCCTATATGTAAGGAGACAGACTCTTCCTGGATCATGAAATAATAATGAAGTTTGGCCCTGTTTTTTTAATTCTTAAGCCATCAGTCACCTGTACACAAGAAAACTAGGCTGATTTTTTTTTAGATGTTTTTAACATGGCTTCTATTTTTATTGTTACAGTTTTTGCCTGCAGTTGATTGTAGGTTCTAATAGAGGCTGTGTTTTGAAAGCCTGTCTGTAAAACCAGGGGATTATCATATGCTTTAGTGCCTTAATACTTCTGAGCAGCAGCCACTGCTCAAAAGCCTCGTTACGAGAAAATAGGAGTCTGAAGCACTGCTTGGCACATTTTGTGAGATGGCATTAATACCCTCTCGGTCTCTAAAAGGTTTTTCTTTTCCTTCAGTAAGATTCGTGGTGGCTGATTTGACTCTTTTCCAAATACTACCTGGGGGAATACTGATAGGGAAGGAAAGGTTTTTTAAAAGGTTTTTCAGAACTGACAGCTTTGACTTCTCTGAATTAGTAATTCAGCCACTCATAAAGGGAACGTGGAGCATGCCATTTTCACCGCATATGTAAACACAAGGCTGACACGCTGCAACCGTGGGAGAGAAAGAGCAGTAAACCTGGTAGGCTCAGGGTCCTATTGCAAAAGCCATGAAAGCAAGAAGGGTCCCACCTCCCTGTGCCTTCATCTGCTTCACAATTCACAACTCGGAACAGGACAAAGGCACTGAAAAAAAGTTGGAGCATTACACTTAAAACTTGAAATAGGAGTCTTTCAGGGGCTTTAGCATGAGTAGCAAATACCTGAGCAGATCAAACTTTGTCTTGTTCACTTGCTTTAAGATGCTGTGCATTAAAACTTCTAGAGGAGTCCTCCATGACGACTTCTGCTGTTCAACATCCACATTTCTCTGTGGATATTCAGAAAGGAACTTACTAGGTCAGAACCAGTGGTTTGTTAGTTATACCACAAATCCCGCTTTTTCTGCTGTGTCCTTAAAAGGATGGGTTTTGCTTACAGTGAAGTGCTGGGGATGGGGAGTCCTGGGAGTTGCACGTGCTCAGTCTCCTGATCTGTGTTACACTCCCACACAGTGGATTATTTAATCTAATCTGTGGAAATGTACACATCCATTTGTTTACTGTATTTGCATTCAGTAATCAAGCCTTAATGAAAGTTTGCAACAGTCCAAAGATATAAATAAATATCATGGATTGGTAGAGCTATTCATGGGAAATTTAAATTCAAACTCCATTGAGAAATGTGTATGTACCAGTGGAATGGCTTATAGTTGACAGTGATGCAGTTCATATGTTTGGGCAATGTATGTCGTAATAAATCCCATATCATCACTCTAGCTGACTAGGCACTTAAGTGCTTGGGCACTAAGTAATTCTTCGGTGGGCGACGTGTAAAATCGTGACCTAGTGATATTGGAAATTGTAACAGAGGCTGGAACTTCATAACCCTCTGAGAGTTACATACATCTCTCTCTGGCTTAATTTTATGGTTTAGGTGTATACGGCTGAAATCTCTTGGAAGCCCTGAAGTTGTGTATGCAGAGTAGGGGAGCGGAAGAGATGAATGTGATTGCAGAGTTTGGTGTTCAGCACGGGTAGGATGAGATCCTCGGTTTCTTACTTTGACTCTGTTGCAGGTGGAGAGAGAGAAGGCCATTCTCCTGGCCAGCCTGCAGGAGTCTCAGACGCAGCTGGAGCACACCAAGGGAGCCCTGACCGAGCAACACGAGCGAGTCCACAGGCTCACGGAGCATGTCAACGCCATGAGGGGGCTGCAGAGCAACAAGGAGCTGAAAGCTGAGGTTGACTGTGAGAAGGGCCGAGACCCCAGCGAGGAAGCACATGACTATGAAGTGGACATCAATGGCTTGGAGATCCTAGAATGTAAATACAAAGTAGCTGTTACTGAGGTGATAGACCTTAAAGCAGAAATCAAAGCCTTAAAGGAGAAATATAATAAGTACGTGGAAAACTACACTGAAGAGAAGGCTAAGTATGAGAGCAGAATCCAGACATACGATGAGCAAGTGACAAGCCTGGAGAAGTCAACCAAGGAAAGCCAGGAAAAAATGGTCCACATGGAAAAGGAATTGCAAAGGATGACAGGCATAGCAAATGAAAACCATAATACCCTCAACACCGCCCAGGACGAGCTGGTGACATTTAGTGAGGAGCTGGCTCAGCTCTACCATCACGTCTGCCTGTGCAACAACGAGACACCAAACAGGGTCATGTTGGACTATTACAGGCAAAGCAGAGTCACCCGCAGCGGGAGCCTGAAAGGACCGGATGACCCTCGAGGTCTCCTTTCCCCGCGGCTCGCCAGAAGGGGGGTGGCATCGCCCGTAGAAGCCAGGACCCCAACTGAGCAGGTGACGAAAGAGGCCACGGAGCCTGGCAAGGAACAGAGCCCAACGAAAACACCTACCATTTCTCCTGTCATCACAGCCCCTCCTTCCTCCCCTGTCTCTGATACCAGTGACATCCGCAAAGAGCCGATGAACATCTACAACCTCAATGCCATAATAAGGGACCAAATCAAGCACTTGCAGAAGGCTGTCGATCGGTCGCTGCAGCTGTCGCGCCAGCGTGCTGCAGCTCGGGAGCTGGCGCCCATGATTGATAAAGACAAGGAGGCCTTAATGGAAGAGATACTGAAACTGAAATCACTCCTGAGTACGAAGCGGGAGCAGATCGCAACCCTGAGAGCAGTGCTGAAAGCCAACAAGCAGGTAAGATGCTAATAAAGCAGTCAGTCGGGAATGTCTGTTATTTATACAGGTCACTTACAAGCTTTCCCAGGAGTATTTCGGAGGAGAGATTTTACTCACAGGTTATTTAGCCTCTCACTCAATCATGGTGAGGGCAGACCTTTCTTCCCTCCCTCCCCGCCTCCTCTTTAAGTTCTTTAGCTCTGCTTTTCTCAGCACCCACCATTCACCAAGGGCACAGGCAGAAGAGCCTTTCCTGTGAAGCGAGAGAAAAGCAGAGGGGTAGGGAGGGATCAGCTACCTCCCAGCCTGATGTGTGGGCATGTTGCTAGTATTATTGCAAAATGATAAGATTGTCATCATCGGAAAAAAAAAATATGGAGTGTGCATGGAGAGGCCCTTGGGTGTGCTGACCCCTCGCCAGGGCGGGTACTGCTGGAGCGGTGGGGAGGGCAAGCGTAGGGGAGACCACCTGGGCCAGCACCTCAGCAGCTGCAGGTGGCCCTGCTGGTGGGATGTAGCGGAGCAGACGGTGCAAACAACCCATTGTGGTGTTCTTGGCTCTTGGTAATGCTCCACAGGCTGCAAAACTTGAATGTCCCCCAGCAAATTTAAGGGGATTAAAAATAAATGCCACAAACGCTAAAGCGCACCTCAGGAAGAGGATGGCAGGTGTAAGAGTGTGACCAGTGGCTTTGGACCATAGCGAAGCTGGGCACTTCTTTGATAAGACAGCAGGTGAAATGCTGAGTTGTTTTCATTACAGGTGGTTGGAATTTTTTTTTAATGATTTTTCTTTTAAGTCAGAAATAATTTCTCCTGCCATTGTCATGTTTTTAATCCTTTAAGAAATAAAATCAGGATTTTCTTTTTTTTTTTTTAAGAAAAAGGACATCACTATGTGATAATAATGACTGAAACAGTAACTGCAATTTTTTATTTTGAAAAGGATTAATTATAAAGATATATTTTAAGAGATTACAAAATTTCAAATTATTATTTTGAAAATTTTCACAGCTTAAAAAAAAAAATCATCAAACCACTGTATTTTTGATGTTTCAGCAATGCAAAGAAGCTGAGAATTACCGCATTTTATATCAAATACCAAAAGAGGACCATGTAATGGTGTGTTTTTCAAGAGTACTGTCAATTTTTTTTGCATGGTATATCCTCCCAAGCCCTTTGTATCCATTAGATTCCAGGTCTGCAAACACTTTAAAAAGTTAAATTTAAGCATGCAAATAGTTTTATTTACTTTGGTGCATCTCCTTATGCCCAGAATTAAATCTGAATGCAAGAGGCTGCAGCGGCAGAATCGTCTTTCCAGATTGCCTGGGATTTTTCTCATCTAGAAACAGTGCAGTGATCACCACATGGGGGCATGAATCCTGGTTAACAGCTTGGGATACTACTAGCTGATGACAGTGATGGGATTTCAGTGTTAAAATTCCCAATAGTCAAGTAGTCTGAAGTTACAGTTTCAAGTTTAATTGATTGTTGGATCTGTAACTGCATTTCTGGAGTACTGGGGATTTTTAAATTGCAGCAATATTTCAATATACATTGAGTCTTTTATAGCATTTCCCCCCTTCCAATACAACACATGTTAAATATTAATTCAAGTAATTAAATACCATCTCTAGCTAAGCAATAATAGCTCTGAGCAATTATATGTGGATTTTTCATGTAATTAAAATGTACTTAAGATGTAATTGAGGTATATGGGTTTAGATTCCAAATTAAAGATTTTTTCCATTAGCATAGAGCTATCATTTATTTTTTGATACTACCAGAGAATCTAGCTCAGTCTTGCTCTTTTATTGCTGTCAGAAATAAAGTATCATCCTAAAGCGTGCTCACTGAAATGGGAAAGATAGATTTGCTGAGTAAGGAGG
The DNA here is from genome assembly GCF_018139145.2 of Gymnogyps californianus. Lineage (NCBI taxonomy): Eukaryota > Metazoa > Chordata > Aves > Accipitriformes > Cathartidae > Gymnogyps > Gymnogyps californianus. The sequence goes on from NC_059471.1 coordinate 152,356,913, forward strand.
TGCTATTAACTAAACTTTTATTTATTGGATAGCAGCGTAGATATTGGTAACTGTACAACTGGGTATAGAATCCTGCAATACTGTTCATGCAAACCAAATATGAACATCCTCAAACTTTAAAGTTAAAAGACATAATAATATAAAAGGGAAGGAGAAATTTAAAGTTACAGGGAGGGGGAATGAGTTTTATTATGCGCTAGCGGTACTGCCAGCCTCAAGTGATGGGTGTATCCCAGGACTCAAAGCACATCTCATGTTCAAAACCCAGGAATCAAGATTCATCCCGTTGAGTTCTTCCCCTCCAAAATAAGTTTTAAAGCAGCAGTAGGCTGGGAATATTTTTCCCTTGTGGGTTTCAGTTTAGATGAGCCTACAGAGGATATCTGGTTCAGTTTTTCACATTTGCTCCAGAACCACAAGAGCTAGAATTTTGATTTTTTTAAAAAAACCTTCCTAGAGCCCTAATGAAGCTGACATTAATACGAAACTATGTCTTTTCATCCCTTACGTAGCACGGTACGACACTGCTGGTGCCCAAGGTAGCAGAGCAGAGCTGCAGGAGGCCTCTTTGAGAGGGAAGCCCGCAGCTGGCAGGGGGCTGGATGCCCTGGCCGGTCCTCAGCCTCCAGAGGGGCCACATCGCATCTCACCATGCTTTGTAGCAATGCTATTACAAAACACCTGTATTTGTTTGCACTCCAAACAGAGACACTTTAGGTGAAGCTTTTTTGGTTGGAGTAATATGGGAAAGCAAAATGAGCACAACCAAATGCACTGTAAAAGTGGCAAGACTTGGCCTTCCTAGAGCATCTCGCCATTCAGATCCAGGGGGGAAGACCAGCAGCAGGCCCCTGCGTCTGGTATTTCAGGCTGTCTTTCAGTAGTGAAGTCACCCCCTTAACCAGGGAAGCACGGGTGCTATCTAGTGACCACCAGAAGTATTGCAACATCAGATTAAAACGAGAATTGTAGTGTTTTCCTGGCAGTATGCTTCGTCGCAGTGCACTGATATCCTCTGTTACCCAGGTACACAGGGGTAAATGGCTCATCAGAAGAGAAAAAGAGCAAATGGAGTTTCTGCCTCCAGACTTGAATTGTATTCGCTTCTCTTCACAGTGACTTACCCGACTGCAGGACAGCCCTGAAGGAGTCTCTGTTTCTGTCCCCTTCTGTTGCAGTGGGCCTCGCACTCCAGCAGTGCAGTTGCACCTTTTAAATCTTTGACAGCATACAATAAATTTCTGTTTGAACCTGGCAAGCTGTTGCCTAGTTTAAAGCATTTGGCCCTATCTCATGATATTTCTTTTTATTCTAGCTGTATTTTCTTTAGTAACATTTTCATATAAGCATTTTACTGTTAGGCTGAGCTGCAAACAGACTACACAAAACTCTGTAACACAAAAAAGAGAGCAAGATTTGCTCTAAGAAGCTGCAAACCTAAGCCTGGGAAAATGAATTATTAAATCAATTGCTCAAGATAGCAAGGCATATATATCTTGCTAGCTTGCTTGCTTACCTTGTCTTGATTTATGTATCCAGTTATTCGTAGCCATAATTACTGTGTCAGCACCAGTTTTGTGGAGCAAATCCAAGTAGCGTTAGCATTAACAAGTAGCATAAATTGTAAAGTAGTATCAAATTAATGATATAATAACTTTTAGGATCAGTTCAATAATGGTTTTGATTTTGATTTCTAATAACAGAAAGCAAAGCTGCCTGTGAGGGGAATTTAATATCCTGAAGTTCTGATTGAAAAATGATCGGTTGTTCTCATAGGTAAATGGTTCGATGGGAAGGAGTTGAGTCAGCAAGACCTTCACATCTGTATTGGCAGTAACTATGGTGTCTTGAGCTCCTGTTACTGAGATACCCATGAAAGTCCTTCAGAAAAAATAACTTGATAACCCCAGACATACAGTACCTTATCTATAAACAAATGCTCTGATGTTATATAGACAGAATACAGTAGAATTTCTGCTGGGAAAGTGAGGCTGGGTGGAAAGATCCAGTACCACATACGATTTCTGCACTAAAATAACAGGCTACTGTTCTGCTTTTTTGGTGAAAAAATAAAGTACTTACCACTGTAGGACTTAATATTCTTTCAGCAACAATTTTTTTACTTGGTTTGCTTCTCACACTGCTAATGTAAAGTAAATGGGATACAAAGTTGTCTTAGAATGTGAATATATAGAGAAAATGAGATTTGTTCATGGATTTCAGGATTAAGGTGGCAACCTTTAGGCAGCTTAGCAGGTAAGGATAAGGAGGGGGATGAAAAGGACGTCGTCAGTTCTGGCAGTGCCTGGAGTCCTGGGGCTCGGGTGTGTGCCCACCCCAGCCTGTGTGGCTCCACGGCTGGGCTTTGGGGACGGGGGGGCTGAGCTCTGCATGCCCCAGCTCTCTCTTCCTGGATAGTGTTTCACATTCCGCAGGAGTCCAGGTGTTGGAGCTCTCTGCTCCCTCCCGGCCTTGCTGTCAGCTCCAGGTGATGTCCTCTGCACAGCAAATGCTACATGCTCTGCGAGTGATTAATCCTGTGTCTCCAGGTGGCTCGCTGAGTGGCTAGGTAGTGTGTTCACCCAGTTCCTCTGCATGACTGGTCATTAGCCCCTCTCCTGTCTTAGTGCGTTATTTACTTCACTGAAGAGTAGTCACACATTTTTCTGCATTTTCATCTTTTTCTTGTGCTCTCCATTTCCATGTGTGTTGCTCAGAGGTTGCATTTTTATGTGGAGTGAAGTTTCTCTGATACAGTTTTATAGTTAACTGCGGCTTAAAACCAAATGCTTCAGAAAGAGCTGTTAAAAACAAAGCCAGGTCCTGGGCATCTGCTTCCTTCTGGCACCCACTACTTGGAGATGCAGGCTTTTATTCACCCCATCCTTCCTTTCAGAGCACTCTCTGAACGCACTGTTTGCCCCAAGTCTTTAAAATCTAGATTATCCCGCAGAACTGGTTTCAGGCACAACCACACATATATGGCTTAATGGATACAATTTTGGAGACTGGCTGAGAGAGGGAACAAATAGAAATAATTTAGACTAGAGCTGGTGCTGGAGGAAGAGTAACATGAAGCTATGGCTTCAGTTCATTTTGTCCCTGTTACTCTTAGCACAGTCTAGCAGTACAGCTGAGGTGACCAGACACATAGGTACCTCTGAAAGACGGAGTCCAAGTTCCCCTTCTCCCCTCAGTCCCACTCCCCATCACACATTCTGGCTTGAGGGTGCTTCAGGTGAGTTTTCTGCCTCTTCAGGCCCCCTAAACTAGCTCACAGTAAGCGTAGAAGAAAAACACCAGAGCTGCAAAGGGTAGGGATGGGGAAAGGGTAGGTAATTATTCTTTTGGTGGCAGCTAGCCAATATAGATTGACTTAGCTGCATTGTAAAATGACAGCCTCTGAGCCGAGGAGTCTGACAGCAATTGGCTTCAGTCAGCATCCAGGTCCCAAACTGATGAGCTGTAGGTAACCTGAGCATCTGCACCGTCTGGTGCCCACTGGCTCTTACAAGGACCTCTTGAGTGTGCTGTGCCTCATGCTAAAGCGATGCCCCACTGCTCTGCTGGCCCTGGCTGCCTGGCTGCAGGTTTCCAACAGAAGCTTCCCTAGCTTGCTTCCCCTTTCTTTCCCTTGCCTATTAAAAACACATTTTTGTTAGTTTTATTTCCTTCTCTAGTAGAGCACTTGTGCCCATTCGTTCTTCACTTAGGAGACTTTCAGAAGGGAGACCCTCGACAGCCTGCAAAGGGGTGTGTTCAAAAGCTTGTCTGGTGCGTGGAGAGCCACCAGGCACTTCCAATAGGTCTTGCAATTTATGCTTCGTTTTCTATATGCTGTTTTATGGAAAACTCTAATAGGGAGAAAAAAAAGGTTTGAAGATTTGACACAGTCCTTCCTCTGTTACCTTTATTTGCCAAGTAAATTATATTTCTAAGTTATTTTTCATCCTGTAGTGTTAAATGTCCATTTAATTTACCCTGACATCCAGACTAAAACATAGGGATCACAATGATCTACCTGATCATTGTGAACAGTTTCAGTGATGTGTAAATTATTGGGTTTACATGGGATATGTAATCCCACTGTTGAAACAATTTAACAATTTTTTTTTTTAAAGTCTAGCATTAGGTGGCACATATCTTTAACTCATTTTCATTCCTAAATGAAGGAAAATCTTTACATGAATTCTGTATTTGAAGATGAGGTATGATAGGTTAAGGGACATGGGGCTGTATTTCTCTTACAAAGCAAAGACATCTGAATTCCTGCCATAGGGGCAAAGCAGAACTCAGTTTGAGCTATAGAGTCTACCTGTGCTCTCCTAAATCCCTTTTGCCTCATTAGTGACCTGAAAATTCTTAAATAAATCTGATTTAATTGTATCTGTTAAATAGGAATTTATTCTCTGATGCACTATTATTTCCTAGATTTCCCTTCAAAAAAGTAGTTTTATTAAACATAGTTAATCTTTCTTCTCCATGTTAATTTATGAGTGTACATTTTTGCTCATGGCTGAAAACAGATAGAAAAGCTGCATTTGTTTGAATATATCCCTAAGTGGTTGATTTTTTTAACATGTATTGCTGATGATTTCAGATTTGGCATGGAAAACCCCATCTATTTAAAATGACAGGTAGTTACTAGTGATTTTTTAAAATCTCTTCTCTCAATGTAAACTAATGTAAAAGTAGAGAAAGCATTATTGGTGAGTGTACAATTTGAAAAAAAAATTGAATTATTTTAACACTGCCATTTCTAACTGTGCTATATTTCCCCCGACACAAATGAACAGAGTTGTATTTTAGTAGGAGATGCTAATATGTCCTTTTGTTAAGAGACATTGTTAGTGGGAAATGTATTGAGTTTCAGAAAACTAAGTTTAAAATAGGTTTCCAACTGTTTGACCATTACCATCTTTTGTCATGTCCCCTTGCTGGTTGCTTTAAACCAATGTTCTTCTACACTTCTCTTCCCTGGTGATGGCTCAAGAACCCACAAGATCAACAGGGGAAATTGATTGCCTATATGAAATGTTGCAACTTATTATGCACTAAATGAAGTGAAAAAACCACCATAACCCTCTCTGAGTAAATGTAAAAGGAAACATTTTTTCCTTCATCTCATCCAGTGACAATAATTTTAAACGTCTCATAGCAGCAGCAGGTATAAAGCCTCTGTAAAACTATGTATTTTGAATAACTTCAAAATGATACTAAACTTCATAGGTGAAGCAGAATGTTCAACTCTTGCAAAAACAAGACAAAGGTAACTATTAAAAGCAGTAGGGCAGTAAATCAAAGAAATTTAATGGATGAAATTGAAAAAAGAAAGGAGGGAGCAGAAAAAATGAAGGGAATAGGATGACTACAAAGCCTTGCTTTCCTGTTAAGTGAAAACTGTAATTTACACTTTTTTTGTTCTTTTTTTGTAGTGCTTAAAACTGCCAAAATAATGCTGGTTTGCACATCAGTAGTCATTGCCAGTGCTCAGACACTAAAGTAAGCTGTCAGGTCCTGCCGGCCACCTTGCCCAAGGAGAGCCTCAGCTGGCAGGAAGCATGAGGTGAAACACGTTAGTTTGCACCTTGGCTACAGAGGCCGAGTCTCGCGTGCCGTGCATCCTGTTTGCAACATGGTCGTGGGACCCACCTGGTTGTTTACTGCAGCTCAGATGACACGGTAGCAGCTCCTTAAGCTGTAGTAACTTACTCACTTCCCTGAGTCCTCAACATACAGCTGCATAGTTTTGCAGAGACATTTAAGGTGTCAAGTTGTTGCCAGTGCATGGAAATTGGCTTTGTCCTTTCAACTCCTTTTCCTGGTTTCATGGAGTACAACTTAAAAGAAGACATTAAAGAGTGCAGTGCAATGAAGCTCAGGTCTAACTTCTTTTACCGTGTGAATGAAGAAGGCAATCAAAAGTGAAATCAAACATGGCATCTTAGCTGTTATCAGATATCTGTCTCATAAGCATATATCCTTGTTTGTGTTCTCAGACAGCTGAAGTGGCACTAGCCAATTTGAAGAATAAATACGAAAATGAAAAAGCAATGGTGACTGAAACCATGACCAAACTACGGAATGAATTAAAGGCTTTGAAGGAAGATGCAGCAACATTCTCATCCTTGAGAGCAATGTTTGCAACCAGGTAAGGGAAATGGTTTCACCATCTGGCTCAGCACTGTAAAAGTAAATATGCGTGTGCTGAGAACAGACTTAGCCGTGTTTGTTGGGTGCTTAGGAGGAGAGAGACAAATTATTTTCTGCAAGGTCAGAGGTTTGCTGGATGAAGGTGAATAAGTCTTAGAGTGCACACTGTGCAAAACCTGCAAGTTTTCAAGTGCTACTGAGATGCGTGTCTTGGAAAATAAAGCTGGAGAATAGCAATGTCAATACAACCTTGAGTAAAGTGTTACAAATGCCAATATACGCCTCCAGTATATTTGCATTTATAGGGCTTTTTAAAGTGGAAATCAAACAGTAGATTTATGTGGCTGATTTTCACATTCAGAAGTACGCAGTGATTCTGTCATGTAAAGCTAATGATGTAAAGTTAATGATGATCTTCAGAATCCCATGTTTTCATTATTGTGGGATTTATTACTTACCACTAGTAAAATCTATTTCATCAACCAGCCTATGCTGTAATCCAGCACTAATAATTGTGAGGCCACTGCAATTTCCCACTCCAGCATGAATTCTTATTTTCTCCCGCTGTGATATTCAATTTATTATCTTCTCCTTCACAGGATGAAAGTTTCACTTATCTTCTGTAACATAGTTCCTCCTGGCAGGACAGTAATTAATCATCTCTCTTCTTTCCTTCTCCCACACCTTCTTCAGAAAAGATTTTGGTTTTAGCTGCTTTTTAAAAGGTTACCTAAAAATATTTTTTTTTAAAGATCCAACACTTTCATCAATAAATTCTTAATTCCCAAATATGCAAGGAAATTAATATCCTCAGGAAATTATTCTCTATATCAAGCCACTTTTTTTCCCCTTATGGTCAAGCACAATGCAGATTTCTTGCTCGTGCTTTAGTCCATAAGTGATAAGACGGCTTCATGCCTCATGCCAACATCTCTCCAGTGTTCCCTGTGGTATATAGGTGCCATCTCACCTCTTCCAGCTTTCAAAGGTCCTTTGTTGCTTAGTGACAGTGGCAGCAGCAGCTGAGAGAGGTGGGAAGGAAAGAGAAGGGACGTTTACATGCCGTGACATTGGTGCTGTGTACAAATTCATCATAGGTTCATCGTCAGAAGAGTACGTGTAGTCCCATAATGGAAATGAAGAACCAACTCAGCAGGTGGTGTGAACCAAGGTAGCTCCATTGATTTCATTGGCATCTAAAGATTTTCTTGAAGAAAGGAAAGTTGTGTGGGTGTATTAGAAATGCACGTGTCGATCTTTATTTGCAAGCTCATTACTCTAGGAGATACATGAATGTACTAACTCTATAGGATTACCTGGAAGCCTACTAACTCCAGAGGAGAGGAGTGGCATCATGAGCATAAAGCAAACGAGGGTCTTGCATGGAGCATAAATCATCAACCTACGAGGTAAAAGAAGTTTGCAAAGATTTAGAAGTTGTTACTTAAAGGGAATGTTAGGTTGTTGGTGTACTGAATGCTCTATATCCTATTTGGGCATCCTGAGTGCACACTTCTGTTGGGTTTAAGGCATATCCTAAAGCTGGTGGGAGACAGCAGCATCTCTTCTGTGAGAGTTAGGCTTAAATGATGCCATTCATCTAGGTGCCTTTTCTAAGATGTCTTGTGTGTAGCATGCAATGAAGCTTCTGTTTCTCTTCTATGAACTATAAAGGGGATCTGGGTGACTTGCTGAGTTACAGATTTCCGCTTTGTAAATATCTAATGTTAGTAGAGATAAACCCCACCCGAAGCATCTACTGCTGTTGGTAAACTCCATGCAGTAGTGATTAAACACTGAGTGCATGGCCTGTGGAACATATCCCTGCCCTTGAGGTCGTAAGGTTTGCCCAGTATTTTCTGAGCACAGTTATAAAAAGTCATCCACTGCAAGGTCTTGCACATCAGTGTGCTCCTATAGATTTTTCTGTTGTAAAATATTCCTTTTCCTTCCTTACCCTGGAATATAATGGCCTTTATAATTAAATCAATCTTCCTAAATGTTCAAATCATTGACTCGTTCTGAATAGTCCATTTGGAATAGCATTTTTTTAAATGACAGAGAGCTGATATACTCTAGATGTCTGTTGAAGGAGAGAAAGCTGTTTGAAAATACAAGACACTAAGATTCTCTGTGCAGTAACATTAGATGCAATAGCAACCTTCAGCATAAAAAAGCAATTGTTTAGTCTTCTGTTGAACAATACAGTGGTTTCCATGGTTATGCTGCATCACATGGTGCTTACTCCTGAATTTGTACTGTAGGGAGAACTACCCTCTGATAGTAGAGTTATATTATAGATCTGAAAATTATTTCATATACTGTTTGATAGAGCAATATCCTTTCTCTTTCATAAACCATCCTTTTCTGTTCATTTGGTCCCCAAATGGATGTTCATTCTGGTGCTGAACAGCATGGTTTCTTCCTCAAATGCACTGGATAAAGGTCATACCATGTTATAAGGAGAGCACAGCACACCTGTTTCTGGTCTGAACAGCAAAGACGACACTTTTCTCCAAAGCTCCCCTATGCAGAAAGCAGGAGCCATCCTTTTTCTATGTTTTCCCCTGACACTTGTGCATCCTTCCATTCCTTAAGTTCTTTCTTCAGTTCTTCTCACCCTCAAAAGTCCTTCTGTCCTGCTTGTACCTCTACTTTTGCTCTTTTTCCTTCTGGGACTGTTTTTTTTCCCAATCCAGAATCTCTGTGGTTCTGATCTCTACAGCTTCCTCCTTCCCTCTTCTTTAGCCTTGTGATCCCTTTCTGAATTTACTTCAGACCTGTCAAGAATATGTCCTCAGTACAGTTCAAACTCCCTTTTCCCCAAACACCTCTCTTAAAAAAGAAAAAGAAAGCAACAGCGTATAAAACCTTTTCTGTGGGATGCATGGGGTTGGCAGAGCAGAGCTGAAGTTCTTGTTTGATGCCAGGGCCATGTGCTGCCCATCAGATTTGCAGCTCGTGCCTTTAGCCTGCTTACTTTGTCCTGGGCTGCTTCTGGTAGTCCCACACCAGAAAAAATGGTGAGAGCCTGTCCTGCCCCTCCTGTAGTTTCCCCTCACTCCAACCCTGAGTCGCTGACCCAGGGTGGGAGCTGTGGGAGTGGGAAGCAGTGAGACGGGCGGCCAGTGCTCATCCAGAGGGGAAATGAAAAATAAATTCTTTAAAACATCAGTTTTCCAGTCTAGAGTAGAGGTTGCCTTGGGAGAGAAAGGGAAGAGAAGTCTCGTGCTGAAGGAGAGAAGGAACTACTTTTAAAGCAGGATCCTAAAAGGATTCAGAAAGCTAATTTTACTGAGTCTCTACACATGCTTGCTTTCCCAGCCTAGAGATACTCAGGAGAAAGCAAGAAATATTATTCATGATATTGCCACAGTCCTGACGCTGCGTGCACTGATTTTATTCTCCATCCATCAAGACATTTTCTTATGATTAATATTTAAAGAAAAATGTGTGCTGAAGAGATGGACTAGGAAATTTGGACAGGTCCTGGAGCTATCCTAGAAGAGAAAACATTTATGAGCAGAAGAGAATTATGCTTATATGGCTAGAGCAGGGACCTGTCACTGTCAGTGTCGCTAGGTTTCAGCTCAAGCTCTGCTGTGATTTATGTTATCTAAATTAGGCATAAGCCTGACTTGGTATTTGGTTTGCATTCCCAGATGAGAGAGATAGATGGAACTAGAAATCCCTTAAACTCCTATATAAGCTTCTTGGATCAGTTCATACAAAATAAGTGGACTTACGTGTCTGTCTGCTTCCTTTCTGAGACAAGAGAAATGAGAAAGGTGAAATCTTGACTTTTGCTCTGGCAATAAGTAGACCAGCATACAGCAAGATAACAGTGCTGTTTATGTAATAGTCACTTGCAGCTTACAGCCATCCTGGGGCAAGGGAGAAATTGGGAAAGAGCTCTGACTCAGGAGGACATTACCTAACTTTTGTTACTCACTACTATTTGAGTACTTCTGAAAGACCTGTTCAGAGCCCTGGTGCATCCTGGAGCCCTGCTTGGCCTGCAATGGTCTGTGCCGTGCCAGAAGTCATCTCTCTTAGGAGCTCTTAACCTTTTTCTTCCTCAGTACACTGTGAGACTTCACGAATGTTTATAAAACGTGTGGGCAAAAAGCAATATGGATGGGTGTAATGCTTTTTCCTTTTTTTAATTGGAAGCACTTCTCTTTTTATCCCATACTTGCATGTAGCAGGGAATATTTCAGTGAAGGGAAATGCCATGGCTGCAGGCGGTAGCTACCTCCCACTACACGGAATAACCTTCACTGCTGCAGACTTCAAGGAGATCTGAGGCTGTTAATTCAGCAGTTTCCATAGTTAATTATGGTCTTTACTTGACTGATTTAGGTTTAACCTTTCTGAACACTGCTTCTCAAAAAAAAAATACATGCTTGAGCAACAAAACACAGAGACAATGGCCCATGTGTTTGTGAAAAATAATAGGAAACTTCGAGTCATGGTGGAGGTCAGATGACTGGAACCACCCAAACACTGCAGTGAACTGCCAAAAATGCAGGGTTGCTGTTATGGGCAGACTTCTAGGAAGGGCATGTAATTAATCAGAACAGTTGGAAAATGTTGTATTAACGAGATTGGTTTTGTCTCGAGTATGAAGCCAGCTAACAGCATCTAGTATAGCCAGATTTCTAAGGCCAGCTTGTTATAGTTCATAGCAGGTAACGAGAAGCAGGTTTGTCTAAATCTGCTTTAGTAATATCCATCTTCATGGAGCTTATGTTTTTTAACTGTTCTTAGCTGCTTTTACAAAGCAGATGTCTAGATACCAAGAACACATCCTAAAGCCTGAAGAAAACCGATCTTTTTCCAAAAAGAAAATGGGCTTATTGGCATACTAAAGCAAGGCAGTTCGTTCCTCTAGTGGCACTGTGCTGCAGGTGTAGCTGCAGATGTTACTTTTTTAAAATTTTCGAAAGGAAGCATGATTGGGGAAAAAAAGGTGTCTTCTAGACAAAGAGGAAAACAGGAGAGAATAAGAGGCATGGATACAGGATCTATCTGGTTACAAGAATAAGTCTTTAAAACTCTGATAACACAGACATTATAGTAATTCCTACTTCAAATGAATTTAATTTCATCTCCAGAATGCTGATTTCATTCTAATGTCTCTGTCAAAGAAACTGGCTAACGCATCAATAGACATCTCATGGCTTGGAGCAGAAATAGGTGTGCAAGCTGGCTTTAAGCCAACCAGTGTTGCAGAAATAGCTCTCTTCCTCAAGGCTTGAATAAAGACAGTCATGCTTATTAAGGTGCTGTAGAAGGAAGATAATACTGAAAATGTAGCTGAAATGATGGCTGACTTAGTCATTTTGCTTCCAGTGCCTGAATTATTCAAAAGGAGAGTGCAATATATATGTGTGTGTGTTTGTGTGTGAACAATAACTATGAATTTTTGAGTATACTTTATTTCCATTTCCCAAGGAGAAGATTAAAGTTTCAGGGAAATTAGTTTCGTCCCTCCATTTGCAATAATTCAAAAGTTTATTTTGTCACACATTTTGAGAAGGAAAACTAAAATTATTTTCTATACTTGTTTTCTGTGAGTGATACTGATAAACTTAAATCCTCATCCATTACACCATTGTAATTACACAGCAAAGCTATTTAGATTTATACAGATCATGTGGGGAGGAGATTTGATGAAAGCTGCATCATTTAACGTGAAAAATTCTTGGACATTGCCACAAATGTCTGATGGTCAGACACGACTGCTACTTGTGAATCATTTCACTACTGTTTGTTACACATGTATTACTCTTGGTTCTTACTGATTAGATGGTCTATTTTTAACAACCTGAAGCTATTTCACTTCAAAAAGTGACTAAGACCATCCTGAAATGCCTTGCTCTTCCTGTTAACTGTAGGAATCATTGTTTAAAGCAAGACTAAATGAATTCAGTCTTAAATGCTAACGAAATCATGAGAAAGGCAGTTTTATTTCAAAATCTGTCTCAGAGATCTAAAGCAAATGAAAAAGATACAGTTTTTCATGCAGATAAAAGAAGCTGAGGGTTAAAAAGGAGTAGGTGACCATAGCAATGGATACCTGAGCACACCTCCAAGAGTCTCAACCATAAATGTGAAATAACTTCCAGGTATGGGTTTTCCTGAGTAGTACCTCTTTAATCAGTTAACAATGGCAAACAACTGAGGGCTTCTCATTTCACAATATCTGATGTGTCAAGTGTTCAAAGTACTTGCAGTCTATTTTTCATCATTTTTTGTAATATTTTGCTGAACTGGATATTACTGTCTATGGAAAATAGTATTATCTAATTAGTAGACATTCTTATCCCTGGTGAGTTACTAGCAGAACTAGCACCCAAAATTGTTATTTGTGGTCTAACCCGGAGATAATATCAAACCTCCCCTCCAATTGCTCGTTATCTGCATTAGATTACATTGTCATAGACAACTCTGATATTATAGATACAGGTTCTCCTGCTGAATTGGAAGTGTTGGCATTCAGATCCAAGTCCAAATTTATTCAAGGCGGGAACAGAAGAATTTAGGCTGTCTGCTTTCAGGATTTTTTTCGGCAAAAGCTTGGATCTGAATCTGCTCCTGTAACTGCAGCCCAGGAATGTGATCACCGGTAGGGTTGGTTCTTGGACCGGTTCCCCAGATTTCTGCCTTGTTTGTTTTCCCAGGTGTGATGAGTACGTCACGCAGCTGGATGAGATGCAGAGGCAGCTAGCAGCTGCGGAGGATGAGAAGAAGACCCTAAACTCTTTGTTGCGCATGGCTATCCAGCAAAAACTTGCCCTTACCCAGCGACTGGAGGATTTAGAGTTCGACCATGAGCAGTCCCGACGCAGCAAAGGCAAGCTTGGAAAGAGCAAGATCGGCAGCCCTAAAGTAAGTGAGGAGGCATCAGCCACCGTGCCAAGCATAGACACTTTCCTCCTGCATAGTCAGGGCCCACAGCAACCAAACTTACTGGTCAGCAGTGGCACTCAGAGGAAAAGGTATGCATGCAGTGATCTTTACAGTACAGTGCAGTGGCCAGACTTTCATTAAAGTCGTTCACTGAATTGTAAACATTATAATTTTTTTTTTTTTTTTTGTACTTTGACTGGGGAGAAGGAGGTGGGGAGGATATGAATATGAAATTCAAAGCCTGGCAACATGTGGTTCTGATCCACCTATTCACTATATTATTTCCTCCTCCTTAATGCAGTGTTTTGAACTATATTCTGTCAGTGTCTCAGTGCATCTTGTATGTCTTTAATATTAGTGTGAATGTATTTTCTTTAACAAGTTTTCCGTAAGTTTTCCTTAAGGTTTTCCATAACGAGCATCTGAAATAAAAAAGGATTGTGGTCTATGAGCATTTCAGTGCTTAACACAAAAGAAACTGCATTTCTTGGTTAAGCTCTGGTGCTCACTTGTTCTTCATCAGTGCGAAAAGAATATGGATGTGTTCACTCAGATCAATTTTTCTACATGGGAGCAAGCAACCTTTTGAAGGGGGATGGCTGCCATTCATAACCTTATGCAAATATTTCGCTGTTCAAGCAGTGAGTTCTCGTCTTGTGACTGCCCTGCCAAAGCTCTATAGGTGTGGGGATCGCCTCGGTTCTGAAGAGGACTCTCTGTTAGAGAAGTCCTAGATAATCATTCCCTTTTCTTGTATGCTCTAATCACAATGCAAAAACAAGAGAACATTCAGGGAGCCTTGTATATGTCGACTCCAGGGTGCCAAGATATAACTCAACCTCATCTCCTCCCAGAATATGAACCAGGATTTCCAATGCAGGCAAGGTGCCCTGCTGTGGAAATGACGTGGGGTGGCAATGCTAGTTGTTTTTTACGTGTTAAGCAAATTAACATGATGTTGTCATTCATGAGGCTTTGAAAGGTAATTAAAGTAAAACTCTTTTGTTTCCATATGTATTTTTCTTGGATCTCCTGCAAGACTATTCTCACCTTCCCTTTGTGATCAGAGCCATCCCAGGACTTCAGGGACCTACCTCCAGAAATTATTAAGAGCCCCCCCTCATCCCGTCTCCACAGAATCATATCTTCTGAGGGGTCCCCCTTCCATGAGTGAATTCATCCATGGGCACCGTCTCAGCAAGGAAAAAAGGTTAACCGTGGCCACACCAGGTAAACACTTTTTCCTTGGGTGCATGTGGTGCTGAGTGGTTAGCAGAGCAGCGGACCCTCCCAGCACTGCAGATGCAATCTAATTTGGGCATCTTCTTGAGACCTGAAAAGCAAAATGTCTCCTCCTGTGTCACCTGTGGCAGGAGATGACATTCTGCTGGCAGCAGCCCAAACTGGTTCCAGATGCAGAGGGGAAAGTCCTGCTGGGGTATAGGTGGGTGCAGTCCCACTGGCATCCACAGAGGCTGCACCCCTGTGCCTGGGTGGTGCTTAGTCTGGTGGTTGTGTTGGTAGTCCCCATGGAAGACACAAACCCAATGGGACAGAGGAGTCAGATGTGTGAGGACCAGCGAGGGAGTGATTGGCAGTGTGCAGGAGCCTATGCAGCATCCATCTTCTGCTCACCCTGGAGCATTCAGTTAGGTTTTTCTAAAGGGTAATGTTAAACTCACAGAAGGTTTAGTTTATATAAATTGAGTCATGAAGTTTATCTTTGCAGGAAGCTTTTGCTCTTCATTTCCTGCCAAAATGTAGTATCCGCTTCGAACAAGGCGTAGAAAGGAAGTGCAAACTGGAATGCCATTTCAAAGGTTGTGACATCTTTCTTCTCCTAACAGACAAGCTAATAATTACTTTACTTCTGCACCTGAGCAGAACCTTTAGCCTTTAAATGTGCACACTCTTGTCTGGTGGTAAATTTTTTCCTTCTTTGTTTTGAAATCTGTTATACACAAAAAGCATAAGTAGAAAATATAAAAGCTAAAACCCATAAAGTGGTTTCTGCTCAAGTGAATGTTCATTCTGGAAAGCTGAGCAATACCCTATAGTATTGAGGGTATAGTATAGTACGTTATGTCTCTCACTCAGTGCCAGCAATATCACAGCCACCTTTGAGTAGTGCCATGCAAGTAACACCCGCTCAGAGGACAAGTGTAAAACTGCAGCGAGTCTAAACAAGACATTTTCCTAAGGAGTGTTGCAGTAAATAAATCAAAGAGCTGGATCCTGGGGAGAAAAAGGCGGGGAAGGGGAAAGACGCAAAGACTTTAAAATGTATGAAATAAATGGTACTGATCTTTCAGCAATTCCTTTGTATTCTGTTGGCAATGGAAGACCATGTGCTCGTTTTCTACCCCATGGACAGGAATCTGTTTCCTAAACACTGGCAGTGTCTCTTGTATTCTTTCCTCTTCATCCTACAACAGAATAAGGATGATTTTCTTTCTGATGGACACTTACATCTCTTTGAAGAACAGGATTTTGCATTTTCTGTATAGCCAAACTCCCCAGTTTGGAAATGGGAGGATCTAGGCCCAAAAATGGCAATCTTCTAACACACAATTTACAAGACTCTTCTAATTGTAATGGTACTTCCCGTGTACAATTTAGAAGAGTGCCAGGCCAAGGAGAACCAGATTTTAATCCAAGGACTGGATGATCTTTCTGTGAAGAACCCTGACTGTATATTGTAAATGCAGTTTAGTGGTTGGAAGAAGTTATGATTTAAAGGAGAACTGTGCACAACAGATAGGTAAACACAATTTACTGTATTGCAAAATTGTTAGTGAAATGATAAAATATATGATCTTTGAACTTGGGACTCTGGATCCTGAATGTCTTCGTGCATTAAATTTTTTTTCACCATTTTCATGGACCAGCATCTGATATCTCATGGAGCATCACAGATGCACGGACCACAGGTTGAGAAACACTGACAAAGTCTCTGACTTTTTCCAGCAACAGAGGCCAAAGGATGAAGCAACCTGAAAAGTAGAATTGTCCAGAAAATAATGTTTGTCTGGAGTCTTACCTGGCACTTTAGGTACATCTCTACATATTCAGAGTATAAGGGTCTTGAGACAGTATTACTGATTTATGTTACAATTGTCCTTATGAATCTACAACAGTCCCAGCTTTCTGAATGCATTTGTCAGAATTTTATGCCATCACGTGGCCTTAGTCTCAGCCTGTGAGACCGACAGGTTCAAACCAGAGATTTTTCTGGGCACTCAGATTCCAGTATTAGCAGGGCCCATGTTAGAATCAGGTTGAGGATTAGGTAGGGAATTTTTCAGCATTGTTCTTACCAGTTTCTGGAAGATTTCTTACTGCTGTTAACAGATCAAAGGAACTATGCACAATGTAGGATTTTTTTGCCATCTCTCTAGTTATCTGTTTCCTGAAAGTAAGGAACAGTGAAGGATGTTATTCTGCTGCTTTTATAGGGAATGTTTAAAAGCTTTGTATCAGAAAGAGTTTCTTTTCCCAGATGATTTGTGCAGTCAAGCAAGCCAGCAAGAAACGTAGCAACCCACACCTGCTTCTTCATCAGAGAGGATGCAAAAGAACAGCATCCAAACTCGAACACTATGGAGCAGAGTATAGCTTGGCTTGAGGCTGTGTCCTCAGAATTGGAGGAGCGATGAAGCCTAAATTAAATGCAATCAGGTTTTGGTTTTTTTTCTTTTAAATTCATGAACTGTTTCCTTCACATAAGTATTTCACCCATATCATGTGCAGGTTTCCCTATCCTTTCATTAGCATCCAGTGTTGTGGGGACTGGGAGGCTGTAGCTGGGAATGCATTTGATGGAGAGGAAGAGCCAAAATAACTGAAGTTGGTAGAGGGAGTAACCAGGCAGGGTCCCCTGTCCCATGCTCCCCATGCAGTAGGCAAGCTGTGCCTGTCTTTCTCTTGCACCTTCTTCTGAACTTGGTGCTTGGCAGAAGAGGCTACCTTCACCATGCTCTGGCCCCAGCTTTGACTGCTGCTGGCTACCTGGTAGAGGAAACTTGGGATTACTTTTTGCTGCCTTCTTCAGAGGAAGACCCTGGCATGAAGACTCACTAGTGAAGACCAGCTGAATTTAAGACCTCTCAATGAAGAGATTGTTCTTTCCTACTTGGTGTCCATTTGACTGCCCTCAACTTTAAATCAGCATGCATGTCTCTCTGACATTAAGCTGTGGCAGCACGACTCTATCTGGGCTTTCTAATCGAAGTAATAGTTCCTAACTGCTGTGGCTAAAAATACCACTCAGTCCATTTCTAAAGTATCATGTTCCATTTCCCCTAGGTAGTAGCATGCATTTAGGTTTGCTGTGTGTTTCTTCTTTTCTTCTGTTACTTTCTGTCATTTTTACACTTTAAAGTCTTTATTCTTCTGTTAGACAGAACCAGCCAGTACGTGCCCAACACAATTCCAGCCCACTTTTGCATGTGGCTCTTTTCATAACTACGTGAAGAAGTCGGGCCATATAGAAAGCATAAGGCTGGATTTTACAGTGTGTAACACTGTATTAGAAATGACCTTTCCTTTGCAGTTGCATTGAAACTCCTTGAATATAAAGTCACTAGATGTCGCTTAATATCCCACAGTCCCAAATATGAAATATGCTTCTCTTGTCTTCTTCAAGGAAATAACAAGACAGAAAAGGTCTGCTGCAGGTGCCCTGATAGCACTCTTTTCTCTGTCGGTTATTTTAGCATGGACATTCTAAAAGTTGAATATAAAGTTCTGTAATTCTAGCTTAAAATTAAGTCAATCAAGATCCTTGTGTGGATGATGCATCTGAAGAAAAAGGTTTCCCAACAGGCTTACGAGATGGAGAGTAACTAATGGCTGCAGTGTTCTCCCTTAAACAGGGGCGGTTAAAGGGTCAACTATGATCCGCCTGAGAGTCTCTCCTTTGTTGAAGTGCCCCCCAAACAAACTGGGGTAGATGCTTCTTTTCCATATTGTTTACGCTTGTAGGTACCACAGGGCAGATTTCATTATTTAAAATCCCACGCAGGAGAACACTTTGAATAGTAAAGTATTTCATATTTCCCAGGAAATCAGATCATAAGATAATAAGAAGCAATCCTTTCCCTTCTGTACAGTCATATATTTTACTTTATTAAAGTAGAAAAAGGAAAAGTAGCCTTAAAATGTGACACATTTATCTCAAATTCAAAGCTCAGCTGAGGTCAGATGTTTAGTTGACATAACTCAGGCTAGCCCCACGGGTTTCAACAGAACTATGCTAGTTTACTCCAGTCCCAAGTTTCTGTTTTGTAGGGTTTAGATTTTATTGTTCTTCATTGGTCTTCATGTGCGAAACCACTGCAAAATTAGGTAATTTTGTGGAGTTGCTCATTTCTGAAAGCACATTAAACCTGAAAGTTTGCTTGCTTTTCAGGTGTCTTTCAAGGCTCATTTACAGAATGGCATTTGATTCTCACAAGAGACTAATGTGGAAGATAAAGACAGCACAAGGAATGCCATATAATAGTACAGCAACTGCTCAAGCACTAAGCTCACCACCTATCATTCATAATTAAGAGTATATGGCATATACTCTTAATATAAAAGTCATCCAAGATTAATTTCTGCTGTAGGTCTATGCTTACAGGCAAATCAAATATGAATAACAATATGATACAAGTAACGAGCTTTTGTTTGTTGGTTTGTATTCTTACCATAAAATTTAACTTAATATACAGAAATTCTATGCTGAAGGAAATTCCTATAGAGAGTTCCTAGTAGTGTCTCTAAGAGCTAACATACAGCATCTGTAGGTGGAAACTATTTCTCAAAGCTAACAAGGAAAATTATAATGAAAAAACTCAGTCAGCCAAAGATGGAGGTTCTAAGAAGTCTTCCTATTAAGTCTTTAAGCTGGGACTCAAGGGGAACTGCTTAAGAGTTGTCTTTGTTAATCGCCCTTTATACTGGAAGTGGTTTCACCTGTGAAGAATAGGTTAGAAACCTGGGAATGCATTGATCTGTTTGATGTAGCACAAACACAATTTAACACTACGAGGAGCAGAGGCCCTGCTGAGTAGGGTGGTCCTTAGTGTTACAGGGAGTTGAGGGTTTTTGATAGGCCATGTGAGGTGTTGAGTAACCTCTCCTGGCACAAGGGATGAGGAATATGCTCTACTGCTATTTTAATTTTTTCTGTCTGGATTTTGAGCTTTTTTGAAGTGCAGTGTTTAGGATATGATTTTCAGAAATATTCTGTAAAAAGTTATTCTCTGTGTAATCAGAAGCTCTCAGTCCTTCTTATATATTTTTCTTAATATTAAAGGGGAATTTATCATGTGGGGCAAGATTCTTGGCTTTGGCTCCTGCTTCTTGCTTCTTCACGTTGTTTAGGCAATGTGAAGATATGGGAAAGCATCTTCAAAAGGAGTGTTATGGGTAGAAGCCCTTGGTAAGAAATGAAGCTGTCTTTACCCTCCCCTTTTGGATGAAGGGGTTGGGAAAATGACCGAGGGAGGCTCAGGCTGACGCTACTCTCCACAGTGGAGGCTGTCTGCAGAGGTGAGCCTGTGCACCTTACAGCATTGGAAAGGCAGGGGGAATAAATTTTTGATAGTGAGTTTGTGTCTTCTTTTGTTGTGTGGTGAAAAGGGTTTAAGTTCAAGGTCTTTAGCTGGGCACATTTTTTATTTGTTTAGGAATATTTTGCCAAAAATAGTTCCAGCTTTTCTTTTGAGCTTAAGTACCAATGTCAGAAAGCTCCTCATGGATTTCTAAGCCTTGCTACTATAGATGTTACTTCAGTACCTCAACTTCAGGTTTTTTTATGCACTTCTCAATTTTGAAACAGCAGGACTGTTAGAAATCTGAACATAGAGGAAAGCACAGCTTCTTTTAAAAATTATTGCGGAAGAACTCCTTTGAGGAACATTATCACTGGGAGGGTGATAGTGCAAATGCTAGGAGGGTGCTTTGTAGATCTTTATGATTGCTTAGGTCACTCAGTGAACAGTCTTAAATATTTCTTACTTCTCCTTTGTGAAGGAATTTTATAGATTAATGAAAAGGAAAATCAACGTGACTAGGATCTAGATATCTCTTTCAATGCTGATTTGGTGTTAAAGAATTTTATTCTGAATTCTAGTTCATGAACAATGTGGATTTATCTGTACATTAAGTGAAACAGTTTATTCTTGAAAAGCAGGGTATGTGGTTAACTGAGCCACCACTACTAAATAAGATATGCAGCCATATAACATTTAACTGGTCAGGCTAGTCTCCTCTGAATTGTTCAGTCAGGTTAAGTTTGGTTTGCTTCATCCAAGCAATGCAAAGCAGCTGGAGCATGAAAGTTCTTCAGAACCATTATTTTTAAAAAACCCCACAACTTTATTCTGACAACTCAAATTTACAGTCCAGGTGCAAATTGCCCGTTGACTCATTAGAGATCCATGGATGATTCTTCTGAGTCCTCGGCTATGAGTTTGTTGTATTTCTATCTGCTGAGAATGTACTTGTGTTGATGGTGATCCTGTACCTGCAAGATGTCTCTGAGCTTGTGTAATCAGGCAGGCTACTGGCTATTGCAAGACCCATGCGGCATTGGTCTCATCTGTCTCTTCTCTCCATGAAAGATGGATTTTATGTGGTTTTAGCAGGGTTTTTTAAAATCACGTGTAGCAGGTTTTTTTTTTTACCTGAACATGATGCTCTTCACAAAAAGGATAATTCAGTCATTATTAACTTATTATCTGTGTTCACTTTTTGTTCTGCATTGTTCTATTTTCTATGGGTTTTGTAAACATGCCGTATTTGTGTATATATGTGTTCATTGTTTAATGAGCAGTATTAGTGCATATATACAGATATATGTATATATCTTCCTGCTCTCGGGGCCATGTCCTGCATCTGATATGCTCATTTAACTAAGTTTAATGAGCATTGCATATATATGCCATTTCAAGCATGGTACATTGTCCTTGTGGAGGCCGTTTTGAATTTGAAGAACAATGTCCTTGCCAAGGACATTAGTTGGCTGTAACTGATGAAGAAGTCAGCTGGCTAAATGTACTTTTACCTCTTGGTGCCACTGTGAATAGGACCTTTTCACTCTATGCTTTTTCTCTCTTGCATTTAGCTTTCCAGTTATCACTGATGAGACCAAAACCATACATTTCATGCTGATCAATATAATTTAGCTACTTCAATATAATTTAGCTATTATGGCATGGATTCACTGCAGTTCTACAAGTTTCATTTAATTTCTATTTGTATTTTTCTCCATATAAAGAAAGCAGTTCTGAAATAGAACCCATTTTTAATAGAAGCCACAATCTGTTTGTTAAAACATTTAAAAAAAAAAAAAAAAAAAGATTGCAGTGAAATCCATGTCTTATTGTTGTATATTTTCATTAAAAGGTTATTGACATTTTTCTCTCTGTATCTAAGTTATGATGTCATTGCTGGATGGAATGGTTAATATTAGCATCATTTGTTGAAGTTCTCCAGTAAAATTTTATTCGACTTCTGGTTGTTTCTAACTAAACAGGTATGCAGGTGACACATCATATCTTTAAGGTGTGTTACCAGATATTTGTTGCTTTCTATGAAAATTTTGGGCTTTGGAATCCAGTCTTATCAATTAACTAAAACAGCTATTGAAATATCTTGACAATGTTGGTAATAAAAGCCATCCGTCTTTATCTTCTTTTATGACAAGGTTTAATGTGGTTTCATGACTTATTGATTTTTACCATCAAATATACAGGAATATTCAATATTGTGCTTCTCATCTCATAAAATAGGCAAAGCTGAAGTGAGTCTCTGTTTAAATTAGACATGCTGATATTTTAGCTCTCTAATAGAGCAGTTCCTTGGGATGTTGTGATGTGTGGAATAAGCTCACCAGCAATTCTTTAATCAAGACTAGTATCCCTGATTGTAAGTATCTCCCTGTCTGCATTTTTGGGGGCTATGAAACCTTATAGTTGTACCTTATGTTGTTTCTTCCAAAGCCTACTAAAGTTACCGTTCCCACTGACTTCAACTTTTGGATCAGGCCCTTCTCTACCCATAAAATAGCACAAGTATTTTTGGTTTGGATGTATTTGTGGCCATCTGAAATGTATCCTAGGCACGTTTCCATGAAGGATGGGTAACCAACAAGACAGAAGTGTGATGATTTCTGTATTTTTAAGACCTTTCTTGTCCTCTTTTGAAATGTTTAAAATGTGTGTGTCTCTTAGTATTTCGTGAATCACCAGACCTTTCTAAATGTGCTTTTTATGAACTGTATATGAAAGAAAGGAACTGAATATATATTTTCAGCTTCTACCATTTCCATTTCTGCTATTTTACTAACCCATTATTTAGCTTCTCAGTAGATTTAATGAGGAATTATTTAAAGCATTCACAGAAACCATTTGAGAAATCACATAAACACATCATGATATAGAAAGTGTGAAAAAGCCTACAGAGCTGACAAGAGACCTCTTAATGTTCTTAGTCTGTAACTGGAGAAAAACGCATTTCACTGATTTTGTTAATGCCTAGGTATTATTTATTTTTTTAAAATTATTCTTAATATGAGCTACAGCAAAGGGCAAGGCTGGGATATAGCTTTATCACTATACTTTGAGCTAGCAGTTACATTACCACTGTAGCACACGGACTGATGGGGGAACAGCTCTCTAGGTTGGGCGTAATTCAGGTCTAAAAAAAAAGTAGAAATCAAATCATGCAGAGTAAGGACATAAGGGGAAAAAACACTCCATATAGTGTAGCTGTTGTATAGATGAAAGAACTCACTAGAACACAGCCAAGAAACCTGACGTGTTCTGGAAAACCACTGAATCAGTGACCTACTAAACCACGTCTGTCTGTGTTATGTGTCAGGTAGTGCGTGAAGTTGTTAGTGATGCTCCATGAGTTGGTTTGTGGAAATCACCAAGACAGATAGCATTTCTCTAAATGCTATAAGAAAACAGCAATTAAATCCCCTATCTGTTCCAATGAGCTCAATCACCTGCTCTTACTCCTGAGAAGCATTTAACAGAAGGCTCTCTGTTACGTTTGCTCTGTCTGACCTTGTCCTGAAGGTAAAGAGCTGAGAGGAGGAGGATTAGAAGGAGGCCTGTGTCAGGAGCTTGGGAATGTAGAAACAGTGGGACATTCCCGGGCCACCATTGCAAGAAAAAGAATGGACATGTGGAGATGACAGGAGATGAGGATTTCAGATGCATCCTACTGCTGGCCTATTGCATCTTAGTGCAATATGAAGGTATTGCTGATGCCTCCAGCTCTGTGTGCAAATAGGGGTTCAGCAGCATGCTCACATCTCTTAACTTTTATTCTTCAAATAATTTTTGAGAAGATTAAGAAATAAGTAGTGGAAGAATTAATTGTTGTTGAAACTTCTCCAACCAACAATAATCTAAGACACCAAGTTTCTCTGAATAGCAAGCTTAAGGTATGAGTTACCTGGGTCTTTGCAAGACTTGACATAGCAATTTCATAGTAGGTCAGCTTTACCGTGAAGGAAGCCAAAACTGATACTTGCTTGATGAATTTATCTATCTCCAATCAATGATCCATTATTCAGTTTAATGAGAACAGAGTTAAAACTCAGAGAGTGGGAAAACCTAGAGAATTTGGGTACTGGAAAATGTCTGTGCAGGAGCTAACTAGCACCTGGTGAAGTTTATTAGGCTGCCTGCACGCTAGCTGTGCCAGAACGGGGCTGGCTCTCATGGAGCTGTACAATGCCTCTGTACCATGGCTCAGTCCCCCTGCGCTGCTTGTTTTGTTCCCAGGCCAGGACAACCCGAGTCAATCCTGCTCTGAGAGAGAGGGGGTTAATAAGGCTGGCCAGGCTCCGCGTGGAACCTGTGTCATTGCTCCACCATAGTCCTCTCCTTCCTGGGACAGCCTGCAGAAACGCAGAGCTGCACCCAGTTTGCACCTGGCAGACTGATCTGCTGGGGCTGTGCATAGGGCAGAGGTAACTGTGTTATTTCCAGACCCAAATTGACCCTGGAAGGAGGAGAAGGGAGAGACTCTTCTAATCTTTGACCTGTACCATTGTTCGTGCTTTTTTCCAAAGGTAAGCCACAGCTGTCCTCTCACCAGCTGTTCTTTGCGATAACCATTACCGCTTAAAGTTCCTCTTGGCCTTGAGGAAGGTCAAAGTTTTCTTGGCATCCATTAGGAAAACAGAGATAAAATATAACTGAAACCAGCTAGTCAAATAATAGTGTAAGCTTATGTCCCCATCACCCCTGGATATAAACAGTTTTGCGACTTTTCTCATCCTGTCAGATTACAGTTTGAAAGCATCTCTACAAATCTCAACTCAGCAAGGTGGGTGAGTGTTTTAGTACCCTCTGCCCCGTTCTTCTTGACATCTCGCATTTGTCTTTTGGGCTTGGAAATTTTCCTTGTTCCCCACCTTTGAGTAGAGAGGATTGATTTATTGTCCTTGTAGGACTTGCTGTGTGATGCAACGTGTTTCTGCCCCTGCACAAGTAGAAAACTACTGATTTGTTCTTTGCCCAATACTTTTGACCCATGCTATTAACCATTCAATCTTTCCCATTAAATTGACATCTTGGGGAAGAAAACAATTCATTACCATATAAATGGAGACAGCTTCTGTTTTTCAAGTAAATTGTCAATAACATCTTCATAGTCATGTTATCAAATTCCTCAAACTTTATGGAGCAAGTTCAATTGATGTCAGGTAGCATGACACAAAGTGAGGTAGCTCGAAAACTTTTAGCTAGGAAAGAAGGACTTTCTGTTGGTCTGGAGTGGTCAACAGGATGCCAAGGAGAGTTTGTTTTAAAAGACTGAAAAAGCCCCAATCTCAAATTTTGTCATAATTGTTTCTTGACAGCTTTTTTTTTATCAAGAACAGATTTTTCCCAATATTTTTCGTATCAGAAATACGAAATAGGTAACAGTACCTGTAAAAAATGTTTGATTGGTTTGTTGTTTGACTCTCAATTTTAGTCTTTCAGATAAAAGAGAAAAAAACTCTCCATTGATTAACTGAACTAGACACAGTTAAAAGTATGTTATATGTCAGTTACTCGTTCACAGCATCCCCAGTGCTTATTTTAGGATTGTTACTAGTCTCAGTCTTTGACAGCGCTGTGTAGAGATTAGTAATTTACTGAGTGTCAAAATGTGCTGAAATGTTCCATTGCAGTATGCTGGGTCCTGAGCAGGTGGGACTGAAAATGCTTGCACGTAGGTTTTTCACTGAGGACATTGCTGATGTCAACAGAAGGCATGCCCATCTCTCGTACACTAATAACCCAGTTAAGCGGGCCCGTGTTGATTAGAGTCACCCAGTTCACAGACTGGAGGGCAGAGCACACCTTGTGACTTGAGGGAAATGCGTTGGTTTTGTGGCTGAGCCAAAGGGAAGCACAGGAAAATACTTCTTTTTTGAGATTTGCTCTCAGCAGATAATTTATAGCAGCACATTCAGTCCTCATATGAGCAGATGTAGCTTCTCTGAGCTTGGTATTTTTAATGCTCCTGCATCAGGAGCTGACTAGCCCGATTAGTACTAGGCATTAGATTCCAAAGGAAAATCAGCACTGGCTAATCTGTGAGAGAGGAAATCTCTGAGCCCTTTACACCACCATTGCCAGCAAATGGCTAAAATGTTAAGAACTGGAAAATCGGAACAGGCCTAACGTACAGCATGAGTCAAGCCTTAAAGCTCCAACAGATGCAGTGATGAACATCATCTGATACTGCCACAGGACTCTGTACAGACTCAAGTCCTGCTGAATTCAGTGAAAACTGGCATATGAATTTTTGTGTACAATAGCTCCTCTTCGCCTTTTGTGGCTGAAATGGTCACTGAACTTCATTTCTTGGTTATAGGTTCATAGAATCGTAAAAGGACTCTTAAGAGATCAGCCAGCCTACCCCCTGCCCCCAGTAGTTTATTTCCTCACAGCAACTGGAGATGATGGAGAAATAAGATAGTCTGTATTTAATAACTTTATTCATCATTTTGTTGGTAGTGGTCTCGGAAGACACACCAAAAAGTATAATCTGTGTCTGTTCCCCAAGCGTCTTCTACACAAATGACAAACTGTCCTTTCACTCTGTAGCTTGACTGACACTCCCTGCGATTTGAGAAATACTGGGAACAGGCTTCTTCCAACATAATTTTTAAATTTATTTTTATGTTTTAGTAAAAGAGAGTATATTTTTCTTACTTTGTCTTTATGGTATGTGACATTGACCACAGAATCACTAAAGACATCTTTGAAACTTTTAACCTTGAGTAGAGTATTTCAGAAAGAAACAAACATTTACTTGATATAGGCAGGAGTCCCTTAGCAGAAAGGAAGGACTGAATGCTGTCCGCTAGTTTTCACCTTAAAACACAGTGTAACAAGAAGTCATTTTATGATTGCCATGACATTAGAGAATAGCATTATAAACCCTCCAAAATACTTAAAAGGATTAAATATAGAAGGAATAAAGTCAGCTCTGGCACAGCTACTTGGACATAAGTAGGTAAGAGCTCCTTTGACTTTGAAATGCGTATATCTAAGCCATATGCATTCTGCTTAGCTCTTTCCTAGTATAATCCTTAAAAACTTCACTCCTGGAGGATGTAGGAGGACAATTCAGCCACTTTAAGGCATGTAGATCGCTAGATTTCGTACTGATGTGAGTGTGAGCCAGAGTGTGTGAGCATTGCTGACGCCAGGTAGAACTGTTGTTTCATATGAAGTCAAGGGAGTTTGCTCACATCGAATAGTTATTATCCAGATTGCATAATGCTTGCAGAATCTGGTGCTCTATTCACGCATTCTGCCAAATCTAGCAGATGAAGAGTCATCATCATACATTTGCAGGATGTTTGAGATATTAGAATAGGATCATAAATCAGGCATTTGTGTTGTTCTGGAAAAGCCCGTCAGAACAATTTCTTCTGTATTTATGAAACCTATCCGCACCTTTTCATCACACAGCATTCTGTTCTGTATTCCTTTTCTCACTGACTGCCTTCTATAAGCTGTCAGGGATGACTTTGCTTTGGACTTCTGCAAACTAGTTTGTTTAGAATAAGACATTAATTTTTTTTTTTTACAATCATTTCTCATCTGCAGTTAGCCTGCTCTCTCTGTCCCCCCAGGCACCTTTTCTTTTAACTGAGTTTTGTGCTGAAATGACAGACCCTTCTATTCGTGGTTCAAATACATTGCAAACTCTTGCACTCCTCTGCTAAAAGACACACTGAGGACTGTAGTGACCATCCTGGCAAATAAGAGAATGGCACAGTATCCTTTCTCATTCCATTTCTGCTTCCTGACACAATGGTGCCAGCACTAACTGTGCATATATTTTTCTGATGTAGATACCTGTGCACTTGAAAATAGGTCCAAACCCCTCTCCTCTTGGCTGAAGCAGGAGGAAACTCGTTATTTGGGTACACTTGCTTCCTCCCACTGGAGGTCAGCACAGATCTTTGTAGGAAGTAGGGAGAAGCACTCTGGGCTTGTACGAAAGGGGAATGTTATGATAGTGGATATGATGCTCGGTGTTGCTAGGAAGGTGTGTTGCTCTGCATTGTACCTGATGTCATCTCAAGACTCTTGACAGCAAATTACTTGCACGTTCTTCCACTTGACTGAAACAAAGAATAGAAGTGGGTTTTGGAAAACATCTACATTGTAAAGAGAAATTATTACTGGTGTTGAGCTTTAAGTAGCAACCAACTGAAAAAAACAAAATCAAATTCTTTCCGAGTACATGAAGTCCAGTTGTCTCATTTTTAAGGTTCAGGGGAAAGTAACTCCTTTCCGCTGAAGAGTCAGGTTGAGAATCAGGTTGAAGCAGTCAGAGAGGATGATAGGTCTGCAAACCCTGCTGGAGACAAAAAGTAATCTCCAGTACTTTTCCAGATGGTCAGAATTTCACCCATAGATTTTAATGTTCGAAAGGACCCTGATGACTCTGTTATCTGACAATCTGGATCACACAGGCAGTGGAATGAAAGGCCAGACCGCTGCAGGGAAAATGAGCAAATCTTGAGATCTGGAAATCATGGTAGAAACTAGTGAGCTAGAAAGCAGGGTTGTCTTGTTCAACTACTTTCATGAAGTTCCACAAATATTACTGAGTTTAAAGCTGTCTTCATATGCCAAATGTCACAGTAAAAATGTAGCAACAAAGGATTATTTGGCTTTACTGTTATTTAATAAATTAAGAACTAGAATACAGCTTTGCAAGTGATTAATGTGGAAACTGCTTTGGCAGAGAATTGATAAAATAATCTAGACAGAATAATGAAAACTGACTGTATCAAGTTCTCCCTTTTCCCTACAAAAAACAATCTCACAAGCACTATTTAGAAGTTGCAAAGACTTTCTTGCAAGCTTTTTCTCGAAGGCCATAATGAGATGGCATCTGTAATTGTTGTTACATGGATGTAAGTTCTCTGGAGAAATTTTTAGTAGCTTTATTGACACTTTTTTTATTAGATGTAAGCAAAACAACTTTATCACCAGCAGAAGAATGAGAAGTACAAGGTTTAAACCCAGGTCCTGAATACAGCCCATTATTGCTGTCTGTTTAAACAAAAATTTGCCAATGCTAAGGGAAGACAAACAAAAAATGTCTCCACTGCTTCTTCTGAAAAGAAAAAAAAGGCAACAACTAATGTTATGACTATCAGAAAAAAGGTGTTTCTGTCAGATAAGGAACCAAGAACACATTCCTCACTAAATCTCTCCATCAGACGCGTAGCCTGTGTACTACTGTTACTAACCCCTTGCTCTGTAATCTCTCTGTATATATGTCTAATTTATCAGTTTCTTGTAGATTGTCAGCAGCCTGCTGCCTCCATACCGCCACACGGCTCACAAGTAGCCAGGGGGCCAGATTGCCAGACTGTCAGGTAAACTTAACTAACTCTCTTCTCTTTGCACATAGCTGCATGCACGTCTGCAACTCCCCTACTCTTCCTTGTACAAAAGCTCTTCCCTCCACTTCTTCACTAACAGCAAACTTTTAACAACTTGAGGAACAGTGATATTTTCTGCAGTGACAGCACAAACATGAGTCACAGCATTCACACACTTACATCCATGTAAAAATATGGAAAAGAATGTAAAGTTGGATCTTGCAGTCCTCATTCGGTCTTTTTATGCAGACAGTTTCTCAATGATGTGAAAATTGTAATGATTTTATTTTGTTGCTAGATAAATTTACGTAAACGGGGGACTTTTAATTTTAGGGGTAGGTGTAGGCTTCTCTTTTTGTAAGATGGTATTTTAAAGGCATTTGTGAGATTTTAGCAGACACTTTTCAGAAAGCTCTCCCTGACCTGGAAACTCGGACCCACCACAGTCAGTTCTTAATCTTGTTGTTAAAAGTAAACTCCTGGTGTCCTTGCTCACAGGTGGTGCAAAGGCTAAATCATGCTTCTGAGGCGGTTGAATTAATCAAGGCACAAAACCAAACCAAAGCAAAAAGAGATTACGATACTTTTCTTTATCTGTTCACAGTATATTCTGTGCATATATTCACTTATGCCTATATTCTCATTTGAAATAGGTTACATTATTTTTAGACCTTAGCCTGATCTGTAGTGACCGAGTTGATCTATAGCCCTATATACAATGAAGCTATTTCCCATGCAGCGCCGAACTTCACATGCGTGGAAGTCTGCAGCGATGCCCACTGGGGAATGAGTGTGGTACAGCTTTCAGACCGCACATCAGGCACTGCTAAGCCCTAATTCTGCAAGTCACAGGGGGTCTCTTGGTGGTCTTGGAACAGCCGCTTCATTTGTGCCTCTCTTTTGTCGCCTATAAAGTGGAAGTATCATTAACTTCCTTACTATATACAGGTATTACAAAAATTTTATGGAGAAGTTGGTGAAAGCTCATTATAACTGATAAGTACCATTTATTGGTTTGCAGTTTGGAGTTTTACAGCACACTGAAAAAAGTTACTAGTTCCATTTAAAATCCTTAAAATCCCTGTGAAGTGGTTTCTGCTGTATTTTAGATGTTACAACAATTTGAGAATATCATTAGGTGCTTTGGATACATGGAAGTTTAATGCCAACAAGTCTTATTTTAACCTTATTTAATTTACCATCATAAACCCAAAGCCTATTCTGTTCCTTCCAGAGTAACTCTCCTGGTGGAGAATATGCTTTAATACCATCCCTCCCTAAATGCTAATAAACAATTGCTCCTGCAATTTTAAACATTCTTCTCAGAATGGAAGACTTACCTGAACTATCTTCCTCAGTTAGGAAGACCTCGTTAGCTACAACCAGAACTGGAAGCGTTGTTCAAGAGGCCTTTCTTGCCGTGTTTCCCAATCCAAACCATGGTATATGGAAAACAATGATGGTGATTAAAAATATGGTTAATATTTTAAAAAATTCAGATCCGTCATCCCACAAACTACACACACCTGTATATGTAGCTGAACTATTGACTTTCAAATGACTATTGGTTTCTACCACTAGATTAATACTCTTCTGGTGAAGTGAAAACAACGCACTATTTTTGATATATTAACACTGTTGCCCTGCTTGTCTCAGCCACATAGCTGCACAGCCTCGTAAAGCAGTGAAGCGTAACAACAGATTTAATGCAAGTCAGCAGGATGGCATAAGTTGCTGAGTGCTTTATTTAAAGTAATTGAAATCTAGAGTAAAATTTGAAGGCATTTAAAGAACCAGTTAGACTTACTGAGGTTCAGATTTTCTAAATCCAGCAGAGGAGGAAGACAGGAGCTTGTGCTGCCCTTCCTTGGCCTCTGACAGTCCCTCCTGGTATAGCATGTATGCCTTCAATCACATGGTCATGCCAAATAAGGCAGATTAAAGCTCTGCCCAGCCCTGAAGTCACCCATTTTATGAGAGGTATGCTTGTTTTTTAAGTCTCTAACATTACTCTTGCAGTAATGTGACCTCTCAGTGGCATTTCACCCAGGATTAAACAATAGCTTGTTAAGACTTGCAATTCACACAGATGTTTTCTGCATCCTGCAATATGTCTCATCATGTTCAAACTAGTTAATATGCCTGACCATAACACAGATAGATTCACTCTGAACTTTACCATCAAATACAGAGAGTTTTCCCTCATCCATTATCTATGCTGAATTTTAAGTGGGACTTGTGTAACTGGATTTTCTAGTAATTGTGATTCCAGTGCATAGACTTTGGTGAACCTCACTGGATAAGCTATAAACAGATTCAAGCCAAATGAAACTCCAGGACACATCTAGTCAATTTATTTAGCTATACATCCATCTGTCTTTTTGCTTAAGTCTGATTATTTCAACTGGAACCTGATCTGGAGAATCTGTGAGAACTTTTCTTAAGAGATTTTCTAAGTAAACTGATGCAACAGTGCATGAAAGTCTCGCTCTGCCTTCCATGTATCACCTCAATTTCTAGGTCCAGGAGTATGGGGCAAGCAACCAAATCTAGGCCTACCCTGAAAACTACTGGATGATGTTCGCCCTTCCTAGCATCTGTAGCTACCTGTCTGATGGACTATATTGGACAAGACTAAAATATTGCCATCATCCAATATTAAAAAGAGCATGTCTGTCTTTGGATCGTATTCAGGTTTCTGTTGAATGCAGTGAAAACCTCATTTTCATTATCAGAGGCCAAATTCTAGACCCAAGTTATCTATTAATAAAAACAAAAAACAAACCCCCAAAACCTGATACTGTAAATGAAATTAATATTAATTTTTAATAAGAAATAATGCTTTTATTTTGTATAAAATAGGAAATGAATTAAAAATAAGGTAAAATATTACTGCATGCAAAATGGTTGCATTCTGAAAATATCACTGGTCTGTTTATATTTTCCATTGCTGATTTGTTACAGTTACAATCAATGCCAGACAATATTGCATGCGAATGGCATCTTTAAGACAGAGAACAGAGTACTTACTTAATAACACCGAAGGGCTTTGCATGCTATTTTCCAATTGATTTTAGAAATACATGATTAGCATTTTGAGTGCTGGGGAAAAAAAGAGCTGCTTAAAAACAGACAATAATACTAACACAAAAAATGACACAGACTTCATTCATCAACTGAATGAATAGATTCCCCAAATGATACCGGCCTTTAAAGACAAGTTTACAAAAATGTCTATTAAACCCAAATGTTTTAAAAGCTGCACGTATCCCATGGAGGGAATGTAACAATGTTCTTCCTTATTCTCAGTTAATAGTCAAGAGCTTCAGGTTCTTCCATGTCTCTCTGTTGCTTTGTGTTATTAATCTCACCTGCCATCCTCTACTGCCCGCGACTGTCAGCTCCAGGGCCTGCTGCCATGATCACCTATACTGCCATAAAAAGCACACTGAATGCCATGTGTCACTTGCTGATTCTGATGTAATTTTTGTTTATATACTGCTACAGTAATCTGCATTAATGAACTGGATGTATTGTGTTTCTGAAGAGAGGATGGTATAAGAGTAGAGTTTTAGGAAAAGATTCAAACCTACAGGGACTGCAAGCGATGGGTGTATATATGTTGCCACAAAGGCACCTGATAACCTTGTAAATTTTTTTCTCTTCCTAATGCCCCTAATATTTAGTATTGGTTGAAAGGGGAATGGTGAGACAAAGTTTTATATTTCTTCTGTGCATAGAAGTGTGCGTGTATTTCAAAGTGAGAAGCAACGCAGAATTACCATGAAGAGAAAATGAATGTAATTCTAAGCACAGTGCTTCCTAATCTGAGCATAGTCTGCGATAGTTTGTATTACAGTATTTGCTGTCAGCGATAGTTTGTATTACAGTATTTGCTGTCAGGGCTGACTTTGTACTGAAGGTCATGCCAAAACATTATTATGGTTGTGCATATTTGTGTGGAGGAGAATCTCATGTGTCTCAAAGAGGTCCTCTTTCAGGCCATTGCTGTACGTAACTAGTCTTAACTGTGGCCATTTCCTCACCAGTCCTCTCCCTCAGAGCACGAACATCTTGTGTTGCTTATTTTTAAAGCTGCGAAGGAAGCCCCAAAAGACAAACACGTCTCTGCTAATGAGCAAGGAAAACGTCTGTCAAGTTTCTGTTCTTTTCTGACAATTACAGAAGTCCTTTGAAAAAAGAAATGGGGCAGCAAGGGAGGAGAGTAAGGCAGTCTTTGTAGGGTAACATGACCACCTCCTTGTTTGTCTTCCCCAAATGTGATGCTAAAGTTCTAATTCACTTTTATTTCTCTGAAGGACTTAAGACTAGTGCTTCTCCTAAGTCTATCTTGAAAACTTAGGAGGTGCTGAAGCCAGGAGCTGGCTCTTGATGAGTGGATAAGTTTGAGAGTAAATGCAGACCTTTTGGGTCCATCTGTAGTCACTCCTGACACAGACTCATTTGAGTGGAGTAGACAAAGATCTCACTCAGATCCCTCTTTAGATGCTGTATCTGCATCTGTATGTGGCAGAAGAAAAGGATAGTTACAGCCATGGAAAGAATTACTTAGAGAAGACAGGTTTGGTGTCTTCTCACAGTGTTTGATTAAACAAGTCCAACTGCTAAGCTTCAAGAAAATATTTTAGATTAAATATTTATGCCTAGGTGCTTAGAGTTAGACTAAATCTATATGTAAACTGAGGAGTCATAGTCCATAACACTAAACACTTTGGGACTGACCTACTCAGACAGCTGAGCACAAAGCAAAGCTTGTGAGGTCCTGAGCTTCTGTAGCCCACTCTCACCAGCCATTTTGCAATCAGAAAACTCACCTTCAGGAGCATTAATGTGAAACAGAATCTAACTTAAGACACGCAAGTCTATGATCTTCAAATAAGCCCAGAGGCGCAAGGACTGTAGCTCCTGCTGAATCGTAATACCTGTGGATTTGTGGTCATAGTCTCATAGGCTTCCCTGATTTGAAAATGTGGACGTTGCCATCTACTTTCTTAATGGCGATGGTGTACACTTGTTTCTGTCTTCAAGCAAGCGCAATGTCATTTCTTTGTTTCCCTAAGTAAATGCCGTATGTGGAACTACAGACATTTTCAGTACCACTGGCATTTCCAGTGGCAGATTTTCAAATACCTCTGGCATTTCAAATTGATTCATTTCCAGCAATAGACTAATTGCATTCCTTCAGCCAACACTCCAATAGTCTGTGCTGCAGAGATAATATGTAACAGCACGATTTCTAAAGAAGGAAAACGGTAAAGGCAAATTTTCTTGAAGACAGGGACATAAATGATTGTGCTTCATCATATATCACACTGTTGGGCTTGGAATAACTTCAAGACTGTAGAACATTTGAAGTATTAGGAAAAAACTTTTCCCAGACACATTAAAGAACTCTTTTTTGGTTTTTTTTTTATAAATTGCATTTATTTGCATTCTGTTTTGGTATCTTGTTTTGCCACATGCTTTCCTTGAAAGTTTAATGGCTGTCACTTAGCTTCACGTCAGCAGGATGAGCTCAAGTTCACCCTTTTAAAACAGGACAGGCCAAAGCTGAGGAATCATACGGGACTCACTTAAGCTGTGTCTGCGTTGCCTACTGCACTGTAGCATAGACTGCTGAGCTGCCTTTAAGTAAGCAAACCTGATTATCCGAAGCTTTTCTAGCAGGAGCACCCTGGAACTCTGCACCAAGAAGTGGGTTATGTTTGTGTTAGCTGCCCCTTATCTTTGTGCTGCTGCTGCTAGGCTGCTACTCCAGCCCCACCTGGGTTGCTGAAAGCTGGTTCAGACCTCTCTGCACTATATGACAGCGTACACTATAAATGCCTATTTAGAGGCTGAAGGGGTGAATGCTGTTATCAGACAAATTGTATGTGAAAAACAGTCAAATGACAAAAGTATATGACAGAATTGAAGAGGATTCAAACAGCACAAAACCAAAAGAAAACAAAACACAAAGAACTCCACCCTTTGGAAGTGTTGATTTCAAAATACGTAATGCTTATGTTGCCTGATGAGGAAGGTTACACCGTATTTGTACGAATGTACTAGTAAATAGGTCACATTCAGTAAGAGATCACGTTTTCACAGTGATGAAGCCTGATTTCCAGATTGGCACCGTCCTTCATTTCGAACAATTAATCAGTTGCATATAGAAAATCTTTAATGCTCCCATAAAGATGGCACCTGTATTTTGTCCTTCAAATTTGCTCCCCCATTTTGCACATGCATTCGTTTCTCCACACAGTATTTTTCCTCAAAGCACGCAAACAGCAATTGTGTACATGAACTGGCAAGCAGGATATCTGTGCCACTTCATGTATGCATCCAGGTGTCACTGAATGTGTGCACTGAGGATTTTCTTCATGTATACTGTGTATCTGAGGACACAGATTTAGAGATGAGGCTTCATCCCCTTTTGAAGTTTGTTTCCAGCCCTGTACTGTTTACGTGCATGTAAAAAATTTGTCGTGTATTTTAAGCACTTTTTCTCTTCTCTTTTTAATTTTCAGTCCTAATGCTCTTCCAGAAGAGCAGCCACATTCCAGCTCTCAGTGTGCCCCTCTCAACTGTCTCTCTAAGCCTCCTCCTTACCCCTAATCTTCATATGCAACGTAAGAGAAAATGCAAACAGAGTGGAGTTCATGCAACAAAGGTTGGGGTTGTTCCCAGCAAGCGGGTAGACAATCCTGCCTTGTTGCTGCATTGACAAGTCTGGATTCATATCCCCTGCTCTGGCGACTGAGGGAAGGTTGAGAAGAAGAACACAAAGCACAGAGCCCAACCTATCAAGAAGACTTTTTATGGTTCCTCTGATTGTATTCAAACTTTGCTATCACAACTAAAGTGTAGTGAAATTTAACATCTCGACAAAAATGTTCCTCCCAGCTGCTTGGCTTTACCTCTGAAATAATGAGAGACTTAAGCCAACATTAAAAAAAGTATGTTACAAAAATCCTACCCTCACATCCTCTAAGTTCAGCCATAGGAACCAGTTCAAATTTCCTTTAGTCATTAAGGGTGTGATATTTATTTCTTACTTTATTTGCACCAGAATTTTGTGTTTATAAAATAGTCTCTTTTTTTTTTGTGAGAGTTGTATTTAATTGATTTTATTTTTTAAAAACAAGCAGAAATAGCTTAAGTGAAGAATGACTGTGTTAATATTAAAAAGAGGCTTGTTGCATTGGCCAGCATATGGCCAATTTTTATTGCACAAAAATGTTGGAAATGGGTTGAATTGGAATGTTAACAATGACTGTATATTTTGCTGCTGCACTGATATTGTTTATGCACTTGGTTTTTTTAATTCCTATTACACTAGCTTCTGGTTTTGTTCTAGCTCTTCACTGAAAGATAATTATTAAGCCTAAGAAGGAGATGAAAGGATGATGTATTGATTTGTTTTCAGTTCTTTGCTTGTATTGTAATTATTTTTTTGCATTTCAGACAAGTAGATGAATTGGTGCTGTTTTTTGGGGTTACTTTCTATTTGGTATCTGAGAAAGAAAATCTAAAACAAGTAAAATGCTGTGTGCTAATTAAAACAATTCTTTCCTCCTGCTCCCATATTCAGGATACTAGCTCGAGGCCTTACCGTGAAAGGCTAGTATGAATGGCGAAGTCATATGCATTTCGTGTGAAGTATTCTGTGGTGAAAGAACTCATGCAGGTAGGGTTAATGGTGTGGATCAAAGTTAGTAGGACTTTACTGTAGTGCATTTTTTCCTTGCCAAAAATCAACAGACACAGAACCTTAGCTCATGTCAGTTTATGACAAATACTCAGGTGATCTACACTACGCAGACTCTATCGCAACAGTGCACAGTGTTCCTAGTTAAAGATTCTTTCCTGTAAAAGCTGAGTAAGTCTTGTTTTTTTCTTAAAAAGTAGTGAGTTTCAGAACAAAATCAAGGATAGAAGAATTTATTTTGCACAGTACCTGACAACAAGGCAAGCAGCTAAGTAGGGGTCATGGTTCAGCATCTACGGGCTTCCCGTCTGGTCATCAGCTAGAAAAAAAAGTCTGCAGTACTGCCTACCTGCCTACTTGTTGGTAACTAGCAGACTCCTTGCTTTGTCAGGTGGCCTTAATTTATTTACAGAAGAAAGGCTTAGATATTTCCACATGTCTTTATTCCTTCTCTGCAGTATACATATGACCTACAAGCAGGAAACACAGTACAGCCTAAGGTACAGAGCAGCTGGGGGAAAAAAATTGCTGCAGGGGTGGTTGGAATAATTCTTTCATATTCTGCCTGAATCTGAGAAAATGAAGTCAGTCTTCTGTTAGTGACAGTGCTTACCAAATGTTACGATACACAAAACATCAGCAGAGGAAAGAATCGGTGACCACTCAGTGTGCCTAACAAATCATTATTACCATAGTACCAGTAACGAAGGTGCTGTAAATAGAAATACTCTATGTCATCAACAACGTATGTCGTGTAACCTTGGCAAAGCAGCTGAGCTATTGTAACAAAACATTCAGAGTCAGAGGTGGAGAAAATAGGAACAAACTGATATCCAATTCTGATCAGATCAAACAGACAACACTCGGCAGTGTTTTGATTTCAGTTTCCATGCGGTTCACATGATTCTTCTCGTATACATTTACATCGTTATTCAGTATCATACTTAACCTACGTGTTGTCTTGTCATAGAAAAGTCAAGTGAAATCTTGTTCAGCTCTATCATAATGTCTGACACTGAGATTAGCTGCTATTTTTATTTTTAAAAAAACAACATTTTGTCTGAGGCAAATGCTGCCTTCAAAAAGCGTCTCAGAATTCCTGACCTTGTCAGACTGGTGTATGAATATCGTACAGTGGCCACGTCTGCGTCCAACAAAGACAGCTACTGTGTATTGTTAAAAAGAAAAAGAATTTGCATTGCACTTTGAATGCCGTTACTGCAGGCTGCACTTGGAATAGTTTTTCCTATTTTCATATCCAAATCAAACACATTTTCCCTGAATTTAAGTTAAATTAAACAGAAATTCAGTGAAATACATTTCCTTTCTATACAGATACGAATTTATTGGAAACAATGTTGTATCGGAACAGTTGTTTAGAAATGTAGTTGTTTCCAGTTGTGATTTGTAGAGAAACTTCGGGAAATTGAAACATTGTACTGGTATGTCCATGTGGATCATGAGTTACAAAACAGCATCCAATGGTATAGAAATTGTGGCCCCGTTTTATAGAAATAAGTGGGTTTATTAAATTTTTTATTCTCTTAAGCTTTAAATTCTTCATTTCTAAGTTTTCAATTTACATTTTTTTATATGTAATAAAACTTAAGTGTTGGAAATGTAAGAGAACTAGAAACAAACCAACTTAAATGTACAAATGGCTGTAGTTACTGCATTGTAAGTTATAAAACTGTGTAGGTCCCTGGGACAACTTTTGTCAGTTAACCAGTACAAAATAAAATATATATCTTGAACTTGAGATGATAAACTCTTCTTTATTATATAGTGATTGATAACATACAACTTTGTGAGGGATTTTGTAGGAAATATTTACATGCAGACAAAACCAGAAACAAAAGCCTTTTTTTTTAAGGGTTGCAAAATATTATATTTTGCCCATTTAAAATTAATTTATGATGTGTTGATATGTATTCTGATTTTTAAAGATTAAGAAAAAATGATACATATATTTTGTAATGGTTGAGTATACTCAGAAAGGCTGAAATGTGTCCTACACAGTAAAGAAGGAATTCAAATCCTGCTCCGACATTCGTATCTGTAATGCAGCCTTCATTCTCTATGATGGCCTTGAAATTTCTTTGGATTTGGAATAGCCTATTCAGTTCTGGGGCATTTTGGTTTGGGTTTTATTTTCTGATGTAGTGAAAAAATATTCCTTGTTCAGTGAAATGATCCACTTCTGGAAATCCAGTTTATAGGAAATGTGTGGGGAAAAAAGAAAAGGAAAAAAAATAGGAAAAAAAATCAAATATAAGGGGAGAAAAAGATGAATAAATAAATTGTAATAGTATGGAAAAATTATTTTCTATCAGTCAGAAGATAAATGGAGGTTTTACAGAAAGAGGAAATATTACCATTTTTCTTGCTATTCGTATAGAAGTTTCTGCCTTCTAGATGGAGGCAACAGTGATATTCTTTCTGATTGATCTGATTGACAGGTTGGCATCTCTGTGCTTTCTCCATCCACATTTTTCACAGTAAATTAATGTAATCATAGCTATACAGTAGAGTTCATAGAATGAAACTGTAATTAATGCTGCAAGTTTGAATGCCAAGATGACTTTCAGTTTATTTTTTATTTTAAAAAATTGTGAACTTGTTTAAGCCATTTGCCATATTTAAGTGTGAACAGAAAGGAGATAATGTTATGAAATATAACCTCACTTACGAAATATGACCTCACCTACGAAGGCTGCTCACAATAGTTATGTTGGAAATACTTAAGTAAGCTGTTAGTAAAATATGACCCAGTCCTTATCACACTGGGAACGACACCCACGAGTCTGGGCCCTTATTTTGATACCAACCTTATCATTCAGCGTGCAATGCCAAAGTCAGTAGTTGTGCTACCAATTCCACTATAGCTGGATTGATCATCATCATAAGGTATAGATTGTATCAGCCCTTCTGAGGTCTGTTCCTTTCTTTGGCAGAAGATGCATATCCACTGAGGTTACAGTAATTTTCTTTCTTTTGTACTTTGGAAATCTTTGTTTGAGAATGGCAGGCACTGAAGTTTTACCTTTGAAGTATGATAATTGCTACAGTTACCTCTTTAAAAATTCCAGTCATCACTTTTCTTCAGTTTTCCTTTGCTGTGTGTGCAGTGAGTCTGAAAGGGATATACAGTATTCAGACTTTTTTAGCCATTAAGGGTTTTTTTTAGTATAACTAAGCATCCTGTGGAAAAGAAATAAAAAAGCAATTGCCTTTCGCCTTCAGGCACAAATGCATCTAAATATGCAATGTAAAATGCGTGCATGAGATTCTTAACATCGTGTAGCTTTTCCATATCCATAACTAAGCTAGAAAATTCTTATTTCTTGTGCGAGCTGCATATTCCTCTTGCTAGAAAGGTAAGAGGACTATCCCAGAGAGTCTGTATCTTTCATTCGGAGGTGCACGGCTTAAATCCTTATTGGATTTTAATCTGTTTCCTGTGCAGTTCTTGAAAATCCCCTTCGTGAAATCTAATGGCAACCAAGTGACAAATTGACAAAATGTAAAGGAAAAATCCTGTATTCCGTGACTGGAGTTAATGTGCGGGCAGACTCTGCGTGATAGGGCCTTGTGTTTCAAAAATGTCTTTCTACAAAGTTCTGTATTTGTTTTGATTATCATGATTTGCTGTAAAAGCAAGAGTGGAGAAGAGTGTATGTTTTTTCTCAGCATTAGGAATCTGAGTTAAACAGTTTTTATTGAGTATATGGTTATTGGATTTCCAAAATATTTTGGAAATCAATAAACACAAGCGATTGATAAAAGTTTCAAGTAGACTGGCTTGCTAGCTGAGTTGTTATTTTATCAGCTATGAAGAAGAAATAAGAGTAATCTAGCTTTTTTTTTTTCCCTCCGGTTCACAGATATGGCTATGTGTGCTATGCCAGTGGATAAATTAAGTCCGTTTTATTAGTTATCGCCCTATTGATTTTCAGCCCTGTGGTTTGACTGTTAAAGGGTTAATTAACTTGATCCTTTGTAAACAATTTAAAAAAAAAAAAGAAAACTGATGTTTTGTGACTTTTGTAACCTATTGAATGTTTCCACTTGCATGATGTTCTGTATCTAACGAACCATACAGATTGCTGTGTTCCTTTCAAAAGAGTTTTAACATTGGTGGAGTTTGTGACAAACACAAATTTGTATACTGTATGTTTACTGCTGTAATAACTCAGCTACTCCTATGTTGAATTGACATTATGTTGTCCTGCCTTCTTGGGGTTAAATGATGGAGTGTTTCTAGGTGGTGAAGAATATAAAAGCATATATGTTCATTTGCTAAAGACTGAATATTGGAAACTCTTCTTGTTGCTACTTTATGCTAAAAGCAAAAAAGTTAAATAATTCTTGTTTCCAAAAATGCATCATTTGTTTTTAAGATTGAAGTAATTCCCGTGTTAACTCTTCCTTGTCCTTGTAGACAATCCTAGATTAATGCCTTGTGAGGGATTCATAAAGTCTGTGCTTGTACATGTGTAATATGATCATGCAGTCAAATGGTTGGGAAAAACACTCTAGTGCTGAAGAAAATAATTAAAAGAAGCCGATATACTGATTCTTACATCTTTATGTTCCAATTAAAATTACAGTGTAATGCATAACTGTTCCAGTGAATAAACTGGCCATTTTTGTTCATTTAATGCCATGCTGTCTGGTCTACTTCTATTTACGTCAGTTTGCAGTGCGTTGGCTTGGCTTATACTTTTACATTTATTTAGTTCTTAAAGATCCATAATTGTAAGTTTAAAAGGTATCAGACAGGAAATTGAGAAGGGAAATCAACATTAAAGGAAAAGGGCATCAGAATTAAAGCAAAGATGCTTCCTCTGTTTTCTGAGATTGAGGCAGACACTAAAATAAAGATTGATTCCCCATATACTGTTTCCAACAGATCTGAGTAATCTCTGAAATGCTGCAACATCTGCATAAAGTCTCAGTACAACAATGCTTTCTAAGATGCAAATCTCCACCCTCAGGGGATGTGGAAGCAAAGGAAGAGCTGAAGTCGGCATAAAATTGGCTTGGGAGTGCTGTGTACAGTACAGCGTATCATACCTGCTTTTTAAAGTAAGAAACATCCTTTGCCCTTGTGGAAGAGCCTTGCTCTGACAGCAAGGGGGTCAAAATCCTCCCCCAGCAACCAGTCCCGCAGTGGTCCGGGAGCTTGGCAGGCAGGCAACCGCTGCGGCTCCTCCAGTGAACCTCGCTGCTCGCAGGGTCTCTGAGGGGTAGCAAATGTCCAGCTTTTAGAAATGGGCCAGGAAAAGGGAAGAGCCTGGAGGAAGGATTGTGCCTCCAAGCCTGCTGTGATGTTTGACTCACTGGGAACTATTGGAGCGCTGGCTTTGGTTCTGGCTGGCTGGAGAGGTGCTTTGGACAGTAACAGGATTTGTGCGTGGTGACAGAAATGCAGTTCAAGAGCTGTTACGTGTCTAAGTTCTTCCCACTTCTCTCTTTTCTTCCTTTTTCTTGTCTAGCAGGGGGAGGTCTCCCACCTTATCTGTGTTTATTGCAGAAGTGCCTTTGGCAACGGTGTTGCATGACCATTTTAGAAGAAGTGTGACTGCTCAGGATAGAATTTTCTTACACTGGGTGTTCCTCCCCTTCAATTTTAAATTAAAAGAGTTTCTGAGAGTTAAAAAAAAGGGGAAAGCAGACTTTTCTTCCTCAGCGTATTTGTTTTGATAGCAGTTTCACAGAGGGTTGCCCCTTGGGTGAAAATTCTCATGGCAAAGTTGATTTGAGAAACTTCTAACCCATATTGCTCCTTCCCCTTCCTCTGTATCATCCCTTCAGGTGGTCCTGTGCAGCTCTCTGAGAGGCAATGGTACGAGTAAGGTCACTGAAATAGTCTGGGTTAAAAAAACCCAAAAGCTCCAAAAAATATGTCTTTTGTTTCCAAAGAAAATGTCTGTGTAGTATCTGCCTTGAGAAGCACTGTTACCCCTTGTTCTGAAGCAGGAGGTAATTTCTGACAAATGAGCTATTGGTTTTCCTATAGAAATAGGCCAGATGATAATGGAAAAGAACCCGAAGCTAAAGTTTACAGTGACTGCGACTGCAAGTCTTTGTTTCTGGATACCTCCCTTGATAAATCCTGCAGTTACACTTAGAGAAATGCAGAGCACTCCCAGTTATACCTAAAGGCA
This sequence comes from Gymnogyps californianus, assembly GCF_018139145.2. Classification (NCBI taxonomy): domain Eukaryota; kingdom Metazoa; phylum Chordata; class Aves; order Accipitriformes; family Cathartidae; genus Gymnogyps; species Gymnogyps californianus. The sequence continues at coordinate 152,399,778 of NC_059471.1, forward strand.
GTAGGAAACATAGTTTGATTCTCTTAACACCATAAAACACTGACAGGCCGCTGGCAACTCAGGTTGAGAACAAAAAGTTACTGCATAATTTTGAACAATGTTGAAACCTAGATTTCATGAGACCAATAATAAGAACAGAGGTAGTAATTACGAAGAGGGCCATATCAAAGGGTCTGACATCCACATCTTCTAGCAGCCTGTGAATGACAAACATAGAAGAGAAGATGTTATATATAGAACAAAATACAGGGGGAAAATGGAGCTAAAATAGATAATAATAATTATGTGCATCCTGGGAAAAAATATTTGGAATAAAGCCAGCTCTCATCTATTTGTGTATGCTAAAGGCACAGGCACAACTGCTTTCCTCTCAGTGGAAGGTTTGAGTGATTGCCTGAATGAAAGAAGAAAGTCCTAACTTTGCACAAAAATAAGGCTCAATACTATAGTTGACAACTCAGCAGAAGCTCAATAACCCAGTAAAAAATATTGACCTTTGCAAGAATGATTCCTTCTTGACTACAGCAGTATATTAGAAAACACACATTTCACTCATTATTATTTATAAATTCTCTTATATCATATTGGAGGTATCTAACTGCAGGAATAAGGTTTGGTGGCTGCTTTTAGAGAAAAAAATTAACGTTTAAATTATTGTTATAATAATACATGATTGAGAAAATGTTCTGTTTTTACAGCACACAGGCCTTCTTGTATCCCCCTATACAAGACTAAATGGCTTTGCTACAGTGATAAGAAACCTCTGTTAGACATAGACGACCTCTGTAAACTCAGATGGCTCAATCCATCCAAGGTAGCTCTTTCTATAGCAATACAGCTTGTTAGTGCTCTAAGATGAAGTGGCAGCTGTCATTCGTGGCTATGCGGATGCTACCATCAGGCCCTAGACCAGGGAAGTTACTTTAGAATCAGGTGGGCTTTGACCCATGTCATTCACAGTTGGTTGGGAAACTTGCTTTGACCTGAATGAATGGACCTGCCATTCAGTTCGTTCCTTTGAAATTTGATTTAAAGAGATCCCTGGGTTGGAGCAAAGCGCCACGGACTTCAGTGGGCTCCATCTGGATGGTGGGCATTCACCTGTGCGGAGCAGAGGACAGGACTGTGGGCATAACATGGAGTACCTTGTGCGATTTGAAGATGTGACTGACAAGTGCTTTTGTGACCAGCTTGTGACTCAACTTCAGCCATGCAAAACGTAAAATTAGAACTTATATAAGTGCACTGCATACAAATACCAGCAATCTCAAAGTCCTACACTACTTAAAAAGAAAATGCCTCTGTGAAGCCACCACGGCTTTCAAAGGTTTTCGTTAACTAAGCCAAATGCAAAGTAGCTTTTTTTATCTTCAGAGCACTCTATGCATATTAATTCATTCCCAAAACATCTTTGCGAAATGGGTACTGTTATCTCTCACCTACAGATAGACAAATTGAGACTGTGCGACGGGAAAACACCAACACTCAACAAAGTGAGCCAAATTTCTTTACATGTAACCCTTCACCTCTCCACGTACATCCACCCTGCACACACTGGAATACCAAAGTGGTTTCAGATGCGGTAGCCAGGTGCTCTCAGCAAGGTGAGTTATTTAGTCCATGTGGTACATACCCTGCTCCAGAACCTGCATTGCTCGAGTGCTTCAGTTGGTTCAGAGCTCGTTCCCTATTTCTGCAGTGCTTGGTATTAATAGATCCTCACTATAAATAGCTGAGGTTTAACATCCACTTTATGGTTTTAATTTCCTTAGACCTATGCCCTCCTTCTGACTGTCTGCCAGGCCTGTAAACCAAAAAGGCAATTTGACTCACTAGGCCCAAGATGAAAACATTGCCTAAACATGGGAAAACTTTTCTTCCCCCAACAATGTTAGCTCAGTAAAATATAGATGTTCTTTTTCTGGTAGAGAACTTGGATTTCCTTTAAAGTGACTACCTCCCTTTAAAGACTGTGTTCAAAATCATGAATATAAATCTGCAACAGAGCCCAAATTAAGATTCTGGAGTTTCTGAAGTTTCAGACCCCTCGTCTATGCAGTTATGCTTAGTGCTATTTATGCTTGAACATAAAAGCATGGCACATTTCAGTATGGTAAAGTTACAGCCATTTGCAGTGCATAAAGCCTCAGATGTATACTGTAAAGCTTGCTCGAAGTACTGAGTTCCAAAATTAGACAATGTTAGATCTCTGGAGGTAAAAATACATTTAAAAAATTATAAATATGAATGGAATGCTATTTTTGAGATTCAGGATACAAGAGAGAGTTTAAGTGGAACAGGAGCAGCATTTATACCCTTTTCACAGCCTTTGCTCCAAATAATCACATTTCAGCCCCGAAAGATCCAAGGGAGTCTGTGGAATGCAGAACAGAATGAAGGAAAACAAGGGCGGATGAAGCTAACTTAGAGGAGTCTGCAAATGCAGCAACAGCTTTGAAGTCTCTCTGTTTTAAGTCACTATAAATTATTGAGAAGCATGCTGAAACTCCTGTGCGTGTACCATATGCCTCATTAGAAGAAATCTTAAGTACCTGACAGCTTGGTTTTTACAATAAGGAAAAGAAACAAAGTTAAGGCAGTATTGCAATATTGAGACCAGTATATTCTCTTCCAGAGCTGGAGGTAATAATTACGCCTTTCTTTTCACAACATGTTTTATCAGCCAATTGCTCTCCAGGTGTTGACTTGTTAAGGAGAGAACCAAAACATTTTGCTTTACTATTTAGGTAAGCATTCATAGAGACACAATGGTTAAAATTTAATGTATACAGCACCTTAGCAGTACACGGCTCCTTAAATAAAGTACGATCCTATATGTCATAGCACCGACGAAAGAGAGTGGAGCTGAGGCTTGGCATTGGGAATAAATGCAAAGCAATGGCAAAGAGCACTTTGTTTCACAGTCACGCATTTTCCTGCGGACAGAGCCCTTGCTCCTAGCTGCAGCCCTTCCTGGAGCTTGTGCGTAGGGAGCACGCCAGAGGAACAGCTCATAGCAGCCACCAGCTCCTTCCACCCAAGTTGTCATCTTTTCCCCAGGAGTCACTACCAACTTTCCCATCACCTCAGCAGGCATGGGCCCCTCCGAGAAAAGGGAGAAGCTGCAGGGCCCAGAAGAGATGGTGGCTAGGAGCTGGCTGCTGCCACCATCAGCAGACTAGCACAGCCCACCGCCAGCTCCCCAACGGCCCCTTGGAAAAACACACCAAGGATCTCGCTGGCATGTATTTGCCGGTCAGACCACAAGGAACTTGTGGGCCATATCAGGAGCAGCTTTGCCTAATTTAAACAATTTTCAACAGTGAATTTAACTTAATCCGGCAAAAAGCTAGAGACTATTGATTTTGGCTGTGGGGTACACCTAAAAGAGTTGTCACTCCTGCCCTGGGAATCAGCCCCTGCTAAAATGTCTCAAATGGGGAGCTTAGACCACAGTTGTTAAACTTTTTTTCATAGTGGCTGTTGGCTTTCCCTGCAGAAGGAAAGAAGAAATGGGAGGAGAGTAGAACATTTTCTCAAGCATTGTTTGCTTTCTCTGTCCTTTTTACTAACGTGACCTTATTGAAGTTTGTTTTCATCTGTCATTAATCCAAATCAAAGCTAAAGCACTGTTGCTAATGGTAGCTAAATGTCTGACATTAATTGGATAGCGGGAAACATATTTCATTAACCTGTGGTGGTGATAATGAAGAATATTCTGACTTCTAAAAGCAATCAGTCTTTGTTAAATGAATGCCATTCTGCAAGACTTACCTAACAAAACTGATTAAATAGCAATTACTCCCCCTAAGAAGCAACCCTTCAGTAAAATTAAGGGATATGTGTGATAGCTCTATCTCAACATGATTTCAATAAATTCCAAGAATTTTCTTGGTATAGACGAAGTGCTTCTGTGCAGCAAAAAAGGGGTAAGACAAAATTAACATCGAGGCAGTATGTAGCGGAAATGTTTCTTCCTTCGATTATCATAATGCTCTTCTTGCAGAGCTGCATGTTAGCATTCATCTGGTGGTCTTCTGTGTGGTACAGAAAGATATCCTGGCTGTAGGGGGTATAAATAGGATTCTTTATTACAGTGCCTGGAAGCGGACAAAACCTGCTGCTGGCTAGTCCCCATGGCTATCTTTGATAGGGCCCAAAATGACAACAGGAGGAAACAAATAAAACACAAGAGCGTTCCCCCTTATACAGTCAAGCAAGACAGAAGAGAGATCTGTATTAGAAACATTGTCTGGGTGAAAAGAAACTGCCATGGATTTTCTTCTGAGGGCTACCTACCCATCCTTTTTTGTTCCAGCAATAAATACCTAGGATTTGTCTAACTCCCCCTGGAGTGCTTGTCATGGGTTACTTCTGATGTTTGCCTCAAAATGCACGCTGTTGACCCTGCAGCTCCTTCTCACGGGGAAGTAAAGTGGTTCCTAAGATACGGTGAGTTCTAGACTTTTCAATGGGGAGTAACGAAAGGGCTGGGTGCGGTTTTTGGTGTAAACCAGCATAATGCTATAAATTCAGGGTCCCCACCCTGTTCCGACACACACTGGGTGCCGCACAGGGAAAAAGCATCAGGCCTGAGTCGCTCTCATCTTTGTAAGCCACTCCCCAGGCTAAGAAGCCAGAGTCTCCAGCTTCGGTCACATTATGTCTTTGAATGCTGGATTCCGTGTTTGCCTCCTGATTTAACCGAGATTAAGTATCTATCTGCCTCACATTTGCTAGCTTACTCTGTGTATCTCTGTTGCACACACTGCAGTTGCTTTGTGCATTGTAACTGCTGCCGCCGCCATTGGAAGAGACTTTGCATCTGGAATGTGCAGGAGGGCCTGAGATGAGTGAGATTCTTCTCTAATTAGTATCCTACTCTATCTTTTGCTATATCGGTTCTTGTTCTTCATGATACTTCCCTGCTGGCAGAACTGGTTTGTGGGTTATACCATATGCAGTTCACAGAAGAGTCAAAACATACGATGAGCTGTACCCTAACTTAGGCAGGACTTGGCTTGGTTAGCTATGTATTTAAGTAGGGATTTTCTATATTATAAGCTGCATTTTAATTTTAGTTTTTATTTGGAGTTTCGTATCTAACAGAGAATGGCATTTTTCTGTCAGACCTCAGAGAAGGTACTGTCCAAGTCAGCTCTAAATAAGCTACTAATGTTTGTAATGTTTAGAAACATTATACATGTATTTTTGTTAGGTGCTGAGTTCATGCATCTTCTTTCTCAGGGTCCTGTAGATTAATGCTCTAAATATATGTTACTACACAGATTTACTGTGGGGTACAGCACAAGGTAGTACTCGGAGAAATCAAAGCTAGAGGCCATAAACTGAATCCAGGAACAGATTTATTGTGTAACTGAGAAGAAAATAAAGTTAAGCTCCAGCAGAAATAAAGAAACTTGACCAGAGGCAACAACAGAAAGTCTCACTCAAGGAGTTAGTCAAAATCAAGTCTCCTGAAGGCTGTTTCCTTTAGGAGAAGAAAAGGTTAATACAAAGAGGTTTACTGGAGGAACAATGGTTTACATACAAAGTGAAGCATTTGTTTTCTCACAAACTAAACAAAGATTGCCTATAAAGTCCTGTTTCCCTGAATGCTTTGGGGCTCCAGCGGCATGAGATGAGTGCTTGCAAGCCTTTCACATGCCAGAAGCGCTCTTTCAACTTTTTCTTAGGGCTAAACCTCGCCAGCTGACCTTGCCTTCCTTCTACACCTCTGCGTGCTTCCATAGGGTTCCTGTTGTTCCTCCCACATGGAAACAGGTATAATTAAATCAAGTCTTCACCACTGCATTTCTCACCACCCCCACCGAAAGCTTTGGAGCCAGATGGCCCAGCTATTGCCCACACTCCAACGGGTTAGCTGTGGCTTACTGGTTACCTCAGTTACCATATGACAGAGGGGTATGTAACTCTTCCCGCACTTCGCCTAGGGTGGGAGGTACGCTGCAAGGCTTTTATGCAAGTAGTGTCATTTTCTGACCATATATTTTAAGCAGTGTTGGCAGCATTGTCTATGTTTAAGCTTATTTTTCTGTTCTCGGATCCCTTCTCCAGTTATTACGCTAATTTTTTAATCATTTAAGGTGATGTTTTCCAAGATAATATCTATCTCAGATTGACTTTTTACACTTAGAAAAATCTTTTTCCTCTTGCTGACATTGCCAAAAGACTCTCTGTCTCTCCCTGGAGATGGAGAACAAGAGAGATCGAGAGCAGTGTATAAAAAAGGAGGAAGGGCATGCCAGAAGGGGCGGCCGGTTGTTACCCTGTTAAAGCAGGCAGAATGGACCCATTGCTGGTGTACAGCAGTTCAGAGCCAGCTTGAACCAGCTGCTCCAGGTCTGTGCCGTAACTAACTGAAAAGAAAAGGGACAATAAGCTACTCTGAGAAGCCCGTACCGCACTGCAGTGTACAAATGCTCTACAGTTACCATGTATTTACTGACTGCGTGAATTTCTTCTATCACCGGCTGTCACCTCACTGCTTTAAATACATCAGTGTGCTTCAGGAGGATTTTCTCAAGAAAATGAGCTTTTGTGACTGATCTCCTGATGCCACAGGCTTGTCACGATTCTCTTTTCTGAGGTGACCTTTATTTTCCAGAGTGACATTGTAATAAGTTACTGCTCACTGATAACATCGCAGAAAACAAAATTAACATAGTTCCTACCATTTGGTTGGGATTTGTAGGGTGTGTGCCTTTGCCCTTGCTTCCTTAGCTGTTTTCCTTCCAGGAGCAGAGCTCCATGTTTAAAGAGGCAAGTACAAAGTTCAATAATAAGTGATAATTATGCCTGTCTAAAGATCAGCAGTTGAGCAATGGGCTAATATTTGGGTTAATCTCAGTTATGTTATCACCTATAAGAGAAACAGAGAAAGGTCTTCTATTTTCAATCTTACTTTCATTCCCATAAGCTAACATTTTGTATTTTACTACTGTATTGACATCTTGGACAACTTGGAACAAATCACTTTGTCCCGTAATACCTCATTTTCCTGCCCTGTCAAGAGAGGTTGATACTTCCTCCTTGGTGAAGTGCTTTGAGAATTATTAATGAGAGGTTCTCTGCCTCTCTTGCTCTCTCCTTGTTTAAATCATTAATACTAAAGATCACTCAGTACTAGAATTGGTCTGAGTCCAGAGGAAGATTTAAATGCACACCAGTATTCTGGAAGAAGATTTTTATCTGAATGAGTTAATGATTGAACCTTGGTGCACGTTCATGAACTATACGTAGCTAAAGTTTACAAGAATCTCTAGCTCGTTGCAATAAAGTCAGTAGGTACTAGTGCTCTTCATAACATAAGTATATTCATCTCCATATGCCCAGCCCAGGTCAGGTGACTGAAGTCAGGAAATAAATCAGTCTTTTATCTCTGAGTCACTGCTTTTTTGCATGTTTGCAAAAGTAAAATCTAATGTTTGCAATTGCAGGCACACAAATAAAATCCACGAGGTGATCTGCCTGCCTCATTTTTAGTGGGAAATGAAAGGGGAGGCTGTAAGATATCAACCCGGTTCTGGAAGAGAACAATTTCACGAAGAGACCAAAAGAGTGAGATCCTTGGCACGTGGTGGCAGATGTCCCAGCTGTGCCAGTTCCCCCCCACGCTCGCTGCTGACCTGCTCTCTAACACTGAAAGCAGAAGACCCACTCATTTGACTTCTGCCTCATGATCCTTTGCTGCTGCATGTGTGCTACGGGTAGCACCACCACGGCCTCTCTCTGGTGTGTTACCGGCGGGTCCTGCACGCCAAGAAAGCCCGCTGGAAAGGAGTCGGCAGGAGCCTCACACTGTAGCACAGGACTCTGGAGGAAGGTGGTGCCCTGTCACGTGGTTCCCCTGTGCAGGTATGGCCATGTTGCACGCATGACTCTCTGGGTGCTGAGCAAAGGTACCCTTGTCCCTCGGGAGACAGGGAAGTTGCAAAGTCAGCAGCTTGCCTGAGCAGTCCATAAAATCTTATTACTGAAGAAGACGTAAGAGCGTAAGAGTGGCTGTATAGGTCAAATGAAAGGTCTCTCTTGCCCACTTCCCATCTCTGACAGTGGCCAAAAAAAGATGTGAGAACAGGGCAAGCGCAGAGGGGTACTTCCCCAGAATATTCTTCCAAGCCCCAGCGATTCATGGGCTTCCTGGCAACTAAAGGTTGTGTTGGACCATTGCCAAAGGGAAAAAATCCCTGGAGTGTAGCTGACTGCGCTCCTTCTCTTTTGTGAGGGAATCCTCCAAGTATGGCTGACGGCAAATGAGACAGCATGTTACAAAACAGGAGGCCATCTTTTAAAGAAGCCCTAAAACCTGGGGTTTCCAAAGCCCAGGAAATCCCCTTGTAGTGGGAGCACCACTTCGCAACTGGTTTGCCTAACTGCACCACATCAAGCTCCCTGACAGACTCAAAAGCTCTCAACCTGCCTACCACAGACTGCTGTTACCCACTCTCATGGTGGCACAGGTGGAGATGTTCTGCCTCTAAACATCATGTCTCAGTTAAGCAGGTAAATAGGTGCTTTCAGACACTGTTGCTATATAAATGACCCTAATCCTAGGTCTCACAGCAGCATAGCCTTCTGATTGCCCTTCTTGGTTAACATTGATTAAGAGAGAGAGAGGCAACAGCTTTAGCCTGAATGAACCATTTTAGCTGGAATTATTAGTGATGCAAGTATTGCAGCTCCATCCCTGGCATCAAACCTCACTTTTAAGTGCTAGGACTCAGAGCGCTTTGAGAATTTTCTCCTTGGAAGAGGGGGACTACGTTACAGCCAACTTCTTTTACGTATGCTGATAAATCTTACAGGAATTGGGCCTCCCCTTCCCGGGAAGGCATTTCAGAGGGGAACACTGAGAGAAGGCAGCATACGAACACGGTGGGGGCTGTGCGTGAGCGGGGCGCGGCGGCGTTAGCCAGGGGCCCAGGCGGCACGCCCGGCCAGGCGCCCGCAGGGCCAGGGCGGGGGCCGGCGAGGCTCAGCACCGGCCGGGAGGAAGCAGAGCAGGTGCGGCGCCCGCGGAACCCACTTCCCTGCGCGGGCCGCGGGGGGAACTTGCGCCGCGGGCGCCGGGCTCGGGGAAGTTGCCGTGCAGCCCCGGCCCGGGACGGCCGGGGGAAGGCGAGGGCTCGCAGTGCCGGCGGGGGGCCGCGCCCGGGGCCGGAGGCCGCCGGCCAGGTAGCGCGGGGCAGGGCGGCGGGAGGAGGCGCCCGGCCAGGTGCTGGCGGGAGAGGGCAGGGGCGGGGAGGGGCGGGCAGGTGAGGGGCCGGCGCGGGAGGCGGCCGGAGCCGCGGTGCAGGCGGGCGGGGAGGGAAGCGCTGCCCTCGGGGCTACGCCGGCCCCCGCCGCCTCCGGGGCGGGAGGGGCGCTGAGGACCCCGCGGCTTCTCCGTCACTCTGCCTTTCTCCGTCTCTCCCCCGCCCCGAGGATGAGCGGAGCCGAGGGCGCGCACTTCAGGCGGGCGGCGATCCGCAGGAAATCCAGCCCCGCCGCCGCCGCCAATGGAGCAGCGCCCACCTGCCCCGCGGGGCGCCCCGTCTGGAGGACACCCGCAGGTAACGGCCCTAACGGTTCCTTCGGCCCTGGCCGCTCCCCCGGCCCCGCCGTCAGCGCGGGCGTAGCGGTCGGCACCGCAGCGCTGCGGGGGGGGCAGCCAGGGGGGAAGCCGGCGGGCAGGCCCGGGGCCGGCTTGCCCCGGCGGGGGAGCGGGGAAGGCGGCAGCGCCGTCCTGCCCGGGCCGCTCTGCCGTGCGGGTTCGCTGCGGGCTGACTCCTGCGGCGAGCTCCCACGGGCTTCCTCTGCCTGTTCGCCTGGCAGCGGGCGGCTTGTGTAAATAGAAGGTTGTGTTTCCTCGTCAAAGTCAGGGAGGAGGCTCACTTAATCAACTTTTGCCGTGCGTGCCCGTGCGGTGAGGGTGAGGGCTTGCCCGAGTGCCCCCGCGGGCGGCCGTGGCGGCTGCAGAGCCGCTTCTCGGAGGGGCAGGGCTGGGGCGGCGGGGGAAGCCCGCCGGGCCCTCGGAGCCGGGGGCAGCCGCAGCTCGGCTCATACCCTCAGCCCCCATCTCGGCACGAAATGTTCTGAAGTTGTACTTTTAACAGCCCTCAGACTGGCATGAAAGCAGCCTCCCTCCTCTGACAGACCCACGCCTCACGCCTGCCCCTGCCCGATGCCTCTTTCTTTGCCCCCCCCAGCAACAAACTTGTGTTAGACTTGTTTGACATGTTATGCTTCAGAAGGCAGCTGCTATGACATCAATGCAGTACTATTAAAAAGGGCAGTTGGCTTAGGCTGGTTATCTGTGTTACCTTGGCCGTGCTGTAAAAATCAGCTATCATAAAATCCAAACTTCAGAAAGTTGTTGCTTATGAGCAAGTTAACGCACACACCCATTTATATGTCTAAACCTGGTGACTCTGTGATGTGACAGCAGGTGTGACATGCTGTGCTCATGCTTGTCACGTCACAGCAGCTTGGTTTTATGGATGTGGAAGGACAAAGTTGACGAAATAAAGCTTGAAATCTCTGACGTACACTTGTTATATTGTTGGGAATGACAACATGTCAAATATGAGGACAGGATGTTTTGCTTGGGGACTGTCTTTTCATGCATTCCAGGGCAAGAAGCCTGCTTAATTTAATAATGAGTATGCACAGATAAGAACAGACTATCACGATGCTGTTCATAGTGTGCTTTATTTTAGCTTTAATGTGTAGTGACTTTGGATAAGTGCGTGAATCCACAATTTTTTATTGGTGGTGGGATTTTTTTTTTTCCAAGGCTTCACTTGCAAATTTACATCAGGAAAGAGGAATTGGCAGTTCTATTTGTAGTATGTAGACTTAATGGATTTCATTCTCCTGTAACAGAGGACCCCTAACAACAGGGACCCTGTGTTTTCTGTTAGTTTCTACTTCAATTTCATTAGGCTGCTGCAGTTGCTCACTGTTACTGTAGACTCCTGGGTAACAGTTTCATACTCATCTACAATCTTTTATTGTTGCTCTTTTCATCTGTGCACACACCAACTCCACCGGGTGACTTTCATTTACTAAATGTGTGTGCAATGCATAGCTTTTCAGCGTGAGCATTCTTCTTGTGGCTTTTGGATGGCAGGAAGGTTATGAGGGCCATGACAAGAGCAACGTGCTGCTTATCAAATGTCCCTGCACTGCAGTAACCAACTTCATAGTACTTTCTTGCATCATGATTGGTAAACATGATTGCAATGTGAAAAACTTGCAAAATTAAGGTAAGGAAATGAATCCCAAAGATGTGGGAAATAAAAGGGAGACTCGGTGATTATTTTAGGCTTTTCTCGTGTAGGTACATAAATCCTCCTTTTTTTTCATTTGTAATCCATTTCTCCTAGAAAATGAGGTGAAGAAACCTTGTGTACACAAAAAATTTATTTTCTTTTAGTGGGACTTTGGCTTCCTGTCTGCTCCCCTTGTTGGCAGTGGCCACTGCGGCATGTGCTCCAGCATCGTATAATCCCAGGATAGCTTCGTAGCCTCCCTCTCTGTTCTTTGTAGTCAGAATGTGACTGCACTTGCTTCTGTTGCTGACAAAAGGTGATCAGACTGCCTTGATTCTGCAAGTATAAACTTTAATCCCCAGGTGCAACATAAAGCTGGGTGTGTTCTTTCTCCTATCAAAAAAAAAAAAAGCACGTGTTTACACTTTTCTGGCTTACAAAATGCTAACTGGATTTAAAGGGATTTTCTAAAGCAGGAGTATGCCTTTGACCTGCTTGAAAACCTTAGGGGAAAGGAGGAGTTAGTGTAGCCCACACATCTCCAATCCTTGTCTCTGCTAAGTGTTGTGAAATATGGCAGTTACGTACGTTACTGCTTGGGGACGGGACTCTGGCAATTGTTTCAGGTCTGTATCTGGAAAGCAACTGGAGAAACTAGATGTATTACATGAGCTGTATTTGCTTATAACTGCATTAGAAAAAAATCTGGATTATGTATATGGCAGGCATATCAGAACTCCTCTCAGACTAGTAAATTATGTGTTAATTAGTGCAAAGACTTAATAAGACCTGTTATAACTCCCGTACACTCAATAGTTTCCTCACAGCCTTTGACATTGGCCTGATGAAGTAGGGAATGTTGCAGGTTTTCTGTGCTGGGAGGCAGAAGATCAGGGAGTATTTCCATTCTTCGTGGTGTCTGAAAAAATTTCTAATGCTGAAATGGGCTACGTAAGGTTTCCGTTACAGCATCAGTCTTTTGTTGTGCATTGCAATCTAAGTGTCTGACTTCTAACAGAAAAATCTTTCTGCTCTTCAACATACTATAGTCCAAGTCATTCAGGTTCATTGTCATGTGCAAAATTGCAATTGAATTTTTTAGCATTTGAGTTTGAAAAAGCTTGGTGTGTTTACCTACAGGACAAAACAAAAATTATTTCCTATTAGAAGTTGACAGTAATTTAAAGGTTTGGACAAAAGAGTACTTGAATCTTCAGAGATACTTTGAAATGGCTGGAAAATGTCGAGGCTGATGTTGGAGACAGTTTTAGAAAAGAGCGTTCAGTGGAGTAGCATGATTAATAATCTGGTTTTGAAGGGAATAACTAATGTGGATTTGGTGTCTTTTTTCTGCTAAATTAGAATTCAGAGTTGATACTAACTCGAACAAATCTTTACTTCAAATGCACGTATGCATGTTAACTCAAAATTAGCTATCTGTCAAGAAGCAGGTGTCGGCTACTGCTTGCTTGTTCAGCACCTTTCACAAGCCAGGAGCTCTGCAAGGTGTGAGTATGGCACTACTTTGATTCTGCATGGGATTAAGCTATCCTAGAAGGTTGTATCTCCATTTAGTCGACTTGATTTAGCTGTGAAGACATAGCTCAGGACGCAAGGACACCATAATTCACTTTCATAGCGAGAAATAGCTTTTTCCTGCCATCAGTACACTCACCTCTGTCCTTGCTGCACATAGACTAGGTTAACTTTTGTGCCATTCAAATCTTGCACTCGTTCCTTGGCTTTGTTCACTTAAGTGTAAATTTACACCCTTTCTGGACTGTTTTCTTCTGTTCCCTTTTTCCTAAATATATGTCTGCTGGCATTGTACCGTATATTGGCAGTCTCAGACATTGCAGTGTGCCTCTTAGGGAGCTGAGGTAATTTGCATTCAGGACAGCATTCACTGCAGCAAGGTGTCTGCAAACACTGACAGGGAAAAAAAATAGTTCCCCACCACTACTGTTGTATCTCTGCCTGTTAAATGGATAGGATTTTATGGGATTACGTTAACAAAACTTCAGTGGTCTTTTGAGTTTCCATTTTGCAGTGGCAGATAACTAAATGAGACTCTAACAGCGTGCTGCTCTAGTCTGTGAAAAATGTCTTTATTGTTCAGGGGTTTATTCTTTAAAAGCTGGAACAACATCTATGCCCCGCCTGATAGTTTTTCATTGTTGTTGTTTTTGTTTTATTTTGGAAAAAAAAGTAATGAACTTTGGACTGTCATTCTCCTCGCTCCTGACTTTGTGTTACACGCTGCATTTTGTTGACTGGTCTGCAGTGATTGAAAATCTGATTGCTATACAGTGTGTTCGGGGAAAACCTATATGCTCATTAGGACTAATCTAAGCAGTGATTGGAATCTGTAGATGCATTAGAGACCACTGCAAAAGAGAACTAGTTACCTTACATGCCTTCCTGGTGAGTGTAGGGTTTTTGGAATTTTTCTAAAGTTGAGATTTATCAAGGAGAGCTGATACTTAAAAATGCTGAGAGAGGAAGGTGAATATATAGAAAACTGCTTCTAAATATTCCTCTCCCTTCAAAAATGAGGGAAAGTAAAGTATAAAAACTTGCTTTATGCAGAACTTGCATGAAAATGCATTTTCCTGTCTGTTATTAGAGAGCTTCCTGTTTCTGTGGGCCAAATTAATCCCGTGTGTCTCCTACTGAAGCAAATGTGTTGTGTGAAAGTGCCAGGAAATGGAACTTAGCTTCCTGAATAGAATTTTACTGTTTTCTTTTCTTCTCCCGCTTCTCCTCCAAATATTTAAGATCAAAATAATCCCTTTAAAGCCAATAAGAGTGTATTGTTTGGTTCATAGACTATCCAGGACTGAAGTCACTTATATGTGTATCTTGGGTTGCCTTGGTGTGTCTATTTAGCCCTTGCCGAACAATGTCTACTTTACCCAATAATTGTTGTTGGTCTTGTAATACTGACTTCTGGTGATCAGGATAGTGATTTCCTTAAATAAATTAGAATTTGTGTTCACTGCTTGACTTGCTAGTGACAATACACAAAGGGTTTCAAAGAAGAGTTACAATTTGACATGGATTTGCTGAAAATAACATAAGTCTGCTCCTTGCTGGTAAGACTTCTTTAGAATATACCCTGAGAGGGCAAAATTGCAGAGGTGCTGGTAAATGCCATTCCTGAAATGCTTTTAGGCATAGCTGAAATTGGGAAAGTAATAGTTTGCACACACAATACAAATTAGTTTGTTGTATGAAATCACAGGAGCAGGTTGCTTTTGCAGATAAATTAATAAATATGGTTGGGAGATTTCTGGATTGGAAAAGGAGAGCTTGCTCAAGGAATGTGTTACTTTTGGGTGACCAGTAAAACATGAATATTGAGAAAGGAAACTGTTTGTTAAAAGAAGAAGTTACGATTTGCCCTTGGCTGTTATTTTGTCCCTTGTCTGTCAATACCTGTGCTGCTTAAAACTGCAGTTGTCAGACTTTTCACCCACTTCTTAAGTCATGGTGAGGGACTATCTCATCTCCTAGCATTTCAGTCAAAATCCTGTTCGTAACTGGGCAGTATTTGATGCTGTTTGTCAGTATGTCTTGGGTACAGTGTGATCTGTGATAAAGCACTCCAACTGCTGTATTTTGCACTGTTATGTCTTAAGGTAGTGTTATGCATTTGCTGTGTAAGACAAATTATCTTCCCAGGATGAAGGATTTGTCAGAGGGAAAGGAAAAATATGAAGCAAGCAAATTTTAAAATAAGATACTTGTGGGCTTTTTCCTCTAGTTCCATTAATCCTGGGTTGATTTTCTTCAAAACGTTATTGTCAATTCAACATTTTAGTCAAATTACTGACTGCGAATTTTGTAGCTGAGACTTCTTTTTCTATGAGGGAAAAAATGGCTTTCTGTTCCAGTATGGGATACTGTATGTAATATCTCTCCTGAATATAAGGCAATCCAGGATGAACAGTTACACTTAGATAATCAGAATGATCCCTTCCATCATGTTAAATCTATGAATAAACTTTGCCTCCAGCTCTTGATGGTCGAAACGTTTTAATCAAATGCGTAGCTGTGGACAGCTCGATATATTCAGGCTGTTGTCAACAAACTCCTGTACTTCTGACAAGGGGAGAGAGAATTCTGTTTAGAGAGGGTATCCCCAGAGCAGTAGTTTTATCAATAACCCAAGCAAGTAAAAGGAGGAAATTGAAAGGAATCTTTAATGGTTTCTTCAACTAGGCTGCCCTGGAAGTAGCATTTTAAAAGAGATGGCTTTAGCAGAAGAAACGACTTTTGAAATTAATGTAGGGAAGGGAGGATGGGGCTTTGTTGAAATGTTGACGAACCAAGTAAAAATCAGAGATGTGGTCCCAGCGCACAAATACACAGCACTAAGGCGGTATCAGAAGGTATGGAGAAGTGAGTAAAAGCAGAAGAGGAGAAAAATTAAACTGCTACAGTAGTCTGCAAAGCCAGATGTGTAAAGAAATGTATTTTTAATGAGTTTCAGAGCACTGTGACACCTCTGATTACACTGAAACTCAGTAAAATGGAGCATAAAATGGATTAAAATTGGAGGCAAAAGACACTGAGTAGAAGGTAGGGCAGAGCAATGAAATAGTGTTAGTTACTAGGTATTAATGCTAACTGTGTCACAGACGTTAATGTAAAGTAAGTTAAATAGCCTGGAGAGAAGGAAAAATGTGGTGGAACTGTAATGTGAGATGTGAAATCCTGTGATTTATTCCTGACTTCTGAACAAATGTCTTGCAGCAGAGACGATAATGCCGCTGACTTACAGGTCTAGCCTTCCCCTCATGAGTAACCACAGGCGCTTGCCCTCCCTCTCAAATAGATGCTAGTGTGCTCAGATGTAGATGAGGATCGGGGAGAGAAAATGGTGACCAACGATTAAAAATAGTTCTGACTGATCCAATGGCTGGATTTATTCTGGCCTTTTTAGAGACTTGGCTTTTTATTAGTTGAGCATGTGAAGTTTCCGTGCTAGGCTTTTGGTTCTGTTGGTCGCTGTTGTGACCGAGTCCTCATGGTAGGGACTTCCAGCTGCTGTGCCGGCACCCAGCCTTGTAGCTGTATAATTAACGCTGTAACTCTGTCCGGCTCCTGCATACTTGAAACCTGCGGGGTTTGAGCTGCCCCTGAGTGCTAGTGCGGCGGTACCAGGGCTGCTGCTGGCCCCTGCTGCGAGCGGCTGTCCTGGGCCCTGCGCCCGTGCTTCTCTGGACCAGCTAGATTCTTGATGGGGCTTCTGTGTGATCTCTTTGGGGACTTTGTGGCACTCGAAGCAAAAGTCAATAGAGAAGTTTCTAACTGCATCTTTGGTACGTCTTCTGTTTCTGTGAAGCACAAGAGGCCTTGACCTGGAAAATTTGAGAGTAGATCCTCCTGCCCGTACCCGGTGGCTTCTGGAAGTAGAAGAGGGAGGGAGAGTGTCTAGAGCTCCCTGCCACTGCTTCTGGTTCTGGCTGAGGATCCTGACCCAATCAGATGCTGTTCCTTTTGGGGACTGTCTAGTCTTTGAGCTTCAGCTAGTGTGCTGGGGTAGGGCAACTTTTTATTTATTTACTTAAGAGTTATATTGGTAGCCTTTATCTTCCTACTAGGCTGAGGCATTCAGTTGCTTAAGCTGTTTCAGGCTCCTAGGTTCTCTTCCACCATGAAACAGGTATTTTAAATCAAAAATCAAAGTTAGGGTCTACAGCAGACTTAAAAAAAACCCTATAAATTACCTGAATTGTAAAATTGTTAAAATAATATTTGAAGATATATTTCTTTTTAAATGTTTTGTCTTGTATCAGAAGGGCTTGATGACAACTTCTCGCAGTGAGTAATCAGAATGTTTTTCCCCTTTGCTCTCACATACCACCATTCACTGTCTTGTCTGTGATACTTCAGTTTCTTAATTGAATATTACTATATGCATTATTTGTATTAACATCAGTAATTGAGTTAGGAAACGAAACTTACTGGCTAATTACATTCATCTTCAGAATTGGTGATTTAGGAATCAAAACAAAGTCACTGATACAGTAAAAATACATTGTTTTCGATAGAATTGAAACTTTTCATTCAGTCTGACACTAACTCTCCTCATTAAGAAGTTACATTTCATCTGTGAAGGTAGAATCCTTTTGTACTTCAACTATTGTCCTGTGCGCTGGCAGTACTATAGCATTCAAGAAAGTTAGGTGGGATGACAGACACCTGAGGAAGGTTTTCAAGAGTTCTTGGGGATCCTTTTTATTTGCCCTTTGAAAGCCTGTAACTTCTTCATTCTTAAAAAAGAAGGCTTTTATGTCTTTAAAACCAAAGCTTGGAAATTCTCGGGTGAAAATGTGATTCTAGGGGAGGCTTTGCAAAACACCTGATTTTTGTGGTATGTACAATAAAATGAGAAGTGCTATCAGTGCATAAAATTATTCAGCATTTGTGTTTTGGCTTATTTTAATTCTAAATATAGAACTATGTGAATTTTATTAAGATGCATTTTAAATTTGAAAGCAAGTTGCATCTATTTACGACTAAAAATCAGTGTCCATTTTAGAAAATAGAGTGGTGGTTAATGCAGAAGTTTAAGTTGGCTTTCATCAAGTTCTGGTAGTCTGACCCAACTGTTGCTCTGTAATTACCTTCACACTCTCTTGAGTTATGCGTCATAATGCAGTAAGCAGTGTTCTTTATTAATCTGTATCTGATCCAGTGGACAAATACACTTACCAGGGTTACAAATGAAGGGCATGCTAATGCCTGAGCTGGCTGTTAACATGCTCTTTAGAGACTGCCAAGCTAGGTCAGGTAGCAGGAGGTAATTACCGTGGTGCTCTGCGGTGGCTTTTGTGGTTAGGTTGAATGGAGGGGTGTAAGCAAGTCAAAACACAACCACCCAAGTGGTTGGTTGTGCACATAATCTATTTCTAAACTTCCTTATATCCTTTCCCTGTCCTGTATCAAGCATAGAGGATATCTTCAGAATAACATTCCTGACATGCAGTCAAAGGGGGAGAAAAAAGTCCATCCTAACTGCTGTGTATAGCCAGCAAGAGACCTGGCTAGTATTGGTGTGGGCTGCCCTTGGTGTTCAACTTCAGTGTGGAGAATTGCCCCTTTAAGTGTTTATCTTATTTATTTTCTGTATAAGGACTGCTTGTGCGCAGGATATATTAAAAGCTTTTTGTTCGTAGAAATGAGAACAATATTAACATTGTGTGTATTAATAAGGAATTTAAAGGAACTTCAAAACCCAAATGAGTTACCTCTTCCAAGGATTTTGATAGAGCTTAAACAAACAAGTGTCTGTTCTTCCTAACTGTAGAGAATTATTACTTCCTGGTTTTAACAACTGTTAACTTTTAACAGTATAATCTCTACTTTTCTCATGTGGCCGTGTGCTGGTTTTGGCTGGGTTAGAGTTAATTTTCTTCACAGTAGCTAGTATGGGGCTATGTTTTGGATTTGTGCTGAAAACAGTGTTGATAACGCAGGGATGTTTTCATTATTGCTGAGCAGTGCTTACACAGAGTCAAGGCCTTTTCTGCTCCTCACACCACCCCACCAGCGAGGAGGCTGGGGGTGCACAAGAAGCTGGGAGGGGACACAGCCGGGACAGCTGACCCCAGCTGACCAAAGGGATATTCCATACCATATGACGTCATGCTCAGCATATAAAGCTGGGGGAAGAAGAAGGAAGGGCGGGGACATTCAGAGTGATGGCATTTGTCTTCCCGAGTAACCATTATGTGTGATGTAACCTGCTTTCCTGGAGGTGGCTGAACACCTGCCTGCCGATGGGAAACAGTGAATGCATTCCTTGTTTTGCTTTGCTTGTATGCACAGCTTTTGCTTTACCTATTAAAGTGTCTTTATCTCAACCCACAAGTTTTTTCACTTTTATTGTCCCGATTCTCTCCCCCATCCCACGGGGGGAGGGGAGTGTGCGAGCGGCTGTGTGGTGCTTAGTTGCTGGTTGGGGTTAAACCATGACAGGCCGATACCAACTGTGTAGTTAACTAGTTTTATATGGGGGGTTTTTTTGGTTGTTTTCGGCAAATGCAGTTGACCTGCAACAGAAAAGTAGGCTTACCATTTTAAAATCTGAGTAATATCGGGGTGTTGGAATGTGGTACATAGCGTGTATATTACCACTGTGAATATTGTGTCCTCTTTGTTATGTCCTAAATGCCATTCAGCAGTTACGTGGGACTGGATCCTGATTAAAACAAATCTTAATTGTTTTTTGTGCCTCATTTAACTTACAAAAAATGTTTAGATAGGAAGGTGATAGGTTCTAAATGAAAAAGGGAAAAAAGTGATTAAGTAGTTTCACTGTGCATGTCTTATGATTCGCTGATTTAAATATTTACATCCTTTAGAAAACTGGAGAGTATTTCTAGGGGTGTCTCATGCATCTCAAATTGTCAGATTACTTTTTTTCCCCACAGGGTTCAACAGTGATGTTTAAAGGCTTTTGTCAAGCCCTTATTGATTGCTTCTGTTCTGCTGGGGTCAAGGTGTGTATGTTCAGCATTCATCTGAAATAGCATGCGGTATTTGACAACTGTGAGTGGGACCATGATCCTCTTATATGAGACATCAGAAAGCCTTCAGTCTTCTAAAACTTCTTTGATACAAATAATTCAGACTCTTATTCTCTAAAATTCATGACTTTCACTATGGTTTTCTGAGAGAATATTAACGTAGACCTTTCAAAAAGGAAAGTGGTTTTAAAGCTGACACAGAGAAAAATGGCCAGTGTCTGGAAGACTGGGTTGGTAATGCTGCTGAAGTATCTGCATGGGGAACGGCTCTGGGGCACAGCAGTTTAACATAACTCTTTTCCAGTTAATGTGTCTAGGCATGATGTAATGAATACTCAAATATGGTGAAGTTACAGAATCCAAACCCTCACTTGCAGAGAAGTGACTATACAGCACTGCAAATGGAAACTCAAGTTATGTTGTTCAGGCCCAGTAAATGTCATAAGTGCCCCTTTGCAGTGACAGGCTTTCCAATTGTTTCCTTTTGCCTGGAGGTGCTTGGGATATAGTCTATAGATCAGGAAAAAAATTACAGAAATTCTCTATTAGAGTGACATCTTCGAGAGAGATTGCTGCAGGAAAAAAAATCTGATTCCCTCTGCTGTCCTGTGGTGTAGAGTGCTATTGCTCACACCGATGCTGGCTTTAAAAAAAAAAAAAAAAGGTAAATCTTTCCCTATTTCCTTCCTTTCGTCACAGGGAAGGAGATTAGAGACCTGAGCAGAAGTACATGACTTGTGCTCTGTGAAGACTATGAAAGTGCATGTATTTAGTAGTCTTCTATTTTCCACAGTGCTGTGCTGTGCTGTGCTCTGTTTGCTAGTACAAAAGTACATATCGGAAGAAAAAACCACTCCTGCCCCTCTCTGTTTCCCATATATTCATTCTGAGGAAGTCCTTCGTGTCACTCATATTTGGGCTGCCTTTGTGCTCACGTACCACCCTGAATCTATAGTTTGGGATGGAAATGGAGGCATTTCTATAAGTATTTTTCCTCCCTCGAGAAATCAAATAAAGTAGCTGTTTGCTGTCAAGTTAGCTTCAGTTTCAGGAAGGAAAAATGCTTTTTAAATATGAAAAGTGAGAATATATCATCCTTGCAAAGATTGGTGAGGACTGCATGTTTATTATAGTCGGTGAGATGATAGGCAACACTAAATGTGGGTAAGGCTAGCAGAGCCGGAAACTGAAATACACAGAGCTGAGGTATCTGAAGTACTACAGTTGGATTTATTTTTTTTTTTCTCTTTTGGTACATGTGGAAGGGCAGGTTGTTTGAAGTTAAAATACAATGTTTACAGTGGCTCAGGGCATAGAAGCAGGATCAGCTTTCTGATAAGGTTTTTTCCCAGGTATGGTACACAAGGGGTTAGAAAAGTAGAAGCTATTTAGTAACTGGAAGCAAGGAGAGAGGACTGCAAGCTGCCTGCATGGTGCTGAAAGGACTCTTTATCCTAAGGATTTTTTCTTTTTTATTTTTCTCGGTGTGTGGGCTTACATTGAGAAAAGGCAGAATTCTGATAGCTGGTAAGCATGTTAATCTTTAAATAAAAACTTCTGAACTGCTTTACAGCAGCTGCTAACAAGCCATGTAGAGTAAAAGTAGGTAATCCTGTGCTAATGGAGAAGAACCTCCATTTTTACCATAAGCTCTTGGATGGCATGTATTCAAGTAAATAGAAGCAAATCATCTATGTTTTTGTGTGGAATGTGTACTATCTTCTTCTGCTATCTTTTTTTCTATATGTGGATGTTATACCATTGAACGATCTGCTGTTTAAATTATGATTATATAATTAATTATTTGGGGGGGTGTGGTCCTTAACTGTAGCATGGTTCCTGGTAGTGTGGGTTGGTTGGGTGGTTTTTAATCCTGTTGTGAAAAACATGATTTTTTTAAAAAGAAGTTGAGTTAAAATATTTTAGCAAATTGGAGGTCAATTTGAGAGACTGTAACCTTGACCTTGCACGTCAACTGAGAGACTTCAGTGTTATGTAAAATAAAGTGGTCTCATATCCATATTTTGAACAACAACAACAACAACAAAACCCCAAAAGGTTATAGGTGGCTTGTCACAGACAGAAACTACTGTAGGGGAGAAAAAAAGGATTTAAAAAGACTTTTTTTTAATTATTATTTTTACAAACACCATTGGGTCAGTGTTTAACCATTTGGGACATAATGGCAATCTACACAAATATTACCTAAAAGTTCCTGGAAAATAAGGAACACCTTCAAAAGCTAAAGTAGAAAATAAGGAACTAAAAATTGTGATTAAGAAAATATAAAAGTCTTTGAGGAGAATGTGTCTAATGCTGGGTGTCTGCCAGCTTGCAGCACTCTTGCTGCACAGGCTGCTTCAGCCAGCTGTGGTGCTGCATTGTTGTAGCAGAGAGACTGATTTCTCAGTGCGTTGGCTTTCTCATGGGCATTGCAGTATAGGTAGTTCTTCCGAGGCGCTTTTATTGGTAATCTAAAAATATTCCCTGTGTATAAAACAGCACAGGGCCAATCTAATCCCTAATGTAATTTGATAGACTGTACTGGACCTAAGCGTTAGGATATGGTTGGATATGGATTGGATGTAAGCATTTGGGTATGGTTAATACCTTCAAGTATTAAACCTTCAATTGTATAATGTGATTTCCCCCACCCCGACATTAAGCCTGACTTACTGTTCTTCATATTAGCAGGTAAAGGTCAGGAGCAATGCCTCTTAGCCACATCTAACTCAATTTTTTTAACTCCAGTTCATTCAGAGGCTTTCAGTTAATGCTTTTTGTCTTGCATTGGAAATAACCATGTCTGCCGTACGTTTATGGAGTAACAGGGACAAGGGCTACACAAACAAGGTTGTTCTTCAGGATTATCTGCCCTCATGTATGTTTAAGTAATGCTGCCTGCCTACCCTGTTAGCACAGTGGCTACTGCAAGCACGAGGCCAAAGGTAGTAGTCTGACACAATCAAGTCACCAGTGTTTTAGTATTGGCTTTGGAATATTTTCCGGTGATGACAAGGCTAGTTTTTCTTTCACATACCATATTGAATTTGTGTAGAAAATGTAAACTGAGTGAATTTTGTATGTTGAAGGTAATAGTTTATGTATGTCTGATATTGTAAGATAATTTAATAGATTATAGGCAAGTTTCTAGCAGTCAGAATTTCATGTCCGTTTTGATTGCCCGACTTCATTAAAAATCTTTGTGATAACTCAGCAGAGTGACTTGCATTTGTCTATTGCTACAGCAATCCAATTTAGAGATATATCAAAAGCCTCAAATGTTGTCTAAAGTTGAAGTTTTCCCTTTTCAAATGGTCACTTCAACCGTGCTTTTATCAGCGCCATGCAGGCAGCAGCGTGCTCTCTGGCTGATTTTTCCGCAGGTGATCTGAAGGACAGTGTCTGCCTCAGCTGCTGCCTTCCGCAGGGTCTCGAGGCACTGGCATGTGAGGCAACAGCTTGCGTGGCACTGGAGCCTTGTCCACCAAGATTCTCCTCCTGTTCCTGTGCTCTTCACGGCCTCCTCAGCATGGTGTAGAAAGAAAACAAACTCTTTCTGTTCTGAACAAGTGGAATGAATAATCAAAATACAATAATATCTTGTGCAGAATGATCATCTCTTATTTTGCTTATACATTACATAGCATGATGAGATACAGATCCATCTGGGTACAGTAAGAAATTATCAGAGAATTCACTGCCAAGAATTTAATTTAGCAGCAAACTACGATAGGCTGCCTTGTTTTGATTCTGCTATTGTGGTTCCTACAATGATTATAATGTAAAAGAAGTAAGTTGAAGATCCTTTTTGCACAGCATATTGAGTCAATGAGAGGCTTTTTTTGATGTGACCTTAGACTGGTTTGTTTCTTCCTTCAACTCATCGCTCCCTGTGGTTACTTTTCCTTAGCAAAAACGCGGTAAGAAGAGTAAAGCCAACTCTTTTACTATTAGCTCCTTATTAACTTGGAAGGTGTGGGGTTTTGCGTTTGTGGGGTGTGGTTTTTGTTTTGTTTTGTTTTTTAAATATTATCCTGTTCCCTAATTAGGACTTAGCAGACACATTTAGGAACATACAGGCAAAATAACTTTCTGAAAAGATGCATAATGTTTGTTTCCGGATTAGTGCATCGTGGCGAATGTCTGCATGTCCTCTCTGATTCACTTATCTGATATTAAATAGGAGGCAGGTATGGACTTTTTCTATTAATTCTAATTTAGGTGTTTGAATTAAAAAAAAAAAAAGCACACCTGTGTTTTACAACTCCTCAGAGGTTAACATGAAGGTAATTTTATATGCTAACGTTATACATATGACAAGAATCTGAGGTTTGAAATCTAAAGCTGAATTTCATTCAACTTCAGTTAAGGTAATTTTAATATAAAATGAATAAGGTAATTTATATTTAAGTAATTTTATTCAACTTCAGTATCTGTCAAAACTTCAACCATTTTGGTTTACACACAGAATTGTGCCTTGCTGTGTTGAAAATGTGAAAATCCACTATTAGTACATGGTACCTATGGAAACTTAAAATATGAGCAGCTGCATATTACTCTTTATTGACAAATATCAATAAAACATTGTATGAGATCCAACAATATGTAGGCAAGTCTTGACAGATAAATATTTAACTCAGTGTCGGTATGTTGTCCCAAAAATCAGGATTCTTTCACCCAGTGTGCAAAAAAGCTGATTAACACACAGAGTCGAGATATTTGTTTATTTCATGTCTGCGCAGAGATGGGTGCTAGGTGGTAACTCCACAAAGCTAGCACACCTGGGTAACACACGGTAAAGCATTTTATACCTTTCGAGCAACAGTTATCAGTATTTTTGCAGTTTCGCTTAGTTACTCTCATTCCTACTGGTTCTCGCAAGTCTCATCTCCACTTAAAGTCGCAGTGTCCTCCTTTTTTACTGCGCATGTTCTGTGAGGAAGGGGCTTCTGTTGGTAGGGGGCTCTCCCTACCTAAGGGCGGGTTTTCTAGTATGTTAATTAAGATAGTTCACTCAACGTTCCAGTAGCTCTTTGATTGCCCCTGTGCTTATCTTGGTGTTTCTTTACCCACTGACTTATGGTGTCATCCTATTTCTCTTCTCAAGGTCACGCCTCGTTAACTAAGTAGCATCCTTTGTTTTTGTTTCTCGCATATCTCCAACGGGTACACAAGCTTACGTAGGGATCCTGCACTTAGGCTCAAAACAGGCAGGCAAAGTCAATGCAGTAATTTCTTTGACTTCATATTTGAATTTAAAACAACCTTATTTCCCTCATGGCAGCTCACTGAATTCTCTACCAACTTCTATGTAAAAAAGAATGATAAATCGCTTCCTTGCTGGAACCAGAATGGGAAGGCTGCAGCCTGGTGTATTCTCTCTTCTGTATGTTCCTATACGCACACAGCAATGGGGAAGGTGAGCTTCAGACGTTGGACTGTCGCATTTTTCCAACTCTTGCTGCCGTTCTTTGGGCCAGAGCTGGTGGGGTGGCCGCCGTCACCACCGTGGTAGTGCTACACCCTGACAGCAGGGGCTACTGCTGTATTTCCAACTGGCTGTGATTCAGCAAAGTTGGTCTGGTTTTTCCTTCCTGCTTGTGATTATGGGCCTGGCCTACAGATTGCATTTTGATTTAGCAGTTGCTAGGGGCATAATTTTAAAAGCCAGAGAAGCTCCTTAGAGGTTCTGAGCTTTTCATACCCAGTGCAAAAGGTGAACTGGTAACAGTATTGGTCATATATGGAGTACTTGTGACTGTATGGAGGAACATACTTTCTAATGGATTACAACAGGTCCATATGTCTCTGAGTACTGTCATCATCCCATCTGTCTGTTATTAAACTGTTTCGCATATTTCCCTATAGCTTCTTTTATATGTATGTTGAGATGAAGCTCCTCACTTGGTGTAGTTTTTAACAAAACAGAAAACTGGCTGACATGGAAAAGAACTGCATTCAAGATGAATGTTCATACATTGAACTTTTTTGCACTCTTTGAAACTCTTGAGTACTGACCTACAGCCAGTAAACCAGGTTTAGTTTCTCTAAGGTTTAGTTTAAATGTGAATCATTTGCAAATATTCTGTGCCTCGTAATGCTATGATTCAATAGAAATGATTGTGCTGAGTAAGTTGGCCATGTGATATGGAAGGTAAGGAGATTTCTACCCTATCAGCTGTATATTTATATCTAATCAGACCTGGTCTTTTTTATGTCCAAGGTGAAAGAAATATGACCAGGTAGAACATAGGTTTGTTTCCCACAGACTTCATTCAAAAGATCTCCCTTTCACAGATTAATCTGTGATTAATCATAAAATGGTTACATTTAGCGGTAGCTTCGCAGGTTAGTTTTCTATCCTTAGTTCAAAGTCGAGAATGAAAACAGAATGATTTACCTGCATATTTCTTTCTTTCTGAGTGGCTAACTTGGAGCTGGAGATCAATGACAAAAATTTGGAATTGAGCATAAACTGCCTATGGAAATGGATGAAGACAATTATTGCTGGTAAAAGACCCTTAACCTTTTAGTGGTCAGAATTCCTTTTGCTGTAATTCCTGCACCATCCTTTTCATATCTGGAGTGTGGTTACTTATGCTGAATAGTGAAACCTTTCTAAAACTCGGTTTTGCTTTCTGCTTCCATGGCAATAGATGCCCTTACAAAAAAGGAAGTGCAAATGCGACCTTCTCGTTTTCCCAGGCTCTAAGTAACTTAGCACTTCACAGTTGCCTTCAGAGACTGCTCTGAAAGCTTAGTGAATCCTGCTCTGAATCTGTCAGTGAATCTGCTGATGGTTGGCAAAATAAATTTGTCTCAGCAACTTTCTCTCCTGTCCTTCTTACGACTGAGCAGCATAACAAGAAATGACATACAGGTTAATGGCTGTATTTTTTTTGGACATAAGAAGCAGTTGTACTTGTCAAGTGTGCTTCCATCTAAATAAGAACAAATGATCTCTAGGACTGTTTTGTCAAATTGTAGGCCAAAACACTGGATCCTGTACTATATCATGTCCCAAATTAGTAAAAACATCTGACCCATAGTTTTGAATTAAGTGTGCTGCTATACTAAAGCCACTTAAAAATCGTACTTCATCTATCCCAAATATATCTCATTGCCCACTTCAAATCATTGACCTGACTGGGAAAGTCAGTCCTGGTTTTACTAAATTATCATACTAAGCAATCAGCAGTAGCCCTCAGTACGGTGACTGTAATTCTCAAGATGATATGGAGCAATCTGAGATCAATGGCACCATGAGCTGACCATTTCACAAGACTGAAATCTTCTATTTGTCTGCAGTTGGAGATTGTCTGGCTCCTGTTAGATTTCTGGGATTTTAAATGAGAACTGTGGGGTATTTTTCAAGTGAAACAGAAAACCAGTATTTTTTCGTCTCATTAAAATAAAGTCTTGATATTCCAAACAGAAATTTTTTCATGGTTTAATTTTTTAAAAATCAAAACAACCTATTGTAGATATCCAAGATTTTGATCAGATACTGGGTCTGTGTTGCTAATACAGTATCTAAATTTTGATTTTATTTTCAAGCAGTTCTGTATAGTAGGTAATACAGTTTTGAAAGGATAGAGGCTCTTCACAAGTTATTTCTTCAAAACCAGCATGGTTTCCTTTGTAATGTTCTCATTTGTATATGTATTTTTCATCTCAGGAGCAAATCATCAGCCTTCAAAGGTTTTGCAAATATTTCCTTTGATAAAATATTTTTGACCTATTTATCGTAGCCTGTATGACTGGTATAGTTTTACTTCCAGAGTTGTCTTTTATGCAAAAGAAACCTTAAAGGATCGGTAGCCCTCCCTCTCCTTTCAAAAAACAGGAGGCAGCTACTTTTTTTTATTCGATTGCTATCTGTATCTTATTGGACAAATAAGTATTAAAGCTTCATGTTGCTTTATAAACCACTTGAAAAGAGTACAGTGCACAAGATTGAAGGTGATGTTTCTATATATGTTTTTAGGGTGTTTTCACACCACAGACCATTAAGTTAGAGAAACCAGAACTACTTAGCTGGTTATCGCTTTTGGGCTGCTCTGCTGATACTGAGACTGTTCCGACAGCATTGTGGTGAAGAGACATCCTTCAGAAACATTGACCTTGTATACAATGAATACAAGATGTTTCAGCTGCAGGGCTATTCCAAAACTGTTTGATATGATCTCATTACTATAATACTTGTGAAACTGAGAAGAAATTACTGGAAGCTGTGGTCTCTTTTGTGTCCTGGATCTCCTACAAAAATGACTTCTTCAGCCAAGTAACTGGAGTAAGATGAAGCATATTTATGACAATCTCAGAAGTATCTTCAGTGTGGATGCCTTGTTTTAAAGATAAACTGGCAAGGATCAGGTGTCTTAAAAAGACATGGCCCTCAGGTATGGATGACAAAAATCCCACTTGCTATTGATATCAACTCAGGCTTTCCTATAGAAATGATAGGCAATGCTCAGCAGGCAACAAAATTGCTCTGTAAGGAATGGTGAAGTGCAGGCTAACAACATATTCTTCTGGTAGCTACAGAAGCGTGCTTTCCATTCATCCAGACAGACTTCTAATGTTCATTTAAGTATCCGCTTTCTGGAGCATGTGTTACACATGCAGAGTGCAACAGTAAGAATGAAGGGGAGGTGTTCTGAGCTTGTGTTGGTTCTTTGCATCGTCCTATGCATTCCTAGATAGGAGCAAATTAGTATGAGAGGATATATCAGAAGGTAGGAGTAAAGCTCTCTGAAAAAACAGCATATTCATAAAGTAACTGAAAAAGTGCAATATTCTGGTGAACAAAACCTCTCCCTCATTTCGGCCTTGAAAGCCACAAAAGGAAGTGAAAGACAGTGAGCCCTTCAGCGTGTAGACTGTGCAGCCGCCTCGGGTGTTGGTGTTGAGGGTGTGAGCAGGAAGTCGGTGTGGTATACAAAGAAATATCTTTTGACCTAAGGAGAAGAAATGAATCCATAATTTCTTAACAAATGCTTTTAGATGTCTTCACTGGTAAGTAAATAAATTACTGTGAGTAGACAAAAGTGCTTCAGAATAATAACGGTATGGTATGGGTGTCATCATTTTCCATAGAGCATTTTTTCTTAAGGCGGATATTTAAGCGAAAAAGTAGTTGGGGATTTGTTTACCTAGAAACATTAAAGGGCAAAAAGAAAAAAAAAAAGATTTAAACTGTATTCTATTCTGCCGACAGTGTTATTCAGAATAAAAATAGCCTTTTAAATTCCCACCTGTAGTTAATTAGGATTGATTGTCTGTTTCTAAATCATGCCTAGGGAAAGCAAAAGTATTGCTCAGTGCGGTCGATCGGAGAATTGTGAGAGCAAGGTTGAAAGTGTTCCATTCTACAGCCAGGATTTTCTGTACAAATGTAACAGCTAAATAGCCTGTTTTTCTGAGGTGCTGAGTTTTGAGCTCTTCTGAAAACCAGTTCACTAACTTACAAGTCTAAATAGTGGATTTTTATTTTCTAACTTTAGGCATGCAAACAAACAGATTCAGGTATGTAATTTGAAAGATTACTATCAGTAAGTACATTCCTAGGTATTGTGGCTATTTTTGGAAATCCGACAAGTACATATCATCTATAAAAAGGTTTGTCTGCCCCTTTTCAGAGTGTGAAATTGTCAGTAAAAGCAAAATCTAACCTGGGCAAATGGCACCTGCAGACAGCTGAGGTTTGTACTGCAGTGAAAATGTGAGGTCTAGAATGCAGTAATTAGAGAGGGTAGTCAATACTTGTTAGCGAAGGCAGTGCTTGTGATCTGTCTTTGAAGGAGGAGCAAAGCATCGCTGACCTTCCTCGGTGCCTTATTGACCTGCTACGGCAGCTGCTCTCTGCTTGCATGGCTCATCCATGCAATAATTGGCATGCTTTCTTTAAGAATAAATAACCTGTTTTCCAAAAGTGCTGGAAGTAGTTCAAGAAAAATGGAAGACACTTATGACTGCAGGGGGTATCTCTGGATACATTACGTGTGTGTGCAATTACAAGGTTTTTTTTGGTGGGATTTACAAGCACCAATAGTTGCCTTTTAAGAACAATTTTCACTTTGTTTTTAAACGTAGCTTTGATTTTTGTTAAATGGATCAGTTTAACAGGGTTTTACACCTCATAACTTGAAGGAGAGGTATTTATTCTGTGAACTGCTTGCTGCTGTGGAAGGATAAATGAAATAGGAGGTGTTTGGCAGACAAGCTTTAGACATTATTCTTTGAGTGGTTTAAAAACCTCTCTGAGAAAGACTGCTGCCGTGTAATTCCATCAACTGTATGGGATGCCTGTGCAGTAGCCAGGCATGTTACGGCCCTTGAATTTACATTTTTGTCCACTCCTTTATTTGTGCTGTTCCCATGAACTGTTTTTCTCCTTTTTTCCTGGGATGCCAACTTCTAGGAGGTGATCAGAATAGTCAGCTTGTGGCAGTAACCTCTTCTTTGTTGTAGCTGTCAGAGCGAGTTTGCCAGGATCAAAGATGGAGAAAGGGTTTCTATTAGCAAATGAGTCTTTGCATGGCGTTTCTTTTAAGGCTATTCTAAATCTGGCTTAAGATGACGAACATGTCAATGAGGTCTCTGTTATGCTGTTTAGTTCCACAATTACAGAAGAAAGTACCGAAGATGGAGAGCTGTTCATTTTCCCATGAAAGAGGAAAGCTACTACTTTTTTCCTTTTGGAGCAAGGTAAATGAAAGAGAGAACTTTCAGGAATTCCACTATGAGATATTAGTAAATAATTTTCACCAGTTTTATTCAAGGTAAGTGCACTACCATGAGCAAGAAAAACTAGTTAAAAAACCAAATTTTGCTGCTTCAATTTATCCTGCTTGTTATGGTTATTAGTATGATTTGGTAGTGACTGAAACTCTTACAGCAGCCTATAAACATGCCAGGTAAGGTCATGATGTAGTGTAGTGTGCCCAGAGTGGCTCCACATAAAGCAAAATGTCCCTTTCTTCTGCTGATTCCTGAGCTTGCAGTGTTCATGATTCCCGAGTCTATCGCTTGCAAGCCTACGTTGACGTATATGGATTAACTTTTTTTAATTCTTTAAAAAAGCTTCAGATATTTAAAGTATTTTCTTTCTCAGTTAATACTGAGAACAATGAGCATTTGAAATCTTGCTAGTATTTTAATGGAAAAGACTTTTTGGAAGTGACTTCTGTCAGGACTGCTCTAACATAGTAGTTGCAAGACGGTACAGTGACAGACCACTGGTGCTAGTGGTGGGCTTTAGATTGCCAGCGTAATCCGACAGACGTTTAAAACTTCTTTGCTGTAGTGTTTACAAGACACCCACATGAACTTCAGCAGGGTTGACCTGCTGGTATGTTGAAACCAGTTCTAGACCTGTATTTATCAATGGCTTTCTTTGTAGATAGTTTATGTTCTGATGTTTACAGTCCTTTGCGTTTTCTGCACTAAACTTAGTGTGGTGGGATCTTGATCTTAATGTGGGGACTACTCCAAATATGGCTTCTGTGCTCATAGATAGAGGGTTGTGAATTTAGCCAGGCGGGGGCCATAGGAGAGGTAGTGTCTTTTGCACTGGTATGACTGGGGAGAGAAAAAAGGGTAGGAAGTCAAGCTTTTGAGTACACTGAACTTCACCAAAATTAAATATTGCAGTTCAGGCTTATTTTTCCCTCTTTCTCTCTCTGGTAAATCTGCTCACAGTACTTAACTTGAAGTGCAGCTGGGGCCTTGTTTGGGAAAGCGTAACCTCAAAGCACAAGTCTTGTATGACTAAAGAATGAGCTATATTGGGTCTATCTGTTTGTACTGTTTGACAGATGAAAAGCCTTATTTAGATTTAGACGCTTCCTCTCTGCTGCCTTGATGGAACCGTGATGTCCTTCTCCTTTGACTGGTCTATGTGTGCTTTGAAGTGAGGAGGGAAGAAAATGATGCTTTAAACAAGGCATTTGTGTTATTGTAGGAGTTCTGGGAACACAGCGGAAAGAACTGATGTTCCGAGTATGAAATACCATTTTCAAGGGAAAATGTCTGCTTAGAAGAAAGTATATTAAAATTATGTTGCTAATTCCAGTTCTGTAAATTCTACAGAATCCAGGCATGGGGGGAGGAGAGGGAGTTCAGTTTTGTTTTTATAAATCCAAAGAACAAAGCATAGTTGACTGATATACTTATCATTGTTTCTAGATGAAACGTTGTCTGTCACCCATAAAAAAAACCCCTTTCCATCTTCCTAAGCTGCTTCTTGTATGTCTAAATTAACCGGACAGACCAAGCCACCTACATTCAGAAAATTGTAAGACTGTCTGCTTGTGCCAATCCTATACTCACTTCTTTTGTAAACTTTATTAAATGGGGACTTCAAAATTCTTAGTAATAAGCACCTATTACCTCTGTATTAACTTACAGACCAGAAATACTCAGTTTCAGCATTAGTCAGGTGTATGACCCCAGGGCCTACAATAGTCTCAGGTAAAACTGTAAACACCGGAGTTAACTGAAGTTTGCAGCTGTAATGTGCTTTAAGAAGGAAAAAGGGAGGGAAAGGAAAAATGCAAGCTCTTTCCAAATACAGAGGGCTGCAGGCTGTGGAGGAAGAAGTGCGGGGGTTGTAGTGTGAGTAGGATGTAGAGTGTGTATGTGTGTTCATGTGCTTGTATGTGTAGGAGACTGCTGATGCTCATACAGACATGCAGCAAGGGAAACGAGTGTGTTGAGGTAGAGCAGACTGGAAGAACAGATAAAAGAGAACAGAAAAGTTTGTGTGTGAGCTGATAGGATAAGTGGAGTAGGTAAGAAGGTAGACAGTCTATCAGTTGTCCTTTCTGTATAGAATGAGTTTTCTCCTTTGAAGTTTGGTTTGGAAGCGAATGTTCTGCTTTGATTGAATTCAGCAGCTAAACATGCTTGCACACTATTTATTACCAGAACCCAAATGAATCATGTGGAGCTGTAACATTCTTCTCTTTATAGCTAATTTACACACAATGGGAAATATGCCAAGTTTGTTTGGTTTTTAGACTTACAGCTCAATACCTTTCAGTTTCTGTATTTGGCCTCAGCTGCTGCTGAGCCCTTCCACAGGCTGTCGTAGAAAGTGTGAAAGCAGCCAGCCTGCTCCTTCCATGCAGCTCATGGCCCTCCGATCCTACTGGTGGCATCCTTTCCAGAAAGGTCAGTCTACTAAGGTGGTTCTGTCATGAGCTCTTTTTTTTTTCTTTCTTTCTTTTTTTTTTTTGTTTTGTTTTCTTCTTCTGATTTCTTTAATGATCTGGTTCAGGGCTTGCCAGACGTTGCTTTGTACAAGGCACTGGCTGGCTTAAAAGTTACTGTTCTCTCCTGGCTTCCCGGGACTATTGGAAGTCCTTTTCTCTGAGTTGTCTGCCATAGTTCATGAAGTCCTAGCCCTGTACTCTTTTGCCTACTGCCATGTTATATGATCTTCCTGTGAATTTTTGTCTTTGGCTTTAGGATCCTGACATAGCCTAGAAATAGCTCATGGTCATTTTTTTGCATCAGACTGCACTGTAACCGTGAGATTTGTGGAGCATAAAGACTGTGGTACACAGCACAGATCAGTTCTGATGAAATACAATCTGTATGTAGTGGAGGTTCTCAGTGATCACCTAGGTATCTCAGAGAACAGCTTGTTTCTTTGTGAAACTCGAGTTGTGTCCAGTTTAAAAAAAAAAAAACAAAAAACACGTAAATGTTCCTCAGTAATACTTTATCTCCCTGTAATAGTCAACATGAAACTGGTGAGCCAATGTCAGTGTGTTAAATTAGGTTTGTTTTTAAAACTTCCTTCTTTGTCTTGAATGTATTCCGGATACGTATTCTTATCTTCATACCTCCGGAAGATACAGCGAGTGTCTGATAGATAACTCTAAACTTGATAAACTTTCTTTGAACTTTTACACATCTTGACACTTGAACTTTTAAATATCATTGTTGTATATGTATGTGTACCAGAGGAAAGGATTGGCTAAGAACCACATCTTTTTTTAAGAAGGCATTTTTTTAACTGACTTGTACAATGTGAATGTTAAATTTTATAATTTTTTTAAAATTGCTCTTGAATGTAGTCAAGCCACTCTGTACTTAGGATGAACCTCTTTGGTGTCCTGTACTGTCTTTAGTTTTTCTCTCTCCTTCTGTGTCCCTAGATATGATTCTTGAAGCTGAAGTAGGGTTTTCAGGTTCCTGTTTCATGGGCCAGTTTGTTCCGTAAATAGAAAAGTAAATGGCTGGCTGGCTGCTTTTTCAGCAGGAAGTGTATACTGCCTTAGAGATTTGTCTGACAGTCACTGAAAGTAACAGCCATGCTGATCATGCTGAAACAGCAGTGAAATAAAATAAACATGACTGAATTGCTTCTGTTGTGCTAATGGTGGAGAGGAATGCTATAAAATAATGAACTGTCAGGTGGCAGTAGAATTCTGCCCTTTTTTTCGTATAATGTTTGTGGTTTCCAGTGGCTTTTATTTTTTGTCACACTTGTTACATAGATATTTAAGCTTTTATAATGATACCTGATGATAGTCATCTAGTCTTCTGGCAAATAATCAGCTTCAGTGCGGAGTAGCTCCCCACACACATTGGGTACTAGTCACCCGTGTAACTCCAGAAGAACAAAATAACATCTGCCTGTTCCCTCAAAACTGGTAAATTTTAGATCATTCAGTTGCTTCTGATTCAAGAGAAAGGGTAGCAGAACTTCTAGCTAAAAGTTTGTAGGCTGGAATAAATGTTTCCTGGTTGTGTTGAGTGGTTAAAATAAGTGTCAGCTGGTTCCGGGGGTGTTAAAGGACATGACACAGTGCTTGTGGATCTGGGTTTCTTCCTGCACCTGTCTTTGCTATGCGTTTTCCAGCTGATGCTGTATGTGATATATTTGAAACTTAAGTGCAGATGTTGTATAATGAATCACTTTTTTTGTTGGTTTGGACACCTTTACATCACTTCTTCGTTCATCATCTGTTTGAGGGGGTTCCTGTTAAACTCTCAGAAATATCGCAAAGGTGGTTTGATCATCCTTCACGTCACTTTTGATATCAATGCTATGCCATACAGACAGATTTTTCTATTTAAAAAAAAAAATCTGAAAAAAAGTCATACTTTATAGTATAGTTGGGGAAAACCTTGATACTTTTTCTTGGGTTATTTTTTTTGCTAGATTTAGCCCTTCTAAGTCCTAAAATACTTGGAAGTATGCTTATCACCAACGCTTCTCTAAAATCTCAAGAGATAGCATTGCTAAGAGCCCTGTACGTGAATAATCTTAAAATACTGAGAGAAGTTTTATATCTGCTGTCTTCCCAGAAGCACCATGCATCACCCAGTAAAAATAGATTTGTGATGATATAGCAGTAGCAACATTCTCAGTCTAGAAGTTGTTCCCTTTGGAGTGGGATGTGCGGCGCTGAATTCAGATGGGCACATGAGAGACTGGCAACTCTGTGGGTAGGGTTGTGAGCAGGAAAAAAGCAACATTAGTTGAATTTTTGGAATAGCTGTTTTGATGCTGAACCTGGGAAATCGCGAGATGACTTTTAATGAAATCCCTGGTATCCTGGAAATTCGCTCGCTTCTCTATGGAATTTTTCCTTACAAGGTCAGTACTTAAACTCCCTAGTGGCATTTTTCGAATATACTTTTAGAACCTCTAACTCTTTAAACTTGGCAGAGGCAAGCAGCTGCAGCCCTAAAATGATCCTTGGCAGTTGACTACTGCTTTCCCCAGCTGGCAAGTTTTCCTGTTGTTTTCCTCTTCCCTTTTGTGTCAGGCAGTTGATGATATTTGTTTGTCCTGTAATGGGAAAGCAGTTTCCTCCATCCCATATTAGAACAAAGTCTGATATTTAGTTTGATTCCTGGTTTGCTTGGTTTTTTTCCTCTCTCATGTAGCTGCTTCAAAACACCATGGGTGCCATCCAGAACTGCGTGTTTGTTTTTCTTGCTTTATCAATATCTGCACAGCCTCAAGTAATTAATGGTTGTTTCCTCCTTGTACGTTCATAGTCAGTGGGATTATTAATGCTATGGTTACCCACACAGAATTCTTCATGGAGAATTAAGGAATATGTTGAGGACAAAAAATTCATTGTAGAGCCGAAGAATTTGAACTTATATTTCTTACAGTAATTCAGTAGCTTACCATCAGACTTGTTCTCTTTTGTCATGGAATTTTTGACGTTTTAAATTCTCCATGTAGGGTATAATATAGTAATTCCTTCATTGATTCCTGTGTGGATTACAGTGTTTCCCAGGTTTTGTCATGGATAGCTTTCTGGTTTCTTGGTTCAAAGCATCTCCAAGACAAATGCAGATATCTGTAAACTGTTTGTGCACTTGAATGTGAGGAGGACACAGTGGTGTGGTGAGCTTTCTTCTTTGAAAAGGATTAATGTGTCCTGTGCCCCATTCTAGTTTTTAATGGAGCTCATTTATCTCATAGAAGGTGAAGCCACATTCCTGAATTGAAGGGTTTATTAAACTAACTTTTACATGTTTTCTGTGGTATGGTCTTGGTAATCTATGATCTCTTGTCTAAACTTAATCTCTCTATTGCCCAAGAGTACTTCTGTAAGTTATTCCTCTCTACCCTAAATAAACTATGTAAGAATTAATAGTTAGACCTAAGTAAAAATTCCAGATGAGTGAAAAAGAGTCCAAATTAGTTTTTTCTGAGGTATGAACAGCATTGTTTTATGCGATATTTTAGCAGCTGTGAGTGTTGGGAGTTTCCAAATTGATGACACATGTAGTGTTCCAGCAAATTTGCTTATGACTTTAGCTAAGGTCCAAGGTGGTGGTGCGCTTCATCCATGGAAATTGTCTGCAAACTTATTTTCTGTGAATAATGATAAATTGATATTGCTATTATTTATGCTTTCCTGCTTCTTCCTAATCCCAATCCCCCCTTCCGAATAAAAGCCAAAGAACCCAAACCTGACGTGTTAATCTGACATTTAGTATGTCCATTTATTTTTATAGAAGTAGTTGTGCCATGCCTTCATACACCAAAAATGTAAAAATTCTTTCCCTTCTATGAAGTTACTGAACTCTCAAACTCTTCAAAGGACCTTCTGGGAAAGAAACCCACCAAAACAGTTTTGCAAAGTTCTTCTTGGCTCCTTCTTGTTTATGCTTTCTTTCTGTCACGTACACAACAGTTCAGGGCAGGGAAAAACTTAAAACACTTGAAACTCAGCAGATGAAGAAAGATAATGACTAACAGTTACTGATGACGTTCTTGTGGTACTTTAAACTATACTCAGAGTAAAGCAATTTACACAGTGTTAAACTGTGGTGTTTGAGGTTGGAGGAGGAGCCACCTTATCCCACTGTACTTACATTTTTTGAATGTTGCCCTTTGGGTAGGGACAAGATGGTCAGACAGTGATTCTGGGTATGGCTCTGGCTCCCGAAGCAATTTTAGTGTCCCCTGGAGGACACTGGTCAGTTATAGGCCAGCCAAATTACAGTTACTGCCTGGAAGACAGGGAAAGGAGAGGAATTCCTTTTTCCTGGGTTAATATCGGGGTTGATACTGTTCCATATTGTTGTTGACTACCTGGACAATGGAAAGAAGGGCAACTTCAGCAAGTTTGTGGATAATACTAAATGGAGTGGGAGCAGTTGATACGGGTAGGGTAGGGATGCTTTTCAGAAGGAGTTTGTCAGGCTGGAAAAATGGATTGAGAGAAACCTCATGCAGTTCATCATGGGCAAATGAAAGTTTTAGTATCTGGGTTGGAAAATATCTGTGCAATAGTACAGGCTTGTGGTTAGAGAGCAGTGCTGTGGAAAAGGACATGGGGAACTGATGAAGAGCAGCAGTGTGAGTCAGCAGTGTGCCCTTGTGGTGAAACAGGACCAACTGCAGCAGGTCAAGGAAAGTGAGTCTTTCAGTGACAGTTCTGCATGTGTCAAACCACATCTGGAGTATTGTGTCCAGTTCTGGGCTCCCTGGTGCAAGGAAGATGATGATGAACTGGAGCAAGTCCAGTTGACTAACGTGATCAGGGGCTGACACATAGGACATAAGAGCCTGACAGAACTGAGTTTGTCCAGAAGAGACATCTATGGAGTAACTTATTACTATTTTCTGTCACCTAATGGGAGGGTACAAAGGTGACAGACACAGACTCTTGGAGATAAACAATGTTAGCACAAGAGGCAACACATGAAACGGCAACAAGTGGAATTCCAACTACGCATCAGTGGAAGGAAAATTTGGCATCAGGGTGGTCAAACACTGGAAGAGGTGCCCAGAGGGCCTGTAGGATTTCCATCCTTGGAGGCACTCGGAGCTCAACTGCCAAGGCCTTGAGCAACTTGATCTAAGCTGGCGCTGCTTTGAGCAGGGCATTGGACCAGGTGACCTTAGAAGTTCCTTCAAAACTAAATTACTGTATGAGCTGAAGTAGGGGGGAGAGCGGCTTGAACCAGATGGGGTCTGACAACACTTGTTAGATTGCCTGTTGTGATCTGCAGATGTTCCTGTAAAACTGTAGATGCTTGACTGCTTAGCTGGAAATATAAATGGCTCAAAGCATACAGATGGTTTCCTTTTGTTTTTTTCTTACTTCATTCAGTAATACGCACTAACACTTAGGGCAGTGACTGTCTTACAGCAGTAAGACAGTAAGAATATGTGTTACGGGAGGGGCCGCACTGAAGAAGCCCTTACTGAAATAGTCTTTGTTGTTGGCTGCTGTTCTATGTAAGGTAGATAAAGTAGTTGCTTTGCCTCCTGCAGAAAAGAAAGAAGCACAAACTCCTTTGTCTAGGATAGCAAAAGAAACCATGCAGAGTGTTGTGGTCATGATTCATGCTCCCTCTAGTTCAGCACCTCAGCTGCAAGAAGTTTTCTCCTGTGGATGATTTTATTTGCCTTCCATGTCCTCATTTTGTAAGGAAGTTATTCAATTATATACTCGTTGAATATATCATATACTATGTGATGATATATCTTGAGACATCTTCCTTGGTCTTTTAGTTACTGTGATCGTCTGTCCTGAAGGAACTACAGACTTAAAACAAAATTTCTTCTTGAACAGTCATTTTTCATTTTTTCTTCTAGGTGTCCAGGTACATAATAAAATGACAGATAAGATGATAATGTGCTCTAGGATCCAAATCTTGCAAAAGTGGATTCCTCCAAATGGGAGCAGCAAATACAAGCCTGTTATAGCTGGGTATTTAGTGGCTTGATTTTTTGAATTGATTGCCCAGCTTCAGGCATCTGCTTTGAAAGTCTTTTATGAGAATATCGTCATACAGACAAATAGTTTCAGTTCTGGAAGAGGTAAAAAGTCATCATTTCCACCCCCCCACCCGCCCCCCATCTCCAGTGAGTCATGGTAGTTGATAGAAAGGCTCAACAGTCTATTCTGACAAATGCCTAGGACATATTGCAATACCATAAATATGTTCGAGTCCTGTACAGAAAAGATCAAAGAAATCCTTGGAAAAGACAAAGCTGACCTGGGTTTTTTTGTGGTTTGTAAAGGCTTTTTTTATTATTATTATTTTTTAAAGGTGTGAGTGTATACCACAGAGCTTTTCTGGCTGCAGTATGTCTTTCTATGTGCAACTGATTTCAAAGTCATGATGAGGATGTCCTAAACCATAAAAAGATTAGGAAGCGGCTAAAGAATAGGTAGCAATGTTTGCACTCTAAAATGGTGAGTCAGAGTCATGGGTGTATGTGGCCATGGACTTGGCAAAATGCAGGGCAGCTGTTCAGAATCTGCAGTAAAGGGAGAGGGACCTAAATGAAAGTGGGTGTCTTTAAAAAATTTTTTTTTTCTGGCATTGATCACTTAAACACTTCTATATTTAAAAACAAATTTTAAAAAAATTTCCAGTGTGTATTTGCTAAATAGTAATATAGATAGCATGAAGGTTTTGGCATGAAGTAAACTTAGAGTAAAGAGCTTTTGTGCTTGTTTAGCTCTGTGAGCTATTTCCAGTTTACTTGGCTCTTCCTGCATGAAAAAGCCTCGTGTGCTGCCACTGCTGATTAATATAATTTACCATTTTAATTCAGAGGGACAGGTACGGAACATACAAGTGTAAGGACAATCGGATGTTGGCAGCCTGATGTGATCTGAACATGATTAATAATAACTCTGCAGGGCCTGGCTTGTTATAGACTTAAAAACCAACGAACCAGCCCCGCCTCCCCCCCCCGCCCCAACCCTCACCTCCTCTGAAATTAAAACAAAGTTCTGTGCTTTCTGTGCATATGTGCATGTCAGTGTTCTCTAGAAGCTCCTCTTTTCCTTTAGCTTTCTTGCTTGCAAACCTGTGAGCCAAATGATGGACTGGATGAGTGTCAATTTTAGTTATCAAATTTTTCTGTTTCAAGGAGTTAGCTTTTTTTTTTTTCTTATTGGCTGTTCTAGTGAAATTGAATGTTGAGTAGATGAGTCTAAAATTCTGCAAAGCCACTGTTTCCAGAATACCTGAGGCTTTGTCCCTTAGCTGTGACGTAGTGTATGGGCAACAAAATCTAAAAGGGGAATACTCATTCATCTTGGTTGTTTATTAAAAAAAAAAAAAGAAGTTTATTGAATGTCATCAAACATAGCTATTGTTTTGTTATTCCTCTGGAAATGGGAGAGACCATGGTGTGAACACGGAGAAATTCCTCTGAACACACATAACATTTTTGCTTATTTTGGGTTAGAGGTTGGTAGCCTTCCTAAAATATGGGCCCTTGGCAAACTTTAGTTTCAATATTCAGTGAAGATATACACTGTCAAAGGGGGAAGAGAAAATAGCGAGAATGTTTGCCGTCATGTACTGTACTTATATAGGCTTCCGGTGTATCCTGAGAGAACTTCTCGGATCTTTCTGCTCCCAAATCTAAACAACATAATCCCTCAAATCTCCAGAGAGATTGCTGAGGAAGACAGTAAGGCTTCTTGTGGTTTACAGTGTCCTCGTAGTCTAAGTAACTGTGACTAGAGTCCCAGCTATTTCTTTAGTGTTTCCTGAGCTCTTGGTGAAAACAAAAGGGTTGAATTTTCCTTTTTAAAATAAAATGTTGAGCAGTCGCTCCCTCCATTCAATAAGCAGCATAGGTGTTTCTAGCTGCCAGCTGTTGCTGTAGAGGGAGGTGGTAAATGTGCAGGATGTGTGTATTGTTTTCAGAGGAACACAGTCACAGTTGGTTTGGCAGTCTTCCGCTGCTTCTGTGTTGTGTTGAGTCAGCTGAAGTATTTATATCCATTTTTAGCATCACTTTTGATAAATCACAAATGTAGATGCCTTTGGTTTGACGACTTGAGTGTCTTAAATTTGCATGTGCTAAATCTCTGAGTTGAGGAGTGGATGCATTTTGGAGATTATTTGTTTTGGATCATGTAGGACTGCATTAAAAATCTATTCTGGGGTGCTCTGGCTCCGTTTTGTAGCTTCCAGGTATGAATGTCACAATTTATTGAAGTCTCTACTTGTTATGGAATAGAGTGACTGATTAATAGCTGAGTCTGAAACCTGTTAGACTACAGATTTTGCTATATTGTGTCCCATCATAGTATGGGATTGCCTTAAAATTAGATTACAATTTACTGAAGCAATAGAAATAGGCTATTTGAAGAGACAAATCACTGTCTTGCAGTGCGGCCTTAATTATTTGTCATAAAAGGCTTAATGTAAGTTTAAGTAAAATAATAGAAGTTTACATAAATTGCAGTGTAATATATGATATAATGCTGCTGAATTCTAGGTAATTGTGGTCCAGATGAGTAAGTGCTCTTTGTAGACTGTCGGATGCAGGTGTTTTCCTGTTGATGACAGCAATCACTCCTAGTGGTTATAGTGCTGAATTCAAATGTAACTCTGCAAAATGAAAAGCAGAATTTTTGTTTCATTTGTTTCTGTTCAGCTATCTCTTCCTTCTGTAACCTGAAATTGCAGGAAGAAAGAGAGTGTGAAAATTCAGTGTGTCTGCTGTTAAAGTTGGAGGAGGTTGGTAGAAGTAACATGACCAAAAAGATCATTATAGTTCATACTGAGCTTTCAAATACTAGCTTCAGGGCTTGAAGGAAAGGGTGAGAAGGGTTTCTGGGTGAGATAGTGGACAGCATTAGAGATGATTATGTTTAAACTCCATTTTCTCTGGGAATGCTGAGGATCTTAGCCCAGCTAGTAGTTAGTAGAAAATGAGAGAGTGATTGACTTATGCTAGTAGCATCAGATGGCTTTCTAGTGAAGAACCATTGAGAAGCAATTCATAAATTCATTAGCTGAACTCTCTGGCTGCACTGTATTTTTCTTTCTCTTCTATTAGGCTGAGGTAGGTGTAGTGCATGCATTTGATTATGTAGTCTTCTCTCAGCCATCCTCCCAGGATGGACTAGGCATGCCAATTATGCTTCACGGCTAAGCATTAGACTATGTAGTCTCCTACTATTTCTTCCATTCATGTATTTCTAGAACTGTCTTATTGATCATTAAATGACAATTTTCTGAAATCTAGATTTTCACACTTCATGAAGCAATAGTGCAGTAGATACATGCTCCACTTTTTGTTTTAGCTCATAGTGCCTCGTGTTTTAAAAAAATCAGTTTGAGGAGGAGGTACTCCAGTGCGTGTCACTGGAGTCTTCCTGGTGTAGCTGTTTGTAAAAGGCACTGTTTTGCAGGGACCCTTAGCATGTATAGGGCAATTCATCTTGACTTTGGAAGAATTTATCCATTTATTTTTCTGCTTTGTGTTATGATTGTATCTTACTGTTATGAAAGTCAACAAAGTCCTCAGTAGTTTGTCAAAATAAAACACAAAAAAACCCCAAACCCCCAAAATGACTGTAAAAGATTTTGTCTTTTTATTTGCTTAATTTTGCCAATTTTTATGATTTCAAACTTTTCTCAATATGAGGGCTGCGAAACTCTTTCATGTGGCACCTCATATTTGCTACAATTATTCTTCTGTTGCCAGGAGTTGGAACTTCTAATATATTGAGAGGTAATGATACTACCTGGTTTTTCAAGTAATCCTTTTCTAGAGCTGATGCCTCTAAGTTGTGCTTATAAAGAGATTCACACATTACAAATTCAAAGACGACGACTGTCTGAAAGAGGCAGTTTGTTACATGCAGTGGTTTGTATGACGTAGCTTGTAC
This sequence comes from Gymnogyps californianus, assembly GCF_018139145.2. Classification (NCBI taxonomy): domain Eukaryota; kingdom Metazoa; phylum Chordata; class Aves; order Accipitriformes; family Cathartidae; genus Gymnogyps; species Gymnogyps californianus. The sequence continues at coordinate 152,442,741 of NC_059471.1, forward strand.
CTCATGTCTTCGGAAATCTGTTGAAATAGGCTTTTTTTTTTCCTGCATGTAATGTACCTAAAATGAGCAGTGGAGTATTTAATGGACTTCTAAAGAAGCTGCATGGAGCGGGTAGTGTGACGGGTGAGTATCTGGCTGTCTAGAAAACTTTCTAAAGAAAGCTGATGGCATCATCTCTGCCTGATGCCATGGGATTTTTTCATGAGGGTTCATTACTGTGGCGTGCTGGAAAATGTCAAGTCTTTTATTCTGCCTGAAAATTCTCTAGTACCACTTCAGTAATGTAATAGTCAACGCAGAAAAGAGTCAGAAGGTTTTGGCAGTTGCTGCTTACATATTTCTATGCTGAATTTTGCATGGCTCAAACATGTAGCAGTAGAAGGCTTGGAGGCCTTCTGCTGAAGTTGGGTATAAAGACCACAAAGATGAGAAGCAAAACTGGAAGAGCACCAAATGCAGATTATAAGATTGTTGTGTTTACGAGTTTCCTAGTACTGGAAAATAATAATTAACTCACTACTAGACAGTTTAATACTATGAAAAGAGTAGTGAGACTACAAGTGGAAGCAACTTACAGAAATCCTTTCTCTGAATTTCTTCATGTCTTTCTAGTTCTTCACAAACTAAAACACAGAACCGCTCTTCTACATTGAGTGACAGCCATTCTGCATTGCCAGAACTGCCCATTATTTTCTTAAGAAGTGAGGGTTCTTAAAAGGTCTTAAAGATGTGACTGGACTATAGCTTATATAATGTGGAATAGAACATAGCTATAGAGTTCTCCTTATTGATGGCACTGAGTCAAGTGAATCTTGACCTGTAAGGATTTTCTTTCTTTTTAAAGGAACGTTTTCTTTGACTTGTGCCCACTCGCACAATCTGCTGTTAGTATGTGTTGAAATATTTCTTGTTGCTTATTTCCTGAGCTATGTCAGTAAGTTATGAAATTCAGAACTTCCTTTTGTATATAATGAGTTGATAATGTTCATTCTATGCCCAGTTTAAGGACTGTCTCCTAGATGGGTAGAGTTACTTGCACAAAAACATTGGAATGTAAGGATTTCTGGTCGCAGTAATGACATTCCTATATAAGGCATGGGTAGCTGTAAGTAGACCTCTTTTTTTGCCTGTTTTTTTTTTAGTAGATTACTGTTTTTGAACTAAATTTATGACCTGTGGGAGAGTCTCAGAAATATTTGAAAATAAAGATATACATAGTTTTCTCATCCTGGCCTGTAGCTGATACAGATCTCTTTTAAAGGATTAGAAGACAGCAGGAGTCCAGTAAGTTGTCTAGTAGCCTGTGATCAAACTTGTCTATGCAGGAGTGTATTCTGTAGTCTAGATCTAGTTTTTCTGCTAATATCAACAAGAAAGCATGTTTCTTGCTGTCGTTGAGGAAGGAAAAGTCATCTGTCAGTGTCCAAGGGCAGTTGCACTGAACTGAATTCTCATCGCTTGGATGAGCAGCAGCAGAAGCAGAACATGAGCGTGTTGATCCAAGGCGGCTATCCCTGCAACGAGAAGTTGAATCTTCTGACCTTCCTCATAGTGCACGATGGATTTGTGTTCAAATTTGAACTTATTTTCTGACAGTTTCCTAACCTTTCCTTCCTATTTTTCTGTCACATGCAGCCTGAGAATAGTGATCATCTGTGAGACTACGGATGGAAGTGGTGCATGTCACTACAGCCCACCCACATCATTAGCAAGCAGTGCGTTGCCAAATGTTCTGTTTTCTGGAAAGTGAAGTTTAGATAATATTTATATCTACCAGAGTGCCTATATTCTAGCTGTTTAAAATGTAAGTACAGGCAGACTAGATGGAGAGTATTTCACTGTAGTGTATATATGCACTGTATATACACATTTGCACTATATTGTATTACTTGAGGGACATAGAAACACGTTAAATATTCAACCCTGTTTGTACTGCATGGTTTTGACACAATGAGCTCACCAGTGCTATAGCAAGACAATCAAAACTTCAAAAGTGTTTCTAAAATTTTTTTTGGTGAGCAAGATCAGTTTTAGTTCCGCTTTGTACGTATGTATGTCAGTCATTAGTAATTTCTCAGAATGTGTAGGAGTCTTCCTTTGTAGGTATGTCTTGATTTATGCTGTTTATTTTTTTCCTTATCCTTATGTGTAGTAAGTATTTCTGCAATTAAAGACAAACTACGCGCTCTGTACAAGCTTGCGGCGCATGGGTCGTGCGCATTGGACTTCATCTGGATCTGTGGGTAACTGTGCATTGTTTGGGTCATAATAAACCATCTCCTGCATGGCTAATTCCCTCAACTATTACTTACGTTGAAAATAATCTGAAAAAGACATAACCTGTGGTTTTGTGCTGTATGCCTCTAATGCCATATATCTGTCATGGGTCCACCTGGAAGCCCCAACTGTGACCAAGACCCCCAGTACTCATCAGACTTTTTAAAATAGTCTCTGCCAAAACCTTCATTTTTTTGCAGCTGTGAAACTGGCTGCTCGTCCTTGTGGGAGGAGGTAGACTGCACAGAGAACTTTGAGCCATTGAAATATATACAAAATAAAAAGAGGAGTATTTTGGGTGACTCCAGTGGAACACATAGGTACTGTCGGGCTAAGTGGTACTGTAAATTTGGGTTGTAAAAAAGCTAACTCACTTGTGTGAGCTGGCACGGGAGGTAGGTGGAATTTTTAGCTTTTGTTGGTGTGGCCTTCACCGCTACCAGTAAATCCTGTGATACCGCTTTTGCTTCCGCTTGGCAGTGCTGTCAGCTGTGGGCATGGATGGGGCATGCTCCACAATTGCCTGATCAAGTACCCAAGCCTGGTTTCTTTACACAGCTTACTGCTGGCTGATCTGTCGACCTGCTGAAGGAGCTTCAGGCTAGGGAAAAGCAAGGAGTTTTATAAAATTAATCTGTTGCTCGGTCAGAAAACTGTTACAGACTGCTCAGAAAAGTGTTTGTGTTGGATCTAACACAGATGTTTCTAGATCTTAGAAATCTGTGGCAAAGTGGTGCCTGCCAAGTTTGGAGAGGAATTTAAATCGAATCAATGTGAATTATGTGAGTGGGTCTGCTAAATGCATTTCAAGAATTTTTCTGGGTTCTTTGCCACTAATAGGTTAGCCACCTGCAATGGGCTAAAGCACAAGGATGCTGATGTAATATTTAGTACAGCTCAAATACCACCGCTCCTGCTGTACCTCAGATTACCTCTATGAAGCATATATCAAAGTTCTGGAGTTAGAACAACTTTTTTTCTTCCCAAGTTTAATCGATGAAGTACAAGAAGTTCCTGTATCTGCATGGAGGAGACTAGCACACTGAATACCCATAACATCTTTAATTATTTTATGGTAGCATGGTTTCTCTACATGTCCTTACTCTCCTACTGTTCGTGTTTTTTACTGAAGGATACTTTATAGAGGAGGGAACGTACAGGCTATTCTTCTTCCAGAGACGCCATTTCTGTCTTTGTTTACAAGTTCTGGTGGGAGTTGTCCAAGCCAGGGTAGAAGAGCAGTCCTGTGGTTCTCATCCAGACTTCTCAGAAACTCTTTAGTAAAATGTAAAGAGAAAGGAAAGCCCTGTGGCCACAGTTCCCACCCATGTGCTACTCTGATGTCTGTTCGGCTTTCATTGAGATCTTAACTGATAAATAAAGAGCGGAGGGCAGAGCCCCTGGGGTTAGGCTCTCCCCCAGAGCTGGTTTTACTCTTGCATTGCTCAGAACAACGTCCAAAGAGCTGTCTGTGATCTCTCTTTGAGCCTTCCGTGTCTGAGCTTTGGCTGGCTCAGCTGTCAAATGCTGAATGTCAAACCTAGGAGGCTGCTGCTTTTCCATGGAAACGCTCTGTGCGATTGCAGAAATAATCAGGCATGTCTGGTGGTTGCTGTGCCCTATTGTTGGATGCTTCCAGACACTGAACTGAATTGTCCTACCTTGACAAACTGAGTTTTCAGCTAAAATCCAGCTCTGCTTTTGTCATCCCTCTTGCTTTTTTTTTTTTTTTTTTTGAATGCGGATGGATTGAAAAGCATTAGTGTCACAGTTTATTCTGCTGTTGGAATGTAAGCCCCTTGATGTTGGCTCTCCCTTTCTCTCTGTTCATGCACATCTTGCAAAAGCAGCTCCAGACCTCTTGCTCCTGGGTAGGTACCACCAATATGAGCTGTCTCATGCCTTGCATGTGCAAGGCCTGAGCTGCAGTATCCTCTTCAGGGAGTCTGTGCTAACATACATTCTCTTTAACAGCTCTTCCGTGCACTACATTTTACTATTGACATAAAAATAATTCAGTTTACAAAAAATCCTGTTAACTGTTTCTTTGTGATCAGCAATTTCCAAGAGGATTTTCTTTACTAGCGAAAGGAGTTCTAATCTAGGGCCTTTGGATTGATGGATTTTTTTTTTTTAAATTACATTTTACATAATTTACTTTCCATAATACTTTAAAATTATATTAATCAGTGTGCCTGACTAACTCTAGATATGCTTTGGTGTTGGCTTTAAAGAAAAAACATCCTTTTCTGTCCTTTTCTACAGGCATTACTAACTTGGAGGCACTACTGATACAGCTCAGTGGGAGAGGTGCCGTAAAGTATTTGGAAACTAGAGTAATTCCAGTTTATGGAATAAGTGTTTCAGTGTATTGGGCTGGTGCTGTTCCTGATCTGAAAGTAACTATCTTTGGAGACATAATAGTAGAAGTCTTGATTTTTCTACTTCTATAAGGAATTTAATTTTATGACTTGAAAGTTATTCTGGAGGACTGCCTATGAAGGAAGGATAACTTTCAGCCTTGTACACCAAATAGGTCACTAAGATGGCCTAGTATGAGCTCTGTCCATGTTTCTTTGTTGTCCTTTAATGATAGTTGCCAAAAATAAACATCCACAGAAACAGCTGTTGTAATATTGGAAGAATGATTGCTGCAGTAGATGGAGACAGTCCATGTCATTGAACTGGTGAGAAGGAGATAGCTCGTCTCCTGCTGCGAATCCCACTTTTGTAAGCAGTAACAGTTTGGAAGGGAAAGGTTTATCGCTCAAAATGTTGACATCACTTAGTCAAACAGCGGCCGTAAGAACAAGAGCAAAACAGTTGTTGCCCCTTCTCGCCCAGCATGCATGTGATCCCAGGCTGTGTGGGCACCCTGTGAAAGAAGAAGAAACTCCATAGTCTTGTTTCTTGTGACGTTGAGGAAGCATGTGCCGATGCGAAACTGTGTGGTCTGAAAATACTTGGGAAGTAAGGGGAGTGCAACACACCAGACATGAGGTCCCCATTTGCTTTATATCTGCAGAGGTGTTGCTGAGGAAGCATTTGCTGTCTGCAGGGCTTAATTCATTGCTTTCCTTCTGCAAAGTACCATGTTTTTTTAATTTAGGAAAACAGCCAATTGAGGTTGAGACTGGAAGAGCATCCCTGTCATACAAAGGCATCTTAAAGGACCAGAGTGGAAGCATTAGCCCTTCTGTGCTTATCACAAAAAATGTTAAATCTTGGGATTCTGGACAAGTAAGAGGAAATTTTGCAAATTTCAGCCCTTACAATTGTTTACAGAATATTTTTTTATACTCTTAAAAATGTAGACATCCTGTTTCCCTTGAAATGAACTTCCTCAATACCAGATGGTATCAAGTTAAAAGAAATCTGTACATATTATATTGAGGTTGCTTTCTTTTTAGAAACAAAGGTGATACTATAATAGAGCAGATCAATGGTCTATTGTATTGCTTTTTCTCTGGCAGTAACGTACAGTTGGTACAACTGTCAGGAATTACAAGGTTGTTTTAGTAGAACTCTAAAAACAGGTATGAGAAATGGGCGGAAGTTCAAAACCATGCATGTGTGAGGCCTGGTGTCACTTAGATGCTGTGGTTGGCTTTATAAATAAAGCTTTCAAATCTTATGCAGAAAATGGAGACTAACTTCCATCAACATGCCTTAGTCTCAACTCGTGTAACTTGTTTTGGGTGAATAGATTTTAAGCGGTCATCACCAAAAACCCTAACATATCCAATTTGAAAAGCATACATTTCTAAAGCCTAGTTTGAGTCTCCATCAACTTGAGTAAAATACCAACGTCTTGGTCTATCAGATAGCAGCTGGAACTGTAAAAAGTTGAAGCACATGGTGTCATCGTTATAAAAGACAATCCATTCAATGGAATCAATTCAGGAGACAGGATGTCAATATGTTGTTTATTTTTCATTAATATCTTCCAGCTAAAAACAGTTTATTCCTGAATTCCTATCTGGCTGAGACTGGGCCAAAGAATAAGGGGAGATGGCTAAGTTTTCTTTCACTTGTCCACTCCTCCTCAAAAGCATTTTGGATGTGCTGTTTTCTTCTCTCCCTTTCAAGTAGTTTGAATAAAATATTTGTCAGATATACAGAGGATACTTTTTTAGTGTTGCTCCATGTAACTTACGTATTACTTCTGCCAAAATTTGTAGTGCATCCCATTGCCCCTTTCTGTGTGTAATGGCTGCTCCGTGTGGTTTATTCAAATTTTTGCATTGTATCTGTGTAAAATCAGACTTTAGAATTGAAGAAATTCCAAGTAAGAGGCTGAAATGGATTCTGACTGCTCTTGCCCTTTATTCTGCTAGCAATCCTCCTATAATGAGTGCAGCCAGTACTTGTTCAGAAACAGACGGTCTGTTTTTGAAGGTTGGTGTCTGGAACAGGTTTTCCAATGGCAAAATTGCTTATAATATTTCAGTAAACATTCTTTTGGGTTTTGTTTTTTTTTTTTTAATACAAAGTTAGAATTAACATAAATCTAGAAAACTACTTTGTAGGAGGTCTCTTTCATGAAGGAAGAAAAAAGACTGAAACTGAACTTGTATCCCTGTAATTTCGAAGTCAGTCTGTTTGCCAAGAATTGTAATTGCTACAGGTTTGTTTTTTTTTTTTCCCCCAGGAATGCATAAATACATAAAATCTATTAGTATATTAAAACTAATTTCTGAGCCATGGTCTCTGTTTTTAAGAGGCAAAACAAGAAATGCTATCGGTGTGTTTCATAACACTTAAATGCTGAAAAGTTTTTATTATTAACAGTTGGCAAGTTAAATAGGAAACTGGCTTACTTCCTTACATTATTTTACCGTTGTTGCTGATGGATGATTAGGTTTGGAGTCCGTGGTTGCTTAAGAAATTTTTGAAGATGCAAAGATTGCTTATTTAGAGGAAGAAAGTGGGTTGAAATTAGCGGCATGAGTCAGAATGATCTACTAGTTCTGGAGGGGAAGTTGGCAGACCTGGGTTTGGTCCCATGCCTCTCACTGGTACCCACAGTGCCCTTGTGAGCTCTGCGAGTCACCTCCGAAGTCTGGGTCCTCTTTAGCTGCCATGCCTTCCACGGCGGGGCCTCTCCTACAGCTTATGGGTATTCAGGCCCTGTCAGCAGTGATCTGAGGGGCTTCCAGTGTTAATGCACTAGCAGTTTAATAGTGGCGTCTCTTACCAACGTAAGAAAAACTTAACTGTGCTTGCTATGAAACAAAACTAACTTCCTTATGCAGTGAGGATGAGGGAAACTGAAAATTTGGGGGCAGGGGGAAGAAAATTACTGAGCTCCGTGCCTGGAGCCACCCAGAGGAAAAGACAGCGTTTTTGTGATGATGGGTTCCAGCACAGGGTTTTTCAGTCTTTTACAGGAACGAACGCTGCCCTGCAGGACCAGCTACAAGATCAAAGGTGCCATTAAGGGAGAAAGGAAACCATTTTCCCTTCCTCAAAAGAATAATTCAGCAGACCTAAATTAGCATGTAGGAACTTGAAGTCCAAATTTGGCTCAGCTTTAAGTAAAATTACCCACGTTTCTTTGACGCTCTGTTAGTCATAAGCGCTGCATGGTTTTGAGAGTGAGGGAGAGAAAGTTTGAATGCGTCAACAGAGTCAATCCATGGACTACCATGCTGCGTGCTTTTTCACATCCAGTGGTTTGAACCTTAAATATTTTTAGACATGGTGCTGTGCAACTCATCAGTATTTAAAGCCTTAATATGTTCTTTCAAAGCTCTCTTTATTTTGTAGACGAGATCATTATCGGTTGGTCTTGAAAAGCCACTTCCCTTTCCCCTCCAGATAACGTTGGTGGGAATTTCACCAAGCTGGTGCACACCATCAGTGTAGGTGTGTAGCTACGCAGGATCTGGTGCGGTGAGAGCAGTGGTTTCAGGCACAGCTTTGATGCAAAAAAAGGCTTTTCCAGACACGCTCCCCCCGGCAGCCTGATTGTGCAGCAGAGAGACACGGCGGTTTTGCCTGCTGCTGAATCAGCGTTGGTCTTGGCAGATGCAGGAGCAGATAAGCCTGACAGAAGCCCTAAGACCAAAAGCAAGGGTCTGTGCGGTTCTTGTCGAGGAAAACCCAGGTTGGGAGATTATAGTATTCTTTAGGGGAGCAATTTCAAGGTCTGGGAGATAGATATCAGGCAGCAAACATTCCCATCATGTTGATATCAAACCCGTTCAGGGGAAATAAGCCTGCCTTCAGAAAATCATTTTGCCAGGGGGAAAAACAGTCCTCAGCTAATTTCTCTGAACCCTCTGTTTTAATAGTAAATGAAAACTCTCCCTAGCTTCACCTCCATCTTAGCATGTGTTTCACCCCCCCTTCCCCCCTTTCCCCCCCTCGTGTCGCGGGAATAGGCAGCGTCAAGGTTAAACCTGGTTGCAAGCTTTTGTTAAGGTGTTCTGCCTGCTTGCGAAGGCAAGGCACCTGCTAGGCATGCCCAGTGAGCGCTAGGAGCTGGCTCTCCCTTCGCTAAGGCTTTGCAAGGCTGAAGCACAAAGAGCGCTTGTCACCCAGTCCCTGGGAGTCTCCCAGTGCTACCACTAGCTGGGGAGGACTTGTTACCATGGAGGCTGCCATCTGTTCACTCCCCGCTGGAATGTGATTATCCTTGCTGGGTTGGGAACCAGCAAAAGCAGGGGAGCGTGTGCTGTCGGCAATTATCTGCAATGGAGTGCGTTAATGGAAGGCTGGAATTAGCTAGCTGGAGGAGCGCATAAAAGGATTTTACCAAAACTGTTAATGATTTCTAACCAAGAGGAGTAAGCTTTTTGCAAGGTCAGTACTAAATTCATTATGTATGTAGGTAGGTAATTTTTAGTTGGTGCAGTGGCTTTATGATTTAAGGATGATAGCACTACGGAAATAATGCTTATTGTTAAGAGGGTGTATGTGGGGGAATTGTATTTTAAAGATCTTTTGTTTGTCTGTTTCAGTTCAAGCAGTTTAATTTGGGGTCATTAAAGTAGTAAGTCAGAACAATAACTGGCCAAACTGACACAAATGGAGCAATTCGTATCTCTTTATGAAATGCTGTTCGCTGCCAAATCTGTTTGATTTACATGCCTTTTCACGCTGATTGCTTTTTGTCTGAGTGATTTCTTTTTGGATGTGATACGTGTTTGGTTTTCGTACTGGCATGAAGGGTGAGACGAGGGGGAAATGTTCAAACAGAGCTGGTGATACAATGGATGTTTAGGGTGTTTTATGCAGTTTGCTCAGAGGAAGCAGCGTAAGGAAGGCAGAATGCAGGAGCGGGTTTTCCACTCTTCGTTCCCACCCTCTGCCCCTCTTTCCAACTCACCAACTGACCAAACAATTTGGACTCTTTCTCTTACAGAGCTTAATTGTACGGAGACTTGACACGAGTTTTCAGGATAGTCTGCAAATATCGTGACTGTTTTGATGGCAGGATTTCATTTAAAGGGGAAAATCGAATTAGAAATATACACTTGTAAGGCTTTTGTGTCCTATAAAAGACATTTTTTGTTGTGCTGTAGGAGCATTAAATTTTTTCATAATAAATGCATAATGAACGTTTGTGTGCAGTTCAAATTACTGACTTAAATGAGGGGCATTAAAATTAATTTGTACTCCAAATAGACAAAATGTTACTTCAGCAGATATTTTTAGTCACGTATGGACTTCCCCTTTTAAAATAAAGCTCTTCTGCTGCATCCCTCTTGCCAGGACTGCCATTTTTATTTGGTACAGGGAAGGACACTACTAGAGGCTTTTAATTAAAACTGTGTCAGTCCTAATTCCACCGATCTGCCCTCCGCTTTTATGCACTTAAAATGTCAGTGCGTTGGAGTCTGGGAGGAAGGTTACCAATGGAGTTAATAAGTCATGATTGCAACATATTTGACTAGGATAAATTTTTAACCTACGAGATGCTTTCCAAGTCTTGGTGCCTAACAAAAGTGTGTGTGTGGGAGGCTGAGGGGATTTTTATTTCTTTGAGTACTTTTAACTGTTTGTGGTGTATGAGCTTTTCTTGTGCTTGTGGGAGCCTGATATATGTGCCTGAAGTCGTGTCAGACATCATATCACACTCGCACGTTGGTGGAACTGGGTGAGCACTCTTAATGGAAGCTGTATCATCTTGTAATTAAAAAGACTCTTTTTTTTAACCCCTTTCTTCTCCAGAATTTAAGTATTGCGTTGCCATTGAAGTGAGTGATTTATGCAAAACTTGCTTTTAATGGGCTGCAGTGGACTTGTTCACACGTGCAAGTTGCAGGTCCGTAATTGCGTTGTTAAAAAGAATGCAGGAGGCAGATTGGCTTTTGTGCTTGAAAAGAGATTAGACTTTCACCCTTCAGATGCTACGCTGAACCTAGCTAGAGGGAAGGGCAACCACCCCAAGGTTATTCTGTAGCTGGTGTGGGACGTGTTTCTCTTCCCTGGTCTGTTTCTAGTAAGGTAGCTGTTGCCTACAGGATTCGCTGTCGCTGTGGATGTGAATTACTGTCTCATTGGCAAGTCTTCACAGACAGCAACTATCATATCGACATAAAGGTAATGGCTTGTATACCCCTTCTGGAGGTGATTTCTCCTGACTGCTAGCTGGTGGTGTGCTGAGAAACTTGCTTTTCCACTGGCTTTGCTAAACCTGTTTCAAGGATACATAGGGGACTTCACGTTTTGGCATTTTCCAGCTCTTATGATATTCTCTGATGAGCACTGTGTAAATGTCCAAATAGTCTTGAGCAAACAATTTTTTTTATTTCCTTCTTGAATGGTCTATATGTGGCTGTTGAGTACTCTTTTTTTTTTTTTTTTTTTTTTTTTTCTTCTTACTAAATTTTACTTCAGGTCACTAGGTCAGTGTTGATTTGCAGATGCAGGATTTAAAGGCTAGACACTCTAATCCGTTTGAACATCTGGCCTTTCATAGTAGACATCCCATTTCCATGTAACAGAGGAACTGTTAAATGTCTGTTTGAAATTAATGATTTTTTTTTTTAAAGATTTTTTTTAATCTTTGGTAGATTATTACAAGTGACTGATGTTTATGCTTAATGCAAACAAATGAGGGTCAGTGTAATCTGCTACATGATCTCTTGAAGGAGATTTATTCTAAAATACAGGCTTTGGGGGCCAGCAGAGGTGATGGGTCATACTGAGTCATGATTTGGGTTTTTTTAAGAGGGTAAGCTCAATTTAGGTACATCATCTCACAAAAAAAAGACATCTTGAATGATCTCCCAACTAAATAGTGTCTAGAAATACAACCTGGTATACAGTGGGTTCTTCCTAATCTTGTTTATAATGTGTGTACATACTAAGCTTTCAGGAAACTTGTCATTAAATGGTAAAATCCGGAGTCAATATATAGGAAGCTGGCTTGCGTATAAACGATCACAATTGTTTTCTTCAAACAGACAAGTCTTTCTGCTTTTCACTTGACACATGACTGTGGAATGCTGTTTGACATGACTTGGATTTATTTATACGTTGTGTTTGGGCTGCTCCTTGGCAGAGCTTTTAAACATGCTTAGGTTTCAATACACTTTTTTTTCTGCTGTTTTCTCTTGTATTCTGAACATTACAACAAACAAACAAAAAAGCCCAGGCTCTATACTGTCTCCTTATAGCAGCATGGCTATTTCAAGGTTAAAGCCTGCAGCTCCCTCTGAAGGACCAACTGTTTTGGAAAGTCCTGGTGCCTGTTTACAAACTGTTCTCTCTGCAACTCCCATGAAATAATGGAGTCCTCGGGATGCTGAATGTGGGAGGATAAGCCTGCTGACACAGGCACTGCTGCTGTTGGTCTGTTAGCCAGGCCTTAGTCATGTAAAATTGCTTGCGTCTTTTATGCTTTGTATGGGTGGGGACAAAATGCAGGCATTAATACTTTTTTCACGATGCTAGAAATTGCTGTACCAGATTTTAGAAAACATCAAATTTGTTGAGTTTATTCTAAAGCAGATCACCGTACTAAACTGGTGCAGTGAAACTATGAGTAACTGAATGCGAGAGACTGGCAATGTGCAGATTAATGATATGTCTATGAATTGTGGCAGGTTTTTTTAGTCTTTTCCAGAGGGGCTTGCGTTTACTACAGAAGTACTTTTGTCCTCCTTGTTGATGTGTCTAGCTGAAGAACCTGAAGACTCAGAGCTGTTCTGCAAATTATTTCAGAAAAAATTCCTCCCAGGTAATCCTTGTTCACAGCTGGAAGAAGAACAGGGTGGGGATAAATGCCTGCATGCCAGCAACAGAATATCTTGAAGTGGAATTATTTCTGAGTTGTTTTTCAGTTCATCTAGTTGCTCTTACTATATGCAATAATTAGCTGTTCATTTTAAGTATAAAAATACTGCTTGGCCTGATAGATACATGGGAATTGTTTACTTTTTGATGAATATCTGAGCAAAGTGAGTACTTGAGTGCATTTGGGAATGCGGAGCTCAGGACTGGAAGGAGCCATTTGGTCACTGAAGAGTTTTTGTGTGGGTTTTTCTCCCGCCCCCCTCGGTCACAGGCAGCCACATAACTTATGTCTCATTTAGATGTTCAGTAGACTTTTCTTCTGGCACACTGAGAATCATAGACTGTTACTGGCTATGGGAAACCAACTTTAAACAAAACTTTAAACTGTAGTAAAGGACCAAAAGCCAATGTTACACTATGCTTCAGAAACTGAGCAAGAAAGATTGAAGTCATTGCCAATGTCATGAGATTCCTGCTAGCAGAAAACTTAAGCAGGCACTTGAGAAATGAACTCTGCTAGCAGCATGATGCTTATGTGGACTCCATAGCCACAACCAGTCTCCAGTGCTTCAGAGGAAAGGGAACCCAAAGCAGCCAGATTTTGAATCAGAGGGAAGAACAATCTTCTCGTCCTGGCTAGTAGAAGTGCTTTTCCAACTGCTGATCTTTGGAGGATCCCTCATTGCAGTTTTTTTTATGCTTGTTCTTGACTATCTGTAGACATCTGCTGGCTTGTGTGTCCTTTGGACTGTACTTTGATGCTGTGGTTTTCCCACCACCACAGAAGGACTTTACCTTCATGAAGATCGTGTGGATGCAGCTAACCCTGGTATTAAACAGTGTTGCAACTTGTCTGTTCCACTTGTAGTAACACTTACTGGAAAAAAAAAATGTATAATCTATGTCCAGCTGCCCAATTAAATAGTGTTGTGGTTATAGTTCTGAGTATCTGGTTTAGATTTGACAGCTAAGATTGAAACAAAGTACCATGCAAGCCTTTTTAGCAAAGGCTCATGAACTGGGGATTGAGGCTTCAGAAGACCTGAATTCCAGTCTCTTCTACAGCTAAGGGTTTTGTTTTGCAGGCATTGAGTAGTGCCATGGGTGGTGTGGGGTATTCCCTGGAGTGGTGTTGAACATAGCTGCTGTTTGAGTAGCAGAGGGAAAATTAGCTCAAGAGCTTGTAATATTACTTGAAATAACAAGTTGATTCTGTAATGAGTTATTCCTGCAGGGCACGACCTGAACTTCTCACTTGAAATTTTTCTTCCTAGTATCTCCTCCTCAGTCCCAGCATCACTTGTGTGCTCCTATAGCCCTGTCCCATTTCCTACATGACTTAATATTCCACCCCCCCTTCCCTTTCTTAAGGAGGTCACTGATGCTCAGGAAGATGAGTGAAAGCATGAAGTGTCTTTTCTGTAGTTCAAAATAGTTTGATGGCTTCCCATATCATGCTTGCAGCAGTTACATTGAGACTGAGATCTATTACCTAGAATAAATAATTTTATGCTAGTTTTACTTGCATTCAACATGGTCGAGTATTGTATACCTGTTGTTAAGCTCCCTAAAATATCAAAAGGGTTCATAGGTTATATAAGATTACCTGTTGCCTTTCTTTAAAGATCCTGTGCCACTTTTCTTTACGGCTGTAATAGTTCTCTGGCAGCTCTATGTGCCAAGGCAGTTTCCATGACTAATTCTGATGTCTGTTCTCTTCAGTAGTTCTTGTTCATGCCATTGCTTGGAGCCTTATGTTGCTATTATGACTTGGCCACCCACTGTAATGCAGCTGGCAAGTGGTTTTGTCCCTTGGCTTGTCAAGATTTCTGTGTGTAAGTCAGTTTTAACTGTGGAAGCTGCTACAAACAAACTCTTAAAGATAGCTGCTATATAAGCCAAAATAAAATGGAAGACTTAGCGGTGGAATTAGAGCTTTACCTAAGAATCGAAACAAAACAGTTAAAATCTAATATGATGAAATATTCACAGTTAGCAGTGTGAGCACTCTTTGACCATAGCAAAGTCGGCAATGCTGCACCCCTCTGTTTTCTGCTAGCATCCTGTTATTTTGGGTAAGTGCTCTTTTTAAAGCGTTTGTCTAGACCACTGTAGTTAAAGCACCTTGCTCACCAATTTTTCCCCATTTTACCACTTGTTCTGCAAGCTGTGGCCTGGTTTCTGCCATAACAGGATAATTACTGCTTGCAATTTTTTTTTTTTGGTGTGTGTATGTGTTTATAAAGCTGATTTTATTCATTGTAAAATTGACTAAACAACTGACTTAAATTTTCCAGACTTGTCTTATTGCTGATGTTTCTCTGGTTTGACTGAGAATATTCCAAAATTTTCCTACTGTTGAAAAATTCTGAAAACTAGAATGCTTTTTGCTTGCTGCTTAACACAGGAGTAAAACTTCAGTTGGTAGATGAGCAGGTTTTTTTGTGTATGTGTGTGTCTTCTATGGAACATCGTCACCCTGTGTGAATGATCCACAAAGCTAACAAAAGTGTGATATTCCTGCAATCCGATACTAGACATTTTCCGTGCAAAACAATGCACAGAACACAGTCATGATGAGAGGGAAAAGCCACTCAATCCAAGGTGATCTACTTACAGTTCTTTGATACTGTAGTCTATTCATCATGTTTTGATGGATGAAGATTTTCTTTGTAGATCACTGAAACTGCTTTAATCCAGTTTATCGCAAAATCGGGTGGCATTTTAGAATCTCTTTCCATAAGACAGACAACAATGAAACTTGACTGTGTGTGTTTTATAGCTGGCATCTTCTCTGATTCTAGGTTTTTAGAGTTCATAGATAGCAGTAAAAGAACTGTGGGGAAAAGCTTATTGATTGCTTTTGTGTTAAAATAAATGATGAAAAGCTATTACCGTCTGGCTGATGAGGTCTGGGGTGTGGATAGCAATAATTTAAAGGAAATTATAGTTTCATTAGTGCTGATGTGATCTGTGAAGGCTGTGTTTAACTATCAGCACAACTTCACTATGTAAAAGAGTCACAACTGTCTCTGATCTTGCACCCTTATTGCACCAAAAGCTGAAATCTACTTCTACATTCTCTTATTTGTCACCACTGTCTGTATTGTTACCTTCCTTTTTTGAAAGAAATTGATTTAAGGAATTCCTTTAGATCACTTTTCTCTGGAGCTTGAGATACTCAAGGCTGGATGGATTGGAAAAAAGCAGTACTATGTATTTATGGCAGGGGAGAAAAAGCTCTGTAAAGAAGGTCCCGATTTGCCGCCTCTCCTGTAAGTACTATGTTAAATTGGCCCTGACAGGACTAAGTCAGGAGACTAAAGCTGTTTATGTATTTGAGGCAGAAGGAAATAGTCACAAACAGATAGTGGAATTTTTTGTCCTGAGACCTGATCTAGTGAAAGATGTCCCTGCCCATGCAGGGGGGCTGGACTGCATGATCTTTAAAGGTCCCTTCCCACCCAAACCATTCTATGGTTCTATGATTTTTAGGAATTGATGTGCTCTGGAGAAAGTTAATCTGATGCTTTCTATAATGTGACAGGGAGGACGGAGAAAGGTGGAAGGGGAAGGGCAAATGTGTTGTGCCATCAAGTTTCCCCAGAAAGCATGGAGTCAGGGTTAAGGTAGAATAGATTGAAAATGCCTATACTGTCACATATTCTGTGCAAGAAATATAAGTGGGATTCAGGAAAAGACTAAACAAATTCATGGTGAGTATATCTTCCAGCAACTGGTAAAATATGGTTGCACAAATGCATCTGCTGACGCGGGTGATCCCTAAACAACTGATGCTGAAAGCCATGGGGATTGAGGGAAAGATCATTGTGTGTTTGCTGCCTTCTACTGTAGGTTACCCACACATTTGCTACTGCTTCTTTTCAGACACAGAATATTTGATTGAATGATTTTTTAATTTTTTTTTTTCCTGACCATGGTTCGTATGCTCTTATCTACTCCAGAAATGTACTGATGTATTCCACTCTGGTGTTTATTGTAAATCTTCCATGCTGTTTTTTATTAACTCAAACCAAGAATAATTTGTACTTTATATTTAGTATCTATCACTGCCCAAACTTGTGTTTTATATGGAAGCAAAATCACAGGCATTGCATTCTGACCTGTTTCACTTGTGAGTCTTTGTACTGTTTGGATTTCTAACATGGCAGGGGTAATTTTTAAGTTATGGCTTCAGCCTTTCACTGTACTGCTGAATCTAAGGAAAATCCTGTGTGGTGGTCTTCCTGGCTTGGATTGTGGGGGTTTTTTTTAGTTTTTTTGAGGGATACATGTGTGTGGTGTGTGTGTGTGACCAAAAGCTAAATTAACTGGAAAATGAGAGTCTGTCCTCTTAAGCTGTTTTGCAAAGATATTAAATGAGCAATACGTTTAATTTGTGAAGGTGAATAAAGGCGAGTGGGACAACACTGTTAGGCTAGGTCATAAGCTTTTTTTTCTCTTCCCTTTTTTCCACGCTTCCTTAAAGAAGGGTATGGGTTTGTGTGGTAACAGCTACAACATCATCCCCAACTGGTGGGGCACCAGAGCTGCTCTCCTGGCCTAGCACCATCCGGCTCTGCTGATCTAGCTGTTTGTCCTGGCTGGCAGGAGAGCACAGTGGCAACCGGGAATGTCACCGTCGGAGGTAATACTGTCTCTGGGGAAGAGGCAGCAGCTGCGATGGAGGCAGGAGGCCTGAAGATGCAGCCTTCTCAAGGGGGAAGGCATGGGAAGGAGAAAGCAATGAAGACAACATGAGAAAAGGCAGAGCTGCAGGGCCAGAGAGTCTTCTCTTTGTATTTATTTGCTAACTGTGTGTTAGTGTAATAGAATGGATAACACTATAAATAGTAATTGTCTCTTCGCTGAATCATAACATGAAGCTTTCTCTCAATTTTGTAATATATACATATATTACAAAGGAGGTATAAGAAATAGTGAACTGTTAAGCCATTTTTTTAAACAGGAGAATTGGCAAATCAAACCCTGTTGATAAAGGCAAAGCCTTTGACCACTTCCCACATCTAAAACCAAAAATTCTTTAATAATTGCTGATCTTTCTTTGCTAGAGAAGATTAATTGAAAAATGAACCACAGATTCCTGGATTTTTTTTTTTTTTAAGTATGGGAAATACTTTAAGCTACAGAAAAACAGCTTTATATGGTTAGTGTAAAACATACAGTTGCCATAGCAAAAGCACTCCTTTTGTAAACGCTAATAGAATAGATGTCAGTGACATGGCACTCAATGATCTTTAATATAGTTTTTTGATTTTGTAGAATTACAACTATTATTTGTTTGGAGAGTTTTGTAGTTGCTTGTATTACTTTTATGCTTGAACTAAATTGCAGACACCAAGATGCTACAACGACAAATGCTGTACAAACGTAGGACAAAAAGGCAGGCTTTTCCCCTAAAAACTGTTATTGCATGTCCTTTGGGTTTTTGTGCAGCCACAGGCTTTCCCTTTGGGGCACAAGATACAGCTGAGCTGGAAGAAAAGAAAAAAAAGATGGAAAAATACTGCTATTTACTTTCTAATTATGGCATGGTAGTTGTTCATCACACCTGCCTTGAGATTGCTTGTCTTAAATCTCCTTGCATGTGAACCAGGAGACCTAGGGGAGGGAGTGATGGAAGAGTTTTTGATATCAAAACTGGGAGGGAAAGTGTCCTTTCAACAAACTTGTTTGTTTGGGCTGCAGATCCAGAGTCTCCCCTAGCATTTCTCACCTTATTGGGGGCTAGTTACCCATCTTTTTAAGCTGCTATTGTTACATTTCCTTGTTGCAGCAGTCCTGAATACCCATTCCTAAACTCCCTCCCTGCCCAGCCCACTTCTGTGTGGACTTTTCCTCCTCCCTCCTTTTCCTGGTGGTCACTTGTTTCTGTAGGTCATTTGCTTAATCTAGAATTTTTTTCCCCATGTTTTTAGTCATTATATACCTGCAAATCTTGAGTTGTCATACGGCTGTTTCTTCCTTCCTCACATGTCTGTGTGGCAAAGCTTGAAGGATGCAGCTCAACAAGACAGCAAATAGCTAGGTCTCCTTCCTGGAAGGATTTTGTTCTCTCCCACTTTCTCATTCTGTTGACATTGATGTTCATCTGACCCCATGGGCCACCTCAGCCTGCTAGGTTAACAGAACAATCCAAAAGAAAATTAATACATTTCTGGGAGATAGTGAGCTGAATGGGCTTGCTGTGGTGCCAGACAAAACCCAATGCAAGGAGAGGAAGAGCAGGATGTTCCTTTGCCAGCAACCAGCCACTGGCTTGGCATAAGGGAGCTCTTGGGCTGCACATGGACTCTCTTGCCTTGTCTCTCCTGAGGATATCGGGCAACCACACATGAATTTCATCCTTCGTGTACCCATTCAAGGGTACTTGTCAACGCTTCACAGCTACTGCATTCAGTCATCATTAACCTCTGCAGTCCTTGGGCTGACCCCTGTTGCTGTCCCTGGATGAGATGTTGGAGCTGAGTTAATGTGACAGCCGGGCACTGGGAAGGGCCATCATGTTCCTTCCCTCTGTGCTGAGCTATGCTGTGCTATGATCACCATGCACCTCCTGGAACTTGTCACATCGTACAAAACACTGATTCAGCTTGCTCACTTGGAACAAAACAGTTTGCCTTGCCTGCTAGGTTGCATTGGCTTATCATGGGCTGGATGTTTTTGTAAGGGTGGAACGTGATATTAGCTGCGAGGGGGAATGATGGGAGTGGGATCTGTTCATCTTGGTAGTAGAAACGCTAAACTGAAATGCAACTCTAACCACATCCTTTTGGGCTTCATCTCCTTTTCCTTGGCAGAGAGGGTAAACTCCTGAACATCCGTGTGGTGGTTTCTCTTATTAGCTCTTGATAGTTGGCTGCTTGACTTTTTAAGCTGTTTACTTTGCCACATTTTGGCTCTGCAGTTTTATTGTCTGCTCGTGGTGATCAGAGGCAGGAAGCCCCCCATCGTGTCCTCATCAAAAGAGGACCCTGATCAAAAGAAACCACAAAGCACCAGTGGTAGGCCTTGTTTGAGCTCTTGCACAGCGCTCAAAAAGGAAGTAGAGGATAGTCATTGCTTCAGTACAGCAAGAAGGTGCAGGTAGGAAGGACAGATGGTCACCTTCTGTTTAGCATGCCTGGGGCAGTACAGCTTTCTCCCAAATTTTGACCTAGACCAGTGTACATTTCTGCATAGCTGCAGTTCCAAAGCTGTCCTTTGTTTTGTGTGCCTGCACCCCAAATGAACTTTCAGACTTTTTTTTTTGCCTTGTTACAGAAGTATCAAAACTACAGTATTTAGCAAGTTGTATGCTTTGAATTTTTTTTTCTAATTTTTTTTTTTAAGGTATGGTTTATAT
Source organism: Gymnogyps californianus (assembly GCF_018139145.2). Classification (NCBI taxonomy): domain Eukaryota; kingdom Metazoa; phylum Chordata; class Aves; order Accipitriformes; family Cathartidae; genus Gymnogyps; species Gymnogyps californianus. The sequence continues at coordinate 152,462,632 of NC_059471.1, forward strand.
CCATCTAATCTTCTGCATAAAATCACCTGTTACTGATTTTAGACTATCCCAAGAATCATGAAAAGGGCAGCACGTGGAAGGTCTGACAAGTGGAGGTCACTTTGGGACAAGGGTGTGTGGTGTCCTGGTAGCTAGTCCCATTGCCCTAAGAATAGCTGGGAGCCAAGTTGAACCCCTCTGCAGACTACTGCCGGGCTTTCGAGAGAGGCTTTTAATAGCACCTCAGAAACTATTTTGGGATAAGGACAAAGCATACTTTCATTTTTGCCTAGGACCAAACTACTGTGTTTTTGAAGTACTGGCGTGTAAGGGAGGGGGGTAGATAACAGTGTGAGTCAACCACACCTAATTTATGGGAGCCCTGTGAAGGGTGCCTTTTTAGTTGTGGTTTTACATCTCTCTCGAACTCATTGAGATGTCTAAAGATCTCTCACAGGGCAAGTAAAGTTGGGGGGTGCTTTCAGTGCAGAACACTGATATATTGAAATTCAGAAGTGCTTATGCTGCATTCTGTGCTAGGGCAACACATGGGTTACTGATCCTTTGGATGGGGCATAAATCACTCTCCATCACTGGCTTGCAGAAGCTTTGTATCATGTCCTGATGCAGCATCCTCAGCAAACCTTTTCAAACACTTTGTGACTGAAGGGAGTCTGCAGTAAGGAGGAGCCAGCTGAAGACAGCCATACTGAATGCTGGGCTGTGATTTACAGTTACATGAGCTAATTTGTTTTTGGGGGGGTGTGTCAGTGTGGCATGCTTCCCATGTAGCTCTGTAATACTTAGTTCAACTTTCCAGGTTTCCTAACAGTACTCATGTGACTTCCTTCTCAACTTCAGCTTGATCACATTAAGAATATTCAAATGAGTTAAGTACATAATTTGAGTCCCCTTATCTGCAAAACAGGGAAAGTACTGAGAGAAAGCTTGTGATGTTTAGTTTGAAAAGTGCGTGGAGGTGGAAAACAAAGTGCCGTATATTTATTGCGAGTTGTTTGTAAAAACTTTTAATTATTGGAGTAATGAAGTCATATATAAGCCAATAATTTTGATTTGAGGTAACTTAGTTTCATAGCACTAGTCTGCTGTGCAAGTCTCTGGACTAAAAACATGCTGGGTTTAGTTTGTGTAGTTATTCATACTAAATGACAGCAACTACTCATCTTAGTAGTATGATTTTAATTACCCATTAATGAAAATGTTTTATTTAACTAGTTGTTCTCCATGCCTCTTCATCTGCTTTTTAGAGAGATTTAATAAAACTAACTTTATTTTTTAATTAACTTTTCTTTGAAGTTCATAGACATGTTCTGGTGACAGGTAAGACATAGCTGCACCTCTTGTCAATGAGTTTTCAACTAATACTTGCCAATGTAACTGCATTGTGCAGTTTGTACTTTGCACATTTCTGGTCTTAGAGCAAGCGAAGTTGGGTGTAAAACTTGTGTGAAACCAGGGGAATAGGTTAATGAGATGTCCCCATTGTATCAGTTTTACTCTCTCCCAATCCCCTTATCTGCTAGCAAATCAAATAGAGATAAAACAATTAATCTTTTACCTTTTTGTAAAAAGGAGTTAAGCATGTGTTTTAAAGATGGGCTTTGGTGACTTCTTTATACCTGTTTTAATGTTGCTCCCCCTGGAAATGAAATAAAATCCACAGTTTCCTTCACGTGTGTAAAGTTACTTCTCTCTCCTTGAGCAGTAGCAGAGCTGCAGTTACTCTTTGTGGGCTGTTGTGAGCCAGGGCGTTGCCTGCGTGGTCCAAGGTGGACCTTTCAGGGCTGGTCGGAGCTCTGACCTCTTGCCTGTTCTCTGCCTCATCCCCTGCAGCAGGGACAGACTGAGAGCAGAGTCTGGTAGCTCTAAGGTCATCCCTCCCACATGTGTCATGTTACAAAGTTTGTAACAGTTATTGTATACGTTTCCCCAAAGGCGAGACTTGATTTCACGTCCGGCCCCTGCTTTTCCTTGTGTGACCCGTTCTCTTCTCTTTGCTTACAATGACCAGTTACTAGCATTTATGTAGCTGCTTATCTGAACTAATTGCTGCTTGTATTATTTTGTAACCATTTGTCTTACAGTTTTCCAACCTACTGTGTTGCTTGTGTGAAAATTGAAAACTTTATTGCTGATTGCATCTGAATTTAAAATCTGTCACATACTTGTATGACAGGCATTATTGGTGGTTTTCCTGGGTTGGGAAGAGTATACCAGGCTGAAGAAAGGCTGATAAAGCCTCACTGGCGGGTGGACAAACCAGGCTGGTGGGGAAAGTGGTTTATTTCAAATATGGGAAACTGAGCAGAAACTTTATCTTCTCTGCAAAAGCTTTTCTGCAGAGAGCAGGTGTTCTGTTGTAGATGTAATTCATGTGGAAGCCCAAGCAAGGGGGCGAGCTTTGAACTCTTGGAGGTGAACTTCAAAATAGAAATGTAACCTATGCACTGGAGTTCTCTTAGTCCGGTTATGAAACTCAGCTACTGTTATTTTTTGTTTTAATGATGTGTTGAGGACCTGGGTGAATAAAATTTGTATGTGTCTTTAAGGAGCCTGGGATTACTTGCTAGGAGTATCAAGGATGGGGAAATGCAACATCCTGGCCAAGCAGTTTAAAAATAAATGCTCAAAACAAAAACAACACATGCAAATCTTGGTCACAGTGCTAAAAATCCATTTAGATTTCAAATCCATATGCGTGGACCTTGCATCTGCTCATCTCAAGAAGAAAAACACACCAAAGTGTTGAAATAACTGGAGGAAAATAGTTGTTTTTACTGGTTTTGGCAATACCCCCTCTGTTCAACATCTGTAATAGAAAGGAAATAATTAGCTGCCCTGTTCCAGAGGGCTGTCTCCTCAGTGAAAAACAGATATTCATAACAATGGATTGTTTTGCAAGCGTATTCACTGTAACCCTTGGTACTTGTCCTTCAAAGCAGCTCTGCAGCGCTGTGCTTCTACATAGCCTTGAATGTGAGGACTACGAGTGGCTGGTGGTGGAAGGGGCTGTAGGGAGCTGTGGTTTGGACCAGCACAGTGGTTGAAGATGACCTCAGCTGCAGCGAATGACAAGCTGGCTGCTATATTCTGGTTCATATTATCCAAATTGACAGGGCTGGATATAAATCCCAGTTTCTTTCTCCTGCTGGGATGAAAGTGTGCCAGCCGGGGATCACATGGTGTGAGAGCTGTGAACAATAAAAGAAAGTTACTTGCAGTAACTTCTCTTTTCAGTTAATCCTTTTGCTTTTTAAAAATGTGCATTTTCAAAGTTCAGAATTCACTCTAATATCTTTGTATTCTACCCTGGAGCACAGTATCTAGTGTATGCTGTTTAAGACTTTATTTTGAATTGTTCTAGTGAATTTTAATCTGTGCCAAATAAGCTAATGTTTTCATGACAATTCTTTAACGTAGACTTTTTTGGTCACTGCTCCAGTATCCTCCTGTTGTATTTACTTCATTCTAGGCATAAATTTAAATACACATTATGCAATGAAAAAGATTATTGGAAGTGAGCATTGTGCAGTATAAAGGGAGAACAAAGTACCAACCAGAGAAATGTACTAACTTGTCCTTTAACCTTGATATTGCTTTAATTTCAAAGAGCAATGCAATCAATAGTGACAAAGCTTTCGTAGTAGCTGAGGCATTAGACAAAACAACTTACACTAGTCCCTCCTCCTCCTCCTCCTCTTCCTCCTCCTCCTCCTTTCTCCAGCAGCTTGCAGGTTACATAAGCTGATTTCTTTGTTTTTCCTCTTTAATAGTGAACAGACTTCACTCTCTTCTCTAAGCGGACTGGTTTGCATGCTTACTTTCGTCCTCTCAAAACAGGCTTGCCATCAAAGAGGAGGAGCATAGTGTAATTGAAAGACCCAGCATGTAAACTGTCAGCATATACTGAACATCTGCTGAGAAGTCCTTTCTGGCAACTTATAGGTCTTGTAAATAGGATATATGTGAGCCTGTCATAGGGTTATTACCGTTGCGAAATAAATTCCTCGTGCAGTGGTACTGGATTATATTTAGAAACAATGTCTTCTGAACCAGGTAAGACTGGACGGGATGCTTCTGTTAAACCTTAATCTCTTCAAGACCTGGGGCGTATTTGTGTCCAGAGACACCAAGAGTTAAACTTTCTAGTTTGAAGCAAATAAACCGGTGAACGTCCAGCTGCCTTGTGATGCAATACAGCTGGAATGCTCTGGTGGCTTTCTCCTCCTGTTCTCAGTAAATGAGCTTGCAGTCCCTTGAACCGCTTGCCTGGTACATCTGCCACACCGAGAACTCTGCTACTTTTGTCTCATTTTGCTGCTGCTTTCACCGGCTCGAGACTTTCTTAAAAGCAAATCAGTTTTGTGATGTTTATAAGTGGTTTCTGTTCCTGGCTTATTTGCCAGATTCATTGAGCTCTGTTTATAGCTGCAAGGTTTCTATAGGATACTTCTATAAGTAAACATTGGCTCTAAGAATTATGTCTGTCATTGTTTTAGGAAGTAGGTGTACACTTTGGACTTATACTCAGCTTTTCATGTATAATGTTGCAATAATCCATTTAACTGATGCTTATGCTACATTTAATGTACAGAATTGGCTTCCAGAATTAAAGAATGTTTTCTTTTATTGCACCATCCAGTGAAAGGTTTGGATTTTTTCCATTTTGCAAATATGCAAACTGAATTTTTAAGAATACTATTGAAAATACTGCTTTACTTGTAAGTGAATGCATTTTTCAGGTCTGAGAAAAGTTCAGCTTAGGGTAAGTTAAATTAAAAGGTTTACCCAACCCTAACAGCTTAATATAAGACAGCAAATATTCTGAATTAAGTTTTCCAGAGAGAGATGGATGAAACAGATCTGTGGAAGGTTTCGGTTCAGAATGCTGGTCTCCCTCTGGAAGGCCCTCTGAAACTAAACAGAGGGAAGGGAGTCAGTGGCTGAGTGAGTTTGAGAGATTTGCTAGAGAAGGTTGGAGTAGATGCATGCAAATAGCTGTACCCCAGCTCTCCTGATTTCAGTGCTTGTGGGCATCTGATTTTTCTTGGGTACAAAGAATAGTTGTTTTAAAATCATTCTGTTGGCTCCTTGTCTGTTTTATAATCAGGTTTGAAGTTGCCCTTCTCCCTCTAGCTTTTGATAACCAAAAGGATGGGAATCATACCTTTCCTCCCACTCTCTATGTATCATCTTGCTGTATCCTGAGAAGAATCTCCATGTGGATGTAGGAAACTTTTTTCCCACCAATCTAGCTCTTAAGAGCTGTTTTCTAGGATTTGTAATGCGTATTCTTTTCCTGTAAATGTAACACTAAACCCTTATGGATTTTCAGAAAGCTCAGTGCGGTGCCATAACTACTATTTTCGGTATTACAACTCATCTTCCCTCTTGCCCTTTTGCTTCCTTTGTGTTATTTCAGTTTGCAGAGGTCTACGGTATACTTACATATAACAGTGGCAGTCTGAATGTCAAATATATTGGTGAAGCTGTGATCTTTGATTTTTTATTTTTTTTTTTTTTTGAGAGATCAAATATGTGAAGTACAAATATATTTGTATGTGCTTTAAGGTGGCATAGGTTATACTGTCACGGTATTTTCCAGGCAGTGTATTTCCCAGACTCCAGTTAGAAGTTGTATGAAAGCAGTTAATGCAGGAGTGGACTATGGTGCAGATACCTGGTTTGAAGGGTAAGAAAGAGTGAGCTTCTACCAGCCTGTGGAATAGCATATAGATACCTCCTAACGTTACCTTCTGTCATAGTTTAACCCCAGCCAGTAACTAAGCCCCACGCAGCGGCTTCCCCCTCCCCCTCCCAGTGGGGTGGGGAGGAGGAAAAAAAAGAAGTAAAACTTGTGGGTTGAGATAAGAGCAGTTTAGCAACTAAAGTAAAATGAAATACACTACTCACTAACAATAATAATAGAATAATAATAACTGTAATGAAAAGGAATATAACAAAAAAAAACCTCACCCAGGAAAACACAAGTGATGCACAATTCAGTTGCTCACCACCCGCTGACCGATGCCCGGGCAGCGATCCGCCCCTCCCGGCCAACTCCCCCCAGTTTATATACCGGACATGACGTTCCATGGTATGGAATAGCCCTTTGGCTAGTTCGAGTCAGCTGTCCTGGCCATGCTCCCTCCCAGTTTCTCGTGCACCTGCTTGCTGGCAGAGCATGGGAAACTGAAAAATCCTTACCTTAGGATGAGTGCTACTTAGCAACAACTAAAACATCAGTGTGTTATCAACATTATTCTCACACTAAATCCAAAACCCAGCACTGTACCAGCTACTGAGAAGAAAATTAACTCTATCCCAGCCAAAACCAGGACACCTTCTGAGAATAATGTAGGAGACCTACAGATATAGACAATGCACACAGAAAAGGTGACAGCAAGTAGTTCCAGTCTGTGTGGGTTTGAAATCGAATGGACAAATATCCCTGGACCCTCCTAAATAGTACCTGAGAGAAGCAGTGAGTTGCTTGCTGAAGCACTGGCTGCCTCCAGTCCAAAACAGAAAGAAATCCTTCCAGTGCTGACTGCTGGGACTGGATGAGGGGGGTATAGCACACCTGAAGGGACAGTGCCTATAGGAGGGTTATAAATTCACATGGCAGTTTATTCATTGCTATCACAGTGTACAATTGAGAGTGTGTCCAGGTGCCTGAGCAAAGCAGTTTTTCCAAGTACTAAAGGCCCATAACAAATATGGAAAATATGTAGAATGTACCTTTTCTGGAGCTTTGATTGTTTTGAAGACTGGAACTGTATAGATTTTTTTTTTGTAGTAGTAGTATTCACTATAGGAGGAAAGCATTGCTGAAAAACTGATTTCAAGCAATGTCATTTTGAAAGGTTCAATGATACTGTGACCCAAAAGTCAACAGAGACTTAAATGTTTTCATTAGTACCATCACTACACTTTGCTTTGTGACTGCAGCACCCCGAGTCTTATGTTAGTCTTTTACATGATAGGTGCTATAAACGGAGACAGTCTAATGGTTTACGTCAACACTTGTAAACCCAGTGAATTTGTTGAGTCTTTACTAAAAATTCAAAATAGTTATGGAATGTTCCTCTTCCCCATCTCTCCCCCCCTCCTCTGGGTTTATAATTATTATAAAACAAAAGGATTAAATTCCTTTAACATTAAGAGTTTGGAAATTTAGTGCCTGTGTGTTCCTTACAGTTTGACAGGCAATGCTTGACCTTGAGAAGGATAGGTAGTTAGCAAACACAATCTTTCCTTTAGATTGCCATTAAATATTTAACACATTGTGACTGCTCTTGCTTGCTTGTGAAAAAAGCCCTTTAAATCATGACCTGTCACTAAAAAAAAGAAAGAAAAAGAAGGGGAGGCAATAGCTGGGTTAGGTCATGTAAGGTGAAGAGGGATTGGAGTATTGCCAAACTTTGTATTATAAAAGAAATTAAATGTTTAGCCTTAAACAAATGTTATGTTTTAAGAGTAATTTCATAGGTTTTTTTTTTTTTGTGCTCTCTGTTTTGGAAAACTTTCTTCCCCAACATGCAAGCCATCCGCTTTTTTAAGTGAATATTTTGATACTCTTTCTTCTGATGCCAAAAACTGAGGCTCTAAGGAAAACAGTAAATATCGTATGGGAGTCAGCAACATTTTGTTGGGCTGCAGTTCTGTGAACAGCTCAAGTGATCCAGTGGGCAGTTGCAGCCAAAAGGCTGCCCAGTCCCTCCCTGGGACTTTCCCAGACTTTTTGTCTCATCCACGAGCCAATTCAGCTCACTCACACAGCACAAAACTCCTGTGGTAAAACCAGCATCCGCTTGCCTGCTAGCTGCAGGGGGTTACATTGGCCTAGAGAGAAACCCAACGAGTGTTAGAGCTGGTAAGAAGTGAGCAGTGGGAGCTACGGGGATGTGGAGGGATGGAGGGGATAAAACTTTCTCCTCTTGGTGGGGGGCTGTCTCGCTCTGTCTGGGGTAGCTGCAGTTTGGGTTTGAGCAGCCTTTGTTTGGTCTGTCCTGGGGCCTTCAAACATTTTCATTTTTAAAATGTTTGCAAAGTGAAAGGGTGCACATCCTTCAGATGTGTTGGACAAAACTTGAGCTATTACAAAATTATTTCTCTTCCTGAAATGTAGTTGGGTTTAATGTATTTTTACATTGCATGACTTTTTTTTTTTTTTAAAGCATTTCCTATCCATTTGCACACTTGAAGATAAATATTCATATGACTATTAAGCTTTTTGGAACAGTATGGTAAATATTCATCCAAGTCTGCATCAAAAATTATTTTAATTCTCCAACTTAAGAAGTTTTATGAAATGACATTTTAAATTCATCATACAGTTCTTTTTTTTTTTCTTTTTCTTTTTAAAAAAGTATATTTTAAATGGGGGTCTGGAAAAGAGAGGAGAGAGGACTATACAATAGAATAGTTCTAAATTTGTATCTCTCGGCCAGTTCATAGCATAAAATGTAAAACTGTTTCAATCTGTATAATGTTCAAGAGGCAACTGTACTGATGTGCAGGTCTGTTAATCTGGAGTGAATTCTGTGGACAGCGCAAACAGTCTCTGGCAATTTAGGGCTAAGGGATTTTTCCCATTTGGATTCCAGGTAACTCGTATTTGACTTCCTTCCGTAAGGATGATTATGAATTAATAAGTTAGTGTGAAATGGTGCTCTCTCTCTTGTTCCTTATGGACAATAGACAACGTAAAAGCTGGCATAATTATGGTAGGCTTTAAAGGGACTGGACAAGGAAGGTCCTTCTTGAATGATTTCACAGGAAGGCCCTAAATGTACTTAAACCAGGCTTTTTGTGGCTATTCTTCCTTTTTTTTTTTTTTTTTCCCCAACCAGGTCAAAAGCAGGAAGCACTTGAATTCTTGTGAAGTGTCCAGCTTTGGGTTCTTTATATTTCTGTTTTGGTGCAGTGAGCATTCCCAGGGAGCTGCTTGTTTTTCTGTGTTTCGTAGATGATGGTTGTTAATTACTTGGCAGGGAGACTGAAGTGCTTGGGGAGCCTGACAGCAGGCTGCCCCTGGCTTGGGGGAGGAAAGGCCTTCGACACCGAGCAGCCAGAGTGCTGCACAGCTGCACCGCTCGTGCTGCTGTAAGGGACGAGCAGCTGCGTGTTTCCCTCCATCCGCGCTTTGTTCTTTATCAAGTTCATAGTTTTATATTTACTTGTAATCTTTCACGTAACAGGGAGTAGTGCCTGGTAGCCTATTGTGATGCTATTGTGCAGTTAATACCCTGCAGCCTGTTCTTTAATTCAGGCATATTACTTTAAATTTCAAGCCATGCCTTTTTAGAGAATGGTTTTTTGAGACACACACACCCCCCCACCCCCCCCACCCCCATTTGCTCCAACCCCGTTGAGAAGTGATTCAACAGGATTAACATTATCTAGTGGCTACTTGCTTCTGGAAAAGGGAGTCTTGTCTTCCTTTCCTCATCAATAAATTTGCATCTTTGCCCGAGCTCCAGTACATCTAAGGTGAACGAATGAGTGAAACTGGCTGCTTTATTTTTTTGACAGGGTTACATTTCTGATGGCTTAACTTTCCCGGACTGCATCCTGGGGCTAAATGCATGCCAGCACTGATGCGCAGAAAGTGGTGGGAGCAGGCAGCCAGGAGGAGGGAGGGGAGTGGGTGGAACAACTCGTGTCTGTGATAGCTGGCTGCTGGATGGGCTTCGGGTTGTCAGACGCTGGCCAGACACACGGACTGCCTCAGCAGCTGGATGTGGGAAGCAGTTTCCATATATTAGTGATAATTTTATTGGCTTGTCTTGAATAATTGACTTCTGTTTGGATCTTTGGCTGTTCTGCATTTTGGATATATTACATTATGTATTTATATCTTTAAATTACTTGAATGCTGTCAGTGTGTATATTTATACAACTTCTGCTCAGATCTTCTGAAATAATAGATCAGTTACAGTTTCAACCTCCTGTAATTAGATTCCCCCGCCTTTGGGTCTGTGGGGTATTTTTTGTTTGTTTGTTTGTTTTAAACATCCTGTTTCTAAAACTGCTTCTCTTAGTCCTTTTATCAACAGAAGTAGCTGATTTCATGTCTCAAAGCATATGGATATGTTCTAAAATAGCTCTAAGTTGAGTTGAGATGAATATGAAATAACTGCACAGATAACTGGGCAGAGTAGGGGATTAAAATGTCAGTGACTGACTTGTTAGACAAGTCTTCTGAAGCAGTGTATGCCGAGCAAAATGGTGAAATTTGTAGTTAGATCAAATTTATCAATTTTTTTTTAAACTTGTTAGTATTTGTCTAAAAATCTAAACACACTGTTATTTCATAATGGCTTATCAATTATAGAAGGGGCGGTCTTTTTGTCGTTGTCTGAGGTATCACTGCACTTACCTAGTAAGTATATGTTAATATATCCTCTTGAATCGTTCCAGTGGTTTGTATGGGATACAACCAGCTGCATTTTTCCTTCACATGACCCCGGTAGTGCAGGTGCTGTCCTTAATATGAAGTTAGACTGTGCTGCCCAGCATGGTGTTATGCTGTTTTTCTTATATATGATAACAGGAAGAAAATAAATCATCTTAAGACTTGACAAATAAAGTGAAATAAACACATAGGGCTCGGTGCCACAACCCTTGCTCAGACAAGTGATTCTTCTGTGATCAGTGAGTCTGCTTATACAAATGGGGTGTCTTATTTAGTAAATAGGAGCTCATTGGGGCATTTAGAAAATGATGATTGCCATCTGTGCAAAGTATGCTGGTGTCAATTAAAAACTCAGTGAAAAAATTTCAGTGTTAAGTAATGTCCTGCCAGCCATCAACTAAGCACCATGCAGCTGCTTGCTCACTCCCCCCACCTAGTGGGATGGGGGAGAGAACTGAGGAAAAAAACCTACCTCGTGGGTTGAGATAAAGACAGTTTAATAGGACAGAAAGGAAGGAAAAATAATTATAATTATAATAATAAAATGACAATAATAATACTAAAAGAATTAGAATATACAAAACAAGTGATGCACAATGCAGTTGCTCACCACTCGCTGACAGATGCCCAGTTAGTTCCTGAGCAGCGATCCGCCCCTTCCAGCCAACTCCCCCCAGTTTATATACTGGGCATGATGTCATATGGTATGGAATATCCCTTTGGCCAGTTGGGGTCAGCTGTCCTGGCTGTGTCCCCTCCAAACTTCTTGTGCCCCTCCAGCCTTCTTGCAGGCTGGGCATGAGAAGCTGAAAAATTCTTGACTTAGTATAAACACTACTTAGCAATAACTAAAAACATCAGTGTATTATCAACGTTATTCTCATACTAAATCCAAAACACAGCACTATACCAGCTACTAGGAAGAAAATTAACTCTATCCCAACTGAAACCAGGACAGTAAAATAATAGTTGAGGGGACATTGCTCACCTCACACAGCTCTACAAAGAAAACTAAAAAGAAAAAATAGTTCAGGGAAAACTCGCTGGAGGTGCGTCCTGTTCATCTTTTCTTGTGCTAGGGTTCGTAATCAAAATGGCTATTAATGCAATAGGAACTCAAGAAAGCCACACAAACCTTACCCAACCCCTTCCTTTGTCAGACATGTAGGAAGCTGTAAAGGGCTTGTGGGGAGGGGAGGAAGTGGCCCTTGGATACAGGGCTCACCAACGTTCCCATGATCGCGACAGGGGAAGAGGTTGACATATGTAGTCACGATGCTCCCATGACTTTGTGAAATACGGCCATGTGAGAAGGAGGTCTTGAGCTGAAAGTTGCCATCATCTGTTACAGCACTGGCAAAAGGCTGTGCCGACAAGGAGGGAGGAATTACATGAAGTTACCTGGTGTAGAAATGAGACAATAACAGCAGGGTAGCTGACTTTGGTTACAAGATCAACTTACCCTGCCTTATCCTGGGGCGATGAAGCTGCTGCTACTTACTGTACCTGTTTTCTTTCTCAGTGTTTTTTTTTTTTTTTGTGGTAACCTTGTGGTTCTTAACTACATGAGGCTCATGGTACATGGCTTGTAGGGTCAGGAACTGTGGTCACCCTTAAGTATTGTAGATAGGCTTAATAAAAAGGAAGAAAAAATATTGTCCAAACCTGCTGAAAGTTATTGACATTATTTTATGAAAAACAAGCCATGAGAAGTCTCTAGAAGTAAAAGAACACTATTGCATATTTTCTCTTTAGATTTTGGGCTTGATAATACATGTTCAAAGACCAAAGTGAAAACAAGGGTTTGAGGGAATGTTTTGTAATATAGGAACTAAGTATGTGAAAGAGCAGTGCTTGGTTCTTGTAAACGGCACTTCTCCTACTCAGAGCTCTCCCTTCAATCATAGGTCTTTCTGGGCACATGGCTTTAACGTTGCTTATTTCTGTTCGTATAAGAAACCTCCATTATTCATTAAATAGTTGATGAACAACTGCCATCAGCAAAGCCATTGTCCCAGTGTGTATGAGTGTAGGTGACTCATAAGAACCTTAGTGTAAGAGATCCTGTGTTTTTGGCAGAGGACCTCAGTCATAAGCTGCTGCTTTCAAACCGCAAGCTGTGCATTGGCAGCCTATTCGAAATTAGCATTTTCCAGTCAAGGGAGTCACCAGCGTGCTTCAGCCACTGCGCTGGGTGGTTCTGCCTGCTCCCTCCAGCAGCCCTGCTGCCCTGTGGCGGGGGGAGCAGCAGTGGCAGGTTTCTGGAGGTCCTGCCAGCTGAAGCAGCTGCTCAGTCAGTAGCAAGGCCCGAAGGCTTGCTGCCTCCCCTCCCTACGATGGGGGAAGAGGTAGGAGTAGAAAGCCACAGCGGCAATGGCCAGGAGTAAGGTTGTCACACGTTATCTCCGTGACTGGCAGCCTTCGCAACCTGTCTCGTGAGCAGTGCTCTGTAATTCCACCCCTGTGGCTGTCGGCAACCCTCGAGCTCCTCTGTGCCTAAGCTGCCTCAGCATCGATTTCACCACCGGTCGCCTCCAAAAATTGGGTGATTAGTGAGCGGTGGCACTGCTGGACTGTAGATGACAGTATGAAAGCAGTGGTCCAGTAGGGGAAAGGTGTAGAAGATGGTGACTGCAGGGGGGCTTGTTCTCAGAAGGATCAAAACTGTGCCTTTTTAATACAGTTTTAAAAAGCTGTCCACTGTTCCTTTTTCTGTTTTATTTTACACGACTAGTTAACATTCATAGTATATACCACTTGGACTTCTACCAAATTAACTTTGATTTTAAAGACTCCACATGTTGAAGGTGGTTTTTTTACTTGCTTTGCGTTTCCTTTCCCCACGTTGTGTCTCCATATTCCTGACTCCAGAATGTGCCCTCTCTGATGAGGAATGTACTGTAATCAGTGCATGTTGCATGGACAAACCATAATTACTTCTAACGACATAGTTTTTGGGCTCAGTCTGGGGAAAAAGCCATTTGAAGTCCTGTACAGTGCTTTTTGTTTTATTGGAACAGCACCAGCAGTGCATGTTATATTATTGTGCTAATCCCAAATTTAGACAAATGTTGAAAGATAATCCCATTAATTGCTGACTTACTCATTTTAATGAGACTCACAGCAGATGCACAAGTCTACCTGCATGGAAATGACTATTAGATCAGAGCCAAAAGAACAAAGATCACAGCCAGACAGGACAACAGACTAAGGCACACTGAGTCTGTCTGCTGTAGCCAGTGTTGGCAGGACATTTGTAGTGAATGTGAAATTCACCATTCAGTCCTTTACTTTGCATGATATACAGTATACTGAGACTGAGATCAGGAGATTATTGATAAATCTTAATTTGTTAATATTTCAGTGCTTCCTGTTAAAGCTCAGACTTTATAATCTTGAAGCAGGTAACACATTTAAATGTGGTGGCATCCATAGCTGGTAACTTGGCAAACTGTAGCTCTGTAGCAGGTACTGTAAGATCTATATCAGTCTAAAAATGAAAGTTGCTGTGGGAAAGATGCATGGTTTCTTCCAACCAGAACAACTATAAAGCTTGACAAAACATAGAAAAGGCAACATTGAATGCTTGAGTCTCATGAATACCCACAAACCAAACCACTGCAGTAATGTCTCATCTTAAACCAAGCAGATACGGGTTTGTATCTACTTTGAATTGGATTCTATCACTGACACTCTGCATAACTCACCTTAGTTTATTAGAAATGAAATTATTTCAAAAGTCAAAGTTGTTTCTTTTCTTAGAATATCTTTTGTGTCTTGTGCACGGTTAAACCTGCTGAAGTTTCTTTTGGTTCTCCTTCTGTATTACTGCTCTGGGTGTTTTTACAAGTGCTTCACATACTTGGTGTTATGCATACCACAATTTGGAAACCTCTGCTCTGTGTTGCTATATAAGGTAGCATATCTTCCAAGAAGTTGAATATTTTCTAGTTCTTAGCAAGTATTGTGTAGCAAGTGTTTGGCCTGCCAGTTTTAAGTTCAGTATTGTTTCATCTGTTTAACTTCACCATCAGATGTAAGTGCATTCACTGGGGTCATTGAACTGAAAGAGCAGTATCAATACAGTTTTTGCTACCTACAATTTATACCTACCATGTTTACTTGAAGATTTGTCTACTCCGTGCAATAAATGGTATGAAAAGGAGGATAATATTTGTTTGGTAGTTCTAGGAATGTTCCCATGCAGTGAGAAATAATAGCCTTATATGCTTTACATCTTCATTATTCTGAGAAAGTGGTCTGCCTTCTTCTGGTGAACTTAGAATATTTTTGCCTGTGTCTGGAGAATAGCTTTGGAAGAAAAAACTCTACATTTTTGCATTTTGCCAGTGTATGTATCTGAACTAATCCTTCAGTAGAACCTGATCTGTGTCTTATGCTTTGCCAAGATTCCACTTTTCAAAGGTAATTCTAAACCTTCTGATATTTGCTTTTTATTTTTTTGGCCAGCACCTTCTTGCAGAAAGAAAACTAATTTCTTCAGCGAGACAGCCCTCCTGACTTCAGCAAAAGTTATTTTTTTCTATTTTACAGCATTGGGTTATCAACTGTTTGCAGTATTTGAGCAGCAGCTCACCACAGTAAAGGCTGACCTGATGTTTAACCTTTAGAGCTCATCTGCACGGAACATAATATCAGCGTGAAGTTTTTGTACTATTCTGCAGCTGCAGAGCATTCACAACTCTGCCACCACTGTGGTGGGAGAGGTGAAGATATATCAAAACACAAACGTGTAATTAGCCTGAGAGGATAGCATTTAGTAGAATTTGGAGGAAGGTAGATATTTTTTTTTTTCATGAGGGAAACTTGGACCTCCAGACTTCCTACTCTTTTCCTCCATACTCCTAATTTTCAGATAGTTTGGGCTTAGTCCAATTATTCTTAAAATGTGTTTGGGTATGCATCAGCAGTATAAGCCTCTTAGTTACATGTCGGTTCCTCTCACAAACAGGACAAACCTGTGAAGGGTAGGTACCAAGTTACTAGAAACTTAGTTTTGAGGGCAGGTTTGGACACAATTGTGGGCAAAATACATGACCTGATTTACTAGATTTCCTGCTCAGGCCTCAACAAATCTGTTGTTGTAACTGCCTGGGTGAGAGACCACTTTCTGCCTTCTTGTTTGTGCTCAGGAAGCTGCTCACTCTTGTCCTGGCCTTGCTACAGCTCCTGTAGTGCTTGGTGAGTAAGTGGATGGGTTGAATTAGTCTCCTGTAGTATCAGTGCTACTTAATGCTCTTCTGAACTGATCAAGAGATTGTATGGCTAGGTTACTGTGGCTAAACCAGTGCTTTGGTAGATAGACTATTAGCTGAACCTCCGTGTATGTCCAGGGATGAGTAGGAAGGGTGAAGCTTTGCATTGATCTTACATGAGAAGATCTAGCAGTAGAATGTCAAGACCACAACCATTATGGGAGATGTTCTTGGGACTTAACACACTAGGTATGCATAACTATGTAATTTTAAGAGAAGTAATTTTGAGACTTAAATTTTGCCTCCTGGCAGTCACAAGAGAATAACCCTTTTCCCATAGACTTTGGTTACATCCAGAAATGCTGCATTTCTTGCATTCAGAATGTATGATCAAGAGTGAGATCACAATGGCAGTAAAAATTAGACAGTGCTGGAACAGTATAGATGCACTATGTGCTATAAGCAGGACTGAAAATAAATATAACAGAAGACATAATGGTGTTGAGATTGTCTTCCTGAAGCTTATGGAACTGCCGATGGAAGACCTATCCAATACTAAAACATTAGTTTAACCTTTTGTGAATATAAATAAGCCATTTTTTTCATGTTACTGGCATTTCAAGCTGGCTGATTACGTTTGTCTAAATGTTCAGGGCTCCAAGTTATTTCTAATTAGAATGCTCTGAAAAAATAGATAATGCACTGCCTAGCTTCAAACATTCTTGCAGATGCAAGCATGTTTGCAAGCATTCTAGCTTCTCATTTCCTTGCAGATGATAAGCAAAATAATTGAGTGCTTATCAAATTTACAGTGTTTATTTCTCTTTTCTGTTAGTTATTTATTACCTCCATTTTCTCACTTACATTCTTGCCTGCCCCCATTTGAAATTTTTTTAAATCTTTCCCCACCTTTCTCTTTTCTTCAGTGTATTTAATCATCCCCGATTATAAGAGGTGGTGTTAATCATGTACTAGTGAACACAGTAACTGGCTGGTAGTGTTTTGTTGCGCATTGCATTTCTGACTTCAAGTAAAATTTCTCAGTTATTATAATGCATAGGAATAGCAGTAATACACAAGTGTTTCTTTAATCAGGTCAGAAATAATCACATTGGGAACCTACTTCAGCCCAGTAAAAGCTGCAGGTTTTTGCAGTATCTCTGACTTTTTGCATATCTAATGGGATTTTAAGTTGTACTTACAGGGCAACAACTGTATTTCTAAAAGGTAGGTTGTGTTACTGCTTACTTAAATGGACAGAATTGAGCAGCCCTACTGAAATGCATGCTGCTGATTGTGGAGCAAGTATTTGGTATTTTTGTAATGTGCTGAAAATTACGTGGTTTGGGCTTTTGTTATAATAAAGTTGCATACAATACACTAGATACAAGTCTGTGGTGAAAATTCCTGTATTTCTGCCACAATTTTCTTGTCTACGTCTCCTGGAAGGTAATATCTTTTACTGGCTAGAAAGCAGGGCTCAGATTTCCAGGGATGTTGAAGGATGCTTTTTATGCACAGAGTATGACTACTCAATTTTGTATAGAAGTATGGTGTGGCTAGATTTCCATTACCTTTTTCCATTCCAGTTTTATATGTGAAGAAAGCTGTTCATCCTGATGTGGCTATATTACTCTTCAAAACACATAGCTTGAGGATGTGACATGATTAACAGAATTACTAGTTTGAAATATAGGTTAAATGTCAGTAGCGTGTACATCTACAGCAAATACAGCTTCCAGACAGGATGGATAATTTGTGTAATGGCTTGTACAACAATAATGGATTTGAAGACTATCTGTTTCCCCGCACCCCTGAATTGAAGTGTGTGTGAAGGCGGAGCGTGTGTGAAGGCGGAGCACGTCTTGGGTCAGAACGCCTCTCGGATCTTTTGTTTTCCGTAAGCAGTTGCAAAAGATCCCGATACAGAGAAGCAATCTTCTCCGTTGTTTGTGTTACGGTTTTGTATTACAGTGGACAAGCTTTACAAAATAGCTTTTGCCCAGTGAATGCAACTAATATTTGCCAGTCTAGTGGGGGGGGACACGATGCTGACAACAAAATGGATTCTTAAGGCAGCCTAATGTTTTTGCATTAAAGGTTTGTTTTCAGCTGTTCCTGGTTTTGCTGAACTTTATATTAAGGCTGTGTGTGTGCACGTGTAAACCAAGTAGAATCTAAGTCGTAATATCTACTTGAGGACTGGGTTGTGTTTAAATGATTTCTTCAGGCAGATCTACAGAAGGGCTGCTGCTGAGAGGAGCTGTCTTGTCCCCTTCCAGCTGTATTCCTGGCTGTCCCCTTGTGCTAGCAGTAGTGCTGGGGTGGCCGTGAGGTCAAACCAATCTAAAATATACTCCAACTTTCAACTGCATCGTTTCTGCTGCTCATCTCACTGTGTGGTTGAACAAGTGCTGGTGCTGGCATAGGGGAAGGAGTAGCCAGAAGCAGAAGCTGGAGCAGATGGTGACAAGGAGGGAGGAGGAGTGGCAGACCACAGAGCTGCCCTGTTCTCAGCAGCAGCTCTGCATCTGCCTTGGCTTAAAGTGATCCTGAGTGATAACCCTAACGAGGAGTAAGTGCCTTGATAAAGTTGTGTGTGTAAAATAAGTTCCTATTCTGACCACAGCAGTACCTTGTTTTCTTAGGGAATCCTTTTAATAAATAAGGTACCATTCTGATGGAGATTTCCAGCCTTGGCCTGAACAGTTGACAGCAGCAATGCCCCTTACTGAGCTGCAGCTGGGGGGTTGGAGATTTGGAAGTGTAGTAGCTGTCAGATCTGCCGGCAAAATAGTTTTCAGAAAGCTCTAAGACTTCACACTTTCACCCTTATTGCAAAGTTATAAGAGTGAATCTGAATGTAGATTTATAAATTATGTGCAGTTACCTACTTGACTTGTGCATTGTACTGATCCTGCAGGAGTTACTCTTTCTTAAATTTGTTTCTGAATTGGGGATTCCCCAACTGGAGTGTAAACTGCTACAGTATGGTATGGGACTCTAGGAGAGGGAAATTCAGCCTGTCGGCTCTTTGATGGAGAAGACTTGCTGGCGTGACCCCCTGTACCATCACCTTGGTCTGTCTAAGAGCTTTCAGTACTCCCACCTCCATAGGAGAGACAGAAATGGCACTTAAGGTACCTTCTTAGGCATTGAGGAATGGTGTGGGACAGAGCTCCCACTGCTGTAGTACAATACAACTTTTGTGTATGGAGCAATACCCAAGGAAACAGAGCTGAGGAATTTCTGCGTAAGATCACAAATGTCTGAGAAGCTTCCGTACGTGGTGGGCCTCATTAGATTATCTGCATTGTTCTGGGGGACCAGCCACCTTTATGTTCTTGGGAGATCCCTTGCCAATTGAATGAAATGGAAGAGGGAAAGATGCCGTGTGGCAGCTGTGGGTGTCTTGCAGGTGTTGTGATCCGAGTACCGGTGCTTTGGTAGCATGGATTGTAGGTCTCACCGTGGACCTCTGCAAGTCTCCGTGTTTGTAGAGGCAGGTTCTAGGTGTAGAGCTACTTCAGTGTTTAAAAGGAAAAATAAGCTTCTAAGAAATAAAGCATAAATACTTGAAAATATTGTTGGAATCCACAAAATGTTGAAGAACCTTTAAGCGGCGTTGAGCAATAGCTACGGCGTCTGTTTCCGCTGTTGTTCTAAAAGCAGACTTGGCTGTTGCTAGGAATGGCTTGATATGATGGATTTTGCCATGGGAGAGGGAGATGGATTAGATCAGAGGATCCAGATCAGGGTGCAGACCAGTTGTTGTTCAGAAGACATCAGAGGATCACCTTATGAAATGGTTGAGTGGGTTTTGGATTTGCTTTTTTTTGGAAACATGCAAAGAAAACCCCACTCATGCTTGCATGTCTACTAGTACAAGCAAGCAAAGGTAAAATGCTGGCAAATAATAAATTGAAGTGTCGAAACTCTACCCTAGTCATTTTGTTAAAAATGAAAATAATTATGGCAACACTGCAATAAATGATAAATGGGTTTTCCTCCTTTCCCTTGCTCCTCCCCACAAAAGAGTTGTGGATTTTTTGGATTCAGAGATGAATGAATATTGACCTAAGTGAGTTCTCAAGGTCCTTCATATTATTTCAAGTTTTTGATTGTGTTTACAGAACCAATTGCTTTCACACCCCAAAACAAAAGTGCATGGTTTAGGCTTGTGTAATCACATTCTAATAAGTGCTTTTATTACAGTTTCCATTTTTGAATATGTTTTGCTTTATATTTTCTTCCAGCTTTCTTACCAATAGCAGCATATTGATCCTCTTAATCAGAATGAATTCCATTCTGCTAGGAAGAAATGAAATAGAAGAGTCAGCTGACTTGGTGCTTTACTCTTTTTTTTTTTTTTTTTTTTTTTTTTTTTTTTTTAAATACTTACAATAGGACCCCTTTCCTACAAAAAAGTTGCAATACAGTTAGCTCATTTTTGGATGCTACCTTCTGTAATAAAATAAACTTTTTGAATGTACAGCATTTTGTGAGCGCTTTGAATACAGAAATAGAATGGCTGAACAAAAATGCTGTTTTTTCTATAGTTCTTCTGTTGAACAAGCACATTGACAATTCAGATAGGAAAAAGTCTGTTAGAGATTGTAATCTTTCTATAGAAGAGCTTAGGCTAGTCATGGTGGAAGTCTTTTTTTATATCCAGCTCTTCAAGGTTTAAACAACATAATAAATTTCAGCAAAAGGCAAAGCGTGTTTTTAGGATGAGACAGTCCTAAAGGGAAGACGAGTATTCTAATTTTCTCTGTAGAGAAGTGTTAGCACTTAATAAATGTGTTTATACTCATTCTACCTTATATTTAATACTGTTTCTAACTCTTGGGTTTTTGTATGTATTTGTTTCTCAGGCAGCAGCATCTGTCCAAAGTCCTTAATATTGTCTAGATCTTGTACAGCGAATGCCACAACCAGGCTAGTTGAGCAGAATGCGCACAATGAAGCGGCTCAGGGAATAAATGGAAGTGTGCCAGTCAAACAGTCCCCACGTTCAGCTTCAAATCCAAAGCCACAAGGTAAGTAGTCTCAAATATTTTTGTTAGGGAAGTTGTTGTTCTCAGACTTTTTAAGAGAAATAAAGCACCTTGAAATAACTGCATTTGTCAGAAACAATAGTGGAGTAAAAGCTTGCTACTGAAATACAAATGTTCTGTAAATGCTTAATGAATCTGTAATTTCTGATAATATTTTGCTGAAAAAGGTTCTCAGAAGGAAAGTTGGACTTAGTAATATGTTACAAGCACATAGGTCTAGCTGCACTTTTATCTCAAATGTCTAGTAACTTGCTGTGCACTTACTGCCAGGCAGCAAGCACTAAATTCGTTCTCTGCCCAAGAAGTGGCTAGTAGGTAGAGATGGGACAATGCATGTAAGCCTATTGTTTGTATTAAACTATTGCCAGAGCTTATTTTTCAAAAGAATTACTGTATTTGAGTTGGAAGGGTTTGATACTATTTTTGAATTGGAGTGTTTGGCAGGCTGGCTTCGAGGGTGGGGGTGGTGGAGAAGATACTCAGGGTCTTTGGGGTTCTGGCGGAGCTCGAGAGGAGTCCTCCTGCAGGAGTATGTGGAAGGATGGGAACTTCGTGTTTGTGTAGTAACAGCTGACCAATAATGTCTGCAGAGCAGAAGTAGATTTCCCTTCTTTCTGTCCATAAATAGGATCTTCACTTTTAGAAGCTAAATAGGTCAACCTACATGTTGACTTTATATATCTAAACCTCAAACCATCTTTTTATGTGGTCTTCTCAGTAATATTGATGATTCTGCTGAGGTTGACCACAACAAAGAGTCAGTATGTTCTGGATATCTTGGATTCAAAGCGAATCTGGACTGATGTCTTTTAGGAGTGACATGCAATAGGAACTTCATTCATCTCAAAAGTTAAAAAAAAGAGTCAGTTTACAAGACTGGTATCATGATCCTGCTCAGTGAATTGGATTCTGAGACAGTGCTGATAAGACAGAAACTAGAATTACTTACAGAAAACTAGATCACATCTAAATCACATATAGAAACTAGAATCCCATAGAGTCATCACGTAGTGGATTTAACAATCTGTGTATCAATTAATGGGAAAATGCATCTTGAAGAATTTTACATCAGTCCTGAGTTCATCTTAGAGTTAAGGGGGGAAGAAATTTATTGGGGCGTCAAGAAAGTTTTGTTTACTTAGGGAGAATGAGAGTAAAATAAAGCTGTATTTTTTGTATTGTTTGTTTTTACAGAACTTTTGCCAGTATTGTTGACTAAACTAAGATGTTTTTATCAGTCATATATAAACATTACTTATCTGAGTAGTCTTTCTGCACCAGTTCCTAGGTCTCTGAAATGCATTCTCTGAAGCTAAGTTAACAAGAGAACATGTGTTCTTCCTAAGAAAAATATTTTAGAAATCTGTTCATGGATAAACAGAAATGGGCAATCAATAAAAAGATTTTAAGCCTTTCAAAAACAAAGCCAGCCCACTTATTTTAAATTTTAGCTGTTAGATAAATTAGGAGTTGGATATTATTGGACCGCATTCATTCAAGTAGTTACACAGCTGTTGTTGCTCTTTCCTAGCCATGACTTCTGTGTTTGTCAAAATTGCTTGCTCGAAAATGTGGCATAGCCAGGAATAGTGTTGTAGTCTAAGAAATGCAGCTGTGTAGATTATATTCAATAATACTGTTGTAAATAGTATTTTGTGCCTGCTTTGTTCATGGGCCTATGTCTTTCTCCATTTATTTCTATTAAATATGTGCATCATATTGAAGTTACATAGTATATCTTTTTGGCCTCTTTATTTAATTGAAGCAAAACAAAATAGAATGAATGAGATAAGCATTTGGGAGTCCAAACAATCCAAGCAAACTAAATTGCTCTAGTTTATTGATTTAGATGTGGTTGCTAATTTTTTTTTTTTAACAGCTTTTCAGGTACAGATACAGAAACATTTTTGGTTTGTAGTAGCAGTAAATGTTTTTCCAAATGGTTGTTCTAGTCATGCAAATACTAAGTGTCCTTTCATAGTGAAGGGAAACAAGGTGACAGACCTGAATTGTAATGCCAGTGTATTTGGTTGTTGATGAACTAACTGCAAAATGACCTTCCTCTAACCTACCAAAATGTATATAATTAAAATGAGAGATATAAAGATGACTTTGAGGTTGCATTACAAGTGGGGTGCAGCTATTTTTAGTAAACTTAGC
Source organism: Gymnogyps californianus (assembly GCF_018139145.2). NCBI lineage: Eukaryota > Metazoa > Chordata > Aves > Accipitriformes > Cathartidae > Gymnogyps > Gymnogyps californianus. The sequence continues at coordinate 152,485,488 of NC_059471.1, forward strand.
TTTAATAGAGGAAATAAAGCTTTAATATAGAGGAAGAATGTCCAAAATCTTGCACTTGAACCCTGGATTCTGAACCTGTTTTGTCTGTACTTGGTCTCTGAGAAGTAGTTTAAATATTTGGAAACAGATCACTCAGGGTAGCTAGATCAAGTGAATAAATGTCTACACAGAATTCAATATAAAATTATTCCTTTTCATTTTCATTTTTTTCCCCTGGCATTTCAAGGAGAAAACAAACTAGCTGTCCGATACACTGGCAGTAAAAGAGCAATTTTTGTTCCCCAATAATTCCTTCCATCAACAATTTAGCAATTCATATGTCAGATTTCTGTGTTGAGTACAGTTTGATTCATGAAAATCTTTGCAAATTTGGAACAAAGCCTGAGACTGACTGAAGGCTGATGAGAGAGTTAGGCAAAGAAATCAGGACTGCAGAGAAAAGCAGTTGCATTCTGTACCAGCTGTGAAACACGGTGCTTCACCTTTGCATAAATGCAATGCATTCTCTGATAATGTGGACTAATACAGACTGGAAGTAGTCAGTGGAAATAGCAAAATACGCTACTGAGTTCCAAGGCAAATGTGATGCACAAGAGATGAAGCAAATTGTTAGATAACTTGAAATTTGCCCTTACCTACAAATATTTGGGCAGCGATCTGAACCTAGCAATAGCAGAATGCATGTAGAGTGACATGTACAAATTGGCCAGTTTTTTCTAGTTTCTTCTGTTCACTGCTCTTTGAACTTCTTGCATGAGTTTTATATGATGCCCAATTACTAAATACTGGGTACTGAAACTGTTGTCTGTACCAGGCAGTTTTATTGTAGGATGGAAAATATGTTCCATTCTTCAAAGCAGTGAAGTGTCTTGTCAGTTCAAGACTGTGCATCAGTTGCTCATTTAAATTTTTCTAATGAGTGCTTAGGAGTACTTGTGAACCTCCTGCTGAGGCTGAAGAGGCATTTTTGTTTGGGTTGGCGATGATTTTTCCACTCCAGAAGATGGCCTGATTTGTGCCACTGTGAAATGGTATGGATACAAAGCATTCAACACGTAGGCTTCAGCAGTCAGTTTTAGCTGACTATCTACTGTGTAGCATCAATCCTGTCCTTTCTCAATTATAATATAGTGTGTGGTTTTGAAGGTATTCAGCGGCCTGGGCCCAGAACAGCTGAAAGACCTCTTAAATGTCTGGGATGTAGACTGTACTTCTCCGGCAAATGAAACTTCTACAGTTAAAGGTGAATTGAACTAAAACCGAGAGCTGTTTCTAGCTAGACTTCTCCAATCTCAGTGGTGCTTTAAGAAACCTGCACCAATGTCTCTTTTATCAACAAAACTGCTGAATCCCAAACATTATCTCCAGGAAGAAGCCAAATGAGACAACAAAGCACATCTGATTATTATTGGTCTTCTTTCTTAATATGTTATTGGAAGATACTTGTTCTGATGTGGTATAAAAATCTGGAAATGTACATCCTAAAGAAAAGATGACTACTTCTCTCTTTCTGTTGAGTCTATGTTACTAGTTATTTTGTACTGTGGTATCTATCCAGCTGTGCTCATTTGATCTTCCTGAAGGTGATGGAGCATGCAAGGAGGTGATGAAGGATGACTCATCCAGGAGAACCGTAGTTGCTTACCACAGGAACTTTTAACTGTGTATTTTCATTGAATCAAAGTGTAGCAGCATTTTTAACCAGTTAAACGCGTACCTGCTATTTCCTTATGTATGTGTACAAAGTTGAATGCACAACTAGGCACTGCAGCTTAAATCTCGATTAGGTATTTTGGCTAGCGTTATACAGTAGCAGCTACCTGAGTATACTGAGGGGTTTTCGTTGGGCAGAATGTGCAGTTCATATCTCCTAATAAGCTCGAAATTCTACAGTATAGAGATGAGTATTTATAGACTCAAACAGAGCTCTGTATTATGCAGGATATTACAATGGGCCAGTCTTTTCTCTTTTTTGTCTTTAAGATCCTTGCTGTGTGCACATTGAAAAATAATCTGATTAAAACAAAACACTACAGAAGTACATTGAGGGGAGAATTAATGGAATTTGTTTTCCATAATCCCTGTTAACAAGGTTGACCTTACAGGAAGGTTTGCGGGTTTTTTTCACACTACTGATTCTTTTCTTTTCATTGATCTTGTGACTGTCCTTTTCCCATTGCTCTATTTCTAAAACCTACAGTAGCTACAGCAGCAGCTGATTAGGGGAAATGCTGTCTGTTAAATGGTAATAGGGAGCAAAGAAGAAAATAACTTGCATTAGTGAATTGGCCTGGCTGTTTGGTTTGTGATTCTCCTCTGAAGACATTGCAGGGATTTTCAGTATACTGGGATTGTCCAGTTTGACCAGAGGTTCCTTGTGCTTGTCCTACTGAAATGCTGATAAGCTGGGGGTTTTTCCAGTAATAGCCGCAGAAGTGTGCAACACCTCCGCCGAATGTCCTAGAATTAGATTTTTGTCCCAGTGGATCCAGTATAAAAATAGCTTCCAACTAATTCCTTCTGCTTCATCAGTAGACGTTAATTCCCTCAAGTTTAGTAGTTCTAATATATCCTTGTGAAGATATTAACATTTTATGAGATGTACAAAAGAATTGAAGAGATGTACGAGTCCATTAAATAAGAGAATTCACAGGATAGCGGGTTATACAAAACCCATTGCAAGAGCAAGAAGTGTTTCTACAAACTAGCGCAGTGCTGGTCAGTAAATCCACCCAGCGTCCCCTTTCCCTTCCGTCGTCTCCCCGAGGGAATGGCGGTGCCCATGCTCAATTATGTGTCCTGCTTTTTCCCAGCCCACTTGTGTCGCCTTTTTCAGCTGTCCCATTGCCTTTGTCAGTGCAGCAAGCTATTCAGTGCTTGGACAATTATCTGATGCTCGTTGGCCTAATTCTGCCAGACCTTCTCCGAAGTCCCTGAGAAGAGGGAATATAAGGAAAGCTGCTCCACTGCACTGCAGCTGCGGCTTCTCAGGAGGGGCTTCAGTCGCTACAGATACTCAAGCAGTTACACAATTTAATATTCTGCTTGTTTCAGGATTGCAGTGTAACTATTTGAAAATTGCAGTATTTTAAGTCATCCATTCTGCACTGCATCCTTCCCCAAACTTGCTTTTTTGCTTGTGTTACTAAATATAAAGTAAAGCTTGAAAGGACCAAAGATACACATACACACAGTAAAAGCATCTGATCTGTGGTAATTCTCTTCCTTCTCTCTCTGATTATTTCATTTATCAGCATTTGTAGTTGATATGGTTGAAGTCTATGAAGAAATGAATGTACCACAAAAAGCTTTAGAGTCCCTTATGGTACTTTTCAGACTGCAGCGATCACTGCAAACCCACTTAAGTGCAGTTAGGTTATTGGAAGCACAGATAAATATTACCTCCTATAAATTTAGTGTAAGGTAGAGATGAAAAGTCACCCTTAATCAAGTGTTCCTTCAAGTTTATCATAGTCTGTGGTAGTATATTTGCAAGAATTTTTTCAACAACACTTTCAAATGTCAGTTTATGGGATTTAAGCTAATTCCTGTGGTGCACAGGTTTTCCAGGGTAAGTCAGTAAGCTATTCTAGAGCCAGAGATGTGAGGAACATGGCTTTTTCACATCCATCTATTGTGTATCCTGTACTAGTGCTTATTTTTCTACCATCAGAGTTGCACATGGTTCCTAATGCCAATTCCTGTCCTCCTTCCCTTCATATTTGCTCCCTGGTAGGTCTGTGTAGTTAGTGGAGGGCCTGTGGCACACGGGAGTGTGGTGCCTGTGGAGCGGTGGCCGAGCCCCTGGGGCCGCCAGTTCTACTGCCAGGGCTTTGCCTACTTCTGCCGATTTATGCCTGCCTTTTATTAAAGGCCAGATATAGTCTTTATTTTTCAATTTCATGTCAAATGCTTTCACTTCTCCCCACAATATGTTTTGGGAGTGTGTGTGGGAATGAACAGAGTTGTGTTCTTGGGAATTAAAGACCTTTCCCTTAAGTCTGTCTTTTTGATAGAGCCGGAGGTGCGTTGCTCTGATAGTGGAACACACTTGGGCCCTGTCTGTGAAGCGCTTTTGCTGCCCACAAATGCTACATAGTCGCTTAAAGGGATAAAAGTTGATTTAAAGATCCCCAGCACTTGTGACTGTTGCTTTATGTGTCACCTTGTCTTTTGTGTTCTAGTCACTGCTGTATTAAACAGTGGCTGATCATTAACAGTCTAATTAGAAGGACTTATGGTAGGGATGGGGAAAAAGCAAGAAGAATAAAAAATATTTTCAGGGGGCCAGGTTTTCAGCAGTATAAATAGACAAAGGTTCGGTGAGTAGAGGAAGCTCAAAGCTGAAGGCAAAAACATTTTCCACTGACTATTATTGAGGTCATGAGGGAGAAGGTAAAGAATGAGAGCACCAGAGTTTTGGGGCAGCAATTTAAATCTCTCTCTTGAGCTCCACAGCACAGCTAGATCCTTTGATTATGCTTAATTCTTTTTTACAATAAAACCTGCATTTATGGAGGCCATATATGTGTTTACTACAGTACACTATAAAAACAAACAAACAAGAAAACTCCCTAATTTTCTAGCTTGTTAAAGTAGCATGTAGTTCAGCTTTTATCCAAGAAATATAACAAGATGCCTGATACCAGACAGTGCATGAAAAACTATATGAAGTCCCTATATTCATAAAGCAACTTTAAGGTTAAGTAAAGCCAAGAGCGTCTTTTCTTCATTACTGTAGTAAGTTCTTATGCAAAAATCTCATATGTGTTCTGGCAGTTCAAAGAAACAGTTCATGAGCGATTGATTGTTGTTGTCATTGTTTGCAGTGCCTCCAAAGCCAATTCATCTGCAGAAGGTGTCATCTGTTACATACCAAACCCCTAGGCATAAAGCTTTATCACATCAGAAACCAAGAATGGAGGAAGAGACACCTGCTCCTGTTTCTAGTGTCGCAAAGGAAAAGTCCAGTAAAGTGTCAGATCTCATCAATCGTTTTGAGGGAGGCAGGTATGTAATAGAATTTGAAATGGTTTGTAATTCTGTTGTGTGTGGATTGTTGGAACTTGAACCTGTGAGGAAGAGTGTTGGTACCGTGGTAGTGCTCAAACCCATCCCTGCCAGAGGAGTTGATGGCAAAACTGCGCGTGTTTTGAAATGGTGCAAGCCAATTGTATATTTGGCCTGTACAAGGTGTGCTTTTTCATAAGGCGCTAGTCTTAATTTTTGTTGGGGGGGGGGGGGGGGGAAGCAGCAAACAAACTTGTAGCATTTTTAAAACATCCTGAAAAATGTCAGCAATTTGAAATAAATGCTGATTTCAGAATGAAACATTGGAGCTAATCTTAAATTCTTTTGTTCTTGCAGAAAAAAAATATTTACTTTTATAAGCAAATAGAAAAACCTGAAATCCTGATTTTTCCCTTTATACTGTCTTAACCTCTTCAGATCATTCATGTGAAGAGGGTAAACTGTACAAGTTATCTGTATTGATATGGCATACATTCTCTAAACTGTTTGCTTTGTAGTACTTAGTGATTTTGATGGAATAGCTTGGTGTTCTTCAGTTTTGATACTGACTTTTACAGGAAACATTTGGAACTTTGAGAAACGTGAGCCACAGTGAGCTCTGCTTTCACAAAACAGCGTTACTTGTGTGTCTTTAGATGTACATCACAAGCATTATAAGCTCTGAAACAGAAGTTCCGAATAAATCTGCTCTGTATAAAGAGAGCGACCTTCCAGAAAGCCCGTGACAGAGGAACAGCTCAAGAAACAGTCCAGTGACGGTTGAGCGTTGCAAGTTTTGGACATGGCTTGCTTGTGTTTCCTTGGAATACTGATGTTCTGAAGGGATGCCCCCTACGGGAATGAAGGCATGATGTACAACAGAGCATGTCCTTCTGAGGAGCCAGACTATTAAGACTTTCATTGAGAGAAATTCCCCTCAGGATGGGGGAAATTCAGTCCTTTATACAGAAGCAGCTGAGCATTGCAAAAGTACGTTTGTCTAGTGGAATAGAAATCATTTCAGAGCTTCATCTGCAAGAAAGTTCTGTCATTAGGCAGAGACTTAATTGCACTCTGTCATGACAGCTGCTCAAAGATGGGAAAAAGAAATTATTGGAGCACTGGAGGTCCTGTGAATTCTTCTAGCACAGGTCTCTAGTCCTGTTATCACTTTGTTTCCCAGTCTTCCTTCAAAGCATCACCCAAGTCTTTTTAACAGTGTAGTATCCTTAGAAAAATGATTTTATCCTTTCTGAAAAGAAACTCCTCAGGTTCATTGTACCCTACACCAATGAGCCCTATATTTCTTCCTCCTAGACATGCCTGCTGCATTGTACAGGAACTTTTTCAATACTATGCATTTAAAGGAAGCTATAAAGAAAGCAAGGAAAACTTTCTTATTTGTAGACTTTTAAATGTAGGGATGTTTTGTTTTGGGGACTAGGGGAAGCTGAGTTGCTTTTTGGCCAACATCATTCATTAAGTACACCCAATAGTATCTGTCCAGTGATTAAATTCTCCGCAACTCTATGATCTCTGCTTATGAGAAACTTCTGTAGTTAGCATGCTGAGTTCTGGAATACTGTGCTGTGGTGATGGAAGCAATTCCTGTTTTTTAAATGAGCTCAGCTCACAAAATGTGTCTTCTGTGAAGGGGAAATTCACTTTTAATTATTGGTCTTCAAATGACTAGGTAGCATGTTCGTGAACTGCAAACTGTGATTGTCAATTATGATAATTTATTTTCATTAGTCTGTACAGCCCACAAACATGTAGGCATGGCAAAAAGTTAATTAAACCTCTTTGCTGTGTGCATGCAATTGAAAAATGTAAATTAATTCTATCTTGGAGTTAAGCTTATTTTTAAAAAAGGCATAATCTTTACACAACTAAAGGAAAATGGATTTAAATTTTTTTGTTGTATGGTGGAGGAAGACGAAACTAGTGTAAGGTATTTTTTGAGCTCTTTGTACAAAAGTGCAGAATATGTTTACAGTATTTGTGTAAACTGTCCTATAAATAAGGAGTAAACATACAGTTTATAAGCAGTCTTCATCTTTCCAGAAGATTAATGGTCCATACTAGGAATAACATGTTAGAGGACAGTCATGGTATTGTTTTGCAAGTTGAATATGGCTTGTTAAATGTACTTTAGACAAAAATGTATAGGTTTTATTTTGGTTTCAATGATTTTTATTTTTTTTTAAACTATAATGAAGCCAAGCACTTTTACAGAGTAGCCTACCATTTATATTGGCCTAAAATTCAAAATCTCAAAAATAAAACAGAGAAAGAGATAGTGAAAGGTATGAACAAGGGATAACGTGTTTAAAGCGGAGATAAAATATGGAAGAAAAAAACCATCAGAAAGGATGCAGCCTGACGAAAGGGCACTGCTAAATAAGGAAACTGGGGGAAGAAATGGGATAAGAATTTTAAGCTCTTTCTGTAATATGCTGAACTAAGGAAAGGGATGATAAATGTTCTTGGACATTTTTCATGCATTTTGTATAATTAAAGTGCAATTAGGGTACAGGTTGCTTGTTAGTGTAAGCATTGGGCTGGGACTTGGGAGACGATGAGTCTTTTTCCATTTCCACCAATAATCTTCTGGGACACTTTGGGCAAGTCGCTTCATGTATCAGTTCCCTTGTCTGTTACACGTAGCTGATCGTACTGCATTCCATTTTACAAATGCGATTCAAGACACGTGAGGATGTAATGAATCAATATGGATGGCACTCTGGCTTTCCAGTAAGAGATGCATGTTTGTGTGTGTTTCCATGGAATAATGCAGTTCAAGTCTCGATGGCCTGAACTTCCTAATATTAACACAGGAAAAAATGGTTTGGGAGGAATTGGTTATATGGTGCAACTCTCCTGCTCCCCATACCAGGGATTTTCTATAACACCATGTTTAACTTTTCTCTCATCTATGTTTTGTTTGTTTAGTGCTTTTAGCCCGTTAAATCCTAGTGATTTGAAGAAAGATTCCTCTGTTCTTCACATTTCTAAATCTCAAGGAAGATATGGGTCAACACCATCACCTCAGCCAAAACTCCCCTCCCAGCACCCGCTACAAAAACAGGGAAACAGTAATACTGACAAAACTCAGGTTGCACAGCTACACACAGCCAACGGAGTAGTAGCACAAGACCAGACAGAAGATGAGGACAGGAGATTACCAGATCGTGGCTCCAACACGTCCACCCCGGTTCCGGATAATGCCATCAACAGCAGCTTGATAAATGGGGAAAGAGAAAGTACTTCTGGAGAGTCATTGCAAAGTATGACTGCCTGTGAAGGACAGATGCTTAACAGCTGCTACAGGACTCCAAGCAGTGATACACTGCTCCCATCTGAAAATGAAACTCTAAAAATTAATACTAACGTGAAGGAGGAACCAACTGAAGAAATCAGTAAGCAAGATCAACCTGTAGAAACAAAGGTAAAAAGAGAAATTGTTTTGTTCGTGCTATATTACTACTTTGTGTATTTTCTCTAGGTTTTTATTTACAAAAATAAGCTTCCAAGAGCAGGTCAGAAAGTTGAAAATCTTTTCGTTATTTTTCCTCTGAAAAACAGACAGGGAAAAAAGTTTTGCTTGCCTTCCACCCTTTTCCGTTTCCTTCCCCGCCCTTTTCCGTTTCCTTCCCCGCCCTTTTCCGTTTCCTTCCCCGCCCTTTTCCGTTTCCTTCCCCGCCCTTTTCCGTTTCCTTCCCCGCCCTTTTCCTTTTTCCCATTAGCTATCTGAGGTTTAAAAAAAAGTGAGACTGAAATATGTGTACATGTTAAGCACTATGCTTCAGCTGTGCCAGACTACAAGGGACACATGCTAGTGGCGTATATAAAATAAAATTTCACATGTAGTAAAATGCAGCGACAGGGCTTCAGGCAGAACTGTCGTGTGAATCCTTAACTTGATGTAGTTGTCAAGTCCAAGCTGGAAAGGCAGTGGCCGTCTGCTAGCTATCAGATAGATGCAAGGTTCCAAGTATACTAAATATATGCCTTGTTAGCAAGGAGAACTTGTATCATGATGAATTTGAGCTTCCTTGTAAAGAAAGTTTTAAATAATTAAGGGAAGTAAGTGGGTGGAAGAAAATCTGCCTTGGGAAATTAATTGCTGAAAAATTGTGCATATTTCCACTTCTAAAAGTTTGATTATGCAGTTTGCCTTCTCGTACTGAAGCATTGGTGGCTAGTGAACATCATTAACAGTTCTGGTCCAGCCGTGCCACGTGTGTCATGGCAGCAGGGGCTGGGCTGGGCCCTCCCGGCCTTCCTCTTCACCAGAGCCAAACAGCTGAGCACTGACAAAGCTCATCACGGCTTGTCAGGAGTACACCTGCATCAGTTAACTACTGACCTCTCCAAGCCCTTGAGTTTGGTTAGCTAGGGGTCACATACATACATACTTGAGGGTAAATTCTGTGTGTGGGAAAGGTGGGTCTCAAATTCTCATGTATTACAGGATAAAATATCCTATGTAATGACAAGAAGGTGCTGGATTGTGTGGGTTTTCTTGTTTGTTTTAGAGGTTGTTTTTGCCAGTAATGAATGAACGTTATGATTCCCATCTAAATATAAGCCTGGTCACGGTTCAAGGCACCTTTAACCTGCCACACTTCTCACTATGTTTCTATCTCCTGTTCGGTAGTGCCTGTTTCCCCTCTCTGTGCCAATAAAGTGCTGAATGCTCTGTGGGCAACAATGTTAAGCTTGAAGCCAAGTCACGCAGTAGGTGCTGGCAGCATTTTCAGGAAAAAGCAGAAATGGGAGGCAGTCCTGTTGTAAAGTCCAGGAAGGAACTGGGCAAATGTTAATGGCAGCAATCTCATCAAAATCTGTCTTTGAGCTGCTGGGACCAACATGTGTGATCTGTCCTATATTGACCAGGAGTCAAATTGTGAGGTGTAATGTGACTGCTATGAGATGTATTGTTTGCTGGTGCTTGAAGGGTAAAAAACCCAAAACAAACCAAACCCATGCAGGATGACTCTTAAGTCAGCATCGGTGGAGAACTGAATCTGTAAAACTGAACTGGGTCACAGCAGCATTGCTGAGATACCAGCTCACCTGCGATACAAGGACATCCCCTTTAGTGAGACTAAGAAGCATGTCTACCACAGACTGATCTAAGCGCCACGCTTTACAAAATCAAACACTGATTTAGTTTGGGTTAATGCAACCTATAGATTGAAATCAGCCCTGTGGAGGTCTAAGTAGCTGCTGCCATGCTGTCTGGAATGGGGGAAGGGTGATGAGGAACAACAGAGGTCTGGTAGAGCTTTAAGCTGTTTCTGCATCCAAGCAGGCATTGGGAAGAAGTAAGAGCATTTGGACAGTCTGTGATTTTGCTAAGCGCCCACTTAGTCAGTAAAGAATCTCAAAACTGGGATGCAGTCCAGCTGAAGTTGCACTGCACAGACTAACAGCACTCTTCTGCCCTTTTTAATTAAGCGAGTGTAGGTACAATTCAGTAAAAGCAATAGGAGCAGATGCATGTGAGTCATAGACAAACTTTAAATTATGCATCTGATATATATATTTTGATACTGATGCAAAGTAGCTTCTTTGTCTCTTGCATGCCGTATTTCCTAATTCAGGGAAGAGAAAAAAAAGTGATGCGATCTCTTTGTAAATGCATACATGTACAGCAGAAGTAAACGAAGTCTACTGCTGGAAAGGGTGAATTAAATTGGGGAATGGTGCAAAACCAGAGCAGAAATTACTTTTTAGACTTGGAAAAGAAAGCTTATTTTGAAATGGTGTTGCTCTTACAATTATTTTTTTCCTCTTATGATTGTAGATCTGACTAAAGTCAGATTATTGCAGGTTCTGGAAAAGATGAGATTTTTCTTACTAAGAAAAGTAACTAAAATTTACTTTTAAACTTACTAAATTTGGCAGCGTCCTGAAACATTTTCCCCAAATGACGAGAGTAGAGTATGCTTTATTTCTCTTATTTACTGAATTAGTTTGAAAGTCACAAACCACAAATATCACAAGCAAAAAGTGAAAATTAGAAGTGAAAAGTTTCCTGCCTTGCAGCAGAAGCACCCTCTGTCATAAAATTTCGTTTGCCTAAAACGCGGAGGCTGAATAGTACAAGAACATCCCAATCAATTAACTTCCTGAATAACATCTTGTGAGAAATCTGCTGCTAGAGCTAACTAAAGACAAGAAGACAAATGCTTCAGTATTTGTTGTGAGACGGGTAGGAAATAGAGATATAGACTGCATGCATGCTACAGATGGAGAAGAATCCTTTGCGCATCTTTATTAAAGTCCTTACTTGATGTCTCCTTTTAATGGCAATGTTGGGGGCTCTGCTGTTTCAGATGGAAACCTGGTGGAGATCCTGTATTTCTAAATGTAAGGTAAAGTTTTGATTTAAGTAGGGTGAAACTTTGTTGCAAAGTTAACTTTCTGCCAAGAAATGTTTTACTGTTGCAACACTTGAGATGTTCTACCAGCTTCTTCCTGGTTCTCGAATTTTATGGTCGTCTTTTGTAACAGTAAATCATGAACAAAGCTGTATATCTTTAGCACCCGATATAAATGCGTAAATCCTCTTGAGAAGAATTGCTTCTTTAGGGATTCCAGGATCTTTACTGCTTTTCTTGGTTGCTGTGCAAGAAATTCACCCATCATTTGTGCAATGGACTGTTGTATAGAGTTAATATGCCAGAAGGTGATGGCAGCATTCAGGATTTTCATTGCAGGTCTTGCAAAATTTAGTGATTTCCCTGACTTCAGAAACTGAGGACTCAAGAGATTAAAGGAAATCTTAAATTCTCCTGGAAATTTACATTTATATTCCCAATACTTAGGGAAGAAAGCTTTGGATCATGAAGCAGCTATGACATGAATGGTTTTAGAAAAGAAAAGCACGCTCTGTTACTTTAAACCAAACTCAGCATTACAAACAAACAAGCACAACATAGATTGAATGATATATGTTCACACTCTATATCTCTCACCCTGTCTGTGTTGCTTAATATATTACTGCAAAGCCCTTGGGGCAAGGGCTACACCTAAATAGCAGTGGATCATACACAGCATCACTATCATGTTGGTAGGTATAGTTTTCTTGATATGAGATGGCTCCTGTTTGGTTTGAATAATAAGTTATGGCTATATTGGAATTCAGGTTTATGTAAAGGCTGCTTTAAATTAGCATAATTTTTGCAGGTTTAGGACAATGGAAAAACAACGTTAGGAAATATGAACACAGATGTAAAAAGTTCATGCTCTCAGCAGCATTTTTCATACCTCTTAATTTCAGAGTTCAACAACAATTTAAGTAAAAATTACTTGGTTTAATTTCTTAAGCATCCATAGTAATGTAATGATTCTAAGGATGTGCAACTCTGTACTAAAGAATATATAACTAGACCCAGGTGAAATACTTACTGTGAGCATCCATATAGAGATACAAGTTCACAGTCCTACCTGATGCACCTACTGCTATCTCACACATCTGATATTTTGATCAGCAGTTGAAATTGTGTACCTCTAATGTGAATGTTCTCTATATAGGACACTAACCATTTGTGTTTGGTTTTATACGTTGAGTTGCCGTGTGTTATGGATTGTCACAGAAGTTTGAAATGTTCCCTGAAATCATTGAGAAGTTGTGCTTGAAGCAATAGAGTATGTGTACAGGTATACCTAGTAGTAAATTTTTGTCTCAGTATTTTTTGTTAATGGCAAGGAACCCAATATAAATACTGATGTACTAAAAGCATAAAGAAATCATAGGAGGGAAATATAAAACTTTTCCGGAAAAAAATGTGTCCATATCTTTCATTTCTATTATCTTATTATCCTGCTTGTGAAGAGAGATGCGTACATTTATGGTTATATCCCATGAAAATGAAGCTTAACTTGTAACTTCAAAGAGAATTGAAATTCCCTTTTACTGTTAATTATTAGATTTGATACAGTAGTTCTTTACCGATTTGATACAGTCATTCTTTAGGGAAGCATTGAAGTTCTTGGAAGTTGAATACTAACTTCATGTTTTCCATGGTTTTTAAAGTTTTTTCTTTTAAGAATTTTCCTCCATTATCTCTACAAGATTTTTCAAAGCTGTTTCGTTGAACAGCTCTAATAACGAATGGCTCCGTGTCATTCTCACTGTCACAAACATCATTCAGGGTTTTTTTCCAAATTATGTTGTAAGAGTTGCTTCCTGCTACTTGGAATATCCAAATTCGGGTCTGCCTGCCCTGAGCCCATGGGTTGGCCACTCCCCGCATGCCTGCTTCAAGGAGAGGTGGGTGGGCAGCTGGGGGTAAAGGTGCAGCGCAGCATGGTGTGTGCCGCGGCAGAGCTGGGATGGCTGCGAATTAATTCCCTGACAGCAGGAAATAAATACATATACACACACACACACACGTACGCCAGCTGCAGCACTGGCTTTGCACAATGGTGAGTCTTTCCACCAAATGTGCCTTGCTGTGTAGCATGGCGCTGCCAGGACTCATATGTTCACCCATGCATGCATCTGGTCCCAGTTCACCCCGTGTGCTCAGTACAAGTGGCTGCCACTTCATCAAGAAAAGCTCCTCAGGAGATGGATGCCATGACTAGCAAAGTAGCCTGTGACCTGTTGTTTCCGACAGGAAGGAAGCTGGAGTGACCTCGTGGAAACCAGGTGCTTTTCTTTGGATGGGATACTAGATAAGACACTGAAGTGGGTGAAGGAGTAGTGAGGAGGATGGAGCTAGTAGTAGAAAACACAGCTGGGAGCTCATGTAACGTGGGCAAATAGTGAGATGGTGAGGTGGGAAACTGAGGACTTCCCTAAAAGAAAACTAGCGATACAATTTTATTCTTGCACCGATATAACCCTATAGGTGGATGTTCTTATGCTGGAATAAGAACACGCCACTGTGATTGAAAGATAACTCATCCGTGGTGTGTGTGTTTTGCCACATAGAAGATTCCTGTGTCAGGTAGTGCGATTGATGTAGAAAGGAGACTGAGGTTCAAGAATTAAGAAGATGCATAAGGTTGATACTGAGAGGATGGGAAAGCTGGGGTCAGAGTATAGTGGGAGAGTAAGAGGGATTTGCCCTGATTTAGGAGTGAGGATTAAATGCTTTTTCTGAATTGCTCATATTGTGTGATATTTTTGAGTCTGATACGCGTGATTTTCCCCCTCTCAATTAGTTCAAGTAGTCTTCTGAAAACTGCAAATTGGTTCTGTAGCAGTGCTTCAGGGAGAAAGTGGAGTTTTGGGGAGAGAAAAAAAACAGAATAAAGTTGCCGAGGAACCCGTAGTCTCCATGGTTTTGTGCCTCAAGTCCACATGTGAGATCCCTTGTAAATGGCTGCACTAAACGGCATGCTGTAGCTGTAATAGCTAATCCTCCAGCTCCCTGCAATGTCTCTTGACAGCACTTAAAATGCTGTTCTGTAGGTTACTGTGGTTGCTATGCTGATTTTAAAAGATTTAATGAACAGCTTCGAAGTCACTATTGAAAGCCTGTATTTAGGGAGGAGGCTCGCCATGTAGCGGTGTGACTGTTAACACTGCAGATTAGAATTGAAATGTGTTCAAATTTGGAATACTTATTGAATACTGAAAAGGGGAAAAAAGCCACTGAAGTCCTTTAAATGAAAAGACTGTGCTTTAGTATTCAGTATTCTGCAAACCATCGTTATAAATCTACTTCCAAATGTTTATCATACTCTTGTGGAAAGCAGTGTGCAGTTTGAAATCAGAAATAACTCTTTCAAGCTCTCCTCTTTTTATGAAGACTTTCTACGGTTTGTCTAGAAAATTACCACTTTACCATAAGTACTGTGATAAGACTGCCATTCACTTAGGAAGGACTTGGATGTCGTTAGATGTGAACACTTTTCAGCACTGGCACTAGATGTGGAAGAAAAATCTGGTAATGGAAGTGTCATTTTGTTGAATCTGACGCTTGTGAGCCTCAGGCATTTCCCTAATGTTTTAATATTGTAGAGGCCTGTGCTTTCATTGTTTGTTTTGAAGTAACTTCTTATAGCAACTCATAATTTTGTATTCTAACATATTTAGTTTAATATTGAAATTTGAATTAAGGTTTTAAGTTTCCATTCAGCAGAAGAATCAAAAATATATTTTGTGGAATGAAAGACTTTAAAGTGACAACTTCCCTTAAGATGCAAAAGCGACTTCCATAAAGACCTAGCGAAGGAGCTCTCTAATTGCAGTCAACAATTAATCAGCAATGAGTGTATTGATGAACATAAAACATTTTGTATGGTATTTTTCAATAATTCTGTGGTGCAAAGAACACGCAGTTCAAATAACTTTTGAAACGGGGGCGGAGGCGAACACAGACTAATCCCATCTGTTCCCTCTTACTCGGCAAATCAGTTCTTCCAGCTCTGAAAGGTCAGTGGTACTCTATTACCAGGATGTGAGCTGATCCTGTTAAGTAGGGAGTTGGTGCTCTGGCAAAGTTCCCTATACAAACTGGGAAATATTAAATGTTTTAGGCTTTGAGTTTTGCTCCGCAGTTTGACTGATTTTTATCCTCCTCTGACTTTTGTATTTGTTGATTAAACTGCTGGAAAGTTTGTATTTTTCAAAATGGGGTGTCTATTACTAAATGTGAAACTTGGATTTAGTTGCTTTTTGGATGGTAAGGTAATCATATGTCTTTTCAACTTTTTTTTAGTATTAAATTACGTCTTCTCCAGTATCCTAAGAGCTCTTCTTATTTTCCTCCAGGAGACAGATGAGCAGAAACGTCACAAAATTGCCAGTGAACTTCTGCAAACAGAAAAAGCCTACGTTAGCCGACTTGACCTCCTAGATGGGGTACATTTTTCTTGAGTTTGTTTTTATTGTCTTGCCTTGAATTCACTTGAATGGCTATGCATAAGTGTGTATGTAAATTACGTAAGAGGTCGTATGTTTTTCACATTTTGCTAACTTTTCCAGTCAGTCATTGGCTCTTGCCACATAGCTTTGCCTATGTTTCTATTTTAGGAACACTACATTTTTTAAAGTATTAGAATTTTGTGAATATTAATGCAATATGTTATGTGTGTGTAGATGTCACCATAAGCAATAGTAGTGCATACTGGTAGCCCTTCCAACAAAGAGGATGGATAACCATTTCTTGGCTTCTGGTGAAATGGAGAAGGGTATCATTTTATAATACTGAAATCACCCACCCACTAGAAAATTATGAAATCTTGCAAATTTGAGCCACCTGATCAGAATTTTTCTTTAGTGCCAAAGAACCTAGGAAGATGCCCATTCTAAACTGTATATCCCCTATTTTCCCACTCTATGTTTAGACTAAATCCTATTGAAGTGAACAGAAATTACTCTTCCTGCAAGGAAAGGGTTGAATTCTTGTGCTCTGTAGAATCAAACTGATATTTCATAAATGTGAAAGTCTGTAGTTCTTGAGTATTTTCCGTTTTAAGTCTTGTTTACTTTCTCATAACACTTGTATCCATTTTACCTGGATACCTATAGCTTTGTATTACCTTACTCCATGATATTTTTCTCAGACGTTGCTGTTTAAATTTCTCAGGTCTAATGCATAAATCTTGTAAAAACAGTTGATGAAAAGTAAAAACTCTCAACTGATACAATAATTGTTTAGGCTGCTTGGAAATCTAAGTAATTGTCCTCATGAAAGTGGATTTACCTAGCAGACCCACATTGGGATGGATATATGGTGTGTTTTAAAAGAGAAAGTGTTGCAGAAAAAAGAGCTTTGATTTAGAGAAGTTTAAAAATAAAAAAGGAAAATGTTTGCTTCATTCATAGGTTTTTCTGACAGGCAATGTACAATTATTTTCCTTGATGCGATCATAAGTGCATTACTCCTATGCCTGCTTTCCAAATACTAACAGGACAGAGTTCTGAAAAATGAGTTTCAAGCTCAGCTGCTGCTAATGAGAGGAAAGCAGAAGACTGGGAAGGGACTGTTACGTTTCTAAACTTGGTTAAAAAGTTATATAGCCGTTGTAGTCTTCAAAGTAACTTGTCAAAATTAACTAACTGTCCTCTCGGAGATGCAGCAAAGTGAGCATGTTTTAAAGTATATGTGAAAGTGTATGGCTTTTCTCCTTTTAAGACACTTTTGCTGTCTCAGTTGGGATTACCGAAGTTCCTGTCTTCAGACTCTTTTCTTCTTTCCCAAGCCCTTACCCAAACTTCTGAAGCCCTTTCTGGGGAGATGCAGTCTGTTCAGGCATGGGAGCGGGAGACAGAGGGACCATAGCTCCCCATAAGCACTGTTTTATGTGATCTGCACGTCTCGAGCCATTTTGTAGCTGCAGCTAGTCAGGTAGAGCCCACTGACAGGGAAAGAATATTTTTTTTCAAAGAGACTGTAGTAGAGTCCAGTCAGAACTGGGCCCCTTTTGTACTTTAAATGGTATGTGGGGACCACTCATAGTGTGCCAACTACTTTGATTTCAAAAGGATAAGGGGATACAGCATACAAGGAGAGTGGTTGGGCTAATGGTGATCAGACATCACGCTCATTGAAAAGAAAGCAGAGTGGAAAATACAACTGGAAGACTGGGAAAGCTGAGATGGTCTAGCTGTTAAAACAGACAGGGTGCCTGGAGTTGATCCAAAATGGCACTACTTCAGTTTGGCTTTCCTTATCTCTCCTCTACCTGCAGTGCTTTCCTGGGTCACAAGAAAAAAAAGTGGGGTGTAAGGGGAGGAGAAGCTTTTAACTTCTGGTGAGGGAAAGACAATAAATTAGTTTGTCATTACCTGTCTATATTATTGAAATATTAATCTTGCCTCAGTTGGAGTAGGAGGGGTGGATAGGTGGTCTTCCATTGATTAAAGATAATAGGCTGATAGGTTTGGGGCTCTTTTTCTGTATTGCAGGTATTCTATTCCAGACTCCTTGAGGAAGCCAACAGAGGTTCATTTCCAGCTGAAGTTATTAACAAAATCTTTTCTAACATTTCATCGATAAATGCCTTCCACAGTAAATTCTTACTTCCAGAACTTGAGAAAAGAATGCAAGAATGGTAAGAGGCAATTCACTGGTTAATATACTACTAAAACCATGTCTGTAGAAACTCTGTCACAGGGTTGAGGCAGGGAAGGTACCTTTGTAATTAAGTGCTCCAGGCCCAGGAATTACTGTGGGTAGGAGAACATCTGCTCTTCCACTCTTCATCAGGATCTGACTCAGCAGAGGGCTTGCATCATTTGCTCAAAATAAAGTACATGTATCCCACTGAAGCCAGTGAGATTACTCATGATTAAATGCCTTGCTGAATTAGGGGTTCAGACTGAATTATGTGCTACCTGGTGAATTCACTGCACAGAATACAAAATTGAGATAAATAACATGTATGTGTTTTGTGCTACCCTTGTAGTACAGTAACCTTTGTTGTTATTGCTTTCTGTAATAAGGTGGGATACATTCTTGTTTTTCTGTGTTTTGGTTTTCTGTTTGAAATAAAAATTCATGTCAGGTATATTTTGGGGCCATTTTTCCCCCAGCTTTTCTTGACCTCTATTTGGAGCAAGCAAGAAGGATAGCTGAGGTGTAAATATACTCTGTAATGATCATGTAAAGGTATTGTAGTATCTTTATCCTGCCTTGGTGTATGTGATTCTGGAGATACTAAAATACAGCCATGTATTTTCGGTCCCTTTTATGTAATTGTCAAAAAAAAAAAAAAAGTCCCAAACCATTGCTACTTCCCTACCTTATTTGGGAAAAGGGGTCACGTCATTTAGACAAAACATTTAAAAAATTATAAATATTGTTTCATCCAGTTGTTTCACCTCAGCACCTGTTTGGCTCCTGTATTCTATGTTATCTAGGGTTTATTATGAGGAATTCAAGTGTTCGTCCATATATCATTTCCAGTTACACTTACATATAACTCCTTAATTGTCAAAAATCACACTAAAACATTGAGAAATAATGTATTTTTGTGACATATATGAAAATCTCAGACCACACAGTGGTGCTTTAGACAACAGCTATGTGTCTCCTGACTCTGTAAGATAATTCCCCTTTAAAATGATGATTATTTAAAATAGAATAGTTACCATGCACAAACACATGGTAGCCCTGTATCATCTATAATGCAAGAAAGTAAATAAAATGTAAGCATCATGAAATATAGGAAAGCTTACACCTTAACTTATGTTCCTCGCAGAATGACTGTGTAAGGTAAACCCACCCTTTTCCTCTAATCAATTGAAAAAATCTGATAGGAAATATGAATGCCTGGATTAAAGTAGAGGGCATATTCATGAGAAGTGGAGTTTAACTTAGTCCAATGATGTTTAAAAAGCAGCTTACACTACATTATGTCAGTGCTGTATATATTTGAAATTAAATTTGTCATGTACTCTTAAAATTTTGCTCTAGACACTTTGTAAAGCACAGAAGATGGGTTGCACTACCTCATCTATTTGCAAAATGCTAAATTGCACAGTAATAATGTCTGTATAATTACATAGCTTCAAAGGTTCAAAACTAATAAATTGCATCATAAGGATATTATCTTTCCCACGTTGCTTGGAAACAACCTCTGTGCTGTACCTGAGACAGCCTGTTTAAATGTCCTTAAAACACTAGGCTTTTGGGAGGAGTTAGAAGAAGGGGTACAGTTGAAGAGAACAATTTCTGATCATTGCTGAAAGAAAAATCTGGGATAATTTTTTCTCCCCATCACCAGTCTCTGAAACAACAGCTTCTGCCAGATAGAGAGTTCACTTTCCTCAGCAGTTCCCTTAACTGGACATAGAAAATACTTAAGTATGTTCTATTGGTAGGTTTACGCACTTCTATTTTTCTTTAGCTTCCAATAAGAATAGCTGGATAAAAATTTCTGACACTTTCCCTGAGTTGTGGTTTGTTTTGAAAACTTAAGATAAAAATATATAGTTTTTGAAACTGGAAAAGCAGATCAGAAGCAGATTCTTCTTTTTTAGAAGAAAAGGGAGTGTGAATCTAAGCTTATTGGGTGGAAATGAAATTGTCTGGTAGTTGCATTTTGAGTGAGTTAAGCAACAGCTGGAGCTGAATATCTCTTTTACAACATATGGCTTGAAAACACTGGAAACAGCCTTGTTGCAATATATTTCCCATGAAAAGAGCATAACAGAGCATAACAGTGATCCCACATCAAATAAAATACCCATCTAACTCTGTCTTTTGTACCCGAGGATGGCCAGTAGCAGATACCTGGGGAAGAATATAAGAACACAGTGTGATAGCCTCGGCGCGGAGGGGTGGTGGTGAAGAAATTACTCTCAACACTCTCAACACAAAGTTTTGGAATCCGTGGCAATTACAGAGCTGACCTACTCATATGATTTGTTTTGCTTTGAAACTGCAACTTTCAGTTTTGTTGGATGCCTGTTAGCTTGTATATTGGAAGAGAAAGCAGTCGTTCTGTAGTCCCCTTTGCTGTGCTGTGATTTTACAGACCTTTTCTTAGTTTTTTTGCAGCCATGAGAGTTTTAAATGAGAAGCTACAAATTCCGATTAGTAACTCAGCGATTTCATGTTTGAGTTTTTAGAATGCAAATGTGAATACCATCGTGGTCTGATAACACAGAAATACAAAGTGTTTCTGTACCTGCGTTACAATGTGAAGTCCTATTTCTTGACCCATACAACGATGCTATCTTTGTTGTCTGGCAATAGTGCAGTGCTGATTTGGGTCCATGGTAATAGTTCTCTTTCTGATCTCTCTATCCAAGAGAACAGGAACTGTCTGGGACCTGACAGTATTTAGTAGAACTTCGTGTTTTGGCTGATGGTGGTGCGTAGTGTTTGAATTTGAGATGAACTAGTTATCTATACTTGTAAGTCCATCAAGGGAGGATGCTGCTCTCAGAAGGTTCTGCTTTCTGCAACTTCCCCTGTCCTTCCTCTTCTTTCAGAGCTCTTTGTGTGATGTGGACCTTGTCTTTCTTACCTGAAATGATGACGAATTTGTGTTTTTACAGCCTCTGTCTTTGGACATATTAGGGCCTTGCATGAAAAGTAGTTGTGAAATGTGTTAATCTTCAGAGACACTGAAATTGCAACGCTCCGTGTAAATGAGCTGCTGTAGGTATCCAAGGAGCAGGCATAGCAAACTGTTCCTACTTCTTGGCTTATAAAAGTTTTAACATTTTCTTTTAATATCTGTCTAGTAATAGTTGTGAAGCAGTTAAGTAGAAGTATTCTTTTTTTGTGCCAGTTTCTTTAGATACAAAGGATTGCCACAGTCTTTTCTGCTTTAAGGTTTTTTTAATTGCAAAATTTTATAATTACGTATCTGTTAAATTTATCAGAAAACTTTAATGTCTGTGGGTTTTTTTCTGGTGACCTTTAGAAATGTATTCAGATTTTCTTCGGTTCTGTTGGAATTGGCATGATTTATATTTTATTTTCAGTTAAAAAATATGCTGCATTGCAATAAAATGACAACCCAGGGAAGTAGCATTCAGTGAATCAAAGGAGAGGGTGTTTGTTTTAAATTGCTAGCTTGCCTTTGAAAGTGTATGTGTCTGCTGGCATGCAGAGTGGTTGAACAAATATGTGAAGCTAATTAAGGGTGGAGAGCCTTGGTGATTTCAGAGACCAGCTTCCCAGCCTATCTTGTCCCCTTCTCTAGTTGCCAGGCCCAGCAGTAGCTCAGACCTCTGCCAGGTCTTACACAGGTACCTTTTGCCCCCCCGGAGGCAGCTGGAGCTCGACCAGCCTTTGCCACTCCTGGCAATATTCGCTATTGAAATAACTTTTGCCTTCTGCACAGCTTTTGTCTTGGAGAAGTGGTGTGTTGGAGTAGACTGCTGAAGTAATTGCAGTAGATTGCTTCGCTTTAGACCACTACCGCAACACTGATTTTAGACTTTCAGAAATCCAGAGGTACTGAGTTTCTGAGTCTGTCCTTGAAAATGAAATGTGAAACGTGTTTCGTAGTGTAGTTCTCAGAGATGCATGTGTGCTGTTCTGCTTTCTTTGTGTGCATCGGGAGCGCAGTTTCTCTCTGCCTCTTCATCAGTTTCTTTACTACTCTGTTTTATTTGAAGATGCTGTCAGTAATTGGGAAAGATGTGGGAAAGTTCTCACAAAAGACTGGAATCCAAGGGATTCTCTCTACTTCATAGGTTTTCTTAGATAAATAATGATTTTTAAAAGTTGTGAATACATGTATTTATATAAGGCACAGAAGGGAAGCTGTACAGTATGGATTTAGTCCTCAAACAAAACCACAGGTTAGATATTTAGAGGGTAAAGTATGGTCAAAAGAAGATAATGTAGTTTTAAGGAACTGCAAATAAAATGAATTAGGCCACGTTTTGTAAACAAAACCTTTCAAGTTTTTCATTATAGATAGCATTTCTTTAGCGCTCTACATGACCTATAATGCTTATACATCATCAAAGAGGATACAAGCACTCTTTCTATGTTAATTCTGGTCAGTTTTAATGGTTACGTTGGAACTCTATGTGAGGTGATCCCAAACAGAAGGATTCTCTATTAAACGCTTGAAACCATTTTATAACTTTGTATGACTTTTTTTCTTTCCTGTTTGCTCTGAGATTCCGCCCTCTTACTTTGCAGGACTACCACCCCCAGAATTGGAGATATTCTGCAAAAGTTAGCTCCTTTCCTCAAGATGTATGGAGAGTATGTGAAGAATTTTGATAACGCAATGGAATTGGTGAAAACATGGACTGAACGGTCACCTCAATTCAAATTCATTATTCAAGACATTCAGGTAATGGCGAGAATAATGTAGATCTCCAAGTAATACAAGCATATACAAAAATACATAGTTTTGTGGGTGAAAAAAAGGATTGAAGAGAAAATTAAATACCAAATCCCTTAGAATTAAGGGTTGTTGGTTTTGTCCACTTCATACCACATTCTGTTTCTTCTCCTTCTCCCTTCATATGTGCACAAATACCCACACAAATCCAGACTTTCCACTGCAAAATGGAGGACCAAAGTGTAAAGGCTGAAACATGAGAAGACTAAAAAAATACTACATTTTGTTGTAGATACCAAAAGTAAATACTGTTTTAGGATAAAGTCACCTATCAGTGCAACTGCAGATCCTTGCTCTGAATCCATAAGTATTGTGTTGGTTCACACCAGTGCTGTTACGCAGAGCACTGCCCTTTGGAAGTCAGTATATAATCCTAAATGCTGAGCCACAAAAGGTAAAGAAAGCTTAACAGTTCAGCAATGCACCATTCTTTTCAAAGGTGCGTTTTATACCCTCTAGTGCTCCCTGTAGGTTTCTCTGTGAATTGGCAGGTATGTGTCTTCTGCAGACTGAGCAGCTAGAAATAGGATAAGGTATTTCTGCTTAAATTTTACTGCTCTATAGGGTCTTGTGATTCTAAGCCAGGGAAGACAACTATGTGTATTTTAATGTAATCATTTAATTGCATCTAAGATTATGGAAATGAATATGCATCTTAAAACACTTCTGAGGGGGGTTATGTTATTGTCATGGTTTAATCCCAGCTGGCAACTAAGCACCACGCAGCCGCTTCCCCCTCCCCCCTCCCAGTGGGGTGGGGAGGAGGAAAGGAAAAAAAAGTAAAACTCGTGGGTTGAGATAAGAACAGTTGAATAACTAAAGTAAAAACAAAATACACTACTAACTAAGAATAAGAATAATTGTAATGAAAAGGAATACAACAAAAAAAAAAAAAAAGAAAAAACACCCAAGAAAAGACAAGTGATGCACAATGCAGTCGCTCACCACCCGCTGACCGATGCCCGAGCCACAATCCGCACCTCCCAGCCAGCTCCCCCCTGTTTATATACTGGGCATGACGTTCCATGGTATGGAATACCCCTTTGGCTAGTTCAGGTCAGCTGCCCCGGCCATGCTCCCTCCCACCTTCTTGCACACCTGCTTGCTGGCAGAGCATGGGAAACTGAAAAATCCTTGGCTTAAGATAAGCACTACTTAGCAACAACTAAAACATCAGGGTGTCAACAACATCATTCTCACACTAAATCCAAAACCCAGCACTGTACCAGCTACTAAGAAGAAAATTAACTCTGTCCCAGCTGAAACCAGGACAGTTATGAATGAAACTCAAAGAAAGCACTCCCTTCTCAGGTAGATAAAATGGGCTATAAAGGTATATTTTAAGAATTGTTTTCTAATACGTGGTCATGAACTGTTCTTATTAATTCAGTTGTAATTCTTCTGTCTGAGTTATTACAAAACTAAGTTAAAATACAGTGGAATTGGGGAGGTTTTTTTGGTAGGACTTTTATTTGTGAATTCTACTGGATACTTAGAAAACTCTTTTTACAATTACTTTTAGGAAAGAATTTTTAATTATTTGGTTCAGTAAAGTGGTTCTGTTTTCTTTCAGAAGGTCTATCATGCATGTTTCAAAATACATTATTTATGTTTTATTTACTATAATTACTTTAACTTTTATTTACTATATCCTAATAACATTTTTGCCTACTACATTGAAGTATGTTCACAATTTTTTAGAAAGAAAAAGTGTGTGGAAATTTGACATTGCAACATCACATGCTAGAACCAGTACAACGCATTCCACGCTACGAGATGCTTCTAAAGGACTACCTAAGGAAATTGCCTCAGGATTCTCTAGACTGGAAAGATGCTGAAAGTAAGTATCTTCTAGACATTAAAAGAGCTGTAGTAAGATATTAGTAAGAGAATACTGTAAATTAAAGATATTTTCAGGAAAAATAAAGTGAAGAAGCAAAGTCCCGCTGAAAAGAATGATAGAATTTCTTCAGTGGAGTTGTAGGATTCTTTGAAAAAAATCTGTTTGAATAGTGGATGAAGTTAATATAAAAACTGTAAAGCCTTTAGTATTCCTCCTGGAGCACATAAGTTTTGCTTTAGTTTTGGAATAGTGCACAGGTTTTGATTTGTTTGCTTTGTGGATGATCAGGGGTTGTGGTGGTTTTTCTTTGGTTTTTTGTCGGCATTTTGGTTTGCTTTATGCTCGTTTGGAATGTGTGTCTCTTATTTGTAAAAAAAAGTGGAGTTAGACTCATTATTGTATTTTTAAGCTCCTGTAGGGAAAAAGAACAGCCCATTTTAAAATTTATTCCTCTCTGTATTTACACAAGAGTAGTTCAAGATATTTTCATGGATTGTTCAAAATTACTCACCAGATAATTTTTTTTAAATACTTCATTGTTAGTACTATTACTGTAAATATTTGTAATATGAGCTGTTTCAACTAAGAAAATATAGTTTGACATTCTGGACTACTTTGAGAAAAGAGAGGAGAGAACCATGGCTGTTCATGTCACAAAAAACGTGATTCTAAGTGCTGAAGCTCTAAAGTAACGTGCAATAATTCTCTTCTGTTGTCTCCAGATTACAATTTCTATTTGGTGGCTGACTTTGTCATGCTTTCCACTTCACCTTGGTTACTTTTTATTGATAATTTGAGAAATTTATTGTAGTGTCTAATTTACATAAAAATTACATACAATTTTGTATAATAATCCATTTTTTTCCATGTACTATATAAATATATAAAAATGCAGCTTTTGGGTTTTACTTTTTTCTTCTTCTTCTGTTTAGAATCCCTGGAAATTATATCCACTGCAGCAAGTCACTCAAATAGTGCAATAAGAAAAATGGTAAATGATCTTTGTTTTCCTGTTCCCTTTTTAATATATTATGTTTGAGTATTTAGCGAGGGTAGGAGTGTGAATTGCAAGTCTTCCCTAAAATGGCAAAAATGGGTTTCTTGGGTCCAAGTGATTGCTCCTACTTCATGTATTTATACAGCTCCTGGCAATGATAGACAAAATCTGTCATTGCACCTAATTCTCTCGAGTGGAAAATGGGACAGACTGGGTTCCTCTCCTGGCTCAAACAGCTGATGCTACGCTGGACTCTAACCCCTGTTTCATCTGTTTCTGTCAGTGGAAGGATAATGTTTGTAAAGAGTAGTTACTGTTTCTCTACCATATCGAGCTGGCATGATCGGTACTTCATTAAGTATGTGAGATATTTTGGACAAGAAATAATGCAGGCTGTATCTATAACTGCATTTTTAAAATTCCCAAGGAGATAATATTTCTAAAAGTACTTGTTACTGTATCAGCTAAGTTAATCAGTCTGTATGGCTGACCATACATACCGGGTATATATATGTGTTTTTCAAAGCTAACATTCTCCAGACTTACGCAAGCTCCCATCATTTCATTTAAACATGCTTAAAGATCTGTGCTTTTAATTATAACTGTATTTTCACTCTAAAGGAGAATCTAAAGAAATTGTTAGAGATATATGAGATGCTGGGAGAAGAGGAAGACATTGTGAACCCTTCAAATGAACTGATAAAAGAAGGACAGATCCTTAAACTCGCTGCTCGCAATACATCTGCTCAAGAACGGTATCTTTTCCTAGTAAGTGTGGTGGCCTGTGTTTGCAGGAGTGGCTGTATACCTTTCTAGACTTGAACTACCAAAGAGAGAGGGAAATCCTCTTCTAGCTGATGTCAGTGCCTTTCCTCTAGTGATATCAGAGCATAAGAAAACACCATTTAGAACAGAATACATGGTTTTAAAGAAATGGAACCAATGTCCAGCAACTCAGTTTTAAGTAAGTGGCTGCTGATTATAAATGCAGGTCCTAGAGCACGAGAACTTTGACATTCTCATGAAACTGAAATGCAAAAGCTCAGGATTTTAGTCCTGATCGATTGTGTGCGTTGGGGTCCCAGTAAGTCTCATGGCCCTGTGGGAGCTTGTTATCATGGCAGGTCATCCTCCTGTCAGGTGCCTGTGTCCTGTCTTGGAACTAACAAACTACAGCCATGCTCCCTTACAACTCCCTTGGAAAAGGTTTGATGTAGTTCATTGCTTCCCATGCATTAAAAATTGCTAATACGTTTTTGCTTATGGGCCTCTGGCATTGCATGTCTTCTGGTTAATAAAGACCAGTAACAGGTTGTTGAGGCACAACTCCTGCTTATCTGTGCTTCAAACAAAAGGAGAAATCATTGAATAGTAAGACCTCAAATGGGGCTGGACAGCTAATTAAAACGATGTGCACTTCATATGAGAGGTGACAAGTTCAAATGTGCTGTATCTGTGATACAGACTAGGCAATAGGCTAGACAGGGTTTCTATGAAATAGGATTTAACTGAAGTGAGTTTCTCTTTTTAATAATTCATTTTGAGAAAAATGTGAGAAAATGAAACACTATAGATCTGATTTAATAACTGTGCTTCTAGGCTGGGGCTTTAGACATTTAAACATTATTTAAAGTTCTAATCTTTAATAAAGGAATATATCTTTGTCCTGCTCACGTATTATTTTTTTCCTGTCATATTGAGGGTTTCAGTGAGTAAAACCTCTAAGAAATGTTCTTCTGTCTTGGAGAAAAGACAAGTAATGTCCTCAAATAATATTAGTTACAACTTCTACAAAACCAAATGGTGTTGGTACAGGGTAAATACAAATGTATGCACTGAAGAAAAGAGTTCTTATTCTGCAGTTTAGAGCAGGTTTTGCGGAACTGGGACATAAGAATGGGTTTTTCTAACAAAAGGTTTACAGTGGTATAAAATATCCAGTCTGAGTATAGTTGATAATAAATGCTATGAAGACTGCTGCATATACAGAGCAATTATTCTTATATCCACTGAAGCTGTCCTTTAATCTTATTTCTAAACAAATAAGAAAAAGCAGTTGTTTTGCATTAGAGCTTTGGTCTTCTTGTATATCAACTGAGCAGGAAAGAACCTGCTTTCTCACCCAGTAAGTCTAGCTTTGCAATGTTGTCCAGCTCTCAGTAGAAACTGTGGCTGCATCTGTGTTTTTGTTAATGCAAAGCCATGTGTTTATTTTTTCCCCAGTTTAACAATATGTTGCTCTACTGCGTCCCCAAATTCAGCCTGGTAGGATCAAAGTTCTCAGTTCGAACCAGAGTTGGCATAGATGGTATGAAGATTATAGAAACTCATAATGAAGAATATCCACACACTTTTCAAGTGTCTGGAAAAGAGCGAACACTGGAGTTGCAGGCCAGGTAAGCAGTCTTTTTATCTAGTTTTTTGGAGGATTAGTTATATACCCGCAAAAGAGTGGACTAATAGATTTGGAGAAAGGTGCAGTGGGCTTCATCTTAATATCAGTGTTTTGAAAATAGCCTAGGCTGCCAAAAATCATAAATTGTCAGTGTAAGAGTCTCTTGGAGTAGAAGATGCATCTACAATGTATAGTGCATTGCCTTACTTTGCAGAAATACCTAAGATAGCTGTGAATGGACTGGCTGGAAAATTGAAAGCAGCATACCTAACTGATGCAAAGGCAATCTGTCTGACTTAAGTGTTTTGGGACACTGAGCGTGTTAATCTCTGGGCAGTGCTGCTGCCTCTGGTACCTGAGCCACCTTGGTACAAATGAGTCTGTTCACCTCAGGGCACGTCCACCCAACAAAACTCTCCACCCCAGTGGGTTTATGTCCACAGAACATAGTTTTCTACAGTGGTAGATGGGCACCTGCTTTCCTCCATTCCTCACGCCTGTTTCCAGTCTACTTGTTTTCCTCCGGTCCCAGGTATCAGCCTCACCTTGGAAGGCAAGTTCTCCTTTTAGTTCTTGGGTCCTTTTCCTCCAATTGCACTCTTCTGACTGGCACTTTTCTGCTTTCCTTATTAGTCCTTGTATCCTCCTCTTGCTGGGTTACTTTCCCATTGCTGCTTTTTGCATTGCCTAGACTAAACCTTCCCTGTCTAGACTGCCCCACTTCAACTGAAGTAGGGTGCTCCACCTCTCCTTTTGGACCTGCTTAAAGATCCTGTTCTTAGCAGTCAGGATTTCATTGCAGAGAGGCGAGGATTAAATAAGCAGGAGGATGTCTGTGGTGGATACAGTTCTCTGTTGACACCATGTATTTGGGGACAAATCATAGCTTGCTAGCAAACAAGCTTGCAAGCTGCTTTCCTTTGTGGGGAAAAAAACTTGTAATATTTAATGAGAGTAACAGCAGTGAATATAGAAATATAACAGCATATAGAAATTTACCTACACTATCACTGAATTTGAAGTTAAATATATACTTTGAAAAATGACAGCAAAAAGCTTTCCACTAAGCTCTGCAAGACTTTTGGGGCATGTTTTTGGCTATCAATCACATCTGCTATAAATTGCTGTATGATGCCTTGCTAAGTATTTGGCAAGTTGTTATACCATACATCCATTTCAATGGTGAAAGATGGCATCTTGCTGTACCGTTTGTGAAGTACTTTTTAATTGGAAGAAAAATGCTGCAACAAAGTGAGTTTATTTTGCCAACTTTCCCGAATTATCAGTAATTAAAAGTTTGTTGCATTAGTTTATTTTAGGTGTGGGAAGAACATGTTTTCATGTTTTGTTTTAAGAACGTTTTTAGAATGCACTAAGTCTGTACAAAATTGTGAAGGAGTAAGTACCAAATGAGATCTTATTCAATTATATTAGAATAATCTTGATTAATGTATGAGTATTGTATATACCCTATACTTTAATGTCCTTAATTCATGAGCTCGTATTAACAGTGTTGTAATGTTTAATTTACCCTTGGGGTTTTCTTTACTAGTAGGCTTCTGTTTATTTTTGAGAATACTATTTGAGTACATTTCAATCACTGGTTTTAAACAGCTGGTAGATTATTTCTTTGAGAGTTTGCTGATCTGGTATGACATTTAATAGCTCAGCTTTTTTGTTTTTTAATGTAAGCAGGTAGGGAGAATTATTTTGGCTGTTTAGACAGGTTTCTTCTGCCTCGTATGCAGATGGTAGACCGCATGGGGAAACACTTATTTAGGATTCTGCTTGCTTAAAAGTTGTACTAATACTGCAAAACATCATGTGAGGAGCCATTTTTATTGAGATGTTGTAAAAGCTGTCTTTCACGTCCTTCTTAGCAATCCATAGAAAAATAAAATTTTGCATGGCTGATATTGCATGGGTACAAGAGGTTTTTTTTCCACATCATTATCCAAGGAGGAGGCCACTTTCAAAGAACCAGATATACTGTGGTGTTAATTCTCATTTTTCTGACTTAAAGTTTGCAGATAAACTGTTTTCATTACTAGCACTAGCCAGTAGTTTCTAATAGTACTATTACTTGTGATATAAGATGCTTTTCCAAAGGTTTAAATGTCAAAGTCCTGCTGATACATTTTAAAGACAAGGCTGTCGTACAAGATCAGAGTTGAATATGCTTCCTCTCTAATCTCTGTCTTGTCTGTATATCTCATCTGTACTTACTGTTAAGTCATCTGTATCTGCTTTAATGCATAAAAGGGAAATTGCTGCTGTTTGGTTTATAATATTAAAAGACATTTTTCCTTTTTTTTAAATGGATACTCTTCTTGCCACTGTAGACAAGTTTAAACAACAGCAACAACAAAAAAGCATTAAGGAAATTACTTTTGTTGGGGAGGGAGGAAGATTTAAGAGATACACAGGAGAAATGTGTGTTAGTATGTGAACTTAGTAGTGCCTGAAATGAAAGAAGAAAAAACAACCTACACCTAAACTTTGCATTGTCCTCTTTTCCTCTCTATCCTGTTCTCAAAAAAAAAAAAAAAAAAGAAGAAGAAAAAAGTCTAATAATGCAAATACTATTACTACTTTTAAATGCATTTATATTTGTCTTTCAACTTGAATTCACTGCTTAGTGGTTGCAAACTTGTGAAGCCTGAAATCTGCTTTTGTTTTCTGGTTTGGTCTTTTTTTTAAAGTTGGACAGTCAACAATTAGTATTGTTTAAATTTAAATTCCTGAGAATTACTTCAGAAGCTTGGCTTTTGCAAGAAGTTGTTGATAGTGGGATAATGTTTCCTGAACTAGTTTTGGACTAATGTGTCAAATATTTCTTTTAGTTCTGAACAAGATAAGGAAGAATGGATAAAGGTAAATTCATCTACATTCTTTATTTTCTAAACACTTTTTCACTGAAGCAATCAAAAAAGTAATATTCATATTTTCTGGCCGTAGCTTCCCTCTGCTAATCAATAACAGGTCAGAATGCAGAGAGTCTGTTTTAAATGTAATATGTTTGAGGAATTTCTCCATTGTTTCCTTAGGCACTTCAGAATACTATAGAAGCTTTTCAGCAGAGGAATGAAACTTTCAGAAATGCTATTGCTAAAGAATATGAAGACATGCCTGTTGAGGTTTCTGTAAGTTTCTGTTATACCTTTGTACCCTTCTTAGTACCCATTTTGTTCTTCAATAATAGAAAAAGTTTGGCAGAAACTTTGTTTTCAAGCTCATAATTCTTATAGCAGAGGAATTACAAAGTAGTCATCTTGTTGGTAATTGTTTTTCTTCATAATGCCAAATCTTATAAACAAGCCTCTTTTTTTCTTGAAATGCACAACAAAGTGCCCTTTCAGTGACGCATAATGATTTTTAACTGGGTTCTTTGTTATTTCTTGTATAGATTTCAAAATGCATCTTGAGCTGTGTTTTGCCATTTCCTTTCTAGAGGAAGAGAATAATTATTTTCTCTATTTAAAGTACTGCGCAACTTTTTATACTGGCTTTTTTTATTCGCCCATCCTCCCCCTGCCCCCCTTCAGAACGCAGAGCTTGGGAAGAGAGCACCGAGGTGGATACGAGATAACGAAGTAACCATGTGCATGAAATGCAAGGAGCCCTTTAATGCACTGACAAGGAGAAGGCACCACTGCCGAGCGTGTGGACATGTAAGTGCAAAACCCTAGCTGCTGTAGCTGGTGAGGAGGCTGGGGAACAGGTCTAAGCACCTACTTCTGGTGGCTGCTTGTTATGCTGCAGAGTTTGTTGCTGTGCTTGTGGCTGAAAGCAGAAGCTGTGTAATAGCATACCACAAAGGATCCTCTGTCTGCTTTAGTTGTCATGGTAAATTTGGAAGTAATTTATAGCAGAGGAAGATGCACATTTGTGTAAAATGTCCCAAGCCCCTGGACATACTACACTGTTACTCCTGAGTGGCCTCCACTGATCTCAAGTTTCAAGACCACATTAAACTGGCATAAGCCAGCGTTATTCCTGGCAGTACTGGCTGCCTCCTTTTGCCATTCTGCTACCTTCTCTCTCCTCTTTGCAAGAAGACCACGAAGACTTGCAGTTAAAACTTTTTCAATGGGTTAACTTGGAGCTGTTCCCAGCTGCGTTCCATGTGTAACTGTGTGAACATGCATGAAGCGTCAGGGAAGGAGAGAAGGTTAGGAAGGGGAGAGGGTATTACTGCTGCTTTCCATGTATGGTGCTACAGTAACGTATTGTCGTGGTTTAACCCGAGCCGGCAACTAAGCACCACACAGCCGCTCGCTCGCTCCTCTCCCCCCGTGGGATGGGGGAGAGAATCAGAAGAGTGAAAGTGAAAAAACTTGTGAGTTGAGATAAAGACAGTTTAATAAGTAGAGCAAAAGCTGTGCATGCAAGCAAAGCAAAACAAGGAATTCATTCACCACTTCCCAGCGGCAGGCAGGTGTTCAGCCATCTCCAGGAAAGCAGGGCTACATCATGCATAACAGTTACTTGGGAAGACAAATGCCATCACTCCAAACGTCCTTCTTTCTTCTTCCCCCAGCTTTATATGCTGAGCATGATGTCCTATGGTATGGAATATCCCTTTGGTCAGTTGGGGTCAGCTGTCCTGGCTGTGTCCCCTCTGAACTTCTTGTGCACCCCCAGCCTCCTCGCTGGTGGGGTGGTGTGAGAAGCAGAAAAGGCCTTGACTCTGTGTAAGCACTGCTCAGCAGTAACAAAAACATCCCTGTGTTATCAGCACTGTTTTCAGCACAAATCCAAAACATAGCCCATGCTAGCTACTATGAAGAAAATTAACTTTATCCTAGCCAAACCTAGCACATGTATGCCATTTTAAGATGACTACGAAATAGTAGTATGACTTGAGAGTTTTCAGAAATTAATAAAAGATGAGCAAACATACTGTGCTTTCTTTTCTTGCAGTTCAGCAGCTCTGCCTTTCTCCAGCAGGTGGTAGTGCAAGCCCAAGGTTTAATTTTTGTCTTACAAGTTATCTTGTATGATTTCTTTCTGATGTTTTTATGTGATATGAAGGCTTACTGTATTCACAGCGCTACTTTTGTGCTTTGTGGAACACTAGAGACTTTTTCAGAATCTCTGAATTATTGATTATGCAGTTGTCATCTGGGTTTTTTTTCCAGATCATTCTGTCTCAAAGCTCCCCTGTCAATCTTAAGATCACATCCTTCCTTTTTATTCCCCCTTTTGTTTAGACTCCTAACTACTTCCCTCTATTGTAGTTCTATCACATCTCCTAGCACTTTAATTTTAAAACATTTTTTCATGGGAATTAATTTGGGTCAGTGATGGTGTCTTTCCAGCAGTGACTAATTGGGAATACTTAACTAGTATTCTCTGGAGATACTAGTTGAAGGTAGTGATCTAGATTAGTACTGCAGAGCCCTGGTCCACAATAAAATTTTGTTCAGGTGTTTGAGTGGTTCGAGTCCATTTGTCTACCTTGCTTTCTTGAAATAACTACACTCATATTTTTTATGCAGGGCATCTTTTTCACCTGAAAGAACATTTCTGTGGAAAAACATTTCTAATGAAAGAACTTATCTCAGATCTCTCTTGTATTTCAGTTATATATAGATATCTATATTGTGAAAAGAAAAATCAGTGTGATGTTGGCTTATTTATTCTGTGTACTTATGAACAGATTCTAAAACTGTAAATTTAATATTTATTAGCAGGTTAAAAAATTAGCCATTTCTGATTTTATTAAATTTTTTTATCATTAAAAGTGCATCTCAGTTCTACATTTCTGAGGTTATGTAGAAAAAATGGTAAATGTACCTTTTCAGGTTGGCATCTAAAGGAACTCGAGGATTTTCTTCCTGCAGCATGGCTTGTGCTATATTCTGATTCTATTCCTAACTTTAACCTACAGATATAATTGAAAGCCTAATGTGATTTTATGCTAACTACAAAGTTCCACCAGGTAAATAGTAAAAAGCATTTGTAGTTAAGAAGCAGTGGCACAATTTTGGAAAATCCTTATTTTCAATTAAGTTATTGTTGACATGTCATAAAGGCATTATCTTTATTGTTCTGTATAACTAAACAATATATTACTATGTAGATAAAATAATACTAATTTTTAATTAAATTCTGTTTTCATAAGGTTTTATAAATACTTAAATTTTATATGTATGTTATCTCTTGTTTCTAAGGTGGTTTGCTGGAAATGTTCTGATTACAAGGCACATCTCGAATATGATGGCAATAAATTGAACAAAGTCTGTAAGGACTGCTATCATGTTATAACTGGTTGTACAGATAGTGAAGAAAAGAAGAAGAAGGGCATCTTGGAGGTATGTCATTTAAAAATACTATATGTGCATAGTTGCAAACAGTTTAGGCTCATCAGTAGGTGAAAAATGGTAGCATTCTTGCAGGGCTATTTTTTGTTTGAGAAATAAAAAGTATGTGGACCAAATGCATCCTATCCAATAGATTTTGGTTTTCACCATTGATCTTTCACAATACTACTTTGTTTCTTACAACTTTTTTTAAAGGGGGATTGATGAATCTTAGAGCTTGTTTGCTTCTTTCCAGTTACATCAGCTAATGTGATAAAACATTACCTTTCCTTATAAATCTTCAGTTTTCTTCTTCTGCACTTAAGCTGTCGTAGCAACAAAACCCACTGCTGCTACAATGATTCCTGAAAACATATACCCAAGCTGAAAGAACTGGGGATAGAGGAGAGGGGAGTGGGGGAGAATTTTGCTATTCAGAGTCTAAGTAGCAAGATACTGTTTTGATCAGTGTATACGATGTACCTTTAAGTCATCAAGTTGCTCTTAGCTTTTGACATCTAAAAATTCAAGGTCTCAATCAGGCAATAAAGAACCATGTTTCTCTTATGATCAGGGGGAGAAATAGGCATCTTAGAATTGCAATTAACCTTCACATTTCTTAAATCCCCCTTTATAGGCCCCTTTAAAACGCCTGACATATATTAGAGAAATATCATCCTAACTTTGTCAAGACATATATTTCTCCTGGGATGTAGTAGAGAAGGATTGACCCTTGAGCTAAATACCAACAGAAAGAGAAGGCAAAAAAAAGATACAGGCTGTAATTCCACATACAGTTCTTAATCCATGTTGGCTTGACTACACTTGACTACACTCTCTTCAATGAGAAAGAGTAAGGAGCACAGAACTCCACTAGCTTACCTTATAGTCAAGGGACTGCTGTTTCTTGGCATGATGGCTCTTTTAAGGTAGCTGAAGGAGCTATAGAGTCTCTTAGAAATGCCTGTCTGCATGCTGGATCTCATGACAACAGAGTGGTTGGTACCATGTTGCAGCATCCAGACAGCAGCACTACTGAGAGAGGAAAAACACTGATGCGAGGACATTTTAACACATAATCATTTTGTGTTCTTTCTGATCTTCTCAGGATCACTATTTAACCTGAGTAGCATGTCACTCTCTCTTCAAATTTTAAGCAATTCACCTAATCTTTTCTCTAGGATTAGTGCTTGCAGTCTTACATTATTCTTAGAAATGTGTGTGCATCTGACCTGTCATAATATTTTGACTGCCAAAATAGAGTAGTTGTCATAGTGGATAGTTAGTAGCACTTCAATGCCTAACATGATGTTATTTTAGAAATCAGATATTGTTGTAGATACTAAGATACAGAGAAAGGCTAGCTGTGGTGGCAAAATGAAATTTAGAGTGATCTAGCAGTGTATAATCCAAAATTATTGATGAAAGAAGGAACAGATTACACATGTGAAGGGAGTACACGTTGTGATTGTATGTATGTAGTATATAAATATTCTCCATAAATCCAGTCCTTCATGATCTTATTTGGGTATTTGCTCAAGCTCTTTTGCAGATGCTAGCCAAGATTTGATATGGATGGTGATGAATTTCTGCTCTTCTGTTCTGTATGGTTTTAGTCTTTATTTAAGGAAAGTTTATTTTCCTTTTTATGCTTTATACTATCTCCTAGATTGAATCTGCGGAAGTCTCTGGAAATAGTGTCATATGTAGCTTTCTTCAGTACATGGAAAAATCAAAGCCCTGGCAGAAAGCATGGTGTGTTATACCTAAACAGGAAGCTCTTGTGCTGTACATGTATGGTGCTCCACAGGTATGTGCAGAGAAAGTGGAAAAGATTTTAGTAATTATTGTCACTGACATCTCAGGAAGAGAAGTCAAACAGCTTGGGAATGGAGGAAAGACCCAAGTGTTTTCACCAACCTGTTTAGTACTAAACGAGAGGTAGTGGGTAGATTAGTTGGCTGTTCTTAATCAAGAACTTCTTCTTCTTAGGATGTTAAAGCTCTGGCTACAATTCCACTTCTGGGCTATACAGTAGATGACACTCCAAGAAGTGCTGACCTCCCGCACAGCTTCAAACTGACCCAGTCTAAGTCTGTGCACAGTTTTGCTGCAGACAATGAGGAACTAAAACAGAAATGGCTAAAAGTTATCCATTTAGCTGTCAAAGGTGAGACGCCAGAATGTCAAAATGAACTGCAAGTGAATTTAGAAGAGCAACCTGAATCTTCTAAAACATCTGAATGCTGAAGCTCAAGAACACATGGTATTTTTTAAAGATTTCAGTTGAATTTGTGGTTAGCCTTTGTGTTAACCTTTCTTTGCTCAATCAAGGAAAAAAAAAAGAAAAAAAAGAAAATAAAAATTAAAAAAAAAAGAGAAACTTCTTACTACCGTACACATCTTAGCACTTTATGTTTGGGAAAAATTCTGGTCTTTTTAGGGATCTTTTTCTTATATTTATGTTCTGTCAATAAAAGTGATGTACAGGTCCATTTCAGAGACTTTTTAAAAAAATGTGAATGCTATTGAAAATACTTACTAACTTTACTGTACTACTTGTTTGTTGTGATGCAAATTTTTTTGAAAATCCAGTTGCTCTTCAGTTTAACGTTTGCTACTTTCATTAAGAATGCAAATATTGAAGCTTCCTACTTACATGTTAGGACTCGCAACAGGATAAAAGATATACCTCTACATTGCCAAAATAGATCTGTAGTTAAATATGCAGGGACAGTTTGGCTTAATGTATGTAGTTTTTAGATTGAATTCCACAGATCTGTACATATGTTGTATTCACTTGTCTCTTTTTAATTAATGCAAATTGCTTTCACAGGTATATTGGCTTTTAAAGTTTCAATTTATCAAGGAAACAATCTTAATGATTTTCAATCTAGAAATGAATACCTAAAATATGAGAAAACAATATATAATATATGTACAGTATTAAAAATGTACAATACTTGATTTTTGCTTTGATTTCATGATACTGGGTTCCTATTAGTGAATAATTTATTTAAAAAGCATGTTTTCTATTTGAAATTAAACACAGTCCTAAATTAACAAATACTGTTCAGTGATTTGTTTTAATAGCTGACATTTAATGATCTTGATATTTTTATGCATTAAAAAAAATAGCAGTAATGTAAGTGGCATGCGATGGACAAATAAGTTCCAGTTGTGTTTAAAAGAGTAGTTGCTTTTCTTCGGTGTCCTAT
Source organism: Gymnogyps californianus (assembly GCF_018139145.2). Taxonomy (NCBI): domain Eukaryota; kingdom Metazoa; phylum Chordata; class Aves; order Accipitriformes; family Cathartidae; genus Gymnogyps; species Gymnogyps californianus. The sequence continues at coordinate 152,523,046 of NC_059471.1, forward strand.
CACTGTTATCTTTTAAGAGTGCAGTAGTTCATGACTCAAATGCAGTATGTGGTTTGAGAAAAGCAATAGATTCTAGCAGCCTCCTGGGAATGTGTATTTTTGCTATTATGGTTATTGGAACAAAAGAACACTTTGAACTGAAATCTTTTAATTTTTGCAGAAGATTAGATACTATAATATTTATGACAACAATTTCCAAGGATTATTGTTGTAAAGTGGAGCCTGCTTTATACAAATTTAGTATGAGGTCTGAGCCTGCAAATCTCAAGTTGCATTAACTGACATTATTTGCATTCTGCTTATGGGAATAAGGAGTTGTTGGCTTTACAGTATTAAGTCCCTTATGAACTTCCATTCCTATTAGGGTTTTTATACATAGAGGCAAATGACCTCCCTAAAATTTTCACTGTAACATCCATGGATGAAATACGACAAATTCAGAGGTAGTGATTGACTATCAAGTAGACAGTTAAAATCATTGCTATCTTTCCTTTTCTGACCCCTCAAAGGACGGAGAATATGTAACTTCTACAATCAACTTGTCATAAGAACATTCAGGAATCTTACTTCTCAATATAACTGCAATCTGTGTTTTAAATCATGTCAAGCTTAAGAGCTCAGGTTCAAGTCCAGTTTTGTTAGTAACACGAGGGCAGATTTAAATTGTTGCTTTTTTATAATGAGATTTCCAAACTAAGTATTCACTGAACTCCCACTTTACTCTTTCTGTGACACTATAGGGGCAGAAAAAAAGATATTAATTTCGCATTTAACAAGGGATTGTTAAAGTAACCTCTGTTTTTAGTGTCAAGCGTACATGAGTACACAGCTTCTACTGTTCTTTGGTAAGAAGAATGTCATGCAACTTAATGTTAGTGGGCTGGATTTTGCTCTCACCTGCACAAATCCAAAATCTACCATGGCCTTTAGACTTCAAAGCTTTACACCAGTGGTAGTAATTATCAGGACATGGCATTGTAGAGTACTAACTCTACAGCTGACTTTGTCCATGTCAATTCTGAATTCTTCCTTGGGTGCTCCATGTGTCCAGATTATTCTGCGCATAACCATAGTATTACTTTTATCTGATGGGCAAGCTATTCTGTAATTTTCCAAGAGATTTTAAGTTACTTCTACTGTCAGCTGGGTTTAGCTTTAGTTATGGGCAGCTCAAGCCCATTTTGATTCACGTTGGTGAGTACCATCAAATCTTCGCCTAGGTCTCCCTAGGTAGTATGCATCATCTTGTGTGTACCTTGGCAAGGGATGTGGGGGAACATTCAGGTAAGCAAGAAGAACTCTCCGTGGCTAACTTTCTTTCATGGTCATCTCCTGAGAGTGGGTATCTTCTAGAAGAGTCTCAAGTGCAATTGTGGGATCTGGAGAGTCATCTTACCACATCCCAATGCATAAAAACATTGTTTCCCATGTTCAAGTTGTTGAGTGTAAGGGGAGAAGTTGCCTTAAAGGAGTCCCCAGATAAGATGGACTGAGCTATACTGAAACGAGTATCATGGCATGACTGTAATCATGTAGTACATTCTGTTTTCTAAGCTCCTGCAAACTTAATTCTGAGCCGAGTAGGAAGACCTATTCCAGCTAAATGATTAGGGAAATGATTAGAAGCAGCAATTTTTGGGCTGCCTTATTGTTACAGTGGTATAGAGTAGCTGAAGCTGCTTGAATGGTTTCAGCATCTCCCAGAGAAAGCCCTGCATTTGGGCATAAACAATTTGAAACGAAGTTAGCACTGGGAGTTATTTATTTGGATGTTAGCCTCATGTTTGCTCTCAGCCATTAAAGTTTATATAGCACAGGATATTTTATTTACTCTGGTGAAACCTATTTCATGTTCTCATAATCAGTTGCTTGGTCAGAATTGTTCTCTTCCGGGTCAGAATGTCTTGGCACTCAAATGTATGGTTCTGTGTGTATTTTGTAGGAAAAGTATGTACCACCAATATTAAAGGAGATCAGAAGATGGAGAAGTTGCTCCTAGATTTAACCACCCTAACTGTTTTACTCCATTCTCCACAGACAAGCCCTCCTACAGCATCCAAAATTTTAACATTAAATTGTAAATTATGACTGTAGAGGAACAAATTCAAAGTAGTAACTGCTGTCGCTTAAGTATCATGACCAAAGCAGTCAAATTAAAACCATCATTCTAACAAGGTCTAGGCTGTTCCCACTTCAGCTGTTAAATTCTTTAAAGAAAAAAAAGGGCATTAAATTTATTAACATAAAGCTGTGTGTGTAAGGAATAAACTATAACTGAGCATTCATTCATAAAACATGAAAGCATGTGAATGGCTCTGCTGAATTATTTAAGCTTTGCGATTCTTGTCTTCAAGAAATGCTTGTTTCTCACTTTAAAAGTGATCAGTCTTCTGTGCAATTTAAAGCAGATCAAAAGTTATTTTGTGCGGTTTTATCTGTGTTCAACCAGAACAATGGCTTAATTTTATGATTAATATGCTTGGAACATAACAGTGTGTTTTGCAAAATGACTTAATATTTTTCCCCTATCATGGAAAAATAGTGTATCATGACATCTGCATGTCTGCACCATTCTTCCAGACCCTCTACAAATTGTTTTCTGGTATCAGGTACTCCTGCTTGGCTGAAAAGCTGCTGTAAAATCTATAGTTTCTAGTAAAATCTAGTACTTTCAAATCCCTTTACACTGAGTAGTTTTGTTTATTCCAAAATGTATTTAATTTTTATGTGCAAAATAGTTATTGAGAATGCAAAACATTCTCTTCTATTTCGAGTAGAATATTAAACCACTTTAAATGCATGTAATATATAGTGGCACCTTTTTATGCAAAACCATCTCAAAGTGCTTTATAAATCTCCTCAAAGATTCTAAATCCCTTTCATAGAAAAGAGGATTTTTATTCTTCATATTTTTAAATTATGGATGAAGCCAAGGCACTGATTAAATGTAGAATAAGTAGACTACCACTTGAGTAAATTTTAGATGAGGTTATAGAAGTATGCTCTAAAGAGTTCCAAGTGGAGTCAGGAGGAAAAAAAATAATATGTATGTATGTATATATAAAAATAAGCGGGGAAGATGTGGAAACACTTGACAGGTTCTTTGGGTTTTGTTGGGGTTTTTTTAAAGCTACATCACCACATAGCTAGTATAAAAACTGGTCAGCTTTTCATTTCAAGACAAGATTAAATAAAATGAACAGAGGGTAGTGGTTCCTTATACTGAAGGAAAGGCTTTCAGGAAAGAAAGAAACATTCCATGTAGAAATAATTCTAAGCAATAAAAAAGGAACTTTCTCCATAAATCTATTCAGAGGTCTTTAGCTGGTGTAACCTAGCATAGACCTGCTGGAGCTATTATACCTTTAGTGATTTAAATTAATGTAGAATCTGCCTTACAGTATATAAAGACACTTGTGGAAAATCAAGATTTCACGAGTTTGAGCTGCTGACTTACTATGTCTCATCTGGAATCACAGTGCTCAGTTGAACTTCAGATGGGTTTCAGTTGGAGATAATTGATGTAGGGGTGAATGTAAACAGCTGGAAATATATATCCAAGAATAAATGATTGGAGAAGAGAAATAATTTTGTGGCAGAATGGACTATCCTTAATATAAATCCATTGGTGAAATGGGCATCATTCTTAGTCTGTGGTGTACTGTCATTTGAAATCTGAAATGAAATATATGGAGTTATGTTTTTTCCTCCAGTCTGTGGCCCTGTTGGCATGAGGAATTTACCTAGCTGGTTCTGGCTCATGGGACTGCAGTGAAGTATGTTCCTTGGATAGGAGTTTTAATCTGCTAGTCAGATTGTTTCCTAAATCCTTTTCCTTTAACAGAACATAACATTAACTTAATGATTGTATATATATGTGTGTGTGTGTGTATACACATATGCATATGTATGTGTGTGTATATGTATATATGTGTATTTATATATTTGAGACTATTATTCAGATGACCGGTTTTCAAGCAGTCTTTTACAATCAAAAAAACCACTGTGCTGCATTCAAAATATAATGTATATTGACTGTGTTGAGTATGATTTTCAGAAGAAAAAAATCGACAGAAGTAGATCTACTTTTGTGGCATGTTTACTATTTCAGCCAAATTTAAAAAACAAAACCAAAAACCAAACACGCTAAATTCAGTAAGGCATTCAATCCGCTTCCTTTAAAACCTTGTGATTAAATTTCTTCCCAGACTCAGCTATGGCATTTTGCTTTCACCCCTTCCTCTTCCTAGCACAAGTGAATGTAGAATGTGGTTTTTCTCTACTAAAATCTTCAAGCAGATTTCTTTGAATAAAACATGTTTTCAGCCACTGCGTAACACCAACCTACTTCCGTTTATAGTTCATCCTTGTAGATTCATTAAGTGTTCATGGTGAAAACATTCCGAAAAGGGGGAACTATGTCAAAGCATTTTTGCATGTATGTGCTCTAGTGTTTTTAAGAAAGAAGCCAAATTTGTTGCGTATAGGGAGCAGTTTGTAATAGAAGTATTGTTTTTTTCTATTGTTCTATTGTATAGAAAACTACTGTTTTCTATTCTGCAGCCCTCAAGGCAGATTAATACATTAATTTTAGTGGGAGCTGGATCAGCTGTAATGTTTGACATCAGAATTACAGGCTACACGTTAATTCCCCTTCATTATGGAAATATTTCTGGGTTTAATTGTGAAAACACTTTTTAAAAAAAATACTAATATTTGGAAGAGGTGTAAATTTGTTCTGGTTTTGCAATAAAGTGAAGAATATTAAAAAGGTGAAATATAAATGCTGTTGTAAGTTGTGCAAATGTAAGTGGTCATTTTTATGGTCAAGAAATATATGAATGTAAAAAATTTTCAGATATTGTATATATTTTCTGTAATATATGTATATTTGGTCATAAGGTGGGTGGAGAATTGTAAAAATTAAGCACTTTAATTCCTGTTGAGTACTTAAAAAGAAAAGAAATTTGTATCCTGTAAAATAAAAGCATCATTAAATAAGTATTGCTGGTTGATTTTTTTTTTTTTTTTTTTTTTGTCCACCTACTGTTTACTTTCCTGATGAAATCTTTAAACTGCGTTTCCAATAGTGTGTGGCTGTAAAGACCTATCTGTTTCAGAATACTGGTATCTAATTTGCTTGAAGTGCTGGTGACTCACAAGTACTGCTAAGTTGGTGGAAGATATATTCTGAATATATAAAGGACTGTATATAATGGTATGACATCTTAGGTTGGGAAGATAAAACATGTGGTCTCCACAATCCCTCACAGTTTAGATCCAGATTTCTATAATGGGAATAATAACGTGTTCTCATGTGACCAGGACGTTATGAGAGTACTTTATGGGCTTCTACATTGCCACCCCCATAGAAAAGTGCAGAAAGAAAGGAACGTGTTCAGTGTAGCCCCTCGTCTTTCTTACTATGACTCAAGCGCTGCTCTGAACAAAAGGACGAAACAAAACATTGAGCAGCTGCTCAGCGTAATCTCTTGTGCACTGAATTAAAGTGGTGCTGCGAAGCAAACATCATCAGGTAATGAGCTGCATCATGATCCTAAGCGTAGGCAGCTTTGATTCTTTGTGTGCTTAGCTAGCGAATGAATTTAGTTTATGGAAGTGCCACTTAAACTGCAGCTACACCTTTTCTAAGTGTCCTTTAACAGACAGAACCATTTGCAGTTGCCTCCCATTTCCATCATCTGTACACAGTAAACCTTTTTTGACTGTATCTGATTTATTCTTGGCATTCTTCTGCAGGTGGGCACAATGTTGAAGAAAAGACTTCCCCCAAAATATAAAGAGGAAGATTTACTGTGTTATTTGTTAGTTCCTCTCTGGAAAGAGTTGCGTACAAGCATTTTGTTTAGTTTCTACTCTTTCTTCTCTTTGCAAACACAGTAAACAAATTAATATTTGAAATAAGTACTGATGAACCACAGAAAGTAATGCTTCCCTCTCCATTTACATAATTTTTTCCACTAATTTTTCTGATTATTTTTTCCCCTGTGATTAACTCTGTTCCAAAACCATTATTTTCCTCATTAAACACAACACAATGCCTTCTACGTGGAGACAAAAATAACAGCATTTACCCTAAAATGTGCTTTAATAAGAAAACACAATTATAAAAATCAAACTACAGGAAATCCGCAATCACAGCTCCTACTTAATTCCTTTATATCAGCAGGTTTAATGAGCACTGGTATTTCTACTTGGTAGCAAATTGTCCAGGAGCCCAGCAAGTACAGGGTTGGTAAGTAAGTGGTCGGCGTCGTTTCCTCTGGCTCTCCCTCAGAGCCTGACTAATAACTGCCTCATTAGCAGAGAATTGTTCTTGGTATCGTATGAGCTTCCTGACATGAGAGAAATGGCATGCCTGCCTTTGGTAAACACAATACTTGGAGCTTGTTTGCTTTAAAAAAATTGCTCTGGAGGGTCCTGTGGTGTCTCTAATGAACAAGCGGAGGGATCCTTATGATTGTGACCGTTTTGTCTCGGAGCCGCTCACCCTCTGCCTCCTCGGCCCTGTGCGCTAGGCACCTATGACAATATTAAGCCTCATCAGACCCAGTTCATGTGGTAAATCAGGATACACCCAGCTGAGTTTATTTGCTTGAGGTTCACCCCATGTCTGTGTTGCTAGTTTCTGTCTCAAAACCCTAATGCTCTGGTGTCATGAGCAGGATGTGCTACCTGCTCTCTATCTCAAACTGTTACATTTCTTTGTGTTACAGCATATTTTTCAAATTACTTTCCCTGATTTAAAGTCTGAAGTTATGAAGAATCCATCACATACCCAGGTAAGTTTTCCAGTTGTTAGCTACACTCTCTCTAGTTGGTTTTTTTTTTCTTTTTTCTTTTTTTTTAATGATTTTTATCACTAGTCAGAACTCACACAGCCTCCAACTATGAGGATCTTATCAAGAGAATTCATTAAGAATTTCAACACCAAATCTCAATATATTTTTACTTGCTAAATGAAGGAAATCTCTGCTGTCATCTTATGGAATAGAGCCTTAGCTAAGAATCTAGGGGAAGACTTAGTGGGCTGCAGATGGATGTCTAAATCCCAAAACTTGCTCACATTAGTTTTACTGAATACCACCCTACTTAACTTGAAGATTTCAGAGGTTTCTAGATTTGGTTTATGCATCTGTAATATTAAAATAGCCTACGGTTCAAGAAACAGAAATTGTCTTGGGAGCAGAATCCAGGATTACCCTCTCTTTCTCTGGCCTCTTGTAGCCTCGTGTTCTCTTCTGCCCCTTCCTGCTCCTGTCTCGGAGCCAGGCAGTCACAGCACTCTTGCATGGGGAACGTAGAAATGAACTCTCTTGGGTCCACTGGACACTGAACTTGCATCTCTGACTTCGTGAGCTTGTGTTCTAAAGTAAGGCTGGATGTTTGTGCTGTCTTTCGAACGTGTTTTAACATAGTATGCCCAAGTTGTTTTTCCAAACTCTAGGTAAGGGTTCCTGCTTCAGGGAAATGGGTTTTGAACTCCGATTGCTACTGAATAGAGGAGCCGTCCCACAGTGTGAAATTAAATGAATGACCCCGCAATAGAAGAAGATAAGATTTCAACCATAATTCTGTTTAGACTTACTGCCTAGCTATGTAGAACTACCTGCTTTGCCTGTTCTGCCTTACTCGCATGGCTTTTGGCTTGCAAAAGGGAATCCCAATCTTTTAGCTCAAGGCTTTGGGACACAGCATTTACAAAAGACCTACTTTACCTATGTTGTATTTTGGAATTTGATTTCAGACTAGCGCTAAGCTGGTCCTATTAACTGAATGCTCTTTAGTGGCTGAAGTGCATCTTGCAGTTCTGTTTCACAGGAAAAGACTCACATCCATGCGCTCCAAGACAGCTCTGTGATGCTAAGCAAAGCATGGCGGGTAAGACGTCAAGCGTCCACTCCAGAACTGCAACCCTGACCTGAACTAAAAAGCTTAAGATAGATACACTTGAAGTATCCATTAGTCTTATATGCAGGCTGTGATGTTGTAAATCGTATATGCACGATTGTTGTATTTCCAATTTAAACTTAAAATTGTGCCAATCATAATATAAAAAGCAACATGGACAAGAAAACATGTATTACAAAAATAAAAAATGCTCCTCTTCGCATACTATTTTGTCTTAAAAAGACCACAGAAGATAGCCTTATTTAAAATACTAGATCCAGAAGTAGGAGATACAAGCTCAATTTCTCCTGAATACCAGCAAGTTTTGGTCGGGGTAAGGTTTGGTTGGGGTAAGGTTTTTTTTCTTTTCCTTTCTAGTTATATTGCCTCAGCTGAATGCTAACTAAGTGTGCATTTTGTTTTCCAATAAAAACTTACTTTCTTGATAGCAGACAGGAGCTTATTGCCTTTATTCCCAAAGCCTTGGTCCTTTAAAGTAAAAAGTCTTCACCTTAAAATTGGACTGCAAACCACTGAAGTGGTGAAAATCATTCACTGAAGCAACTGTTACTATTGTGTTTGTTATTCCAACAAGTCTGACAACCCCAGTTGCGAGGGGGAGGGAACACTGTCGCACAGCAGCTCAGAACGATACAGAGATTACTTTCATCTCAGCCAAAGCTTTCACCTCTATTGGCCTTGTCAGAAACGCTGATGTCTTCCAAACACCAGAGTGCTCGGGCTTTGTTACTGATGGATGAACTTTGACTGCTGTGTTTGCCCTGTGGCTCTTACCCTCTGTGCCCTGCCCCTTCCTGAACTTGAAACCTGCTTTCAGTGCTGCAAGCATGTTTTATGAGAAGTTGTGTGACACCCCAAATATTCAATGAATTTAGATAAATAAATTCCCTGTGGATAGAGTGAGAGAATATAAGGAACTCTCGGTTGTTTAGTTCGTCATACTGTCCAGCAAAGTTGCATCCCTGCCCCAGGATTATTTTGTTTTGTCAGAGACTGGGTCTCAGCACAGGTAACACGTAACTCGGGGACTCCTATCAGCACTGTGACCTTCTTACAGCCAGCTGAAGTGTGTAGGAGAGCTCGCTTTGCCAATTCAGCAGAATCCCTGGACTGTGGATTTGAAACCTCTGGTCACTCTTTCTTCTGGAAAAAAGAGCAAGTTTTAGAATCCATCAGCTTGGAAAATCTGTGTAGAACATCCAAACAAAGGGTCATTCTGTCAAGGGATTTCAGGAATTTATTTATCTCGGCTTCTAATGCTGTTCGCTGTGCAGACGTCTGGTATAAGTGCTACGAGGAAGTGTTATAGTTACCTCTGTGATGAGGTTGCTCTGGAGAATACAAAAACACCATTCAATTTGGCTTCACATAAAAATCAGGCTCTGCCAGACCCATATAATCGCTGTATTGCATGGTTCCAAAAGGTGACATTACCAAGGAATAATTTAGAGAAGTACTTTGCTAATAGTGTTTGTGCAGTACAAAGTAGTATGACTATGCATGCAGCACAAATGCTATGTTACATACTTGATACATTTCAGTATGGTAACCAGGTATTTCTTTCTCTAGACAAACACGATGGCAAGGAAATACGCTTTACTGAGGTCTTGTGGTCCTTAGCTTGTGGTACTTTAGCTTGTGGTCTCCTTGTCTGGCATAAATTAATTAAATGGCAAATGACTTGTCCACTCCTGTCAGTATGTCAGTATAAAGAGACTCCAGCTGTCTGAGCAAAAATGGAAGCAGACGATGATGCAAAACTATAAAGAAATTCATATCATGGAGAAGAAAGACTGGAAATTTTGTTCTCCTGACTTCAAACATAAAACCAAGGAGGCTTATAATGAAATTAGAAGATGACAAATTTAAAACTGACACCAAATAGATTTTTTGCAGTATGCATAATTAGATCATGAAATTTACTGTCACAGGATGTCATTGGAGCCAAGAATTTAGCATGATGGGACAAAAAAACTATTACATGGTAAATAAAGCAATCTAGTTTCCAGTAACATTAAACGGAAGAAATATTGAACTGCCTACTTCAGATCTTACAGCAATATCAAAATTATTTAATACACAGTTTTGGAATCAGAAGATCTTATTACTGCATTTTTGTATTTTCCCCAGAGGGCTGATGCTGGACAGTCTTAGAGATGAGACTCTGAAGTAGATTGATATCAGGTCAGATTCAGTGTGGCAGTTCCTGTTTTCCTCACGTCAATTAACTTTTAGTAAATAGTCTGACTACTACTGCCTTTTATCAGATCTTTGAGTTTCTTGCTCAGTACAATACATCGGCCACAGAAAGTTAGAATTCAAGCTACAGATGACCATTGCTTGTTAAAATGTTTATTGCTTTGGCACAGTCCTCAACTGGGCTGAGGTAAGTGCTGGATTTTCTAAGTTGGTGCAGGACATGACACTTCTCTGCAGAGGCACTTCCGGCTCTCACTTTTTAGCTAGAAATGTACAATGTGTTAAACTTTGCATTCTGATGTTTCTTAGTCTTACATCTTCTTTAGTGCTTCCTTCTTGCTTTCCTTCATTAAGTCACTTCCTTCATCTGCGCTGTGCTTCTCCATTTGGGTATCCCGCCCTTGATAGGCCATTTCGACATCTCTGCGGGGCAGGCTAGGTTATCTCAACTCGGTTCAGCAACTGTTTTTTCCTCTGTGTGCTTCTTGAAATATTATAAATATATTGAATATATTCTTGAAATATTATAATTTATATTGATAAAATTCTAAGAATAGCCATACTAGGACAGACTAAAGGGCAAGCACACACAGTGCTTCTGCATTGATACTCTCCCAGCTTCCAACCATTGTCAGCTCAGAAACATCCAGAGCTAGATTTGATTCCTATGTAGCTATTTATTTACATGCAATACATTTCTCTTCCTTCAACTTGTCCAAACACCATCTGAATCCATTTAAACTTTTACTGTCTACAACATCCTTTGGCAAGGAGCTCAACAGGTCACCAACCCACCCATCAGGGGCTACTGTCTTTGTTTTGTTCTGACCTGGCTCCTAGTTTCATTAGATGCTCCCAAAATACTTGTATGGGAAGGGAGAGTAGACAAAACTGATGCTCTTCCACCCACTCCAGGCTGCTAATGGTTACACAGACCTCTAATCCTCCCTACCCCCCACCATTTCTTTTGTAGAGTGAAGACTCCTAGCTTACTTAGTTGGTCTTGATATTGAAGCTGTTCCACACCTTTCATCATCCTTGTTGTCCCTCTCTGACCCTTTTCCAGTTCTACATTCTTTCTGAGATGTCCCCCTTCTGGGCTAAATTAAAATACAAACCAGGTTGCACTTGCTCCATTTCACAGTGGTGTCTATGAGGTCATAGGGCAAAATGAAAGCAGCAGGAGAAAAGAGATTCGCATAGAGAAATAAGCTGGTGTTATCTATCTACTTTAGGTGCCAGCAGCTTCTATTCCTGTGCAACTGGGATGCCTTTTTTTTTTTTTTCATTCTTTCTTTTCTTTTCCTTCCAGGGACTCAAGGAAGGAGAGGAGACGAGGCTCCATGCTAGACAGGGAATGGCAAACCTTTTAGAAAGAGTATTTGCCGTCTCAGGTGTACAATGCAAGGAACGTTCGCTATTGTCCTGGAAGCTGGAGAGGCAGACGACAAATGGCATGCTGGTGTTAATGATCTCTGAGAGCAATGGGCTGCAGCACACTGAAAGCTAATGGGTGAATCCGCTGGATAATCATGCCTGTATGGCTATGACAAGAACGCCTCACCAACAGGTCATTCACAACCTTCCTCACAAAGTTGTACACGCGTTAACTGTTTCTCGCTGTGCCGAATACACTGATTTTTGAGTGTTTCAATTTGCGTAGCCATCTTTATGCTTCTGTCATGAAATATTAGTCCTCTGACAAGCAGTGTGACATTTCCTGGGTAATAATGAGAAACTTTGTTGTAAAGATATAGAGATAAGAACATATTTCCTTTGTATGTTCTTCCCGTCAACGTTTGAGGGTTTCAAGACATGAAGACCGGAAAAGACTAATTTGTATTGAATAAGAACACAAATTCTAATGCCATCCAGAACTTGTAACTTTTGGAAGCGTTTTTAATCTGTTAGCTTACAAGAAAGGACAAAGTCAGAATTCGACTCAGTCCTAGCATATTCATAACGTATCTTTGAGAAAATGCACTCAAGGGAAAGACATTTAAAGATCAGACAGCTTATTTGTTGTGATCTCACATCACAAGTCATCCTCTGGTTTCATTCTATCTTTTTGTATAACACAGCTGAGTATTAGATCTCACACAGTTTCCCACTTCCTAAGCCCTGCTACACACTTCAACCAAACCTACTATTATGCATTTGAGTTAGAAAATTTCAGATGCAGAGATTAGCTGAGAGACTTGCAGCAAAAACAAAAATATCCACAAAAAAGCAAACAGAATAAATAAGGCTGTTTTAAATGTGTCCACTGTAATTCTCAGTATGTGAACAGAAATGGGAGAATATTCTTTTTGCTGCACAGTTTGTAGGACCGGGTCTTCTCTGGTTCTTTTCTCCCCCTGAAGAGACCTCCATAATGCTTCCTCCCTGCCCCCAGCAGTTTTATTGTCCTGTTCTGTTGGCTTTGAGACACCAGATGCTGACAAGGTCTAGCAATTTGCCATTCAGCACCTGTCCATTACTATACTCAGGCAGCAGTGCCGCCATGCCTGGTGAAGCAGTGGCGAGGGCAGTGGGCGCACACGTTTGTTTTTTTCCTGCTTCTCAAGGTTTTTTGAAACATAGTGCCTCGAATAAACGTGGCCACTCCACGCTGCTTGCTGAAAACTACCTCCAGCAGCCGCCCCAGGCCTGCCTCCCCAACACGGGCTGCCTGTGGCGCCTCAACTCACGGGCTGCGCCGGCTACTGGTGATCCCTGGAGGGGATCAGCTTTATCGTACCAAAAGGTCGAATAAAACCTGGGAATGGCTTGTAGCACAAGACCACAGCGACTACGCTGCCTGATCGCCAGATGCCTTCGGCCCCTGGGCGCTGGCCAAGCAGAAACTCTGCTCCCCCGGGCGGTCGGGGGCGGTGCACGGCCGCCGGTTGACAGCCCCCAACGGCCGCCGCCGCCTGAGAGGGCGCCCGCGCGCGCCCTCCTCAGGGCCTCCTCCCCCCACCCCGCACTACAACTCCCATGATGCCGGGCGGCGGCGGCGGCGCTGCGCCCGGCGGGCGCGCACAGCCTGCTGGGGGCCGCGCCGTGCGTGGGGGCCGGCGCCAATGGCGGCAGGCGGAGGGGGCGGCTGACGGGAGCCGTTGCCTGTCGCGCCCATTCATCGCCGACGCCTTCCCCGGCCCGGCCCTTGCCCTCCCCCGCCGCTATGGAGGCGCTGATCCCCGTGATTAACAAGCTGCAGGATGTGTTCAACACGGTGGGGGCCGACATCATCCAGCTGCCGCAGATCGTGGTGGTGGGCACGCAGGTGAGGCGAGGCGGGGCAGGGCAGGCTAGGCCAGGCCAGGCCAGGCCAGGCTGGGGTGAGGGAGCGGGCGACGCGGGCCCTTACCGCCCTGAGGGCAAAGTCGAGGCGTCTGTCGCGCCTCCGGTGCTGCTGACCAGCGGTTGCCTCCGCCAAGGGCACGGGGGGGACGCGGGCAGCCGAGGGCGGCCGGGGCGGGCGTCCCGCCTTCGCCTGCCAGCGTCGTCCCCCCCTCCCCCCCCCCCCCCCTTTCCCTTCCTGAACTCCTCTGCCTCCCCACCATTTGCAATGGGAGTGCCTCTTCCACCGCCCTCCCTCTCCTTCGCGCTTCTCGGTGGCGGTTTGAACGGCCGAGGAGCTCTCGAGGGCTGCCGGGAGGGCCTGCCCCCCCTCTCCCGTGGCCCCCCCGTCGGACCCTAACACCGGGGGTATGGGTGGCACCGCCCGTCCGGGGGCCCGCTGCCGGCCCTGTGCTTCAGCGTGACCGCCATCGCTAGTCGGTGGTTTCCCATTTCTGACAGCCGCCGTGAAGTGGGGGCTGAATAAAAGGGATGTGGTAGCGGAACGGCATCTTGCAGGCGTGGATCGTTTTCCCTTGCTGCGAGTTCTTCTGCCGTTTAGACCTCTTTGTCTTAGCTGATGATGGGGAATGAAGGTGAGAGGCGAAGCCAGCCTTTGTTGGCTCTAACAGTTGAAACGTGTGCGTCTCAGCCCGATAATGCTGCTGCTGGGCTCGAAGATAGCTCAGACCCTTTCAGATCTATTCAAATGGGATGCCGTTGTTCAGCAAAACTTTTGGCAGCAGAACATGTGTGACCAGAAATGCAGCAGTCATAAGGGAATTGAAAATGAAACGTTAAACACAACTAAAACTTGAAGTTAATGGATCTCTGTTGTTGTTTCTGTGACATTACCAGTGTTTATTGAATCTGTGATGTTACTTGACAATAGCATGCCTACCTAAGACACTAACACCGACTACCCTGCAGTCAGGGATTTCATAATATGACTTAAAACACGAGCTGTATGTTTAAAGCTTGCACATTGCTGAAGGATGGAATAGGTTTGCACAAAGCCAATTACAGTATCGAACTGGTTGTGAGGCAACCAGCTGTCACATTCTGTTTTACCGATATGAATCAGATAGATTCATTGGCTTTATATCAGCCACTTTATAAAATAGATCTAAAATACTTGAATTGGGTGGGAGGGACTTTGCACTGGTAAGCTATATTAGGTACTTGCTATTTTTGTAGCTGACAGGAGTCCATCACTTTATGAAGACATTTAATCTCCTTTACATTAAAAGTCATACAAGCAAGCTGGGGGTTTTTTGGGGTGGGTGGTGGTGGTGGTGTTTGTTTTAGTTTAGTTCTGCAACAGAAAGTGCAAGGCAGAGGTGTGGCATTTTGCTATGTAAAATTAATGAAGTACTTTTTCTGTTTCACTTTATGAAATGCATTGAAGTGGCATTTTTTTTTTTAATTATCAACCTTTTAAACAACTTTGTCCTGGTTAACTTTTCATAAGTTTGTACAGTAGATACTGAGAGTTAAGACAGTATTGACATGCATTTAACTTCAATAGTCTACCCATCAGTATTAATATCCATTCAGTGCTGTATTCAGTGTATTCATAAAACCCCTTGAATTAGTATGATATTTCTCAGCATGCCAAAACAAAGTCCTTTATAGACTCCAGGAAAATATATAGCAAAATGTCTAGCAAGGTGTATCTTGGCTTTTTGTTTTGTTTTTATTCAGAGTTGTTGGAAGAAATAATTGTCTTTACTGACGTGGTAATTCTGTAGATGGTTATTTTATGCTATTAGCCTTAAAATAATGTAAATAAAATTTTATTATTTTATTCATTTGAAGTTATTTTATTGTAGACCAGATTTCTGGAGATGTCTCAAATATGGCCTTAGAGCTGATAGTTTTGCTGCTGGTAGCTTCCATGCTTTTTTGAAATGTGCCTGGAAACAATCTTGTTTCTTGAGATATTTTTGGTTAAGCGCTATGTGGCTTTTAAGTTTGTTCACACAATTGTTTTGTTTGTAGCCTACTGGCATATGCAGTCTTTAGTTTTTCTTCTTTGAATAATATTCACAAACAAATTTGAATTTTGCACCTCCATTGTCCTTTGTAGGAAACAAGTGCTTCCAGTTAAGACTTCTGTAACTATCTGTTAATTGATTTATGCTTTTTTTTTTCCTTCCAGTTTGTCTGTTGCTTTTCTTCAATGACCTTTTTACATATTCAGCAAGGAGAAGAAAAATGCTTTTTTAAGTAGTTTTTGCTGTTTTTCTCACCTGTCTTCTGTATCTCTTCTCTACCCTTTTATTGTTTTGGGCTTGTGTCTGTCTTCAGTTCTCATTTATTACTACTGCTGTGTATCAAGTTAATTCTTTCTTTTGTATGTAGAACTAGAAACAGCTTATAATCCTTAATTTAACTTTGAATGTTTTCTGTTTCCCATGTCCCCTTTGCCCCTCCTCTGTTGTTTTGGGATTCATTTCCTACCATCCTTGTGTTCTGAGCAATTGAAGTATCTTAATTTTTCCTCTTTCTAGATGGATTTTGGTACTAATTACAAAATATTTATCAGTAAATTTTGGACATTTAGATGGCCTCTTGCACTTCTTCTGGTGGTGTTCCTGTGACTCAGTCATATGAGAATTCCTTCTCATTCTCCACATAAATACCGTGTAAGTTATTTCTCTATCCTAGTACAGGGTCTATTAAGAAAACTGAAGATTCTGTTTGCTGCTGGTAGAACTTGAAGGATACCCTCAGACTGCCAACTTTTCATCACTATTTCAGGGGTTTTTTGCCATTCCCAGATAGGTGTTCTATTTTTTTCCCAATTCAGTATTTCAGTTCTGTTTTTAGAACTGTATTACTGAAGTGCAAAAAAAAGGCCAGACTAGGAATACTATATAAACAATATTTTTTCAATAATACTGTAATACCCAACCTTCTGATGTGTTTTATACAAATGCTTTGTGATCTGTACTTGTAAAGGACAAGGTGGTATTGAAGTGCCTCAACCAAACACATTAAAACTATAATAAAAGGAGACAAGGGGAAGAAAAGAAGTTTGGTTAGTTATGGCCTTTTGTATGTTAAAGACACACAGATGCTATCACAAAAATGAAATGCCCATACTATGAAAGTGGGCATGAGTTTTAGAATAAATTTAAAAAAAACCCCAAACAATAAAATCTCAGCCTAGAGATGTGTAAAAATGAATTGCCTTTATTTTTTTTCAGGTCATTAATTCTTGGAATCTGTTTTGGGTTTTTAGAAGTCATTGACCTAGTTATATACAAACTTTAGTGTCAGTTTTGTAGCAAGGTTCTTCCAATACTGACATTATAAAAACAAGTTCTGGGCTTTATTTGCACTTGGTAGTGTTGATTCTAGTACAGACATCATGGTGAAATTGATCTACCAACTAATGAAATTCACAATGCGATTTTTAAATGACCTTTCAGGTGTACATTTATATAGTACTTTTGCTCAGTCTTCAGTTAATGCTATTTTGGGACTCCAAATGGGGAGGTGTGGTTTACAATATTTAATGTACAATGTTCTTTTGGATGTTTGCATCTGAAAGAGCTGTTTTGTTAGCCTCTGTGATTGGTTCACGTATGAGCATTACATTTATTTCTTTTTTTGCTGTTTGGAATAAGTATTATGTTTGATATTTCAATGCTAAACCAAATTTTGTTGCCAAGAGGAAGGTTTCTTGATCTGAGGTGATGGATAGCCTGAGCATTTGAATATGTATAACTGTATGTTGTTAGACTAAACAGTTAGGATGGTAATTTGCCTGTTAAGAAGTTTACAGCAATGGGAAGCTAATGTACAGTCCTGGCTACTGGGATGAGGAGAAGAATCCAGTAGATGCTGTATCAAAGCATCCAGTTTGAGAGAGACTGGCATTGTGGTCTTAAACTTCAGATGCTCTACAGAGCTTCTGTGACCTTTCCCTGTCAGGGAAGGTCAAGGGAACAGAAATTTAAGCCACTTCAGCTTATTCAGTTTATTCAATGTATCCTCTGTTGTGCTGGCAAAAAGCCAGTTTTAGGTGAAGGAAACTCCAGCTTGTGCCAAGCAACCAGGAAAATCCCGTGCCAAGCTCAACTCAGGAATGTCTTCCTCCTTCCTCTCTTGTTTTTTGTTTTTGGTTTTGTTTGGTTTTGGGGTTTTTTGGTTGGTTTTTTTTTTTTTTGGTCCAGGGATCTTTCCTGGGATTTCAAGCAGATGCAAAAAGACATTTGTATCTACATTTATAACAGGGTATGTAACTAGAGCATAGCTTCAGTGCTGGCTATGCTGGCTGAGGAGAGCTTGATTTTTCTCCCAAATTTTTTGCAAACTTCCTGTTTTGTTTTTTTGTTTGATATCTGACATTCACTGCATCTGGTTTGGGCGTAACTGTTTTCCTTTTTGCCATCCCTTCCTCCTGTCAAATCATGCCCTGACTGTTCTGGTGTCTGTTTCAGACAAGCAGCAAAGTGAGGCTGACATTAATTAGCTGTTTACCAGACATAATACAAATTTTGCTGCTACAGTTATATAGTGCAAACAACATTTGGTGTTGTGCTGTTTCTTTTCTGTGATGGGCCCTCTCAGTTTCTGAACAGCTATACTTTTTAGGTCCTGAAGGCTTCTATGATTGGAAGGATGACATTTTCACTGTGTCTGTGTGCAGACTTTATGTGAATTAAAATTATAGGTCTAATAACTGTGATCCTGCCTTTAATCTCTACAGATTTTTAATATGAAAGCAATATTAAGCATCTTTTAAATGAAGATACTGATTTTATTGTTTGCAAACACCCAGTTATTTTGGAAGAGTGGAGAGAATACATAGTTGTAGAAGGATGTGAATGAAGCGGGTTTGGGGTTTTTTTTCCCCCTACTAGTTTTGTATGCTTGCTGCCAGGGTCCGGTTCATCTTGTGATTGGCAATTGTTTTTCTTGGAAAACTTGTATTTTAATTAGAACAGATGGATCTAGTATCTTATCCACAGGGGACAGTGCAAAGGAAACATGTTTTCAGGAAAACGAAGGGGAAGAGTATTAAAGCAGACAGCCCTAGCGAATGTGTTTCAGAATCTGGAGAGAAAACGACTGTGTAGTTCTTGGAAAAGATTTGTTCATATAGTAGCCAGAAGGTTGACTGGCTTTCTCTTAATTTTTTAAAATTTTTTTTTTAATCTCTGTTGTTTAGAACTTTTTAAATTTGAAGATACAAATTGGCTTTGTTTTGATTCATTGTACTGAAAAAGTAATGAATACAATAGTATAAGCAGTACTATGTAAGCTCAGTCTGTATGGCTTTGAAATATGGATCTTCAAATACCATATTTCCGTGATCTAACACAGAGAAGATCTGTACTCGTTGTTTCTAATTACATGAGGTATTTTTTCATTAAGTGAATTATTGGAGGACTTCGGGAATTGATGTATCGAGAAGGAATACATCTGTAAATCTTTTATCTATTTGATGTTGTTTGGCATGTATCTACATTTAGATATGGTGTAAATACCGGATTCCTGAAGAATTTTGACTGAGCTGTGCAAATTCTGACTTTCCTTACCACTTGTACATAAGCTGTCTTTTGTGGAGGGAGTCCCTGTGGCTTCCAGTTTCTTCCTGACTGATTCAGGAAAGCTCTCTATTCAAGTGAATGGGCAATGGCCTGCAGGAACAAAAGTCTTGTAATCTGGACAAGATCTTTGACAGAGAAAATGTATTTTGCAACAGCCAGCAGTGCGTTATGCTGGTTTCACTGCTTTCTCCAGTTGGGATCAGCCGGTTAGCTCTTCTGCATCTTTCTAGAAGTACGATTTTGTCTCAAAGAATGTCTTACAATAATTCATTGGGCCTGCTTGTAACTTCAAAATTCTCTTCTGATTAGTAAATACATTTTTAAAATTGTTGGCTGTTTAGAAACAGCGTAGCTTGGGGTGTCCCTAGTTCACATAGGAAAATTTTGCCACAATAGCTATTCCAACCAAAGCAGTTCCCTTGTGGAACTGCTCTGGAATTGCATGTGTGCCAACCTTTTATTTCAGAATAATTCATGTTTGCAAAACAAGGAAAGGAAAAAAAAAAAAAATCTTGCTGCTCTTTAGTTATAGTGTGCTGAACTCTTCCAGGATAGCTACTGCAGAGAACTTCTTTTCAAAGCACCTATCTGGGTAATATTCCTGTGGATGAGATCCCAGCAAAAATGCATTAACTTATATTTCCCAATAATAGAATTAAAATTTAGTAAGCCGTATACGTGTGTATTGCTAAGAGCATGATTTAGCCAGCAGGACTTTTATAATTCTTGTATGACAGAAACTGCAAAATTGCCGCCATTCTGCCTTGGGTGTCAAAGTAGACACATTGCTTTTCTTAAGAGAATTCTTCAGGAATTATTATGTCTTACTGAGAAATCTCTCCTACTTCACAGTTCCTTACTGTCATTCTCAAATGTTTGATATTGTTGTGCCACTGCAAAAGTTATAGGGAATACTGATATCCCTGCCTCTTTATTTTTGTGTGCTGTACTGCAATAAATCTGTATTGTGTTGCAGGAGTTCTTTGCAGTTTTTTCCTATTTGATCAGATAATAAAAAATTTATCACTTTGTCCTATCAAAAGCAATGAACAAAGTTTACACCCCTTTCAACCAATTTTCTTGTTGGAAGTTCCCCAGTAGTTTATTGGACATGTTTCCTTATAAAGGTTTTTTTCCACAGATGATTTATTTCACATTGGCTCCATAGAGCGATTATGATGTCTAAAGATAGACAGAAGGAAGGCAGCAGATTCTTGAAAGATGACTTGAAATTTGTTGCAGCTGATACAAGTCCATTATTATTTTAATAATACTTGAAATATGCAACAATCAACAATCTGAGCAAATGACTAAAAAAATCTCATGGTTCTTGTGCATCAGTGAGACTCCAGGTGAGTCTTGTGTTTATTGCCTTCTTGCTGCATGGACTTCGTAAGAACAAGAGCAGACTTCGGCTTATTTACTGAGCTAACCGGTAGGATCCAGTGAGTTACAGGACAGTGAAGCTCAAGAGACCTGGCATGCCTTTCAGGACAACCTCCCTGGAGCACAAAACAGTAGTCCATACAAATGCTCAGGAAAATGAGTAGACATGTAAGGAGAGCACTGTGGAGGGAACTCATGACTGAGCGTCAACGCAGAAGACTCGTGCAGGAGGTAGAAGTGAGGACAAGCTCGCTCAAGGATGTAAAAATACTGCCTGCATATGCAGAGGTGGTATTAAGAAAGCCAACATTCCACTAGAGCTGAAACTGGTAAGGGACATCAAAGGCAACAAGAAGACCTTCCAGCACTGCATCAGCAGTTAAAAAAGAGAAATGAGGGAAATACAGGCTTGCTGCTGACTGTGACAGGTGATTTAGTGACAGTGAATACAGACAAGGCTGAGGTGCTTCGTGCTTTCTTTGCCTTGGTCTTCACCAGCAGGGTCTTCTAGGCCGTTGTACCTATAGACAGGGCTCAAAGTGGAAGGTTACTATCAATGGTGGAAGAGGATTGGGTCAAGGTTCTCTTTTGGATATGGAGAAGGCATCTTTGCATGCTGTTGGGTATGGGGCACAAGTCTTCTAAAATTAGGAATGCTAATGGGGACAAGGAAAAAGAATAAGAAAGCTAGTGAAGTAAATGTTTGGGATTAATGTGAACAGTTATTCATAGTGTTACTTCAAAATTTTCAATAGAGAGTCTCTTCCATTTGGCTTGTCAACAACCCTGAAGTGTTTTTGAAAGTAACATCTCTTGCTGTTAATGAAGCTGGACAATTATAAAGTCATGCACTGCTGTCTGCTGCTTCTGAATTCTTGAAAAATGTGGTTAGTAATACAGCAGGTTGCAAACCAAATTTTCTTGTAAGAAGTAGTGTAATGGATAGGGAGCAAATGCCTTTTGATACTTAAGAAGTGCACACAGTTGAAATATGCAGGGACAAGTAAAGAGGAAATGAAGGATAGGGAGGCAGAAGCAAGATCATTAGGACTGTTAAACAGCAGAGATGCTGGCTTTTTCAAGTGGATCACAATTCTTAAAGATTTCAGCTTTTTACTTTGTGAGAGTAAGCGCACAATCATTTCCCTGTTATTCTGCCCTTCATCCTTGATTGTTTTAGGTTAACCTGAAGATGATATTGACAATGATGAAAATATAACTGTTAAGGAGGTAGTGAGAAAGCTGGTAAGATTTACATCATATATACTGTCAGTGTGTATTGAAATAAAATATTTAAGTCCCTGTGTGCATCATCTCTTCTTATCTTAGTACTTCTGGGAAAAATGTTTTACCATCCATCAAACTCAGGTGCTTATCTGTGAGACTGATGATGGTTAACAGAGCAGTGTGTTGAACACTCAGCAATGGAAGTTTGACACAATGGTTAGAGAAGCAACACACAGTAAGATGTTCCTGTATTTGCCCTTTTTTTCTGAGCAATCTGTATAAAGTTCCCCTAGATATCACAGCTTATAGATATTTCAAATTAGGATCAGGTGTTAGGGTCCAGAGGAAAACCTGACTGATCTGCCACAAAAGGTTGGAATTTGTTAATGCTTTTCTGGACCCATCATGAAATGAGTTTACGGATTTCAGTCCATGCTTAAAATCGTGACAAGCATTCCAATGAGATGACAAAACAAGCGTGATGCTGCTGCAGACTTATTCCTAAAAATTCTGTGGTACCTTTGGTCATCAGTATTAGTCTCTACATCTGTCGTATGAAGGACTGGCTGAACTGAATTTGTATTCTGAACAGACCCATATCCTTCTGCCACCCCACTGGCAGAAAAAGATCAGCTTTGTGTTTACTGCTTTCCTTACCATGTTCCCAGAGAATTCTCGGTAATGGACGTGTATGGAGCCCAGATTAAGGAGTGCATCATTAGATACTGTATTATGTTCCAAGAACAGATTGCTTTAATAAGGGAATGTAATGCAATTTGCAACAAATTTCCTGATGTGTGGAGTACTGTAGTGTCTCATCTAATGTTTGACTTCACATTTGCAAAGGATCCAGACTGTTCCTCTACATCCAAAGATAACTGTGGGAGTGGCGTAAGATACAGTGTTTTAGTTCCATACATAGTTTGGTGTTCCTACAATACCGCTCTTTTGGAAAGACCAAACAATGAGCAGTAGTGTGTAGCAGTTTGTCCCATGGATTTTGGTTTCCTGTCTTGATGAGGTTCTTGGTAAAGACTTTAGCTATTTATTACTATCCCTTCTGTACTTGGATTATATGTTCAGGAGAAGCCACTTCATCTAAGTCTCACCTCCAGCCCTTTGAGACTGAGTGATTGTTCTACCCATGTGTAAGAAGTCCTGCTCAAGAGATGTTCAAAATATGTTTAATAAATGAAACCCTGGTGGTTTTGGGGTTTTTTTCCCCAATACAGCTGATGAACCTTTATCGTGTCTCATCTTTTTGAGAAGGCATTCCACTTGTTTTTAATTATGAAGTTTGTTAAGAAGTGGTTTGTTGTTTGTCACTCTGAAATTTATGTTTTTTCACATTCTGTATTATCAGTAATTCTTCAGAAGTGTGCTACAATGGGAGCGCTCTCAGGGAGGCTTCCAGAGCTAGTTCGTGCTCTGGCCAGATTGTTTTTCAGTTATTCTTTGGTAAGATTTCAGTGCCCAATGTCCTGTCATAAGCTCCTTGCATTGAAGGTGCCCAGAGTTGATTGGAGAAGATCAGCTGAAGAAGAAAATTATTAATTACTTTCTAGGGGAGTCTTTTGAAGCAAAAAATCTTAATAAGGCTATCTTTCTGTTTCCTGTGACCCTGTCCTTCTCCCTACTTTTTCTAGACAGTTGACCTCACTGCTGTCAAATTTGACTTAGATTTACTTTGAAAAATGTACACAATCTGCATTAGCTTGTTATGCACCTATTGAGACAAATGACATTGTTGATAAAACAGCATTTTTTCTGTGCCGTAAAGTGTTAGAAGAAAGGAAGGCTTTCATTTGTTGTCATTGTTCAAGCTTTCTAGGGGTTTGGCCTTGTATTTTAATATTTATTTTGTGCTTCTGCATACAAGTCCTATTTTAATAGGTTCTAATGCTCTCATGTAATATGTTCCTGTCTTGTCACTGCACTCGTAGAAATGTGCTGTGTGATAGTGCTGTGTTGCTTGATCTCTGCTGATCTATTTTTTCATTTTTAGAAAAGTCACCTAAGATGTCACTAAATGTATGATATTTAAAAGATATTCAACACTGCTTTTATTTCATGTTATGCTAGGTTATGTACTCATTTTATTATTTACTTGAAGTCTCAAATCTGTTCTTTCAGAACTGGTAAGCTGAATTGAGGTTGTATAGCAGTAATGCACATTCTAGCTATCAGAAGCATCTGTTGGGTTTGTTTGTTTGTTTTTAAGAGAATTGTTTGGTAGTAGCATTAATATAGAAACATTTCCTAGCTGACGGTGATGATTGTCAGAGCAGCTTTTCTCATGGCATGCCCATGTTGACTTTCCAGCTGCAGAAAACTGGAAGAGTTTAATACAGTTCTGTTAAAAAGACAAAATCTTATCGGTCAGACTGTCAAAGTATTATGTTGACATATCTGGGTCTGTTGTTTGTTGTTAGTTTTAACATGGTAGTAGTCTTGAATCACTCTTAAAACTCATGTGTTCACAGCTGCTTGTTGGACCAGGTAGCCCAATTCTGCATTTTATACAAAAGCGCTACAGGAGAACATTTTTAAATGTAGACTCTCAAAGCAAATTTGTAATTTCACAGCCTTTAAGTATTTCACAACTTCTTACAGTTTGTTATTATGTAGACAGATGTTTGCAGTCAATTCAGTTGTAAATACTTATATATATACAGAGAGAGAGAGAGAGTGGGAGAGACAGTATAAAACAATGTTTATATATTTAGAGTATAAAATAATGTCTGCACTTATGAAGCTGATATACCAAAAAAACCAAACTGAAAGGAATATAAGATTTTAATAGCTTAATGTACTCAAGTGTACGTAGTTAGTATCTTATATAATGCTCCTGTTAGTATTAACATGGCCAGACCATGTTAATACTAACAGAAGGTTAAATTCCTTAGTCTACAGAGAGAAGTGTTACTGCAAGATGTTAGAAAATGACATAGTAGAAGACATAGAATTTCCTTCTGAGCATTATAAAGAAAAATAATTTTTTCTTTTCCAAAAATGTTTCTGCAGAGATTAATATTTGGGGTAGAAAATGTTAAATAGGATATTAATTTTTCTGAAACCTATTACATGTTTAATTTAGCCTTGAGAGATAGAAAATACATCTATCTACATGGCTTTTAAGGGTCCCATGGCTTTCAAGTATCCCGAGCAGGTTTAGACAGTTACTGGTTTATAGCAGACTTGTGTCCTTTAGTGCCTATGCAGTGTGATACCACTGTGTTAGATGCAGTGAGTCTATCAGACACTCCTTCGGGCACTGTATAGCAGAGGACAGAATAGGGCACTGTTTGCAGGAGTGATGAAAGCAAGCTAAAACTAAAATATTACAGCATTTTGATATTTAAGAAAATCATGTAGCTGTATTCCAATTTTCAGAGCAGTGGAAAGAGTTCTGTGTTGGAAAGTCTTGTGGGGAGGGATCTGCTCCCACGAGGTACTGGAGTTGTCACCCGGAGACCCCTTATTCTGCAGCTGGTGCATGTTTCCCCAGAGGATGGTCGGAAAACAGCTGGAGATGAAAATGGTAAGTGTGATCCAAGAGTGTGTTTTGCCTTGTAGGAAAGAGACTTTTAATCGTTCTTGTTCATTTGACTGAAAAATCAGTTGTAATCTTAAAACTCGAGTGTGCTTTTTGAAATTTACTTGGAAGAAAACACAGCTGTTGTCACATCTGTTCTGTCCATTTAGCAAATGTAATGAAGTCAAAATCTTTTGGATATTCAAAATATCTTTAATGTTTTAAGCTTTCCTGTTTGTTCTTAGGAAACGCTTTTGAGAAAAGCAGGCCAAAGAAAGCATTTCAGTTATGATAATGATTGTCTAGAGTGTAGAGAACATGATTTTCTTGTGTGTGTTTTTCTTCCCCTCCTCTTTTGCTGTATAAATGAGTTTTTTTTCTTGAGAGGATGAGTATGTGACTTTCTAGAAGGAGGTTAGGAAATACATAAGTTCTGAATAGAGCGGAAGAAGGAGAAATGAAAACAAACTTGTAGTAGATGCAAACAGAATTTAATGGGCACGTTCTGTAGCTTACGGATGCTGCCTTACTGGGCTGCACTGAGAGATTCCAAGCACATCAAGAACAACACTTTAAATGCTCTGAAGCTGTCTAGTTTGAAGCTTATGTCTTCTGTAGTGTTTCTATATTATCCTTCAGCAGATCAAGAAAGCAATCTCAGTTGTCCCTTGGGAGTTTAAATGCTCATTCTATACTAACTAGTGCTCTTGATCTTATGAAAGAGCAGCAGCGGCATATCCACCTTCTGATCGTAAGATACATCTTAGCTTTTTGATGTAGGCAGTAAAAAGTACACAGGCTTTTGCTGGCATGATAAACTTGGGGCTATAATTATTAATTCTCATTGTGTTCAAATTTTTTTTAGTTCTAGCAATAGTAAGTCAAGGTATCAGAAGTTCATACAGTATTTGTTTTCATGTAAGATTTATAGCCTTTGATTTCTGAAGAACAGTTACTAATATTGTGCAGTTTAAAAGGTTTAAGCTCCAATTTTCGTTATTGCCGCAAGCAGAGAGCACAATTGGGTTCACAACAATTAAGAACTTCTAGTGTGCAATCCAGGTGTGCTGGATTGTGAGAGATTGTAGGACAATTCAGGTTGGAAATGATCTCGGGAGGTCTCTAGTCCAACCTCCTCCTCAAAAAAGGGCCAACTCTGAACTCAAGACCAGGTTGCGCAGGGCTTTATCCAGTTGAGTCTTGAAAACCTCCAAGGGTGGAAAATTCAGAGCGTCTCTTGGCAACCTTTTAGAAATGGCACATTTGATCTCTTTAAATGTGGTTTTGTGTTATTTGCGTTGTGCAGTGTATAGTTTCTAGTACTTTTCAGAATGCTTTGATTCTGAGTTGTAGGATAAAACGTGATTTTGTTCTGCTCTGCAACTTTACAGGTATAAAAGATGGTTTTGTAATTAGAGTATTCTGAGTCAAGGCAGAGCCTTTCTGTTGTAAGTTGCATTTGATCTGGGGATTCAGATTTTAAATTTAAAATGGGATAATGATATTATTGCATAAGGATGTTGGGCTACATTAATATTTATAAGGCCCATTTAGATCTTTGTGGAAAAAAAAAATCAATATGCAAGATGTACATGTTATAATCTCTTCTTGATGTTCCTTTGAGAGAGACATGGGCTTTTTTGGTAAGAACAGACAAACTTTTATGATTTACCAGCTGCATTTGAAATGCCTCTCTTCTCCCTCCAAAATTAAGGCAAATTGCAGTCTAAATGGATTTGTCACTGATCTGTTTTAGTATATGTACAGGTTGTGGTGTTACATCTGAGAAGATGGGATCAAGTAGCTTGGAAAGAAAAAAGATGGCAACCTCTGGTCCTGACTATGCTGTCTGACATTGTAATAAGTCACTATACTATTGCAGGTCATATTTTTGTTTGTTATGAGGTGGATATTGAGGTAGGGTTGAATATGTGTTTGGGATTTCCCAGAGGGAAATCTATCCATAGTCTTGCAGAAAAGGATTTTCTCCAGATGAGGGGTTTCTTCTTTACAAGTTGAATATTGGACAAGAGAGTATCAGTCTCAGCATGCTGCTTTCTGAATGGGCTGATAATGAACTCTGTGTGCACAGATACTTTTATGCAACTGCCTCTTTGTTTTGTGATTTCTGTTTTGTGATTTGTCACCTTTATCCATCCTAATGCTTGCTCTAGATATGTACTAGTATCACATATAAATACATCCATTTAAAAATAGTACTAGTCTGTGGTTCTTATAAGTTTAAATTTTACCTTTGAGTCTTTGCATCCAGAAAGCTTCCCTGTTTTTAACACAGAGCACTTTGGATTGCTGTGGTATTCGTTTAAGCATGGACAGTTGCCTTGTCTTCATGACTGTGAAGGAAAAAATTGTGTCTCTCCAATAGCTTAATTTTGACATCATCTGATGCATGTGAGCTGCCAAAGAATATCAGTTCTTATCGATTTAGCGGTTTTGTTTGGTTGGTTTGGGGGTTTTTTGTTTTTGTATTTTGTATTTTTTTTTTTAATTTTTTATTTGATTCTGGGGAGCACATTGAGAAAGATTGTTGAGAAAGAATTGCAGCCAGACATTTGAACTAACTTCTGATTTTCTAACATGCGACATTAAAGATCATGTCTGCTGTTCTTCAAAGTGACTGATGAGCTATGTGATACCCTTGTATGGTGGTCACTGCAATAAATCAAGATAGTCAGAAAATAGCAGAGAGGTTAATTTTCCATTAAATATGAAAAAGTGCTGTGTTTTCATGACATGATATTTCAGACTGATACATATATTCTACAGAGGCGTGTGGTTTGGTGTGAAGGAAATGTTCTCATTATGCTTTTGCTGTTTATTGTTAGCCTCTAGTTATTCAGCACATATGGTGTGTTTGATGTGGTGATACTACACTGTGGTGTTCTTTTATCAAATTGCAAGAGAAGCAGCGTTTACGAGAGAACTGGGCCTGGTCTCTTGAATTATTAAACTGGTCTTGTAGCTAAGACCTATTCTGGTAGCTTATCCATTTGTTAGGAAATGGAAAAGGGGAGGGAACATATGAATGGTCAATTAGTAAATGTTTATAGGTTCTTTTTTTTGTCCAAGATAGGAAGCTGAACATTGTTCAAATTCTGAACGGATAGAATTGATATGGAATACAGGAATAATTAATACAGATCTGTTGCTTGCTAAATCAACTGTTTTGTCAGCTTCTTGCTCTCTACTTCAAATAGGAGTCTCTTACCCCTAGCTCCCAAACAGTGTGGACTGCTTCATTGTACTTAGCTTTGTAGAAGCACAAGAGAAAAAGAGCTTTCACTCAAAAGAGCTTGCCATCTAGTTAGCATCAAGGATGGAAAAAAATGGTACAACATACAGAAGGTATTGGAAGATGTGCACGTTTTTTTCACAAGTTGGATTTTCTTTTTATTTAGAGAAAGAGAGCTAGGAAAGGATGAGGTGATGGGGGGGAAAAAGAGAGTTCAGATGGTAGTCTGCTGGGTCCAAGAGCTGTGAAGGTATGGGAACTAGAAAGCTAGGAAAACAGATAAGATTCTTCATGCTTTGCTGATTTTTGGTTTTTTTAGTATTTGCGAAGTTCTTGTTGCCATGCTGCAAGAAATCCTCTATGGTGGTAGCCTTTTATGACTGAACAGCTTCTTTGTGCTTCCATTGTGTATGAGGAACATTTCTACTGCTTTAGGAAGGGAGAAGAGATACATGAATAACTGAAGTCAGTTAGCATTGTACTGTATTTGAGCTTCTTAAAGGAGCATTGCAGTATAGGAGGTAACAGTTTGGTGGAGGGCAGTCCTGAGAAAAATACTGTAATCATGTCTAGTTTTCCAGTATATTAATTAAAGTTTTCAGGTCTCACTCCAAGATATGAAAAGCCAGAAAACCAAACAGGCTGTTGCTTTATTCGGGAGATGTTTTTTTGAAAGGCAGGATCTGTTTGTTCTTATAGCTGCTGTTTTAATAATTTCTTATGATCTGTAATACTTAATTTTATAATGACCAAAATGTCATTTCTGCACACTTGTATCTAGCATTGAATCTTGAATGTAATCAGGTGATTAATTCACCTGAAAGTTTTGCCCAAAAAGCTTCCAGAAAGTAATACTATAACCGGGGAAAGACTGATTTACCAGTGAAACTAGTGATAAAAGAAATGTTCTACATGTAAACCAGAACATTGGGTTGTTGAACGTAGGCTAATTAAAATATTTTCTCCTTGCCTTGAGCATCCTTGCATTTTGAGTAATGCAAATCCTTCCTCCTTTCCTAAAAACTCCTTTGCATTAAATTAGAACAACTGGGAAGTTTTTCTCAAATATTAAAGGGGTGTCAGTACAGACTTCCTCAGAAGAGTGGGGCAAGAGTTTCCCTGCTGTATAAAGTTAAACTTCTAAAAGCTTATACTTGGACCAGATGAGATTTTTTTGTACACCTCAGGAGACTGCATTTATTCCTTAACTTTTTTTTCTTCTTCTTCTTTTATGAGCACCAAGGCTGAGGTTAAGACTAAGCCATTTATCATGGCTTCAATCTTCTCTTGTGTTATATATAGCAAAGAAAACTTGCGGCTTGTTAAAGCTTAAAAAATTTTCAGTCTCCTTTGATCCATAGATGTTAACAAGTTAAAATGCAATGCCTCTGACTAGAATGCATCTTTTTTTATATGTATTTTAAAAAGTTAATAGATTATACTAAAACAAAACATTTCTTTATACATAGAACTAAGCCTAGTACCTAGCTGCAAATTCCTATGCCACCACAAAATCAGTAATTTAAGACTAAAACAGTGTGTCCTAGGAGGACATCATCTCCTTAGGAGGGACATAACAGGAGAGCGCTTGGTCCGTATCTTTCAAATGTAATAGTGGCAGTATCTTGCTGTATCTTTTTCTTCCTGGCTTTATGCCTGTCTTTACTTTCTTAGATTCAATTTTTAAGAGAGGATGAGCAATACAATCCTGAAGATACTGTAGTTTCTTCCTATATGTGCATTTTGCTTTGTTTCCTCTGAACTGTAAATAAACTAAACCTGTTTAATAACCTGGAATTAATGAGCCCTCTCATTTTGCGCTTACTTTGGAGACTGGTATGTAATTTTGCCTATTTACCAACCAAGACAAACAAAAGCTGCCTCCTGACGATGGTTTCTTCATAGCTCGTGTGCCTGCAGAACACTAAGAATAAAAGTAGTTTGTTTTTTAAATTTTTTTCCTTAATGGATCCAGTCCATCTAAATCAGCATATTTCCATTGATGATAAACCTTTGGCTTACCCACCTGAGCAAGACATTAAAATAACTCCCCAGATGTACTAGGCTTTCCAAACTGAATTGATTATTGCTGTGCTACTTGCATTTTGTGCCAAACAGGCACGTGCCAAAAACGTCTTCACCAGTTTGTTTTGATTCTTGCATTTCCATGGTGCTGTACTGGCATCACATAAAAATACAGAGTTGTAAACTCATCAACCATTCAATAAAAAGGGTTTTTTTGTAATGGGATTTCCATAAATATTTTGAGAAAATTAGAGTTGAGAAGAGTGATAGCTAATGTTGTCTCTTCTTAAATCTGTCTCAGAACTGCCGTAATTGGTTTTTTTAATTGAGCATTAGAAAGATTGATGCAAAACCTCAGATTTCTTTCCCATACAGTAATATTATTTCCAGTGACATTAAAAATGTTTCCTTACTCTTTCTTGTTCTTGCCATGAGTAAATGAAGAGAAACATATTTCGCTAAAGAAGTTCAGCTTTGCGGAACCTAATGGTGCTGTTTTCTCTGCTCAGATAAAAATATTGTGAGCTGTTGGAATTAGATGAACAGCAATAATAAAGTCATCATCAAGTAAACTTTGTTGTATAGAATATCTGATTAATATGCATCATTTATCAGTGTTTAGTCAAGATCTTATTTCTGTGTATGTTGTTAATATGTTACACATTCTCATCAATAGTCGAATAGCATGCACATCTGTCTGCATGCATTTGTGATCTTTGTAATACAGTCTGGTACTGAAAGTTAATAAAATGCTATATTAATTATGATTAAAAATTTTAAACATCATTCAATGCTGTTTCTCTTTAACTGCAGACCCTGCTACATGGAAAAATCCAAGACACCTTTCTAAAGGTTGCCTTTATCCACTTGCTTTTTCTCCCTATGCATAAAGTGCATGCTTATATACACTAAACCACATACATTTCATGCCACTTTATTGTTGATCACACTTTTACTTTTACACTTTGGCTACTGTGTTGATTGATTATTTTGCTGAGTCTTGTGATCTGGTTGATTTTTAGTTTTCTGACCTTGTTGCATTAGAATGAGATGATTTTTGCTTTTCTTCTGTGCCGTTGCTGCTTCATAGAATTTCCCGCACTTTTAATTCCCAAATCCTTTAAAAAAACCTCTATTGATCAGTATCTTGAAATTCAACTAGAGCGGCAAAAATGTTTTGAAAGATTACTTGATTGTAGGTAAGCAGTGTGTTTGCTAAATGGCCAGATTTCTTGTAGACTGTTCTTCTGGAGCAGATTGCTGTATTGGGGAGCAGAGGGGAAATGACCACAACCTAAAAATTTGAAATGGAATTTATCACTAATGCTTGGAAACCTAGTTGTGGAAGTGTGAGTATCTCGCAGTGTGACTCAAACCGCTGCCTGCGCTATGAAGCGGGAATTGACAAAACCTCCTTTGCTGTTTCTGGGACTGCTCTTGAATAGCCCCCAAGTAATATTGGACATCAGTGGTGACTGACAGGAGTTAAGATGTTCTGTCCTTGACAGATTTGGGAAGAGACATGTTCTCCTAAGACTTCATTGTTATGCAGAATTCTTACGTATTTTCTGTTTGCTTGATTTTGGTTCTACAGGTTTTTCTAACTTTTTCTTTCAGCTGTAATTTGATCTCACTTGCATGGTAAAAGAAAAGATGCTAAAAGCTGGTATTTTTTTCAGATTTTTTAAGCTATTGCTAATAATTCTTTTGTTTTCTGTTGCAAGCTGATATTTAATGGACTAGACCATTTGTGAAAAATGGTAGGATAGCTGATTGGCTCAGTCACAACTGAGAAGGTGCACCTTGTGTAAGAGAGACAAATTAAAAAGAGTAGTGAGATGCAGTGTTTAAATAAGCAGAATCATAAGCAGAATCATAAATTTATTTGTACTGAGCTATTTAACATCTAACAGTAGAAAACAGACTAATTTTTCTCTTGCTGCTTGAAAAGAAAAAATCACATTGTAGTTTTCAACAAACAGGTTCTTGGAAAAACGTCATTGAAACATCTGCTTCCTCTTCCTCATGTATCAATTCTTTGTTTTCAGAGATAGATGCTGAAGAATGGGGTAAATTTCTTCACACCAAAAATAAGGTATGTTTACTCTGATGATGGAGTAGCAGCGTCATAAATATGCTATCATAAATATACTTAATTCTATATCTCTTCCCTTGACTTGCCCAAAAAGGAGATTATTCTACCTGCTATACTATAATCCAGAGTATTGAGGATTTTGTGTTTTGCTTTTTATGAGTAGAAGACTTCTGGATTGTCTGTGTGGGTCGTTGATTCTGCCGAGTTATTTATCTTAATCCTTTTTGTGTTATTTTGTTGATTTTTCTTTTTTGTGCATTGGCGAAATTAGAATGGAAATTGCAAAGACAAGGAAGTATATAATCACAAGTCACTTCAGTCCACTGAAGAATTGGCTACTTCAGAGGTTTGTTAGAAAGCTGTGAAGGGGAAGGAAGAGCCTAATGCTCATCAGGAGGGAGAACTAGAAACTGAGATGACCTAGGACTTCAATAAGAGAGTCAAAGCTTAATTCTTTGCTTGAAGACAGTCATCTTTTTGTTGGCAGATTAATTATTTAAGTGTGTTTTACTTTAAACTTATTTCCTCACCTTCTAGGCAGTGCTAGAAATTGAAGGAAATCTAGAGAGGAATGCAGAGGGAACCTGTTCAGGGGTGGCTCTGTGCTAAGTTATTTTGGATTGATGGAAGGAGAATAGATTTGACAAGAGTGGAAAAAATTTGAAATGAAACTCTGTCCTTGTTCTTTGTCCTCTTCGAGATGAGAAAGGGTTCAGACTACATGTTGTTTATTAACTTCAAAGGATTGCAACTAGATTAGAAATGGAACTAAGTGTTTGAAATTCTCTTTAAGTGAACAATATTTTATACTTTGTCTGACATTGATGGGGTAATAAGTGCTAATAACTGCCATCTCACAGCATTAATCAACAGATTAAATACCAGGATTCCAACTTCTGTAATTTTTAGCACTGATGATTGCTGTTAGCATTAGCTTAAGGGCTAATAGTCGTTCATATTTTTTGTCACCTTCTGTATACTTAGTTACAGAGTTTTTCAATGTCTCTTTCAGAAGAGAGCGTTATTTTGCAGTTAGGTAAGTGTATGCTGTCTTTGATTTTTAAACAATTTTTTTCTTCCGTACTTCAGATCTATACAGATTTTGATGAAATTCGTCAGGAAATAGAAAATGAAACAGAGAGGATTTCAGGAAATAATAAGGTAAATGTTGCACTGTCCATCTTTGTCTTGCTGTAGACTCTCTTGCTGCTTAAACCTTTCTTAAACAGTTTTGGCAGCTAGAAGTGAAAAGCAGTGAACTGTTCTAATGAAGAACACAGTAATGCTGCTTGCTATCTTGAGATTTTTTCACTGTGTTTGTGAGATAAATGACCAGCTAAAAGAAAATGCAGAGACTTGCCGTTGCTTTACTTCAAAGCTTTCATAACAATAGTGCAAAAAATAAACTTTGAGTTAAACTTGTTTCCATTTTTCCACATACATGGCTTTATGTGTAATTATAAAATTGAGTATTCTATTCTTGCATATCTGTATAATTACTGAAATATAAAAGCTTTTATGCATTATATTGAGGGGGGGAAAACATGGCTGCTTCCAAGGACAAAGGAAATGGTTGACAGGTGTGGCTGGCTTTTTTTCCTCACCAAGTAGTTGTAAGGTGTATGATGGAAGAAAGTTTTTCTAGTATTAAACTACAGCTTTTGGCTTTCTAAAGGGTGCATTTAAATAATCCAGTACAGTGATTAATTTTTAATATATTTCTAGGGGATCAGTCCTGAACCTATTCACCTTAAGATTTTTTCATCTAATGTTGTAAATCTGACTCTTGTGGATTTACCTGGAATGACAAAGGTAAGCTGCGGAATGCTTCTCTTCTGACTCATTGTGAACAGTGTGCTTTGAAACAAGGAGTGTATGTTTACTCTTTGGCATTATTCTGTACTGTTAGATAAACAGCTTTCCTCAGGTTAAGTAGTTGGTTATATAAATTCGAGATGTCACCATCTTCTGGTGTAACATTTGGGTTTCTGGTGCTCTTCACTGTTGTAAGAGGTAGACCTACTTAAGTTCTTACTCTCAAAATACAGCCAAGGGATTGGAAGTGTGCGGGCTGCATGCTCTTTTTAATGGAAGAGGTAGCACTTGAAGTTTCAAAGTTGTACCGTGCAGATAGATGGGCATTTGACAAGTTTGAAAATGCTCTTCCCGTTGCTTCTCCAGAAGTTGCTATGCAGATTTTGCATAAGAAGTTGTATAAAGTGAGGATACACTAGAAAAAATATTCAGGTCCTGTTTGTTCAGGTTTTATACGGAATAATTTTCTGTGGCATGAAGATGACAGGATGACTTCTTTCCCTGCCTATGCACACATACATACCCCACTCTGCCAGTTGTGCAGGTGGTTCTTGGCTACCAAGTCGTCTTGACAACAGTATCAAATAATTTGAATTGATTCTTATTTCTACAAGAGTGTTTTTGACTTTTATACCTTCCAGGATCTTCCTTTTCTTTCATGTTTGTTTGTGAAGGGGGAAGGAAAGGACTGGAAAACTTTATCTTATACCATGGTATAGGGTATGAACTTTCAATGAGTGGTCTCACACAGGCATCAATATACAATTTTGAACAGTTGTATGTTGTTTTTTCTCTAGGTGCCTGTTGGTGATCAGCCTAAGGACATTGAACTTCAAATAAGAGAGCTAATCCTTCAATTCATCAGCAACCCAAATTCAATTATCCTGGCAGTCACAGCTGCTAACACAGACATGGCCACTTCAGAAGCACTTAAAATTGCACGGGAGGTGGATCCAGATGGTAAGCAGCAAGAAAAACTGGATCCTGTAATTCAACTTCTTTTTTAAATTAAATCCTAAAATAAAACTGCAGTTATTTGGCAAAAAAGTAGTAAGAAAAACAAATGTCACTGCATTTCCTAGAAAATAAAATTATTATATTTGCTTAAAGACTTCCTGCTGCAGTCTCTGCAACTTGGAGAATGCTGTGATGAATTAATATCTAATAGATTTCTGGCTTACGAACAGGCCAGATAACTATTTTAGTAGTCATAGGAGCCGCTTCTGTTTCCAGAGCAGCAGAATGGCATTACAGAATGTTGGGGGGTTTGAGATTTTTAGTAGTTTACAGTGGTCTGTTAGGATGACTTCATGCTTTATTGTTCAATGTTGCTTCTTTTAGTAGAGAAAATATGCCATCCTGAAGCTAGTAATTGACTGTCTAGCTCTTAGTTTAGTGACTTTTAGTAAGAATAAAATTAATATATACTGTCAGTATCCATTTTGGTGCCCTGCATTTATGTGACAGAACTGACTGATTTGATTTAATCTAAAAAGAAGATTATCATTTTATATTTACCTAATGACTTTGAAACAGATCTGAAGCTACTGGGTACCTGCTTCTTGTGTGTAGAAAGTGCTCTTGGTACCACTGACTAATAAATGACACTGTGTGATTTGAAAGAATATGGAAAACTATACTCTAAACATAAGTATACTGAAATTAGGCTAAAGTTTGGTGTTGGTATGCTTTACCATCAATTTTTTCTTCCCATAGAGCGTAACATTTCTTGCTTGTTTTCAACTCCCAAGTCTGCTTTGGCCTGTCTGCCTAAGCCTTTGTGGGTTCCACAGCCACGTAACCTCGAGGGAGAACCTCTTCTGGCAGTCTTCTCAGTCAAATTGTCCTGGTTCAAGGCAGCAGACCCTTTCCTTTTAATTCACCCCTGTAAAAATGATCAGCTGTGACTTCTGGATCACTTCCCAAAGTTCTAAACCTTAAAGGTCTGGAGTGGGAGCTCATGTTGCAGGTTCTGTAGGAATAATGGTATGTAATGAGAACTTGAAGTACTAAAGTAGGTAGACTCTCTGACTTGCATTCATCTGAAAGTTTCAGGACCCAAGAACCTACTGATTTCGCTGAGGTACTGGTTTATTTTTAGACTCGAAAAGTGTGTTATATTTTAAAGAAAAAGTTTTTGCCATGTTTTTTTGCAGACCCAAGAGCCTGGGAAATATTAAGGTCCCAGACAAATCCTGTGCATGTTAGCCTACCTGTTTAGATGTGCAATATTTACCTTTTTAATGCATTTAAGTCACTTTTTCTTCCACAGTGTCCAATATGAAGCTTAGTTTTAAGTCGGAAAACATTCAGTCACATATTCAATAAATTTTGCTAATGAAACATATTTTAAATCCCCTAAAGCTTCTTCAGTGGATGGGTTTCAGGCTGTTCAGTCTCTTGGGGCTTTCAGCTCTGTATTTGATGCACTATGCTGGAAGTGGGCCTGTTGCCTCCTTTAGCAGCTTCTCCAGTGGGTAGTGGTGTCTCAAATATAGTTCCAAACAGATTGCCGTTACGTCTGGTCCTATATATATGCTAGAAATATGTTCAGTCCACTCACACTTGCGAGTCCCATGCCTGCCTTACTTGGTCTTCTCCACAAGTGCTTAGTAACACCTCTAACCTCATGTAGTATGCAAAAATGTTTGCTGTAATCAGTAACGACTATAATTTCAAACTGCATGGTGCCTAAACCTTTTTCTTTAACCAGATCTGTGTGGGGAGTAGTACCTGCCAAGTACTTTCTTATACTCCTGTTAATAAGGGGCTCCAGATAGACTAATACCACATGTTCTTGCGCTAGTCTTTGCTGGTTTGCAGCATTAAACTTCATGCAGCTGTCTGAGGAACTTTTTGAACGATGAGTCTTAGCTACCCCGATCAAGACAAAACATCCCTGTGAGTGAGTTTTCCTTTTGGCAGGTCGAAGAACCCTTGCTGTTATCACAAAGCTGGATCTCATGGATGCTGGCACTGATGCTATGGATGTGCTTATGGGAAGAGTGATTCCAGTCAAACTTGGCATTATTGGAGTAGTGAACAGGTCTGTCTGGGCACATTGATGCTATTTTTAAAACTGTGTTAATATGAAGTAATGCTTTCAGCTTTTTTAACTGTGAATATGGTTTTAAGAATAAGGTGACGATGTTGAAATAAACTTCTGAATAAGCAAGCGAGAAGCTTGTTGCTCACTTTTCAAAAGCCTGTCTGTTCTTCTTCCACTCAACCGACTGCTGATTTAGAAAGGAGTAGGGACACTTCCTCTAAAAGAACTGTAGTGTCACTTCTTTCCGCTGTTGTTTTTTAGCTTGAGGGGTGCTTCTGGTCAGCTGTTCACATTAGCACTGATCCAGTACAGATCTTGTATATATTAGTGCTAACTGCATATGGCTATAGTACTGTTCACTTTATTTTTTGCATTAGCTAGGTCAAATCTCATGTAGTTTTGATAGAAGCGTTGCTTAGTCTGTGTACAGCTGCTACCCATACTGATTTGTTGACTGTGCTGCATGAAACAACAAATAAAACCCTTTATCGTCTAAGGAAGATGAGTTATGTGTGTGAAGCAAAAACCAGCTGTTAGATGTCCTGTCCAGAAAAGCAGAAGTGTAAATTATTTTTACTTTGCATCTATTAACTAGTGTGTAACTCTGCCTTTTAACTTCAGGAGTCAGTTGGATATTAACAATAAGAAGAGTGTAGCTGATTCCATTCGTGATGAGTATGGTTTTCTTCAAAAGAAGTATCCTTCCCTAGCCAATCGAAACGGAACCAAGTATCTTGCTAGAACACTGAACAGGTATTACATATTATGTAAAATAAACTAAACGTGTACTTTTAAAGATACTTTAAGATAGAAATATGTGTAAACTTTTTTTTTACCTTTTCTTTCCCTTTTGGTGCTGTACAGTGATACATTAAGGAAAACTCTGGTTCCAAATTCAGTTTCTGAATTTACTGTAATTTTCCTGAGTAAATGTTTTCCTTTGGTGATTATTTTCTGTCTCTTCTCTGTTTTGATGGAGATGATAAAGCTGAAACTTTTACTCCCTTCTGATGAGGGACTGTTTTCTGTTTTTAGACTACTGATGCATCATATCAGGGATTGCTTGCCAGAACTGAAAACCAGAATCAATGTTTTAGCTGCTCAGTACCAGTCTCTACTAAACAGCTATGGGGAACCTGTTGAGGAC
The DNA here is from genome assembly GCF_018139145.2 of Gymnogyps californianus. Lineage (NCBI taxonomy): Eukaryota > Metazoa > Chordata > Aves > Accipitriformes > Cathartidae > Gymnogyps > Gymnogyps californianus. Next base: position 152,561,597 of record NC_059471.1, read on the forward strand.
AAAAGTGCCACTTTATTGCAGCTTATTACCAAATTTGCCACAGAATATTGTAACACTATTGAAGGAACAGCAAAATACATAGAGACTTCAGAGCTGTAAGTACCAAGTGGTTTTCTAGAATATTGACTGAGCAGTTAGCTCGACCCAGCAGCTCTTGCTGGCTTTCACTGGCAGTAGTACTACACTGGAGCATAACATACTCAAAAATGTTTGAATCCAAGTAACTAAAAAACATTTGCAATGAGAGCTTTTTTTCTTGTTTGCTGCTTCAGTTGTTATTTTATTCTTTCAGATGTGGTGGAGCCAGAATCTGTTACATTTTTCATGAGACGTTTGGAAGAACTTTAGAATCTGTTGACCCGCTGGGTGGTCTTAACACAATTGATATTCTGACTGCCATTAGAAATGCTACTGTGAGTGTTCTTCTGTATTTCTAAGTGTTGTTGCTATATACTGGATTAGAAGATAAGGTTTCAACAAATTTGTGCTCCTTCAGTCCTGTGAATTAATGATCTCAGCTGAATGAGTTAATATGAGGAGGCTGAGTCCTGCTTTTTGGTATTTTAAGTGGAAAAATGACAATATCCAAACTTGCAGCCATTATCCTACATGGAATGAGTTTAAGGTGAATGCTTACATCTCATTACTGTTATTTACAGGCTGGAAAAAAGCTCAGGTCCAGCTTTGGCAATGCTATGCTGAAGCTATTATATATTACAGAAATGGTGATGGAAGACTGGCTCTGCATTTATTTTGCATTAAGCACTTCTGTTAGTTATGAAGACTCAGTCTGAGATGTATGGGCTAGGACGCATTCATATATTTTAATTCTATATAAGGGACACAACTCTTCAGTGGTTCAGTGTTCACATGACAGATTTGGTTTCTTGTGAATATGGGAATCGGTGTTGCTGAGAATTAACAGAGTAAGTTCACTTAAATTTTGCAGTATATAGAATGTTCACTCCTTAGAGCTTGACTTTGGATGTCAAACACGTAAGTCTGCTTTTGTACTGTGTTCTGTTGGGTGTGGACAGACAGTCAGGTTTCTGCATGGTCAGTAATTACTCCAACTTGGAGTGCATTAGGTACTCTGCAGCAATGATCTGTGTGCATGCTCTTATCCTTCTGTAAATGTAAAACGTAAAACAGCATTTAGTAACAGGAGAGATGTCTTGGGTTTATGTGATATCACATCTTTGTGTTTCTATAGCTTATTTAATTTTTAAAAAGGAAATTTCAGGTAAAAAATGTTTTATGTATAGCTAAGCATTGGTCTGTATGGTCATAAATGAAATTATCCCAAACACTGTAAATCAGTGACACTGTATTATGATTATACTTAACAGAAAACCCACCTACCTTGCAGTAAGAATTGTATGCCCAGGACTGTCAAATAAGTAATGATAACTGTTCTTTCCGAAGTTAGGAAGAGAATGTCTTTGCCTTTATAATAAATTTCATTTTAACTTGGATCCACAAATGTGAAAAGAATTGTTCATAGTTGTAAGCCTAGAGTGACATTAGTAGGTAGAAATCTTCAAGATTCTGTAAGGATGCTGGTTAATCATTATTTAACGTAGAGTTTGTCTTAAAGGTAATAACTTTATATTTTATAGCTTTTATATTTAAATATTCTTGTAACATATTTTACTCTTAAGACCTGTTCTGAGTGTTCTTTTGGGTGCGAGCACTGTGACCTGATTTATTCTGGGCTTCATCAGATACTACTTCTTAGAAATGTATGTTGTTTTAATACACAATTTAGCAGCTTTTTCCCTCCTTTTGAACTAGGGTCCCCGTCCTGCGTTGTTTGTTCCTGAAGTTTCATTTGAATTGCTGGTAAAAAGGCAAATCAAACGTTTAGAAGAACCTAGCTTGCGCTGTGTGGAGCTGGTTCATGAAGAAATGCAGAGGATTATCCAGCATTGTAGTAATTACAGTACACAGGTAAAAATGCATTTTTTATAATTATGTTTGTAATTATTGGGCTTTTTTTTTCCCCCCACTTCCCTAAAAAATTCTGAAAGTCTCATCAGTAAATTTTTGGTTTGTTTCTAGGAATTATTGAGGTTTCCTAAATTGCACGATGCCATAGTTGAAGTAGTAACCTGTCTTCTGCGTAGAAGACTTCCTGTCACAAATGAAATGGTAATTTTCCATCTACTGTAATTTTGCTGGAAAAAGTGTGTTTTCTGGAGTCTTTCTTGATGCTTCTGTTTGCTCTGTAATGTCAGGAACCCAAATTATTAAAGGAATCTTAACTTGTATTTGTTAAATAGCTAGGTATTTAATATCTACACAGTTTGAAACTTCTTCTATATTAGAAGACAGATACATAAAAAACAAAGGGGTGGGGGGAACCCTCTTCAGCTTATTGTCCCCTAGGTTTAAATTTTCCAGGAAGAATTTTACTAAAACTTGGATTTCACATCTCCTAGTCTTTCTGATATAGGTACGTTTCCCTCCCTTGTAACAGAAGCTGTGTATTTACTGTAGAGTTCGGGATGCAATGATGAAAATTAAGTTGTAGTCCTTATTCTGTGTGTGTTGGAGATAAAATCAACACAAAATGTTGATTTTGCTTGTAATGCCCTTCAGCTAGTGAGAACTAAAAATTCAACTTCTAGCTTTGAGTAAATATGTTTTAATATAAAAGTCTGCTTTGGGCTGCTTATTGGGGAGGAAACAAAGTGTTTCAATTATTGACTCTGTGTATGTTTGATGTGAAAACCAAAAATTGTTGTGTATGTTCACTATCCCCCATAGTGAGCCATCTCTCACTGGTTCAAATGTTTTATGTGGCTTGTGGCTGAAGGTTGACTGTATAGTTCACTTCATTACTATATAGCTTACACTCATTAAATTGCTGCATTTTCTTTATTTATTGCTGGAGAGGGGTTAGCTTGATGAAGCTAACAAGTAAAACTGATGTAACATCCAAAACGGCTGAAGGTCTGAATGTATTGCAATGAATGAATGAATTCCCTTCTTGCCTTCTGGACCAGAACTTTAATGTCTCTGGGGCAGTAAGAACGGTCTTTTGCAATGGACACTTAGACTACACCTTCTAGCATTGTAGATCATTGCTCTTCACTAGCACTAGATTTACTCGCTGAATTTTTGAACTGTGAATGACATTGCATTGCAGGTTCATAATCTAGTGGCCATTGAGTTAGCTTATATCAATACCAAACATCCAGACTTTGCTGATGCCTGTGGTTTAATGAATAACAACATAGAGGTAAGAAAATACATTCTCTTAGAAAGTCTTTTGACTTCTTGAAATGAGAGCGTAAATAACTGGTAAAAGAACAAATGCTTCAATTTATTTCACTGAAGCACAGTTCTACATTTTGAAGTATAAAAATGTGATACGTTACAAATACGGTGTATACTCTTATCTTGTGATCTGTTGATTTGTTAGATATATATTGCATATTACATTCAGGAACAGTGGTTGATATTTCACTGAAAACAATTCTGCCTGTGTTTCTGTCTAGAAAATAAGATGGGCACCTAATTGAGTATTGGCTATTAAATGAATTTTTTGGAAGAGAAACTTTAAATAGATAGTTGTGAAATACTCTTTGATGTTGAAGTAACTGCATTTTGTCTCTGATGGAATGTATCAATAGCTATAATGTTCCTCTCATTCATGAAAGGATAATATAAGTATTGTTTCCTCTATTCAGGTTCTAATTTCTGCCTTCTTTCGGCATTGTTCTTGAATCTGTGTTACCACGCTTCAATCTCCCCAAGACATTTTCTCCATCAATCTCCCATAAGCCTTTTACAATTTCAGTAGTCCTTCTGTTTTTCAAGCCCAGCTTTGATTGATAATGCTGGTTGCTGTCATCATCCTATAGAAGCAGTTGTTCTGCAACTGATCTGCTCAATTCTTTCTTGCAATCTGATTTTGATGCAGTACTTCATCCATCTGACTAAGAGCTCACTAATATTCTTGTGTTCCCCTCCTTATCCAACACATTCTTTCATAGTGTTCTTTTTTAAATGCTTATGTTATCATTTCTGCTCTTTAATCTAACCTTTTACTTTCTTCTATACATAAATTTTGTATTGACTGGGTATACAATTGAATTTGCCTTGGTAGACTGCTCTTGAATCTAGTTCAGAAACAATGTAGGTGTAAACTGCCGTGAGTACAAAAATTACGACTTAGCGAAGTTGAACATATGAGATAATTATATTATCATGTGTTACTTAAACTAGTTTTTTCCCAACATTTTCCGGAACAGGACATTGAAATTTTTGAAGAAACAAAGCACGTAAAACATCTTATCCTTATTCAGTGGACAATCAATTCTTAATTTCAAGAAAAACCAGATCTTTCTTTGTCCTGATTGCTTCAAATTCTGTTTTGCTATAAAGTGAATTCTGCCTCCTCCTTCTTACTTTTGGGCTAATCATAGTTAACCCTGCTGGCCACAGAATCAAATCCTTTTAGATTACTTCGAAGATTTAAAGCTTAATGAGGGCTGTAGGGTATCTATGCTGAGCCTAACTGTGTAGCTTTGATCTTGTTTTTTAAAAGCTCTAGTTTTGATTATGGAGTGTTTTGCAAAAGTTTTTATATTGAGAATTTACTTTTGACCAGGTAATCAGAGTAGTTTTATCCAAATAATTGAGATTTTCATAGGATCATAGTATGACTACATGACACTGGATGAGATGAAATTACTAGTGTTTGTTTCTAAAATGCAAGTCATCCGTAAAATACGAATCTTGCATATGTGTTGATACAGAGCAATACATAATTGAGGTCTTGCTGGATTGTTTTTAAAGGAACAAAGGCGTAACAGGTTAGCCCGGGAATTGCCTTCTGCTGTGCCACGAGACAAGGTAAGTAAATGTTGATCTTTATTTATTTATTCATTTAAAGTTTAATGCATTCTCCTTTGATCCAATCTAAGTATTGGAAACTTTGTTATGCTGCCCTAGTAACAGTCTTGGGAGCTTCCAGGTTTCTTTTCTTCCAGGTGACTTTTTTTCTTTCAATTTCAGAAGCTGGAAGTGGAATGTTATTTTCTTCTTCCAAAGATGCAATTTTTGGCAGGTTTTAAATCTGGGGTTTCTTAAGACTTGCCTATGAATTTACATTAATATTACCCTTATTACTTGAATGTCATCTGAAGTAAGGCTTGAAATACCTGCAGATGTAAAAGATGGAGTCAGAACTTGCATGCTTAAATTTATGGCTGAGACACACTGATTTCAAAAGATAAACAAGTGTTTTAAAATATTCAGTGTGCCAACATAGTGAATTGGTGGTTGTTTTTTTTTTTAAAGTCCCTCTTAAAACTGCAATTTATTGCAGTCTTGCTTTCTTTGGGAGAAGATGGTGGAGGTGACGTTTTCAGTTGATCATCATAATCCAGTCATGTATTCTGTCTCTGGAGCTTGCTTAGTTTTACCAGGTTTTGGGATTAGTTCAATGACAAGTAAGTACCTGGATGGAAGAACTAAGTGTCATGGAAAACAGTGCCTGGCTGTAAAAATAATGGTCTAACAATCAGCTGGAATTTTAGACAGTTAGGTATTTAATATTACATGAAGTATTTAGAATCCTGTTGTGGTTTAACCCCAGCCAGCAGCTAAGCACCACGCAGCCTCTCCCTCACTCCCCCCCGCCTCCCCAGTGGCATGGGGAGGAGAATCAGCAAAGAAGGTAAAACTCATGGGTTGAGATAAGAACGGTTTAATAACTGAAGTAAAATATAATACTAACAATAATAATGATGAAATATAATAATAATAGTAATGAAAAGGAATATAACAAAAAAAGAAGGGGGGGGTGGAGGGGGAGAAAATACCCCAGTGATGCACAATGCAATTGCTCACCACCCACTGACCGATGCCCCAGCAGTAATCCACCCCTCCCAGCCAGCTCCCCCCAGTTTATATACTGGGCATGACGTTTCATGGTATGGAATACCCCTTTGGCTAGTTTGGGTCAGCTGTCCTGGCCATGCTCCCTCCCAGCTTCTTGCACACCTGCTCGCTGGCAGAGCATGGGAAACTGAAAAGTCCTTGACTTAGGATAAGCGCTACTTAGCAACAACTAAAACATCAGTGTGTTATCAACATTATTCTCACACTAAATCCAAAACACAGCACTGTACCAGCTACTAAGAAGAAAATTAACTCTATCCCAGCCAAAACCAGGACAAATCCAAAATACAGAATATAGTTTAAGCTCCTCACAGGTTGTGACAGGAGTTACTACAGCTGATAGAAAGCAGTTCATTAAGTTTGTTAGCTTAAAAAGTGAGACAGAGTCCCAGAACGCATCTAATGTTACTGCCTTTAATCAGCAGATGCCAGCTGATGGATGAACTGGGAATTTAAGGTAGCTATCTAGAGATTGCTTTCAGGGCTCTTTGATCCTTCTTTTTATTGACTTCATAATTATATCATCAGTGTAGGAGTTGAAATGAAATTGAAGGCCAGATAAGCCAAAAGTCTTTTAACTGTCTTGGAGATGCTTTTTTTTTCTTTTTTCTGCTTATACTACTGTTTTGCTTGCAAATTCAAAATATTTTCTTTTCTGGATTTTTAAAGATGCTAGTAGGTAAAAGTGTATGAAATTTGCGAGGTAGATTTGGTGGTCTGCAGTTGAATTTTGTTGTGTTTTGTTTTTTTTTTTTTTTCCCCTCCCTGCATTTTTTACCTTCCTTAGTCTACTAAACCTCCAGGTGCATTGACACCTGCTTCCCAGGAGGCTGTTACTGCTGCTTCTGCTGAGGCTGATGGCAAGGTCTGTCTTGATTTTTCCTATAAGCACTGCATGCACATTTCTGTTGCGGTGCACCGCAGATAGTACAGAAAGCAGTTTGTATTTAGTGCTCTGTCACTGACACAGTATGCCCTACAGAGTATAGACTACTTGGCATTACTGATTTTAGTATGTGCAGTGGCAGGTAAAGATGTGCCATTAGGTGGCAAAGTCACTGCTTTCTGTTTGAACTCTTGGTTGCAATATATTGTGGTGCAAGTATGCAGCATAATTTGCCTCAAACTGTAGTCAATAGCTTGTTTGGTGCAACAGTATTGTAATCAAAAGTGTTCAGCATGGTTGTTAAACTGCATGTTTTTAATGTGTTGACAGTTAAAGAAGGAGGACAGAAGATAAGCTAAAAATGTGAGTTTCCTGCTTCCTGCAGGGAATCTTTATAGGCTTTGTTCAAACTGAACCTCCTTTTTGTTGTTTGACATAATTGTTCAATCCCTGGTTTACTTATATTTGTGAAATGTGTTCTGCAGTGGTTTTTTACACTTTAGGTGTGCTGTCTCTCATGTTAAAATAACAGCTCATTACTGTAAAGACTTTTTTGATAATTGATTTCACTTGGATGGGTAGTCACAAGTTTGTGTATTAGGAGTACCAAGAGGACTCAGGCTTTCTGCTTCATTGCATGTGCACTTTCAGCTTCTAGTGCAAAGCTGCCATTTCTGTCCTGAACAAAGTAGTTAAAGTCAAAATCTAGTCAGTAGTAGAATTTTAACTATTATTTTTGTCAGAGTTTTAGAGGTTCTGATATGCTGCAAAAGTTAAAAAGAAATCAAGAGCTACTGTGAGGATACTGTTGTGACTCAAGAAATTGCAGGAAGCTGCCAAATTTGGTTTGTGTTTCCCACAAAACTTGTCCTTATTAGGTGGTACATACTCAACACACTCTTTCTTGTGAAAGAATGTAGCTTTGTTTCTGAAACTACTTTGGAGATAGAGCAGGCTCCACAGTAATAGTGAATGAGAGTGGCATAGGGATTTTTGCCATTTTGAATGGCTGTCTTGCAATCGGAAATAATGTAATGGAGCTTTCCTTATCAATGGTTCTCTCTTATTAGCAGAGGTTGATTTGAATTCTTATAGTGTATTTTTTACAGCACCTCTGAACAGTTGTGCAATTTTAATAAAATTTCTGATGTGCACAGTTTAGCTGGGTTTCCTTCTAGTATGCAGCTGTTGGTTTTCTATTTGCCATGCTTTGTTTCTCACTCTCTTTTTTTAGACTCAAGATCAGCCTGTGGTGTTTTAATTGTAAACACAATAGATAAATTTAGCTTATTTTATCCTGTATCTGAAACAAGACATAAGTAGTAGTAGTTCAGAGCCTTGAATGACCTTGAATGTTTTTCCAATGGCAACAGATTTTAAAGCACAGTAGTAAATAGAATGGATACTAGGCTTATGGAAAGGTACAAAATAAAAATTACCACTGTTCCACATCAAAAGAAACTGTTTGTTTTGGTTTTTTATACTAATTTAACATGTGGTGGATACCATCTACTAATATTTCTTTTGTCCCGTGATTCCTAATGTTTAGGAGTTGGGTGTTACTTTTCTCACAAGATCAGTGAGTCATTCTTTGTCTGGAACTTCCCAGAAACTCTGATCCTCACTTCCAGAGGACTGAGATTTTTGTTTTGTTTTGATTTGGTACAAAAAAAGCCTTCTGTAAATTGAGGTCTGGCAGTACAAATACGTTCGTAGCTGTGGTACCTGGAAACATAAATGTGCATATTTTTTAGCTGTTATTGTAAGAAACTTCAGTTTATATTTAAATAAAATACCAAAGAATTTAAATTCAAGTCTTCCAAGAGCTGTGGTGATCTTCAAAACATACTTTCAGAATGATCCTGATAGTATACGTTGTATTGCTCCAAGGATGTATGGTAAAAATGGTAAAACCCAAATGATTTAGGAAGACCATTCCATATTTCAGAAGTGATTTGTAGACCCTTAAAGTGCTGGGGAGCTTCTTTATGTGAGGCATTTTCATACCATTATTAGGAAGAATACGAGTTTTAAAAGCTTTCATTTTACTGGTACTTTGTGTCAGCTGTAAGCAGCAAAGGGAGAACAAAGGTGGGGAACGTGAAGAACAGAACGAAGGGAATATACATATGAAAATCTCATTTTTAGTGAGTCTTACCTATAGCTCAGTAATAGTAGATTTGATCAGACACCGCTTTGCAGCGCCCAAGTTCTAACTCTCCAATGTTTCTTCATTGTGCTGTTTGTGCAGGCTGCTCCTGGAGCGGGAGATATGTCTCAGGAGCCTGGAACAGGCAACTGGAGAGGAATGCTGAAACCCTCAAAAGCAGAAGAGGTATCGGCAGAGGAAAAATCCAAGCCAGCTGCAGCCCTACCTGCTAGTCCTCAAAAAGGACATGCTGTAAACCTATTAGATGTGGTAAGTCATGAAAGACAAATACCTCCTCTTTGTAGTTCAGGCTCAGGAAAGAAAACATCTGAATTGCAGATCTTGTAACTTTGCTACTAATATATGATATCTTTGTAAGTAATTACCACTATAGGGACAGGGAGCTCTAGCCAGTCTCTTGGGCTTTCCTGCTTGCCCAATCCTTCATCTTTCCCCCTGTCCAGTTTCAGCCTATGATTTGGGATAACTGGCTTCCTTTCACAAATTCCTGTGCAAGTGAACTCCTTGTCTAGATTGCTCTTTCTACAGAAACAAATCTCAGCCCATGTCTCAACTCAATTCCTGCTCTTTTTTCCTGAAGTTGGCATTTTTATATTAGAGGAAAAGAACCATTAAAGACAAAACCCCCAAGTTAAAAATAGATAGAGATCCTTCAAGTGTTTGGAGAGCTTAGTTCCTTTAGTGAGCTTTTAAAAAAAATTTAGTAGTGGTGCCCTCTGACCTTTGTTTCACAGATCTGGATTTTGACATGTCTCTCATTTTATTTCTGAAGAATTAGAGGTTTGTTGCAAGACAGGTTACATCTATCAAACTATCAGACTAAAAGTGCAATAGTTTATTTTAGACTCCACAGTTTGAGTTTTACTTACGCAAATGAGCAGAATTTGTAAACTGAGGGTTTTTTTTTTTTTACATAGCCTGTACCTGTTGCACGCAAACTTTCTGCCCGTGAGCAACGAGATTGTGAAGTGATTGAACGACTTATTAAATCTTACTTCCTTATTGTCAGGAAGAACATTCAGGACAGGTAAAATAAAACTTCTTAGAAATGTTTAAGCCATACAAATGTTGTGATATCTCAAGAGTCATGTATATAATGTTGTTATTTTATCATGTTCTTATGTTTGTAAGCAGAGAGAAAATATGATTTTTTTTTTTAGAAGGGGCAGCAGCAGTAAAACTTGACCCTTCACAGAATTAAGAAGCCTGAAGAAGCACTCGTTTTCTCTAATGGATTGAGTTCTGTATTATATTAAGTAAAAGGTTTAATTAATTATTTAGGAGATGCCTGCTCTTCTGGAGGCTACTGCAATTCAGATGGACGATCTGCAGCAAATAACCGGAATAAACTCTAGGTGCTGTGTTGCCCTGACAGAACTTAGCTTTGCCATCCTGTTATTTCAAACGGGAAGGTTGAATAGGAACTACTGCAGCTAAGTTTTCTAGTACTTAGCTATAAGGATGGAAATAGCATAAAAGTGATGTTTCTGCTGTGTGCAACTGTGGAAAATGCCTTTAAAGTTTTGCTTAAAAATTGTTGTATTTTTTTTTTAAATGAAGAATGATGTAAAACTTCGCTTTGCTTAAGTCTTTGTGGAAAGACCTAATTTAAATATTTTTTTTTTTTTAATATGTATATATGGGAAATTTTGGGGGAGATATGGGAATCTGGAAATGAGAGTTTAGAGCAGATTAGTGAGGTCATAGAAGTTTTATTCTATCCAGTAAACTAATATTCTCCACAATATAATTTTTAGTATTTCATGGCAGGGAATTGCTTTCTTTACCTTAAGTTTACTGCAGTGTTAGTACTAGTAGTGTTACCTCCTTGCGTACTCTAAACAATCCCTTCACGTTCTTTGCAGTAAATATGCATACATAAGGAAAAAAATAAAATGCTGTCTCAAGCATTAGGACATCCTCACCTAATTCACAAATATTTTTAGGAAATACCTCTCGAAGATAGTACTCTTGTCCATCCCATATCATACTTGCAGAACTAATTCAGGCTCTTACTTGGATGGTTTGGATGGTATCTGTACCCACACAGCTTTGAACCTGAGTTTTGGGTTGCTTTCACTCTTGCGTGACTTCCAAAGTATTCTAGGCTTCTTTCTTAAGCTCTTCTTTTGGTACAACTTGCAATGTATTGGCTTGAAAGGAGGATGTAAATTGAATTACTTGAGTACTAATAGATCTATATGGTCTTAGCATGATTTCCTGGAAGTCTTCCCACAACTGGCTAGTAAAGAACCATAAAGCAGCAGAATGTAGCAGGAAAATTCCTGGCCAAACTTGGGAGTATGATTCCAAAAGCTCAGATGTGTTGATGGATCTTGGTTGATCTTGGGTCTGGCTGTTTAGACTTGCATGGTCCTTGTCAAGTTAATTCTGCAGTGACAATTGCAGCACTCTGAGCAAAAACTCTTGATCTGCCAGTGAAAATTATTTTGATTTAGATCTAGGGCTATGGGTACATGAGAAGAGTGATGTGGTCACTACTGAATGAGTCAGTACTGATTATACGTCAACTCCCAGTCCACTCTAGTTGCAAAATACTGCTGCTAAGATACTACACTAACAAGGTTGTCTAAACTAACATGTTTTATTTCTCAGTTGGGAACAACTGTCAGTGTTTTTATTGTCAGTTACTGTCACTCTGAAATAACCTGAGGTGCACTAATTCAATTTTTGATCCTGTGTTTATATCCTCAGATTTTGGTACTGTTTTACTATGATGATTTGTCAGTGCTCATGTAAATATTTTCCCCCACTTTTTCAGAAGAGTACTGCTAGACATATCCTAAGTCCCAAAGACAATCAGGTTCAGCTAGATTGAATACTTGGAATTTTTTCCAGGAAGCTTAGTAGCATGGAAATCAGAGCTAAGACAGTGGTTTCTTTCAGGTGTTTTTAGCCTGACATAGAGCTGAAAAATGTTGCTCTACAGATTCTGTAGTGTCTTTCTAATGGATTGTTCCTGATTCTCATTGGTTGCTGCCTGCCTCCATTCCAGACAAATATATTTTTCACACTTAAACTCCATTTGCAGTTTTAAATTGCTCTCACGTTATGCCCTCTGATAACAGAGATAATGTGGCCCAGTGTTTCAACAGTGATCCTGTTTTCAGTTCATTGCCTGTTCAGTTGTCATGCCTAGCACAGTGGAGACTCAGGGTGGTCTCTAGTGAGCAAAGTAATTTAGTCTTACTTTAGTTTTTTACACTATATATATCTATTCATGTTCTTTACAGTGCAGCTATCCTATTTGGAAGAAATTCAACAGCTCTTAAATTGCACAAGGTACTGCATTTACTTGAGAGAGAGTTTTTATTTATGGTAGTGGTAGATTCCTGGCCGTTTGAGCCAAGGTTGTGTGTAGCTGCTTGCTCACACTGTGCATTCTTCAATCTAGAGCAGACCTGTTTTTGAATAATTCTTTCTGAAGAAACAATCTTTATGTGCTTGCAGTGTGCCAAAGGCAGTGATGCATTTTCTGGTGAACCACGTGAAAGACACTCTTCAGAGCGAGCTGGTAGGCCAGCTGTATAAATCCTTGTTGTTGGATGACCTTCTGACGGAATCTGAGGATATGGCACAGCGCAGAAAAGAGGCAGCTGACATGCTAAAGGTATTAAAAAGATCAGGAGCTCATGGGAGTAGTTAATTAAGTTGAAACCATATAAATGTGAGATTTTTGGAAGACTTGCCTTCCTTTTTTCTTTGTTGCTTTTTAAGAGTATGCCAGTGTATTACTTCTCTCTGCTAGAGGAATTAAAACTAGTATGTGACCAGAGAGTATTATGTAGATTGAGTACTTGGGAAGAGGTGACTTAAACTATATTTTGGGTGTAAAGCAGAAGCTCTAATCAGGTGTTACTTTCAATTATACATTTGGTTTTAATAATTTGCTTTTATTTAACTTTATAGTGTTCAGCAGTTCTCTTTTGAGGGATTAAGCTTACAGTGTTTTAAGTGCCGTTCATGTGTGTGCTTCACACAGAGCCTACTGGCCCATGGCTGGTGTATCTAGACAGTACCCCATAATACGAACAGTGGGAACGTTGGGACTCACTTATGAGGACCCCTGTGTACATCTGTATGACAGGGTCTTTGTGACACGTCTGTGTTACAGAACTCTTCATTTCTTTATTGTTCAGTTATGTGGTGTATCAGTGTCTGCATCAGCTGCATCAGCAATATGCTGCTTTGGATTGAACTGCATAGAAAGTCCCTCCGCCAGCTCAGCTCACTGAAGAAGTAGCAAGAGGTGCTTCTCTCTCATAGGCAGTGTGGTCAGACAGCGTGTGTTTGAGAGGCTGGATACCCTGAGATACCACTTGTCCAAGGCCACCTGCAGCAAGTTTAATCTTTGCTATTATGTGATCAACATTTGAGTGAGGGGAACTGTTTGTTAACAGTCTTTTAAACTGTAAACTTTATAGTGCCAAACTCATAGCTCAGATTTCCCCAAATTGGAGTAATACTTCAAATAATGTTAGTATTAGTTGGTATTCCGAGCTTCTAAATTTGCAAAGTTTAGCAGGCTAGACTGTAATGAATGCATTGGAATGCTAAAAGTGATATAAAATAGGTACAGTTCCCCTTTTATTTTGAGGAAGGTTTAAAGCATTAAAACTGTGTGGTGAAAAAGTCTGCCCTTCTTGAGAATTTATTTATAAATACAAAATGTTAAGACAAATATAGGTGTTATTGGGAACACTGAGTATGTAGAAGTTGCTCAAAACAATGACAGTCAGCTCTTTTTGCTTCTAACTGGAAGTTCAGTTTTCAATTAATTTTTAATTCTGCTCTCTCTAGAGAAATGATTTATTGACACCTATGCTAAGTTTTACCATTACCTTTTGCTTTGTAGTATTTTCCACTTGCTTAATCTTTTGCAGATGGAAGGCTTCAGAGTTGTTAATCTATGTTGTTGCAGGTTGTTACCACTCATTTCATAATGAAAATGATTAGCTTTAATTTGATTTTTAACATCACACTTCCTAGACTGCTGCTGTTATCTCTTTGAGAAATCTCTTCAGAATAACTGAAGTAACTTTGGCTTTTCTGTCTTTCTGTGTGCAGGCCCTGCAGCGAGCCAGTCAGATCATTGCAGAGATTCGTGAGACACATCTTTGGTGAAGACTGTACCAGCCACACTATTTATATGCATTGGAGGTTACATTGACTTGAAAAATTGCTAGGCATGGTATACGGAGTAGAATTTTTATTTATGAACTCTTATCTGTGTACTGCAACTGTGTAAATCTGCTCATGTAAAGACAGTTGGTTTGATTTGCAAACAGAAAAATATGCTGTATTTTGCAAAATAAGTCGTATTTAATCCATATAATAAATGGCTCTAAATGTTTCCTTACCAGCTTTCTGGTGCAAATTAAAGCAGACCAAGTCTACTGTCTCTGACAGTCTCATTTGAACTTGGGGAAAAAACATTAAAGTTCCAGTGCCTGACTTGCTAAACAGGTTGCCTGTGGTTAAGATGGACGGTGTAGTCTTGTGACATAGTTTTAAGCTGCTTTTACAATAGAAGTTTAAATACTGTGAAGAGAAGAGAGCACCGAGTATTTTCTTTCATGAATATATTGCATGCACTATGACAGATGGAGGTATCAACTTTATAGCACAGTAGAGATGTCTACCGTATTACTATGTATGTGTGTCCCCATTTTTTTTCCCCCCAAATGTTAAAACTGCAGACAAAACCTTGAACTTCATTAATGGAGTATCGTGTAGGAAGAATTAGCCTGGAGCTTGCGAACAATAACAGCCTACTAAAACGTGGGTGCCAAGTTATTCATGTGCACTGGAGCTTGTGTATAAATGTTGGGGATTATAATCAGGTACAAGAACACCTTCCCCTTCCTCCCCCCTGGGACCAAGCCCCTGGACCATCCAATAGTAAATTTGTTCTGGAAGAATTGAAAAATAAAAAAGGATTTCAAAACTGTAACGGGATAGTAAGTGTTTCTTTTAAAAACAGATTAAGTTGGCCAGGGAGAAGGGGATCCCCACAACTTCTTCCAAATTTTGGAATGTATGTCAGTATGAAAGAAGGTCTGTGGGATTGGAATATTTATAGCAGAGATTACAGTTACTTTTGAGGAAATTTTACTGTGCTGTAAGTAGCTTTTTTTTTTTCCTTTTTTCTTTGTTTTTTTTTTTTTTTTTGAGGACAATCCTAAAATTAGGGAATTTTAGGTTGGAAATTAAGTTGAGTTATTTTCTTCTGATTGTAATTCAGATAAATATTGATCACACTAGCCTTTAAAAAGTAAACATTTTAATTTTTATGAATAAAAATTTATTTAAACTCCAGCCAGCACACTTGCATGTACTTTTCAAGCAGATTCACTTTTTTGTATAAAGTAAAAATGTTTACTATGATGTTGCTGATATTTTATCTTTAACACAACTTGCATGAAAAATAGGACACTGCTGTTAACATCAATGGCTTGCTTTTACGATATTGGGCCAGTATAGTGAGGTTTTTATTACCATATTCAGTTCCTTCACCATTTCATCAGTTAACAGAAATGGAATTCCTTTTGTAAGCTGCTAAAGATTGAAACTTTTAAAACTGTTAAGACCTCAGTTTACAGGAAGGTCTGTTTAAAAGTGTATTTTTCTCATGCTAATCTTCAGTATAGCACCAATACAAGCACAAGGAGTTAAGTCTGACAGATGCAACTTTTGGATACTTTATGCATGATCTGAAATAATTCATGCAGAACACAGAAATATATTCTGTATTTTTAAACAGCCTAAAAAGTCATGATGTATGCACTACATGCAATGAATACAAAGGAATTAATTTTAACTTCTTGCATTGTATCCAGGGATGGTAGTTCTCAGATTTAAGAAATGTGGCTGTAGTGAAGTGCAAGCCACTTTTCAAATCAATTCTGGTGAACAGTGAAAGCTTTTAATAGTTTTGTCAAAAGCATTAGATTTCTGTTTGGAATTCACCTGACACCTCTTTCCCTTTTACTTTTGACATCGAAGAAGTATGTTTTCAACAAGGTAGAGCCGTCCATAAGTGAACTGCTACCTAAGCTTTAACTCCCAAAGTTCAGTCAACAGTCTCTTGTGAAGAAATATTCTGACTTTTGAAGTTTTGAAATGCTGCATAAAGCAAATGAATTCCATTTATTTAAGAAATTCCTGCAAGTGATAACTGGCTCTGTAATGTCATGTGACATTTCTACAGTGTTAATTTGTTTTTTGAAATGTTACGCCTTTAAGCTTCACAAAAATTTTCAATTTGGTAATGTTTGAGTGCCAAGAAATGAACTTGATTTGTAATCCTTAATGCAAGTCTTTAAAAATCCATGCTGTAACAATCCTGTTATTAAATAAATGGATAATACACAAAACTAATTATCCCAGAAATAAAGTTTTGAACTGACTTGTAGTTCAGGTGGCAGGGCTTACATGCTCTTAGAAGTTCACAGTATAACTACCTATATTTGTACAGCCTTATGTATGTTTGCACTTGCCCTCATGCAATGCTGCATTGTTAGTTCTTGTATAGTTGCATTAAGTGATAGTGTAGACAGGGTGCTAGTGGCTATTAATGGTTTTTAAACAATCCGTTGTCTGGAATTGAACTAAAATACTTAAAATGCTACTGTTACTGCCACCATTAAAAGAAATTATGGGGAAACTATGGAAAAAAGCCTAATGAAGGCAGCAACTGAAAAATTCCCAGATTAGACTGATGGTTTACAAATGTCTTCTAGTCCACCTTATTTAATTTAAACTTGAAATACTTTTGTCATCAATGCACAAATTTCAGCTAACATTATAATAACTTGCTATCCAGTGAAACACACAATCAGGGGGGAGAAAAACCACTGTAGCTAAGTTTAGATTAGTAAATATTTGACATAAATACCTGACCTATGTGTGGTACTACTGTAAATAAAACATAGTATCCCTACATGAACAGAGTTTGTCAATAAATTACTTGGGTTTTTTAGTAGTCAGTTTCAAATTTCACTTAGCGGAAGAGATGATTAAGGGGTGGGTGCTTCACTGTGTGCTTCAAACTGCATTCTGAAGTAAACATAACAAAACTTACGTAAAACTTGCCTTTACCCTATGCTTTATGGAGGATTGACTTTGAAAGATCCCAGATTGGATATTGCAAATGTAGGTCTCTGCTTTATGGAATACAGCAGGGGAAACAACTTGCCAGTCTGTTGTGCCCCTGTTGGTAACTTTAATTATCTTGAGTGTTTTGGGGTTTTTCCACAGTTAAGTCCTTTAACTATGAGAGCGATTGCCAGCTAGTGTTTTCTGCAGATACCGAAGATCTCAAATGGATCTCCTTTTTCACTTGTTGCCAGTTAAACTCTGTGCTTTGAGGTGAGAGCTAGATGATTAATACTTCAAAGTTTAAGAGAAAAACAGAGTAGACCACCTAAATATGGTTTTACGCCCAGTGACACTGTTTAAACTAGTGAAGGTGCTTTCATGCTCTGACAGCTCCCTTTTAGTTTAATTGCTGCACACCCTTTCACCCTTTACCTCTTCATTGCTAGCAGCTGCCACAATACTGTTAAATTCAAGTCCTCCAGTTTTTGCTGTCCCTAGATGCTGTACAAATGTATTTGTTTTGGGTTCTTGTATTAATATGTGGCCCAAATAATTACTTTTCTTCTTGCACTTCCAAATCACACATTTGTAGACATGTTAAATACTTTAATATTAGTTACTACTTGTTCACATTTGAACAAGCTATGTCTCTGATCGATTACCTTAACATACTTGGTTTGGGGTATATGAGAAATGAGACCAGGCTAAGAAAGAATACTTGATTTTTCAGCCATCCTTGATTCTTGGCCTAAGTGTTCAAATGCTCAATTGTGATACCCTGTACAATCATGAAAAGTAGTGGTTGTGTCCAACTGTTTCTTTGGAAAGAGTCAGGAAAGGGTGTGGATTGCTAGGCGTTGGTCAAAAGGAAGCATGGACTAAATTTCTTGGAGTTATGGATCGTATTAAAAACCTTGTATGCAAAGAATTTAATTCCCTTTTTTATTTTGTATTTGTAAAAATAAATAAAAACCTTTTAATACTTGATCAAAGTGGGTACTAGTGCTTTTAAAAAAAGAGCTGAAATTTGTGGATATATGTGTATCATCTGCACCATTTGGAGATGAAGGAAAAAAGGCAGGAGAGAGATCAGACATGAAACATGACTGACTTATTCTACTCCTAGGAGATTATTTCCTGCAAGCAGAAAGTTAACTGTCAAATCTGATCTGTTCCATTTCTCTGGAGGCTAACATGGGTGTGTACTGGTATATTTTTGTTCCCAGGTGCATGTTTCTGTATTGCTATAATGCTTCTGCCATTTACAGAACAAGGCAGCTATATTAAGTGGATGAACTTAACTTTCCCTTCTCCTACCCTTTTACACCAAAGTTGTGATTTTTCCTCCATATGCTTTGTCTAGGATAGCGCTGATCATTACTGCAGCTTAAGGCAAAGTAACAAGCAACACAAACTGTTCCTGAGAGCTAACAGGATATGTAGAGCATCTTTTTAAGGTAGGAATGACTCAACTACTTTTTATTTTTCTTTATATAACAGAGATGAGGATAGAGAGATCTCATTATCAGGCACATAAATGGGATCTAGAAACTGAAATTAATACTAACAACTCCATATGGTGAGCTACTGAAAGTGCTATCATATTACAGTTTAATAATCTGAAGAAACTGTGATGTATAAGCAGCAAGCCACTAAAATTTATTACTATTGAAACCTCGATTGACCATGCAAATAAAGCCACCATCAAGTGCCACCAAGTTGATCACATCAAGTTGAACAACATCAAGTAAAAAAAAACCAAAACCAAAACCAAAACAACCCACCTAAAAAAACCAACAGAAACTCCACACCCAACTACAGACTATCTGGATTCCTGAGGCTTACTAACATTTCCTGTAACTTCTCCATTCTTCTCATAGGCTTGGTGGTTTTAAACCAGCTGAAATACCATGACTTCTTGTAACAACGTTAAGAGGTGGTGATGAGTTACCACATTCAGGTAGCTGAGATTAAGGCCTCTCCCCTTGTGGCTGGTGCGACTGCAAAACTGTATTGTCTAGTTTCATGGACTAGGAAATGATTCTCCTTGGCCTAAGCATGAGGGTCACCCTAAACCTTGAAAACAACCCCGAAGTCAAGGCCCAAAGCAATCAATCAACTGATAAATCAGACTGAGAGTTTCATATGTGTTTGTACTGGGGCAGGGAGAGTCCCTTAATAAGAAAGTTCTGAGCCAGCCAGCTACATTACTGTATTCTAAGTCAATTAACCAGTTCCAAGTAATTCAAATACAGGCTTGTACTACAAATAATCTTGGTAACCACATGTGGGTTTTGCTGTTGTTCAGGTGACCTGGCTATAAGTACTGTGGCACCTGTATTGCCTAAGCAACCCAAGCCCAAACCCTACCATGGGAAGAGACTTTAGCAAGGTGGTGTACTCCATTCTTATTTGATTCCAGGTGTGTAAGCAGCTCTAGTGGCTAGTAATAAAAAGGGGTGGTGGTGTTTCGGAGCAATAAAGCAATACTACCTTTAAACACAGATGTTGCTATTCTACCAACTCTTGAAGTACCTTCTCACTTTCATGCTGTCTTTACAAGAAAATGAGGAAGTTAATGATCCCAAATGTTGGCTAGGCCATAAGCAGTAGGATCATTTTCTGCTCTTTCATGAAGGAGTGCAGCTTTTGCATGTTGCCCCATCTATCTGAAGGATCTGACTTTTTTAATTGCAAAAAGCACTATAGCTTCCCTCACGTTTCCTGGTCCAGATACCCTTGTGGTGCTGTTCACCCACAACTCCTAGGCATCTAAAATTAAAAAAGCGTTCATGTACATGCTTCAAATCTTCTGATATAATATACTATCTTGCAACTGACTGTAGAGCCCACAGAACTAGTGCCAGGATGTACCTTCGACAAAGATTCTAGATAGCACAGATGCATCCAGGTAATTCAAAAGACTGAGGAAGTGGAATGAGCGTCACCCACGTTGTAAGTCCCACTAAGCACACAGAAGGCATAAAAGGAATTTATCAGGCCGATTTAAGCTTTGAAAGGCTCTGTACTCTCTTACATTTCAAAAAGTGAATTTGCTCTGTATGACCATACTAAGGCTGGAAAGCTTTTTTGCAACATGCCCCCATACATAACCAATAAGAAGCTTACATATTACGGCTTGATCATTCTACTCATTTATTGTGAATCTTCTGCAGCTTCCTTCAAAGCAAACCTGTTCTGAAAAAAAAATGTTGATCGTAGGTTGGTTGTCCTTACCCACTTACACAGGTTTCTCTGTTAGGATGAAGTCAAACTGCACAGCAGCATGCATCCTCTCTAAGAAGTATTGGTTTCAAGTATGCTTTTGCTCATCTTGCTGTGGATTATGCTGTAGAGTACCTGGCCACTGTTCTCCTCCTACAACACAGAAGGTTGTTAAAGGAGGGGAAGAGCACCTCCATCTTTGGACTTTGAAATTAATCTTTCCATCTTCTTGCGCATATCGTCTTATGAATGGTGCTTTGAATAAGGCAGAGTATCTAAAAATCTCTTCAGTGGCATAACTTAGCTGCCTTTACTTGAACTCTGTTGGTGTATTTTGAGAATAAAACTATGGTATTGGGCAGTCTGTGAGCTGCGTAGTAATGCACAGTATAGAAACATCTTCAAGTACATCTTCCAGCAACAGAGTCGAAATGATACGTCGTTTTAGGGAGACGTTCTGTTGTCACAACTGCAGCCATTTTATAATGTAGTAATTTTTCTTTCCAATCCTAAGCAATGATACTCCATTCTTGAGAATATGCTGTCCGAGAATAAGAACAGTCTCAGGATCAGTTACTCGAATCCCGTTTATTGAAACTCCACCATCTGTAATTTTCTGGTACCTTAAAAAAAAAACAAAAACCAACAACTGGTAATTGCAAGAAGCCGCTAATTATTGCTGTTAAGTATTGAGAGTTCAGTTAAGGTTTTTTTCAGTTGGATCTGTAATTGAATAAATTTTAATTCTCTTGCACTTTACTTTCAGTCCAGGTCAAGAGCGACTGAAATCAACCTTAGCCTCTACCACTCCCATTCTTTCTGAGAGGTACAAGGAAACTTAGGCTGTTGCCTTAGACTGTCCCTTCATCAGGTGTATATTTTACAGCTAAGGTACATGAGACTGCATTACCCTACACTTTTACTTCAAAATGGAATGAGGCCACATGCTCCCCTCTTCTTTAATGCTGGTATGCAGATTGCTAGCCTGTTTCTGCTTGATTTGGCTGTCCTAATCGTTTAACTTCTGAAAGCATGCCACTACAACCTGTTTACGTGAGGTATTACCGAAAAGCACAGGTGATAACATACCCACTGGGTCCATCTGGAATGGCATTTGCTTTGCGACACAAGTCAAGAACGTTCATTCCAGGTTCAAGCATCAATTCAGCTGAAGGAGCTTGTCTAAAAAGTTCCTGTAACTCTTGGTCAGACATAGCTTCCAATGCCTCCAAGCTGCTGTAATAAAGGGCCTTAGTACACCTGTGAGAACAAAGATCATTCAAAATACAGTGCTAGTCTCATCTTCACACAAAGTGCAACTCAACTAATCAGATTCCCCTCCCCAACTTCTTCTGAGGGTCCACACACTAACACAAGTACTTAAAGTACACCCCAATTTTTTTTTTATCGTAACCCACTGCACTGCAATTTTTTTTAATGTTGTTAATGTATTTTTAAGTCTACAGAATTACTACATGTTTCTCTTTTAACAGCTAAGCAACAACTAACTACATGAAAATAGTCCCTGAAAAGCTATGGATAATTACCATTGAATAAATCTGAAAGAAAACTGCTCGACAAATCAAACTTCACCTCTTAGCAGATTCTAGCCCCTCTCTACCATGAACAAGCTTGGTTACTTCTGCAGCAAGTCGTTTCTGAGGGCCCCACTTTTCAGGTTCTTTAGCATGCATTTCCATGATGTGGTCAATCTCCTCAAGAGGAAGGAAGGTGAAGAGTTTCAGGTATCTACGAGCAAGGAAAAAATTATTTTGCCTTTGTCATTCAAACTTCATTAACTACACTAAAATGATTCTTAATCAATTTAAGAAATCCATATTACAGATATTCTGTCCTTTCAAACAACTCTTTGTTTTTGCCCACATGCTTCAGCTTACCAGGATAACTCACAGTTTATTTAATATTCCATGTGGGGTAGGGTAATGTGTTCAGACTTAAGACAGTGTCACATGCTTTTATAAAGCTTGTATTGCAATCAACAACTTGGTTTTCTCTTGAAACGTGTACTTTACAGGATTTATTGCAATTGTGTGTCAACTAACAAGGTTTTATATTATATTCATAGTAGTTGCACAATATGCTAACGCAAAATACCACTGCCATTCTGTGGTGATCACGGGACAGAAGCATGCTATGTATTGATGAGTGAGTATCTCAACAGGAAGATTATTTAGGATTATCAAGAATTTAGAGGTGTGTATCTAAGCATAGTCCATTTTAATGGGCTTGCAGTAGTATGAAATGCAGTGTATTAAAAAAGGTACCTTTACTGTTATAAAGTCTGAACACATGAAACATTTTACTATTAAGTACCCACACCCCCTTCTTATCAGTCTGAAAAGTGTGGATGCAGAACCTCAATTTGAAATATCAGGGCATAAACCTTTGAGAGAGGTAACTGAGTTATGAGACAGGTCACAATATGAAAGGGAAGTACCTGTCTGAGGTTTATGAAGACTCGGATTTGACAGTGAGACTGTCAAAGACTTAAAGAAAAGCAGATTTAAAAGAGAACATATAGCAACTTATTAAAATTAACGTAATTTAATTAAAACTTCAGTAGCACATTTATATAATTATAAATATACACATATTGGGAGTGCATGCTCAAAATTTTTTTTACTGATGGGCCACATGATTAAAAAAATTTGGAGACTGCTAATCTAGACAGTTAATACAATCATAAATAGGAACTTCTTGGCTTTTTCCTAACAAGACACTATTTCAATTCGCTTAGGGATATGCAGTTTTTAATGTGATGCAGTTCTAGAAGCTGCACGTTATGTGTTTGTTTATAACGAGTTAAGTAGCTTCTTGCAATTAGAATATAGTGTTTCTGGATACCTCATACTAGGTAAAAACTTGTAGTAATTGGTATCTATTAAACTGCAGTTCCTTATTATTCAGCAGGAGAGATTTCATTCGATACTGTGATGTTACGGTACTGAAACTAACATACCTCGTAAGATAAATTCACCCCACTATTAGAACAAAATGCGTTGTGCTTTACTTGTGTGTTCATCCACATTCTAATTCTATGATGCATATGCCAGCATATGGAGACAGGTTTCACTATCCTGTATACTTATGAACCAGTCAGGCCTGCTTATTTAATGAACGTACAGTTATAATTAACATACACTTCTATAAGGAGCTTGCGTTGCACATATCCACACAAAACAGTTACCAAGAACAGTTAGGATCAGGTTTTATAAAGAATGACAAAAAGCAAGATGAAGAAAAACTACTTACTTTTCAACTATGTTATCTTGTTGTCTGACAAAAAACTGATACAGCTCAAATGGAGAAGTCTTATCTCTGTTTAGCCAAACTGCATTGCCAGCAGTCTTTCCCAGTTTATCTCCAGTAGTACTGGTAATAAGAGGTACAGTAATTCCAAACACATCTGTTCCTGTCATCCTGAGAAAGAGAAGAGTCACTGCATGTTAAATTTTCTTTTTTTTTTTTTTTAAATCCCATCTTGGTGAAGTTGACTAAAATATAAGTATTCTGTAAGATTCTATCCTTGATATAAAGCAGTTAAATAAGACAGGGGGGTGAGGGGCAAAAGATGCCAGAACATTGTTTTCACGAGAAGAGTGCTGTAGGAAAAAAAAACCCAATCTTGAATTAAAAAAAAATTAAGTGCTTTTGTGTGTAACAAAGAAGTTTACATACTTTAAATAAGTAGTTTCATGAGCAACAGCACTAGCAAATTCAAGCGTCCTGTATGTTTTGTCTTCTGCTCTGAGCACTAATTGAAGCTGCTTGCGTGGCTTGTGTGGCTGGGACACTTGTAAGGCTTTTCTTCTGTGCTGACTCTCTAATGTCTTGTAATAGTCAAGCACGTACTGCAGTAGAAGCACTGCCATGTGCTCACTGATTTGCTTGTACACTTCTAAGAATTTTGTAAGACTCACACGAAATCTGGTGGCTAAGCAAGCGCTCCTCATCATCAGGTTTCGTTTTATTTCTGAGGGAGGAAGTGCAACCATCTTTACCAATACACCACGACTGCTTCTGCTTCGGTGTGATTACACTGGAATGCGTTTGCCAGCACAAGACTGGTCTCGATTTTGTCCCACGTTTCAGGATATTTGATTTTGGTTCTTGGATTCCCTAGTACAAGAACCCATCCTTTTTGTTAAAAATTCATTAATATTTCACGGAAAAGGCTTAAAACCATGGCCAAAATCTACGCGTGTGCCAGGCTCCCTGTCAGGACAATTAACTACTCTTCTCAAATCCCACAGTTTTGCGTAACGCCAACTCTCTTGAGGGGCGACTTCTGCTCCCGGTGCTCTAGGGACTGTCAAGACGAAGTTGCGCAGAGTTATTAGGACGCCGGACGCCCTGACCCTGCGCATCGCCACCGCTCACCGCCTCCTCCGGGCCAGACCCCCCGGGTCAGAGGCAAGGACCACGCCGCGCCCCGGGGAGAGGCCCCGCGGCGCCCGCCCTCCGCTCCGCCCGTCCCCGGCGTACCTGCTGACCAGATCGTAGCCGGACATGATGTTGCCCATCTGGTCGGCGCCCCCCAGCTGGATGCGGCAGCCGTGGTGCTGGTGGAGGTGGAGGAAGTCGTAGGCCTGCAGCGCCGGGTAGAGGAACTCGGCCAGGCTCATGCCCTCGGGGCTGCGCAGCCGCGCCTGGCAGCTCTGCCGGCTCAGCAGCGTGCCCATGCGGAGCCGCCCGCCGGCCCCGCCGAGGAAGTCGAGCAGCGGCTGCCGGCCCAGCCAGGAGGCGTTGTCCAGCAGCGCGGCCTGCCCCAGCCGCCCGCCGCCCGCCGCCCAGAACAGCTCCCGGTGGTTCTCGAACAGCCGCCCCAGGCCGGCCCGCAGCCCCCGCGCGTGCGCCCGCACCCGCTCCGCCGACAGCGGCTCCCGCGCGCGCTCCCGGCCGCTGGGGTCCCCCAGGCGCGCCGTGGCCCCCCCCACCACGGCGATGACGTTGTGGCCCGCGCGCTGGAAGTGGAGGAGCGCCATGACGGCCAGCAGGTGCCCGACGTGCAGCGAGTCGGCCGTCGGGTCGAAGCCGCAGTAGGCGGTGAGGGGCGGGCGGCCCGGCTCCAGCAGGCCCGGCAGCTGCTCCTCCGCGCTCTGCGCCGGGAACACCTCCTGGAAGAGGCCGCGCTCGCACTGCGCCGCCAGCAGGCCCCCGGCGCCCCGGGCCCGCCGCGGCTGCTCGTGGGCTCGCCGCCGGAGCGGCAGCGGCAGCGGCGGTGGGGTCCGGAGCAGGCCGCCCCACAGCCCCGCCGCCCGGCCGCACCGCCGCTGCAGCGCGGGCGCCGCCATCTTGCCCCGCGGGACGCTGGGATCGGGGCGGGGCGGTGGCAGCGGGAGGGCCGGGCCCGTCCTGCCGGGGCGGTGTGCCCTGCGCCTCCCGCCGCGCGTCCCTGGAGTGGTGCCCGCAGGCAAGGCAGGGCTGGGCCGGGCCCGGCTCGGCTGAGCTGGAGCCCGTTGCGTGTGATTGCCCCCGGCCGGGAGGAGTCGGCGGAAGGCTTTAACGGTCGGCGGCCGGGGTGCTGCAGGCCCGTGCACTGGCGGGTGGTTGTCCTTCGGGGTGTTAAAGGAGATGCACGCAGAAACGGGCTGTGTTGGCTCCTCCTCCGGTTTTTTTCCTCACCCGAAGCACCGGGATTTCGAACTGCCTGCAGGCTAAAATGCGTGCGTTGGAAATCAGGCCTTCAGCGTCGAGTAGGGCGTCTGGCAGAACGGGTACCAGATGCTTAAATTAGTAACGTTGCGGCTTTAGAACTTACAGACTCCAGAATTTATAAACTTCGAAAGTCTGAGCCTGTTTAAAACACTGTCTTGGTGGGATTTAATTGGAAATTGGACTCGGTGTCTGCAGGTATATTTTACTTGCCCATGAACTTCCTCATTCCTCCCAGTTGTATTGTTAGTTGAAGTGAATCACTTCTGCTGGCGTGGCAGCACGGAGAGAGGGCTTGCACCGGTCACCTGCCGCTTCGAAGAACTGCCAGTCCAAGAAAAACAATGTTCGTGGTGTTATTTTTCTAGCATTTTCGAGAACTGTTCGCTCCTCCTTTTGACTGACTTCCTGCTTCAGTTTAACAAAACAATGAGTCTACTCCAATTTAGTGAGAGTAGTAAAAGATAATGGAAAAATTTTGGAAATCCAATATGCTTGGTATGCTTTGGTGCTTCCGTAAAGCACTGTAGTAGGAGGAAGTCAGTAGTAGTTAAAAAAAAAAAAAGAAAAAAGGTGTGAAGAGCATGACTGGGTATGGAAAATAATATGAAGTCATTTAGAGAAATTACATCGTTTTTATAACAAGCCCTTCCAATTTTGGACAGTCTGGCTTTGTATATTGATTACATAGGTAAGTATTGGCAGACTGTATTTCTGAGGGGCCTATACATTATAAAATAGGAGGTATTTAGATTGTCCAGTTACTCATGAGTTCACACAGCCCAGAGAAGGTGTTTTATTAGAGATCTGAGCAGTGCTAAATAACGATACCAATACAAATCTCTCTTTTAATTCATCACTTTAAGTTGGGGGGAGAGCATTTACCTGTGTGTAGCGGTCATAGGTCAGCGCCTGGTTGTCCTGGTCAACCTCTCTAATTCACCAAACTGATCTCCACAT
Organism: Gymnogyps californianus; assembly: GCF_018139145.2. Classification (NCBI taxonomy): domain Eukaryota; kingdom Metazoa; phylum Chordata; class Aves; order Accipitriformes; family Cathartidae; genus Gymnogyps; species Gymnogyps californianus. The sequence goes on from NC_059471.1 coordinate 152,588,548, forward strand.
AGAATACAAATATTGACAGGGTGGATCCAAGGTAGTGTCAAAGGCAAAACGGGGTGTACATGACAATGACTCACAGTAGAGAAGGAAGATATAAAAGCATTAGTTTTGCCACTTGAAAACTATTATCGTTGAAGACTTCTTGCTAACAGACCTGCGGGTGAGTGAAGTACAGAATCGTTCTGTTATATCACATTGGCGATAAACGTGATGGAAGAAAATCAGGTTTTGGTGGAAAATAATGAAAGATGAAAAAAACCACTCACTCCATTAAGCATCAGTGAGCTAATCCTAAAGTGATGAGGTATCTGTCAATGGGAAATACTTAATGCTTGTGCTAATGGCGTTTTATAAGAAAAGGTGCTGTGAAGTACTTTGTCATTGGACTGGTAGTTGCATACTTAACGGGGATGGTACAAATTGGTTTTGTTTTTCTGAAGATTTATTGCACTGGCAAAAAGAAAGAGGAGCGGCAATACAAGATACCAGATTTTCCTTTACGTTTTGTTTGCATTTGTGTGGGGTGAAGGGTGTTTTATTATTTTTAAAACATGAATAGACACAAACAAGTTACATGTTCATATGTATACACACATGTATACATATATTTTCTTTACTACAGTGCTTTGCTTCAAAAGTAAGTTAAAAGGAAGACTTCTTTTTTTCCTTGGAAGAGGAGACCTTCTGGAGCTGAGGACATGGAGGATGGTTTGTATCTCTTTGCTTCAGTTAATCATCTCAATATAGTCAACTGAAACGGGCACATCTCTTCGGCTTCAGGAAATAATACAAAAAGAAGACATCACAGCTGAAGTTTGGCTACTTCTTTGTTGATAGAATGAGCAGCAGGAGTTTAACCACAGCCCAGAGCTTTTCTTTGAATAGTAGTTTCTGTGGGGTTTCTTGGATTTGTTACTTGCATGATGGTATTGCTTTATGGGTGTTAACCAGCTCAGTGTTGCTTAGCAATAAGTGGTGCGCTCCTTAGGCAACACCAGCACAAACTTTTCTCTGTCTCACTTGTATTTCCTGACAGTTAATCTGTATGTGCAGTATATTAAAAAAAAAATAAAATTACATATTTCTATGTTTTCCTTTATCCAAATACTCTGCCTTCATTCCCCATATTACCAAAAGTGCAGCAATCAACAGTGTCTTTTCTGTAGCATGAACCTATTTGAATTTGCCTACTAATTATGACGTATTTATTTGGACCTGTTCAGAAAGTCATCCATGCATACGCTTAGAGAAGAAAGATTTGTGTATGTTTCTAGCTCGTCTTATGGAGGAGTCTCCAGAGTGTCATGCCCCATCTGACCAGGTATGTAACAAGTTATCATCGCTAGGAAATATTGTTGCTGCTTATTTTACTGGGAATTATCCTTTAAAATATCTAATGTCATCCATCAAACAAAACATTTATAAGCCTCTGTTGTACGATTTCCCGCTTTTGTGGGGGAGTGAATCTGCTGAGTTAGGTGGTCCATTCTAGTCTTGTGTTTTAAAAGTTACTGGTAATAATCGATGCTGTTAAATTTTTCACTGTCATCCGATAAAGTTACATAAAGATACTGGATTCCTAAGTATCGATTAATACCAATTTTTTAATTTCCCATCATTATTTCATATCACTGAGGCATACCAACATGCCCTAATTGTTAATGAACCCCATAATAGAACGGGAGGAGATTGCCCTGGAAAAGTGGCACTGTCTTGTGTTTGCTTTCCCTACTTGAAAGATGAGGATAAAATGTTCAGTTGTCTACATGTAGGGATATTGTGAAGATTATTTTGTGTTTACATGTGATTGAAAATAGTAAATAATTTTGTGAGACAGTTGTTGGCCTCCCTCTGTCCTTCCTGTGGGTACTGAACCAGCTTCAGTTTCTGTTCCTGATGATCCTGGTGATGCACATAGTTTCAGTCATTTAGCCAAAGCTGTCATTGCTTTTGGGAATGGCGCAAAGCAGGTGAAACACCCAGGTAAAAGAATATTCATATATTCAAATGGACAGCCTTGTCAATAACTAGAATGGTACTAGACAGCATGGATAGTGGTAATGTGTTCCCTCCTTGGAATTGTTATTAACTCGGGGAGTAGAATTCTTCATGTGAGTATCTCTCAAGACATTTTAAATCTTTGTCCATTTATATTATGAGAATAGAGCATATCACAGGTAGTAGCAACCCCAGCATGCAGCTCTGCCTTTTGTGTGCCAGACTTTTTCAGTGCCGTGAGTCTTCCTTGGATGCATCTCAGCAGAGCTGTAGGCTGTGAACTCATTCACATAAAGATCAGTTTAGGGATGACAATTGGTAGGCGAGAAAAAATGGAAACCTTTCTCTGTGCTAAGTGCAGCTGTAGCAGTGGTAGCTTGTTAAGCAGAGCTCCTTAGTCCTTTCCTCACAGGATGAGAGTGACAGACTTTGCAGTTTGGGCTTGGACGGTGCTTTAGTGATAGCCGAATCGGTCCCAGACACTCTAAGGGCCATTGTGCTTTTCTGAAACAAATAACTAAAACTCCCATTTTATCATTTATTCATGTTCTCATTTCCACAGTTAAAATACATCCTAGCTTAATTTTAGTTGTAAGTATGAAAATATTAAATATTTTATCTTCAATTCCACACACTGTGTTGCTTGGGTAGAAAGCTTTTCCTACTCCAGGTTATCTGAGAATGGTTTATAAAACTATAAATTAAATACTACACTGTGATCTAGTTAGCAGATAACAGTAACAGTGATGGTTACACTTTTAAAAACTTTAAGAACTACTGAAGTATTACTGAATTTGTAAACAGTTGATCTGATATGGGACCTAATAATAAGAAACAGCTTTGAATGTGAAACAATGGAATCATAGAAATGGGCTGAAGTTATCTAATCCATTTTCTTGCAGTGAAGCAGAATTAAGTCTAATTACACCACCCTTATCAGATACTTGTCTAACCCGATTGTCAATCTATTTTATAGGAGCAATTTCTCAACCTTCTTATGTCAAGCTTCAGTCTTTCTCTTAGATTTTTGTTGTGGTTTTGGTTTTTTTTTTTTTTAAACCTCGAAGGTTCCTTCCCTAGATTCTCCAGTGTGCTTGCATTTTTCTTAGAGTAGGACGAAAACCTGATGCAACAGTCCTTCAGATCGAGTAACTACAGCTGTGCAATTCCTGTAAACATCTATCATATGTGGAGGTCAATAGTAACGTTGTGTTGTTGGTCTGTTGAACTGGAGTTCACAATAGTCTCCTGACTCTTGTGGCTAGCAGATGTTTCTAGATTGTATTTGCTTGTTCAGTTTCTGTTTCCAAGGGAGGATCTTGCTTTGCTTGGTTTTGGTTTCATCTTGTTGCTGTGCAGCCTTTTCTGTATTCTTGTTTGCTCTCCTTTCCTGTTGTGTAATGTAACCATGCCTCCTTTGATTTTCTTCCTGCGATTTTATATATACCCTTTTCTTTTTGCCTTTTGTATCTCTTGCTAGTGGAAGCGTCTGTATTTGTTTAGTAATTTAGTCTTTCTGAGTTTATCTGTACATGCTATACTATTCCTTTATGCTCATTCTTCATATTGCCTTTACTTCCTTTCTTTTTTTCTGATTCTTGTTTTGTTAAAGATCTGTTGGTACAACCAAAGTGGTCTCATGGTGTTACTGACTTTTCCTTTACATCAGTACTCCTGTTTCTCTTCTACTAAGTCAGACTCTCATAGTCCTTGGATTATCTTTCCAAGAGACTTCCTAACAGTTCCTTAGATTTGCTGATATATGTCTTTCTGAAATCATTATCATCATTCCATTCTTACAACATCCTTTCCTATGTATCACATCATCATAATTTTTATTGGAATTACTTCCCATTTTCAGATTTATGGTCACTTCTTCTGTGTTAGAGTCAAATGTAAAATACCTGTTTTCTTATTCATTGCTGTAATGAAAATAGGCTATGGCATGTTTCCAGAGCTGCAGGTGTGTCCTGAACATATCACTTTTCTAGCTGCTATCTCCAACAGTTAGTGTACCATTATCAAAAGGTCTTTGAATACATCAGATGATTGCTTAAAGGATTAAAAAAAAAAAAAAGGCACTTTATCCTTTTACCTTTTGGTCAGATGGTCAGTAATAGATCTTTTTATATCACTGATACTACTTTCTTCACTCTTGCTTTGCTTAATGCTATTATTTCTTTGAGAAACTTACAGCAATAAATGTTTACAGTCTTTTTGAAAGATGTTAGTGAATCCCAAAGCTGCTGCTCTTTTCTGAAAAATGGCACAAGGTATTCAATTCCCATGCAAGACGTCCGTCGGGGCAGGCGGAGTGGACCTGCATTCAGTGAAACATTCCCTGTATGTGTTACTGAACTTCAGAACAGTTGAATCTGTAGGTGATCACCTAGAATAGATTATTCCAACTTCTTCTGTGACAGAGAAGACAAAAACTGTTATCTAAGTAAGAACTGTATAATCTGATCTAATTTTGAAGTTGGCCCTGCTTTGAGCAGCGGGGTGGATTAGGTAACCTCCGGGTTTCCATTTCAAATCTAACTTACTCTGTGATTCTGATTTGTTACCGTGTAGTGCATCTACCGGCCTTGTAGGGGGGCTGTATCCAGTGACAGCATAATTTACTTTTTGCGCTGTTGTAGCAACAGCGGGCATTAGAATACCTGCCGTTACATGAAAATACAGAAGATTTAAAGAACCTGGACACTCATTATGAACTTTAATACCGTTGTCTTTTTTTTTTTTCTCCTACCACAGCTAATATAAAGAACCCAGCTATATATATATGTATGTGTGTGTGTGTATATATTCCTGGAGAAATTTGGCTAAAAGAAAGGAATACTTCTGAGGGCTTTTTAGAAATCTATAGTTTGATCTTTCCGATTGATTCCAGTTTGGGTTTCATGTGTCTCTTAATTGGAGCAGCACTGGATTTCTTGAGAACTAATGCACAGAAAAAAATCAATTCATACTAAATTTACATTAACTTTTTATAAAGAGAGGTTGTGATCTAAAGATTGTGGGACTAAAGAGCAGTTATATGTAATACAATGTGGCAAAACCTATAGTGTATTTTTGAATCTGTATAAAGCATGCATGCTTGTAAAATCAAATCTGCTGTGAAAAATAAGCTTTCTTTTTTTTCTCTTCAGTTCAATAAGACTGGGATTGTAATATGCGAATCGGACAAAGTACACAAAATAGTAGCTATGACTTTCTCCAAACCTGGGTTGCATGCTGTACACCAAATCATTCGGTGTCTTCCCTCTTCTTTGCGTGACTGCGCTGTGTATTTGTCCAGGAAACCATGCACAACTTGTGCCACATTCCTCATTCAAGGTATATAATACATTTTTAATCAATCTCATTCAAGGTATATAATACATTTTTAATCAATCTGTGTTAACTGCAGTTCTACCTGAATAAGAAGAATAAATGACCCCGCTAAACATCCTGTCTAGAAAAATGTTGTACGTGGCTCAGTCCAATAAATCCCTCCTTAGTCAAGTAATCCTTTTTTATGCAGATAGTCTCTTAGAAATAAGTGAGACTGCTTGCTTGGGAAAGGATTGGCAAACTGTGGGTGGTCGTTTATGAAAGTGAAGTACCAGTTGTTGCAATAGTGTTATATTCAATTCAGATCGCATTGCAATGGGAGTGGTTTAAGCCTGTGGGTAACTATATAGGCTTTGGACTCTTGCGTATACACAGAATTGCAATGCAATAGAAAATTGGCCCACTGTTTCAAACAAAAAACATGTGAATTGAATGTCGCACCCAACTGCATGGCAGTTTAAGTGACTTTCAGTGTTTGTCTCTAGGTTCAGTTTCTTCAGTCTATTACTGGCCAACGGCTCCTGAAAAAAAGGGAGATGATTCAGTGGTTAAGGAAGATACTCAACAAACTGACCATATGTTTCTTAGAAGTCATATAAGTAGCAGTGTGCTCTTACCCATGACAAGCTTTGAAACTGTGAAAATGATTGCAAAAAAAATACGATGCAAAGGACAGCTGAACAGCAATTTTAAGAAGTTGCTTGATGATCAAATTAAAGACTTTGAAAAATATTGTTCACTGTTTAACATACATAGCTGCAAAGATACGTGTCGCAAACGGATGGAAAATGCTTTTCGTTGCTATGTTTTTTTACTGGAATGTTCCCAACTTGAGAAAAAAGAACTGAAGGAAAATGTTCATCGACATGCATTGCAGCTTTGTTATTTTTTAGCAGCAAGATCTGGTAAGTTTTGATGAGAGTATATAAAGAATAGTAACCAAATATAAAGAATGGATTACTGTATATTTATTTTTTATTATTCCTGTTGATTCATTCAGCTAGTGCAAAGAGTAAATATTTCACAATGTATATGGGTATCAGAGAAATTGGCATGCTTTCCTAACGTAACTGCTAAAATATTTTTCATTAATGTATTTGTTACACTAATGTTTAATATTATTGTTTATAATGTTTGTTGCAATACTGAGCTTAAACCTAAAGCAGAAAATGGAAACATATATTACAGAAACATAGAAAATAATATTTTATCACTTAATCCATTTTGGAGGGGGGAAACAATTTTATAAATATATATATAAATTTATATATATATTTATATATTATATATATAAATTTATATATTTATATATATAAATTCTTAGTATATTGTTAAAGTACCTATATGAAGTTATAGCGGATCTCATCAATGGAAGATCTTGATGTATTTATAACCTGGTATATTCTGTTATCAGGATTTTGTATCAAGTTAATACTCTGCAATTACTAATCAAAGAGTTACTGTGCCTTGAGTCAGATTTTAAGTTGTTGTGTTCTTCTGAAATCTGACATTGGTTGTACTTGATAGTAGTTATGCCTCATTGTGTTACTGTGTATGGCTATCTGTCTAGAATTGGATAATGTATATGCATGGAGGGATTCTTTCAACATATAAGCAGTCACTTATGCCTTCCGTTTCTATATCATTAAAGCACTGCATGTTAATCTGTAAAATACGTTTCGAAGTGTGAAAAAAGTATATTTTTAAGTGACATGAAAATCTCTCTCTGTTCTAAAAGATGATCCAGACCGAGGTGTGGGGTGTACACTCTACAGTCAGGACGGGTATTTTGTAAGTAGATTGAATTCTCCAACACTTGTAAAATTTCTGTTCAGTGCTCCAAGGGGTGCAGTTTATTTGACCCAATGTAGACATCTGCAGTGTAGATGCCTATTTCTGAGCTATTGGCCCTGGCTCCCCTTTATAGTTGGTGGAGATCTAGAGCATCATTCATCCCAATCCAGAGTCTGGAATAGGCCACGTAGACCTGGTTTTCTCCCTTGAATATAAAGGGAGTCTAGGGTGACTAGTTCAGGTGTAGACATGTAAAGAAGTTAAGGGAGATGAATTTCCCTCATGAACATATTCTCCCATAATAAATATGCTAATAGTAATGATAATATTTTATCATTTAACTTTTAAAAAATAATCCCTGAGGCCCACTAAAAAGGAGGATCCTAAGTTTCTTGCAAAGGTAGAGAGACAAAATTGTGATGGTGATGGAATAGATGGAGAACAATGACCTCACTGGATGCAAAAGCAAAATTAGCTCTTGACTGTGTTAAAAGGGATAACATGATGGGGTGGTAAGATGCTCGTGGCGAAGTGTTAAAGCTGATTAAAAATCTGATATAAATAGCTATAAAAACTTAGAAGTTATATGTACCTAGAAATATATAGACAGCATATATTTAGGTTTTGAAGCTGTATTAGTAGGTGGTTAAAATATTGCTGATGTTTGGAAGGGTCTGTTAGATTTTGATTATTTTATTTCATTTGGTTTTTTGGCAGTTTGGGGCAGGTTATAATGGATACCCCATTGGAATATTATATGCAAACTTGCCCTGTATGGGGAGAAAAAACCAAAAGGCTGGACCTGCAAAACGGGAAGTTGTTCTCCATGCTGAAGCAAATGTTCTCCTATACAGGTTATTGTTACAAATCTAGTAATGGAGTGACTTCACAGGCATTCTTTGTGGCAATAGATGTGAATAATGTGTAGTGTGAATAAAAGTCAGTGGCTAACCATGGATTTTCTCTTTGGCCTTTCCATCTGTTCTTCACCCGTTAATCCAGTTTCAAAGACTTAACATTTTACAGCTCTGAACTTATAATCAACATTTTAAAGTGTGCGTGTCCTCTCCTCCACCCGCAGAAAGGTGTGGTACCACCTTGTATTCCTACACTGCCCAAATAATCACCCAGTCTCGTTGTGATGAAGCTCTAAACAGCTTTTGAAAGACACAGTCTGCAGCATTCTGCCTGACAGTCTTTTTTGGTGGTCCTTAGGCTAGCAAGAGAAGCGTCAAGTTAGCCAGATCCCTTAAGACTCTAGCTGTCAATAGTTGGAGAATCGTTAGTCTGTAAAACCATATGGCTCATAATGGTAGCACTTTTGTATACAGAGAAGTAGAGGAAGCAACAAAGATGAGATATTTGAAGGGAAAATCAAGATGAAATAGGAAACTTGGAGGAGGATATAGAGAGTAATCTAATTAGAAATAATAGTCTTCAATGAAGATGCTAATTTTATTTTAAAGAAATGTAAACATTATGTTTAGTTTTAGCTTTGCAGAAAATGAATTGATTGTGCAAATACATATATTTTTCAGATCAAAGCCCAAAATAGAAGAGACTGATGTTCTTTACTGCACCAAACCTCCCTGTCATGACTGTCAGAACCTTTTGAAGGATATGAAAATCAAGACAATTCATTGTGTAGAAGAATTGTCCAAAAAAAGTGAAGTATGCTTATGTAATATTATTTATTTATTGTCATAATGTAATTATATGTTTGGGGGGAGGGGGGACAGTTTATTTGTAGTTGACTTACAGACAAAGACATCAGTTCTTACCCTCCTGTATAGGAGAGGAACTATAGCAGATCATCGCCTATGAGATGCTTCATTCTTCGTACTCACATACAGCTGAAACTTTACAGCTTGCTTTCTGCCTTGGAAATCTTTACACTCAGATACTTCTAAAGTCAGGAAAGGAACAAGTTACATATTTTAGGATCTTGCACTGGGGAAGTCCAGCCTCCTGTTTAGGTATATCTATATGGCAGAGCTCTGGAGTGCTCCCTGATTTTGCATCTGGATGCTTATTCTGGCTGTGCCTGAACTCTTATGGTGGTGAGACCTGGATATGTGTCTTGGTTGCTATATGCAGGAAACCTGGGCATAGATGCTGAGGGGAGCTGTGGTGTGCTTCATTAAGACCTCCAATATGAAGGAGTACCTCTGTCCTGCATTGCACACACTTACCTTTTAATCCCTCAGGGTAACTGCAAAAGTCTTCTTTCTAAGTCTCACATTCTCATATTTGAAGTGTCTGATGAGTTTGGCTTCACTGTTTACAGGTCTGTGCCAAACAAGGTATTTTCAGATTCATCACAAGATATCACCCTCCCTTTAGTGGAAAGAACAAGTATTTTCTGAGTTTGCAAAGGAGTATTATTCCTTTCAGGGAAGTCCCATAATTACTTAACAGGATTTATTCGGATGTAATTTAAATCAAATAATTTGTGTATGGCTTTGGAAAAATCTTTCTGAAGGAAAAGGTCTCAGTCTTGGTTCAGGCCCAAGTATCCAGTTAATTCCCATGTTCTAGATTAAATTCTACCCCTATAAAGACAACCATGGCAAAGGTATTCAAAGTCGTCTTTGCCTTGGTTTTTACTGCCAAGATTTGCCCTCAGGAATCCCATGTCCCTGAGACCAGTGGGAAGGTGTGGAGCAATGAAGATTTACCCTCAGTAGAGCAGAACCTGGTTATCGAATATTTAAAGAAGTTGGATGTACACAAGACCATGAGACCTGTCAAGAAGGTGACTGGGAGTAGTTAGCATGGATTTATGAAGGGGAAAACATGTCTGACTAACCTGATATCCTTTTATGATGAGATGACCAGCTTGGTGGATGATTAGAGAGCATTAGATGGTTTTAATCTTGACTTTAACAAGACTTGCACCACTATCTCCTGCAGCATCCTCATAGACAAACCAATGAAGCATGGACTAGATAAGTGGACAGTGAGGTGGATTGACAACTACCTGAACTGCCAGACTCAGAGGGTTGTGATCAGCAGCACAAAATCCAGCTGGAGTCCAGTCCTTTGTGGTGTACCCCTAGGGTGGATAATGGGACCAAAACTGTTTAATATTGTCATTAATGACCTGGATGATGAGTCAGAGTGCCCCCTTGGGAAGTGTGTAGATGATCCAAAACTGAGAGGAGTGGTTGGTAGACCAGATGGTTGATTCAGAGGGACCTCAACAGGTTGGAGAAATAGCAAAACAGGAATCTCATGAAGTTCAACAAAGGGAGGTGCAAAACCTGTACACCTGGGGAGGAATAACCCCATGCCCCAGTACAGGCTGGGGCTGACAACTGGAAAGCAGCTTTGCAGAAAAGGACCTGGTGGCCCTGGTGGTTAGGTTGACTGGGGTGCAGCAATGTGCCCTTGAAGCAAAGGCCAACTGCCTCCTGGGCTGCGTTAGGCAGGGCATGGCCAGCAGGTTGAGAGGGGTGGTCCTTGCCCTCTGCTCACCACTGGTCATACCGTGGTTGGAATGCTGTGTCCAGTTCTGGCCTCCCCAGTACGAGAAAGATATGGACATATGAGAGCGAGTCCTGCTAAAGGCTGTGAAGATAATTAAGTGATGGGAGCATTTCTCATATGAGAAGAGGCTGAGAGAGCTGAGACTGATCAGCTTGGAGAAGAGAAAGCTCAGGTGGGATCTTATCCATGTGTATAAATACCTGATGGGAGGGAGTAAAGAAGACAGAGCCAGACCCTTCTCAGTGGTGCCCAGTGATGGGATAAGAGGCACTGGGCACAATTTGAAATACAGGAAGTTCCACTAAAATGTAGGAAAAAACCTTTTTGCTGTGAGGGTGATGAGCACTGGAACAGGTTGCCCAGAGAGGCTGTGGAGCCCCCATCCTTGGAGATATTCAAAACCTGAGTGGACACAGCCCCAAGAGATCTGCTCTAGTTCACCCTGCCTTGAGCAGGGGGTCTGGACTGGTGACCTCCAGAGGTGGCTCCCAGCCTCAGTGATTCTGTGAGTGCCTGGTTTATTTGTTTGCTTTTATATTTCTTTTTTCTTTTAGGATCATGTAGATGATTTAAAGGAAAACTTTGACTATCATGAGGTAGGTTTGCATATTGAAGGTTAGACTCAGGGTTGTTTTACTAGAAAGTATTTCTTCAACATTCTTTTAATAAAAGCATAGAATAGTTTGCTTTGATACGTGTCATATGTGTCATCCTTCTGGTTTGCCTTATTTGTTTGTTTTTTTTTTTTCCCTGTTGCTTTTGAAAAGCACATTTTTCATTAGATGGAAAGTTCATGAAAATACATGTTCATGAACCATTTGATGATACATAAATATGTATTCACCTGAATATACACATCAGAGCTTTCAGTCATTATTTCGAAATTCATCAGTAGTTTTGGGAGCCGGTCATTCCCAGATGTAATAAAAAATAATTCAGCAGGTAGAAGGCATGTCAGAAGTGGAAGCAGATGATGTAGAAAAATATTGCTTCACTTTTCAAGATCCATCAGATGCATCTGATGGACGTAAAGCAGTCTGAGTAGGGAAAAGAGGGAACTGGGACACACAAGACTCCTGATGAACTGGATAAATGCTTAGAGGAGAGTAAGCTATGCAATTGACTTTTATCTTCCTCTATAGAACTGGAATAGACAAGAATGACTTCAAGGACCCATGTTTGTCCAGTGGTCCAAGAAATCTTCATGGTAGATTGATTAATAGCTGTTAGATATAATGGCAGATTTGAGCAGACAAATTGTGGAAAGTACTAAATAAATGTTCACTTATGCTTTAAATAAATTTATTGGGTTTTTGTTTGTTTGTTTTTTTCCAGTGGAAACAGTGCAAACCTCAACTTACGGCAGGTAGGGTTAAGATTAATTTCCTCGTCCTTTTGTACTGTTCCATTTGGCTTCTTTTGGTATTACTCGGTGTTTAAATTTAGAAGCATGGTATGCTACTAAGTATTTTTCTTTAAAGCCCTTTTTGCAGCATGTAATAAATAGAACAAAATCTGGTTATAAATTGCATATAATTATTGTAAGTTGAATTGAGTTACCCTTAAATTAGTTCTGCTCGTTCCAACCTTTCTTGGGTACTCTACATTATAAATATCTGTACCCTGCAGATTCCACTTCTGCCACAATACTTCTGAATATGCAGAAGACAGAATTATACAGAAATATTGCCCTTGAGGCAGCCAGACCCTGTAACTGGTTACAGTTGAAGAGACAGAGGAATAACATAGCAAGTTTCTGGGGTTAATGGTTTCTGCTCTCTCTCTTAGTCATTAATTTTTCGATTTTCCCCAAATGACTAATCAGCATCCTTCATGATAGTTTTCTTACTTCAAGCTTTTTCTGTGAAGTTCTTCTAGCCTTAAATGGATATATCCAAATCTTTGGAGGTACTGGGCTTGAGTCTTCCCCCCATGCCTCTGGCTTTATGCTGTTCTGAGTTATGCCAGTTAGGGAGTCAGGTCACCTACCACAGAATAATGTCATTAGTACTGAAGTTTTCTTAAATAACTTATAATTTTATTTAGACTAGACAACCAGTAAAAAGTAACAGAAGTTTTTAAGAACAGTGCACAACATTTTGAGAATACACAAAATCTTGTATACTTCTTGCTTGGTTTAAGCAAAAACAAACTTAGAACTGAACTAAAATTTTGAAATCTTAATGATTTATAAGCTGAAGCACCATTGCTCTTACTGAGGGAGAATAGAGATTTGAAATCAAATCAAGAATTGGAAGAAAACTGAAATTAGAAGATAGAAACAAAAAAAGTTGCTGACCACATCTTCATGGAGTGTGAAGATGCAATGGACAAGTGAGTTGGGGAAAACTATGTAACTGAAGAGAAGTAAGGGATAGATTATTTTAAAATCGAGGAGAACAGTGTATATTTGCAGTAGAATGAAATCGAACTGATGGGGAGAGTGAGAAGCAGGATGATGAAGTTCGCATAAGGAGGATGACAGGATGGCAGAAATGGACAAGCAGAGACTCGGTATCAAAGACAAGAAGAGGCAGTCCTGAGCGTGAAAGCAAAGGGAGAGAGGAGACAGTGTAGGTATTGGCCATTCTGTACATGAGGAAAGCATTATGGATTTGTAGGTTAAAAAGGTGGAATTCAAACTCTAAAAAAACCCCAACAACAACCAACCCAACCCCCTTGTCACCACCACCACCATTGGGGAGCCATATTTACTTCTATGTGAAATTCAGTTAACTGTTTCATGTCTGGGCAATTCCCATTCATTTTAATATAGTTTCTTTTGGAATGAAGTATCAGAGCCTGAACTTCGATGTCCTGACTGTCAGACATTGTCCTAAACCAGTCGTGGCTTCTGAGACACCCAGTGTTGATAATGAGAGGAGGAGGGCTGATACACTGCTACACTTCATGTAATCTCTTTTTATGTGTTATTCCTAATCTGACCTTTTTCTTTTCTGCCTTCCAGTACCCAGTGATTCAAAAGACAATGGAGGAACGGAAGGAATGAATGATGAAGGCAAAGTGAAATAAATTCAGTAAACTTTTCACTGATCATCATAGTTTTTGATTTCCCTAATTTCATTTCCTTAAACAGGGTTGAATAAATGTAGTTGTCCTGAAAGCAGTGAGCTGGATATTATACAGCACAGAGAGCTGATGCACGAGCTTCTGATGTATCTCTCTGGCAGCATGTTTGTCTTCATTTGAATTTTACTTTAAGTAAAAGTAATTGTATCCATTTTTTTTTCAGTCTTACCTAATGTTACTGAAATATTAGCAAAAAATATAACATAAAAAGGGAAGGTTTTGTACTATGATAGTTGAAAGATACAAATTTTGAAGAAGACTATGACACAGGAGAATAGAATTGGCCATTCCAGATATTGGATATTCCCATACTGTTTCTTCCCTCTTGAAGTCAATAGAAATCATTCCGTATGCCAGCAAAAAAGAGTAGATAGCATTAAAAAAATAAAACCAACGCAGGAAAAAAAGAGATCCAGGATACCTCTGCACTCTGTCAAGCAAAAGCTCCTGGGATGATCATTACCATTTGCCTCAGAGGACTGGCAGGCATAAATGGATGTGCTGATGGGTAGAGTGCAAAGACAAGGCTCTTTACAGGGTAACTGGCTCATCAGGCTCCGATACATTATTAGGAAACAGTTCTTTAGTTCAGCATGCATGGGAGTTATAACCCTTTTCCCCAACTTTTCACCTAGGACTGGAGAGCTAGATAATTATCCTTTCTATCTCATTGCCAGTAATTATTTACTAATTTTATGACATTACCTACTTTTTCTCCAAAACTGTTTTGATTAGCTTTTCTGTCCATTGTTTCTAGGTCCTCCTGTTCCTCACCTGAAGAAAGAAGACCTGTGCATCTTTTTAGCACTACATATGGAAAGTTCACCAAGTAAATCACAGAATCCTGTGAGTTAAGTCAACTCAAGCATGTTCATTGTTATCAAGGCTAAAAAAGCCATAGTGTCCAATAGCATCTTGATTTAAAAATTGCTGACATGGTGTAGCAGGCAAAATGATCTTACCTTGGGAAAGTTTTACTTAATTCAATTTATTGCAAGTAAATACAAACTTCTGTTTACTGAATTGGGTATTGAGGGAAAAAAAGAGAACATAAGGAGTTAAACACCAAAGTAAACATCCTTCCTCCGTTTTTTTCCAGGTTCAACTTAAGCCAAACACCTACCCTCCCACCTTCCTAGTCTCATCTTCCCTTGTTCTCACCGTAGGTTTTTCTCAGTCAGTCCCAATTCCTTCAGTGAGGCGACGGGTGGTGCAGGAGCTTGGGGCTGTGTGCGTGATGGTTGTCTGCAGCTCCTCTGTACTTCTTCCCAGTTTTCCTCTGCTCCTCCATGCTTCCTACTGGCCCTGCCCTGGCATGGGTTGTCTGCTGGCTGTGGTCCCTCAGGAGTGTCTCTGCCCCAGTGTGGGTCGCTTGTGGGCCACAGTCCTGCAGTTAGGATTTTAAAGTACTGTGCTTAGACTCTAATAATTTTTGGTAAATCAAAGCTGTTTGAGGTTTTGAAGCTACACAGATGTCTGGTGGTTCCTACCGTGAGTATCCTTTGAATAGTGTTGGCATTTGTTTGAAACTACACCTTGTCACTCCTTTCTCCTGTTTTGGTAGTCTGTAGTAGACCAGCTATTGCGATATTAATCTCCCTACTTTTTTCATGATTTTACAGGCTTTCCAAAGGTCTATCTACCTCTTACCCCTTTCTGGACTCCAGTCAAAGTATTTGTGCTGTTGATCTAGAATACAACAATTGAGTTATGTGCTGTAGACACACCAGAAGAGACTGAAAATCCACAAGAATCAGCATGTTTCTAGACTGCTTGATCCCTACCCTTTTTAAACAATTCTTTTTCTGTGGGATCCTTTGATTGCTATTACTTTACATACACATAATCTGGATGGACTGTCATTCACTGAATGGTTGTACATTCATTTGTATACATGTACATTTATTTGTTTATGTGCATGCAGTATGACAAAACTGGAATTGTCGTCTGTGAAGCGAGCAAGCCAAAGAGGATTATTACAATGGGCTGCTCAACAGAGGAACTTCATGCTGTGCCAAAAGTGCTGTTAAGGTTTCCTAATGCACTGAAAGGCTGTGAAGTTTACATGTCTCGGATGCCTTGCAATTATTGCGCAAAATTGCTGGTTCAAGGTCAGTATCAGAACTGAAATGTCTCCTAGACTAAGATTGCACATGTGGCATACTCACAGGCTGGTAAACTAGTCATGACAGTCATTTCTCTTCCTCTTTATTTTCTTCCATTTTGCTCTCTGCATTTTTCCTCAGTTGGTTCTATATGAATCATTCAGATCACTGTCAGAAGCTGATGTAGCTAAGTATCTTATACAATAGGTAGCTGTGATTAATAGAGAATATTAAGATGTGATTCATAATGTCATTGTACAAATTGTTGGTATTTACTAACACATGGATCATGAAGAGTGCAAGTCATTAAATGAAAAAAGAGCCACCAGAGCTTGTAGAGATGCTTGTTAAATGAGAAAAAAAGTTAAATGAGTGGTCCCAAGGGATGTGGAAATCCTGAAAAAATAATACATAGATAATCAACCCCAAAAAATAAACAAAAAGAAAACAGCCATTCCCATTTAAGTCATTTATCAGACGAGGAATGTACCTCAGGTATTAGTATTCAGGATAACAAGGGAAGTAGGTAGATTTTTTGCAGACAAGTTAATCTGTAGTACTTCACAAATGATAACGCACTACCTATATGTTGAATTTTCTGGGTTTTTTTAGATGCCTAATTGATACACATATTTTTCCTTTACAATAACTTCAATAACTTCCTGTACCTTTTTAAAACAATCTCCTTGTTTTGGAAATTTTTACTACTTGGTAAATATAAGTAGAGACAAAAGTTTAATCACCTGGAAAAAAGAAAGTAATGAATTGTATATAAAGTTTCCCTTTTGACTATGAAAATAATGTGTTAATAAAAAAATATTTTAATATTATTTTACTAATGTGGGGAAACGCTGCAGCTTGCTTAAGTATATTCCGTATCACATTATGTTTATTAATGGAAAAAACAACCACTAGTATATTTCATATTTAATATTAATTTTGCATATATATTTTCTTTATTCAGCACAAGTCTCACAAGTGTATTACTGGCCGAATTCTGAAATTAAAAAGGCAGAAAGTCACCCAAACAATGATCTGGTAAAACATGCTAATGCCATCTTTACAGAAAGCTATGTTGTTGCAGCGGTATACGTACCAACAATAGACAATCAAAGAAAGATGCAAATACTTAATTCAAATAAAAGAGCATCTCCTGATGATGATCGAATCCCAATTACAGCTATAGTTGATGGGGAAATTAAAGGGGATATTTTAAAGCTGTTTAACTTGGAACACCTGAAAGAAAACCAACTGAAAAAATATAAAGAAAATCTTGCTACAGCAAAGAATTGTTTTCAAACTCTGGCAAGTTGCAAAGATGAAGAAATAATAATCTTAGAAGAGAAGGAATCCATTGTAAAGAATATTCCTAAATACACCCATGCGTTACAGCTCTGTGATTTATTAGCATCCAGAAGTGGTAAGTAAATTAATATTACTAAATTTAGCTCAGTAATTCACTCAGTGGTGAAAAATCCTACATAATTGTTAGTCATATTCCTGGGGATGTAATATACTGAAAAAAACCCCTTTAATTGATTACATTGCATTCTGTTAGGTAATTCATGAAACTCTGCATATCTAGCCAACTTTAGTATCACAGTGATATTTCCTGTGTTATAAAATTAATTCATGTTGCATCACTGTCTTACAAAACATATTCAGGATATCTGAAGAAGGCTGGTAGAGCAAATTGGGCAAAAATCTCCCTAAGAAAAAATGGAGCATATAGTTACTACCAGCTGGAGGTTTCTTTGCTGAAGGGGGAGTTGCTCCAGCACGAGCCCCAGGGCTGAGTAAGACCCAAAGAAAAGCAGTGCAGAGGTATTTAGTTGGGCTCTTTCTGTACCGCTAGCCACACTGGAGGAAGAGGAGGAATGTGCTTCTCCTGTCTTCCTCACCAGGTGGGGATTTCCAACTCCTTAGGCTGATTGCAAGAGGCTCTGGTTGGGCCCAGTTTCTCCGTGGTATCAAATGGCAGGCGGTCAGTTCCAACGTTGTTTTTTGGCGAGCTTTCCTATCTTTGCATTAAAGGTTTGCAAAACTGAAGAAGTACTGCTATGATAGGTAAAAAGAAAACAAAACTGGACATAATTATCTGTTACTTTCTCACGTTGTCCATTAGGCTGGCTGGTTGTGGTTGGTTACGCTGAAGATATTAGGCTGGTTTTTGTTCAGTCCTACTTGTGCAGGTTGAGAACAGGGTTCACTCAGCAGCACTGCAGATGTTTTCCACTTTATCCCAAATCCCTACTACTATTTCCCAATGCTTTTCCTACTGTTAGCTAAATGCATTTGGCTGCTTTGTGGAAGAGAAAGCATTGCAGAATTTGACTGCTTTTATCATCGTAACAGTTGCTCTTTGCTCATACATAAAAAAGTGAAGTCTTATGGCTCCCAGCTGTATCTCAGGCAGTCCCCATCAGCATCACGCCCGCAGCAGCTCCCCTGGGTCACCAGAAAGTTTCTAGCTTTCCTTTCCCTTTCCCACAAAAGACAATTTTGGGGGGTTGTTTCCTCTTGCGGGGGGGGAAGAGGGAGGGAGAGATCCTGGGCCGTAGATGTCACTGCATGTGCCCGTGCCTTGAGGAAGGTCTAACAGAACGTGCTGTTCAGGCAGAGAAAGTAGTTTTTAAACTCTTTCTGAGCTGCAACGATAGAAAGCATGCTAGTCTCAGCAGTGGGGAAGGTCAATGATTTTGGTACTTCTACACAAGAGCACTAGATAAGGCAATTGAGATGGACTACAGGAGACAGAGAGCTACAAGGACTGGAGGTAAGTGCATTGATTAGCCTAACATCTGGTTAGCCTTCTTGTCAGCAGTTTTCCTGGTTCAATATTTTCTGGAGGCAGTCGAGCAAGGAACAGCAACTTTTGTCCCAACAGGTGTGTTCTGTGTATCTCTGGACCAGCAGGCATGATTAAGAATGTCATACCTTTTGACCAGCAGGTTTGTTGTAATATCATAGTGTTGTATGAATTTATAACTGTGATTATTTGACTGTTTGTCCTCAGACAATAATAATGGAGTGGGGACGGTGATTTACAAGGAAGACAACATTGTAAGTAAAGGTTTACGTGGTCTAGGAAATTGTGCTCTTCTTATAAAAATGTGTAATCATGATCTATTGTCATATGAAAATGATGCCTGTAAGATTGCTATGTAATAAGTTATCAGGCATGGAAATGTTTAAAAAAGTCCATTTCTGCCATAAGAAATGCACTTTAAGTTTACTAGGCTTGTGTTTATGCATGTAAATGAAGAAGTTAACTTGCATCATATGGACTCTCTTAAAAAATGTTAGTGGAGTTGCAGTAATATATAACAACTTTTTTGTGGGGAAAAAAAGTTTATGTTCCCTAACTCTGTCCCAGAACATTAAGATGATGGATTATTTAATATACAGTCAGCAGTTAGAAGAGGTGAAGTCCCATGTTTGCTAAACTTTAAAGTAATGAGCTGATGTCCCTGGTGACATTGTTACTATTATCATATTGAAATTCCATGCTTGTTTTTATTTTATATGTTTTCAAAATGGACACAGCTAAGAAAATGTAGCTAACATTTTCCAAATCTTTTTGGTGACTTTGTGTTTAGCAGCCTCTTTTGTGTTAATTTTTTCTTCCTAATCAACTTTTCCTGTGATGATTTTTTATAAGCATTGTATTTCATGTTCATAGGAAAATGTATTTCTGGAGACAAAGATAAATTATCCTTTGGGGAAAAAAAAAATTCATGATTTTCTGAAACTTCACATATCATACAGATACATGATTAGGATCCACAATCAATCCTTTTGAAATGGAGATCTGCATAAACATTACCAAACAGCATCACATGAGGACTCTCCTGAAGTTATTAACAGCTGTTAGGAGTTGGATTAGGCTGTAAATAACTAAAGGTCCCAGAACAGCATTACCTTTTGTTTCTTTCTATGTTGTTTCTTTCTAGGTTGCCCTGGGCTACAGTGGATATCCAAAAGGGGCAATGAATAGTTTATTTTGCAAGAAGGCAGATGTTGATTTTGACCAGCATGCAATTGTATGTGCAGAAGCTAATGCAATTATTATGAGGTAGGAACTCATTAAATATTTCGAAGGAATTAGACAAAAGCAGTCTTGGTGTTGGGTGCTTCATTAATGAATAAATAGTTCTCTGACTAATCTACCATGGGAATTTCCAAAGCGTAGAAAGGAGAAGTAATGTTACGTAGCATGGAAAGGAATTTAGTCTTATAAGGCACTGAGTACAATTGGTTTTTTACAGAGATCTAGGTCCATGTGATCTTGTATTCTAATACACCCGGCAAACTTATGTGACAGAGTCTCAGAGGTTCCTGCTAGTCCCCTGTCTCTGACCTCATGGAAGCCCAGTTCCTGTGGGCAGTCATGGGCAGGGGTCTTCACATGTGCTGGAGGTGGGAGTAGCCAGTAGCAGAGCTATTGCTTCTGTGTGGTCTCTGGTATTACTTAGCCATTGGAAATGCAGGGCAT
Organism: Gymnogyps californianus; assembly: GCF_018139145.2. Classification (NCBI taxonomy): domain Eukaryota; kingdom Metazoa; phylum Chordata; class Aves; order Accipitriformes; family Cathartidae; genus Gymnogyps; species Gymnogyps californianus. Next base: position 152,608,852 of record NC_059471.1, read on the forward strand.
CACAGCTGGGCGATCAACTTGAACTGCCTCCTTTGACACGCGCAAACTGAGTTTCATGAAGTTTCCTGCCTACGGGAAGTTTCTCTGCAGACTGACAGTGCTGTTGCAAATGCTTGTGCACGTGTCCCTGGCTGATGGTCCCTCTTCTGACAACTGCTTAGTGGGCAGTGTGTTGACTGAATGCTCTGCTGTCACCTGCTCTCATATTCAGGTGATTATGGTTTGGTGGTGAGGTGATTCCTGGATATGCATTTCGTAAACCAGAGTATCATCTGCCTTTACGGTGCTGTGAGTACACAAAGAGCAGGTAGATCCATTTCCCAAGTTGGCATGCTCATGGTACATACTGCAAGTAGTTGCTTGTCATGGGCTGGAGATCCCTTACCTCCCTTGGCCAGTGATAGAAGAGGAAAAAAGAGAAGAACCCACTCTAGGTTCCAAGAGAAATAATTCCTCCTGCAAACACACCTTGTTTGTAATTGTGACAATATTGTATTTTTTCAGTTCTGAGAGAGACCTGTGTAATGCTGAACTCATCACTACACGTAAACCCTGCCATGACTGTCTGAAACTGATCCGAGCAAAGAATATAGCAAAAGTCATTTGGCCTCTGCGAGACAGAAATGTAGGTGATATTAGAGACAGTTAAAAGCCATTCAAGGCTTGCTGTTCCTTTGTCCCCTCCTTGAGGACATCTTCCTAAAAACCTTGTACTTTCCCTTTGCTGGGGAGGAATTGCACACTCTTCAACCTTTCAGGCTGGGCCCTCTTCTGCATTGCCAGCTTCCAGCTTGTTTGCACCACTGGAGGTAGGCTGAGTGCCAAGGGAAGGATACCTCTCATGGGGGTATAGATGGTAGAGATGGCTGCTCCCACTCTGAAGGGGAAGGGGACGGGGACAGGGATGAAAGGTCCTGCCTACCAAGGCACATAGCCTTTAGATGGAGCTTCATGGGGCCCACCGTGCTCCCCTGCCCCCCCCAAACAGGCTCTGCTCTCCTGTCCACCTCCATAGGGACAGCATTGGCTGTGGCAGTTCCTCCCTCTTTGTGAAGCCACGTACTCTTTCTGAACAGCTCATGCTCTGCTAAAGGCATGTGTACAGCTCCCTAGAAATCCAGGGTCTACATGCTTGCCTGTCTTACAGTCTAAATATTCTAGCAGGGGCAGCTCTTACCTTCGAGACAGTGGTAAGGACTTTATAAACATTGTTAAAATCTTCGTCATTCTATCTTAGAAGTAATGTGTAGAGGTGATAATACAATGGGGAGAACAATAAGAGAAAATAGGGTACAGAATGAGAAAAGTTTAGATTATTCACTGTCCAAATAATACTGACAAGAAGAGAATATCTAGTTGTTGCACATTAGAAACCAAAAAAATAGCCATTATCCTGTAAGGGGCCTGGTAATGTTCTCCCATGCACCACTCACGCGCAGCTGAAGTTGCTATTCTGTAGCACATTTAACTTAGTAAAAGCAATGACTATGGAAAGTTCTTACTTGCTGTAGATTCAGGTAAATGCCTAGTTGGAGTGGATGGTTAGATCTCTTTGTGCTGGTAGGAGTCACTGACTTCAGATAATCCTTACCCTTTCTTCTCTGTGTTCCTACTGTCTCTTCCTGAATTAACTTCATAAATTTGCTCCAGTTTGCAACAGTATTAAAAACATAGGATGATTCATAGGTGATTACAACTGTTTCCTGATTCATCACCAAATCTAAGCTAAGAATAACATTTTTTTGGTGAGTAAAGACATTTGTAATACTTTTCTTGAGACTGGCTAGATCAGAACAGGATTGGATGTAAAATACCCAGCATGACATGTATGCCGTTGCAAGGTAAGAAGCCTCTTATGTGTGTTGGCCCAAGAACGGTGATGCCAAACAAGTAGTGCAAGGCAGGCAGTGTCACAGCTTGCACTCTTCTGAATTCATAATTTCCTAAAGCTGCAAAATTCTCACTAGCAACACAGGATGCATGGCGGTCCGTGAGCCAAAAAAGCATGAAACTTCTCCACAAAGTGGCATTCAACATTAAAACATAGAAATGGATTGCATTGAAGGACTTTCTTTTCCAATAAGAAAGTGATATTCTGTTTCAAGCAGTCAAACAGAGTTGCTGCAGGAAATTTAAGTTTGAATTTGTTTATATATCACCAGCCATAAATTGTGACACAACTTTGATACTACGTTAACACAGCTGTATTTAATATACAGAGTGCATTGGGACTACTACTGGTTTTCATTCTTGCAAAGAATTATCTCAGTGGATATGTGCACACAGATCTCTGTAGAACTGAGACCATACAGTTTTATTGATATGAGATAGAGTTAGTGAAGTGGAGTTATTTTTTCCTTTATCAGAACATAGCTCACTAACACAAATTATTTTTAATGAGCTTGATTTTTTAGAGGCTTTTTAGCACACTATTAATGTACATCCTAGATGATTTAGTTTATTAAAAAAAGCCTGTCAGATAATATAAAAATAGAAATATGAAATCAGAAAATTGTTTTTAAAAGTCTTTCATACTGTTTAATGGTGTATGTTATACGTTTGTCACTCACTGTGTTGTTTTGTTTTCTTATCAGCAATCCAGAGGATTAACTGAAGATCCTTCAGGTAATGATGTCCAAATAAGGTAATAGCAAATATGAAAAGGACAAGTCATATTAATTTTTAGCGACAATTACAACTGGCTCTGAAATATGACCATGTCAGAGGAGGAGTGGAAGAAACTAAACTGAGTGAGGTCATGACATGTGCTAAATGTGAGACCAAGACATGAGCATTTTGATTACGTAGGTGGTGACGAACGGTCTGTTGGAACAGGGACAGCTCACAGCAACTTGAAAGTGGAAAAGAAACAATGATTGCATCAAATTACTTCTTTGAAATCTCTGAGATTCTGCGTCTTGTTAGCATCCGTCCCTTTGCAATGAGTTAGTTAATTCAGTTACAGAGCTCATTTTTGCCAATTGTTCCTTATTCATGTCTCCTGTACTTCTGCTTTCATTTCAGAGGGGCGGTCTGTGGCTGCTGCCGATGGTGAACCAGCATAAAGCTCCACAACATCAACACGAGCTTTAGGATCCAGCACCCCCAGGCCCCCCAGTATATTCAGTGGTGTTGGGATAATCACCTTGTGATGGCAGCCGCTCTGGTTGTGCCTGCTCCCTTCCAGAAGCACACCTCATACCAATCCCCCTACCACCTCTTTTCTTATTTTTGCTTCTGCTGTGCTTTACAGGGATTTGCTTCTGTATGTGGCTTAAAGGTGGGAAAAGCATTTGCTTTCGATGTACCTCTAAGGGGTAGTCATGCCTAACTGTGAGGTGCCTGTAGCCATGAAGGCAGTGGTTATTTTCTGCAGTCCTCATTCCCTCTGCAGCTTTTCTTCTCTTGGATTAGTCACAGCATTTGAATGAGGATTTTTCCTTTTTCTGTATTGCGGTTTCCCTCACATTTATTTTATTTCATTTGATCTTCTTCTTTTTCAATATATCTATTTTTTTTAATCCTGTAATCTTTTTCAGCTGAAAAGTAACTAGTTGCCTGTTGCCTTGTTTCTCTCTGCCCAGGGGTATTTGGTGCTTGCATGTTCTTCCCCCTTCCTTCTCCCCTTTTTCTCTGGTGTAATATATTGTTTAATTTTGTTTCTTATTCATGAGCCTCTTTATATTTCCTCTGATAGTCGCATACCTGTTTTTAATTGGTCTTTGTGCCATGTTGATCATGTTTTAGACTTAAATTTGATCTCTGTCCTTGAAACACCAGACCAATTAATGTGGAATATGCTTTCGTATTTTTCCAGGCTAAATCATTTTGCTCTAAATGAGCCAGGGGTTTGCAGACTATGGTGCTGACAGCTGCTTTTGTCCTTGCCTATAGACTCCCTCAACTGCTGTTTCAGTACTGGGATTTTCTAGGACGACCCCAAACCCAGAATCAACTATGAAAATCCTCTTGATTTTTTAAATATCATTGTGAGAATGTTATTATTTGTGGCTTGTTAGCTTTCAACAATTATTCCTTTTACACAGCCTCTTTAGAATGAGATCATCAAAGTGCTTTGCATGGGATTAAATTGAAGGTTATGTCACTTTAAAAAAAAATAAATTTGTTTGCAGTTTTCAACATGTGTCCTCTGACTGTGTTCCCTTTGGAGATGGTAAAAGCACACCATCACAAACCAAGTGGCAAGGCCTATGCCATGATAGCACTTGGTACTCATGTTGGAGTGGATGTTGCTATGACTGGGCATGTATTTGTTTCCTTCACACAAGGTACATGTCCAAGCAAGTCTTGGACAAACCTCTGTTCCTCATTTCACCCTTTCTCTCTGTTATCAGGTATGAAAACATGTGTAGGCTCTGTGCTTAGTGTGGAAACTGAGAAGGCAGCAGCAGAAAGAGGATTTTGATACAGGGTGGCACGGTAGTGTGTGTGTGCGCATGCATGCAGCAAGGGCGTGAAGACTAGCTGTAATTTCAAAGGACATGCCACTCGTTACATGACGTAGGTATGGCTAAGCCATGCTACAGGCATCCTGTAGGAGAACCTTTACAGAGCTAAATGCTATATGTAAAAATAACATGGTAGTATCGTAAGTCCAAAATCTCTCCATTCTCCACAATCATGCACAGGCTTAATTTTCAAATAAGATAAAGTCTTGGGAAGAAAGTTGTGCATCTCTCATTTTAACTGCAACGACTTTCCCTGGGTCATGCAGAAACCCATGAAACTATCAGAAATGTAATCCCCATTGTAATCGCATCCCAGTCTGCTGTTTTAAGAGCATGCCCATCACTCCTGGCAAAGATGGAACAAGAACTTGTGTAAGTTTGCAAAGAATGCTAGACTGCTGAAAGGACTCATTTTCTTGCAACCAATGTTGTTAGACTGCATCTAACTCACTGCATAATACTAGAGCTTACCTATCAGAGATTATGTTAGTACATGTCAGACGCTGGCCTTTTTAATCACTGAATTATGTGTATTTTTATGTGTATGGATATAATGTATAATTTTTAAAAAGTGTCATGCTATGTTAATGACACTGAAATTTAAATAATCACACAATGTGTATATGCACATAGTATCTTTTTTCCCCCGAAGCTTACAGGTTGGTATCACTTGCTAACAAAATATTTGCTTGTGGCATTACTGAGAAAATTTTCATGACTATTTCACCATCCTGCCATACTGTAACTGTCAAATTATCTGTTCTAAGAACCATTCACTTAAAAGAGTAAGACAAAGCCTAGGGTGATCTCTCTTGGCTGTATTATGGGATACCGGTAATGTAACCAGGGAAAGTAGGAAGTGTTCAGGACTTAATCCTATTAGAGGACCGGCTAAGCCTAAGCAGAAGAAATATGGATTCAGTTAGATAGAGATGATTAAGGTGCTTAGCCTTTTTATTATAAATCATCAAGCTTTGTGTGTGATGGTCTTCCTATAAATCATAAAGCAATTTATCTTAGCCTTGTAAGCAAATGATTTTTGCAAGCATTTTGCAAACATTTGCACAAAAAAAATACAGAACTGATAGTAAAGGCTTAGCCTTCCTGTGATAAATAGCATAGCCATGAAAGGATAATTATTTTCATGACAACGTAGTTGGATAAATAACATAGATCAGAACAAGAACTAACGAACTAATAATGAGAATAAGAATGTTATTTTTTCCAATTGAGTTGTTCAAGGATGAGTCCTTTATCCTGTCTCTTTGACTTTGGATTCTGAATGGTGCTGACACTGAAAGGAAGGAGGAAACCATTCTGCTTTCAGAGTATAAAAACATGTGTGAAAGCTGAAACTCCCTCTGCTTGCCAGTGCAGGTATATAAGCATCCTGGTGGTTTGAAGGAAATTACTTTGAGACTTCAGGGAACTGCTATGTGAAATTAAAGTAAATATAAAAGGCTAGTATGAAAGGCCTCTGTGGAGACTGGTGAGCACCCACACAGTTCTCTGGTCAGTAATTGATGTCGCTTCCAGCGGTAGGCACCCCTCCACCTATGTTTTCCTCCTTGTTCTTCACTGGATCTATGGATCCTTTGCCTTTTCTTATTCTCAAGTAGATGTGGACATAATCAAATTCAACCACTACAGTATTGTGGGATCTAATTCTCAAAAGAAGGTAACATTTCCTGTAAACCACAATTGTCTCCATATCAATTGAATTTCAAATCACCCAGAGGCCTTGGAAACTATTAGAGGAATTTCCCAGAAGGATTACTTAATTGGATTAATTTTGAAGTTACTTATTAGTGGCAACATTGTCTTTTGTGTCCCACCAGCCAGATGTGAGTGAGTGCCAGGCTGAGTGAGGACTGCACAACTGACACATCACAACTGGGGTGGTTACTTAAGTTTTCACTTCATGCTTAAGTTTTCACCTAGTATTTGATTCATATTCTTATTGCAGAGAAGAGTCTCATTGCATTGCAAAGTATCATTATTAAATGTAACTAAATTTAAAATTCTGCTTTGATTTATGCTAGCATTTATTAGCTTGTTACGCAGCACAAGGAATTCTTTCACTCATCTTCTCCCCACAACAAAGTGAAGTTATACGTGCATTAGCCACGAGGTGGCAATACAAGAGCTTGATATGCTAAATTTTGCTGGTATTCGTAGCATTCACGCAGGTTAGGCTTTGGGGTATTAGCTAAGTAAATATATTTGCAGTGTTACTGCAGAGTTTGACTCTGTTTGCCAGTGTGTAATATGTGCTCCACATCTGCATAATTGACTTAATGCAAAAGCCCAGGAAGACTAAGCTGATTTTCTGGATCAATACTTTATGCCTTTTATGTCGCTAATAATTGATACCTGTATTTAAGTGGCTCAGTAGTCAATGAGAGATGTTATGCTAGGAACTCAGCTGCTGTTAAAAGCAAAATATCTTAGGAAAGGGGATGCACTGGCGACATACAGCTGTCCCACTGTGAGTCCTCGTCTGGCTTTAACTCCTGACCTTCCTAAGGTCCAAAGGAATCTGGTCACCTCATACGTATGGATTTCCCAGAGAGCTGATTGCTTCACTCCATTAAAGTCTGCTTCTGTCATCCAGGTTTTTGATTCACTTTTCAGCATGGCTGATGCTTGTTTTCCTGCATTATAAGAGCATTCAAAAGTGGTGTCAGGTGGAAATAGTTCATTTCTAGCCTTTTTCATCCTTTCTTGTAATTAACAGTATTTGTGTTGTTTGCAGGCATAGGCAAAGTAGTAATATCTCTGTTTTCTACACTTACTTTCAAGGACTAGTTTTCCACCCACTGTAATGGAGGAAGTATTTTAAGACATTTTCTATTTCGATGTTACTTCTTTCAGTAGAAGTCAAAGCTACAGTTTTCAGAAGGTGGGGGTTTTCTGTTTGTTTTTCTCATTCAAATAAGACTAAAAAATGTCTAGCATAAGAAACAGATGGTGGACTTGGGAGATGTCTCATGTCACTATATTCACCACAGTATTTATTTGGACATGGGGAAGTTATTACAGATGCGCATTTTGCTATTATTTCGCACAAAAGTGATAACAGCCTGCTGCTGTCTTCTCTTGACATGGTACCAGTTTTCGTCTGAGCACTTTATGGGAAATCTTACTTTCAATCAGACAATGCATTGTGAAGTCAGTGTGTTAGCAAATACATCTTTCACATACACGCAAGTTTGTGGTTTAGTAAATAAATAGCAATATAAAGGAGAGGAACACAGTAGGAAGCCTTGAAAAAATAAATAACTTGAGATGTGAACTTCTATCAGAAGGATTTGAGCTGAAATTCCGCCTGTGAGTGGGTGTTCAGGCTGTCGGATCTGCTGTGGGCACACATGCTGAGAGTGCTGTGTATTTCAAATAACATACAGCTACTTCTGCAAGGCCATCGACGGCCCGTGTCGGTTCAAACACTTTGCCAGGCCAGGGGCATTGGCACATGCGTGCCCTTGTCCTCTCAGAATTCAAGATTCACAATTTCTAAGGCTTGAAGGAAACAGTTGGCTGATCTGCCCTCTGCACAATACTGACCACGGGATTTAACAGTTAACAGGGACCTGTATTTGGCAGGGGCACATACTTTTAAAAGGCACCTGGAGTGTGGTGTATCGCTATCATCTGTTAACATCAAGCTGCCTGCTTAGACAGTTGATAAACAAACTTTGTCTTCAAAGCTGATAACAGCAGATTTCTTCTGGGAAAACGTGCGTGATCTCTCAAGCCTCTTCTGTTTCTGGAGGCTGTGTGCATGCACGTATCAGCTTTCTTGTTTACATACTGCACAGCCTGAAGCCACACAAACCTCTGGCTGTGTTCCTGGCAGGTTACATATAATAAGCTTTAAAAAGCTGGCTGGTGTTTGAAGAAATGAAAGTGAGCTTTGGGACATGATGTTTGAGGAAATGGTGGCTACTGCTTTTCCCTTACAACTTTCTCCAGTTACGTTCACTAGCTCGTGGGTGAGGTGTTAGCTGTAAAGCCCGATGTGAGCCACTTCTCAGTGATCACACATAATTGGCTGCATGAGCAGAAGGCTAACTCAACTCAGTGTTGATTGTAATTGATAAAATAGTATTTCTGTCCACCTAAATTGTTCTGTAGTGTTAAATGAAGAAGATAATTTCACACTTTTATTAATCCATGGGTTTTGGACATTGCCCTAACAACTGTGACTGTACAGAGTAGCATGTATGTCTGGGAAGGGAGAATTAAAAAGGGAAGAGAGGAGCAGAATATGACCGCTAGCCTGAAAGTACAGTGCTAAGGAGAGAGACTACACACCATATACTTTTCTTCCAGAAAAATAAAAGCCATTCTTGGAAATGCCCAGTGTCCTATATTGTAAGTTCTCCTCTGTGAATGAGTATGAGTACTGCTTCCTGTAGCAGCCACTTTTTTCTTCCCTAAATTTTGGTGCTCATTAGCATGGGTAGGATATGAAAAAGGCAGAGAAGAGGAAAAGATCTAAGCATTCAGAGGCAGCCACAGAAAGCTTTACTGAAATATTTCTGCTTATCTTGCCAGAAACAACCCAGAAAATCTTCCTGGAATCTCTAAAATCTTCCTGGACTGTACCAAGGTGTTTCAGTGGGGCTTGGGGCAGTGGGAGTGAAGTGCTTTCCAGGCTTTATTCAGAGCAGCAAATTTAATTCTCACTGTGTTCCTCCAGTCTCCTGTCTATCTGTTCTGCATTTGTTGAGCTGGGAATCAGCTTTCAATGAAGTCAGTAGATATGTTTTAATTGACCTTAAATAGCAACATCCAAACAAATCCTGCTGAAACTTAGCTTGTGTTTATCTGATATCAGAAGATGTCATGCTGCTTTGACTCGACACATTAAAACATTCAGTGAGATGGGGGTGAGAATATCTTCTTTAAGATATAGTATAGGTAATAAAATATTCCTTACTCCCTCCAACTCCCTTTTCCCTTCCTTGCTTTTACACCTCAAAATGTGGTTTTCAAACTCTAAGCGAACTAGGGTTTTCAAACTAAGTAAACTTTAACTATCAATAGCATGTTTCCATATTTTCATAAGACACCTGGAACATTTTGTAGCACTTGGCATTTGATGTAACATGATGCTGCTGTGTCTTCTCTTACAATGTAGTTTGTTTTTCTTATGTGTATCTTGACACGGATACCGAACATTTGTTCGGTTGTTGTATTGCACATTTCTGTTTCTGATTTAAGGTAGTGAGTATATATTTAAATCAAATAGCAGGAACCTGGTGACCACTTAAGCAAGTGATGAAACATGTTGTTCCCTGATGTAGACAACAGTGTCAGCTTTCATTCCAGGTTGGTGGTTATTTTCCTTATACTGCATCACGTATATAAATAGCTGTTGTTGATGTTCGCAGATGATTAATTTGATGGGTCTGTGGTCTGAAAGCTAATAATTTACATTCCTGCTCCACTCCTGGAAGGGAGATGCTCGCTCTTTCGTCCCAGGAATTGCTAGTCAATGCACTCTGTTCGGGCTATTCATACCCTGTTTATTGCTACGTGATAAGGGGAAATTATAGAGTGGGATTCTACCTGAAATCTTTTAGGCCTGTGGGAGTTCCGCCAACATGTCACAGACTTCTCCACGTACATGATAAGGCAAGCTGCAAATACTGATAAAAGGAGGGGAATTACCAACTGGAATCTCTTATTGATCTACATCAAGCTCAGTGCTGTTTGTAATACCTATAAATGATGTGGAAAAGTAGGTGGTTAGTGAATAGTTGATGATGAGGAGATGATAGCAGCTCCCAAAGACATTTCAGGATGCTCTCATCCAATCACGTTTAGAGATTTGCTGTGTATCGAGGTGCTATTGTATCTGATCTGGCTTGTCAGACATCATGGAGATATCAGAATGGGGGCTGAATGGAATTCAGGAGGAGGAGAAACCTTAAAATTAATGTTTCTGCTAGGTTGGTACGAAAAAATCTTTGTCTGAAAAGCAGGATCCACTGAGAGGAAAAACACTTGTTCCTTCTGTTACCAGAAATGCTTTGTTACAAGGCCCAGTTACAAATGGAAAATAAAGGCAGTCTATGCCCAAATGCATTTGTAGTTTAAATACAAAGCGAAGCAGTAGTTACTACAGACAGACACAGAATATGAAGAAACAATGGGAAATGATGGACAGACATAGTCTAAATTGCAGCATGACAGGAAATATATTTAGGCTGATGAATACAAGTGTATCTTTGCCATTTCATTTTTATTTGGAGAGACATGTCAGTGTTTTTGCAATAATAGTCCAAGAAGTAGATGAGGGTTTTGCACAATGCAGGAGGTTTTTTTGGTACAGATGCAATGTCTAACTGCTCTTATCAGCTGAGGCTTAAGAAATGCCCAGCCCTGTCTCCAGCCCCATCTCCTTTTGCTCCTGATGGGACCTCCTGGTCCTGACTCACCCCTCGATGTACCCCGTGGGGCTGAGCCCCTTGGAGGTCTGTCAGGTGGGGGGTTGCCCTCAGCCCCCTGCTTGTCCCCTGTCCTGGGGCAGCCGCACATCTGGCTCCCCAAAACGCTGGGCAGCCTGAATGTGGCATTACGGGGCATGCGTAGGAAAGGCAGGTCCATCAGTGAAACACAGGATGTCAAGGGATGCTGGGTGTCTCAGAAGGGTGCATTTTATTTTCTGGGTTGCCTGAAAAGTGCCTACCTTCCTCTGCAGCTCTTGGCGCGAGCCTGTTCCTAAATCTCACTCCTAGCCCTTAAGATGCAGCCATTTCTCGCCTGCTTGAAGCTAACCACAAGATCAGCCTCATTGTGGCTGGGGTTATTAACACTGCAAGGGCATGTCAGCACTTCTGCGTGATACTGGTAAAAATCGATAGCCCAGAACCATGAAGTTTTTAAAAAGCAGTGGGTTTTGCTGGCTGTGAGCTGTAGTGAGTGTCTGGGTGAAGCGTCTGTCGGCCCAGAAGCCTTGTTTTAGCTGTGAAGTTACGATGTTGGCCAGACCAAGCCAGCAGAGACTGAAGAGCAGCCAGAAATACCAGCTTCTCCATGGTGATTCAATCCAAGCCATGATGCCTCCCATCAATGCGAGGAGTGAACTTCTGGAGGTGATGGCTGCTAAAGAGCGTTAGCTCAGCCTAATGCTCGCTCTCATTATCAGCTGAAAGTATGGCTGTGGTCCCACATGTCCCCAGAGCTGTAAAGTGGTGGGTTTTGGCCCGTTATTTGCCTTCCCTTTGCCAATGTAGCACTACACAGCAGCTGCAGGCTGGGAGACATCCATGGAAATTGAAGCTGCTAAGTCATGATTTGGGTAATGGAGACTCAAAGATTTCCTTAACCTGTTGAAACAGATCTGGCAATGGACAATCCTCCTTATTTCTGTGGGACTCCAGTGACATGAAAACCAGGCAGACAATGGCCCTGTGTATCTCTGTCTGCAATGGCTTAATTATCCTTGCAAGTAAGAAGGGTGACAGTTCCTCAGTACGATGTGTATCTTAGCATTATGGCGTACTATAGGGTATTGTTAGCTGTTTACATTGCTTAACTTTAATGTTAAACAAGACAAGCTGTTCCAGAGCCCAGGATAACTCCTTACTGCCAAATAGAAGGGAAGAAGTCCAGGTGCAGCTGTGTAAGCACTTTAATTTTTTGTGTGTGTGAACCTCAGATAACCCTGAGGAATTCAGTATTCAATCTTTATCATGAGCACACAAACAAACATGTTTTCTATAAATAGCAATTTCATTAACAGTGATAGGTAAAGGAGCCTCTTGCATGTGTGGCTTTGATATTGTGGTTACGCACAACCATTGGATCATTTTTAACATTTATTAGATATAATCATGATTACTATATAACCTTTTAGGTTATATCTGTACACATATATATGAAAGTTTTTTTTAAAAAGTGTATATAAAAATAAATATGCACACATACACATACATATACATCAATACAACCCTGTAGCCCTTTCAAAATACACTGAAGCTCATGTGAGGAAGTAAGAGCAAAGCACGGGGAGATTAACCCCACTGTTGGAGACTTTCCCTGCTGGCTAAAACCAGTGCAGCTGGCTCTTTGCTATCTGTCTTCCAAAGAATTGGATTATGGCCTGCTGACGTTTGTTTAGTTAAACGCATTTGAGTAAAGAGGAAGAGCACAGGTAACTTCAGAAGCCAACTTTAAAAAAAAAACCAAACCAAAAAACCCAGAAGCGTGGTGCCTGCACTCAGCACAGGCAGCTTTGGCAGCTGCTACGATGGTCCTTCAAGTAAGCTCAGTAATCCAGAGCAACTGCTAGTTACCTCCAAAACACGTTGAGATATTTACTAGGGGCTGCCAAATGTTGTAAGTAAGTCCACCTTTTCACCTACTGTGACTAGTTGCTTTTGGTTCTTTGGAGCTCTCCACCCCATATCTCCGGTCACAACAGCCTCAGAAAAGCGCTCTCTTCCCAACTACAAGAAATGGAAATGTTCAGAGCCGCGTGCCCTCCCTAAAGTATTGTTTCAGCTTAAACTGATGACAAGTCCTGGGAACAAACAAAGTTGGAGCTGGGGAATGGGAAGAGTGCGGAAGAGTCAAGTCAGGTGGGGAAAAACAGCTGGGGAAAAGATACTTCAGAGAAACTTTCTTTACCTGAGAAATTTAAGAAAGGTGATCTTTGTCCAACCAGGATCTCTTCGGCCTTTTGTCACAATTGTATTTTCTTTGTGTGGCTACTGTCCTATGGTAAAAAAAACATTGAAAACCAAAGGGAAACTTTTCTGTTCACCGTAGTCCCTTGACTGGCTGCCTAGGTAAGATAACCTTTGTGTCTCAGGGTAAATAAAGATCTCCCCTGCTTTCTTCTTGAAGCCAAATTTCAGTGTTGATTTGAATGACAGATAGCAAAGCAGAATCAAAGAATACATTGATAAATGATCAGGATAAAAAGGATTTAAATGCAGCCATTCAAAGGTAAGTGGTAAATCCATTAAATGCAATCAGAATTATTAGACTATAAATCAGTTACAAAAGCTTCAGTGACACACTGGCTCAAGATACCATGCGGCAGCTACTGGGACAAAGTACGTACTTAGGAAGGTAGGCAGTCATTAGCCGTGAATCGTGCTTGTTCCCCATATGCTACATGATATAGATGTTTTATCATAGTGACATTTCTACTTCGTTTATTTTATTTGAAGCAGATAAGTCACTGTATTTCGCAGGCAGCATTTTTTTTCATAAGACTGCTCTTTAACAGTTGAAACCCTGTTCGCTTTTTGCTCATTTGTATTCCACTTGCTCTTTCCAGTTTACAAAAAGGTTTCCATGTCAGCATCTTCCCTTCAGATTATTTATTATTTTTGTTTGCTGCCTGGTACACAGTAGCATGGTCCTTGTATCCTTTAGTGCTTACCTAAAGGATCATGACAACTATGTGCAAATACTGGGGGCAAAAAAAAGCTGACTTGCCAGTCAGCAGTACTTTGGGGTGGAAGAAGACTTAGGGTATGGAGGGTTTTGCTGGAGAAATGAAGACGACGTTTCACCTGGCTAGCCATAACGTGCGAAAAGCAGCAGCAGTACAGATCCAGGACCCCTGGAGAGCCCCCACGCTGCTTGCGGACACTCAGGGGATGATTGTAGCCCAAGCAGTTGCCGCTGGTTCAGCTGAGACTCCTCAGGGCTTACTGGAGATCCTGCAGCTGGGCAAGTGCTCGGTGGTGCTGGGATGTGGCCACCCTAATCCTTCCCACTGTGGTGTCCCCCGTGGTCCTGCTGAGGGGGTGGGTGGTGGGCTCCAGCCTGCCCTTGCCGTCCTTCTGTCCTGTTGCTCCTGCCATCCCAGATGTGCAGCTGGGCGGTAAGAGGGGTGCTACTCCAGGGCTGCGGTCCTGGGAGGCTGGGTGGCCACCTCTGGCCGAGGCAGATCTTCAGCCTGTCTTTGGGAATACCACGTGCTGCAGAAACAGAGGCCCAAGTGCATTTTTTATGTTTTTGTTTCAGGTTTTTTTCCTCCCTTAATAGTGGAGTTATACCAGGAATTAATTTAGCTTTGGCATGTATAATTTCCACTGTGTTTATAATGAGTTTCCTTTGTGCTGAGCAGCTTGATTTTTGTTTGGTTGTTTAATATTACCTGATCTGTTGCACTGTGATGGATGATTAATCTTTACCAGTTGTGTTATTAAGCAGTTCCTACAAAGTATGAATTCAAAAGTCTGCGCTTCCTGTTCTTCCTTGATAGAAAGGCTGGGCACATGTTGCATTTCATTTCTAATTACATACATTAAGGTGAATTATGTGCTATTACTCAAAATAAATTGCTCTTTGATGTAAGTTCAGCATATGAATGGCCGGTTATAATTATACCAAGTTAAAACAGAATTTAGTACTATTATGCCTAGTCCAAAATAATTCTGTGTGTTTTATAACAGAATCAAATCAGCAATTTTCCATTGTTTCTCAGTTCAATGTGGCCATTATGAAAGAATTTTTTCCTTTGTAGATTTGAGCTAAAAATTCAAGTGGTATGTGAATGGCATTGACAGAGGCAGAGGAAAGGTGATCCTTTCTAGTTTACTGTCTCCAATTTCCATATCCCTTCAAAGGGAGCAGCCACTGGGTGACTCACTGCACTGGCGCTTCAGTTCATTTCACTTTTGTGAACACGCTGAGTTCCCAATATATGTGCCAGTATTTATCATAGGAAAACACCACTCCAGTGTCTTAGCTGCACTGTGGAGTAACATAAAACAGAGTTATATACAATTTGGGGTAGGGGGAGAAAGGGAGGACACATGTTCTGTTTTCAGTCATTTAAAGATCCCGTGGATGTTCCTGGGGTTGTTTTGGTGATAAATACCAATCCTCTGCCATGCTGGAATGCACAGACAGTTCTCTGCTGGAGCAAATCAAGCATCTGCTTTTAACACAAACATAGGACATTTTAAATGAGAGGACTAAACACATTCCTGGTGTCAGACCTTAACTTCAAGGGGTTTGGTTATTTTGGTTAATCTGTAGCTAGCACACATATTGTGCTGGATGGAATTTGTTATCAGCTGTAGTTACAGGCAGCTCCAAGGCTGTATGGAGCCGTGAGGCTCTTCAGCATTTGCAGTTCTGCTGTTTGGCTGCCTATTTTACAAGAGTGTGTGTGTGTTTGCTCCATTTTGGTTTTAATTATTGGCGGTAAGGAGTGAAATATGTTTTGTCAGGAGAAATCTGGAAGTGCTTTCTCAGGAGAAAAATAATTAGAAAGGTTAATGCAATCCACTCCGTAAAAGACTTTAAACTCATTTGCTTGGCAATGTGAAGCAGATGCTTTGTTCACACAACTATATTAAATTAGCCCTGGGGGTGTTCCATTACTGTTTCTCAAGTACAGCAAAAATGGCAAGTTAAATATATATCAATTTTAAATATTGGAGATAAAGTCGGCTTTCAAATGTGTACAGTGCCCAATGCAAACTACAGTCATTTTACTGCATGCTTTGTTTCACACAGACCTTAGGAGAGTGAAAATTGGAATTGTAGCTTTTCTGCATTAAAATGATAGATCTCCTTGGATAGGCTGTGTAGGAATGTGATTTTAATAGGATGGCAGAATCAATATTGAAAGCCCTGACCTGCAAGTCAGTTCCTTGCAACAAATGGAGACCAACTTTGGGAACAATTTCCTATTGAGGTAAACGGACAGAGCCAATGGGTTGCCCCTGGCCGAGAAAGGCTTGCTCATTTTTTGTAGAGAGGTTTTCAGGACAGGTTGTATGTGCATACAGAATTGTAAAAGGCCTCATCCTGCTCTTTTTGGGCTTGCAGACTACATGTGCTGGGCCATGAGAAGCTGAAGTGGGCCGGGAGTCCGGCCCAGCAGCAGTCTCTCTCATTTGATATTGCCAGGGCAGTACACCAGCTTCTATCATGTTTGCTCTGGCACAGCGATAGTAACACTCACCTGACACAAATCACACCCGTGACTCTCACTCAACGCCTGCTTGTGCCTATCTGGCTAAAATTCTGGCTGCGGTTCCAACATGCAGACTTCCTCACAGGACGTTATAATCCAGATGTTTCAACCAGAAGAGGCAGAGGCTAGCTGTTAGTGGAAAAAACCTTTTTGATTCAGTATTTCAAAGCTAGGTAAATCTGTTGTTGGGCTGCATATAAAAACAGTCTTAATCTCCCATCAGTTTTAGAATCATTGGTTGTACAGACCATGTTTCCTCCTGTAATCCAGAGAGGAAACAGATTTTACAGCAGAAAAAACCTTGTTCAGGTATTGGGGCGAGCGTGCCTCGAACCTGTTGTGACCCCACTGTTGGTGCTAATGTGGGATGAATAGCTGGAGTTAGAGATGCACAAAAATGATTAAAACGGGAAATTTTGAGTTCTGTGAATTTCCTCCCTTTGAGGTTAGCAGTTCCATCTGTCATTTCAGTTACGATAAGTTTGTTATCTCTGCAAATAACTTTTCACTGCTGAAAGCATAGCCATCCCTCTGCTGGGATTAAGGCAGAATTTTGCAAGGAACAGGGGTAACTTTGGGGGTAAGATAAGAGAAGCTGTTTCTCAAGAAAGCACTTGAGAGGAATTAATGCTGCTCAATGTGTTTCTTGATCGTTGCTTGAGCCAAGATTTCATGTTTTCTCAGGCAGATGGGACAGCAATATAAAACTTCTGCATTTTATTCCCTTGTTCTATATGCTCAAATTTATTACTTCCCCTTTGTCTGGCTAAACTCAAAGATATATGATACAGGAAAAGCTACTTGGCATAAATACAGAAATGCAGTTCAGTCTGAGGCACAGAGAAAACAACTGCAGAGGCAGTTTTCTTAATGGAACGTGAGGTTTTCATTTTATCACTGCACTTCTTTCCAGGTCATCTGTCTGGGTGACCTCCATGAGTAACATTCTTTCAGCACAATAAATGCATTCCCCTCAGGTATGCTGGTGAAGGGCCCAGCCTCAAGCTCTTCTCTCACAATTGTGAAGTGCTAATAAGGCAGCTGCCCAGTAGCCTTCCATTGTTTCTTGCTTGCATTGTCTTTTACAGCATTCCTGGCATCTGAAATGTGATTTATTTATCTCTTGTCTCTATCCAGCTGAAGACATTACAGCACTTGTGCTGGGTAGTGATGCCCTTCCCAGTAACTGTTTGGCTACCTCTTTCCATGGTTTGAGCCCAAGTGAACTTGCCTCAGCTTGGGAAAGACAAAAGCCCACCTGCCCGGCCTCCATCCTCTTCTCTCCCTTCTCCCCCAAGCTCTTCCCCATGGGAAATGGGAATCCTCTAGAAACTCAATGTGGGGTACCCAGCCATGGTCTGCCTGGCTAAGGGGCCTTCTGCCCAAGTCATGCTGGCTGTAGTTATTTCTTTCCTTTGACTGACATTTTACTCTCCTCAGAATGAAAGTTTACATATCCCATATTAACCAAAATATCCCCAAATTCTGTGTAACTGAAAGGAAAGGTGGCCTATGCCATTCATTTGTTATCTCCTCACTCAACAAGAAGTCCTGGGGAAAGGAGTCTTGCCCTAAAGGGTTGCTATGTTTCTAGAGTTCATCAAAAAGTTTCAGAAGCCAGTTTCTTGCCTTCTAGGACGTTTGGCACCTGGCTTGGTACCAGCAGCCTGAGTCTACATTGGAAAATGTAATGAAGTCCAGCTCAGCCTGTTCACATACAGTCATTCACAAAAATACGTGAAAAATGGGGGCAACAACAGGCTTGAACCGGTCTGCTGAATTTGAAATTACAATGTCAAGGTGTTTTCCAGGCACTTGGCATAAGAGAAAACTAAAAAAACCAGAACCAAAACAAAACCACACTCCCCAAAAAACAACAGAAAAAAGCAAAAGAAAGAGAAGATGTTGATAGGGTTCATACCACTGAAGTGCTCTGGCTGGGGCATCTCCATAGGCTGTGTGTGGCCATAAGATACTGTTCATCTGGGGAGTCACTGAGGAGTTCAGGGCTGCCAGACCAGTGTCTTCTCCTGGGTGTTTAGGCTCCCACAACGCAGCCAGGTTGCCTTCGCTTAAGCTAAAAGGCACCCTCCAGCAAAGAGGCCCATTGGCTTCAGCTAACTCACCCACAGTATATGAACCTGGAATTGCCATCTTCCTGGTCCCGTATTGCTCCTTGTCATCCTGCTTTTATTTTCCCATCTCTCCTATCCCACTCTCTCTTTTTTACCCCTTATTGGATTCCCTGGCCAAAGTGACCCTTACAAAAATGCTACAAGGCACTGAAATCATGCCTTTGAAAGCCTAGTTGCTTGTATGGAGGAGGGAGTTTGTAGTTAAACTGCTTTTACTTCCTCTGCAGTAATATTGCAAGTTAAATAGAGTGCCAGGGTCAAAAGTGTCTTTTTCTGGCTTAATTCCTTCCTCTCCTCATTTGTACGTGCTTGTTTTGTAGGAAACAGGGGCACGTTCCAACAGCAGCAGCTCTAGCCCCAACAACTTCTTCTCATTCCCCACAAAGTCTCAAGTGCTCAACACCATCTGAAAGGACTGTCAAACTGTCACAGAGGAGTTTCACCTATCAAAGGTGTTGTATAATGAAAAGGAATAACAGTATTCAGTTAAAAGTGCATTTACCCCCTTAGGCTGAATGCATTTTTTCCTTTTTCTGTTTTTTTAATGATAGTTTTCACAGTTGGAATAGGGGTACTTGCACACGAAACTGCAGACAATAGTTCCTAACTTTCGACTGGTAAACATTAATTTTATTGTCATAATTCCTCTTGTTTTACTTGGACACCTTCTTATCAGAATCAGGGGCCCTATGAGATCCCAAAACAATACTCTTACTTTGTTATGTGGTAGCCTGTCAGGTTTTATTTCCTAAATATGTTTCAGGTTACATCCACACCCTAAATGCCTTTAATAGTTTGATTCTGTTATGTCAAGGCTACTAACCTTGATGTCAAAACGCTCTTGGGTCCAGCTCATATTCACTAAAACTGCCTTATGTGGCTACATGGCCTCTTGCAAAATTCCTGGAAAAGTGATGAATATGTTGGCGATTAGGAAAGCACACATGAATCCACCCTGCTGAAGAAACTAGGACTCATTCAAGGAAGGGCGGGATTAGTGGTACCAAAGGATTTCATGAGAAGCAAGCTGTTACCTCTGGAAATTTGCTATTCAGCAGCACAGGAATTCTGATTAATTGCTGCTGGCAAATTGCTCCCGGCAGTGCTATGTTACACCTTCGCAAGAAAGGCTCACTGGAACAGGACCTGGACTGCCCAGTCCCTCCTGCCAGTGCTCTGGAACCATTTAGTCCTGTTTTGTTTTGTTTTGTTTTGTTATCTTGGGCCTAAATATTTATAGCACCATCTGTGAAAGAGAGATTGGCTGGTCCTATCACGCTGCATTGTGGAGGGACACGCTGGTATGCACTCTGTGGGATTCTAGGGTACGTGAGCCGCAGGGGTTTAACTGGGGCTCTCTCACCCCTGTGGTGTGTTACCTCTGAGGTCACTTGCGACTTTTGTGCATCTCTGGTCCTTTTTATTTTTTTGTGTCCTCCACTTCCCTTTGCTTTTGGTAACACAAAAAAAAAGGAGAAAGCTAGAAATAGGAAAATATTTTGTTCAGTCCAACTTATAACATTTTTTTTTGCCCCCAGATGAGATGGTTTTTCTTTTCTTGTAAATCTTAATTGAAACCTTTTTCAGGGTTTCTGAAATGGTGGTTTCTTACCTGACGCTATTCAGATTTGGTTTATAAGAGAAATCACCACGCTTTCCCTTCCAGGGCAAATGGGTTAATATTATTGGGGATCTGCTCTGCAGTGGCAGTGTGGGAGTCCATGCCCAGCAAGTAGGGAAAATTATGCAGGGTTGAGTGGGGTCGAGGGTACAGAGCTCCTTGTGCTAAAACCATCGGATAGGAGCAGAGGGGCACCGCTCTTCCCACTCCATCTGGCATGCTGGGGAGGGGGTGCTGCAGCCCAGGCTGACGAGGCTGCCTGGGGGTGCCTCTTTTGTCCCCCTCCCTCGAGCGCCTGTCACTCGCAGTGTCGGTCTGCGGGTGATCCTGTGTGTCAGGAGAGCAGAGCAGCCCTTGGAGCTGTGCCTCCTCCGCAACGTGACTCCTGGGGAGACAGGGCGCAGCAGAGCAGGAGGCCTTGGTGTGGTCCTCTTCCCTCTCCTCCACCCTCAGTCCATGCACCCGGCTTTGCTGCAGCCATGCTGCTGCTGTTGTTGTCGTCGCCGTCGCCATGATAGGTAAGGCGGCAACAGGCGCGAAGTCCCAGCGGCGAGGTCGGATCCTTTCATCAGTGACTCTGCTGAAAATTATTGCCCCGCCTGATAAGCCCTCAGCCTGCCCGGCGTGGCAGCGGAGGCAGTGGCAGGCGGGTCACCGCGCACTCCGCGGTGGCACTTCCCAGGCAGAGGCCAACGCCTTCCCCTCGCTGCTCTGCTGGGCTGGCTTCGAGCCAGCCCGGTGGGTCTGTCCCAGCAGCAATGAAGGGCTGTGCCGGGCATGGGCTGGGGCTGGCAGGAGGGGGGCAATGCTCACCTCCTGCTGCGGGGGATTTGCTTTACAGCTGTGAGTTCACAGGGATGTGTGGATTTCTCATACAAAGGCTGTGGCTGCAGTAAAGCACAGGAGAGACCTTCAGTGGAAATTACATGTGAAAAACCGGAGTAATCCCATTTAAACGGAAACTGAGGATGGGTGTGGCTTTCCTGTCTAGAGTTCAGCTGGCCGGCTGTAAACGAAATAGCTCCAACAGCCTTTTATTCCTACGAGTAGTCAGATATCGCTCATCAAGTGTAGATATGCTGTGGTTCGCAGTGCTAAATCCCAGCTATAGACAAAGGACTCAGGGGAGTGAAACCGTGTTAATCAATTCCTTGCTCGGCACAGAGGGCACAGAGCTAACGTGTAAATATGACCCCACCCCGAGCTTTTAACTCCTCCGCACTCAGGCTTGCAGCTCCTCCTTGCAGCTGTGGAGCAAGGAGATCACCTTCCTGAGCAGCGGCACTTGGAGACCTGCACCCCCTAGTCCCATCCCACATCTGGAATGGCTGAAACCTGCACAGCTGGGGCAGGTTCCTCTTGGGTGCTTTTTCTGTTTTCTTCCTCTAAGGCTTGTTCAAGAAGATTGAGGGGCACCAGGGAAGTGTGGTAGCACTAGTTAGTGGTATTTTGGGCACCAGAATTGCAGCTTTTGTCCTGACTGGCACATATAGGTGAGGGGAAAACACACAGCCTGATACACAACCCTTTCTTTTAATAAAGATCTAAACGTTGGTCTCTGTTTCTCCACAGAAATTATCCTAGTGAGGCCTGGCAGTAGCTAATGAGGTCCCTCCTTGACAAGGTCAGCTTTTGACTTGGGCACCTCCACTTTGCTGAAGCCTCAAAATACTCAGTTAGCTCCTTCCCTAAATCCTGTTGGCTCTTGTGGGATGACTGCTCTGACTAGGGACTACCAGTGCATCGCTCACCTGTGGCTGAGATGCTGTACCCTCTTGGAGGTCTGATGCTGCAACTTTCCACCATGCAAGTCCTCAGCTAATCCAGAGGAGGAGCGTGCTTTGGCTAGTGGTTCAGAACCAAGGCTTTGTCACGAGGTAATATTCAAACAGCTTAGGTTTGTGAGTTGCACGTAATAATGCTACTGCAGCTCTTCCAAGATTAATGAAATAAGGGGCTATGATACATATCTTTATGGCTTGTTTAGTGGTTGTGTTCCTGACTCAGTGGGCAATCTAAGAGAATACTTACTGAAATGAATTACTTTTGGGGCAATTAACATCATCCATGATCACGAAACAATGCAAGCAACAAGGGTTCTGTTTTTTCTCATCTCCCTAGGGAGGAAGTACAGGTCTGGGACCTGAGTCAAATAGCTTCAAGCAAGAGGAGACTTGAAAAGGATGACTCCTCTTGTCCTCTGAAGGAAAGAGGAAGGGAGAAGCTCTTTCCAGACTCTAACTTATAAGGTTATGACCCACTTTCCTGGCTCACTGCATGAACGGAGCATGATGGTGTGGTATGACAGGCATGCATGCAAACATTGAGATATTCTTTTCCTGAAGTGCTTCTCTTCTGATTAGCTAACACTGGGTTTCATGGGATGTGGCTCACTCTGTTGTTCCTTGAAAGCCCTGACCTGCAGGTGTGGCACCACAAACTGGCCAGCAATGAGACTGGCTGGAGACCTGTGATGGGACTCAGGGACCTCACTGAAAGGCACGTATAAATCAATTGCATGAAATAATAGCAAGAAAGAGGATAGCTAAGAGATCCAGTTACTGGCATTGTGGTCTTGATTTCTCCTGAGGACTGCAGCAAGAGTCTTCCTCCTCTGATGAGTAAGGTGCCCATCAGGTCACGCATGTCAGAGCCATAGCCAAGGTTGGTGACATGCCAGATTGAAATGTGCCGGGACATCTGCAGGCAAAGCCTCAGCCTGCCCCTGGCCATGAGTGCCTGCCGTGGCATAATGCCACACGTGCCTGACACCCAGGCAAGCTATCTGGAGAGCTACACAAGCTCAAAGGTGCCACAGCAAAGAAGGTGAAAAACAGAGAATGAGTCATCGAATAAATGCCGGAATTGATGTAAGAGAAGGCAGAAGAAATGTATAGTCATGAGGGAGGAAAAGCAACTATTTAAGTTGGTTTAAACTATTGCAAAACCACACTCTGAGCCAGCAATGACATCCAGATCGAAGTACAGGATTTCCCTGTCCTGTATGATGCTGTTGTGGCTCCCTGCCTTTACTTTGTTGTCCACAGTAAATGTCCTTCAATGCAAGCTTTGGGCTTCTAAGTGCTCCATAAAACTGCTGAATGATCATGTGTTGAATAACCTCACTAAGGAAGCATTGCAAATACTTGCCATTTGCAACTAGTTGAAAACTAGTCAGAAACCAGATCAGACTGGAGAGGTGTTCTTTACAAAGAAGAGAGTCGAAGGGCAATTAACTGATGGTTCATAATACCTTGAGGCAATCACTCTTTGGTTTCATCCATTTGTTTTTTCTCTTTCAGTTCAATTCAGAGTCAATTAAATCTCACCTTAAATCATAGGATGTCTTCTTCCTTGATGCCAGTCTTCTTTTGTTGAGCTTGTGTGAAGATACAGTGGTGATGGCAAATCAGGGAGTCTACTCACCTACCGTTGCTCCAGCTTAATTTCAATGGGAGAAGCATTTTTCAAATTTGGGTGACAGAAGCTGTTGTGAGATCACCTAGTAAATCCTTAGCAGGCAGTGTATTAGGCACTCTCAGTCTCTGTCCTTATTTATTGTTGGAATGGAGCTTCATATATCATACCAGAGATTAGGTTGGTTTGACAGGTCTATAAATTCCTGGCCTGCCTTTTACCCTCTCTAACGATGAACATTATGCTTACCATCCTGCGGTCCTTTTGAACCTTGCACTTGTGCTGGAGATAATTGGTTATCTCCAGAGATTATTTCAGTTTAAGTATTCTAGTATACGTTTACTAGACCCTAACAACTGCAATATATATTTTATCAGATTAGTGATTAACTTGTTTTCCGTCCAGTCTGTCTTGTTTCATCTATATCTCCTTTATCTTAGCAAGATTTTGTGTGTAGCTCAAGGGTCCTCTTAGAGCACTGCCTGCTCTATGTGAAAAGTTGAAAATGAGCTTAGGCATTTGACTTGGCTAATTCTGATACTGTACTGAGACTAACAAGAAAGCAGTTAGATCACTGAAATTAATACAGTTCAAACTTCTCAGATGGCTATATAGCTGGACATGCTACAGACCGTGCTGGAACAATTTTCTTCATTTGCCTCTTTAGTTTAAAAGTGGAAGAGAATATATAGCACAGGTGAAATAAAAGTATGAGGAATGATTTTATTAGCATAAACACCAAGGTGAGCATTCCCTGTGAAAGGAAACATATTATCCTAAGAAGAAATCTGAGCAGATCTCAGCTTCTGCAAAGTAATTTCTGCAGAGCTATAAAACTATAGAGCTGAAATACAAAATGTTATACTCTGTCTGAAAATGTGGTCATTTTAATTAAGCTGTCTTCTTCCATTCTGGCCAAGCTAGAAATATAGTTTTCTTGAATGCTTAGAAGATGTTTTTAGTATTGTCATTAAAGGAGCTACATTTGCACAAAGCCTTAAATGCTCTGAGCATGAATTGGGAGCAGTTTGCAGTCAGGATCTCCAGACAGGTCTTAAAAAACCAGTTGGATCCTGTCCTCCCTGGCAGGCAGACCTGCCTGCCTTTGTGTTCCCAGGGGAGAGCAGCACGGTGGCAGCACTGGCGGGTTCTCACCCTTGCGGGCAGTGAAATGCCACGCTGATATTTCAGTGGCAACCCCGGGTGCAGATTTCTGTACTGAGGCTGCCTATAAAGACAGTATTGCTTTTAGGCAACCTCCCCACCAAAGACACACGCACAAACACGCGCACGCGTGCGCGCAAACACGTACACACGCACGCCTTGTGGGAAAACTGTTGTTAGCTGTCTGGAGAGCCAGAGGGTTGCTCTGACACGCTGACACATCTCCGGTGCAGCCAATGTAAAATTTTTTCCCTCTGGAAATGTTTAAAACTGGCCTAGATGAGCAGTAGCTTCTTCAACATCTCACATGTTAAAAGAATTCATTTTCTTGCATGTTTTTTCTGATTCTGGCAGAAATCTGTTTTGGAAGTCTATGCTTTCATGTATGGTTATTATTATCATTATGAGAAGGGTATTCTGAAATACAAAGGGTTTGTTTCTAACGAGGGGTTCCTTGCCCAAATTGGGCTAGAAAAACCAGCTGTTCTAGTTCACCTGAGCTATTTACCCTTCTAACTCTCTTTTGCAATGTGAGTGAGAAACAGGGTCTTATTGTTCTTCTGTATTTGTATTTTTTTAGGTGCCAGGTGAATTTGTGGAGCTGGTAGGTAGATAAGTCACTGCTGCCCTTGTCCATGCAGAGTGCGTTTAAAAGTAATATTGTAAATATGTCACGTTCTCACTTTTCTACAGTTAACTTTTGGCATGGGACTTCACTTTGTGGTCGTAAATGCACTGCAGACATGCTTTAATGGCAACATTCAAAATGTAGCAGAAGCTTACATCTAAACTTGGCACCTTAACACCTCCTTCCAGGATTGTGGGGATGGGTTGCCAAAGTAAGTTCGCTTCAGCATTTATCTGTGCATCTGGCCCTCTCTTGGCATGGGATGGGCCTGTGCAGTGTGAAATGAAGTTACAACTTCAGCATAATGTTGAAATGTAATAAATTAAACCCTCTAGCCAAATGAAACTTGTAATTGGTATGTCACTTTCAAGTGAGAGAATGGCTCGGGCAGGTTCAGCGTTCTGCCTGAGTTGCAGAACTGCCATAATTATCCTGTGTGGTTTTTAATACTGCTGAGAAAAAGAAGGTGCACTAATTTTTAAAACTACAGTCTGCTGCCAGTATGCAGCTGGCATCTAAGGGTTTCTACTAGATGAATTGTTCGTAAGCAGTAAGGCAGGGTCAAAAATTTCTATTGCCGACACAGGCTGAGTTACTTGTAAAGTACTGCGAATTCTTGTGGACATAGACATTAGACTGTCATTAAGATTGTAATTTAATTTCAAGATTAAACTCTTCGTCTAGGTTCTAATGCAGAGCATATGCTGGAAACATGAGAGGACAGACTAAAAAATGTAATTTTACTGCTGGTCCTTCCTAACTTTCAATGCTTGACTTTTTTCCTCATTCCTGAGGACATTCT
Source organism: Gymnogyps californianus (assembly GCF_018139145.2). Taxonomy (NCBI): domain Eukaryota; kingdom Metazoa; phylum Chordata; class Aves; order Accipitriformes; family Cathartidae; genus Gymnogyps; species Gymnogyps californianus. The sequence continues at coordinate 152,635,050 of NC_059471.1, forward strand.
TATAACCAATGTACATAAATTTGTATAGACACACACAAACACACACATGTATATATAGAGAGACATTGGAATTCGGTGTGCCTGAATAGATTTCACACCTTTCTAGAAACAACCTAGGTGATATGAAATCTCTCTTGGCAAAAGGGTGCCCTTGAGCTAGCATATTGCATGAGGAAGCTCCTACAATAAATACGTGTGGGAGTTGCTGAATATATTTAATCTACATTTGTCTGTCAGAAAAAATAAATCTCAAAAAAAAAAAAAAAGTTGATAGTTATTTGACCTTGAAGGTGGAGTAACACCCAATCAACTCCTGAACCTTCTGTGCTTATAGCAGTCCGAATGCTCACGAATGCAGGTAGTGCTGCTTGGAGCATTAATGCTCTTTGATACCAAGTTTGTTTAATAGCTATCAAAAGTAATTTATCAGGAAAGAACAAAAAGAAAGCACTTTATCTGAAGCAGGTACTTTCAATTCATGTCAATATATATATAATCAATGCTTCCAAAAAATAAACTGGACTAGTGCATTGTGCATCTGCCAGTTGCCACCTCTGAAAGGCAACACAGCACTTCTAAGCTTCACCCTCTTGCAAGTGTCTTCAAGTATTCAGTGGCCAAAGTCAGATCAGGGAGATAGAAATCACCAAAATTACAGTCCATCCGAACTGTAAAAAAGTGGTGTTAAATGACAGATTTATCCATATCCTTGTGGCCTTTCTGATCTCTTGAAAATATTTCCCAGGTCTTTGGTCACATGGCTGAGACACAATTGTGTAATTTTCCTAATCTTAGTCTGAGGTTGAGTCTGCAGGACTGTCTGCATCAAGCTGGTTTATACAGCAGAGTTCAGGCATGTTGAGCTCTAGTATGGATGGATTACTTATACTTTTGGAAATTCTATGATTTTTTTTTTTAATAGTAAGAACAAACTATATATTATGAAAAAAAATACTAAAACAATACATTTCTGTCTTAGCTAATACCTGCACATTCTATAAGTGTAAGTTACACAGACCTTCCCTTTCTTATTTCTTTCAGCAGGGATGGGAAGGTGATGTATGGCCTCGCATCCACGTGTGCTTTATGCTCAGGAGGGCTCCACAGTGTCCATTGCTGCTACAGGACATCAGTAAAAAGCAGCTCCCTTCCAAAGCAATGTATCTACTGAAACCTGAGAAGACTTTTTAAAAAAAAAAAAAAAAAGCAGCAGATTTTCAAGTTAGTATACGGTCATATAACTGTGCGCTTTTTAATGACGAGATTTGATTGATATCGCTATTACTGCCTCCAGCTCCACAGGGGTAAGTGAGTATTGCCAGGAATGGTGATTGTTTTGTTTCTAAACTGTTACACTGCTCTGAAACACTGAGTTGCTACAGATATTCCCATTGCCCTAAAGAACAGCTTTGGTAGTATCTTTGACTTTTTTTTTTTGTGTGTGTGGCATACAGCCCTGTACATTCTTTTCACATACATGTGGGCTCCTAGCAGACACTGAGAAAATTCCACATGGTGCAGCAATAGTCCTTTCAATAAGCTTTTTCAAAGCATTAAAAAGCAACATCAACAACAACAAACTACCACATCAGTACTTTGCTGAGGAAGTGGCGTGGATTGTCACTGGAAAGTAACCTGAGGTGGATATTTTAGGGTACAAAGGAGCTATGTCCCTATGTGTTTGAGATGGCAAAGGTGAGGTTAATTCACCCACTGCTCTTCTAGACAATGCCAGAGAAGACTGGTTGTTTTGAAGGGCACCTAGTTCCTAACAGATTTTACTGATGCCAAGAGCCTTTCATTGATCTGACAGGTGAGCAACAATAAATAGATTAGCTTTGGGTGCAGGAATCCAGTAAACTCTTCAAGAACAGGTAAAACTTGTTGGTCTTTTCCTGCAGTACATTCTGAACCATAACATTTATACAGAGAATGAAGTCTGAGCACAGTGTTCACGTTGTTATTTCCTCTGCACTTTTGTATATGCAGAGGCTTAGATATGCAATATTAAAGGGTAGTTCTGTTCCCAAGTGGAGTTATATGATTTTTTCTTAAAGCACGTACATGCTTTAGGAATAAAAATTCCATTTTTATATGTGACTCGTGATGGCAACTAGGCTTCTTAAGGCCTCAAACATCTTGAAAGGAAGTCTCCAGGGTAAAGTTTTCCTATATGACGAGGTCTTTGGTGGTTCCTAAACCACTTACCTCCACTTACTCAATTACCTTGTACCTGGCCTCTGTGCTTGGGCTCTGCAGGGTAGCATGCATCTCAGTTTTGTAAAGACAGGATTAACTCCTCTATTAGTAATTACTGCTGACTAGTTCATATATTTTCACAGAACTATAACTGAGGCTGGTCAATACAGCATAATTGCTGAGACATGGGGCTTTTAGCAGATATTCCTTAAATTTTACATCAACTAAGAAAGAAACACAGGGTTTATCTTGTGAACAAACTACCTCCAACTTCATTACTGCTGTTAGAATAGCAGATTACTGAAGCATTCTGCCTTGGAGGCATAACAAGTAAATTATTTCAGTATGAAGTTCTTTCATATGATTTTGGGCTGTTCCCTCCTGAGTTATGGTATCTGGTCCTTCCTTTCGCTTTGTTCAGCAGTTGCAACTTTACCCATTAACTGCTACCCACAGGCCCAGGTCTTTTCCCATTCCCCTTACCTAGGTAGGAACTAGGTTTCCAAATATGTTTAAAAATATAGGCTCAGTCTCCATGGGCACTTCTTTAACCCATCGCTTGTTTATACCTAGGTTCCCAGGTGAACTAGCATCTCTAACTCACAGCTGTTGAAAAAAAAGAAGCAGAATAAAACCGATCTCTAAATTAACATATTAATTACAAAAGAAGCTCCAAAATTTCAAAAGGAGAAGACTTCTACAGTACGTTATTATCCTTCCCCGCTTTCCTCCCTGATATTAATCTCTTATCTTTAAGAAAAAAAAAAACCAATGAAAACAATGAAGGCCCATAAACCAAAATGAATCTCTACATCCAAGTCTTAGCTCTTTAACTAATGATAACCTCTAATATTTTTACCTACTGAACATGGTAATTAACATTAACGTGGTAACTGTAATGAGAAAAACAAGTGCCACATTATGCAAACATTTGCACTGAGGGCCCAAGATTTGAATCTGTCTGGAAGCCATATATTGATTATAGCTGGTGAAAACAGCTAACGAACAAGATTAGGTTTCCTCCTTATCCAAGACCTTTTTCACAATTGACTGCATTGCTCATTCATCAGCTAGGCAAGACTGAAAGTCCTTTAAGAAATCGGACTGCTTCTTGATGTGGGGCTCACATATAAGCTCCTGATAAGTAAGTTGATTAAAGGAATTTCCAAAGCTGGCCTGGTCTGACTGATGGTGACTATTATAGCTGTAATGTGAGAGTTATACTGAAAGGAGAGGACAAAAGGGTAAAAGTACGGTAAAGGAAGCTGTCAGCATTGTGAAAAATCAAAGCTCAAGTAAAAGTACAGTAGATTCTGAAAATAGATATGGGGAAGCTCTTTTGTAGTCACGATTTTAAGATGGACTTCAGGAAAGTCTGTAAGTTAGTGCTGGGTTTTTTTCTCAACATGTATTTTTCCTTTCAGGTAAGGGTTGTATGAAATTTCATGGAGGCAGAACTGTTGGCTTGATTAGAACAACAACACAGAAGTACAGAAGCATTCAAAAACTGTGAAAAACTATCATCTGCTTTGCTGTGAAGCTAAGCTTTGTGCTAGGGAATAAGAAAGGGATTTTCTTTATGTTACTAGAAGGTCAAAACATCTTGTTCTAGTGTCATTGGCCAAACCAAGTTAATGCTGATGTTAGTTGGAACAAATGTTGCTCTGGTCTGCTTCTTGTAGCTAGGCAGGGCCACATGGGAGTTTGAATTCCCAACTAGTGGATAAGGATGCCTTGAACTGGAAAATATTTCTTAGTCTTCAGCTAAAGTTAGCTTGAAGAATTTCTCTTTCTATCCCCATGAACGTAAACTGGTTTGTTATTCTTTCACTTCATGCCAAGAAGCTTTTAAAATCCTGTAGAAATTATATGGTACTGAAGGGGAGCAAACACAGAAGCACAATTGAAATGTCATCTGCTGTCAGCAACTATCTTGGCTGCACTGGAGATGTCGCCATTTGCACTGTGCACAGAATAGGAAATACCAAGTTACCATGCTGTTTTTTCTAGCCAAGTCTTCAAAAGTGGTAAGGATGGAGCATCTCTGACCTCTCTGGGTAGCCATTTCTAGCATGGCATCACTGTCCTGCTAAGAAATTTTTTCCTAATGCTCAACCTAAATCTCCCAAACCTCAGCATGCTGCTGTTGCCCTGTTGACCCTTGCTTTACCACCTGTCACTACTGTGACAAGTTTGGTTCTGTCATCTCTGGGGCTTATTTTCAAGTACTTGCAGGGTGCATCACATCCCGGCTTTGCCTCCTCTTCACCAGGCCAAACAAGCCCATGTGCTTCAACCTTGTCTTACAGCTTATGTGCTCCAGGTTTCTCACCGCCTTGGTAGCTCTCTGCTGGATCCTCTCCAGCTTCTTGGCATCCCTCTTCTTGAACTGGGAGGGTTCAAGTCACAGCACTCCAGTGCAGTGTTAGTCCCTGCCAAACAGGAGTAACAACTTCCCTTGGTCTGCTGGCCGTGCTTCTCCTAACATAGCCCATTATGCCATTTCCCCAATGTAAGTGCGCTGTTGGTTCAAATTTCACTTGGTTTCCACTGTAACTCTCAGGGCCTTTTCAGCAGGTCACCTGCTCAGCTGGTCAGTCCCCGCTGGCACTGATATCCGGGGTTATTCCACCCCCGGTGCAGAGATTTGCACTTCTTGAACATTGAGATCTCTGTTGGCCCAGTGCTTGAGTCTCTGTGTCAAGATGAGGGTGTCCCTGTTGTAGATCCTAACACAGCTTAGTCTTGTTTCCACTCCTGAGGAAAGTCAAAGTATTCCTAGGAAACTTGATTTTGCAAAACTTATAGCCTGTTTCTCTTGAATAATATTCATATCCAGACCTGCAGTTATTTTTACACTTTTTCAGTTATTTGTAATACTCCTGGATGGCAAAATCACTAGTATTTCCACTAGTAAGCCCTGACCAAATCCTCTATCTAGCGCAGGCATCAGCAGCAGCAGTGTGGCTGTGAGAGCAGCATGCCTGTGTTTTGCAGAGCCCAGCAAGAATACATATTAAAAGAAATGGAATGTTTGTTCTGGACAGCGACAAGTTGATTTGGTGTACATGGAAGAGCTGACCACCTGCAATGATACACGCATAATGTATAATGTACGTGATAACAGGGATAGATGCTGTACCCAAATATGCCTGGCTGTGGGACACCAATGAAAGAAGAGGATGGCAAAGCTCCTGAGCCCCTAAAACTAGTTGTGTTTAAGGCCAAGCATTTAAAAACTACATGCCAATGAACATGAAGGATTTTTAAAGTCTAAATCACGTGCTGCTTTATTGCTGGAAACAAAAAGTTATAGCTTCAGTTACAGAAAGCTTTTAACAGAACTTGAAAATCCAAGGTGTAGTGATTTAATTTTCTTTTTTACGACCTGAGGTTTTACCACATTATTGTTTGTATCAAACTACAAGCTCGGCTTTCACAGAACTACCCCTCCCGCATCCCAAAAAGCCCTTAGAGTAGAAAGCTGTTTATGGGGACAGGTGTCTCATATAAGGAGCCTTTAAAAAAAAGACTCCAAACAGACTTTATCCTATGAAATCTTTAGAGTGGATGCAGTTATCGGTCAGGTGCAAAGAACTAGGTATGGCACAGCACAGGTGTGAGAAAGCTGTTGTATCATCTCCTTACCTGCAAATTACAAGGGCCAGGGCTATACAGGGAAGGGTTCACAGGTTTGAAAAAGTCATAGAGGGAAGAAGAAAATGGCAAGCGATGCAGTATGGGGATGGTCTGCTAAATTCGGCCGTGGGTGAAAGCCAGTGACAGTTAAGTGACCTGGCATCAAGAGGGAATATGAGCATGCAGGGCTTTTAAATACCACTTTACACAGAAATGCTGGAGCTGGGGTATTCCTACAAACCACCACCTCAGACATTATGGTATGGTTTCTGAGAAGTATGTTTGGGGAAATAGGGGACTCCAACAACCAGAACAATATTACTGAAGATGGTTCCCATCAAAGCTCTTCAGGGAGTAATAAATAGGTATAAGATGTTTGCCATGGCTCTCTTGTCCCTTCAGAAATTATCTTGCATGTGAACAACGTTTCAGTGAGCCAGGCTGCATCTCCTGATACATCCCTTACCAGTGAAATGGCAGGTTGGAAAGCAATCCTGAGAGCCTCTGAAACCTCTTACCACCGACAATGAGCTACCCCTTATTTTAGGGGTGTCCCTTACAGGGCCCATGTTCTTAAATTCCCTCTCACCCCCCTGCAGGATTCAGTTCTTTGTATATAGCAGTACTGCAAAACACCAGTGTGTGTGTCTGTGTGTGTGCACATGGGGCTTTCCTGCACTGTTATAGCCTTAACCCTCCCCACCTGGGCAGAGCTTGTAGACCCGTGAGCAACCATTGTATTAACACAGCTACTGTTGTAATGAAGAAGGACCCAAACAGATGTATCTCACTTTGCTTTGGCAAGAAAATCCTCAAGCCACACTTGCAGCATCCTTTGTTTTGGGACCCTCCCTTCCCTCCACCCTGTGCTGACTTTTCTGTGTCTGGGAACAGGGTTTGGGTTTTATGGAGGTAAGCAATATGTTACCCTTACTTCACTGCTAAATTTACAGGAGATGGAACTGACTTTGATGTGGGAGCAGAGATGGGACTGCTGGATTATTTCTGGTCTCAACTTTGTCAGTGAGATGTCACCTTCAGAGATTGTCTGCTAAGTCAGAGCAAAAATGATTTGTAGTTTATAGCATGTGTGCAGTTTTCAGCAGGCCTGTTGTACAAAGGCCTTCCCAAAAAAACATTAATTGATTTATCTTGGAAGGGGGTGGGGGAAGAATCATATTTTGCTTAGTTTAGGATGAGAGTTATTGTTATGGCCCAGAAAGAGAAAAAATGTTGGGAAGATCTTCACAGAAACCTTCCTTTTCTTTTCCTCCTTGCCTTCCTCTTCTTACCCTGAAAAAGCTACTGTTAAATTACATGAATGTAAGAATTAAACTGTCCACCTCCAGTAAAGATGCCTCTGCTTAAAGGACAACAGCACAAGTCAGTGTAAACTATGGACTATTTGCTGTTCTTTTTGTGAAGACAGCAGGTCATGCTGGGGCTTTGCTTGCAGCCAGAGCTAAACATCCTGGGGACTGCCTGGGGTGAAGGAAAGAAACCTTGCCAGTGACGCTGTTAGCAGTCAGGAGAGTGTCTTCTTGCCCAAACCACAGGGTCATGAGTATTTAACAAGAATTTAATGTTTAACAAGAATTTTGTTAAAAGGTTTCTCTGGCTTGAGATGTTACGCTCATTTTTAATTTTTTTTTAGCTGTGTGTGTACAGAGAAAAAAATTCTAGCCAAGGCCCTACAACCAGACTGCACGGGTGGAAACAGTGACAGAGCAAAATATACATCTGCCGCAGGTGGTTGGTATAAACACGTGAGAGATCAGGGACCATTGTCCAGGGCTACACCTTATTTACCTTTGTTTTCTTTCCTGGCTGGGAATCAACTAACTGCTGTTTGCTGACTTTAATGGAGAACCTGAGAGCAGACATGCACTTTCCAAGGCTTTTGCCAACCGCAGTTAACACGACTGTTGGATCGATGCTGCTAACTGCATTTTTCCCAAGGAGTGAGTGCCCACAGGATGGGTGGAAAGCAGCTGTTCACCTCTGTGCCGCTCAGAGCCTTCCCAGGCTGCCACGTTGTGCCCACCTTAAGTTTGTTCAAACAATCCTTGCCAAAGCGTCCGTCCCACAGGCCACGTGTCTGCTCCATAAAGCCTCCCCATGGGCGTCCCTGCTGCGTGGCGTCCTGCCCTGCACTGGTACAGCGGGCACTGGAGGGGAGCCAGCCCGACGTGCAGCATCTGGCTTTTGCTGTGGCAACGGGGAGAAAAAAAGGCGCCTATTCACGACCATATGCAGATGGGTAGAGCCTCACATGGGTCAGGGACGGGCCAGGGGTGGTTGCCATGAGTCGGGCAGCTCTCTGGCCCTGCGGGGAAAGCGGGCGTACGCAGTGACAGAGCATCCACCATGTGCCTGCCATTTTGCCGTTGAAGTCACACGGCGAAACTTGCATGTGGACCAGCAAATGTTCCTCCAAAGCTGCTCCAGTGCTGTGCTGCGGTGGATCAGGCTGAGGGTGCTGGGCTTTTTTTTCCCTCTGAGTCAGAACAGTAGAATTTGAAAGCACTTTTCCATTGAAATATACACAAAATGGCAAGAGTGGGGCCCAACTTTTAAATCTACATATAAACACCTTCTTAGATCAGGCCACTCAGGTTCTTATACTTTTTCTCTTTTTTTTTTTAATGCCAATTTAAGAAATCTACATCTGTAGCCACTGCAGTAGATGTGAAGAACATGAGGTTGCCTGTAAAACGCAGGTCCATGTCTTTCAGGTGTACTAAATACCTCTTCTTTTATAGGTGAACATATTATAGACTACAGAGTTTATTGTGCCCTATTTACTATCCATACTTACCCCCACAATAACTTAATTATAACCCTAAGCTCAGGTAATGGTGAATCTGTCCACCTTTCTTCATAACAGTAGAAAATAACTGATGTAATCAGGAAAAAAGTCCTTGGTGGATGGGTAATCCATGCTGTGTATTCAGAAGGCACAGCACTGGTCAGGCTGCCAGCTCGCAGACATGGCTGTACAAGAGGCCAGTGCCAGACCAGTGCTGGCTTCCCTCAGCTCAGCGTGCAGGACCTCAGAAACCTGCAAAACAAAACCGCTTAGCAACGCCCAGCCCTTAAACCTTGGCACTATCCACTCCATCTTCTCATTCGCTCCACGTACAAGTTCGGAAGGGAGTTGTGTGCAACCCTGTCAGGGTTAGCAGTGAAGGTCTCCCGAGATGAGTCCTCCTTGCTGGAGGTGCTGGAAGTGCCTCTGACCCGGCATCCAGATGGTCTTGCTTTCTGCCAAGCGAATTTCAGAGCTTCTGAAATTTCTCCTTTCTTTTCCACACCGCTTGCTTGGCCTTTCTCACTTTCACAGTTTACTCACCTCATACTTTTGTTGCCAGGGTAGTATTTGCTGCCTGACCCTCTCTGGTAACACTTCTCACTGGAGGTTTGGCAACCCTCACTCCTCACCAGAGAGAAGCCAGCTCCCTTCCCTCCTCCCCAGGCTCCGGCTTTCCTGCCCCTTCCTCAATGAACCACTCTGGCACTCACACCTTTTTCAAAAATGCCTCTGCTCCAATCTTTCACACCAGAAGATAGTTTTTCCTCCATCATTTTGTGTCATTTAAGCTGTGCCAAACCCTTTGCAATAACCTGCAGGAACATTACTGCTATCCAAAGTATCAGGTTTTGACTTGCAGGTTTTAAGTATTTTCAGGTTGAGTAGTATTATTATTAAAAAAAAAAAAAGACTACGACAATGCTGCTTGCAAATATTACTTTGTAGATTCTCCTTTTTATCAGCATGTATATCATCAGGCCTGGGTTTCTCACCACAGCCTCCCTTTATTTTAAGAACTTTAATCTTTGTCCATATGCTTTTAAAACAACAAATATGATCCTATTAATAAGCACGAATAATAATTTAAGCACGAAGCAGGAGGCGGATAACAGACATGATCCAACGTGCTAGCAAACACAGAGAGCTGACCTGTCCCTCCTCAAGGATAAAGGTTGTCTTTGAAAGCCTCCATTGTCCTCTCTGCAGCATCCTGCCTGTTACCATGTTGTAACTGCAATGCAAACACAAAGGTAACCACAGCACAAATGCACCGTACAACCCGCCCCGACTATGCCACCAAGCAACATTTTTATTACAAAGGGGAAGTTTTATGATGAAAAAGCATGTTTCCTCTTTACACTATTGCCTCACTTTTAGTTAACAGCTTTTTTTCTACAAAGTCAGTTTTAATCTCAGTTACAGATCATTAATCCTGCATTCCACATCCAAGGTTCTCCAGCCTTAAAAAGTTGCACGGGGTTTAAACCCATGCAGTTTTTAATTGGGCTATGCCCAATGTCCAGTGTTTTGAGTTAAACTCAAGTGTGCTCATGTATCCTGAGGCACAGTGTGCTTTCCAGGCAGAGTTCAACACTGATACTACAACATTACTGATTTATTTTGTCGTTATTCCAAGCCAAACACAGCTATTTTGGCTGGGGCCCATTATCTTATGACCTCCATGGGCTTCAGAAAGTTTTTGAACTTTCTGAAACATATAACCCTTTTAGGCAGCAGCTAAAAAAGCCCCTTTCACTCTTCATCATTTTTCTGTGTTCACCCAGTGGCTCAGGCTTGGCTATTTCAATTCCAGATGAACACACAGTAAGACGTATTTTTGAGGGTCAAACAATGCCCTTAAATCTCTCTAGAACTGAGGGAGACCTGAAATCTCTTATTTAAGTTACAGGGGCTCCCAGATGTCTAAATACATTTGAGGCAGTAGCGGTGTCCTTCTGAACCCCAGAAAGCAAGAGCAGGCTGGGGACTTTCGAGGCCAACACCTTTCAAGGTGTGAGTGATGGCAGCTTGGCTCAGAGTCCTATAGCTGATTATGGCTTAGAGACTGCAAAACGTAGGTAAGAGAGGGCCTTGTGCAATTTCGGCGGGAATATGTGGTCGGCATGGAAAAAAGAGCCTAATGACGAGCACTGTATTTGCAGCTGGTGTCCCTGTTCCCTTTCATGGTCATGGTGCTGCCTGCTCTTGTGACCAAGGGGATGGGCATGTTCAGAAGGCCCTGATACCTTGGGGGGATTTGCAGTACTGGCTCTAAACTGTAGCTGCCAGGGACGTGTAAGGCAAATGCCTGCTTCCTCTTTTTTATAGCTGTGGATATTTAGGCTGGTCTGAGAGATCACTAAGAATAATAGGATACAAATAAGGGAATGGGAGCTTAGGTTGAATAATGGAAAAATTTGTAATAAATATTAAGTTCCTAAACTTGAATTATTTATAGTCACACTGGACACAGCACTGGAAGATACAGCTGAAGAAAGGATGCAAGCAAACTCTAATTTCTGATCCTGAGCTGGCAATACCTCTAATGTGTATAATAAAAAGTTTTTGGCTCTGAACATGTGAAATAAGATAAAATGGGTTTATTTCCTCATCATATGCAAACCTACTAAAATATCCAAAGTATGACTGCAGAGAATGGCAAACCCCTGATCTATGTATACTATCTGCAATAAAACCCTTTTTGTCTTTGGTGTATTTAAGCAAAACTCCCTGTTGGGTTTTCAATGGGCAGATGCTGTGCAACATCTAAAACAATATGCTAGGTGCAAACTCAGATGGTTATATTAACACCTGATTCTTCAAGCCTTGTCCTTGATGCCCTGTGATGTTGAGCTCAAACGTGCATTTTCCCCAGTCTGATTTCTGCCCCCGTTTCCAGATCTTTGTCTCATATTAGATGATGCCTTAAGGTCATGTTATCTTCCCCATGGGCTGGGTCTAGAGCATGAGTCAGGAATGTAAACTGAGGTTTTAATCAGTAGCAATTAAAGTAAAAGAATGGAAGAGCAGCTGCTGGAGTTGAAATAACTGAGGAAACATCAGTCTCATCACTTTGCATAGCTTGTGCGTGAGTCACACTGTGACTGTGCTCATTAGGCTATCATCTCATGAACCACCCCCCCAAGAGGGCTGTGAAGTGATACTCTTGGGCTTTTTGGTCCTGAACCCTAAAGACAGGAAAACTTGAGGCTTCTGGCAAGCTGGAGCCTAAGGGCTAAACATGGTAACAAGCAAACAGGCAGCCCGAGATACCCTCAGCTTTAACGGGTTGCCTTTTGAGGACGTAATGCCAGGCTAAGCAGTAGCCGGTGAAAGGGCTGGGGTTCTTGTATCATGGCTCATGATGGTGCCAGTTCATCTCACCTGCAGTTTTGTATGGGCCCAGAAGGGAGGATTGAACCTTTCTTAATAGATAGCATGTTCCTACTCAAAAGAAAAAAAACACAAAAAAGCCAAGTAACCTAAACCCCGTGTCCGTGCACAATATAATGCAATATTTTACATAGTTTAATTCTATTTAGCAAGGGAGGGAGAAGAAAAAGCACTAATATTTAGGAGCAATGACAGCAGAAAAAAGGTAGGAGGATGAAATGAGGAAAGGAATGACTAATTCTCTGGCAATGAATTAATATCTATATTCTGTGGTACCTACACTACCACATGTATTATCCATACTAATTAAGAGTTTCTACTAAAACAATTCAGTGAAAGGTGGTTGTACTGGGTTGTGGTTAAGACACTATCTCAAGGTAAGAGGACCTGAGGTCAGCTCCTCGTTCAGCCAAAGACTTTTTGGACGCTACCCAGTATGTTTAAATTCAAGGTTTCAAATCTCCTCTCTGTAAAAGACCAAGTGGGGAGGTTATATTTCCCAAGTCCAAGACTATGGTGAGGATGATTCTAATTATGTTTGAGATCTCCAGTGGTGATATGGCCTATGGTAAAGTTACTGGCAAAGACCAGTTAAAGAGAGGTGAAGACAGAGGATGCCAGGTGCTTTCATAGGTCAGCAATACTGGACAAAGAAAGCTGTAACAGATCTTGTAAGTAAAAACAAATTACTTGCAGGAGCACTCTGATGCCAATAGGACCATGACACAGCTTGCCTTCAGTAACACTCTCCTGTTGTAGAGAAGTCTAAGTCTCTGTACGTAGATTTAATTTAAAAATGAATTTGCCCTTTTAAAGGAAGGGCTAAGGCTTGAAAATACATTTGCTGCATCCCAGCAAGTAGGTTCACTAATAACAACAAAGACCAAAGACAGATTTTTTGCATTAGAGAGAACACTTTATTATTTCTCTGACTAACATTCTTTGCTTTCTTTGGAGTCCTGCTGAAATGTTTTTGATTGCATACAAGTAGGAGATCAGTTGTAATAAGGTGTGTCATTGTTTCTCATCCCTGTTTATAGCTTTCAATTGTTGCCAGGTTCGTGACTTTTGAACACTGCTTTGATTTTAAAGGGACACTATCATAGAATCATTTAGGTTGGAAAAGACTGTTAAGATCATCCAATCAATAGAAACAACCCAAAAAGTTTGCATCCCCTTCATAAGGACATCTTACTGGGAGACAGAAATACTAAGTAGGGCATTTAAAAAAGCCCAGCATTATTTTTTTTTTTTTTTTAAATAGCATGTGAGTTTCACAGAACTAAACCAGTGCTTGGGCATTTCTAAAAGCCCCCTTCCTGATCTTTAGACTGCAGTTCTTCATCCCATGCTACTCTGTATTCAGGTTTATTCTTTGTATATTAATTTTGCCTACCACTACTTTTTGGGTAGTAAAAGTAGACTTGTCCAGGTTTCCTGGTGTCTATTCATTCATGGCATATGCAGTGTTACTTGGGTTAACAAGTTAGAAGAAAAAAATAGATTTTAATTGTCTGTTTTCTATCTTATTTTAAAAAATTATAAAAACAATTTCCTCAACATGTGGTGCTGTAAGTTCCCTTCCCCTGTGTTGTTTTTGGACCTGGAGTATTTTGAAAACTACCTCTTAAAAAAAAATAGTATTTTTAAAACCTCTTACTGGAACGCATTTGATTTGAGTTATTCAAAGCAAATGCGGAGGACTAACAGACCTATGAAAATGATCTGTGTTGGGAAAGCAGGGTTGTTTGCCTACCTCCCCAGGACATGTTCTGTTCTGCGTGCACGTGTGGGACTTCCTCGGAAGCCTATGAGAACTATGTGCATCTACCAGCAGAATTTAGCTCCCCGATATCCAGAAATATATTTGGACACAGTGCAATGTCAGAATCCGCTGGTTGTAAGTTTCTGGTAGGAGCTAGACCTTTGGCCAGGAGTGTTGAAATGAAGAGGCCTGATGATCCCCTCTGTGAGGTCCCTACTCGAAGGATTATGCATCCCCTTCTGGGTAAGAACAGCTGCAATAGCTCCTGTGCCAGCAGTTCAGCATGGGGGTACAGGACGGGCTCTGTTCATGCAGGAAGGCTTGTAAATGCATATGCCAAAGTCTTGGTTGCCATAAATGTAGCTTAGCTCCCCTGATTTCAGAACAGTAATGCCAGATCATGTCAGCTGATAATCCAATCCACAGAGTTTTATATATTTATATATGAATTTCCTATTGGTTTAATGGACAATTTAAACTACTGGTTTGTTGAGATAAATCTCACTTACTAAAGGTATCAGATGGGTTTTTTTAGCGCTTCTTTTCCCTCTCTGAGGATCATATCATGGGAACAGCCTTTAGGTGCTTAGGAATTTTTCTCCTCCTGTTACCTATTCCCACATGTGCAGACATAGTCCAGTTATCACATTGCATGTAATTGCTGTAGGGAGGATGATGATTTCAAGTAAGAGAATAGGAAGCAGGATGAGATGAATTCCTTAAGCAGCATGGAGCCTAACCTCTTGTGTGTGTGCATCTATTACCTCAAAAATAAAGGCAAGACTCCACTTCCTTTACTATACACAGATTATCAACAGAATTGTTTTGAGAATGCCATTTGGTTAAAATAATCACTGAATCACCAGCAAATAACTCTTCCACCAACTAGCAAAGAATGATGGGTCTAAGTTCAGCCCAAAGTGTCTGAAACACAGTGGTTCTAGTTAAAACCCTTTCTGGACACAGTTATAAATTCCAACAGCCATGTGAGGGAGAATGAGAGGAGCAAGGGATGATAAGACCTGTGTAAAATCAGTTTTGTTGCTGCTGCTGCTGAAATCTCAAAGGAAAGAGGCTTAAGAACCAGTGAGCACATGAATACAAGCAATACAAAAATAATCATTTTCACTTCATTGGTGCTTTTATAACGCAGGTAGTGAAACAGCTTCTTGTGTATACTCACAGAGTCTGGAGATTCTTATTTAGCATGTGGGAAGACACAAAAGGGTGAAAAACTACTATGTCCTTAGCAGTGCACTTGATGCCTACCCACTGTAGAAAACTATCTGTATAAAACAGTCTGAAAAGAATTTGCTGCCAATCAGCATTTCAAACCTCTCTGTATAAATGCCTGTTAGACTAAAGGCAGTCATCTGAAGCTCTGACTAGCGGTAAACCTGGATGAAACTTCACCTCAGACGTCCTGAAGAATCCATCTTTGGTTATTCTTATATTGATATATACAGTGACAACAAAGTGATTAGGATTAAAAACACAAAACAGCTACCCTCTGGTCACTCAACTCTTACATAAAATCAGCCTCTTTTTTCTGAGATACTTCCTGGTTCATGATGGCAACACCAACCACGTGAAGATAGTTATGTTAATTGACATATGATCTCATTTGTCTTCAGTGGTGTTATGCTCTGACTCAGTCTTTTAGTGAGTTATAGGCTTTTGTGGTCCGGGTATTGATGAAATCCGCCTTCTTAAAGTCAGCCTTTGGAATGAAAGAAACAGAATTATTCATTATCTTCAGTGCCGATTCTGCAAGGGAGGGGTGGGTTCAGCTGCCTAAAAGCTAGATATGGAGCCATGGTAGGGGTCTAGGCAGAGTCCTCTACAGTCAACAGAGACAGAACAGGCATCTCCCACGAGTGACTCCGTTCAGTCTAAGATAGGTGAGATGAATCATTGGAGTTGCTTAACCCTCTCCACTGACTGTACGGGGAGCCTGTTCTTTTAGCTCAGCTCTACAGACTCCTAACTCTTAGGTGACTAACGTCAGCTGAGATTAACCCTGTCTGAACAAAGAGTACAGGGCAATGCCAAAATGACTCAGGATTTTATCAGTCTCATTTGATCAAGTGATTGCTGTTACTTATTAGACTGACTTTTCAAAAACGTCTAGGCATTAGGTGGCTTGCAGTTTTCAGTGCTGTACCCGATATCTCTAAGGGACCCGATTTGCACAGGAACAGCAAGTAATCAGCATTTTTTGAAACTCAGGTCCGACAAATGTATCTTATAGGCATACCCAAAGTACCAGTGACTTCAGAAAATTCATGCAGGGATATTGCTGTACATTAAAGTTAGGAATGTAGTTGCAAAAAACTAGAGACAACAAAATCCAGTTTATATGGGTACAGCACCCTTATTCCTGAATGCAGGTTTCTGGTTTGTGGGGCAGTATACTGTTGAGTGTGATGCAAGACTCTTAAAGGATACTACACTAAGTAACTTCTTTGGAGCACATTTCAACAAAAAATCTACAAGAAACAAGCTGACTAATAAATGCTAAAGGCTAGAGCTTGAAAAAATGGAATAGTTTTAGGTTATAGGGAATTTTAGGTGACAGAAATTCTGAACAGCAAGAAAACAAGGAATGAAAACAGTTTGAAATGCAGGTTGAAGGTAGGTAGGTTGAAGTCAGCCCAGCTGTGTGTTGAAAAAGCAGTCATAGAGCTTCAAAAGGAAAGAAACAAACTGGTTTGTTGGCTGATTCATGCTGGTCATTTTTTGTTTGATTTTGACTGTGGCAGTAAATGTTTGCCAACACCTTTCCCAGGCCCTAGCTTTTTGTCTGAATATAACTAACACCTGGGCTCCCAGACCATACAAACAACAAGGAGAACAAAACTACTTTCATTTTAAAGCAGGAAGCTGCCTCGCCCTGCCTTTGCTTTTGCTGGCACCTTAGGCCCTCTGTGTGAGGTTGGTTCAGTCAGTGGTGGATGGACACCTACTGTCCACCACTTCTCACCATCCGACACTTCTGGCAGGCAGCAGCAACGTTTTTCATAAACTCTGCCAGTGGATATAAAACCACAGAGGGAGAGAATATGAACACAGATGAGCAAAAATTAAGGGCATGCATTACTTGTGCAGGATTATGTACAAGTAATAGAAACACCAAATTCAGAGACCACTTGAAATCCTGTCATAGGTTGTTTCTTAACAGTGCAGAAGTGCTAAGGGCCCCAGAGGACAAATGAGAGGGTTCTAGGTCAGAAAGGACAGATTACATGTCTTTGCTCTAACCCGGATCTTACCTTTTTGTAAGCACTGTGGAGATCGGTATGTGACCACAAGGAGTAGAGGAGGACTGAAGCAGCCCTGCTAGCTTTGCTGAACATGTTACTGCAATTTTGCAAAAAGAATGATAAAACATGTTTAAATTCCCACTTCGTAATCACAATGCATGTGCAGACTTCAGCAAATGTAACGTCGTAGCATTTGTTCTGTCTCTCTTTCCTCCCAAATGCTGTTTTACTGCTCTTTAGGTATTCTAGCATGTTTCATGCTGTCCTGACTACTAAGACAAATGAAACATGCATCCCTGCTTCACTCATTCTTCAAAATTAGGGAGAAATGAAGTACTTCATAGCCTTCATCTTAGAGCAGCTATCATACTATTTATTTTCAGTTGAGGAAAATACACCTCAGCATAACAAGCATTTGAAAGGATCTTTCCAGCAGGTAAAATCTCTGGTTTGTTAGATAGGATTTAAACTATTCAGAGCCTCATGAGGCCTCCTTTACTGAGAATTTCCTCTTTCATTTTGTAAAAAGAGAGGAAGGCAAACAGAATAATTATTCATATTCATAAAGCTTTAATTATCTTTTGAGTAAATATTGCTTGCATGGGATTACATATTAAAGAATGATTAAAGGAATTTCAAATGTATTATCTAAAATGCCACTTCATAAACAATTTTTAAGTACAGTTCTAGAAGTTCTATAAAATGTATCCCTGCGCTTTACTGCTAAAGATTATCAGGGCTGTGTTACAAGGAACAGGAAAGATAGAAACTTTTTGGGGACAGATAAGATCTGATGGTCAGCCACTATATATATCAGAATATAGATAATGTTGTGCAGTTGTCTTCTGAGGAGTTATTTAAAATACTGGAACATGGCAAATTTAGCTGTGGATGGCACAGTTGTTATAAGAGATTTTTCTGTATTTCCCAATATGTGCAATTCTATTCACATCACAGTCACTTGTTTAAGCTGTCCTGTACGTTGAGATGCAGTCTTTTTTCCCCCTCAAGCGGCAGAGGTTGCAGTTTCTTTTTTCCCCAAGGAAAGGAGAAGGGAGAGGGGAAGGCTTCTCAACCATCTTACCTGTCATTCATGCTGATGGTAATAATCTTCGGCAGGCCATCAGCACTCAGAAGGAGCCGTGCATTGTGTGAACTGCTCTGCGTCAAATTGTACAAGGTGTAGCAGATGGACGCTGTGGTTTCACAGACAATATCAGACCCCGGGACAGACTCGGGAAGTATCGAGACCAAATCAGGCAAAACTTCTCTAGCTACAAGTTGGAAGAGAGAAAAGCAATTCCATTACTAACAGGTGCAGATTTATCTAAGGGTCCTACAAGACCTTATTCCTCCCATTATCACCTATCAGGGTGCTGTGTGCTCCCACAATAGAGTCATGGTTTCATACCTGCATTACATCCCCACAATTTAGGTTAAGCTGCGTCCGCACTAAATCGGACAGTGTGTATTTTGCCTCATACACAATACATTAATACCTCATGTACTGTAGTGAGGTCACCAGGCATGTGCTAGCAGCAGGCTGCCACTTCCCGAGGAACCCTGTGTGTCCTATAGGTAATCATGGGTATAGTGCTGTACAGCAAACTGAGAAAGGGTGACTACAGCACAATTGTTAGCGCTGCACTTGTCACTGGTCGGCTATAAGAGGATGCGCATACTCAACCTTCTGAGCCAGTGTGTAAGCTATTTATTTAAGAAGAATGTCACATTCTGAAGTCCATCCCTACTCAAGAAACATCTCATCACTTTGACCACACTGGATGCGACCCTACCAGCCAACCCAACAGGAAACAAAAGCTCTGGACAGCAGCTGAGTCCTACCGTACGCTGTGAGATCTGTGCCATGTGGACCAGAGCTGACGGAGAAAATTACAGCAGTCAGCAAGAGCTCGTAGCCAGCGGCTCCCACTGTAAGAAGTAGCACTGGGAAATAGTCTGGGGCATTTTGGGCCATTCTCCCCTCCCTACCCAGTGTTTCCCTTGGACAGAGCGCTTTGCTCTCCGTGAGTTCTGTTCATTCCACTAGATGGGTGTCTGACAAGGTTCACGCGTATTGAGATTAAACTACATGCAATTTAGAAAAGGACCTTTAAAACTGAATGAACCACCTGTTATGCTAAGTATCAGTCAAAGCAATTATGTCAGACATGACAGACCATTTTTTCTTCCATTGGTAAATCAAGGAAGGCGACTTTCAGAAAGTACATTTGGAGTATCTTGAAAATGTCAGTTCAGAACAAATGTTATTTTTTCAAGTAAAATAGGAAATTTTCTGCTGCTTTTCAATCATTTTACTTTTAGAGATGTTTTATATTAAATTTATCTCAATTTGATATCCAGGGTTCATTTTGCATGATAAATATAGACACTTTTATCTAGGAAACAGTATGCCTTTCAAAATGTTTTCCTTTGGCCAAAATTATTTTGAGAATTTGAGCTGAATTCACACATGTCTTCCGTCAATCAAAAAGAACACCTTTTCATGGAGAAGAGGTTCACCTGAAATTCCAATTCTCTCTACCATGGGTAAAGCAAGAAAATTACTCTGAACGTGCAAGATGAAGCACCTTTCTCCAAAGCTTCATGCTACTCTGTCTTTCCCCCATTCTTTCATAAATTGTTTTTCCTGATGAAATCTCAACTTCTCCTCAGTTTAATTCCTACTGTTTCTGGGGGATTCACCACTTGTAGTTTTTAACACCATGTGGATTATCCCTTTGAAATCAGCCCAACAACATGTTATAATATTTTCATTAATAGGGAATGTTCTCTAAGGATTAAACAGTGCCCAGGAGACTGTTCTGCAGAATTCTGGAGGTTAATCTGCCCCATGAACCAGCTGTATGCCTGTAAGTTCCCCTCCCCCCTTTGGTGGGAACACAGAAAAGGACAACAAATGATGTGAATTCATTTTATCCTATCAGCAGGAAAAAATTTCAAAAATACATTAAATTGAAATGAGAATATGCAGAATAGAAATGGCTTCTGATGTGAAAATAATTATAACGTTTTAGAAATAAGGTCCTTTAAAAAGACTGAACTATTTTCTCTATAGCATCTTCTAGCTTCCATTCTCAAAAAACTTATGCAGGAAGACTGTGTGAGCTGCAAGCTTCCAAAGCTTTGTGTCTAAAAGAAGAAAATATGATCTTTGCTAGAAGAATTAGAGATGTTCTATGTTTTCTCGCAAAGGATTATGTAGCTGTGGCAGCACAGAACTCGGCACTCACCTTCCTTTACCCTATTTTAAGCAGAAGAAAAACTCCCTCTCCAAATCTGTGTAGATTTTACTTCCATTATGTATTTTTTGAAAGTAACATCAATGGAAGTATCTGATGAGGAATACACAATTTAGAGAAAACTTGAGGTTAGAGTCCTTCTTAGGCAAAACTCTTTATTTTCAACCCTGTGTAATGACTGCAAGTATCTGACCTAAAAATCTACTAAACTCACATACCAGTTTTTTTGTGCGTTTCTTTTCTTAAAGAAGGAAACTTTAAAGTAGAGAGAGCAGAGAAAGAAAGCCCAAGAGACAATGTTAGTCTTTGCTCACCTATATCACTTTGCAGAGAGGTGTTGCGAGACAAGTTCCTGAGCAGTGAGACTGCTGTCTTTTTTACTGTCGGGTGGCTTACATGCAGCATAGTTCGAATACTTGGAAGGCCATTTGCCTTCTGAACAACAGTCCGGGCCACCGCAAACGGCATCTGTTATAAGGCATGTGGCAATAGTGTGTCATTACCATGAATGTATAGCCTCATAAAAAAACGCAGCAGGTTCTCTACATCAATTTAAGCATGTTTAAAATAGTTTAAATCCAGAGCTACATATGAGCTGCAACAGAAAAGGAAGGTGATATAAAAGAAGTTTTGAGCCCTCTTTCTCCCATGTGCTCTTTGGCCAGTTCCTCAGACACAGGTCATTAGTTTCTTCACCACAAAAGTGATCTGTGGTTGTGTCAGAGCCTTCCTCTCCCCAAGGGACTGATTATGTTCCACAAAACCACTTTTTTGGTGCTTTTAACATCTACGCATCCCTCATTGTGCAATGAATTAGCAAATTCCACACGTGGAGGTGTACACAGAGTGAGAAGAAGCAGTCCCCATATTTGCCAAGCAAGAAATAGCTGCACTGCTGGTTATGACTTTCCCTTCAATGTTCTTCGATTTCCTTGATCAAGTCTGTGAGCCAGTGACTCATCAGCAGTTATTTGAGCTCAGCGCGGTGGGCATGTTGCACTGCAGCTCTCAACTCTATGCGTTCACATTAAGAACTAAACAACAAGAAAAAGAAAAAAGCTGACTTACTGGTCCAGTGCCAGCTGTGAGGTTCTGAAGAGCTCCCAGGGATGCTTCCTGGGTATAGTTTCTGGTACTTTTTGCTATTAAGGAGAGATATATCCTTATCAGTGTGGAATGCCAGAGCGATTCAACACCTCTGGGATTGCTCTTTTCCTCAGGTAGTGGGGTGTCCTGTTGCTTCTAAACATGTAAACAGATCAAGCCTTTAGAAACAGTGACCTTATATGACTTCATGCATCACAAGCTAAACTAACTGTTTTGTAACCCTCTATGACCAGATTATTTGCAGATTGTCAAGTTGTGAATTCAAATGACAACGTGTAAAATTTCAATATTTAATTATATTGGCCACTCCATCCAAAAAGAGGAGATAGGTATGGGAGAAGCTGCCTCTCATCTCTCAGCAACTGACACTAGGGGCCGAGGCCAAGGAGAAACAGAAATGGCCAGCTAGAGTTGTACTGTGGATGGAATGGGAGAAGGCAGAATACACTCCAGCAAAACCAATAGATGGGGAAGGGTCATCAATCCTTTTCTTTCACTTTCGCCCTCCCTAATACCTGGTTTCCCTCCAACAATTCCCAGTTGCCAGAATATTTGTGATCTGTACCACATGGCATCAAAAGAAGAGGTCCTGAGATAGCCCAAAAGCCGGCAAGTCATGGAAGTGGCAAGTCACCTTTTGCTGGTTTCACTGGTGAAACCATCACAACGCCCATTCATTGGTAGGGCACTTGCACAATTGCCGTACATGGTACAGATACCACTGAGATCCATCAGAAGGCATGAAACTGAGTGGCAGTATTCCTCAACTAATGAAACAGTGAATTGCTATGTCATTTTCATCATCATCAGCTGAACAAGATAATGAGTGTTAGGAAAGGCTATCAATAAATTTGCATTTTTGGGGCACGTAAGTGTCACACTACCAGATACATCAATAACAGATTGTTAAGTAGATCACAGCCTTATTCTCTGGAAGTTGCTACAACTGATTAACAAAATGAGGTGTAACTAAACATGTGCTTTACCTCTTTTACTTTTCTGCTCCGTGTTCCAAAACAGCCCGGTGTTTTATCATTGCTAGAAATATTTCTTCTTTGCATATATATGCTCTGGGCATAGCTGTCAGGGAGCTCTATCTCTAGCTGGTAGGAAAGATTGTGAAGAATGCACACACAGTTCTCTGTGGCCTAAAATAACAAAAGAATAGAAATCTTGAAAGCTTTGGCATGCGTTGAAGGGACTTGTATAGACATGAGAAGAGCTTTCATTTTTGGGTCTTCAGCAACTAACTGCAGAGCTTCTAATGGCTTACAGAAGAGCTAGTCTTCGTGCCAGTGATCCACAAGACTGCATTTACACTGATAAATTAAACATGCCCTGGGATGTTCCTGAACACTGAGGCCAACTGGCACACAGGGCTTGCATTTGGAGTGGGGTGCATGCCTGTTGGAAATGGTCCTGGGACATCATAATTCCTGAATTGTGCCTGGGAATTGTTTGGGCGAGTGCTATTTGGCACAGACTAGAAGTGTGCCTAGGAATGTTTAAGAGCTTAAGAGTAAAGATGATCACGTACACACCTTGCCGTAGCGTCAGCAAAAGGAAAGCTTTGTATCTTTCCTAAGGAGGAAGCACTTCTCTGTGGTAGAATGCTTTTTTAAATTAGATGTGCCTTTCTGGGCATGGCTAAGATCAGGTCTACAATTTCTGAGTGATGAGTCTAGTGGCAAATAGTTTTATTACCAGTTCCTCCTTTCTTGAAAGTAAAAAAGGAATGAGTGGTTTTAAGATAAAATGCAGCAGGGAGCTATTGGCACAAGTGTAATGTGCTGGATTCTCCCTGAAGCTAATGGCACTGAATACAGGGAGATGGAGAAGCTCAAGTAACTGATCCTAGAATAGAGCTATAAATGTGCAGTAATTACCACTACACGGCACAAGTTATAGCAGGCATGCTCGAAGTGCCTCACAGGCTGTGGCTAACCTTCTCGTAAGTGACGGCTGATCTTCTCACCCAACTTCACCCAGCTAAAAGACAAGCATCTAGTCTAAGCAATGTTCAGGGTTCATCCGCAGTTAGTGGTGGGAGGAAGAGAATGAGAGGAACTGGCTTCTGGAGGTGTCTGTGTCCTTGTAGTTACTGGCTTAGGCAGCAAGTATAACTTCTAAAAAACTTAGGAAAATGAATCCCATTCTAAATGATGCAAGCTCCTTAATTACACTGCCACCCAAATGGATTTAGGTTCTTCATTTCCTAAGGTGTATATGGCACTAAATATACAGGAGAGTAACCAGCTTAATTTTTTAAGCTTCTAGCTAGCTAGCTCCCTGGGACAACTAAAAAGGTAATATCTGACTCTTTAGGTATTTCAGTATCTCTGAAAGCTGTGACTTCATGTCACTTTTTAAAAAAAGACAGAAGTTTCTAGTTCTCTCTGGTGATTCTGAAAATGTTTTCCCAATGCTAAGGTACGTTATTCTTTTAGATTGCAGGATAAAAATACTTCAAAAAGCTTCTTACTGGACTTTCATCTTTGGTGGCAGTTCTAAAAGCCCTGGAAATAAGTTTGGCAGTTACACCACAACTGTTTCTGAACATTGGTTTCTAAACAAAAAAAAAAGTCCTCTTAGCAATTTCCCCTAGGAAAAGACCTTTCATCTCAAAGAATACCTTGTCATTAGGCTCGTGGTCTGCAATAGCTCCTTGAATATAATACACAAGAGAATCAATCAAGCCGTCACATTCTCTCATCTTTTTCCTTCCTTCTGGGCCGGCAGAGCTCATGTTTCTGTGCAGGAAGGAATATGTTGGTGAGAAGAGATTTAGTCAAAGATACTTCCTTGTGTCCCTCTGACAAACTTTTCCAGCTAAATCTTAAAGATACTGAAGTTAAGGTTGACTGCTTCCTTTCTTCAGAGCTGTAAGATAATCTGAGCCTCTGCTAAGTAAAACTTTCACTTCAGTGCACTCCCAGACAAAAACAAATACTCCAGAAAAACAAACAGTTGTGTTTGGATGGATAAGGTAAGACCTGACTCAAATCTTCATCTCAAAGTTGAATTAATTCTTTTTAAACAGTCAAACAAACAGGACTTTTTTTCCATTATTCCATTTTTAGTTATATTTTTAATATTTAGGACAGTAGCTATGTCAAAATATCAGAGGAAAGATACCTGTAAAAATTTTCATGCACACAAATGTCCTTCAGCATTTACCTACACCAAACCAGCTCTTGATCCAAGATGACCCATCAGCAGACACATGTTCTGAGAGTTTTGGCAACATTCGTACATTAACATGTAAAGATAACTGATGTCAGTTACGGGGCCAAATCCACATGGCAATTCATGTGCTCGTGGAAATGCTCCGAGGGCTGCTAGCGGGCAGGAGGGGACGCGAATGCAGCCGAGCTGGCAGGTCGGAGCAGCAGCCTGGCCCCACCGCTGGGCGAGAGGCTGAGGGGATGAATTGCGACACGGCTGCCACTGCCATCGCTGCCAGACCAGCAGCGTGAGACAAGGAAGAGGAAAAAATACAGCGTGCTCAGCTGAGTCCCAGCTTCCCAGAGAAGCTGCTGGCATCTACGCAGAAAACAGCTGAAGCTACTAGAAGCTGCTTAGTCAGAGAGGGAAATGCCAGATGCCTTCTTCTGCTGTTCTACCACAGTGGCTCAGACACTGCTCCACACGCTTTCTGCTTCCTCCAGACCCAAAGGAAGTCACTGTTTGCCCCGCTTTCAAGTAACGTTTTCTGCGCTTTGTGGTAACCCAAGTACAACTTGAAAATAAATTATGAACGTGATTTAAAAACTCTTTAAAAGCCAAACACACACCTGCTGCTTGAAGTTTGGCTCTAAATAAGCTACTGATTTCCAGGGAAGTAACAACACTTACAATTTTGGGGTACAATTATTTTTACAACTGAACAAACTCTGAATTATGGAATGCTGGAATTATAAACCTAGGCCTCATTATTTTGGACTCCTGCAGCTCTGCTGGCCAAAAGGCTGCATGCAGTATCACATTCCAGCTTCTTTGCTTGAAATAACATTAAATATAACCCAATCTTAGCACGCATCACAAACAGAGGGACATGTTCCTTTAGAGAGTTTCAGGGTGTTTATTTTGCATGCTTACTTTACCCACTGGAAATTACAATGGTTTAAAATTTTATTAATGACAAAGCCAGTAAGGTACAGCTTTAAACTTCCCTGTGGCTTATGACTGTAAAATGAATGTAGTGTTTTATATACTGTCAATGCAGTTCTGTTTTTTTGCCCTGGGAAGTACATATTCAGATTAAATACTAATGCATTGTAATTATAGTTTTACTTTAGGTCATGCTGTTAACAATATCCCTATTTATGAGTTCATTTATTCTCTCATGGAATTATATATCACAGAATAAATATTCAGATTCCTCAATATGGCCTACTATAGACATCACTTTTTGGAATTTAATTTTACCTATATGTGTCACATTCGAGGCATGTCACCCTTTCATATGTTTATGGTTATGCTGACAGAAATGCACATGTTACAGACCTTCTAGCGCATAGCAAAAATAGTTTCTGAGGCACACAGACTAAAAATACTATTAAAAGATAAGTGCGGAATTTCCCTCGCCAAAGACACTTCAGCTGATACAGTATTTCATTTTGTCACAGCACGTTATTCTAAAAATCCCTGAACCGTTGACAACTACAATCATGCTGAATGGCTGCGCAAGGAGAGGCCATCACCTGGCCTTGCTGTCTAGCACGAATATGGCGGGGCACATAGCTTTATAGCTCAGGAGGCAGAGAAGAGCCTGAATCAGAGGCACTGTCCTGTTCTGCAAAGGAAATTAATTACTGAACTCCATTTCATTAAGAAGCTGATGCTCAACTGTTCATCCAGTCAGAGATATCAGTGAGTGTCTGTGTGTGCGTCTGTACACATATGGCCACTCCATTCTCCGCCTTTCCCTGTTTCCTTATCACCATGGGATGATCACCATCACCTTATCAACATGGACTGGGAAGGGAAGAGCTCCTGCTCTCCCACTCGCCCAATTACAGTTGTAACCACCTTACTGTGAATAGGGTCAGAGTTGGTTTGAAGGCAGAGAAGAGCATTTCAGGCAAAACCTCAGCTGACAGTTTAAGTTTGTTTGCTAATTGAAGCTTGAGAAATCCCAGGAAATAAAAATATTAGATTGGGAAAAAACAAATGTTTCTGAGAGGTGTTACAGAAATGTAAATTAAAAATCAAATCATTTGAAACAATGGCAACATTTTGCTTAGAAAATTGCAAAACTGACTTCATCTTGGCTTCCCAAGACTTGAGGTTCCTGACAACAGGAACGCCTCCCTCTGAGCTCAGGAGTTGGACTCTCTTGTACTGGAGCTCCTGGAGGCCTTGAAATACTCAGTGCTTGGCCAATTGCCATGGTTGGGCTGGCCCAGTATTGTGGCTTGTGGCAACCCCCATGGGCCCTGTCAGGGCTACCCGGAATCTTCAAGTCTGGTGTGCAAGTTTGTTTTACTTGCATTTCATCAGAAGTACACTGAGACAAATACATCCGTGGAGAAAAGGATCAGCTAGAGTCAAGATCAAGAGTCTTCTCACAGAAAAACTCTTCTGCTACCCAGTTTCTGATATCTCTACCCTGCGTTGGTATTGAATGGTTGGGAGAATGCAGCATGGGGAGAACACAGCCCTAGGGAGATTGCTGCTTGTAGGGATGCTCTCCTTTGAATGACTCAGAACTTATGTTTTGGCATCATCTAACTATTAAAAAACTCTGACTTTCTGGCATGCTTAAATATGGTAATCCTTCCTGGTGACATGCCCAAACTATACCACATGCTGATGTGGATGCATCGTATCTATCTACGTGCCTCATTTATCTCATCCCATATTTGCTGCTTCTGTTCTCTCTTGCACACATGCACAGGATAACTGTATCTGTAACCAAAATAGCTGTTTGCCCATGTTCCTGTGGCGTTTGTGGGGGATAAACTAATTCCCTATTGGGAAATATTGTTTCGATCCAGAGATGTGAGGTAAATACAAAGAAATATAACATAGTAAAATCAAGTGTGATTTTGAAAGAAACAGAATGATAATATATGTTCAGTTAGATTGCAAATGGCACCAAATGAAAGGGATACTCCCTTTAAGCCAGGACTGAGTCACACACTGGCCGACTACGTTGGAAAAGGTTTTTGCACTGCTGTGAACGATCCACACGACTGATAAGAAGAGGGCTTTTGCTCCCGGGACTCATTATGCTAAAACTGATAATTTGAATTTAACTCAATTACGTGATAACAATTTCCTGAAGTAGTTTGGGAAATTCTATTCCCTTCATGCCTTACACAGTTCAAAAATGCAACAGGGAGGGAAAGGTATCTGGGGATCTACTTAGTAACTACAGGCGCCAGGCTGCAAGCTGCTTGCTAGAAATAACAAAATTCCTTTCAGGAATTGGGGGAGCAGATAAACTGAAGAGGAGGCAAGACAAGATAAGTATGGATGGAAATAAACTTAAAGAAATGGCAATGCTATGCAAGGGGCCTTGGTTCAAAGACTTGTTATCATCAGTCATTTGTTTTACGTTCTCTCTTAGAAGCTTCCATTATGAAATTGAGCTGCCATTATGCTGTGAGAGCTTTGGCTTCACTTCTCTCCAGAGCAAATGGAAGTAGACGTTTACACAGCCTCCTGGTGTGAAGTGCAATGATACTACTTCCTCCAACTACAGCTTTCCACTGTCCTTATGGGTCACTGTGTAATTCACAAAGAGCTTAAAAGGGAGCTGGGACAGACAAAGCGTGAAAAATAATAATGAAAAAGGAAGCGTTACTTCTATTTTATTGGCTGGGGAACCAGGAACAGAGAGGTTAGCTGACTTTTCTGGAGATAGTTGTCTAGAAAGTTTTGAAGAATTAGGAAACATAGGACCACAGGATACTCCAGTTACAGAGCAATTAAAAAGGAGGACTCTGTAATGAAACACAGCAGTTGCGATCGCTAGCTCCAACACTTAAATGAAATGTTTTGCAGGAGGAAATGTGACCACTAAACATAAATTTTGGAAAGTTCAGCATTGCAGAACTTTTGGGAACAGGTATTTCAAGGTAAAAATGGAACAAGATCATTATCAACTTTCAAGGTGTAATACAGCCAGCCTTCTACTAAGCGTTCCTTTTAACCAGAGGAAGAGTCATGCCAGAAATTCAATTACATATATAAATAATATTCAAAACCATATATTCTGCATGCTGTTGGCATCTTGCCCTTTCAGACTCAGAGAAGGAATATGGAGGAGGAGGCTAAGTATCTTGAAGATTTCTACCCATTTGTGTTGGAACTGGAGACAGAACTATTATGTGTAGGACTTTCAGGCCAAAAAAAAGTGACTTTACCTTTAAAATCCAACAAGACTTGTCTGCAAAAGTCTGCAATACTTCTCTAGATAGTTTAATACACCAATTTTACTTGTTCAGCTTGTTGTCAGGCAACCAGTGAAGTCTTCTGATTTGGCTTACTCTGCTTGTCCAGGGCACAGTGCTTTTTATCATATTTCAGGACTGAACAATACCATTACTTATTCTAGCTGCTAATGCAGAATTGTGTGGTGTACACAGCTTCTTTTTATTATGTTAAGTTTTGTGACCTGCGATTTCTGTAAAACTGTGTCAGAAGAGAAGCAAAGCTTTAAGACAAATTACAGACCTAGAGAATGGGATTAACAGATCCTTCTAACATCAGACTTCCTTATCAGTGACTGCATACACTGACACAGGCAGCTGAGATTCAGGACTCCACAATACTTCTGGCAATAACTGGTTAGCAGAACAGGTAGTGTTCTGGTCACTCACTCATTCCAGTGTTAGTATCTGCAATATTATCTGCTAGATGTGGATTCCATTCTCCTCCTGAAATTCTGTCAAAGAGGATGAAAAGAGCTTTAATTTATTAGTTGGCAACTGTGTGGCACAGCACATACGCCCATGTCAGATGACAGTGTTAGATTTTGACTGTGGGTGTCCCTTTCAGTCAATAGGTGTATGTAAAGTTTTGAAAAGAAGTTTTGGCATTCTCCTATAACTAAGTACTGTACTATGCATAACATACTGCACTTCAAAGTACTATTTTTACCCTGTAATAGAAGCTGCAGGCTATAGACTTTATCAACATGCACAACGAATATGTTAGTATTACAAAAGGGAAGACTAATTACAGATTTATATTCTGGCAAATATATATACTCTTTAAACATCTTCATTAGTAACATCATTCCCTCAGTGCACAGTTTTTTTACTTTGTGGTGTGCTCTTCTTTTAGTTTTCAGCATTTCTTTGTGCAGAGATTTTTTTTTTAAATTAATACATAAGGAAGGAATACTTCTAGTGACCTAATTTGGGAGGTGTGTTAATTTCCAATAGAGACGCAAACTGATTAATCTTAAAAATCTCAGATATTTGGTCTGTACAAATATGGTAAGCCTCATTAAAAACTATTCTCTGCTAGAAAGTATGTTGGCAATCCTGCAGATCAACTTTACCTGTGAATTTTCAAGCCCTTCTTGTTCTAATTATAATCTTCAGCGTTCAAGCTCTTAAAAACGAGAAGGACTAGAATATGGACATCATATTTTTAAAATAGATAATGTATCCTTGAGCATGTAGATAAGGGCAGTTTGAGAGACTTTTCATTAACACTGCAGAGCTAACTGAAGCTCTGGAGCAGCCCCACTCACTGTCTTTCTGTACAGGGTAAAGTATGTTCAGAATCTACTTTTATTCAATTTAAAACAACTCGGCTACTGTTACGCCTTATTTGTCACATATCAAGTCGTCTCAAGTTGCTGCAACAAGCTCAGAAAGAGTAATACCACGCTAAAACGGAGAACGATCCTGTGCCCTCATCAGCCGGCTCACAGGGATGAGACGGTGCCAGAGTCTAAACGCAGGAGAGGAGCAGGTCATGCCACCACAGAGCGGCACACCTAACAGCCAGACTGGTTTCTGTACAAATGCAGCTTGGGCTAATTAATATGAAAAAAGACAACCTGCTTCATTTCATAGACAGCCCCACTAGCATTAGCTACTGAGATTTTATTATGGGTAGTTAATGTTTCTCTGTATTCGCTTTTGAGCCATCAGTGTAAACAAAAGTTAATTATTACTTAGAGATGAAGTTAATTAGTAGTTAGTGGGCTGACAGGAGCTCCTGCAGAAAAAGGTGCTCTATTGTTGGGTATTTTGTATAGCTAATAATTCATTTGTCTTCTGAAACCACATGAGTCAGATACAGAGCTGTTTACACAGTAAAAATTCATGCAATACAGATACAACTACTCTGCTATAGGACATGTTAGCAAAGCAGGTACGTGTAAGGCAAAACTGGGCAGCTTCCCAGCCTCTAAATTTCGAACTTAATTCCTTGTACTTTACTAAGAAGAGTTTAAAACTCAGGCCATGCCTTTGCACTCATGCATCACTCATTAATTATTTCAAACTATGTCCTTTCATGCATTTTGAATATGTAAACAAAAGACATGCAACTCTGATACTCATATTTGTATTTACTTAACGTGCAGTGACTCTGAACTCACAAACACAAAGGGCCACAGTTTTATGGACTGTTATTTTTAAAGGTGTTTTTATTAAAGATGTGATTTTTATACTTCAGTCATTTAGGGGTGTGTTTACTGAGGCCTTTGGTGTTTCTCTGTAGCAGCTGCTACTGTGTTCATGAGGCTATTAGCTGATTGCAGTAGTAAATACACAACTGTAAATCTATTCATCCACCCCATGGCTGCAGCCTGGCCTCAATTTACTTGAACTTGTGCAAAAAGTTGGACAGGGCTTACTTTGATTTAAAAAATGGCTTTTTCCTAATTTAGGTTAAGTCATTTTCTAATCAGTTTAGCTATAGATTATGATACATCAAAGTAAGCATCTTTGGCAGCAGCTGAAAACTGAACACTTCTCTGTGCTTGTAGGTACTATGTCCCCTTTCCAAGTCATCTATTTAGATGAGAAGTGATTATGGCTCAAGATTAACTCTATGTATTTATCCAAAGGGTCCTTGGAGATGTTACTGAATGTAACTATTAGGTGGTTTATATGCTGAGTAGAAAAAAAGAGTGACTTGGGCACTGCCGAGCATGTTCTGCTTACTACCCAAAGGCCTGCTCCTGTGCCTGGTAAAGCTGGCAGGACTCAGCAGGTAAACACTGTGGTCTCATTAATACCTAATATTGCTGTAGATGAAGATGACTTCCTCAGTCTCTTGAAAGAAAATTCCAGGTACATAAGCACTTCAGTTGTCCCACTGATGGACCTATGACGCCAGAACTAATCCTTCAAGTATGTTAGTCTTTTGGTAGTCCAAATGGCACTTACAGGGCTATACAATAGTAAAGTGCAAAGGGAAGAAATTGTGAGAGAAAGCTGCCAACTTCGTGGTTCTTATGGGAAATGCTAACAGTCCTGGATGTCTGAATCTGAGACTGCTCAAAGGAACTGCCCACAATGAGTTATCCACTGTAAACAGCATTACCACTGCTTGAATAAAACATACATAACAACAAATTTCTGTTGAGGCTACTCTGAAACAGTGATACGTGAATATAGTAAATTTTCTTTACTCTTCATAGAAGACTAGTTTCTTGTTTACATAGAATCAAATTCTTTAGAGAGGCATGTGATGACAAAAATCCTATTACTGCCTACAACTGTGTTTTGCCTCAGCACAACTAAGAAATTGTGCTTCAAAGAAATAAACCTTACTGCTTTACCTGCTATAGTCTAGGACTCTTCATGGGGTTTTGCACTGTTACTTGTCAACAAACGCAGTCACAAATCTGTTCTGCCAGTCAGAAGTACAGACATATACTCAAGCTATGTATAAGAGTCTTAATTCTTTTGAGTTTGTAGAGTAGGCATATTTTTATGTGACTCCAGTGGATAGTCGCTTCTAATGCTTCATAAATTTTAAAAATTAAAATGAAGCAGGAATTGTTTATGAAAAAGGTATTAACAAAGTGGTTATAAATGATACTTATGTGGGTCAAAGAACTTCAGATCCTATGACAGTGTCACTCGTGTATTTGTATCAGCAGATCACACAACTTTAGACCTAGGCTTTAAAGGTCACCATGCTATACATCCACTAGAGCACTGGTCTCCCCAAGGGGTGCACAAGACAGTCCACTGGCGTGCGGGAAGGAAATATTTTTGTACCATCAAAAAACAAAATTTAAAAAATTAAAATAATGTTTATTTCATCTTTATATAATCCTTTTTAATTTTGGTTTTTATGTATGTTTTATAATGTATATAATATATTAGTACAGTAGTACATGTATATAATTTATAAATAAATAAATATACATATACTGAGGGAGTGTTCTCAAAAGTTTTTTACTGATGGGGTGTATGATCAAAAAAGTTTGGAGACCACTGCACTAGAGTCTTAAAATAACTTTAGAAGGCTCACATAGGTTTAAAGTTTCTTTTAAATTACTGTTAGCTTTTCTCTAGTGTTAATTTGTAATACCACTTCTACAACCATTTAAAAAAAGCTTTGTTTTTACTACTATCATCATCAGTCAGGGGCTAATACATCATACCAACAACTGTTATTCAGTGAAGGATCTCTGACTTCAATGCAACTATGCACTGCAACCAGGTCTCTGATTACTATCTTCTGTTATGGATATATTTAGTCTGTGGAGTACCCATCAAAGGAATACATAGGAGCCTTATAAAGAAAGCTGTTTTCATTGTATTGAGCAGTAATTCTTCTGGTCTGATACACACGAGGTATTTCAAAATATGATCTGTATGCAAACTCTTCTCTTGGAGCCATCAAAGTTCAAAGCAAGAAAGAAAATAAGTGCGCAGGCCTGTTTTATCATTGCTATTGTTTTGGGTACCTGTAGACTGAGTGCTTACCTCAAGCATCCTGTGGCATTGTAGAAGATATCAGGGTCAGGTAAAACACTTGACTTTGGGTAATCTCGATCTGGCCAGCCCGAGTAAGGGATGAGAACAGCTTCAGTCAGTGTCTGCAGGGCTTCTCTAATCAACAGGTGCTTCAGCTGGTCATTGGAGGACAAATTCCACAACAAACCTGCAATATCCAAAATAAAATCGGAGTGGCAAAAGACTCCCCCACAGTTTGAAAGACCTAATCTCAAACTCCTTGAAGTTAATGAGTGAAGGAGCCTGCCTGGCACCTGATATCCTGAAGAGGAGCAGAAGGGGGTGATAAGAGTTCACCAGCCCTGATATGAGGACATGGAAATGGGGCAAAAAAAGGGGCACAATTATCCATGTAATTAAAAGTCAGATCTCTATATAGTCAGACTAACGCCTGACTGAGAAGTGCAGTTTTCCATGGCTCGGCATGTCCATTGCCCATCTGCAGCAATCATCTTCTCCGTTACCAAAGTAACACAAGCTAAACAGAGCTAACAACACCGATGCCAGTGATCATTCTCCACACTTCCAGGGAGGAATTCGTCCATTCTGGATGCCTGGCAGGACTAGTTGCACTTCCAAGTACCAAGTAAAGACCAATGAGCGGGAGAACAAACTCGCATGCAGGTACAGAAAGTGAGTTTACAGGTCTTTGGAAATTTGCTGGAAAACAGTAGATGCCCATTACCAAGTTTCTCTAACACTTGAAAGCAAAATTCCTTATAGGAGGGAAAGCTGTTAAACACTGGTTGGCCGTTACTGTCCAGATATTTGTCACTAAATAAATCACTAAGTAACGCTATACACCTTGTCTACTCACAATCTCCAAACACCAAAACAAATCTCAAATATAATCTTGTATAATTGATTAGCTTTGCTTATGTTCTATTCCAATAGATGGCAATTCTTTTTAAAGTACTCTTCCCCTGGAAAAAGACACGTATTTCTGCTTTTCACTACAAAGGCGTTCATTGTTTCCCCAGCTTGTTGCTCTAAGTTTCACAGACCTCCTCCTCCAAACACTGGCAGAGTATTGAATGTTCCTTTCATCAGTTCACAACAAAGAAATGTTTCTTTTGTATCTCCTTACACTTTGAATTTAATTTCAGCTATTGTGAGCAACAGTAAAATCAATTATAGACAGATACGTAGAATAGAATTGTCAGAACAGAATTTGAGATGTTGCTCACACTAAATTTTCCCACAAAAATCCTACCTTTACCCACAGGCACTATCTCACTGGGCTCAGAAGGATTCTCTCAGTGGCATTCTGGGTGTGGATGAATTTGTTCACATTAGAAAATGTCTTTAGCAGCGGGCTCTTTCCTTGCAGCTACGCTATAATGTATTCATAGGGGCATAGTTTACCCTTAGATGGTTATTTGGGAAAATGGGTGGGGTCTCCTTTTAAATTTATATTTCTTTTAATGACAGTTCTGTTTGTGCTGTAATCTTCCCTGCAGGAAAAATTTGCTTTCATTTCTTAGATTTATGCTGCATGATAACAAGATCAAGAGGTTAGATACTCCCTGGAGGCTCATCTGGCTTACCTTCAAAAGCTAATCTTTTTTGTTTTTTTCATGCCACAGCCATTTTACTTTCTGTTCCTCAGTGTGCTCTCCAAATACTACAAAATGCCATTCCTGTCTTGGCTCCTGCATTGCCTCCAAGTGACATCCTCGCCTACTATTCAGGAGTAACCTCATTCCTTTCCTAAGAGATTTGCAAGAAGTTTGTTTGTATGTCAAACAAAGGACAGAGCATATGGTTCCTTTACTTTACCTGTATCAACGATTTTATGAAGCTAGCAAATTCAGTCAATGTGATCTTGAGGAGGTCTCATTCCCCCTAAGAAGAGGTCATATAAGCACAGAATTTGCACAGAGAAACCGGGCAGCTATTTTCTGCACAGGGGCATTAGGTTAACTGGTCCATGGCAGCTTTCAAACCACTGTCATAAGCACAAAGCCACTTTGGTGGGGGTACTGGTTTAGTGCTTTTTGTGTGTTCTCCTGGGATGCACAGACTGTGAGGCAGGACACAGCACTTGCTATAATCAGCATTTATCTTCATACACTTTCATTGCTCTCAGTCTTTTCATAGGACGATACAAGGCACACTGCATGACTATGCTCAGACTGTATTCCTCAGCCTACGTCTTGAAGAAAATACAGGCCATCAAAATATTCTTTGAGAATGTATGATATGATACGGCTTAATATTAGGCAAGCGTTTGTCTGTATTAACACTGCTGGTACTAATAAGCCAGTGACCTTAAAGACAAGCTTCTAAGGCTGAGATGTACTTCTCATGTGCACAAGTATTAGATCGTATTTTTGACAGGTAATGAAGTACGGTATGAGAAAACTTCTGTGTCTCTGTGTTTTAACTTCCTTCTCTCAAACAACTTTCTTATCTTCATGTATTTTTGTCACGTGGAGTGCTTTGGTACCACGCTTCCTACACAGCAGTAGAAACAAAAAGCTTTACTCTGCTGAGCTTAGACGTCTTTATTAATGAGTATCACATGCTTTCGATCCTTGGCCAGGAGTCTTTCACCAGAGTTCAGTGTGGTATTACCAGGCACCAAGATTATTTTACTAATCTCTTATAGGGGAAGACATTCAGCTAATTATCATATCACACATTTGGAAGTCTCTAATTTACAGTCAAAGTAGGCAAGTAATAAGTATGATGTGGAAAGACAGATGGGCTTCTCATGCAGACCAGGTGGAAGCCCAAAGGTTCTGCATTAACCTTTTCCTGGAAGCGTTACAACAGTGCAGTGTGACTGCATGCATAGCTATGATATTCCACTACTCCTGTAGGAAGCCAAAGGCAATGCAAGAGGAGAAATAAAACTTGTAGGTGAGCCATCAGTCAGACAGGGAAACTGTTGCTCAGCAGGGTTTAACCATTTTGGTAGAAAGGCACTCAGACATTTGCATTGTGCTTGGAAAAGCCTTATGTTGCAGCCCTTCTTGGCTACATAGTCAATCTGTACAGGACAGTAATTCCAGTGTTCCCTAGATATCGCTGTACATGCCAAGATCATCTGGAAGCACTGACCTTAGTAAGTATATGCTTAACAGTGACTGTCTACCTCCTGTCTGCAGCCCACTCCTTGCCTACCTTTGAAGTGTGGGCTGGAAAAGAAAGTGGCTGGAAGCAAAGTTAATATTCTCATAGAAATTCATGCAACCAGACTGCCCTTTGCCGTGTAGGCTCCTTGCAGCTTGCTAGGGAGCTGGAAGAATTGCTCAAGTGATGGCAAAAAGTATGCCCTAATGCCATTTTCACCAAGGGACACAGTGTACTTCCTCCTGACTGCACATTTGGTCTTGAACAAAGCAAGAAATACTTCTCTCTCGGTGTATTTTTAAAGCCATCTCTTGCAACTGATAGGCATGAAAGTATATCAGAATATTTTGCTTTACGCAAACTACAACATCCTGCTCAATATTGCTTAAATATTTTGTTGGTGTCTTGTGTGTTTCGTAAGTAAATATTCATGTTCAATGACAGCATTAATTGCAGAAAGAAGGTGCCCCTTCATCCATTTTCACACTGGTGAAGGGGAAGAAAGTAATATTCACAATATCCATATGAGTTATCCTGCACAAACAATCAAAGCTTTTGTCAGAAATGATGAAATTGCTAGCAAGAAAAGAGCATTAGCTTTCTGGCCACTGTACCACCATTTTCACTGCGTCCCTCACTGGTGTGTAATAGCACTGAGAGACAACTCACTATACAGTAAGTTACTAAGTGACCCAATTCTGCATATGATGAACGTGGAAAACTTTAAAACATTTTAATGTTGCAGAGCTGTAGAACTGAGCCAAAAGAGCCAACAATACAAAGCTTTGTTCTCCAGCTTAGGGAGCACAGTGTTTCAAATACTTAAAAGAATGCAGAATTACAGAAGGTCTCAACATGCCTTTGCTTCAAGGCAGGGCTGCTTGACACCTTCTGTATCTTTTCAAGCACTTGTTATTTTAATAGCTAGTGTTCCTGGTATCTTTAAAGATCACTTGAAATAAATCCCCATTCATAATGTTTTCTCCATTTATAAAATATAAGCGTGCTCTTCCTTTGCATGCTAACTAGAATGAATGTGGGTCACAAGCAGTTGACTTCCCAGAGACACACTATGGTCAAACAGGAGTGCAGGGATGAAGTGGTGGGCATTTCTTAACTGGCTGCTGCAAAGCCAACAGGGCAGTAACGACAGGTTTCTTTGTGAGTAATAGTGGACATTTCCTTCCACCATTCCTTCTGCTACATTGATGTACAAGAGGTGTAATATGGGGTTTCTGATCCAAAGGGTTCTTCCTTCAAAATTGCAATAGGCCCTACTCATTTTTAACAGTTCTTCCTCAAGGACACTGGAAATAAAAGGATGAGAACATAAGCCCTGCAAAGACTGAATCCAGAGTGCAGGCCACTCCACTGATGGTGCCGTATGATCTTTACAGCCAAACGGATGTCCTGCAGGAATTCTGTCCCCTGCACACAGAAAGGAAGCAAGCTGTTGCTGTGGCAGAGTTTTCTGCTTGTCACAGATCTGAGAAGACAGACTCGGGTGTAGACAGCTAGGAGTGAGAGAGCTCAGAGTAGAAATTTGGGGCAGTAGGATTTGTGGGGAGTAGGACAACCACTCTCTATCCACAGCACCTGACAGTTCTGGGGGACAGCCTTCAACAAGGAGCTCCCAGTATTCACTGGCAGCATAGTGTCAAAAAGTGAGGGCTGAGTTGCTGCATAAGTAGCGGGCATTAATTATGGTCCCAGGCACCTCTGGGACTGCTCTGATCACTGCTCACCAAAATGGTTCTACAGAATTTGCTATTTGGAGCCTCACTTTCTTTTCTGGAATATCTAGGACTTTAAGCTTCCTGCAAATAGACTCATGTCATTTCTGAAGAAGCTTTAAGAGGGGAAGTTGCAGGTCCTAGTGTCTTCTTACTGTCTTAAGGACTGGTCTTGACTAAGGACGTTGGAATTTCACCCTAAGGGAAGAGCTTAGAACAGGTGACAATGTTCTTGTATTTAGTCACTAAACATTGAGCCTAAGTAAACAATCATGTACCTCTCACGGAAAGCTTGTGTGCTACTTAAAGCACTTCATGCTTGACTGCACAGAAAACACTACCTGTTATTTGCTTTTTAGTCTCTACATCCCTGGTCTGTCGGAGTAGGTGGAGCAAGAGCGGGATCCCTTTCTGCTCTGACACTTCCAGTTTGTTGTCATTGTCCTCAAACACCAAGTTTCTCAGAGCACCACTTGCTGCCCGCTGGATGTCCTCGTTCTGAACGTCAAGAAGCTGTAAAAGTTTGGGGATACCACCAAGTGAGAAAACCTGTGAGGAAAACAAAACACAGCAGAGAATAGTTAGATACTGTAAATTACAAACTCCACCCTCCCGCCCAGCAAAACTTTAAATAGTCATAGGGACTTTTTTTGTTTGTGCCTATTTGAAAGACTTGAAGCACAGATCATTAATCATTTGGACATGACTGTTAACTTCTGGGCTTTCATATGAGTCATAGCTAAAACCCACAACTAAAGGAGGCATCATATTTTAATAATTAATGTAAGAGAATGAAACTAAATCTCTTCCAGCTTTGCTGCGGATTTGTACTCTCTGACAAGACATTTAATTGCTCTGTATTTTAGCTTCCATGTTGGTGAAATGGATATTTGAGATTTAACTCTGGAACATTTATAAACTGCTTTGAGATTTCTGGATGTAAAATGTTCCTGATGTGCCAAGTTTGGTTTTTTTCCTCAACAGCCAGCATGACGGAAAGACAGTATTTTTCTCTGTTAACTTCTGTGTACGTATTGAAAGTGTATTAACTAAGAATACATTATACTTAGTACTTCTTATCTGTGGCATACTGAGAAAAAATAGTAAACTAGTAAACTTCAAAATGTAGACCATTAAACATTGTAAGCTAGTTAACTGCTGAACCACCCACATTTAACAAAGACTACTCTTCAGTGTCTAATTCTTTAGAAAATGAGGTTTTGGCCCCAAATGAATAAAGAATTATGAAGATGTTATTTTACAGCAGCTGTATGGAAACAGATAGTTTCCAAGTTCTACATGTTGTGGCAAATGACGAATCCTATATGAGCTGTGATGTGGCATAAGCAAGCCTTAGCTCATTTAGGAATGAGTTTACTATGGAAAATACCTTACATTCATGTACAATTGAGTACGGTTTCCTCCAGCATCTCAAAATGCCATATGGTTTTGTGGATAAATTCATCCTTGTGTAGAATCAACAGCATGTGAAAGACTTAGAAATCTGATACAACTGTTTTGAGTAGTCCAGAGTTTAATGATAAAAAGAATTCAATACGACCGACAGGAAGAAATGAAATGTAACAAAGCCTTTTGCCGTTCACGCCCTGGCAAACTACACTGCCTGCCTGCCTGCGCTCTGATTCAGTTGTACAAAAGGCACAGTTTCTTGCTACTGCACTGCTGACCTGATTCCCCCTGCATTCATTCAGCAATCATCTAGATGCTAGCAGAATGAAATACAGAATATATATCTTGAGGTAAGTGGAGCATAGAATATACTAAAGGCACATTGACCTATTTTATCATAGTAGATAAGCCCTTTTGACACCGATACCGTAGCTGGTTGTGTTTTTTAAACATTTATGCAGACTTTTTGCTGGTAATTTTAAGGGATTTATAGCTCTTGTAAAAGAAGTGGTGCTATTTTGACCTAAAGTGCAGAGGAGAATTGACAAAAGCTATTGACTGGTCTTTCTAAATTTTCATCAGTAGACCAAATTCACCAACATACTGTAAGACCACAAGTTCACACGAAAAAGAAAAGCCACTAGACCCACAGACTATCAAGTATCCTGGAACAAAGCATCGGGAGACACAGAAATGGAATGCAGGCTGAAAGGCTAAAAAGGGGAAGGAAGACAATGCCAACGTGAACAAGTCTGATGGGCACCAAACTGAAAAACTCAGCTAGGATATGTGGGATAGACAGAAAAATAGAAGAAGGCTTCAGGCTGACTGCTCCAATTTGAACTCTTTTACTCATCCACTTGTTTTTCTGGGAAGCTGCCTGAGACAGGTTTGAATAACAAACCACCTTCAAACATTCAATTCTGAACCTCTGTCCTCAGTCTGAACCTCAGACTGAAGTTAAGGCTGTTAATTGTACTGCTGTTTTTTTCCAAAACAGGCTTTGATCTACCGTGAAGCAAGTTAAAACTACCAAAGAACTGAGTGATGTTTGGCTGTCACTGAACTGGACTGCATATACATGAATATGGAGTGAAGGCTGAGATTACATATGAGTAATACTGAGCATATTACAAAACAAAGAAAGTGTAAGACTTTTTTTTAAATGGTTGAAATAAACAACCACCTTACACATTCATGTACAGAAGTGTTCAGCAAGAGAGCCACAACTGTGTTCAATAGTGAAATTTAAAGAAAAGGAAGAAGAGAATATTTTTTATATACCCTCTCAAAAAACTTGTAAGAGACTTAACAAGTCTCTTGTAAGAGACTTAACAAATTTGGTTAATCCAAACAACGTATTAATGCGTTTGTGCAGTCCCAGCAAGCCCTTACTAGTTTGGCTAATCCATACACTGTATTAACGCATTCGTGCAGTCCTAGCAAACCCTGAAGCTTGGATAAGTTTGCACTGTACTCCCGGAGTTTTCTTTTCTGGGATTTTTCTGTACCAACGGTGTAAGCATGCCAGTCAAAAATGAGAGACAGGAGCAATTATATTGACAAAAAGTTCAGACTCTACGACTTATAAAGGCTGAAAGAACTATGTTCGTTTGGCCTGAAAAAGAGCAAACTAAGTGGGTATACACTTAGCAGTCTTAACATATATGAAAAAACATTATCAAGGGGACAGAAAAATAGACATTTTTCTCCATATCCATCAAGATAGGGTAGAAACTAATCAACTCAGTTTGCAAAAGGGAGATTTAAGTTACAGTTTAGGAATAACTGGTAAGGGTAGTAAAGCTCTCTGACTGCTTGCAGGAGCTTGTGGGATCCTAGTCAATGGGATTTTTTAAAAGTTGGTCATAAACATCTGTAATTACAGATGGTTTGGGTGAATTCTTACCCTACATTTCTATGTCTCCTATCACAAAATACTAAAGACCAAATTTTTGCTAGCATAGATGAGTGCCATTCCATGGATTTAAAAGAATCTGCAGCAAAAAGCATCAGCATATTTTAGGGAAAATATTCAACATCAGTATCCTACAAGGTTTCTTGGAGTGTCTTTTTTTTTTCATGTTGGCACACAGTGCCATACAGTATAGAAAGTTATTTGCTCTACCTGATTGTAACTGGCATAAAAATAATTACTTACTTTTCTTCTGGCATCTGCCTTCTGGAAGCACTCATGCTGTATGAAAGTCACTGCAGCAAGAATCCTAGGTGTGAACTGTGTATTTTCACTCTTCAGTATGCTCACTGCACGCTCCAGCGTCATCTCCCCTTCTGGGCTCCTTAAAATCATAGACAGAGGAAATACAGTGAAGCAAGACTGCAGAAAAATCATCATTTAGCCTGTGAAATTTCTTGTAATACCAAGATTTTCATATTTTTCAAGTAACTTTAGCTTTTCTTAGAAAATTATTCCCTTTCCAGTGGCAGAAAATATTATAAAAGTTTTAAGAGATACTAATATTCTGAGGGAAGAGAAAATCATAAATGGAAGTGTTGCAACAATGAGAGGTTCTGGACAAAGCAAGTCATGCTTCAAATTATAAAACCAAAATGGAAACATCAATGGATGAAGGACTAAGATTCAAAAGGAGGTCATAACCAAATTAGAGTGTCTTTTACTGATCATCAAGATACCTTGATGTTTTTCTCAGTAATGTGATGATTGCTTTTTTATATTTGTTTTCATGCCTTTCTTCAGTTTCTCAGTTCCCAGACTACATATATGCAGGGCTCAGTACCTTCTTTTTTCAAGCTTACAGAAGTTGTTCTAGTTCGAAATAGATGGGCAAAGCCTTTTTTCAGGTGGGACAAAGTAAAAACACCACTCATTAAATAGAGTATGTGTATCGCCTGTGGTAGGATTAAAAATGTGCGTGGCTATTTTCCTCCTAACTTCCAGCATGTTTGCTTGAATGATAATTGTGTTAGACAACCATATAAAAAATTGGAAAGAGAGGTCACCAGACCCATTTTTTCCCCAGTAAATGGAACATAAAACAATTCATGGCACAATCAGGTGCATTAGCTCTGGGACAGGTGGTTATGTTCCTCAGCCTTTTTATTTACTTTTTGTTTCAAATACTCTCCACCTAGAGAAAAAAAAAGTGTGTGGGGAGGGGGGCGGGGAGAAAGTGGACAAAACATGAGTATTCTATTGGTTTTTTTAAACCAAATAATTTTGTAGAACCAGATCCCAGGCTGGCCAGACAGGGACGAGAGGGCAGTCTGTGAACTGCAGTGTAACAAGTAGTCATTGGCAATAAATCCCTACTTCAGAGCTTCAGAATCAGAATGGCTTACTTGATAATCAACTCGGTAAGTGCATCTAAAATTAGAAATTTTGACACAATTACCTTTTATGTTAAAATAGGTGCCTGGGAAATAAATTGGCTTAAATTGAAGTTTTGATTTTTTTTCTTTTAACTAAGCAGAAATATTAAATAATAAACAATGTTCAGAAAAGTGAAATACAAAATGTTTTGATACTGAGAAAAGAAACATTTCTAAAGCATGTGTTTGTGGACTGCACCAGGAGTCATTCAGTTCTTCAGCTCTGAGATGGTCTCAATAATTGACTGGCAGGAGCAAAAGAGCCTGAAGTCCAGGCTTGCCCAGAATGGGCTCTGGAGGAGCAAGATAGACAAACCAGGCAGAAATCAAGCAGATTTCTCACAGGAAATCTTGCTACAAATGCACTGAAATCCAACTCTTTTCCCCAAAATATTTATGATGAACTCATGAGCTCCGAGACAAAAATGGATTTTGCTGGAATTTTTCCTGCCAGCTACCCTGTAAATCAACATCTGCTGCTTGCTTTTGCTGAGGCAAAAGACAATTAGTATGGCTGCAAGGACAGCAAAGAAATGAAGAACAATTTTGATGCACCTGTTGCAAAAGAAATTATACTCCTGTACCCTGAGGTTTCCACCTGCTTTTATATTTCCCTTTGGTATAAATCATGTTATTTCTTGTCTTCTCCTCTCCTCTGAATTAGTGTTTTGAGCAAATACACTGCATCTATAGGTGCTGAGGCATGCTTGTGCAAGACAAAGATGAAATGAAGGGGACAGCGTGTTGAGGATGTCAATGGAGAGGTTAAATCAAAGTGAAATTAGACAGAACTATGGTCAGTATCTCTAGTACCCTGGGCTCTGGTCTGGCAATGCTTACAGCTTCCAGATTTTCAGAGTTTAGTTCAGCCTGGATTTAAAACAAAGTAGCTACTAAGTTACTCTAAGTTGCAAGTCGGATGTACTGATCAGAAACCTACTTAGAGATCTTGAACAATGAGTAATGGAAAAATCCAGATCATATTTCTTCTTCTTACTCTCTTCTAAGTGGAATAGAAACACAGGCTTTTCAAGCTTGGGTTTTAGTCAGGTTTCTTAAATCAACAAGAGTTTTGTGACCATGTTATATATGTGCACATGTGAACATGCCTACCTGCCTGTTAGTCACTGCAATAACTTTGGAGTCCTTTGACCAAATTCAGTCACCTTCGACACAGTGGCAGACATCTCCGATGTATTAAATTGTGAGCCATTTCAGTGACTAACAGCAGAGAAGGAC
The DNA here is from genome assembly GCF_018139145.2 of Gymnogyps californianus. Classification (NCBI taxonomy): domain Eukaryota; kingdom Metazoa; phylum Chordata; class Aves; order Accipitriformes; family Cathartidae; genus Gymnogyps; species Gymnogyps californianus. Next base: position 152,679,247 of record NC_059471.1, read on the forward strand.
TCTATCCATGCACTTTCCAAGGTCAAGATTGCTGCATGAGCTGATCCCTCATGGGACACCAGAGAATCTACGTGGGAACTCAGCCTCAGGATGCCAAGGACGTCCCAGAGTAGGAAAGGTCCATCAGCGGTCACTGCCAGGCTGAGATAAACACATGTACAGCCAGAGACCAAATTTCTAAGTGCTGGGTTTGTAGATCTGCATTGAGACTGAAAGCAGCCCACCATTCACCAGAGTTATCCCTTCATGGGTGATACTCCTTCACATGCAGTAGCCAAAATTTTTCTCTCCTGTTGTGCACTGCTGTACTAGGATTGCTCTTCATTGGATAAAAATAACATTCACTAACGTTTTATCTGACAGTTATAAAGGATGCAATATAATCTTTGACCCTCAATGGTATTCATAAAGTTGCAGCACCCTAACTCGGGTCAAAATAGCATTTGATGCAATGATTCCATCCTACCCTAAAATATTTACAGGCAACTTAATAGCCACGTGGCTGATTAGCACGTGTAATGACAACAAACAAATGGACATTCAGGCTATGGTTGTTAAACAGAACAACGATTTGACAAGTTCTGACTTCACCTTAATTGCCAGAATATAACATTTTCGAGATATATACACTGTATTGTCTAACCATTTTGTGACAGCTCTCAGCACATTTAGAGGTCAGACTCTGTAAGCAGCTGTTTCTCAGACAGCTTCAGGTTGAATCTCTCTCTTTCCTAAGCCCTTGATATCAGAATGCTTCACTTTACCAGAAGATACAGAGACAGCATCTCTATACTCTGATTTTTCTACTTTGATTTCATAGCATGAGCTAATTCTTCTACAGAAAGTTTGAAAATGCTTTTATATATATTTCCAATGCTATACACAGCTAGTCCACTACTTCTCTTTAACCTTACACAACTATTTTACATCCTCTTAATTAACCTTGGAAAGACCTAAATTGTGATTTCCGTAAAAAAGCACAAATTTCTAGAAAAATCAAATTACTCAGAAAACAGGCTTCTCTTTTTTTCCCCCTTCCAGTATTAAGGGGACAACAGGTAAGGAAGCAATATATCAGATAATGCAACCTTAAAATCAAAGAAAATGGGAAACGACAAGAAATGTGAAAGTCTCTACTAACTTCTTAAACTGAGAAGTCTTGTCAGAAGAAATTATTGTACTACTGGTGGAACGATGGACTTCAGTGAAATATCTCTGATTTGACAGCAGTGTATACCCCAAAGCAAAATGTTGTCTATTATGTTTTAAATACTTAATTCTACATTAAACTGTGCAGTAGCTAGATGTGGATGAACCGGAATGTACTACAACCAGAATAGGACTTCTGCATCAAGCCCTTCCAGTGGCGAGAATTACAAAAGGAGTTATTAAATGTGCATTTTAGGTGTCTGAAAATGGTAATAATGTATGTGGATACCATACACACATTATTACATCAGCATGTGTAACATACTGACTTCAGTCAGCTAAAATGGCTATAGTTTCTTCCTCATCATTTAAGAATCTAGTGGTGCAAATCTCTTGTGGAATTGTATCTTACATGCTGCTTTTCACCAGCTGCTTCACTAATATAAGCTATTATATTTTACAGAGACTTTTTTTAAACTTTGGGTAGAATAAAGAGCCCCTCACTCCCCCAAAAACCTAGCTATGAAAGGGCCAAGAAGGGCCGCGGCCATGTCCAGCCCATCTGCTGCACCAACTGCGCCCGCTGCGTCCCCCAGGACAAGGCCATCAAGAAGTTTGTCAGCAACTAAACCACTAAAGTAGAACCTAGGATATTTGAAAATCTAAACAAGATATGTACAAGTAAATTAAATAGAAGTACTGAGACAAATGAAATCTATAAACATCTGCAAAAGGAACTTTAGAGGCTTTCACAGCACTTCCAATTGTTTTCCTCTGTAATTTCCAGCAAAAGCTGAACTTAAAAACTGGCACTTAAGGAATTATGCTGTCAAAAAGATTTCCATTAGGTCACAAATCTTCCACCTGAGTTCAGCATGGTCTCAAGCAAGCCACTTGCACAATGACTGAAGATAGATGTTTACATCTGCAGGTATGAAACACACTTTGGTTGATATTTGTGCAGGCAGACAACCAGACTCCAGTGTCTGCACCTGCAAAAGAAGAACCAAAATTGCTCCTACACAAAACTAAATATCAAAATTGCTGGTTGTGGCTCAGAAATGCACTCAAGAATGTGCTTGAAGTTAAGTAAATGATTAAGTCAATGGGATACATGCCTGTTTGTAAATTGTCTTACATATACAAAGGTAAAATTCAGGACCTTTACAAAGTCCTCCCAGGTACCTATTTTCAACATTACTACTCCCAAATCTTCAGCTGTTGTGAGCTCTCAGCTGTTTTTTCTGGACTTGCTGTAAAGACTGAATACTTAAGAGTCACATCATTAATACCAGATCTCTTAACTCCTACATAACCCAGAGGTGAAAATTTCGATCTAGATCAGATGTGGGCACATGACTGTATATGTTTGTAAACCTAGTCATAACACACAACATGTAGTTGATGACAGAAAATACCTGATCTGTACGTAGCAGTGATATCAGATGATGTCTCATCTCACACAGTAGCAAATTTAGAAAAAGAAGAAAGGTGGCCTTCAGAAAAATGAACTTAACAGCTACACAGTTATGGAAAAAAAGACATTTCTTAATAACATTGTTGTAAATTATACCATGATTAACTTACATAAGAAACCTTGGGATCCTATTTGGATTATGAAACAACAACAGAAACCACAGTAAACAGTGCAAGTAACCATCTCCTGTTTATCGAGTGGTTTATTCTGCCCATTGAACCTTAAGAGCTCTGGAAACATGAAGAATTATTCTAAAATGAAAAAAATATTCACTCCTGAGGGGAATTTCAGAACTGATAAATTTTCTCTTTTGAAAATGGAACCGATTTTAGACATTCTGAAATCTTCTCTGGTAGGGAATTTCAGGGGGAAAAAAAAGTAATTGGGGGGTGGGGGTGGGGGGGGAAGCTTCTAAGATTTTAAACAATTTTCCTGAAGTCTGGGGGCAGCTTTGGGAATTTCTGCCATTGAGCTAACAGGGCTTCAAATTAAGGTAGTGTCCTCAGAGCATGTAGGATCTCACAGTAGTGAGAAGCTCTGAGGTCCTTAGATTCAGAGCAGTTTATATTTGTTCTAGGGATGGATGGTGCTACAGAGCTAAGAGAAACTTCTGCCTGTGTTTTAACTGAAGTTTATAGAAACTAAAGTTTCCTTGAAACCATGAAGGATTTTTAACTGGAAATTGTCAATCTGCCAAAAACTGCTTCACTGGTAGATTTCTGACCTATTCTTGTGAGAACCAGTGCTGAAATCATCTGGTCTCTTACGAGCACAAAATTTGCCAATACCTTACTGCATATTGTGACTTAAGTTGTAAACTACTCAGTGACTACTTCATGTCTCCTTATAAAATTGATTAACTCTTGGCAAAAGGGGGTCCCAAACCTGAGCAGGAGGTGTGGGGCCTGCAGTATGTACATACACATACATCTTTTCTGCCTTTCCTCTGTTGCACTGGAAGTGGATTTTTAAAAGCAAATCTACTTTCTGCATCCTCTGCACTGACATTTCATACACTGTGTTGGCTGCTGAACCATAAGTTGTCAGTTTACTTTCTCTTTTTAAACAGGTTCCTTTCACCTGTGACACCCCAGAACTAAAGCGGATCCTGCATTGTGCTTACCCTAGCTGAGATCCACTGATGGTGACTTGTTCACTCTGCAGGAAACCATTTCTCCCTCCTGCTGCCACAGCAGCTGTCAATGGCATCCTCTTCCCATCTGTTTCTGCAGCGACACTGGTTATTGAAGCTGGCTGGGAAGCTTCCCTCCTGGTCTGTGTGCTTCTGAAAGTAGTTTGGTACCAGCTGGGCCTTAAAGATTGCCTGTTCTGAGACCCCAAACGGGAAGCAATTGGTGATCTCACTTGTCCCATCGCACTGCCTGAGGCCAGGTAGTTCTCTTTCTCCAAAAGGTTGGTCATACTGCGACTGTTGCCTGCTTGATGGTACAGAGGTACAGTAGGGCTGGGGTAGACACCATCAAGGATGGCATCATTAATAGCCCCCATGTGGGAGTGTCTCTTAAAGGAGCGTCCCCTGTTCACTGAATCACGAAGAGTGTAACCAACGATCTCAGACCGAGCATATCTTGGTGGGACAGTTCCGCTGGATCTCCTGCTATCTCCATGCCTCATGGAGAATCCAGTTGAAATCCCTCCGTCATAGTGAAAATCATTGGACACATATGACAATCTTTCAGGACTTCGTTGAGGTGAAACCTCTAGTCTCTTCAGAGGCTGCCTTTGAGCTCTCTCTTCCATTGTCTTGTAAGTAATCCTCGTCCCCCAGCCATTTGTATAAGAGGATGGTGAGGCCACCTGTTCAAGGGTGCATAAAAGAACAGGAGTCACACTAAGACCACAGCATTTAGGATTAATAGCAAAGAAACCAAACCAAAAAAGTAAAGATAAAAATTCTAAGGTCTGCTATCAGAATCAGAAACCAAAATGTGAGCATCACCAAAATTGCGTATTAAATGGGATTCTGCAACACTTCTTTCTATCTGCCTAATGAAGGTCTAAACATCAGGAGTCAAAGTCTAAGCATCTACTCTTCTGTCATTAACTCAAAATAGGTGCATAAATCAATTATGTCTGGTAGCGAACAGTCTGCTTATTAATGGAGATTTTAGTTTCAGTTTGAAACTCCTTGGAGATTAACACCCACATCTGCTACTAAAATTAAATTCAAGGCTGTCCAATAGACAGAAGAAAATTAATCAGTTAGATATTAAAATTTTATGTTAAAGTGTCTGCATATTGCTATTAACCTTATTAATATAAGGTTATTTAGCCCTCTCGTTCACTTTGTGGTAGGATCTAGTAAGAAGAGATAGCCCCTTCCCTGTTTGTCTAACCTCTCAAAAATGAAGGAGATTATGTAACATTCCAAGGAAACCAAAATGAGCATTTCACCATCTCAATGGTTTGCCTAATTCTACAGTCGCAATTTAAGATGATTTTTCTTTTCCTGTCCCTAATGGGCACGGACAGTAATGGATCATCATCTTGCTTTATAATTTTCTCTTTTCTAAACTCAACAAACCCACTTCCTTCAACCTTTCTTTGTAGCATGCGTCTTCAAGATTCTTACTGTTTAGGTGTCATTTGGGGCCTCTCTAATTTTTCTACCTTTTTCTTATGCTCTAAATTGGCCATCATACTCTATTCAAGACCTTCCAGAACTAAATCAACTTGGGAGACTATCTAGCCTTGAAATAGAAGAGTCATGGCCCAATTTTTTTAAAATCAGTAAGCATAGTGGCATCCAGCCATAAACCAAAGCCCCATATATTCCATTTCCATGTTGTATTAAAGTTTTGTAATATTAAAGTCATTTTTTAAAGTAAATGAGAAGCTTACACAAGTTATTAATTGAAGGGACAGTGCTTAGCAGATAGTTGCCAGACTGAAATCCCTTAATTTCACTGTTGAGGAGTTACTGAGGGTGATAATTGACTCACAAAAGGAGTAAAGGTAGCTGAGACTAGTAGGCTGAGGCAAGGATTGTTGGATATATCTGTTTATTCTACAGAAGCTATGCAAGGATATCTTTATCTTTTGTTTGGGGATAAGGAAATTAATGCTTTTGTGAAATACTAGACCTTGTGGCTTTTTCTGGCTTTCACACAGGACAAATAGTCTCTCTTTTTTTTTTTAACAGACCCCCCACCCCCCATCCCCGGAAAACTGTAGTATTTTCTTGTGGTTCCTATGTCACCTCCAGTTTTCCTCTTGTTGCTCTCTTTTAGAAAGGAAGGATTCACATGAAATAATATGGTCTGGATGATAGATAAGAACAGAGGACAGGAGAACAGAGAAGGAAATATATTTAAGTAAATGGTTCTAACTCTCCCCATACAGAGCCAGAGCTGCTTCATTAACTGGCCAGAAGCTGGGCTATTTCCTTTAATGACAACAAGCCATGCTTGAGTAATCTAAAATCAAGAAAGAATTGGCCCCTCCACATACAGTTATTTATTAAATAAATATTTCTGTTCTCAAGCTGAATTGCTTTCAGTTTACTGATGTAATGCATTGCTATTGAACTATGTGTTGATTTCCAAGTCATATGGTTGCTCCCTCAAATAGGTTCATACCAGTTATAAGCTGTGTCACAAACCCTACAGAAAATCAATTATTTATCTTAGCATTCAGTCCATGAACCCAAGAAAAGTTGGTCAAAATAACAAGTGAATTTATGATTAGACAGTTTAGAAACACCATCGTATTGCAAGGACTGTACTGCTGAAATTCTTGTAATGCTAAAACAGGTTACAACAGGATTATTTTAAATGATAAGGAACACTCTACCTGTCCTCGTGAAACTAAAGCTATCTGTTTTCCTGTGGTGCTGCTTAATTCCCTACTCTCTTTCACCACATTCCCAGCTCCTACCTATGCTATTCGTTACCCTGCCGGATCACTGGACTTCCTCTAGCAACCTCCAACTGTTCAGCTGGGTGAGCGGCAGCACGGCCTCCAGCCGCTTTGAGCTACAGATGTGCTGACTGACCTGCTGCCTCGTGGGATGGACAAAGATCTGACTTGTCACAGCCTTTGCCTTAGTGGGGTGTTAATATTGTTTTTCATTTCCTACCCCGATGCCAATTCTCACAAAACCAACAGGATTGCAAAAAGCCCGTCTGTACGACTGAGTTGAATTTAGCCACTGGGCTCAGAAGTCACTGGAAGTGGGGAAAATGTTAACAGATCTCAGTTGTAAAAACCTCATTTTCTAGAAATCAGGCTTTAAAAAAGCAAACAAGCAAGCAAGTAAACCTTGAAACACCATCTACATGCTACTATTTGTGGTAACAAAATGAATAAACTATGCATGTGATAAATTTATTTCTATTAGTTGTCTTCTTTTCCTCACCTGGTTTGACTGGTAATATGAGAAACCACAGGGAATTCTTGGTGCAAAATCACTTTCAGTAATCCCCATGTTATAGACACGCTCTGGAACACTGGATGCACGGTGCAAACTGCCTGTAACCAAAGACTAGTATTAGTAAGATTTTAACAAAACATGATATTGTTATAAAGGACAATTTACAGTACTAGGGAAATGTTCCAGTATGCACTGCCATTAATATATATAAGCTGAAAATCAGACAGGGAAATGATGGAAATATGTTTGCATTCGGCGTATCACATTCAAAACACGGCTAAGCAAAGCTTTCAGAGGATACAAGCTATTTTTTCAGTTTCCTATTTATTTTACTTAAGACATATTTTTAACTTTTAGAAGTCTTGTTGTTCATGCAGCTATTTAATGAAAAATGTTTTAAGAAAGCAAGCTGATATTTTAAATATCCCAGATAATGACAGATGATTAAGTACTGAGAAATGGTATCACTGAACAGCTAAGAACACTTATTTTCCACTGTAACCACTTTGAATATATGCATGGTTTACATTAGAGGCTGACTATAACATGCACAGTACACAAGAAATTAAAATATTGCAGCTGCAGATTGTAGATGAGAAACATGGGTTGATGTGTATACCTCTGTTACTGTGCACCCTAGAGATGCAATTTTCACAATGTACCACTGTAAACAAATAGCATACACTGAGTATAGACTGTTTATTTCATAGTTGTCTACCTCAACTGCTGATGTTTCTTCTCCCTTAGGTGCTAGTTTAATGATAATATATTGGAGCAAGTAATGCTTCATTAATCTTCTCAGTGCTTCACTCAAAGAGCATGAAGAGTCCACGGACAAATTCTATGGCTTATGGAGGCACGTGGCATAGGATGCTGTAAAATAGGGCCGTTTAATGACACTTCAAATCTGCACCTGAACGGTTCACAAATCCTACAAATAATGTAGAAGATCCACAGTGTATCTGCTTTGACTCTTTTTTTCCATGACCCAGCTTTGAAAATAGAACAGTGCATTGTGATTATTTCTTTCATTAAAACTGCATTCTTCTTTTAACTAAAAACAAACCAACCAACCAACCAAAAACTTCAGGCTGCTTCTTTTTCACTGATACAATGCATTTTCAAAGAAAAAGTGCTTCTATTAATATATTTTTTTAAAGCAACAGATACTGCTGAAATAATTATTTATGATATTCCTGTGTTACTATGAGAATCAGCATATAGGAATACAAATAGCACAGAGAGGTTTAAAGAGGTGAAACAGAAGTTGAAAGCACCATATACCTCAAATCAGTCATAAATGGGGCCAGGGTGTGCTGCAGAAGTTTAGGCTGAACAGATAACAGTGGTCAATAAAGAAGTTAATTGGCCATGAATTTTCAAAATAGCAGATATTACCTGAGATACTACAGAAAAGAAATCTAAAGAAGCAATCATTAACTTGGTCAAACTGCTGAAGTCTCCACTTCTAAAAATAGTAGGAGTCTCATGCCCGTGGGAATTCAGGTGCCAAAACCATGCAGGCAAGTGCCTGTTGGGATTTTTGAAAGCACCTGGGGTATGTGTGCTGAATAGGTGAGACTTTCAGTTCGTGGAGTTAGACTCTGGGCTTCATTAGGTGCACACGGGTATCCCTAGGAACTTCAGTACACCTGTATCTTTGATCCTTAATGTCCGTAGTTAGTAAAGGGCTCGACAACGATGAAAATAAACAAGAGACTCATGTAATAAGAATAATTTATGAATGATTCTCACTAGTATGTAGCTACCTGGATAAGTCCAAATTATGTATAGTATAATATAATATAGTATAATACAATGTAATAGCAGACTGCAATAATTTGAGGCCAAATTCAATCATACTTTGCAGTTATTTTGCTTATTTAATCATACTTTCCAAATCTCTCATTTTGGCCACGCAAGACAGATTTAAACATGTATTAGGTGATTTGTTAAGACACATTCATGGTAACTTTGCATCATGAGAGTGGAATGATGCAGCTTGGTCAAACTCATGATTTGGATTGTAGTAATTCCTTTGTGACATTACAAGGTTACCATAGCCCAAGGATTACCCAAGTACATGAGAAAGCAGTAAGAGGAAACTGTTGTTTTATACTGCAAAAAAAATCCTGCCAATGTACACTGACATCCAAAATCTACAAATTCATATAAATCTCTCATTTGTGTGATATAATTCCCATATGAATGTACTATTTCAGGTGCCCAGTAAGACTCCATCTTAGCCTGTCGCCTGTGCCCGCTTTTTAAAGATTCACTTTATTAATTGCTGCATATTAAAGTACTTTCATATAATGTCTTTAAATACAGATACATATACATTTCTGTTTCTTTATAGTTAGTATTTTTTGTCCAGCTTACTTTACTTAGTAAGAAATTACTCTCAGTTATTTATCTACTTAGGGCATAAAGATCCTTTGAGCAAGTAATTTGTGCATGTTTTAGGTAACTCTAAACTCCCTGTCTTTACTAAACAAATAAAAAAAAAAGAGGATAAATTAAAAATAACAAGGCTGCCCATGAACTAGTTGAGGATAAACTACATATCTAACAGCTCCCTCTTTGCAAAAGCAAAATACAGTCAATCAGAAATTGTAACACTCGGTATTCTCCAAGTAGTCCTCTTTTTTTAACCTTCAGTCTCCCTGTGAAACTATCCATCCATAAACATTTTTCTCTTTCAGAGATAAACATAGTATATGTTAGCTTATGGAATTTCACTTTGCATTTACAGTATCTCTTGCTTGCTCTTACCACATCAGTAAATTATTTTGCCTGCATTTTAACTGTAGATTTATTAGGTAGACATAAAATGTATGCCTTTTTACTGTGTGCTGTTTACTTGTGCCAAAAGCCAGTGTGTTAAATGAAAAAGTGGTAACTGAAATGCTGTGTCTTTCCATCCAGTTATGAGATGCAGAATAGGTGATCAGCCTCTGCCAGCGAGGCTTCCTTCAGCTTATTTTCACCATACTACAAAAACCTACATGTCTTTCCCACCTCTCAGATTTGCTCAGTACTACATATATTCAGAAATCATTAGGCAGTCCTTATACACTCAGTGCACTGGTTTAAAAAAAAAAAAAAAGGGAAAAAAAGCCATGAATGATTTTTTAAAAAAAATTTATATTATGGGTTCATTTACTGTTAGGATTAATATTTTCTAACTGTGAGACTCAGTGTCTTAAGTCTCTCAAAAACTCTCTCTTCAGAAAATATGCACGTGATTCAGTTACTCATCCATAGGGGACAAATGCTATTTGAGAAGCCATAGGATACCGCACTTGATTTCCAGCAGCCAGACAAGAAAAGGATGGGTTTCCCACAGGCCCTGCGTCATGTCTGTCAACCCATGAGGATATTTTGGAAAACTCAGGCATCTCAGATAGCAGCACACACCCATGTGTGGGCAATTGAGTGGAACCGTTTATCACAGTCTCCTCTCTACCCTGTCAGTATGAACTAAAGCAGCTCAGGAACGCTTTGGATGTGGTTGGTGGAGGAGGAAAACTAAACCCCTTCACTCTTCTCCACGCCTAAAATAAAAGCTGTACAAAAATCACCTGATACCGCAACAGTTACAACAAAATTTTAAGACACTTTCAGGAGGGATACACTACAGATGACTGAGCAAAAATGCCATCTGTCTTCACAGAGGCTCTTCTCGAGGCCCCTTTGTTCCCCTGGACGTGACAGGCCCAACATCTCCAAAGGCCTTCAAAATTCCTCCCCAGCAATCACTGCCTATGGCTGCAGACAGATCAACCTCCTGTTTGCTTGGCTTTCAAAACCAACAATGACAAGAGGCATCTCTAAGATATACGATATATGAAAGAGACAATTATCCTCCATTAAGGAGTTAGGTGTATCAAATTCCCCTTAAATCATGTAGCGTTAACTCTCAGTTCTGAGTCTTTTTCAGCACTTTTGTATTTGAATGGTTACCATGAAAGCCAAATTTTGGCTTTAAACCTCCCACTGCAGGCATCAATGTAGCTGTACCCTGTACACAGAAGTCTATTAAGGACTGCGGTATTTTCATGCATCCTGAGCACCCACCTGCTGAGTGTCCATTGTCCACTCTTGCTCAGGGTAGGTGGGTGATTATATCCTCAACAGAGACTCCTAAGTGTTCCTGGACTGTCATCTTTTAATCCTTTTTGATACTCCACCACTCACGATGGACTGAGACGGTGACATTTAAGAATGGCATATCAAAAACTTCACTGAATCAGTCCATCTAGAGATCAAAGAGCCTTCTTTTCGATCATGCTCCTTCATCACTCTGCCAGCACATGCCTGGTCCCAAAGGAGTTTTTCTGACATTTTTTACTTTGTGCTGGTCAGTACATTTACACAAGTGCTCAAATTTAAGAAACAAGATTTATTCTGGTTCAGGAAGCAGAGGTGAGGAATTTAATGAAACCAACAAAAAGTGGAAGTCCCCAACAAGGAATTTTTTCTACTTCCTTTTCCCACACAGATATAAACAGAAAATCACTACGAAGCAGTTAACATGGTCAGAATTCTGCAAAATAGAAGGCTAAGCATAGAAAACTCCCACAAACTCCTAAAAGCAAGTTTAACAAAAAATACTACTAGGAATTTTAGAAATGAAGAAACATGAAGAACAAATAAGGCTCTGATTGTAACCGTCTTGTATCTGATGCTGTTGATTTGGAAATCACATAAGTTTTAACTCTGTTTTTTATAAACACTCTGTGTTTATAAAACTCCGTGTTAGAGAAGGAATCTCTACAAAGACAGCAGTTCATCAGGCCATTTGGTTTTGTATGATGTATTACTCAATTCTGCCCTCATTTTTTACAATGGAACTAATAAGGATGTACAGGATGTACAGGAAAGTAGACTTTAGTCCAGAGATTATACTAAAGAAACAGAAATACCACAAATGAATTTAAAAAGCCAATCAAAATCCAAATGGACCAAGATCAGAGGCAAGTGGACTCATAAACAGAATAAAGTTTAACAGACTCCTAAAGTGTACATAAAATAATCAAAGTGTTGCATCATACGCGAGCTGAAAAACACCAGTCATTAAGGTATATGATTCTGAATGACATTTTTCTTTGGTAAGGCTGAACCATCTACCATTCCGTTTCCATCCTTAAAGAGCGTTCAGAAATTTGATACGGCTGCTTTAGTTGTTCAAAATTTTTAAGGGCAGCATAATCTTTAATTTATAAAGGCTCAGCAACTGATGAACTGGAAAAGTTGCAGCTGTTGTTAAACTACTGCTGGAAAAACTATTAACAACGTTTGACAACGTCTTGAAAACACTTGAGGTAGTACGTAACTTCAATCATTTGGCAGCCGGCGGAATCCTCAAATCTGAGGATGACCTGAATTTCTATTATAAAAAAGAAGAAATACACCCTCAAAAAGGGGGGAAAAGGGCATGAAACAGCAAACAATATGGGGGTAGGAGGCAAAGAGATGTTTTTCCATTTAAAGGTAATGCTGAAGGCTAAGCAGACACCTTTAATTTGAAACTCTAAGGAGAAATTATGCTGCCTGACAGAGTACTTCTTGCAGCTTCAAAGCTTCCAGTACAGTCAGTGGAAAATAGGTGTGCACAGATGATACTGGGTAAGACCTTTACTACCACTGATTTTTCATACCCAGTGGTTATGTGCTTGGCTAAATTTAGGCATGTATGTGAATACCCTGGTTAGGTATGTGCTAAGTACCTTGCTGAACAGAGTCTGAAATACTCCCACAGACAGGACAGTTATATCACGGGGGCCTGCTCCTGCTCCTTCTAAATCTTTGTATAGTCTTCTGTGCAACTGCAAACAATATGGGACCCTTGGTGAATGTATCTAGAAAGCTGTTACAATTCAGAGAAAGTGAGGTTTTTGCATGTAAAAGAGTGCATATTTTTAAAAGGTACCCTACATACAAGAATTCAAATGTTTCTCAGAGCACAGTCAAATTTTGAGCAAGTCTATATAGAAAGCACATTGGGATACACATGCATACATACACGTATTTTTCAGGAAAGTCAACATGTTAAATGCATGATAGGCATTTGATTCACATTATATACTTAAGATATAGATAGACAGATATACATACGCATATATATTATACATATACATATGTATGTATAAATACTTGGAATACATTCCAGTTCCGTTTATTCTTTCTGAGTTTTGCAGTGGGACTAAAAAACGTACAGTGAGTTGGGCACAAGAATACATTTGAAAGAAGAGAAGTTCATTTTGTGTATGAACAATACATGTAACAGACATGTCATTTGCCACTCCTGATCCTGAAGCTTTAAAGTTTTGGTGTCTCAGAAATGCAAAGGGCTCAAATACTTGACCTTTAGAAAAACAAAGCAAACCAAGACAACTATCCCCAAATCTATCAGGTCTGTTAATATATTCCAGAGATGTTAAGATGAGTTAGGAAGATGGGAACTTTGTTTTCATAGTGGTTTACGTCTGGTTTAGAGACACCATCTCAGGTTCATGACACTGTATCATTTATTAACTATTGCTTAAAAAGCTTTTCCCAGGCTCTCTGTTGAGAGAAAAAGAAATTAAGTTACTTTAAAAGTGCTTAGAAACCTTATTTAAATAAGAGCAGCCAAGCTAAGGACTTGCATGTGTAGCTGCACATTGCACAGCTGTGTGTACTCGTTTATGCAATTTGTGTATCTGGTTTTTCTGAGCAGAGTACGTCCATGTCTGCATTGTATGCATTTTTCGCCATCAGGCATTTTTTAGATAGAAGCCAGATGAAGTACAAGGAAACATTCCTCTGCCTGACAAGACAGATGAGTGAAGTATAGTTATAAATTTAAAGACCTTCAGCTCACAACTTTTTGCAAATGAAAGGTGACAGCTTCTTTAATGACAACCAAGCAAACAGGGTATACAGCCTGTAAGTCAGTCATAGCTTCCTATTTAAAAAACAGGATTAAAGTTTTCATGGTAAGGGTTGCTTCTTCTTTTTTTTTTAATTTACTTTGAAAACAACACATCTCTTCGCCATTAAGACTAAACCCCTCAAGCAGCTTGCCTTTAACCCTCAGCACCCGACAAAGTCACTCTGTGGGTGCCCGACACTGCCGTTGGACCCTGGCTGGGGCAAAAGGCACAACCGTGCAGACCTTACTGACGGATCTGGCCTTCTGGCTACAAGATCTTAGAAGCAAGGATTGATTGACGTCAATTTGTATCACGCACGTCAAAGAACAGGGTAAATAATGTCTGGTAGTGTTATTGTTCCGTGTTTCCCGTTCACGCCTTTCCTAGAGTTACTTTTCCAAACCTCCTTTTAGTTCTTTTTTTTTTTTATTTCGAGGTGAAACAAGGAGAAATACTTCCTACGTTTCTTCCCATTTTATTTTGCAAACAGGGCCAGTGGGTAAAGCTAAAGTATTAAAATAAGCACAGTAAGCGGCTGCTGGATTAGGAGAATTTCGGCTCGCTTCTTCCCTCGGGCAGCAGTAAACTGGGAGCAGCCCCCGCCACTCACCCAAGTTACTGCGGTTGGGAGGGAGAAACTTCTGACTCTCTTGGGTGGGAAAAAAGAAAGGGAACAGGCGAAAGAGCCACGATTTTCTGTCAAACCCGGTAAAGGCCAATGACCGGTACCTCGGCTGCCCCGAGCAGCCTGCACCTCCCAGGGCCGGGGAAGCGGCGGACACGGCTGCGGCCGCCCGGGGCCAGCTCGGGTCTCACCCCGGGGCCGCCGCCCCGGAGCCCCTTCCCGTGCTCCCGCCGCCGCCGAAACCGCCACCGACAGCCACCAGACAGCACCGAGGGGCGCAGGGCCGAGGCGGGCACTCACCGTTGTGCAGCGAGCCTCGGCTCTTCCTGGCCAGCGTCTGCTGGACCTGCCGGTGGATCCGCAGCGCCTTCTCCTCCCCGGCCCGGCCGCCCGAGAGCTTGAGCCTGGCCTCGGAGGGCAGCGCCAGGCTGGAGCTGTCCAGCTCCCCCAAGATCTGCTGGCCCAGCACGGTGCGGATGTAGCCCTGCTCGGCGGCGGGGCCGCGGGCCGCCATGGGCACAGCCGGGCGCCACTCCGCTCCGCGCCGATAACCTGTTGCGCCGCCGCCGCCGCCTCCCCAGCGCCGGGGCTCAGCCGCCGAGGGCCTGGCCGGGTCGGGCTGGGCCGGGCCGCGCCCAGCGCCGCCCCGAGCTCTGCCCCGCCCGCCGCGCAGGTGCCAGGCACGGCCCGCGTCTCCGGCCCGCTCCGCCCGCCGCGGCCGGCCGCTGCCGAGGGCTGGGCTGGGCCGGGCAGCGCCGCTGCGCCGGACCCTTCACCCCGCCGGGAAGGGCCAGGCCGGGCCGCCCTCTCCCCTCCCCTCCCTTTACCCCGAACCCTCCCCTCCCCTCCCCTCCCTTCCCCTTCCCTTCTCTTCCCGGCGGGGTGAAGGGTCCGGCGCAGCGGCCCTGCCTGTCCCGGCCCAGCCCAGCCCAGCCCAGCCCAGCCCAGCCCTCGCCAGCGGGGCGCGGCCACCGCCTCTGGCAGCCGCCGCCCGTCTTCGTCCCCGTCCCGGGGCGTCCCGGGGCGTCCCGGGGCGGCAGGGCCCGCGCAGCCGGGACGGGGGGGCCGCTGTGCCGCCTTGTCCCGTACCCGCCAGGAGACAGCGTTCCTGTGGCACACGTTCCCCACGCGGGAACAAACACCCTCACACATTTTAAACATATATATATATATATACACACTGTCCTTATGTATCGTCCCTTATAGATACTTTGCATTATGTTACATATTTAAGATACTTGTGTATTTTACACGTAGCTGCATTTTGTGCACGCGTACGTAAGTTTCAACCTAGAAACTGCTTTAAGTATAGTGGTCCCTGCTGTGAAGATCAAACTTTCAGGCGGGATTGTGTTAGGGGGCTGCAAGGCTGCTGGTTTGGGAGGTTTTCCTGCTCTCTGGGGTTTTTTCAGGCTGTCCGGGGGATATGCAGAGAGATGAACCGAGGCTGCCTTCTCTCCGTTTCGTTGTAAAGAGGTGGTGCGGGAATTGCGCAAGCAAAGGTTGAAAAAACCCCGACCGGCTCTGCCCCTGCAAAGGTCTGTGCCTGCCTGCGCGGTCAGGAGTGGCTTCTTACACACTGAAATGCAGCTCAGTGAACGTGAGCCGGGGGAAGGCTGACGTTCTCGCACTATCTCGGGACACAGCTTGGAGTGACTGTTTAAACAAACACTCTACTCACGGCGGGTTGAAAGGAGGAAGAAAAAGGGAACATACAATGTCTTGGGAAAGTGCAGTCTTTAAAAAAAGAAGTAGGTGATCCAGAGTTGCACGATTTAAAAAAAAAAAAAAAAGAGAATCCCCAGCAAACTAAATGCAGGTGTTTTAACAGAAAAGCTAATGTTTCTTAAAAGCAAATGAAAATTAATGTGGCTTTTAAATTCATGTGTTGCTATTTCAGAGACACGCTAGGACTCAAAATGAGCTGGTGTAGCTTGTTTTTTACCAGAACTTCAGACAGCGGTGAGGGTACGGGGTGGCTGGGGAGAAACTGGGGCGAGCCTTGTCTTAGGGTATGCCGTAATGTAAGAAACTGGGGCACCTTCTTTATTCTCAGAAAACTCAGGATGAGGGGAGGAACTGGCTCCATGCTGAGGAGTCCAGAATCCTTTTGCCCCTGATTTACTCTTTGTCTCTCTTCCATTTTTTAATTTAAGAGGGGGAGGGAGCTCTGGTCTTTCTTGTCACTTGGTCTGGCTAATGTCATCCCCTTTTGTTCTAACGTGGCATATTACAGGAGAGGTCACGTTAATGATACGTGAGAGTAGTTTCACTGGTTAAGAGAAATGGAGTGACACACTCCTTCCTTATAAATGGGGAAAGGTTATGTATGGGAGCAGAAAGGTTGGAGATAAGCTGTGGGGTACCAGCTGGGAAAGAGGAGCAGGAATTTATGGAGAGGAGGAAGTTGGACGTATGTGGCAGAACTACAGTGAGCCGGGGAAAAATGTAACAGAAAAGTAGAAGGATTAAATAATGAAAGAATGGGCAGGATAAGGCAGGAAAAACAATGGGGAAGACACATCACAGCGAGGAAGGAATGTAAACTATGTTAGAAACTATGTTAGACCCTTTTGCTGCCACACAGACAGTCACAAAAGCATTTCCAGTAAACAATAGATACTACATTCTCCGCACGTATGAGTGAGGACTTCTGAGGAGATTAGAAAATAGTTTAAAAAATGTGAAACATTTCCTCCCCTTCTCCTTTTCCCTGCCATCTTCTCCGTTCCTGAACTCTAGCACAAACATGAATTCTGGATAGTTTTTATAGTTGAAACCAATTTGGTTTCACACATAAAATACACCTGAAATGGATTCAGGATTTAGCAAATACTCTTGCAGTGTGTGTCCTCAGATGCCTCTGACACCATATATAGGTTTACAAGCTCTTGGCACGTTGGCATTGCCTCTGTTGGAAGAAATGTTGAATTTTTATTAACTTTATTTTGCAAGTATGTACATTTATTTGTGCTTGTGAGATCCGTGGCAAAAGAAATGGCAGTTTGCTCTGGGCTTTAAAGCATTTAAAGCTGAGATTTCTGAGATAGATTTCTCTCCTTGTAACTAGGAATGCTGACTGGAAAGTTTGGGGGGGTAGGAGGAGGGGAGAGAAAGAATTTTGCCTGCACAGCAATTCAGACAATGCTTAGCCAAGATCTGAAATAAAAATGAATTAAGGCTTTTTCTTACCTGAAGAAAATAAGAAGATATCATGTAACTGATTGCCTCATCAACAGAAATTCCTTGAAGTTGGTTTATGTTGGATTAATACCTTTTCTCAACTGAACTGCAACACCCCCACCCCCCCCCCCCCCGAGTCTTTTGAGAGGGAAATACTTTACCAGTGCCATTTGCAGATTCAAAGCAACATAGCTGGGATTATCCCTGAATGGATGGCAACTTGTGACGGATGATTGCTCATTAGATTTTTGAAAAATACATTTAATTATGATGCATATAGTGACTAAGGGATGAGGAATCACATACAAAAACATTTGCTTTCTGTCCAGTGTCTGATGGAGTCAAGCACATCAGAAAACCAGATATTTCTTTGTAAGGCTTATTTCTTATTCTGACCGGATGTGCTTGGCCTAAACCATGTAACCTTTCTCCATCAGAATTCCCCCACAAATAATATTTATATTAAAGTTGTGGTAGTTGGTCTTTTCACTCTTCTTTCTCCCCCCCCCCCCCCCCCCCCCCCCCCCCGTGTTAGGACTTACGGAACAAGCTGAGTTTCTACCCTGGAAACAGATTATTTTCAGCTGCAGGAACCTTAGAGAAAATGGGTGTAAGTCTGAACATTGAGGTGTTCAGTTTAAATGTGAAACAGCTAGACAACAAGTGCTTCATCTTAAATACACACAACATTATTCCTATATGTATCTCTAGGACCACATAGAAAATGAAGTGCCATTCACTCAGGGTTTGGTTTTTTTTTTCTTTTTTCTTTTGTATCCCATGGTTGAAGGTGTTATATGCAAGTGCAGGTTAGTCAGGAATAGCCGGACTGTTTCTACATCTGTCGTTTGCCTTCTGGTTTCATTGGAGGCACCCCGCCGAGGGAAAGGGAACCAATTCCTCCCCGTCAGTGAAACCCCTGCGAGGAGAGAGAGGCCACACTGCCACCGCGTGTTCCCTTCCTGGAACGGCACGACCAAGCCTGCCCTCTCTCGCTGCTCCTAGGAAGGTAAAACTTGCAAAGCAGACTTGGAGAGTACCCAGGAAGGAGTTAACTCCATGCTTAAAAATGAGATCGATATTTTATTGCAGTTTCGTTTGTCATAGGAGATAGAACTGAAGTTCAATTCTCCTGTCTTTTGCACCAGGCACTAGTATCCTCTACCTTCTCACAGTAACACGTACATTTCTTTCATCCTAGCATCATTTTTGGAATCACGGAAACAGAAGATCATCTATTTTGTCCTGTAGGATAGTTTAAAGTAAAGATTTTTTTCAGAGCCACCTAGGGGAAAAGTGCTACTTTTGCTTTGGTAAAATGAGTGTGATAGCAGTTGTCTGCCTGACAGAGATGTGGCAATAAAAGCAGTAAAAGCCATGACTGGGACTCTCTACCTGACCTAGACAGAGTTCAAGGGAGCAGCAAATTGCCTTAGGAAAGAAAACACACGCACACACACACACGCAAGATGACAATGATCCTCATTGGAACATCACAAATCTTCATTCACTTTGATAAGGTGAGTGTGCAACTGCTGGTTTTGGAAATCCAGGCCATAGCCTAGAGCTGACTAAATGTCCTGACTTGAGAAATGTCATATCAAAACTGCCATATGGCCACAAGCTTTGCTTTATGTCTCAAGAGAGCCAAGGGTTGCAGGAATTCAGGATGGTCCTGAAGCTGCAGATAACAGTGGCTCCTCAGGCATACGGCTTTTTTGTTGTGTAGTAGGACAGGACTAACATGCATCCTGACCTGGATGATAAAGCAATGTTCATTTCATCAGTCTTGCCTCAATTTGTTTCTTCCTGCAGCTGGAGGTGTTGGTTATCTAGCCCACCTATACCAGGGTGGCAGCTGATGTTGTAGCCCTCAGGCAAAATCTCTGCTTGAGCCACAGACTGTTGAGCAGGTTTGCATGCTGTCACTGCCACATGGAGCTTGATCTGATGGGAATGGGGTGCTCCTGCTAGAGATCTGCTAGAGATCTACATTGGGATGCATTCAACCAGGAGATATTTTTGGATGCTATGCCCAACACAAATTGTGGGGTTAGATCATTCTCTGATACACGAAGTAAATAGAGCAGTCTCCAAGAGAAAGATATGGGGGGGGGGGGTGGGGTGGTGGCTGCCCTTGTGTACAATGACATCTGTCCTTCTTTGTGATGCTGTAAAAAGGTTTTGACGCAGTGGACAAGACAGCAGGAACAGAGAGAACTGAGATAAGGTTTTTAACAGGCCTGACTATGAATCACCTCCGTGGAGATTCCCCAGCGGGGTCCAGGCCTGTTTTACTTGTTAGTAGGCTCTTCTTCGCACTGCGGGTAGCGGAGAGCATGGTTGCACAGCTCGATTGGTAAGATTTTTTCAGTGAGCAAGAGCAGAGGAGACAGGGTTAGTCTAGATTTTCCATCTCCCTACAGATCCTTTACGTTCAGCAGGACTAGCTGCACACTGTGAACTGGAGGTGAGGGGGCAGCAAGCTCTGGGGGAAGGCGGTAAAGCCCATTCTGTCCTAGCCAGTCAATATCTTGTGGATAACATTCCCTTGACTGCTCTCTTCTTTCACAGTTTATCACAGCTGCCTCAAGGCTTGCTAGCAAAGCAGGCAAAACAGAGCAGCAGGGAAGCATGGGCAAAGTTGGTAATGCTGCATTTAAGCATTGATAAAGTAACAGCATGGCCTGTCCATGTATTGGACTGTTTGCTGCCTGAGTACCTGCTGCCCTAGGCAATTGCCTGTGCCTAAGGCTTGCTCTCTTGTCCTCATTTCTTTTCTTTCCAGGTCCCTGTGCTCTGTTTTATCCTACCATTCCTAGTCTCTCTCTTTAGTAATCAAGTGTAATACTTTAAAAGTGTGATTTTTTTTTTTAACTTTCTTCTTCTTTTTAGGCTCAGAGATGCACATAACCAGTTATTAGAACAAAGGTCGTGCTCTGCATCTGTCAGTTTTTGAGTCATCTGCGCACTGGGGAGACAGCCAGGAAAGATCTAGGAAGACATATTCAAATGGTCTTACCAGATGCTATGCTAAAAAGAGCAACAATGTAATGTGGCTTGTTTGCAAGGTTTGGAATGAAAGGAATGAAGCAGAGCTAATTTCAGTAAGCTGCGATCACTGCTTTGAGTAACATGCTTATTCATTTGTCTCAGGCGTGGTTGTTTTTCCATGCATTAGCATTTTGGTCACTGTAGTAAAAGAACATGTTGTATATGTAGGTGGAGGTATAAATACTCTTAAACTGTTGGCACAGGAGCACACCACCAGTGTTTACTGGAGTTGTTATTGCATGCAGTATCATCTAGAGGCTCTAAATTTTATCAGGGCCCTCTTTTGTTAGGGGCTGCATGTGAGAGATTTTTGTCTTCACGTAAACAATACATCCAAATGACTGATGTCTCATCTCTATATACAAGTCAGGGATGGAGGAATTAAATGCTATTCCTGAAGAAATGAGGTAACCCAGAAATTGAAAACCATTTTTTATTTTTTGGCTCCTAATTTTGAGATGTATGAGATGTGGTTATTGAGGACAATGGTAGAGCAACATTTTAAAACACTCTTTTTTCTAGTGTTAGTAGAAAGGTTTTTATTGATCATATTTCCCCCATCAAAGCATCTTTTGAGATAAAAATAACATTTTGTGGATTTTTTTTTTTAAATAAGAGCTGTCAACAACCCTCCTCCAGGCAAAAATAAAATTATTAGTTTCATTAAAATTTCCTAATTTCTTTTCTTATTATATTTAGTGAAGTTATAGAAAATAGGGCTAAAGGGACTCGAGGAGGACATCTACTTACTTCCTGCTGTGAAGTAGGATTAACTATATCTAAAATATCACAGATATCTATCTAATCTGCTTTTAATATGCTATTTAATGCATGATGGGAGGCTATTTCTATATCATACTGTTTTTCCACAACCTGAGGATGCATACATGAAAGATCTGTTGTAATAGACACTCATCCACATAATGCCAGATTAATGCATCCAAACCAGTCACCGTAAGAAAATGACAGAATGCACTAAAACATACAGGAGATTAAGTTGGAGGAAAACCAAAGTGTACATGCATATTAATTTTGGGTTGGATCCTTAACTCTTCTTTAGCAGCTTTGTGCACAAAGCAGTCACAAAGCTGGCTGGCCTGTTTCCTTGGGAAAGAAAAATCTCAAATAGGCTCCAGTTGCCAGAATAGTTTATAAGCAATCTGTGTGTAAGACCAGCAGGTCCAGCTGGCCAGCGAGAACTGCTGTCGAGAGCTGCTCTATGAACAAAATGATTTCCCAATGGACTTTTCTTTTTCTTTTTTTTTTTCCCTTCCTTTTTTTTTTTGAGTAAGTCAGACTGATTAACTTTTTATGGGCACATTTTTGGTAGTAATTTGCCATGAGTAAGCCAGGACAGGAAAAGTACAGTCCAACCTGATCCTGGCTCAAAATAAATGCAACCAGTTCTGCAGTATAAATAGCTGCCTTGTTTCCTATACTTTTTGATTTTTATAACTCTTTCTCTTTTTTAGGTTTTGTTGTTAGCATAGACAGAGGTGGGTATAATACAATGAAAAAGTTCATATTCTAGGCATTTCCAGCACAGTTTAGGGAGTGACATAAGAACAGAAAAATGTCTGTCCTGTATGAGACCAAAGATCTACGTAGCCTACCATGCTGTCATGGTGGCCAACAGTAGATGCCTAGTATAAAAACAGTGCAAAGGTGGAATAGTACTCCCTTAGTATACTTCTGCAGCTTACAGCAATGTGCAGCTCAGGGATATCTTTAGTCAGAGGCAGTATCTTTGTGTTTAATTGTCTTTAATGATTTTTCCCCATGAATTTGAATAACGTCTTTTTGCATCACTATTGCCCTTTTGTAATGGGTTATACAGCTTAATTATAGGGTATGAGAAAATATATTCCCTTTTGTGTTTTTTGAATGTATTAGATGATAATTTCACTTGATGTCATCTATTTTTGGTATTACAAAAAAAAAGGGAATAAGAGTTTCTTATTCATCCTCTTGGTGCTACTGATAATACAGTTCACTATTACCTCCCTCAGCAATTGGTTTTCCAGGCTGAAAAGTCCTAACCTTTTAATCACTCTTTACTCGTAAATTGTTTCAGATTGTAGACCATCTTTATCAGCCTTCACTTTTCTAGCTCAGCTCTACCATTTTTAAGACAGGATGCCAGAACTGCACACAGAATTTGAGGTGCTGAGACACCTTGGGTTTATACAGTGATACATTCATTATTTCCTGTTTTCTTCCTTATTCTGCACTTCATAATTCCTTTATGTTCAGTTAGCTTTTTTGACTGCTTCTAAGCTGACGTTTTGAAGTCAAACACTAGTGCAGAGGATTCTTTGTTTGGCCTTCACACTTCCTGCAAGGATGTTGAATATAAACACATTTTAGTTACTATTACAGAGTTAGTCCTTGATAGGAACATTGTAACACAAGTCAAATATACCACTGGGAAGAGAGTCAAAACCGGACTCTCCCCTTTGAGTTGCCTGACTAGCTTATCCATGAAACATTCATGCACAGTGTCTAAAAATACCCTCAGTGTCTAAAAATACCCCGGTATGACATTTAAATCTACATAAGAGTAATTGAATTCCCCTGTTACTATGGTATGTCCAGTCCTGGCAGACTCTCTGAATCCGATTTTTCCCTGGCTTGTCACTATTGTTAACTGTCCTTATCTTGACCTGATTGGTGGTAATGTATATACTTTGCCTTGAGAGTTGCTTTTAAGTATTTTGCCTGACACTTCTGTATGAGAGCTGAGATTTGCAATTGGACATGCAACCACTGCTGTAGTTTTGGTGGTCTCACAAGGTGTCCGTGGTGCTGTAGAATACACATCAGCTTTAACAAGGAAGGTCAAGTGTGTAAACACACACACAAACACATAGTTTTAATTTGTGAAAAAGAGCCATAGATCAAAAGGAACTAAACCAAAACTTTCAAGAGAAACATAGTCCTTACCTGTAGAGAGTAAACGATGGAAGAAATCCAAAGTTGAATTGCTTGCTTTGTTCCAAAGACTGCAAAATGTTTTACATGTATTCATGAACTAAACTTGACAACATCACCAAAACAGAATATTTGGCAACTAGTTCCCTACCTACAGCCATCTGCAAAATGAAATGAAACTTTGGGGATTTTTCTATAAACATGCTCTAGCTGTGGCTTGATCAATATACTGAAGCACTTTTATGTCCTCCCTACTCTTTGCTCCTTTGTTCCGTAATAAATTAATATATATTTATCAGTACCACAGCATCTGCCATCTGTTAATGCAGGTGCTAGATCTAAACAGTAGAACTTCTCTGTGCCAGTGGTCTGTTCCTTGCTACGTGCTATGTCTCTGAAGTTAAGTATTGTTTTAATATTAACAGGAGATTTGGATGTTGTTGCTTCCTTTGCCAGTTTGTGGAATCTTTTAGATATAGAAATTATAGAAATGTATGCAGTCCCATTTTAGTCTCTGTAGTATCCTGTTTCATTTTTAGCTTAATGAAAATTGTAGCTATAGGAATTTCCTTCTCTTGTACACTTTAGAGTACTCTGATATACTGTGCCAGCAGCCACTGGATTTCACTCCTCTTTGTCAACTCCAGACAATAACTCCGAATGGGATATGGGAGCTTTGTAAAGCACTTCCTGAAAATCTGAAGTAATCCAGCCAAGTATCTCCCTGATGTGAAGCCACTGGCAGTAATGGAGATACAGCAAGAATGAATATTGCCTCGGTGTCCACTAAATCTGTTTCATTTGGTTTTGGCGATACGCTCATGAATTTTTTTTAAATGAATCAGTCAGTCTCTCCATAATCTGAATCCAGGCTGGCTATTCTTATTCAAGTTGTACTTTTCCCGACATTGATGAAACTTAATTGATCCCTAGACATGCTATTGATGATAACTTATTTCCTGCTGCTGCAAAAAGCCCATATCTCAACAGGCAATTTAAACTGGAATATTCAGCTGAAGAGCAGTCTAAGCAGACAAGGACATTTTTTGGCTAGATCTTAGCTGGAAGAAGGGACTGCACAAAGTTAAGTGGTGTCTGCCAGTTCCTGGGAATGCAGTGGCCAGTAATTTAACTGGAAAGATCACTGTGGGCGTCTTCTGTTGCTGACAGGCCTCCTGCCAGCCTCTCTAAAAGCCCTGCTGAAAGTTTTCCTCACTAGACCTGGAATCACGTGCAGCCAAGGATTGGAATTTCTTCCCCAAACTCTGTTTTTTAACATCGAAAGGACACCAAAGGCTTCCAGTTATTAAATCAATGTTTCATTTAGAATATAAAATAATAAATCAGGGCATGACAATTCTTTAAGACGTTTTTATAGTTAAAACAGATGAAATATAATAAATCTCCCTCCTGCCCACTCTAATCCTTGCAGGTCTGGTTGTTTCCCCGTGTCCATCAACTGTCATTGAACAAATCCATACAGCCTCTTCTGGGTTGCTAAGGAAGCGTCTGTCTCAGGGTACCATTTCATGCCACCTCTCACATGGGTTGCTGCCGAAATGGTAATTCCCACTTCTTCCCTCGCACTTTCAATTAAATGCTTCTGCTTTTTCCTTTGCGTTGGGTGTAGCAGTAGTTTGGCTACAGGGTAAGAAGGCTTACCTTGCTGCTGCTGAAAAACTAGAAATTTCTTTTTTGTTGGGTTAGTTTTCTGTGAGATTGGCAGATGAAGGAGCAGGATCAAATCTTTTGGCAGTAGCAGGCAGGTAACTTGAACTGCATGGCTATGGGTCTACTCCCTTTTGCAGGTTGCCTCTCACTTCTCTCGGGAGTCTCTCAGTCCCTGTTGCCACTTCATGCCTTTTTCGCCTTTCTCCCTCTCTCCAAAGAGTTTAGTATAACTCAGAGTGCAGTAGCCCAGATGAGACAGACCTTGCTCTCTTGCAAGATGCCAAACATAAGAGAATGCAAAGAATTGGAAGGAAATTAAGTAGTTTCATCAAAAATATATAGGCATACATATATGTAAAATGCATACATGCAATCGTATGCATTTTAGATGAAAAAGAAGATGAAAATTAGTGTCTACGTAGAAACTGCAGACAGTTGGAAAACATGCGTGAGTTACTTTCCATTAGCTTTCCTCTCACTACTGGGATCCATCACCAACAGCTTGTTTATTCCCTCCAGCTCCAAGTAATTTAGTTCCTCTTTTCTCCATCATAGGGAGATGTTTGAAAAAAGGCTCTGTCTTCACAGGATATATGCTATATTCCACAGCTCTGAAACAAGATCTTAGCAATATTTCAGATCAAGAAAGTTGAATACTGTTTATATAGATCTCTGGTGCTGTATCAGCTTTCTAGGATTGTTTTTTTTCTTTGCTTCTTCTCCTACTCCATTGTGCAAGGAGCTCTGAGCTTTTTGAACTACTGTTCAGTGCTGGGCTGTGTTCTGCTACGAAGTATGGCAGTATGTTAGTAATGAGTGATGTGACTCTTCTTTTTTGTGTATGAGCACACACAGATATGCACAGACAAGCACAGACTAATGCTCTCATTCTTCCATCCAGGGGAGTTCACTGGAGAGGAAGAAACTTTGGATTTCTTGTCTACTCATAGCTATGGAACAGGACTGCAAATAGTTATCCAGAGATGTCGAGATTTTAATCAGTTGCAATTCCACATGGACAAAAGGCCAAAGAACAAATAATTTATGAGGTGAAGAGCATAGATTTATGCATTCATTTGTTGTATGTGGGACCAAGGAATGCATGTTTTATCCAAACCAGCGTAGAAGTTTAACCCTTTATTATTAACATATTCCCAAAACTGTAGCAGTATAGAGCTTATTGTTATATCTTCTCATGGATTGCTGTTTGCACTGGGTTGAGGGACAAAAATGTCTTGGGTTGCTGCCTGGTGTCCTGGTATCCTGATCGTTTGATAGGGAATTTGGCCACAGAATAACATGGCTGCACAGTATAATGTTTAGCTTTAGCTTTAGTGTGGCCACACTTCCTTCCTCTGAAAGCCAAGATGTAAGGAGAGGGAATGAAAAGGTGGGACTACTGTGCGTTGCATCCTTGTATGAGCCAGGATTTGGCCAGGGCACAGTCTGTGTCTACCTCGGAAACACTCTGGAGTCCATCAGTTCAGAAATAGCCACAATAAGTCAGTCTAGCAGACAGGCAGTGAAAAGCTGTATGACAACTGCCAGCTTGCCAGTTAGAAAATGGAGAGAATAGAAATCTCTAGAAGAACTCTTACTTCACTTAGCTTAAAGTCATACAGGTCTTGAATCCTGAGCTCCAGTCCAGGACTTTAACCGTTCTGCCGGCAATTTGTTTGTTCTAATTTTGAATTTCCTTGATTCTTTGAGCCATTTCTGTTGTATTTATCATCAAATGGCTCCTTATCTTGTAGCAATAATACTGTTCAGCTAGGTAAGAGAATCTTCTATCCCTATTTTTGGCTTTTCCAGAAGGAGAAGTACTTGAGAAGATAAATAGTATCTTCTATTTTATAAAGGGTAACTGTATATATTATTACAGGCTTTAGTGTGAAATAAATGTGATTAACAAAAAGAATCTATGTATGAAACACTGAGTATTTTGCTTAAACATAACTACAGTTGTCAAACAGAAGGTCTTGTCTGTGTTCTTTTTCAAAAACTGATTTATAATTGCTGACATCATTATTTCTTGGTGATTACTGTACATGGAAGAAAAGTGTGACTGCACTTGTCAGCCACTTTTCCTACAAAGTGATATTCCTTTTTAGAAATTATACAACCTTGTAGCCTACTGAGAAGTAAATTAAAAAGCACTGAGATTTATTCCCTGAATTGAATCTCCAATTAAAGTTACAATTGCTCAATGTATTGTTTATTTTCCTTTTACAAACCTAGAAAAAGGCTACTTAGAATATGGCTAATGACATTTTTGATGGAGTTACAAGCAAATGTGCTTATATAATACTTGACTTCAAAATCACATGAAAACATTGCAATTAAGTTCTGTGAGACTCATTATACTCTTTAGTTCATTATGTTTCCTTATATGCAGATTAGAGACCTTATTTTTCTTCCCCACTTAAATATAATTCCACTTAGGCATTTGGAGCTGCACTGCTATAATACTATTGTCAAAAGAAACAGCAGCAAAATGCAAGTGGAAACTGAATACCTGATGAAATTTCTGCTGATGACGAAGTAGAGTTCTGCTGGAGGGTCACTAGCAGAAACAATCATCAGATAGGTCAGACATGGCAGAAAGAGAAGAACTGACTTATGGTCGGCACTGTCTATTCTTTATATCAACAGCAGCTGTCATGCTCTTGTTGAGACGGAAGAGGACCAGGTTGAGAAGAGCACAGCCGAAAGTTAGAAGTCATCACCTAAAGATCGGTCAATAGGAATTTATTGCTTTGTTGTGAGGAGTATGGTTCATGACATCTGAAGTCCAGCTGAAGTGAATGCAGGAGGTGTTACAGGGCTACCAGAATAAAAATAAGAGCCAAGGTAAGTGCAAGGGATAGCTTTCAAGTTACTGGGTGGAATCCACATGGAAATAGCTTATCGGAACAAATAAAGGTTATATTTAGGGATATCTTAGGGGATGCCCACTGAGAACTGAAGACAAGAGCTATTGAGGTAGTCCTCAGAAAGGAAAAAGAAAAAAGATAGCATCATTGGCACTATCAGTGATGGTCAGGGTTCAATGGATTTTGCAGTTCCATATGTTCTGGAAGGGGACAGTTTTACTTTGATGTCCTCTTTTTAGCTGAGAAGCATGTCAGCTTCTTGACTTCAAACAGGTAGTGTTTGTTAGGCATGACCAAAGACCAGGAGGTAAGGAGAAGAAGAGCTATGGCTTACCTTGAGCAACATGGAATCTGCTTCCAGCACATAGGCTGGGAAAGAGTGACATTTTCTGTTCTCATCAAGAGGAAAGAAGCTAGGAAAGAAAGAAGAAAGAATAATAAAAAGAGATGGGAAGAGGTGTTAGCTTTTATTCATGCTGAAAATAGAGCCTTCACGTACTGTGTAATAATAGCAAGAAAATATTTGAACTTGGGGTTGAGTCAATCTGCTCCAAACTTTAATGAACTTTGAATTGTGCCTCCGTATGGTTAGTGCCTCTTTAATGGAAAAAAATAAAAGATTGAAAATATAGGCAAGTTACACGTTACAATAAGCATAGTAATGAGACTATAAATATACTAAACTGTTGTAATAAACACATATCTGAAAATGTAAAATAAGTTTCTGAAAGCAGAAATGTGTTGGGATATCATAAAATGTCTCATTAAAAATTTGGATACTTTATTTTCAGATTTCCACTTCTATACTTTTTTAATGAGACAAATAATAAAGAAAAATGACAATTTCTGGTTGGTCACACAGGCCACTAAAAGTTTTAAGGAAGTTATTTTATATAAGAAAGAATGAAGGGTGGGTTGAAGCTATCACACTATAAACTGAAGTGGAGATTCATAAAGTACCAATGAATTTGCATGTTTCATATCCACTGTATTATATTCTCCAGAAACAGAAGGTTACATTGTGGGGTCTTCTCTCCTGCTGAGACCAAACTGATGCAGACACAATTTCCATAAGGAATTGCAGGTTCACCTGTTGATATGCACTATGGGGTCGAAGCCTGAAAAACATATAGATTGCAGTATCCTTTCAATACGACATGGAAGTAAAAAAAGACATTTACACTCAGAGATATTACAAGCCATCCAGGAGCTTACAGCTCTAGAAAGGGATTTTTGCATAAGCACAACTTCAGGAAAAACAAGGATAAGATATGATGGCTATTAAATAATGACTGGGCAGTGTGACCTGGAGGCCACTGAAGGTGGAAAGATTGCTGCATGATTTATGTTGAGCAGCAATGCCATCTTTCTTTTTTACATTGAAGTAGCAGTGATAAGTCATGACTGAAATAAAGACATTTCTTGCATGTCAAACAAAATGATGAATTGAAAGATGTGAGCTTAAACTATGACCATCAGGAGAGCTTTTAGCTTTAAATTTAGCCTCCATGAGATGCATCTGAGATGAGGTAATCATGAATGGTTTAAAAATCTCTCACAAAGGTAGATGGCTTCTACAGAGAAAAATGAAAGGGTCATTTTGGTCATTCATCTATCAGAGATGCTTCTGTTCACAGAAATAACCTGTACTGTGTTAGAGGCAAGCTAAATTGAGCTAAGTCAATGGTACCTTTCAAGATTGAAAGGTACCATCTTGCTTGAAATATTGATGGGAAATACGGAAAACCCCAATTCAAATAATCGAATAAATCCTTAAAAATAATCCTCAAGTAGGCTTCTATTTGATGCAAGCACTAGATAGTAAAGAAGATATAAGAATATATAGAAATTAGCAACATTATCATTACCAAGTAACTGCTTGTGTTACAGTGCTGGAGGCAAGCTGAAGTGATAGCAAGGTAGAGCGGGGGGTCAGCCTTCATACTTTCTTTAAATCAGTTTAGGTTAGGAGTCACTGAAGTAAAAATGAAACTATAGTCCTTGAAATCAGAGGAACTACTGCGTTATTCTCCAGCACGTTTAAGGAGAATGAGGCTAAGCCATGGCATAGAGATTTCAAATCCGTGCTAGTGGTATTATACACACAGTTCTTCGTCAGGACTTGCTGGTCTGCTGCTCTTTGTTCTTCCTGCGCTGCCGCACAGTGCCTGCGTGATTTTCCCCACTCTTTTGGGTCTGTATGAAACATGGGATTTCTTCTCTGGGAGTTGTTGACTAGCTAGCTTTTATCAGATTTTACCCCTCTCCAGTCTGTACAAAGTCTACGACAGGATGGCATTCCCCTGAACTTCCCAGAAAAGCAACGTAGGAAAGCAAGTTCTTGCAGACTGTTGAGCATTTAATTTTCTGCTTTGTGTGTACAATGTAGGTCACAAGATCGCATAGTTTGCATGTGACACTTCCATCTTTGCAGGTCTGTATTAAACCACAAGGCTAGGATGCAGTGATTTTGGTGGTTTTATTTTGTAAGAGGAAGACTGGCAGGGATGAGAAGCTCCAAAGGGAGCAGCAGAGCGACTGAGACTGTGAGGAACGGCTGGTTGGGCACATGTGTTAGTGTTTATTAGCCATGCATATGCCATCTGCTGAAGGAAAAGAAGCAACAGGGGACCAGTCACGCTGAGTTGAAAAGATGTGAGAGCAGCGCTATGGCTGGCCTCGATGGCTCAGCCGAAAGGGAAAAAGAGACAAGCAGTGTGGAAGTGCAGAGGGAGAGGAGGAGGCGGCGACCTGGCTCTGTGAACACAAAAATACTTGTCAGCTTCTGGTGTTTGTTTTTTCTGACTTTGTTACTGAGGACTAATTGCTGAAATAAGGCAAGAGTGCACACAGTATTAGGACTGGAGACAGTGCTCACTGGATTTCGCTTCTCCCCTTCCTTGAGACTTTTCTGTGAAACTGTCAGAGGAAAGAGGACCTGAAATCACTACATCTAATCACAGGAGACAGTTAATGTCATTGAAAGGTCCTTTGCCTTGGGAATTAGTACCTGGCATAAAAGTTCTCAAATCATTGACAGACGATGTAAATAAGAGCTTGCAGCTTAAATTAAAAGGACTACAGGAAAAGAACACCAACGTTATAAATTCAAGGATTTTGAGTTAAGGAAATGTCAGAACTGAGACACACATAGAATATGTACAGTTCTAGTCTGGCCAACACAAATCTGGTAATAAATAACTTAAAGGAAAATTTGCAATGGGAAGGGTCAGAGTAAACAATTAAGGGCAGAGGTACTTTTCAGCTGTAAGAGGCAAGAGAGCAAACAATGGAAGGAGAAACAGCATAGGGCAGTGGATGGCTATTCCAAAATACTGCAAAATGACTCATCTGTTGTTTAAATGCCTGTTGATATGATAAGAACTTTAGATTTTGATCAGTGCATACAACTGAAGGAACCTTATATGAACCTGACTGCATTAAGCTGAATTTTCAAAATTACTCAAATGAAATATTGTCCTACCTCAGCAATAAACTTCAGCTTCTTTAGGAGGTAAGACTTTAATGCTGTGACATTAATCTTGCAAGTACATTTTTATTCCCCAAATAAAACTGGAGAGAAGGAAAAGAAACTACAATATGAAGGAATTGGAATTGAAGAATTAAAATGGCTTTGCCGAAAAATGTTGAGTATGAACATTGTGTGTGTATTTTCCATGTCACCTGGAGGTAACTGAGTGCCCAAGGGACTGTTCTCAATATCTACCTTGGCCATCAAATAGAAAGTATAAATCACAAAACTGATTTTATTCCTATGGATAATAATTGACCTGTAGTATTTCTTTGTAATCTCACAACATTTTTTTGGAATGAAATATAAAATGGAGACACAATTCTGCATTCTTACATGTGTGAAATGTTAAAGAAGCTATTTCAGAACAGTGTGCATAAAAAGCTCAATATTGTATGTGGCATTTACTAGGAGCAGTGCTAAAAGGAGGTTGTTTTATTACATTCTTTCTGTCTTAATGTGTGCTAGCAGCATTCTTAAAACAAGTCTTTCATTTTGCTGTTCTACATAGTTCTGCTTTGGCTGGATAGTAATATTAGCTGAAATAACACTTCTTATCTCCACCACTCTTCTGTTGTCAGCTGTGCTTTCATGTCCTGATTTATAGTGCTTTAGACTATCTTCTGCCTGATGCCTGCTTTAGCTGATTTTTCAGTAGTGTAATCCACAGTAACATCAGGAGTGTCTGAAGGAGTGTT
The DNA here is from genome assembly GCF_018139145.2 of Gymnogyps californianus. NCBI lineage: Eukaryota > Metazoa > Chordata > Aves > Accipitriformes > Cathartidae > Gymnogyps > Gymnogyps californianus. The sequence continues at coordinate 152,711,753 of NC_059471.1, forward strand.
AATATTTTTTGCAAATAAAGAGGGAGGGCCGTGTACTTTAATTACTTGGCAATAGAGAAGCCATCAGCATATTTCATTTCCGAAGATTCATAGGGCTTAAAACATTGATTACTTGGGACTTTCTTTTGATATCAAACAAACGATTGCTTGCTTGTGCTTCCAACAAGATGCCCTATCATTTTGTATGATAGTTGAATCCTACAGTTTTTTAAAGACAGCAAGAGAAATACGTTGTCTCTCTTTCCAATTCATTTTGCTGGTAAAGGCATAGAAGGATGGCTCTTTGTGGGGAACGAACTGAAAAATGAAGGGACTGCTGCAGCCCACCTTTTTCTTTTTTTTTTTTTTAAACAGCTGCTTTGAATATGAACAGTGGTGCATACTCTCTCAAGGCTTTTATGCTCGTAAAACAGTGAATGTTTTTTGTCCCAGTGCTGAGTCACATACCTAAGTGATGAGCATCAAGAAACTTGAGAAGGCAGAAAAACAGATATCTTTTAAAGTTAGGCTCTTCCTACCGTATACTTTTTTTTGACGGAATTAACTCTAAATCTCATTTCCTAGGTTAAATTAGGTCTTTCTGAAGCCTTCATATTATTTTTTGTTTTAGTTTCTTGTTCTAGGTGTTTCAAACCTACACAGGAAAATTTCTGTTGAGAAAGCTAAATTGTGCTGTATTAAAAAACAAACCAAAGCATGAGGCTGATTTAAACATCAATTTAATCTCATGCTCAAAGATTATTAAACTATCATCTGACAATCACAGATACACTAATTGCCCTGCAGCTGACGAATAAAAAGGCATTTTACAAGTATTATATGGGATGTACAAGCTAATACAAATTCGTATGTTGCCTAGTTAGAATTTTTAATTGTGTTCAGAATTATTTAATTAACTTCATAATTGTCAAGTAAAAAGAAGCGAAGCATACAATCCAAAATCATGCCAATGAAAAATTTCAATTAGCTCTAACAGACTTTGGCTTACACGTATACTGCTATGGTTGTCAACAAAACTGTAGTTAAAAAATAAAAGATTAAGATTAGAAGGAGCTTAAAGGAGGATCCTGGAGGAGCCTGTGGGGAGAGGGAGATGATGTTAAGATTGCCAGGTGGATAACCAATGTCACTAAACTTGCAAATACTTATGTCAAAAATATAATTCAACATGTGTCATATAGAAGAAAAAACAATGTACTCCTAAGCAAAGGAAAACAGCTTTTCAGGTGAACACTGGTCTGTACAGTGAACACGGCACAAAAAAGTGCTCTGGAAGAAGTGGTATATGGTCATGCGCCATGATCCGTCTGTACAACCCTTTTTAGCCTTCTCTTTTTCCGTGAAAGGTTTGAGATTAGTTAAATATTGCCATGTGCTATCCAAGGGTATGGTAAAAAAAGACAAAACACAGTTAGGAAAGGTGATACAGATATTGTTGAGGTTCAAAAGTAAGTCACAGCTCTTCTACCATAGGCTTCCAGAAAAGGATACTACAGAAGCTGCATCTTATGTCTGGAGCAAAACAAGGAGATGGTAAAGGCTGAGGAAAGGCCTTTCACTTTTGTTGTTATAGATGCTGACCCAGGAGTTGGAGATCTGTTCATTCATGTGTCCTCCAAGCTGTGGTGACTTTCACGAGGCAAGAGAAGGGGGAAATCAAAACTGTTTAGGGCTGACAATTTAAGGAATTTATAATACCGGTTCAAATCCCAGTGCTGGCCTCTCGGGGACTGGAATTTATTGCTCTGTTGCATTAGGCTGTTTGTGTGAGATAAGATGAGGCCATGAGGCCAATTTTTAATTGACCAGGGTAATTTTCACAAATCATTGTAAGTGACCTTTATTCTCAGCCTCAGCAGAGACCAAAAATGCAATGGACCATCACAGCTTTATTTACACTCTCTTCTTTGGAACCAAAATTCTCTAAACCTCTAATCCTAACCTCAGTTAAGGCAGATGATAAAATTGTAATGTTGGACTATCTTTCTTACACTTCGTTTGTGTCTGCCACACCATTTCTGTGATAAAGCAGGGGTCCTGATCTTAAAAGCACCTAGTTGTGTCACTGTCATGAGTAATTAGAAAAATTCAAAATATAAAATTTCAATGATAAAATAAATCCAGCTTCATGTTGCCTCGAAGTATTAGCTAATACCAGGAGTGATACATTTTCTCAAATGCATTTATCCTCACCTGAGTAAGAAAAACAGAGCTGAACAAATCTCCCTGGAGTTCAAAAGTACAACTTGCAAACTGGCCTAGCACTCATTTCTAAGCAAATGAAGTACAGTCCGGACAGACATTTTCCCATTCATTTTATCAAGCCTTCCTTTGGTTTGTGCCAAGTCAGTATGAATATGGTCTTTCGGCATATTCCTGAACTACTTCTGTTCTTCATTTCACTATGGATTTTATTTTCCAAGAGTGACCTACTGTTAGAGCACAAGTAACCGTCTGCTCTGTCAACAAGATACAGACTAATATAAAACAAGGAAAAAAGGATCCCTGGGTTGGTCACCCTCACACCACACTCCTCCAGCTGGGAGTATTGAGAGTGAGGCATCCTCACCCTGCACACTTGGAAGTGCTGGTTTGAGATGTCCATGGGGCAGCAGAAATACCTGCTTCAGTCCTCGACACAAGGAAAATTCCCTAGCTGGGTGCATTGTAGTATTGAAAGGTGCTCACAGAGGAATACGGCTTGCATGGGAGTGTTCATGTGCAGGCAGTGCTTCCATGTGTGGCCAGAGCTGAGGAGACTTTACAGTGACGCCAGAGCTCAGGTGAGACAGCAATGTGGCAAAGGCACGTAGACGTTGCACACTTTGCCAAAACATCCTTTATACTAAAGTAACAGGCTGAGGCTTCCCCCGAGTCATAACCTTTGGCACCAGGAAAGGGGCATGGGGGCCAGAATAGCTTTGCACAATGAAGGTTGCCATATACAGCTGGGAGGGACTTCTCTTTGGTGTCCTTTCTCAACTGGGCAGCAAGGAGTGGAAAACGTCTGTGTGGCACCCACCCTGCCTTGAGCACAGCTGAGGGTCTGGAAGCCAAGACACACTGGCAAAGAGCAACCCCCCTGCTCCAGCCCCAAATGCAGTGAAATCCTCTCCACCCACTCTGGATGAGTGGGGAAAAGGTGGCATCACAGATCCTGTTGGTTTTCACTGAGCCTGTGCCAAGAGTCTCTGATACAGATCCTGACACTGCCCTTTTTTTCACTCAGTGGTATCTCAGTGAAAGAATACTGTGAGGGTGATTGTCCACTGGAACAGGTTGCCCAGAGATGTTGTGGGGCTGCCAGAGATGTTGTGAGGCTCCCATCCTTGGAGATAGATATGCTTAACCTTGCTTGACAAAGCCCTGAGCAACCTGCTCTGGCTGACCTTGCTCTGAGCAGGGTGTTGGACTAGATGATCTCCCAAGGTCCTTTCCAACCTCAACTATTTTGTGAGTCTGTGATTCTGACAGTCCAGATATTTGCATGCCCAAATCAAATTGCAAAATGTAATGGAAGTAATATTGTCTAATCTCAAGGTACAATTTGCCTGCAATTTAATTTCTGACCCACCTGTTCAAGGCATGGGCAAATACATATAGTAATAATAATGGAAAAAAAGTTATGTCTGTAACACAAATCATATATCACAAACTCTCTTATTCTTGCAGAAACTCAATTAAATATACATATCTTAAGAGAAAATAGATGAATGTAAGTACCTAATAGCAGAAAAGAAAGTGTTATCAGGTGATTTTAATGCAATGCCATTCTTGATTATGTTTATTAAGATTTGTTTTCTAAACTGGTCTACCTATTTTCTTCTCACCTAATTAAAATTAATTACAAGAGGAGTAATTATGCTTGCAGTCAGACCTGCTACACTGAGCAGATTATTTACTTGAGCTCTAATTTTACAGCTGCATCTGATTTTGCAGTATTGGATTTTAATATGTGGATGCTCATCTTCCTTCTTGTATAGTTTCTAAAATGAAATTACTTATGTTGTGTGTAATTACTGAGACTTTTGAGAGCCATTTTGATCTAGAGTGAGATAATTTACCACTTTACCATGGCAAGATGGAATTTAAGCTGAGAAGCTAGCTATGTTGTAAATACACACTTAGCTTATGTTACTGTCCTTTCTCTGAATAGTATTAGAATAATCATTTTATAAACATATATATGTACCGCTGGCTTATGCTGGGCACATACAGAAATGTCTGTTCAGTTGAGAAATAGGACATTTATCATTTGAACAGGGTACAAGCATATTGAAATCAGCAGGCATGGGTTCAGTATCTTTCATGTAAGGAAATTGTTCTCTCATACTAATACAACTGTTTGTTTATGTCTATTTATAAATGCATATTATATATTTAATTTAAAAAGTTAATTATTTAAAAATATGATTTGGTTTGCCTAAATGAAACAGGTTCAGCACTTTAATAAAAATACAAATAGGTGTTTCTATCTCAGTAAAACATAAATTTTCATCTTACAATCAGAGGTGATATATAGACATTAAAAGGTCTAAAAAATTGTAAAAAAATCTGCTAATAAACACATCAACCTCAACCTGCAATATGAGACTGACATCAAAGTTGATGCCCAAGTGGATGGAGTTGTGTTTTTAAAAATTGTTCTGGTGAAAAGGAAAAGAACAACATAAGTGTTGGATCAGCTGATCAGGGGCTAGAAGCACAGCAATGCTCAAGGGAAGAACAGAGCTGAGGCTATTGTTCTCTCCCCATATATTTTTCGTTCATTCTAGTTAAGAGGCAAAACGTACACTATGATTACTTTATTAAGAAGTAATACAATAATTTAAAGAACAAATTGGCCAGTGTCTACTGTGCACCAGTGATGAAATTAATGGAACATAGCCACTGAGAACAGAAACTGAACTTTATTATCCAGGAGTGTATCGGCTCTATAAGCCAAAACCAGCTGAATAGGACTAACCTATTCAGAAGCAGCAATTGGCCTGAGAATGAAAGCAAATAATCAACTTTCAAAAGTGAGATCCAGCATAGTGTATTTATTTCAAGTTGCTAAACCAATTCTTTACAAGAGTTCTGTAACGGAAATACCCATTGTCTATAATTATTTATAAATTATATTCCTGCAAGCCTATATAGATATGCATGCTAAAATTAAAGGAGTGTTTTGCTTATACTCATTGTGGTAGCTCCTATATATCTAGGATAAAATGCACAGCAATTTGCTCATGTAAGCTGAAATAGGTTGTTAAAATTTGAAAAAATATAATGGATGTACCATATTTTTTATTTGGTTTTTTTTTGGTATATTTTAATATCTAGGTAATGTTGCAATGCAACATAAAAAAATCTAACGAGACTAATCAAAAACTCAGACAAATATTTCTCCTTGATTGAATTTTCTGATTACATTGTACAACCAGAATACGCTAGGCTCTTTAAAAATGTGATGCACAGCAAGAAATGGAGCATCGGAAATGTAGCAATGATATTGCAGATAAACCATTCATTAAAAAGGACCCCAAAGCAAAATGTAATTAAAAACACAGAATTGTTTTAAAATTTCTTTAATGGTATTAAATCAACACTATTTTCTTTTCTTCGATGAATGTCCTACTGCCCTAAGAATGCTCCAAGCATTTTTAAAGCATGTGAGATTAAAAGGAGGAAATTAAGAGAGAGACTATGTTGAATAAGCATTTTAATGTATAGAATTTTGATAATAAGGTAAACAAGTCTTTAATATCATGCTTTAGATATATACCTAAGAACTACTACTTATTTGGCATTTAAGTAAGAGGCTTGTGTTCCTTTCTCTGAGAAAAAAGGGGAAAATATTAACTAAAGTCAGCATCATCCATTTGCAAATCTTTTTTGCAAATCTCCAAATACACAAAGTCTATTTGTTTGCTTTTTTTAAACAGGAAAGAAGAGCAAAGAGAGGATGCCATCAGGGGAGCTTTCTGATTTATTCTTCTTGAGCTATTTGGCTTCACAGCTATTGAATGGTGCCCTTCTTCAATGGGAAATATTCTGAACTGGAAATTCCTGCATCACTCTGTTTTTTCACAAGTTTCTTCAAATCTGCTTGACCTTCTCTTAGAAAATTTGAAAACAGCATCCTTTAGTAAGGTTTCTAGACCAATCTTTTCAAATAAAAGGAGAAATTTCAGCTCCATGGAAATAAATTCAGCAAGGGATTCTGCTGAGATTTCACTGAGAGTTTAATGCCCAGATCTTTTAATCTCAAAGACTTTGATAATAGCTTTTTGTCTAACCATCCTATTTTCTTGATTGCCTCAAAAATGTAACTCATTTATAACTAAATAAAGCATGGCTTACTTCCGTCGGGGATTTTTAATATGTAAGTGAAAAGTTATGGAGACCTCACATTCCACAGGAGGGAGCCTCTCTCCTGCTGAGCTTGGAGCAGGACTTTAGTATAGGATCTTTTTCTCTTTTGAAATCTGTATAAAAAGATAGTGCCCTGTACAGAAAGTTAGAGCATGTTGGAGTAACTTCTAAAAAAAAAAGGGAATATCCCCCCCCTTTTAATCATAAATGAAACTTTGGGATAAACAAAACTTATGGCATTGAAATATTTGAGATATTTACAACAAAACACTGAAGTAATTTTCAAAGATACCATCCAAATTTTAATCTTCCTATCAATTTTGCACTGAAAACTTTTTTTTTTCATAAACTAACAGTTTGATAAGAAGTTGAAATAGGTTTAAAATATACATTTTCAGGAACCTTGCAAAATGGAAGGCACTTTGGAATTCTTCATATGTGGCTTTTATAGAATAATTTTTAGATTCATTAACCAGACTTGCTGAAAAGCATAGATTTTTGGTTGTACACATTAAAGTAGTACTGTCTGAGCTAAGCATTATACAAGTGCACGGGATGTGTTTGTTATACCAGCAGAGATTGTGGCAGCCCTGGAAAGCTCATGTGCATTTGGAAGGATGAACCTAAATGGATGTCTTGTCCTGCAGGCTGTTCTGAAGCAGGAAATTAAACTTACAAAAGAGGGAGCTTAACTAGTTAGGGCACTCAGGAAACAGGGAGAAGATTAAATTAAATCTTAATAAAGACAGGTGGCAGCAGCCTCCCCACCAAACTACAAGCTGTGCTTAGTTCTTCCCACAGGACAGGACACTTGACTTTGGATGGCTCGTTCTGACAGCCCTGACTCAGGCACTTCATTTCCAGTGCAGAGGCTTTTATTTGAACATTCTCCAATGCTTTGCATTTCCTTCACCAACAAACCTCTAGAGAGTTTTGAAGGCAGCAAACATATTTTGGATTACCCCTTGGATGTGCTTCAGGACTCTGTCAGACTTGTCGGTTTTTAAGAGTAGATTGAACTGCTGTTGTCTCCAGTTGTTTCCCCCTTTCTTTTTTACATATTGCAGATCCTGAGACCTGCTGTCTGCTTGCAGGTGATCTCACCACAGCCACCCATGCAGCATGGTAAATAGGATTGATATCCCCACCTGGTACCCACCTGAATGAGTCCTTGGCTGTGTAAGAAGGTATTTGTGAAAGAAATAGCAATCTCTGATTGTGCGAGTTTTCGCTGATCACAAATGCAAGTTCATGAACACCATCACTGACCACAGTGGCCAAATGCATGATGCCTGCATCTTCTGCAACGCTAGACAGTTTAAGCACAGCCAACAAACAACATCTTTCCTCCAGCTGACAGGAACGTCAGTGTCATCATGCTAACCCAAACGGTGAGGGATGCTACATATCCCCTGCTGTCCCGAGTCACATATCTTACCAGAATAATTATGGATTACTGGGTGACCTAGCTGGATACTGTGTTTCTGGCAGGTAGCAGTGGCATAATGTGATGTTGAGCTAACTGCAAAATGTCCTCCCTTAAGGGACTGACTTGATATCAGTATTTCAGATGTAATCTGGATAATTACAGCTTGCTGAGCCTTCCTGAAACTACAAGGAGCCATCAGGGAGCTGATCCACGTAGACCAGGTGTAACAGTATGGAGATCAACCAGGCCACGCTTTTGTAACCTGCGACAGACACAGACCATGGGCTCTGCTTGAGTGAAGAAAGAGTGGTCTGGAAGCCATCCTTCCTGTAAAACATGAGGGCTGTGTCTTTCTTATCAATATGCCCAAACACTTGTACCAGCCCTGCCACAAACGTCTTTCTTAGCTGCATAAAGGACTGCCTTGCCTGCTCCATTTCTTAGTAATCTGGTCTGCTCCTCTGTCTGCTGGGACTTTAACTAATAGCACCACCAAAACAGACTGAGACTGATGGCAAAATGATTCCCAAAGGAGTCCTTTTCTAGCTGCTTTTCACACAAATATGGTCAGTGTCTTAACCTGAGATCCTGTTCTTGCCAGAACTATGTTCCTCAAGAAATTGTTCCAGTCCCTGGTGCAATGCTGTGGAACTCTGTTCCCACCAGGAGCACCGGAGGACTCTAGGTCTCCTCAGGTGTTCCCACAGAAAGAAAAAGGCTACTTTCTCTGGGATTCTTAGCACATGCAGACACTATGCAATGCAAAAGAAGTCTACGTGACTAGACATCTGCATCTCAAGGTCTCAAGCTGCTTTGATTTAAATGTCTTGTCACCTAGTATCTTTGTAGATTTATTGTATGTGAAATCTTACAGAGAGTTAATGAAATCTGCTCACTTTTTGCATAATCTGGGTATTCTCAGTGCTAAGTGAATCCTCACAGTAGCAGAAGTGTTGGCCAAAATGCAAAGGGTTGCTTTTTTCACATGATGGGGCAGCAAAAAACATTTGGGAGAAGTCATTATTGCTATTGTTACTACTACTACTACTACTACTACTATCAATGTTAATAACATTATCATTACAACAACAATTATTATTGTAATAACAACCACAACAAAAACAATAGTAAGACTTTGGAAAATATTTGTTTCATGTTTCCTTTGAAAGGATATTTCCCAGGAAAAAATGAATTGAAAAGAAAATGTCTGTTAGAATCTATGAACAGGTTGAAAAATGCTTTTTGTGATGATATCCCATCATAACTTTAACTCTTGTAGACTGAAAATACTTACTCTTTTATATTATGCACACAAATACCATGTATAGAAGTATGATACTTTGGAAACTTTACACACTTACAGACATCTGTGGACTTTAATGGGGTCACAGTTCCTTTCCTGTTGAAATGCACTAATACAAAATAATCCTTAAAGGGATTACTCAAAATGTCTCACTGGAGCAGGAAGCCCTAAGGGACAAAATCTAATACCTGATAAATGATAAGTGAAATGTCATAATATTTTGTGGGCATTTTTAAATATTTTTTTTTTAAATTCCAGTAAACTTTGGGATACATAAACCATTTAAGACAAACCAGTAAATAAGTACCAGATCCAAAATAATCTAAATTGTTCTAAATGTTTTGGCTGGATGGTACGGTGGATTGGGGAGAGCCTGTTCTATGTGGCAGTACAGAACACCTCAAAATGGAAGCTGTGGGACAGAGACAAGGGTGGAGCCATCACAGGGCAAAAACTGGAGAATATGAAGATGCTTATGAGTTATCTTTAGAAAGGCCCCAGTTAATACATAAATACAGACCTAAGTCCACTGCTGTACTAATGAAGGCAACGCAATTGTTACCAGAGCTAGCTTAGACATCCTCAGCTCTGAGCATGAATGAAACAGGAGCACTGCAGCTTGCCTCTGTCTCACTCTGACATGGTTAGCTCATTTTTATGGAAATTTGTGCCGTGGGTTTGAGCTGAAGTACCTGTTGTGTAAGAGCCAGTGGGTTGCTGTGGAGCTCACAGCTACTTCCCTGCATTACCTACAGAATAAGGAGTGGATGGATTTTGTCCCCAGAGCACTCAGATTTCCCCAAGAATGAAGCAGATCTCCACCTTAACAAGGAACAATCTGGCAAAAACTCTGTCTGAGCACCTTTCTCCTCTGAATTTTTAGCATATGTTATCTCTGCATCAGGGATGGGGAGAAAGTAGTTCAAAGAGGTTAAGTGCCCTGGCAGAGATTGTAAGGCAGATCGGTACTGGAATGTGGATGATCACGCACATTCCTGTAAGCTGTTTCAGCCTAAGTCACTATCTCACAAGTCTTTTAAAGATTTAATAAGGTCTTTCAGAAGCCATCTAAATATTGAAAGTGAAAGAGATGCTGCTGCATATTTTATGAGATATTTTTCAACTACAGTGATAAAATTTTAAATGCTATTTCATCTTTTTTTTCCTAGAACCACTGACACAATAATTGTTTTACAGCAATCTTAGACTCAGGATCCATTTAATAATGTGGGGAAGAGAATATAACTTACGAGGGAGGCAGCAACCGAACACTGTTTGTTTCTCGTTGGAAATTTCCCAGGAGAGCCATGTGTAGAAGAAGGGTTTTAACCCTTTATATTTTTGCATGTTATCTCCAGTCAGAAATTTAACAGTATATGCTTAAAACGTATATATTAGACAATAATATCTGACCACACACTAAGACTTGTTATTTTTACCGTTCCATTTTTTCGTTTTCATTCTTTAAAGATTGGATCAAACCGAAATATTTTAGCCAAGTGCTCCTACCTTCCTCGGCTGAAAGTAATGGTGAGAGATACGTCAAAATGGCAGTTCTTCTTTTTCAGTGGAAAACCTACTGGACAGAGTTTTGCAGAATGCAAGTACCTCTGATTAAGTCATCTCTTTCTCTAACTCCATTTAATATCAACTATTCCTGCTCTCTTCTCCTTCCCTCTTCAGTTTCATTCTGCAAAATAACCTCCCACACTTCCTTAATAGTAAAGACTGAGCAAGCCTTTTCCATATCCCTTTGTTCTTACCTAAGCTCAAATTTGTTATATTTATAGCAAACTAAGAATTTGAATGAGACAGACTGTTTTATAGTCTTACATTTGCTATTAACAGGCCTGTGCCATATATTATCCCTTAATTTGTTTTCTAACATTTTCCATAACATTAGGAGAGACCCTAAAATGAGTTAATGAGAATAAGTCAGGGGACCAATCAGCAGTGCTCCTGAAAGGGACAGATTCATTGCAAACAGCAACAGGGTCTGCTTGAAATAGAAATATTTAACGGCCCAATTTATACCTCAAAACCGAACAATTTCCATTGTATTTTTAACAGATCATTAGGAAAACTGACACGTTATGCTTTTAAAAATGAAAGAGAATGACTGCTATTGAAAGAGAAATCATTATGTCCTGATTTCAACTGAAATAAATTGTGTTATTAACAGATTCATGGGCTGGCTGCATTCATCAGTCAGGTGAATCGACAACATTAGCTTCTTCTATAATATATAGGTGGTTTTGAAAATGTGAATGGCCAATGTGAGAAAAAAACACATGGTTATTTAGAGATCTGAAACAAATTTTATTAGTAACTGTGTAAAGAACAACGCAGTGAAGCTAGCTAATATAGGAAACTCTTCTTTCTGTTTCCATGTTGATTTGATTTTTTTAACACAGAAATATGTTAATAACTGTATAGATCATCTAAATTAGTTTAATTGCAACATAATTGGTTCCAAAATAATAACAAAACCAAAGTAAAAGCGCTCCCCCCCATACTTCCCATTTTATTTAATGGAATAATATTTTGCATACTGATTAGCCTGATAAAATTATTAGGCTTAGTTTTGAACTAAATGTGTTCACTTGCACAGGTGTTTGTAAAGCAGAGGCTTAAGCACACACAGGTTCTGATTTTGTATCCTATTTTATAACAATAACTGTAACTGAAATTTCAGCTTTTCTACGTGTGCAGTATAGCTGTCCATAAGTAAAATTCAGTCCCTGTATTGTTACCAAACCTGTCTCTCAAAAGCTAAATACACATGGAATGATTAAAATAAACCCAAAATCTGACACAAATCAGGAGTTATCAAAAGAACATAAACTTGCTGCTCTGAAATGCAAACCTATCTCTGATTAACATTTTAGTTATTGCTGAACAGCGCTTACACAGTGTCAAGGCCTTTTCTGCTCCTCACACTGCCCCGCCAGCGAGTAGGCACAAGAACTGAGTGGTACTTAGCTGTCTACCAGGGTTAAACCATGACAGAGAGCACTGATTTAACTACATTGAAATACAGAGGATGTTCTAGAGGTTTTGAAGCTGATGCCAAAATCTAAGAGCAGTAAAGGGGATAAGTGGCTCATTATAGTCAATTTTATATAGTGTCAGTGAAAAGTAATGGAACGGTCTCATAACAAATTTAAGCAAAAGCAGTATAATTAAGATCGATTGATATGAATTTATGAACAACTGATCTCATATGACTCAATTAACTTTATATCTTTTATGAAGACTTATTTCATAGAAATAATTGTGTCTATGTCCTATACCTGGGCTTCTGCAGGGTTGTTTGACCTGGTTAGATCAAGGAACATGAATAATACAAAGTCAGTATAGCACATAACAAGTGATTGCCCAAGTCAGAGATACCAAACTGTAATTGTAAATGGAGAATTTTCTATCATGGACAGCTCCAGTGAGTCCTTGGTATGATAAGTTTTTGAAGGAAATCTGAAAACATTGTTGCTTTATTCTTTGACAATTAAAAGTTCCAGGGAGTCTTTTAAAAACAAAGCAGGCAAGTCTCCAATACAAAGCAATTTCAACCACTTCATAATCTGGGTCCATTCAAACAACAGTCATACATAAAGCCACATGTTGTGATATTAAGACAATAGGTTACATTTACAGAAGAGGTATTAAAGGCCAAAATGCTGTCTAGATGCCCCATTCTCTTGGCCAGCACCCGTTTAACAGAGGAACACTGATGACCTGTTCAATCCAAAACATTTTGGTTTTCTTCCCAGTTTGACTATGATGAGTACCGACAGCGAGATGAGATACTTTGCAGTGCTACCTGTGGACCTGGGCCTTTCTAGTGTGGTGTTATGAGTACTATGTGAACAGAATGGAGATTTGTGCTCTAATAACAATTTCTAAAACCAGACTTCTTGGCTCTGTCCCATTATTTATCTGGCAGTAGGAGAAAGCATTTTGAGATCTCAGATTCTTATTTCAGCTTAAATAGAAATAAAATACATGTGGGTGGGTGTGAAGAACCCATAATGCGTAAGCTGCTTACTAGGAATACACTGATTTATGAGGAAGGAAATACTTTAGTAGCTGTGATTTATTTCCCATTTTAAATATTTATGTGTCTGGTGCAGAAGTTAACTGGATGTATGCATTAAACAGCTTTGTTTCAAAAGGGCAGCAGCCTAGGGATGTGTACCTAGTATTTATGGATCCAGTGACTGCACACACAAATCATGTATCTCTGCTGAATCTAGATTTAATCTGTTTAACATTTTTCTAATTTGCTTGCTCACTCAGATTCAATCCATGCAAGGAACCCTATGCAGAATATACTGAAGCCCTCTGGATTTGTGGTTGCAGGAACTTGTTCACCTGGAGCAAAATGTAGGCATGTGGACTATGGAGCAACATCCATGATAAAGCAGTGGGAGTTCTGAACATTTCAAGGTGCCTAAGACTCCTAAAATGATTAGGTGTCTGCCCAACTCTGACATTTGTGGGTGCCTGCATTTCTGTTTATGTCCCTCTTGATATGACAGCTTCCTTGGCCAGAGTGGTCGTGAAGGGAATCTTAGTATCTACCATATGAACTGATCCTCAAGACTGACTTTGTTGAAAGAAATAGATACTTCCACTCATGCTCAGGTGCATGTCTAAAATGAGGCACTTGAGCCACTGTTTAGACATTCCTGTTTCTCTCTGCTGACTGTAAGGGACATCAATAAAAATGAAGACATAAGCCTTGTAGATGGCTGAAGTTAGCAAGATGAAACGTACACTGGGTGGCAATTTCCTAGCACAGTCAGCATCCGGATACACTGCAGAGCCACACAAAACTCCTGAAGGCCCAGGCTGCCTGGTATGTTAAAATATTTGGCTTCTTACAGAGTATGATTGTAGCTGCTTAGAAAACAGTAACAGAAAGAAAAGAATAACTATGGCATCTATGACAGTTAAGAGGAGGACCTTCTACACTGAAAGAGCTCATGGTGTGCTCAGTTTTAAACAGATGAATAATTAGATTCCTCTTCAGCAATGTACTGAAGCACACGTTTAGCAGTAACACCAGCATTGGCCAATGCACTTTAAGACAATTTGCATGAAGTTAGATAAGTGGCTTCAGTACTTTGCTAAATCATGGCCACAGGGCAAGAGACAATTCCCACTTTACATACTGTGCTGCTAATAGCTTTTCTGGTCTCTGTAATGGAGTTCTCAGGGCACAAAAGACAATTAAATTAAAAAAAAAAAACAACAAAGCACTTAGTGCTGCAGTATTATATCTTCCCATGATGGAATTCCTGTAAAAGGGCAGCTAATCAGTTTATCTACTTCCAGGAAAAAAAAATCTTTTCAGAACAAAACCAAAACCCAACCCCACAAAAAACCCAGATGACAAATTTGTCTGGTCACTATGTAGAAGTACACGAGTAGCTTACAGTTGGACAAAGTAAGGCACTGTCGCACTCACTTTTTAAATGGTGGTATAGTTGTAGAAGAAATGTTATTAAAAGGCAAGTAAAGCATAAGGAGCTAGTTGAATGGATGAGACTCTTCTGTCTCTTGTCCCCTTAGCACTAGGTTAACCATTCATCATAAGGTGAAGAAGATATATTGACCTTGCTGAAGCCTATGGGCAGATTGCTATTGATTGCAACAGTACCACAGCATAAAGTTGTATCTCATAAATATTTCTGAGCAAAAAATGACAAGAGGATTAATGACAGACTCTAGCAGAGACTGAGTAGATTTCTTTCTATCTTACTTATTCCACTCAAATACTAGTTTCTGTAATGTAAGAATTATTTGTTAGAAAAGAAGGAGGATAACTTTTAACTAACTGAAAAGGTATATTACTATGTCGATTTTATTATAAAGCTGTTATTTTTGACGCTTTTAATATTACCATTGGTATTAACATTGAAGGGGTATCATAAACATAAATTTGTAAGTAAGGTCATAAAAGGTGTGCCTGAGCTAAACTGAGTTTTCTCTCAGTGTAAGAAAATACAGTGAACACTATTAAAACCAGGCAATGACAACACAAATAAAACAAAAACACTGTTCTATACACGATACACCCTAACAAGCATGTGTAAAATCATTTAAAACAAGCCTGACGATGTTTACTGAAGTGTAAATGTGGGTGTGTTCTTCCTGGTTCTTGCCTTAAATATCCAATTTTAAATTACTTTCAGTGCTTGATCAATTTTTTTCCAATGACACTGTAAAGCTGGGCAGCAGCCTCAGTACCTCCAGTAGCTCGTCCTCCCAGGCAGCCAGGTCAGCTGTTGGTCAGTAAAGCTCTTATATTTCCTTTTCCTGCAGTCCCCTGTGCCTGGGCCCGTGGCAGATACTGAGCAAAACTTTGGCCTCAGGTGTCCAGGGTGTCCTGGTTTCGGCTGGGATAAAGTTAATTTTCTTCCTAGTAGCTGGTACAGTGCTGTGTTTTGGATTCAGTAGGAAAATAATGTTGATAACACACTGATGTTTTTAGTTGTTGCTAAATAGTGTTTATACTAAGTCAAAGATTGTTCAGCTTCTCATGCCTGCCAGCAAGAAGGCTGGAGGGGCACAAAAAGTTGGGAGGGGACACAGCCAGGACAGCTGATCCAAACCAGCCAAAGGGATATTCCATACCATATGACGTCATGCCCAGTATATAAACTGAGGGGAGTTGGCTGGGAGGGGCGGATCGTTGCTCGGGAACTAACTGGGCATCGGTTAGCAAGTGGTGGGCTATTGCATTGTGCATCACTTGTTTTGTATATTCTAATTCTTTTAGTAGTATTATTGTGATTTTATTATTATTATTGTTAGCATTATTATTATTTTTCTTCCCTTCTGTCCTATTAAACTGTCTTTACCTCAACCCACGAGTTTATTTTTTTCTTTGATTCTTTCCCCCAACCCACTGGGTGGGGGGAGTGAGCGAGCAGCTGCGTGGTGCTTAGTTACCGGCTGGGATTGACACAGGGAAAGGAAAATACACATCGTAAACTAGTGAGAGGTTAAATAACCGCCAAAGCAAAATCCAGATTCAGGCATTTATTTTTCAAGGCTTTTCATTAGGGCTTATTTTTGTGTTCACCATCCAGAAAATAAATTTCTGGAATAACCAAACAATCGTTTCCCTGCTGTAACCAGCTCAGATGGGAGAGGACATGTGTTTGTTTTTCATTTCTCTTTGATTCCACTTGCTCTTCCCTTTAAAAGCCCACCTTAAACAGTCGAGTAACATGAATGGCTTGTTAGCCCTTTTATGATTGTGCCTCTCATCTGTCACTGCTGCTAATACCGTATGACAGTGTCCTGTTAAAGTTTAACATGTATGGAGAGTTTCATTATCAGTGAGGAATATAAAATCGGGGATCCCAGAAGGTGATTATATTATTGCATCATGTGCTCACTACCTAATGTATGTTTTTCAGTAAAGCTTTTTTTTGACAGTAGTATCAATCATCTTCATGGTAAAGACATCTTTGTTGTTGGTCCCCCCATTATAGTTGTGCAGGCACCATAGAATGTGAAATAGGTTTTCAAGGTGTTTGGGAACTCCTCGGAGGAGCTGTTCTTTCTGTAGTCACTTTATGTCACATCTTAAAATTGTTCAAACTAGAAGCTCCAGTGCTCCGTGTCTCAATGTAAAGCTGACTCATCCCCTTTTACAGTAGTCTAAAGATCTTTCCAGCCTTAAAGAATCTTGTTTGGATATAGAAGAACTAAATGATGCTCAGTCCCATGCCTCGAACCAACATTTGTTTTGGAAAGTTTGTCGGGAGCTTAGATGTTGTTTTGATGCAGTTCCTAAAAGCTGTTCAGGGGCTGCAGTGCTAGAAATAGTCTAGATGAAGCCGGATTAATGGCTGAGTGCAGGTGAGATATTCAAAGTCACAATGTACCAAAAATCATCATCAAAGCTTTGGTTGTGCATAAAGTAATATGCCCATCTAGGTAATCTGGCTTTCAAGTCTCGTAGATTTAATCTTCAATTCTAGTTTATATTTAAAATGTCAGCTGAATTTTACTGGTATGCTGGAAACATTTAATCTTACTCTTTTATCACTGAGAACACATTGCTGGTGATTTAAGGCTTAGTTAGCTTGCAAGAATTGCTTTATGTTGGTGAAGATTATTTGCTATATTCAGTCAGCCTAAATTCCACCTTAGTCTCTAAGTCTAGTGTTTCTGACAGGCTGGATCTTGAAAGCTCCTAATTCAGTGCCTTTCACCCTGTGAATTGCTTTGTCCACCTATGTAGGTGCAATTTAGGCCTTCAAAATATTCCCCTTTCTTCTTTCAAACCAGAAAGAGAGAGAGAAAAACATCATCTCTATAAATAGCAGTTTCTTATAATCTGTGCGTCCACCATGAATAATTGTGTCTGTGTAGTGGTACAAAGGATTCACTTGTAGATCTTCAAAAGAAGTTTCTCCAAGAGGACTGAGAGAGCTAAGACAGATGAAAGCAGAGGAAAAAAAAAGGCTTTCTGTTCCAGACCTACAGAGATTACCAAGAAAAGGTGAAAACAGTTAGTTTCTCAGAGTCTGGTATGGGGTGAAATGAATTTCTGCTAATACAGCTCTCCTAAAGCAAAGTTTCTAGGGAATTGTGGCCCATCACGGCCAATCAGTAATGTAGAGTTGGTTTGGAAGTCGCTATTCAGGGGAGCTTGTGTGCATGAAGGGGACAGAGGCAGCATCAGCTGTACTGGGTGGCTTTTACTGTGGTGTGGCTCACAGAGACATTGTCCATTCCTGGAAACAGAAGCAGAATTTCACAGTGATACCAAGATACCTGAAAATGAAAAGATTTTATTTATGTTAGGAAGCATGGTATAGGCAGGATTTCAGTTTCCCAGATCATTTGCATAGCACCATGTAAAGTAAGTTCAGCTGCAAACAAAATTTCTTTGCAGTACCTAAAATCACATGGGCAGCCCTTACTCCTGATTTTCTAAGATTTTTCAGATGAGCTTGTGTTAGTAATGGTGGGAGGCTTTTTGTTTGTTGGTTTTTTTTTAAAGAAAATCTTGTCTTGCACAGATAAGTCTGGAAAGAATACAAGGAGGCAGGCTGCTAGATGTCAGATGAGGAGAAGCAGAAAGTGGCTGAGTCATCTACCAGGGTTTGTCCTTAGATAATCTCCAAAATGCTTCTAGTTTTCTAAGAAAAGGACCATGAAGATGTGATTGCTCAATAAGAGGAAGATATTTTAAATCCCAAACAAAATATTTTGTAACTTTATGAAAAAGTCTGAAAAATGAAAAAAGGATATTTTCATTTAAAAATGGCTTTGTTCACTTATGATCCAGTTGTAAAATTAGATATACACTGGCAAAATTTCACTCAAGGGAAAAAAGTCACCAGCTTCATTACAAGAGCTCTTCCACTGCTCTTTTCTTTCCTTAATTTCTTAGTAGGATATAAACCCCCTGGAAATATACAAACTGGCACATCGAATTGCAGTATGGGGTAGGGGCAGCAAGTTATGCTACCTGTGTAGGAGACCCATGTTCAGAAATGACACTGAGAGCTTTAGAATCTTACTTGAAGGACATGGGTGTATGCTTGACCATCCTTCCACCGTTTTCCCATGACCTGGTTTAAATGCTAAGGTAAGACAGGTGGAACTGGAGCTACGTAACTTCTTTGGGCTTCCTTCTTTCCCAGCCAGCTAGGGTACACTGTAGGAAGACAGGCAGCAAATTATGTTCCTCTTACTTCACGGGAAACAGTCTAGGTGAGCTTGTGGTAGAAGGAACACTTCTGGCTAAGCTCTTGTGGACTACGGAGGATGATAGAAAAGACAGGATTTTGACTCAAGAACATACCAGATCACTGAGAAAATACACTTTAGCAGGTACTTGGAAAGAAATAAGGATTTTACGGTGAATGTTTCTTGCTTCTGCTTCTTTTTAGTGGCCAGATTACAGAACTTCATTTTCTGTTAACTACATTCAGTGTAAGTGCCTAATTGAAGACCTGGCACTGTAACAAATCTGAGAAATTGAGAAGAATGCACATTTCTTTCTTTTATATCTAGTGAAGGAAGAAACAAAAAGGTGAAGATAAAAATGTAAAAAATGTGGGGGAACATAAGACAAGTTTTAAATAAAAGTAGATTCTGATTTCCAAATCTGTGAAGGGAGAAGAATTTGATTCAACGAGTACCTCGGTGTGTGCAACTTTATTATACCAGCATTGTTTAAACCAAAATGAATTGATGCAGAACTGAAGACTTCCAAAGTTAAATATCACTTTTATAGGGATTTTAATTTGTCCAGTAAGCAGAAGTAATGACTGGTTTAGAGCCTGGGAGCCATGTCCATTGCCAAAGCACTGTGGATAGGACTTGCATGTAAAAGATATTTTTCATAGTCACTCTGTCCACCGGCGGCGAATTCCTTCCACTTTGAATTCCCCTGTTTGACCCTGGTCAAACAAAGTGTAATTCAGAGGTCAACACGTACAGTATGAAGGAGTCTAATTAATGAGGATATGGCAAAAGGAACTATCAGGACTGTACCTGCTTAAATAAGTAACTTCTAGTGTACACTTAGTGCTGAGATGTGTACCAAAGGATTTTTAATACCTGCTTCTCACCAAGTGTGAGTAATTTCAACCGCAGTATATCAGGGGCCCACTCTCTTCACTGTGAATTACAGAGTGCAATATAACATGCTATTCCCTCTTGCTGTGTGCGTGCAATTACCTTTAATTATTTAGGATCACTGAAGTAACACATTTCATGTGAATCATGGTTGTTCATTTGTTATACTGCAGTGGGATAAACTAGTCCAAATGAAGACCTCTTTTTTTCTGGACAGGCAAGGAAAGTATAGACTTAAAATCCTTTGAGGTTGGAGGGATGCTGTCCATCGATTCCAGCGTGTGCTGAATTAAAAAAACTGTGTAAGTTATGCACCCAATTTGGGAGCTTTTGCAAATTTCACTAGGCATCTACCTGCATCTTTAAATGTCAGATACTGTTGTAAAGGTGGTTGTCAGTGAACTGCCCAAGATAACATGGGAAAAATATAGGGTACCAAATCTCAGTTCCCTTGTATTGCAGGCTAGTGCTTTAACAACCTCTTCTTCTTTAATACATGCAGATTTGCAGTACATATGTACTAATACAGCCAGGAATTTAAGATATTTTTTGAAAATCTTGATTTAAGCAGTCCTCACTGTAGGTGGACATGAGGTATGTTAGAGTTTTTTGGTGATTAAAGCGTCATGATATCATGTAATTTTTCAGGCACAGAAAGTTTGCATTGCCTTGGTAACAGGTAGCTCTCAATTGCTTTCAGCCAATTAAATAACTTCTTAATTTTCAGTTAATTTCCATTGTTGGGTTGCTGATGATAGTATGATTTAAAATCTGCTTCATGACTACACAGCTGAATGTGAAAGTAGTTGATACCACTTAAAATAAGTCTGCAAAAGGACACCCTATGTATGCCTCTGATTAAATAATTTGAGATGATTTTCCCTTTGGTTGTAATCAGCACAATATGAAATCTGTCACTGGGTGGTGAGAAGGAAAGAGATGCTGCTGAATATTCTGTAGAAATGCTTTACGTGCTATGTCTGGAATGCAAGTTTGTTTGGGAATATATTAGGAGGGATCTTGCTCATGTTTTCTTTTTGAATTTCAACAGTAAAACAAAATGCTATACCTGCTAGATCTGCATAACTGTGAAAAAGAAGAAATAGCCGGTAGCTAACATGCAACAAAACAGCAAATGTGAGGCAGGCTAGTTTGCCCACAGTAGGCTTTTCACCGTCCAAATGATCCTGAGCATCCAGGCAATGAACGTACCCAGAAGCGTTCGGTAATAGATATGGGAACAAACAAGCTGTGTGCTCGGCTCTGGAGATTAGTGAACAGATACAGTGGCTGTTCTGTTGTGAACAAGAGATGTTTGCTCCATGTCCGGGTGCGGGGCTATGGAAGTTGAGGTTATAAACCAACTGTTGTAAACTGAACTTGGCTAGCTAATTTAGTTAAAGTAGTTTCCTTACTGTCATACTCTCATCAGTGGAGTGCTGTATGTTGATCCCATCGAGCCCCTTTCTACTGGAAATGATCCGCTGCGGGGAAACGTGTGCAGCACCTTGTGGGAAGATGTCGTGGGTAACTAGGGGTGGTAGGAAAGCAGCGGGCATACAAACCATGCATGGGAATGCAATACTCTACACTGTCTGTTTTGGGAGGGCGGTTGCCCCAAAACTGGTAACGCTGAGAAGAAAGCAACAACAATGAAGTTTGCCTAAAATGACTATTTGCAGGATTAAGCAGTGACCAGGGGACTCCTGAGAAATTTTTGACAAAAGGACGCAGGTTGAATTGTAACAGAAGCATGAAAATTTGTAACAAGGGGGACAGACCTTGGTGTGAGAAGTGGTACCAAATCACCAGTCAAATCGAAACCAGGTTTGGCACTGCCAGAAGTCGCCCCAGCAGCATTGTGACTTCTGTCTGCACCTGATGAAACACTGACCCTGTGGGAGGCTGTGAGTAGCCTGCGCCCAGCTACTGGACTGACGGTATGGGGTGCAGCAGGCAGGGACCCGCACTTGGAGTATGCCTATGTAACCTCGCGGGGTGTTTTCTTGCTGGAGTGAGGATGAGTTGGGTTGTAGGGAGCTGCTTCGGCATGTGTAATGCTTGGGCACCCACACTCACAGAAAAGGGCATGGGTGCCCATAACCACATGTCTTATGAGGGAGGCTGGGGACTGCATGGGTGCTTAGCTCTGTGAATATATGTGGGGGGACACACACGGGGTTTTACAACTCTCTGAGATTAGTTCTAGGAGGTTGTTTAGAAAATTTAAGGTGTTTACTGACATTATCGAAGTGTCTGGTATTGTGGTTTATCTGTTGTGCTGCTGATACTGATCTTGAATGTATAGATAACACAAAAATAACCAGCAGTGAGTAATCAATAAGTAAAAATTGTTTCAGCGAATCATGTGAGTGGAACAGTTTTTTCGCTGTGACAACTCACCTTCTAAATATGAAGATTCAGAAATAAACAAAAATAGAAAATAGAAATTGGTAAGATGCATACAAGCTGAATTCCAGGGAAAACACCACTAACACCATTCAGTAAACAAAATTCCACAAGAATAAGGGAAAAAAAACAAGGAGGAAATCAGGGCATTCTGTACAACAATGATGGAAAATCACAGTCTTATTTCATATTTACAACAAACATAAATGGGTAATAAAGTCCAGTCCTAAACTTGGAACACAGATCTCTCTCCCTTGCCCACAAAAATATCTGAATCATTAATTAGTGAAAAAAGATAAAACAGAACAGAGTCCCAGCTTTAAATGAGTAATTTCTGTTTGAATAACACTATGGACCCCACAGTATAAATTTTGTGCAATGTGATTTGCACAACTTTACAACTTACATGTATCGTCAAAATATTTTCTTGGCATTCAGAGAGCTTTCTCAGATTTGTTTTAAAACTAATTCTGGTTCCTCTCTGATAAGGTAATTAGGGAAAACTTAAATTGTGTTAGATATATCTCAGATTAAATTATCACAACTCCTGGCTAAGTTAATTATTTATGTACTGTACCTTGTAAATTAATTAAATTAGAAGGCAGTGTATGAGAGAACTTATTACCTTTTTTTCTGAAGTGTGGTTTTGGTTATACTGTAACTATTTTATTGTGTTAAGAACAATAAAATATACATTGCTTTCTTTAAAAAATGCTTTGTGAGCTGAATTACTTGAAATGGTCATAAACCACGAAGGATTAATAGTAGTAAGGCTTCTACCTCTATTCACATGAGATCTTATTTCCTAGCACAGAGATACACCTTATATCACCAATATGCCTTAACCATTGGCCTGAGGAAGTTCTATTGCTCTTTATGATTTGGAATTAATTGCCTTAGATCCAGGGGCCAGACTTTGAGAGATAGTTAGGTATTAGAGTTGGATTCACATCCAGTGGGATTCACAAAAGTGCTTAATTATTTTGCTTTCCTAACTTTTCTGTGTATTCTTTAAAAATCCTAATGGATACTTTCCTGCAGCTTTAACGATGTAGATATTAATAAGTATATTAGAAAGTTTAAGTACTTTTTCTGCAATGTATATCCATGGTTTAACTTCAGTTGGCCGTATTCAATTTTGTATGCTATAGACTTTTACAAAACAATAAATAAAGGAAGGAATATTTTGGATAACAAGTATCCTAGAATAGGAAGGAGAAATTTATTACCTAAATTATCTTAAAATAGACAAATCCATAAAATGACATTCACATTTTTGTTTTTTAATGTATACACTTTTGCTTGCACCTCAGAAATATGTACATGCTGCTGTCCCAATTTGGCAAAGCACTTAGGCACATGTTTAACCTTCAGGGCGCTCTTTGAGATCTAAGTGCATGCATTAATAATTGGATTAGAGGATAATGCCTTTAGAAGTAAACTTATAGCATAATCAGCTGAATCAGGAATTAAAGCCAGACCAACTTTTAATGATTAGATAGCAGCTCTACTCTCCTAAATCTTTCCCAAGGGCTGCCCCTGTAAAGGTGCTCAGGACAAAAACACCTTATCAGCATCTCTATGGTGGGCCACTGAAATACTTCCAGGGGACTTTGAGCATATCTACATCAAGGATGACGCATCCTTGACTTTGTCATTTAGCCCTTACGACATACCTGGCAAAGTGCTTCTAGCTTGTGCCTTCCCTTCGACTTGTCTGCAGTACTCAGAAAAATGAGCCAGCCTGGGACACTGCCTGAGATGCACTGTATATTTAGACTGATAAGAAAGGCTCGAGGAGAAGGAAACATAAGCCTAGGGAACCTTGGTGTTCCCTAGAGGCTGTTTTATTCCCAAATCTGGCAAGCCACAGGCACTATCTACTTCTTTGGAGTGTATAACAGAGGAAGGGTCTCCTTACTCCTCAAGGAGACTGCCAGACCTGGGCTTACTAGCAATGCCTGTCATCATCTCCCTGCTGAGCAACCTCTTGCTTAGACGATTTATACCTAGGTCAGGCCTGGAATAAATACTGCTCAAAAACGCTCAGTACTGGCTAGCTAAAAATTAGTTTCTTTCTGGGCTTTTGTGTCCTTCTGTATTTGAAGAGGGGGAAAGGGATGGATCTCACAAGGACTTTCCCCAAGGCGCTGAAAGAGGGGACAAGGCAAGTGCCACACAGATTACCCATAGCATTTGGCCAGCTGCATGGGAGAAAGGTGCCAGACGGGAGAGCAAGGGCAAAGCCGATGGATCCCAAGGGAGCTTGAGCTCGTGAGCAAGGCATCGGGGCTGGATCATGTCAGTGACACTCTGCTTGGCACCAACATGGTGGGGACTGGCCCTAGCTCTGGTTGTGGCATGGCATATGGTCTTTCCTAATCAGAGTCCTGGGCAACAGTCCTCTGTGAGGAGACCACCTCTGAGCTGACTGTGCTATGGCATTACACAAGGGGAGAGCATGTGGGAGTTCTGGTGCTGGGTGCTGTTTGGGCTGCCTCGTGGGACAGGTTTTGGGAGACTGAGGCAGCTGAAAGCAGTAGTCCAGGTCTTCTGGAGCACTTGAGGTTGTCCACAAAGGATACACCAAGGATCCTCTCTTCTCATAGAACAGAATCATAGAATCATTTAGGTTGGAAAAGACCTTTAAGATCATTGAGTCCAACCATAAACCCGACACTACCAAGTCCACCACTAAACCATGTCCCTAAGTGCCATGTCTACACGTCTTTTAAATACCTCCAGGGATGGTGACTCCACCACTTCCCTGGGCAGCCTGTTCCAGTGCTTGACAACCCTTTCGGTGAAGAAAGTTTTCCTAATATCCAATCTAAACCTCCCCTGGCACAACCTGAGACTGTTTCCTCTCGTCCTATCACTAGTTACTTGGGCGAAGAGACCAACACCCAGTTCGCTACAACCTCCTTTCAGGCAGCTGTAGAGAGTGATAAGGTCTCCCCTCAGCCTCCTTTTCTCCAGACTAAACAACCCCAGTTCCCTCAGCTGCTCCTCATAAAACTTGCTCTCTAGACCCTTCACCAGCTTTGTTGCTCTTCTTTAGACACACTCCAGCACCTCCATGTCTTTCTTGTAGTGAGGGGCCCAAAACTGAGCACAGTATTCGCAGTGCGGCCTCACCAGGGCCAAGTACAGGGGGACAATCACTTCCCTAGTCCTGCTGGCCACACTGATACAAGCCAGGATGCTATTGGCCTTCTTGGCCACCAGGGCACGCTGCCAGCTCATATTCAGCCAGCTGTCTGCTAACACCCCCAGGCCCTTTTCCACCAGGCAGCTTTCCAGCCACCCTTCTCCACGCCTGTAGCGTTGCATGGGATTGTTGTGACCCAAGGGCAGGACCCGGCACTTAGCCATGTTGAATCTCATACAATTGGCCTCGGCCCATCGATCCAGCCTGTCCAGATCCTTCTGTAGAGCCTTCCTACCCTCAAGCAGATCAACACTCCCGCCCAACTTGGTGTCATCTGCAAACTTACTGAGGGTGCACTCAATCCCCTTGTCCAGATCATTGACAAAGATATTAAACAGAACTGGTCCCAATACTGAGCCCTGGGGAACACCGCTTGTGACCAGCTGCCAACTAGATTTAACTCCATTCTCCACAACTCTTTGGGCCTGGCCATCCAGCCCATTTTTTACCCAGTGAAGAGTACATCCTTTCAAGCCACAAGCGGCCAGTTTCTCCAGGAGAATGCTGTGGGAAACAGCGTCTAAGGCTTTACCAGAGTCTAGGTACACAATATCCACAGCCTTTCCCTCATCCACTAAGTGGGTCACTTTGTCATAGAAAGAGATCAGGTTAGTCAAGCAGGACTTGCCTTTCATAAACCCATGCTGACTGGGCCTGATCACCTGGTTGTCCTGTGTGTGCCATGTGACAGCACTCAAGATGGTCTGCTCCATAACCTTCCCCGGCACTGAGGTCAGACTGACAGGCCTGTAGTTCCCTAGATCCTCCTTCCGGCCCTCCTTGTAGATGGGCGTCACATTTGCTAACCTCCAGTCAACTGGGACCTCCCCGGTTAGCCAGGACTGTTCATAAATGATTGGAAGTGGCTTGGTGAGCATTAGTTTCCCATCTCAGATGCTTTTCTAGCACACTGGGCTTGCTCCTGAGGCAGGACAGAAAGGAGAGGTGCCTTGAGGGCATTGCTGGAGATTCTGTAAGAGCCTAGACCACTTTACAGCCATCCTGCCTATCGTCTCATCTAATTTGTCCCTGTGTGTTTATGGTAACAAGTCAGCAAAGAACGTGTGCGGACAAGACCTGCTTGGAAAGGACTAAAACTCTGGGATGTGACTTGCCGGGACTGATGTCCTATCATCAGTAATAGCGTGACACCTGGAGGGTGCAGCACCTCAGAAGTGGTCCTTTGCTTTTCACAGATAAATAGGAAAAAGTTCCAGACTTTCAGTCCTTACACACTAATCCATTTAGCATTCATTTACACTGTCACTTTAGACCTGTTGTCAGACAGAAGTTGGGGTCTAGAGGGATTAATTCCGTATAGAAGAGGGAGCATCTGGTGGAGTCAAGTATTGCATGCAGCTCTGTACTTTTAGAAAGAGCAGACATGGAGTCCTGCTTCCTGCTGTGTTCAGACAAAACAAAATTGTTTACATACTTACAGTTTCAAGGCTTTGCCAACAATTTGGTTCAAAAGCTTTCCGTCTCTTATTTCGCTTGTTGTGAGTGCAGCCCAGGATTTCTGTTGCCTCTCAGCTGTCTCCATTAGCTATCACACTGACTGACGGATACAGGGAAATCTCTCTACTCAGACAAACCCTTCATGGGTCTTTGTTTTGGATTTTGGCTGTTATTGTGTCAGCTAATTAGAGCAGGGTCAGCCCTATGTGAAAAGTGTTACGGTAGAAGCAAAGTGGATTTCAAAAGGAGGAAAATGAGCAGGAGGATTAGGAGAAGGAAGGGGATGGTCTGACACCTACAACCATCCTACACTGATGCTTATTTGTCCTGTGTTGAACTGGCTCTGATGCTACTTGGTTCTAGAAAAGAAACTTATTTTTTTCTTTTTTTTAACACTAACAAGTAAGATTGGCTGTTACAGTTACCACTTCCAGTGCTGTTTATCTCAAGCTGTAAAGCTACCTCATATTCTATAAAAACATCTCTTCATCTTTGTTTTTTCTTTTGCTCTCATCTCTGTTAATCAACTGCTCCTTATGTAACATATACTGTAATGAAAATACATGACACAGGCTGCTGCAAGCAACAGATTGTGAACCCTTTGGACCACTCATCTTGCACTTGTCAGTCAAGAAGCATTTTGCTTAAATAATGTGCATTGTGTTCATTCTCCCTTCAATTAGAGTAACCAGGTAAGGTAATTGGGCACCTAGCAAATGTGGCAGCTGCAGGCAGTAATCATAGCTCCAGCACCTGCTCCCATGGCAACTGATGTGTTTACATTCACAGAAGTACATAACATTTTCTTCCTTCTACACAGTAGAGAAAAGAAAGGTTTTAGAGCTACAAGGAAAAAGAGGGATTTACAAGGATAAATGTTTAAGCAAGTGGTTGGGAGAAAGTGTTTGTTCTTTAGAGTGAAAACTTAGAGGATAATGGGTTGTTATCTGACAACAATTAAGCATCTTCACCGCCTCAACTCAGCATGCAGTAGGCAGCTCTCAGAAGCAGGTCTCACCCTCTATAAACTAAACTGCCAAAGAGAAAGAGGAGGCAGGAGGGATTCCAGAAGTTAGTGGTCCAGCACTGTTTCTGTAGATGTGGCACCAGTGTGGCTTCAGAGGCACCATGCTTATAGAATGCTTTGCAATGACTATTTTTTTAGAAATTACAAAATATTCCTTCAAAGATACCATGGAAAAAATGTCATCACTACCAGCTTTGCCTGAGAGGTTGTACTAGGGCTGAGATATGTCTGCTGCATCTACTTGTGTGTTGCCAAGTGTCAGAGAGAGGGGTGGGTGGAAGTTTAGGGCCTGAGCTATGCACGTACAGGGAAATTACAGGACCTTTTACCTTTCCTCGCCTTCCCAAGAACTCGTCATCCTCTGCTTCTCCTGCGGTAGATCCAAGACAGCCAATACATAAGCACTACTTTCTTTTTCCTGCCCACGCATACTCTAAATCTAAACAGAAGAGTGACCTGACCATGCTGGGAACTTAGGGCAAAGATATGTCTGATCATGTGGGTGGGTTAGGAAAAACAAGTACAAAACAAGCACAGATGAAATTGCAGGAGAACTGCTCAAATGTAGTAAAGTTGACCTTGCTTAAATTCTCAGGTGGAAAATGTGGACATGAGAGTCTTAAGCTCGAGAGATATTTCTGTCAGATTCTTTCAAAAACCGATGCTCTGAATGAATGTCTCATGAAAACATAAATAAGCATTAAGAAATACCAGGCCTCTATTTATTAGACTTCTCTTTTCATTCTGGGAGCTGTTCATCCTAATGAACACTTGTTCCTCCGGACTGTGGCTCTTGGTTGACTCAGAACAGATTCCACTCATTAGAGCAACATACTTTGAACAAATAATTTATAAACACTTCCTCATCCACAAATGTCTGGACTGATGAAATAAGCAGTTAAGACACTTCTGATGTTCTGTAATGAGCTGTGAATCCTCAAAGGAAAAATTGAAACAGTGCAGCTTAAGTTGAATCCATCTTCTCCTCATTAACATGCATTGCTCAAGCTTGGAGAATTATGTATTTGACAATTGGACTAAATTTGGCAGTTCTGAACCAGGACAGGTGACTGAACTAAAGCTCATGGTCTGTTTCTGGCTACAGGTTACCCCAAAGTGATAAAAGCTGCAGACCTGTTAGGATTTCAAAGTTCTGCATCCTCACCTGATAAAGGAGGAAGAAATTATATGTCCTCTCCATATATCTACCTGGTAGCAGGATTATGAGGGAAGATGCTAAAATGTCTCGGTTTCTGTGATTTGTGATTTAAGCCTTGGTATTGCAATGAGATCCCCTCTACTTATATGCAAATTCAGTTATGCCAGTGGGTCTGGGCTGGGGCATTGGGCTCTGTCTGCAGAGATTTCATTGCCAGAGTGTGTTTTAAATTTTCTGATTTGTTTCTTCAGATAAAAAGTTCTATTATGGCCAAACAGATGGAGTACTTCAATAGGATTAAGCACATCAGGATTTTACTCTACAGAAATTACCTCTGGCTCTGCCACTGGTCTTCTAGGTGACCTGGTGCACACTTTTGTGCTTTTCTGCCTCTTTCTCAGTTTCCCCATGTGTGCAATGCTACTAGTCTAGTTAGTATTGTTTAAGAAAACTACGTGCACTGTAAAAGTGTTTGACTTTTTCGCCCAAATCATCTGTAATTTTGAGATTATCATGATAAAAATTGAGCTCATTTTTAGATCTAATTTCTGCTATCAAAGGTGCTTTGCTGCAACCCTTTAGAAGAGCTGTGACAGACTTGGCTTAGTGATTGCTCATAAAATGTCAGTTAAATAGACGTAACATTAAATGAAAATTTTAGATGTGCTACCCCATGTAAAGGTAATAGAAGATGTTAATATATCTATCAAAAGATTTCCTTTATGTTTTAATCACTTTGTAAAAAGATTATTCTGGTGCAATTTTGTAAAAGAAACATTCACGTTGAGCAGATTCAGTTATTTCTGCTCACTTGAAATACACTATTTCAGTGCAGTCTCAGTGGGAATAATGTCACTGCACAAAGAGGTACGAAAGTGTTTTATGTTATTAAGGGGGACTGAATCTGTTACATTATTTAGGCAAAGACTTAAGATGGGCCAAAAAATATTTCTTATTATTCCCTGATACATGGTGGACATTAGAGTAATCTGAAAAAAGGCGCTAGAAACTACATTCTAACCTAATAGTTTGCTCCATCAAAATTTAAATATTTTGCAAATGGTATGGCTTTACCAGTTTCATTTTGGAACAGAAAAATTGTGATAATTTTAAAAAGTCTTCTTCCAACATTTTCTAGTTAAAATTTGTATATAATTTCCTTATAATTTCTTTTCCAAAGAAAAGTATTCTAAAGCAAATAATCAAAGTGAAAAAGTCAACAATAGAAAATGTTGCTTGACAACGCATTTTCTTGTTTTGAATTTCAGTTTTGAATCAATAATATGTCACATTTTAAAATGTTCTGTGAAAAAACCTTCTACCCAAATGATTTATGGCTTATTCTTCAAATCGTTGGCCACTTAAGGTAGTATAATACAGGCTACAGGAAAAAAGGATAGTGGAGCCATTTGCTTTTTGGTATTGTCGTGGTTTAACCCCAGTCAGCAACTCAGCACCACGCAGCCGTTTCCCCCTCCCCCTCCCAGTGGGGTGAGGAGGAGGAAAGCAAAGGAAAAAAAAAGTAAAACTCGTGGGTTGAGATAAGAACAGTTTAATAACTAAAGTAAAATATAATACTAACAATAGTAATAATGAAATATAATAATAATAGTAATGAAAAGGAATGCAACAAAAAGAAGGGTGGGGGGGGGGGAAAAAAACCAGTGATGCACAATGCAATTGCTCACCACCCGCTGACCGATGCTCAGTTAGTTCCCGAACCGCGATCTGCGCCTTCCGGGCAGCTCCCCCCTGTTTATATACTGGGCATGACGTTCCATGGTATGGAATACCCCTTTGGCTAGTTCAGGTCAGCTGCCCCGGCTCTGCTCCCTCCCAGCTTCTTGCACACCTGCTTGCTGGCAGAGCATGGGAAACTGAAAAGTCCTTGGCTTAAGATAAGCGCTACTTAGCAACAACTAAAACATCAGAGTGTTATCAACATCATTCTCACACTAAATCCAAAACACAGCACTGTACCAGCTACTAAAAAGAAAGTTAACTCTGTCCCAGCCGAAACCAGGACAGGTATCCATTCAGAGAAAATTTTTATATAAGCTACCAAAATCTGAAAAAAGTTTTTTGGAAGCAATCAGTCCTGTAAGTGGTATGAGAAGAAGATCTTTGTGTACCTGTGTTTGAGGAGCACAGTCTCTGCCAGAGTAGGGGTGCAAGCTACTGCTGAAGCATGCTGAACAACATACACTGAAGCTTCCACAAGATGATCAAATGAAGCATGAAGCAGATCAGTAAAAAAAAATGTTTCTAGTGCAGCTCTTCTATCAGACCTTACTTCATTTATTGAAATTCACACTGGATTTTTGTGACTTTCCAGGATCTCCTTTTTCATAATATGTATAATTTGTAAATCTGTGTCAACATAGAGCACCATCGTGGGAGAGGAACCCCAGAAGAAAAATCAAAAGCATGAACCCAGTAACACTTGCACAAGTCTCTTGCCAACTGTATGAACCCAGCCTTTTTCCTTCCAGCCCGAGTTCAGTTACTCTAAGCGTATCAAATCAAACAGGACATTTGTGTCATTCCCGAGTCAGATTAGCAATACAGACAGCTCAACGATTGATGCATACCTGATTATGTCGTAACTGAATCATGCATCAATGTCCTGTGACACCAGTGCTCAGCATAATCCCAGTCGACATGATTCGCATCGTTTAAGCGACAAAAGTTCAGCTACTAAGAAAGCAACGCAATTTCACTGTTGTGACTCTGCTCAACATTCTCACGAACAAGTTGGCGCTTTGAACACCTCAAGGAAGGGGCAGAAACCCTGACCCTGGCCGGCACTTGGGTGAGGGCACCGGCCTGAAGCCCCGGCCTGCCCGCGTCCTGCGGGGCCGGCAGCTGCGGAAGGCGGCGGGACCGGTCGGACCCTCCTGCCCGCAGAGGGCACCCTTGGACGCAGAAATCCCCGCCCGGCGCCGACGTGCTCGGGAAGGTGACAGGATGGGTTTATTTCAGGTAAAGAGGGAGGAAAAAAAAGGAAAAAACAAAAAAAACCCCACAAAAAAAAAAAATCATTCTTTCCCCTTCCTCCAGAAGCTGCAGGCTGAGCAT
The DNA here is from genome assembly GCF_018139145.2 of Gymnogyps californianus. Lineage (NCBI taxonomy): Eukaryota > Metazoa > Chordata > Aves > Accipitriformes > Cathartidae > Gymnogyps > Gymnogyps californianus. Next base: position 152,743,795 of record NC_059471.1, read on the forward strand.
TTATTTATGCTTGTGTGAGATTCAAAGGTCTTATCAATACTTTAGGAATATTACTGTAGGCAGGCTAATGGGATCCAAGTTTAATTAAGGACTGCATTTAATTTGGTTTGTTTGTTATCACTTCAAAAAAACCCAAACAAAAAACCTAAACCAACCATCCATCAAACATGTTCCTATTGAAAGTGGCATTTGCCTACGTCTGGAAAAGACAAAGGACTTTTCAATCCCGAACTGTGGCTTTCTGAGTCACTGCTGGAAATGACCTTTCCAAAGCCTTGTATCTCTGTTGCATCCTGAAGTTTTCTTCCTTTTCTTACCTTTGAAAGGCTGTTAGACCTCAGGATAAGTCAGTGTACATCTCCACTATGGTCATAAACCTGTGGGCCTATTTCATAGCTCCCCTTTTGACCTTTTCTTGTAAGGTTGCCCTGGAACTGTGTACGGTAAGACCTCCATAAGGCTCAGGAGACCAGAACTGAGTGGAAAATGTTGTTTAGAGAAACAGGGAGAGATGGCCAGAGATAGCAGCTGTGTTGGACGGCTCCATCTCTGGTGAAGGGCCTCAGTAGACCCCGGGATCCAGCTGGGTTGCTCTGCCATAGCCATAATGTACACTGCCTGGGGACCTCCAGCAGCAACAACCCCTCAAGGCACCGCTAGTGAGGTCTTTCTGTCACTTGTCCAGTTATTAGGAATTTGTTACTGGGAATCTACTCTTTGTCATGGCTCTGAGGGTAAGGCAATATTGTCACAGCCCATAACTTTCCCAGTAAGTGCCCCAAACTGGTTGGTGGAGGAGAAGAAGGGGGGATGCCTGCACAGCCACCAAGAGGTGATTGTGCCTGGTAGCAGCTGAGTGACAGGGCACACACGTGCACTGTGAGCATCCAGCTTTGAGAAGCCCCGTCACTCAGCAAATTTGGACCTTAGCCATGGTGTCAGGCTGCTGGCTCCTGAGGGCTAGGACACAAAGCTGCATATTTTCCTGCCTGGGGAGGTCCTTTTGCTGTGCAGGGGACTCAGGCAGCTTCTTGGTCATCACCGTGCAGCTTGGCCTCTGGTTATGATTGTGCAAGTAGCCAGGGTGCAGCATGAGTGCCCTTTCTGATGGGGTAGTTAGTTGCTGGCAAGGTCACGAGAAGGCTGGGCACGCTCTGCTGATGAGTTCCCAAAGGGGCTCACTGTATACTGGGCTGCAGAAGGTTGGAATAAGGGGCTGAGATGCACCTTCCATTATACTGCTTTATGGAGTATCTGCCAGTGGAGCTGTGTCACTGGTGCTCACCCCAGCGAGGACATGACCCCCTCTGGAGCCATGAGGGGAATGCTGGACAAACGTAGTAATGGTTCCAGGGGGGCTCTTCTGGTGGTGCTGTAGGTGAAGCCAGTAGTATCAGCTTACTTTCAGCTGTTTTAGGGAAATATTGTGAATGTATATATACTCTTTCTTGGCATCTGCAGCAGGTTACGTGCACATATCTGCGAGGAGAATTCAAACTGTTATCTCCATAAAGAATCAACAAATGTTTTCTGCAGAGAAGTCCTATTCACAGTCACATACACAATATTCCTAAGCTCATGGGTATCCTGTGCAGCTCAGTTAATATTTGGAACCTGCTTTTTGAGGGAAAGTCACTCTACAGGGTAGAGCCAATGTCACTGCCATTTGCTGATGCACAGGGGGACCAGCAAGTGCAAATGAGGTTAATTAAGCACCCAAGCATTGTGGTCTCTGCTTCACACCACATGGTAGAAAGATTAAAAAGAGACTGAAATAGTGTCCTGAGCACACAAAGGGAACAGCTCAGCTCTCCAGAGGAGCTAAAAATCTGCAGAAACATGGCAAATAATCTGTCGGCCATAGGTGCTAGGAAGAAGTTTCATTTCTAACAGTAGATTAGCAAATGACTTTCAGTCAACTTGGATCAGCGGAGGACAGAATTTTTAATACAGGTATTTGAGGAATTCTGAACTTTCTATTAAAAAGGAATGCATATAAAGTACAGAAAAGAGATGCAGTTGAATAAGAATTTCTGATCAATCTGAGGCAGGAAATGTCTGGTGGAGTTAACTGAACTGACATTAAAACCAAAACCACCCAGGCTTTCGGAAAACCCTATACTAACACCCAACAAAGGAAAATCAGAGTCCAGCAAAAACAGCAGACAGAACAACAAACAGTACAGCACAAATGTGAGAAGAAAACCCACAGAAACCACCTGCACGTGGAAAAGCAGAAAGAATTTAATCACTTTTCAAGAGTATGCAAACACCATCATGCAGTGTTCAGTATTAGGATAATCATCTTTCTTGAAATTGCAAACCCCCATGTTTTTAAGGGACCTTTCCGGGAAACACTATTTCCTTTAGTATTTCTTAAATATTTATCTTAAATGCATCCTTTTATTATCCTCAATGTACAATTCAGTTATAGAACATCAATTTACTTCACTATATATTCCTTTAAAAGAACCTGCTCATAAAATCTTTATTATGTGCAATTGTAATAAATTCTTATTTAAAATTCTGCCTAAACAGAACCAGTATTTACCAAGTTTCTGCAATCTACCCAAGTCTATTACATTACAAACAATATTCTTTCAACTGCTGTTGTTGAGATAGGATCAGACATAACCAATGTCACACTTTTTAAGAAACTGAGACAATCAGAATTTTAAGACAGTATGAGACTATTTCCTAATACATAGTTCATCTGACACTATATATTCTTGCTTGCACAAACATTCCACATCCAGCTTTTTATCTAATTTCAACCTTTTAATAATGCTTACATTCCTGAATAATCAACGTATCTTTTGAAGCACTGAAAGTTAAGAGTTTAGTGAAATTTCAGGTTAAAGGGGTTTCATGCATTCAAATAAAAATGTTAGGTCATTTAAGAGGTAATGTGCACTAGATAGTTAAGTTCTTTTTTTCTGCTTAGATGACTATGTGTTTTCTGTAAAAATCAGATTTATGATCAGACAGCAGCCCTTCAGTGAATGCATTGTCATGAGCCTGAGCACACACAAAATGTTTGTTTTATTTTCTAGCTACTTAAATAAATCTTCATAGATTCCAATGTTATTCAGTTACTCAAAGCATTTTTGCCTTTGTCATAGTCACTGTCTTTAAAGAACCTAAAAATTACAGCTAGGGAATCCTCACTGTAAGAATAAAAGTAACTTCTAGCAACTATAGAGGAGTTTAAAATACTTACAATGCCAGGGAAAGAGATAACCCACTTATAAGGATGTGTCTCCATGCTCCATATATTAATGCTGACAGAAAACAATATTTCTGGTCATTCTGAACTTCTTGTGGCAAATGAGGAAAAATGATTGCAAATTTCTGAATACAATCTTCAAGATACAGTGGAAATTCAGCTATGGTTCACTTTGCCTTATGTAGCATATCAGATTGGCAATTAACAGGAAGAAAATATTGATTTTCCTTTTTCTTTAAATCACATGGGTGTTTTTTAAAGTTAACATTTACATTATCAGCTGTAAATGATGCTAGATTGTTGATTTTCAAACCATTTGCACTTTTTTCACTTTCAGACAGTCCTAATGCAGATTAACTCCCATGTTATAGGTAATCAAGCAGACAATGGATTTTTCTACTTTCAACTGTATAGTTAAAAAAAAAATTCTCGGGAACATTTTGAAATTTTATACTTTGAAGCATCAGAAGGCACCAGAAAGGCTCTTTCTATCCAAGCCTTTTTTTTTTTTCTATTGTAACAGGAGCTAGTGTATTATTGGAAAAACATGAAGGTTTTGTCTTACCGGAATGTATCATCTCAGCTGAGGATGAATTTCAGAAAACAGAGCAATTTAATTTGCTGTCAAAGTGTCCTATATGAAGGATTATATACTATTTTTTTTGCTTCTGTAGAAGCCAATGTATTTTCCATATTTCAGCAGTTGGTAGCAAAAAAAGGTCTTAAGATTTTTGTTCCTAGAAGCGATGTTAACATTATTTTATGAGATGCTGTTTGCAACCTAACATTTGACAATCCACAAGAATTGCAAAACTTTCTCTGCATACAACATAGTCTTATGATAAAACTATTGCTAACTTTGGTGCTCTGGCCCAAATCACTTCTCCATTTGCTCCAGAAGGTAATGATGCTTTGTTTTTTAGGGAAAGTGTCTTGACTTCCTGACTAAATATTGCCATTGCAGTTACTTTCATATTCATGATCTATACAAGCATAAAATTGAACTGGTACAGCAGGACCTGCCTGGGGGAATAAGAACTGCCTAAAATTCTGCCTGGAGGGCTCTGGGAACAAACAAATACTTCATTATGAAGGTGGTTCGGAGTTCAGTCAATCACCTAGTTTTAAGTTGGTTGATTGCCGCAAACCAGTCCATTGTCCCATCTATGCAGGTGACTATTTGAGAGTTCCTAGACCACCCAGGGAGTGAACGAATTAAGTGCCCTGGATGTACACACAGCCACAGCCCTAATACCCAGCAACACCACAATTGAATGTTATAACTGTAGCTCACTTCTAACTTGAGTCCCATAGCTCTTGCCGCAAAGTCACTCCTGGATTCCTGCCTAGGGGGAAAAAAATTTCCAAAGCCTGTTCTTTTCTTGAAGTGTATGGTAAGTCTTGCTGGCATTAGTGGGAAGTAGTAGAAAACACACCCACCTAAGATGTCTTTACTCAAGTCATGGAGATGACTCACACTGTCAAGAAGGGGACTGTACCCTGCCTGAGGTCAGGGTGACTGGGGAAAAAAAGATCTCCAACAGGTTAGTTGCTCTTTGAGTCAAGTGCTGCCCACTTGCTTAGTGCCAGCATTTTAGAGACAGTTCCAGACAAATGTAAATGACCAAGCTAATGTCCTGCAGGCAGAGGTTTATTTGAACTTTCACCTCTTAATCCATATAACATGCTTTAATTCTCACTGCAGGCTACTAGTAGACATGGGGGTGTCACTTAAACTAGAATAAACCAAAACTGGGTGGCTTAAGGAAGTGGTTGTTTTTGCAGAGGAGGCAGGGACTGATTGGCTTTTGACACTGATCACCTTCCCTTTGGTTAAAAATAATCCCTAAAAGTAAGGGCACATGGATGTGGGAAATGTAGGAGCCTATCTTGGTTTTGCTACTACTGTACCTGTTGAAAGGACGTGGAAAATTATTGACCAGGCATCTTGAATTTACTTATTGTTAGAGAGGTAAAAATGAGGAGGAACATTGCTTTTTCTCAAGCAGTAGCAGAATATTTGTACTCCATGAGCAAAATGAGAATGGATGAGAGACCTTCATGATGCTATGAACTGACCTGTTAACCTTATGCTTCCTTAGCAGCTTACTGTCCCTTTTTCTCCAGCTCTTCTTTGTAGACTTTGGACTTTCACAGGCAGGAATCAGCTTCAATGTGTTAAGATCTTAGTCCCATGAGGCCTGAGCAGGGCTGTAGGTATGCACCACAAACACAGACAACAAAAACAGTAGTCCGCTACTTTCTTCCAAAGTACAACAAAAAGTGCCCCATCTCTGAACCGTCTTAATAGTTCACCAGTTCTCCAAGTGAATACAAAGCAAACACAAAGTGAAGACATTTAAAAAGGTCAGGAGCCCCCAATGCCTACGAGGTGTAAGTGGGAAGACAGAGCCAGGCTTCTTGCAGCGCTGCACAGTGGAAGAATGGAGGAAGCAGGGGAGGTTCCAGCTAGGTATAAGGTAAATTTTTTCACTGTGAGGATAGTTAACCACAGGAACAGGTTGCCCAGGGAGCTTGTGGCACCTCTGTCCTTGAAGGTTTTCAGGATACCACTGCACAACTGTAGTTGATGGCTATGCTCTAAGTTCAATGCTGCTTTCTGCAGAAAATTGTTTATACTTCAGCTTCACTTTTTTGCATCTCCTCTCCGCTTTTTGTGTTCCTGTTGCAGTTTTTGGTTGGAAATCCCAGCCTGGTTGCATTGCTATTCCAGAGCTGGATTTTGCCTTGCGTTTATAAGAAAAGTCTATGATATATGCACAATCACGGACAGATTTATCAGAAATATGAACAAATCTGTCACCAAATTTACACCTTTCTAGATTCTTTTTCAATGCCTTGAGAAATAGTTTCTATTGTAACAAGATGAAAGCACTGTGTGAGGGATTGTGTTTTCGTGTGCGATGCCAGTGAAAAGGCTACAAGAATTCTTGTGATTGTCAGAGCGGAAATGCTGGGGCTGTTCAGAGCTCCTACAACACTTAAAAATGCTATTGTTGCTCTACTTTACATCAGAAAAATGTCCCTGTTACTGGTGCCATGAACAAGATGGGGCACAAAAGGGTCCGTTTGGCACTGAGTGAGTATGAAGGCTATCTATCTCAGACTTGCTTTTCCCAGCTCAGAAAGACACTTCTGACACTAAGTTGCTCATATTAAACACAGCTACTTTCCAGTTGGTCCCTTGGCTTTTATTATCCATTACTTCAGCCCTAATAGTTCTTGCCTTCCTTTTATTTTGAGAGACTGCATTGCTTTGATACTAATACTGTATTTCTTTTGAATTTAATCTGCCAAAATGGAACAAAGCTGATTTCTTGAGTACAATTTCTTTCTCAGGCCAAGGACATTAAGCCTTTACAACAAGCTGTATAGGTTAAAAACATTTTAGAGATTGTAACTTTGTTATGGGGAAGGCACATAAAACAGTCAGGTTTGAAATATTTACAGCTGAAGGGAGAGCAGAATGGGTAATCAGCTTTCTGCCAGTATTGGGTATAAGATCAAATTGTGGAGGTGTTAATGGGACCCTTTATGGTGCTAGAAAATTTCCTGCCACTTTCTGAAGCAGGACTTTGCCTTCCTTCATGGAGACTTCTTCCATCTTTGTATTCTTTCACATTTCCAAAGTGTAAATGACTTACGGATGGCCAAATAAATTCTGAGTTAAATTACAGACCACTGAGGCATATTACTCAATGCTTTCTATCTGTCACCTTTGAATTTATAGCAATTTTTTCTAACCATTTGGGGGCTGAAACTTTCTGTTCTTGGCATGTTTCTTAGAGGTTTTCTGGAGAGTTTGATCAAAAAAGATTTGTTTGCTTTTAAGAATGAAATGTAAAAGTAGGTTGTTTTTCCCAATTATTTTGAACAGCAGTGGTTCTCCAAGTATTAAGATAAGAAATGTGAAGTTTGACAGGGTCAAGCTAAGCAGCTTCTTTCATTCTTACTATGCAAATCCATCCCAAGTTGTTGATAATCACCATTTGCAGAGAGATAACACAACTATATTATAGGTATTTCTTCATCTTGCTTAGTCTATTGAACCATCTTTTAATTCTCCCATCTGAGTAATGGCAAAATGGATTTTCCTTTTCAGTGCCTGTTTTTCCTTACCAGAATAATTTTTACCCTAAGGAAGGAGCATTGTGTGGAAGACAAGGAGAAAATGTATTATTCTCACATCATGAATGTAACATTTGTATCTGTGATATTTAAATTAAGTCAAAATTTTGCAGAATAAGCGTGCCTATCCTTACACTTATAGTTGGGGTTCAGGTTGAAATGTATTATTTGCTCAAATGCTTCTGGAAACTGAACATACAGAAGAGCCAGACTAGGCAGAACTAGTCCCTGAAAACCATATAGACAGCAATTCTCTATGATAAGCAAATTTTACTGTTGTTGCAATCATCTATCATTATTATTGTTGCTAATGAAACACCCAGATCTCATTAAGTCTTCAAAGTAGCCATTTAATATAATATTGTATAACATTACATTATTATAAAACTGTTCAGACCTTCCGAGACAACTGGTAGATAATCAGTAGGTATTAGACCAAGAAGAAAATGGCAAATGTTGTTTTGCTTTGGTTTGTTTTTCTGAATTAATTAATGAATCAAGTTGGATTTTGCATGGACAAAAAAGTGGCCTTGACCAATAAAACCCATTTAATATCTCTGTCCCTTCTATGTGTTCCACCTATCTGGCATTGATTTATAAGTAGAGTTTGCAGAGAGCTGTTGCTAGGGGACAGAGCTTTTGTAGGTCCCCATTAAAGCAATACTCCTGAAGAAGAAAAGTAATTTACATATTTCAAGTGCTGCCTACAAAAAATATTTAATCAAGTCCCAATAACTCATAAAAGGGAACAAACGGAATCATCTATATGAGTAATAACCCTTATGCCAAAGAGAAAAAAAGGAGCACAGGTCAGACTCTCTGATCTAGATGCTACTCCTTTGTACCCTGGCAGACAACCTGAGTGATTTTTTTATTTCATTAAGTTCCTTCCAATTTATGCCTCATAACCAAGATCAGAATACGTGGAATGAATTTGACCAAACATATACATTCATGTAATTTCATTTAAAAGAATAACTTTGATATTAACCAAACTGCCTAATCTCCAGGGTCAAAGCCATAGGAGGGAAGAAAATTCTGTCAAGACCACCTCTTCTAGTTCCCCAAGTAGTCAAATACTTTCTGAGTTTTTGCCCTGAAGAGGAGTCTGCCCTACTGAGAAGAAGAACCCCTATGATGGGACTGTGCTTTTATAGCTGTTTAGGTCCCCTAGCTCTTTAGTTCCTCTCTTTTTTTTTTTTCCCCCTTTTAATCTGTTCCATGTATATAAATGCATCTGAAACCTTCCTTTTGTATAGCTTTCAAAAAATATATCAATTTCAAAAAAATGTGGATAGATGACCATGAAAACTCCTCAAATTCTTTCCCCTCCCCATTTCTAAAAGCTTATTTTTGCAAGACTTAAAGGTTCATTACTTTCTTTCTTTCTTTCTTAAAACATACATTTAATTGATGAGACTGTTTTTCCACGAATGTTGCTCAGAATTTATAGCTTTTGCCAGAATTAGCACTGCATTGAGAACAACCTCTTCTCCTTGGCTAGATGACCATCAAATTGATGTGAAAATGTTCCCCCTTGATGGGATAACTATATATGACCACATAAATAATTGCCTGTTTTCTTAAGTGGTTTGAATGAATATGTGACCAACATTTGTTATGATTCTTCCTCTCTTATTTTGGTACATAATCAGGACAGATTAGATTAAACAAGCTCTGGGAAACAGTATTTTCAGCTAACAGTTGGACAAAGCAATGCTAGTAACTCTAGGCAGCTCAATGTGGCATTCAAACCCCAGAAGAATAAAAAACTACTGGCAGAGGCTGCGATGAAGTCTGCATTGCATTTATAATACATAACAAAATCTGTCTCAGCAAAGGTTTTGTAGAGAGCAAGTGGAATTTATCACGGATTATTTGTTTTGTGATACTGCAAGAATAAGTAAAGGCCCCAGATGGTTTCAGGGTCCTGTTTTCTTAGGCTGCCTCGCTATGCACATGCACAGGCAGTTCCCTCCCTGCACAGTCTTAACTGTAAAGCAAAACCAAAAGATAAATGTGGGAAAGTGGTTTCTAATAAAACCCACAAAGCAGACCTTTAGCAGAGCTAAAAATCGGACCTAAACTTCCTACGTCTTAGTTCAATGCTTTAACTGTCATCTCCAGAAGAGTGAATGTGCACAACTAACTATTGTTAATTGACTTTTGACGTGCTGTCTGGCTGCACTATACAGACATGTCCTGCTGGAATCTACTCTGAAGCATAAAATGTGGCTGTTTGTTCTGCTTATGGAGAAAGGAAAAAAAATGTAATACTGAAAATGAAACTGAATTCTTGATTTCATCTTTACATTCTCAGGGGCTTTTTTTGTCAGAGGCTCTTTTCCCCCAAAATTCTAAATTAGAGATTTAAAAGACATGGTTTTTTTTCAGACAGTCATCTTTATAACAGCTTTGTGGGTTAATGTAACTTACAGAATCTAAAATAAAAGTAAAAATGAAGAAATGTCTTTGGGAAAAGGTTATACAGACATCAGTTAAAGACTTAATGTTACTTTTCAGAAAGAGCTGAGTATAACTCTAAATTTCTCTGTTAAGACATAGTGAGCATGATATTGTACATTGTGCATGATTGCTGCCATTTGCCGTCAGTAACTTTCAATGTCTAATGCAAATCTTTTCATATCACTTTCAGAAATGGTTTGCAGGAAAAACTGTCCAGTACAAACCCATATTGTCAATTTATGGATGAGTGGATTTAGATCATTATAGTCATAGTAGAGAGAGCCAGTGGGCTCTTTCTAAGAATTACACTCTGGGAAAGAGGAGGAGAGAGGGTTTCTCCCACTGCAAAGCAGACATCAAGCTATTCATCTGAATCAATATCAGCGCTTCCAGATTTTATAGATCCCACTATTGCTATTCCAAAATAAAAATAAATTGCAAGAATGACAGTTCATGTCTGACATGTACGTGCCACCTACCTTCCTTCCTCTACTGCCTGAAGGCCCGTTGCCCCTTTACAACCTGAGGGTTGTAGTGCAGTGCCCACTGAGGACAGCGGGAAGATGTCAGTGTTGATTTCTGTGACCAGGTCATTCCAGCAGTAGCCAGAATGCCACTGTGATGAGAAAACCCTTGTGGAGACAAAAGAAATGGGAGGTGGAGGGGTGGGGGGGAGAAGAACAAAAACTCAAGAATCACTATTGAATATGTCAAAGGGCATATAGCAGGTGCACAATAGCTTAAAAGCATGGAACAAGGAAAACCTGCGCATTGGGCCCCTGGTTTCTATTTCCATCATTTCCACCACACTGTTAGAGTGCCCTGCAGCCTGCCTTGCTCCATGAGGCTCTCAGGACAGGAGAAGCACAGGCTTTGCAAATAGCTGTTCAGGGTAAGAGGTTGCTCACGGACTTTTTACCAGCTGCTCTGTTGCCTTGTCATCAGAAGTGACACTCTCCCTAGCCCTATTCATAGAGCTGCTCAAATAAGCATTCCTAGCCAGCTGGGTAAGGAAATGCCTGCTATTTAAACTAATAAAGCCAAGCTGGTTCATAAATAAGGATGAATATAAAGGAATTACACAAGCATATAGGGATAAAATAAGAAAACTTAACCACTAAATGAGTTCCAAGTGGAAAGGGACATGACAAGCAACAAAAGTTTCAGTGAGTACATTAGAAATAAGAGGGAAAATGAGAAAAGATACTGAACAAGAGGTTCTATGGAGAAAACAGTATTGTTTGCTTTCATCCAAGAAAGCAGAATTGTTTGCTTTCATCTTCATGGAAAAGGTAAATTGTGCTGGATACTTTAACAAATTAATTTTAACAAGGTGTTTGGAATGCAGGTTGGAGTAAAGAACAGAGCAGTTCGGGGAATATTTATGTAAGATTGGTACATGCAAGTTCTCAGGGTTTGATGAAATTCACCCCAAGAAATAAGGCAAAGTGATCTCTGAATGATTAGTGATTATCTCTGGGAAGCTGCAGACGGAAGAGATCATAGAAGGCTAGAGAAAAACAAATCTTTATTTATTTATTTATTTATTTTAAAGAGGAGCCGAGGAATTATAGATCAAGCAGTCTGGTTTCAGTTCCTGGAAACAATATGGAACAAATTATTGAAGTAATTGGAAGTACCTACAAAATGCAAAGGTTGTAAAAACAACCAACAAGTGACTGTCAAGAACAGATCAGATCAAATTTACCGGATTACCTTCTTTGAGAAGGGTGGCAGCCTAGCATAGAAAGGGAAAAACAGTAGATATAGATGTAAAATAACTTATAAAATTTTTAGACATTTTTCCAACATTAGAAGCTCATAAGTTGAGGAAATACGGCATGCATGTAATTGCCTTCAGGTAGCTATATAACTAGTTGAAAACTTGATTATCAATGGATCTGCATCAAACATGGAGGACATCTTGAGTAAATTCCCTTAATAACTTGTGTTTGGTCAAATTCTGCTTGGTATCTTCATGAAAAATGTGCATAATAGAATGGAGACTATACCTTTTAATTTAAGGCTTGTACAAAGCTGAAAGGAGTTTTAAGTATTTTGGGAAAAATGCTAAAAATGCTGCCAGCAGTTTGGAGAGTTGGTCAGAAACCCAAAAGGTTGTGTTTACGTATTTATGAACCAAAGTTCTGTACCTAAGAAAAAAGAAAGCAAATTGAAATTTGAAACTGGATATTTTTCCATAAAGCAAGCAAGCAGTACAGTGGAAAAAGACATAGTAGGAAAGTAGTTTTTATTTTAGATTCATGAAGCAGAAGTTTGTACACAAAACATGTAGTTACATTCCTCACTTAACTCCAGAGAAGCCTTGGAAGGTATATTGTCTCTATTCTGGGAACTGCATTTTTAAGGTGAAGACAAAGTAATGAGAATCCAGCAGTGTGAATGATGAAGGATTTAGAAAGCATGACCTATGAGGCAACTGGCTTGCTGAGAGGTGGTTGAGGGTGACTTGATTATATGTAGTTACAATATTGATGATCACCAATTGTTTTCCAAAGCCAGAGGAAATCAATTTGTTTTTCAGCATAGACAATTTTGTGTGAAAAAGCTTAGAAAACTTGGGTAGGATGGTGGAGCACAAGACTGGATAACCTGAAGATACTGAGAAACCGCTTTCACCACAAATTTTTAAGATCAGGCTATAGTAAGATCTGTGAGGGATGCCAAGGCCTATATGATCTTGTTTTGGTGGGGGAGATTACTTAAGATGATCTCTGGGGTACTCTTTGAGTCTAACAACAACATAACAATGTCTGAAAAGAAGTTAGAGAGGATTCATTGCTAGTCATCTGGTAGAATCAATGCTGGAGGAGAGGGAAAAAAGGTCAGTCTGAGGACAAGGATATGAGCTTTTGAGGTGTGGACTCACATTGTTTTATGGAGGAGCACAATGATCTGTTTTTAATGTAAAACATGGCAGTATTCAGAACTTATTGGTTCTTGCCACTTCCTGTCATGTAATTATTTTGTAATCTTTAAAAACTGTTACACAACTGGTGGATATTATGCTTTTATCTTGATTTTTTAAAAGTAAGAATATTTGGGGTATTCCATTGAAAAGCTCTGAAGACAATCCGTTTTAGCCTTTTATTACGAACTTCCACATTAGATTCTGATGTGGTAATTTTCTGGAAGTTGGAATAACTAAATTAATTTCTAGGAGTGAGAATTCAGGTTCAGAGGGACTGGTGATGGAGAAGAAGGAAGAAGACAACTTACCCTATATTAGAACCCCAAATCATAAGCTACTGTTCTGTCTGGTCACAAACAAAAAGCAGTAATGAGCTGAATGTATTAATTCAATTTATATGATTGAATAATCTTTGGCTGTCAAGTTATATGCTTTGTGAAAGTCTGAATGTGGATTGTCAAATTGTCCAGCCAGGAAGAAAAAAGCCTTTTACTTACAATGGGCTAATGATCGGTTGACAATTTAATTACACAGCAGGGAAATTCTGAAGAGGAAATGGGGTACAGAAGCAAGTCTGCTTCTCCGTACTGAAGTTTACTGCTTTGAATTAAATCTGAAGACAGAGTATATGCACACAGGTCAGCTGTCTCACTCCACATGTTCTAAATAGCTTGTTGGATGGATACAGAGAGGGAGACACTGTTAAAATTTGGTCTTAAACTAAATTGAATAGAGCTTTACTTCTATACGTGTCACTTGACTCTATAAATCTTTGGACCTATGTTGTCCATTTTGATTCTTTTTAAAAAACAATGGCTTTTATTTGCTTTAACCTTTTTTCTGCTTTGGCTATGTTAATTTTAAGTTAGTTGGTTAACATCCCACCATTTCATCTGTATGGCATCTCATTTTTAAAATAGGGTCCTAGACCAGGCTTTCAGTGGCCAGAACCTTGCATTTTTCTCTAGGGCATCCGAAGAGTAACAGACATCTTCCACTGATCCTCAGGATAGCTCAGGCGATGATAACACAAGAGATAAGGAAGAATTATGGTGATCAGCATTGACTAGGAAAGCTTGACCTTAAACAGTAGGATAGAAGAAAGACAACCTGCATCCTTGGAGTCCCAAGAGTATGTGGAACAATGATAATATGGCCTGGGGAAAAGGAGTAAATAACTTTAAATAGGCCATTTAAAATTGTTATCAGTATTTCTCTCAGAGAATGGAAATAAATCATCTCTTCTGTCCTAATATGATTATGAATCACAATTCGAATAAATGCTAGCTAAAATATATGGAGTTTTCTTTCTGAATACAAAGGCATCTGAGGAAAGGAAAAAGGAGATGGTGAGGCAAATTCATTTTGCTTCTCAGTAAAGCTACCTGGTGTATTTGCCAGTCACAGAGAAAATACTTGTTGATAGCTGCTTCCCCATCTTTTCTCACTTCCAGGATCAGCCTTCTCATTTCCAAACCATTCAGGTATTTTCTCGAACTGCCCAAGGCAAACAGTAATGTCCTTATACCATCTTCAGTTCATAAAGACATCCCTATTTAGGATACCAGCTAATGGATTTGTGAAGTGCATTTCAAAACTGGAATCTGAGTTCTAACTTGGATATGACTCTCCATGGTAAAATTCCCCATGCATATAAAGTTCAACTTCTGCTTATTCCCTAAAATACCTCAGTACCTCAGCAGCCCATTGCCTAGAGCTCATGGCTGTGCCACCCAGGCATACAACAGAATTGTTCCTTTCCCTGTCCCAAGATGCTTGAGCCAGGAAGCATGCTCAGCATGCACTTGCTAGCTAAGTTGTGCCCAAACCAAAACCAGAGTAAGATGTGTCTGTTTTACACAGTTAATACGTTAACAGTCTTTAGAACAAGGACCAGGAGGTTTCCTCTTAAAAGTGAAAATAACTGGAAAATTATTCATCAAATTAATCACTTCAAAGCTCCTCTTGTTTTTTGCTTCACTGATGAGACTTGTGAAGTGGTGATTGTAATAGAAGCTTTTTTTCAATAGGGAATATCACATTGTCTGTGACTCTAAGCTCAGCTTAACTTAGTTCGTGAAGGTTGCTAAACAATTATCAGACATGAAATTCTACTTTACACTAACTTAAACTGGATTTAAACTAGTGACCTATAGAGGAAAGGCTTGCTAAGCTGCTGTTAATTTTCCTTTAGGTGTTTTGTTCCTTCTTCACAAAGAGCGAGGAGCTGAAAATGTTTCAAATCAAACATTTAACTCAAATATCCTTAGACAAACGCACTCCATTGCCTTTAAAATGTACACATAGCTTTTTGTACGAAGCTCTTCCTTTGCTTTATAGTTTGGACAAGGAACATAGAAACACACTGAACATTAAGTCTTCCTCCAAAACACAATGTTTTTTGGTCATAAAGGACAATGCAGAGACTGAAGTCCATTTCTGTTAAAAACAGGTACATCTCCACATGTCTTGTTAGCACTGATAATTTCCAGATGGCACTACCGACTCTCATAGTCTGGCTAGCTGTGTCTGGGAATCCGTAACACAAGCTGAAGAAAATGTCTATTAGCACCTGTGGTACAGCTGAGAAAGATGCTGGGAACATCAGGAAAAAGGATCAGTTCTACACTGTATTCCTTTGCTTGAGATTTGTGTTTTTGGCATAGAACTTCAGATTGAATTCAAGCACCCTAATGTGTTGTCAAAACATGAAAGCCTTCTTTAAATCAGTTTGGCTAACATGGATAGTAATACTGTAATAAAAATAAAAAAATGCCTAGTGCTACTGTGTGATCTGAAAAGCCAGGATCTTGTTTAAACTTTTTAATTAGACTACTTCTTCAAATAAAATAACTATCAAGAAGGTATGTATCACCGACTGAAAAGTCAAATTTTCTAGAGAATGCCATCAGAGGATTCCATGCTGTCTACTCTCTTTGGGTTTCTTCATGAGATGTATTAAATTAATATTTGTATTGCCTTTGTCATCATACTCTTCTTACTGACTGTACCCATATTGTAGATATTATTAGCATTAGAAAAAAGTTACATTCTTCTTTTAGATACAGAAGGAGAAATTTGCTTCATAAAACTTCCAAAAGTTATTTATATAATTTGTTTCCATATGATTTTTTCCAAGAAGCTGATATGAGGAAATCTCACTTGAAAACTAAATCAAAATTCCACCTTCCACAGTTGGTTTTAGTGAGTTGGCACATCTGCCTAGCTCTTTCCTTTGAACATATAGTACTTTTTGAAGATGAAAAGTTTTGAATATTTTATACTTTAATGCCTCAGGCCTTATTATTAGTTACAGCCTGAAGAGGGGTGTACCACATACATAGGAAAGAAATTTTTGCCAGCTGAATGGAAAGGACTTAGAACTGTGCGAAGTCGCTGTTAGTGAAGGGACAAGTAATGCCACTGGAAAGATTACAGAGATGGCCAGCAGTAATTACTACAGAAGCCTTGGGAAAATATATCCATGCTTTAAATAGTATTTCAGGCATTGAAGAGATCTGTGCACAAAGAAGCTCAATTTAGAAGAATTTTTAAGAGCAATTGAAGTGTTGCTTCCTTTAGGGTAGTCATGTATTAATGAACAGGATGAAAGCAGACTTAAAAGTGAAGAGGTGGCTGGGATATTTGTCTGCAATTAGGATATGGGTTCCTAATGGGGAAGAATTAAGTTAGGATCCAAGGAGCTCGTTATCCACTATACTTCTTGCTTACCTTGCTACTGGTGATAGAAAGAGACCTCTGCAACATCAGTCCACTGAAAAAGGGAATGTTTGAGATGGCAAAGGCCTCACACCACGCTCCTCCATTACCACTGGGGAGAGGGAATAGCAGATAACTGGACATCAGACTCACCCTTGGCTTGAGGAGGTGTTAGCGCCAAAGGACAATCTGTGGAATGGAGCCTGTGCAGTAGAAGCAGCACCAACAGCAATCGTTGTCCAAACAGGTGCTACATGCAGTACCTAAAAAACTATCTAACCTCCATTTGCTACTTGTGTCATTTTATAACCAATGGGTTTACTTTGCATCCTGCCCAATTTAAGTAAGAACATCAAGTATTCACATGAACCTTGTTCCTGAAGACCCTAACATTACTCTTGACTGCACATATGTGCTTTGGCTGCATCTTGATATAGGGAGTGAAAGTCCGGATTCCAGAAAATACTGGACAAAGTCACTGGGTAGATGTCAAGTTTTGAAATAGTATCTGAGAGACAAAAATTTTCTTTAGAAGATTAATTCCTGTTGAAAGCACTCTGCAGCTTGGCAAAAATAGCTCTCTTATTTGATGAAAATGAACAGCTTTTGACTGACACTGTATATTCTTAGCCTCTCCACCACATGTTTTATGTTGAGAGAATGCCTAGGTGTGTGACTAAATCATGGCAATTCTCTCACTCGGTGAGCACAAGCTGAGTTTTGTCCCTTTTCCAAGTCTGGCCTGACTTATAGTTTGTGGAGTCTTTACTGGCTACTTCCAGAGTTATATACTGTTGTTATTTACATTGGATATTGGTATGAAGAATGCCTTCAGTAGAGCAGTGACTTCTGTGGGTTCCTAGACTCAGCCTCCTAACAGAATGAAACAGAAGACAGGAAATGTTTCTCACACTGAAAAAGAAGATAAAATAATTCCCTGCAGTGTTCTGCCCTCTAGTTTTCTCTCCTTGAGTGACACTGGGTTGACTTCAGTTGGGGGAGTTGTGCAGGATCTGCCTTCAGCAAAGGATATTCCTGCTGGACTTGCTACTGAAAAAAGCGAGAAACTGAACAGCTTGTATGAATATGTCCACAGTTTTATATTAGTTACACTGTGTTCCAATATCCAACTAAATTATTCTTTTAGTTTTAAGTTCTTTGGAATCTCTTTTGCTCTGGAAAAAAGAGTTTTTGCAAGGAGACAGTAAGTATAAGCAAGTAATTCTAATTAATTGCATTTCTTGATTCTGGGAGAATAATTCTCAGTAAGTATAGCCTATAATTTGTGAGAACTATTCCAAGTGTAGTTGCTTTAGTGATCAAAAAAATAGATAAAGAGCCTCCCTGTCTGATATATTTTCCAAGTTCAAATTCTTAAAGTATGCTGGAAATAATCCTTATTATGTTCTCACTGAGCCTAGCAAATTGAATTTTATCTGCAAAATGTAATTTTTCCAGTAACTTCAGGATAGACACCCATGCATTTGAATCAAAAGCTTTTCCAGTCACAATATTTTAGTCATTTGGTTATGAGAAGCTGGATTTTCAAGGTACCTGTGGTGTCATGTATAAATACAATAAAGATGTAATATGTTTAAATATCAAAATGTTAGACAGAACCAACTCACCTGCATGATTCCAAAGCCTGCTTGATCAATGGATCAGATTTGCAAGGAGCCTGAGAAATATCAGAGAATCAATATTGCTAATAACCATCAAGTAACTAAAACAATGAAAAGATTTTAAAAATATATTTAAATGAAGGCAATGTCTAGGGAGACATTAGGTTGAAAGTGATACTATAGCAGATCATAGAGTATATTTTCCACAAAAGTTCCAGGTTCAACAGCACCCAGGTGCTACAGAGATTGTGGGATTTCCACTTTCATCCTCAATAGGTTTACTTCAGATTTGAAGAAAAGTTGTGAGAAGCTGCAAGATCTGTAGATAGGGATTGGAAGTAGGAAGCAAGAAACCTTGGTTCTCTTCTTTTTCCTGCTGTACCCATAGGTGGGACTGTGTATCAGCATTCTCCAATCTTTGTGCGGGTTTTTCTCCAGATATTCTTTGTCTAAAGTGTCTAAAGGGACTGCACTTCTTTGAATGACTTTTCACTTGTACTGTTCCTTAGAATCAGTTCCCCAGTTTTCACAGAATCACAGGAAGGTTGAGGTTGGAAGGGACCTCTGGAGGTCATCTTTTCCAACCCTCCTGCTCAAGCAGAGCCATGTAGGGCAGGTTGCCGCAGACCATGTCCAGATGGCTTTTGAATATCTCCAGCGATGAAGACTCCACAACCTCTCTGGGCAACCTGTGCCAGCGCTCATTCACCCTCGCAGTGAAAAAATGTTTCCTGATATTCAGTGGGAACCTCTTGTGTTTCAGTTTGTGCCCATTGCCTCTTGTCCTGTCACTGGACACCACTGAAAAGAGCCTGGCTCTGCCTTCTTTGCACCCTCCCTTCAGGTATTTATATACATTGATAAGATCCCCCTGAGCCTTCTCTTCTGTAGACTGAACAGTCCCAGCTCTCTCAGCCTTTCCTCATAAGAGAGATGCTCCAGTGCCTTAATTGTCTTTGTGGCCTTTCGTTGGACTCTCACCAGTATGTCCACGTTTCTCTTGTACTGGGGAGCCCAGGACTGGACACAGTACTCAGCCTCACCTGTGCTGAGTAGAGGGGAAGGATCACCTCCCTTGACCTGCTGGCAACACTCCTCCTAATGCAGCTCAGCGTACTGCTAACCGCCTTTGCCACAAGGGTACGTTGCTGGCTCATGGTCAACTTGGTGACCACCAGGACCTCCAGGTCCTTTCCTACAAAGCTGCTTTTCAGCTGGTCAGCCCCTAGCATATATTGGTGCATGGGGTTGTTCCTCCCCAGGTGCAGGACTTTGCACTACCATTTTTGAACTTCATGAGGTTCCTGTCAGCCCATTTCTCCTATCCTGTCGAGGTCCTTCTGGATGGCAACACAACCCTCTGGTGTATCACACACTCCTCTCAGTTTTGTGTCATCAGCAAACTTGCTGAGGATACGCTCTGCACCATCATCCAGATCATTAATGAAGATGTTAAACAGGACGTGTTTATTAATAAAGCAAATAAAACTGTGTTTTTCCTAATCAAGCTGTACCTAGGCAAGCAAAGGGTGTATATATAACCAGGTTATAAGGGAACTACTATAAGTCTGCTAGTAAAAACAGTGATAACTTTTGTGTATTTCTTTTTAGTATTCATGAGATGTAATGATGGAGCAGATAGGACAATTTGCTTTTAATTGAACCCTTCTCTTTCCCAAACTAATTTCAAGTGTTGTTCAGAATCACGCAAAAGATTTGTTCCTGTACGCAGCTGAAGCTTGGGTAAACTTGGGAATCAAAGATGTTCTGAAAGAAAGCTATTTATATAACTCTTTTTGATGAGGAATTGGTGTCTCTTGGGCTAGATGGCAGGCATTTTGTCTTGACATAGACCTTGTTCATGGGTTTCATGAATAGTTTTATCTTGCTGGACATGGAGTGGTGAAAACCCTGATCCATTATAAAGCATGTTTTTTCTGGAAACTCCTAGCTCTAGCCTTTGATAAGCAGAAAAGAACAAGGTTGGAATAACAATTGGTAGTTAAACAGCTCTTCCTCTAATTTCTTTAGATCTGTTAATGCAAATTACAGTCTAGATCACAATCTAGGACTCATCCATACTGGACTAACCATGGCTAAGTGTCATGGCAAATATAGTCAGATTTTTTTGCCAATAACTGTTATGATGATATAATTGATTATATTTAAGTCTTTCTTACTTTTTCTGATTAAAAAATTAATTTACCATATTAACTTCAACGATTTTAGAATGTGTCTGTTTTCTTCCAGTAAAAAAGTGCAAACTTTGACTACATTGTATTGACACAAATAGACACAAAGTTTAAGAACAGATTTTTTTTTTTTTTTGCAACTGCCAGCTCCAAACTGAGAATGAAATGTTGCTTCCTAAAGAAAAACTTAAAAGCTAGTTTGCTCAATTTTCTTGCCACAGGAAAAAAATGAATATGTCTAAACATGCACATTTGTCTCCAGATAGCTACATAAACATGTCCATATCCCTTTTCATGGGTTAGACACAATTTCATTGAAAAGATCTTTCTGTCATTCAATGTTTCAGTTTAAGACTTAAAAAAGAAAAACAAACCATTTCAACAAAACCCCAGAAAATAAAAAAATCCATTGTAAAGGCAAAGTATTTTTTTTATTCTGTCAGTTTAGTTCCACAAGATCAAGCCTTCTACATTGTGTCAGAATTCTGTTATGAAATCTTTTTAAAGATATTTTTTTGACAATTTCCAGTTAAAAACCAGTTTGTGGTGTTTTTTGAACAGCCTTTTTTAAAGAACAAGTTTCTAATTTTGAAGAATTTATATAAAAATCTTCTGCTTTTTATCCAGGAATATGTGGGTTTTTTTCCCTAATAAACAGAATGAAATCAGTAAAAAGAATGATTCCCTCTAAACTGATCTGATTTCTTTTTGGTTGGTGAGCAGTCTAGTCAAACAAGAAGAGTTAGGTAAACTAGTAACATTTGTGGTACAGCATTTATGTGACATTATGTATGCCAACAATTTTGAAGTTAAAATGTTTACTCAAATGGTCTGAATTTGTCAACATAAACTACTGAACTTGTAACTGCATTTTAACAGCAACAGTACAGAACAGGAAAGTCATGATATACTCTAAAAATATTGGATAGGTCATACAAATAAATTTGTGAAATTAATAATATATGGCCTTGATTAAAAAAAGGATTCTTCCTCCATTAAACTGATTAATTTACTCATCAATTTTCTTCTGGTGTTATTCTCACTTGATTAATGAAAATATTTATCTCTGAAGACCCAACTGTAAACAATCCAAACTCATATTAGAATGGGGAATCTTGTTTTTACCAAAGATTTTTAGATATTAATCTTATTTAAGTTGATTAGCGAGATTTTTTTAAGTGAACTCGAACAATTAACCCTCTGCATTATAAGATCATTTAGCATATGAATGTGGGTTGAGGTGGCAGATTTGGTAGCAAGCAACATTAAGTCAGTTATTAAAGAAGGTAGTGGGCCTGATTCTCAGCAAAAGTAAACTGATACAGTAAAACTTGTGCACTAAAATACAAATACACTTTCAAGGTTGAATATAATGTTGTGGACAGTTGCTGTTTGTAAACACAAGCATCCTCTTTCTAACCACAGTGCAAGTAGAATAAGAAAATAACTGAGAGAACCTCAGCCATATAGAAAAATGTGGAGACAATCAAAAGAGTGGTTACACAGAGCAAGGGCTAGAAACATAACTGACCAGGAAATATAGTTTGATAGTTAATTAATTGCTCTTATAAAAACAAATGGATAACAAGAATATATGTACAATTTTAAAATGAAACTTATGAACTGTAGTTGGATTAGACCAAACTACCTGGGTGATTTAGCGAGGTCAGCTAAAGGGCTTCTTGGAATTATTGGCTCTTCCTTCTGCAATACAGGGAAAAAAGAAAGATATTCTTGATAAAAGTCTTTCTTGGCAAGTTCCTACAGTACCCTTCTTTTTCCCAGACATGTTCTTAGGATCTCAATTATCTTGCTGCCCTTCCCATTGTACTTCAGCATGGACAATTCTGGTGTAGCTGTGTTCTTTGAGTGACAAGAGAAATCAGCTGAGTTGAAATTAGTGTGCTTCACCCTTTGATCAATGCCATATAATTTGCAATTGTAAATTTAATGACATTTTAAAGTATTTTCTGCAGCATTTTATCATAGCGTTATGTGAAATACTTTAAATTTTTTTTTTCTGAAGCATCTCTATGTGATAAAAAGTTCAGCATTTCACTGAAAAGTACACTTATTTTGGACATAATATTGTACAATATGAACTTGCAAATGTCCACTAGAAGGCTTAATTAGCAAAGGAAATAGAAGATAAATCTAGAATTGCAGACTCACAGGAAATACAAAGCATCTCCAAAATCTGCAGTAATGGCCATGGAAGCAAGCTATCTTGTCCTATTAAATAAGAGAGTCGTGAAATTCACCAGATCTGTCCCATGAGAACTTTCCATAATAAGCAGCCCCATCTTGGACTACAAACTACCTTCTACTTAAGAGCTCAGAGCCTTGATAGAAACAGCAATGAATAAGGCTGTACAATCCACAATTTCCCTTGGTAACACTGGAAAAGTGATGGGTGCAAAGCCATATCAACAAGCCTTGTACTGCACACCAACAATGACTTACTAGTTAGCCTTTCCAGCATCCCCAGATTGCTCACATCACAGTTGGCTAGCTATTTACCAATAGCAACTGTATGTGATAAACTCTTGATTGTAATCTACTTTTGATTGATGAAAATGGACTTAAAATTAAATTAAATAAATTATTAATTAAAATAGCCTGCAAATAGTAAACTGTCACTGCAGCTCAGATAAGCTCTGTGCAAGTGTCCATACAGAGCAGTTTTTTGTATTCAAAACTTGTAGTGCTGTAGTTAGTCATCCCAGGTGTGCTGGCTGGGAGTGATATGTATATGTCAAAAAGAAAAGAATCACAGGGTGGGAAGAGGCAAGCAAAGGGAATTTATGAATTCAGATTGTTTCCCAGAATCTGAGGTGTGTCTGATGGGCTGATAATGCCTGTCCCATCATGCACCACAGGAAAGCACACAGGCCAGCAGGCTCCGTTGGAGTACCAACCCGAGTGGTATAACCTTCCAAAATGCCAAATGCTTAACGTGGGGATAAAGATACCGCTGTGTTAAAATAGTGATTTGGATTGCAGTAGGATACAGCCAGTCTATAGAGACAATGCAATCATGAATTGTTAAATCTGCAATAATTAGTTCATCCAAACACAGTGAAAAGTAACTCTCCTTTGTAAGCAAGACCCATCGACCTCTCTTTTCCTAGCTGACAAAATGAAAGTTAAGTATGTTGAAGGTCTTCTAGAATTTACTGGAACAATGTGTCTGCTAGCAAACATCTGGAAAACTCTTAGTATGTGACACATTGTGTGATGAGTTTTATCTGTGCATTTTGTTTTGTAAGTTGGGCTATCACAACAGTTTCGAAGCACACAGCTGATCTGTCAACTCCAAAAGGCTGCTTGCTAGTAGGGATGTAAAATTCTCCTTGTGTATTAAAAAATTTATTTGGTTCTCAAAAGTTTACTCCTTCGTTTATGCTACTGGAATGGATATTTAACATCTGGCTGTTGTGTGAGGTAATGATACAAAAAATAGCTGTTGACATTTAAGTAGCCATAATACGCTCTTATTACCAAGCAGAGAGCCAGAAATGTTTATGTTTTGTTAATTATATGGAGCTTCCTTGACAATTTTAAAAACACTAATCTCCCTTTAGAAAGGTTCTATAATATTTCTTAGTTTATACTCCATTTGTGAGCTGTTTAGCTGAGTTGTGATATTGAAAGTCTTGGAATATCAAGAGCACTATCACATATGTGAAACTTTTTATTAAAATTTTTTAGATGTTTTGTAAATTATCTTGATCTACCATAATGGTGCAAACTAGATTCCAATGATCATCTCCATCCCTCCAGGCCTGGATCTTTTCCAGATTTACTAAATAAGCCTGATAAGCCCCATGCAGTTAAAATAGCTGTTACACTGGTAGATTAACCTTCATGTTGTCTGTTGCATTATCACCACAATAATATGAGATGTCCATCAACAAGATGACAAGTCATCCAGTATGCCACAGCACTATCAGACCACAGGACAGGTTAAACTCCATGAATTGCTGTGAACTGCTTAGTTTGGCTTCTTTGGAGCCGCGGTTCTCCAGGGCTAAGGTTTATCATTTTCCCATTTTGGAGAATTGTGAGAAGATGCCTCCATCGTTTCTTGAGCTTCTTCTCAGACATTTCCCAGTAGCAGAAAATTTAAGCAAGAACACTTTAATGAGCATAGTTATTTGAATATAGAAAAAAAATGTAACAACTTTCCCATAAAAAGATTGTTGCTCAGCTAACTAAAAATTGACAGACCCTAAGAATGTGAGCCTCTGGTTATTCTGAAGATGATACCAAGACTTAGAACTCAAGCCAAGTTTGAAGGAGAGCAGTGCTATGATTTTTCAGGTGCAGACTGCCCTCACCTTAGCATGCAAACTAAATATTTGCATGTCCAAAAGTTAATTTTACACATGCATTCTTTCTAACAGTGATAAAAGAAGCTGTGATGAGACACACTTTACAATAATAATGCACTTAAGTGGACAGCTTGACATTATCAGATGCTGAAATTGTATTCTGCAGTTTTGTTGGTACTACTGTCAAGACAGAATTGTAGAACTATTTGTAATTTCTTTTTCTCATACTACTGATTATTGAGACTGGACTTACAATACATGATTGTGCAAAACAGTGGACTGAGCTCAGAAGCAGTTCTGTTTCTTGAAGCCTCGAATCTTCATTTATTTGTTGTTTAATCAGATACACTCTGAAAAGGATATTGGCTTGTGATATTATCATGCCTCGAAAATACAACACTTCATTACAGAAGAGACCACTGTCAGGGAATACGGAAATATAACTCCTCTACTAATCCTACCATCCCATTTCTCCTTCCTCCATATCATTCTTGTCCATTTTGAAAGTGACAAGTAACTGAATTGTTGCATACTCTTGGACTACATTCCTCTACATCACTCCATAAACTCCAGGTCTGCTATGCATTAATATCCCTCTACTTGCCTTCATCTACTCCTCTGATGGCAGAAGTTTTGTGTGTTTAATTTCCCCCCCCCTCATTGAGCTGTTGCTCCCATTCCCTTCTGGGACCCTCATTTTCCCCATGGCAGATTGGCCTCTAAATTCAATATAACTCTGAGAAAAGTCGTTCACTCAGGTTTTCTCCTGCACAATGCCCTCACTCTCTGTGTCCAGACCTGCCTGTGTGTCTTCACTCTCCCAATCCTATCATAAAGTATTCCTTTTCCATTCTCTGTAGTTAATTGAAGTTATTTGGGATGTCTGTAGTTTTAAATTTTAATAGGAAGTGAAGACGGACTGAGCAGGCACAGGAGTTCTGTTTTACCCTAGAAGTTCATCAACCGCTCTCCACTACTACTTTGGCCAGAAATTAGAGAGGAGGGTGAAACTAGTTGCTTTTTCACTGTTTTGCTTCCCCTATTTCTCTCTTTAATGTTTCCAACTGTCACAAAAAAATCACAGAGTTCTACTTGGTGATGCCATGAAAACACTATGAAATTTCAGAATGGGTCAGCTGCAGCATTCAGCATTTATCATGGTACAAAGAAATGCCAGACAGTTGAATGTGAAACATTACCCCAGTCAGCCAAAAGGATGGACGTCGCTTTGTCCTCTGAAAGTCTTCCATTTAGGTCATTTGTCTTTGGCTAGCCTTACTCTAGGGGAATATTAAAAACATACTTTATGTCTGCAAAGACGGATTGCTTTGTATGTAGATGACATATATATTTGTGAAAAATCTAGTCACCTTCCCCATAACATTTATGGTTCTGCTAAATGAATGTAAGTTAATTTCAAGAGATATGATGAATGGTAACAAACTGCAAGTCATGTGTTGATAAAGGTCACACCCAGTTTGACCTGTTTGCTAAAACTATAACTCAAATGAACATTCCAAATTTGCTTTATCTATTTATTAAATAAATTAGAGGATAAATGATGAGTGCAAGGTAAATGAGGCTTAAAGATTTAACAGATTTATCGATTCTAAATCTTAGCTGGAGGAGTTTTTCTAGGTTACTAAAATAACATGTACATATTTAACTAAATACCTGTCACAAATGACTCCTTTACAGTTAGCTTTGAATGTTTACTGTATACATAAAGAGGACCTTTTTCTGCTGGGAAATCTACAAATTACAAGAAGAAACATAAAAAATATTCAAACTTGCTATTTCCCGAAATAGTTGTGACACAACCCTCTAATGTAACTTTTTGAGTATCAAGATTTTTTTCTGTTTCTCTATTAATGATACATTATTGATCATAAAAAATGTGGTCAAGGGATGTTAGAATAAACAATTTCATTGCAGTAGCTGTGAAAAATAAATGCAGTACTAATTAGCTGAAAACAACTTCATTTGCTAAAGCAAACAGTAGATTTTTTTTGCAACAGCTGAAAAATTGTCTTCATATCTCAAAGAACAGCAAGACATGTACCAGGTTAGCTGAACTATTGAAGATTACTGGTTCAACATTTTTTCACTTCTTCATTTTTGTCTTGAATATAGGCCTTTTAGTTTTGTGCATTTTTCTCAACTTTGCCTAGTTCTTCCGTAATAAAAACATGTAGTAGAAACAATTCCTGTATACACTTTTTCTGGGACTATAACATCCACTTTCCCATGCTTCACCACACTTCTGTCAATAGATTTTTAAGTTTATTCAGGTTTTCCACAACTTGGCTAAATTTGTCACATTTTATTAAACATTTAGTAAAGAAAATTTAAAAAGTACCAACTGCTGGACAATACTAAGAAGCGAAGTGTTGTTAACGTTATATTAACAGTCTGCATAGGGTTTTATTAATTTTGAATGAGATGTTTGGCTAAAATGTTTGCTTCATAATAGAATTTTTAGTCTTTATCAGAGTACTTCCCAATTTTACCATTTCTTTTGGCAAAAAAAATTAACAAAAAGAAATTCTTGTGGTTTTGTTAATATCTAGTAGCTTTGTCATGAGTTTTACAAAATACCTTTAATAAAAATTCTTAGCCAATATCCAGCTGAGCCATGCCAACATAGCAAATGATTCTTGGGAAGTTATGTAACAGAAAAGAGAAAGCTGGAATGGCAGTGATCTCATTTCCAGCTGTTTCCAAAAGAGTAATACCTCAGTACTCTATTTCAGGCAGAACTTAATATACTGAAAACACACACAGTTGGTTGGTTACTTTTTCAATGGCATCAGTGGGATTACTCATATGTTACCTGTTGAGAGCAAGAACTCCGTAACATCATCTTTAAGTACCAGAAACTGATGGGGTATCAAATTTTTTCTGAATTTGTTGTGTGGGATACACAAGATAGATAGGCTTCAGGTGGGCTCTGCGGCTACATTGAGGCTGCTTTGAGGCACAGTCTGTTAGAAGTGAATAGTTACCTGAGACAGCTGAGTATCATCCAGTATTTGAAACCTGTCTGATATGTAAGATTTTCTTCCAACAATTTTATAACCTCATCTACTAAAGCAACAGCAAAATCTCGCTTGAATCAATACAGCACTACATTCGGATAATATCATCCATATATTTGATTTGTTTAACTTCAAAATAAGTATCTTTCTAATAGCTGAATATCTGTTGGCTTGCTGCCTTGTTACATGTCCCTTGTGGTCTGGAAGTTACTAGCAAGATGCAAAGCCTTTCTATTGCTTTTCCTCATTTCAGAAGATCAGGCTGCCAGTACCAAGGGTTATTTACCTGCTCTGATTCTAGTGCACTTATCACTAAGTCTAACCATTAAAATATAGTCTGTATCTCAGTATTTTGAGGAACTAAGCATTATATAAGGAGCTATTTCTACCAAGAATCTCTTCTGGCTATGTACAAGGCAAGTTCTAGGGAGGAGTTACGAATTTTAATTCCTTTTGCTAAGGGCTATTAAATAGCTACAAAGCCCCCCTTTCAGAATTTGTACTAGTGGAGAGTCCATTTGCATTTGGATTTTGGAGCCCATTTATTTGGTTTTATTCATTGTTCAGGCTGATCCAGTGGCATAGCAACGTTACACTTCTTCCCCCAGTTGATGGGCATTTATACTAGTAAAAGGACAGAACAAAAATAACTCACTTAGTTTGCTAGTACTGTTTTTATTCATCCCAGTTTCTTAATTTGGTTGTCTATGTATCTTTGCCATTGATAATTTAAGACCTAGTTTATGTGTCCCAGTGTTTTTATGCTAAGAAAAGATTTTGAAATAGAGGATTCTGTTTTGCAACAGAACAGTATTTCAATCTACTTGCTTACGCTTAGCAAGTTTTCTTATGAAAAGGTAGTTGCTGTGAATCTTGGAGATGATGATTGTTTATAAACCTGGTTTCAATTATATATGTATAAAAGAAAAGGCTCCAGGGAGAACTTATTGTGGGCTTTCAATATATAAAGGGGGCTTACAAGAAAGATGGAGAGAGACTTTTTGTGAAGGCCTGTAGTGATAGGACAAGGGGCAATGGTTTTAAACTAAAAGAGGGTAGATTTAGATTGGACATAAGGAAGAAATTTTTTATGATGAGGGTGGTTGCTCAGAGAAGTTGTGGATGCCCCATCCCTGGAATGTTCAAGGTCAGATTGGATGAGGCTTTGAGCAACCTGATCTAGGGAAAGATGTCCCTGCCCATGGCAGGGAGATTAGACCAGATGATCTTTAAAGGTATCTTCCCACCCAAACCATTCTATCATTCTATGATAAAAATACTCAGTTTGGAGGGGTTCTACTTTGTTTAGTTAAAAAGAAACTAACTTTCTGGAATTTCAAAAGGATTACCAGAGGTTCAACTGGGAAGCTGGAGGGGAAAATAAGAACTTGGAAGCAAGCATTAAATTTTAAAGCTAATGTATTGTAAGCTAATATAAAAATCACTCAGAGGACCAGAAATTTGATCAAGAATTCACAAAGGAGATAATGATATAATCTGGGAGACACAGTATTTCTAGTCTGTTATCTGTTATTTATAAGGAGAAAACATGGTCAGTGTGCAGTCCTTAGATTCCTAGTTGAAACTACAGTTTCCTTGTTACATATTAAGGACTAAATTGTGTGTTTTCTTCAAGCTGTGAACAGGGAGTAGCATGTAGCTCGTCTGTTCCAAGAATAAACCCAGAAACTGGACTATGTTATGGGGTTCCTACTTTTTCTCTGTTTTTTAAAATAATCTTCAGAGACTACCTTAGCTTCATTTCTTGTAGAAAAGAGAGTGTCTTTCTTGCTGTGGTATAGTGAGTGAGGCTGAAAGGAAAGCAGCTGTGCTATTGTCTCCGTAACCCTAAATCCTCCAAAACGGACCCCATCCTGCCCTGGAGATGCATCCAGCTTCTCCAGGGAAGACAGGACTCCAAAGGATAAATGAGCTCCTTTCTCACAGGGCTTTCAGGGTGAGACAAAGCAGTATTATCAGGGGAAGCATTTTGTTACATACGAGGCATTTCTTCTCCCTAAAATAATTTGTATTGAATTAGTTACAAGCATCATGACACCTCAAAGGTCATTTAGAGGAGTATTTTATTCTTATATTAGTCTCATATTAGTCTCATATTAGTGGTAGTCTGTGTCTTCCTATCAGAAATGGCAAGCTGACCAGTTCAGACATATTTGCCAGGTATAACTCCTGTCCAGATTTGCTTACTTTCCTACTTTAAAGACACACAAAACAAACTCAAGACTTTAACAAAGACTTTAAAGCCTATTTTCAGATTGACTGTCAATGAGCACCAAGGCGACAATATTGGAATATTTTTTATAGGGAATTTGGTATGGTGGATGCTTCTGGGGTGCAAAATTAGATGTCATATAACAGATGCTGATGCTGAAAGGAAAATCAGATAGAATATGATTAGTGTAAGTTAAAAAGCAGAAAAATTGAAATTTATGTGGAAACACCTCCCTCTTCGACAAGTGCAAAGAAAAAAATCTTTGTAAAGAAATTTTAGATGTCTTAACAGAGAATGCCTCACTTGCCAAAAGTTTATGTTTTCGGTTTGTTTCAATGTGTTGTGAGCTATAGGAAGAAAACGGTAAGAAAGAATAATTTTGTCACTTTCAACATTGAGTTATTACAACAAAAAGCAGAAGAGGTCCAGCTCTGCTTCAGTGTAACTACACAAAAACAACCCTGACAAAAAAGCTTGCATTAAGTTAGGGTATGAAAACATAAAAGAAGGTGGTATGAGTTAAATAATTATAATGTATCTAAACTACAAATTTTTAAAGCTTCATTTTAATTCCTGTTATAATTGGAGTTGTTTACATCCAGCACAGTTTTTTTCCCTCTCTTTTCTAAAGAAATGGGATTTTAAAAAACATACACATACTTTAAGCTTAGATTGAAGCTGAAGAAGGAAAAGAGTGGAGATGTGATTTTAAAATCCTTTCTCCTAGAAACAGCTTGATGCATTCATTAGATTTTATAGCAAGTATAACCCTCCACCTAACATTTAACAAAATTTTTATTATGTTCATTATTTCTTTGCTTACCTATGCACTAAATTCTTGTTTTCTTTTCTTCTGCTGCCCTTCCCTCATCTTTCTAAAATCAGCATGTACTTTTCAATTCTCTCTCATCCTTTATAATTCTTTCATTTGATTTAACTGAATTTTCTTTCTTTTATTTATTAGATTGCTTCTACCTTTCTCCTCCAGTGATTCCCTTCCTCTGCTTCAGTTCCACATATAAAGATAATTTTTCTAGGCAAAGTAAAATAACATTAATGAAGGAGTGACAGGACAGTAGTTCTGCTCACTAACTTTTTGCTTTTGGAGAACTGAAGTTGGAAGACATGGTGGAAAAGAGTGGTATATAACATATATAAAAAGTTGCGTATTAGAAAGGTACAAATAGCATAGCAAAGTCAATTCTGAGGGCAAGTCATAATTATAAGCTTATTAAAGTGACTTTCCTTTGGGTCTAAGGTCATTGTTTCAAACATTGCCATAGGAAGGAAGGCATGTTTCCACTGTTAGAACGTCTCTTGAAAACACTTTCTGTATTTTTGCTTTACCAACTGCAGGGACAAGTCACAAGAGAGACTCAGAAACACTAAGACAGACTTGAGATTAAAAAATAATGCCAAAATTGTCTCTAACTTGGACTGCCAAAGGAAATAACAGGTCCTGTTATCTCACTGCCTAGTAAGTGGTAGGTAGTGCTGGAAAGATGCAGCGAGGCTGGCAGCTGCTAGCTGGACCTGAATTTGGTTGCAACTGCCAGAGAGGAAGGCAGTACTCCCAAGGAAATTTATTGTAGCAAAATTGAGTCACGGGGCAAAGGCGAGACCACAGTTTTTGTTAGTTTGTCCAGATGTACATTTGGAATACTTCAAGGAGCTGGAGATAAGATCAGGAAGCAATACCAAAGAAACGGAGTCCATCCTGTATTTTAACAGAGTAAAAAGCAGTGTCTACTAAAAAGCAGAGATTAGATACTATGGAAAAGGCACAGTGGATAATCAACACAATCAGTAAGGGTTGAAGATTGCTAGATGAATAGGGGCATCATGTTGGCAGATGGGGGTTGCATCTTTGATCACAGAAATTAAAGGTGTGCAGAAGCCAGTGTAATCAAGAATTAAAGCATCTCTTCAGAAACAGTATTGAAAGCTCTTTTGGATACTCTGGACTCAGATGCAGAATGCTAGTGTTATGATCTCAGTTACCAGCTGCCATACATCAGAACAAGAGGAAAGGAGTCAATCCTAAATTTAGAGGTTAAATACAAGGAGTCTGCACCCTTTCTAAAGATGTAGATTAGGGATTAGAGAATTCTCATAATTATACTTGCATTAATATGTTATAGCAACAGTATTCTGTTTAAAAAGAAAGGACATTTTGTCTGTGGAGATTAAGCCAGCAGTGACTTTTGATTTTGCAGCAGGCCTGGATGGCTTCTTTTTGCTAAACATTGAGAACAAGATGGTAAGAGAAAGTCCTATTTATTGAATTTATAATCTAAACAGATGTGTGGATGAGACAATGACAAGACTATTATCCTTCTTCAGCAGATTGGACAAACTGATCAACTAGCTAGTCCACAATTAATAGGCAGTCTGTGGCATAGCTTTACCACAGATTGTTTTTCTTCTCTGAGTATCAAGAGAATGAGTTTGTAAAGAAACTTCAGGCAAACACAGCTGCCCTGTGTGGGAGAACAACTTGGTGTGGAAAAAGAGAATTCATAGGTGTAATAAAGCATTGCATAGAAAATATGTTCATATTTTCTTTTTAGAACAACCCCAACATCAGTCCTTGATCAAATGCAGTGATTAACCACAGTGTGTATTCACAGAGAAACATTCAGAGCTGGTGCAAGGTGGTCCCAGACAGTCTACCTGGGAAGAAATATTGAATACAAGTCCTTTTGAGTGCAGAAAAGTGCAAAAGTAATGATAAATAAAAATATATTTATTGGGATGAAAGGGCCTAAATGCAGAGGTCTTAAATGCAGTGGGTTGATCTTCCAGTGACAACAGGGAAAGAAGAAAGAAAAAGAATGAAATCTGGAGCAGATATCAGCTTGTTATGAACTGTGCTCAAAAGGGAAGATAGAACAACATGAAAGAGACTTGGATTTAAATTAAAATCTTGGAAGAACTATCCTAAGTGAGATGGCATAGGAACAGTAAGTGAGAGAACAAAAGGAAGAAATACAGAAAATTGGTCTGCAGACAAAGATCATGAAGGTGATTGTGGTGGTCACTTTGAGACTTTTTATAAATGTACTATGACAAGAAGACAAGATCTGTTTATGCAGGAGCACATCATGTAGAAGAAAACATATTACCTGTCTGCAGGTTTGTTGAGAATTTGAGCTGGAATAGTATTATTCTTAGTACTTCAAATAACAAAGATGTATGAAGTCTGAGGAGAAGAACAAAAGCTATTAACATGATGGCAGGATGGATAACCAAGTAACTGCAACCTTGTTTGGCTAAGTGACTGTCATGATGCCTATAACATTATAATTGTTCAAAGATATTGTGAAGGCTGAAACCCTAAAAAAAAGGAGGAATTGCAGAGCGTGGTACCAGTGATGTAAAAGAAAGTAATGGGAAAATTTTAGGGTGTGTTTAGACTGAGTTGCCGACTGGAAGGTGTTAGGCCAAACAATGGATACTCAGAGCAGAGGAAATTAAAAAAAAAAAAAAAAAAAAAATGCAGATAGACTTAATGGAACTGAATCTGTTTTTACAGGAGGGCACTCAATTTTTATGTCTCCTCTGGCTTGATTTTCATTGTGTGCAAAGTTTCAGGAAAGGTAAATTGTAATAAATACCAGCCTACATTATATCTTAATATATTCTCCTTCTTTCCTTCACACAAGCTACAGACTGATCTGTATTTCCAGCCAGATTCTTGGTATTTCAAAGCTTTCCCAAGAATGCACACATCAGCTACTGTTTCATGATCTGTTTTTTGCATACATTAGCATACATCTGTACTTCATGCATAACGTCCTGCTTCTGCATATTATCTCTTGTTCTGTCACACGTTCAAAACCAATTCAAGTGTTTCCAGTTTGTTCAACACACTCCTGCATCTACAAGTAGATGTTTGGCAACAGCTGTTTTGTGGCAAGAAAGCTTTCTGCAATTTCAGTCAGCCAGTTGTACTGTGATTTTGTACATCTTCAGTCGGTGGTCAGTTTTCTGTCATATTTGTGATTACTTTTCTAATCCCTGATTATGCAATCCCAACAAACTCTGTCCAGTTATCTAAGGCATCTCGTGATGCACAGTGAGCCTTCACTCAAGAAAAGCTTAAATCTTCTGTAGATTTACTATTCTCAAACAGAAGTTGCCAGTTGTCTGAATGCAAATATGTTTGATTGCAATCTCTTCAGGTCGGCCCTACTTTTAGAATTCATGAGCTCCTACAGTGTATTACTCCAGACACTAGATCTACACTTTGTTGTCTCCATACTGGTCCTGTTTCTGCTTCAGTGGCTGGTTTCTGAGAGTGGCTGAATACTATCTATCTGGTGCCAGATGAGATTAACTCTCCTATAGGACTGATTCTGGAGATGAAAGAAACTCTCTATATTTTTATCAAATTAATTATTTTTCATACAATAAGTTTGTTTTCAACTCAAAAAGTGAAACACAAGCTGTCCACTCAGATAAGCTCATCATGCCAGATAGATTGGCCAGTTATTCATGTAAGTCATTCGCAGCATGGGTGCAAGTTCGGTAAGCCATTTTGTTGGCTTTGCCATTACTGCATTGTTCCATAGCCAGGTGCAAAATGCTCAGATTTATGACAGAGATTTAGTTAGCACTACCATTTGTTGATATTTTATTATACAGTACAGTTTTGGCAAGGAGCCTGCAGTAGTTCAAGATGTCACGGGCTGCTGACAGATCTACAGACTCAGAATCATAGCAGACATGTTTATGCAATAGTTCCTATTAGAGTCTGTACACGCTGCTAAACATCTACCATAGCAAAATCTGCCAATAGATAAAATTAAGCTATTGCTTGTTCAGGATATGGAAACCACATGCAGTTGATCTTACCATAAGCATACAAAGCAGCATATTTTAAATGATTGATATTGTGATTTGTGAAATTTTACAAATGAAGAAAAAATTTTGCTTTGTGAGCTACAACCATATATTGCCCTTTTGTAGAATGAGAAAATGCTGCCTTGTGATGCACTAAGTAGTTAATCATTGCTTCCAATCAATCTTCATAACATTTCTCTAATGCCTTGAATCTCAGATCTTATCTTCCCTTTGCATGCTCTGCATGCCAAGACGATGGTGATTTATAAACAAATACAGCTCCTTTGAATGTGAAGTCAATAGAAGATCACTCCCTAACTGCCCTACTATGGCAGTACAGAAAGCCAGATTTAATTCCTTAGTACAAACTGTTGCTAGAAAAATCCAATGCTGCTTGTAATGCCAGACACAGCCGTAACAGAGTTTGGGCTAGAGATATGAACATTGATCTTTCAGAAGATTTGCTGTCTGCCTTTGTTTTAACTTTATGTGTACTCTCCTGTGCTAGACTGAGAAATTCAATGCCAACTAAGATATTTCTTTCCTGTTGTTACCTGTGGAATGAAAACAGCAGGACTCACAGGGAAAGTTTGAATGCTTGCTCTACAATAAACAGCTATTATGGGCCAGTTGGCCATAGGACCGATCGGCAGGGCAAGAAAATGAGAAAACAAGAAGCTGTCCCCTTCATCCCCACATTTCTGTGGTCCAGAGCAATGAAGGGAGAGACTTTGAGCTCTGCACTGGAGAAAAGGTCAAAAAACTATCCTGACTGGCTCATACATATGAATATGCTCCGTGTAACATGGAGGCATCAACCATAGAGTCTACACTGCAGTTCTCTCATGTAGCATATCTGGTGACCATAAAGATTATCTCTGATTACATTAATGAAATCTTACGGGCTGGGGTGTAAGATTTCTACAGTGAATTCCTGCCTTCCGTAAGACAAGGAATGCAACGCTGCAGTGACTGTAAGCATGTGAATTCCACAGAGGAAACATCTGGATCTAGATAGCAAAGAACACTTTACTCTAGTCCTTCTGGTGAGACTTGGGGAAAAAACATCCATATTCATTTTCTTGTTTCTTGACAAGTCAGCATGAGCTTCAGTGATGCCGCCTTAGGAACTAATATAGCTTCCTTATTCATTTGGATACTGTCATCTATCAAGATACTCTCGTCACAGTTTACTTTCTGAAACACTGTTGAAAGAAGAAAATACTGAAGGCTATATCAAAATGGGAGTAGAATGAATAAAGAAGACTTTTTGGAAGAACTTAGCTTTCACTTCAAATAACTGGGGATATTTTTTTCATGCTGTAGCAAATTAAAATGAAGAGCTGGGTTTTGAGATGGCAAAAATGAGCAGCATATTTTCAAACCCTTGAGATACAGCGTGGGAGAAAAATGAGATTTGGATTCCAACTTGCATAAGTTTAAAATTTTGCAAAAACAAGACCTAACTAATGAGATGCTACGTAGCCTAAGTCAAAAGCCACCTGATTGTAACTTTGGCTCAATCAAGCATCATGACCGCCGTGTATATATTCTGTGGTCTTGGACAATTTAGCTTTTCCATGCTTAATTTTTTTCTTTTTTAGTTAGAGGAAAAGACAGGTATGCTTCATTTTGTACAGATTTTTGAAGGAGGAATGCAGCATAGATTAATTCTTTCTATATATGGTCTTTGTAAAATGCATATTGTGAAATGAGCTATACAATTGTCATCCAGAAAGTGGAACAAAGTAGAAAATCATACTGAATTCAGTCTTAGACTAGAATTCAAATAACATTATTGAAATTCCTCCTCAGACCTACCTTTAAGTACTATAAATTCCTGCTTGGTAACAAAAATTTAATTCAGACTTGGTTAGGTCTGGAAAAATCTGCATACTATATTAAGCATAAAATGGAGCAATGTAAATAAGCCTCCTTTTTTTCTAATCATATATTCTGAGTTATATTCAGACCATATAAATAATTGATTTTTATACAAGAACTAAGGTTTACTCTTGTGAAACCCAGTAGCAAAAAAGTTTTGAATTGGAAACATTTCCTGCTATCATTTTAACATTAATAAGGAAGTAGCAAGACCCCATTAATATACATTGTTAGAGAGAAATTACAAATCGGTTATGTGTGAGGGTGAATTTCAATCAACAGTTTCATCAATGTGATGGATATTCTATTAACAGTCTGATTTTCATCTCACTAGTTTTCCAACAGAAAGAATTTACTGACCCTGCATTCACTTCGTTGTAATGAGGCTTCATTTATATTTTCGCCACCAAAATATCAGCATGATTAAATTTTAAAATGGCAGGGGAATCAGGTAATTTCTATCACTAAAGAAAACCTCTAAAAAGAAACCATCTGATCCAACAAAAGAGACTACAAATATCTCCTTCCTTCCTTCCTTCCTTCCTTCCTTCCTTCCTTCCTTCCTTCCTTCCTCCCTCCCTCCCTCCCTCCCTCCATTCCTTCCTTCCTTCCTTCCCTCCCTCCTCCCCTCCCGTCCTTCCATCCTTCCGTCCTTCCTAAATAGTACAGAATTCATATGAAATTAGATAAATGCAAATTAGTCTATGCAACTGAAAATGCAGTAACCTCTTTAAACATGCAATGCAATGCTGTCCAAAGCAAGGAATTAAATACTGAAGCAATATGATAACATTTTGGCGGATAAGAGTAATCTATTTATCTATATAAAATCCAGTCTGGCATTAGTGAAGTGTAAACTGCAAGCTTATAATGAGAAGAGATTTATTTTGTTTTATGGTAGAACGCTTACTAACAGCAAACATGTCTAGTGTGGAAAATGGGGCTTGACATACCTGATTTTATTATATATGTTTGTAGGTGAACATAACAATTGAGAATACTGGTTGATCACATTTAATTTGTGTTATGTTCCTGTGCAGCCTTCAACACTAATAACCTGTATGCATGTGCATACGTATATTATAGGAAGACAACCCATGCACATGAATGAAAGCATTAGTCTGCTTAGGAAAGGTGGCAATCTGCCATAAGAGGGTTGAAGTTTCTAGAAACTAGGTCTATTACCAAACTATATGAACTCACAGATGGACAGAAGAAATCATCTGCTAACTGTTGACGATGCCAGTGTACTGTGTGTATACTGTGCACACAGCGATGTCTTTTGGATTAACTATGGTCTCTTGAAGTGAGATTCTCATTAGGTTTATAACCTATTTACAAAACTATGGCATTGTTTTTGCAATTCTTGGAGACATCCAGATCAAATGGACACAGGACGGAAAACACACAGAAGAAGCAGAAAAAGCAATACACTTAGGGAGAAGGAGGAGTGAGAGAAAGTTAATTCCTGGAGGTATCCCAAAATAGAATACATCTTTTTAAGTTTACCTCAGAAAATCTGCTACCTGGCAGAACTTTGTAATGAGGTGGTATGTTCAGCACATTTATTTGATTATTTTCTTCTCTGCTGCATGGAGCATAGCTGAACTCTGTGGATGACTCCAAGTACGGAAATGAGCAATTACATTTTCAAAGTGCTGCCTCCGTAGGATATCCAGGCAATCATACACTTAAGGGTAAAGCAAAGTTGAAAAATAATATTCAAGACATAAGAAATAATGCTGAGACTCCCCAGAAGCCAGTTTAAAGTTAACTTGATCAACTCCAGTTGTACTCCATGTATTTGCATACAGAGGGTCTTCTTTTGATAATGCTTATTTGTTATTGTAAATATATAAATGTTTATAGAAATATATAATTTATATAAATTTATAGAAATTTATATAATTTATATAAATATAAAAATATAAATATATTTCTATTAAACCCTATATTTATATAATATGATACAATAAAATTATAGAAATACAAATATAAACATAAATTTATGAATGGTAATGTAATATTTACAACAATTTTATAGATTTTTATCATATTTACCAATGGTAAAACATAATGCTCAATATAATCCACTTAAGCATCTTGTATTAATGATCTGGTTACATTAATCACATTTTGATGTGATACATTTACCAAGCAATCTAATCCAAATCTTTGTTTTACTGTGTAATTATGGGGTATGCATATATTAATGAGTTTTTGTCCATTCACTTGTTTCTATTGAAAAGGCTGTTAACACTTCAAAAGCAGTGGTGGAGAGTGATACAGGGATTACCATGATTTGAGCAGATTCAAGTGAAATATTAGCAACAATGAAATACCTTAAAACTGTAGGCATTTTTCCTAATTTTACTCTATTTCTTAGTGGATTAGAATTGCTATCAGTTTGTCCAACAGTTTGCATTTTGACAAAGGAATATGTGTCTGTTCCTCAGGTACGTTGGTTCACAGCCTGGTGCACTAACACAAAGAGTCATGGACAGCCCGTTTTGCCAGTTGATACCAGATCATTAACTTCCAGAAAAGGGCAGGAGACATAACTAGAGGATGTGACTTCTCAAATTGCCCAAGTAAGATTTAGGAGATGATATCTGTCAGCCTTATATAACTTTTACCATTATTTACTATTTCTGAAGAAAAAATGTCCCACAGCAATAAGGTGCTATTGTTCTCACTCCCTAATTGACTGAAAGTTAAAGTCGAGAAGGAGGAAAAAGAGATTTAAAGATGATGTGTGAATATTTTTAGCAAAAGCCTTTACAGAAACATGCTTTTCCAAAATCTAATTTAAAAGAAAGAGTGCATCTGATAGAAGTCCTCTTCAATAAGATGATTTTGTCCTTGGGTGGCCTGGTGTCCTGGTTTCGGCTGGGACAGAGTTAACTCTCTTTTTAGTAGCTGGTACAGTGCTGTGTTTTGGATTTAGTGTGAGAATACTGTTGATGACACGCTGACGTTTTAGTTGTTGCTAAGTAGCGCTTATCTTAAGCCAAGGATTTTTCAGTTTCCCATGCTCTGCCAGCAAGCAGGTGTGCAAGAAGCTGGGAGAGAGCATGGCCGGGGCAGCTGACCTGAACTAGCCAAAGGGATATTCCATACCATGGAACGTCATGCCCAGTATATAAACAGGGGGGAGTTGGCTGGGAGGCGTGGATCGCGGCTCGGGAACTAGCTGGGCATTGATCAGTGGGTGGTGAGCAATTGCATTGTGCATCACTGGTTTTTTCTCCCCCCCCCCCTTCCTTTTTTTGCTATATTCCTTTTCATTACTATTATTATTATATTTCATTATTACTATTGTTAGTATTATATTTTACTTTAGTTATTAAACTGTTCTTATCTCAACCCATGAGTTTCACTTTTTTTTTTCCCTTTCCTCCTCCTCACCCCACTGGGAGGGGGAAGGGGGAAGCAGCTGCGTGGTGCTTAGTTGCTGACTGGGGTTAAACCACGACACCTGGTTTTGGTTGGGATAGAGTTAGTTTTCTTAGTAGCTGGTACAGTGCTGTGTTTTGGATTTAGTGTGAGAATAATGTTGATAACACGCTGATGTTTTAGTTGTTGCTAAGTAGCGCTTATCCTAAGGTAAGGACTTTTCAGTTTCCCATGCTCTGCCAGCAAGCAGGTGCACAAGAAGCCAGGAGGGAGCTTGGCCAGGACAGCTGACCCAAGCTAGCCAAAGGGATATTCCATACCATAGAACGTCATGCTCAGTATATAAACTGGCAGAAATTGGCTGGGAGGGGTGGATTGCTGCTGGGACATCAGTCAGCAGGTGGTGAGCAATTGCATTGTGCATCACTGTTTTTTTTTTTCCTTGAGTTTTATTTCTTTTTTTTTCTTTTCCTTTTTTTTACCTTTTTTTGTTATATTCCTTTTAATTTCTATTATTATTATTATATTTCATTATTATTGTTGTTAGTATTATATTTTACTTTAGTTATTAAACTGTTCTTATCTCAACCCATGAGTTTTACCTTTTTTCCTGATTCTCCTCTCCATCTCACTGGGAGGGGGGAGGAGTGAGGGAGCGGCTGCGTGGTGCTTAGTTGCTGGCTGGAGTTAAACCACGACAAACAGATAAAACATGAGTAAACCAGCATCATCCTGAAGATCTAGTTGTTTTGTTGTGAAAACAGCTAACTTTTCTGCTTGCAAAAACACCTGCTTCAAAACCTTAAATCAGAAAGAAGATGCTTAGAAAGCGTGCATTTCCTCCATTCCCCCTAGTGGAGAGTACTTTTCTTCATTGGTTTCAGTAAGAATATTAGATGTGATGTCTGATTTTCAATATCTCCAGGATTTAACATCTTAGTTCTGGAAGTCTGAATGAAATACCCATTAGATCCATCCCTAGCTAGGGTTGTGGATTTTGTCAAACCCATGCTGGCTGACGCAGAGTTATTAAGCTGTTGTGGCTCAAACCTTTCTCCTACATATATGTGCTGGTTTTGGCTGGGATAAAGTTAATTTTCTTCATAGCAGCTAGTATGGGGCTGTGTTTTGGATTTGTGCTGGAAACAGTGTTGATAACACAGGGATGTTTTCATTATTGCTGAGCAGTGCTTACACAGAGTCAAGGCCTTTTCTGCTCCTCACACCACCCCACCAGCGAGGAGGCTGGGGGTGCACAAGAAGTTGGGAGGGGACACAGCCAGGACAGCTGACCCCAACTAACCAAAGGGATGTTCCATACCATATGACATCATGCTCAGCATATAAAGCTGGGGGAAGAAGAAGGAAGGGGGGGATGTTCAGAGTGATGGCATTTGTCTTCCCAAGTAACCGTTACGCGTGATGGAGCCCTGCTTTCCTGGAGATGGCTGAACACCTGCCTGCTGATGGGAAGTGGTGAATGAATTCCTTACTTTGCTTTGCTTGTGTGTGCAGCTTTTGCTTTACCTCTTAAACTGTCTTTATCTCAACCCACGAGTTTTCTCACTTTTACTCTTCCGATTCTCTCCCCATCCCACTGGGGGGGAGTGAGCGAGTGGCTGTGTGGTGCTTAGTTGCCGGCTGGACTTAAACCACGACAGTCCTTTTTGGCACCCAGTGTAGCAGACCATGTTCCACTGTTCAGTCTCTGCAGAAGACAGGAATCTCTCAGACCACCTCATGGAACTACTCTGATTTTTACATAGTATTTTGTGTCTAGGAATAACCTTACCCTCTGACTTGCCTGCAAAACTTGCCTATGGAAGAGAGTTTTTCTTTGAGTTTGAGCTGACTTCTGCTTCATTTTGTTAGGGACTGCAGGAAGTACGGACTTTTGTGGATCCAGACGGAGGGCTCCATCTGCAACACGTAACCCCATGTATAAGAACAGAATCTGAGTGCAAAATCCTGTTACACACTTCGCAAGCATCTAGGGTGTCTGCTGCCCAGAGTCTTCTATGTCAGAGCAGAATTTGATTATAAAATGTCCTCTTTGCAAATAAAATTATTATTTAAAGTGTTAGTAACAGCTTCTTCAGTCCCTTTGGAAAAAAGGAAAGATAAAAAAGTTCATTTTCTCTGTAGCAAAATTGCTGGCACATAACAACTGTCAAAGCAAAACATTGTGTGAATTTGTGCATCTTGTCATAATAAATCATCCCCCGCATAGCTCTAGTTTTGTGTTTGGCTGGACTGAGGTCAAAGCACATGGCTGAGTGAGGGGGAAGTAGGGACATGATGAGCAGTAAAAATAGCTGCAAGACACATCAATGTCCTTGCTGTCTGCAGCAGGGGAGCTTTGACCTGCAAACAAACACCTCTGAATGTTCACTGGCCTTCATAGGATCCCATGTCCCATTTTGGGTTCAGAAGAAGTCTGCAGGTTCCAGTCTTTCTTCCTCCTGATGCATACTTCAACATTTCCACTGCCA
This sequence comes from Gymnogyps californianus, assembly GCF_018139145.2. Lineage (NCBI taxonomy): Eukaryota > Metazoa > Chordata > Aves > Accipitriformes > Cathartidae > Gymnogyps > Gymnogyps californianus. Next base: position 152,786,324 of record NC_059471.1, read on the forward strand.
TGAGGAGAGGATAAGCGCCACTGGAGTCAGAACAGCAATTTTACATAAAGCAGGGTTTTTCCCCCTTCAGCTGCATACTTCAGGCTGCTGTCTCCTAGTATGGCACTGTCTTGGGCAGGCACAAAGCTGCCAATCAAAAGAGTATGTTCTCTAATGAGCACCTGGACAGATCCTAAAACCGAAAAGCACTAATAGTCCTTTTCAAAGCAGGACATGTTGGACAAAAAAATTAACCTTTTATCAATTGTATGTTATTTTGTTATTCCAGGTCTGGCCCAATCCAAATTCCCTTTTCAATGAGTTGCCTTCTGTAGAATGAAACTATTAAGACTGGCAACGCTAGATGTTCTGCTAGACATTAATAAGTATTAGCATGGAACAGATCTAAATTTTCTAGGATATACATATAACTATTAAAAAAAGATGGCTATTAGGTGAAGTAATAACTTCTCTGAAAAAGACTTTTTTGGTTTAAAAATATATGTTCTTATCAGTGATGACATAATTGATGAAAGTCAAACTTACAAAGAGATCAAAGTTTCCATGTTGTAATTAGAATTATTTTTCCAGCTCTGATTCCCTCTTGTCTACGTTTTTGTGTTATTATTTAAGTGGCTTTCATAGAGGAAGGTTATGTAAAGTTTTAAATACTGTAAGAATTCCATGTTTTATCTCCTTTTCCTTGAGTATTTCTATCTACTTATAAAAGGAATATAAACTACGCTACTTTCTTTACACCTATGGTAATATTCTATCTGGGATATCATATCTGCCAGGTTTGCCAACTGTGTGCAGATAACTTGGATACTCAAGGATGACTCCAGTGGCACTACGTTTAGGCAATGGAATGCAGCCCTAGGATTATTCATGAGTGTAATCAAACCAACATTAAGCAGAAACCTACATCCAGAAATGCCTGGAAAACAAGTGATGCCAAATCAAAACTATAGGGAAGATTTGACAATCTCTTGATGATGGAGGATGTTTCATGCCACATCTGAACAAAAGTTGTTCCCAAGTACTGGGAAAAAAAAGACAGTTTTAAGTAACCAGAAAAGAAAATCATAGTCTATATGTCACAGTAGAGAAAGAGAAGTAGAGAATTAGGAAACTTGTTCTTGTCACTAGACAAAATCCTCAATAAAGGAATGGAAAAAGCCAACACCAAGACAGAGAAGTAATTTGTGCCTGAGGTCAAACATTTGCAGGGAACTTATGGGGTAACTGTGAGGATTTGTACAATCACTGTCTGTATGCTGGTCCTTAAAAACATCAGCAGAACAGCGAGTGAACAACAGAGGAAAATTAGCTACTAAGAAGCAGTTGAAAACTTACTGAAAAAATTGAAATTGGTAAAAGTGGCAAGAGGTGTCCTGGTTTCAGCTAGGACAGAGTTAATTTTCTTCCTAGTAGCTGGTATAGTGCTGTGTTTTGGATTTAGTAGGAAAATAACGTTGATAACACACTGATGTTTTTAGTTGTTGCTAAGTAGTGTTTATACTAAGTCAAGGATTTTTCAGCTTCCCATGCCCAGCCAGCAAGAAGGCTGGAGGGGCACAAGAAGCTGGGAGGGGACACAGCCAGGACAGCTGACCCAAACTGGCCAAAGAGCTATTCCATACTATATGACATCATGCCCAGTATATAAACTGGGGGAGCTGGCTGGGAGGCGGATCGCGGCTCGGGAACTAACTGGGCATCGGTCAATGAGTGGTGAGCAATTGCATTGTGCACCACTTGCTTTGTATAGTTTAATTCTTTTAGTATTGCTATTGTCATATTATTATTATCATTATCATTGTTTTTCATTCCTTTCTGTCCTATTAAACTGTCTTTATCTCAACTCACGAGGTTTTTTTTTTCCTGATTCTCTCCCCCATCCCAGGGGTGGGGGGGCAGTGAGCGAGCGGCTGCGTGGTGCTTAGCTGCCGGCTGGGGTTAAACCACAACAAGAGGAAACAACACACTGGAAGATTGCAAAAAAAAAAAAAAAAAAGAGAAGGTAGCTATCTACATACTTCATAAAAGCACTTCCTAAAAACACACTTTGCAGACTTTTCTAACAGTGTCCACCAGCAATTGGGCAGCTCACCAAGTCTTTGTGCTCAATCTTCTAAAAATCCCAGTGCCTAAAAAATTGTATGTTTTGTATTGCAAAAGCTATCACACCATCAAACTAATTAATAATCTAATTAATCATACACTGCTAAATGAGTTGAAGTCTCAAAAAGAGTCATTACTTGCATAAGAGCAAGCAGGTTTCAGGACTGGATGAAGCACAAGTGACAGAGCTGAAAACTGAAGCAGTAAGTGAAAAGCATATAAAACCGTAAGCAGTCTATAAAGACTTTGGGTTTACACAGTGACTAATGCACATGGCCAAGGGATCATCTTGCCTAGCTGAAATTGAACTGAAGCCTTATGGACAAGTTCTGCCATAGACAAAAGAGATCTATTTAGGAGTCTGGACATGTTTTGTGATAAACACAACAGGACCTGGCTAGGTTTTAATCTCTTTTAGTTTCTTTTCCACCAGGAGCTGCCACTGTTTGCAGCTTGCTTCTTGCTCTCTTCCCAGTCAATGCAGTCACATCTTTCCAGAGAACGTCTCCAGGCATTCCTCTCTGCAGACTTCTCAGCCACTCAGCCAGCAACCTTACCAGCCATGACTTTAAATGAGGAGCTATGCTGAGACTCTTCTGCACAGCTTTGCAAAAAACAGACTTTAACTTCCGTGTGGTTTCTTAAGACTGCACATCCAAGACAGAAAAATGCTATCTCATACAGCAATGACAGTGGGAAGGATAATGGCATCTTATTAATCGGTTTGGTCCCTTTTCTAGAAAATCAGCTTGTGAAGAACATTTTCTCTCCTTCACAGAAAAGTGGCCTCACCATTGCTCCTATGCTAGTCTGCACTGCTTGGGGCTCCTCTCCCCCTCTTGTTCTTGCCTGGCCAATCCCTCAGCATCAGCCAATATCAGAGATTCCTAGCAAAAATCCCCAACCTCCTTCCTGATGCCCCATTTAATTTTTCTTACTCTGAGTTTCTTACCAGGGAACCGAAATAACAGGAACAGCAAAGCTGAAAGGGGTTTGTTAGAGCAGCTGTTGGAGTGAAGAGGAGCCAGCTGAGACAGGGCAATTTGGGATGTGCATTGATAACCAGCAGTTCAGGTGACACTGAGACTTGATGATCCCAAATGTGAACAAGGCAATACTGAGGAAGATGTGAGCCAGCCAGCCTGTATATCCAGACTTTGTTGCAGCTATGTTGCAGAAGGGTTATGGTGTGGGGACTTGCCAGAGATGACTACTGGGTTACTAACAAACACTTGTGTGCATTAAGTGGAATTGAATTGGCAAAATCTTTTTGTTTCACATAATGCATTTTCTGTTAATGAACAGATATAAGACAATGTTTATAGGTCCCAAGAAATGTTTCTTGATAACAGGAACATATGAAGGCTGTGAGGACTCTCTGGAAACCACCTTGCAATCTACTGTAAAATGTCAGGATGAGTGCTGACTCTTTAATTCATATTTAGGGGGGAGGCTAATGTGTATTACAGTAGTGTGAGAGATACAGGCAGATGTCAAACTTTTGCAAGTCCCCTGTGAGGTGACAGTAGCAGGTAGTATGTATGGAAATAGGCAAGGTCAGAAAGTTTATCTACGAAACTCTGCTCCAGATAATAGCTTTCTGAAGAAGATATCCATTTTCATGGCGAAGGAGGGAAGAACCAACAGGAACGTGCCGGGGACAGAGTCATCCACC